>NC_134241.1:63786823-68786823 GCF_965152275.1 Natator depressus
CTATGATGACGTTTCTGGCATTCTTTTAAAAATGATTGGGTTTAATGGTTCAAAGGAGCACGTTATTTCCCTCCTTAATTTCTTTGACCTGTTCACAAAGGGTCAGTCATTCTCTATATTATGTAATGAATTAAAAAAAAAAAATTACTCACAAGTACCATCGAGACAGTTGACTTTTCCAGAATACATGATACGTGCTGCATGCTGTAATGGGATTGAACCTTATATCTATATTACGTATTTCTAAAAGCACAGTTATAGGGGTTATGTGGCACAATAAATTGGTGAACTAGCAGATTTAGATGACAATAAACATGGATTAAGTTGCTAGTAAAAATGAGTTTAGGTCCCCACCTGATCCCAAATTATCCCTATTATAAATTTTACCGCACAATTTGACACTCTTCAAAAGAGAGTGGCCAATGCGTATAGTAACTGGGGATTTTCAAGTTAGGGTTGGAGAAGCATACCAAGAATATTCCCCCACAATAGCTGGCTCAAACCAATGCTAATAGTTTTTCACTAGCATCAGTGCACCAGATTTTGTTTTGTTTTGTTTTTTTTAAAAGGTCGTAAAATAAAAGGAAAGCAAAAGGAGAGGGCAAAATAAATTCAAATATTTTTTCTAAACCATCATGATCTCACATGAGAAAAATGTGTATTTGTTAACGTACTGAAATTCAGTATTGAAATACTTTCCCACTTTGAAACAAATGGAGCAAAGTGATAAAAGCTGCAAACCAGAGAAGAGGTATTAGCAACTTGTTCTAATTGTATTCAGTCTCCATGAATTAAAATTGTGTTGAAAATGCATATAAACACTACATCTGAAATATTTTTAATAAACATAAAGCTTTGTGCTACTTTGCTTAAGGAATGGAAGTTGTAATTCTGCACCTTGAATCTATTGTTTTCAAAGACAGGGACTATTAATAAAAGATTGCTGTCCGGTTTCTTTTTGTTTTGTCTTATTTATGGGGACAATTTTTTTCCTCTGTGAATAAAATTGGACTTAAAAAAGATAATTAGAATGCCTTTATGAAGGATGTAATGGTGATCTATCTGTTATGTAGTTTATGCAGTACGTCTCTGGCTTTCCAATTAATTGTTTTACATTGGCTATTTTTAATTATTATTTTTTTTAGGACACAAATATGGCAGTTCATATAACCAACTTCAGAACTGGAGATCTAGAAATACAGTAGGGTGTGAACAGTAATGCAAAATGATAGCAAAAATGTCAGGGGCCGTTCTTTGTTGTGTCATTCATGCTGTCTTCCTTTTTCTATGAAGCGCATGAATATTTCACATATCGGCATCCTCATCCTCTATTCTTCTTGACTAATTTTCAGACTGTCTGAATTTGCATTTCACATGGTAGCTGATTAGGAGATGCCGAGTGCAGCAGTGAAGCCTCAGCAGGCGGTTACCATGGTGACCTTCAGCAGGATTTTAATGATGATACCACTAGTGGTTCGTTGAAGTTGTCCTGCCTGCAGGGCTACTTCACTGCAGCTAAGTGTGAAGTTGGATATGCGGATTCTCAGCCAAGGGGCAAATATCAAAGTCTGGCCCAGATAGAAGGTCTTAGAGTGGGAAAGGGAAATAGATTCCACCTTTTACTTACTCTGTTGAGTTTCCAGTTTGAAAAGCGATACAAAGCAAAACGTTATATTTTCCTCATTACAAAATAGATGTGCTCACGCACACGGGATAAATCAGTTGTTTTTAAAATCATTTGGAGTACTAGTGTTTTGTGACAAACTAAAAGAGCAAGAGCTACAATATCCTTTATAAATATAGGAAATAATTACTTAACAAAAGGAGTGAAATACATATAAAGTATGAAGAGACTGTAATAATGTTACTTTGATCTATTGTGACATAAAGAATCTTGCCTAGTATAAAAATCTTTGAAAAATTGCCATGTTAGTAAATTATTTTTTTCTTAAAAATGTAGCTTTTATCATGAATGAAAATATTGTGCAGACTTGGAACTGCTGAAGAAGAAAAAAACGGACTAAGTATTATATGTCAGATTATAGTGATGTCCTTTTCTTCTGCACTAGAAAATTTAGACCTCAGACCTTTATCCAGGTTGGAAGTGCACTAAGTTGAGCAGTAAAGTTTAGAGATTACTGAACTTCTGAAGCCCACTTGAATGCCTGATGTTCTGTAAAAATTAATTTGATAAAGGAATAAATTCTTTATGCCCCTGTTTGTGCATACTCTCAAACAGGAGTATAAACACTAGTTACAAAATGTAAGGAATGTTAAAATACATTTCCTGTACACTAATTTTAATTAGTTCTGAGATAAAACTCGCATTTAAAATTGAAGTAATTTATTGCAGGGCTGATTTTTATTTTAATGAACAGCATCTGTATTCTGAGACCATAGCTTCATAGAAAGTTATCCAAAGATAAAACATGTTGGTAGATTTTCAATTTTGTATCTTTGTCCACATTTCTCATAGCTGTAAAGTGCTGACCAATAAAATTGCAGTAGAAGTTGTGACATAGTTCCCCAGAAGTAGAATCACAAACCAAGATTTTCAAGTGGCTAGTAACTGTGGGTATCACAATTTTGGGGTTTCCAACTGTTGGAATACCTTAAAGATGTCTGATTTTTCAGGCAGTGGGGTCTGTTGTGAGAGTGAGTTTCCTTCATGGTGCCTCCAGTTGGACAACCAGAATCACTAACCATTGTTAAAATCATGGCCACAGCATCTAGCACAAAGCCTTGCTTTGTGTGTTGGGGAGTGGCAAAGAACTTTATATCCTGGTTTAGGTCCCTTTGTGATTTGTCAAGAGTACATGACCAGCAATCCTAACTGATAGGGACTCCATACACTCCTCAGTGATGCCCAAGCAGTATTTAAGCTGAAAAAAAGCGAGCAGATCCAGAGTTGCACTATTCTCTGCTAGTTTGCCTACCTGCACTAACAGAGTAGGCAGCAAGAATTGCTCCTGCTCTGAACGAGAACAATTTTTTCCAATTTAAAACTGGAGTCTTTACCAAAATTTCAGGTTTTCAGTGCAAAGGTCTTCCCTGTCATAGGTTTTAGTCTTTTTTTTTTCTGGCTTGAGGGACATTTATTTATTTGGTGGCTGACAAACCTGTTAAAGCTTAAGAAAATATGTGCTACTGCTCCCTGTCAGGCTAAGCTCCAGGCTAAAGGCAGTCACTGTGCTAAGTGCACAGAGGAAGCTAAGCAGCATAATCAGCCAAAGAAGGATGCAGCGGGGAGATGCAACAGGAGGTCCCTTCAGCTCAGTCACAACCATGAACTGCCTTCAGCACAGAGCCTGATGGCCATCCAGTGCCTGACAGGACAACATTGCTATCCCTTCAGTATAGCCTTCTGACATTAAAATCCTAGGGTTTAGTCAGTCTCTGCTGTTCATCCTTAGTTTTATGAGAACCAGAGGGCTTGACAGAGGCTTCCCTTAATTATTGAAATAGATACTCCTGGCGGTGGGAAAAGAAGCCAGAATCCTGTGTCAGGCAGTCTAGCGACAACTCTGTCTCCTTTCCTTTCACAAAAAGTTGGTATAACAATTCTTATGTTCCTGTGTTTACAAAATGCTTCATGGTCATAGCATTTTTCCTGTGCAGGATGAGAATGAATATTTTACTTTTTCCACATGATTGGTTATTCAAGGATGACACTGAGCAAGAACTCCAAGAATCAGTGTGTGCCACCATCATGATGTTGGGCACTTGTCATGAACCCTGGTGACTCCACAGTCCCAGTTTGTTCTTAAAGTACAGATGAACCCTAGTAGACACAGCTCAACTCTGAGCTTTTCTGGCCCAGGACAGGTTCTTGCACGTTCTTGATCTGTCAGAAAAGATTTGTCAGATCCAGCAATTATGAGCAAGGATCAAGCTGTAGATACAGATTCTTGACCCAAAGTGTGTTTTTTTTTGTGGTATCCATAATATGGCTTCATATAAGGCAAGCTCAGTGGGCCCACAGTTTATCATTGATCTCAAGGCACCTGGACACGTGCACTATATTGAATGGACAGATAACTCCTACATGTACTGACTTGTTGGTGGCCCAGGGCTACCATCACATTTCTGAAGGTTCGCATTTCTCCGAACCAAACTGTAGTAGCCACAGGTGTATTCTGGCTCGGATGTGGGGAATACATACAAAGGAGCTTTGCACAAAAGGGACATGGTCTTTTCAGGAAGCTTCCTTACAAACATTTTCTAGAAACGAGGCAATTCTTTTATACGCTAAAAATGTATATATGAATATATATGTATGAATGTGTATATATATCCAGAGATATGAAATTGCAAAAGGTGGACAATCAGGACACCACATTCCACATATATTTGAAAATACTTATAAACAATTGAGGCTATAAAGGATGGTTAGGGCTAAAAACATAGCTGATCAGTGGTGCCATATTGGTCCTCCTTAGGAGTGAATCTCCATGTTCACTTCTGAAGCTTTGTACTATTACATAATATGTGGTGTGTTAACAGTAGTAATTTCACAGGAAGATGTCATTATAACTGTACCAAAATTCTGGGGCCGAATTCTATTCTACTTTCAGGTAGATAGAAGTTCAGCTTGCTTAAGAAATTAATAAAAATATCACGTAGTCAGGCAGGGGTTGTGAATCTGAGGGGGCAAAATTTACCATCCTTTTGTCAGCTTCTGAGGTAAACACCTCCATGCATAGTCAGCAGTTTGAAAGAAGGATAGAGTGACCTTCCTGAGCAAGGCTCCCTACACTTTCATATTTAAATCTCCCTTAAAGACAAACTTCTGTTATGTTGCCTATAGTGAGTCTACTTGACATATATTAAATGAAAAAGAATAAAAGAACATGATGTTTTTCATTCCCCTTCTCATAGCTATATATGCCCCAATCCTTCAAGGACTTAGGCATGACTTGATGCACTATGAGAAGTCCTATTGATGTCTCACAGGGTGAATTAAGCATATTTGTAAATTTTTGCAGGATCAGGGCCATATTTTGTAAGAGATTACATTTGATATCCTTATATTTTTCTTACAAATGGGGTTTACTTACAGGGTTCTTTTTGCAGGGCCCGGGGCTCAATTCCTTTGCAGTTTTCTTCCGATTGGTCTTGTATGCTGGCTGAGCTGCTCTGCATTTGGCCTGGCTAATTTGCTGATCTCCCTGCCCTGTTGCTCATGATCTGTCCCTCCTGTTTATTCCATGTGGGATTTTAGACTCTCTTCTTGTATCTTTTGCATTGCAGAAAGGCAATTTTTTATGATTAAAAAATAGATTTATATTTTATGAACCTCCGCATTCCTGATGATTTAGCCCAATTGTTCATGGAACAGAGCTCTGAATATTGGCTGCGAGAAGCGGTACAATTTCTTTTAAGTTCCCATGATTAGTATAGTTGAAGTGCTTGTGTATTTAAAAGAGTCTATTACCAAATTTACTGCAATACATTTTTGTTAAAAAAAAAAATCCTCTCATCTTTAAATGGACCACTACATTTTCAACACTAACTTAAATGTATCACCCCAAAGTATTTTGCATTTAACAAAATATTGAAATTCTCCTTGTCAAAGTGAAATTAACTTTCTGTATGCTGTATAGGTGTCATCAAATGAAAAAAAAATTACCGTACATAGATGTGACGTTAAGTTTGAAAATTTAAGTGTCCAGAACTCAGAAAATGTAAACATTAAGTACAATATTGTTAAGTTATTGCTTGAATTTTCTGACTCCTGTGCATTTAGTTCATATAATTTAACATCCTTCTTGGGTTTTTTAAAGAGATTTGTGGCCAGTGCATTTATTGTGCCACTGCTGTATGAAAGCATATTTGAATATGCAGTTTATTATTCCTTTGAATAATCATGAGAGTAAAGGAGCCACTGTTCTTGGTGCCTGGCAGAGGTTCCAGAAGGCTGTATTTGGTGCAGTAATCACAACTATAGTTTTACAGTAATTGTACCTGCATATATTATATAGAAGTACTTTTGATGGTAAGGATGCCTTGGAGGATTTGACAAAATGTCAGGGAGGATCAAAAATTTGTGACTGTGGTAAGGAGATTCAGAAGGGTTTGACACAGTTGTTAGGAGAAAAGTATAGCAGGAATTTTGTATCTGGTAATTGCTGGTAAGGGCTAGTATTCTAATTATCAGTCTCTAGGGAAACAGGTTCCAGAGTGCACACTGCCTTGGAGAATATGCAAAATTTGAAATAGATGACAAATTTGCTCCATCTGAAAGGTCACTAGACTGACTGGATACCATCTAATGTCACTGAAAGGAATTGTGGAGGGGAGAAGAATCCTAACCATTTTCCACCTTCCAAATAGCAACAGGGAGTACCTTGAAGTTCCAGTAGCCTTTCTCTTGTATCCCAGGCCATCTGTTTCTAAATTTATGGACTCTGAGGGGCTCAGTGGACTCTGGGGCTTGTCATGAACATAATGTGTAGTCTAATAATAGAGATGTATGTGCTCCCAGATAGAGGCATTCTTGTGTATGTTTCTGTCTGGAAGTTGTGCACTTAATTCAATAAGAAAAAAAAAATAGAGCCTAATGTAAAGGCCTTTGAAGTGTTCATTTCATGACAAACTTTCTGTATAGATCTAGTCAATACCGTGATTCAGTTTCAGCATTTTAGAATATAAGGCCTCAGACAACACACACAAGTCACACTGTTTAATTCATACAAGTAGTTCAAAATAGGACTACATGTATGTATAAAGTTACTCATGTGTGCACAGGATAGGGGCCTAAATCTGGTATTCACTTTCCCTGAGGAAGTACAATAAAATGTCATAAAAGTGAAATGATTACCTGGTGTATATAGTAAATCTGAATGCAGTCCTGCCACACTTCCACAGTTTCAGCCACTCTTACTTAATTTAGGAACTTGAGAATGCACTACTAACACCTGTCAACTGGTATTATTTATTGGCTTTCTTATACATTATTGTTTTCCTTTTTTTCTAGCTGCGACAATTAGTTAACATATGCATCAACCCGGATCCAGAGAGGCGACCAGACATAGCCTATGTCTATGATGTAGCGAAACGTATGCATGCGCACACTGCAAGCAGCTAAATAGACAAAAGATCATGAAGAAAAGAACCAGAAATTTTCAAGTATTTTTGTGCAAATCTTCCCACCCCTTTTTCATCTGTTACGTAAATGTAGTTATTCAGAACAGACTGATGTGCTTTAAATTGTGAACAAGTTTACACACAAGCTTCCTGAGGTGTGTTTTTTTACCAATTTGTAGTTAAAAATATAGGTTTAATGGTAAATAAAAAAACAAATTTAAAATGTAAAGTATACTATGGAAAATAGTGGGTCCTGACAGCTTTAAAAATAGTGATTTCAAATGTATTTTCCTGTTAATAACAAAATTGCATTCAATTGGGAGTTCAGTTCTAAAACATCATAGCACTGCAGTTTTGCACAATATGGATATTAGGCTTATTACCGTGAAACAAAATGTTTGAATCTTTCTCACTTCTTATAACTTATGGAAGTTATGAATCAACACAATTAATGAGTTTATTTTAATTTTTGTTCTACTAGGGAAATAATTGTAAGAGAATTTTTTGTATTTTGTACTGAGTTGTTCGTAGTTCGCAGTTTATCTTCTCAAGATAAATGAAGATGGAAATCATCTGATTAGCTGTTTTGCTGAAATGGCAACTGTTAAATGTGAAAAAAAGTTTTTTGGCAAAATTGTCAGACACTGAAAAATCTCTGTAACTTGTCCCTTTTCTTTGTGTTGTTGTGGCTTAAATGAACCCTGAAAATTGGCTTTAAGGGTTTGGTTTGGCCAGGTTAAACCACATACCTGCAATTTGATTTGTATGGCTTGACCAACATAGCTGTGCAGCACTTTGTTGACTTCAGTGTGTCTGTGCACAGTCAGATCCTAAAACCCTTGCAGCTTCCTGTTGTGGTAAATCGGGTTTTTCTGCACAGGCACATGACTGTCTGAACAGGCCTGTTTGAAGGATGAGGGCCTTGAGTTACAACTCCCTAGGGATTTCTGTTTGTGGTGGTGTTTCTAGATTTTGTTTTTAAATCCTTTGGATGACCTTATACTACTATATTTTTAATTCCTTTTAAAAATACTTTTTTAATCCAATGCCTATTGCACAAAATACAGTTGTGCACTGTTATACAATATGTTTCATAAAATACCTGATTTTGTTATCTACCCTATCTTTTATTTTATTGGCCCTAAAAACATGGTTTTATATGCTATAAAAATAACTTTAACTTTTGTATTTAAAGAAAAAAAATCAGTGCTGCTTTATTTGTGCAGTCAGTATATTTGTTGATTATACGTTTAAAATGGTATCATTTCACCAATATTTTATCTGAGTTCAAAAGTAAGTTCAAAATATGTTGCTTACACTTTATATTGTTCACTGTGTATGCATGAATGATTTATTTTATTCGGAAGTGAAAGTAAGTACACACCAATACATTGTACCTATAAATGCTGATTAAAAATTGAGGTCTAATTTCTCAGAATTTCAAGACCATATTTTTAAACAAACACATAAAGCTGTCAGAGTGGTTCATTGCTGCGAGGTTGACAATGAGAATTGTATTGATACCAGCTTTATTGTTGAGATGTAGTTAGTTTAAATCTTTTTTGATAGAAAAAGTCAGGAAAAAGTAAAAATTCAGTACTTACATGTAAATATTGGATCGGTATACATTAAGTTCACTATGCATTCAACATTTATATCTGTTGTTTTTCCACATTTCCTTTATTAAACAAGTTTGCATAGACAGTGAAATGAACACTGTGCAGCAATAGTTCTGTTTCTTTGGTTGGACACTTCATTTCATTTGACATAATTCATAAACAATAAGAACCCAGCTATGGATTTATAGACAAGTTTCAACACATAGAAAAGTTTTTAAATGTTAAGAAATGACATTCTATTGAAAACTATTTGTTTTTAAAAATGTAGTATTTTTTTATATATCTGGGTCAGATCCTCAACTGCTTGAAACTGGTGTAGCTGCATTAATTTAAATCAGCTGAGAATCTGGGCTATGATTTAGTGACAAAACTGCTTTGTTGTAGGATGAATCCTTGGTTTTTCATCTAGCTGTTGTGTGTGTATTGAATGTAATCTTTTGGGGCTGCATTGAGACTACTATGATGAGTAAAAATAGCCATCTGTAAATGTTGGCAGGATTGGGCCCATGTCTTGCCTATCTCTGTCTGGCAACCTTTACGCTGATCTTCCATTGAATATATCAATTAATTTACTAGTTCTTGGTGACTATTATGTTCCATAAGATTTGAAATTAAATGAAATAGTTTGTACTAAAACAGGGAACAGAGTAGTATTTGCTCGGCCATCAGCAATATTTGTTACTATGCAAAATTATTCAAGTCATTATTTTAATCTGTTCTGTTTCTGATAAACAACATTTACAAGGATTGAAAAAATTGTACACAGCAAAGTTATTTCTATAAGATAGTCTATTTATTTTAACCTCTACTTAGGTCAAATATGCACATCACTTTTCCTAAAGAAACTAATATTTTAGGCAAAAAATATTTCTGGAAGGCTGTATGGTAAGAAAATTATGGGAATAGTTGAGTTAGAAAATACACCTAAATAATGCTAAGGCTTTTTTAAAAAAAAATTGATTTAACTTTACATTGAGTAAAATAAGTAATTCTTATTTTAAAAGCATTAAAATAATGGGATAGAGATGATGCAGTTAAATCTTAGGTGTTGCAAACAGTTACCCAATGAAGATGAAAATGCTGGACAGCCTAGTGTCATATATTAAAGTTTACAAAGGGTAAATGAAGTTTACCTCTGTTTAAGGGTCAGGTTCTACAACTTAACTCACCTTAAATAGTACTTAATGTATATACATAGAACTACCATGTAAGTAAAGACTGTAGAATCTATCCCTTTAATAAAGTGCCTGACAGCGTATGAGAATTATAAATATGGTAAAATTATTACAACCATTTCTTGAATGCCTTACCATTTAAATAGCTTCTATTACAAAACACCATTCTAGTTGCCACATACTGTAGGTATTGTTAACATTTACCATGATATTTATTTTACCGGTTGCATTAAATGCTTTTCCTTTTAAATGAGTATTACATTATAACCAAAAATGTGTAATTATTCTCTGCCTTATATTTCAATAGTACTGTAATATTATTGTCTTCCTTTGTGAAATACGGTATTTAGTTGTTCTTTAAACACCCTTGCTGAGAAGTCTGCTCTTGGTCTTTAAACTACTTTGCTGTACAATATTCTAATATAAATAAAACATACAAAAATTAAATATAATGTAAAAATCATAGCACTTCCATGATAGTTTTCGGAGCCTTTCCTGTTACAGATAGGTAACATCTAGTAATATACATATCTTGTGAATAATCTATTACTGCCAGTAATTGATTATAGATGAGTTATTGAATGGTGCAAGAGAAAGTTTTAAAAATCTTTATAACATATATCAGAAGTGCAGAAAATATTACAGCAGGCATGTTCATGATTGCACAAATGTAATGCTTTTAGCTAATTCTTTTTAAAGAGTATTTTTAAATTAAAACGAGGGTGTATCTGAAAATCATAAAAATAAGTACATGTATCATAAAAAGGCATTAAAGCCCCTATCCTGCAAGCTACTGCATGTGGGTGGATCCTTCTGCCTTCATGGAGTTCCATTGATTTCAATGGGCTGCTTGTGCACACAGGTTGAATAAATGGTAACTGCTGTACAGTGTATGCAAATGACATCTGTTTATTCAACATTAGACCTTTATATATATATATATATATATATATATATATATAACATTCAATTAGACCTTTATATTTCACTGTTCTGTATTGCAAATTAGTGTGCTTTATTTCTTTTCTGTACAGTTCAGTTGTTCAGATATTAATAAGATTGGTAGTCTGATCATTTAAGTGTTTCTTTTTAATGGATAGGAATTTTACAAAATATGGCAGATGTATTAAAAAAAAAAGTAAGTGTCTGAGAAGACTTGTTTCATTAATGTACATAATACAGATAGCCCTAAAAGGTAAAAGTCTTGGTAGCTGCTTGAAAGTGGGGGAGGTTGTGGTACTGCCTGTACCCAGTGTGGTTTTCTGCAGCAACCCTCCACTCCCCCAATCTCCACTTTAGTTGCTACAAAGTATTGTTGGATTACGGACAAGGCGAAAAAAAGCAAGGGGACTGAGTTTGGTGCTAAGTGGAAAGCGCTGTGATTTACAGAACTGGGTTAGCAGGCTCTGGAAGTGAATTCAGGAAGGCTCATAATTTACCAGTTGAACTAGAGTGTATCTGTCAGAAAAGCATCCAATCTTGATTTAAAAATGGCCAGTGATGGAGTATCCACCAGGATCCTTGGTAAATTGTTCAAATGGTTAATTACTCTCTCAATTAAAACTTTACACCTTATTTCTAGTCTGAATTTGTCTAGTTTCAACTTCCACCCACTGGATTTTGTTAAACCTTTGTCTGCTAGATTAAAGAGCCCTCTATCATCAGATTCTGTTCCCCACATAGGTACTTATACACTGTGATTAAATGGCCCCTTAATGTTCTCTGTAATAAATTAAATAGATGGAACTCCTTGAGAGTGAGGGGACTGTACGTTCTTGAAATGTGGGGACTGGTGCTAGTTTGGGAGATAGGCTTCTGGGTGGTGGATTTTAGATCACTGATCTCTCCATTAGTTGTAAATTTCGTATAACAATCGGTATCCTAGGCCAATCCAACCACTTGTAATCCCTGTATCTAATCAGTAAGGAAGTTTCATATTCCTAAACTCCTTTGTCAATGAGCCCAAATGTGTGGCTGCCCAAACCTTGCTTTCAGAATCACCCTGCAAAGCTGAGATTCTGTATTTAAAAAACAACAAAACAAAACAAAAAATGTGGGGGTGGGGAACATAACGGAACACTGGCTGTTCACAGTGGTTTACTTTTTATTTATTATAGCTTTTGAACATGCAATAAGTATGGATCTCCCAAGCCTCAATCTGGGCCATTCCCTGAGCCATGTCCTTTCCTTTTGCCTGTTCCCTTACTTTTCTGCTCACCCCTGAGGTACTATTGCAAATATTATTCTACTTCCCCCCCCCCCCCCCCCACTCCCTGCATTCCCCTTGGCTTCATATCTCCTGCTTCCTCTTGAAGTCTGGCACAATCTCCGAAAATATCACTGTGATCATTATCTGCCACTCTTTCCATCTCCTTGGTCTCAGTGAGACATGGCTTTCTGCTGACGGCTTTGCTTCTCCTCTCACCCTTCTCCAAACACAGACATGGGTGGCCCCAGACTCCATCTTTCATCCTGTTGTCTCTTCTAACCCCTGCTTGTTTTGAAGTCTACTACATCTAGTTCTTCTCTCCCATATCCTTCCAAGTGGCCAATATCTATTGCATCCCTGGCTAATCCTAGTTTCTCCATGATTTTGCTAAGCTCTCTTCCTTCCTGACTCCTCAGTCTCTACTCTCATCCTGGGAAATTTCTATTTTCATATTGATAACCAGTCTCACTCCACTGTGTTACTTCCTTTGTCTAACCACTTTCTTTGATTTTTTAGCTTTGGACAGACTTTCTCACTGTCTCAATCACTCCTGTGACCTTGTCTTTACTAAATTCTGTTCTCTTTATGATCTCATTTCTGAATTCCTTCTCTCTGATCACTACCTGCTCTCTTTCAGCATCTCTGTCTTCGTGTCTCCTCTACTTTGTCACTCACCCCTTTTGTAATCACCAGTCTATTAACCTTTCTGACATCTCTACTGCTCTCAGCCACCTCCTTCGCTCCTTGACTTCCCTCCTGTTGACTTAGTGGTCTATTTTCATCTGTAACTTCTCTTCTAAATGTGGTACTTGCGTGCTTCTTGCACCACTCTGTCTGCCCATATGCTCCCCAGACTTTCTCTTCCCCACATTCACTACCTCCATTCCTGGTTCTGCACTTCTGAGCACCTGTGGAGAACGTGTCAGGACTTCACTAACTTTGTCCACTGCAAGTTCATTCATTCTTCACTTAGCTCTACCTTATTCTTTTCTGGACACCTTTATTTCTCCTCCCATAGAGACTTATATCACCAATGCTCTCCCACTCTTTTCTATTTTCAGTTTCTTCCTTAAATCTTTTTTTTTGGGGGGGGGGGGATCTTATATTTGTCTCTAGCTCTCCCCCCCACCCCCCGTTTATCCATTTTCATGATTTTGACTTACCATTTCAATGTGGGAGACCGAAAAATCTACCACTCTCCCCTGATCTCTCTCCAGTTCTGCATCTCAAGCAGACTCCCTGACATCTCTATGGTGTCCAGCCACTATCTCAAACTTGTTCATTCCAAAATTGAATTTCTTTCCTCCTAACCGTGTCATATTACATAACATTATTGAGAACTGCACTACCCTTTCTGTCTCCAAGGGCCACAACCTTGCTATCATCTTTGATTCTTCTCTTGTCCCACTGCCCAATAGTCTATTACCTTGTCCTCTTCAGTAACATCATGCTCCACTCTCCCCTCACTTTCCAAACTTGAAGACCCTGTCCAGGCCTTCATCATCTCTTGTCTGGATTATTGTAATGTCTTTATATGTGATTTGGTTCCTTTCTCCTACCGCCAATCTATCCAAAATGCCGTAGCTGAAGTACAGTCCTGGAACCATAACGTTTTCTCCAGCTCTGAAGGGGGAATTCCACTGGGTTCCTGTAAAAACCTCCCTTTCTGCAGGATTGTGGCATTTTAAGAGTACAAGGCTATAACTCCCCAAATCTCCTTGCATCTTTTTGTCTTACTGTTCTTTCTGCTTCCAATTCACACCCTCTTGCTTGCTATATTATTCTTGTTTTAGGGTCTTGATTTCAGTGGGACTACCCATGTGCTTAAAATGAGAATGTGCATCTGTGCTTTGTTCGATCAGGGCAGAATTTTCAGCATCTTGCAGGATGGGCCCGTTAGTGCTTCGGTTTTCTTTCTCCCACTGTTATCCCTGCTCCTTCTACTATGCAATTCCCTGTGCCTAGAATCATTTCTCCAATGATCTCTTTCCTTCAAGTTCCTTTTTAAAGCCTGCCCTTTCCTCTTCTGTTTCCCTGAGTATTTACTGCCCTCTCACTTACCTGAACTGTTGTCCCTTCTTTTCTCTTGTATTTATCATGTCTAACTTAGAGTGAAAGCTCTTCAGGGCAGAGAGTGTAAAACACTCTGTAAACTTATGGTGCTGTATGTCACTTCTAATAATTATAATATCTGTCTTTTGACTATTCAATAGTAGTCACATCTTTTCCTGCATTCTGCAGTGCCTGAGAGCAATGGGCACAGAATGTGTTATTGCTCTTCACCAAAACCAAGAGGTTGTTTTTTGAGGGCATAATATGGAGCTGAGTTTCAGATTTTGTTTATTTTTGGTACGTGTATATACAATGAATAAATTTCCCCCTTCCCTCAAAGTATCCATTTGTACCAGAAAATTTACTTACAGCAGATCAGTTAACTATTAGACCAGAGAATGTTTTCATATACCTTCAGTTTTTTACTTGTCTGCAACCAAGAAGAGCTTTTATAAGATTACCTGCCAGTACTGAATTAGTTTTTCTAAAACTGTCTAACTGGTTTGTAGAGGCCTTCCATCTATATGCCTATTAGCAATCCTGTTTCAAATCAGGAAATGAAAGGCTGAGGCAAATTCTGTCTGCCACTCTGGAGGCATAAAGGGGCCTCAGAGAGAACAGAAACACCCCCCAGATAATGGCCCAAGTCCAGTGGCATCAGTGTCCCTGCAGCATTCTGTCTCACGCCCCCCACCCTCTTTCCCCTCCCCCCGCAACACACAGTGTAGGGCAGCTGTTCCCAAACTTTCTGCTGGCACAACCCCATTTTTATGAATTACTTCCTTCCGGGACCCCAGACAGCATCAAGGCTGCCATTTTGAAGAGCAAAATGGCATCCTCACCGCATGACCTCATGTCACTGCACGGAGGATGCGACTTTGTAGGGAAAAATGGTGTCCTCTGCACAGCATGACTTGCATGCACAGTATGTATGAGGTCACACCACATGGAGCACGCCATTTTGCTCTACAAAATGGTGTCCTCCACAAAGTCATGTTGCTAAAATGCACGCTAGGGATTGGTGCAATGCCATCTACTGATGGCATGATCCCATTTGGGGTTGCAACCCACAGTTTGGGAACCACTGTAGGAGCATCCCAGGGGAGGTTGCCAGAGGACAGTGATCTCATGGCCTGTGTCTTCTGCGCTGCATATCCGGTGAGCACAGCACAGAACCTGTTCCTCAGCATTTTTAGAGCTACTAGCAAAGCCCAAAATTAGTTGAATCTTGAGGTTATTGTATTAAATGCTTTTCCTACTTGTGTTGTGGCAAGACACCACTGGGATCTAATCTCAATTTAATTATTGGCTGATTAAAATGATGATATAAGGTCTTGGTATAGCTAATCTATCAAAAATCAGTGATTATTTTGCAGGTGGGAATTTTAAAACAATGGGAAAAATCCCTATTTGCCTGAAATAAACTGTATGGACACTCTTCTGTACATGTTTTCACTGATAATCTAACATTGCAGTCGTACTTTTGGTCTATTGGAACTACAAGTATCATAAAAACGATATTGGCAACAGCACTGCATTTCCCTGTTTTAGGGAGGTGGTTTTTGTTTTGTTGCTGCTTATTTTGACTTCTGATTTATTTATATTTTCCTAATATTGTAAAAAGATGTGAGACAAGCACCAATATTAATGAAGTGTCCCAGATATTTTATTATTTTCTGAAACAATTGTTGGTCGAACCTAATTGTAAACTGTATGAGTTTTACATATGCCATGTAGAGTGTGTTCATGTACCACCTGAGTGTAAAATTGAATGTTACCAATAAATTTACCAAAAAGGTAAAAATGACAGTCCTCTGATGTTACAGCTGTGAACACATGCTATGGCCTATCGTTACTTGCTGAATCTACGTGGTTTGAATGGAAAAACCTGCCAGTGAGACCTGGGAACCTAGCAAACTGAAGTTCACCTTACATAGTTGCCTTCTAAAGCCCTCAAGGAGCTCTACTTTCAAACCCATGGATACAACAGCAGAGCTGGCTGAAATGTTTTCATCAACATTTTACTTTTTAAAAAAAAATGGCTTTTATGTTGATGAGGAAAAATGTCATAGAAAAACTTCACTTTTGGTGAAATTTTGCTTTTTCAATGATAACCCTAAAATTTTCACGTAAAACTTTTTAAAAAGAACCTGAAAACCTGAAAATATTAGTGTTGTTTTTTCGTTTAAAAAAAACCTCAGCTTAATGGGAAAAAAAAATTCCTACAAAAAATAAATGGCATTTTTTGACCAGCTCTATACTAGAGACTCCACTGGGTGTATACGTGTTTTCCATAGGGGTCTACAGGCACCCCATTGCGGCAACATGGCTCTTCTTAGCAGCCTCACCCCACGTCTGTGCAGCCGAAGCAGAGGACCCTGGGAGAGTCGATACTTGGAGCAGCATTAACTCCCACACAGGTATCAGCCTGGTGTGGAAAGGAGCATGCTGCACATGGCTGTTGCTTCCAAGCTCCAACTCATGACCAGTGTAGCTATGACCTGGTGAAGCTGATGCAGAGGAAGTCTGGGGGTATTCCACAGAGCAGCTGTCTCCTGTTCTATGTCAATCTGCCTGATCCTTTTAAGGTAATTTTAACGTCAAAGGTATTCATTATTTATTCTTGGCAATAGCGCTTTGTTTACTTTTGTTTTTAACACAACTGTGTTATCTATTTCAACATTGTAATTCCTCCCTGCCATGGTCTGACACAACAGCTGAAACTGCTCCTTTTGACACTCTTCCTCACCAGGAAGGAGGAAACTTCAAGGTGTGTTTTCAGAACTATGGGAAGAGGTTGATAAATTGGCACTTATTTAGGTGCCTGACTATGGATTTCTCATCCTTGCTCCAGCTGGAGCAGCATGAAGGGGCTCTAATGGCCCTGAATCTGTCCAGGGGACAGTTCCCGCGGTGCAGAACTGTGATAGACAGCCTTAAAGCAAACTTATGAGATTCCCTTGCAAGTCCTCAAGTAGTGGGCTTATGCAGGGCATGGCCACAGAATGCAGCACTGTAGAGAGAGCACTGCTGCAGACTGTAAGACATACCTCCACAGCGTAGAAAGGCCTTTTGGCTGTACAAATTTCAACGGCGGCTATGGAACAGCTCAAAATTTGGAGGATGCAAAGGTGGTTTAGTGTCACTGTAGCTTCCCCTGCCCCGGACTACAATTTTTTTGCTTCCCCTTTAAGAGATGCCGCACAGAATTTCATCCCTAGTTTTAAAAACCTTGGCCAAGGTGTTCTGAAGTGAAGCAAAAAATGTAATAATTTCAATAGATACTTACAATAATCTTGTTTTGCTAACTTTAATTTAGCTGAAAAAGCTACTTCTGCCCTCCAGGAAATCTGAAACAAAAGCATAAGTAAGTGTTTTCACGCTAATGGTAAACGGATATGCAGACTGAGATGGCATAAAAAAACAGATGGTTTCAGAAATAGTGATGGAGTAATCTTAGTTTTGTGTTCTCCTACCTTTATAGAGGATCTTTAGTCTGAGATGGAAACGCTGCTGGCTGGATCCTTGGTTGGTGTTAATCAGCTGACATCAGTGACTTCGTTGGGCTCAGTAGAACTATGCTGAATCACACCAATTGAGCATCTTGCCCTTATTTTCTTGGAGAGCTTGGCTGCCCCCTTATTATATCTGTGTACAAGAAATGACATGAATATAAAGAAAAAAAATAAATTTTTGCAGATAGATAATTTAAAAAATAGCATTGAATCTCAGTCCAATAAAAGTAAGGAAATGCAGTTAATTCTGTCACTTCTTAACTCATGCCTAGACATCTAGATGAATTAAATTAGAACTTTAACAGTGATTTTTTTTCTCTCCTGTCAGTTTGACAAAGCTGTTTTACCTTTAGAAAAATAATAAACAAAAATGTATTTTATATATGTATTGTAGCACTAAGCTTACAAAATACTGCTTGTTTATACAGAGAAAGCTACATCTATAAATTGATCTGCAGTTATCCAGATATACTTGTTACTGTCTATCACTGTATCTCACTATCTCATGTGCTCGTGTGTTTTATGAATGTGAACATCTCTTCCATGTTAAAAACCTAAAGACTGGTCTTATGTACATAAAACGTTAGGTTTATATCTTTATAAATCTCTTGTGCCACAAAGTGAAGCAATTATTTGGCCTTGCCAATAGATTATATCGGCATCAGTAATAACTATGGCTGTTAGCAAGCCTGTGAAACTGATGTAAGCTTCATTAACAGAGCCCTGCTGATACTGGCCATTGATCCAACAGCTAACACAGGTGTACTTGGCCACTATATTTCCTCCCACTATCATTTACTTCTCCCTGGGGATAACCAATCAGAAGAAATGACCCATTTGCCTGGAGTTTTGAGAAGCAGTGTGCAGTTTGATTACAATTGTCAGCTCAGCCACTATCACTGTAAATCAAATTCCAACCTGATGAGGGCAAAAAGATCATGTAACTAGTCCATCTCTTTGTTATGGCATTCATCTGCTACAATATTTGGTCCTTCAGTATGATACAATAAACCTCAAGAACATGTGGCAGCACAAGAATGTGTTACTTGAAAGGCATTTGTCTTTTAAAACTGGATTGTGCTACAAAAAGATTAGTTTGAGCTATAACATTAATTCCCTATTGAAAGGTTAAAAAAAAAACTGCAAAGATTTTTAAACAATATCCTTTAAGATCCTAAATATTTTATTATAAACTGTGATTTCATTTTCTTGCCAATCACAGGCCCATACGGATAGAAACATGCAACATTAGCTTCATCTCCTTGAGGGCTCTTTGGTACCTAATGTACCACTCTTCATACAGACCACAGTCTTCTCGTCTTTTTACTGTCTTCAGCCCTAGATGAGTGAACCCATCTTTAGTTCCAGCACTGACAACATCTGCCTCAGAGCTGCCCCAGGAGTGCACAAATAATAATAATAATCTTCTGTGTTGAGAAGCATCTCAGAGTATTTCTAATGCTATCAGCTACAGTAAGGACTCGGCAGATTTTCTGCCACTATCAGTAATGTTGCTCTTTTGTATGTGTTTTTAGAGGAGACATGATATAATTAATTATATTACAGTACCCAAAGGCCCCACTCTGAATTGAGGCCCCATTGTGCTAGGTGCTGTTCAAACACACATGAAGGTAAGTTCTCTACCCAGTCGCATTCCTAATCTAGTAAACAAACTTCGCTGTATTGTTTTACATGTTGGACTAGGTCTTTTTGCCTCTTGATACCCACAGCCATCAGTGTACATGGAACGCCCTGACAGTGACTTGCCTTCAGGAAAGCACCTTACAGGTGTAAAATCCACATTCTATATAACCAGTTAAAGTCAGAATTTGGCCCTTCATTTTCTCCCTTATTTTTATCTATCTTCTTGGGGCTGAAAGAAGACTCTTACCAGAGTAAGAACTAGACATTAATAACCACAAATGATTCTTGATCTAATTCCCACTGCAGTCTAATGTTAAATACAAGAAGTCTCCATACTATAGTCCTAAAATGCACTGAACTGCCTCCTTTAAACTCAGAATTTGTAATTCAATTAGTGGTCCCATAAATTTTAAGTGATAGCATATTGTTACAACTTTGCATAATATTTTAGATGATTATGATGTAACAACACTTCTTTTTATTAAACAGTTAGTGTAAAATGTCTAAGCTGTGGGACTGCAGTAAAATTAATTGCATTTTTCAGAACTTCTTAGTTATTGTCTTTACATTCACTCTTTCAGGTCTAACCAAGGTTGAAATTCAATATTTCATTCTTGACATTTAATCCATGAAAGTGTCCTTGGAGATGAATTATTCCTTTAAAATAATTTGTGTGTACTTTAGAATGATTGCACCTGCAAAAGGCATATCAGAATCATATATGTGTGTCATTTGAAAACACATTTAAAATCATTATTTTATAAGAAACAGCATATTAATGGTCTCTGTGGTATTGTATTTTATTTAAAAAATATATAGGGCATAGTATCAGATTATGGGTGTTTATAAAGGTAATCCCTGACATGTCACTGCTCTTATCTCAGGTTATTCTGTTTCATGTATATTACTTAGAGGTGGCATACCCAGTTTGTAAATGCAAGTACCTCTGAGCACAATGCTACTTACCTTCTTGTATTCTAGGGTGGTGGTTGTGCTACAGGATCTGCAGGCCATTGCCATCTAGATCTGTCCGCATTATGGCTTGTAACTATGTACGGCTAAGGCGTCTGTCTTACTGCGTAAGGATGTCTAGCCATGAAGACACCCTCTGGAAAAAGTCCATTTGGTACAAAATGGAGCAATCCATCTGCTTAGTAGCCCACGTCATCACCAGACATCATTCTGTTGGTCTGTTCCCTGCACTGTCTCCAGCTCAGTGTCTTTGTCCTGGTATTCTAAGTCCTCCATAGGACTGGCCTTAGGTATCCATGAGATTGCCTCTTGTTCTCCAACTGTAAGCTCCCATGACAGCTGCATTCCACTGTAACAATGATGTTATTGACCAATAGTGAGAGGCTTCTTTGGATGAGAGAGAGAACTTTCACAGGAGCTGGCTCTTGACTGTGGAACTAACCTCTGCACTAGCTAAGAATGGCCATGGAGCTCACTGCATTCAGAACTAACTGCAACAGTCATGTCTTTGACTGAGCTTTTCCTCAGTGTTTTCTTCTGTTCCCCCCACATCCATTTACTTACATATGTAAACATTAAAATACCCTATGAAGCAATCAAGCTATTTCCCCTAATGGCTGGGAAGGAAAAAAGGAGAGAGAGTTGTTATTCATATAATGGCAGTGCCTTATTAAAATTTATATTGTTTTACTACCTAGGAGCCTCAGTTATAATAGTAGGAACCAAAGTTACCCACAGTGTTATATAGGGGAAATTATTATGTAGTGAGCCTTAGCAGAAGCACGTTGATTTGTTACTTGGAGCCAGGCAAGCAAGCCAGCAACACTGATCTGTACTGTCCTCGGCAACTAGTAAAGTGGTTCCTGTAACTTAAAAAGTCTCCAATATCTTTTCTTACTTTACAATAGCAAGTTGACAACAACTACGACACCAACCATAGACCAGAACTCTGTTCTGCTGGGTGCTGTACAAACACATACGAAAAGACAGCTCCTATCCCAAAGTGCTCACAGTCTAAACCTACAGGGCAGACAAAGGAAGGGGAAAAGGTTTACTTTCCCCATTTTAAAGTTGGAATACTGAGCATAGAGATAGCAGTGATGACATTGGGTGAATCTATTGTTCGCTTCTCTGTTTAAATACTTGGGGAAGGCTCAGATACTACTGTGATGAGGCACATATCGGTGTATAGTGTTTTCACTAAGGGCTCCTGGTGTGAATAAGAGAGTGCACAACCAAGCTGTACCATAGTTCAGTGCTGTAATGTCATTATTTAACTGAGAAGAGATGGCATCCTTCTGTTTTCTGAAAGTGGTCTATTCAAATACAGAGGAGACTCCATGCCTGCTAAGGGACAGCTGCAGCCATTGAGGTCATATTCCACATGCACCATGGTGCTCCCCCTCTCAGGGTATGTCTACACTACGGAATAAGGTCGAATTTATAGAAGTCGGTTTTTTAGAAATCGGTTTTATATATTCGAGTGTGTGTGTCCCCACAGAAGTGCATTAAGTGCATTAACTCAGCGGAGTGCTTCCACAGTACCGAGGCTAGAGTCGACTTCTGGAGCGTTGCACTGTGGGTAGCTATCCCACAGTTCCCGCAGTCTCTGCTGCCCATTGGAATTCTGGGTTGAGATCCCAATGCCTGATGGGGCTGAAACATTGTCGCGGGTGGTTCTGGGTACATATCGTCAGTCCCCCCCTTCCCTCCCTCCCTCCGTGAAAGCAAGGGCAGACAATTGTTTCGCGCCTTTTTTCCTGAGTTACCTGTGCGGACGCCATACCACCGCAAGCATGGAGCCCGCTCAGGTAACTGTCACCGTATGTCTCCTGGGTGCTGGCAGACGTGGCACGGCATTGCTACACAGTAGCAGCAACCCATTGCCTTCTGGCAGCAGACGGTACAGTACGACTGGTAGCCGTCCTCGTCATGTCCGAGGTGTTCCTGGTCGCCTGTGTGAGGTCGATCAGGAGCGCCTGGGCAGACATGGGCGCAGGGACTAAATTTTTGGTGACTTGACCAGGTCATTCTCTTTAGTCCTGCAGTCAGTCGTATTGAACCGTCTAATGGTGAGCAGGCAGGCAATACGGATTGCTAGCAGTCATATTGTACCATCTTCTGCCGGGCAGGCAAGAGATGACGATGGCTAGCAATCGTACTGTGCCATCTTCTGCCAGGCAGGCAAGAGATGAGGATGGCTAGCAGTCGTACTGTGCCATCTTCTGCCGAGCAGCCATGAAATGTGGATGGCTTGCAGTCCTTCTGCACCGTCTGCTGCCAGCCAAAGATGTAAAAGATAGATGGAGTGGATCAAAACAAGAAATAGACCAGATTTGTTTTGTACTCATTTGCCTCCTGCCCTGTCTAGGGGACTCATTCCTCTAGGTCACACTGCAGTCACTCACAGAGAAGGTGCTGCGAGGTAGATCTAGCCATGTATCAATCAGAGGCCAGGCTAACCTCCTTGTTCCAATAAGAACAATAACTTAGGTGCACCATTTCTTATTGGAACCCTCCGTGAAGTCCTGCCTGAACTACTCCTTGATGTAAAGCCACCCCCTTTGTGGATTTTAGCCTCCTGAAGCCAACCCTGTAAGCCGTGTCGTCAGTCGCCCCTCCCTCCGTCAGAGCAACGGCAGACAATCATTCCGCGCCTTTTTTCTGTGCGGACGCCATACCAAGGCAAGCATGGAGTCCGCTCAGCTCACTTTGGCAATTAGGAGCACATTAAACACCACACGCATTATCCAGCAGTATATGCAGCACCAGAACCTGGCAAAGCGCTACCGGGCGAGGAGGCGACGTCAGCGCGGTCACGTGAGTGATCAGGACATGGACACAGATTTCTCTGAAAGCAGGGGCCCTGCCAATGCATGCATAATGGTGCTAATGGGGCAGGTTCATGCTGTGGAACGCCGATTCTGGGCTCGGGAAACAAGCACAGACTGGTGGGACCGCATAGTGTTGCAGGTCTGGGACGATTCCCAGTGGCTGCGAAACTTTCGCATGCGTAAGGGCACTTTCATGGAACTTTGTGACTTGCTTTCCCCTGCCCTGAAGCGCATGAATACCAAGATGAGAGCAGCCCTCACAGTTGAGAAACGAGTGGCGATAGCCCTGTGGAAGCTTGCAACGCCAGACAGCTACCGGTCAGTTGGGAATCAATTTGGAGTGGGCAAATCTACTGTGGGGGCTGCTGTGATGCAAGTAGCCCACGCAATCAAAGATCTGCTGATATCAAGGGTAGTGACCTTGGGAAATGTGCAGGTCATAGTGGATGGCTTTGCTGCAATGGGATTCCCTAACTGTGGTGGGGCCATAGACGGAACCCATATCCCTATCTTGGCACCGGAGCACCAAGCCGGCGAGTACATAAACCGCAAGGGGTACTTTTCAATAGTGCTGCAAGCTCTGGTGGATCACAAGGGACGTTTCACCAACATCAACGTGGGATGGCCGGGAAAGGTACATGACGCTGGCATCTTCAGGAACTCTGGTCTGTTTCAAAAGCTGCAGGAAGGGACTTTATTCCCAGACCAGAAAATAACTGTTGGTGATGTTGAAATGCCTATATGTATCCTTGGGGACCCAGCCTACCCCTTAATGCCATGGCTCATGAAGCCGTACACAGGCAGCCTGGACAGCAGTCAGGAGCTGTTCAACTACAGGCTGAGCAAGTGCAGAATGGTGGTAGAATGTGCATTTGGACGTTTAAAGGCGCGCTGGCGCAGTTTACTGACTCGGTTAGACCTCAGCGAAACCAATATTCCCACTGTTATTACTGCTTGCTGTGTGCTCCACAATATCTGTGAGAGTAAGGGGGAGACGTTTATGGCGGGGTGGGAGGTTGAGGCAAATCGCCTGGCTGCTGGTTATGCGCAGCCAGACACCAGGGCGGTTAGAAGAGCACAGGAGGGTGCGGTACGCATCAGAGAGGCTTTGAAAACCAGTTTCATGACTGGCCAGGCTACGGTGTGAAAGTTCTGTTTGTTTCTCCTTGATGAAACCCCCCGCCCCTTGGTTCACTCTACTTCCTTGTAAGCTAACCACCCTCCCCTCCTCCCTTTGATCACCTCTTGCAGAGGCAATAAAGTCATTGTTGCTTCACATTCATGCATTCTTTATTCATTCATCACACAAATAGGGGGATGACTACCAAGGTAGCCCAGGAGTGGTGGTGGAGGAGGGAAGGAAAATGCCACACAGCACTTTAAAAGTTTACAACTTTAAAATTTATTGAATGACAGCCTTCTTTTTTGGGGGCAATCCTCTGTGGTGGAGTGGCTGGTTGGCCGGTGGCCCCCCCACCGCGTTCTTGGGCGTCTGGGTGTGGAGGCTATGGAACTTGGGGAGGAGGGCGGTTGGTTACACAGGGGCTGTAGTGGCAGTCTGTGCTCCAGCTGCCTTTGCTGCAGCTCAACCATACACTGGAGCATACTGGTTTGGTCCTCCAGCAGCCTCAGCATTGAATCCTGCCTCCTCTCATCACGCTGTCGCCACATTCGAGCTTCAGCCCTCTCTTCAGCCCGCCACTTACTCTCTTCAGCCCGCCACCTCTTCTCCTGGTCATTTTGTGCTTTCCTGCAGTCTGACATTATTTGCCTCCACGCATTCGTCTGTGCTCTGTCAGTGTGGGAGGACAGCATGAGCTCGGAGAACATTTCATCTCAAGTGCGTTTTTTTTTCTTTCTAATCTTCACTAGCCTCTGGGAAGGAGAAGATCCTGTGATCATTGAAACACATGCAGCTGGTGGAGAAAAGAAAAGGGACAGCGGTATTTAAAAAGACACATTTTATAAAACACTGGCTACACTCTTTCAGGGTAAACCTTGCTGTTAACATTACATACATAGCACATGTGCTTTCGTTACAAGGTCGCATTTTGCCTCCCCCCACCGCGTGGCTACCCCCTCAACCCTCCCCCCTCCCTGTGGCTAACAGCGGGGAACATTTCTGTTCAGCCGCAGGCAAACAGCCCAGCAGGAATGGGCTCCTCTGAGTGTCCCCTGAAGAAAAGCACCCTATTTCAACCAGGTGACCATGGATTATATCTCACTCTCCTGAGGATAACACATGAACGGATGTTGCTTGAACGCCAGCAAACATACACTGCAATGCTTTGTTGTACAATGATTCCCGAGTACGTGTTACTGGCCTGGAGTGGTATAGTGTCCTACCATGAAGGACGCAATAAGTCTGCCCTCCCCAGAAACCTTTTGCAAAGGCTTTGGGAGTATATCCAGGAGAGCCGCGAATGCCAGGGCAGAGTAATCCTTTCACATGCTTGCTTTTAAACCATGTATAGTATTTTAAAAGGTACACTCACCGGAGGTCCCTTCTCCGCCTGCTGGGTCCAGGAGGCAGCCTTGGGTGGGTTCAGGGGGTACTGGCTCCAGGTCCAGGGTGAGAAACAGTTCCTGGCTGTCGGGAAAACCGGTTTCTCCGCTTGCTTGCTGTGAGCTATCTACAACCTCATCATCATCATCATCTTCCTTGTCCCCAAAACCTGCTTCTGCGTTCCCTCCATCTCCATTGAAGGAGTCACACAACACGGCTGGGGTAGTGGTGGCTGAACCCCCTAAAATGGCATGCAGCTCATCATAGAAGCGGCATGTTTGGGGCTCTGACCCGGAGCGGCCGTTCGCCTCTCTGGTTTTCTGGTAGGCTTGCCTCAGCTCCTTCAGTTTCACGCGGCACTGCTTCGGGTCCCTGTTATGGCCTCTGTCCTTCATGCCCTGGGAGATCTTGACAAAGGTTTTGGCATTTCGAAAACTGGAACGGAGTTCTGATAGCACGGATTCCTCTCCCCATACAGCGATCAGATCCCGTACCTCCCGTTCGGTCCATGCTGGAGCTCTTTTGCGATTCTGAGACTCCATCATGGTCACCTCTGCTGATGAGCTCTGCATGGTCACCTGCAGCTTGCCACGCTGGCCAAACAGGAAATGAGATTCAAAAGTTCGCGGTTCTTTTCCTGTCTACCTGGCCAGTGCATCTGAGTTGAGAGTGCTGTCCAGAGCGGTCAAAATGGAGCACTCTGGGATAGCTCCCGGAGGCCAATACCGTCGAATTGTGTCCACAGTACCCCAAATTCGACCCGGCAAGGCCGATTTAAGCGCTAATCCGCTTGTCAGGGGTGGAGTAAGGAAATCGATTTTAAGAGCCCTTTAAGTCGAAATAAAGGGCTTCATCGTGTGGACGGGTGCAGGTTTACATCGATTTAATGCTGCTAAATTCGACCTAAAGTCCTAGTGTAGACCAGGGCTCAGAGACTTTATTTTTGTGCTTTAGTCATGTTTTCCTTCATCTGAAATAAAGCATTTGGACTGAAAAATATATTCTGCTGTTTCTATGTGGGGAAAACAAAGCACATGTCTACCGTGGATTCCAAAATGAGTTTTAAAAGAGTTCTATAGGTTACTTAGGTTTCCAACATGGTTGTTGCTACAATGAGTTAAGATGGAGAGTAGACAGAGCATTAGTTGATAGATTGGGGATTTTGTAACTACTTACAGTAACTAGCCTTGAAGGCATATATCATAGTTTCCCGTGACTGAATCCCATTTCCCTTTTGTGATGTAATTTCTGCATGACTTCTTCAGAATGATTTAGTTTTTTCTTTGACTGTGTAGGGTCTAGACAGGAGGTTCTTAAGTGTAAATCACATTAAAAGTTCTTCAAAATTAAATGCTACAAAAGTCTCTCCTCCCCCTGTCTCCCTCCCCATCCTCCCAATATCTGAAATATTTTGGAGTGGATCTTTGTCCTCTGTGGAGAGAAAGTTGTTTCCCTACTCTCACACCCACCACCACCAAACGTAATCATTGCCCCACAGTTTCAGCCCCAGGTCTGCATTAAGGGCAGTGTGGAGTTTCACTGCCCTGCGGAAGATCTGAGAGGCATTCTGCTTCAGGCAGGCACACAGTTCCAAGAGGTACAGCTTCTTCTCTACCCTTGTATGCAGGGTATGACATGCCCTGTCCCCATACCTAGGGGCCATGGATCCATCCCTGCCCACCTCCTTTGAAGAGGACAGTGCTACTGTGGACACCAGGGCCAAGATTTTCAGAAGTGACTCCTTATTTTGGATGCCCAAATTCAGACACCTCAAAGGATCCTGATTGTTCAGGAGTGCTGTGCATCTCCCCTCTGAAAATCAAGCTCATTTAAGGTGTCTCAATTTGAACGTCCAGAAATCGCAAATCACTTTTGGAAAGCCTGGTCTAGAATCACAATCTTTGTGCTCAGTTTGAGTAGGAAAGTAGGGTGGCGGAGGGAAGGAGGAATCCTTCAACCCTTCTCCCCCATGTACATCCTCATTGCAGTGGCGATAGTCTAGCCCTAAAGTGTCAAATCCCATCTCAGTTTCCCATATACTATTGTGAGCATGTCAGGAATTTCATAGCAGACATTCTTCTCAGTCAAGACATTTGATTGCAGAAACTATGAATGTACAGAATTCCATGAAGCTAAGCACCTTCACAGCTGCATGCAGAGCCTACTTCTAGACTTCCAAACAGCAGTACAATGATGAGCAAACTTTATAGGCAGGCCTGGCAGCAAGGTTGCCTGGCACTTCCTGTTATAAGGCCCTATTGCTTATAACTTTGCCATAATTGAACAGTGCGGGCTGAAATTTTCCATACCAAGGCTCTGCCTCAGGCTGAATTATTTTGGAAGATAGCAGCCAAAACCATTCAGATGTTTCCAAAAACAAGTGGAGGGACAATTACATTGTTTTACCCATGATTAAAAAAAATAGTCTGATTACATTTTCTTTGAAAGCCTCTAGAGCCCTAAAACTTTGGAGTAGGGACTTGAAATTTCAGGGGTGGGGGAGATGGCCTTTGTGTCTGGGATGTGCCTTTTGCCATCCCCATGAAAATCTGCCCAATTTTAGCCAAGTTATAAACCTTTGGGGGAAAATGGCAGTTTGCACATGTTTAGTAACAACATCCTAGTTTTTAACAGTTACATTTCCTGATGATTCCATCTGCACTAAGTCTGCTCCAGCCTAGGGCTGAACAGGACTTTCCCTGATATTTCAGTTCTGGGCTGTTGTGGGCCAGCCTGGGTCTAAACGTCTAAATGGCAGCAGAAAAACTCTGTCTCTTGTGTTCTCAGTGAGCCTGCTTCTGGGCCCAGGCAGCTTGGAGGAGAAAGCTACCTGGTTCAAATGCAGAAGAAACAAGAGTGTTACCTGTGAGGAAGGTGGCAGGAGTAGACTGGGACATGGAGCCAGGGGAGGGACACTGGGAATAGGAGTTGGGTTGTGGGAGACTGGGACTGGCTGGGCAAGGAGACTGCAATTGGGGGGTGAGGGAGGGAGACTTGGTCTGGAAGCCAGGGGTGGAGACTGGGTGTGGGTTGGAAACTAAGGCAGGAGACTTGGCTGGACAAAGAAATTGGGACAACAAGCTAGGGCAGGGGCGGCCAACCTGAGCCTGAGAAGGAGCCAGAATTTACCAATGTACATTGCCAAAGAGACACAGTAATACATTAGCAGCCCCCCATTAGCTCCTCCCCCAGCTCCCAGTGCCTCCTGCCCACCAGCAGCCCCTCTGATCAGCGCCTTCCCCTCCCTCCCCACACCTCCTAATCAGCTGTTTCATGGCGTGCAGCAGGCTCTGAGGGGAGGGGGGAGGAGTGAGGGCATGGCAGGCTCAGGGGAGGGGGCAGGGCCTGTAACAGAGCCAGGGGTTGAGCAGTGAGCACCCCCTGGCCCATTGGAAAGTTGACACCTGTAGCTCCAGCCCCGGAGTTGGTCCCTATACAGGGAGCTGCGTATTAACTTCTGAAGAGCCACATGTAGCTCCGGAGCCACAGGTTGGCCACCCCTGAGCTAGGGTGTATACTCAGGTTTGACGAGGAGCCTGGAAGGGAGATTGTAATTGGGAGGCCAGGGGAGATGGGCAATGTCAGGTGGCTGGAAGCCACGGTGGAGGAAAAATGGATCAGATGAGAAACCAATAGGGGGAACTGGGACTTGGAAGAGATCTAGGTGAGCGGTGACTGGGACTGGCTATGTGAGAACAGGACTGGGACAGGGAGCCAGGGGTGGGGAAGAGACTGGACTGGGCCAGAGACAGGTTGAAGGGGATGGGGCAGGAGAAGTTGTGCTTGGTGGGAATGGTAGTAGATGAGTTTGTGTCCACTTAACTCCAGAGCCTGTAATGGAGCCTAAGATTCCTGAGTATCACTGTTCCCCTGCTGTCAGCACATATCTTTCAAAAACCCACTGACAGTGTCCTCCATCCCCTGGTAGTGCTGGTCTACACAGAGGATGACAATCTACCACTACTATGGGTTACTCCATTAGTCCAAGTGGCAGAGGGCTGTGCAATGGTTCTAAAAGTTCGAAGCCTGCTGATTATCCACGGAGTGTCAACATGATGCCACCTGATTGTGTTGTCAGTTTGCTTTTTATAAAAACTTAGGAAACTACATACACAAAACTCTGTTAAAAGAACATTAAGATCACAAGGTCAAGCACTCAAAAGTTACGAAATACCAGAATTAAGATTACCTGTACAACTTTCATTTGGCCCCATTTGTATGTTCATAGTAGTGGGCATAGAGGGGTGTGTGTATGAGAAGGGGACAGAGAAAGAAGCAAGCAGGACCGGCTCTAGGCACCTGCAAAGCAAGCATGTGCTTGGAGCAGCACATTTCCAGGGCGGCATTCCGGCCATCCTTTTTTGGGGGCAGTTGCGCTCTTGGAACTGCACCACTTAGACGGGGCGAGGGTGCCGTGCCCCCGGTCGCAGCAGGAAGGGGAAGCCCCAGCCCCGGGATGCTGAGCTGCCAGGGCCCAACTGCTACCTGGGGAGGAGAGGGCTAGTCCTGCCGGGGAGCCGGGGCTGTGCCGCCTCATCTGCGCACTGGCTGCTGCGCTGCCTTGTGCCACCCCTTCTCTCGGGGCTTCTCTGCGTGGCTGGGCGGAGGAGGGGGTAAAGCCCCTGCAGGCGCTGGAAGAAGGTGACATCACTCCCTCCCCTTCCAGCGCCGCCTGCGAGCCCGAGCCCCAGCCCCACCTGAGCTTGGGCCAGCAAAAAAACCTAGAGCCAGCCCTGGAAGCAAGGTAGTACCAGACAGACCCAGAAGCACTGGTGGCATGACTGGAAAAAAAACCTGATAGCGCTTTTGGGTATAGGGTGGGCTGAAAAAGGCTTGATACTGTGAACAAAGAAACTGTCTCATGTTGTTTGAGTCCTCCTGTGGTCAAGGAAACAGGATTTTGTACATTCTTTGTAAACAAACAGGATTGCATCAAAGAAGTAACTGATTCTGTCATCAATTTCTCCTCCAGATAGAATCAACCAAGCCACAGGACCCTGAATTTTGGCTAGCCACTTGGGTCGAAAAAGGGGTAACAATATTTACTCTCCTTGTACTGTTTATATCAAAGATGAGTAAAGCAAAGCAGACATACGGCAATCACCAATTTAAAGAGACAGTTTGGCTGATTGAGAGTTATGGATTGTATAAAAGCAAAGGATTGTATGACTATGTAATCCTTTAACCTATACAATTCTCTTTGATATGCCACTTAAACTTAAAGAACACATGCTGATCCAAGTAGTGATTTTTTTCATGGCATTTCTTTATACTGTTGCCAACAAAGATAATTGCATGTTTAGGTATTCTCCAGTGACATTTTTTGTATTAAAACTTCCAGTCTCCTCTTCTGCTTCTCTTTCATCCCAAGCTCACTGACCTATAAAGGAAGGTATTCAGAAGAACAGCTTTAAATAGATTCATGTTTGTTTTGAAATAGATATCCCTGTCTTTTCAGGTAGCTGTAGCTGATAATATCATGCAAGCATTAAAATGTTTGCATTTTGAATCTACCCACAGGTAGCATGCTAGGTACCTGCATAATCCATGTTCACGTACTTCTATGGACTAATGTCTCTTGGACATTTTTCTGACACAAAATAAGCTGTTTGACTTTCTGCTACAACCCTTGTTTCTTTAGCTATGGTTTATAGTAAACCACAGCTTTTTGATTTCTCAAACTGGATGGGCCATAGGCACTGGCAGGCAGACTTACTTGATGTAATGGGACACGCCAAAGTAACTGGGCATGGCTTGTCATCCTAAATCCATGTAAAGCCTAGAAAATGAGAGAATACATGAGTTACTGAAAAACTGAGCCAAAATTACTTTTTCTCAGGGTAGGCTTTTGTTCATTTAAATTCCCTTTTCAACTACAGAGCTTTTGAGCTATTAAATATATTGCTTTTTATACATGTTAGTTATTGTGTTGTACTATATCTTTTGACATATCATTGCTTTTGTTGTTCCTCCTCTACTCATCTTCCTTTACTAGTTCCCTTTACTATACGTAGCAACCTGTTACAGGTAGTCTGTGACGATTAAACCAGGATCTTCATCATCAAGCCTACAATTCAGCAAAGCTCTTCAGCTTGTGCCTGTCTTTAAGCACCTGTTTAGACCCCTGGACTTCATATAGGACTCCAAGACTCCATAAAGACGTCTCATATTTGACCACAACAGGACTACTCGTGTTTAAAGTTAAGCCCATGCTTCAGTGTCTTGCTGAAATGGGGCTCAAAGCAGAACGTCTATCACTGACCTAACCGAGCTATTTGTGAATAAGGGCTGGTCTACGCTGCTGTGGTAAATCGATCTAAGTTACGCAACTTCAGCTATGTGAATAACGTAACTGAAGTCAACGTAGTTGGAGCTACTTACCGCCGTGGCTACACTGTGCTGTGTTGACGTGACAGCATCTCCCATCCATTTCCCTTATGGTTCACAGGGAGGTGGAGTACACAAATCGATGGGAGAGTACTCTCCCATCGATTTAGCGTGTCTTCACCAGACCTGCTAAATCGACACTCGCTGCACTTACCATATTATTTATTTCAAACTATCTGTCCCAAGTCCCCACAGGACTTATCGCTTTGTAGTAAACCCACCACATGATACCAGTGGGGATAGAACATGTGAATTTGAGCACTAAACGCACAACATTTTACCACTGAAGCTAAAAAATCATCCAACTTTGAATATGCAACATGTTCCCCCCTATACATGGGCCAGCCACTACAGGTAGACACCCTCACACAAAGTAGCACAGCTAAGTTGGCTGGTTAGGCTCCAAAGGAGCTCTTCTCTCAGCCTCTGCTTATCGTATCAGCTGGGCAATTGAGTAGTTCCTCTTCTGTGTACCTCCTAAGTCTGCAGGAGATGGCCAGAACTGAGACTTTAATAAGTGTGTGTAATACACATACACACCCCCTCTCCCCTTTATATGTGTATTTATCTGTCATTAATAAGGCTATGATTATGGCACAAGGTCATGGAAGTCATGGAATCCGTGACTTCCATTGACCTCTGTGACATTTTCTGCCCTGGGGCTGGAGCTCCCAGCCAGCCCTGCCCCCACAGTTCCCAACCCCCAACCTGGTGGGTGGGACCCTGTAGCTGCCCAGCCATGGCAGATGGCTGGCAGATCCTGCAGCTTCCAAGGTGGGCAGGCGGACCCTGTGCAGCTGCCTAGCCATAGCTGCGGCCATGGCCAGAGGCTGGGGGCCCCTCAGCAGCCCGGGGCAGGGGCACTCTGGAGCTCCCACGCACTGCATTGGTGGCGGACACAGGAGCCCCAGCAGCAGCGGGTGCTGAACCCACCTACCATTTTTGTCAGGGATATTTTTAGTGAAAGTCAGGGACAGGTCACAGGCTGCCATGAATTTTTGTTTATTTCCTGTGACCTGTTCCTGACTTTTACTAAAAATATCCCTGACAAAAACGTAGCCTTCGTCATTACGCCTGCTGAAAGTTAATGCCCAAATATACTGTTTCTTTAAAAAGTTGTTGGCAGGTAGCGTACTCCCCGCAAACTGTGTTATGCTACAATGTAAGGAGCAGAAAATCCTTTGGCCCAGTAAGAAGCTGATTTTGTAGTCTCTTCCTACTGATAAAATTTCCCACTGTCAAAAACACAATAACCTTTTACAAGTTAGCAAAAAATGAAAATGTTACCAGATGTTAAATTCAAGAAATCAGTTAACAGCTACTGTTTTCAGATAGGTAGGTTCCCACTATTTGGCATTTCTCGCCCCCCCCCCCCCAGCTCCACCACCCAAACAAAAAGATTCAGCTCAGTAATGAATGCTGTAGTGCTCTCAGATTCTGTGGATTTGGTAGTATGAGTCTCCCAGGTTAGGATTTTGTTCATAGTTCATGCCTACCAGAGCTTAAATTCTTATAGAGCATTTCCCAGAACCCCCCATACACTCCCTCCCCCCCCCACACCCCTCCCTCCACAGGCTATAAAAACTCCAGGGGGGTTGAAAATATTTACTGGAGCTCTGCTCTGAACAGCTCTGGCGGAATTTAAGCCCTGATGTTAACTAAACAAATGTCTGGTGGGTTCACAAAAATGCTTCACCAAAAAAGCCTTTACTTATCTGTATTTTGCTGTTAAATACATGTACAATACTCAGAAGTGAAAACTCCATTAACTGACTGTTGACAATGAAATTCTGTTAATAGTGAACCTTTCCATGTGCCCTTATCAGGCAGTCTTCCCTTGGTCAGTGCTATTACAGTTCTGTTATTTTGCTGTGACATTTGTCAGTTCTGGCACAACTCCATTATATAAAAGGTTTATGGATTTGAAGCCCATCAGTGGTCATTTCCTCCTGTGACTCTAATCAGCTCTGTTGCTTTTACACATACCAAGAACTTTCAGACATTAGTAAGATTAGTAGCTCAGCAGACAAACAGAAAATGGAAGAGAAGAATAGTAGTAGTCAATACATGTGTCAAGTAAGTCTGGCCCAATATTTTTATGGCCCTTTTGATTGATTGGATTGGGCAACATACATGCAACGTTTTTCATCTCTATCCCAGAAGGATTGTTCCAGTGGTTCACCTTAGATTCTGCACAGAATATTACTTTGATACTGTAATAGCTTTAGAAAAGCTCTCCTTTGATGTCAAGGGCTGTATAGAATTGTTCTTTTGATTAAGGAACACTTTAAATAGTTGAAAAACCTAACAATAGATAAAAAAGCAAAAAATGATAGCCAATTGTGCTTTATTAAACTAGATCTATAGGAGAGATGCTCTGTGTGCGTGTGTCTATATCTCCGATCTTTATCTGTCTGTGTATCAGAAACTTACACCGTACATTTACCCTTGACTTCTATACTTCGTTCTTTTCTCCCCTCCCTTCCAGGAGCTCCTGTATCTTTCTCTTCCATTAAGTATTTTCAGGTTGAACTCTCTGGCCAGCAGTCACCATGTACTGTAAATGGTGGAGGCAGCAGCCTCTCCGTAGTGTAGTCTGGGTCTAGGCTTACATTCCCAACCCGATCAGGGATTGTTGATTGGATCAATTTGTTTGAAAACTGCAATTCTTGAAACAGGGAGTGCAAAGAATTTTTTTTCTGAGAATTTGGATTAACGATGTTTTACCTCCCACGTAGAAAAAAAAATTCCCAAGTAATTTGAATTTCCTTACAGTGCCTTATACTATTTCAGTCTGAATGGTCCTCAGCAGCAGGATGGAAACTAGTGGGGGAGGAGGGGAAGGATGAGGGCTGGGAGGGCAAACCCCAGGGAGAGAGAGCTGAGAAGGAAGGGTCTGGAGAGGGGAACTTTCAAATGTTTGGGTTGCTTTTAAATTTAATCTGAACCTAGAATTTCCTGGAGGTTTTTATGCTTGTTTTATTCATAATCAAAACATTCTTGTAGGATTTTTTTCCTTAAAATATTGATATATGATCTTAACTTTATCTTAATTTTTTTTCTGTATTGTGTCAATGTGTTTTTGATGCGTAAAGTATTTTGAGCACACAGGCAACTTTGTATTCTTTGGTGTATAGCTGTGGTGATTATAGCTGTTGTTAAAAGGTAAACTGTAGCATGGAAGGTCAGCATTGAAGTTACATGATTTTTCCGTTCTCTGATGTGTGCATTGTTGAGCAGAAGGTGGGCTTATGAGAAAAGATCTGAGCGTGATAGTGAGTGTCGTGATACTGGTGGGCTGTTCTTTTCAGATGGTATTATGTTGCCTTCACTTATGTTTTTCCATTCTGTATAGTCTTTTGTTGTTGGGTGGAAAACACCCAAGCAACCTTATCTCTAAGGTGTTAGACATTTCTGTGTGAGCATGGAACTGAGAACGGGGCATGGCATCTTTCATCACTAGATCATCAACTTGAATCCAGGCCTGGTTGGAGTAACTGAATGTTGTTAACTAGGTCGGGTTTTTCAATTTTTTTTTCAATATTTCCCATGGGAAAAAAAAGGTTTTAATTTTTATTGTTGTTTTCTCCCCGTTTTCTTCCTGTACACTCTTTCCCCCCATTTTTTACTACTCAAAAAAAGGGGGAGCAGACTGGAGGGGAGGGGAAAGCAAGAGGAATAAGAGAGTGGATCACTTAAAAAAATCAGCTTTTAGTTTTCATTGACAAACCAAAACATTTCAAGTGAATTTGGTGAGAAAATGTTCATTTAATTTGAAAAGCCATTTCTCATCAACAAATGTTTGATTGAAATGTTTTGACCAACTCTATGAATGGCTGCTTGGCAGATTTTGTTCCGAACCAAGGTGTAACGAGCAACAATTTTGGAGTTTGTGGGGCTTATCTCTCCTCTCTCTGTTAGTAGTTCCCATTTTCCTCCCTCCTCTCTGCACCGTGGGTCCTTGGCCTCTATTTACTTCCTGATTAATCTTTTATCTTGCTAGGTAGCTGAGTAGCTCTTGGCTCCTTCAGTGGTTCAGTCAGCCTCTCTTCTGTGGATGTTCATTCAGATGAGCTCCCTGAAGGCTGTGGTCTCTGTGCTCTGGGCCTGCATCACAAAGAGTGTGAGTTAAGGATTATGGTCCAGCCTACTGATGGGGCACCACAGGTCATAGTGCAGGACAGAATGGAACAGAGTGAGCAGTGGGAAGCGGTGTGTGATTTTCTGTGGAAACAGACATTGCCCTGAGTCCTCTCTGGGGCCCCTTGACTTAAAGAATTCGAGGAGGTAAATTTTTCACTAGAACTTTGACTGATGCAATAGCTCCCTCATCAGGGAGGAGGCTGGTCTACTGCACTACAGCAGCTTGTTCTGCAAATGAGCATACATCAGAATGCCTAGTAGCAGCAACAGCCAGCTCTGTGTGATGCCACAGGCTGATTTCTAGTTGACATGTGCCAGTGTTACAGCAGCTAAGAATATATTTGATGCTTGTTGACACCATATTTATCTGTTTTAGCAAAGAGGCCAGGGCTTAAATGGGAGATTTATATCCTCCTACCTCTCGAACTGGACCTCTAGAGCAGCATGGGGGTATATTGGTGGTGTGTGGAAAGCGTGTACCGATACTATGTCTTCTCTACAGGTTCTGTGAGTAACCAGAAGGCTTTAGTCCCCTGTACTGTCAACCTGGTCCACTCCACAAATACTGAAGTTTACTTTCAAACATACTCAGCTCAGACACTGAATACCATGCAGCAAGACAGATTTACACAGGGTGAGGATCTGGCCCTGAATTTGGAAAGTGAGTTATTGTAATCTCCTAACATGAAGTATATTCTGAGAGACACCTCCCTTGTCCATATATTTTTGGTGATATACTTTGCAAAGACCTGCCTTACATTATTATCCAGAAAAGAGCAAAATATAGGTCACCTAGTGAAAGGATCCTTTAAATTTAAAGATCAGCAAAATTGCACTGGAAACTACATGGCATTATTTCATGGTAGCCACTTAAAGAAAATGATTCTTAGTGCAGATTTCACTCTGTGATCTGTTTTATAAAGAAGAATAATACAATATAATACAGTACAAACAGAAATGTCGAGAAGGGGTTTCCTTAGTCTATTGATAATTTTGTTTTTGAAGTATTTGTTGTGGCTTTCAGTGTTGTTTAGAGTTTCTTCTATGTCTTCAGAGGGGAATTGACTCCTTTCAGAAAGAGTAAAAAAGAAAAGGGAAAAAAATCAAAGTAAAATTGGAAAAATTAGAAAGAAATCAGCATGTGGAAGCTTCAGACACTGTTCCTAGGGTAAAAATATGTGGTATCATGAACTGTGGGAATGAAGTGAAGAAAATTCAGGCTAGACGCAGTGCCTTTGAAAGACCAACTTGTATTATGGAACAATAAGCTTCTCAGGCTACGGAGAAGGGTTTTGGCACCAGTGTATTGACACCAGTGGCATATGATTTCAAAACATGGACACCTGCCGAGAAGATGGAACAAAAATTGAAGGTTTGGCATCCAAGATGAGAGAGGGTTTGGGAGAGACTTGGGAGACATGAAGCCAATAGCTTGAAGACCATGAAGAAAATAAAGTAATAACTGGCTGGCTACTTCGTAACTCTTACTTCTTCCTTGGCTCCATAAACCCTGAAAGTCTTTGCTGCTCACCTTTTTCTCACAAGGGAATATTTTTCTCATTGATGGTAATTAATGTTAAGAGCTCTTAGGTCTTGCTCAGTAGTATCCCTCCATCTTGTCCTAGTTGGCCACCATAAGGCTGTCCTTCTTAGACCTGCTTAGCTGATCTACCTTCCATCATCCTAACTACATGCACTGCTCACTGAAGTCATTGGGATTTTACTAAATTTGCTATATTTTGGAGGGATTTTACTAAATTTGGTTCTCCATAGATCTCCTGCAGATCTTGTTTATTACTTATAATTTGTGCTTACAAGAGAATAGAGACCTATGGATTGTAGAGGCTACACAAGCTGCCAACTACACCAGCCTTTGCAATACTTAACCAATCATGTTTAGATGAAGACAAGGATAGTAACTTCTTATTGGTGCCTTCATCCTTCAGAGAATGGAAATGTCATTTTTCTTTGTCCATCTGTGTGGATTCAGTCAGCTGGGGATGGGAGGGTGTCTTAGCTGTATTTTTTGTCTTGACAGCTGAGAAGTTGAGAAGCATCATCAAAAATGTTCACTTCTCTGGGCTAATATGTAGATATAGAATGTCACATTTTCATTTGTGGTATGGATTTTTTCTTTATGCATAAAAGCTGAATCTGAATTTCTGCCATTTAAGAAACACTTGATATCTAAAAATCTAGAAGAAGGCTTATTCAGCAGCTTTTCTTCAGCTATATATTTACTCTCCACCTCTATTGCTTTGGCTAGCCTTGAATTTTCAGTCTTTCTGTTGCAGTGCATAGCAAAGTTTATCAGGGGGCTGGATGTTAAAATGTACTGTCGCATCGACATTTGTTAACGCAGCATGTCAGAGACTTGTGTTTAAATGTTTCTTTATTTTTTTTTAAACTTCCGAAGTGCTTTCTTCCTACCAAAAGCTCACATATTGCTAATCAGCACCCTACATTTCCAACTTGCTAGAGATGAGTGAAGCAGAAGTAGATCACTGTCCAGAGGGATTAGAATTAATGAGGACAGAACCCTGCCAGGAACCTTGTGCCCTGGTTGGAACAAAAGACTTCTCCTGAATGCCTGCTGAAATTGGAAAATAAAGTTCTATATTTTATGATGACTTGACTGCAGTCTTTTTCAGGAATAATTTGTAAACCTTTCCCGCAAGAAAAGCGTAATTAGTGAATCACCACCACCACCCAACATTGGCTCTGGTGTTGTATCTAGCTTTTTCTATTTTCTCTGTGCGTTCAACGTAACTCTTTTGTTCCATTTTCAGCCCACACGCTGACACAGCTCTCTCCCTCTCTCTCTTTCCCCTTACATTGTTGTTTAAGCATGCTGTAAACTTATTCATTCCCTAAAGGCAAAAGCAGCTATCTGAGCAACACTTTGTCAGCATAATACATTTACAGAATGCATATTTATGAACCTTTGAGCTTTTATTGTTCCAGAGGGCAAATAAAAAACATGAAAAGTAGCAATATAGTGTTTCAAAGGTCTCTCAAGAAAAATAAAAGTAGCTGGAAATAAATTTAGAGTTAAAAAAAAGTTATCTAGAACACAACCCTGAATTAGTACATATGAAATATTGGCGAGTTAGGACGTTTTCTCCTCTATCTATCTCAGCCACCCCATGCCATGTTTTAGGAAATTTAAAACTATTTAAATGGTTATAAACTTTGAAAAAATATAATTTAAAGGGAGGATTAGATATATATGTTAACAATCCAGAGACTGTTAAAATAGCATGTTGCACTGGATTATAATAAAGTGAATAAAGGTTTTAAATGGAAACAATCATCTTACTTACAAGTTGCAAGACCAGCATTTAGCATGAAATCTTCAGCTAAATTACCACAGATAAAAGGCTTTGGAGAAAGTTGAAACATCCACAAAATGTCTTTCAGTTATGATGATTATTTTAATTGACTATGGGATCCCAGTTAACTTTACATTGCATGCGTTGACTCTTAAAATAAATGGATCATTAATCCATTATTGCTTCTTCTTCAGTTGTCATCTTCTTATGGCTTCTGTAAATATAGAACTCCTACTATAATTTTACGTTTAGATGGTTAAGCCAGATAATTGCGTCTGATGTAGCAGAGTGTATTGCTATGATGTCTCCTTCATATTTGTGAATTGGCTATTGAGTTATATGTTCTGTGGTCCGTTCTGAGTGACCACAGTTGCCCACTGGAGAGTTTTTAATTTTCCATTTGTGCAGGAAGTATCTGCATCTGCCATGGTTTGTGCGCATATAGTTTAGAGTTGCCCATGAGCTTTTTGGGTGATGGAAGCCAGGGATCTTCTGTGTCAGGTCTTTCACGAGTATGTTTATTTGAGACTTCTTGTGAACTCAGTTTGGCTTTCCAAGCTTCATCAGGATTGAAGTTGCATTGTTGACAGTTAACGCTTGGGTCCAAATTGGCTTACGTGACTTCAAGCGGTGGTGAGGGACATTGTTAAAGTCCTGGTGGATGGGAAGACATTTATTTTACATGATTCTCTGGAATTCCCAGAGGGTCGCAGCATCACAATGAATGGATGGGGGAGAAATGTGCCACAGCACCATCAGCCAAGGTGTTGCGGTTGACTTGAGAGTTCCAGAGAGACACCGCATTGCAGTGTTCAACTGGACATCGACAGGTCGAGTATGGCTACTTCTGGTGCAGACAGGTGCACAGTACTCTGCTATGGAGTTCATGAAGGCCATCACTGATGTGCGCTGTGTTGATACTCCTTAGCTTGTGCCTGCCAGTTTCTGGAGACCAGATTGACCCTTATCTTTATCTTGGCAGCTACCTTCTTCAGCTGGTCAGGGAAGGTTAGCATGCAATTGAGCTTCACTCCAAAATAGGTCAGAGTGGGGTCATGTTGCACAGTGTTGCGGCAGAAGGTCATTTTCAGGGTGCGCTAAGCATTCCTGTTATCAAGATGGAATGCAGTGACTGTAGTTCTGTGAGGATTTGGCTTGAGCCTCTATTTCCAGAAATATTCCTCCATGTTGTTTAGGTCCCTGTTCAAGGTGGAATTATTGTCACTGAAGGTGGCTATTTGTGTTGCCGGGGTTAGATCATCCCCATATGCAAATTTGCATGACTTTGTTGGAGGAATGTTGCTCATGTAAACACTGAAATGCTTCGGCGTGAGAACTGAGCCTTGTAGAAGTCCACTGTTGAGGAACATAGCCTCCTATTGCTCAGCATAATCCATCGCAGGCGTAGTGTTTTGCAGCAGGGGATGATTCTTGCAAGATTCAGCATCAGGCCTTTAATCCAGACTGTATTGTAGGTTGATGACAGGTCCACAAATGCTGCACCAGTCTTAAATTTCCTTTGGATTCTGGACTCGATATATGTTACAAGGGCCCAAACTTGGTTGCAACAACTGTTTTTAGGCCTGAATCCCATTTGTTCTTTGGGGATCACTGACTCGATGAGAGGGCTGATTCTCTGGAGAATGATATGTTCCAGGAGTTTGTAGGTAGTGCACGGGAATGATATCGGCTTGGGTCATTGGTTGGCTTTCCTGGCCCTCCAGGCTTTTAGGATGGTATCCAGATTCCATGGTTTTGGTGTACAGTTTCGCCAGCGATTGGAGTCCCCTGGGGTCTTGTTGATGAAGAAATTCTGGGGGGATACCATCTCTGCCAGCTGCTTTCCCTTTCTTTGTTGCAGCTAAACCCTCTTTCACTTCATCTGTACTGATGGCAGTGGGGTATTTTGGAGGGATTGAGGTCATTTTCTGATGTAGTTGACAATGGGTCTCTTGCTTGGTGTTTTTGTCTAGCAGTCCTTTTGTGCTCTCCATCTATTTGGAAGTTATGGAGTTGGGATGGACTTTTGAGGTCCGGTATTCCATTCAATTAGCGACTCCGAGACATCGTAGTAAGGCACTGCAACTAGAAACTGAGTCTAGAGATTGAACAGGGCCTTCGCAACCTGTGGACTGCCCAACTGGTTGTACTGCCGGAGCAGGGTCCTGGATCTCTTTTGTCCAGTAGTGAGTGTATTCTTCCTGGAAGCCCCAGGGTATACTTTTCTTGGCGGCAGCAGTAAGGAAGCCAACAAACTGGTGATAACATTCTGATGTTGTGGGGATTCAGATTAACACTTTTTTGACAGCTTCCCTATAGCAACCTGTCAGCTCTGGCCAGGTTACACTGTGGGATTTGTTTTGACAGAATCACGGGGACTTTTATGGACCAGTGTTGGCAGTTGTGAAGTATTTTGCAGAATGCATGAAGCCTACTCCTGCTTTGATCTTTGGAAACAATGGTGAGGTCTGAGTTTTAATCATGTTGCCAGTGAGCAGAGTGGAAAATTGCTCGCTATTTGGAATCAAAGACCAGTTACAGATCTTCTGCGGATGTCCGGTCTGTGAGGTATTCACCACTGACTTCATTTACTTCATAGCCCCACACAGTGTGATGGCTGTTAAGATCACCAATGAATAGGGCTGGGATTGATGCACTTGGAAGCACTGGCTTTGGCCATTTTGAATTAGGGGCGCTATATATGTTGGTAATGTGCAGCTCCCCTATCCTGATGGTAGTGGTGTAGGTGGCTTCTTTTTTAGCTGGGGAGAAAACATCAAAATCAGTGATGATGATGTTCAAGTATATGGTCAGACCATATTTAGGATGGCAATGGCTAGCCGTAAGGTTGTAACTATGGATAGGGTAGCGGCTAGCCTAATGGTCATTGGAGACGTGGGTTTCTTAGAGCATAAGGATGCCAATTTTATGCATTGCGATACTTGCACTTCACCAGGGAAAGTTCCTCAATGTTAAGCTTGAGGATCCTTGTTCCAGATGTGTTACTTGGCCCTAAAGAGGGCCATTATGATGACTTGAGTTGTTGCTCTGAAGACTGGGAGATGCTGATCAATGTTTGGTCGCTGGGTTGATGGCATTAGTCATGATTTCTCACTTAACAGAACTGCATCAAGGCTACCATCTTCCTCCCCATTGCTAGCTGGGTTTGTATGCTTAGCTGTGTTCATTAGCCCAGCTATAGTTAAAAGTACATTCACCCAATGTTGCTCAGATACACAGCCTGAAAGTTCAAAAGTTAAGTATTGTCCCCCTGAATGAACTGTGAAACGTATTTTGAAATGAGGGATGGCGTATGACCAGCTGGAGCCTTCACCCAAAGTTCTAACTGAACTGAGCCCAATGACAGAATTAGCACAATTCTGCACGTCCTTAAGTATTGGCAGAAACAGAACCCAAAAATAACAGGATGAGATGCTGTTTCCAGCCTAATAAAAACTTAGAAATACTAGAAATTAAGAATAGAACTGGGGGAAAAACACTGAATAGGCTGCAGCTGGTCAAAAATAGAACCACTCCAAATTTCCAGCCTTCCCTAGAACTGGAGCCAAAATGTGCTGAAATGGCCTCTTTCCTTTAGGATCAGATTGCTCCTCATTATACATTCTGCAGCAGAAGTTTCAAATACATTTTAAATGGGAAGTTCAGTTGGGCCAAGTGCTTATGACTTCTTTTGCCCCAAGCCAGAGAAGTAGATCAGAAAAGCTCACCTCTGGGGGAAGAAGCTGCTTAGTCTCTCACTGAAAAGGAGAATGCATTGCTGGAGGAAGTAGTGAATTGCCCGTTCTCCCTTCCAGAAAGACCTGTCACCAGGTACTGTTGTTGGAAGCTGGGGGAGAAGACTCTATTGGGTGTGTCACAGGGTCTATCATGGAAACCATTTTCTTCTTTTTTGGAACGGGGTGGTGGGACATACGGCCAATTTCACCCATCATCCTCCCACATTGCCATTCCAAAGGTCAGAGTGGTTCTGATAATTTTTGGATGAACATCTACTTTTGAAATGCCCGGTTTGTTGTGAACTTAAACTCTGCTCGTTTTGAGGTGTTTCCATCACAATGTGAGTTTTTTCAAAGGTGCTGATCCCACGAGAGTGTCACGCCAAAGAGGTTAAGACTGTTCACTATGGGAGAAATTCAGCGTGTGCAGAGAATCTGCCCAATTCCTTTCTGCTACTTGAGCCTTCAAAACAAGACTTAAGTGGGACTTGGGTTGGCACTCTGCACAAGAGTGAATTTTACCCTGTATTTGTAGCCAAATGGAACACTTTCTGGTTCATTCATTGCCATTGAAAAAGTTTTAAACCACAGTGGACATTTCTTAGCTGACACTGACAGTGTAGAAATTGTGCGCCCACAAGATGTTAACATTTTACACAATTTTCTGATGGATTATAATGTTGGTTTCTATTTCACAAAGCAATGTGTGCAGAATCATTGCATGGTCAAATCCTCACAGATTACAAAGCAGTGATTCAAAATAAAGCAGAATGCAGTTCAGCTTTATTAAAACAGGATGGATGCTTTTAAACATTTTTCACTGGTTTCTCACACTGTAAATGTCAAAAATGATGTTCCTTTCCAGCAAGATGGATGCCTCCAGCAGGTGGATCTGAAATGTCAGATGTTAGAAAAAATAACCACTTTTTTTCCTGATCCACGTAAGTTTGCTCATAGTCAGCATTACTTATTACATTGTGAGCCTTCAGCTTGCCAGTACTGGGTAGATTTCTTTCAGATTTCTTTTGTCACTGTGTAAAGAATGATGTTTTTCAGGAATGTGTGTCTTGGTCATATAAATATGCTGTAGGCAGAACCTTGGCATCCAAAGTGCCACTTTTATTCTTGTCTTTTAACAAGCTCAGAAATACAGAGAATGACCTTGGTGCCATAGCCAACACATTTCCTCACAATGAAGCAGGTTAACATCTAACCCTGTGCGGGAGCTATTGCTGAGTACAGTAGTTTATTTTTTAGGGAATAAAGGGCGCAGTCCTGTGCGTGCCTTCAACTCCTATTTGTTCAGCATGCTCAACAGTTTGCAGGAATGAGCCCTTAGAAAGTATGTTGTAGTGGGACCAATTGTACCCTAATCAGATTAATCACAGATTAGAAGTGAGAGAAGGAGGAAGAAAAGAAGTCTAGCATGTGTGGGTTTGTATGAAGAGCTCTGTTCTAGACTTGCTCAAGTAATTTGGATAGTATGAGTTAATATGCCATAGCTGCCATCTGTTTGACTCTTTGCAGCAGGAGGCTGATATTGTGCCTATCAGGGCCATCCCTATGTTGGGGCACTGTGGTAGTGCGTTATCCCAGTGGAAGAATCTCCAGAGCTCATTGTGACTGAAATAGGTCCCATGGCTCCCAGAGCTCTGGGGTGCACAGGGGCAAGCTCTGTCAGGGATAGCAACGGTGGGAGCGCGACTCAGTGTTTTAAACACTACTTTGGGCAGGCCTGCTCAGAGCAGAGCTGGATGACCTGGTCTGCGATTTTCAAAGGAGCCTAAAATAATTAGTCACCCAATTCCTGTTGAAATTCATACTCCCTTAGGGTCCTTTGAAAATCCCAGACATCAGACTTAAATCGCCGTTGGCCGCCTGGAGCCCTGTCTATTCTAGTATCCTCCCTGCTGCTACTTCTGATGGAGCTGTATCATTGTTACAAACAGAGGGAAATCTTGGGCCATGTTTAGCTGAGGCAGCCTTTTTTCTCTAAAACTTCTCATCATTGCTAATACAAGTATTAACAAACAAACAAAATAGGATGCAAAATGTGAGGAATTCTCAGTCAAAGGGTAGAAATACAAAGGTTTAAATATCTCAGATAAATTACAGAGGAGATCCACATTTTACACCTTGTCCCAATTCTGTTAAGGTCTATGGAAAGACTTCCAGTGATTTCAGCAGGAGCTGGATAGAGCTGATAGTGCCTCAGATTCCACGGAGTGCCACCATGGTTACAGGACCTCAGTCAACATTGCGCAAATGAAAGAAGCAGAAAACATTTTTTTATTACTAAAAGGGTACTAAAGAAATTTGAAAGAAGGAAGCAACAAAGTGACAAAGATGATGACAAGAAAAGGAAAACAAAATGGAAACCAGAGCTATGCCTGTTCTACAGCTAAAAGGAGATTGTATTTTCTCCCTTCACCTACAATAAAACCTGCTCTCCACAGTTTGAGAGTAGTTACTGAGCCTGAGTGCAAGCCTTGATGTCTTTCTGTGGTCTATTTTGGTGATTTTGACTAAACTCTCCCTGGAACCAGGTTAATCTTGGTCTCTTTTGCAAAGAGATGTTTTAATATAGCTCAGTCAGTAGCTTTGAGCTTTGCATGGTCATACTATGTATGTATCCAATGGACTCTGTAATTTGATAATCATAGCCATCATTAGTGTTTTTAATATTTACATATTACGATGAGACCAGGGATTGCATGTGTTTGCTTGCTTGCTTGACATATTCAAAGATTTAACAGGCGTTCCTATAGCATACATGTAAAGAAAGTGCAATGCATAATATGCCCTGTGTATACACCCATTTCTTTTAAAAGCTAAAGTATCATTCTGTCTTATCTGTATGTGTTCTTATACTGCTTCATCAGTGTACTTAATTCATGATTGGAAGCTCAGACACTAAAGTGACTAACACCTGCTGCACATGGCTCATTATTTCTCTCATCCTCTCCTCAGGAGTAGCAGTGTATGTGCAGTGTAGTGTTTTGTGTTTTTATGTACATGCTGCTGTTTGTTTGTTAGAGAAGGCAAGGTCAAGGAATTACGCCTTGCACTTGAAGCAGAAGGAGGTGTGGTTTGTGATAGTCCTGTGGGAGTCAGTTACATCATCTCAGATTAGCTCCCTACAAAAGCTCTGTCTCCTGTGAAGATGAGCTTTATGCTAGAAAGTTCTATTGTACCTGAGGAGCGGAGTTCTCAGCTGCAGTCCTCATCTTAGTGCTTTAGATGATCTTTCAGATATTGTGGTCCTAGGCCATTGAGCACTTTGAATATAAGGACACAGCTAAAGTGTTTCTAAGATGTCTATCACTATAATGTGCAGGCACCAAATAACATATTGATTTACCAGATAAACAATATAGATATTTATTTTACTTTTTAGAAAACTTTGAGAAAAGTGTAAGCACATTAGGTCTGTTCGGTCTATAGGCAGGACCTAATTTATGTAATTACTCAGTCTCATGCATTCATTCTCCATACTTTACTGTTATAATTATTGTTAGGTCAAAATATACCATGCTTATATTTATTTTTGTATACAGTATGTACTCATGACAACCTGTTTTGCCTTTTTTCATATTGCACTTATTTATTTACAGCCTTTCATGCAGAGATCATATATTATAAATCACAGGAATAGTGATATGCATGACAGACCCTCTAATTCAGTGCTGAATGGTCTCTCGTGCATAACTTTCCTTTGATCAAACAATTTAAACCAAGCAAGGTTAGGATGGAAGGAACATGAAGAAAATTAATAACAATGAGGACAACAATATGAAATGTAGCTTATAATAAATCTATAGATGCACCAACCTTTGGACGACATCTGTTTTGTTTTTGAACAGACAATACAGATGTAGTCACCTCTATACTGTCTCTGCTACCTGTAGGACCTTTTATTTACTGATAATCTTACAATTTAGCTGCCAGAGGCCAACTGGGCATTCACATAGTTCTATGCAGACATAAACATTGCATGGAAAACCAAGGAGAAAGCTCTTTAGTTAAGGATGAGTTTTGATAGCTCAAGGGGTTTAAAATACCTATATACAGAGAAATAATAATTCTCCTGGTGTTTGCCCTCCAGGGATACTGAAAGTGGAGCACGCTGGTGCAGGCAGTGTGTTCAGTTCTGGTGGAACATGTGAAAGAGATCAAAGGAGGACTGGGAGATGACTGTTCTATCAGAGGATTGTTGAGGCACGATTCCCAAGGTAATGCAGGATTGAGATTTCAGAAGAAGCCAAGTGAAGTACTTCATATCATAAGGGGTTCTGACAGGAATCTAGAAAGGTGGGTTCTAGGAGCTAGAATATAAGAAATAATGGCAAATCAGAGTACAATCCCCTGCAATCCCCTTTTTATGTCTTTAGTTTTAAATTTAATATGTTTATTATGGAGGTGCCTAAGGCCAAACAAGAATGGGGCCCCATTTTGCTAGGCACTTTACAAACAGAGTAGTCCCTGCCCTGAAGAACTTACAATCTAAATAGACCAGACAGACAAAGGGTGGGAGAAAGGAAGTATTATTAGCCTTGGTCTACTCCCATTCTATTCCATTTTCTTCTGACAAATATTTTTCTTTGCCCGACCAACCTTATTTAACTATCAAGATATTGAGACACGCTACTGCCAGGTATGATGGTGAATCATCTTTAAATAGCACTTGTAAGGAAAGCATTTTACAAAATAGGATTTGTGTAACGAGAACCTAATGTGATCATTTTTGTACTACAGAATTTCATCTCCTCTCGTCACATCTTGTGAGCTGGCCCTCACTTTGAAGCAAATTCTTTAAGAAATTTCATAACCCCTTTGCAAATTTCACACATCCCTGCTGTGGCAGCAGGGAAACAGACACACAACAGATCCACAGTCAGATGATAACAGGAAAGGTGTGGTGCTCAGGTGAGGAGACCCCCTGCCTAGCTCATGGCTGCCCAGAAGGAACTGCGTGTTCTCTCTTACAGAGCCAGTGGGATGCACGTGGAAGTTGCAGGGAGGTCAGAGGCTCCAATGGGTAGGCTGCATACTACACTAAATAAATTTTCACTACAGTTCACAAGGTGCAAATCTTTTTGCTTATAATGAAAACTCATGGCTGTATGGTTGAGTGAGATGTCAAAGGTGGAAGAGGGAGCCAATACATAGGGCTCCATAGGGTAGTGTGGGTTTCAAAGTTTCTTTTTGAAAAACTATTGTGTCCCCTACAGTTATGGAAAGTTTTACTTATTATTATAACAGTGCTATGTATCTTTCAATTGTGTTTTGCCTCAGCTCTCATGGGCTGGCCCTAGCATCCAGCAGAGTTCAGATTCCTTTTCTTCTTAGTTCTATCGCCTTTCTGCTCTGCTTCCACTGTTTGGCCCACCCTCTAGCCAAACCAAGTGTTTTGGCCTTTGCTCACTGAACGTTCATGCCTGCTGTTTAAGTGCAGCAACTTCTTTCCTCACTGCCCTCATTGTATGTTTTTGGTTTCTTACATCTGAAAGATAAGTTTAATGCTTGCTCCTAGACCTCTACTACCACCCCATATTAAGATAAGGACATGATAGCTTCTTCAAGGACCTCCACTGAAATTTCATTTTTGTATTGGGAGACAGTAGCTTCCTTTGCTATCAGACCAGTTTAGCGCTGGGATACTGCATTTTTTTCTACATGCAGTACAAAGGGTTGCTCACATACCTAATATTGCATCTTGTCTTACTCACTAATCCATTATTATTTTTCTTTGTATTGCAATAGCAATCAGGGATGCGTGCTCCATTGTAGTGTTTTATATTGTCTATCTACCTTAGCTAGTCTAGCTGTTTATATTATGCTAATCTACAGTAGTTTCTGAACACTGCGAAAACTTATAGAATACTGAAAGATGTCAGAGACTTTGTAGTTGATTCTCTGCCCCCCTTCCCCCCCCCCCCCCCCCCCGGCTATATGGGAAAACTGAGTTGAACAAGTGAGTGTTACACTTTGTCCTGAAGGTGTGGTGAATCTGGGGTCATGCTGCTTTCCAACTAGAAAGTTCTCTCTCTCACATGCAAGGTTTACTCGTGGGTCAACAGATCCATAGTAAACAAAAAGGGAGCTCTTAAAGGAGATTAAGAATCCTTGAGAATGAGGTGGTCTCTTCGGTAGGTTAGGTCCAACTCTCTTATCTATGTGAAATATGGACTGAAATCTTAAATTTGAGTAAAAAGTCAGTAGGGAGGCAGTGAAGTGAGTGGAAAGTCAGCATGATGTAAATGTAAGGAAGGAGATATACTGTGAATTTTAGGAACACATTAATCCGTAAACAGGAATAGATCAGCGGCTCCCGATTTCCCTGACTCTTATATCCAATGCTCTTATATATCATGACTAAATTTAATTTTTTCTCCAGTTTAATCAAGTGGTATCCTATTAGTTTTGTTGTTGTTGTTTTGGAACTTATTATTAAGGCAAAGTTACAATAAAACTTTAACATACATTGTATATTAGTTATTACTAAGACTAAGTTTTAGTCACAGGTATTTTTAGTAAAAGTCATAGACAGGTCATGGGCAGTAAACAAAAATTCAGGGCTCATGACCTGTTCATGATTTTTACTATATACCCCTAACTAAAACTTGGGCCGGGGGTCCATGGGTACTCTGGGGTGGGGGCGGTTCAGGGGTGCCGCAGTTGCTGGGGGTGGTGGCCTGGGACCCCCGCTGATGCTGGGGAGAGAGGAAGCCGTGCAGCAGCATGGGTCCCCCACTGGTGCTCGTGGGGGAGGATTGACGGGGTGCGCAGGCTCCCTACTCAGCTCTGCATGTCCCTGCAGCTCCTAGGGGAGGGATGGCCAGGGGGGCTCCACGTACGGCTCCTGCGACAAGCGCCGGCTCTGCAGCTCCCATTCGCCAGGAACCCAGCCAGGCAGTCCCTGAGCCAGCACCGGCCGCTGCAGAGGTCACAGAAAGTCACGGAATCCATGACCTCTGTGACAGACACACAGCCTTACTTTTTCCTTATCCTATTAGTTTTGATAATGTTAATTAATATTTGTGACTAATAATTGAAGTGCTGGAAATCTGGATTGTGTGTACCAACGGCTCCCTTTGAAGTTAACGGGATTCTCTCCATAGTCTTCAACAGCATTTGGATCAGGCACCAAACAGATTAGAGTGGCACATATTTTCAAGTCTACCAAGAACATTCCAACCAGTCCAGTAGCTGCCTTTATATTCCCCACCATCTGACCAATGGGAGACATGCAGACATTTTGCAAGCCGTTCTTTGGTTGTTCTGGGTGCTGGCTGGAAGCACATCTCTGGTCTCCTTTCTGAGTAGACACAAAGACGGTGAAAATCTCCCTGCTTCTGCACCATAGACAAGTTATAAAATGGTCAGCACTGTGGAAGCAGGGAAAGAAAGAGAGGGTTTAAGTGTCAGAGACAGAACAACTGTTGAGCTAAGTCTTAGCCTAATATCGCAAGACCTGTAGAAGCAGAGCTCACGTCAGAAGCGAGTGGGAAACAGCAGAATAGTCAGTGTGACCTAGCCTTGAGACAACGATGTTTTGAGAAGAGCAAGTGAGAAAATACTGGAATAGATAGTAAATAGCCTAAATAAAATGTAGATGTTTTTAATTAATGCACGTCACAAAGAGGTATAAATGCTTGTGTGATCTTGCTTGTACTTTGGAGAAACTGAGGCAGAGATGCATAAAGCTTCCCTTGCATAAAGCTGTTTCTGATTTTGTTGCTTCCAACCTGAGAGTGGAGTTCATTTTCTTCCACAATATTTGGTGCCGTGACACGGATGGCTATGCCCGGCTACTACGGACCGTTCCCCTTCAAACCCTAGGCGCCAACTCAGAGGTAAGAGACCTTTTGAAATCTCTATTGGGGTATCGGAGGAGGACTGACTGTGGGGCTGTCTGTCCCTCTGGGCTCACGCCATGAAAACTTTTGCTTATGCAACAAGATCAGACGCAGAATGGTGTTGGGGAATTGATTGCCCCATGTAAGGTTAGCTGTATGTGTACGCGGGGCTTGGAAATGTGGTGTTGCCCCAGGATAAGCCAATGTGTGGCTTAGGTCAGATCTACTGAGGGCTTGTCGTAACGCCCTCAGAGAAGAACACAGGTGTGTTCAGTCCAGACAGAGGGGTTGTGGTGATGTCCTCAGGTTAAAAAAAAAAAAAAGGCTGCACGTGCTCAGGTGATGTCTTGGAGAGACCCACCTCCAATATCACAACTCTTGGATCTTCACATGCGAAGAACAGGAAATCCAGTTTCAGTCCACAAAGGTGCTGAGTAAATATTATGGGCTACATTGTGGTAAGTCCTTGCAGGGCTGTAAAGGGGAATAGGAGAGAGTAAGAATCTTCCCTTCCTCCCGCTGCCCTCCCGCCCCCATTGGAGGACTACCCAAGTTGCTGCTCCAGTCCTTAGGGAGGCAAAGGGGTTGTGCACCAACTGTTTTACCTTAAGTGCAGCTGAATGGGGGAGTGGGCATGAGTGTAGGTAAAACTGTTCTTCCACCCTGCCATGCTCCACCCAGTGGGGATGGGCTGGAGTATTATGTACCATGCAAAGGGGTGTCATGAATTACTCCCTTCCCCTCAGAGCAACTGGGGAACCCCAGGACGAACTGTTTCTGAGACACAATGCCTCCAGTTCCTCCCAGTGGTGCCGGTTGTCTGTGCACCATCCCTTACTATGGGCCATAGCAGATAATATGATCGAGCCCTACATTAGCTCTCTAGCAAGGAAGTATTGCAAGGATTGTGTCAAATTAACATAAGATAAGAACAGCCATACTGGGTCAGACCAAAAGTCCATCAAGCCCAGCCTCCTGTCCTCTGACAGTGGCCAATGGTAGGTGCCCCAAAGGGAAGGAACAGACAGGTTATCATCAAGTGATCCATGTCCTGTCACCCAATCTCAGCTTCTGGCAAAGAGAGTCTAGGGACACCACTCCTGCCCATCCTGGCTAACAGCCATTGATGGACCTATCTTCCATGAATCTATCTAGCTCCCTTTTGAACCCCTTTATAGTACTGGCTTTCATAAAACCCTCTGGCAAGGAGTTCCAGAGGTTGACAGTGCATTGCATGAAAAAATACTTTCTTGTGTTTGTTATAAACCTGCTACCTATTAATTTCATTTGGTGGCCCCTTGTTATAGTATTATGAGAAGGAGTAAATAGCACTTCCTTATTTACTTTCTCTATACCACTCATGATTTTATAGACCTCTGTCATATCCCCCCTTAGTCGCCTCTTTTCCACTCTGAAAAGTCCCAGTCTTATTAATCTCTCCTCATTCGGAAGCTGTTCCATACCCCTAATCATTTTTATTGCCCTTTTCTGAACCTTTTCCAATTCCAATATATCTTTTTGGAGATGGGGCGACCACATCTGCACGCAGTATTCAAGGTGTGGGTGTACCATGGATTTATATAAGGGCAATAAGATATTCTCCGTCTTATTGTCTATCCCTTTTTAAATGATTCCTAACATCCTATTCGCTTTTTTGACTGCCGCTGCACATTGAGTGGATGATTTCAGAGAACTATCCACGATGACTCCAAGATCTTTCTTGAGTGGTAAGAGCTAATTTAGACCCCTTCACTGTAAATTAAATAAAAAGAAGAAAAATGATTTGGAGGAAGAAGCCCAAGATAGAAGGGAAATCAATCAAAAGTGGAGAGAACACAAAGCATTTTTTGGTTTGTTTCTGCATGGGGCCTAATAAATCTATTTCTATATGGAAGGTTGAAAAAGGCAGTTATACTTGTACCAAAGATGTGGGGGAGACTAGAAAAATGGGGCCATTCCTCCAAAAACACTCTCTTAGTAATGCTGGTACCAAGGTGAATGAGAGCTTTGAGTATCTGTCAGTCATGCAACCAGGGTGACCAGACAGCAAATGTGAAAAATCGGGACAGGAGGTGGGGGGTAATAGGAGCATATATAAGAAAAAGTCCTGATTTTATAGGGACAGTCCCAATTTTTGGGTCATCTGGTCACCCTACATGCAACTTAGGCCCTTGGGAGAGAGAGAGCCGTAACCTGTACACCAGGGTTTTCTGGAAACTTTTTCTGTTATGCATCTACATTGTCTCCGTACTTGGGTCAATGGTGCCCCACTTTGTTACCCCTATCCTTCTCCCTTTTTCAGCTTGCACTCCACTGGGATACATACTGAATGAGATTCAAAAACTAAGGAAGAAAACCAGCAACCCTAACTCATCTATCTACCATGTCAACAACTGATTAGACATAGTTTTCTTGATTTATATTTTGAAGGTTGAACTGCAAGCTAGTTCCTTTTCTTTTTTAAAGTGAGATTAAAAAACAAACAAGAAGCTTAACATTTACAAGCATTTTATATTTTTTGCTCCTTATTCAGCTCTTTAAAAGTAAAAAAAAAAAAAAAAAAAAAGAGTTTTCAGTTGAATTAATTTGGTTTAAGGGTATAAATCCTTTAGCTGAAAGCCCTTGCATCAGTAGTTCAGTAATACCACCCATTAGTTTTTAGTGAACTAAAAACACTACAGCCTTACTTTAATAATTAAATGAGGACCTCATTTTAGTCACTGTATCTAGCACTGAATCTAGTGAGCCCACCAGCTGTGTATTTGCTAATCCAGAAAGTTCCAGCTATCAGGTTGTACTGAATTTCTCCCAGTCATCCCAGTCTTATTAATGCCTCAGTGTGGCATACAGTTTCATTCATTATTCATAATAATCCAGTCAGAGGGCACTCTGAGACCTGATAAATTCTCACCTAAATGACAACGGCTGACAGGGCCTAGGGTTTTATAGCCCTTCTTCTGCCATAGCAAGGTGCTGTGGGCAAAGGTCCAGAATGATCCTCCACTAATGACCAATGTGATATACGAGCAGCTGCTGATTTTCTGACATGAAGTCTACTCTGCTGAGTATCCAACCTGCTAACAGTGAGCAGTGGATGAATATCTGACAGATGAAATACTTCAGGAACAGGCCACAAAAAATTCTGTCTCGGATGAGAGCTAAAGGGTTAATCCTGTGCTGGAACACTACCAATACCAAAAAATATCCTGGAAAACAAGCAATCAGTAGAAGTCTGTAAATTCTGACTGTGCTGATGGGTGAATGAGCATGCAGCTCTCACTCCTGAAAACTCTCTTCCTTTTTGGCACACAGAGGGTTGAATAATCATGACTTTAGGAGCCTGTACATTGCTTTATAAAAATCAATAATCATCCGTTGAAGGATATTAATTGCACTTTTTCACAAAGCGAAAAAGCTTCATAATATTTTATTGGTTTTTAATGGCTTCTTTGATACCACAGGAGGTAAGTAAAAGCCTCCTTTTTCCCCTCCCACACAGGGCTATTCTTTCAAAGAAACATATATACCTTTCCGAGTTTTAACATTTCCCTTGTGTTGGGGGTTCAAATTAGAAGCAGGTGGAGTCCTTTTAATTCTGCCCTCCTCGTTTCCTTTCATCAACGATGACTAATGTTCCATTTTGTTGCCTTAACTTTGCAAAGTTACACAGATAAAACTTGCATGTGTATAAATAATTATATGCATACACATCTATGTAAAATGTGTGTTTCATCTTCAGTCACGTTTAGGGCCTGATTTTAGAGGTACATTGATTCAAGTCAATGGGAGCTGTGCGTGCTTAGCACCTCTGAACATCAGGCCTTGAGTGCTTGTAAAAGAACACCAGATTGACAGCACTGACATCTGAAGTTTTCTGTTTGTTTACAGAATAGGTACAGCACACGCAGCAGCAATGCTAGATTCCCTGTGTTTCTTTTCTGCTGTGCTTCAACCCTGCCCTTGACACATGAACTCTAAGAGGGTACGATTAGTCGATTCTCCAGTGTTTGGCCTCTAGGCTGAGAGTGCCAACAACTATGACATGTAATGTCCGAGGTTTGTGTGCTATGAATGCACTGAGCACTGGATTAGCTCCATTTAACTCATTTCATACGGCCCAACAAACAGCCCTCAGATAGCGACAACGTTTGGTCACTACTGATCCGGGCGGAACTTGAAATGATGAGCTAGAGGTGAAATGCCAGTCCTCATTTCCAGCCCATTACTTGAGCCATCCATTCTGTCAGCAAGGCCAAATAAAGCCTGAGCCCTAAACAGTGGCTTCCAGCACAAATGACCAGGCAGCTAATGGAGACGCAAATCCAGCCTGATCCCCCAAACTCACTCATGGAAATCAGCATTAAGTTGGAAAAAAATGTCGTCACAATGGAATTAGGCCCAGTGCTTTATTCCTGAATTTCAAATACATCCAGTTTATTGTTGCTGCCAGAATGACTTGAGTCTGACTTGCCCAGTGGCTGCATGGGACAGTAGGGTGTGCTACAGATATTCTGCAAGGTACCTCTAAAATAAGCAAAAATTGAAGACATGCTAACAGAATATACTCTTCTTCCTCTTTAGCTCCTAAAAACCCCGGGGTCACCAGCAAGCCCTTCTTAGCAGAGTTTCTTGGTACTGTGTGGGCCAAGTGCACAAATTCAGGATCAACGAGGAGTCCAGTGGCACCTTAAAGACTAAAAGATTTATTTGGGCATAAGCTTTTGTGGGTAAAAACCCTCACTTCAGGATGTGATTCATTCTCTCCAAGCATATCAAGAGGACAATTTGACAATCTGGCAAGCTAGCCATCCTGAAGGGGCGGCCAAGAGACTTTCTGGGCCGAGGAACTATTTGAAAAGCCTAGTCTTGCTTTCCCCAGCTGTGTCTTGATTCATCTGTTATAACAATGGAACCCATCCATCTCTGGAATGTGCTTTCTGGAAAGACACCCTAATGGCTTAAGTCCAGGAGATTGCAGACAATCCCATGGAATTAAGGGAGCACCTTATTTTCTTGACCAAAGTTATACGTATTAAGGATGTGTCTACACTACAGCTGGGAGTGTGCTTCATATGCTAGCTCTGCTTGAACTAGTACACTAAAAATAGCAGTGTAGCCCGGGGGTGGCACAACAGTGACTTAAGCTACTCACCAGTGCCAGGCAAGCTGCTGCACATGCTATCCTTGCTTACACTGTTATTTTTAGCACTCTAGCTCGAGCAGAGCCAACATGTGTCTGTCTACTCGAGCTGGGAAGAACGCTACCAGCTGCAGTGTAGACGTATCTAGGAGATCCTTGCTTGACCTTGTTCTGAGAACTAGTGCTTCTATTAATAGGTGCACTGGCTGTGCACAGATAAGGTGTGCCTGAACTCTGTACAAAGCAAATGTTTTCCTCACAAGTTGTGGCCTTGAAGTTTGTGAGAATTTGGGGTGAAAGTGCTTCTGGAATCTTCCATGGTTGCCATAAGGACTTAAAATATAACTGCATTATTCATTCTTACTATGTCCTTCTATCCTGCTTCCCCATGTGCCTTTTCCTTCTCTCTCATTCTATTCATTCCCTTTAAAAAGTAAACAAAGCTTAACATTTCTCTTGGGTCATGCACCAGGTAGGTTATTCCCTTGCTGCCTCTGGCCTGAGTGGTAAACCTGGGCAGTTTGCTAGTGCTCCTCTGCTACCTTGATTAATAACTGTGCCTCCTATCTCCTGTACTACTTCTGCTGTGCATTCTTCTCTACTGGGTAATACATATGCTGAACTTAGACCAGAGCCATAACAGCAGAACATGTGCAGTGCCATTGAGGGAACAGAATCAATGAGCTCTTTGCCTTAGGCTTAGGCATAGAGAGAAATGGCAGAACACTCTAATTATGTGCAAGATACCCATACAGATTTGTTGTTTTAATGATTTTCATCACTGTGGGGGACAGTGGGATATGTTATTAATATGGCTGGGCCTGGTGACTTTTCTCTAACAATTCCAAGTTCAGTGACTATGCAGCCTGGATCTCATCTATGAGAGGAGCACACCAGTCAAAAATAGGCCAGCCAGTGTCTCCTCCAAAGCTTTTGAGGAACTTACTGTACCCTCCCTGTTTCTTTTAAGGTGACATGACTTTGTTTCAGGTTCCTTCATATCTAAGTAGATAGAATTGCTGAGTTTCTTTTTGTGTATTTGTACTATTTGAAAGTTATTCTCACTTATTGTAGCCTAATAATAAAAGGTGGACTTTAAAATATACTTAAAATATACATGACACAGTTCTAAAAATTAGCTGTAAAATGCTGTAAAGAAGAAAATATTTTTAAAAATAAAAGCCCAAAGTTATGTTCCTAAATCCATATTTAGGCATCTTAATAATTGGCCTGATTTTCAGACATGCTGAGCATCCAAAATCCTACTGACTTCAGATGGAGCTATTTGGTACTCGACACTTCTGAAAATCAGGCTACTTATTTCGATGCCTAAATGTGGGCTCCTATTTTTGAAAATCTTGGTGTAAACGTATTAAGCTTTCTTACTAGTATTTATTAAATATCCGTCTTTCACAGAAGGGTAGATGAACAGGTTAGGAACTTAACCAAAGAAAAAGCTTCCATATAAAATAATCTCTCTACAGTGCAGAGTTTTCTGCCAAATACTGCAGGCACTCCATATACCTAAGTGCAGGAACTAATGGATTGTAACGCATATGTTCCCTAATTCCCTCAAGGATTTTACTTACCTTCAGAGTCCCTTCAGGGCTTTAATGGTAAACATTTAACAAGAGGAACTCCCCTTCCCGTCTCACATACTGTTCACTGATTAATTTACTTTAATAAGGGGAACTACATTTCCTTTCGGTTGGGGGCCTGACTCCATTACAGCTGGGAATTCTACATTTCAACTGTTTACACTCCAAGGTTTTGCTACTAGACACTTCAGTTTGTCTCTCACTAGGAGTGGAAGAAACTCAACATCTTGTTCAGTGGAAAAAAACCTGGCTCCTCCCAAAAGTGAAAGGAATTTCTGCCTAAATTTCCAAGATGAGTTTTTAATAATCTATGGATAACATTTGTACTTCTGGTCAAATTTAGGGCCACCACATGACAACTCAGCCAGTTAATTTTGTTCCCTAATTTATCCATTGATTGTAGCTAACATGTTTCTAATATGCCAGTCATCAAGCTTATCCTAAGCATAGTGGCTAGGAGTTGGGAGCCCCAATCCCATAGAGATTCCATGGCAGTTTGTTGCCTTTCTCTCTTAGGCCTCTTTGAAAGGCTCAGTATGCATGTTTTTCTCTATCTCTAGGAAGCCAATGCAAAATTTCTTCCCTTTATCCAGTGATTAAATTAGATTGAAACAGGAGGGGGAACACACCTTCCATGGGAGAACAATTGCAAAGAGCAGTTGCCAAATAGTTCTCTCAGTCCCAGCTCAGCCTGGGCATGATCATACGAGGGGTTCAGAAATATTTCCTCTTGAGGATGAGAGTGACCTTATGGAAATACTGTCCAATACACAAGGGCAGATCTGGCCATTACAACTTGGCAAATAACTGATTTTTTGGTTCAGTGGCAGTTTAAAAAAAAAAAAAAAAAGATTAGTTTGGGTTGAACCGAATCTAAAATTTCAGAATTTTTGGTTAATGAAAAATTTTGTCTGTTCCAGAGTAGGGATTCAAACTTGGGTTTCCCACATCCCAGGTCAATGTACTACTGCCCCGCTCCTGGTCTTATGAAAAGCCGAAATTATTTTTGTCAAATTCATTATTAGTTTTGAGTCAACCAAAGCTGCATTTTCAGTGAGTAAATTATGTATCAAAAAATTTTGTCCAGCTCTAATGACAATCAGAGGGCCAGATCCTCAGCTGCTATGACTCCATTGGAGCCCAATGCATTGAAAACAATAGATATCCATCAGTTCACAGCAGCTGAGCTTCTAGCTTCGTAATATCTGAACAAATTGGCTGATCCCATAATCGCTCAAAGGTAGGCCACACTTTGTACATCACTTTATCCTAAATGCTAAATTCTGTTCTGTTACACTGGTGTAAGTCTGGAGTAACTTGATTTCAGTGGCGTTACTCTCCAAAATTTACACCAGTGATTAGGTGGTGCTGGAGGGATTCCTAGATATTGCCATAAATATAGTTACTGCTTGAAGGCAGGTCTAGTGAGAGCAATTCCGGTCACCAGGGCTGTCCCTGGGGGGTGCGGGGCCCAGAGCAGAAGTGACGATTCATCACTTCCAGGATACCGTTACTTCTGGGACCAACTGTGCCGGCCTGCAGGGCTCCCCAAAGCGCATGGCCCGGAATGGTCATGTGCACCTGTAGGAGCCCTGTGGCCCGCCCGGGTGACTTAAAAAGGCCCAGGGCTCCCGGCTGCCACCACCACCACCATTGTAGCGTTGGTGGCCAGGGGCCCCTGGGCCCTTTTAAATCTCCCGGGTCCGTGGGCAATTGCCCCCTTCCCCCCCCCCCCCCATGGGGAGGGGGGGCCTGCTTGAAGGCATGTTTTCTAATGTAGTGATGTGCATGATGTCTGCCAGATCACATTCAAGCAATTGGATTTGTTGCAGAGTTCTCTAGCCTTGGTGGGCTTTTCTGGCAGTGCCTTGTCTGTGAGGAAAAATACCAAAGCACAGTACAGCACTTATTGAAAAGCTCTTTTGTGTGTGTGTGTGCACGCACGCGCGTGTTTAGCGGGTGGATGGGGACTTTTCATTTCAAACACAAGTTTCTGGAAGATAAAAATAATTTTTTTTTTGGACAGTTCTATGGTTTGTCTCTAGGCATATTGGGTGCTGATTTTCATTTTACTACATCAAGACAACTGTCTGAACTGCAATCCAAACTGAAATTCCTTCAACAACAAAACACTAATATCACTTGTAGTTCCAATTGCTCACACTTCTTTTGTGTTCGCTCTCTCTGTGAAGTCTCACTTCCGCAGCCCACTGCCTTGGGCTAATAGTTTGAAACAAAGCTCACTCTCTAAAATGTCATCTATAAATGGAGAAAGGAAAATCATAAAAAAGAAGGATGAAAACATTTACCAGTCTGGTTCCCACACACTCAGTTCCTCTTGGGTCTCTTGATTCATCAGCCAGTTAGCAGGGCATGCAGCCACCTGTGCTGCTCCAGTTACCATTGGTGGGGTACCATTCATCAAAGGAGGCTCATTGAAGAATGATGTAGTGTCAATGCTGGCAATCGATTCAGGAAAACAACTCACATCTTTGAACACCACCAAGGGCCCACTCCCCTTTTCCTCAATAACTTAAAAAAAGTTAACAGGCCAGCGTTTTTTTTGTTGAGATAGCAAGAGCTAAAATAACTTGCCAGGTTACAAGGTATGCCCATCTTCATGGAGGGGATGAGAATTAGCAGAAAAAGAAAGTAAATTATCTGCCAGCATATCCAGTTAGAAAGAGGTAATTCTTTCTGGGACATCAGATTGTAATAATACGTATCCATGTGGTGGATTTCTGTAGGCTGAGAGAGACAGAGACCACATGTTTGAAACATGGCATCTATATTTTCCGCTTATACAATCATGTGGTTCACATGCCAATCCCACACACATACTATTTGATGTGTGGTTATTCTGCTATTTCTATGCACAAAAAATATGGAGCCAGATTGTGAGTTCCTTGTGCACAATAAATATCTTACTCAAAAATACCTAATTAATTTTTGTTGCCCTTCTCCATACATTTTTCAATTCATTTCATATATAGTAACTACACACAGTATTCAAGGTGTGGGAGTACCATGGATTTATATTGTGGCATCATGATATTTTCTGTCTTATCTGTCCCTTTCCTAATGGTTCCGAAGATTCTGTTTGCTTTTTTGACTGCTGCTGCACATTGAGCAGATGTTTTCAGAGAACTATCCACAGTGACACCAAGATCACATTCTTGAGTGGTAAAAGCTAATATAAACCCAATAATTTTGTATGTATAGTTGGTATCATGTTTTCCAAAGTGCATTACTTTGCATTTATTAACATTGAAATTCATCTACCATTGTGTTGCCTAGTCACCCAGTTTTGTGAGATCCCGCTGTAACTCTTAACAGTCAACTTTGGACTTACCTATCTGAAGTAATCTTGCATCACCTACAAACTTTGCCACCTCTCTGTTTAACCCTTTTCCAGATCATTTATGAATATGTCGAACAGCACAGATCCCAGCACAGCTCCTTGGGGGTCCTCCACTGTGAAAACTGACCCTTTATTCCTACCCTTTGTTTCCTATCTTTTAATTAGTTATTGATCCATGAGAGGACCTTCCCTCTTATCCCATGACTGTTTACTTTACTTAAGGTGTGGGACCTTGTCAAAGGCTCTCTGAAAGTCCAAGTACAATATATTCACTGGATCACTCTTGTTGACCCCTCAAATAATTCTAATAGATTGGTGAGGTGTGGCTCTTTTTTACAAAAGCCAGGTTGAATCTTCCCCAACGTATTGTATTCATCTATGTGTCTGATGATTCTGTTCTTTCCTAAATTTTCAACCAGTTTGCCTGGTACTGAAGTTGGGCTTACTGGCCTGTAATTGCCAGGATCACCTCTGGAGCCTTTTATAAAAATCAGTGTCACATTAGCTATCTGCCAGTCATCTGATACAGAGGCTGATTTCAGTGGTAGGTTATATACTACAGTTAATAGTTATGCAGTTTCATATTTGAGTTCCCTCAGGACTCTTGGGTGAATAGCATCTGGTTCTGGTGACTTATTACAGTTTTATTTATCATTTTTTCCCAAAACTACCTCTATTGACACCTCAGTCTCGGACAGTTCGTCAGATTTGTCACCTAAAAGGTATGGCTCAAGTGTGGAATCTCCCTCTCATCCTCTGCAGTGAAGGTGGATGCAAGGAATTCACTTAGGTTCTCCACCGTGGCCTTGTCTTCCATGAGTGCTCCTTTAGCACCTTGATCATCCATTGGCCCGACTAATTGGCAAGCTTCCTACTTCAGATGTACTTAAAAAAAATTTTGGTGTTCGTTTTTGTGTCTACTATGTCTCTTCAAATTCTTTTTTGGTGTGTCTACACTGCAAAAAAGTGTGTTCTTAACTCAGGTTAGCTAACCTGCATTAGCTAACTTGGGTTAAAGTAGCAGTTGAGACACAGAAACTGGCTTTTAACTGGGGTAGCAGCTCAAGTTCCATCACTGGCTGCCCTGTGAGTTTGAACTTGAGCTGCAAACCTGAGTTAATAGCTGAGTCACCATGTACTCTGCTGATTTAACCTGAGTTAGCTAACCTGGGTTGACTTGGGACCCACCTTATTTGCAGTGTAGACATACCCAATGCGTAACTAGAGAGGCTGAGAATGGAAGGACAGCAAGGTTCTGCTCCAACCTTTACCAACATTTCATTTGAACAGTTGTAGGATTTTTTCCTGTTGAGTCTGGCCCAGCAGTGAGCAGACACCTGAGCATATGTAATACTAATCAATTAACAGAGCCGCTCCCTGCCACTCCCTGGTGACTGCACTGGACTTTCTGTTTGTGTCTGTGCAGCAAATTACTCAAACTAATACTATAACTGGGATCCTTATATTCCATAGACAGCAGCTTTCCTGTGTCAGCCAAAAGGGAAACTATCCCTAGTTAAGCTCATAGAAGCTGCGTTAAGCCTGTTTCAGATGGAATTTACTTTTGGCATAATTTTCATTTAGCTCATCTAACTAGCCCACCTGTCATCATTGGTATGGTTCCCTGTGAAACACTCTGCCTGTCCATCACCAAGCTAAATTGGCATCTCCAGAAACACCACTTACTTCCAGGAGTGCCAGCTGAGTGCCAAAATTTTTGTTTCACTTTGGCTTTGAAGTGCTTCCAGAAAGGCTTATTTACCATGTCAGAGGGATGTAATGGATGTAAAAAGCTTTCCCAGAGGACAAGCGGTATAAGGTTCTTACAATTACTCAAACTGTAGCTTTATGTCACAGTTCAGGAAGTTGCTTTTGCTCCAATCTTAGCATTCTTGTTGCAATTAATTTTGGCATTGTGAAATTATACAGTATGTTGTATTGGTTCAGATAAGTGCGTTAGAAAGGCAGCTACCTTTTAGCCTATGATAGAGGGTGGGTGGAGAGACTGGTTGCAGCCTCCTGTCCATTAGTGACATTTCCAAGTGGCTAAAAGATGCTAGTGCAAGTTAGAGAGAGTCCTGAGTGACAAAGATCTGAACTGGATCCAGATCCTAACTTCTGTAATGTTCAGGAGTATTTAGATGCAGGGTTTTGATTTGCTCTCATCTATAGAGCAAATGCAATGGGAATGAAAGAGAGAGTGGACTGTGTGTGTGTGTGTGTGTTGAAAGGAATGAAATAATAATAGCATATATTTATATAATGCCTTGCATTCTGAAGCTTCCCAAAGCACTTTTCAATCAAGTACATCAGCATCACTGATTAATGCAACAAACAATAGGCTGTTGTCACCAGCAAAACAAAACCAAAAAAACCCTATCTCCACAATTGGCCACCAGCAGGTGGAAGTAGTGTTTTTGTCTGTGTTTTTGGTCAAGGAAAGCAGGGCAAACACTGACTCTTATGAAAAGTGCCAGGGGCTATTCAATGTCTATGAAGTTCCATCAAGTCCTCTGATTTGAAGGTCTCTTTTGAAAAATTCACATGCCGGTAAAGTCATGGAACTCCACGTGGTCACAATTAAGAAAAGAATACTAAATAAAAGAAAAGAAAAAGTGAGCAAGTGAAAAATGCGAACATCACATGAAGATAAATGTGGTATCTTGACTTCCTGCATAATGAATGGGTGTTTCAGTGGGAGGCGTTCTTTCTTCTGAGTCAGTATCAAGCCAATGCTCCAGTACTGTGGTAGAGGGTACATGTTTTGTTTTGTTTTTTAGATAAGCTTATGTTGTGACAGTATAAGAGATCTTATTGCGCTCTTAAGTGTAAAGGGTATTATCACCCTTAAGGTTCTGGCCAGATTTGAATGTGGAAATGATAGTTTGCCTCACTAAAATTCCCCTCTTAATTTAATTGGGTATGCTGCTGTTGACTTGCTGCCTTACTGTGGTGTAAGATACTGAGTTGTTAAAATACTGCTGTGTTCCTCTCCAGAGCTAGCTGCAGTTTAGTAGTGGGTGAAGCAATCCTCCTTCACCTAAATTACAGGACTTCTGTGAGGCTTGATTAGCTAATATTGGTCAAGCACAATGACATCCTCATTAAAAGCTGCTATTGAAGTTAAAGATGGTTCACGTGGTGGTAGTATTTCTCTGCTCCTAGATATATACCTTTAGTTAGTGTTGTGTGGACAAGGCAGAGCCCAGGACTGAATGACCCTACCTGCTGCTGAAATTATGCTGTAAATGTTTTCTCTTTCTTGCATCTTCATGAGATAAGGTGGTGAAGTAGTATTTTTTATTGCACCAACTTCTGTTGGTGAGATAGAGACAAGCTTTTGAGCCACACAGAGCTCTTCTTCAGGTCTGGGAAGGGTATTCTGAGTGTCACAGCAAAACGCAAGGTGGAATAGATTGTAGCTTGTCTCAGAAGTTGGGCCAATGAAAGATATTAGGTCACTCACCTTATCTCTCTAATATCCTGGGACCAACACTGCTACAGCTACATTGGCTCTTCTTCATGGACAGCTTAGGGGTTCAAGTTACCATTAAAACCGTGACCTTTTCAGGAATTGGACCTGAGCGTAGGGAGAAAAATATTTCATTGCCAACACAACTCTTTAAGTTCACTAATGTGGCAGTTGAGCATAAGAAAGGGATGTTTTCAGGACTGAAACTGAAATTCTCAGCCTTGAGATGCCTCCAAAGTCACCTAAGGCATCTGGACACTTAGCCAGAATTGGCTGTCCAAGTTCCCTCAGTGGCTTTGGAAATATCAGTCTAAAGTTTCTTCCCTGGAGTGGGGCTTTGGCTATATATTCCACACAGATTATCAAGCAGTATTAGAGGGTCTAAAAGGAGGGGGATGAAGGCTACATAGGGTGAAAAGTGACATGGAAAATGATAGTTGGGAAATTCTAAGAAAGCAAAGTGAGAGAGACAGTCTAATTACCAGGGCATAATAACCAATGCATAGACAGTAAGTACCTTGGTTCTGAGGTCCCTGGCATGAATCCTTGATTACATCAACACTCACTACTACTGGTATACTTTTGTGTTCAGAGTTTATTTTCCATTATTGCTAGAGGCCTTCAAATCCCAGATAGTCAAAATATCTTTTCAGTGCTGCCTGCTGGGCATTTAACAAGGGCTCTTGTAATAGGACCCAGTACAAGTACTCTCATGAATGAGAAATGCAGGGGCCAACATAGCACCACAGGCTGCAAGGTAGCCAAGTGGAGGCAGCTGGAGAAAAACAGAAAAAAGTAGACAATGACCCTCAGTGCCTCAAGGCATTGCTTCAAAAGGTATCAACACCAATTAAATTGTAAAGGCTCTGTCAGCTTCTGAAAAGTTATCCAGACAGGGAGAGACAGAATATAATCAAAGGGTCTGAAATGTGGTTTTGTATATTTCACAGTAGACCTGGTGTACACACACTCCTGACAACTTGTGATCCATATGAGATCCTTCAAAAGAAATGTGGTCATGCTTGGAGAGTGGAAAAGAGCCTACATCTAGAGGGCATATCCCTATTCTAGGATTTCCCAAGTGTTCATCTTTAACTATTGTTGGTGGACGCGGTTCCCAAATTAAAAATGGAAAATACCAGGCTGATCAAAAAATGGTGGCAATGTTTTTGTGGGGGAAAAAATCATCTAAAGGTTAAAAAGAATTGAAAAAAAATTCAAATTTTACTCCTGTAAAATAGTTGTCTGCATCATTCATGCATTTACCTCATGTTGGATTTCCTTGAAGTAAATGACAGACCAGTCTCTCAGCATGTTTGTCACTATGTGAAGTATCTGTTGTGGGCAAAAAAGCACAGTTGCACTGGCTTCTTTCTTTCTTTTGCTGGTAAATGCAAACAAATATAAAATTGTTAAAGCTCCCATCCCCTACCCATTACTAGGGTTGTGACAGGATCGTAACATTTTGGGTTCCCTGTTTACTGCCTTGGAGGAGATTAAAATAGCTAGTGGTTCTGGGCTAAGGTACCCTATTCATGATCCATTAGATGATGTTTAATACTTTAGCCAAGGGATCATTGTGATATATATGAACACCATTTTCAAAATGACAGCAGAATGGTGTGTTCTCATACTGAAAAAAACCGGGAGAAACTGTCAGTAGGGTGCTGACATTATAGTCTGTGGTACATAGATGGTCACAGGAGAAACTAAAGTGCCTCAGGTTGCAAGTAGATTAAATGATTCATGCTAAAAAAACTAATTATCATAGTCTCCTCTATGCTGCTCATTAAAAATAAGGAGAAAAGACTTTGCTGATTTTTTTTTTCTTTCCCCACTAGTTAAAACAAGGAGTTCAAAATGTGCTTGGTGTTCTTGGAATTTGCTTGCAGAGCATCCTTGTGGCAATTCAAGTGACTGCATCATGTTAAGTCACCTTTGTAGGTATGCACGGTAGGTAACAGGGATAGCACATGCTTTGTGTCTAAGTAGTACTAAATAATGCGTCATGTCGAGCCCGAGCTGGTGTAGTAACAAATCGTATAATGATTTCATTGTTTAGACACTAAATGACTTTGCTCCTTCCAATCTGAGTCAAGAGGTGATAAAACTATGAACTGGCAATCAGCACAATTGAAAACAGTAGTGAATTTTCTTTGAGTTCTTGCATTCTGACAAGTAGGGCCTGATTTTGCCTTCTGGGGCAACCATGCAACTCCGTCAGTTTCACTAGGAATGCACAACTGTGAGGGCAGAATTTGGCCAACAAACTCTAGTTGAAGACTTATGGAGAATGGTTAAAAGAATAAATAGAAAGGCAGTATTATCTATTACATTCTAAAAGACTTTTCCAGAAGAGTAGGTGAGTTAGTTCTGTAATACAAGAATCATCTTGAAAATTCTCAGAATGCTGTCATCTAACTAGAGCTGAACTTTTTTCTAGACTCCGATAAATTGGGACAACTGTAGTTTTCCATTACAACTTTGTCATCATGCATCTTTGAACTTCTTGATTCTGATTGGGACTGGAAACATAAATGCCACGATACCATGAGAAACTATAAGAACAATTGCTGGCTGAATAGAAGGAAATGTCAGAAATCTTATCAGTCTGTTTCTTCTGGAGCTTCAGCTCAGTTTTGTAGACTCAAGATGTTCTCATAAGCTTCCAGAATGCCTGGAGTACTTAACTGAAGTAAATCATCAGACTTTATAGGGGATCACTACTCGGTATGGAGAGAGATCCAATGTCTGTTCCTGTTTCTGTAAGGAACTTGGCAATGTCTTTACAAGATGCTTTCAAGGCATCCATGAGAAGTCTAGTCAAGCTTTCAGAATCCACATCAAAGTGTAGCTGAGATGATGACTGTTCTAGGAACAAGTGAAACTGCGATCCAACCCATGATTTATTTGTGTGCGTGTGTGCATATCCTGGATTTTGTATGTGTTTATATAGATACTGCACACACAGAGGAGGAAGTTTGCTCTACCCTTAAAACGACTACTGCAGATTGGCCTGTGGTAAGGGGCACATGGGAGGCAAAGGACTGCATGAACCATGAGTAGCCCTGCTTCAGTTTGGAAGTAATTGTATTCCAGTCAGTTATTTGTTTGGGAAACCTTCTAGGCACTAGAACTGATAACTTAGAATGGCCATAAGCAGCTCACAGCAGACATCACCAGTTTCAAGTAAGGAGAGATTCTGTGTCTAAGGCCTGTATAAGGCAAGTGAGAAGAACATGGGCAAATGTTTTGTTGTGTCTGCGGGTTACCTGGTTCCTTAATGCTATGCCTTCCTGCTTATTACTAGTTTGCTGTTCACATGCAGAGAAGAGGATTCTAAACTAATTCCAATTCCTGTCTGGAATTAGAATAAAGTAAGGACTCTCATATTTTTAAAAATACATTAGAGAAAGAGAAAAGATGATTTGCTGTTGGCTTTCTCCAGCTCAGGACAAAGCTCTCTTCTTCAATCCACGGTGTAGATGTCCATTGCAGTTCTTGCACTTGTACTGTGCATTAACTACATTCACATACATGGGAATTACATATGTACAGGGAGAGAGGAGTTTCTCTGTTTCTGTAGCAGAGGAACAGAATTCTGATTCTCTGAGGAACCAGCAAGACATGGGCATTCCCCCAAATCTAGCATCAATTCTTTCATCCATGCTATAGAGAGCAGAAACCTTGGTTTACTTAATTCTACTGATTATAAATGGGTATGCACTAATGAATTTCCAAGGCTCTGCAAGAGTACAATGCAATGTGATTTTGACATGGCTGAATGGATTGTAAACTTTGTCAGATCAGGATATCGTCCACTTAAACAACATCCTAAATGGAGGCATTCTTGAAGAAAGATGTTGAATGATCTTCAGGTAGGAGACTGAAAGCTCAAGGACTGAATTCTGCTTGAAGTCAAGGGGATTACTTATGTGAGAAAAAGCAAGCAGGATTTGCCGCCCGCTGTGATATAATTGTAAACAGCATGGCAAAGCTGTAGATGTCTTTGCATTTCATTTAATTGATTAAAACAATCCATTATTAAGCGGTTTAATTCTTTGGAAGAATTATTTGACTGTTGTCTTTACAAGAAGATGCTGATGGGACTATGCAGACATTCTGTCTCTGATTGTCCTTTGTATGAACTTGATTTGATTCAGGTAGGGACAGGAGTATTTGTGGTTCCATGTTCTCTTAGGTCCAAAGCCATTTTCTATCTCAGTGGGTGCTGGGGAGATCCACAGGCAAGGAAATTTCTTTCCCAGAGGAGATGGAGTGGGAGTGGAGCTGCTCCATAGAGGTTACTCCAGTCTAATGGCGAGTGTTACCCGTTAACAGCCTTAATACTTTCTCCATAGTTGGGAGGGAAAGACTTGAGGATCAGCACAGTCTAGAACTTCTGTACCCATCCCTTCCTAAACCATCTCTTCCTTCTAAAACAATTCTGTATATTGCTGTCCAGGGAGCCTGCAGGGCACTGGGCTTCCCACACTCTAGAGGGTGGCCAAAACCAATTGTGTTCCCTCTTGTATACGGCAGCTGCACCCGTTCCATTGCCCAGAAGATCTTCCTCTGGGGGTGCAGTTAGGATCTGTGGCATACTGTGTGGCTTGTTTCACCAGTACAACCCAAGCCACAGCTAGTGGAGATTTTTTGTTTGAGTAGTAAAAGCAGGGATTTTTAAAGAAACATTAGATATTACCTATAGTCTGCTTTAAAACTGGTACACTGTGTCCTGTGATCTCAAAACCTGTTTGTTCTGTGTCAATCTATATGGAGATTAATTCCAGACATCCCTTATTTTAGCATTTGCTTTCCTGTTTGAGAAAAAATTCACAGCATTTGCAGTACATGAGTGAATACTCATATAGAATATATTTGTCCAGAGTCATGGATTCAGGGGGGGGGAAAGCCAAGACTTTTGACATTTGGGTCATTTGTGTGTGGGAGAGCGACAAAGAATCAAACCTGTTTTTTCAAGAACCTTGAATGTAGTCAAGTTAGAACTTGATCCAGCAAACCCTCACTAAAGGATGAGGGTCATTAACTTCACTGGAACTTTTAAACACCTCACATCGATAAAGGCTTGCAGGATTGGGCATCCCTTAAATCCTGAGCTGCATGAGAGGCTAATGGAAAGCAGGAGCTCAGCCACAACATTGCAGTGATACAAGACCTGTTCTTGATTCTTGTGAAGTTATGAAATTTCTCACTCTTGGAAGGTAAAATATCTGGGGCATTAAGTTGGATTTAAAATGTCTGCCCATAGTGTGGGAACTGCTGTGTTTGGATCTGTTCAATGTAACCATAGCACAAACTCAGATCTAGTCCTTTAAACTAACATGGAAAAAACAAAAGTAATTTGGGATACCAAGCAGTGTCACTTCATGTCTTAAAACTATTCTGCCATTAATTTGGGTCTTTTGATCATGGCACTTCATTAAAGTGCTTGTGATAAAACAATGCTAGCTATTGCTCATCTTACTAACTGTAGCTACCCATTTTGATTTCTTTATTAATGCTTCAAAATCCCGTTAATAAATGGAATAGTCACCATTAAGAAATCGAGTTACTTTGCTATCTGACCTGTTAGAGCAGTATTCCTGATATTCAACAGCGTAAGCAAGTCCATACAGTTCTTGTACAGATACAACTATTTTACTGAAATAGATATACCAGTACAGCCCCTAGTGTGGAGGCCAGTGCTAAAGGTACTTTATACCAGTAGAGCTTATTTCCTTTTCTCTATGGGAATAATTTATACCAGGATAAGCACTTTCATACTGGTATGGTTGTATTCACATTAGGGAGGACTATATTGCTTGAGGATGCTGATATTGTTCTTATGGTATAAAGCGCTATGTATAGGAATTCTTTGAAAATGCTGGAGAAGTGAATTTTTGGTGTTTAGCACACTACTAATTTTACCTGCCAATAACTTTTTTTTCAATGCTGTCCCCTATTAACAGGAAATTCCTGACCCTCTCCAACATACCAGGGTACAATCCAGACTAATGAGCAGCTATCATCTCTGCCCTGCAACCTTGGGTGCCTTACAATGCCTCACTGAAGTAGCTCCCACCTGGACTGCTCACAGCCTTCCAGCATGCAAGCTACACCCTGAGTGTCTGTGTGTAACTGCAGCCTGCCAGCCACACCTGCATTACATTTTGGTTCTCACCAGCCTGGTTATGCTGCAGGGTTAACCCCAACACATGCTCACTACCACGTTTCCCCCCAGAAATGTATGTCCACCCCTCTCCTGGACAATACAAAATATTTTAAGTCTGTTATTCCTTAAAGAGAACAATATGCCAGTTTATTATCTCAAATAGTTATTCAGACACTTCCATTTAAACACATGGCATTAGATAAAACAGTAAAACAAGTTTATTAACTACAAAGAGAGATTTTTAGTGAGTACAAATAATGAGGCATAAAAGTCAGAAATGGTTGCAAGAAAAATAAAGATAAGACATTTACTATTACCTAACTTAACAATCTATCAGACTCAAGAAAAGTTTCTCATCGCATGCTTTCAGCAGTCTTATTGACCAAACCCTGTAGTTCAGGACCTCTCCCCCAGAGTCCAACAAGTGCTTCCTTTGTTGCATCAGGTGTAGTGAAGAAGATGGGCAGAAGGAGAGAGAGAGGTGCTAGGGGGTGTTTGTCCTTCCTTTTTATACTTTCAGTCCCCCTCTGGAAAAACGTTTCCAGCTGAGCATGAGGAGAAAAAGTGTCTATGTGGAAGGATATTCCCTGCTGTTTTTTTCTCACCTGTTTCAGCTTTCTTTGTTTCCCTTCCCACCTGGTGACTCTGTTTAATGCTTAGATGCAAACTAAGCAGAGCACCCATATCTTTGTTAGGACAGACCTGCTTGCAAATTCTGTTTGGGCAGGGCTGTGGGGTTTGGAACATGTGATAATAACAATAATACCTTATAACTTTACATACAATGACAGGTTTCAGAGTAGCAGCCGTATTAGTCTGTATTCACAAAAAGAAAAGGAGTACTTGTGGCACCTGAGAGATTAACAAATTTATTTGAGCATAAGCTTTCGTGAGCTACAGCTCACTTCATCGGATGCATTCAGTGGAAAATACAGTGGGGAGATTTATATACATAGAGAACATGAAACAATGGGTGTTACCATACACACTGTAACGAGAGTGATCACTTAAGGTGAGCTATTACCAGCAGGAGAGCGGGGGGGGGGGGGGGAGGCGGAAACCTTTTGTAGTGATAATCAAGGTGGGCCATTTCCAGCAGTTGACAAGAATGTCTGAGGAACAGTGGGGGTTGGGGGGGAAATAAACATGGGGAAATAGTTTTACTTTGTGTAATGACACATCCACTCCCAGTCTTTATTCAAGCCTAAGTTAATTGTATCCAGTCTGCAAATTAATTCCAATTCAGCAGTCTCTCGTTGGAGTCTGTTTTTGAAGTTTTTTTGTTGAAGAATTGCCACTTTTAGGTCTGTAATCGAGTGACCAAAGAGATTGACGTGTTCTCCGACTGGTTTTTGAATGTTATAATTCTTGACGTCTGATTTGTGTCCATTTATTCTTTTACGTAGAGACTGTCCAGTTTGACCAATGTACATCACTACAAAAGGTTTCCCCCCGGCTCTCCTGCTGGTAATAGCTCACCTTAAGTGATCACTGTCGTTACAGTGTGTATGGTAACACCCATTGTTTCATGTTCTCTATGTATATAAATCTCCCCACTGTATTTTCCACTGAATGCATCCGATGAAGTGAGCTGTAGCTCACGAAAGCTTATGCTCAAATAAATTTGTTAATCTCTAAGGTGCCACAAGTACTCCTTTTCTTTTTACATACAATGTTGTCACATATTTCACCAGGACAATAATGACCAGCAAATTACGAGTTTTTAAATGATACCTGACGACATACCTTGTACAAAGATTATTACAATAGTGTGTAGGGTGTGAATATAAGGGGAGTAGTCTGTCACTGCCTCATTAGAATAATTCTTGCCTTGTGATCCAGTGCCATTATTGTGTGACACACAATCTTCATAACATGATTCAACCGGAGTTTGTAAATATTTTCCAAGACTGTATATAATTTTCTTTGGTCAGCTCTTGCCAAGAACAAGCTCACCACTTGTGTGCTGATGGAATGGATACCAAGCTAGGCAAGCACCAACCCTAGTTAGCATACCCTGAGTTCAACATTTGGATCTGAATTTTGCTGCCTGAGCCCATCCCTGCAAACAGAGCCAGATTATCAGATGGTATAAATTGTCTTCAATTGATCTACATCATTCACACCAGTTGATAGTGTGGCTCCATTTTCAGGGATGGGCTCAAGCAGCAATATTAAGATCCAAATGTTGATCTGGCCCATTACATTTGTCCTTGAATCACATACCAGCTAAAATCAGATGGGATATTATATCCCAATATAATTATTTTTATTCTAGCACAATGACTGGTCTAGTGGATTTCTAGTTGAATAACATCCTTTGTAATCTATTTTAAAAAGCTTTATTAAAAAACTAAAATAAATTGGAGTAGTCCATTCACATATCAAGGAAAAAGCCCTGTTTTTGTCTCCATACCAACGCCCTGGAGAAATATATACCATTTAGTCTTTTTGTACCATCATTATAGATATATTCTCTCACTACAGACAATAAACCTGCTCTCCCTCATATCACCCTAGTGTAGTCCATTCATTTAGAAATTGTTTCATTTTTAAATGCTAATGTTATTCTTACCAGCTTAGCAACCCTGGGATAATAGCATATATCAGTGAATTAGGTTATCTTTGTTTAAGGCATTTCTAATTTTTAATTAAAAAGAAAAGTCAGACTCTTGGTGATCACCTACAGGATTGTGCCTCTCCATGGTTACCTGTCACTCGAAGAGATCTAGCTCTGAGGAATGCTAATTAGCGCTGCTAAAGCAATGGTAATTGAGCTGTGGAGAGAGGCTGCAGAAGGAGGCTGTTTGCCTGCCTTGCCATTTAAATGGACTAGTACAGTCATGAAGGTACACTGGATAAAAGAGAAAAAAAGCACTCAGACTGAAATTTTTAGTGTTGACTTCAAAGCTGTTTACCAAAATATATCCTAGAAACAAGTGCCCACACCGAAAAGCTTGGCGCTTAGCAACTTCCCTAACAGCCTATTCCTCAAAGATGCACAGTGAACTCCTCTTCTATTCATTTCCATGGTACTCAGGACAGTACTTTGCAGGAATGGGCCCTAAAATATATTCCCTGATTCTCAGTGCATACCACCATTGCTAGATCACTGCTCGTGTTCTGATATATTGTATTTGGCCAAGAAAGTAAAATAAATAAAAAAGGAGCACGAATTTCTCAGATGATCTGTCTTAGGTACTCATTTGGCTCCCATTATCTGGGCCTCTCACAATCTTTTGGATGCATTTAGCTTCACAACATCCCTGTGAGTTAGGGAAGCACTATTATCCCCATCTTACAGATGGAAAACTGAGGCACATAACTTATTGACGGTCACATGCGATGTCTGGTGCAGCTAGAATTGAACTTGGGACTTTCAAGGCCCAGGCTAGTGCTTTAACCACTAGACATTCCTTCCTTTCTGGAGTTACTTTAAAATGGCCTGATTTTCACATAGTGGGAGCTCAGAACTTTTTGAAAATCAAATCCCTTTTAAAAGAAGTCTCAAGTTGGGTGCTCCAGAAGTGAAGCACCCAAAGTCACAAATGACTTTTGATACTCTTAGCTATGTCTGTTCTTTCATCTGAGTCATCTCAGGAGTCTGTTACCTTGACTCATTGTTTCAGGTCTCAAATTAATACCCAGTCCCACAAAGAGTTACACACATATTTAACTTTATACATGCAAGTAGTCTTACTGATTTTGAGACAACTTGCATTTGTAAAGTTAAATGTGTGTAAAGCTTTGCAGGATCTGGCAATTAAATTGTAAGATCTTTAGGGTCAAAGATACAATACATCCCAGAATCATGCTTAAAATCCTGCTGTAAAAATAAAGACTACTAATATGAAATTATATTAGATGAACAGGTAGGGAATAGTTGAGCTCACTGATTGTATTGCAGGTATTACACAAGTAATCAGTGGTAATAAGAGTTTTGTACTTGCAAAAGTGTGGAAGGGTTATTCAGTTAGCTAAATTGAATGCCTGCAGCAATTCTTAACCATCCATAATGAGCTATTAATATACTGTAAAAGAGAGAGAGAGAGAACCGCTAACTTAGCATCTCTGGTTACTGAGAGCTTCTTGGGTTAAAACGCTAAGGGTATGGCTACATTTGAACTGGAGGTACAAATTCCAGCTCGAGAAGACGTACCTGCTCTAGCTGCAGTCGAGCTAGTGCGCTAAAAGTACAGTGTAGTTGCAGCAATGCAAGCAGAGAGATGGGCTAGCCAGTCCAAGTATGCGCCTACTGTCTGGGACTAGTATGTATTCGGGGCAGGTAGCCCCTCCTGCTGTTTGTGTTTGCCACAGCTACACTCTCCTTTTAGAGTACTAGCTCAATCACAGCTAATGCAGGTGTGTCTCCTTGAACTGGAATTTACATCTCCAGCTCAAAGTGTGAACATGTAGTATTTTGATCATCATGTCTAAGGGTAACTTCACTACATAGCATGGGAATCTTAGCCAGTACAAACCAAGAACTAGCATCTATACGCCCTTACTCCTGCACATAGTGCTAACTTGCTCACACATTATCAGTGGGTGAAGTTCTGGCTCCTTCTGAAGTCAATAAAGTAAATGGGAATTTTGCCAATGAGGCTAGGATTTCACCCAGTGACATCAGTGTTCAGGAATAAGGATTTGCAGCCTAGCATCCCAAAGTCCTGTCACTGCTCATGCTGAGTCCAGTGTTAAAAGCTGGGATGCATTCTCTGGAGACGTTTCCTGTTTTGGTTGTTACTGAGTTCTTGTCAGAGATGTGGAGAGTTTTCCCAGGTCAATGTGCTGCCTACACTCATCTCAAGGTGCTCCAGCTCACTTCTTTGTGTATTTCAGTAATCTTTACAAATTGTGCATATAGAGATATTAAAAAAGGTGACCTGTCATCTAAAGTACCTGAAAGACCATGATGCAGGTGAAATCTTAATAAGTGGCAATGCTATGCCACAAGAATAGCAAAGAACATTTCAAGAATTGCCTGTTATCACCTTACCAAGGTGTTTTATCTTTCTCTTTAAACACCCACCCACATAGTAGATGGCCCTGTTTCAGTAGTTGTTTTTTGGGTACCTCAGTTATCTGACCATAAGGTGGTGGACAGATACGAGTGTGTGCCCATTAGATGGATAAACCCACTTTCAGAGAGACCTACGTTTTCTTTTTAAACTGCCTACCTTTTCTGTTGATACTCCAGCATATAATCTCAAATTGTCTCTGAAATGAAATCCCTGACTCTGTGATTATGGTTTATGGCACTGACTCATTTTTCTTCTGTTTGCTCTCCGGGCACTAAGGTGCCTTGTTTAGAAACCACACTGGCCTAATTAGCTGTCCTTGTGTATTTAGACTCTCTATGTATGTATGCGCTCTATGGCATAGTACCTAGTATGTTCTGTGTACATTGTAAAGTACCTAGTATGTTCTGTGTGTGTGTGATAAATTTATTGTGTGTAACCAATTACGCATTGTGTCTAATTCAAATAGCCTTTAAAATCAAAGTAGACAAGTAGCATCCTATCTGAGCAACCACCTTTCCTGTATGGCCCAGTGCAGTCATGGCTTGATACTTCCTTTTCCTCATCATTGCTGCATTGTTGTTATGGAGACTTATTTCTGGCATAATGCAATTCTGTCCCTTCATGGCTCAATTTCCTGGCATGCACTGCTGTTACCATGGAGATACTTGGCCATTCATTTTGCTGCTCCTTTCAGCAGCAGAGTACCTTCTGGTGCCTCAGGCAGATGCGTGTGATGTCAATATGTGGCTATGGGCACTTTAAAAAAAAATTGTAACCAACTCCAGCCTGTTGGCTAATCAATCAAACAAACAAAACCTATGTTAAAGTGATGATGATGATGTGGGTCTGACTTAACCATCACCCCAAAAGTAAGGAAGCTTGGTGCTAAGGCTGGTGTCCAGGAATAGTCAAATCCATGAACCCCCATATTTGGAAGCCCATTACCCTCTCAAGGTACAGTGGAGGAGTGAAAGCAGAATGCATGACTGGATTTTCAACTTCACAGTGGAACTGTCTTGCTTTTGTAATGAAACTCCTATAATAGTTTCAGTAGATCTTTTGAGTTGCTTACTTTCTTTTAGCCTATCACAGTGTTAAATGTAGAGATTATTTTTAATCTAATACATCAGACTGAAAAGTACATACGCTGTTTGTCTTTGAGGTCAGATCAATAATGATCTGTCTGTAAATGTACTTTAAGGGCTTTTAAAATTGACCTGTTGTATTCCATTAATATATCAGGGTATAATTTTGCTCCCAGCTCTACTTTAGGGATTGTAAGGTATCAGTCACCATGGAATTTATGCACCCTCTACAAAATTAAGAGTTATATCTAAATTGTCCATGAAGCATTCTTGTCTCCTCCGTGCTCGGATTCAGATGCTAATATTTAAACACTTCTCTTCTTCCTTCCTCATCTGTCCACGGGAAATGATATTGATTAGATCCACACAATGGATCTCAACTCTGATATTCTGCTGTTCCTATGTATGTAGAACTGCTGTAACTACTGGCAACAGATAAATGGTGCAGTGGGAGTTCTACACATTTAGGGCGGTGGTGGGGGAAGGGAGGAGAGCTAGAATATTGGGGTTGGGAATGCGTGAACTTATTTTATCTAACTTCAAACAAAGTGAAAGATGGATCAGAGGTGGAGGAAAAACTAATGAAACTTATCAAACTAGTATTTAATGATAAAATCCATAATACTTTGCTTCTATTGATCTTAAAGAAAAGTTGCTTTCCAAAGGTGGGTATTATCACCATTTTATGGGTGGGGAAACTGAGGCATAAGGCAGTTTAGTGACTTGCTTAATTTCACACAGCAAGTCAAAGCAATGGACAGGAAGGGAAGCTAGTTCTTTTGGACAAGTGCCCTATCCACTGGACAGTGCTGCTTCCCAAACATGTAGAATGTAAACAGAGAAACAGATGTGGTGAAAGAAAAATGCCAATGAAATACCATATATAGCCCATTCACTTGTGCTAGCCTTTTTCTTTTCAGGAGAAGGAGGTTTCTCTGTTTTCAGGGACATTTATCAGCATAGCTAAACTGGAATAATTATACTACTTGCAAAGCAGTATAAATTAAACCAAAAAAAGGCATTCTTATTCTGAAACAAGAGCATCCATGCAGGGAGTTGCACCAGCGTGACTCCAGTCGTATAGTTATGCCAGTAAATTTCCCCTTGTAGATGAGCACTTTAGACATATGTTGTTAGCACAGGTTTCCCTTTAACTGGTTAAATGTATTTCAAAGCACTGAATCAACGTGGGTGAGGCAAGGGGGAATGGATTTAAATTACAAGGAAAAATTTGCAAAATCAGATAGATTGGCAATTAAAAAAGCAACAGTTGGAGAGGTTTTCAGAACCTTGAACTGTAAAAGCTTTCCCCATCGCTAACTGAACTCACGATCTGACAGCAGACATTTGCCCATAATATTTAAATGTGGATTTTTGATGAGATTAAGTGACCCATGGTACCTGTATGTGTATTCAAAACAATGTGTGACTATGCTTTATGCATGCATTATTGTACGTGTATTGTATTTTTGCTTTTTAAATCCATCACACAAAATGCATGACCTATTTTAAAATAAAAAATATTTACTATGAATGCACACTAAGTGCTTTTTAAACCTCACTACTTTGCGATGTCCAATATTCTTATACCTAAATAGTCTGATTCATAATGTGCTGGTCTGCAAATCTCAATTTGAAACCAGAAGCTGTTTAAGGCCCAGATTCTCAGCTGGGGTAAATCAGCATAGCTGCACTTGCTTCAGTGTAGCTGTGCTGTTTGACACCTGCTGTGGATGTGGCAAGAGCCTTAAAATCCAGTTTGCCTTCCACCCCAAAGTGAACAATAAACCCTTTTAAATTTTAAAAATTTCTGTTTAATAGAAATGCTGAGAATCTTTTCTCTATTATTGACAAACAAATCAGTAAAAAGTTACGATTTCCTGCACAGCAGATGCTGTCTTTGTTGTAGGATGCTTTTTGGGATGGAGTGGATGTGAACATGTCAGGCAGACGTCTGATCATTGCTAACAACTGAATTAGATCCCCATCCTGCAAGTTGTCCTGCATGGTGCAGGCCTCAGTGCCTGTGCAGAGTCATGGACTTCAGTGGGGCTCCATGCAGGTGCAGGACACTGACCATGCAGGGCAGCTGGAGGACTGGGCTCTTTAAAGTTAAGCCTGGTGTAGTTCATTATCCACTGGATCAGGCCCTCGGTTCTTGCACTTGCGTCCAAGCCCAGCAGGGGGAAGTTTGCATCCTCTTCTCAATACTAGTGCAGGCCAGATACAATCTGGCCTTTAATATTTAAATGTTAGCTATTTGATTTAAATATTGGAATTTCTTTTCCGATTGTTAAACTTTTCTTAAAGCAGGCTTGGAAACCAATTCACAGACTCTTCCCTGGAGCTCTCACGTTGCTAGTGGCACAAGGAGCTTTCTGTCAGAGAAAGATGGCTACCTCCAGTACCAGACTGAGAAATTCCAGTGGTAATAAAACACTTTTTAAAAAATGCATTTCACGGTTTATTCTTAGTGCGAATTGCTTCGTACATTGTGAACTTTCCTACCGAAGGGCTAAGCTGTATGGAGGTAGTGTTCCTTTAGGGCCTTCTTCCTCTGTGGAATGAATAAGGGTCTCACCGCAGAGCTAGGCAGACTTTTTATCTGAACTCCGGAGAATGTGAAAATGGAGTTCTAATCAGGATGCCTGTCCTGTGACAGCTTTCTAAACAGAATAGCAAACTGGTCGTACTCTTGTTGATCATATACCCTTAGTTTATGCTAATGTGGTGTGCTTTGCACTTCCTCTTTAAAACGCACCTGATGAAAAGGCTCATTTGCTTTTGTGGGGGATAGGCCCAGTGTTAGACCCGCTTATGGCAGCAGGCCAGCTGCTGTGCCACATATCTGTTTGGAGGTGGATTCTTTTTCACACACATCTCCAACTCAACTAATGAGTACCGATAAATTAGGTCCTCAGCTAAGAGGACCATGGGTTTAGTAAGCCTGTGAAGTACTATATGGAGTTTGATGGGTTATGTAAATCCCACACTAGGTAACATGGGATTAATGAACTAATATGGGTTGAGTGATTGCCCTGATACACCTGTGAGAGATGTCAGAATTGGAGAGAGACACTTAGAAGGGAGAAACACAGCTCAGTTGAAGGCAGAACAGGCAAGAGAGCTAACCTTCGGTCCTCCTCTCCTGGAGAGGGCTGATAAAAGGCAGGAGCTCCTGGAATGGCTGCTGCCTGATGGCCCATCCCATTTGGAAGGGAGAGCCAGATGTTGACACACATTGAGATGGGTCTGTTCCTTTCTATTTACTTGTGAACTCAGTTTAGGGCCACAGTCTGATGGGGATCCTCTGAAGAAAGAGAGCCTCAACCCAGCCTTGTGTTGTTTGTGTTATTTCCCCTTCTTCCTGTTAATTGACAACCTGGAAAGGGTAGATGCTCTGGGGCCCAGCCAGAGGGCTGAGCCTTCTAGGTCTGGAACTGGAGCAGGAAAGCCACCTGGCTATTGCAGAGCACTGGCCTGGGTGAGTGTGAAGGCCACACCTAGAGCCCTGAGGGTACCCTGGGGAAGGAACTTCTGGTGACAGGGAGAAAGTGTTAACATCCCAGTCTTAGAGTGGGAAACTGAGACATATATTCACAGTGAGCTCCTGGGAAACAATCTAAAGACCAAAAATTAGTTGCTGAAGAATCATTTAGAAAAGCAAATGAATCAGAGAGAGGCATGAGCTGCTTGTGAAAAATTCACACACAAGAGTAACTATGTCAAATAAAATTGTTCTTTGCAAATTACTCACTCAGCTGTAGTTATAAACAACTGGACTCTGTGTGTGTGTGTGTGTGTGTGTTATAGTGAAAGTAGCATATCAACCTTAGCTACATCAGTTGCTGCAGATCATAGAAGATCTATCTAAATGCTATCTAATGACGTATGTCAACTGAACACCAGAAATATCACATATGTTTATTCTCTTATTGAGGGCTGAATCTAGGCCTTTTACTTCTCTTGCCACATCTCACTGTCTGGACAGCCTTAATAGATAGATTCATAGATACTAAGGTCAGAAGGGACCATTATGATCATCTAGTCCGACCTCCTGCACAACGCAGGCCACAGAATTTCACCCACCCACTCCTGCAATAAACCTCTCATCTATGTCTGAGCTATTGAAGTCCTCAAATTGTGGTTTAAAGACTTCAAGGAGCAGAGAATCCTCCAGCAAGTGACCCGTGCCCCATGCTACAGAGGAAGGCGAGAAACCTCCAAGGCCTCTTCCAATCTGCCCTGGAGGAAAATTCCTTCCCCCAATATGGCAATCAGCTAAACCCTGAGCATATGGGCAAGATTTACCAGCCAGATACTACAGAAAATTCTTTCCTGGGTAACTCAGATCCCACCCCATCTAATATCCCATCACAGGCGATGATATGCTGTTCTTCCCCTCTATGTACCTAAGTAATAGGAGGGGGAGAAGGTTGGAGTTGGGGGGGAATGCTTCTCCCTCTCTTCTTTAACAAATAATTTTGTCTTAAAAAAAAAAAGGAATTTAACTCCAGGTACATGGGAAAAATACATGAGAACTTGTCTCACAAGGAAGAATCCACACTGAATAGGAGTAGAAAAAATACATCAGTAACAGATGGTACAAATGTAAATAAAGTAAGTAAACTAACTGATGATGTTGCTTGCCACTTTCACCTCTCCACAGTGGTGAGTAGTGGTGAGCCTTTGTTTTGTTTTGTTTTGTTTTGTTTTTTGTTTCACTTGGGCAGGAATAACAGGCTGTTAGATTTTTAGACTGATTATCAAGCAGGTGGCTATTCCTCATTTATGTAGTAGACTTCAGTGTTTGCTAAGGGTTGGAGACTAGCTGGGTGAGGGAATGGGTAATGGATTATGAACATTTTCACATCAATTATTTATTTGTATTACAGTCGGCCTTAGAGGCACCAGCCAGGATCAGGGCCCATTGTGTTAGGCACTGCACAAACGTTGGCCTAGATTCTGTATATGTATGTACAAACCCTGTCCGCCTGTCCCCCATGTGACACACAAGACAGCAAAAGGATGAGAAAATGTGACAGAGCTGAGAATTGAACCCATGTGTCCACAGTCCTAGTTCAATGCCTTAATCATCAAAACATCCTTCTTCTATGGCACTGGATTGAATCTAGCCCAGGCCATTTGGAAGTTGTTACCACCTAAGGCTGTTGGTCTTGAAGGCAAGGTCCAATAAGCTAATATTTGGATTCATCAGGTACTTATGTTTTGGAGGCTTCTTATTAAGGAATATATGGTCTTTGATTACAGACATTTCTGACTCCAGTTATGGGGGCCCATTACTGTCGTAACAATGTACCTCATGTACACTAATGCACTTACCCTCATAACAACTATGAGGGTTAGGGAACTGTTATTACCACTCCCATTTTACAGAAAGGAACCTGAAGTCTTGTGGTTAATACAATATTAAGAAGCTCTGGGTTCAGTTCCCAGCTTTGCCAGAGACTCTGTGTAACCTTGGTTTTGAAATTGTCACTTAGTTTCTCTGAGCCAGGAATCTGGCTTCTGATCCAAAAGCTAGAGGATCTGATGAATAAGGCTGGATGGCTTCAGCAAAGTGCATGTGGGCTGTGATTGCATCTCAGCGGCTGCCAGCAGTACTGGGAGGGCCAGGGAGCTATGGCCCCCCACTTTTAAAAGTGGGAGGGACATGCCCCCCAGCTTTTAACAAAAGAAATATAAGCACAGAATTCATGTCCCCCACAGATTTTTTTTTTCCCTGCAGAATAATAGATTCTGCCAGGGAGGTGCTGCAATTACACCTTTTACCCACCAGGGGCTGCTGTGGCACAAGAAGAGAGGGCAGCGGGCTCACTGCCAGAGCCAGCTGTGGAGAAGGAGGGGGCACTTTGGCCTTAGCCCATCCACTTCTACAAAGGTTCTGGTGCCCTTGTCTCAGCCTTTTTTTTGTTTATCTAGGAAGGGGCAGCTGATCTACCCAGTACCTGGTAGTGCCATGCTTACAGCACCAGACTTTTGCTGTCTTTACTAGATTTCATTGTGCTCCTATCAATGCCCAGCTATGCTGCCAAAGTTGCACTAGTCTCTTCCACCATTGCTGTAGCCTCCTGGTGGCTCACTCAGCACATCCCTTGCATACTTTCCTATGTTTTGATGCATAGTTGGTGCTGGAATTCATAGCATCATAGAAGATTAGGGTTGGAAGAGACTTCATGAGGTCATTGAGTCCAACTCCTCTCCACACAAAGAAGCAGGTCCTCAAACTTGGGTAGTATAGAAAACCGTAAGAGAGAAAGCGAGCACGCAGCCTTGTCACAAAGCTGTGTAATTTGTGCTCTGTAAAAGAGCTTTGCCACAAGGTTTTACAGGTTTGCCCTCTGTTTATTTGTAAAAGAAGCAGCCTCCCCAGGGCCTGGCTCGGCTCCTTTAGCAAGTGTGACATAGAAGTCTGGAGTACATGAGCCATCACACAGTGCTGATTTGACTCCTTGCTTCTGCACTGTCACTTACCTCAAGTGTTCTGCCTCCTAAGGGCTATAGTATCCTAATGAAGCACCCTGGTGTCCTGCTCTGTGGAGAAGTGATACAGAATGCTTTTCTCTCAAGCAAGCATGAGGTCCCTTCTGCCTCCTTGTAAATGAGTCCCATGGAACTCCTGATGGAGTGAAAAAACAAAACCAGTATTATTCATACTTACCTGGTGGTCATGCCTCAATCAGTGGGTTTGGTGATGGTTCTATTGAGTCTACTGTGCAGTCTCAGAAACCTGGGAGGGAAATGGGCAGGGAATAAAGTCACAACCAGCCACGTGGACCTGACTTAGGGCAGTGACTAGATGGCACTGTGTGCTGCACAGTTGGCTGGTCTGTTTCCTGTTTCATTTATGTTTCCTGGCCAAACGTTTTAAAGTCAGAGTTCTCATTTCTGCATGTAGATTGGACCACGCGTGGAGGCCTTGGTGATTGTAGCTAGCAAACGTTCAGTTAATAGTGATTGAAACTTTAATGAAGCCTCTGTTACATGGGAAAATATAAGCAATTCTACAATGTGAACCATATCTTATCTCAGAGCTTACTGCTACTGTAGGTTTTAAAAGCCACTGAGAGGAACTTAAATCCAGCTAGAAGTCTATAGGGTTAAAACTATAACTAGATAACATGTTATAATAATTATATGATATGAGAATACTGGAAAAGTAAAGGGATTTAGTTAGCCTATAAAGGTCACTGATGTGATTTGTGCCGCTGATGAAGACTCAAGGAGAAATTCTAGCAATAAGCAGAGGCAGAAACCTTCAGATAACAGATGGACAGACAAGATTCACACACCTACTGTGCGTATGTAAAAGCATTACTATCCCATTTCAAAGGCGGCACTTTTTTGTTTATTGTGGGTGAGCACATCTTGCTTACTGTTTGGCACATTTATGGGAACGTGAATTCTGTTTGCACTAAGCACTGAGTGGACAGCATCCTGCTGAGGCTTGTGTGAGTTGAGGAGGAGCAGAGTGGGTGCCAGTTATATGTTCAGCAAAAAAGCTATCCTGCCAGCATGGGCTGGCATCGCTCTGGTTGGGCCAGGGGATGAAGGAGCAGCCAGATGCACTGAACTGCTCCTTAGAAAGAACAGTGTATGTCTCACAGCAAGTACATGCTGCAGTTTGCAATCTATGCACGAACCAGCACTAACTTCTATTCCAGCAGGCACAACATGCTCCTTTAGGGACATCGAGCACTGGCAAGTGAGGAAGGCGGTCAGTTTCCTAGAGTGCTCCTGGACATAAGGCAGAGATTCTGCTTTGCTGCATGCACAGGGGAAGAACCCCTCCATACCCTCTTATTGTGGCCGGGCAGCACAAGATGTAGCCCTAAATGTGGCCACCAAGGAACAGACTGAAGTTGAGTACCCATAATTGGATGGGTGCGTAGACCCTGCTGATATTACATAAGTGCTGAAGTACCAGGATTGGACTTAGTTAATTTGTGGAACAAATGTCAGAGGGCATGCCAGGCTACATCGCTGTCACTTAATCATCACTCTGCTGCCACAGTTCCAGCCCTGTTTTGGTCCACCCGCCAACTTTCCATGCTGAGCTCCTGGAGGGATCTCCCCCGGATAGTCTAACTCCAGTCGAAGGGGATGAAATCTTCTCTAATAAATTTATTATTCTGGAACAATGAGACAGAGAGAAATAGGATTTTATTTGAAACCTCACAGGTCAGGAGACAATACAGGTCACCTGGGGCAGAGGCAGGGGCAAGGTCAAGCACACTTTAGCATAGCTGCTGTTTTGTGCTTCAGTGTGCAACACAGTTTATTCCAGAGTCGACTTTTTTCTTCGTGTAAAATGAATGTTTCATGATATAAATTCATCTCCTGATTTATATATGCCAAATTAGTGTATAATTTCTTTTTTCTTCTCCCTTTTTTCTTTCTTTGGTTAGAAACCAGCAAGTGGTGTAAATTTATGTGATTTGATGAGTTCATGGTGCCATCTAGTGTTTAACAACAGAATTATTGTTCCTGGTCTAGAATAAAATCTTTCTCTGAAGGCATTGGGGGAGGAGGCAAGAGGAGAATGCAGGGACTCATTATGTGATTAAATAATAGCTCATAATCTCCTAAACACCAATTACCGTGATTTCAAAACTGCTCAGCACCCAGCACTCACACTGAGCACTTTTGAATAGCTGGCCATGTCTTTAGGTGCCTAAATGAGTGCAGAGTTCTTTTGACACCTGGCCCCAAATTTATAGCAGAGAGCTCCAGAGAGTAAAAGTCAGACCACAGCAAGTCATTATTTTAAAAATCATCTTTTCTTTTCCTTTTTCTTTTGGAAATCAATATCCTTTTTAAAAATTTCTAAATTTGGGTGTTGGGGAAGCCTATTACTCTGACTAAATGGTGATACAAAAATAGTTTCCATTGATGATGTCTAAAAAATGGATAAGTTTGAGAAAATGCTTTTGTGAATTTTCACTTTTGAAAAACAGTCATACTGAATCACACACACACACACACACACATCTATCTAATCTATCTGGAAAATGTTATCAGAAAGGAATCCTGCATTACTATTCTCTTCCCAACCATAGTTGCTCAGGTCTTCATATCCTGGCCTCCTCCTTCCTCCAAACATCGTGGCATACTCTAAAACACCTCCTTGTTTCTAACAAATCTGTTCTCCTTCTCCTTCCCTGGCAGATGGGCAGCAGCTCCAGTCTGAGAACCAGGAAGCCCCTCTAGAAGACAGAAGAATGTGTTTTGGTATGGCTTTCATTTGAATCTTGATTCCCAAATGACTCTCTGTGTGAGGAGGGAACCAGACATTCCCATGAATGTTAGGCCACAGAAAATGTGGAGTAAACAGGAGTGGGGAGGGGGATAGCAGAGTAACTTAAATAAAATTCAGTGTGCTAAAGCAGAGTGGTTGAGAGGTCCGGCTGGAATGAATTAGCTCTCCACCAGAAACAGTTCATAAAAGAATATGCAGAATGTAATTTAACTGGTTATTCTATCCATATTGGCAACCTGAAATAACCTCTGCAGACATGTTTTAAACACAGCCTCTTCCTTGCCCTCTTTAAGTAAAGTGGTTGCTCATAATAGCAGATCAACTTTTCCCTAAATTAATAATGCTACCTTAATAGTTGCAGTGTTCCATGTATTGATATTTATGCTATGGAATACTGCAAGTATGGAGATAAGTGGGAAATTTGTAAGAGTGGCCACTGAATAAAAGACAAGGAAAGATTAGAATAGCAGAGCTGCAGAATTCAGGAATATCTGATGAAGGTTACAACTGGAGGTCAGTTGGATCATTTGTCCTTAAAATAGTGGGTCCAATAAAGAAATGTGAGGTCAAAAATAGAGGCTTAGCCATAATTGTCACTGCGTAATTACTGTAGATGTTGTTATAGTAATGGGATTAGCCAGCAATGGCAGTAGCCTGTGGAAATAGGTTCCTCTTTTTCTGTAGATCTACTAAAAGAATCTGCCCAACAGCAGTGAAGTTGACTTGTTTAGAAATAGACATGCTAGAATTATGCAAGGTAGATTATAGCTTTATTGGGAAATGACTTTGTGGTACCCTCTCCTCATGATCCAGTTACATTCAATTTTGTACAACCCCTTAATGATAGGTGACTGAGAAACCTGTCTAAAAGCCAGCTATTCTGTGAGAACTTATTTGAGGTGCACTGTGAGTTAGCAACCAGAAATTACTTGTTTATGTAGAGAAGGTTCAGGAGTTTGGGGTCAGTAGTCTTAATTGAAGATGGAAGGTACATGACACTTCTTCAGTTAATGACTCTAGACACAATCCTGATGGGATTTTTTTCTCAACTATTGTGTACCTTTTAAACTCAGTAGGGGGCAGCATTCTCATTTAATAAGACATACTCTTGCCTTCTGTCAGAAAGATGGATTATAGGGTGTATACTCATGTATACTTATCTACCCACCACAGGTTAAAGTATAGCTCTTACTGGAGAAGAAGCAAAAATAAGATGAAAAGTTAGGCACAGGGGAGTATCTAGAATTCATTAGGGTTGCCTCTGGGAGCTTTATCTGTAAGAGGAACAGATAAGAAATGTCCACTAATGGATTATTCAAAAAGTTTACTTGATGCAGTAGTCCAGAATATGACTTAACCTTACTTCAGGTTTAGTGAACATTTTATTCAAATATGCAAACAAATTTACTTCAGTGTGTTCACAGAAATGGCAGATTTTGAGCAAATATTGCAAAATATTTGAAGAAAATGAATTTCAGATTTGTAATTGTGAGTATTTGCTCTGGAAAACTAATTCTAAATGCTACACTCAGCGACAAACAGACCATGTGATCTACATGGGAAAACCAGAGTGGTGGAGGGATCACTTTGCCATTGCATATTTGCACAGTGCCTAATCCAATGGGGTGGCTTGATCACAGGTTATAAATACTGTATCTACATGGGGAACAAGTATTTGATAAAGGCTCTTCAATCTAGCAGACAAAGATGCAACAAAATCCCATTGTTGGCAATTGAAGCTAGGCAAACACAGACTGGAAATAAGGTATAAATGTTTCACAGTGAGAGTAATTAACCACTAGAACAACTTTCCAAGATTTGTGTCGGACTCTCCATCACTGGCAATGTTTAAAATTAGATGATTTGTGTAAAAAATATGCTGTAGTTCAACCAGGAATTATTTTGGGGAAAGCTCTACGGCATGTTATGCAGGATATCAGGCTCGGTGAGCACAGTTGTCCCTTCTAGCCTATGAATAGGGCCCTGACCCCTCTATGGAACATAAGTGCTATATCAATACACATGTAATAATAACTTCAGATGTGAATACTTGACATAACAAAACACTGACAGGCAAAGAAGCTACTAACTGAGAAAGTTTTGCAAAATTATTCTGTGAATGATTTCAAATGATGAGTAAACTGAGATTTTTGTAGCCTATTTTAGACAGATTTGCAAATAGAAGAGTAAAAGCAAACTTAATCAAATAACTTATTAGTTTTAAAGCATTCATCCAAATTGATCTTTAGTAGTGATGTCAATTAATCGCAGTTAACTCACACGATAAACTCAAAAAAATTAATCATGATTAATCGTTGTTTTAATCCCACTGTTAACAATAGAATACCAATTGAAATTTATTAAATATTTTGGATGTTTTTCTACGTTTCCATATATATTGTATTCTGTGTTGTAACTGAAATAAAAAAGTGTACAAAAACAAAACAATGTTAAACTTCAGAGCCTACAAGTCCACTCAGTCCTCCTCCTTGTTCAGCCAATTGCTAAAACAAGTTTGTTTACATTTACAGGAGATAATGCTGCCCTCTTCTTAGAATCATAGAAGATTAGGGTTGGAAGAGACCTCAGGAGGTCATCTAGTCCAACCCCCTGCTCAAAGCAGGACCAACCCCAACTAAATCATCCTGGCCAGAGCTTTGTCAGGCTAGGCCTTAAAAACCTCTAAAGATGGAGATTCCACCACCTCCCTAGGTAACTCATTCCAGTGCTTCACCACCCTTCTAGTGAAATAGTTTTCCTAATATCCAGCCTAGACTTCCCACACTGCAACTTGAGACTGCAACCATGGAGAACAGCCTAGCTCCATCCTCTTTGGAACCCCCCATCAGGTAGTTGAAGGCTGCTATCAAATCCCACCTCACTCTTCTCTTCCGCAGACTAAATAATCCCAGTTCCTTCAGCCTCTCCTCATAAATCATGTGCCCTAGCCCCCTAATCATTTTCGTTGCCCTCCGCTGGACTCGCTCCAATTTGTCCACATCCTTTCTGTAGTGGGGGGCCCAAAACTGGATGCAGTACTCCAGATGTGGCCTCACCAGTGCTAAATAGAGGGGAATAATCACTTCCCTCTATCTGCTGGCAATACTCCTACTTTTGTAGCTTGCATTGCAAGGTATTTACGTGCCAGATATGCTAAACATTTGTTTGCCCATTTGTTCTTCAGCCACCATTCCAGAGGACATGCTTCCATGCTGATGATCATTGTTAAAAAAATAATGCATTAATTAAATTTGTGACTCTACTCTGTGGGGGAGAATTGTATGTTCCTGCTCTGTATATGCATTCTGCCATATATTTCAAGTTACAGCAGTCTCAGATGATGACCCAGCACATGTGGTTCATTTTAAGAACACTTTTTCACTGCAGATTTGACAAAACACAAAGAAGGTACCAATGTGAGATTTCTAAAGATAGCTACAGCACTCGATTCAAGATTTAAGAATCTGAAGTGCTTTCCAAAGTCTGATCGGGACGGGGTCTGGAGCATGCTTTCAGAAGTCTTAAAAGAGCAACACTCTGATGCAGAAGCTACAGAACCTGAACCACCAAAAAAGAAAATCAACCTTCTGCTGGTGGCATCTGACTCAGATAATAAAAATGAACATACGTCGGTCCACACTGCTTTGGATTGTTATCGAGTAGAACCCGTCATCAGCATGGACGCATGTCTCCTGGAATGGTGTTTGGAGCATGAAGGGGCATATGAATCTTTAGCACATCTGGCATGTAAATATCTTGCAACGCTGGCTACGACAGTGCCATGAGAATGCCTGTTCTCACTTTCAGGTGCATTGTAAACAAGAAGCAGGCAGCATTATCTCCTGCAAATGTAAACAAACTTGTTTGTCTGAGCGACTGGCTGAACAAGAAGTAGGACTGAGTGGACTTGCAGGCTCTAAAATCTTACATCATTTTATTTTTGAATGCAGTTTATTTTGTACATAATTCTACATTTGTAAGTTCAACTTTCATGATAAAGAGGATGCACTACAGTACTTGTATTAGGTGAATTGCAAAATACTATTTCTTTTGTTTTTATACAGTGCAAATACTTGTAATAAAAACTAAATATAAAGTGAGCTCTGCACACTTTGTTTTCTGTGTTGTAACTGAAATCAATATATTTGAAAATGTAGAAAACATCCAAAAATATTTAAATAAATAGTATTCTATTATTGTTTAACAGTGCGATTAATCACGTGATTAATCACGCTTGACAGCCATAATCTTTACTAAAGTTTTCTGGCTTGTGTAAATGGATTCTTCAGTAGAACCTCAGAGTTACGAACACCTCAGGAATGGAGGTTGTTTGTAATGCTGAACAAAACGTTATCTTTGTTCTTTCAAAAGTTTACAACTGAACATTGACTTAATACAGCTTTGAAACTTTACTATGCAGAAGAAACATGCTGCTTTTAAGTCTCTTAATTTAAATGAAACAAGCACGGAAACAGTTTCCTGACCTTGTCAAATCCTTTTTTAAACTGCCCCCCCCTTTTTTTTTTTTTTTGCAGTTTATGTTTAACACTGTACTGTACTGTATTTGCTTCCCGCCCCAACCCCCCTCTTCTTTTGTGTGTGTCTCTGCTGCTGCCTGATTGTGCACTTCCAGTTCCAAATGTGGTACGGTTGACCGGTCAGTTTGTAACTCGGTGTCCGGTACTCTGAGGTTCTACCGTACTTCCTCTGACTAGCGAATTATAAATGAATCAAATAAGGCTTCCAGTCTTTCAAAATGGAACTTGTTCAAATATTAGAATTATGTTTTTAATATTAATGGTAGATACCTGACTAGCATCCACATTTTTATGGTTGCCACTTAAAATATAGGCTGGAATTTTGGTGAGGAAGAGATGGTCTAGTGGTTTGGCTCAGGATTTGGGAGATAAGTGCCTTCTCTACCACAGACTTCTTGTCTGACCTTGGGCAAGTCATTTAGCTCTCAGTGCCTCAGTTCCCCATCTGTAAAATGGCACTGCCCTGCCTCACAGAAGTGTTGTGAGAATAAATACATTAAATATTACAAGGTGTTCAGATACTGTACTAATGAGGGTCATACACATATCTTTAAAAAGAAAAGGAGTACTTGTGGCACCTTAGAGACTAACCAATTTATTTGAGCATGAGCTTTCGTGAGCTCAGCTGTAGCTCACGAAAGCTCATGCTCAAATAAATTGGTTAGTCTCTAAGGTGCCACAAGTACTCCTTTTTTTTTTGCGAATACAGACTAACACGGCTGTTACTCTGACACATATCTTTGATAGGTTTTTCACAAAAGCCCACATTCTATGGGCTTTCAATAGTATTTGGGTGTCTAATGATATTAAACATAATTTTTCTTGCTTTTTGAAAGTAGCTCCAGGTCAGAGGTCTGCACACTGTCCCCTGCATTACTTACTTAAGTCATTTCTCTAATGGTGTGTAGAGCTGTGCATGAGCTTCTGCACTGGAGGAAATTTCCCCACTGTGTTCCTTTGCACGTCATACTGAGAATACTCTTCCAGTTCCCAGGTATACCAAACTCAGGCTCAGGTCTGAACTTCAGCAGCTGTCTAAAAAAGTCAATGAATGCTTGTGCATACACGGAGATCTTCTCTGCACAAGCCGTCATAACAACCTACTCCAGTGCCAGATTGGTTGACTTTTGAACTTTATTGCTCTTAGAACTCTGCAAGACTCCACTCTCATGCCAGCAAAACGGAAGGGAGGCAATATAACATAAACGCAGACATGCTTCTTTATATTGCACACACCATCAAACTGATCTTCACCTTCCATGGACCTGAAGTTTACAAGGCAGAAAGAAAAAGGGCTAGAACAGGTCATAGGGCCCAGAGAGAGCAAAGAGACTCATTAAACCGGATACTTGCATGTTCAAATTTAAACCAACCTACTGCTTGTTTTCAGTGCTTTGACTTTTAATGACACATTACTGTAACTAGCATGCATCTAACCTTGCTTTTTGCCATTTTAAATGCAACAGAGACATTTTGCAAGATTTCCGGGAATACTGAGTTGTCTCTCAATGTTTGGGTGAGACAAACTACCTCAAGATTGATAAATGATGAAGAAACATATATCTCCTTTTCTAAAGCAGGACAAAGAGTATATTTTCTGGTCATAAAGAAAACTAACCATGTAGTGCCCTAAAGTGACTGACCTTAGTGTTTGGCAGTGGGTTTTTCACACGGCTTCATACAAGACCACATTTCCTTGTGAATGTAACACCTTTATTAGCCACTGAAGAGTATGTCTAAAGATACAAATGAATGCTGTTCTCATGCAGTAAAAGATAAAGGTTATACTAGTCCACTCTCAAACAAGTGCACTACGTTTTGCAAAGCATTGTACTATAGTGATATTAAAATGCTAGATTAATTAAAGGTGTGACAAATATCAACACCTCTCAACATGACCATCTCTATTTGTTATATCCACACCTTTATCTCCCTGGGGAGTTGCTCCCATACATTTTAAAATCATTCCTAGTTCTAACAGATGCTAGAGCATCAAATCTTAATGCTAAAATCTATATGGAACATGCAATCTGCACTTTCTTACTGAGACCTTGAATGTCTTAGCTTGTGCCTTTTGAGGCTCCAAGTACCTTGGTGATGGGCACCAAATAAATGCTACTAATAATGAATGGAGTTACTGATCATAGGAAGTACCAGACAGTCCCCTGTGATTTTGTGAGGGCAGCAATGTGCTGCACAATGCATAGGTACTGATGGGCTGGGGTGGGAGTAGTGCAAGTTTTAAATTATGAGATCTAAAATGTATTCATTGAAACCTGAAAAAACATGACCACACTTTTTTCAGGTGCAATGCTAAACATCTAAAAACAAAAGTTTAGAAAATATTTGCAAGTAACTAAAAAGGGAGCATTTTGCTGATTTATTGTTCAGTTTGTAGCGTGTTTATTTTGGGGGTATGTCAAGTAAAGTCCCTTTGAAATTCTCCAATTTGAAATATCCCACTCAGTTCCATAGCCGGCATTGTGTGTTAGAGAAAATATAACTGTTCACAGATTGCAGCCCAAGGAAGTCTTGAAACTTACAAACAGCTTTTCATGCAGCATGCATGATCTCCAAAAAACCCACCAACCCCCCCCCAAACTGTGATTATTTTCAGTTTTTGTAATCTGGTTCCCTGTTCCTTATTCCTCTACCTGTTCCTCCCTCCATGTCAATTGTATCTGATACCAGATGCCTGGATACAACAGACTAACTAGCTCAGCATAGTGACTGACAGAAGGATAGTAGGGTGCAAGGTTAAAATGCGAATAGAAGAGGGGCCAAATTCTCAGCAGGTGTAAATGGTGTAGCTCCATTGACTTCAGTTGAGACACTAATTTAAACATTTTAGAATCTGGCCCAAGAAGTTTTGTCTCTCAATGACTCTCCCACATAACCAGAAAAAAAATTTAAGGGCTATTCCCAAGAAACCCATAGGAGTTGTGTAGGGAATTCCCTTACAGCAAATTTACATTGGGACAGATTCACCACCTTATCAGTGGGACCACTCAGGGTGCCATGTTTTACACTTACACTGGGTATCAGAATCAGGCCAACTGTCCGAAAAGGAAATCCTTGAGGAAGTGGGTTGCACTAGCAGAAGCAGACACTCAGGATTATCATGTAATTGCTCTTTTGTGGACATTAGCATATGTCCATTCTCTAATAAGAAACAAGCTTGGGTGCAGTTCTGAGCCTCCCAGCTGAACAAAGCGTGTCCCCATTCTCACAGATCTCTCTGTTCTTGCAAAACAGCAGCTTTGGGTGGGTTAAAGCGTCAGATTTGAGCCATGGTTATTGCTACTGGTCTGGCAATTTCACACTGACATTCCCTGTAGGGTGAAAATCTAGTTGCTTCTGATAAAAAGCATCATTGGTAACATGCACATTATTTCCTCACATGCAAATTTACTTTAAAATAACGCTGTGGGTTAAACACATCAAATCATAGCCCTCAGAGTAAAAATGCCTTTAACTCACCCTGTATTGATTTGTAATTAAAATTTTATTTGACTTTTAAAATAGTCAGCACAATAACATATTTCAATTGATCCAATCCATTTTTTTTTTTGGGATCATCCTTTTGAAGAAATTTTAGAAACTTTGACTTTTTGTCCAGATTTTGGAAGGGAAAATGTTTGAAATCTTAAACTCTCATGCAACATAACAATTGTTTGCCACCCAGTTCCAGTCAGAATGCTCAGCACTTTGCAGAATTGAGTCCGTAATGCAAAAATGGTCTGTTCCTCAAAGAATTGCAATCTAATTTCACACATGATGCAATAAAAGACACAGCAAAACAGGAGACTGCAAAACAACAGAGGAAAGGAAAGTGTTTACTCAGCGAACGCATGTGCGCAGCATTGTTGAACAAAATTTACATTGTCTCTCTTTTGTTAGTTTCTGTCTACCTACCTATATAATATCTATGTAATATCTAGGCTTTTCGAGAGGCATATAATATACATTTATATATTATAATTTATACATATATTATATGTACATAGAAAAATGTTTAACTCGTGATAAGTAGTAAGTTAAGTTCTGCTGAATTTGCTATACATATTTTGCTTTTGTTTTCATGTATTGTGGAATGGTAACTGTATAGATTTACCAGTGAATTTGAATTGAATAGCTTGTTAAAGCTATGTCCATTTAATACCAATTAGTGGAATCATCTCCCTTTTGTAATCTACATGATTTTTCATTTCATTGGAGAGCTTTGTTTTAGTCAGGTTAACAGTTTGTGGAGCAGAGTACTAAGCAATAATTTCCATATTTCCAGGAGTGAAATGAAAACACAGTAGCCTCTTGGAGAAGTCTGCACCATGGGTAAATCAAATATTTGGGGGAACAGGGACTTGCAGAAATCTGCATAGATCAGGTAATTTAGTCTCAGCACATCCTTCATAAAAGCACCTAGTACTTTCAGAGAGATAATAAGCTTGCAAGTCAGCATGAAATTCCACATGCAGTCATGTCCTGTAAGTGCCCTAGAGTATATTAAATAATACTCCAATGTACCATTTTCCAGGTGTTTTATAATAATACTGGTTGGGTCATGTACTCATAATAAGTGTTAACATTCCTCAGGGAAGATTCAAAGTTTGAAGTGACTTTTGCTACCATAAAATGAGGGATAATCAATGTAAAAAGGACAGGCCACCATGAAAATGGCAGTAAAATATGACACTCACGTATTCTATAAGCGGCAGTTGCTTGACTTTTGTATATGCACAGAATTAGTAAAAGCACTACTGGATTGTGTGTGTATGTGTATGTATGTACCATATGAGTGTATAACATTTTGCATAATATTCCTATTTGCTACTTAACCAGAGCATGACTGTGCTTGGGTATTGCAATCGACTAGAACTGGGACTAGCTGCTAATGACACTTGAAAGCTCTGGTTAGCTCAAGATATGGCTCCCCGCTTTCTGAGTGTGGAAGGCTGGGGAGAACATTTGAGCTGGGCAAATAACTTTGATTTTTCAGTTTGCTAGTTTGGGTTTGGAGAGTGGGTAAATGGTTCAAACCATTTTTTTTTTTTTAATTTTCAGCAAATCTAAAAACTTACCAAAAATTTGTTTTGGATCAAATGAAACATTTTGTTTCTGGGATTTTGTAACCCTTAAGAAAAAAATAAAAACAAAGGAAATAAATGGTTCGGTTTGTGGTGGCACTGCTGTCACCCCTTATATTCACTAGCCCAGGGGCTAGGACACTCATTTGGGATGTGGGAGAGGTAGGTTTGAATCCTTGCTCAGGAGCATCTCTCTTCCCTCTGAGGTGAATGCCCTCACCAGTGGGCTATACGGTATTCCGAGGTCGGTTGCTCTCAGTCTCTGCTGCTGAAGCTTTTCCATTTTGTATAAAATATTTGAACAGTCACGGCACCAGAGTGAGAATGACTCTCTAGGCAGGTTGTTAGAGCATTCACCTGGGATGTAAGAGACCCAAATTCAAGTCCTTGCTCCAATGATTATTTGTACAGAGGGTTTTACAGAACCCAAACTTCAATGGAGAGCCCAGTGTGTGTCACCTGCAGCGTACTCCTGAGCCATCCCAGCCTTACTCAGGTCCCAGAAATCTTCCTCTTTCTTTCTTTCTTTCTTTCTTTGAGTTGGTTGGAAAGTAGCATTTTTTTCCCCCACAGAAAAATTTGACTTTTGGGCAAAATGTTTTGTCCAAAAAGTGAAGTGTTTCAATTCAAACTGATGCTGCCATGCCTCATGGGAATTGTAGTTCAGGTACCTTATGCTATCATTGATCTCTAAGGGCCTAGCTCTCTTGTCAAACTATACCTTCAAGGATGCACCACTTTCTCCCCTGTTGGTGAAGGGGGGAGGTACATTATATGAGACCCTGGCTGAATCATGGGAGTTTTAGTCTGGCCAGAAATGCTGAAGCTTGGGGGAGGATGGAAGCCAAAGGCATCTGCATTACAATTCCCACCATTTTGAATAAAACTATTTCAGTTTTCAAGGTTTTGATGAATTACTGAAGTTTTCCCTGGAAAAAACATTTTCATTTTACTCAAACCCCCAAACAGTGTTGACAGAATTTTTTTGACCAGCCCTATTTTTTATCTTCTTGTAGGGAGGGAGGATCTGTGGTCTGACTTCCACTATGGCATCTTCTTAAGTCTAGCCCTCCCTCATCTCTTTCCCGTCTTCCAGCTTCAGATGGGTTACTGCTAGATAAAGCCCATTCTCTCTGTCATGCAAATCCAAAAGGGTTGGGAAGCAGAAAAAAGACAAAGCTGTCATTTATGAGATCATAAGGCAGTGAGGAAAGTAAAACACTTATTTTCTCACTGTAGCACGTACCACCTCAGAATATTTCTACCCAGGTCTGGATGTAGAAAATCAAGTAATCTCCCAGATTGTTCTCATGAGCTTTTCAGCTCAGTATTATGTCAAAAAGTGTGTGCCTGTAAGGGGTGTGTGCATAACCAAACTCCAACTATAACATATGGCTGAAGTGTAATCTCCAGTGTTTGTGGAGACACTTGGGATGTGGGGCAATGCTTGCATGATAGTCTGCAGACTCTGCTTGACCCATGCAGAAATACTATCTGTGCGTGGTTTCTACCAGACAGCACTCCAGGAATAGTCTTCCTTTTCACTGAGAGAAAGGTAGAGGTAGGTGGATGTGTTTGAGGGAGTGAGTGGGAATTTGGTCACATTTGTTTAGATGGAAAGGTGGGACAGACACACAAAAACAAAAGCAATGGTGCCTCTGAAGAGTTAAAAAAAAGAAAAAAAGATTGATTGCTGACCGTCTCATGATTTTGCTTCTGCCTTTAAATAATTTGAAAGAGCAGCACAAAAACAGAAATGTCTTTTTTTAAACAGCTGTTGAATGGAGCTCCAGGCCAGCTTTGTATAAAATGCATTGTACTTAGGTTTGCAGAATATCCCTTCATTTACTAGACCTCGTCCTTTAGGAGATGGGGGGTAATAGGCGCCTATATAGGAAAAAGTCCCAAAAAACGGGGGGTTACCTTTCTGCTATGGTTTACCTTTTGGTGCCCTGGAAATGTACTTATTTTGTGTCTTTGGCAGTTATTTCTGAAAAGTTGGAAAGGATGGCCGAGAGGCCTAAGATTCAGGGTTGGATTCACGTCTCATCTCAGGATGCACAGTTTGAAATCTCATACTTCCAAGGTAGACGTTAAGTTCCATGCAGTCCCACTATGCAATGGTCTTTTGGATCAGTCATTAGAAACCAAGGTTCTTTCTGCTTTGTGTGTTTAATAAAGGCCAGTTTTTCTGAGCAAGGCCTGTTTGTGCAAGTGTAAATTTGCACCTTCACTTTTTAAGCACTCAGAGTTATACATTCAAGAACACAGAAATCAGAGCTTGAAAACCATGTACACGGGTCTCTGGTCATGCTGAGGCCCCTTTGATAATTTTTCCCGAAAGGTCCATGGCACTTTCTGTAAAATGAGGGGTTTGTCCCAGTGTCCTTGGCAAAAGCCACTGGTACACCAGCTACTGTGCACCAGTGGTCCATTTGACTGCTCTACCCCCATCCATAGTAGCTAAGGACTCCCAGGTCTCACAGCCAGTGCCAGGTTTCTGCCTGTTCCCATGTTTCTGCTAGCAGTGCCTGAGCTCTATTGGATATAGATCCCTAGCAGGTCAGGTCACTCCATTTTATACAAAGATTTTACTCGTGGTCCCTTGAATTGTCTTTGGTGCAGGGACTATGTCTTATTCTGTTTTGCAAAGAACCTCATGCATACACTTGTCATGCTATATATATATATGATTATCTCTAACAGCAGATGATATTGTACTGATAATCTGGGCTTCAGAATATATTGGATTACGGAAGATCCCACTGACACAAATCCTGTTGCAATCTAAATCAGGGGAATGGAGCCAATTTCAGTCTACAATATGCACAATCTAACCAGTTAACACTGATTCCAACTCTCAAAATCTTGCTTTCCTTTCTTGTAGGAAATTGCTTAATGGTTAGTCAGAAAAACACCCCTCTGAATTCATTCTCCAGGTAAGATGAAATGAAACTGATATGGGGAAGACACTCTTATGGATACACTATCCACCCTGCATGACGGGATTTAGATGGAGTCACAGATCTCCCATGAATAGGAATCATGCCATTAAATCCCTATGGATCATTAATGAACATTTATCCCTAAGTGTAGACATCTAGAGAAACTCTGACAGCACAAGTGCAGCAGGATATCATTTCACAAGCTAAAAAATCCCAAGATTTGGAAATTGTTTGTGTCAGGAGTTTCTCAAACCAGCTGTTGCATTTCCTTCCTAGCTTTTGACTGTTTCTCTTAATTCTCTTTTTCTGGGGAACTGAGTTTGGTTTTAAGTCATCTTTTATAGTGCAGCTCTTCCTTTTGAGGCAGCAGAGGCATTTTTATAACTTTAGATTGCAAGCCTTTGGAGGATTTAACCAATTCATTAGGCTATATGATGGCAGCTGTCCTACTGTGGACCCAGTCCTACTCCCACTGAAATCAACAAGTGGTTTGTGATTGATTTCAGTGGAAGTAAGATTTGGAATTAAAACAAATTTCAAAATCATGAAATTTCCCATGAAATGGAAATTTTGGTCCCTACACAGTTGTATATGTATTGAAAACCTGTTGTAACACAAAAAGAAAAGGAGGACTTGTGGCACCTTAGAGACTAACCAATTTATTTGAGCATAAGCTTTCATGAGCTACAGCTCACGAAAGCTTATGCTCAAATAAATTGGTTAGTCTCTAAGGTGCCACAAGTCCTCCTTTTCTTTTTGCGAATACAGACTAACATGGCTGCTACTCTGAAACCTGTTGTAATACAAAGTGCCAGGAGGAGATGTGAGATTGGCACAAGGGAACCTTCCTAGAGAATTGCCTGAGATTTATTTAGCCATTGATTTCATTTATAATTATAAGAGGGGGCACTTTTATAGGTTCCAATGGCAGTTAGGTACCCAATTCTCAGAGAAAGTCAAGGAGAGTTAGACACCTTCCTGCCTTTGTGCCTTTGCAAACATCCCCCTAAGTGCCCATCCTGTGGTCTGCATTTGTGTTCAAATTCTAAACAACAATAATCAATGTTATTGTAAGATCTGGGTTTAAATTGCAACAAGGGAGGTTTAGGTTGGACATTTTGAAAAACTTCCTAACTGTCATGGTGGTTAAGTACTGGAAATAAGTTGCCTAGGGAGGTTCTGGAATCTCCATCATTGGAGATTTTTAAGAGCAGGTTGGACAAACACCTGTCAGGGATGGTGTAGATAAAACATAGTCCTGCCATGAGTGCAGGGGACTGGACTAGATGACCTCTCGAGGTCCCTTTCAGTCCTACAACTCTATGCTTCTATGAATTTCTGCCATATTACTAAATGTGCAGTGTGTTGGGGAGAGTAACTGTCCTCCTTGATGGAACTGGCTTGGGGCAGGGGGAAGGGATGTCATGAAGCAGACTAGAACATTATGAGTGCAGCAGATATATCACTAGAGCTGTTCTATGAGAAACTCTGACATAGAAAACATCATTCTGAACAGGAACAAAAATTCAAAATTTTGAAAATTTCCTATGAAACTATTTTTTGGGGGTCAATCAAAACATTTTGTTTTTATGTCAATAGTTTATATTAGTTTTTAAATGCTATTTTTATATTTTTAAAATGTTATTTAAATTATATATTTTATCATTTTATAAATAGGCAGTTGGCATTGTAATTGGGTTTGAAAGTGGAATTCTAGTTGGCTTGGTGTCTGGTAATTGGTATGCTAATTGATTTGGTACTTGTTTTGCTCAATTTGTATTCTCACTGATCACTTGTGCCTAACTGCCATCACTTTGTAACTGCTATTCTAATTGGTACTATTCTATCTATGCTATGCGATATTTTGGAAAGTCACGAAGGACCAGATCCTCAGTTGGTGTAAACTGACAGAGATTTATTAAGGACAGTGCAGGTTTGCCGACCCTAAATGTTCACAAATCATGAGCCAGGTCCCTAAAAAGCACGAGATTACCAAACAAACAAACAAACATACAAAACCATAGTTGGTTTCTTTCTATTTCCCTTCTTGTTTCTAACCCTTCAGGTCACATTTTCAGGCTTTTCTCTGCAACCACGAGGACTACAAACTTACTTTAAACAAAATGAACCCAGAGATACCCCTCTAATTGTATGAATCTAGGAGCTGTGATGTTTCAAAAAGCATCTTACGTTGCGGACTTGTGACAAAATTGCGCTAGTTGGCAATGCAGAAATGCTGCTACACCAGTGCACATCAGCTGAAGATCTAGTGATTAGAAAGATGATAAATGTTTGCAACGTTACATTCTTGTTAATGATGTCATTATGAAGATGATAATGTCATCATCATTGATAATAATGGAGGGGCCAGTGAGAGATGAACCCCTCACGAGTATCCTCTGGTTTAGCAACTTGAAGTATTGGGCCCAATATTTTTTTAGAGCATCGTGGAATGCTTTACTATGAGGGAGGAGTATTATTCCCATTTAACAGATAGGTAAACTGTGACACAGAGTTCAAATGATTTGTCCAAGGCTACACACTGAGTCAATGGCAGAAACTGGAGCAGAGCCCTGGTTTATTTACTCTTACTCCCTGCTCTGCTAAACAACACTGCATCACTTCACATACTGCTGTCGTTTAGTGGGCAAATTTTTTTTTTAATACAATGCAGCTCAGCAATACACCAAATTGCATCATATTAGTACACCAACTTTCCAATAACAGGTGGGAAACCTATTGGTGCATATTTTTTCCTTACCACTCCTTTCTCTGCAAGGCAAATACCTCATCTGCTGAGCTCTAGAAATGTAATTATTAAAAGCTGGATTTTTGTGCTTTTTAATATCAAGCGTTTCATGATATATTCTGTAGTATTCAATCCTTGCCTGCCTCCTATGTCCACACATTGATTCACATATCACTTCCACAAGATCTATGCACTTTGTCTTTAAACATTTATTTAGAAGCCAAAGAGGAAGAGGTGGAGCTCTGTGGTGAAGCAGAGAAACAATGTGTCAGGTTTCAGAGTAGCAGCCGTGTTAGTCTGTATCCGCAAAAAGAAAAGAAGTACTAGTGGCACCTTAGAGACTAACCAATTTATTTGAGCATAAGCTTTCGTGAGCTACAGCTCACTTCATTGGATGCGTGCAGTAGAAAATACAGTGGGGAGATTTTATATACACAAAGAACATGAAACAATGGGTGTTACCATACACACTGTAACAAGAGTGATCAGGTAAGGTGAGCTATTACCAGCAAGAGAGTGGGGGGGAAAAAAACCTTTTGTAGTGAGAATCAAGGTGGGCCATTTCCAGCAGTTGACAAGAACGTGTGAGGAACAGTGTGTGTGTGGGGGGGGGAATAAACATGGGGAAATAGTTTTACTTTGTGTAATGACACATCCACTCCCAGTCTTTATTCAAGCCTAAGTTAATTGTGTCCAGTTTTCAAATTAATTCCAATTCAGCAGTTTCTCGTTGGAGTCTGTTTTTGAAGTTTTTTTGTTGAAGAATTGCCACTTTTAGGTCTGTAATTGAGTGACCAAAGAGATTGAAGTGTTGGGTCGTCCTTCAGGATAGGTTGTAGATCCTTGATGATGCGTTGGAGAGATTTTAGTTGGGGGCTGAAGGTGATGGCTAGTGGCTTTCTGTTATTTTCTTTGTTGGGCCTGTCCTGTAGTAGGTAACTTCTGGGTACTCTTCTGGCTCTGTCAATCTGTTTCTTCACTTGAGCAGGAGGGTATTATAGTTGTAAGAACGCTCGATAGATATCTTGTCGGTGTTTGTCTCTGTCTGAGGGGTTGGAGCAAATGAGGTTGTATCGTAGAGCTTGGCTGTAGACAATGGATCATTTGGTGTGGTCTGGATGAAAGCTGGAGGCATGTAGGTAAGCATAGCGGTCAGTAGGTTTCTGGTATAGGTTAGTCTCTAAGGTGCAACAAGTACTTCTTTTCTTTTTGCGGATACAGACTAACACGGCTGCTACTCTGAAACAATTAAGTTAGTTATCCTCTACATTGTACACCAGGTTCAGTTAATCCTGTGCACATTTGGAGTACCTCCATTAAAATCACTGTACTTATTTTGGCATTACACCAGATTAACTGAAATCAGAAGATAATCCTCTGTCTGAAAAGCTTTAAAGCTTTCTGAAAACAATTATTCCACACTTTTAAGTTGCAACCATTACAAGAAATTGTCTTACACCATTCTCCCTGAATTGCTTTAACTCACACCATATCTTCATTCCACTAGCAAATCAGTGTATCTTTTCATTTTGAAACATCAGAATAAGTGCTCTGTTAGCAACTGCTAAGAAGCCACCCAAAAAATATTTTCCTTGATACTCAGTATTCTCTTAGTCTGGAATTCAGAACAGACATAAATTTTCATGTCTGAAGTATGCTTGTATACACAGAGTCTAAGCAACCACAGAAAATGTAATAATCAGCACTTGTTTTCACTAGATGATTATATAGAATTAGGATACAACCTTGAGGACTCATATTAACTGACACAGTTTACTATGGCAGTGCAGTCTCTCTGCACAGAGACAAGCTGTGTTTAACACCATGTCATCTGGGTAAACCTAACTGGAACAAGGATTTGCCTATGACCCACTGGCATGAAGTGGAACACAACTTGTTTCAGTCTACATAGACTAAAAAAAGTCATGGTAATTGTTTTGCTAGTTATTGCAACTCCTTAAGGTTATGATCTAACTTGACATAATTTTCTAATGAAAACAAGCCTTCAGCTGGGCTCATGACATAGGGCCTGATCAAAATCCCATTGAAGTTAATGGGAGTTTTTCCAATGACTTCTAAGGGGCTGAATCAGGATGGGCCAGATTCTGCTATTCTCACCTTGAGTAGTATTCTACTCCACAAAAATCAATGGAGCTATTTGAGGACTCACGTACTACTCAAGGTGAGTAAAGATGGGAGAATCTGGCCCAGTGTAAAAGCAACAGGATCTGGCCCTAAGTAATTTGACTTCAGTGAAACTCCTCATGGATTTAGGTACTATTCAATGTAAGGATTGCAGAAAACAGCCCTACCTAATTTTTTTTGCTTCATGACAGATATTCTGTTATGTATCTTGAGCTAAAGCTATTTCATTATTAGTATAAATCATTTATATCGATTTTCAGACCTAAAGCAAAGCCTGTAGGGTATATGGTGCAATTTAACAGTAGGACAATTCTTTGAGAGTGGCATGGGCAGGTAAATATGTAAAATCAGCCAGAACTATATTGTGCATTTACATTTTACAAATTACGAAGAGCCATCACTGTGGAAATATGAACTATGTTACTGCATGTAGCGTTGTTCTAGTCGTGTTGGTCACCCACCTTGTCTGAATTGTGATTTAAGGGTCATTACTCTAGACAGGTCATTGCAAATGCATACAGGAAACTGAAACAGCCTACTACTATAATATCCATAACCAACACAGTCCATTTGCTCAAAACAAGAAAGAAGTTCTTTAATTTTAAGTAAAATGAAACATTATTACATATCTGATCATTTTAAATGTACTAAGGATTGGGACAAACAATTTCATGCAACACCCCCAGTAGTACAGAACACTTGATATAAGAAAAGAAATAAAGACACCCACTAAAAAGCTGTCAGTGTCAAAGAATCACTTGTTCTGCTGTTGTCAACTTTCTACTATTTAAATGACAGGGTAATAGCTATCAATAGGAAAAACAAATCCATTCCACCAAATTCTTGTGAAACCTTGTAGCATTTTGTCACACAAAAATTTTGGTGTGTGGCTGTGTGCTTTGGGCTTAGTGTTTCTCTTTCACGTACAGACAATCCCATAAAGGAGATGATGATTTGGGTTACTAGGAAAACAGTGTGCCTTCCGTTGATACATGCACACATCAATGGGATTTAAACTGTGTCTCTGTAGTTTGGGTGGATTTCAGGCTTGATGTCATATACCATGTTCAAAAGTTGTTTCATTATGTTTTCCATATACTTGTGGAAGCTACTGGTGATGTCTCGGACTTTTTCTGTTGTTTGCTCTTCTATTTTAGTGGAAAGGTTACCTTGGGATCCCATTATCTACAAAGGCAAAACAAGAGAAACCCTATGAGCAAAATAAAGGCTTACATCACAGCCGTGTTTACTGTAGCCAGGGCAGCCTCTAAGAATGTCTTTCTATCCCCGAACATAAACATTATGCAAACCTTTCACAGTGCTCTGTAAAAGTAAGGTTTAAAGTAGATTAAACCATAAACATAATAAACAGGATTAATGGGAACGCTTTGGATACTTGTTAGCGATGAAATGTCCCCACGTAGTGCAGGTTTCCAATGTCACTGTTGCGTACAATGTTTATGAAGAGTTTTTTCTCTTTAACATTTTTGAATATTTTCATTTTATTGATTAATCCACTACATTCTATCACTGATAGGTTTGTTTGAGCTCACAAAATTAATGCAAACCATGGCTTTTGAAGTGTGGAAGATGGGAATGCTTCCTAATAAATAAATAAATTAAAAATGAAGCCTTTGTGTTTCCAAAGCACTGAAACATCTTCCATGGTTACTGATGTATAACCCTCAATAGGCCTCATTTGAGGCCTTTTAATATTACATTTTCTTATCTGGCCAAATACCAGACAGCTTCTGGCACAATAAATATCAGGACATTCGCTTTGGATGTAATTGTATCTTCCCTTCTTTCTAGACTAGCTGAACATTTTAGCAAGGTTATGTTGTAAACAGATGCACACATTCCAAATCTGTGACTTCATCCCTCCACTGCCCCAACTTCCTGTGAGTGTGCTTCCCTTATAGAAAAGTCCTAAAGAGTTTAATCGAACATTATACCCTGCTGTAGGATGGCTCACAAAACCTGGGAAAAGAAATGAATAGAGAATGATAGCCTCTTAGATCTCTATAGAATCCAGTTGTACTCATCAATATTAAATTCTATAGGGCTTTTCCATAAGCGTTCCAGTTTTTCTCTGGGCTGTTGCTGCAGATAATTCTAAAAATAGTGCAATATACAGTAGCTACCCATAGCTAAAGAGAACATCCTGTGAGTGTGATAAAGGAGCAATACATAGTGTGAATTTTAGGTTTTGTGGTTCCAAGGCACACCCTTACTACTGTTTCAGTCTTGTGGCTCTCTTGAGCAGAGGCTACTTGTTGAGGCAAATTGTGTTGTGGTCCAATGGTCACAAGATACAAGGGAGCATATAGGTGAGCAGCAATTCTCCAAAAAGGGCCATATTTTTGGAGTTTAATGTTGGCACACCCTCATCATGTATCATTGGAAAATTTATTTTGTGTGTGTTTAGATGAGGTCTGATGTAGAGCTGTCAAGGGGTACTGTAAGCCTTAAGGCAAAGTGAAACAAGGGTACCCAAAATGATTGATTGTCGTTTTTTTGCACAGTTCCACAAATACTGTTTACATTAATTTCAACACCTCAATGTGGTGTTTATTGGTCCAAGCTACCAAATGACAATGTATTAAAAATATATATATTGGTTTTGCATGGCCAAGTTTGTTTTTCTTTTCAGAAATGATGACGCTGTTTAGCATGTGATAAAAAGGGCAAATATCAACATATTGCAATATACTTACATGAAACGTTTTTGCATTGCATATTCTGAATTGTCAGGGTCTCACAAGTGATTATAGTTTCCTCTATTTTCAACTGAAATTTGCTGACCAGATCAGACTCTTGCTGAAGGTTGGGCACCAGGAGTAGCAGATTATGTGCCGATGGTTTATACTGCACAGTGGGTAGATTTAAATGCATGTGAATTCCTAATGTACTGTGCCTCCATTTATAAGCTTTTGTACATACAATGTAGCAAACAGTTTGCCTGGTAGGAGGTTTTAATTTGTAATTGCCTATGCATGTAGTACAAGCCATTGAAATATTCTAGAATCTAGCTTTTAAATTTAATTTTGCACAGATCAGTATTCATGTTAGAGATGACAATACACAGCTTCATGCTGGGCTTCAATCAAGTGCTCACTAAATGGAAATGGCAATTTTGATAGTACCATAGGTCTAAACTGTATCTAATTTAGCACAAATTTGTATACGTCTACAAAATGAAAAATGGTGGTAGTGGTTGTGATAATGCTCACAATATACCTTGGGAATTTTACCTTCACAGGGAAATATATGAAGTTGTGGAGGATACAAGTCCCGTAAAGCTTATGTTAAAGAGAAAAAGACTCCCCACAAACATTGAAAAATGAGTTGTTTGTCAAAAAAATCAAAAGAACGCAAAACTGTCAGAAGCCACCAGAGCTGCACAGAATTCTGTGGTGCTGGCAGCCGAAGCCAGGAGAGATGAATTGTATTGGTGGCGACTGGATGAGTTTTCTAGTTTAGGTGATGTGCCACCAATATTCTATCACCGGGGCTTCTTTTGGAAAAACACAAGCAAGTCAAATTTGGCACATGTCAGGGATGTATTGAACCCAGGAAAGAAAACAGACTCTGAATCTGAGCAGAGAGCATCATGTTCACATGCTTTCGTAGTCACCAGAGCAAGCACATCCTCCAGTGTTTGATCCTGGTGCATTGTTTACTTGAGAGAAACACACAAGAAAAATAAGAAATGTTGTAAATTAGAAACATTTTAGAGAGCAACCTATGTAAGGGAGACAGCACTTGAAAGAGGAGATGATGACATGTTGCACAGGCTATGTGTGGAAGACTTGATTGCTAAGGATGCACTGTATCACTCAGCATGCCTTTCTTCCTATTTATGTAAAATAAATCTTAAAGCAAAACCATCTAGTTACACTTATGACACTGCATTTTATCAGCTGATTGAAGAGATAGACAATGATCTTATGTGAAACAAGAAGGCTCTTCTCCTGTCCAAGCTGCTACAAAGCTATAAAGCTCTACTTCTCTCGGATGTAGAAGCTGCAAGCTATTCCAGTCCCAAATTACAGGTAAGATTAGAAACAACAATGAGGTTTTGCAAATTCATTCCATGCACAACATGGACAAGGCAAGTCTACCATCATTCTCTGCAGTGCAATGACGTTAGCTGCTAGTCATCTGAAGCAGGAACTTAACTCATCCAGATGTTTTATAGATTGTCTTCTGATTAGTGAGCCTGATGAACAGCTTTCAAATGAACAAGTGGTTTTGCATAATGCTACTTCAGTCCTTCAGTCTGAAATAGCCGAAATGAAAGCCTCCGCATATTATCCAATGCCAGGTGATTGCAGTTTACAGAGCTTAGCTGCTTTTGTACCCTAATTAGTGCAGGAGTTTGTCCTTTGGTTGCTAGATAAAGAGGCATATAACTCAGACAGCAATGAGTGTCATACCTCAGAAGACAGTCAGTTGTGCAGTGCATAGTATTTAACAGGTCCAAAATTATCACACCATTACACATAAGCTTTGCTACAAAGCTACACCTGAGTTTGGGTCATGCAATTTAACTGACATACAACATCATCAGGGATTCTGCATCAATTATGATGAGCTAAGGTGATTCATGACTAATGCGGCAACAACCGAAGTAGAAAGACTCCAGTGAGGTGTGCTCATTCCAAACGGAATTGAACCACTTCATGCTGGTGGAAATCTCATTCATGACGGAGATGATAGTATAGACATCAACACAGAGACCACTGATGGAAAGAATACCTTCCATTCTGTGGCTAGAGTGCTATTTCAAGAACAGACTGCAAATAGTCCAGCATTATGAGAAATTCACTAAACCATGGGAAAGAAAAGTCACTTAGTCTCCCCGAGTAATCAGAGTCTCTGATGCAGTATGCAGCATTTGAAAAACTAGAACACGTCCAGAACTGACTTGCCATGAAAAAGTACTTGAGAAAATAAACTTTGGTATCCTACCAATGAACTCTGTCCAAGATTTCTCCTGGTGTCTTTAAGACTACTACCTCGTGATGTCCTGCCAATACCAAATTATATTGATAGCTTGCAACAAAGAAAAGCACCTACACAGTAGTTGCATATGCACCTATTGTGGATACAAGACAGCTGCCAGGGCCAGAGTCTGTCCTACAGTGCTGAAATGTCTGCCGCTGTAGGACAGCAGCATGTTGTTGACACCAAGAAGCAGCAGCTGTCTGCTGTTGCTCGGCAAGTGAAATGGACTCTCTCAAATGAACTTGGTACCAATATGATCTGTACCCTGTGCTATTTTATAGCATGTATTGGGAAATTCTGGGGAGATGCAGGATTGCTAGAGCTTCTTGTTGATTCTGATGTGTATGCAGCTTGTACTGCAAATCAAATGCTGCAGGTAAGCAATTCAGCTGTGTTCTACGTGGCTTGTGATTTTTTTTGCATTTGAGGCTCTGAGTGCTCTTAACAAATTTATTATTACATTTTGTTTTACCCTTTAGATTGCTATTGTGATGATTTGAGGTCACAAAAAAATCTGATTTCATGTCTTGAAATAGTACAGAGAGTCATTAAACTACCAGAAACTAATGCAAATATTTCAAAGTGGTCATTTTAACATGTTGATAGTGTCATTGTTTGTTCTCATTTCTATGGTAACAGCACCACTTGACAGGTCCACAACATACTTCATCTTAAAGTAGACATAATAAGCTTTCAAATGATGTATGTTATGTGTGTGTAGAGAGGGTACATGAAGTCGACCAAATCAGTGGTCTCTTGCTGCTCACCTAATATCACCAAATTCATTTTCCTTGTGACTTTAGCCCAATTTTGGCCTTCAAAGATGACAAAGTGAATGAATAAAGATTATCCTTTGGAAGGATTTCCATTGAAATGATATTCATTTTCTAAGTAGCATCTACTAAACAATTGGTCTATATTATAGAATTAAAACTTTTGCTAGTTTGAGAGAAACAAAAGGAAACAAACAATTTTAAATGCTGGGAAGAGATTATTATTATCTGTAATAATTATTTTTCTGAGGATAATAATTAGCATTATATGTATCTTAACTTTGGGCCAAACCCTGAGGGCCTTTACTTGGGAAAGATCTGACTCCTTCCACATAGTGAGCCATCTCCATAGAGAGAACTTTATGCAGATTCAGGGTAGCTAGATGTTGTCTCCAAATCAACCCCATGGAAAATGCTCAAGAGTGTTACTATGCACTTGGGTGGAGCCTCCTCCACACCAGGGACCCTTCCCCCTTAATTCACACCACAGGAAAAACATACAGTATTGTAAGTTAATTAATGATTGAATTTCTGCCTGGATTTTTTCATGTTCTTGTTTTCTACTACTGAGTTCCAAACCCTTCATATTATTGAACTTCATTTGATGTTGTATTTAAGTTATGATCTGTTTTGACTTTGAGGATTTTACCGCAGTGTCAGACCAATGACTTCCATAGTGTTGCTCCTAATCTTACATCTGGTATGAATGAGATCAGCATCAGGCCTTGTATCTCCATAGGTAGGTGCCATACCTTAAGGATGTTGTGTAACCTGTTCATTGTAGTTTAAATTAACCAGGTAAATTATGCACTTATTTACACCCCATTTCTTAGGCTTAATTCATTCATGTTTATCGAGCTCTTGGAGATCCTCATGTGGAAGGGCCATAGTGTTATTTCACTATGAGAGAGACTCTCAACATTCAGAAAGGGATTTTGTACACCCCAAAGTTAGAATCCTGGGGAGAGAGTTGATTTAGTCTGTTATAAAGATAGGGCCGTTTGGCAAATTTTGGATCCAGATCTGTGCTCAAATTTTGCACGCTGCTAAAGTGGATATTAGCAATTATCACTCTTATTCAACACCAATTGTTGTTTATTGTTATTGTTTATTATGGTCTGATATGTTGTGGCTGGGGTATGAGTCCACACAGAATTTAGTCCAACATGTCTCTAATGAGCCACAGTCAAGATGCTAAGTACAATGGGGAACTTTAAATGTGGCTGTAATAACTGTGGAATTATAAATGTTTTCACAGGAACACATGAGCCAGCACATGAACTAGTTAGGGACCACTGCTCTGGCACTGCCCTCCTTACTGCCCTCCAGGCTTGGGTTAATAATGTTGTCATTCTTCTGGGACAGACAAATGTCCGACATAAAGGGGTCAGGGAAAGTGAAGGAGGGTTGTAATGATCGTTTACAACATGCTGGCTTTGGAAGAGCTGTATGTGCTCTTGTCATCTTGTGTAAACTGCTTCAATCCACAATCTACAATATTAGCTCAATGTGGTAATTGTGGGTGTAATGAGAAGATTGTGCTCAAAATAAGGCACAGAGAAATTTCTTTCTCCTTTGCTCAAAGTAAGGCGCAGAGAAATTTCTGTCTCCTTTGCTGTTTCAGACATCAGACGACAGTTTCTCTCTTTCTGGCTTGAATGTAAAGGTGAACACATCTGAAAGATATTTTACCTTTTTTTCAATTGTCAGTAAAAATCTGAAATAGTATGTGCAGGACAAGTCTGCCTGCTTTACTGTGAGATTATCTCTTGGAGATGACACTCTGGCTGAAGTGACAAGCTGATAAATTTGACTTCCTCTTCTCCTCCCCACCCCATTCAGCTGTTGTAGCTTTACACGGAATCAGACAAAAAGGAAGTCCAGTAAAGCAAAGAGAATAGTTTGTGATACCCCTTCATGAAAACAGCAAAGAAAATTGAAAAATGATGGAATATCTAAAATTTACTAAAATTCAGAAATTCAGGTGCAAAAATGCCAGCCAGATTACTATTTTACTCTGAAAAATGTCATGGAAAAAAAAATCAGTTTTGAACAGATGTTGCTGTGTGCATAGTTGGAAGCTAACATTAAATGATCAGAACTAGATAAATAATAGATTTTTGCATTTCACGGACAGTTTAAAAAAGTAAAAAAAAAATTGTTGGCTTGGACCAAAAATGAATATTTTTCAACTTTTTGGTGAATCATTTTGGATTTTTATGTAAATAAACAAATTAAGGAAATTTTGCAATGAAAAGTCATTTCAAACCAAAAATTTTCCAAAACAAAATGTTCACATCTGATCAGAATTCTGTTTTTTGTTTTGGTTTTTTTGCAACCAAACTTTGATGACATAAACACAAACTTGTAAAACGTTGTGGTGTTGCCGAATCTACATTTTTCACTGAAAAAATGTTTTGCCTGTAAAATTTTGTCCGACACTATAAATGAATAAACGCAATAGCTTTTCATAGGGCCTGACCCAAAGCCTTCTGAAGTCAGTGGAAAGATAACCGTTGACATCGATAAGCTTTGAGTCACTGCAGCTCAACTCTTTGTATATTAGTTAGCAACCAGAATTGTACCTTATTCCAGCTTCTGCTCTGATGTTAACAGAAAATCTGCCTGGCATTAAAAAAGAGAAACTGAAGGTACTTTTAAAAAAATATGTGCATTATATATATTTCCCAAAAGACGGGCCTGAATGATCCCCAGCATCTGAACAGTCCTGAATTTTAGTAAGGTTTAGATCCAAAGCCCCAGATCCAAAAGTCCCTGAAGTTTGTGAAAAGAGCCGAACTTTGAAGTCCAGCCCCATTGCTAATATTTTCAGTGAATAAGTAAATTCATTATGAATTGTTGGACAGCTGATAGTGTACCGTATATAAAGGATCTACAGTAAGGACCTAATACAATGCTTATTGAATCATGTCCTCCCCTTCTCTATTGACTTCCATGGACATTGTGAAATATGTATGTAAGCTTCTTACTTACATTAGATTGTTTGTGCCTGAATTCCCTCTCCCTCTGTAACCTGTAGTGGTCTATCTCTGCTATGGCTTCTTCTTTGGCTTGCTTCAGTCTCTTTCCCTTTCCTGGACAGAGAGAGGAAACATAGGGTTACTTTGAAATTAGCATTGTGCCTGAAGAGATGGTTGTCTCCACACAGTACTTATTCTACACAGCATAGTATTCCATGTGCTGAATCCCCAGTAAAGTACTTGAGAGTTTTGATTGCGTGCAGATTACTAGTAAGATTTTCAGGAGTGCCTAAATGATTTAGGGAACACAGGTTCCACTGAAAGCCAATAGAACTTGTGGTCCTAAGTCACGAAAGCACCCAACCTATGGTATCAGGCCCTTCTTGTCTACAAGTACACAACAATCATAAAAAATGGGTAGGGTTGTCAACAATAGAGCATACGGCATTTTCAACTGATTTTCTTTATCACAACATAAATGACCATTTCTTATCACTGCTTCATGTTCAAATAAAATGCTTATCTTTGCTTAATTGGCAACGGTAGCAATCAGAGAACAGGTTTGAGTTGTCACTGATTGGAAGAGACATTATTCTATAAGATTTGCTGTATTGATTCGCTGCCAGGAACCCTTCAGTCCACGCCAACTGGATTCTATTTAATGCTGGCAAATTTCCAAGGCACTTTGAAGATGCAGCTCAGCCACTAACAAGCTAAGTTGCAACATTTACATTTTATTGCCCGCCCCCCTTTCATCCAAACACTTGTAAAATGCACAGGTGGGTGATTTAAGACACAGAGGACATCAAAGCAGCTTTTGTTTTCTAATGTGTGGAAACATGAAAGTGATGGCAAAATCAATAATTTATTTATTTATTTATTACAGAAAAATCTTTGTTATCCGGCATGTTAGGAATGGGGAGGGGGTCAGGAGTGTGCGGTTAGCTAAGAGTTATACTTACCAATGGAATACCAATTTTCAAAGAATTAGAATACAATAAAATGAATCAAGAATAAAATAGTATACAGGGACTCATCAATCCAGTAGTGCACTGCAGAGTGGTTGGTTTCTTGAAGCACTTAGGTTTATACAGGTAAAGTTTTCTATACAGTAGGTTATCTTATGAAACTATATATCACTATGGGAAGCGCATGGCATACACCCAGATCACTAAAAATACACTTAACATTAAAACTATACTGAATATAATTTAATCTTTGATTCAGAAGACACTTCAGGATCTTGCAGTGCATCAGGGTCATCATTATCAACATCAATTATCATTGTAGATGTAGAAGGTATAGGAGATTGGGCTGAATCTGTAATGACCCTATGACACACCCTGGAAGCTGCTATTTTGAATAAATCCCTGATGTCAGCTTGCTTACTTGTCTTCTGCCTCTTTTGCATGAAAGTAGAGTGCAGAATGTACAATTGCATAACCTCCTGGGCAGTATACTAGTCCCGGTTACTAGATGGGAGATATCAGAAATGCCAGTTAATAGCGCTTTCTGGTTGATAAAGTGTCGGATAACCCAGCTTTTACTGTATTATGCTAAGTGACCCTTACGCTGTAATAAAGACTAAGGCCCTGATTCTGAAATGACTTATGTACATGCTTAACTTTACACACTGTGAACAGTCACACTGATGTCAATGAGTACTCGCAGCCTGTAAAATCAGTGCAGTGTTGGATATGATATATGTAACTCCTGGATCTGACAGGATGCTCTGTGTAGGAGGAGAGAGAGAGAATTAATAGAAACATGTTGCTTATGGAATCGGAACATGAAACAAGTGGTGAATTTGTGATAACTGTTGGAATTTGATATCTATATGTGTATTTGTTTCATAGGATTTTGTCAAAATCCCCCTAATCCCTACAGGATCCTACAAATTCTCCACAAACTGCTGTCTGGGAAACCAGCACTTGTCAGCTGAGGGAACCATAGTTGCTGGAACTAGGGGTGCTGGTGGTGCTGCCGTAGACCCTGGCTTGAAGTGGTTTCTATTTATACAAGGTTTACAGTTTGGTTCAATGGTTCTCAGCACCCCTACTATAAAAATTGTTCCAGCACTCCTGGAGGGAGCTATAAAATGCTAGATTTAAAACTGATCCACAAGGGGGAAAAAGAAATGGGTTTGTCATTTTTGTGTTTTTTTGTTTTTATATTAGGTCTTGTCATGCCTGGAAGACTCTATGATGACGTATAAATGAATGAAATGATAATATCACAAGCAGAGAACAATGACATTTTTCAGATGAAACTTTTTTTTTTTTTTGGCCAAAAATTGTAGATTCTGGTCAACCAAAACATTTTGTGAATTTGCATAAAATTTGCTGGATTGTTTTGGTCAAAAAAAAATTCTAAAAATTTAAACATTTCATGCTGATGTTTTCAAAACAAAAGTTTAGATTTTTATTTGAAATTTTACTTCAGCTTTATTTAAAATAGGTAAAAGCCACTCAAATTAAGTATTTTGTTTCAGGCTGAGCAAAAATGATATTTTTTTTACTTTTTCAGTTTGCCAGAAATATTTGTTTTGGGTTGACTTGAACCAATTTATTTTCAATTTTTGTTTCAGTCAGTGATCCAAAAAATCATTTGTTCACACACACCCAAGAGCCATGAGAGTGAACGTTGGGCATTTAAGAAAGCAAATCTTAGTCTATTTAAAAGATCTTCTTTTTTGGTTAACACCTATTCACAACTTTACACTTATTAATGCTTTGGAGCAAAAGGCTCATCACATGCACCCCCCTTCATTTAAAGTGTGAGAGTTAAAAAAAAATCCTTTTCTGAAACCCCCAGATAAGTTCTTCAGCAAAAGCGGAGAGATAAGAGTTGATGTTCCTTATATTTCTAAGATAAAACCAGCCAATCCCACAACCCCTCCCACACTATCCTTAAATATGCCAGGCCTTTATACATTATTAAGCATTTTGATCAGCTTTAATCTGCTCTTACAGTGCAACTTGCCAAGAGATGTCACATTTTGAATCTATCCTACTAAAATTCCCCTGCATGTAGTCCTCAAATGCCATTTCTCAGAGTCTGCTAGACACTGAAGGCCTGATTCTGATGTCAGTTGCACCAGTGTAAATCAGGAGTAACTCTACTGAAATCAGTGTTGTAAAACTGAAAAGGAGTACTTGTGGCACCTTAGAGACTAACCAATTTATTTGAGCATAAGCTTCCGTGAGCTACAGCTCACTTCATCGGATGCATACTGTAGCTCACGAAAGCTTATGCTCACATAAATTGGTTAGTCTCTAAGGTGCCACAAGTACTCCTTTTCTTTTTGCGAATACAGACTAACACGGCTGTTACTCTGAAACCTGTTGTAAAACTGGTGTAAGTAAGAACACTTTCAGGCCCTAACTATCCACTTTTGGTACATGATTTAGTTCAGACAACAGCATCAGATTGAGGCAATTGTTCATTTCTTCTGTAGTACATCATGCTACTGTGGATTGGTTTCAGTTGTTTTGTACGTATGAAGCCATATCAGATGTAACATATAGTAATATAACTCTCCTAGGCATAGCTCAAAAATGAATCTGAAGTTTGCCAGAAAAAGTGCTTTTACTGGGTCTGTAACTCAAGAAAATTCTAAGTAAAAATGACTGATTCAGGGGTAAATTATCTGCTCAGTGAGCAGGCCAGTCCCAAGTCACTACCAGCATTTCAGTGAATAGATTTAGAAGCAGTAAATTCCTAAAAGCCTCGTACTGATTTATGGGCTACTTGACTCACTGAATGTGCTTATTGTGGGATTCAAGGAGGGATCAGGTATGATTATATAAAGCCTTTATACAGAAGGAGCAATACACAGTGTAGAACCTGGTGGATTTACTGAACATCAGCCCATCGTGTGGAATGTTTTTATGTTTACTTAATTAGATTTGTCAGAGTCCACATGTCACTGGAGATCACTAAGAGTTTGTAGAGAAGGGCAGAGGATGGACATTTTTTTTACCCATTTAAGATTAAAGTATATTCTTTTCCACAGGTTCTATTTCTTGAATCAGACTTTGCTACATCAGGTTCTGTTACTGCTCCAAATATCCAGAAGCAGTAAGCATAGATTGAATGACTCATGTAAATACTTGAGGTTGGCCTAAGCAACAGAATTTGGAGCTGGGGTTGGGTCTTTATTTTGAAATACAACCCCTCTAAATTTGAAGGTCTTCAGATCTGGGTTTCCAGTTAAAGCTTTATAGCGCTACCCCTTAATAATTAAATGAGGGTGCCAGATTCTCAGCAGATGTAAACCCATGGAGCTCCAATTGACTTTGATGGGAGCTGTGCTGATGTACATCATCCACAATCTGGGTTTGGTTCTCGAGAACTAACTAAGCTACCCTTAAGTCTGGGGGAGTTTCAAATTTGGGATTCCAGCTGGGGCCCATCTCTAGTACATTTGTTACCCATTTGGTCACAAACAATCCCTCCTGACCCCATATTAAATAAACTAAGACACATTACAAAATTGGATTTCTCTGGTTTTGGTAATTAATCTGATGAAGAAAAAAAAACAGAAATTTTTTTACTGTGTTCTAGTAAGTAAGATATACCATATCTGCTGCCACACACTGGTTGTCACTTAACAGTGGCAGCCATTTAGTTTCTCCATGATACCATTGGTCATGGCACATCAGTGACTTTGTTTTGGAAGAGCTACGGGTGAATTGCTGCTAGTGGACATTGCTGCCTATGTCTGTAATAGGGCATCAACTGCTGCACCTGATTAAATTAAGTATTAATATATCTAAACCTGCTGTTTTACTAGAGGCACGCCAAAATTAATGAATCAGTTTGTCTAACGCTAACCTCTTGTCTGCTACCCTATCTGCACAACAAGTCTTGCTTTTCAAAGTTAGGCCTGTTGTTCAGGGATACAGATGACTTTCTGGGTCAGATTCTCGGCCTGTGTAAATCAGTGTAGCTCTGCTCAAGTCAGTGGATCTGGTACTACATGTTTGGTGGTGGCACAAAACTGAAATTCAGCCAAGGCTATTGAGAAGCGTCTGCTAGAAATATCTGAAGGCAGGAAGGCCATTCTGATGACAAAGAGAGATAGCTATATTCATTTTGGGAGGGGCAAAAATAATCAATAAATAAATTTGACATGGGGTGTGTGTGTGTGTGTGTGTGTGTGTGTGTGTGTGTGTAAACGTATAATTATGCTGACTTCGAGTTTTGACCAAAAACCATGGCCACCAACTTCAGCAACAATAATCAGATCTTCCACCAAGAGAATTTCATTGAAAAGGCCCATTTACTGGGGGAGGGGAGCACAGGCAGCAGAACAGCACTGGCTCTGCCTGCTCCCCATCCCCTCTCCCCACCTGTATGGGAAAGGACACAGCAGTTCTGCTGAAGGTGCTTCGCCTTCTGTGATGCTCCGAACCCCTGCAAGGTGGTGCTGGGAGAGTGGGGGGAGGGCTCTCTTACCCCTCTACACTGCCATCATGCTGGCCAGGCTGCAGTTTCACCTTTTGTGATTCGGTAGCCCTTTATTAGTCTTCATCTCCTCTATTCAGCTGGAAAGTATTGTTAAATAGCGCCAGGAATAAAAATGACAGGTTTCAGAGTAACAGCTGTGTTAGTCTGTATTCGCAAAAAGAAAAGGAGTGCTTGTGGCACCTTAGAGACTAACCAATTTATTTGAGCATAAGCTTTCGTGAGCTACAGCCCGATGAAGTGAGCTGTAGCTCACGAAAGCTTATGCTCAGATAAATTGGTTAGTCTCTAAGGTGCCAGGAATAAAAATGTACTCTTGGATCAGTAGTTCTTTAATAGTAATATACTAGACTTGATTAGTAAAGTATTGGTGAGATTTTTAGGACTGCTGCAGGTTTGTGAAGTCATGCATAAAAACTAAATCATGGTAAATCGGTCATTTCTGCAAATGCCACATTTTACTTTAGTCAAAAAAAAAATGTATGTATCACTTTCCATTAAACTAAAGCTGCCTTGCTCAAATATGCTTTGGAATTTCAAATACATAATTGAGGATTCTCTGGTAAGTGTCTACATATGGATGACATGATGGTAATTTGCCAAGCACTAAAATGGCATTCTTAAAAAAAATTAGAACATTTTAGTTTCAAGACCACATTAAATTGTCTGTTATGTAGGTATTTGGAATACTCATTTTGAGGAGGATATGCCGCACTTTATACAAATTTAATATAGGTTAGTGGATCGGTATATGCAGTTTTTATATTACATTATATACCAGATATTAACCAAGAAAAGGCCAGATACATCATTTGTTTTTAAAAACATATTTCTATTAGTGTTTCTTTTCTCTCTTGTTTTGTCCAAAAGGAGCCTTGGTGGACTGACATCCCTGCTCTGACAATGCATGTTTATTTTTGAGAGCTGGATAATTATTAATGAAAATAGGGGAGGCAAGGTGGCAGAATTTTAAAGGGAGATTTGGGTTCAAAGGTTGTTTCTGCAATGTATGAAATGAGTTGGTAGTCTCATTCTAGGCTCCAGAGGACATTTGTTTATCCCCTTTGCAAAATCCACTGGAGAAAGTTGCACAACAGCTGTTTTTCAGTGTAGGTCATATTTACAGTTAACATAGAAAGGGTTGCATTAGAACAGGTAGGACAAGTTCACTGTTTTGCTTTGCAACTGAGATTTGCTGATTGCCAACCTGTGAGCAGGATCTTCTGATGTTAACTGGTACAAATTGGCTCAGAGTTGGTGGTTTCTGAATTGAAACAGAATATGCTTGACTTGCTTTACAAATTACTATGTGCACAGGTTACCTGTTAAGTGATAATTATAACAGATACATTAGTATTTTTAAATGACTGTTTCAGAAATATTTGTTTTTTTTGTTTACATTCTATTTTATTTATTTCCAATCATAAGTCAAATTCTGCTGTCATTTACATAGGTCTAAATCCAGAGTGATTCTTTTGAAGTTGTTGAAATTATTCTGGATTTAAACTAGTATATCTGGTCTGTGTTAAATTACTGCTGTGAAACACGGACATTCAAACAGTGAATAAAAAACTATAATGCTTTAAATTATGGTTCATAGAAGAATTCTGAAAATACCATCAATAGACCACTGTTATACCAGCAAAAGCCCTAGTGTAGACGCAGCTATATTGGCATAAAAATCCAATTGCTGGTGTACCTTATTTTGTTTGAGGACCTGCTCTAAAAGCATATTTTTGCTGGTAAAAACTGTCTATACTAGGAAGTTTTTGTGGTATTGCTACACTCATAGAGCAACCTTTTCTACTGTAGACTATACCTACACTACTATAGCTATTCCTGTGAGGCAAGGAGAATACAATATGCCTGTTTTAAGCACCAGTCCCACTATAATTATTACAGTAAAAAAAGCATCCCCCTAGCCAAAATGACCATACCGGTACACAAACTTTCTGTAAACTAGATCTTAGAAATCCCAAATGGGAATCTTGCTAAGGCCTGACCTTACTTGCACTTAAGTCATTTAGAGTTTTGTCATTTACACTAATAGGCACAGATTGCAATATTTAGCATACAGACAAAAATCTGTCCCAGTTCTTTAGATTGTGAGTGAATCTGGTACTTCAAATTTGTCCTTTTTAGAGAAAGGTCTTACCTTTTGCCCTGTTTCTGATACTAAATAATAAAATAGTTCATGACAGGGACAGGTTCTAGTTGTTTCCTCATCACCAATAATTCTTAAAGAGGAGACAAACATAATTTGCTTAAAAATAATATAGATGAAGCAGGTACTTGATCAATAAATATGTTTTGTAACTTTGACAAAACAATAGCTGGGTTTCTGTATTTCCGGACTCTAACTCTCATCCCCGTGCCTCAGCACTGTCAGAAGCACTTAGCATTCTGATGTCAGTTTCTGGCTCCAAGGGGTTTGGAAGGTGTTTTAAGCTAAAAAGGCTTTGCGAGTATCCCATGTGGTGTGGCAGTGGTTGAGGTGATGACAGTAGGAATGTATGTTCATGCACAGCAGAGTAAGTGCACCTGGCATCTCAGGTCCTGATTAAGTATGGGCACAGTTTAAGTACATGTATATAATTATGCTTATCAATTATCCAGATTTCTGATTTGGAAATATTCCTTTTGGCTGACTAATTTTTTTTATAGTTCCTCCAAATCAAAAGTAAGCAGCCACAAGCTTTAAGTTATCATAACTAAGGGCCTAACGTTGTATCCCTAACTCTTGCAAAACTCACTTTGACTTCATTTAGGGCTAGATAGTGGCGTTGACAGGTACAGTACCCTGTCTGCTTCCCATTTGCTCTGGGGGATAGTAATTTGCATCTGAGCTAAACCAGCAGCAAATGGCAATACCTTCCAGGGCAGCTCAGTTGCACTGGCCAGGAAAAAGAACACAACATTTAAAAATAAATACTGTGGTTTTTATCTAATGAGTATTCAGTGGGAAAATACAGTAAACACAGGCCAGATACTTACTCTTTTTGGCTTCTTCTAGTTTGTCTTTGGCACGTTTTTCTGCCTGTAAAAGTTGCTGGATTCCCTGAGACTGGCTGGTCATGCTGATTTTTGGGTCTGGTGTGCCTTTGTAATAACTGGGAGTGAAGGGGGAATTATATACCATTGTCTATCTCTTCATTGTGTGTTTTGTTGTGGCAACATTCAGTACAAGACCCATCCAATTTGCACCAGTCCAGCCTACTTTGGGCGGATTACTGTTGTGAAAGAACAACAAAGGGTACAATCTGGAAAACGACGCTGATTGGTTTTAGAGATTCTCTCCTTCTCTAGATCACACAATACCTACAATGACTTGATTAAAGCACTTTGAAAATAAGGGAATGACACTCCAAACTTACAGTTTTAGGATGCTTATTTTAAAATAAACCCTCTACTGAAGGAGAATTTAGTTGTTAAACTCTTGTTGGTGGGATCAGGAACAAAAAAAGATTTTGATTTACTGCAGTTTTCTTTTAATAGCAGTTTCCATGGGTACTATGTCAGAATAATAGGGCCAACAAAGTAGACCTGGGCCAGTAAATAGAACTGTGCTCGTGCCTCTCTTTGTGTTTGCGTTCCCTGGAAATTTGAGTTTTACTGGCAGAAAATGAATTTCAAAGTTCCAGGCACAAGAATTGCAGACATTAAAGTTTAAGCAAGCATGTGTAACCCACTGTTCAGTGTATGCCTTGCTGCATCCCCGGTTGTGTCTGATCCATAGAAACTGAGTCTGCTACAGTTACCACTGCGGCGATTCAGCCCTGTAGCTCGAGCTAGAGGCTTATGCTCATAACTTTGGGGGTCCTGGGTTTGACTCCAGTTAACAAGCAAAATGATAGTCACACCCGTGAGTGCCAATACTGCATGCATGCTAATCTTCTTAGATCATGTGCCATTGTTTCTGTTCCCCGTTTCATCAGTCACAAGCAAGCCACACAGCTCAAATTTGGAATATTTACAGTCAAGCACTGTAAAGTATTTGAAAAGATATTTGAATAACCAATCCTTCCATGCTCCCTCCATTCACCTGTGTAAGGGCTAGGGATCATTCGACATTGTGATTCAGTTGGTTTATTTAGCTGAATTAATGTCGCTGGTTATTTCTGCTGTTAGCTCTTGCTCCAAGGCCCTTTCTTCTCTGGAGCTCCCTAGGGCAGCTGCTCTGTACTGCTTGCATGCTGCAAGGCTGTTTTCTGTCCCTTATGAAAAAGTGCCTATTGTTGCTATGAAGCTCTCTTTTCCAAGTGGCTGCATGCTTGAGGGAGAATGGAAAGAGAGAAACCTCTTGTCCTATTTCTCTCTTCCACTGGGCTCCAAATGGCAGGAGCCTGGGGAGAGTGAAAAGGAGGTTGTTTCCTTTTTTCACGGCAATAGTGTAGAGTGGCTCTGCACACTGAATCTTACCCGGGGAAGTACATACTACCCATATTACGTCTCCCTCTCCCAGATACCACATGAGCTGACAGCCCATCTCAGCTGTTGAAATCACAAACCTGTTATAGCTGTTCAAGACAACACTCATCAGACTATTTGTAGAAGATATAGCTGCATAGTTTTAAAGTTGACTGTATCTTGTTCAGATAAAAAAACAAAGCGATGATCAACTTGACAAAGCGCATACACATTTGAGGTTCATACAGTACGCTGTTCCTCTAGTCATGCCCCAAATGTTCTCACTGGACAGAAAAACAGAAGGTAAAAATGAGCAGTGTTAGTCTCTGTGGGTAAATGAAATTTGTTTTTAAAATTTGAAATAATTACTTTTTCAATTAAACAAGATGAGGGAGTGTTGTCAGGTTGCTCTCTTAAATCAAAGGTTAATCCTGGGCAAATTATTTTGGGTGTACTTGTAAGAAATGTTACAGCGCTGCTACAAGGCTAAATTACCATATGGTGCCCTGGACTCAAACAAAAATGTCAGTGATTCTCCCCCCCACCCTAGATTTTAAGTACATTTCTCAGGGTTTTCTCTTACTTTTCATTGAATTTAAAAGTGATCTAACTGCATTAGCTCTTAGTGATGACTGAAAATTTCACAGTAAATAATGTATTTGATAAATTTCATTGTTCCCATTTGAAAATCCATCCACAAACAAATTACAAAATTCTGTCACGTTGTTCATAATTGTTTCCAGATGTCTTCATTTGATGTGCAAATTTCAAATAGTTCAAGAAATTCAAGTTTTGGCTGACCCATAATTACAATTTATAATTTAAACTGTAATGCATATAACTTACAATTAATACAGTGTGAATTTCTGAGCTTACAATTGTAATATATTCGCAATTCTTCTGCATAGACCCTCGGTCACATTTTGTAAAGCTCTGTGGGAAGACCAATAATGCCTGGCTTTACACTTCAGTTGAGGGTAAAGCCTACCAAACATGTGATCTCCAGAACTGCTTGCACTGAAAATTCCAAAGATTACCTGACGGTGATGACAAATTCAGACTATTTAGAGTGGGTGCTTCTGTGCACTCTATTTCACTGAAAATTCATTAAAATAAAGCATGTTTTAACAAGAACAACAAAAACTTAATGAGTAGATTCAATGAGAAACTTTTATGTGTAGCAGCCATGGTCACCCATTTCAACTCAGAGAGGGTTCCAGCCTCTGTCCTGTGAATGGAGCTGAGAAAGAGAAGCTGTTGTCAGGATTAAGAGGTTAATTTGTGGTCAGAGGGGGAGTTTACATTTAAAAAGAGACTCCTCTCTCCATGTAGCTGCCTGAGTCCTTTTCATCCATCTCTCTTGGCCTCCAGGACTTACTGCAGGTGTGCTTGGCTCTCCCTAGTGACAACGAAGGTAGCTGGATCCAATTCTAACACTTCCCCACCCTCAGACAGCCATTATGAAGAGTTAATGTGAGGGATAAAAGATCTTGCAGCGAATGCCCTGCTGCTCATCTTCAGGTTAACCGGCAGCAACAGACACTGACTTAGACATTTCCAATGTAGACACAGGCTGTACTGCTGATGTGTTCAGCAGTATCTGTCTGCACCCAGGAGGTCGGGGTGTACGTTACACTACAGATGGCTAACGACTATTTTATTTTCAAAAACAATTGGCTTGGCCTATAACTCATACTGAGCTTTTCAAACATGAAAACGACAACCTTTTAGTACAGCTGCCCTTTAAACTCACTGAGCAGTAAAGGCAGGGCTGTAGCATCCTTTTATAGTGCTCTGGGCAGCTGACCCACTAAATGCCACTGGGCTCAGTGCTCCTGTTCCAGTCCAGGGGCTCCTTGTTTGCACCATTTAAGAGGGTGGGCTGCACATGGGGGGAGGGGGGGTATGGGAGACATGGTGAGAAAGAGACCCAGAGCGGCAGAGCAGACTGGTTCAGTCAGGAAGAACAGGAGATGAGAGCTCCCAGAGGGAGAAAGTGGTTCCTGGGAGAGGGCTAAAGGCAAGAGAGCAGCAAGAGAGGTTTGTTGGCTGACATCTCCAGGCCAGAGAGCCAGGACCGAAGGCAGCAGTGGCACTGGCAGGAGATATGTTTTGGCAATAAACCAGCAAGGCAGGGCCAGAGAGGGCTGATGGAAGGGTGAGCAGTGGAGCAGCTTATTTGCTGAGGTCTCCTTACCGAGAAGTGCGTCACAGAGGAATCATGAGAGGGCCCAGAACAGTGAGGGATGCTCCCCTGGCAAGGATGCTTTCAGCAGAGAGGCCGTGAGAGTTCCAGCTGGGACGAGCAGGGTTGTACCCCAGCAGGAAAGGCTGGGGTGGTTGTCCAGCAGTGAACACAGGATGACTGACAGAGCCCAGCTATGGTGAGTACGAAGCTGGGTTTTAAAGACTACACGTGCTGGGGGTGGGGGATAGGGACTGTGCTTTCGGGCTTTTGTCCTATGTTTTTGTTAACCAACTGTGGTGGAGTGGAGGATAAACTCATATAGAGCACATGCATCTTAAAAAAAAATCACCTTTTTATACACTTTGAAAAAGCTTATATTTTAAAAAAACCCAGCTACCATGACTACCAAGTGGCACACTTTGTTCAGGCTCTGCTTCAAAGCACCAGCTTTGATACAATGATGAAGCGCTAAAATCAGCGGCGTGTCAAAGAGGACAGCTGGGATGAATTTGTGTGTGTGCGTGTGCACTTTTTGTTATGTTGTTTAAAAAGGTCTAAGCAAGGAAAAGTGCCGTGCACACCTGCATGCCTCGTTATACCACAACGAGGCCACCATGAATATTGTTCTAACAAAAAAAGAGCTACTTCAAATGGGTTAAGATCTATCATATTGAATAAGGATGCTGCAAATTTCTGCTGCTTCTATCAGCAGTTAATGTCAGGGGGACCTTGTGCATAATTTTAAAACAGGCATTGGCAACCATGATGCTTTTAGCAAAAGCATGAATTTAATTTTCTCTCATAATAAAATGGGTTAACTGATGTTAATAGAGGAAAAGCCTGTGTTATGTCTGCAAGTTAGAGAGTATTAGTTAAAAACCCTAAGGGTGAAATCCTGCCCCCACTGAAGTCAATGAGAGTTTTTTCATTGACATCAGTGGGGCCAGAATTTTACCCTTAGAGTTTACATGTTCAGAAATGAATAGTTGAGAAGATAATACAATTTCTTAAATATACCCATGTAAAATTCTTACATATGCATGTGTAATATATTGCAAATTCCAAAAACACTTCTCTAACTGCCCACTAGTCACGTTTCCATAGTTTTTTACCTTCAAAAATTTTCAGGTGTAAATTGTACGTGCAAATAGATTTATGTATGGAAACTGGGTAGTTTGATGGCTGACTGCATTATTTGCATGTGCATTATTTGCCGTTTGCCTGCACAAATCTGAGCTTTTATGCCTGCAAGAACTGGATCTGAAAAATTATGCTTGCAGGTTTAGCTGGGTTGCCGTCCTATTGAAAATGTGCATTTCAGATCATTTGTAGTGGACAGATTGCAGCAGGTTAGCCTTTTTATATATCTTCTGCATATCTAAAGAAAATTTTACGTGACCTATTGATTTCATACAGTCCATGATATAATCGTATATACTGTAATTCTGGCTTTGTGTTATGTGAGCTTATACTGGCAAATAAAGACAATAGGGAGATTTTCAAAGACCTAAAGGATAGTTCGCTACCCAATTCCCAGGAAAAGTCAGTAGGAGTTGGATGCCTAATTCCTATTAGTGCCTTTGAAAATCTCCCCTAACATCATCCACATTCCTCAACCGGACAGACAATGAAGAAAGCTCGCATTTTTTTCCGTAGTCTCAGGGTAAATCAGATTTGTGCAATCCTAGTTATTGAGAGTTTTGCAGTAGTCTTGAAATTTTCATTTTAAATTTTCCTTTGAATTACTTAGCAGCGAAGTATTTGTTTTTTAATGGCTTCCTATTCTTGAAGTTTCCTTTTGACTAATACTTCTTCTTTCCTAGCACAGTCCTTCTCTTCTGTCTTATTTCCCACCCTTTTCCTCCTAGAACACCTCTTCTTTTTTCTCACTCCTACCACATCCTGTTTGACTCTGGGATTTTTTTTTTTTTTTTTTTTATTTCTTAATAGTCCTACCTTGCAATAAGGAAGGCTGTAACCTCATCACTAAACCTCATCACTAAATCTCACACTAACTGAAATTTTACTCAAGGGCAAGAAAACAATCAGAAAACATCCTTTAAACTCTCTAGGCCAACCACTAATTCACAGCCATGCAGTAAATTTACATTCATTTGAAGAAAATGTACATTAGATTTTGTTGGTTTCTACCTGTAAACTTGGGACTAATGTCAATTGCAATAGATTCTTTAGTGACCTTGGAGCTGATCGTACAATTATTACACATAGCCCTAAAGAACTCTTTTACTTTCTAATTGAACTGTTCCTCATCACTTAGGGCCTGATACAATTCCTATTTGAGTTAATAGAAAGACACCTATTGACTTAATCTGGCCCTTATTGCTGGGGTGGATCACATATTAATGGTGAGATTGACTTGTGGACCTTCTCTCCCCTTATTTCTGTCAAGTGGACCCTTTCCCCCTCCCGTTCACATTCATATGACAGCCCTGTGGCAACTACAACAATTACCAGCATGGAAAGTAATGTTCATAAATTATTTCATGTAATTAAGCATTTTTAAAAATTCAGTTGGACATGTGGAAACAAGGAGAAGGGCCAACAGCCTGTGACCCTTCTGTTCTCTACAGACTGACCGGAAGTGCCCTCTGGACAGTGAACCACAGCCTACAGTGTGGGAAACTCTGTCGTATTGCGAAACAGTAACCTACACGTTGCGTGTTATGTATCTACAGTCTATGTCTCAGTTAGACCTCTAGAGGGTGGGAAGGGTAGGTGGAGACAGCGGGATCATGAAGGTTGGTCTTTACACACCCGTTCCCCATAAACAGCAAAATCCTTCCTTCAGACGCACCTCCAAAAGTGCCTGGCTTTGCTTCATTCCTCTGCCTAGAAAAAAAACTTTCTATTGTAAGGTTCATGCTGAATTGAAGATCACACTAAACTACGTTGATGATAAAACTTGTTTTTTCCATTTTCTGTTGCAAAATCCAAAGTGTATGGGGAAATTGCAGTGCACGCTATAAATAGCTCTGCTGAGAGCAACAATGGCACGGTAGAGAAAATAATCCAGCTTTGTGTTTGCAGCTCAGTTGAACTCTTACATACTGTTCTGTTCATGTGCTTCTTGCCAGGGGGCTCAAAAGACAGTGAATTAATTTCCCATCCTCTGACAAAAGCTTTGCTTGTGGTTCATGCATTTCATTTACATTTTGCAAATTTTGAGCAGCACCCACTTGTAAGACAACTGAAAATGGACAGTAGGTGATGAGACTATCACCTTTCCATTCTTCCTGGTGTTCAAAGGAAAAGGGAGTGAAGCAGTGGGAGGAGAGGAGGGCATCCAATGCTGCTGCAGGGAAGAAGGGAGGAATCGGCATAGTCTTCACGAAGCAAAAATATGTTGGAAGGCTGAGGGGAAAAAAACCTGGGGTGGGCAGTGATTGGGTATTCGCTCTTCGGATTTTATTAGCGAGTACATATAAATGTGACCCTCCAGAGTCAGGCATGTGCTCTCATTGTGCAGCAGGATGATAAGGATCTTCCTGTGCAAGCTCCCTAAGAGCTGTTGAAGGCTTCGTTATCTCAGCTGAGCCAGCCTCCACTCTGAAACCTCAGTTAGAGTTTCCTGGGCTGTTAGTCTTTCCCCTTGTTAGCTCCTCAAATGCCATTCGCAGATCATTGGTGAGCAGAAATGGCCCAAAGGAAACTTCTAAGTCCTGAGGTTTAGCTGATGCTTGGTTTCCCAGTTTTTACAGAACTGCATTTTGGAAGATGTCCCCAAAACCAGAAACAGAGAGAATCTCTAGATTTATAAAAGCTGCCCACCTCTACCCTGTGCTAATTCCGTACCACCCAGTGCCCTGTTGGCTTCTCAACAAAACAAAGAAAAGAACTTAAAAACACTTCAGAACAAGTAAGCATGGTAGCTAATTTTAGTCTGTTCATCTCTTTACATCATATCCTCCGTATTTCTGTTCTGTTTCTTTTGGTTCACACGTGAAAGCAAGCACCTCTTTTCAAATTGGACAGTTCCTGTCTTGGGGTGATTACTTAATCCAGCTCATCAGGATTTACTGCAGCAAACACACATTGCACTATGTCCTTCAGGAACATTTAGAGGTTTGTTTTTGCTTGGTTTGTTTAGTTTCACTGATGAAAGTAAGCTACACAGAACCTGTTTTTTTTTTTTTATGTTGCCTTTTTATACATGGGGCAAAAAGCCCAAATTCATCATCAGTTTCGCTTTTCTTGAAAATTGCTTCACTTAGCTCCAATTACAGGAAGTCATTGCAGAGCTTAGCTAAACTCTGCACAGCTACAGTACGGCAAACTGTACTGCAGTGACTTCTAGCGTCATGTTTTGAAACATAATATGGTAGGGTCCTTTTTCCCAAAAAAAGCTAGGAATGTGAGAAATGCCACAAAACAGGAAGTCTGTGCTTAATATCACTGCCGTGTTAGACTGGTACAGTGAAGAATTTTACTAATGGCACAAGGCATACGTGTTTACCAGGGACCCGCTGGATGGAGTGCCCTTGTGTTCTTATGCATACTGGCACAAAGCCCTATGATCTGATGCTTGTCTCAAATCTACCTCTGGCAAGTAGTACGTAGGGAACTTGCTAGAACAAGGGCATCGTTTTTCTTGAAGCACTACGTTAGGAGTAGCACTTTCCAGATGAAAAAAATATATCAGTCCCCACCCTGCAGTGGTACAGGAGCTGCAATTAGAAAGGCAGCATTAGCCCATGGTCACTGTACAGAGGTATCTGGGATTGCCACAATCTTCTCCTGTGTTTAGGTTGGAAATAAATATGCTCCAAATAGTCCTCTTGTGATTCACCTTCAAAGGGTCCTTTCAGTGCATGTCCCACCCACCACATATAAAAAGCAGAAACCCCTCCTTCGACTGGACCCCCGGAGGGGTTTTGGGTATGGGGATCCACATGGGGTAGGAAACTGAAGCAGGTACTCAAGAGAGAAGGGGTGGGTCAGAGATGGAGCCAAGGCGATGTGCATGGCTTCCCCTCTATGCTCGCAACGGAGAATTGCCCTCAAAGTGTAATACAGTCAAAGGTCCGCTTTGCTTTCCCCTCTGTGGTAGGGGTCCCCCTTTTGAAAGGGGGTCTTGGGCAGCTGCAGTCAAGGATGTCTGAGACTGAATGGCTCCAACTGAGCTACGCTGTGGGGATCTGGGTCTGAAGTTGTGGAGGTACAGTGACATTGCACAGAGATTTGTGGCCCAGGCCTTTGCTTTTTTCTACAGGGGACAACCCCAAAAGATGAAGAGGAAAGTGCTCTGTGAGGGGACCTCATGGGATTTCCTTCTCCCTACACGTAGTGGTACAGTCTGGCTCTGCATGAATGATGTAATTTCCATTGGCAATGTTGACTTTTTAATGGAGAACATTCTCATGATCAAATTTTAAGGCCGCAGCAAAGAGGTGGGCAAAACAGCCCTTGAATGTTAAACTGAACTCAATTAACATGGAGCAGTATGAAAAAGGATCTCAGGTTAATATAAACCCAAACCTAAGGTACCTTAAAGGAACTGAGAACAGTGGCAAATTAATAGAACCATTCAGGCAGTTATGAAAGACTGCCTAATCAATCTTTGAAATATGATATCAAAAATTATTAGAAGGTTTTGGTGATGTGTGCGTGCAAATGCAGTTAGGTTTGGATAGTTACTATGCAACCAGGAAGCCATTCTCTGCACTGTAGCTCCTGTTTCTGAATAGCATGAATATTTGCATTGCTCTTTCTTGACACGATAGGCAGCAGCAGCAGCAGCATGGATTAAACCCTTTCTCACAGGGCATGGCATATGCTGTAATGGCAGCATTTCCAAAGGAAATTGGTTGCTTTGAAAAAACTCAAAAGAGATATTAAAAAAAGAAGCTTTATGCTTATGATAAGGTAACCCTTGATAAAAGGCTACACAGTGCTGGCTCTTGAAATCCTCTTGAAATGAAATTAAATCTATTGAAATACTTCCTCTGTACAAGGATCTACAACCTATCCTGAAGGACGACCCATCACTCTCACAGATCTTGGGAGACAGGCCAGTCCTCGCTTACAGACAGCCCCCCAACCTGAAGCAAATATTCACCAGCAACCACACACCACACAACAAAAACACTAACCCAGGAACCTATCCTTGCAACAAAGCCCATTGCCAACTGTGTCCACATATCTATTCAGGGGACACCATCATAGAGCCTAATCACATCAGCCACACCATCAGAGGCTCGTTCACCTACACATTTACCAATGTGATATGTGCCAGCAATGCCCCTCTGCCATGTACATTGGCCAAACTGGACAGTCTCTACGTAAAAGAATAAATGGATACAAATCAGACATCAAGAATTATAACATTCAAAAACCAGTCGGAGAACACTTCAGTCTGTTTGGTCACTCAATTACAGACCTAAAAGTCGCAATTCTTCAACAAAAAAGAACTGTTCAAAAACAGACTCCAACGAGAGACTGCTGAATTGGAATTAATTTGCAAACTGGATACAATTAACTTAGGCTTGAATAAAGACTGGGAATGGATGGGTCATTACACAAAGTAAAACTATTTCCCCATGTTTATTTTCTCCCCCCTCCCCACTGTTCCTCAGACGTTCTTGTCAACTGCTGGAAATGACCCACCTTGATTATCACTACAAAAGGTTCCCCCCAGCCCCCGCTCTCCTGCTGGTAATAGCTCACCTTACCTGATCACTCTCGTTACAGTGTGTATGGTAATGTCCATTGTTTCATGTTCTCTGTGTACATAAAATCTCCCCACTGTATTTTCCACTGCATGCATCCGATGAAGTGAGTTGTAGCTTACGAAAGCTTATGCTCAAATAAATTTGTTAGTCTCTAAAGAGACACAAGTCCTCCTTTTCTTTTTGCGGATACAGACTAACACGGCTGCTACTCTGAAACTTTTCACAAAGTGATCACTCTATATGTGACCCATCAGTCCTCCACAAGGGAAACCTGCACAAGAGTTTCAAAAGACGAGCCTGGAGCTTAAAGTCATAACTTTGCCAGACACTAAAAATCATGGTCTTAATAAAGACACTGGATTTATGGCTTATTGCAACAATCTGCAACCTACTAACCCTCCTTTTTGTCCTATGAGAACAGGAGTGTTAATGGGCCACTTCACCTTGAATAGTCCCTTAGAATATGTGCTAACTACTTATGCTAAATTATCTGTTCAATCTTGTATGTAGCTGTGACACTCTGAGTCTTTTCCAGTCCTGAGGAAGAGCTGCATGTAGCTTGAAAGCTTGTCTCTCTCACCAACAGAAGTTGGTCCTATAAAAGATATTACCTCACCCACCTTGCTCTCTAATATCCTGTGACCAATACAGCTACAATAACACTGCATGCCAATCCATTGTCCCAGTCCTATTTTTATGAATCCATACGGCACAATTGGAATCCAATCCAAGACTAATGTGGAAGTCTAGATTCCTGGTGAAGTGTCCTTTGTGTGCAGAGGTTTCAGAGTGGTAGCCATGTTAGTCTGTATCAGCAAAAACAACCAGGTCTCCTCGTGGCACCTTAGAGACTAACAAATTTATTTGGGCATAAGCTTTTGTGGATTAAAACCCACTTCATCAGATGCATGGAGTGGAAAATACAGTAGACAGGTATAAATACGCAGCCCATGAAAAGGTGGGAGTTGCCTTACCAAATAGGGGGTCAGTGCTAATGAGCCAATTCAATTAAGGTGGAAGTGGCCTATTCTCAACAGTTGACAAGAAGGGGTGAATACCAAGGGAGGAAAAATCATTTTTGTAGTGCTAATGAGGCCAATGCAATCAAAGGGGCCCATTTCAAACAGTTGACAAGAAGGTGTGAGTATCAGTAGAGGGAAATTAGTTCTTGTAGTGACCCATCCACTCCCAGTCTTTATTCAGGCCTAATTTGATGGTGTATTGGCCTCATTAGCACTACAAAAGCTTTATTTCATCAAGCTAGCTGGGATGGAAACAGGTTGGTATGCTTTTCCTGTATATAACCTCGATAGCCCCACAAAGTTCCAAGTACACCCATCCTTACATTTTGGGGGGATTCTGGAATCTGCCCACAAGCAGAGAGGGCACTGCCTCCCTTCTGTAGTGATGCCCTGTCACTCATTTCGCTGTAATGTCATCAAAGGACAGCATTTCCTCTGATGCTATCACAGTTCTATTCCATTCTGCTACAGCACATGAAACCCTGGTTCATCAGAGCTGTGATGTTATTGAGGAACTAACAAGAGTCTGTGGTGTTGCTCTCCGGAATAACAGCACAGAAAACTGTGTTGGTAGGTATGTGAATGAAAGGGTGGGAGGGGAACTGGCGGTAATAGATATAGAAGCCTAATACTTACAGTAATTCTGACTTCCTCTAGATGCATTTTGGCTGTTTTGAAGTGCCCCAGACGGTTTCTGAGAGCCTTGTTACTAACAACCAAAAGGACCACCTGAAACTGACCTTAGACCTGTAGTGCAATAGATATTCTATGCCACTTTCAGACTTACAAATCTTAATAATTTCATGTAGGTTATTTGACGAGGAAGTGAGTTTGCCTTTTCAGTAGACTGACTCTTAAAATAATCAGCAGCTTACAACAGAACTGAGTCTACCTGTGTTCACAATATAACGCTGCCTGTTTTCTGGAGTTACTCTCACAAACCATCTACAAGAGCATGTTGGGAGTGCATCCCACTCCGTTCTTTACCTCTGTAATCTTTGTCTGCTAACAGTGCAGTTGTGCCTGGCTGGCGTAGTTTCATGTTGTAGGGGTGCTGCAGAGTGGGAACTCTGGGAGGCACTGCCCCATGATACCTCCTGGAGCTCCCTGCCGCACAGGGGGAGCACACCCACTTCAGCATCCTTAAAAGGGTACTGTGCACAGAGAGCCACCTCTGCTGGTCGGTTTGGAAGGGGTGGGGCTACAGCCCTGCCAACTCCCTCTCCTTCATTTTGGCCTTCAAATCGGCCAGCGGCTGTGGGGGCACAAGTCGGGAGCAAGCATTGTAGTCAGGTGAGTGGTGTGACTGCACTTATGGCTGGCCTCTGCCTGGAGGGCATAAAAGGGAGAGTTTCCTGTGCTCCTCCCATCCCACCCCTTTGCACACCATGCAGAACTGTGGCCACAGTCTGTCCTTCAGATTGCAGATTCAGCGTCCACGTAGAAGTATTAAAGCATGTGTTCCCCACTAATATATCAGCTAGAGCAGGGGCAGGCAAACTTTTTGGCCTGAGGGCCGCATTGGGTTTTGGAAATTGTATGGAGAGCCAGTTAGGGGAGGGGGCCATGGCCTGGCCCCCTGACGGCCTCCTCGGACTCCTGCCCCATCCAACCCCCACTGTTCCCTGATGGCCCCTCTGGGACCACTACCCCATCCACCCCCACTTCTCCCTGTCCCCTGGCTGCCACCCGCTGCCCCATCCAACCCCATCCCTTCCTGACTACCCCCCGGGACTCCTGCCCCATCCAACCACCCCTTCTCCCTGACTGCACCTGGAACCCCTGCCCCTCATTGCCCCCCCGGGACCCCTGCCCCCATTCAACCACCCTGTTCCTCGCCCTCTGACTGCCCCGACCCCTATCCACACTCCCACCCCCTGACCACCACTCCGAACTCCCCTGCCCTCTATCCAACTCCCCCTTCCCCTCGCTCCCTGCCCTTTTACCGCGCTGCTTGGAGCACCAGTGGCTGGTGGCGCTACAGCCGCACTGCCCGGCTGGAGCCAGCCACGCCCTGCGCAGCACCGAGCACCGGGTCAGGCCAGGCTCTGCAGCTGCGCTGCCCAGAGCATTGCGCCGGCAGCACTGTGAGCTGAGGCTACGAGGGATGGGGAACAGCAGGGGAGGGGCCAGGGGTGAGCCTCCCGGGCCAGGAAATCAGGGGCCAGGCAGGAGGGTCCCGTGGGCTGGATGTGGCCCGCGGGCCATGGTTTGCCCGCCTCTGAGCTAGAGGCTAATGGTTTCCCGTTCTATGGTGTGCACATGATCTTATTAAATCACAGTCCCTGTACAGAAACACTCCAAATACAGTTTGCTTACTGAGCAGAGGGAAGGTTGAAGAAGATAGCATTAGGAGTAACATCTATTGGAAGACCTACATGCCCTAACAGTTCATTTTAATAGACACCTGGTACTTGTAGAGTATATTTAGGGCTTCTGATTTTAGGTTTTAACCAATAAACACCAATAAAACACCCCTGATTTTTTTAAAAAGAGGTGTTTCTCCAATAAACACTGGAAATGGTTACTTGTATCTAAGGGCTTGTCTACGCAGAACAGTAATGTAGATGACGGAGGTGTGATTTCTAAAGCGCACTAATGTGTTGTGCATTAATTGGTCCTTGTGGACCCTGCTGGTGTGTGGTAACAGTTCCCTCGTGTGCTTTAAGTTCTGTTGTTTGAAACAGTAATCTGTTAACGTACACTAGTGAGCATTACAAAGGGATTACTCACTACAGTATGGAGAAAGAGTCAGCCCAGACCCTTCCCCTGCCCCTTGGATTTTTGGACATTGCTAAACATTGCTGAAAAGGAATCCTGAAAAATGAAATTAATAAAACCTGGAAACCAGAACCCCTAAGTATATTCTTAGTGTTCTTATCCTTAATTCACCCCTGCCATGATGTCTACAAAACACTCCACAATGACTAGGCACTTGAGGTGCTGGATTTTCTCCTTGGTGTGTTGTGACTGCTGTTTATAAGAAGGACCATGATCTTTTCACTGTAACCTTGTCCTCTCCTCTCCCTCTTGTTTGTTTATTGTGTCCAACTGTTGTCTTATGCTAAGATTGTAAATGGTGGGATGGGGTCTAACTTTTTTGTTATCTGTGTACGGTGTGTAGCTCAGTGGGGCCCTGCCTGTGGCCTCTAGATGCTACCAAAAGACAAATATAATAATAGCAATACTGTAAGTGTGTGAACTTTGGAAACTAGTGCTGAATACACAGTACTTTAATTCCCAGATCAAAATATCATTAAGCTGCAGTTAAGGTTGTAAATATGTATCAGTAACTTTTGAGAAAGTCCAGTGCCCTTGTGCCAGAGCAGGTGCTCCCAGGACCAGGCAGGCAGCACGTAGGGTCTGTAAAGGGCCAGGGAGAGGCCCAGGGAGAGGAAATCCCTGAAGGAAGCAAGGAAACAGGGTCCCAGTGAGTCAGAACAGACTGGTTCATTCAGGAAGGGCAGGTGAGAGCTGCCAGGAGACTGCAGAAGATCCCAGAAGGAAGCAGAAAGTGTTTCTTGGGAGAACCTTGAAGGAAGGACAGCAGCAAGATGATTTTGCTGGCTGATGTCCCCAAGTCAGAGAGCCAGGGCTGTAGGGCTGGAGAGGGCTGAAGGCAGCAGCAGGAGCAGAAGGAATTGCCTGCTGAATCTAAGCGGGAAAGCTGGAGCCAAGGGCTGGAGAAGGCTGAAGGCGGGGAAGCAGAGGAGGAGTTTATCCATCGACATTTCTAGAGATGGAGAGCTGGATGCAGAGGAATTGTGAGAGGGTTGGGGGAGTGAGGAATGCTCCCAGCAGAAATGTTGTGGGGTTGCCACTGGCAGGAGTGGGGTTGTACTCCAGCTGACAGGGCCAGGGTGGCTGTCCTGATATAATGACAGGAGAAGACTGTGCTGGAGAGCTGGGGTATTGGGAAGGGGTGCCGGGGCTGTGCTGGAGAGCTGGGGTGTTTTTGAACTATGCTGGGGAATTCTGGACTATGGTTGTAGGACTCTTGTCATCATTTATGTGCATGGAGCTTTCTTTTGTAATAAATGAACCCCACAAGGGCTATTTGCACTAAGAATGACTGTTTGAATAATTTGTGGGGACCCTAAAGGAGAAACTGAGGCATACACACTTGTGCTATGGCCTGCTGGAAGAGGGCATTCTGGAGTGGGCTGTTCTTGTTACATGTTGCTTTTTAAAAATATCTGAAAGGATGGAAGTGTAGAGTTAAGGTACCCCACACAATTGTAATGCCATATACAATTCTTTGCATATTTTGTGCTAAGTTTTCACTTACTGTTCTATATGCAAATCCCCTAGCTCTGGTTACTAGCTATAAACTGATTTCAGTAAGTGATTTGTTATCCCCAGAGCTCATCATCCATGTGTCCACCATAAACAAGGTCATTTCAACTTCCCTTTACTTGAAGGTTCATGCTGTTAATTTGTTAAAAATCATATTAGAGAATCACTCTAAGCTTTTGGAATGGGAATGCCTAATGCCTTGCAAATAGAAAATATTCTTTGGTTTTCTGTGCAGGTGGCCAATTGTCTTAGATAGCTAAATATTTGCCAATAAGGAAACTTGGTATTTGCAGAAGTCAAGGTATTGGGCATAATTTTCAAAAATGGATGATTAAAGTTTCGGCTCTTAAACCCTAACTTAGGTGCCTAAATAGGTAGCCTGGTTTTCAAAAGAATGGAGCACTTGGCAGCTCCCATTGACTTCAGTTGAAGCTGCCTTATGCTCAGTAATATTAATAAATTAGGCCACTTAATTTGATGCCTAGAATAAGGATTTAGAAGCCTAATTTTAGGAGCCAATTTTTGAAAATCTTGAAGATTTCCTGAAGTAAGCTCTTTGGGGCAGGGACTGTCTTTGTGTTCTATGATTGTACAGTGCCTAGCACAGTAGGGTCCTAGTCCATGACTGGCGTTCCTAAGCATCATGATGGTGCAAATTAATGATAATATTAAGGGTAGGGAACCTAAAGGAAATAAATACTAGACATAGAGACGTAATCTTATCTAATTTGGTAGGCATAATTGGCGTGTGTACTAGAGCAATGACAGATTGCAAAAAAATTTTACTTAACAAAAAGTGTAAAATATTCCTGCACGTAGATCAAGCTTTTTGAGAAGGAAAATGAACAATACTTGTACTTACAGTAATGGCAAGAGACTTACTAGAGGAAAAACATGGAGAAACTGTAGCTATTATGTGGAAATATAATTCATTTGTTCTGACTTGTTTTTCAGCAAGATATTTTTTATTCAGTCCTGAATGGCAGTTACACATCAGGGAAGAGGCCCCAGCAGAAAAAGCGCAATTGTGCAGCATACTGTAGGGGTGTGTGTGTGCATGTTTCTGGCTGTTGGGCCTGCTGAAACTGTTCTAGGAGTCCCACTGAGTGCTGGAATAATAACTTCAAAAGTCTTTCTTTTTTATTTCCCCCCGCACCCCCCCTAAAATGTCCTTGGGCTATGCCCATGGAAAACGAGAAACAGAAAATACTGGATGCAGAAGACAGGAGTATTTGTATATAAACAGCAAAAAAAATGTTCTTAGTTGCTTTTATAAAAACAAAAGCTATAGTGATCTCTGTGAATGCTCTAATCAGAAACTGCTGTTCATCTACATCCTTTATCTCTTGCTTCTTTCTTTTTCTGAAGTACACTTTTAAATGTGTTCAGAATGGCATTATAGAGCATGTGACAGTGAGAGACCACACAGAGCTAACTCAGAGAGCCATCAGCTAATGGTGCCAAAGGATGTGGTGGACTGAGGGAGCTACGATTAAAATCAAAAAGCTTGGGCTTTTTATTCTGGTTAGGTACACTTGAAAAATTGTCCTTTTTTAAATAAAACAAAAAAACCAAAACCCTAGACTTCTGTGAATGTCTGCAATAGCTGTGTAAGAAATTCAAAGGAGTCCAAATACAGTATGAAAGGTCTTTATTGTTCATTTGTCTCAAGTTTCGAGTATAATCTCCTTTCTATTTGGAGCTAACTGGTCTGTCTTGTAAACTCCTCCCAATGGGTATATGCTCCCCTATGCAGAGGTCCAGGGCCTAGGTGGGACTTTAAGTCTCAGTGCATAGGAGTTGGGAAACCAGGTGAATTCTTCTGCATATGAATATCACCCAATAAACACACACCTGCTGTGTGGCATTTACCTGTAAGTGTGTAAGGTGGAGTTGGGTGGGAAATGGATGACGACACCACTTTAGTGGGAACACTAGGAAACCATTGCACCTCCCACCCACGCATTCACCACCACGGGGAGTGAATTCACCACTACACACCTTCAGGAGATGCAGTGTTCACGCTCCTGTTCTGTCGGGCACCTCTGCTGACTTGCATGGGTAGGGGGCAGGGGCAAAGCTTTTAGTGCACTCTTCCTTGAACATCTGCAAAGGAGCCAGCCACAACCTGCCCATAATGGTCCTTATTCTATAGTCCTCTTGGGAAATGAATCTTTGGCTGAGTAAGGACTGCAGGACTGGGTCCTATGGTTTTAATTTATGTAAGAAGGAATATCACATTTGTTTGAAAAAAGGAGACAAAATTGGGATGTTATGTTCAGTACATCAGAGTTTGGGGTAATACCTCATAAAATGGAAAGACTTGTAAAATGTGTATAACTACTATAACTTCTCAAAAAGCCTTCACATCTCCTGGGTGGGGCCTTATGAAGGAGGAATTCTCTTGAAGAATCCCATGTCTCTAAAATACAGTGGGTTTTTTTTTCTTTTAAAGTATTATTTGTAGATTCCCTGTCACAAATCTCCCTTGTCAGGAATTCTATTGGAAGAGTCTCTTCTTCATAAGGGGATTCCAGTGAAAGGAGGTATGCTATAGAAGAATCGGGGTAAAGTGAATGAAATGAAATCTCATCAAAGAACAGCATGTATGATTAAACAGATGGGACAGATGGAAAGACTAAATAAGAATTTCAAACAAGTAAGTTTAATACCTGAGGACAATTGTTTCGCGGTTAGTTAATGGTTCATAACATCATAGGAATTGCTATACTAAATCAGACCAACCCCATCCAGTACAGTGTCCTCGTTCTGAGAAACGTGTAAACCCCCATACAGGATGACTATGTAATAACACACCTATGTGTAAAGTAGCTAGATCATAACCTGGGGAAATGTACTGATTCCAAAAGAGAAAAAATATTTCTTTCTAAGTATTGTGTCACTGGCAATGAACACTAATATCTAAGGCTTTAGTCCTGCAGTGAGAACCATTCAGGGAGACCTCTGTTGCCTTCAACGGGTTCTGCGTAGGCATGGGGTCCATCTCCATGGATTTCATGAAGGGCTGGGCCCTAAATTGTTAACAAGTATTGAGCTACCGAAGTTCACTCTACTGATATTTAATGGTATTTTATTTGACATCCTCATACAAAATAATTCGATATACCTTTTCCCACCCCAGCCTTACCCCCTTCCCACTCGCATTCCACCCCCTTCCCCCAAGTCCCCGCCCCTGCCCTGCCTCTTCTCCACCTCCTCCCCTGAGCGCACCGTGTCCCCGCGCCTCCCCCTCCCTCCCAGAAAGTCCTAAGCCAGTAGTTCTCAAACTTTTGTTCTGGTGACCCCTTTCACATAGCAAGCCTCTGAGTGCGACCCCCCTAATAAATTAAAAATACTTTTTTATATATTTAACACCATTATAAATGCTGGAGGCAAAGCGGGGCTTGGGGTGGAGGCTGACAGCTTGCGACCTCCCCATGTAATAACCTTGCGATCCCCTGAGGGGTCCCGACTCCCAGTTTGAGAACCCCTGTCCTAAGCGCTGCCAAACAGCTGTTAGGCAGCGGAGGGGGGCGGGAAGCGCTGGGAGGGAGCGGGAGGAGCGGGGATGCGGCACGCTCGGCGGGAGAAGGAGGCGAGGATGGGGGAGCTTGGCTGCCGATGGGTGTGGAGTACCAGCTTATTTTTCCCCGTGGGTGCTTCAGCCCCGGAGCACCCACGGAGCCAGTGCCTATGCCCCTTACTGCCCTGCTAACAGAGTCTACATCTGGACTACTGCAATCAGCTTTACCTAACAGGCTGTGACAGATGCTACAGAATGCAGCAGCCTGCCTCCCAAGTGGAGCTGACCACCATGAACACATCACACCAGTGCACTGGACATTGCTCTGGCTGCAAATGAATTTTGAGACTATTTCAAGGTCCTTGCCTCTGAATGGAGTAGTTCTTTCTTACCTCAAAGTCTGTTTTCTTTCTCTGTTCCCCACCAGGCTTTCTACACTCACCTGGATCACTAGAGCACACAGAGTATAGGTTTCCTCTTAGGAAAGATGCACAATTATGCACAAATGACTGAAGGAAATTGGGCTAAGAAACAGGCATTGCTCCAGTCAACCATACCATAAGGACACCCATGGAAGAAAGAATCACCTACCAGCTCCTATCACTGTGTGACACCAGCTTAAGAGGAGAAAGGTAGAGGGGTCTACATACTAGAGGTAATGTGATATATCTTTCATATTGTGGGGTGCTCAGAAACTATGGTAACAAGTGCTGCAGAAATGCCTATAAATGAACAACTTATAGCACAACTTCTTAAAAGAGGAAAACCAAATTAACCCCTCATTACCTGTTAACTTGTTGCTTGGAGGGGTGGAGGGAGGGAGGAATGTGCAGTTGTGACCTTTGGTGGATGGAGTGCCAATGATGCAAATGCACTGGGACCAAAACCCACCTCCTCAGTACTGAATGAATGGTTCCAAAGTCTTTCATATGCTCCCTCATGAAGGTTTTTCCCCTTTTAAAATGTTGCTCAACTGCTGTCTAATCAGTTGGGAGCCCTCAACAGGCTGGAACAGCAGCCCAGGGCCAGATGGTGAGAGGGAGAGATGTGCTTGTAGCACTTTAACTGTACACAACTCCACACTTCTGCACATACTTTCAGCCTCACCATTGCCCCAGAGCAGGTTTAGTTGGTATAGAAAACCTGAGGGCTAGTGCCATGCACCCTTCAATGCAGTGTAAACCAAGAACTGGTCAGATGCATCTTAACAAGAGCTTCTAGAATCAATCTAGAAGAACCTGAGGCAAGTCACTGAAAAGGTTGTGCTGAGCCCATGTGTTGCACCCTGCTAAGATCAGGACCCATGAGATTTGGGTAGTCATTGGCTATTGCTATCTTTCCCATTGGCAGTTACCCTTGTCCATCCCTCTGGCAACTTGTGCATTATGACATTCCACAAGGGGATATGGGAAATGCAGCCATTTGCATGCAGAGAGAGATACCAGTTATAATAATTGTAATATGTATTTGCTCCTGATACATCAGTTTGAGCCACTTGGCTACCAGATATGAGTCGGTTTGATGGCAACAAGTTTTGTGATTTGTAATTTAAGAAATTAGAGAAACTGGTCCATTAAGTTCTCCATTTCCCAAGACCACTGATTCCTCCATCAAACTAATCCAAAGGCATAGAGACATCTCCAGAGGACATGGGTCAGCTTCTGACTCCCAAGCTATACATCTGTTATCCTGAGAAAAATACAGAACAGCAATGTCATTAATTCCCAACACATGCCTAGCACCAGGAGATCAACGATTGTTTTGGTCCAAACCCCATACCTGTTCTGAGGAATGGGTGGAGGGCTACCTCCCCAAGGGAATGATCTGATGGAAACACTGCAAGTGAAACTGTAGCTCTATTGAAGTCAATGGCAAATCTGCATTGACTTCAACAGGGCCAGTATTTCACCCTGGAAGCACAAACTTAGGGATTCTCACCTGAAATGTGAGAAAAACAGCATTGGGAAGGATGTAACCAGGGCCTTAGTTTAGTCTTTTGCAAACCTATTACTGCATATTGTGCTAATTAATGTATAGGAACCAGAAAGTGAAACTTACTTGAAATGACAGGTTTCAGAGTAACAGCCGTGTTAGTCTGTATTCGCAAAAAGATGGTATGACTAGCGTATTTTCACAGTGCACATTAAGTAGAGTGCAGAAAGTAAAGAGTATTAAAGTAACATTTTGTAATATTCATTGAGTACCACAGGTAAAGAAATTTGGTTTTAAAATATGTTTTTTTAACCTGACAGGGTCTCTTTAAATAAACTGTGTACTCGGAGCCTTGCAAAATATACTGTCTGCCTTGTGTGAGTAGCAGCTAACTGGAAGGATGCGAAACATATCTCTAAATTAAATGAAACAAAATTCTCTTTTTATGTACAGGCTATTGTTGTCTGTAGTTTAAAAAAAGAGTGTCTACAGTATAGTAGTCTAGCAGGATGTATGTTCACTAGATGCATGTTAAATAGGGCTACCTAGCTGTTTTCTTTATATCTGTGATTTATTACCCGTTGATAACCAAACAATAGACATTTTTGAGATGTGGTATAAAAGATTTATAAAACAGGATTTGAACAATCTGTCACAGAAATAATGTGATGATAGGCAAGATAAAATCTATTTTTGTTCTTTTAATAATTAGCTTCATTTTTAATGCATGTCTAAAACTCTAGAAGAAAGATATTACTGGTGGCTGTGCTTCAAACAGCTCAGATATTCCATGTGTTTGGATGTTTATCCAAAGCATATTAACAATTTGAACCTCCTGGGGTTTGCAGCACTTGGCTTAGGCATCTTTTTGAAACAGGCCTTCTTGAAACACTTCTATTGCTTCCTGTTTTTATTCAGGCCAGGCACACCACAGTCTACCTCGGTAAGCAGCAAAGAAAGGGCTTCTCTTGTCTTATTTTGGCACTTCTTTTTTCAGTCCCATCCCTTTCTCTTGCACATGCAAACAAAAGTGAACTGAACATTTTTGAACCTCAAAGAAAGTTTGATTTGGGTTCTATTTTACGAAGGTTTGTTATATGCTGCCATTATTATTTGAATATTTGTGTTGAAGTAGCACACCAAATGCAAGTGGTACTGTGCTCATCTATAAGGAAACACAATTCCTGCACCTAAGAGATTATGATTTGAGAAGACAATCTATAAAGGTTTCAGAGTGGTAGCTGTGTTAGTCTGTATCAGCAAAAAGAACGTGGAGTACTTGTGGCACCTTAGAGACTAACAAATTTATTAGGGCATAAGCTTTCGTGGGCTAAAACCCACTTCATCAGATGCATGCAGTGGAAAATACAATAGGAAGATATATATATATATATATATATATATATACACACAGAGAACATGAAAAGATGGGGGTTGACATACCAACTCTAATGAGACTCATCAGTTAAGGTGGGCTATTATCAGCAGGAGAAAAAAAAACTTTTGTAGTGATAATCAGGATGGCCCATTTCGAACAGTTGACAAGAAGGTGCAAGTAACAGTAGGGGGAAAAATTAGCACGGGGAAATAGTTTTACTTTGTGTAATGACCCACCTACTCCCAGTCTTTATTCAAGCCTAATTTAATGGTGTCCAGTTTGCAAATTAATTCCAATTCAGCAGTTTCTAATTGGAGTCTGTTTTTGAAGTTTTTTTGTTGAAGGATTGCGACTTTTAGGTCTGTAATTGAGTGTCCAGGGAGGTTGAAGTGTTCTCCGACTGGTTTTTGATTGTTATAATTCTTGATGTCTGATTTGTGTCCATTTATTCTTTTGCGTAGAGACTGTCCGGTTTGGCCAATGTACATGGCAGAGGGGCATTGCTGGCACATGATGGCATACATCACATTGGTAGATGTGCAGGTGAACGAGCCCCTGATGATGTGGCTGATGTGATTAGGTGCTATGATGGTGTCCCCTGAGTAGATATGTGGACAGAGTTGGCAACGGGGTTTGTTGCAAGGATAGGTTCCTGGGTTAGTGGTTCTGTTGTGTGGTTGCTGGTGAGTATTTGCTCCAGGTTGGGGGGCTGTCTGTAAGCGAGGACTGGCCTGTCACCCAAGATCTGTGAGAGTGATGGGTTGTCCTTCAGGATAGGTTATAGATCATTGATGATGCGCTGGAGAGGTTTTAGTTGGGGGCTGAAGGTGGAATTAATTTGCAAACACTTATTGCAAGTTTTCTACCTTGTCAGTGTGGGCATACATTTCTTGCAGGCTCGAGTGGGATTTGAAATATGAGATGTTAGTGTCCTATCGGCCAGTTCAATGAAGAATCCAAGGATGGCATGGAAGAAAGAGCACGTATGTACATGTGGGTATGTCTACATTGCAATAAAACACTCATAGCTGTCTGGGTTCAGCTGACTTGGGCTAGTGGGACTCAGACTGTTGGACTGTAACATTGTAGTGTAGATGTTCCAGCTCAAGCCCAAGCCCAAGCCCGGGTTCTAGGATCCTGTGAGGCAGTGCGTTCCCAGAGCCTGGGCTCCAGCCTCATCCCAAATGACGACACAGCAGTTTTATAGACCTGCAGCATGAGCCCCATGAGCCCAAGTCAGCTGACCTGAATCAGCCACAAGTGTTTTATTGCAGTGTAAACATACCCTATGGGGTGATGTAGGTAATGGAGACGGATGTTCTTTTTATTCCAACAAGTTCACACATCCTTAAAACACATTCCCACTTTTGTGGGAAATAATATTGAAGAATAGATTTGTAGCTTTTTTTTACAGGATCGTATTTGTGAAACAATATTCTCTCCCGCTACTCCTGGCTTACGGAGTTCCAGCCCATGTGGTAAAATCTATTAAAACAAACCCACAGCCACTACCCTTCATTGCTCATTACTGATTGGTGGAGAGTAATTTGGCTCCACAAAGTCTGGAGATCAAGCTAGGAACTAATGCTGTTACCTGTCTGACTTCACTGTATCTTTGCCTACGACAGGAAAAAACAATTTAATACCAGGCAGTTTACAGGCCTGATTACAGTGAACTGGTAAGACACAGCTTTGATTCATGGACTGGATAGACTCAGTCAACAGGTTGTGTGTGTCTGAAAAGTCAGTTTTTAATGACACATTTGTGATTGAATACAGAATTTCATAAATTATAATATAAAATTATTTGTGATGACTACGGGGATGGAGCCTCTTGCTAAATAATCATTGCGTAGGGCTTCACCTTGTATAGTATTTTTCACTGACTAGGTAAAGCAGGAAGTGTTGTAAGAGGCTGAAAGAGGATATGCAAATATCACACTCTGATCTCTGGGGAGAGGGGGCATACATTACCTCAGACTTCTGCAAGTTGCAATTGGTTTGCCAGTTAGTTCAGTCTGGCCACGATCTGCTTGAGATAGGAAAGACTGTTTGTTTTTATTCTATTGCAAGTGAAATTACTGAATTGTAATTGATTTTTGAAACAAATAGAAAAGAAATTGACTAAACTCTAGCCAGATTCTCTCTCGGCAGAGACTAGATTTCCAGCATTATGCAAACTTCCTGTGTGTGTGTGTCTTACACGCAGTAAGGAAGTTCACTGCGTTGTACAATTTTAATAGCACTTTATGGGCTTTATGAGACATTGTTCTGAGCATAGTACTATCTGAACAGTTTGTACATAATAGGTTTTAAGTTTTTTTTTATCCTGTTGTCTTTTATTTTTCTATTCAGAAATTGTGTATGCTTGTAACAGCCGATGGTATGTGTTTCTTGAGTATTTTCTGACACAGCTAAAATGAAATCAACTAATTTGTGCCAGAGCTCTTTGTGCATTTATTACAGAATAAAAAATGAAACAGAAGCAAGACATAAAACAAAAACATCCATGAAGCAAACCCTTCCATTTCCAAGTGTTTCATTTCCCAGGTTCTGGTCTGTCTTTCTTCTTATACATCTCTTTAAATCACCTTTTAGTTTCTTGGCTCTCTGCCACAATCTACATTTCACACTGGCTTCTACTTTTTAACACTTTGCTCCTTGTACTTATTCTATTTTTAATCTAAAACTTCTGCTCTTTGATTAACAGAACAGAGAACTGTAATTATCCTTCTTTACTAGGAGCAATGGGCGAACCAGTTCAGATTAAGACCTGGTCTAAACTTAAACAATTGATTGACCTAGCTGCATTGCTCAGAGCTGTGAAGAATTTTGTGCCCTGGGCACTGTGTTTGGTTGACCTAACCCATGGTGTAGACACAGCTAGGTCAATTCTTCCATTGACCTAGCTACTGCCTCCCGGAGAGGTGGATTAACCACATTGATGGAAAAACCCCTTCCATCAATGTAGGAAGCATCTATACTAGGGCAGCACAGCTGCAGCACCATAGGTGTGCTGCTATAGTGTAGACGTACCCTCAGTAAGAAGTGACTTGAGCCATTACTCAGTACTTGAACCACATCTTTATCATAGTTTGAAGTGATTAGTTGACTCTTTTAACTATTTTTCATTTTTGCTTAGCTTTGCACTTCGCAGTTTGAACCGGGACTAAAGTCGGCTCTGTTCAAATATCACTGGAAAGACCTTTCTGGACACACCACTAATCTCAAGACAGTGCTTATTCTCACAGGATTTCTAACTTTAGTTTTATACTTGAGAAGCTTAGGCAAGGTCTGAATTAGCATCTGATTCAAATGGCTCTAAACCATCTCAATTTTGGCAGCCACTAATTGTAAAGGTCACCTTTTGCCAAAAATGTGCCTCTGCCTTCCCTTTTCTTTTATTTGAAAGGGAATTCCCTCAAATCCATAACTATCTTTTCTCTAAATTTCTTTTGAATGTGTTTTAGAATCTCATACTGTTGCTGTCAAGTGACACATCTCCTTGATGTCTGCAACTTGTACCTCCGCTTTTCCCTTGTGGAAGTATTTGATGTCTCACAGCATTTGCGTCGTCAAAATACAGCCCTCTTAAAAGTTCCATAAACCTGGAAAACATGCAATGTGTAATAACCCTCAGTTATGGGAGGGAGAAATGGCGTGTTGGAAACCTTGGAGGAAGAGGGACAAAAATCAAGCTACTATGGAGGTACCAGAGAAAAGCAGACGGTGTTAATAGCTTGTTGAGTCTACATTTAACTATTATTGCTGAGAATCAACTAACTTGAAATATGGAGACTGATGAAGCACATCTAACAGGTACAGGAAATAACTGCTCCGCTGCTCGACTGCCTTGTATGTCATAGGCTGTTTCTTCCTCCCTCTTCTCCCCCATCCCCCATTCTTCAACTGCTACGTACAAACTATTTTAGGATCATATATATTTAGAGCTGGAAGGGCCATCAAGTGGTCATCTAGTAAATAAACTAAGCCAGTCTGAGACAGCCAAAGAAGTAAATGTTTATGCAAAGTTGTAATTGGTATTACTGGTGAAACAAGTGAGGAAGGAAGACACTCTAATCTGTAAATTGAACATGGATCAGTGGTGGCGGAGAAACGAATATTAATTACGTCTGAAACATATTTCATAGTATTTAGCTGATTGGGATTTTGATCATTAGAAGGAGCCTTTAATACTGGAGAAAACTTCAGATACAACAGACTCCATTTACATTTCCTGCCTTTTTTCATAATTTTGCTTCCACTATTTTTCTAACTATCCACTCTGGTTTTGGTTAAGTAAAGACTTCCTTCTTCACAGCCTGTATTTATTTATTTATTTGCGCCTACAGATCCCAGACAGGGATTTGGGCCCCAGTGTGCTAGGTACTGTACAATACATGTGGACACATGTGCGTGCACACCTAACCACCAAAAAGACAGTCCCTGTATCTAGGAACTCTGAGTGTAAGCCAAGAGCACTATTCTCTGTCCCCTTTGCAGAGGAGCACAAAGTTACACTACACTGCTATGGTTAGTTCAGTAAGTAACAGTCACAGCACAGTAGCTGTCTACCCATCTTCACTTATTTGATCTTCCAATGAGGTAATAAACTAATATTTGACAGCACAGATGGATTAGTTTTAGGGATAATAATAATAATAATAAATATTTACAATTTTATAGCCTTCCGTCTGACAATGCATCCAGCTCTGGGTAGGTAGCAAGCAGGGGAGGAGACAGACCAAGGTGCTGGAGGTAAACAATAATTAAATTAATAGATGTATGCAATATTTCCCAAAGTAGTATCAGAGAGGACAGTGAAATGACAAAAAAAAAAATGAGGAGGGTGCAATAAAGGGACAGAAAATAAAACTGAGATTCCACCTAAGAATATACAAACTATTACAGTGAAAGAAGATAGCCTGAAATGCAGATATTGAGTGGGAAATACTTGGAAAGTAGTAATGGCATAAAAGGCAGAAGGCATAGTGTACAGTAAACAGGACACAGAGACCTACAATGTGACACAGCAGCAAACATTGCAGGCATTGCAGTTGTAAACTACATGTACAAAGGAATCACAAAGTGAGATGACAGTCTCTTAATGCACATATTCTGCACTAGGACAGGTATGTTGCCCTTTGGCATGATTCACCTAAAGGATCAAATTTTTACAGTATCACCCACAATCCCTATTGTTTGCCTAAAGCACTGGCACCAAACTCAGTAAACCGATAAATCTTAAAGTATGGAGGAGAATGCTCTGGAAACAAGTGACAAGAGAACATTCAGTGAGCCCAATGAAATAGAGGACTGTGTCACATTGAAACCAAGACAAAAATACTTTGGGAAAGATAATCTGTATATCCATTTTCTTTATTGCTTTTGACCATAGGTTGCTGCTCTTTGCTTAGCATTACTCCAGTTCACGACCCTTCTGGCCCACAGTAAATATGGTAGTGCTATGACCTCTATGTGGCAATGGTAAGATGGCATCTACTGAGTATATGAGAATAGATGAACAACCAGACTGGGTCAGACCAATGGTCCATCTAGCCCAGTATCCTGTCTTCTGACAGTGGCCAATGCCAAGTGCTTCTGAGGGAATGAACAGAACAGATAATCATCAAGTGAGCCAATCTGTGATCGCCCATTTCCAGCTTCTGTAAACAGAGGCTAGGGACACTTCAGAACATGGTTTTGCAGAGCAGTATGATTTGAGTGTCTGCAAGCATTTGAAGGATGTATATGCCGCAGAGGGATACGAATTGTTTATAACGATACTATTTGTTGTAACCAAAAAAGAATGAAACTGAACAAAAGAGAATTTTGGCTGAAAATCAGGAAAAATCTACTAGAGTTGAGATGTATTAGATTGTAGAGTAAACCCCCAAATGAAAAACCGGAAACCCAGCCATTTGAGTCATTTAAAATCATATGGGACCAAGTGTTAGACAGATCATTGTAGAAAACAATCCTCACATGGGATGGGGATGGCCAGCTTAATAAATCTTTCCTATCTTTAATTTTTACGACTTCATGATTTTACTCTGGATTAGAGAGACAAGAGTTGCCTTTTGTGTATCTAATCTTCTGTTACAATCTGGTACAAACATGTGCAAAGTCTTTTATTTGTCTTTGTTATGTAAAACTTATTACTGAGCAGCGGTAATTATTCCCCTTTGGCTGGTTCCTTTTTTTTTTTTTTTTTTGTAAAGTGTTCAATTTGTGTCCTGAATACAGATAATGGAAAAATATTTCATTCAAAATTCAGAAAAGTTCTAAGCCCTTTTATTCTCCAGGTTTAGAAAAGGGATGATTTTTCATTCATTGGAAATTTTGCATGAAAATTTCGAAATAATTTTTGGGTTTTGAAATATTCTGGTTTTTGCTTTTCCATGCTTTTCTCTCTTTTCCTTTTCCACTCTCTATAAGGAGGCAAAGAAGGAAAATTAAGACTAAAAACAGAAAGTCTTTAATTGCCCCCCCAGTGTTTCTGTCTAAATTTTTCATTTTCCAAGTTAATTGAAAAAACCCCACCATAAAATGATGAAAAATCCCAATAGAAAAAATGATCACTTATCAAGTAAATAAAATTATTTAAAACATTTTGATCAGCTCTAGCCTTTAATTATATGTAAGGCTATGATTTAGTCATGGGTATTTTTAGTAAAAGTCATGGGCAGGTCACGGGCAATAAACAAAAATTCATGACCCATGACCTGTCCATGACTTTTACTACAAATACCCATGACTAAATCCTGGGGAGCCACTGCTGGGGGTGCAGGGGCCAGCAGCACCAGCTGCCGGGGACTGTCAGAATAGCGGCTGCTCTGGCTGCTGGGGGACCGCTGCCAGGGCCCGTTGGAGCAGCCGCTGCTCAGGGCTGCCAGAGGAGCAGCTGCTCCAGCCACCTGGGGACCGCTGCCAGGGGTTGCCGACAGCGGCTGCTCCAGCCAGCCCAGGGACTGTCTGAGCAGCGGACAGTGTGGCTGGCCCCAGGGACCGCCTGAGCAGCGGCTGGCTGCAGAGCTGCTCCACCATCGACTGGTGCCAACTGCTTGGGTGGCCCTTGGCTCATCCACACTAGCCAATGCAGAAGATGCAGTCCGATGAAGTGAGCTGTAGCTCACGAAAGCTTATGCTCAGATAATTTGGTTAGTCTCTAAGGTGCCACAAGTACTCCTTTTCTTTTTGCAAATACAGACTAACACGGCTGCTACTCTGAAAACTGTGTTATGGGTTACCTTGGTAACTGCTGGAACAAAAATCTGGCTAAATGACATCAAAGAGTGCACAAACTCCACATCTTCCATTCTTTTACATAAATGAATGAGGCTTTCTTCCCTTTTTTTAGCAATCTTCCGAACTCATGGTGCTGCTGGTAAATGTTGGCTATCTTAATGTTGACCACTAAACTGGTGGTAGTTGGTTCAAACCCCCAAAGGAAAGAGGAAACCCCAGCGTTTCCCCCCCTTTTAACCTCTCTTCTGCTCTTTACCATCCAACAGGACCCTAGTGAGCTGTTGGGTTCCGTTGCAGTGACTGCAATGAGGGAAGACATCTGCAGTCCTTTACCTACTCAGCAGGAGAGACCAAAGTCCTCCAGGATTGTGCTGCCCCCTGGTAAATACTAGAAAGGGACTAAATATTCCATCATAGGGATGTGTCAACTTTTTGTGGAACTGACTATGCCAAAATTCAGATTCAGCATATTGTAGGTGGTGGTATGAAAGCCTTAGAGAACTACAGCATGCTGACTTCCTAGGTACAGAACAGCACAAGAAACAGAATATAGGCCATCCATAGCTACTTGGTATTGAGTACTGTCATGTTAGGAATTGCATTTTTGCAGAGAGACTGTTAACAAAAGTACTTTTTAGATCAATGTTCAAATGTTATTCATTTAACTGATAATCACTTCAATAAGAACTGGGTATTTTTATTATGGCTGTATTGTCAATTTAATATGTGGATTCATTAGGTCCTCAGAAGGATATTTTTTCTTGCCTGGTATAGCTTGAAAGAATACAGGGTCCATGAATGACCAGGCACTGGAACAGAGCTAAGTTACAGAAAAGCTAATATTAGAAGTACTAAGGTCTTTACTTACTGTCCCATCTTTTGAAACATGAAATTCTTTTCAACTCTTCTTCAGTTCTTCTGCAGAAATGGTTAAAAATGATCTATTCGGTTGAATTAAGGAAGTTACACATTACTGCAGCAACTTAAGAAAACCCTCTTGACTTCCTGGAAACTGAAAAGAAAAAAAAGTGGTGTTTTAAAGAAGTAGGTAAGATTGTCTCTGACATCACTTAGCTATATAGTGAGATCGCGAGTGGTTAGTCTTTGGGTGACAGAGGAAACTGCTCCCTGACTGATAAGCAGGCACTGCAATGTATGTGCACAGTTATTCTGCTTTTGATTCAAGTTTTGCCGAGAAATACTTTTATAGAAAGATAACAATTATTTTGCTTTCCAGAGAGAGACACATGCTGTTTCATAAGGATACGCCTGATTTCCAGATATGACCATGTTTTTGTGGCTTGAACTCTTGGCATTTGGCTTTGCCCTTCTGGACAACAATGTTTTTGTCAAAGGTACGTACCAACTGATATTTCATTTTCTAAATATGGTACCATAAAGTTCTTTCAGCAAAACAGAATGTTGAAGCTTTGCAAAGAGGAGAACTGACAATGTTGTCCAGAAACTATAATATATTGGAGCCGCAGCCATAATGTGGCAAAGGCTCCACTAGAACAGGACGACGTGGCTTAGAATGTGCAAGAGAAAAAATGTTTCCTGTGTAGCCATCTGTGAACGTTGTATAAACTTTTTTAAAGAAAACTTTGCATTTTATATTTTAATTGTCTTTTATTCAAATCGTTTGGAAAAAATAATTGATTTGGAGCTCTCATAAATATCAGTTCAGTAGAATCCCAGTTCATTGTTTATGAGTCAATACTTTATTCCTTCACTGTTTAAAAACATTAAAAATCTCACTGAAGGAATCTTTAAACAATAAAGATCTCTTTGTATTTAAGTCTCTCCCTGATGCAGATGGCATACGGTTCCTCAAATTTAGATTTGTATTGTAAAGAGTCTAGAAAGAAATCCAAAAACTGACTGGAGTGATGGGCAATTGTAAAATGTATGTAATTACCATTGACAGTTTTCAAGAAATAAAGTAATTTTGTTGGTACATCAGCTTTGTAGTTAGTGAAAATTAATTAGAGAGACAGAATTTAGAATGGTCTGCAGCTACTTTCCATTATAAGTGAAGTTAGATCAATCTTCACTGATAGGTCTTGAAAAAGAATCGTACAGTCTAAGGGCCTGATCCTGCAACATTGACAGCTAGGTGTAGTTCTTGCTACTGAGAGTAGTCAATTAAGTCAATGGCAATACTCACAGAAGTAAGTATTATAAATGACCATCAGCGTCTGAAGAATCTGGATCCTATGATGATACAGTTTTCAATTAAAGAAGGCACAATGTTGCAGCATGATTGCCCCCCACCCTCTACCACCCTTCCGGTTAGCTAGTTTATATAATTGAGGATGTTAGCTAGGACAGCTGTTTGATAAGCAATGTTCATCCTAAAATTGGGCCTTAATTTACTTAATTCCAGATAGTAGCAAATGGCATGGTCTGATTCTCCCCTCATCTACAGCCGTTTTACACAGGTGTATTAATAATAATTTATTACTAATTGATTTCAATGGAGTTACTCCTGATTTACACTGCTGTAACTGATAGAAGAATCAGACCCTTAGTTGCTAACATGTTTTAGCTGGTTTAGAGTCTGGGTATTAGTTCTGTAATCCTTGAGAGCCTACAGAGATTGGGCACTAAATAGATCTGGCTAGTAGCTGTTGGATATTATATGGAAACAAGCGAATCTTGCACTATAAAGCAAAAGAGCAGATTTCTCTTTTTTTATCTGCTCTCCCATTTTTCATTTTTATAACTCATGTCTACAGCTGCTGCTCCCTTTTCTTCAGCAACGGCAGGTCAATGCCAGCCTCCGTTGCCATTCCTATTGTGAGTCGATGCAATGGCTAACAGAGGGGGCTGGATGAGGGGGAGAGAGTAGCACTACTTTTCCTCAAAAGACAGATTGTATCTTCTTTTCTACATAGACTGGTCTGGCTTCGGCCAGTTCCTCCCTATCAAGTTGCTAATACAATTGTTACAGGAGCCACAGCAGGGAGAAAAACAGAATAAAGTCAGTAAAAGTTCAAATACTGAAATGGCATTAAGGTATTGGAGAATTATGAGGGAGAAAATATTTGGCTTAAAACTTTGCTCGGTCTCCATTTCTTGGAGGGAATTCTTTCTTCTCACATCTTCCTCTTTGATTTTGGGCAAGTCACTTTACCCCTTTGTGTCTTTGTCTCTCCTTTTGTTAAATGGGGATAAAGCTATTTACCACCTTTGTAACCCATGTTGAAATCTACAGATGAAAAGCACTGTACAAGAGCTAGTTGTTGTTGCTTGTGATTAGCCATACCATATTGATTTACTGAATCCCCTATATCAAATATCCAACAGTGTAGACACTGTAGGTCCCATTGGGACTAAAATCAAAGATGTATCTCAGAGGGAGCACAGAACACCAGGGCTCTCGGATCTGCACTGTCAGCCTGTTGGTTACCAGGTGGAATTTAAGGCGTTGCTTTTCCCTATATAATTTGGCACATGCTTATTTGAGAGACTCCTGTCCCCATGCCTTACTGACACAATTATGATCAGTCATTGTAACCTTCCTTCTCCCCCCACCCCTCATGTGTGAAATAGCTTACATTTGACTTTCAAGACACTTTCAATGCCTATCTATTTTTCTTGCTATAGGGTAGGGAAGAGTTTGTTGGGGGTGGATCTTTCTGTTAGGACAGGTGTATTGATGGACTTGATATTTTTTCAGAGTAACAGCCGTGTTAGTCTGTATTCCAGCAGGAGAGTGAGTTTGTGTGTGTGGTTTTTGGAGGGGGGCGAGGGGGTGAGAGAACCTGGATTTGTGCAGGAAATGGCCCACCTTGATTATCATACACATTGTGAAGAGAGTGGTCACTTTGGATGGGCTATTACCAGCAGGAGAGTGAGTTTGTGTGTGTGTGTGGGGGGGGGGGGGCGGAGGGTGAGAAAACCTGGATTTGTGCTGGAAATGGCCCAACTTGATGATCACTTTAGATAAGCTATTACCAGCAGAAGAGTGGGGTGGGAGGAGGTATTGTTTCATGGTCTCTGTGTATATAATGTCTTCTGCAGTTTCCACAGTATGCATCCGATGAAGTGAGCTGTAGCTCATGAAAGCTCATGCTCAAATAAATTGGTTAGTCTCTAAGGTGCCACAAGTACTCCTTTTCTTTTTGATATTTTTTGTATTGGTTACCATTGGCTGGTAGGGATGGAGTAGGTGCTAGGTCTTATCTCGAGTGGTTTGTTGCCCGGGGTTATACTCGGAGGGGAGGAGAGGGTCTTTATTCTTGCTGCAGAAATAGTTTGCTGGTTATTGTTAGTCAATGGTGAGTTTGTTGCTGGGTTTGTCTTTACATTATGATTTGTGGCCAAGATTCAAATATTCCTAGTAAATTTTTTTTTGGGGGGGGTGCTCAATTTGTGGGGCCCAACCTGAAATGTTTTAAAACAGCCTGATTCTCTCAAAGTGCCAAGCACCCACCCTCTGCCAGTCAGACCCCTGTAAGGTGTCTTAGGTTGCACATCCCAACATTGAGGCATTTAGAATCACTAGTCACATTTAAGAATCTTGACCTAAGTTTTTAAAGAATGTCAAAGATAGCTAGAGCCTGGGAAAGGTGACTTTTTATATATATTGTTAGAAATTTCAAGAAATGAAATATATGTGGCCATCTGCAGTGTGTCAGTAATAAATATAGGAGTAATATTATTTGTAGCTGTTCCGTACCCATTTTCTAATGAACATTGAAAACTTCCATATTGATACTGAAGTAAAACATCTCCAAGTTACTGAGTGCACTGTCTTAGGCTCCGTTCCTGCAACTCGGTCTGTACAGGGAGACATTTGCATCCATGAAAAATTCCATTCGGGTCACTTTTTCAATGCGGTGTCTGTCCCTCTCAAGTCCACTTGCACAGAACAGCTTGTAATATCAGGGTCTAATACAGTCTAGCATATGCTATGGGGCTTTATAATGATCAGTGTCATAATATGCTCTTTCTTCTAACTTGGTTTTCTGATAAACGATCAAAATGTAAGTCTTGTATTTCTGGGGTCTATCTGCACATTGAAGCATATCTTTATGAAATGCTACAATTGTTCTCAGATTTTTTTAAACACGTGCTGGCTGAACTTCCTCTCGTCCATGGCTTCAGGTCCTCCTTTCTCCCACTGAAGAACTGGCACAGTTTTCACAAGCCTTTTACCCAACGCTGAGCCACTTCCTTTTCACAAGAAACTCCAAGTTCCACTTAATAGTTTGGGTTTGACTTTATGATTATTTTATTTTATTTTATTAATTAAAAGGCTTCTGCAGCCTCAGGAAAATCACTGTCTAAACAACTTCCAACCTTAACAGCTAATGAGCTTGGTCTAAATGTCTTTTCTTCTTTGCTTTGCCACAACCTTTGGCAGAGCTCCCCTACGTCTTTGGCCTCCTCATGGCAGTTAGAGTCTGAAGGATTGTGCTGGAGTGCAACTCAGGCTACCCTTTTGTAAAGATCTAGTGGAGCCATGTTGTAGTTATAATTTATAACTATGGAAAGCTATGGTAATGCTTGGAAGTGGGGTGGTTAGAAAAAGCAGAATTGCAAAAACAAGAGGAAGATATTAGAGGAGGAAGAGGGGAAGAGAGAGTATTCTGAAATACCCTCTCTTCTGTGACACTTTTCACTTACAACAGCCACCTGTCTCTTGAAGATGTTGGGTATTTCACTATGTTGTTTTCCATAGTGCATGCAGACAGTAAGTTCTCTGAGGCAGGGACCTTGTTTGTGACAAATCACTCACTTTTCAGTGCTCTGCTCACTTCTGGTATTTCAAAATATGACAATAGATGGGAACCAGAGACACAAAAAACAAGAGAGGGAGGAGTGGAGGGTAAGAGAGAAAAAAGGGAGGGAGGGAAGAGTGAAGTGCATGCGATGTGACAGGATTATTGTTGAGGTGTATGTGCTGTTATCTAAGGAATATAGGGAAAGGGATGTTGGTTCAAGGCCAACCAGTTTGCTTTACACTGTGCAAGGCAGACCTGTGATTCCAACCATATAATTCATTTAGATTTCTTCATTAATGCATTTATATTTACAAACTGAAATGCAGCAAACCACATTTAGAATCAGAGGGGCAGCCATGTTAGTCTGTATCCCCCAAAACAAGCATTCCTTATCAAGCATTCTTAAAACTACAAACCCACCTGGGGAAGTGAGGAAACAGATTGACAGAGCGAGATGGGTACCCAGAAGTCACCTACTACAGGACAGGCCCAACAAGGAAAATAACAGAACACCACCGGCCATCACGTACAGCCCCCAGCTAAAACCTCTCCAGAACATCATCAACTATCTACAGCCTACCCTGGAAAAAGATCCCTCACTCTCACAGACCTTGGGAGGCTGGCTAGTCCTCGCTTATGGACAACCCCCCAACCTGAAGCAAATACTCACCAGCAACCACACACCAGACCACAGAAACACTAACCCGGGAACCTATCCGTGTAACAAACTCTATTACCTACTCTAGCGACACCATCAGAGGACCCAACCACATCAGCCACACCATTAGGGGCTCATTCACTTATATATCTACTAATGTGATATATGCCATCATGTGCTAGCAATCCCCTCTGCCATGTATATTGGCCAAAGTGGACAGTCTCTACGTAGAAGAATAAATGGACACAAATCAGACATCAGGAATGGTAACATGCAAAAGCCAGTAGGAGAACACTTCAATCTCCCTGGACATTCCGTAACATATTTAAAAGTAGCCATCCTTCAACAAAAAACAACTTCAAAAACAGACTTCAAAGAGAAACTGCAGAGCTACAATTCATTTGCAAACTTAACACCATTAATTAATTTGGGCTTGAATAGGGACTGGGAGTGACTGGCTCACTATAATAACAATTTTCCCTCTCTTGGCATTGACACCTCCTCATTAATTATTGGGAGTGGACCACATCCACCCTGACTGAATTGGCCTCATCAGCACTGGTTCTCCACTTGTAAGGTAACTCCCTTCTCTTCATGTGCCAGTATATTTATGCCTCTATCTGTAATTTTCACTCCATTCATCTGAAGAAGTGGGGGTTTTTTACCCACGAAAGCTTATGCCCAAATAAATCTGTTAGTCTTTAAGGTGCCACCGGACTCCTCACATTTAGAATGTACTACCAATATACTCCTACAGTCACAGAGCTGCCATGCAGAGATTGATTAGAAGGAAAGTCCTTTTTGGAACATGTCACACTGCAATCATTTCCTTTACCTCTGAATTTTTCTCCAATGCTATTATGTTTATATATTTGGGTCCCTAGTCTATGTTGGGGCCTTTGGAATACAAAGTATTAAGAACTATACAAATACATAGTGAGACACACAGTCCCTGCCTTGGCAAGACAGACAAAGGGGAAGGGGAAATGGGAAATGGAGGTGAAGTGACTTTCCAAAAGTATCATAAGAGGTCGAGGTTAGAATTAGGAACAGAACCGTGGTCTCCTGACTCCTTGTCCTGTGCCCTATCTATTAGACCCTGCTGCACCCCTGACATTACTTATGTGTATTGAATAACCTGTAGGTCTTCATACTCAATCACTAACACATTAAGTCACGGAAGGAGTATTTAATAGGTGTTTCTTCTCTTGAGGAGCTGCATGGAGGTACATTCTGTACCATGCTGAGAGTGAGATGCAGGGGAAGACTATAAAGTATTTAACTCCACGGTGTCCTCTCTTGGTATTCGTGGTCTAGTTAGATATTATTATATCTAATTGTCAATTTTCCTGAGTTCTGCCACGACTACCTCTCTTTGCCTAAATGGCTGTTGCCTCTTAAGTCTCCACTCACCCGTGCCCAGAGCCTTAGTTATTTTCTCAGTGAAGCTGTTTAATGGGGATTGGATTGCCAGGCCCATCCAGGAAATGGCAGTACAGCCTAGAAATATGTCACCTCAGGTAGCTTATTGCCTTTTCCTTTACTTCAGAATGCCCACTCTCACACATTGCTGTTACACTCATGTCTGATTAACAGTCAAGAGGATGTTTGATTTCAGCTAGTTCATGTAATTTCAGTTGGGAAAACCACTCTGAGCTAGTAGGCAGTTTTTGCACAGAATGTTTACTGTCTTTGAAGCTGAAGTCAGGCACTGAATGAGCCTGGAATCAAATTGATGCACCATAATGGTGTAAAGCCCTGAAATGGTAAAACACTGATATCTTCCTATAAATATCAAGATTAAACAACAAAAACAACCTACAGTGCTTTGTTTTTCTCATTTGAAATGGAGATTGACTGCTGCATTGTGTGTCTACATATATTTCCAGGTTATCTGTGCACTTGCAGACAGGTCATGTTCACTGGTGTTTCAATGATTGTTAAACCGTTTTATCTATTTCCAGGTTTTTTTCTCTTTCTAATAAAAGCAGATTGGGGGCTCCAGGATCCGGGTTTTAAAAACTAACTTTGTGAGCATTTCAGTGTCAGCTTACATTATCCATAATGTTGTATAGCTACAGAATCTATTTCCTTTCTTTTCTTTTCTACTTCTTTTGCAGTACTGTACTCCTAGTTATTCCTTCTGTGTCAACGTATACTCAGCTGGTATGCTTTCTTGGGTTTCTGTTTTGCAAATTCACAGGCTTCTCTTACAACCCTGCTTCTCATTCACAATCTCACCACTCTATAAAGAGTTGTCAGCTCTAACAGTATATTTCATTGTGCATGGAGGACTTTTTTTGTCACAAAAATGTGGACTCTGTGGAGCAGTTTTTGAAATTGCCTTTGAAATAGTCTTTTCCTGACATGAGATGAAACAGGACACACACACAAATCAGACTTAATAGCGCTACAACGTGGGGGGCGGGGCGGGAGAGGTCAAATCAAAGAATATTTCTGTACTACAGATAGCAACTAGCAGATCATTAAATATATTAGCTATCTCCTAGCACCTGCAAAGCTATATCATCAGGAAAATGTAAGGCAATACACAAGGATAGCAATAATCTCTGTCTCAGAAGGGTTGGTGTATAGGCATATGGTATTATGACACTTCCAGATAATTAACTAGTTACTGCAAAGGCACTCGCCCCCTTGAAACTGTGAACAGGTTACTTTAAGCAGTAGTGCATTCCTGGACTGCTTCTGGATGGTGGGAGTTAAGAAGGAATGAAGTGGATAAGAGAAAAGGGGGAAGATAAATGATGGAGTATGGCCAAGTGGCTAGAGCACAGAACTGGGTGTCAGGTTCTGTGGATTCTATTCCAGGCTCTGTCACAGACATGTTGTATGCTGTGTAGTTGTAGCCGTGTTGGTTCAGGGCTATTAGAGAGACAAGGTGGGTGAGGTAATCTCTCTTATTGGACTAATTTCTATTGGTGAGAGAGACAAGCTTTTGACTCTGAGTACCTCTCCCTGACCTGAAGAAGACTGGTGTGGCTCAAAAACTTCTCTCACCACTAGAAGCTGGTCCAATAAAATATATTACCTCACCCACCTTGTCCCAGAGACATGTTGTACGAACTAGGTTAAGTCACGTAAACTCTCTAAATCTCAGTTTCTCCCTTTCTGAACCGGAGATAATAATACCTACCTCATGGTGATATTTTAAGCCACAATTCATTAAAATTTAAAAAGGTGAAAGTTATTGACAACCCTTAAATTATCACAAAAGAGTTACTTTGAAGAAGCTGTGTGATCTCAGGAAACATTGTCTTATGACACAGAGCTATCCACAAGAAGTGCAGAAAATGTAAAACAAGTGACTGACTGAGTATATGGCATAGGATTGATTTCTGCCCTCACACCTGAAGGATAGGGGCCGACAATATGAAGGGGATGTTTTTGCAGTGTAACAACTACCCAGGTAAAAAAAAATAATTCTGTGCAGCCACACTCAAATCAGTGGGACTATTCTGAGAGTAAAGAGCTCCTCAACTTGAGTAAAAGTAGCAGAATCAGGCCTCAAATGATTAACCCTCTCTTGTCTCCTGTGAATTTCATATCATCTCCATTTTAACAAATGTGGAAATTGGGATACAGAGAAGTTAGGTGGAATGACCAAAGTCACACAGGGAGTCACAGTCAGAGGTCGGACTGGAACATTGGTGTCCTGGCTTCCAATCTACTTCATGAATCAGAAAACCATGTCCCTCGAGAAACCATAGATATAAAAGGCCTGATTTTGAAGTGTTTTCGATTTTGTTGAAGTAAATGCTACCATAAGAATGTCAAACTGAGAAAGGCAATTTAGATGTTTAAATGGTAGCATCTGTGGGTACAAATTATTGCAGGAATCAACTGGTTGCACAAAAATGGAAACCAAGTCAAGGATCTCTTAGAAGTCAGATCTCCAAAAAAAAAATAGTCAAAGAAAGTTTTCCCATTCTTACTTCTGGATTTTTCTCCATTGGTCAACAGTTGATTTGGCTACTGCAGTTCCATTCTGTATCAGTCTCTTTTCTATATACTTCTAGATGATTTAAAAATGAATGTAAGGTAACATGCACAAATACTGGAGAAATCATTTTGTTTTACAGTGTTCTGGAGAGGATACACCAAAGAGATTTTATTCTCAGAATCAGTCCTTGTAAAATGTATGTCCAATTAACGTTTTCTTTTTAAAATTATATATAATTATAATAATTTTGTGTTTGGTACCTTGTTGCTATGATAGAATATCATTATATTTTTTTGGTAATCAATGGAGAGAACTGGAGAATATATACAGTAGAAAAATTGCAATAGTTGTGGCATTTTGATATATGGGATAGGCGTTAAAATAGATAAGCTATTGTAAGGCTTAGTCTTGTTTGCTGGGTTTTTATTTAATGCTTCTGTGTTCAGTTGTGTTGGCTCGTCAGAATCAAAAGGCATTTCTATATCCTCTGCACCTGCTTCACATTTCACATAAGAAGCATGGCATGTGGTTTAGGTTTCAGTGAAAGATGTGAAATGGCAATAAAGTTATATAGCTGCTAGGATGTTCTGGGTTAGTGCTACTCCTCATCTAGTAGTGTGTGTTAGGGCATTTTGATTGCCTGAGGAGTGATTTAAAGGACTTAGAAATAAAACCTGCTAAGAGCCTCCCCAATAGATGCTCTTTCCCCTACAGAATATTCGGGTCTATTATCACTTAAGCCAAGGTGAACTCGGGTGCTGGAGAGCACACAAAGGCAGGCAAAAGAGAGTTCTGAGTTAAGAAGCCCTGGCAGGGATATAAGGTCTAAATATGGTTGTGACAAAGAGGGAAGACTGGCATGTGGAAAGACAAATTTTTCCTGGATACCAATGAACTCAACGTTTTGAGGGAGACAGAGGTAAAACTTTGATGAATTTCAGTGAAATACAGCTGTTGATCTCCTGAATTTGGCATGATATATTGTTAGGAATATTGGACTGTCTGACCACTAGAATAGAATCAATGAAAAGGTAAAGTGTTTTATATAAAGAAAGATGGTGGATTTTTAGGGAGTCACAATATGATATGAAAACCATGCCTGTAGACTCCTTTTGAGTGGAACACAGGACATGAAAACCATTGCAAGGTCACAGTACAGTTCAGGAAATAACTTCAAATCTTTATAGCAAAACCTACAAGAGTTCAGGAGTGCTTTGTTAGATGAACAAAGATCAAGATGCTCTAGCTGCATTTGCCTCCCTGCCATGATTAACATTTGTGATCAAGATCTACCAGGTTTAGTTGTAGTAGAAGACTATCCTGCATACACTACTATTTGGGATTTTAGTACATGTGGCAGTGTTGGCGGATGGGCATATATGGACATGATCCTGTGCCTGGAGGTCAATAAGAGTTTTGTCACTGATTTCAATGGCCGCAGGATTATGTCAAGGGAAGGACTGTCAGCAAACCAAAGCCTCTAAAAATGGCTTTCTACTGAACAGCAATGACAGTTTACCCATCACATTACCTCACACCATTGGCAGCCATTCCCTCTCACATTAAATCGCTTGTTTTCTCTCTCCACTCAAAATGTTATTCACCTAAGCCTCACCTCTGCAGTGACGTCAATGGAAAGTCTACAAAGGCAGAAGCACGATGCATTCAAACTTACAAGTATTATTTTGTCTCTGTGTTTTTTTCTTTTTTCTTTTTCTTTTTGCAGTAGTTTGTTGAATTTTCTTTAGCATTGTCTTATAATAGGAAAATAATGTCTATGCTGTTGGGTTATATTCACAATAAATAGTTTTTGGGTCCTCAAATGCTACAACTTTGCTTCAGCATTTAATTGCCCATACAAGGTATTTAGGGCCGGCACCCGCAAATGGAGCAGTATGTTCAAAAGAGCTTGGCGATCATTTAGACATCAGAATAAGTCTCCAGATTTTGATGGGTGGGTTTTGAGCTCTTTTGAAAGTCTGGCCTTTGTTTAGATGCTGAAGTGAGAGAGGAAAACTTGGCCCAATAGCGAGTACTGAGCACATGGAAAATCAGGCCATTAGCTCTTTTGACGTTGTAGCTGTTATTGCTGTGTATATTCTGCCGTGAATATTATATTATTGTTCTTTATTACTACAACTGAACCTAATGACTGCAATCGAGATCAGGGGGACTCCATTGTGCTTGGCACTGTACTAACACAGAATGAAGGCAATACTTGCCCCAAAGAGCTCACAATCTAATTTAAGGCAAAATACAACAGTGGGTTTTTAAAAAAGGAAGGAACAAGGGAACGAGGATGAGGATGAGCAATAGGAGCATATGTGCACAGCCATAGTGTTTTTATAATCCCCTATGCAATTAATTTCTTCTGCTGAGGAACTGACCTGCTGTTATTTTATTCAGAGTACCACCATCTTTGAATAATGAATCATTCTCTGCACCCAAAATAACCTCTCACCCATGAACTATTATTCTCACACTGGTCACTGTGCCCTAGCAGTTTTTATATTGCAGCAGATGATACAGTACGGAACTTGGTAGTGTACATTTTAATATAAAACTCTGCTAAAACCATACCACCTTGAACACGCCTGATCTCATCTGATCTCGGAAGCTAAGCAGGGTTGGGCCTGGTTAGTACTTGGATAGGAGACCTCCTGGGAATACTGGGTGCTGTAGGCTTTTTTGCGGGGGAGGGATAGCTCAGTGGTTTGAGCATTGGCCTGCTAAACCCAGGGTTGTGAGTTCAATCCTTAAGGGGGCCATTTAGGGATCTGGGGGATTGGTCCTGCTTTGGTCCTGAGTAGGGGGTTGGACTAGATGACCTCCTGAGGTCCCTTCCAACCCTGATATTCTATGATTTTATGATTCTATGATATTCTAAAAACAAGCTTTAGACACCCATGTAATTATTTTTATTCTCTCTTATGTGAATGAAATGTATAAGGACATATGCAAAAGCATTGCACTTGTTTATATTATTTATTTGGCCCCAGTGTTTAACCCATCCCTAACCCCACTGTGGTTTCACACTAGGTAGCAATCATGTAAATAAATTAATTTTAATATAGCTGTGTAGGTTGCTGTGTGTTATATATGTACTTTGTATATAATAAGATATGCCCATGTGTATATGATGCCAGAGAATATGAAAATCTAATATTTTTATGCTCCTGACATGCAATTCATATTACAGATATTCCATCTGTTTGGAATGCAAGTATGTAATGGCACCCCCATACCTAAGGGAAGGGACAATATTCTATTCTATTCAGAATCTTGTCCCACACTCATCACCAGTATCTGAGCACCCATAAAACCAAATATAATCATTATAACAAGGAATTAATTCTCACTCCAGACATGTCATTGTCCTAACAGATTTATCTACACAGAAAAGTATTGTACTATAACTCCCCACCCTTCACCAAAAAGAAAAATACACAAAATATATGTATGAAGGGAAATACAGGATTTAACAGCTAGAGTGCAAGGGTTTGACATCACATTTCATGAAGTGCATGTTGCAGATAAAGTGGAGCCAAAGATCGTTTTGGAAATTGTCTTCAGTGAATGAAAGTAAGGTCCAGATCCACACTGCAACATTCAGTATTGGAAGGAGATATTTACTGAACTAAATAATTGGAATTGTGGTGCTTAGCACTTTTGAAAATCAGGTTGTATGTAGCTGTATGTGTGTTTTGGAAATGTTTTACTTTCAAATTGCAGAGGGATTTGAGTGGTTGAGTTTATCTGTAAGATATAAAATGTTCACTGAAAAGGGATTCTGACAAAGTCTTGAAATACTGAAGCAGATACATGGTACACAAAAAGAGCTGGGTGAAATCTTTTCAGCAAATAGTATTGTCACTGAAAAAATGCATTTTGGGGTCAGGGGGGTCTGAAACTATTTTCAAATTTGGGTCAGATTTGTTGAATAGTTTTGGCTGATGTATTTTGAAAGAGGACAAAAATAGATTTGACCATTTCTAAACGTTTTGGTTCAACTTTTTGGTTTCAAAATGTTTCATTTTGAACATTTTAAAATGTTTCTTTTAGTTATTTTTGTTCCAAAATGTTGTCCCAGTTTGAATTTTGGCCATTTTTTAAAAAAATCCACAGGAAAAAGGTGAAAAATGCCCCCCCAAATGACCACATTGAGAAAAAAAAAAGGCAAAAAATTCATTTTGGGTTGACTCAAAATGTTTTCGTCAGTTCCAAACAAAAAAAATTGCGTCCTTGCTTTGGTGAAAAATTTTAAAAATATAAATTTCAGTTTGATTCAAAGCAAATTTGGGGGAATTTTTTGGTTTGGCCCCAGAATAAAAAATATTTGCTCAGATTTATATAGAAATTCTTTAATGACAATAACCATTTGCTCTCTCTGAAAATAATCTGTCACATTAGCTTGTCTTGCAATTGTCCCACAGCTTGTCTTCAAGATAATTGGCATATTAGGAAATGGGCAGAGCCACAAAGTCTATTTTAAAGTCATTTAAAATCTTTATTGTAGACTTTAGGAGTCACCACAGTGACTGAAAGGGTGATACATCATCTAATTTACATCTGACACATTTTCACTCTTTTCTTAATGGTATTTTCAAAATGTTCCAAAAAATGTATTGTTATATTTTGATAAATATTTGTTCAGAAAATGGTTTAACTATAGAAGGACTACTTAAATCCCTAAAACTATGCCTGTGCTTAAGTGGTTTGCTGAATCAGGGCATGTAGATTAAAGTAATCGAAAGGAAGAACAAAGAACAGCCCTTCTGATGTTTTCCTTTCCGTATGAGATGTTAGTAATGCTACCTGTTTATTACATTATAAAATAATAATCATATATTGAAAAAAGAGCAGGTAACTGTGATTTATTGGGTATAATTGTGTCACAGGGTTCTGATAATGATATAAACCAAAAGAACAAATCTCAGCAGTTTATGTTGTGACTTACTAGAACTTTGAGACTGAACTATAACCCCATAATTCAAAATTTGCCTGTTCTCTATTAAAATGTGAAATAACATAGTTTAGTACATTGATCTGATTCCAGACCTACTATTTTCCTGTTTCTTTTGAGGTGATATTCCCTGATTCAAAGTAATCTTTTGGCCCCTGCTCCTCTTCTATTGAGGCTATACTTCCTTCAGTACCTTATCCTAGCCTGAAGGGACTCTGTTAAACTACCTTAATCTGAAATGTCTGTGTGCTAGCCTGGTGGCAGTAACTAACTCTGACAGGGGACAGATGTTTAGTACCCTTGGTGGGGTCTTGCTATTAGTGGTTGTAATGTAAAGATTTTGTAGTAACTGTACTAACTATAAACCAGCCAGAATAACATCAGTGTTCCTATGAATTTCTCTCTCTTTCGTGCGCGCTTTTAATGATGTTTTGTGAGATATTTTGCTCTCAGAAAACAGAAACATTTCTCATATTTTAAAAATAGATCTAATGCAGCACTGTTATTTTTATTATAAATAAATTACTTTGCTAGGTTTAGACATTGCCAAAGAACATAGATTAGAATTTTGGTGTTTGAGTTTTGAATTGGATTAAGAACAATATAGCACCAGTTTGATAGAGCATTAAAATCAAATGGAAGGCCACTAAGTTTAAAAATTAGAATTTTATGATCAAATAATTCTCCTCACCTGATATATTTTTGATACAAAGCTCTTTGTTTTATAAAACCTTTTGGCCCCAGCGCACCACCCTCCCTTGAAAAGTATACACTGGGAGGACAATCAAATGTAAAACATTAGACTGGAAAATATTTAATCTGTTCTGGTGTAACAGCTACTAGAAAAAAAGGAAAATAAAGTGTTATGTCAACTATTCAGAATGTATAAAAGCTGTTCAGAAAATGTCTAGCATACTTCATGTTACCGCTTTTAATGGCATAAATGAGTATAAAATAGTTAAAATATATTTCAGTTACTTTGGGTCAAGTTCTGATCTCAGCTGCACTGATGTACAATTGCCTTCAGTGGAATTACTCTGGATTTATGTCAGTAAAATTGACACCAGAATTGGCCCTTCTGTTCTTCGGACAGGCTTGCACTTTGGGTGCACTCCTTTTGGATGTTTACTAGGCACATAGGGTAAAATTTTCAAGAGAATCTACAGTGACTTATGAACTTAAATCCCATTTTCAAAACTGAGATAGGCTATGTCTACACTGTACACGTCACAAATAGCTACATGCTGCAGTGAAAAGTGACCTGGGTCCACATTATGGTGTGTAACTACACTTGCCAGTGAAAGGCTCTGGCAGCAGGGAGGCAGCAGGCAAAAGTCTCAGCAGCAGGAAGCTGCCGGACGGAGCCTTTCCCTTCTGCTTCCCCCCGCAGGAGCCTTTCCCCACTGCTGGAGTCTTTCCCTGCAACAGGGAGCTGCCTTTCTCTGTACTGGGAAAAGGTTCCAGCAACTTCCTGAAGTAGCTTTCCCTGCTGCTGGAGTCTTTCCCTGACGCTAGGACCAATCACTGCCACAGGGGATGGCTCCAGCAGTGGAGAGGCAGTGGGCCACCATGCTGATAAAAATAGCAGTGTAGACTAGGAGGCACTGCTTGCGTATGTAGAAAGCCCTGTAAGGGTATATACCCAGGTACATAACCATAGGGATCAGGAGTCTCTCTACTCTCCTAAGCTGTGGCTCACTGACTACACTGCTTTTTATACCCATATTAGCGGTTATGTAGTGTATGTACTCTACAGGTTGTATGTGCAGTGTATACGTACCTTTAGGCACTAAGGATCCTAAATGTCTGTCACTTTTGAAAATGGGACTTAGGTTCCAAAGTGATATTAGCTGCTTTTGAAATGAACTCTGATTATCATGGATTTCATTATGATAACTACAGTCTTTATGTAGAAATAAATAATTAGGGCTTGTTACTATAAGTCACTGGAACTTTTGCCTAATTCAGGTCTGAGTAAACATTGAGGACTTGATCACCCTTTCCTGAGAATAAACCTCTGAGAGATGCTCCCCTTGTGGAGTTTCTCCAGAATCATTCCACTAAAGATCAAATAGGGGGTTCTGTCCCTAAATCTCATAGACCCCCTTCAGATCTGTGAAGATCTTCCACTAGATCAAGAGGATGGGTCTTTGTTGAGGTTTTGTTCCTCCACAATGACTTTGAATGTGGTACCAATGCCAGGGTTTTCCTTATCAACAAATGCCCCTGGAATCCTTTCCCAGCGGATTTCCCATAGCATTAGGGGTGGGGGATGGTAGGGAAGAGTTAATCTAATCCAGGCAACATTGACACTTTTGTTAGATGTATCACTGGTGGCCAGACAGGATGTTGTATATCCCCTGATTCCATGCTTAGACCTCCCTGCCCCTTCCACCTTTCCACACATTCGTCCTGGGTCCTGTGGAGATCCCTTCATGGAATCCATGGAAAGGGGAGGATCTTGTAAAGATGTGGGACATTTGGCTCAAAGGGTTTTGATAGCTTCAGCACTCAGCTCCTGACAGGATAAGGTTCCAATTCGGAGCACAGGGCTGAGTAAACACAAACACCTCTGTGTTGATGTTGTCATGGAAATAACGGCCTTCATTTTCTCACTGATTACATCTGCTTCATGTCTGAGGCACAAACACTGAAAACCTGGAACAGTTTTACCAAAATAGGTAGCTTCTTTGTTTCTAAATGAGTATGGAAAATTACCTGACCTTTGATGAATGTTTTGATAATGGCAGACATACGGACCTATTATCTGTTTTCAGGAAGTGTAGGCAGAATGGTACCATTCCTGCATTATTAATAGTAGTAATAATAATAAGAAGAATGAACAGGTAATTCTTTTAGACACATCATGGAATCTCTCAATAGAGCAGTTCAGAGGCACCAGATATCTTGTTTCCAGCTACAGAGAATATAGTTCTGTTCTGCATTCATGAATAGCCGTGTTAAAGCCAAATAATCACCTTTTTTTTTTTTTAGTTAGAAGCAGTGATGTAACAAAGAAAATCATATTATTTCTCACTGGTACATTTTATTCATATCTTAATAGTGGTTACCTCTATAATGGTTAATAGTGGTTCTCACTATAAGGCATTTATTCAGGAAAAAAAGCCCTCAATCCTGCAGGCCTTATGCTGGCAAACCTCCCTTTTATCTGAGTGGGAGGTTTGCCTAATACCTGGTCTATACTTAGCAGTTAGGTCTACATAACCACATCAGTCCAGGATATGAAAAATGTACACCTCTGACTGATGGAGCTATGCTGATCTGACCCTCAGGGTAGATGCAGCTATATAAATGGATGAATGATTCTGTCAACATATTTGCCATCATTCTGGGAGGTGGTGTTTCTACACAGATGGAAAATCCTTCCCATTGGTATAGGCTGCAGCTACACTTCAGGGATATGCTGGCATAGCTATGGTGAGGTAGCTGTGCTGGTATAATCTCCGTAGCATAAACATACCCTAAGAAACGATGACAAGGCTGGTCTCCTAATCTTTTCCTAAAATATTAGAGAGTAGAGTTTATAGTGATTTACAATCTATGTTCCTGACCCCGCAAACATTTGTGCATATGTTTAACTTTAAACACTGACTTCAGTGGGACAATTTAAAGGAGTAAAGCTAAACATGTGCATGGCATTTGTAGGTTCAGAACCTAAATATTTGGTAACAGGGTAAAAAAAAATACAAAATATATTAAAATTACAACTCAAAATATTTACTCTGTTACGTAACTACACATAGTAGTACATTTCAGGGTTACCATAAAGTCAATAGGATTAGCAACATTCTCTCCAGATCCAAGTCTTACGTGCATAAGCACAAAGTATAGAAAACCTTTGTATAAGTTAGTGGGTTTTATCCTAGATAGATTTCTGCATTCAGGAAATAACCTGATCTCTAGTAGCACTCAGTACATACACTGCCGAGGATATAATCCCAGTGGTAACACCATTTTAATCGTCTAGAGAACTAGCATAAGAAATTGAAGCAGTTTCCTCCCAAGAGAAACATGAACATGTTATATTACTATATTAACTTGAAGCATATTCATGTGGTTGGAGGTGACACCATTTATTTACTGAATTTGGGCTTGCATATTTGTCGTAATAAATCATGTTAAAGACCAGGTTTTCAAAGAAATTAAAAAAAAATAGTTTGGGGGGCACCTATTCATCATTATCAATTGTTATTTTTGTTACTTCTTGCATAGTGGGTGTAAAAATATTGCTGCTTAATAAATGTAATGTCACTGGACTTTAGGGCCCCATAATAGTTATATCTAGCTGTTACAGAGCCCCTTTTCATCCATAGACCTCAAAGTGCTTTACCGAGAAAGTAGGTATCTTTATCCCACTTTTTAAAGATAGAAACAGGTACAGGGAGTCAAAGTGACACACTGGCGGTCACCAGCAGAGGAACAGAACCCAGGTCCCTTGAGTCTGAGTCAAGTACCCTTTTGATTTGGCTACACTGCCTTTCTTAAAAAAATTAGGAGGTGTGATCTACAGGAAGGAAATATTATTTTATTCTTGGGATTTATAGTTGTTTGAGACAATGTATGACTACTTCATAAATTAAATGGAGACACTGGTCTGCAAGCCCATAAATCCAAGCCAAAAAAAAAAAAGTAACAGTGTAAAAAGATAGGGGCATATTGTACCATCAGCTTTTAAACAGAACAGCCTGTTCGTTTGGTGCTTGTTGGTCACAAAGGAGTTCATCCCTTTACAGGGGGCCAACACAAGGCCTATGGGCCATTCAAGCATGACTTAAGTGGCTTTGCAGAAGTCCTGTGCTGTCTCTCTGAATAGGGATACATTTTATCCTAAAAGAAGGATGGGTGCAAGAGCTTATGTTGTGGACCAGCAAAGACAAGGGTTGTTTTACTGGGGAAAGATGAAAAGGTATTAATATTTCTTGCTGGCTCAGTAAGTACATTTCCTGCTGAGAAAAGTTATTGGCTTCAAAAGAAGTTCTCTGCTTTTTTCCAAGTAAAGGTGGGATGCCAACTGGCTGTCTTGGAATAGTGAGTAAGATCAAAGGTCAAACCTGCTTCAGATGTCCAGGAGCACCAGCAAATGCAAAGAGTACATCATAAGCTGGGAAATAGGAACAACACAAATAGTATCAGCCACTTCTATATTGTGACAGATACACCAGCTTTACTTCATTTTGTGGTTTGGAAATAAAGCATCTACTAGAGCATATGAAGAGCAAATGAGAACTAGCTTGAACTGGGCTATAAAGATAGGTCCTGAGCATTTGGCCCTTATGGGGTATGTCTACACTGCAGTTAAACACCTGTGGCTGGCCCGTGTCAGCTGACTAGCAGTTGTGGGGCTTAATAGCAGTGTAAACATATCCACTGAGGCCAAATTCCTATTAAAGGCAATAGAAATTTTGCATGTGCAAAATGTGAGGAAAGACCTGAAGATCTGTATAGTCTAAAATGTTTTATGAAACTCCATTAAATGTGACTGTCTAGGTAATTTAGTTGTCAGACTTCTGTTGAGTGTTGCTGCTGAAGTATAGTCCTGTATCTTAAACGACACCCATAAAATGACAGAGCGATCTTTGATTTCTAATGATGTTGAGCTATCAAACCTAAGTGTGTAAAATAGCATTTCCATTGGATACTGAAGTTTAGCTAGTGTGTGTATGGACCCAGTATTCAGGCTGTCTTGCTACAAGCAATATTATCATTAGGGAAATGACCTGTCATGCAATTTGCTGTAGTGTCATATTTCAGAATAAAAAAATGCTCCAACGCTTTCAGCTTAAAAACCACCCTGCCCCGTCTCTCCCAAAAGACTTTTCCCCAAACTGATACAGGAGATTTTACTTTTGTGATGAAGACTGTTGGGAATGAATGAAAGTAGGATGATTATTTGAAGTATTGCATCTTGATTTCCTGGTACATAAATTCTGTCGAGAAGTTTCATAGAGCAGTTGTTAAGGCCAATGCCAAATATGACTGGAAACAAATTATAGCTTGGTTTTGCTGAACACTGATATTCACTATGCTGCACACACATCTGGCAATTGTTGATGTAAAATCTGGAAAAAAGTTAGTTTGACCTCTTTAAATGTTTCTTTGCCAAAAATGATCAGATTCTGTATTCACTGCTAGCACCTCAGTGATTCTAATTTACAGTCTTACTCATACTTTTTGATACTGTTTCTGGTGCATTATTTTGACCAGAAAAGCTGGGAACTACCATCTTAGCTGAAAGACTAACAAATTTATTTGAGCATAAGCTTTCGCATCTGATGAAGTGAGCTGCAGCTCATAAAAGCTTATGCTCAAGTAAATTTGTTAGTCTCTAAGGTGCCACAAGTACTCCTTTTCTTTTTGCGGATAGACTAACACGGCTACTACTCTGAAACCCATTTTAGCCGATACTTTCCTGCAGATGAAGCTCTGGGGGGAGGAAAACTCACTAAAGTTCTCCTTGCAAAGTTTCCTCTGATTTTTTTTCCCCACTGGGATAGGAGTTTCCCACTCTCCACAGAAGAAGCAGAGAGTCCCAAAACTCTACAGATCCCCCAAATCCTGTGGCTCTCGGGGATGTCTTAGAGGCACTTTTGTCCTGGGAGAACATGGCCCTTCTTCCTACTGTATTGACCAGCCATGCCACAAATTTACCATGGTCAAATCCAACTCCTACCACAGGGATCATGTCCTGAGTGCATAGTATCAGCAGGCTTTAGTATGAGTGAAATTGGGCTAAAGTATTTTAAAATCATTCTAATCCCAGAGAAGAATGTGGCCCTTAATGGTTATTTTATTTAAGGTCAGCTCAACAATGCAACCTTATTGAAACTAACAATTTCAGAATTAAATTGTCATAGTCTTTCTTATGAAAACAATATACACAAGCAACTTATACTTATCTTAAGTAATATTCTGTGATGTTCTTAACTTTGCAAAATAGACTGGATAAAGTGTCCACTTCTATAGTTTATTTTAAATTAATATGATCATTTTCATAAGTAAGAACCTTTTAAAGAAAGTAAATAAGGAAGTATTTACTCCTTCTCATACCACAAGAACTAGGGGTCATCAAATGAAATTAATGGGCAGCATATTTAAAACAAACAAAAGGAAGTATTTCTTCACACAACACAAAGTCAAAGTCATAAAGCCTGAATGAACCTGGAGGTGGCTTCTACAGGACAAGATTGAAGAACAATGGCAGGACTATGTGGGGAAACTGGTACTTCCACTGCTTGTACTGTACCACTAAATTTATGATCATTTTGTGCAAATATTCTTCATTCACTAAACTTTCTCTCTTTATTTAAAGTTAATTTAATGTACTTGAGAGATTAAATCACAAAAATATAAATTATTGTGCAATAAAATGCCTTACATACTAGATTGGAATCTTCTATGAGGCTTCTATCAACTCAAAAGCCAATTAAATATAGCTCTATAGCCATGACAACATCTTAAAAAGGGAAGATGAGTCACTGGCTAGTCACGCTCTCTGGGGTTTTACTTTTGCAAAATTCTACATTTCAAACCGTGTAGGCTGAAGTGTTAATTCTTTTTGTACATTGCTGCAATTCACTTTACCTCAGTGAGGAAGTTTACTCACTTGTGGGTTTACTAGCAGCCCTGGCCATGGGAACCAGTAGGGTGCTTGCTATAGAGTGCAAGCGAAGTGCTAGCTGCTTGCTGAAATACGACCGAACACTCTGCAAAACGGAGATAAAATTAAGGCACCCACATCCGGAGACTCTAAATTGTTCTAGCATGCTGTCCCTTATCCGGAAATAAAAATGAAATCCATTAGTTCCAGCCACTGCTAAAGTACTCAAATATTAAAAAGTAATTATTGATTTCTTACATACGATGTACAGTTGAACCCGTACCTTGACCCAGATCCTCATTTGGTGAAAATTAAAATATCTTCATTATGTCAGTGGAGCTCTGCAAATTTGTGTCAGGTTGTCATCTGCCCTTATTAGTTTTGTTTTTGAACATTAACCTTCCTCTTATGTTCTGTTTTTAAAGTATCTATCTTAATTATTGTTTGTTATTATTTGTTATTAGTTACTGTGTCTATTCTTATGAATGCTTATAAAGAAGCAAAATGTACAACACCTAAATTGTTAAAGAACAACTGTGGGAAATAAATATTCTCTCTTTGAAATATACAAAAATTGCAGTTTTAGTTACATTGTGAGCAGTGGATCAGCACTTCCTTTTCACTGTGGTTGGCAAGAACAAGTTTGCAAATGTGGTATGCTCTGAAGAGATAGAATGCAGAGTGTGGGCAGTACTTTAGGAATCCATTTTTTCTTAGGAATTCTAACCGAGCATTTGTTTGTGATGGGTAGGAGTCTAGCAGAGCTGAAGGTCTGTAATTCTTCTCAGTAAACTGCAATTGAACTTAAATCTGGATCAAGAGGCTATTTCTGAAAATCCTCTAGAGCTCAGGGGTGATTTTCTTCTTCAGGCTGCTTCTGTTCAGGCATCTTCTGTAAGGGAACCAAATTATTTTGACATCTTTTTTCCATTTGGACTCAAACAATAAAAATGTCCTAACTGAACTGATAGCTGGTTGGGGATTAAAATGGGCTGGGATCACGTCACTTGTGTCATATGCTGTTGCATGTTGGAAATCTAAACTTCTGCCTTTATAACAAGCTGAACCAAAATCCTTGATCTGATCACCTCTGAATAATGAGGTTTCTGAAAATAGGATCTCAATCCAACTTCTGTAGCATTAGCATTTTTAATTAGATGGGGGCAGAAACAACCTAGTTGGGAGATCCCAAATGGTCCAAGCATCCCAGACTGAGCAAACTGAGCTAATAGTTCTAAACAACTGTCATGCCCCTTACTACTCCTGCATAGAAAAGGGTCAGTGTTTGACTCTGCAGGACAGAGTCTCTGCCTTTTTCTACTGTAAGTGGCACAAAGAGAGTGGACATTGGACATATCCCTGTAGCAGGGGATTTCCCTGTGGGGAGTCCTAGACCATCCTTCTGGCTGGTTGCTTTCGAGTAGAAAGTGATGGGGGTAGAAGGAGATGGAAAAGAGGCATGACCAGAATGTGCTATTATCACCTGGCAGGACCGTTACCAGCTGGTGCAAATTAGAGCAACCCACTACTCTGCTCAAAACTGCTCCAGGGTAAGGGGCCCGGCAGAGAATTCGGGAGCTGCAATCAGCTGAGAAAAAATCCAGAAAGTAACCTCTTAATACGTCCTTTGCAATATCATCCTAATGCTGTATAGAAATCTAGTATGAAATGTTCTAGGACTAAAAACTACCCAGACATATTTTTTTCAGTCTCTTTTATAAATCAGAAACATAGAAATGCTGTCAATCTAGGTAGTAAAAGAAGTAGAAGCTATGAAGGTAAAGTACAAATGATTGAATATTATGCAGTGAATACATTGTTTGACAAATTTTGTCGTTAATTATGAAATGCATTTAACAGACAATTTTTTTTTTCAAGTACTCAGCCTCCTCTTAAGCAGGTCCTGGGTTACACAGGTTTTATATATGACATCATAGCCCTGGTTACTGTCACCAAACCACAAAGATGGAGTGTGACTTCATGGCCAACCAATAGCCATACACCACTGCAACACATATGGCCCACAGGCAGGAAGTGCTCCTATTGTTAGGCCTGTAGGATCTGTACTAAGGTTGACTTAGACAGAAGTTGAACTTTATTTATGTAACAGGCTAACTGTAATGATAGCCACATAGTCTACATTCAGAGACCAAGTGCAGCAACTAAATATAATGTACCTGTAGCATATAAAATAGATCCCATCAAGACCAATCTTTCCAACAACACACATCTCCACTACTTCTGTTATAGGGCAGCCTTTATGAGCTAACTATCACTAATAGAAAAATTAGCAGGCTTAGGCTGCTTAATGATTGCATCAGTGGTTGCCTCAGTAATGGAGTCTATAGTGTCTGTTACAATGCATTAATTCTGCAGCAGACACCACAGCAAGGCAGGACCTCATGTATTTTCCCAGACGTGTGGGAAGAAAGACAATATGCAAGGGATGTGATTTAGTTAGGCCTCAACTCTATTAACTTAATTCACCCGGAACCACCCAGCAATAACTGGTACAATGTAGCTCATGATTCCCTCCTTAATTGTTTCCACTTCTTGGAGGGCTACTTTCAGTCTTCCACGCCTCCACAGCTAGTACCCAATCCATTGTTGGTACCCCAGAACTCTCCTCTTGTCTGAGCGTTAACGGGATGAGGCAAGGGGTTGTCTCCTCACTGTTACTGTACGTTAGGAGCCCCAAAGCCATTCCCCAGATTCATGAGGAGATGCCTTCCCTAAGGCCACTTCCTATTCTGGTTTATCAGAAAACTGGACCCTATGGAACAAGTACTTGCACCTGCCACAGGTAGACACCAGCAATTAGCTTGGCTACCTCCCACTTATTCCCAGACAGGTTCCCAGATAGTTAACAGTTCCCTCCCTAACATCAGCCACAAATATATCCACTCCCTGGCTCATTGTCCCTGAATGACTCAGGTACCAGATACGATATTTTTGGTGGTCTATTGCCAATCTTCCCCATTCCTGATGATTCGTATGTCTTCTGGCCTTGTCAGCCTGTGAAGGCCTAGGGGCTCCCTGCCCTCCTTTTGTTGCAGAATTCTAGAGCACCCTAGGAAAAGGTCCTGGATCTTTCCTAACTCGCTGTGCCCTCATGACTAAGTCGGTTCCCTTATACGCTGCTTAAATATTGTACTGCATTTGTAATGGAGTCTGTAGTCTCTGTTACAATGCATTGATTCTGCAACAGGCACAAGGAGGGTCTCATGTATACTGTGACTATGGAATTTCCCCCGGAATCCACCCTTTGAAGCAGAACCATGCTCTAGAATCTTGGGTTTCACTTTTTAAAAAGTGTTTCTAGCTCTTCTGGTTGTGTAGAAGACTTTGAAAACTTGACCTGAGTGTAAATGTGGTCAATCTGAGGCTACAGACATCCTGAAACAATAGCTCTCAGAGGTAGGAACTTTCTGATCCAGTATAAAATGTTGTTATCTTTGAAAACTACAGATGGCTTTTTAAATTTCAACATTTTAGCAGAAATGTTCAGTTGCTAATGTGCTTGTCCCATAATCCCATACTGCCTCCAGGGCTCTGCCTTCTACATGTTGCCTCTAAACGGGCATGCTATACAATTTGGCTTCCTCCATTTTTAATTTCAATGAAGTTGCTTCAGAATTTCCAGTCTGCCACACCAAGGGGCTACAGACTCCAGGACCGTGACACAGAGTTCAGGTCTAGCTTGCTGCAGATTACACAGGATGTTGCTCAGAGTCAACTTGATTCCAATTTTGGTCCCCCCACTACAGAAGGGATGTGGACAAATTGGAGAGACTCTAGCGGAGGGCAACAAAAATGACCAGGTGACTGGAACACATGACTTATGAGGAGAGGCTGAGGGAACTGGGATAGTTTAGTTTGCAGAAGAGAAGAGTGAGGGGGGATTTGATAGCAGCCTTCAGCTGCCTGAAGGGGAGTTCCAAAGAGGATGGAGCTCGGCTGTTCTCAGTGGTGGCAGATAACAGAACAAGGAGGAATGGTCTCAAATTGCAGTGGAGGAGGTCTAGGTTGGATATTGGAAAAAACTATTTTACTAGGAGGGTGGTGAAGCACTGGAATGAGTTACCTAGGGAGGTGGTGGAATCTCCATCCCTAGAGGTTTTTAAGGCCTGCCTTGACAAAGCCCTTGCCGGGATAATTTAGTTGGGGTTGGTCCTGCTTTGAGCAGAGGGTTGGACTAGATGACCTCCTGAGGTCTCTTCCAACCCTAATCTTCTATGATTCTTCTATGATTCTACGTTCATGTCATCTAAGCTTGCCTGCAATTCTCACAATTGCTACCCGTTCCAAGCTCATCAACTGAAGATCAGAGATGGATACAGAGTGGCTTCGCTATTAGTTGGATTTGTTGCTTTTTGAATCGTAATATTATCTTCTAAAACTCTTTGATGATGCATGTTTGGCAATTGTTTTTATCCAACAGATATCTGAATCATTAAAATCCCCCATGAGTATAGGATCATGCACGTTAGTACACTGTGAGAGCTGGTCTGTTGGTTGGTGGAGTTTTTTTTTTTATTATTTGTATTGTATCTTTCTGTGCACCACAATTCTTGTTGCTTTGTTTCCTCTTATTTTTCTCCATCCAACCTTTCCCTAAGAATTCCTTTATTACACTCATCAGTAGCTATAGCTTCCTATTGTCATAAGCGCTTTGACATGCTGAACAGAGCCAGCCTTCCACCTCTTCCTTCCTTTCTACTTCTTCTACATCTATGCATCTATATATTCAGTTACGAGAGTCATTAAAAGTTCTGTTATGCTAAGTCTATCATTTAATATCACTGCCCGTTCTTCCTGCTTGTTTCCCATGCTCCCTGCATTTATGCATAGGCATTTTAATATTTTACTTAACCTTCTTATTTTGCTTCAGAACAACTCAATTTTTCTTAATGTATATGCTAGAGTACATGCCAGATCATAATAGCTGAGACCTTGTCTACATCTAGTTGGGAAGCAGCTATACCAGTATAAAGGAAATAAACTATATTGATATAAACACCTTTATACTGATATAACTGTGCCCGCATTAGGGTTGTACCAGTGTAATAATCACACCCTAACCAAAAAAATTATACTCCTACAAAATTGGTGTGTAGAACCCTTTCTCTGTGCAAGGACCCTTTTCATCCTTTTCTTTTCAAGTCCATCTGATATTGGAAGGTCCACTGTGAGTGCAGAAACAGCAAAACATTTTTAAAAATGAGGGGGTTGGGGGAGGAATTAACTTATTTAATATACTGAAAAACAGGGTTGAGTTGACTTTTGGACAAAGATTCAGGCAGATTCTTATTTTTCACCTACATTTTAACAAAACTCTCGGCCCCAACTATGGATGTTACATTTCTACTGGCAAGTGCTTCCTCATGGAAGTTGTCCCTTCAAAGGGAATGGGATGATGGATGTAAGTGCTCGACAATGTGGAGACGGTTGTTTTGTAATAAAGCCCTTAGGTTATAAAGCCCGTGCAATGGCTACCCTTGCAGTAACATCCCGGAATGTCTTTACAGTGAAGTGAGGACTCAGGGGGAGGGTTCCAGTTCTCTGAATGAAGTGTACTGCTGAGGTTAGAAATGACACTACTGAACTTGCTGGGGTCTTGTGCTAGGAGGGCAGTTAGTTTACTCTAGGTATTGAGTATCACTATGTGTATGGAAAAATGGGAACTGAGTAGAGTCCAGAAAAATACGGTGAGTGGGGGATTAGAAAAAAAGGTTAAATCTGATTCGGTTTAAAATAAGATAATCAAGTATCCCTAACAAGATGAATTAACAGAATCAAAAATCCATTCGGGGTGTTTCTGTCAAATACTTCACATCAGGCCTGATCCAAGGTCCATTGAAGTCAATGCAGACTCCCACTGATATCTGTGGGCTCTGAATCAGGCCCTTACATCTTGTCATGTATAAAATCTTTTCTTAATTTTGCACAACAAAAGATTGAAAAGTGAATTTTGATCTTAAGGATAGTTCTACCAAGAGCGAAATGCCTTCATAACTCTGTCCCTATAAACCAGCAGAAAGAAAACAACCAGTTTTCACGTCTGATTCATTTTGTGGTAGCATTCATTTAGGAGTAGTGAGTAAAGTAAAAGCTGGTGGAACTCCCTGGACACTTTTCTTTGGTGTTTCATTTACCTTATCTTTTTCAATTATTTTTCTATTATAAAAATTGATCCCCTTTTATCTGACTCTAGACAACTTGTGATGCGGCATTTTTATACCTCATTTGCTGCACCATAAGTCATATGTTGATACTGTATGGAGCTGAGCTTAATCTGTATAAAGACCAGGTTCTGCCATCGCGTGCTGGAAGTAAGGGTGCTGGGGGTGGGACAGCACCCTCTGGCTTGAAGTGGTTTCCATTATATACAGGATTTATAGTTTTGGTCAATGGCTTTCAGCACCCCACTATAAAAATTGGTTCAATACCACTGTTTGCCATCCTTACTCATGATCAGTAGTCCCAAACTTAAGATACTTCCACCTTTGCTCACATGAAATAGTATCATACTCTGTGACTTATCCCATTTTCTTCAACAGCACTACTTGTGGAGTAAGGTACTACCAGATACTACTAAGATGGCTCAGCATGATGAGAGAGCAAATTCTGGGCCAGAGGGTACTACCCACTGTAAGAGCGGCAGAACCAGATGCATAAGCAGCTACAGTCTTTTGTATTTCTCTCTGTACTTATATGGCCCCTATTATCTGAGCACCTCACAATCTTTAATGTATTTATCCTCATAGCACCCCTCTGAGGCAGGGTAGTACTATTATAACCATTTAGAAGATGGGGAAATGGAGGCACAGAGCAACTAAGTGACTTGCCCAAGTTCCCACAAAGTCAATGGTGAAGCAGAGAATTGAAACCAGGTCTCATGAGACCGTGGGGCGCACCCTGCCTCTGGATCTTCCTTCCTCTTTGTACATGAGTGAGAGGAGAATTTCAAATGAACGTAAGACCAGAGAATATACAAGAAGATTTTTGGGTTTTTTCAATAGTAGACAAGCCTTTCTTTTGCAAGAATAGTTGTACGTCTGCATTAGTTTATCTAGTGAGCTACAGCTGGTAAGACACCAGAAAAAATATCTTTTGTAAAATATTCAAACACCCCCAAATATTAGTAAGGCTAATTGAATAATTTACTCGTCAAATAATTTTTTGCATTATTTAACCACTCCTAAAGCTCACTGAATAATATTTGTCAAACAAATTATGTGATGAATAGCCACAAAAATTAATCAATGTACTTGATTAATTGTATTCAGCCAATTTTACAATGGACCAGCCTACCAAATGGCATATGCAAGCATCAGGCATGAAGTTGAAATGATGTTAAGATTTTTCTGCCCAGCTGGATGGATTTCTTTTAAAGCTCTCTACCTTTTAGGAAACAGATACTGGATCTCTCAGCCAGTGCTGGTTTGCTCTTTTCTTACTGTTGGGAGGAATCTGGGTCATGGAAGATGAATGAGACTAGCAATGCAGTTTAGAGCACAGGTTTTTAGCGATGTGAGGGCTGGGACTCAGATTCAGAAAGCACAACAACCGCTGAAGGCTCCGTGAAGCTCGGAGCAAGAAGTTGTAGAATCACAAGTGACGGTTCACTGGAAAATAAAGTTCTTTTGGAGGGTTTGATGGAATTGTATCTTTATTCTGGTTCAAATACTTCCGTTGTTGTTAAGGATTCTTCAAAGCCCTCCGAGGGCTACAGCAGGCAGAGTAGCAGTATAATAAAAACAATACTGCACATTACAGATGTAGAGCAATGGCATACAGATTACTCCATTCTGAAACAAGATTGCTATATTTGGCCCCATTTGTTCAGCCCCAAGCTTGAAATGCACAGCCCTAGAAGAATTATACAGATCCACTTTATCATCTAAGTGGTCAGGTACAGTTTGATTCTTGCCTGATTCAGATAAAATTCAAGTTATCTTCTCTAAGGCCCTGATATTGTTCCCATTAAAGTCAATGGCAAAACTCCCATTGACTTCAGTGGGGCAGAATCAGGCCCTAATTTGAGGATTTCTCCATCAGTAGTAAAGTTAGAGTGACCAGATGTTCCCATATTAGGGACTTTGTCTTATATAGTCAACTATGCCCCCCCATCTTCAACCCCCAAAAAGAGTCCCAATTTTTCACACTTGTCTGGTCACCCTACATGAAGTATCATTGCAACTCTCAAATTATTACTCCAACTGAGGTACCTAGCATCTTCATCTCTATTAAGTGAGTCTCTTGTCTAAATATGTGGAGATATTTTGTGCTGATTTACACCATCCAGCCCCATTCACTTCAAAAGACCCCATGGAGTCAAATTGTGCACTGAAATCCTGTCCAATCTATTGAAGTCAATAAGGTGTAAGTTAGAATCTGCAATTTTACAGTAGATACATTTAGGGCCAGATCCTTAGCTGGTTTAAATCAGTACACTGTAGTCCTTTGAAGTCAATGGAGCTTCGCTGAAATACTCCAGATCAGGATCTGGTCCATAGCAGTAATCTCTATTGATTGAAAGCAGCTTTAAACCTCCACCTATAGTACACAGCGCACACACACACACACACATACGTTTACTTACACAATTAAATAAAAAGCACGTTGTGATGCACTGTGATTTTAGAAAAGACTCAGATTAAATTGTACTGTACTGCTGTAACTTTACCCATTAATTATTGGAAGATTTACAGCATCTATCTTTGTATCATTGCCTACCAATTTGCTCATTAAATGTACTTAACAGTTTGTACAGATGTCTGGAGGAAGTGCTGCAATGTGGAAAGTTTAATATTTCAGACAAATACTAGGTTTATTTACACTCTCTCTATTATGGCTTCATTTAAAAAGCACACAAAAATATACAGGCAACAACAAAAAAAATCCAGTACCCAGAAATTTTAGTATGAGCACTTTTAAGGAGTGCAACTTAAACGGCAAGGAAGTTTATATCCTCATACAAAACAAAACAAAAAACATTCCCAAACAGATAGAAGAGGAAAGTGATTTATCCCTTAGGCTGTACCATATTGGTAGGGAAAGGATGAACTTGTGGTTAAGGTATTGGACTGGGACTCGGTAGATCTACATTCTGTGTCTACCACAGACTTCTTGTGTAGCCTTGGGCGAGTCATTCTCAAGCTTGTCTCTTTCTGCCTCAACTTCACAGCTATAAAATTGGGACGATACTTCCTTTCTCCAACCCTTTGTCCATCTTGTCTATTGAGACTGTAAGCTTTTTATGTTTGTACAGCACCTAGCACAAAGGGTCTTTCATCTCAGTTGGGGTCTCTAAGCACTACTGTAATAAAAACTAAGTAAACTTTGAAAAGAACACCATCTTCTTAAAAGTCACACTTGCATTTGAAACTTTTTACCTACTCTTGTTACAAATAGCACCTAATATTACAGTGAATGTGAGAGATTAGAGAAAACATTATTTTCTCTCCCTTTTTTCCTGCATGTTCTCTTTGTGCATTTTACTACACATGGGGCCTGATTTTAAGAAGAGATGAGTCTTCCCAACTTCAACTGAAGTCAATGAGGGTTGTGGGTGTGAGCACATCTGAAAATCAGATCCTTTATCTCGTCTGTATCTCTCTCTCTCTACCTGACCTAATAGGACCAGTTTGTGAGTTTCCCCTTTTGTTTGTTTGGGTCTTTCACATAGCAACAGGGGAGAATTTTTTAAAAAATAGGGTAATGTGAGTGTATTGATTCAATAATTGGAAGAGTAACTCAGGAGAAGTGTAATTCCTGAAATTGCTTTTAATTCATTTTTAAAATTGACTGGATTTCAAGGTGATCACATCCTTTTAAGGGCCAGTTCCTGAAGTCCTTACATTAACTTCAAGGATATATTCTAAAGGTAAAGGGTGCTCTTTGAGTTCAGTAGGCTTTGGATCAGGTCCCAAGTGGCTAAAGTATTGTAACTGCTTTCACTATTAAATTGTTCATGGCTCAGCAGTAGACCTGGTTGAAAAAAACAATTTTGTGAAACATTTCAAAGGTGTTTCTGTTTTGCAGGAAAATAGACCCATTTTCTGTCTTTGGGAAAATTTCCTGCAATATTCGGTACACAAAAAAAGTTGATGACTGAAAACATTTTTGATAAAAAATTAAAAATATCACAGAAAAGTTTGGGGAAAGTGTTACATGTTTATGTTTATAATTTTTCCAAAAAGAGAAAAATAAAATAATTGGAAAATGGCCTTTTTTAAAAAAAGAAAAAGAAACATTTTGTGCAAAAAATGTACACCAGTTGTACCCAGCATTACTGGAATGTGGTTTCCAGGCAGAAATAGTTTCCCCCAATATTTTCCAGGTCACAGGCAGCCCTAGAATTGTAATGGAACTCAGTGGAATATAGTTAGAAAAGAAATCTGAGACCCAAACACCCCACAATTCCTATGGGATGTTCTGACATGATGAGCACCACTTCTGACTCTAATTCCGATCCATTACAAGGCAATGTTTGTTGCAGCCTCCCTCCCTTCCAACCTTCTTCAGGGCTGTGCTCTCTCCTTCACCTGTTCAATCCCCACCACAATGGTGCTGGGAGAAGCAGCAGTGAAAATATTGTGGGGGAGGGTGGCCTAGTAATTATTTCCCCCCATTTTCTCCATTGGTCACAAGCAATAGGCATTTAGCAGTTTCAATCCAGTGTCTCTGGTGGTTCTGTCCACAAAACCATCATCTTGGTACAAATGCTAGTCTGCTCATAGTTGATTCTGGAAAGGAAGATCAAAAATATAGCAGTGCCAGAAGATTCATTGCTAAAGCTGGGTGGTGAGACTTGCAATACAAATGTTTAACATTGTATCTACTTAAGTATAGCTCTCAGCTTCTCACTTTCATGAATACTGGAAATATTCAAAAGGAAAAAGCAAACAAAGATGTAGTCTTTCTTTTGACTCAACATAGAATTGCCAAGTAAACATCACAGTGTCAATAAATACCACTGTAATTGTTTCATACGGCAGCCTATACATATACGGTCTTGCAAGCTAAGTATTTTCATTCTTTTTTATTACATTCCTCACATACAGAGGATCTTTGACTGTGGACAAAACCCAGCATTTTGCAGTTGTAATAAATATTAAGCCAGAATTAGATCTGCTCTCCTCTTGCAGGCATATTTCATGTGTTCACAAATACTCCCTGAAAGGCACACTTCATTGTATTTCCAAAGATTACCAATATCTTCATGTTGGAAACCCTGCTTTCTATCATATAAGTGGGCCTGTACAACTAAAAATAATTAGAAATGCAAATTTGGTGAAAAGAAGTTAATCAGGAAACTACATGACTGCTCTAGAGAAGATGTGGTTTAGCACCAAGATAGGGCTGATTACTTGAGCATGCGGCTGCTATAGTAACCCAGTTTCACCATTTGGAAGAGCTTAAGCTCTAAACCACAGTACACTGCACCCTCTTCCTTTTTAGTAGGGTTCTGAAGAAGAAAAAGAGAAGTAAACAGAATGAGAGAAACCACAGAGCAGCAAAGGCGTTGTTAGCTGTAGTTATACAAGCAGTCTATTATACTTGCTTTAAGCCTGTGAAGATGATGGCTGACATTAAGTTTAATGTGTAATACAACGGACAGACTTGTTTTTCCTGTATATCTGATAATAGGTAGGATTCTTAAGTAATTATGATTCTAGCAAAGCTTTGTTTTTAGTTTAGAATAATTATGTGTGTGGCAAAACTTAAATTTGGATTGCTGCATTTATTTTTTGTATTTTTTTTAAGGGTTTGGAGGAAGATTCACAGGAGAGCTGATTGGGAATTTTCCAGTCGAATGATTTTCTGTCAGAAAATGTAGTTTCTTCAAAATTGAAGTTTTCTCTGGAAAAATGTTGATTCTTGCCAGAAAATGTTGATTTTCCATCTGGAAAATCTAAGTGAAATATTTCATTTTTGGTTGGCTCAAACAAATCAACCAAATCAGAACATTCATATTTTGAACTGACTTGAAAGGTTTCAATTTGGATCAGTTCAACAGAACTTTAGTTTAACATTTCCTTTGTGTGATATTGCCAGATGAGACATGTAATTTGCATCCTCATTATCTCCCACGGGCCAGGCTCCCTGGAGGACTACATCTCCCATAGTGCAGTGTGGGTCCAAGCTGTGCAGCGCCTCATGTGAGTCACATGACATTGGGTGCATTATGGGAGATGTAGTCCAGCTAAGTTGTGTTCAGACCAGCAGCTCATACCTTTGGTTCACAGAGGTGAATGCCAGCATCAGGCTCCTTATATACAGCTCCCATAAGGTAATGCACCACTATGGGTAAATGCAGTTTAATATTGAACTGATTTGAAACAAAGTGGTTTTGAACAGTTAATAAACCAACATGAAACATGTCAATTTTGGAATGTCAAAATATTTTGCTTCAATCAAAAATGTCAAAATGAAACATTTTTCAGAATTTCCTTTCCAGGATTTTAAAAATTTCTACTTTTTGTCCCAATTTGGGATGACAACAAATACTGAAATGTATTGAGGTCTAATTCTCAACTGGTGTAAACCGGTGTCGTTCCATTGACTTGAATGGATCTATACTGATTTCCATCAGCAATTGGCAACAGGTCTGGGCACAGAATGGCTTGGAACAAAATGGAAAATATTTCTCAAGACAGTTCATGTTAAAGAATAAAATCTGAACCCGCAAACACTTTTTCACGCAAGTAATTTTACATAAGTGATTAGTTTTATTGAGTTTGATGGGGTTTTTCACCATATAAAGTTACTCACATTTAGGTGTTTACAGGATCAAGGCCAGTGTTTATACAGGCTTATTTGTAAAGTAGCACCAATCTCTTAACTTCCTTCACAAAGAAACTGTAAAGTCTCAGGGCCTCATTCTCACTTACACTAAGGCTCTTTACACCAGGCTGGCATTGTAAAGGGGCCTTAAAGTGGGTGTAAATTACATCTCATTCCACTTGACTTTTAAAAATAATTCAAAAGACGCCTGCTAGAAGCAGTTTCTAAGCCTTCTTGCCTTACTCACCCTCTCCCTCCCACCAGTTGTTCCTCTCTGAGTAGCAATTCGCTGTTGGTGTGCAGCTGAGCTGACTAATGTCCAGATCTATTCTGTTTTCTAGAAGACCCACACAAAGAGCTTCACTCACTCTTTCAAGTAGGTCACATCCTGCTGCTTCCTCTGTGGATGTGGAAGGCTCTGACCCTGAAGAACTAATGCAGCCTATCTTCTGCACCCCCAACTCACTCCATAGCTCTTCTCGGTGGGGGCTCCTGGGTTACAATGTATTGGAGATTTGAGGGGTGCTTGGGAAGGGCAGAGGTGGGGATTTTCAACTATGCAGAATCACTGACCATTTTCCCCTGTGGAGGGGGAAGTCACACCATCGGCCAGTGCTACTGCAGCCTTTAGACTGAGGGGCTCCAAAGCCTGTAGGGAAGGATAACTTCCCCTTCCCTCTCCCCACACCCAAGAATCAGGGGCGTAGCCCAATTACTTTGGCTTCACGACTCAAGGAACTGAATTAAAGCAATTAAAAGCCAAATATGCCATTGGTGTTAGGGGGCCCAACTTCATTGGCTCCTTGTGCTTGTGTGCAGCAGGGAATGCAAAGTTGTTGCAATTCAGCGTCAGTATGTACCGAGGGGATAATCCTGGGTGCCAGTAACCTTGAGCACTAGGCACAGTTCTTTGCATAGAGCCATAGTAAATCTCAATCCACTTGTGTGCCTGTAAAGTAAGAAAGGGGGTAGAGAATGCATATGTCTTATGAGACATGGACTTAAGTGCTCAGAGTAATCTGATCGCTAAGCGGCACTGGTTTCAGTTTTTAATGCAGAATTGCATCTCTGTCCTGCTTGTTAGATTTCTCTTGCACATACACATAATACCCCACACTTGTGTTGGGCAAGATTAACCCCTAAACATGTTACTCTGAATCTTTTCAAGCTTTTTTGTCTGAAGTGTCCTCAGATGATGTGTTACAGCTGTCAAATTAGTCTGACGCAAAGAATTTTTACCTTGGCTTTTCTGAATGGGCAGCAGGGGCAGGATTATAAGTGGGTTCTTTGAGTGACCATTGCACAGTATAGCAGGGCCATAGTTGTGGTTGCAAGAAAAAAGCTGCTGTTGCTGTTTCTGAATGCAGCCTAGTGTATCCTAAAGTTCCAGGGATTTCAAACCCTTGACTCTTTTTAGCCTAGTTTCTTCACAGCAGTGCTTGAATTTGCTCATCTTGTTTAACATTTAAATGGTCTCTTTAAAATATAGTAGTCCTGCTTTTCCCTCTCTGGGCCTGGGTGTCTAACAGCTTCCAAAGGAAAGGATTGTCAGCTCAGGTGTTCTGGGTTTATAACTTTGGGAGTCTGCCTTCCCCATCTAAAGCCTTTTCCAAGGAGCAGCTGCAATTGTGTCCACCAACTAGTGGCCAGACGTTGGGGTGAACTAACGCAATGAGCAAAGTCTTCCATCCGTTGGCTGGACTTGCTGTGAATGTGCTTTCTGCAAATTACCTGAATAAGGATATAATCTGGACCTTCATAGTTAATAGGCTGCCAGTCTATCAGGTGAGCCAAGACAGGAAGGTCTACACATGTCTTAGTTAGAGGAAACTCTTCGCATACCTTACATTTTCCTCCCCTTCCAAGAGCTATATGTATGAGTCAATAACTTCCACATCTTCTCAAACATTATTTAAGGTTTGATTAAGTCTGAGATTTCAGTAAAGGTTTGGGATGCTCCCTATTTCATCCAGACTGGGTTGCCTATCCCTTAATGTCTCAGTGATTGTCAGACTTTCTTACAACATACTGTACCTTTTGTATTCAGAACAACTTACATGTAGAGCTTTGGAGATATCCTTGAGTTTCATTCCATCTACAAATTTTAGAAACATGCTTGCTGATTGATATGACCAGGGGCAGAAAGTTATGACTTCAAGAGTCATTTTGCTAATACACTCTCTGAAACATTTTGAATTGTAGTGGGCCACATTGGGAAAAGTAAATTCATGGTAACAATACATGTATTGGTATTGGAGTAATGTGGTTTTTTTTTTTTGAAGATCAAGTGCCCTGTGATCTCCATTTTCATCTTTTTAAAAGGAGCTATTCTATTTGTCTGGTATCTCATAACAGGATTATAATAGGAGATCCATCTGCACAACGTTTGAGAGTTTTTTAGTGTTATGGTGCCACCTACTGAGTTAATACTAACTGCATCTTATTCTGCTACTATAATAAATTAAATTAAAAAGAAAATGAGGCATACAGAATGTTTGTCATAAAATTGCCACAAAAATCTGTTCAGAGAACAATACAAGAAAATGAAAGATAGCACTGTTACCATCGTCTGTAGTAAACCTGTTTAATAATAATACTTAGCAGTAGTCATCAAAGAGATTTACAAACAATTAATGAATCCTTCAAACATCCCTGCATGGTAGTTAAGTTAGTACCATTTATTCCACATTTTTCAGAGGCATAGAAAGGTTAAGGGATCTGCCCAAGTCACAAAAGGAGCCAGTGTCACAGCGAGGATTAGAACTCAGTGATTTTTGGTTCCATCTTGTGCTCAGACTAACAGATCATACCTCTCTTGAAGCACTACACCTTAGAGTGTTTGACCATATCTTCATCATATTTACACTAGTGATGGATGAATAGAGAGAAGAAGCATTGTGAGCATTTCAGTACCTTCTAAATAAAATTTCACTTTGACCTGGTCTGCAATTCCTTATTTAGTTTCTGCAAACATGCATTCAAATGAAGTTTTACCTTTACTATGAAAGTTCAAAGAATGTGAATTTTGGGCTCAAGCCAAGACCAAATTAATGCATTGAGACAAAATTGGATTTGGGAGTAGTTTATGAAGGGTAAGTAATCTGGTTGAAAGCAAAAAAATACTATGAAACTTAGGTGACCAAACCACAGAGCTCAAATATTTAATTTAAAACATTTAAAGGCATATTCTAAGTGAAGGGTTCATGGCCAATCTGCAGGCCCAAATCTGCTGTCTTATCTCATAAGATTTCCAGTTTTGTTTATGTATTTGCATGTATACAAATGTTAATAAGATAGGTGCCTATCCATACTCAGTAGATATGCATGCTCAAGAGATTTGGATAGTTCAGATGAGCATCCATACTTTTGGATACGTGTCTGTACCCAATCTCTGAGCTTGGTGAGGTTCAACCGTTACTGCCTTGATAGCAGTGAGAAGTGTAGGTGGTTTTGGAGTATCTGTGGTGGTGCTTTATGGTGGATAACAGGAATGAACCCACTAGAAAACCCTACTCATACACGTTAGTACTAGGATGGCTGTTTCAGCATTATCTATGTACCAGTTTTATTTTAGTTCTAGCTAATACATCTGCTCTAATACACTAAGTTATTGGCTTTTCACAAATGTTAGTAAAAAGAGACCTTGGGAGAAATACTGGCCCCAGTGAAGTTGATGGGAGTTTTTGTCATTGACTTCGCTGGAGTCAGGATTTCAACTCTGGTTTCTTTCTGTCTCATTTTTTTAATGTAAGTGAGCTTTTTCAAAGTTCCATCAGGCTTTTGGTTACTCAGCAACTGAGCAATTTCCTGGGGTGCCTTATTTAAACTTGGTGGCTACATTTTGGGTTTTTTTTTTTAACTGCCCAGATGGATTGTGGAACTTGTAGCATCTTTTGAGCAGCTGAACTATATGATGTTGTTTGTCAGGTCGATGAGGAGAAATCCTTTCGAGTCCCTGAAGGTCTGCCTATGGTGAGCTTCAGTGCTGGAGACTAGAGACCACTTTTGACCCTGGCATGTCAGCAGGTCGAAAGCATGTGTATCCCTTATGTTATCCTTGTCTTCTGTTTAAGTTGTGGTGGTTGAGCCTCAAGCTTTGTTTTAAAGGGTTGAAGGAGTCTGTATTCAGAGAGGTACAGACACCATAGTTATGAAGCATCACCTGGAGAAGGTAAAGTAAAGAAGAGATAATAAGCAGTGAGGTGCTAGTGGAGAAACACAGAATGCAGCCAGCAAATTAACAGAGTGGTGGTGTAATGAAGAAGTACTAGCTGAGAAAGGGAAAGAGCTGCCAGCAGAGAAATATTGAATATGTGGAGTCTTGCTGTTTGCCAAAAGTATGGCATCCTATAATAGAACCGGAGATGTTACAAGGCATCAGGGCTCTTTTAGGATGTGTCTCAGGACTTCTGTTGAGAGTGGGAGCTTCTTGAGTATCTCTTGGGACAGAACAATAATGAGTGAGAGGTGCAGTGATGAATACAATTCAGTGAGCCTGTGTGTGTAAGGGGAGATGATAAAGCCTTCAGATGTGAAGGACTGAGCCTTAAGTGACATTTTGGTTATTACTGTTCTTCTCCAAAGTGTGCTCGTGCTGCTGTTACCTGACTTGCTCAGACAGCCAGGGTCATTTATTTCTGTCTCCCTCCCTCATAATACTAATTTTACTGAATTCAAGGCTCTTAGGACATTTAAAGGCCTAAGGGCACCTATAGTCATCTGTATAAGGCACTGTATCCATTGATGAAACCTGTCCTACAATACTGGTTCCAGTTTTGGTGTCTGCGTTTTAAAAAGGATGTTGAACAATTTGGAAAGGTGTATAAGAGACACATGAAAGATTTGAGGACTGGAAAAAAATGCCTTCCAGTGAGAGACTTAAAGAACTCAATCAGTTTCTCTTGTCAAAAAGAAGATTGGGAGGAGACTTGAGTACAGTGTAGAGATATCTTCACAGGGAGAAATTACTGGGTACTAAATGGCTCTTTAATCTAGCAGAGAAAGACATAAGACCCAATGGCTGGAAGCTGAAGCCAGACAAATTCAAATTAGAAAGCAAGCACAATTTCTTAACAGTGATGGTGACTAGCCATTGGAACAAACTACTAAGGGAAGCGGTGGAGTCTCCATCTCTTGAGATCTTCAGAGCAAGACTGAATGCCTTCTTGGAAGATATATATGTGAATTTAGGCATGTAAATTTAGGCATGTAAATATGGAACTTGACTTTCAGAGCTGCTGATGGACCACAGCTCCAGTGAAATCGGAAAACATTATGGGTGCTCAAGAGGTCATTTAGTCCAGCCCCCTGCACTGAGGCAGGTTCCCCCTCGGTCTTCTTTCCTCAAGATAAAACATGGCCAGGTTTTTAACCTTTCCTTATAGATCAGGTTTTCTAAACTTTTAACATTTTTTGTAGCTCTCTTCTGGACTCTCTCCAGTTTTCCACACCTTTTCTAGAGTGTGGTGCCCCAAACTGGACATAGTGCTCCAATTGAGGACTCACCAGTGCCGAGTAGAGTAGGACAATTACCTCCTGTGGTGTCTTACATGTTACACTCCTGTTAATACTCCCTAGAATATTAGTTATTTTTCCTGCATCACACTGTTGATTTATGTACAATTTGTTATCCACTATAATCCCTAGAGCCTTCTCAGCAGTACTACTGCCTAGCCAGTTATTCCCCATTGTCTAGTTGTGTATTTGATTTTTCCCTAAGTGTAGTACTTTGCACTTGTCTTTATTAAATCTCATCTTGTTGAATTCAGACCAATTCTCTAATTTTTCAAGGTCATTTCGAATTCTAATTCTGTCCTTCAAAGTACTTGCAACTCCCTCCAGCTTAGTGTCATCCACACATTTTATAAGCATACTCTCTATTCCGTTATCCAAGTCATTAATGAAAATGTTGACTAGTACTGAACACAGGAGAGACCCCTAGGGAACCCCACTAGATATGTCCCCCAGTTTGACAGTGAACCATTGATATTTACTCTTTGAGTACAGTCTTTCAACGAGTTGTGCGCCCATTTTAGAGTAATTTCACCTAGATCTCATTTCCCTAGTTTGCTTATGAGAATGTCATGGGACAGTGTCAAAAGCCTTACTAAAATCAAGATATATCCCCTCTACAGCTTCTACCCATGCACTAGTCCAGTAACCCTGTAAAAGCAGGAAATTAGGTTGGTTAGGCATGATTTGTTCTTGACAAACCCATGTTGTCTATTACCTATAATGCTATTATCTCTAGGTGCTCACAAATTGATTGTTCCAGTATCTTTCCAGGTATCAAAATTAGGCTGACTAGTCTATAATTCCCCAGGTCTTCTCTCCACACCCACTTTTTAAACATAGGTACTATGTTTGCCCTTCTCCAGTCTTCTAGGATGTCACCCATCCTCATGAATTCTCAAAGATAATCACTACCAATTTCAAGATTGCTTCAGCTGGTTCCTGAGGTACCCGAGGGTGAATTTCATCAGACCCTTGCTGAGTTGAATACATCTAACTTATCTAAATATTCTTTATCCTGTTCTTTCCCTATTTTGGCTTGCTTGCCATTTCCCTTGTTGTAAATATTAATTGTGTTAAGTATTTGGTCACAATTTGCCTTTTTTAGTGAAGACTGAAGCAAAATAGGCATTAAACACCTCTGCCTTCTTGTTGCGTATATATAATATGAGAGAGCATCGTGAAGTTATCCCACCTTAATCAATGCTGTAATAAGAAATATGGTCCTAGCTGGAAAACTAATGGCAGTTGACATTTTTTTTTCTATTTAAATTGTACTTTTCTACTATGTGCACTATTCAATTAATAATATTTTCCCCGTCATGCAACAGGAGAAGGAAGAACAGAAACTGTAAATTCTCCAGTGCCCACAAGCACATCACCTCTACCTGCACGCTCCACTTCACACTCACCTGCAGGCAACAATGAAGGTAAAAGTGAAACACACGGCACAGTTTTGTTTTCAGATTGTTTTCTCTGAACTAACGTCCAGCTCCACCACACAGATGTTACAACAATCCTTTACAGTTGTTCGCTTACCTCAAATGAATAGTACATCAAATAATTAAATTAGGAAAATATTTCAAAATATTTATATTTGTATATCCTTGGTATATTTAGAATCTGATTCTCATTTACATTAAGACCTCTTGATGCTGCCGGAGCAAAATACAAAGAGGCTTTAGGTAAATGAGAATCAGACTCTTAAAGCTTAAAACATAAGAACATAAGAATGGCCATACTGGGTCGGACCAAAGGTCCATCTAGCCCAATATCCTGTCTTCCGACAGTGGCCAATGCCAGGTGCTCCAGAAGGAATGAACAGAACAGGTAATCATCAAGTGATCCATCCCCTGTCACCCATTCCCAGCTTCTGGCAAACAGAGGCTAGGGACACTTCAGAGGATGGTTTTTCGTCCCTGCCCATCCTGGCTAATAGCCAGTTTAATATAATTTCTTTCTTAGAAACACAGGGCCACATTCTCAAATGCAGGCACCGATTACTAATTGTATCCACAGAATTTGTGCATGCACGACAGGTAAGTGCATGCATAAGTATCCACTTTGCATGCATAAGAGCATGAGCGTGTGCAGGTGCATGTGCAATTTAGGCAGCCATATTGTAAAATCTGACCCATAGTCCTAATGCTTCTAAAGCTACATTTCCTAACAGTGAACTGGGAATATTTCATTGTTGGCTGTTTACCAAAAATACCAATATGGGGGTATGATATGGTGAAGGGAACCCACAGAGGTGCTGGAAGGGATTGGGCTCAGCATCATATATTTGAACTATATCTGAGGCCCACAGCTGAGGGAAGCCTTCTTTATATATATTGTGACAAAGTTCCTCCTCTACCTTGGTGGGTCTTGCGCTTATTGGCAGATTTGCTCACCTTGGAGCTTCACGGCAGCCCTCAGTTTGGCCGTTTTGGTGAACCCACAGTCCAGGTTAACTCCTCCTGTGTCTGACCAGGAGTTGGGAGGTTTGGGGGGAACCCGGGCCTGCCCTCTACTCTGGGTTCCGGCTCAGGGCCCTGTGGAATGCAGCTGTCTAGAGTGCCTCCTGGAACAGCTGTGCGACAGCTACAACTCCCTGGGCTACTTCCCCATGGCCTCCTCCCAACACCTTCTTTATCCTCACCACAGGACCTTCCTCCTGGTGTCTGATAATGCTTGTACTCCTCAGTCCTCCAACAGTATGCATTCTCACTCTCAGCCTCTTGCTCCCAGCTCCTCACACGCGCACCACAAACTGAAGTGAGCTCCTTTTTAAACCCAGGTGTCCTGATTAACCTGCCTTAATTGATTCCAGCAGCTTCTTGATTGGCTGTAGGTGTTCTAATCAGCCTGTCTGTCTTAATTATCTCCAGAAGGTTCCTGATTGTTCTGGAACCTTCCCTGCTCCCTTACCCAGGGAAAAGGGACCTCCTTCGCTTGCTGCTCAGCTATCTGCTTTCTATTCTCTCCTAAAGCCCCCTGGCCTGGGCTTTTCTTACTTTTTGCCCCTGTCTCAGCTTCCCCCCCGACCGGGCCAGACGCTTTTCTTCGTTTTGGTTTTTTTTTGCTGTTTTTCTTTGCTGCCGTTCGAGTGCTGGTTGGCTGCCAGCTAGCTGCCAGCCCCCCCATGCCTGCCCTTGGACGCTGCTACTGCTCCAGCTGAAACCCCCGGGGGGGGGGAGGACTGCCGACCCGCTCCCCGGAGGAGGGGAGTGGAAGCCCCCAGACCCAACCGTTTTGCTGTATGTTTATGGCCGAGAGGAATCTTCTTACCTCTCCGACATTCCTGGCCTGCTGAAAGCCTCGCTACAAAACCAGAAGGAAAGATAGCCGACAGAAAAAAACGCCCAGGGAAGCTGCAAATCATCGTGGAGGGGGCCGTAAGACTGAGTAATTTTTGAACTGTACTCTCGTGTGGGGGGAGTTTGACTGTGTCTTAACTGTGTTTGTAGGGGCACAGGGGGTGTTGCATGGAGCTGCCCCCCCGATCCATCGGTGCCCACCCCCAACACTACTACAACCGTCACAGCCCCCACGCTGTCCGTTCCTGCTGGCAACTTGCCATCTGCCTCTGGATTCAGCTGCTTGCCCTGATTCCACCGTCCGGACCGGAAACGACAGCCGACCAAACGAGACTCTTTGGACAAATGCGCGTGGGTCCACGTAGTCGTCCCCCCGCAGACTGTCCACCCCACAGTTTGCCCCTACTCCCTGACCCCAACTTCTGTTTCCTCCCCCGTCCAGTCCGACCCATTTGCCCCCTCCCCACCTGCAGCCCAACAGGGAGAAGTAGTTAATCTACTTCCCCCTCCCCACTCCTCCTTCTGGTGTCTCCCCGTCTCTCCCTGCTCACGATGGTGGGGAATGAGAGGGGTGAGGCCCCTCTAACAACCTCAGCTGCCCCTCCTCCATCTACCCCCCCTGCCCAACCCGCAAGCCTCCCCCCCGACCACTGCTGCCAAAACACCTGCCATCGCTCCCACTGGGGCATCAGCAGCAGGAGGCACCGGGGCAACTACTGCCGCTGCTACGTCCACCGCCCCCCCAGATTCTAGGAGAGCCCCCCCGGTTAGCCAGAAAGGCCAAGGTGTGAAGAAGGGAAAGGGCGCTGCTACAACCACCAGGCCCTCCATGGCAGGGGCTGCCCCCACCGCTGTGGCCTCGTCATCGACCATGGCGTCCCTCCCCTCTGTTTCCTCCACCAGCTCTGCGAGCGTCCCTCCCCAGCCCCCAGGGCATATGCCCGGGCAGTGGCAGCCCCCCCCGCCTGCCGCCTCGTCATCTCGCCCACCCACCGCCTCCGCTACCATCAATAGCGGCTGGGGCCCCTTTCCCACCATGACCAGGAAGCACGGCATCCGTTGCCTCCTGGTGCCCGCCTCGCCCCACGTGGAGACATACGTGCAGGCGTTGGCGAGGGTAGTAGGACCCACGGCTATTGTGGCGGCCTCCAAAATGTATGGGAAGATCGTCTTTTTCTTAGCATCGGAGGCTGCCACCCAGGAGGTGATGGAGAAGGGCCTGGCGGTGGGGGGGGGTGTTTGTCCCCCTGGAGCCGCTAGAGGACCTGGGCGTCCGCCTAGTCCTGACCTCCGTCCCTCCTTTTCTACCCAATGCCGCCCTGTTACCCGCTCTCTCCACCCTGGGGAAACCCGTCTCTGTCATCAGCCCTCTCCCGTTGGGCTGCAAGGCCCCACCCTCCGTCACGTCCTCTCGTTCCGCCGGCAAGTGCAGCTTTTACCGCTGCCGGTGGCACGTGACGGAGAGGCGCTCGAGGGGTCCTTCCTAGTCCCCTACCAGGGAGCCCGCTATCGGGTCTACTACTCCACGGGAGAGGCCCGGTGCTACCTCTACCGATCAGCGGGGCATGTCCAAAGAGACTGCCCCTTGGCCCGGCGGGGAGGGGCACCCGAGACTCCCGAGACCCGGCAGGACATCGGCTCCATCGTTGCCGACGCCCCTGGCCACCCGGCACCTGAAACCACCTCTCCTCCTCCTCGATCCACCGCTGCTCCCACCCGGGCCCAAGAGACACCTCCCCTACAATGCCCAGACAAGTGAGGGAGCCCCGCCCTTGCTGTTAACAATCTGGCAGAGCCTATGGAGGAGGGTGCAGCAAAGATATTACCAGGCATAGGAGAGGGCCCGCCCCAAGGAGAACCCCCCCCATGCTGCCTCACCGTTACCCCCCCCCGAACCCCTGAACCATCGCCTCTGCCCCCCGACATGACCCCTGCTAACCAGCCCCCAGACAATGCTATGGAGGGCTGGACCCTAGTCCAGGAGAAGCGAGGCAAGCGGAAGGCTCGAGCTCCGCTGCACCCATCCGATGCGGAGGCCCCCCAGAAGACCAGGAAGGGAGGCACTGATACTGAGCCTTCTGCTATGCCCACGAGTGAGATCCATCCGCCGGTGTCGGGGGGGGGGGAGACAAAATAGTACTGGAAGGTAGGATCTCCCCTCCACGTGAGACCCTTCCCTCCGAGACCCCTGAGGAAGCCCCTTCTGTCCGAATATCACCCGAACCCCCCGCGAACCCCGAAGCGACCGTCGAAGCGGGCGCCAGAGGGGAGACCCCCGGGGTGGCAGAAGACGACCTCTCCTCCATGTATGAGGAGATCGAGGCCCTAGGTTTGACCCCGGTCACCCAGGGAGAGGATGACCTACTGCCGGCTGGCCTCGATCTGGGCAACCTCACCCCAGTCCCCCGTTCTCCATGCTCCCTCCCCCTAACAGCCTTCCCGGGCGGGCACCCTACAGAAGGTGGTCCACCACCTGATGCCGTGGCTGCCAAATCCACCACAGAGCCTGCGCCTAGCATCACTGGGAGCCCCCTCCCCTCCCCCTTAACCCTCGAATCTGTTCGGGAGGCGCCACCTCTCAGCTGCTTGCCTCCCAAAGCCCAGAGCCTCGCCTCTGCCCCCGCCCCCATCCCTCTCCCTGCCCAATCCACCTCCTCCTGCAATGCTATTGCCGCCCCTGGGGTTATTTCTTTTCCTTTTTTTGCGGATCTCCCCCAAGGAGCAGCCTTTGCATTTTCCTGCCGCGACCCATTAGGAGCTGCAATTTTTCCTCCGCCATCCCCTTCTACCCCAAGGCTTGAGACGGACCTAATAACTTTAGCCTGTCAGATGCCCCGTCGGTGGTCCGCACCCTGCCTGCCCGCCTCAGCGGACCACGAGGCTGCACCAAGAGCCCCACCAGGGAATAACCGGGAAATCGCAACCCCCCCCCCCCCCATGAGCTGCAAAAAGCGTTGCGGGAGTTTTTAGAAGACATCCGTGGCTCCCGCAACAGGGTACAGCTAGCTCTCCAGCTATGGGGGGACTTTGATCAAATCCTCCAGGCCACAAGGGCCCTTATAAAGGAGGGTAGAGGGAAAAGAAGGCACGGTGCCGCGGTCTATGGGCGGGCCCATGGATTCTGTGATGATTTACTCACTTACGGGATGGGTGACGGATTGTTGCGCGAGCCGCCGGGGGCCGCAAACACCCCTGCCAACAAGGAACCCCCACCCCCCCAGCCCTCCACATGACACCTCTCATTATCGCAACTTTGAACACCCGGGGCTGTAGGATGGCTCTCCGCAAGTCCCAGGCGCTCTCTTACCTTCGGGAAGGGGGGTACTCTGTGGTTTTCCTCAGGAGACCCATACGGATCCGACCGCCGAGGACAGCTGGCGGCTGGAGTGGGGGGAGGGGGTCTACTTTAGCCACTTCACAATTCAGCAAGCTGGAGTGGCGACCCTGTTCTCCCCCAACCTACAGCCCGAGGTGCTAGGGGTCACTGAGGCCGTGCCAGGCCACCTGCTGCATCTCCGAGTCCGAATGGAGGGGCTCGTGGTCAACCTCGTTAACACCTATGCCCCAACAACGAGCTCGAAGTGGCTGCAATTCTATCAGCGGCTGTCAGACTTACTCGGCACCCTAGATTCTCACGAGTGCCTAGTCCTGGGAGGGGACTTTAACACCACCGTCGCGGAGCAGGACCGCTCAGGGGCCGAGCTGAGCCCGGCCGCCGCGAACATTCTCCGAGGAATAGTCGAACATCACTCCCTAGTGGACGTCTGGCGCAACCACCACCCAGATGACACTTCCACATTCACCTTTGTCCGGGTGGAGGCCCATCGGTCACACCACTCTCGGTTGGACCATATTTATTTATCCCGTTTCCATCTTTCACGAGCCCACTTCTCAAACATCCGGCCGGCCCCTTTCTCCGACCACCATCTAGCCACCAAAACAGCCTCCCTCCGTGCAGAGAGGCCGGGGCCGGCCTATTGGCACTTTAACAACAGCCTGTTGGAGGATGAGGGCTTAGTGACGTCCTTCCGGGAGTTCTGGCTGGCCTGGCGAGAGCAGTGGCATGCCTTTCCCTCGGCGTAGCGATGCTGGGATCTAGGGAAGGTGCGCATCAAGCTCTTCTGCTGTGACTACACCCGGGGCACCAGCCGACGGAGAAATGCAGCGATAAAGCAGTTGGAATGGGAGGTCCTAGAGATGGAGAGGCGTCTGGCCGCCAGCCCCGAGGACCCGTTCCTCTGTGGAGCATGCCGGGAGAAGCGGGAGGAGCTCCGGGCCCTCGAGGACCATCGGGCCCAAGGTGCCTTTGTTCGATCTCGCATCCGCCTCCTTCGGGAGATGGATCACGGCTCCCATTTCTTCTACGCCCTGGAGAAAACGAGGGGGGTCAAGAAACATGTCACCTGCCTTCTAGCAGAGGATGGCACCCCCCTCACGGATCCGGTGGAGATGTGTGGGAGGGCCCGTGACTTCTACACAAGCCTTTTCTCCCCGGATCTGACCGATCCTGGTGCTTGCAGGGTGCTCTGGGAGGAACTCCCCATGCTCAGCGTGGGCGACCGAGACCGACTAGAGCTGCCTCTCACCATGGCCGAGTTCTCGGAAGCCCTCCGTTGCATGCCCACCAAAAAATCTCCGGGCATGGACAGGCTGACCGTGGAGTTCTACCGCGCGTTCTGGGACATCCTTGGCCCAGACCTAGCCACTGTCTGGGCCGAGTCTTTGCAGGGCGGAGTCCTCTCTCTTTCGGGCAGGTGAGCGGTGCTCGCCTTGTTGCCGAAGAAGGGGGACCTCGGCGATTTACGAAATTGGCGCCCCGTCTCGCTCCTTAGCACGGACTACAAAATCGTAGCGAAAGCAATCTCACTGCGGCTTGGATCCGTGATGGCGGACGTGATCCACCCAGACCAGACCTACACTGTCCTGGGCCGCAGCATCTTTGACAACCTACTTCTAGTCCGAGACCTTTTGGAACTCGGTCATAGAGACGGTCTGTCGTTCGCCCTCCCGTCTCTTGATCAGGAGAAGGCGTTCGATAGAGTGGACCATGGGTACCTCCTGGGCACTCTGCAGGCATTTGGATTCGGACCTCAGTTTGTGAGTTTTCTCCGGGTGCTGTATGCTTCCACGGAGTGTCTGGTTAGGCTCAACTGGACCCTGACCGAACCGGTCAGCTTCGGGCGAGGAGTACGGCAGGGGTGCCCCCTCTCGGGCCAGCTGTACGCTCTGGCGATTGAGCCCTTCCTCTGTCTCCTCCGAAGGAGGTTGACAGGGTTGGTGCTGCAGGAGCCGGAGCTGCGGCTGTCCTGTTGGCGTATGCCGATGATGTGCTCCTCGTGGTCCAGGACCCAGGCGACTTGGCGCGGGTGGAGGCTTGCCAGGCCATCTATTCAGCAGCCTCCTCTGCCCGAGTCAACTGGGTCAAGAGCTCTGGCTTGGCGGTGGGGGACTGGCGGCAGGTGAGCTCCCTCCCACCCACGCTTCAGACCATCCGGTGTAGCGCAGGTCCACTGCTCTACCTAGGCGTTTACCTTTCTGCCACGCACCCTTCTCCGCCGGAGAACTGGCAAAATTTAGAAGGCGGGGTGATAGAGCGGCTCTGGAAATGGACGAGGCTACTCCGATGTCTCTCCCTCCGAGGGAGAGCACTGGTGCTTAACCAACTAGTCCTGTCCATGCTCTGGTACCGGCTCAACACCCTGGTCCCGGCCCCTGGTTTCCTGACCAACCTCCGGACATCGATTCTAGAGTTCTTTTGGTCAGGAATGCACTGGGCCCCTGTTCGGGTTCTCCATCTACCCCTGAAGGAAGGAGGGCAGGGCCTGAATTGTCTGCACACTCAGGTCCGTGTCTTCCGCCTCCAGGCCCTGCAGAGGCTCCTTTATAGAGCAGGTAGTTCGACGTGGAGCATACTGGTGCACGCCTTCCTGCGCCGCTTCCAAGGGCTCCGATATGACCGGCAGCTCTTTTACCTCTGTCCGAGAGGTTTTCCGCAAGACCTCTCCGGGCTGCCGGTCTTCTACCAGGACCTCCTCCGGACCTGGAAACTGTTTTCAACGACCAGGTCCGTGGCGGCCACCATGGGAGCAGATCTCCTCGCAGAGCCCCTGCTACACAACCCCCAGCTTCGTCTGCAGGTGGCGGAGTCCCGCTCGGTGTGCCAGAGTTTGGTCCTGGTGGAAGTCACGAGGGTCGGAGACCTCCTGGACTACGACCGGGGAGACTGGCTGGATCCCCTGACACTCACTCGGCGCATGGGGCTCTCCAGACCTCGTACCCCCCGGCGCGTACTTCCGGAGGTGAAGGCTGCCTTCACGCCCGCTGCTCGGGCTTATCTCAACCGAGCCCTGCGCAAGGGCGCACCCCGCCCACCCTCTACCCCAAACCCGCCGGACCTTTCAATTGGGCCCCTACCCCGTAGATCCCAACAAACCCCTCACCCTTTCACTGCAAGCCAGCTGCACGAACTGCAGCCAGTCAGCTTCCAAATCGCGCCACGGAAACATCTATACACACTCACGCGTCACACCCTTCACGCCCACACCCTGATGTCCCGCCCCAATACAAAGTGGCGGGACCTCCTGCCACCTTTGGAGGGTGAGCAGCCCCGGTGGGCCAGCCTGTATTCCACCTTGGTCCTGAGGCCCGTCGGGGACATTAGTTGGCGGCTCCTTCACGGAGCTGTGAGCATGCGCATGTTTTTGACATGGTTCACCCCCATCCTGGATACTTGCCCTTTTTGCAACGTGAGGGAAACCCTGGCACACGTATATTTAGAGTGTGCCAGGCTGCAGCCCCTTTTCCGGCTCCTCACAAATATTTTATTATGCTTCTGGCTGCACTTTTCCCCTCACCTTTTTATCTACACACTCCCCATCCGTGGCCCCACAAAATCGCGGGATCTTCTGGTTTACCTCCTCCTAGCCCTAGCTAAAACAGCCATCTATAAAACCAGAGCGGGGAGGCTGGCCAATGAAGCGTCCTGCGACTGTAGGGCCATTTTCCGATCCTCAGTACATTCACGTATCCAGGCGGAGTTCCTCTGGGCAGCGTCCACCGACTCCCTTGACACCTTCGAGGAGCAGTGGGTGCTGTCCGAGGTTCTCTGCTCGGTGACCCCGTCCGGTTCCCTCCGTCTGACCCTTAGATTGAGGGGAAGAGCGAGAGACCCCAGCCCCAGCCATTGCCGCTGTGGATACCATCATTACTGTCACCTAGGAGGGGTCCTATCACGCGTGGGTGTACATCCCCCCGCCCCCAAACTGCCCATCCCGCAGCCGTGCCCATCTTGTCGGGCACTCTCAGGAGAGGAATAATTGGTGACACTGGGTGTGGCACTAGGTAACTCGAGGGGGTGGAAGACCATGAGTGCCAAGGAAGCCCCCCTGCTCTGGGCCCAGGCTAGCCTGAACACTTCTCCCTCCTGAAGGCTGCTGTGTCATACCTTGCGTTTGCTTTTGTTTTGTTGCATAGTTTTGCTTTATCCCTTTTGGTGATTCTTTGTAAGTGTTACACAAATAAAACTCTTTTCTGCTTCAAAAAAAAATTACTCTCCTGTAGCCCTCTGGCCTGGAGGGAGAAGGAGGGAGAGAGCTGCTGCTCCTGCTGCTGGGACTGCTGCTGCTAGGCCCTGGGCTCTCCCTGCTGCTGTTGCTGCTCCCCTGGCTGGGCCAGATACCACCCCCTCCCCTTCTCTGCTGCTACCTGGTTGCTGGCCAGCTGCTGGACCCTCGCACCCTTGGGTGCTGCTACTGCTCCAACTGCAGCCCCTTGAGGGGGGGCCTGCTAGCCCGCTCCCCAGAAGGGAGGAGTGAGGGACCTCAGCCCCAGCCGTTGCTGTTGTGGACACCACCACCACCTGAGAGGGGTCCTTTCTGCCTGCCTGGACCACCACCTGGAGTTCCTGGAGCTGCTGTTGTGGAGTCTGGTGCCTGGAGCTGCTGAAGCCCCGAGGAGGAGAAGAAGAGGACCATCTACCAGTGAGGGAGCACCTAGAAACTCTACAGACCACCGTGGAGGGGGCCTTAAGACTGAGTAACTTTTGAACTGTGCTCTTGTGGTGGGGGTCTTGACTGTGTTTGCAAGGACACAGGTGGTGTGGCGTGGAGCTGCCTCCCGATGCATCTGTGTGTCCCCCAACCACCACCACTACCACCACCGCTGCCCCCTCCACTACACCCACTGGCTGTTTACCATCTGCCTCAGCTCCTACCTCTGGACTCAGCTGCTTGCTTGGCTTGCCACGCCCTGATTCCACCATTTGGGCCAGAAGCAGCAGCCAGCCCAAATTGACTTTGTGCAAGTGCACGTGGCTGCACGTGCCCCCCCCCCAGGACTGCCCACCTCACGGCTTTGCCTCTTGTTACCTGCCCCATTTGCCCTTTGCAGCTTTTGCCCCCCCTTTTGCCCCAGCCCCCCCTTACTAGCTTCAGTTTGTTTGCCTGCCCCACCCATTTCCCTCTACAGCCTTTGATTGTTTGCCCCGCTCCAGCCTCTGAAGCTAGCACCTTGGTTTCCCTGCCCTAACTCCAGCCCGCTCAGCCCCTTGCTCCGTACGCCCATGCCCCCTCCCATGCGCTTATGCAACTCCCCATTTTAGTTTCAACCCTCTTCACTGCACCCCCAATGCTGTTGTATCCCCCCCCCAGTGCAGCTAGAGGAGCTGGAATTCCACCCCGTGTTGGCAACTGACCCCTAACCCCTGTTTTGTCCCCCCGTCCAGCCCACCCCCTTTGGCGCCCTCCTCCCCTGCCTGCAGCCTAGCGGGGAGGAGTTGTCGACCTGCTTCCCCTTTCCCCTCCTCCTTCTGGTGTCTCCCCTTCCCTCCCTGCTCGCGATGGCGGAGGATGAGACGGGTGGGGCCCCTCCATCAGCCCCAGCTACCCCTCCACCACCTGCCCCTCCGTCACCCCCCCAAGCCTCTACCTCCATGCGCTGCGAGAGGAGTTGCGGGAGTTTTTAGAAGACGTCCATGGCTCCCGCAACAAGGTACAGCTTGCTCTCTAGTGATGGGGAGACTTTCATCAAATCCTCCGGGCTGCGAGGGCCCTCATTGGGGAGGGTAAAAGGACCAGGAAGCAGGCCGCCTCAGCCTACCAGCGGGTCCGCCTCTTCCGTGACTCCTTACTCACCTACAGGGTAGGTCATGGACTGTTGGGAGGCCCGTCAGGAGCCGTGAGCGTCCCTGCCAGCGAGGATCCCCCCCAGCCCTCCTCATGGCACCTCTTACCATCGCAACGTTGAATACCCGGGGCTGTAGGATGGGTCTCTGCAGGTCCCAGGTGCTCTACTTCCTTTGGGAGGGGGGTACTCTGTGGTTTTCCTGCAGGAGACCCATATGGATCCGACTGCCGAAGACAGCTGGCGGCTGGATTGGGGGGACAGGGTCTACTTTAGCCATCTCACAGTTCATTCGGCTGGAGTGGCGACCCTGTTCTCCCCCGACCTGCGGCCCGAGGTGCTGGGGGTGGCCGAGGCTGTGCCGGGCCACCTGCTGCACCTCTGGGTCCGTATGGAGGGGCTCGTGGTCAATCTCGTTAACGTCTATGCCCCGACATTGAGCCCAGAGCGGCTGCAATTCTATCAGCAGGCGTCCGCTTTCCTCGGCACCTTGGATCCTTATGAGTGCCTGGTCCTGGGTGGGGACTTCAACAACACCCTTGAGGAGCGGAACCGCTCGGGGACCCAGCAGTGCCTGGCCGCAGCGGACGTTCTCCGGGAGATAGTCGAACACCACTCCCTGGTGGACTTCTGGCGCAACCACCACCCGGATGACATTTCCACGTTCACCTTTGTCCGGGTGGAGGCCCATCGGTCGCGCCACTCCCGGTTGGACCGCATTTATTTATCACGTTTCCACCTTTCACGAGCCCACTTCTCCAGCATCTGGAGGGTCCCATTTTCTGACCATCATTTAGCCACCGTGACGGCCTCCCTCTGCGCGGAGAGGCCGGGGCCGGCCTATTGGCATTTCAACAACAGCTTGTTGGAGGATGTGGGCTTCATGACATCCTGCTGGGAGTTCTGGCTGGCCTGGCGAGGGCAGCGGCATGCCTTTCCCTCGATGCGGCGGTGGTGGGACCTGGGGAAGATGTGCGCCCAGCTCTTCTAACGTGACTATACCCGGGGCGCCAGCCGACGGAGGGATGCAGCGATAGAGCAGTTGGAATGGGAGGTCTTAGAGCTGGAGAGGCATCTGGCCGCCAGCCCCGAGGATCCGCCCCTCTGCGGAGTGTGCCAGGAGAAGCGGGAGGAGCTCCGGGCCCTCGAGGACCATCAGGGCCGGGGTGCCTTTGTTCGATCCTGCATCCGTCTCCTTCGAGAGATGGATCACGGCTCCCATTTCTTCTACGCCCTGGAGAAAAGGAGGGGGGCCAAGAAACACGTCACCTGCCTTCTGGCAGAAGACGCGCCCCCCCCCCCCCATGGAACCGGTGGAGATGTGCGGGAGGGCGAGAGCCTTCTATGAAAGCCTTTTCTCCCTGGATCCGACCAATCCTAATGCTTGCAGAGTGCTTTGGGAGGAGCTCCCTACGGTCAGCACGGGCGACCGAGACCAGCTAGAGCTGCCTCTCACTCTGGCCGAGTTCTCGGAAGCCCTCCGTCGCATGCCCACCAATAATTCTCCAGGCATGGACGGGCTGACCGTGGAGTTCTACTGCATGTTCTAGGACATCCTTGGCCCAGACCTAGTCACCGTCTGGGCCAAGTATTTGCGGAGTGGGGTCCTCCCTCTTTCGTGCAGGTGAGCCGTGCTCGCCTTATTGCCAAAGAAGGGGGACCTCCGCGATTTACGAAATTGGCATCCCGTCTCGCTCCTCAGCATGGATGACAAAGTCGTGGCAAAAGCAATCTCACTGCGGCTAGGGTCCATGCTGGTGGACGTGGTCCACCCAGACCAGACCTACACTGTCCTGGGCCGCAGCATCTTTGACAACCTATATCTGGTCTGGGACCTTTTGGAACTTGGGTGTAGGGATGGTCTGTCGTTCACCCTCCTGTCCTTGGATCAGGAGAAGGCATTCGACAGGGTGGATCACGGGTATCTCCTGAGCACTCTGCAAGCGTTTGGCTTCGGACCCCAGTTTCCGGGTTTTCTCCGGGAGCTGTACGCCTCCTCAGAGTGTCTGGTCAGGCTCAACTGGACCCTGACTGAACCGGTCAGCTTCGGGCGAGGAGTATGGCAGGGGTGCCCCCTCTCAGGCCAGCTGTATGCTCTGGCGATCAAGTCCTTCCTCTGTCTCCTCTGAAGGAGGTTGACAGGGTTGGTGCTGTGGGAGCCGGAGCTGCAGCTGGTCCTGTCAGCGTACACTGAGGACGTGCTTCTCGTGGTCCAGGACCCAGGCGACTTGGCGCGGGTGGAGGCTTGCCAGGCCATCTATTCGACAGCCTCCTCCGCCTGGGTCAACTGGGTCAAGAGCTCTGGCCTGGTGGTCGGGGACGGCTGGCAGGCGAGCTCCCTCCCACCCGCGCTTCAGGCCATCCGGTGGAGCGTGGGTCCGCTGCTCTATCTCAGCGTTTACCTTTCTGGCACGCATCCCTCTCTGCCGGAGAACTGGCACAATTTAGAGGGCGGGGTATAGAGCGGCTCCGGAAATAGACAGGACTACTCCAGTGCCTCTCCCTTATAGGGAGAGCGCTGGTGCTTAATCAACTTGTCCTGTCCATGCTCTGGTACTGGCTCAACACCCTGGTCCTGACTCCGGGTTTCCTGGCCAACCTCCAGACATCGATTCTGGAGTTCTTTTGGTCAGGACTGCACTGGGTCCTTGTTGGGGTTCTCCATCTACCCCTGGAGGAGGGAGGGCAGGGCCTGAAATGTCTGCACACTCAGGTCCATGTCTTGCGCCTCCAGGCCCTGCAGAGGCTCCTTTATGGTGCAGGTAGTCCGGCGTGGAGCATACTTGTGCACGCCTTCCTGCGCCGTTTCTGCGGGCTCCGATACGACCGGCAGCTCCTTTACCTTCATCCGAGAGGTCTTCTGCGAGACCTCTCCTGGCTGCTGGTCTTCTACCAGGACCTCCTCCGGACCTGGAAACTGTTTTCAACAACCAGGTCCGTGGCGGCCACTGAGGGGGCAGATCTCCTCACGGAGCCCCTGCTACACAACCCCTAGCTTTGTGTGCAGGTGGCGGAGTCCCCCTCTGTGTGCCAGAGGTTGGTCCTGGCAGAAGTCACAAGAGTCGGAGACCTCCTGGACTACGACCGGGGAGACTGGCTGGATCCCCTGATGCTTGCTCAGCGCATGGGGCTCTCCAGACCTCGTACTCCCCGGCGCGTACTTCAGGAGGTGAAGGCCGCTTTGCCGCCCACTGCTCAGGTTTACCTTAACCAGGTCCTGCACAAGGGCACGCCTGACCCACCCTCTACCCCAGGCTCGCCAGACCTTTTAATTGGGCCCCTACCCCGTGGACCCAACCTACCCCCTAATCCCTTCACTGTGAGCCAGCTGCACGAGCTGCAGCCGGTTTGCTTCCAAACCACGCCAAGGAAACATCTATACGCGCTAGTGCTCCACACCATACACGCCCTCATCCTCGTATCCCGCCCCAATACAAAATGGCGGGACCTCCTGCCACCTTTGGAGGGTAAGGAGCCCCGGTGGACCAGCCTATATTCCACCTTGGTCCCGAGGCCCGCCGGGGATATCAGTTGGCGGCTCCTTCACGGAGCCGTGAGCACGGGCGTGTTCTTGGCACGGTTCACCTCTATCCCAGACACCTGCCCCTTTTGTGGCATGAGGGAAACCCTGGCACACATATATCTGGAGTGTGCCAGGCTGCAGCCCCTATTCCGGCTCCTCACCAATATTTTATTACGTTTTTGGTTGCACTTCTCCCCTCACCTTCTTATTTATGCACTCCCTATCCGTGGCCCCACAAAGTCACGGGATCTCCTGGTAAACCTCCTCCTGGCCCTAGCTAAAATGGCCATCTGTAAAACCAGAGTGAGGAGGTTGGCCGATGGAGTCTCCTGTGACTGTGGGGCCTATTTCCAATCCTCGGTCCGTTCACGTATCCGGGCAGAGTTCCTCTGGGCGGCGTCCACTGACTTCCTTGACGCCTTTGAGGAGCAGTGGGCGCTGTCTGGGGTTCTCTGCTCGGTGTCCCCGTCCGGTTCCCTTCATTTGACCCTTTGACCACACTCCTGTCCCTGTTGTTTCATTAGTTGTCCCCCAGATTTATTTGGTGTCCAGATCTTGTGGATCCCCCTCTTAGGCTGGGGGGGGATCCTTTAGCAGTGGACGGGCTTCACCTGCCCACTTCCCGGATCCCAATAGGGCTGTTGCTGCTCCAGCTGCTCCCTGGCTGGGCCAGACACAACCCCGCCCCCTTCTCTGTTACCTGGTTGCTGGCCGGCTGCTGGACCCCGCACCCTCAGCTGCTGCTACTGCTCTGACTGCAGCCCCTTGTGGGGGGGCCTGCTGGCCCGCTCCCCAGAAGGGGGGAGCGAGGGACCCCAGCCCCAGCTGTTGCTGCTGTGGACACCACCAACACCACCACCACCTGAAAGAATAAAAGAATTACTCTCCTGTAGTCATCTGGCTCGACCCTCTCACAATATATATATATATATATATATATACTTAGACAAAAATGGCCTTTAAGGCATAAGACATTGTTTGTTTGATTTCTCATTCTACCTTTGCCACCCAAATTCTTGAACTCCAACTCAGATGTGGAGGTTTCCTTAGCTCAAGTGTCACAGCATGTCACAGAGAATTAACGAATTAAACTAGTTCTAGTTTTAACTTGTTTCTGGTATACTACATGTTGTTCTATGGTAGACAGTGTACTGCATGACAGATAATTAAGCACCTGGATGAAAGAATGGAGCTCAGTGTCTCATGCCTTGAATTCATATTCTGGATTAAAGAAGGAACTGCATCATAAAGACAATTACTATTTATACTGTACATTTCACAGTTAAGTTCCTGTCAGTTATGTATCACCGTGTGTTATAGGGTTATATAGACTGGTATTGAACCTCCATTTTTACATCCTCTCCACCTGAGAGAACCATTTCACGTCTAGTTACAAACATCTTGGGGAATCTCCATCCCATGCCCATTCCAGCAGAATCCCAGACTACCCAACATCAAGCTACAAGATAACTCCCCAAATGAATCTTATTACAATGGGTTGAGTGACCTACAAGGTTAAAATCTTTTTAGATTACAGGGGAAGCCCAGGAGCAGTCAGTGTGAAGTTGGAAAGAAAAGAATGGTTCTCCTCTCCCCATGGAGAACTGAAAAGCACTCTTCGGTATAGCACCAGTTAGTCTCACTCAGTAGTATTGGGCCAGATCTTCAGGTGGTGTAAATCTAGCCAGCTCCAATGACTTTTGTATGCTGCAACTTAATTCATGTTGTGTGCTGCAACTTAATTGTCTTCTCCAGGACTGCTCATGTGCTTAAAGTCAGGCATGTGCTCACATACCTTGATGAGTCAGGGCCCTAAGCCCTTCTCCTGCATGGAGGCATGGATCTGTTTGCATGAATCTGATTGCAGGATTGGGGCCTTAATGTATGGACACAAATGTGTATAACCTTCTCTTGACATACTGTATTTACTCCTGTTTTTATTCCTTTTAGGGCAGACACAGAACTCTATTGGAACTGGTAAGAGAACTATTTTTACTTTCCTTACAGAACTGCAACACTTCTCTATGAAATTTGCTTGAACTGTGGTTGTGTTTACTTCCAATAAGACACATACTTTGTGTGTACAAGTATTATCTTCTAGAGTGTTTAATACCTTTACATTTAGAATAGTCATTTAGAATAGTCAGTGTGACGTTGGGAAGAAACAAATGGTTCTCCTCTCCCCATGGATAACTGAAAAGCACTCTTTGGTATAGCACCAGTTAGTCTCACTCAGTAATATTGGGCCAGACCCTCAGGTGGTGTAAATCTAGCCAGCTCCAATTACTTCAATGGAGATACACTGATTTACACCAGCTGAGGATCTGGCCCATGATATTACTTCATAATTTGTTAACATTCCAGAAACATTGTTTTGTTTTTATTGCTTAAATTAAAATCAAATATGATTAATGTTTCCAAATTTTAGTATAAACAAAAATACTGTATATAGAGATAAAGTTGCAAAGTGACAGGTAACATCATAAAACCAATATAATTATAGGTTTTTATCACTCTGCTTCACCGACCCCTTTCCTGATCTATGTGCTTCCAGTTCTCAGTTTTCAGTACTGTTTAACAGTGGCACACTTTTGACCTGTGTGCTGATCATGTGAGGCACATAGCCCTGGTCTACACTAGGACTTTAGGTCGAATTTAGCAGCGTTAAATCGATGTAAACCTGCACCCGTCCACACGATGAAGCCCTTTATTTCGACTTAAAGGGCTCTTAAAATCGATTTCCTTACTCCACCCCTGACAAGTGGATTAGCGCTTAAATCGGCCTTGCCGGGTCAAATTTGGGATACTGTGGACACAATTCGACTGTATTGGCCTCCGGGAGCTATCCCAGAGTGCTCCATTGTGACTGCTCTGGACAGCACTCTCAACTCAGATGCACGATTGTCTGCCATTGCTCTGACGCAGGGAGGGGCGACTGACGACATGGCTTACCAGGTTGGCTTACAGGGAATTAAAATCAACAAAGGGGGTGGCTTTACATCAAGGAGTATTTCAGGCAGGACTTCACAGAGGGTTCCAATAAGAAATGGTGCACCTAAGTTATTGTTCTTATTGAAACAAGCAGGTTGGTCTGGCCTCTGATTGATACATGGCTAGATTTACCTCGCTGCACCTTCTGTGAGTGATTGCAGTGTGACCTAGAGGAATGAGTCCCCTAGACGGGGGGCGGCGGGGGAGGGGGGGTTGCAAATGAGTACAAAACAAATCTGGTCTATTTCTTGTTTTGATACACTCCATCTATCTTTTACATCTTTGGCTGGCAGCAGACGGTGCAGAAGGACTGCATGCCATCCACATCCCATGGCTGCTCGGCAGAAGATGGTACAAGAGGACTGCTAGCAATCCGTATCGCCTGCCTGCTCATCATAAGATGGTTCAATAGGACTGACTGCAGGACTAAAGAGAATGACCTGATCAAGTCACTCCAAATTTAGTCCCTGCGCCCATGTCTGCCCAGGAGCTCCTGATCGACCTCACAGAGGCGACCAGGAGCACCTCGGACATGACGATGACGGCTACCAGTCCTACTGTACCATCTGCTGCCACAAGGCAAGGGGTTGCTGCTGCTGTGTAGCAATGTAGTACCACGTCTGCCAGCACCCAGGAGACATATGGTGACAGTGAGCTTAGCAGGCTCCATGCTTGCTGTGGTATGGCGTCTGCACAGGTAACTCAGGAAAAAAGGCGCAAAACGATTGTCTGCCCTTGCTTTCACGGAGGGAGGGAGGGAAGGGGGGCCTGACGACATGTACCCAGACCCACCCACGACAATGTTTTAGCCCCATCAGGCATTGGGATCTCAACCCAGAATTCCAATGGGCAGCGGAGACTGCGGGAACTGTGGGATAGCTACCCACAGTGCAACACTCCGGAAGTCAACGCTTGCCTCGGTACTGTGGAAGCACTCCGCCGAGTTAATGCACTTAATGCACTTAGAGCATTTTCTGTGGGGACACACACTCTCGAATATATAAAACCGATTTCTAAAAAACCGACGTCTATAAATTCGACCTAATTTCGTAGTGTAGACATACCCATAGAGAGGTCAGTGATTCAGGTGAATCAGCTCCCTTCCAAGTAAACGGCAGGAACTAAAGAGCCTAGAATGCATGTGCTTTTGTATGCTGCAACTTAATTCATTGTCTTCTCCAGGACTACTCGTGCTTAAAGTCAGGCATGTGCTCATATACCTTCATGAGTCAGGTCCCTAAGCCCTTCTCCTGCATGGGGCAAGGATCTGTTTGAATGAATCTGATTGCAGGATTGGGGCCTTAATGTACGGACACAAATGTGTGTAACCTTCTCTTGACATACCTTTACATTTAGAATAGTAAGATCACAGGTGAAATAATATAGACTGGTTTAAAAAGGAAGAACCAAATGAACCAATTTGCTTTTGTCTGAATTTGTGATTTACATGTATTTCACTGAACATATTTCATTCATTTAACATATTAATTTAGATTGTAAGTTCTTCAGAGCAGGGACTGTGTCTTTGTTATATGTTGGTACAGTGCCTAGCAAAATGGAGCCTTGGCCTCCAGGTATGACTGTAATACAAATAATTAATAAAAATAGTAGAATATGGTAGGATTTGAACTGTGTGTGCTAGTTTAGACAGAAAATGTGTTCATAATTGTTTGGTTTTGTTACTTCCAGATAGTGTTTCCACATTTATCTGACCTAGCAAAGGAGTTAAACTTTTTTACAAAAATTACAGAAGACCCCCAATAGAATTAAAAGAACAATCCAAAGCCCACTGAAGTCAGCTGAAGTCTTTCCACTGAATTCACTGGCTTGGGACCAGATCTATACAGTAAAAAAACAGTAATATAAATATAGCACAAATAAGAGAATTCAGGTTCTTCATCCTATAATAGCACTTTACCACACACTTACAAAATCATATTATCTTTATCTGCAAACAAAGAGTTAAGAGGTCACAGCTCAGAATGAGAGAGAGGACAGTGAAACTGGGGCTGAAGGCAGAGAAACACTATAGGGAGACTGAAATAGCAGTAGAATAGTACAGTGAGAGGTACCAATGTGCTCTTTGGACATGCAGAACAGACATGCCAAACCAGCGAAAAAAACGCAGAAATAGGGCTTGTTTTTGGCTTAATTGGCTTGTGAGTTGGTTGTTGGCTAGTTTTTGGCTTGTAGCTTGTTTCACATGTAGCTTGTTGCTTCTTTTTTTTGATCGGCTCCCGGCAAGCAGGGGCAAGATGGGCAAAGCGGGAGTGAGTCAGTGGTGCACAGCCGGCCCACCACAGTCCCAGACTGCACGCCGGGGGGATCTAGTCACATAGACTGTCAGGGTTCTTAGGGATTGGCTTGTTTTGGCCTTGTTTTAAAATGGGATTAGCTTGATTTTTGGCTTATTGTGAAAGTCAGGGTGCTTATTTACCACGTGAAAGTTGCCAACTGTGATGCAGAAGGTGAAAAACAGACAACAGAATTGGACAAAAGTGGAACCAAGATGCCAAATCACTTGAAATTAAAAAAAATAGCAGTCAGCTTAGAAGTTATGGTTTATTGTTAGATAAAACCTGGTTTATTTATTTTTCCTTTTGTGAAGCAATGATGACATCCAGTGGTCCTTTAGGTTATTTATAGGTATATATGGTATATATTACATACAGGTATTTCAAGAGATGAATTTTAGCTTCCATTTCCCTATTCAAAGAGTCAAAGTAATGAATACTGATTACATGACATTTTTGGACATACATTTATTCATAACTTCTTTCAAACCAGTCTAAAGAATATGAATCAACTGAGACTCCCGGGTAAGATTATATATCTCTGAGAGTGCTGTGTGGTGGTTAGATCAGGAGACTGAGAGTAAGGATTCCCAACTTCTGTTCCTTGGCTTTGCCACTGACTGGGATGTATGACCTTGTGCACAGTTGTACAATGTCTATATAAGTATTTACCAACAGAATCTGATCCTTACTGAGTTATTCAAGTGAATTGGGACAGTAGATTAGTTTTTACATTGGTTTTATACATAAGAGAATATTAGAGGCTAATAGTGACACTTATATTATTGTTTTGGAATAGTTATTAAAATTACAAGGGTAAACCTCTCTCTCTCTTTCTGAATGACAATGATCATTTCATAAAACACAAAGCACCTGAATCTACAGGGGGCTGAGCAACCTCAGCTACCATCAAAAATCAACTAGCTTTATCCTGATCCTATGAAGCCAATGGAAGTCTCACCTTTGACTTTAGCTGCAGCAGTGTCAGGCCCAGTGAGAACCGAGGGCATTGAACACTTCAGGTTCTCACTTCATAGATGCTTTACAACTCTGGTGTCTTTTCTTATAGAATGCATGTTTCTACTTTTGCTTTTGGCCTTATATATAAGAAACAAAATGAAATTGCATAACTGCCTAAAATATACGGTCTCAGTTTTCCTTCTTTTAACATTATCTATTCAGGAATAGATACCTTGTTTACATGTGACTTTGTTGTCATTGTCTGTGCATGATATATTAGGAAGCACTAACAGAACTATTGTACTTCCTTACTACAGGCACCATTCCACCAAGCAGCACAAACCTCAGCACTCATGCAGACTCAAACTCTTCCTTTGGATCCAGCAATCAGCCACACAGCAGCACTGCTGCCCTTACTTCACTCATTCGTGCTACCACCACATATAAACCATCAGGTTTGCTGTATTCCTTTAGATTTCCCAGGTTGGCAATAAGACAATTGCTTGAGCTGTACATGGAGAAAATTGTGTAGTTTGGCAGTTTATCACATTTACTGCTCAACAAACTGAAAATGTTCCTAAGCTTCACAACTGATGCAAGAGCACAAGGTGTTTCTGTGTTTTATTTCCAGAATATGACCTGAATTTACAGTCATTATTCAGGCAAAACTCTTTCTGCAGTCAATGAGAGTTTTGCCAAAGCAAGAGCTGCAGGAACTGGCCCAATACAGAACTGATAAAACAAACAGTGAGTGGTTTCTAAGCAATGAAATAAATACCAAGGCACTGTAGGTAGCATACCTGACCTGGCAAACACATACTGCTGAGGGTAGTGTTTACACCATGAGGAGTATCTTGGGTGTAAGCACTATGCTTAGTAGCGTTTGTGGAACTGTGCCTAATGATAAGAACTATGGGCAAAGCTATGTTCACACAATGGGATAAAACCTACAGCCCTTATTCAGGCAAAGCTTCTGTTGACTTCATTATGGCCCATATATTTGAGAACTGATTGACATATAAAAGAGTCCTGATATTGTGAATTCTAGTTAAAGATTCTTGTTTTGTTCTTTAATGGAAATACTAACACAACCTTACTTGTAGCTCTGTTCAATCTTTTGGTAAGATAATTACAAGAAGAAAGTACATAGTCCAAGACGTTTATGATATGATTACATGAAACAATGAACTCACTTTTTAATACTAATTTGTTCTGTCCTTGCAGATTCTTCCAATCCGCAACACTTGCACACCACCTCACCACCCGTGAACCATACTCCAACCAGCACTCAAGCAAACACTTCTCAGCCTTCCTCAAACACCACTTTGACTACTTCCACTCTCACAACAGGTGACAAACCTGCACACAGTTCTGGCAGTCCTAACACTGCATGCATGGGAAATATGTTAGAATGAGGGCACTGAAGTGACTTTGAATATTTTTTTTAAATCTAACAAGTGATTTATTCTACAGATGCAACTGCAGAAAATTGCATTAAACTAAAATCTCTTAGGATGCTTACTACTCCTAATGTAATAGTTAACTGATGTAAAAGAGGCCAGATTTATTTCTTGTCAGCCAAGTTAAAAATTAACCTTATTTTCCAAGGAGTAATATAAATCAAGGCTAAACCCTGAACTCCTTATTCAGACAAATCTCCCATGGATATCCAGAGAAGTTTTGCCCAAGTAAAGAAGGAGTGCAGGATCAGTTCCCATAGATTTGTGGATTTGTTTCATGGTTTTAGATGGCTTACAGGTTGTTTCACTAAATAACTAGTCTGCTGGGACTTATGCATGTAAGTAGGACTTATGCATGTAAGTAACTTCATTCACATAAGTTTACAGACAATGACACTAATCATGTAAATTATTCATGCACTTGGATAAATTGCATCCAAGAATTTTAAAAGAGTTGGCTCAGGAGTTCTCCTCACCATCTATGTTAATTTTTAAGGAGCCTTGGAAATCTGGGGAAGTTCCAATAGACTAGTAGAAAGCCAATATTGTGCCAAAGGCAAATGGGATCACCCCAGGTTAAAGTAGGCTTGTTGACTTGATGTTAATCCCAGGCAATCTAATGGAATGGCTGATATGGAACTCAATCAATAAAGAGTTCAAGTATAGAAATATAATTAATACCAATCAAGATGATTTTAATGGAAAGTAAGTCCTGTCAAGTTAACTTAATATTGTTATTTGCCAAGATTGCAAGGTAGGCTGATAACATAACTGTGCTGATAAAATATACTTGGATTTCTGTAAAGTGTTTGACTTAGTACTGTACAACATTCTGATTAAAAAAACTTATCACCGTATAAAATTAATAAAACACATGTTAAATGGGTAAAAGATGGCTAACTCATAGATCTGCAAACATAATTGTTAATGGGGAATTTTCAACTAGGGAGGGTGTTTGTAACTGGGTCTTGCTAGGATTAGTTCTTTCTCCAATGACATTTAATATTTTTATCAATAATCTGGAAGAAAATATACAATCATTGCTGATAAAGTTTGAAGTTAACACAAAGATTTGTGGGGTGGTAAATAAGGACAAGACAGGTCACCAATGTAAGTAATTTAGATTGCTTGTGTGACGGGGCAAGGCCAGATGGCTATAGAAAAGTAGTAGGAGATAGATATATTAGCTCCAGGCTAAACAAATCCCTGGTACCAGGTTAAGTGAAATGGAAGCTGCTCCAGGTCAATTAAGACACCCGGGGCCAATTAAGAACTTTCCAGAAGGCAGGGAGAATGCTAGGTTGATTGGGACACCTGAAGCCAATCAGGGGCTGGCTGAAACTAGTTAAAAGCCTCCCAGTCAGTCAGGTGGGGGTGCATGTCAGGAGCTGTGGAAGGAAGTTGCGCTGTTGGAGAGGCTGAGTAGTACACACCATATCAGGGACAAGGAAGGAGGCCCTGAGGTAAGGGTGAAGTGGAGCTTGAGGAAGTGAGGGCTGCTGTGGGGGAAGTAGCCCAGGGAATTGTACATGTTATGTTTCTAAAAGGTCAGCTACCTTGGCTGATACTATTAGGGTCCCTGAGCTGGAGCCCGGAGTAGAGGGTGGGCCCGGGCTCGTCCCCCCGACCTTTGCCCCCTGATTAATCACTGAGACTGCGAGACAACAGAGATTGTTCAAGGAAGGATAACTTCTCCTCACCTCCCTTGCTGGCTTGTGATGAAAATGGCTCAGTAGACTGTGACCCTTGTCTCTAGAGAAGGAAGGGTTATGCGGAGGGTCACAGTGAGCCTCTGAGGCTAGCAAAATCCACCAGGAAACGCGGGACCCACGGAGGCAAGGACAGAGCTTTGTCACACTTGGTAGACTCGGCTCAATCAATTAACACACATTCTAATACAGCCAAATACAAGGTTCTAAACATCTAGGAATAAAAAAATATATGCTATAGTTATAAGAATGGGGGAATGTATCCTGGAAATCAGTGACTCAGAAAAAGACTTAGGAATCATCGTAAACAACTGAGCATGTTGATTAGGGGTATGGTACAGCTTCTGTATGAGGAGAAATTAAAAAGACTGGGACTGTTCATCTTAGAAAAGAGATGACTAAGGGGGGATATAACAGAGGTATGTAAAATCAAGAATGGTGTGGAGAAAGTGAATAAGGAAGTGTTATTTAGCCCTTCACATAACACAAGAACCACAGGACCACCCAGTGAAATTAATAGGCAGCAAGTTTAAAAGAAACATTAGGAAATACTTCATCACACAACACGATCAACCTGTGGAACTCACTGCCGGGGATGTTGTGAATGCCAACAGTATAACTGGGTTCAAAAAGAATGGAGGACAGGTCCATCAATGGCAATTAGCCAAGATGCTCAGGGACGCAACCCCAAGCTCTGGGTGTCCCTAGACCTCTGAGTGCCAGAAGCTGGGACTGGACAACATGGGATGGATCACTCAATAAATCGCCCTGTTCTGTTTATTCCCTCTGAACCATCTGGCACTGGCCACTGTCAGAAAACAGGATACTGGACTAGATGGACAATTGATCTGACCCAGTATGGCCATATTCATGTTCTAACATGAGCTTCCAGAACAATATTATGGCAAAAAAGGACTAAGACAATATTTGGATGTATCAAGAAAATATCAAGCAGGAGTAGAGAGGTGATACTGCCTCTGTATAGGGCACTGATGAGATCACTATACTGTGTCCAGTTCTGGGGTCTAAAATTTAAAAAAGATGTTGAAATATTGGATAAGATAAAGTGAAGAGTTGAACGCCTTACAACAAGAGACTAAAGGATCTCAACCTATTTAGTTAATCAAACACAAGGTTTAGAGGTGACCTGATCACAGTCCGTAATCACGTAGAGAGAGAAGAGATATCTCATATTAGAGTGCTCTTTAATATAGGAGACAAAGGCATAACAATAATCAGTGGCTGGAAGTTGAAGTCAGCAATGTTCGAACTGGAAATAAGGCAAAACTTTTAACAGTGAGATAATCAAACGCAGAAAAAGATTACCAGGAAACATGCTAAATCTTCCATCCCTTGAGTTTTTAAATAGAGCTGGTTGAAATAATTTTTGACTAAACTTTTTTCTTTAAAAAATGCCATTTTGTCAAATTCGTTTTGTGGAAGTATTGGTTTAAAAAATTGCCAGGAAGATATCTCAAGTGCAGGATGAAATTTTGGGGGATGGGAGGGGAAGACTAGCTAGTAACCTGGTGGTTAGGGCACTCATATGGGCTGTGGGGAAGCCAGGTTCAAATCTCTGCCCCAAATCATGCTGAGCAGAGTTTCAGACCTGGCTCTCCCACATCCTAGGCAAGTATCCTAATCAGTGACCTAGAGAGTCAATATATCTCTTCCTCACTGAATATTTAATTATATAATACTTAGTCCTGCCTTGAGTGCAGATGACTGGACTAGTTGGCCTCTTGAGGTCCCTTCCAGTCTTATGATTCTATGATGTAGAAAGTGAAACAGCTCCAACATCAATGATTGAGACTGTCTCTATAACACTGGCTGTTCTGGGATGGGCAGGTTGCTGTCGTGTGTTTTTGTGAAAAATTTCAAAAGCTCTCATTTTGTTTTGCATCAGAATGAAAACAAATTTTGAAACTTCAAAAAAAATTTTGTGAAATGGAATTTTTATTTTCTGTACAGATCTATTTTTAAATCAAAATGGGATCTTTTTCTAAAAGATATAGTCTAGTTCAGTGGTTTTCAACTTGTGGTCCGCAGACCCCTGTGTGCCCTCAGACTATGTCTAAGGGGCCCATGAAAGATTGTCATTATCATAGAGAAGTGGTTTTCAACCAGTGGTCTGCAGACCCCTGTTGTAGAAATAAAGTTAAGAATCATTTATAATGAGCAGTATGATCTGCAATTAACAATATCACTGGGTAATAATGAAATGCATAGTATCTAATAGAGGTGGTTAAAAATGGTGGGAATTATTGCATAAATTTCATTGAATATTTTTCCCTGTTTTTCAAATATTTTTGAAGATCTAAATACAAATATCTGCACTGAATGTACCAGAGCTTTGCACATTATCAGTCACTGTCCTCTACAACTGAATGTAGAAAGCTGCCTTGTGATATTCATTTGTTTTTCTCTTTTCTTTTCTTTTACAGAAACTTCTACAGTGACCACTAAAATACCTTGTGGTAAGTTATGCTTAATAAAAGTGAAATGAAACTTTTTAAACCAGAAAAAAACTTTCTCCACTTCACTCAGATCAGTTAAATGCTCAAATAAACCAAATCGGCTCCAATCTCAGGTTGTTTTTTAAACTTTCCTACTAATTTTAGAATGATTGTTTTAAACTTCCTCAAAGTTTCTGACTTTCTGCTCTCCATTTCCCACTCTGCTGACGCATCCTACCTGGCACTAGGCTGCTGATATTAATTACACATCAGTGCTGGAGCAGAGTCTGCCTAAAGGAGAAAAAGGTCTCGTTTTATTCATCAAGGGGCTCTCTACACTTCTTTTCTGCAATAATCTTATTTTACACCATGTGACAGAGGAAATGAATGCAAATTTTAGTGGATGATTACTAATTCAAACTAGACAAGTCTCCCCAATTCATAGGCAGAGTCCAGATCTAATTATTTGGTAGACAGTTTGGAATATATAATGTTTTTGCAGTTATTAATTGGTACTGCATCAATATATTTTCAAAAGATCAGGTTAGTTTATTTCTTCATATATCAGGGGATTAGAAAAATACATTTCCAAGTTTCATACACCAAAACAGATGTTTTCAGGAGTAATTCAAAAAATGAAAATTTCCTTTTGCAGGAAATGTCGACATTTTAAAACTATAATCCCTTCAGATTAGGAATGAAGTCAAAATATTGAAAATTTTCTCAGAATGAAAAACTATAAAAAGTTTTGAATCAGAAATGGTGAAATGAAAATTTCAATAGTTTTGATTCACACATTGAATTGATGTTTCAAAATAAAAAAATTCCTTTAGTTTCAAAATGTCAATTCAAAATGATTTTTTTTTTATTCTTCCAACTGGAAAATTGAAAACAAATTCATTGAAATTGACATTTTCCCATGGAAATTTTCTATTTTGACAAAACTACGTTTTCTGACAGGAAAACTTTTTGGTCAAAAAAATTCAACCAGCTCTAATATTTTCTCTTGGGGTCTTTAAAGCACAGAGTGTGCTGAAGAGCAGGATACAGTGTTGGACCAATAACTCTCTAGCTGAAGTATAAAAAAAAAAAGTAAGAAAAATTGTTGTAAATTCATTTTTCACATTTTCTCCCCTTCTTTTAGAAACAATTAATATTAATCTGACGTATAACTACAGTGGTAGCACAGTCACTGCAAAGTTGAACATTTCTGGAATGAAGAGAAACTACTCTATTTCCTGCAACTCCACTTGTAAAGTGAAAGAAGACCAAACTATTGAACGACTTAAGGAATGTGAGACATATGAAATTGTAATTGGAGATAATGAATGCCCCAATATATCACATGTAATTCATATCCCACCTAGTAAGTACAGCTTTTTGTTCAATATGAGGTTTTATTTAGCAAACACTGTGTTATGTTCTTGGTGCAGAATTTCAGAAATCTGCTGCTTGACTGGGTGGACTCCAAGTGTTGTTTGGGGCTGGAAATTCCTCTCTCTTATACCCTTAGACTTCAGATTCTGAGTTTTGGTACTATTAATCTTTGATTAAAGCACAAATTTACACCTTTCCCCATGTCCATTCAATGAAAATGATATAATAGTGATGCAGTATACATGCTCAAAGAACAAATAGCGTATTATACATGGAGTCCTGAAAAATTGCCCCCTCAAATACCTTATATATTATCTTAATTTGAAATGCACGTTTCTTGATTAGGCTTGTGTGTTTTCAAGCTCTGGGTGGTCACACACAAATATGTTTTAAATATTTCTTTGCATAAGGTGTGTGGTTTAGAGACAGTTGATCAAGAAACTGGACTTTGTAATTTATGTTTTCAGGGACAAACGTGTATTGAGCTTTTTCTTATTTAATTCTTTGCACCCTAATTATATTATCTGTAGTCAGGCTGGTGTTTTGCAGATTGAGTGGTGTGAGCAGCATGTAATATTTTTTTATTTAGTGTTCTACGTTCCATTATATAGCTTGCCAAATGATACCCATTCCTCTCGAGACTCATTGTGCAGGAAGACCAAAACATTCTTTAGTGACATGATATGGTGGGGGAAATTCTATTTGATAAACTCTTCAGATTTACAGGACATAATAGGCATGAGTTTGAAAAGATGGCCTCCAGACTTGCACCTTCAAGCTATAAGACTCCTTTATATCAGGTCCAATTGTACAGAGTTATCTGCAGTGGAAGCAAGGAATGGAAGCTTTCCTCATCTGCTGCTGGCCTTCTCTTCCCCTCTAACTGTATTTTACAGCCTCCCGCTTCTTCCCTCAGATCTCTGTATTAGTCAGAGATAGAGAATGACCACTACAGTTCAGTTTCCCAAAACAGTTTCCTTTATAGCCAACTCTATTTTTCACATGCTTATAACCAGTAGGGGATAGTTACTGTATAGCCAGGATATTGGCCTGGTGGGTCAGTCCTCTGCATGGGTCTCAGGACTGATGCAGAATGAGGAGATTTAATCTTGGATAAAATTTTCTAAAGAATATAAGTGATTTAGGAATCTAGGTCTCGTTGATTTTCAATGAGATTTAGGTTTCTAAGTGCCTAAGCCACTTTTGAAAATGAGATTTAGTCTCCTAAGTCACTTATGCCAGATCCTTAAAGGTATTTAGGCTTCTAATTTCCATTGAAATCATTTGATCCTTTAGGATCTGGGCCTTCGATCCTTCTGAAATTTTTATCTTTGTTTTCATTTCTCATCCTGCTGAATTGTTAGGCAGAAAGAGAGCTGGTTTCATGTTTCAAAAGGGAAAAAGAAAGAAGGAACAAAACCATCATGGATATAAGCAATAGTACTAAACACTATTCAATAGAAAAGTGAATAATAATGTTACAATTAAAGTGTTTTTTTTTAATAATAATGGAGGAAATATGGAAACATTTTTTTGTTTTTGGTGAAATTCAGCCTGTTTGTTGATAGTGCTGAATCATCCCTGTGATGATAGGATACATCCCTTTCATCTCTGGCTAATAATTTATTTCTGCCTGTGGAATGCATAACAGTGCAGAAAATTCCACATGTTGGAAAAACAAATTCCTGAAACACTGGAACTCTCTACAAAGGATTTATCACACCTCCAAATTTACTCAGGACTAATTCTTCACATTAAATACAGTCCATAATAAGGGGCAATATGGGTGGTGCTCTGTCCTGAAGCAGTGAGAGGAGGAATTTGTTCTCAACTCCCTGGTACTTCAAGGGAGTGCACTTGCTGTTACATCCTTCAAGCTGTGCAGCTGATTGTTCCTTTTGTGCCAGTCACACTCCTATGTATTGAAGTGGAGCTTCCTCTAGCAGAGCGTGTCTGGCCCTTACAGGAGACATGAAAAGCTTCTTGCAACTTCTTCTCCATCTTTGCACCCACATAAAGTTGGCACTCAGAGTGTGAGCAACTATAAAGTTGTTCAGCTTTTCTGGGCCTCCTTGTCTGTCCCTGTCTATAATTTTCTGAAAAACTGGGATGGAATTTTCCATATCTGGTCTCTCTAGAAGAGATTTTATGTTTTTAAATTTTTGCAAAATATTTTCAGGCATTTTTGAGTTAAGATAGAATGTAAAAAATAATTTTTTGCCATTGTAAAAAAAAATATCTAACCCATGCTATCTTTGAATATTGTATAACAGAAACTTTGAATTTGGAAACTTAGAATTTGTCACATCCCTTGTGTTCCATGAGGACTACTGGTTTAGAATTTCAAAGGCCAACATTAACTTCAATCAGTTACATGTATATTATTTTTTAATCCCTGGGTTTTTTGGGTTAATCCTTTAGTTCTTGGTTAAAGTTCTTAACATACTACTTGGTGTCATTTGTTTGTATATATTTTATATAAACAGTAGAGTCACCAAACAAGAAAATAATTAATTGGTGTGAAAAGAATTAATATTGCAGAAAATGTCACAGTAATATAAGACATGAATCCTTCTTCACAGATGGAGCTAGCTACAGATTGCAAAACAATACACCAACCAGTACATCTATACAACTCTCATGGACTAACGTTTCTAATTGCAAATTGGCCTACAAGTTTGCCTGTGAAACTGGTAGGAAACTTTTTGTACCTTTTAAAAGTTACCATTTTAAATTATTTTTGTTTTTATTTGATGGTGAATGGACAAATTTAAAGCAAGAAATATCATTTTTATCCTAAGTATAAGCATAAACTGAGATACTAGACTAGACTGCATATATATAAAAATACGGAAGTGTGAAAACATTCCCTTGTAAACAGAGTATGAGAAGAGGGACAGATGATGGACAGTAGATACTGTATGGGAACTAAAAATATATATACTATTCTATATACTGTTGGACCTTACCTGAGAATGTTAACTAATGACCAGATGGTTGTTATGCACTTTGAACTTAAAGAAAATGCCACATAGAAAACCTGTCTTCTAAATTATCCCATCAGATATAATTAATTTCTAGAGCTAGTGGGAAATGAAATTTCAGTTAAATTTCAGAAAAAAAATTCACCCTCAGCTGGGACAAAAACCAGAACCTTGAAAATTTTGGTAGAACTGAAATCCCACAATTTTTCAGTTTGGAAACAATGAAAATGTTGCCAATTCTGAAATGAAATATGCTCCCCAGGATGCCTAGCTACCTGCCAGGTGGGCTGCAGCAGTGGAGAGGTCCTGACAACCTTGGTATCTGGTGCTTTAAATTGACATAATTCTTGTCAGTTTTGTGGCTGCACACCACTGAATGAAAGCCATGAAACTGACCAGACTCTTGTCAAGTTAACAAGAGTTTCACAACTGCTATTCAGTGACCGGCAGCCCTGGAGTCCCCAGCTCTGGGAACGTCCACATAGAAGGGCTTCCCCAGAGCCAAGACCTTAGAAACTCGGGCTTCCCCAGCAGCCCACCAGACAGTCAGGCTGACAGGAAACCAGGCAGGGCCAGTTGATATTAATTAAACAATTTTTAAAGGAAATCTTTGTTGTATTGTTGTATTGTTGTTTTTTTTTATTTTAATGGAACACTATGGGTATAATCCTAGTCCCATTTGAATTCAATGGCAAAACGACCACTGTCTTCAATAAGGCCAGAATTTAACTCTTTAATTATATTTGTTGTTTTGGCTTGAGCCACATTTTTTGGACAACATTGACAAAAACATAAATTTTCCTATATATACAATTTATTACATTTTTATCACTTTAGTCAATTAATTCATAGTGTTGAGTGAATCAAAGAAACAAGAAACCACCTTGGAAGTCATATTTGAAAATAATTGGTTGTACTTGAAATCCAGATTCACATTCATAATGTCTAGACTGTCTTCACCAAGGAAGATGTGTACAAATGGTTGTGTATCATGATCATCTTTGAGCAGGATACATTGAACAGAACATGCCCCTATAATCTCAGGGGAGTTGTGTAGGGGGGGAAATGGTAAGTGCGTAACTCACCACAGCCAAAACAGAGCCTTTAATCTTAAATGAAGGAGGTACACTACAATAGGTGATGCAAGTAATGTATTTAGCTCCCTTTTTGAAAACCGATCACAGGTTTTTGATCCAATATCTATCAAGGTAAAAGGAATAGATTATGAATGTAAAACATTAAAATATTTAAAGGTGGGATTTTCAAAAGCACATAGTATTAATGTAGCATTGCCCCTGCTGAAGTCAACCTTCAATATCAAATTAGGCCAATGTTGAGCTCTTTTGAAAATCCCACCTAAAATGATAACTAGAATTTTTGGGTTTATGAAAAAGTGTTAATGAAACTTTGCATTTTAACTTAGGGAAAGATAACCAAAACATTACAGAACATCAGGAAACACTGAAAAATTTATCAGCCAACAAGAATTACACATGCACTGGGACTATATACTATTTTGAGAACACAGTTGCGCAGCAAACCGTTAATATAGAAACAGATTATGGAAGTGAGTATAATTTTTTGTTTGTTTTTTAATGTTTCTGATACAGATCCATTTTTTATTCACAGCAGCTATAGGAAAAGGATGTGAGGAGAAGGGATAAAGGATATTACAAGTCTGGTACCCAGATTCTGTTATATTGGCATAGTATAAATCCCATAGATTCGAGGAGGGAGCAGAGAGCATGGTGTTCAAAGAGGTTGGAAGAAGGAGCAAATGGTAGTGGAAGAGGATAGCATGTTTACAGGCAGGGGTTGGAGAACACAGAGATATTGATCTTGAAGAGGACAGATTTGAACATAAAATTATATATTTAGAAGTAATTGATAACTGGGTAGGAAAATGCTCTATTTATATTTAATGTTAAAGATGTGCTAGGTAAGGGAAATAGATCTCTGGGCATTTTTATATCCTTTCTTCAGGGCTTCTCTATTATCCACAAAATGCTCACAAAACAAACAATTAGAAAACAGTGGGCAGGAATCCCCAGAGCCTTTCCCTATTTCAACCAGCTAGGAGGAGGGAGAGTATACCCTTGCCCTTTGACCCCACTTCCCTTTCCTTTACAGGGGTCACTCTAACTAGAGGCAAACAAGGCAGCTGCCTAGGACAGGAGATATCTGGGAGAATGTCTGTCTGATAATGCATGGGGTTGCAGCACCACTCACTCAGATTTGGCCTTGCAGTCCCCCTTTCATGATGGAGGGGCGGTTGGACCAAATCTGAGTGAGTGGCGCTGCGACCTGATGCTTATCCCCCCGACTTCTACCACAACCACCAAACCACCAGAAGGCTTGCCATGCCTCCCTCGAAAGTCCAAAGTGTTTTCCACATGCCCATCTCCTCCTTCCTTCCCTCCCCACAGTTGAAAATCTCTGATAACAGAAAGCATTGTTCTGGTGAGAATATTGAAAATGCAAAGGGCGGGAGGAAGGCACACTGAACTTTTGCCTAGGGTGGCAGAGCGGCCTCTGTTCCTTTTATACTCTGCCCTGAGTAACCATGTGACCAGCCAGGAACTGTTAATCCTTTACTGGCTGCAGCACCTTTACCTTTGAGAAAGTGGCCCAGAGCACACTCTTTGATCAGTAAGTTTCCCCCTAACTCCCAGAAAAAAGAATGCTATGTTTTCAAGGGTTGCGTCTGGTCTTATGGAGCATTGTGAAGGCATGGGGTTGTACAGTCAGATGACTATCATGTCAGCCAAGGTCTGGTCTTCTTCATTGTCTGCGGCCATTTCAACGAAGTATGGTGGATGACCAAAGTAAAAAGCACTTTACCACCCACTGTATAGCTCAGACTCCTTCTTAAATCACCAAATAGTTTGTCTCTCTGGGTAACAGTTTCCTGCAGATGGCATAACATAAATGCCCTCCCTCTTCCAGCTCCTGGGAGAGAACAGTCTCAAGCCCCAGTTCAGAGGTATCCTTTGGCAGGATTAACTCTTTTTGTGAAATCCTGACCATATGGTACAGGTTCACTGCAGCAGATACATGTGATTTCCACAAAAGCATCCTCACAAGCTGGGAAACCAGTGGACTTTCTGGGGCAAAGCAAAACATTGGCTTGGGGAGCTATTGTTGTGGAAAACTGGGGCACAGAGTGATGTGAGTATCCCGCCAACTCCATTATCTGCCATTTTGTGGAAGGAAATGGAGAGTCTAGTAGGGCCTTCACTTTACTACCTACTGCTTTTGACTTGTCCAATTCTTCTGGTGTAATCCTCATATTTAGTCTCCATGCAGCTAATAACAGCTGAGTTAGCTGTTAGTCCTTCCCTTGATCCCAAGAGATTGCAGCACCTCTCTTGTGATGTTCTGACCAAGGGGAGCACATTGTCCAAACAGACTGCAGTTTAAGGCTGATGAACATGGAGCATCTTCTCTGTTAAATGCTGAAATGTAGCTGGAGCCCAAATGGAAGGGCCTGCATTTGGTACAGTCTGAAAGGCATGACACATACTGTCTCCTCAGTCTCTGGGCCTATGGTATTTGCCAACATCCCTTGCTGAGGTTGAGGGTAGTTATAAATTTGCCCTTCTCTCGTTTGTCCAACATTTCAACCACCTTGGGCCTGAAATAGGCATCAAACTTAGAGGAGCAATTTGTTGGCTATTGCATGTGCCAACACAGACCATAAGCCCACAGCTTCAGGGTACTGAGTGGCATAATCAATGATTACTAAGATATAGTGGCAGCTGCTAGCATAGGGCTGTAGGTGTCCTATCAGGTCCACCTCAATATGATCAAAACTGGTATTAAAGAGTAGGAGAGGAACCAAGGGACTTTGTGATTAGGCCTATGTGCTAGGCCTATTTTTAAGAAAGGTGAAAAACGTGATCCAGGAAACTACAGGACCTCTATAGTATGCAAGGTCTTAGAACAAATTTTGAAAGAGGGAGTAGTTAAGGACATATAGGTGAATGGTAATTGGGATAAATACAACATTATTTTATGAAAGGTAGATTGTGCCAGACCAACCTGATCTCCTTCTTTGAGAAGATAACTGATTTTTTAGACAAAGGACATGCAGTAGATCTAATCTACCTGGATTTCAGTAAGGTATTTGATACAATTCCAAATGGGAAATTATTAAATTGGAGAAGATGGGGATTAATATGAGATTTGAAAGGTAGATAAGGAACTGGTTAAAGGGGAGACTACAACAGGTCAGATTGAAAGGTGAACTGTCAGGATGGAGGGAGGTTGTTAGTGGAGTTTATCAGGAAACAGTCTTGGGACCAATCTTATTTAACATTTTTATTACTGACCTTGGAACAAAAAGTGAGTGTGCGCTAATAAAATGTGCAGATGACACAAAGTTGGGAGGTATTGCCAATACAAAGGAGTACTGGGATATCATACAATAAGATCTGAATGACCTTGTAAACTGGAGTATTAGAAATGGGATGAAATTTAATAGTGCAAAGTGCACGGTCATGCAGTTTGGGACAAACGACAAGAATTTTTGATATAAGCTGGAGATTTATCAGTTGGAAGGGAAAGACAGAGAAGGAGAAAGACCTGGGGATATTGGTTGCTCAAAGGATGACTATGAAATGTCAATGTGACGTGGCCATGAAAAAGGCTAATGTAGTCCTAGGATGCATCAGGACAGGTATTCCCAGTAGAGACAAGGAAGTGTTAGTACCGTTATACAAGGCACTAGTGAGACCTCATCTGGAATAGTGTGTGCAATTTTGCTCTCCAATGTTTAAGATAGATTAATTCAAACTGGAACAGATGCAGAAAAGGGCTACAAGGATGATCTGAGGAATGGAAAACCTAACTTATAAGAGGAGACACAAAGAGCTTGGCTTGTTTAGCCGAGCCAAAAGAAGGCTGAGGGGAGATGTGACTGCTCTCTATAAATACATCAGAGGGATACATACCACAGAGGGGGAAGAGTTATTTAAGTTAAACACCAATGTGGACACAAGAACAAATGGATATAAACCGGCCATCGACAAGTTGAGGTTCAAAATGAGGCGAAGGTTTCTAACCATCAGAGGAATGAAGTTACAGAATTGCCTTCCAGGGGGAGCAGTGGGGGCAAAAAACCTAACTGGCTTCAAGATTGAGCTTGATAAGTTTATGAAGGGGATGGTTTGATGGCATGTGGCCATCGGTGACTGCCAGTAACAAAACCCCCCACATGCTGGAGATGGGACACTAGATGGGAAGGGCTCTGAGTTACTACAGATAATTATTTCCCAGGTATCTGCCTAGTGGGTCTTGCCCACATACTCAGGGTCTTACTGACTGCCATATTTAGGGTCAGGAAGGAATTTCCCCCCCAGGTCAGATTGGCAGAGACCCTGGGGTGGGGGAGGTTGCCTTCCTCTGTAGCATGAAGCATGGGCCATTTGCAGGTTTAAACTAATGTAAATGATGGATTCACTGTAACTTGAAGTCTTTAAACCATGATTTGAAGACTTCAGTAACTCCGCCGGAGGTTAGGGGTCTATTTCAGGAGTGGTTGAGGTTCTGTGGCCTGCAATGTGCAGGAGGTCAGACTAGATGATCACAATGGTCCCTTCTGACCTTTAAAGTCTATGAGTCTTTAATTTCTAGAATCATAGAAATATAGGGCTGAAAGAGTCCGTGAGAGGTCATTCAGTCCATCACTCTGCATTGAGGCAGGGACAAGGAGCTGACAGGTGTTTGTCCAACCTGTTCTTAAAAATCTTTCATGCTGAGGACACCATAACCTCCCTTAATAACCTATTCCAATACTTATCTATCCTTACAGCTAGAAAGCTTTTCCGAATATCTAACCTAAATTTCCCTTGCTACAGATAAGCCAGTTACTTGTTGCCCTACTCTTGATAGGCATGAAATACAATTGATCACCATCATCTTGTAACAGCCCTAATATATTTGAAGACTTATCAGGTTCCCTCTCAGTTTTCTTTTCTAATCACTAAGCACGCTAAGTTTTTTTTAACATTTCCTCATAAATCATGTTTTCTAAACCTTTTATCATTTTTGTAGCTTTCCTCTGGACTCTCCCCAGTTTGTCCACATTTTTATTAAAGTGTTTCAGAGTAGCAGCCATGTTAGTCTGTATCTGCAAAAAGAACAGGAGTACTTGTGGCACCTTAGAGACTAACAAATTTATTAGAGCATAAGCTTTCGTGGGCGACAGCCCACTTCATCGGATGCATAGAATGGAACATAAAGTAAGATAGATATATATACGTACAGATAAGTTGGAAGTTACCATACAAACTGTGAGAGGCTAATTAGTTAAGATGAGCTATTATCAGCAGGAGGAAAAAAAACTTCTGTAGTGATAATCAAGATGGCCCATTTAGACAGTTGACAAGAAGGTGTGAGGATACTTAACTGAAGGAAATAGATTCAATATGTGTAATGACCCAGCCACTCCCAGTCTCTATTCAAACCCAAGTTAATGGTGTCTAGTTTGCATATTAATTCAAGCTCAGCAGTTGATTGTCTACAGCCAAGCTCTAAGATACAACCGCATTTGCTCCAATCCCTCAGACAGAGACAAACACCTAAAAGATCTCTATCAAGCATTCTTAAAACTACAGTACCCACCTGCTGAAGTGAAAAAACAGATTGACAGAGCCAGAAGAGTACCCAGAAGTCGCCTACTACAGGACAGGCCCAACAAAGAAAATAACAGAACGCCACTAGCTGTCACCTTCAGCCCCCAACTAAAACCTCTCTAGCGCATCATCAATGATCTACAACCTATCCTGAAGGATGACCCATCACTCTCACAGATCTTGGGAGACAGGCCAGTCCTCGCTTACAGACAGCCCCCCAACCTGAAGCAAATACTCACCAGCAACCACACACCACACAACAAAAACACTAACCCAGGAACCTATCCTTGCAACAAAGCCCGATGCCAACTCTGTCCACATATTTATTCAAGTGACACCATCATAGGACCTAATCACATTAGCCACGCCATCAGGGGCTTGTTCACCTGCACATCTACCAATATGATATATGCCATCATGTGCCAGCAATGCCCCTCTGCCATGTACATTGGCCAAACTGGACAGTCTCTACACAAAAGAATAAATGGACACAAATCTGACATCAGGAATCATAACATTCAAAAACTGGTAGGAGAACACTTCAACCTCTCTGACCACTCAATAAAAGGTTTAAGGGTGCCAATTTTGCAACAGAAAAGCTTCAAAAACAGACTCCAACAAGAAACTGCTGAGCTTGAATTAATATGCAAACTACATACCATTAACTTGGGTTTGAATAGAGACTGGGAGTGGCTGGGTCATTACACATATTGAATCTATTTCCTTCAGTTAAGTATCCTCACACCTTCTTGTCAACTGACTAAATGGGCCATCTTGATTATCACTACAAAAGTTTTTTTTCTCCTGCTGATAATAGCCCATCTTAACTAATTAGCCTCTCACAGTTTGTATGGTAACTTCCAGCTTATTTGTATGTGTATATATATCTATATCTATCTTACTATATGTTCCATTCTATGCATCCAATGAAGTGGGCTGTAGCCCATGAAAGCTTATGCTCTAATAAATTTGTTAGTCTCTAAGGTGCCACAAGTACTCCTTTTATTAAAGTGTGGCATCCAAATCTGGACATGGTATTCCAGCTGAGGCCTCACCAGTGCCAAGAAAAGCGGGACAATTACCTCCTGCGTCTTACATGGTATACTCCTGTTATTACACCCCAGAATATTAGCACAGATATTGGCAGTTGGCTCTGAGCCTATCCAAACTGCCTCCACCAAAGAGTGGCTATGGGACCCCAGTCCTAGCCCAGCACCGCCAGAATAAATGTCTAGTAATAGCTGTGTCCTGGTCTCCTATAGATAACCTAATTCGGATTGTGGGATAGGGCTGGAGGTCCCCATGGATACAGCCTATGTGCAGACACTTCCCCACCCGCAAAGTCTCAGGATGCATCCGCTGTTTCTGCACAAACATCTGGCTAGAGCCAAGAGCATCAGACCTAGGAACTCTGCTCCATTCACTGTGTCATCATATAACCTTCTGGACTCATGGGACAGTTCTTGGCCTCTGAGGTACAGGTTCAGGCATAATCATATACAGTAAACGCTGTGTTATCCGGCATGTTGGGGGAATGGGGGTGCTGGTTAATCAAAAATTCCGGTTAACTAAGAGCTATACTTACCAATGGAATACCAATTTTCAAAGAATTAGAATACAATAAAATGAATCAAGTATAAAATAGTATACAGGGACTCACCAATCCAGTAGTAGTACTGCACTGCAGAGTGGTTGGTTTCTTGAAGCATTTAGGTGTATACAAGTAAAGTTTTCTATACAGTAGCTTATCTTATGACACTGTATATCACTATGGACAGCGCATGGTGTACACCCAGATCACTAAAAATACACAACACTAAAACTATACTAAACACAATTTAATCTTTCTTTGATGATTCAGAAGGCATTTAAGGATCTTGCAGTGCCTCAGGGTCATCATTATCAACATCAATCATCTTCGTAGATGTACAAGGTGTAGGAGATTGGACTGAATCTGTAATGACCCTATGACACACCCTGGAAGCTGCTTTTTTGAATAAATCCCTGATATCAGCTTGCTTACTTGTCTTCTGCCTCTTTTGCATAGAAGTAGAGTGCAGAATGTGCAATTGCATAACCTCCTGGGCAGTATACTAGTCCTGGTGACTAGACTGAAGATTTGTATTGGAAGATATCAGAAATGCCAGTTAACAGAGCTTTCCGGTTGATAAAGTGCCGGATAACGCAGCCTTTACTGTACCATGGTGAGGCAAAAATGGTACACATGGGCTTCCTGTCTACAGGAGAAAAATACTAAAGGATCAACAGTTCTCATAGCCGGGCCCTCCTTCCCTATAGTTAGGAAACCCTTCACTCCAGGCCTCTCCTCTTTATCACCAGACCCAACATGAGGACCTACCCCTGGATTCAGTTCTTCTACCTTCAGCTTTCTTGGGCACCGCAACTGAACCCTGCGGCCTAGAGGGTTTCTTTCTCTTTAGTGTCCCTGGGATCCTCTTCTGTCCCTCAGAAGTCTAGCAGCAACCTCACAGTCCAACTCTGCTTGCAAGACAAGTTGCCTCATCCAAGCAGGTTGCTTGGTGGCAGCAATCCCACTCCTTGTTTCTTGCTGGTACGATATGGTGCTGTGCCACCACTGATTTCCTCTGGGGTATGTATTGCAGGATTATCCAGCAAGTCTTTTCTCCAAAGCAAGGGGCAGTAAAACTGGTCAAAGAAAAGGTCACCAGAATTTTTTAACATGGACAAAGTAACATGTTTTTCCTATAGCCTCATTCTTAGAAATAGCTGAACTGTTTTGACCAAAATTAAAAAAAAAAACAGCACGAGGCAGAAACCCATCATAGAAAATTTCACCCCAAAGGGTCAAAGTTTGACAAAGTTGTATAATGGGTCTTATAATGAGAAGTGTCAGGCACCCTCAGAATAGACAGTGCTACTAGTCCCCCACCATGATTATCCCTCAATGGTTGTGTGTTAAACTATTCAATTTCTACACTTTTTGGTTGCACTATATTAGTATTTGTGTAAAGTGAGTATGTAGTAGTATTCTCAAGTTGCTCCCGACAGACTCTTATGTTATTGTCCAATGAAATCTTAATTCCATCAGATACTTTTGGAAAACCAAGAGTATACTAGGCTTTTTATTGCAAATTTTCTCCTTAATTAATGAGCTAGTTATCATTTGAAAAATAATGTTTTCTTCATTAAAATAGTGTTATTCTCTCTCTCTCTTTCCCAATTTTCTAAACAGAACCAGAGAAACCTGAGCTACTTGAAGACAAAAACAGTACTTCCAAGAGTATAACATTTAGCTGGAAAGCACCCCAAAACATATCAAAAGGTCCTATCCATGGCTATTGGGTTAAGTGTCCAGCCACTGGTAAGCCTATTTTTCTTTAATATTAATCACTGAGGTGGATTGGTACATAATTATGTAGCCTCATTAGCACAATGGAGCCTTTATCCCATTGGGCCACTGGTGTTACTATAATACAAATAATCTATATAATTCCAAGATTGTCTCTCTGTCTGTGTGTCACTCTGAAGCCTACATGTCTATTGAAATAGTGTGACGAGATGGAAACATCTACAAGTATGGTTGAATGCTCTTTTTTGTTTATCATATCATCACGTTCAGTCATCACTGGGATTCACAGGCTGTTACTGTCCAGTTTTCAAGTTCTCAGCCATTTTTTGCTTCACACTTCATGCTGTTGTATGGGTGCAGTTCATAGACTTTCACCTAGTAACATAATAGTTTACCCCCACAGTCATTTCCCTATTAAGATTTTTTTCCTCAAAACTTATTTCAGTTTAGTCATGTCATTTATTTGGTTTAATATTACAGGGCTTTTCATATTTTAACTCCCTAGGTTAGATTATCAGTCATCTCATATTTTAGACAAGTAATTTTGCAGTAAGTCACAAGACATCCATTAATAGGTGCACATCCTGGGTAGTCAGTTGTGAGCAGAGTGTCTTCCATCATCAGAAAATGCATTAAATAGCCTCTTGAGTGACTTATTCCTACTGGTGTTTGTCGGAATTTTAAATGTAATGGTGGTAGAGGAATCCTTCCCGTATGAAAAAATAGATTTCAGTAGAAGGCTAAGGGAGAATAGTAAGGAAACTGTTAGCAACTCTTTCTTTGTTATTCTTTTAATCGTACACCCATAATATAACAGGTTTATGGAGGGTTGGATTAAGGCAGCACTGGGCCCCTCTCCTCCAGTTATGGCCCTGCTCCCCACCCCAGGGCAGCAGTGGGTCCCTTTCTCTCCTCCAAGAGTGACAGTAGAAGCCTACTTTCTAGAGAAACAGGAATGGTAGCAGGTGTTTTCTACCCCTCACTTCCCACCCCATATGGTAGGAGTAGCAGCATGGGGCTTCCTTCTCTCAGTCAGGGGTGACAGCAGAAGGCCCCTCAGTATCTACTTCAGTAGCCAGGATGTAGGTGCTTGGATACAGGAGCCAGGCCCACTATACTCTTCTTTTCCTGCCACACACACACCACTCAGATGGGCAGCTCACTCCTCTGATGTATTAGTTCAGGCTGCCTGCACACTCAGGTCGATGTTTCTGCGTCAGTTACACTTGGGTCATGTTTTCAAGTTTTTCTTCACAACCACAAGGGCTAGAAACTTATTTTTTTAAGTGAAAACTGAAATTCTGATATAATCCTATTCGTTTAGCAGCCACAGCCCTAAGCATGGGCCTAAAGTCTCTATGCTTTAATCCAGCCCTGAGTTGACAACCTTCTCTCTTCTTCTGGTATAATATTACAGGTTTGGGATGCAAAAGTGGCCAAATGCTGCAGTGTTCCTCCACTCCTTTGACAACCCTCTCATTCTCCCCAGGCCTGTATTGGCCATCATGCAACGAGGCACTAGCCCAGTGAGCTAGTTTCTCTGACTGGCTGGAAGTCTGGTGGGCTTCCAGTCCTGGGTGCAGCCTGGAAATGTGGACAGGTTTCATTTTAAATTGCCAGCAGGAGCCCAGGAAAAGCCATTGTTCCCCACTGCCACACAGTCCCCAAAACTCAGCTGCAGCTCTGCACTGTTGCCACTATGGCAGCTTTATTCCTTTAGCTCCTCCTGAAATTCGCTGCTGCCTGTCATGTTCTTCTGTACCAGATATGGACTGGCTACAGAGCTTACTTATACACACCAGATGTGTTCTTCATAAGATCTTTTAAGGCTCTCCAAGCTATGGCTGAAGATCATTTAAATGAGGTATTTTATGCACAGTGCCACCTAGTGGTGGAACAGTATAATACAGTGTAGCCTCCCGTTACATCCTCCCCCTTTAAGTTCTACATTCCTACCATTTAAAATATTTACACTATCATGCTGTCTTTGAAGTTCAGTATATATCAGTCTAAGTGTCTCTGAATCATACAGGTTTTCTAATTACATGACCTGAACATGTAACAACTTGGTCATCTGGCTGTCAATTAGTTGCAATGACTGGCTGTGGTCACTAAGTTGTCTTCTTCTTGCTCTGCATCTGACATCTGTAGAGCTTGCTGTGTTGATTGTTCTTTCCGAGGAACAGACTGTAGATGTTGACAGTTTCTGTTGAACTCTCCACTGCCAGTCTCCATCACATATGATCTGGGTGCTGAATTATTTTTCTTTATGATAGCTGGATTGTCCATCCCTTTTCTCCATCCAATTTGACATGAACAGACACCTGGTTCTAGACCTGGCAGTTCTCTACCTGACTGATATCTGTTGTAAAAGTGTTCATAAGCTTTTTTAGTGTGTTTATCTGGTTTGACTACTCTTTCATGTCTGCCCATTTTGGAGGTAGATACTTTTCCAAAGTTGGTTATGAGTTGTCTTCCCATCATGAGTTGTTCTGGATTGTACCCAGTAGCTGCTATTGGTGTTGATCTGTAACTCAGAAGAGCAAGGAATCCATCTTCCTGCTGTAGGAGTTTCTTGGCTGTTTGTGTAGCTCTCTTAGCCTCTCCATTCACTTGTAGGTAATGTTGGCTGCTAGTAATACGATCAAAATCATATTTCATTTGGAATAACTTAAATTCTGCTGCAGTGAATTGTAGTCTGTTATCTTTCAGAGTAGCAGCTGTGTTAGTCTGTATTCGCAAAAAGAAGAGGAGTACTTGTGGCACCTTAGAGGCTAACAAATTTATTTGAGCATTGAGTCTGTTATCTGTCACTAGTTGTTCTGGAATACCAAAGTGAGCAACAGCACACTTCAGTTTCTCAGTAACACTGTGACATGTTATGTCTTTCAGGTACATTATTTCTATATACTTGTAAAATAGCCTGTGATAACCAGGTAATGATGTCCTCCGAATTTGCATAATTTCACAGTTAGTCTTTTCCAAGGTGTTTCTGGTAGAGATGTTAATATGCTGTATGGTTCAGCATTGTCTCTTAAATTTATTTGTACTGAATCGCCTTTCAAAAGTCCAATATCCATCAAATCCTCCATCAAGTTCTTCCACATTACTCACTAGGCCTGGCTGCCATGCTGCAGCTGAGAAGGTTGGTCTTTGATCACATGCATGCTGAATACATAGCTTTTGTCTCTGTAAATTGTTTCTGTTGTGAACTGGTCCAAGCAGTTCAAAATACCTCTAGGGCTACTCAGAACTGTGTTAGGTGACTTCAGCTCTGGGAGGGGCTGGAGGTGATTGTAAGTCCCTTCTGAGATGACTGTGACACCAGCTCCTTTTAAATCAATTTTAAAAATCAATAGTCTTGGCAGGAATATTCAATTTCATTCTCCAGACCAGCTCTATGTCATCACGAGTAATAGATCCCAGAAACAATGGCTCTTGGTTGTCTGTAATATGAGTCAACTCCCTGACTGTTTTGGTGCTGCAAACAGCTGAAAAATGTCCGTATTTCATGCATGTATTACACCATGCGCCTCTCGCTGGACATGCATAATCTCTTGGGATATGACTTTTTTCCATACCTTGTGCACGTAGGCTGGAATTTGTCCCTCTTAGGCTACATCTACACTAGAAGCGCTGCTGCGGCACAGCTGCATCAATGCAGCTAGACCACTATAGTGCTTCTGGTGAAGGTGCTCTAAGCCAACAGGAGAGAGCTCTCCTGTCAACTTAATTACCCCACCTCCCACCGACATAGCACTATCCACAGCGGCGCTTAGGTTGGTATAATTTACATTGCTCAGAGGTATGAATAATCCACACCCCTGAGCGATGTAGGTTATAACAAAGTAAGTGGTAGTGTAGACAAGCTCTTTGCCTGGAGTTCTCTCTCCTTGCCTCAGGGGTTTAAGGCTAATGACTTTTAACACTCGTGTCTGTTTATAGCTTCTAAGCTAGTTTCAGGTTTTTCAGGTTGCTCCTGCTTTTTGTGCTTTGCTATCTGTATAGCTGTGGCTGGGGTTAAATCACTCTTCTATTGTAGCTGTTGTGAAAGGCTTTTAGTTGATAACCCAGTAACCAGCCTGTCTCTGGTATTTTCATGTTTTGCATTCCCAAAATCACAGTTTTCAGCCAATAAATGCAGAGCTCTTATAAAACATTCAACATTTTCACCTGGTTCCAGGTGATCCTGGCAATTACAGGTCAGTAAGCCTGACTTCAGTACTGGGCAAACTGGTTGAAAATATAGTAAAGAATAGAATTGTCAGACACATAGATGAACATAATTTGTTGGGGAAGAGTCAACGTGGTTTTTGTAAAGGGAAATCATGCCTCAGCAATCTCTAGAATTCTTTGAGGTGGGTCAACAAGCATGAGGACAAAGGGGATCCAGTGGATATAGTGGACTTAGATTTTCAGAAAGCCTTTGACAAGGTCCCTCACCAAAGGCTCTTAAGCAAAGTAGGCTGTCATGGGATAACAGGGAAGGCCCTCTCATGAATCAGTAACTGGTTAAAAGTTAGGAAAGAAAGGGTAGGAATAAATGGTCAGAATGGAGAGAGGTAAATAGTGGTGTATCTCAGGTGTCTGTACTGGGACCAATACTATTCAACATATTCATAAATGATCTGGAAAAAGGGGTAAGCAGTGAGGTAGCAAAATTTGCAGACGATACAAAACTACTCAAGATAGTTAAGTCCAAAGGAGACTGTGAAGCGCTACAGAGGGATCTCACAAGATTGGGTGACTGGGCAACAAAATGGCAGATGACATTCAATGTTGATAAATGCAAAGTAATGCACATTGGAAAACATAATCCCAACTATACATATAAAATGATGGGGATAGATGATAAGATGTGGGGCAACCACATCTGCACGCAGATTCAAGATATGGGCATACCATGGATTTATATAAAGGCAATATGATATTTTCTATCTGATTATCTACTGTGACACACCCAGACTGGTTAGGTTCAGGAGTCTGGAAGAAGGAAAACACACTGGACACTGGATGAATAGTTTTCTGTTTCCTGAGTGACCAGAGCAGGGGTCAGAGCAGCCAGAAAGGTGCTAGAAGCAATTAAGTCAGGCAGACTCCAGAAGATACCTGGAACCAATTAAGAACTGATTAGAAGCAATCAAGTGAAACAGGCTAATCAGATCACCTGAAGCCCATTTAGAACCAGCCGGGACCAGTTGTGGGAAGACTGGGAAAAAGAAGGTGCTCACTAAAAGAGCTGGAAGAACAAGCGTGGTCAGGTACCAAGGAGGGTGCTAAGAGGAGCCGTTTGGGGAAGTAGCCCAGGGAAGGGCTATAGCTCTGGTAGTATAGGAAACTACCTGTGCCGCTGCCAATTAGGGTCCCTGGGCTGGAACCTGGAGAAGAGGGTGAGCCCCCACCTTTACACAAACTCTCCCTGAGAAGGAAGACAGGGACTAAAGAGAGTTCTTACACCAAACCCATTGACTGGCCAATGATGAAAGTGGCTCAGTAATCTGTAATCCTTGCCTCTAGGAGGGGAGAGAGGCTACACTGAGGGTCACAGCAAACCTCTGAGGCAAACCCTAACTGCCTAGAAGCACAGGACGCCCCCGAGGCAAAGCCAGTGCTCTGCCACACTACCCCTTTCTTAATGATTTCCAACATTCTGTTAGCTTTTTTGACTGCCACTGCACATTGAAGGGATGTTTTCAGAGAATTATTCACAATGTCCCTAAGATCTTTCTTGAGCGGTAACAGCTAATTTAGACCCCATTATTTTATATTTATAGTTGGGAGAATGCTGCGTGCAGATGTGGTCGCCCCATCTCAGGAAAGATATATTGGAATTAGAAAAGTTTCAGAAAAGGCCAACAAAAATTATTAGGAGTATGAAACAGCTTCCGCATGAAGAGGGATTAATAATACTGGGATTTTTCATCTTGGAAAAGAGACGACTAAGGGGGGATATGATAGAGGTCTATAAAATCATGACTGGTGGGGAGAAAGTAGATAAGGAAGTGTTATTTACTCCTTCTCATAACACAAGAACTAGGAGTTACCAAATGAAATTAATAGGCAGCAGGTTTAAAATAAAAAAGGGAGTATTTTTTCACACAACAGAGTCAACCTGTGGAACTACTTGACAGAGGATGTTGTGAAGGCCAAGACTACAACAGGGTTCAAACAAGAACTAGATAAATTCATGGAAGATAGGTCCATCAATGGCTATTAGCCAGGATGGGCAGGGTTGGTGTCTCTAGCCTCTGTTTGCCAGAAGTTGGGAATGGGCGTCAGGGGATGGATCACTTGATGATTACCTGTTCTGTTCATTCCCTCTGGGGCACTTGGCATTGGCTACTGTCAGAAGACAGGATATTAGGCTAGATGGACTTTTAGTCTCATCTAGCATGGCCATTCTTATGTTTTTTTAATTCTCTGATGAAAACATAGACTTTCATAAACCATATTTCTGAGGTATAATGTATTCATCTAGTACAGCCAGAACCCTTTCATAGTCATCTTTGTGACAGTCATCAGTAAAGCCAAAAGATTTAAAGATATGCTCTGTTTGCTTCCCGATAGCATTAATTAAAGGTGATATCTGTATATGTCCAGTTTCTTTGTGAAGCCTGGTAGCAATGCAAAATCTTGCAAAAATATTGTTTCTATTGCACTGTCCATTGTGGAGGCTTTTCAAAGCTGAAGTTCTCTGGGACATTAAAGAATGGAATGTTGATAAATCTTGCAACCTTTGTTGCTGTTCCTTCTGTCTGTAACCTTTGTTGCTTTGTTCCAGTTCTAAATTTATTCCTGGCACCACATCATGTTGTTCTGCACCAGATATGGAGTGGCTACAGAGTTTGCTTATACACATCAGATGTGTTCAGCATAAGATCCTTCAATGCTCTGCCAGCAGAGATGACCTGTACCTGATGATAATGGAGGATGGGGAGGGGCATGTGACCAACTCATGCATTACCTCTGGGAGGAACCTTCCACCCCACCTCCCTGGGCCAGGGTAGCCAATCCCTCGGGCTCCTGGGAGGCTGGGGCCACAGGAACTGGGAGCACATACTTCTGGGATGGCCTGGGCCCAGCCGGGAGTGGGGACTGGGGGAGGGAGGGGCACAGGCAATGCCCCTACTTCAGGGTTGAGCAGAGGGAACTTGTTCCCAGTGCCTTCCCCAGCAACTCTGCTCCCAGCCCGGGACCACTGCTCTCTCCCCACCCCACCAGAGTTACCTGCTGGAGAAGAGGGGGGCTCTGTCCTTCTCACTCTGTGCCTCAGCATGTTTCTGGCTTACGCGGCTCCTCTATCCAGAAGTCAGATCCAGACGGGGAGTGGAGGAGGCAGGACAGAGCTGCTTCTCCTCCTGGGTGAGGGTGGCTGCTCCGGGGCGCTGCCTCTGTACAGCAGAGCAGCTGCCTGCAAGAGCCCGGCTGGGGAGGTGGCAGCGGCTTGCCCCCTCCACTCCCCGCCTGGGCCCAGCTGCCAGGGAGAGGGGCTGAGCGAGGGGAAAAGTGCCGTAGGGGAGGTGCAGTGTGAGAAGGACAGAGCCCTCCCCCCAGCAGGCTGAGCAGAGCAATTCCTGCAAGGGCAGTTCTGTGTTTACAGAAATCTGGGGGACATGCAACCCCGCATTTCCCCGCCAACCTCACCTCTGCAGGTATGGCTGAGGTTCATTGCATGCAGTGCCATCTTGTGGCTGAAAAGTATAATACAGTTTAGTACTCCATTACTCTGCTACCACAAACACATGAGGCCTCCTTTCTCGTGGAATATCTGCTCCTGGGCATCTGACTAGGCTGACTCCCCCTGCCCCCAACAATCTGACAGATACTTGGGACTTTCTGCACCACCAACCTCTTTCCAAAGTGAATATAATAGAAAGTGGCAGCAGCCCACATTGAATGGGAAGCTAGGAAGCCTGGTCCAACTCCCAGTTCTGAGAGAGCAAGAATGTTGGCAGTGGCAAGAAAGGACAATAAGGAATGGATTGTTGATGTTGGGATAAGAGGTGAGTGTAATATGGGGGTCTTTATCTGTTAGCAGCAGAATGGTGAGCCAGGCCAACCTAGCTCCATCCTCTCCTATGCTGTCACACCCCACTGTATTTGTCAAGCCCTTGTCAAGGACCAACTCCTCCTTGTTGGGTCCTCAGTAGACTCTGTCTCATTTAGGATAATGGGGAAGCAGAAGTTCTGTGGCTCCACGAGGTGCTAAACAGCCCTAGTTCTCCTCAGTTTAGGACCTTTTCTCTAACAGTCCCTGGCTGGTGTACATAGAAGAACACAGCTCTGCCTATACCATTGAGTTCCAACTCAGGGCTCTTTTTTAAACAGCCAGAACCAGTCCTCTTCAGTCCCATGCTGTTCCCTGAGTTACTTCCTACCTCGGTGGTCTTCTCCAGCTTCTTCTCTTGCTTCTCCCTCCTTGGTTGGTTGGTTTGTCAGGCAGCTTCTCACTGGTATGCTTGAGGGATCCTCTCTCTGCAGTCCCCACTCTCTCTTGCCTTGCAGCCCTTTTATCCTCACAGCTGCTGTGGGGCTGCCAGTGAGCTCTGGCTGAGCAAGCAGGCAGTTGATTTGTTAACCCTGTAGTTGCTGAGCCAACATGGGGTATGTAGACCATATGATGGGGGAAGGGAGGATTGTTGAATTTTGGGGGAGAGGGCAAAAGGATAGGATGGATCATTTTGGATATGCATGCATATACACACACACACACCTTTCAAATCTGTGTCATTGGGGCAGATTTCTGAGGGCTGCACACAGTCTATCTGGCCCAGCTTGCCTCCCTCGCCCACTTCTTCTCTCCCCTGCCCATTTCTGCTCTCAGTTCTTGAAAAGCTGAATTTGGAATCTTACCATTTTCCAGGTCATGAATTCTGGCTCCCAAGCTACCAGGCTCGTGGCTCCTTCACAGCCCAGGCTTCCAGGGTCTGTAGCTCCAGGTGGGCTACTTCAGAGTCAGAGCTGCTCCTAGGTCTTCCAGGGTCCCAGCTGACCATAATGCCATTATACAAACCAATAGTGCATGCTCACCTGGAATATTGTTCAGTTCTGATCACCCTGTCTCAAATAAGAAATAGAAGGGCTTCCTAGATGAGTAATGAAAACAGAAGCATGGAAAGATTTCACCATGAAGAAAGAATGAAAGTGTTAGAACAAAAAGAGGAGACAGTAAGAAAGGATATAATAGAGGTATATAAAAATGGATAGGAAAAAGAAGATAAATCAGGCACTCTTGTTCACCCTCTCAAAATACAAAGCAAAGTTGAAAGGTAAGTAATTTAAAACCACTACAAAGAGAGGGTTTTTTCCAGTTTTTGTTTTTATATATTTTGCACAATGCACTTTGATAATTTACTTATAAATTCAAATAAATTAAGTATTAAGATATGGAGTTTTTGTCATAAAATACTGAGTCCTTAGGCTAAGCAGGATTCAAAAAAGGATTAAATGTTTCATAGATTACATCCAAAAAAGCTACAATAAAAAAATGTTAAGGTGGCAAAGTCAAGCATTCAAAAGTTAGGAAATGCCAAAAGTATGGCTGCCTGTTCAACTTTAATTCAGGCCCAGTGTGTATGCATTATGTTAGTCTTTAGTTACATAATCACATGCTATTTTCCCACAAGACCCTTCTTCATTCAGTGTGCAGGGTGGATGATATTCAGCGAATAGTGCTCAATGTTTCTTTTTATCCTCATCATTCAGTGTGTGGCACCCTGCCATATTTTCTACACATCGTTCACACCTTGCACTGAATGAAGAATTATTTGTTTCCTCATCGGCTTTTCTGTGGTGCCATCACTGAAAACTTAAAAATTAAAACAATAAAAATTTCATCATGTGGAACCACAATGAGTCACCAAATTGGTCATAAGCAGAACAGTCTGGAATTTTTTTTCCGAAGTCTCTGAATTTTTGGAAAAATATTTTGGCTGAAATCACAAATGTTTTGGCCAAAAACTTTAATTTCTATTGAAAATGTGCTGCTTGCTTCACACGAGATGTAGTTTGGGAGTCTTATGCTCCTATGATGCACTTGCTTCCCTCACTAAGAAGGGAGAAAGTGGTGTATCATGGAAGATGTAGTCCAAAGAGGGAGCCCAGCCTATAGAGCAGATTGAGAGCATAAGGAACCTGAACTACAGACCCCATAAGACATTGTGGTGCCATTTTTAATCACAACTTTTTTTTGTCTGAAATATTTCAATTTTTGACATTTTGATAAAATATTGAAATTTTCCATGGAAAACCAGACACTTTTTGCAAAAAATGTTTAGTCAAAAACCCAACTATTCTTCAAAAAACAATATTGAAGGAAAATTTTCAAACAGCCCTAGTCATAAATAGGTTTGGGTTATTTAGATCTATAGTACAGTTGTCTACCACTTGAGCTGACTGAGTAACTAGTAGCACTAGAAAGCTGCTATCTTAAATATGGACCAACTCCTAGAGAGCGATGGAGACAGTGTGTTTTACAACTATTTGCTAGACAGAAGAGAAACGTTAAGACTTTGTAATAATGGGTTCAATTCCAGGTTCTGGAGGGGAAAGTGCACAAGTGGTTACAGAATCTTCTGCCCCTGTCCCCTTCTGCTCTTATCCCTCCACCCCAGCTCCTGCCCATGAGTCCTCCTTACTGATACCCCCCTGGCTTCTGCTTGTCTGTCCCTGCCCAACTCTTTCCCCATTCTCCCCACCAGTACTGACCCCTTGCCACTGCCCTCCCCAGCTCTTGCTCCCCGCCCTTTCTGCTCCTGCCCATGTTCTCCCACCTTCCCTGCTCCTGTTCCCTACTCCACAGCTCCTGCCCCTCTCCCATCTTTTGTTCCTCCCCCCTCACTTTTGTCCTCCTTTTTCCCCTTTCTAGGGTGACCAATTAGCAAGTGTGAAAAATCATGACAGAAGTGTGTGTGTGGAGTGGGGCATAATTGGCACCTATATAAGACAAAGCCCTGAATATTGGGACTGTCCCTATAAAATCGGGACATCCGGTCACCCTACCCCTTTCTGGTTCCTGCTCCTTAACCCATCCCCCAGTCTCCTATCCCATCTCTCTCTGGAGCTCCTGCCTCTGTCTCTGGTGCCATGCATAAATTCCCCCTCTCTCCCTTCTCCTCATCCTTCTGTACTGGAGTCAGGTAGCTTCCTCATTTCCTCCACTGTGCCTGGACCCAGCAGGGGGAGCATTAGGACAACAGGACAGACAGCCTCCCTGCCCTCAGTTACTGTGCTCAGCAGCCAGGAGCCGCAATTGTTTAACCATTGAAGCCCTGGGCTGGAGCATGGTCAATCACTCTCTGGGGATGGCACATGCAGAGTATGGTCTACATGTAGGAGCTGTGAGAGGCTGTATCATGCTCAGTACAAATGAAATCTTAAGCAAATGTAGCTGCCAGATTCTAACAAAGCTGTCCCGAGCATGTACAAACTGAGATTTTCAGAAGTTTATGACTTGGCCAAATTTGGGTGCAAACTTTGAATAACATTCATAGTTATATTACATAGACTAAAAACATATATAAGGCATGTAGACCAATGTTTCAGAGCAAAGGATGACAACTAATCTAGTATTGACCTTTGCTAGACAATAGGAAAATGAATGAAGATGGATCTGTGGCCTGATCCAGTATAGCAATTCCTATATTACTATTATGAAGTCTTAACTTAAGCTTTCGATTTATTTATTTATTTTACAGTCAACGCGTTTATCAATGGGACCATTTTTTCCTGCTCTAACTTAAATCCTTACAAACCATATAAGGTGTCAATAGAGGCATACACAGTAAGCAAATATTCATCAAACAGATTTTATGGGGATGCTGTAACTACAGAATTGTGGACAAAACCAGCACGTAAGTTTATGTATTTACTTACTTTTACTGAAAATTCAAAGAACTAATGTATGAGAAGAAAAATATATTTCACTTTTGTTTCACTATTTCTAACTTGTTACTTTATACAATTTACATACAAATTAAAAAGAAGAGATGCTAGAAGATATCCTTGGTGTACTCCCCTAGAAACAAGGAAAATGTTAGTACATTCTCCATTGCCTTTAGTTCTTACCCTAGCCATATTGCCCTGGTGTAGAGCCTCCAAAATATACAAAAGTCGTAGATCAATACCCATCCTTCTAAATTTTGCCCAAAGTTTGTCTTGGTTAATAGAATCAAATGCCATCTTTAGATCTATGAAGGCTGCATATAATCTAGTACCCTTAACCACAATATATTTATAAATTATATAAAATAAAACAATTATTAGTTGTGGCTCTACCTGCCCTAAAGCTGGACTGCTCTTTGTGTTATAAATTAGCCTTTAAAACTCATATTTCAAGTTTAGCTAGTAAAAATCTGGAATAAATTTTCCCTGCCACATCTACCGGACTAATAGGTCTATATGAAGCAGGATTCTTTCCATCCCCTTTTTTAAAAATAGGAACTATGATACTGGACTTCCAGCCGGAGGGAACCCATTCAATATAATTAATGACAGGAAAAAATTTAGCCAAGACTGGGGACCAGCAATCACCATTTTCCTACAAAATTTAAGCAGGGAGAAAATCTTCCCCAGGAGCTTTTTTCTGAGATTGGGCTAAAACAAATGACTGGACTTCACTGTCTGTTACTGAATGCCAGAGTGGTATATCAAAGAGATTATTCCTTATTGCATCAACTATGGTAGAATTAGATTTAAAAAAACTGGTTGGAGGGAATCATTAAAGACCGGGCCAAAATGTGCTCTCTAGTCTTCACCATTAATATGTGGTTCCTCAACTGGAATATATCTACCAAAGCCCAAGACTTCTTCAAAAAATGGAAGAATTTTTAGCTTTAGCTGCTACTTTATAATCTTTCCACAAGGATCTTAAATATTATTGTTTTTATGATATAGTAAAGTTTATGTCCCCTTCTGGCAGCTCCTAGATTTTGAAGTAAGTTGGGAGAGGGATTGCATCTTATCCTATTAGCTATATGTGCTAAAGCAGAAGTTTGCTTCACACAGACCACATAAAACCAAGTGAGCTTATCTTTTAAAGCATTTTTGGGATAATTAAAACCAATTTATTTAGAGAAAGTGGTTGCAAGGACTTTACCAGCAACTCGTATGATTCACACATTTGAGATGAATCATGTTACTTAATAATTATGTCTCTAACATCAGAGACCTCCATCTTCTTGATAATTTATTACAAATGGCTGGGGTCCTTTTTAGTCTTTTACAACCATGTTATTCCGAAGGGGTTAAGGTATTCTGACCATCAGAATTATAACTCTCTCGAAAAGGGCACATCATTCATAATTATAGACAAAGAGGTTGGTGGTTGCTGTCTGGGCAAGAAAATATAAAGAAATCCCAGTGGAAGGACCAATTAATTATAGGGATAATATATGCCACCAGGAGATGAAACCACCACCAGAAGACGAAATATAGGTAAAATGTTCTTCTCTATCCCCTATACTTTGTCCTTGTACAGGTATTGGATTTGATTTATCTAATAAAACCTTTAATTTTGTCCAGACCTAACCACCTCTAGAACCTCTAGAGTTTTGAGGGGTTCAAAAATATCCTCAATGTTTTCTTCCCCTGATACTGAGTTTGTTGGAGGACCTATTTGAGCATTAAAATCTCCTAAAATTATTATATGAGCCATTTGTAATGGAAGACCTACCATATCAATTTGCTCATCCAGGCATTCCCACAATGACTCAGAATAAAATGGGAAGATATTGGGCAAGAAAAACATTGACTATTAAAATTTGGAGGTCAGGAGAAATTATTAAAAATATAGCCTGAATGAATGCCCTGACACTTTGGGTATGTCTACACTGCAATTAAAACCCCTCAACTGGCCCATGTTAGATGACTCAAGCTCAAGGGGCTTGGGCTAAAGAGCTGTTTAATTGACATTTAGGTTTGCAAATGTCTCAGCTGCAACCTGAGCCCAAATGTCTACACGGCAATTAAACAACCCGGCAGCCCGAGCCCCATGAACCCAAGTCAGTTGGCACAGGCCAGCAGAGGGTTTTTAATTGCAGTGTAGACATAACCTTTGATTCTAAAGGTAAAATCTGGGCTTTCAGGTGTAAGGAAACCATGATGACAAGTCCTCCTAATACATAACCCCTTTTTGACAATTGACCTCATCTGTGGAGATAGGGTTCAAAACCAGGAAAGACTGATGCCAGACTTAGCTAACCATGTTTCATGTAAAAAGAAAAAAATCAAATAAGTTTTCAAAAACTTAAAAATCTCCATATAAATTAATCTTATTTTTATACCTGGACATATTCCAGGACAAAACTATGTGAATTATTGTGGTAAAGGCTCTCCCTAGTAGAAATTGGGAAGGAAAGAAATTGGACAGTCTTTGCCTTGAAGATTATGTGCAACCCCTAGCTCTCCAGATGTATCCTCCTCCACTGCAGTCTAAATTAACTGATTTCTTCTCCAAGAAGCAAACTCCCCTACTCAACACCAGTTCTGATTCTCCTGACGCTTTTGAAGTCTGTGGGGAGGATACCCAGGAAATATCTTTACTGACTAAGCACTTTATGGATAAGGATCTTACAGACTTATGAACAGCAGGAGCAATAACTACAAACCTATATCATCAGACTTGGTGGATCATGACCGTCCTTTTAATGATTCTCAATTCCCATTGGTTTTATCTTTGTTGAAATCTCTTATGGAAGAGCTAGCGAGTAGTAAGAACTCTCCCTTTGAATTTAAATTTTTTTTGGGGTGGATTATGGCGGGATTGGTCTAACTGGCAAGTTAGATGCATCCACCATCCAAGTCTGATCTGGAGAAGGAACAACCTAAACTATAGATAATTCAACTCAGATCCTGGCGTGGCATTGGTGTGTGGCTGGAGGTGTCTCTTGGGCTAGCTTTCCCGTTCTCTCTACCCAGCCTCTCTGATGTCAGTTCAAAACTGCTGGAGGCTCTCCTCACACACATAGCACAAGCATCTGGCTACTGCTCTGGGGGTCAATCAGAGTTGGTTCCCTGCCCTGTGAGGGCAGCGGGACCCGGACCTAGGCACTCGGTCTTGGTTTCAGTCCCCTCCCCCACTAGGCGCTGGATGCCAAGCCCCATATGGTGGCAAGGTGTGTGCAGTGCTGGGAGGTCCCCTAGCGTTTTCAGTCTTCTGGCTTGTCTGTGCTGTCAATTAGGCAGCCCTCCTCACAGAGCATTCACAGCCCAGAATTTCATTCATAGTGAATGAAGATTTCTGCAACCTTTCATTAGCATAAATAAATAAATACATAAATAAAATTTAAAAAATAAAAACCCCTAAATGCACTTTTATGAAAAAAATAAAAAGTAGGGTAAAGCAAACAGACACGACTTCCTGCCATGTTTTTCTAAATCAGTGGTTCTCAACCAGGCATACGAGTATCCCTGAGGGTCTTCCAGGGGGTATCGTCAACTCATCTAGATATTTGCCTAGTTTTACAACAGGCTACATAAAAAGGACTAGTGAAACCAGTACAAACTAAAATTTCATACAGACAATGACTTGTTTATGCTGCTCTGTATCCTTTACACTGAAATGTAAGTACAATATTTATAGTCCAATCAATTTATTTTATAATTATATGGTAAAGATGAGAAAGTAAGCAATTTTTCAGTAATAATGTGCTGTGACACTTCTGTATTTTTATTTCTGAATTTGTAAGCAAGCAGTTTTCAAGTGAGGTGAAATGTGGGGGTACACAAGACAAATCAGTCTTCTGAAAGGGTACAGTAGTCTAGAAAGGTTGCGAACCACTGTTCTAAATCACTTTATCACAGAATATTTACTGGGAGTTTAAGTATTTTTTTATAAATGGGCGTTATCAGACTCACTTGCACGCACATGGAGAATGTCTTTGCGAAACAAGCTCTTGCTTATAACAGTATCCCAAATGGAGAATCATAGGAGGAGGAAATGATGCATTACTGTGCCATTTATCTTTATATGAAGGATCACAGGCAGAGTTCTCCTATCACACAGTCTCCTATCACATAAAATTTAACATCCCTGTGGCGGGGAAAACTGAACAGCGGCCCAACACTGTAGCATTTAGTTTCAGAAAGAGGAATACACAAAAATGAGGAGGTCAGTGAAACAGAAATTAAAAGGTACAGTACCAACAGTAAAATCCCTGCAAGCTGCATGGAAACTTTTTAAAGACACCACAATAGAGGCTCAACTTAAATGTATACCCCAATTTAAAAAAAAACATAGTAAGAGAACCAAAAAAGTGCCACTGTGGTAAACAACAAAGTAAAAGAAGCAGTGAGAGGCAAAAAGGCATCCTTTAAAAAGTGGAAGATAAATCCTAATGAGGAAAATAGAAAAAAAGCATAAATTCTGGCAAATGAAGTGTAAAAATATAATTAGAAAGACAAAAAAAGAATTTGAAGAACAGCTAGCCAAAGACTCCGAAGGGAATAGCAATTTTTTTTAAATACATCAGAAGCAGAAAGCCTGCTAAACAACCAGTGGGGCCACTGGACGATCGAGATGATAAAGGAGCACTCAAAGATGATAAGGCCATTGCGGAGGAACTAAATGAATTCTTTGCAATGGACTTCACTGTTGAGGATGTGAGGGAGATTCCCAAACCTTAGCCATTCTTTCTGGGTGACGGATCTGAGGAACTGTCCCAAATTGAGGTGTCATTGGAGGAGGTTTGGGAACAAATTGATAAACTAAACAGTGATAAAAGCCTCCAGGACCCGATGGTATTCACCAAGAGTTCTGAAGGAACTCAAATGTGAACTTGCAGGACTACTAAATGTCATCTGTAACCTATCATTTAAATCAGCTTCTGTACCAAATGACTGGAGGACAGCTAATGGACACCAATTTTTAAAAAGGGCTCCAGAGGTGACCCTGGCAACTACAGGCCAGTAAGCCTCACTTCAGTACTAGGCAAATTGGTTGAAACTATCGTAAAGAACAAAATTGTCAGGCACGTAGATGAACATAATTTGTTGGGAAATAGTCAACATTGTTTTTGTAAAGGGAAATCATGCCTCAGCAATCTTCTGAAATTCTTTGAGGGGGTCAACAAGCATGCAGACAAAGGAGATCCAATGGATATAGTGTATTTAGATTTTCAGAAAGCCTTTGACAAGGTCCCTCACCAAAAGCTCTTAAGCAAAATAAGCAGTCATGGGATAAGAGGGAAGGTTCTCTCATGGATCAGTAACTGGTTAAAAGATAGGAAACAAAGGGTAGGAATAAATGGTCAGTTTTCAGAATGGAGAGACGTAAATATTGGTGTCCCCCAGAGATCTGTACTGGGCCCAGTCCTATTTAACATATTCATAAATGATCTGGAAAAAGGGGTAAACAGTGAGGTGGCAAAATTTGCAGATGATACAAAACTACTCAAGATAGTTAAGTCCCAGGGAGACTGCAAAGAGCTACAAAAGGATCTCACAAAACTGGGAGACTGGGCAACAAAATAGCAGATGAAATTTAATGTTGATAAATGCAAAGTAATGCACATTGGAAAACATAATCCTAACTATACATATACAATGATGGGGTCTAAATTAACTGTTACCACTCAAGAAAGAGATCTTGGAGTCATTGTGGATAGTTCTCTGAAATCATCCACTCAATGTGCACCGGAAGTCAAAAAAGCAAACAGAATGTTGGGAATCATCAAGAAAGGGATAGATAATAAGACAGAAAATATCATACTGCCTCTGTATAAATCCATGGTATGCCCATACCTTGAATACTGTGTGCAGATGTGGTTGCCCTATCTCAAAAAAGATATATTGGAATTGGAAAAGGTTCAGAAAAGGGCAACAAAAATTATTAGGGGTACAGAACAGCTTCCGTGTAAGGAGAGATTAATAGGACTGGGACTTTTCCGCTTGGAAAAGAGGCAACTAAGGGGGGGATATGATTGAGGTCTATAAAGTCATGAGTGGTATAGAGAAAATAAATAAGGAAGTGTTATTTACTCCTTCTCATAATACAAGAACAAGGGGCCACCAAATGAAATTAATAGGTAGCAGGTTTAAAACAAACACAAGAAAGTATTTTTTCACGCAACGCACTGCCAACCTCTGGAATTCCTTGCCAGAGGGTGTTGTGAAGGCCAATACTATAACGGGGTTCAAAAGGGAACCAGATAGGTTCATGGAAGATAGATCCATCAATGGCTATTAGCCAGGATGGACAGGAATGGTGTCCCTAGTCTCTGTTTGCCAGAAGCTGGGATTGGGTGACAGGGCATGGATCACTTGATAACCTGTCTGTTCCTTCCCTTTGGGGCACCTACCATTGGCCACTGTCAGAGGACAGGATACTGGGCTTGATGGACCTTTGGTCTGACCCAGTATGGCCGTTCTTATGTTCTTATATCACAGTCTCACTCCAACTTATGGAGGTACCAGTTCAGCAAAGGACTTAAGAACATGCTTAACTTAAAGCATTATTGACTTTTCTGAATCAGGAGTGGAGTTCTTCTAGGTGGTGAACTATAACAAATGTATTAATGGTACAGAGAGGTAGTGATTAGTGAAAAATATGGGTGAAACTATAACGGTTAAAATGTTTGGTTCCAAAATATTAAAATATAACATGGTATCATTTCTTCTATAAACAGCACCAGAAAAAGTGAATATTACCGAAGTAAAACTGATTTCCAATAATGCTGTCCACATTAAGTGTAAGGAGCAGTCTGTAAATGGTGAATATAAAATATTCACACTGGTATGGGAGGGAAAGCATGAAACTAAAAAAGACATATGTGAGTTTCATAAAGAAGATCTTTATTATCTGAAACAATACAACTTTGAGGTAAGATCTATGTTTAAAGAGACAGAAAAAGTTCATTGCACCACAAAATTATTGGTAGCTGCAATTTTTTTGTTGTATTATGTATTTATCAAAAATTTCTCTGCTGTGGTACATTCTTTTCTTAGTAGAATTAATATTTTACATTTTAAAATATTTTTAAATGTAACGATTACTGATGACAATTCACAACTGCACTTCATAGGTTATTTTACATTTCATACTGAGTAATATCCAACTTATGTAATTTTCATGATTATCAAAATGGTAGGAGACTGAAAGGTATGTGTGTGAGTCGGAACATAGGCAGTGTTTGATTTGTAAAGAAAGAGGTGCTAGGGCTCAAGAAATAACAAGGGTGTCCTCCACACAGCGTGACCTTGCACACCCCTCATGTGCAAGGTTACGTCTTGCATGCCACTGACAAAAGAGGTGCTTATACTGCATCATAGCATGAAAAGAAGTACAAGAGTGGAGCCTCAGCAAGCCCCAGCACAAATTAAACTCTAAATTTAGGTTATGCGGGAATCCTTAGCAAACACATACTTTTAGATTCTTTACTAATTTTTCACTGTGGACTCTTGAGATACTCAAGGTCTATTCCTGAAATTTGTTACATTCTGTGGTTGATGAATATGACTCAGCGGTCAGATCCCACTCGAAATATCAGACCCCAGCCCCACCAGTCCCTGAGACAGACTCTCCACACTTCTCCATTGAGCCCTCACCTTCCAGAGAAACATTCATCTTCCTGTTCAAACCATATCCTCCTTCTGAGCTCTCTCTCAGATAAAGTTTTCTTTCTCCTGACTGCCTCCCTCTAGTTCCCTCCACCATATTCCTGCCTTCCACTATAGGCATGGATGGATATCCCCTCCTGGCATTTTATCTTTGCAGCATTTATCACTCTCCTTATAAAGCCTGTATACTATATCTGCCACTTCTCTGGAGCATTTCCAGGCCCTGGTAGCTGCTCCTATATGCTAATTGAACTAAGAAGGTACCTAGTAAGAGGCTCAGAGTTTGGTTTCTTTCAGGAACCAGGATCTGCCCATTTTTCTTCACCCCTCTCCTGCCTTCCTTTTGTCTTGCTAATGAAAGGCATCTTTAGACAGTGGATGCTAATCTCCTGTTTGAAAATTGTTCACTCATTTTATAATTTGAACTCAGAGACATTCTCTAAAGCATAACAAGAGGCCCTGAAATTGCCCTAATGGTGAGAGCAGAGTTCAGGCCTCTTGCCAACTCCTCCTGCACCACCTGCACTAATCCCCTTTGTTTACACAAGGACTCCGCTTTGCTTCTGGAGGGGTTTCTGAATAGGGGCCCATGATTTAGCCCTTTCAGCCTGATCCTCTCTGGGGAAGTCAGAAGGGTCTCCTAGATAGCAACAACAGGATTCTGGCTCTGGGTCTACTCAAGAGTTAGAAGAACATAAGAATGGCTCTACTTGGTGTCAAGGCTAATTCCCCACTCTGGCACTTCGAGTGCAGAAGGTGGGAGCCCGCAAGGATTCTAAAAATTAATACTGGCCATTCCAGGCTTCTATTAAACACCCAAGGTTACAGCTTTTCTCTGACCTTGGATTGGTAGATGCTGCCACCACCCAAGTGCAAAACCCCTTTGAGAGCCCAGGAAGGCGCACTTGGGAATTCCTTCCTGTGGGGTACCCTCAAGCCCTTTCACACACACATCCCACCCCCCGGGAAGAGCTAAGAAAGAAAAAGAGAGGGAAAAAAAGGAAATCAGCTGTTGCCACCAGCTAATTAAACAACCTCTTAAGACACAAAAATCCAATTATGTTCTTAAAAAAGGTAAATTTTATTAATAAAAAAAGAAAGAAAGAAGCTACATCTGGGAACTCAGGCTATTGCTAGATTTTAAAAGAGCAACTACAAGGATTAAGTACCAAGAATAGCTTTCTTGAGGTCTTAAAGATTACAAACAAAAAATAGCACCTAGTGTTAGCACAGAGGAATCCACAAGCCATAACGAAATAAAAGGGATAAGCCTAATTGCATCTTCCTAGAAATTTCCTGATCTAGTTACATATCTGGGGTTTTAAATGAGTAGTTTATCGGTATGATACTGATGATTTTTTCATACCTGACCCAAGCTTCTAACAGCATAACTGCTATCCTGTCCAGCCTCTCCCCGAGAGAACAGACAGACAAAAGGGGAGTCTTGGCTCTTTTGGCCAGGTGCCCACTTACTTCCTTCTACCTATGCATAGCATTGAGACTTTTTAACCCTTTACAGATAGAGCAATTACTGAACAGCTACTAAGAGGGATTTTATAGCTATTGGCTGGCTGGGTGTCCAGAAAAGGGAGCTACTTCCCCTTTCATTTATCATACGCCCCCCAAATCACAGACTATGTTGGCCAGTCTGGTTCAGGTCAGGTCCACACAGGCTGGGATTTCTTCCTGGAGGTTTAGGAAAACAGAGTTAATAAGATACATGCACCTCTAATTTTACTACTTATTACATGAAGACTGTATAGTATTTTCTACATTTTAAGGACTCAATGACTTAGAAGACAGGGACATTTTAACCTGGCTGAGTCTGGGAAACCTTCCTGGGAGAGTGCATCAGCCACTTTGTTAGAGGTTCCTGAAATGTGTGTTATTTCAAAATCAAAGTCTTGAAGAGCTAAACTTCACCGAAGAAGTTTTTTGTTAGTCTCTTTGACTGTGTGAAGCCACTCCAGTTCAGCATGGTCAGCCTTTAGGTGGAAACACCATTCCCAAATGTATGGGCGTAGCTTCTCAAGAGCATACACAATGGAGTAACATTCTTTTTCTAAGACTGACCAGTGACTTTCCCTCTCAGAAAGTTTTTTGTTGAAAAACACAACAGGATGGAATTGTTGATTTGGTCCTTCCTGCATTAAAACTGCTCCCACACCACACTTGGATGCATCTGTGGTTATGAAGAAAGGTTGGTCAAAGTTCGGGGCCCTTATCACTGGGTCAGACTTAAGGGCCGCCATAAGCTGGTTAAAGGCTTTCTGACACTCCTCAGTCCACTGAACTGCATTTGGCTATTTTTTTCTGGTTAGGTCAGTCAGTGGGGTGGCAATTTGGCTGTAGTGTGGTACAGATCGTCTGTAATACGAGAAGGATTGGACCTGCTTCTTTGACTTAGGGACAGGGCAATTTTGGATATCATTTACTTTAGCCTGTAGGGGGTTGATAGTTCCTTGACCCACCTGGTGTCCAAGGTATGTTACCCTGTTTAGTCCTATTTGACATTTTTTTGGCCTTAATGGTTAATCCTGCCTCCCTTATGCGCTGGAAGACAGCTTGGGGGTGTTCCAGGTGTTCTGCCCATGAATCTGAGAATATGGCCACATCATTAAGGTAGGCGACTGCAAATTCCCCAAATCCAACCAGAAGGTTACCCACCAGTCTCTGGAAGGTGGCGGGTGCATTTCTCAGTCCGAAAGGGAGCACGTAAAATTCATGCAGCCCTACATGGGTGATGAAGGCTGACCTTTCCTTGGCTGGGTCATCTAGTGGCACTTGCCAGTACCCCCTAGGTAAGTCTATGGTGGAGATGAATTGGGCACATCCCAGTTTCTCCAGTAGCTCATCTGTGCATGGCATTGGATAGTTCTCTGGGCGAGTAACAGCGTATAGCTTATGGTAGTCCACGCAAAAGCGGATTTCCCCATCTGGTTTGGGAACCAGAACCACTGGAGAGGCCCATGCACTCTCAGAGGGGCGGATTACACCCATCTGTAACATGTCCTTGGTCTCCCTTTCTATTGCAGTTTTGGCTTGAGGAGCCAACCAATAGGGTTGGTCTCTAACTGGGCGAGCATCATCTGTGTCAATGGAGTGGTACGCCCACTCCGTCCATCCTGGGGTGGCTGAAAATATTGGCGCAAAGCTGGCTCCTGGATTTGCTGTCACTCCTTATTCCCAAGGGTTATGGAAAGGCTCACCTCTTCTATGCCACCATTGCTTTTCCCTTCATAGTAGACTCCTTCAGGCCAGTCAGCATCGTCTCTCTCCTGGGCTGTAAACTGGAGAACCTTGATTTCTTGGGAATAAAAGGGCTTTAGAGAATTAACATGGTATGCTTTAGGTTTTAGGATAGGGTCTGTGAATGCTATGAGGTAATTAACAGCTCCCAGGCATTCTTAGACCATAAATGGCCCCTCCCACGATGCTTCCATCTTATTGGCCAGGAGCACTTTCAGGACCATGACTTAGTCACCGACTCTGAAGGAATGCTCTCTGGCATGTTCATCATACCAGGCCTTTTGCTCTTGTTTAGCATCCTGTAGGTTTTCTCGAGCAAGATCTAGAAAGTCTTTGAGGGTGTTTTGCAGGTTGGTTACAAAGTCCAAAATGTAAGTTCCTGGAGACGATGTAACCCCCTCCCATTTCTGCTTCACCAACTGTAATGGCCCCTTAACTTCATGGCCATAAACGAGTTCAAAGGGTGAAAACCCCAAACTGGGATGTGGTACAGCCCTGTAGGCAAAGAGCAACTGCTGCAACACTAGGTCCCAATCATTGGAGTGCTCAGGTAAAGCAATTAGAGAACAGCTACTAAGAGAGATTTTATAGCTGCTGGCTGGCTGGGTGTCCATAAAAGGGAGCTCCCCACCCCTTTCATTTATCACACTTGGTCAGACCAGAAGTCCATCTAGCCCAGGGTCCTGTCTTCTGACAGTGGCCAGTACCAGGTACGTCAGAGGAAATTAACAGAACAGGTAACCATCAAGTCATTGGAACTTATGTTTCCGGCAAACCCACAAAGAAGTTGGATAAAAATGTAAATACTCTTGCCCAAATGTTGCAACATAACACCACTTTATTTCTTATTCTTAAATTTAGAACGATAACTCACAAGAACCCGAAAAGAGAGAGAGAGAGAGAGAGACAAAGCAGGCAGCTCTCTAAAAGAGAGAGGCACAACTCACCCCCACCTTATTCTAGTCAGTCTGTCTCCGCTGATACATGCTTCCCTACAGAGCTCATTAGCAGGCAAGCAAGAACAGGGACACTCTTAAAGTCATAGCTTGCAATTCCAGCACAGTCCTTGATACATGACAGAAATGATTGTGGCTTTGTACATTCAGCATCTATCTGTGACATCCCTGACCCCCCTCAGAGTAGGATAAAAGGAGTAGTTTCTGTTTATCTGGCTTAACCAGATTTTCATTAGATCCAAAACAGAGCCTTTTGGGCTTCCTCTCTCCAATAAATTTCCCTACCTTGCTCTCACTGCTATTTCTGCTGCCACTCCTCAAATTTCCACTTACTATGTATATTCCCTGACCAAAGAGTTGTTATTTTCCCAGCTCCAAAACTGAGGAACTCTGGGTCTTTTAGAGATCTTCCTTCTCTTAGTCCAGAGAGAGAACATGGACACAGAGGATGGAGATATTCAGTTGTATGGTGCAGAGGCAGAAATACCAGTCTCTTCAGGAAAGGTGGCTGCTGTGGAGGGAATGTCCTTATCAAATATATACATGTATTAAGGACTCTTAAAATCTCCTCCTCTACTTTTTTTCAGGTTTTGTGTTGGTGGGATGTGCCCTGATGCAATCTTAGCTGTCACTAAACTAAGTTTTTGTGTGTTTTATCTCATGTGCAATCTCAAGGATGCTGGCTTATCACTCAGTGATCTTCACTGTTCCTCTGAAAGTCAGTGTTAGCCCTAAGGAGACCTTGAATAGCAGAACAGATTATGCTTTATGTATAAATTTGAGGTGACTACGGCCAATTGGGATCCTCCACTTATGCCATTTCAAGCTGACCCAGTTTTTCTCATTCACTAAAGAACCCTTAAAGATCCTGAACAATACCATCATCATAACCAACATAATAGGACTATGGCCCTTCATGACTGTTTAATGCTCAAAGCAAGTGAAAAATATACTATCACTGGTAGTAGCCCACTGGGCTATCTAATTGCAGCCTTGGCTCTCTAGTCTAGAGCATTTTCAGTTAGCATAGAGCCAGCCAGCTCAAGAGAAAGCCTGTCTAGCAGCAGTTAAGCTGAAGAATCTTAGAATGCAAGACTGGAAGGGACCTCGATAGGTCATATAGTCCAGTCCCCTGCACTGAGGCAGGATTAAGTAATATCTAGACCATCCCTGATAGGTGTTTGTCCAACCTGTTCTTAAAAACCTCCATTGACAGAGAATCCACAACCTCCCTAGGCAATTTGTTCCAGTGCTTAACTACCCTCATAGTTAGGAAGTTTTTCCTAATGTCTATCCTAAATCTCTCTTGCTAAAATTTAAGCCCATTACTTCTTATCCTGTCCTCAGTGGTTAAAGGACAGCAATTTATCGCCCTCCTCTTTATAACAACTTTTTACATATTTGAAGGCTATTATCATAGTCCCCTCAGTCTTCTGTTCTCCAGACTAAACAAACTCAGTTTTATCAGTCTTGCCTCATAAGCCATATTTTATAGATCTTTAATCAATTTTGTTGCTCTCCTCTGGACTTTGTCTAATTTGTCCACATCTTTCTTGAAGTGTGGTGCCCAGAACTGGACACAGAACTCCAGCTGAGGCCTTATCAGAGCTGAATAGGGTGGAAGAATTACTTTTCATCTCTTGCTTACAATACTCCTGCTAATACATACAAGGCATGCTAACACAAGAATGCAAAGTGCTTCTTCCTGAAGGAGGAAACATGCTCTGAAGCGGCATGGTGTGAAGACAGAGAGGGGTTTGCATTCATGGTCAGCAGCCACCAGTGTCAGTTAGGACCTTATCCTTTGAAATTGTTGGCTCTGCCACAGACGTTGTGACTCCAAGCAAATTACTAAATCTCACTGTGACTCCCTTTTTCTATTTGTAAAATGGGAAAAATGCTTACTTAGGGCCTCATCCTGTAAGGTGCTGAGCACTCAACTCCCATTGAGATCAATAGTTTCTGAGGAAGTTAAGCACATTATAGGATCAAATGCCTAATTCCTAGGGATGGCGTGAGCCTAAATTAATGAATAATGTTTATAAAGTGCTTTGAGATTCTCTGTTGGGAGATGATATAGTTTTAGTTAAAACAAATTACATTTTGCAACACTAAAGTCTGCATTTAACAAATATTATACAGCATAAGAATGCTTTAAAATCAGAAAATGCATACACAAAAGGAAATGTAGAAAGATACAGTATTTGGAAATTAGATGCACATATTACTTTTTAACTTGGTGTTTAAATATGAGAGAAATTGTGTGTATGCAGAAAAGTTTGCACTGTGAATCCTGTATGGAAATTATACTTCTGGAATTTTATTTAAGAGATGAAGAGATTCCAAATTGCTTTTGACATTGTGTACATGTAACCCTTCTGCCTGTCAGAGTTGGCAGCAACAAGGGCCGGGTTCAGTATCTAGGGGTTCCATTCCAATAACACATTGCAAAACTGGCTCGAGCCCCCACCCAGTGACAAATGTATACCACCCCCGCTGGGCACCTCCAAGAGGCAATGCTTCCCCTCTCGCAAGCAAAGAGTCTGAGTGTAGCAAAAAGCCTTTTAATAACAGAGAGAAACAATGTGGCATTATGTTGGGGAAACACCGCCAACAGGATTCATAACACAACCCATGAGCAAAAAACCCACCCCAAGCAAATGGGGGCATGTCCTTTCCCTTTGGTTCTTGAGTCCAGCAACCCCAAATCACCCAAAGTCCCAAAAGTCCAACAACCCAAAAGTCTCTGTCCCTGGTCAGGGCAGCCCCAGAGTTCGAAAGTTTATCTGCAGTTTTACCTCCCAACCTGGGTGGGGAGGAGGGGGTGTTAAGGGGCACCTTACGTGGTCCAAAGCTGATTGCCCCACCTCTCAATGGGGCTCCACTCTGACAGCCACACCCATGAGCTGCTCCAGGCATCCAACAAGCTGCTCTGCTCCACCAGCCGCTCTGCTCTGCCAGCTGTCCCGCAAACTGCTCCGCAATATATCTTCAGGCTCCCCCACTACTTAACACAACACTCAGTGATTTCAGCTCTTAGTAAGTTTAGCTCTTTTGTGATTTCAGCTTGTAGTAGGGGAGCCTTAGTGCTGGTGCACCATTAGCTCAAAGTGAATTCAGCTCAGCAGCCTGTAACTAGACTCCTAATGGAATCAAAATTAGCTCTGATATTCCACAGTGGAGAGAGGAGGAAGTGCAATTAGCATGTAAGGCCCTCACCAGGGGGCCCATACCACCAAGTATTAATACCTGTCCCCAGCCTCTCTCCATTCACTGGGTTTTGGAACCCATGACCCTTGCCTAGCGAGTGCTGCTTAGTTGATGGTGAGTCCCTCCATCATAACAAAAGGCCAAGTACAGTTCCACTGTCCTTGATTCACATAATCAGGATAATAACAGTTTATTCCTGCCCCAATAACAGAGAAACTGGGGCTCCTACAGCAGCCAAAGTGACCATCTAGGCAGGGTGGGTGTGCCTATGCAAAGGAGATCAGCCCCGAAGTTCTTTTCCACAACCCACCATGACTTGCCACCAAATGTCAGGGTAGAGCTCATCCTGACTCTGCTTACATCCATTTTAGATACAGAACTGCTATAAAATATTACACTGTTTATTGGATGATGATCTATTTTATAAAATATACTTGTCATATTCACCAAATAACCAAATAAACTATAGTGTTCTATTATATATTGCACATCTACTTTCATAATAAAAATATATCCATGCAAAATGCACCCTCATTCATTATGATTAGTTATTTCTAACTGATTTTTTCCAAAGATTTTGTAGCCTAAATGCTATTGATATATCACCAAAAAGGTTATTTTTAATAGTTTGTATTGCAATGCACTGCTTCAATTTAGTAGCAGCCATATTTAAGAGCTGAAAAAGATTGGGGGACAGATCCTCAGCTAGTGTAAATCTGCATAGCTACTTGGAAATCAATATTTTAATTTTCTGGACGCACTTTTGCTTAGTATAAATTAACATGATGAATATCTTCATTTACTGCTATTCAGATATTTCTGTTCAATGGAAAATTTGAAGGAGATGCTGTCAAACACCAAGTAACAACAAAATGTAAGTAAATATCTTCAATGGACTAGTCAACGTTTTTATTTACAGACTTGCTTATGTGTCATTGAGATGGCACACAATGTTAGTGTGCCTTTTAAATTCTGCTGTTGTCATGTAAATATTGGAATTATGACTAGTCTTTAGTCAAATAAAAAGTTGCATTGACTAATCATGTGAATAAATATTTGCAAAACACTTAATCTAACTTATTATTGAAAGCATGCAAGACTTAGCTTATTTCATCATGATGAAAACCATCAGTACAGTTGTTACACTAATAAAAATGATACCAACAGGATCTTGTAAAAGGGAAAAGGTAAATTGCCACGTTTATTGTAAATACAACAAAATATTCCTATATGCAATTTCTATATAGATCCATTCACACACACAGACATTCACACACAGGTTCTACATAAAGGTTGTTATAGTTACCAGCCTAGATGTTGCTCATGCCAAGTCACTGGCGAGGTGGCCTGGACACGAGAGTGGAGCCGAGTCGTTATCAGATGCGCATCCGATGCTCCGAGAGGGTGGTCGTAGAACCAGACTCAAAGAACACAGTCCCTGAACCCAATTTTTATAGGTCTCTGGTTCAATACAAGTCTATGGGAGTTGCTTCATCATGCTGAATTTACAACTGAGATGACCATCAATCAGCTCAATCAGCAGGTGGTACATCCATGATGGCTCCATGATGGCTAGGTGTTATCTTCTTGTTCTTCCTTGATGCGTTTTGGGTGGATTCCGGTTCGCCCTCCGGGGGTCATCCGGTTATCTCCACTTTGCATATTCTTCGGCCCATCGATATCAAGGTTGAAATTCTTAGGATTAGGCTGGCACCATTTACTAACCACTTATTTCCCTGCTTCAGGCTCTCAATTCCATGCACTCATCATTCATTCTTTTACTTAACAACACAATCTATGACTCTTGATTCATTTAACAAGTTTTATCCCACTATCTATTTTTCCCTCTTTGGATACCAAGATTTACATAGGCATGACAAGGGGCCCCTGCGGGGGAAGAGCATCAGGGTGTTGTTTTAAAGAACAGCATTGTTTCCTCAAAGTTCTTATCACTTTCCAGCACAGACTCTTTGTCCTGTACCAGCCTGAAATAATTAGCACTTTGGCCTTGCATTTGTTACAGAGTGAAATTCAACAGCAAGGAACTGATGTTCATACCTTTTTACAATACCTATATACTCTTTTGTCTATCTTTATTTCTACTACTACATAATTATAATTCTATCATACTTATATAACTTTGAGGGCAACCCAACACAGTAGAACCATTTCCTTAATTCCTGTTGAGTTTAATGAGTCAAGGGCCCTCAGCACCATACAACAGGTACTCAACACATAACAGGATCAGATACTATAGTTTGTGATACAGCAGGGCCAGGGAGCAGTGGGAGAGTGGTAGAGGGGAGATATATAAGCCCTAGGCTAATTAGGGCGTGGTTCCCTCTAGACTAGGGAGGGTTGCTACAGGTTAATTGGAGCACCTATAGTCAATTAAGGCCCTGCCAGGAACCTAATAAACCAGCCCTGCTTCAGGCAGACGGGGGTGCGAGGAAGGAAAGAGGACTGGAGTTTGAAGGTGTGTTGCTGACAATTGAAAGACAAGAGAACCGGAGAAAGGGAGGCCCTGCCCCAGCAAGGCTCCCTCGCCGAGCGTCAAGGACCAAGGGTAACCCTACCCAAGGGGGAAGAGGGTAAGAAACCCGCAGGAGTTGAGAGGGGCTGGGGCTCAGAGTGAGGAGCAAACCCAGACTCTTTCCCCACTTTCCTCCTCTACCACCTCCCTGGGCCACTAGCGGGGCCCTCGGCGCCCCAAGAGCAGGGGCAAAGGGTGGCATTCTAGCCCACCTTCCAAGAAAAGCATGGGACCCACCATACCAACATCAGCCATTTTGCCATAGGTCTTACAGCAAAATGCAAATTATTTTTATATATGCATTATTTATTCTTTGCAGAGAAAACTAATTGAGTTAATGAAAAATGATTTATTGGCTTATATAGTTGGGATCACTGTGCCCACCTATTTGATGCAATGGAGAAGCTATCCTGTACCACCAGTATTACACTACCATTTTATTTAGAGATAGATTCAAGACACACAATTCAGCTCTGGATACAAAATTCAGGTGTATTTGAATCTGGAGCTTTGTCTCAGATTCATCACCATTTTTATTAAGTAAGTAACTGAAGAATAGTTTACACAAGTTGTGACGGGGCAAGGCCAGATGGCTATAGAAAAGTAGTGGGAGATAGATATATTAGCTCCAGGCTAAACAAATCCCTGGTACCAGCTTAAGTGAAATGGAAGCTGCTCCAGGTCAATTAAGACACCTGGGGCCAATTAAGAACTTTCCAGAAGGCAGGGAGAATGCTAGGTTGATTGGGACACCTGAAGCCAATCAGGGGCTGGCTGAAACTAGTTAAAAGCCTCCCAGTCAGTCAGGTGGATGTGCATGTCAGGAGCTGTGGAAGGAAGTTGCGCTGTTGGAGAGGCTGAGTAGTACACACCATATCAGGCACAAGGAAGGAGGCCCTGAGTGAAGTGGTGAAGGGTGAAGTGGAGCTTGAGGAAGTGAGGGCTGCTGTGGGGGAAGTAGCCCAGGGAATTGTACATGTCATGTTTCTAAAAAGTCAGCTACCATGGCTGATACTATTAGGGTCCCTGAGCTGGAGCCCAGAGTAGAGGGTGGGCCCGGGCTCCTCCCCTCGACCTTTGCCCCCTGATTAATCACTGAGACTGGGAGACAACAGAGACTGTGCAAGGAAGGATAACTTCTCCTCACCTCCCTTGCTGGCTTATTATGAAAATGGCTCAGTAGACTGTGACCCTTGTCTCCAGAGAAAGAAGGATTACGTGGAGGGTCACAGTGAGCCTCTGAGGCTAGCAAAATCCGCCAGGAAACACGGGCCCCACGGAGACAAGGACAGAGCTTTGTCACAACTGGTGTCAGGAGTGGGACTTCGTTCACAGCGTGGCAGAAGAAAGAGGTTTAAAAAAAAAAGTGCACTGGGGTTTTGGATTTTTTTGTTTTGGTTTTGGTTTGTTTGCTTTGTACCACAATGAAGGAGGTGGTAAGAGCTCTGGTACAAGCCACGGGAGCCCAGCAGGAGGCCACCCGGGTTCAGGCAATGGCACAACAGGAGTCTATGCGGCTACAGCAGGAAACCAATCAATTATTGATGAGCCAGGCGACCCAAGATCGTGCCCTCTTGAGAGAGGTGGTGGACCAGCTGAAGATCCTCACCACCCAGGCCCGGGGGTCCGACAGGACGCGAACCCTGAGGGCCACTGTTTGTCTGCCAAAGATGATGTCAGGAGATGACATAGAGGCATATCTCCTCTCATTCGAAAGGACTGCTCAGCGTGAGGCGTGGCCCCAGGAGCAGTGGGCCAGCATTCTCGCCCCTTTTTTGTGTGGAGAGGCCCAGAAGGCCTACTTTGACTTGCCTGCCACGGATGCCACTGACTATACCCCTCTGAAGGCAGAGATCCTAGCACGATCAGGCGTAACAGCAGCGGTAAGGGCCCAGAGGTTCCATGAGTGGAAATACCAGGAGAACAAACCCCCGAGGTCACAGCTATTCGACCTCATACACCTCGCACGGAAGTGGTTACAGCCCGAGGTGTGCAGGCCGGAGGAGATTTTGGAGACCCTGGTCATCGACCATTACATGCGGGGACTGCCACCAGATCTCCGCAAATGGGTAGGCCAGAACGATCCGTCCACGTATGACGAGATGATCACATTGGTAGAAAGACAGATGACAGCCAGGGAACTGACCCGACTACCCAAGGAAGGCCCCTTTCGAAGCAAGCACCCAACCCCGACCCTGGAAGGTTGGGCAGCCAAACCCCTGGGGAGTCCTAGGTGGAAGAAGGGGGGCCAAAAACCAGCGGGGACCCCTGAAGGAAGGGATTGGCCTGAGTGGGGGGCACCCTGGGACTAAACTCCCTAACCCCCAGGATAGGGGAGTGATTAAAAGCAATTATAGATGTTATGCATGTGGGGAGTGGGGACATATAGCAGCACAGTGTCCCAGCACCGAGGAGCCTATGCAATGTAACTTGGGGGACTGGGAGGTCCCATGCTCCCTTATCCACCTCGCAGGGGTCACATTAGCCCCTCATAATTACACCAGGCCAGTGAGGATAAATGGAGCAGAGACTACAGCGCTTGTGGACTCTGGGAATGCTATCACCCTCATATCGGGTAAGCTGGTAAAAAATAGTCAGCTGCTACAAGCCAAACGCGTAGCAGTGACGTGCGTGCATGGGGCCATGAGCCATTACCCCACCATCTCAGTGGAGATAGAGGTTCAGGGAAACCCCATTGAGGTGACTGTGGGCGTAGTTCCTAAATTTCCATATCCTGTAGTCATTGGGAGAGACTATCCAGGGTTTGATAATTTACTCCCCACAGAGAGGCTGGAGGGAGGTGGGGACCCTGAGGACAGCAACTCGTCACCGGGGGAATGTCAACCCCCAATGTTCGCTGAGATTTCTCAGGATCTGTTCTCAGCCCCCCGAAAGACCCGGAAGACAAAAAAAGAGAGGAAGGCTGCGAAGGCCTTGGGAACCCGGATCCTGACCCAGGGCCAGAAGACCTCCCTAGTCGGCAGACGGACGCGAGCAGCCAACAGAGAAACTTCTACCACAGAAGGTGAGCCAGAAGTTGCCCCCAGCCATGACGGCGGCGAGCCGTTGGAAGAAGCAGAAGCCAGCCCCTGGGAGCTTGGGCAGGTTAGTCCCTGGAGAGAGACTTTTGGGCGGGACCAGGCGGAGGACCCCAGATATGATGATGCCAGGAAAGAGGGGGCCGAGATCGATGGGATACCCATGGATGGGAAGGTCCGGGGTTCCGGACCTTACTTTGTACTGAAGAAAGATCTCCTGTACCGCGTGGTGCAAATGCAGGAGTAAGAGATACAACAACTTCTGGTGCCACGAAAACATCAAAAAGCCATATTGAGTCTCGCCCACAGTCACCTGTTTGGAAGACACCTAGGGGTAGAGAAAACCCAGGCACGGATCCTGTGGAGGTTCTTCTGGCCAGGAGTACATGAAGATATCCGGCGATACAGCACCTCTTATGTCCAGAGTGTCAGTTACATAGCCCTTGCCCACACTTATGGGCTCCTTTGATACCTCTTCCAATAATAGAGGTTCCTTGCGAACGGATAGCCATGGATCTGGTAGGGCCCCTAGAGAAGACAGCTCGGGGCCACCAACATGTGCTTGTTGTACTGGACTATGCAACCCGGTACCCGGAAGCTGTTCCCCTGCACAACAAAGCTTCCAAGACAATAGCTAAGGAGCTAGTACAGATCTTTGCCCGGGTTGGGCTACCCAAGGAGATATTAACTGATCAAGGGACACCTTTCATGTCCAAGTTGATGAAAGATCTCTGTTCATTGCTCCATGTACAAGCTCTACGGACCTCTGTATACCACCCGCAAACAGATGGCCTTGTGGAAAGGTTCAATAGGACCCTCAAGGCCATGATCAGGAAAGTGGTGAGCTGGGATGAGAAAGATTGGGATACCCTATTGCCTTACCTCATGTTCGCCATCCGGGAGGTTCCGCAAGCCTCCACGGGTTTCTCTCCATTCAAACTACTATATGGGCGCCACCCTCGGGCATATTGGATATAGCCAGAGAAGCCTGGGATGAGGAGCCAAATCCCAGAAGGAACATAGTTGAGCATGTACTGCAGATGAGAGATCGGATAGCCCGAGTTACGCCCATTGTACGGGAGCACTTGGAGAGAGCACAGGAGACCCAACAAACCCATTATAACCACCAAGCGAAGCTTCGACGGTTCCAACCAGGGGATCGGGTGATGGTACTGGTGCCCACAGCAGAAAGTAAACTGTTGGCCCAGTGGCAGGGACCCTACAAAATAATCGAAGCCGTGGGAGAGGTGAACTATAAGGTGTGGCAGCCAGGCTGCCGGAAATTGGAGCAAATTTACCACATCAATCTTCTAAAACCTTGGCACGATCGAGAGGCATGCTTCGTCGTGCAGGAGACCCTTCCCCAGGAGGATAACTTACACGAGCAAGTGAGGATATCATCCGACTTGACGCCGATCCAAAAGATCGAGTTAGCCGACATGATTAATCGCAACAGAGATGTGTTCTCTACAAAACCAGGGCGGACGAATGAGACCTATCACCATATCCGCACGATCCCCGGAGCCAAGGTAACATTGAGACCCTACCGAATCCCAGCAGCCAAAAGAGAAGAAATCAAGGCCTAAGTAAAGAAAATGTTAGAATTAGGGGTTACTGAAGAATCTTACAGTCAGTGGTCCAGTCCAATTGTTCTAGTACCTAAACCTGATGGTACCATGAGATTCTGTAATGACTTTTGCCGACTGAATGAAATATCCCAGTTTGATGCATACCCCATACCACGCATCGACGAACTGGTTGACCGACTGGGTAGTGCCCGATTCTGGACTACACTGGATCTGACAAAAGGGTACTGGCAGATTCCTCTGACCAAAGAAGCGAAAGAAAAGACAGCATTCTCCACCCCGGATGGGCTATTCCAGTACACCATCCTCCCTTTTGGGCTACATGGGGCCCCAGCCACATTCCAGTGCCTCATGGATAAGCTGCTGCGCCCCCATACTAGTTATGCAGCTGCATACCTAGATGATCTCATCATCTATTCGCCGGACTGGGGAACCCACTTAGAGAAAGTTGAGGCAGTACTGTGCACCTTAAGGCGGGCTGGCCTCACTTCTAATCCCGCTAAATGCACCATAGGGCTAGCAGAGGCTAGGTACCTGGGATATATTGTGGGAAGGGGCATAGTGAAGCCCCAAACGAATAAGCTAGAGGCAATTCAAAACTGGCCCCGGCCGACCCGAAAGAAGCAGGTCCTTGCGTTCCTAGGCATGGTAGGCTACTACCGACGGTTTATTCCCCACTTCGCCACTAGGGAAAGTCCCCTACAGACCTGGTAAAGGCCCGAGGTCCAGACATGGTAAAGTGGACCGACGCAGCAGAGGGTGCATTTACAGACCTTCGGACGGCCCTCTGTAATGACCCCGTACTCATAGCCCCGGACTTTAACAGGGAATTTATTTTACAAACAGACACTTCCGAGGTGGGGTTGGGAGCAGTTCTGTCGCAAATGGTGGGAGAAGAGGAACATGTGACGGGGCAAGGCCAGATGGCTATAGAAAAGTAGTGGGAGATAGATATATTAGCTCCAGGCTAAACAAATCCCTGGTACCAGCTTAAGTGAAATGGAAGCTGCTCCAGGTCAATTAAGACACCTGGGGCCAATTAAGAACTTTCCAGAAGGCAGGGAGAAGGCTAGGTTGATTGGGACACCTGAAGCCAATCAGGGGCTGGCTGAAACTAGTTAAAAGCCTCCCAGTCAGTCAGGTGGGTGTGCATGTCAGGAGCTGTGGAAGGAAGTTGCGCTGTTGGAGAGGCTGAGTAGTACACACCATATCAGGCACAAGGAAGGAGGCCCTGAGGTAAGGGTGAAGTGGAGCTTGAGGAAGTGAGGGCTGCTGTGGGGGAAGTAGCCCAGGGAATTGTACATGTCATGTTTCTAAAAGGTCAGCTACCATGGCTGATACTATTAGGGTCCCTGAGCTGGAGTCCAGAGTAGAGGGTGGGCCCAGGCTTCCCCCCACACCTTTGCCCCCTGATTAATCACTGAGACTGCGAGACAACAGAGATTGTGCAAGAAAGGATAACTTCTCCTCACCTCCCTTGCTGGCTTATGATGAAAATGGCTCAGTAGACTGTGACCCTTGTCTCTAGAGAAAGAAGGGTTACGTGGAGGGTCACAGTGAGCCTCTGAGGCTAGCGAAATCCGCCAGGAAACGCGGGCCCCACGGAGACAAGGATAGAGCTTTGTCACAAAATGAAATTTTGGTGGGAATTTAGGTAGGTAGAATGCCATTACTCAAGTGCACTGTGAGACAGTAGCAGGTGCACTAGTTGAATCATTTCAACTAGTTTGCATCCACATTGAAATAAAATGGTTCAGGCTGAAAAAGTTCAGACTGGAGAAAAATCTCCACCAAATGGTATTTAGCACACTTATTAACTGTTTGTCTTGGAGAACACATGGGCAAGAGATGACGGAAAAGGGACAGACAGGTATATAGGAATAAGGTGGTCAGTCAATAGAAATATGAAGTTGGATGCTATCCAAACAAAATGTCAAAGACTGACATTAGCAATGGGACATCCCAAAGAAGAAACGCAATGGGGAATTACAGAGTGGAGGAGGTGGAAGATTAGATGCATTTCAGTAATAAAAAGTGTGTATTTAAAGAGGGTGGGACTCATGCCAGGACAGGAATAGTTGAGAAGAAATCATCATCATCAGAAGAAAAGGATAGAGGGCCAGATTCTTGGCTCTGTTAAGGCTGATTTGTGCTGTTCTGGGAATGCATAGCATCAAGCTGTCACAGGGAATATGTCCGGGGAAAGGGGGTGTGGCTTGAAAGACACAAACACTAGAGCTAGTCAATTTAAAAAAAAATGAGTAGCATTTTTTCTCAATGTAAAATAGCTGTTGGACAAAAATGAAGTTTTTAATGGAAATTTTTCATTTTGGTCAACATGTTTTGTTTTTAGATGAAAATTACAAAACAAAATGAATATTTTCATTAAAAAAAAAAAGTATTTTGTTTTTCAGATTTTTTCCCTTTCCTCTCCCATTTCCCCTCCCCTCTTTCCAGTAGAAATTTTTTATTTAGAATTTTTTTCATAAAACAAAACAAAGCAAATTAAATTATATTTCACACAAATACATTTCAAATTCCAACCAGCCCTTCTAAATGCATGTGAACACACACACACATATAACATAAAATGAGTAAAATTACTATGCTAATTCTAATTGTTTGTTCAAAAATAACTTATTAATGTACTCAAACCATGATTTTTGTTGATAGACAATTCTCAAGCCCTGATTATATTCCTGGCGTTCTTGATTATTGTGACATCAATTGCCTTACTTATTGTTCTGTATAAAATCTATGATCTCCACAAAGAGAAATTAAGGTAAGTTTCTCCCTCCTCCATCTCCTTTTTTTAGAAGTAGGCAAATCATTTTGAAGGTTTTACAAAAGAAAGTGATGATGTTTTAAATATATGGGTTAGCTATTTCATTTGATATTTGAAAAAGAAATGCCTCTGCCTTTAAAAAAAACAAAACAAGGAAAACTAAATCATGGATCTTTTTAGTGGCTTGTATGGTAGCAGGCACAATATAAGAATCTAATATAAGAGAACAAAATATCTATGATTTAATGTTATTCAAGTTATCAAAGAGCTGGTCAGATAATTCACAAATAAATGTGCTCAAAGTCAGCCCCCGTTCTGCTGTTGGTACAGCTGGTACAAACAGCTTCATTCTCTCCCTGCATCAAGAAGGCAACTCATCGAGCCAGCACATTAACTCTGTTAGAATACCCTTGAATAAAAATGAATAATTCTGGATTCATCAAACACAAGTTACTGGGCTCACTATAGGAGTATCTGGATTCAATTCTATGGCCCCTGTTATACAGGAGGTCAGACTAGATGATCTAATGATCCTTTCTGGCCTTAAATCTATGACTCTATAAAGGTTTTCTATAAGCAGAATTTTTGCCAAACCATGAGAAATAAATATGCAGTGTTTATATTTTGTTTTTATATGAACATTAGGTTGTATCTGGCTTTCTTTAGCGTGCACAGTAATCAAGGTGCTATACAGACTTTTCTTCCAGATCTATGCTAAAACAGAAGAATTCAGAACAGTGTTAAGGGATCTGGGGTTTCATGCAGAAGTTTGGCCGCAGATACGTAATGGCAAATCAGAGGGCACTAGCCAGAGTTCCACATATGAAATGGCAGTAGTGTTCTAAAACTGAGGTCTCAGTCCTCAGCTGTGCCAAGCTTATGCTCAGCTTGGCTAAAGATGGGGAGGCAAGTGTAGTTATAATTTGCTCTTCCACAACAGAGGCAGCCAGGGATTCCTATATCATATGGGAGTCCCCTAGTGATCCTGGGACCACTAGGGGACTCCCATATGATATAGGAATCCCTGGCTGCCTCTGTTGGGCAACGAAGTGCTATAAAGGGAATTTAACCTGGTTTGAAATCTCTTAGCACTCCTCCCCACTCCCCAAGTCCTATAAGACTCTACCTTTATTTAATTAATTGTATCCTTTAATTCATTGTCATACATATATTGCATTAGTCAAAGCCTTAACAAACACTCATGCTTTTTACAGCAATTCAGGTGAAGATGTGGTGCTTGTTAAGAGGGGTAAGTACATTTTCCATATAAGATATGTTTAGTAAGTGGAAATAAGATATTAACCAAATGTCTTATTCCCGCTCATAGCCATCTATATTTTAGATGGCTAAAGTCTAATTAATTTACACAAATGAGATATTAACACAATCAAACCTTGCCCAGGCCAAAGGTAGAGGTCAGTGAATAATCTATATATGTTATTTAAGTGAATGATCATAACTTTATTAAATGTTGGGAAAATTTGGAAAATCTAATATTTATTATCTTGACAGTAAAACTATTTCTGTATCTCAAACAATGGCCATAACAGAATACAGAAAGGGGCTTCAGAATACCTCATGAGATTCATCTCTGAAGTGAACTCACCCAAGTAGACCTTTACATGATCCAAGAATTGAGTATAAACAAGAGGTACCTCAAATCTGTGCTTAATTATAAAGGACTTTCTGGATGCCCCATGCCTAGTACCTTGCACACCCTGAGTTTACTAGCAATTCCTTATCCCCCTGAAAAATGGGAAAGGAAGAGCCAGTGATTGGTTTGGCAGACAGTACCAACTAATCCCAAATTAATTCACTGGGAACAAATAGTTTTTATACCAGGGTCAAAGATATGTCAGGAGATTGCTCCATTTAGTATGGGAAACTGTTCTCATTAGATAGCAAAAAGTAGTTTGACTGTGTTGACTGGGGATTATCTATAATACATTTTGGGAAATTTCTTGCATGAACTAATGGTTTCAATTCCATTTTTTAATTTGCAAAGGGTAACTTGACAAGGTTGCCCATTTTTGCACCCTCCTTGCTCTTCCTGTTTCCTTCAGATCTAGCACCCTGAGTAATTTCTCATGGAGAAGCAATAATATGAAGAAATTACACCAGAGTTCCCACTGTACACGTTCTGCTGTTTTCTGTGCAGCTGATATTATTTTATTATCTATTTAAAAGAAACCAGAATTCACTTTTCTATGGACATATTGAAATAATATAAACGTATTTCTGGTTATAAAATTAATTATACTAATTGGAAGATGGCACTTTCACAATTACGTCCATTTATCCTGTTTCTGTATGCAATAGCAAAAACATTTAATTTAAAATGGAATCAAAATGCACCAGGACTTAACATTGTAATTAACAGTAATAACTCAGGGAAGACTTAGAATGATTTTCACATTAGTTTCTGACATTGTCCCTGTTTGGGTTGAAGTGTCTTGTACCAGGTTCAGATGTTGCTATGGCCTTACTGGCCACACTCACCACTTTCCCAAGTCACCTCTGTGCACTCAGCATTCTACTCCTCTGTACATAGGAGGTGCAGAATAACAGAAATGTAGGGCTGGGAGTGACCTCAGGAAATAATCAAGTTCAGCCCCCTGCACTGTGGCAGGACCAAGTAAAGCTAGACCATCCCTGACAGATGTTTGTCCAACCTGCTTTTAAAAACCTCCATTGATGGGGATTCCAGAGACTCCCTTGGAAGCCTATTCCAGAGCTTAACTACTCTTATAGTTAGAAAGTTTTTCCTAGTATCTAACCTCAATATCCCTTGCTGCAGATAAGCCGATTACTTCTTGTCCTACCTTCAGTGGACATGGAGAAAAATTGATCACAGTTCTCTTTATAACAGCCCTGAATATATTTGAAGACTATTATCAGGTCTCCCCTCCATCTTCTTATCTCAAGACTAAATCTACCCAGTTTTTTAACCTTTCCTCATAGATCAGATTGTCTAGATCTTTTATTATTTTTGTTGTTCTCTTCTGGACTCTCTTCAGTTTGTCCACATCTTTCCTAAAGTGCGGTGCTCAGAAATGGACACAGTCCCTGTGTGCAGTGTTTCTTTGACCTGTCGCCCACTGGAGAAGTTCAGTTGCTTTGGGGGCTCTGTTTACTCACATATGAAGGGGTGGGACTTGCTGCTATAAACATATATGGCTTAGTTTGATTGAATGTTTCTGTTCTCGTTAGCTAATCTTACTGTTTAATAAATGTATTTACTGAGATTTTATGTACATTTTAAAAACCAATACAAATAAATGTAAAATATATGTCTCTATATTTAAAGATGACGAAAAGCAACTGATGAATGTAGAGCCAATTCCTGCAGAAATGTTGTTGGAAACCTACAAGAGAAAGATTGCTGATGAAGGAAGACTTTTCCTTGATGAATTTCAGGTTTGTGCCTCGTCAGAAATGTAACACAAATCCCAAACCAGATATTATAGAGCATGCGATTAAAAATAATCTGTCACATTCAATAACCAACCCCTTTTGTTTTGTGTTACAAAACATCTAAGATTAAGTACCCCTCACCCCCATCTGAGAATAGCCAACAGGCTGGTCGATAAGGCACTTATCTTAGAAACCTGGCTCTGAATCAGGCAGAGCCAATATATGCCTACCATCTCAGACGGGTATGTACTCAGGACATCTAGCTGCTTTTAGTCCCATGGCTACATTCTATTTTTAGTGCGCTAGCTTGATCAGAGCTAGCACTGGTATGTCTTCTCAAGCTCAGAACTACACCCCCAGCTCAAAGTGTAGACACAACCTTAAGCTGAGCCAAGGTGGTCACAACTGCTGTGGACTTTAGGATTCCTCAGTTTCTAAAGATTTTACTTTTATGAGTTGAATTTAGAAGTGTGTTATTATTATTATTTGTTTTGTGGGAGTTTATAGGAGCCCCAGTCAAGGACCAGGGCCCCTTTATGCTGCATTTCAGAGCAGTTTTATTAATTTCTGTTGAGACTAGAATCCAACGTGGAGCTTCTTTATTAGTCTTTTGAAAGAGAGAGAAGCATCTTTTGATTATATGGAAAATATATTAATCTTTATAGAACTTAATATTTGTTCAAAAAGCTAATCAGTATCAATCATAATATTGTGAATAACAGAATGTTATCTTCCAACTGTCATTAAGAACTAATTAACAAGTATGTGAATTTTGTTACTAGTTGAAGTTATCTAAAATGTGTTTTATGAATAAAAGAAGCATTATGTTTTACAGAGCATTCCCAGAGTTTTCTCTAAGTTCTCAATAAAGGAAGCACGCAAAAACTACAACCAAAACAAAAACCGTTACATTGACATTCTCCCTTGTAAGTACTGAATGCAAATTCCATACGTTGTGTAAATACTTCATTGTTTTTGCTTATATGAGTATATTGAGGCAACTTGGTTAATTATTCCACTACTTTGTTTTAAATTATCTGAACAGATGATTATAACCGAGTTGAACTCTCAGAGATAAACGGAGACCCAGGATCAGACTATATAAATGCAAGCCATATTGACGTAAGTGACTTCTCTCAGTAAAATTTTTGATACACAAATGAAAAATGGTTCATACGTGTCCCATTTCAGGCCCCAAATGCATTTGATTGACTCTTCTAGAACTGATAGTTTCCACTTCTTTAGTTCTATCTTTACGCTGTGTTTGGTACTCTTGGATTGGTGTCCATATTATTGTGCATGTTAAGTACGTAAATTTCTGAAGTGACAAATCTTTTCACAATCTTCATCTGCTATCTTTAAATGCTTAGTAATGATGTATATTTTTAAAACAGGGTTTCAAAGAACCAAGGAAGTACATTGCTGCACAAGGTAAATTTTTACTTTATTTTTTATTTCATTCTTCACCCAATTAGCCTGTAATAAAAGTGGTGGAGTCAAACAGTATTAATATATTTAAACAAAATGGGATTGCCAGCAAATGTGGAATTTTAATAAATAAAGCAGTGCTAGACTGTTTGGTTTTGGGGAGTTATGACCAACCAAAGAAGGGCATTTGAGGAGTGCAAAATATTGGCTATAAGTATTTGCTTTATTTTCACACTGGAGAATTTTTGCCCTTCTCAGCCACACACTAATAAAGTTTTAAAATTATGTAGACTAAGATGGTGGAATCGTAATTAAGTCATTCAGTCTATGGCTAGTATTGCATGACCTTTGGATGGTTTCTGAGCCATAATAGGTATTGTAACTATGTTCTAGTCTTTCTCTGTTTTTCCTAATTTTTGGGAAGGGATCTCTTATCAAATACCTTATCTGCTAGGCCCCAAGGATGAGACCACTGATGATTTCTGGAGAATGATCTGGGAACAGAAGGCAACAATTATTGTTATGGTGACTCGCTGTGAAGAAAATAATAGGGTGAGGGTGACATATATAATATATATATACACATATACACAAATACACGCATGCGCACACACACATTAATCCTTTAGCTGCGGTATACAGGAGGTTGCTTTGCTGTGGTGAATTATGCTTTTCTTTTTTCCTTTAAATGTTTTCTCTGCATTCAAGTATTTCTTTTGAATCCTTGTTCATTCTTGTTTTTACTCTCTATTTGTGATAGAATCTCAGAAATTGAATAACATTAACAAGCCTACATGGTTCTGCCTTTTAGACTATTTGATCAGCAGCATTCTCAATAATATCATCTGACGCACTGCCCTAAGGAATAGGGAACTACATTCTGCCTTCTTGCAGATAAACCCATAGGAGGGTATAACTTGCCCCGAAACTCTCTGAGTTAGAATTTGCTGAGCTGCACTAAAATCTCTCTCCCTCCCCCGCATCCTTGCAGACCTGTCACAACTCTCAGTGAAAGAGGGGATATTTTGTATTTGGGACTTTCCTCCTCTCCCCCCAGCATTCTGTCCTAATGTCTTGGCAATGCCTCCACAGTTCTCTGCCAGTTTGTCTTGTGTCCTCCCTTTCCTACTTCTGAAACCAAACTTGGAAGCAGCGATTAGGAGAGTGCTCACCACCTTGGTAGGGCCACATGTTTCAGATGCAGATGAGAGTACTGATATTCTGATTGTTTTAAGGAGAAGAGCTGGCTGGCAGTGGACATGGTTGCAGTATAGCCACACTGCTAACAGGAGTGGAGGGGAATTTGGGCATGAATTGCGAGGGGCTGGGACATGACTATTGCATCTGCGGCTATGTATATTCACTGACTAGAAATATAAGTAGGAGTGAGCTGCAATCTTTACTGTAGCCTTCAGGCAGTGACAATGACTGTGCATGGACTGTGCAGCTGTTTTGTCCCTGCAGTTTGGTTGGAGGATAGGATTCCTTCCCATCTTGTTCTCTATGTAAATCCCATGGGCAGAACCTTCAGGCTTTGTGCATGAGGCCAGAATCTGGATCTTTGGGTTTTTTCGAATGTTTAACTAAAGCAGTGGTAATCTCTTTAAGAGATTAACTACAGTATTTACTGGAAATTGATATTGTACTGAAGTATTGGTTATGTATTTTATCTGGTGTTGATTTTATTTTATTTCAAGTTTTCTTCAGAATCTAATTTCACTGTCATATTGATATCATACTTCTAATCAGTTAACTTTGTATTTTCATAGAACAAATGTGCCCAATACTGGCCGACCACAGAAAATAGCACTGCAACTTTTGGGGACACTGTTGTGAAGAGCAATGAAAGTAAAATATGTCCTGACTACATTATTCAGAAACTGCATATTACAAATGTGAGTTGGCTTTTTAATGTGAGAATAATTTGAATTGGTCTGTATAGTTGGTATAAAGAGACTATTATCAGTGATTCTTCCAGAACAACAGTGACAGTTACCATTTCCCCCTGTTTTTACCAAGCAACATAGAGCTTGAGAGAACACCTAGTAGATGGTGTGTAATTTCATAGGGCAAATATGAATTGGAAACTTATCTCATCACTAGGATTTACCTCATTACTGTGGGCACTGTACTCTCAACAGGAACACCAGTAACTTTCTGTTCTATAAGCCTACTGACAAGGCTGGATAAATTGTATGCAATATACTGTGGTTTTGTCAGATATTTATTCTTTTTAAATTAAGAAAACTTGTTATTGGTTTATGAACATAGAATAATATATGTTTAAATTAACATGGAGACCACCACATTCAATATTATTTCCCCCTAGTAAATTCACTCAGAAATGTGGCTCTTAGAACTGTATTGCCTATCCTTGTCTGAACTTTACTGGGGAACAATTACAGTTTACGGTAACCTCTGTTGTATTTATAAACTGTGTGGTAGAGCTATCCATGGTCAATATGGGGTTTTCAAGATTTGTAGGCCAATTACCAATCTCAGTTATACCAGTGAAGCACAACTAGTTGCTAGACTCTAACTGAGTGCAGAATTTACCCTTTAGGGATAAATTTTGCCCCTTTATTCCTTGCAACTTTATTTCAGTGGGATACATGTTAGTCAGGGCACCATTTATTCTTTATTGTGTTAGATTTAAGGAAAAATGTGCTGGAGGTTCAGGTCATCTTGAAACATAAATAGTATAGCACCCGCCCAGACCCATCTTGCTCCCATTTTTGCATCTTTAGGCCCCAGTTCTGCTACCTTTCCTCACATCGAGTAGAAGCTTACTCTGGGACTAGTCCCACTAAGCCTAAGATAGTTACCACTTACTGTGAGTAAGGTGGCCATACCCAGCCCCTTAAGATTTAAGTGTTAATAAAACTCTGTGGCATCATGCATAGGAGAGACTCCAAATTACAATAGCTAGAGTGTTGCAGGTCAGAAGTAATGTGAATTTTTTTTTAATGTATAAATTTTTTTGGTGCTTGTTTGCTTGTCTGTAAGATCATATTAACAAAAAATTAATTAAAATTAAATTAAATACATTGTGACTGCTGTCACAGCTGATCATTCAAAGTATGGTAAAATATCAGTTGATTTTTATGTAGGCTAAGAATGGGGGGGAAACCATCAACTCAGACACCCTTATGAAACTTCCAGACCCACATTATTAAAGCTCGTAATCTAGTAGGAGCAACTGTACAATAATTTTGCAAACTCTATGCTCTGATTGGCTACCTGGGGCTCTCAGTCAGTTGCCCTAGGGTTGCCAGCCCTCCAGGATTGTCCTGGAATCTCCAGGAATTCAAGATTATGTCACGTCCAGGAATACAGCCAACCAAAAGTGGCAACCCTATTTGGAGATTCACCTGCTGAATACTTATTGGGGAATAAGCAGATGGTCATTATCTAAATCAAACATCAGCTAGTCACAGTGCAGAGTATTGCTTCAGTGTAAGATTAGCATACAGTTATGAATCAGTGGTCACATCCCAGCACTTTGCCTGGGTGAGATAATTCAATTTCAGTATATTACATCCTAAACACGCATGGCTTCAGGTTAATATCTAACTAAGCACAAGGTGAGAACATGTCCCATGGTATATTCAGACTGCCACAATGATGGTATAGTCTGCTGACTGCAGAATACTTCTTGAGAGACAATCATACAGGTTTTATTGTTCTTCTCCTGTTCGATCTCTATCCCCAACTCTCCATTCACAACAAGAGAATGGAAACAGTCAAGATGTATATTGTTGTTTAGGCCTTGTGATTCATCTCCATCATGTAGTCAATGGCCAAGTGCACCCCATTATAATTTCTTTTCTTATTTGGATTCACAGTCATAGTTCCCCAGCTACCAAAATGTATTTTCCCTTCTCCCTGCCTGGTTCTGGCAACATCATAATAAAGCAGGTTGTGTGACCCTAAGGGACCTGGTATGCTTTAAGCCTTGAATACAGTGACTTAGAAAAATGAGCCACCTCAGTGATTGTCACAGGTTTGACAGCCCCACTTCTATTCTGAGTTGCTGTTTTTAGACTTCCTTCATTCCTCTGTGGGTCTGTGTGACCTTAGCAGGTAGTTAAAAGTACGGATAACCAAAATAACCAACAAATACACTTGGCAGCACGTAGACCTGTATGGTGACTTCCTAAATGATTTACAAGTGCAGTGGAGAATACATGGTACAGTCCACATAATCACAAAACAGAGTATTCTTATGATGATAATATTGGACTTAACCTTAAAGTGGATTGTCATTATATTCTTTCTTCAAGTTATGGCATGTTCCACATGTACAGCTCTTATTTTAACAACTCTTTTTTGTTATTAAAATTGGAACATGTTCCAACTTCTGAAACCTTGGAAAGAACATGTGACTGTACAGTGTCTGGAATCGCTGTTGCAATACTAGACGCCTACTGTACCTATTTTCTGCTTTATTCTATACTTTGTATATTTACATTTGATTTTGATGTGGCACTAATGAAACAATCCCACCCTGTCCAGAGAAAGGAGAAGACACCTGGGAGAGATGTGACTCACATTCAGTTCACTAGCTGGCCAGACCATGGAGTGCCTGAAGATCCTCATCTTCTCCTCAAATTACGCCGCAGAGTTAATGCTTTAAGCAACTTTTTTAGTGGCCCAGTAGTGATTCATTGCAGGTAAATATTACAGAAACTCTCTAATAGTAAACAAATGCCAGCCAGAGCTACCCAGAAAAACAAGTCAGGGAAGGTTAACAATAGTTGATTAGACCAAAATTTTCAAAGTTGGTTGCTTTAAAGTAAGGCATGCAATTCCATACTTACAGTCCTAAATAAGAGGCCTGATTTTCAAAGGTAATAAAAGCCTACGCTCCTATTCAGATCAATGGGTCCTAAGGATGCTTGCGACTTTTAAAAAGCAGACACTTATTTAGTTTGAAAATATTGTCCTTATTTATTTAAAAGATATTTAAAATGTAAGTTGACCAGACTTTTGAATTGTGGATTAATTTATTATAAGCCACACTCTTTGCACTGCTTTGCGTCACCTTGCAGAACATGACTGGCATTCATCCTCCTCTCTCAATCACTTTGTACTTGTCAGTGCTGGTGTTGGACGTACTGGAACCTATATTGCAATCGACGCTATGCTGGAGGGGTTAGAGGTAGAAGGCAGAGTGGATGTTTATGGCTATGTTGTAAAGCTCCGTCGACAGCGATGCCTCATGGTTCAAGTAGAGGTATGTTCTAGAGCTCGCTGCTTTGTTTCATTTATTAATCTCCCTCAGGAAAAGCTGGGCCCAGCTAGCTCAACCCGAGGTAAAAGGAAGATGGCCATGATTTTCCAGTGCAGCTGTCCAGGGAAGTATAAAACTATGAAAGAACAGAGGGAGGAAAACCATCTATGAAGCAGGAATGGATGGTCAGCATTTTCCAAAGTTTTGACATTTCAACCATTTTTTTTAAAATTTGGAATTGCAACCAAAAAAAGGGACAAAAATATATAGGAGCCTATTATCTTTTGGCACCCAAATATGAACATTTTGGGGCAGGGTTAACTACGCAGATTCACTTTTTTTTTTCTTTAGTGTGGGATTTTCAGAAGTGCTTAGGAGCACAAGTTCCATTGAAAATGACTGATGAGACTGGAGCTCCTAACTTAGGCAGGTGTTCTGGAAAACCCCACCCCAAATTCTTAGCTGTACAACCTAAGCTATGTTACATTTGATTTATATGGCACCTTTGATCAAAAGCACTAAATGTTGCACTAACACAGCCAACTGTGTTTAATTGACATAGTAATAGCTGTATCTATTGCCAGTTTAATATAGCAACAGTAATAAGAATACATAAATATTATATGTTTTAGATAGTAAGAACAATTTGAAAAATCTCTTCTTTCTAATTATTATTTTCAATTTTTGAAATCCACCTCATCCTTAAATTGGGGAACACTAGACACAGTACATCCTGATCCATCAAGCACTGGTGGAATACAATCAGTTTGGTGAAACAGAGGTCACTGTCTCTGAACTGCACACCTACCTTAATAATCTGAAGAAAAGAGATCCTCCCAGTGACCCCTCTCTGCTGGAAGCAGAATTCCAGGTAAATATAATAGTGCATTCTGTTTGATTCGACTCTCTGTTCTGCTTTTAAACAAAAAAGTGACATGCAGTAATTTAAATAAACCAATAATTCAGAGCCAAATTCTGCCAAGTAAATTGGTGATTTTAAATGAAATCAACAGACTAAGGAACTGCTCAAAGTGAGGGTGGCAGAATTAGATCCAATATTTGGTTGCTGGGGAATAGGGATGGGGCCAGATACTCATCTGGTCTAAATGGGCATAGTGACATTGTCTTCAGCTGAGCTAAGCCATTTTACAAGAATCTGGCCCCATGGAGTATTCAGACTGAGTTTTACCTGTTCCAGTTTTTCTGATTGTAAATTGATATTTTGTATTTTAAAATTATTTTTATCTTACTGAAAACATATAGTAATACTTTTTCTTTTTTTCAGTTCTTCCTCTTAGGGTTCCATAACTTTATTTCTTTTCCCTTATGAGAAACTATAGACAAAATATAATGAACAAATATATAATTTCCTGTGGCTGAACCAGGAGTGTGTATAAAATTAAAGCTTTTCCATATGGATGCAGAACAAGCAACTGCCTGAGTAGAATAGCTTGTAGGATCAGGATCTTAGAGAGATGTAAAATGCTTTAAAATAATTGAACCTAGGGTTATCAATTTCTTTGTAGCAATAATGTCTTTGTGGCAATGTGGATGTGAAGGTGCAAACTACCACTAGCGATCCATGTATTTGACAAAATTCAGTTTGCTTATGATGCCCACGAAGAGTGGGTACCATAGTTGGTAGATCATTAAACAGATGTGTCTTCTGTGGCATATATACTCTGGCAGTACCATAATTAGCTTAATAAATTAACTTTGCATTGCTGGAAAAACTTTTAAAGTGGTGAAATATCTTAAAGAAATAGCAATTTAATTCCCTTTTTGTTAACGTTGTTCATAAAATACAGCAGCACAATCTTTTAAAATTGTTTCCACCTGCATGGTTTCTTGTGGTACTGCATGTGGTAGGTTCAAGGGTTCGTAAACTGTGGTCCAGGCACTTCCGTGGAATGAAATGAAGCAGTGAGGGACTGAGCTATTAAGAGAGGAGATGGGTCTCTGAGAGTATCACTATTTTATAAAGCTGGCAGAGCCTTGTTTAGCACATGGTGTGACCTTGTATGTTTTCTTTCCTTAGAGGCTACCATCGTACAGGGGATGGCGGTCACAGAACACTGGCAATCGACAGGAAAATAAAAGTAAAAACCGGAATTCCAAAATGATTCCATGTAAGTGTTTGTGATGATGTCTGCAGTCAGTTTGTTCTAATTGTATGAAGGCTTTCGGATAAAACAGGACAGTAAATTACCGTATTGATATGTACTCCACCCTAGAAAATTTAGGAAGTGAAAGATTTGTTACAATATAACTGTGAGGAGTCCTTGATTTTTTTCCCAAACAACCATTGTGGCATGTCTGCTGCCTCTATGCCATTGCATAACTGCTAAATCACTGCACTTTTTCTACATTCCCTTTCCATTGTAACAAAACTAAGAAGGGAGATGGTTGCTTTCTTCCTGCCAATACAAACGATTGTTGTGACACTTTTTTTTTCAGATGACTTTAACAGAGTACCAATTAAACATGAGGAGGAGAAAAGCAAAGAGAGTGAACATGATTCAGAGGAATCATCTGATGAGGATAGTGATTGTGAGGACGCAAGCAGATACATAAATGCATCATTCATAACTGTATGTATTTATAGGATAAAACTACTTGTGTCTAATATGCTTTCTGCTGATAGTCCCTGATAATAGCTATGTGCCAATTTCTGCTCATCTTACTCTCTCCAGTAGTCCTACTGACTTCATTAGCATGGTACTAATTATGTGAGTCAGACAATCAAGATCTGGCACTTTATTTGGATGTTCATTAATAGACTGAATCACAAAGATCTTGTAATATTGGCTGTCCCCTGGGAGAAAGACAGAGCTCTTACCTTACGCTGTCCTAATCTATGCAGCCTCAAAGAGTTAAATACTTCATTCATAATAGCCCTAAGTCTAGTGAATGTTGCAATAAACAGAGTGATGGTAAAATAATTATCTTTTATAGTTTCTTTTAAAACCTGACTTTCAGCTAGGCTTCTCAGGGCCACCTATATTTTTGCCAGCACATCTATGAGTAGACCTCCACCTATGTGAATTCCAGGTACACATAGGTAGTTATATATATTAATTTCCCTTACAGTCAGTTTTATACAGTTTTTTGTGGATACAAATTTGGCCTAGTGAAAACAGAGGCCAGCACTGAAAAGCAAGCTTTTAGTGTCACTGTCACATCTAAAAGATACTATCTTTGGAGGGCCATTGTTGGACACTAGCAGATATAACTGATTATAAGATTATGCAATGAATGGGATTTGTCTGAACTCTGTAGACAAAAATACAGTTAGCATATCTACTGACTGTAAATATCTGTTTACTAATAGATACGTCAGTCTGCATTAACTTGCTTAGCAACTCTGTGATGTTGCAAGAGATGTCACTCAATATCCAGTTTCTAATACCAACGGTGGAGCGCGAAACCTTCTTTTTAATCCCAAAATGCATTCTGCCTCAGATATTGGCAGTCTGAGCTTTCCCACGTGGCTGTATAAATGTGTCTCAGCTTCGTCCTGGATAAAGGACTGCTAGTTATGGAGGGTCAGTCATGTGCCCACCAATTTTTGTCCTTTCTGGTGACACTATGAACTATTGCCAATAGTGATGATGGTTTTTTGAAATGGGTACTTGTCCTCTAGAAACTATACTGAGACCATTAACTCATTTCACGTAGGCTACCGAAGTCCCTTTAGATGGTAAATACTTCTTTACACATGAAAACTGCCTTTCAGATGAATTAGTAAAAATAAATCACATGTTCAAATGGTCTTTTTTAGGGCTACTGGGGTCCAAAAGAAATGATTGCAACGCAAGGGCCACTACCAGAAACAATCAATGACTTCTGGCAAATGATCTTTCAAAGAAAAGTCAAAGTAATTGTTATGTTGACAGAGCTGAACGAAGGAGATCAGGTTAGTTTGTCATCTTCGAAGTAAAGTATATGATACAATACTCTTTATAAGAGAAAAGAACAGAATTCCAAGCTCTAAATTGCAATGAAATTCTAATTTCCAAACCAAAAATGTGACTGTCAGAAAGTGTCTCAACCTATCAACTATTTTGTTTTCTAATAGGATTTATTCCATCCTTATTTTTTAAATTGTGCTGAAATGAATTTATGATTACACCGTAAAAGTTTATCAATGATGTACTTTATAATACAATGAAACTGAATATTTATAGAATATATGCAGCCTTTAAATTGATTTGGAAAGAAAACCAAAAGCAATGATGAAAATAAGGACTGATTTATAATTTCTTCATTTCTAGCAACTCTGTGCACAATATTGGGAAGAAGGAAAACAAAGATACGAAGGCATAGAAGTTGAAATGAAAGATGTCAACCTGTCTTCTAGCTACACCATACGCGCATTTGATGTAACACACGTGAAGGTAAAAGATAAAAAATGACAGATGGGAATTTTACATTTGTTTTTCTATTTTAAACATAGTCTTTTGTAAAGGGCAAACAAAATAAGGAACAACCAAAAGACAAGAACAAACCTGTTTGTGTTTCGATAGCTGATGTTTTATTAGTTCCTTGCTTTAAATGTTTTAATAGTCATTAAAATGGGACTTACAGTCACCATTGAATTACAAAGTCAGACATAAATAAAATGAGGGATAGAGACCCACCTTGCTCCTCTCTGTCTCCAGTAGACAGTAATTTATTGCTGGCCTGGTCCCACGGCAAATTATGACACACTGTGAGGTAATTCAGTCAAGTCTCCACCCAGGCCCAATCTACCTCCTAAATGGATGGTAGTGGGTGCATAAGGCCTGAGTACCCATAATGTTATCACCCTGCAGAGGGGTAGTTCAAGTCAGTCTAGTCCTAAGTGATTATCAGGATTTTTTTTTTAATTCACATGGAATAAATATAATGTGGATTATTATGTTATCCCTTGAATTTACTCTATGTTTATCTCTGTTTTGCAGAGGAAAGAAACTCGAAATGTGTATATGTACCAGTACCACAGGTGGAATGGCTCGGACCTTCCTGAAAACCCCAAAGATTTAGTCACCATGATTCTGAACCTCAAACAAAAACTTGCAGCTAAAAGTGTCACTGAGGACAGCAGATACAGCCGGAGCGTTCCAATTGTCATTCACTGCCGGTGGGTCTGGATGCTACAGATATTTTAGTGCATTTCTACGGTTTGGTTATACTTGGCAATAGCAGTTTCATAATTCTTACCTTTGATCCTAAGCTTTCCTAAAGCCTGGAGACTAAATTCACCCTACAGTGTATGCCAGCTTCTCCCAGCAGAGGGCTCCCATGGCAGAACATTCACCCTGTGTATCATGCAACATTACAAAGTGGCCACAACCTCCCCTCCATTGAGACATGGGTCAGGGCAGAAGGCGAGAGCTATCTAAAAAGTAGATGTGCTGGCTGGTACAAAGCCATGGCCAGAGAAAGGTCAGCTCAGCACATTCTTCCAACATTTTGTTGGCAGGGGTCCTTGTGAAGCTCACAGTGGATTGTAAGGCTGCACCCACCAGCTGGAAAGGCCAGCCTTGTTCAGGGAGGTGTAAATTTCACCAAGCCTAGCATAGGGAAGTACATATGGATCCGGTTCCTTTGCTGGCCATTATACCTCACACATGGCTAGCTGTTAACATCAGTATGGTCCAAGTCTTATGTGGCCTGAGTTGGGAGTGACGTGAAGCACCAATACAGTGGCACAATGCCTCTTCAGGGCTCTGTGTTGCACTGGGGGGCAGTTTACGCATCTTGTAAGACGAATAAGCAATTCTGGCCACTGAGAGCATATTGGGGGTGGGATGGGAAAGGAAGAGTTATGGCTACACTTACTCCTTACCCACTGGTAAACGTCATGCACCACTGGGAGACCATCATGATAGTAGCCCTGTAGTCCCCAAGGGCAGGACCTAAATCTGGTTGATTCTTACCCAGCTACAAAAAGGGAGGAGAGGCTGCCTTCCCTCCACATACCCCCCCTCCCACTCCCCCGCCAATTGAATTGCTACATAAGGGCTAGGTATAATCTAGCACACTAAAAATTGGATGTCCTCTTTGCATCCTAATGGTATTCTTGATTACTAGAATCTCATTTCAGTGAGAAATATTTCAGAGATAGGAATCTTTGTGACTGTTGTCAGTACAATAATCTTTAAAATAAACCTAACTGCTAGTGAGAAATTGTACTGATTTTTGAATTCCAATAATGTGTGTCTTCTAGTGATGGATCTGAACAAACTGGTGTGTTTTGCGCCTTGTTGACTCTCTTGGAAAGTGCAGAAACAGAAGATGTGATAGATGTCTTCCAAGTAGTGAAATCTCTTCGACGTGAGAGGCCAGGAATGGTCCCCACTTTTGTAAGTAAATCCTATGAGTTAACCAAACAATGCAATAGATTTGTTTATCTTTAGTCATGAATGTTCTAATAACCGCTGGCATTGTTTCTGCATAGGAAACATGTATTATCATTATCTTATCCCTAATTATTCATCAGCAGTTGTGAATTAGCTATTGGTGATAAGAAGGAACTAGTCTGCAACCTATCCTCAGCTGTAATAATAAGTTTCTTGAAGCTGAAAAGGTCAACAGTACATGTTATTTGTAAACCATTAATTTTTTAGGCTGGAACTTTGGCAGCTGCCTAAGGGATTTAGGAGCACATCTTCCACTGAATTCCATGGGAGTTGGATGCCTAACTCCCTTAGGCAGGTTAGAAAATGCCCTCCTTGTTTTCTGAAGAGTGCACAGAAGGAGCTGCTTTCCTACTTGCATGCAATATGCATTCTTCCCTCTGACAATCCATCTAAATCATCTAGATTTGCTAACTCTGCTGTGGTTTATTATAGAACTGAACAGTAGTCACTACCTGCTTGATTCTCTTTGAAACACACTTTTGATAGTTTGCCATGTGAATCAAGAGGGATGGATTCTGCAACACTGCCTTGGGAATGAGGTGATTATAAGTAGTGACCTAGTACCTGATCTACCAGGAATTAGGGATGCCCTCAGTGCCGTGTCACCATAGACTCAGAATTGAGCATAGCAGGGAGGTGCTTCAACGTCCTGTGGGCCAGCAGCCATGGAGACCACCTTACGCTGAATGTTTCAGTAAAATGGAAAGATTCACATTGTCAACACTTAAGACAGAAAAAAAAAATCAGCCATCCTGGCTCAATCACATGGCATTTCATCCACACTAATCCCTTCTTTTTTGAATTAGGAACAATACCAGTTCCTGTATGATACTGTTAGCAGCATCTACCCTGCACAGAATGGACAAGTAAAGAAGAACAGCAAGCAGGAAGATACAGTTGAAATTGACAATGAAGTAGAAAAAACAGATCAGGAAGCTAATTTGATTACTATAGATATCACCTCACTGGAGTCAGAAGCCAATATGAATATGGAAGCGTGTGAAGATTCCAAATCTGCAGATGGCACTCAGGGAACAGAAAGCTCTTCAAATGGACCCAAGACTCCAGTTTTAACTGAGAGTGCATAGAAAAATATATGAAATTTGGATGTACAAAGGCGTCTTAAACAGAATAAGTAGTAGAGATTTGATCTTGAGTTAATTTTTCAGAGGTACGGTATGGAAAGAATACTTGAAATTTGTGGATAATGTAATGCACTGTGAAAATTTAATTTTTGTGTAGATTTGCATTTTATTCCTTTCACATTATTTGAATTATTTTTGATCTTTTTACAAATCTGTATATTGTAATGCTGATTTTCATTATGGTCTGGTATTCAGGAGTGGAAAGAAAAGTCATGCTACCTTTTTCCAATCTTATTTTTTGTTATAAGAAAGTAAGTAGCCAGGACTGGAATCTCTAATAATGTACAGGATAAATATAGAGTTGGAAGTATGGCAAATATGAGTTTTCTTGTGACTAATTATTGTCTTACTATCTTTAATTGACTTAGAGGGTAAGGAATATGGCCTGAATTTCAGAAATTCAATTCCTATTGACTTTAGTTAGGGTTGTACTTGCTTTGCACATGCTTTGCAGAACAGCAAAGCCATATCTGGGCCATATCTTACAGCTCCATTGAAGTCTATGGGGATTTACACCAACTAAGTAACTCTTTCCACACATCCTTACCTATCTAGGAGGACTGAAAGCTTTGCATTTTTCTAACTGGCCTCAAGATGTCCTCATTGCTCCACATAAATCCATCCGAGGCTTCAGTATTTGAGACTGAAGAAGAAAGTCCAGAACTCGGAGTATTGACTGATTGGAGAAACTCTGATAGTTAATTGAATTGACATTTGGCAACTTGAGATCCCATGTGTTACCACAACTGCTTCTTGTGCTATTTTTTCTATTGTAAAGAGAGCGCTTCTGCAAAAGTGTCGTACCTATTATGTATATTCAACATTACATAATACTATGCTACTCATAGTACATGCTACTAGCACATTGTTGATTTTATTTAGTAGTTTCATCATCTGATGATTTGTATGTTACAGTTTGGATTATTTTACTGTTGCCTTAGTGGATTTACGCCTAATATTTTAAAGCCAAATAAAAAGGACAATTAATAAATTGCATAGTGGGAATTATTCCGAAATATGTAAAACTCTGTGTAAAGTTACTTATATGTAAAAGAATGAAGGGACTTGAAATGCACCTGCTCTCTGTAGACTGCAGATTGGTTGGTTTTTATTTACACTCAGCAATTGGTTTTGTAGTTCCCCATATCTGCCAATTTCAGCAGAAGCAATGGTAGTGCTTAATTCTTGTATTATTCGCTTCATCTGAAAAGATCAGACACTTTACAAAGGTAGGTAAGTATTAGCTTCCTCGTCTGTAACACGGGGATAAGGAATACAGACATGATATTATAATGCCCACAGTCCACGGGCAGACGCCGGTCAGCGGGATCGAACTTTGGAACTCTGGAGCTTAGTGCATGAGTCTCTTACCGCATGAGCTAAAAGCCGGCTGGCTGTTAGCTAAGGCTGTAGAGCAGACTCATGTTATGTCTTTTTCTAAGTGGTCTCAGTGCCACTAGATGGGACAGAACACCACACCGAGAAGGTGTGTGGGTTACAATGTGACTTATGCAAGGTCATACAACATGTGGCAGAGCTAGGACTCCTAACTTTCCATTCCAGTGTGCTATTATTTGGACCACACATTCATACCAGCTCCAAGGTAGAGAACCATGCCATAGGCTATGTGTATACTTGATTAAAAAACACTGAATCTGAAAGCTGCCCAAAAAAGTGATTGATCCCCTAAGAGCCAAAGAATGCAAGTGTAAAGGGGTTAACATAATTTTCCAGTTTTCCTAGGTCAGATGCTTCATTCATTCTCTGCCTACACAAGTAAACGTCTGCTCAGTAGTTCACCTGAAGAAACAGCAGCAAGAATGCACAAACAGTTGGGACCTCCCTTGCCTGCAAGTTGAACTTTCCTTCCTTTCCAGCCAAAGCCTCACTGGTTTATGAATCCTTTCAGGAGACAAGAGCACCTACAGCCAGAGAGACTAAGGCAAACCTGGCCCAGATCAGCAAAAAAAAAACAAAAACAAAAAACTTAGGACACCAAACCTGTTTGCATATTTTGAGAAGATCAATGTAGCCGAGTTGCAAATGTAGAGGGCAGCTTTGGGGATGAAGAGCTCCCGCCTACTCCTGTATTTTCAGAGGCAAAGGCCACCAACAATTCGAGGAGTTTTCTGGAAAATGTGAATGATCCTGTGTTAACTGACCCCTTCCTATGGTGCAACCAGGGTGCTTGGCCTACCTCTGAAACACGCAATACTCTTAGTTTGTCTCCCTCCTCCCCCACACTAAGACTAGGTCTTCAGCACACCTCTAGTTGTTTCCCAAGGTGCCCTCCACCTAAAAACACCAAGAGGGATATGCGGTTATATCGTATGTATGCACAAAACAGAGAACGTCAGAACTATGGGAAGAACTGCAAATATCTCCCCAGGCAGTAGACACCAAGGCCCAGATCCTCAAAAGGTATTTAAACGCTTGAAACCAATGGAAGTTAGGAGCTTAAATACCTTCTGAGACTCTGGGCCCTAGAGCTAGAAGTTCTTCTGCTGTAAATCAGTGTAGCTCCATTAATTTGCAACATCTGAAAATCTGGACCCTAAGTTTCTTCAAATTCCTGCAAGGCTGGGGACTGTAGAAATTCTGGAGGATACTTTTTGCTTGAATTGCTTTCTGCAGGTGATTTAGTGCTCTCCTGCTTTTTACGTATTTATTGCAAAAGTGCATGGCAGGCTGTGACCTGATTTGTATAGACACTTGCAAAAAGAGAACCACAGCTCTGCTAAATCTTGTCTAATTCACACCCGCATTGCTATCCTAACGAATGGGTAATGGAATGACATTTAAACATCTCAGGTGCCTAGTGTAAACCACTTTTGGAGTAATGTTCTTTCTATTCACAGAAGGAAACTGAGCCCTTGGGTTTTAATTGGGGCTGTCGATTAATCGCTGTTAACTCATGCGATTAACTCAAAATTAATCAGGAGTAAAAAATTAATCATGATTAATCACAGTTTTAATCGCACTGTTAAACAATAGAATACCAATTGAAATTTATTAAATATTTTTGGATGTTTTTCTACATTTTCAAATATATTGATTTCAATTACAACACAGAATACAAAGTGTACACTGCTCACTTTATATTATTATTTTTATTACAAATATTTGCACTGTAAAAATGATAAACAAAAGGACTAGTATTCAGTTCACCTCATACAAGTACAGTAGTGCAATCTCTTTATTGTGAAAATGCAATTTACAAATGTAGATTTTTTTTTGTTATGTAACTTCACTCAAAAACAAAACAATGTAAAACTTTAGAGCCTACAATGCCATCCAGTCCTACTACTTGTTCAGCCAGTCACTCAGACAAACAAGTTTGTTTACATTTATGGGAGATAATGCTGCTGGCTTTTTATTTACAATGTCATCTGAAAGTGAAAACAGGCGTTCGCATGGCATTTTTGTAGCCGGCATTGCAAGGTATTTACATGCCAGGTATGCTAACCATTCATATGCCACTTCATGCTTCGGCCACCATTCCAGAGGAGATGCTTCCATGCTGATGACACACATTAAAAAAATAATATGTTCATTAAATTTGTGACTGAACTCCTTGGGGGAAGAATTGTATGTCTCCTGCTCTGTTTTACCCACATTCTGCCACATATTTCATGTTATTGCAATCTCGGATGATGACCCAACACATGTTCGTTTTAAGAACACTTTCACTGCAGATTTGACAAAATGCAAAGAAGGTACCAATGTGAGATTTCTAAAGATAGCTACAGCACTCGACCCAAGGTTTAAGAATCTGAAGTGCCTTCCAAAATCTGAGAGGGATGAGGTGTGGAGCATGCTTTCAGAGAAGTCTTAAAAGAGCAACACTCCGATATGGAAACTACAGAACCCAAACAACCAAAAAAGAAAATCTACCTTCTGCTGGTGGCATCTGACTCATGATAATAAAAATGAACATACGTTGGTCCACACTGCTTTGAATTGTCGTCGAGCAGAACCCTTCATTAGCATGGAAGCATGGTGGTTGAAGCATGAAGGGCCATATGAATCTTTAACGCATCTGGCACATAAATATCTTGCGATGCCGGCTACAACAGTGCTTTGTGAACACCTGTTTACACTTTCAGGTAACATTGTAAACAAGAAGTGGGCAGCATTATCTCCTGCAAATGTAAACAAACTTGTTTGTCTGAGTGACTGACTGAACACGAAGTAGGATTGTGTGGACTTGTAGGCGCTAAAGTTTTACATTGTTTTATTTTTGAATGCAATTTTTTTTGTACATAATTCTACATTTGTAAGTTCAACTTTCATGCTAAAGAGATGATATTACAGTACTTATATTAGGTGAATTGAAAAATACTATTTCTTTTGGTTTTTATAGTACAAATATGTTATAAAAATAAACATAAAGTGAGCACTGTACATTTTGTGTTCTATGTTGCAATTGAAATCAATATATTTGAAAATGTAGAAAACCTCCAAAAATATATAAATAAAAGGTATTCTATTATTGTTTAACTGTACACGATTTTTTAACCGCACGATTAATTTTTTTAACTGCGCAACAGCCTTAGTTTTAATAAATATCAAACTAAATAATCATGAACATTAAATGCCAATATTATTAAAGCTAAGTATTAATAGGAAACAATATCAAAACAGTATTAAGTTTGAAACATGAACCAGTAAAAGGCAGAGGATTGCTGAATTTAGGCTGCACAGCCAAGCTAAGGCTCAGAGAAACCTTGGAATTAGAGAGCAGTTGCTCAAACGAGTCAGATCATTGCTCTGTATAGAAGGGTAATCTGCTATAGTGGTCAAGGTCTGTTGCTTGGAAGGAAAGTGAACCCCCATGTGAGTGGGTGCCTGGATGGGCCACACTGAGAATGATACAGTCAGAGCAGACTGCAAAGAATAGGGCGGACAATCCCGAAAACTGTGATTTATTCTATGATAGATTTACCAAGGCAGTAATAAAACAGCTTCTGTAATATCACACCAGTTATCAAGAAGCCAAATACAGTTCCCTTTAAACATTCCAGCCCTTGACTCCCATCTAGACAGCCAAGTCTGATATAGTGAGAGGTTACTGAAAACCCGATGCACCATTGTGAGGTCCTCCAATCCCCAGGGCCTGGACACTTATCCCCAGGTCAGTGTTAGTCTCAGATCTTACCCAATACTCATGCTGATGCCAATCCTTTAGTAACTAAAAACTAAAAGTTTAATTATAAAAGGAAAAAGAAAGAGGAGAGTTGAAAATGGTTAAAAGTTCTATATACATACAAATGTATGTAAAGTCCGTAAGTCAGTTTCATAGCGGAGATGGTGAGACTGCTGATTTGTAAAATTCTTTCTGGAATCAATTTAAAGGGTTATAGTCCATTAGGCTATCCAGGTGTAGAGTCTGTTCAAGTCTTTCCATGCATTTTCCAGGTTATTCCAAATCATTATTTGGAAGATCTCCATCTTACGACTTATACTTTCTCTATTCAAAGTTTTAAGCAGACTAGAGATAAAAAGAATCAGGCCCAAAGCTTCCTTCATAGTTCTCTAGCAGTCTGACAAGCCTCTTGTCACAGCAGAACCTCCCCCCAGGAAGAATAGGCAGTACAGATTGTTGCTTTGAAGCTAATCTTCTATTTCCTATGCATACACAGGTAAACTAGTTGCATTCATTCACGTAAGGCAATTCGACGGTACTTAATTATAGCATAGATAGTTAAGTTGAAGACAATATAGATAATATTTTTAGTTTCCTGCAATATCTTTGATCTTAAGGTTAATTGAACCATCTGCATGCATAATATAAGGCAATTAAGACAAGAAAGGGAATTAGCATCTACAAACTAATCTGGTTATATTGTTAAATGTCTAACAAGAGATAGGTAAACACACACAAATATACTTAGCATCTACCCTTGATTTCTATTATGAATAAATGGGTTAATGATTGCTGGTCTAGTGCATCTCTTTCAAATTCACATACTAGTAGATTGTCTTGATTACATTTTAATACCTTTTGTTACGTTGTTATGGGTCATACCCAAGTTGGCCAGTCTGTCAGTGTCACACCCCATAATAAATCCCACCATATGTACAAAGCTGTGAGAGGAGGCATGGTGAGGTGAGATGCTCTTTTGAACCTCAGAGGACCTTAAAACATGAGATTTGAATGACTTTTTATATATTTTCGCAAAATGGCCATTAAAATTATCCAGCCATAATTTTTAATTATTCATTTGTCCCACTGACCTGATGTAGCATTGTTCTTTATTTCAATGATAAAAGTGACACCACATTTGTGTTGCATGTAGTAACTTTGGGAGTAAAATGCATGTCAGTCTTAAAATGAGGGACATTTAAGAGGTACAGGCCAACAGGTAAAAATTATTGGATTTGATCCGGGACTCCAAACCTGAATACTCTGATCTCAGAGATGCAGGCAGGAGGGACGGGAAGATTTGGAAAGATGAACTCAAACCCATATGGGAATTTTACAGCCCAGGTCCAGCTCAAAAATCATTGTTTTCTTAGGCCGAAACTTTGAGATACAAAGAACCAGAGCTGGATGGAAAATAAAATTTCCCTCCCATAGAAATTTAGATTTTTTGAGGGGGAAAAAAAATCCCAATTCAGGACAAAAATGGGGGAGGTGGGAGACACCTTTTAAAATTGTGGAAGGAAAATTCTGTTTGGGGAGAATAGAAATGGATTTTTTTGGCTCGCATCCAGCTGCCTAACATCATGGGAAAGTGTTTAGTCACAGAATTTTTGACCATCCCTAGCAAAGAGCTCATTGCCAATTTCCTGGGACCCTGAGGGTGACACCCAGTTTACATATTGATTAACATTGCAAGCTGCAAACATTCATTTGAATGGGTTTCATTGCAAGTATATTGTTTGTCCACCAGGCTGCACTGAAACGTTTCAGATACATCGGTTTTAAAACAGTATTGACAATTCTGCAATTATTGGTTTATTGTATTTACTTAATGTAGTACTCTTCAATGGTAATATGTATGTGACATTTGTTTTTACAGCACTGCATGTGTGTACCTGTAGGAATATGCTTTGCTTCAGTGTGTGTAGAAGCACTGATGTACATATCTAATCTAGTATTAATCTGTATATAATAGCCTTGATTGGTCGTGTGCCCTTGCTGCATCTCTCAGCATCTCTACTATGAGGTCACAACCCCACCACTCAGTAATGGCTAGCAATGGGATCACTGGGTAGCTGCTCAGGAAAGCAGCACTGTTCATTAACATACATTTTGTCCATGGGTACTAGACAGTTAACACAATATTGCCTTACAGGGTGAATGATCTTTGCTGGCATTTTTCTTCAAAAGTGAATTTACCAGAGGCAAAGCTACAAGTGAGGTGCTGTACGTAAAACAACACACACATTGCTTAGATCTTCACTCCCCCTGCAATAAATCAACACTGTCACCACTGACCAATATACAATGGTTAATCAATGCTCCCCCAGACCAAGTAAAATAAATTATTAAGCTCTCCCCTCACATACACATAGAGCTGGTCGAAATATGTTAACAAAATTTTCTGTTGGAAAAATACAATTTAATTGAAAATGAATGTGTCACAGGAACATTTCAATTTTGATGACATTTTTGATGAGAGAAAGAAGAAATGAATAATTACTCATTTAATTTTGATAATGCCAATGTTTTATTTCAAAAAGAAAATTTTCATTTTGAGTACAATTTTATTGCATTTCATGTAGACTTTAGTTTTAATATATTTATATTTAGTATTCTGTATTATAACATTCTACTTTACCAAAATGAAACATTTAAACATCAAAACATTTTGTAATTTCAATTTTTTCCAGCTGATTGGGAATGAAAAATTTTGAAACGTTGGAATTTCCCATGAAATGGAAATTCTGTTTTCTGACCATCTTCAACACAACCTAATTAATAAGAAACGTGCTCTCCTCTTAAATGAATTATGGGTTCCCATCATCACTGAATCATCTCAGCTTTCCCCTGTCTCATGCCCCAGTATATGAATTCTTCTTTTTCACCATCGTATATTCACAGAGTCAAGGCTCTTACCTTTCTCTAAAATAATCAATTCTGGTCTCACCGCCACACCTCAATTAGTGAATTCTCAGCTTTTCCCCCATCTCTCTCCCATCCCACAATTAATAAATACTGGATTCTTTCCTTGTCCCTATCCCAATAAATTAATTCTGGACTCTACCCCATATTATTTGTTTCTCTCTTCCCCATAGATTAATGAATTCTGAGCTACATACCTCTATTTAGGGCTTCTTGGAAGTTGCCATTTTCCTGGACACACAGGATGCCCTCAGCTTTCCAGGTTCTGTTCTTCATGTTGGAAGTGGGTCTACTCTCCACTCACTTGGACAATGTTTCCTCTGTTCTTAAGTGACTGGGCTTCTCCAGCTACTGGCAATAAACTACCCACCCAGGCACCTGCTGCTTCCACTGCAGATTCTCAAGGGTAATTAGTTCTCCTTCGGCCAGCCAGTTAAGAGAAAAGAGGAAGGGATGTTTGAGTGAGCTGAGCTCCCCAAAGCCCAGGAGATGGAGAAGAGACAGAACTTCCCCTTGCTGACAGCAGAGGAGGAGGTTCTGCATTCACATAGACTACCCTGCATTTTAACTCCTATCAAACATCTCTAGCTTATTGGCCTGATGGTAACTCAATGGACTCTGAAATTATTTGCTCCACAGCTCTATCGTGTTGGCTTAATGTGAAGGCAAAGACTTCTCTGTGCTCTCTGGCTTATCACCTCTAGCTGGCTGTTCTAATGACAAGAGAGAGCTCTCTGCTGTCAGTAGTTGATTAACTTTATCTGCTGGATTAATGTCTGCTATAAGGCCTATTGCCTCAGCTGTTAAAGTTTGTGGAGCTGAGGCCATGGCTCAGGCCTTTATGAGGTCCTAGCTCAACACTCTTTTTGTGTGATTACTGACTCAGCAGCTCTAGTATGCTGGGACGATGTCTAAGCAGAGGCTTCTGTGAAGTCCCTTACTTAGGATTTTTAAATTGCTGGCCTGAAGGCAAGGAAAAATCTTTGCAAGATTACTATTTTAACACCGCTAATTTTCTGGTCTGTTGTCAAGATACAGGTGTCTGTCAGGTCTTTGGAGCAACACCTCTAGTTTATGGGGTTCAAGCCCCTGTGAGGTCTCTAGCTAAGTATCCTGAGCACAATAGGCTGTTATCTAGGATGTTTGGCTTTGTGATGATTAGTGGTTCAACATCTCTAACTTGGTGGTCTAATGCGAAGGCACTTGGGTCTCAGTAAGGTCACTAACCATCAGTTTTAGCTTGGTTTGCAGATATCAACCTCTCGCTTGTTGGATGAGTGTCAAGGCTCAGGCCTCTCCATCAGCACATCTAGAGTCCTGTCAAAGACCAAGACTTTGTGGGGTCACACCGGGCTCAATATCTCTAGATTTCTGGGTTGATGTGAGAGCCCAGGCTTTTGTGAGATGTTTGGCTCAGAACCTCCAATTTACACCACTTATCCTGAAGCAAAAATCCTGTCAGGTCTCTGCTTCAGAATCTCTAGTTTATGGGCCTGATGACAAGTCTCACTGGTCTCTGTGGTTACTGCTTCAGCAGCTGTAGCTTGCTGAGTTGATGCCCAAGTACATAAGTCTGAGGTCCCTGTCTCAGCACCTTAAACTTGCTGGGGTGACCCCGAATCAAAGTTCTTGAGACATTAGGATGTTTGGCTGATAAGAAAGCAATGGCCTTTGTGAGATCAATAGCTCAGCACCTCTAGCTTGTAGGGCTGATTTTTGAGGTTTCTGGTTAAGCATCTCAAGCATGCTGGTCTAATGTCCTGGATTAGGTCCCTCTCTCTCTCACTATTTATCAGCTTTATGTGGCTGGGCTGAAATCCATGCACAAGTCTTTGTGAGGTTAATGTCTTAGCACCTCTATTTTTCCTGGTCTCATATCAGAAAACAAGGCAGTCATGTCACTGACTCATCTTTTGCTTGCCGGTTTGTTAGGTGAAGACCTTTCTGAGTTCACTGACTCTGCACTAGTTTACTAGCTTGAAGCAAAGGCATAGGCCTCTGTGAGTGTGATGAAATGGGGAATTTTCTGTAGTATTTGAGTCCTATGCATGCCTCAATTTCCCCTATATGTTGCATCACTACCCAGTGGGCGTGGGGGGGGGAGAATTGTTTGTTCTCAGGGCAGACTGAGATGCAGCGTGTGTGTGTGTGTGTCCACCCTGTCTAGGTGGAACAAAGAGTCATTAAGGCCTGGTCTACAGTACGCTGTTATTTTGGAATTAGCTGAGTTAATTCAAAATAAAACTGATTCCATCCACACGACCAAACTGGTTTTTTCGATTTAAAGGGCTCTTTAATCCGATTTCTGTACTCTACCTCGGCAAGTGGAGTAGAGCTAAAATTGAGATCTCAGTTCCGGGTTACAGGTATTGTGGATGCAATTTGACATTATTGGCCTCTGGGAGCTACCCCAGAATGCTCCCTTGTGACTGCTCTGGACAATACTCTCAACTCCGATGCACTAGCCAGGTAGGCAGTAAAAGCCCTGGGAACTTTTGAATTTCATTTCCTGTTTGGTCACCATCAGCACAGGTGACCATCAGCACAGTCCACCATCACATGCGATCATGCAGAGTCCACCATCACAAGAGACCCCGCAGTCCTGGATTTGCAGATGAGCTCCAGCATGGTCTGAATGGAAGGTACTGGATCTCATTGCATGTTGGGGAGACGAATCTGTTATGGCAGAACTACGTTCCAAAAAAAGAAACGCTAAAGTCTCCAGGGCCATGATGGAAAGAGGCTACTCCAGGGACACAGAGCAGTGTCGTACAAAAATCAAGGAGCTCAGGCAAACATACCAAAAAGCCAGGGAAGTGAACAGGTACTCTGAGTCACAGTCCCAAACATGCCGCTTCTACCATGAGCTGCATGCAGTTATGGGGGGTGATGCCACCACTACCCCACCACTGTCTGTGGACACCTGCAAGGGGGGAGTTGCACGGAACGAGGAGGATGAGTTATTGGAGGACGAAGAGGAGGAGGAGGAGGAGGAGGAGGAGGAGGACAGTGCACAAGTGGCAAGTGGGGAATCCGTTTTCCCCTCTAGCAAGGAACTATTCTTAACGCTGGACCCAATAGCCTCCCCCTACTCCCAGTGCGGGCTCCCGGACCATGACCCTGGAGAAGGCACTTCTGGTGAGTGAGAGCCTGATCGGAGCCATGCGGTGGGGGATGGGGGAAAACCCAGCCGCGCTGGGCTGTTCGCATTTAGTTTAAAGGGCTCATCCCTGCTCAGACCTTCATCGGAGCCATGCAGTGGGTGCGGGGGAATGGTGGTGTTGTGTGAAGCGTTCATCCCAGAGACCTGCAGGCCCTCCTTTTATATGGCAAACCCACCAGGCATTGCTTGCTATGGGAAAGGGGGCCTGGCAGTTTGAAAGCATTGACATGAATGCAGAAGAAGCAGAACCCCGCATGTGCCTAGGGCTTACCATGGCTGCCTGCAAGCTGAATTCTGTTGCCCAGCCGCGTGTGATGGCTTACTCACACCAAAGTGGCAGGCACTTCAGTATAAGAGGCAAAATGCGATCTTGAAGAGAAAGAACATGTGCTGTGTACTATGAATTGCCTGTTTCACTGAGAAAGTGTCCCCTTTGTTCTCTAAAATGTATCTTTTAAAATACTACCCTCCCTTTTTCTCCTCCCGCAGGAGGCAAACAATTGCAGGGTTAAGCGTTAAATGAACATGAAGAGAGGAGGGACATGTGCGATGAGAGCAGGCAGGATGTTATGGTCAAGCTCATGGGGGAGCAAACTGACATGCTCCACTGTATGGTGGATCTAATGCAGGAAAGGCAGCAAGACCACAGACTGCCACTGCAGCCCCTGTGTAACCACCCTCCCTCCTACCCAAGTTCCATAGCCTCCTCACCCAGATAGCCAAGAACCCGGGGGTTGGGGGGGAAGGCTACGGAGACCCACACACTCAACCCCAGAGAATTGCACAAGCAGCAGAAAGCTGGCATATCCAAAATTTTGATTTGGTTTCTGGACTTGTCCTTCCCTCCTCCTCCACCCTCCTCCAGTACCCTCCCCCACCCTCCCCCGCCACGGTCAACCTTCCGATTTCTCTCAATGTGTTGTGCAACAAATAATAAAGAACAGTTTTTAAATAATTGTGACTTTATTTCCTTTCATATATATAGGGGACGGGTAACTTCAAGAGAAACAAACACAACTGTCGCACCGTACCGTGGCCAGTCATGAAACTGGCTTTCAACGCTTCTCTGATGCACAGCATGCCCTGCTGTGCTCTTCTAATTGCCCTGTTGTCTGGCTGTGCAAAATTGGCCACCAGACAAGTTGCCTCAACCTCCCACCCCGCCATAAATGTCTCCCCTTACTCTCACAGATATTGTGGAGAACACAACAAGCAGCAATTACAATTGGAATATTGGTTGTGCTGAGATCTAACCGAGTCAGTAAACTGCGCCAGCGCACTTTCCAACATCCAAAAGCAGTTCTACCACCATTCTGCACTATAGTTGAACTGCTCCTTACTACTGTCCAGGGTGCCTGTGTATGGGGTAGGCTGGGTCCCCGAGGATAACTATAGGCATTTCAACATCCCCAACAGTAATTTTCTTGTCTGGGAAGTAAGTCCCTTCCTGCAGCTGTTCAAACAGATCAGAGTTCCTGAAGATGCGAGCATCATGCCCCTTTCCCGGCCAGCCCATGCTGATGTTAGTGAAACATCCCTTGTGATTCACTAGTGCTTGCAGCACCATGGAAAAGTACCCTTTGCGGTTTACGTACTGGCCTCACCGCAGTTAGGGAACCCCAGCACATTAAAGCCATCCACAATGGTCTGCACATTTCCCAAAGTCACTACCCTTGATAGTAGCTGGTCAATGATTGCGTTGGCTACTTGCAGCACAGCAGCCCGCACAATAGATTTGCCCACTCCAAACTGATTCCCGACTGACTAGTAGCTGTCGGGCGTTGCAAGCTTCCACAGTGCTATGGCCACTCACTTCTCAACTGTGAGGGCTACTCTCATTTCAGTGTCTTTGTGCTTCAGGGGAGGGGACAGCAAGTCACATAGTTCCATGAAAGTGGCCCTACGCATACGAAAGTTTCACAGCACTGGAAATCATCCCATACCTGCAATACTATGCGGTCCCACCAGTCTGTGCTTGTTTCCTGAGCCCAGAATCGGTGTTCCATGGCATGAACCTGGCCTAATGCCACTATGATCTCCCAATCGCCACATGCCGTGCTTCTAGGAACATCTGTGTTCATGTCCTCATCACTAATGTAATCGCACTGTCATCGCTTCCTCACCCGGTTTTGCAGGTACTACACATTCTGCTGGATAATGCATGAGGCATTTACAACGGTCCAAACTGCAGCAGAGATCTGAGCAGGCTCCATGCTTGCCGCACTATAGCGCCTGCACGGGTAATCCTGGAAAAAGGGCGCAAAAGGTAGGAGAGCAGAGTGGCAGAGGAAGAGGTGCTGTTTGGTTCACGATAGCCAAAAAAAGGCGGGAAATGGTTGTCTTCTGTAGCTTTCACGGAGGCGGGAGCCCAGGACAGACAACATGGAGAAGCTCGGTAGCGCAGCAGAGTTGGTGGCGGAAGCTCAGTTCACAATGGCCGAGCAGAGTTGGCAGCGGAAGCGGTCGATGAAGAAGAGAAAGAGTAGATACTTATAGAGATTACATAGAAAGACAGGAAATGAGAGATGGATTCATAGCACCAGGAGAGAAGCGGTGCCGTCTGTCCGCATGCCAAAAAGGCGCGAAACAATTGTACCCTAAGGAACTATTTGGAACCAGCCCAGATCAACAAGGGGGGCAGAGAGACCATGCAAGCTCCAATGACTTGTGGATTTCCCTGCCTCTGAGAAAGGAAGCTAAGCAGAAACCCCAGAATCAAAACAAAGGCCTGCAAGGTGTGAGGTGAGGGAATAAAAGGCTGGCTTCTGGAAGGCCCCTGTGCTTTCTCTCCTGGGAACTGACTAAGAAAGGAAGCCTGAGAGAGACAGAGAGTCTGAAAGTGGGATTCACTACAGCTTGACTGGTGCTCTGGGATGATCAGAATGGATTATGCTTAACATTCTTATGTCAGCATAGAGAAATGGACTGCCAGTGCTGTGTTCAGTTGACTATTAAACCCTGCTATCTTCAAAGCACTCCTTGAATGTCACTGTAAATACTTGGTGAGGTGCATAAGTCTCTACCAGGATCTATCTCAGTTGGACTCACTGAATAGAGATCATGGTGTGAAGAAGGAGTTCAGAAGCCTCATAGGTTCAATCTCAGAACGTGGCCAGGCCTCATAGCTTACCCTGAAGGAACAGAAAGACCCCTTGTGGGTCTGGAACATCAAACAGGGTTCCTCCAAGACACTGTCCCAACCTGGGGGTGTAGCACTGCTCCTGTGAATCTGTGACAGTGAGGTTACCAATTCAGCACCAATGGTTAAAGTACATCAAAATAGAGGGGAGATCACCAATTCCAGTGGTTATATATGTTTTATTGTGATATGTTATACTGAAGTCATGTTATGATGTGGCACTGCATTATCTTATTTGATGGGACATGGAAATAAATGTATTTAAAGGGTGTCCTTGTCCCCAAACAGGCATATAGCCAGTCAAAAAATTGTATGTCTTTGTACAGATGCAGAATGTGGAACTGCATACCTTTGTGCCCTGCAACCATCTTCTCTATCCTTTCAACACCCCCCACACCCATCTATAGATAACCAGAAAGGGAGAAGGAACTTACAGGAGAAGCAGAATTTCCCTGCATTATAGATAAGGTTCAGAAAGCCAGTGGCAAGCCTCCCTTTCACCATAGAGAGGGGAGAACTGGAGACACCAGATTCTTCCTCTTTCCCTCTCTGCCTCCTACAACCAAGGGGGAAATACACATCTTTCAGTAAAAGACAGTCAGTCAGCAGCTTATGAGCTTGGCCAATTCTTCTCCCATCACGAGGTGGTGATGCTGCTGCTGCTACACCCACTGGCAGAAAAAACTTGGGGACCCACAAACTCCACAGACAGGAACCAGCCCTGTCACTGGCAATCCAAAATTGCCCACCTAATGAGTCTGCATTGCACCAGCCAGTGAAGAACTAGAAAGAGAGGAATTGTGTGTGTGTGTGTGTGTGTATACATGCACATGTATGTGGTGGTGTGGTTTTTGTGTTGTTTTTTGAGAAGAGTGGGAGCTGAGAGATTCCCCATACTACTCCTTTATTCCCCATTTTCATGTAGACAAGGAACCAGAGATTCCCCTACCCAACTTGTTCAGGCAACACAGCTACTCCTCCTAGGGGTGTGTGCAAGTGGTATTTACATTCTGGTTATATATTTAAGTGTCTAGGATTTGGAGCCCTCAAAACCACAGCACTAGTTACAATACAAACATGAGACTAGTGGAAAGGCACGAGTATCTGATTGCTCTTTGATGATCTATGTGAAATGAATTTGGTGGCATAAGTCCAGTTCATAATGGGGAAGTCTGTTACAGCAGTGATCATGAGACTGTGGTATATTCGTACAGTTAAGCCAAGATGCCAGTAGATGGCACTCAAGTGTACATAACATAGTTCCTGGGATTTATAAGACCAGTAATACTTGCTGTACAATACAAATCACTCCCTCTGTGCAGTTCTTTATATACTTTGAGATCTCAACACTGCACACAGTGCAGTTGCCATCCTTCTTGATGGAGGACTGAATGGGCAAGTAGACAGAACGGACTCTCAGGGTGGTCTCTCCAGGACAAGATGGTTGTTGTGGGAGACATATGAGGGTGGGGAGAAAGCTTATACTGGAACTGCCCCTGTTGTGTATATATATATACACACAGAGCTTCCCAGGATTTCCAGTGGCACCCCTCATGAGCCATTTCACGAGTATTTTTTTAGGAAATAAAATGTCCAGTGTGCATATCCCCCTGTAGCCATAGATTTTTTTCTCTTGCTTTAGACCTCTTGTATGTTGCCAGTTTTTTAAATTGCACCTCAAATTTCAATTGCTCAACCTCAAGCTTTAACTTGTAACTAAAAATATAAATAAATCAGGAGTTGTTTAGTTTAATTCCTGATGCTGAATTTTTCCTCCTTTCAACTGGCATGTTGAATTAGCCGCTTCTTTGCTCAAAAATCATCAAATCAAAAGGGTCCAAAGTAAATAAGTGCAGTAAATCAAGTATGATAAATTAAATAGTTATAACTTCAAAATCTAAGATAAACAGAAAGGAGGGGAATAATATTTTTATAAAGTTTATTCGGGTTTCTTTGGCAAGAGTTTGAACTTTAATAGGCATCCAGGCTGATACCTTTACCCTGCAGTCTGACACCTCTTGGCTCAGAGACATTACAAACAGACTGAGCAACCATGTGATGGCATCTGCTCCAAACAGCCTTAGTTTGTGCAGATGAGGCTCCTGTCAAGTGGTTTGGGGGCAAAGACCACATATGTAGGGCCATCATAAGGCAGCATGAGTAATACAGCACAGATGCAAGAACAGGATGTGTCTTCAGTTTAGTGAAATGGGTTAACACAAGAAATGTGTGCAGGTGTTCTGCTGCTGGACATGTCTATGGGAAATGGGTGGGCCAGATTCAACAACCAAGAGGTGTTGCAACCATTTGTTTGTATAGCAGCTTTTTAGCAAAACTTTACATAAAAGTAGCGTGCATGAACCATCTTAAGTGCAAAACCAGTAGGAGGGTATGGTGGGAAGGCGTCTGCCCACTACTTTAGCTCTTTAATATTTGCTTCAAAGGTGCTGTCTTGCAGTGTGAAGGTGCATGCATTCTAGAAGGCTATAGTCCATTTGATTCACAGTGGGCCAAGCAGGCACCCTAAGCGCCAGGGGCGGGTGCAAGTATTATGACTATTGTTGCTATGGCTGTGCAGGATCGGAAGACTCAAACAATGAAGAAGTGAGGAGGGTAAAGTTTGTCAGCAATGGAGGAATAAACATTTCCGTTGGGATGAGGCCATTGAGGAGAAGGTCTCATCCAAGTATCCTCCAGAAGTGCTAGAGTGCGTGAGTGGAAGGGAGAGCTGAGTGCAAGCTGCATCATTCCCTCTCCCCCATTTTCAATGGGTGGTGGAAGGCAACCCCATGGGGATTTCACTGAGGAAGATTGTGCTGCTGTAATCACGATCTTTTGATGAATTCTCTCCATTACATGTAGCTAACTGCTCAAGGGTGGGTTCTCCTGACAGCACAATATCTGAAAGAGCCATGCTGTGTGAGGGACGGAAGGCTGAAGAGCTGCCCTCCTATGCTTCTAATAAACACCTGTATAGATTTCCCTTTGGCTCCTGCTATACCTTCAACGATGTCTCGAAACTAAACACATTCACATTCCAATAAGGTGGGGAACTTCCTCCTCCAGGGGGATAATGTGTATGCAACCCCCAGAGTTGACATTGGTTACGTTTGTGGCCTTACTCTTGGTTTTCCTTGTGTAGGGTTTTCATACATGGGGCATTTTTAAAACCTGACAGATTAGGTTCCCTAACCAAACTGCTTGTGTGGGGTTTCTTAAAACTTTCTTGTGATGCCAGTTCTATCAATCCTCTCTAAGGACTCAGGACCTGCCCTGTGGCATTGAATTCAATAGGAGCCTTTCCATTGACTGGATGGTGCAGTAGATTGAGCCCTATCAGTGTGCAGCAATTATCAGTGAAGTACCTTCAATCACTTTTTGGACTTAGAATACTACAAACATTTATGCTGGCAAATGACATTTCCAATCAGAGAGGAACTCTTGGTTGTTCCCCCCTGCCCCCAAGAGATTAACTTTGTAAAGAGAAGTTACCAGTACAAGATTTGCACTAGGCTCACTGCCAATGAAATAATTTAACCCTACTTCTATTTCACTATCAATATTGCACACTGCAGTACAGTATAAGATAGATTTGTGTGTAATTTAATGCATAACTATTCAGTTTGTCTAAAAACAAAACAAATAGTCCTTGTGAAATCTTACCTGAGTGTGCACGTCTTTATTATATTAGTCAGCATTTGAGAGGTTGTCTGATAGCAAGCTATTCTGCTAATGCATAGTTTAGTGACAGGATCCCTGACATCATGATTAGTATGGTGAACTATAAGCAGTTATCTTTGCATACTGCAGCTAGCAGGGATATGGTTACCGTAGCACATAGGAAGCTCCCACCCAGCTGGGAGTTGTGTTGCTTAGGAGTCTTGTATCCACTTGTCCCCTCACATCCTGCCTCTCTTCACAAAGCAGAATTACATCCATTCCTCTGTAAGAGGGACCAAAGAAGGAGGGTGCAGGAATTGCCCCTTGAAGTAGTTTCCAGCGTATGGAAATTGAATCCAGTTGACGAGAAATGACCATATGATGGATTGCACGATTTTCATTGTATGAGGTTTAATGTCTGCTGTCTCTTTGTTCGCTTTCCACTTGGCCAGTGTTGTGTGTCCCCTCCTTCTATACTCAGTGCCTGTGGCAGCCTCAGTGTTAAGCACAGGGGAAAGTAATTAAATGTGCCATTTTGGTGGTCTTAGTTACACGCACAAAACCATTGCGCATTTCAGCACACTTGGCACTCTCTGCCCGGGAGAGGTCCAGTACTGGGATAGCAGCCATGGATTGCTGCTACTCATGACTGAAGTGCATTGACAGAGATGTGTGTGGGAGTTTACACAGGGCCTGCCTGCACTGTGCCTTGCTCCAGCCAGGATGAATCTCTCAGTTTTGTGAGCACTGAAATTCACCAACATTCGCTCCCAAATTAAAAAATTAACACAATTATATTATTAAAGCAAACAGACCTTGTTTCTTCTGTGTAAATAAAACCAACTCACATTTAACCTTTGTTGCCTTGAATCTGGAGAGCTTGGTACTAACTGCTAGTGCATTCACTGGCTCCGGGGCTTAGCTGAAATTAACTCTTGGTGAGAAAAGTCTAGGATTAGGAGTCCCAAGTTTGTTTTGTTTTGTATTTTCAAATCTCCTTTCGAAGTAGAGTCAAGTTTTCAAAAGAACCAACCTGAGTTAGAAGCCTAAGTCCCAATGCCAAAAACTGGTTTTAAAATAGATAGATTCCAAGAATTTAAGTGCTTTAGAAAATTAATAGGAGCTGCACCATTAAGTTCAGTGGTACAAGATCAAGCTGTTAGAGTATGGTCAAAACCTACAGAGTTACTTTCATTAACCCACAGCCTTACATATATGGCTATTTAAAAATTATACTCCCCCAGCCCATTCAGTATTGCTCTGAGAGCAAGGCAGAGCCAGTGTCTGTTTGAAAGGCCTTTCCCTGTGAAGCCAGCAGGTGGGCTCCAAGTTGGTAGTGATTTAAAAAATCAAATAAAATAAAGAAGAGGATAAGTGGGAGCTAAAATATTTTTCCCACCTCATCTTTAATCACAAATATTAAGAAAGTGTTCCCACTCATTTTCAACGTTGATCAAGAAGCAGCAAGGAAGAAATTTCTTCTTGGGGTAAGCTCTATGCGCCTCTCTATATTAATGGATTTTGGTTTTGTATAGCAAATTGTACACCCATATTTTGATTCTAGCACTTGAGTATTGAAGTAATACTCCAGCATATGAACTCCCATGCACCAATCTCCATGGCTTACCTCTTAGGGAGTTTGGCACTATAGGGACTGATCTGAAGTCTGCTAAGTCAACTGGAGCCTTTTCATTTATTTCAGCTCAGTGCACAGTGACTAAGGTAAGAGGAGAGGAAGCATGGTCCCATGGTCAGAGTGCTCATCTGGGATCCCAAAAATCTGTATTCAATTCCCCACTCTGCTGCAGACTCCTTGTGTGACCTTGGGCAAGCAATTTAAGGAACTGAGGCACAGAAAGACTCTCTGTCAAATGGGGATAATAGAACTTCCCTTCCTCACTGGGGCATTGTTGTGAAGATAAAAACATTAATGATTGTGAGGGGCTCAGATACTAAATTAATGGGGGCCCTAAGTGTGTTAGATAGAGAGAACCATAATACTATTTGGATTTATTCTTTGTGACAGTTCATATGACGCTTGAATATGCTGAATGTAATATATTCACATTTGGTAGATCTGTGCCCCTCAAGTTCTGTCTGTAATAAACATGCAGAATCCCAAATGCTTTTATGATTGTGAACCTCTCTGTGGAGTCTTTTGGGTTCCTGCTGTTTTCTCCCCTCTGCCCACAAGGGGGCATGTGTACACATGCAAGATGTCCAGCTGTGGTTCTGGCTGCTATCATGACTAGCTAGCTCTGCAGCTAGAGACTGTGGCCAGCTCCTGCCATTCTCTCCTTTCAAGCTGCATGGAGGTTTAGTGGTGGAAGCTTCTCTGTACTTGAGGGTTGACTAGCCTTGAGGTTGCTGCACTGCCCAGGTGACTCGCTCTTACCTTTGAACATATGCAACTTTCTGGACTGGCCACTTTGTCTCTTTCTGTCTCACTCAGTCTTAAATCTCTGGCATGGGATGTGCAAGAAGGGAAGAAGGCCATTGTATTGAACATGGGTGGCAGCAGGACACATGAGCAAGAAAGAGGGATTACTTTATCGATGCGTGTATACAGGGTGTATAACTAAAATCCATGGAACTAGTAAGAAGTGTATCTAACATCACTTAACATTTTGTTCGGGGTGTCCTACCCCTTCCCATATCTTCTGTAGCTCGTTTAAGCCCTGATCCTGCAGTGAGATCTGCACAAGTACACCTCTGCACCTGTGTGGTACTTGATGCAGGATCAGGACCTTAGACTGTAAACTCTTCATGACAGGGACTGTCTTCCTTTCTGTTCAGTGCCTAGCACATGTTGGGCACTGCTGTAATACAAATTCAGAAGAGTCCTGCTAATGTATGTCATGATTTTATTAAATGTGTGTGGGCAGTTTTTTGGCCAGTATAGATTTAGGGTGATGTGTATGGTGCTTTTCAACCAATACAATACACAGCAATGCTAGACCCACTAGGGGAAGGGGTTGGGGTTTGCTCTAAGTTATGCTACTGGATAAGAGGTCACAAGGAAGCACTGCTATGGTCAGGATCACTACAATTCATTGTACTAGAGCCCCTTCCAGTGTACTGGTAGGGGGTGGGGCACATTACTCTGACGGTGTGGGAGAAGGGTAGGAAAGGAGCAGTTTTTATAAGAGTTGGCTATGCCAGTACTTTGCCAGCTGAAGATTCTGGTGCTACCTTTTTAAAGCAGCTTTTAAGTCAGTGGTAAAAAGGGGATATAGGAGTGGTTGAGGGTCTGTTCTAGAACTTGCACATAAAATGGTGATTTGATAGTCTAATCTCTCCCTAGGTAGCAGCCTAGTGATCCAGTGTGCCAGAAAACCCAACAATATTTTATAGTTTAAACTCTATTTGCTTCTTCTTTAAATGAGTGCCGTAATTATATTAAAAAAGAACCCTCAATCTATGCTGCCAGGTTGATATGTGTTACGCTGGAAACTGGGTGAACCCACGTTTACAGACAGACAAGACCCAAAAGTTAACTTTCTGAGATAAATAAACATCAAAAGCACTATGACAACTGTGGTTTGCAAGAGAATGAGGTTTGTAGTGTGTTGGATGGCATGTATATTGGCCTTGCAGTAATGAGAGTGTCATTCAGGTTGTGTCCGAATTTTTTGTTTTACAGGGTCTGTACCTCAGTGTTTCACCAGCACCATTGTGACAAAGTCAGGCACTCCCTTCCACCACTTTATTTGCATACTGGGGGGGAGTCACTAGTGTCCTGCTTGTCATGGCACTGGTTGCCTTTGATGACTGGTTTACCTCAGCTGATGATACTAAAAGAAGGGGCACAAGAGTTGTTGTAATGAAAGCAGACTGGGTTTGGATAAGCTGCTTAGTTCCTTTGGGTTTGTATGTGGGTAACTTACCTTCGAAAAAGAGAGTGGAATTATTGCTTTCCTCAGAAAGGGTTACATGAAATTAAGACACAATTCCAGCTTATTTTCCTGTATACTGTTTATAGGCCTTGCAAAGCTTTTCAGAATATTTCATTGGTTTTAAAAAAAAGGGGGGTGGTGGTGGGAAATTATAGCTCTGAGTCCTGACTCAGATTTCTGTTACACAACTAGAAAAGTGTCATTTAGAAGCTGCATTACTCAAACAACTTTATTTTAAAAGAATTTAATTACTTTCACTATATTAATCAACATGGCACTGAGAGGTGAAATATGGAGCTTCACAAAGATAGTAATGGCAATAATACACATAGAAGCTAACAAATGTGTAAGTGCTTTAATATTTAAATGGCACACAAGAGATCTTAAGGAAATTGCCAACAACAAAACTTTTGTCTAACATTTCTGTAATCAAAAAACTAAACCATGAAAAGTTAAGGATTAAAAGTTTGCAAAGTCCAGTACTTTCAAGTTGAGAAATGCCACAATGAACATTTCCCATGCAACCTTAATTCTGGCCTCTTCTGTGTATGCATTATGATACCATCTCTAATTACATAATTAAATACTACTTCTTCCACAAGACCCTTGCCTCTTTCCATGCACAGATCTGCTCAGGGGATGAACTGAAGTTGTGTAGTGGAGTCTGTCTGTTAGACCCTTGCCTCATTTGTTGCAGAAGTTGCAAGATCTGTAGTGAATGAGTCCGGGGGATTTCAGGAAGAGAAGGGATGGAATCATAGTTAGGTCAGTTGACTACCACTGTGGACACTTGGATTTTGTCTCTGTTTCTGCTACCCAACTCTTATGCTGGACAAGTCCCTTACATGAATAATTCACAGATGGTTATGTCTGCATGTAATTAAAGGCTGCATCATAATACATAATACAGGGAGTTTGCCTGGGATGTTGCCTGGGGAGAGCCCACTGAGGCTTACATCTTCCCAGCTTCTCTGAGTAGTTTCTACAACTCCTGAGGAAGCTCGTAGAAGGAAGGTAATATGGATGGGGAGTGTTCAGCTGTTGAAACCTGCACTGGATGTGCCATGTTTGTCTTTCTTCCACAGGACAGAAGTGACTTTGTCTGTCCAAAGTGCAAGCTGGTCTCCATATTGGAAGAGAAGGTTCAAGGTCTGGAGAAACAAGTCATCGACCTGCGTTGCGTAAGAGAAACTGAAGATTTCCTGGACAGACGTCAGGATATGCTTCTACGGGCACAGTGTTCTGAAGATTCAGAGCAGGCTGCGCAGCAGGGACAGGAGGACAGTGAAGAAATTTGGCAGCATGTGACCTCCAGAAGAAGAAAGGGGAGCGTCCATGTACCAGCAGTGCAGATACAGGTAAGCAACCATTTTCATGTTCTCTCCACAGGTACTAATACGGAGAGTGGACTAGATGATACATCTGAGGGAAGGGAACAGAAGGAGACTCCGCTGATTGGAAGGCTTGAGATGCACTGTCCTAGGGATGGGGGTTCCACAACCACCGCTCCCAAGAGGAGGAGGCCGGTGGGTGGTGGTCGGGGACTCTCTCCTCAGGGGGACTGAGTCATCTATCTGCCACCCCAACTGGGAAAACCGAGAAGTTTGCTGCTTGCCAGGAGTTAGTATTCACGATGTGACGGAGAGACTGCCGAGACTCATCAAGCCCTCGGATCGCTACCCCTTCCTGCTCCTCCACGTGGGCACCAATGATACTGCCAAGAATGACCCTGAGCAGATCACTGCGGACTATGTGGCTCTGGGAAGAAGGATAAAGGAGTTTGAGGTGCAAGTGCTGTTTTCGTCCATCCTCCCCGTTGAAGGAAAAGGCCTGGGTAGAGACTGTCGAATCATGGAAGTCAACAAATGGCTACGCAGGGGGTGTTGGAGAAAAGGCTTTGGATTCTTTGACCATGGGATGGTGTTCCAAGAAGGAGGAGTGCTCGGCAGAGACAGGCTCCACCTAATAAAGAGAGGGAAGAGCATCTTCGGAAGCAGGCAGGCTAACCTAGTGAAGAGGGCTTTAAACTAGGTTCACCGGGGGAAGGAGACCAAAGCCCTGAGGTAAGTGGGGATGTGGGATACCAGGAGGAAGCATGAGCAGGAGAACACGAAAGGGGAGGGCTCCTGCCTTATACTAAGAAAGCAGGACAAACAGCAAGTTATCTCAAGTGCCTATACACAAATGCAAGAAGCCTGGGAAACAAGCAGGGAGAACTGGAAGTCCTGGCACAGTCAAGGAATTATGATGTGATTGGAATAACAGAGACTTGGTGGGATAACTCACATGACTGGAGTACTGTCATGGATGGATATAAACTGTTCAGGAAGGACAGGCAGGGCAGAAAAGGTGGAGGAGTTGCATTGTAGGTAACAGAGCAGGATGACTGCTCAGAGCTCTGGTATGAAACTGCAGAAAAACCTGAGTGTCTCTGGATTAAGTTTAGAAGCGTGAGCAACAAGGGTGATGTCGTGGTGGGAGTCTGCTATAGACCACCGGATCAGGGGGATGCGGTGGACGAGGCTTTCTTCCGGCAACTAATGTAAGATACTAGATCGCAGGCTCTGGTTCTTATGGGAGACGTCAATCACCCTGATATCTGCTGGGAGAGCAATACAGCGTTGCACAGACAATCCAGGAAGTTTTTGGAAAGTGTAGGGGACAATTTCCTGGTGCAAGTGCTGGAGGAATCAACTAGGGGCAGAGCTCTTCTTGACCTGCTGCTCATAAACCGGGAAGAATTAGTAGGGGAAGCAAAAGTAGATGGGAACCTGTGAGGCAGTGACCATGAGATGGTCGAGTTCAGGATCCTGACACAGGGAAGAAAGGAGAGCAGCGGAATACGGACCCTGGACTTCAGAAAGCAGACTTTGACAACCTCAGGGAACTGATGGGCAGGATCCCCTGGGAGAATAACATGAGGGGGAAAGGAGTCCAGGAGATCTGGCTGTATTTTAAAGAATCCTTATTGAGGTTACAGGGACAAACCATCCCGATGTGTAGAAAGAATAGTAAATATGGCAGGCAACCAGCTTGGTTTAACAGAGAAATCCTTGCTGATCTTAAACACAAAAGAGAAGCTTATAAGAAGTGGAAGATTGGACAAATGACCAGGGGAAGAGGATAAAAATATTGCTCGGGCATGCAGGAGTGAAATCAGAAAGGCCAAATCACACCTGGAGTTGCAGCGAGCAAGAGATGTTAAGAGTAACAAGAAGGGTTTCTTCGGGTATGTTAGCAACAAGAAGAAAGTCAAGGAAAGTGTGGGCCTCTTACTGAATGAGGGAGGCAACCTAGTGACAGAGGATGTGGAAAAAGCTAATGTACTCAATGCTTTTTTTTGCCTCTGTCTTCATGAACAAGGTCAGCTCCCACACTGCTACACTGGGCAGCACAGCATGGAGAGGAGGTGACCAGCCCTCTGTGAAGAAAGAAGTGGTTCGGGACTTATTTAGAAAATCTGGGCAAGCACAAGTCCATGGGGCTGGGTGCGCTGCATCCGAGAGTGCTAAAGGAGTTGGCGGATGTGATTGCAGAGCCATTGGCCATTATCTTTGAAAACTCATGGCGATCGGGGGAGGTCCCGGATGACTGGAAAAAGGCTAATGTAGTGCCCATCTTTTAAAAAGGGAAGAAGGAGGATCCTGGGAACGACAGGCCAGACAGCCTCACCTCAGTCCCTGGAAAAATCATGGAGCAGGTCTTCAAGGAATCAATTCTGAAGCACTTAGAGGAGAGGAAAGTGATCAGGAACAGTCAGCATGGATTCACCAAGGGCAAGTCATGCCTGACTAATCTAATTGCCTTCTATGATGAGATAACTGGCTCTGTGCATGAGGGGAAAGCAGTGGACGTGTTGTTCCTTGACTTTAGCAAAGCTTTTGACATGGTCTCCCACAGTATTCTTGCCAGTAAGTTAAAGAAGTATGGGTGGATGAATGGACGATAAGGTGGATGGAAAGCTGGCTATATTGTCGGGCTCAATGGGTCGTGATCAATGGCTCCATGTCTAGTTGGCAGCCGGTATCAAGTGGAGTGCCCCAAGGGTCGGTCCTCGGGCCGGTTTTGTTCAATATCTTCATAAATGATCTGGAGGATGGTGTGGATTGCAACCTCAGCAAGTTTGCAGATGACACTAAACTGGGAGGAGAGGTAGATACGCTGGAGGGTAGGGATAGGATACAGAGGGACCTAGACAAATTAGGGGATTGGGCCAAAAGAAATCTGATGAGGTTCAACAAGGACAAGTGCAGAGTCCTGCACTTAGGACGGAAGAATCCCATGCACTGCTCCAGACTAGGGACCGAATGGCTAGGCAGCAGTTCTGCAGAAAAGGACCTAGGGGTTACAATGGACAAGAAGCTGGATATGAGTCAACAGTGTGCCCTTGTTGCCAAGAAGGCCAATGGAATTTTGGGATGTATAAGTAGGGGCATTGCCAGCAGATTGAGGGACGTGATTGTTCCCCTTTATTCGACATTGGTGAGGCCTCATCTGGAGTACTGTGTCCAGTTTTGGGCCCCACACTACAAGAAGGATGTGGAAAAATTGGAAAGAGTCCAGCGGAGGGCAACAAAAATGATTAGGGGACTGGAACACATGACTTACGATGAGAGGCTGAGGGAACTGGGATTGTTTAGTCTGAGGAAGAGAAGAATGAGGGGGGATTTGATAGCTGCTTTCAACTACCTGAAAGGGGGTTCCAAAGAGGATGGATCTAGACTGTTCTCAGTGGTGGCAGATGACAGAACAAAGAGTAATGGTCTCAAGTTGCAGTGGGGGAGGTTTAGGTTGGATATTAGGAAAAACTTTTTCACTACGAGGGTGGTGAAACACTGGAATGCGTTACCTAGGGAGGTGGTGGAATCTCCTTCCTTAGAAGTTTTTAAGGTCAGGCTTGACAAAGCCCTGGCTGGGATGATTTAGTTGGGGATTGGTCCTGCTTTGAGCAGGGGGTTGGACTAGATGACCTCCTGAGGTCCCTTTCAACCCTGAAATTCTATGATTCTAATACGTATGACAAGTGGCCCCAATTAAAGTTGTACTGGCAACATTCATTCGTTCATTCGGACATTTCCTAACTTCAGTGCTTGACTTTACAACTTTTTACTCAACTTTGTATGTCCTAATTTTTTTAATAGTTTGTTGATAAGAACAACCTGAACTAATGTTACACTAGACCCACAAACAAAACAATGTATCATGAGCATCCAAATTTGTCCTGGTTTGATAATGGGCCATGTCCAAATATGGAAAATAACTTGCTTCAAAATGGCATCTGAATGACATTTAGTTTCTAATAATTATTTCTTTGGTTTACTTAGAGTAGGTAGAAGAGTCTGAACTTGGGTTCCTTTATTATATGTTTATTATAAAAGCATATAGAAGTTAAGGGGCAAAAACGAAAGGAATATATGAGTGCACACTCCTCTTACTCCTTGTTATTTTTCTATCTGAGAGATATTGTTTCTATTTACATCAATGTTCAGTCTTCCAATGTAATGAAAACAATAGGGTTGACATGCTTTTTGCCTTCCCAGATACTATACAGCTCACCCTGCAGAAAAATTGCTTGCTTTTCCACTAGTACTAATTTGTCCTTAAGCTATCTTGCAGGTACACAGTAAGATGTGAAAGAATTTTCCTCATTTCATCTCCACTACTCTGCTCCTCTTGGGATAATGACCAAAGATCTGCCAGAGTAGAAAGCATAGACACAGGAGAGCATGGATACTAGAGGCTTGTTGTAGCAAAATACCTGAAATACATTTATTTACAGTGGATTATTTCTCACTTCCTCAGCTGGGAGATGTGTGGGACCTTTAACTTCCAGATTGGGTGGGAGCATGTGGAGATTTTAAGCCAAAATCTCTGGACAGAGATGAATCTCTATTTAATTAATAAGAATGACCATACTGGGTCAGCTCAGTTGTCCATCTAACCCATAATCCTGTCTTCAAACAGTGGCTGATGCCAAATGCTTCAGAGGGAATGAACAGAACAGGGCAATTATCAAGTGATCCATCCATTGTCATCGAAAGGAACTAAGCCAAGGAGCTTTACAATATTCTGTGAAACTGTACTGCAGATACTGTATGCCAGTAGGATATCCATTTTTCAGTAAAAAGGATTGTACAATAGTGCCGGTTGTGTAGTCACAACCACAGCAGCCTCTTCTGGCAGGGTGCAGTGCTATAAAGGGTCCTTGTCTCCAATACTTCCTTTGGCCATCTGACTCACTAGGTCTGTGACTCAGCCCTCCAGCCGTATCATAAAGTTCAGTTCCCTTCCAGGGTAACAAAAAAGATACAATTTGAAAGTTCACAAAACATATTAACACAGGAGAGCTTTCAGCAGGAGTGGCACTGGGAGGGGGATTTGTGGGGCCTATAGCCCCCCCGAATTTGCCATAGCCACCCCTCCCAGAGCTGGGTACCCAGCCAGCAGCTGCTGCTCTCTGGCCACCCAGCTCCCACTACCGCAGTCTCCCCTTCTTTGGGAAGCTGATCCATGGCTGGTAGGGGGCTGGTGGGGGAGCTTGCCCGATGTTAGATGTGGCCACGACAAAGTGAGTCTCTGCTGAGCTGGTGTGGGGGGACAGGGAGCCTGTCTGTACTGGTGTCTCTGGCTCAGGAGTGGGAACGGTGGTTGCTGCTGTACTGAACAAGGGTTTAGGCTCCTAAGTGCTTGGCTTAAAGAGACAGTGCACTGACACACTCACTCAGGCATGCACACAGTCTCTCTCACGCTCCCCCCAGTACACACACACACACTCACACTTATGTTGTTATTACTACTTGGTACTTCCTGTCAAAATGCGCAATACACATATATTCTCTGTAATTTTATTCTTTCAAAGTTCGTTGAGGATTACAGTACTGTTATTACTTTTTTGACTGGTCTGTGTATTTCATCATTTTATTTCTCTTATGCTTAAGTTTAATTTTTTGAGTAATGCATTCTAAATGCCTAACCTGTCCTGGCTGGAGTAATTATCATTATTACTTTTATTACCATATTGTGCTTTGTCCTTCATTATTTAAAGTGGTACAATCAAATAATAGTATCCTTCTAGAATGTAAATTTAGCTTGTACTCCCCTTAGCAGTGCCAGGTTAAAAAACAAAAACATTAGCTGAACTCATAACTTTAGACAGTGTGCAGATGAGGGTCACTTATTCTCAAATTGTATTTTAAATTATATCTGTAAAATAACTAAATATTTGCATGAAAATAAATGTGGTTCCCACTCTGAAACTAATAGTAATGATGGAGTCAAATGTCAGTGAGTCACATACATGATTGTGATCGGTAAACGTAAGTGACAAAATAATTAGAAAATTAAATTCCTGTTCTTAATAAAAGAGGAAAAAGCTTAACATATGAGATTAAAATTAAGTAAATCTGTTTTTAGTGGCTTGAAGAACAATTGACTAAAATAGAGTAATGATGGCAGTGACACAGAGTGTGTTTGTTAGAGAAAGCAAGCAGATATATATATGAGTTCAGCTAATGTTTTTGTTTTTTAACCTGGCACTGCTAAGGGGAGTACAAGCTAAATTTACATTCTAGAAGGATACTATTATTTGATTGTACCACTTTAAATAATGAAGGACAAAGCACAATATGGTAATAAAAGTAATGATAATTTCTCCAGCCAGGACAGGTAGGCATTTAGAACTCATTACTCAAAAAATTAAATTTAAGCATAAGAGAAATAAAATGATGGAATACACAGACCAGTCAAAAAAGTAATAAGTGTATATATATATATAGATTAGATAATTTATCTCTACTGAAGATAGCGTACAAAGTATCAAACTTGTGTTTCTGATATCTGTGTTAAGGCTCCAAAACGGATACCACTAGGTTTGGGATTGGGAATATCTTGCTTGTTCTAAATTTACATATAAATTTAAAATATTGCTTTAATTGGTGTCTGTGTGTGTGTGTATATATATATATATATATATGAATTAGAAATTAGCTGACAGGAGCATTGTATCTAAGTTATTATCTGCAAAAAACCCTAGAGTTTTCAGATGCTTAAGTAGCCCCTGGAATCATGGTTAAAGTCTCCCCACACCCTCAAAAATATCTGAAATAACGCTCCTGCCTCCTTCCCACCTGGTTCACATTCCCAGGGAGCTACTGCCACTGCACATGCTCCAGCCCAGGCTGAGGATGCTTAGGTTTGCAAACTGGCTGGGAGCTGCATAGACCCAGCATCCATCACCCTTCCCACCCACTGCCTCCTCCAGCTGTGGCTAAGGATGGAGGACAGAGCAGAAGGTGTCCGGGTAAGGCCTCCTCCAGCCCCTGTGCTCAGTTAACCCTCTCTATCATCGATGACCCCTGCTCTGGGTTAACTGCAGTGTGAGTTGCTGTATCCCACTTTGCTGTATGCAAATGGCTAATTTTAAAATATAATTCAGTACATACAGTAATTTCTCCCCAGAAGTTTGCATTTGTTTGTTATGTTTGTTTATTTATTGGCTTAGCTTTTTTTCTATTGATTTTCTGTGAATAAATGTGTCACCAATGAGCTGCCATAGATGATGTTTAAACCTGATCTCTCTCTATATATTCTCCTTTTGAGGGTAACATAGATAAAACACACTTAAGAGGGTATTATCAAAATTTAGTATCTGTGCCCACAAGACTTATAGCTCAGGCCCTATGCTAGGATGAGGCTGGAGATGCCCTTGGCTTTCAGACCTCTTCTTGAACTATTCCTTTGCCCATCTTTTAGGGTCATTCTTCAGCCCCATCCTGGGGTCAGTATTCCTTTCACTAGGCTGGCATCCCTCTTCCTCAGGACTAGTTGGGGAAACCCAGGCCCAACTTCTATGCTGGGTACTAGCCCAGTGACCCTGTATTAAGCAGTTGGGTCAACTTCATCAGGTGTGTTGCTATTTCCCTGGGTTCCTTCCCTACAGCTGGGGCTTAACATAGCCTCCCTTTAGTTCTAAGGCATCTAGCTCCTCCTACACTCTCCTTTCTCTGCTGAGCTAACCATTTTTCCATTCCTCTTAAGCTGACCTGCTCTCTGTGGGATTCTCTCCACAGAAGCAGCCTCTTCCCTCAGGTTCCTTCTAAGGCCCAGGTACCTAATGATTCTTACCGAGCTCCGCCCCAAACTAGGATGTAATCAGAGATCCACTAATTGGCCCTTAACCCCTTGTCTAACAGATTATGGGAGTAGCTCCATTACAAATATACTACCCCTCACCCCGCATCTTATGTTCTTATGAAAGGCAAGTGACAGAGTTGTCATGCTGATATCTCAAAGAAAATGACATTTTCTTAAAAAGAATAAGGAGCAATCATATAGGTCCAAATTCAGTTTTCAGTTACGCAAGTGTAAATCTGGAATGACTCTAACTTCAGTGGGGTTCCTCCAGATTTATATCAATGAAACTGAGAGTTGCATTTGGCTCTTATTGAGCACCCACAATTTTTTATTTTCTGTTAGATTAAGGGATAAATTCATCCATCAGCAAGAATTTATAACTCTCATTACTGGAGCTTATGAGTACTGAGGAGATAATATATCTCTGTTAGCCAACAGCTTTGTTCTTCGCAATTTGTTGTAGTTAGTGATATGTATCCTATATATTTGACACGAAACAATGCCTATATGCAGCATTTTACTATATCACATTGAACATATCACTCTGAATACTTTTGTGAGTGTGTGCATGCTATGTTCATGTATTCCGTACATATGGGATGGTTTATGCTTTTTATAACAAAGTACTTTACACATGAGAAATTTTTACAATACTTAATAAAGTTTTGTCTCCCTAAAATTGGAATTTGGAATTCCTAAGTAAGGGATTCTATGCAATAACTTTCCATCATCTGTTCCAACATTCTTCTTCTCTTTTGAAAATCATGGCTGATTAAAAGTCTAATGCAACAGCTGTTTATGATCATATGATTGATATATTTCTAGGCAGATGCTGAGTATTAAAAGCAGAACCCTTTAGAATTCTTTTCAGTGCTTGGAAACTTTAAATTGGCTTTTTAAAAAAATTGTAGGACACAACTTCCAGGCAAAACAAATCATTTATATTTTTAATAGTTAACATTGATTTCTTTCTGTGTAAGTTAGAAGGAGCTGATGCTTCTCAAAATCACACTTTTGTAATGTTTCATGATCACAGAGTATAACTGTATAAATTCAGACCTGATGTTAGCAGGTGCAACTTTGCTGACATCATAGATCCTAAAGCTCTTTAAAAATTTTTATCAACTCATTGTACAAACAAATCACTTTGATAAGAAGTTGGTTTGAGAATGAAACATAGCAGCACTGCACAACAGTTAGGAATAATAAGTGAAGAGTGATATAACCAGCTGAAATTGCATTTAGTCAAGTTGGAATTTAGCAAGGACACTGGTTTACACCTGCTTCTACAAAAGGTACCATGAGGGCTTTAATGAGTAAGAGCATTCAAAATGTCTATTTACATATCTGCTGGAAAGCTAGCAAGTGCAGAGTGCCATTCACAACCTTAAATTAACCTTCTTATACTTACGTATCAAGACCAACATTTTCAAAAGGTTCTATGGGCAAGAAACTTGTTCTTTTGCCCACTCCAGGAATTTTCAGAAAGGGCCTCTTCGAGCATGGGTCATGTAGATGTGAGCAAAAGCTGGAGCACTAATGCTGGATTTTTCAGGAGGTCACAAAGGATGCTCACATGCCTAACCAGCTGCCGCTACTTCAGTCATGTCAAGGCACAACCAACTCATCGTGTGCAATTAACAATTCAACACACTTGTTTATCAGAAGGTCATTTTGTTGAGCCAGATGCTACATGCCTGGGGAACACGCCCCTAAACCTGAATTAATTCTCCTTAAACACGTGTTCCATTCTGAGGGTTTCTATTTGGCTAATATGTGTCATGACGATCAGAGCTATGCAGTCAGTGGTTGCCCTGTCCTAAACTGGCAGAGTATGGCCCAAATAATGTTTTAACAAATGTTCAGGAGTTGATCTCTCTCTCAGGAGAGAAGACACAGCACTTCTATTAACTGCATGTAAAAACTCAGCCCTGCCTGAATCTGCCCAGGCTCCTCGAAACATGTAATTCACAGAGACTGCTCAGAAACTCAGTAAGTGCCTGAGTATCATTGCTCCCATGCAAACAGTGACTCATTCTGTAGCCTCTCGCACATTTGTAACTTTTTGCCTATCCTTAGGACACCAAATTTAATTTGTTATTGTTTCTTCTAGCAAGAGAAAAGCTGCTGTAATGTATCAAGTCAGAGGATAGATTAAGAGTTTGAGTAGTTATATTGCTGCTAGACATTTGCAGTAGCAACCTACTGGAGTATCTGTAGAGGGGGAGGGGAAATCACAATTTTTTTAAACCTATGGTTAGGTGTATATTTTACTATGTATTGCTCTGGTTCAGTTCTGGTTGGGGAATTTACACAAATTCAGTTATTTTTGAACAAACCCCACATCTCTAGCTCAGTACAAAAGGACTCTTTTACCAAGCCTCCCTACACACCTCAGGGCTGGTACCATAGGTACATTAGAAAAATAGTGACCAAACATACTTGTTTTGACTTCAGTATAACAGTTTAATGTTTTTGTTTTATTTACACTTACTGAGGTTGGTTATGATGGAGTTTATAAGCCCTTTGGGAGAACTTCCTTGGGAGAACTCTCCCCAGGAAATAAACAAGTAGCTATAGAAGAGATCCTGAACACTGACCATGGTCATGAAACTGCAGCTGCTCTCCTCACTTCCTAACTTGGGTGGAGGGAAGGCAGCTGTGTTTTTGACCCACTCAGTTGGAACAGGAGGGTCTCATTACCCTCATCAGAAGATATATAAGGTTGGTCTTCGTTCAAGAAAGAAAGTAATGCAGGCAAAGCTGTGTGGGGGAAAAGCCTTATAAAAACCTCCTGAGTTCAGGTGGGCATGGGCTTAAGCTTTCTGTTGAAATCAGTTTATTGTTTTTGGAGCGTTTGTTGTATATATGCTAAATGTAGAAGGAAAATATCTGGCTAGTGTCCTTAGGCAATCTTTGCTTGGCCATTTAAAAAGACTGACTAGTCTCTTAAGGCAATCCTTGCTCTGAGTCATCTAGAAAGATTAAAATAAATATGAACCTTAACTAGGATTTTCTTATTTTTATAAAAGAAACCTGGTTGTGTGACTTGCTTGTTTTGTTGGTCCTAGCTCTAGATCTTCCATGTTCTCCACTTAAATTGTCAGAGCTTATTTCTGCATTATGTGAACAATAAAAAAAAATTCACATTAGTGTAAATGGGAGATCTGGAAGTGCAAGCAATACTCTATCAAACTGTTAGGATAAGTTTTTGTGAAGTATTGTCTTAATGGCAATATGATAAGATGCCTAAAATGTGTAATAGGGAACTTTTAAGACTGCCCCCATATCATTGTTCTCAATCTATGTCCTATTCTTACTGAGGCTAGAAGCTCGGATCAAGCAGAGGTCCTGCAATATCAGCAGTGCTTCTGAAATAGAATGTATGGTTTTAACGAGGGATTCATTGGATTCTTCAGTGGGAGAGCTCTTTCTAGAGGAGAAGCAGAGACAAGGTTGATACTCTGAGAAGGAATCATTCAATTATCTAAGTAATTTCTTTCTGCTAATGGCATGTATGTCTTGATAAACTCTTCCTCGGTGGGCCTCTGAGTGCTCCAAGACCCAAAGGGCAAAGGATATCCAATGGTTTTGCAAAATTCTTACCATCTGATTCCACATCACATAGTGTAGAAATAAGTGTCTCCTTTCACAGCAATATCAGTGCTGTTCCTTAAATCAGCCATCAGCAGTCACTTTTGATAGAGTCGTTTCATCCCCCACCAACTGAAAGTACCACCTATGTTTTGACCTTATCTTATGCCTCAAATATTAAAGGTGGAGGGGTTGAGAATTGGGTCTTAGCCCTGTGCTAGTGTAGCCCATTGCTGTTTTACTTCTCACTGTTTTCTGAGCAAGTACAGTACCTAGTGATAGAGGTATCTGAGCACAAAATATGTTTGTATAACAGATTTATAGAGGGGGGAAAAACAATGTGTGAGGCATCAAAGCCTGGAGAAGAACCTTGATCATGGGACTCTTCCTCGGCTGCAGCCTTCTGCATTGTCTGACAATATATTCTAGGTGCATTCTGCAAGAGCAAATAGTACTCAGTGGGATATTTTAAAATCTCTTATTTTAGGATGCTTCAAACCCAAACAGCTCTTATTTATCTGTATTTATACTCAGGGGTGTGGTTGTGTGGTTTTTTTGTTTGTTCAACTGGGGGAGCTTGAGGTATTTTTCAGCTGGTGATAATCTACTAGGTATGGTCAATTTGAAACACACTTTGAAACATTGTGGGTTAAGTCTAACTTGAATGCAAAAATAACTAGGTTCACTTTCTACTTGGGAGAAGCTAGAGAAAGGTATAGACAGCAGCACAGTAGAAAAAGTAAATAAGACTATGAAAAAAGGAGGGGAGAGAGTCTAATGGAAAATGTATTTATGTAACATGAGATACCCACATGCAGCAGCCTAGCTTTGGAGACTGGGAAAGAGTGGTGTTTTAAGTCTAATATACAACACAAGCTTCCCTTGAACTAGAAAACCACGTTTTAAATAGTACCGTGCATTTGCTTGCAAAAAATTTATAGGTACATCAGTATTCATTCAATCTTCCTTGAAGTGGAAGAGGTCTATATCAGACAAGGGATAACATTGCCAGGAGGTGATATGGCAGATCCTGATGTCCCTTCCAGCGTGTGGCAGGATCTTATCTACCTCTTGCTGTAATACTCAGGTTGGTATCCTGGGAGTGTATAGCACTAGTGTCTGGTATTAGCAACTGGCACTTGAAGTAACATGAAGAAATAGAAATTGTGTTATATAAACTCATTTGGTTTTCGACACCGTTGCGTGTTCACCACAAGCTTCATTGTTTGTACTTGTGGTGAAATGTATAAATGGAATGATATCCCCTTCTTAAAAAGGGGATCCTATATGATCACAAAGATAAATAAGCAAAAGTCCATGAATTTCCAAATAAACATAAGCAGGTAGGCGCCTAAAAATAAGAAAAAGTAGAGCTAATTCCTATCTTTTTCTCGTGCTACGGAAGAAATATTGCATAGGCCCTTAGCCTGGAAACACTTAAGCATATGCTTAAGTACTTTAATGGGAATATTCATGGTGTATAAATTTAAGCAAATGAAAAAGTTTTTGCAGTACTGGGGCCTTAAGAAATATCCTTTTTATGATCCTTCTTCAATGCTCTCTCTTCCTTATCTGAAGATATGAAACAAAAGGCAATAAGAAATATTAAAGGAAAACCTCTAACAAGGTCTCACTTTGTGGTAGGACACACTGTATATCCCACTCTTTAAAAAAAAAAAAAAAAAAAAAGCCTCCCAATAGTGAGAAGAGGAGTATTGACCTGCCAGTAATGAGTCTCTCTGTGTAAAGGTGTGTCCTGGATTCAGTGAAGCATCTGGTGGAGATATGTCTAATAAAATGACCATCTAAAGATTCTTATATTTTATTTATACCTTTGGCTGTGAAAATTCATGTCTTCACTGAAGTCCAGTGGAGTTAACCAGCTCAAATGCAAAGAGAATTGGGTCCACAGAGAATTTGCTTTCTTGGTATCAGGAAACCTATTTGAGAGAGGGCTGAATTCTTTAATGTTGCTCTTATGAAATAGCGGGGCCATAGCAGCACTCTAGAGCTTGCTGTTTTCTGCTCTGTTCCATCAGTGCTCCTCATTTTATGCACTGATTCAAATGGAATAAATCACTGATCAAAATTTATTCTTCCTAAACATTTTGTAGTGTCTTTGTAACTTCACAAAGTTGTGTAAAGTGTATTGTGGATAGATAGAATTCTGTTTACTTTTCATTTAAAGTATCCATTTCATTTTAAATTTCTTGGAACACAAGCACTGCTGATTAGCTTGTGTAGTCGTCTTTTAAATGATTATTAATATAATCAACATCGGGGGAAACGGGTGATGCCTCTCTTAAATGCCATCTGCAAGAAGTAGAAAGCAGCACTGAATGTCGAGCCTATGTGGATCTCCAGTCTCTACCTATGGCTGCCCACCAGAATTTCCCTACAGCTTGTCCAAGCCTACAGCACAAGTGAAATGGCCTCTGCTCGTGGCAGCATAGCCTGTAAAGATGCCACCCATATCTTTTGCTCTATAGTAGAAACAGATAAGGAATGAATGGCCCTGTTGCTGAAAGTTCACAACTCCCACTGACTTTAACTGAGTTTGGAACAATTAACAGAAGGTCCTCCAGGGTTCTGTTGTCAGTCGTTAAGATGTGTTAAGCCCAATGAAAAGCAAAGGTGGCTTTTGCATAAGGAGAGCTGCTCACAACTTGTTTCTGCTTGAATAGAAGCTTGTGATACGGAAAGAGATGGACAGTTTAACTAGCTGTAGCAAATAAAGAGTATTCCTCCTAGAAGTGAGAAGTATAATGAAGTAAAACTAAATGGTTTCATAGGGTATCTGAACCTAGAAGTGCAGTTACAGTAGTTAGTCTTTATTCCAGTCCAGGCTTTATACATGTATTCTGGCAATAGAGGTGGAGTCATAACTCTGCCACATACTTGTTTTCTTACGTAACTGTGTTTTCTGATGAAAATGTAACCCTATGTTGATAAAGGTAACTTTGCAGTCAAGCTAAATCTAGTAATTTTAGGCAAATGTTTGTTAGTGACATTCTTCTCATTTATACTACATGCATCTAGAAAGACTAACAAGACAATTTTTGATTTGGAATCTGGAATGCATGTCTGTAATGGCTCTTGCTGCGCCAAATATTCATAATGATACATGGATTGGTGAGCAACTTAGCTATTCTGAGATAAAACTGGTGAAATCAGGCAAGTTTGACTGCTTGTTTTTGTTTGTTTTTTTAAGTAATCCAACTGTCTGAAAAATCTCACAGTTTAAGAGTAGTTTCAGGAAGAAAGGAAGGCAACGCTGTGGGAACTGACTATGTTCATGTATTAGCATGGAAGTAATGAGCACTGCGTGAGAGAACTTTGAGGGTTCCAGTTTTGTAATATGAAATAACACTGGCTGTATCCAGGGCCAGCTCCAGGCACCAGCGTTCCAAGCAGCTGCTTGGGGTGGCAGTCAGAAAGGGGCGGCAATTTGGCAGCAGCTGCTCTCCCTCCTGCCGTCCGCAGCAGCAATTTAGCGGCGACAGGTTTTTTCACTGCTTGGGGTGGCAAAAATGGTAGAGCCCGCCCTGGCTGTGTCTGTAACTTATTGAGAAGTCTGACTTGGAAATGGGACTCAGTCTTTGCTTAAAGATCCCAAGAGACAGTTCGTTCTTTCAACAAAATAATTCAAGTCGTAATATCTCTTGTGCATTCCAATTATCTGGTGCTTCCTTAATTATCATATTTCATATGCATTTTGAATGAGGAGGAAGCTGTGAGCTTTTGAATAAAAATTTTTAGAGGAATGTTGCAAAAATAAATCTGGCTGTTAAATCAGTTTGTCATGAAATGTTAGTAGTAGTATTTGAACTACATTAATGCTTTACCCATATTAGGGCTGGCTGACATCTCTAGTGTGTATAAAAAAAATAAAATAAAAAAAAATCTATATCCTCCCATCCTGTCTAGTATTTTATGAATCTATATAATTCTAAGTGTCTGGTATCCAAAACCATATTCTGTGTCCTGGTGGAGTCATTTTCTAAACTGTTTTAGCAGTCAGGGAAACTCCTAAGCACACAGACCAACTATGGTAATCTAATTTTAGGAGGAAGCATGGTGTAGTGATTATCTGAGTCTGGTAGTCTCCAATACTGGACTTTATTTCCTAAACTCTAGTGATTTTCTTTTTTTCTTTTTTTTTTTGAGCAAATTATTTTCAACAGACATTGTCAACTTACATCAGATTTCTGTCTGAATTTTGTTTACTTTCTAGTGCTAGTGACTTTAGTTGTTACTTGTAACTGGCAGATTGAAGACACGTTCCCTGTTTTTAGCAGCTTTTTTCCTTTGTCAGCCCTCGGTATAAAGTCCACTTAATTGGGCCTTTCATACAGCAGAGGCAGGTGTAGTAACTGCAACTACTCAGCTTTTGAAATGGACTGACTAAATTTTGACTGTACAGTGTTCCTTTTCAAACTTCTCTGTGCTTCAGCTTCACTGTATGTATGAAGGCTTGCCTGTTTCAGGGCTGTTGTGGACTTGTGTTTAGAAAGAGCTTTAGATTCTCTACAGAAATGCCAAATACTGGCATAATATTCTGTTGTAGTTTGAGCTGTGTCTCCAACTGAATTCTGTGCAAGTAGGAGTAATATTACTGACTCACATTACTGGAGTTATTTATTGCAGTGTGCATGCACCACTTCTCCCCTGTCCCACCCACCCCCCGGTCCTATCTAGGATCTGTGATGTGTAATAAAGGATGCCACTTTGTAGCAACATGCTATATCTGTTGAGCTATGCTTTTCTATGGTCACCCTTCACAGAGGTACATAAGTGATGCATGGCGTCTTTTCTTGCAAGTTAATAGGATGCTTAAGTTGGAGCGAGAGAGGGGGCCCCATCTGCAAATGGCAAGAGTGTTTACCCTCTGGCTCACAGCAATCTCTAGTTTAAGGGTCAGATTCCCAGCTGGTGTAAATTGATATAGCTCAATTGAAATCAATGTAGACGTTCTCACTTATACTAAAAGCTGGCCCTAAATCTTTGGAACAAAGGAAAACAACTGAGGGTGGTTTGTTTTTTTTTTTGGGCAGCTAAAAACTTGTTCTATGTAAGTTTGTGTAGTTTTGGAGAACTCATGAGATGCTACATGAGTAACATGCAAAAGAAGTGCACACAACAAAGATGCACTGAAATCCCTCATCCCAAAGGGGTTTTAAATGTCACTACTGTCAGTTGTTGTGCACCTGGCTTTCAGCTAATGTGAAAAGTAATACTACTTCTGTTTTAGTCCTTGTAGACTGACATTATACATACATGGGCGCGCTCCCCACCCCCCTTGGCAATACCATAATATGTTCAGTCTTTCCTCAGGTAAGGGAAACTTATCACAGGTGATAGTTGTGCTCCAGGTTTCAGTATCCAGTTGGTCATGCAAATGGACCTACCAATCAGGTTTATTTGCTCAATTTTCTTACAGGTCATACATTTTGGGTTTTTTACATATTAAGAAAAATATTACCAAGGAACACTGTGTTGGATTCTGATGCATGAAATCCATCATTTCCCACAAGTAGCAGGGAAAGAATGCCTACTAACCTTATTTCAGTTTCCACTCTTGAGTGAGGGTAACAGCTCTGGAATAAATTCAGAGAGAGTATATTTTCTCTTTTTAACTAAATGCAAGGATTTGCATAAATCCTCAGCTGGCGTAACACAGGCCCATCAAGTATTGTACAAGACCTAATCTGTTGCCAAGTTTCAAATACCTCAGTAATGCCTCTGATGGAAGGAAAGCAAATAGTTGGGGCTCTGGATTGATGTGATGGCACAACGTTTATGAAGGAGAGTATCGTGAAAATTCGAGAGTTACACCAGTGCAAATGCAGTCATTGATGAATTAAGATTGGGACTTTATGCACCCCGTTCCCATCCTAAATTGAATCCTAGCTTAAAATAAACAACATTTAGTTCAATGGGTTATCTCCCAGGACCGTGCAAACACAGGAGCTGGCCCTGAGCTGCTGGGCTTTTTACAGTCTGGAGGGTTCCCCACTGCACTCCTCCTACCCCTCCCTTCCCCCCCCCCAAAAAAGAAAAATGGATCAGCCCAATCTGATCTCTCTGACCTCTCTTCTCTGCTGCAGGACAGCAATGGGCAGCTCCACACCCTTTCCTTCTTCCCTAGAGGGCGTGGGGAAGAGGATTACCAGCCTAGAGGTGCTCCAGCAGCAGCTAGGACCTTCTTATGGCAACAAAAATAGAGCCCTGCAGAGGGGTGTATGAAGGGTGGCAATGGGCAGCTGAATTTATCTGTGCTAGGGCTGGAGGCAGACAGTGTGGCCTGAATATATTGTATGGGGGGTATTTTAGGAAGTGACTAATCCCCTCTTGCCAAATTATTCTCCCATTGCTGCCCTGAGAAACCCAGTCAATTACCTCAACATACCTTGAAAATCTTAATAGGAGAGCTCAGATACACGTCCCCCCTACCATGTTAAAACTGGTATCATTGAATTTTCACTTCAAATGGATTTTTCATAAGAACAAAGGTGTTTGCACCATTCAGATCTACAAAAATACTCCCTGTATTTCCAATTCTAGGACGTCTTTGGGTGACCAAATAAAGTCAATATTCACATTCTGCAGTTAAAGGAATGTCTCTGATTCCACATTCAGAAAAAGGCCCCACAGAACTGATGCTATATATTACTGCATAATAGTGAAAGATGATGTGCATAGGTGGTTGAGAGGGCTGGTGGTGTGGTTAGTGTACCAAATTTTGAAAATGACAGTAAATGGTGGTGAAAAAGAGCTACACAGATTTTGTTTCAGTGGTGAGCACTGTGGATTTGGCTGAGCATATTTGTACCTTTCTAGGTGAGAGGAGAACACAAATTTGCTGGAAGCCAAAAATCTTTCTATGAACTCTGTCAGCCCGCAAAAATACTTTTCCCTTTGAGCCAAAAAAAGAAAAATGAGGTCAGAAAAGAATTAACTCTCTTGGGAAATTTTTTGCACTGACTGTGAGAATATTGTCTTAGCTTTTCCTGCGTTCCCACATTCTCTTAATTTTTTTACCAGAAAGAAACCACAGTTAGAGACTTTAAAGTACTTGTGGTATCACAGGAAACAATCATTTCAAAATGGTATTTCAAGATGTGGAAAGGACTTGGCAAATTACTGCTGTGACTTTTGTGTTCTGAAGCCAATAGGATTTCACAGGGTGCATTTCTTGGCTGAATCCAGCCCTTTTGTATATAAATAAATCGCAAAGGAAAGAGCAGTTACAGGAGAAGCCTTTTATCTGTACAACACTTTACTATTATTCCATTTGTAAATCCAAAACACAGATCCTGCTTGTCTTAAAAAAATAAGCCAAATGAGAGAATACCAATAAACTGCAACGAAGATGGTAACAAAATAACGGGGGACTTTATCCTGCAACTTCAAGTGTCTGTGTGGATTGCTTATCCATGAAGAGTCCTGCTGAGTCAGGAGCTCTGTGTGGGTCCATTTGTCCACTTGCACTCATGGGATCAATGCACAAAGTTTTAAATATCCACTGGGAAAACAATACACTAAATAAGAGCCCTCAAATTATTTAAGGGCTTGATCCTGACCTTGGACACAGAGGAGTGGCTGCTTGTGTATTTGCTAGGATCAGAACAGTGCTCCTGGGGTACTAATTCTCCCCCTGACCCAGGTAACTCCCTGAGCTCCAGAGAGAACAGAGCCTTTGGGTGAGCAAGACTTGAATAAATTAGGTGTTTTTCATCCCTCCTTCCCCGCCCCGCTACTTACTATACTGTGATTAGTCATCCACCAAAGAGATTCTCTGTGCACTGTACTCCCAAACTATTTCTTGTATGTAAATGACACTATCTGAGTGACGGTCTGTGTTGGATGAACATATGTCCTAGAAGATGAGTGAGTTAGTAGACCTACCTTGCTCTCCCATCTCATCTGTTAGATTTGGTTCCCACAGAGACAGCTGAGCCAGTCTGGCAGGTTTTCATCTGGAGAGAACCCCCATGGTGCGGACCCAGAGAAGCTGGTGTCTAGTCCTCATAGCTGCATGCAGAGTTATGGTCCTGATGGTGGTGAGAAGTCAGGATGTCCATGTTAACTTATCCCTCCACTGAGTCAACCTTTCAGCAATTGAAGTGGCCCTGTTAAGCTCTGGGCAGGAGGATGAGTTGGCAGGGAGACAAGGCTTCTGCTTGGAAGAAGGGAAAACATTTCTCATCTGTCCTTTCCATGTAGAGGTCACCTACCATTCACCAGATTCCTCTCCACCCATCTCCATATCTATGATGAGCAACTAAAGAGATCTTCAAAAATCAATCTACCACTTTGTTCCTTTGTGAGGTCCAATGCCCTATTTACATCCCATCTCCCCCTTTAGCCTTCCACCTTAGCTTCCTCACCTTTATCTTTGGAACTTAATCTCTGCATTGGTTTTCTGCCTTCCCAAAACTACTATTCACTTGAAATATTTTCACTAAACACTACCTCCTTCCTGATCTTTTAGCCTGAGTTCCCTCTCCCTGATCACCCCATCGCCATCACATTCATCCTCCCCCCCCTTCTAATCTCTTCCTACTCTCATCCAACTCTTTCATGACTTACAATCCTACATTGTCTATGATCAGCCATTCATCCCTTTCCTCATTCTCTCCACTCCAGGCTCTCGCTCAGCCCCCCCCATCATCCATTTCCTCCAATCTCATTGGCAAGCTTCTGTGTGCAAAGTCCCCTGGTCACACAAGTTTCCTCTACTACAAAAATTCATAGTCTCCCTCCCAAGTTCTGCCATCTTCCTGTTCAAGCAGCATTCCTTCTCCATGTCATGCACTCTGATGCCCTGTCACCTATTCACCCACTTTGGTTGTCTCCTGAAACCTTCCTCCATTTTTCAAGTAGAAGCTTTTACAAAATTTGCAGTGACCTTCCCCTTCCCCTTGTGAGACTGACACGATAGGATCTGATTGGGCTGGACTTTGAAAACAATTTTATATGTCTTTGAATTTTTTCCAAGTATATAGAAAGCATTTATTTGGGGGGAGACTGCATACAGTAGACAATTGGATACTATAATAAGCATTGTGTATGAAGGTGTGTCTACACAGACGTCATGTAATTGACTATTTAGGAAAGGATGTTAGTTTGGAGATAGGATGTTCACTTAGGCCCTGATCTTGAAAACACATGGGCTTGACACATGCGTGAATGAGACTACTTGTTTAAGGCACTCATCCAGCAAATAAGTGTTGCTTTAAAAAAAAGAATCACATATTTAAGAATAAAAACAGCTGCATTCATTATACCTACATTATAAAATAGACAATGCACCAACGTCTTCTTTTCCCCCACTGGCCTCCTTAACAATGCTATCTTCTGTTTATTTTAGATGTTTTTCTATTGCTTACATGACAGTAATCCCAGATCATGTCCAGGCATTACTGAACCCCTGTGAGTCAGGGATGTATTATGATTTCCATCTTATAGATGGTGACCTGATGGTCAGAGATTGTGACTATTGTTTAAGGTTTCACGGGTGTCTGTGGCACAGCAGGAACAGAATCCAGATCTCCCAGTCCACATCTTACCCACATGACTATCTTGACTTTTTAATGGTGCCTTGAAGTTGACATCTGTGTGGTTGTGAAAGGAGATTGTAACCTTATAATTTCTCCCTCTCCCCAACCCCCAACCAAAAAAGAAAGCTGCAAGGTCTGTATATTTTAGTGGAGACAGACTCAACCCAAAACTGAAGGTATCAACACCCCAAAACTTTGGAGTGGGGGTAGGGGAAGGAAATTCAGACAGTGTTATGGCTACTCATGTCTATAATGAATCAAACCTTAAACACCATTACACTTTAGAGTGAATGTAAGAAACCTGTCTCTGGATCCTCCAGTTTAGGCCAATCTCTAGTATTGATTTTAAAAAACAAACCTGGTATTGTTTACTTTCCTGTAATATAACTTTCAGAGTTGTATTTTAGTTTAGTGTACAAGTCAGAATGACCATAATCCTATACTGGCCTCTGAAATTGCAATAGATTTAATTATTCTATGTTAATATCAAATTAATATTTAGTGGTAGTTTAGGTTGTCTCAAAAGGAAACTTGCTTTGTAATAAAGCAAAGCAGTAGTTGATTACTGGTGCTTTTCTCAGCAGGGCTGCATTTCACATCTGTTATGATGTGTAGTGCCATCGGGGACAAATCCAATAACTATAGGTACATAGTAATACCTTTAGTTAGATGAACTGAATAAATATTGCATGCAAGCTTTTGGGATCTCATAAAAGATTTTCTTCTAATGGAGAGGAAATTGATGCAACTGGAGACTAACTCCAGGAGGAACTGTAAATTGGGAAAACTAATATCTACTAAATCCTCCAGTGCACTGATATTTGAAGCACTTGTGTATAAACTTCTGATTACTCTCACCTATAAGGGAAGTCTTTATGAGAACCTGGAAGCTTGTGTAAAACTTGCTTGTTAGTCAAATGACTGTCTGCTGCTACCACACCTGTGCCTTTACACCTACTACATGTTTTTAAAAAAAAAGTCTCTCAAATTTTCCCTTGTAATACTTACTTACAAAGACCAGATTATTGGAACCAAAAATATCTCTGCCTGGCCAGACTTTTCCTCCCTTCTGGTCTGCACAGCCTTAGGAACATAGCTGGGGTCAGGCTGTGAAGACTTTTAGAGTAAGCGGTATAACAGTCTCTCTGTTTTCTCCTGTTTTTCCTGTCATAATGAGTATGTGAGGTGACTGGAGTGGGAAAGTTTAGTGAATAGAGCCTTTAGACTGACACATGCAGCAACACCTGCTGGCAGCTGAGAGCAACACTGCTGCAAACCGGCCACCCTCTGGCACAGAAAGGGAGACCGTAAAAATTTAAGCCTAACTTTTTACAATAGCAACAAATCTACTTGTTCTGTGCTGCTTGTTTTCCTGGGGCCAGACTCCATCTGTGTGGTGTTTCATCTCAAGAAAAGGCTTTGAAAATTAAACTCTACCCACTAGCTTGGTACTTTGCAATCAATCACACACAAATAAAAAAACAATTTATTTTTCTACTGCTGGGGCTGACTCAGAACTAGGTACTGTGTGCTAGCATGTATCTATTCCTTACCGCTGAAATAGATTTTATGGGCCAGGTTCTCTAAAGACCTGTCAGGTGGTGTAAAGGGGCCACAATTTGACTGCAAATGTGTAGTAGAGTATTACCATGTGCTAGGAGGATTTCCTGATATACATTGTGCTAGCTTCAGGTCTATGCCTCAGGTGTGTTGGGGAGGGGTAAGTTAAATTGAGGCTGCAGAGGCAACATGGAGGAGCTCTGCTATGCTATGTCTGTGCTCCACTAACATATGGACACCACATCAGTGGCAGAATTTAGAGCATCCTGTCAACAGCTCTTAGTTGTGTCAAACCAGAGTTGGAGCTGGAACCAAGAATCTTGAAGATCTTGACCTACCTATTTTTTCTGCTTTGTTATATGACTGACTATGGTAAATGTAATTGGCAATAGGAATATGCAGCCTTTAAAAAATACTTGCCTGGAGACCTAATCTTTGTATATCTGCCATAAATTTTGTATTCAGAGAGGGAAAATAGTTTTCAAATCTGCTTTTGATACTGAAATTGTGATCCTAAACACAGAATGAATGAAGAATGAATCATGAGTCCATAACCCCTTGCTCACTGAAGTACTAGTTTCCATGTTATGTGGTTAAATTAATAATCTTGTGACCTTTCCTAATGAGAACCAGTATTTTGCTAATCATATCAATGCATATAGAACAGATATTTGCTCCTTTTTTAGCTTGGATTTACAGTCTCTGAAATTTTGAATTTGGAAAAGAAATGGCTTATAAGTAGGTCAAATTGTCTGACTCATGGGTATTTGGTTTAAAATATTTTTTTCTCTGCAATTATTTGCTGATCTATCAAGTCTTTATACTATAACACTTTAATTTTTATAATCCTCAATATCTTTAACAAATATAATTTTCCCACCCAGTGTCAGTGGCATCATAGATGCAGCGGGTCATGGGTTTTTTTAATGGATGTCTGTTTCAGAATTTGGTTATTTAAAAAAATGTATGTAATTTAATTATCAAAATAGCAAATACACTGTAGACAAGTCACTGACCTAAAATGTTGCCTTTAAGCTTCCTAGCATAGCTGAGATAATGGAATGATGTAAAATGACATGAAGGATGAAAACATAATTGCTCATTGTGGGTCTTTTTTTCAAATAGCTAACATTTATTCTAAAGATGAAAAGTGACAGTTATATATTTTTGGAATCACTTTCTGTAGGAAAGGAACATGCAGTCTATTTATTTTTCTACTGCTGGGGCTGACTCAGAACTATATTTATAAAAGTTTATTTATTGACATTGTGGACCAAATTTTCAAAGCAGCCTCTAACCAAGAACTAATTTTGGACTTGGTACTCGGTACTTCTGTGCAAAAATGAGCAGTTAGAGGTCTACCCAGTTTACATGCACAAAATCACAAGTTTATTTCTAGGAGCAAATGCCATGTTCTTGGACACCTTAAATCAAAGGTTCTTCAAGATGAGTGTTCAAAATTCAGAGGCAGTGGCTGAAAATGCAGCCCTATAAGACTACATAACGTTGCCAAATGGCAATGATCCATGTTCTACCTTAATTCCCTGAATGCTAGTAATATTTTAATTCTGTAATGGACACATCAAGGGTTCCATTTTAATCAAACACAACCAAACTGTGGTGACATTAACTTTTCAGAGGAGGCTTTACCAACAGTTCAGTTAAAAATATGATGGAAAACTTGAGTTACAATGAAAATTCAGGAAGACTTTTTTTCCCCATTTGCCTGTGAAATTTGTGGTGGGGCATGAATGAAACAATGCACATGCAAAGGCATGGAAAACCAGATTAGTGAGCAACTTTATTTAAAAGTTGGTAACACTTTGTAACCAGCAGAATCTTAATTCAAGTGAAGAGAGACCCTCATAGTGAGTAAAAGTGTTGAGGAAATGTCACCAGATGATGATGAAGGTTTTTAAAAACAAACAAACCCCAAACTAGAGAAACTGAAGTCCAATTCAGGAAACCAGAGATCTGCCCTGAAATTCCCATATGACCTCTCCTGATCCTTTATAGACCCCTTTGATTCAACGAGGCCGTGTGGAGGAAAGAAATGGGTTGTAACCACTATCTATAACAATGATCTACATATTTCTTTTAACTCTAATTGGCAGGATTCCCCCCAAAATGGTGTCCCTCATAGACACCTAATTATATTAGCCCTTACTCTGTTCAGCAGAGGTTAGTATTTCCTCCTGCTAAATAATGTTATGGTCATGGAGAGATTAAACAAATCTGACTATACTCTTATGTTAGAAAAAATGTGAAGGTAATTAATGGTTCAAATAATCTTCTTAGAATTGAGTATTACCATTGGTTATGCACAATCCTTGCCTGGAACCAAGAACCCATATGGAAGTGGGGTGAGTTCAGGTTCTTGTTGGGATACACAAGTTTGACAGACCTGGACTATTCTTGCTAAGGTTCCCAAGAAAGTAATAGCCAGCTTCTAGAAAACATCAGGAAGTTCACTAGCTTCTGCGCCAAGCACTAGGGGGTGTCTGACCCTGCTGCTTAGTCCGTCACCTGCTCCTTTATGGGGGAGGCACCCACTGCAAAGACCTTCATGGAAGTAAGGGGGTAGTGGCTGTACAAGGTAGCCTTAAGAAGATAGAAAATGGTGAAGGAGGAGGGTGAGTAATCACCCTTATAGACTCAAGGAATGGATCATGGTAAAATTTGGACTCGGTGGTAACCTCCTTTGTGTAAATTAACTCTGAAGGGTCCAGTTTGTGACACCCATATGGACCAGACCCTGCATTTTGGTTCACTTTTAGCTATTATGCTGCTTGTAGTATTGTATCTGATTCCAGAAATGGCTTTACACAATGCTTATACCTGATCACCAATAAATGCAGCCATCTGTAGTGTCTGAAACATAATGATACATTATTTAAATGAAACCTTTGTTTCTAGGTTCCTGATCCAAAGCTCTTTGAAGTCATTGGAAGGGCTCCTAATGACTCCAATGGGGTATGAAACTAGGGTATTGAGGAGATAATTGAGCAGGGGCTCTGAACCAGGAAGGCACACAGATGGCACAGTGATGAGTGACCTGATGAAAATCTTAGATGACTTTTATTCTTCCTGATAGTTCAAGTGCAACAAATGAAGCTATTTTTACCAGTTCTCTGCTTTATATCCTTATTAGGGAAAGTAGAGCATAAAGTACAGTGTGTGTGCAGTGAAAGGGGAAGCAAGCCACCGTCAAGTGTGCTGATGCTGCCACTGTCAAATGTAACTATGCTGTGAACTTTCTCTCCCCACCCACATACCTCAGCATGAACAAAGCTGAAGAGAATGCCTTGTGGCAGGTAAGGCCAGATTATCATAATGTGGGTGTAAAGGGTGTATCTGCAAAATGTACATTGTGTCCTAAAGCCTCTTGCATGTAGCTGCAAAAGTCCTTTGCATATGCAAACTGGGTAACTGGGCATCCAAGTGTTATATGCCCAATTGCCAAGGGACACCCACAACTCTTTTCCTGGTAGAAATGTATGTGTCTGTAGGGAAGAACACGTTTTTCAGATGCAGTGTTTAAAGACAGCCCATGTACCCTACAGCTGAAAAACCTTGCGTTTAGTGTAATAAACTGCAGAACATGCAGGGGCTGTGTTTCTCATGTAAATGGTGTTGCAGCTTGTTTGTAGATCTTCAGTTAGTATAAACTGGCATAACTCTGCTGACGTCAGTAGGTGTATGCTGACTCAAACAAGATGAGGATCTGACCCCGTTTGTGAATTAGCTAGCAGATCAGCAGCAGCTAAAACTTCTGGAATGATCTCATGCAATTGTTTTGGGGGAATACAAAGATCGTTCTCGGGATAATGCTAATAAGTTTTCCTCAATAATATTCTCAGGGTTACAGCTGCTGCTTACTGTTACTGAGTCCTCTCTCTTCCCCCCTTCCCCCCCCCACCCCCCACACCTTTCTGTATCTCCAAACATCTTACCTGAAATTCTTTAGTTCCTGTTAGCTCTGTAGCAGTTCTTGGCCTTTTAACAGTATCCAGAGTCTGTGGGAGGGAAAGGACAGTGGGCTTGGTAGCCTCATCATCTCTGTCTTCCTGATAACCAGCAGCATATTGACACTACGGAAGTGCCATCCAAAAGCAGTTTAATGTAGATGCACCAACATGAGTTGCCATGGCTCATCATTTTGTTTCAAATACAGCAATTAGCACTGGGTGTACTTTATGATATTTAGAAATGTTTTACACATCAGATGGTGATGCTGACTTTTGAGAGCAACCACCTGGGCCCAACTCAATTTAGCCAAAATATTTCTGTATCTTTTTCTGATTTCAGTGGTACAAAATGCTTATGAGAAATTGTTTTAAAATGGTTTCTTTCACCACTGAATTGTTGACTCAAGTATCTTGTGCATCTTGCTATTCAAATAAATTGGGGGTAACTTGCTATTTCCCATAGGCATTCTGATAGTTTAGATATCTCATTCTTTAGTGGGGTTGCCAGTTGGCCGGTTTCTGATCGGAAAGTCCAGTCGAAAGGGGACCTGTGCAGTCTCTGGTCAGCACTGCTGTCTGGACACCGCAGTTACTGTGGTAAGTGGACTTTTGATCTGCCTCTACCACCAGGAACGCTGGAAGAGCAGCTCTTTCTGGAGGAGGAGGGATCCTGACAGTGCACAGCACCTGAGGAGGTGGGCTGGCAGCTGGGCTTGCTACCCATCCTGCCTTCTCACCCTCCCATTGCCCTGGTTCTCTCCATCCCCTTGCTCCAGGGATAGACACTCCCTCCACCCCTCTGTACCCCAATTGGGCAGGCAGGCTCCATATCAGCTCCTCCCACCCCAGCTCTGTGGGCAGCAAGTGAGTCCTGTGGGAGGGGAGAGTAAGTGACAGGGTGGCCTGTAGTATTTGGGTTTGAAAAAATGGAAAGTTGGCCACCCGAGGGTGTGTCTAATACAGAATAAAGTCATAACTATGACAATGTTCATCTGAACGTTGCTTTGCAGCTTTGTCTCCTATGCCTGAAATCTCTGAATTTTGGCATCTTAGAAGCATACGATTTGCCTCAATTTCAGACTTGCGCTCCATCATCAGAGCCTAATGGGAAACTTTGAGGCTTCAGTATGAAGAGCAGTACTGAGAAACGAATGGCAGCAAACTTGTTATCTTGAGGAGGTTTTTGTCATTGGAATTACAGTTTTAATCAGGAGCCATTATTTAAAGTAACTTAGGTGCAAGCTTTTGTTTGCTATCACAAATGCATCATCCACAACCCTTAATGTCCCTATTCATGTAATTGTGTGAACATGAAACAACATAGGAGGAAACTGGGATATGTATCATCAGTACATCCTATTATTTACTGAATGAAGGGTCCAATCCTGCTTCTTTTGAAGTGCATGGCAAAATTCCAATTGACTTCACTATTGGAAGGTTAGGCCCTTGGTTAGCTCACCAAGCTGTGTGGGGGGAGGAGTTTTTATTTTTTTTATTTTATTTTTTTTTAAACAGTTATCACTGAAAAAGATACCATTGCTTGGTGGAGAAAGCCACAAGAGAATAAGAGAAATTCTCCTTTGACAGTATATTGGGTTCTGTATCATTCTCTACTAATGAGAAAAAAAACAGAACTTCAAAGCTGAGCCCCTCTCACTTGCAGTGGGCATCAATTTAGAATCCCTAGATCTGAATCTGTCTCTTTGGTTTTGGCCCTTGTTCAGATATGAGCCTAGAAAGGGGCACTTGCTTTCAGTACCAGTCAGGCTGAAATATCATAACACAAGATCTTCTGGGACGTCCACTATTGCTGTCCAAATCTTCTGAAAACAGTTCAGTATTTCGAGGCTGTCCAATGCAAACACTGGCCTTGATTCCATCAAACCAAAAACTCTAATCCCAGCCTTAAACCTCATCTAAAATTAGAAGCTGAAGGTCTCATAACAGAAATTGCTATGTGGCTGTGCCAGGTATGTCTGCATTTGCAGCCCTCAGGGAAATGCTCACTAGTTGTGACAAAGTGAAATACAGGAGGAAACTAGTATCTCAATATACAATGCTGAGCTAGTGAACATGACTGTTTCTCTTTCATCACTTGATTTCTCTAGAACAGAGTAGAAAATTTCTGTCTAAAAGTGATCTTGTTCGCATCTGTTTTTCCCCATTTTTTTGAGGGAACAACCAGCAAGTCCACTTTATGGGCAGAAAGACGATGCAACGGGTCCTCCCCACCTTCCATTTTAGTGTAAATTGGAGTTTATAATGAGTGCCATTTTAAGATGTGTTGGATGGTTGTTCACTTTTACAATAGAATTTCAGGAATCCTCATTATTTAAATTGGGTTTACCACAATATCTGCAGTGCTTCCTGATTGCATAGCTTGTGGTAAATTTCCAGGTTTTAATGGCTCCCTTGGTATATGCGCACACACTCTGAAGACAACTCTTATTTCTGTTTGAGATGGAACCTATTCTTCTTTAGGACCTGTGGAAATGTTCTGGTTTGTTTTGGGGGGTAGAGGGTCCTCTGAGCCCCTCCCTGCACTTGCGGGGAGGGGCTTTTTAAGGGCTGGTGGTAAAGTATTCTGGTAAATAAATTGTTTTCAATAGCCATGTTGTAAGAGATTGCTGTTTACGTTGTTGCCTGCTAATGCATGCTGCCCACTTTCTTTAAGTTTTAAAATTTTAGAGAAATGTCTGTTGTTCTGAAGGGAAATTATGTTCTGGAGAAATTGCTCTCCAGTTCAGCAAATGCTAAGTCCTGCGTTGCAGTGAGATGAAATACACTGATACAAAGTGGACTTGGCTACCTGGGACTCAGCAAGGAATGATAGTCGATAAATGTAAATGTTGGCATTTATAATGGCACTGTATCATTATGCTTGGCTGAAAGGCATGGGAGTTAAAAGCTCATTTTAGGGAGCCTTGACTTGTCTGCATTTGGAATATTGTGTGAATTTCTGGTACCTGTAGTTTGAGGAGGATATAAAACAATGCAAAGAAAGGCAAAAAAGATATAGAATTTGATTAAGGGTGAATGAGGAAGTTACAGTTGAACATGCCTATCTGTTTGCTCTTTAAATGTATATAGCCCACTACTACTCTGTACAGCAGAGAGAATTCAAAGTGGTTGGGCACATATAAACATAAATCTGATTATGGTTTTTAGGTACCTTTTGAGGCGTAACCATATAAAGGCAGGACAGAGAATAAAGTACAGTAGTTGCAAATACAGAAAGACAAAGAGCAGTGCTGCAATGTAGAACAAAAAAAGTGGGTTTCATCATTGGATGTTCTTGTGGTTAACGGATTTTTCCTTTCTTCCCAGTAACACATGTGCTTGGGACTTGGCAGACCTGGGAGCGGAACCCAGGTCTTCCACAGACTTCCTGTGTAATTTTGGGCAAGTCATTTAATCTCTACATACTTTGCTTCCCCCTCCTGTAAAATAGGGATACGATTTCCCTCCTTCATAGTAGTATTGTAGACCAGTCCTCTGTCTACACAGCCCCTCAGTTTGGACTACAGGAGTTGCATAGGGCATTAGTGTACTGCACTTTGACTGCCCAATGTGGATGCTGCTGGCATGAACTAAAAGATACTTAGTTTGTCTTTTATCAACAGGATTACATTAATCCAAACTAGGTACCTTTTTAGTTCATGCTAGCAGTGACCATGTGAGGCAATTAGAGCATAACAACTGGGTGCTCTTCAGTTCCTAGTGTAGATAAAGCATAGGTAATGACTTTGAAGTGTTCTTCCTTCTGTGGTTGTGAACATCAGATTCTTCATCCCTTGCAGTCTTTAAGTCAAAACTGGATCTTCCTAAATGAGGCACAGTGGCCTGCAATGTGCAGGAGGTCAGACTAGATGATCACAGTGGTCCTTCTGGCCTTAAAGTCTGCATCTATGAGCTCAAACATAAATCCAGGGCTTGATCCAAAAAATTTTGGGTGAAGTTCTGTGGCCTGTGTTATCCAGGAGGTCGTGCTAACTGCAGGAACATTCAGAGGAAATTTTAAAAATCTGATCTTTAATTTTATGTAATTCCAGTCATGCTGTTGTGACCACTGATGAGGGAACAGCAAGTGGTTTATCAAAATAGAGAACTGTATTTTACCCCCTTAATCTTTCTATAAGGAAGATAAATCATAAACTAGCATTCCTATTAACAGTCAGGATCCATTGCATTCCCTGTAGCTTTGATATGCTTGACCTCATAGTATATATTACTGTGAGTGAATTACTACCAATGGCATTGTTCATGGCCATTTTTGCAGAAGACCTCTGGTCCATGGGGATTTATAACATTATATATAATATCAACAAACCATAAAAATGAGACCTTTCCATGGGACTTCAGAATAATCATTACTAACAGGGTCATCCCCTGGCCTAATACTTTGTTTTATGCATTTTTTATAATGATAGTACTGTAGGCAAGTAAGTGGTCTGCAAACTAGCTGGTCAGGAGGAATACTGTGCAATATGTTGGCTATAATGAGGTATCCTGTGTCTAAACAGAGTTAAGTCTCTTCTTCCTTTGATACACAAGGATGATGCCCATTAATAGAAGTTACAGTTGGTACCATTGAAACATAGCTGGTTATTAAACCATACTATTTACTTTTGTCTTGTAATTTCTAGCATCCCTGATAATTTCAGTGGGAAATACCACAAGTATTTCAGTAAACCTAATAGTAGGTGTGTCAAGGTTCCTTCCCCACTCTGAACTCTAGGGTACAGATGTGGGGACCTGCATGAAGAACCCCCTAAGCTTATTCTTACCAGCTTAGGTTAAAAACTTCCCCAAGGTACAAACTTTGCCTCGTCCTTGAACCGTACGCTGCCACCAGCAAGCGTTTTAAACAAAGAACAGGGAAAGAGCCCACTTGGAGATGTCTTCCCCCAAAATATCTCCCCAAGCCCTACAACCCCTTTCCTGGGGAAGGCTTGATAAGAATCCTCACCAATTTGTATAGGTGAACACAGACCCAAATCCTTGGATCTTAAGAACAATGAAAAAATCAATCAGGTTCTTAAAAGAAGAATTTTAATTAAAGAAAAAGTAAAAGAATCACCTCTGTAAAATCAGGATGGTAAATACCTTACAGGGTAATCGGATTCAAAACATAGAGAATCCCTCTAGGCAAAACCTTAAGTTACAAAAAGACACAAAAACAGGAATATACATTCCATCCAGCACACCTTATTTTACCAGCCATTAAACAAAAGGAAATCTAACGCATTTCTAGCTAGATTACTTAACAGGAGTTGTAAGGCTGCATTCCTGATCTGTTCCCGGCAAAAGTATCACACACACAGAACCCTTTGTTCCCCCCACCCGCCAGATTTGAAAGTATCTTGTCCCCTCTTTGGTCATTTTGGGTCAGGTGCCAGAGAGGTTACTTTAGTTTCTTAACCCTTTACAGGTGAAAACCCTTTAAAGGCCAGGAGGGATTTTATAGCACTGTATACAGAAAGGTGGTTACCCTTCCCTTTATTTTTATGACATGCCCCCCAAATCACAGATAGGGTGAAACACTGGCTGTGATTTCTTCCTGGAGCTCTAGGAGAAAACAGAGTTAATAAGACACATGCACCTCTAAATATACTACTAACTGTATAAAGACTAAGAATATTTTCCACATCTCAAGGACGATTTTAACCAGTTGATTCTGGGAAACTTTCATGGGAGAGTGCATCAACCACTTTGTTAGAAGCTTCTGAGATGTGTTGTATGTCGAAATCAAAATCTTGGAGAGCTAAACTCCACTGAATACGTTTTTTGTTATTTCCCATGTCGGTATGAAGCCACTGTAGCGAAGCATGGTCGGTTTGCAGGTGGAAACGCCGTCCCCAGACGTATGGGCGTAGCTTTTCCAGAGCATAGACAATGGCGTAACATTCCTTTTCACTGATTGACCAGTGGCTTTCCCTCTCAGACAGCTTCTTGCTGAGAAACACGACAGGATGGAACTCTTGATTCGGTCCTTCCTGCATTAAGACTGCTCCCACACCACGCTTGGACACATCTGTGGTTACTAGGAACAGTTTGTCAAAGTCTGGGGCCCTTAGCACAGGGTCAGACGAGTGTCGCTTTAAGCTGGTTAAAGGCCTTCTGACACTCTTCGGTCCACTGAACAGCATTTGGCTGTTTCTTTTTGGTTAGGTCTGTCAGTGGGGCAGCGATTTGGCTGTATTGTGGTACAAATCGCTTGTAATATCCAGCCAAGCCTAAGAAGGATTGGACCTGTTTCTTTGACTTTGGGACAGGCCACTTTTGGATAGCATCCACTTTGGCCTGTAGGGGGTTGATAGTTCCTTGACCCACCTGGTGTCCAAGGTAAGTCATTCTGTTTAGGCCTATTTGACACTTCTTAGCCTTAACAGTTAGTCCTGCCTCCCTTATGCGCTCGAAGACTTTTTGTAGATGTTCCAGGTGTTCTGCCCAGGAATCCGAAAATATGGCCACATCATAAAGGTAGGCGACTGCATATTCTCCCAGTCCCACTAGGAGACCATCTACAAGTTTTTGGAAGGTGGCAGGTGCCTTCTGCGCCCGAAAGGGAGCACCTTAAATTCATACAGCCCGACGTGTGTGATGAAGGCTGACCTTTCCTTGGCGGATTCATCTAGCGATACCTGCCAGTACCCCTTGGTTAAGTCTAAGGTAGAGATGAACTGGGCCCATCCCAGTTTCTCCAATAGTTCATCTGTGCGTGGCATTGGATGGTTGTCTGGGCGAGTTACAGCATTTAGCTTACGGTAGTCCACACAAAAATGTATCTCCCCATCTGGTTTGGGAACTAGAACAACTGGAGATGCCCATGCACTGCCAGAGGGGCGGATTACACCCATCTGTAGCATATCCTGGATCTCCCATTCTATAGCAGTTTTAGCTTGGAGACACCCGGTAAGGTTGGGCTCTAATTGGGTGAGCATTACCTGTGACAATGGAGGGGTATGCCTGTTCAGTCAGTCCTGGGGTGGCTGAGAATGTCGGCGCGTAGCTAGTGTACAACTCCTTGATCTGCTGTCGCTGCATACGCCCAGGAGTCATGGAGAGGTTCACCTCTTCCACGCCACCATAACTTTTCCCCTCATAGTAGACACCTTCAGGCCACTCAGCATCATCTCCTCCCTGGGCTGTAAACTGACAAACCTTTAATTCTCTGGAATAAAAGGGATTTAGAGAATTAATATGGTACACCTTAGGCTTTTGGTTGGAGGTGGGGAATGCTATGAGATAATTAACAGCTCCCAGGTGCTCTTGGACCGTGAATGGCCCTTCCCACAACACTTCCATTTTATGGGCTTGGAGCGCCTTTAAGACCATGACCTGGTCCCCTACTTTGAAGGAACGCTCTCTGGCATGTTTATCATACCAGGCTTTTTGCTCTTTTTGAGCATTCTGTAGGTTTTCTTTAGCAAGGGCTAAAGAGGTTCGGAGGGTGTTTTGTAGTTGGTTACAAAGTCCAGAATGTTAGTTCCTGGAGAAGGTGTAAACCCCTCCCATTGCTGCTTCACCAACTGTAATGGCCCCTTAACCTCGCGGCCATATACAAGTTCAAATGGTGAAAACCGTAAACTGGGATATGGTACAGCTCTGTAGGCAAAGAGCAACTGCTGCAACACTAGGTCCCAATCATTGGAGTGCTCATTTACGAATTTACCTATCATGGCCCCCAAAGTTGCATTAAACTTCTCCACCAGGCCATTTGTTTGATGGTGGCAACCAAGTGATTCACCCCATGAGCTTCCCAAAGGCTTTCTATAGTTCCTGCCAGGAAATTAGTTCCTGCATCTGTAAGGATGTCGGAGGGCCAACCTACCCTGGCAAAAATGTCTGTTAGTGCCTGGCACACACTTTTAGCCCGGGTGTTGCTTAGAGCTACTGCTTCAGGCCATCGGGTGGCAAAATCCATGAAAGTCGGTATGCACTGCTTTCCTCTGGGTGTCTTTTTTGGAAAAGGACCCAGAATATCCACAGCTACTCACTGAAATGGAACCTCAATGATGGTGAGTGGCTGGAGAGGGGCTTTGACCTGGTCTTGGGGTTTTCCCACTTTTTGACACACCTCACAAGACCAGATATAGGTAGAAACATCCTTGCCCATTCCCTCCCAGTGGAACGACTTTCCCAAATGGTCTTTGGTTCTGTTCACCCCAGCATGGCCACTAGGATGATCGTGGGCTATGCTTAAGAGCTTTACCCGGTACTTAGTTGGAACTACCAACTGTCTCTGAGGATGCCAGTCTTCCTGGTTTCCAGCAGAAAGAGCTTCCTGTGTATAAAAGTCCTCTTTCTACAACAAACCTGGATTGATTAGAAGAGCTGAGAGTTGGTGGGTTGCTCCGTGCCGCTGTCCAAGCTCTCTGGAGGCTTTCATCTGCTTTCTGTTTGGTCTGGAACTGTTCCCTTGATGCTGGAGATATCGGTTCCTCATTGGATTGTGGACCTGGGCTTGGTCCCTCTGGAAGTGATGCAGGTGATGGGGCTGTTTCCATTGACTGTGAACCGCTCTTCGCTTGTGCACTATATTGGGGTTCAGCCTCTGGCTGAGTCTTGTGTAGGGTTATCTGCTGCTGCCGGTGCAGGTTCGGTGGGGCCCTCTGGTGTTAGGGTTGCAAGTACTGGATTCAGTGCTGGCAATGGTTCTGGTGCTGGTGGTTCCGCTGGTTCTGGTTCTGAGACTTGCTCTGTCTGGGTCTCTGGGACTGGATCCACTACTGCTGTTGCAGACGTTGGCATGGGGTCCGGTTCCATCACCCCAGACCGGGTCCTGGTAGACGTTTCCAGAACAGAGCTCGGTCTGACAGCTTGCCTAGCCTGGCTGCGGGTGACCATTCCCATCCTCTTGGCTAGGTTCACATGATTGGCCAAGTCTTCCCGCAACAGCATGGGGATGGGATAATCATCATAGGCTGCAAAAGTCCACGTTCCTGACCAGCCCTTGTACTGGACAGGCAACTTGGCTGTAGGCAAGTCAAAAGAGTTTGACTTGAAGGGTTGATTCGTCACTTGGATCTCTGGGTCGATTAAATTGGGGTCCACTAAGGAAGCATGGATAGCTGACACTTGTGCTCTGGTGTCCCTCCACGTGATGACCTTCTTCCCGCCCACACTCACAGTTTCCCTCCTCTCTGAGGGTATCTGGGAGGCATCTGGGCCTGAGGATCTCTGGTGTGATTCCGGTGCAATGAACTGTAATCTGTTGGGGTTCTTGGGGCAGTTGGCCTTTACATGCCCCGGCTCGTTATATTTAAAACATCGTCCAGCTGATGGGTCACTGGGGTGAGGTGGGTTTCTGGAGAACGGTGTGGCGGGACGATAAGGTGTCTGAAGTGTTCCTTGGTGTGTAGTTGGGGCCTTGGGCTGCCCCTGGTACTAGGGTGTGGTCTGAGGGTGACCCTTCTGGTATCCACTCCAACTGCGACCAGGGTTGTTCCTCTCTCCTCCCTCTACCCATTTTGTTCCGGCATGCCCCGCCTCTCTGGTGGTCTGGGACTGCTTGTATTGATCAGCATAAGAAGCAAGACATTTGTCTGAGTCCATTTTCTTATCCCATAAACACTGTTTTATATGCTCCTTAGACATATTTAGGAATTGTTCCCGAGTCATCAAATCACACACTCCTTCAAAGCTAGTTACACCCCTTCCTTTGACCCATTTATCTAACAGATCCTTCATCTGGTTTACTTAAGATACATTACTTAGTCCTAGGCCCTCTCTTAAGGGCTCTAAATTTTACTCTGTAAGTTTCAGGTGTAACTTGAAATTGGTTTAAAACCAAATTCTTAAATTTACCATAGTCAGAAGCCTCCTCAATAGGCATCTTATTGAATATGTCCAGAGCTCTTCCAGTCAATTTTACGACCAAGATGGTCATCTTGTGAGCTTCAGGAATTTGATGGAGTGTGCACAGTCTCTCAAAGGTGAGAAAATATTCAGCAATATCACTGGATTCATCATACTGTGGACATAGTCGCTCCCATTTGTGGATTGTTGGGGAAGGATTGTTAGGGTTATCTGGTATATTCTGCTGAGCCTTTGCCTTCTCTATCTCCAGTGCATGCTTCCTCTCTTTTTCCTTTTCCTCCTCAGTATCCTCCCTTTCTTTTTCTTTTGCCTCCATTTCTCTCCTGTGGGCAGCCTCCCTTTCTTTTTCGTTGGCTGACATTTCTTTTGCCTCCATTTCCATCTGTCTGAGTTCTACCCATCTTTCATGTTCCTTTTGTTTTTCCTCAGCCTCAAATCTGGCTAATTCCAGCTTCTGTTGAACAGTGCAGTCTGTCATCCTAACATCTCTGTTTTTAACTAATTTTACACCCGAGAGTTAGAAAGAAAACAAAACAAAAACTGGCTTGTAAAATTTTGCTGTGCTGTAACCTGGTACCTTTTTCTCTGACAGCTGTTCTCAGACTACAGAAAAATCCTTTTGTTATGTCTGCTGCTCTGTCCCCCAGGCAGAGAGACAGAATCTACAGCTGCAATCACCTTTTACAAAACCTTTTAAAATCCTGCGGTGCTTCTGGTTCAAAATGATCTCTGGTTCAAAATGATCCCACCACTCTGCCACCATGTCAAGGTTCCTTCCCCACTCTGAACTCTAGGGTACAGATGTGGGGACCTGCATGAAGGACCCCCTAAGCTTATTCTTACCAGCTTAGGTTAAAAACTTCCCCAAGGTACAAACTTTGCCTTGTCCTTGACCATATGCTGCCACCAGCAAGCGTTTTAAACAAAGAACAGGGAAAGAGCCCACTTGGAGATGTCTTCCCCCAAAATATCTCCCCAAGCCCTACACCCCCTTTCCTGGGGAAGGCTTGATAAGAATCCTCACCAATTTGTATAGGTGAACACAGACCCAAATCCTTGGATCTTAAGAACAATGAAAAAATCAATCAGGTTCTTAAAAGAAGAATTTTAATTAAAGAAAAAGTAAAAGAATCACCTCTGTAAAATCAGGATGATAAATACCTTACAGGATAATCGGATTCAAAACATAGAGAATCCCTCTAGGCAAAACCTTAAGTTACAAAAAGACACAAAAACAGGAATATACATTCCATCCAGCACACCTTATATTACCAGCCATTAAACAAAAGGGAATCTAACACATTTCTAGCTAGATTACTTAACAGGGGTTGTAAGGCTGCATTCCTGGTCGAGTTTAGGATCCTGACACAGGGAAGAAAGGAGAGCAGCAGAATATGGACCCTGGACTTCAGAAAAGCAGACTTTGACTCCCTCAGGGAACTGATGGGCAGGATCCCCTGGGAGAATAACATGAGGGGGAAAGGAGTCCAGGAGAGCTGGCTGTATTTTAAAGAATCCTTATTGAAGTTACAGGGACAAACCATCCCGATATGTAGAAAGAATAGTAAATATGGCAGGCGACCAGCTTGGCTTAACAGTGAAATCCTTGCTGATCTTAAACACAAAAGAGAAGCTTACAAGAAGTGGAAGATTGGACAAATGACCAGGGAAGAGTATAAAAATATTGCTCGGGCATGCAGGAGTGAAATCAGGAAGGCCAAATCGCACCTGGAGTTGCAGCTAGCAAGAGATGTTAAGAGTAACAAGAAGGGTTTCTTCAGGTATGTTAGCAACAAGAAGAAAGTCAAGGAAAGTGGTGGGCCCCTTACTGAATGAGAGAGGTAACCTAGTGACAGAGGATGTGGAAAAAGCTAATGTACTCAATGCTGCTTTTGCCTCTGTCTTCACGAACAAGGTCAGCTCCCAGACTGCTGCACTGGGCAGCACAGCATGGGGAGGAGGTGACCAGCCCTCTGTGAAGAAAGAAGTGGTTCGGGACTATTTAGAAAATCTGGGCGAGCACAAGTCCATGGGGCTGGATGCATTGCATTCGAGAGTGCTAAAGGAGTTGGTGGATGTGATTGCAGAGCCATTGGCCCTTATCTTTGAAAACTCATGGCGATCGGGGGAGGTCCCGGATGACTGGAAAAAGGCTAATGTAGTGCCCATCTTTAAAAAAGGGAAGACGGAGGATCCTGGGAACGACAGGCCAGACAGCCTCACCTCAGTCCCTGGAAAAATCATGGAGCAGGTCCTCAAGGAATCAATTCTGAAGCACTTAGAGGAGAGGAAAGTGATCAGGAACAGTCAGCATGGATTCACCAAGGGCAAGTCATGCCTGACTAATCTAATTGCCTTCTATGACGAGATAACTGGCTCTGTGCATGAGGGGAAAGCAGTGGACGTGTTGTTCCTTGACTTTAGCAAAGCTTTTGACATGGTCTCCCACAGTATTCTTGCCAGTAAGTTAAAGAAGTGTGGGCTGGATGAATGGACGATAAGGTGGATGGAAAGCTGGCTAGATTGTCGGGCTCAACGGGTAGTGATCAATGGCTCCATGTCTAGTTGGCAGCCGGTATCAAGTGGAGTGCCCCAAGGGTCGGTCCTCGGGCCGGTTTTGTTCAATATCTTCATTAATGATCTGGAGGATGGCATGGATTGCACCCTCAGCAAGTTTGCAGATGACACTAAACTGGGAGGAGAGGTAGATACGCTGGAGGGTAGGGATAGGATACCGAGGGCCCTAGACAAATTTAGAGGATTGGGCCAAAAGAAATCTGATGAGGTTCAACAAGGACAAGTGCAGAGTCCTGCACTTAGGACGGAAGAATCCCATGCACTGCTCCAGACTAGGGACCGAATGGCTAGGCAGCAGTTCTGCAGAAAAGGATCTAGGGGTTACAGTGGACAAGAAGCTGGATATGAGTCAACAGTGTGCCCTTGTTGCCAAGAAGGCCAATGGCATTTTGGGATGTATAAGTAGGGACATTGCCAGCAGATCGAGGGACGTGATTGTTCACCTCTATTCGACATTGGTGAGGCCTCATCTGGAGTACTGCATCCAGTTTTGGGCCCCACGCTACAAGAAGGATGTGGAAAAATTGGAAAATGTCCAGTAGAGGGCAACAAAAATGATTTATGAGGAGAGGCTGAGGCAACTGGGATTGTTTAGTCTGAGGAAGAGAAGAATGAGGGGTGATTTGATAACTACTTTCAACTACCTGAAAGAGGATGGGTCTAGACTGATCTCAGTGGTAGCAGATGACCGAACGAGGAGTAATGGTCTCAAGTTGCAGTGGGGGAGGTTTAGGTTGGATATTAGGAAAAACTTTTTCACTAGGAGGGTGGTGAAACACTGGAATGCGTTACCTAGGGAGGTGATGGAATCTCCTTCCTTAGAAGTTTTTAAGGTCAGGCTTGACAAAGCCCTGGCTGGGATGATTTAGTTGGGGATTGGTCCTGCTTTGAGCAGGGGGTTGGACTAGATGACCTCCTGAGGTCCCTTCCAACCCTGATATTCGATGATTCCTGATCTGTTCCCAGCAAAAGCATATCTCTCTCACACACTCTCATACACACACAACCCTTTGTTCTCTGCCCCCCCCCTCCAGATTTGAAAGTATCTTGTCCCCTCATTGGTCATTTTGGGTCAGGTGCCAGCGAGGTTACCTTAGCTTCTTAACCCTTTACAGGTGAAAGGGTTTTGCCTCTGGCCAGGAGGGATTTTATAGCACTGTATGCAGAAAGGTTGTTACCCTTCCCTTTATTTTTATGACAAGGTGGTTAATATATAGTCCTTGATGGCTCACACCATATACACATGTGCCAAACTCAGTCCCTCCTAATTTCTGTATGTGAGATGGAACTTGTTCTTAAGGACTTGTAGAAATTCTTGGCTTTTTTGTTTTCTGTTTCTCCTTTATCTGTCCAAATGTTCTTACATCCATGTATCTGGGATATCTGTCTTGAAATTCACATAGGGTCAGTCTACATGTCATGCTTAATTTCATAACCCACCGCTGCTTTGAGTATAACCTGGTCCAGGTGAAAATGTTTATACACACGCGCGCGTGCACACACACACACAGATACACTCTTTATGAAAACCATTTAAATTATAAGTTTTTCTCTGTGAGAAGGCTGGTCTCCTCATAGGTGTCTGTATAGTGCCTAGCCTAATCCTGATGGAGGCCTCTCTGCACTACTGTAATATAAATGTTAAGTAATATTGAATCAGTGCAGGAAACAAAATAAGGTAGAGCTCCTCTGACACAGGAAGGTAATCAGGTATTATAAAGAAAGATCCCTTATACAAAACAATATATTCAAAATCAGCTTCCTTCTATGTGGAGCTGAAGTTCATATCTCCACACCAATTCTAGTATGCAATTTTGCTAACCAAAGACCATGAATGATTCCCATTACTTCTCTGTGTTAGGATGATTCCATACCAGGCTATTATTCTTCCTGTGTTACCAAATTCCAGGTTCTTCTATTCAGATAAATACCATGTCTATTCATAAACTCCTAGCACACCATAGCTATCTATCTAATATTTAAGAGGCTCCCTGAGGACAACAGGATATAGCATATTATAAATCGTGTTTAAATAAATCTGAATTCACACTGATGCCAGGAGATATTAGCTGCACCTTGATCTGAAAGTTACTACTTTCAGTTATAAGATGTAGCTTTTTGTGATCTCCAGAGAAAATGCTCCCTTTTTTAAATATACCTTTGGGGTACTTAGAGTAAGAACTTCTATAGTCATCTGGGGCACCATGCCAGAAAAGAAGAGGGAACACAGAGAGAGGATGTGGGTGGGTACCACTTAAAATACCCTGGGCTGGGAGGAAAAGAACCTTAGGAAAAGTGATGGAACAAAGGACCTAATGAATGCAGTCTAGAACCTTGCAGTGTCTCCAACAACAGTTCACCTGGAGCTATCCCCTCTTTATTGCAGTAACTAGAACAAAGCAAAATGTATCTTCATACTAAGGGTACCACACAGCACCAAAGTTAACTAAAAATCCATAAGTTTCTAGGAGGACATGGCCTTAGAATTTCAGGTATTTGTTTAGAGAACTGGTGCTCTATGCATTCTATGTGCATTGATCTCCCATTGGATCCATGTCAGATCTCTGTTGTAAAGAATAATTAAAAAAAAAAGTTAGATTCAATCACCCCATCATGATCAAGTTACGGAAGAAAATGCCATTTCATTAGCATGGTACTGTATAATACACTACTTGTATATGAGCAGGATGAGGGCCAGATACCCTAATATTTACCTGTTTGTTTGAGCTAAGAAGGAAATCTTAGGTGAAATGTGTTTGAAGCTTCTATTTATATGCATAATAAAAAGCAGACATTGTCAGTGGGAATGCATGTCACAAGGGAGAGACAAAAGAAATGATTTGTCATTCTTCTGCTTTTGGGAGTAATGGCTATGCAAAAACTCACCAACATACTAGAAACTGAAGCTAATGGATGAAATTAGCTTAGAGAATTGCATGATGTTTCAGTACCCATTCAGCTGGTGTTAGAAATTTAGGTTGGTGCCTGAGACTTGTAGGTGAAGCATGGGTGGGGATGGGGAAGTGGTGGTGTGCTTCAATTTTCCCTTTTTATTTTTTTTCCACTTACACCCGGCAGCAGGGAATGCAGCATGACCACTCACCACTCTATCCCACAATTGAAACAATGAGCAGAACTTTGTTACCAGCCATACAAGTAATTTCTTTCCAGCTTATCTCAAAACAGTACAAAGAGGCAAGTCCAATAAGGTTTGTATTTTAATGTTTATTAGGTGTTTAAATAAACTTCACATAACAGTGAATTGTATTACACCAAAATAAGGAATATTATCGCCGTTCTTTAACTAAGGCTCCCATTTGCAAGAAATTTTGGGGTAGGTTTGTCTTGTTGTGCCAAGGACACACACAGCTGTCATCTCTTTGCATGTGCAATGTTGCAGTGCATAAATTTGATTATTATTATTATTATTATTTATTATTTTAGAAGTGTTTTCAACCATCTTTCCTGTGCTCAGTGTCCTCCGGCATGCATACAGGGAGGCTTTTTCTATACCAGAGTTTTTGTTCATATCTGTAGTAAGTAAGAGATATTAATGGCAGAATGATCTCCCTTTATGTTGTAATCAACTCCAGGGAGGAGTGATTGTTGTCTCAACCATCTAAGTCAAACCAGCTTAAAACAAAAAATCCTGAAGATATTCGTCTTTTGATCAGAAAAGTTTCATATATGAAAGACTTTCAATGCTGCTTTCAGAGCTGATATTCCTCTTGACTGTGATCGCAAAAAGTGGGGCCACAGTTGCATTCATTGTTCAGTGAGCTTGTCCACATAGTTAAACCCACCGACAGCAATGAATGTTGATTGTGACCTTTTTAGTAAAGCTTTGCAAAGAGGATGGGGTGGGGGTAAGAGATACCTTGTGTGCTGGTTTGGCAGCTGTCTTCAGTGAAAGGCCTGAAAGCATGAAGCAAGGAGGATGATGGTTAGCTGGAGGGTACAATCAACGGTCGATGGTTTTCACTTTAATTCCAAACTCACCGACAGCGTTGAATGTTCACTGAAGCAACCACTAAAAACAGAACTCCACGGACTTGACAGCATCCTTAAAAATCTGAAAGGGGAGGGGGAATCATAACTGACACAGTGGTTTTTAATCATACAGATTATGCAGTTTGTCATTGTTCCCTTAGCACCATCACCCACCCTCCTTGGCCCATTCTATTACAGTCCTACAGCAAGGAACTGGCAACGCTCCAGGCTTTGATCCTATGAAAAGAAAAGGTCTGTTTCATTTATTTAAAAGCTTTATTTATCTAGTTTGGAAATCTAGACTGAAATATCTAATGTTGTTTAGCTCCATGGTTTGACTCACGTTAATCAGAGTGTGCAATCCCATACCTCTACACAACTGGGTAAAAGCAAAATGAACCAGCAACGTCACTAATAGATTGCCCAGTCCCAATAAAGTCTCTTCTGCTGGGTAAATTCAATCAAACCTGAATCTGTTTAAGGTTGTTGGGTATTGACTGTTTTAAGCAGCTTTTGTTTCTCAATAAGCTTCTAGGGGAAGATGGGGAGGTAGAACTACTTCATTCTCTTTGTAAATTACCATATATGCCAGTAGCATTATATTAAATAATTGTCTGTTCTGAAAGGAGCATCCTGTTTCTTCAAATGCTTCTATACAACCCATACAATTAATCTAATTTAGAAAGCCCTTCTACATACATATCCACCACACACATCTGCCTAACCTAAGAAGTCAACTGAAATCCCATTATACTAGTTTAGAGGTAATCAGATTGCAATCTGATGCAGTGTTAGTCTTTCTTTAAATGTAAATTTCAGTTTGCTCCCCCTGTTATGAAAGTAAGAGGTGAACTTATCTGGGTCATTCTAACCTAGAGATTCCTTCTTGGAGTGCAATGGGATGTGTGTGTGGTAGGCTTTTTTTGTTTTTGTTTGTTTGAAGTGTCTTGTCCATATCAAGGATTTGATTATCACGCTTCGTGAAGTACTCATTCTGATAAGGCTCCAGCAATAATGGAAGTTGTTTGCCTTTCTTCTAAACTTTGCCAGTTCATTTAGACTTTCTCTTCTATCAAAACTGGCTTTTAGAGAAAAGGAAGTGTATGTAGTATTGCAATTCATGTGTAACGCAACAAAAATTTGTCGTCTTTGGCCATTAATTGGAAGGGCTGGGAAGTGGAAAGACAAGTCTCACTTTGTCCTCTGATTCATACTCATCTACCTTGCTTACTATCTGCACTGGCACACAGAATTGGTCTGCAGAAGAGAAATCCCTTGAAAGGTTCAAGCTAAACTATAGAGTTTTTATCTTACTGTGCAGCAGAACTAGTTATCATGAAACTGATGATTTGTTGGTTTTCATTAAGTGCTGCATCTGAAATCTTGTTTCCAAGTGGGGTTGGTGTGGTATATTTGGCATATCAATGCATAACCTATTTTCACTTCAAGCATCTCTTGTTCAACTTGCTAATATTCACATAAATGGAACCCCAAAGCTAAAAGACACCACATATCATGACTCTGTGCTATTTCCTTTAGTATGGTAAATAAGGCTCCGTGACAAGGACTTTAAGTCATAGCTATTTCTTTTAACTGATTTGTCCTGCTGCCATAAATATAAAGGGAAGGGGTTAAGAAGCTCTGATACAGTACTATAAAATCCTCTTACCTGTAAAGGGTTAAGAAGCTCGGGTAACCTGGCTGGAACCTGACCATGAAATGACCAATGGGGGGACAAGATACTTTCAAATCTGGGGACCGGGGGAAGGCTTTGTCTGTCTGTGTGATACTTTTGTTATGCGGCTGCTCTGTCTCCAGGCAAAGGGACAGAACCTGCAGCTCTAATCAGCTTTAAAAAACTCTCCCTGTTTTTCAAGCAGAGAGAAAAAATTGTCCTTTTAAAAATCCTGCTGTGCTTTTGGTTCAAAAATGATCCCACTGCTAGCACCATGTCAGGTTCCCTCCCCACTCTGAACTCTAGGGTACAGATGTGGGGACCCACATGAAAGACCCCCTAAGTTTATTTTTACCAGCTTAGGTTAAAAACTTTTTCCCAAGGCACAAATTCCACCTTGTCCTTGAACAGTATGCTGCCACCACCAAGTGATTTAGACAAAGAACAGGGAAAGGACCAGTTGGAGTCCTATTCCCCCAAAATATTCCCCCAAGCCCTACATCCCCTTTCCTGGGGAAGGCTTGATAACATCCTCACCAATTTGTATAGGTGAACACAGACCCAAACCCTTGGATCTTAAGAACAATGAAAAAGCAATCAGGTTCTTAAAAGAAGAATTTTATTTAAAGAAAAGGTAAAAGAATCACCTCTGTAAAATCAGGATGGTAAATACTTTACAGGGTAATCCAATTCAAAACATAGAGAATCCCTCTAAGCAAAACCTTAAGTTACAAAAAAACCACAAAAACAGAACTACACATGCCCTCCAGCACAGTGAATTTCACAAGCCAAAAACAAAAGAAAAATCTAATGCATTTTCTAGATAGATTACTTACTAACTTTACAGGAGTTGGAGGGCTTGCATCCTTGATCTGTTCCCGGCAAAGGTATCCCACAGACACACAGCCTTTCTCTCACTCCCCCCCCACCCCCACCCCAGATTTAAAAGTATCTTGTCCCCACATTGGTCATTTCTTGGTCAGGTGCCAGCCAGTTTACCCGAGCTTCTTAACCCTTTACAGGTAAGAGGATTTTATAGTACTGTATCAGAGCTTCTTAACCCCCTTCTCTTTATATTTGAGACCTGCATATACTGGAATTGATTGCCCCACTTTTTAAACATGTAATAGTAAACTAAGATAAATGATTTGCTGTCCTTTATCGAACAGAAAATCATACTGGTGCACATCAGCATGACTGTAGTAGCATAAACTGGAGTCCTCTTTCTTCTGCGGGCTACAGTGTGTGTTGTAGACAGGAGGCTCCTTTTTCTTTTCTTTTTTTTTCTTTTTTGGCCTGGGAAATGAATCACTTGCAATTGTGAAAGCTTCAGAATTCAAAGTAAATGCAGAGTAAACTTGTTTTGCCAATACAGCCAAGAACTTGTGATGTATCCACATATAGCAGACCACAGTCTTGCGGCTTGATTATCTGCTCACTCACACTGGTTTTATTCCAGTGCAACTCCATTGGCTTCAGTGAAGTTACTCCTGATTTACATCATCATGAGTGAGTGGAGAATCAGGCTCTTGGATTCGACAGGCCTTTGTTCCGATCTGCGTGTGGTCAATGTTGTCCCAGCTAAATGAGCAGTTTAGGGTCACTCACATTTTAGCATAGAAGAAGGGAGGATGTTTGCTTTTTATTCTCCATTTCTTTTAGTACTACTTCTCCTTTTCTGTCACTTCCCCCCCCCCACTCTCTCTCACTCACACACACACACACACACACACACACATACACACACACACACACACACACAATGTTGCCTGGCTGATAACCAACCTCTCTATTTCCAAGGTTAGGTTCTGTGGCTGGGTTAAATTCTATCTCAAAAACTACAGCTGGCTTTTCATTCTAGTCTTCTAGACTGGAGATAGATGTAAAACCACAGTGTTGCTTTATTTAACTCTACGCTGATGGAAGCAGAGGCTCATGAGAAATCCAGGCACTCATGAGCTGCAGTCCCGATGCCCCAAACCTGCAGTTTATGTAGGGTAATAATGCTTTCCTCTTGTCATCTGGTTTTCATTTAAAAAAAAAATTCCCAACTGGGCAAATATAGCTTAGCTGGCTGTGCTACAAATGCCAGATTTATTTTAAGTTTTATTTCAAATCTCCAGGCTTATGAGAACATTCAGATTACTTGTATGCTTTTTTTTAATTTAAGGTTAGTAGGTCATAAATAAACCAAAGCACTTTCCTTGCTATGAGCAATAGGGTCATAACGTACATGAAATATCACTTTTAAAAAAGTAGGAACCTAACGTGAATTGACAGAGGTACATGAGGAAGTAGTTCATTGTGTCGCTGTAAAGGCCATAGGGATTTGGGCTGTTGAGATTGTCTGTTTCAGGAATAGATTATATATCTTGTCTGATGACCTGCACTTAATTTAAGTGACTGCCTTTGCCAGTCCTTCCAGAGGGCAACAGTGTGAAATAGAGCATCTCATCTTCAGTCTCCAGTCCTTTTTTCCTCTTCTTGATGGCTGACCTAAATTGAAGATATGGGGTGTGTGTTGCACAAACCATTACTTTGCTGCTGAGGAAGCTGCATCTCAACTCCTAATTAACAGGAGTCCACATCTTGACTTTTTTATCTGGTATCAAAGAAGAATGTTTAACTGCATAATATTGGCTAATATCAGCAACTAGATTTCACTGTTCACTACTACTCATGTTTACAGTTTCCCTATATGGTATAGTTAATTAGGCTTCCTTTCCCTATTTGGAAATAGTGACTGCAGCTTTAATTTGAAACTCTTCCCTGCCCTCTTCTTTGTCCCTCACCTTCCTTTTTCCTCCTCCACGCACCCACCCACCGATTGCGGAATACATGATAGATGTCAAATAAGTCTGGATCCATGTTGACTGCATTGAACATCCTTTTGAATCTGTCTTGCTGCCTTTACATGCAGTGAGATTGTTAAGACAAGCACCTGGTTATACAAATAGTCTGGAATTGGGGATTTCTTGCAAGTACATACAGGTTCTAAGTATTGCACTCCTAGCATAGCTTTTTAGGGATACATTTAAAAAAAAAATTCTATGCAGCTTCTGCACTGATTGAAAGATTATGTTAATGTAGCTCAGTGGTAAAGGCTTTGAGTGGCTTACAGCATCTTTAACTTGCACTGACAACATTTAACAGTTAATAGCATCCCCTTGATGTTGTTAAATTGTTACTACAGGGAAAATTATGCCTTGCATATAAATATTCATTTGTCTAGAAGCAAGGGGCAAAACCACGTTGTTCTGCACGTGTCACAAACTATCACTTGTGCACAGTTTTTGGCTACTTTCATTAATCTCCCACAGTCAGCAAGCCTTCAGTTATACACTTGGAGACAGGAAGAAAGAGAGTGCATTTTCAAACTCTTTTTCAATTTTGACACGAAAGTGTGAATTCCAGTGGCAGTATCTAAAAATGGTATTAAGACAGATCCTCCGCTAGTATAAATTGGCATAGCTCTATTGGTATCAATAGAGCTAGGCCAGTTCACACCATATGAGGTCCTGAGCATGATTTGCAAGTAGAGTGAGGCATAATTATTGGCTCCTTTTTATTCCCTTTTAAAACCAGTTTACCTGTTCTTCTGTTCCATTGTTCATGTTGTTTCTCCATTTTTAAATATATAAAATTATATATATAAAACCCTCTCAAATGCCACATCTTCATATTGTATTGACACTGGACCTGAAATAAAGTAACACACACAAAGAATGAGTTAAATCCACTTGACCATTGTCAACAGAAGCTTTATTTTATTTCTTGGCTGGCTGTCCAACGCAAGTAACTTATTGAAATGAAACTTAGTGTTAAAAGTAAAAATTTATGGACACTGCAAGAAAGGAAGTCCTTCTGTAGCAGAAAGGGGGGTGGGGAGGAAGCATTCACTTCTGCAACACATGGGTAAAAGACAACAACAGAACCTAAACTGCGAAGCAGTATTATCTGATCTCACAATATTTTTACAAATCCTAATTGAAGTGGATAGAAGTTTGGGGTGTGTTGGGAGTGCAGAATCAATTCCTAAATATGGACTCAATGTGGGAGTTACTGGGTGGCATTAGATGGCTGGTGTACGCAGGAGATCAGATTAGATCGTCATAATGGTCCTGTCTGGCCTTAAAGTTTATGAAAATATTTTAATATCCTTGTGTAGTACTGGAGCAAAAGGATGTTCTAGGGAATCCTTTCACCCACCATGAAATGCAGCCACCTCTGGGGAAAAGAGTAGCAGCTGTGTAACATGTCAGAGCAATACCACTTACCAGTCTAACACAGAAAGGGAAAATGTTATATTCAATACGAATCATAATAGATTGCTTTGTGTAAATTCTGCCACTTATGGAGCCATTTTTTTCTAGTGATATGGTGTGTATATATGTGTGTGTGTGTGTATGTATGTATATATAATGTGTGTATAAACGGAAACTATACTGTGTACCAAATTTATTCCTGGTGTAATGCAACTGCCCATGAAATTTAAAGAATAAATGTTGGCATGTTAGAAAACCTGCTTTGAAATAAAATAGCAGCTATAGAAATCTTTTAAAAACTTTGTGACCTACATGGCAAATTGCTGAATAAATACATAGCTTCCCTCAGGCCAGAAGATTTCACTGATGGCTACTGAAGATGGTTTTTGAGTAAACTTGCTGTCCAAAAATTAACTGTGCTGTTAAAATTAAACACATCAGCTAATATTACATGTCTGCAACACAATCTTTCTGAGAAATGGGATGCTGTTTAATCACAATAGTTTAAGACCAGTGCAAGTGTGAGCAGTGGTGATGACCTATTTGCTTAATCAAATATTTGATTACTCTTACAGAAATTATTCAGAGAACTAGAAGCTTTCGGTGAATACTTAGCCATAAAATTTTTAGCTTTGGAAATTTGCTAAAATTCTGATAATGACTAAAATACAAACTAGGTCATATTAATGTAATGTTTCCAAAGTGCATTTACTGTATATTGAATGTCATTATTTATTGGTTTAATTACATTTAATTATCTTAAACAGACATCTGTATTATCAGGTCTGATTATGCCATACTTACATGAATAGTCCTATTTTGAAATCAGAGGAACCACTCAAATGTGAAGGGATTACAGGATTGGATTTATAGTCTATTTTTCATTTAAAACCAAGAATTAATGGACAATTTCAAATACTGCCTGCAGTTGCCCAGCCCTCTTGGGCTAGAATTCTCTATTCAGTTTGTTACTGGAACATATTGTTATTTATGGAAGATGTACACATTTGTGTTCATAAATCACATACAAACATCTGTTCTTTAGATCACTCAAAGTAGTATGGCAACTGCTTTTTATATCAATATCCGTGAAGCAAAGCTCACCTACTGACTTCACACTTAACCTCTATTTATTCTAGCAAATATTTCAGCACTCTAACTTTCTAGGCAAGGCAAAACACTCGGAATTGCAAACAGTCTGGCATAGAGATCTGTGTGGCCCAGGCCCAAAACGTGTCAAGTGGAACTAAAACAAAGATGAGGTGAAAATTAGAAGCAACATGATAGGCTTAAGCTAAAGCATAAGTAGTTCAGCTAGCAATTCTCTGTACTCACTATCACCTTTTGAAGACCATTTCTTACCATCTCTCCTGTTTTGATTGCCTCAGACAGACATACTTTCCTTATCTGACATAGAACATAGTCTAGTGGTTAAAGACCAGAATGATGAGTTTGGAGATCTGTGCTCTCTAGTCCCAACTCTGCCACATTATTTAATTTTTTGCATACAAGTCACTGAAGCCAATAATTTTAAAGCTGCACTCATAAAATACCTGGTGCACCTGCCAGCTGTAGTTGTTCACAAGCAAATGTTTAAGTACATGTGAGGCAGTGTTGCCCAATAAATAGCGTACTGGGCGGGGAGTTAGGAGATCAGAGCTCTTTCTATTGCTGGTTCTGCTCTCTTCAGGGCTTTGTCTCCTTTTCCCCATCTGTAAAAGAGATTAAAATACTTGTCTGCTTTTGTAAATCATTTTAAGATCTGTGGATGAAAGGCACTATATAAGTAATTGTTGTTGAAGTCTGAAAGTGCATAAGTGCATTCAGTGTCTTAGGTGCTAAGAGTTGTTTTGTTTTTGCGTGCACTCATCTGTAAAATGGGAATATAATATTTCTCCTCCTGACAGGAATGGTATTGTGAGGTTCCCTTCATAAATGTTTGCAAAGCAACCTTTATGGTAGTTAGTGCAAAGTATGGATAATTTTATATGAACAATAAAGTATTAACTTTGAAGTCTCTGTAGTAATTGAATTTTAGACTGCAAACCCAATCCTGCATCTATACAGTACCTAGTGCAGGATTGGGGCTTTATATAAAGCTCAACTAGACATTTGTTTCCTTGGATCAAGAGGGAGCAGGATAATTGCCTGCATTCTCCAGCATGAACAGATTTTAGAAGAGCGGATGACTTTCTGGTCTAGGTACTGGATTGGGAGATGTGTATTCAATTCCTGCTTCCATGCCCTCTTGAGCTTAATCTCTGTACCTCGGTTCCCTAGCTGTAAAGTGGACATATTACTTTGTTTCTACGGCCCTTGATCTGCCTTGTTTTCAAAATCTCTTTACAAGAAACTGTCCCTGCTTAAATGGGTTTGTACAGCGCCTAACATAATAGAACGCTGAAATTGGTTTTGTCATCTAGGAGCTATTTTAATCCATTTTGCACATTACATGTGTTTTTTGCTGATGGCAGTGCTGCGTGACTATAATGGCTATATTTCAGGTTATTCAGCGTGTAAGATCAAAATGAATTGCTAATTAGAGAGAGAAGGACGTTTTTAGCGTTTCATCTAGAGATCCTATTTTAAAGCAAAGATGACATTTAACAGTTCAGATGTATATGCGTGCTCCCATCACCCTTCAGAGTCTGGTGGAGTAACAATACGATTTAAACTTGTTCCCCTTTTCTTTCTGATTCACTGTAGAATTGAACCCTTGGAACTACAAAATTCTAATAATCCTAACTCTGCCACTCAGTTACTTTCAACCAAGGTGAGTGTTTTTATCCTCACAGTGTCTATTTCCCTTGTCTAAAAGATGGATAAGAGTTACCTGCCTCACAAAGATGAATTTGTTCAAAGCACTATACAGACATTAAAATACTATATAAACCCTAAATAGCGTTATTGTGTACAGACATACTTTACATGCTGATAACTTGCAAGTTGTATCTAGAGTAGGCACAAGGAATTTTATTCTTCTAGGAAACATGACATTGAACATTGTCTAGGGTCTTAAATAAGGCATTCAATACTAAGCATATGTTTAAGATGGAAATGAGCTCAAGGCACAAATGGCATTCCACTCAGAATTGCGACTTTAAAGTCTGCAGGGCAATAGATCAGTGATAACCTTATCATTTTGGCAGGGAATATACCATAGTGCTTTAACACCCTTATTTTTTTTGAAAGCTCTGTGTACTGAACAAGTTTCAGGCATAATTATTACAATATTTCTCACATAATATCCTAGGTAGCATCAACTGGTTGTAGCATTCTACTTCACTTCCTGTCCTAAAAATATCACTGTTACTATTAACTAGCTGCATAACCAATCTTCAACATCAGAGGCTGAGCATTTCAATGGTGGATGAACTAATCCTATGAGTATATGGGATGAAATTCTACTCTTGAGATGTGGCCATGTAAGGGAGATGAAGTGGCACTGGCTCAGCATTTACTATTGGACTGCCCACCAGCACCAACAGGACTAGTTAGGTGGAACTGAGGTTGAAAGGGATTGGTGGGAATGCTCAGTTCACCTTACTGCTGCTCTGAAAATGAGAGCTAGTGACTGTGCCAACCTCTGCGTACACACTAGACAACTGAACACTATCACATCCACAGCTGACACATCATGCCCCCTTCCCCCCCACTTGGGATTGTGAAGTGCTGTGGGTTGCAGTACAAAGGCTCCTGTCTTGAATGTTAGTAGGACTCCTCTAATGCAATTGTATGGCATACTGGTTTGGGGATACAGAGAAGCTCCCTAGGTTCTCTTCACCTCAATCATCACTCTAATGCTCATCACAAGGGAGGATTTGGCCTAGAGTTAAGACTTCTAGCATTCTTTGAAGATGGAAATTTGTTGTTCTCAAGTACAAACAGCATCCTGGGCATTAACAATATTGTCATCTTGACTTGCTAGTATGTCCATTGTTCTCAGACATAATGACTATAGATGGCTTACTGATGGCTAAGAAGACATCAGCTGAACAGTTCAGCTGACCAACAACAACTATTGAGAAGCTTAATAAGTTTAGCCCACTTTCAACTCTTGTATTTTAATCTGCTGCTGATGTTCAGGCAACTGGAGGGTAACCCATTCCCTACACACCAAGTATTAAGATGCTCAGCCTTCCTACAAAGATGCACTGGGTTCCCCTAAGAGCTTTCTCAACAACCCCATTTCTAGAACAATGTCAAAAATGATCTTCTTGGGAAAGGAGTGGTGCTCCTACAATCCCAGGAAAGGAGAGCTTTCTTCTGTTGGAGCCTAGTAGAACGAACTCCTGTATCTCTAGAGTTTGGGAGGGTGGTAGAATTTCCATGAATCATTGGCTGTGCACTGAGACAAGTAGTAACTGGATCAGGCCATTAAGTAGCATTTTGACAATCAAGAATAATCCTTTCATGTATTTTTAGGCAGGTGTTTATTTCAGCAGACCCATAGCCTTAAAATCTCACCTATCCTGCAGGGAGGGAGGGACTCTGTAGAACTCGTCCTGCAGGACAGGCAATTTCTCTTGGAACAGAAACGACTTTAATGCTACAGGAGCATATATTTATCATTTAAGTATCTGCATTTTCCAAAGAAAATTTTTCAATTTTCATGAAACTTACCAAGAAATCAAGGGTCATACTCTGGCTCCATAAGTATACAGGTGAAATCCAGCCCTGTTCCTATTGCATTTCTGCACAGGGAGTAGTCCGTATTCCCTGATTTGAAGCATGGGGGGAGAGAGTTAGCACCACCAATGCCACCATACACTCCACAGTGGCCTGCAGTGGAGAGAACTCATGTTGTGCCCTTTTCAAAATTATAGCGATTGCTGCTCCAGTGCCTCCAGAAGTTTTCTACTGGCAGATCAACCCCAGCCACTGCTGCTGAAGTCCCTGCCTGCTACCCTCAAATATGGCAATAGTTTCTCGATCCACAGTTTAATTCTAAGCAAGGAGTACATCACACAATCTAGTATTGAGGCTAGTACAGAATGCACAAAATAGAGCTGATGATTAATGATAAAGTTGCTACTAATGTGAGATTGCCCACTTGGGAGGAAAATGTTGCTGTGTTGTCCTAGACTTGCTCAGAGGAGACAAAACAAGATGAGAATTTTTGCAGTAGAGGTTCTCTCAGTAGATCTCAGTTTTTCAGTGTCACATCTCAGGCTTTTACCACCGCTTCTGGAATGCAGATACTATGTGACAAGGACTCCAATCTATTCCATAAGGTGTCCCATGGAAGAGACTCAAGGACCATCACCTTTCCCCACTTGCAGTCATGAGGACCACCTCACGCATTGCATAACTTCTGAGTATTTACAGAAATTATTTACACATGGACAAGAATTTGGGGTGGAGGGGTTAATGACCCAAAGCTAATCTCCTAAATAAACTGCCAAATTTTCAAAAGTTCTGAGCACCCAGCTACACCCATTCAAAACAAATATGCTAATTATGGGCTCAGTTCTGCTGAGCTTGACATAAATTGCATGCTCAACAGCTGAGAGGAACAGACCCAAAATGTACATGTTTAATATAGCCAGGGCCACTCTACTTTGGCACTTGCTCCAGTAGCTTCAACCATCTGAAGTGGACCAGAAACCTGTTAGTACAGTGGCTTATTGTTAGTCTCCTTTTACCCCTTTAAAATACATTTTTATGTGCATGAGCAGGTATATATTGTGCAATGTATCTGTGACTAAAGAAAATTAGTTACCCATAGAAGGTTAAAATAGTAGATCAAAGGCTACAAACCCCTTCTCCACTTTTATGCAAGATAGTAATCTTTATAATCTAAGGCTTTGTCCTCTCTGCCTACCTAGTGTCCTGCTTCCCGTAACCAGTGAGCGCGGCTGCCCTTTGCGGAGCACTTTATGGTCCAATAAGCACCGTCGACTCTTGCTTTCTATTGAGAAGACTAAACAGGACCCCTACTTTATTTTTTTTTTCCAATAGGAAAATGCCAGGTGGAAGTGATTGTTAAAGTACAACGTGTGCTGAGTGGAGTAATTGGAGAGTTGGGAAGAGGGGTGAGGTGTTTTTTTGGTTGGTTGTTGTGTGGTGGGTTCTTTTTGGTTTGTTTGTTTTTGTTTTAGTTTTATATAAAGTCTCCTTTTCTTTATCCTTCAGTTCCTGGTTCGGGACTATTTAGAAAAGCTGGACGAGCACAAGTTCATGGAGCCGGATGCGCTGCATCCGAGAGTGCTAAAGGAGTTGGTGGATGTGATTGCAGAGCCATTGGCCGTTATCTTTGAAAACTCATGGCGATCGGGGGAGGTCCCGGACAACTGGAAAAAGGCTAATGTAGTGCCCATTTTTAAAAAAAGGGAAGGAGGAGGATCCTGGAAACTACAGGCCAGACAGCCTCACCTCAGTCCCTGGAAAAATCATGAAGCAGGTCCTCAAGGAATCAATTCTGAAGCACTTAGAGGAGAGGAAAGTGATCAGGAACAGTCAGCATGGATTCACCAAGGGCAAGTCATGCCTGACTAATCTAATTGCCTTCTATGACGAGATAACTGGCTCTGTGCATGAGGGGAAAGCAGTGAATGTGTTGTTCCTTGACTTTAGCAAAGCTTTTGACATGGTCTCCCATAGTATTCTTGCCAGTAAGTTAAAGAAGTATGGGCTGGATGAATGGACGATAAGGTGGATGGAAAGCTGGCTAGATTGTCGGGCTCAACGGGTAGTGATCAATGGCTCCATGTCTAGTTGGCAGCCGGTATCAAGTGGAGTGCCCCAAGGGTCGGTCCTCGGGCCAGTTTTGTTCAATATCTTCATAAATGATCTGGAGGATGGTGTGGATTGCAACCTCAGCAAGTTTGCAGATGACACTAAACTGGGAGGAGAGGTAGATACGCTGGAGGGTAGAGATAGGATACAGAGGGACCTAGACAAATTAGGGGATTGGGCCAAAAGAAATCTGATGAGGTTCAACAAGGACAAGTGCAGAGTCCTGCACTTAGGACGGAAGAATCCCATGCACCGCTACAGACTAGGGACCGAATGGCTAGGCAGCAGTTCTGCAGAAAAGGACCTAGGGGTTACAATGGACAAGAAGCTGGATATGAGTCAACAGTGTGCTCTTGTTGCCAAGAAGGCCAATGGCATTTTGGGATGTATAAGTAGGGGCATTGCCAGCAGACTGAGGGACGTGATCGTTCCCCTCTATTTGACATTGGTGAGGCCTCATCTGGAGTACTGCGTCCAGTTTTGGGCCCCACACTACAAGAAGGATGTGGAAAAATTGGAAAATGTCCAGCGGAGGGCAACAAAAATTATTAGGGGACTGGAACACATGACTTATGAGGAGAGGCTGAGGCAACTGGGATTGTTTAGTCTGAGGAAGAGAAGAATGAGGGGGGATTTGATAGCTGCTTTCAACTACCTGAAAGAGGATGGATCTAGACTGTTCTCAGTGGTAGCAGATGACTGAACGAGGAGTAATGGTCTCAAGTTGCAGTGGGGGAGGATTAGGTTGGATAGAAGGAAAAACTTTCACTAGGAGGGTGGTGAAACACTGGAATGCATTACCTAGGGAGGTGACGGAATCTCCTTCCTTAGAAGTTTTTAAGGTCAGGCTTGACAAAGCCCTGGCTGGGATGATTTAGTTGGGGATTGGTCCTGCTTTGAGCAGAGGGTTGGACTAGATGACCTCCTGAGGTCCCTTCCAACCCTGATATTCTATGATTCCTCGCTCCTCCCAGCACCTCTAGTTCTTTCCTTTTTGCTTTCTTCTCTCCCACTTGCCTAAAGTCCTGAGAAACTGAATTTGGGTCCATAGAGCAGCTCACAAGCCTTGTCCTTGTCCTTTTAAATCTTAGCTTAAATGCTCCCCAGCTGCTTCTCCAGCCCAGCAGCAGTGATGCTTTACCTTGCAGGCCAGCCACTGCAGTGATAGCTTAAATCCTGACTAACATCCCATTTAGGAAACTTGACTGGGAGCTGGTTTAATGACCCACATTCCATTTCTCAGAGGATTGGCAAAGGAGGTGTGAGAGACCATGGTGAAGAGACAAGCTTAATTTTCATTATTTGTACCATGATAGTGCAGAGCAGCCCAAACAGAGATCAGGGCCCTGTTGTGCTAGGCACTGTACAAATACCTAGTGAGGGACTGCCTCTGCCCCTAAATAGACAAGACAGGGTAGAAAGATAAACCAAAGGCACAAAGGGGTGAAGTTACAGATTTTGTCTGCAAAGTGTCATTTAAAAAGAACCCCCTGTGGCTGTTAGGTTAAATGGGGGATAGAACGTTAGTGATGAGAGAGAGTTAAATTGCGTGTGTGTGTAAGTAAAACGTGCATATAAGCTTTTAACCCCTTAATGGGTTCTCTTCCACTTGGTAACTTAAGGACCAGATGGTACACTGCTGTGACCTACAGAAGGCTAATAAAATATGACTGGACACCTGGGCCTATAGTTTACATATTCAGCAATGAGTTTGGGTGCCTAACTTGTGACTCATTGAAGGGGCCTGGTGTTCAGAGAATGAGTGTTCAGCCCTCTCAAAAAATCGGACCCTTTAAAGGTGTCTCAGGTTGGGCACCCAAACTTGATAGTCACTGTTAGATGAGACTTTGTCTTCAGTGTCCACAACCATTGTCTAATACGTTGGTAGATTTCTGTTGTCTTGCTTTTGCATAAAACCCTCTTCAGAATAAGAACTTTCCTTGATTGTCTGCATCTCTTGTATACCTACGTATCTTCATGGATAGTAATAAGTGAGGATTCTGTACTCCATGGATTTAGCATTTTGTATAGGTAAACAAGTGAAACTGATACTTTTTGTATCTTTCTTGTTCACAGCTTTAGGTAAAATTCACCTCTGTACAGAGGGCCAGTGCAAGGCCTGTGTATACCACTTAAGTCCTATGCAAACCCTATATTGAAGGCCTTGTGTCGAGGCTTTATGCTGACTCTGCATACTGGGTGACTTTCATTCTTGGTTAATGTGATCCAGGTGCTAAAAAACCCTGGCTGAAAAGTGTTAAGTTAAAAGCACAAGTCAGCTAGGTACATAAATATTACATGGTTAAATCTGTAATGGGTTCCCACAGCAGATTTGCTTTGTTTAAAGAGTTCCATAACCCTGCTGATTTATGGCATCTTTTCCAAGAGTACACTACTTGCAGAGAACTCCATCTAAACAGTTTCTGTCACACTGGAGGATTATTACACTTGAGTAACTAATTAGCCACAAGCAGCTAACCGCTGCTGTTTAGGACAAAAGACACGACCAAGAAAGCTTTTATTTCTGTTGTGGAAAATGACCTAAGGGGTTTGGGGACGGACCAGAAAGGAGACCTAACTTTTCTGCTTTCATTTAATATAATTCAAAAACTTTTTTACTTTAATTAAAGCTGATAACTAATAGGTCGTGTACCTAAAGGTTAGAGCACTAGACTTTGTCTCTGAAGACTCAAATTCTATTGCCAGCTCTGCCTCAGAGCTTCTGGACAGATCATGCTCCCTGATTGTACCTCAGTTTCCTTTTTGATAAAGTGGGGTTAACAGTTATTTGTTTAACAAAACACTTGGAGCTCTATGGCTGAAAAGTGCTGTGTTTAATGGTATGTTGTGTTCTGTTGAAACTGTGGGGTGAGGAGGGATGGGGAAAACATTTCCAAACCTGGGCTAAATGATTTTTTAGACTTACATTTACAGGTATATTAAGAAAACTATCAAGAAAGTGATTTAAGGTGAGATACTGGCCTCACTGAAATCCATGGATGACTTGCCACTTACTGCAATGAGACCAGGATTTCACCCTAATTTTTTTTTTAAATGAAAGCTGAGGGGGAAATATCAAGTGTAAAACAAGCTCTGAAATACAGACATGTCATGCAGCAGTGTTGTCACTTCCTATTTCTATCCACTGAGCGTGCAGCGGAGTTATCACTTCTCCATTATCCCATGTTCCCAGTGGCAGTGTTCCCCCTCCACTCCTCCCACAAATATTTGGGGAGAAAAGGAGTATATTTCATTGCTGTGTATTTACAGGAGAGAACAGATGTCCTTGTAGCCTTTGCTTTTTACTTTTTCCTTTCTTGGCAAGGTTAGGAAATGTAGTCACTAATGCATGTAAAATGTTTGAGAACCTTTGGTACCATGGAAGTGCCAAATATTATTTATTGTTCAGTAAATGTATTGGTGGGAGTCATAAACTCTCATTGCTGCTTAGCAAAACAAGAGATGAGGGGCAAGGGAAGTTCAAGCAAATACTACCTCATTCAACACCATTCACTTTTCTTCCTCTTTCTTCTTCTCTCCACTTTTTTACCCTTCCTGCAACTGCTCTCTCAGCCCCCTACTCTTGCTGGCTTCCACATATGTTGAAGCCTCACAAGTCTGTGCTGCCCACTTGTAGCAGAGCTGTTTAGAACAATTAGTGGCAGGGCGGAGAGGCTGGGGCCTGATCATCCAGTTGATGGACAAGATTGGGGCCATTGAGTCTTGATAGCATCAGATTAGTCCTTCCTGGTTTTATCAGATTATCTGCACAGTGCATGTGGATATGGTCTCTACACCATATAGTCTGAAGTGTCTGACATATTGAGATCTTGCTGTTTTTCCTCAGTTCTGGCTGTGATGCTACCTGTTTCGCTGGTAGGTGGAACTACAGTAAAGGGTAACATCCTGGAGAACTTTTTATGAGGGCAGGTTTGAATACATGTCAGCAAATATAATTTCACGAAAAAGAAACATGGAACCAATATGGCAGAGCTGTCTCCGAGAGGACCTTCCTGTAGCAAACTGGCACTGCAGTGTTATCTGTCCATTCAAACCAGCCTTAGCTTAGTATCTGTCTTAGAGAAATGGAGCAAACTACTTCAAACTGGGCGCACTGCCATTATAACAGATGGGCATAAATGTAGGCATCCAAGAGACTGTTAGGCAGCGCTGAAATTGGGAATATCTAAAATATGGGAGCTGGTCACAAAAAGCGGGGTGGGGAGAGGATTCAGTGAAAGCTCTCGTTACCCATGGTAATTTTGTAGCGTTGAAATTTTAAGATAGGTACCATTTACAAAATTCAAATGCAGATCCCGATAAAAGTTTTGAACTCCTCCTGTTTGGATTGTTCAAATTCGTGCCTATCTCTAGCCAAAGATGTGGAATGTTCAGCTATCATAAAATGCTGACTGACAGCCAACTGAGCATGAATGGTCTCTGTTCTGAAGACGTGCTCTATGGCCCTTTGTTGATTTGCATGCTCAGAAGAGGTGGATCCGTCATCTGAAAAAAACCCTCTTCACTGTCTAAGGAACAGTGAATATGAGACTCTCATTTTTCTTTTAAAGGAACACCCCACCCCACCCCCACCCAACTCCAGACTATCTCCCTATGTGATTTAAGAATAATTGTTGTTCTTCCCCTCCCTACAAACTGCAACTGAAAGATGAAATCATGAAATGCAAGGGTTGATTTGGGGTTAGGAATGTTGCACAACACCCCTGAGTGAGACACCATCAACGATGCAGATCGAACCCAGGAGACCTCCTGATGTAGCAGCGTGAGTCTCTCTGGCCTGAGCCAAAAGACCCAGCCCTCTAAGGCAAAGCTGTGGAGGGGGACAGAGGGCCACCTTGGGTGGATTACAGGAGAAGGCATATAAGAACAATCCAACTTCACTGTTAAGATACTTAACTTTCTTGAATGTGATTCAATATTACATTAGCTGTGCCCAATCGTATCTGAACATTGTGACCTTAGAGGAAAAAGGGAAGACATGAATGTTCATTGACCAAATGAATGAGGTGAACGTTAAAATGGGTATTTTGTTTTGAGAAGCTGTAGTAAGAGTTGAGCTGTCCTCTGTACATCAAATGAGGGCAAAGGGTGTAGGGATAGCACTTCTGGTATTTAGCTGATTATTGTACAGTAAAACATGAATTAAAAAGGGGTGTGCATCAAAGATAAAGTATTGTAGTTTGCTGTAACTGTCACCTGGCACATACCTCCAGTTTTTTTTCCCAGTAAGAACATCAGATCAAACATTCGAGCAGTAGCTTCCATTTTTTGCATCTGCAAATTGTATGTCTAATCATTATTTTATTAAAAGCATTGCATTTTTCAAATGGCTATAAAGCCCAAATGAGCTCCTATTATGCCAACCTTTTAAAATATGTTTTTTGATTCCATCTTCACTTTCAGCAGCAGCAACAATAACAAAACCATTGTTGTGGTCTCTTTTGACAAGACTAAGAGACCCCGAACCTCCGTTTGGAATTCTCCAAATCTAAGACTTACTTTGTTTTAAGTGAAATGTGGTAAATGAACCTGTTCTTAGTGTCTACTTTTTGTCTCTGGACTCTCGCTGGAATCTTAAGGATTCTGAACAAATACAAATAATGAAAAGCAGTGATTAGTTTTGTCGGTTGATTTAAAAAAAAAAAAGCAGGTAAAGAAAATCCCACCATAGGAAAGTCAGATGAGATCTATACTTTTTAACATAAAACTTTATCTCATAAAAATTAACGAAAGCAACTCTATGTTCAATATATTTAGATTTTTCAGATACTTAGTTATAAACTTTAAAGAAAATGATATGTGAAGTTGCCGTTATGTAATATCTTCCCTGGTAATCTGCATTAATTAGGCATGAGTTAGTTGCCTTAAAACAGGATCAGGAGGGGATATTGCTTTCTTTTTCCCTAAAATAAATTACATGTAGTGTCCTATGGATTCTGCCATGTGAAATTTGCCACAAAATTCATCCCTTGTTATAGGGTTGTGGGTTTTTTGTTTGTTTGTTTTTAAAATAGCTTTCTTTAAACAGCAGCAACAAACGTTGGTTCAAAGATAACTTTGATACTGGGAACCAAGTATAAACCAATGCAATGTTTTGTCTTTCTGAGTCTGCAAACAATCTGAAACAAGAGGTCTGAAAGGAGTGAAAGTGAACAGCCTTATTCGTCTCAATTGACTGTTTACTCTGCAACCTAAAGATGCAAATTTTAAAATGTCAGCATTAACTGTTTTACTGCTGATCTTTCAGCCTAAACATCCAGTTGATGTATTAATTCAACCATTACAAACTGTCTGCCCAGGTAACAAAAGCCCCTCCAAACTACTCAGCTACCAAAGCCTACAGCTTCCCTGCCTCCTTTCCCCCCCAACTTTACTGATGCAATTATCCTTCTGGAATACTGAAAACTTAAAATATGGAACAGCAGAACATAACTGAATATAATGGCAAAATAAGTAATGCCAGGGGCTAATGTGCAGATTTATCATTTCCATATTTAATTACAAGCCTTCATTTTTAAAATTTAAATCAAGTTGCCATGCTAGAATGTCACAGAAACCGGTGACCTTGCCAAAGATTTGATGCCCAGCGTGCTGCGGAAGGACAAGGCCTTGATTGGAATGCATTTTCTTTTATTGTCATGCAATTTAACAGATTATTTAAAAGTAATTTGGAATTGGGGGGAAAAAGCAATTTCAAAATTTAGTCTTATGGAAACCTGAGCAGGCTACATTAGCTTGGTTTAAAATTATGTGCCACAGATTTACTGATGCCAAGAACTTTTGTGTCAAACTTGGAGATCTGCTAACTTAACACTAGCTGAGGATATGGCCCAATGAGTCCATAGAAGAGGTAGAGTTTTGAATATGGAATATACGTCAGTATCCCTTCTTACCATTTTTAAGCCTTAGCCTCTGATTGAAAATATAAGTTTCAATCCCATCTCCAAAATAGTGACCTAAAATGGATGATTACGATCAGGGCCTGATTCTCAGGTAGTGTAAATTGACGTCAATGGAGCTATGGTGACTTCACACCAGCTGAGGACTGGGCCTGAATTTTTCTAGCTATTTCAGACACATTATATGACATCTCACAATAAACAGGATAGTATTTCAGTGGACTACCTCTGTGGACAAGAGACCTTGTTCACCCCCCTCCCCTTAATCTCCTTATTAAATGAGTTATGATGTAAATAATCAATATTCTGGCAAGCAGGACAACAGCAGTCATCTTAACAATCTGGTTATGATCCTTTCTCTCCCCCCCACCCCCCCAACTTCTGTTTTTCCATATGGTTTCTTTATCTGTGTGTTGAAGTGACAGCTCTCAGGTGATGTGGACAAGAACCAAGCCAAGTAATTGGCCCTCGGGGGTTTGTATTGTCTCCAGCTGGGCAGTCCTCCAGGGAGAGGTTCAGCAAGGAAACCAGAGCCACAAAGTCTGCCTCTATAAGAAAGAGTGTTAGCTGCAGTTGATAACTTGACGGGTCCATTGTATGCAGCTGCCTGATTCTAGGTGTGTGATTATAGTGGCTGAAAATTTAAGCCTCTGTTGAGCGTTCAAGTATTTTTTTTGCTCAGTATAACCTACTTAAGTATTCTAAATCCATCTCACTTCAGACTAAGGAATAAAGATAAGTAAATAGAACTGGTATATAAGGAATGGTAGACTTTTTTATTGCTACTAGCAAATAGTTAAAAAGAAAAAAGTATTAGCTCGCAAACTTATTTATCTAGTAAAACAATGTAAAACCAACTCTGACCAATTTTTTTACTACAAGATTCACAGCGTAGGTTCAGTGTCAGTGGTGAGCAACCCTCAATCCTAGAGGGAGAGTTTATACTTGTTCCATGTGCAAAATGAGTGTCTAATCAGAAAACAAGTTGTAAAAATATGTAATAGATACCCTGTTGTTGATCTTACTTAGCTGGCTTTGAAAACTTTTTGGTTTGAGATTTCACAAGAATGAACATTATTGGACACAAGGGGAGAAGGAGGGATGACACTGGATATCCTACTTGTGCAGTACACTTTTTTCACTACATTATCAGATGAGGTGAAGCTGATAAGCTATTATATGACATGATTTTCACCTGACTAAAACTGTCCAGATGCTACCAAATGTTGCTGCTAGAACTCCTACATCTGATTGGGTCTGTCTTACCCCCATCACACTCCCAATACTAAGCCATGCACTTTCTCTCGGGGGGGACCTTGGAGAAACACCGAGGGATGACAACAGTATTCCCAAATGGACAGAAGTCTGGTGATAAACTACAGGAATATCTTGGAGAAGGCGTGACTGTAACAAGGAGCCAAGAAGGCCAAATGTTAACTCAAAGTGCTACCCCTACTTGAAAATGTTGCAAAATATATTGCATTTCAAGGCTCTTTATAAATATATATACTGGAAACTGTAAACTGGGGAGGTGAGAGCAGGGCCGGTTCCAGTGTTTTTGTCGCCCCAAGCGGCAAAAAAAACAAACAAAAAACCTCGCCTCTGAACACAGACGCAGAGTGATGGTGTGGCCGCCGAATTGCCACCAAGCGCGAAACACGTTGTGACGGAGCGACCGCTGAATTCCCGCCACCACCGAGGGCGGATTGCCGCCCCAGAGCCCGACGTCCTGCCGCCCCTTTACATTTGCTGCCCCAGGCACCTGCTTGGTTCACTGGTGCCTTGAGCCGGCCCTGGGTGAGATATCTATATCTATATTTCACCTCCCCGGTTTGCAGTTATTTATTTCTGGGGAGGTTAGATATATAATATATCATTTCATTGGGGTTTTGTTTGGTTTGTGTTTTTGTGATGAATACCCATTTGCATCCTGATTCCATTTAGCTTTGGCTGTTGTTCCTTATAGAATTCTAATCCCCATTATTTTGGTTTTGTTATATCTGGTTTAAAGAACCAACCAACCAAAAAAAATATATATCCAGCCTATTCTGTATTGGGCAGTCAATTGACAGCATCTGTAAGACACCAAAACACAAATAGAGAACCACCTCTATGGATTTGGCTAGATCACTGAAGGTGATTGCAAATGCATACTTCTGATTCTCATCCACAATCAGATCCAGGTTCCGAGAGTCACAAAAACATGAGCCATTTGGTACCATTTTCTCTGCATGTGACAAGGACAGTAAAATCTGTTAAAATTTGCAGCTTTCAAAAGCAGGTCTTCAAAAGAGTTTTATCTGAGATAAGCATGATGATATACAGATTGTTAATTCATGGCTGCTCTGTAGGGAACCTCTGCAGTGAATTGTCGGATTTAAAGTAATTATTGGAATTAATACAGAAATTATCTCTGTCTGTTTAAAATATTTTCATCTTCATTGCCATAGGTTTCATGTGCTAAAATTGTACAATGTTCCGGAAGCACAGCTGCACTAGGCCTGCTCTAACTTTGTCCTCCCTCTCCAGTTCCCTGCACGTTCTGGTTGATAGTGAACAAATAAGCAGCCCACAGAGCTGACATATTGCTTTTTGCCTTTCACTGTCGTCTTGACTCCCATCAGAGAGCTCTGAAACCTACAGTTTGCTATTTGACTAAGCAAGGAAGTTATTAGCATTTTTCTTCAGGATGTTTATAAAATTAAGGGATTGCAAGTTTAGGACATTTCCTTCTATATTTTAAGTGCAGGGAGATGGAGTACACAAGAGATGTTTTAACTACAGCAGGCAGCAGAATGGTTTCAAATTACCTAAAACAAATTGACATATTGAGGCTTTTTATCAGACTGTTCAAAATACCACCATTGTGAACACAACTAAATACAATCCTGTCTGAACACAGGAAGACCAATGACTGCTGCAAAAATAGATTTTGGCTGAGGTGGTAACAAATAATCATTTGCCTTTGTGTTAAAGAAATCTGTATATTCAATTGGTCTCCTGGAACAAAAACTTTTTTTGTACAGCTAAGAAAAAAAATCTATTATTGCACCAGGTTTTTGTTAAGTCTTATGCCCACCCACATGCAATAATATCTTGTTTTGCAAGCTATTTTTGAAAATTTGTAGATTGAGTCTTGGAGTGTGCACAGAAAAGCTATACATCTGTCTGAACGTACTTGACATCCTAATGTGTCTTGTTTTGGCACTTTTACATTTGGTATTAAACTGTTTTTTTCCTGAACTTAATAATATAAATAGAATTAAATAGCAGGCTGTAGATATAACATTTCATCATTAACTCTCTGGTAATCATGGAATATACAGATTGAAATGAGATCCCACTGGGTGTTCAGAAAAAAGGGAAAGGAAGAAGTCATCTGTTGTTGTATAGAAAAGTAAATATATTTGAAAGTAGCCAGGAAAACAGTCCAAGTAGGACTCGGAAGTCATGAGTTCGTAGCACCAGCATGGTTTATCATAAAGAAAAATTTTCCTTTGTACCTGACTATTGGGCATATATGGAAGTGATAAAATCACTTGATAGAGAGCTGTATACAACAGAAGGATTACAAATAGATAGTGTTGTGATTTTAGTTATTGTTTTAAATGCTATCATCCCGCTGCAACCGTAACCAGTGGGAGTTCTGCTGTCCACTCCTGATCCTAAGTCTGTAGATGTTTTTTCTCTGATCCATTTTTTTTTAATGTTGTATTTGAATATGCATCTTTGTGCTCCCCCAATCCTAGGGCTGGTTCATTCACTAGCATAAGTTACAACAACCTTCAGGTTTCTCTAACATAAACCCAGCTGTCCATGGCTCCTGGAGCTGTTGTGACATCAAAAGATCAGCTGGGATCCTGGCCATATCCCATACACTGGTAGCCATGATGGGGGGAGGGGAACTGTGAGAAGAGCTGCTTCAGCAGTTTTATGATATTAGAGGATTCTCCTGTGCAGGGAGAAGCCATCCACGAGCCTTTAATGTGGGTTTATGGTTTCTTTGACCCAGTGAAGTGATGCAAAGCAAATGATTGCACGCATAAATTGGAGCATATTGACTGATCTGAACTAAAATGAAATACACAAAGGGGATGTTCTAGAGAATCATGCCACCCCGTCCAGAAAAGTTTACAGTAAACATCTGGGACTTGTATCCTTCCTTGAGAGCCAGCAAACACGACCTTTACCAAACCAATGGAGGGAAGCCAATTGTAGTTATATGGCCTCCAGGTCCTAAGCAGTCAAATCTAGGGATGTTTTAATCAGAAGCTTCTTGGCTAGCACAATAGTTGCGATGATTTATAAGGAAAGAGCTGTTCCAGAAGGCAGCTAAGGTCCACGCCAGCTTTGGGGTAGGATTTTCAAAAGTGCCCAGTGTTGGCCTAAGTAGCTTTTTCCCAAAGTCAGTGTGAGTTTTACTGCTGACTTCAGTGAGAGCACAGTAAGGTCAATGCTGGGCGCTCTTGAAAATCCCACCCTTATAGACCAAAATCAGCATTTACACTAAGTGCACCTGGCAATAACTCAATGCAGATTCAGATTTCACTAAGGTATGAATAACCTTTAAGGGCATTCCCATCAATGACATTGCACTAATAGAATCTGGAAGTTAAGTCTGGACAAATGTGGTGAGGTCAATATCAGGCAAGAGATCTCAGAAAGATGAGAGACAGTGATGCCTCAGTGAAAAATAGGCTCATCTCCGTATAAAAAAATAATTATGGTATGCCAGATGGTAAATGCTGTTGACTTAATGATGCATTCTCAGTCATAACAAATAACTATATGAAGTCACTCTTCTGACGATAGTTTAAACCCTGTGACTTGAATACTACAGCCAACATGTGGATGCATTTCTCCTTAGTTTAGCAATAAGCAGATGTTATATGCTAGTGCATATATACAGCATTTATTAACTCAACAGCTAAACGGTGCAACACCTCCTGTGAGAAGATTATGAAAATATTTTAAGTTTACTGAGTACACCTCTGTGTGTCTAGAGAACTGCTTGTTTCAGTGATGACAATTCATATGGTAAACACACTGAAATCTTTTAATAATGATTATATTCACTTAAATAGTTTAAATTGTGAGGATCAGTTCCTGCGCCTAGTAAAGTCAATATCAGTGTTCCCATTGACTATGATGGAAGTAGAATCAAGCTTCAGATATGAGAAAAGTAGAGGTATCTTGATCCAAGTCCAAGTCAAAGATCAGGTCTGTGATTAAAAATTGTGATGTAGTATAAAGTAAAGCTGATGATGAAGCAAATGGGGTATTTAAGTGACCAGCTGTTTTATAGGCTACTAAACCAAAACCTCTTTAGTTTTAACATATTTTAGACTATCTGGTAAACTTTGAATATGTGAAATGCTCCAGAAAGCTTTATACTAAGCCAGACTTTAAAAAAAATCTTCTTGTTTGCATTTAAAATATTTGTTGTCAACTGTTTGAATTTGTCAGAAGTACACAGTGCACTTTTCTTTAAAGTCTGAGGATAATAACAATAAAAAGCCCCTCTGGAATATAAATACTTTGTACTATCAAGACAAGGCCTAATGCTATCTAGTTTCCTTCGTTTTGCATGTTGTAACCCCCCTCTACTACGCTGTCCCTGTATCTTGGATTGTGCGCTCTTTGGGGGAGGTACTATTCATTTTATATTTGAAAATGCTTAGCCTGTCATGTGCTGTTGGAAACTGGCCTATACCAGGGATAAATTTGGCCCATTATAATCAGTTTCAGTGTGTGCTTTTCATTTTACATGAGGAGTCTAGTGACCTACAACCTTCAGTTCCTTAGGTGTGTCCAAACTGATGGGCAACACTCCGTTTTGGATTATGGAGAACTATGATCTGTGGGAAGGAGGGGAAGAAATGAGGCTAAATCCTGCTGGTCCTTACTCACCTGAGTAATCTCTCTTGTATTCAGTGGAGTAGCCCATGTGAGGTCTTGCCGGATCAGGCCCCAAAAGAACAATTCTCTGGCCTTAAAACAGCTGAATTTCAAAGAAAGCAGTTCCTTTGTTTATATCTGATGTTAGAGCCTTCCTCTGCAAAGAAAGCATCAGAGGAAGTGATTTAATATGCAGGCTTGGAAGGGTAGGGATGTAAATTCTGGTCCCAGCTCTGCCACTGACTTGATGTGACCCTGGGTTCCTGTTACTTAACTTCTCTACTTCAGTTTTGCCATGTATAGTTGAGGAAGGAGTTGAGGGAGGGGGGAGCCTTAGAGTATTTCCCAACCACAAAGCAGTGTTGAAGCTAAATTAATTAGTCCAGTTAGAATGTGCTATAGAAGTATGAAGGATTTAATGGGTATTTGCTATTGCAAATAACTTGATAGACGCAAAGGCCCATATGTGCCTCCCAGAAAATATTGTGCTTCCATCTATTTGTATATGTAGGTATTACTGTACCTAAGATGCAAAGATCCTAAAGACTAAAAGGAAAAAAACATATTTGATCTAGCTTAATTTAATTAAAAGAAACTTTGTGCTTTCTTTTATCTAGCTGCCTCTCACAGTCCTAGTTTATATAATCATAAAAGATTTTTAGTCTGATCCTGCATTTTGTTTATATCAATGGAATTTTTGGCTATCAAGGAGTCTTGCCTGTGCAGTGGATGAAGTATTAGGGCCCTTTGTTAGAAACTTTAGCGAGCTCTAAAGATAGCTGTCTCTTACAGCTATTCTCTGGCAGAGAGTGAGTGTGTGATTGATTGAGGACAAGTACAGTATAAGAAAGAATAGTTAAAACACAGACACGCTGACATTATAATGCAGTGTTTCGTCAGATGATGTGGTGTTTTGACTACTTGGCTGCTGCACGTCTATAATTTAAATGACATTAAATGGGACAAAATAGCTATAGTGTGGAGACGAGAAATCTTTGGGTCTGTACTTAGAATGCAGATAAAATAGCCCCCTTTGAACTTGTGGAGCCAAATGTTGTCCAAAGACACTACTGTTCTGTATGGAAAAGAGGTGTGTGGTGTTTTCTTTTCCCCTACCATAGGCTTTTTCTGGTTAGGGTGCTTGGCTTGTGTCATTACAAGGCTGCAAAGCAAAGGGAAGCAGTTTATATTTTGATATCCCATGCCCAGTTTTGCCATTCAGTACAGAATTCACTGTTGTGAACTATATCATGACTGTGTGTTCTTTGTACTGTTGACTTTTTAATATGCTCCTTTATACTTTCATTAAAGTAGCACACAAAGCTAACTTTTACAAGCAGCCATTGATGTTCAGCTGTAACAGAGTTTCCCATAACCCTGTGACTGCATCCCTGATATATCTCATTTGGTTCCACCAAGTTGTTGTAATACTCTCTCTGGCTTTTAGAGTTTTCTATTTTTTTTTAATTCTCTGCTATTAAAATTATAACTAGGGTATGTTTTGCTCATTGGATTTAAGCTATGTAGCTGCTCACATTCCTCACCCTCATGGAAGCCAGACTTTTAATACACCTTAGTGTAATGTATGCTGTAACTGTTTGTTTGCCAAATTAGTGATTCTTTCCAGGAATCGGCCTGATCATTGAATACCTCATGAAGTGTGTGTGTATAATAGGTTGTGAGCTGTTTTTTCAAATACATATTTCAAAAGGGAAAATAAATATTGTGTAAATTAAGCTTGTTTAAAGTATTCCAGATTTCTAGTGGGGGGACTTTTGATGATAGATACACAATACAAAGAAATAGAGCAAACCCAAACAAAAGAATACAGCCTTTGTAAGTTGCAGTTACTCATACCACTTTTCATGTACATTGGCTCATTGTATATAACTCGATTGCCATACCAGTTAAATATTTTCTGCCACTACTTGCCTCCCTCCCCAGGGTTAAGTTTATGTACTCTTACCAAAATATTCATGCCATGCATGACTTAAGTCCTATTTTTGTTCTATGGACAAACCAAAAGTAAATTGTTGGTCAATAAGGCAGCTTCTCCAAAACCAGTCATCTAGTAAACTGGAGAAATCCCCAAACCTTTAGTCAATGTGTGCATGTGCCTCTTCCCCTCATTGCATAAACCAGGTCTAAAACTCAATTGCCATTTCTATGTTGAATGATGCAAATATTGATAGACAAACAGAAGTCAAGAGAATTAAGGCTACCATGTTAATTTAAAGAAGTGTTATTCAAAACAGAGGTTACTCCTTTGAGGTGTATTTAATCCAGTGTGGTTGGTGGGGTTTTTTTTACTGGCCATAGTGATCCTTTCAAGGATCATTCTTCAAACCTGTGGAAAATTTTGCTACTTTCACAGCAGCCTACTTATCCTGTACACTTTTATATAATAAATCAAGCTATTTCATAACCTTCTGCATGTTAGGATGTGGTAAAACTCTCAAGTACTGTAAAGGCTTTGGTTTTCAGTTTTCTTAATACCGAATAGTTAATAAAAAGACAGCAAGATTATTAATAAACCTTGTTTTTTGTTGCCTTCATTAGGTCAGTTTCTCCAAGATCGTCCCCTCCAGGTATGACTGAGCTAATGAGACTTGCTAGAGGCTTCCCTTACTGAAGCTATTAGGCATAATGCTATGATTAGTAGGCCAAAAACCAAGGTGTTGGGTGCTTCAAGACAAGGATAGCTTACCAGAATTGCAGTAATTGTGACCTGAAGTTCTGACAACAATAAATATTCTGTGACATAATTTTGGTGTAAACTTCTTCTGTCAACCAATATAAACAAACTGAGACATCCATCAGGTATGGGAAGAAGGGCCTCTCCTCATCATATTCCTCATATCTCCTTCCACTTTCTTTGTTTTATTAATCGGAGATGATATGAGTAGAACAACAGAGTTTGATTATTTTGGTAAAACTAATGGCAAAAAGGGAATAAAACTCTTCCTCCCATATCCTTTCCACCTCTTTCGTGTCATTGCTCTGCCAATGTACTTATCCCATTTTTTGTTATGAATCTTGATCTTTACTGAGTGCCTAATGTTTACTCTTTATGCAAGTAGAAACTGGTTTCTTAAAGAACAGGTCTCCTTCTTCTCTAGCAGGGAAAGATCTATGGTCAGAGCTGCTTTCCGGATAGGAACAATTGAATATGAAATGCATTGGTTTAGTGTCATTGTATCTCCCCAATGACTATAACAGCCTGGTATTTACTCGCTACTGAAGAAATTCTCCTCTTAGCTCAAAGGATAAATGCCCGCAGTTTTTGATGCTGAATGTCCCAAATTTATCTTTTTTTCTAATTTGGGGCGGTGTGTGTGTCTGTTTGCATGTGTACATACATATAGACACAGTTCATTACACATAATGTCAGAGCTGCTGAAATTTAAACACCTCAGATGTTTTGTTGTTTGAATTCTATCTCATTTACATAAAATAATTGTGAGTGGAACCTGTGCACTGCTACTTATAAAATGAAATGTGTATCATTTGCTGAAAATGGAAACCAAGAATGCTATCAATCCTGAGAAATCTCTCACTGTTGGCTTGTGGGTGCTGGGAGGGGGAAAACAGCTACTTCCCCGATAGCCTTTCTGTAGACTGCACACAGGGAAGCTAGCTGTTGGAAATGGGAGCCCTGGACAGGAATGAGTTCAGCAGTGGATGGACATGCATCGTTTTTCACCTCCTCACTCACTCACAAATCAACAGCAGTTGAACTGGCCTACATCTCAATCACCTTCCCTGCTGGAACCTCCTCCTATTTAATGGGGGCATTTCTAGGATCCCATGGATAGTCTGGCAGCATGATTCTGTTGGGTAAGGAGTGTTAAGCAGCTAAGGCTGCAAATCCAGTAGAGGCACAGACTCTATGAAGAAGGTCCTGTGCCTTCAGCTAGTCTCCAGAAATTGTGGCCTAACCTGCTGCTGCTTCTGTTTGTTTGGGATCAAATCCTGCCCTCCTTGAAAATATTTGGAGGAAACTCTGAGGGGAAAAAAGTGTAGTTTTTTTGTTTTGTGTCCCTCCCCCTCCCCCCCCCACCGCCCTTCCCCATCCTCCTGAATGTAAGGTTACTCCTGCAGGTTTTACAATGGGCATGGAGATCAAATCCTATGGTAGGAATAGATCAACTCTGGAATCTAAATATTGAAAAGGATACCCCAAAGAGGCGGGAGAGAAGTTGTTTGCATCAGCACTGATAAGACTATTATTAACAGATTCCAACTGAAAGATCATATTAAATAGTAAGGCAGAATATTGTGATGGATTCCCTCTTCCTTCATCTGAGCTGCAGGTGGGTTTAACTTCTGAGAGGCTGTGGGGAATGGAAAGTGAACAAGGTATTCGGTGCTACCTATTGCTAGCTCTAGGGGAATAGGCATTGCTGAGTAAGTACTCTGGCAGGACTAAAGGATTCATGGCTTTCAAAGTGATGTCATATCTCCTTTTTGATACCCTCAATACAATATTGTAACAATCAGATCAATTGGGGAAAGTAATCAGTATCTGAAAGAGGTGAAAGAATCACTGGGAATCTTTCAAGTACACAGTTTGACAAGTTAACCACAGGAGCTGTGATGTTAGTGATGTTAGAAAATTGTGCGTTTCTATAAGATCTGATTTTATACTCTTTTTTTTTTTATGTTGAGTAGTACGTTTCAATAGAACCATTCCAAGAGTCATTAGTGGAACTAATTGAAGAGCAAAGCCAGAAGTGGAGGTTGAACCTTCCAACCTCTCCAAGGTCCTCATCAGAAGCAAGCTCCCTGCAGACCAGGACACACCAACTCAAAGTGGCACCAGACATTTCCAGAATAACAGATCCAAAACCTGACACATCTCCATAGCTACAATGATCAACACCCCCTATAACTCACCTTTCAAGATCCATGGGTCCTACACATGACTATCACAACATCCAGAACATTAAATACCCTCAACAACTAATGTGTGGGTGAAACTAGAAAATCATTATGTTCTCGAATAAATTCACACAGGGTGAAGGTTTTTTTTCACAAAGCTATCACTCTATATCTGACCTCCATTGTCGTCCTCAAAGGAAACCTGCGTAACACTTTCAAAAGACAAGCCTGGGAGCCTAAATTCATTACTCTGCTAGATGCTAAAAATCATGGACTGAACAAACACACTGGATTTTCAGCTTATTACAACAATCTATAACCCAGTAACTCCCTCCTTGTCCTATGAGTGCAGAGTTGTTAACAGGCTACTCTACCTTGAATGGTCCCTTACATTAGGTGCTAACAACTTGTAGTAAATATGTTCCACCTTGCGTTTTGCAGTGATGCTGGAAATACCTTTCCCTGACCCGAAGAAGAGCTCTGTGTGGCTCGAAAGCTTGTCTCACACCAAGAGACGTGGGTCACCCACCTTGTCTCTCTAATATCCCGGGACCCACACGGCTACAACTACACTACATACTCTCTCTCTCTCTCTCTCTCTCTCTCCTGGGCCTCAATAACCTGATAAGGATCAAGATTACAAACGGTTAGTCCCTCTCACATAGCAGAGGTCAGTGTCTGCTGATTCAAGTAGCTACTGTTGCACTTTTTTGCCTTAAAGCTACTATGAGGATTAATGAGATAAACTTAAAGCCAGGGGACAGCATGACACAAGTAATGACTAGCATTTCCCCCAACCACTCTGCCTGCCTTTTAAAATGAGAGTAGAAAGTCACTAAGTTTAAAATCATCATTAACCCTGATAAATGTTGATAACTGATGGCTTGGTATAACACTGCCTTTGATTAAAAAATTAAATGCTCATGGCTTGTGCCATTGTACTTCACTTTAAATTTGAACTAATGAAATAAATATAAAAAATTCCAATTCCATGGTATTATAGCAGTGATGAATTAACCTATTACAATATAGTTGTTGTATATATAACAGGGGAGGGAGATCTGTGTGTGTGTGCATGTGTGCACACAGATGTATTTATGGTACTTCTATCACCTTTTCCATTAAAATTGTATATTATACAGTATTTCCTTCAGTGATCAAACTGGCTGCTGCTCTTGTGTTTTAAAGCTACAAGCATGTTCCATAACAATTAAAACCCTGAGGAGAGTACAGCTCACTTCCTGATTTTAGAACAGGAGTCGCAGCTGCTATCATGGTAGTAGGTTTCCAGATGTCTGTGTTTGTTGTATGGAATAGTGTTGTAATTGCAGGAAGGAAGGGATATGATTTTGCTATCAGAGAATGTTGTATCCATTGACACCCCCCTGGATGTGGCTGCAGTGATGCAGATACAGAATGTACAGTAAAGTACAATATAGTGGGATAAAATTTGCCTCCAAGTCACAGTATTGCCATTTAAGTCCTGGGGGAGCCATGTATGGAGTTCAGAACTGAATATGGCATCTTATATAGCATGTAAAGGAAAACAGCAACTTTTTAAAAATGTTTCAAGTCAAATTTGAACTGAATGAGAAGTGCCTTTTTGTATTTCCAATACTGGCTTAGGTATTGCAGCCCACTGTAAAACTTATTCAGTGAGCTGGGAGCTCAGCAATGCCTAAACTCAGAGTGAAGAACGTAGGGGCAATCTGAGCTCTTGATGTCTTGCTTTTGTACAGTTGTAACAGAAGTTGGGCCATGGGTGGATGATAAGAAACTCAAATCCCTCGCATGCCTTTAGCACCCAGCTGGGGCCTAATCTTGCATTTCCCCCAAACACCCCAGTACATTCTGTGGGAATGCTGGAGATGTGACTGTGGGGTTTTCTTTTTTTATTTTGTTTTTCTTTTTAAATCAAAACCACAAAAACCCTTCAGTCTCTAGTGAGCAATTTGGTAGGGGTAAAAATATTTTCCCGGGAATTTGTAGTACAGTCTCTTTACATCACTTCCCACCGCCCCAAAATTTGGTGACTAACAGCTGAACCTGAATTTCTGCCCATCCCTAGTAGAGATGCACACAGATTATTCTGACTGTAACTTTATATCAGTAGACACTCAAACTCTTATCCATTTTTTTTAAATGGGTCTCATTGCTCCTCTGATGGGAAAACTCACAGGAGGGAGGTTAAAGGGATGAATCTTGGTGAATTTCTCCTTGTGGTATATTTTCTGGGACTGTACCATTGGGGAATGTGGTTCGTTCCCAGACAGGACACATGGTCTTCTCCCCACTCTTTGTACACATTTGAGGACTCTCTGAGCGTCCTAGTTGAGGTCTCGAATAAAACCACCATGGTGAAGTGGAGTCCCCTTTTTACACAGGAGAATGGAGATCTGCATATAGAGGATCCCTTTGTGTGCCAGTCTAGGGTGTGTGACTTGATATCATGTCTTAAATATGAATAAGAAACCCTATCTGAATTAAAGCAAGTCATCAGACCAAAGCTACTGAGACACCAAATGACTGTTTCAACAGCTCTGTGAAAGAATGCTCAAAATCAGGTTAATAGCTCCAAGGGAGAATTGATTTCTTTTTCTGTTTAATATGGTTGGTTACTCCTCCGAAGTAGTAGCTCGGAAGTGGTGCTCCCACTGCCCCATGAGGTTGATCCTGAAAGGTGCTGAACATCTCCTTGTCATACTTGGTTTCCATGGAAATCAATGGGAATTGAGGGAGCTCACCAAGCTTCAGGATTTGGCCATTTTAGACTCCTCTTTACAGGGAGAAGGATCTGTTTCTCTTCTCTTCCCTTGTACATCTCCCATAGGCTAGATGAACTTCTGGCAATAAAACAAGCATCCTGCTGAAGTGACCAAACTGGGAACTAAAACCCCAGGACACTTCTTCCCTTTTGCTGTCTGCCACAGGCTGCAATAAACTTGATCCCGTATGAATAATAGGCCCTCATCCTAGTTTTGACCTTTCCAATAAACTGGCCTCTCCATCTGTATCTCTATTATTTTGAAAATGAGGCAGGGTTAGTAAAGTTTTGGAAATGCTGTATTACTGGACTTCCATTTGCCTTTAAAACCCCATTTGCTCTAGCTTCCTCTGCCTAAGGAGAAATGTCTATTTATTTGATAAATAATCTCCTATCTAAATTCTAACAAAGAAAGGAGGGGAGAGAGCTGCCATGTTACCATACTCTCCGAACTCAGTCCTTTTAAATTCACACTATTTTCAGACTGTTCCCCTTTCCTGTTAACTGTGCCATCTTTTCAGACGTAAACCAATCATCACTTTGCAGAGGCAGTGTGGTTTACTGGATAGGCCACTGATCAAGGACTCAGGGCACCTGGGTTCTGTTCTCAGCTCTGCCACAGGCTTACTAGTGACCTTAGCCAAGTCACTTCACTTTTCTGTGCCTCTGTTTTTCCCCTCCCACCCTTTCTGTCGTCTAGTTAACCTAAAAACTCTTCTCACTGTTTGTACAGTGTTTAGCACAGTGTGGCCCACATGTAGCAACCCCAACTCTTGTGTATTATTTGTGTTGTGGTAGCACAATTTGTCTCTTGTTAATAATATACTGCTGTCATCTTTTGCAGAAAAGTGCACAGCATGAAATCCCCAAATCCATGCCCTCTTCAAATCCCTAGTAAATGTAAAAGTAGTCAGGATGGAGGATTGTAGCTGCCTTCAGTCTGAGGCTACAGCTCCGGACACCCATGCAGCTAGTCTGTGGCCATTACTATGGCCAACAGGCTATATTAGTGGCCGGAGCCCACTGTGTCTTGTGGCTGAAAATCTGGGCAGTTTTCAAACTTATTAACCTCACCCTTCTCACAACATGATCTGCCCACAACCCTCCTTTCCCTACACTCCTTTGGAGTTAATTACAATGTAGCTTGGCTCAGTGTGTGACAAACAAAGGTTGTGGACTTCTTCTATCTGGTCTCTCTTCCCCCTTCATGCAGTGGCACTATAATGGTTCTTCTGCGTTTTGTGCCTTCTGTGGCCCTTCTTCAGCAGGGATTTGTCCCATACTCTTTAAAATGCAAAATGGCATGATTCATTAAAACAGAGGACATGGGGTGGGGAGTCAGATGTATCATCACTATTCAAAATTAATTGAATTATTTGGTTATATCAAGTTTTCAAAGTAGTATGAAACTCCAAATCACCATTCTCTGTGCTACCAAATTAATGTTATAGGCATATAGCTAGTGAATATTTCAGATGTGCAACAGTCTTTTAAGATCTGTGGTCTTCCATCATTATACATTTGTTTATGGATGGTGTTTTTCCCCCTTGCACAATGTGGTCTGTTCTTCACTTGAGACACAAGGGATTTCTACACACAGCTTCTATTAATGCTACTGAGGTGCCTGCATAAATCTATGTGCATAGGCTTTATGAACACATTTAATGACGCAATAGAACAGCATAGTGTAACTATATGTTTCCACAATAGTAAACCTAACACAGATTAAGGCAAATAATGATATTAATAGTTCTCTTATGGAAGAAAGCTTGGGTAGGATTCAGGCAAGAGAAAATATTAGCCTTGTTTTGAATATTTTTTCCCCATCCTATTCAATGTGCTCTAGTTATGTCAAAAACTTTAATCTCACTATGCTGTTTGTTCCAAAGGTACAACCTCTGTTAATTGCATTGCAAGCTACTTCATTTTAAGAAATTCTAAAATTAAATGTCTGGAAAACACACTTTTCTCATTTAAATAAGGATAAGATATATCGGGGGGGGGGGGAGGGAAATCACATTTACACCAGTACATGAAATTTTAACATACAATTCTAATGCTTGTCTTTCAGTAACAAACAAATGTTTGAGCTAGAGCTTGCTGTTTCCTCAATGTTTACTGGTGTGATGTGATGTGATACTGTGTGTGTGATATATATATTAAAATAAATACATAATTGAACAAGCATGGTATGTTTTTTTTCAGATCAGTGGGGGAAAAAATCCATGTTTGTTCCATGGAATTTTGCACAGAAATTCTCATGGTTCCATTTTTGCACATGTGTACATGAACCCCATACTTTGCTTTATTTAGAATGGCTCTTTCCACTTAACATGCTATTCTAATTTTTGCTATCCGTATGTGGGCTGCTTTTTCTCAAATAGATCAGACGTGTGTGGTGAGGAGAGAGGGATGCCTATCTACAATGCAGAATTAGCCCACTTTTGCTATAGATTCATGTTCCTTTGTAATGTTACCTTCATCTGTGACTCCTTGTTTGAATTCATAAGGCAATGTGAAAAACCTTGAACTTCAAATACACTTAATTGTGTTGATCAGTATTGTAGCATTTGTTGGAAGTGGAACTGGAGGTCCATTGTAAATGGTACAATATAGCCCCTCATGAATATTTTTAGTATCTCTAGTTTGTCACATATACTTGAATACAGCTTTTTAAAAAAAATGTTAATGGCCTTCCCTCCCCCAGGATTTTATGTGGACCATGCCTTATTTGCATACCACTAATTCTTTGTAATCACATGTTTTTCTCTCTCCTTAGTCACTAAAATATCCTCTTTGGAGGCATTTGTGGACCCTTATGTGTCAACTGTAGCCAGAAGAAATTGCCTCAGGAACTGACTTGTCGGTTATCTACCTTAAGGTGAGTTTCCAGCTTGATTGAAGAGCACTACCATTCTCCTTTATTCCTTTTAATGGACCAGTTCAAGTATCTAGTTACTTTCCAAGCTCTCTCTGATCTTTCTGATTCAAGTGTAGTTGAGAAGATGGCAGTGGGGCAGTTTCTCCTTTGTGTATGTTTAATCTTCTCAATAAGTTTCAGTCTCTTGACAAACTCATAGCACTGAAACTTTCTCTTGAAAGGATGTCATGACCTTCAGATGTCTGGCTTTGGTTGGACCTTAAAGTCTGCTTTGGACACTGTTTAAAACATCTAGTATAGCATAAGTGCATACAATATATAATATAAGGTAGTAATGTTCAAGGTCTGCTGTAGATCTGCTAGCAGCTTTCAGTACATTCTGCTGTGTGTGAAAAGGGCTTTCTGTTTCTGCTCCATTCAACCATGAGTTAGCCTTCATATTTTTTGGGAGGGGAGGGGGGCTCCTATTTGGTTTTGTTTTCACCTGTTTCTATGGGTTAATGTTACATAGCACTGGCTGCTTTGTCATATGTTCACAGGTGATGAACAGCTACATCCAATCCCTGCGGATGTTGTGAAGCAGTTTGATTTTTTTTTATCACGGTTTCTTATGTTCAATTATAGATGCCTTGATTTTTTTTAAAAAAAAACCAATACAAATGATTCTGTCTTAGGTATCTTCTAATGCAATTCAGTGTAACAGAGAAAAATACGCTGGCATTTACTGGTTCCTTATGACTCAGGTCTCTGTCATCTGTGGTGGTTTTCTTCAGTGGCAGCTATTCACATCAGATAATGCTCATTACTTTACAATAATTGTGCATTCTGTTTCTATCATCCACAATAATCCTGTTAGTGTTGTTACTTCTTAAGGCTCATTGTTGGTAAGCATCCTCTGATAAAAGTCTATGTACTCTGACTCTTTGATCTGTTGAAGTCCATTATAACTGCACATGTTGCTATAACACATAGTGATTGGCTTTTAAGGCTTGCCTCTCAATGAGCAGGGTATGGCTTTAAGCATCTCACCGGCATTTTAGGAGCTTTTGCTAGATTTTCTCTAGTCTATTGCTGAAACATTAAGCCATAATTTTATTCATTAACAGCTAAATTACTGCAGAGTTTTTGTTAATAGGCCTTGTAGGCCTTTCTGGTTTTCAGAGTTTGCATTCAGTGTAGAAGTCAACAGTAGCCTCTAGTTTTAATATATCATTGAAGGTGCTCCTACTAAATTACTTGAGCAATATAAGAGGCTAATTTTAAGATTTTGTGATCAACTGATTGCTTATTCATCAGATCACCTTTTTTATTTTCCTGTGTTCCTCATGTATGGACTTCATTATGTAGACTTGCTCCACTGGGGCTAAAATTTGATATTTTTATTCGGCATTCAAAATTATTCTTCATTTTTAAAAGCTGAATGAAAGTCTTTATTTTCATTTAAAAAATTGTACTAATAAATAATAGATTTGTACCATCTCTTTGCAGTAGCATAAGAAGCATTTTTATAAATTTTAGGATTATAAAAAAAAATTTAAAATGCAATTGTTTTTTGAAAGGCAAACTAAAGAGATCATGTGCAAATGTTATTGTTTGAGGACTGAGTTTGACCTTAAGGCTGGAACGTATTCTTCTGACTTTAGCCCTGATCCGGCAATTGTTCTCCATGTACTGACTCTCCATGGGGCTCGATGTGAGTGCAAGGGTACTCCTACATGCAGTCAGTTGCAGAACAGAGGCCTTGATTCTGAAAGGCTTTGATTTCAGTTAATCCACTTCCTGCTTATGCTACAAGAACCAAAGGGTTTTCTATGCCCTGTCTTCCCTGCTCCTCTGTGTGTCTCTCCCTCCCTTTCTCTACCATTGATTAAGTGCATCACTAGTGTATATGCAAGATATATTTTTAAATAGCGTTTATGGAGTTTGTTAAAAGAATGCCGCTAAGTTTGACAGGCCGTAAATGTAATCCTCATTCTAAAAACTACATTCTTTAGAGGCTGAGATTGAAAGGCAAAATACCAACAAAAATCAGCATTGCTAGTCAAAAGCTGCAGTTAAGTGTTGTCTAGTGAACAAAACACTGGTGTGGAAGCCTTGACTCCTGGGTCGGATTCCTTGCTCTGGCTCTTGGGAGCCATCCTTTCCCTCTTCCCACTCACTACCCACTACAAAATCCTGGACCCCTGTAATGTGATGGAAGTAGAAATGTAAAAATACAATCTCCCTTCTTAAATTCCTGGCCCTCTTCCTTATGAAGATAGGTTGGAAATTATTAAACCAATGCTAAATGTCAGCTAATCACTAGACTTGAAAGGAACAAGCAGCAGGGTCCAGTTTATGAAGCAGGATCTGTGGGAAGAACCTAAAGATCTTCACCAAATCTGTATTTTCTCTAGAAAATGTGACTTGATTAAATTTTGGATGTAGCCCAGAGGATCATTTTGATAATCTCCCATGCTCTTAGTTTGGCCCTATGCAGAAGTGTGGACCACAAGTTGATTGATTGATCACAGTGAAGGGGTGGCCCGCAAATGAATTTTCACAGTCCCACCCGAAGTGCTGGCTTTGCTATCACTAATTCACTGTCTGAATTCATCAAATGTCACTGTATGACCTAGGACAGATCACTTAACCTCTGTGACTCTGTTTATCATCCATAAAATGGATACACTACTTGCCTCACAGCTCCTCTGTAAAACTGGTTTCCTTAATGCTCATAACGAGCTTTTGAGACCCTCCGATGAAAGACACCATGTAAGTGGCAGCACTATCATTGACAATGACAACAACAAAATCAAAAGCTACAGCAATGTTTGAAATCCCAGCTCCTAGGCAACACACCAATAGCAAATCTGAGGTGATAAATTTGTTTTGACTGCAGACCCCCACACATAAATTGACTAGACAGATGGGATGATGTCACAATATAAACATGCAGGCACAAAAGGGGACAAATCCTGGCTCTGCCGGTGCAAGGGGCCTGAAAGCTGTCCTAAACGGGTAGCCAAGGTTTCCCATGTTCTGGGGGAATCTGCAGCTGGTGTAGAACTAAGAATTTGGGCCGAAGTCTGAGCTTTTCACGTCTGTATGTTTGTTTTTACAGTGGTTCACCTTTCTTTGGGTGCAGTATCCCACAGAGCTTCAAGCAATTGCAGTACTAGAGAATAACACACACTCCATCATGTGACAAATCGTTTTAAAGATAACATAGCAACTTTTTCTGTGAGATTCAGAGTAAATAGGCTGGAAACTGGACTGGGGAGACAGGAAGCCCCCATTCTGTTGGAAAATATTCAGCTACAAGTAGATAATTACTTCACCATATTTCTTACATGCACATTAGTCATTTGTCTTTTCCTAAAGAACTTTTGAGAGGGAATTTTCATTATCTCGGTTGACTGGACAGAGCTTCCCCCCCCCCCATCACCAAATGTGGTTAACATTGCGTATAAATAATCTCTCACGTTGAACAATCTTAACTGTGTATACAAAAGTGGATAGAATGGGATTGTTTCTCCCCTCTTCATTTCAATTTCTCTCCTTTTTAAAAGTATTCTCTTTGTTTGCTAGCAGCTCCCAGCATGGAACACTAGTCAAAAGCCGAGGAATGACTGTTCACACAGCAGGACAAAAAAGTGAGGGAATGGAAGGAATGGACTCAGTGAGCAAGGACCGGAAGGAAACCAGCCAGAGGGTGTAGTGCTTGCATGGGAAGAGGGAGAAAGAAACAACCCAGCAGTTACTGCATCTTACAAGTGGGGTTTGGATGACTTTCTGTTGGGGAACAAGATATTACAAAGCCTGCTAGCCTAGGCAGCCGCTTTTTTAATTTGCCTGTCTAGAACAGCTACTTCTGCGGCTACCACAGAAAGAGAAATTGTAGCTTTCAACCCTTCATTTCATCCCTCTTACCTATAATCCTCTAGTTCCAGTCTGTCTGACCACTTGACAGGGCTTTTTTAATTAGTGAAGCTTTGGGCTGGGGGGGTGGGGAGGGAGTGAAGCTCAAATATGTTTTGCATATACAGAAACACTAGACAGCCTTGGAAACTCTTGATGAGATGAAAAACATTCTGCTGGGAATATAAAACAGCACACAGTGCATAGAATAATTATTCTCATAATTGAGATTGTCATGTGCCTTATTAGGAAGCATCATTTACTTGAGATCCTTTCCTACAAAATAAATAAATTAAAATTTGCCATGATATTTTATAGCCTATTTCAAACTCTTGTCCGTTTATTTCAGTCTCTATATGATTTTGATTCCTGAAGAAAGGCTTACAGGATTGCTTTGAAATCACTTTCATCTTAGTCCTTTTTGTCTATCCTTCAAACACTATGTTGCACTCTGCGACACAGAAGTAGTTTACGATACCAGACTGCATGAGACAGGTGGAGCTTCTTAAAAGCCAGTCTCTGCCCTTGTGTTAGGGCGCCTGCACTTTCTGATTATTTGGCAGAGTTGGCATATGTTTAATAAAATGTTAGTAAATGCCAGTTAGGAAAGATGTACTTTAATGCAGAGTGCAAGACTTCTCTGTATTCCTGGCATTTTCATGAAGGTCAAGAAAATGGCTTACTCTAATAATTTCTTAATTTTATGGCACAACTGACTGACTGTGCTGTACCTTGGAGACCTGATAACATGCTTCATCAGCCTCTGTGGAATTCACACAGAAGACATTGGTCAAATTGCCTTCAGCTCACTTCGTTTGTTGGTCTGCAATTCTGCTCCAGTTCCTCTGGAAGACAAAGAAACATGAAATTTTATGTGATAGCTCAGGACATTGTTAAATATATCAGCTGAAAATTGATCCTGACATTAGTATAGCAGGGACCCCTAGTGTTAAATCTCTATCAGAGTTGTTTTTATTTACATATTATAATACATTATTATTCTGATGTCAAGCGGTTTATGTTTGGCTGACAGTTTGCTTTGGGTAAAACTAAGTAGGCAAGGTTTTGAACTGGGAGAAACTTTAACAAAATATAATAGTTTAGTTTTCAGTAATGTTACAAATAGCTGGTTACTTTTTTGTATTTCTACATTTTTTGCTGTTTTTGTTGAATAGTTAGATTATTGAGGGGGACGGGACACAAAATAATAAATTTCATCAAAGTGAGGCATGGGTTTATTTATTTATTTATTTTAACTAAATGGTGCCAGTCAGCAGGGTGTCAAGATCCCATTTTTTGTTGGTCATTTTAAAAACACTAAAATCTGTGTAGTGCTATTTTTCATAGTAAAGTTTTGCTATGCACATTATGGCCAAACTTTTCAAATTTGAGAGCCTAACCCCCAAGTACACATGTAAGGCTTGTCTACAATACTGCTTAAGTTGATGTAACTTACAACACGTGGGGTGTGAAAAAGCCACCCCCCTGAGCAATGTAAGTTAGGTCAACTAAGGGCACTGTGGAAAAAGTCTCCCACTGATGTAGCTTCTACCTCTCACTGAGGTGGAGAAATTATGCAACAGGAGAGTGCTCTCCTCTCAGCATTGCGCGTCTTAACCACATGCACTATGTCCGTGCAGCTGCGCTGATTTAGCATGGTAATGAAGACAAGCCCTTAAACAGCTAAATACAAATAGCCTGATTATCCAAAAAAACACAAAAAAACCCTGAGCCCTCTTAAATCCTGTTGAAGTTAATAGAAGCTGCAGATTCTTTATGCTTTTGAAAATCAGGCCATCCTTCCATCTCGATGCCTGAAGACAGACTTGGAAGTTTAGCCTGGAATCTTCAAAAGAGCCTAAGGGAGTTAGATGCCTGACTCCTATTGAAATTCTGTGAGAGTTGGATGCCTCGCTCTTAGTGCTGGGATTTCTAAAGGAGCTTCACTTTTGGCATGCAGGTTTGAAAATGTTGCCAGAATGGCATACCTCTAGAACAGATCCCAATAACAAGCACTTGAGTTTCTCTGTCAAAAATCCACTTTATTAAACTGTTGGGTTTTTTAAATTATTTTTCTTAAATGGGACGGTCTCACATTGAACTGTTATGGTAAAACAAAATTCCAATATTTATTTTGTGATGGACTGTGTTGCTTTATAAAGAGTTCTCAGTCAGAGAAATACTACAATAGCATAAACTTCACAGGCTATTAAAGTCTGTGGAGTTAATTCTCATACTGGTTCTATGGGAGACTTTTTGGTAGAGATTTTCAAAGCCATCTAGGGGATTTAGATATGCATCTTATGTTAAAATTAATGGAAGAAGATGTTTAAGTCCTCCAGATGGCTTTGAAAAATCTTGCCTGCCTTTCTTATTACTATAACAAAAACCAGGAAATTAAATCACCCTAAACCCAGTGTTGAAGTAACATTAACAACTAAATGTTCAGTGCAATGCACAGTGATTTAATCATGCAATCCCCATTAATGTTAATAAATTTTATCCCAAGGGTCTGACAAATTTACAATTGTCTATAAGCAAGTCACTTCAGAGTAGAGGTTGAATATCTCTCCTTTGCTCACCCTGTAGCAGCTATTGCCAGGACTTGTGATCATTGCAACAGATTCAGACACATTAGGAGGAATTAAAGACAAGAATATGAGACTTAATTCTCAATTGTTGTTGCATTTATAGATAGAAATAATCTTAAGGAGCTGATGTGAGAAGTAGCCTTTTTTCTATAAAATATTTGAACATAAATACATTGTGTTGTCTGAATGGGAGAAGAGACCAGCATATGCCTGTTTAAAGGGAAGTATTTGTCAATCTGTTTAATGTGTAATGTTTGTCATCTACTTCCTTGAGCTAAACTCTCCTCTCAAACCTTTTTCTTTTGTATTGTTTATCGGAGAGGTGAGCTTACTAATTGAAGTAGATAAAGCATAGCTCTACCTCTCCTGCTTACAAATCTTGTCTTGTTTCTTATTTCGTGCTCCACTCCCTGTCCCTTTCATCCAGTCAACAGTGCCAGCGTCCATGCCCTTTTATCTGCTTTCTTCCATGCTACCTGCCCCCTGCTCTTGCGATAGCTTCCAGAGCTGGTCCACAAAGCTACTGCCACTACTTTTGCACTGGGATGGGAAACTAGCCAAGTTATCATCTTTATTTTATCTTTTGCATGTGAATTAAGCATGTGTCACTTCCTGGTTTGAAGGGATTGAACATTAAAAGAGGAGGGGATGTAGGGATACTGCAATGAGTTTGGGGACTGCTGTGGGAGAAGTCCAAAGTGTTCTGTGGTGGAGGGAAGACAGAGGAGGGTAAATTGTGTATTGTACTGCGATAGTGCCTAGGCACTGTGCTAGGTGCTATACAAACAGAACAAAAACATGCTCCTTGCCCCAAGAGTTTATGATCTAAGTCAAAAATGAGACATCAGGATACAGCCAGACAAGGGCAAAGGAAAACAAACGATAGCCAGTGGTTTCAGCACACTAGCTCCCTAACTGTTAATTTGTTAACACCACAGCAACAGAAAGTTTCAAAGAGGGAATTGAAAGAGGACAATGAAAGGGCTTTGTGGATGTTTACATGCACTCTTACCATGGGTGCAAGGCAGCATAGGAGAAAGCACAAAGGTGCTTGTTTGAAAATGTAAGAAGTGGACAATAAAGGCTGCCATCACTGGCTGAGCAGATATTGGTGTCAACTTCTTGATAGTCTAGGAGAGAAAAGTAGCCAGGGGATAGGAAGGGAAAAGCAGCAGCTTGTATTTGATGTGATGTACAGGGAACTGGTGGAGGTGGCACAGTTGAAGTAATGAGCTAGAACAGGGATGGGCAAACTACGCCCGGGGGCCGCATCTGGCCTTCAAGCTACTACCGGAGAGCGGGGTCCGAGGCAACTGGGGCCAGTGGGAGCTGCAGGGGTGGTGATGTGGATGGGGCAACGCCCAGAGCTGCCTGGTCGCACCTCTGTGTAGGAGCTGGGAGGGGGGAACATGCTGGTGCTTCCAGGAGCTGCTTGAGGTAAGTGCCGCCCAGAGCCTGCACCCCAACCACCTGCCCCATCCCTGATCCCCATCCCGCTCTCTGAACCCCTCGGTCCCAGCCTGGAGCACCCTCCTGCACCCCAGAGCCCGCACCCCCAGCTGGAGCCCGCACCCCAACCCCTTCCCCAGCCTGGAGCCCCTTCCCTGAGCCCACACCTGAACTCCTCATTTCAGGCCCCATCCCAAGAGCCCACACCCCCAGCTTGAGCCCTCACCCCCTCCCACACCCCAACTCCCAATTTTGTGAGCATTCATGGCCCGCCATACAATATCCATACCCAGATGTGGTCCTCGGGCCAAAAAGTTTGCCCACCACTGAGCTGTGGCATTTTGAATGGCTATGAATGGGGCAAGACTGCATTGGGCAAGACTGGTGGAAAGGATGTGGCAATAATTAAGATGGAGGGCTTGGGTGATATCTGTAGCTGTGTGGGGAGACAGAAAAGGCTATCTTAAAGATGTGATGCAGAACACATTTAGGGTTTCTCTACGCAGAGACTTGCAGAATGTCCACACTGCACAATAAGCTGAGGCTCTGGCTCAGGTTGGAGCCCAACCCCTACCCTTCTGTCCACACATGGATCAGCAAAAACTCAGGACCCGGGTTCTAGAACCCTGCTTGGGGTGTGGGTCAGAACCAGAGTCCCACTATGACTCAGGCCCAAGCCCTGTCATCTTGCAGTGATGGACACAGGTCAAGCCACAGAGTTGTCATAAGGTGTGAGTAGTGCAGCATGGAGATGTTAGCAAGGTTGTGAGACCCAGGCCCAGCAATAATTAATTGGAAACACCAAGTCCACAAGCCCAGGTCCCGCAAACCCAGATTTACAATAGAGTGTAGCCCTACCCATCACACACAGTGAGGCAGGATGTAAATCTACCCACACTAGCCTGCTGTCAACTAAGTCATCATGTTGATCCTGCTGCCACGCAGTAAAAATTCTGCAGTCAAAAAACTAGTACATTCACACCTCAGCTTGCTGCACACCAACTCTCCATGTGGACAAGCCCTGAGACACTGCTTGGATGTAAGGCGCTCTAAGGAGAGGTGCAAGTTGAAGAGGACACCCAGGTTAAGGATCTAAGTGACTGGGGGCTGGGGAGTGTCTATAGTGATTGGGATGTTAGTGGAAGGACTTGGGGAGGAAACTTTTTAGTTTTATATCTTTTTAAAAAACAAATTAATAAATCTGTAGCTAATCCATCATGTGCTTATCCTAACTACTCACTTTGCTTCCATATTGCAACCCTCTTCCCTATCTTTAACCTTTCTTTGATTCTTATGGGGTAGGGCCTATGCCTTCCTGTGTTTGAAAAGCATTCAGTATCTCTCAGCACCGTTTTCTATTGTTCGCTTATTGTTCTTAAGTAACTTTCTCAAACTTAGTGTAACACAAATGATGTTTGCTCAGTGTTTTATTGTTGGCTATTGTTCGTTAACCTCATTGTAGCCCTATGTTTCTAAAATTTACCCTGGTACAGAAATATATAGAAAAGGCAAATGGTGAAGACTCGAGTACAACATGGTCTACACCGAGCAATAAGGGGACTAAGAACTTTCCTTACCCCCCAGCATGGCCTGCCTAGCCCCTGGATCTGGGTATGCCGGAGACTGACACTATTGCACACTTGTATGCACAGGGAAGGGGTAGAGAATGAGTGGAAAGTTGATTTTGGCCTTCACAATGTGCTGGTCCTCACAGCAGAGTCCTCCTGGGCATATCTTAATAGCTTGTGGTACAAGCCACGGAGAAGAAGGGAAGGGATTGCTTGAAAGGCAAACAGTTCCCTTCTTGTGCAGCCCCTGGGGTGCCACAGCTATGTGCCATGCCTCATGCAGGGCTTGTGGCAATCATGATCTAGCCAGAAGTGTGAAACCTGCCCTACATTGACTCCTTTGGTATGTGTGTAGGGGATGGGGGGAAGGAAGGAGAGGGTTGAATTTGTATTTAAAATATTATAAAAATTAAAATATCCCCAGTGCTATTTCTTAGTCTATTACCTCAACAGGTATAGTTAATTACATTTTTAACCTGTTAATCATATAGTAAGTCCTAATGTTTCTGCTGAAAGTCTGCTGGTTTACTGGACTGTGGAGGGTATATCGAATAGCAGCAGACCTGTAGGCATCCTGTGTAAAAGAAAAAAAGGGGGCTATTATAAGTAGATGCTTAGCAAGAGTGCTGCATTCTGATGAACAGTAATCAGAGCTGAAAGCATTTGGAAAAACCATACTAATGAACAAGCCCTTGCATACATCCTCACTTCCGCCAACAAAGATCTCCAAAATTGTCAGCCCAAGGGGAGCTTATAGACTTCCTTTAATCATAGCTACTTTTGCTATTAAGTGATAAAGGAGTGGGATCAGAGCTATCCAAATATTTTTTTAAAAATCACTTAACTTAGTGTATTTTAGTGTAAATATTCTTCTTACATTTAAATCAGAAATTTGAACACTCAAATCTTCCCCTTTCCCAGTTGCACAGCCTCACCCCAATTTCCTGATGAACAGACTCTTTTCAAAGAGAAATCGTGCTCTTCCCCTCCCTTCCACCTCACTACTTTGCATCCAACTCTCTGCTGATTTGCGCAGCTCCAAGGCAGACCAGATCCAGCTCATTGATGAATGCCACCACAGATCCTAATAAGGCAAAATGAACTTACCATGCAAAGCCTGCAAGATTGCAGAGGCTTGGGTGTCAGGGTTTTAAACTCTCTCTGCAGTTCTAGTAATGAGACATGCTGGGGCGTGGGGGAGTCTTTTAATAGTATCAAACCTTCCTGAGGGTTTTTAATACCTCACCAAACATTTGAGAAAGATAGTTTTTTAAATTTGCTTTGTTTTAATTGCATATATACTATAGCAAAGATTATTCTTAGTAAGCAGTGTAGGATCAAGTTGGATTTTGTTGAACCCCAGGCTTTCTATTATTGAAACAAATTCTTTAGACTATCACACCATTTTGCAGTCTGAAAAGATTATTGGGTTAAACAACATTTGTTGGGCTTGCTGTATAATCAAGTATAATTTCAGTCATCCTTGGAATATTCATTCCTATTTTTGCTTCTGAAAATGCAAGCATGTGTCAGTGTTCTATTATTCTCATTGGTGTTCTACACATGAAATCTGTTTTCACTGAGAAAATGGAATCTTTGTGTCTTTGTCTCCTCACTAGCTTTCAGGCATGTTTTGGCAGGAGCTTTGACTGTCTGAGGCACTTGGGGAGGGGCCTTAGTCATTTGTCAGCTTTTCTTGCATCTATAATTTCTGTCCACTCAGCACTATTGAGGGGCTTAGAAAAGGGGGGAGAAAGTCAAACTCTTAAAATAACTGCCAGACAGTAACAGTTTAGGGGAAGGGGAGAGAGAACCCACAAATGTGTAAATGCTTTTTTGTGAGCTGTAGGTTGAGACTCTGCAAAATCTATCTTTCCCCCAGATCTTGGTGTATAAACTTTTGTTGTGTTACAGGCTTGTTTTTCTAGTAGGTTAATACTAGCTCTTACAACACTGGTGAGAATTGTTCCATTAGTGTAGTGCTAGTATTCTAGGCCCCCATTTCCTCTCAGCAAACATAGCCTGATTTAAATATTTTTTTAAAGTCTACGGCAATTTTTCTCCTAACTAGTCCTCCCCAATACATCTGCTTTCAGCTCCTTGCATGATATTAGAATGTGTGATGTAACGAAACAGAAATTAGGCTAGTTTTTTTGTATGAGAGATCCCTTCCTATTAAGAGAGCATTTCTCCTTTTCAGCATTTTATGGAATATTTAATGTTGATCTTTCTCTCTCGCTTTCAGTAGGCTATTGAAGCTCAGAGCTCATACTGTGAGCTGTTAATTAATCAGTGTGACAGATGAAGAAAGTCTCCAACTATGAAAGAAAATGTTACTTCAGTGCCTAATAATAAGGGTAGGAGCTGCAGTGATTTAAGGGGTTTTTTGTGTGTGAGAGTGAGATAAGCAGTCTTAAGCTGTGTGAGGTAACAATGTTGTTTTTTTTTTTGCAGTCTCTGGCTCTGCACAAACATTAAAGGACTCATCTATAGTTTGCCTTGAAAAGTCTAGACAGGAGTTAAAAGAGCCTCTCTTATAGTTTGCAGGGATCCTGTTTCCCATAATTAATAACAGGAAGCAAGTAAACAAGGTTTTACTGACAAATGAAACTGCGACAGTAACATGTACCCAAAATGTTAGATTCTAGCTGAGAAATGTAGCTTAGGTCTGTTGGTATTAGTGTGCAGGAAAAGATTACTGTGCAGCACATTAAAGCCTTGTTCAAGTCTAATGCAGTTATGTGATAGAAAACTGAAGTCTGAAAGAAAAGATAATGTATTTTAATTATGGAGAGTGATTCCTGACCTTAGTTTACTTTTATTTGTTTGTAGTCCAAGCACACTTCTCTTTTTTGTCATTATTTGAAACATTTTGAATTCAAAGAGAGATTTTCATGTTTATTTAAAAGTTACCAGAAGGCAATGTAGACATTTCCTGGAACAAACTGGGGGTGTGTGTGTGTGTGTGTGTGTGTGTGTACAACAACAACAAAACCCCTACCTTTCCTCTAGCTTGTCCTCAAGTTCTCTTTTGTTTATCTTCCTAAATGTATGTGTGTGTCTGTGTGTAGTTGTTTTTGCTAATTACATTTTATATTTTTGAGCAGCGGCTTTCATGTCAAAGGTAACTTTTCAGAATATGGTAGAAATCCATCCAGTAAATACCAACCGCGTTTTCTGTATATTTCTAGAGACCTAAACAACAAAATGGCCTACATTCTGATCTCATTTATGCTGATCTAAAACCAGAACAACTCCACTTATTCCATTTAGGGTTGCCAAGCCTCCAGGATTGGCCTGGGTCTCCAGGAATTAAAGATTGTCATGTGATGAAATCTCCAGGAATACGTCCAACCAAAATTGGCAACCCTAATTTCATTACACTATTAAGGTCTATGGAGTAACTCCAGATCTGAACTGGTAAGATTGAGATCTGAATGAACATGGCTCGGGCATTTCTCCTCCCTGTTCTGGGTTTTGCTTGCTGGGGGCTAGCAGCGAATGAATACGTTAACTACACAATGAGAAGCAATGGAGGGTGTAGGTACAGTTCACTCAGTATTTATGCTAGGAGTTCAGGGCCAAGCTCTCTGAATTATGGCTCAGTCTATCATGTCTCCTATACTATACAATTGTATAATATGTACTATGTGTTATCTTAGCACTGACCTTGAAAACAGAAGAGAGCAGTGAAGTGGTGTCACTGATTCTTAGGTACGCTAGGCTATAAATTCCTTTGTTTTTATAGTGTTAGCTATTTAACTTAGTTAACTATTAGAATTGTATATTTTTTGTTCAGAAAATACTAAGGCAGAGAGGCAAAAATAAGCCTGCTTGTAGAACTGTTATGTTTTTGCCCATTTTTGTACCTTTTAGAAGATTAACAGCCATTGCTGTACAGGAGTATGGAGATGAATACTAAACAGCCACTCCATAAGGCATTTTGGAAGGAATTCAGTTGATTCAAAGAAAGCATCCTAATAATGTATCCCCTTTTTTCAAACCGACCGAATACTTTCATCCTTAACCAAAACAAATATTTACTTTGTGTGTGTCTTCCATGCCCCTCCCCCCTTTACAATCAGGTTTATATTGTTTACATTGTTGCTATTATTACCTAGCCATATCAGGGAACAGGGTGGAAATAGTCCATTATTAATGACCAAGGACCCAATTCAACAAGGTACTTGAACACGTGGATAACTTTATGCATGTGAATAGTCCCATTAAGCTCAAATACTGAAGTATTTAGAAAGCAATCCAAGCTCCAGTTCACTAAATGCAAGTTTGATTTTTTCCAATTAAGAGGTAGATTCTGCAAACTTCACTCATGTTCATTAATGATCTACTCTGCAAGTAGTCGTGCTGGTTTCAAGTGGGACTACTTGTAGAGAAAGGTACTATTTAATGCAAATGTGGGATTCTTAGTACAGATAAATATCTACTGTCATTAGAATGAATATTGCAATAGAAAATGGAAGCCATGTAGAAAATGGTTAAATGGAAAAAGTAAATACAGTAAATGGTCTTCTCCCTGCCTATTTATAAATTCAGTTGCCACCTTGTCACCCCCATTAGATATTTAAGTAATCACTTTTCACACAACTCCAGGCACACTATTTTATTGTTGTGGCATGGCTATGTTGTGGCACTATTTTTGCTATGGCATTGCATCAGAATTATTTGTTTCCTAGAAATCGTTGTAATTGGCTATCCTTGAAAACAATTCTGGATGAAGTGCCCCATGAAAGAGTTAAATTTTCTTTCTCCCTTCAGGTAACTGACTATAGTAGTTAATCCTTCACTGAATATAGTGGCACAAATTCAGTTTCTTTAATCAGAGATCTCCGATAATGAGACTTTTACATATTGAATATAATTTGTCTAGGGTTAGCAGGTTCTCAGACCACAGGGAAAACAACTCACTCTAGCTGTTTATTCAAAGGCTTTGTTTGTTGTTTATGGAATCAGCAGGCAACATCACATTGAGCTTAAGCTTTATGTTTGCTATTCAGTCTGTAGCACCTGTGTGTTTCACAGAGCTCGCATGATGTTTTTAAAATGTTTTGATTTGCCTCCCCCTCCCCCAGCACTACACTGAAATGCAGGCATTGCAGTCCAATTTCAAAATGTCAATGGTGCCATAAGCTAAGTCAGGTGTAAATTGATGTGGCATATGTGCCAAAGGGAGGATGTAGCAAGAATAGCAAATAATGAGGGTGTAAAATAAAGAATATTCCTGATTAATCATATATGTAAAAGATTCACTACCCGGATGCTAAAAAGACAGCTGTGCCAACTTCTGCTACTGACATGCTAATATCTTGACTCTGCAACCACAAGGATTCCAAAGTTGAAGTGAAGCTCCATTGGTACCTAGGACATGCCATGAGTTTTAAAAAATGATGTTTGGAAGTGACAGTACAATCCTGTACTGTAATTTTCTCTGCCAAAAAATATGAAGGCAGCTCATTTTAGGGTCTGATTAAAAGCTTACTGGGATAAATAAGACTCCTATGACTTCCATGGCCTTTGATCAAACCCTTAACTCACCCTTTCAGATTACTCTTTAGGATTTTTTATTAGTTTGTGTACATTTTTTTCAGGGGATAACACAACTCATGAAGTTCCTAGCAGGACACATTTACTACTTCACCATTTCTGAACGTTATTCTCTAGAGTATAATTTACCCACAAGCAGAAAGATGTTTTATTTTTAATAATTCAGTGATATGCTGTTTTGCTATAAAAAGGGACCAAGTACTGTAAAGGGGAAGTAAAAGTGCATCCAGCTTCAAAATATGAATTCCCAAGTTTCTAATCACATTACAATGATTTTTATTCAGGTATTTATGTTCAGGGTCCATTTTTATAGACACTTATGTTAGGGAAGGGGTTTTTCCATATCTAACATCCCTGTAACATCTCTAACAGGAGTTGTACAATATTGTGTACTTTCTGTTAGTCATGCTTAACTTAATCCTGGCATACCACTGAGCAACTGTGTTCTTGCCCATCTTCCTCTTAAACAAAATGGTGCTTATACAGAAGACAAATACCATACCACTTGCCATGGACATAGTAGAAAGGAAACACATTGATTCAATGGTGAAATTGCCTACAGCTTTATCAACATGCAACTATCTGCAAATGACTAATGTTGGGTAGTCCTTGCAAGAAGAAGGCAGGGCCCTGTTCCCCCTTCTCCAAAGTGATGAACCCAAACCAGCGCGTCTGTGAGGCAGCAAGTCCAATTTTGCATGCCTTCCAATGCAAATGCCTGATTCCTTGAGAACTTTCATCCACCTGTGACTATATGTGATGGTGTGTTTTTTGTTTTGTTTTTATTTTAATTCAATTCATGGAAGGCAGAGCCAACCTTTGGGACCTGTGAAGACTGCAGTTTTGGGGAGCCTCAAAATGTCCATTCTAATTTCAATTTCTATTAGCCTGTTTCTACCCTTCTCCCTTGTGGAGATAGCCCTGAAAGTGTAAAATCACTGCTAGAGTTGAAAGCTTCCCATTGTGTGAGTCTTTACTACCACTTGCAGGTTATCAATGATTCTCCCCCACAGCTGAACACTGCTGGTCTTTGAGGCCCATGAAATCCATTACCCCACATCCCTTGATTATTTGGCCAGTGGGATCCCCAACCACTTCACAACTAAGGATGCTGTCCAGGATGCCACTACTCACTACTACTCATTTCCTGGCTACTACCTGGCTGCTCACAATTGATATGGCCCTTTGCTGAGTTACCAGTATAGCTCAAGGGGAAGGAGCAGTTCATCAGCATGAAATAAAATAGGACTGGGAGTAAAAAAACTTCTGCTTTCAATCCCTGATGTTATCTGGTGAGTCCCTTTAGCCTGCATCAAGTCACTTGGGTCAAAATTTTGAATCCTACGAGTCTGTTAGGCACCAAAGGCCATATGTAGGCACCCAGAGTAAATATGGAACATCAGTAGAACCCAGGGGGTGCTTGGCACCTCTGAAAATCAGGCCATTAATTTAGGTGCCTAAATATGGAATTAAGTGCCTAATTTTAGACACTGCCAAAATTTCCATTCTTCAACTTTTAGGCTTCTCATCTGGAAAATGACAGGTGGAGGATGCATACCTACCAGACAAATGTTGTGACAACTGGTTAGCTTTTGTAAAGTGCCAGATACTACAGAGTCGGGCTCCTTGGGGGAAAAAAAAGGTAGATGGGTAGAACTATGCACAAGTCTCAGTACAAGCAGCTGGGCGCCACTTGTGAAGTAGAGAAGGCTGTTGGCTGCCCAGAATCTGTTTGCACCCATTCATTGTATATAGGGAGTGAGAGAACTTGTGGAGGAGGAGTGGCAGGGGGAACCTCATAAAACTGTCCCACTGAACTTTGTCCATTGGCTGAAGCCAGTAATAGTGGTGGGCTGTTCATAAGGAACAGAGGAAATGAACATTGGTTTTTCAGGTCCATCCCAAATTCCAGTGCTGGAAAGAACAAATACCCCTGTAATATGTGGAAATTCAGGTAGGAAGAAAAACCTTTGTAAAGGATGAGGGAAAAGAGGCTGTACCCCTGCTTATGTGTTCCCTCATGGCCAGCACAGAGACAAACCAGCCTGTGGGGAGGCTGGAATCAACATGATGGTTGCCAGTTGAGGGGGAAAGAAGAAATGAGGTGCTGCAAGGTTGTGATATCGTAGCCAGAGGCCCTGTCCCTTCTGGCCAGTGGGGAAGTAAGAAAATAGCTTCTCCTTTTATTCTTCCTACTGCTGCCCCCTGTAAATCTAGATGAACTAACATACCAAATTTAAACATGCATGTGTAGCCTGAATTCTCCGCAATCCCTCCTCCCTCAAATGTCGTCATTTCTCTCTTCGCTAACTAGAAAAGCAGCCAGTAGAGGGGAATAGCTACAAAAGAAAATCGTGTCTAGAAAAAAGTGTGACAATTCCAGGCATTGGACCCTGGCCAAAAATATTTTCCTTAAAGAACTAGAAAACATCCCCCTTATATTATTCACTGGTGGGTTTTTTTTCCTTTCAGAAACCGCTTTATTTCTCATGGGCAGTGTCTCAGTGATGTTTCAACAGTTGTTGTTGTTCATAAGTATTTGGCTTTTATTGTAAAGCTTCTGGGTGGACAGAACAAAACTCAAGGTGACCCCTTTGTTCCTATGTTGCTGTTTCTCTGAATAGACATTCTCCACTCACACGAGCAGTATGTTTTGCCCTCTTCCTCTCCCACCGCCTTTTTGCTGATCTCAATCCTTCAGTAGCTTTTATGCTTTAAGGGAAGCATAGTCGTTTATGCAGATGGGAAGGGAGCTTTGTTAAATAAGAGAACCACAGACTTTGCTCTTTTTTTCTTTTGGCAAGCTCCTTTTGGCACAGTACTTTCTCCTGAGTAAAGTCAATATAGTAACTGGACTGATGCAGCCAAACTTGTTGCATGAGTTCATAAATCTTACCATTCAGTGAGAAACTATTTTTGTAAATCAGATTTTTCAGAGGTCAAATTCCATTTTCTTTTGTGTGTGTGAATGTAATTTGTCACTTTTTCCAAGCAGCGTAGCATATAATGTCCTCATTTTTATAATTAACACAGATTATATCCATTGTAAGGTGTATTCCACTGAAAAAACTTGTTCTAATTAGAGACTACGATTCATCAGGAAATCAAGTGGATCTGATTGGCTTCTGCTGAGGTACAGCTGAGTGACTATGACGTTGCAATCACACTAACATGACATGCACCTAGCTCTCTCAACAGTGGCTGAAATAATTTTAAATGCCTCTTGCCCATCTTGTTTCACTTCAGAACATAAATCCATTCTACACCTGGAATAAGGTAGTATTTTGCAAGAAAATACTACAGGGCATGCATTGTTGGTCTACATTCACCCTTCCTTAGTTGAAAGCAGTTAGCCTTTGGCCTTATGCCTCACAAGACACCCAAGCCAATTGTGGTACAACAATGAACACCCTGTCAAGTCTTATTACCACAGTAGATGTTACAATCCACTATACTAACATGTTTGTTCATTAAAATGGATTGTTAAAACCTCTTACATTTTATTATTTAAGGAGTCTGAAACAATGATTTTTAGATTTAAAAAAAGCAAGATTTTTATTATATTCTTTCAATATAAAGTGTTCATTTAATTCTGAAATTGGGACCTTTAAGCTTATTTGTGAGCATCTACATGAGCAATGCCTGGGAATCAAAATCACACCCTTAAACTGAAACCTACTCCATATTTCTGTTTATTGTTTAAAATTGATTGAATCTAAGAATTTTTTTTAAAATGTCGAATGTATCTTTTTAGTGATGGCTTCTCAAGACTATTATATTATCTTCTGCCATGAAACTGCATAGAGATCCTCTGCCATTTTTTTAAAATATCCTTGCCTACCACCCCTCACACTACAAAAAAAAAAAAACATCAAATGCACTTTTCACTCTTGATACACTTTAATTTGTCTTCTCTGAGTTTGGATGAACTTTTTGCATTCTTCTGAGTTCAGTTGTGAAGTGTTTTTTATCTTTTAATTAATTTCTCTTCTAGGTCTCATGCACTAGCATAATGCTGCCAAGTTTGGTTTACAATAAATGAAGGGGAATAGAATTTAAAAATGACACCCCTATTTCTAGTAGAATTTAAAAAAATTGTGGAAACATTGCTATTGCTCGAATTTTGTAAGAGTTTGGGGTCTTTGTTTTGTTTTTGTTTTACGATTAACTATACTGTGTGCCTAACAGTGTTCTTTTTAAAGATTTTTTCTGTTTTTAAAAAACCTGACATCTTAGTTTTAAAGTCAGTGGCATCTTTAACATCAAGTATCAAATGCCTATGGAAGTGAACTGGTGCATAATTCACAATATATTTTTAATTCCCAAAAAGTTTCCTTTCAGAGCAGCCATTATAACCTTCTATGACAAGGGACTGGGTGAAGCGCAGAAGGTCCACAGAATTTTCTTGTTTATCAGAATCTTTTCTCTCTACCTCTGATCCAGCATAAACAGATGTATCTTCCCTGACACCACCCTTTCCTTTCCTTAACCCTCAATTTCTTATCCATGACCCCTAACCAGTCTTCTTTTTATGAGAGATTTAAAAACTGGTAATGTCTAGAACAGCTCTCTGGAAATCTTGTGTACTCCAGGATTTTCCCATGCGAGAAGTATCCCAGAATGTATTGGATCCACTCAAATGCACTAGAAGTCACATGATTCTGAAGATAACAGCTAGTCCAGACATTGCCATACTGTACTTGCTGATGTCCTGAGATAGTTTTTAGCAAGGCTAGCATCCACTCCCTATGATGCTATGATTGGGACCTAGAAGAGATAAGTATTGGGAGCAAAATGTTTAGGCTTTAGTTCAGCCCACAAACTAGGCTCATTTTTTAGCAGGCTTTTATCTCCTCTGAAATGGCTTACCTGTCTCTAATTAAAACTCTATCAGTTCTTTAAATGCAAGGGAATCTTCTGGCGGCAACAGAACTGTTATAAACATAGCAATGTAAAAATCAGTCCATATTGCCCGGTAAAAACCATTGCATAGCTCTTTCACCATGGAATTCCAATTCTACTTGCAAAAATGTAATAATTAGACTATGTAAAACATATTTACACTACCTGTGCTTAATTGATGGGGCAGGTACTTCTGTTACAATTAACTAATGCACATAAAGTGCCTTCATGTTTTGCTCTGCTTTATTAGCTCATTTCACTAGATGTCTTTACAACTTGAAAATGATCATAAAATTTAAGCACACTTGTCCATAAGACCAATTAAAAGCATTTGTGTTACTGAATTGTGTAATCAAATACTGTCCTTCACAGGATGCCTTGTGACACAGCAATCCCGCACAAGGCTTTCATTCCAGTGAAACACAGGAGTCGTTAATTATGTGTCTATTGTTAATTTATGTTAAAAGCCACTTCAAGATACATTTGGCACATTGGCTACAACAGTAAAATTACATCATGGGAGACTGAATTGTTACTAGAAGACACAGGTGTCTGTGTTATGCTGGAATAAAGTGACATGACCCAGGATGTTGTGAATGCCCGTGACCCTTAAATGTCTGATTTCTGGTCAGTATGAAAGTTTTCATACTAAGACCAAACACTATGTACTGGACACTATTTTTCAACTGGAAAACCATAATAGAGCTTATGAATTGAAACGGGAATTTACTGTGAAACCTCCTTACATTTTCAATGAGAAGCAATACTTGATCCTTGAGGTGCAATGCATGATTTTGTGGCAACCTACGTGACACATCACATTACTAACAAGTTCACTAGCAAGGCAAAAGGATGAAATGCCACTTTCTGTTAAATTAAAAGTAGTGCCCATTCTTTCACTTCTGAAAGCTCCTATCACTTCATATAGCTGCTTTCTCACATGAAAAATGGCAGCAGTCCTGTGCAAAAGTTGTGTGTGTATTACAGGAGAGCAGTTTATGGAGAGCTATGTGGCCCAAGATGCCAAGTCCTTCATAACCTGAGGTGAGGATCAGGACAGTCATGCTATGATTTATAAAACCCATACTACTTTGTTACAATCTGCTTATATTCTTGACTAGAGAGGAAAAGGAAAAAAAAATCTAAAGTTGGAGTTTTATTTGCACAGACTTGATAAAGAGTATACTGTTTTTGTAAGTGATGAACCTATGCAATCAATACAATAGATATCAATATTATTTAATTTTGCTTGGTTATTTTTTTTTTTAGGATCTGAGGTTTGTATGCTTTTAATTGTCTGTTATAAAGTAGCCTCTCCTGTTTTTGAATTGTTTAGTATGTTGTAGCTAATACATGGGTAGGATTATGGAGTGAGTGTGTGTGTGTGAGATTTTATTTATTTATTTATTTATAACACACACACACACACACACACACACACACACACACACAGACTAGAAGATGCCATTTCACAGCAACTTTGGGGGTTTTGAAATCTGTGTTTTATTCTGTACTGGAACAGAACCAAAAACTTTCCAATTTTTTTTCACAAAAAATTGAGGTGTCAATGTCCTTTTTCAGATCAAAAACCTGAGCTCTTTAGTTCAGGATGAGTGTCTGTAGTGCAGTGCTTAGGGCATTGCTTTGCCTGATTTCAACCTTTCAGTTTTGACAAAATAAAATTGCATCTAATGTTCAGACCGGCTATACCTAATATAATTTAAACATCTTAATAAAAAGTTAGTTTTATGTTGGAACTGTGTACTAGTTGGGGATAAAAGGATCAGCCATATAACTAGAAGAATGAACAAAGATGATTTGCTGTGTGGGGGTGTGTTGTATTTGAATGTTGTTTGGTTATAAGTGTAACATGTTATTGCTGTCACAGTCTGAACACACAAAATTATTTTCAGGGTTTTAGGAGCCAGTGGGGGAGGGAACCAAACAAAGTAAGACTTATTTAAATAAAATAAAAAGTAATGAGAAATGGAACTCCTACCCCCCAAAAGACTTAGTTATAATAAAGATATATTGGATTCTGAGAGCTATGAATTTGTGGTTATGACTAGTTTTTGAAATATTTCCACTATAGCCATACTGGACAATACTCATACCTGCTTATTTTCCTTGCATTGCACCTCACTAGTTGGCAATTTGCCATTCCTATGTGGAAAATGAGATAGTATTAATTAGGGCAGGATTGAGAGATTTCAGATGTCTGAGGTGAACAAATGTTTTACTTGAATGGACAGGGAAGGAATTTTGGATAGATGGGGAAAAGAGATTTAATTCCTAATTTATCTGGAACATAATGCAATGGAAAGAACTTCTCCATGTATCTAGGACTTTGGAATAATAGGAGCACAGCTTCCTTCAAAATCCCAGAGTTCATATTACCAAAGACCTGGTGAAGTCCTGTATTGGGTGAAACTTTTGGAGCTTTAGTTTAATTGTGGTTCTAGGTAGATATCCAACAAGGATAGGTGATGTATTAAATAAAACTACTTATTGTTTATCTTAATATTTAGTCTTTTGTTTCAAATCTGTATGAAAGAACAGCAGGTGTCCTGATGAGCAACATGACCTTTTCATGATATTCTAAATAAAGACTAAGGTCCTAATCCTGAAAAGACTTATGCACATGCTTAACTTCATACATTGTGAAGTTAAGCACATGCATAAGTTTCTGCAGAATTTAGGCTTAAGCCTTCAGTGTTGCATAATGCATAGAAACTGAAAACGGCAACCATACACATTGATTCTGATATTTCTGATGCTTGACAAAAAGTTGACTCCATAGTCATCTTGGCCCAGGTTATTGAAAGGCTTTTTTGTAAATCCTAGTGGTATTTGTAAGCCCTAGGCCCCAACATGCTATTTGGTAGTAATTCATAGGCACATAAAAGGTATCAAAACTGCCAAAAGTTGATCAAACACATAACTGATTTTCAAGCTGACGGAGTATATGAAAGAGGGTACTTTCATGTTAACAGGCACTTGTACACCTGGGATGTGCTTGGTCTAAAGATAGTTGGGGCTGCTAGTCTGTTCAAACAAACTCTCCTTTCCCCCTTCTTTTTTGATGTTTATAAGAATGCCAGGTGCACTCACTAAAAGTATGAAAAAATAATAATTATAGGAGGGAACTGTGTGGTATTCCCACAATTTACAGTCCACTGCCTCCAGTAAATGAGAGACTACTTGAAAGAACTATCATCTAATGCTACCCTCAGTGTCCTCTTGACAAGAAAGGAATAGAGATATTCTGCTCTCCTAAAAAGAGGGATTGACAATCTACTTCAGTGATTAACTCATTGTGTCCTTGCTATATTTTTCAGACCAACTTTCTGTTTAAAGCCTGACTATTCTAAGTGCTCTAACCTAATATAGCTTTTTGGATTTCCTTGAAATTTGGTGTGCCTCATTGGGGGGTAGGGTGGGAGGGAGAGCTTGTCAGGGTAGTGTCAGTAATCCAAATTTGGAGCCACTTTGCTAAGGGGTTCCTGAGATATAGAGCCCCCACCCCCAAAAAAGTTTTTAAGTTAACTAGGCAGTCCTCTTGTACACAGAGGGATCAAACCAAGTCTCCGATTATGGGACCAGAGTCTCTAAAGTTCGAGGTTACCCTCACCCGCCATGTGATCTGGGATCAGGGGGTGGAGGCTGAAAGTAATGCAAATTTAAACATTTGAAATCCAGAAAATAAATAATTAAGATAAACATCACCTTGGAGTGGGGTGGGGGCTGGCTGATGTGTGTGTCTGTGTGGGTTTTAGTTTGGGAAAGGGGCAAAGTGGATAGACCTGTAGCATGGCTGCGGAAGCTTAGCTGAAGAAGGGTCAGGAGTCCCATCTGGGAGTGGGTGATGGGAGCAAGGGGTCCAGTTCAGTGTGAAGCCAAGGCTCCATAACCAGGGTAGTGTGCAGCCCTAGGGTAAGCTGCTACCTGTGATGTGTACACATCATCATAGGACAGGAGATGGGAAGGGTCAACTTCTTAGATGTTAATGGTTTCTGCAGTGCCAGCTAATGTCTTAGTGAGATGGGAAGGGGAGGAGGAGCTAGAAATATTGGTGTGTGGGGTGGTGGTGTAGGAAATGCTGGGACAGGGGTGGAGAAGGAGAGAGACCCACCACTATCCTCTGTCGTGCTTAAAGCAACTGTAACCACCATGTACTATAACTGTCAAGGGTTTGGGACATAGGCCATATATGAGATTTATCTCACTGGTTCTGTCAGCAATAAATTTGTTAGTCTCTAAGGTGCCACAAGTACTCCTTGTTTGTTTGTTTGTTTGTTTACACATAAAAAATTGAAAGCATGACCATTATCTCCATTCTACTGTAAGAAAATGTACAGGACTGGGGAGAAGCACTTAAGAATTACATAGCAACCATGTGGCCTAATGGAAAGACCACTGGTGTGTGACTGTTCTTAGGTGGGTGAACTTTAGCCAAGTCACTTCACCTCTCTGTTTCTGTGAAATGGGCATAACAATGTAAAGCTCTTTGATATCTAAGATGAGAAGCCCTTTTGACTATACCTATCCACAGTACCATATTGACTGCAAACCTAACTGAGAACTACAGGTGCCTAAATGACCACTAAGTCCCACCAACAAGTGTTTATCTGTGTTATAGAGATTAGGAAATTAAATGGCAAAGAAGTGTTTGTTAATTCAGAGGTAAGGTTTCCTTGTGATAGCTGTCTCCCTTCCAGAATGTTGAATGCGGCAAAACTCAAACTGCTAAAAAAGAAAATACAGAGTTAAGATAAATGCCCACACAACCTTAATTCTGCCCTCTCTGAACAATGACCAGGCTTTTCGTGTAATGAACATACACTACCTGCACTTGCCCAATGCTCAAACACTGAGCCTATTCCCCAAACAAAATACCACACTGGTAAAATTTAACCACCAATTCAAGCCCTCTTGCAGCCCTGCTTCACACTTACACACGGGAGACCACCTAAACCTATACTTACCCCTACCCATCATTAATCCATAGTCTGCTCTGACTCTTGCCAATATCCATGGCAAAAAGATTCCAGTGCCCCGAGACTGAGACAAAACATACACAATTCAGTATTGAAAGGACGCAGACTGGCACAATAAGGTTCGAGTGCACTTCTTTCCTTTGATCCTACATGTTGGGGGACTCAGACCCATATCTCCTCCTATCATTCAGTACAGCTAATTAACAGAGTGCATGCAGATAATTCCTAATGGCTCTTGGCACCCCCAGGGAGACGGGGGTGGGTACAGTTAAGGTTGTGTGGGTATTTACCTTAATCCTGTATTCTGGTTTTCAGAAGTTTGAGTTTTGCTCAACTCGTTGTTCTGGAAGGGCATAGGTTATCAATGGCCAACCTTAACTCTGTATTAATGACATTTTTTGACTTTTAATATAGCTAGGAGCAGTGTTCCTAATTGAAGTCAATGTCCTAAAGCAATTCTAGAGCCTATTAAAAACTCAACACAGTGTGTGTGTGTGTGTGTGTATATAATATATATTTTTTGCTGCAGTTCAAAGAAAAAACATCTTATTTGCCCACATGGGAACTGGCTTTGGCCTATGTATTTCAAAACTTCAAACCAAAACTGAGACATATCTGATACACAGCAAAACCTTTTTGCATGAAATACTCCCCTCTGCCATTTACTGCAAACAGTAGGGAATTAACAGTCTGCTACCTGGAAGACCTCAATTTTTCAGGGCTTTGCATATGCTATACTGTAAGCAAGAGACTCTTCTTCACTTCCTACATGTGGATTCAGTCTGCCTCTTTGCCCCAGCTGCTCTAGCTATCTGTCTTTCTGGTTCCCTGAGAAGAGTTAGGCAAGGTGGAAGGTTCTTGGGAACTCCTGTGTCAATAGTAATGGACCAAAAAAGGTATTACAATGTGCCAGCAGGTCATCTCTGTTGGTCTTTTTTGGCTTGTCCCAGATGAAGCAGTCAGTGCCCTGAAGCTCTGTCAGTTTCTCCAGAAACTCAGCAACTGAAGCTTCACAGCAGTTTGAAAGCAATTCAGCCCATGAGTAGCCAAGGATGGCGGGGGAGGGGGAATAGATCCTTCGCCTCAGTAGGAGTGGCACATCTGCATTTTTTTTAAAGCTTTAGAAGTTGGTGGCCAATCCAGAACAAAGGTTTAATCATACCACTACTTCTGATGGGACTGAAGGAACACAAAATCTAGACTGTCACTGTGTATATGCCTTGAGTTGTAAAATCCAAAGCTAATTTTGAAGCCATATACATTATGAAGCCATGTACATATGAACATGGAAGTCCTCCAAAATAAATAAATTTTTAGAGATGGCCAGGCTACTCCTCTGAGGAGCTTCATGAGAAAGGTTATAGACCACTGATTTCAGGAGTGAAGCTATTCATCAATACAACAGCATTCTAAATCTATTATGAGTCACTCGCCCTAAGTGGACAAAGCTGTATCAGAACTGTTTGGTTCTGGAGACTTCCTGAATTGGATGGCTGATGCAGTTGCCATAAACAATCAGTCTCTGTAACAGAGTTAATAGAAGTAGGACAGGACGAACTAGACAACGCATATGCATGCACAATCAGAGGTGTTAATGATCACATCATAGATATTAACTAATGTTCAGTGATAATCGTGCAATTATAACAGCATGAGCAAGCGAGCCAGGGCTATGTCCTCCAATCACCTGTTCCTCAGATGATGGGAGCCATGGAATGTGTACTATAAACCTGATCTCACACAATAGATGCTGGCCTTTTTCTTCCACTACCTCCATGTATTAAGGGTCCCAAGTCCATGCCCAGGTCTCCCTTCTGTATTCCCATATGCACAGCTTGCTGTGGCATTGTTGAACGCTTTGCACACACTGTTAGCCATTGAAGACCACCTTCTAAGTGTCCTTTCATTACCATGCTCACAGTCCCCCAGATATATCTCAACCAGTTAATTGGGTAGCAGCCAGCCTCCGAAGCCGTGCATTGAGATGAGGGTGCTGAGCCAGGATGCACAAACAATTTCACAACCAGCATAGTCTCCTCTCCTACTACTCAAAACAATCAATGCCCACTTAAAATTCCCCCCTTGGCTAGGCCTACACCTATAATTCCCATTTCAACCTTTGTGGGTTGGAAAAAAAAGTTGTTTTCCTTCTTGTGACCCACCTCTTTTTACCATATCAAATTAATCTGGTGATCTTTCATCCAATGGCCTGAGCAGTAACTAACCTCAAGCTCCTTGACACTGAGGAGAGGGTCAGCCAGAGTTTAGGAAAAGGCTAAATGTGTAATCTAATCTTCCTCCTCTCCCCTTAATCAGTCTCCACTGAGCTCCCTTTCTAACCTTTCCCCTTCACCACCTCAGTATCTCCAATTACTACTCCAGTGCCTTGCTCTGAGTAGAAAGCAGTCATTCATTCTTCCTGACCCAACTACTGCACCACAGTCCAGTTTTCTTGGATTTATTAATCAGAAATCACCCCTCATGCTTTTTCCAAATGAAATGTAGGTGTTGAGCCAGGATTTCAATAATACATTCCTCCCTCATCCCCCTTAAGAATATTCTCTCTCCTTCCTCCTGCCAGTCCCTACAGTGTACACTTCCCCTGTCCCTTTATCACAAATGTTAAAATCTACTCAAACTTTCCTCAGTGATCAAATGAAGCGGTCTAATGGAGCCAAACTATTCAAAGGACAGGTAGGGAAACTTTATGTGATGGTCTCGCTATGACTGAAACTTCTGACAATCTCTGAATTACCTCCATCTAACCTCTTGAATAGGCAGATTTACTGCATCTTCTCTTGGAAGAAGATTCCTTTCAGAAAATACATATTCAATGACTGACAGGCCTCACAATTCAACCCTGAGAGGTGCTCTACTAAAGTTTTGGGGGAGATTGCTGTTAAAAGCAGTGATATGGGATCCGGTGTCCTATCGCGATAGTGGAATTAAAAATGGTATTTTTGAACCAGGTCAGCCATTAATAGAAACTGGAATATTCCTTCTAATAGTAACAAATATGATCATTCAAAAGAAGAGAGTAAGACATGTTTTTTCCTTCAGTATCATGGAAGTAAGTTTGTACTGGTCTGGACAAGACAGCATTTAGCAACAGTCAGTCTGTTTTAAAAAATGACTTTTTCAGTGCTGTTAAACTCTGTGAAATCAAGAGTGATCTGTAGATGGGACAGATACCCAACTTCGAGCTGCCTCCTGGAGACTTTAACATTTGGATTTTAAACCATTTTGAGTTTACTTGGTGTTTTCCTTTCCAAATTCTCTTTTGGACTAATTCCTTCTCTTTTTGCTGCTTTACATTATCACCTTTTAAGAAACATGTTCCTTGATTCTTTTGATCTTGTTGCACGTTTGGAGAACTGAGAGGATAGCATGGTAGCATTTGAATGAGAGATGCTTTGTGCTGGTCTTTCATTCAAAGTAAGTGAAAATCTAAGACTTGTATGATGTATAATAAGTTATGGAAGAGATTTTCATTACGTGAAACATTTTTGACTTCTAACCAGAAGGATGAATTCTGTAGTGAACCATCTTTTAAAGATCAAATGCATGAGATGTTACTGTGATACCAGATAGAATACAATATCCATTGTTCATACTTTTTGCATGACTAGAAGGAATGTTCAAACATAAATTTCATTCAGTATTATCCAGATGTCTGTGTTGGAGAATGGGGGTAAGGAGAGTGTAAACGTCTTTCATTTTCTTTTTTTGGAAGAGATACTAAACATCTCAACAGGGCTTTGAATATTTAATTTGAGTAATTAATATGCTACACTAGTCATTCTATGGTCACTTGTCTTCATTTTGTTTAGCCCGATATGATTTTAGCTCCTGGTTTCAATATGGACATAAATCATATCATGTAGTCCAAAACTGATATTCATTCATATCCACATTCCTCTGAGGTCATTATTTCCTAATCGTGTGGGCATGTAAAACATGAGACTAAATGAATATTCTAGCAGATGGCGTACGTGTAGACACATGTGCCCCTCGCCTCCTTTATGAGTGTGACTGTAGCAGAGAGCAAACCAGATAAGTATCAAGAGCAGGCTACTCAAGGACAAGTATCTTTATGAATTCCTTTAAAGCCTACATAATGTTTACATAATATTTAGTGATATCTAAAAAAACAACTGCTAGAGTGTTTATTTTTGAATGACTAAAAGAAACAGAAACCAGAGAGGTTATATTCTTTAGGTCAGAGCTGAAACACAGTGTAGCAAATAATGTTAAAATAAGTACGGAGTTTGATAGAAAATAGTGTTTAAAAAGCACTGTTATGTTTCCCTGTCTCTAAAAACACTAAGTCACTGCAGTTATGCTACCTTTGACCCTTAGGAGAAGTTCCACTACAGTGGGTTTGCAGCAGAATGCACGGAGTCTGGAAATATGTTATGACAGCTGTTACAGTCAGAGGCCTTCTTAAGGAAATGGAAAACAATACAGAGGGTCTTCCTTCAGATATGTGCTCATATAATGAAAGTGCCCCAATGACTATCTATGTAAGAGGACATTCCTTAGCAAATTTCATTACTTGGCATGAAATAGATTAGTTGAAAAGTAGGTCTCTCCTATTTTTTCTTGTTCCCCACAATGAGTTTGAACTAGACTTAATTCACATTAATGCAACAAAAGAAATGTTAGCACAGTCACGGTTCTGTCTTTAAAATATTAGATTAACTTTTGGAGAAAGCAGTTGCACAGTCCCAGTTTTCTGCATGTTCCCATTTGATCTGCAATGCTAAGTAGAAAAAAAGAGCAGAAAGTCCACCAAGGATATACTAAAGTAGCAATACAATGACTCCTATCCCCTGGAACGTCCACATGTTTGGGGCAAAAGGAGAAAGCCAGGCAATGCCCACTTTATGGAGGCCCTGTAGATTACCTCTTGGATATCATCTTTCTCCATGCTTTTCACACCCTTGGAGGGGAGGGGGAATCTTTTTATTGATTTCAGTGGGCTTTGAATGAGACCTTAAGGCCTCAGTGTGTTCACAAGGTTTAAAGGTGATGCTCCATGCTCCTTCCATTAGGCACAAATGGATGAATTTCCTGGAAACTCTCGGAGAAATCCTGGGCCCATTAAGTCAATGGGAGTTTTGCCATTGACTTCAATGAGGCTAGGATTTCTCCTTTGAGTTCAGTTTGGTTTTTCCACAAGAGGGGATTATGTGGTTCTAGGTTTGCTTGATTAGAAACTCTAGCAAATGAGAGGCACCTCGAGAGTGTCAAACTGATTGATTGGTAAATTCTGTAGAGATCCAGACTTGACACTTAAGTCTCAGAAGGTTTTAGTCCCATGGGGAATACAGAAGATACTAAAATATATTGTTTGTAAGAGAGCAGGTGTGAGAAGACATGAACTGACCTTCTGATTATCTGATTTTTCTGATAACATGTAATTGGCTTAAGACTACTAGCTTGCAACTGGCCTGGGTAAACTGCTTTTGTCATGGTAAAAAGGGATTTTGGCCACAGTATATACACCAATATATTTCATAAATTTATAGTCATAATTGGATTTTATTTTTAAAAAAACTCTGAATACATCAATATATTATGGTATCTCCTGTTATCAAGGAGATTCACAGAACAGTTATTTCTTATACAGTAAGAAACATGACATTTTCCTGCACTGCAACCTAAACTGTGTGTAGAAAATGGACTTGCTTCCTGTTTCTTTTCCCCTCTTTATAACTGAGGGTTAATGATTTGGTTTTACTTATTCAGAGTTACAGCAAATAGTCTTTTGGATGTGCACAAGCTCTGATAATTTACCAAGTAGCTCACTCCTCATTTACTAACTGAATGTGTCCAATAGGCTTTTCAGGGATGGAGTCTTAATTAGAGCCCAAAGTTATCCTATAGAACTGGTTGGGACTTCAGACTGAATTTAAATGTCAGTGCCAATCGAGCTCCCATAATGAATGATGATCTTCTGAATGGGATTATATAAACCAGTGGTTCCCAAACTTGTTCCGCCGCACGTGCAGGGAAAGCCTCTGGCGGGCCAGGCCGGTTTGTTTACCTGCCGCATCCGCAGGTTCGGCCGATCGCGGCTCCCAGCAGCCGCGGTTCACTGCTCCAGGCCAATGGGAGCCGCTGGAAGCAGCGTGGATGGGGGACGTACTGGCCGCCACTTCCAGCAGCTCCCATTGGCCTGGAGCAGCGAACTGCGGCCACTGGGAGCCGCGATCAGCCGAACCTGCAGACGCGGCAGGTAAACAAACCGGCCCGGCCCGCCAGGGGCTTTCCCTGCAAAAGTGGCAGAACAAGTCTGGGAACCACTGATATAAATCCTGTATTCTGAGCATGAATTTTTGGTGTACGAAGGAAGACGGTCTTATGATATGTAGCGGGGAAAGGAACTACCAAAAAAAGGCATGAGGCAAGGATAAAACTGCAATGTGAACTTAACCATAAAATAAAACTTAAAAAAACTCTAACACATGACACCAATAAGGGAGAAAAGAGGAAGTTTGGACTTAGTAATAAAATGCTGACAGATTAATCCCACAGACTAAGATAACTGAATGCTTCATGTTTTGACTCTCTGAAATTTGGTGAGACTAAATGTTAGCTTCCCTGTAAGTACTTCTGTTTATCTTGGTTAAGTTTCCTCCTAGTTTCGTAAGCCTGGTAGCCTCTGACAGAATACATTTTGAGTCCATAGGCTAATGGATATATTTGTATGATTCCCACTGTTATCATGGGAAACTGTACTTGTGTACACCTTATAGAAACATACCTGGAAGTGCGTAGTACAGACATATATGCAGTTCCTGATGTTAATGATGTTTCTTACCCAGAAATACTTTGAACTTCTAGCTATTTTAAGTAAAAAAACACCTTGCAGACTTACTTTTCCCAGTCTCTCAAGGCATATGGGCAAAATCCTGTTCTTGCAACTAGGGGACACATTTCAGAGGCTAGGGCTGGTGTAGAGCTCTGCTGGCTGTGAAGTGGGACTAGAATCATCCTGACAACAGGAAGCAAGATGGCTCAAGGAAGCTGGTGGGAGTACAGGTGGAATGTATGGATGAGGTGAACTTGACTGCTGCTACTTAAAAGATGCAAAATATGCTCCTCCTAATCCATTCTGCTCACTACTACATTTCCATGTTGTAACTGTCTTGAGCATAGGGCTGCAACCTTGCCCTGTTGTGGCACTCACTGCATGTGCATCTCCTTCCTGTCTTCCTACGTGCAGAAGTAAAGAGAGGGGGAGGGGACTCGGCTTCTGCACAGTACAGGGCCATTTATTTTCAGTGGGAGGGACGAATAGTCTAGTATTAAAAACAAATGATGAACCAGTGAAGGGAAATATTGTGCATATGTTGTGACAAAATGTTATGTAGAAATAAATGTATGAGTTCACCATTATACTATTGGATTAGTTTCTATAAATGTGGAACTGAGGTGAAATGCTAATTACTGCTCAGAGAGGGCCTGGTCTTGAAGCCCCTTTTTTCAGGCAAAACTCCCCTCGAGGTCTCTAGTAGTAATTTCAGTGGGGCCCATTAATTTCAGTGGGGCCAAGGTTTGGCCCTAAGAGAGTATATATCCGACATACATGCTGCTTTTACACATGGAATAAGTCCTTCATAGCTATATTTATGATGACAAACATGAACAATTTCCCAAACTACACCAATCAGTCAAAACAGTTTTTGTTACATAGCTGGTGCAGAAGGTAATGATAAAGGCTGAATTAAACTTCTAAGAAAATACACATAATAAGCCTAATACAAGTCGTCTTTCTTTTTTTTAAACAAAGCTTTGTGTGACATGACCTTGATATTCCAACTGTGTGTCAGACCATGTCTTAGTGTTTTTAAGCATATTTGCTTGTCTTGAATAAAGGTGTTTCAAGTGTTCTGAAGCGTGTTTGTCCCAGGATACTGGAGAGATAAGGTGGGTGAGGTGATATATTTTATTGGACTAACTCCTGTTGGTGAAAGAAACAAGCTTTTGAGCTACACGGAGCATCTGGCATCTGACTCAGAGGATGAAAATGAACATGCCTCAGTCCGAACTGCTTTGGATTGTTATCGAGCAGAACATGTCATCAGCATGAACACATGTCCTTTAGAACGGTGATTGAAGCATGAAGGGACATATGAATCTTTAGCACATCTGGCATGTAAATATCTTGCAACGCTGGCTACAACAGTGCCATGTGAACACCTGAATTTCTCTGTGTAGCTCAAAAGCTTGTCTCTTTCACCAACAGGAGTTAGTCCAATAAAAGACATTACCTTACCCACCTTGTCTGTCCTGAATAAAGATCATAGATCGGCTAAATTCTGTATTCTGTTGTGTATTTTCAAATTACGGCAAAATCATACCTTTTAAAAATCTTCAGGTAGTCAGTCATTCTTCAAAGAATATACAGTAGTTTATTTTAGGATTATTTGATTTATAACTAGGGCTGTCGATTAATCACAGTTAACTCATGTGATTAACTCAAAACAATTAATCACAATCAATTGCAGTTTTAATCGCATTGTTAAACAATAGAATACCAGTTGAAATGTATTAAATATTTTTGGATGTTTTTCTACATTTTCAAATATATGGATTTCAGTTACAACACAGAATAAAATCAATATATTGATTACAAATATTTACACTGTAAAAATGATAAACAAAATAAACCGTATTTTTCAATTCATTTCATACAAGTACTGTAGTGCAATCTCTTAATTGTGAAAGTGCAATTTACAAAAGTAAATTGGTTTTTTTGTTATCTAACTGCACTCAAAAACAAAACAATGCAAAACTTTAGATCCTACAAGTCCACTCAGTCCTCCTACTTGTTCAGCCAATCGCTCAGACAAACAAGTTTGTTTACATTTACGGGAGATAATGCTGCCCACTTCTTATTTACAGTGTCACCAGAAAGTGAGAACAGGCATTTGTATGGCACTTCTGTAGCTGGCATTGCAAGGTATTTACATGCCAGATATGCTAAACATTCATATGCCCCTTCATGCTTCGGCCACCATTCCAGAGGACATGCTTCCATGCTGATGACGCTAGTTAAAAAAATAATGCATTAATTAAATTTGTGATTGAACTCCATGGAGAAGAATTGTATGTCTCCGGCTCTATTTTGCCTGCATTCTGCCATATATTTCATGTTATAGTAGTCTCAGTTGATGACTCAGCACATGTTCTTCGTTTTAAGAACACTTTCACTGCAGATTTGACAAAACACAAAGAAGGTACCAATGTGAGATTTCTAAAGATAGCTACAGCACTCGACCTAAGGTTTAAGAATCTGAAGTGCCTTCCAAAATCTGAGAGGGATGAGGTGTGGAGCATGTTTTCAGAAGTCTTAAAAGAGCAACACTCTGATGTGGAAACTACAGAACCCAAACCACCAAAAAAGAAAATCAACCTTCTGCTGGTGGCATCTGACTCAGATGATGAAAATGAACATGCATCGGACCGCACTGCTTTGGGTTGTTATCGAGCAGAACCTGTCATCAGCATGGACACGTCCTTTGGAATGGTGATTGAAGCATGAAGGGACATATGAATCTTTAGCGCATCTGGCACATAAATATCTTGCGACACCGGCTACAACCGTGCCATGCGAATGCCTGTTCTCACTTTCAGGTGACATTGTGAACAAGAAGTGGGCAGCATTATCTCCTGCAAATTTAAACAAACTTGTTTGTGTGATTGGCTGAACAAGAAATAGGACTGAGTGGACTTGTAGGCTCTAAAGTTTTACATTGTTCTATTTTTGAATGCAGGTTTTTTTTGTACATAATTCTACATTTGTAAGTTCAACTTTCATGATAAAGAGATTGCACTACAGTACTTGTAGAAGGTGAATTGAAAAATACTATTTTTTTTACAGTGCAAATATTTTTAATAAAAAATAAATAAAAAGTGAACACCGTACACTTTGTATTCTGTGTTATATCAAAATCAATATATTTGAAAATGTAGAAAACCTCCAAAATATTTAAATAAATGACATTCTATTGTTGTTTAACAATGCCATTAATCATGATTAAAAAAATAATCACTTGGCAGCCCTACTTATAATGTTATTAACTAACTAAATAAAGCTTAGTGCGCTTTGCTCCCCTGGTTGATTCAGGCAGTGTAGAGATTTGTTTTCCATTATGAGTAGGGTCAACTAGCCTTCTCAAAACCCTTGTCAATTCAGCACGGAAGGCTGTCTGATACCATGGTGATAAGTGATACATGAGAGATATAAGCCATCCTGGGACATATCCTAGGCATATCCATGTCATATAGGAGAGAGGTGATAACATATTCCTGCAGTTAGCGTCTGTAAGTATTTATTGCAAGTATAATTAAGACATCTAGGATGTAAAACCAAAATAAAACTTATGTGCAAGCACTTATTGGTACAAAAAATCCACAATAACAAAAATCGAGTGTCTGGGTGGGTATCTCCTCATATACAGCAAAACAAAAATTGGTGATGGTCTCACTATGATGTTACATGAACATAGTGTATAATACTACTTCATTCTCTTTTATTCCGATCCCAGCTCTATGCTGCTACATATTTCCATCACAAAGACAAGATCTGTCCATTTTTGGTCCACAAAATTATTTGAATTCTCAGCTATGCAAAAAATATAATTTTGACAAATGTATTTGACCTTCAGTAAAATTGAATACCTGCACTAAATTGCGGACTTGAAAACAACGCATGTCATTTCAGGAGGGAAAAGGAATAGTTTTGGTAGAAATCAATTCCAGTTCCATAGTATAGTAACACGTTTACATTTAAAATCACTTTAACAAACTCTTCCTTCATTTTAATGTATTCTCAAACAAAGAGTATTGATGACATGTTAACAGCTGCATTGTAATCAGGAACACACTGTGCTGGAAAAAAAACCCCACTGCCTAGGTTTGGAAAGAGATTTTGAACATGCCATTCAAGACCCTAGTCTCCATATTTTTCTGACACTTTTTTCGAGTCTGTACAGTACACATGGAGATGAGACCAAAACAGAAAGTTGGCTTTAATTCTTTCCTAGAGCTTTGGGAACCTTTCTGACTTGAGCCTACTTCAAGAATAGGCTGCACTTGAATACTAGTTCCAAAGAACCTTGAACTCAACCATGTCACTCATCAGTGAATGCAGCCATCCCTTGGGTGGAATATGACCGCTGCAGCACACCCATCACCATGCAACAGTGTAGGGCACAGAAGCTGCATCCAATTGAAACTACAGTGATAATATAGGTAGAAAAAGTTTTTAATATAAATCTAAATATATAATTAAAAGTACAAAATATTTTAAAAGGCACCTATGTTACCCTAGGTGTGGCTTTGACATATTTAGAAAAAAACAGTCCAGCTAAAATCTTTAACCCAATATGAAATTCAACACCCAGCCAAAAACTTCCCTTCAAAAATCTAAACTTTAAACCTTCTTCAGACTCATCCTACCCAAATATTAAAGTGAAGACACCAGTCTTGGAGCATACGCTGAGGCTCAGCAGTCCTGGTCTATTTTGAATCTCAGTGGTGGGAGTGTGTTCCTAAAAGTAAGGACCCTGGCAGAGAAGCCATTTAAAGCTTTCTAGGTCAACTTTTAAATTTGTTCTCCCCAGAAATAGCCTGCATAGCTGCTCCTTACCAAATGGACAGTCACCAACTTAAGTTTCCATCTTGATTTTTAAATTCCTATGCCAGTGTAGAGTGCATTTCAGCAATCACATCACAAGGTGAAATCATTATAGCCAGGTTCACACCTGAACAAAACAGTTGCAATCTCTTAGCAGGACACAGATGTGGGGGTAAAAAGCATCCCTGGAGATGGAATTTAACCAAAGCAGCTGAAAAAAAATCCCTACTCTTACAGAAAGTACCATAGAATCTTTAATGGATGCATAGGTTAGGATACCATTTTTACATCTTGCATGAAAGATGGTGACACTTGTAGCCTAATTTAGTAAACAGGCAATTTCAGTAACTATTTATCAAACCTCTAGGGTACACACACAAATGAAATGTTACATGGTGTATGTATAACACATGGCATATTTAGTTTATAATGTTATTTATTGAAGATACACCAGAAGAAGTTCATCCAGTTATTTTTTTAAAATCCAAACCTGAATTATAGTCTTGATGTAGTATGGCTCCCTTTATTACTAAACTATATACGTTAGTTTTTCTCTATATTTATATCAGCCAAGGTCTAATTAATAGTACAAGAAATCAATTTGTTTCTGAGAACATCAGTTAGCCAAAGTGCTTCTCTTGTTTTTGTGTTTTACATTTCCATAGCAAAGAGAATTAATTTAAGAGGTCAATAATGTTGCTGCTGTATCTTGCATAGCCTTTCTATAATTTACCATACTGGCTAAAATTAACTGGTATGGCACATTAATCTTGCATTTGGCTATTTAGAGGTACGCTCCGAGACACACAAGAAGGAGAATTCTTTAAAATACAATTTTGTTCTTTATTTATTTAATGTGGTAATAGTTAATGGGGGGATGGGGAGGAGGAACACATAAAACAAGTCTATGTGTTCTAAATAAATAAAAAAAGCTAAGCCTTGATGTCGTATGTTTCTGATGATGATGTGTAAAATACCCTGTGCACTTTGCAGCGTGTGTGAAACCTGCACAAACTTTCCAATAAAGTTTAAAGCACTTGCAAAAATGTTGCACCTGGAGCCGAGGGTGGGGGGGGGAAGAGAGGGGAATGAAGAGGGCAAAGGTCATTAAGGCATTGACTAAACAGACTTCACACTCAGTGAAAAGTCCAGACAACCCCTGCAGTGTCATCTTACAACTCTGGTTTTCTTCTTTTCAAGACATAGTAATCCATAAATACACTCAAGTCACCAGCAGCTTCACTCTCCTTTTTTTTTTTTTTTTTTTAAAAAAACTTCAATTTTTTTCCCACTTCTATGAAGATCTGAAATTTTAACCCTTATGTCTTTGGATAAACTTTGGGAACAGCTTATCTTCTCCCTTACTGTTGTCATTCACTATACTTCTCTTTGAAATGTTCTCCTTTGCAAATTATCCTTCTGGAAAAAATAGTTTAAAATGATCTAAAAATAATACTTGAAAGTTGAAGTTAAACCTCAGCATATGGACAACATATCCTGGAAAATCACCAGATTTCTTAAATAACAATCATACAACCCTGCAAAAAATTTAACTGCAATCTTCTTTTGAAGACCATTTTAAACAAAGGCTTCACATATTTCATGCAAAAAAAAATTAGTTTCAAGCTTATTTTACTGGTTAAAATAAATTGATTTCAGCTAGAAGACTGCATAGTCATGACTTTTATTTTACTTATTTATTTTTAAATGTACAGAAGGAAATACTTCTCCATGTTGAATAAAATTAAAGGTAAAACAAAAAGTGGTGCTTGTGCTTTCATCATACAATTAAATATTTCAGTTTTGCACATATTGCTTTTACAATATGAAATCGTGAGACAAAATTATTTTAATCATTTTATCCAATCCCATTATCCACATCCTACAGCTTAGGGGACTGGATAAACTGCTAATACAATCTGGTGCCTTGACAGTAACAGTAGGCTGGTGAAATACATCCCATCAATAGCCCATAGCCTACACATTTTGCTTACTTCCCCTTTTTATCCTCTGCATTGCATGAGTCTGAAGTTCCACACAGGATATTTCAGCTCAAGCTTCTTTCTCATCACCCCGCCCATTCTGAGAAGCAGAGGAGAGATGGACACAGACCTGCTACAGTTTCATTTTCCTAATGGGTTTTTATAACCTGAACAGAGCTGTCAAGACATTTGAAAGTATGTGTGTAAGTACTTCTTTTGTACTCTGCATGAATATTGATTAATGCAAACACTTTATGGAGAGAACGAGTGTTTTCTTCTTTTGTGCAGAGCACCATCATAGTTGTACATAGACAAAAATATTTTTTTTTCCAGTTCTATGCATGTGATTCAGACAGCAATTTCACTTTACCACAAAATGGCGGCCTGAAAGAAACCACTGTTAAGTCTCATGCTCTGCAGGACTTTTTACTGTGCTGTGATTTTAGAAATGCTCACCCATGAATTTGTGATTTAGATCAATTAAGTAACAAAATCTGTTACCAAATAGAAAACAGAATGGCTAAATACTTCTCTCAGCTTTACTTATCCAACCCTACTTCAGTATAACAGAGAGCGGAACCAGGTTAAGGACATGTAACTGTTCAAACCAGTGCAAGGATTTTGTAGAACCAGTTTCTACAAGGTATTTAAGCATGTGCTGAACTTTAAGCACCGGAGTCATCCTACTGAAGTCAATGGACTACTTGTACACTTTAAATTTAGCCATCTGCTTGCTGAATCAGTGCCTTGCTGAATCAGGGTCTAAATGCATCAATATCACAGGTAAAAATAAGGGGACCAGAGACTGCCACCCTTGCTCACCTTGAGTAGCACCTTACTTCTCAAGTCAAGCAAATGAAATCAGTGGGACAACTTACAGAGTAAGGTACTACACCACATTAGTAGGCTTCACAATCCAGCCCTATGTGACTATATTTTATACTGAAGATGAAATTATCTCACTTATCTTCTTAAATACTAATAACATTTTGCTAACAGCAAGCAACATACTATATGCCCAAACAGATGAAATGTTTAAATAAATTAAATGAAAATGAAGTATTGTACCTAACTAAAAGCACACACTTTCTACCTTTCCAGCTAAAGAAAGTACATTTTTGTTTAATTATTAGGCCCAAGCATACAGACCTGGTGCAGATAAACACGGAAGTCAATGGGAATTTTGCCTTCATATTCAGTTCAATGCTGCTTCTTATGCCCTTCTTTGTGGTATTTGAGCATAGGGCCTGCAACAATAATTACATGTCCAAAGCACTAATTAATCCTATGTGATGTAGATGCGTGACTATTACCCTGTTAGAAACGAGGAAACTGAGGCAAAGGTTAAGTGAATTGTCCACAGCTAGATAACTCATTGGGAGAACTGGCATTAGAACCAAAATCTCCTGATTCTTAGTACCATGCTCTTATTACGAGACTACAAATGCAGGAATGGCCCTAAGGTGTCTGTGCCCTATTTGGTGTTTTCAGACATATCTACTATTTTGTTCATTCTTTCTGATACATTCCTAAATGGTGTGTGTGTATATATAGATATATTGGTTTAAAAAAAAAAACTGCCTCGTAATTTTTGTTCTGCTGTCTTTCCCCTTTGCCTCATTCACCTTACACCTGAAGAATGACTGAGGCATTAATGAAACTTTCTTCAATTGAAGAAAAGAAGGATATTTCATAGTGGCATGTAAACATACTTTCATCAGTAAACCAGAGACTTATGGGGAAAAATCTCTTGATTCAGGTTCATAGTTGTGGGTTCCAATGGAAGCATAATACTCGTCCGGGACTTGAACGATACAGAAATTTTATATTTAGTGATCACAACAATAACCAATTTATTACCATCTTTGATATTTCCTTAACTGTTGTATAGGGTCCAGTATTGGATTCAGTCAGGCAATTTTTCTTCCCCTTCTAAATTGTCCATCCTATCCGCTTAGCTTGTCTGCAGATTCAGGGAATTTGTAGATTTCTGATCTATTATGTATTTCTTAAATACAATCATTGTTAAATCTCAATAAATGTACACCCATAGTAAATTTCTTACTAAACCCAAACAAAATTGTAAATGGTAGACCTTGTGGTGCAATCCATGTCAATTTGATCTATAGTGTGTGTGCACGCGCGTATACGTACATACACGTTCTCACACACACCAGCTACAGAAGATATAATTTTGACACAGTTTCCATTGCAATCTACAATTCAGTTTAAGGGAGTATATATAACACACATGTACACAAGCTGCTAATGATTACATGTTTTAGATGTTATGTTGGTGTGTGCAGTTGTAAAAACATAAGTAGTTTGAAATTACATTTTGCTGGTAATATTTTAAAATATTTGAGATTTGTTTTTATTTGAAAAGCCCCACCTCACTTGCATCTTCCAACTTCAAGAGACAATGGAAAGAAATCCATCATTCTATAATTCACTTGTTCCTTCCCTTAACGGTAATGAGCATTTGTTTAGGTTTTTGTATATTGGACAAAGAATAAATGGAGAGGATCTGTTTGCCTGGAGAGTGAAACAGAACTTTTTTCTTGTCCTTCCAATAGAAAGAGGAACTTGCAGTGATTTTGCCTGAACACTTCTAGCCTTGCAGTTTTGTATAACTAATATAAATTAAATATTCTTAATTATTTCAGCTCTGGCTAGAAATGATACAAGACAAAGGGGAGACTGATGCAGCGTGCCTCACAATGGCTCTACTGATTTCTGTACTGGCCCTTCCTCTGCACATGGTCAATTAGAATTGAAAATTCTGTGCTGATTTCATTTGCTGGAATTTTAAAGCAGGTCAGGAAGAAAGATGTTATTGAAAGGAAAATTCTCATCTAAATAAGAAAAGAACACGTGGCCATCTGGTCTCACTATACCATGCCGAAAGTCATTTAAACTCCGTTGTAGTCTTGATCTTTGCAACAGTTAGCCAAAAAATCAAACGGAAATCTGTTTACATTAAAATACCCTAAATGGTTTTATCTATAAATATGCAATGCACAGTTCATTTCCTATCTGTGATGCATGAGCTCATTTGACCCCACTGCCTTACTGAGCTGGACTGCATTTCTGGCAGGCAAGGTTTCAGTCACTCCCAGCCTACTTTTGCTACATAAAGGTACCAACAGAGCAACCCATTTTTTGAAAGGCTTGTGTGATCCCAAGTAGTTTCTACTCATGCTTGATGTTTGTATTTATACTTAAAGGAGGCACTCAGAGGCAATACTTTTTTTAAAGTCATTAGAACGGGAAGTTTCTATGCGTTGTGCTGTAGTGTTTATACAACCAATCGCAGTGCACCGGCTAGCAGACCATGTGGAACAGATATCAAACTCCTCATTTTGCATGGACTAGAGTCATAAATATGTGTGAATTTTCATGAACGCTTTGTTTCACCATCAGCAGGATTATTTACAAGTTTAAAGAAAAAGTGAGTTAGCAAAAAACAGAAGCCAACATTTTCAAATTTAGACTCTCTGGGAGACTAATTTTGTAACCAAATTCATATTTAGGTGCTTCAATATAATTGGCTTTATTTTCAAAGATGCTGTGAATCTGCAGTTTACACTGATTTTGGCAGAGTTTGCTGAGTGTTTATGAAAATGGAGTCACTTTTGTTCAGGCACTTAAATATGTACATCAGTCCTAACTGTAAATATCTAGAAATGAAAATTTTGGCTTATAGTTCTTGTGATTCAAAAATGAACTACTCCAGTTAAGCACATTCTGTACATCAATATTCATTTGCTAGCTGGAAAAAGTCCACTCCAGTTTAAAGCTCATGTGTAATCCCTATCTTACGTTTGGTAGGAGAATTGATTCTTTTGTAGCATTTTAGACCATAGGAAATGGAAAAAACCCACTAATTATAATTATTACCTTTAGAAAATACATATCAGCACTTTAGTCTATAGCTAACAAAATGATTTTGAATTATACATGTGAAATATCAATGTACGGTTTTATTTTCAAGGATAATACCAGAAAAAGGGAAAAAAAAGATTAGCAAATAATGAAATTGTGGGGAATGCATGTTATATGTATATATTTTTCACAGCTATATCCATCAGTGTAGCTACTGATATGTTATACCTTTTCAAATAAGATATATTAAATTATTCTTTCAGGAAAGTGTTTAATTATTTGTATTAGAATTTGGATTTATATAGTTTGAATACAGCAATCAAGTTCTCTGTCTTCATTTCTTTGAATTACGCTCTAGAAACCTGTAGCCCTATTTGAGGTACTGGATGCTGTTGTCATTAGGTACAACTTAATCTTATTTTCTCTCTCTTTCCCTCTTTAAGCAACTTACTAGAAAGTTTTATAAACTGCTCAGCTCACCCAAAATAATCAACATATGGGATACCCATATTTGGGTCCTGTTTTCAAGTCTAAATCTAGTATACTATTTGCTGGGGGAGGGGGGGAAGAGAGAGATTGAGTGTGAGTGTGATGACAATGATAACAACAATAAAAGAAAATCACCTAAAGTCATTTATCATTTTCCTAAAAGCCAGCTGATATTTTGAATAAACCATACTTTCTTAAACCTTGTCAGGTGATGTGTTTAAAAAAAAAAAGTTTGTACTGTATGTAAGTGTGTTAAAGTGTTACTCAGAGTAATTTGATTTAAAAAAAAAACTCCTTTTCCAAACCACTATACCGTGTATCCAGTGACAATGAAATGCATGAATTTCAAAGAATAAAGTTTCTAGTGTATACATTTAAAAATTAAATGGAAAATGGTTCAAGAAATAAAATAGTCCTCCTTTCCTCCGGGTGTCTGTGCTAACCCCACCCCTGGCCACACCAAAATAATGTGTGTGACTATTTTTGGGAGTACTGTGTTCAAAAGACAAACTTTCTGGAAGTAATGAGACACAGCCAATCGGTGTTTCTCCAGGGAGTGCAGTAACTGCCTGACAATTGGAAGGCCAGATTCCCATAGTCAGACTGACTACCTCAACTAACCCCCCTCAATTTGGACATGGTTTACCCACTGGTATTTGAATACCACTAGGTTTGAAGGGGCTCAAAATAATCTGAGAGAATTGTTAATCTCTCTAAAACCTAATCTCTTTCTAAAGAGTCAAATTTTCAAAAATAGGTCCCTGAATTACTAGTATATTGTATATACATACATAGTATCCTGTATATGCATACAGTGTTTCTACATAAGTGTATGTGATCTATCTGAACAACATACTGTATGCAATACAGATACGTCATATACAGGAGTATACTGTTTATAAAAATCAAGATACTGGATGTACAGTGCATGCATAGAGATATAGTACATCATGCTATAGAATTGTTGGTGTGTGCACGCATATATGCATATATATATATATATGCATACACCTATTTATAAATGCATTTTTTCATATACTATTTAAAATAATACAAGACTTAAAACTGAGTTTGCATATATATATGCATACACCTATTTATAAATGCATTTTTTCATATATTATTTAAAATAATACAAGACTTAAAACTGAGTTTGCCCAGAGTAATACAAAAAAGGGATATTTTTGTCTTCAGTGTTTCTGCAGTATGGGTAAGACTTCTGTGCCTAGTCTACACGTAACAGAGAAATAGGCTTGCCGTGCATTGCGTGCAGGCTCCTTGATTGTAGAGGGGAAAAAATCTGGCTGGAATCCAGAGAGGCTAGCATAGCGCTCTGTTGATCATTATGTCTAGCCTTCAGGTGTCTCAGCTCACAGTGAGCGGCAGTTGGGGGAGGTGTAGATAACAGGAGAGCAGACAAAGAAAAAAATGGTGTACTTAAAAAAGATTATATGAAAATTCATGTCAAGTTCTCCTTTTAAACAATAAATTCTTTGGGTTCCTTTCTCCACAATGGGAGCACGTGAACATCTGCCCTGGAAGATTTATTTAAGCCATACTTAGTAGTGGCTGAGCCTTTCAACAATTTTTCCTTATTGGAATTAATTTCTTTCTTTTTTTTCTTTTTTTCTTTTTTTTTTTTTAAGAATAAGTATGAAAATCTTTCACTCAAACTGTTTTCATCTCCATGTTTTCTTACAGAGCCAGACTAACTGGGTCTGAATCAGGTTTCCATTGTCTTTTTTTCTCTTTTTTTCTTTTCTGTTAGTCCAGTGAAAATACTTTCAGAATGTAACTTTTTAAAAGAAGATTTGGACTATTCAAGGATTTCTTAATTTAAATACAAAAGGATAAATCAGTGTGCTATTATCTATTGGAGTTCAATTTTGTTTCTAGGGAATGCGGGGGAGAACTACCTCTGCTTTGTCTGTTGCTTCTGTTTGAGAACTCGTGTAAATCTTACACAGAAAGCAACTTAGATCTACCGAGATCTCCTGGCGAGCAAAGATCTTGGTAAGCTATCAAAATGCATCTCATTATGAATGGCTTATTATTTCTCCCCCCACCCCCGCCTTCTGACATTATGCTGTGAAGAGTCTCATACCCCTTCCCAATCCATCAGGAATTTGAGTGAATTCTTTCTAAATAGAAGGCAGGATTCAGAAATGTTTAAAGCAGCCTGTCCAAGCCCCTCCTCACACTGAACGATTCCAGATTGAATATTTATTACCTGCCTTTTTTTTTAATGCAACTATAAACCTTTCTCTTCCCCCTCCCTGTCCCCTTCCCCCTCCCAAACATTGAAAGAGGTAGGATGGGAACTTTGCTTGATTTCATTGTTCAAAACATAAGAGCTATTTGCCCCATAGTGTCTTTGCTGCCTTTCAGGGCTAATTATAATAACTGTCAGATGTTTGGAAAGTCTGGACTGTCCTTGCCAGCAGAGACAGCAAAGTTTGCCTTTATTTTTTCCCCATTAGGGACAGATCAGGCCTGAGTAAACACAGAGTGCAAATAAAACTGAACAACATACATGCGTGGGGCTTTTTTGCCTTCCTTTTTCTTTATGAACAAAGCAGCACACTGGCTATGTTAGGAAGCAGTGTGGCATGCAGCTCTTATGCAGACACTGCCCTGAGGGATAACTGATTTTCTCCTCTTCTTTTTTTACTGAAGCCTACAGGAAATATTCCTGAAAGATTCCCAATTGTTTTAGATAATGTTCAATCTCCATAGCCAGGGAAAAATAATAAAGAGCATATTTTAAAGATATGGTGCATGCAACATGTAAACAGCATTACACTGCACACTTTAAGGGTGAAAATAAAAACCGATACTCACAGTTTCATACTGCTAAGCTGTGCTAGTCACTGTTTCCTTCAGTAGAGATGTGTGTGGTGGGTGAATGTCAAGGATGCAGATCCCAATTTAATGCAGAAGGAAAGTACAAAAGTGTTTTATAAAGTCATTCGGAAGTCAGTCACTTGTGCTCAGACATCCCATTGCTGCCGTGCAAGCTGTACTATCTGCAATTCTGAATTGAACTAAATACTGCTCATGTGAAAGACAGGGGAAATGCTGTCATGTGGGACACACAAATCCACCCTATTGGCTCTGAAGGCATAACTTAGGCATCCTTGTTTTTCCACTATTGGTTAATAGTTAAAACTGAAAGACTAGGTCTTCCTAGTGAGTCCCTTTTCCCTCTGTGCGTGGAAGAATGAGTGTAGGATTTTACAGTGACAGGATTAGTTAAGAAAGGGACTGAAGTCATCCTTTGACTGAGACTGGTGGGTGGGGATTGGAGGCTGAGCTTTTTGCGCGTGTGTGTGTGTATCCTTCTGCAGTCTTGCTTGAGCTTTTTATGTCAGAAATACTTGCAATTAACTTTGGAGATGAAACTGAAAGTTCTTATTTGGGGTTAAGCAAGGATTTTTGTTTTTAGATTAAGGTTTAATATTGCAGAGTTCAGTATGGTGATTTTATTCGATTCATTACAGTGTCCTAACTAAACAGATTATTTATTAACACTTTTCATAGATTCACAGATTTTAAGACCAGAAAGGGATGGCTATGATCATCTAGTCTGATAGCCTGCGTAATTCATCCAGTGATTCCTATATTTTGCACAATAAACTTGTGATTAAACTAGAGCATAACTTTTACAAAGCTATCCAATTGCACAGAACTATTATTATGTTAACATTATTACATTTAGTAAGCACTGAAATTTCATAAACTTCATTCTTGCCAAGGTGTAGTAATTGCAAGAATAATGAAGAAAATATTAGAATTAAACAGGAGGGGAAGAAGATCAACTTTTCTCTATTTAAATGTTCTGCCCATTTGCCTGATTTAGTTATGCAGGCATCAGCGGTAATTTGAAACAGTAGTCAGTCATGTGTGACATACTACTCCAATTAACCCTTATTAAAAAGACCTTTCTGAAATCCAGCATGCACACACACAGTCACAGAAATTAGATATAGGAGAAATCTATCAGAGTTACCTAGCCCATCCTCCTGTCAGTTCAAGATTGTTCCCTCCTCTACATTTCAAGGGCTTTCATCCAGTCTAGTTCTAAATATCCTAAACAATGGCACTTCTGTCAATTCTATGGGAGAGTGTTCTTGAGTGCAAAGGCCCAATTCAGCAACCAAATAGCTTGTCCACACTTGGAAGTTTATCAACATAGCTATTCCAGAACTTCCATTTTGGTAAATTTCCAAGTATAGACAAACCCACAGTCAGCTGGAGCTTCTCCCACAGAGGTGGTATGCAGCATCCCGTACTCAGATTTTGGTGTCTGGAAATTTTACTGCTATCTAGCCTAACCAGCACCCTTTTATTTCTTTTCTCATTCATGCTAGTTAAACTCTATTGTGCCACCTTTGAACAATTCCTCTCGCTGCTTAGTGTTTACATTCTTCAACTATTTATAAACTTTTATCATGTCTACCCTTGTCATTACTTAGCTCAATACAGTATTCCAGGTGTAAAGCCATATAGAGTGTGGGGCTGTTCTCTCCTTAGTCTGTGATGCCTCCACAACAAATTGTTTCTGACATGTTATGAATATAGTAAATATAAAAATAAGTTTCCTATCCATTCAACAAGCCAGATTTAGTGGAAAAAATACGTACATTGGAGGTTGTTATATCCTGATTTCTCTCTCAATCAGAGAATGAAGCAGAAACCAAACGAATGAATGTATCAAATGCAGCTTTTCATCTCTCTGCTGTGTTAAAATTGCCATCTTGTCTCAGGAAATGTGTTGACGGCATGCTTCATCAATAGTGAACTGTACAGAAACTACAGGATTAACTACAGTCTCTTTACCCACCAATAGATTGCTATTTAATATGAGAGGAAGGATATAGATTCATGCATGCATACATTAGCTGGCACAATGGATGGTATCTTTGGAGCAGGGATAATGTCTTCCTGTATTTTTATACATCTTCAAGTACGCTGGGGCCCAGTCCTAATTGAGGCCTATGGATATTACCACTGTACAAGTAATTAATACTAATCAGTGCTTGCAACACTATGGTACACCGTTCATTCTTCCTATCATCTTCACCCCAAATCTGATTGGGTTTTAGTCATTCAGGCCCAGATTTTTCAGTCATTTACATGAAGATAAGCCTGGGTTGTTTGTGGGGAGTTGTAGTGGTGTAAGTGACACCAGAATTTGGCACACGATCATAAGGGAAAATGATCTGCAAGGGAAACGAAAATGTCTTTTTGAATGTTTTAATGTTACAAAATCAGGTGGTCTCTGCTGTGTTTTCCGTAGAGGTCTCTATGGATGACTAAAGAACTATTAGGATTGGATATCATAAATACCAAGAGAGTGAAATCTGAATCTTCGAGAAGGGATAGGGGTTTTTATTCAGACTTTAAAAAAAATTAAAAAAAAAAACATATTTAAGGCAAATTCTGGACAAACAGATGGGATTAAAATCTTTCCCAGCCCTTTCAGTTAAGGGCTGAAAGCCTCTACCCTAGCTCTATGGTTCTACAACAAAACCTGGGAAGATAAGACTTGATATTCCTGGTATATCTGAAATATAATACAAGAACAACAAATATTTTTCAGAGAAGGAATAGAGATGACAGTTTTTAGGCCTTTTGATTATGAACAAAGAAATCCCAGGTCATTTTATATTTTCTGTGTAGGTCCCCTTTTAAAAATATGAAGTAATAGTTGGCAATAAAGTAGCAGAAAAACAATTTCTGCCACTTTAACAAGCTGAAGTATAATAGTCCTAATAAGGACAGGTACCTGTATGGTTTCAATAAAATGAGGCTAGAGCAGTAGCATCAAATCTTTCTCTCCTCCTTCCAACAATGTGTTCATCTCCAATAGACCCTTCACATCTGGACTCCAGAACACTGAGGGGGCAGAGTTGCAAACCCTGGGAGACTTTTTTTCTTTTTTACAGTGCTGGTGGTCTTTGTAATTTTGGTTACTTTTAAAAATTCAATTAAAGTGGGAATAAATACTAATAAAAGAAACCTTACTCCAGAGAGCAGTAAACTCTTTGGGTTTTAAGCCTTTATACATGGTCTTGTCTTAAATATATTTTGAGTACTGATGTCAGGTTTTGGTTTTGAAATGTTTGTGAGTGGGTGGGTGCGGAGGGGGATTATTTCAATAGAGCAAATAAACATCTGACTCCAGTTAGCATTGTTTTGCTTTTTCCTCAAACATCAAGGTTGAATGGCACCATTTTCAGGGAAATGTAGGGAATCTAAAGAAGTGGTAATCTACCCATACTTCTCAAGCCATATCCAGGTCTTGGAGGTGTCATGTGTGCATCGAGCACAGGCTACAGATCTGACTGGTGTGAGAGCACGAAAGGAGAGAAGAAAAACCATTACGTGACACACATGCAGATCTTCTTCTGATTTTTTTAATTTCTAACAACTCTTCTGAAGAGTCTAAAAGCAGACATTCTGTTCTCAGAGTTGCTAACATAATAATACATTAATACTGAACTCTGATATAGCGTGCAGAGACAAAACATATATGCCTGTATACATACATACACTGTGTTCTCGTGGGGCTTTTACCTGTGTTCATTCCAGTAGTTCATAGAATCACAGAACTGCAAGGGACCTCAAGAGGTCTCCTAGTCAGTCCCCTATACTCAAGGCAGGACTCAGTATTATCTAGACCATCCCTGACCGGTGTTTGTCTAACCTGTTCTTAAAAATCTCCAATGATGGAGAGTCCATTACCTCCCTAAATAGTTTATTACAGTGCTTAACTACCCGGACAGTTGGGAAGTTTTTCCTAATGTCCAATCTAAACCACCCTTTCTGCAATTTAAGCCCATTGCTTCTTGTCCTATCCTCCAAAGGTTAAGGAGAACAAGTTTTCTCCCTCCTCCTTGTAATAACCTTTATGTACTTGAAAAAACTGTTATCCTGTTCCCTCTCAGTCTTCTCTTCTGCAGACTAAACAAACCCAATGTTTTCAATCTTCCCTCATAGGTTATTTTTCTAGACCTTTAATCATTTTTGTGGCTCTTCTTTGGACTTTCTTCAATGTGTCCACATCTTTCCTGAAATGCATTGCCCAGAACTGGACACAATACTCCACTTGAGGCATAATGACCTTGGAGTAGAGTAGAAGAATTACTACTTGTCTTGCTTACAACACTTCTGCTAATGTATCCCAGAATGATGTTTGCTTTTTTTGCAACAGTGTTACACTATTGACTCATATTTAGCTTGTGATCTACTATGACCCCTAGATCTCTTTCCTCAGTACTCCTTCCCAAGCAATCATTTCCCATTTTGTACGTGTGTAACTGATTGTTCCTTCCTAAGTGGAGTACTTTGCATTTGTCCTTATTTAATTTCATCCTATTTATGTCAGACCATTTCTCCAGTTTTTTCAGATCATTTTGAATTTTAATCCAATCTGCCAAAGCACTTGAAACCCCTCCCAGCTTGGTATTGTATCATACCAACTTTTATCATAAATTTTATAAGTGTACTCTCGATGCCATTATCTAAATCATTGATGAAGATATTGAGCATAACCGGAGCCAGAACTGATCCCGGTGGGACCCCCACTTGATATGCCCTTCCAGTTTGACTGTGAGCCACTGATAACTACTCTCTGGGAACAGTTTTCCAATGAGTTATGCACCCACCTTATTGTACTTCCATCTAAGTTGTATTTCCCTAGTTTGTTTATGAGAAGGTCAGGTGAGACGGTATCAAAAGCCTTCCTAAAGTCAAGATATGCCACATCTACCGTTTGTCCCTATCCACAAGGCTTGTTACCCTGTCAAAGAAAGCTATTAGGTTGGTTTGATATTATTTGTTCTTGACAAATCCATGCTGACTGTTACTTATCACCTTATTATCTTCCAGGTGTTTGCAAATTGATTGCTTAATTATTTACTCCATTATCTTTCTGGGTACTGAAGTTAAACTGACTGGTCTGTAATTCCCGGGGTTGTCCTTATTCCCCTTTTTATAGATTAGCACTATATTAGCCCTTTTCCCTTCCTCCAGAATCTCTCCCATCTTCCATGACTTTTCAAAGATAATCACTAATGTTTCAGATATCTCCTCTCAGCTCATTGAGTATTCTAGGATGTATTTCATCAGACCCTAGTGACTTGAAGACATCTAACTTGTCTAAGTAATTTTTCACTTGCTCTTTCTTATTTTAGCCTCAGATCGTTCCTCGTTTTCACTGGCATCCACTGCATTAGATGTCCAATCGCTACTAAACTTTTTGGTGAAAACTGAAACAAAAAAGTCATTTACTCATTAAAGTCATTTATTTTGCAACTACAATATTTTCTTTTAGACTGCAAGTACAGTTTTATGTTGTGTGCATAAAACTCTCTTCTTCCTCTTTTCTACCTCCCCTTCCTGGTTGCTGAGAAACAATACATGTGTGAGAAGGCCAGATTGAATCAGAGAGCCACAGAATTATCATAGTATGTTAACATGGCATTGCTTTGCAAAAATGCTTTTATCATGATGATGCTTAGATATGATGGTACAGAGTCACGATGACAACATGTTGTCACAGTATGAATATGGTTATATACTATACATATGGTACCTAATTTTTCCCTCCACCACTGTACATAATTATGTGCATCATATATTAAAGGACAAGATCAAGGACTTAAATAACATTCCTTCAGATATATGTAGAATAAATGCAAGTTTGGAACTGGCATGTTGGGGTGCTGTACTGTATAAAGCAATTGGTCTGAAAATATTTTACATTCTGAATAAGAAAATCAAATGTATTTCAATAGTGTGCATGCTGTTAGGTTTCATTTTGTCCAATACATCCAGCTATTTTAATAATTTAATCTTGCTTCAAGAAAATAATTACAATCTATACAGTAATGGTCAAACTTGTAAATTAGCTTGTGACTTAATGAGTGGTGTCTGCTAAAGTTTAAATCAATGTACCTCTTAGCCACTGCTACTAAAGTCCTGCTCTGTGTTAGTAATGCATTGCAGAAGAAGGAAGCCATTACAGAGAACAGGAGCCAAGCAGGAGTCTGGAAAGAGACCGCAGAGGGAAAAGCAAAGTCACTAGAAGTCCTTGTATGGGAGGGAAGACGGCAGAGGGAGGAAAGAAGACATCATGGAGTCAGTGCAGCAGGGAAGGACTAGCAGGGACTGGAAGCACAGGTCACATCAGCTATAGCTTATTTGTGTTTCTGTCAGAAGCTGTTTTATCCCTTGGCTAAGAACAGTCCTGAGTTAACATGAAAAGAGCTTGAGTTACAATAAGATATGGAAGGATTTTTAAAAAATGCAGAGCAGGCATTCTTGCATACTTTATTGAAATGGCTGTTAATTGTTAAAATGCCTTCTGATCTGATAAACCATCCTATGAAGTATCAAGGATACGCGGAATGAATGGTCAGGTTGCAGAGTTTTCATTTAGTTAAATAAAATTGCCAATGTGCTTATTAAGGCTACAGTTGTTACTTTGTGTGGGTTTTGTGAGTGACCATGGCTTTTTTTTAAACCTAGTTTAAACAGTGGATGAAGTTGCATGTGTAATTTTGGGGCACTTGGGAGGTTTTTCAAAGGCCAAAAGAGTAGTCAGTGCCCAACTCCCATTAAAAATAATGGATGTTGGGTCCTCGCTTCTTTTTGTGCCAACTGGAAAATCTTTTCCTTCACTGTCCACATTGATCAATTCCTGCGGTAGAGTTTATCCAGCCCTTACATGGAGAATGATGTCTTAGTCCAGAAGTGCCTTGGAATTCAATGGGCCATGACTACATATGTTGAAATTCGTATTTGTGCCATTTCTAATACCAAACATCCATGTCTAATAGATGTTGTTACTTCACATTTTCCAAGCATGGTTCTGGTTACAGGATATTTGAATTAATTCAAATATCTGATGCCACTAAACATTAGGAAAAATGTGGGGAGACCCAATCAATCTATTATAAAATATTGTCAGCTTCTGTTCAAAACATTTTACAAATTGTGTGTAGGTGCGAGAACTAGAATAGGCTAAAAACAACTGCATCTGCAGATAAACTTTCCCAATACCAGAGTGGAGGTTGTCTCATACGGATTTTAGTCAGGTGAATTTGAATGAAATAATACTTGGAATTGGGTATTTTTCTAGAGCTTCACTGAGCTGTTTATCTCCAATTCAAGCTTTGGTCAGCAATTCAATGATTAGTGATGCTTTAAAGCATCACTAAACTAAGGTTTACATTTTATATTTGCCACTATTCTTGAAAGTATATCAAAAGTAAAAGACATTGAAATGCTTTCTTAATATTATAGACTTGCAAATTCCAAATAGTGGAGAATCTTTTGTTAAGCTTACCTGATTGTTGACAGTCTTCCTACTTTCTCCCCCTTCTCCAACTCATTCCTTTCCCTTACTCCTTTCATCCTAAACATATTCTTGTCCTTTCCCCAACACACATTGCCTTCTCTCCATCCCTCAATGGGCCCCTATTTCCCCAATCCCAGTCCCTGACCATCAGCAGACTCCTGTTTTCTCAATTATTTGGTCTAACCCCTAAACTGTCCCTGATTCTAAACAGGTTCTTTGATCTCAATAGACCTGACTTTCTGCCCATCCCCAGCCTATACTGTCCCTTTCTTAGTGATATCCTGGAGATTACAGGGTTTTCATGATAAACAAAAACGATCTGTTGTAAATTGCTCTAGTGTTTCCTAGGCATGAGGCACAGCAGAATGAATGTCCTCTTTTCTGACCAAGGGGAAACCGACAGTTACTGTTGTGGATTTGAAGATGGCAGATATCTAGTTTGGGTTACTAAGCCAAATAGGATCTTGAGAGCTGGGGAGTACGTTAAGGGCTAAGGAAAAGGAGTGGGATATGTTTTTTTCAAAACTAAAAGAGAAAAAAGAGGGAAGAGGGACTGGTTTAATTTTTAGACTGAAACTTGGTCCAGTTCTTAATCTCTCAGAGCTGGTTTCCAGTCTTCACTCAGGATGAATCCTTTGTCTTTTCACAAAAGAAACAGACAATGAATTAGAGGTATTTTTCAAACAAAAGTAAATAAGACCCCTATCTACAGTTTCCCACAGTCACCTGCAGTCTCTGCTAGAAACGTGCTACGTAAATGGTGTGATCCACAGCAAGGCCACAGGTCAGTAAACATACTGTGGTTTCTTATTCAGTAAAGTAAAACTGTTAAAATGTTCAATAGTTTGTTATATATCGATGCCCAATATGGTAAAGTTTGGACTTTAAGTTTATTTCTGTTTGGTTTTTGATGAACCAGGCATTCTAATAAGATCTCCTATATCAGGTTTGTTAGTCTCTTCTGGCATCTCAGTGTGTTGGAGATGAGTCTAGGTAGTTCGTCCCAGTTATTGTTCCAGTTTTTGGGTGGTCTCAAATTGTAATAGTTCTTTAAAACTCCTTTTGTAACCATCTGCCTTGCACATTTTCCCCCTTTAATGAATGAAATTATTTCATGCTTTACTTAAGGGAAGCTAATACCCCAAAGAGGCAATACCGATAAATTTGTGAAAATTTAAATTAAATTTATTTAATAATTTAAGCAGAGTAGTCTAGTGGCTGAATCTTAAAAGCCAGAGGACTTCGAAATTGCTAGTGAAATACTAGGGCACTTAAACATTATAGTTGGATTTTCTGCTGCTTTTTAAGGAATCTATCCTTGCTAGTTGCACAAATACCATTGGGATAGGATGTTATAAGAAATAGCATAGCATAGAATATAATAAAATAGGATTGCTAACTAGCAAGGAATTTCTAGATTCTTATACAGAAACAAAGAATTCCTTCTCCAAGCTAATGCCAGGGTTGAGTAAAGAATGGGGGGAAAGGGTGCAGGAGGGGAGGGGGGAAGAAGCTGAACACATAGCTCTTGGGGGGGGGGGAAACCCACAAACTGAAACATGTTCACATAACTACTATTATGTGAAATATATTCACACAATTTCCCACAAGAAGTTTAGAAAACAAAAGCAAAACTGCCCTCCAAACCTTAAAAATGTACTTATGCCTTTACTGAGTGCTGTGTGATCTCTCTAGCTATCAATTTTCTACAGAGCCAACCACAGTAGTATCTACACATCCTTATTTTTGTAACTTTTTTGTCCAACTTCTCCTTTTCTTCACTATTGTTTGATGATTGGCCTCATTTGTGTCAAATCTAGATTGTAGGTTTCACACTGCAGAGAGCTTGGTTGAAATCCTGGCCCTGATGGAGCCAACAGGAGTTTTCCCATTGACTTCAGTGGGGCCAGAACTTCTTTTTCCATTTTGCTTCTGACCACCTAAAAAAAAACCCCCAAAATGAAACAAAAAAACAAACTACTACTAAGACTAAAGCATTTGAAAAATGTCAACCAATGAACCAATTTTTACAAAGTGAAATTTTGGAGAAAATTCAGACAGCGAAAAAAGGGCTAAATCTGTAAATTTATTCACAATGCATAGTTCATCTAGCTCTACTTTAGACAGAAGGAAAGCTGCGGTGGCATCAAACTCTCTACTCTTGTGAGGCGCTGCTCTGAGACAGATTTCAAATGACAAGTCAACATGAGGTGAACAGATGAATCTTCTTCCCTGCCTTACTCAGCTGGGGAGATCTCAAAGGGTGGCCAGGCAGACCCCAAATGATACTCTTCAGGCATCCTTTAATTGTGAAGGATAAAACTGCCCAGGAGGTAATTTATGTAATTCCTTAAATCTGCTTTGCCAATATTACAAAGTATTGGGAAACATTTCAATTCTACCACAGCATGGAAAAAAGAAATTAAATTGAATGAAGGCTGTGTGATGCTGTCTTCTCTTGGGATGGAAGGAGACCTATAGGTTAACAGCCAAATTCTCTGCTGTTAAAAATGGAAGGAGCATTGTATTCAATAGGGTTTTGTCCATTTTACACTAGCAGAGAATTTGGTCCTAAAGCTCTTATTGGACTTCAGTGGGCTCCATTGGAGCTATATGAGGATTGGACTACAATGATGAGACCTGCTGCATGATCAAATAAATTGTCCAATTTTAGTTATGGTGGGGATGTTCCAACTGCTCAAGATTTTGTAAACAGACATTAAAATATCTTGGGTTCCTTTAGAAATGATGTCATTCTCCCCAGAGTGCTGCCATTTATGGATTATACTCCAAAGCACAAGGGGTATGTCTAAGTCATTATACCTCCTGGGGCTGCTCCTGGTTTGGTGAAGATTACATACTACCTGTGTCTCAGTGCTGTGCTAAAAGAAAGAATTTGGCCCTTAGCCCATTCTGTATGTCATGGAGTGTTCAGGCAGGGAAAACCCAATGACCTGGGCCATGAACCCTGTAAAATTCTTCCCTGGCTGGCTAATGTTCAGTCTTTTGGGGAAGAACCCATCCTCATTCGTAAGATTCATTGCCCAAATTGGGAGTTTGAGTAACCATTGGAGTATACTCAGTGAGTGAATCAGTGTGAGTTCCATAGAGCCATACATAGTAATTGCATAAGGTGGAGTCACAGACTCTGCTCCTAGAAAAAGAAAGCGGTGGTATATTTAGTTCTGTTTTCTGTAGCTGCTGGAGAACAGAGTGTTTTCACCAGTCAAATAAGAGACGCCTGTTGTAGCTATGGAGCCTAAGTCATTCGAAGATAAGAACAAACATAAGAACGGCCATACTGGGTCAGACCAAAGGTCCATCTAGCCCAGTATCTTGGCTTTCCGACTGGGGCCAATGCCAGGTGCCCCAAAGGGGATGAACGGAACAGGTAAATCATCAAGTGATCCATCCCCTGTCACCCATTCTCAGCTTCTGGCAAACAGAGGCTAGGGACACCATCCCTATCCATGGGCCAGCAATAGTGTATTGGGGGGTGGGGGGACAATTTTGCCTAAATTTTGAACAGAAAACCTGTGTTTTGATGACAACATGGACCTTTATATAAAGTGTATAATTTGGTAGCTTGTTCTTTAAAACAACAACAAAAAAAAGAACCTGACAAGTTATTTCTGCTTTTTGCCTTTTATTTTTCTACAATTCTCCTTATTTACACTTATCTTTGAACTGTTTACAACATTTGAAGGCACAATTTGGAATCAATGTAACTTTTAAACAGAATTTTTAAATTCTTTTGATGCTTCAGAAGCCTATTGAAATTCTGTACAATGAGGTCAAATTGCAATTTACAGTCTTTTGTGCATATTGAAAAAGCTTACTTTTTCTGTGATATGTTTTCAATAGGATAATAATGCCAGTTAGCTTAGGTTGGTCTAAATTTAATTTTAGTAGCTTTTTATATATAGCATTCCAGCTTGCTAGAATTTCTGGAAATGCATCTCTCTCAAAGAAGCAGAGTTCTACTGGGGATGCATTTTTATCCTTCTGTTAAAACCTCTGCATCATAGACAACAATTCATGGAGAAATATGTGTTTGTTCCTCTGAGAGAAGTGATCTGATAAACTGTCCAAGGTACAAGGAAATAGAGCATGTATAATGCTGATTTGAGATATTCTGTTGCTTAAGTGATGCATTAAATCAATATTCTGCAAAGCCTTTTTCTTGTTAAGTTATTTACTTGGCTGCTGTCACAATTCACCATTTAGAGCATCATCTTTTTAAAACATTTTTTTCTGTCTCCTAGCCTAATTTAACTTTACTTAAGGAAAGCAATATAATGAAATTGCTTCAGATATTATAATTTTAGCACCATTTTAAAATTTAATTTTTGTCTCAAATTCAATCACTTGGCTACTAGAAGAAAGAAATATTTCAAGTAAATTATTGGTTTACTGTAACCATACCTAAATTATCACCCATAATAATACTAGCAATCTGCGATGATCGTGATAATCTGGTAGTACATGTTTAGAAATGCTTCATTAAAGTTATGAAAACTGGGTACTTCCAAAGAGAAATTATATATTCTTTCATCTATGTACTATTTTGATTTGAGGGTACATTTGCATAAATTAGAGTTCAAGTATCCCTTTTACTGAACAGTCAAAATAGCCCATTCAAAAATAATTATGGGGATAATCAATATCTTATTTTAACTGGAGCTGAAGGTGTGCTCTCAGTAACAAAGCAGCGATCCCTCAGGGAAACCTTCATCTTGCTATCACTAAATGGCTGAGATGTGAAGTAAGTGCCATGGAACTTCAGCACCCTGGAGGTACTTTAGTTTGTCAAAATATGTAGACGTCTCCTTGATCAAGAATCACCTCTGCTGTGCTAGGATTTTACTGAGCTCAAGATAACAAAATCAGTTTAAAACATGCAATTTATACAATTAATTTTTCCTTTAATCAAGACTTAAAAGGATTAGATCACTCACTTCCTATTATAAACTGTGTTATGGTCTCTCATCTATGCAGTACTGTCTGTGAGATACCATTCACATACTGTGTAATTAATCACAGTGCCTACAAATGTATGTTGCCAAGTCTACATTTAAACTTCAGAAGTTTCCTTTAAACGAATTGTTGAGACATTTTTAATTACAAATGGCAGCCAAAGGGGGATTTTGGTGGAAAATAGTCCATTTTAACTTTCAATTGGACTTGGAAATCTTATTTTCAGAGTGAGATTTTATTTTAGATTTATTACATGCAACAGAATCACTAAAACTACACTTATTCTTCAGGGATTGTAAAAGTCCCAAACCAAACATAAATATCTTATTTTAAAATTAATTCTAACTAAATGCTTAAAGAAAAGTGATTGTCTTAAATTGGATAATTTTATTTTAAACTTAGGACATGGTCCAGAAAAGGGCATGGACCTGACTACATGAACACAAGCTAAATATCCTTACAGAAGTTTTGTGCACTGTGGAGGCTGCAGGAAACTCGTTAGATCCTGAGAGAACACTGCATGTGGCAGTGTTAAATGAGAGAGAGACCTTGTCTAATCCTTTTCTGTTAACTAGGTGGAGTAATCTCCCATCAGGAAGTGAGGAGATGGATTTAAATTTAAAAGCTCTCCCACACCCTAAGAAATTTCTTGGACTGTCAAAATTTTTCAAATGAAAGATTTTTTTTCATTAAAAATGTCCTTTTTTCAAAAATGAAAATTTTCATACAATGCTTTTCTTTGTCACTGAAAGAAAATGATTTTAGAAAAATCAGGATTTTTATATTTATCTTCCTCCAGCCCATCCCCTTACTCTTTTCCCCCGGATAGGCAAAATGGAAAAGGGGAGTAGATGAAAAGTATCAATACTTTCAATTTAACAAAAAAAATTTGTTTTGTTAACCTGCAGAAAAAATATTCTGTTATTTTAAAAGTGTTTACAAGTCTTTTACCAACTCTACTCAAATTTAATTTAAGTTTTAGGCTCCACTGTGTGTGTGTGTGTGTGTTGAAATTTAGTTCTTATGAAAAATACCGAATTTGATAGCCTGGGAGAATAGCATACCAGGAAACAGGGCATACTTCCCATCCACATATATCCTCACCAACAGGCTTAAACATGAATTTTAGCGGTGCAAGCATAGCTCCACTGAAGCTTTCACATTGCTGCTGAAACTGCCAACAGGATTGTCCATTGTGACAGTGATTTTGTGATTGTAAGACCTGTCCACTAGGAAATGAGCTGAGACCACAAGCTCATTTCCGATAGGCCATCAAACAACCATCAGAAAGTAGTGATGATGACTTTGTCACTCCCAGTCTGGACTGGATTAGAGTCAGTGACCTTCAGCTCAATATTCCATTTACAGTCCCTTCTCTCTTCCAGTGCTAATGTAGTCTCCATTCTGAAGCCTTGCTCTTATCCTTTTTTTTAAATCAGTCAGACTGCTACCCCCTGCAGGTGAAAAGTGAGCTAAAATTATTTTGGAAAAATCAATCATTTTATGTAAAGCTCGTCTACTGTAGTTTAATCCCTGCTAGTATTGCTTTTAAACATAGTGCACTTGTGGTGTTATATGAATAATACATTGTAACTACAAGTTATTTTAGGAACTGTGACTTGTTTCCAGTTTTTATATTATAACAACACTGAAAGTAATATTTTACTCCTTCCCTTGAAATACTTAGTGTATTCAATATCAAGAGCAATCACGTACATGAAGATCTTACTCATTCCATGTACTCCCCAAAGAAGAGATAAAGCATCAGTTCTAATGCTATTTTAAGTGCATGTGTGTAAGTATGTGTGTGGGGGTGTGTGTACATATGTGTATATATATTATAATAATTTTATAATTATTATAATATATTATATATTATATTATAATAATTTTAAATTAGGTTTGGTTACAAGTGGCTCCAATAAAAATGCCTTGCCAAATGGACATCAGCAGATTATGACTCTGTTCAGTCTATATTCCATATATTGTTTGGGTGTACTCTGTCTTACACGTGTTTGAACTAGATTGTTAGTGCCTTTCGGGTGAAATCCTGGCCCCTTTGAAGCCAGTAGGAGTTTGTCATTGACTTTATGGGGACAGGATTTAACCTTATGTCTTAATCTTTTCATAAGGTTCCTAATACAGTGAACTATTGGTTCTGGGAAAATAATAATGCTTATGCTTCAACTATAGAAAACAGAAGAGACTAATTCTAAATGAATATTTTAACAAGGATTTACATAAACTCATTCATTTATTTCCTCTCCTCTGTTTGAATCTGACAGAGTATCCATGTAAAATTTTCCATGTGATTTTAGTTATGCCAGTGGATAGAAGCTAACTTGGTAAAATGTGCAGGGATTTTAAATACCTCAACAGTAAAAGGAATTTTGCCAGCATTATTGAGAATTTGATATTACTTATGGTATGGCATATTCTTATTGGTGATTTGAAGTAGGAATGCAAGCATCAATGTTGTCAGATAGCAGTATTTTTTAAAGGTGTGTGTGCTGAGAATATGTCAGAGAGAAAAATTGGGGTTAGTAAGAGATAAGTCGAGCTGAATGAATAATTACAGCAAATCATTTAATCAACTTATTATTCCTGTTTTTCTGTTTGCAGAATATGAGAACGATTATTTCCTCAGATGTATTTGATTGTCTGATTATTGTGCGGTTTTTAATCTACCTCTATAACATAATTATGAACAGTTGCTGCAAGTGCTCAGTAGCAGATATTGAAATTTGAGCTAGTTTGGTTGGTTGTGGTTGGTCACATGGTATTGCCTCTGTTCCCTAATTTGATGAGTTATAACTCTTTATAATTAGGAGATCTTAAAGAAGTTACTGGGGCTGTCAGAAAGAGGCAGCAGATAGTAAACCTTAGGAATTTTTGACTTTTTGCTTTCTGGACCACATAACTGTTGCCCAGGACATACTTCCCAGAAAAAAAATAGGCTAGTGTAAGATTTATTGGAGATGTGGGGGAGACACTGTGTGTAGGAACACAATCAGGCCCTTTGTTAGGGGTATTCCAGTAAAGAAAAGTCAATTGTTTCACCTAGGAGGTAGATTCTATTTCAGCATGTAGAACAGAGAGGATTGTAAAGAACTTCAGAGAAACCAAGACAAACTAGGTCAATGGGCAACAGGATGGCAAATGAAATTCAGTGTTGATAAATGTAAAATAATGCACACTGGCGGGGGGAAAATTAAATTATTCATACACCTCAGAAGATTCTAAATTAAAATATCTCAACTCTAGAAAGAAACATAGGCATCACTGTGAAGAGCTTAATGAAGACATTTGCTTATTGTGCAACTGCAATTAAAAAAAAATCTCATGGTGGTAAGATGCATAAGGAACAGGATGGTGAAAATGAAGAGAATATTTATCTTCAGATAAATCAGTGTTGTGGCCTTATCTGGAATATTGTATGACATTCTGGTCAACCCATCTCAAAAAAGATATTGTTCAAGGAGCAATGAAAATTATCAAAGACGTGGGAAAACTCTCTCATGAAGGGAGATTGAAAAGACTGGTTTTGCTCACCTTAGAAAGGAGATGAATAAGAGGGGACATGATAAGAGTATTTAAAATAATGAATGGTCTAGAGAAGTCCACTCAGGAACTGTTGTTCTCCTTGTACAACACAAGAACACAGGGACATTTCAATGAAATTAAAGGTGGCTAATTCAAAACTGACAAAAGGAAATACTTTTTTCACACAATGTGTGACAAAACTGTGGAACTCTTTGCCACAGGAAGTCATTGAGGCCAAGAACTTAACAGGATTTAGAAAGAGATTCAACATTTATATAGATAATGATAATATCCAGAATGATCAGAATTAATGATAGTACACATTTTGGAAGGGATATTAAACCTTAAGGCTTTAATCAATCTGGAACTATTAGAGATCAGGAAACCAATTTGGGGGGCAGATTATCCATTTCTGCCTACTATGGAGTTCTTACATCTTTCTCTGAAGTCTGTGGTACTGTAGACTGCCAGAGATAGGACACTGGGCTGGATAGATCTCAGGTCTGATCCAGTATGGCAATTCTTATGTGCCTCTCTCTGTTCATTGGGGAGGGAGGGGCCAGGAGTGCCTTTGGAGGTTTCTTTACTTCTTGTCTCCCTAAAGTTCTCTTTGCCCCTCTGAATGTATTTTCTTTCCTTCTGTCTCTTCTCTGAAGCACATCCCAACCACATCTGCCCTCTTCGGCTAGGCTTCTTTTCAATATGTTCTCCCCTCCCCCCTTATCCAGCCATGAATCCTCTAGCCTGGTTTTGCTACCTACAAATATTTCTGAAGTCTCCATCCCTAATTTGTTTCCTCTACTGTATTTCCCTTCTCTCCACTTTACCCACCTCTAGTTTACCTTCCAACTTGGCTTCCTCTTTGGGCTGATTTGATGCCCCACTACCTATCTCTGATTCGATCTTCTATCCAAGCTACACTAGACACAGAGATTGCAAGATGAAGGCAAAGGTGGATTTAAATCTCCTTTGTGTTTCTCCTGTTTACAGGCCACCCAGAACCTGACAGAACAGCCATCAGAAACATCTTAAATCCATGTTCCTATGGCACCAAGAAATCATCCAAGTTGCTGGATATATAGAGAGCACAGTGGTGCTCTGCCCCACATGAATGCTCTCTACATGGCCCTTGTGCGTGGGACTGCAATGGTGAAGGCTTGATTATGCTGGCCCTATACCACCTGAGATTACCCTATGCCAAGGATATTCCCTTGTGCGATTATCTGTCATCTTTACAACCACTTGTTTCCATGAGAACAGTAGATAGGGACCATAATATTTGATCCACTTCCTGTTTCTTTCCCTATTGTTTCTTCTCTTTCCTTCACAACCTTCATTTGTGACTTAAGTCTCAAAGGCAGAAAAGAGAAAGCTACAGGCTAAGTAGTTTTTTGAGCTGGCAGAGGCTTCTTCTCTGGCCAGTCACTTATCTCCCTTGAGCTTCTTTGTCTGCTTCCTCACCTCCAATGAATAAAATACAAAAGGAAGTAGGGGAGGAGCTAAAGGGAGGGAGTGTGTGTGTAGAGTGACTAACCAGGCAATTGGAGGAAGGGAGGATCAGCCTTCAACTCCATCCCAAGATGAAGACACTGCTGATCCTCCAGGGAGCAACAGGCCATGTTTCATACCAGCTTGTAGAGTCACTGTTGCATCTGAATTATTAAAGGTGATCACTCAAGTGGCAGCTCTCTTATTATTCTTCGTGCTAGTGTTCAGGAAGGAAAGGTATGCCTTTTATTAAAAACCAGAATTGTTAGAACCTCAGTCTACCATCTCCCAGGCAAATGGCCTTGTAGAGCAGGACATCTAGACCCTTAAAGTATAGTTCTACTCTTTTTTTTTCTTTTTAAAAAAGTGCCTCTAAAATGGTATAAGAACATAAGAATGTCCATACTGGGTAAGACCAATGGTCCATCTAGCCCAGTATCTTCCTTCTTAACAGCGCTTCTCCCTGTGTATATTCAGAATCCTATCTGCCTGCAAAACTAACCAATACACATCAAATTCCGTCTATCAGATATAAACAATCTATAGACACAATTATTTTAATAAGAATTATTTGGTAAGAAATTTCAAACAAACTATGTGAGACGATTGTGTGCCTTTTGCAGACAATTCACAAACCAAAGAAGGAGACTAAATTAACTCAAAAGATTTATTCAGTATGAATAATTTATTACACAGTTTAAATTATTCTATCATTATTCTTTACATTAAGCACAGATTGGAGCAAAAAGTTATATTGGAGATTGAAATTTAAATCTGGAATTGCAAAAAAAATGTTATTCATAAAGCAAAACCTGGATCAAAGGGGACCTGTGATTCTAAATTATTTCTTCCCAACTGAATAAATAGTACCTATCCATTTACTGCAGATTTACAATGAGAGAGACTCCTAAACATTACTTACCAGGGCTTTATTGAAAAAGTTATGAGTAATGTTTTCAGCCCTGAATACAAAGTGCAAATTTATTGCGCTCACCCATCATCACAGTGGATACCCGGTTATTCAGAATTTTCAGGAGTTCATTTCAAAACACTCCCAGTTTTTTTTTAAATATAGTGCATATTTACTAAGATACTATATCATTATAACAGTGTCTAAGGAACAATATTTTAGAAGAATCAAGCTATCTTGTTTTAAATATTCCCAGATAACTGAACATATGTTATGATAGCGTTAAAGCAGAGAGTGTATATCAGTAACTGACCTGTAATTTTTTCCCTTATGTTGTACTTATTTCCTCCCACCATCCCTCCCCCCCAAAATTTACAAACTCAGAAAATTAAGGTTTAATTTAAGACATTCACACATGATAAACAACCTTAGACCTGATCTATAGTGATGCCATACAGTAGCCATGCAATTGCGATTAATGCATTTTAGCATGTAGTCCTAAATTAACTGAAAATAAGTCAGTTAGTTGTTGTTGTTGTTTTTCAGATGTTTCCCTTCATGGTGACCAGCACCTCAGTAGTCCTTTTATTTAATGGTTTGAAATACGCTTGTATTCTAATGTGAATCATGATACCGTAAAAGTAATGCCTCTGTAACTGACTTGTATTCTTGCCAGATCAATGCACTAGCAATGTGCTCCAGCTGCTCATGTCACTTATCAGGGTATTATCAAATCAGAAACATCAAAACTGCAAAATGTTCAGTTTAGGCTCAGCACAGGAGTAAAGGGACAAAGGCATTTTCATAAAGAGTGAAAAAAATATTTGAGGTGCCTAGATACTATGGTGATGGTGCTGTGTAAGTGCATAGATAGGCCACCATGACAGCATGTTCTGAGTAGGGCAGAATCAATAGTTTAGAGACCTGGAAAAAGAAGTCAGTGTGGGGGGAAATAGTTATTCCTTGCACAGCCAAAATTCCAGCTGACTCAGCCCAATTCAGCAAAGCACTTAAGTAGTCCCATTGAGGTAGGGTAAACTGAAGTAAATAGGTGGCAGTCATGTGTTTAAAGTTAAGTATGTGCTTAAATACGCTGGTGTATTGGGGCCTTACGTGACTTTTGAGTGAATTTTGGGAGGGCAGGATTAAGCCCTTTAGTGATGCTAGTACTAAACATGTGCAAAACTTGTTTAAAATAGTTTAAAAACAAAAAAGTCAAATTTTTGCCATTTGAAGCTCCACTTAATAAATGTGTGTTTGAAAATAAGGCAAATGGAGCTGTGCTATAATAACTGTCGTGGAAAGTGCTGTATAGGGGGATTTTTTTAATGGTTTCAAATACAGTATAGCTATAGCATGTATTTCCTCCTGTAGCTGGGAGAATAAAAGCTGTCCTATTATCTAAGGTGTTTTTCATTGCACACACCACACTGTCCTTCACATTCTTATATTGCATCAAACACAATTGTTTCCTCTCTGCATGTTTTCTCCGTATGAAAACTGAACACAGTAAAACACTTGTCCTCTTTATATGTTTGTATGTAAGGTGCAAAGGATATACGGTGCAGTGGTTGGTAAATTTATAAGGAAATACACAGCGATAGGGTGGCAAGGGTGAAGCTAAGCACAATTCTGAAAGTTTACTGCACAGTCATTTAACACAGAAGTGTAGCTCGCTGAAATTCAGTGAACTGTCTCATTAATTTTGCTTAAGTAGGAACACTTGCAGATTGTATCCATTTCCCAAAGAAAGTGACCATTATGTTTATCCTTAATATCAGGTACAGAGAGAAGAAAGACATCATAAAAGATACAAACAGACTAATGCTTAGAATCTGATTAATGGGATTTCAACTGTGTCAAAAATACCTCTTTCATATGAGACTGTGAAGACAGATAGTACAAATGCACTCAGTACAGGCACTGTTGCAACAAAAAAAATGAAAACTGTCTCAGACTAATGAGGCTAAGTGGGTTTTCAAATTACGAGGCAGTGAGGAATTATTTATATACAGTACATTCTTGATGGAATAAAAATCCCCAAGAAAGGGAAACAAAATATAAATGGGGTCCTTTAAAAAGAAGCAGGGTTTCCATCAATAGCTAAAATTATGATCTTTGTACTGTCCTGGGACTGTTGTCTATAAATTATTTTGCACAGTGATTGCATTCTATGTATATTGTGAAATACTGTACAGAGTGAACCCTGTGGTATAATTATCTAACATCACAGGCATTAAGAATGCAAAATCAGCTTCCAGACTGACAAACTATCTTAATAGCCAGAAGGCAACAGTCAATGCCATAAAGGCAGCTGTACAGTGTACAGCATTGACACTCTACAGTACAAAAGCAAAATGGATCCTTCACCAAATGAAAAGCAGGCAGATTAAGAGAGGGAATACCAGTGTTCAGGGAGAACAAAGCACACCAAGGAAAAATGATAGAATAGCTGAACTGATGAAAACAAGGAGTTCCAATGAACCAAATTCACCAGAACCAAAAATGTAAAGTATTGACCTCTGTTGACCTCAGCAAGATGTTAATTACTAGAGGATTAACACCCTTTTCATGTGACAGTGAGCACAACCAATCAACAGAAAATAATGTGCATGCAATCAAAGAACTTTAGGGCCTAACAAAAGATTATACACAAAGATTCAAAGGATTATAAAAAAGGAACTTTCTGAATCTAGCAGATGGACACATTATACCTTCCAATTTTCAGTTTCGGACAAGGTCCATTCAAATTTAGGACAAATGTCCAACATCTGGAAGACAAAAAAATTAGTACAGGGGGAAGATCAGTTGAAATGGAAATATATTCCTGTTTAAAAGTCTGGGTTTCTACCTCCTTAATTTCAATACTCAGCATATCTAATGTTAGCATTTTGCAGCAATAATTAATAGGGAAAATTCTGGGCCAGACAGGTGTTTGTATATTTTGAGAAATTACCAATCTGCTGTAATACAGGGGATCAGGAAATATTCAGAACAGTTCTAAAAACATAAGTCCCTGTAGTGGGGTGGTCACCCACTCCGGCCCTGAAGGGGTTCAAAGAGCCCCGGGGGAGGGCTGCGGGCTGCCCTGGGGGAGCCAAGAGGCTAAGCTGATGCGGAAGGCAGCCACAGCTGGGGCCACACCCCAATCAGGCCACAGCTGGCCCTGTAAAAGGCTGTGAGCGATGCAGAGAGATGGGCCTGGCTGCTTGGGAGCCGAGCAGGGTACCTAGAGTGGAGCAGGGCTGGGGGAAGGCTAGAGGAGCTGGGGGACCTCCAGCCTGGAAAACTCCCAGGCTGCAAGCCTGGCTATAGGCCGGGAAGGGTACTGGGGTTTCAGAGGTGTAGCCCAAGGTAGGCAAAGTCAGCAGGTCCAAACCCCCCTTGCCAATGATGAGTGGTTTACAGACTGCAGTCCACCCCAGTGTGCGGGGGCTAGATGGTGACTGGCAATAGCCACTGAGGCAAGGTGGGGATAGAGGGTTGGGGGGTTCCCCAGGGATGGGAGACCCAGAGTCTGGGGGCACTGCCAGGGGGCAGCACACCAAGGTACTGGGGCACTGGGGTCCAGGAGGGACTCAGGAGCCAGAGGCAAGTGGGACACCGGCCTGCGGAGGGCGCCCCGGAGGCTGGAAGAGCTAATTCCCAGGATGGCTAGCAGGAAGAGCCGCGCCGGTGAGTCTCGCTCTCTACAGTCCCCCAAAACTCTTAAAGTATATTTACTTTATATTTTCCATAGCTGTGGGCATAAGGCAACTAATTCCTCTGTATATGAGGCATGATTTGGTACTAAAACTGAAAATGGTGCAAAAAATCAATAAAAACCTCTCACTCTCCTCTTCTTCTTATGGAACTAGTATTGACATTCAAAAGGCTGACCAAGAGCTCAGTGGTGGTTTCACCCATACCCAGAATAAGGACCAGCATGCTGTTGTGCTTCTCCAGAAGCATCTTGGGAGGCAGGTTTTTTTTTTTAAACCAACTAAACTTTTGGACACTCTGATATCTTGTGGCAGTGAGTTCCACAAGTCAGTTATACACTTAAGATGTATTTCCTCTATCACTTTTAAGTTTTTCCTTTCATGTGATGCCCCCTTTTCTTGTATTATAAGATAAGTACCTTATTTACTCATTTCATTTTTTGTTTGACTCAATCATGTCCTGTTTTATTCATTTCCTTTCTAAATTAAATTTCTTCTATCCCTTTCCTATGTATCATAGCAATTTGATTGTTTTTAAGCCACTACAGTAGATTAAACAGAGATTCTAGTAATTTAGACCCAGAAATTTGTATGAATAATTCCATTGTGCATTATGCTGCATTTAACGTTGCACAAGCTGGAAAGAATCCAGTTTGACTTTCAGATTTGAAGCTAAAATGTTTCTTGTAAACTAAGCAGATATGATCCATGAGTCACTGAAAGACAGTAAACATGCACAATGTCATGTTTAGAGTCACTTCTCAGAAAAGATCCACACTTAAAGTAAATAAAAGCACCTACAGTAGGACACCCTATTATAATTATAATGAAAAACACCACATAGTTCTATATCATATTTAATATTTTTCTAAGTGCTGTAACAATATGAAATATTTATAGATGTGCCTGAGTTGGAAAACTCTATGTGAATCCACATTTTATCTAAATTCTAGAATGTTTAAATCCAGCCATTTTTGGTTTGGTCCATTTTATAGACAGTAGAGGTAAGTCTGGATCTAAAGATTTGTTTAGGAACCATCTCTATAGGTAATGAATCACCACCTAATTTTGGCTTATGTATGTAAAAATGCAAGACTAGAATATTTAATGTTTATGTCTGATTCCCCAAACTTCTAAAAATAACCTTACTCCGCCTCAGATTTGGTATATAAAATGCCAACATTTAGTATTTAAAAAGCAATACAACAAATAAACCACCATCCCTCCCCCACTCCCACAATACATAGGAAAATATCCTGACCAATCACAATGGACCCTAGTCATCCACATCCATATATGCAAAAGATTATTGGTAATCCTAGTAACCAATAGGATGGATTCTGATTTAGCTCCCTTTTTCAGATGGGGAAAAAGCTCAACACATATCAACCAAAAGTATCATTCTCATTTAATTCAAGAGTTCTGTACAAGACTTATTTCAGCATTCTGGTGAAATTCTTCTTGCCAACTGTTTCTCTTCCTTACCTGGATGGGCATACAGCATTTCTGTTGAAATTCTTGCAAGTGCAGATTTGATTTTTTTCTGTTTCCATTAATGCCCACATATGCACCTTTGAAATTTACTTTCTGCAAATACTTTGCCATCAAATCTCAATCATTCACATGTAGTTGGAAAGCAAACACAAAAAATGCAAAGCAAATAAAATGACTATTGATGGAAAGTGTTTGCATTGCCCATCTAGTTCTTGTATATAAACCCAGCAAAATATTCTGGGCCAGCTCCTTGACTGGCTGGCATGAATTGACATAGTTCCATTGAAGCCAATACTGAGTCAGACCAAATGTAAATTTGGCTCATATTTTCTAGCTTATACTGAAATAAGAAAATATAAACACCACCTCATTTATGTAGTATTTCTTATCCTGCCGCTTCAAGCCTTAACAGCAAGATTATCATGTAACCAGAGCTTAAATACTGCTCTCAAGCCTCTGTATAATTAGATCATTATTTTCATGATCAGGGTATATAAATAGCATCTTACAGTGAAACCTTGTGTTATTGATGATTGAATGCCAGAAGTAACATCCAAACATATCTGAAGCCAAAGCATGAATTTTGGAAAGCTTTAAATTTCTGACAAGCACTCACTCAAAATACCCACATGGGTATTTACTGTTCATTTTAATTATTCTCTATCAACAGACTGACAGGATGTGTGCAACAGTAACTGAGGTAGTGTTTGTAGATACTGAGATATGTACTTCTGAAATTACTTAAAATAAAACCTAGGTTTTGGACACAGACTTTAACGTAATGTACTCAATTGGAATGGGTTTTATTCTTGGATGTTTGATTAGTGAACTTGAGGGGCAGTTGTCTGAAACAGCACATCCAAGAAGAAAAAAAATGGTTTCAATCTATAATGAGAACAAGAAAAGTAAAATGTAAACGACTTCATGACACTCTCTACTTTTGCCTTGTGAAAATGTATGGAAGGGTTCAGTAGTGAGGTGACTATGAAATATGGCATTCAGTTCAATTAGGAATCTAAGTGCATCAGTCCCAGCTTTTCCTAGGAACTGGCTTTAGTAATTAAGCATTCCTCTTCCACATGCAGGAGCCTGGAAGAAGCCAAAGAGCAGGTTTCTGCATCTTTTGAACACTTATTTATACAAAACTCAGTTAATCAATAGAGGACTCCCCCAGAGAGAAAAAAAAGTGGGTGAGGAGTTAATTATGTTGACTATCCTCCCACTGCTCCAAATTTGCCCCGTGCTTATCTTATTACTAGTTATCTTACTGAGAACTATTTCTTTATTTTTCATTCCCATTAATCATGTTCAAAGATAGTTTTTAATGCCTATGATTAAGGGATATGCACTGAAAAACTGAGGACGGAAAGCCATATGGTGATGAAGCCTGGGAATTATGCCCTAAACTTTCACACTTAATGCACATCTATGATCTTATGGCTACTTGATGCCCATCTGTTAGGATGTCAGGAGACCCATTTCTAAATTGGCCAGATTGTTGCCCTAAAGCATAGGTGCTAAACAATGACTAAGCTTCAATGCACAGCATCATGGAAAGCCATAGTCCCTCCCTTACACCAACATTATGGAATTATCACATACCTCCTTACACTTGGTCATAACTCTTAGCACTTTCATGCTTAGAAAAATGTAAAAATGAAAATATGGTGCTCAATGACCTCTTCCGTCCCTGATAAGACAGATTGTGTTGAAATCAGCGTACCGAAACCCATCAAGAACTCCCAAGAGGCAAAAAGTATGTAACCAGATGTAATGGTGGGCATTCTCTGTACAGAGAATTTCATCTCAGACAAGATACCAGAGAATAAACTAAGACACGAAATAGGTATGCACCAAAACTCCGGGTACAAACTATACATATTCTTCAAGAAATTGGCAACCAGCTTAAGTAGAAGCAATTGTTCAAAGCCCTTCTCAGTGTCCTCCATGTTTTATGATAACACAAGAGACTTATCTTTGTTTTATTTCATTCAGCCTCAGAAACATTCTTCACCTCATTATAGAGCTAGGGAATTAACATTATCACAGAAAAAATACTGTCCCTTCCCCAAAGTGTTTTCAATCTAAGATAGATAAAAATGGGCAATGAAAGAAATAGACAAAGGGATGGATGGAGAAGCAAGGGTCAAACAAAATTTAAAAAATAATAGAATGAGTCATATTACATGGCTCTACTCAGTGCTGCTTAGGCCTCAGCTGGAGCACTATGTCCAGTTCTGGTCACCACTATATAGAAAGGATGAAAAGAAACTGGAAAGGATCCAGAACATAGCAACAAAGGTGATCAAAGGAATGGAATGCAAGCCATATGAGCAAAGACTGAAGGAACTGGGTATGTTTAGTTTGGAAACCAGGAGATTAAGGTTGGACATGATAGGCTGCCATAAAAAAAATGGAGGAAAATTGTTCTCTCTTGCCACAGAGGGAAGGACAAGAGGCAATGGGCTCAAACTACAGCATACCAGATTTAGATTAAATCTCAGGAAAAACTTTCTTATTGTAAGAACAGTAGGACAATGGAATAAATTGCTTGGGAAGGCATGGAAACGCCTTCACTGGAGGTTTTCAAAAAGGCTGGATAGCGATCTGTCTTGGATGGTTTAGACACAACAAATCCTGAGTCTTGGCAGAGGGTTGGATTAGGTGGCTCCTGTAGTCCAGTCTAACCCTGTGGGTCTATGCTATAGCAGGTGAATCTCACGAGTTCTTATATTTAAAAAGAGAGATTGAGGTCAGGCAAGAGGTGGGGAGGATTAGACAGCACAGGAATGTATGTAAACAATGGGAAGCAAGGAGGGGAAATAGCAGGGCTTGGGGAGGAAATCAGACAGTAAGGATGCTGCATGTTGAGGAAGAGAAATGTCATTTCATTCACAGCGTGGGGAAAAAACAGGAGAACATGGGAAGAGGAGAAAAAGAAGCACCAATGTGGAAAAGGTAGAATGAGTACAAAGAACAAGCTGGGGGGAGATGAGACGTAAGCAGTGGCAATCACCGCCCACCCACCACTACTCTTTGCTGATGTGAGTTGTGCGACTATTATGAACCAGAGCCTGCTGATTATTTGTCAGCAAGTCTAAGGAGGAAATATTTCTGTCAGTCATTTTCTGAGCATCTTCTCTATGGTTGACTATCTCTGTTCTGTCTACCATGCCCATTGAGTCAATTTAATAGATGTATTCCTTTGACAACAATGCTTTCCGTATCTGTGCGTATTGTGGTTTGGCTGGCAGAGCTCCACATCTGATTTTCTTGATAGCAGAAATGAATACGTAATGGTTCTAGAATGCAGGTTTTAGAGTAGCAGCCGTTTTAGTCTGTATCCGCAAAAAGAAAAGGAGTACTTGTGGCACCTTAGAGACTAACCAATTTATTTGAGCATAAGCTTTCGTGAGCTACAGAATGCAGGGTGGCCCCTGTGGAACCCAAGTGGGAAAACATGTCGAGGCTCTGTGGTCAAAACAGCTAGTAATAACTTCAAAGAGAGAGCCACATTTTGCAGTGAAGTTTTAATTGTCGTCTTGACTGTGTCCAGTTTCATATCAGAGACCGTTCTCCTGCCATACTAGTCTTCTAAGGAAATGGCACAATATGAAGATTTAAAATTGAGTCTGATCATTTCTTAGCTCTGATTATAAACAGACTTGTGCTTTCATTTCTTAAATAAATATTTCATAAAATGACGACGCAAGGCTCTCTTTGTGTTACGTGCTCTTGAAAGTTTGGTCAAACATGCTGAATATTCAGCAATAATGGAATCACTGATGTAGAATGGTAATCTTGCCTGGAGTCATATTTTCACAGCAAAGGGTCATTATGTAACTAAGTTTCCTTCTTTTTATACTAGACTTACTTCATTTTGTAGCAATCATTTTGCAAGGGTAATATGTTAAAACATGAGGGCTCCTGTCATATAGCATATCTTTTTTTTTTTTTGGCTGCATGAGATTTTGTTAAACAGAAATTATTTAGATCCACATTGAACTCACTGGAGATTTTCTTTGAGAAACACAGAAAATGTGAACCTAATTTTGAGTTTGGCTCAGCATCTGAGATAAAGCATGGGAAAACTGAAAAGTATGCAATTCATACTGGAACCTGAACTTTAGCTCCAAATCTTTTATCATCTAAGATCTCTGAAATAATGGAAATATAGTATCTGTTAATAACCAGATGGAATTTAAGCAAAATAGTTTGTTTTAACAGATGGACCTTTCAAAACCACTGATAAAACTGAACAGTTTATTTTGACTCGTTTTCTTTTTCCTGGAGGGACAGTAATAATCTTAGCCCTTATTTGCATATTTGTCTGACTACATTAATTAGAAGAAAATACTATATTGCTGTACATGGCATTTCTGAATGAACTAGGACATGAGCTTCAGACAAGTACGTTAATTTGGTCTGTGGATAAATCAGTAATATCATAGGTGCTCCACACTCTCCATTAGAAATAAAATTTTGAATACTTATGCATTTGGGAAATGGGGAAAAAGTAACTGTCTGCCAGGGGACCCATTGCTGGGGAAATATTTTGTTGTCTTCCCCGTTACTTACCCACCAATAGACACTATATATTTTTAAGAGTTGGTACATCAATAGTCTTTCAAGGCATGATCCAAAACCAAGTGAAATCGGTAGACTCCTATGACTTCTGTGGGTTTGGATTGGTGTCCCAGGGGACAGCAATGATCTTCTGGAGTTAGAAATTTTCAATTTCTATCCCTGAAGAATGTTTAGAATTGAGAAATGTACAGCCTGCAATGATGATTCAAAATGGCAGATCAATAAATCAGCATCTAACTGAGGAGAGGACGTTATTGCATAACTTTGTGATTCATAGGTTTTGAGGCCAGCCAGGAACCTCCTGTGTGGTACAAGCCATATAATTTCAACCAGTAATTCCTGCCTCAAATCCAGTACTTGCATTTGAACTGTAGACTACATTTTAGAAAGTCATCCATCTTTGATATAAAACTTTTAAAGGAGGAAGAATCTGCCACATCCCTTGACCGGTTGTTTCAAAGTTGAATTGCACTTACTATTAAAAACATGTGCCTTATTTTCCATTTGAATTTCCCTAGTTCCAACCTCCAACCATTAGATTTGTTTTGTTCCATTTTCTGGTAGATTGGAGCTCTCTAGTATCAGATGTTTTCTTGAGCACTCCCTCAAAGGAACTCTGATGAAACACATCATGTAGTGGTAATCAGCATTATGCTGCTATTCAGCTTAATATGTCATGCAAATATGCGCAATGTCAGTTCCCTATGATAATTAGATCCCAAAAATGTTTACTAAGTACAGGAAAATGTTCCAGGAGCTCAACTCCATCCCTGTAATGACAGTTTTATACCAGTGCTTCAGTTGCATACTACATTCCAAGTTACTAAAATTGTGACACATAATTTGCAAAAAAAACCCGTGGATCTCATGTTTAGTTTCCTTAGGCATTCTGGGAGGTGCACTGTTAAATCTAAGCATGTCTTTACCAGACTATCTTGATTAACTGTACATGAGATCTACAATCCCCTGGGATGCTGCAACTTAAACTGGAAGTCTGGTGTAGCTTCTAAAACGATCTTTTCTGTGAGAAGATTGAGTCAATTGTTTCTGCAACTCAGTACAGCTGAGAGAAAGGGAAACAGTGGTTCTAAGCCATCTTTCCATGCTCCTGATTCTGAGTTAGCCAGGGGAGATGACTCCACAGCATAATTTAGACCAGCCTAAGGGATGCTGTAATGCATGCCAGTCCCGTAGAGCATGCATATCTGCCAAGGATCAGGCAGAGCATCATGGAACGTCATCCTGCCTCCACCTACTCCTGGCATGCCCCCCTTCTGTATGCTCTATGCCTCCCCAGGACTTTTCCATTTTGGGGGGAGTGGGAATTCTGGCTGTCCCCTTTTGAGCAGATTTATGGCTGTATAGTTGGAAGTGGAGCCAAGGATCCTGCCCTACACTTGTAGGGAAGGGATTTTCTTACAGAACTGAAAGTGATATTGAGGTAGAAGGTTTGTTATCATCAGTGCATATGAGGAACTGCACTAGGGTTACTAGGAACTGCACACTTCCTCAGGGGTTAAATTCTCAGTATTTAGAATTCTCAGTTCTGGATGTGGCACAGGATATGGGCACCAGGAAATTTTGGAAATGCCATTCTCAGTGGGTTTGTGCTTAATATATGCTCTACTCTTATCCTCTTCCTGCCACTTGCTCTCACTGGAGTACATCAGCTCAGCTTTACATAAGCATCAAAAACCCTCCTAAAATGAAGGCATATCTTCCAGAACCACCTTACAAAGCAGTGATGTCATGTTCACAATTACTTTTCATTTCCATTCTGTTGGTTCACCCATGCTTTGGAGCAGTTTGACTTTCCTTCCAGTTCAGTGATTCTGGGCTTGGTTCCAACAAAACATGAATATGTTGACCTTCAGGGCATGTAGTAAGGCACAGCTATTCTCCTAGGCTTTCCATGGGAGGGTGAAGTGAGTAGGAGGTGAAGGGAGAATGTAATTTTTGCAGAGGGTGTTCTAATGTGGGCACTGGCCATATTTTTGGAAATGTTTTCTGTGTACAGCTTTAGATTTTTTTCTGTTTATCCTTAATCACAGGCAAACTTATCCAAAAGTGTCCATCCTGGTAACAAAAGGAAGAGAAAAAGCAGTTACCCATATTGATTTGTTCATTAAAACTATAATTTACAAACATGATGATGAGAAACCAAGAGCAGTAGAGACTTGTTTAGGTTTATCTGGCATTTGTGTTCCAAACTTACTCTCACTTATACATGTGTAATCTGAGGACTGGTCTGCACTAGAAAATTATATTGACCCAGCTACATCACTCAGGGATGTGAAAAATCCACATCTCTGAGCAATGTAGTTAAGTTGACCTAAGTCCCTGTGTAAACAGCGCTAGGGTCAACTGAAGAATTCTTCTTCGAATAGTGTCCCTATGGGGGCTCCTCTTCAGCTGTAAATGTTCCTCTCAAGCCTTGAATTGGAGATTTTCTGTTAGCAGTGTCTGTTTGGCCCATGCACATTCTCTGTCCATCCTCATGCCACACACGAAGGATATATAGGATTGTGTGGGCAAACTGCCTTCAGTTCCTTTTCTACTGCCTTGGCCAGAGACAGAGCTTTAGTGTGTCTGCCTTATGAGTGCCTCAGTGTGTTGCTGATGTTCTGTAGTTAGTGGTGGTGACAGTATAGAATTAGCTGGATAGTAGTGAGAGGTTTGGATTTCCCACCCACCCCCCTTTTTTTTTCTGGGAGTCTGACCTGATTGGGCACTCCTGGCTTGCCAGGTTTCAAATGGTTACCTCTCTTGTCAGGAGCCTATTCCAGTCAGGAATGGCTATTGTAAATGTATCCATAGCTTGGGAGAGTCCCATATCTCCCCAAAAAAGTAATTTTTGCCTGGCTCTCAAATCTAGAGCACAGAAGAATTAGGAGACCAAATTGAATTTTCTGATGACAGAACACTCCCTTCGATCCACTTCTGAGTCAGGTCAGAAGACCCGCACACCCCCGGTACATCCGTCTCTGGACAAATCCAGTTCCCCTTTGACCTTGTCTCCCCTAACTGGGGGAAGAATTTTGAGGACTATGGGGGAAGGCTCTGAAGAAAAGGATCTCAATCTCCCACCAAAAGGAGCTAGCTCCCAAAAGTCTCCAATCTCCTACTAAGTCTATGGTTTCAGAGGCCTCTCAACTTAGTACTGTGGAGATGAGACTCTTCCTCTGGTATGGGTGGGGAGGGGAGATCCAGCGCACTTCAGAGAAGCATGGCTCCAGCACACCCCCAGTACCATCTCTGAAGGACAAGGAGACCCAGGATGTACTCTACTCTAGAACACCACCATCTAAGTTAGACTTATGAACAGTACCTTCACACTGTGCTCCATCGGTACCTGCAAAATCGAAGCACCAGACACTTTTGGCCCTGGTGCCTGCATGCTCCAGATCAACGGTACTGTCTGCCTCAACTGTTGCATTGGTACCAACCAATGGGGCAAGAATTCTGCCCCAGGAACTTGTCAGTGTTAGATGAGCCAGAGACTCCACTGCTTATGGGTACCGAACAACTCTTGGTACAGAGACCCCTCTGGATTACCATTGCTTCCTGGTAGTGCATGATTATTTGCCCTTTTCTATGGCCACTCCCTCCATTGGAGGACACTGAGGAGGATGAAGAAGACATTCAATCATTCTCCTTAGTACGCAGTTCCCCACCACATTGTTACAGAAGTCCATGCTTTGAAAAGGCTCCTTGTCCACATCAGTGATGCTGCTAGACCCATCTGTCACTAAATCCATCTCCACAGCAGTTGTCATGCATATGTCATGGTTCCAAGTGTTGGGGCTCCTGAGAGAGGTTCTGAATACTGTGGAGGATCTTCCATTTGATGATCAGAAGCTCTTTTTGGGGACTACAGATGAGTCCCTGCACACACTGAAGGATTTCAAGGCCACATTGAGGTCTCTGGGTACATACACTCCTACAAACAAGAGGAGATTGAGCAGGTCTCACAGTGCCAAAGATCACACTGGCCCAGTTCTCTGGATTTCACTGAACCCCTAAACTCACTAGAGAAGGACCAAAATTCCAGAGGAAAAGTTTCTCCCCTCCTTCAACGAGTATCCAGTCATCATCTAAACAACAATTCTGATGGGTTGGTCAAAGGCTTGACTCTTTCCTAACCTCTAGTTTGTAAGCTGCAAACTTTTGCCCACTTTTGGAGACCATCTTTCCCATTTCCAACAGGCTTGGTGGCATGCTACAACAGACAAGTGGGTCATGGCAGTTAGAAACATCAGCCTACACTATCCATTTTCTGTCCCTCCCTCCTTCCCACTCCCCTTTCCCATCCCCTTCAGGGACCCCTCTCAGAAGACTGTGAGTCAAATGGTACACTGTCCCTTTCATGTAGGAGAGACAGAACTGGTTCCATCCCCTTACAGAGGAAATATTTTATTCCACGTATCTTTTCATGCCAAAGAAAGATGAAGAGTGGGGACTGGTCTGAGATCTAAGACAACTGAACAAATTTGTAAAGTCTCTGAAATTCAGGATGGTGACTGTAGCAGCTAGAATCCCCTTTCTAGAGGCAGAAGATTGGTTTTCAGCTCTTAACCTGCACGACGTCTAGCTCCATATAGTGATACATCCTGCACATGGGATAGAGAATCATAGAAATGTAGGACTGGAAGGACTTGATAGGTCATCAGGTAGAGTCCCCTACAGTGAGGCAAGATTAAGTATTGGACCATCCCTGACAGGTGTCTGTCTAACCTGTTCTTAAAAACGTCTAGTAATGGAAATTCCACAACCTCCCTAGGTAATTTGTTCCAGTGCTTAACTACCCTTATACTTAGGAATTTTTTTCCTAATGTCTAACCTAAATCTCCCTTGCTGCAATTTAAGCCCATTACTTCTTGTCCTGTTCTCAGTGGATAACTAAAACAATGTATCACCCTCCTCTTTATAACCACCTTTTATGTTCTCCAGACTAAACAAACCAAATGTTTTCAATCTTCCCTCATACATCATGTTTTCTGGACCTTTAATAATTTTTGTTGCTCTCCTCTGGACTTTCTCCAATTTGTCCACATCGTTCCCAAAGTGAGATACCCAGAACTGGACACCAGTATTCCAGCTGAGGCCATATCAGTGCTGAGTAGAGTGAAATAATTACTTCTTGTGTCTTGCTTACAGCGTTCCTGCTAATAAATCCCAGATGATGTTTGCTTGTTTTGCAACAGTATTGCATTGTTGGTTCATATTTACTTTGTGATCCACTATGACCCCCAGATCCTTTTTTTGCTGTAATCCTTCCTAGGCAGTCATTTCCCATTTTGTATTTGTGCAATTGACTTTTTTCTTATTCAGTTTCATCCTGTTTATTTCAGACCATTTATCCAGTTTGTCAAGATAATTTTGATGTGTAATTCTATCCTCCAAAGCGATTGCAGCCCCTCCCAGCTTGGTATTGTCCATAAACTTTATAAGTATACACTCTCTATGCCATTATCCAAATCATTTATGAAGAAATTGAAGAGAACAGACTCAGGACGGATCCCTGTGTGACCCCACTCAATATATTCTTCCAACTTGATTGTGGACCATTAATAATTACTCTGAGTGTGCTTTTTCCAACCAGTTGTGCACCCAGCTTATCATAGGCTATATTTCTAGTTTGTTTATGAGAAGGTCATGTGGGACAGCATCAAAAGACTTAGTAAAGTTGTGATATATCCCATCTCGTGCTTCCCCACAATCCATAAGACTTCTTACCTTATCAAAGAAGGATATTCAGCTAGTTGACATGATTTGTTCTTGACAAATCTATGCTGACTGTTTAATTAATCACCTTATTTTCTTCTAATTGATTACAAATTGATTTTGATTGTTTGCTCTATTATTTTTCCAGGTACCAAGTTAAGTTGACTGCTCTATAATTCCCTGTGTTGTCCTTATTCCCTTTTTATAGATAGGTAATATAGTTGCCCTTTTTCAGTCCTCTGGGATCTCTCCCTTCCTTCACGAGTTCTCAAAGATAATCACTAATGGCTCAGATCTCTTCAACCAGTTCCTTAAGTTTTCTAGGATGTATTTCATTAGGTCCTTCTGACTTGAAGACCTATAACTTACCTAAGTAATTCTTAACTAGTTCTTTTCCTATTTGAGGCTTAGATCTTATCCCATTTACACTGATGTTCTCTGTTAGCTGTCCGATCACAACTAACTTTTTCAATGAAAATTAAAACAACGGCATTGTCATGTTTTCTTTTATTGTCTTTCTTCCTCGGCCTATCCTGTCTTTGGTCTTTCTTTTGCTTCTAAATGCCTCCATTTCACCAGGGACCAGGATAATTTTCAATACCTAGTATTTCCCTTTGGTCCCAAAGGAGTTCTCAAAAGCTTTTAGTGGTAGTAGTTGCTTACCTTCTGTGAGAAGCAATTTTAGTCTTCCTGTGGCTTGATGACTGGCTACTCAAGGGCCAATCTTATGAAGCAGTACTACCTTCCACCCAGACAGCCCTCTCTCTCTTCTAGGAATTGAGTTTCCAGTAAACATAAAATTCACATTAGCCCCTATACAGAGAATACAATTCATGGGGGCATATCTGGATTCATTGGCAACTGGGGCCTTCCTTTCCACAGAGAGATTTGTAACTTTGGCAAACCTGATATGAACAATTCAAGAAATCCCCTGGTTCATATGGCATATGGTCATATGTCATCTTGCACCTTTGTGACCAAGGAAGCAAGATTATGCCTCCACTGCTTTCAGGGCTGGTTCAGAAGGATTTATTTGTCAATCAAAGACAGTTCTGACAAACAGGTCACAGCTCTCCTCCAGGTGAAGAACTCCATAGACTGGTGGAAAACTCAACTCAATGTCTGCATGGGCATCACTTACATCTGTCCAGCTCCAACAGTATCTGTGACAATGGATGCATTACTGCCAGGGTGGGGAGCACACATTAATGCCCTCAAAACACAGGACTGATGGTCACCTCAGGAAGCCAGTCTCTGCATCAAACAGTTGGAACTCAGGGCAGTCAGGAGCACCAGCCTTCAGTTCTGACCCCTTATCAGGAGCATGATGGACAATGTGGTTTGCATGGTTTATATCCGCAAACAGGGAGAAGCACTGTCCTTTTCCCTGTGTGCTGAAGCTGTGAAGTTGTTGAACTGGTGTATACCCTATTAAATTCAGATCTCAGTTACCCTCTGGGACTCCAGAATATCATAGCCAATATTCTCAACATGCAGTTCTCCGAGGATTACGAATGGGAGTTGGACTATCAAATTCTTCATGGGCTATAACAGAAATGGACGTATTTGCTTCATTCAGCAACAAGAAATGCTCCTTATTCTGCTGGAGGGGATGCGTAGTCCACCACTTTTTAGGAGACACCTTTCTTCCCTGAATGAAGGGCCTGTTCTAAACATTCCCTCCAACACCACTAATTCTAACAGTGATGAACAAGATGAGATAGGACAAAACTAGGATTATCTTTACAGTATCAACATGGCTGAGGTAAGCTTGGTATCGTTACCTGCTTCACCTGTGGGTCCAATGAGCATTCAAGCTTCCCACCTCCCATTTATGGTATATTTCAATGACAAGGTCTCCTTCTGGCTGCACCCAGAATTCTTACCTAAGGTGCTGTCAGATTTCCATCTTAACCAGTGTATTCATCTACTGGCACTTTTCCCTATACCACATAAATCTCAGCATGGATCTCCTTTCTTGTATTACATGTGGCCTACATAAGACCAGGTAATTTTGAAAATCACCTAAACAGTTTGTCTCCATCGCAGAAAGACCCAGGGGGTCCACAATTTCTTCAGAGACTTCTGAAGTGGATCTCTCACTGTATTATTGCTTTCTACAAAATATCTGGTACTTTAACTCTCCAAGGATAATAGCACACTATACCAGATTGCAGGAAACTTTCACAGCTTTTACTCAAAAATATCCCAGTATCTGAGATATGCAGAGCTGCTATGTTGGCTTCAGTGCATACCTTTTCTAAATAGTATGTCTTGGTCCATGACATCAGATCTGATGCAGCACATGGTTCTGCTGTACTGTGTTCAGTCTTGGACTTAATTCCAAAGCTCCCTCCTCCCTGTGAGGCTACTGCTCAGGAATCACTTGAAGTAGAGCACCTACAGGGACACTGAGGGAGATTTGCCTGCAAACCTCTCTAGCCTTGGTGTCCAGCCTGAGGAGGCATAGCATGCATGCATGAGCTGAACGGAAAGTACTAATGGAAAATCTCCAGTAAAGGACTCAAGAGGTGCATGCACACTGAAGTGGAGCACCCATAGGAAAATACATCTTACCTTACAAGGTGAGAACCCCTGCCATCAGTGTAGGTAGAGTCTACCCTTGAAGTGCTACAGCTATGCAATAGTAGCTTTTCAAGTGTAGACAAGCCCTGAGTGAAGGTAATGAGGTTATATCAGTTTAACAGAGGACAAAGTGTGGCCTGGTAGTTTCACAATATCGCATGGGAGCCCATAGAGAACATTCAGCCACACTCTAAGAAGCTAATTCAGCTCTGCTTATGCTACGGTTCAATATGGCCCATTCACTTTAGCTATGTGCATTAATTTTTTTTTCTGACTCGTAACACTGTTAAATAGAGGTCTGATTACTGTATTACTGTGTCTCTTTAAACAAAAGCTCACTGTTGTAATGATTGTTTTGTTTCTGATATTTACATGGCAAGGATCTGTAAACCTATTAATACTTCCTAAATAAATATTAAACAAAAAGAAACCGATCCCAACTGCTTGATATTTTTTTAATGCTGAATAAATAATGGCCAAATCCATTCTATTAATTATCATGACAAATTTAGCAATTTCTGGTTTCATACGTAGACTCTCCAGATTTTTTTTTAAACCTTAGAAGTTGAAACATTTTGAAGGAGGCTTTATCACTGTAATTCTGAGCAAACAGTATTTAAAGGGAGGGGGAAACAGACCTCTGCATTTATTTTGCAGCTCTTTTTTCTTGCCTGGGTTTTGCTAATTCTGAAGTGTTGTTCGTGAAGCCAGGAAAGCAGTAAAGTCTTTGAAAGGCATGAAATAAATTCTGTTCACTGAGTGGGTAATTGTTCAAGGTCATCTGTTCGTTGTCTTTGTCTTGATTGTTTGAATTAGTAGCTAATAATGGGGCTGAACGGTGAATGAATTATTATCCATGGGGCATATTTTGGGGAGTGTCAGGAAATATTACAGGGTAATTAAGGTTATCCAATAGCAAAGCTGTGTTACCAGCAGATGTCTAGTAATTACTGTGTTTAAAAAGTGTGGGTCTTGAGCTAAGATTATAGCTTTTATATTGTCTGCCTTTGCAAGTCATATTTGGAATTTATTCAGTTTTTTTCTTCAGCCCTTTTCCTTTTGTTCTGATTCTGTCACTTAAATTCTGACTTAAACACAGGCCTTTCCTGCAGAATTAAAATAAACATCAGCAGATGGTATGCAGTGTATGTGTATATAAAATAGAAATGCAGTTAGTGAGGACTTTAAAGATGACTGCATTGGTAAATACCCTCTGCTACTATTTATTTGTTAACCAATCCTGATTCCATTCTAGGGCTTGTACATCAGCTGCTTAAGTCCCAAAATAGTTCCAAGATGAGTTCTTGGAAAGATTCTTCATCAGCTTGATCATATTTAATAGAGACACAAGGACTCATTTTGATCAATTGTGAGTTAATTTTAGTTTGTTGGGTTGACCAACTCCTGACAGGACCAAACGTTCTGAGTTCAAAGTTCTGTTGTTGTCACTGACCCTACGCTGGCTGGATCTTTCAGGGGCAGGGTAGGGAGGGGTTGAGTACCAATTCACTTAGTCCCTGATCCAGAAAATTTAATTTTTACAGCTGGGCCGAAGGAACACAATGCAGTGGACAAGTATCAGTGGCATCTGGAATGTATGGAATTAGCACAGTTGACTGGCATTGGGGGAAGGCAATATATGCAAGTAGTGTTGGAAGGCAATATATGCAAGTAGTGAGGTGTAAAGGTAATGGGAATGCCATTGAGTGGAAAAAGGAGAAGCTAGTCTGGAGATCTGAGGATCTACAACAATTACAGGAAGAAAAGTGGGAGGCTGGAAAAATAGAGGGAAAGTAAGAGAAACACATGACCAAAAGGGTAGAGAGGGAGATCAGCAGAAAAGAAAGGGAACCAAGGGAAAAGATTGTGAGCAAGCAATCTAACCTAGAGTGATCTGTCTAGGCTTTACAGCTGAATACATATTGCCTAAGATGTGGGAGGTTGGTTGGTTCTGACATATTTTTAAGGAAAAGGTTAATTTTTGAAATGCAAACAAATTAAATAACATTTTAAAAGGTTGATCACATTTTAAGTAACTTCCCATGAACAAAGTTTTCTATTGGAAAGTTCTATAACATTCTGGGATTGGCTCTCCATCACCCTGCACATATGCAATCATTTTACACCAGTACAAAAATCCTAAAATGCTACCACCACAGAATTGTAGCATTTTGCCTTACTGTACGTTGGTGTAGATTACAGTGTACAGGTCAGTGGAGAATCAGGACCTTTTTGGAACGAACTCTCTCTCTCTCTCTCTCTCTCTCTCTCTCTCAGTTTCTGCCTGTTGGTTTCCCCACCCCTACCACTTATAAATAGAGAGAAAAAATATGTGATGGTCATTGTACTAACATTAAGCACTGTAAGGTGCTAGGTTTTTTGTTTTCCCAGACTGCTGGCACCATAAATGTGGATTACATAATCACTAATGCAAAAGCATTTATGGTTGGGGAAACTCTTGCTACTAGTGTTAGTGATTTTTATTGGTATGTGGCTAGCAGCATTTAAGGCTGAGGGCCTGACTTATCACATAGGAAGTGCCAGTATGGACTTCTGCTTACTCTAGCTATCTACTGTATCCATTTCATGTCAATCACCCAATACCGTTAATACACTTTACATAATTCTAGAAATTATTTTAGCAAAATCAGCAGACATTTCATTAGGGCTGACTGAGTACAAAGCTGCTTTTGAATTATAAGCAAAGTGTGTTGAATGTACAGTGTTTATAATTAGAGATGTGCTGGCTATAAAATACTTGTATCCATGGGCAGAGAGAAATTACCTGAGGTGACTTTGACATGTCAGTTATTCATTCTGACTTGACTTGGGCATATGGTTCCTGGATCAACCACTATGACCCCAGTCCAGCAAAGTATATTTGTATTTGCTTAACTTTAAACACGAGTAATTCAATTGAAGTCAATGGGATATTCATGTGCTAAAGTTAAGCACTGTCTTAAGTGTTTTGTTGGATCAAAGTATATTTCTGAGGCAGGTTTCCTTTACAGAACTGTCACTGGAGGAGCCTTGAAATGCCATTAGTATTCCAACCACTAACTTCGCTCTAAACATTAGTTTATTTATCGATTATCAGATGTGCTTGCCGTGCAGCGAATTAGGTTTCAGTGCAAAGTTAATGGTAAGACTACAGCCACAGCCTCCAAGTTTTCCAAGTGAGTACTAATATGCGGGGGGCGGGAAAAATCTCTCTGCACCTGCAACTGTATTGATTTTAATATTCTGTGTTTATAAACACAAGTTGCAATTGGGCTTTAAATGTTTGGGTTCTCTGAGTTTAAAAATGTAGCGTCTCTCCAAATCAAATCAATTGAGAGCTTCAATTGACCTGCAATTAATCTGTCAATGAAACCGTTTAGTGCTCATTTCTTGCATGCACCATGGTGTCCCAGATACTTGGGAGTCTTTGTTAATATTGAGCCATTCCAGTATTCATTCCAAATTGCTACCGGCTTTATTGAACACATCTATTCTGGCTAGACATCTACCTGTCACCAACTAAGGGCCTAGTTCAAAGTCTGTTGAAGTCAATGGGAGTATTTCCACTGACTTTAATGAGCTCAGGATCAGGCTCTAACACTCCCAAAGTCCTGTTCTAGCCTGTCATGAGTTTTTGTATAGTAAAACCTGGGCTGAAGACTAGTACTTGTAGGAGCACTGGAGGGGATGATGTGGGAGGGTCAGGGAAGTTGGTTCCAAGAGACTGCAATTATTTTCCTCTTCTTTCAAGTAATGCAGTTCTCTCACCTTTTGATATAACTGTAAATCAGCAGCCACTGCATTAATGAAGATGGCTGCAATTTTTATAGCACCATTTTTTTTTCCTGGTTGGAAAAAACTTAATGGGCAAGCTATATTTTACTGTAATGCTTCCCTTTCACTTCACTTCATAATAAAATCAGGGGCAATTAAAATTTTTTCCATGGATGGCTGACTTCAGTGTTTAATAATAATAATTGATTAAGAACTCTACACTACTAAACACAAGATATGCAAATCAATTGTTTAATTATGTCGGACATCCCCTTATTCCCTGTATGGACTACCCATGTTGTGGGTCAGCACAAGGACAGAAGCTTCCACAGGACACTACTCTCCCTGCCATGCTGGTGGGTGGGGAGTGGATGAACCTTGCATCGCAGGACTCTTTATCCAGAAAAAGGAATGTCCTGCACCCAATTTCTAGTGTTATATTTAATGTATCTGAGATTATTCAAAGAAATCAAAAACAAAAAGTAAACTCCTTTTCTGTGACTAGGGATCTTTGTCAGCTCAGACACTGATCCTTGAAATTAATCGCAGTTTTACCATTGACTTCAGTGGACATTTGGCTCAGGTCTAGCCTGACCATACTTCCCATTTTGGCTAGGACAGTCCCCCCCTTTTTTTTTTTTAAGCCCTGTCCCAGCCATCCCAACTTTTTTGACAGAAGTGGGCATTTGTCTCGTTGGCTCTTGCCGACTGATCAAGTTGACAAGAGCAAACAGGACAAATGCCCACTTTTGTCAAAAAAAGTGAGGTGTGGAGGAATGTGGCAGGGAGCGAATGGCATTGCCAGCCCCATGGTGGGCGGGGCGGAGGACTCGGGCAAGCAGCTCGGGCCAGCCCCGCACGGGGGATGGGGGAGGGCTTTGGCCAGTCCTGCGTGGTGTCCCATATTCCCTTTTGGAAATATGGTCACCCTACTCAGGCCCTAAATAAACATGACTGAACAGAACATTTTTAGTAAAGAATTGTGCTTTTTGTTGTGCATATTTAAAGGAGGCCTGATGTTAAGTGGCAGATAGACAGGTACATTTAGATTATGAACTGTTTCAATGACGCAAAACCCAGATTTTAAACATCCCCTGAACCATATGAGAAATGTTCTCCATTTCCCAGGGAAGTCACTTAAAGAGTCCCGTCCATCATTCCATGATGGACATATTTTTTTCCATCTGAGTAGTTAGTGCCACAAAAACAGCTAGTGTGATTTGTGTTCCCATGAAAGGGAGTAGAGATGCTGAGTTTCCTTCTATTTTGGGTTGGAAAGCAGCAGAGTATTTGGCCCTCAAAACCCAGGCATACTCTGAGAGCCAGGAGCCCAGCAAGGGAGTCAAGTAGCCCAGGAGCTGATTGGCTCCCTGGGAAGCCAGGGAACTGGCCAGTCCAATGAGTCTGGCAGCAGGCCAAAGTCACTTTTGAAAATGAGACTTCCACTCTTAAGTCACTTCGGCACTTTAGAACATTTTACCTTAAGTCTGGAATCATCCAGTTCTTGAAACCTGCATTTCCTTTCCCCACAAACCCTAAATGCATTCTGACTGGTACTGAATATTCCTCTTTCAAATACTCCCTTGCAATTTATGATGTGTTTCCTTCAGCCTCAAATTGCATGGAAAATGCCATTCAATTCAGTTAAAGCTCAAATTATACTTTTTTTTAAAGTATATTTAAATAGAGAACTAAAACCCACATAATTTTAGGTTAACTAATGTATATGAAACTGTTTGAACTGCATAAACTTAGTTACATTTTCAGTAACCCAATGCAAAAGTACTCTGCCATGCCATCTAGTGATGTTGAGTGCTGTACGTTACGGCCAAGCTTCCAAGTTCTTTTGCAGTAACTCTGAGATGGTTCATAGCCCCCTCGATCTATATGTGGAAGGCATGCACAGAGAAAAGAGATCAGACCCCTTATGTCTCTAGATCTGCAGACAGCTCCCTTTATGTCTAAGGGCCTGCATGCACTTGGCAATGGGAAATGGTAGGGCTGGAGGGAGATGGGTACCAGTGATAAAGCTATCAAATACTTAATTGCCGCAGTCCATTTTAGAGAACACTGGTTTAAAGGAAGCCAAACTGGTCAGATGCCTTGAGGCAGAGGTTGGATACAAGTGGAAAGGTTTCTTCTGAGATGGTGCAGAGGCACAGGGCATCCATATGGATTGCCTCCATAGGATTTTCAGGCAGATACTGGGGCGGGGGATCCACAAGGTTTAGGGGTATTTTTTTGCTCTATAGAGAGGAAAGGTAAACCTCCTCTCCCAACCCACTTTGTTTTTTATTAATAAAGAATGTGTGTACTAACAGAACATCTTAAAAATAGGAGAAATGGGTGACTGTATCTCCTATATAGCCATACAAAAGTCTTTCTGTTATCAGATATTGTTTTAAAAGAAAAAATCTATAGCTAGATAAAAATTAGACTGAAGTTGTTGCACATGGGAGACAAATAATCTTGCTCTGTTGGTCTTTGATCATACATTATATCCTCCATCTGATTCTGGGCTTTAGCAAAGAGTGGCTGGTGATTATTTTTAACACCTTAATTCAGAAAGGAAACAAGAATACTCATTTCTTGAAACATGATTTGTTGAATTTTCAAGGAAAGGTAGTTTACCAGGGTATCCTGTGACAGGAAAATACATGCTGCATTCACCAGAGCACAGGCGGTGCTGTGGTGGTTGGATCAGTTTGCAAATGTTGACCTAAGACAGAGATACTTACACAGAAAAAGCAACAACTTTGTACAAGTCACCAGAAAGTCTGAGGATTTGGGAGGAGGCAGGGAGGGGTTCAGGGCTACATTAAAAAGGCCCGAGTCATCAGACTTTAAAAATAGCATGTGTGGCCTCGTCTAGTGAAAATATAGAGTAATGTGACTATAAAAAGCAAGGCAAACTACCAGTTGACTGACTCTCTTTTATGCCATACACATCTTTAAAATTTTAAATTTGTTATTTTAGAAAAATATATGGTAGACTAAGAAGAAAGCCCACAGTGTTTGGCCTTTACTATTTATTATGTGAAATCAAGGGCCTCCTAGCATTGAAGATGCTTAAACCCTTGTATTTAATGTACAGTAGTTGTGTTAATAAACACAAGTTGGACACCCTCCAAAATCAGATGTAATCTTACTTAGCACTTTACATTCTCAAAGCACTCCATAAACATAAATGTACCTGTCAGTTTAAACTTTTTTTTTTTTTCGGTAAGAGGAACTTCAAATGCAACAGAAGCTAAAGGATCCATCTTCTCATACTACTGTTTAGTTGTTGAGATCAGACTCAGTATAGTGCACCAAAGTGCACTTTATTCATCTGCTTTTCATTAAATGCCAGGTTTCTTTTCTGCTTGTTAACACTTATCAGTTATAAACAGAGTGCAAACCAATAGTGGCCCTATGCAGATATTAGTTCCAGTATAGATCTTTTATAACACTGAGTCACATTGAAAATGACAATATCTTTGAAAATCTCCTGTTAAAAACAGACTTAGGGAAGTGAAAGTTGCCACTTTATACACCTAATATGTGCAGTAGTACGTCTAAGGACAGGCAAGTCTCAAAGGGTTCTGAATTCTGGTTCAGCTGGGCTATATTTGTTTCTGTAATGCTCACCCAAACTACCTGAACTTCCTGAAACAACATTTAAATAGTAATATTACAAGTATGGACTCTTCAGCACTTCCTGCTTGTGTCCTTGATCCAAAGACATTATCACAAGAGCAGTTTCCTTCACAGTATATTTGCATTTTAGCACCCACTGGAGTTGAGAAGTGCATGAATTAGAAAGAAATTAGAAAAAAAAAAAAGATAACCAAGTACATAGGAGTCCTAGGCATGGATTGGCTTAAGTTTAGAAATGCACAAGATTCAGAAGGGTTTTAGGAGGAGTGTTTTTTTTTGTTTTTTGTTTTTTTTTTTAAAGAACTAGTTCGCCCATCCCCAATGTAAAGTTACACAGGTACATTTGTTCTAACTTTGGCTTTTGACTATTAATGACAGAGAATGTGAAGTTTCAGAGTAGCAGCCGTGTTAGTCTGTATTCGCAAAAAGAAAAGGAGTACTTGTGGCACCTTAGAGATTAACAAATTTATTTGAGCATAAGCTTAGGCTCTAAGGTGCCACAAGTACTCCTTTTTCTTTTAGAGAGTGTGAAGTACATCTATTAATTTATTTGCAATTATCAGTATAAGCAGTTCCAACAATTTCTTTTTTCATACCGACAACATTGGAAACTGTCAGCTTTCAGGTTTCAGAGTAGCAGCCGTGTTAGTCTGTATTCACAAAAAGAAAAGGAGTACTTGTGGCACCTTAGAGACTGACAAATAATTTGAGGATAAGCTTTTGTGAGCTACAGCTCACTTCATCAGATGCATTCAGTGGAAAATACAGAGGGGAGTTTTATATACAAAGAGAACATGAAACAATGGGTGTTACCATACACACTGTAACAAGAGTGATCACTTAAGGTGAGCTGTTACCAGCAGGAGAGTGGGGGCGGGGGCGGGAAACCTTTTGTAGTGATAATCAAGGTGGGCCATTTCCAGCAGTTGACAAGAACCTGTGAGGAACAGTGTGTGTGTGTGGGGGGGGAGAGGCGGGAAATAAACATGGGGAAATAGTTTTACTTTGTGTAATGACCCATCCACTCCCAATCTTTATTCAAGCCTAAGTTAATTGTATCTAGTTTGCAAATTAATTCCAATTCAGCAGTCTCTCGTTGGAGTCTGTTTTTTTGTTGAAGAATTGCCACTTTTAGGTCTGTAATCGAGTGACCAAAGAGATTGAAATGAAGTGTTCTCCGACTGGTTTTTGAATGTTATAATTCTTGACGTCTGATTTGTGTCCATTTATTCTTTTACGTAGAGACTGTCCAGTTTGGCCAATGTACATGGCAGAGGGGCATTGCTGGCACATGATGGCGTATGTCACATTGATAGATGTGCAGGTGAACGAGCCTCTGATAGTGTGGCTGATATGATTAGGCCCTATGATGGTGTCCCCTGAATAGATATGTGGACACAGTTGGCAACGGGCTTTGTTGCAAGGATAGGTTCCTGGGTTAGTGGTTGTGTTGTGTGGTGTGTGGTTGCTGGCGAGTATTTGCTTCAGGTTGGGGGGCTGTCTGTAAGCGAGGACTGGCCTGTCTTCGAAGATCTGTGAGAGTGATGGGTCGTCCTTCAGGATAGGTTGTAGATCCTTGATGATGCGTTGGAGAGGTTTTAGTTGGGGGATGAAGGTGATGATTAGTCTCTAAGATGCCACAAGTACTCCTTTTCTGTCAGCTTTCAGAAATCTACTGGTTGTGCTTTTTTTTAATCTTTCATACCTACTGTTTGCTAGCAGGTATAATAGTCTTTTCCTAGAAAGGCCAGTAACATGAAGTTATCCTTTAATCGATGTGATTTATTTACATTTGGCTTCTTTTATGTAAGGGGACTGTTGCCCCCTTACTAACATTCAGTGGGGGTGTTTTAGTTGCTAGCTCCCAGTACTAAAAAGGGGGAAGTGTTGATGGGGAATCAGGACCCTGAGACTGACAGCCCCCAGGAACAATGGGGAGAGGCCAATGCTCCAGGTCAGCCTGAATGACAGGGTGGGCAGGCTAATCAGGGAGTCAGGAGGCCAGGGAGGTCCCGTCCTCCGTGTGAGCTGGATTTGCCTGGGTCAGAGAGAGTGGGGCAGAGCTAAGGAGAAAGCAGGGGCCCCAGCTAAGCTAGGGAGCAGAGCTGTGCCAGATCCAGAGGGACCAGAAAAGCAGCCCAGAGAGAGCAGACCCTGTCCTGGGAGCAGAGCTGCAGCCCCAAAGCCAGAGGCACTGCCAAGAGAGAGCAGACTTGCCTGGGAGCAGAGCTGCAGCAACCAGAGCCAGAGGGGCCAGAAAAGCAGCCCAGGAAGCAGGTCAGTGCTGGGAGCAGAGTCACAGAAGCAGCCTGAAGAGAAGACCTGTCCTGGGAGCAGAGCTGTAGCAACCAGAGCCAGAGGGGCCAAAGAAGCAGCCCAGGGAGCTGGAGGCAGAGCAGCAGAGACAGAGTGGTCGAGCTGGGGCTGGAGCAGTCCGGAGCTGGGTGCGGTGAGCAGCTGGGGAGAGCGAGGGGGACCCTGGACAGCGGGCCCAGCACAGGGAGATGCCTCAGCCAAGAGACTCTGGCTGCCAGGCTTGGATTGTAACCCCAACAGGGCAGGGGCGACACTGGGAAGAAAGGCCCTACCACTTAGAGCCTGAGAGCATGTGGCCACCACCAGAGCAAGTGTCTAACCCACAGCATCCCTGCAGCACAGCCAGGGCCTGAGAAGAAGGCCTGGGACTTACAAGGAAGAGACTGTGAACGGCCCTGACATTCCAGAGACACTATTTGTGATGTTCCCTGCCACTGAGCGGGGTGATGTGTTTCCTTTAACCTTTTCCATTTTTCCTTATTCTTTTTAAAATTAATTGTTGATTAAATAACTTGCATTTGCTTTAACTTGTATGTAATGGTCAGTGGGTCAGAGAAGTGCCCAGTGCAGAGAGAGTACCCCGGAGTGGGGACACCCTAGCCCCTGTCCTAGGTGACCACAGCAGGGTTGGGGGTCGAGCCCCCCAGGAATCCTGGGCCCAGCCTTGGGGTTACAAGGATTCTGCCAGACAGGAGAGTGGAAGGGGAGTCCTCAAGGGCAGGGAGGCCACTGGGTAAAGGAAGTAGGAGCGAGGACTCAGATCCTTTCGCTAGCCCACTTCACCGGGGTAGTGCAGAAGCCAGGAAAGTTCCCCACAATAGCGGTACTATTCCCCCGCTTACATTTAGAAAGGGGAGTGCATTGTTATAGCTACCATTATTGTGTACATGTTAAAGTTTTATGTATAAAGCCATAGCTGAATCCTGCTTTCATAGGGAATTTGATGCTGTCATAGGGATCCCCTTTTGTGTGCCCCTTCTCCACTTCTCAGGATAGTGCATGATGCTGTAACAGAAAACTAACAGAAAGCACTATCAGCTTTACTCCTCTGTCTCAACCATGGCACAGCTACAAGAAAACCTTCACCTAATATTGTAGCATCATTATCCTTCCTACCCAAGCAGTGGTAACATGAGGATTTTCAAATGCATGCTGTAGAACTACACATAGAAGCCCATCTTCATATTAAGTAGAGCTGTGTAAATAATTGTCATCAGATAATTTATCTGAAGTTAGCCCCCACGCTTTTCTATTTATTTTCCCGGCCCTTGAGCTGCTCATTATTTACCAGGATATATTCATTATTTTGATGTATTAAACAGTTGTTTGTCTTGGAATTTCTTATTTCAATGAATTGATCGAAACAATTCTCTGCAAATATTTGGTATTCACTGTTGGAGTTAGGATGATCAGTTTGATTAAGGGTGACCATATGTCCTGATTTTATAGGGACAGTTCTGATATTCGGGGCTTTGTCTTATATAGGCGCCTATTAACCCCCACCCTGATTTTTCACATGTGCTGTCTGGTCACCCTAGCTTGATTAGTCAGATAAGCCAGATGGTGGAGCTTCTCTTCCCCAACTGGATGAAATTGTAAGTATTTCTCTTGTAAATGCTTGTGCATGCAAATCTCAAATTTCATTTACTTGAATACTACAACATGTGCCTTTGAAAATTGCTTTCATTTATGCCAGTAAAACTTGCACACAGATTTATGGGAAGGTGATTAGTAAAGGGGGATGTGAAAATGACCTACGTTCGTTAATTCAAATATTCAAGCAGAAATTCATGGAAAATATCTTGTTGTAATCACTTATATCAAGTGTTCACCCTCAAACTGGCAAAGGAAGGATGATGTTATTTCTATAAATAAGGGCAAGGAGTTGGTGTTTTGTTTTTTGAAGTATTATTACTGAAAATATATTCATGTGCATGGGATGTTATAATATTTGCAGTTTAATTTTTCTTCCTTCCGCCCCCCTCCCCCCCCGCCCCCTGCCTCTAGAATCATGATTTTTGTATGCTGGCAGTATTTCATTCCGTTGTCAGAAGAAGTAAATAATTGACACAACTCCAAATAGAAAGAGCTAATCTTCATGGGAAGTAAGAGTTTTGAATGATTTATTAAATGTATATTTTTGCAATGCATTTGAGTCAGTGCCATGGCATTACTATGATCTTACATTATAAATTCTATTATAAAGTTACAAAAGTTAATCAATTGTTTTCACAATTTACAAACATTACTTAATTGAGAAAAGAAGATGGATCTGTTCTAATGAAGAATTTGATTTTTATTGTGTTATTTTCTGGTTATGTTACTACAGTATACTCTACTCTCTATTCTATAGAAAGAGTGAAGTTTAACAATGTCTTATTATTGATGGTTTTTGTCAAAGAACTTGCGGTAACCAAAAAATAAAGAATGTAGCCCAGAACAGTGAGAAATAACATGAAAAGTGCTCTTGGGAACCAGAAGAGATGATTCCTTGGGTGTATGTAGCTCTGAGGAACTTGGCACTCCCAAGACCATTTGAATGTTGGTACAGATCAATGCAGCTTCATAATATACATGGCTCACAGCTGGGAAGAACTGTATTTGTCTACCTTATTACATTATAGTATCTGCCTTATTACTCCAATTAAATTATGTTACATGTCTTAGCAAGCTGGGAGATGATGTACAGGTGTGCTCCCTTGCACATACACTCCTAAGCAAGCATATTTTTTTACATAAAGAACAAAAATACCAGAGTCATGTGTATTTGGCTTTGGTGCTTAGTTTCACTGCTCCAGCAAGTGATAGAGCGAATCATCTTTTAAATTTTGTAGGCCTGGTTTGAATCTGCTTCTCTTTGCACACAAATGTGGAGAACATGCATCATGACACAATGAGATACATAGAATACTTAAATATGGCTGCTAAAAACACCACAAGTCAATATGAGGATTTAAACTTGTGTTTAAAAGAAGAAAATCCCATATTTTAATTTTTACTTGATAAATTCTGTGGTCCATTGAACATGTTATGAATACTGAATCAGAGAACATTTGTATGTTTGTGTCTTACCACCCATAAAGGCTCATCTGAAATCAGGAGATATAAAATACCCTTATTCTAACAATAGAATGTCCTTTCTGGCTCTTAATTCAGCCTTATTTATGCAATATGCCTTCCCTTAAAGACTCAGTAAGATGGTATCAGCCAGCAGCGATAACATCAAAGGCACTTCATTGTGCATGATCAAGGAACCATCCAATGTCAATATAAGGGGTGGGTTTTTTTGCAGCTGGTTGGCAGCCAGCCAGGCACCAGGCAGTTATGGAGATCCTTAATGTTGAAGTGGCTTTAAGAGGGTTATGAAAAAGATTGATGGAAGACCTGCTTCTCTAGATTATGCCGAGAAGGGACCACTTGTACAATACAAAGGTAATATTTTTGGTTTGTGCTTTTTCTTTTTTTAAAGATTTCCACACATTTTGTCAGCTGTGCATGCTAACTTGGTAACCGGTGTGTATTACAGTTAATAGAAACATCACTGGTGGCCTCTTGTCTTGCCAAACATTAATAAATTGTATGATCTAAAATTTTAATGTAAAATATACAGTAATGTAGTAAAAAAAATACTGTGATCCTCCTTAGTAGGGATTACTTGTCTCTGGATTTGAGGGTCGGTGATTTGATACAGAAAGTTAATTTATGGTTGTAGCAACAGGCAGTAATATATTCCAACTCTGTCCTGGCTTCCTTCATGGAGTGTGAGTTGAGAGTTGCATCTGCCAGCTTGCATGGCCAAAGGTTCTGTTGCTTGTCTGCTAGTTGTGCTTTCAAAAGGCTTTTACTGATCGGAGTTGTATTCTACCCTATAGTCTGAGTGTGTAATGGGGGCTGGACTCATGGCACACTTCATTTACTTTCACATGGGGCAGGGGGCACCTTGTTGTGGAACCTCCCCAGTACTATTATGCATGGTTTGGCTGAGAGTCTGAAAGTCGCATTCATACTGTCAAGCCCGTCATGGTGGTCTTGGAGATCTGGGGCCACCTACAGGTTGTGTAGTGCAAGCAATTGGATGATGATTAGGGTATTGCCCCATTTTCCTTAGTGACCTCTTTGCCATTGAAGTTTCTGTGCAGTGCTGGAACAAAGACAGGTTACCAGCCTGGGCACCAGCCATTCCCTACTGGAGGTCCAGGAACAGATGAAGGCTTGGATCCCAGAAGAGTTGGTTCTGTATTCAGATCATGTGTATTCAGCTCAGTGTGAAAGGGAGCTTTTATAGTGACAAGTTATTAGGTGAATTACTTGGGATATGGGAGAGACAAGGTGGGTGAGGTAATATCTTTTTCTTGGACCAAGTTACAGGCTCTGGGGCTGTGCAGAGTTCTTCTTCAGATCTGGGAAAGGTAGTCAGAGCATCACAGCTAAATACAAGATTGGTTTCACCATGTATAACCATCTGACCACTACATGCAACTCCAAATGAACTTGAATTTAGCTGTGATGCTCTGAGTACATTTCCTAGGCCTGCAGAAGAGCTCTGTGTGATTCAAAAGCTTATCTGTCTCACCAACTGAAGTTATTCCAGTGAAAGATATTATCTCAGTCACCTTGTCTCTCTAATATCCTGGGACCAACACAGCTACAACACTACATTCAGCATTGGGATATGAGATCATTTATATATATCAAGTTTTTTCAATTTCCAAAACGCATCTTTCACCTCTAGGCACAGTCATGTGATCATTGGAAGCACATACCATAAAACATCAAGATTGTTTGTTTGTTTCAATCTCACTTGTACAGAGCAACAAAAGAAAGCAGCAGCTGAAAATCAAAATCCAACCATCCTTTCAACTCACTTCCATAGCCAAAAAACAGAGTAAACAGATCAGGCTTGCAAACTGTCCAAATTGTCATCAAACTAAGATTGTGTTGGTCCAGTAGGTTATCAGACTGATATTTATACCAATATAATGTAGGTATTACAATGCTCATAGAAGGTGTAGGGAAATCGTTTTTCTGGGCCCAATTCACAATCATCAAAAGCTTCTAACCTGACCACAGTTGTTGTGATGGAACAATAGGGAAGGTGGTGAGATGCATTCCTGCAATCTTTACATCTATATATAATGTTAAAGAAACAAATGGTGTGTGTTAAAGAAACAAATAAAATATTTAGATTGCACATAAAGTTCTAGAAGTGCAGAACTGAGGCTAAATGATGAGCTTCAACTATGTGTTCTTGAACATGTGCATAAGAGTAAATTACATAGTCCCATACTGTTTCTCTGATAATATACATTTTAATGTACATTTTTTTTCTACAATGCTTGAATTACATGTGGGCCTGCTTCTCCACACCATTGCAACTCTGTAGTACCAACAGTGGCTACAATCAAATTTGATTCTAACTATGCACTATTGCTAACTTTCAATTGCTTCTAATTTATAAAAATTATAAAAATTGAACTGAAACACACAAAGTGACTATTCCTCACTGAGGTCTAGCCACATGCTAAGCTTTTTCTTTATTAAAATTCAGCCATCTGGAGCTTTTTGTGAGCAAAAAGTCTTTAAAAAATTTTTAAAAGTGGCACAGCTTCTCACCTAGTTCAAAAATGTAGACTAGGACAGGACATTTTCACGCAAAAAGCAGAGGATTCCAGAAAGGTGAGTGAGTGAAATCACAGTTCAAAACTGAAGTTGACTTCAAATCTCAGCTATAGCTTTGGCTAATGTGAAGCTAAGGAAAATAGTGAACTAGCCAACAATGGTAGGGTTGGCTAGTTCACTATTTGTGAGCAGCAAATATTGGAGAACAGATTATTCATTTTTGAGGGTGAAAGGTTCACTAATATATTTAGTATACCATTCAATCTGAGAATTTTGTGCATAAGAATAATGAGTTAGCCCCCTCAGTAGTAGACAAAAGATTATTTGATGTTAAAAGAAAGAGAAAACTTAACCCTTAAGATTACTTTAAGGAGGTCAGATGCCATAGCAGTGGGTGTTGTATAAGAATCTAGATAACAAGTAGGGCTGGTCAGAAAATTTTCATTGAAATATATTTTGTTGCAAAAAGCTGTTCCAATTAAACAGATTTTTTTCATGAAATTCTATAGATTTTTAACAATTTCCTGAAAAAGGGAAAAAATGAAATAATTTTCAGATTTTCCATTTTGTGGGCAATAAAAATATATATATTTCTTTTAATTTATATCCAGGTAAAAATAAATTTTAAAACACCAAAATTTCCTGCAAAATGAAAATGCTGAGTTTCAACCAGCTCTATAAACCAGGAGGTAGAAATAATACATCATATGAAGCAAGGATTCAATGGAAGTAGGAGTAAAAGCCATTTTTATTGAGAGTTGGGATAAAAGGTCACTGACAAGTGTTTTTGGATTATTAGATACTATTTTACTGGAAAAATATGAACCTAAGATGATAACTGTCCAGTTTCAGCATTGGACAAGTTTGTAACCTCCCAGGAAAATAAAAATACTGATAATCTTAACTACTGCTGGTGCCTACTGACCATCTCTGACCTTTTAGCAAAAGATGGTTGGGCAGATTTTATGGACACTTGTTAGAGCTGCTGTTCTCTTCTTCTCCAGCAGTGAGTTTATTATCCCTTTATCTCTTCTTAGCACTTCCCTGTCAAGATCCACAACACTATGTTGGCCTGTCGTAGTGACTACTACCCCAATAGTCCCTGTTATCTTTGGCCCATGTTGTTTTTCTCCCAACAGAAATGCCTTCCAAGAATTAAATTAAATTTGGATGATTTCCACTTAGCTTGGTGGATGTTCTGAATCTTTCTTTCTACCCTCCTGTCTTTTTTTGCATTATTGCAAGTCCTATTCCTCTGCAACTTCTTTTCCTGGCCTCTCCCTAGTTTCCCTGTTGCATGTGAGCACTGCTAAGTCTGTGGGTTTGAGTATGACAGCAAGTGACGCAGCTGAATTAATCTGAACTTTCATCTTCCTCCTCTCCTTGCCATGATACATTACTTTTAAACTATCCTTCTGTTTCTCACACAAGCAAAGTTGCGAAACAACACTAGGGAAACAACATTGTATTGCTTTGGGGGGGGGGTGCTTGGGGAGGGGGAAATGAGAAACATAGACAACTCTGCTTTAGCAGTGACACAAGTATTCAGTGACCACAGGATGATGATCAAACTGAACTGTTTTGTTAATGAGACACTCCAATAATCCTCTTTTGGCTTTATTTATTTAAAATGATCTGCCCTCTTCAACTCTGCAAAGGCCTCAGAAGGTGGCATATCTTAGCTCTGCACCTGCTTAACTTACTCACAGAAGCCAAGGGTCTAGGTTGTGGAAATCTTTTTATTTGTGAGCATTAGGCCACATAGGCACCCCAAAATGGGTTAAATGCGTCTCTCCAAATTGTAGTCAGCTTGCTGCCTCGCTCATGAATGCCCACAAACTGACCCTTCTGGATAACAAGACCTTAATAAATAAATAAACAAACTGAAATTAATGCACTTCTCTGTATGGTTAATTTGATTAAGTGGGATACTATTTTTCACCCAGCAAAATGTTGTAAAATATGTTTGCAATTAAAGGGAAAACCCAGTTTAAAACTCTATGCCTGTTGGTCAATACTTACTTTTTAATCTCTTTGGTAATGGGGAAGCTCCTTTAAGACTGTTTGTTTTCTTAGTGATATAACTATCATTCTCCCAATGAAGATATTAACAAACTGGGCTTGCTTACTGGAATATCAAGGGGATGTCAGAAATGGCTGTATATCATATGGCCAGGATTTTTGGAGTTGACTAGTGATTTGGGGGGGAGGGGGTGCACAATATAAGAAACCTTAAAGGAACCTGATTTTTCAGAATGTTGGGTGTTTGTCACCTTCTGACAATCAGGATTCAAGTCTCTTTAAAGTGTTTCCAGAGACAGCCAGGCAAAATCCATCAGTTCTGAAAATCTTGGTCTCCTTTAGAAACCTTCAGAATGTATCTGATTGTATTCTGAGATCTACAGAGTCTGTGATGCTTGGTTTAGACATCTTTGAATATGCTCCACAAATGCCAAGTCAAAACATTTCCACAGCTTAGATGCAGAGAGCCAGATATTTAAAATAAATAAAATACCTTTGAATTTAATAGGTTGGGTTTTTTAATTAATAAAGCACAGTTCATGATATTGCACTTGTTCCTTTTCAGCCCAGCCAAGCTATATTTATTAAAAGAATGCCAAGTATTTGGTGAAATTAATGATGCTTAAAAGTGCCTAAAAGCCGAATAAAGGTGTTCATATGTTTAAAATCAAATTTAAAAAGAAAGCATGAATAGCTTCAACCCTGGTAACTAAAGAAACAAGTAGTTAGTTCTGTAAGGTGTCCTTTTTGTCATTGTTAGCAACATGCTTGTTTCAAATTAAATAAAATGTATTTACTACTTTTTATTCATTTTGGCAATTATATGTATAATACTGCAAGAATCTACATTGCAGGTGACCACAGATCTTTTGTGGGAAGTTCAGATTGTAAATGAAGTTGTTTTCAGACCTACATAAAATAATGGTCTACATAGATTCATAAGTTTTTAGGCCAGAAGGGACAACTATGATCATCTAGTCTGACCTCCTGTGTAACACAGATCATAGGAATCCCTTGAATGATTCCTGAACAGTTAAATGTATGGCATGAAATCTTGCAGACCATTTTGCTGCAGTTGGTCCCTATTTCTCCATTTGTTTGGTTGGAGAGAGTAAACACAAATAAATGTTTAAGTATGAGTCTGTAAAATATACATATTAAAATAGATGCTCTTGCGACATTTAAAATGTAGTTTTTGATCGACTTGGCAAGCACACTACAAACTAAATTATGCTTTCAGAATACATGAGTTTAAGCGTTTGAAAATTCTGTTAAAAGAAACTTTTTTCTAACTTTTGGTCAGACAACCTTTTAATGTTGTAAGTTGTATTATATAATTTTTGTTTACGTAGAGGCAACAATGTTGTAGTGTGTGTGTGTGTGTGTATATGTATGTGTAATTGTTTGTTTGTGTAGAAGCAGTTTAGGCAGTTTTTAAGTATTGTATTTAAGTTGTTGATGTTAAACCCATAGAAGATCTTTGAAAATGAAACAAACATTTTAAGGCTCCCTGTGTCTGTGTGTGCATTGGCTGGAAAATCCCAGCTTTGCTGCTGTACTCCTCATAAAAACAGTTCTAGATTTCTTATATAAAAAAAAACTACACCATCATTTAGAACAATATTTTGTGTGTAATTGTGTAATTACATAAGATTTGATTATTATGTTTCTTGGAAGAGAGACATATCTGGTTTTGCTATAGTAAAATTTTCAGTAATGACCTACTTCATTATAGATTTCATATGCAAAAAGTCACTTTATATACTAATCTTGCTGGTTGCATCTGGTGGCTGCACATGTTCAAGAACTGTTTTTTCAGACCTTATTGTACACCTAATTCTAAGTCCCTTGAGATGTTATCTTCCTCAACAGCTTGGTGAACAAATATTTGTAAACCTCCTTCCAAATGAAGTGTTTTTCAGAAAGGTGGAAGTGGTAAGAAACCGTTAAAACCGTGGTTAAGAAGGTAGGTGTCTGTGGGTATTGATGGGAAATAGTCGTTAGGGGAAAGCTGCAGCGCCACACAGGAAGCAGCATAAAACTCTTGAAAGCATTTTCTCCAGCTGTGGCGGAAGAACAATTTACACAGTAGAACTTGAAAGTCACAGATCTTATACTTCATTTCTAGCTGAGAGCGTCCTTCCAGAAAAAGGGCTGACTAGCTGCAGTCATTTAACAGCTCTCAGAAAGGCACATAGTGTCTTCACGGAAAAGGCTGGTTTAAGAGCATGGAAACAATAAGTGATGTGTATGTATGCACTTCTGATAAACCGGATGGGCTTCATGTTTTACAATAAAATGTTACAAACCTTCAGATAAAAAAAAATAGGGGCATTTCAGTTTGGTTTTATAGTAGAACACACTGCATCAGCAAATTATTAATCCCCTTGCCAAAAAGTAACAGCAATTCAAATCTCCACAGAATAGCTATTGAAAATCCTTTGTGACCACTAAGTAAATTTTCTTCCTCCCTCCTTTAACTCTCTCTTTCAGAGTTTTAGCTACCATATTATTGGCTGGGGATTGGACAAGATTCTCCTTTGATCTGCGTCATTCTTTTCTCTGGAAGGGTTGTGGTTGAGTGACTTATGGCACTTCATTCCCAGACCTGTGAGTTGATCATGCTTCCAATCTCTGCCAGCAAAAGAACTAAAAAGACTGGTTTTCCCACGCAACTATCCAGAGCTTCCACTAAGCCTGCCGCTGGAGTAACACTTGTATCACATAACATACTTTTGGTAGCTGCCCCACCCGGGTCTTTACCAGTCTGCCGGTAGGACCTTTGAGTAAATGCTTGTATTTTTTTCTCTGAAGTAAGTAATTAGAGAGAAAACAAATCAGCAGATAATTTAAGCAAGTAACTACTGTATTTCAAAACGATTACATTGCATGTTTCAAGCTTGAGATTTAGGGGACACAATGTGGCATTGTGCATGGGGCACTGGGCTGAGAGTCAGTAGACGAAGATACTAATCCCAACTCTGTTACTAACATGATCTATTACCTTAGGCAAGACACGTACCTCTGTATGCCTCTCTTATTCCTCCCAGGCTTTGTCTGTCTTCTCATTAGACTAGAAGATCTTTGAGACAGGGACTGTCATTTACTATGTGTCTGTACAGTGCTAGCACATTGGAACCCAAATCTCAGATCTCTAGGCACTACCGCAATACAAATCTTTGACTATCGCCTTCCTTATATTTACCACAGTGTATAGAAGCCAGTTCGGTCTCTAAAAGTAAACCGCAAAACAAATGGTAAAAATATGCCACGGTAGTTCATACCATATTCCTGGAAAATAAAAATGATGGAAAAATGTGAAGGATTAATTTCTATAAACTGTAGAAGTAATAAGCAGAAAGAGTTTAAACTGAAAATTCTGATTTGTAGTGAAAGACAATGATAAACTGTTACTTTTTGTATGTATGTCTTGTAACAATATTTAATAAACGGTGTTTTCTTTAAACCTCTGTTGATGGATGGATCTGTATTCTGCCTCTAGAGCAGAAGAAACTTTACATTCTGAAAAATAACAGCTGAAAATTTGGAGCTGCTAGTCTGGTATCTCTCTTTCCATATACACAAACAGAGAGACAGACTAACAGGCCCACATTTTTACCTACTGTTCTGCAAAATTTAAAGTTTCTTCTGCCACAGAAGCTGAAGAATAGTTTTCTTCTTTTACAGAGAATTCCACAAAATTGCCATTTTCCAAAATGGCTTCCATCGCCCATTCTTTTCAATGAGACTGAGGTCACAGGTTGCTCTCTCGGATGATGGGGGCCTCCTCTTTCAAAATTGCCGTCTCCTCCCATTGTGAAGTTGAGACTGTAGTGACACCATGAGGGGAAACTGTTCGTAACTGCGTGGTTATTTCACTTCAGGGCACAGTTTAGGTTTTATGGATGCATTAATTGTGCATTTGCATAACTGAATACATTTGAATTTATTTTAAAGTTAACTTTAACTTTAAATTTCCAGCGTTTGTAATGGTTGGTTTGGAGATAATTGCAACATCCTCTGCCCATATGTACTCTCAACGCAAACTCGCTTTAACATTGTTTTTATCTAGGTGTAATCTATATAATTTATGCTAAAAGACAACAAAGGGGGTTGGGAGAGACATGACAGTAATTCATATATCTGAAGGGTACAAATACTGAAGATGGAAAAATCCATTATTTTGGGCACACACAAGGGTATAACCAGGAGTTATGGCATGTAATTAAGGATGACAAAATTGAGGACCCATATCAGGAAAATCTTTGACAGTGAAATGTATTAGGCTATGGAATGGTTTCTGAAAGTTAAGTGGAGGGAGCCTTATAAGATTTTATTTGTTTAAAAAAAGTCTGTAGAACTTCTTTATACTACTGGGATATACAAAACACTAGAACAAGAACTGTAGGAAACAATCCTGGGTTAACAAGCTGGGCAAAATGACTTCATAGCTATTTTCCATGATATCTAACTGTAAGAGTAATGCTAGGAGCAGGCAATCTTCATCTAGTGCACTGGCATCAGCACCAGTTGGATAATTTCAGACCACCAAAACTTTTACATGATGTATCTTTTTGATTGTTTGTTTGTTTTATTTATCCAGTACCCAAGAAGACCTGTTCCCCATCCAGAGAGCTTAATGTTATGTTAAATATAAAGCGTCTGGTACACTGACTACAATTATCACTATGGCTGTTACTGCCTGTGCCAACTGCGTTCCTTTCGTGGCAATCTTAGTTGCTAAAACCTTTTGTGCTAGTGACGTTGATACTCCGTGTGATAAACCTAGTGGTGAAAATTTTCCATGGCACTCTAAGTCCTACTATTTTCAAAAATAACTTGGGTACTTTGGGAGTCTAAGTCTCATTGAAAGTCAATGAATGCCTAAGTCACTTTGAAAATGGGCTATAAGCTCCAAAGTCCCATGAGCTCATTTAAAATTTCCCCCTTCTCTGTAACTCCTCTTAGGCTGACTTAACAGAATATCACAGAAGTATATATGACACAGACTCATTTCAGTAAAACTATGCATCCTAGTTTTAGTTAAACCACAAGTGCAGAAAGGGTTGCTATTACTTGAGAACAAATAGCTGGACTAATGCTACTGTGAGAAATACATATAATGAGGACTAGCAGCTTCCTAAGTTTCATATTTTTGAAAACTAATCATTTCATTGCATGCCAGTAGAGAATGCAGCAGTCAGAATGACTTCTGAGAGCAAACGATTTCATATGCCATATGATTCTAGTGGGTTAACATTCTGACAGCATAAATAACAACACACTAACGTGTGTATCCATGTCAGTAACTTGCAGGGGGAATGATTGTCAGGGCAATGCGACTAACAACTGCTATGGATAATCCTGATAACTCCACAGAGGGGGTGCTCCTATGGTAAGGACACTAGCCCTGGGACTCTGGAGATCCAGATTCAATTTCCTGCTCCAGTACAGACTTCCTGTGTGATCTTGGGTGAGTCATTTAGCCTCTGTGTCTCATTTCCCCATTTGTAAAACTGGGAGAAGAGCACTGCCGTACCTCATGGAAGTGTTCTGAGGATAAATACATTAAAAGTTGTGAGGTGCTCATATAAATACCTACTCTACTGCAGGAATCGGCAACCTTTGGCACTCAGCCCGTCAGGGAAATCCGCTGGCAGGCAGGGATGGTTTGTTTACCTGCAGCATCCGCAGGTTTGGCCGATCGCAGGTCCCACTGGATGCGGTTCACCATTCCAGGCCAATGGGTGAAGCGGCGGCCAGCACATCCCTCAGCCTATGCCGCTTCCTGCAACCCCCATTGGCCTGGAATGGCAAACTGTGACCAGTGGGAGCTGCGATTGGCCAAACCTGCAGACGGGCCGCGTGTCAAAGGTTGCCGATTTCTGCTTTACTGCACAGTCATTGTGATTGTGGAGAACAGAGTGTTCTGGAGTGCTGAGGAAATGCATTGTGGTGTCTGTTGCTATACCATTTAGAAGGATGCAGCATGTGCTAACACTGCTCCCAAACGGCCAGATGATGCTGAAATTCATCACCAACACCATGCAACACTTCATTTAAGGTGTCTTAATCCCGTGTTAGGAAATATAGGTGAATTATAGCACTTCTCAAACAGTACAGGACTCTTTCCTTTGCACAACGGTGGTGGGGCAAGGCCTGCTGGCAAAATTACCCTTGAACATCTGTGCCTTAGCCATAGAAAAGATGATAATGTAGAAATGTGCATCCTTATAAGGGGAAATTATATCAGTCCACAGTTCTGTCAGCCTGTAAAAGCAGGAAAACTTCTGAAACTCTTCCAAGAATAATGACTTGTACCCCAAGACAAACTTATTCAGGATGCAGGTTACCAGATGGATTTCTACATTCTCTGTGTTAGAAAAACTGTTTTGAAAAAAGGCAGTCATTACATGGTATGTCATTCTGAAAATGAAATTGATGGATCGTTCTCACTTCTGGAGCAGACACTAATGGAAAGCCTTATGAGTGTGCTGAGACCATTTGAACAGACCACTAGAGAGCTAAGTGCTGAAACAGGATGGCTGAGCCAAGTCACAGGCCCAGTTCCTGTTTTGTGGTGATTGATGGATGACTTCCAGCAAAAAAGAAGACATCCAAAAAAAGAAATCTCATTTATTGCCAAAATATTTGGAGAAAAATCTTCACAGAAGACTTGATCTCATCTTTCAGGATTAGAAACACATCTTGCCATTTTGTTGGAACCTTGATTTAAAATTCCTAATCTTGCCCATGACAGTGGAAAAGTTCATATCGGACTTAGAACAAGAACGCCAAATGGCCAAAGAAGTATCTGAAAGGGCAGTAGGCCACCCTGTTCATCTTTCTGTAGCTACTGTTTTTCTGCAAATCCTACTCCAGCCACTGTATGTGGAGGTATATGAACACTGTTTCTTGCTAAAAGGAGCAAGAACAACATGCAGAGTCTCTTGCTGTTTTTTTTTTTTTTTTTTTTTTTGCTGTCGTAACTGCATACTATATTGAACCCATGTTGAATCAGAAATCTGATGCTCTTGTTTGTTGGCAATCCACACAAACCATCTGGCTTAACTTATGTGGTAATTATCTTGAATTCCTTCCCGCTAATTTGTCATCTGGAAGGGAAAAAAAAAAAGAAGTTGGAGCCTAATTTTATCAAACAGGTCATGCTTCGATTTAGATCTCAAAGTCAGCACAGTAGTTTTTGTCTCAATCAGATGACTCTATTTCCACTATTGATAACAGTTTACTTCAAATCGTGTCAGTAGTGTAGCTAGTCAAATAGTCATTGAACAAAAAAAAAATAGATAATTTAAGTGTTTTGGAGGGGTGTGGCTTGTCTGTGGCTTCTGCACATGTATTCCTTATTCATGATTTTTTGCTGAGTATATCAAGCAAATAGCTTTTAGATTGAGTTGCTTGTCAAGTGTTCATAAGCTATTTGCTATTTTTGGAGTGAAATTGGTTACATGGATATTTTTCTGCTCCTTGATTGGATGGATGAAACAGGAGAATAGCAAATGCTGAATAGTGGAGCTGAATGACAGATAGTAAATAATGTATTTCTAGCACCAATTTGTGAAGTTTTTAGAATTTTTGAATATTTTAATGATTTGGTGATGGTTCCATGAATATTGGAGAATGACCCCATGAATATCAGTGAATCATATGTGAGTTATTTTCTTGTGAATATATTAATCTTTATTTTCAGTATTTGATCAGCTCTCCTCAGCTTTCATATTCCAAGGTCTTCCCAAAGCAGCATTTGTTTAGGCTACATTGTTACTATGGCAGTATAATCTAACCCACCAGATAACAGTTTATCACTAGCTTTCTGCTCCATTCTCCATCTGCCTATTTTAGAGGCCAGATTCTGATACTCATATTGAATTATACCTTACTCCACAGATGGTCACACTGAAATCAGTGGGACCCTTTGTGGAATAAGGTGTTCTACAACATGAGTGTATGAGTAAGGGTATCAAATTATGACTGCCAAATTTTATAACTTGTGCACACGTTAAAAAACAGTCCTTTTCGGGCTGTATTTCCAGTTAGTTCCTTCAGTCTATGGCTTCTTTCCTCCAGCGTGTACTGAAATCAGTACATCAGTCAATCGGAGACTGAGACTGTTAGATATAAATCTATTAATCATGCTGAAAAATTATATAATATAATACAATGACCATAGTTTATTACAATATGGAGTCTCTCTTGAACTAAAGCACCATTGAATGCTCACATTCAGTCAGAGTTGGGGGACGCAGGGAAGAATTTGGGAGTTCCATTAGAGCTTTCTATAGTTTCCTTGAACTTCCACTCCCATATATGTAAAATATTAGGAAATCTCTTGCTGGTGCCCATTGTCTGCCTTATATTAATTCTTGCTTAGTAAACTGGCAACTAGTAACTTTTCTTTACTTAAAGTACTTCACTGAATAATTGATCAATGTTCCTAAGATAGAAACTGATACTTGCAATAACAATGAAAATGACACAAGCATTTGCTTGAAGTTAAATGTTGTTCACCTCCACCATACTACAAGTCCTAAAAGTTGAGAGGACGGAGTGGCTACAGCAGTAACAGTCTATGGGTATGTCTTCACCGCAGGCTATGGATCAGGTATTGCCACTTGCCCCACTTCCATCCATATAGAAAAACCTCTAACGGTCTTGAGGGGCCTTTAAGACCAGGCTAGCAGACCCAACTGAGGGCAGAGCTATAAATTCAAATTTCATTTTATCCCAGGCTGGCAATTTGCCAACTTTTCAGTGAGAACTTAGGCTGTTAGAATTGTAGGATTGAATTGGAAAACTATCGGAACTGTATTTGCTTATCCAGCCCCTCTCCCCCCTTCTTCTGCACTGGAAATCCCCTGGCTCAGCATTTTAACCCCACATTTGCTTGCTGTATTTATGCTGAATTCCACATCATTTGAACAGAGGTGCTGTCCTCTTCCTCATCCTAGATCATTGCCATATGGCAGAAGCTGACACTAACCTCTGGGCAAAGGTGTGGTGTGAGATCAGTAAAACGCCATACTTTAGGGAATGTCCCCGAAATCCACATTTCTATGATATCATCTCTGAGAGGCTATCAGTGGAGGAGATTGGATGAACAGGATCTCAGAGCATGGAGCAAATCAGTTCTATAAGATATCCTGCTAGAAATCCAGTCCAATACAGAAGCTAATAAAGCACCATTGTAGATTCATCTTCACAGGTATGGCACCTGTAGGACTTTGCAATGGGGATGCTCCATCCAGGATAACTCTGCAGTTAAGACATACCCAAGCCTGCAAGGTGCTAAAATTAAACAAAACTCCCCCTTCATTGAAGTCAAGGGGCTCTGAAGGTGTTTAGCACCTGGGAGAATCAGGCACTCTGTAATTAGATTTTTTTTTTTAACAGAAGATGAAATTTATTCTTCTTTTATTTTAACAACTGTGGCAAAAGGTGTGTGTGTGTGTGTGTGTGTGTGTGTAGAGAGAGGTTTTAATAAATATTAAAAATGAAAATGTCTCAACCTGTTATTTTTGTAGATATGATCTTTGCTAATCTACTAAGAGGCTGGTTTTGAGTTCTTTAGAGCATGTCAGCAAAGAAAATGTACCAGTTTATACCAAAGCTAGCACCAACTTATTGGAAGAGTTTCAGTTACAAGCATGAATATATATATATTTTTCCTTTTTGGTGGCTGATCCATATGCTAAGAGTGAGGATGAAAATCTCCTACATTTCCACCTTAGTAGGTAGTAAGATAGGAGGAAAGCAGAATCAGGGAAGATTCATGGCATATTTCAAACAAATACAAAAGGGGGGAGGGGCATCTATAGGGGAAATTAATGGTAAACCATTATATCCTAGATTATCCAGTTGAAAACCAAAAGGCTATCCCTCTTCAGCAAAGTACTTAAGTATATGTTTATGTTCCAATGACTTCAATCGGACTTTAAATACAAGCTTAAAGTTAAGCTTGTGCTTACATGCTTTGCTGAAGAGGGATAGTTTACTGAATCAGGGCCTATATCAGCAATCTTATTCATCATTAAGGAAAGAATCTATTTATAACAAAGCTGGCATGTCTTTTAATAACAAAAGGAGACATATTTTATTGAAATTTCATTTATATTAATGACAAAAACTCCTATTGACTTCAATAGCACCATGGGTTAGCCCTAAATGACTAACATGATACAGAGGTAAGATAGTATAAAAGGTCCTGTTTTACTGTATTTTTCAAAGAAGAGACTTTTAAAAAATAACTTATCAAAAATGAAAAACACACATGCTGTACAAAGCTTTTTCAAAATTTATTTGTTACAAAAATGAAGCACTGTATCATCCAATTTAAGGTGTGTTTTTTCCTGAAAACTACCCAATTCTTTGTATTACAAACAGACATTGATTTAGCAGTTATACATTCTTCTACATAATCATTTAGAAAGATACACACTGAAAAACTACATGAAGTTCCACTTTATAGGCTCATTATTCTACAGAGGGAGAAGTGTGTAATTAACTTGGGAATTCCCTTTTTATATAAACTGAATAAAAAATTGTGGGTCATAATAAAATCTATAATAAGGACCTATATTCCTCTCATCTTTTAATAAGTGTAAATTATGTACTGGTAATCAGCCTTTTTTCTTCTCCTACATGCACCCCTCTCCCAACCAAATCTTCAACCGGCATAAAGCACTGGACCTTCAACTCTAAAGCACAGATTTCTACCTCGTGAGCTAAAGGAGTAACTCCATTATCTGATAGAAGTAGAAGGCTCTTATATATATATCAACTAGACAATAGAAGGGGATGCAACATGCTGAGACAGTATGTTACACAATCAACCTATCCCAAGGGAAGGTGCTTCTGAGGTCCCTAGGAGTTCAAATCCCCATGGAGTTTGTGTGTTTAAGAGGTATATTCCAGAGTAGCCCCCTCCAAGGGTATTTCTGCAGAGACTCACCCCCAGGTGGGGAACGAAATCCCCAGCAAGGACCAGTGTGTCTCCCTGAAGGAAGGAGGTGGAGCCATTGGGAAGAGCAGGGAACATCTGCTTAGGCCAAAGCCACCCCTGCTACCATAGGCTACGCTAGCTGGTGAGGTGCCTGGGTTCAGTATTTGGGGTGATATTCACCTGTTTTGTGGTGCTGACTCTTTAGTGGTAACTGAATCTGGTATAATTCATTAGTGGTGTTGAAGCACTGTGCCTTCAGTTCTCAAGGGATGTGTACACAACGGGTGTTACCCTTTCACAGGGAACAGCTTCAGTATACACAGTGCTCTAAGGAGTCAATGAAGCAGTTGGGATTCAAGCAGTAAGAACTCCTAGTGTTGCTCTCTGAGGGGAAGAAGTTTACTGGTGAGAGGACAAAAGCATAAAATAAAACAAATGAATAAGTAATCATCACCACCTACATCACAGGCCATCCTTCCCTGTAGTACCTGAGGTCTCATGTGACCCTAGCAATCTTATTATTTGAACATGCATGAATGACTAATGATTGAGAGTTCTACTTTCCTTTGGGCCAATCCTGGCAGATGTCTGTGGCTGGAAGGTGGAATCAGTAGGATATCAGTCTTAATTTTTTTAAAAACTAGACAAACCCAAATAAAATAGTAACACTAAGCCAGGTATTCTTCTAATCATGGACTCTTAACCCCTTTGTGGATGTCTTTGAGGTTTGTTCAAAGCAAAGGACAGAGCCTGTGGTCTGGATCCTCTGTGAATTCTCTGGATCTAATTACAGTGGTTACAAGGGCGTCCGATGGGGTGGTCACAGTACAGATACAGGTCAGCTTGGGGTATCAGGAACAGGAGAATGCTGGTCAGACCACAGCAGGGGAGTGCACATCAACCTTCCCATAGGAATTAACAATGCTCATTGTCTGAGCAATGAATCCATCTCTCAACAAACCTAGCAATGCTTCTGTGGACTTGGTGTGTTGGTCCCTTTCAGGGCATTGCAGGTAGCTTGTGCTGCAGAACCCTTCACCATCTTGACTTTCTTTCCCAGGAGAGAGTGTGCTGGCTGGCAGGTTAGGAGGACAAAGGGCTCATTGCCTCTCTCAGTTCTCTCCAAAATATGAACTGCTCTTTCGTTCAGCACTTCTGAAAGGGCTGCAAGAGCAAATATCTCCACTTGAACTGAGGTGCAGAGAATTTCACCACTCCTTAAATAAGCACTGATCATACAGTGCCTCCTGGGGGTAAGATACACCCGGATGCAGGGAGGGAAAGGGTTACCTAGTAAAACAACCACCGTCTTACTATTTTCAATTGTTGTGTTAAACTGAATATTAATTGAAGACTATATATGGTGCTAATAACTCTCTGACTCTTGCTTATGACAGCAGAAGGATTTGGCCCATTAAAATCAGCTTGATCAAAAACCTGTGTGTGCATTTCATTTCACACGTGTTCTGTAAATATTTTTCATAGGATCCAAGACCAGCATGATCATATGCCATGATGAGAAAAAATGTAGAGGTCTAATGAAACAGTGACTTGGAATTTAGCAGCATTATGTGATCTACAATAAAAATTGTGTGAACTTTTACACAGGTGTCAGTTTCTGGTCCAACTGAATGCTACCTGTGGACTTAGAAAGAGAAAGTTATCCTACTGAGCTAGCTGAGGTTTCAAAATAAATAAATAAATAAATAAATAAATAAATAAATAAATAAATATGAGAGAGAGAGAGAGAGAGAGAACTTTAGCAGTCTAATACAATATTTACAAATACTTGCTCCAGTCTTGTATGATGAGCCTTCAACACTTTGCATATTTTCCTTTGCATATTTTCATTTTAACATGAATCTTGGGGAGGAGGCATTCCTCCCCAAAACGTGGATCCCTTTGGACTTTTATGCGTTTTTGTGTCTGGATCTATTTAAACCATTATTTCGACACTAAGGAATGAAAGGCCTTTTCAAATAAAAGGATAATTTATAGAATTAGATTATCAAAGTGCAATCAAAATATATAATGGATTCAACTTGAAAAGCTTTTCATGTACAGATGTCATTTCCTTTTAGCACTAGAACATAGATATAGCACGTCATATGTTCTTTTGTTATGAAGAGACATGCTATAGCTTTAGCACAAAATAAATTAAAGTCCCTGTCATAACAATACAATTCTAGCAGAATTGTTTGTCCTGTGCAATTTTTTTTCTAGCCAGAAAACCCCTAGCTGCCGTGATGAAACTGTCCTTTCTGGCAAGGGAAGTTCTTTAATCAGAGAGCTGAATCCCCACAAGGGATTTTCTTTAGTCTCATTTGGTCACAAGTTTGTTTTACTGTATAAAACCAGTTCAGTATGGTAAATTTAGTCTCAGTTGAGCAAAGATTATATAGCATAGTTTGTTTTTCTGGTAAAGCTTTGTGTTTCATATGACTAGAGCCACACTTCCTAAAGAAATACATATAGAAAAGAGTTTTCAATAATAAATCCCCTTAGAATGCCAAATCTGAGTTCAGGGTTTATTCCCTCTTGTAAAATGGATGGGTTTTTTCTTCCAGCAATAGGTTTATGGAGGCTTACTAAAGATATTTCAGCTTGCTTACTGGAGCTGTGAACGAAATTACAGTGGGAAGGTAGTTAAAAACAAATCTGTTACATGAGCTAACCTGTAACTTTCTGTAGTCTTCATGAGATTCTCTTCAGCAAATACTACCTGCTATTTCATGTTTCAGAATAGCAGCTGTGTTAGTCTGTATCCGCAAAAAGAAAAGGAGTACTTGTGGCACCTTAGAGACTAACAAATGTATTTGAGCATAAGCTTTCGTGAGCTACAGCTCACTTCATCAGATGCGTGCAGTGGAAAATACAGTGGGGAGATTTTATATACACAGAGAACATGAAACAGTGGGTGTTACCATACACACTGTAACAAGAGTGATCAGGTAAGGTGAGCTATTACCAGCAGGAGAGAAAAAAGCCCTTTTGTAGTGAGAATCAAGGTGGGCCATTTCCAGCAGTTGACAAGAACGTGTGAGGAACAGTGTGGGGCGGGGAATAAACATAGGGAAATAGTTTTACTTTGTGTAATGACACAACCACTCCATCTTTATTCAAGCCTAAGTTAATTGTGTCCAGTTTGCAAATTAATTCCAATTCAGCAGTCTCTCGTTGGAGTCTGTTTTTGAAGTCTTTTTGGTGAAGAATTGCCACTTTTAGGTCTGTAATCGAGTGACCAAAGTGTTTGAAGTGTTCTCCGACTGGTTTTTGAATGTTATAATTCTTGACGTCTGATATGTGTCCATTTATTCTTTTACATAGAGACTCTCCAGTTTGGCCAATATACATGGCAAAGGGGTATGGCATTGGCACATGATGGCATATATCACATTGGTAGATGTGCAGGTGAACGAGTCTCTGATAGTGTGGCTGATGGCCCACCTTGATTATCACTACAAAAGGGTTTTTTTTCTCTCCTGCTAGTAATAGCTCACCTTACCTGATCACTCTCATTACAGTGTGTATGGTAACACCCATTGTTTCATGTTCTCTGTGTATATAAAATCTCCCCAGTGTATTTTCTACTGCATGCATCCAATGAAGTGAGCTGTAGCTCATGAAAGCTCATGCTTCTATTTCATGACAACAATCATGAGAACAATATGTGAAGGACACTAAATGCTACTATATAATCTAATATCATACTTACAGTTTCACTTATACTTTTCATACTGCAACCGTAGAGTCTGGACAAATAGGGATAATTCACAGCACAATCGCCCGCTGTGAACCAGAGAAGTGCAAGGTGGGGAAGGGAAGAGAGCACCTTTGGTTCTTGAGTAGTGTAGAGGGATGTATCACTCCTGGGTAGGGGATAACGCTTATAGGGCTCTGGTCTGTGACACTTGCTATACCAATAGAAAGGTGTATCCAGACCTCTTACTACTGCTCTATCAATATGTTACGGGAGGGGAAGAGAGACTCAAGGACATGCTTGTGCTATAGCCTGATTTGCACCTTCTTAGGCAATGTGCAGTGGAGGAAGTGCTGCCCCTGCCCTAACCTTCTCAGGAAATGTGTCTACAAGGTGCTAGCGCCCTTCAGCTCCCAACTACGTAAATATTGGACCCTGACTGCCTCCAGGTAGGAGAAGGTACCCCTTTTCGCTGCCCTAGCACACATATGTTACGTAGCCATAAATTAGCTCCGAGTATAGGAAATGATTTTCTTCTTGGTCCTTATATCAGTTCTGCAAGGTGAACTCCCCTTCACGACAAGGGCTAGCCAAAAAGCTGTTCACTTTATAAGCCTAGTTAAAAATGATTCTACTGAACATGCTCAGTATGTAATTTTTAAAAGTTTGTAACTCAGTCAAATCAAAACGATAATTTCTCTGTAGAAAGCAAAACACTTCTGAGTAATGTAGGCCTGGCTTGACATGAGTTATTGGATATGGGTGAAGCCTTATTTCTTGGGCAACAGGATTAGGGAGGTAAATGAATCAGCAGGCTGGAAACAGTATGTATGTACTGGCTAAGATAAGGGGGAACACACAGGGAACCATTTACAATAGACAAGATAAAAAGGGACAAGATATGTCAGCAACGTAAACATGAGGTAATGAGTAAGTCGTGCATAGACAGAGCATGCTGTACAGGGATTGGTTCCTACAAAGTGACCAAGTGAGCCCCAAAATGTGTAATTCAAAGTATAGTAAATGCAATGTAATGTGCAAATGTATATAAAGGAAGAGGTTTGCTGTGTAATTTTGGATGTGTGCCTGGCCCTGCACCCACCCTCTATGCTTGAGTCTGATCAACTCAGTGTGGCTTTGCTGTATGCCAAACAAAGGATCCTGAGTGATGAGACTGGAATCCAAGTGAGTTCTTCAGGAAATGAGTGGAAGAGGTCAACAAATGAGGGCTCTTTCTGTACCATGTTTAAATTTCTGATGCTTAGCATGTTCAGATATAGATATGTTCAAAAATACAGTAGGGTTCAATTTTTTTTTAAAGGGAAGACATGTAGGAATTTTTATTTTCCTTGTATTTAAAAATATCTGCACTACTTTTGCTCCAATGTAAAAATCTTCTTCATGCAGAGAACAAACTTGGAAAGCATAATTTGAAAGGTGAAATTGTGAACAATTGAAAACAGGATTAGAATGAAAACCTTTATTCAACCTGCATTATTGTATAATATTCATCGCTCTTCCTGAAATAATAGAACATACAGTACATGTTTATCAATGGCATACGTACAGAGATTAATTCGATCTATATAAGAATATATCCCTAAGTGATATTTTTCCAGTGAAAGTGAATTATTCTTTATTCTCAGATTGCCAGTTCTTAAGAGTAGGAAAGGACTCTTTACTATTAAACAATTGCAAAGGCTGCAGTTCAGGAGATTTTCAGAAAGGTTCTTATATATAAAATTTCATAGACCACTAACGCAGCTGTTGTTTAATCTTTTGTAATGGTGCTACACAAATTGAATTCATGTGGCTGCTATATTGCTCAGTGCATGGTCATATAGTTTTATTATTCAAGTGAATTGATATTTGAATTTTATTAAGCAAATGATCTTTGCAATATAGAAATGTATGCATTACAGAGACAGAAGAAATGTGATGGATACTTGTACAAAAGTGTTCAGTTAGCATTGAAATTCCAGCTCAGAGCAGGATCCTTTTTTATTGATGAATACTGAAATTTTCAAGCTTAAAATGCTGGCAGTGATGGAAATATTCAACATGAAAGTTCACAATGGACAGAAGGTGGTTGACATTGTACTTCTAAATATTTATCAACCACTTAGTCCACTTACAGAAAAAAAACAGGAAACTGTGACTCTGGTCTACTGCTGATGTATGTCTTTTTATCACAAACAGGAAAGTTTGCAGTCTGCTTTTTGTTTTCCCATCTCCTGTAATAAGGTCATCTCTCTAAACTATTCCTCATTTTAGACCATGGTGCAATTCTGCCCCTGCAAAACTAATGATATTTCACATACTGTACATTAGTGTCACTACCAAAGCAAAAAAATCAGAATCCTGGTTATTGGTGGGACCAAAAACTACATTTGAACAAAGGAAATCTTAGACTATATATCAGGGGGAAATGTACCAGTGACCTCTCTCACATCATGAAATCTCCCTGAGAAAACAGTGAAAATAAATGTCATTTAAACCTAGACAAAACACTGAAGAATACATTGTAGGGGAACTGCATTGCCACAGTGATAGATTAGATGACTTATTCCTATGGCTATGAAAAGGAGGTTATTATTTAAAGGGCCAAATAGATTAACTTTTTTTAAATAAAGTTTCTGATAGGGCACCCTTTTAAATAGAATGACCTGGAAAATCTTTTTAAAAAATCCTTTAAAAATGTGTTGAGGGTTTTTCTGTTCCTGTTGCTGTTTGTCTTTTCAGCAAGGGAGAAACTGACTACCTAGCGGGAAAAGTGAACAGACTGTACACAAAGTGCTGTCCAATGCAAAAAGTAACAAACCTGAGAACATAGAGAAGAATATTTTCCTACTAGCTTTTCCAGATCTAGTAACCAGGGTAGGTTCATAATTTTCAGAGAGAAGTGTGATTTACAAGTTGATGGTGTCCCTCTTGAAGCTCCCAGTTCTTTTATCTTCATAGAGTCCTTTCTTTGGGGTTTTACACAGATTTGGATCATGACTGTCTGACAGGTATAAGGTCTGAGGGACTATATACATTGGAGTTAATCCAGCCCATGGATGTTGAGAGTCCCCAGGCAGTGGGACTCAGCAAGGTTCTGCTTCACAAAGGTATATATCTGGGGAAGGGACAATGTAGAACATACAAGCATCTTTTATACAATAGAGTTTAGCCCTGTGGGGTTCCCTCATGTAACAGCAAGCAGGGGATGAAAGAAGGAATGGACACATTGGGGAGGAGAATAAAGTTGAAAGCAACCTGGCTAGAGTAGGCTTTGGTGAATTGCTCTGCATCCAGAGAGGAAGATTCCCAGCCTATGTAGCTGGGCCAGGTGCTGCTGGACTCTGGGTTTTGGCCGTTGTGAATATGAAACACAAGAGAACTGCCAAAGAACTTAGAGCAAAGTGCACAAGTCACTTGATGGTGTTTTATTTTTGTTTCATTGTGATGATAATTAAATGACTTTTAGCTGGGCATTCAGTGTACCCTTTCCAGGAATAACCTCCCTGTAAAAAGCCAAAGGTAAATGTTAACTACAATTCACAACTATTTTCTTTAATTCACCTTTGTGGATTTTTTAAAGGCTGCTTCTTTCCAAATAATAATATTTGATAAAGCAGATAAAACTGATTGAGTTGTTTATTAACCTGGCAAATATTACTACTCTTGTCTTATTTTAACTGATACCATGCTTTCTTCTGAGACATTATTGGATCACATACCAGGCCAGCTTTAATTTTACTAATACACAATAAGGTTTAATGCAAAGGTAGGGTTATTGTGTTCACCTTCTCTCTAATATTAACTGCACCTAGGAAGAATTAACATTAAACTTCAGAAGCTTTTTTTATACCTGACATTTTTTGTTTTCATTTTGTTTCAAATTTTCTATTAAGCTTGAACACAAAAAGCAGTTCCCGAATATAGTTCCCTTCATAGATTGTTTCATAGGGTCCATTCTAGTATAAAAGTTATATTGAATGTAATTATTTTTAGCCTCTTTGGTCCAAGCAAAAACAAAAGCATGTTACATTTCAACTGATTTTCAACCCTTCCCCTTCAAACCTCATACAGTTCTAACCTGCCCCTAAAATGAGTTATACACTTTTGGGGCCATGAAGTCTATTTGTTTATTAATTGATTTATGTTGGACGAATGTCTTTCTCTCGCTGCCCATTCTCCATTGCTTCCAGTATCTAACCAGATTCTCTCCTATGGATGGCCCAAAGAAGCTGCCATAGGCAGAAATAAATTCAAGGCTGAATGTCCATGCCTTGTTATTTTGACTTGCAGTGACCCACTTCCTTCACTGCCTCATTGAGATGTTGAGAGTGGCTTCTCCTGTTGTGCTGATTTTTCAGATTAATTTCAATTTTCAGTGGACATGTTATTCAATCCCCTCAATTCCAACCTTCCCTGTAAACTACCAGGAACAGTATTGGTGTAACTTCTAATTAAAAGACCTGATGCTACTTTTTTAATGATTAGCCTTAAAAACTGTGGGTGAATTTTCCAGCCTGGAAACCTTAGATTAGTCTGATTTGTTAGACACTGCTGAATTTAAGTAAAACAGTACTTCACAGGCCCAGGAAGTTGGTGTAATACACTGGCAAGGTGTGTGTTGCATCCATTTATATTGTGCTGTCCACTAGAGAACAACAGCCTACTATAACTGCCAACTAAATGGAGATTTTTGTTCGGTTTAAGCAATATAGATCTGTGATGCAGCACTGAAGTTCCCAGGATTCAAATCCTAATGAACTCCTACATTTGAGTTGTTACATAGCACAATGGCTGTATATTCAAACATGAAAATTTTCACTGCTATCTCAAGCAATTAGTATTTTAATGGTGGTGGAGAAAAGAACAATGGCACCATCATCTTGGAACTAGTATTAAATAATATTAGGCCCCATCCATGTTAGCACAACAAATTATGCAAACCCAATCCCCACAGTTCAGTTCAGTATCCAAACTTCCGCATAGTGCGTGAGAATGTTTGAGTTCAGTTTTTGGATCACCACATTATAGACAGGGGCCAGCTGCTAAGGGTAGATATGGATTCAGATCTGAACTTTCCCAAAGTTTACAAGATGTTCGGACTGACGCTGTAGTTCAAACTTACCGCAAGCTTGCAACTGTGTTCAGAACTAATTCTCAAGCATGAATCTTTCTGAATTGGATCTGGCATAATTGTAGTATGGTTTGATAAATTATTAAAGACCACGATTTTTAAAACTGTCCTAACTGAAGCTATGCCATCCCAAAAATACACAAGCAACCACAAAAGAATTCTGGGGAATGGTTTGTTAATGCAGTTTGTAAAGGTGTTGAATGTGGTGCAAATCATATTGCACCTGTAAGTGTATTTAAAAAATATTTTTAAAACATTGTTACAAGACATTGTACACACAGGAACTAAACCCAAATTTTCAAAACTGCCCACCAATTTTGGATGCCTCAGTTCTCGTATACCCGGCTTTGATACAGCTAGGTCTTAAATTTCAAAAGCTCTGAGCAAGTCTGTTGAGAACGTAGGAGTGTCCATACTTAGACTAATGGTCCATCTAGCCCAGTATTCTGTCTTCTGAGAGTAGCCAGTACAAGATGCTTCAGAGGGAATGAACAGAACAGAGCAATATATTGAGTGATCCATTCCTCGCTGTTGAGTCCCAGCTTCTGGCCATCAGAGGTTTAGGAACACCCAGAGCTTGGGGTTGCATCCCTGATTTGGCTAATATCCATTGATAAACCTATCGTCTATGAAATTATCTCATTCTTTTATGAACCCAGTTATACTTTTGGCCTTCACAATATCTACTGGCAACGATTTCCATAAGTTGACTATGCATTGTGTGAAAAAGTACTTCCTTATGTTTGATTTTAAATCTGCTGCCTATTTATTTCATTGGGTGACCCCTAGTTCTTGTGTTATGTGAAGGGGTAAAGAACACTTCCTTTGTCCCTTTCTCCACACCAGGATTTTTATAGACCTCTGTCATATTCCCCCAGAGGCATCTCTTTTCTAAGCTGAAGAGTCCCCGGTTTTTTCTCTCTCTGAATCTGGAAGTTGTTCCATACTCCTAATAATTTTTGTTGCCTTTTTTTGTATTTCTTTTCCAATTCTAATGTATCCTTTGTGAGATGGGGCAACCAGAACTGCACATGGTATTCAATGTGTGGGCATACCATGGATTTATATAGTGGTATTATATTTTCTGTCTTATTATCTATCCCTTTCCTAATGGATAGATAATTTGTTAGCTTTTTTGACTGCCATTGCACATTAAGCAGATGTTTTCAGAGAACTATCCACAATCATTTTCTTGAGTAGCAAAAGCTAATTTATGCCCCCATCATTTTTGTATGCAAAGCTGGGATTATGTTTTCCAATGTGCATTACTTTGCACTTATCAACATGGAATGTCATCTGCCATTTTGTCGCCCAATCACCCTGTTTTGTTCCAAAATCTCGTCTATTAACACCTTAGTCTGTGACAGTTCCTCATTTACTCTGGTGCTTACTCATGGTGGAGTTGTGGGGTTTTTTGTTTGTTTGTTTTGTTGTCTTATCCTTTGTTTGTTTGTTTGATTGTTTGTTTGTTTGTTTGTGTGGGGTATTCATATTTTTTGTTTCTGTTATGGTGATTTTAAAAGGTTTCCCTTCAACTTGCAGGCATTTCACTCTTGTGAACATTCTTGATGATTTCTGTTTAACTACCCTCCTCATTTTTGTGTAGTTCCCCCCTTTTAAGTTATATGCTACTGATTTTAAAGGTAATCACATTATAGTTGCTATTACCAGGCAACTCAGCTATATTCACCTCTTGGACCAGATCCTGTGTGCCACTTAGGACAAAATCAAGAATTGCTTCTCATCCTGTGGGTTCCAGGACTTGCTGCTCCAAGAAGCAGTTATTAATGGTGTCTAGAAATTTTATTTCTGCATCCCATCATGAGGTGACATGTTCCCAGTCATTATGGGGATATTTGAAATCCCCCATTATTGTTCGGTTTTCTGTTTTTTATAGCCTCTCTAATCTCCCTGAGCATTTCCCAGTCACCATCACCATCTGGTCAGTGATCAGTAGTATATTCCTACTGCTTTAATCTAATTATTCAAGCATGGAATTTCTAGCCTTAGAGATTCTATGGTACTGTTTGATGTATTTAAGATTTTTACTCTATTTGACTCTATGCTTTCTTTCACATATAGTGCCCCCACCCACACGACCTACTCTGTCATTTCTATATATTTTGTACCCTGGCATTACTGTGTCCCATTGATTATCATCATTCTACCAAGTTACTGTGATGCCTATTGTATCAATGTCCTCATTTAATACCAGGCACTCAAGTTCACTCATCTTAGTATTTAGACTCCTAGCATTTATACACAAGCACTTATCAAATTTGTCAATATTTGGGAGGGTTTTTTTTGTCTACCTTCATGAGATGTAATTGAATGGGGCTTTTTTTCATTTTACTGTTTCTCGTCAGATCCTACATGTACTTTATCAGCTGTTGTACTTCTGAGTTCTCAGCATCTCTGAAAATCAAGCCCTAGGTATTTTAAGTTGGGCACCCAAAATTAGTGGTCAGTTTTGAAAACTGCTGTTCCCAGAGTAGTATTTGAGCACAGAACTTGTGCTGTTCTGATGGAGGTGGTAATGGCATTTTAATGGATATTCTTCAATAACAATGAGCTTATGCAATTTCACATAGCCACAAAACAGCAGAGGTGCTAGACACAACATCTTTCCTTCAGATTTGACTGTTTATCTAGAAATAGGCAAGCCTTTTTCAATGGGCCATCACTCATTCTCTTGTATCATCCCATTATGTAATAATCTTTCACGTCATTGAGATTTTTGTCTGCTTGTGACTAAAATCAGGCCTCTGTTTTCCTGTCTGAGTTTACTCAGGTCATTTACAAACTAGGACCAAATTCACTCCTGGTATAACACCACTGTGGACTGATTCTTCAAAAGTGGTAATGCTAACAGTTTCAGTTACATCAATAAAAGCTTCAGAAGCAACTGAGGTCAACTGAGTGACAGCAGAAATTAATTTGCCCCTAGATTTTTTTTAATTAAAAAAAAGGAAATCTCTATATATGGGAGTTGTTTTCATTCAGCATAATTGCTTAATTCTTGTGCTCTCCTTTCTTTGACCCTCCCTCTGATGCAGTTATCTTTTTTTTTTCAAACTGACATTGTCTACTACCAAAATTCTAGTTCAGAATAAAATCCAAATGCAGTAGATCTGAAGAACCGATCTGAAACTTATATGGTGAACATTAACATTTTCCCAAGGCTTGGAGGTCCAATTCTGGCAGTCCTCTCAGACTGTCATTTAGGTTGGATGCAGTTTGATGCATGTCTAGGAAATTCACTTTTTGTTCACCAAGGGATGATTCAAGTCTACAGCTGTCACAAACAGTTCATAAGACTTAATTCATGAATTAATTGTCAGTTGCTGCATTTCCACAGTAAGAGTAAATTAGAGGTACAAAATGGAATTGGCATGAAACATAGGACCAGAGTCAAAAAAGCATATAATGTTGATATTATATCTGAATGAAAAGCCATTTAAAATACTTTATAAATTAGGATTCCTGCTCCAGTCTCAATTTACTTTATTACAATTAGCTTTCTGTGTAGCAATTATACCTCGCCACTGAATATAAAATTACACTTCACCAGTGAATATAAAATTATTCAGATGAACGATATTTTTTAAGTTTAATACATGCAATAATCCAGCTAAAGATCTGTGAAAATAGCTATAATGAGAATAGCATGCTATCACCTTCTCCATGCTGTTCTCTTAACAGTTATGTCATCAGTCTACCCAGGATTACTATGCAATGGAAAAGTTCCTTAGTAACTAAAACTACAATCCTCCAAGAGACTAAAAAACCAACTCCCATACCTAAATTTCTGATGTTATCTCTTAGGCCTGGGTGATAAAGTGAAACACACCATGACCTTCCTTGAAGCTGTAGATTTATTTATTCTCCTCTGTACTGTAAATTTTACCCCTTATGGCTCTGTTACCCTATTATACGTAGGAATAAACTTGTGGAAATAAATGTATTTAATGAGGTCATTCTATGTTTGCTCTCTTTATATAGAAGAGCAAATTATAATATGGATGATTTGGAAAACGGGCTTGCGGGTAGAGTTATTTGAAAAGCCATTATGTGACCCTTTTAGATTATAATAACTGGTGAATATACCACTCACAAAAATATAAATATGAATTTGTTCCTTTTTTGGCACTAAATGTGTATGATTAGCATAAAATACTTTGAATTATTTACGGTTATATCAAAAGGTGACTATCAGATCATTTATTTAATATCTGCTGAAAATATAGAATAGAATTAGATATCTGTATGTAACCAGAAGGGAGTAAGCAATGTGATGGAAAAATAGCAAAAGGTATATTATTATTTTGTATTAGACATTTCTTGTCTTGTTCTTCAAACTCTGTTATTGCAATATTGCCCCAAAGCAGACAAGAGAACTTTAGATTGTGGCTATCTCCCTACTGCACAAACTTCCCGCCCACTGCATGGCATTAGTACAGTCTGATACAGTCACAGGAAATCAATCAATCATGACCTAAACAGGAAATACCAAAAATCTACTGCCTGGTTCAGGTTAGTAGGGCTCTACACATAGCAAGTGGGAAAAGACATATAAAATGTTGTTTATTTTTACTAATTTGCTGGCAGTTATGCAAATATTAAATGTAAAAGCGCTTCACATACAGGTAACTGTCTGACTTTTCTTCTGCGGCCAACAGGCACACAAAGAAAAATTAGATACTTCTATCACAAATGGTTATAAACTCTTCAGAGAATTCTTTTGACAAATGCAATATTTCCTCAGTTTCTGACTAAAAATAAGGCAAATGCTTTTATTTTAAATAATTGTCTTTAAGTCTCTGGAGTACACTAACCTATACGTCTCTTCTCCCACAACCCACATCTAACAGCTTGATCCAAAGCACTTTGAAGTGAAAGTAAAGAATTCCATTGATTTCAATGGACTTTGGATCAGGCCCTCACCATGAAAATTGGCACCTCCACCCTTCAGTCCTTTCTGATCTTGCTGAATCAGATAGCAGAGACATGGGGAAAGTTTGTTCTTTCCTTTCCTGTTTATGAAAATATTACTATTAATGTATCAATTACACAGTGGATCATATCCACAAAAGCTTAATAATTAGAGGTAGAACTACAATACATATTTTTCTTTATTGCTCTTTACTAAAGAAAAGACTGAGTAATTTCATTCATTTTCAAGCAAACTTCTCAATTTGTATACAGTTATGCTTCAGTGTTGCCATGCAAACACATTCATTATAGGATTCTTTTATGATGGTACTGCCTGGTCATGGTCATCACATAATGTGTTTTTACTTGTTTTCATTCATATAATGTGCATGTACATTTAGAGTGGTAGTTTCAAAGGAACCAAAGAACGTTAGTCCCAAATTCCATTAAAATTCAGTGGGGATTTGGACTCTTAGCTAACTTTCACATCTTTGAAAAATCTCTGTTTAAAATGCATATTAATTAATCTAGACTGATATCTCAACAATACTAAAAAACTCCTACCTTCCTTCTGACTGGCAAGAACAGAACCACTACCTACCTAACTACCTCTTCTTGGGGAGAGGGGCGGCACAAGCCTGGATAAACAGGCTTTGTATGCCCTGAAATTCAACAGACTAGTTTGACATCACTGAGACTATTCACATGCATACAGTTATGCACAAACCTAGTTCCTTCAGGATCAGACATTTAGAGAGACATATTCCTCAGTTTATCTCATCTGTCAAATAAGAGTAGTTAAGTGCCAATCCGTAATTATCAGCTCCACATAGGCTCTGCAGGACTAGATCCTCCAGCTGGTGTAAGTGGATGCAGCCCACAATGCTCCATTGTTTTAAGTCAGAGCTGCAGTCACTATTATTTTTAACACTATTTACTGCATTTGGATTTTGTGTTGGTTATTTATTTAAAAATTCTAATGAAACATTGAATTCCAGACCACTGAATATTAAATTAAAGTTAAAAAAAAGGCTCATGCGTTAAGGAAATTCCAATTTTCCATATTATTTTTCAGTTGACAGTACATTGCCGAACATATTATTTCTTTAAAGATTTCACCAGTTTGTTAGTGTTTCATCCTCAAACACTGTAAGTAAAACTGAGGATTTCTTCAGTGCAAGAAAAGCTCTACAACCCAATGCATTATTTCTATACCAAACATCACTTCTACTTCAAGTGCCTCTAGTACAAATCACTCAGATGCTCTTATCTAACTTTCTACAAGCTTGTTCTGAGAGTTTGGATACAGGTGATTTGTTCAGAGGCAGTCAGTCTTTCCAGCAGTCCCAATTTAGTCATTTGTCAATACATACCCAGTGCAATACAATCACTGTTCTGCACAAACTGCTTCTCTTGCTGTTTTTCAGCTGGACAGATGATTACTTTCCAAAATTGTAAAAACTTAACATTGATAACATGGAAGGAGTTCTGTACTGCTCATGTGCCCCATGCCAAAGAAAGTTAGTTTAAAAACTGTGATATTTAGAGTAGCTTCTTTTGGTTTTGTTGATGGCTTACATTTCTGGTTTTACATATTTGACCCTTTATGTCAAAATGATCTTGACAAACTGGAGAAATGGTCTGAAATAAATAGGATGAAATTCAATAAGGATATATTCAAAGTACTTCACTTTGGAAGGAACAATCAGTTGCACACAGACAAAATGGGAAATGACTGCCTAGAAAGGAGTACTGCGGAAACGGGTCTGGGAGTTAGTGGATCACAAGCTAAATATGAGTCAACAGTGTCACTAACACTATTGTGCAAAAAAAAAAGAAAAGGCAAACATCATTCTGGGCTGTATTAGCAGGAATGTTGTAAGCAAGACACAAGTAATTCTTCCGCTCTACTCTGCACTGATAGGGCCTCAGCTGGAGTAATGTGTCCAGTTCTGGGTGCCACATTTCAGGAAAGATGTGAACATATTTGAGAAAGTCCAGAGGAGAGCAACAGAAATGATTAAAGAGCTAAAAAACATGACCTGCGAGGAAAGATTGAAAAGAATGGGTTTGTTTAGTCTGTAGAAGAGAAGACTAAGGGAGACATGATAACAGTTTTCAAGTACGTAAAAGATTGTTACAAAGAGGAGGTGAAAAATTGTTTTCGTTAACCTCTGAGGATAGGCCAAGAAACAATGGACTTAAATTGCTGCGAGGGAGATTTAGGTTGGACATTTGGAAAAACTTCCTATCAGCACAGTTAAGCACTTGTACAAATAGATAGCCTATTGAGGTCCCTTCCAGTCCTACACTTCTATCATTCTATGATTCTGTGTCCAATGCCTTTTAGAAAGTCTCTAACCCTAGAATTAATGTTTGTGTTCTCTTTGGTTACGTATTGATCATTTTAAGCAGGTCTCTGTTTTTAACATAGCTGCAACTGCATGAAATATTGAAATACATGCTTCCAGTAATGTCTTGTCCTATTCTTAATATACAAAACCTGTCTAATTTAAATCTGTGACGTTCTGTACCTCAGAGGAACACCCAGCACCCCCATGTTCATCCTTATAATATGATTGTGTGTTATCTAATGCAAAGTTTGTCATGTTGGGTGTCTTTGGAAGGCTCATGATGCACTGAGCATTGTTGTTATAATAGTATGGTAATCATTGTTATAGTAATGGTATAGTTATGTTATTGGTTGTAATTTTATGTATATAGTTATGAGGCTGAGAACGTGTCCTCATGGCTTAAAGCAAGCCCAGGCAAAAACTTTCCAACAGCAGAGGGGCAGTTCACACTTCATCAGGGCATGCATGGTACAAACCAGGTCCAGCCTCACAGGAACAAAGGACACTGGCCTAGGCACCAATAAAGGATCTGTTGGACTCTCGAGTGAGTCATCCCCCTTCCTTTGGTCAGTTTAGGACTGCAATGAGGTAATGCTCACATGACTCTGAAGGGAGTGGGGTCAAAGCCAAGAGGGAAGAAAGAACATGATAAAAGGGAGAGACGTTTGCCATGCTCTTCCTCTCTCTTCCACCTCCATCTACAGACGTCACCGCCCAGCGACTGAAGCGCTGATCAAAGGGGAGAGCCTAGCTGAAGGGCAACCAGCCAGCCTGTAGTGAGAAGCATCTAAGTTTGTAAGGGCACTGAAAGTGTTAAGATCAGCTTAGAATGCATTTTGCTTTTATTTCATTTGACCAAATCTGACTTGTTATGCTTTGACTTATAATCACTTAAAAATTTTTGTAGTTAATAAATTTGTTTGTTTGTTCTACCTGAAGTAGTGTGTTTGGTTTGAAGCGTGTCGGAGATCCCTCTTGGGATAACAAGCCTGGTGCATATCAATTTCTTTGTTAAATTGACAAACTCATATAAGCTTGCAGTGTCCAGCAGGCATAACTGGATACTACAAGACTGAGGTTCCTAGGGTTGTGTCTGGGACTGGAGATATTGGCTAGTGTCATTCGGTTGCACAATCCAAGGAGCAGCTTACGTGCTAGAGGCTGTGCGTGAGTGGGTGTTCTCACAGCAGAGCAGGGTAAGGCTAGCTCCCAGAGTCAAGGATTGGAGTGACCTAGCAGATCACTGGTCCAGGTAACACCAGACGGGAGCGTCACAAAATCTAAGGAGTCAAATATTATTAATTAAATAAAAATGGTTTATTAAAACACTCACTGAGATTTAACAACTTGGGTAAACCTCAAATATATTTTCTGATCAATTTTCTAATCAACATGTATTTAACCTTTATTAATTTATATAATTACATATTTTCATACCCAGTTAAAAACTGGTTTGACATTTTAAACAAATTCATGAGACATCTTTTCATGTACAGATATCCATTCCTACCTCACATCCTTCCTTAGTTTCATGTCATTTGAACATTAGGAGCCTTTATCTAGGGATATGGTATATTCCTCCATCACTTGAAGTCTTTAAATCATGACTGGGTTTCTTTCTATAAAATATGCTATAGCTCAAACAGAAATTATGTACTTACACCAGGAATTCCTGGGGGAGGTTCTCTGGCCTGTGTTATAGAGAAGGTCAGTCTAGATGATCATGATTGTCCCTTCAGGCCTCAGAATCTATGAATCCCCTTTCACAGTGTTTGATAGTGTTCACTCCACACTTGCCCTGAAAGGGTTAATGTAGAGTGAGAAGGGGACTAATTAACCCAACAGTTATGGGGAATCAGGTAGCTAAGTAATCCCCTGACTGAGTGAGGGAGCCCAGATGAGGACTAACCAGCTGGGCTGGGTTTATAAAGACAAGAAATTGGAAGCTAAAGGGGGCTGCTGAGAAATAGGCTACAGTGACTCCCTGGGAGAAGGAAGGAGTGTTTTGGGCTACAGAGGCAAGTGGACTGCAGTTGTTCCCTAGCCGGAGGGAGAGGTGAGGGTGGCAAACCAAGAGACAGTGGAATGCCAGATGGTAAGGAAAGGGCTCAGGGAAAGGCAATAAGGTCTGGAATGGAGCAGAGCTTGGCTGCTTATTTAGAAGGTCCCTGAACTGGAAACCGGAGCACAGAGTGGGCCTGGGTTCCCCTGCCAGTGGCACTATGAGACAGTGAATGGGAAGGCTGCCTAGGATTGCTGAAGGAAGACTTTGGTACACTAGAAAGAGAAAAGATGTATAGTGCCGTGACCGGAGTGAGTCATGAAGAGGTAGCAGTAGCTCATGGAGAAGGAGAGGGGCAGAGAGATGGCATACAACCGTGGAAAGAGGAGTCAACCTTGCAGAGCTAATTCCTAGAATGGCCAGGAGGAGGCACCATCTAGCAATGAGTAGAGCATGCCATCACACAGTGGGAGGGGAAAAAACATAAAGATGTAAGATCTAAAAAATTATCCAGAAAAGTGGGTAACCGACAAAAATGACTATATGCAAGAGCCAGTCAAAAAAAACCCCCATGAAACTGTTTTCCATCAGAAAATGCAGTTTCACCTCAATTGAAACGTGTCATGGGAATGTGTCAACTTTGATGAAATTTTCATTGGAAAAGTGTAGAAAAGAATTGTTTCAACTCTCATTTTGTTTCATTAATGCCAAAAATATTTCAACTTTTATATTTTAATATTATATAAATTATAGTTCATGTTATGAATATTATTTTGCATTATAATTATTTGACTTTGTTGAAAACTATTTTTCAGAATTCCCAATCTGCAAAATTTTCAAAGTTTTAACTTTTTTGTTCCTATTTGGAACAAAAACAAATTTTGAAATTTTTGAATTTCTCACAGGACAGACATTTTGTTCTCTGATCAGCTCTACAATACACAAAATACAAAAATGCAAAAAGAAAACAAAAAAAATAGAGAAAATTCTTTTCCTATTATAGTTCTCTTAGGTATCATTTAGAACTATAATGCATACAACATTTTCAAGCAGAAGTGTGATGTGTTTTTGTTAAATTTATTTATTTGCTACGTCTCTAATTCACAAGATGACTTTGTGGGAGGGGTTAATGGGTTGAGAAATGCCTTTTTTTTTAAACCTCACCCACCTTGTGTCTTTTTACATTTTGACTGTTCTATCCTTTACGTTTTGAATGTTGTAAAATGCCTATGGATAGGTACAGCTGCAATAGTGATGAGAAATATGATTTGAACTGTAAATATATACAGTCCATTGGAGCTGCGCAGCCAAAGACTCAGCCTTTCAGGATATGTCTAAACAGTGTTGGAGTGAGCCTCGGAGTCCAAGTCAATAGACTAGGGCTAGCGGGGCTCACACTAGCGCTCTAACAATAGCTGTATGGACACACCCCCACACACACGCTTTAGAGTCCAGGCTCCAGCTGCAGCCTGAGCTAGAGTTTCAAAGCATTGCTGATACAGCTATTGTTAGAATGCTAGTGCATGGCCCGCTAACCCTAGTCTAGGGGTTCTCAAACAGGGGGTCATGACCCCTCTGGTCACAAGGTTATTACGTGGGGGTCCCAAGCTGTCAGCCTCTACCCCCAAACCCCACTTCACCTCCAGCATTTATAATAGTGTTAAATATAAAAAATATGTTTTTAATTTTATGAGAAGGGTCACACTCAGAGGCTTCCTATGTGAGAGGGGTCACCAGTACAAAAGTTTGAGAACCACTGCCCTAGTGTGTTAACCTGGGCTCAGAGGCTTACTCCCACTCACTCCAAAATGCAGTGTAGACGTATCCATAGATTCTTCAGTGATGGGGCCACGTAAAAACCGTGATAGATGAACTTCTAAGCTGATGACTGCCCCCATTATGTCCCTTTTACTGGGAATTCCAATGTATACAAGGGGCTCCAGGCCCCTGTAATATAGCCTGGCGCTGTGTTTTTTGTGGTGTTTGTGTGAATGTCCATGCACCACAGCCTCATTCTTGTCTCTCCTACTGCCCTAGGTTCACACCTTCACCACACATGGATTCAGTAGCCACAGATGAGGCTCTGCAAAAGTTGGAGAAACGGTGTCTGATCCCTCTCCACCCTTGTGGCAAGAATGGGTAGGATCTATGTGAAAAGAGTCCATTTCATATATGTCCCACAAAAGGATGCCAAAGCCCAATGTGTAAAACTTAACCTCACTTTTGAGAGATTTCATTTTATCCCATCATATGCTACTATATTCCTTTCTGTTCAGGCATCTTTTTAAATGTTCCGTTTACATTAGCTGTTACCACCAGCTCTGTTTACCTGAGCTCAATGCTTAAGTTTTGAGCATCCTGCTCAGTATTTTATCTCAGGATCAGATTGAGGAAAAAAGAAAAAGTGGTGGTACTCTCCCAAGTTCCAATGATGCCAAAATGAGATACAACTCCAAGATATATATACACAGCTTCATAATAGATCACTTCTCAGTCTTTTCCCCATGCTTTTAACAGCAGTGAAACACTTAACACTGACACTTAAATTGTCATAAAGCTTCAGCATTAACGCCTCATTCTGATGAATTGAGAAAATTCACACATCTCGGAACTATTTCTCAAGTCTGCAGACTCAGGAAGGTACTCGTGCATTGGTTTACATATTCCAATTTTGAAGGTTGTTTTCTACCATAATGGTTAGAGCAGTAATTCCCAAACTTGTTCTGCCGCTTGTGCAGGGAAAGCCCCTGGCGAGCCAGGCCGGTTTGTTTACCTGCCGCGTCCTCAGGTTCGGCTGATCGCGGCTCCCAGTGGCCGCAGTTCGCTGCTCCAGGCCAATGGGAGCTGCTGGAAGCGTCACGGGCCGAGGCATGTACTGGCCTCCGCTTCCAGCAGCTCCCATTGGCCTGAAGCAGCGAACCACGGCCAGTGGGAGCCGCAATAGGCTGAACCTGCAGACACGGCAGGTAAACAAACCGGCCTGGCCCACCAGAGGCTTTCCCTGCACGAGCGGCAGAACAAGTTTGGGAACCACGGGGTTAGAGGCAAAGCACAAAATGGCACTTGCTTGCTATGAGCTGACCCAGTTTGACCTCTGACTTTATCAAACGTTTAAATTATGCCTGCATGTGTGATGAATTCCTCTGTGCCAAATATAGTACTAAGTTTTGCAAATCCTTAGAGTTACAGAGGCAGAAGCTGTTTCAGCCCTAGCAGTCAAGGCTTTCACATCAGTGCTAATTTAGAAAGGGAGAGGCTAATGTGATAATAGCAGTCACATATTTTCTAACACTGAACAAAGAGCTTTATTGTGTCAATAAAAATAGTATTAGATACAGTTTTGTTAATATGTTTAGGTGGTGTTCCTCTTAGTGTTGAGATTTACTGCCTAGATCACTTTTGAAAATGGATCTTAGCCAACTAAGTCACTTAGGCCTTGCATCATTAAGTGGAACAATACCTAAATACATTTAAAAATCTGGGCTGTACACTATTGCTACTCTTATTTCCTTTTCTTGTAGATCTTTTGACTAGATCTGAGAAAGCCCATCCTACCTGGTACACTAAGCCCAGTAGAGGACTTTGAGTGTTTAGTTGGTACCATGTGAATACTTACGCAAACACGATCAATCAACTTCTCGTAGGTATGTACTTCACTATCATGTCTCAATGTTTTGATGTAAAGATCATCCCGTAACTCAAGGCACTAAGTCCTTGGAACTCTGACTGGCACCCTTGAGCAAACACAGGCACAACTAAAGTTACAAGCAAAATTCATTCATCCAATTTTAAGTTACAGGAGTATGAGAAGAACCGTGATGCAGTGAGTAGGAGTAAAGGCCTTTGAGAGGTTATAGATATGGAGTGGTTAGGAATATGGGACAGTGATACAAACTGTTTGTGAATTTCCTGCTGATCTTCTTGTTTAATGGATATATGTTTACCACGTTAACTCTTAATGAAGGGTTTTTTTAGCAATTCTGCAATATCTGTTGCCAAAGTGTATAGCTAGCAACCTCCAAATGGATGAAAATGAGCTGCTCTTTCCTTTGATGTAAATTCACTGCACACAAAACTAGAGATAAAAGACTCTCATAGTTCATTATGAAATTACTAGGCAAAATTAGAAACCCTCAGGACACACTCAAATCCTTCAAAATTTGCCAAAGTATGTTTTACAGTCTCTTTCTTCCTTTACAACAGTGTAAGCTGCACACAAATCCAGAGGCCTAATTCCCTCCTTACAGGATAGGATTGGCTCCCATAGAGAATCAGGCCCCAAGACAACAGGATTCCATCCCCCATTTCAGTTGTAAGTTTGACATAAATTTTGTGTGCGTGTGAGAGAGAAATATACTCACCTTTCTTTCACCTTCTCTCTCTCTCTCTGTCACCTCAATGAGTCTTACTTTGGGGTCAGTTAGAACAACTCTACAAAAAGTTTGCAGAGAGGTCAGTTTCAGGTAGAACAGCTGTTCTGAAGCTAGTTGCAGTCTTCTCTGAGCTGGTTCACCCAGTTGAACAGAAAATGATACTCCAACAAGCAGCTTGTGGTCAGGGCTGCAAGCTTTCCCCACAAATGTTCTAGGCAAACATGCCAAACCCACAAAAAAAAAAACCCAAACAGCAGAAAACGGGCTTGTTTTTGGCTTAATTGGCTTGTGAGTTGCTTGTTGGGTAGTTTTTGGCTTGTAGCTTGTTGCTTGTTTGGCTTGTTGCTTGTTGTAGCTTGTTTCTTTTTTTTTTTTTTGATCGGCTCCCGGCAAGCAGGGGCAAGGGGGGAGAGAGTCAGGGGTGTACAGCCGGCCCACCACAGTCCAAGACTGCACTCTGGGGGGATCTAGTCAAATAGAGTGTTGGGGTTCTTAGGGATTGGCTTGTTTTGGACTTGTTTTCAAATGTGATTAGCTTGACTTTTGGTTTATTGTGAAAGTCTGGGTGCTTATTTACCACGTGAAAGTTGGCAACCGTGGTTCTAGGCAGCAAAATAATTTCATTTGAAGAATGAAAAATAAATTAGACAGCTAATTTACTGTCAAGCTATATAACTCCCATTCTTCATAAAGTTAAAATGCAATCAATGACCTTTCCTTTTCTTAATTTAATTTTCATTCATATGGCAAATGTAATAAATAGCTTTCTGAAAGGTGGTTTATCATTAACCAACCATATTCAAACAAGCAGGTTACACAGAATATCAAATATATAGAATATTAAATACAAAACAGATTGCAGAGTATTGCCCCTTTTGAAGCTGTTGCAGATGCTCCAAGAATGCTAATGGTTGTTGCATGTTACGTGCACATGGAGTAAGGGAAATGCCTAGTAATCTCCCTGATAAATGCATAGGCTCCAATCAGATAAAGGCTGAGGTAAATGTCCTCCCACATTGACACTCACTGGAGTCAATGGGACTCTGCATTGACACAAGGGTCCATACTTGTGGATCATGACTAAGGCTGTGATTTTTGTCATGGCTATTTTTAGTAAAAGTCATGGACGGGTCACAGGCAATAAACAAAAAATCACAGAAGCCGTGACCTGTCCCTGACTTTTGCTAAAAACGTCCCTGACAAAATGGGAAGGGAGGCTGGTCCAGCACCCTGCCCCCCGCCTGCAACGTCTGGGAGCTGTAGGGTCCCCATTGCCCAGTAGCTGGGAGCTGCAGGGGAACTGTGTGTGGGGGGGGGGGCTGCTAGCAGCATCTGCTGGGGAGCTGCAGGGTCCCCCCCACCTGCGGCCGCTGAGCAGCTTCAGGGTCCCTCTGCCACTGTCAGCTGGGAGCTGCGAGGGGGCGGGGAGGGGCTGCTCACATGGCTGAGCTCCTGCGGGGGGACCTGGGCAGCTGCAGGAGGCTTGCCCACAGAGGCTGGGCTGCTGTAGGGGGTCTCCCGCTGCTGGCTTCATAGGCTTAATCATGACTGAAGAAAAGTGACCATAATTACCAGAGATGAAGCTGCAGTAGGACCTGAGATGTAGCTCTCCTACCTGAACATTGAAGGGCAATTGGAACATGAAACTGAATTTGGTTTTTGTAGCTGGTCCCTATTTCTCTCTCTAATGAGCTGAAGCAAAATCTTTTGCTTGAATTTTACCTCTGCCTCTCACCAGACTGCACCTTGGCTAATGAAGGAATAGGATGAGAGGAAGAATACTGCGATTACACAGCCACTTGAGAGGCTAGTGTGTATGTCTTAGTGGTTGACTTTTTTGTTTTATTGTGTTTTAGTAGACTTGTAGTTTATATACAATCTTGACTAAATATAAAAACTGAGGATACCATCGTTTATCTAAATGTCTGATTTATAATTCTTTTGGGTATTAAAACACACATCTTAAGACTATGCTTTTAATTATAGCTGACCATTACTAATTACCAAATACTACATATCCATCCCTACTTAAAATGCTTCTCTCATTTGCATTGGGCTATAAAATATAGGATTCCCAAAAGTTGACTTCTCCTGCCAACATCCTCCATGTGCAGAGAGCATAGTTGAGGAACATGTGGCAGGACACATAATGTTTCAATCTGTATATTGCAGGAATACTGATTATCTACAACTTACTGTATACTCTGGAACTAGTACAGCATGGCCACTAACATTTCATCTCATTTCCTTTTATTTTTTATCATATTTATAGTGGTATTTAATTGATCCTTGCATTCTCTTTTATCAAAAGACTTACATACCATTGAATTTTTGTTGGTAGTAAATCAATTTCTTTTATTTTAATGGTAAAATATTTTTAAAATGGAATAAAAGGTTTGTGGTGAAAAACAGATCTCTAAGATAACGATCATGTGGTTGTGGGGTAGAAGCCTCCTCCCCTGCCACCCAAGCTTTAAAGAGAGTTCGCTATTATTTTTCAATGACAGTATGGGTAATTTCAGGTCACAATTTTAATCAGAATATTTTGATGGACCCTTACCTTAGGCTATTTTGTATGGTTTGTTAATCTGGTACTTTATCCTTGTATAGCATCTCTTATTCAAGGTTGCTCGATGGGAAGTCCTCACCCAAACATGAAGTTTGGCTATTCACCTGTCTCCACTTATGGGTCCTCTCTCTGATCCTGAGTCCAACTGAGCTGCCGAAGGAGTTATGGAAAGTACACTGTGAGTTTGGAATGGTGGGGGTTTCAGCTACTTTAGGGCGGTCCCATTTTTGTGTGCCTTTGCGTGATGATACGGGCACTCTGCACAATGTATTAATTCTGGTTGATATTTTGGTGTATCATGGAAAGCCAAGTTCTGTGTATCCACCATGGCTTTACAAGCCAGAAGGCATGTCTGCTAGACCAGGGACAATAGATGATTGTTAAGAACTAGCAGCACCTGAATAAGTCATTGCTGGGGAGAGCAAAAGAGTAACTGTGTCTTCAGGAAAACTAGTTTTATCCACCTTTCCTCTGCAGAGGCCTTGTGTTTGGAGTGGTGAAAAATCCCCAGATGCAGAACGAAGACACTAAGGCTTAATTACTCCAGCCCCCCACAAGCGGTGGTAGCTATGTAGGTGGGAGAAGCTCTCCTGTTGACATAGCGCTGTCCCCACCAGCGCTTAGGTCAGTGTAACTTACATTGCTCAGAGGGGTGGCTTTATTTACACTGCTGAGCAACATAACTTATACTGATGTAAGCTCTCTCCTGTTGGCTTAGTGTGTCTGCACTAGGAGCACCACAGTGGTGTAGCAGCATGGGTGCAGCTGTGCTGCAGTAAGCTCCGTAGTGTAGCCATAGCCTGAGATGGTGATGCTAATCTTGAAAGAACACAGAGATTGGGTATGTCCCACACAGAGAGAGACAGGAAGTTTGCCAAGCTGGGGAAGAAGGCTTCATGTTCCAGGACAAGCCATGCAATGGGCAGATGGACTCTGGATAACCCAAGGGAATCTGACCCTCTCCAAAGAATGTTCTGGAGTGTTGAAGAAACTGAGGCAGGGAAAGCATAGGAGTAATTTTTGTAAAGATCTGTGTATTTCTCATGTGATTAAGTAAAGGGCAACAGCACCGTAGAACTCTCTGCAAAGTGTCTGTGTGTTATATACTACACCTACCACTAGCCTGCTGAGAAAGTTAAACAGTAGCCTAGCGCCTCACACCTTTAGTAGGATTCTGGGAGAGGGTGTGTTTAAGCTAGAGGGGGAGTCTAAGAAGTAAGCTGTGATGCATGGCTAGAAAGGGTCAAACAGTTTGCAGGCTGAATGACCCAAAGCCCACCTTTAAAGTCATGTTAGAAAGGTATGTGAATGATAATTAGGGCCATTCACTCTAAATAGGCTAGAACTTTGAAATGCAAACCTATATTGTTATAAGTAATACTAACTGTGTGTATCTTAGATGCTACCCATAAACAGACAGTTCCTGTCAGCCACTATAACTACTGATTCAGAGATGAAAAGGGAATATTTAACATTTGGATGAATCTTGGGTAAAATAATGTCATGTCTATGTGTCTCTTTGAAGTTTGTAATAGACTGTCTAATGGATAAATTGCCCTATGTTAGATTGTGTAACTAATTACTGGTGGTGTTTAGAAAGCAAAAGGTTACATCAAAAGCCTATTGTTTAACCAGGACTGTGTGGTCAAGTGGATGTTAGAACACTGTATAAAAAGATCCTTGGGTTCTGATTCTGTTATCTCAGATCTTCTTAGGCTTCATCAGGGAAAGTTTGAGTCACAAGTCTAAGGTCCCTGTTATGCTGGTACGCCCTGACTATGATATTTGGACATTGGACTACAACCTATGAACTATTTATTAAAAAACTCTTTGCAACTATAAAGCTCACCATCTCTGCTGTGTTTCAGAGTAGCAGCTGTGTTAGTCTGTATCCGCAAAAAGAAAAGGAGGACTTGTGGCACCTTAGAGACAAACAAATTTTTTTGAGCATAAGCTTTCATGAGCTACAGCTCACTTCATCGGATACATGCAGTGGAAAATACAGTGGGGAGATTTATATACACAGAGAACTTGAAACAATGGGTGTTACCATAGACACTGTAACAAGAGTGATCAGGTAAGGTGAGCTATTACCAGCAGGAGAGCTGGGGAGGGGGGAACCTTTTGTAGTGATAATCAAGGTGGGCCATTTCCAGCAGTTGACAAGAACCTGTGAGGAACAGTATGTGTGTGTGGTGGTGGTGGGGGGAATAAACATGGAGAAATAGTTTTACTTTGTGTAATGACACATCCACTCCGTCTTTATTCAAGCCTAAGTTAATTGTATCCAGTTTGCAAATTAATTCCAATTCAGCAGTCTCTCGCTGGAGTCTGTTTTTGAAGTTTTTTGGTGAAGAATTGCCACTTTTAGGCCTGTAATTGTGTTTGAAGTGTTTGAAAGTGTTTGAAGTATTCTCCGACTGGTTTTTGAATGTTATAATTCTTGACGTCTGATTTGTGCCCATTTATTCTTTTACGTAGAGACTGTCCAGTTTGGCCAATGTACATGGCAGAGGGGCATTGCTGGCACATGATGGCATATATCACATTGGTAGATGTGCAGGTGAACGAGCATCTGATAGTGTGGCTGATATCACATGATGGTGAATAGATATGTGGACACAGTTGGCAATGGGCTTTGTTGCAAGGATAGGTTCCTGGGTTAGTGGTTCTGTTGTATGGCTGCTGGTGAGTATTTGCTTCAGGTTGGGGGGCTGTCTATAAGCAAGGACTGGCCTGTCTCCCAAGATCTGTGAGAGTGATGGGTCGTCCTTCAGGATAGGTTGTAGATCCTTGATGATGCGTTGGAGAGGTTTTAGTTGGGGGCTGAAGGTGATGGCTAGTGGCGTTCTGTTATTTTCTTTGTTGGGCCTGTCCTGTAGTAGGTGACTTCTGGGTACTCTTCTGGCTCTGTCAATCTGTTTCTTCACTTCAGCAGGTGGGTATTGTAGTTGTAAGAACACTTGATAGAGATCTTGTAGATGTTTGTCTCCGTCTGAGGGGTTGGAGCAAATGTGGTTGTATCATAGAGCTTGGCTGTAGACAATGGATCATGTGGTGTGGTCTGGATGAAAGCTGGAGGCATGTAGGTAAGCATAGCAGTCAGTAGGTTTCCGGTATAGGGTGGTGTTTATGTGACCATCGCTTATTAGCACCGTAGTGTCCAGGAAGTGGATCTCTTGTGTGGACTGGTCCAGGCTGAGGTTGATGGTGGGATGGAAATTGTTGAAATCATGGTGGAATTCCTCAAGGGCTTCTTTTCCATGGGTCCAGATGATGAAGATGTCATCAATGTAGCGCAAGTAGAGTAGGGGCATTAGGGGACGAGAGCTGAGGAAGCATTGTTCTAAGTCAGCCATAAAAATGTTGGCATACTGTGGGGCCATGTGGGTACCCATAGCAGTGCCACTGATTTGAAGGTATACATTGTCCCCAAATGTGAAATAGTTATGGTGAGGACAAAGTCACAAAATTCAGCCACCAGGTTTGCTGTGACATTATCGGGGATACTGTTCCTGATGGCCTGTAGTCTATCTTTGTGTGGAATGTTGGTGTAGAGGGCTTCCACATCCATAGTGGCCAGGATGGTGTTTTCAGGAAGATCACCGATGGATTGTAGTTTCCTCAGGAAGTCAGTGGTGTCTCTAAGATAGCTGGGAGTGCTGGTAGCGTAGGGCCTGAGTACTTGCATCTCTGCTACAAGTCTGAATCTTAAGAATTGAACTCATATCTATATGTATATTGATCTTTTAACCATACTCTCTCTCTTTTGTTTTTTAATAAATTTTAGTTTAGTTAATAAGAATTGGCTGTAGCGAGTATTTGGGTAAGATCTGGAATAGTCACTAACCTGGGAGGTAATGTGTCTGATCCTTTGGAACTGGTAGAACGTTTTCTTTTGCATGATGAAATAAGATTTTCAGAAATCATCATATTTGACTTAGGTACCTGGATGGAGGTCTGGGGCTGGATCACTTTAAGGGAACTGTGTTGTTTGGACTTCTAAATAACCTTGGTAAATCTAAATATTGGAATATCCACCAGCTTTGGGGGGATTGTCTGCCCCATTCTTGGCAGTTCACTCTAATTGAGTGATCATAGCTGGCCCCCACTGGGACCCCGGTCACAGAAGCACTGAACACAGGGTCATGGTAGTGGAGCCACATGGTCTTAGTTCTTAGGAGAGGTTGCTAGACAGTCTGTGTTCCAAGCATGTGCATAGGGACCCCTAGACTGGAATAGTGCCAGGGCTCTGCTCATATTCCAGAGGCTTAACACACCCAGCGGTTGGATTCCCCTCACACCAGTCTGGTGGGCCACCGGCCACTGCCAGGGGCAGTCAACCGGGTCTGTGACAGTTTGTAACTTAAGTTGCCTGTTCAGGTTCAGTGACTTCAGGGGGAAAGAGGAGTGGCTGCTTGTCGCAAGAAAAGGAAGGGCCTTCTACATGCATTATGGTAGCTAAGAGCCTGAACTAATTCGGCTGGAGCAGGATGGAAGGAAAGGGCACCCTGCAAAGAGGAAGTTGATGGCTGGTCAGCCACATCAAAGGAGCAAGAAGACAGAAAAATACAAAAGTCATTCATTCAGAAAGTCAGATGTTCCTCATTCCCTTGGGTTTTAAGCTGGCCACATATTTAGAAATCAGTCACATTATAGCCACACCCTTGACAGTGGTCACGCTAGGTATGTCTACCTAGCGCAAAAAAAACCCAAAACAACCCAGCCCTAAACCCCTGCAGCAGTGAGACTCAGAGCCCGGGCCAACTGACTTGGGCTCACATTGCAGGGCTAAAAATAGCAGTGTAGACACTTGGGCTTAGGCTGGAGCCTGGACTCTGAAATCTGGTGAGGGAGGAGGGTCTTGGAGCCCAGGCCCCAGCACAAGCCTGAATGTCTACACTACTGTTTTTAGCCTCACAGCCCAAGCCTGAGTGAGCGGACCTGAGCTTTGAGGCTCACTGCTGAGATTTTTGGGAGGAGGGTTGCTGTGTAGAAGTGTCCTCTCTATCTGGTGTTTAACCTATTGTTAAACTGTATATATACAATGGTAGCCAATGGACACTGTAACATGCAATTGGCCTATATAGGGCAACCACATTTATTGCAGACCTCTGGGGAATTTACTATATTCATGTGGGAAATCTCCACTTCCGTGCAATTGCATGGCTAAAAGCAGATTTCTGGTTTGTCACTTGTGCCTCTGGATTACATGTCAGTTTACACTGTGTCAGCCGCTGTACCAGCCAGCTGAAACATGAATAACAACGAGCCAAATCCTGACCTTGCTGCTCCGTAGGCTCGGAGTTTAGACAGAGCTCCACAGCCTGGCATGGCTCTGCACTCAAGGATCACTAATCAGATCCCAAGGGAAAATTCCCTTTTCAGCAATGGCTGTGGAAGTATTCTGGTGCCACCCAACCCTCTCCCCTATTCGGACAGTAGAATATGTTCCTCCATCACCCTGCTGCCATGTTTTAGGAGTGGAGATACTGAAGGGGCGGAAAGACTTTCTTGCCCCTCCCTGAAATGCCAGATCTGACTGACTGCTCTTGCATAGGGCTGTAAGTCAAGGATGACGAGGGCTCAGTTGGGCCCCCAGACACACAGGAGGGATGGCCTGGTGGTTTTGGCACTAGCCTAGGACTTTGGGAGACATAGCTTCAAAGTCCCTCCTCCGCTACAGACTTCAAGTGGGCATGTCACTTAGCCCCTTGGTGCCTCAGTTTCCTATCAGTAAAATGGACATGACCGCATTTCCCTATCTGTTATAAGGTGTTATAAGGGTAACCATATTAAAGATTGTGAGGCACTCAAATATTACAGTGATCAGGGACCTTTGCTAATTACCTTCGGTAGACAGATATACCCTCTCCCAAGTAACATGGGGATGAGGGACATAGAAGAGCCCATGGAGCCATCCCAACTTGCCAGCAAATGTTTTGTGAGGTTCTGTCAGAATTTTCCATCCCTGACCTCCTGTTTCCCCATCAACCCCTAGAGCTCTCTTGTGTGGGAGTAAGGGATCTGTACATCCCTCAGGATTTTCCCTTTTGCAGTTTGGAGTTTAAATCTCTTATAATGCTACAGAGGCAAAAATAACATGCATGGCCATGGGGATATCAACATAGTGCATAAACTTAGGCTGCAATATGCACATAGACTCAGGGTCACATTGAGACCTGGGGTAAATGGGAGATTCATTGACACTGATGGAGTTGCCCTTGCTTACACCAAGTTGGCATTTATCCCTGTGTATTCAGTGGTTTGTGCCTTGAAAATGTGTGTGAGACAAACTGTGAGACATTAGCAACAGGAATTAAAGTAAGAGGAAGCCCAGACTGCACAAGTCCCCTTCCTCTGCTAAAAGCAGAGGGAAAGCTCCCCTTCCTCTCCCTGGCTTGAGGAGCTCAGTTCCCCCTCAAGTCCCCTCTTCACTTGCTGGATAAATGAGGTGGATGAATAGAAGAGAGAATAACTTCCTCTGGTTTCACATGCTGGGGAACACCGATTCTGGTGGCTTGATGCACATTTGTTGACATTATAATAGAACATAACTTGCCTCAAGCAAGTTACAGTTAAATGTCAGGTCCAATTATATTATTTGGCATAAACTCTTCCTCCTGTAGCATCGTAGGATTGTAGGAAATGGCACTGGCAATTTAAATATTTTCCATGGTAAAGAGACCCCCCCATTTATATGTTTTATTGTACGAATTCTGCATCCTGGTCAAGTGAAAATGATGTTATTCATAGAAATGATACACATAGCACCAAGGATGCTTTTGTACATAACTACACAGAGCTGAGCAGGTGCAAAAATTTGTTTGCGTGGCTATGGGCCTGCTTGAGGGACATCGATTCCTTTTATATACCTTTCTTCTCTTGCTCCCCTCTTCTCATTTGCATGATACCTGCTATGATCAGAAGATAATGTAATGTTGCATCTTCATGCAACATCAAAGCCTGACACAAAAGCCACTAACAATGGGGAGTGCTGCCCCTATGTCTTTAACCTCTGATTAGCTGCTCCTGTGTTTTACTACCAATACATCAGCAGGGTACTAGTCATCTTACAGGAAGCCAGTAAATAGTAAATGTTAGCGTCATGGAAAATATGGCAGGTGGCTTCTGCCACCATCTTTTACCGAATATATTTTGGTACAATTAGCAGATATAATAAATCAAGTCTGAGGGAAGCAAGTATAAGGCACACAACAATCCATTAGCTAGCTCCTCCAGTATGTTGATTACAGACTTGCTACCCAAATTAGCCTAGATTGTACTGGTTCATGGGGAGCTACCCATCATACCTGGTGATGGCCAAGCTCCCCATTTTTTGGAAGAATAGTTGACTACAAAGAACAAACAGAAAATACCATACTTCTTTTTTTAATACGTGCTGGTTAGTGTTACTGTTAAGTGATAACTTGCCATATCGATTTTAACCAACAAATATAAAAGCACTCTCTAATTGGTACTAAAGAAATGAACTGGTTGAAAATGCAAGGTTTCTTTCTTCTTTTAGTTTAAATACAGTCTCCTCCTCCATCCCGTCCATCAGAGAGGCATGATTCAGTGGTCCAAGTGCAGCTCTGACAGTCAACAACTCCTAAATTGTAATCCCTGCCCTGACACTTATTCACTCAGTGTGGTCTTGAGCAGGTCACTGGGTTTTTTTAGACTCTGCCTTATTATCTCCAACCTATAGCTAGAGAAGCTAATACCTACCCATGGACCTCACAGGAGCAGAATGAGAATTAATTAATGGGCTTGATTCAGCCCTAAGTGTCACCAGGATGTAGGACCTTTTGAGGCAGAAAGTCCATCTGAAGGGGGCTTGGGTAGCACAAAGGTGCCTGCAAACCCCACTCCGCAGTAGCGCAGCAATGGCTGGCAAGGCGGCATGACCAGAGGATGTGCTGATTTGGCACAACCCGTCAAGCAGCCTCTTACAGAGCCCCAGCTGCATCCTGCCTCCACGTGATTAAGCCCCTAAAGCATTGTGGCAGTGCAAGCACTGCCTGTCTTCCCCATCAGATACATTTCCCTGGGGTGCCAGGGTCTCCGCTGGTACAGAAGGTGCAACTTGCATTGCTGCATTAGTACAGCTGAATCAAGTGCAATGTTTGTGCAGCACTTGGAAGATGAAAAGAGCTACACACAGAATCTGCTTATTATTAGGAACCTAATGGCTTAGACCCACTAACATCAGAGCTTATTTTTCAAACAGATAAAAGTTGCACTCTCCATTGACCACTACCTTTCATGCCAGACCTGCTTAATCATCTCTCTTTTATTCCTATTCCAAGGCCCCCCATGCATATCAGGCTAGGAGTCTGATGTGCATTTGTGGATATTTAACCCGTCTAAGAAGTAAGTATGACAGGATCATATTTTAGGAAAAGATTAATCTACTCCAACTTCCTGAGTTTAAAATCTCTTGCCAGAGCCCATCCTAGTAAAAAAAAAAAAAGAGATCTTAACACTTTCATATCATGATGTTTATCCTTTTCAAACCATTATTTAGAATTCCCACTGGCCAGAATCCATAGATGAATTGAAAAGGTGCATACAAGAAAATAGGCTTTAATATTTTTCAAGTGTATAAGATTCTTTCACAATGGTACTTTGTATTAATGTAGTGAAATTAAAAAAGACAAACTGAGACTGAACTCTATCAAAATGGAGTTATAAATTCTCAGATAATACTTATATTTTTATTTGGACTGAAGCAACCTTTAGATTCCCATTCCTTAGCTGCAATTCTCCCAAATCTAATGCACAGATTCTCTCTCTTTCCCCCACCCTCCCCAGCTCTCACACAAACTTATATCACACTCAGACATCAGGATCACCTTTAGGAATTGTAGCAGCTTCTATGTTCTACACACTACAGGGTTACAATTCCTCAGCAGTGCACCTGTCTACTTTTTTCAGGTTCTGTCTGAGTATAGAGAATATGGGTACATTTTGAAAACTATGTGGACAGATTTAGCTGTTTGACCCCTATTGATGTCAATGAGAACCTCACATTTATATTATGTTGCATTACTTTGTAAACATTTTATACCATTTTACACAAATTTTCTAAGCACCAGATAGGAATGTATCCATGTAATCTCCTTTGACTTACATGGATGTATTGCAGCCAAAACTCTGTGTGGCCCTTTGAATACTACTCTATGCGTTGGAAAAGACAGGAGGATTGTTTCTGCTGAAGTCTGCTTGCCCTAAGGAAAGGGTCTTTTGCCTCAGTAGACTGCAGGCACTTACTTCACAACACCTAATTTCCAGATAGCACCTTTGTGGACAAGAGCAGAAAGGAAAATGAAAGGACTTAACATCCTTAAGCAGGCCCTGTAACTTTGGTTGTGTAAATTAAGTGCCAACAGCTATTAATATCTATTTCATTCAACCTACACACCCAGCAATTTTGTGAGAAAAAAAGGAGTGGCCAGATTTAGTATTTATTCCTATATTGTATTTTGTCATTACTGTGGGAGCTGGCAGTTCCCCAAGTGCGCTGGAGATGGGGCTTCCAAACCTAACTCCTTTAAAATAAGGAAGAGTGAGATGAAAGAAAAAAGATCCCTGGACTCAAAGGGCTCATTGCACTGCTTGAACAGAGGAGAGAACCAGACTTTCACTAGCCAGTATGAGGCTTATACCTTCTGGGAACTTTATTTAAAAAAAAATTAATATTGTTTGTTAAATGACAACAATCCTAGCCCAAGGATATTTTATTTGAAACACTTCAGACAAGCCTGTAAATACATCCTTGCCAAGTAGGGTGGAGACGATGCAATCCTGTTAGTTATGAGTACACCTTTCCCCTGATCTTAATGCTGACGATGATCGTGCCACAGACAGTTGTGTCTGATGGCATTGCTTGGAGATTTCAGCAGCTCAAATACACTTGTCAAAACGACATTTTTCTGTTATTCACTAAATTATGTATTCGACTAACACTCTCAGGGTAGTTTTCTCAGGCTTTTTCCCATTGACTATGAGGTAGTATTTGTGCTTTCTAGGTCAGCTACATTTTGTGCTTTATGTACAATCACGAAGAAGAAATGCGCTCACAAATGTAAGCTTAATGTGCGTACATTTCAATTATTGTACAGATAATTAATATTTCTAACATCAGCAATAAAATCTCTTATTTAATTCATCTTGGGAAATTAACATATTTTACTTTAACATGTATCTCAAATCCTGAATACAGTCATCAGACATAATAGGTTTTAAAAAAATAAAATTTACAGTTGAATCTTATCTTCAGATGCATGTTCTGCACTAATTAACCCATTTTAGTTGTTATATAGCCCAAGATGCTCTGCTTCTGCCACTTATACGCTCTATTTAACTCTTTTCAGGCAGAAGACAATGTGACTATATACAAGCAAGCTCTTGCATATGTTACTCTAGTGCATCACCCATTGTCTGATGCATGTGGTGGGTAGAAAGTGATTATTGTAACTGAATAGAAAATTATTGTTCTCTGGTTTAAAAAAAAATTACACATTTTCCAATACAGTGTATTCCTACAAGTGACAGACTGGATCTATGTGAAACAGCAGATGCATACTTCAAATTCACATTTATAAACAAAAGCTTTTTAAAATTACCAAATATCTATCATTTTGTACAGTGAAATATATCATAACACTTGTAAATAATAGATCCAGCTAAAACATTGATTTTGCTCATGTGTTCCTTCCAAATGGCATTTATAGAATCTCTCAATGAATTTAAACGTTTGGAAACCCACTGCAGCAAATATATTGGAACACAAAAAGGGGTGATTTATATCCCCAGACACTGATCCGGTACGTAAATGTAACTATATCATTTGTACAGTTCAATAGAATTGAAATGAATGGATGACATTGCAGTTCTTTGAACATTTCAAGCAAGATTTGTGTCTGTATTTTTGCTGGGATTTTCCACCTTTATCTTGGAGAATGTGGCATCATCTTATGTTTTTCCTGAGTAAATATATACAAATATATACATATATAGCATTTTAATAGTAAACTTTCAGAATAATTACAATGACTTCTCCAAATGCATACGTACAAACATACATGTGCATGTTATGGCTCTACAAATTCTGAATAAACTGCAAATTGCACCTGAACAAAAACTGCTGTTATTTATTTGGATTTATATAAAAGAAAAAAAGCCACATTTGCTTCTACATTGGTTCTACCCCAAAAAAAAAAAAAAGTATCATCCAAACAATAACAGATGGACTGAGAGCCCTGCATACTGAAATCCTCCTTTTTATGCAGAACTTGTCATCATTAACAGCTTTACAGTTATATATGAAAGTATTTAGCATTAAAATTGCGTTCCATAGATTCCATAAAAGGGATACCGCAATTATTTGAGGCAAAAAATTGCTTTTTCTTTGTAATTAATTACATGCAAGCCAGGGCTCTGATCCTGGAAAGATATACGGACATGCAGAACTTGAAGAGTGGAAGCAGTCCTGTTGAGCTGAATGGGACTACTCATGCTTAAAGTTGAGCACACCATCTTTGCAATGTTGGGCTGTAGTCTTGCAATTATTTCAATGGTATTTTCCACAGTATGCATCCGATGAAGTGAGCTGTAGCTCAGGAAAGCTTATGCTCAAATAAATTGGTTAGTCTCTAAGGTGCCACAAGTACTCCTTTTCTTTTTACTATACAGTAGAAGCAGAGGCAATGCAAGATTCCCCTGACATTGGGCAAGGTTTTCAAAGCAGCCTAAGGGAATATCTACATTGCAGTTGGGATATGCTTCCTGGTATGGGTAGACAGACACACACTAGCACTGCTCAAGCTAGCATGCTAAAAATAGTAGTGTAGCTGGGAGTAGCACAGGTAGCAGCTTAGCCTAGCTGCCTGGGTACAAATCTATTTGGATGCCTTGTGTACCTACTGGGGCAGCTAGCCCAGGCTACCGCCCGTGTTATCCCTGGCTATACTGCTATTTCTAGCACACTAGCTCAAGCAGAGCAAACAAATGTCTGTCAACCGACACTGGTGTAGACATACCCTAAGAGATTTGGATGCTGAGTTTTCTGGCATTCAGCGTTCACATCTCTTACATCCCCACCCAAAATAAGTTATACAATATTTTATTGATTTCTAACAAAATAATGTGGTAAAATGGGGTTAATTCTTTCTGGTCAGTTATTGGAAGCATACACTTATGATATGGGAAATATATTTAAAACTGAAAATAATTCAACAATATTTTATAAACATTTTTACTATTCAGACTTAGTGTGCAGTACCCCACATTGGCTGTTATCCTATTGACCAAAATAGCACCCTAACAATTTTAGCATGCTGTTAGGGTGCAGCATAAACCTGATCATTACACAGCCCTCATATTGTCATTGAGGCCCTGTGTGGGTACAGGGTCTTGTGGTCTAATGCAATATTCCAAAAGAACTCTGAAAGGGGCACTGCCGTATACTGGGCCAAACTTTCATTTTTAAAATGAAATTACAATGAAATAAAATTCCATCATTTATCCTACTGCCATGATGATTCTGTGTGTGGGGTGGGGGGGGGGAAGACACCTCGCTGAGCCTTTTGAAAAATGAAGCTATGCAGGAAAATACTCTTTATATAAGCAAACAATTAATTCCAGTACAATATTCAATATACTAAATGGTCAACCTTTTGCAATCTGAGCCCATCTCTAGTTAAAATAAAATTCATATTTGAATTTTGAACATGCCAGCCCAAAGGGCTTTGGACCTGAGGTTTTTGTTTGGCTCATTGTAATGATAGTGGCTATTTACAAAAAATTGATCTGGATTCAGGTTTTGAGAAATACTCAAAAGTGGAGATTATTTAGATGCAGATATCTTGGTTGAGGCCTATCTGTCATTTCAGTCCTCACTAATGTTGACCAGAGTAGTGGTCAGGCTGGCTTCAAGCTTCACAAATCTACAACTCCAAACCCAATGTACAGAAAACCTTTTTTCTCACATGGTACTGGGTAAACACGTAAAAATGTTTTAGTGTGGTAGATCACGGTATCAAGAAGTAAACGTTTTTGTTTTAGATTTTACACAAACTCATGTGCTATATTTCAGGGGTGAAATTCTGGCTGCACTGAAGTCAACGATAAAACTCCAGTTCACTTCAACAGAGCAGAATTTTGTCACAGATTTCTAATGGTCTATTCAAATGTCAGCTCAGGAGCTCTCTTTTGGTATGAATGTTCAGATGAAATACCCCTTTAAGACAAATGATGAAATTCAATGCCCCAGTGGCGATTTGCAGCTTGGACTTTGAAAGCTGAACTGGGGGAATGCGAAGAGGAAACGGGATTCTTCCATTACTAGCCAATGTGGGAACTAAATATTTTAATCTGAAGTTAGGCTTTGGAATTGAATGTTATCCTACCATGTTGTATGTTAGGTAATATTTCAGTATTCTGCAACTCACTAAAGGCCAGTGCAGAGATGCTGTCCATTGCATTCATATAGGCAAGTGCATTTCTAGTTATGCTTTATTTTTTTAAGACTTGTCTCTCTGTAAGATTGCCAATAAAACTTGTTTCCATCAAAACACTCTGAACTGGATATATTGACTGTTAACTGGTGCAGTTCTTGGGCTGAAGGGGCAATTCTTAATGGATACAACTTATTCGTTAGCAGGAGGTTACTTTAGGAGACATGAGCCAACCATTCTCCTCCTGGAAGTCTCTCCCTCTCCCCATCAATGTACTTTGTAATACCAACGTATAGCATCACATTTTATTTCTGGTGCCCAGAATTTTCCACTTAGATACTCTGTTACATACTGAAATCTTATTGTAATTGACAAGCTGGGGCAGTGTTCCCCTCATTATACCCTTTTTTCTCAAGAGCTCTACATGTTTACCAGATGGCTGCATAAGCCTCTTGAGTTTTGCATGTTATCTCCCGCTCAAATATGTATTCGTTGTGTTGATAATCCCCGACAGTGAGACTAGAACAAAGATGGGAGAGGTGTTGCTCTCATCTCATGAACATTTGCATGGAGTGGAGATCAGGGGGTTATTAGAGTAAGAATGAATCAAAAATGGTTGGGAGGCAAACCTGGGGGATTGCTTACATCCTGTATAATATTAGCTCTCCAACATGAGAAACCAAAGTCTCCCTGTTAGCAAGGGCAGTCCTAAAAGAGGGCTCAGAAAAAGACTGGGGACCCATAAATGGAACTGTGGTGTCCAAGTTGATGTTGGTCATCCAGATAGGCCTCATGTCACAATAGTAATTTGTTTACTGTGCTTGGACCTGGGTACAGGGTCTTCATCTTTGGGTACCTAAGACTTACCTGATTAGCTTTAGGCACTCAAGTTTGAAACTTCTGGCCTTGCTGTCATCATGAGCTTTATGAGCATGTACCTTCCATATAATACCTGGGTGCTTTTCACATGATTAGAACTGCTACAATACAATGCTTTCAAAAAGGGAGGATATACTCTACATTCCCTCATAAAGGTCAAACCAACTTTCTTAAAGAAGGCCATCATCAGAATCTGGATCTTTAGCTTTAGGTGTATAGGCTGATGCTTTTAGTTCTGGAGATCCTTGGTTAAGTTCCAGTGTTAGCCATCTAAACTTTTTAACCAAAAATTAAGGCTTCACGCAGGATTTTATAGTGAAATTCTATGACGTGTTTTATGCCAGAGACCAGATTAAATGGCATAATGGTCCCTTCTGGCCTTAAAATCTGTGAATCAGAGGAATAGCAGTTAGGAACCTAATTGCTGAGGGATTCCAACACCTCAAATTAATAGACAGTCTGAACAAAAAGACATGTCTCGCATCATGCTATAAAAAAGACTAAGGGCAGGTCTATACTACTGGTTAAGTCAATCTAATTTACCATGCTTGGGGGGGATGAAAAACCCTTCCCCTACTCCCCCCACCCCCAGCTGAGTGATGCAAGTTTTGCGCTGTCCTCACCGGCACTATGTCAGCGGGAGACGCTCTCCCGCCGACATAGTTTACGCTTCTTGCCAGGGGGGAGGGAGGGGGGAATTATGCCAACAGATGAGAACTCTCCCTTTGGCATAGCACGTCTTCACCAGATGCGCTCCAGTGCAGTTGCAGTGCAGTGCTGCTGCACTGATGCAGGACTGTAGTGTAGACTTGCCTTAAGGATACAGTTTTGAAAAGTGCCTAACTTAGTAGCTTAAGTCCCATTTATAAAAGGAATTTAGGAATGAGACTTGGGCTCCTAAGCCATTTAGGTTTTTTTGTTTTTTAATTTACCCCAAATCATTAGGGACTGAGAGCCCATGTCTGAAAGGTAGTGAGCACCTTGTCTGCAATAGGACCTGTGGATATTCATCACCTCATAGACTGCACTCAGCATCTTGCAGGACTTGCCATTTCTTGATCTATGGTGTCAGTGTCTACCTGCCTTCACTATTATTTCATGACTGTTTAATAAATTCTTTTTTATCTAAAATGTGTCTCTGGCTGTCCTTGATAGCACAAAAGCACTCAAGCAGGTGATCCATCACCTCATATTTGTTGAGTCCACAACAAAGACATTTTGGGGGAAATTACATCGGGGCGATAGTGTCTGGCAGGTTCAAAAGTAGTGTCAACTTTGGTGGAGAAATGGTCTGGACCAGCAATGGCAGACTCTTGCTAATCAGAATTCTTCACTCTGAAATGTAAAGATAAACAATAATGAAATAATCTTGCTAGTGATGCTAGACCACATAAGAGTTAAATATGGGCAGATTAGTACTTGACCTCTGTATCCACAAAGGGGACAGAGGGGGATATATGATGATCCCCTATTCCATTAGGTAGATTTTATGCCTTGCTAGTCTAAATACAGGTGGAGGAAAGCAAGCTTCATGGGACCTCTATTTCTCCCCTACCGTGAAAATGGACAGAGTTTTGACTTCCAGTGCACCTGCCAGTGGAGCTGAGCCAGCATGGAGAACTAATCTACTACTCATATGGAGCAACAGCAGATTTATTTCCCCCAGAAGCAAGGAAGGAACCAGGTCTCAACATAGCCCTACATTAGAATCATAGAATCATAGAATATCAGGGTTGGAAGGGACCTCAGGAGGTCATCTAGTCCAACCCCCTGCTCCAAGCAGGACCAATCCCCAATCAAATCATCCCAGCCAGGGCTTTGTCAAGCCTGACCTTAAAAACTTCTAAGGAAGGAGATTCTACCACCTCCCTAGGTAACGCATTCCAGTGTTTCACCACCCTCCTAGTGAAAAAGTTTTTCCTAATATCCAACCTAAACCTCCCCCACTGCAACTTGAGACCATTACTCCTTGTCCTGTCATCTTCTACCACTGAGAATAGTCTAGAACCACTTGATTACTTGATACATTTCTGAATCCTCAGAAGATTAAATCAAGATTAGACTAATTTTAATTATTATTATATTTCTCTTGAAAGGAAAAGTCCAATTTTAAATGGATGCAATACTTTGGATTAGGTAACACAGTATTGTTTCCTATGTTAAAGCATATTAATAACATATGGGCCAGATACTCAGTTGGTGAAAATTACCATAACTCCAGTGAAATCAATGCTGACCAACTCTATCTGAGTATCTGGCTCCTACATGGACTGTACATAATAACAGGAAGAAGCTGGCGGGGACAAATGATCCATAAATGCATATTTCTTACAGGAAAAAAATAAAGTTTTGTTGGCTTCTCTTTTATAGTTACCAGTGTTCACTGGAAATACCACTTTAAAAATGAAACTCATATCTGACTACTTTTCCCTTCAGTGTATTGTTGATTAAAACATAACAGATTCTAAAACTTGGGGGAGGGAGAAGGGAATCTACAACTATAATAATAAATTTTAATTCTCTCCGCTTTGATTCTTGCCTAGAGTAGGATAGTGGTCATTGGAAAAGTAGGTCAGTGAAATAATTGCAGTACTGAAAATAATACAGACTGACAGTTCTGGGGTTAAGCTGCTGTGTGTCCATAGCGCTATAGCACTGGAGTTTGCATGTTAGCATATAAATGGCAGTTTGTGGTATTATGTATAAGTGTCTGGGTAATGTTAATCTCAAATATCAATTATGACTTCTTTTCTAAACTGATTCATGTAGTTGAAATGTATATTCTTGTAACAAAAAACAAATATAGTAAAGAGAATTGGGTTTTTATTGGAATAATCATAACTGCTGTTTAAAATGCTATAATTTTTAATATACTAGCCCTTCTTCTGCACTTTTTATATTCTTCAATGTTAGCACCATCAATACATGTCCAATTTCTTCATAAAAATCAATGTATTGGGCATTTCAAGCGCATTAATATTGATGATAATCATGATATCTGAGGGTATTCTATTAAACTAAACTAAACTAAACTCATTAAACTATTTTATGAGACAAATTCTGTACTAAATATTAGGTATTCTCACATATATAAGGAATGTAACATATGGTATGTTTTACAGAAATCTAAAAGGAAACAGATTTTCTTGCTTCAATAACATTGTACTTCACCTTTATGATATATGTATATACTGAATAGAAATTAAGTTGGGGGGCGGGGGGAGGAGGAGAAGAGAATGGTTGTTTAGGTTGTTGGGAACTTACTGCAACCTAAATACTTCCCAAACTGCTACTTATGGTACATGATGTGCCACTGAGTGAGAGGCTGGAATCGAAGTAAATGCCTTTGCCCACATTTTGTGATCTCATGTCAAATATGCGGTGTTCTAGAAAATACATTAACTGAAAGGCATGTTCTAAACCAATTAGTAAATGTACTCTTTCCTGACTCATTTACATCGAGCAAAAGTAAAGGCAAGAAGTGGGCTATGCCTTCCAGACAGATACATAAATCAACAGGAGAAAAATGTGTGCATGACTGCTTTATATAATAGTATGAAAACTTATTGATAACCTGTGAATTATAGTATTTATAATTTAACACAATTTTTAAAAAATGTGCATGTAGTTTTAGAAACCACTTTATTGCATATTGCCTTTAATTGTTCTATTTTTAGGCAATCAAAAGCACCACTGTGTTAGAAAGCATTTCCTCATGAATTATGCATTTTGTTCTTCACTTGGCTACAATCCCTTTATGTCATATGAATCCTTGAAATACTGAAGATGTATGTATGGTATGTAGAGATTTTCTCTGGCAGTATGCTGAGTTGTCTGTTCATGCTTTGTGACTTGTTTTGTACACTTATTTGTCAATTTGTGTATTTACAGTTCTCATCCTGAGTGACATTTTTATGCTAATAATTTTGAATAGGTTTTAGGAAATGTTCCCTCTGCCCAGATTAAAATACAGTGAATGAGTCTGGGAAGGTAGATATTAAACAAATGTAGTTATTATAACAGTTTAAAATTCTAGGACAAACTTGCCCTTCACTTACCCTGTCGGATTCATTGGAGTTACACAGGTATAGAGGAAAGTGTATTATGGGTAAGTATATTTCATTGTTTGAGCAAACATTCTGGGTATGTCTAGACTAGGAAAACAGACCGTTTTTAAAACCACATTAGCTACACCATTTTAACCAATACATTCTGAAGCACTAAAATAGATGGGGTTGCCTCTGCATATCAAGATGTCATCCATCTTATTTTCCACTTTAAAAAGCTTTACTTTCTAATCAGCTCACAGAAATTGTAAATAATTTCCAAGGCATAAAATCTTAAATTGCAACTGTCATCTCTCCATCTCCCATCCCAAATTCCCCTTTAAACATTCAATTGAGAGATGAGTGCACAAATTTTTAGGTGAAAATTTTAAAAACTTCCTTCTCATAAAATTCCTCATTGTGGCATTGTTTGAATAACAAAGATAATTTAAGTAACATCTGTGACTAATGCCCAAGAAACAAGCAGGCCTTTCTTTGACCCTGAGAGGAATATTGAACACAAAAAATATTGATTTGCTTCACATTCTCACAAGAACATTTACTTCAGTTGTGAATGGATGGGACTGGCTTAGTGAAAGAGGCTCTCTCTGGACCCCCTGCATCCTTTTGTCTTTATCTAATTCCATCATCTCAGATGCCAGAGATTCCTTTTCACAGTTGTTTGCCGTTGCTTGTCATGCATGACCCTCAGTATTTTGCCTGTGCCTTCTCTGCCCCTGGAAAAGCTGAAGATTTTTTTTAAAAAAGGTACTTTTACCGCTTTCCAACAGCTCAATTCATGCTCTGTGGTTTCACTCTAGCAGGTCAAAATGGGTGAAACTACTCTGACTGTTGTTGGGTTTTTTTTTTTAAATCCTGGTAGACAAAATAATAGTTGGGTAACAAAATGCATGTAATTTTTATCTTATTGCCAATGACCATAATGTAATAAAAGCATCTGATGAAATAGGTTTGATTGTTAGCTGCAGTGTTTAACTATGAAGTCCTCCCCATGTTTTAGGGTCCAATCCTGCAGTCTTTACTCAGACAAAACTCCCATTGAAATCAGCTGATATTCTAGACTGCAGGATCTGGCTTTATTTATATATATTGAATGTTAACTGAATACAGGTTCTCTTAGATTATTTCTTTAATGTAAATCACAGAGGGTTATGTCTGTTAGGAACTGAAGTGAGTTAATGGTATCAACACTGATAGAAGAATTTCACTCAAGATTCAGTGCATATAGTTTTCTCTTGTCAAAATATATCCCTCCAGTTTGTATCAATCATGAACGCTTAGGAAAATTGGTAAATTGCTTTTCTTTTTGACACATTTGTCATTGAGTCTTTCTTTTTAACATGGTAGTTATTTTAAGGTAAATGTCTAGCAATTTAATTTTTCATAGACAGCCTTTTTGTTGTATTCACTTTTATATTGATAAGGAAAATCACAGTAGAAATACTTTATATCATGCATTATGTTCAGTAGAGAAACATGGGGTTACATTTCCCCCTTCATTCCTTACAAATGAAAGCCTAGATAATCCCTTTCATTATTAGCCCTAACTGAGGGGGTGACACCTAGTTAGAGAAGTTTCAGAGTAACAGCCGTGTTAGTCTGTATTCACAAAAAGAAAAGGAGTACTTGTGGCACCTTAGACACTAACCAATTTATTTGAGCATGAGCTTTCGTGAGCTACAGCTCACTTCATCGGATGCAACCGATGAAGTGAGCTGTAGCTCACGAAAGCTCATGCTCAAATAAATTGGTTAGTGTCTAAGGTGCCACAAGTACTCCTTTTCTAGTTAGAGAAGCGCAGCTCCTTCCATGCTCTTCAAGGTGGCTGGCCCATACCAAAAATAAATTACTGCCACTCTCTCAGATGGCTCAGCTGCCTCGGCTGGTATATTTGGGGGGTGGAGGTGGAGATAAGACCCAGCCCACCCGTTTTCTCTTCCATGCTCACCTGTGCAGGATGATAGTATCAGGGGTGGAGTCCCTGTCTAGGCTTCCAGGTCTGCAGCAGAGATCACACCACGACAGTGTATATGTGAATGAGAAAGGAACCTATCTCCCTTTTATGGCCCCATGGAGTCACACAGGTTGGCCCATAATCTGTGCTTACAATAAAAAAATGCAGTACAGCTTTGTCCAGTATAACAGCCCTTCCCTAAAGGGTGCAATCCTGCAAGGTGCTGAGCACTTCCTGGATAGATCTGAACATGACAACTCTCAATGGGAGCTGGGGATGCTCATTACCCTGCATTATCACACACTTTAAGGCTTAATCCTGCAAGGTGCTGTGCACTTTCAGCCCTCACTGACTTCAATGACCCCTTACTGAACTGTATTGCCTGGAATAATAGGGTTTTTTTTCCCCTGACAGAAGTAGGATTCCAAGTCTTTGGACTCTAAACGACATCACAACAGTTTACTTTCATACAAAAGTGTATTAACTTAGAAAACATTTTAAAATCATGTTACTTTTTAGATTACTCTTATTTCAAATGCATTACCCTGCTTTGCTCTTTTCTGTTAAGTAGTTTGGTGTATGTTTTAGTTAGGAGTTGGGGTTGCTACACCTGTTTTTCTTTATCAAGCCCTAAGATCTCTAGCCAATAGGAAGCAAAAAGAATATCTCATTTCGCCCTCTAAGCATGAATGCGGGAAAGGAAATGTTTGATGTGCTGTAGCCATGAAGAAGTTAAGTTTGCTTTGTTGGGCTCTAAGCCATTTAAGGTCAGTGTTTTAAAACAGTGGTTAATTACATTTTCTGAAGCAGTGAAACATCATCAACAGCAATTGATATAAATGTTGTAAAGTAAAGGTTTCTATTTTTCTCAACAGTAGTATATTTTATATTATATAAATAATTCACATATTTTTGTTCTGTGTTTATAAAGTGCAATGTAGCCCTCATCCCTGAATGGGGCCCCTGGACATTATTGCAATACTATTACAAATATTAATAATTTCAGGGTTCGTATGCACAGGAGAGCAAATGCAAAAATGCAACAGTTTCAAGTGGATTTCTTGATGCTACACACTGTGAGAAGGAAGCTCTTGTGGTTTGTTACATTCCTCGAAACAGAGAAGTGATTTATGGCATTAGCAATCCATTTTGCCTGATCTATACTTTTCCTTTTAATAAATTGAGAGTAATTAAAAATTTATCTGGTATAAGTTAATTATAACAGTTGTGCATCTAAATTGAGAGCTACTGTATTTATAGAAATTATGATGGAGCAAAATACGATGCTACCAGAGCTGAAAAGTTTAGCATGTACTCATGCCAAATATTGATAGGCCATGGCTATGCTAAATGCCATCACAAAGATGCCAGGTTTAATTTTTGGTGAGATTCCTGTATCATGAAAATATCATACCTGTCCATTAAACCCCAAGTATAAATAACATTTTAGCTATTTCAGATAATCAGTGTGTGTATAATTTATTTCATAATATACATTCACATCTGAGCTGTAGATTTTCTAATTTTTATTTGGTACAGCCTGTCTCCATTATTTATTTATTTGGCTTTGACTTGTGCTGTGCCATGATCCTGCTCCACCACTGGCTGGGAGAAATGAGATCTGCTCTGCCCTGCACCCCTTCCTCCAGCACCCCAGATGTCTTTCAAAGGTGTAAATAGCCCCTGAGAGCACCACTCTGCCAGTGTGACTCCTCCCCTTCCATAATGAGAATCATCCTCATAGAATCCATAATTAAGTCTTCAAATTAAAAATGTAACAAAGATACAATTAGGTCTAAGTTGGGGCTCTAGGAGTCCTGAGGGCTGAAAACTCTGGCCCTGATCAGTGAAGCACTTAAGCATGTGATTAAAGTTAAGCATCTGAGTCATCCTGTTGATTTCATTGACTGCACTAGGGCTACTCATGTGTTTTAAAGTGAAGCAATGCTGCAAAGTTAGAGGGGGGAAGTTCATTCAGGACAACTGTTGCAAACAGCAGGTAAATTTGCTCTGTTCTTTAATCTCTCTATCTAAAATCAATTCTTGGGGCAGAGTTGCTCCCTGGAACACGCAGTGGTGGCTTGGCTGAGATTTCTAAAGGGGGAGATTACCTACAAACCACTTATTTTCAGGGACTGGTGTGTATCATATAAATAAATGAGTTACACTAGAGAAAAGAAAAAACCTAACTCAGTATCACTGACTTTTCTCCCATGGGAAGCTGACCTATGAGACCCCCAAATTAGCAATCACTTAGCAGGGAGTCAAAAATATAATCATTTTATTAAGCTGAATTCTTTTCCTTTTAGTCTGACTTGATTTTCAGTGTCAGATGCATTAGATTAAAAGTTGATAAAAATGTTCACACAGTGTATTGCATATTCATTAACATTTTTGAAGTGTTGGAAATGAAAGATATTATGACAGTTAGATAACGTGCTGATAAAATAACTAGAAAAATGAACTGGGTAATATCTCTGTGAAGTGCCAGGCAAAATTCTGGAGCTTGATAAATAATGAATAATAAAGCACACTTAGGTAAGAGAGATTGAATTTCAGTCCTTATTCTGAGGGGTCCCCTACCTGTCCCCACCTGAGGATTAGCACTTGACATTAATACGAATTGTGTAAGATTTATTTTTGTTTCTTCAACTAAAATGCAAAATATCCCCTAATATCAGTTTCACTAACTTACTATCCTTTAAATGAAACTTTGCTTTAATTACATGATTATCTTTTGAATTTGGTAACATTTAAGCAACAACATTAAAATATTTAAAAAACCCAAACACACACACAGATGGGGGGGGGGGGGGGAAGCAAACCTTAGAACTGAGGAATCCAGATGAGTTTGTCAGTTTCTCCTACCACTCAGTTGTTGACCAAGGGGCTTCTACCTGAGTAATCAACACTGTTGCAGGGGGAAACATAGCCTGAGAACAAAAAACAGAGGTTAAGGGAGGTGAAGCAGTTCATGGGGAGGTGAACTGGATGACCACTCTTGATATTTTATAACACAGGGGAGTGAAACTAATAATCCTTGATGTAGTGTTTTGGGGGCAGAAGTGAACCCTTGGCCTCCTGCAGGGGTGAAAGGACTGCATTCCATTACCCTCCTTCCTTTCCCCATTACGATAAATTTGCGAAGCTGTCTGAAAGCAGCATTAAAGAGGAATGGAAATGTTGGGCTTTTTTTCACCTACCCATCTGTAACTTTAACCGTACCAAACAGCAGAGTGGTTACTGGTCACTTTATGATGGGCTGGTTTTGTGCCAGATATCTTGTGGGCTTAGCGTAATTCAAACTACTTGACTGTTAGTGCTGGTAAACCAGGGAAAACTTCCTTTTATTGCTTGTATCCTTATTACTGACATTATCTGAAATGGAAATTTGGTAACTAAATAGCAACAGCATGGTGTGTGACGGCTATGTGTATATGACCATTCCCCACCCTGGTATTTCCAAGAGCCAGGCAACATGCTACAGGAAGGCAGTGGGGACTGAATATGGGACTGCGAATAATTTTTATTAAGTGGTGTTAGCTGTTACAACTGGCACTAGTTTGGCAGAGCAAGACCCCACCCAGAGATGTTGTTGAGACAATTGCTACACAATAGGCCACCCTCTCTGAGGAAGGCCAGCTCCAGCAGCTTATTCCTTTGGTTTGCTGTTGGAGTCTTCATGCATGTTTTAACAATGGGGTTTTAGCAATGGAAAATGTGCATCTGCAAAAGAGACTTTGTGGAATAAGTTGGCAAGGAAGGAGATGTCTCTTCCTTGTCTGGTGGAAATGTACAGTCAGCGAGACTGCAAAACTCCCCATTTTTTGCTTTAGAATTTCATATAGTGAAAACATTTTACCAAAAAACACTGAAAAATTCCAAAACCGTTGTGCTGTACAGTACATCAGATTTATAAGACAGAACAGCCTCCTATATATTCATCTATGAATGACTGGAAGTAGGAAATAAGCAAGAGCAGCAGCCATGTGTTGCAGATGACTTTCTTTTTTTTCTTTCTTTTTGGGAAAAAAAAAATTCAGGCATGAAGGATAAATTGCCTTGTTTGTTCTTTGTGTTGCTGTTGTGTGGAAAGCTAGGAAGAGTATAGATTTTTGAACACCAATTGATTTTATAAAGAATGGAGCAAATTTTATATTGCAGTACACCCTGTGCATACCCATTAAGATTCAGAGTGCAAGATGGTTCAAATAAATCTGTGTGAACCTTACAAGTTTGGGTTCTTCTCTCTCCTACCCTCCAGTGTTTTTAGAAGCCCATGTGTCTAGCCTTCACTATCCAGCCTGTGGTTTCCTGAGGGCAGCTGGCTAGTCCATATTCCCTACATCTGTAATCTTTAGGAGGCAGCAAGTAGGCCAAAAATGAAACTCCTGATGAGCAGAGGTGAAGGAATATGAAACTCGAACCAAACCTCAGTGGGTACAACCTAAAACTTATGGTTTGGATTTCCCATAACCATACACGCCCCAGACTGACTATCAATATTAGAGCTGTACAGACATTGCCAAATATTCAAGGATTAAAAGAAATGCATTTCAAAGCAGCAGGCTAGGAGATGTAGACACAGCCTGTGTTTAAATTCTCAAGCCTGCTTTCCATATCTCAACCACAATATTTTAAAAAAAAACCCAACAAGTAATTGGTTAGTATTACAAGCTAAGAAACAATTTATCTGTGTGGTGGTATTTATGTGACATCTACGGCTGCTTCAAAGAAAATAAACCATAACACTGTTGTATAGCTCAAAAATAATTTTCCCTTCTTGAAGGGGAGACGAGAACAGGATAATTCACAAAGTAGAATGAATATAGGTTTACAAGCCCCAAATAAATATAAATTTACAGCAGTGGTTTGACATGTACAAGGGCATGGCTCCCTTTTAATTATGGAAGATACTATCTTCACTGCTAGCAGCATTTTCAGTTTAAATTAAGTATCCTTTATTTCTCCAAGAGGCACCAAAATAAGCAACATTACACAAGAACCAAAAATATAAAGCTTTATTACGTAGTCTTGTTTGTACAAGGAGACCAAAACCAACTAATGTAGAAACAGACATGTGAGTCACAGAAAAGGAATGCTAATAGCAAGCAGATCTTTCTTCATTGAATCATGTTTGCAAAAAGTAGGGACCCCGCACAGAGCTGCTGAGGAATACTCCAGCAGATGCAGCAGAACTGGGAAAATTTGCAGCAAGTTAATTTGCTATATCTGTCCATTTGGAAGAAAATCAGCTAAATTTAACAAACATTTCTAGTCAAAGGCCAGTGTTCCCCCTCAGAGACTGGCAACGTGCAAACAATATTTTCTAAATGTGGCCAGATTCTTTTGTTTTAAAACAAATTATTTTTCAGTCTACTGGAAGTAGGATTGAGCACCAGAATGGCACTTACTGTACAGAGCATACTGCAGCTATTATCATTTAACATTTATATTGCTATAGGGGCTAAAGGCCTCAATCAGATTAGGCTGCATTATTCTAGGCACTGTACAAACATATAATAGATAACAGTCCCTGCTCCCAAATTAATCATTAACTAATCCTCAGCACTCCCTTGAGTTTATGTAATTAACCCTGTTTCTCTCCTGGGGTAAACTGAGGGAGAGAATTTACTTGCTCAAGACCCCTGAGAAAATGCCAGAGAAGGGATTAGAGCCAGGAAATCATCTGTTAGTCCTACGCTCAGCCCACTAGATCACAGAGACAACTGAAATGAATCCATGTGAAAAAGGAAAAGACAGGCTTATAAATGTCAATTTCTGTGTCCTGAGATATATCTGGCCACATGTTATCTTAAAGGGAGAAAGAGTGATCAGTGGAGAGGGAGGTGTGGGATATGGTTCCCCCCACCAAAAGAAAACTTTAAATGTTACTATATTTTTAACAAGATCATTTTAATGCTTTTTGAGAGAGAATCCCTGATAGCTTGTACCTGTGAGCCAAGAGATTGTGGATGGGCTGCCTTTTAAAAGGTTTTAAATCACATTGTCAGGAAAACATAGCAATTGGGTAGGGGCAGCAGTGTCTTGGCTTTTTTGCCTTGATATCACTGTCAGGATGGAACCTTTGCACTGTCTAGGGGCCACAGAAGGCAGCAGAGTCTCTGTGGGTCCACTGTGTGTGGGAAAAGGTGGCCATAGAACTAACATGTAGGTAAATCCATACATATGATGTGCCACAGACCTACATAGCATTTGGCCAGGCATGAAGGTGAGCTTTTGGATGAAGGATAAAGTGCAAAGCCACTAGGTCTGGGACTGTGTGGTTCTAGCAGTCAGTGGTTGGGGCTGTGGAGCTGCTATACTATCTTCCCAAGAGTTGTTGGGTGGATTTTGTCCTCCCTGTTAGGAGTTGATGTAAAGGACTGCACAGACGAAACTGCATAGTCCCTTGTACAAAACCAATTTGCTCAGACTCGGTGTCTGTGGGACCTAGGAGATGGGTGAATTTCACTCTAACTACTTGAGAGAGTATTTGGTGCATAATTTTAAAGTGCTTTCTGCAAAGCTCGTAAAGGATAAATACTTTCAATTAGGATTGAAAAACAAGCACAAGACAAAGTGACAGTATATGCAACATTATGGGACGCAGCTTGTTGTGGTTTGCGACTTCTGTTGGCTCTATGTTGTGCACCAAAATATATAGAAAGGGTTAACAAATGTAATGGCTGGTGGTGATTCAAGTCACAGAATTGTAGAAAGCAAGGCATGCTGAAACTATAACTAAAGTAGTTCAAGGTGTTGCCTATAATCTATAAACTCCTGTGTAGTCTGGGCTTTGACGACTTGGGAAACTATGCCTTTATGTCGTGCAGTGCCAGGACAATCTATAATAAATGGGTTGTTTTTCTGAAGATTTGTACATCTGTGTGCTGGAGGCAGAGGGTTCTCAGTGGAAGACTATCAGATCTGGAATTTGCTTCCCTTGATGATCTGTCAAAGCCAGTCTTTTGACCTTCAAGGTACAGAGTAGGGCTCATCTATTCACTCAAGTTTTTGCCTGAGGAAAGGCGACTAAGGGAAATCAAGCCTATTCTAGGATTCGGACTCTATTTGGTTTGACATTGTCAGTAAGTGTTATGTATTGCTCTAAATTTTTACTGCATGTGCTTAGAGCCTGTTAATGAGGCACACTTTATGAACTGAAAAATACATAATAGTGGCATGTGTGTACAAAAAGGCAGGCAGTTGAGTGGTGTCAGCACAGAACAAAGAAATGTCGCATAATTCACCACAATCCGCCCTAGTTCTTGTATCACTTATACAGAAATTGACAACGAATAGCCACAGATTTCCTGACGAGCAGGACGTTTCCAACTAAATGGAAGGCTTCTGACATTAAATATATTTCAATTGCAAATCAATTTCATCAGTGCTGTATGTAAAAGATTTGGATTAAAACTGTAAGACTAGAAGGATCAAAGGAGAGAGAGTATTTACAGAAGTTTCAATGGCTCTTTAACAATTTTTTCCTGAGTATCAGGTGTAAACTGGGTTTTGAATGCAAGGAGAGGAGCAAAGCCAGGACAAATAATCCACTGAGTGTCCAGGTTGACTATCAAATATCCTTATATATGGGGTTGCAGCAATTCTTCCAAATTTGAGAAGGTACTTGTAAGTACAGCCCTTGAGCACAGAAACAAGGATTGGCCCCTTAATGTAAGTTAGAGGTTTATTACTACTAGTGATTATCCTCTAGCCATAGAAATCCTCATTCTACCTCCTTTCTCCAAATGGAATGAAGCTCACCTATCTTTTCTTCTTGTTACAATGCTGCTCCATTTGAACAAATGCTTCTACTATTAACACTACTTGAATTTAATTTGTGTTGCTACCATATGGTGTAGAAGGGTTTGTCAAAGTGTGAGGTGCTCCCCTCTGAAGTGATACATGAAGCTAGCAGGAAGACATGGAAAATGTATAAATTAAGAAGTCTTTTTGACAACATGTGATGGAGTAGAAGAGGGGCATGATTGGTTTCATTTTTCTGAAAGGGAGGGGTTCATCTTTCAAAAGTTTGGGAAATGTTTCTGTACAATATTTCCATTTGTGAACTTTCTAGGTTTAGATGCCCATATCTTGTTTTCCTTACAAATATATAATTCCTGGTTGGATTTCTTTATGAAAACTTTTACTGCTGAAAAATTGGGTTTTGCTGAAAATGTTTTGCAGGAAAATGTAATTTTGATTTTTATATATATATATGGGGAATTTTTGTTTTAAAGTACTATCTTTGTTTGGCTTCCTTTTTTGAAAACCAAAAAAACTGTTGAATCAAATTGAAACAAAAATATTCATTATGATGTTTTGAAATGTCCTGGATTGTAAATAATTTTTTTTTTCAAAATTTGAAAGGAGGAATTGTTTTTACCAGCTCTATGAAAGTTTACATGTATGAAAGATTACATAGGAAGGATGGATTAGTAGAAGCAAAGGGATATCTTAACTCTATCAGAAGAGTCCCTTCCATTCTGTGTTAGAGAGTACATTAATAGAATATAGTTACTTGTACCATAAACCCTTCACTGTTACATGGATAAAAACAACAAACTTGGTTCTGAACTGCTCTGCACCTTGTGTAAGTGTAGATAACACCACTCATGTAGACAGCCCTTACACCTATGCATAGTGGATCTAAAACAATACTGAATCCAAGTGGCAGAATTCTACATGCTTTTTACAAAGATGGTGTACATGACTACTCGATATGCAGGGTGCTGAAGAATCAGGCCCACTATATCCTGCTTTCCTGAACCTGAAATGTGGCATGTCCTGCTGCATCACAATCTTTCATACTACAGGGCATCCCCTTGTGTTTTCAGTCACCATGGCTTATTAGGAACCTAATTTGTGCAGTTCCATGCCTGTTTGAAGCAGCTACCATTGTGTGACTGCAGCTAGCTGGAAGTGATATGAATGCTTATTTCCATTTGACATCCCTCAGCATGAAGGTAAAGCACTCGAGATCAGATTGCTGCCTGAGACCATCTGAGTATGGGCTTTTAGGGGGTGATGAGATTTTTGGGTTTGTGTTTCTTTTAGCAACTTCTAGAGACTATAAAGAAAATAATCTTAAATCTCATTCAATTTCTGGGGAAAATATGTATATGAACAAAGCTCAGATTTCAATATAAAACTTTGCATCTGGCCCTTCTCTCCCTCTCATATTGAACCAAAGTCCCTGGATCTGAACACAACCTTGAATGTTCTGAAAGCTCAGATCTGAATCTTGCCCCTTCAGCCCATCTCTAACACCCAATATGTTGGGGTTTTTTGTTTTTTGTTTTTTTTCCGCAAATCTGGCATGAAATTCTGTAGCCACAGTATTAAAATAGGAATTAGGAAATACAGTAAATTAGAAATAGATTAATTTAAGCTATTATAACCAACCTAATTTTTTTAATGGCTCTCCAGTTTATTTCTGCTGCAGCTGTATCAAACCTTATAATGGGATTAGGCCCTGACTTAGAAAAGGTTTTTTTCTTAGCCATAGCTTTCTAACAGAGAATAACATTCCAGTGATTCCCTAATGAGAAGATGCATTTCTATTAATGGCAAGCAATAAGTACCTACAGAGACTGAGCCAGAGCCTGATTCACACAGTAAACTCAAATGAATACAACAGAAGTGCATAGAGAGAGGACTGTTAACGATGGGCTGATCCTAATTTCGTTCAAGTACAAACACCTTTTAGTGAAACATCCTCATGGCTAAGTATCTGTCTGCATGAGTGCTCTAAAAATACCACTTTCCCACAGAGTAAGAGAAGGAATCCGATGAAAGAGCATGCAATCCATCTCTGCCACCTCAGGCATATACAAAAAGAGAAATGTTGTGATTAACAGCTGGCAAATCTCAAAAGCTTTGGAAATCCAGTTAAAAAAAAAAGTTCAGCTGCTTATTGAACAATATCTCTGAACCTTTTGAACCCCACGCCCCTCCATCTCATCCTCCTGATAGGCACTGGCCACTCCCTCCTCTCTCTGGTGCTTAGATTTTCAGAGGAGAAACTCTTCAGGTTCCACATCAAGTGGGCTCTGAAGAAAGCCCAACAGCCCTGGCAACCAGCTTTTGAGAGGGAAAGAACCAGGTGATATTTCTTGAAAAGGAGTTGCTGACACAAGAGGGTAGAGACAACTTTGTGGCTTCAAAGTTGGATTTGCTGCCATCAAATGTAGAGGGTCATGAGATTCTTCTTTAGATATCATTGGAGATGAGTTAAGAGATGAGCAGTCATGGGACAGAGGGAAGTGAAGGGTTTCCTCCCCTCCCCACACACACTTCACTCTCTGCCTTTTGGAATATAAACTAAGTTCATATTGGATTTGGGGAAGTGCATAAAGATTCAGGCCAATTGCACTTTTGACCATGCTGGTTTGGCAGGTGGACTGACCAGCTAGTTGTCTATCCTTCCTTCCCTGTGGAATTTGCATGCCCCCCTGTTATCACAGGAGCTGAGCATCTCATAAACTTTAATGTATTTATCCTCCCAACATGCTGTGAGGTAGGGAAGTGCTAATATTTACTGGTTATGTTTTTTAATTGAAACCCTGGGGAAGGGATAGCCAGTAGCAGATAGTGTTTATAAACTTGTATTTTGAAGGATGAAAAGTATATGTGTGCAGCAATGGCACTGGAACAAGGTGGTGGTTTTTTTGTTTTTTTTTTGAAAGTATAGAGAGAGAAACTGAAGGCTCTCTCAACAAAATAGCATATACTTCTAAGGCATCCCAGGATTATCAAATGCAAACTTCAGTTTAGCAAACCTTTATGGGAAAGGACTGCTATATTATCATATTGAGGGACTGCTTTGCAATTGTGTTCAGTGAAAGGGCTTTGCTTAGTGAGTTGTGTTAGAGGAAAATGGATTCTTTTTCCAGTTATGTAGCAAATCTTTCAGGTTACTGAATTACTAACATCTTAAATGGTTCTGCTGATCTTTCTGTATGTTTGTACAGTGCCTAACACAAGGGGGAAACCTGATCTTGATTGAGGCATTTCAGTACTACTGCAATCCAAGTCATGAAAAAGGAAAAGAGAGCTAGGCCATAACTGCTACTTGGTGGCCATGTGGAATGTGTTCCAATTATTACTGTAAACAATAAATAGAAGTTATTCAGCCAACTTTGTGACAAGAGCAAACCTTCTTTAAGTATATTTATGATTATGATGAAGTCTAGAAATGAGCCATGATATGAAGTTTGGCTGCAAACTTCCCCACAGCTTGGTGGTTTTGCATCTGGTGTTCCAGTAGACACCCAATTCTGATTAAATGTAGAAGGAGAAGGTTTCACTATTTGTGTCTCAAATGTTACTAGATACAGGCTGGGAGAGAAACAGGATGTGTGGTTACTTTTATCCCAAGGAAAGCAGACTTTTCAGCCAGCTCTTAGGAGGATGCAGCCAAGTTTTGGTGAACATATTATGGTTTTCATCTCTGAAGCATGCAAATCCTGATTAATACATTAACTCCTTTAACTAATGCAGAACTATGTGCTTCCTTATACTTCCAGGGGGGTCTCCTAGGGTCACATGCAGAAACATTGAGAACAATGCACTCAGTGATTTATTTTGCTCCTGATTTAAGGAGGATTATGAGGGGGGAAACATTTGAATTGAGGTTAAATTGTTCATCTTTTAAATCCCCATTGTGGGTAGTTTCAGGACACACATGTATGTGTCAGGGAATTTTGTTCAGTCAAGATAATAATGGGAAGATTCTGCCACATAACCTCCTCCAAGGGCACACGGGGGAAAAATCAGACTGGGCTTGGTGGCAATTTGTGCCCTGGGGAAACCGGAATGATCTCCTGTATCTATATGGCACTGTAGTCAAGAACATTCATTTGTGATGCTATCCTTTAGCAAAATTAGGAGAAACCATGGAGTTATACCATTTTTCAGTGACTCTGTTTCTAGTTTGAGCAGGATTTGAAGCATACCTGTTAATAGGTAAGTTGAGCTGTAAATCCCTATTATGTGGACAGGTTTCAGAGTAGCAGCCGTGTTACTCTGTATCCGCAAAAAGAAAAGGAGGACTTGTGGCACCTTAAAGACTAACAAATTTATTTGCGCATAAGCTTTCGTGATCTACAGCTCACTTCATCGGATGCGTGCAGTGGACAATAGTTCTAAAAAATATGTATGTCTTTCTGCACTTCTGATGTTAGGACTAAGTTGGCCCTTTTGGGTCCCAGTTAGCAAATTTGACTTAGAGTCAGAATATTGCTGCTAGGACCAAACAATGTTTTATTTACAGGGGAAAGTGATGGTAAACACTAAGTTTCTCAGCTGACCTTTCCTTTCTTCAGCCAGCAGCCATGAGAAGTAAGGATATACAGTATGTTGTAATAATGGGGCCTACAGATTTACCCTAATTATGAGTTCAACTATAAGTGAGTGAACGCTCATAAAATGTCACAATAACCTGTAAGAGTAAATGTTGATGGGGGGTGGTAGGTGTAAAAGTAAAAGGGGGAAGTGTAAAAGAAAGACCAAGACTGAATTAGTACAAACAAAAAGGCCTACTGATATTACTCCAGCATTGTTAAGATCATACCTGGTAAACAAGAACAGTATGATCCAAAATTGGATGTGCTGGAAATTAAGCGTAATAAGTGGGCAAAATAATGAGGGCTATTCTACCCATCACTCCCTTGTGATGTCCTCAAAAAGAGGCTTTGGGAAGGGGGGAGGAGCTGGCTACCATGATGCTGGGTGACTGAAAGATGAAAGGAGGGGAAGGAGCAAGCTTCACTATTATGGCTGCCACTCTCACCATCTCCTGAGACTCTAGACCTTCTTCAGCCTAATCCTGAGAAGATGTCCTGACCAGATTAGGCCAGAGAGATGACATTGCCACCTCCAACAGCTCAGGCTAAATCTCAAACACCACCACAGATGTCAAACTTTGTCACACAGACACTCAATGTGTCCTTTTCCTTCCCTACCTTATTTTTCCCCCATCTTTCTCCTTTTTCCTTCTGTCTAATAAGAATCTGGCTTAGCCAGACAAGACTGTATGTTTTTGCAACACTGCTGAGAGCCAGTGACCAGAAAGAGACAGCTAAAAGCAATGCCCTGAACAACCTGATGGTGGTAGAAGTTTGCAAGGTCTCAGGCAGAAGCACAAGGTCTTATCAGCCACTCTGTGTTTTTCCAGAAGTGGGGTTTCAAGTGAGTGTCCACACCAGAGACAGAAGCTGCATATTCTGTCTTTGCTGTTCTTTTCTCTCCCCTTTTTGTGGATGTGTGATGGGGTGTATAAACCCCACACTGGGCAAAAAGGGGTTAAGGAACTATGTTGGGATCAGCCAGCCCTGCCTCACCACACCTGTAGCAAATGCTCCAACTGGCGGTAGGTGACCAGATGTCCCAATGTTAAGGGCTTCGTCTTATATAGGCAACTATATACTCCCCACCCAAAAAAGTGTCCCACTTTTTCATCCTTGCTATCGGGTCACCCTGACTGGAGAAGGAGTTAACAAGCAGCCAGGGGACAGCTCATTTGGTGGCAACCCAGGGAAGAGCTACCTGTGGCTCCAGCAGAGGAAAGTGGCGGGGAGGCAGAAATTTCTCCCTAAGACAACTGTCCAAAGGTCCCTCCCAGAGGGAAAGGGGGACCTGCCACAGAAATAGCTGGAGAGGGAAGCATTCTCCTTTCCCCTTCATATGAACTCTGGACTTTGGTAATCCCCTTTATTTTTTGTTTAGACTATCCCAGCAGTGGAAAGCTGTTGGGCTAAGCTGACCCAGGAGGGTGGGCCATACCATGGGCGAAGGCAGTTGCCACCTGAGGAAGAAAGCTACCATGCCACATGCTGCCACCAGAATATGCCTTGTTGTGAGCAGACACCCTTCACACCACCTTAATCTGGACAGTGACCTTGGTACAATCACAGGAGTGGGGTGGGAGATAGGAAGTGGCCCAGGGAGAGCAGCCTTAAGCAGCCTCACCTGTCAGATCACTGACTGCCCTCAAAGGAGACTGGGTCAGAGCCCGGGGGAATGGGAGGGCCTGGGCTCCCCTAACAACAATCCTCCCGAAGGTCAAGGGCATTAGCCGTGACCACTAGGCTACACTACCTAACAACCAACCCCCAAGTGAGGACCATCACAGGCTGTTTGTCCTGTTTTGCCTTAAAGGAGGCAAGATCCGATTTAAATAATAACAAGAGTTCTAGCCCTTCTCAACTAACTTTTCTCTTCCCCAAAAGGACAGTTATTACCATCTTTAATGCTATCTAAAACACTGTCAAATGGCGGGGGAGAGGGGAGGAGGTTTCCTTGTAAAGGCTCTCCAGTAAAAGGGAAAGGGACTAAAGGATGTTGTTAAAATGAAAGCTTTACTGATAGTGTTTAAATTGTAAAGTATTAACCTGTTTTTCCCTCTCTTCTGTACCTTTAATAAAAGGTTTAAAAAAAATATTCTCCATGGTACTAAGCAGGCTCAGGTCTCTATATACCAAACATTGTTTAGCACTGTTTAATGTTGGACAGTGACAGGTCATGTTAACACCTCTACCTCCTGGGCCTATATACTCCATCTAAATGAATACAACAGGTATAATTACCTATATCCCTCTAATTCAAACACTTAAACTCAAAGACCTTTCCAAGAGTTTTGTGTATTTGTTTTTAACCCTATTTGTTTATGTTTACTGCAATATGCAGGAGTTATGCATAAAACATAATGTAGCTTTCCCATTTTATATTTTCCTAGATTTATTGGGCCCTATTATCCTCTCTCCCATGGATATATTCGTGAAACTCCTTTTGAAGTTGGTGGGAGTTACACACGCTCCTCAGAGGAAGATTGGGTCGGGGTGCCATTTCAGATTAGGGGGGTGACAACTTTAACCATGATTCTGGGGTCTACTGAGGCATTTGAAAACTCTAGTTTTTTGGCAGATAATTTAGCCATTAGTTGACAGGAGCAGTGTATCTATTCCTTTATAACAGAAAGAAAATTAAATAAATATTAGACCCACTCAGCTCTAACATAGAATCATAGAATATCAGAGTTGGAAGGGACCTCAGGAGGTCATCTAGTCCAACCCCCTGCTCAAAGCAGGACCAATCCCCAATTTTTGCCCCAGATCCCTAAATGGCCCCCTCATGGATTGAGCTTACAACCCTGGGTTTAGCAGGCCAATGCTCAAACCACTGAGCTATCTTGTTCTGACATGTTGTGGCAAGTCACTTAAGGGACACTGGTTAGGTTTAAAATTTTAATGTATATTCTTATGTTGTTATCAACTTTGTGGAGAGACATCCCCATCAGGACTCCTGGGTTCTATCTCGGCTTTGGAAGGGGAATGGGATCTAGTGGGTTACAGTGTGTGCGGGGGGGAATTCAGATATATCTGGGTTCTATATAAGAACATCAGAATGGCCATACTGGGTAAGACCAGTGGTCCATCTAGCCCAGTATCCTGTCTTCCAACCGTGCCCAATACCTTCAGAGTAGAGTAGAAAAGGCAATCGTCAAGTGATTCATCCCCTGTCGTCCATTCCCAGCTTCTGGCAAACAGAGGCTAGGGATACGCAGAACATGGTGTTACATCCCCTGCCCATCCTGACTAAAAGCCTTTGATGGACCTATCCTCCATGAACTATCTAGTTCTTTTTTGAACCCTGTTATAGTTTTGGCCTTCACAACATCCCCTGGAAAAGAGTTCCACAGGTTGACTGTGAAGAAATTTGCTTCCTGTGTTCTGAGGCGTAAATAACGCTTCCTTATTTAGTGGCAGAGTCCTGTGGCACCTTATAGACTAACAGACGTATTGGAGCATAAGTTTTCATGGGTGAATACCCACTTCGTCGGATGCATGTAGTGGAAATTTCCAGAGGCAGGTATAAATATGCAAGCAAGAATCAGGCTAGGGATAATGAGGTTAGTTCAATCTGGGAGGATGAGGCCCTCTTCTAGCAGCTGAGATATGAATACCAAGGAAGGGGAAACTGCTTGTGTAGTTGGCTAGCCATTCACAGTCTTTGTTTAATCCTGAGCTGATGGTGTCAAATTTGCAAATGAACTGATGCTCAGCAGTTTCTCTTTGAAGTCTGGTCCTGAAGTTTTTTTGCTGCAGTATGGCTACCTTTACATCTGCTATTGTTTGTCCAGGGAGATTGAAGTGTTCTCCTACAGGTTTTTGTATACTGCCATTCCTAATATCTGATTTGTGTCCACATATCCTTTTACATAGGGACTGTCCAGTTTGGCCGATGTACATAGCAAAGGGGCATTGCTGGCACATGATGGCGTATATTACATTGGTGGACGTGTAGGTGAATGAACCAGTGATGGTGTAGCCGGTCTGGTTAGGTCCTGTGATGGTGTTGCTGGTGTAGATATGTGGGCAGAGTTGGCATTGAGGTTTGTTGCATGGATTGGTTCCTGAGTTAGTTACTATGGTGCGGTGTGTAGTTGCTGGTGAGAATATGCTTCAGGTTGGCGGGTTGTCTGTGGGTGAGGACTGGCCTGCCTCCCAAGGCCTGTGAAAGTGAGGGATTGTTGTCCAGGATGGGTTGTAGATCCCTTATTCTTTATTTACTTTCTCCATGACTTTCGCCAGTCATGATTTTATAGACCTCTATCAGATCCCCCCCCCTTAGTCATCTCTTTTCCAAGATGAAATGTCCCGTCTTTTTAATCTCTCTTCATACAGAAGCTTTTCCAGACCCCTAATTATTTCTGTTGCCGTCCTCTGTACCTTTTCCAAATCCAGTATGTTTTTTGAAAGGGGGTGATCAGATCTGCATCCAGTATTCAATATGAAGGTGAATTTATAACCATGAATTTATATAGAGGAAATATGATACTTTCTGTCGTCTCTCTCCCTTTCCTAATGATTCCCAATATTCTGTTGGCTTTTTTGATTGCCACTGCACATTGAATGGATGTTTTCAGAGAACTATCCACAAAGACGCCAAGATCTCTCTCTCTCTCTCTCTCTCTCGACAGGTAACAGCTAATTTAGACCCCATCATTTTGTATGTATAGTTGGGATTATATTTTCCCATGTGCTTTACTTTGTATTTATCAACATTGAATTTAATCTGCCATTTTGTTGCCCAGTCACGCAGTTTTCTGAGATCCCTGTGTAACTCTTTGCAGTCTGCTTTGGAGTTAACTATCTTGAATAATTTTGTATTGTGTGCAAATTTTGCCACCTCATTGTTTACCTCTTTTTCCAGATCATTTATGAATATGTTGAACAGCACTAGTCCCAGTACAGACCCCTGGGGGACACCACTATTTACCTCTCTCCAGTCTGAAAATTGACCCTTTACTCCTACCCTTTGGAGTGCCTGGCAACGCTTTTATGATTATCTAATGATCCTTAATTTAATTTAATGACAAGCCTTTTGTTATCTTAATCACCCTGCCTCTCTTTACAAACAAACTCCCTGCCCCAAGGGCAGAAGCCTGGAGCAGCACAGAACTCCTCACATGTCACACTCGAGCTGTGCTGCAGTTAAGAGCTGTGTCTGGGGCTAGGTGTGGGCTGTGAGTAGACCTCTGATATGAAACTTGGAGGGGCGGGGAGGAGAGAGCCCACTCTGTCGCCACAAATGGTGCCGCTGGATTGGGCCCATTGATTTATGCTTTGTCATTTAGATTTTATTTACATTATTGGAATTTTACCATCACGTGGCCACAATGCTTTGATTCCTATCAAAGTAGGAGGTGTGCTGAGTGAACAAGTTTGACTCAGGCTTTCCAAAGGAAGCATATGATTTGAGATCCGAAACAGTACAAGCTGTATAATTAGACATGTCTGCAGTACCGGGTGTTACCCGTAGCCAAAAAGGGAACTGACATATAGGTTTCTGCAGACTAGCTGTGAATTTATACTCCACGTTTCTATAGGAAAAAAAAGAATCTGCCCCATGCCCATATTTGATTTCAAATGAAACCGCATACTCTCTCTGTTCTACTCCAGCCCTATAAACAGAAACCCAGACACAAGTCTTTATTAGAGCTGTTGTGCAGAGAATTGAACCCTAGCCAATAAGCCCCTCAATGCTCTCTTAAAAACAACTCAGACCCAGTCTTACGTTTACCCATTAGACTTATATTGGGATCGTGCAGGCCTAAAAACAAGAGAGGGAAAAAATCATTCTGAGGTTAGGACCTTTAGTGAATCCATAAAAAAAAAGAAGGTTCCTGGCCATTGGAGAGGCTTCTGCAATAGACTCTTGTTGAGAGAGATTGAGTAGCATGGGAGCAAGAGAGTGTGAGAGCTGAGGCTAAGTAGGAAGCAAATAAAGTATACCGGATGACCGGGGCAGGGGAAAAAAGCTGAAGACTGAAAACTGAGAATTCTCCAAAGAGATGTCTCTGATGAGCTAATGTTGCTGCTGAAGAAATGTACGAGCTACGGAAGAAATGCATTCTCCTAATAATGGCAGCTTATTTATTTGGTAGTTTAGCAATTGACTTGAGTTCTGCCTATTTGCTGCACATCAGGGACTTTCTCCATGCAGATCCTAACCCCACAGCAACAAGAGGGGAATTCTGATGGGAGACTGTACAGTATTCCCTCCTGCAGGAACAAGCTGCAGTGCAGCTGACCTAGTCATAGAATTCAGAGCAGACTCTCTCTGCCAGATACCGCTTCAAATGTTCTTAAGTTTTACTCCATTCTGGGGATTGCCCATTAGCAGCAGCATAAAATATACCCAGGCTGCACAGGATTTGGCTAGTTCTGGGTAAGGACAGGTTTGGATAAAATAACCAACTTGAATTTTTGCCCAAAACCTGAGCCAAACCTTTTTGATTTAGGGGAAAAATAGATCGTTTTCTAGCTTTTATTTTTAGTTTCCAACTGAGATCCAGAGTAAAAGGCCTGAAGCCCATGTGGGTGGCTGCTTTTTGCTATTGTTCCAGCCCAAAAAGGAACAGAAGGCACTCGCAGAAATTATGTGAGAGAGCCTGTTCTCATGAGAGATTCAACATAAGTTAGGCTCCAGGCCAAGATTTTCAAAAATAGGAACCCAGAGTTAAGATCCTAAATTCTATATTTAGGCACTTAAAATCACTGTTCATATCTTCAGAAGTATTGAGCACCCAATAGATCCCACTGTGGTCAACACATTTGAAAATTATGCCACTTAATTTTGTCTCCAAATATGGATTTAAAAGGCTAAATTTTGGCTCTCGCGTCAAAAAATCTTGATCAAGAAGTTCAGATAAGTTTCTAACCTTTTGAGGTGCTTATCCTTCCCAAACATCCAAGCCATCTGAAGTTCTGGGGCTTCCAGGGAAAATCAGGAATACTTAAGTATTACTAATATATGAATGGCCAAAAGACTCAGCAGAGAAGATTATCCAAGACATGGATTTTCAAAGTTATCTTGAGAGGAGAAGGGGCATTGACTTATCAGAAGTAACCCTGAACCTTGAAAGGTGCTCAAGACTAGAGGTTGTACGAAGGCCTGGGATAGATAAAGGGCTACAAGGAAAAAGCTCTTCATTTAACTAACTATTTGTGTTCTGAACAATTCACAGTGGTGTTGGGGGGAATCCTACGCTACCATCTCTGCTATTGTAAATAGCTGCATTTTTCAGGCTTGATTTGGGTTTGAGTACTATTAATATATCCCCTGATTTACATTGGTTTATAAAATAGCTTTCTACCTTCAAAATACTGTTAAGGAGGTCTTGCTGAGAATTTGCTTAAATTCACCAATTTGTTTAAATTTGATAAATGCTCTGGGGTACGCTTTCATTGGGGTGAATGAAGGAGTGGCTGCACAGTGCCAAGAATGCTATTGTTAATCAGAGTCACATCCCTTAATGACCCCCAGGCTCCCTGCTGAAAAGTCATCCCTATCTGTAATTGCAAAAATCAAAAGCAATAGAAAATATTTTTTTATTCTAGATATGTTTTTAATCTGTGACTTTAAAGTTAAGTGCTTCCAAAGTTGCCAGACAACAGCACTATAAACATTTTAATTGCATAATGTGAAAAATATATTCACTAAATCATTGGGTAGCTGAAGAAACATAGCAATTTAGTGATGAATAAAAACCCTCTGTAATTTAATATTTTATGTCCTTACTGACTTTTAATCGAGCAGGGTAAAAGCCTTTTGACATAACCTCTCTTGCCATTCTTTATTATTTGAACACTGTTATTTATCTGGGTTTCAGATATATTTATGTACATGTATGCTGGGGGAGGGAAATGTATTAGCAAATGCCATGGATCTTCAGCATGACTTGAGCTGCATAATTGTATATTTAGTTCTAAAAATGGATGACTTACATAGGGGAGCACTAGCCTGCAGACAAGTTTTCAAGTGCACATTTCTGTGAAATATTCAAATGTAGATATGAGTTTCTAGAGTAGGAATGATGTGCTCACTTATTTGGCAAGCTCTGGAAATGCTATGTTCCATGCAACAGAAGACTTCATGTGGTATGCTGAAAGATGCAGATGGTGGTAATAATACAGATATAGCTTAGTGACTTGTATCATTGACCAAACACCAACACAATGTAGACTGCTGTCTGATACCAGTTGTCCACTTAGTGACCGTTTCAATTACAAATGAGCAATGCTCAAAAAGTTCAGTGGTTCAGCTTGGGTAAATATCCTCCCTTCAAAGTACAAGTGCTTATCAGAGTCTTTGTGCTCAGAAAATGAGGGTTGAAATCTCAGAAGAACAAAATTTCTCTAGAGATTTCTAGTACTCTCAGGCTTTGGACTGCGTGGAAATTCTGTGAGAGAACAGATTTGTCATATATAATTCAATACTTCTTATCTTCGTTGAAACTGGGAAGAAGAAGAAGAAGAATACGTTGTGCACATACAGGGCTTTCTGATTCACAGATCTCAAAGCATTTTTCAAAGGCTAGGAAAGTTTTATTACACAGATGGGGTAATTGAAACACAGAAAGGTTTATGACCTGATTTTTCTGAGCTCCTAAGCAGCTGCAACTGCCAATGAAGTAATTTTATTCTCAGGTCTGCCAGATTTCCTAAGTAACCTTAGGCAAGTAACATAACTTCTCCAGAGGAGCAGCAAACAGGGGAATTAGAGAGGGAGTGTGAGAAGCTTTCATTCTAGGTTCAATTCTGTGCTCAATACTGTGATGGTCAATGATGGAACGGTAGTTATGACTTGCAATGGATCTGCCAAGTTTTCTTTCCTGTCTGAAGCCAAAAGGGACTTCCACTGTATGAAGTGCAAGATGGTGGTTGTGCTGGAGAAAAGATTTGTGGGTTTGCAAGGACACATATTGATTCTGTTAATCACTGTAAGGCTGAGGAGTACTTGTACAACCAGATTCAGGAAATATCACCATCGCAGATTCAAGAAAGAAAAGAAATGGCCACCAAGGAACCCGAGTGTGTGGAAATTAGAGAGGAGGCAGTTTGTAATCACCAGGGGCAAAAGGAAAAGGCAGCATTTTACACAGTTGAAGGCATATGAGGATGTGATCCGTGGAAAGAAGAGGACCAAAAGGGATTCCATAGAGCCAGAAGTATCCAATCATTATCAAGTTTCCAGTGAGGAAACTGCAGAAAATTACTCTGAAAATTGAGCTGGCTGAATAGAATGGGAAACTGTACATGACATACATGAATTTTTAAAAATTAAAGATGACAATTTCCTTACTCAAAAAGTGTTGCATCCAACATGGGGGAATTCTACAGTAGATCACATCTTGACAGATGAAGAGGAACTGATCACAGAACTAAAAGTTAGTGATTATGGGGTGTAAGTGATCATTATTTGTTGACATTTGCTATCTGTAAACAGAATCCCAACCAAGCATTTATATACTTGGAGCTTTGAAATGATCAATTTCATAAACAATTATGAGCCAAATCACCTGGGAGAAAGAATTTAAGCAGAAAAATATGACCAATATCTGAGAACTATTTAACACACACTTTACTAGATGCCGCAAAAGCCACAATCCCACTATGATGGGGTGTTGCGCCCCCCTCCACTGCCGAAATGGTTAATTGAGGCCAGCTGGGCCAATTAACCTATTAGGCTACAAGCTTGGAGAAGTAAGGCTGAGAGGAAAGCCCTAATTAGGAGAGGCTCACCTGTGCGGGGACAGGTGAGGCTTTTACAAAGCCAGGGAGCTGATAGGAGGAAGGGGCTACAGGGAAGTAGTCTGCAGTCACTCTCTCTGTGAGTTGTGAGGCTGGCACGTGTGGAGAAGGGGGGAGAACAAGAAAGTAAGGGCAGGCTTAGGGAAAAGGCAATAAGGTCCAGAAGGGAACATACCTTGGCTGCTGACTAGAGGGTCCCTGAGCTGGAACCCAAAGTCGAAGGGGATCCCAGGATCACCCATCAGAAGTAGCACCAGTTGGGAAGTGGCACCAGTTGGGCAGTGAATGGGAAGACTACCTGAGCTGTTCACTAGAGAAGAGGCTTTGATACCCCCAGAAGGGGAAACCCACATAGTGACCTGGCTGAAGGGCCAAGTAATTAAGGAGCACCCAGAATCACAGAGTGCAGCAATCGGTGGAAGGGGCCCCTCCCCTGAAAGGAGCTAATCCCAAGAGAGGCCAGGAGGAGGCACTGCCTGCGGTGAGTGAACCCTGTGACCTGCACCAGTGAGGGAAAAAAGGCTATGCTGGTTTAAAAAAAAAATGAGGGGGGGGGGGAGTTGATAACAATGAATATCCATTAGAAATCACAGAAAATTGATAGGGAAGGCAAGTACACAAGCAGTAATCTATGGCCTGCAGCATTAAGGACAATGTGTAGACTTCTGTAAGGCATTTGACTTGGTACCATACAACATTTTGATTAAGAAACTAGAACAGTGAAAAATCAATATGGCACACAATAAATTAAATTTAAACTGGCTATTTGATAGGTTTCAGAATGTAATTGTAACTGAGGAATCCTCATCGAGTGGGTCTGTTTCCAGGGGAGTTCTGCAGGGACTGGTTCTTGGCCCTATGCTATTTAATCAGTGATCTGGAAGGAAACGTAAAACTTAGGCCATGGTCACATGACAGGTTGTGGAAGACAATAAGTCTATAGATGTGTCATGGAATAGAATCTAGTTCTGATTCAATGTTATGTTCTCATTCCACTAGATTACCGTTGTGTTCCAGGAAATGCAGAATGTTATGAGAAAATGCTAGCCATCTCTTTTGAACCTCAGAGTTTTGCATGCTGTTTTATTTAAACCAATTCTGTTGTTACTTTCTAGAATGTGCATTAAATATAGTGTTCCATCAGTCTACACTGTTATCTGAAATATGGCAAAGATGTTGGTAGGCTTGAGAAAAGAAAGTATAGGTGTGTCTAGCACCAACTGCAATCAAAGCAGGATGCTCATTAGTATACGTCTTGCTGAGTAAGATTAGTTTAGTTAATATATTGGACTTCTACTGAACCTTAACATTTTATTGTGCCTTCCATCTAAGGATCTCAAAGCACCATACAAATATTAATTAAGCTTCACAACATTATTTTGAAGTAGGTAAATACTAATTCTGCTTGTCTTACAAAAGAAATAGCAAAGACTCACAGGTTTCGGAGTAGCAGCTGTGGTAGTCTGTATCCGCAAAAAGAAAAGGAGGACTTGTGGCACCTTGGAGACGAACAAATTTATTTGAGCATAAGCTTTCGTGAGCTACAGCTCTCTTCACCGGATGCATGTAGTGGAAAATACAGTGGGGAGATTTATCTACACAGAGAACATGAAACAATGGGTGTTACCATACACACTGTAACAAGAGTGATCACTTAAGGTGAGCTATTACCAGCAGGAGAGCGGGGGGGGGAACCTTCTGTAGTGATGATCAAGGTGGGCCATTTCCAGCAGTTGACAAGAACTTCTGAGGAAGGGGGGGGGGATAGTTTTACTTTGTGTAATAACCCATCCACTCCCAGTCTTTATTCAAGCCTAAGTTAATTGTATCCAGTTTGCAAAATAATTCCAATTCAGCAGTCTCTCGTTGGAGTCTGGGTTGTTGTTTTTTGAAGTTTTTTTGGTTGAAGATTTGCCACTTTTAGGTCAGAAATCGAGTGACCAGAGAGATTGAAGTGTTCTCCGACTGGTTTTTGAATGTTATAATTCTTGACGTTTGATTTGTGTCCATTTATTCTTTTACGTAGAGACTGTCCAGTTTGACCAATGTACATGGCAGAGGGGCATTGCTGGCACATGATGACATATATATCACATTGGTAGATGTGCAGGTGAACGAGCCTCTGATAGTGTGGCTGATGTGATTAGGCCCTATGATGGTGTCCCCCCAATAGATATGTGGACACAGTTGGCAACGGGCTTTGTTGCAAGGATAGGTTCCTGGGTCAGTGGTTCTGTTGTGTGGTGTGTGGTTGCTGGCGAGTATTTGCTTCAGGTTGGGGGGCTGTCTGTAAGCAAGGACTGGCCTGTCTCCCAAGATCTGTGAGAGTGATTGGGTCATCCTTCAGGATAGGTTGTAGATCCTCGATGATGCGTTGACTCAGAGTTTGTTATACACACAGTGTGTTATGGGAAAACGTAAACACTTTCTTTCATGTAACAGATGTAAAACTGAGATGCTTACTCAACCCACATCAGTATCTCTAAAATTTGTGTAGCTATCTCATAGCCAGGCAAGTGCCTGATGATTACCTGTCTCCTCACACCAAAGGTGGTTCGTTGTCTGTGACGGACCTTCAGCATCCTCCCTTCCAAACTCCATGCTTGCCCAGCTTGCCCAGTTATTTCCCAATAGACAGCTTGCAAGAAGGCCATAGAGAGTTTTTTTTTGTTTTTAGTTATAGGAGGAGTGGGAGGGTGAGAAAGAAACCTTGACTAAAAAGAGGTTGCGGGGCATTGTTTTATATAACCAAGCACAGCTATGGATAAAACATTAAAATGGGTGTAACTGTCATTTACACCCCCTTTTAAGGCCCCTTGTACTGCCAGAGTGGTGTAAACTGGCTCCCTTGTGCCTCCCTCCTCTTACTATGCTCAGTAGAGACTGCATGCAGCAGAGAGCCCAGGTCCCTGATTCTGGAACTCTTCGGAGGGACGGGGCTGTTTACAAAATTCAACCTGTCCCAGTGTTTGAGCAGGTAGCTTTAGTTATTCAAGAAACATTCCGTACTATGAACACAGACAGAGGATACTAAAGGTTAACATATGGCACAGCCAGTGCACTTGCAGTGTTTCAGGGAATAATGGTTCAAGTTCCCAAGGAGCTAAATGCAATCTGTTTTTACTGGTAAGTGGGAGAGATTCAGAGGAACACTTGAGAACCATCAAACCCAAGAGGTTCTGAAAACATTGCAAAAAACATAGTTGTGGGTCTTAAAAACCAAAGAGAGCTTTCTTCCAAATCAAGCTGCTTATTTTGGCAATAGCGCAGATTCAGAAGGGATATAATCATTGAAAATGAAAGCATGCCCTATTGAGATTTCTGATGTACCCCCCCAAAGGTTTCAGAGCTGAGGTGTCTTTAACAGGTTTGAACTACTACTATTCAAAACCTATCAACATTAACACAATAACTGCCCCTGAAATAGGTTTGGAGCAAGTGGGAAACTGTTGCATTTGACGAAGCAAAACTGAGTAGTTAGTGTACTGAAGCATTTTAATCCTGTTAGTATGTGCTGCCTTTCTGGGAAGGGGTGAGGGTTGTTATTTCATATGTACAAATTATCAAAGACTGAGAGTCAGTTTGTTTAAGGTATGAACAGTTCTTTCTCCAAACCAAACCCAAGTAGAAAAAAGAGGTACTAGGCATTATTATGAGGACAGTTAAATATGAGTATTTTTAAATATTCATCAGGAAGAATTCAGCAAATTCTATGTCTGGTATTTCACCCAATGCTTTGTTCAGACACCTCCAGGGTGGTGTTGGGGAGAGGGGGAGGAACAACAATGTGCTGCACATTTTTTGGTGCCATTTAGGTCTACACCACAATCAACCACTCCGAAGTCTCCAGCAGATTCTTAATAGTCAGTCATGAATTTGATTTAGGTAGATCTTATTTAACAAAATAAAAGGATGAAAAACCGCACCGGTTACCAGTAAAGAAAGGGGTAGGTCAATGGGTTTTTCCCAAAGGTATTCGAGCCAGTGATGTACCTGATAGCCAGTCTTTGTTATCTCTTGTTCTTCCTCTGTTATGAGATAAAAGCTCAGAAGGGGCAAAAGGCAGTGAAACTGAAGCTGATGTCAATGTAATACCCAGAAAGAGAATGTGATGCTTTTTATTGTCCCGAAGAAGGTGAATTTCAAAATAATAGATGAGGAGGTGGAGGAAGGTACAGAAAGCCTTTCCTTTCAAACATTGTGGAACCATAGTCCTCCCAATAGAATGATCATAGAGAGGAGATGAACATTGAGTGTGTAGCTATTGACATGTAGGTTGTACTGCACCTTTTAGTGTTATCTGTCCCACTGCTCTGCTATGGGGAGTGCTGCAAATGAGTTTGAAATGGAGAATCTTAGAGAGAGGTCTCTCATGTACTTTCTCTCATGAATGCATTTCTTCTCTCTTCCCTTGCTGTTTTCCTTTAGGCTCAAATAAAACCATCCAACCTGAAAGTACATTTTTATTTTTTATTTATGAAGTGCATAACTAAACCTATCCTGACCCATAAGCCAGGCATAGCTTTGGTTTAGAGAAAGGACTAAGGTTCAAAACAGTTCCTATGTTAGACAAACCAGTTCAGATCTAGATTATGAACATAACCTTCATTTTGGCGCTGTGGGGTTTCTCATCTAGAAACAGGCTTTTTTCTTGAAGACTTAGAATTTCTTTCCCTTAAAATGTCTGCATTGCCTAGTTTTTTGTTTAGAAATCCTAGGGCTAACAAAACTCCTTTTTATTTTCTGAGTGAGTTCAGTCTCTGGTGTAGCTGTGGCAGACAACTCTCTGACCTTACTTGAAATACTTAATTGAAACCTTCCATCCATGCATAATAATTTCATTATACAACATGTCTTATATAAAGCAGATTTAGGAAACTCTGCAATTATAACTATTTTTATGAGTCCTCACCTTTTCTTTAGAACACGTTTCACTGTGGAACAATCACCCAACAAACCAACATCTAGAGATAACTTAATGACTTCTGTTTAGTGTTTCCCAGCTCTAGCTTGCCATACATCATGAACTGTGTGGTTTTTTTTTCTCTAAATTGTAATTAACACTGAATTTTGACGACAAAGAAGTTAGAATTTTACCGAATAACTGTGGTGTTCGCCGAAAATTAAAAATGTATTTCTAAAAAGTCATTAGGCTATGAACATTTATCCTGGATATTCTTAGTAGAAATTTAAAATGTCTTGGATGAGATTTTAAAACAAAGAAATCTTGCTGGTGCTTGGAGAAGCCTCTAACCAATGTACTGTAATGTCCCACCTAGTGGCAGTGATCCAACATTGCCTATTATTGGCACTGGAAACTATGCAGTGAATACACTAGCAAATGCTAATCAATATAGTCAGAACTAGGAGCCTGTGAGAGTGCCTAGCCATTACACCCCTCCCCCCGTGTCTCAGAGGGTGCAGCATGTACTACCTTCCAGCACTGGCCAGGTCTGCTTGCCAGGTGCAATGGAAGGAAGTCGTGCTATTAGGCAGTGCCCTGTGTCTTTGGGAATTTTGGCCCAGAGAAGTTCCTGAGTTGAGGAGAGCATAAGAACAGTAGTTTTGTCTGCACATTTTGCATAAACTGTGAGCTAGTAAAAACAGGGTCTATAATTAAAACTGTCTTATCAGTCATGGACCAGGGCCCCATTGTCCTGCATGCTATGGAAACACAGACCAAAAAGATGGTGCCTACCCCAAACAGTTTACTATCTCAGTATAAGACAAGAGACAACAGATGAATACAGACTGGGGAGTACAAGGAAACAATGGCATGGCATATATCAGTTTTAATGTCCTTGCAGCAGCAAATTGGGAGCCAGGAGTTCATCCCATATATATTTGTCATATGTATAGATCTAAGTATATAATCCACATATAGCAGTCAGTTTCGAATAATGCTTCATATGCAGCGAGCTGTGGACCTATGACAGTGTATTCTGTTATTAATTGGCTATGTCTACAGTATCTGTCTCCATCCACTACTTGGGAATAAAAGATATTCTCAGTTTGTGTCCCCATTTGAAAACCCATCTGAAAGTATAAAATGATGTTCCTCTCTGCTCTGAATTTTAAGGCTCCTCAAAAAGGATTTGGTATAAAACAGAGGATTGGACAGAAATAATGTTCTTAGTTTCAAAGCGGGAGAATGCAATTGACATCACTGCACCAATTTGCTCATCAAAATGGAGATACTGACTATATGTGACATCTGAGCTCTTGTTGCAGTAACACTTTCAAAAGATTAAGCTGAAATGGAACAAAATACATATACAAAAATTTCAGGCTAAACTAGATTAAAATTTACCTACAATCAGGAAGCATGAGCTCTTACCACTTAACAGCAGTTGTTTAAGATGAGGCAAAGTATGTTTCATGCACAAAGATTTACAAAAGCTACAAGCACAAACATTTAAACATTTCTAGCAAGTTTGAAACACCTTCCGAATTCTGCTGTCTATTCCTTTCCTGTGAAAATGCTTGGCCAAATCCTGGCCTGACTGGATTGCAAAGCCACTGGTTTTAATAGGCTTGTGCGAGGGGTAAATAACAGAGTCTGGCTTATTCCATAACAGTTGCACATATTTAACATAGGTTTCAGAGTAGCAGCCGTGTTAGTCTGTATTCGCAAAAAGAAAAGGAGTGCTAGTGGCACCTTAGAGACTAACCAATTTTGAGCATAAGCTTTCGTGAGCTCAGATAAATTGGTTAGTCTCTAAGGTGCCACTAGTACTCCTTTTCTTTTTGCAAATGAGGTGTGTGGTTGACTGGTCAGTTCATGCCTCTGGTGTTCGTAACTCTGAGGTTCTGCTGTACTATAGATCATACTGTAGTTGTATTCACACTAATTTAACAGTTTTCCCCCCAGAACAGACAATTTACTTCCTTTTTTTTCCTTTTTCTTTTTTTTTGTTGAGAGGGCAGTTCATACTATACCGTGACACTCAAAATGTCAAGAGTTTGCATTTAAATGCTAATGCCAAGACATTTTAGGATGTAAATTGCTCTCTAAAATTGTATTTAAATGCTGGCATGAATGTCTATTATCCCGTGGAATAATAAAACTGAAGCTACAATATATATTTCTGCATTATATATTGTATTTATATTGAAATATATATTGTATTTATATTCTGCATTATATATTGGTATTTAAAAGGAATTTAGAAATTCACAAGAATCTGGTGGTCTTCTTTCCATTCCTGACGGGCTTAACAGACAGCTCTGTTCTGAACTGTGTGAAAATTCTGAGGCCTGATCATCTTTTATTGCTCTGTACTTATAGCTGCTATATTAAATTAGAGGAATATATGTTCAGACTTGGGTAGAAATTCATGTTTTTGAAATGTATAAGATAAGTCTTATTCCATTAGAAGGCTGATTATTCATAAATGCACTATAAACCTGTGCTGTCCTGCGTGCAATGTTTTAGAACTTCATAAAATTTTGTTTGCTTTCATTGGTATCATTTGTGGGCAGCAGCTACACCTACAAATGAGAAATTCAGGCAGATAAGATGTTATTGTTGATCTGCTCAGCATCTAGATTGGAACTGTATCAAACTAACCCTAAGCATATCTCTAAGAGCTAGCTGTTTATACATTCAGATAAACACAGTTTGTAATACTTTGGAATAGATTTGTCTGGTGATTACAAATGATGATTTATCTTGCACATGGAATTCCAGAAATGACCAAAGTACAGATGGGTCACAATGATTACACCAATTTCCTTGAAGTCTAGGGAGCGTTCAGATATGGGATTTTGGCTTATCCTGTTAGTGAAAGGAGGGACCCACTGTGTAATTTGGTTCCATCCCCAGACTTTCCCAGAGTTTGTGTGTTGCTTTCTTAATGACCTCTTTAAATATTAGATGCTCTTATTTTATAATATTGTGGATCTTGGGTTGAGAATTTTTTTTTTTTTTTTTGGATGAAAGTCCTCCAGAGAACATGGGCCCTCTGACTCCAGTTCTACTGATCATGATACAGAGAACACTCAAACTATTTTAAATTGGTCTCCACTGTACATGCCCCAAACCTTCTATATGTCATATTAGAAGAGCTCTCACAATTTTTACGTATTCCAACAATTGCAAATCTACCTGTATAACATGTTCAGAACACAATTTATTTACATTTCTTTTGAATTTTGAAATAATGTCAGCTGCAAACCCTATTCTAGGTTCCTCTGCAACAGCGAGGTCCATGTCTTCTAATTTATTTGAAAGACAGTCACTGTATTTCTATGTCTTGCTCTCTTTGGTTTTTGCCTGGTGAATGAGTGCAATTTCAAATGCAAAAGCTATGTTAATTTATGTCCTTATTCTGGCCAGCCATCAGCCCCCACACAGGTTACTCCTGCCAGATCTAAAGTCTCAGTAGAGGAGGGTACAGAGATGCCATGGGTGGCAGTGCATACCATAATAAGCAGACCATACACCCAGCCCAAAAGTCTGTCCTGGAACACCCCTTCACAGCTGAGACACTCTCCTCAGGGCAACCCAGAACCATAAGCCACTGTATTCACCCTCTGCCTCAGCAAGAGTCAGTTTTGCTGGATGTCAGAATGGGTGTCAGCTCCCTGCCTCACCAGCAAACTCCTAGAGACTCTGCCAGTCTAATCCTGCCCTGCAGGTAACATTCAGTGAGCCCAAGTTCTGCAGGTATGTGTCTCTGCAATGTCCAGTCCGTCTCACTGAACACTCATATAATTTAAGTTTGCTGCCTCCAAAGAGACAGAGCACACACCTGGCCGGTAGTTTAGCTGAAGACTGACACTTCATTTCTCTTAGCTTTTTTGACTGCTGCACATTGAGCAGATGATGTCATCCACAATGACTCCAAGAGCTCTTTCTTGAGTGGTAACAGCTAGTTTAGACCCCATCATTTAAATTTACTTGGGATTATATTTTCCTATATGCATTACTTTTCACTTATCAACACTGAATTTCATCTGCCATTTTAGTGCCCAGTCACCCAGTTTTGCGAGATCTCTTTGTAACTCTTCACTACCCACTTTGGATTTAACTGTCTTGAGTAATTTAATATGATCTGCAAACTTTGCCATCTTACTGTTTACCCCTTTTTCCAGATCATTGATGAATATCTTAAACAGTACTCGTGCCCGTACACGTTCTTAGGGGACCCTGTTATTTACCACTTTCCATTATCAAAAATGACAATATATTCCTACCCTTTGTTTCCTATCTTTTAACCAATTAGTGATCCATTAAAGGACCTTCCCTCTTATCCCATGATGATTTACTTTGCTTAAGAGCCTTTGGTGTGAGACCTTGTCAAAAGTTTTCTGAAAGTCTGAGTACAGTATACCAACTGGATCACCCTTATCCACCTGTTTCTTGAAACCCTGAAAGAATTCTAACAGATTGATAAAGCATGATTTCCCTTAGAAAAGCCCTGTTGACTTTTTTCCCCAGCATGTTCATTCATATTTGATGATTCTGTCCTTTTACAATAGTTTCAACCATCTTGCCTGATACTGAAGTTAGGCTCACTAGCCTATAAGTGCCAGGATCGCCCCTACTGCCTTTTTAAAAAATTGGAATCACATTAGCTATCCTCCACTCACCTGGTACGGAGGCTGATTTAAGCAATATATTATGTATCATAGTTAGTAGTTCTATAATCTCATATTTTAATTTCCTTTAGAACTCTTGGTAATACCATCTATTCTGGTGACTACTGTTTAACAGCTTGTTCCCAAACCACCTCTATTGACACATCAGTGTGGGACAGTTCCTCAGATTTGTCACCTACGAAGAATGGGTCAGACATTGGCATCTCTTCATTGCAGAGAATGTGAGCTACTGATGAAAAGAATTCATCCTTGAATGCTCCTTTAGCACCTTGATTGTCCAGTGGTCCCACGGATGGTTTGGCAGTCTTCCTGCTTCTGATGTACTTAAAAAATATGTGCTGTTAATTTTTGTGTCGTTTGCTAGTTTCTCATCAAGTTCTTTTTTGGCCTGCCTGATTACACTTTTTTACATTTGACTTGCCAGAATTCATGCTCCAATACTGTGTTTTATTTTGTTTTTAGTTTTTGGGTATATAGTTTTCATGAAGCTTGCAGGCATTTCACTCTTGTGACTGTTCCTTTCAATTTCCATTTAACTAGCTTCCTCATTTTCATGTAGTTCCCCTTTTTGAAGTTTAATGGTACTGTAGTGGGTTTCTTTGGTATTTTCCCTCTGCAAGGATGTTAAATTTAATTACATTACAGTCGCTATTACTAAGCAGTTAAACTATATTCACCTCTTGGATCAGACCCTGTGCTCCACTTGGCCTAAAACAAAAATGGCCTCTCCCCTTGTGGGTCACAGGACTAGCTGCTCCAAGAAGCAGTCATAAATGGTGTCTACAAATTTTATCTCCACATCCTGTCCTGAGGTGACACACATTCAGTCAATATGGAGACAGTTGAAATCCCCTATAATTGTGGGGTTGTCTGTTTTTGTAGCCTTTCTAGTCTCCCCAAGCATTTCACAATCACCCTCACCATGCTGGTCAGATGGTCCATAGTGTATATTTCTAATGCTATATTCTTATTCAAGCATGACATTTTTCTTTCCATGGATATTCTATGGTACAGTTTTTTATTCATTTAAGATTTTTACTATATGACCCTATGCTTTCTGTTACATACAGGGCCACTTCCCCACCAGCAGGACCTAATCTGTCATTCCTGTATATTTTGTATTACCATGTCCCACCAAGTTTCTGTGATGCCTATTAGATCAGTATAATACCGGGCACCAAACTTCCATCCACTAAACCTTAGTTTTACTGTAAACTATCCCATTTATTTAAATGATTTGATTGGGGAGGTAGGTGCTTAACCACTTCAGGTGCCTAGTGGGATTTTCAGAATACCTTTTAAAAAATCGGGCCCCATGTGACTTTGGAGCCTCCATCCCCTGTTTCTGAAAATTTTATCCTAAAACTTTTTTTCTAAAAAAAACAAGTTAACAAAAGCTGGTCAGAATTTTTTTTTGCTTTTTTCTTTTTCCTGTTTTCATCAGCTTCATCTTAACAAGTTTTCTGACTGGCTCCATTAGGGAACAATTCACAGGCTCTCATCAACTTATTGTTTAACAACTAGCACACTTCATGGCAGTTTTTCTGCCCCACTCCAGATTATTTTGGTTGCACATAAAGCGCAGATGCTACTCAGCAGGCATAGAGCCAGTTCCTATTCTACCCTCCTGCAATCCCCAGCAGAGGGGGCAGAGCAAGTTAGGAATGGGTAGGGGCAGGGAGGAGGCATGGCCAAAGCACACCACGCTCTGGTTATCCTCTGTTGGGTCACAGTCCCTTGTGGATTATTGGCAGCTGGTGAATTTATTTTTATTTTTTAAAAGTGGACCCAAACTGCTCTTCCTCATGCATGGGGCTGGAGCCAAACAGGGAATCTAAGAGCCATACAGGCTCTCTGACAGCCCTGCATCTTGGCTATACTCAGCGGGAGCTAGGAACAGCAAAGAATCTAACCTCTAGTGGATTTGCAAAGCTTACAGACCAAATAATTTTGCAGGTTTGTTTTCAGGGTCTCTAACACCCTCCCCTTGTATAACTGAAAGCTGATTGTGTTGACATTAGTATGCAATGGTAATTTCACATTTTCCTTTTATTTTCTTCAGAATGACAGTAAAATATTCCAGCAGATGCTTACAAATCTGCAATCTTTTTATGCACTGGGGGCTGGATCCAAAGCCCACTGAAATCAGTGGAAAGATTCCCATTGACTTAAGTGGGATTTGGATCCCGCCCTTAGAGAAATTCTTAGAGAACTGCGTGACATTGTCATCTACCTATACAAAATTAAAGAAGGAAGTGCCATCTCAATGTGATTCTACTGTTTACATGCTGGAAAGGCTGTCAGACCAGTTACAAAAGTCTTACATTATGCACAGGCAAGAAAGAAGGCATTGTTCCATTTTCTACACTACAGAAATATATAAGGCTAGATCCTTGGGACCGCTACTGGGGTGCAACCAGCCACAATACTTTCTCTACCATCTACCTGCAGCTTTCCCTTATGTCCTGGGGATCCATGACACCCAGCATAGAAGGCATTCCTGGTTAAAAGGTAATATTGGGCCCCAGAGTTCCCTTGTGCTCTAAGTGTCCCTGACTGCTGGAGCAACCCCTTGGGTCTGTTTCATTTACAGAGCTCCTGGCCAGACTCATGATCCCAGGGAGGAAGTGTAATAATGGCTTAATGCCTCTTTTAGTCCCCTTCTTCTGTCCTGCACTGAATACAGGTCAACTAGACCAGATAATGCAGTCCATAGAATCATGTGAATCCTTCCAAATTTAATCCAAAATTTCTTGCTCAAATGTTTGTGATAAAACCGGTTCTGATGTGTGTGTTTCATTGTAAAACCATGTGCAAGTGTGCTGGCTCCTATGGGACTTACTGGATCATTGTCACCAAAAGTGCGGCTAGTGGCCTTGTTAGACAACACCATGTGACTTATTCCATGTGTCCTTGCAATGAACCCAGGACAAGTTAATTGTTTGTGCAGCACTCTGATTCTGCAAAGGAATCTATCCACCTGGAGTGTTAGGCCTGTAAAGTCCAACTAACCTCAATTTCTTAAAATTGTCGTCTTGTTAGAGGTCATTTTGCGGACTGATATGTTTGATAAAAAAGTCACAGCTGGTGTGTGACCATATGGTGAATCAAGGGTGATTCTATCAGAGTTAGATGTTGCAAGCTTTAGGAGGTGGCCGGTAAGAGTTTGTATTAAAAGCCAGTTGAGTACTGCTACCTTCTCATAGAAATCGTATAGGTTAATTTATAGTATACAGTTGTTATACAAAATAGGACTGCAAAAGTTTATCCTGGCTGATGTTGTTGATACAATAAATACCAGAGGAATTACTCATGACTGTGGCACTATTTTAATGGGTTGAGAGAGAACGCATTTGAAGTTACTGTAAAACAGGCTAAGAGTCAAACAATTCCTATTAGTCAGCCTGCTAAGAGAGACTATAAAACTTTAGATGAGGTTGAAAAGAGTAATGCTGCTTTTGCTGAGAAGTAGGTGGCTGTTATTTTTAATGGACATGACAACGATGATAAATGCCTAAGAGAGAGCCCTCCAGCGATATTTTTACTACCTTAATCCAAAGTTTAAGAATAACATGCAGCTTCGTGTCCTATTGATGCTTATCTGGACATTATATACAGAGTTCCTCATAGAACTGACTGTCCTTCTGATGAAAAACCAACCATTTCTTTCTCTGGCTCCTCCTCCAGCAATTCCTATATTTTTGCACCATAAGACTAAACTTCTTCCACATGATGAATAATGCAGCAGAGCTAAATTTTAGATAACCAATCCGTTTTAGAGTTTGGTGCTTTGGGATAACCATTTGCAATTTTCAGGGCGGAAGAAATCACTCATCTTGCTGTAGAACATGCATTACTGTGTCCCTTTTGGATATGCTTGATTTCAACGTAACCAAAATTCAGGTATGTGAAATATGCATAAGCAAAATGAAAAAGAAAATGCAAAATGTTATCCCAATCAAAAATATTCCCCTTTTCTTACCTCCAGTTTATTAATAGCCTCTTTCTTAGTAGAAGTTTGCTTACATAACAAAAAATGTTTTTGAACCTCTCTTGTAGTACTTCACTGGAGGATAGCCTTGCATGCCATTTTCTGAAATGCAGAATACTTAATAACCTGCCTTGACTACAAATACTGTCAAATATTTAAGCTATCTTCCTTCCAATGTTTGTTTAGAATCCACTGTCAGTACAACTGAGAGAGTTATAACTGGGATTGCAGAATGAGAGCTTCTTAAAGGGGAAATGTGGAAAATTCAGATCTAGAAGATGCATATATTGATGTAGCTTGTGATACAATGAATTAGTGATGAGTAAAGGAACATCAGTGGAAGATAAGAGACTACATCATAGTGAAGAGGATTCCTCTGTAAATGAATCCCATGAAACGTTTGCACCACTTAGCAGCCCAGACATCAACTGACTTGAAACACAGGCACAGTAACAATTAAATTATTGACTAAAGGTTTTCATCTAACTACTTAAAGTACCGTACTCTATTTTTTCCCACTGGATTAAGTACATGTCAGTGGAGGGGATACTTGTCTACATCAGGAGGAGACAGGGAATGCAGTGGAATGCCTGCAGCTGCTAAACTGGGAGAACAGGAAGGGCTCAGAGACACATAATGAAATGAGCTGAAGAAAAGGAAGTAGAGAAAAGAAAGGGGGAAATTAGGGCTCAATCATGCAAGGCACTGGGCACTCTGGCCCAATTTAGCAAGGTATGTCCATTGATGTCTCTGGTTTGGTCACATGCTTAAAAATAGGCACATGCTTAAGTACCCTGCTAAACTGGGGATGAAGTCAAAAGGGAATATTCCTTTGCTTAAGTGCCAAGCTGGATTGGCGCTACTGTGTTCAGCACCTTGAAGGTTTGAACCCATAGGCTCTTTAGAAAAGCTGTAAAAACAAAAATAAGAACCAACATCCTCCTGTCCCCCCAAAAAGGGGATAGAATAGTTTTATATATAAATAACAATAAAAATCGGGCAATAATCACTGAGAGCATAAGGAGGGGAATGTGATGTTGAACCTCTATGGGCACACTTGGATATGGATGTTATAAGCCATAATGTCTGCTCGACTGAGACTGTCTGAGAGCAAAAAAATTCTGAATTCTAATTCTTTCTTTGCCAGTGACTTTCTCTGTGGCCTCAAGAAAATCACCCAGGATCTGTCTTGACATCCCCATGTGTAAAATATGGAAGATAGTATTTACTTGTTGAATGTTAGAGAGACACAGTGGGTAAGGTAGTATCTTCTATTGGACCAAATTCTGTTTGGTGAGGGAGACAAGTTTCAAGCTTAAACAGAGCTCTCCTTCAGGTATATGAAAATTATAAAGATTATATCAGGTTTATACAGCACTTTTAAAATATGAAGTACTATGAAGGTATAATTGCTAAGAGTGAGTCAGCCTTTCTAAGGGAAATGGGTGGCAGTCAACTCCGAAAGAAATTATTTTATATAGTAACATGTCTTTGGCTACATCAATTTCTTTGAATCATCTATTTGGATTTCTAAAACATGCTGAGGAAAATATTTTTAGTCCATTAGAACTGATCAAAAATTTTCAAATTAAAAACATTTCCTGGGGGAAAAAAAAAATTCATGGAAAATGAAACTCTTCCTGAGACAATGTCATTTACAATTAATTTTTTTTTCCATTTTTATGGGAAGATTCCAGACACAGTGTTGCTTTTAATTGATTTTCTTGGTTGCTTATCATGATCTGAAATGAAACACAAAAATGGAATATGAAATTCAACTAAATTAAAAACACAATTTGAAAACAAACTGCAATTTAAAACTAATATTTTCAGCTCAAATTGCATTTTTCACTTCATTTTTGGTTTACAAAAGCAAAAGAGTAGAACTAACAAACTTTTTTCATTTTCGAATTTCCCACAAAAAATGAGAATTTTTCATTCAAAATTTTTCATGGAGGTAAGAGAACAGTTTTGTTTTGTTTTTTTTTTTCAACCAGCTCTATCATCCACATAAAATAATTACTAAACAGTCATTTAAAGAGCAATTTACAGATTAGCTCAGTGTACATAAGACTCCAACTTTCCCAAACTTAGAGATAAAAGAGCCTCGATTCAATTTTCCCACAGGGAAAACGCCCTTTTAAACAGATGGCATGTTAAAAGTCCTCAGGGTCCAACAAATTCAGGCTCCCCTGGACCAATAGGGGACAGTCCAGAGCTGAAAATCTATCCCTGACCTTACTCTGTCACCTGCTCCCTTCTGTTTGTATCTTCCAGAGAAGAAAGAACGAGGTGATGTAACACAGATCTGTATTTTAAAGGGAAAGGGAATTGACTGGTTCCAAGTAGTATTACTCAGGGCTATTTTCTATAAACTCTCCACCTGTAAACTCCCAATCAAGTCTGTGAACTCCATGTCTGGAAGACATGCAAGTTCAGGCCCTATATGGGCCTTAAAAACCCAAATGACCACTTGGCCATACTGGATGATTAAGGAGTTAGAGAAAATACGAATGAAAATGAGTGTGTGCATATGGAGCTCCAAGTATCAGGAGGAAATTATTTAAAGGAATAATAAATGGAGAAAACTATGGGGCGTAAAAGAAAGAGCAGTGTGTGTGTGAATAATTGCTTTCTACAAGTATGTGAGCCTTCTGGCTTTAAATCTATTACATTTCTCGGGTTATAGTACCTTAGTTCTATACTGCTCCATTGTGTTGTGAAAATTTTTATCTTACACATGTACACTATGATTTCAAACTGTGCCATGGGGTCTCTGCTATAGGCTGAGGATAAGGAAATGCTAGTTCTATATGCTGCACAGAAAGAAATGGACACTGTTGTGTTTTTAAACAAAGGCTAGATTGCCTTCTTCCACAGATAAACCTTGGGAGATGGGAGATTCACCTTGCAGAGTTTTGGTCAGCTGTCCCCATTAATGAGAGAGGTTTGGAGGATGACAGATTTTGGAAACTGCAGACCATCCCAAGCCTGCAGATCTCTAGGGTCCACGGGGAAGTACAGCACTTCTACATCTGTTACATTTCTCGGGTTATAGTACCTTAGGGCTAGATTGTCCCTCGCCCTTGAGTGGTTGGGGAGAGGAGAGTGTTAAGAGACATTGCCTGTGGTGTTTCCCCTAGAAGAGTGCAGCTCCATATCTTCCCCTGGTACAGATATTGAGTAAATGACAGTCTAGCTCCAAATTCTTTTTACTCCCAAGTGTACCACTGACTTTTATTTTAATAACCCTTTTCTTAATGTTAGACACTGAAAGTTGGATAAAGCTTTCCTACTAAAAAGACCTTGCTTGCCAGACAAATTTTCCCAAGTTTTCTCTATTTGACATGGTCTGAATGCTAATAATTGAATTCAGATCTTCATAAAAAAGGGCTCAGTGCAATGCTGGAGTGAAACATTGAAGTTGATTCTGTCTTTCTGAAACTTGATTCTTGCACTGTTTTATGATTAAGGTTAAGATTTTTGTCGTGGTTATTTTTAGAAAGTCATGGACATGTTCTGGGCAATAAACAAAAATTAATGGAAGCCCGTGACCTGTCAGTGACTTTTACTACAAATAATGGGGAGGGGGGGAGTTGCTGACTGAAGCCCAAGCATGGGAAAGAGAGCCTGAGCCCCATTGCAGGGAGGGGGTTGACAGCTCTGTGGGCCTCCCACCCTGGGGCTGAAGTGGAAAATGTCATGGCAGTCTCTGAAAGTCGCAGAACCTGTGACCTCAGTGACGTAATCTTATCCTTAATTATGACTGATGATGATGATGTCTCTGGATAGCCTGCTTGATTACAAACTTCTACCAAATAAGTGCAATGCCTTGAAAAAAGATGGAAGAGCATAAAATCTATAGGTGGTGTCTGTATGCTTCACAAATTGAAGTGCAAAATTAGAGACAAGGGCCAACGGTTTTACAGTTGTGACCTACTCCATGTCAATCAAACTATCGGCTCCCAAGTGTGAAAATTTTGGCCTAGGGTAATTTTTTCTTTTTTGGCTTTCCTGATTTTAAGCCCAGTGATCATTTCTTTATATTACTATTCAATATTAACATGTGGTGGTGGTCACTTTGGGCGCCCTTTACTTCAGTGGCACTAAATGTGTAACAAGGGAGTGTTACTCCATGTGAGTTGTCAAATCTAGCAGGCCCATAAATCTTTGATGTGGCATAAAGGTGCTGACGATGGCCTTGACTCTGCAAAGACTTAACATCTGTGTTTAATTTTTACACTGTGTTTTCCTTGACTTCCAATGTAACTACTCAGAATACATAATCTTTAAACGTGCATAAGACTTTGCAGGATTGGGACCAAAGCGTGCATTCTAACACGCCTGTAAATCTTTTTTCATCATCTTTTTTTACAGTATGGGGAGATAAATGTCAGGGGGAACTACCGATGATGCCTGTCGCCTTACTTCCGTACTTGGCAAGGGAATTTTATGGCATCAAACGAGTTACACAACCTTCAAATACCATTCAGCTAAACTACATTTAAAAGATTAAAAGCATGACTTAAAGGTCACTGAAAATGTGCACTGAGACTAGAAAGGAAAAACCATGGCAAAGAGGACCAAAATACTGTACCATGTAGTACACAGTGAGAGGAGATACAATCTACACAACCATCACTTACTTCCAAGATGGTTACCATTTGACCATAGCTGACTGTTGCTGTTTAATATATTAAAGGGCCAGTTGAAAGAAGAAAAGCATGCTGGGGAAAGGTCTAAACATAATGAATGAGCTTGCTGCTGAAAGAGGCTGTTGTGGGCTTGCCTTAGAGAAAACGGATGAATGGTTATGCAAGGATAGCTAAGGAAATTAAAGGTGAAAATTACTGAAAGCAATTAACTTACACTAAGAGTGAATTGTTTATATACAGCAAGGGGAGACCGGATTCTTAACTGAGTATGAGAATTTACTTTTGAGCTGTATTAAAACAAAATTATGCCTGATCCTGCTAAAATTGTATTTACTTTATTTGCTCTTTTAAACTGAAAACTGTACACTGGCAAAAACTTGTATAATGTGTTTCAGGTCATACATCTTAGCGACACAGTACTAATATGATAGGGGAGTTTAACTACACTGGACACCATAAAGCATTGGCCTATAGTTCATATTAGGGTAGCCTAATATGATTTTTAAAATTAGGTCTTTACCTCCCAGTGAAATGAGACCAACGTCTTACAATTTTGCACTGTATTACCCATGAAGGCACTTATCCTGCAACCTGTTCTGCATAAACAGAAATGTAGGCCTAGTCTGGATTCTTGAAGGAATCTAAGGGAGTTAAAAATGCAATTGTAGTTAGGCACGTCACTCCTTTAGGCATCTTTGAAAATCAGTGCATGTATATTATCTAAGAACTAGAGAGCACATGGTCACTCACAATTAAACAAAACAAAAAAACATACTATGTTCTTACATGATCCCTTTCTCATGCCCTTGGTTCCTCCAGCTTATTTCCATATTCTTCTCCTCCCACATTGTTAAATAGCATTCATGGATTTCCGGGGAAGCAGCTGTGGAAAAATGATAGCTCACACTAAAGTGATCCTAATTCAAAATGTTCCTAATACTCTAAGGAATAGCAGTGGCACTGTCTGCCTCTTGGTCTGCAATTTCCCACTCCTACTGACTTGTGCAGCTGGAAGAATGGGAGAACAAATTCCAGCGTGGTGTGAGGGCCTGATTTTCATTTCCAGTAGGCCACTTCATACTGCTCTAATCATGTGAAGAACCCTTCCCACTTGAAGGCCCCTTTACAGAACTGCAGTAGTGTGAGCTGGCCTTAATGGAAATGAGAGTCAGGCTCCGAGGGTTTATTGTGTAAATCTGAATGTATGATGTGTGCGTACGGAATATGCAGAGATACTTAATAAGAGTTTCTGTCTAGGATTTCTGGTGACATAACAAACCACAAGAAAGAATCTTGATATCCACAAAGTGGAAGTGTTTATGCACTTTTGCTGCTGCTTATTTTCATATTATTATTAAATTGTCTGGCTGCTGCTTTGCAGTTATTCTCTCATGTGAAGACACTCAAACTGCTTCAGTTTCAATAGTTCTATAACTGATCTCTCTAAATGTTCAAAAAATGCATTTTTTCATTGTTTTGCTGTCAGGTCAGTGAAATATGACTTTCTGATGTCAGATTGACAGGAATTTTTATATTTGCACAGGACATTTTGTTTAAACACACCATATTTTTTCTTTTCCTCATTATGTAACTTGATATGCCCAAACAATTTAAATATTGTTAATATCTACTTTTAAAAGGGAGATATTTTTAAAGTCAAACGCATATTTCTCCTTTTACAATCAGTCTAAGAGAAACTACTTTACTCATTTATTTCAAAGCAGAATTTAAGGCCAGAAGGAACCACCAGATCATCTGACAGTGAAAGTGATTTGATTATTATTTAATCCTGTATTATCTTGGAATTGTATGCTACATTAACATTCTGTCATTAGAAACACTTAGTTCTAACCGCTCCATTGTGTTGTGAAAATTTTATCTTACACATATACACTATGATTTCAAACTGTGCCATGGGGTCTCTGCTATAGGCTGAGGATAAGGAAATGCTAGTTCTATATGCTGCACAGAAAGAAATGGACACTGTTGTTTTGTTTTTAAACAAAGGCTAGATTTCCGTCTTCCACAGATAAACCTTGGAAGATGGGAGATTCACCTTGCAGAGTTTTGGTCAGCTGTCCCCATTAGTGAGAGAGGTTTGGAGGACAACAGATTTTGGAAACTGCAGACCATCCCAAGCCTGCAGATCTCTAGGATCCATGGGGAAGTACAGCCACTTTGTGGTAAGACAGGAGCTGCCCTGTGGGAATGGCACCTGGCTCTGCTGGTATCTTTTCTCTCCTTCCCTAGCAAGACAACTACAGCTGGATATGCACTGCCATTCGCTGGGTCCCTCTGTGGTTGAGCAGTAGTAGTGAGGAAATGCGGCTTTGATCTGAATTTTGTGTAGCAAGGAAGGGACAAAACTTCTGTGAATTGCATATCTTCTGCATCATGCTTACCCCTGATGACCTTGGCACTCCATCCAAGTGTGATGAGGAGGAAGACACAGCTGCAGAGGTGGCAGTACTCTCTTTCTGTGGGGAAAGAGATTAACATGCGTGGGGCCCATCTGGGCACAGATCCACTTGGAGCAATCTGGTCTATTACTATTACATCCTCCTCTCAAAAGCATCCTATTATCATCAAGGGTATGAGCAGAATACTGCTCCCACCCCACCCCCAGCCAGGAAAATCCTTGCAAATCATCCTTTCATTCCAGTGGAGTTTGCTTCCTTGGCCACTATCCTAAGTAAAATCTGAGATTGCAATACTGTGCAGGAAATGAGGCAGCAGTAAACCATTCCTGAGTTGACCTTGGCTTCACTGGAGTTGTGTTCACTTAAGCCAGGACTTCATTATGTTCTTTGATTTATTTTATTAATATTCTTAGCTAAATATTGGCTGACCTGATTTGGATCAAGTAAGACCTAACTCAAACCTTTGCCAAAATTCAGAATAGATTTGAATCAATTTAGGTCTGAGGGCACTTTATAGAGCTATCCTTCACTTCTGAGTGCATCTGAACTACTTGGTTGTAGCTGTCATTAGCAGTGGAAATGCTAACATACAATGAGAGAAGATACCTTTCATGAGACTTCCAGCAGAGTATTGTATCTCAACCTCTCATAGTTACAAAAGTTTGGATAAGGTTCAAATGAGCATCTCAGTTCTTGAGTGCTTACCCAGGTCAAACTCCGACCCCAAAACCTTTTGAGATTTATATATCACTAATCATAGATTTCATTTTACAACTGCACATGAACCATAAAGAACAAGAATTAGCTCTGTAAATTTCAATTTAGTTATGTACCAAAATACTTATAATTTCTGAGGTTCATCTATTTGATTGGAAAAGAAACTAGAAATCTGGGGCCAGATTCTCATCCGGTATAAATTTGGAACTATGCCAGGACTTCAGTGAAGTTGGTGGAGCTACACCGACTTGCACCAGCTGAGAAGCTGGTCTCAAATTAATGACCCTGCCTCTGTTTTCAGGAACTAGTACATCCAACAACATAGTCATCTAGAGCTTAATTTTCCTATCTCCTCATTTATCAAGCATGGCTCTGTTTTGCAGGGGTTTGTTCTTGTGGTCCGATCCGGCAGAGCTGCCTAGATGGAATTTATATCACTTTAGGGTGATTGGGGTAAAATGTCCAAAAGTACCTATTACTTAAAATTACTTAGGAGCCTAAATCTCATTGGAAGTCAATGAGACTTAGGCTCCAAAGTACTTAAGGGCCAGTTCATTGAAGTTGCTTAGGTGCTAAAGATGTAGATTCAGTGAGATTGTCAACAATGCCTATTGATTCAGTGGGAAGACTTAATCTGTTTAGGAACTTTTAAATGTCCCACCAGGTGCTTATCTGCATCTTAGGCACCTAAATACCTTTGAAAAATGAAAAACTTGGACTTAGGAGACTGAAGTCATTCAGGTACTTTTGAAGATGTTCCCCCAAATGAGTACCATCCTGTCACCTACCAGTTCTCCATTTCATTGGCTTTATAAAATGTAGGTTCTTTCTCATATTCCTATCATTCACAAATCTGTATTTTAGAAATAACATTAGTTCAAGCATGAATGAATTCTTTTTGTTGTTGGGAGTCCCCATTAAGTTAGCTGTTACTCTGATTTTTTTATGGCCTTGTTTCACTGATATGTGTACTCTTGGGGGAGGGGAAAAAACAAGATGTAGCATAGTTGATAACTAATCTGTAGTTTCTAATGCTTTTAATTCAGTGCTTCCAAGCTTCATTAACATTCCCCTCCAATGACTGTTTTGCCAAGAGATGTTAGACAGTTAGCTTTCCAGGTCAATGCTTTGTTTTGAAATGATATCTGATAATACGTTACCTATTTCTGTCCAAGCTGTGCTGATTTGTTTGTTTGTTATTTTGGTTTTTAATGTTTAAATAATTCATTAAGCTCTTTTTTTTTAATCTGTGAATTGCACTGTTGCCAAAGCCTCATGGAACTTCTCAGTTTATTACCCAGGTGGGAACCTATAACTCCTCTATGAATGTGCTGTGATTTGTTTTGTTCTGTTCATTGGGGTTTCGCGTTTCTTTTAGCACAGACCCTGATTCTCTATGCTCTTTTGCTTTCTGTGTTTAGTCTAGGACTGTTCCTATTCCTTGCTTGCTGGCAGCTATGCCGGAAAAAATTGTTGGTTTTTATTGTGCCTATGCCAGAATATATGTAGGAGTTAGGATGATACCATAGTCAATTTGTTGTTTTTAACACATATTTATGGGCTTCTTGATCAAATTCTTTAATTCATTCCCATTCAGATACAGTAAACTTGGCTACCTCTCAACGTACAAAAGATATTTTAGGCACAACAGTGAACATAGCAGTTGTACATTCTAACTGTGTTATAGTGTACTTTGTATGACTGTCAAACTATATGTGCAGTTGCTACCATCCTTAAGTTTCATGTCTTTGTTTGCTTATCCCATTGATACCGAGACATAAGGATGGAGGAACTCAAAGTTAAAAAAATAAATGTCCATTACTTTCTGTTCATAGATGCATTCATTTTGAAGATCTTGGTTTTCTTTTCTTTTTTTTTAATTTTTGCAAGTCAAATTGATGCCAATTTCGATTTCGACTCAAACCTATAGTTAGACTAATCTCTCTTGATCTATATTAATGCCTGTCAGTCACTTTCAATATATAGATTACTCCTATTTTAAATTCTGCCACAGAATTGAAATCACAGATATGCTCCTAAACCTGCGATATGGATACCAGCCATTCAGGTTAATATATCCAGAGAAAACCCTACTTGATGCAGTCAAAAACTTACATTAAGTCTGTTGATATCATTATAATATATTTTAACTGGAATGAGAGAATTGTTCTAATACACATTGTCAGAGGCTGCTGCTCCTTATCAAACCCATGTTAACTCAAGCCAACAATATTCAAGTGAAGCTGCTTAAGCCTCCTTGCTAGACGCTGAGCCAAAATTCCTATAGAAATGATAGATCTAGAAGTACTTGTAAACAATGTACTACTTTGTTTCATAGGCCTCCATTCAACATGGTATTTAAGCATGTGCTTTAAGCTGCGCACATGCTTATCTAAATGGCTTTGTACTCAAGGAAACTAAGGCACTTTTCCACTGCCACAGCACTGTAAAATGGCCCTAGTGTAAATGAGAATCCGGTTCATTGACTTCAACAACCTGACTGAATAGGGTCACAGTTAAAAATAGATAGATTGATTCTTTATTTAATCATTAGAAATAAATCTTAAATAGTATCACAATATCATTATAGTTAATAAATTCCACTATAACCATTTGGCTTGCTGTCTGTCCTGCCATAGTACAATCAATACCCTTAGCTGCATCTGAATTACATTAGGATTGGCTTTGGCATATATTATTTTCTGGTGTCAGAGAGAGGTTTTGGTTTGTAAGATAAACTACCCCATTATCTGAATTTATCCCATCTTGGGTAATAAATGTTGTACCTATTTTGCTGAAAAGGCACAAGAGTTGATGCTAGCAATTGGAGATCAATGAGCTTTATTTCAGAGCCAGGTAAACTGGTGGAAACCATCATAAGAGAGGTGAGTTCTAAAACACCCAAAGAAAAATATGAAAGAGAAACCAGACCAACTTCTGTAAAAGAAAAAACTCCCTCTCATTCTACTGGAATTTGTTGATCATGTCAACATAATCATGAATAAAAGAGAACCAGTATATTTAATTTATTTGAACTTTTAAAATGCCTTTGACAAAGTCTCTCAAAAGAGGCAGTTAAGAAAACTAATCAAAGGGTGAGGAGTAAACTACTGTCATGGATTCTAAACTGGTTAAAAGACAGAGTAGGGAAAAATTGGTAAACATTCAACGTGGCAAAAGATGTGCCAGTTGTATGATTTTAGTGTGGCTTGGGAGCTCACCCAGTAGCAAGAGAACAAGAAAACCATGTTGTGCTCCTTTTAGTTCTGCTTTTCAGGTGTTTGTGGTTTGTTTATCCCTTATGCTGTGGCAATGTTTCTGAATGCTGATGGTCTGACCCTGGGCAATAATTTTTGAGTTATAAATTTGAATGCCATCCACTCAGCCACTGTTTTTGGTTGCCAGGTTGGGCATGTGATTCAGTTACACTAGAATATGTAGGTGCTCCGATATACCAGGTATTCTAACAGGTCTCTTTACTGAATAGGAATGAAAATAACATCTGCCAAGGAGCTTGTCCACAGTTGCTGGATCTCTCGCTACACTTAAATTTACTAATACAGAAAGTTAGTTAGGTACACAGATGACATACTCAAATGAAAATATGACCAACGTTCTCCACTATGTGTGATCTTTACCAGACATTACAAGAGAGCAACAGTAGTTTCCAAAATGACACAGATTCAATTACAAAGATTCAGGGGGAAATTCAGATGTGATGCATAAGGCTATCTAAGTTACATCACTTAGATGCCCTTCCACCATTCCCCCACAGTTAGCTTTTTACGCCCACTCTATTTATTATAAAGGACTCTATTTTGGTCTAGCTTAAATGCCAAAGAGACAGAAGAAGATGTACATTAATGCAGCCCCAACCAAATTTTGATGCATTCATGATAGCCTCTATCTTGCAACTTTTTATACTTCCTTCTCACTTATATTGCAAATTAGACCAGATTTGACTCCCTTATGTTGCGTAAAGTTAGTGTAATAGTTCCAGAATCTTTAGAGATGATCCATGAGATTGTATCTGGTCATACTTATCATTAGTTTTATGTTTACATTAACTCTGCACAGAAGCAGATGCTCACTGATATTTCTACACCTCTTAAAGTGCACCTTTAAAAAATAAAATGTAATAGTGTCACTTTCTCGGAATTTCTTATTTTTCAAATTAGCCTCTCTTTCATAAACCTACTCTTATTTCAATGACCTAACCTGCCTTTGTGAGAGGGAAAGTTTGTGGCACTTTTTACAAGCCTCACTGTTCCTTAATAGTCTAATGTTACACTTTACATTAACAGTTCACAGGGTATTTATTGTTAATTTTGAATGCATTGAATTAAGATGTTCCTCCTTGCTAGTAGATCTCACTGAGAGAATGGTCAGCTTCACTATTGTCTCTAGTCAATTTCATTTTCTGGTTCATGTGCATCAGCATAATGCTGCTGTTTGGGTTCTCAGCACTAGGTATTGTAAGAGAATGTTTATATTACAGGAAAGAAAACCTATTTTCATTGCATTTTATATTTCACATCCAATTTTGTACTACATTTTTAACCCCCTTGTAGCTTTGGGGCCCCAGACTAGCTGACAGTGTCCCTTTAACAATGGTGGAAGTTTCACAGACCTCCAGCTTGGCTCTCTTACAGTTTATTCTCAATATAAATATACCATCTGGAAATGCTTGATTCATGTTTCCCACATAATTGCTTTCTCATGTCACTTCTCCTTTCTTTTACTGTGCAATGTAGCCTTCTATGGCGCTATTTTCAGGGACAGCAACAACAACCACGAAAGTTTTAGGTATTGGGGCTCGAAGTCTTTCGGTCTCAGAGGAAAAACAGTGGTAGCAGCACGAAGTTCCCATAGCCTGCTGCAATTCAGTCACTGAAGATCAGCAGCATTATGAGGAGACAGGCCTAACTTTGTGCAAAACTTTAGTTGAAAACCAGAAACAAATGAAAATATACATAATGCTAACTACATGAAAAAGCTAATTATGGTCCTGCTTTAGGAAAACAACCCTATTCAGAAAGGCCATTGAAACAGGTCCTTAACTTTAAGCATGTGCTTAAGTTTAATTGAACTCTATTGCACTTAAGCTCATGCTTAGAGTTAAGCATCTGTTTAAATGCTGTTTTCCTAAATCGCGGTTTATTACAGCATTTTCCACTAGATGGTTTCAAATTCAATTTACTAGGACTCTAGCAAGCTACTACAGTTCAAAGTATTATCTATTCTATATTTAAAATTGCCTTCATGCTTTCGTCTCTCTTATCTATCTCTGAGACATGTTAAAAGTTGTTTTGCCATATTGGCACTACACCACATGCAAGGTGTAAGCTCTTCTGCTGCAAGCAATAAACTAAAAAACAAGAGCTGTGTCCATTTCAGCTTTTGCTTGGCTTCTACACTATTAGAGGAAAAAGACTAGAACAAACGTAAATGGACAAATATACATAGGGAGGAAATAGATTTTCAATCATTTAAAAGTACAAACAGTGGAAACTTAAAATATATCCCCGAAAACCAACTTTGAACCAATAAAGGATCAATGGTTGCTGGCAATGGTACCCTCCTGAGTGAAGTCCAGCATTATACCAGAACTGCTTGGGGCACATGGCGGACCTGGTCCTAGTTTTCTGTGATTAAAAAGACCCCAATAAAGTAAAAAGTTACAGTGCATAAAACTGTAATTCAACCCATCCTAATGTATGGAAAAGAGACTTGGCCACCTCAAGACAAGAAATCAATATGTTCTCTGCTACGAAATGAAGATGTTGAGATGGTCAAATGGTTGGATGCTCCATGATAGGAAATTAAATGAGATGGTGAATGGCTTAATGCAGGTTGCCCCAACTGAAGATAAGTTGAGGGAGGCCAAGCTACATTCATATGGATATGTCCAAAGGAGACTCGAGTTATAATGAAAGGATGGCCCTTGCAATAATCATGAATGGAAGATGACCAAGGGGGAGACCAAAGACTCAGTAGATAGACCAGCTATCAGTGGACCTTAAAGAGTCCAGTTTGCATGACAGCGAGGCAGACAATCATGAGGTTTGAACATAAGCTATAAAAGTCACTGACCTCCACATAGGGAAGTGGCAAGGAAGAAGGAGAAAGTCAGCCAAACATTAATTAAATTTCCTATGCAGCAATGATGAAATATTCTGTTTGGGGATCAGTAATTTAATAAAATCAGCACAATAGTAACATGGACATAAATGTTTTATTAAGTACATCATGGCCCCGGTCCTAGGGCACACCAAGTTGGCATTCAGTGCAGGACTAGAGGAATGGTACAAAGGTAGCTTGTAGCAGGGCGGTCACCCCACTCCGGCCCTGAAATGGTTAAAGCAGCCCTGGAGAGGGCTGTGGCTGGGAACAGCTAGGCTGATTGAGGGAAGCAGCCACAGCTGGAGCCATGCCCCAGTCAGGCCACAGCTGGTCCTATAAAAGGGTTGTGAGCCAGGAGCTAGACACTCACTCTAGCTGTAGAGAGAAAAGGACCTAACTGCCTGGGAGCTGAGCAGGGTGCCTGGGAGCTGAGCAGGGCTGGGGGAAGGCCAGAGGAGCTGGGGAGCTCCAGCCTGGAAAATCCCCAGGCTGCAGGTCTTGCTAAAGGCCAGGAAAGGTACTGAGGCTACAGAGGGGAGCCTGGGAACAGGCAGAGGCAGCAGGTCCAAACCCTCCTTGCCAATGATGAGTGGTTTACAGACTGCAGTCTGCCCCACTGAGCAGGGACTAGATGGTGACTGGCAGTAGCCACTGAGGCAAGGTGGGGATTGAGGGTTGGGAGCTCCCCTGGGTGGGGAGACCCAGATCGTGGGTTACTGCTGGGGGCAGAACCCTGACGTAGAGGGGCACCGGGGTCCGGGAGGGACATAGGGGTCAGCAGCAGGCGAGACACCAGCCTGCAGAGGGTGCTCTGGGCTGGAAGAGCTAATTCCCAGGACGACCACCAGGAGGCGCCGCACCAGTGAGTCTCTCCTCACTACATAGCTGTTATACTGGCTGGAGACTACCAGAGTAGATCTCCAGCTATGTCCCTCTTCCCTGGCCATGTTCCTGATACACTTCCTACACTGGAGTCTGCAAGGAGGTTAGCATATACTGGCTCTGTGTCACCTGACAGTTTCACCACGCATGGGGGGCACAATCCTCAGATGGACAATTAGAGCAGCTTTACAGTCCCTTTATACTGCTCCAGCAACACAAAGAGGCTGAGGAGCTGGTCCCATGTCTTCAAAGTGAGATTTCAGTTTAAAGGTAATAGATTTCCACTGCACTTGATTATTTAAGGATGTTTTAAACATTACATCAGAAGTGTGTTCAGTATAACCGGATGGGAGAGAGTGGAATGAAACAAAGCCACCTTTTTTTCATGTCCAGTGCCTATGAGCACATGATGCAATAAATATCAAACTCTAGCTTTGAACAAAAATAGTGCTTAGTGATTAACGATACCACTGACATATGTGGATTTTATATGTAAAATAGTCATGTGCTGTTCAGACAGGGGAGGTTGTTTATTCAGCCTAACATTTTCTATATTTAGTGCTGGAGCCTCTGGCTATGAACCTACAAACTACTCTGAACTAGGACAGCCCTACGCTCATGTTGACTCCCCCTCCCGCCATCAAAGCAAATGAAGGTCTTCGCAGGCACAGGTGTTCACCCATCTGTAGTCACTTGCAAGATGGTGGGGGCCAAGAGCTGCAATCAGGACAGTTGATTATTACTGTTTATGGTTAACTTGCTAACAAATATTTCCATAATGGCAAAGGTGGCGAGATGAGGAGATTTTGCATCCGAGCTGGTTCACTTTCTAGTCTATTCTGCAAGCTCTTGTTCATGTCTTTTTATAAATATGTGACAGATATGAGGCCTTTAGACAGAGTTAAATTTTCAAAAGTGCTTAAGTGATATAGGAGCCTAAATCCCATTTAGAAACTTGAGCCTAAATTTCATGGAGAGTCAATGCAACTTATGCATCTAATACAAACCTGTAATCCAAATGTCTATATTTACTTATTAATGCATATGTTGGAATAACTTTCTTTTACATCAGGATATGAACGTATTTTTGTGTTTAGATAATGCATTTTTCTCTTTCTTTTGAGGGGCAGTACTTAAATAAATACAGATTTTTGCATATCCATGGGCCGTGACTTTGAAACTGTTCTTAGGCTATTTGGATAGCTGTTAAAAGGGATACTGACTTATTAATAACTAACATATGGTATAAATATTTCTTTAGTCACATTCACAGCATGCCTTTCTTGCACCTAACTGCTGTTAATCTAAACAATATAAACACATAGCTTGATATGTTCTATCTTATACTCTGGTTCTTCCATTATAATGCAGATATGAATGATAGACCAGCACCTTTTTTTGAAAATATTTTATAGCCTTATTTCATAGGAAAATCCCAAAATGCATGTTGCAAAATATTTAATCTGAGACAATATAATCTATTACAATTCTCCACGCTCACATGAAGGGCAATAACACTAGGGTCCCAGTCCTCCAATGAGTTTGAGGTTATTTTGGTCTGATAGCTTTTTGAAATTTCTTCTTGAAAACTTCCTGGAGGTGGTGTACTGCCCCCCACCCCTCCACCACCACTGATGAAGTTGTTGCTCATTTTTTATTACATCTAAGAAAGGAATATATATAGTAGAATGTTATGGTACAGGCATATGCAGTGTTGATGATTTAAGATCTTGGGCCAAGTCTTTTTCAAGTGGTTTGTATGCTGTGTTCTTTCTCTCATTCATCCTGAGCAAATAGGTTTTGTAACAACTAGATGTCAACTCATTACTCTAGGTTCCTAATTAACACTACTCAAATCTCTGGGCATCTCCTTTGTTGCTCTCTACCTGATCCTAAGATGGTATGCATGTTCTATGCACTACATGAATTTGAATATGAAAATGAATGTATTTCATGGACATAATTATTTTATAGTAGCCCTATGACTTCTGTTCTAATAAATGGCATTAGCTCTCCACTAGTTCCCTTTAGGAAAGGTACTCATCCAGGGTACCCAGCTTATCCCTTCTTGTTTCTCTTGGCCAGGGATTCATTTGCAGTCAAGATGCAAGTGACCATACAGATTTAGAATAGAATGATTAATATAGTTGGTCCAGAAAATCTGACACTCTGCGAAAAATATGCTGTTTACATTATGACCTGTTTCAATCCTATACCTATTGGAAACCATTGGTGATGAGTAAAATATCAAACAACTTTCCCCCTGTTCTCACAAAAATTTAAATGGATATGAACAGATGCATTTTTTTACGAGGCATGTCATCACTGAGGTAAATGCTATGATAAACTTAAGTGATGTAATCCGTACATTGCCATGAACAGTTCTTAATTTCCAGTTGTTTAAAGAGGATGTCAAGAAGCCTTAGTTAAAAGAGTATATTTCTCTTGAAGGTCAACCTCCCTCTAATACTGCCTTCAACCTATGGCAAGTTATGAAGTGACAATAAGACACTGTAAGTACTGGGGGCCACCCAAAGACAAGATTCTTAGATCTAGTCATCCCAAGAACATTTCTTATCTTGTAGGCAAAGAGCCTGTGAATCCCAGCACAAAACAGCACCAAAATATTTGAATTTCTTCATCTGTGATTGAAGATTAATTCATTTTTGAGTTTTACATAAATCCTCATCTCCTGGATTGATAAATCCCCCTTTCTTTGACAAGAAAATCTTCCCAGAGATCCTGCTTTGAAAGCAGCCTCTCGCCAGCAGCAAAGCATGGTGAGTGAGTGCTCATTCTTGCCCCACCAGTGCACACACAAGCCTCTGCGGCAGCACCCACCAGTCATCCGCATACTCCTTTGCAGACTTAACCCAATATCCGTGTACATCAGTTCACCCGAACCGCACTAAATTCCCAAGATTCTTGACTGCTTAAGAAACAGTCAGTGACATTTCATTGATTCTGACTACTCTGCTTCACCATGCCTCCTCATCCTTACCTTCTCCCTCTATCACATCTTTCCCATTCCTGAAATCTTTTCTATCCCCATGTCCTTGTCAGCCAAAGCGAGATCTCCCTCTATACATAGACCACTATGAGCTCATACAGGATCCATTCCTGAATTGTTCAAGCAGACCTCTATTCAATGTACATCATATATTTTCATGCAGCATGTGTCTACAGTGGGCATTTTTTCTGTTATGAAAACAACAATATTTTAACAGGGGTGAGTACATCCATCACTAGAGATGAGGGTGAGGCCACTGAAAGCTATGTCTACTTGTGGATTGTTAATAGAATTTACTTAATGTGAAAGGCAAGTGCATCAGCCCATGCTAGCTATCTTTCTATGCAGTAATGACTACAGTGGGGCTATGCTGACACCAGCCAAGGATCTAGCCCAGCCCTGTTTCTTGAATATAGGTTATTTTGTTTAATATAATGTATCTTTAATTGATTGTGGTCTTGCCATCTGGATGCTGCCATTTCCAGAATTAGCACACCCGAATGTGATATTCAGTACAACAAGAGGGATGGGGTAATAGCTTTTATTGGACCAACTTCTGTTGGTGAAAGAGACAAGATTTCAAGTTACACAGAGCTCTTCAAGGTGACTGATATTCACTGTCAGATAATACTTTATTTGCTGCAGTTAGGATGTTCTTCTGAGTGCTGCCTCCTGGGTGCTGTGTTTATGGGAGTTGCACACAACATGACAGCTCCCAGCAATTTAGAAGTGTCCAGAAGTGGTGGCAACCCATAGTTACTGGGTACCCCAGAATTATGCCCTATCAGATGAACACCTAAGCCAGATCTGAACTTGAGCGTCTCGAGGAAAGACTAGAGTAGTAGTGACAGCAGTCTCTGGGGCAGATCCCCAGCAGGTGTAAATACACTGCGTTCTATTGAAGTTAATGGAGGTTGTGCCCCTCTTGATTTAACTATTACTTTAAAGCTAGGTATTTTTTCTTTGAATGTCACCTGATGCTCTTTAGCTCTGGGTAGAAAAGGAGGCTTTTAAACCAACCAAGAAGGGTTTTTTATGAAGTAGTAATAATAATAGTTTAAACTTTCATAGCACTGAGGATCTGAAAGCACTATTTTAACACTAATGAATTTGGCCTCACAATTACCCCGTGAAGTGAGTCTTTTTATATGTGTTTTGCAGATTGGTAAACAAAGTCACAAAGAAACTAGGTAACTTGCCCAAAGTGCCACAGGAATTCTGTGTGGAGTCAGGAACAGAAACCAGATCTCTTAGCCCCAAGTCCTATGCTTTAGCTGTAAGATCTCATCCAACTAGATATACAAATACAGACCATGTACCATTTTACATGGCAATACAAATGTTTGTTCCATCTGAGTAACATAGATTTTTAAAGATCGTCCCCTTCATTTTCTATTATATTCACTGAAATTGAAACTCTGTACAAGATTATTAAGGGGATTATATGACGGAGTTGCCTGTAATACCAGGGGACTGGACTCAAGGCCAGGAGGTCCCTTCCAGTCCTATGTTCATTATAATGTAACGGCAATTTATCTTCAGTCAGAGAGCAGCAAAAAATGTCTGGCTACAGTGGTGAGGGCGCATAAACCATCTGTTGTTTACAAGTACAATTGTGGTGGTTCACTTTTGTGAAAACATCCCAATGAATAACCTGCTGCTTTTGTAATGTTAAATAGAAAATAACCTTCCTCTCATTCAAAAAGTTGGGATTAGCAGTAGATAAGTATGTAATCCATTATCGGATATTCAGGGGGCTTTTTGCACTGTGTTCTGAATGTACTTTACTTTTCTTACAATGAAGACAATGAGCTGTACTTCGGTTTTAGGAGTTGGATTAACTCTTTTGTTCATACCTGTGCCATGCAAACACAGTTTGGAGTTTGGCAGAAATGTTATACACACAATCTCCTTTATTTTTTGCATTGTGACTCCATGATTCTGATTTATTTTGAATTTTTACATCATGAGTACAAGCTATTCTCTTCCAGTTTCATATGCTGAGTCAGCAGAGAGGCCAAGCACTATGTAGGTATAGAGAATAGGCTACTTCTTCACTTCCAGAGAAAATGGGGTCTGATTCTGCACTTTTCTGACACCAGTAATTTTCTGTTAACTTGAGTGGATCTACTTCAGATTTACACTAGAATAACGTAAGGCAGATTTTGGCTCAGCCTCTCTGTCAAGAGAAGGGTTAAGGCACATTGGTGAGGATCTTATTATCTGGAACTTATATTACACACTAAAAAGAAAATGTTGGTCCCCCAGGCTGTGAATCTGCCATCTTCCTCAGACACGACATATTGTAGTAAGACACTGACCCAAATCAGTGAGCTAAAGATGAAACTCTAGGCCAAATTCAACCCTGGAGTAAACCAATTCAAGTACAGCCTTTATGTCTGAAGAATTGCAGGGGTCTTTGAACCACTGTTAATCTCCCCTGCCATATGTGCAATAATATCTGTATACAGCAGGGTGAATTAAAAATAGTTTCATCCTTGCTTTATTACTTGTAAATCAGACCATTAACATTATCTGAATGCAATTTGTTAGGATTAACATCTATGGTATTCGATTTGCCATGGTGATTGCTTCTAAAAAAAAAAAAAATTCTTTACCAAAGAATTTTGAAACTTCTGAGCAAATTAGTATTGAAACCTAAAAGCCTTACAAATGTAGAAAAGGAGAAGAATGAAGCATTATCCCTGTCATCAGGGGGAAATAACTTGAATCAAGGATATGCAAAATATCATCTGCTGTAGTTTATTCCTAATCCGGGAAGATGAGCTAAAGAGAGAATACTGCCTGCAGGGTACAGTAGTTCTCGGTTAAGCAGCAGTAGATCTCCTAAATTTCAGCTTGCTTTGAATTAACCAATTAATATTACAGAAGATTTTTCCACCATTTTTTTCATTTTAAAATGTCTTTTTTTGGTTCTGAATTACCAAAAATACAGCACATCACTCACCTACCCCCACGTCAATCTGTGCTTTTGCTCTCTCCCGCCTCTCATTTACACCAGGAGGTTTTAGTCAGCTACATCTGAGGGATGAGTAAATGTTTCTTTTTTTCAGCCTCCTTTTAGAAACAAATCCCCCAACTGTCATAAAAATATCATGAGCAAAAGACAAGCCAGGATCAATGGTGTCTGCCCATGGGCAGAGAGATAAATAAAAAATGTGCATTCTCTGTAAAATTTGGCACCTTTTTATTTAAGAGATGTGCTAATGAACTAAACAATGTGTCTAGAACATGATGACAAGTAAACAGAAATACCCTTCCTATTAGAATAAAATGATTAGAGAGCTTTCACAGCATTTGTCAGCAGCTTAAGGATCCTGCCAAAATTCTTGTTTTTTACTGAGCTTTTCATATAAAACTTTTTCAAATTTTTCCTTTATGAATTATTGTGTTAAGTTAATAAAAGACAGTTCTTTGGCTTTGCAAAGGTTCACTGTTTTCTCTTTATTAGCTTTTTGATTGTTCACAGCAATATATTAAAGGCTAGACTCTGATTTTAGGCACAGCCTTGAGCAAACAATGTTAGCTGCACCACTTCAGAAGTAAGCATTGGGAGGCATTATATCTTAGACAGTCCCTTTAGTCACAGGACCTCCCCTGGTTTAAATTGCTCCCAGGCTAGAGTAATCATTTACTGCTGAATGGAGAGGGATGGAACCAATCTTCTGTCCACATCCTATCCATTCCTCACCTGGTCCAAGGAGAGAGTAAGCAGGTAAGTGCCCCATTTACTCTCAAATATTTTGACCTAAGATCTTCCAGATAGCCTAAGCAGGCGTATAAGGGGAAATTCTTACTCCCTTGCATGGGCAAGTAATCCAAATCACAAACTACCCTGATCTTTAGTCTATTATCATAGACTATAATTACCTTTTAATTGTTCTGAGGAGGGGGTTGAGGAGTTTGGACAAAACAATGCATGTGTTAAAAGATCTTCAGTCCCTGATGGATGAAGCGTGTGTTCTAGATTTGCCTTTCACCAAGGTTATACCTGGGAATTGCCTGATTAACACCTACTTTTGCAACCCCTATATGGGCATCACAGTAAAAACTACCTACTGGCATCAATGTTGACTGCAGGACCGAGCCTTAAAGGGCAGGATAAGAACAGCCGTACTGGGTCAGAACAAAGGTCCATCTAGCCCAGTGTTGTGTCTTCCGATGGTGGCCAATGCAAGATGCCCCAGAGGGAATGAACAGAATAGGTAATCATCAAGTGATCCATCCCCTGTCACCTATGAATGAAAGAAAATTGATCTTTTTGCTATGTTGAAAAGAATCTTTCCATGATTAAGGTTAAAATCATAATAATTTGGATACTTACAAAATGATGACACAGCATTGTCATGTCACATATAGGTGTATGATTTCCCAGCCACTAGAGTTGCCTGTGTTCTACCATACATTCCATTGTGGTTTTTGTTTTGTTTTGTTTTTTCCCCCAGGTTGTAAACCTCACTGCAAGCCAGTCAGCAAAGCTGACTTCTGGCCAGCCTGCACAATTAAAAAGTAGATTATCTTAGCTCCTTTTTAAGACTGGTGTTGTCAGTTGGTATATTTCGGTTGGTTTGCACAAAGCTTCCATGCAGAAATGTTTCAACCTTAGGGCCTATGCTACCTTTTACAGAGACACTTGCCATGAGTTGCCATTAAAAAGGTTGACAAAAATTGTTTGTATAACAAAGAATCTTCTAAAGAAGGTGGTGTTAAATTCTACTCTGAAATTTGGAGATACTTTTGGGGCAAGTTTCTTAAGATAGGAGGCTGTTTAATAAAGGTGGTGTCTTGCACAAGATTCACTGTTTCGTAATAAAATACTTAATATGTCCATAGTGCTTTTATGAAAGAAGGTCATGAGTTCTATTCCCTTTATTGTGTGCATGGGGTTGTCTGATTAAAAATACCATTTGCACTTGCATATAGCAACAAATTACTGGAACTGGCTCAGCGCATTCTCAGACTGCAACTGATTAGGTTTCTGCAAACCTAACCATGCTAGGCATTGAATCTGAGAGAGACAGAGCCCCCACAACTATCAGCACCTGTCAGTATCAGGTTCAGTGCTGAGCTAATAGACATTCTGAGTGTGCAGTACCCTTTGATTAAGTATGTTACATGAGACCAGAGGTTCTCAATCTGTGACCCATGGCCTGCTTGCAGCCCAATCAGCACACAAGCTGCAGCCCAAGTGACATCTTCAAGGCAATACAAGTAGTATAAATATTATGTGGGCCTCATTCACACAACAGGTTGTGGGCTGCATGTGCAGCCCACAGCGGTAAATAGGTTGAGAACCACTGTGTTAGACTGACTCACAGATCCGTGTTAAATGTTCTGATATGTCTAAGGACAGCTATTTTTATTGTAAATCGTATTTTTAACTAGTTGAGATTTTGTCACATTGTTACATTGCAAGCTAGATTTGACTGGTGCATTTTAATTGACACTCTGTTGTTTGTGGAATATTTCAAAATAAGACCGACTAAGTCAATATAAGAGAGAGAATGTCAACAAAACCTAAAAATAATCAAAGCTCCAGAGTTCTCTGGGTAAAATAAAACCCTTGTCCTCTAACATGTGACTCCTCCACTACTTTGTCTATCTCTTTGATTCACATTACTGTGCTTAACCAATAAACTCACGTTTTTACCCTTTGCATTTAATTTCTACGGCTTTATTTTCTTGACCTCCTTTAAATGTCATTTTGGTGTGTCTTAAATAATATTCTGATCAGATCACATTTAGGATAGTGTTTCACATTGTCAGTTTAAAAAAAAAAAAAAAACCTGGAAAGCTAACATAACAATAGTTTAAAGGAGAAAAGATACGTTACGGGGAAAAATCCCCAATTTATTCAGCCTACTTATGATTTTGTACACATTAATTAGGTCCTAAGTGGATAATGTCAGTTACTTGTTTTAGCTCAGCACATGCTGCATAAGGAGACTTTTAATGAAAGTTAAAGAAAAATAAATTTGGAACGGACATAAGGAAGCATTTTTTTCACTCTGCAAATAATGTTTGGAATGGCCTTCTGGGTATGGTTTCTGAGGTGAAGGACACTGAAGGTTATTCAGGAAACAACTGGATACGTTGCTGAATTTTTTTTTTTTTTTTTTTACTCCTACATATCTGTATAGTCATCTGTGTATACATTATAACATCAGTGTTAATGTCCTAATTGAAGCCAAATGAATGAATGACGTGTATTAAAAACAAAACCTACAGCACATATGGTGAGGAAGTAAAGGAAAATAGCTACATTTTTCTAAAGATCATCAACTTTTCAAACCAGACTTCTTCATAATACTCCAGGCTGATTACTTGCTATGCAATAGGTTACAGGCACTATGTTACACTCCTTTTCTTACCCATTTACATGAGTAAGGGAATATACCCTCTCTTTTAGACTTTTTTTTTTTTTTTTTTCAGGCTACATTCTTCTCCTGACCCTGGAGAGGTGCAGATTACAAGGAATCTGGCACACCCAATGTTTGGCATATTGGTGCATGCTGCACTAATACTTGTATCACCAGTCACATCACTGCTGACTTTGAGCCAGAGACTTGTGTCGGAGTTGCACATATAGACACTCGGTCTGAATTTGATGGCAAAAGTTATAACTTGATATATAAGCAATTTTATTCAAGAACTATTGTTCCAATGCTGTGGAATGATGGGATAAAGCTGTTCTGCAGCAAGTGGATCCAGTCACTGGAGACTCCTTCACTATAGAGGAATCCTTGTGTAAGCAGAGTCAGGATGAGCTCTACCCTGACATCTGGTGGTGAATTGTGGCAAGTTGTGGAAAAGAACTTCAGGGGCCGATCTTGTTTACATAGGCACACCCACCCTGCCTAGCATGAGCCCACAGCAGCCCAAATGGTCACTTTGGCTGCTGTGGGATCCCCAGTTTCTCTGTTGTTGGGGCAGGAAGAATAAAGTGGTGTTATCCTGATTATGTGAATCAAGGACGGTGGAACTGTCTTATGACAGAGGGACTCGCCATCAACTAAGTAGCACTTGCTAGAGAAGGGACATGGGTTCCATAACCCAGTGAATTGAGAGAGGCTGGGGACAAACATTGGTACGTGGTGGTGTGGGATTCTTTTGAGGATCTGAAACACCAATTGCACCTCCTTCTTTCTCCACTGTGGAATATCAGAGCTAATTTTGGTTCCATTAGGAGTCTAGTTAGAGGCTGCTGAGCTGAATTCACTCTGGGCCAATGGTTTGCCAGCACTGAGGCTCCCCTACTACAAGCTGAAATCACTAAAGAGCTAAAATTACTAAAAGTTGAAATCACCGAGTGCTGTGTTAAGTAGTGGGGGGAGGGGCTGAAGATATATTGCTGAGCGGCTGGTGGGGCGGAGCAGTTCATGGGACGGCTGGAGTGGCTCATGGACTGGCCAGAGTGAAGCAATTTATGGGATGGCTAGAGTGGCTCACCGGGATGGCTGGTGGAGTGGAGCGGCTGGCGGAGTGGCTTGCGGTGAAGGCTGGTGCAGAACCCCATGGAGAGGTGGGGCAGTTGGCCTTGGACCACATAAGGTGCCCCTTAACACCCCCTGCCTCCATTTCCACCCAGGCTGGGAGATAAAACTCTGCAGATAAACTTTTGAACTTGGGCTGCACTGACCAGGGACAGAGACTTTTGGTTTGTTGGACTTTTGGGACTTTGGGTGATTTTTGGGTTGGACTCAAGAACCAAAGGGAAAAGACATGGCCCAATTTGCTGGGGTGGGTCTTTGCTCATGGTTTGGTTTATGAACCTTAGTTGTGGGTGGTTTCCCAATTTAATGCTGATGTTGTTTACCTCATGTTGTTAAAGATTTTTCTGCTACACTGAGACTCTGTGCTTGTGAGAGGGGAAGTATTGCCTCTTTGAGGCGCCCAGGGGTGTGTGTAAGATTTTTCCCAGGTCACTGGGTGGGGGCTCAAGCCAGTTTTTTGCATTGCACTGTTGAGTGGGAACCTCTATGTACTGAACCTGGCCCTTGCTGCTATCAACTCAGCCTGGCAGAAGGGTTACACTTGGCTAGCATAGGACTACCACAGTAGTTTGTATGCCAGACCCTCCCAGCAGCTGTGGTATAAAAAATGACCTGGGGAAAGGGTGTGCTAAGCCAAAATCCAGCAAAAATGTAAAATAAAGCTCCAGGTGTTAGGGTGTTCAAATGCCTGTCAAACCTGAGGAGAGTTTTCAGGATCCCAACGCAGAAGTAAAAGAAGAGCTTGAGAGGATGCAGCAGATGCGAGCAATAGCTGACATAAAGGAGCCCTTAACATCAGTAAACAGGTTTAACACTTATAACAAATGCTATTTTAAAGGGGAAAGAGTCAAATTGGTTGGTCTAAGCATTAGTGCCCATATTAACAATGCCAGAGCCAGAATATGTAGGGATGTACCTAAGCTCATGGGAATGGTAAAAAAGTTATTTCCCAACTTGGCTGACTTTTCAGTTCCCCTAACTGAACTGATGAGTATCAAAAAAAAAATGCCTGGATATGGGATGTTCAGTAATCAAAGGTACTTCAGAAGACAAAGCATGTTCTCCCACAATGATAGTGCAGTACCATATAAGCAGAGAAATGATTATCTGCTGATGCATTTTTCTATAGACTCTTCTCCACCCATTTGAATGCCACTTTACACTGCCACAGAACTAGATGAGACTCAGGCCCCTTATCTTGGCAGATGCTGTCTTCACAGCTCCTATATGGAGACCACTGGCAAACGAAGACAGCTAAAGAAGCCAAAGATTAAGCTGTATGTGGACCAGATCATACAAAGCTTACCAGCTACTCAGTCAAAACTCAAACAGATACAGAAGCAAAGCAAAGTGCTTGGACTAGCTAGCTGTTAAGCAGATTGGCAGAGACAGCCTGGCCAGGAGCAGAGCAGTCCTTGCACAACTGCAACAGTTCTGGAAGTACAAATCGGACATCCACATAGTTGATTGTCTCCTTCTCAAAAGAGAAGATCACTATGCTACAAAACTAGAGGGACGAAATGCTTGCAAAGGCATCATCAAGGTCATGACTACTAAGGTTATCACAGGACACCAAAGCACAGAGCAAGAACATCTCAAAGAACATAAGAATGGCCATACTGCGTTTGGCCAAAGATCCATCTAGCCCAGTATCCTGTCTTCTGACAGTGGCCAATGCCAGGTGCCCCAGAGGGAATGAACAGAACAGGTAATCAAGTGATCCATTCCCTGTCACTCTGTTGGCATCTGTTGGCCAACACTGTCAAAACAATTCAAGACTAGGTGTAATTTGTGTAACAGAAGCAGACTGCATTCAGAGCCATTTTTGACAAAAGAAGAGTTGGAAGAACCAGGAAGTGGACAACTGCTCATTTCTTCAATGTTATAATGCCACCTATATAGTACTAGTCAACTTGATTCATGATTTGTGGAAATGGATGATATGCCACCACCTTCATCCACACATATGATGAACAGATGGAAAGTATTTGCAAAATAAGGGTTTCTGAAACACTTGTCATGAATAATGGACCATGGTTTGCTTCAATACCACTTGCAGAATTTGCTAAGGAATATGATTTTACCCACTAGTCAAGTATTCATCACTACACCCAGGGTAAGAGGAAAGCTGAAGGAGCAGCTGGAATAATGAACGATCTACTAAAAAGAGTACAAAATCTGTTCATGACTTTGAAAGCATATAGAGATACTCTGTTAGTAAACGCTTGCACAAGCACAATTTCTCATGGGTAGAAATTCCTTCAACAATCCCACCATTTAAATTAACTGTGACTAGCCAGATCCCAAAGCCTTCAGAGAAATAAAACAGTGTGTGACAGGGTCAGGCCAGATGGCTACAGGAAAGTGATAGAATGCAGATATAGTAGCCCCAGATTAAGCAGGTCCCTTTTCCCTGGGTAAGGTAACAGGTGGTTCCAGAACAATCAGGAACTTGCTAGAACCAATTAAGGAAGGCTAATTAAGACACCTGGAGCCAATTAAGAAGCTGCTAGAATTAATTCAGACAGGCAGACTAATCAGGGCACCTGGTTTTAAAAGGATCTCATTTCAGTCAGTGAGGGGCACGCAAGCAGCTGAGTGTGAGAGGGTGTGCTGCTGGAGGACTGAGGAGTACAAATGCCATCTGGCATCAGGAAGGAGGTCCTGTGGAGAGGATAAAGAAGGTGTTTGGGAGGAGGCCATGGGGAAGTAGCCCAGGGAGTTGTAGCTGTTACAAGAAACACCGTAGACAGCTGTGATCCACAGGGCCCTGGGCTGGAACCCGGAGTAGAGGGTGGGCCCGGGTTACCCCCATCCCCCTCAACTTCCTATTGGATACAGGAGTTGTTGTCCTGGACTGTGGGTCCTACCAGATGGGATGGTCCCTGGCCTGTCCCCTGACCCACTTGGTGGATCAGCAGAGAGTGCAGGGATTGTTCTCCTTCCATTTCCCCATGCTGGCCAGTGACGAGGTTAGCTGTGAATAGCAGGTTTGAGCCACTAGCAAAAGTGGCCAAACTGAGGGCTGCCGTGAATCTCTGAGGCGAGCAAATCCGCCAATAAGCGCAGGATCCACCAAGGCAGAGGAGGAACTTTGTCACAAGAGTTAAAGGCATCTGAAGTTCAGCATTTCCACCAAAGTCACAGGGTACAAGAGTTATTAGCTCTCAGACCAGGACAAAAGGTATGACTCAAGTAACCAAATCAGTTGTTGGATAATATCTCCGAGTTCTTGCTGCTCCAATAGACAACCCAAAGGGTAACTTTAGCAGAAATAGGTCTTAGATTAAGGCCCCAGATCATGGATGCCCCTGTGCAGGTGCATAAGAACTTTGTCCCATCCTATGGACCTGTGTAAATTCAGCCAAAATTTGCTCCTAAAAGTTTTTAACGTTCAGGTCCAATAATACAATTAAGTATGAAATCCTAGGTTTAAAGTTGGCTTGCTCCAGTATGCCAAACTTTGATGTAAGGAAAGATGATAATGATGTACCTGTTAAAAGTTAAACCAAATTACCTATAAAATGTAAAGAGAAGGAAAAAATGAGAAAGAATTAAGAAAAAAAATATAGCATAGGAGTATTAAAAATATGGCTGGGTATCTGGGGTGCCTAATATAAAGAATAGGCAGAGCAAAAAAAAAGAAAAGTAAGCCAAGAAAATCTTTGTGACATTTGCTATGTTCTGCCTGAAAGCACAAATCCCAGAAAGGCACCATCGTTGCATATATAGTATGGCATTCCTCTATGTTCTTGTCTCTGGTCAAGGAAAGTACATCATTAGCTAATAATATGTTGCTCCTTTTTAGAATATATTTTTTAAAATTGCAAACTGTTTCTCAATCTTGTTAGCTGGCAGCTTAACACCCATAAAACACTCATTGTAGCAAATAGACTCATTTAATCTGCAGAGGATTCTGAGGCACAGGGGAAGTTTACAGAAGTCTTGATTTGCCAATTCTGGACCAGATTGGAACTAGTGACAAAGAGGTGGAGCTGTGTATTCTGTTCTTAATTCCCTATCTCAGCTGGTTTAGTTTTACAGGCATTTTTGTAAATGAGCACATGGCTGAGGCTAAGAAGGGTGCCTAGGAGCTGTGTGTTGGTTAATCAAGACTGGCATACCATGATTAAAAATTATCTATATCTTTCTGTTTTCCCACTGGAAAGAGTAGTCCCCATACATGCAACTGAGTGGGGTATTAAGATATAGGATTTTTCAAAATGGGAAATGAGTCTCTTTAGTCAGGGTACTGGATATTTGGACTGTCCCCATCTCCAGTTTGTTTCTTTAGTAAAAAAATATATATATTCAGGACATTTTCCAATAATTTGTATTCAGGTGAGAAGACAGACCCTTGATCGCTGTTCTTCTGTACTTCATTACAATATGTCAGAAGGTCCACTGTCTCCATAAATGTTCACAAGATGTTGTCCAGCCTGGCAGAAGTCATCTCCCATTTAGAAACGTATTTATTGAAAGATTGTGCAAATTAATCTCTCATGTAACCTATAGATATTTTAGTTGGGGGATTTCTTAAAAGTACAGTAGAATAATTTGCAGTCTGCTGTCATGTTTTTCCTAGTGCTTGGGAACCAGACAGTTTAGTAGTTAGCATGAAATTTATGGTCTAACAAATGTCTGAAATCCATTTTTAATTTTCTTTAGAGAAACTCTGTCCACTGGAAGCTACTCAAGTATTTACTCCTGTATTTTTCAAAGCTATATGCAAGATTTTAGCCAATGGCAGTCACACAACTCAAGCCCTATATATAATGTTAGTGTGACACCTACTCCTTGTAAATGTTGGCATCACTCCGTTTTGAATTTGTGGAGGCTGCAGTAAATCTGATTCTTGGCTATGCTTTGTGCCCTGGAAGCAAGCATTAGCACAAGGGTATCGCGTACCAAGTGGTGGAATTTGTCAATACCCTTTGACTTCTTTTGATCTGACAAGTCAAATGTTGTAGTTTGTCCTTTCTTGTAGGCAATCCATCCTGATGGTTTAGTAGTATTACTTGGCATTGTGAAACGGAAAGGCCACTTAAACAGGGCTGGGACTCCCTAAATGTTTGGACAACCTGGAGCATGTTGTGTGCATTGCTATAATATAAATAATAAGTCAGTCTAATGACATTCCAGGCAAACTGCAGGGCATGTTCTCATTGACGCTTGTCTTGAGGGGCTATGTTAAAAGGATGAGTTTTTAGCTGCAGTAAGGTTGTTTCTGTGTCATTTTGATATTATGTTAATTGGTTATTTCTTGTGTCCTTAAAGTTTTTTGATGATTTCATGTACTTAGAGGTCTGTTGACAGTCATACTATAACAATTGAAGGAACAAATGTATGAGCCAAATATTATGATGGACAAATGTGGGAAGCACATTGGAAAAAGTCAACCCACGATGACAAATCAATATTACCAGGAATAAAGCTGTTTCAGTGAAGGCCTGCCTGGGTTAAGATAGGAAGTATTTTTCCCTTAGCTTTTCAATCAAAGGAATGCATTAGGAGTTGGTTATGTTGGGTGGCTAGGGTTCTTGATAATTAATTGACTGATTTCTCTTACTGCTTTGGGGTGATTTATCCTTGGGCTCTATTGTTTGAGAGGAACTATTTGTCTTTAATTCATTATGTTAGTTGTATTCTGGTTTGAATTCTGATATTTGTTATATTTTAATGACTTACAACAATTTATAGAGCTTGAGAGACTTACTCTATATATTATACTAAATTAATATGTAAAATAGATTTCAGTATAACAATAGCACAGGCAGGTGTTATCCCCAAACTACAGATGGAGAAAATGAGACAGAGTGTCCCGATGCAGTGATTTAGCATCTTAACTCTTAACCTGCGAACACTCATACTTAAGTTTAAGCAAGTAAATACCAAGGCTTTAAACTGGGAATTTAATCGAGATCTCCTGATGCCCAGTCCTCATCTCTTAGCACTAGATCACGCTGACTCTCTTAAGATGTGAAGCCACACTAGTTGCAGCCTGCTGTATTACTGAGCCTCTCAGTGGTTAGCAGACTGAGCTTCTAAACTACAGGCATTCATTAATCTGTCACAAAACTTTGTTTTTTTCAGAAAGGAGTAATATAGCCAACCTCATTTAAAAACCATAGACCAGCCTCAGTTGTTCTTGATTATTTAGTTTAATATATTGTGAATGCTTTAAAAAAGAAGGCCTCTCACTTTGCTCTAGGTGCATGCACATTTAACACATGAATGAAATATACTAAATAATCCAGTAACCAGATGTGAACTCCCCTCATCCAGGACTGACCCGCCATCTCAAGATTAATAAACACCATTAATAAATACCACCCTCTTTCACCCAGACCCTTCTTGAAAGCTTGTCTAAAAAGAGAGAGTTCTTGCAGCATACCCTGGAAGATCAACAGTTTGGTGGCCATACAGATGAGTTCTTTTTCATGGTTTACAGATACACATGGCAATTTGCTTATGCACTTGTTGATCTTCAGAGCAGTTAAAATATTAAATTGTATGGAAAAAATACACAAATACAAAAAAATCTAATCAGCCCAACTGACAATAAAATTGAACCAACCTGCCAGATATGTCTGCCAGGGCTCAATCCTGCAAGGTGCTGAATGCTCTCCGCTCCCATGACTTCAGTAAGAGACTCAGGATCCCAACACCCTGCAGGATCAAGCTCCAAATGTCCCAACCCCACTCAATATTCCATCTTCCCCAGGCCTCCAACCCTCCCCAATATCCATGAAAACAGATGGGCGAGAGTAAATGATCAGGAGCTCTAGAGATTTGGATCTAGAGACAGGTTCCCCGGTATTCCAAGAAAATTAACAATTTATTTAAACACCTCTGTCAAACACAATCCTCTCTGCTTCACTTTGTCTCCTGCTGTTGCTGTCTTGCACAGGATTTGCCTGCACATAGATTCACTGAGGGATTAATATTTGAGCTGGAAGAGGAATCATAGTCATGGGATATACATTAAATGACTGCAATACACAAATGTGTGTGCATAGCTCTAATAATAGACAAATCACACATTATTATTACTGCTGTTTTCTGATGCCAGGTGTTCTCTAATTTGTGGCAGTTGAAACATATTCTCATCTGTTAAACTGCTATTAAAAAGAAAGCGGCACACACATCTATACCACCATGGACTCAAAGAATACCTCACTGGAGATCCAGAGGGGACCATTGCAATTCTTCACACTGCAAAACCAGTTCCCCAAATGCTGCTTCCCATCTCTCTCATGACCAATGAATCAGCCATCTGGCCTGGTAGAAAATGATCCCACATAAACGTTCACACAATGAAAAGGTGCTTATGTATCTCTTAAGAATGTTGCACTTTCCTGACTTTTGCAGCATGGAAACCATTCTCTAAAGTGGAGGTGGAAGCAGCCAGCAAGTTCAGAAAGCTGGTTGTCAAGGCAACCTCAACTCTGCACCAATGAGGAGTCAAAAAGAACATGGAGTGATCAGCCACATGGCTCAGTGTTACTGGTGGGGAAAGATTTCTTTCTCCTCTTGTAGCTCCCTGCCCCTCTGTGTATTGTGCTTCACAGATCTCATTTCAGGTACTTCATTCATTTGGAATTATGATCAGTTTTTTCCCTTTAAATCCAATGCTGGAGAATGTCATGTGAGGGTTCTCATGTTTAGGCCAGTTAGTCAACTGCACCTCCAGTTTACTGCTTGCGGAATCTGCCTACTATAATCAGCCACCTTGACCAAACAGAACTTTGCTCCTTACACACAAGTATACATCTCCAGACCAAGTATTTATTGCAATGACCATCACAAGAGCTACTCCTGATCCCTGCTCACTTTCACTTTGGGCCATGCTTCATCGTGAGCTTGAGAGCTGTATTTTCTTAAACATCCTTCCATGTTTCTAAATTACATATTAAAAAAGAACTAGAATTTAGTACAAGTAAAATTGTCTAAATTTCTAAAATATTTCAAAAAAGGTAACGTTTTGTTTTAGTTTTTATTTCTTTAGGTTGAAACAATGATACAACCTTATCATGCTAAAAAGCTCTATGCACCCAAATAATGAATTAAATTTACAATAACACATGTGACAGGGCCAGGCCAGATGGCTACAAGAGAGTGATAGAATGCAGATATATTAGCCCCAGATTAAGCAGGTCCCTTTTCCCTGGGTAAGGTAACAGGTGGTTCCAGAACAATCAGGAACTTGCTGGAACCAATTAAGGAAGGCTAATTAAGACACCTGGAGCCAATTAAGAAGCTGCTAGAATTAAGACAGGCAGGCTACTAATCAGGGCACCTGGTTTAAAAAGGACCTCACTTCAGTCAGTGAGGGGCGTGCAAGGAGCTGAGAGTGAGAGGGTGTGCTGCTGGAGGACTGAGGAGTACAAACGATATCTGGCATCAGGTCCTGCGGTGAGGATAAAGAAGGTGCTGGGGGAAACCATGGGGAAGTAGCCCAGGGAGTTACAGGAGATGTTGTAGACAACTGCTATCCACAGGGCCCTGGACTGGAACCCGAAGTAGATGGCGGGCCCAGGTTTCCCCCTTTCCCAAAAACTCCCTATCTGACACAGGAGGAGTTGACCTGATCTGTGAGAGACCTCGGAGGGAAAGGTCTAATTTGGAAAGGGATCTGGCCTGTCCCTGACCCACTAGGTGGGACAAGAGGGACTGGGGAGATTGTTTTCCCTTTTCCCCCATGCTGGCCAATGATGAGGTTAGCTGAGTGAAAGGCAGGTTTGTGCCACAAACAAAAGGAGCCAAACTGAGGACTACCATGAACCTCTGAAGCGAGCAAATCCTCCAGAAAGCACTGGATCCATCAAGGCAGAGGAGGAACTTTGTCACACACACTAATGACCATTCAGCAGCATTAAGTACTAATATACAAATGCCTGAGAAGGTGATGCTTCCCACATCCTGTAACAGGCTGATAGAGCACAATATAGACCAACTCTGTAACCAACACCTTCACGTACGTCTAGAAGGAGACTGGAAGTCAATGAAGTGCATAGAATGTCATGTGAAAATGATAACTTCAAAAAGAATCACTTTATTCTATTACTTTACAAGGAAGTTCATTAGAATAAGGAAAACTCTATCACCCCTAAAGCTGCTTGCATGCGCTCTGCCTTAGTATAGGAGCCTTAGTATAAAGGAAAATCTCTTTTCCTCGCTGAAAATTCAGAGAAATCAAAGACTTTGTGATCTCATTCTTTGACTTTGTGACAAACTATTCGCCATGATTTAGGACCTCTTCTTCTCTCCTGTAGTCTCTCAAGCAGCCCTAATTTAAAGTTGCCGCTCTCAATGGTCTCTGTGAAATTGATTCAGCTGTTTACTATAAAATTCACCTTCCCTTATGTAAATGTTCCCAAATGTCAGAATTAATGGATATTTAAAAAACAAAAGATTTTCAAGATCCGGGAGTCGCATGGCAACTATGATGACAACCAAAAAAAAAAAAAAAATGAAGCTTGCTTAATGATCAGAGGCATTTCTCCTGCACTCAAGAAAGAAACAAAATGGCATTCACTGTAGCAACTGACCACACTGAGCTGACTCAGTTGATGAAACATGTATCCCCTTGTCTGTCTATAGCAGATCCTTAATCTGGTTGAAATGGCTGCCCTGATCCAGATGACTGATATGCAAAGTTTCTGATCAAGGCCGCCAGTCTTCCAAAGATGGTGTGGTATAGGTTACTGACACTTTCTAATGAATACTATCAATAATGGACATGCAGATAGAATAATAATTATCATTCTTTTATATTTATATTTATATCATACTCCCTCCCCCTGAAATGTGTATTTTTAAACCATCTGTACTGGAGGCTCCAGAACTTTACAGAGAGACTGATTGTGAGATGAGAGAATTGTCCTTGTTGAGAGGAGGGTAAAATACATATTAAGCCCTGGCCTTGCATTGTGTCCCTCTCTTTTTTTTTTTTTTTTTTTTTTTTTACCTTCTGTTTTTGTAGAAAAAATAGCAGCTAGGTGTGTGTGACTAGGATGCTAATCTCTGAAGTACCAGCACAGTGCCTAATGTATTCCATCCCACCTAGGGGATTTGAATGCATAGCTCCAATTAATGTTAATGGAAACTTAATATTAAAATCACTTAGGTGGCTTTGAAAATCACAACAGGCCTATTCAGCACCCTCATAAAGCTCCTTTTTAACTGATGGGTAAAAGGGACCACTTGAAGGTGTATATACGCCTCGAAATAGAAGAGAAATCATTGATTATAAAGATTTGTATGGTCAAGTCAGGATGCTGGATATCTTTTAAAGGCATGCTACTTGGAGACTATTTACTTTTAATTCTTGGTAGAAATGCCTTTAGCTAATAAACTTTAATTTCTAAAGGTTCAGATTTTTGTCCAAAGGAAAACTTGAGAGAGATCTTTCTTTAACTACACAGCATTGGGAGGGATGGGTTTGACTCAAACCTTTAGACATTAATGAACTGGATAAAAATTCTGGGAACTTTGGTTCCAGTTTATAACAGAAAAAGTGAAGATAGGGCTAGAATTCTCCCATGTAGAAATGCAACTCTACTGAGAATGCTAAAGACTAGAAAGCAGCGAGAAATCTAATTGGTGACCTAGAAAACCAAGTCAGTTTAGGAAATGTCAAATCAGTAGGAACTCCTAAAGGCATGCAGACCAGAGCAAATAAGATTCTTTTTTTTGCCATGCAATATGAAGGAGACGAATGAAGGGTAATTTTGAGCCTACTCTATATGTCATGGTGTGTTTGCTGCTTTCCTAGCAAGGCCAATCCAGTCATATACTGTGCAGTCCTTGCATAATGGGCAATTCTTGGAAAGAAGGAACACCATTTAATAGCACATCAATTTGAGGTGATATCCAGTTATCATTCTGCAAAGGAAAGCACCATAAACATAAATACAAAATTAATTTGGAATTGAAGTAAGAACTTTGTTGTGTTCCTTGGGAAAGGGAAGGAGGCCTGGTCTATACCTTAAAATTAGGCTGACTTAGCTACATCATTGAGGGCTGTGAAAAATTTCATGCCCTAAGTGACATAGTTAAGTAGAACTAACCCCCACTGCAGATGCAGCTAGGTTGACAGAAGAGTGCTTGTATCAACCTTGCTACTGCCTCTTGAGGGGGTAGATTTATTTTAGTGACAGCTGCAGCTGTGACACGGTAGTACTTGTAGTGTAGACATACCTAACTCTTTGAACTCTGGAAGGGACTTGGTGATGTCTGTATTTTATATTGGTAGAATATTCACATACTTAATGGTGTAGTAAGATAAGATGGTGTATGGAACAAAAAATAATAGAAAATGTTAAAATAATAATCTTAGACAGACTAATCACTGCATCTTTCTTCAAACCTAAGCTGTTGAGAAATTTGGAATACACAGATGCTGTCTTTCCTGAAGCTGATGTTAAAAATTCAACCAGGACCCACACTTCAAAGTGTAAATTCAATATATGACCACCTCCTCCCCCAACTTGCCCAGGCGACATTGCCATCCCATCTGGGTGGGAAATGAGGGGAAGGTCATAGGAAAATAATTCCAGAAGTGGTTATTTATGGAGAGATTTAGGGGAATAGTGGATAGACGTTTAGTATTAAAACAAGTGTGAGAACTTGTGATGTGCTTTGACTAAAGCTGATGAGCCAGGAGAGCCATCCTGATTCCCTAGGGACTCAAGTTATCACCACAAAGCTCTGGGTCAGTAGGAATCAACTGATGCACCACACAATATGGCCCTGGAGCATGAGCAGTAAACTTCTTACATTTAAAACTGTCCCTGTTTGGGTGGAGACCCTATTGATTTGAGGGGCGCCCGTGAGTATAAATTTGGCAGCATGGTATTAATTGGCCCTAATGTCTTTTTCTAAAAAAAACAAAAACAAACAAAAAAAACCAAATACATTGATGGAAATTTATGCATGCAAATCAGGGAACTGTGTAATAAAAGCAGGACACAGAGGAGTGCTGAATTTTTTTCCTGGCCCTGTTACATAACCTGGGTCAGGATTATAACAGTTTACACACCTGTAGCATGGATCCATTGAATCCAGTGGCGAAAGCAACAAATTGTACTAATTTGCCCACACAAATGGCATGTATTTTAGGGACAATTGGTAAACACTCATTTTTGTGTTTTAATGTAGCTTGCTTGTTTTAGTAAATATGGCCCTAAAGATCAGACATCTCTTAATGATGATGATGCTGGGAAGAAGTTTGTCAATAGATGTCAGCACTAGTATAGTAGAGACATGGCCACTAGCATTGGCCACTGTCAAAAGACCCGATAGTGGGCTAGGCGGACCCAGTTGGTCTGACCCAATATGGCCATTTTTATGGCACAATATGCGGGGTTTGCAGGAAGGTTTTATAAAAGGAGGACAGAGTTGAATACTAAATATTTATCTGCATCACCATTAATAAAATTTGTGAGCCAATTAAAGTGCCAGGATGCTGTTGCAGTTACTGATCCATAAACTTTACACTTATTTCTCAATTATGCAATCTCTGTACTCTGGCTGGCTGAGGTCTTATTTGCTTAATAAGACCTTAATTTCAGAGTTGCTCCTCTGAAATTGCACAGTAGAAAAATCACTGTAGTCTGATTGGCTAAAAGTGATCCATAACCAACCAAAGAGCAAGAATTTGCCTACTCACTTTTTTGGCTGTTGCTCAACACCTGAAACTTGATTATGTCAATCCCTGGCTACTGGTCTTGGAATACTCTAGCCATGCTCATTTCAACTTCTGAACCCCTTCCAGCCCTATTACTTTCCTTCTCACCATTTCACCTCATCTTCCTTTCCAAATGCAAACAGATGGACATCATACCAAAAGGACTGAAGGTAAAAAATCCATTACAATCTACATACCACACAGACTATGCTGACAGCTTGTGCCACACGCTCTCAAAGAAACTGCAGACCCACCCGATCAACATCCTCTACAGCAAACGGGGAAAGATTAAGAATGAGCTCTCAAAACTGGATACTCTCATAAAAAACCGACCTTCCACACAAACTTCCTCGTGGCTGGACTTTACAAAAACGAGACAAGCCATTTACAACACACACTTTGCTTCTCTACAAAAGAAAAAGGACACTAAACCGTCTAAACTACTACATGCCACAAGGGGCCACAACAGTGGTTCCCTTAACCCACCCAGCAATATTGTCCTATCTCGGGGCCTCTCCTTCTGCCCCTCCCCCACCACGAACATGATACAGTTCTGTGGTGGCCTAGAATCCTATTTTCGATGTCTCCGACTCAAGGAATATTTCCAACACACCTCTGAACAACATACTAACCCACAGAGACCTTCCTACCAAGACTACAAAAAAAAGGATTCTGGGTGGACTCCTCCTGAAGGTCGAAACAACAGACTGGACTTCTACATAGAGTGCTTCCGCTGATGTGCACGGGCTGAAATTGTGGAAAAGCAGCATCGCTTGCCCCATAACCTCAGCTGTGCAGAACACACTGCCATCCACAGCCTCAGAAACAACTCTGACATCATAATCAAAAAGGCTGACAAGGGAGGTGCTGTCGTCGTCATGAATAGGTCGGAATATGAACAAGAGGCTGCTAGGCAGCTCTCCAACACCACTTTCTACAAGCCATTACCCTCTGATCCCACTGAGGGTTACCAAAAGAAACTGCAGCATTTGCTCAAGAAACTCCCTGAAAAAGCACAAGAACAAATCCGCACAGACACACCCCTGGAACCCTGACCTGGGGTATTCTATCTGCTACCCAAGATCCATAAACCTGGAAATCCTGGATGCCCCATCATGTCAGGCATTGACACCCTGACAGCAGGATTGTCTGGCTATGTAGACTCCCTCCTCAGGCCCTACGCTGCCAGCACTCCCAGCTATCTTAGAGACACCACTGACTTCCTGAGGAAACTACAATCCATCGGTGATCTTCCTGAAAACACCATCCTGGCCACTATGGATGTAGAAGCCCTCTACACCAACATTCCACACAAAGATGGACTACAAGCCGTCAGGAACAGTATACCCAATAATGTCACGGCAAACCTGGTGGCTGAATTTTGTGACTTTGTCCCTCACCCATAACTGTTTCCCATTCGGGGACAATGTATACCTTCAAATCAGCGGCACTGCTATGGGTACCCGCATGGCCCCACAGTATGCCAACATTTTTATGGCTGACTTAGAACAACGCTTCCTCAGCTCTTGTCCCCTAATGTCCCTACTCTACTTGCGCTACATTGATGACATCTTCATCATCTGGACCCATGGAAAAGAAGCCCTTGAGGAATTCCACCATGATTTCAACAGTTTCCATCCCACCATGAACCTCAGCCTGGACCAGTCCTCACAAGAGATCCACTTCCTGGACACTACGGTGCTAATAAGCGATGGTCTCATAAACACCACCCTATACCGGAAACCTACTGACCGCTATTCCTACCTACATGCCTCCAGCTTTCATCCAGACCACACCACGCGATCCATTGTCTACAGCCAAGCTCTACGATACAACCACATTTGCTCCAACCCCTCAGACAGAGACAAACACTGACAAGATCTCTATCAAGCATTCTTACAACTACAATACCCACCTGCTGAAGTGAAGAAATAGATAGACAGAGCCAGTAGTCACCTACTACAGGACAGGCCCAACAAAGAAAATAACAGAATGCCACTAGCCATCACATTCAACCCCCAACTAAAACCTCTCCAATGCATCATCAAGAATCTACAACCTATCCTGAAGGACAAGCCATCACTCTCACAGATCTTGGGAGACAGGCCAGTCCTTGCTTACAGACAGCCCCCCAACCTGAAGCAACTACTCACCAGCAACCACACAACAGAACCACTAACCCAGGAACTTATCCTTGCAACAAAGCCCGTTGCCAACTGTGTCCACATATCTATTCAGGGGACACCATCATAGGATCTAATCACATCAGCCACACTATCAGAGGCCCGTTCACCTGCACATCTACCAATGTGATATACGCCATCATGTGCCAGCAATGCTCCTCTGCCATGTACATTGGCCAGACTGGACAGTCTCTACATAAAAGAATAAATGGACACAAATCGGACGTCAAGAATTATAACGTTCAAAAACCAGTTGGAGAACACTTCACTTCAATCTCTTTTGGTCACTCGATTACAGACCTAAAAGTGGCAATTCTTCAACAAAAAAAAACTTCAAAAACGGACTCCAACGAGAGACTGCTGAATTGGAATTAATTTGCAAACTGGACACAATTAACTTAGGCTTGAATAGAGACTGGGAGTGGATGTGTCATTACACAAAGTAAAATTATTTCCCCTTGTTTATTTCACCGCCCCCCCCACTGTTCCTCACAGGTTCTTGTCAACTGCTGGACATGGCCCACCTTGATTATCACTACCAAAGGTTTCTCTTCCCCCCCCCCGCCCCCGCTCTCCTGTTGGTAATAGCTCACCTTAAGTGATCACTCTGGTTACAGGTTTCAGAGTAACAGTCGTGTTAGTCTGTATTCGCAAAAAGAAAAGGAGTACTTGTGGCACCTTAGAGACTAACCAATTTATTTGCGCATAAGCTTTCGTGAGCTACAGCTCACTTCATCAGATGCAAACTGTGGAAAATACAGAAGATGTTTGTATACATACAGACCATGAAAAAATGGGTGTTTATCACTACAAAAGGTTTTCTCTCCCCCCACCCCACTCTCCTGCTGGTAATAGCTTATCTAAAGTGATCACTCTCCTTACAGTGTGTATGATGTATACACTCTGGTTACAGTGTGTATGATAACACCCGTTGTTTCATGTTCTCTATGTATGTAAATCTCCCCACTGTATTTTCCACTGAATGCATCCGATGAAGTGAGCTGTAGCTCACGAAAGCTTATGCTCAAATAAATTTGTTAGTCTCTAAGGTGCCACAAGTACTCCTTTTCTTTTTGCGGATACAGACTAACATGGCTGCTACTCTGAAGCAGGGGGTAGTGATTCACCCCAAATGCCCTAGGTAACCCCCAAAAGTGTTATAGGTGGAGAAGCTATTTCAGTGTAATAATCATTCATAATTTAAAGATGCTCTCTGTTAAAATCTCAAAAAGAAAATCTTTTTACTTTCTTATAAATTATTTACTGTTTAGTTTGTAACATGACAAGTAATTTTTGCTTTTTCCCATCCATGATTTTTAATTCAAAGATTGAAAATGTTGACCTAGTTCCTGGTAAAAAAACAAAACCTTGAAAGAAATGGGTAAAATGTCCCTTAGTATGACTAAGAAGGGTTTGATATAGTTTACCTCTGAACTGAAAACTTCTAAAGGTATTTTAATCAGAAATATCTGTTTCAAAAGGGAACTTGTTCAGAGAGGAGTACAATGACATATGTGGGACATGTCTGTACACTCTAATTGTCGGGGGGGGAGGGGCATGGTTCCACAGGTCCTAAAGCGGAGTTTAATCTCTAATCAGGTCTGGAAATATATACACGATAGCAGGTCAGGTTCTCTGTTCTGCCCCATCCCCAACCACTCCCCTGGCATTTGCTTATAATCCCTGGTCATATGTGGCTTTTAGACAAACTGTCCAGGGACTGCACCAAGCATGGGAATTGGGAAGCTGTGCACCATATGATATTTTTTACATTCTGAAAATGTCTCTGAAGCCTCTTTGTCCATTCTCTAGGTCACTAGATTGGAGCTATTCGTTTTCCAGTTTAGACAACAAAAATATGCAGCTTTCAGCCATTAGGTGTATTCACTGATAATTCATGGGAAACCATTAATTTCTTAATTGTGTATTCCACTTAAAGGAACATTATCAATTAATTTAGGTCCATAATTCACCTACTTCATGATATTTGGCCAAGAGTTTCCAAAAAACATTGAGCCTAGCTTTTGGGTTCTAAATCCATAATTAGGCAACTGAATGAATAGCTATTTTAAAAAAAATGCAGAGTACTCAACAGCTCCCATTGAGGTCAAGGATCAGGATCCCATTATGCAAAGTGCTGTAGACGTACAGTGAATATGCCTGCCCCTGTGGGCTCACAAGTTATTGGTTTAATGAATTTTATAAGTTAAAAACGCTAGTAATGTTATAAGATGAGTAGTGTTATTCTGCTATATTTTGTAGTAGAATCTCAATAGGTCATGTTCATTTGCAGGATGAGTTCTTTTGTATGTATATTAAGATGTTGCACAGTCTTTTATTAATACATTGTAAACTGGCCAGATGCCTCCACCTCTCATTTTTTCTCAGTGGAATAGTCCCCGTAGTCTCTCTGAAAACTGCACTAGAACATGAAGATTCCTTTACTGTACTTTCAAAACATAATTTCCTTGTAAAAAGCCTGAAGCTTACGAAGAAAGAGAGGAAGGAACCCAGTTGCATGGCTGACAGGGATATGCAAAGCTAAAAGTCGGGCTCTGCTTGTATAGAATTGTAAGCCTTTTACCTGTGTTGAAACCTTAGGAAATGACCCTCAAAATATCAAGATATTGATGTCCTCTTCGTTTAATTGAAGGTGTTATTGGTGGGTGAGCAGTTGTGAAATTTTTAGATTGTTTTACATCTTTTGGCTTAATTGGTACATTTTTTCCTATGAGAAACCCAAAAGAAATTCCTTTAGGGAAGTTCTACTACTTAAGGGGAAACAGCACAGATCCAGTGAAAATAGACAGGTTTGTGATTTGGTGATCTTACTTCTGCTGTACTGTCTTTCTTCAAACAAGCAAAAAGTAACCTCTATAAGGAAAATCAAAATGGAGGGAGAGAAGAGTTGCATTTAAATAATATTAAGGGGGAAACATCAATTCACAAAGGCAAAGAAATTCTGAGCAATGTCAAAGTCTCCTCCTGTATATTGCACAGAAACATCTGATTCCTATAATTCCATCTACCTGCAAAGAGATGGATGATGGAAGGAGTTCTACCCCAACAATCCTTATTTAGTCAGACTTACAGTGAAGAGTTGTCTAATCTAGGCCCCGCATTCTCTTTCCACTGAAGTTAATGGGACTTTTGCATTGTCATCAGTGTGAGAAGTTTTGGCCCCTTAGCTTCTTTTAAAAGTATCAATACACAATGACACAATATGTGGCCAAATGGGTAAAAAGGGCATTGAGGTAGAAATTATCCATGATACATCCAGTCTCTGATTATTTGAAATTGTAACAGAATGTTGCCAAGAGAATGGTAACCAAGGCCCCTTTCTTGCCACGAGCTCTACTTGGGTGGATTCTGACATGAAGCCCCATTGGCTTCAGCTGAATAGGCCCCTCCTATCTGCCACTCCTGGACACTGAGGTAGATGAGTCTACTCACAGGTTTAACAATAAGCAGTGCATAAGCACCTTGACTTGTCAAGGCTCAGATCACCAGAGACAAATATTTTCCTTCTGCAGTGGCCCAATACTACAGTAAATGCAAACTGCATGCCATCTTCCATTGACTGATGTGATGTATCCTCAATATATAATGGAAATGCTTACATGCTCATAACCACATTTATTTAAAGATGTGGCTGTTACACTTACTGCACTGAGAAATTCCCTTGGAAATTTAGTTGTAAAAAAAATTCTTCCAAAGGCCTTTTAGTGCATTGACCTTATTTCAAGGTTTGGATTGTTTTCTTTCTCTTAAGTACTGCAGGGAATTTCTGTCAGGTTGCCTTACCTCAGTTCCTCTCCAGCTTTCCAGCCTAGACAACTTTCATTTCAAACTAGCCAACAACATTACAGAAGTCTTTCTGCATTGTCTCAATATTATTTTTATTAATCTAAAATCTAACTTACTGTTTAGATAAAACACAGATAAAAGGATGTACATATAAAACTACCCAATAGATGCCATATGTGGATTGGCATAGGAACATGTCTTATCTCATCATTATTTTTAAGAACTGAATTCTTATATCCATAGAATACCATATGCATTCACTCGCTGTTAAAAGCCAAAGAAAGAAGTTATCTAAGCCATGCTAGGGAAAGGAAGAGAGGACAGTGTTCCACAGGTATTTTCAAAGGCATAAAGCCTCTTGGCAGTGGGGGAGCGGACTGGGAAGCAAGAGGTATTGCCAGAAGCCCCACTGCCATGATAGCCTGGATGGGAGGAAGCCATTGCTTTTGCCCTTACCCCCCCTCAGATCTGCTGCTTGTACCCTACTAGTGCTGCCAGCACCATTACCTACATCTTCCCCTGCATTCTCAACTGCCAGCAAGTATATTATGGCTCCCTGTGCTCTCTTACCCTCCTAGTATGTCAACACAGGGTTAACATCATCTAGACACTAGGGCCCAGATTTTTAAAGGTACGTAAGCATTGCTGAAGTCAGCCTTGCAATGCCTACCTGAGTTAGAAGCCTACATATCATTTTCAAAAGGTATTCATTTATTTAAGAGCTGGGATTTAGACTCCTAAGTAGCTAAATCCCTTTTGAAAATGAGCTTTAGGCTCCTAAATCATATAGGAGTTGTAACACTAAGCACGGCAATGCCTAAATGCCTTTAAAAATCTGAGCCTAATTTCTTAGATAGCTGCCTGAGTTTGATTCCATTTCACCTGGAAAATTCAGTGGTTGCATCCACTATCCTTAATAGCCCCTTGTCCTAAAGAAAAATAAGCAATTGTCCTGGATTGATGCCAGAGCCGCCTCCCTCCATTCTTCACCACCCAGCCCTATATTTCAATAATTCTGTGAATAGAGAGATCCTCTCTTTTACTATTGCATTGTAGCCATAATTGTTACTTTGCCATATTCTGTGCTATTGTTTACCACTAAACTTTGCAGCAAAAACTTACAGATTTGAGGGTAAATGTTGCTTTGAGCTGGAATTAGGGTCTTACAGTTTAAGGCCAAAAGGGACTATAGATCATCTAGTCTGATGTACTGTATATCACAGGCCATCAACACCACCCAGCAACCCGAATGAGACCAAAGTATTACTCATGGCACACTAGATATTATGTGTCACAGGCAGAGAATAGGAGGGAGTGAGGTGCACCAATGCCCCAGGCCCCCACAATGGAAGGGAAATGATTAACTTAGTTATACCCAAATAATCCTGGCAAGTGACCCTCACTGACATGCTCCAAAGGAAGATCACTGCCAGTCTCTGTAAAGTTTACACACTGCTCAATCTCCACCCCCATTCCTCACACCTCTGCTACTGCTCATCTGTTTCATACAAGAGAGCAACATGAGGCAGGCACAATTTTGGGGCTGATACAAAATGTTACGCTTCATGGCATCTTTGTGTTGGGCTGCACAGCCCTTTTGGTGCCCCCAAAAGAGACTCCACAGTCTTGTGCACCCCCTACTACTGGACACCCCCAGACAGGGTTTTGTTGGGTTAATACTTCAGTGTCAGCTTGGGTTGGGGGAGTGCAGTGGGGTGGTCACCTGCTCTTGGAGAGGGCTGTGGGCTAGAAGCTGGGCTGAGTGGGGAAGCAGCTGCAGCTGGGCCATGCCCCAATCAGGGCCCAGCTGGCCCTTTTAAAAGCTGGGAGCCAGAAGCTTAAGCAGACTCCCTCTGGTGGGTGGGGGGAGGGGGACAACCTAGAGTGAGGCAGGGCTGGGGAAAGGCCTCAGGAGCTGGGAAGCCCTAGGCCAGCAACTCCCTAGGCTGCAGAGCCTGGTCCCAAGCCCATATAGGTATTGGGGTTGCAGAGGGGTAGCGTGAGAGTGCATAAAGGTAGCCAGTGCAAACTCCTTGTTGCCTGTGATGATTGGCTTTTATACTGCAGTCTGCCCCAGGGTGTGGGGCTAGACACTGACTGGCAGTAGCCACGACTGAGGTGACATGGGGATAGTGGGTAAGGGTTCCCTGGGGTGGGGAGACGCAGGGAGTGGGGGTGCTACCAGGGGGGTGGCACCCAAGGCAAAGGCACCGGGTCCTGGGAGGGACCAGGGGCCAGTGGTAAGGTGGATCACCAGCCTGCGGAGGGCGCTCTGGGCTGGAAATCAAGCTAATTCTCAAGGATGACCAGCAGGAGGTGCCGCCGGGTGAGTACAAACGCTTACAGGGGGGCACTCCAAACTGTCAGCTAATTAGGTGCAGCTGATACTTGTTTCTGTTCGTGCCTTAAAGAGAAGCTGGGTTATTCAACTTTGAGGGTCAGAGTTGACCAAAAGACAGAGGGGAAACAGAGTTACCTGCCTTGGCTTTTATTTTTCAGAATAAAAAAAAAAATCAAATCCTTCCTCTTTGTGCTGTGGGATAGAGGAAAGGGAATTATAAAAATGCCAGCTGTCCATTGGTAGTGAGAAAGGCCAGTCAAACTCAAAGCATGGCATTTGCATTCACAATGAGCTACTTGACTGGGAAACAATGTCAGGAGACTCCCGCATGGTACAGCCCTTCCTGAAGGGAGGAGATGTGTGCTAAAATCCTAAGAATGCCCCTTACAATGGGTAATTGTTCATCATGTCTGCTGGAATAAGGGCTATTACCATGCATATGTATGTGTAATTTCAGTCACTCTCTCAGGGTGCATTGGGTCTGATCCAAATGTGTATGGTACTTTAAACTGTCTGCCTTACATTAAAAGGGAACAAGTTCCTGTCTTCAGTTTTGGAAAGACTGCAATGAGGAATGGTTAATTTTTAGGTGAGATTCTCTATTTTATTGATTATAAAATATAAGTTAACCATACATATAACTGAATGACACACAAGCTGGTCCTCGTGTTAAATTAGAGGACTGAAAGTCATCACTTGAAAGTTTTGCTCTTAGCTTTGCTACTTGTTTGCTCTTTGACCTTGTACAAGTCACTTAACCTCTCTGAGCCTCAGTTTCTTCATCTGTAAAATTGGGATAATATTTTCTTATCTAACCAGGCAGCTGGTAGGCTCAGTTCATGAACTGGAAAACCACTTAGAGATACTTTTACTGTACCTTCGATTTGGGTATTACAAAGTCCATTACCGTTTTATTTAGCTTTGTTCAAATTGGCCTATACAGCTAGACAGCTACTAATGTTATCTTGATGTACAAAGCACTTTTTGTGTGAGGTTTGACTTGCAGTAAAATGCCAGGTAGAATTTTTTTCCTCAGGAACTCACTGGAGCTTGGCTTACAAAATCTGAAAATGAAATCAACCAAAATAGGTCAAACACAAAACTATATGTCCTTAAGTGTCCTTTTGTCCTCTTTTAGCAGCACAGAACGTAGTTGGTTTTTTCCCATAAAGTTTAATCCTGTACTGTTTCTTAATTGCCTTTGCTGACTATATCTTGTTTATATTCTGAATACCTGCTCATGTGCAAGTTTTCATTTCCTATTAAATATAGTTCAGAATGATGTGTTCATTTGTCAGTGATCCAAAAATAATGTGCTAGATACATGAACAGCTGATGCTACTAAACATGACATAAAAAATGCAAGGCTATATTACACCTTATTTCAATAGCCCTTACTACTGGGATATTTTGAACTTTAAAAACTGCACAAACAGGAATCAAGCATTTAATATATAATCAGATAATATCTCCAGTTTTGCCATTTTTTTCTACTGTAGCTAATTCTTTAAGAATCCCTCTTTTTTTCATTTAATCCCTTGAAGTAGACATGTTTGTTCTGTGACCATTTCACAACATTTGTGTCTCCAACATAATAGAGGAGATGAAGGGTGCTGTTTACTATTTTCTTCAAGGTTGTGCTTTTCTGAATTGGTTGTCCATTCTAGTCACAACAAAATGAATCCATCCGCTAATATTTGGCGTAGGAAAAAAGGTTAAAAAGGAAAATCATCCAAAGCCGTCTGAGCCCACTTACACAGCTGTAACATATAATTTATTTAAACTCAATCAATACTTAATCTGGAATTTAAATTCTGCTAGATGTCTGCAGCATGGCTAAGAGCAGCTGATGCCAGAGAATAAAATTTTCTTGAGGCTGTGATTGTGATGAATTTATAATATGCTCTAAAAGTGATGCATTGACCTAAATTCACAAAAGCACTGCTACTTATATTTACTGTTATGAAAGGTGTTCTTGCCACAATTCTGCACTTGTAAGTGTCTTTATTAAAAGGATGATGGGTTAGATTGGGACTAATGGGGGAGAAAGGAAGGAGCCTTCTGGCCTTTGCATGGTCTGCATAAGGGCTGTCTAGGATCCTGCCCTTGTGCCTGGAGGAGGATAGGGATGATGCCATATTGTTCCCCATCTGGAGAGCAATCCCCTGGAAAGGGGAGGGGGGCAGATTGTAGGCAGAGTCATATCTCCAATCCCTTCCACCCATCCCCAGCCAGCTGCTGTGCAGTGGGGAGTACACTGCACCTTTCAGAAAGCATTATGTTTACCCTTAACACAGGCCTGGTTCCTTCTGATTGTAATTCTTTAATCGTGTTTTCAGTTGAGATCCATACAACAGCATCTACAAACCTACACATTTATTAAACCAGTTGTGTGGGCAGGCTTACTGTAGAATTCACCCCTTTGTATTTGGTTATTTAAAATCCCCTAGGCCCTACTATTGCAGGAGAGGCATATGAACAGTTCCTATTGAAGTCAGGAGGAATTGCATATGCAAAGCTCTTGGGATGGTCAGTGTCCTCGAGTTTCTAACCTTTTGGCAAGCCTCAGCACGCTCAAGTCCTTTTTCATAAAAAAGGACTGCCATCTATGTAGGAGGATGCTGTAAGCCATCTGCCTTATCAATGACACGAATCCTATTCTGAGCCTTTTGTTACCTTGACTGCTTGTAGTCATACTTGATTTTTTTTGCATCGCAGTTCTACATGTTTGATAGATCCATGATCCTCAGAGAGTTCATTTAAGTAAATTGGGTGATAAGTAGGTGAGAGAGGTGGATAGCACTAAATTTTGATGACCGTTCCTTTTTTCTCTTTTCTTCACTTGATACGATGCCTTGAAGGTAAAAAGGGAAAGACATGAATTCTGCTCTCCTGACTATGTTTGAATGGTCTCAAGTATTCTTTTCATAAGTGCTTAACATGCAGTATTATGACTTGGGCAGTTATTTATTCTCCATTCCTCGCTCTAACGCTTTTGGGGAATGGGGACTTAAAAAGGAGGATGTGTTTCAGGATTTAAATGCTCAATGCACTGTGTGTCCATATTCTTCTAGTTTCTTACCTCGCCCTGATACAATGGTCCATATCCCACTGTCAGATGAACCAGTGTAAATGTGGACTTCTGTGATTCCACTGACTTCCATAGTGTTATGCTGCATTTAGTTAATATAACTGGCAGCAGGATCTGGCCCCAGGACTTTATTTTACCTCCCTTAGATCTTATTCTTAAACTACGCATTTCCTACTGACTGTTCTGGTCCAGCATGCTTTTCAGGGACAGCCCAATAGATGATTGCATTTTACAACCATTCAGGGGCCTAGTTAATCTGAACTTCCCAGCAAGTGCAACAGTTACATTTCAGAGTTGAAATGAATTTAAAAATGTGAAAGAGATCTGAACTCTAAGTTCTTACCTAATGGACCACTAACTGGTTTGATATAGAGATGAGCTCAAGCTGCAAAGCCCAGATGCAGACCTGAATTTCTTTAAAGTTTGGAGGCAAGACAGCTCTTGGATCTAGACTTCAGTTCAGCTCCTCATAAAGATAGATCCCTGCAGTGATCTTCAGAGCTAGTTCCTCAAAGTTCAGGGATTTTGGTTTTAGGCCCACCTCTCTTGTAATATACTCACATGCTGTAATGTTAATAAAAGTAGATGGATATGTTCTAACAACTCCAAAATTCACTCCAGGTATAAGTCCAATGACTACACGTCATTGAGTGAGACCAGGCATGAATTTGGGTCACAGACTCTCATGATTATTGGCGAAATGACATGTCCTGGACATATACTGCCTAAAAATGCCTCAGATTAATAACCCTAAAATTAAACAGCCTTTTAAATGATTAAAGAAACTAGGAAGAAAATCAGAGGTTCATATCAAGGCAATTACACCCTGTTCATCATCCTCATGAGTCATGTTATTCCATCTATCAAATCTACCTACAACACATGTATGCAAAGTATACCATTGAAAAGTTAGGGGTTAAATTTTTTGTGTAATTTCATTGAAGGGGCAATAGATTTCTTACATTATGAAAAAATCTCATTTATTATAATTACTTTTAAATGTATATTAGCATGCAGAGGCAGGCCAGGATCCCATTGTTCTAGGGACTGTACAAACATATAGAAAATGACTGCCTATGCCTAAAGTTGTGAGGTTTTTCATGGAGGTCACGGCAGTCACAGATTCAATGACTTTCCGGATCTCCATGCCTTCTGCAGCAGCTGATGCAGCTGACCCCAGGGCAACCCAAGCAGCTGGGATGGCCCCAGGGCCAGCCACTGCTTGGGTGGCCCCAGGCAGCTGGTCCCAGGTGCTGCCCCAGAGCAGCAGTCTGGGAACAGTAGCAACACCCCGGGCTGCCCCGACACACACTTAGGGCACTGCTGCTGCTCCAGGCAACCCCCACAGCAGCAGCGGTGGCGTGCCAGAAACACACACACACCCCACAAGAGTAGCAGCAGGGTCTGCTGGAGCACGTCCCTCCCCGCCTCCTCCCCCAGAGTACCTGCAGCATCCTGGAGCACCTAAGATTTAGTCAGGTGTATTTATAGTACAAGTCATGGGCTGGTGAATTTTTGTTTATGACCTATGAAGTGAGCTGTAGCTCACGAAAGCTCATGCTCAAATAAATTGGTTAGTCTCTAAGGTGCCACAAGTACTCCTTTTCTTTTTGCGAATACAGACGAACACGGCTGTTACTCTGAAACCTGTTTATGACCTCTGACCTGTCCATGACTTGTACTAAAACTACCCGTGACTAAATCAAAGCTTTACCTATGCCCCAGACAACTTAAGATTGAGAAGATGTAACAGATGGAAGACACAAAAGCTGACCAAGGTTGGGTGAAAAAGAAATAGGGAGTGCACCATTCTTAGCCAAGCGGGAGCAGTAAGTGGAACTTGATTGTTACCTTGCCATTATCAGATGCCAGTTTTCTTTCTGCATTACAGAAAAGGTAAGTTTTTTATGGAAATGATTTGAAGGAGATGTTTTTTCCGCCCCACATTCAGTGAGGTTTTACCAAGCAGATTTGCTGGCACAAACTCCTTTTTGACTATGTGAAAGCTCACAACTTTGTACTATAATTTGTTTTCCCTTCCCACCAGGTCATTAAAAACAAACATAAAAGAAAAAAACAGTGTTTAGTTTCAGTTCACGTGTGAAACCATTTGCGCAACAACAGTGGTTTCTTGTGGTCAGTAAGACTAAATGTTCTGAGCATTCCAGAAAGTATATAAATAGACTGGTACTCTTGCTAAAGTTATGAAGTCTTAGATTTTTTTTTTTTCACTCCTCGGCCTCTCTTTAGCAAAAATCAAGCAGAGTAGAATGTTTGAAAATTTTGGCCATCATTTTCCTCTTTATATGGCTTGTCCTTGGTTAACTTTTTTGAAATAACTGTTAAAGTAAATGGATGTTAAATTATTTATTAAAGCACAGGTTAGTATTATAATAAAATGAAAATTGTCACTTGGAGTCTCCCACACCTCAAGCTGGTGCTGATCTGTCTCTCCAGGCTGGTGGGTAAAAACTGATCACAATGCTTATAAAAAAGTCTACAGGCCAATCCACAATGTGAATGTGGTGGTTACATAAAGAAGGTCACATATGCTCCTCTCCCAATCCAGCAAAGTTTGTAATGATGGGCAGAAATTCCTGAAAATCTGTGGCCTTAGGCTGACTGAGTAGGTAAATGATTATGCATGATCAAGAGAAAGATCTTTCAAGCCAAGAACATGAACCCAAATTGTCCTTGGATACTACAAATTAGCTATTCTCATACTTTGATCTGTAGTTGAATCTGAACATGTGTTGTTAAGAAACACACGTTGGTCATCAAGGTTGTCTTCTGCTGAACAAGAGTACACAGCATTTGTCACTGTAAAAATATACTTCAATAGCTGGGAAGAAAGTGGAGACTCATTAGAAGACATTTAGCAGCTGTGTTTATACTGGCAGGCAATTTGAATATTAGGTGGCAAGACTGAGAACTGCAGATGCACAATATTGTTCAGACATTGTGCGCTTACAGCCCATTTCCAGGGCAACACGCTATTTTATATTTCCTGTGGTGTCATTAATCACATTTCATGATGTATCTCACTCGCTATTTCAACTTGTTCTCGTAGACTCATTTTGTAGCCTTGTTTATTTAGTAGCTATTGTACTGTTTCAACAAATACCATGTCTCCTACAGATAATAGCTTCTTCTGCTTTAAGGGGGAAAATTAGGGGCCTGTGTACTAAGACTTTCAGTAATAATCAAAATGTACACTACATTAGAAGCGTACACTACATCAGCTTGCAGTTGGCCAAAAAGAGACATTCATATTGCTATTGACTATTTATTTAGAAATGAAATTCATTTCCTGGGAGAACACACAAGGATTATCATGACCAACCAAAGAAAAACAACTTTGCTTTCTGCTGTCCTTTAAATTCTACAGTCTCTCAATGGGCTTTCTTTCAATTTTGCAGATGAGCCCCTGAAGGTTCAGTAGTGACTCTCAGCCTATTTGGGAGAAATATGCTGAGAGAGACAATATGACCACCTGACAAATCTCTTTCCTTGGTGAGTGACAAACCTGGGGAGTCTCAGGCCCCACACCAGCCCTTTCAATGGGCATTCGGTAAGCAGAAGAATTACAGGATTTTATTTTCATTGTTCTGTGGGTTTGGCTTTGGACTAAATATTCAGGGGCATTTATGGCACTTAATTACTGGCTGTGTTGGGAGCCATGTAGAGCTGCATTGCCCCAGCAGGAGCCCTAGGTGGCCTGGTGTTTCTCCTGAAACTCCACAATTCATGAGGAAACATTCTTGATGTACCAACCTTTAGGAGGACCATGCATAACCTTCTATAGCTCTACTGAGATAGCAAAGAGGAGATGGGGCAGTGCTATGTCTCTGCTTTCTCCCCATTCCTCCTCCGCCCAAATGGGGTGGGGGGGGCATGCTCTGCAGAGTGCTGGGATGACACCTGTGACAGACCCTGCATGGCAAGTGCAAACGAATAAATGTTTTTCCATCCTCCCTGCAGTGGATCCTGCCTTGTGTATTCTGTCATGGGCTAGCCCAAATCTGCACTTCCTCTTTGTTTGGTTTCCAACAAAGAAAGCCAACATTGAAGAATTTTATTGACCTCTAGAAAGAAGTGTCACCAAGGAGTTCACTGTGCAGTGAATTAATAACTCTGTATGAGGGATGACTTATCCACATGGAGTGATCAGCAGTTGCTTTAGGAAACCACCAGCCTGTCTGGTGCTCCTTTCCATGACTTGCTTATAATTCTTCAATGTTTAGTTGTAGCTCTCTTTGGTATGGCTTAGTGGAAAGCAGATAGAAAATCCAGCTCTGTTTATGCTACATGGCTGGGGCACACCTAAAGGAATCTGTTTATTTTGAACTTTTTTATTTGAGGAGTTACCTGGTAGTGACTACTGAAGTGAGGGATTCAGCCCAGTTTGTTATACATTCCTGTTCTCCTGTATTTGCATAATGTGCTGAGCTCTTGTGAAATCCTGCCACTTACCTTGGTCTAACTGGGATCTGAGCTGGTTTGAAACTCTGACCCCACTTATGGACACTCAGCTCTTTTGAGAATATGGCCCTTAATCTCCGAGAGATGCCTACTGAGTCTGCTCAGAAATTTTGCTGTGTGTATTTAAGAAATGCTGAGAGATTAAGTGACTTGCACAAGGTCAGACATGAGGCTGGTGGTAGAGCAGGAAAATAACTCCATCTCCAGCCAGGTGCGGCTCTACCAATTTTGCCACCCAAAGCAGTCACTGCCGAATTGCTGCTGCCCAAAAGCCACCGCGGTGGGGAGAGCGGCGGAGCTGCCGCCGCGGGACACAGACTGCCGCCCCACTCTGAATGCCGCCCCAAGCATCTGTTAGGGCTGGCTCCAGGCACCAGCGTTCCAGTCTCCAGCATCTGACACCAATGCCTTAAACACAAGACCATCCTTTCTATCTAGAAAAGGGAGAAAGTCACTATCCCAAAAACATTACGGACCCCACGATTTTTAACAGCTCTCTAGAATTTTTGCTTTTTTTCTGAATTATTTTGCAAATACCAAGTTTTTTTACTTCAATTAAGGTTCTGTTCTATTGACCAGATCCAGCTATTGCAATGTAAATAGATGAACTGCTGTTGTTTGATCCAGCCCCGTGAAAACTGTCTCCAGAGCAGCAGCACAGTTCAGAAATACTATCACCATTAGCGCACACTCTAGACTAGTCACTTAAAAGTGGTATGAATTCTGCCTCTACCCTCTCTCTCTGTGATGCATTGAATTCATAGCCTAATTGGGACTATTTAAATGCTAGTATTAAGCGCATACTTTCTTTTTTTTAAAAAATCTAGGAAATAACTAAGTTAATATATTTGATTTTAGCCAAAAGGCCAAGAAACCCACAAATACAAAAGTTAAGATTCCCAGTAGAAAAAGTTGTGTCTAGTGCACAGTCTATATATTTTGTGATAGCAACAAGATTAAGCTATGCATTTAACCAGAAAAGTAGGAATAGAAAATCTGGCATATATGCAGTGTATTTGAGTTAATATTGCCATAAGAACCTAAATGTATTAATTTCATATACTTATTTTTCTCATTTTAATTGTAATGTGTCATTAACAAATTTTCATTTAATTAAGATAAAATGTATGGGCTAGGCCCCAGGACTGGGTTTTCTGTGCCTGGAACTGTTTGGGGAAGAGGGCATAGTGAGGGAGCATGAAGGATTGATCCAGTGCTTCAATCTAGAGCAACATCAGGGCTGGTCTAACTTGCACTGGCTGGTAATGGCCTTCAAGGGGCTATGGCAACAGTTGCTGGTCAGCTGGATATGGCAGCTCTCCCACCATGCCCCTTATGATAGCCAATATAGGGTAGTGTAGGAGTCACTATGCCACCTGTGGACTCCCCCATGCTGGGAGAATCTCCAGTAAGCAGTAAAGATAACTTTTCTTTCTACTTAGCAGGAATTGAAAAAGCAGCCAAAGCAGGGGAACTGACTCTGGCCCTATAGCTCTTGTCTCATCGATGTTACCTCTTGAACTGACTGACACCCCACTTCCAGCCCCCTAGCACAAAATACATAAAAGCTAGAGAAACCTAGAAGTCCTAGCACTCCTTCCCTACTCCAACCATGAAAACACGCAACAAAGAGGGGGCAAGGAGGAGGCGGAACTATGGCTTTGGCCCCTTTTACATCACACTGAGGATTAGGACTGGTGCAGTGGGGAGTAAATGTGCTCCCTGATGAGGTGTTCCCTCTCCTATGGCCGTGAGCTGCCTGAGCTCCCTCAGGAAGGCATGACTCCCCTCAGCTCTGAAGGCTTTTATGTGCCTAAATGGCACAAATGTATAAAACCGATTCTTTATTTAACCAAAATCAGAGTGTATCCTTTGACAGACGCCAGCCTTGTAGTGAGATGTGAAATAAAATCTACATGCTCATTACTTCATAATATAATGCAAATATGCTTTGATATTTTTCATCTGGAGTTCATATCAATGCCAGGTCATAAATCTACTGTACTCATCACCTAGTTCTGCCATGGTTACTCACATGAGCAGCACCTTATTGTACCAGTAGCCCCACTCAGTGAACATTACTAATGGTGGCAGAGCCCAGCCCTAGTTTGTTTTTTGTGTTTTTTTTTTCACCAGCCAAACCATTAATTGTCTAAGACATTTAAGGGAGGGGTGCTTTCACACATACCATTTTTAATTGGCTTCTGGTGTCATGACCTAATTAGCTGTGATTCCAGGTCATTGTTAGATTATAGTGTTGTTTCACACAGTGCAACAGCCATGGCAGAATAGGGAATTTATGTTCACGGCAGACACACACAGTATTAAAAAAAAAAACTAAAAATACTCCTCCTGAATGACTGCTAACATAACCCCACTATATTTCTTAGAATCCAAAACTCTAAACACACAACAACCAAATACAGGGAGACACTGTAGACTCCTCCCTGAGGCAGAGAGGTACAATTCAACCCATTTTGCTTTAGGTTGGCTCTTTTGAAGACTGACTGCACAGGACCCAGATTGCACACTTTCCTCGGAGTCCCATAGTCTGCAAACAGGACTAGGGGCCCCTTAAGATTTAAAATTATAGCCTGTAATTTTCAATACACCACAGAAATAATGTGTTTTTACTGAACATTTTAGGAAAATAATAGTTTTAATAGAAATTGGCTCAAAAAGTTAAATTTGGACCTGTAGTTTGAAACTGCAAATTCACTTTACTTCCATGGAAAAGCTCTGCTATCCAGTGGGGAAGAGGGAAGAAATATGTAGCAGTACCCATAGCTTTCAGTTAGTGCTCTGTACAGAGGATGTTTACACAGCCCCCTATGTAGGGTTTGGTCCATATATGTTCTGAGTGCAGACCCACTGGCCTTGTTACCATTTGTGGGCGCACAAACCCATTTCTCACCCCATTCCCTTGTGGAATGCCTACTACAGTAACACTTCATTTGTGACATCTAGATTCCTGCATGATTAAGGATGGTCTTGTGGTCGAGGCACTGGACTTGGACCCTATATATCTAGGTTCAATTCCCATCTCTACCACAGATACCTTGTGTTGCTTTAGGAAAACCATTTAGTATATCTTTGCCTCAGTTCCCCATCTATAGAATGGGGGGTGCAATATTTCTCTCCTTCCGCTCTCTGCCTATTTAGATTGTAAGCTCTTCTGGGCAGGAACAGTCCCTTACCATATATGCAGATATGCAGTGCTTAGCCCCTTAGAGTGGAGTCTCTTGATTGAGACCTCCTAGGCACTGCCTAACACAAACAAGAATGATGTTTGGGAATCCTTATTGTTTAGCTGCTGGTATAACTGTACAATTTTTCTGCTTTAGGGGCCTGCTCCTGCTCCCCCTGAAGCCAATGATGAATCAACCTACATAATATATTAAGCCTGATTACAGTCTGTTTTGAAACACACAGAATCCTTTTCCTTAACTCTTGTGGCCAGATCCTTGTTTCTGCTATAACCCTGGAAAAGAAAATAGCACCCAGGGATTGTTGTTTTGCTACTAGACCATGAATAATGGAGACAAAGTCTCATCTTGAATAATATATAGAATTAAATTTAATATTAATCCTGTTGTAATGTTTAATTCCAGCAACAAACCCAGAAGCAGATATTAATGCATGAAATTTGAACTGGTCTAAATTATTTTTTATTAAGCATGCTAACATATAAAAATTTAATCAAACATTTTTTAAAAGTAATGAGCTATTTTTGGATGCTACATTGTTCTGTGGGGAGCAGTCATGCACTTTGCATTTGTATTGTCTTCACTTACTTTCCACAGGTTTAAAGTTTTCTGAAGTTGTGTGGTTATTTTTTGAAAATCGGATGAAAAGGGATTAAAGGCTTTTATGCTATGCATTCAGCTACTCTGATAGGAAGAGTTAATTAAGCAACTTTTACAAGGACCTTTTCCAGTTGGTTTCTTATTTATTGATATGTTTTCCTCCTGGAGATGAAATGATATAGCATTTTCAGTTGTTGCTATAACTAAACCAAAGAAATGTCAGACTCTGGATGCATCTAAACATGTCTGATACAAATATTCTAAATGAAACCCAAAAGGGAGAATGGAAAATGTGGAGCTGATAGGTTTTTTCCCCTTTATGGTTTTAAGCACCTAAAAGTTTCCTCTCCCATTTAGAAAATCTGTCTACAAGAAGCAGTTTTCCAAATGATCTGTCCATTCAGCCCCTCTCATGACAATTTTATTTTTACATTATATCTCCACATTTCTACGCACCCTGGTCAACTGGAGCCTGCAGTACTGTTTAAAGAGCTGCTAAGGCAAAGACAGCAGCTGTCTAAATAAATCCAAGTTTTCACTGAGAAGATGCATTTTTCCTGACCAAAAAGAGCAGTTCATAGCACAACTACTTGAAACGTAAAAAGTAAGACAATGCCACCCCTGCCCTGCAACAAATCTGTGCAAATAGATGCAGCTTCTCTCTGATCACCATTCAAAACATTTCACGTAAACATTTGAAAACTTCACAAATCATGTTGGAATGCAGTCCCTATGACCTTAACTTACATGTGCAGTCCACTTCCAATTATTTAATTAGTGCCTTAGTAATTGCTCCTTTAGTAAATAAACATACCAAATTCCAATTAACGAAATGAACTTCAATTAGTGAGCTACTAAACCCATTTAAACTTTATGCATTCAATTTTTTTTAAAGTATGTAGTTAATGAAAGTACAGTTTAGCATGAATTCTAATTCCAAATAAGTAGTAAAAGATTCCTTTTTTTTTAAATCCAAAAATAAATATTAACAAACACTTACTTCTCCCAAATATCCAGTTGCTTCAGTAGTTATACACCCATGAACACATATTAAAAACTGGTTTGCTAGAGATTTAGACAATGTATCTCACCTAAATTAAAGATGAAGGAAGTAAACAGAGGTGGATGGAACTATAATACGTTTATGCCAAATACCCTTCATCAAATGATGACTTTATATCTAACAGTGTATTTTCTCATTACATATCAGTGTGTCTCCTAGTTTACTGGCAGACCCTTTCCAAATTAATCTCATCTGCTCATAAAGGACTTGTGGCCTGTGATACCCACTCTTATTATTTAGAGATCTACTATCCATCTTATCTGCCCTGCTACCATTCATGCAAGTTCTCATTTATACTAGTGGAAGCTAAGCACAAGTAATGGAAGAGAAAATCTACTCAATGGCTCTGATGACAATTGTTACCTTCTTGTCTTTCAGATCTTTCTTCACCTGCCTGTGCTATATAATAATTCTCGCCCTGCTGATAGTAGGCATATGCAGGTCTTGAAAGATTTTTACCATTTGGTTTGATTTTTGTGCCACTGTTTTTGATTTAAAGCTTCTTTCAAGTACACTCCAGTCTTTAGTTTCCCATTTGGCACTGTTTCTCACAAAGGCATGTGGCTCAGTTGAAGTAACAAATGATTTAATTGCCTTCCTCACAAGATGGAATGGGCAACTCTCCTTGGTTTATAGATGTTGAGTAAGTCTTGCCTTGATAGATCTATTCAGTGCTGTTATTGAGATCTGATGGCCATTTTTTTTGGAAGATGCGCACAGTGGGCCTGATCTGTAGTATAATAACCACTTGTGCTACCTGATAACTTATTACTAAGAATATGCTGGACAAAAGAAGTCTTGACCTTTAGTCTCTCAGTTCATTTAGCCTAGGATAAAAATAGCTTGTAAACAAGAAAATGCCTCACGTTATCAGTGAATTGTTTTACATTTGTGATGTATGTCCTGGGAAAACTGTTTGAAGGAGAGACTGTACTAGTTGAGCTTCTATTGGAAGAAAGTGTTTTCCAGCTCAAAGGGTTGTTTTGGGATGGGCCAGCACTTTCTGTACACTTTCTTTTCTTCTGAAGACTTTCCTTTGTGGGGAAAAATCCTACAGCATTTAATATAAACAGTCTGTGTTTCTATAGGTTCTTTCAGGCATATGATGGTTTAAGAGAGAATTCTATGGAATGGTCAAAACTTCTATAAAAAGATTTGCATATTCTGTTAATTCTGATAGGCTTTTAGAGACATTTGCGTCAAGCCCAACTGATTTATTTCCTACTAAATCTATAGGACTTTTCCAAAAGAGTTTCTAGAAATGGGAGAAGCAGTGGCACTTGCCTGGCGGTCCCTAAGAACTCAGATGTGAAGGAGCAGCAAATGTTAAAGCGAGGAGTAGAGGGCTCCACATGGGGGCTGACGTCAGCTCTGTCCTGTGTCCATGAAGGCATGTAAGGTTGGGTGGTGCTGGGAATGGAGAGAAGTTATGGGAAATGAAAGAGGTGTCCTAGGGCAAGGCCAGCACCTGATAGCATTCTTCTTCAAAATTCAAGTTTGTGTAGTGCCTTAGCCTCCAAAAAGTAGAATTGTATCAGGGATAAACTTGACCATTATAGCTAGCAATGATGTTAATATCCCAACTGAGCTTTCAAAGGAGCATTTTAGCTACATAATTTCTGTTGTGAGGCAACTCGCTGCCATCTGTCCTTAGCATGAGGAAACCTTGTCTGTGTCTGCCACTGGTCAGCTCCCTGACTTGCCTAGCCACAGGCAATTCAAGTCCTCTCCTCTTAGCCTACACAGACTCTGCCATCCCTTTGAAGATTAGCGGTAGGCACGCTCCAATCCCCGAGTCCTCTGAGCATTCTCTGGAATGTCCAGCCCTGTTCCACTGGATGCTTACAGAATTCACAGAACTGCTATTTCCACAGGAATAGTACATGCCAGCTTATCAGTATCACCTTAGGATCATCACTCTGCCTAGTGCACAGTACTTAGATATGTTTATAGTGAAAACAAGAATATGTTTATTTGACAAAGAATAGAGATTTGAGAAGAGCCAAGTAGCATTAATAGAAACAAAAAGTTACCTATAAAATAATAACACACATTCTAGAGCCTAAACTTAACTAATAGGGTGCTCTTTTGTCCAATAATATACTGCCTACCCAAAGTCCTCCTTACAGCATTTTTAACTTGGATGGCTGAGACCCTCCTATCATAAGAACAAGCCCATGGGCAGCTTGTCTCCCCAGATGAAGGATACCAGTGCATCTGTCTACATTCCTAGATATATTAGACAAATGCTTTGTTCATCTGTAAACAGAGTTCTGTACCCTTTTCCCCCATACTCTATCCCGTTTATCTCTTTCTGTTAATTTCTTTTTCTGAAGTCCCCACAATCTCTTCATTAGCATTTGACTCCATACCAAAATAGACTTCCATTGTATGATACTTATCTCCCTGGCTGACCATTGTGTATCTCTCACCTCTGACCTGCTGGAACCTCTGGGTGCCCTGCCTTTAACTTCAAGGCTTTCAAGAAGATCATTTCCAATATGCATACATATCTCCTTACACATTATCTGCACATACATTTTGCAAAGATTACGAGGAACGGTGTGACACAGGCTTTCAGTTGGGTTCTCATATGACATTCTTGTATTACTAGGAGGTAGATGCCAGACCCAGGGCAATCCCGGTAATCATTGTGAACCCTTGTGCTCTCTGCCAGTTGGCACCAAGAGATCCTTGGGTCATGTTGTTATTGCTGGTGAGATGATTGAAGTTAATAACTAGCCATATACCACACTTTTCTTGAAGTTCTGTGTATTCCTGTAAACATACCTTTCAAGCTGCCAAGGCTCAAATAGGGGACACAATATGTGACGAGCCCAAAATGAGGGATTCTGATGGGGTGTACAAACCCTGCACTGGAAAAGAAGGGGTTACAAAGCTACCTTGGGTCCAGGCAGCCCTACCCCAGCACACCTGCAAAGCATGCCTGTTCTGGAGGAGGAGCTTCACAGGTGACCAGAACAGCTCAGTAACAGGCAGCCTATGGAGGTAAACAGACCTACACTCTTCCCTCCTGCAAGGGAGCACTATGGGAGGTCTAGCCTCCTGGGGCCCTGACTACTGAGACTCTACCCAGCCTGCTGAGGGGGAAAGGATTCTGGACACTTGCAAGATCTGGGATTTATCCTTGAGTTATTTTGTTTATATATCTTTGCTTTGCCCTTTTGTGTAAGGAAAATGGTAGGAAGCAGTCCGGGGAACAGCAATGCAGTACCTCTTGCAAGTGTAAAAAACTCACTTCCCACTACAGGGCCCAACTGGAACCTGATGAGACTGATCAGGTGTATCTACATAGCAAGCACCAGTGAGTCTCAGAGCTATTGGCTGAGCCCCGTGAACCCAAGTCCATCGATCTGGGCTGTGAGACTCTCCACTGCCCACTGTGTGGATGCACCCACAGAGTTTAAGGCGAGAAGGGAGCACCAGCTCATCTAGTCTGACCTCTTGTAGATCACAGATCACCCACCCACTAAACCCAGCAACTGAAATAAGACCCCAGTGTTACAACCCAGAGGAGGTTAGACTATTAGGAGATACGGGCAGAGAATACAGATGGATCAGTACCCAAGGTCCCTGAAATGGCAGGTAAATGATTAAATGAGACATACCCAGATAATCCTGGCAAGTGACTTGCACCCTGTCATGGTTCCTTCCCCACTCTGAACTCTAGGGTACAGATATGGGGACCTGCATGAAAACCTCCTAAGCTTACTTTTACCAGCTTAGGTTAAAACTTCCCCAAGGTACAAACTATTTTGCCTTTTGCCCTTGGACTTTATCGCTGCCCCTACCAAACGTCTAACAGGTATATAATTGGGAAAGAGCCCGTTTGGAAACGTCTTTCCCCCTAAAATCCTTCCAAACCTTACACCCCCTTTCCTGGGGAAGGTTTGATAAAAATCCTCACCAATTTGCATAGGTGAACACAGACCCAAACCCTTGGATCTTAAGAACAATGAAAAAGCATTCAGAGTCTTAAAAGAAGAATTTTAATAGAAGAAAAAGTAAAAAGAATCACCTCTGTAAAATCAGGATGGTAAATACCTTACAGGGTAATCAGATTCAAAACATAGAGAATCCCTCTAGGCAAAACCTTAAGTTACAAAAAGACACACAAACAGGAATCTACATCCCATTCAGTACAGCTTATTTTCTCAGCCATTTAAAGAAATCAGAATCTAACGCATATCTAGCTAGATTACTTACTAAGTTCTAAGACACCGTTCCTGTTCTGTCCCCGGCAAAAGCATCACACAGAGAGAGGGGCTTTGTTTCTCCCTCCCCGCAACTTTTGAAAGTATCTTGTCTCCTGATTGGTCATTTTGGTCAGGTGCCAGCGAGGTTATCCTAGCTTCTTAACCCTTTACAGATGAAAGGGTTTTTCCTCTGGCCAGGAGGGATTTTAAAGGTGTTTACCTTTCCCTTTATATTTATGACACACCCACATGCAGCAGAGGAAGGTGAAAAAACCCCAGGGTCACTTCCAATCTGACCTGGGGGGAAATTCCTTCCCAACCCCACATATGGTGATCAATGAGACCCTGAGCATGTGAGCAAGAACCAATCGGCCAAGCACCTGAGAGAGAAAGAAAACACTCGATGCCACCTCAGAGCACAGGCCCAACCCATCTCTAGCTGTGGCTTCAGATGAAGGAGATTGGAGGAAAAAACCCAAAACAACCAAGTATACTTTGGGGGCAATGCAGGGGAGAAAATCCCTTCCTGACCCTTGCAGGTAGGTGACTGAAACCCTGAAGCTTGAGGTTTTAGGAACATAAAACAAAAACCAGAAGTGAGCCCCAGGGCTGCTGAGCTCTGGTCCCTGCCATCATAAGCAACCCATCATACAATCGCACTTATAAATTTGTCCAGCTCTCTCTCAAAACTAAGTTGTTTGCCCCACAGCTCCTATGTGGGAGGCTGTTCCAAAACCTCATCACCCTGGTCATTAGAAAACTACTTCTGAATTTGTTCATGGACTGTTTATATTCATTTGTTTTTTTGCCAACATTGTCCTTTAGCTTAAGTAGCTCTTCACTGCTCTGGTATCTAACCACCCTGATGTATTCATAGAAAGTAACCCATAGCCCCTCTCAGCATTCTTTCTGCTAAACTAAACAAACCAAGTGTCTTCTAGTTTTCTCTCATAAAATAGGTTCTCCACTCTCCTGATCATCCTAACAGGTTTCAGAGTGGTAGCCGTGTTAGTCTGGATCAGCAAAAAGAACGAGGAGTACTTGTGGCACCATAGAGACTAACAAATTTATTTGAGCATAAGCTTTCGTGGGCTAAGCTTATGCTCAAATAAATTTGTTAGTCTCTAGGGTGCCACAAGTACTCGTCGTTCTTTTTGCTGATCATCCTAGTAGATCTTCTCTGCACCTGTTCCATTTTGAGAGGGTGCCCATGTTCCCCTACCAATCCCTGGATAGGGCTGAAGGCAAAAAGCTACCCCAAATACAGGAAAATCTAGACTAGGAAGACTCTATAACTTAGAAGGTCATGACCTTTAGCCATTGAGGCCTGCAACCCCTTGCCTGACAGTGGGACTATCCTTCATTGGACTCTTTATATATGCTGAAAGGGATGGACATCTTGCCATAGGGCTGAGATATGGCAGGGGCAGACCACAACAGGATTGGAGTGGTTGTGAACAGGGGCTGTCAGAAAAGAAGAGAGTCTGCTATGCCCTTGCCTGATTAGTAGGCTGCATATGTGATTAGTGACCCCTTCACAGAGACACAAAATAGTTATTTCTGCAGGGTGTTGTATATTGGATATTCTCAGATGTTATGAAAGAATAAAAACCCAAAGGCATCTTTCTGCTATTTGCTGTTTTCTATATGACTAAAGATACTGTCCCCAAATTTGATTTACTGATCTGGGCCTGATCCTGACGATATTAAAACCAATGGGAATTTTGCCTGTATCTTCAATAGAAATAGGATTTGGGCCTTCATTGCTTTATTCATCTCTCCCTTGAAGGATTTTTGCAACGTGACAAATTCATGCCACATGTAACCTACAGTAATCATTAAAATATCAAATGCACATTCACTGAATTCCTAATGTTTCTCTCTTTTAAGTTGTTCCAGCAGAGGTTTATATGAAGCCTGAATTTTCATTACCTTTCCAATACTAAAAGAGTCTTTATTGACTTGTTTATTGGAACAATGGACTAAATTTTCTGCTGGTGTAAATTGGCAGAGCTCCATTGGCGAATAATCTCAAAATTTAAAATGTTGATTTTTTTTTTTTCTTTCCACTGGAACATACGTGGCAATGTCAACTCCAAGGGTAGTAACAGGAAGATCCCTGTGTGTTGTCCTGGTCTCAGGTTAACTGAGCAAAGGAAATATCATATGAGAACCTAATAAATAAAGGTTTTTTTATATTTGTGCTCCAAGTTAACATATGGTCAGCCAGTGTTTTCCAGCCCCTTCTATATCCATCTATTCTTGTCTGACTACTGTAATTTTCAGGACTGCCCATCTTGTTTTGTTGCTCTATAAATGTTTGGTCTGCTGATGCTTCTATTATTCTCACTTTCGGCAAAGTCATGTCTTTGAAGATTCCTACTGCAATATGAGGAAACATTCCTATAAGACTTTTAATCTGACCTTTGGAATATAGTGAAACACTTGAGAACTCTGATCTGTTGTAGTGTCTTTTCTTTGCTGATAGGTAGAATCCCAGACTTGGCTATGTTCTATGATGTTGGACTTTCAACTTACTGAGTTCTGCTTGCTATTCTACATTCTTATGTAGCATGACAATTCCCAATGCACAACAATTTATTCAGAATGAGCTGAATTTCCCTTACTACAATTTTGAGGAATTTTTGGCTGCCAGTAAAGTTCTGCCTGTGACAGATGTCAAACTGCCATGTATGTAGCTGGAGCCGTCTATAAATACATTCATCAGCCCATATGTTCTTCAGATATCTCCTCTCTATACAACATAAAGTTTTGGAGGCTTTTAAATATTATTTCTAGATGACACAGTGGTCCTAGGGGAAAAAAATACTTATACAATTCATAACAGATTGGGGCTACTGGTTTTGCATGTCATGTCACTGAAATACTTGTACCCAGAATACAGTAGTTTGGTACTGTACAGCATATTCAAAATACAGTTTTGGGAAAAACAAAAGATGTGGTGGCAACTGAATCCGAGCCAGATTTAAAAACGGACAAAACAGCAGCAGCAACATTCCATCTCCTGTAATTCGTCTTACTCTCCCAGCCTTTTTTCTATAATTTCAGCTACCACAAATCATAATTAAATTACTATAAAATCTATTGCCTGAGTACTGAATTAGATTCTGAATCTCCCCAGTAACCATATGGCATGTATCACATACCAGGCTTGTTGAACTAAGGATTGAAATTATCTGCAAATAAATTGCATGGAAGTTTTCCATAGTTTCCTTATGTGACCCTGTACAGGGCTTTGAATATTTGAGGTCAGAGGGAACATAAATATTCATTTCTAAGTGACTCACTATGGATCCTCCATTGGATGAATTATAGAATAATTCTAGTTAACCAACAATGAAAACATTCTGGACATTGACGATTAGCGTTGTACACGTTGGTTTGGCCTGATGCTTTTTTCGGTAAAAAAAGCTTTGTTCGGACTGCCCCCTACAGAAAATAACATGATACTTATTTAATACTTACGGTTTATAGTTATTGAAAAAAGAAAGTTCAGAAATGTATCAGAAGAGTCATTTATCTGGATTCTGTTTGCTTTTTACAGTATTGAGGATAGTGTGGCTGCTCAGTAGGGTGTGTAGCCTGCAATTACACACACACAAAGTGTCAAAATATTTATTTAATATTGGTATCAGAAAATGGATTTTATTAAACATCTCATTTATGGCAACAATCGTATTTGTCATATTTTCAGCAAGCCCAATTGCCTAAGCAGACCAGTGTCTGTGCTTTGCTTTCTCTCCAAAGACTAACGAATAAGGTTACGGTTTTGTCATGGTTATTTTTAGTAAAAGTCATGGACAAGTTGTGGGCAATAAACAAAAATTCACAGAAGCCTGTGACCTGTCCCTGACTTTTACTAAAAATAACTGGGGCGGGGAGGGACTGACCGCTGTGCTGGGGGCTGAAGCCAAAGGAAGTCATAGAGGTTCGTTAAAGTCATGGAATCCATGACCTCCGTGACTAAATTGTGTCCTTACTAATGAACGATATAATTGCCAGCAGTTATAAACTACCACACAGCTCTTTATAAAAGAGCACATTTATTCTTAAGGGGAAAGTACATTACAGAGAAAACATACAAAAGTTCCCATATGCATGCTACAAGCTTACCAGAAGTCGCCCAATAGTGCTATGGGGCCTCTGTAGGCCAAAGTCCTTCCAACCCTTCCCAGGAAGGATTGGGGGCTCCACTTGGATAGAAGGTTCTGTCCATTTGCTGGATCAGAAAGAAGGCCCCGAGTCAGATGAAACTCGGGCTATTTATCCAAAAGTCCTTTCTCTGTCTGTTTGGTCTTTGGAGAATCCATTTTGAACGAGTATACGTGAGCCTCTTCAGGTGGCAGCACTTCTCTACAGGTGTTGCAACCTGAGTGAATTTGCCTATTCACTCCACAATGTTCTTAGCTCCTGGAGAAGCTGTGGTCACCCTCCCCCATGGAATTACGTACTTTCCCTGGCCTACAAAGATACATAAACTTAATACAGTAAAATCGCCCAAAGATATTGCAGGAGATTGCCAGATCTGTCACACTCCTAATTAAGTGCCTGATCCAGCAAGGTGCTTAACACCCTCAATCCCATTCAAATTGATGGGAATGGAGAGCATTTGGCAACTCACAAGACTGGATCCAAGGTGACGAAGACCTCAGAGGCCATGCAGTGATTGAATGAATGATCATTAATTTGATTAGCACTTTGATGGTGAGAATGGGATATGCTCTCCTATGTTTCTATATTTATCTTATGTGAAAAATTTTCCATCTTATTTGCTTATTCCAAATCTGTATAAATATGTAATATCCTAAAGATATTATAACTAAGTATTATAACTAAAATCAGTATGTCGAGGACACAGATTGGCACAAAGCCTGTATTTTCTTGAAATGTTGCTTTATTTTATAAATTCAGTGAAGTGGAGAGATTTTGGTATGTGATCTCTAGGTAAGTGTAAGGTTGTATTCTTCCTACTAATATTTCACAGCAATATTCCTAGGCATGGACCCATTTCTCCATCCATTTGCCAGAATGGCAGAGTGAAGATTTGCTTTGTAACCAATACCTTGATCAAGACATGGAAAGACATACTTAAATATACTTGGAAAGACATGGAAATATACTTGATCAAGACATGGAAAGACATACTTAAATATATAAGAAAAATAGTTCTATTTTTCTTAAACTGTAGTTTCAATAAGAAACTATATCATGGGAACAGATCAAAATAATTTCCTGTATTCAGGCCTTTTGTTCCTCTCTAAATTAAATAGTTACAAGTTTTTAAATAGTATCTCAAGAAAGATCTTGCTACCCACACACTTTGTGAACATAGTAGCTTTAATGTATGAAAGTCTTATTTTGTGAATGTGGTTTCTTTCTGACGTTCTAGTAAGAACAGGCCACAGTTACTCATGAAATGGAATAGTCTTGGAGACCACACTTATGTCTAACATTTTTGTCTCTGCTGTTATCCACCCAAACTGATACCAAAAGTATGAATGCAGAAAAGTGTAAATCAAAGATTATCTTTAGCCATTTCCTTCCATTTCTTCCATATTGGACAAAGAGTTCACTTTGTCTCCTTTTTGCTTTATGTTACAAGTAGGAAGGAGCTGAATTTACATATTAGCAATTAGGGCTCAGAAAGTGTTCGTACTATATGCAAGCTCTGCTCTCAGGAGTTGGGAAGGTAGATCTTTCTGCTGAGAAGATCAGCAGGAAATAGCTAACAACTTTAGGATGATTATTGTTAGGCTTCAGAGTCAACATTCCATTGAGCTGAACAGGAACAATTTGAAGCTCTCTTAGGATCATTAACTGAGTTCTTTGCCTCCGATTGGGTATGCACATGTTCAAAATGTATCTAGATTTTTAGAGAAGGGCTAAATAATAAGTGCCTTTTACTGTAAGGGTTTTAGTCTTTAATCAAAATTAACACTGCAAAGAAAAACAATTCTGCATACAGTTAAAGTATGTTAAAGATAAATATATTTTTATTTTTATTTTTTGCTTGGAAGCGGGAACAGTTGCTGTTGACATCAGAAAGTTCTCCTTTGTCTTGTGTATATATTTCCCTTCTCTGCTCCCAAAAAACAACAGTCACAGAGCTTGACTCCAAAGACTTGGCATTTTCTCTAATTCAAATTAAATTTAAAATAATATATAATTAGATTTATGTTTGTCTTGTAAATGAAAGTTATATTCTTGGCAGCAGGAACCAAGGAGCTGGCTGGTGGAGAGAAAAAACAACTTCTTCCTTCCCTTGTTTTGTCCGAGCTCCTTCCTTCCTCTGCCAACAATCACAATTCTTTCTTCAAAGGGAACACACAGTGAGTCAGAGAGAGCCTCAATTTTCAGTTCTTATTTTGTGTTGTACAAGCTGAAGCAAATTCAGCAGTTCAACTTCAGGGCCCTGCCTACTAGACTCCTAAAGCAACTGACATTGTCTATGTGATGCCAAAATGGCTCCTTCTGTTACATCTTCATCAAATTAAGCAAAATAGGAAACATGAAAAAAAGTATTTCTCTCAATATTTCAAAATGGAAAACCTGAGAGATTCATTTTACTTCTTGCATAAATTCTTGTAAATGACAGCCTCTCTTACTTCCCCCTTACTGTACAACTTTCTGTTCTACTCACCACATACATACTTTGGCCCCAAACCTGCAAATATTTCCCAGTTCCCATGTGCTTAGAGTGCAAAAAGTGTTTATAGGATAGCACCTTAGATTCTTTCTCTAGAACAATACATCACAACTAGAGTACCTTGTGGTGCATAATCTTTATTTTTGGCTATCTGTGTATCTAACTATTGCCCTTGATGTTACTATCTTGTAATTTTCTGCATTATATGTGAACCTATGTTCAAAGATAATGAGCACACTTAGGTAAATGCACCTTTGAAAATTTGAGTTTCAGAGACCAGCTCCAGCTTGTGGCACAAAGTTTTTCCTCATTCTTGCCTCATTCTGTTATCCACTTGTATGATACTGTAGGTTTGCAGGATACGGTCCATTTAAAATAGCTAGGAATTAGAAATTCCACCCATTCTTCTCAGTGTAAGAAGCCAAACTGACTATTAGTAGGAAAGAGCCTTGCCTGGAAGAGTGTGCATGTCAGTCTGTACATGTGGAAAACTAAGGATATAATAGGGAATAAAGTGAATGTGTAATGTACTGAAAACAAAGCTGCTATAAGCTAATGCTGTCCTGAAAAAAGTGAGAGAATTGTGGTTAACTCTGTACGTCTAGGAGGTGATATACTCAGTGGTCTAACATCTACAAACAGTGGTTCTCAGCTCTCTGTGTTATGTGGGCCACATCCACGTGATATATATATATTACCTCTATGGCCCTGATGATGTCACATGCACCACAGTTGTGTGCTGATTGTGCTGCAAGCGGCCCACAGGCTACAGCTTGAGAACCATTAATCTATAGTATCCAGCACATTGACTTTCTGGTGCCCATTCCTAGTTGTAATGGACAGCCTTTCTCCTGTACCCAGAACCAGGAGGGAAGTGAGACCACTAACTCATTACATAATATGCAAAGGATTTGTGCACTGAGGGGCCCAGGTGTACAGGATATGAATGCAAGGCTTTAAAAAAATTACGTATAAAAGGTGTTCAGTTTAAAAGTTTGGGTTTTGTTCTTTCACAAATCTAGGACTTTACAATAATGTTGTACTGAATCTTCTTACCTGTCAGATTCTTATTAGGACTGTAACCAGCAAAAATGGCTACTTCATGATGACATTGACATTGGTAAGTATTTCCAAAAGTCACTAAAGAGAGATTGTCTAGGAGGTGATGTCTAACTTATGTGTCATTAATGATTATTATGCAAGAATTTATGTACGTTCACATTTCTATTTTTTGTTTGTTTTTTGATTCATAAACATAATACTGCTGACTGCTGATATAGTTGGTTCTGTCAATTCTGCCCCCGTTGACAAATTCAGTGGTGGTTAGGAATAACCATATGGAGGGATAGTTTGTCATCCTGAACTTACACTAGGACACTTTCAAAAAGTAGTTTATTCTTAATCATTAAGGACTAGATGTAGTAAAACCATGTATGTCCTCTGCACCGCAAGGTTGTGGAAGCACAGGAGATTTTTAATTAATATTTTAGAGGCCTCACAATGGTTTACCACTTGTCAATGGCAAATACAGCTCATCTCAAGATGGGTTTTCTTTGAGGGGTGAGGAACAGGGAGCAATCTGGAGGTGAACTTTGGATCAATGGTTCTGTTTTTGGCCCATCTCTACTTATGCACCAGAATTATATATCTCCCATATAACAAAACAATCCTTATTAACAAATGTGTACTTCCAAAGAGAAGTGGATTACGCTGTATCTTTGTTTCTGTGTCATCATAAAATGTGGATACCAGACATGAAAAGTCTGTATATTTTTTCTGCTCATTTGCTTGCCTGTTCTTTCCAGCATCCTCTGATAGCTTTGTTTTCAAAAATGTATCCACTCATGTGGGATAAACACGCACACTGTGTTTACATGAGTTACACAGGTTTAATAGCAAGAATCAAATGATTATATATAAAACATGCACTAATGAGCTGATGAATTAGCTGGGTCTTCCACGGCAACCACATTAGAGTGAATGCAGCTTGCATTGAAGTCTATGGGGTATTCAGCCATTTGTTTCAATGAGAGCAGGATCCAGCTTAGAATTTAAATAATAATATAATATGAATATTAATTTAATAATATTGCCGATACAACCGGAACTAACAATTAATAGTCACTAATAATAATAACCAAAGAAGCCCCTGTATCCCTTCAAAATGAGATTTGCTGTTGCTTTTTCTTAAAATAATAAGCAACATGAGTCTGCCTTATGTATTAACTACTTAGAACTATCACTTTAAAGAAAGGAATCCTGAACTGTAGCGATCAAACCTTGTGGGTTTTTCTCTAGTAGTCATGCAAAGGAGTCTGGGAAATCTCTCAGGCCCCAGGTTTGGTCTGCAGCTGACAGTGGTAGAAACAGGCCACTACTTGTATTTCTTCTCCTCAATGGTGTTAAGTAGCCTTCAGCCACCTTCACCACAGACTGATGTGACAGTAGCTACCAATCAACTCCCAAAGACAGACAGATGAAGTTCCCTAGAGATCTAAGAAAGACTCCAGCAGAGTTTAATCCATAAACATGAGAAGAAATGGCATTGAAGCCTCCAGAAGACTTCAAGGGTAAGTGGGCAGGGACATGACCTGTAGAGTAGAAGGTGGTTAGTGGGGGTACAGAAAGGGATTCTGAGTCAGGCCTGATGAACCTTGGCTGAGTTTCAAGTTCATAGTAAGATTTGAAAAGTGGTGATTTTAGCCTCATGTGAGACGTTCTTGCACAGTCCTAGAGTTATCAGTTATCTATGAAACGCATGGTGTTTGAGGCAGAGAGCTGTAGAGGCCAGAGTCTGCATTACATTTGCTCCCACAAAACATCTAGTCAAATGCTTTCCAAGCCAGACTGGGTGGAGCATTCCTGAAGAAAATAGGATCAACGATTCATACGTGAACTGGACAGGCCTGTGATCACACAAGCAAATAGTGTATGGTGGCTCGGTTCTCTTTTGAGAGGCTGTTGTCAGTCTGTTGCTGGGGACAATACTTTTCTTCTTGACATGAGGCTCTGGATATAATGATTTAAAGGCCTGAGGTGAATTGTAGGAGTGATCATGATAATCACTGTAATTTCTATGGCAAGAGTCCCTTGTTATGTGTGTAGGATGATTTGGGCCTTTTTCCTAAAGAAAAGGTCTGGCATACATTAAATAAAAAGAGAAATGTTGGATCTGATGGTGGACACAGACTAAAAACAACCCCATTTTTGCACCCTATTCCCCCCCCCCAGGGGGAAAAGACTGGCTCATTATTTTTAGCTTTGGGGCCAAATCACGTGTTGCTTTTGTGCTGCTAAAGCTGTTGCTGTGGAATGAACCAGTAACCACAGAAACTAGTTTATTCAGCTGGATCATCATCTTGGGTTAGTACAATTTTCTTTGATGCTATTAAAGTTGCAGCCTGTTGCCTTGAACCAAATATACTTGTGTGTGGTGTCATGTTTATTTTCTCAATCCCTGGTGGCAATGACTCGGAGCCAAATCATCCCGCTGCAGGAATTACCTATGAAGGGAATTGGAAACTCCATGGAGTTTCCCTGGCATAGTTCCCTACCAGATGGTGCCTCCGGAACCCCTCAAAAGGGGCTTCCACAGTGCAGAGGTAGAAAGAGCTTAAGTAACTGTTGCTTCAGGTAGTTTGAATTACTTTGGAGTGCATGAGAGGATAACGTGCCTGCTCCTCAAGCTCTGTGCACTCCCACCTTTGACCTACTGCTCCTCAGGTGTAGCTCCATATCACCCTATAAAACCCCCATGGATCCTGGGGAAGTTGGAGGGGAGGGAGAAGTATGCCATAAAGACTGCTCTTTCACATTTCCATGGCCTCCCAGCGCCATCTCCAACTGCTGAAGGGCTAATGTGCCCTTCATTTAATTTTTATCAGGATTCTAACATACATTTCCGTTCCATATGGTATTGTAGACTGGCTCATCAAACATACTGATGGTGGGAGACCACACCATTCCAAGATTTTTGTCATTGAATCTGAACAAAATATTTCCTAGTGCTGCAATGAGGAGAACCAATTTGGGATCTTTGGAAATGGGCATTACATCATCTTTTTCACTCTAATTCATAAAAACAGAGGGAGATTATGAATTGTGATGTGCTTAAAGCATTTGAAACCAAACATTTTGTGTGGGTTCTTACAAATTAAGTCTGGGATTTTTCAAAAGGCCCTGAGAAAGTTAGATGCCCAAGTCCCATTGACAGCCAGGGCCCCTTTTAAAATCCCAGCCTAAATATACACATGGAGATTTTTTTTCTAAATTCAGAAATAAAGTAAAATCATTCCCAGACTGTTTTCTTGTTTGCCAAGTTTCAGAATAAAATAGATTTTTGTATCCAAGTAATAAAACTCTGAAAATAAGAGTTTATGGAAATGCTGGTACAGCATTAGTTATAGCAATGTCAATGGCACATGATGTGATGCTATAGGCTGTTAATCCTAAAGAAAACTTTCTTGGAAAGAATTGAGCTTCAGAGCTCAATGGGATCTCAGAGGAAGTTGGACTGAAAAAGGAGAAAAGCTTTTTTGGCCAATGTAAATCCATCACGATTGCTTTCTCATTTGAGAGACTTAGATTGCAAAAACGAAGAGTTTTTGAACAGGAAAGTGACCACCTCTAAAACATTTTAAAGCACTGGTGATCTATATATATTCTGGGATTTTTAAATAATTCTGTTTTAAAGCCTTGAAAAGGTTTTGGAGAAGTTCTGGTGGGTTAACTGAGGAAGACATCATATAGTTTACCTGTGCTCACCGGTCTTATAGTGAGCTTTAGGTTGTGAAATGTTTAGTACAAATATACTTCTGTAAGAATTGACTCTTGGAAAAATTGCAAGAGGAATTGCAATGATGAAGAGTTAAGTGAACCCTAAGATAATGCCAAAAAGACTACAATACCATAGCCTGGGAGGTTTGAAGATTTTATGTGGAGGGGCCTTTAAGATGGAAAATGTAGCAGGCCAGGTTCCCAGGAAAGCATGTCATAGCATGGTTTTACAAACTTTCCAAACTTCTAAAGTGTCTAATGCATTTCCTGTCACAAGAAACGAGGAATGTTTGGAAACACAGATCTAAATTCTGTTCCCTGTTACACCTGTGTAAATCCAAAGTAATTTAACCAAAGTCCTCCTGAATTACTCGAGTTTTAAACCAGCATAAATTAGAGTAGAATTTGGTCTATAAAAAATAAAATCTCACTTATTAACTACAACTAGATTTTCTGTTGCTGATCACTCTAAGAAAAAAGAGTCTTCCAGTGACCACATCTTGGTTTAACAAAGCTTTGGAAATTTTGATGCTAGAAAAGCTCACCCACGGATTAAAACAACAAACCTGGAAGTATTTTTAAATAAATTACTCACCATCAATTATGCCCACCCACTTAGGCTCATAATTACTAATTAATGACAGATAACAATTGTTTTGTCTTGTTTAAAGTATCTCCTTCATTTTGTATTGTTGCTTACAGTTGTTTGTATTTATATGAGCATTTCAAGAATTAAACAAAAAATAAGGGTGGAAAAATGAGCAATACTTCAGCAGAAATGTGGTTGTCTTCCAGATAAATGAATATGGGGTTCTTTGGAAAATGATAATGTAGGAATAATTAAACAGAAGGGACTGAAGATTTTGGATACCCAGAATGCAGAGCATATGCTGTGCCTCTACCAAAATTTTAATCTTGTGAGTGCTCTTGTGATTTTTAATACCTTGGACATAGCTCATTAATCTGCAAAATAGAAGGTTAGAGCTTATATCCTTGAAGAATTTTCTCTGAGCTCCTACAAATGCCACTTCTCTATATGCAAAAAACATTTGTTTACTGATATCATTTACTTTCCTCAACTATAGCATAATGTATGAAAAAAGTGAAGTAATCTAATTCAAGATATAATAAAGAAGAAGAAATCGAATTTAAAAGACTATTGTAGACACAGATAACACCAGGACACCATATATTCTGCAATTCCATGGCCACAGAATTTATCCCTTACCTAAGGACTGTGCATAATTGCGCAACAGCATCTCAGCATTTCATTTTTTTAAAATTGTGTTTGTACTCTTAGCCCATTGCTTCCCTGCACTGCAATCCAATTAACTCCTGTTGGGGGAGATAACCTTGAAAACATGCAATGAGTATAAACTGATGCAGTGATGCCTGCTTACGTCTGTAGAAAGTCTGAAACTAGGGCTCCGAGCAACGTGAACCACCTCATTCATCTCAATTAGTGCTTCACGTGCTCAGTGACTTCACAATGGTGGGATGTGGCACTTTTTCCAAGATGCCAGAGAATTCAGCATTTTTGCAACCGAATGTGTCATTTTGCAGAAGCCTAGCATTTTGTTTTGTTGATCTTCAGCTTTCCCCATAAGAGAGAGTTAATTGGATTGCAGTGCATGCTCCCTGCACCTTTCACTGACCCAGGCAGCAGGGAGGTGAGGGCTAGGAGTAGGAGAATCTGAAGCTGACTACAAATTTGCCTCCTTTCTGGTACATATGGGGGAAGAAGGCCACCTGGACCCCGTCATGGGAGCTGAGTCCCAGGAAGTACAGCTAGGCCAAATAGAGAGCATTAAGTGGGGTGCAGAAAATAATCACTGTCAAAAATTATTATTAACTATATGTCAATGAGTCTGTGGGGAGGGGGAGAGGATTTCATGGTGATGGAATAAATTAATCCGAGGAATTTAGGGGCTGCTGCTGTGGAATTAAGTACCATTGTGACATACAGTTCACGAATACAGACCAAGATCCTGAGTTGTGGCTCTCAGGAGGATGCGGTGCAAAAATATCAGGTTGAATTTGTTTTTGGCTGAATGGTTTTCCATCAAAAATACAGATTTTTTCTAAATCTAAATTGTTTGTGGAAACATCAATTTCAACATCATTTTTGTCAGGATAAAGTCAAAATTAATCATTTCAGTGCTTTTATTCCATGTGGATAACATCAAAATATTTTGTTTCAATAAGATAAACCTGTTTTGTTTTGTACCCGAGGGTAGCCGTGTTAGTCTGTATCCACAAAAACAACAAGGAGTCCGGTGGCAACTTAAAGACTAACAGATTTATTTGAGCATAAGCTTTCATGGGTAAAAACCCCACTTCTTCAGATTTTATGCTTTGTTTTGACTCTATCATTTCAATGCATTTATTTTTTTATTTTTATATTAAACATAAATTAAATATTATGTTTATATGTATTATATGATGTATTTTAATATTAATGTGTTGACATTATTGAAACAAAATGTTTGACCTTAGCAAAATTAAACATTTATGTCATTTATGCCGAATCAATCTTTTTCTGCATTGTAATTGCATGGGAAGTTTGAATAAAAAGCTGAAATTTCAAAACAGCTTTTTATTAAAATGAAAACAAATTCTGAAATGTCAGAATTTCCCCCTGGAACGGAAACTCTGTTTTCCAGCCAGCTGTAGCTATAAAATACCTAAGACTTCTCTGTGCCAGGCCAGTCCCACAGTGAAACTGAGAACAGCTTGGAGGGCCTCAGCGTGCTGGGGCAGAGAGATGACCTACACATCATCTTTCCTCCAACCACTCTCCTTGCAATGGCATCGGGCAGGGAGGGTTGCAGAAAATTATTACGATGACTGTGCATCACCTGAGAATCCCCTAAGTGGGAGAATCCTTCAATGGGCAGATAAGCTGGTTTTAGGACATCTTTGCATCAGGATCTGAGCCAAAAATTCTTGCTTTTCCAAAGAACTTCTGAGTCCCCTTGGGCTTCTTTTAGCTTCCATTGCACAGTTTCTCCAGCAGTAAAATGGGGATAATAATATTTGCCTACTTTTAAAGTCCTGAGATAGACAGTGTTATATCTCTACATTACCATTATTAGAGAGACAAGGTGGGTGAGGTGATATCTTTTGCTGGACCAACTTCTACTGGTGAAAGAGACAAGCTTTCACGCTACACAGAGCTGTTCTTCAGGTCACGACAGCACGGCAAACATTACCATTATTAACATTCTCCCAGATGTCCCATTCCTGTATATATTTCTTTGGAGAATTTTGATACATTCTACAAAGCTGATTTACTGATCTCAGAGAATCATTCCGTTCAGTCTCATTTCCAGAAATGGGAACTTCAGAGAATCATACAACAGTGCACCGATGAGACTATAAGTATTTGGGGCACACTGATGGACAGAAAGCATTCACATCAGAGTGCAATCTGTATTTGACATTTATATTTTTGCAAAGGTGTTATTTTTATACAGTATCTTGTTTGGAGACATTTTTCCATGATTGTTTATGCATAATCAGCTCAAATAAAGTGCCAGTTTTTACAAATTTTAAAACCAAAATTCACTTTTAACACTCACAATTTTGTTCCTGTCTATACACTAATGTATTTTATTCATTAAGGGTCTTGGATTAATGTATTTTCTTCTTTATTTTTTGTTCTAATTGACTTGGCCATTAATACTGATACATGAGATGCCAGAATTAACTAATCAAAACAGGAAATCATGTAATAGTAAACAAGTACATGACCTTCCATAGAAAACACGGAGTATTTATTAATAAACAAGTGAGCTTGGACCAATACTATGTGGTGTCTTTTGTACTTTAGATTTATGTGAAGAGTTTGGAGTTATGTTCAAGCTACTTGCTCATTGCTGTGCAGCTTTCCAAAGCTCTCCATTTTCTGTTTCTAATTTTATTGTACACCAAGGGCTAGTTTGCATTAGTGTTTGAATGCCACAGTGTGTTCAGTGTCTGAAAGTCTGGCTTCTGTACTAACACATGCCAAGAAACCATTTAATAAGCGTGGGGGGTTTTCCAGAAATGTTCATTTTGTGCCATTCCTTTGTTTCCCCGCAGATAAAATCACCACATAGCACATGCCTTTCAACCATCTGCCATGAAAAGAAGAACCAATGTTGGGGCAAATCATGGACAAACGGAGGAAAAAACCCTCCCAGGAATGGCTTCTTGAAAATGGAATTAAAGGCACAAATATATGAGAGAGAGAGAGAGAGAGAAAAGAAAAAGAAAAATGAAAAACACGAGAGAGAGAGAGAGAGAAGTTTCTTTTTAAATGAACACTTTTAAAAGCAGTTTCCTATTAAGCTGTTCTGATTTTTCTCTTTTTTAAATCCCATTCTGTATGAAGAGAATTGGAACAATAAATGAAATATTGATGAAAAGTAAGGAAAAAACATCAAAATAAGCAAATGTTAGGAATATGTGGAGTTATAGGCCTAATCCTGCAAACAATTATGTATTTTCCCCATTCAAATCAGTATTTGAAAGATTGGATTCTAAAGAGTTTAATTTGTCTGAGAGAAACTACATTTGACTTTTTTTACTCACCTAAAATCTCTTTGGTTGGTTGATTTCTGTTTTATTAAAATAGTGAGAGGGTTTCTGGCAAGAAAAAAATATAACCTTGAACTGAAAAGTGAAATATGGCTGTCTCTTGTTTTGTTGACAGCACCAAAATAAGAGATACCATTACAAAATCTCTTCTTTAGCTAATGGTGGACAGTGCACAGAGTACTTCTGTTTAATGTCTAGGTTTATTTCTTTATCAACTGAGACAAGTACAATACAGTCAATCTCACTAAAGTGGCTTGGTTTCCAGCACTGAAAAAACGTCTAATATTGTCTTACACTAGTTTTCATCAAAATAAATATAATTTTGACATTTTCTTTTTTTGCAACCAAAGTCTCTGTGAGAAATATTTATAGTGACCTTTGTACTGAGAGAAGAGATGCCAAAAGTCATTAAAAGTTATATGACAACATAGCTAAATTGAATACAACAGTTTAATCTGAGACCATTTGAATTTCTCTGTTGTGATTTTTTTTCCCTCAGAGAAATCCAATAGCATAATACCCAGCTGCATGATAATATTGGCAAGCAAGGCAATGAATTTCTACTGCAAACTCCAAACACTGAATGTGCTGTGTTTTTAAAGAAATCCCCTTTTGTATGAGATATGTAATACCCTTTTGTGCCAAAATGGTTTGCATAATAATGGTTTTCTTTAGTTATTTGTTGTCACGTGGTGGAGCTGCTAAGTGAGCTAGGCACTAACAACATAAAAGACAATGTTCCCTTTTCCCTAAATCTTTTGTGTGTGTGTGTCTTTTAGAATTTAAAAATTTTATGTGTTTGGAAAAGATATCCAGTTATTAACATTTCAGGTATAATTATTACCTTTCCTAATTTCTACCTTCTACCTTCAGAAGAAGAAAAAGAAAAGAAGCAGCATTATTTCCTCCTCACTCCTGGGGAACCTCAAACATCTTAAAATAGTGGACTAGATGCTCAGCTAATGTAAATCAGCATAGTTCTATTCAAGTCAATGGTGATATGTTGACTTACACAAGCAGAGGAGCTTGGGGATAGAACCCTCTGATTATAGAGGCTGAATGAAATTAATGTTAATTGAGCAAGTCGTGCAATGTACACCAACGATACATTATGCCTTTGTGATGAAGGCTACTAAATGACAAAAGAGGGCTTTCAAAAGTAACTGCTGCAAGGGAAAAATTCTTTGATAGCTTCATTCAAAGTGTTCTTAAAAATGTATTTAAAACTTTAGTTCTTTCATGTCTTTTGGTCTAGGGTGGTAGCAAGAAATATTCTCAAATGAGCTATAATTAGACTAAAATGGGGCGTAATCTTGTATCCACTAAAAGCAGGATTGAATTTTAAGGGCCAGTTTTTCAGCTAGCGTAAATTAGTGTAACTCTGTTCCTGTAAATATTTTGAGTACTTAGAAGCTACCATAGGATTTTTCCATTGATGTTAATAGAGCTAGGCCAATTTACATCAGCTGAGGATCTGCTCATTAAATTGTAATATTTCAGGAAAGAGCATCTGGAGAGTTAATGTAAATCTAGTTAGTAAACATATTTTAACAGAACAAAGAATACCTCACAAAATTAGACACAAGGAAAAAACATACAAAAAGTCCTAAAATGTGTCTTTCTTTTTACTTTTGTGTGCCACCATAAGGACGTGCGGGGGAGGGGGCATTATAACCAAACCGACAAAATTCACGTGAAAAATTCTACAAAATTTATCCATATATTGACTACATATTACTGCCAACTTAATATATATTTCTATACTTTTTGTTACACAGAGCACCAAGAAATCATCACAGCCTCAAGCAGTTAACATACTATCAGTTAATACCAGAGAGAGAGAGAGAGACTATCACTGCAAGCAAAAAACAAATACTGGAATGAAGGTAAGAAAGGATTATCAAAATTATTCATTCTTCATTTCTTTTAATCTGAAATCTGACAAGTAAACTGCAAACTGACTCATCTTGGTTGGAGAGCTGATGCTATTAATGCACTCCTGGATAAACAAGCTATTAATCTTTCTATTAACTATAATCAGATATATTATCTTAGATCATTCCTTCCTGCAGGAGAACCTGAATGAAAGCTTCCTGGGAGGAAGAAAACCCTGGGAGGAATTTTCCCCAAATAATTGTCAGGGAGGTGCAGGGTTTACCAGTACTGCTACTGATTGCTCCCCAGTCCTCCATAAAATAAAGAGAAGTTTGGCTCACAAACTCGTGATCCCTATGATATGCACAGATCTTAGGAAAAGAGCCCCTTCTCTTCAATTACCCCTTTGCCTCCAGGCTTCTAGAGCATTCTATAACTCTCTTGTTCTTCCCTAATAGACATAACAGGACTTTTGATGTGCTCATCGCTTCCTTTTAATTTCTTTAGATGTGTTGACGTTTCATTCACGCACTGAAATGAGAGCTGAATGTTTCCAATATAAAAAAATAGCCTTTTCAAATATGTCATGTTCATGTAAATACTTCATAGTGACACAGATGGTCAAAAAACCGGGGCAATAAATCACTGCACTGGGGAGGTTTGTGTTTTTTGCCCTGAAACAAACAGCTGTTTTTTCCACAGCCCTGACCGTAATGAACTATCCAATGGCAAAAAGCCACCCACTCTTAGTAAAAATGCTAATAACCAATCAAAGATTCACCATGTCCCATCCCTATATTGCACACTATATGTGATTTATCTTGTTTTATAATAAAGGCAAAAAATGCAATTGATACAAATGTGAAGAGAGCCATTCCATTTATATTTATTGTATAGATAAATAGAATGGGGTTCCAAGGCTAACCCCAGCTCCCAAGCTCTTAGGCTTGGCACAAATGGGTATCATGGAGGAAGCCTCTGATATCACTATTATATAATAGTAGCCTAAGCGTAAGGTTACAGCAGCCCCACTGCTTCTGCCCCCCTACTTTGGTAGGGGAAATGCTGATTGTATGTCCCCTTATCTCTCACACACATGCATTGCCCTGGCTCTGCTGAATTTGAGGTCCTCTGCAGAAAGGGGGTAAGGATGTATCCCCTAACAAAATTAATTTTATCACAGTGAAGCTTCACATTTCAGTGCTTTGAAACAACTGGGGGTCTCATTTTCCTTCCCTGAAAAGAGTTTTATTTTCAAGTTTCAGAACAGTATGAGAGATCCACACTAGACTTCAATTACCTTATACAATGTGTCTAACTAAAAAGTATAGAAAACCTTCTTTATGCTTTAGGGCATAAGCTAATCACCAGGAAGAAATTTTTCCCCTATATTATTATACATTAATCTAATTATTAAGCATTAAGAACAACCAAAACCCAGATCCAACCACTCTGTGGAAAAGTTTGGTTCTGGATCCAAGAATTGTGCCTCAGTTTTAATTCACTGCTTCTGAAATGTGTGCGACTGATTGCTCTGAGAGAAAGGATATCAAATTAGATGGGCCACCGGTGTGTTCCAGTATGGCAATTCCTAGGATACTTCCACTGCAGCAAGAAGGTGATATAATGAATTTTTTACATAACATTTTTCTGCTGCAGTGAAAGGTTTCATGTACTTTTCAGGCTAAAAATCCTTCCCCCCCACCCTCGCCCAGCAAAAAGCTGCCAATAGGTTAGCCAGATTCTTCCCAACAGACACATTTGTATTATGTGCAAGATGATCTATATGGGGGGAAATCCTGCTTCTTCCTAGATAATTTTGTAGTTCTCATGCAAATTATTTAGAACATCTCCTGCTACTTAAAAAACTTATACAAGAGACCAGAAAAGTATCAAGCATAAGAAACACCACTGAGCTTGTTCACCCTATTTGGAGGGAAGTTCTATAGTTCCTGTAAATTATCATTGATCTCATCAATTGTTTTGCACAAATAATTAAACCATACATATCTGCTGTATTCAGAACTGGCCTGGTCTCATATCACTAGAAATACATGGTGTGTAGTTAGACATAATTTTAATGTACCATACATAGAACAGAAATGTGATTTATTTCAGAATTGCATTTCCTAGACAATCACTCCCATATACTATCTGTGTATGCAATATAGAGAGAAGGTTGTTGGTTCTTTTTTTTGTTGGAGGGGTTGGTTCTTAGGTTTTTTTGTTTTGTTTTGTTTTTACTATGTGGCCAGTTAACTTGATCATTAAGGAACATCAAGGAATGAAGAAGGATGCTTTATTGAAGTCAATGGAGTAAACTTAACTGGGTCTGATTCAGTTCCTAGTGTGGAAACTGCTGTGTTCAGTGATCACACAAGATGCTTGCAGGAGCTCTGCTTTATTCTGAGTCCTGTCCAACTGACTGTGCAGAACAATAACAAGAGTGTCACAGCACCTACCCCACTCCCTTTGTCTGGGAAGCTCAGCCCTTAAAGACACATATCCCAAACACCACAGAAACTGCAGCTAACGTGCCCCTCCATTTAAAATCAAAGCTTCACAAAGGCACTAAGGGTCAGTGGGCCCATATCAAGTGAATGGTGATGTCAGCATCTGTGAACAGGTCACCCCTTTCCACTCCATGTTGTGTATAAACAAATGGCTTAGAGCTCCTGCTGTGCTGCATAGACTTGATCTGGTAGCATCATCTGGAGAGCAGCTCTTCTCTACTGCTGCTCCTGCTCCTCCACTTCCCTATCAGGCAGCTCCTCCTTTTAACCCTCTCATGCTCACCAGCCCCACATGGGCCACCACTGCCAAATTTCCTCCCTACCAGGAAGCCCCTCGTTTTCCTGTGGCACAGAAGAGAAATTGTTGTTGCTGCTGTGATACCTCCCCCACTTGGAAGAAATGCTGTGATGAGGGAAGGCCAGTCCCTCAGCATCAGACCCACTACTTCTGGAGCACCTGCAGGGGAAAAGGGGTCAGAAAGCCCTGGTAATTGGGGCCTGGGATCCCCAGAAAAGGAAAGTGAAGGGGACTGAGAGCCCAGCCAAAAGAGTGGGGTAGAGAACCAGATAGTCACAACTGGGTAACTATGACCCATGTCAGGTGACTGGGGTCAGGATATAAAGAGGTGCTCTCCTGTATGTCACAACTTTATTTAAAGAGTGAAGGGACAGGAAAAGGAGAGCAGGAAGGTCCAAGACAAAGAATAGAGAGTCAGGTACAGTGAATTGCAGAGGTCTGATAGGCTGGTGTGGAGGAAGGTGGTATCATGGTCCTGTCCTCCCCTTACCCACTTCAGGTCATCTATTTGTGGCAGGTGGGGAAAAGCACCCTACACAGCACCAGACTGAAGCTATATCTATATAGGACAATAAAAAGGCAACTTCCAATATTAAAATAGCCTTATTAAGGCCTTTAACCCATATGAATTGGGCCCAAGACAGGAAAAAAAAACACATTAGTGCAGCAAGCCTACCCTGATACTAGCTGGAAAAGAGTAATTTGATTACACCGAACGTACAGACCAGGAGAGAGAGATTTCCATTCCCTTGCTATGACAACTCCGTTTCAAGCAAACTGAGCCGTTTCACTGGTCTATGACCCCTAAATATGAAAACGCAAAGTTCAGCCAAAACAGAGTCCTAGAGAATTTTAAGATCTGGGATAAGGTGGGGATCCAGTCACTGAGAAAGCTTTTCAAAATAGCGAAGTTCTGAGTCTTGAAGAATAAAAAGGAATAACATATAAATGTTCTTTTAGCTATATATGTTGTAACACAAAGGGTTTATTCTTACATGTTGGCATGTCTTTATTGGCGCCATTTATTTTTATAGCAGTGAAAGCATGACTGCTTTTATGCCACTGTATTTGATTGTGTATGACCGTTGCTTTAAATTTACAAGCATCTCTTGTTCATGAGGGGGAAAAAAAATCTCTGTAGAGTGTTTAGTTAGCTCCCTGTTGAAGTTAAGCAACAGATATCTATGGAAAACTCAAAGGATTATTCCTAACGATGCCAGTGGGACCCTGGCTTTGCTTGTAAAAATGTGTGCCACTTGAAGCCACAAAGATACAATTGTCTCAGATTTACCCCAGGAAGAATTATCAACTTTCTTTCAGATGAGGTATACGAATGTGGATTGCAGCATACACCAATATTCTCTGAAGGGGGTCAGTGTCTGTGCTGGGTTCCAGACCCTATGCATCCTGATTCTCTTATGATTTATGGTAGTCTGGAATAATTCACTTGAAGTCAAGTAATTTCACTGATTTAGTGGAATGAATCCTGAATTACACTGATGTAAATCATAGAAGAATCAGACCCGTGAACTTTAATAAAGAGAAGATCTATCTGACACTTGATAGATTGTTGCAGGGATGAACAACAGAATGTTTGGAGTCTTGTAAGACCATTGTCTCCCAAAGTTTGTCCCAGTTTGATCCCAAAAAATGTAGTCACTCTTGCTGAAGAAGGTTGATCTCATTTTAACAAAAGAACTCTGTACATCAGCCTTTTCTTTCTACAAGAACAGTAGTTTTTTCTACTGTTCCTCAAGAGACAGAAAAGTTTTATCAAAGAGATTTTATGCAAGATCCTTATAGAGTTGAAGAAACTTTGTGAAAACCAAATTATATACCCAGGTGTTACGAGAAAAGACTGTCTGAAAAGGAGCTGTCTCAGATTTTTATATTTAATTTTCAGTTATATCTCTCTTTATTTCCCCCATTAACTTATTTCATAAAGCTCCCATTCTCTTAGAGGTGTGTGGGGTCAAGCAGCAAAATTCAGACCTGGATCTGGATTTTTAACATCTTAAGTCCAGTGACATCTAGGGATATTCAAATCTGGGGTCTAGTTTGGCCCCATCTTTGACTTTCTCTCCAAACTACTGATGATCTCATGGGTGAATTGTTGTAACAGCATCTCCCCTGACAGTCGCGTGCTTGCTAAAGAGATTTCTTGTCATTGTCTACATACTGTTGCTAGGAAAAACAGCTGATTAGAGAGCAATGTAGTTGCTAGTTGATGTCATATACACTTGATAGAAGTCTTATCAGAAGCTCACACACTCACATGAATACTCATGATTAGAGTAGCTTTATCAATATGAAAAGAGACCCGTTCATTTCATTACCTGTTGGAAGCAATCTTTTCTGAGCTAAGTTTTAAAGCTTCAAAGCAATATTGCCTGTCACCCCTCACTACTCATGCCCATCTCGCCATGACGAACAGATGCAGCAAAGGAAATGCCAGGTGGTATCATGTTTTCTTCCTCTATATCTGCTTCAATGACATGAGTAAAGTTAGAGTGCTTTGAGCTTCTTTGTTTTGCTGCACACATACAGGCAGAGTCCTGGAAGGCCTTTCAGATGCTATCTGCAATGAAATACATCACCCGGATATTGAGGGTGAAGAGCAAATGGACTCAGGCAAATATATCACATCAGAAGAAGTGGAGTGAGGGCAAGACTTAGCAATAATGCTGAACTGTGATTATGTCGTCTTGGATGGTATGTTTGATCCTGGGTTTCAGCAAGAAGTTGCATGCAAGATTTTTATACTCATTCCCTACTAGACATAGCTTTTCCTTAATGTCATTTAAAGAATCTGAAAACAAAGACAATCCTTTCATTTTTTAAACTCCCATTTTAATTCTTAGGAATTAAATCTCTTGTCACTCGTTCAGCTCCTGTCATGGCAAACTATTCCTATCAATCAAAAATACACATTTGTCTAGTTTATGCAAAATGACAGTTTTAATTCTGTCTCCCCAGTAAAGACTACCAGAAGAAAGCCCTTAATCTTAGAGAAAAGCTAGGAACTGTTTAAAAAAAAAAAAAAGAGGATAGGGTACGATAATGTTTTTCAGATCTTTTTCTTAGCCTCATAAGGCCAACCCTTGGCCCTTGATCCAACTGTTTTGCTGAATGCAGCTATAAAGCCGGCAGATTAGCCCCCAAATTATTTCAACTGAAGGCAATCATCAGGTCACATAGAGCTGATATATCAGCTCCCAATCCCCTTAGCGTGGGGACTCTCTGGGACAGAACAGGTGTGGCTGAGGTGTCCATTGTACAGCTTGACAATGCTTGACTGTTCTAAAGGACTCTAAAGACCATTGGTAGCTGAATGTATGCTAGAACAGCCCAGAGGCTTACACCAGTGCCCAGGACCAGGGAATGAAGGATGTAGGCCATATAGTTTAATTTTCCTTAAGTAATTTGAATGATAATATGATAAACCTTTTTACAAGGATAGAAAAGATTGGCAAGGAGGGAAGGATATGTTAATTTTCCCTCAAATAAATTATCATCTGACTTTGCTTTCCCTTCTTTAAAGAAATTGTATAAAGAGGCCTATACACTATTTAGAAAATTGCTTTGGAAAATCACCAGGAATTAGTTTATAATCATTTTACTGTAACATAAATTAACATATTAGAACTGGAGATCAGTTGGTGGAGCTTTACTAATATGCTTTAGCCCCACTGATGTCAGTAGGACTCCTTACCTCAATAAAGGCTTGTAGGATTAGGCCCCTGCTTTGTAAGTGTGGGACTGATGACCTGTGATTAATTTCAGAGGTATTGGCAATTGAGAGATTTATAATTTCCATAGTTTTTTGACTAGCTAGTTTCTTCTGTGTCCCTTGAGATAAAGGACAATGTGCAATCCATAATGGCAAAGTCCTGATTTTTATTTGCATGCTTTTGTGTTTAATTAAATGAATGTGTTTAAATCCTGACAAGATGGGTGTAGCAAGCAGGGTCCAATGAGAGTGTACATTTGATGAATGGGGCTTCATGGTAGAGTAGCACCACTCACTTTTACTGCTTCAGTCCTCTAGGACAGCTATGCAGCCTTGGACACATTTTATTGTGTATGGTCTCCTCAGCATGTTATAGTAACCTGAGCTGGTGGACGTGAAGCTGGGTACATAGGACAACCACACACAGTACAGGTATGGGGTCTTAAAGCAGGGAAAGCATTGTATTAAACAGCACAAAGAAACCAATTCAAAGCAGCCTCAAGTATGGCTTTGACATCTCTGAGTAGATATGCTCACTGGGGACTAATCCAACCCATTGTCCCTGTTTCTGCAGCTCCTGGTTGTGCAAACAGTGTGGTTCAACTGTATAGGTCTAGATTTAGGGGGCTGCATGGGGTGTTCTGCGGGGATTCTTTGAATAAAATCATGCAATGGTAGGTGAGAGGGGGCATGGGTGGGTTAGGGAAGGGCCATGGACCCTTCTGGGCCTCGGCAAGAAGTCACAGAAGTTGTGCCAATTGGCTGAACATCCTTCTGTGGTCCATCACTCCATGGCCTGAACGGAGGATTTCTCCCTCTAGGTCCGTACACACTTGCCCAGTGTCTAACCCAGAAATTTGGATTGACCACTGAGCTAAGGTTTGGTATGTGTACAAATTCTTTGTATGTGCCCTTGGTCACCTGGCCCTTTATATTTAACTTTTTTCCTGTTAACTCATGCATGGCTTGCATAGTAGGTGTTGGCCTTGTGCATGTGTCTCCTACGCCCTTGCATTCATCATTCACAGACAATACATCACCACTGTGTGCCCTTTTATGCCTTACCTCATTCCTGCTTAGTGCTATACAAAAGGGCACAGTCAACCCAGAAATAACTGAGACAGTAGCACGCTGATGTATTGTGATTAATGCATCATCAACAATGACAAGTCAGCCTCAGGAAATTTCAGCAACTCAGAGAACATAATTTTTAATGTGACAGATTTTTTAAAAAACAAATGTATGTTCCAAGCAGAAAGGCCTCTTCAGATTCCTTGCAAATAGAGTAAGTATGTTGATGCTAGCCATGAAGAGAAACCAATAGGAGGCTGTTTAGGTGAAATTCCTACTGTCTGAATATAAAAAATAAATAAATAAATAAACAGGTCCCAATCCTGCAATTGGATCTGTATGAGCAGACCCCTGTGCCCAAACAGAGTCCCATAAATCAGGGACTTGCCTGTACAGATCACATTGCAGGACTAGAGCCAAAATAGAAAGATAAAGCACTCCTGAGAAATAACACATGCACTATATAACCCAGGTGATCTTAGGGTGCAATTCCCTGCACCTGCATAAAGCTTTTGTAATTGAGCTTTATGCAGGAGTACTGGCATCTGGACTCATAGAGGTGAAATATACCCCAATCTGGGGTAGGGTGTGGGAGTGTAGAGTGGCCCCCACGGCTCTTTTTCACTTTTGATTTAAAACTAACAGAGACTGAGCTTTTTGAATGACAAATGGCAATTGATTCCATAACCATGTGATGTAAATGCTGCAAGAACAGGGCCCAAGCTTTTCTAAATTACAGGTATAGCAATCCAGTATGTCTGCATGCTTTAATCAGAACTTAAGGAACAACTGGGATCACAGAAAGAAAAGGCATCTTCTTTCAGATAATCACTGACCCCACATAACTGAGGACATTTTAATTAATAGGACATTAAAATCTGTTTGAAATCTCACTTCAAAACTGAGGTAATGTGGTCAGATCAGATAGATCTAGATATAACCTAGCCAATTAAAAATTCAAGTGCATAGTGTTTTTCAGTGCACATATTAAAATTTGAAAGCTGTTCTCCCAGGGACCTAAGCCTGCAAGATTCTGCAGTAGAGCTGTGGGGATGGTGGATTTTTGGTTGTCTGCCATTACAGGATTTTTCTCAAATGCTCCTGAAGAGAGCTCGCATACCCCTATGGTTATGCATACCCCAGTTTGAAAAACCATTGAAGAAAATGTCAAACAAAACATTTTTACATTTCGGGGGCGGGGCAGAGGGTATTCCCAACACAAACAAATTTGCAAAAACAGAAACAAATTTTCAAAGCATTTTGGTGTCAACAAATATGCATTTTTCATGATTCTCCCCACCCCCCCAAAAAAAGTTTTATCCAAAAAATTTGTCCAGCTCTACCACTGAACTTGCAACACAAGTGGCAAACCATTCATTTGGACAGAACACTACTTCCTTACAGACTGCTAGCAACAACAACAGAAAACATTCTGTGGACTTCTTTGGAGATCAGCAGCAATCTTCTCAATAAGCAACTTCAGAGAAAACATTTTTATAAGCTTCAGAAGCCTTTTGTCTACTGTTCCCCACTGGTACCAAGTCCATAAATTAATGAAATCCTTAGAGGTAACCACAGCAGCAGAAAATCAGAGTGCTCACAAGTGTACAGCTTCTCAGTATAACAAGTGATTATTCACAAAGATTTCTTCTCTACCGCTTTTCTTTTGACAGGCTGAAGTAAGCTCAGCTTTGGGGTTAGTTGTGGAGATTTCTCTCTTATCTGTAGTAGGGTTGTTATTTTTTCAAGTTTCATGGAATTCCAGAACGTTGGTCTGGGCAGTGGCTAAAGAAGATGGTAATGCTTTTCTAAAGAGTTATTTTCACTATAGACAAAGATATAGAGCTGGATGTTGCACCAGTGCACAAAGGTCTCATGGAGCTTTCCTCCTACTCCACTCCCTCACTTAGAGGCTAGCCACAGTTGCAATCCCTACACCTTACTGAGTATAGAGGATACTCCCTGGCTGGCAATACTGGGGACAAATCATGTGAAAAGGAGTTAGAGATGGTGAACCATTGCTCCTTTCCCTTCGTCTGCACCAGGGAACTGCCTGGCACATAGGAGAGCATAAGATCCGCTCCTTCCAAGGCTACAGAAATTAGCACCCTTCCCTTACACACCTAGGAATTCCAGGAGACATTGTGTATGTCTACACAGCAAAAGCTCTGCACCCAAGTTAGCCTGAAACCAGCTAATGCGTGTAAGATAGCAGTGAAGAGAGCAGAGCACAGACTTCAGAATGGGTAGTACAAGCCCAGCAGAGACCATGGGTACGTACCTGGCTGGGTCACTAACATACTGCCTCGAGTGCTCTGCTGGGACAAGTGATGCTGTACTGCCCCAGTGTAGGACTGGGCTGAAAGCTCAGTTAGATCCCTTAATGAGACTGGCTTGTTTCAGCACTAAATTGTTGTAAGTATATCATCTTCAGAAGAATGACTGGCTCAGTGGACAGAGCCTTTTACCTCTTTTAAATCACCCACAATATTCTAGCCCAAGACGGTAGGGGTGAAAAATCATTATTACCACTTGGCAGCCCTGGTGACCTACATGAAATGAGCTGGTGATATCAATTCTTAGCAGACAAGCATCAACATCACAAAAACCACCAAATTATACTGATTTGCACCCTTCTTGATGGTCTTAACGGAAGGACCAAGGAATGAATGAGCATGGAGAATCAACTCCTTTCTTACAGAAAAGGCTGTCCCACCAAAACAGGGTTGAGATATATTACCAGGTGACTAGAGAAATTTGTGCTGACCCTGTCCATGTTGCCGCCAAACTATGAATAACGAAAGGATCTGAGTGTCTGAGACTGTCCATGTGGCATCTTTCATAAGTACTAAATTACATGGTTTAAAAAAAAATCTTCCTAGGGATTATTTAACCTGAATAGAAAATTAATTTCAGAGAGAGACTCCCATTGACCTCAGTAGGCATTGGTTTGAACCCTTAGATGATATATCCTCAGTCACACCAAAATATGAATCTGAAGGACTTGCAACATGAAATAGTACATTTGTACTGTGCCATCAGTCCCAAACTACAGTTATGATATTCTACAATTGTGTTGTACAAAGGCTGCACTGGTTCCCTCCACCCGAACAATAAGACTGATTGTCCATTGTCCTTCACCAGTGCTGCCTCAATCAGTAATTTTTTTCAGGCACTTGATCAGCTAAAACAACTTGCCGTTTGTTTGGTATTTGTGTAGAGGTTCCTCGATTTATATGGCACTGTTTCCCCCAGACTTCCCCCTCAACATTCCCCCAAATCTAGAATTCTTCTTTCCTCCTATAATAGTAATCTTATCTATTTGGCCATTATAACTTCCTGCAGGAATGGAGGACATTTTAATCTTAGTACCACTGAAGAAACAGGGCGTTATTGTGTGTATTAAAATGCTGGTAAGCATTATGGGACTAATTATTGCTGACATCTGCCTGGAGAGAAAGGTTGTGCTGATGCAAGTGCAGGATAGGGGGCTTAATTAGAACAATACAATATTAATAAATAAATAACACTTAAGAGTCTACAGTTAACCGAACTTTTTGTTGAAAAGCCATGTGTACAATAGAAGCCAGCTGGCAATTCCATAACCATGCTGGATGTGCATTGTTAATCATTGTAAAAAACGAAGATTTTCATTTTATAAAGTGAGCAGACATGAGTCAAAGGCATAGAGGTATGCTGAGTAAGAAGGTACTATTTTACATAGTCACTTGTTTTCTGGGCATAACCACAATTTAGTAAATGATCAATCAGTTTTTCACTGGTCAACTAGACGGCATGTGACTGAGTTTTAAAAGAAGTTAAGCTGAGGAGGCTCTAACTATAGTGAGTGTGAAAGTAAAGAAATCTGTAATAGCTACATTACAGTAAAGAATTGGATTTTTGATTGCTGTCTGTTTTTCTAACTTTCTTGATAAGAAAACACAGGTTTTGATATGTAATATGCATGACTTACTACATCTGTGAAGGCAATTTGTAAAATAAATTGTTCATTGCAAATTGAACCCTACTTCCTGTTCAATATTGTGAGCAAATAGACTGTCATTTTTACAAATTGGTTCATAATTCAAAGTTATTCAACAATGTTTTATGCAAACTAATTTCAACCTGTGGATTACTCACAAACAGTTTGCTACCAGTATTCCTTTGAATATTCTCTCCTCAAGTTATGTGTTTGATCACCTAGGTGACATGGCTTTATTACAATTCCCATTGTAGTTGTAATACAACTCCCATTACTCAGCATTTCTGAAATTCAAGCTGGTTATTTTGATGCCTAAAGGTCTGCTCCAAAGCTCACTGAAGTCATTCAGTGGGCTTTGGTTCCAGGCCCTAAATATGGAATCAGATACCTAAATGTAGCTGCACAGGTTTAAAAATGTAGGTCTTAACCACTCTGTGCCTCAGTTTCTCTATCAGTAAAGCATGGATGACAATAGTGACCCCTTATAATATGGGTTGAGATCTATTGGTGAAAAAAGAGATGTATTTCTGTTTTTCTGATTGCCTGTTGTATCTTCCCCTCAAACCATTTCAATATTAGCTTATTTAGTTTCACAGTGGACTTTTAGAAAATACTTTTTACCATATGTATTTTATTATTTAAATTTATTTGAAAATGTTGCATTACAATGAAAATCACAGTCAAGAAATCCAGATGTAGCACATCACAACTAGAACACTTTTAAGCGGCAGACATTCATACAGTACATCCCAAGACCAGGATGTTTCAATATCCTTTAAATTGTCTCGTTGTCCCAAGGCAAGGAATTTGATTTGCTCAGCAACATTTGTTAATTTATATAAAATACAGAATCAGATATAAATGTATGGAAATACTCACATCAGTTCTTTTCTCCTTTGTTTCTTTTCTTTTTTTATACATGGGATTTATGCTATCAGGATTTAACATTAAACAGATTCCTTATTTGTACTTAGCTTTCAGATTTGGATTAAAATAAACACTGGAGTGAATGAAATTAAATGTTTCTTTTGGACAGCAAACTGACAAAGAAAAGGAAATCCCTTGCTGTAGGATATTGCAGTTATGGGTCATGAACATTTAAGCAGGAGTTACTGCCATCCAGAGGCAGATAGCCATAAAGTGTCACATTCTATTATTGTTTTAACCACAGAAAGGTAAACCCAAATGAATGAGTTGGTTGGTTCAGATCATTTCACATTAAGGCATCCAAGAATAGAGAAATGATCATAGATCTGACCAGGGGTTTCAGTGGTTTATTTTATTATATGAATGCATTAATGATACAAAGTTCTGTGTAATACTAGAGAGAATAGTATAGTATACAGACCCAGAGAGAAAGCAGCACAAGTTAATAAACTTGGTCTGCTTTCCTCTCTCCACTCTTGGATATTCTATTTAAATGGGGGATTCCAGGATTACCTGTGGTGGGGACCAGGGGTGGGTATGAGCCAGTGGGGTCAAGCAGCAGAGTGGAAACAAAAGGTATTCATGTCTGTTTCCTATATTTCTTGTAGATTCCTGGAGATCTGCAGGTGAAGGAAACCTTTGGCTACTTCCACATAAGAGGCAAACCTTCAATGGGAAAATGAGCAGGATACTCTGTGGACTTTCCTTTTGTCGTTGTGGATTATTTCCAAGTTATGGGATCTTTAATTCTCAAATCAGTGGGAGAGTTGTTAGAGTAAAGAGTTCAGGATCAGGCTGTAGCTTATTAAATAAAAAAGTTAGACAATCAAGTTGTCTAGTGTTGGTATTACAATAGACTGGCAAAAGGTTAAGTGTTTTATTCTCTTAATGCGAGGGAAGGAAATGAGATTCTGAGACGTATTTGAGTGGGCAACCCAATTAGTATTTGTTTTTCCTGTTCTTGATAGTGATCAAATTTCCCCCTATCTACCCACACACACGTGTCTCAGAAATAGAACAGAAAATGAGGAATTAAGTGAGAATTGGGACAAATAATAAGAAAAGGAAAAACCTTGATTATGCTTTCTGCCCACGATGTCCACGGCACTCAATAAAAACCAAAGCTCTCAATTTCTGAGGGGAAAATCAAAGGAAAACCGGGTACAAAAGCACTGATAGAAGCATAAAGACGGCTTTTGAACAACCCACCCTCTGCCACAGTCATGTTAGGAATTCAAGACTGGAAATTCACTTTACTCTGGAAAACAGTTAATGGTGACCCAGAGAAAAGTGTTTCAAAGGTCATTCTAAATCTACAGCTACAGAGCCAGCTAGATCCGCCTTTACAAGATGTTACTTGCTTAAATATGTTTTCTTTCTGAGAAGCTGGTTTCGGTTTCTTGCATGCCTCCTTACATTTACCATGTATTCTGAGCATGAACAAACTAACCTCTATCATAAATATTTTTGGTTTTACATGGATAAATACCGTGCCACCACTTTTACAGTATAAAATATATTTCCTTAATAATGGAAACATTCTGCCCCTGTGTCCATTTAAAAAAAAAAGTTTCCATATCTTTCATTATAATTAATTATCAGGGTGTTGGGTTTTTTATATTAAACCATTTCTATTGGAGTGAATCTTTCCATTACCAAACTTTCTTATAATTGTTAAAGTAGGTTTAACAATGCCCTCTACTGGATTCATAGCTGAAATGACAAAAAATATCAGGGGATCAAATAGGGAACTCAGTTAAAACCAGCAAGCTTGAACTGAATGGTGGGTGGATATTAGTTGCCTACGGAGCAGTTCAGATTTGTGTTTTGTCCAGTCATAAGTCGAAATCATAATGGTGGTTCTTCCATCAAACAGCACTGCCTCAGTTAGTGGAAACATTTTGCTCTAAACAGTTATATAAAATATTATCCCGTTAAATATTCACCACATTAAAAGTTATCAAGAAAGTGGCTGTTTAGGTTTCAGACCTTTAAGAGACTATCAAATTGTTTCACAATAACTTAGTGATCTTTATGGTAACAAATTAGGCCCTGATCCTGCAACTGGATCCATGTGGGTGATCCTTTGCACCTGTGCAGGGGAGCTCCAATGACTTGATTGGAACTCTGAATGGACAGATGGGACTGCACATGTAGATTTGATTGCAGAATCATAGCCTTGGTTGTAGTAGTAGAGAGAGAGAGAAGTACAAAGATGCTAGTCAAAAAGTATCTGAACACCACATAGCCTGGTGCAAAGCATGCTACAGTGTTTCTGATAGAAAGATTGAATTTTTAAAATATTGTTGTTGCAGCTCAGAAGCCCTTTCACTGTTTAATGGATGGCACTGCACTATAGCGCTGAAGATGTTTTTAAGAATAATATTTTTAAATACTGTGCAATGTCCTTTAAACAGGAAGCATAATTATTATTATGTATTTATTGGTATTATCAAACACGCGTCAAAAGCCCTAATCAGGGACCCGGACCCCATTGTGCTGAACAGTTGTGTTATTTTTACAAAGGGTCAGTATAACAATTATAATTGTAAAATGAAAGAAAGATGATTGTAACAACAATAGTCTGTTCCCTCACGTGTCTGTGACACTGTAGACAGAAAACGTGGTTTATGATGACAGACCTACAAGGTTATGTCAATTTCTATGATAAGGACTAAGGCCCAGATTTTTAAAGGTATTTAGGCATTTGCTGCACTCAGCCTCACAATGCCTAAATGATTTAGAGCCTAAATCTCATTTTCAAAAGGGATTTAGGCACTTAGCTGTCTAAATCCCCTTGACAGTCAATGGAATTTAGAAAATTAAATGTCCAAATCCATTTGGCGAATAGGATTTAGGCTCCTAAATCAATTAGGCAATGTGGCACTGGGCACAGAAATGCCTAAATAGCTTTTAAAATGTGGGTGTAAACTACTTACAGGTTACCCCAAATCCTTATGTAAATTACGGGGAGGTGTGGACAAACCTTATTGTTGGCAGTGAACCAATCCCTGTGGGTTACCTGGAAGGTTTGATTTACTCAAACTCTCACCTCCAGTGGAACCCTCGGCAGTCACCCTACCTTTTCTCCAATGAGCAGCAGGACTGCCCACTCCCCATTCTTATCTTTATGTGTCTTCAGAAAGGTAGTGGAGCTTTTGGGGAGAGAGTTGGCTGTCACTGGGGAGGCGTGAGGGAGCTAGCTTCCCAGCAGTTTGTACCACCTCAGTTCACACCTACTTAACTTTCACAAGCAATGCTGATCTTCAAGAACACACCAAACCTGTAACCCAAGACTCAGTTCAAGTGGTTTCAGGTTCTCTGTAGGTATTTAGCACAGCTGTATGTAACCAAGAAAAACCCTAAGGTCTCATACGCATACAAATACCTCATGTACACACATTTTGGCAAGTAATTCTGCACCTTTGAAATTAGCAAATGAATTATAATTCTATCCACAGAGGGCTCGGTAATGGAGAAATTTCCAGAATAGCTTTAATCTTCCTGTTAACCTTTGAGCCAATGGTATGCCTGCCCCATTTGTAGATTTATTTATTAAGGTAACAGAGAGGTCAAAGGCAATGAGCCTTCCACTTCTGTAAGTTATGTGTCTGGTGACCTGCAGTAGGAATTACAATTGATCTCTGCTTATAACTCCTGTGAGCTGTCCCTTTTGTACCTGCAGACCCGGAACCCTGGATTTGAGTATCAGGAGCCCTAACAGACCTAAAAGAGACAAATGAATGTCTTTACTTGTGCACAAACTTGCTTTGTAGCAAAATACTTGTCTGCTTATTATTCAAATTATTTCCAATGGCATACGAAAAAACTGAAATCTTGTTGTTTGTAGACCTGTGAGGTATAATCATGTTAAAAGGCTTTTTTTATAAAAGAAAAACAGGATCCTTCCCCTTCTCCTCACCACATACTGAATCTTAATGAAAATATTTGTACATGTTAAACTTATCTTTACTGTATAATTCATTTTGGCAAACAGGAAAGTCACCATAACATATGTCATAGTCAGTTAAAAAACCCAGCAGAATATCTTATTGATTTCATTCAACTGCCTACCACAAAGAAATTTAATGAAGTTGGTAGTGAGAGAGGACAAGCCTCCTGTTTTTTGCCACTGTACCAAATACCTCCAGTAAAACATTGTGTCATCTCTACCTCCATCATGGGATGATCTATTTTAATAGCATGTGAGGAGCAATTGATCTTACAGGTAATAGATAACCCTAAAGCAGCAGCATCCTAAAAAAGCAGAACAGAAATCACTAGCTACAGTTTCCAACTGAAAGCAAGCGATAGCCAGCTACATTTTACAGGTCCAAAGTAACATTTTGCTCCATGTGAAATATTTGTAATATTACAAACCAAACAAAAACAAACCTAACTAGCAAACTGTATTAAAATTCAGGCGGGGGAAGGATGGTAGTGTTAATATGTAAGGGGATGCATGGGCCAGTTCTCAAAACATTGGATATAATTTTCTACCACATTTGACCAGCTAAATACACACAAACTCTGAAGGGTTTTGGCAAGATCCACAGTATTTTTTCTCCTGACACCCTAAGAGAAGAAATCTCAGAATGGATGAAATCATTGTGGTAGAATGCGTTTGTATATTTTAAAAGAATCAGGGGTCAAGACAATATTCAGAAGGCAATTTATGGTAGTAATTCCATGCATGTTTTCTGTGTTGCCTATTCCATGAAGCTGCCCTCATCTGGCTTCCTAAATGGATGAGCGCCAATACAAACTGTAAATATTAATGGCTGCCGAGAGAAATTGTTGCTCAGTGCAGTCCCTCTCCCAAAGCATGTGCCACACCCATGGATTAACTGTTAGCTCAGGAAGTGATGGTGAAATTTAGCTCTTTATTTTATCTTCTCAATGCAACAGTGTAGGTCTATTGGCAACAGAAAGGCACTTTCTATTTATTAAGCGATATTGGGCAAATCTCAACAAGACTCCAGTGGAAGGCTCAGTCTGCAGCAGAGTTTATGTAATTAAGATGGTCAGGAGAACATCTACGATGTGTAGAGACTGCCAGGGCCTGTATGACCCTTATGGAACAGCCCAATCAAAATTCTATAGGATTTAACAAAGAATATTATCCCTGCTTTCACTTTCTATTGAGTGGTTCAAACAAAACCTATACAAAAGTCTCATTTTCCAACTTCTGTAGGTCTTTAGAATAATTTCTGTAGAACCCGTTAAATCTGGTAAGACTTTTCCATGAGGATGATGTCCAGGCCCATCATGCACCAAAGGCCAGCTCTACAGAGGTTCCTTCCCTGATGACATATAGGAGGTGGCTTGTGAGGGTGGAAGTATGCAAAATGCCAGACTATCAGCCATGTGTGCACTGTTTCCAATCTTATTTTCTTGAATAAAATGAGGAGACCCCAAACGGAATTTGGAATTGACTTAGAGAAAACAACTAGATTCGGCTTTCCGAAAGGCAGTCCATCATTTAAAGAAGTGTTCAATATTGTTGCTGTTGTGACTTTGAACTGAACTTTTCTTCTTTAACAGTAACAATGGTCAGTTTGCTTTCTGTATATAGATATTAAAGAAACTGGGTAAAGTTTCAAATAGGTTTGAGGGGTTTTAGCCAAGCAATTCTGACTAATGAGAACTGCACCGATAAACCCCAGCACACTGATTTGAACATTGTATCTTCATAACTGTATTCCTTCACTCTTCAAATGAGACACTTTAAATAAACTCTTTTAAAAATAAATTTTATTGTATGGTTTGTAAAACAAAATTCAAATCAGAAAAAAATGTTACTATACCAGAATTACTTTTGATTTGTTGAAGTATTTTTAATATATTATGTACCAGAATGTCAGACTTTATGTTGTATATAGTAATGATCTGCTTGATATGTGACAGTACCATCAGTTCCACTGGATGGTATTAGAACTGTTCACATATGTGTCTGAGGTCTATCACACTCATGAAAGTTCCTGGATTATGCATGAATAACGCAAGAATCAGTTATCCAAGGTTTAATTCCAACATCATGCCTAGGTAAGAAGATATTCCTTGCGGTTTTGCTGGTATGGACCTATATTTATGACAACTATCAGAGATCCTCCTTTAACTCATTTAAAATCTATCCTGGTTACCACAATGAAGTGATAATAACCATAGTATTCAGGATACTGACTGTCATGAAGTGTAAGTGATCAAAGATTTGTTCCAGTATTCTTTTTTATTACACAGAATTTTGGAGTTTTGCTTTATAATCTTCATGTATAAGAACACTTCGTCCTTTGTAGGGATGTGCACAATGGAGAAAAGGACTGGTTACCAAGTCACTAAAGTCAGTAAAAAAAAATTATAACTAGACTTTGCAGTTCTATTATTTATTTGTTTGTTTGTTTGTTTGTATTGTGATAGTGTCCAGGAGACCCTGTCATGGCCCAGGGCCCCATTGTTCTGGGACCTGTACAATCACAGTTCTAGCGGTTGTTTGTCCATGGATTTCTTCAGAAAGAGCTCTACAAAATTGTGAAGCAACAGTTTCCACTATTTGCAACTTTATTTGGACCCTTTGGCCAATTTCCAACTAAGCAATTGGGTCACATTTTGCACGTGGGTCTGTCCCTGATTCTCCCTTTCTCTATATTTGATCAGTCAAGTTATGCTGATTCAAGATGTTTGCACATGACGTGGAATCCTTTGGCTGCTCACTCGTTTAATTTAGCTGGTATTACAAAACAGTTCCTACAAGTTAAACTATCAGGCTACACTTTGTATCTTATCTTCTCAAGTGTCTGAGACTCCCCTGACTGAAGAGCTTCCATTTAACCTCCAGAATTTGGGTTACTTATCAAAATATTTTGATGTCTTATTAATTATTTGTGTTAGAATAGTGTCTCGGGACTCTGCCCAATCTCAGGGCTCCATTGTGCTAGGCGTTGTACAAATACTGTACATAGAGAGAGTCCCTGCCATGAAGAGCTTACAAGCTCTCCTTCCTTTACATTTCCCAAACTGCTCTCTCCTTCTTCATAGTCCAGTCACCAACTTCTCCTTTGTGGCATCTCTTATGCCTGGCTCTGCTTGACAAAGCTCCCATTGACTTCAATGGGAGCGGGTGCAGATCCTGTCCTTCCCTCCCCACATGCCACACTCTTGGAACCTGCTACTCTTCCTCCCTCTTTATGCATAGACTCTTTTTTCTTTTTTTGGATGATCTCCCAGACTCTAAGTTAGAAACTTAACATCTGATAGTAAAATTTTGACATTTAATTTCCTTTCTTGGGTCAATGGTTGGAAATAAGAGAATTGTAAAGTGCCATTACTGCCTTTCTAAAGATTTTTAAAATATCTTTCCTTAGCAATTCAATGGTAATATAACTTCTATCATCACTGGGTCAGCTAGGAAGGACCCATTCAGATGTCAGTGTATTTTGTCATTGTCCATGAAAGGCTTTTTGTACATTTCATACAGAGATGCCATGGTCACTCTGGATAAACCGACGTCTCCTCTTCCTTTTTTTTTTTTTTTTTTTTTTTTTTGCAAACCTGCTGATTTTTTTACTTGTGAGGGCCTGATCCCATATGGTGCTGAGTAGCCATTGTGAGGTGAGGAGTGTCCATTACTTTCATTGAGGATGCTCATGACCTCGTAGTGCTGATCTAATCCTGATTCACAAAATTCTGTCTCCAACAGCTTCCTCCTGTGAGAAAACCCAAACCCCACAGCTTCCAGGCTAAGGCAAGCTACATGATGCTTAGGACCTCCAGACTTGGACCCTGGCAGCTCCTACCTCTCTCACAGGCAGTGCCTGTCCTCTAGATCCCACTTAAAGGTTGAATTCCCTACTCTGAAGGGGAGTACTGTAGATAAATACAGTCTCTAGCTTCTACACTGACCTCTGGAGGAGTCTAATGTGGATCCCCACAGCCTCAAACCACCTGTCCTCACTGTATGCTCCTTCCACTGCACATGTCCCAGATCTCCAAAGTACTGTCCGTGGGGTCAAAGGAAGATGTTGCCATGAAGGCAGCCATGAGACCCTTTTCCTTTCAGAGAGTGGAGATTCTCACATAGAAGGTCCTTTCCATACATGGATCTCATGGATGCAGTTGGTCCCCTGCTTCTTTGTAACAAGTCTCCCGGTCATTAGTGTTATCAAAAGCCTTGGTTCTGCATGGTTCTGAGCACCCTCTCTTCCACTGGCTTCACTAGTTGCTGAGAATGCTCAGCACTGTACAGGATATGGCCCCTAATCAGATCCTAGTTAGAACAGTACATGGTCCATTTTGTTTTTAAACAGAGGAGTTAATTGTATTAAACAAATGGGCTACCTCCTTGCCATCTCCAATATAAACCTACTATGTTATTGTGAAATCTTGTTTATTTTAAGCTTGTAATATTAACCAATGCAAACCATACAAAAAGTATATTTTTAAAATCCCATACCATTTTTCAGCTGAATTCTTTGTTGGAAAGACATGTTGATGTATAATTAAATGTGGCTTGCTTAAACGGTAACAGTTAGTAGCTTAATATATTTTTTGTTGTATTTTGAGTACAAAGGCTATATTATGCTTTTGTTGGCATCCTCACTAGTCAGTATGCCAACTGCATAATTCTGTTCTCTGCTATATGTCAGAATTCAAGTGCCGAGGGCTCAACAGGTGGTGTTGGGATAAAGTTCTGGCAAATCAAATAGCTAATGTGGTTATTTCTTTTGTCAAATTATAATTCAAAGCAGAGCTGAGTAAAATGAAACTCATATTTTCCTTGTCCAAAACAAGATTTAGAATTAAATACAAATCAACTTCCATGACAAATGCACATCACTACTGGACCTGGGTCTGTAAATAAACATATAACACCTTAACTTTGATTTACAGTGATATTGTTCCCTCGAAAGTTAAAACCTAAACACCAAGATGTAAATGTTAACAGAACGTAGGAAACTTTTATCCCAGCTAACTTTTATCCCTCTTGAACCAAATTTGCAGGAACTTGCCAAAAGTTTCAACAGAACTTTGGAAAGATTTTAAACCTAAAATTCCAGAGAATTTGGTACAGTCTTTGATATTTAACTCTAGTGTTTAAAATAAAGAGTTTCATGCCATATTGTTTCCTAATCATTGCTATAACCTTGCTCCCAGCAGAAAATGATAAATGGGAGGGAAATTCTAATGACTCTTCTTCAAGTGATGGTCCCTTTGTGTATTCCACATATGGGTACACATGTGTACCATGCATCTGAGTCGAGAAGTTTTCTCCAAGCAGTGTCTGTTGACCCACACATGTACAGTGTATCTCGTCATGCTCCTGACCAAAGGTATATGGGGTGGTGCAGGTCGATGCCCCTCAAGTTTCTTCTTACTGCCACATGGCCTGAGTCGGAACCCCTATTCCGCCTTCACTCTTATCTCAACAAGAGTTGTTGCATACTCATATAAATAGTTCTTTCACAGTTTTTATAGCTTAGTTAAGATAGTTTAGTATTGTGTCGTGTAGTATGGCTAGCATAGAACCTCCCTATTCAGTGGCAGAACCCTTGCACCTGGGGACTATGCCCAGGGTTCTGGACTTTAAGAATTGCATCTCTCGCCCTCATTCCTTTTCCATTAGTGATAAGCATCAATTGTGCCTCTACTGTCTGGGTGAGGCACACATCTCAGTGAAGTGCAGCATCTGTAAGTTCTTCCTGCCCAGAACTGGAGAGGCCTGTGAGCTCTGACTCCCCAAGTTCCTGATGGAAGAGGCTACGAGACCCTGGACTCACTCTGATCCAGGCCAGGGAGACCCTCATGTAAAGCGGCCTCTGCTGACCAGTAGTGCCCCTCTGAGCACAAGCCATAGTGCGGAGCCACCGGCACTGAAGCCCAATGAAGACCAAATAAGAGTAAAAAACACTTATGCTGGCATAAGAGCAGGTCCCTACAGTGGACTGCTCATAAAAGACTCATTCCTACCCCGAGCCGTGCCTGGTCAGGTGAGATGTTGTGTGCGGATCCTACAGAACTGGCACTGAAAGCCCCAGGGCTGGAGGGTATGACAAAGAAGAAGCAGGATCAGTACCGCCTGTCACCTTTGTACTTGGACACATGGCACACCAGTCTACGAGTTTGGCTCCAGATATCCTGTCAGTGCCCCCTCACCAATACACAGTCCGGCCAGCTCTGATGACCAAACCAGGTCCCTCCAGAGTCTCCATGGGCACCCCGCAGACTCTGTGATGCATGGAGACATTCCTGCACCAGAGGATGGGTTCTTGCCTTACCCACTTTCTCTGCTTCTCTCAGGCCTGTCCATTCTCCGGGATGTCTACATGCCTGAGGATGAACCATTACTTCTGTTACAGAAGAAGCCCTTTCTTCATCCGTCAGATCGGGGCCCTCCAGTATCTATAGTCCCACCATTTCTGATGGAACTGTCATCTGACTCAAAGGAGTCCCAGGATATAGTACCACCAACATCTCTGCCAGCATGCAGGAGCCTGGACAGACATCCAAGGTACCCTGACCAGCCTGGCTATGACCCCCTCCGGAGACCCCTGGTACCACTTCCTGTGGGGTCCACCCAGAATGATGGACCCCTCGTTCTGGTCCTACTGGAGCCCCTGGGACCCATACCACAGATGTACAATGCCATTGCAGGGGTCTTATCATTCCTTCCCCACGTACCAACCAGCTTCTTCAGTGTACAAGGAGGAAGTCACGGAATCGGTACCACCGGTACCACTGCTTCCTTTATGATTCACTTGGTTAATGTTCCTTAATTCCAAATTCATATACAAGGGTATAACACCTTCTATAACATAAATGCTACATATCATATATCCATAACTCCATTTCAGAAACTGCAAATAAAAAGACCCATCTACTCTAAGTCCATCCATTTTATTATTGTAGCCAGTGTTTTTACACTGAAATGTTTTTCTTTGCCTGAAAGAATCTAATCCACAGCTTCTACAATAGTTGTTTTCTTAGTGGCCTGTTCCTTATAGGAATCACTCCTCACTATGCAAAGAAATTTCTCCTAAACTCATCTCTCTCTCTCTCTCTTTTTAAACTCTAGTTTGGGCCTTGTCGTTTGTGAACCTGTAATCCACTCAGGTCTTGACCTCTGCCTTTGTATACTCCTTCAAACTAAAAACACTTACTTGCCCCATCGAGCTGTTCTCTTATTTCATAGAGATTTAGTTTTCCTGTTTCATGTTCCAGACTCTGGGCCCCTGACTCATGCTTAATACCTTACTCCACAAGTAGTCAGGTAGTACTCAACATGAAGAAGGGTATCACAATCTACCCATAACTTTTACCCATTGTGCTCTTTATTCACCTCGGTTACTTTCATTTTGCCCTGAAGGGAGATGTGAGATACACCTCTTGCACAAGTAGAGCCAAGCTGGAATGTCACTATCCCCTGAACTTTGGGGATGTTTAGATACAAATTTAAAACTTGTGACTCAGACCCATCTTTACTTTCTAGACATTGTGATCTATGTTTTCCAAAGTAGCCTCTAAATTTACATACCTCAAATAGCTCAGCAGGGTGCTGGCGCACACAGTTTGGGCACATAAATCTAGACATCCATTTGCAACTTTTGGCTTTGTACTATCTATGCCTACAGTCAGGCCACCCTTGTGATGCAGTTACCTTGAAGTCAGAACTGGGAGAGAATGAGGTGGAAATTGATTCATGAAGAAACCAGTAAACCCAGGAACCTTTAGGCTACTGGGCTCTGACTGGTCACAGACTAAATTTCTTCTCCCTGTTCAGTCAGAAAGTATTTGGAAACAAAAATATCTGACCATAAAGAGTTTGGCTCTAATTTTAGCATGCACCATCTTCAGAACTCCACATCTGGGCTAAATGCTATCCTGGATAAGTTGATACAACTTCACTGACTTAGTGGAGTTGCACCCACTTTATGACTGAATTTGTCCCCTTAACTGTGAGTGACTGAATCAAAATGTACATGATATGGTAGAACTAAAGTTACGGTATGTTTCCATTCTTTAGAAATCCTTTCACGGTACTACTATGTTGCTAAATTGATTTGGGACATGTACAGAGGATTGATCCCTGCTAATAAATATTCAAAGAATGAAAGAAAATGTTATTTTTTATTTTAAATAACCATGTTGAATATTTATCTTAAACCCTAGGTAGCTATTTAGAAAAGAAACAAATATGTAGCAAATAATGTGCCCTTTTCATTGACAAAAGATTTATGTCTTGCCTGGCAGGACTTCATACTCACAGAGCTCATGGTTGACAGAGTCAAACACAAATAGCACGTAGCCCAATGTTTATCCAGTGGAATTGAAACCGTTGCTCCCGCACCTCTTTGTGTGAAATTAAATCGGCCGCATTTAAACTGGCAAAGATATAAAAACATGATAAAATTCCTATTCAAAGAAAAAGGGGGGGAACCACAGAATCTGTTTGAATTAATGAATGTTGTGCAAAAAATGTCCAATATGCAAGAACATTTCTGCTGACCTTCCTTAGGAGCCATCTGTCTAGTTGCAGTGTTCCTTTCCCCCCCTGGGAACGGGTGAAGAGTTCAGCTCCAAAGCTCAACACCCCCTCCCCCACAGCTGTCAAAACTATTGTAGTTGGACTCTAACGTATGTATCATTAAATTCCACACTGTGCTACGAAGAGACGGGAAATCATATGAAACATGTATTTAAGCATGACTTTGCCACAGACTATGTACAGCGTAAGGCCATTCTCCGTTAGCTCTTGCTTTCCAGAAACTGAAGGTGTAAGGCTGCATTTTAGCATCATTTTTTTGTAAACCTCAGTGAGGAAAGATTTCAGAGTAGCAGCCGTGTTAGTCTGTATTCGCAAAAAGACAAGGAGTACTTGTGGCACCTTAGAGACTAACAAATTTATTGGAGCACAAGCTTTCGTGAGCTACAGCTCACTTCATCGGATGCATCCGATGAAGTGAGCTGTAGCTCACGAAAGCTTGTGCTCAAATAAATTTGTTAGTCTCTAAGGTGCCACAAGTACTCCTTTTCTTAGTGAGGAAAGAGGCATTTTTTTCTATTAAGGGAACACCGACTGAGAACAAAAGACCAGGTCATCCCCCCAAAATCCACATGCAGCATGCAACCCTCTTGAGCAGCTCCTCAGCTAGTGTAAATTGTCATACCTCCACAGATTTCAGTGGAGCCATGACAATTTTCACCAGCTGAGGGGCTGCCCTCCAGAGAGCAGATTTCACCCCTCTTGTGTAGAGGGGTGGGTCAGCAGCCTTCATGGCACAGTGCTCTTCTATCAAACACCCTGCAGAGAGCTCCACTTGGGGTCCAGAGTCACATAAGAGGAAGGGAGATGCAATAGGGTGAGCTGCACTGGGTGAGAGGGCAGGCCAGGGCGGGGTGTATATATATCACTCTTCACTTCCCACCCCACAGACCTGCACTAGAATATAGGAATGGCCATACTGGGTCAGACCAAAGGTCCATCTAGCCCAATATCCTGTTTTCCAACAGTGGCCAATGCCAAGTGCTTCAGAGGGAATGAACAGAACAGGTAATCATCAAGTGATCCATCCCCCGTCGCCCATACCCAGCTTCCGGCAAACAGTGGCTAGGGCCACTATCCCTGCCCGCCCTGGTGGGATAGCCACTGATGGGACCTATCCTCCATGAATGTATCTAGTTCTTTTTTGAACCCACCTCTAGTCTTGGCCACCACAACATCCCCTGGCAAAGAGTGCCACAGGTTGACAGTGCGTTGTGTGAAAAAAATACTTCCTTTTGTTTGTTTTAAACCTGCTGCCAATTAATCTCATTTGGTGACCCTACTTCTTGTGTTATGAGGAGTAAATAACAGTTCTTTATTTCCTTTGTCCACACCAGTCATGATTTTATGGACCTCAATCATATCCCCCCTTAGTTGTCTCTTTTCCAAGCTAAACAGTCCCAGTCTTATTAGTCTCTCCTCATATGGAAGCTGTTCTATGCACCTATCATTTTTGTTGCCCTTTTCTGAACCTTTTCCAATTCCAATATATCTTTTTTGAGATGGGGCAACCACATCTGCACACAGTATTCAAGATGTGGGCATACCATGGATTTATATAGAAGCAATATGATATTTTTGGTCTTATTATCTATCCCTTTCTTAATGATTCCCAGCATTCTTTTAGCTTTATCGCAAATCAACATGTTTTAATGGTTCTCAACTAACGAGAATCACCCTTTGTAGAAAAAGAACTAAATATGATGGCAGAACAAGATTTCAATCCAGATTTTCTGTTTGCTGATTGAAATCAATCCTTCGTGATGGTCACAGATCCACCTCCTGTGGAAGTCACAGAACCCAGCCCACCACCTATACTCCAATAAGCCCCGAGGGATATTCTGTGGGACTCATTTGGGGAGGAAGGGACGTGGAAGTTGTGGGGTGACAAGACCCCTTTTCTCACAACCTGTTGGACACACCCACCAGGAAGGGGATGCTGCTGAGATGGGACCTGCCGTGGGATTCACCTGGGACCCCAGGAGGCGCTCATTGGATGTCAGACCCATGCTGTCCCAGGAGCAGCTAATCCCAGTGAGAACCTGTGCTCCCCACCCAGGCAAGGGCCACTGGCCTGGGATCTCAGGGATTTGGCGGAGTCCGGAAGAGATTACAGAAAAAAGTACCTCTGAAGTTAGTGTGAGCTGCATGTGTGTACTACAGGCAGAATTTGCTCCTGAACAAATAGATCAAACATATATCAACTTTAAATTCCCATTTCTACATCTAAATAACCATATTTTATTATTTTATTATGTTATCTTGTGATTGGAAAAAAAAATAGAATAGACAGGAAATTCATTTTCTGATATGCAGTCTTTCGTGACTAGCTTTGTGGTAAATGCACAGAACTGGGAGGCAAGAGACCTATGTTGTAATCTGAGTCACAGATTTTCTTTGTGATGTCAGGCAAGTCATACTGTTCTGCCTCAATCTCCCCAGCTGTAAAACGGGAATGATAATATGAATTTACTACTCCAGGGGGACTGTAAAGCTAAACTGATTAAGATTTGAAATGAACTTTCAGTTCCTGGTGGCAGGGACTGCAGAAGTCCAAAATATTATTATTTGTGCAATTATGTAGAGAGAAATTTAGAATATTTCTCAGATGGTAGATAGGAACAGGGTACTAGTACATTTTTAAGATTTCTTTCAATTTTGGAGATTCTGATGGGATTTGTTCTTTGCTTCTTCATGATTAATATAAATGTTAGAAATATAGTACAGATGTATAGATTTCTTTTAGAAATGGTATGTAGTGTTCTTTTGTGAGATGCAATTGTGTCCTATATGTTTCTTCTTTTTTACACTATTTATTGTTCTTTAATTAAATACAACTATTTTTGAACTACAAGAAAGTGTGTGGTGCATGCACATAATTTATATTGATTTTTTGGGGATCCTTTTAACGAAGTGGGGGGAGAAAATCTTCAAGTTATGAAACAGGTATCATTTCCTCTTTATTCCAGTCCTAGACTCTCTGGGAAATGCATATTTAGAATTATATTTTCATCTCAGCTTGATGTACAAGGTTTTAGCCATTCAAATCCCTTTTTCCATTAGTGGCAGTTAAGCAGCTAACAGCCGGTGTTCTGAGGTTGCCCTAGTTTTGTTTGTACATATGCACATACATATGGCATTACATTCAATTTACCTATTCTCGTATGCCAGGTAAATACACATTTATATATGGTCCAGCTAGAATAATTTTGTTCTAGTGTATTGCCTGCTCTGATTGTCCAGCCTACGGCATATAGTCTTTACCTCCTTTTCAAACCAGAGCCGTGACATTCAGATCTAAAACTCCCCAGAGTTCAAAGAGGTTTGGATCCAGTATATAGTTTTTGATTCCAGACCATTATTCCACCTGTGATGCACATGGTTCCATATCTTTACATGCAGTTCCCCATTTTCATCATCATGGTTCTCACATTTTACATGTTATCACAGCTTCTGAATACCTGTACAGGTCCTCTCTAATTAAAATAACCCTCTTACAGCTTTATTTTCCTTTGCTATAATTTCCTCTCTATTCACACCACTTTCTATGAAGGCTAAACACTGAGCTTTTAGATGCAAAGTTTGGCCTGACCCTCATCTCCATTGAATTCAGTAGGCTTGCACAGGTTGCATTTGACAGCACAATTTGGCCCTTACTGTGTTAAATACATCAACCTACTCTGTTCAGTATTAAGAACTATTTCAAGGTCTAATATCAAAACACACCCCAAGCTGAATGGGAATAAGATGGAGCTTTGATTTCAGATGTTTCCTATTTCAGATGTGCTGAACTGACTCAGTAGAGTGCTAAGGAATGTTTGGAAAAGTTTTTACTTAAAGGGACATAAGATGATGGGAGGTCCCAAGACTCAGCCTAAGAATGTAATACGCCTCTGAGTCACCCTAAACTCAGGTGCAAGGACCTTGCATAAGAATGGAGAGTAATTATTGCTGAGTCATGCTGGCAGGTGGCTCTTGTTCACTCCAACCAGGTTATAAAGGAATTTGGGTGCGACCTCTGGCTAGAAGGAATTAAGAGTAGGATAGAGGAAGTTCTGCGGTGGAACTCTGAGTAATCAAGCTTTGGGACGAACGTGAAGCTGAAGCATTTTATTATCTAAGTAAATGTAAGCCAAAACCTAGGCAGTGGTAACTTTGGACCTTACCTTTAGTCTTTATACTTTTTATTTGCAGTAGGATGGGAACTCTGAACTGATTCCTTTTAAATAAGTAATCTCAAATCCCAGTGTTTTCACTATATGAATCTATTTTAATCCATTAATTTGTTGTCAAACTCAATATTGATAACCGTATTACTTTTATTTGATAATGCTGTATAATGGCAGAACAAGCTAACAAAGAAAACCTGTTATAGATTTTTGATCTGTTACACTAGTAGGGAATAATTCCATTATAGACAATGGAATTCCTCTAGGTTTACACTGGTGTAATGGAAAGCAGAATCTGACCCTCTCTTCTTAGAAATGTGCTGTTCCTGCAAATTACAGCATCAACATAATGCTATTTTAGTTTTTCATATGTAGTTACCCCACTGAGTTCTTTAGTTATAGTTGATTGTAATCTGAATATGGCTTCTTCATGAGCAGGCACACTTTGCAGCTGTGCTGAGTGAATGCAGATGTCTTCATTATGCAGGCATTTTGATACAGTCATTGGATAATTCAGTTAATGTGATACGTTTGTTACAAACCAATTTTAATACAAAAGTATTGAGTCCAGAAGATCTTCCCTTTGGGTCCTGCCAAAGAGCAAAGACTATCCTATTTCCAACAACCCTTTGAAAAGTGAAAACTAAATCTTACATCAATGACTGTAAAATCCTGCAGGGGTAGGGATTTTTTGTGTGTGTGTGTGTACAGCACCAAACCTAACGGAGTTCTGATCCCAAAAACTAGTCTTTGGGCTTCACCACACTACAAATAATAAAGAATAATTAACAATAGGAACCCCCTACCCATGCAACCAAAGGTACTCCCAGATGCTTTTATTTACAGCAAATTAAAGACAGATATTTCACCACTTACAGCTTCCAGTCTCCTAGGTAAAGCAGCTCTTTGATGCATTAGTATGGTCCATGACGCTCTCCTGGCCACCCCTCTTCCTGCATCTCACTTTAGTTCATAGAACTACTCTAAACTACTAGTTCAGCTTCAGGTGGGATGAAGTTAGATTATAGGTTTATAGGATATAGTTTATTTCCAAGATTATTGATGCTAGATCGATAGCTAGTGGATTGTAGTAAATGGTAGTACACTTGCACAGAGAGGACAGATGATTATATCTAGCTCTTACACCACATTTTTCATCCATAGATCTCAATGCACTTTATAAATTAGATAGATTTTATTACTCTCATTTTCCAGATGGGGAAACTGAGGCTCACAGGGGTAAGGAAAAGCAGCAGGCTAGGAAAAGAACCCAAATCTCCTGAGTTGCAGTCTCGTGTCCTATTAAGTCAAGTAACTTTGCTGAGATAAGCTGCTGTATATCCCTAACAGGAAACTGTTGTTCTGCTTTGAATCTCTAGGGTATGGAAATATCAGTTTATTGTTCCAGGGCTTGCAAGACTTCAATAAATGACCAAGTTATGTTTTACAGTTCTTTGGGACTGGAAATATCAGGCCGTTTTAGGATCAGTCTTGGTAGCTGCCCGGGGAGTAGAAAGGTGAAAAAGTTTTCAACTATTGTTTTAAAAAATGCTGAGAAATGTGTGATGTAGGTCCAGAAATGTTATGGTTTCTGTAGAATGGACAAAACAGTTTCAACCACCCTCATGGGGACAAAGATATTTCTTGAATGTTTCTAGTTTACAAATAAACCTAAACAGCTCTCTGTTTAAACAAGCACTAACAGAGGGTCCGATGTGTACTGTTTTCCTTGATGGGTGAACTTGCAATGTTAGTGCTACAGAATGTCTTATGAAGTTATAACTAATATTTATCTTTTTGCCCATATTTGGCATTGAAGGAAATTTGCTGTACTTTTACTTCTGAAATGTTGTTGACGACAATAAGCCAAAGCTTGTAAAGTCTGTGTGAGCTGAGCAAGTGTCCTGCATGAGCAGCATTTGAGGGCTAATATAGCCTTTGACTATTACATAATTTTAAACTCCATGAATGACTTAGAGAGAGAGAGATAACATACCGTTATTGCAATTGTTCATCCCTGGGCATTTGGTCTGCAGGGTCTGACCTTGCTGATCATCAGTATGTCCTGCTTTTACCAGAGTACAGCCAATGCCAAGAGAGAATTTTCTCTATCCAATTTTCCACTGTACATATTGTCAAATTTCTTTTCTTCTGTGGGTTAACAGTCTGCTGCTCTAGCTTTACTGTGCCAATAATACATGTCTGGAGATTAATCTGACCCTGGCCTCTGCTCCAGCTCCTTTAATCTTGAGATGGTATAGGCTGCTTTCTCTTATTATTTTAGCACTTTCTCTCACTTCTGAGTCTCAACATTCTTCTGTTGCCAGCAAACATCTGTGAAACCCACTGCCAAAATGTCTCACCTCCCTCTAGTGGATGGTCTACATAGAGGATAGCAACCTATTACTGCTATCAGTTATTCCCTTACCTCAAGCAATTAGGGCCTGTGCGTAGATCTAAAGATCCCAGCCCTGCTGATGAACCATGTGGGCTGGATATGGTTAGATATGATAGAATTTCAAAGGGGGGGAGATGTTCGATTTGCTTTTTTAACTAATATAGGAAATGACATACAAAAACTGTTGAAAAAACATTAAGGTGGCTAAATTGAGCACTCCAAAGTTAGGAAATGCCTTTTTGTAAGGTTATCTGGAGCAATCCCTGCCCTACAGAGGTTGTGGGCACTATACCTGTGTTTGTCTGGTTCATGAGGCAACTCTTTCCTTTCCCATTTATGTACCCAAAGAGCAGTCAGGCACTATCTGATCCCTACTATGTAAACCTTTTCATTCCTATTTGATGATTATGTATTAACCTTGTAGCCATAGTAAGAGGAGAGTTTTAGCTGTGTCCTCTGTGGTGAAGTGAACTAAATCAGAAACCCTCATATACTTAGAGTTTAACCAATAAAGGGACAGTTGTTTTTTCATTCTTGGTTTACTTCTGCTCTTTGGACAGGTAAAACACAGGACAAAGAAGGAAGAAAAGAAAAGGCAACAAAGGAACAAAAGGCAAGATTCCCAGAAAGCAAAACAAAGGACACAAAGACAGGACACCCAGGTACATATTTTAAACATTAATCATCCTTTCAGTGTATACGCAGCCTCAAGCAAGGGCCTTGCAGTGGAAAATTACACTTCATAAGATATCGTATCCCCTACATAAAACAGCCAGACTCAGATTTTCAAAGCTGCCTAGCCCCATTAAAATTAATGGGAACTGGACATGCATATCCCTAAGCAGCTTTGAAAGTCTGAGCTCCAATTTGCATCTGTGCAGGGGGCAAACTCTCAGAGCACATACTGGAAGAAACCATGGGAGAGGAAACCTCTACAGTATATGCTCACAAACCAAACAAACTGGAGAGGGCAGGGATATTCATGGGGTCCTGTCCACCCACCTGGCTCACAGGAGCCCTGGGACCTCAGAGAAAGAGCACTTCATGGCAGAGCGGAGCTTCCTGATGATTTCAGCTGAGCACTGCACATCAGGAGGTACTGTTTATCCCTCACTGGCTCCCTTGCAAGTAGCTTCCCGCACTGAGCTATAAAAAGTGCCATTGAAGCCACTCATCTTGTACTTCCCACCTCTTCCAGCAGTCTTGCCACAGCAAAAAAGACAGTATAATCAATAATGTTCATTTATGCACTAATCTTGAATCTCTTTTCCCCCCCATAGTTTAAAATGAAAAAATTCTTAATAAGCCATACATCAAGAATGTGTATGTTATAAGAATCAGGAACCTTGTTTCCTAAGGCCCAGGTTGTCTCACATCACTGCATGGATGTTTCCTTCTTCTTGAATCCCCAGTGCATGGGAAGTCCTAGAGCTCATCTGATAGCAAGAAATGACTGGGGCTCACACTCCTAGCCACCCCAAAGTCATGGGTGTGGAGAGGAAGTAGATGCCCCATGCCATCTCCATCAGTAAGCAGAGAAGAATGTACATTGTTTCTCTGCACCACCGTCTTTCTGAGTGCCCCCCACTGAGGCAGAATCGCTTTGCAGTACTCCCAACATGGGCCAGTGGTTTAAGCTCTGAGGACTCTTGTGCTGTTTTATCTTTTACTGCTACACTTTACTAGACTGAGATCCTAAATCTTCTCTTCAGGCCACATCCTGGTCCCAGGAAAGTAAACAGAATGTTTCCCATTGACTTTATTTGAGATTTGACCATGATTTATATGCTGATTACCATGATCTCCAGTCTGATGACTGTGTCATCACTGTCATCATCATTTCTAGAATGAACATATAAATGGAATTTTGGTAGCTGAAGAGAGTTGGCCCTGGACATCCCAGAGACTAGTTAGTATTAGGAAGAGTATTAGTGTTCTATAATTTATATTGTTAAATTGTACTCTGTGGGAAGAATTGGGCTTTACAGCTCAAGCCTATTTCATATGACAAGGCTTTGCTGACAGTCTGTCAGCCATGAATAGAAAAGCTGATCAGAAACCAAGAGAAGAAATCTTAATGGTACAATTCTGTTTAATGCACCATATATAAATTAGCACAGAAAAGAAGGTGAATTCTATAAATGGGTAGATTTGCTGTCAAATTTGATATAGAAGTTTGGTGCAAATATATTTTAATTGGGTATTTGCTTTACTTAAAAATACATTTTCAAAATCCTTCTGGTTACACACATCTTATTCAGGCTCTCATCCTTGGGAAAAATACAGTAACAAAGGGCAAGCTTTATAAAATAGCTCCTGAGTAAATGGAATTTAATGGGGTCAATTATCCCCACATGCCTGCATGCAACTTTCATTAATATTAATGGCAGGTAGACATGCGCATTGACGGAGTATAGAATAAACTGTCATTGCATCTGTAATATTGGTTTTTTGCTGGTCTAGAAACATAGTGTGTAGCATAATTCTTTCAATGCTACTGAATACAGTTAATGGAAACCCCAATATATACAATATTTATTCTCCCCCCCGTTAGATATGAAATAAAAGAATTAAACATGAGAGAAGCAGTGGTGAATTTTTAGGGTTTGTTATAATTTAGCTTTATGTTACATGCATGCCTCCTCTATAAATAATTAATGAAATGGCAATGAATATGTAACAGGCTGGATTCTTCCCTCTAAGGGTTAAGTTCCATTTCTACAAATTGGTTTGTGCCCTATTTCTGTTCCTGTGTCTCTGTGCATCTAGACATTTTCTTGGCATCTGAAACTCTTCTGAGATTTAGGGAGATCTTCAGAGATTTGCTAATAATTGACCTGTTTGGATTCCACATGACTGGCATCTGCTAAAAGATAATATAGTCCTGCATTTTGCTGTTAAGTGCCGGTCACGTTATTAACTTGTGGCCAAACCAGAATAAAGACTCATGGGACATCATTTTCCCTTCGACAACTTCATTTTGTTCTTACCGTAATCTCCATTATAAATGAAGCACTTCGGTTGTAGCTTAAAGAGTCACAGAACCTACAGCTTGTCAGCTGTGTTTGTTCAATAATGAATCCATGGACTTCTCTGTTCATTTTTTGTAAGAGTTACTGTACACTGAAGATAAAGGATCAACATAACACTGAAGTCAGATGATTTAACCTTCTGCCACTTCTTTAACCACTAAAAAGTCCCTGCTACCACTAATGGGGCATTGGAACACATGTAAATGTTTTCTGAGAAAACAGGGTTATCAAACACAGCAGTTCCCTTAGAAAACAATAATAATGAAGAAGCTTAGATCTGTCCTACTCCAAAGGAGTTTGTTTGAACCCTATTTGTTCAACATTTCTTATGTTGCAGACACAAATCCTGCTCTCAGTTACAATGATATAAATCTGGAGAAGCTCTATTGTCTTCAGTCCCAATTCTCTGACAACTGAAACCAGTTTTACACTAGTTTAACTCCACTGATTCCAACAGCTGAGTTCCTCCTGATTTACACCTCCTTTAAAGTCTGAGAAATTTTAACTTCAAATTTGAACCTAGAAACAATGAAATAACAAATAAACACATACAATTCACTTTTGTATAGCAAAGGATAAAATACTGCTGATCTTTGCAAGCAGCAATGACAACTCAAAGATGGTGCCTTGGGGTCTGCAATAACCTGGTGGCTAATTAACTGCATATAGTATATTAAAAAAATAGATTAAATAAATTCAGCACAAATCCCTAAAGACCAATAAGCATGTTTAGACAGTCTAACTAAATTCCCTCCCCCCCCCGTGATACTTTGGGGTTCAACCCAGACCGGCAAGGTGTTGTGTCACCACCTCTCCTGACACCTTAGATGCCTCTGTGCTGTGCAGCTTTGATTCAGAGTCCTGACACCAGCAGCCTGCTTACAGCACAGTGACCTCACACTGGCTTCCTTCCACCAGCCTGGTTGCTTCTTGCAGGGAGGCATCAACACCCTCCCACCTGAGTTTTCCCCCAAACCAATAGTGTCCAATCCTTCTGACTGTAACACTCTCAGAACCTTATTAAGTTTGTTGCTCCTTTAAAGGGACAGTGCACAGCACCAACCTGTTGTTTAGCTGAGGACTCACACTCTCTTCAGTATATAGCACTCAGATGGCTTGTAATAAAACTAAAATTGTTTCTTAACAAAGAACATAGGATTAAATGATTTCCAGTAAAAGTGAAAGAGATGAAAAGTTATAAACAACACACACTTTCTAGTGACTAAATTTAACTGCAGCAAGTTACATTCTTGGTCTAAGCAGGTTTCTCACCTATATTCAGTTTCCAGGGACTTTCCACCCCCTTGGTTGGAAGGTTCCACTTTTCTCATGTGTACACTAGCTCTGGCCTCTTGTATCTGCCCAGTAATGGATGCTGGCATGGTTTTCTGTCCTTGCTTATATCTTCCAAAGTTCAATGACTTTGTTTCAGGAGGCATGAAGGTTTCCTGGAGCTGCAGCTTCCATCTGCCATTGAGAGTGTTAAATGACCATCTTCCACATTGGTTTGCCTGATAGCTTTGTCTACCCTTCATGTAAATGTAATTTCATGATGTCTCCTTGCTCAATTCATATTGGAGAAACATTCAAGCAGCAGAACCACCTTCCTGTGTCTAGAATGGTGTGACTTAAGCCTTACCTGTCAAACTCATTTTAAGAATGTATTTCCAGCACATATTTCTTCTTATATCACTGCACATACAACACACCACACCACAATATTAATGATCAGCCAGTTTATATTATGATACCTTACCTGCCCCCTTTTAGATACAGAATATGACAGTAGAGAGTTGGGGCAAGGAGCAGGACAAACCTGATATGTGTTATGTTATGCTGTTCCCTCTGCCAGTTGGTGTCAAGGGGCTTCCAGGGTCACAATCCCAAAACTCACTGAGCTATATTCTAAGCATGAAGAGGTACTGTGTGGGATTCGGACAAAAATTTGTCTGTTTATGATGTTCTCCTACAATAATTCTTTCTGTTTAATACCAAAGGAGATGGTGAGTGTTGGTATTATGAAAGGCTTCATTTGTCAGTACAATCAGCGATGCTTTTGTATCTCTCATTATAAGGCTATTAGAAATAGATTTTATCCCAAATAGTTCTGTAAGGCCACCACCTCACCCACCTTGTCTATCTCCTTAACACATACATTTTAAAAATCAAAGCTATTTCTGTGGCCCTAATTTGGTAAAACAGAGCAAAGCAAATCATTCCTAATGTTTTGTTCCTTAGTTTTACAGCTTAGTCAAATATCATTATCTCATCTTGTTATCTCATAAAGCAAACCCCAAGATGTACATAAACTAGAAGTATGCGAGCAAAGTGCTGTAAGGCAAGTGCAGAGGATGGCAGGGAACTCAGCAAGGAGTCATAAAGGGAAAAAAACCAGCTTTATTCATAAAAAGGTGGATCAGTCAATAACTGGGGTGTATTTAGGTCAGTATCCAATAAATGTAGCAGTCACCCAAAAAAGTCTGTGGTTTGGCTGATGAAATGAAATGACGTATACTAACTTATTTTTAATTCTCCTAGCACAGTACCTAGAGAATGGAAACATACTTTCCTTCACCAGGTTTTTAAATCAAGTAACATACTCTGAGCAAGTAGAATATAAAACACAGACTTGTGTTAAACATCTGTCTTCAGTGAAAAATATGTTTAAGGAACCGTAGCCCTTAAAATGCTATAGGCCTGGCCCCTATGACTTGGCTGATAGCGTCATGTACCTCCTCTGTGACTTGTCTAATGTGCTTATGTCACTGTTCCATGGAGGTGAGAGATCCCTTGGTGGCTCTAGAGGTACTTGTGAAGGTATAAGAGCTATCATTCCTTTGCAGTCAAAGGCCTGCAGCTGGCTGGTTGGCTGATTAGCCCTGCCTGCTGCACCTGAGAAGAGTTGGAACTTAATTAACTGATCCTTCTAAAAGAGGGCAGCAAGAAATGGAGGGGGAGATTGCAACACCCCTCAGAAAGATAAGGGGCCAGGAGCCATGTTCCTAATGGACTGCTACTGGAGCTACTGCAGAAAAGAATTGCTCCAGAAACCAAATGGACTAATGGAGACTGTGGGAAGTCCTTTACTACTGAAGTTCTGAGGTCAGAGCCGGGAAGTTTTTTGGTTGCTGAAGTTACTGGTGTGAGAGACAGATTTGGGGAAGGGATTACTCAGCCTGCACAGACTTTTGAGGGAAGACACTGTGAAGTTTTGATTTATTTTGTTAAGGCTTAAAATAAGCCCACTGACCTTGCTGGAAATTGCTTCCCTGGATTCTGTGAGAGAAGTCCGACAGAATTACCTCAGGGAGTGAGCTGGTTCAGTAAGTGCAAAATCTGGTCTGGTGGGAGGAGGGTGCTATATGTTAGGGCCCAATCCTTTACAGCACTGTAAAATGCCTGCTTCTCCGCTCAACTACAGCAGTTCTACACCACAGAAACAAAACCGATTTCAGCGGAATTATTCCTTGTTCATTACACTGCAAGAGAGCAGTCAGGCCCTCTCTTTCCTTTATACACACAACTCCCAATAGCATTTACGTGGGTTATGTGTGTTACAGAGAATGGAGCTCTGTTACAAGGTGGCTGGGGAGTCTTTACTGGAACCTTGTTTTGGATATTAATACTAAATTATGTTTGCACATGCCAAGCACAATGAAGCCCTGGCTTCCAGGAACTCCCATAAAACAAATAACATAATGGTAGCAGCTCATCAAAAGATAGGGCCAGATCATGCTGTACAGAGAAAAGTCTATTTACAGGGTAGGAAACTTTGAGAGTTTCAATTTGCTGAGATCATCTCCCAGTGGGAGAGGTTTACTTCTTCAGGTTTGATCACCCCTCCCTCCTGGCTATGCAACTCCCACAGGAACTACTCTGAAACCTGTACACCTATTGTTTCCCTTAGCTGGATCTGTCCTGATCTTTCTCTCTCTCACATGCACCCTAAGAATGGAGGAAGAAACTGCATAAGTCTGTGCTGAATGGATGGGAAAATCCATGTTACATGGGGAAATCCATGATAATTTTATTGGGGTTATTATGCTACAGAAAGCACTCATTCCCGTGTTGACCCCTCTTGGTCCAGCTATGTGTCCCTTCCCCATCCAGTGTCAAATATGCAAATGTCCTACTTAGACTGACATTAAGATCTAGTTCTCATCCAGGCATGAATCTCATAGAGACATTGGGTCATTCATTCCACAGCATCAGCAGCCATGCAAAATAGATCTATAGAGCTGGATAAGATCCACATGTTGAATTACACTGCATCTATGTTGTCTTTCTTAACACCTCCAGTGGCCTCAAATGTGGTGAACGTGATGGGGGAAGAAACACATAAGCCCCCAAATCCCCCTTCATGTGAGATCCCTTGGATTAGAAGAACAATTGCCCAATTCTACCCTCCGGTGCATCCCATATAAAAAGAACAGAGGGGAGCCAATCAAAAGAAACTCCATCCACTTCCACTAGTGACATCAGAGGAGTCAACAATTCCTCATAGTCAATAGTATGCTAAGAGATCTAAAAGGTCAGTATGTTTATATCTTCATCCATCACAAAAATGGAATTGTTGACCAATTCCACCAATGCAGTCTATGTCCAACAGGCAGGTCTGAACCTAGTCAAATCAGGTTAGGGAAACTTTAGGATTCCAGGTAGTGCCGGGCTTGCCTCACCACAACTTCTTAGTGATCTTCCCCCAAATAAGAGGAGATACAGGTGGATTTCACAACCCTGTCAGAGCCAGAGATGTTTTTAAAGTAAACGTCCCCATCAATGCCTCTTTAAGAACTGCTCTCACTTTGTCATTGACTCTCTTTGTGAGGGCCTTAATAAGCCAGGAAGAATGGGGTCCTAGCCATTGGTTGAGACACTGAACTCCCCTATCATCTCCAGTACCTCAGTGAGTGACAATGGCCAAAAGTCAAGTGCAAAAGGGCATGGGAAGATCCTTGTATCTCCTGGAGATATTGTCCTAAAACTACAGAAATAGGTTGTCTGGCAATGTGAACCTGAATAGTTTTATCCACAAAGTAACATGCAAATACCTCATAGTGAGAGAGACTCAACTGTCTCCAAGTAGAGGCAACCTAGTTGAACCAGATTATCTACCCTTGTGAGATTTCTCAAATACTCTAGTTGGGGCAAACAACTCATGCTTTGCCTTACTCAGAGCCATAGAAGATCTGTATCTCAGTAAAGACTCAACAAGTTACTCAAGAGTGAGCAAACAACTTGTCACTCTAATTTGCAAACACTTTCTAATTTACAACCATTTTCTTTTTTGGTAAAATAGAACTGGGTACTTAAATGTTTCTCAAGCTCAGAGTTACATAAAAATACAAATACATAACCCCAGTGTACCTTTGGATGAATAAATTATGGAACCTCATTCTGCATTGTTTACCTAAACAGTGTGACCATCATGGCATCTGGCAGGCTGACATCTTCAAGCATGCTGCCACTGATGAGATTTAGATGAAATCTACTGAACAAAAATCAACAGATATAAAACCACAGCCTATTTGTACTTGTGCATTTAATTAGCCATATGGTTCTAAAGTATTTTTGGAAAAGACAAGGTAGATCTCATGAATAAATGAATGATTTTACTAAAAAGAGCTTCTACTGTAGTTAAGAGTTTTCATTAATGACATCCAGATAGAGTTACCTAAAAAAAAGTATGGCTTTAGTTTGTTGCCATTTAAATCATCAACTACTGTATATTTTCAAGACCTATTGGCTCCAAGCTCTAACTATTTAAGGGACTGTGTAAGTTATGAAAGGGCCAGGTAAGAGGAAGTAGGGAAAAAAGAAAAGCTATTGGATATCCATGAGCACAATAACTGATATTACTACAAATCTGAGTTTCCATTCCTTTGGTTTCTTCCAAAGAGAATTAGACATAATTGGAGCAAAGGCTCAGGAAGAAAAGTGAGAGGAGAGACAAACCCAGTAAAGGGAGCTTATATTTACAAATGCTTAATACCTTTTCAGCTTTTTTGTAATTGATTTATTAAGTGCTTTTCAACACTGTAGTTATTCATGAGTTCACTGGAGAGACGGTCAAGATTACTAATTAACTAATCATAGAACACAGTTTATTACCAACAGCTTGCAAAAATCCATGAGTTTGGCTTGTACTGGCAAAAATGTGATCATGCCGGCAAAATCCTGATTGTGAGAAAACATTTAGGGTTTTGTAGATGACAGAAAATAAGGTTAATGTTAACTCTGTTGCTATGTTTAAGGGACAAACTGCCTAGTTTTGAAACCAGCTAATTTCCTCACCCTTATTACTAATTATATGTTAGGCTTTTAAAAATGTTTTCAGTTTCAATAATATATTTCTTTTCCTGTTGATGCAATTTGCATTTCTCTCTGCTTGGACAGTGAAAATAAACTCATCAGATTTACTTTAGTTTCTAGTCAATTTCACCTATAGGTTCTCATTCAGTAGCACAATTCTTCAAAGTTGAACTCAAATTTGCATGTGAGAACAAACAGAAACATAGAAACCTCTTTACTGCACTTGTGTTTTGTATACTCCTACTAAATTTTGTTCCTGAATTGATCCTTTAAACTGAGTATGTAGCAAAATGAAAGACTTTTCAAGGCTGATATTTCACTTGGATATATTTTCCACCATTATTCTGGTTGTGTGTGTTTACAAAAAAATCCAGCTATATTTCTGCATGAAAGGTGGTTAATAGGGAATTGTAAATAAGGATGGATGACTCAAATGAACAAAGGAAGAACCCCTCTTCCACCTATCTCCATCACTATCCTTCAGACCCTTGATGAACATTTATACCAATTTTTAACCAAATCATTTTTAATCTTCAAAAAGTTCAGTTAACTTTTTAACAGTTTTTGATTGTGATGGCACATCTTGATTCTAGCCATAAGTACAAGTGCCAAAATAATAATCTTGGCATGTTTCCAGCATGTTCAGAAGAAACTGGAACAATTTTACACACACAGGAAAAAAAAGCCTGATTTGAGATTTACATAAACGTTCAGGTCCAGAATTTCTGCTATTATCTGTTCATTTTGCACCACTCAGCTGGCACAAAGTCGATGGATTTAGGACAGAAATTGCCAATGGGGAATTCCCTTTGCAGAAGGGAACTGCTCCCTTGCATAAAGCCAGCAGCGGGGAGTCCTGGCCCTAGGGGAAGGTTGGAATGGAACTTGAACACAGGGTGGAATTGATCCCTAAATATGTATCCAAATAGGTGCATCCTTATCTAAAATGAATTTCCAAAAGTTTTAACATTTGTCTTTCATTAACTGTGAATTTCATTAAGCTCAATGGAAATCAGCACCTCACAGTATACAACATATTTTCAATGTCAAAAAGCTCAACTTGGGAACTTCCAGAAGTTTTTAAAATAAATTTTAAAAAATAACATCAAAATGAGTATCTGGTCCACTTTTCAGTGAATCACTGAATTTTAAAAACATTAGGAAAAATACAATGGTACAACCTTTGTCAGCTTTGGTCTGCCACAATGGAAGCATTAGCTGTGGTGAATGCAGTCCAGAGTTTTAGGAGCTAAATTCACCTTTTTAAAACTCCAGGTTTTTGATCATACACAGCCCCTATAAACATGCCCTGTTTATAACTATTTATAACTGTAAGGTTGCTCATGGTCACAGAGAAATGGGCCTGCACCTCTTTGGTTTTTGTCTGTATTTTCCTTCAATATGGTATAGTATAAATGTTCACTTTTGAGTTTTGTATCAGAAGAAGGCAGAGGTGGGTCACACAGATCTTTCTTGATGGAAAGTAACATATTATAGCCCTGTAGGAAGCACCTTGTGCCTGATATAGATGGAGAACTCTTCTCAGTTGTAATTATTATGATTTGTCAATTCAAAAAAAGCAAGGTCATCTTGACAAGTAAAGATGAATTTTTTTGACATCTTGATATTTGTTGTTTCATCTTTAACATAAAAACATTCTCCTACAACAAAAATAGCATTTGAAATAAGGCTTGCCTAGGTTTGTACTGTACATGTGCTGGTTTTGTATATGGCTTCGCGAGGTGAGACTATGCAGAACAATACAGTTTCTTCTGATTTTTCCATCATTTTACATAACTATGCCCACCTCTTCAGGAATGTTTTGAGCTTTGATACACTCACAGGAGAGTTTCATCCCAATGTATCCCACTTGATGCAACTTTCACTCTTATTCTCCAGAGCACCCACAGTGGACAAAACAATCAGCCAATCATTATTCCATCAGGAATGTCTGCTTGAATGTATTACCTTATGGTAAGCTCATAAAATTACTCTCTCTTATGTTCCCGAGACCTAACTACTTCCCCATAAGTGTACCAACCTCTTTAGCATTTGGAGAATATTAAACTAAATACATCTTGCCAATGGCAAATAGCGAAAGGGTAACTTTTATTTTAATTACTGCAGACAGAAAAAAAGGAGTTCTTTAAGAAGTCTGTCAATTTAAAGCTATATATAACTATTTGAGGAATTCCTTAGTGATTTTCCCGCTTAAACAGATTTCCTTTAAAATGCATTTGTTTTGCTGTGTAGGCTGGAATTATTGTAAAATCAAATACTCATTTTTCAAAAGTCTGCTCTGACTTTGTAATGTTGGCACAGCATACAGTACACACACATCCCCTGGACAGCTTAGATTTACTTTATTGAATATGTGGAACAGAATAAAAGATATCTTTTTTTTTTAAATGACCCGACATTATAGAGCTAATGTTAGCTTCTACCAAGTGCATGTGCAATCCTGTGAGGTGAAATCAATGGAAATTGGAGCTGCAAGGGGACTGCTCTCCCTTCCATTGATTTCAGCAGAATGTTTTTCCTGATCCAAAGCACCTTGAAATCAATGACAGCCTTTCTAATGACTTCAGTGGGCTTTGGATTAGGCCCTGCGTGTCCATCATATCCAGAGAGCAGCTATGCTCACTTGACCCTTTTGAGATTCCAGTTTCAGTTACATGACCCAACAGATCACCTTCCAAATCAGTGTTGCAGAAGATGTACCAGCAGATAGGGTACTACTAATCTGCTTGCTGCATGGGAGGTGCAAGGAAAGCATTGGAACATGAGAAGTGCACCCCTACACACACATAAACACACACACCTTTTGAGTTATTTTAAAGGAGAAAAAATGTTTAGACCCTGACTTCTTTGCAGATGCTTTTTTTGTGTGTAATTATGTGTAGTTCTGAGGAATTTGAATATTTAATAAAACCTTGAGCCATTTAAGTGCTCAGCTCTGGAAAGAGTAACTCAATATTATCATTGTAGTGGTGACTTCGTATTAATTTCAGGGCATGCTGTATTATCCCAGGAGAACACCTTATGAGATTAGGATGGGCTGCATTACTACAAGCACATTCTCAGTGCTGTGAGACGTGACTAGGGATGTGCTGGGCGAAATTCTGAGGTCATTGTAAAATGTTACAAGTTACACATCAGTAAATAGGTGAAAGGGAACCTAATGAAGTCTGATAGTATAAATACAAGGATAGGCCAGAAGAGTAAAAGCAGCTAACAGGAGGGCGTATGAAGTTGTAATTTAAAGTCTCACACATTACTTTAGCTATGTCTTCTGCTCTCTGAGTGTAAATTGTCCCAGGTTCAGATAGACTCCCATTGTCCCATATTCAGTTACTTACCTGCAGCTTATACCATATTACATAGCACCTCTGAATTTGGCCCATTATCTCCCTAAGACATGTCATTAATGCATATCAGTGCTGCAGATAGATTTAATGTGCTTATGCCGTTGTAAGGAGTGGCTTTCTAAGTTCTCTTGCTGATTAACTAGGTTCTGGGCTTTTTTTTTAAATATACTCAGCAACTCAGCTTGTATGCTGAAGGGGAAAATAGTGTTCCCTAGGTTTGTGCAGACTTCTGTGGTGTGGAAGGCCCAGGTATTTTTGTAGTCAATCAAGACCTTAAAGAAAACAGCTCAGAATTATACAACAATCCAGGGAGAGATGGAATATTAACCTAGAAAATCTAGTAGTCAAGTAGGCATGTGTAAGACCTGGCTTGATTGCTGTTCTCTCACTTCTCAGTGCAAGTCCTGCAAAGGCTTTGAACTCAGGACACATAGCTGTGAGGTAATCAGCACCCACAGCTCCCACTGAATTCAATAGATTTTGGGGTAGTTAATAGAGCAGAAGAATGGACTCTCCATTACTACACAGCAAGGATTGCTTGACTTCCCGCAATAGTGATTCTTGTAGTCGGTTAGGATAGCCCAATCTGGGCTACAAAACTATGAAGACTTGAGTTTGAGTTTGTATAACATACATCCTAAATTTGCTTTACCCTTGTTTGGGACCTGGCTTACCATCTCCAACTTAGTCTGAAATATGACAGCAAATTGTTTCATAGATAAATACATCTACTTGTCAGGATGGTCAAAAATCAGTCGTTCTGGTAATTCTGACACTGAGGGTTTAGTTTGACTTTCCATATCTCCTGTCAAAAATGACAAATTATTTAGGGTGGGGGTTTTTTTGTCATGTTTTGTTGGTTTTTGTTTTAAAGAAGATGGCATTTTTCCATTCCTTCTTATAAGCAGGTTTGAAGAAAAGATCATTAGCAACATTTCTTGATCTGCCAGTCTAGCCCTTAAATCCAATTTAATGTGGATTTAAGATTGCTTAAAGAACTGAATGTACGATATTTAGGTATTACCAATATACTGAAAGATAGATGAGACATCCTCATGGTAATACAGCTTTTAACCTTTCCTCTCCTCTACCATGATGGGGGAGAATTACAGTAAATGATAGTTACCTTGTCTGCAGTATGGACAATTGATTTGACCTGACTGCCTCTGATGCTCTAATGGACTTTGTGGCTGAATCCCTGGAGATATAAAATATGTCCAAGTGAATTGGGGCAGGTTAAAGAACAGACCTGCTTTTCGTGGCTGGCTCAAACTATAATAGATCTCCCAGTTGTTCTGAGCAGAAGATTAAAAGTGATCAATACCCAAATCATTAAAAAAAAATGTGTTGGCCTCTGTAAATCTACTTTAGATTTTTTCTACCAAACAGTTTTTTACACTGACTTGCAAAAAAAAAAAAAAAAAAAAAAAGGTGGGGGGGACAGGACAATAATCATCTTCCGTGTGAACCATATGAGATTTTATAAAAAGCATTTAGTTTTGTTTATTCTCTTGTAACATGTTCCCTTTAATATTAAGGGCCAGACTCTCAGCAGCTATGAATCAGCATAACCACAATTTACACCAGTAAAGAATCTGGCCTTAAGTATCTTTAGTATAGATGAAATGACAATCCTATAATACATCCTGGGGCAGAAAGAGAAATGTAGGTCATGGAACATGATAGCTAGAACCTCAATTATAAATGCACTTTTATTTCACAGCCATTATAATTAAACTGGCTGAGTCAGAAACATGGTTTACTCTACATCTGTTAAGGAAAGAAGTTCCTTGCTTACCGGAAGCCTGAGTGAAGAGTAATGTCAATGTTCTGTGTATAACACAATAAATATGGTGATGGTGACTGACCACAGAAATATAGACTAGAGATGAGTCAACATGCAGTCTTAATCCACATCCAAACTTCTCCAAAGTTTGGAGATGTTTGGCTCTAGAATTTTGGTTTCACCAGGCACAGAGATAAGAACCAGTCACAAAGTTCAGATTTGCATATGGAGATAACCTTTCCCAGTGTTCAAAGGTATTTGGATCTACGGATTTAGCTTGGGCTTGTCTCAATTGTAAATGTACTAGATAAATCAGATTGAAATGAATGAATTTATATGATGAATTCGCATTTCAGGAGTCAGAGTATTGCAATGTAGAACTGTGGCTTACATTTAGTTTATTTCACATGAATATCATGCAATTAGATCAATTCAGAAGTTCTAGATTAAAATTTTAGTTTATTTTATCCAGCAGGATTTCTTGTGCTATTTTTTACCTTTTACATCCCTGTGATTGTTTGTTTTAAAAGCTAAATGTGTGACAGTGCCCTATGTAAGGAGAAGATTTTTTTAATTTAAGGGACTACTATATGCAGAAAAGGAAAGTCAGTTGACTAGCTCTTTACTGTATGTATTTATGTCAGTTGTGTGGAATTGCCCATATTCTCTGTCTTGCAGTAAATTGAAAACATAACATACATAGGTTGTATGAAGAACAACTGGTGACCTCTCAGATCTATCTATTCTTGTATTTGGAAACATAGTCAGGTGTTACAAGCATCTAGCCATATGAAAGGCCAAAGTTGAACACTACATTATCTGAGTAGATGACACCATATTCTTATTCCTCAACAATTCTAACAACTTACGGTCCCCCTCAGTCTCTTTATGAACACAGATGTCATTTTAATGGGTGGACAGGCGAAGTGACAAGAAGATGACCTGTGGGTGAACTCAGGAGCAGGTGAGGCCTGTCAGTTTCTAATTTGAAACTGGTGTCAGTCCTGAGGAATGGTTGGTATAATCACATTTGTAACTGATATCCTATAAACTCTGCAAACATTCCCAGTGTCTCTCTTATGGGCAATATGAAATTAACAGTTCATGTTTATGACTCTGGACACCGAACTAAATCAAATAGATTTTGGTAAGTATCTCATCTCAGTACATTTTCCAGGACAGAATTATGAACTAGTTTTGCCAAAGTGTTAATTGTGTTCTTGCATTAAAATAGGCATTTTGTGTTTATATTGAAGATGCAGCATTAGTAACATACTGTAATGTAAAAGGCATGAAAAATAATTTCTTGTTTAAACAGTTTAAAATCTCGCTTGTTGCCATGCCAAGTCTCTAAAACCATTCGCAACTTGTAAGCCAGTGTTTGTGCTCTTGGAAACAGACCACATACTGTATCTGAAGTTTCTGAATAACTAACATAAGAGCACTATGTAAATCATCCTTCTCAGACACATAAAATTGCCAGCTGCACGCGTTCTGCCATTAAGACATGAGCCAAGTCCATAGGGTGAAAGTAGGGCAGAGTGCCAAAAAGGGGTGGAGTTATAGAAAACAAGACACTTACCCACTACGTAATTTATCCCTAATCTACTCTCACTGCAGCTGAGCAAGAATGGACAACATGACTTAAAACTGCTTTAGCTTGCACTTGCCTTTAGTTAGCTTTGCAAACCCACCCTATTCCCCCCTCTTTTGTATATTCCTTTCAACCAGTATTTTTATTAGAGAAAGCTAAAAATGTAGCATTTGGATCTAGTTTTGGTTCAATTCAGGTTTAAGTCTAAATCAGGGCTGGGATTCAGTTTCTGATTCAGTGGCTCCAAAACTTGGTAGTGAATAATGTAGACTTAATCATCCACAGATGTGATCACTATAGCAGAGAATGAGTTGAAAACTTTGTCTGATCATAAAGCATAAGTATTTGGTGCAGAGTAAAGTGTGATTAGCCATGTATAAAACTTGATAAAGATCAAGTCCATTGAGGTCTTTTCCAATAACCAATAAAATATTATGCTTTCCCTCCTGCTTATACTGTACAGAACAGTACAACATACCCAGTACAAATATATACAATAAAAAATATGTTTGAAATAGAGCGCCTACTTCTGTGGAACATAGCCTAATACAACAGTATGTGTTCCTTTTGGTTCAAAGCAATACAGAATAGATCCTCTTGGGCAATACGGGCCTTTTAAATAAGGTGATGCTGGACTAAAGAGCCCAATACTTTGACAGAAAAAGAATGCCCGTTTTTGCATTTTTTGGTGACTGGTTGTTGGTGGGGTTTTTTTTGTTGTCGGAAGGAAGGTGTGTTCTGAATTTCAACTTTTATGTAGCTATCATCTGCCAGAGATAAATTTAGTCCCACTTGAATTACAACGTGTAAATGTATATTTTTTTTAATTCCTTAGTGAAGTATGTGTGTGTATTCAGCCTCAAAAACCTTCATTAAAGTAACATTAAGACATGATTTAAACCCAGAAAAATACAGCTCAGAATTATGACTATTCCAGTTGTATTTACTGGAAAACTCCTGGATTTGTGTGTCAGTGATTATGATAGATGACAGTCCCCAATGTGGAATGCTGGGTGATCTCACTACCACATGTGCTCCAACACCAGGGCAGAAGTTAAACTGCAGTTCATCAGTTGAAATGCTAAAAAGCAGTTGAATAGGCTGTGAAAGGTGTTTCTTAAAAACTTTTGATTGCAGTTGGCATTGCTAACCCTATTGCAGGAATCTGTCTTCACTTATTACATTAGTGCCACAAGAGCCCAATGGACGAGGCTGTGACTTGTTTCCATTCTGTTTTAAAATGATTTAACTGTAGTTTTAATAGTATTGTAAGGAGAGATAGGTGAGGAAGAGGATACAAGGAGCATTTTCCTTTTCCCCTTACCCTCTGACCCCCAGTGCACCAGCATGGGAGCAGATCAGGATAGACTCCTAGTTACCTCTTGGGTGCTAGAGATGTGCACCTGGCAATGTATCTGATGTCACAGATGTATCTGGTATTGGTCCACAACCCTAAAGGAATGTGGTCAGTTGAGTTGGGGTGTAAGCATGTTCTCAGGTGCCCTGCATACCAGCTTCAACCTGCTACAAGAAATGGGTGAGGGAAAGGGCACATACTTCTCTTTTTTTAGAAGAAAATAAAATAGAGCTAAAACACATTACCTACCACACCCCTGTTTTCCTAGACCATCAGGTACAATGGTTACTGGATTCTTCACTTGGTCCTCATATCTCTGCTCCCCCTCTTCCTTTCCCAGAAAATTGTTGGTGATTTACAGCAGAATTCAGCCTTTCATGCTCTCTGAGGGAACACCCTCGGATTGAAGATCCTGATTCACTGATATCCATAGAGATAATCTGGGTTTACTACAGTATAACTGAAAGCAGAATTTGGCTCCAAGTGTCTCCAGTAAAGCTGGAAAATATTTCATAACCATCTGAAACTAACCAAACTCCTCTGGTATTCAGGTTCAATTACCAACCCTAAACTCATTCCACATCCTGGAAATATTCATGAGTCTCAGCTGTCTTGGACAACTTCAAAACCCACCCAGTCTCCTGCCTCTCAGAGTCTAAAGCCAGAAGAGACCATCACAATCATCAAGTATGATCTCCTGCATAATTCAGGCCATAGAATTTCACCCAGTGATTCCTGAATCGGACCCTACCATCTCCAGTTGAACTAGAACAAGTCTTAATCAACTCAGAGGCCGCAGTATATCCCATCTCTTTACCAAAGAACTCTTCTGTACGCTACCAGACGGTCTGCAACTCTTCTTACCTCAAAGACAGCAGAAAAGCAAGGATCTCTTGTGGAGCATGGAAAAATACAGAAATGAGACAAAGGACCTTTGCTGAGGGATTAAACCTGGCAGTTTTGATATTTTAAAAATACTCTACATATCAGTGCAGGGTGAGTGAGAGAATGCTATTGGATTGAATGCATAATTTTCATGAACTAGATATTCAAGTGTCTATCTGTCATGACCTCGTGATAACACATGGTCATGCAACAGCCTTTTGACCTGACACCACCAGACTGTGTCAAAACATCATCAAGTCATAATGCAATGAAATCTGTGAACCCAAAACTGATTTCAGGACCCAGGAATGTCCCAGAACCCTGACTTCTGAGATTTGACATAATTCTGATTTTCTTGGGCAATCCTGAAAATATGTATCTGGGCAATACTGGACATCTAGTTGTAAAGTAGGCTTTAACACCAGGGGTGCTGGAGTACTGCTCCACTCAAGGTGTGAAAAATGATAAGATAAAATCAGTATAAAATAAATGCATCTTCTTCCTAATGCTATGCTCCATTTACTGCTGTTAATGTAATGAAATGGCTCTTAAATGTGACACAATGTCTCCAGTGCCCTAGACTGCATAGGTCATATATGGTCGTAGAGTGTAAGGGACCACCAGATCATCTAGTCTGACCTCCTGAATATCACAGGCCACTAAACACCACCTAGCCCCCTCCACACCAAACCCAACAACCCTAATTAGGACAACGTATTACAGCCCTGGGGAGCGTAAACTCTTGTGTGTCACAGACAGAGAAGAGGAGGGACCAGTCCACATTCCAGCAGGAGGCTCCAAGGCATCAGCAGAGCTTCACTGAAAAGCCTATATGCCACAACACAGCACTGAGGGTACTTTAAATACATCCTGAAGTAGTGATTACACGTATCGTTAAGGTGAATTACAGTACCACATGTAAAGAAGCCACTGAAATCACAGCCTATAGCAGTTGCAGTTTGACTGTGGAAACCATCATGGAATTTTACGTCAGCTACAGAATTTGGCACTCATCAAAAACTGATGCCTGCTTATCACCCTCTATAGCAGGGGTTCTCAACCTTTTTCTTTCTGAGGCCCCCCTCAACATGCTATAAAAACTCCAGAGCCCAGCAGGGGTGGGGGACTCAGGGCTCCAGGCCAGGGATGGACCCTTGGGCATAGACGTAGTTTGATTTATATTTTCGGGGGGGGGGCAAGAGCCGGCAGGGCTCAGACCAGCTCTACACAGCAGGCTCCAGGGAGGGAGTGCCACCTCCATCCCCTGACTCACCTCAGCAGACCACCCACCCTTCAGGCGGTGTGTGCCGGTGGCTGCTCCGCAAGGGCTCTGACAGGCCCCGGATCCGGGTCCCACCACCCGGGCAGCTCTGACCAGCTGTGTGATCAGTCAAAGGGGGCTGGGAGCTGAGGAGCAGCCGCAACCCTGGGCACCAGCAGCAGCAGATGGGGGAATGCCACGGCTGCCCACTCCATGACACCACCAGCTAGAAGAGCAGCTGCCCCTTGCTGCCTGGCTCCGGCTTCCCGCCTAGGATCTGGCCAGAGGGTGGGGCATGAGTGGGACTGAGGGAGAGCAGTGAACCAAGAAGTTAGTTATATTGCCGCACTCCAAATAAATTGAAATATGTCAGTTATCTTAGTCCAGAGGCTGCTATTAATGCCACTTATGTGCAGTGAAGGAAAGTGCAGTGAACATTTGCAAATCTACACAGGGATGGGTGAACTGGTTTGGCTAAAATGAAAACTGACCTGAGCATCTGCCTAAAACTTGAAAAGAACCTGAAGAAAACTGCTGTCCTTCAGGTATAAAAGCGTTTGGGTTTATTTTTCAGCATTTTTTATTTTTGTTAGCTTCCCTGACTCTCGCCAAGAGGTGAAATGGCAGAAATATCCAGAAAGTCTAGTCCACCAATCATTTCCATCCCTTAAGTATCCCAAACTTCAGGATGTTTTCCAAAACCAAAACCAAACTCTGAACCTTGAAACCACTTACAGATTTATTCCACTCAGAAATGGAATGACTATTAAAACCATTGGCAAGAGTAGCACGGAATGATAACACCCCCAATCCAGCAAAGGGACTGAGATCAATGGAACTTAAACATGCACTTAGACTTAAGCTGCCTTGCTGAATATGGATGGACTTCAGCACCTCCTTAAAGTTAAGCAAGTGCTTGGGTGCTTTGCTGAGTTGGGATCTTAGGGCCTGATCCTGCACCTGAGTCTATGCAAGGCAGATCTTTTTGCCTGTGCAAAGCCCTGTTCATTTCAGTGGGACTCTGTGCAAGTGTAAGGGTTCACTCTCACAGATTCCAGATACTGCTAACTCTTAAACTGGCCAAGTCCCCAGATCAACCCTCGTAGAGCCAAGGCTGGAGAAAGGACTATTCCATGGTTCCCTCCACTCTAACTAGCCAAGCAAGAATGTTAGAACCGAAATGTTCCATTGTAAGTACTGTCTCATCTGATCATACTTGTGAATAGAATCTAAAACCATCTGTCCCCAGTGATAAGGGTTTTTATTATGAAATATAACAGTTATACTGTACATGACTGTTCTGTACATGCAATTTACAGAGATATTCTGTCACTGACAGGATCCCCTTTAAAACACAGACTTGTATCTCTTCTTGAAATTTTCATGTTTGGGGAGTGGGAATAAATGTAATTTCTTTAGCTGAAAACTTCTATTAGGAAACTTAGGGAAGTCTCTACAAGACTGCATGTCAAAACACTTTTTATTCCTAGCTGTTGAGAAGTACAATGACCTACAGTAGCACTGCCCTTTGTGATCATTCTTGTCTGTCTGTATTCTCCATACTTAATATCAGTTCTTCATTTGAAAAGACTGACTTTTGTGAAGTTACCAGATCCCATCTTCATAAATGCATGTTTTCATCCACACTCTTTCAAGACTTCAAAATAGTTATCAAATAGACACAAAAAGGACATGCTAAATTAAAATAGAGTACTTAACATTTTAATGATCTCTTCTCATGGTTGTAAATATCATGACCTTTAAATGTTATAATAAGTAGAAATAGAGAATATTTTATTGAAATTAAAAGGCAGGTGAAAGTACTCTTACATGTCTTATTAAAACTAGGGCCTGAAGATCCTGTGTATACTTATGTATGGGAATAAGTTAGTCATGAGCATACGTGTTTGGCAGACTGAGCCAATGGGAAGTCAAGGGGAGCTTTACATCAGGCCCTTAGGGAGTACAAGGAACTTCACCGGCATAATGGGAAAAAAAGGCCAGTAAAGTAGTAGTATAATAAATTTTTCAATAGAAAATTAATCTTAAAAAAGTGTGCTGTTTTATCTGTGACTTGTTCTAAAGTGGTTCTTTCTGAGCACTGCATAAACAAAGTAAAAATGTTGTCAGCTGAATTTACCTCTGCTATTAAATGTAAGTATGTTCCCATTCTAAATTGCTTGATGGTAAATTATCAGAATACAATCACTTTGCACAATGTACTTTTTCATTCCTGGAACTGAAGTACTGCCAGATGTCAGATTGGGGGCTAATGTATGGCATTAAAGCCACAGCCCTGCATTGGAGCCACTGCAGAGCTGTACCACCCTAGCAGGACTCCTCATAACTTTCTGCCTCAGGTAGGTACAACACCTTCTGAAGCCCCCACAGAGTACAGACAGCATTTGAACCTGCTCTGTTGGCCATTGCAGAAGGGGGAACAGCCATGTTCTCATTTCCCATTACAGCATGTGCACAGGCTAGCACCAGTGGAGGCACTAGCCCTGCATCATCCTAGTGCAAGGACTCCCATTAGGCCTAATTCCTGACAAGATTGCAGGCCATATAGCATTTTTATTGCTAGCTGTTGAGAATTGCCTACAGCTAGGTAATCACCTAAAGTAGCACTCCAGCAACTACGATAGTGATAGCGCAGTTCTTCATACTTGTGTTTGTTTGTATTCTCCATGTTTAATATCTGCTCTGCCTTTGAAAAGATTCAGTGACTTCCCTGAAGAAACAAGATCTACCAAATCAATATGCAAAGGGATGGAGTGCCACACCCCCGGCAGGCACAGTCTGCTCCTTTATGTCCTTTTATTATTTGTAATAAAGAAGCCACCTTTCCAATTTGATTTGACTGTCTAACTCATACCTTTAGTACCATTGTGTGTGTACTGCAGGCGGGGGGGGGGGGGGGGGGAGAGAGGACCTATAATTGTAAACAGCAACACTGGCAAACATCCACTAGATGTCAGTCATGCAGTTAGCATCAATTTTGGTTCTGAATACAAATAGGCGGGTAGCAGTTTTTATTTGAAAAAGTAAACAAAAATTCCCTGTGATGCATCCTAATTCAACATGTACATGCCAGAGGCACATAGCATTAGATATTTCTATCACATTAAACTCTTTCCCCTGCCAAAGGAATTTGGTTATGTGGGTTTTTTCCCCATGACAATAGGGGTGTAGTGTGGTGTTTTTTAGGGAGGCAGGGTGCTGCCTTTAGACATAGCTGTATCTCCCAGTGAATGAACAGGTGCCAGATGTAGAAAATCATGTATTTTGGCACTTACTTTATACTCTAAGGAACTGTCAGGACAACAATGCTGTCCCATCATTAAATACTGGCCTGAAGAAAATACTACTTGAGGAAATGACATAAGTACATCTAAAACTGAGGAGCTGAAGCTGTATTTTTAGCCCATAAAACATTGCATTTCAGAGACAATATTTATGGGAAAGGTTTAAAATGCACCAGTCTCTGTAGCATCGATTCATCCCTGGGCTGCTAGGTATTTTGAGGGGTACCTATAGGCATGTGTGCACACACACATACCCAAAGGTATGTATTCTGGTGTCCCTCGTATTCATTGTTTGAGTGCTGGTTTACCTCTAACTTACCCCCCTACTAAAAAGTGAGATAAGTACTGTAAATGCTGCAGGTTACAATGAGTTCAGCCCTTGGGTTCATACCAGTATTTCTGTGGCCTTCGGTTTTTGTACATATGAGAAATTGTGGCAATTTTTCATCCACAATTATTTGCACCCACAATTTTTTTCCTTTATACTTATGTGAAAACAGCAATTTGCAAGTCAAATAAATATGCTTTAGTTTTTCAGACAAATCCAGGAGTCTGATTCAATACCTAAATAAAGTTAACTGAGCTGCACATTTCTGTCATATGAGTGTGCATGTTACTGTTATCCTGGAGTTGGCACAGACTTCTCTAATTCTGGGCCTAGAAATGGATATTGAGTCTGTTTCACTGATCAGGGAAAAAGTCCATTTTAAGTCCTTTATCTGATTTCACCAAAAGCAAATCATGATTTAATTCAACTCTTTCCCACTTCTAATGAAATAATCACAACAGATTTTCTGAGGTACATATTAATGTACCTCATCAGATCTTTCAGTTTAATAAAGGAAAATTGTCATCCATTTTCAGTGTTTGCAAGGCATTTATTATCTGCTGTGTGATACTTTAATTACTTATGAGCCCATTAAGTACATTACTTTTTATCCGCAATCAACTGCAAGTCTCAGACTTTATTTGGATTAAATGTTTGCTGTGTGACCAGTTACTGGTAAGTCTTCCACATCTTATCCCTAAATATACATCCACATTCCTAGATACACAAAATATGGGTTAACTGGTTCTGTACAGCACAGACAGTATTGTGTATGGAGACTACAGCATCTAAATTTAGTTTTTGAATACACTTTCTACCTGTACTAACTTTGAATGCTGTAAATAAAATAACACTTTCTCTAATATCTGCACATTTTCTTTCATTGTAAAGAGTGTAGTTGGTAAAATTGTACAATCTGAAAAAAATACAAAAACTTGTCTGGGAGGTAAACATCTATCAAATAGATTTCTTTGTTTATTTCTTCCTACATCAAATATTTAATCAAGGAAGTGATGGTAACTACAGTGACAACACTACGTTATCTATCATTACTTGTTTCCTGTCCATCCACATTACTAAACTAAATAGCAGGGGAACATTGTGTATGCTAATGTAGTGAAGCCCTTCTTACTTAGAAATGCATGTCAAAGGTGCTAAGCTAGCTGACAAATATCTGGATTTTTGCTTATGTTGCTTTATGCCCTGGTGGCATTTCCACACTTCAGAAGTATGCATCCATTCTGAAGAATTCTTTGACTACAGATACTGCATCTGCTAGAGGTTCTTCACTTACATTTTCCTGAATTGATTCTGGGTGGTTAGACAGAGGGTGAACTGAAAGTCTCTGAGCCTAAGTCTGGACATAGTTATGCTGGTGTAACTCAGCTTAGTTACATCTTTGTAAAACAGTCTCTCTCTCTCTCTCTCTCTCTGCAGTTCATAAAAACTAGGCACATGTGACCTAGAGATGAGCCGGAACCAACCCTAGATCCACACTAACTCAAACTTTTAACTTCACATCCAGATTTAGAGCCAGGCTTTGGGGCTTGTCCACTAGCTCTGTAACTCGCCAAACCAAAACCCCACATCCAACCATCTTAACCCCTGAACTCTGGGTAAGCTTTGATCTAGATCCAGGCTAGATAGCTTGAGGCAGCCTCTAGTATGAATCCAGGTATTAAACCCCCTGATATGAATATCAGAACCTGCATGCAACCTAAGCTACTTGGTGCAAGTGAAGAATTGATGCACATATTCGTGACACTGGAGTCCTGACACAATTCAGATCCCAGGCTATCCACCCTTACAACTGGCACCACAATAGTCAGTGTTTGTGGTCAATGACAGCAGACACTGACAGTTGCGGCAATTTGGGAATGTAATTAATCACAGGATTAACAGCCCCAATAGCAAATAACATCACTGCAAAATGTTAAAGGAGAAACAGTGAATACAAATCTAGAAGAGCGGGGAAAGGAGCAGAAAGAGTGGTGAAGAGATAAAAGGAAGGTGAAATAAATGAGACACAGCATGGTTGTAAGAGACTGGTCTTTGTTTTCTGGCACTAATCACCTGATGTGTGTGTTGGAAGAGGGTAGTACGCCTGTGATGTGACTAGTGGCTACTGTTACAGAATAGAGAGGAGAAGAAGAGAGCATAGCAGAGGGAAATGAAGGGAGAGGAAAAGTGATTAAGGGGTAAGAATGTTCTTTTTTTTAAAAAAATTAAAAGGCTGATGTACTAGAACGCCTCTTTTGCTCTGAACAGAGAACTTGAAAATGGCTGAACTGATTGTGTTTTTTTTTAAAGATATATATATAAAAGGATTCACTCCTGGGCAGAGAGCTTTCAAAGCAATAAAACAATTGACTCCATAAAATGCTAGTAACACTGAAACACTCTTAAGTATAACACCCCGAATGGAACAGTGTTAATAAACTTAAATCTTGACGGGAAACTACTGTTATGCTTTTGAAATAAAAATGTCAAGCTTTGAGGGGTTTTTTAATTGAATGGAGGGTTGTGTTGGGGTTGGGAGTTTTTTCTATCATTTTGAGTTAGCAAATAGACTAACAGAGAAGAGGAGGGAAAAGCCCCTGTGTGGTGTGGAAAGAAGTGGCGTGTACTGAAAAAGCATTCGATGTTCTGTACAGGGTGAAACATTAGAACAGAATGTTTAGATGGCTTTTAGATGCTTCTTGCTTCCCCCTTCCTCCCCTCCCACTGCAAATAATCAATGTAGGCCAGCTCCCATTTAGGCACTAAAGTAAGTGGCCAGACTTTCAAAAGCGCTCAGCAAGCATAGTGGTGTGCTCATTTTAAAAAATCTGTCCATAGGAGTTGCAGGGTGTTGAACTCTTCTGGGAAATCTGGCCCTTATTCGGGTGCCTAAACAAAAGCTAACATCTTCTGACAATCTGCCCCCAGTGGTGGTTGTGGAGTTATCTTTAAAGTCACTTAAGCTCAGATCCTCAACTGTATTTAAGTATTTAGATCCCATTGAAATAAATGGAAGTTAAGAGCTTAAATACCTTTGAGGATCGAGGCCTCAGACATTTTCAAAAATGCCACCCAAACTGCTCTCCTGTGGAACTTCTTGGGGATTTTCCTCTGAAGAGGTTTTTCAATGAAAAATGTGGTTTCCACAACATCAATTTTTTCCATTGGAAAATATTTGATTTCAATTGTCCCAGTGTCCAGCTTTTTTTGATCAGGAAAATAAAAGCAAAATATTCCAGTTTGAGTAGAGGCAATGCACACCGCAACAGTTGGCTTGGTTGAACTGAATTGAAATGTTTCATTTTGGGTCAGTCTGTCATTAATCTGTGTCTGCCTGAGCTTTCACGGAGCCTTATGCCCCCCATTCTCTTCTATAGGCTGAATTCCCTGGCTAGACTCTATCTCCCTGATGGAAAGTCTGAAAGTTTCAGCAAAATGGAAATTAAATATTTTCCTATGGAAAACTTAGCTTTGTGGAAGTCACATTTTCAGTTGAAAAATATATTTTGATAAGCTGCCAAGCAATCAGGAAAGTACACGTTACCTGAACTAAGAGTACGTTACCTGAACTACAGTTCCCATGAGGCATCGTGGCGGCTCGGGCAGACACTGACCTACATCAAACTGAGCCAAAATGAAATGTTTTGATTCAGTCTGACAAACCAAAAGAACATTTTCTGAAATAGACTCATCTAAGGCCAGAAGAGACCATTCTGATCTTCTAGTCTGATCTCCTGCATACCACAGACCACAGAACATTACCCACTGCCTCCTACAGACACATACAACCTCTGGCTCAGTTACTGAACTCTTCAAATCATGATTTCAAGACTTCAAGTTACAGAGAATCCACCATTTACTCTAGTTTAAACCTGCAAGTGACCCATGCCCCATGCTGCAGAGGAAGGCAACAAAAACCCAGGGTCTCTGCCAATCTGCTATGGGGGGAAATTTCTCCGACACCAAATATGGCCATCAGTTGAACCCTGAGCATGTCAACAAGAGTCACCAGTCATTTTGAGAAACCAAAAGAAATTTTTTTTATATTTTCAAATGGAAATATTTTGGAACTGTTTGTTCTGTAAAATATTTCAGCTTTTAATCCTGATTCAGGATGAAAACAAATGTCAAAATATTGGAATTTCCCACAAGACAGGAATTCAGATTTTTTGATCAGCTCTGCTGATTAGTCACAGAGTTACACACCCTTTTCTGAACTGGGCACTAACATAGCAAGTTCCCATCCATGTTAAGGAATAAATCTCTGCATGATTTTATTTTTTTCAATTCAGCAACTTTAAAAATGTAATAAAAGCAATTCAGTAAGGGATCTAAATCCCTCTGAATTTAAAGATTAAATGAAATGCATTAGAAAATGAAACTAAACCCTAAGCTTCTAATCAAGTACCTGTGCAAACTTAGACACTGATCCTGCAAAGAGCTCCTGGAGGATGGATGATCCCTGCATCTATACAGAACTCACTGCAAGATCACAGCGTTAATCATAAAAATATGTTTAAATCAAAATAGTTGAAAATCAGCTCTTTTTTTTTTGAAACACTGGCAAAACCTGAAGTCAGTGTTTTGTGCTTTCCATAACAGAACATCACAAACACCCAAAGCAGAATCAAGGTTGCAATTACTTGCACTCTCTCAAGTGTTAAGTCATCAGTTGTTGCTGGAGAAACAGAACAGGTAAAAAGCACTTCCTCTCTTTTTCTCAAATATGGCCCCCATCACCACAATATCTCAAATTAATGAAGTGTACCCAGAGACAGGGATTTCTCTTTCACACTCTTTCTCATTCCCTACTCCTCTTCCCCCAGGCAACAAGGACTGGACATTGGTACAGTGTTTTAACAGGAAGGATACGTCAAATAAGTGTGGTTTCAATTTTGCTCTGAAGGCACTGAGGTTCATGGTCACTCTAATTTTCTCCCAGGGCAAGCTCAAGATTAGTGGGCCAGTCACTAAGAAATCTCTGTTTCCTGCACACTTAAGTTTTGCTTCTTAGGTTGTTTAATTGCTCTAACAGAACATAGATGTTTTGGGAGGTCATGAGCACACAGGGTGAGGTGGTTTCTATGCTAACTTGGGACAATCCTGTGGAGGCCTTTGATGCAAACCTTGATTTTTGACTTGGTATTCAATGGGGAGTCAGCTAAGAGAGTTGAGCACTCAGGTGATGTGTTCCTGGCCATCTTTATTGCAGCCATGTTCTCAATCAGCTAAAGCTTTTCTTAAAGGTTAGTGGTTTCTTATTTAGAAACAGTGAACTACAATAGAAAAGCCAAGAGGTCGTGACTGTCTGGATACACAAATCAAGATCTGATAGGAGAGTACATACACGCTTGTCTTACTGTCTGGTGATGGGAAACGGATTTTTCATAACAATGTCTAGTTAGATATCCCAAAACAATGAGGAGTCAGGGTGAAAACAGGTTCAGCTCTTCCGCCCCCACTAACTTCACTTTGAATCACTGTAGCAGCACAAAATAACCTTAATGCTGCCCTAAAGGGAAAATGAGTATTGTCCCAGTGCGGGGAAATTCTGGACTGGCATGGAACTGGCATAGCCTTATACCAACCCCTCCTGAGCAGGAAGCATGTCCAGTCTAGTTGGGTATGGGAGAAGGCAAAGCTGGAACATGATGTATTCCATCAATCCTCCACCAGCAGAACAGTTCCTAGAGGATCATTCCACCCAGCTAGATCTGCCCTGTGGCTACACTAACTTGCACTCAGTGGTGGTCCACATTGACGTGCAGAGAATCAGGAGAAGCATAAAGGTGGCTTAGAGCTACCTTTGTTACCCCATCTCAGCTGCATTGAACTTGAGCTTGGCACAGATGGAGAGCGTGCCCATAAACTACAGACTGTCCTAATGATGGGAGGGCAGATGCTCTCAGTGAAAGGTGGTGGTACAGAGATGGTGAGTTCTTGAAGCAAAGATACTGATCCGCTGCTTATCATGTACTTAGATTTTTTACTTCTACTGCAGAACAGGATTTAGAGTAATATGAACATATATTAACTTTATATATTGCCCTTTATGAATGCACATCCTCAAATTTATCATGGACCTTCTATCTCCACTTTTTATCTGCCCTGTATTCTGTTTTCATAGCATTTAGAACATGCAGCTGTATATGGGAATGTAGGAGAGGTTCTTGATGATCAGGTTAATATTTAGCATTGCATACTAGAAAGCCAAGACTAAAACTGAGCCAAAGGAAAACACCAGTGTTCCACTTAATGTATCATGAACAGCAAGTGAGCAATTCCAAGGAGTCAATTCCAATTTCACAATTCATACACAAGCACCATTGCAAATTTTCCAAAATCTGTGGCAATAAATGCCCACACATCTGAGATCAGGTTCAGCCCCCAAGTGGATATTCTGCTATCTACACCCAATAGTATACCCAAACAAAACAGGAATTTGTCTGTGGATGCTGTACTTAAAGAGAACAATCAGTCCCTAAATTGTTAGCTGAAAGTCAAATATTTTGCTGTCAGTAATATTGTTGCGATTGTGGTAGTTTTTAGGTAAACATGGGTCGGAGGAGCATAAAGTAGTGGTTGCTACCGGATGAATGCTGCAAAACCTTGTACATGCTCAGAATTTTGCTTTGATTGTTTCCCTACCTCACTCTTTTGTTTACTTTATATGGGTCTGCTTTTCCGCTCACTTTCATCAGTTAAACTTCACTGGAGTTACTCTTGGTGTATTCATGTACTGTAACTGAAGGAGAATCAAGTCCCTTGAATTCACTTTGGGGCCATATCTTATTATATGTTTTTACAGTGACTATCACTATGCATCTGGGACCTCTAGACACTATTGTAACACAAATACTTAATAATAAGGAAGTTCACTGATAGGACCATTTACTGAAACAGTGAATGAGTATCACATAATGACCATGGAAAGCAAATATCCAATTTTATCATCATGAGTATTCACATGGTAATCTGAATCTAAGAGTTAACGCATCCACACAGGGAACAGAAACATAGCACATGGCCTGTGTGTCCAATCAGATTGAAAATTTTGATTGTGAACCTGGAAGATTCACATCAATGAGCAGTTTGCCAGCAATCTGTTAAATAAGAGATGTTTTCATAAAACATGAATCAAATAACTTTGACCAAACACTACATTTTCAGAAATCATGATCGGTCAGTGGACAATTTTTTTTTTAAACGGGGGCTAAGTTCACTACATAAATTGTTGTCTGTGAATAGCTCACCCTGCTCTGCTAATATCACTAGCTGGAATCATGCTGGGAGCAGGCAATGTGCAACATTCTCCACACACTACTGCCAATCCAATTCTGAATTTATGCACCCCCCAGCTACTCCAATCCAGGCCTCCCCCACCAGTCCTGTCCCAGTCCTGATATGCAGATTAAACACATATTTATATACATTCTGTACCATTTATATAGCAGAAGACAGAATAGCTTGCCAACTGTATGAATCATTTGTGAATACCTCAGGACACCTCTAGGTCAGACATATGCCAAACAGTTTGTCAGAATTTGGGAAAAATCTGTCCCTTTGCCTCATTTCATTGATTGACTGACTGATCCTTAAGCTTGTTTTCTTTTGCCAAAGAAACGAGAACACAAGTGTAATTAAGCCAGTGTGCAGTCTTCTGAGGTTCAGAAAAGCCACAATGAAAGCTGGGTATTAGCAAAACTTGTTCTGTTCAGAGATGACAAGGTTAGATTATGGGGTGAGTACGATTTCAGTTTCTGTACTATATGTAATTATGTAACATGCTTACCTGGCACTGAAGTCAGTCAAATCTGGGAAAGCTGCTGCTGTCTGCTTTATTATGAAATTCAATTCAGAAATCTCTGGATTTAGCACCTCTTGGCAATTGAATCCAAACTTCCATTCCAAATGAAAGCTGTATTATCTCTACCATTAATAGAAGCCTGGTAAAATTTTACTTGCCCAGAACAAATAAATATAATTTTACTGGTAAACAAAATCTCTATTGATTATTTTTCCACTGTTGTAAAGGTTTGGCAAACGGATTTCATGAGTGGCCAATTAAATGCTCATGACCATTTTTCAAGGCTTATGCAATATGTGATTTCCAGTAGGTAGTGATGTAATATTTGACAAAATGGGGGATTTACCAATTTCATCCAATTCAGCAGTATTCCCATAGCTAAATACAGTGGACTGACCCTGTATTCACAGCTCTACATGTTCCAAGTTATTCTTCTATCTTTCCTTTCTGTCTTGCTCTTTTATCAGGCAGTCAGGTAAGATCAGATTCACCTCAGTGGCTCAGCCTACTCGTCTTGATCCTATTACATTTAGAGGCAGAAAATCTGAATCTTCGCATTGCTGACCTTATTGTTTTACAGGCTATTGATTACAAGTCATCAAGTTTCAACAGTGCAAAGAGGTCAGTGTTTGGAAAAAGAAACAGAAAGAATGAGTGAATTCACACACCAGTATGGGGCTGTAATCCAACTGGACTGACATACCACATTAGTTGGATTTTTGTGTAATTTGGATGAATAGTAATGAAAAGTGGTTCCCTCATCTATTTTATGCACGGCTCAAATTCAGCCACGTAGAGTTTTGGCTGCACATTAGAACACACACCTGGCATGCAGAGTTTACAGGTATCTGTTCAAGAAGAGAATGGGGGTGGGGATGGAGAAGGGGGAATAATGTGTCTAGCCCAAACAACCAGCTTGCATAAATTCATAAACTCAGAACTTAGATAACTCTTTAAATACTTGGTTTTGCAAATTGCATAACTGGCATCTAGGTGCAGATAATCTTTATGCATCTTGTCAACGCTACAGGGTGATCTTTGCATATGGAAGACCTCTTCTTAAACAATTTCTCAATTATATGAGATTAAAATGTACTTTCCTTTAACATCAGCAAGCCAGAGACAAGATTTTATATGGTGGGTTTTGAATGCCTCAATATTTGGGTGTTCAATCTGAGATGCCTTAAAGAGAATTGATTTTCAAAAAGTGAAGAGCATCCACCCCTGAAAATCAGGCCGCTTTAGGGTGTCTCTACTTGGGCATCCAAAACAACTAGTCCATTTTGAAAATCCTTGCCCATGGTTTATAGTTCTAAGTCTTTTTGCCCCCTTGATAAATATATTTTGTGTGATCAATGCAAGAAAAATGGCTCTCAATCTCTAAAGGGATGTATATGGCCCTTACTGTAATATAGTCACACACATTACTTGCAAACATTAATGAATTTATCATCACAATTGTCCTGGGGGACAGGAAAGTATTGTTATCCTAACATCCCTGATGGGATGTGAGATCCTAGCCCAACTGAAGTCAATGGGAGTTTTGCCGCTGACTTCAGTGGGGCCAGGATTTTACACTGGGAACTTAAACACAACAAGTAAGTCACACAGCATTCCTGGGTTGGGATCTAGAATCATGGGTGCTGGAACTAGGGGTGCTGGGGGTGCTACTGCACCCCCTGGCTTGAAGTGGTTTCCATGATATACAGGATTTACAATTTGGTTCAATGACTCTCAGTACCCCCCACTATGCAAATTATTCCAGCATCCCTGTCTAGAACTACTCTTCCCTCCTCTTTTCAGGATATTACACCTTAAGTGGCAGTGAGGATTTGAGGAAGGGGGGAAGTTATTAGTCCTTTCACCTACGCAAAAAATGTCAAAGGCTAGATTGTAGTTTTCCCAAACCCGGTGTGCAAGGGGTGATGGGAGCACAGACCATCCTCTAGTGTTCCTGTGCAGTGGCCCAGTACAATGGCATTCTTTGTGCTCCCCTAAGAACAAGGACTGAGAGAGACTAGCTCCAGCAGTGGCAGGGAGGTGTACGTTGGAATTGGAGGTATGGCCTCACTCCACAGCCTGCAGTAGGCAGTGATGCTGGCTGGTTGTAGAGGGGGGTATATGCAGCACTGAGCCTGGTCTTAGTCTTCAGCAAAATCCAGTCCTTTATCCCCTGTTCAATTACAGATTTATTTGCCACTTATTAAAGTTCCCAGTGGGTATTCAGCTATTGTACCTTTCAGAAATATATGATCAAATATCTACAATGCAGGGGGCCTATAGGAAAGTAAAAGAAGAGGTACAGGAATCTGATGAGCTAGAAACTAGTTTGAAGCCAATTGTAGTTGGGCCTGGCCCTTTGCCCAGGGTTTTGAGTTGCTTTGTAAAGAGGAAAGAAGAAAATCTCTCTGTATAAAGTGGAGAAATCCTATAATGCAGCTGTGTGTGTATGTGTGACCAAGACCATGTCTCCCGCTGATGGCTGGCCTCTTAAGTATAAAAGCCTGCTGCTTGCTTACAGCTATCAGAATTAGTCCTTTAACTCAAGTGGTAGGGTACTTTGGGTGTGGGTGGTTTAGGACCTGGGGTCTATCCCCACTGACCTCCATGCTTTCCATGTGCTCATGAGCCAGAATTCATGACAATTACACTTAATTTTCTGCCAGTTTTAAAAAACATGTTGCTGTTTTTCACTGGCCTGACTTTGTGTTTACATTCCAAAATAGAAAATACAAATGGAGACTTCAGCTTGCTTTTTCATGCCTGTCATAAACATAAAGGGAAGGGTAAACACCTTTAAATCCCTCCTGGCCAGAGGAAAAACCCTTTCTCCTGTAAAGGGTTAAGAAGCTAGGATAACCTCGCTGGCACCTGACCAAAATGACCAATCAGGAGACAAGATACTTTCAAAGCTGGAGGGGGGGAGGGGGAGAAACAAAGGTTCTCTTTGTCTGTGTGTTGCCTTTGCCGGGACCAGAGCAGGAATGCAGGTCAGAACTCCTGTAAAGGGTTAATAAGCAATCTAGCTAGATATGCGTTAGATTCTGTTTTGTTTAAATGGCTGATAAAATAAGCTGTGCTGAATGGAAAGTATATTCCTGTTTTTGTGTCTTTTTGTAACTTAAGGTTTTGCCTAGAGGGATTCTCTATGTTTTGAATCTGATTACCCTGTAAGGTATTTACCATCCTGATTTTACAGAGGTGATTCTTTTACTTTTTCTTCTATTAAAATTCTTCTTTTAAGAACCTGATTGCTTTTTCATTGTTCTTAAGATCCAAGGGTTTGGGTCTGTGTTCACCTGTGCAAATTGGTGAGGATTTTTATCAAGCCTTCCCCAGGAAAGGGGCTGTAGGGTTTGGGAGGATTCTGGGGGGAAAGACATTTCCAAGTGGGCTCTTTCCCTGTTATATATTTGTTAGACGCTTGGTGGTGGCAGCAATAAAGTCCAAGGGCAAAAGGTAAAATAGTTTGTACCTTGGGGAAGTTTTAACCTAAGCTGGTAAAAATAAGCTTAGGGGGTTTTTCATGCAGGTCCCCACATCTGTACCCTAGAGTTCAGAGTGGGGAAGGAACCTTAACAGTGCCTAACTGACGTGAGACTCCAGTTAGAAAATTGTTCAGGTTTACCACAACAGAGCCATTTAATATTAAGTTCTATAATTCTCTGTTTTTTAAAACTCTAAGTCTAGCAGTAGAAGCCATTTGAAAAACAGGCCATTGAGTTTTTACAATCAACAACTCCTCTTGTGATCCGTCTTAATAAATATTTCCTGAGATTGCGTCCAATAACAAAACTTTAAAACTGGACATCAACATAAAAATGCAGTCTTGTAATCCATAAAGCATCATTTGGCATTAGACTCATCAAACCTTTAGAACATGAATCAGTCTATGGATCAACTGCATTTTTATTTAAGTATTTTGCAACGTAATGTATTCCAAATGTTGGCTTGTTTAATTAGGTTAAAAGATATTTTCATTTGAATGGACCTTGCTTCTGACCCCTCTTGCCTGTGTGTGGTTTATATTGTTCTGCCTAATGAGATATAGGATATGTACTAAACATTTGCACATTAAAAGCATCCTTCATTCAGCATGAAGGTGTTGATACATCAAGGATATCTCATACATGCCGGGATTCCAACATCTTGTCAGACAAATTAGCACCATCTCAACCATGGGTAAAATAGAGTTTCACATTTCTCCCTGGTGGGAGAAAAAAATAAAAAATCACTGTCGTTAATGCTTTCTTTTTTAATAAAAACACAAAGGCCTTATCACTTCTAGTACTATAAATTATAGCCCTCACTGACTATCTGATCCTAAATTCATCAGTTTTAAATGATCCCTGACAATACAGACCAATCCATTATGTAATCTCCTGAGACTCTCTTTGGGCAGATACTTTCCCTCTTTTGAGTCTGTTTCTTTTCCCTTTATTAAAAATACATATATATTAAAATAGAAGGAAATCAAAGCCCAAAACTGACAATTGAAATAACATTTACCACACAGTCTCAAGGGATTATTGGCCAAAATTTTAAGGAGCGGGTTGAATGAAGGGGCCATAGTGCCATGAAAGTGTAAGGGTATAAATTTTTAAAAAGTGACTAGTGATTTTAGGTACCTCCATTTTTTTGGTGCCCAACTTAAGGTACCTTAAGGAGGCCTACTTTTCAGAACATGATAAGCACCACTGTCCGATAATCAGGCCCTTGTAAAGTGTCCTAAATTGGGTACCTAACATGGTCCAAATAGGAAAATAATCGATGCCCAGTAAAGGACTGGCACAGATTATGTACCTGCAATAGCAAAAGGTGAACCAGGGACTGAACTGTGACTGAGTCACAATTCATTCCCTGATCTGTTTCTGTGGCAACATGCTACATATTGGCACTTATTCAGGGCGGGTTGTATAATACAATTCAGCCCAAAAATTGGAATAATTTATGCTTCAGAAGGGCTTCCAGCAACGTATGTGGTTGAAATACAAACCCACAGATGTTTATTATCATCTGATAGGTATTCTCACATCCACCTGTCCTCCATGTTTATGAGGACACAAATCTCTGAAAGGGCGTACAGCTTGACCCATGGACATTACATTATTTTTCCCCTCAGCTCTCAATAACAGTTGCTTCTATAAGCAATGAAATGATAATAAATTCATTCAGAATAGTGTATGCATGTGAGTTTGTGTATGTGTAGCCCAGAGGGAGTTATGTTTTGCATCTCCTTCATCCTTTACTGTCTCAGAATCATTTTGTAATGGATGTTTAATGCCCATAAATTAGCCAGAGTGTGGGGCAGGAAAACTATGGAAGATAGATAAAGGATACCTCCCATTAAGTTAAATACATGTGGAAGGGCTGGTTTCAGTTTCCTGAAGGTGAGCTCTGCTTTGAAAAGTTTGTGAACACTGGTCTAACAACTGTAATTTACCATCAGCCGCTCTCTTCTCCCCTTTAAATGAATGTACATTAAATGAGAACTCTAGACAGATAGATATTCATATTGTATCAATCAGCACAAGAACAATATACATGTGTTGGCATGATCCTGGTTACTACTCAGTTCTCTGCTTCAAATAGTTGTTAAATCCTGACCATGATCCCAAGTGTACAACTACCCTTTACTCTTCAATCTCTCATACCCACTCATTTATGTTTTAAGACTAAGAGGCCATATCCTGTACCTTAATCAAGCCATTGCAGAGATTAGCCACCTGAGTAAAGTGTATCGGGACAAATATGCATAAACTTCCGATAATGGGATTCCTGTTTTGTAATGTGATGTTCTACAGTGAAGAAGTGACTAGGCGGCACTGTTCCCTCTAAACTGTGCACGTGTGCACACACACACAGATCCTAAACCCCACACACACGGCGAAACACTGCACGCACAAAAATTTGCACAGAAGCACAACAATTTGCACAGAAGAAATTTTTTGCGCACACAGCCTGTCAAAAATTAGAAGGAATATTGCTTGGCGGGTTATCATTTAGTGCCCAGAAGCCAAAACAAGGCACACTAAAGGGATAAAGATGCTTAAGCATAGACACATGTATGGATTTAAATATGGATTACCAGATTACGACCTGACCATAGGTGGCAGAAGTGTAGATCTGAACCATCCTTCACGCAGAATTGTACACAGAGATCTGCGGAAAATCAAAGGTCAGCATGTGATGTACTTTCTGCTACTCTGAGATCGGCTGACTCTCCTGTGTGTGTTCAAAAGGGCCAAACTGAGCCCTTCACTTGTTGATATGTGCCCCAAACAGCAAGCACCTGTACATCTTTTGCATTCAAAAATAAGTATCATGAGGGAGCTATAGGATTCTTAAACTCTGAATAGAGAAACAGTATTTTTGGTTCATATAAAGCTCATAAGAATTTTGACAAGGTACACCAAACTTACTGTTAAAAGGTGCTGACTTTTAAAGTAGACCACAAATCTGTAATTATTTGTGTATCCGGGAGATACTTGGTTTTAATAGGATGATTGATATTCATAAGCTTTAATTGTATGTGGTCTGTTGCTTAACTTTTGAAATCAAGTCATGAAAGAAGATCACAGTTCCTTATTAGTTAAGACCACCCATAGTGCTAGAAACCTTGGATGATCAAAGAGTAGACATACTTGTGCTGAAAATGTTGACCTGCTCTTCAGCTTTTTAGCATAATACAAGATCAAAAATGAATGCTTTACACAGTAGCTATTTAATAGTGTAACACTGTTTATGAGGTTACAAGAGTTTCATTTGCTTGAACAGTAAATGACTGTTATTCAGTGCTACTTTCTTGTGGAGCTCATCCTATTTCAAGGATGAATATTTATTTTATATTCTGCAAATAGTTTTGTATTAACTTGTCTATTAGTACTAGTGCTGGCCAAATTACTTTTTTCCTATATTATTTAGTATGAATTTAACACTTTTTTTTCTGTTGGCAAAACATTTGTGAATTAGGCGTGATTTGTGTGTGTATATTAGATATATCTATTTGCCAGATTGTTTGGATGAATAGATTTCACTATATGGTTTTCTTGTGAACTGTTCAGTTTGAGTGTTCATTACTTGTAGTGTTATTGGTCATCTAAGTCACATGTACTTGTTTCTGCTTTCTGGTTGAATGGCTGAAATTTTTTGTGCAGGAGAATAATGTACAGTGAATACCAAATACTCTTGCTCATGCCTGGTTACTTTTTTTTATACAGATATGGTGAGTAGTATAAGGAATAGCCTTTCCCTAACACTTCTGCAAACAAAAACTTGTTCTCATGAATATTCACAAGTTTTGACTAATAACAAGCACAAATATGCTTGAAACAAACCTTGGTTTGGAATTTGAACAAATGTCAGTAAATGCTGACTTGCAGAATACAAGCAGCTCTAGTTAATACTGTTGTATTTTGAATTTTTTTCTGCATATTCAATCTGAAGTGATTTCTTGAATATATTCTCGTCAAACAGTAGATTGCATATTAGATCATGTCTTTTGATGCTGTTATCTGAGATTTACAAAATATATCTGTTGCTTCTATTCTGTGGATATTTCAAGTGAAAGATGCTGGATTGAGTGGACATACATCCAACATTCAATTTAAAATAAAATATTTCTTATAAATCTCTGACTGTAAATTGTACCTGTATCCCAATTAGTAACACAATGACTTGATCCTCTTCCCACTACAAATCTCCACTAATCCAGAATGAAAACAGACTTAAAAACAAATCATAAAGTGATTTAGCTAGACTGCTCTAGCCACAGTCCAAAGGAAAACGTCTTCTCTGGCAGAAGTAGCATTTATAAGGAATATTTTAAACTCTCAAATAGTTAGTGATACAGATAGGTGACTTGTGAAAGGTGTAAGACTGAATGTCCTTCTCTTTACTTGTAAAATAGCTATAGGGCCTGATTCTGTAGCTCTTTACTCATGGATTTAAAAGTCTGGAGCCCAATCCAAATTTCCTACTTCTCCCATAGGCTGAACCACAACCTTTGGTCAGAGTGCAACTTTTCCCAGTGTGGGATATTCAGATGTGTGGGGTGGGGGGGGGGAGAAAGAAGGGGGGAGAGGAGGGGAAGAGAGAGAGAGATTCCAAACCAGTCCCATGTCTCAAGTTCAGACCTCTGTTTTGGCTTAGGCCCATCTCTAATTACTGATACAATTTACTCAAATTGCATTTGGAAAGTCATCTTTTCTGTAAGCTGTAAAGTATTCATAAAAGCTAAAAACTGCAGGAAAATTAGCATTGATGGATGTTTTCTTACCCTCCATCAGGAAACGATGTACTTGAAACTCATTACAGATCTTCGTAAAAACTCTGCTGAATGCGCCTTGGGCATTGTGCTGATCAGCACATACCAAGTTTACTGCATAATTCATATCTCTTGTGTTGCATTTCATGTATAACATGTATTTCCTGTTAATTGGGAAAATAAAAATGCATCCTTTCTTCTGGAGACATAATCATGAAATTAGGAAACATGGAGATATATTATCCCCATTTTACATGAAGACTTCTATTTTATTTTAGTTCAATTTTCTCTTCCACCCAGTAGCGGAAAGGGAGAAAAAAATTGCTACCAGAACTGACCATCTCGGGTTGGACTCCTCTCACCATTCTACCCATGGCCTCACTCCCACTGAGGCCAGACAAGGAATTGTGAAGGATGTTTCCGTTCTCCTACCCATACACATCGCCACTTCTCTCACTGGGGCTGGGGAACAGAGGGGTCATTGAGTGGGTATCCCTTCGCTCCCCTCAGCTACTTCTCGCACCAGGGGCCGGGGGTTGTTGATTGGCTCTCTGTTCATTCAGGTGGTGACTGAGCAGTCAACAACCTGCTCTCACTCCCATTACTATTTATCTCACTGGACCTGGAAGTTCATTCACTGGCTTTCTGCTCCACCACCCTTCCTGCATCTCCTTTCAGCTTGTCTTACCAATCGGGGCAGGTGAAGCTCCTAAAGATAGGGACACCATCTCAGCATCCCATCCGCCTTGTGCCGCCTGTCACACTGAGAGGATGGAGGAGGAAACAAGGAGGATGTGGGATCGTAATTGTAGAGTTGTAGGAAGAAAAAGACAGGAGGATGCAGCCAAAGACTCACCATCCTTGGTCAGAATGAGACTTGGTGGTGGGACTTGTCATACTACCATATCCAGTGTGCTCGGATCTCTCATTTACTTCCCAAACTATGTTCCAGTCAGTTCTATGGCAATTCCACCTCTGTTTCCAGACTTTACAAATTAATGCATAGTAACCAGTGGTTAAAGTACATGAAAAAAGGAGAGGGAGTTCATCAGAGCTGGTGGCAGCCAGCACTGGTATACATGGCATCTCATCTTGTGGTAATGGGATATAGCAAAAGCATGAGAAATTGAGAATGGGGAAGAAATGTGTCCAATGTTGCGAAGTGTGCCAAACAAATATCATGATGGCCCCAACTCCTTCCCACCCTTTTTGGGATGCTGTACAGCCAGAGGGAGGGAGTAAGTTGCAAGTGTAAAACATTTGCATGTTCTTTGCCAAGCCACAAGAGAATGGGACTCTGCTATAGCTCCCAGGTAGGGACTTAATCCTTCTAGCTCATGCTCATGTTCTTAGTACTGGAGACCACAAGTTCAATCATCAATGATGACCAAGAAACCAGCTGTTTATATGTGCACCCTACAAAAGGATGTAGCAGCATACATGATGCCTCTGGCTGTCCAGGAACATTCTGCCCATGAGGCAGTGACACGCTGCACTTCTCCCAATCCCCAAGTGAGCCCTTTACAAAGGGCTGAACCAAAATTCCAGTTGTAAATTTTGCAGCTAGGAATTGCCCATCTCTAATAAAATGGTAGTTCTTTTATTAGGGTTTTTGAAAATTCATTTAGAAGCAAAATATTTTGCATGGTGTATATGATAGTGTTTCAGGGGAGCTTGGCCTTTATATTTAAAAAAAAACTTGTTTTTATCAAGGATTTTCTTTTTACCCTAGCAATAGTATAGTGCTATGTTATTCTGCTGCACCTCAGCTCTGCTCAGCTTCCTGTCCATGCTGGAGAAACTCCCATTTTAAATGTTCCTAGGGGCAAATACTAACAGGGAAAGCCCTGATAGTGTTGCTCCAATGGAGTTATACTGCCAAAGAGCTGAGGAGAGGGAGACGGGACATGGCCACAGACCTAGTGTAGACCACAGGAATTCTGTACACCTGGTCCTGTAACTGAGGAAGATTCCTGAAATCTACCTGCACCCCGGGGATGTGCAGGTTATTGGCAGAGAACCCCCTGTTTATTTCATGGGAGCAAACCCTGCCCTCTCCTTTGCCCCTCCCCCCCAGCCAAAAAAAGAATAATCTAGGAAAAAGTCTGCAAGGAGATCGTCATAGATCTTTTCCTCCCTAGCGTATCTGTGGGTGGAGAAAGATGCTCTGTCCCTTGGTGAGGGACTCTGGAGGTAACCCTCCAGAGGTGACCCTTGCAACTACAGGCTAGTAAACCTCACTTCAGTACCGGGCAAACTGGTTGAACCTATAGTAAAGAACAAAATTGTCAGACACATAGATGAACATAATTTGTTGGGAAATAGTCAACATTGTTTTTGTAAAGGGAAATCATGCCTCACCAATCTACTAGAATTCTTTGCGGGGGTCAACAAGCATGCGGAAAAAGGAGATCCAGTGGATATAGTGTGTTTAGATTTTCAGAAAGCCTTTGACAAGGTCTCTCACCAAAGGCTCTTAAGCAAAATAAGCAGTCATGGGATAAGAGGGAAGGTTCTCTCATGGATTGGTAACTGGCTGAAAGATAGGAAACAAAGGGTAGGAATAAATGGTCAGTTTTCAGAATGGAGAGAGGTAAATAGTGGTGTCCCCCAGGGATCTGTACTGGGCCCAGTCCTATTTAGCATATTCATAAACAATCTGGAAAAAGGGGTAAACAATGAGGTGGCAAAATTTGCAGATGATACAAAACTACTCAAGATAGTTAAGTCCCAGGCAGACTGTGAAGAGCTACAAAAGGACCTCACAAAACTGGGTGACTAGGCAACAAAATGGCAGATGAAATTTAATGTTGATAAATGCAAAGTAATGAACATTGGAAAACATAATAACTATACATATACAATGATGAGGTCTAAATTAGCTGTTACCACTCAAGAAAGAGATCTTGGAGTCACTGTGGATAGTTCTCTGAAATCATTCACTCAATGTGCAGCGGCAGTCAAAAAAGCGAACAGAATGTTGGGAATCATCAAGAAAGGGATAGATAATAAGACAGAAAATATCATACTGCCTCTGTATAAATCCATGGTACTCCCACACCTTGAATATTGTGTGCAGATATGGTCACCCAATCTCAAAAAAGATATATTGGAATTGGAAAAGGTTCAGAAAAGGGCAACAAAAATTATTAGGGGTATAGAACGCCTTCCGAATGAGGAAAGATTAATAAGACTGGGACTTTTCACCTTGGAAAAGAGGCGACTAAGGGGGGATATGAAACAGGTCTATAAAATTATGAATGGTATAGAGAAAGTAAATAAGGAAGTGTTATATACTCCTTCTCATAATACAAGAACAAGGGGCCACCAAATGAAATTAATAGGTAGCAGGTTGAAAACAAACACAAGAAAGTATTTTTTCACGCAACACACTGTCAACCTCTGGAACTCCTTGCCAGAGGGTGTTGTGAGGCCAATATTATAACGGGGTTCAAAAGGGAGCTAGATAGATTCATGGAAGATAGGTCCATCAATGGCTATTAGCCAGGATGGGCAGGAATGGTGTCACTAGCCTCTCTTTGCCAGAAGCTGGGATTAGGTGACAGGGCATGGATCATTTGATGATAACCTGTCTGTTCATTCCCTTTGGGGCACCTGCCATTGGTCTCTGTCAGAGGACAGGATACTGGCCTTGATGGACTTTGGGTCTGACCCAGTATGGCCATTCTTATCTTCTTATGTGAGTTGAGATACAAACTTGTTCAGACTTTTACCTAATGAGTTTTTGATAGTTTTCCACAACAAGTCCTTACTGATTCCATTGGAGACAGGAAGCAGGAGGTTACATATATGTGTCTTACACCTATCCAGGTACATAGCAGGACACGTTTTTCATGGATTACACATTCTCTTTTGAATAGAGAACACTTCAGAGTGACAATTTGAAAGCAAAATGATGATATGTAGCACAAGTGATACAGCCTTGCTTCCTATATTAACGCCTGATTCTTGGTTGGAATGGTGGATGGGATTTCACAAGTGCTAAATTTTTACCTGAAAGCTGAATATTTAAGTTGGCAGAGGCATTCTAAGTGTTTGCATGACTCATCCCTGTTGAAGTGCTTAGACAGTTGGGAGATGCACTGTGCCACTCCCATCTCAGGCTTCTGGGAGCAAGTTTGGTGAGATCAGCCTAGGGAGCTGTCCTAATTTGCACTCTAGCTGCAAACCCCCATATGAGCTATTCAAACAGCTGGGGCGAGCTGAAGCTTAGCATTGCCCTGAGACACCACTTGTACCTGAATTGTGCTGGTGTGGGGGTGGTAGGCATAAAGCTGCTTATACTGGTTTTGAACTTGTTGGGGGAGACTCATTTGCTGGGGATTATTCTCTGGGAGGAAGGGGAAAGTCTTAATGCTGATTTGTTGTTATTTTGCCCCAGTTATGCTCGTGCAAGGTGGTCACAGCACAGGGGTGAATTCTCCACAGTTATTTCTGCCATTTCAGTTGCATTACTCCTGATTTACACCAGCAGCAGGTCAGAATTAGGCCCTTTAGATGACTTGGGTAAGATCACGCAGCAATCAGTGCATGATCCAGAGCCAACTGTATAACCTACTGGCCCTTGTCTAACCACATGACCTCTCTGCCTGCCTTACACATAATGTGAGAATACACTCAAGTATCTGTATTTTTTTTTTCGTTTGCCAACAAAGTATGACAATACATGGCTCTTGGAGGAAATCTTAGACATACTAAGAGTCCATGGATATTAATTCTTTTTCTGAAGCCTACCCCATAGAGTACTGGCATTTCCCAACAATATAAATTTCCAGTTTTATGTCTACACCTGTGGTAATTGCAATACCCAATTCAGTGAGAGTTTGTACCTGTATGGAGACTGAATCTAAAGATATAATACCAGGAAAGGTGTTAGGGAACACAGGAAAAATTCGCTCCTTTCCACAAATGCCACGGGCCCTGCATGCAGCAGAATCAGCATCGTGCTGTTACACAGCGTGAAAATGTGATGCTGGGAGCCTCCACCAGAGGTGTTGATTTCCTACATGCTCTGGCCCCAGTTCCACGGGGACTCCTCTCACAACTGAACACAACTGAACCACTCTCTCTTTAACTTAGCATGGCATCCACATATACACTTTTTTATTTTGCATAGTCAAAGCCCCCTTTTGTCCGCCCCTCCCCTCAGGGCTCCCCGCCATTCCTCTCCCAGCTGGTTTCCCCATGAGGGCATTCACGTCAGCTCCCATACTTGTAGCAGGTCTTGAGTCTGTCACTGAGCAAATGCTGTGGGCAAAGTAGAGAGGATACAGGCTGTTGCAAGAAGGGCAAGGTCAGGCAGACCCCTGGAGGTCCCAGGGCCAAATTAAGGCATAAAATAACTAAACTGCAGCTTAGGGCCTCGCAATATGAGGGACCAAAAAAGAAAAAACTGACTCCATTTCAAATTTTTTCAAAATCGGCTGATAAATAAAGGAGATATGGATGGGAAAAAGAAGATTCTCTCGAAATATAGACATTTTCATTCAAATATGACAAAAATATATACATTTGGCTACACAAATCCCCTTACCCTACCCTTACCCTTCACTAATTGTTCATTATTGACAGGCAGAAGGCCAGGTCTGAGAAAAAAACTATAATTGCACTTGTAAAGTTAGTATTTCTATGATTAAGTCTGCTATCAGTCTCCCAAGGCAGCATTTTGTTGGCCAGCTGCTACTGGTAAAATTCTAACTGTGCCTTCATAACTTATTTAAATAAATAACTAATCTCACTGCTGATAAAATCAGGAAAAATGTGAGGTTGGAGCTGGCAGTGTCGTGAAGCCATCCTGCCAAGCTCAGACTCGTATGGGACTCATCCTAGGAGCGACGTCATGTGTAGCATCCACCCTTGGCTGGTAATAGCTGGAAGTTCGCTACCTTTTGTTTATGGTCCAGCATGCTCAGTCTTATAGTGCCTTCCCTCCAGTTTTTCTTTGTTTTCTTAAGTGTTAGGGTGTTCTTTCTTCTTTTGATCTGTAAATACCTACAACTGTGTATTTTAGGGCGTGCACCGCTTTCTGCTTCATTCGCTATCCATGCTTCACATGATTGAGTTTGCAGGTGATCATCTTAATGACTTGGGTCAAGTGGATCTTGAGGAGGGTAAATTTGTGTTGGCTTCCCTCTGTCAGTTCAGGAACCTTCACAGTAAATGTCAGAGAGCATTGAAGAAAGAATAGATAGACGGTTTTGAGAGAAGTGAAGGAAGATATACATATATATCAAAATATTCTGAGTACTTGGTGAGCAAGTTATTTCAAACTATGTGCATAAATGATTTATAGGCTACTAACGCCTATTGTATTCATTATATTTGCTTGAATATAGGCTAGTTTTTCTCACTTTCTCAATGCCTGTCTAGAGATTACCAGTCTTTTTTCTCGTAAATTCTTTCTTTTTCTTTCGCACATATAGCTTGTTGACTCTCTGTGTGTCCAAGGTGTTTACTTGAGATTAATTAGTGGTCCTGGGGGAGACAGAGGATAGAGAAGCAAACACAAAAAGAGATGTCTGCCTAGAAAATACTGCAAGAAAAGCTATCTGCCCTAAGCATTCTGTGCATCAAAAGTGACTAACTCTGTAGCTTATCATTGGAGGACATCATCAATGACTTTGCTCTCCAAAAATCAAAGACGAAAATGTTTTAAATTTCAGTGTTAAAATTAATTTGATATGCAAACAGACATTCTGGAGGTTGTACTGTTTCCATTAAGTAAGCTGGTCTGTGTAACTCTAACTGCTTTTGTGTTGCTGTAGATATAAAGTTTTCATACCTACTAATTAAGAAATCATAGATGAAAATATGTTAATTTGAAACTATTTTATACTGCAAACAGGCATATTGCAAGACATGTTTTAGTTCAATTATTATTCTATTTTACAACTTTGCCTTTGTATATATGCAAATATAAAGCTTTGGTGTTTATATATTCAATGTCCTTTCTGTGAAAAAAAAAAAATATATATATATATATATATAATATATGGTATGGGGCCTCTTACTCTTAACATAGTTTAGGGCCTCAGAATGTAATAACCCGGCTCTGGGAGGTCCCCAGCAGCTCCTGCCCCAGTACCTGAAACAGACCAGGGAGAGCTCAGGTTGTACCCCACCACCTTGAATTGGGCCCTACGCATGTGCTAAGGTTGGCTATGCTTTAATCTGGCCCTGCCAATGGTGCACTCCATGCATAATGTGTGTATAACTACGGGCACCATTATTTCTAGCTCTCTTGGTTGAGGAGAAAAGCGTGAACTCTAAAGGCTCAAGAACCAGAAGGCAAAAAGAACCCCAGATTTAAATATTTCTAAAATTGTGTGATTTTTTTTAAGCCAATCTCAGCATTTTGAGGGGAGCCTGACTCATGATCTCTGAAAGTTTAGGGGCTGGCAAACTGCGCATGTAGCCAGATGAATTTTGGCAGTCCAATACTTAAAATATCCATATAGCAGAGTGCCTGTGCAAAGGCATCTAATTAGTCCCTACCCGGTCAGCTCCAATCAAGGGAAGCAAATTGGGGCTGATGGAAAAGGCCTGATGTCAGCCTGAGGATTGGCAACACCTGCTGGCCTGACAAGCCAGGGGCTATAAAGGCTGGGAGGGAGAAATCAGTCAGGGAGGGAGCTGGAGGCCTCCAAGTTGAAGGCTGACTCTGTCCCACTGGTGGTGGGACAACCTTAAGTAAATAAAGACATGGGTGTTGCACAACCCTAAAGCCTCTCTGAGCCTTACTGGGAGAGCAAGTGGGCCCCAGGAAGAGGGGCAGGTCATGAACCCTGTTATAACCCACTAAAAAACACTAATATATAAACAGTAATCTCTATCTTTATGGGTAACTGAAGAATGCAACATCAACTTATTTAGGAGGTGAAGCCATAAACTGTTTCTGAATAATGTAAGCAAAAACAAAACAGAATATAAAGAAAAAGGATCATGAAATATTCTTTCATGCAATGGGAGGATTTTGCATAGCTTAGCTCACAATAAAGCTTTTCCCATCACCTTAGCATTTCACCGCAGGGTAAAATCATAGATTTTTCTAGTTATTGATTCTTTTTTTATCTCCTAAATGAGATTTAGGGAATAATTCTTTTTTTTTTTTTCATCACTAGCTCTGTTTTGGAATACACTATCTTGGTGGTGTTTACGCCTTTATCACACACTGAACTTGTTTCATGATCCTCGTATACTTAGGGATGTTTTGCAGTTAAAGATATTTGATTTCTTTTGACACACATTTTATCTTTTTGAAAGTTGGTTAAAAGGTTAGCAAAAAGCAACAGAATTATTAAGAATCTAAGAGATACTCCTCAAGGACAAATGATGTGCATTACAAGCCAGGAGTCACAACTACTCAAGAACACTAATTAGCTTCTTTCCATGTCTTTATACTTTATGAAATCTTGTATTGGTTTTTTCCCCCCTTGGGTTTCCTTGACTATTCTTTCAACTGGACTAACCAGCAAAATTGATCTTTCCTTTAAAATATATCTGTGCATATGATTTGTCTTTTGAAAAATTGTTTCATTTGTGAAATATTTCATATTTGAAAGGATTGTTATCAATCGACAATATTAGCATAAAATGTAAGGCCAGGTTTTGTTATTATATTTAATTATATGTGATAATTTTCAACTCTGTTCATGGCACAGTTTAATTTCTGTACTTTTGACCACAGAGGCTCAGAAATGCTACATTGATTGGCTTCTCCAGTGAAGCTTCAGAGTCAAAAAGTCCTCCGTATTAATCTTTCTGAACAAAGACTGTGGGCTCCAGTAGTATCAAATTAAGGTGAAAAAAGAAGTTATGCCTTTTCTATGGTGTGTTTAGCTATGATTCTTTTCTTTGTGTACTGGACCTTTAAATTTAAGAATTTTGCTCTCATATATGTTAAATGGCAGGACTGCGAGATGCTTAGATACTATGTTGAGCAGGGTCATCCAAATATCTAGATAGACTCGGAGAGTATTTCAAAAGAAAGTTACAGGCTGCTGTCTCTCTCGTAGAGAATTTATATTCTTTCTTTCTTTGTCTTCTTTATCTAAAATAAAAATGTTCTACATTGGAAATACCTGTTTTGCTCTTCATGTACAGAATCATAACATAACAACATTCCCTCATGTACTGTTGCCCCCCCACTGATAATATCAAACTGATTCATGTCAATTTGTCAAGATGTTCAGAGAGGATATATAAAGAAGGAGAAACCAGCAGACAGGCACCTTTGCCATCCATCTCCTTTAAAGGAAAACAATTGCTTCCTCTAATTACCTACCTACCTCCACTTTTCTAACAGGCACATAAGGAAAACTAGACCAAACCAAGTTTCCACAATGTACTCCAGAGAGCTTCTATGCATATATGGAGCCTGATCCAAAGCCCAGGGAAGTCCATGGAAAAGGGCTTTGGATCAGGTCCATAGTTAACAGATTAATGAAATTTGCCCCCGTGGCCTTCATCAAGGTTGTATATGTGAAAATGCTGCATAAAATTTAGTGCAAAGAAATCCCTCAGAATACCTATTTATCAAAATCTTCCAAAATTTCAAGCAATGCTCTCATAAACATGGTAGTTAGGGAAAAACAAGAAAATCAAACACATTAGCAACTTAACAGCTCTCCATGTATATGTTTACTTAACTCTGCCATGCTCCCACATCCTCTATTAATTCTGATTTAAATTAAGCAGTAAAATTCAATAGTGAGTGGAGAAAAAACCATGGGTCTGATTCTGGAATCACTTTCATGAGTTTAATTCGATTCACTTCAGTGGAGCATCTATGTAAGATCAGAACCTGCCTGAAAGCTTTACTTGCATAACACCAATGCTATGAGAGAATCATTCACCTTACCCAATACGCAAAATAATATCAAAAATATAGATTATGTAGCACCTTTCAGCCCAAAGCATTTTACAAACTACAGAAGGATTATTTCATCCATCATTGACATTAATTGTTTAATAGGAAGAACCTTACTGAGTTTTCAGTCCCCTTCATGGGTGTTTCTCCCTAAGAGACAAGCTGGATCTTATTTATTTGCTGACATTTCTGTCTTTGGTGTGCCTCCTTTGTAAGAGCATTTAATAAAACTGTGTAAGCTTCCCGACCCTAAGACTCTTGGCCAAAATTTTACAGCTTCTGTGCCATCCTTAGCCAGACTATGTTGCTGGCATTTTTACTTTCATACTGTCCTAATTTGTGAGAGAGAGAACAACTGCGAAGAACTGAAAAGGCAGCAGTCACTAGGTGTCATAATTTCTAACAAGAAATTATTTCAGTCTGTATCAGAACTGTTCCTCCTGCTGGAAGTGTGAATCACTGTGTATCATGAAAATGAAATAGCAGATGTTTCCAAATATGCAGCAATGCACACTATGCATCTCAGCTATCTTTCTGGGCTACTGACATACATTAAAACTATCTTCTTTTTGTTTGCAGAAAGCCATTTCTACAGAACAGATTTGAAAGCTTTTTTAAAAGGGGATTGGAATACTATAAATCTTTACTATTTTAACTGCTGAAAGATACCAAAAACAATAAGAGTTAATGCGTAGACCTCTAGCAAGTTCTTTTAGCTAAATCCCTGACCAGAAGTCAGGAAGAATGTCGATAGGAAAATTTGATACTGACTTCTACAGTAGTCATTCAATGGATACTACATGATGAAAGCAATGAAGCGCTTCATGTAAGAATCATGTTATAAACTTGTGGCAGCTTAAAAAACAAAACTGAGTAGAGCTTTCTAAAAAGGAACAAAGCATATTTTGAATCTGATACTCTCTCATTTTAGAGTTGATCTTCAATACACATAACTGCTCACAACATAATTGCTGGTTTGTTTTTCATTTTATATCTCGGTGAAACAGTGAGAAGGGGAAGACATCAGTGTGAAATATGCAAAAAGAAAAGGAGTACTTGTGGCACCTTAGAGACTAACAAATTTATTTGAGCATAAGCTTTTGTGAGCTACACCTCACTTCATCGGATGCATTCAGTCGCTAAGGTGCCACAAGTACTCCTTTTCTTTTTGCGAATACAGACTAACGCGGCTGCTAGTGTGAAATATGATGCACTGTTATTTTCATACATCAGAAATAGCTGTGTAACCTAGAAGCAGTGGAGTGGCGGCACAATCTGATTGTGCATGATTGTCTGTACTGAAGGCAAATAAAATTAATGATGTATTCTAGTTATGTCATATCAGCTTGTGCTGTTATATAGTTAGGATATTCTTTTAATACCAGATGGCTGTGGTTGGAGTATACACATACTCTACATGTTGTACAGTAAACTAGACTGAATGACTTCCCTAAAAACTGAAATTCACCATAACAGCAATTGCATTGAGAACTGGAATTGAAAGTAGAGATGAGCCCAATCTCAGAATTGGCATTTGCACCCAGGTTTCAAACTTTCTAAAAGCTAAGAGGTGTTTGGATCTGGGATTTTGGTACGTGCTGTTACATTAATATGTGCTAGTTATTAAATTTGATAAAAATCCTGTGATTCCACCTTAACTATAACTGGCCTGATGTCATCCTGCTACTTTGGGCTAAAAGCCTTCATGGTTAAAAGAGAGGGCACATGACCAGAGGTGAGAAGCAGAACACATGCACTCCCAAACCACTGATGATTACGGAAATCAGATCCAGTGCTACATTGCATTGGGGATGGAATGCTGCCACACATGATGTCAAGCTCACTCAAAGTTTTAAATTTAAACTTCTTATTAATATTTTATTGGCATTTAGCATTTCCTTATTTAGTACAAAATGAAAAACAAAACAAGGGATTTCCTGCATGATACACATACACTCTCAAATTCTATACCTAAGACAATATATCACGTGTGTAGTAATAGCTAATATTAATTACTAATAACAAGATTAATAGAATCCAATTAAGAAAAGACCACCGTGTTTTAAAAGCCATAAAATTAATCCCATCTGTTCTACCTGACTACATAAACTTTATCAAATCTGTATGGGAAGTCAGATGTAACCAATGAGCTGCATTTGTTTAGACTCTTTTTTCTAATACTGAATAGTTATGTTGTTGCTATCGGTATGTCTCCATGTTTTCTTACATTTTTATCAACAGAATCTTGATTCTTATTTCATACAGGTTTAGAACCTTGAGTGTCTCCAGTGGAAGTTAAGAGTGTTCAGCCCCTCACAGGATCTGGCCCTTAAAGATGAGTAAAAACATGTCATGCCCATTTGTAGAGGTTTCTTTAGAGCTATCTGCAGTGGCCTAGAGATTATAATGTTTCTATTGAAAGGGAAGAAAATGTTTGGGTCTCTAGCTTTAGATATTTTTGGTATCCAGCTTTAATGAGGAGTATAATCTCCTACCACTTACACATACCCCCACTCAAGGAAATATGTTGTCCTCTTGATGTTACTATTTATCTTATCTCATATTTCATAAAGACATATTTACTGGGTTTTAATTGAAATTTCAGAAGCAGAAAAGTCTTTCACTGTTGCTCTGCTAGTTCCATGGTGGAAATTTGACTTTTATTTAAACTGGATGACCCCATATATTCAGTTCAACTCCTAGATCAACTGTCACTGAGTTGTCAACTGTCTGTTATGAATAGTATACAGAAGGAGAACAAGTTGACCTTGAACTCACTAAATGTTTTGTGAATACTACTCATTTCCAGAAAAATATGAATATGTTTTCCAGATTTGCTCTTTCTGCCTTCCTTAAGGCTGTCCTCAGTAACAAATGCCTTTCATCTTACTGAGGTGCTGCTTATATTGAAGGTGTGGGAAGGGGAGAACAACATTTTAATGATGAATTTAATGCTTGTGGATTGTAAGAGATTGATTCTATTGTAGACTGAATTCCTGGACTTAGCCAAAGGCTATGTAGAACATTGTAGCTGTAATGCTAACTATTAAAGCCAACATTACTTCCTCATTCCTACAGAATTCTGTTTTATAATTCTCCATTACAAGGATAATTTACTCTCAGTGACTACTATTGGTGAGCAAAGATAGATTAAATAAAGCTATTTAAATAGATTAAATGAAAGCAATGATCATTTTGATCGGTCTAGAATGCACTAATCTCTGGGTTGCTTTCCTCAATGAGCGAGATTGAAATCCAAAGGTCTCCAGGTGGTATTGGAAAGAATGCTATTCACATGTATATGCCAGGGAGCGCTGCAGAAGAGAACTTGAGGAAAGCAGAAATGGGATAGTTAATATTATAGAATAAGGTTCATAGAATGGTTGTAAGCAACAGAGAAGCACTCAAATTAATTCCATTTAAAGACATTTGTGTTCAGTGCTGGATTTTGATCTGAAGCTTCACAAGTAAAAAGAGAGGGACTAATTTACTGTGTCAAGGAATATATTGGTTCCTTTTCAAATACATAGACAAGCTTCTTCAGAATTTTCAGACAAAGTGCTTTTCCAGCTAAGATATAGTTTTAAATGCATTTCTGAAAGCCTCTTAGATCACAAAACTCATAGCAACAGCTCCTGCTACTGCTTTAAAAGTGCAATAATGTTTAATAAGAAGGATGCACTTCAGTTCATAGATCACTTGTTTTCTGTTTTACTTTATTTGTCATAATACTTACCTTTCTCTTATTCAAAAAAAACCCCAACAATCCTGTATTGATCTCCTCTTTCCCAAAGCAGATTCTCTTGGTCTGGATCGAACCTGCCTCTGTCAGTAACTGTTTTTCCAGACCATTCTATTTAAAATGTTTCATAGGCTATCTAGTTATTTGTTCATTTGTTAGGAATGGTGGGACAGACTATAATAGACAAGCAGTCTCAGCTGGCTGCTGGACGTCAGACTAGATCTGGTAATATTACAGGAGAGGATATATATTCTGTGCACTATGGAAAATAGTTTTATGATACATCTTGACCCAGGACTTATTAAAAAATCTATTACTTATTTTAATTGAAGTTCAAAATGCCCTTTGGAGTTTCATTTTAGGCATTTTTTTACTAAAATATTAGTTTCAGTGCTGTGAATGAGAAATAGCTTGAGTTGCCATATGGTTTACATGACAGCTATTAATTCAGTATTGGAAACTGCATTTTTCTAATTTACAGTGAAATGAAATATGTTTTCCTTCAGAGCGAACCTCATATCAGCGGTACGGTTTCTTTACATCAGTCCTGGAGGAGCACACAGGTTCTGTTTATAGGCTTGTTAACCTTTGTCTAACAAGGACTGACTCAGTTCTTGAGTTTGCTTTTTTAAAATTTTGACCCTAAGGATAGCTTCCTACAGACACAACTGTACACAAATATCAGGGCAGGAATGTGTTGTAAGTGTAATCTGGACAGTCCTCATTTCATCTGTAATATCAAAGCTCACTGATGTCAATGGGAGAGGCAGTTGGAGCTCATATCCTACATTAGGCATGGTGAGAGGAAACCTGAGACCTGCTCCTTTTCTTCTGACACACTTACAAGACAAACACATGCGCCTTTAAAAATAACACTGCTCTGCTCTGATATGTTTCCCTCCCATGTGTCTGCCTTAAAAATGTGCATCAGTTCACAGTGTTATGCTTGTTAAGATATAATATTACTGCTCTGCAATGAGGCACTTCAGAGAATACAGTGGGAAACTTGGCTCCTGTTCTGCTGAGCCAGAGCAAAACAACATCTTGTTGTAGCACCAGTTCTTTCCTCACCCTGAGTTTGTTCTTTGCTTGGGGGTTTTGGGGGGGTTTTTTTGGGGGGGGAGAGGAGGGGCAGGGTTGTGTCGTGCAGGTTCCACCCTTGAAAACTGTAGTGACATAATTGACATTCTTTGCAGCTGTGGCTGAAAGCACTAGCAGGCAATGTATTACATTTTCTTTTCTCTGCACAGTAATCTGTGGGTCACAAGCATACAATCTCATTCTTAGCACATCTCATTGTGAAGTGCTTTTAATCCTAATTTGTTACCATTATTTAAGAATAGTCTGCCAATGGGGAAACTATCAGAATGCTGCTGTGTGGTGTGAGCCATTATTTTGATCTTGGCTTACTCCTGCACAACAATCTGATTGCAGTTTGCAAGCACATGGAATGTTGTTCTTATTCACATATTACTTGACAGTAGTGGCAATATAACCCATAATTGCAGGAGTTGGGTTAGCGTGTGGTAATGTTGATGTGGGATGGGTTTTTTGGTCCATATTGTATAAAGGAATTCATCTGGATCACAGAATTTTTCCATTAAAAATGATCCATTAAAATAATAGATATCCATAATGCAAGATGCTGTATATGTGGTCCTGCATACAGGGCTTAATTGTGTGTGTGGTGGGGGAGAGGAGGGAATAAAAGATCACTTGAAGTAGAAAGAAGAAAGATTCCAGAAGAAGTAGATGAGACTGATATTCCAATCTACATCTTAAGGTCCTAAAGAAATTAAATTAAAGGTACTAAAGAAATCTTTACAGTCATTTTTGGTGCCTGGCTTTTATGAATGAGCATGTCACTTTACATCCTATTTCAGGAATGAGGAACCCTAGCATTTCTCAGGAGGTTAACCACCATGGAGATTCCATCCACTGAAATTTCCATTTAGCATTAGCACTTTAGGAGCAGGATCAATGTCATTTTAGTGGTGGCTGTGAATGCTTCAAACATTTAGTGCTTGCTGATACATTAGCTGATATTAACTGTTTATCCACTAAAAAGGTTGAAGTAAAGTGACTCAAAGTGCCTGTTAATTTCGGTTTTAAAATTTGTTATACATTTAGTTTTTGTGAATTAAAATATCAGTATAGAATTACTTCCTGGTGGAGAAGTTTGTCACAGATTTAGATCATTCTGTTTTTGTGTAGTTTAATCAATTTAATTCTTCCTCCTCAATTTCACCTCCCCCTTAATAAATGTATGTGGTTTAGGCCCAAACCTTAAGGGCCATATCTCCAGCTGATATAAATTGGCATAAGTACATTGATTTCAATGGAGCCATCTGGCCCTAAACTTTTGCTTAGTCCTTACTCAGGCAAGAGAACTTTAGGAGAGTGATAGCTCAAGCATACATGAGAGAACAAGTATCCAGCACAAGTGAATATAGGGGAACAATCCTCCTCTCCCAAAGTTAGGTTTGCAAGAGGCAAATCATCCGATAATAATATCTGAACCTGTTCGCTCTCTTTCTGTTCAGCAGAACTGTAAATTAGAAAATATAGAAATGCTTGATAAAAGCCATACAGAGTTGGAGTTATAGCTGGGATGGGGGAGCAGAGGGAATGGAAATATGTTGTTTTCTATTTTTCAATGGCAATATGGCCTGATAAGGAAGATGTTTGTTTACATTTCTCAGACATGCCCTCTGTCCAACATTGTGAGTCTTCAGTAAACACTAGTACTGATATGACAGGTAACTATTCAGCTTTCTAATTGTGTAAGTACAAATACCTGTGGCTAGCTGTTTATTAATAACAAACAATAGAAATGCACATGATAAGAAAGGAAAAGGTAAATTTTGCTATGAAAATTCTGTGGGGAGTTTAATCAAAAGTACATAAAATCATCCATACATATTTTATATCATTTTAAAAGATACCTATACTTACACTGAAGTGAAACCTGACTAACAGGAAATAATTTTTTTCAGGGTGATTAAAACTCTTTAATTTTTGGTTTCAGAGTAGCAGCCTTGTTAGTCTGTATCTGCAAAAAAAAAAAGGAGGACTTGTGGCACCCTAGAGACTAACCAATTTATTTGAGCCTAAGCTTTCGTGAGCTACAGCTCACTTCATCATGCATCTGATGAAGTGAGCTGTAGCTCACGAAAGCTTATGCTCAAATAAATTTGTTAGTCTCTAGGGTGCCACAAGTCCTCCTTTTCTTTTTTCTTTAATTTTTGTTTGTTTGTTTTTAATACCTATTCAACTCTGGTGTGTCACAACCAAAAGATTCCACATGATCATCCCTCCAGCTAAAGCTGAAGAGAACTTCCAATCCACATCTATGGGTCCTGCAAGGTCAACTTCCAGCAAACCAAAGACAAGACTTGGCATGCTTGATATTTATATGTTTTGGGGGCTTTTAAGAAGGAGAAGAAAAAAACATTACAGACCTTCTTTAAACTTTTCCTTTTCCCCTCTTCAAGTCACCTTTAAGAATAGCTGGCATCCCCCCACACTAGATAGTGAAACAACACCAACCTCACCCAACAACGGGCCCAGTACCCATGAAAATGGCTATTGTGAGACAAGGGCTCAACTCACAGGTTTTTACTTGGAGCACCTTCCAGATCTCAGGGAGCCATACCGGCTGAAAAACAAGCAGAAAAAGAACGGAGGATTTTTGGCCTAAGCATTTGCCCTCTCGATCCTGCTCTGTCTCCACAACAACAGACCACTCAGTTCAGATCAAGAGAAATGTATTTACAAACTGACACAAAAATACTTCAGGGTATGAAAAACTGGACTCTGTATCTTAGTAGATGAAGCCTGGAATAACCAGGTAATTGACCACGTGGAACAAGTCAACTATGCAAGACTGTGGATGCAAAGAACCTGATCTCAATCTTCTGTGCAGCCACAGCATAAGACTTCAAAAACTCTTTATGTTGTAATTGATCAGACTTGGCATGGGACTTCCCCCAACAGCACTCCAGCCCTCTCCCCTTGCATTTCATCTGTTGTGGGTCACCCATAAACCATGCTGACCCGCAGGAGGAGGAAACCAGTGAATAAGATCGTGCCTTTACATATGCACACAAGTGTAAATAAGGTGTTATGAGACGTAACTTTTGATTTGAGGGGATTTGTCTGTTTAGCTGGAGGGTTGCATTCATGTAAATCAAAGATTTTTCAGATGGCTTGGAAAAATATTTTTCTCAGAATGATTGATTACTCCAGACAGGGGTTTATAATGGAAATGCAAGCAGACCCTTAATTATTGCCAAAACTGGGTATGTTTCACCATAATAAAATAAAGCAGAGAGGGCCACTTCATGTGCAGCTATAATACTTAGACAGCATAAACAGTGCTGTGACAAGCTGCCATCAAGGAAAGCCCACCATATGGGATCCAGTTAAACTTAAATGTTGTTTATTTCTGCAATCAAGGCAAACTAACCTGAAAATCCAAAAGACTCTATCAGAAGGAAACCTTCATGAAAAACTTTCTACAGGAATTTTACATGGAGATCAAAGACATTTTCCTGGGATCTACCAACTGGGAATTAGGGATACTTGTTCCTACCACAGTTGTAATGTCCCACAGAGCTTTGACACTTACAACTGCTCAGGGAGTAAAGCAGATTTACAAATGGCAGTGACCTGTTTGTCAAAAGGGAAGTAAAGTAGCTAATTCCCCCTGCCCCTTAACATGACAACATCATTCAACGTACACTAGGGAAAGCGCTTCAGCAAAAAGTTTACAAAAATGACATTGACAGATCACTGTACATTAGATAAAATCCCAGCAGTATACCACATGTTTTAAATCCTCGCAGTAGCATCTTTTGTCTGACAGTGAGACTATAAATGTTTGTTACCTAAATATTTTAGTGTCATCTGTTTTGCCAAAGTAACTGGCAATGGAAAAGCCATTGTAGCAGTAATTTTTAAAATAATGAATGTGTAAGCCACAGATATTTTATCTCCCATCCACTCATCCTATAGTAAAAAAAAAAATCTATATTTAAATATTGTTGCTAGTTTTTTCTCTCTCATCTTAGATACAAGTAACATTGGGCTGTGTGGATGGTTTGTGTTCACTACCTGGTTACCTTGTTACTATAGTGACTAATAGCCAGGCTAGCATAGAAAAAAAATAATAGAAGTTGCCTCCCCAGTTTGTTTGTTTTTTAATGAAATCGACTACTTTAAAACTTAGTTAACTCCTGCTTTTTAATCTCAGTGCTTATGGCTGAGAATCCACTTCTCTCTCGCTATAATTTCCCATACATAACAATACAATTCAACTCATCTATTTATTTTGCTACATAGAAGCAGTAAAGCAAAATTCCTTTCTCTGTCGACTTGGACAACCAATGACTAATTTGTTTTCACATAGCAGAAAATAAAATCTACTTCTGTCCATTAAAACGCTTCAAGATTCAGTGCTGAATTAAAGTAAAAAGCAAATGTATTTAATTTACATATTTTTTAAAATAGTTTAACAGAGCACATTACATAAGTATTCATAATAAATATGCTCGCTTTGGGCTGGAAGGGAGAAAATTCTTGGGCAACTTTATGATAAAGCAAGTTTAGCTTCTCCATCGATCCCGAGAGAGGCATTAACAATCCTTAAGGGAACATACTGCAGAAGATGGCATAACTGACACACACAAAAGACTCAGTAAAAGGTATGTGGAGTGTTGGGAGGAAATGGAACATTTTTAACATTACATCCTGGTCATACCAAGGTCCATTGACCCTATATTCATTCCAGATAATTAATTTACAACACATTAAACCTCTGTGTGAAGGAGGATGTTATGCATCAATTGTGTAGGAATAAAAAGTGTTATTGATTTAAGATTCTACTGTATCATGCGCTGACAGAAAGACACAATCTAGCTGTTTCTTATAGACAAAAAAACCTTTTCTGAAGGACAAATTTGCTAATAAGTGCACTTTATGCCACACTAGTGTTGACACCCTAAGAGAGATTCTTGTGGAAAAAATTGAGCATAATTAGAAGAACATAGAGTGACTCACTAATATTGACAATCACTCTGACAATCAAATTTTTGGAGGTGATAATGCTCTTTCTTACAGTAAATGTTTAAAATAGCAAAACACATTGACAAATATGAGTGAATCTATACCATTCACACAGTGTGAAGTCTGATGTGAGTCAAGATAATTCTCTCTGAGTAGGCATTGTTGATGTTTAACCATTATGTAAGATAAGAGAATAGCTTAAAGAAGGCAAAGTTTGAAGAGACATGAACCGAATAGCACAAGGCTAAGTTGTCTTGGCTGAAGTTTATTGACAATTACAGTCTGATTTTTTTTTTTAACTAAAACTCATACCAAATATCCAAATTAAGGCTGGCAAATGTTGCTAAGCATTACATACTAAAAAAAAATTTAAAATGTAGTTTTGAATAAGCCTTTGTTTTATACTGAGACACTAGTACAGTTGGAACACCTAACATACAAGCTATATACATTGTAGTTCATGATGTCCAGCATATAGAAATGAGATAAATTCACTGAATTTCCCAGGAACTTAATACACATCCTCAAAAAAAGTCAATCCTGGGTCACTTTTACTTTACAATGGGCCTGATCCAAAGCCCACTGGAGAGGCCCAATATGGGTGCTTCTGTAAAGGATGTGGCCCCCTGTGCAAGATCTCTTCGTAGCATCTAATGCATATTATTAACTGAAGGTGTATATACGTGTATATATATTTCATATTACACAGAAAAAACTCCATTAAAAATATTAAGAAACTGGGACTGGCTGGGCAAGGACACTGTAAGTGGAAATCAGGTAGGGAGGAAAGGCCGGGACTGCACACACAAGGCATATATATGTATGTATATTTCATATTACACAAAAGCACTGCATCAGAAGAATATTATTAAAGTTGCAAAGCCAAGCACTGAAAATCTGGGACATGCCCATATTAAGGTTACCCGTGCACAAAAGAGCCAAATTAAGGTTGCTGAGACAGACTTTACCTTCTTAGCAAACAATGCAAACCGTGAGTATCTGCAGTGAGGCAGGGCAGCCTTTTCAAAGCAAGGTAGCATTTACTAGTCAACTGGAATACAGTATGAGAAATTCCTCAGGTTAGCATAGAATCATAGGACTGGAAGGGACCTTGAGAGGTCATCTAGTCCAGTCCCCTGCACTCATGGGAGGACTAAGTATTATCTAGACCAGTGGTTCCCAAACTTGTTCCGCCGCTTGTGCAGGGAAAGCCCCTGGCAGCCCACGCCGGTTTGTTTACCTGCCGCGTCCGCAGGTTCAGCCGATCGCGGCTCCCAGTGGCCGCGGTTCGCTGCTCCAGGCCAACGGGAGCTGCTGGAAGTGGTGGCCAGTAAGTCCCTTGGTCAGCGCCACTTCCAGCAGCTCCCGTTGGCCTGGAGCAGCGAACCGCGGCCACTGGGAGCCGCGATCGGCTGAACCTGCGGACGCAGCAGGTAAACAAACCAGCGCGGCCCGGCCCGCCAGGGGCTTTCCCTGCACAAGCGGTGGAACAAGTTTGGGAACCACTGATCTATACCATCCCTGACAGGTGTTTGTCTAACCTGCTCTTAAAAATCTCCAATGATGGAGATTCCACAACCTTCCTAGGCAATTTATTCCAGTGCTTAACCACCCTGACAGGAAGTTTTTCCTAATGTCCAACCTAAACCTCCCTTGCTGCAATTTAAGCCCATTGCTTCTTGACCTATCCTCAGCATGGTAAAGCCAAGCTCAAGTCAGAGTCCATATTGGTATAAGCAAGCACCCCAAGATGCCATGCTCTTCTGATATCCTTATTTGCTCTTCATCTCTGTGGTTGACTCTTTGTGATCTTCTAATGTTCCCAGCAGTCTGTTCACACCCTGGTCTTTTGTATCTTGTTGCAACCACGCTATGCTCAGCCTGTTTTGGCTTCCTGATCATTTAGTGTTGAATGTTCAGTCATTGGAGGCTCCCATTTTATCATCTGGCTTCTCCATTCATACGTCTTGATTCCAGAAAGTGTTTGTTAAATTATCTGGGCTCAACCCAGACAGCATCTGTGACACTTAGCCATGCCTCATTCCCTTTTACACTCAGTGTACAGCAGTACATAGTGAGCAGAGTAAACTGAGGCACACATATGGGTCCTTAAAATATTACCTCATTCATCACAGGCACCTGTGAAGATTTTTTTACTGAGCTTTTTTTTCCCCAGAGGCTTATACGTTAGGCACATTCGGGCAGCTTTTCACAGGGATAGCAAAAAAGCACATCTCTAACACAAAGGTCACCTCCCCCACCTCGCCAAATTTCAAGTCTGTCTTCCAAAGCAGGGGATGCTATTGCTGTTCAAGGGAAAGGGTGCCAGAATTTTTTTAACATGGGCAAAGCATATTTTTTCTTCACCTTGTTCTCAGAAACATTGAATGCATTTGTTTGACATTTTCCAGAAAAATTCAACCCAAGGCAGTGATTCAGCATGGAAAATTTCAGCCCAAACAATTCAGTTTGGCAAGGTTATAAATAACCGCAAACAGGGTTGGGCAAACTTAATAAATATGTGGCACTACCAGCCTTGCCTATAATATGCACACATACATATATCCCAAAAATGCATGTTTGTTGGTGGACTTAGGGAAGGCTAAAAGGAGCACTGACCTGACTTGCTGAGATCATTCCATTTAGTTATAATTATACTGTGACGTTGCACTCCATATGTTTAAGGAAATATGCTTATGAGTGTGAATATAATGTAACTGGAATATGCTTTATGCAGAAGGTCTCTTATAAGGTATCGTTACAAAGCTTATAATCCACTGAGTGTGTTCATTCTATTTGCATGAATGTATCATTCTTGTATCTGAAGCTGGAAATATAAAGTATTACTCTGAAGTCCTATGGTAACTATGCAAAGTGTGGGCCATTAATGGTGGCTTGGAATCTTGATGGCTCCCATTAACCAGGACAGTTGGTTGTAAATGGCTCTGCTTACTCGCAAACCTTCCTGGGTACATTCAGACCAACCCTGAAAGAATGGAGAATGAGGTCTTACATGTGACATGTGATCATGTCACCTGATACTGGAATCCATCTTAAACCTGGGGCTTTTCCATTTAGAAGGAAGGGTGGGAGCCCAGAGACAGACAAAGGATTCCCGCCTTGTGCCAAAGCTATAAAAGGGTATGGAACTGAACAAAGGTGGCTGCAGTCATGAGAAATCCCCTAGTTACCACCTGAGCTGGAACCAACAAGGACTGTACCAGGGAAAGGATTGGGCCCAGACTAAGAAGGTGTCTAGTCAGTGAAAGAAGCTTATTGGAACATCTCTGAGGGTGGGATTTACCTGCATTCAGTTTCTTAATGTATTAGGCTTAGATGTGCGTGTTTTTGCTTTATTTTACTTGGTGACTTACTTTGTTCTCCCTGTTATTACTTGGAACCACTTAAATCCTACTTTTTAGTCTTAATAAAATCACTTTTGTTTATTATTGAACCCAGAGTAAGTGATTGATACCTGGGGGAGCAAACATCTGTGCATATCTCGCTATCAGTGTTATAGAGGGTGGACAATTTCTGAGTTTAAGCTGTATAAGCTTTATACAAAGTAAAACAGATTTATTTGGGGTTTGGATCCCATTGGGAGCTGGGTGTCTGGGTGCTGGAGACAGGAGTACCTGCTGAGTGGTTTTCAGTTAAAGCCTGTAGCTTTGGGGACATGGTTCAGACCCTGGGTCTGTGTTTGCAGTAGGCTTGCATGTCTGGGTCAACAAGACAGGGTTCTGGAGTCCCAAGCTGACAGGGAAAAATGGGTTCAGAGGTAGTTTCAGCACATCAGGTGACAGTCCCAAGCGGGTCTCTGTGACCGAACCCGTCACATATACATCATCGGCTCTTGGATTGCTTTGAGTTTTCAGTTTTTCATTCAATTTTTAGTCCAGCAATTCATGTGCCACTTCACGTCAGAGAATTTCTCTAATCACAGCTTATGAATAAGCTCCTAACAGACATTAGGTCAGATTCTCAGCAGGTGTAAAATGGCATAGTTCCATTGCCTTCAATGGAGCTTTGCTGATTTAGACAAGCTGAGGTGCTGGTCTATAGTATTTTTATGGGAGCATTCTTTTAGGTATTAATTTAGAGCCACATACACATTGAAAGTGTTCAGGGCTGTTACTGGAATCAATAGGAATCTCAAATGTACACATATAAGGACATAATTTAGCTATCTCAGCATTTGTCTACACTTCAAATGCTACAGTGGCATCACTGCAGCTGTGCCGCTGTAGTACTTCAGTATAGACACTACCTACACCAACAGCAGGGGGAGGTTCTTACATCGGCATAGTAATCCACCTCCCTGAGAGACAGTAGTTAGGTCAACAGAAGAATGCTTCCATCAACCTAGCAGGTCTACACCAGGGGTTAGGTCGACTTAACTACGCCCCTCAGCAGTGTGGATTTTTCACACCTCTGAGCGATGTAGTTAAGCTGACTTAATTTTCTAGTGTAGACCAGGCCTTAGTTTCATTGCTTCCAATAAATTCCTGCTGTCCTATTAAAGGAAAAATTTCAGTCAGTCCTACTTATATAATGACTACAGGATCAGGCCAAAGAATAAGCAAATTTTCAAATTAGATCAGAGAACTCTATGTTCAGGTAGATGGTTTTTAAAACTCTTCACCCCCTCCTTACTCTCTCCCATAGACAGGACAGGCTGTAGAATTCACAGATCATTATTCGTTATAGCATCGTTTCTCTTCAGTATAAGATTGTGGAACGAAGCCCACATTCTGAAATTACGCACAAAAATGTTAAAAAAATGGAGTGTTTGAAATCAATTCTAATGTTAAATGCAAAGGACTTCCTTGGCTCATTAAGTTAAAATATCTCATTTAATGAGCAGGAAAGCACTGGAGTACACTGAACCCAGACACAAAGCAAATTATTTAAGTGATAAATTATATTTTATGGGGAATGTAAAAGTTAATAATACGCAGGGGTAAGGTAATAAATGCAGAGGTGTAACTAACTTCATTGACTGCTTTACTTGCAAACATGCCATATGTACTTAGTTACTTGAAATAGTAATAGAAGGACTGGGCAGAATTGCCTGGAACTGAAAAGTCACATAGAGACCTTTGCAGCATTCTTTTCCACTAAGCAACCTGTGTTTTATTCTTTCCAAACTCTTTCTTCTCTCCTCCCCCTGCACTTTAGCTCTGTTCTCTTTACTTTTCACTTTTTATCAAATATTTGATTTTGCAGCCATTAAAACTGAAACTTCCTTATCTACCACAAGGGCTAATAAAATCAGGTGCTCATTGACCCTCCATGATGCCCCACAAGTGACCTGAATCCTGGCTTAAAGAGAACCAAGTTGCAGATGGAAGAAGCCAATGGTTCAGTATTGAATCTCACACCATTCTAGCTCTTTCCTGCTCAGTAATGCTGATTGGCCTTCTGTTATTCTCCACCAACAATTTTCAACAAAAAAATGATTGAACCACCCATGTTCTGGTGAAGCTTTCACTGAGATGAGTTTCAGTGAGCTGGCACACAGTGAATTTAAGCATAGGACTAAGTGTTTGCAAGTTCAGGGCCTTTATGTAAGATTAATGCACCAAAGCCGAGCCCCTCGTTTTATGTTTTTAATAATACAAAGGAGTATTCTTACATGTCAGCTGAAGTAGTGGACGGTACCTAGTAATTGGTACCCAGCGGAACAGGGTAAATGCTAACAAAAATATTTGCTGAAAGTAATGCTTACATTTACATTTAATTTGCTTCAGTCAAAAGTGGTATCAAATCATAGAAATGTAGGGCTGGACGGGCTCTTGAGAGGTCAAGTCCAGGCCCCTGTGCTGCACCTAGACCATCCCTGACAGATATTTCTCCAACCTGTTCTCAGAAACCTCCCATGGCCGGGATTACACAACGTCCCTTTGAAGCCTATTCCAGCATTTAACTACCCTTAAAGTTTTTCCTAATATCTAAGATAAATCTCCATTGTTGTAGATTAAGTCCATTACTACTTATCCTCCTTTCAGTGGACATGCAGAAAAATTTATCATTGTCCTCTTTATAACTGCCTTTAACCTATTTGAAGAGTATCAGCTCCCCCCACCCTCCCTCTAGTCTTCATTTCTCAAGACTAAACATACCCACATTTTTTAATCTTTCCTCAGCAATCAGCCTTTCTAAATGGTTTATCATTTTTTTGTTGCTCTCCGCTGGACTCTCCCCAATTTGTCCACACCTTTTCTAAAGTGTAGTGCCCAGAATTGAACACAGTACTCCAGCTGAGGCCGAGTAGTATGCAACAATTACCTCCCATGTTTTACATATGACACTCTTACATTTCAGAATTATATTAACCTTTTTTGCACTGCATCACAGTGTTGACTCAAGTTCAATTTCTGATTCACTATAACCCATACATCATTTTCAACAGTACTGCCACCTAGACAGCTTGCACTTGTCTTTACTGAAATTTCACCTTGTTGCTTTTGCACCAATTTGTCAGGGTCTGAATTTTGAATTCTAATCTTCTCCTCCAAAGTGCTTGTAAGCCTCCCAGCTTGGTGTCATCAACACATTTTATAAGAATTCACTCCACTCCATTATTCAAGTCATTAATGTAAATATTGAACAATACTGGACCCAGTACTGAGCCCTATGGGACCACACTAGAGGTGCCCTCCAAGTCTGACAGCAAAGCATTGATAACTATTCTTTGGGTAGGGTCTTTCAACCAGTTATGCATCCACCTTGTAGTGTGGACTTGGACATGCATTAACACAGCAGGGAACAAGGTTAGCAAAGCCCCTTGTGCAGACATAATTAAATAAATCAGACATGGGATGCAACTACACCTATCGCAACTAGGACTGCCCTCACACCCGTGCAATTATTCTGTGTGCATATCATGGGAGAATAAAGTTAAACTCTGAACCAAGACAAAAAAATCTTATGTTAGCCCCAGTTTTCTAGGAGTGAGGCCTCCAGCAAAGACCATATTTCTCAGAAAGGGAAATGTTTAGAATATGGTGCTATTCCCTAATCCCTTTTAGCTGTGATCACTCCCAAAACTGCTCCCTCTCCTTATGAGAATCAAAACCCAGTGACGACTTCTGACAAGCCACCTGATTAAGAGTTATTCTCATCAAACAAACAAACAACATGACGCCACATGACTGATCTCAAATCACCACGCCAGTTTGCATTTGGAATGCCAAAATATCAACTACAAAAAGAGAACTGTTCATGATAAATTCATAGAGTAAACAAAACCTGGTGAAAAAAAAGTGTAGAGTGAGTTCAAATCATTTAGCTCTAGTAACCATCAATAAAGATGTGAGAAATGACACTCGGGGTACCTTAGCTCTAGAACAGTCGCCCCCAAACTTGTTCCGCTGCTTGTGCAGGGAAAGCCCCTGGCGGGCTCGGCCAGTTTGTTTACCTGCTGCGTTCGCAGGTTTGGCTGATTGTCGCTCCCAGTGGCCGCGGTTCGCTGCTCCAGGCCAATGGGAGCTGCTGGAAGCAGCGCAGGCCGAGGGACGTACTGGCCACCGCTTCCAGCAGCTCCCATTGGCCTGGAGCAGAGAATCGCAGCCACTGGGAGCCGCGATCAGCTGAACCTGCGGACGCAGCAGGTAAACGAACTGGCCCAGCCCGCATGGGGCTTTCCCTGCACAAGTGGCAGAACAAGTTTGGGAACCACTGATCTAGAAGATGAGATACTTGTTTTTGAAAAATGTAAGGGATCATAACTTCAAACATGGGGGTGTTTGAAATCACTCAGCATTTGTGTAGGTTCACTTGTAAAATGGCCAATCTGAACTACTCCTGGTAGAAACAGTCAGTTGCTAAACAATATCAATGGAGCACATCACTAACCAGATTACAATTTTTTAAAGGCAGTCTTCCAGTCTTGCAAACATCCTGGGTTCAGCCGCAGGACTGAAACAGCAGCAGTGACTCCAGAAAGAAAACACCAATATTTAAAATAAAATGTAAATTTTAATAGTCTTTAAAAATAAGTATTATTGTATTATTTGAAATTAAAAACCTATGGGATAACAACCTCGTGCTTCCCCAGTAGCATGTTATTGCAGAGTGGTCCATGATGGGACTCCGCTGTCTTCCTCAGAAGCATGTGGTACTGGCCACTGTTGAAGACAGGCCTAGATGGCCCATTGTATTAATGGATCAAATATGTAATTCTTATATTCCTATATACAGATGAAATTTCACATGAAGGGCCTGATCCAAAGCCCATTGAAGTCAATAGGAGCATTTTCACTAACTGCAGTGGGCTTTGCCTGAGATGCACTGTAATTGCTTTATGGCAATTTATGGTCACTACTCTTTGTAGCTGCATGAGCAACAATTTTCAGGTGGTGGTTGATTTGACTGCGCTTTTGCATTTTCAGACTTTAGGATCTCACTACTCCAGACAGAGAGGTTATGATGGTGTCCACACTCTGAGGTAGGGGTGTAATTCCCAGCTCGAGGAGACATACCTGCACTAGCTCTAATCAAGGCTGCTCACTAAAAATAAAATGTGAGCAATAGTGTGAGCGGGTCTGGCCTTCTCAAGCACATCCCCATCTGAGACACTAGGCACTTACTCGGGGCAGCTAGTCCTGCCCTCCACTTGTGCTATTGCATCTACGCTATTTTTAGAACACAAGCTTGATCAGAGCTACTCCAGGTATGTCTCCCCGAGCTTGGAATTATACCCCCTGCTCCAGTGTAGACATACCCTACCATGAATGGATAAGCAAGATGTGATTGGTATGTTTTTTTCTTAAAAAAATTATTTTTTAAAAAAAATTCCCAAAGACCTTTTATATTTAGAGATAGTTTCTAGATCATATGTACAAATGGAGAAAAAGATTTTTATATTTTTAAGCACTAAACACTTTTCTACATCAAAAGATATCTTTTTCATGCAAGAATTACATTTGCATGAGCACTGACGGGAGGTTTAGAGAGGCTAAGGTCTGAATGGTCCATGGAGATGGATTTATTGTCTCCAGATTAGAAATGTTCATTTCTGGTCAGGGTGGTGGTGAATTGGCATTAGCAAGTTGGTGTAGGGATGCTTACTCTGCTACTGCTGCATGAATTCAGTGGATAGATGCAGGATTTCAGGCTGCAGGGCTGTCACTATGGCATTTTTCATGATCTGTAAATCAATTTCAAAAACACTAAGTCTAAGAAAAAATTATTTCCATTTCTGGGCAGAGGCCTTTTTGTTTTTAATTTAAGACCTGAAAACAGAGATAATCCTGACAAGCTCCTAGACTAACTCCTGTAAGGCAGCAGTTCACTTTAAAATTTCTTTTTAAAAATGTGCTTTGCTCTTCTCATCCAAGTATCTGAAAGTGGTGCAGATAGGATTATTCCCACTTTGTGGATGGGTAATTGAAGCACAGAAAAGTTAAGTCACACAGTGAGTTAATGGCATGTTTGAGAACAGTGCCCATGTCTTCTGTAACCCACTAACCAGTAGATGCTGATATCTTTACTTTTTCCCCACACATGCTTTTTATGGTTTTGGTTACATGTAGAATAACAAACGTACTGGTGCCAGTCAGATATTTCATATCACTAGCCTCCACAAGCAAATTTATTTTACATAGCAGTTGAATGAAAAACATCCTGCAGAGAGTGCAAATGCAAGGGAATGAAAAGAGAAAACACAGCACTAGCAACATGATTTAAACTAATTAAGTGAACATTAATACCTCCAAGACATTGCATTATTGCTTCAACTCTTTGGTGGGAAAAGCTATAATTTACATGTACAATATTTTTAACACCCTCTATTAATTAGACATGTACAGCAGTTCTGTTTAATTGATACTGTAAACAAAAGATCCATTCAAAAACACATGCTGCAATAATTAAAATGTTATTATGCTGACAGTGTCTTTCTTTGAGGAACTTGTAACATCTGTATTGACTGTGATAAGCATTGATTATCTGGAGTGATATAAATATTTGGGGAACTAATAACAATCAGGTAGGAATTCAGTTCATGCTATAGACACCAAAGATAAATCACAGGAAACGTAGATCAAAGCTGGTTAGTAAATAAGTTTGTTTTTATACTTAATGCCTCACTATAAAAACACACACAGAAAACTGGTCTGAGATTTAAAGCACAAGGAAATGCCATAAAGAAACAGCCCATCCTGTGCAGCAGTTCTGTACATCTGTAGAATCTCCATATGTAGTGAGCAGGACGTCAGCATATAAAGAGAGACATGAATCCAATTCACCAAGCCCCAACCATGCACATTTATCAGTAGACATTTCTTTGAATGATTAAGAATCAATTAAAAAAAACAAAAAAAAATAAAAAACCCTGGTATAAATCTTGCCTTTGCTCATAGGTTAACTTTACAAAGTGTCTGGGTCAGCAGCAATCTAGTTCCAGTTCAGAGCCTGGCTTACATGGTCAGCTGCAACTTGGTTCTGATTCAGAGGCTGAACTTTTTTTATGCCCAGGTTTCTGATTTACCCTCATTAATCATCCGTTTTAGCCACTGATAGTAGAGAAATTTGCAGCTAGGGCTCGGAAGATCCAAGTCTGGAAGTGGCCTTTCCCAGGTACCTTTCCCTTCCCATTCTGATGTCTCTACACTTGCACCTCCCACTTGCCATGTTGTCATGGATCCACAGGCTCTGTGCTACACCACAGCGTTTAAACAGTCCCTTCAGGCTGCCATACCCCCGCGGGGTCCCACTCTTCTTTATGGGTAGGTCACGAGGATGTAATGCCTCTGAGACTGAACCTCTGGGCTCCAGCATTCCTGTTTCACACTATCAGCTCTGCCCAGCGAGTCCAACTGAGATAGATTCCTGTTCAAAGGCATTTTGCCCTCCTCAGGGGTCAATGCACCTCAGCAAGTATTTGCAGGGACACCAGCAGCCTTATTAGTCAACTGGAATTCAGCATCAGGAAGTCCTTAGGTTAACATAGAGAAGCAAAGGTTACAGTAGAGTTCAGACTAGCCAATATCAAGCCTCTACCCAGCCAAGCTGCTATAGAATCCATTTTCATTTCCTCTCTCTCTCTCTTTGTCCCTTTGCCTGCCAGTCCAAGGTGAGAGCTGTTGTGTCTCCCCATGTGTTTAACACAACCACATGATACCTCTTCCCTTTGTTCTCCAACTCAGGCCCTTTGTGCTACTTCCCTGTGGGGAGGAATGGGGGGACGGACTCCTTCCTCTTGGCTGTTGGTTGCTAGGTGTGAATGTCCAGGCCACTGGGGTTCCCGCTGTCTTTCCAGATCCTTCATTCATGGTCAGTTTCAGCCATTCTTTTAGCGACCTATTCATAGTACCCTAGCAGTACAGTTATGTGACACGCACACACCCCAACTCATGTCTCCTGCTCTTCCCCCAGAGCAGTTTTTTAACCCTTTTGCACCCACTTGGTAGCAATCCCTCATCAAGTAAGTCACTGTCATGCATATTACTCATAAAAGGGTCACAGAACATTCCCACTTGGTCACACATGCAATTACTCTTCCCAGGACACTTTACACAGAAGGGGCCCCATACGTTTCTAGAAGTGATAGGCAGTGGAGTAAGTTTTCTGGCAGAGATAGCATTGACTCTAGTCAAGTTGAAAAAAGCATACCTGAAAGCAGGATCTGGCCCCATGCATTCACAAACAGGAATTTGTATTCTTGCTTAGTTTCCTCTTTCAGACACAGAACAAAAGCTCAGTCCTGCCAGTCAGTGGAAACAAGCACAAAAGATGGTTTTGTAAGATACATAATGATGTGTGCCTGCATATTCAAGGACAGGAGCTAGCGCCAAGGATTCGATCCTGACTTGAGATACACCTGTGTAATTCCCACTGAAGTTGCTTGTGCCTATTAGAGGACAGAATGCGGCCTCCGATATTTCACTTTGATCTGTGGGTGAAATCCTGGCCCCAGTGAAGTCAATGGGAGTCTCTGCCATTCACTTCAAAGGGGCCAGGATTTCAGATTATGTGTCTATGGCCCTGATTCAGCGAAGTACTTAAGCATATGCCTGACATTAAGCACACGAGTAGTCACATTGACTTCAAGTCCTGATGGGCCTCCTCACTTGCTCATGATCATTAAAGAAGCACAGTTTATGTAAACCTTCATCCATGAGTCAGAGTCAAGAAAACAGAGATTTAATTCATATTTTGTGCAAACACTCCACATTTAGTGTACAATGTACTGCATTTTTTCTTAAGTCATATTTTTCATTTCTTTGCTTTTATAATTTCGATCTGACACTCATGGTTCAAGTCTCTTTTTTAAAGTTATGCATTAACTCATCTTTCTATAACCTCTGTGCAGCTTTTTCTGTGATTGTTGTAACAGTTTGTGCTATTCAGAAGCACAGGGATTAATTGTGTCTCCAGTTTTTATCTTGTCCTTGTTTCACTCAGACTAGCAGCCTCTGAATTTTCTTCAAAACAGCTAGGAGGTTAAAAAGACATCATTTGCCCAATCACGTAAACAAATGTTCTCTAGACACAACAATGGCTGTTTATTGCACCTTGCATAAACTACTTTAATTACCGCCAGATTACTGTTGTTATTCAAATCATTCATTTATAGCTAAAAGGGTCTGTGGACATTTACAGAAACTCTACAATACACTGTACTTTGTACTAGGCTGCACTACAATGTATTCTACTCTTTATGGGATTCAAAACAGGAAAAATTTATATAAATGGCTTTTCAGATATTAATCAAGTTCCTATTTTAATAGCTTTATGGCTTCTATTATTTTAAATGAAAAACTGAAAACATTGTAACTGAATGCCTTAGTAAAGCAGCAGTAATGTCATCATAAATGCATTGCTAAGTGTTACTCTATTGAAAGACTAGTGTGGTTTTAGCAAAGTATAATTTGGTCAAAATTATATATAAATCCACAGGTTTTTACATACTATAGCAGCTGTACAGTAAATTTTGTTTGCACTCGGCTAGCCAAAAGATAACTCTAACTCTCTCGCTCTCTCGCTAGTCTTTGCATACGGTTGTAAAGGTTACAAGGATGGTAGCATGGTAGTGAGTATTGGAGTAGGAGTCAAAGGGTGTGATTTTTCAACAGTACCTCAGTGATTTGAGAAAGTCAGTTGAACTAGTGATCCTAAGTCACTTGGGTGATTTTAAAAATTCACACCAGTGATTTCCCTGAGCACTGTGGACTTGCTGTGTTATGCTGGCTAAGTCACTTAAATCTCTGTGCATCATTTTACTCCCATCTTCAAAATGGAGATGATGATTTCCAAAGTTTGTAAATTGCTTTGAGGGCTGTAGATGAAGAGTTCTACATATTATTATTATAATAGGGAAAACAGATTTTACTTTGCCTCGAATCTTAATAGTTCTGACTGTATGGCACATTGTGTAAATATAAGGTTTTATATATATATTTAGTTGACAGTTTAAAAAAACAAAAACTGTCCAGGATTGGTTCATTTTTTCCTAACCAGCAAAAGATCTGGTCAAATAATGGGGGGTAGTGGGTTCATTGTTAAAAATGTCGAAAAAAAATTTCAATTTTAATAGAAAATTTAAAACAGTTTAATTTTTTCCAACTGGATCTAGTTACCTGGATCATATTTACATTGTTAAGTATAATGTGTTTTTTTTCAAACCAATCCGTGTGCTAGGCTCTTACATTTGAGGCTAAATTCTAAAATGGCTTAGACCATTCTGCAAAGTATCAAATAGCATAGGCTTACCTTAAAATAGAATAGGTGTCAGGTACCGCCCCCATATGGACAATCAGCTGAAATAAGAAAATAGGAAGAGTCCTCGGACACCAGCTCATTGTGGCTTCCATAGGTTTGGCTGCACGGGAAGTAAGGGAGCATAGCAGAAAGATAGTAGGGGTGTTCCACCTAAAGAACCGTGGGAAAGATTAATCAGTATCTGAAGCCTTGTCTTTCTACCCAGAAAGACCAGACCTATTTTCCAGAATTCCCCACCATGTCTACACCTCCACCAGTGGTACCAGTACCAAAGCTGGGAATACACTTGCAAACATGATCTTGGTGATCATCAGAATTTTGACCATTGTTTCATCTAGACCTGGTTTCAGCAGAGCTGGACTAAGTCCTCAAGCAGGCTGGCAGAGATGGTGGGAGACAGCCAGGTGGAGACACAACATACAGAAAATGAAGACGTCCAAGGCTAACTTGCTGGTAATTCCTTGCTGATCATGTTGGAGACTTTCCTTTAGGGGCCTTTCACTACTAGATGTGGATAAGAGCTAGTAGGGAAACTGTGACCCAGATTCACAGCAGCCCTGCATTATAATGTCACCTTAATTGTAGTGCTTCACTGTATTTAGAATAAGAAATCGCTGTGATAACCAAATGGCTTTTGTCAGCAAACGTTGAGTTTCTGGTGGTAACCACCGTATATGGAAACAGTGCTGCATATCACACATAGCTACTGGCCAAGTGGAATCCTTACCCCTATATCAGGTCCTGCATGTCTCCATATACAGGCATCTAGAGCCCATAAACACATAAGAATCTTCTGTCTTGACCATTGTGTATTTTCTAAGTAAATTGTTTCCTACTTGTTATTAAGGCAGAGCCAGTTTAGGGAAGTCATAACTAATTTGCATTGTAGCCCCAAATTCAGCATAGAGCCATGAGAGGTGGTTTCTGTTTGACAAACTAAGGAATGGGAAGAAACTGACTTGAGGAAATTTGTGTGAAGGAGGTACAGAAGGAAAAGATTTGAGGAAGGATGGTCTTGTGGTTAAAATTCTGGACTGGGCCTCCAGAGATCTGGGAATTGTTTCTGGCTCTGCCAAAGATTTGCTGTGTGACCTTGGGGAACTCACGTACATTCTCAGTGCCTCAGTTTCCCATCTGTCTTAGACTATAAGCTCTTCAAGGTAGAGGGGGACACTTGGGACCTATGTGTGTATATATGATGTCTAGCACAGTGGAGCCCCAATCTCAGGTTCTTTAAGCACTACTGTAATAATAACATTTATAGATTTGTATAGGGACAAAGAAAGATTGAAGGAATTATTGTTAATTATTTGTTTTACAGTATCACAGAGACTTCAACCAAGACTGGGGCCCCCTCATGACAGATGCTGAAGGGATGAGGTCTCTGTCAGATAACTTCACTTGTTACTATTTCCAATTTGATTTCACGTATACTTTAAAATAAAGTATGAAAAGTTTGCAGCATGAATCTCTCTAATCCTACAGGTACAACGAAAGGAAATTCATATTGATTTACTGTAATCGCATATGTGTTAGACTCTTGAAACAATGCATGTTACATGTTCCTTTTATTTATTGCTACATTATCATAACTACTGCAGGACTGGTTAATTTTTTCAATCCAGTCATGACACCCACATTTTAAATTTAGAAACTATGCCACATCACATACAGCTACATATCACAAAAATGGGCAGGTTTTCTATCTTATAAATATGTTTCCATGTAAATATAATGACTCTTAATTATGTATAAAGTAATTCCATTTGGAAGATGGAAATTCCCATTTACATAGATGGTCCCCTTACATTTTTGTCTCAAAGATTACTTACTAATTAGAAAGCTTCACAGCATTTTGTATTCATGCTAGAGTAACTCTTATATATGTGTTATGTTAATGATCACTGTAATTTGAGACTAGGCTTTTCTAAGTGTCAAAGATGTTTGAACACATTTGTTTCTAAACAAGAGACAGACTGTGACAAACACACATGCTGAATAGTAAAAGAAGGGAGAGTGGTTACAGGAACTGGAAATTAAAAATGAAACAAAAAACATAACAGCCTGTTCTAGTGACCTTGATACAGAATCTACTATTTAGCTGTAAGCTGGGTTTCAACAATTCATTCCATTCTGGTTCTCTCTTTATTTAGTATAGGTAGCAACATCAGAAGAATTTTTGGGGGAAAATAATAAGATCTTTGTCTGAAAATGGAAAAAAAAATACCTACAGTGACTTAATATTAACATCATAAAAATCGCATGTCTACACTGTGAAATAATTTGTACACAACTATAAATGTTTCATGTTTCTATCAAACATTGATAATAAATGTTTTAATATTTATTGTTACCCTTGGCCAAACTCTCAGAGTTCCCTCTCCAGTAGGGTAGGCACACAGAGGTACAGATTGCCTTTGGGTACTACTGATTGGGGCGGTGAGCACACTGGGGATTTCCCACTGGAATATAACACTGGTACTCAGTTCTTCTTAATATTCAGTTTCATGCATTCATCTGTAATTATCTTTATCTTGAATTCTAATGAGTTCTGTTTTTACATCGGGAGCTGTGCCTTTAAACAATCAATGTTATTAAAATGACCCTTGATACTTCATGATTCTACAGTGTGGATTTTCAAAGCTATGTACAAAAGTGCAGTTCATTACCACTTTAATGTGGAAGTTAAGAGTCAGAACTTCTTTCCATGGTTCTCAAAGTTATTTTACTAGCTTTGAACGGTTGCTTGGCCCACCATGGTGAGCAATGCGGCATGCTCCCCACAGCAGCCAGACAACGGTTCAAAGCAACGTAAGAAACATGGGGTAGGAGATTGGATGGCTCCTAGGATGTGTGATAGGCTCTGTCTTTGACCTCTAGGTCACTGGTCTGAATGTAGCTCAGGAAAGTAGTGATAAAAAAATCACTGCCATCTGACAGTTACTTGGTGCTCTGTATTTTACTGGGATAACTTCAGAGGGGTTGTTTAGTTGTCTTTTAATTGTTATATTTATGACTTTATGTAATGGCTCCAAACTGACATGATGAATAAAATTTATTGTGAAGTGAGTTTGATGTTCGCAGTCCAGTTCCTATTGGACGGGTGAGCACATCTCAGAAGCTTCCAAAATAACAGTGGTAATAGTGGAGAGACTACATGTAGAATTAGCCATCATTCACAGCACGGCTTACTTATTAAAAGTGTTTAAATGGTGTTTTAAGCTGGAGTTATGGTAGAATAATTTTGGTCGCAGATGTACAGTGTCAGTGCACAAGAGTGAATTGCTGCAAGAGGATACTGCTTTTTAAAATCTGAGTAGAGACTGATGACATCTCAGTCAAAACTACACATTAAATGGATCCTGTTTTCTGAAAGACAGAGTCGGCGTGTATTGGAGACGGTTAATGGCTAAGGTGCAGGGGAATGAATTAATCAGGAAAAAGGGGTACATAAACAAAGAGCTCCAAGTGTGTGGAAAGGGAGCCCAATGTGACATGGAGCAGGATGAATATAGACCTCTGAAAATGAAATAACATGAAACTACTTACCTACCTTGCAGTCTCCGTAACAAGTTGTTTTTCTTTCCTGGAGCAAAGTTCAAATATACAAGTATAAAGAAAAGCAGAGGATCCATGCATCCCACTATTCAACAGCAGTTTCCTTTTCTCCTAAAGGACATGAAAGGAAAGCATAAGAAATCAAAAGTTTTTTTAACAAATGAAAAGAATGGTCACGCTAGAAGAACATGGTGCCAGTTCAGTGTGAAAAACATTTCCCCTTTTGACACATTTACATTAAGACTTAATACACAAATTAATCCCGATGGTGGATTTAAAGTAAGCAAGACAGAAAGGCAATATTTCACTGGGAAGCAGCAGGACATCGGAAATGTTCAATAGATGTTAACCTATTACAGGCTTTAATGAGTTTGCTCTAATATTTACGTATAAACACCTTTATCTGGCAAGAAATAGGAAGATCCTTAAGCACTGAACTGTATCTGCAGGAGTGGGAGGCAGCCCTCAGTCACAGTGCCCTTTAATATAGTTAAATACACAAAAAACAATGTTAACAGAACATTAAGGTTTCAAAGTCAAGCACTCAGAAAGTTAGGAAATGACAGAATTAAGGTTGCCAGTGCAATGATCAGTCAGCTCCCTTGCGTGTATGCATTAGGACACAGTCTTTAATTACATTCAGTTTCCCACAGGACCGCTGCCTCATTCAGTGCACAGGATAGATTCTTTCCTTACCTCTACCACAGGATTCCTATATGATTCTGGGAAGTCACTTAAACCAGACATTTCCCATGTGGTCTCTAAATGGGTGTTCCTCATTTGCTGGGTGAATGAGTATGTAAAAGCCAAAGTGTGTAAGGCACTGTGTACCATTACCCCTAACTCCCAGTGATCTCAGCTCACCCTCTAAAAATGCCATTGTTCTAAGATTCCAATCAGAGTATTTTCCTCCAGTGAAATTTTATCTAAATTCTTATATTTTTCCGCAGAGTTTTTGCTCGGGAAAAACATACAAATTTAGCTAGAATTTCATTGTAGAAAATAGCTGCTGCTAATGACAAGTTTGTAGCTTCCCATTTAGGAGGACCTTGGCAAACTCCAGCAGCTATTATTGTTAGTGTAGTCTTGTAGGCTCACCTTGAATGCCCTTTCTTTATTTCTTCTGCAATCACAAAGAAAAGTGGACAAATTTTACTGAAATTCAGTCTCTAAGGACACTAACTTCATATGTTTTCCTAGTTAAGTTACTCGTTAATATTAGAGGACTTGTAAAGGATGATGCTGCCACAGTTTCATTTGCTACTGTTAAAGCATTTGATATACAGACATTATAACAAGGGGAAAATATCTATCATCATGCCATTGATCAGTATGCAGGTTCAGGGAGGTGGCCATGTTTACACTACCACTTACCGTCAGCAAAACTTACGTCACTCCAGGGTGTGAAAAAAACAAACCCTGGACGACATAAGTTTTGCCAGTATAAGTGGCAGTGCACCCTATGCTATGTCAGCAGGAGAGCTTCTCCAGCCGATGTGACGACTGCCATTCATTAAAGGTGGTTGCATTATGTCGACGGGAGAGCTCTCGCCCATCAGCATAGAGCTACTACATGAGAGATCTTCCAGCCGTGCAGCTGCATCAGTACAGCTGTGCTGCTGTAAAGTCTCCAGTGTCGACATAGCCCGTGAACCTTTGGAGAGATAAAGCTCAGAAAGAGCCTGAAGATCAACTCTTTTATAATCCCTAGCTAACAAAGTTGACTTTACTTTTTCTATCACAAATGATCTATTCATTTATCCTAGAAAAAAAATCAGAACAGAGGCTGGTTGTAGTATGGACAGTGCTCCAGATGCTATAATAATAGGCACTTTAGCAATATGTGGAATAATAAATAATGAACTGTGAGGTGATGAAAATGCCGGTAAACTCCATTTTGTAAACCAGTATGCAAGAATTGGCTAACAGGAGTTGTTTGGCTCTTCTAAAAAAAAAATTGCCAGTCTCAACAGCAGTTCATTCTAGGCAGCAGTAAAATATATATTCACATGTTCTTTATGGAACAGTGGGTGTAAAAAAATAAAGGCACGCCATTAATAATGTTAATGAAATAACTTCCTTATCAAGTTGACAATAATATGAAGATCAGAAAAAACTCTGTTACAGCTAAGATTACTCAAAGGTTTACTTGAGGCCATATAGGATTACTTGTTTTCCTGATTAACAAATCATCACTGCTTAGGGCATGTAAGAGCTACACAGGTGGTCAGTCCTCTTGGGGTCACATCAAAGAGGCCACCATGAAGTTTTAGATGTGATTCAGAAGTGATCTGAAACTTGTCTATCAATGTTTGCCACATCGACTGTACTCCAAAGAGTCACACTTAAAGCAGCATTGGTTTACAGTGATTGGATTTTGTAAATAAGCTGATGTTAAAAAATTGTTTGATGGTGTTTTATTAACTTCTTATTTTCAAAGTACTTGTATGGAACAATATGCCAGTTTAAAAGTGTATTTTTCTATGAAGCGCTGTCTACTTGTCCTCAAGTGCAAAAAACAAAGGGAGTTTTACCATGTGATAACTCTCTGTATAATCCTGTCTGTAACTGAAGTCAGTTTAGGTTACAAATAAACTATGGTTAGGAAAGCAAAAGATAAAGAAATCCGAATTCTGAGTCTCCCACCCCTTCCTTCACATCATTAAAAAGAAATATTGTATAATATAAATTAAGAATAATGTTTGAAATCATCTGTGCTGTTCCCTTGGTGGGAAATGTCAGGCCACTTTTGATTAATCTTTTTTAAAAAATTTATCCTGAAAATATCCTTATTGTTTGTTTTTATTAGCTGTTATCATACAATAATAAAAGTATGTTTGATCTATACTGCACATGAGATAACATTTTAATGTTCATCCCAAGAAGAAGAGAAATTGAAATCTTTTTCTGAAAAATGCTTTCTGTCTACAAATGTCTAGAGTCTACTAACATAGCATTTAAATACGTGAGTTGCTGAAAAAGATCAAAGTCTAATTAAGTACCAGTTATTCCATCAATATCAATGCAATGTTTGTAAGCCATATTTCACTGTGGGGACACCAGAGGAGAATTCAGACCTATAGCTCATGAAGACAGACAAAACTAACAAGATTTTTCAGCTACAGAACTCTGCCTGACAAATTAAAAGCAAACTCACAGGAAGAAAAACCCATTGGGACTTCACATTTTTAATTGGCAGATAGAAGGCTGATGATAGAAAGATTTCTTGGCCCTTGTTTTTCAAATGTTCCCATTCACAAGATGATGTACTCAGAAACTCTAAAGAAATGTATTTTACCTTGTAAAGGCATTCATACTATCATACTACTTTGGTGCTATTGTATCTCATAAGTTATGTAATCGGAAATCTCCAAGTAAAACCTGGGTGTTGCAAGAAGTGATTTGATCAGTGGTATTCTTCCTTTTAACACTGATGAAATATCTCAGCACAATGCTATGGGCTCTGTACTGCTGGATGTGCCACTGTTCTGATGAGACTTTTGTGGTCATTATAGATCCCATCTCACTTTTGCACCTTGGCCAAACACCAGTTTGGTGTAGGTTACTTTCACCCAACCTAAAATTCCCCAGTAGTTTCCGTGGCAATGACCAGCTCCTTTATCTCCTGACCTAAGGCGCTGTATAGCACAGCTATGCACTGTTAAGCAGTTGCCATGTTTCACCCTAGAGATGGTTGCATGGGGAATCCTCAGCTGTTTCTCTTGGGCGCGTATGTCTCTCCAGCATCTCAAAGGGGATCTCTGGGAAGACCAAGGATGTAGCCCCAGTGAACCAGTATTACAGGCAGAATTAGAGGGCAAGAATATCTGGCTCAACACTCATGTTCAGCCCAAGAGTTCCATACTGCCTCATTTAGCTGAGTTTACTCACAAGAACTTTGGGCCTTTGGTAAGGGCTTATCTTTTCTCTCTTCCTTGAAGGGAGCTCAGGGCCCAGCTGTCTGGGCTGGACTCTGGTGATGTACCAGAGGCCAGTGGATACTGTGACCACCCATTTCCAGTTCTATCTATGGTAGAAAATTCTGAATTCCTTAGAATCATAGCCTCAGGTATTCCATTGGTAAATACATTCTTGTGGAAAGAACAAACTCTGCAATTTTCTATCCTTTTCCTTGAGCCTACAACGCCCTTTTGTTTTGGTTTGATTTTATGCTGGGTACAATGAAGCCCCATTTTTTTGGCAAGGAAACTTTGCCAACTGACCGTCCAGCCTGGGGTATGTGCGGCAATCACTTTTCTGCTGCTATCTGCTCCAAATATAAGAGGCTGTGTACTCTCACAGAGCACTCATTTAAAATTCCCTTACTGGGATTCAAGTGCAGTATCATCTGCTCCCTACCTTTGAAGGGTCCCTGTTGCTGAACAGAGAAGGGAGGTCAGATGCTTGATGTCTCACACATAGGATGGGGTGGCTAAAACTGGTTTCCCCACTCCAAATATGGCGAGAATATTAGTTATCTTCCAGGAGCAACATTCTCCTCAGGGCCAAGGAGTGGCTGTAAAGAGACTTTTCTCTCCTACTCCCACCTGATCTTCATAGTCATGTACTCCATCACCTTTGGCAGGACTTGGGAAGTGATGGTAGTGGCAGAGGGACTGAAGGGCTCTGTTAATGGCTTCCCAACATGCTACTACAAGGTCCTCTGAACCCAAGAGCTGGCACCTGAGAGGAGTTCCTGGCACTGAACAGTCCGTCACATCTGTTCCCCACCAGCACACACTGTGAGATAGTTAAGAAAAGACATCATGGCAAACTTGTAAGCCTCCTGACTGATTCACACTTTAAAGCGATCTTTGCAGCTAGAACAGCTCGAAACATTTCTCTGAAATGAAAGTTGTGACTTGTAACTTTGGCCAAACCAGTAATGGCTGTGAAAAAACAGAGCCCACCTGCAATATGGAGACTTTTTCACGCCATCTTGATAAAAACAAAAGTCCTGCAGACACATTCTCAGTAAGGATGTAGTATCAGCATTTTACGTGAAATATGCATTTCCCTCAATTAAAACAGAGTATGTGATAACAAGTGCTGCAAATGAAAGAGCAGAAGAGGGTATTTTTCCATTGCTAATATGTTGCCCAGAGCACTTTAACTGACCTCGTAGGAGGGTAAAAAATTGCTTCTATCCAGTGACTCTACAGTCCAGATCAACTGTAGTGGAGGATTTTTTTTCAATCTAGCAAGGTAACCGCTCAGTGAGACTAATTAGTTTTCTCTGACAACAGCTAGACTATTGATCTGAGATTTGAAAACATATTGATGTACAGTAGTCAGTTCCACATGAATGAGAATTATCTTTATGGGAATTTTAAATAAGAAATAGGGGAAATTTTACATTTTTCTGACTTGTATTGGTATGTAACTAGACAGTTCCACTAAGAAATGCAGAGATTCTCAGTGCAAATACATGCAAACACTTTGAACTTTATGACCATCATGATATTAACAGTGACTTCTACATATACTATGTAAGTTATGGAAACTGTAGTGGGCTTTTTACTGGAAACTAATCCTCGCATTTACCTGTCAGATTCTATAACCTAACAAGCTTCTGGAATGTGATTTCTCACATTGGAGTATCTATTTTAGGACTTGTCAGCATGGACAATTGTTTTATCTGACATACTAGAGATATGACAGTCTTACACTGAATGACTGTGATAAAAGCATGTTTATATGTCAGTGCCAACAGCCAAGCTCCTCCTTCGTAACAAAATCTCAAGCATTCTGGGCCACATCCTACCCTTGAGCACGTATGTGTTGTGACGATGATCTAATGGTCCCTTCTGGCCTTAAAAACTCCAGTCATCCATGGTAAATTTCACTCTAGGAGTCAACTGTGTTTATCCAAGGGCAGGGTTTGGCCCCACATATTCTAATTGTTATATAAGGGTCTGATCCTGTAAGGTGATCAGCAGCCTCGGTTTTTCCAGCCCTGATGGCATCTCTCCATTGATTTAGTGGGAATAGGATTGGCACCTTATCCCTGTCAGCCAATATCTAGAACACTTACTTTGTTAACGGCAATTTTGGGCTTGGCTTGCTTTCTATATTGTCTATTTTATGTTTTCATTCATTTTATGTGGGACTTCCCATGTGCTTAAAGTTAAACACATGCTAAAGTGCTTTGCTGAATCAAGACCCAGATTCTTAGCACAGCCCCCATTCACTCAGGCAACAGAAGAGTCCTTGGATTCCCCTGCTAGAGTTGCTGCCTATGGACCATCAGAATCCTGGTTGAGGCTCAGCTGTGGTAAAGTATTGGAAACTCAGAAGCCACAACCAGCCACCAGATGGTGAATTGTACTAAAGGTCTATCCAACACCCCCTGAAGTCAATGGGAGTCTTTCCATTGACTTCAATGAAAGCTGGATCAGGCCCTAAAGCTTTCCTGGAATATGGCTACTGGTTGTCAGAAACAGCACTAAGCCACTGTAGAACTTGGGTTTTTAAGCACAAAATGAAAAGCAGTTTGCGGTGTGTTTTGATGTGCTGATTCCTTTTACTCCTCGTATCAGTTGTAATGGCTAATATATAATGTTAGCAAGCCTGAGCAAAAGAAAAGCCAGTTTTCCTGACACTGAGTCTGAGGCTTCTTCTAAACACATACAAACAAGGTAACCCATGTTGCGTCTGATCCATCTTCCCTGCTAACATGAGGCTCGTATTTTAAAAAAGTAAGTTTTTCCATTTAACTCTGGCGTCATATTTCACATAGATGTGCTAAAAGGCAACATCATAATAGAGATCACACATCCCTGTCTCCCCACCACAGTGAGACCCTTCAAACATGATCTTTTTGCTGTCACAGGCCAATTTATCAAAGAGCTCTGCCCCCATTTCATGGTGTTTCTGCAGAATATAACTACACAGACTCCTGGCGAGATCTCATTTGAAGGGCCCACTTAAAGCATGGCTAGCTTACAGCCAGTAAACAGGGGGGTGGGGGAAAGGAAGAGGAGTGACATTACATCTGGCTAGGCATAGTTCTTCCAGACTATCTTTACAAAGATTTTGATGCACTTTTTTAAAATTGATTCACTGTGTGTAAACAGAAAAGGAGTTTCTTTTTTCTTTTTGAGCTTTCTTATGCTCAAACAAATTTGTTGGTCTCTAAGGTGCCACAAGTCCTCCTTTTCTTTTTGCGGATACAGACTAACACGGCTGCTACTCTGAAACCTGTGTGTAAACGATGAGAGAGCACATAATCGACAGCCTGCTTCTACTGGGCACTCCTAGAAATAGTTAACTCTGGTGCATATGTCAGAAGGGACCTAAAAATACAAATCCTTGAGTAAGTTAAAAACTCATTTCCTGCTCACTTATTTTTGAACTGTAGTTTCTGTTCTGTCCTTAGAGTAAAGAGATATTTTCAGTGTGAATAACTTATTTTAGATTACGAGAACAAAAAAAAAACAAGCAAGAACCAGAGTAAGGTCTCCTTGATAAAGCATTCACTGCATGTGTGTATCTCTCTAGTCTGAAAATGGCTGCTTGTGTTTGCAGATGTACAGACTACATGGGCCTTGTTTATATGAGAGAGTTTTACCAGTTATTCCAACGTAGTTATACTGGTACAATTATGCCTGTGTAACCTCCTGTGTGGACACATGTATTCCAGCAGAAGAGTGGCTTCTTTCAGTTTAGCTTAAACCCCATCCCAAGTGACAAAGTGCTCTTATGCTGGAATAAGAGGGTCAATGCAGGGGGTTATACCATTATAATGGTACTCGTTTAAATTCACCTGTATAACTTTCCCATGTAGCTATGGCCTTACAGAATTAAAGGGGTAGCACACAAACAGCAAGTATAACAGTTATGTAGCTAACTACACCACAGTTTCCATTTCAGCAAGCCATGATTTGCTGGGCTTGGCTATGTATTGCACTTGCTTAACGGTGAGCTTGAGAAGATGCGGCTCCTTTTTTATTTTAAAGATACAAGGTGCTTTTGCAGCTTCAGAGTTCAGTCCTTTTGCTACATCTGCTGTAAAGTAATTCTTCAGCATCCATCATAGATGGTTTGGCATTCTGAGCACTAGCTTCGCTACACGATTGCGGTTTAGACTGCTCAGCCAAAGACCAACAGCACTGGTTCTGGGCCTGTGAGATGTTGGACATCTAGTCCACTAGTTTGAGCATCCATAGCCCACATTATGCCCATGTGGCTGAGGACCTTCAGTTGTAGGGTGATGAAATTTTCAAAGAGACGAGCCAAGGGTACCTTGTTTTGGAGGAAGGGGAGCATGCAGGGTACTGGTTTTGACAGGGAGGTGAGCAACAGTTTAGAGAAAAAAATAACATGGTCCTCCTTTCTTCGCCAAGCAAACCGCCCCCCTCTCCTTCCCTGTGTGGGAGTGAGCTGGCTTGCAGACTTGTGCTCAACAGTGACAGGAAGGGAACATGGAGTGTTTCTCCTCACTGACCGGTCTTGGCTGATTGAAGGGATCCTGGCAGCTCCTGGACCTTTTGCTTGTTGCTACCTAGTGTAATTTAAGCAATGCAATCAGACAAAATCATCTTCTCATTCTGTCTGAGACCAGATTCCTAGCTGAAATCTGGACCCTATGACAGCTGTGTGTGTTCTTCCAGAGATCTAAGTGTGGTTTTAAAGTTACAGGTTGATTATTATTATTGATCTAGGTATGTCTTAGGGTCATATACATCACTCTTAGCACTAGGACACTATATCTCCTATTATTATGTTATTCATTTAATGATAAGTAATACTTAGCCTTTAGATAAGCGCGTATATGTTCTAACCACTGTACAGACATTAACTAATCCTTACAACTACCCTGAAGTAGATGGACAAGATTCTTGCTTTACAGGTGGAGAAAATGTGGCAGAGAGGTAAAGTGATTTGTCCAAGGACATAAAAACAAGTCAATGGCAGAGCCCAGATTAGAATTCAGGACATCCTGATTCCCAACCCTGTGCTCCTTCTTTAAAAAGCACCATAGAGCTTCCTGGTGCTTTACAGAAGTCTGAACTGTGGCATTGCCATGAGCACCCAATCAAGAGTCAGTGCTTGTTTTTGCTGCCCTTGGAGCAGCTTAGGATGCAGACTATGACTCAGCCCAGACTAAACAGTGGCCCAGCTATTGTGCCAGTGCAAGTGCATAAGGTGCCACAGCACATAAAGAGAAGCAGGGTCTGCAGAGGTGCAACATACCCTTGCACAGATGGGCAGGAGGGGATGGAACGGGGAAGGGAATGGGTAGAACCTTGGCTCTGCCCCTGAACATGCCAAGCAGCACAGATGTGCCAGGGTGCCAGGATCCATATAAACCAGGTTTGGACCAGTAAAGTTCACCTCAATTCCTCCTTCTGTTCCTGCTTCTGCTCCAATGGAGTTTACAATCCGCCAGGAGGGAGATTATCAAGGCATGAACAAGTATTTGGCAATAGGAATGGGTTTGGGATATGTTGCAAAGGAATAAGAGGCAAGATTTAGCAACCGCTTGAATGAGGGGGCTAAGTGAGCGGAGTGAGAAGTCAAAGACAGCACTGAGGAAAGGAAAGGATTATGGAATTCTCTGCTGTGATGGAGAAGGGACAAGATGGGGAAAGATGAGGACTGGGAAGATAAAGGGTTCTGTTGTTGTCATCAACGTCTTCAGTGGGAATTGTGCCAGCTGATCTTGGGTAGTACATGGTTCCAAGAGTGCGAAACAGCACCTTCAATGGCTATTTTCTCTTAAAGTTGTGAAATGTCCAAACAGATTTAATGTTGAGACCTGGAATGAGGAGAGAAAGAATAGTCCAAGAGCCCCTTTTGTTAAATTTCAGCCTGGAGTGTAAAATTATTGGTGTTTATGAAGGAAATGCTGACTGACCCTTAACCATAGCAGTGTGAACAAAAATATGCATATTCTTCTTCCTACTAAAGTTTTATTGTCTTGAAATTCAGTGTAGAATTAGTTTATTGATTTTAGAGAGAATTTTTGAAAGAAAGGCTTGATGGTGCTTTCCTGATTCCCTAATGCACAAAAGAAATAATTCCAGTTAAGTTTACTCGGAGGGTTTCAGAAATGAGTATGACTAGTTTCTCCTAAAATTGGCCATCTGGTTGCCTGTGACAGCTTTACAGGCTTAAGCGCTATTTCAAGAGGCATGTATTGGTTCACTCAGAACGGAGAAGGCCACTGAAACGAAATAGCCACAGCATTGTATTCATTTAAACTAACATCATCACTTCCATCTTAGGCTCATTTTTTTTCTTTGATTTTACATTGTGCTTCCCAACAGGGTCCCCCCGTTAATATTAAAGGATTTGTGAATCTCATTACTCTCATTTAGATCTTTTCAGTATATTTAAGGCTATGTCAATATTAAGTTATCTGTCCCTTGCAAGGGCCTTGAATAGAGTTTAGATTAGGAATATTTTTAAATATATCCTCGCAAGCAAGGAGTCTTTCATTCCTCCCTGGGCTGCGACACGACACACTTGTACAGCTATATTGCTTTTGCGACAGTATAATTTAACACTAACAGTTAGTAAGGCTTCTTCATACAAAAATATTACAATATTCTACAGCAATGGGCCAAGTCATTGCGGTAACAGTGTATGCAGCAGTGCTCTTAAGGACTCCTTACTGAAATATTCTGAGCACTCCTCAGAGGTGCTGAGCACTCCTGGGAGGTGCTGAGCACTTTGAAAGCCCACGGATTTCACAGGTATTGAGGATGCTCTGCCCCTCAAAGGAGCCAACAACCTGGTGCAGGCTTTTACCCCCTTTCTTGATGTACGACTCACAGTAGTCCTGTTCAGGCTGCCTGCAACCCCACACTACCCCCCCTCCCCCGCTCGCCCATAAATTAATCATGCTGGTGAAATGGAACAGGAGTAATCTGCATGGCTTGGAGCTGATCGAGACCTGTTAGGTCCATCACAGTCAAGTCGGGTTTAGGGATATGTTCCACACACCAAAAAATGAATGTGCCTTTAACAGTCAACTCATGATAAAATGATATTGGGTACATACAGGGCGGACCCACAGAGTCACATTTCCATGGTTTTGGATGGGAGCCAGAATACAGTTTTTGCTCTGTGGTTGCCTTCCTAGCCAGGGTGTTTCTGGTGTGCATATCCCTGCGGAACAAGCTAGAATTTGTACTGACTTTACCAGTTTTGTTTAGGCTTGTTAAAAAGTGCAGTATGTTGACACAGATCTGAGCATCATTCTAGCTGCACTATATGAGTTAGTAGAAAAGCCTACAATGATTTTTTTTTTTACTTATGTAAATGATCAACCCAACTGACACACAGGCAGATGAGGAGACCTAACATAGCTTCATTTCTCAAGCAAAGGATGAGTGTGATGTGACTGGAGCGCAGCTTCTTTGGACTTGCTAAAAATCTATATGTGCTGAAATTGATTACTTTGCTAATTACTGTGGTTAGCTGTCTTCTACTACCACTTCAGTAATAAAGCGACTAGTTCTGTTGGAACACTTTGATGTAATTGACATCTGTATTAAGATCTGGTTGTACAAACTTCCCTCTGCAAACCTATGTTTTCATTGAAAATGGTCAGAAATATATTGGAAGTCAGACATATGTTCAATGGCAAGCGATGTTTCAAATAAATAAATAAACCCCCAATGGACACACATACACAAACACTACCAAGTCTACCAGAAAACGATTACTGCAAATCATATATTAGAGAGGTGACAGGACAGCATTTTATCTCCTGCTAGGTGGGGTGGGACTGTGAGATGGTGTATTCACCCTTGGAGCTCCGCCTTGCAACCATGTGTAATGTTGCCGGTATCCTCAGCTCCAGCACCTCCTCTGTCTGCCTGCCTCTCCCCAGCTTTTCTGTAGCTCGGCTTTCTGGCCAAGACACACAGCACAAACCCCTTCCTGGTAAATCCAAGCAAATTCAAATGATTCTTCTGCCCCGCTGGGCTATGGAAATCTTCAGCTGCCACTTACAAATCCTATCTCAGGACTCCCTCCCCCGGAGCCTACTCTGCTTCCCGTGCAGCTCTGCCACCTGTTGTAGGCCCCTAGCTCCGGGCCTCCTCCCACCGGAGATTACGTTGCTTCCTATTGGTTTATTTCCAAAAGTGATAAAGCTCTGCTGCATCTCTCACTGAATCTTGCCCCTTTTCCAATCCCACCAAAGGGATCCGTTCTGCTCCTGTGGTGAGTGTAGCGCGCATTCCCTCTCTGCTGGATCTTCTTCCTTCAGTTTCTCCTTCAGTTTTGTGGCATAAGCCAACTCACTTCCTGAGACTATGACCACCAGGCACTGAACTGTGTATCTAGTTCATGACTTAGAGTCTCGCTCCTTTCCTGGTATTCTTAAAGAATTGCAGAAGAGCTTTTTTATTGGGCCCCTTTTCCTTGTATTCTTGATAGATGTTGCAAGGACCGTTTTGTTACTTTACAGCCTCTGAATTTGCTATCTAAACTCCTCCTTTCACTGGTACAGCCTTTACCATCCCAAAAGGATGTTATCATTTCCTGGACCTCACATGTTACCCATAATCAATCTGTGTTCATGTTAGTTAGAAATAAATACTGTTTAATTCACAAAGCCCTGTTCGAATTCTAAATAGACCCACTGCACTCTTCTTCTCTGGGCATTGGATCATAGCTACATTGTCAACTGTTGCGCATACTTCTTGGAATTTTTTCTCCTTTGTTTCGTTTGCCCACAGTTCTTACCATTCCTTCCTTAGCTCATTTTTGATTAGGTGTTTAAATTCCAGTTTGCCTAAAGGAATTCCCAGGTCAACTTCTTCATGATTAATAGCATGATTTTTGCATGGTTGTCCACCAGTTCATTGCTTGCTATTCCTACATGCTCTGGGATCCATGCTATTACCATGGATATATCCAATTGCGCCAGCTCAGTTGTTAGCAGTAATATTTCATTAAAAATATCATTTTTGCTGTCAGACTTACCACTGTAAATTGCCTGCAGCCCTCATAAGGAGTCAGACAAGTAGGCCACGGCAGCTGGCCACACATCTAAAACCTAGTTTACTGCTAGCATAATCCCTGTTCGCTCAGCCATAAAGAGAGCTACAAAGTTAGTTAGACTTACGGCTTTCTTGAGTCCCATTGAAGGCATGCAGAAAGTTGTTCCCTGTACCTTCCTCTTTGGAGCCGTCTATACTTATTTGGCAATAGTGTCCCCACTTATCACAAATATATTGATTTGCTATATCTTGTATATTTATCAGTCTTCTCCTTTTATTTATTTCCTTATATAATTCCATGTCTACCTCGAGGGGGGTTGGGGATGGTTTCCTGTGATAGAGTATGTTCCCACAGTTATAGATTTTGGTCTCTTTCAATCCTTTCTTTTCATTAAGATCTTTATCTACTTCTGTACCCTATTTACCTGGGGAAATTTGATTTTTTTTTGTCCTATTCAGCCTCCACTTAATACTCAACAATCATTATATATGTGCTTCATGCTGCCATCTTCGCTATTACCAAGTACTTTGGCCCAAGAGATTAAGTCTAGGAGCTCATTCTAAGAGTGACAGGCATTTCACCAGCTGCTATATGTAGCACACCCAGACGCACAGTAATGAAGGCACCACATACAGTATGAAAGGCCTGTACTTGGCTATAATCTAGTTGTCTCAGATTTGTGTTCACTGGTGATCCAAAAGCTTGTGAATAAGCTAAACCCAATTAAGCCCACTTTAGTTCTGAATGAGAACGTCCACAGAGGGGTACACTGCAGTTTAACTAATACACTTTTAATTCCTACCTTTTTGTTATAACTTGGATTAATTGTGCTGAGTGTCCCCTAAGACAATTTTATTTTGTGGATGACTTTCTATTAACTATGTATAGTTGCCTTTTTCAGGTACAAGCATCTGCCTATCATCCAATCACATTTCTCAATAGTAATGGATTATCAGCACAGGTAACAAAGTAAGACCATAAGTGATGGGCTGGTAATCCTTTCACTGCTACATAAAATATAACTGAGCATATCAGCAAACGTCTAATGTTACCTTTCAGAAAGAGCTCTCCTGTGACATCAGAGTCCCAGCCCAGATTTTTTTTTTCCTAATGGGTTTCTTTCTGGTTAAGATTTTAAGATATCTAACTAGCTAGGGCTAGAGCTAGAGCAAACACTCCTTTTCCTTGCAGAAGTTCATTTGACCTCCCTTCAGCTCAGCAAACTGACCTTTCCAAAATAACCTAACTGCAAAAGTAGATTGTGAGAATTCCAAAATTACAAATTGCTTATTGCCATTAGTAAGAGCTACAACAGATCTCACTTGCAACTTTCTATACAAAAAAATAATATTCTTCTTTGGGAAAAAGGATCTGTACAATTTAAAAAGGGAAAGCATTAAAGCAAACCCTTTTTTCCAGTCCAGGAAACATGGACTTTCATTGCCCCAAGGGAAATGATGAGGTGCTAATCTATGTTGTTCTCCCTCCCCTTCCCCCGCCTCGCCCGCCGCCCATTTCTGCATTCACTGGATGCAAGATCCTCATCAACAGAACACAGCACTCCCATTTCTTTTCAAAAAATTAATTAGTTGCAGAGTCCCTAAAATATGTTCCCTCTACTGCTTTACTAAAGGCTGACAACTCTTTTTTGAAAATGAATTATTCTAAACATACTGTTTCTATATTAAAGACAGAAAATTAATAGATTGAATATGTTTAAGAGGAAGTATTTTAGTAATAAAAGCTTGAATATGCCCATAACCAGCACTTCTATTATTCTGTAGTAATGATGATACATTGCAGGTGGATGGGGGATAGTATTTGTTTAATTAAACAAAAACACGCCATGCAACATAGAAACACTGTTTTGGCATATCAACAAGAATAGTGTACACTACACTTCAGAGACGTACCCAGAAGTTGTACCTTCAGTTAGTAAAAGGACAGTCTCATTTTTAGCCAAGAAACTACCAGTCCACAACTTAACTGAGTTTTAAAGAATGAAGTCATGGATAAAAAACAATATTTGTCAACGTTTTCACACAGCAGTGGGGAATCTGCCAGCTCCTTTTTCATTGTCTTCCTCTGCCACTTGGAGCTACACCGCACAGTGGGATGCAGCCTGCTTTTCACTGTGGCGTGTAGCTACGCATACTGCGCCACCGCAAGTGTAGACAAGGCTTAATTCCTTACGAATTGCCTGGTGGCAAAAGCCTGCTGCACACAGACACCAGTGACACCCTGTTTCGGTTCCAGTAGGTCCCTTTGGAGTTGAGACAGTGCAGGTCAGGGGCATGAAAGAGCTCCTTCAGGGCTTAGTTCTCCATTTTTTTCATGACAGTCCTGTCCATGGCTTTTGATACAATTGACACAATGGTTCATTGTAGGGCTTTTCCTAGTGCATCTTCAATGCTTGCAGCCTGTTCAGAATGCAGCAGCACACTTGCTCGCTGCTTTAAGCCACCATGATCACATTACACCTGCAGGCACTTTTTGCTCTGGTTGCCCATGACCTGGCTTATTGCCTTTAAAGCCCTAATTCTTCAAGCTGCTCCATGTGTGTGGACCCCATCTGTAGTTTTATTTGGGCACATGGGTCATCTTCCTCCATGAAGCAGCTTGTAGGACTGAGGCCTCAGTAGGCACTGTGGTTTGTTAAATGGTGTAGCCCCAAGCTAGACCTCCATTTTGCATCTTGTCCTGTAGAGGGAGTAGGACACCACCCTGACTGTAGGGATCTCCAGCACATCTGAGATCAACTAGAGATTTTACCTTAGCTGTGATGGCTCCTAATCGGTAGAATTTGCTCCCACAACATCCATTCAGCTCCTTCTTTGTCACATTAGAAAATTACTTTTAGTATCATTTACCGGGGTCTTTATAACCATCCTTCTCTTCCCCACCTGTGTTTTTAATGAACAGGTTCATTACAGCTAAAAAGAACCATTATGGTCATCTAGTTTGATTTCCTGCATACTACAGGCCACAGAATATCACCCAATATTTCCTACAGCTTGTGAACCAAAAGAATCACGCTGTCTTTATTAACTTTATTTAAGATTTTTTATGAGGATGCATTTTTAAAAAAAACAAAATTATCGCATGTCTTCATTTTAGAATGATTTTTAATATGTCTTTGTTGGCCCAAAATATTTCTGAAAGAAGCACAATATAAAGTCATCATCATTTATTATTTATTTCTATGGCAAGTTGCAACACATTCTATTTCACTCTGTTTTGGGGATTTGGGTAACAATGAAAATAAGGGGGAAAGAGAACCGGTGACCCCAGAATTTAAACACACACACCACATGTACATGCTCCCTTTATTCTTTCAGATTCCTCCATTGATTTTCATTAAGGCCTATAGGCGTTTATATGCTTCAGTGGTATTTTTACTAAGGACTTGATTTCAGGTTGGACTGTTAGTCAATGCAGGGATGTAAGGGGCAGTAAGTATGTGCACAGGATATTTAAACCTTGGATGCATGTGTGCAGGGATAAATGGGCACTGCACACCTGCTACTTCTTTTCCTCCAGAGCAGGTGGATAGGGAGTGGGCTGGGAAGAGCAAAGCATGGGTGCAGCTGAGCCTGTGTGAAGGGGGTAGTAATTTGGTGCTGGCATAAACCAGTACCAAATTACTAACCCCTTGGGGCAAAGGGGTAGCAGGGGCAATTGTGGCTACCTGAGATGCTCCAATAGCACTGAAGTGATGCTCCATGCTTGGCTATGGGCTGTGTCCTTGGGGAACAACCTAAGTTGGAAGACAGAGAGCGACAGAGTCCAAAAACCCAAATACTGCAAAAGTTACATTTCAACAGGCAAAAATATCTAATTCTATCATTTCACTTAGAGCCTGATCCTCCAGCTGTAACTCAGACTAACCTCCCCAATGACTTTAATGCCTGTTGTAAATCTAACCTAGAAATTATCACCCTATCTTTTAAATGTTGACAAGTGGATTTGCAATTACCGATTTGCCATTTTAAAGAAAACATGTAAAATGATGAGCCTAACTACACAATGTGTTTTCAAGGTCCCTTAATTATTGTCATTTGCCATGTTTTAACTTCCCTGCTTATCCTGCCTAGAATGACATAGCACAACACTAGAAGAAACAGTCTTCAGTATTGTTCTGGTCTCTGCTTCTGTTAGAATTGTGTGAAAATAGTATTTGTTTTCTCTTGCCTTTTTCTTTGCTTGTTGGATTCGGATGAGAACACATTGTCACAGTAAAGAATTGTGATAAAAAGAAGAGAAGTGTATAACAGTAACCCACTTTTATGGTAAACTTAAATATGTGTGGTCAGAATTTTCCTTAGATGGAGATCCACATAAATATAGAAGAACCACAGTACTGTATTTGCCTTTTCTGGTGTACTGACTTTGTATGAATTTACTAATCAGGATGATATAAAACCACACACACAAACAAGGTGGAAGCAAATCATACTCAAATGCATGCAAAGAACCAAAGCTGGAATACTGAAAAGGGTAGAACCAGAAAATTCTAGAGTAAACGGTTGGATTTCCAAAAAACAGCACCCTGAATCTCCTCTTGGTCTATTGAAAAACAACTGGATATAATGAAAGAATTTTTCAGATTTGTGTAGAAGCTTATTGGTGATAGCACATTGTTTTTAGAATCAGCGAAATCATTCTGCACATGATAATCAAGTGCTCTAGATATATGTAATCTTTAAACCCTCTTTTAAATGACATTATGACATTTTTAACTTACCATTTGAAAAATATTCCATTTGTATACATTGCTGCTCCATAAGCATACATGTTTAGCATGTTGAAAACAGGCTGCTAAAGAAATTGACATATTTGGCTATATAAAAGTCCTCTGAACAGAAATCATGAAAAATCCAGAAGAATTTGAATAGTTTCCTATATAACAAAAATATAGCCTGAATTGTCTGCATTGGCAATGCTGACAAATGGTGTTAATAAATGGGAATTCTCTCTCTTTTGCAAAAACTCAGTGTTCTAAACCTACTACACCAGCTGAATGATCTGTGCTAAATGGAGGTTCTCTAATGGTGAAATTCACTCTTATTCAGAAAGCCAACACAAAGCCGTTGTGGGATTAAAGTTCATTCGAAGAGCACACTATAATGCAATTGTGCTTAAACACGTTGTGACACACAGACCCCATGGCAAAGTGTCTCTTGTTCTTTGCAAACAACTCTCTACTCAGACCGACAAACTCACTACAACAAACACATGTCTTACAGGATACTTATCCATAAAGAGTAACATGGAAGGTGTATACAGGAAGCTCATAATTTGTCCAGATTCATAATCACTGTGAGAGGTAGGTATGGGTAATATTGAAGGAATAATGTATTTATATGGAAAGTATGGTCTATGGACTTGGAGTAAAAATTAGTCACCAGGAGTTGTGTGTCCTGGTGATAACACATTTGGACAAGGGTGAGCTGTCACCCCACCCTGTTTAGCCACTGAAGTAATGCAAGGCTCAATTATCTAGCCTTGCTCCCTCCCAAGACTATCAATGGAAAACAAGCAAAGACAATTACAATCAATCAAAACCATGTGGAGATGAAAACAGAACATTACGACAAGGCAGGGGCTCGTCCTACCTGTGACTAGGAAAGGTTGTGTTCAATATAACACAGAGGCCAGAGAAGCATTGTGTACCAGTTACTGATGAAACCCCTTCAGGAGCAGGGGGCTTTCATCAATGTATGGATCCTGGTTCTTGTGAAAACAGCTGGCTCTGCAACAGACTAAAATTGGGGGGGGGACTATTATATAATATAGAACTATTGATAAGTGTAAACCCAGGTTTACAATTTTGTTTTGTGTTGTAAACAGTTGTAGCTCATTGCTTCTTATTAAATCTTTATTCTTTCTTAAATAAACGTACTTCTGTCTTATTATAACTGCTCCCAAGTGCTGTGTAGTTTACAGGAGCAGTGCCTTAAGGTGAAACTGGTAAACTGGGGTACACTGCACCTTTGTGTGCAGAGGATCCGGAATTTCTGTGAGTCGCCAGTGTCAGGGGCTGGCTTTCACAGGGGAACGCTTCAGATGGTTAACCTGCACGTCGAAGTTATGGCTGTCATAACCCAGAAGGAAGTGACTGAGTGGCCTAAAGGGCTGGTGGTGCTACGGAGCTGACACCCAACTACCACAAGAAAGATTTCCTCTTGCTGGAAGAAGGAATAACAAGATGACTCTCAGTGCTGGGTGCCCTGAGAATTGTCACAGATGTATTGGCTAACATGATTCTAAATGCAGACCAGGAACAAGCATTTTAGAACACTGACACATGATAAAACATGATCTCAAACAGTGGTGTAGCAAGCGCTAAATGAGAAGCACTCTTGAGGAAACAAAATTTTTTGCAAGATTTACAATGAAACAAAAAAAGAGTTTTGTCCTCATCCTACACCAAAGCAAGTCATACTGTTTCCACCTCATTCTCCTGTCCCTTAGTGTGATGTTGGAGATTAATATTTTTCTCTTTCGTAAGACCAGTACATTAAAAAAAGGAAAAAGATTGTTTTCAGCATTGTGGTATCAGTAGGGAAACAAACCCATGATAAAAAGGACAAACAGGAACCCCACACCTGACAACAATAAAGAATCTTAGTTTCAAACATCACACAATTGGCTGACACGATTTTTTTTTTAATGGGCCAGCAGCTGCATGACTCATTTATGTATGTTTTGCCTGCCTTAGCACTTACAGGACGGTGTAAATAGGAAGCGATGAGGAAAATCAATGTAAGGCAAACACATTTTTTTCAAGGCTGTAACAGGAAGAGATAGGAAGCCCAGGAAGATACTTGATAGATATTCAACTCTGTAGAAAAGAGGAAGTAACATGTTTAAAGCACTACGCTGATTATTTTGAGCTGTTGAACGGAAACGGGATACAGCACAGAAAGGATGCAGATAGAATGCATTTTGTTGCATAGCAACCCAGGGGATAGAAGCTCCTGTATATAACTGAAGATCATCTGCTGGTATGACAGAGAGAGAGAGAAACACGTGTTTAAAGGGGAAAAGAAAAAAAAATGTGTAATGTTGAAGAAGGAAGTTTGTATACAACATAAATTTCCTAAAGGTTCTTTTACAGAGATAAATTCTCCCCTGGTATAAGTAGGCTGAATGCTATTAACCTCATTGCACCTACTCATACCAGGGCTTAATTGGCTTCATAAAAGGACCTTTAATACCAGTATAGTGTATACAAATTGCCTTCTTCAATATCCTTATTTGTTTTATATGAGCACACTTCATATCCAGGTTGAAGTTGGTTCTATAAGAGCACAACGCCAGTGAGATCAGTGAAATGCAGCCCTTTACACCACAGTTAGATTTGGTCCTCTTTTCTTTTCAGCAATATTTGATATTGAACTGGATGAATTTTTAGTGTGAGCAAGTGCTAGCTTCCCACTCAACCATTCCAATTACCTCCATTCAGACCTTGAACACATCACCCTGGAACAGTAGCTGCATGTGAATTTTGTGACTGCTAGTCTTCCCAAACCATGTAGCAGTGATTTTCTGACATAAGCAAATGTTGTTTGTGGCATTAGACTGAGACAACACCAAACTCATTTCACTTTTGTCCCAAGTCAAACTTGAACTCATTCTTCCTGAAATGAATGGAGAGTGCTTGCCAATGCACCAAGCTTCTAATCAATTTATAGTCAAAGAAAGAAAGAAAGAAAGAAAGAAAGAAAGAGATTCTGGAAAAAAGTACCAATGGATTGGTCTGTCCATGAAAGTGCAATGAAGAGGAAACAAAACATTAAAATAGGCAAGAAAATCAGAGGTCCAGTGAGTTTTCAGATACAGAGCCAACCTCAAGCAAAAATGCCATGGAATACTGGAACTCACTGTTGTTGGTACTATGTCTAAAAAATGTTTCTCCTGAGATTTGCCAAAAATTATGTATCCACCTACAAACATTTTTTCCCATAGTTGACATAAAAGTCCTATTAATCAAAATAACATCACTTAGATACTTCAACAATGAGCCAACATTTGAGGCAGAAAAAAAGCAGTTTAAAATCGAACTAGATATAGATATTTTAACGGGGCGTATGTGGCACTTAGTCTGGTAAACATTTGATACACTTGTTGCACTTCAAGAAAAAAATACCAAACACTGTGAGGTCAAAATTTGCAAAGTTGGAGTCCTAAACTTAGACAAATAATTTGTCTAAACTTTGTCTAAACTTGAAACTTAGACAAATAAATCCATATTTAAGCTCCTGAATATCTGGCCTGATTTTCAAAGTGCACAGCGCAGCCTGCCAAATGCCTGTACATTGATTTAGATGTTCAACTTTAGGTATACAGGTATGAAAATAATGACCACAGTTCTTTACATTTCTAAGAAATGAACAATATATTTATCAGACATAAGCCCACAACCACCCGACTAGAGGTGTGCAAAATTTCTAATACAAAACTGAAAATGACACAATTTTTAAAAAATATTATGAATTTAATGGGCCTATGTTTAGTAAAAATTTGCTAAGTATGCAGTTAATTTAGCAAAACTGGCTCTATATTTTGATAAGATATTGCTAAGTTATATGCATTATAAAGCTGGAATGTGCTATTAAAAAGAGAAAATAGACCAGTTTTCAAGCAAAAATGTCTGTTTCTAAGCAAATATAACATTTGCATTAAAACCAGCAGTGCGCATTTTCAAAGTGGACAAAGCCATTTTGTTGAAAATTGGAATAAAGCAAAATTCAGGTGGTATAAAATTCTGTAAAATTAAATGATGACAATTTTCATGCAAGCTTTCATGAAACAAAACGTGATTTTTGCATAACCCTGCACATGTCAACAGAGTGAACAAGGAAAAGGGCTGGGTCTGTAGCATGACGAACAGCCTAAATCAAATCATTCCAGGAAATACTGACCCCAGAAACATCACTGAGAATATCATCAAAGCAGCTTTCCAAACACTTGAATGTTATATCCAGTGCGTTTGGTGTATACTTGAAATTTTGTCTGCCAAATAACAGCACCAGCATGGTAGGAAGTCTACAAGGGCGGGAATAAGTTTATTTCCTCATGCTTTTGACTGGCATAGGCCAGAGGAGAATGAAGAGGGTTAATCCTACACTGATTAGCCCCCTTATTGGCACTCTTATCAGAGGCCACTGGTAGGCTGAGCATGGAGACTGAACACCTCTCTTGCTGCCAGATGATGAAGCCTCCAGGTCAGGGTTCTGATACAATGGTGAAATCCTGGCCCCATTGCAGTCCATGGGAATTTTGCCAGTTTGGCCACGATTTCACCCCATACAAATATGTTAGTGACTAGTTGTCACACAGTAGCTGGTCCCTTCAGGGGAGTTGAGTCCCATCTGTCACACGCTTCCCCAGGTAGCAAGAATGATGCAATGTCACATACCAGGCACGTCATGTGGCTAAATCAGGCATTCTGGGGGAGAAGGGGAGATAAAGCAGAAGCCTGTGGAGTGCAGAAGAGGAGAGCCAGAAAGACTCCAGGTAGAAAGCGTTGAGAGCTGCTTGACAGGGAGCAGAAGGGCTATGTGAGCAGCTCTACATACAGACTCTGCTTAGCTCTCAGGCACAGGCCCTGAGGAGTGCAGAGAGCCAGTACCTGCTAGAGAAGCTGGAGCGTAGGGTGAAGGAAAGTCTGAGCTTCTACTTCCATGCCTTTCTGAGAATCAGAGTAATGTTTGACAGGGTCCTCCTACAGTGTACCATCTCATCATACATATGCACATCTCATATATGTCACAATGTTTTCTCCTTAGCCATTTAAAGGCATGTAAGGAGAATATTTTCCCCTTTGAAGACCATATAGTGAATAAGTAAATGGTCTAGGAGATGTCATGACAAGAGTAATAATATTTTTATATAACTACAAATATAGAACCTTTTTAGAAGCACAATAAATAGGTTACATGGGACATCATATGGCATTTACATACACAAGCAAAACTCCCACTGAAGTCACTGAATGACTAATTAAGGAAGTGCACAATTGGCCCCACAAGCTTTTATGACATTTCAATAGAACCCTCAGAGGTCAAGCCATTGGTCATTAATGAAAATATAGATGTAATGGAAGCAGTTGAAATGAACATCTGTTAAAGAAATAAGATTGTAAAAAAAAATTTCTGTATGAAATAAAAAAGTATAAAAGAGTATATAGATACAGGAAAACTACATGTAATATAATATCAGCATGCCAAGCAAGGCCCCAATCCAGCAATGTGCTTAAATGTGCTTAAATTTAAATACACAAGTAGGCCCATTGAAGTTAGGAGGACTACTTATTCATTTAAAGTTAAGCCTAGCCTTAAGTACTTTGTTGGAGCAGGGACTAAAAATGAAGACACCCACAGTTACAGTTTACAGTTCTCCCTGAACCCATCCCACTGTGCTTTTAGTGACTATATTCTGAGAGTCCCTACAATAGCCATGCACAAAAGAACGAATTAAGGGTGGAGAGTCAGACCCGCTTATTTGATATTATGTCAAACTTATATTAGCACAGTCCATCCAGAATACCTTTTTAAAAGGCTGGAGAGATTTATTATTATTAATTTTTTATTATTATTATTATTGTTAGATAAAAATCTATGCCTTTAGGAAGAGATTTCATAGACCAGAATTCTGATTTGGATAATGTTTTTGATGAATTATAATGATAAGAGCTGTGCAAAAGTATCAAAGATTTGCTTTTGCAGGAGTATGTGAACATTTTTTCAAGTAAGTTCTGCATGAATTTAGATAAGATCTATATGGTTTTGCATTTGCAACCTGAAGCAAATAATCACAAGCAACCACAACAGAACCACTAACCCAGGAACCTATCCTTGCAACAAAGCCCATTGTCGACTGTGTCCACATATCTATTCAGGGGACACCATCATAGGGCCTAATCACATCAGCCACACTATCAGAGGCTCGTTCACCTGCACATCTACCAATGTGATATATGCCATCATGTGCCAGCAATGCCCCTCTGCCATGTACATTGGTCAAACTGGACAGTCTCTACGTAAAAGAATAAATGGACACAAATCAGATGTCAAGAATTATAACATTCATAAACCAGTCGGAGAACACTTCAGTCTCTCTGGTCACTCGCTTACAGACCTAAAAGTCGCAATATTACAACAAAAGGACTTCAAAAACAGACTCCAACGAGAGACTGCTGAATTGGAATTAATTTGCAAACGGGATACAATTAACTTAGGCTTGAATAGAGACTGGGAGTGGATGGGTCATTACACAAAGTAAAACTATTGCCCCCCCCACACACACACACACACACACTGTTCCTCAGACGTTCTTGTCAACTGCTGGAAATGGCCCAACTTGATTATCACTACAAAAGGTTTTCTCCCCCCCCCCCGCTCTCCTGCTGGTATTAGCTCATCTTACCTGATCACTCTCCTTACAGTGTGTATGGTAACTCCCATTGTTTCATGTTCTCTACGTATATAAATCTCCCCACTGTATTTTCCACTGAATGCATTCGATGAAGTGAGCTGTAGCTCACGAAAGCTTATGCTCAAATAAATTTGTTAGTCTCTAAAGTGCCACAAGTACTCCTTTTCTTTTTGCAGATACAGACTAACACGGCTGCTACTCTGAAACTTGAAATGATCATGAGTCTTTCCACACCTTTTGACAGACCTGCTCTGATGGCGGAGTTCTTAGCGGAACCTGACTCATGGCAAGTTTCACATTGCATCAGGTTTTGTTGAGAACACATCACTCATCCACTCTAGTTATAAACCCCTTAAACGTGGGCAAGGCAGGTGTAAATAGGCATAGCTCAGCTGAAGTCAATCGAGCTATATATAAATTACACCATTTGAGGATCTGGCCCACAGCATATAATAAATATGTGGCTTCAACCTGTGTATGACATGAACAGTACAGGTCTAGTAATCAACTGAAATAATTTTCCTGCTATTAGATGCTTTAATACATTTTCTGTGTGCTGAAGGTGTCTATTATATCTTGCAAAACATATTAGTATGTTTAATATGTTGAGAGAATACAATTGCAAAGTCATTTCTGCATCTGGCTTAAATGGAAAATGCATTAAACATTATTATCTAATTTCCAAAATGCAATTGTAGGGAAAAATCTAAAAAATGGTAGCACTTGCAGAGGAAATGAGGCCTGTTGGATGACTGATGCTCCATGGATTCTTTTACTTTTCTGCATGTATAGAATAAATAGGAAACAAATGTAATCAGAAATAGGATAGTTTTTAAAAAAATCTAATATAACTCAATTTCCTTAACTACAAATAGCTAAGTATTTTAATTGCTAGCTGCTTTTTGCACACTTTTCTCTTATAAGGAGTGTGTGTAAAGAGTTACATTAACAGCTCCATCAGTAACCATTCAGTCACATAAATAACAGGGCAGAGAAGCTTTCTAGGTTTCAATAGTTTCTACATATGGAAACTTAAATGCAATTTTATTAGCAGTGCTTATCTGATCACAAGGTAGGAACTTTGGCATTCCACACTGCCCATCTCTAAGGCAGTTCCTAAGGATTTTAGGCCCTTCTAATTGTCATACCCATCTATGTGGTATTTGAGAAGAACACTGAAAGGACTCTTAAAAATACTCCAGGATTTTTTCTTTAGACAGATATTTTTCCAAAGTATTCTAGTCTCTTCAACCAATAGAAAAAGTCTACCATATCTATTACACATGCGCGCACACACACACACACACACAAAATAAAGGGAACAACAGCAAGCCTGCTGGAGGAAACCTGCTTCCAGTAGGTTAATATGAATGAAGACAATTACTGAACTCACAAAATACAATTAATATTCTGCCACATTTTCACAGTATTTTAGTCCATTGAGGCTACAAACAAATTGTTGTTCTGTGTTCTGTTCTGAGCTACACATCGATTCTGTGTTGTCTTTCATATGTGTATTTAAAGAAGCATTCATGTCATCCTTTACTATTTCTCCCAAAAAAATCTCATGTTTGTTCAAATATGCAATCTACTTGTGTTAGAGGGAATCCTTAAAGTATTTCCCAAACCAGGAAGTTGCATCTCCACGGAAAAAAGCTTAATTAATAACTTAATGAAGAATTGCTTTCTAAAAGCAATGGGCTAATCAAAATTCCCAAATTTCTGAACTTCAGCTGATTCTTTAAACATCCCATTCTACATTGGCCCGAAGTATTTTTCAGGAAATTCCTAGTGAGAACACTGCAGGCATACCTGATTGCAGTGTTCGAACTGATTGCTGGTAAGTACTTTGCTTTAGTGTTTAAATTCTATATGGATACATTATTTAGCATGCCTATTGATCTAATAGCACAAAATCCATGTTTTTAAAATAACATCTTCACCAGCTTTCATATTATCCACACTTTTCTCCATCACTAATGGGGTATCAAGACAACAAATAAAAGCTAACAATGAAGGTGGCACAAAAGCTCTTGTATGGTCCTTTAACAAATCTGTAATCGCTAATTAAAAGTGAACATTTTGAGGGAACAGTACTGGAAGATCTGAATGACTCAGGGACTGATAAATCATAATGGAATAAGGAGCCTTTCTTCTCTAGATCACTACTTTGAATGCAGCCCAGGTTGATATTAGCTGAAAGCTATGATCTGTTGGCTGTTTGGTGACCCATGCACCATAAAGTTGTAGCCTGTGTCGAGTTTCTATTCGCATCACATTCTGCATCACAAAAAACATTGCCAGCGTTTGGCACCACAAATGGCAGAAGAGATGAATGGCCCGGCAACCAAATCAGCCTCATTTACTCAGAAAAGTGATCTTTCTAGATCAAGAGATGAGGTATGAAACAACTTGATGGGATGATGAGGAGAATTTTTGCTGGAAAACTAAGTAGTTAATTCTCCAGTATCATCAACCCAGCACATTCACATGCTCTAAAATCAGCTGTTAATTATTATTTCTATTATGATAGCATCCGGGGACCCAAGTGAAGGATCAAGAACTCTCTGCACTAGGTGCTGTACAAGCAAATAACAAAAAAGACAGTATCTGACTCAGAGGCCTCACAACCAGACAAACAGAGGCAGGAGGCTGGTTTGGAGAATGAGAAGAAAATAAAATGAACAGATTTTTAGCAAAAATAAGCAGAAGTCTGAGTTAAAATAAAGTATTTATTTTAAAAATCAGTCTACAGGCCTGATTGTGCTGTCACCAATGTAAAAGACAACATTCCCATTGACTTCAAAGGGTAGGAACAGACCCCAGCTATTCCTCATTCATCTTAAGAGACAATTTTTGTATGTATGTTTACAGTTTGTTTGGAAACTTGAAATGAGTGTTAATCTTGTGTAATGGCTGGTCTAGTCACAAGCACTTGGCTGCTGCTGTTTAATTTTGTTTTAATAATTATTTTGGGGGCGGGGGGAGGAGTGTTACTGAAGCATTTAAAACACACACACACTGAATTATCTGAAGATTTATCAGATATTCAAAGAGCAAATTCAGGTCACATTTTGAGACTGCCAGGCTTGGCGTTGTCCCTTTTAAAACAAGAGGTGTGATAGATTTGATTTTGAAGCTAGTTTCTCTTCCATGTATTTACTTGGATGTTTGGCTATAGGATTTGGACTTGAAGACAAGTTTTTTGTGAATGGTTCTCTTTGGGATTATCCTGCTTCCTTCCACCTTTTTCTTAACATTGCTGCTTGCAGCAGGACATCCTGCATTTTAGGAATTCCAGTTTGTTATCTCAGTAGTTTTAAAAGCATTGTCTGAGTCATGAGTTTTCCTTTTGTCCTTAGCTGGTCAGCATCAGCTTGGTAAGCAGCTGGCATCTATCCTCCTCTGTGTGTGTGTAATGTCACATTTTTCTTTCTCAAGCTGACATTTCACATGGACACACTATGGTGAAGGGTCTGAATAGAGCAGAGCTGTATATGACAAATATAGTGTATAGGACACTCCACAGCAATAATATGTTTCTCTTCAAAATATGTATTTCAGTTTAAAATTTCTGATTCCTTAGTATGGTGGTAGCATTGTACAGTATTCATTGAACTCTTCTTCCTTCTCAAACAGCTCTGACTCATGGGGCTTTTTATAGTGTCAAAAGAAAGCATTTTCTGCCATTCTACACGATCTCCACAGTGACATAAAATGTGGTTAAATTCCATACAGCGAGACATTTTCCCTTTTTTTCTCCCTGTTGACATCATAAACCAGAGAGTTCCTCTTGATACCTGATTAAATCAACAACATTATAGGACCTGATTTGTCTTAAAATCTGTGCAAGGCTCGAGAAACTATGAAAGGCCATAGATCCCTTCCCCATGGTTAGCCAAGTCATAACTATTGTTTTCTTGTTATGTTGGCCTAAGTCACAGATCAGGGGTAGCCGTGTTAGTCTGTATCCACAAAAACAACAAGGAGTCTGGTGGCACCTTAAAGACTAACAGATTTATTTGAGCATAAGCTTTCATGGGTAAAAATCTCACTTCTTCAGATGCATGGAGTGACTCTAAGGACTTCATCCTCCTTCTCTGTGATAAATAACTCTGGGTACAATATTATATGTATATATATATATATGTATATATTTTTAAGTGACTTATCCAAGCACCCATGGGCTGTCTCACTGCTGCAGTAGAGTTTTGCAGCAGCTTGTGCGATCAGAGAATGATGCATTCTGGGGGGAGGTCAGTTTATACAGGGTCTTTGATTCCTTCTCAAATACTATGCTGATATTTAAGCGTGTATAGGATGAAGATATCCAATTTCTGATTTGTAAATTGGACAGTTTTTATTTTCTTTTTTAATGTATCAATGACAGACCCCATCATGGTGGAGCATTTAAGTTCCCTCTGTCCTGGATGGCATTTCTTGCCATTCAGAGTGAATATTATTGGGATAATACTGATCAAGCCTAAATTTTCAAGTGTCCACTAATTTTGGATGCCTCTGATTTTAGGCATCTACAGACTAGAGACACAGTGCAATGTTCAAAGGTGTTAAGCTTCCACAATTCCAATTTAACTTCAATGGAAAGATATGGAGCTTAGTATCTTTGAAAATTAACCCCAAGTTAAGCACCTAGAAACTGAAGCATCAAAAATTAATGGACGTTCAATAAGAAATTGACCTGAGTGCCTTTAAAAATACACATCTTTCTTACAGGACAAGTGGAATTTTAAGACTCCAGCTATATTGGAATATGAGGTTAAGTATTTACAGTGTGATCTTATAGCATTTTTAGAAATGAAGAAGATTCACTCACTCAAGGTATTGGTAATAGAGTATACAGCCTGTCACTAGGTCACCAATTCAGCTCCAGCTCAGGTCAGTAGTTACCTAAAGATGTTACCTTCTGATGGCTGTTCAGTAGCAATGGAAAATAAATATGATGTTTGTCCAGTTCCCAATGAACAGGTCTCCATAACAGAAAAGCCAACACTGCAGTTGACAGTAAGTGGTAACAGTGTGAAGTTTCAGCAGTAAGGCCAAGAACTGAATGATCATAAGAAGATTCAGCACTGATGTACCTAGAGGAGGTTCCTTCCAGGTCAGAGTTGAAGAACACACGTGGGGAAGCTTGCACAGCCATTGGTTGTATTGTACCCATCCTGTGGATAAATGGAGGAGTTCAGAAGCAAGGCTGCCAATCTAGCACTTTTCACAAGCACAAAGTTCCCTGGTGAATTTTTGTTTTTATCGTAACAACGTGCTAATGAGGTAATTAAGGAGTTCAGGGAGGTTATATTCAAATATAAAAATGTGCATGTGTGATCATGGAGAATTGGTTTGGAATAGAGCTATTTAAGCTGATGCAATGTCCTGCAGTGTCATATTACTCATCCTTATAATATCCAGCATACAGATGTGGTTTGCCAAGGAGGCATTAGATTCAAACTATAGTTAAATGGTTCATAGTCACAAATTTGGGAATGGGCAGATTGCAAGGAAATAGTTAGGGATCCCAAGCAGTTTCTACTATTACTATTTTTAAAATGCAGAGAGCATTCCTGTGAACCATTAAGGATAGTCAGGGCTACCTAATATAGTTGTTATGTACATAGGCTGCACATTTGATCTATCTCAGCCCCTCCTGTTCAACTGGGAATGTTCTGTGATAGTGCTGGCAATAAATCTGCCAAAGTTCATAATCAATAGTTGGTCCCCTAAGCTTTTTCACTTTCTGTTCTTTCAAAACTGAGACAACATAAGGAGGGGGGTGGGCAGCCTGATTCAGAAATTTCTCTCTCTTGCTGAAAAACTGAATGAATTAAATATCAGCATTCACAGTTGTAGCTGTGCAAGTTGCGATAGTGTTATGGGTAATAATGAAATCCATGCCTGAGGCACTGTGCTAATCGCCTGAGTGGGTTAGGAAGCACCCATGTGTGTAGCCACAGTTTTCTGACCTTGATACCGAAAGCTAGGCACCTAAGGGCTTGTCTACACTTGAAATTACCGGTAATTGAAATAGCTATTCCAAAATCACTCCCCATGTTATTATGAAATAAGTGTGTCTACACAGGACCTTATATCAAAATAAACTATTCTGGAATAGCTAGTGCAGTAAATTTCCAAGTGCAGACAAGCCCTAAATCCATGTTTAGGCTCCTACATAAAAACTTTCCCGTTTTTTAGGAGTATAGTGCACCCATAGTTCTCACTGATTTCACTGGAGAGTTGCAGACACTCAGCACTTCTGAAAATTGGGCCTCTTATTTAGGTGTTAACTTTAGGCATCTGTATTTTAAAACTGGACCCCAGGTTCATCATTGCAACAAGAAAGGTCAAAGACTACATGGATCAAAGGTGCATGCATATGTAAGGAGACTATTGTCCCCTTATTAAAACTCAGTGGGAATGTTTTGGTTGGCTAGCTCCCAGTACCAAAAGAAAGGGGAAGGGTCAATGGGAAATCAGGACCCTGAGACTGACAGTCCCCAGGGGCAATGGGGAAAGGCCAACGCTCCAGGTCAGCCTGATTGACAGAGCGGGCAGGCTAATCAGGGAGTCAGGAGGCCAAGGTGGATCCTGTCCTTCCTGTGAGCTGGAATTGCCTGTGTCAGACAGAGTGGGGCTAAGCGAAGGCGAGAGCAGGGGCCCAAGCTGAGCTGTGGAGCAGAGCTCTGGCAGATCCAGAGGGACCAGAAAAGCAGCTCAGGAAGCAGATCCTGTGCTGGGAGCAGGGCTGCAGCCCCAGAGCCAGAGACACAGCCCAGGGAGAGCAGATCCTGTGCTGGGAGCAGAGCTGTAGCCACAGAGCCAGAGAAGCAGCCCAGGGGGCTGGAGGCAGAGCAGCAGCATCAGTGCTGAGGCAGAGTGGAGCTGGAGCTAGAACAGGGGAGCTGGAGCAGTCTGTAGCCAGGTGCGGTGAGCAACTGGGGCCAGCCAATGGGGGAGCCTGGGTAAAGGGCCCAGCACAGAAAGACACCCCCAGCCAAGGATCCTTGCAGGCCAGACCGGGAGGGGGATCTTAACCGAAGGGGGACTGATGCTGGGAAGAAGGGTCCCACCACCCAAAGCCCAGAGATGTTGTGGCCACCACCAGAGCAAGTTTCTCAACCCGCAACATCCCTGCAGCACAGCCAGGACCTGAGAAGAAGGCCTGGGACCTACAAGGAACAGACTGTGAACTGCCCTGACATTCCAGAGACACTGTTTGTGATGGTCCCTGCCACAGAGCGGGGTGATGTGTTTTCCTTTAACCTTTCCCATTTTTCCTTATTCTTTTTTAAATTAATTGTTGATTAAATAACTTGGATTTGCTTTAAATTGTATGTAATGATCAGTGGGTCAGGGAAATGCCCAGTGCAGAGAGAGTACCCCAGAGTGGGGATACCCTAGCCCCTGTCCTAGGTGACCACAGCAGGGTTGTGGGTCGAGCCCCCCAGGAATCCTGGGCCCAGCCTTGTCAGGGTTACGAGGACTCTGCCAGACAGGAGAGTGCAAGGGGAGTCCTCAAGGGCAGGGAGGCCTCTTGGGAAAGGAAGTGGGAGTGAGGACTCTGATTCTTCCGCTAGCCCATTTCACCAGGGTAGTACAGAAGCCAGGATTAAAGTGCTCCTGATCGATCCACAATAGCGGGACCATTCCCCCGCTTACACATATGGCAACTTCTAGTACCTTTGGGAGTCTCTCTAGTACACTGTTTTCATATCATGTGTTGTTGATTACAGTACTCAGTGACTAGGATTCTTCTGGGTAGAGATTGCATTGATACTGGGTAGTATCCCATTCCTTGCATTATTTATTTATTTTTACTGCCTTTGTAGGTGTTATATCCTTAGTTATTCCTAATAAGATTTTTGTTTTGTGGTTCAGTGTCTGACTATTAACTAAGTAGTAGCAGTTGTATATTAGATTTCTAGTCCCCTCCCTGTCTTTACCTTGCTTTTCTAGTTGCAGTTTTGCTGCACTCTTGCAAATGCATGCCCCTCATCGGTCTGGGGCACCATGTGAGAGTGTGTTGTTCTCACCACCTGTTTGGTTACCATGACACATGTAACGTACCTGAGGGTGGAGCTGCACCTCAAGAATGCAGGCAGGAATTACATTGTACTTTACTACATTGTTCCTTTGCTGTCACAGATTTTAAATTAATTATTGTACTTCTCTTCATTATCCCAAAATAGTCTTCCCATTACTTAATCCTTTACCTCCTTTCCACACAGCAAGAGAGGCGATATCGGAAACCAGAAGAAAACCCAACATTTTTCACAGCTCAAAAGTATGGTCTTTTTAAAACGCCTATTCTTCCTACATTGACTCTTTGATCACAGAATCCTAAATACAGGGACATACTTTGAGACAGTAGGGAGGGACAGAGGAAATTCTAATCCACAGGTTAAATTACCAAGAGTTTGAAAAGAAGCACATGGATTTACTGGTAGACTGTTCTTCAGTGACTGGGAAGGAACAAAACATGCAGACTCGTCATGCTCTGCTGTAAATGCTTTGGAATCAGAGCCGTACAAAGCTAAGTGCCATAATGCCGTGATCCTATTTTCTTTCAGCTGAAGGTTATCAGTAATTCTTAGCAAAATATCAGAATTATGTTTTTTTTCCTAGAATTTTCTTGTTTAGGAAGGATGCTCCTCAATTGAATGAAGCAATGTACAGTTTGTGAGGACCAGAATTATCAATCTAAACAATAGAAGGGCATCAGAATAGCATATCCGCTGTTAGATTAAAGAAGAAACGCTAGTTTATATAGCAGTTAGATAATTTTCATTATGATGCCTTCTCAGCATAGAATCAAGGAACATGTTGTCCTCTTCATACTTCACTGCAGTCTTCCTCAAAGATATAGTCAAAATTTGCTAATTTTGATTATAAACAATAGACTGAAGAACCTTCATGGTTTCATTTGTAATGAATATCTTTTTTATCTTATCAGTACAGTCAAACCCCATCAGTCCAAACTTCAATTATCGGAAACTAGGTCATTTCGTCCTCATATCCACATGCACCTTACAGAGATCCCCTATTTATGCAAACCTCCATTTTCTACAGGTTTTATCCATTTTCCTCACAAAGCATGTATTCTAGAAAATTATATGCTATCTAAAAATGGCTGAGTGTTTGTTCTAAGAAGTTTCATAAAAGAAAAAAAATCTTGAAAATTAATGAGAATTGGGGATGGGGAAGATTTTCAAAGGCACAAATGGCAGCGAGGCACCTAACTCCCATTTCTGCCTTTGAAAACTCTCTCTGGGCATCCAAGCCTACTAGACAGATTTGAAAGTCTCAAAACTTCATATTTAATTGGACATATTTAATGCATGATCATGCAAACACTTGCTACAAAGTTTAGGGCCAAGGAAGTAGAAATAGAAGCCAATATGGCTCCATCAGGAGCACTTTAATGCCATGAAAATCAAAAAGGAATCCTACAAAAAAAATGAAAACTTTGTCAAATTGTTAAGGAGGAGTACAAAAGAATAGCACAGACACGTGGGGACAAAATCAAAAAGGCTAAGGCACAAGATGAGTTACCCCTAGCAAGGGACATAAAAGGCAATTAGAAGAGGTTCTTTAAATACATGGAATTGCATGGAAGGAGAGCTAATAATAGAGGACATCAAGAAAGCTGAGGTGTTTAATGCCTATTTTGCTTCAGTTTTCACTTAAAAGGTAAATTGTGGCTAATTATTTCAACACAACTAATATTAACTACAAGGGGAAAGGAATACAATCCAAAACAGGGAAAGAATAGATTAAAGCAGTGGTCACCAGCCCATCGTTCATGATTGACTGGCCTATTCTGGAGCCTCGGCCAGTCGATCACTATCTCCAGGCCACTAAAAGTCCGGCAGCGTAGCAGGCTCAGGCAGGCTGCCTGCCTGCTGTGGCCCCACGCCACTCCCAGAAGCAGCTGGCTGCTGGCACGTCTCTGCAGCCTCTGAGGGAACAGGGGGGAGGCAGCTCCACATGCTGCCTCTGCCCCCAGCACCGTCCCCGCAGCTCCCATTGGCCGGGAACCTGCCAAATGGAGCTGCGGGGGCGGCGGTTGCAGGCACGGGCAGCACACAGAGACCCGCTGCCTCCCCAGGGGCCTCACGCAGAGGCATGCCAGCAGCCAGACGCTTCTGGGAGCAGCGTGGGGCCACAGCAGGTAGGCAGCCTGCCTGAGCCCCGCTGTGCCGTCGACCGGGAGCCACCTGTGGTAAGTGCCTCCCGGCTGGAGCCTGCACCTCACACCCCGTCCTGCACCCCAACCCACAGCCCAGAGCTCCCTGCCAGACCCCACAACCCCTCCTGCACCCCAATCTCCTGCACCAACCCGGAGCCCCCTCCTGCACCAAACTCCCTCCCAGAGCCCGTACCTCTCCCCCTCTCCTGCATCCCAACACTCTGCACGAGCCTGGAGCTCCCTCCTGCACCCAAACTCCTTCCCAGGCTTTCACCCCTCATTCCTGCACCCCAACCGCCTGCCCCAGGCTCAGCCAATGCACACCCCACAGTTGAGAATGTTACACTGATTTGTGACAATCCCTGAAGGCTTTTGGATCTATAAACTACAAATGACACTAATAAAAAGTAAAACTCATAAAATGTCCAGTGGATTCTATGAGATTAGGTGCAGAGTGACCATATGATGCCTGCACCCAAACTCCCTCCCAGAGCTTGCACCCCTCACTCCTGCACCCCAACCCTCTGCCCCAGGCTCAGCCCGGAGCCCCCTCCCACAGTCTGAATCCCTTGGCCCCAGCCCACAGCCTGCACCCCCGCCCACACCCCAACCCCCTGCCCCAGCCCAGTGAAATTGAGTGAGGGTGGGGGAGAGCGAGCAACGGAGGGAGTGGGGAATGGAATGAGTGGGGCGGGGCCTCGGGGAAGGGGCGGGGTAGATCCTAGGTTGATCTGAAATTCAAAAAGTGATCTTGTGCATAAAAAGGTTGAAGACCACTGGGTTAAAGAATATTTAGATAAGTTAGAGTATTCAGGTCATCTGGGCCTGATGAAGTGCACCCTAGGGTAGTTAGGAAACTAGCTTGAAACAATCTCAGAACGTTAGCAATTATCTTTGAGAACTCATAGATGGCTAAGGTCCCAGAGGACTGGAGAGGAGCAAACATAGTGCCTAGATTTACAGATGGGGGTGGGGAAAGAGGACCCAAGGAATGATAGACCAATCAGCCTATGGGTATGTCTACACTCACAGAATTTTTGCACTGTACGTTTCACCGGTGATAGGGAGCCGGTGAATGTAAAGCGCTGGTTAGTGTACTCACTCAATTCCTCAGGCATCAGAGAGTGTTTACATTACCAGCACTTCCATCGCGGATGAGAGCAGTGCTGTAGGCCAGCTATCCCACAGTGCAGCTCTCGCGATAGGTCTTGTGGGAAGGGGGAGGAGGAGCGGAAGGCATTCTGGGTCCCTGATCAGTGCCCCACGCTGCCCTGCTTCATGTCTCAGGAGCCCCATTACTTCCTGGTTTCTTCCGTGGCATTTTTTTTAAAACCTCCTGCTGTCTGGCTGCTTTCCCCACCACATCTACAAACAAAGGGAAAGGCAGCTTCAAACTTCCCGGGGCTTACAGGGGGAGGGGCGGACATCCGTGCGTCAGAGCAGCAGAGATGCTGGCCAGAGTGGTCACTTTTGGAACTGTGGGATATCCTCCAGAGGCCAAAGGGTGTTTACACTGCTAGAACGTGTCTTCACTTTCACAGCAGCGCAAAAAGAACAGCGGTAAGAGCTGTATACCTCTCGTGAAGGTGGTTTTCCTTTTGGGGTGAAACTTCTGAGTTTCACTGCAAAAAGTCATTAACAAGTGTAGATGCTCCCGTGGTTTTAGCACAAAAAAAGTGACTTTTTGTGCTTTAAATGGTAAGTGTAGACATACCTTAAGTTTGATACCTGGAAATATACTGGAACAAAATATTAAACAATCAATTTGTAAGCACCTAGAGGATAATAGGGTTATAAGTAATAGCATATATGGATTGTCAAGAACAAATCATGCCCAACCAACCTCATTTCCTTTTTTGACAGGTTACTGGCCTAGTGGGTGGGGGAAAACCGATGTAATACATCTTATTTTAGTAAGGCTTTTGACTGTCCCATATGACATTCTCATAAACTAAACTAGGGAAATGTGGTCTAGATAAAATTACCCTAAGGTGTAAAACTGATTAAAAGACAGTATTCAAAGATTAGTTATCAATAGTTTGTTCTCACACTGCGGGGAATGTGTCTAGTGGGCCCTGTACTAATCAATATTTTCATTAATGGAGTGGAGAGTACACTTATAAAATTTGCAGATGACACCAAACTGGGCGGAGTTGCCAGCATTTTGGAAGACACAATTAGAATTCAGAATGATCTTGACAAATTGGAGAATTGGTCTGAAATTAACAAGATGAACTTCAATAAAGACAAGTGCACAGTACTGTATTCAGGAAGAAATAAAATCAAATGCTCAGCTGCAAAATGGGGAATTACTGGCAAAGCAGTAGTACTGCTGAAGAGGATTTGAGGATTATATCACAAACTGAATATCAGTCAACTGTGTTTTGGGTGCTATTTATTTGTGTTTAAATAATTAGCTACAATTTACCTTTTAAGTGAAGACTTAAGATGTGATTTGGGTGCTAAAAAAGCTAATATTCTGGAGTGCTATCATAAGATGGCTGGCCTCAGTAAGTCCAGCGCCTCTGTGCTAGAGCAGGTGCTCCCCTGCCTAATTAAGAGGGCAGGACAGCACCTGGGGGCTATAAAGAATCAGAGTGCACCAATGAGAGGAAGTCTCTGAAGGAAGCCAGAAGAAATAGTCCCAACAAAGACTGGTTCAGCCAGGGTTAAGTGAGAGTTACCAGAGACTAGGGGGACAGGAGGAGATCCCAGAAGGAATCAGAAGGTGTTTCCTAGGGGAAGGCTGAAGGCAAAGAGAGCAGCAAGAGGGGTTTGCTCACTGGTGTCCCCAAGCCAGGACCACAGCGTTGGAGAGGGCTGAATGCAGGAACAGTAGTAGAGGGCGTTGCCTGCTGTTTCAGAGCCAGAGCAGGCTGAAGGCAGGGGAGCAATGGAGACACTTACCCGCTGACAACTCCATTGCTGGACAGCTGGACTCAAAGGAACCATAAGAAGGCCAGGGGGGATGAGGGAGGTTCCCTTGGCAAGCGTGCTCCAAGCAGAAAGACTGTAAGGGTTCCCACTGGAAAGAGTGGGATTGTGGGCCAATTGGAAGGGCTGGAGTGGCTGTCCTGGTTCAAGGACAGGAAAGAGCTGAGCCAGGACCTGGCGAGGGACACTAGGGCTATATGAACTGTTTGGACTATACTGGGGAAATTCTGGACTATGATTTATGTGCATGGGGGATAGGTAATAAATGAACCCCAAAAGGATATTTATACTTGGGAAGATGGTTTGGACGATTTCTGGGGAGTTTGAAGGAGGGAAACTGAGGCAGACATGCCTGTCATGCTGTGGCCTACAGCAAGAGGGTGTTCCAGATGGGGTCATCCTATGACATCCTATGGAGTATTTTAGATAAGCCACAGGAGGTAATTGTTCCTGTTTACTCAGCACTGGTGAGGTCTCAGCTGGAGCACTGTGTTCAGTTCTAGCTCCACACTTTAGGAAAGATGTGGAGAGAGTCCAGAGGAGACCAACAAAAATAATAAAAGATTTAGAAAACCTGACCTACGAGGAAAGGATTAAAAAACTGGCCATATTTAGTCTTGAGATAAAAAGACAGTGAGAGGACCTAATAACAGGCTTCAAATCTGCTAAGGGCTGTTATAAAGAGGATGCTGATCAATTGTTCTCCAGGAACAATGAAAGTAGGACAAAAGTAATCTGCAGCAAGGGAGATTTAGGTTAGATATTAGGAAAAACGTTCCAAGTATAAAGATAGTTAAGTACTGGAACAGGCTTCCAAAACAGGCTGTGGAGCCAGTAGCGAGTCAGATAGCGGCTTCACAGGTCACATATGATGGCCTCAGTCTCTCCTTTGTATCCCCTCTTCCCCACTTGGGTTCTTTCTTCTGACAGAGTGGTGGGGGACTCACACCTTCCCACTCCCACCAGGTTCCCAACCCATGGCCCTGAAGGGGTGTAGCAGTATTCAGACCATTCATTGGTCCACTCCCCCTGAGCCACTTCCTACCGGGTTGGGGCTCTTCCATTTTGGGCATGATCACAGTCTTAGTAGTACCTTCTTCATCAGAGTCCCATTCTTCAGGGCCTTTAGTGCGTTCTTGACTCCAGAGGATGGGGAGGAATATGGATTTACTGGTCCCAGAGTGGCCTTACTAAGGCTGCAGGTCCAGGCAGCAGCATCACTTCCAAGTGCAGCCTGTAACTCCTTTCCCTCTCTAACTGGGCTACAGTGCCCTTTTTAAACTGTTCCTCCTCCTGGACCATGTCCTGCAGGTGTTGAAGTAATAGTACTGCTCCATGCCATGCTCTGGGTCCATGTGGGGTCTGTCACACCGCCCACAACCCTATCACACCACCATTGGAGGTTTTTTAAGAACATGTTAGACAAACACCTGTCAGAGATAGTCTAGGTTTACTTGGTCCTGCCTCAGCCCAGGAGGCTGGACTTGCTGGAAGGGATCTTGAGAGAGGTCCTCCCTACATTTCTATCATTCTACAGTGCTTACTTCCACTCAGTAGTAATTATTTCAGGATGAAGCATCCGTGCGTATTTGTGCAGCTATATAAAGACTGTGGGTTGCTTTCTACCACCTCATTATACATCATTTTTTCACCTGTGTAAGTCCATTGACACAAGCTGAGTTACTCCTGATTGGCACTGCCGTGAGGTTAAAATTGAACCTTTTATTAAAGCCAAGATGCAATTCTGTTTGTGCAAATTAAAGGTTTTTAAACAAAACTGTACACTTGAAGATTAATGAAGCAAACTAATTTAAATGAGTTAGCTGAAAATTTCTTGCTACTTTGTAGACAGGGGGCCTGAAACTCCATTGCCTGTGCTTTATGTAGTCATTTACACCAGAGCAAAGTGAGTGCAGAGTGGATGTAAAATGCTACCCATTGTGATCTGGTGGCATTTTACATCCCCTCTGCATCTGATGCAAATGGTGCACATGGTGCAGGGTAATGGAGAATCAGGCCCAGTATTCTTATTCCTTTTGAAACATCTTTGCGCATTGCCCTTACTAAGCCTGATGGCATGCAGCCCAATTGCTCTCAAAATAAGCACAAATTTAATCAAACTGTTGATTGACAATTTTAAAAGAAATAATGACTTTGTCTTTGTGGCTTGGTCATAAAAGCATTATTCAGTCACAAATATTCTAAAGATCCCATAAAAAAACAATCCACTAGCATAAATCAAAGAGTGTAAACCTTGCAAAGCAATATCACTGATGTCTATTATCTAGATATGATTGATTATCTGCTTACCCCAAACTCATCTAAGTGCCAAACTATGGTGCACAGTGCAAGCAGATTTGTTTCTAAAAATAGCAAGACAATAACTTGACCAAGCAAAACCCAGTACCACAGTGCTAATAACACTTCACCAAACACATCTGAATCAGGATATTTAAAAAAAAATAATACAGTAAAAGATTTGTTGGTAACATATATGGTACCTGTAAGAAGAGATGCAAGATATATGGATGCTGTCATGGATTCACATGGGATATGTGCTATGCCCCAGCTTTTAAACCACTCTTCCTCAAGGGTGGACCAGATGGCCTCAGCACCTCCACTGAGCCTCTGGACTCCAGCACTCTTTTTTCACACTGCGAGCTCTGCCCAGCAAGTCCAGCTGAGACTCCTGGTCAGAGACTTTTTGCCATCTCCTGGGATCAATGTACCTCAGCAAGTATTTGCAGTAGCACCAGGCAGCCTTCTCAAAACAGTGCTGGGTTTATCAGTCAACTAGAGCACAGCATAGAGAAGTCCTTAGGTTAGCACGGAGAAGTCGAGTTCAGATTGGCCAGCATGAGGATTCTACCCAGCTATGCTGATGTAGCATCCATTTTGGTGCTCCCTCTCTCTGTCTCTTCATCTGTCAGCCCCAGGTAAGAGGTCCTGCAATTCTCCAAAGGCCATTTCTTAATACAGCCACTTTTCAATCCATTGTCCTCCTCCTGTAAGACCCCTGCAGAACTCATGTGTTCTACCTGGCGGAGTTTCCTATTGTTAGGTGTCAATTTTCAGTCCCATTGTCTTTCCAGATCTCTACTGATAAGGACCAGCTGAAACCAAACCATAAAGACTCATTCATACACCCTAGACAGTACACAGTTATGTGACATAAGCACCTCATGTCTCCTGCTTTGCCCCAGGCTCATTTTAAGCCTTCTGCAGCCCATAGTCAAATAAGTCACTGCCATGCATATCATTCATAAAAATATTACATAAAATCATCACAGATGCTCTTCAGACTTGGTTGATCTATACAAACAAAGCAATATTAGCATTGTGTAGACATCACTGAGTGCTGTTTGTACTAACAAGGCATTGAGAAATCGTAGCTCTTGACATTTTATCTAGATGGTTAAAAAGCTATGTAACTTTAAGATTAGCATTTTTATTGAGGTTTAACAGAGTTCTTATGATTTATTTATATTGGAAAAGGAGGATTATCCACATATTTGATAATAATTCGAGGTCAAAATAGTTCTGATCCTGACTTATACAAAGTTGTACATGCTCTCTCCTTTCATAAATCCTATGCTTTATTAATCTTCAATCTCAGCTATAATCCTTATGGATGCACAACCCAAAAAGTGCATCTGTGTTAACTGAAAAGGGGCTTTTTGCTTCAAGTTTTAAACTGGTATAAAAATTGTCCTAAATTCAAGTGTGCAAAAATGTATTTCCTCCAATTGCTGTATATTCTCTGCTATATTGCCATTGCAAATCCAGTATCTGCTCACTTCCCAAAATATGAACTTCAACCTCACAGGAATACTTAAATCAGAACTAATTACAGTAGAACTGCTGTAAAATGAAGATAGGCAACATCTCATAACTGGAACAAGAACATTATTACCTTGCTTAGAGACCTCTTGAGATGTTTGCTGATGAGCCCTACCCATGTCAACTGAAAGAATACTGCAAGCATAAGTGCACGCACTAAGGAAGGGTTTATAAGGATTGAGGTCCCTTCCCCAACGTTGTACTATCATGTTAACGTCGTCCCTCAACATGCTGTAGGAATTCATGCCCAATTCTTCTCACAAACACCAACACATATCATGTGGTTGCATATTCAAGCGTTAAAATACTAGAAAGATAAAGCAAACTTGTTAAATGAAATAAAGGAACAGGTCCATTTATTTTAGGAATATATAATGCCATATATTAATGGACCAGAGGGACTGGAGCTTGGATTTTCTCTGGCACAAATGTTGATTCATAGAGTTCCCTGCATGGTGCTAGTTTTAGTTGTAGTCGCTAACATTTTGTTGCAATGTCCACACTGCAATAAACGACCCACAATATAGTTGTGGCTAGCCCAGGACAGCTGACTCAGGCTCAGGTGGTAGGGCTATAAAATTGCACTGTAGACAAGCTTGGGCTGGGGCCCAGGCTCTGAGACCCTATAACAAGGGAGGGTCTCAGAACCTGGGCTCCACCCCAAGTTGAATATCTACCCTGCAATTTTATAACCCTGCAAGCCTGAGTCAGCTGACCCAGGCTCGGAGACTCAGTGCCATTGGTTTTTTATCTCAGTGTAGACATACCCTAAGTTATTTTGTCTTGCAGTGTGGATTTGATTACAGTATAGGGTTGGTTTCTGAGAGTTTACAGCAATGCCTGGAGACAAAAATTATGCTTTGGGACCTGCTGCAATGCCCAATAACTTGACTGTGCCTTGTGTCAGGCCCTTGATGCCCAAGTCTCAAAGAAAATCATAATAATCTAAATTGAATGCATCCAAAAAAGACTCTAGCAAATTTTCCACATAAGTTATTCTTCTGGCTTGAAGAAAACAGAACAAACTTAATAAAAGAGTCTAGCCTACTACTACCATCACCATGTTGGACTAGAAGTTTAATCCAGATGTTTCCTAGGTTAATAATATGATTTGGGTGGGACAACAAATGAGGATATGAAATGCTAATTTTTCATAAAAGGCCTTTAAAAGACCCTTGCCTATCTATTTATTGGCAAGTAAGAATTTTCAGCAGTTTTCATGCACAAGCACCACTTACTTAGAGAATCTCAATTCTTCCAAGTGCAAAACCTAAAATTTATGGGTGAAATGTTAGACGATGCCTTTGAAAATTTGTCCCTGAGAGGATGCTGAATTAAATCTGAGAGCCAAAACTGTGGCTACGTCCATGATGAAACCAAAAACAGAGTAGATGAAAGCATTTTTCAGAGATTTGGAGTCTACATATCTTTGAATACAGACAGTGAGTGGCCCTGCACACACACAGATAGTTCTTCCTCTCATTCACGTCACTCCGATCAGGAGAGACTGGACTATGTTATGGAGTATTTTCTTTCATTTCATTTATTTAAAAAGGTATGGGGGGAATAAGCAGTGGACCTTTACACTTACAGTGATGACGTTCATCATCATCTCACCCAGGACTGAGTTCCAGTTTTGAGTGCTAGTTACTGAGAATGCTCTGTCTCTTGGACTCACAAGTTTCATTCTTGAATCTGACTGCTCCATTGTTCCAGGGGAATGCCACTGTCATGAGACAACATGATCAAAGCACATCCGACACAAACAGGCTTCCTCAGGTAACTTGGACCATTTATTTATTGTTTGTTTGTTTGTTTGTTTGTTTGGAGGAGCTTCAAATTTTACCCTGTATTTTCAGATAGCCAGTGAAGAGTTAGGTATTAGATTGGGGGTGATCAAAATACTGTATTCAGCAGTATTTGACCTTTGGCAGATTTCTTCGTGTTTTCTCAAATTGCTATGAACCCTCACCACTTTGTATTTAAAATTATCTTGTGTCTCTTTCTCCAGCATAAGTGCGTTACTACAAAACTTTAAAGAAATTATTTGACCACCTTTCTCATGGACATTTCCAGAGCTGTTCAAGCTGTTCAGCTACTGACTAATAACCTTTCCTGGGTATGCTATTTTCAAGAACTCTATTAACTGATCCTGATTAGAAAAAAAAAAAGTCCCTTCCTGTTATTTACTATCATAAATCTGATCACAGTTAATAACCTGATGTCACTGAATCCTGCTCATCTCTGCCAGCTCTGAGTCTCAGGTGGAAAACATATTTAATCAGTTTTTCACTCAACGCAAATCTGAAATTGAGCCATATATATTATGTCTATTTGGGGTTTGTTTTATATAGATGTAACAATTTGGGGCAAACTGGTTAAAAAAAAATACACATACACCTAAAATTTTAGAATATCTTTATGAGGCTCTATAATACACAGACAGGAGATTTCATTTCCAGTTTGATTAGAAGAGAAAAAAATCAAAATATTATGAAATAGTCTGCTCTCATGGTATTCCCAGCTAGAACTGAATCAGAAGTGCTGAAAAAATCTCACCAAAGAGTCTTTTCCTGTGAGATTTTCCAGTCCAATTTTGCTGAATCAAGAGGTTGGGGGGAAGTGGTGGATAACTAGGCTGCAGAGTCTAGTGATTAGAGCAAGGAAGTAGGAGTCATGAAACCTAAATTCCATTCTTCACTCTGCCATTATAGCTAAACAATCAGGGGCAAGGTTCATCCTTGCACCGGTGCTCTCTGAAGGGTGCTACTCCACCTCCTATGCAGGACTGATTGTGTTTCCTGCTACTCCAGACGGACAAATCAGCCAGGGCACATTAGCTGAAGCCCATGGTCTTGTGGTGCACATCTGAACCAGGAGCTTCAGCTATTAGGCCCTTCTTCAGCAAAATACTTAAGCACATAATCCTTTAAGCACATAAACAATTGCTTAAGTCCCATTGATATAATGGGACTTGACTAACTTTTAGCACATGCTGAATTGGGGCCATATTGAATACGTGATTAGATTCTTCTCATTTAAAAACTGCTTATATTATAAGCTATTACTTCCTCAACTTCTGTATGGTTTATCATCATAATGTTCTCTGATTTAAGGCAAATGCATAGTACTTTAGCTATCAGCTTCTATATATTAAATCCCATTATAAATACCTTCATTTAAACAGCTTTGTTAAAAATTCCTGCATATAGCATTGTAATAATCACAGCTGATGTTAACTGCTAGTCAGAATTGTAAACAGTGGTCTAAACTCACATGTTGGAATAAAGACTACTGCTTCTGACATTGAATGGCACAGTCTAATAAAGGCATACCTGCTCTAAAGCCATCAGCTGAGAGTAGCGGTCAGGATGCAAATTGCACTACAAGCGACTGACCTTTCACTTTTCTTATATGATGTTTTTTGCATCAGAAATGAGGATAAAGGTGAGATTCTGCAACTGGAAGAAGTTGGAAAAGGGTGGGGGGTAAATTAACCAAAGCTGTTTGGATCAGGATTTGAAATGTTAATTAGAGTGGGGTTCTGTAGCTAGGAAGAATGGGACAAAAGAGGAACTAATTTTTAGATCCCTTATTTTAAAATGTATGCATTCCTTATTCAATGTAAACTAGCTCTTCTCTGATTAGTACAATATTTTTTTTAATAACGGATGCAATCTCACTCCACCTCTCAACCTCAGTCAAGGGCATTTAAAAATACATAAATCTCTCATGCCATTATTCCTTTAGATTATGTGAGAACTGTATAAATGTTTGTGCATGTGTAATCTATAGAGAATACAAAATGGTGTGCCATAAAGCTTTTATCTGCATGAGTCTGGTATGGTTGCATTACTCACAAGTGGTGAAGCTGTAAGTGGTATAGGATATCCAAAATGAGTGCTGATAAAACTTTTGTATCATAGGATGAGGCATTCTGTAGACAGGCAACATGTGTTACAGGAAGGTAATTGTAAGAGTATTGAAGAGATACTTTAAATGTTTACTGGGATTTCTGATAATAACCCTCTTCTTTAAACCCCACATATATGGTCTATCTTTATGATATGCTGTGGAGCCAGAGATATATAAACTTGGGGAGGGAGCACGAGATCTGGCACCTGAACCTCCTTACCAGTCTAAGACCTCCAGTATACCATCCTATACCACCATTCACTTGTGCATTTTCCCAGCTCCATAGACCGGTCTCATGGAGCTCCCAAAATCTGCTGGAAGTGCTGAAATGCTGTAAAGCCATCAAAGGTTGATTGAGGCATTGAAAGGCCATGGAAACACCAGACCAAGATTGCAAAGGTGCTGAAAGACTGTGGAGCTGATGGAAACTCTAAAGCTGATTAATTCTTCACATGTTAATTATGTTTCAATCTAATACATAACACTACAGCACATGCTCAGCAATACCAGCTACCGCAATCACATCAGATCTGTCCTTCACTCACTACACTGGCTCCCCATAGAATTTGGAATCAAGTTCAAGTTGGAATTTGGTCCTTATCTAAAAGGTCATGTAGAGGTTCGAGATGAAGACCGTGCCTGAGCGCTCCATTCCTCTGGCACAATGGAACTCTCTACTACGAAGGTAAAACTTGTGTGTGGAAAACAGAACCTTCTTGAAGGCTGGTCCGAGACTACAAAATGAACACCCCTAAGAACTAAGGACCATTATAAACTTCACCACCTTCCTCTCCGAGGACAAGGCTCATTTCTTTGACCTTGACTTCTTGAACATAAACACATAGCAATATGTATATTTAATTTTAAAAAGCCCTAAAACCCTCTACTTCACATGCTTCTTCCACAGGGGAGAGGTTGAGAGGACAAACACCACATGATAGTCAAGTTGTTTGAGTGCCTTCTAATAGTGCATTAGATATTATGGTGATGAGTGCCATATAAGAACCTACATAGAACAGAAAAGAATCTGAGAATGTCATTTTCTGACATCAGAAAAGTACCAGCAGAAAGTATGTTGTAGAGGAGCCGGGAGACGCCCAGCATTCAGAATATTTAGAGAGCCTTGAGCTGCAAAGGTTGAATCCAGATTCAGATCTAAAATTGGGGTTGTTCAAAGCTGAGACTTTGGTTTGGTTCCTCCGATCCCTAATAACATCATATAATATATACAGTACATGGTGGGCATCTTGAACATAATGCAATGGTGCATGCCTATAATTCTTATTTCTGTTATTTATTGTAAACACAAAAATTGTATTGTGTAAATTGTATAATTAAATCTTGTTTTCCCTTACAGATCGGATGACATTGTCCTTTGAGTGCTGTCAGATTTTTGGCTACTTGCAATTCCTGAAAATATTGATAAGTTAAAAATATTCAGATGCTTGTCTTTGCTTACTGCAGCCTTTCTTCTTGGTCAGCTGGAAAAGAACCAGCAATTTTGTTATAATGATAAATGACCCTCATAGACAGGTCACTCTTTTTTTACCTAAAGCCACAATTTGCTCCTTCCTTTAGGTCACAACCTGATTTCTCAGGATGACAGATTTATTACTTTCTTTGTGGGCTAAAAAACAAATCACCAACAATTGCTCAAAATACAATCCTGTCACAATAACTTTGGTCACTTCCCAGCCAGAATGATGCACCACATTAGTTTTCCTGTTCTAATGTGGAACAGCAGAATCACATCTTTTCTGAAGAAGAATATAGTTGACTTGAATATTCAACAATATATTTAAACAACTCGTTGAAGGATAAAATATTAACATGCTACTCGAAAAACAAAATCAAGGCTCAAGGATCTCCTTTTAAAAAAAGAGGTACCCATTTTTAATAAGTGTCAGAAACGACTATTAAATTCTTTCTCTCCCCCCCCCACCCGCCCCAGGACTTAAAGGCCCAGCCTATTGCACATAGAAATCAGTGGAATTTTTTCATTGACTCCAATGGGCATTGGATTGGGCCCGAAGTAACAATTTGTAAGCTTCTTAGATTCGTCAGACCTCATTCTTCACTCTGTTACAAATAAGCTTTGAGACAAACTGTGAGGTGGTCTAAAATTTGAGATGCTCCAGAATTTGAGAAGTATGGGTTTTGAATTACTAGGTCAAGTCTTGCTCAGGAATGGTTAGATTCTAAAGGCTTTGGTCAAGGATAGGTGGGTTTAGAAGGCTTTGCTTTGGGATAGTAATATGCAGGAGGCATTGGGCCAGATAGCTTCAGCTCAGAGAACTTACAAGCTCCATTTGTAGTCTTACTCTTTAAATATACTCGCACAAACAGAGGTAAAGGCATATAGTAATCATGGCTCTATAGTTGAAGAAAAAATAGAACAAAGTTGAAAGTAAACTATTTAGTGACTGAACATTTAATGACACAGACATTTAGTGACTGAACACCAAAGTTGTAAATAGACAGCACACTGGAAACTATTTGGATTGGTGAAGAATCTTGTCCCGAGCTATGATACACGCAATGTTGTGGGAAATTGTGAAACTACAGAATGCCTTTAAGCTATACTGAAAACTAGGTGGCAGTTTACTCAGGGCTTGTCTACACTGGCAATTTACAGCGCTGCAACTTTCTCCCTCAGGGGTGTGAAAAAACACCCCCCTGGGCCCAGCAAGTTTCAGCGCTGTAAAGCGCCAGTGTAGACAGTGCCCCAGCGCTGGGAGCCGCACTGTCAGTGCTGGGAGCTACACCTCTCATAGAGGTGGGGTTTTTAGAGCACTGGGAGACCTCTCTCCCAGCGCTCTGCTCTGACTACAGAAGCCACGTTAAAGCACTGCCGCAGCAGCCTTTTAGCGTTGACAGTGTAGACTAGCCCTTAGATGACAAATCACGTGGCGCTTTTGGCACAAGGTGACTATATCCCAGTAGCTTACAGAAATATAGGTGCAATTTATTTCACTCGTTCCATGTGAAATACAATAGACAACAGGTATTCTTCCAAGTCCTGGAGAGGCATGGTCATAGGGACACTATGGTCATCAGTGGTAGATGTGCCCAAGAACCATCCCCTTTTGGGAAAAAATTATAAAACAGATGTTTAAAATAAGAATGCTTGGCCTGCCTTTAGACTCTGCTGGTGGTTTACTGGATAAATTCCCAAATTTACCAGAGATTAGATTACACGGGGAATTGTACTACCACACTCTGATGGGGGCCAAATTCATTATCACCCACAAGTGTGAAAATTCACTCATTCCTAGACTTTCTCCGATTATGTCCAATGACTACAGGATGTGGCGGTGCTGGAAAATCTATTTTACTGTTCTAAGAATAACTGAATACTTCCCTGGTTACCACAGTATCAGGCACTCTTTCCTCATCGAAGCTGAGGAAGACAATCATCTCTATTCAAATCCCAAAATATCTTACAATTTTTTTACTATGCCTGAGATGCTGATAATCAAAATCAGGTTTTTGTGTATTCAGATTTAGAACCATAATGTTGGTAGTGGCCACCTTAGTGTTTCATATCTGTCGTGTAATATCTAAGTTTATAGCATGGTCAATATGAGACTTACTGATGGGCTTTCTTTTCCTATTTCACACTGAAAAACAAATAAGACATGCAATGCTAGCTAAAGTATTTGGTTGGCTGGTTTTTGTATATTACAAAGGAATTCAACCAGTGGACCAGTATCCTGACTCTGATAATGACCACTACCAGATGCTTCAGAGGAAGGTGCAAAAACCCTGAATTAGGCAACTATGGAATAAAAACAGTACTTACAACACTTAGAAGCTACACAGTTTGTGAAGAGTTACTTAATATTATTGTTTAAAAGGCAGAGTACTTAGCTGTCAAAGAAAGAGACAAAAAGAAAAGGAGTACTTGTGGCACCTTAGAGACTAACCAATTTATTTGAGCATAAGCTTTCGTGAGTTACAGCTCACTTATCGAGTGAGCTGTAGCTCACGAAAGCTTATGCTCAGATAAATTGGTTAGTCTCTAAGGTGCCACAAGTCCTCCTTTTCTTTTCACCAATACAGACTAACACGGCTGCTACTCTGAAAGAAAGAGACGTGTCCTAAAGGAGATTTTCTTTTATGAAACAAAGCTCTACTGGTCTCTTGTATCCACAGTAGAAAGTATGCTCTTGTGAGTAAGACCTGAGTCCTATTCCCAGCTCTGCCACAATTTTGCTGTTGGACCTTGGGTAAGAGGCTTAATTTCTGTGTACCTCCATTCCCCGCATCTGAAAAATATGGATATATGATACTCCCTTTCTCCCACCATTCGTCTATGTTATCTGTTTCGATCGTTAGCTTTTCAGGGTAGGGACTGTCACTTATTGTGTGTGTCCAGTGCCTAGCATAAAGGGAAACTAAATTTCCTTGGGGCCTCCGGGTGCTACATTAATACAAATAATAATGAATAGCACAGTGACAGCAGACATTATGAATCTAGTCACAACTCTAGTGCCTCTGCAGGGTTGCAAAGTGAGAATTATTTTACTATGACAGAGCTTCTCGTGAATCTACCACCACAAATGAAGCAAGAGCAGTTTTAATCTTCTTGTCCTTCTATCTTTGCAAGACTCAATCCTTTGAAACTGTAGTCTTACTACATTGTCTGTATCAATGCCTATCTGATATTAGGTTGATAGGCTGACCCCTTTGCAAAAAAGAACTCACTGAAAAAGGCTGAAAAAAATATAAAAGTAAATGAAAATGTAGATTCAAATCGTTTTTTGAAAAAAATAATCTTGCCATTGTTAATTTATCTACGGAAACACAGCACTACTTCAGCTCGGCTCCATTCCTATAGTCTTTATTGAATTCAGTGGAGATTTTGCCTAAATGAAGATTGCAGGATTGGGCGCTACAAGTGTGTGACACTTTATTATCTGTAATCCACTTGAAAACAAAAATCCATTTGAACGCCTAGTATAGCTCCAAATGTTGACCAGTTCAGCATTAAACTGGATTTTCAAATGATCTCATAAAAATACATTCATTGCCAAGCTATTGTCTTCTCACAAAATCTCTATACAAGTAAACAAACATATTATAAATGTATACTTCTGATAGTTTATCAAAGCCTGTTCCATTAAACTGTGTGTTTTATTGTAGGCTTCATAAAGCAGAGGATATACTATAAACACCAAGACAGCAATGAAGCTGAGCTATTTCATCAAAAGACTACTGCAGCCTTGGGAATAAGCTGCCAAGTAAGTTCATTGGAATGAATAGCAGAGCCAAATTTAAGAGAAAACAAGACATTTTGAGAGTGAGAGAAGAGAGCAGGCACTGAGAGATTCAGTGCGAAAGCAGTTAAGTGAGACTGAGAATAAGCTTGTTGGGGTAAATGGCTTGTTCCTGTGTAGTGATTCTATATGCCATTAAGTCCCAAGATACAGAGCTTAGGAAAGTCATATCTCCTTGCCTTAAAGTGAAGCATGGACAATGTGCTTCACTTTTCCTGCTACAAATAGAGAATCCCTGCTTCCAATGCATTTTTTCCAGCTATCTTTAACAGATAGCCTGTTCCCACTGATTTAGCACTAATTGCAGATTCACTTCAAGGACTGTAGCGCCACAGTAAGCAGAGACAATGACTGTGACTGTGTTGGGGGCGGGGGTTCAGGCATCCTCCATCAGTGAAATCTGTTTGAAGAACAACAGCCGTCTCTAGATGCTGAGCATCTAAGAGGGTGCTCAGGACACTCATTAACACTCTTATTCTATTGGTAGCCCACATACATATATGTCCTGATTCAAAGTCGACTGAAATGAATGGAGACACAAATTAACTTTGAATCAGAATGCCGGGGGGGGGCGGGGGGGGGGAGGGTAGATACTTAGACTCACTACTGTCTGTCTCCCTTATCAAGAAATAGTGCTAACTGAGTCACCTACCTCTTTTGCAACTACATGTGCCTCTGTGCTTCCTGCTTCTGCCTGTACCACAATACAACAGATTTCCCCACTCCTAAACTCTGTGTTGCTTGTAGTCTGCAATAAATATAAGTGACATCAAGATGCTTTTAAGGAATTTGAATTGTTCTCCAAGCTGCAATCTTGTGTAGACACACACACATGCATAGGGCTGCCTCCAGTTGCCAACCTTCCATTTCAGGAAAGCCACATACCAACAGCAACTTGTTTCCATTCCTCTCTGATGGCCCTACCAATGTGTTAGCATGTTAAGATTCTCTTCTGAGATTGCTTGGTTAAAAAAAAAAAGAAAAAAAAGCTGAAGTCCAAAGTCAGGCATAGCTCCCACTGACTTCCATGGGAGTTCTGCAAGTGTAAGGAATGTAGGTTCTAAACATATGTATACTCTTTACACGTTTTGTAATGAATTACTGACATAGGAGTGGTTAGCTTTTCTAAGAAGGGGGACTTATCTTTATTGATTGTAATGAAGAGTGTTTTCTCTCAGAAGCTTTTAGTACTGTTGAAAGAAATTACTTTTTTTTCAAGCCCATCCTCAGCAAGAAAAGAAAATAAGGTTGGTGATCATTAGCCAGTTTTATTTTATTTACCGAGATAAGGTTTACAGCTATGATATGAGACAAAAATGTCTCAAGCCCACCTATAGTAACCTTTTAACACAGAAAATGAAAATTGGGATGCTAAAATACGATGCACCGTAAAGGATGATTCTGCCAAGTTGTTATGGTATGCAATAGAATGTATTATTTAAATAGCAAACCACAACAAATTAATTTTGGTTCATTGTGTTAGGTCACTGGCAACTCATTACAGAACGCTTTACACGGCAGACAAGCATTCTGCAGGTCACAACTAGCACAGATCTAACCTACTCTGACTGGATTTGGATTTGTGTTACCTTTTTAAACACAAAAATAAAAACACATACACAAATCCCATCTTGTGTCTAGGTTTCCTTCATTTTAAGCTGTTGCAGACTGACTGCCCTTTATAACAAGTGCCTAGTGCACATTCACCTGTCAGTGCAACAAGGTAGAAAACAGTGGGAAAAATATTAGGCTGTAAATCTTTCCCTTCCTTCCTGCTAGGCTGATGCCAAATATTCCCTGGACAAAGGCTGAAAGTGGGCATCTAAACCAATAAGCACCACAGATCTCCCAGATTAGAACACTTTGCATCAACGAGAGCAAATCTAATGGCATGAGAACTATTAGAGTCAGATGGCACCTAAGTAAGCAAAACACAGAAAGCAGAACTCTAGGTCACTGTTCACCAGAGTTGTAAACAAGCAAGCATCTCAAAAACTCATCTACTAGGCCTTCTCATCATTAGGAGCCAGAATATGCCCATTAGACTCACGGCAAAATAAAAATCATATCAATAAAGGGGAAAGTGCTACATTTCCTTATGCATGGATGCCAACATAGCTGCTAGAACAAATGTAATGTTCAGGGTGAGACCTTTGTGTCATGATCTCACCCTGAACATACTTGTTCAGTGAATTGAAAGACTAGACTGAAGCAAGGTGAGGAGAGGAGGAGGAGTCTGGCCTCCACACCAAATTGTATCGGTTTAACTAAAGATGTGATTTTCATCTGCTATAGTGAAATAGGTGCAGCTTTGTGTATAGGCAATCTTAGATTGATTTAAATTTGGTTTATGTCAGTTTGGCTTGTTCTCCACATTTACAGGAGCAAGTTAAACCAATATAACCAGATTTTAAACTGATGCGCGGGCACACACACAGGTTTCTATTAGTTTAACTAAACCAGTTTAAGTTTGTGTGTAGACAAGTCTTGAGAATTGTTTGCATCAAAAGAGAACCAGGAAAGAAAGATGCAACAGGGTATAAAGAACAACAAAACCTGCTGATAGGAACAGTTTGCTCCCAATAAACATTTTCAAGTACCTATATTTTTCCTTATTGTCTGACTTCAATTAAGGTGACCTCATATTCAGTGTGAATTTAGGCATGTTTTTTCTCCTTACAAAAGAAAGAGCCAATGTTGCCTAGTGGGTGCAGAAGCCTAGGAGTCAGGAATCCTAGATTCTGTTCCTTGTTTTGTCACTAACTCAGTTTACATATGTGTAAAATGTTGAAAGTCATACACCCACCCTACAATTCCTATCATAGGGCTTCTGAGATGTTTAATTAATATTGCCAGAGCTTCTTGAATTTCACCACTCAAAGTGCAAAGTATAATTATTTTATTACTATAATTACTTTTAAGATCATGAGTACCCAGGTGTGCTTAAACTCACTTATCTTTAACAGGAATCCACTATAGAGTGAAAAAGATAGATTTCTACTTTTATTAGTCTAACCAAATCAGAATAAGGATTGAAGGGGGAAATGATATAATCAGCAGACTAACATATATAGTTTATCTTTAGAAGACTGGGAGAAAACCTATCTAACTATAAGTTTTTGCTGTTTTTTAAAGAGAGGTGGTAAATTTGCTTTTCATTTAATGCCTGAGCTGAAGCCCACTGACATTAATGGCAGTCTTTCAACTGACTTTGATGAGCTTTGGATCATGTTCTTAAAGGGCTTGGTTATGTGTGCAAAGTGCTGATGTATCCGTACTAAAACAATGTGGTTTAGTGACTGCAATGATACCTCTGGCTAGGTCATCCACAGGGACTGAGCCCAGGCCCTGGATCCACAGCTGTGAACCAGGATCCATAACTGTGAACACCAATTCTTGTCATGCATCATCCTCCGTTGCCATTGACTCCAATTGGAGTTAAAGGCATTCAGTACCTCACATGAGCGCTCAACACCTTGCAGCATGACTCTACTTGATTATATAGGTTTTGCTATATGTTTTTATTTAACTAAAGTGGTGACATGCCAAAGGAAAAAAGAGAGGTAATAGCTGGAGGGACACAGTAGCTGCTTTGAAGACTGAAGGGTGAATTTGGCAGGGTATCATTCTTTGCACTGGATTCTTTCCCTCATGCTTGAATACTCCATGTAGAATCTGATTTAAAGCTCAATGAGTCGTTCCATTGACTTCAATGGGCTTTAGACTGGGCCCATAATTCACTCAATTATGAGCAAAAACTTAATTCAAAGAATCCATCTGCAATTTGAATTAAGATTTTAGAAGAAACACATACAATTTAGTTCACAGATTAAGTAAAATGAATGGAGAGAATGAGACAGAGAGAATATCATGCATAACTGGAACAACAAAACAAAATAGAACCATTTAAATACACAAACTGTTACATACAAACCAGAAAGTATCCAAACTGTTAAAAAAACAAATCTGACTAAGGGAACAGTGAACTAGAGAAACTGAAGGCTGTTTGCAGGGACTAGTATGAGAAAATGTACTATTCCATGAGAAATTAAAAGTTAGAGTTGGGAAAATACCTCAAAACATTTTCCACAAAAATTCAAATAAAAAATGGAATTTGCTTTGCCTCAGTTGAATTGCTCATGGTCATAAAGTTAAGCACATTTGCAGGATCATGGGCCTTGTCACTACTGGTAAATTCACCATATCCTTTTACTTGCACACAATAAAATAATAAATACTTCCTGTGTTTAGAATGATGTGGAGTCCATGAATACTACTTTTCAAATCCATCCAGGGGATATGCAACATATGAGACAAATATTTAGAATTTATGGGTCCAATCCTCCCCTCTTTCGGTTTGCCATTGGCTTCAACAGGAGCAAGCTTGGGCCCAAAGCTTGTAAAATATAACTACACCCATTTTAAATACTTGGGCATAGAAATACAATCCAGTCTTGTTAACCACTCTACAGGGGAGGGGCGTTCATATTTTTACATCATTGAAGGACATACGTACCATATTCAGTGTTTCTTGGAATAGCATTAGACTGTTACCTACACTGTAATATCTGATGCTGTGATATAATATCCAGTTTTATTCTTGGGTCTTCAAAGACCCTTACCCGGCCTTCCCCCCAGTTTACTAATCACAGAAATTCTTCAGACTGGTTTGCCCCCTAATTTTTACCTTCTTACATTTATAATTCTCATCTCATGGCAGAATCTATTTAAACATGGCTCACAAGTTAATGGTTAAACTTGTTGTTTGTAGTACCATTAATATAGGTCAAGCAGCACAATAGTTACAACTGCTCAGAGGGAAGGTACATAAAGACACAGTAAGCAGTTCAAGACCTTATTACAACATGTCTATCAAATGCAGAGGTACAAACAAAGTGTCTGATTCATCAAAAAGATAACTCCTGCTGACAATACACACTGTTCCCTGGAGTCTCTTACATGTGGCTCAAAAATTAAAACTGGAAATGTACACTACACAGACACATACTTGCAAACAGGGATATGTTTCAGCTCAGTGAGCATTTCTATGCAAAATGACAAATGTATGCACTGGGATGATTTCTGCTCTCATTTGCACTGGTGAGACTCTATGTAACTCCATCAACTTTAATGGAATTTCTCTGGTGTAACAGAGGGAAGAATTTTTTCCACAGTGCCTAAGGACACACACTTTTCACCATGGGATGCACATGCATAATGCCTACAAAAGAGATTACCTTATGCTTTATTCAAGAATATTGAAAAGAACAGGCCTCTGTCACACAAAAGCTAGTATTTCAGAAATACCAGCCGTAAGTACTTTTTCACAACTAATGGCATCTTAAAACCTTGGAAAACACGTTGCTTATGCTCAGTGCCAGTCATGCAGTGTGTGCCTGTTCAAATTCACATCATTCCTGAGCTGGTTCCCAATCACCCTGGCTGAGGTTCCCAAACTAAAATGAATTCCCAGGCAAAACACTTAGTTAACCTGGAGTTAAAGCTGAAAGAATCTATCATGTACTTCAGCTGAATAAAAACATACTGATATTAATTTTGTATTACAGTAGCATGTAGAGGCTTCAGTCAAGATTAGGCAGGGTGACCAGATGTCCCAATTTTATAGGGACAGTCACGATTTTGGGGGCTTTTTCTTATATAGGCACCTATTACCCCACCCCTTGTCCCGATTTTTCACACTTGCGATCTGGTCACCCTAAGATTAGGACCCCTCTGGGTAGAAAACATACAAACACATAGTAAGAAACAGTCTTTGCCTCAGAGAGCTTACAGTCTAATTGGATAAGGCAAACAAAGGAAATATTATTCTCCCTATTGTCAAAAGGGAAACTGCGGCACAGAGATTTTAAATGACTTCCCAAGGTCTCAGAAGAAATCTGTGGCAGACTCAGGAATGAACACTGACCTGCTGAGTCTTTGGTCAGTACCTTAACTGCAGGGCCATCTTTTTCTTTCTAAGAAACCATTGTCATTTTCTCAAAAAAATTAGACAAAGTTGTACTGACAGGAGCAGAATTAAGGTTATTTGGGTGACTTCCTCTCCTCATTGGCATGTGTATATGGTCCACAAAAAATTCACAGTGTGCATTAAAGCCATCCATCATACATGCTATACATGGAAGGCTCAGTTAATATCTAAATAATTCCATAACCAATCACCATTCCCTTCCCAAAAAAGAAAAATATTAGCAAAGACATCATTTTTGGCAACACCAACAGAATAAAATAAAGTTGGAGTTTCCTGACCAAGCCATTTTAAAGATGTGGTGAGCCAAAAAAGTATTTGCTACATTTTTAACATTTTCACATTTATTTGAACCCAAACGTCTCCAAAATCTCTTTGCCAATTCACTCCAAGTTTGCAGAAAAATTTGACTCATGACTAAGCTAACAAGTGAAAGTTCAAGATCAGTGTGATTTTGGTGAACTTAGGGAGGGGATGTAAGTGACAAAAACAACCTTTCTTGCTTGTGTGTGTGATAAACTGTATGAAACAACATCTACTAATATATATGACTAAATATGCAACTGTTAATAAAAAAAGACATTCTGAGAAGAGACCACTCTGGAGTAGCCTGAAGTTAAGGCTTCTTCTATGTAAAAATATAATCAAGAATTTGTTTCAAACAGTGTTTACGTGTTGGTATGCAAAGGTGCTTTTTTCTCATTTCCTCATGTAAAAATATTTTTTAGTTCTATAGTACCTGTTATCCAGGATCTTGAAGCTTTTTATTAACTCTGGGTGGTGTTACTTTGGGCTGGTGTAAATCAGCATAGCTCAATATTAACTTTAATGGAGCTCTACTTATTTAAACTAGCTGAGAACCTTGCCCATTGACAACTTACACAGCTTCACAACATCCCTATGATGTAGCAGAGGGATATGTAGGGAATTTTATTCATCTGGCACTGAAATGCAGTGATCATGGAAGGAGTTTCAAGCAATTTCAATCAGTGTGATTTCACCTAAGAAGTACAGCGTTCAGGAGCAGTGTTGTTAGATGTGACGTTATGTGAGATAGTTGTACTCATGTTCTCGGGGGAAGAGGTATTCAATATGCATAATATACTCACATGGTTTTCTTTGGAATCTCGGGTTTGGAATAACAGCAGATAGAACAGGAGTGGGCAAACAATGGCCCGCGGGCTGCTTTCGGCCCGTCAGATGTTTTTATTGGCCATCGAGCTCCTGCTGGGAAGCAGGAGTGGAGGCTTGCCCTGCTCTGCCTGCCCAGCGCTCCCCAGCCCCTGACTCACAATTCCCTTCTTCCAGCACACGCAGAGCCACACGGCACAGGCACGACTTCCCCACGCTGTTTCCAGAATTGGAACCCCGCGCCTAGACGGCAGCCTCCCCCCGCATGCAGCACTGCGCCCATTCCCCTCCCAGTCTCCTACGGTCCTACCCTCAAGAGCCTCGAAACTGCCCAGGGGCCACACCCATCCCAGCTAGGGTGCCTCTGCCTGTGGCAGTGTCAGATACAGCCGCCTTGGTGTCACTGCCTCCAGGACTCTTAGGAGTCCCCAGAACCGCCCCTGTAGAGCCCCCACCACCACACCACACCCCATGAGCCCCTCTCTTCCCACCTCAGTAACATCCCTTATAGAGCCCCCACCATGCAACATCCCATAGAGTCCCCATACAATTTCCATACCCAGATGCGGCCCTCAGGCCAAAAAGCTCCCTCCCTCTCCCCCCCGAGATAGAACTTCTGTTGGGCTAGTCCCCTCTTGTGTGCCTTACTAAGAAAGAGCAAATGGACAAACCACTAGATAAAGCTTACTAAAACTTTCTTTTAAAAGAAACACTTTAAGATAACATCAACACTGCATCTTCAAGTTGTTGTGCATTGTTTGTGGGGTGTGTTTTCCCATCTAAAAAAAAAATCAGTGGGAGCATACAATTCAACTGCACACACAACTCTTTGTAAATCAACTACTACAATTGTAACTGACATCACAAAATAAAAGCACTCCAAAAGGAAGTTGAAAGCCTTCCCCTTCAGGAGGTATTGCGACTAGACTGGTAATGCAGCACATAAGGTACTTTAGATAACACACAGTGGTGACTATAGTTTGCCTGCAATGCGTCAACTAAAATGGTTGCAATTGTAATGGAATTTTAGGCATTCATGATGAAATCTTTGCTATTCTAAATTACAGGTCTTCACTGAAAGCTTTACATGTTGCAGTTTCCTTGACTGAGATGAGATGAGCTCTACTTTAGAGCAGATGTACAGGAAACCATACTACAAGATGGTTCCTCCCCATTGAGATTAAATGGAGCTGAATTCTTTATGTGCAGTGACCGCTCATTATTGCTAACAACAGGCATAGCATAATATTTTTCCCAGCATGAGAATGCACCAGTTGAAACTACAGATTTAAGGGTGAAAGCCTGCCTTAACTCAAAGGGGAAAATGGAGTAGCAGTGGGAGAGGGAAGTGTCCAGGAACCATCCTGACAGCACAAGGGAGGATGGCAGAAGGAAGACTAGGGGGCACTGTTTTCCACACCACATGTTCCTGCTGCTCCAAAAGAGAAGGGAACTCTCCCCACTCCCTCCCAAGACCTGTTGCTGCTGGCAGCATACACATGACTGGGTAGGGTTGTGCCCTGCGACAGTGTAATGAAATCTTTGTCCTATGCTCAGGGAAGCACTGTGCTGGAATCCTGAGTTGCTGGGGCACAGGGAAAAGACTTTGTCTTCTTGCCCCCCAACAAGACAAGATTTCACCCTAATTGGATATCTGCTGGATTTCAGTTTGTGACACTCAATCATATTTGCAATGGGGAAACAATATTCCAAATCCCATCCTAATTAAACTATCCAAACCAATTTTATTAGGCACCTTCAAAAAAAAATCACTTGTTCTAATGGCAAGGATTTAAGCCATTAGAATGTTTCAGTGCATTCTCCCACCCCAGCTCAGTGAACAAGAGGGGCTCATCTACCCACAAAAGTTGTACCAGTTCAACTAAAGATGTGATGTCGTTGATTTAGTGAAACCTGTACAACTGTGTTTGTGGATACATCAATTAACATGGCTTACATGGGTTTAGCTTGCCTCTTAAATTACCAGTGGAAACATCCACACACAAAGTTGACCAAGTTTAACTAAGTCAGTTTAACATCACACCTCTCATAAAATGTGTGCAGCTTTGTGTGTAGACTGGTGGGTCATGATGAGAAGATGAGTGCAAGCAAACATGTCTTCATGAATGCCAGTGCCCTGCCAGTGAATCCGTGATGCAGCGGAGGTAGCATCCCAGGGGGGAGCCATGCATCCCATTCCTGGTGATCCTCTCCTGGAAATAAGAAGCAATAAGTGGAGAAATGTAGACTACGTTAAGTGGTGTGTTCATACTGTGCAGGATTGGGCCCAGAGTTATTCTGCTGTAATGCAGAAAATAATCCATTTCTGTCCTGTATTAATGGCTTGTCCAGTTTGAGGATGCCATTTTGAAAGAGTCTGATAAAACATTTAGAAAGCTGCAAATAGGAAAGTCACCATTACAACACTTCAACAACCTGCTTGGACAATAGGGCTTTTGTATATTTTACTGACTCTAGGGCTGAATCATATCATTCCAAATTCTCCAAGTAGCTTATCAGAACAATGGTGTAAAAGCAATTGGGGCTTAAAGCGCAGTACAAAGTACCACCACATAGCAGCCAGCTTTCAACATTGTTGGTAATCAAATCAAATAAGATAAAACAAGGAACACCTAATTCATTCTCAAACCACTTAGGCCTCTTTTCTTTAAGGAAGATTATTTAAATCTTCCATCCCTTTCCACATGTAGAAAGCCGCAGGTTTACATGTTTGGCCTGCCTTTTTTCTTTTTCCCCCTCTTTTTTTTTTTTTTTTTAAAACTCAAACAGGCCTCAGAGTTCCCTTTGGCTTAGTGGATCTTTCACAGAAGGCTCAAAATCAATTAAGACTTTGTTTAAATTAGTCTGTCCAATGGAGTCTGACTGATTAGAAAACAGAGTTGTGGGTACTATCAGGATGCCAGTAGCTAGGTTGGGTGGCTTGATCAAGGTAAGGCATGTTGAATTACAATAATTGTTTGAGTAGCACTCAAAATGTATAAGGTGCTTTACAGATATCTAAGATGCCTCCCACCAATATATTATGGCCCCACCCGAGAGACCCATCCAGAAGAGTTAAACGTGTATTCACAGCAGACAGTATCAATGTGGTTACCTCTCACACACGCTGTGGTAGTTAGAGACATTGACAAGGCTGAAGCTTCACTCAGACAACCTTTAGCAATAGGATCAGGCTTAGCCTCAAATCCCATAAGAATTTATGATAAAGCCCCACAGCGAAAGCCATGGAAAATCCATTTGAGCAGAACAGAAGCTTCATGTGCAGCAGTTGCACCACTGGAGCGCAGGCTGAAAGGGTTGTTCTGCCCAGCATATGGCTCATTGGAAGAACCATTTTCCTCATGTAATTGTTTCCATTGTGGAACGTGCATAGGTGAGGATCAGCAATGTGCTGTTGCTTGTGAAAGTCTGATATAGTGAGAGGAATTTAGGGATCATAGCAACATTGTGGGTTGCAAGTTTCTCGCAACAACAAAACCTCTATGCTGTGTTAGAAGAGGTAAGGAAATGAACAAGCAGCAGCAGTGGGGTAAGTCACTAAGGTTGGAGGCAGCTCACGTAAAAAAGTAATACAGTGATGGATCAAAACACTACAACTCACAAGTGTTACAGTACAGTGCTTGGATCTGTTGCCATAGAATGCTATAGTTTGGGGGTTTTTTAACTAAGGGAAATGTTTTTAGCAGCAGTGGCAGTGGTGATTACTACAGGCCATTCAAAGGCTTAATCTTCCAGGGTGTGCTCAACCCTGAGCAGGATCAGCCTCCCAGGCCAGATCCAAAGCCCTCTAACATCAGTGGAAAGAGTCCCAAATGAGTAAAGGTGAAGACAGTGGAAAAGAGGGTAAAGAGGGTCTGGAGAAAAGAAGAAGGATCTGGAGCAGAGAGGGGGGGGGAGCAGGACCAAAAGAGTGAGGAAGAGGCAGGATGGATAAATGTTTGTATTTGAAGTGACAAAATGTACTTTAACCTACCTAGTCAAAAACATTGTGATCCAGCCTATTTCCCTTGAATATCTTGCATTCCATTAGTCACTAAATCCCACTGATAGCACGCAGCAAAGTTTTCGTTTCTGCCAAAGCATTAGGGTTTGTTGCAAAATTTCATGATGTTTCAGGCAAGCTTCTGGGAATTTTAAAAAAGGGGGAGGGTGATTCTCCTTTCAGTCCCAGCATTTTAAACCACTAACACCAATGTAATAACTCTTGATTCACACCAGTCTAATGAAAGGAAGATTCTGGAGCAGTATTATTTTTGTAAAAAGAAATTATAGAGTAGGCTTGAGCTTGCTCCCAAACTAGTCTTCAGTAGAAGCAGTGCTGATTAAAAACAATTAAGTAAATAGATCAAAGTACATTTTTATATCAAAATCAAGCCTTTGCCTCTCCCATCTCTCCTTCAGTCTGTAAAATACTGATCTTTAGAGCTAGTCAGAAACAGAATTTCCATCCTGCAGGAAATTCTAACATTTTGAAATTCTCCTTTGTCCCAAATTGGGGGAAAATATCGAAATTTTTAAATTTATTGTGGAACGCAAATTCCAAAATATTCCATTTCAGAAACATCAAAATTACCTTATTGAAACATTTTATTTCAACAACATCAAAACAATATAAAATACACCATATTATATATGGTAATATATAAAAACCTAGTATTAAAATTAAACATTACAAAAAGTTTTAATACATTAAACGTTGAAATGAAATAAGAAAATTTGAACAAAACAAACGAGGCCTAAACAAAGCAAGAAAATGAAAATGAAAAAGTCCATTTTGATTTGAATCATCAGACATGTTCCCATGAAAGATTTATTAAAACAGCATTTTCAAATGGAAAACTGTTCCAGCAAAAAAGTTTCGACCAGCTCCACAGATCTTGCTTCTCTTCATCTCCATCAGGAAGCTAATCCAATGTATGTTGAAGTGAATGGGAGTCTTTCCATTTACTTCAATAGGCTTTAGATCAGGGCCCTGGTCTCCTCCTCGATTCCATATCACTTCTCTGCCCTCTCTTCTACTGACTCTCACCTTTGTACACTTAAAGTTCCGGTGGACAGCTGATACCCTTTCCATTCCAACCTGCACAACTGACTCCGCTACTGCTGGTATTTTTCCCTTAACTTGTCTCCCCGATCTTGGTCCAATCTGTTTGTTTGTTTTTTAAGTTCCCAGATCATTTGTAAACCATCGTGACATTTGGTGTAAAATTCTAAACCTTTTTTTAAATCCTGAAACTTTGTTGCTTCCCTCTCTGTCCCAGTGAGAGAAATTCCCACATAACTTCTGATGTGGTATTTGTCCTCGGGCATAAAAATCACTTGTTTTTTTTTTTTTTCTGAGATCTCACAAGTTCACAAAATAACTGAATGGGAAGTCATCTGCTCAATTTGGCATCCTTCCCTCATTACTGAGTCCAGAATTTGTCATGCCTGTTAATGTGAAATGAGGATCAATATTCATTGTTCAGTCATTACATTTAATCAATTGATGTGCCAAATCTTGGACACAACAAGGAGTTAGGGACAATGCCACTAACTAGCAGTTATTTTCATTTTGCTGTTGGGATTAAATTTGAGAGACACAGAATTTAAAATAAATTTGGAAAAATATAAGACTTTTAATTACATACTGGAATGAGCTGAGCCCCTCCATCACCCTCAATTAACACACTGGCTCTGAGACAATGACAAACCACGTTCCTAGGGTTTGGCTATATTTAGTGACTCTGGTTTGTTAAAACAGTGTACTACAAACCCCAGCCTAAGATCCCCTCCCTTAATTTTGCTGTTTCTAGGGTTTTCTTCCAGAAGCTCCTCGTCTTTCTTCTCGTTCCATCTGGCACGGTGAGACATTCCCACACCTCTGAAAAGCCTGAGTATGCTATACCTTAAAGGTAAGAGCTGCACATCACACCAAAACGTTGCAATCCCCTATCATGTTTTGTATGAGCAACTTTCATTGTATCTTCCCACACGTAGCATTTGTAGTAATAAGCTGGGAAGGGCAATATCCTTGCAGAACAACAGTCTGCCGCTAGCTCCCCACAAGCCTGAGCTAAAGGCCACTGAAGTCAACAGGAGTCTTTCCAGATGCATGTGGTATTATTACACTATGCACCCAAGGGTAGTACTGGGCCCTTATCAAAGTGGGCTCTCCTTCTCTTCAGTCTCCTCATGTACATATTAATAACAATTTGATTTATTATAACCAAAGGAATCACAGTCCCCTTAGTTTTCCTTTAGCTTGAACCATAGAAGCAAAGTGCTTCTCACTCACGGCATACACTGGAAAAGCAGAAAATACAAGTGGATGGGGAGAGCCTCAAGAGGGGATAATCAGAATCCCATTTGAAAGGCCTTTGCCTTCTAACTTAAAAGCATGTACAAGTCCAGGCAAGTACGTGGGCTTCATTATACAAATAGCTGTTGATTACCCTGGGAAGAGATGAGGCATATTTGCATTAAATACAAGGCAAACAAGGTGGAATGATGAAATCCTGCTCACCTTATTCACATGAGCAGTCCCACTGAAGAGCAGAAAGAGGTCCACTATGTAAGTGAAAGAATGGAGTTGCTTGTGTGAAAGTAAGCCCATTCCTTGGGAAATGGAGTGCCCTTGCTGATATGAAAGAGAAAAGAGTGGAGAGGGAACATCTGGTGTATATCAGCATTGCTCCACTGAGCCAGATTTACACCAGCTGAAGGATCAGACCCTAAATATTTTACTTTCTGATCTAGAACTTCTGCTGGACATTACAAAAAGAGGGAGGAAAGGGGGAGTGATGTTGGCGGGTTGATTTTTAAGTGAATATAGTGTTCATGAAAAGCTGCCAGATGTCAGTGAACAAATACGTCCTGTTTATCGACAAAACAAGTAAAGCACGGCAACATTGCCAACACCATCCTGCCTATGTATCTTTACCCTGACCTGGAATGACCATTTCTAGGCTTAAGAGTTGAGTCTCTGTGCTCCTTTGCCTTTCTGCTGAGAGTACAAACCAAGTTACTAGCTGTGGTAATGGTTTTGTAATGTAGACACACCCATGAGAAAATGGGCTGACAGCACCAAACTCTTTTCTTATAACAAGCTTCCCATTTATCATTCTTGTACTAGTAATCTTATTAAATCACTATTATTATATATTTGTATTACAATAGTCCTGAAAGGTCACAGTCAGGACTGGAGCCTCATTGTCCTGGGTGCTATACAAACATACAATAAAAGATAGTTCCTGCCTGTCATGGGGTGTACTCAGTGCAGGTGGTGCCTCCTCCTGGCTGTCCTGGGGATTAGCACTGGCTAGGTGTTGCACCCTCCTCTGGCCCATCGTCATCTTGCCCTGTGGTCCTTCTCACTCCAGGAACTTCAGCCTTCTCCTCATAACTCAACCCTCCAGCCAGACCACCACATGACTTCTCCTTCTGGGGGTTACCCAAAGTCCTTCCGCAAAAACAGTCTCAGGCAGTGTTCTCCAGTACTGCTCTGATGGCGCCACCTCTCCAGTGGTCAACAGAGAAACCCAGGCCCACCCACTACTCTGGGATCCAGTCCAGGGACCCTCAAGTCAGCAGTTCAGGGCTTTACTCTCTCTACCCTGATTGCTTCTTCCCTGGACTGCTTCCTAGTCTTCTGGTCCATCCCTGCCCTCCTTTCTCTGGGTATATCAGCTCCAAACCCTCTTCCCAGGGAATGACTGCAATCTTTCCCAGCAGCTCCTGTCTGTTGCCAGCTTCCTGACTTTATATGCCTCATCCATTCCTGCCCAGCTGTGTCTGCTTGCCATCAGTTCCCTCCTCCCTGGCTCTTCCTCCAGGTGCAACCTGTGGAGTTAATAGGCCTACCTGGCCCCCTTAACTCCTTCCAGTCCTGTGTGGAGTGGACACCCCATCACATTGCCCCAGAAACCTTACAGTGTAAATCAGGGGCACCATTTGGTGGGGGGGCACCTGCTCCCTCCCTTGCCTCCCCCCCCTGAGTTTCATAAAACATTTGGGTGAAGTTAGCAACAGGAGGGAAGATGCTGCCCCTCCTCCTTCCGATGAGGAGATGCTGCCCTTCCTCCACCCCCACCCCCACAATGGAGCCGCTGCCATCTGCAGCTACTGTGCTGCCCCTGCCTCCCCTCCACACACACACACACACCCCCCAGTGGAGCCGCCACTGGCTGCGCGGCTCAGGACTGGGAGCCTGCCTCCTGATCTGCTGCGCCGAACCAGGCAGGGACTGATGTCAGGGTGTCCTTCCCCCAGCCATTGTGAACCTGGGCAGGCAGTGAGTGCCCCTCACCCCAGCCCCTGTCCTACGGAGCTGCCCCCACTGTGCCAACTAGGGACCGAGCACATGACTGGCCCTGCAACAGCAGCACACCCTCAGACACAGTCTCTCCCTGCACCCTGATCTGAACCCCGCCTACACACAGCCCCAGCTACCCCATTCCTTGCATCCTAAGGTACACCCCTGCCAACACACAGCCGCTAGCTACCCCCTCCCTGCACCCTGAGCTGCACCCCACCCACACACAGCCCCAGCTACCCCATTCCTTGCATCCTGAGGTACACCCCTGCCAACACACACTATCCCAAGCTACCCCTTGCCTGCACCCTGAGCAATTTTCAAACTTTTTGAGCTGAGCCCCCACCACACACACACACACTTTGCGTTATAATTTTTAGTTGCACCCTTCACCCCATTATCTGCAACAACAAAAACTAGATTTTTCAGGTGCCTAAGTAGCCCCTGGAATCATGGTTAAAGTTGCCCCCTCTCACCAAAATCTGGATTGGCGCCCCAGGTGTTAATAGGGTTACAACACAGAGGTATAAGAATGCAGTTGAGAGAAGGGGAAACATTAGGAATAGAAATACATTATCAATACTAATAATAGTTAATATTGTATTTCTAATTTCTTTGTAGAATCTCCAGTCATGAATCAGGGCACCGTTGCGCTGAGTGCTGTACAACCACATTGACTCCATGGTGACCCCGGATTTTGCATGCCCAACTTGAGATGCCTTCAAGAGATCTAATTTCCAGAAAGTGCTGAGCACCCATTTTCTGGCATCTCAAGTTGGGCCCCCCCCAAAAAAATTTAGGCACCCAAACTCACTCATCACTTTTGAAAATCTTTGCCAAAGAATAAAATAAAAAAATCCAATATTTTGTGATAGACTGTGAAATATTTTTACACAACTTGTCCAAAAAAGACAAAATGAAAATTAAAAATAATGTTATTAATTAATAGGTTATAAGCAATCTATTATTCATGTGAAATTGCTAGGGAGACTATGCTCCTGATGTAATGAAATATTTCTCCGATGAGTCTATTTGTGCTAGTTTTAAAGAACTGCAATAGTATGTAATATTTTCAAGTAGATAGTGCCTTGATAACTTGGAAAAACACTGAAAAAGTTGTGCATATTCAATGCAATGTACCACAGTTAAATATATACCTTATGCTATTTTACCATGAAGCTAAAATCTAGATATGCGTTAGTTATATATCATGAATGATGTTCAGAATTCAGCATAAGCCCTACAGAAAACAACCACCTTAAAATTTCAATTGCAAAGAGATAGACTAGGGTACTGTTGAATTATTAGTGCCATGAAACTGAGCAGTATTTACCTGGCAATAACAGTGCTTTGTAAAATCTACTTATCTCTCCTGCCAGGTGTTGTATTTCTCACAATTATTAAGAAAATGGTCAGAAACCTTTATTTTGTTTCACAATAGTTTTTATTGCACCTTCCTCTCCTTTATATTATCAGCCCCAATGAAAGTCAGTTTTAAAATGAGAACTTATTCCTGTGCTTACAACTAAGAGAATGCAGTCAATTCAACTGCAAGCCCTCCCCTACTTCAGGTCCCCACCACTGATCAGAATTAAGCCTGGAGTTGCACCTGCATACACCAGGTTGGAATTTGGCCAATGATGAATACAATGGACAGTTCAGTTCTTCAAAAGCCTCCAGAAATGCTAATACAGCAAACAAGGTTCAACAAGATGACATTCCTATCTCTGGGCATGAATTGCAGGCTCTGACCTGCTCTCTTGGCCCAGTCCTACATTTATTGTGTACCACGGACTCCCATTGACTTCACAGTGCTTGGGGAAGGCCTGATCCTGTGAATTACTGAGTGCCTTCAGCATCCAGTGCAGTCAGTGAGAGTGGAAGGTAGTCAGTGCCTCACCAGAATGCTTAGCACGTTGCAGGATGAAGTCTTACCCTGTAAGATTTGATATTTTAATTCACTCTTATCAAGATAGGTTTTTTTCTTTGCGTATGTGTCTATGTATGACACCAATAGCCATGGTGTCTAGGTGCCAAATACAGGAGTTTTTAAACATCAGCATGAGTCCATTTAAGACTCTTTTCTCCTGTACACCCTCTGGAGTTGTCGATTCCTGCTTTTTTATTAATAGCAATATAAAAGTGAGTTGTTTACATCTCCCTAGCTCTATGTACAATGATGGGTGAGTTCAGAGCACCTGTTTCTTCTGCCATATATGGAAGCTATTCTCTCCTGCCTGTTTCACAAAAATCTGTTGTTTTCTCACAAAATCAAATACTAAGCTCTTATTTCTAGTAAATGAGTCTCCCAGATAAGCTTCAAAACAGCTAAGTAACTCATTAATATCATTTTTCTTAGTATGTCAATAAGTTAGACTGGTGAATAGCAACAAGGTGGGCAGTAAATTAAAAAAAAAAAAAGCCTTCAATTCATAGGGCCCAAACTGCTAACACTTGCATGAGTAGTTCAGGCTTATATGGGGTGAAATTCACTCCTGTACTGACATGTGCTGGAGCTCTGTTCCAAGTCTCACGTAAGCCCTTAAAACAGTGCCTAAATGAGACATACATTGCTTATAAACCTTATGCTGGCCCTCTGCACAGAGGTGAATTTCACCATAAGCAGTCCCATTGGCTTCAATATGATCACTCACTTGAGCAGATCTGGACAAGTTCTGTAAAAAAGTGTTCTTGAATATTTGTTTTAATTTTTTACGTTGTTTTCTTTCAGCTCTGTGCACATTCCTTTTGCATCCAGAAATTAATTTATTAGCAGAAATATTCATTGAAATAATTTACTTTAAGCAACTCTTGCACAAAAGTCATGGAAAGCTATTTTAGAATTTGTAATCCTATATATTTGCTCCAGCCAATGCATTTTATCATTCTGCTCATCCAGACAGAGAATAGAAATAGATCAGTAGTGGGCAACCTGTGTCCCGCGGGATGCACGCCACCCATCAGGATAATCTGCTGGCAGGAGGCGAAACAGTTTGTTTACTTTGACCGTCCATAGGCACAGCCACCCACAGCTCCCAGTGGCCGCGGTTCACCATTCCCAGCCAATGGGAGCTGCGGGAAGTGGCATGGGGCCACAGGGACATGCTGGCCACCACTTCCCACAGCTCCCATTGGCTGGGAACGGCGACCCGTGGCCAATGGGAGCTGCGGGCGGCCATGCCTTTCAGATGGTCAATGTAAACAAACTGTCTCGCAGCCTGCCAGTGGATTACCCTGATGGGCCATGTGCGGCCCGCAGGCTGCAGGTTGTCCACTACTGAAATAGATCATGTGACTGATGTGGCCAATCAAAACATCTTGAATGTTGAATACCATCAGTGAACTGCTCACAAACATTATACGGGCCAATACATTTCAAATACTGAACAAACTTGAGAAAATTGCAATTTAATTGTGAAAATTCTGTGACGCTGGCAGACCAGGTGCCAGCTCGTGCCAAGGTTTTAGGCCTCAACCAAGCACTGACAAATTCATTGCTGGAAATAGGTCTGTTTCACCTGTGTGTTAGTACGGTTAAGACGTGTATTGGACTTATAACAATATGTTTAGACTTTATGAAATGCTTGTAAATTGCTGCATGCATTAATCTCATGTATAATATCTTTATCACCTGCTATACGGTAATATTTAAATTTTTGCTTTGTAACTGTAAAAAATGTTTGCTTGAAACTGTGAACCCAGTCAGGAAGGATCATCTCCTGCCCATCAAGAAGGCCTATCAAACTAGATGGGCCATTGTGGGACATCCCAATACAAAGGCTTTGTTAATTTCCCACTCACACACATGAAGATCCTGTGTGCAAAAGGGATTATCACCCCATCAGCTTGAATTCTGGAAAAAGGAAATAAAAACAGCTGATAAGAAAAATTTTCCTCTCTCTTTTGCTGTTTGGACTCTCACTGAGCCAGAGCTATGAAACAGAAGCGAAAATCCCCAGGGTCATCCTGGGTTAGCCCTAAAAGACATTCAGAGCTAACAGATCACTACAATTCCATTACCTTTTGTAACCATAGACTATCTCATTATATGCTTGCCTGCTTTAACCTTGTCATAACTTTCTAATTACCTTTCTTAGTTTATAAAGCCTTAGACTGTTTACTATAGGATTGGTTACACGCATTGTCTCTGGTGTGAGATCTAAGGTATAAATTGACCTGGGTTAAGCGACTGGTCCTTTGGGACTGGGAGTAACCTGAATATTTAATGATCGTTGGTGTATAGCAACCATCTATCATTAAATCCATCTGCCTGGATAGCAAGATATGCTGAAGTGCCCAACGGGATTGTCTGTGACTCACTGGTAAGACTGTTATAGTGCTTTAGGAATTCACACTTGTGACTGGGTTAGTGAAATCTAATTATACAACATACAGCTAGTTTGGGGTCTCTGCCCTGCTTCTTGACAGTCTGTCCTGAGGTTGCCACTCACGGTCATGAGCCACTCCAGACAGCGTGACAAATTTTTGAACAAAAAGGAAGCCAAATTCATGAAGGCCCTGATTGAAAGGATCCTTTGAAGTCAGCCATTGGGACAGACCCCAACTAAATTATTTATTAATGAATATTCATCCACTGCAACACAAGAGTTGAGACTCCCTATAGCAGGAGTAAGAGTTTGAAGGTTTCAGCATTTATTTTCACTATAGTAATATTACCATTCTTTAGTCTATTACTTTCTCCTTCTAGAAGCTAGTTTGTATATATTCAAATCCAGAACTAGGATGTGGCAGATTCCAAAATGTATTTCCAGTTCTAATATATGCTTCATTTTATGGGGAGGGGGGAAAATAAAAAGAACCAATCATTTCATGATGCAAATACATTCCATGATAATAGTCATTTGGAATCAGCTGCAGGAAATACATTGCTTACATCAGAACTTTCACGCTCCAGTATTATAATTTTTATTTTTTAAATGAAACACAACAGAAAGATAAAGAAGAGTGAATCGATCAGATTCTCCTTTTATGGAAATACAGAAAAAAGAAAGAAAAAAAACTACGGTTGTCTACCTAATGTGCTATTTTGGTAATGAAATATTTTGAACATCAAAAATAATGTAAAATGTATCAATGAAGAAAAAATGCACAAGATATTTCAAATGAATCCTAAATGTGTATCGCAGCATCAGGATGAATATTTGAATGAATGAAGTAAAAGCAAGATTTGCAAACCTAGAGTCAGATTCTATAAACCTTACTCACATGAGTAATCCTGGCTATTTATGCCAATTAGCATGAGTGTTACAGGTAACCTGATCTGACTGCCACTGAAATCAATAGCAATTTTGCCATTGACTTCAGTAGCTGGAGAATCACACCCACACATCGACACACCCTTCCCTTTACACAGAATGAGAAAATTTTTAATCTTCACTGTCTTGTGTGTCTATAAAAGGTAGACGGTCTCCTGAGATGGCATAAAAAGACATTGATGGATGTACCAGATACCAAGAGAGCAATGTTTAAAAAGTTGAAAGAGAAGGGTAAACTCCAGACTGATATCACTAGATTTACAACCAGAGATTCAAACTGTGGTCTTCGAGCTATTTCAAAAGGTCACTGTGTATTCATCAAGCCACTTTGCAAGGTATCCTTTAGAAAAAGGGCTACTCTCCTTACAAGCTCAGGCCCCATTAAAACGCATGCAGTGATAATGTGATGTGATTCACAGTATATGAAAAATTCCTTCCAACTCCATATTGTGGCAAATCATTGCAAAGGATTACATAAGCAAGATTCAGTGTAGGAATCCTTGCCAATCTTTTTTCAAACCACCAACTTTTTCATCTGGCAATAAATGAAAAAAAACATTGGTAAAGCGTGTTTCTACTCGATGTTTTCCTAGCTCCCCTCATGACTGACATGACCATGGATGGAAAAATAAAATTGTAAAAGTATCACAAAAGCCTTCTCTTGGTTTTATCAGAAGAAACAAAGTATGGAGCACACAGAGGTAGAAAACTATTGCATGGTGCCATAACTACAACAAGGGAAAGCTGATCTCATTAAGGTCAAATGGGAGTTTTAACACTGACTTCTCTGAACAGAACTCTAAGTTCCTGATCCAGCAAATACTTAAGCACATGCTTATCTTTAAGCGTGTGATTTCAATGAGACTGCTCACATGCTTAAAGTTACACACATCCCTAAGTACTTTATTCAGTCAGAGCGTGAGTCCCTTTTGCTAAGTAATGGCTGATTTACAAGCTGATGTAGGATGTCCTTGAGTTTTCCTATAACTTTCCTCCTTCCCATTGGCCCAGGCACTAAGGAAAGTTAAAAGTCTGTTTGTCTCTGCACCTGGCACAAATTCTTCTATCACTGGAGACAATGTATCATCGAGGGAAGGAGGTGCATTTTTAAATGACCTTGACATTTGATACTGATGCAAAAAGGAAAGGAGCTACAGAAGTTGAAGCCAAAGCCAGGGACTTTCTTTATAATTCCTATGACTTAGTGTATCTGTCCCATGTACTGCAGATTTCTTTATAGACACTCTTGTATATGGGCCAACAGAGCTAAAACACTGTCTCTAATGACACACTGGAAAGTTTCTAACCACAATATCATTTGCAGCATTTCTTTTATTTTAACCCTCACCCTCCCAACACCACCCCTGAGGCCGAAATAGAAAATACACAATCCATGATTGGAGGGGAGGAGGAGCTTTTCATTTTTATAACCTGAAGTTCAAATTCATTTCATCATCCCATGAATCAAGAGCAGATATAGAATTTGAATCAAATCAGATTTTCCTATAAAATCAGTCAGAATTGTCTCTGGTTTTTGATAAACATGAACCCACTTCAGTATATTTCAGTGACTGTAGAGACATGCCCAATATTATTAAATGTAGCCATTTTCTCTGGCATGTAAATTTAAGCGTTGTCAATAATAAAAATAATAATAAAAATTAATAAGCATTTACCCAACCCTTTTCACTTTCACTTTTACAAACATACAAATTAATACTCACAACACTCCTGTGAGGTACATAAGTATAGTTATCCCACTATACAGGTGAGAAAACAGAAGATGAGATGTTAAGGAGCCCAGTTTTCAAACGTTGTATGAATTTACATGGCACATGCATAGTTACCATGATAGACTGCACAAATTAATGTTTATGACAATCACTGGTGATTTGAGTAACCAAATATCTGATTTGCACACCCCATTGTGGTACGTACACAGGCAAATAAGGCATGCATTTTGTACTTATGTTTGTGCACCTAACGGTTTTGAAAATCAGGCCCTACATGACTTACTTGCAAAGGCCATAGGGGGAGACAGTGTTATAGCCCAAATTATAACTCCAGTTCAAGACTCCCAGTCCAGACCATTAGAAAACAACTACAGATAACCTCCCACACCCAATGCCCTGCTCTAGCTTCAGTCCTGACCAAAAGGACAGGAGTGAAAAGCAGTTCAATCTGTGCACTATTTAAATTGAGCCAACTGCCATGCCAAAATGTAAAAAGGATGTGTGTGTTGCTTTAGGGCGTGATGCAAATTTCACTGAAGTCCTTAGAAAGACTCTCGCTGACTTCAGAGGGCTTTAGATCTGGCCCACAGCACAGTCAATTTTCTCTATTTTGGAATAGACTGTAAATATAGAATTAATGTAAACTGGATACGACAGGCCTGATTCTGAGCTCACAAAAGTTTTACACTGATGGAATTCCATTGACTTCAGTGAAATTATTCCTGATCTACACTGGTATAAGAGGAGAAACAAGCTCCATGAGCCAAATTCTGCACTCAGTTACATGGATGTACATCCTGCCTAACTCTATTAAAGTAAATTGAGTTACATTGCATTTACTCCCAGTGTAGCTGAGAACAGAACTTTGTCCCATTGACAGACATGCTCAAAATGACATGTAGTGATCATTTGCACTACACGCCCTTGTAACATTTATTTTCAGCAAAGCATTGTTCAAAGCAATTCTGCACATTAGGAAAAGTTTTTGCATTAAAGCAGCTTTAATTGTGAATACAATATTGCCTATACATTATTTTCCTAGGATAATAATGTTTAACTATGCCATAAATCTCTTGCTTTATTGAAAATATAGTGTATGCTTTTAACCAAATGGCTGTCATCCAAACAAGTTGGGAGTTAGTCACCTGTCTAATGAGTAGGTGCAATAAAATGGGTTTGTCTGACAAAAAATCGCCATAGGTTTGCTAATGCTCTTACCCAGGGAATACAGTCCTAAGCAGCTACATAGTCCTAGTTTAAGAAATTAACGTTTGCTTGTTTTGCCATCCAAAGAGTATTTACAGAAGACAAAACAGCCATACTTGTTGGCCGCTGTGCAAAGAGGTGATGACATCGAGAGGACAGGTCACAAGCCTGAGTTTATTGTCATTACACTTACATTGGTACTGGGTTTTATCCACTCAGTATGATCTTCTGACCCCGCAATTTTACAACCTTCCACTCTCTGTGCTTCATAGCACAGCTAAGTTAATCATTTCTCTGCCATTATCTGCCAAGAGTTCTTATCTCTTTTGCTGTCACTTTATAACAGAGTCCTCTTATCAACCTGTACAGAGTCATGTGACCATGCCGAACCTATCACAAGTTTCAATTCTTCTGATTAGAGAATATCATGAAATGGGATACATGGTTTAGGGCAGGCCACTAATGTTGGAAAAAGTACAGAGTCCATTGAAAGACATACTTGCTACTTTCTGAATTCTTGGATTTTTGTTGTTGTTGTTCATCTTGCTGACTTTCACTGACGGTTATTGTAGCCTGGGTCTCAAGGCCAGAAAAGTTTACAAGCCACACCTTTTGCCAAACTCAATGCTGTACACCTTATACTCAAGGACACTGTATATTTATACCTAATAATGTCTTCTAGTTCTGACACTGGCAACATACAGGAATCTATAAAACATGGACTTACACCAGTTGGTAAGTAAAAGCTTTTCTGTTATGGTAACTGCTTAAATCTGTTAACCATGAGCCTTATCATCCATGCCAAACTGAAAATAACTTAACAACTGTTTAATTTGCACTTTGATTTTATCAGCAAGAATATTAATGCATTAAAATCCCTGTTTAAAATGTTAAGTAAACAGTTGATGATTTAATTGAATAGCTCTCTCTTCTCCCGGTATACTATAATCACTAAATACATAATCTGTCATCACTCTAGTCTAAAAGAGGTATGCATAACATAGTTAATGTAATTATTTGTTACAATTACTAATACTTGTGCAATTGTCATTAAATATATAAAAGGCATAAATACATAAAAATCAGGCCTAGCCTATTGCATGATTTGAAGTCAATAAAACCTCAGAAGCATTTTCTAGTCTTATCATACCGACATCTAATACATATTTATTTAGATACTGTACAAATGAAGTTAAATATTCATTGAGTGTGAGCAGGGCTGTAAATAACACCATGCATTTAATATTTTAAAGTATCTTTATAAAGCTCGAGTGCATTCAGCTAGCCTCTGGAATCATCCACTCCACTACACTGGAAAACTGGAAGGCATTTATTTTACTGTATCCAAGCTCTTACTGAATGTTGCACGGTGTGTCTTGTTCTTGATGTTGTTTCTCAGGCGTGGTTTTGACTGTTTTAGGGGGGGTTATGCTTCTGTGTTTTAAGCCTTGTCCAGTCTCTCTGAAATTCTCTCTGAATAATTTTTCCCTTTCATTTATACTTCGCTTTGACCTTCATAAAAATGCCAAATCTCGAATTATTCTGTTTATTCGTTCCTCGGAGTTGGTACAAATTAGATCTAGAGTCGGGATTCTTTTTCCGTAGAGAGACTCTAGCATCCTACTGCACGTCCGCGGAGGGAAGAATGAAATGCCCGCTGAACGCCTGGAAAAGTAGGAAGTGCATAGACAGAACAGCAGAGAATCACTCAAATGCTGGGCGCTGGGGTTAGACCGGGATGTGATTGTGCCAGGCTTGGAGGTGGAGGAATTTTACTTTTAAATGGTTTTCCAAATCTCTTGCGAATCCCGTTTGTGTCCCGTGGCCTGAGCGTGTCCTTTCTGTGCCTTGAGCTAGCCAGGTGTTGATCGTTGTTCAGCTGACAGCCCGGGCTTTGCTTGCAAAGGGTCTCCAGTTGCGCCGTCTGGGTTGTACATAGATGCCCAACCAGGGCTCGCGTGAAAGTTACAGTGGGCGAGTGCGACACCCCGGCTGAGCGCAGCCCCAGGCAGGAGGTTTCTCAGCCCCCCGGCAATGTTGAAATACACCGACGTTGTGTCCTATTGTGTTTCGCTTCTGGGGCTTGGCTTTGTGAGAACTATGGCAGGCGCGAATTTGAGGCTGGACTTTTTACAAGGGCGAATTCGAACCCGTGCCCTTGAAAGACGGGGTACGCCTGGTGGAAAGCCTCCGGGATGGAGACCTCTGCCCCGGGTGGGCTGGGAGCAGAGGGATCTGAGGACCCGCTTTAGCGGGTGGTGCTAGCGGGCTGGGGAATGGCTTCGAGATCTTAGTTTGCCGGCAGTCTAAAGACGAGCAAATGCAGCTGAAACGTGATCTTTATCTCTTGGGAGGGGGCGCTGCTTTTCCTTTCACTGAACCCCACGGAAGAACTTAGCTCGGCTTCCCGAGGTGGGTTAGCCAGCCAGCGCCCAGTGACTCCAGAGTCGTCCCCAGGCCAGGCTCCAGTTCTGCGGGGGGGGCTTTCCCTTTCGCTTCAATCTCCCATTCTCCTGGGTCCATCTTTCAGCGAACGACTGGTGGCTACTCAGCGTGTTCTGCTCGCAGTGAACCTCGGAAACAATCACCTCCAGCGCCTAAGCCTTGCTGTTTAAACTTGGCCTGGCACAGGTGTACTTCTGAGAGCGTGACTGTGTCTCGTTTCAAGTGCAAAGCGGCAGGTTATGTGGGTCAGCGTCTCCATCTACTAGCCAAAGAGTATAGACCTGCGTAAAATGCCCCAGAGCCAAGGTGAATAGGACCATGGGCTCTTGGGGGACTAGTCCCCTGTGATCGCTTTGACTAGCGGAAGGCTCTCCACTAATAGCCTTGATGCATCTTCCCAAACTCGAGCCACGCCTTTTCTCTCGCCATCCCAGCCACAGGCTGTTCGGCACAACGAAGTGGGTTTCGTTCGCTTCCCATGCCAGCTGGGGGTATAAATCCATTGCTCTTCATTGCTCAGCTACCGCGGTGTGAGAGGCACCTTGCGGCCCGCTGTGCTTCAGGAGATTTGTACTGAGTCAAAGCAGCTCTCTAAATTGTGTGTTCCGCTGTGATGATGGGCCACATGCTGCTCTCATGTCTTCAGAGGGGTTACTCCAGATTTAGTGCGCGCGGGCTCTGGCCCAAGGATTGCATATGTGTTCCAAATGTTGCACTTTCTGACCCACTTGTCTCAGGACCCTTTGGGAGATTTTTAGGCAGACGTTCTCAGGTAGCCTTAATAGTCATCGGTTGGAAAGAGGCTAAAGAAACCACAAGAGGTAAACTTAGGTCCATCTGAAGACTACTGCTCCCCGACATGGTTAGCAGAGAAAGGATCAACCCAAACTGCTACTGTGTGTGTATACCTGTGCTCCTTTAAACCACAATTCTACAAGCTTAAGAAAAACAAGAGAGTTAGTAGAGGAAAATATGAAAAGAGATAGTCTGATTCTGATCTCATTCAGACAGAGGTGAACCAGAACTCCACTGTCCTCAGTTGGGTTAATGACCTCAGTGTAAAACCAATATGAGATCAGAATCAGGTCCAGTGTATGTGTGTGTGTAGTGTGTACTTCTACAGTTTACAGGCCAAACATACACTAGTTTAAGTGGGAATAAAATATGGCCCTGTTGCTGAACAATTTAAATTCCAAATGTATTTTAAATAATTATAATAGGGCCAAATCCAGCAGCCCGTACTCAAGTTAGCCTAACTCCCAGGACATTAGTGTGATTTTTGCCTGAGTAAGAACTGTACAATGTGGCTCAGAGTACGATACAAAATGTCTGTCTTCTTTTCTTAAAACTGTTGTATAATAAATTGTTGAGTGCATCTCAGGAGTAGGAAAAATGAAAGAGAATGGTCAGTCAGGGGACGGTGCTAGGCCATATCATAAAGAGAAGTGTAGCACCTAGCACAGTGAGTCCTCGTCCATCACTAGGCCTCCTAGGTACTGCAACAACAGAAACAACAATCATTAATAATATATTAGCATGTATCACATTTACCCCCAACTCAGTTTAAGCTTCCTGTTCATCAAGTGGCAGCTGCAAAAGGTACGTCCCTTACAGAAATATAATGATGCTGCAGAATACCTTATCCACGTATATTTTGTTTACATAGGGGCCATACCCTCAGCTGGTGTAAATTAGTATAGCTCTACTGACGGCATGCACTTTCAAAGTGACTCTCTTATGTGCATTGTATCTCTGAGACACTGGGTCAAATTCAGACAAATGCTGAACCCTGGAAAAAGCCAGTGTAACTCCCAGGAGAGTCTCTGGGCTAAATTCAGTGGTGATCAATGCACTTGGCCAGATTTTGCTGTCACTTATATTAGTGTAAACCTGGAGTAATGCAATTAAAGTAAATGGAGTTACTCCAGTTTAGGGCAGTACAAATGAGAACAGAATCTGGATGTCAAGGCATCATAAAAGAGTTGTAAGTGAATGTAGGTGGCAAAGCACTGTAACCTTGCACCAATTTGGTATTCATTCAATAGATCTGTGTGCAACTTGCACACTATTGTTTGGAAGTGGTGTAGAAGTAAACTAAATGGCTTCTGCTCTCACTTGCACCAATGTAAACCAGGAATAACTCTATTGAAGTTAAATTAATTTCATTGGTGTAAAACCAGTATAAGCAAGAACAAAGTCAGATCCAGAATTCTTAAAGATAAATCACTCTGGTCTATTTTGCCTTACTCCCAGGGCCTCATTTGCCCTTGGCATAACAGGCACTGAGTGGGCTGGATTCTGATAGCTGTTATTCTAGCTTTACAGCAGTGTATCTCCACTAACTTCAGTGGAATTATTTCTAGTTTATACTTGTGTGAGAGGCGAATAAGGGCAATTGACTTCAATTGGGCATATCGCCTTCTTAAAACCACAGCTGATTTTGGTCTTCAAAGATAGCATTCACTTTGTATGCTCACTCAACAATAAAAATCACAATATTTTGCCATTCACAGTTTCTGGCCAACTGATGAACAACATGTGATTCACACCTGCATTCAGAGCACCCATGTACTTTGTCCAGTTATTCAAATTTATACTTTGTGTAAATCAGTTACTAGAATTGGACCAGGAATGAATATGGGTGATTAAATCAAAACCTAGCTTTTACTTAGTATTAAGGGCCTGATCCTGCTCCCAGTGGGAGTCTTTCTATTGATTTCTGGAGAAGTTCTATCTTGCCCTTAAAAGGTGAATCAACCCTGGAACATAAGCAGCCCCCTCTTTTTTCCTCACTTCCTGCCTTTTATCTTTTCCTTCCCCTCACCCCAACAAAGGTCATGGTAGGCAACTGGGATTCAGTGAGCTGATGGTGTTCAGCATTCACGGGATCAGACCATATCATTAAATAGACTTTGGAAAATATTCATCCAGGGCTCCACATTTTTAATGGTTTTACTTTTCTTTAATCAGCCTCTTGTCTCAGGGTTCCTCAGAGAACCAACATACAATTTGTAGACACTTGAGTTATGACTATTTAACTTGCCATTAACTTGAAAAACTGGTTAAGTGAAAGGAAAAAATAATCTACTTGTAACTTCTACCTATGAAATTTGCCAATTTGCATAATACTTACTGCCATCCTAATTTTCTGTAGTCCCCGGGGCAACATTTATATTTCATACTATATTGTATTATATTTACTAAAGTGTTTTTAGGGTTTAATGAGGTAATTGATAAGGTATAGTTTCCAATGTATAGTGCAATATTAATTGACTAACAAAGCAGCAAGATTATATTAAAAAGTTGAACCTTGATATGTGTGTGTCCTTTGTACTGTGGATAAATATAGTGGGGAATTAGGTTTTTGAGAAATTTGGATGAGAATCTCAGCATTTGTAGATAGCTGTAAACTCAAGTTTCACGGTACTTTTTCAAAATAGGGTCCCCTCCTTAATTTCTTACTCTGGCAAAGTTTCCACTAACAAATGTAGTTTTGCCTGATTCAGGGCATGCCCCAATACTGTCAGGACACAAGTTAAATTCTGTATTTGTTTACAACAGTAAGTTTTTGAGTCTGTCATTTTTAAATGTATTATGTCAATCTCGTTTCAAGATACTTTTGAAAATTTGGCTCCTGAGTGACTAAATACTCAACTTTTTTTTCATCTTGATGTAATGGAGTAATTAGACATTATATTTAACTTGCCAAATGTAGTGTTAACACATTTACACCTAAATACATATTACACATGCATTCAGTCTGATTCTAGATTCCAGAATAGCTGAGACAAAGTAACAGAGATGATGTCTTCAGTGTCTAAGAGGAAAGGATTGCAGTGTTCACAGATCTCTACCAGGCACCTGGCCATGTGGGTAGGATAGGAATCAGCTCTTAAACTGTTCTTTATAGAGAGTGAAGGGGGAGAATCTGCTGTTATGGTCACCAGTACAGGATGGATGGGTGGGGGAATAATTATAATTTCCTACGGTAATATATATATATATATATATATACACATACACACACACACACGCACACATTTCTCAAGTATAAATTTTTAAGGTTTATTTTAAGACTATATGTGTGAGAGAAATTATATATAAAGTATATGTATATATTGATATATAGATGTATGAGCATAAACTGTATTAATTACAAAGATTAGTTATTTAAATAAAGTTTTGCAAGCTTCAGCACATAACTGGTAAGTGGGGAGGAAAGGAGACCCAAGAAAACTTTTTTGCTATTGAATCAAGGTTACTTGTCCGAGAAAAAATAAAGACTTTTTTAAAATCTGGCTGTACAGTATAGAGATCAGTTATCTCTTATGATATAGAGACTTGGGTTTAGTTCAAATACAATTCTTACTTTCTTAATAAAAACAGATATAGAGTTGTATGTGTACTCCAAGCTATAGCTTTTCTTTTACAGAGTGAGCTAAACCTCAAATAGTAAAGCAGAAATATGGACAGAGGAACCTAACTAGAACAGTATAGTGATTTCAATAACACTGCAGTAAACATGCTATAGATTGGCAACACTAAAAGTAGGTGAATGTGATAATTAATAAATAGTAACTAGACAAACGTTAATAAAATAAAGTAGTAAAAGCTAAAGCTCCGATCTTGCAAATCCTTACTCACATGAGTAGTATTTACTGTCCTAAATAACGCCTTTGGCATACCATGAGAAATGTCTGTTTGTTTGTGTAAGGGGTTAAGGATGGGGCTCTTCTTTGGATTCAACTCTTCTTTGTCTATATGGTAAAAACTAAAAATGTCCTCAACTTTAAAAAATTATCAAAGCTGAACAAATTCCCTCCGCCCTCCCCCGACTGCTAATGGCAACAGGTCTGAGCTGTATTTAATCCTTCTCCATTAGATCAGATTTTCCATCTGAAAGGCAAACAGTGAATCGCAAGGGGAAAAAAAACCCGAACACCATTTCTGCCTGAACGTTTGGCTCTCAAGGTGGCCTAATGGGATTGGGTGAAAACTGCAGCCTGGAATAGATTGCAGTTTGCTATTGATGCTGTTAGTTCAGGAAATTCCTCACAGCAACCTTTGGGCACGTGTTGTTCCCATATTAAAAGGTACCAAAGGTTGTCATTGTTTAATTTCAGATTGGATTGCAGAGTTACAACCACTTTGTCCCACCCTAAACGTCCACCACCACCCCCTTATACACCCCTCACCCTCATCTCTTTGAAACCTCAATATCCATACTCCCAGTTTGTTTGCTGTAAGAAAGTTACATTGCAACCTAAAGCTAATGGGAAATTATAAACTCGAGTCTTTGTATGACTATTGAAGGTGGGAATATTTTACACCCAAACCATACATTGCAAACGTGAAATTTGCTTGTAAAACACCTTATTGCATAATATTTGTTTTGAGATTTGTAAGAGAATTAAGCAGGGATCAGCTAGGTATTGTGTCGTGTCCCTACCTGCATGGGCTGGAAGGTACATCAACTAGTAGGAGGTGAAGTCATTACAACTTCTCACTGGTGATGACTCATTTCGCAATAAAAAAAAAATACAATCACAGAGATACTTTACCACTTACCTGACCAGGTTTATTCGTCGCCATATAACATAGCCTGCAAGTTTCACTCTACGCTGCAAGGTATTTATAAGGCATGGATGCGTTCCAGTGTGCAGCAGTAAGCTTTATTGTTCTTTAAAAATAGCACTGCAGTCAATAATTGATTGTGTCGAAATAGTTGTGTATTTCGGAGTGGAGGGGATCGACACCCTCAGTAAGGTAACTGTGAATCACTCAAGCTCGTAAATGTAATAGACTTTTTAAAAGGTTGATCACCTGCGACGAATATTTTACAGCCTGACTCACTCACTGTGTATTGCGTTTTACATCGGATCAGAAAGGTGTGGTTTTGGTTTTCACTTCTCTAGACCGGGCAGTTTACTTTCTAACGCCTCCTTCTGCGAGATTTGGATTAGAGAACTAACAATCCCTAGCGCCTCAAGCCCAAGGTATTAAATACAAGACTTCCAGTCTAATGGGAAAAAACAACCAACTCCTTCTCTTAAGGGACTTGCAGTGACTTCATGTCACTCTTCCCTTTCTCTGTCTGAGAGACGTGGGTATGCTTCACATTCTGATTGACAGAAAGCAAGCACGAAAAAGAAATGTGTGAGCATGTGGTCGGGGAGATGAAGTATAAAGCGCATGAATTGTTCAGGAAGAGAGCATGTCTCCCATTGTAAAGAGATCCCTTGCATTTCATGCTCTCCGAAGTTGACACGAGCAGCTAAACACTGGCTCCTCTGCTGTATTTTGTGAGGGGACGTATCAAGTGAGTGGGCTATGGACAGGCTGCGCGATAGTGGCTCTTTGCCTTCCATCTACAGACACAGTTTGTCATGCTGATCTTTGCAATGTGAACTTTCAGCAGAGGCAAAAAAAGAGAGTGCAAATCCTCTCCACCCTAAACATTAGTATAGAAGCAAGAGGACTCTTGCCAACAGCAAAGTTACAATTTGCTCTCATTTATTTCTTAATGGGATTTGGGGGGTGGGGGGGTTCTTCTGCTAGAGCTGCCTGCCTTTGTGGTCAGATAAAGCAAAGCCTCTCCCCTGCAGGACACTTTACCCTACGCAAAGCAGAAGGAAGGTAGCCTCGCATTTGTTGCTCACAGGAACGCCCATCAAAGTTCGAAATGTTCCTGCTTAGCTGGAAAGCCTTTAGGAGCGCCCAGCTTTGGGCCTCTTTCAAGTTCCCAAGAATTGGAGCTGGCCTTGAACTTCCACGACCATGGAGCCCTGCACTGTGAAAAGAAAAGGAGCAGAGGAAGTTCCCGATTAAAAAAATAAAAAAATAAATAATCAGCCCGTGTTTTTAATGGAATTGTACATAAATTTAAATGGGAAAACATAAATATTCCAGAGCTGTGCTCCTTGCACTAATCAAGGCTGCTAGAGGCTCCCCAAGCCATCATCTTTTATTATTATAATTACACGCGTCAATCAAGACCTTCAGGCTACATCAGAACAAGCTGGGCAAACTCTGGAGAGAAGTCACATTAAAAAGTTTGGAGAACTTGGTAAGGAATGGCGAAGGGATTAGAAGAGAGGGTAATTAAGGTTGCTCAAGGCAATTGTGAGAGCTAAAGCTCCATGTTAAATTTAACGTAGCCACGAGGGAGCAGGTATAATTTATAATGGTTACTGCCCTAAAGTGTTACTTCGGAGAAATGTAGATGTGTAATAACCACTCCAAAGTATTTTCATCGACACTAATAACTCCTGGAGTAGCTTTGCAATGTACCATTTGAACTCCTTCCAAGTCAGGCCCCTGTGGAGTGATACGGCCTGTAACATTGACTCCACAAGTCCTAGTTAAACAGAGACTTAAGCACTAAAGAGTCATTTAGAGGGTGGATTCTGTTTATACCTGAGTGGGAGTAAACCACTGGGGGGAGGGTGATGGGGTTGTGGAGAGTAGAGGTAGAGATAGAGAACTATAAATGAAGCAATAGATAGAATCTTCACAAAGAAGACTGGCTCGTATTGATGTGAAAATAAGTAATGGGGAAAATCTGAACATTAAGGGCTCGATCTTAACCAGAGTAGATTTGAGCGCTCAAAACTCCCATTGATTTCAATGCATAATCTGGTCCTAGACGAGCTATGAGACTGAGCTATACTGTCCTAGTTGGCATGATCTTTTTCTGCTTTTGCCTTGGTGGGCTAAAATGTTGATCTTCTTTACTCACCAGAAAGAGCGGGAGAAACTAAATGGATTGTCTCGCTGCGAGTTCATCGGACAAACAACATGAAATCACTTTCCCCGGAACAATACACTGCAGAGAGGGATAGAGAACGGCCCTTCTTATTTGCCCAGGAAACCTTAGAGAGCTGTAGGACTGAGGATCTGTATATAGGTATTAATCTAACTTTCCAAGGTCTGTTGTAAATACTGTCATAGGCTGTGCCTTTCATAATTTATGTCCTGCGGGGAGGTAAAGTGGGGTGGGAGGGACAGGGCAGAGATCCCTCTAACAGAGAACGAGGTGCTTTTAAAATAGGACACAGATAGCTACCTTTGCTCCCGTTGGAACGAGTGGGCATGTAGGGAGAGAAGCAGCGTCAGTCTATCCTGTTGCATGTCTCCAAATCAGAATTTTCCGTCTAAGACCTGCTCTTCGAAAGCACCTCTGTGTTTTTATCCATTGATCTGCTCCTCTTTGCTGCGGAGACAGGAAGCCCAAAGTGTTCTCCTCTAACCCATAGCCGAACCAAAAGCAACTTCCATCAGATCCACTTTTGTGACCCTTTGCCTCTATTCTGAAGCTATTACAACTGCTGAGCCCATTCAACTTGAGCTTACAACAATTTTATGGAAGCAAAGTCTATAGGTTTTAAAAAATAAGTAAATAATACATCTACAAATGCCAAGATTGTATGGTCTCATCTCATACCCGTCCGCTCCCCTGAGAGGAAGGCATCTTTCAGGGGACACTCAAACAGCTCTCCCTAGTAAGACAGCTGCGCCGGTATTTATTTTTAAAACCTGTCCACAAGAGAATTGGAGAGATAAAATTCCAGGTTTGGAAATCATGTTAATATTGAGCAGGATTTTTCCCCCCAAATTGGCTATTTCAATATTTTTAAGTTGCAACATTTACAGGTCTGATTCCCTCCCCACATTTAACCCGTCCCAAGAATATCAAGTCCGGAAGTCTCATAAAAGAAAGAGAGAAAGAAAGAAACCTATTTTGCAGTAACACTGACGTTTGGAGATATCCAGATCTCCAGTAAATTAAGTTTAGAGTTTTTACTTTTAACTGCTTGATGGAAAAAGTTCAAACTAACTAAGCACAGAGCACAACCGAGTCCGTTATCGCTCTTAAATGACTTTTTGCCACTTTTCTATCAGCACTTTGGTGATCAAAATTGTTTCATAAAGTTAGAGCAATAATTACATTTTATAGAATCTGGATTAACAGTCATGAACCTTTATTTTCCATACACTATTATAGTCAAAAGCATATAATACTTACAGTTCAAAGGGATTTTTATTTTCCAAATATTTATATTTTTCAATAAACGTGAACATGATTAACAAGCCATAGAAGAATAATCATATTAACTGTCAGATAGAGGAGGTTTTGATTGTTTTGAAGATGGAAATAATGCTTGCTCATCTAATGTCAACAAAATAGATATATGTTAATACAACTAATTTGACTATCACAGCAATTGTATTACCTCAACTAGTGGACGGTGAGTTTTGATTGAAATATTTCTGCTCCTCGTGCTACTCAAATAGAATACATTAAAATCTTTGAAATCCCATTCACTAGAATGGACTGCGAATGGCTGCAATAACTGTGGGACTGCAAAAGCTGGCACCGATAATTAAATATTCTAGCATTTAAAAAATACTATTTGAACGAGGTCTTTCTGGTAACGTTTAGGTTGGTGCCATTTACTGCACTCTTAGTCGGCAGGTTGGCTGTTGTTTAACAGATTGCTCTTTAGGACGTTTGCTTTATTTAAGTTATGTAGCTCGTCTTGATACGTCTCACAAGACGCTAGAAAATGTAGAATTAATACAGAAAACCCAACTGTACCTCCATTAGGTCTCCATCGGACTGTAAGAAGGAAATGTAAAAAAGGGGGGTCAAGGCAGTGTTTGCAAAGATATACAATTCCTTTATAATAGTGGGGCGGGGGGTGATAGCTTCCCACCTGAGACCATGTACAGGCGGCGAGCCTACGACCATGTGCGACAACGTACTCTCTACTGGAGAGAGTTCAACTCCAGCTGTCGCTGCTGTGGGGCGGGGAATAGCCCCGATGGGTGCAAATGGGATAGACAAAAACGTCTCTTATCAGCCCTGCACATACCCCCTGTGCACGCACAATGGCTGGGTGAGAGTGTAAGGCAAGAGCACGGCTGCACAGTTAGGAAACAGCCTGCGATGACTAAAGAAGACCCCTTAGCCCTGCCTTCCACGGAGCAGGAATAATGCATTGCCCGGCTCCTTCCTTGGACGGCACCTTCATGTCTTAGTTCCCCTGGATGCAGAGATCACCTGGCTTGCTAGGGGTGTTTGCGAGCTGCTGGCCGGTGCACCTCGCTCCCTTAGGCGGCCCGTGCCTGTTTTACTAGCCTTGTAATATCAGGGTGATTTAACAACTGTAACTGGGGGGGGGGTGGGAGGGGGCTTTAGTGAAGGGGGAAGGGTTGGTTGCAGATTGTGCCTCTTCCTCATTGGCTGGAGCGGCAGTGTCAGCCTCCCCCCAGAGCCCTCACACTCGCTATCTCCCCAGCCCCCCTCCCCCAACCCCAGCCGGCTGGGAAGCGCCTCTTCTCGGTGCATGTGGAGTAAACAAGGCAGGACCGCAAGGTCTGAACTTCGCAACTCCACACTTGTGACAGGGCGAGAGCCGCGGCTGGAGGGAGCCCCTGCCAGGCCGAGGGGAGGAGAAGAAGGGGGGCGGGGAACCCGGCCAGCCGCGCACCAGCCCCGCCGCAGCGCGGCTTCCCCGGGCTGGCGCTCAGCCTGGCTGCCGCCGCTCTCCGCCCGAGCTGCGCCGCGGGCTCCCGGGCTGCCCCCTGGCGCGCGCCGAGCCCCAGCGCCCCACGCGCGCGGCGCTAGCGGGCGGCGGCGCTAGGTGTGGGCAGCAGCGGGGCGCGCAGGGCACGGGCCGGAGTAGGGGGTGGACGCCGCCGCCGCCGCCGCTCGCCCCCTCTCCGAGCTAAATCTGTGCTGCCGTGCCCAGGTGCCGCTCTCCCGGACGGACACGGAGCCCCCATCCCGGCCCGCAGCCGCCTTGTCATGCTGCCCAAAGTGGAGACGGAAGCCCTGGGACTCGCCCGAGCGAATGGGGAGCAGGGGCAGATGCCGGAAAACATGCAAGGTAAGGACAGGGGGGCTCGCTCCTGCGGTACCTGCCGGGCAGGGCTCCGAGCCCCGGGGGCAGAGCTCCGCGGCTCCCTCCATAAAAAGTTGGGGGCTCCTGAGCAATCGGTTGCGGAGGTTTCTAAAGCGATTGCCAGTTAGCCACTTCGAGCCGGCAGGGCTAAGCGGCACCGGCAGCTGGAGCCGGGCTGACCCGGGCAGCTGAGCCTGACAATTGGGAAGTTCGCTGAACTTCCAGAACCGAGTTACTAAAAGCTTGGGCGGCGGGGGCGTGGGGTTAAAGCCTTCGGCAATTCAGCACGAAAGCAATGAATGGGAGGGAGAACTACGTGTAACGATCCGAATCTACCCTCTGCCCCCGGTGCATGGGAGACGTGACACGGTGCAGTCGTATCCTCAAAGCATCAGACGCAGAGTTGAGCTGTTAAGGGAAACTCGGACCCGCTGTCTAGTATTTTAAGGGGGGAATGGGCCTATGGGAGCTGGGATTTGCAGGTCCCCTTTATTTTCCTAGCTCCTGATTGCTCGCAAGAAAACATATCTATCCCACTGGCTCTATTTTAAACGCGTTTTATTTTTAAAAAAAAAAAGGCAGCTCCAGATTCTGGCGCGCGTGAAAGAGCCTCTGAAGTTTCTCTCAAGCAAACGAGGGGGTGACATCAGGAAAATCCCTGCAGCAATTCCATACTCGCCCTTTGCACGACCCAGATTCTGTCTCTGCTCTCGAAATGCTCCTCGCCACCCCTTTACAACTTTACCTGGCATAGACTCGAAGGAATAAGGCTTGGAGACCGAAGCCTCGAAGACATCCGAAATACACAGTTGTCAGGGGACCATTTCCAAGCAGGGTTTTAGCCATTCTGATGCGTTATTAGCGGTCGTTTTCTGGGCTGTTCCTGTCGGTTTGCTAATTGCATTTATGGCTTTGTGTGAGAGTAAGTGTGGTAATAAGGGCAGCTTGTCTTTCAGTACAAATAACACAGGTGATCAACCAGATGCGTTGGGAAACTTTGATTCAGCAAGTCCTGAAACTGACGGTGTATTTATGCCTCTGAATTTCATTCCTGGGTGGGCAGAGAATGCAGGCGCTGGAGCTGAGTCGCTGGGGTACCATAGTTTAGCAGGAAGGATCTTTTAAAGTCCTAACTCCAGAGCGGAGCTGGAAACTTTCTGTCTGAAACCCAGAGACTTTCGCTTTAACCTGCATTAATTTTGAGCTCGGGACAGGAGATTTGAACGCTCTTTCAGAGAAGTGGCTGTGAGCGGCACGGGACCAGTGATTCTCAGCTCGCTCCCGAGCTCAGTTAAAGGTGGTCCTTATTTGCCATGCTAAAGGCAGGGGGCTTTCGCTGTGTCACAGAGAGATTCGGCATCAGCGCTGGAGTTGCACCCCATTCACTCCCCTAAATGGAGGAGCAGAGAGGATCCCCTAAATGTTGGGTCTCCATTTCGGGCATTCTCCACATCCTATAGTCCCAGGTGTCTGGTGGGGCTAGCTGGCCAGAGACACAGCGGTAATTCTTCACTGTAGAAATGCCCCATTTTAACACAATGTGCTACTCAGCTCCTGAAGGGGGTAGGAGTGAGGGCTCTGGGCGACGCTTTAGAAGAAACTTCTCTACCGGTCGCTTGTTTCAGCCTAAATTGTTCGATTTCAAGGGGGCCTTTTCTGTCTTGAGGCTAATGGGACGCAGAAATTGTAAGGGGGTTGGGGTGTCAGGGTAATTCAGACTTCTTCTTTGGATGTGTCCCGCTCAACACTGTGTTATCCTGCAACGCTCCCGGACAGCGCTTGGAAAAAAATCCTTGTTTTCCCTACTGACCCCTTTGACCATTTATTTTCTCTTGTGACACCGGGAACTTTGTTCTTGCGTCGGCCCCTGCAGCCCAGACAAAGTGAGGAGAAGGAAGGGACTGGTCGTTCTCTCTCTCCCCCTGTGTATTTATTGCCTGCATACCGTGAGCAGAGAAACTACATTCATCCGCTCTTTAATCTTAAAGAATCGTCCACCTAAGGTCAGGTATATAAAAGAAATCAACAAGCGTGGAGATGGTAGCTGGAGAGCCCATAGCGCGTAACACACACACTCTGCTCTCTGATCAGATTGGCCCTGATTCATAAACCGTGAAGAAGTCGTTCTGAAAATATTTTCCCTCGGCTATTTCACGCCGTGTTAATTTCACTCCAGTTCCCTCTCTAGTTCCCAGAGAGAGCCTGGGGGTTCTTTCCTTAGGGGACACGGCTGCTGTTAGTTATTTAAGTCTCAGCACATCTTTTTCTTAACCCCGAGACTCTTAACTCCAAGGCATCCTCAGCCGCTTTCTGGGAGATCTCTCCCTTGCTACAACTACTTAGATGTAACTCGCTTAGATGACTCAAAAACGTGATAGCGGTTTGATTCTAGGGGAACAAAATAATAACTTCTGCCGCTGCTGTGTCCATCACCCCCTTACAAAGATCATTGATTACATTACAAACCAGTCAGCTGCCTGGTGTATTTTGCAGCAGGAAAAGGGAAGGAAATTGGCTCTGCGGTGAGCGATGGGAGGGTTTTGGGGGGGAGGATAATCAGACCTGCTGACTGAGCTGGTTGTGGGGTGAATCCGGATCAATTCTCTCTCTCTTTCATTCAGGTCCTTTCGCACCCCCTCATCTCCCAGCTCCTCCTCCACCTTTCCTCGGAGTGGCAGAGGCCGCATTAGATTCCTACAGACAGGTTTTTTCCTTCAGGGTTTTGTCTAAATTGCACAGGGGTATTTGGGAAAATCAGGGCATAGGAACTGCTGCGTTTCCTGTTTACATTCTGTACATCTTTTAGATCTCCCGCAAACACTGATTACTTTTGTCCGAGGAAGTTGGTTACTTGCGCCTGGGACCTTCATCCTGGATCGTTGGGGTTTGATTTGGGTTTAATTTAGCATGGCGATTATATAAAATTAATTAGGTTTAGGTACTTTACCACCTCATCTCTCCAAAAAAACAGTCCCAGTGCCTTCTGCTTGTCTCCTTCTTTGCTGTTCTCTAGTTTCCGGGGGTTAAAAATGTTTGGAGGCAAAAGTAAATAAAATGGGAAACAATAAGAAATGTGAACACTTAATATTAAAACTGATCGATTTAAGTATTACAGGAAGCAGGCTTTTGTTAAAGATGAGCCACTGATCAGAATCAAGCATACAAGGTTTTGGGTGTCAGGACAGCATTTTAACTTGGTGCTGTAAGTAATTTACATTCAATACACTAGGAGAGTGCTGGTTATGTGGGTTTCAAGTTTAGATAAAGTAAATATTTACAGATTGGTATTATTTTAACAAAACTTTAAAGGAAGCAAACCTAGTTAAAGTTAGTTTACATACATCAGTGAGATTTAACCTTGTCAATTTTGGTTCTGACTTTTTAAAGCACTTTCCTGATAAGTGATGAAATTAAATTATTTAACATAGTTTCTGGTTTGATGGACTGTAGATGGTTTAAGAGCACTTGAATTCTGAATAACTCTAGAATTTTTTCTTACAACACAAAACTCTGAAGTTTATACTTTTGTTTACTTGTGAAGAGTCCATATTGTTTTGCTGTTGAATGAAAAATTCCATGTTTCTGTGTGAGTTGTGGTGGTGGGATGTTTTGTTTGTTTGGATTTTTTTTAAAGTCTTTTTATTTAATTTGCAGAAGGTGTTTCTCTAATGAATTGTTTCCTCAGGTCAAAATTAATGTCTGATAGTTGGAGCTGAGGAAAGAATTTTTGAACTACTAATGTAAATGCTCATTGAATGTGTTATTTCTGTTTTTTCCAGTGTCTCAGTTTAAAATGGTGAATTACTCTTACGATGAAGACCTGGAAGAACTGTGTCCAGTTTGTGGAGATAAAGTGTCTGGTTACCATTATGGACTTCTCACCTGTGAAAGCTGCAAGGTTTAGTACAAATTACTTAATAGAATGCAAATCAAAATGGTTTAAAATATTTAAAAATGTTAAAGGAAAATGCTGGTAAAAATAAACAAACAGGGGTTTGGCTTCTTTCTGATTCCATTTATTGTTAGATTCACACCCAAAATTTTGAAAAACCTCATTTGCCCAAATGGAAAAAAACAAGAAGTTAGATTGTTTTGTTGTATGTCTGTGTCCACTGCTTTTAAATATTTTGTTGTTGTGAAGTGATAGAGCTGTAGAACTTTCAGTCCTAAGTGACTCAACTATTGATTTTAGGTGATTTATATACATTTAGAGTATTATTGTTCCTGTAGGATAAAGTGACAAACTGGTATCCTCAATACATTTCAGTTTTACAAACTCTAATGCCACTGTTCCAAGGTTTTCCCTTTCAATATAAAAATGTAAATTTCTGTTGTCATCGCAACTTCATGCTTATTTTTCCTACAAAGTATTTTATTTTAGTATTTACTTGGACATGTACACAATTAAAGTCAAACAAATAATTTCTTGCAGTATATTAAATAAAGAATACTCACACATGTAATTTATCCTGTGCACATATTTGGAAACTAAATCCATATCTAATGAAACCAACTATTAAATATAGTTGAGCCTTGGTAAGTGAATGCAATAATTTGTCATGAATAAACCTTTTAAAGTTATATACAACCATTTAAATCAGTTTTCTAAGAGCAGAATCTCTTATCCTCTACATCAGAGCAATGCAATTTTAAACATTTCACTGTATGGCAAGCAGAATAAACCTAGCAAATCACATTTTTGTTTTAAAAAAATTGTATCGAGACAATGAATGTCGAATATTTATTATGCCTCTGGTATACACCATAACAATATACAAAGAGCCAATGTATCTTATGTTTCTCTTACATTTTGCATCATTTATTCCATATAAGATTACTTGAATAAGGCAGACTTCAGTCATTTTATGAATATTAAAGAGCAGACAAAAGAGATACTGGTCAGCATCAGTGTTTATGGTCACATTGTTAGGGATGCAGTGGCATACAGACAAGTCTCACCAATCTTTGACGTAAGTCTACAAAAAACGCAGTACTACCACCAGAAAAACTCCTCTATAGTCTAGCAGTTTTCTCCAGGGTATATCTTGCTGAAATCTAAAATAAACCACGTAACCTCATAAGTGCTTGAGTGGTATATGACAAGTTTCTGACAAATTTCCATAAAATAAAATGCTGAAACCTACTGTTAAAGTGAAACGGAATGACTCTTTGTCTATCATACAGGGATTCTTTAAACGAACGGTCCAGAATAACAAAAGGTACACGTGTATAGAAAATCAGAACTGCCAGATTGACAAAACACAGAGAAAGCGTTGCCCTTACTGTCGATTTCAAAAATGCCTAAGTGTTGGAATGAAGTTAGAAGGTAAGAATTATTACTGTTATTGTATATTTATAATCTATACAAACTATTGAAAATATTACATACATTTTAGTTTTATACAAATTATGTTGCACATAATTTACCATACCCATTTAAAAATACTTGCTAGTAACTTACTATATGCTGCTCTTGTATGTTTTAAATAAAGGATATTTTTAATCTATTCATAAGTAGTAGCAGGTCAATTATAAGTTAAAGCTAGTTAAAACCACAAGAAAAAATTGAAAACATTTGATTTATAGATAGTTTGATGCATTTAGAAGTACTTGGATGAAAGAGTAAGAATAGCATGGAAATTACTTTTTAAACTTTATAGGAACAAGCAGAATTAATTCAGAATAAAAACAGAATACAGAACGGGGAATTAATAATTGCAACTAATTTCTGGTCTTTAGTATCAGGCATTATTTAATTTAATTTATATTTTATAGAGTATTTTGTTTCTGTTGTGGTTTTGTTTTGCAATATCCATCTTAAAGAGAATGTGAAATAAAGAAAAATTAAGAGTCTTTCCTCATGCAAAATTGCAACGGATTTCAATGGGAGTTCAGTACACAGAGTGACTAAAGAATTGAGCTAAAAATAGGGGTAAAATAATCTCTAAAAGTATGTCGTAAAGCTATTATGAATAGGTATACTTTCACAATGAGATTTCTTGAAAAATTTAAAGGAAATACAAGATTTTAGAATTCAGAAAGATCATTCACATACAGAGAAGAATAGTAATACTACAAGAGTCTATTGAAATAACAGAACGCAAAATTACTGTCAAGAGATTAGTAAGAGAATCTTGGCAGTTCAACACAACACATTCTAAACATATCATTTACACTTAGGCCCAGATTCTACAGTCAATGGGAATTTTGCCTGAGTAAGAAATGCAGGATCAGAATTGAACATTCTTTACTCATGCAAAACTCTTATTGTAATGACTAAGTTTTGCCTGAGTTAAGACTGCAGGATCATGCCAGTATTACAATGGAAATACGTAGATATAAATGCAAGTATGCATTCAAATATACAGACAGCCTCACACAATTTAGTAAATACAACACTCATTACATTTGCCCACAGTGCACAGATAAAACTGGTATATTGCAATGAGCTAAAATCTTGGGTTGCAGTATATCCCTCTGAAAACTAGTGGTAAAATAAGTCATTTAATGTTTTTGTCAGTATGGACATTTATCAGCAGGTTGAAAATATATTGCATAACTGCTACTTCTAACTGTTTTTAATTACAGATAATCATACAGGGCCAAATTCTGTAATCATATGATTACATACAACTCACTTTTGTGCAACTCCTACTGAAATCAAAGTATCTCAGGGTGGAATTTGACCTATAATGTTTAATTGTGCAGCATGTTGCAACTGTTTTGAGAAGGATGCTTATATGTTACATTTATCAGCAAAATATTGTATAAGACTTTTCAGTTTCCTGTAATATTCATAAGGGATAGTGTTAGCAGCAAAAAATGCTTTAACTACAGCATTAACTAAAACCGAGAGAGAGAGACTATAAAAGATTTATCTTTATATCCTTCTGTCACATCTGTACAGCTTCTCTTTCTCTATCTGGAAAATTGGAAGAACACATGCTTTCATAATTATAAATGCCTGTAACATTTATATATCTATTTCCCTGATAGTGATATGTGGACTTGAATTCTAGTTAATAAATTACCGTGTATACCAAAAATCATTAATTGTTAAAGTCTTCATGATAATTTACAGTATTGTGTACCTAGGATTCATAATAAATTTTTAATGTTACACTAATCCCTAAGATAAAAAGCTCAAGAACTTAACCTCCAGCAATCTCAGCAGTCTCATCATGTCACCAAGCTGTCAAAGGTTCCTGTTTCTATCTAATTGCCATTGGGCAAGGTGGGCTTGGCGAGAACTACTCACTAGTCCATTAGATATATGCCATAGTGACAGATACTGCTGTGACAGAGACCACCAATATGATTCCCGAGGCAGCTGTTGAAGTAGATTTGTTTTAATTATTTCTGATTCCAGAGATATTACAAGCTATAACATTGTCAGTAGTTTCTGAGTCAGTTCAACCTTCTGTGTGGAATATGGCAAGCGGGCAGCTTTCTCTATGCCTATTCAAATTGCATTTGAAACATCTCTAGAAAATGAGGAATGTTCCTTAAACATTTGCAATGATATACATAAACCATAAAGGAAATAATCTTTAATTTTTGCCAAAGAAACCAGATTTACCTTTATGCCTATTGAGCATTTTACAGCTTACATTTCAGACAATTTTTGTGTAATGGTGGTATGCAGTAATGGAATGATTATCATCAGATAACATGGCCCTCAGGATACTTCTCAGATGAGTTCAGGACAGAAGCCATTTTTTTCCTAATGATACCGTGGGTTGCAGTTAAAAAAAAGTATGAGATCTCAACAGGAATCACGTCATCTCATGATGTGTGAAATTTGTGCAGCCAACCACTGTGTTTGTCCCTAATTATTACATTTTAAATGACTTAAACAATGAGTTCATACATGTTAAGAATATTTGTCCAATAGGTAACTAAGACAATTAAAATTCATTAAATCAAAAAGATTTTTTTTCCTTTTGGAATAATCGTGATATTTTGATCAAAGTAAATTAAGGGAGTGCTGCTGTCTTGCCACTCTTTCCTAAACGTGTGTTCAACTCAAGAATGTTAGTTACCTGCTTAAGTTTTAACGAATATCTTACTTCCTTCTCTTTTCCCCAACAGCTGTGAGAGCTGACCGAATGCGTGGGGGTCGAAACAAATTTGGACCAATGTACAAGAGAGACAGGGCACTGAAGCAGCAGAAGAAAGCCCTTATCCGAGCAAATGGACTTAAACTGGAAGCCATGACTCAAGTGATCCAAGCAATGCCCACTGACCTGACAATATCCTCTGCAATCCAGAATATCCACTCTGCTTCCAAAGGCCTACCTCTGAACCATACTGCCTTGCCTCCTACAGACTATGACAGAAGTCCCTTTGTAACCTCTCCAATTAGCATGACAATGCCGCCTCATGGCAGCCTACAAGGTTACCAAACCTATGGCCACTTTCCAAGCCGTGCTATCAAGTCTGAGTATCCTGACCCTTACACTAGCTCTCCAGAGTCAATAATGGGCTACTCATACATGGATAGTTATCAGACAAGCTCACCAGCAAGTATTCCACATCTGATATTGGAACTCTTGAAGTGCGAGCCAGATGAGCCACAAGTCCAGGCTAAGATCATGGCATATTTGCAGCAGGAGCAAGCTAACAGAAGCAAACATGAAAAGCTCAACACATTTGGGCTTATGTGTAAAATGGCTGACCAAACCCTCTTCTCCATTGTTGAGTGGGCAAGGAGTAGCATCTTTTTTAGAGAACTTAAGGTAGGTAAAAAGCTCATATTATTTTAGATACAGGTTTTTAAGCAGGAGAATATGATTTATTTTGTTAAAATGCATCACACTTGCTTACTTTACTTCGGCTTCATTTAGGTTTACTATAATGAGAATAAACTTTCAATTGATTTTGCTATTTTAGCCTATTATGTGGGATATAAGAGACACTAGACACTGTTCCGCCTTTTTTATATTTAATGCATCTCCCTCTCTTTCTCTCTCGCTCTCCCTCTGATCAGAAATCATTTACTCTTGTAAATACATCCATTCAGTATATTGTATGCAAGTTACACCACTATAGGTAGCATTTACCTAATTGGTCCTGTTACTGTAGTTACATATGGGGAAAAAACACTTATACACTTATGTATATACAGCCCCAAAATTACTGTGTACCACTGGAGCATAGGACCTGATAAAGAGCAAGCAATGGTGGCTTAAGGTCTCCTTTGCACTCCCCTGATCCTAGAGATACCAATGGACTGCTTTAACCCATGCTGGCTGCAACAGCCCCTTAGAGGCTGTTACTCAGGCCAAGGTTTGCCAGAGCACTAAACAGCTGGAACCCCTAACACACATGAATGACAGCTCTATGATAGCCAGGAATTCCCTCACACCAAGGGATTCCCCAGTTGATTTGTTAGGGCAGCTTTATGGCCCAATTGTGCAATTGGTCTGGCATAGAAGAACTGGGGAATTGGGGTGGGGGGCAAACATCAGGCCCAGAATGTTAGAGGGGTAAACAAGAGCATTCTCTACCCACTAGCTTAATAGGGGGATCGCTCTTGAATGACCAGATGGTCTCTTTCTGTCCCCAAAAGAGAAGATGCATTGGAATCCACCTCTGAAACTTCCTGCTCTAGTTCCTGTTTCTGCATTTCCTTCTGCTACTCAGGGAGATGCTGTTGCTTCAACATCATTTGTTGTACAGCCTTGTGACAGTCATTGGTTCCTTGCAGGCTGACTCTGTAGCCAATGGAAGGTAATCCAGTATGCTGATAGAACTGCTGCTGCAGAGTTTCACTGAGCACTGAAACCTCCCTTGTGAATCAGGAGCACTGATGGGGGACACTGTTAAAAAAGGAACAGGTACAGAATAGGATGCTCGCCGCATCAGAGTTGCTGGCTGATATAAGCATGACGATGCTAAGACACATTTGGAGTGATCTCTGAAGGCCAGTTCAAAGGAAGCTAAGGGAACCTCGTGCTACCTAGGCAGCTGAAGTATGGGTGACTCTGACCTCAGATGTCTGTTCCCACTCCATTCATGAGAGTAGTTGCAGGAGCACTGCATACTAAGCCTGAATGATGAGGAAGGTCATTTAGAGGGAAGGTGATTTAAAAAGGAAAAATAAATGTATAATTTCTTCAGATTTATTTGCAAATATAAATTATTTAAGATTTTATAATGAGCCATGTGCTCTATTTTAAATAACTTTAAGCTACAAAATGCAGAAACAATAAACTTTTAGCAAATCATTTCCTAAAAATCAAATTTATTTATAAAGGACCAGACCCTGCTGCTCTTACACTGAGGAATACCCACTGAAATCACTGAGACTATTCACAGAGTAAGGTACTACTCAATGTGAGCAAAAATGGCAGGATCTGGCCTAAAATTATTGTGGAGTTATGTGATAAAATGATAATCTGAAAACATCTTTAACAGATGTTCCTTAAACATTCATCTTTTGGTGTCCCAAAACCCAGTGCGTATGAAGACTAGCCACTCAGATGGCTGTAGTGAGGACAGATATAGGAGACAGCCATTACCTCCAGCATCAGCCTTGTAGAGTCTCTTTATCCCTTCCATCCACTACAGTAAACACACAAGATGCAGGAATGTGTTCCATACAAGAGAGAACCAACTTTTCCAGGCTACAGAAGTATGGGGACTACATACATTCTGTACCCAGCAAGCAGGTTTTTTTAAAATAGGCTTTTTAAGGCACTTTTTTCATCTTAATATTTGTACCTTTTACACCATAGGACCTTATACTTCAGACAGTTTAATGTCTACTGACAGAGATCTTCCTCTTGGACAATGAGCTACTAAACCACAGAGCATCCCTGGAAAATCACAAGAAAATGAAGCACACTAGCACATATAGACCTGATGGATTTTATGGCCCAGGTCCTGCAAAATGCTGAGCATGTTCAACTCTCAGTGACTTCAGTGGGAGTTGTAAGTGCTCAGCACTTCCGTGGATCAGGTCCTAGAGTGAAAGACAACAGCATATCCCTTTGCTGCTAAAAGAAGATGAGAGAAACAGCACTAAAGCAGGACTTACATTCCTATCTGTGCATGGATTCCTTCCCAGGTCCCCCCTTCCTATCACCTTTTGCATCAGTTTCAGGTGTCCATTCCTGGACAGTGCAAAAGGAGCAGACATCTCAGAATGCTCCACAGAGCATGGATACTGAAGGAAGCATATTTGGCCTGTGGATATGACTGGGAGAACTCAAGTGCAGTATGGGAGTGGGAGGTGCTTGTGAGGAAAGAGGGACTAGATCGCCAAATGAACTAGCCCTTGTCTTGCCAGTCTCAACTGATTCAAATCAATAGTCACAGCTGAGAAGCATGAGATGTATGTAAAAAGAATGAGAAAATGTATCTCTTTTTATTCCTACTTCTCCAAGTTTAAAGTATGAATCTTGAACATCCATTGCAGGTTAGACAGCTGCATAAAAAGAGATCTGGGAATAAGAGTTTCCCTTGGATGAGTGAATCACAAATGATGTAACAAAAAAATCTGCATAAATAGTGGCTAGTAACAAATTCATAATGATCCAATGCATATAGATCACATCTTACACAAATGGGTGCAAATTATTAAACGGGGTGTTAGCAGGCCATTCGGTTCCTTCCAAACCCATTGTTACATGCTCATCTCTTCGATGCACAAGAAAGGGGGAACCTTTTCTTTTGTCCCAACCCTACCGATTTGGAGCCAGAAAGCTTAAACATCCTTTAACTCGGGACTGAAAAGGACACATGATGACAACGTGCTGTCTTAGTTCATCAATGGATTAGGAAAAATTCATCCTTGGGGAAATGGCACTGAATTTTGTTCATTATTTTAAGTTTTCCCTTTATAATTATTATTTTAAAATCAACTCACATGATAATAAATGCATATTTACTTCTTAAATGGTTATGTCTTGAAGTTTCCATTCAGTTTATCCATGATCATCTTCCTCTGAGCGTATTTGCTCTATCAAAACGCAACATCTCTTCTGTGGTCCATGACGTACATACAACAGGAAACACCTACCACTAGAGTAGTAGACTTACACCAGGAAAAAAAAGAGAGCGAGAGAGAACTTATCCTGTTGTGACAACAGTACATAGATTAAACTCCTCATTTTGGACCCTGCTCCTTAAAGGTCAGTTAAATGATATATTGTAGCACGCTCTTTGCATTGTACTGGACTCTTCAGATCTTTGGAATGAAGTTAAAGATCTTTTCAATCCATGTATGAGTTAAATTTTGGGGATCATCCTTTTCATGTTGGAGAAAGAGAGAAAGGAATCATTAGAGTCTTCAAATGATGTTCATTATCATTTGCAGCAATGAACTATAAAGATGCATAACAAATACTTTTCAAGCTTGGTAGTGAAATGATATTAAGAAAATGTAATGTTTTAAGACTGATAATCTTACTTATTAAGGGCCAGATTCTGCCAGTTTTTACAATGAGTGGCACCTTATTCTGAAAGTTGTCCTATCTGAAATTAATAGAACCACATGAAGTAAAGTACTATGCATCAGGGAATATGGATGTCAAAATCTGTCTCCAAGTGACTAGCTGCAGTCTGGAAACTTTGATTTCAACATCTTGCTAATATTTCAAACTTAAATATATCTTGTGTGTAGCCCTAGATGATGGCTGTGTAGCAGGCTGTGCTATCCAGGAGAAAGGTCTTTGCAAGGCTCAAAAGAAAACACTGCAAGAGTTTCTTCAGTCCAAAAACTGCATGGCCCCAAGACTAGATACAGAAAGTTCCAGTGGCCTCCATCTTCCCTGATCAAAATGTTAGTCAGCCACAGAAGAATTCACCAACTGCTATCAAAGCTAACATATTCCCCATTCCATAATGGGGAACAATCTCTGTTGCTGCATAACTCAGGAAGACAATAACAATTCCATGACCCAGTAGCCATCAAATTGCTTTCATCTTGATGCGGTCCTGATTACGCTGTGGCATAATATCCTGGAAAGTAGCAAGGGCCCTGACTGAGGTTGGTAGTACCTAAAAGGCAAGGATCATGTAATGTTTAGCTCAACTTATTCCCATAATTTGGAGTGTGGATATTATAGGTCAAAATACTATATGGCCACAAAATCCCAATATCCAGCTGTGCTAGAAGAAGGATAGGAGGCACTGGATGTGGTTTAATTAGGCTGCAACTTTATTCCTAAATGTTAGGGAGTACCCAGCATGTAAAAGCATACAGTGCAGGTAATCCCATAATAATTTATATATACTAAAGGCTAGGGGAGTGATGTCAGCTCTCCCCTTTACTCATTCTGGTCCCCAGATAACCTGCTGCTGGGCCCCCCGCCCACCTCAAAAAAGGGTTAAGGGGGGGGCTATAAAGGAGGAGGGGTTGGCTGCCAGCTGTACCAATCATAGGAATCCCAAAACCCGTTTCATCTCCTTTAAATTCTTTACCAATCCGTGCTATCTGAACACTGTATCCCTTCCCTATGGAGTACCTGCAGTGGACATCCGCCTCATGTTTACATAATGAGTTGTGACATCATAGCCTAACCTCCATTTCATGTCCACCCCAACTAAGCCCCCATCCTGCTGTGGGAAGAAGAAAACAACCCACCTTGCCATGGCCAATCTGGCAGTGAGGGAAAAAGTCCTTCACAGCCCTTTGAGAAAGGAATAACTAGCATAATGACCACAGCAGATCATGACAAAACCTGGCATTTAACTACTTCCAATGGGGTGCGAGGGGAGGGTTGGTGCAGCTCTGCCTGGTCCAGGTTAGAGAGGGCTTTTCCTGCACCAGGGTGGACTTAAGTAGTCCCCCCACTCCACAAGTTGCACATTTTTCCTATAAGCCAGACATCGGCCCCTATCATTTAGTGTGTGGTGAGGTCATTTAGCAAATGGTTGCAAGTGTGGGCAGCTTCACTGACTTGGATGAAATTACACCCACTTACAGCAAGGAGGATTCTGGTACGTAAACCATGCTTACACAGAGTATACAAAGCCACATTTACATAAATCCCCTCTCCTTGTCTGGGGTGCTCCTCTTTGTGACTTTTGCAACTTCAAGTATTGCCCCATTTTTTCCTGTTTTAGACTGCTTTTCCTTCATTACATTGCTGGAAAGAAATGATATTAATATGTCATTTAACTGACCTTTGAGGAGCAGGGGCTGAAATGAGAGGAGTTTAATTTATGTATTGTTGTCACAATGGGGTAAGTCCTCTCCCAGCCACAAACCATACATTCTTTGTCATTAAGATGATCATTTTTATTATGTTGATGACAATTTGGTAATGTAGTCAAGACAGGATAATAGCGAGGAAGTGAGATTCTTACAAGGTGAGCATGCAATTTAAAGTTGGAATGAGTATCTTGAACATACCCAGTTTTAAAACACATTGAAAGGACACATTTATTAGGGCAAAGTTCTTTTCTCTCCTCCTGGCTGGTACAGGAGAGACCCCCAAGAGGACCCTCCAGAAACTGCTTTCTTAGTTAACCCCTCTAGCAATGATGTTTTTGGACCTCTTCAACTTTTGTGTGGCAACCCCACTGGAGTTAATGCTCACCTGGGGCTACAGGAGCCGTTGTTTCTCCTGTGCAGGGGAAAAGGGGAAACCAGATTTATGGAGGGCCTCCCCATTAAGTGGCTTTGCACCCTTGGAGAAGGTGCTAGTCCATTTTCCAATATATTTACTGTCTTCAGGGTTGGTCAGGGCAGTGCAGAGCTGGGTTAAGGATACTGTGTCCTTTATTCCTGCACAACCATGGATCCAGAGTTTGTAGACTGAGCTGGACAATCCAGTGATTTCTGACTGTATCAGTTCAGAGCCAGAATCCTCCTTGCTGTACGTGGATCTAATTTCATCTAAGTCAGTGAAGATGCCCACACTTGCACCAAAACTGCATTTGGCCCTTTGACTTAAAATATATTTCTTCCAAGGTTTTAAATTCTCTAAGAAACCATGCAAAAAGAAAAGGAGTCCTTGTGGCACCTTAGAGACTAACCAATTTATTTGAGCATAAGCTTTCGTGAGCTACAGCTTTGACAATTTACGTTCCATAGGACCCAGTCTACTCTGCTACTTCTGCTGTATAAACACTTGGAAATTTGTTTACCCTGGTAGCAGAGACAGATGGCAATTGGGCAAAAGCTATTTAAATAAATTTAGATCCCATGCTCACCATCAGTACAACAGTTAGCAGAAACTAAAATGGGTTCTAAATATGGTAAAAAGTATAGTGTGGACAGAATCAACAAAATTACTCGGCTACATCTTCCATCCAAAAGCATTACAGACAATACTTTGTACATCACCTTTAATTCCAAATTTCTAATTCCAAACAAATAAATCAAACATCTCAAAACAGAACCCATAAAAAAGAGGGAATTGAATTACAGAAGTCCAGGAAATATTAAGTTATCTCTTATAAGATAATTATATAGAGTAGGAAATCTATATTTGTTTGTGGAGAAAAATATTAGCAGTGGAACTCAAAAAGCTTTCCTTTGGGTGCTGAAAGACTGTTACATTATTCAGACTAACTAATCAAATGCAACTGGGTAGCTTGAAGTGCTTTAGATTTTTCTTGTATTTACATTTATCAAAGCAGGAAATGTAACTAACAGAGCTGATGAAAGGAATCTTTTGCAGTGTTCTTTCAATCAGGGATCTTCCAGAGCAAATAAGGAGAGAACAGCTCTGCTGTTTAAATCATATAGGTTCAGGATTTCCCTTAGTATCAATGGTTATATTAGCTGTCACGTATAGTCGTGGATTTCTGGTCACGCTTAGGAAATGTATTCCATGATATGGAAATAGGAATTGCCTTCATTCTTAGTCTGTTTCTCAAACTGTGTGGAAGAAATATTGGGTGAAAGTATTAATCTTGTACAACAAAAAGAATTACTCATTTAAAAAAACTTTAAATTGACAAACGCTGAGTGTACTTTGATGAAAAACAATTGTTCATACTGACATTTTTATCTGAGAAGACTTGGAAGGCAGTGGTAAAATCAATATTACAAAAGGAAAAACCTCGAGAGAGGACAAGGATGGATGGAGCATGGAGACTAAGCTACACACACCATCTACAGGTGAGCCTTCTCAGTCAGTGTGGTGTGTGTGGAAGTTTACTTTGCCACTGTCTTTGCTGTATCTGTTCTAAGGATAAATACAGGATTTCAGTATCTAGGGCCGTTATTCTGACATCCTTCTTGAACACTATATTCAGTCCTGATCCCAAGCCTTCTTGGGATGATAAGAAAGCTGACCTTCCATGCCCAATTACTGCAGGGCTTGTGCTGAGGCAGCCCATAAACATGCCACTTAAGGGGGTATATGTTTGAGGTAGACACTTTCCACTAGAGTAGACAGACTCACCAACCCACCTTAGTGAATAGCCAGCAGGTAATAATGATGTTTAGTCATTTATGAACTGAGCGGGACTTGAACTACTGATGATGCCATGAGGCATCCAGTCCACCCTAGAACTAGGGTCTGATGTGATAAGCAAAGGCACGCAGTACAACAATTAGCTGGAAACATGACAGGTAAAGGAATTTCAGAATTTCCATTTGTTTAACTTTCCCTTTCAAAACCGAGGTGCAAAATCAGAAGCTCAAGGCAACTATTTGCACTGAACTTTGAACTGTTACATGGGAGATGTTTATCCGTCCAGATTAGAATGAAAAGATGCTGCTCTTTAGAGGCCTCATTCTGCATTCAAGCAAAAACTATATTAAAGTCAATCCAAGCAAGGATTGGGCCCTTGATCGGAAAGTGGGCCCCAATGAATAATGGGCCAGATTTTCAAAGGTATTTAGGTGCCTAAAGATGCAGATAGGCACATAGTAGAGTTTTCAAAAACAGGTAGGCAGGTTAGGTGCCTAGTTCCCGTTGTTTTTATCGAGGCTGCTTAGGTGCTTCTGAAAAATCCCAGTAGCACCTCTCTTCATCTTTAGGCTCCCAAATACCTTTGAAAATCTGCCCCATTATGAGTAAAATTGAGGAGAGAATGGTACTCCCCTCAAGGGCACATTCTAGCGCTTCTGTACTGGCTGATTGACCCAGATTCTCCCAGCTGGGGAATGTTCCTCCTCATGGAGGTGGAAAGCTGCATTAAGTTTGATGCTGACTAGATCAGCATCAAGTTATCTACTAAAGATCCATAGGGTGGGTAGGGAGACATAACAATTTCTGCACCCACTGCCTGCCCCATTTCACACACAGATGTTCGGGCGTGCCACAGAGGCAGCACTCACCACCTCTACACCCCTTGCACTGGTTGCTGCTAGAGAAGGATATGATATGGTCCACAATCTTCCAAACTATTATTTGGACTATTATTTGCTGTGCTGATGTAGGGTGTAATTTCATTCTCTGTTAAATAACACAACTTTTATAACCGTGAAAAAAGGAAGAAATTCCAGTCCCGGGGAAAATCACAGATTTGTCCATTCACAGAGGAATGTTACAGTTTCATGGTGGAAGGTTTCTCCTTGTAAAAAGTTCTTTCATCTTTGCAAAAAGTTCTATGTGAGAACAAAATGCCCTGCTTTTTGCAAACAATGAAAAGAATTGGAGGGAAGGCTGTTTTCAGTTACATTGAAAGTTTTCTCATCCAGTTCTATCAAGGAGATGTAGATTTAAGGGCATCTTTAATTTAACCCATTGCAGCTAGCAACTGCTACACCTAGGTAAATTCCTGGCCTCATAGATGCCAATGTCAAAACCCTTACTAAACTCAAAGGTGTGGGGATTCCGTCCCTATGGGACTAGCCAATGTAATGTAATGTAATGCTTCATATGTAGAGGTATCATGTTGTTACAGAGTAGGGAGATGATTATCTTTCTGTATACAATATATACAGTTTGGCGGCAACCCCTAGAATAATGCATTAAATTCTTGGGGCAGAAAAATATTGACAAACTGGAGGTAACTATGGGAAGAGCGGTAGTAGTAATTGAGATTGGAGAAATTGACTTTAAAGATAGATTAAAAGAACTGCATATGCAGAGCTTGGTCAAACAACCACCTTGGGAACCACATAAGCACATAGAAGTGCTGTATCTGAATGGAGCAAACACCAAGGACCGTGGAGAACTGTGTTCTAACTGCACTAGGAGTAATAGAGTGATACTAAGAAATTGAAAATTTAGGCTGACTGTCAGGAAACATTCCCTAACAACAAGAGCTATCAAACTGCGCAATAGTCTCCTAGGGGAAGCGGTGAAAGTCCTATTGCTTGAGTAATTTAAAACTGGTCTTCACAAAGTATACAGCTGTATACTACAGAGAACTGTCCAACATATGCAGAGGAGTGAACTAGATGACTTACTATGTCTTTTCCATCTTTGGTTTTAAGATTGCACTTTAAAAATCAGTTTAAGCCCCACAGGCAGGAAGGAACAAAGATGTAGACTGAATTTCTTAGTTTTAGTGAATATAAATTAGGGAGCAGATCATTCATTGGGGTCCATTTACTGGTCCATAAATGGCATGGGTCCATTTACTTCACTGGAGCTGTACCATTTCACACTAGCCAAAGATCTGATCCCTAGATTTTTAAAATTATTTTTGGCATTTATTGAATCCATCAAGGTTTGCTCCATTACCCAGCCTCAATATCTGAGCATTCAAATTATTGCCAGCTTTACTTGCAAACTCAAGCAGGAGGTAAAGTCAGGCAGTGGAAAGTGAATTCAGTTGCTTAATTATTTTTCATGCTAACTACTCTACCTATTTTCTCAGGAGCAAAAACAACCTCCACAGAGCAAGTTTCACTTTTATGTGAAATCCATCATAGTTTCATTACACAAGGTGGAGGCGTGATAGTTTCAATAATTAGGTTATTTCTGAGTGGACTTTACAGTGTCTATGTAATTTTTCCCAGTGTTAACTCTATTAACACAAAACAATCAGCCAAACTGGAGAGTAGCACTTAATACAATGACTATGTCCAGAATTTGTTGTTCTGTTAACATAGGGGTAAGACAAATCCTGCAGTGAGTCATGATGAATAACATGGCTATGTAATTACTAAAGCAGGCAAACCTTCTGGTGAATATTTAATTTGTTGCGGCACCAAAACTATTCATGACTTTGGGTCGAATTTGACAATTAGTTTCAGTCAGAAAAGAAACCTGAAAAAAAAAAGTTGGAAACACTGAAACATTTTGTATTGACATTTAGCTTTGAAATAACATTTTCAAAATGACATGTCGGTTTGAATCAATATTCCATTTCAAAATGTTGTTTCAAATCAACATTGGAAATGTTTCATTTGACCCAAACAAAAAAATATTTTTTGTTTTGGCAAGAAAGACCTTTAAAAAAATTTAGTTTCAGTTCAAAACAAATCGAATTATTTTTCTGTTCAGCCATTGAACTGAAAAATCAATTTGCTCGCTTCTATTAATTATTCCCTTTTCCCCTGAACCTTCTAGTATGATCAGTTTTTAAAAAGCAAAATAGTAAAAAATATTTTTGTTAAAAGAAAGCTCTTGGGAATTGAATGTTCTAACTTCCTGTTTGGTTTCTGATTGATTTTCTAATGAAAAACCCATCTAATTATCTTGTTCTAGTGGTTTTAAGGTTTATAAGTAAGTACTGTTTATAAAAAACCACCGTTTATATTCAGAGAATGAAGAGGAGTTAATACTAAATTCGAGTACATTTTGCTTACTTGTGGGCTTTCCATATGGTAACATTCATTTGAAATGGCTTTCATTTGTACTTCTGCAAAAATGACTAATTTTTTTTAAAAAGTACTCTTAAACTATCATTACATTTGTACTTTATAGTCTCTTGATGTACTGCTCTGTCAATTCAGCTTGGCAGCAGGATGTAGGATTGCACTACCTTGTGTGTCGAACAGAAATAGACATGCAACCCTCACTCAGACAAAACCCCCATAGACATCAATAGGAATTTTGCTTAAGTAAGGGAGTACAGAACTGTGGCCTAGTTGTTGAAATGACTTCATCTTGAAATGAGAAGAAAAATGTCAATTATTTGCTGAACAAAAGCAACATACTTCAGGGAAGCATTAGCCTAACAGCAACTAGTTTACAGATTAAAATCTCAAATCTAGCTGTTTGACGGCAGGTCTGTTTCCATTTCACTGATGTTCACAGCATAGGGTCAATCTTATGCAGTGCAAAAGGGGGCAGGGGAAGGACTTTGTATACCACAAGAGCACAGAGATACCGCAAGTGCAAACCTGTCAAATAATCTGTAACTTGCACAAGCTTCTGCACCCTGCATGAAATTCACCCTTGTACAGAGGGCCAGACCAAGGCCTATGCACTACATAAACCCTCCAAACTGGATTTAAATAGGACTGAGGTGGTGTATAAACCTAGTGCTGCTCTCCTGCAGAGGGGTGAATTTAACCCCACTCTGACCCATTCCCTTTGCCCCCATCTCGCCTCCATTTTCCACCTTGGCACAAAGGCAGGAGAAGGGAATATGTAAGGCTTCAGAATAGATTGAGGAGTGGTTTGGGTTGAATTTCCTGCTCCTGATCTTGCAGTGCACAGCAGCCATTTTGGACAAAGTCCATTACATCTGCCCAGTTGCAAGATAACTGGGATACAGACTCAAGACAGCATATGATAAATAGGATAAGGAGTTAGGCTACCACCTGTTCAGGTTTGTATTCCATACAAGTGCAGTTTCCCTTGTTTCTGACCAGTGGTAGATTTGAGTTAATGCTACCTATTGAATAGCAAATCATTGATCATTTTCTCATGCTTTCCTCCAAAACTTTTCTTAACCCTATTGATTTCAATAGAGTTTAAAGGCATGGTACAAGTTTTGCCCCCAAATGTACCTTATTTATACATTTTAAATATTGGTCGTAAGCAGTTGCAACTGGAGTCACTACTATTAGGTTGTCAGGACAAGTATAGGGCAAATAGAAAAAGAACGAAAGAAAGAAAGATTTGTATTTCTCATGGATATTATGGTGATGAGTGACTTAGAAGCATTATAGATGGATACACTGCTGGTAAAATCAAATCACACTGAATAATTTTAAAACTATTGAATACTTGTGTTCTGATAAAGTACCAATAGTTAAAAAAATTGCAATTTACAAGAAAAGTTCAAGTAAATGTTTGGTAAGACACTGACTAAACACATTACTGAAAAAACGAATATTTGTTTTCTCTGTTTCTAGAGATTCCTATAGTGGTCCTCACTCTTGTATTTGGAAAGAAACAAAAATCTGTCTTCATTAATACAGAAATAGAAAAATGCTTTGTTTACATCTAAATACAGCTCTTTCGTTTGTAGAAAGAAAAGTAGCTTAGAAAAGTTTGTTGCTAAATAAAATCTTGGATCAAATAAATTTAATTAATAATGTGCTAAAGCAACAATAAACACAGGAAATATACATGAATAAAGTGTTCAGAAAGTCAGGCAAATCTTTTAAGACTATAAATATCACCTAAGCTAGGCCACTATAATTAGCAAAGGGTGAACAAAAGAAGATATCCAGAAATAGATATGGGGGGAGGGTGAAATGTCTTGGCTAACCTTATTCAAGTGTTCTTTCCATAGCATAGGAAATGGTTCTAGCTAGCTCAAGAGTTCTGTGGCTATTAACTGATTTTAAAAGGACATTTCCATGTTGTCTCTTTGCCAAGAAAATTCTTTTACTGGCATGTTTCCTATATACAGGAAATATCATCCTTCCTAAGTGACATTGGATGAGACGAAGAGTTATATCTTCATTCTAGTGCTACAATGAGCATGGTCTACTCGTCTCAACTGATTACCTTTATGTATTTATTCGTGAATATTTAGGGTCATATTCTAACCTCACAATCTGCCCTAAGTAAGGGACAGTGCTGTGAATTGTGGCTCTGAGGGCTTGTCTTCGCTGCTAAAAAGGCTGTGTTTTTTTTTTAACCTCAGGGTAAGTAATGAATGTGAGCTAGCCTGAGGTAAAAACTCAGGCACATTAGTTTTACCAGGAGGTAAATTCACCAAGGGTAACCCCAGGTGGAAGTATAAGTCTGACTATGGCAAGTTAACCCCACAGTAAAATTGAAGTGCCTGGTCTTCATTATAATTTACCTCAAGATAGCCCATGTACATTAGTTACCCTGAGATTAAAAACACAGCTTTTTTTTTTTTTAAAGCAGTGAAGACAAGCCTTTTGTCATCATTCATTCTCTGATTCCCCCCTTGCAGAGGGAGGGGGTGAAGGTGGGGACTCGGGAGGGAAGCATACCCCTGTGGTATGCGGTGCAAGGATGTTGAGAGGCATCTATACCCCCTTGCTCCCTAGGCGGGTGATTGAGAAAGTAACAACCTTTCCCTTACTGATTATCAATGTGAGTAAAGTTGTGTGTGTGGACTCAGTCTAACATATCTTACTGGGAGAAAACTTTCATGGAAGTCAATGGGAGTTTGTCTGAATAACGAGTGCAGTCTTAGGTCCTACATATGTATATTTAGAATTTAGTGTGAAGTGTCTGCCTGGTTTCTTTGGTAGGAGTTCCCTTGTTAAATCGCTCACTATTATATTTTTCTAAGACATTATTCACCTGTTTCCAACTTCCCATATATTCACCCCTTTTTCCTTTCATTTCTCTGCCTCTTGAAAACTGTATTAGCACCAGCTTTGCCACCTGGAGTAGCATTTTTAGCCCTTTATATCTATGGGCCAGTTTGCATCCCTCCACAGAAAAACCCACAGCAGGGGCCAGAAAAATTCTGTGAGATTCCCCCAGAGACATCTCTGTGAATCATCCTCTCAGGGGAGAGGAATTTGTGGGGTTGTGAAGTGAGGAAGGGGATAAGGCTTCCCATCCCTCTTGAAGCCTCAAATCTATGGGAAGAGGATCTTCTGCATGGATAAACTCTGCCTCTGTGATATTCCAGTGGCCTTCTTTCTGGAGCTCAGGAACAGCCACAAAGATGGCCCAGAGGTAGCCAATCCGAACTCTATTAGCTTCCCCCAGGTTTCAGCAAAGAAATCCAGCTGTTAACAGATGATGATGCTGTGCAGAGTAGCCTGTCTTGTGCTCCATTCCCACTTAACTTGGTATCCACTCCCACAATTGGTAGAGTCCCTTCCATGCAGAGGGACTTCATAGGGTGCTAGAGAGGGGGAAACAGTGCCACAGATGTAGAACTCCCTGTCTCCCCCTTCTGTGCAGCTTGGAAGAGATCATTTAATAACTATAACTTATGCAGTAGAACAACTCCACATAAAAAGCATGACCAGACTATTTTATGCCCAAAACGTTGAGGCTTAAAATCTTTTAGCAGTAATTTTTAATATGAATCAAACCCACGCTGCCAATACTTGTTACTCTTTGGAAAAGTTAAATTGCTGCAGAAAATGACATCAAAGAGACCATCTTTTTTGTTATATGTTTTACAGTGCCTAGCATATTTCCTTGTCTACCAGGACCATCCTTTCTATTCTTTCTTTTACTACCACAGTCACTATGGAACGTGACCTGCCGTTCTGTAGACCACACAAATACCTGTATCATACCAATGAAGAAAAATTAAACCTCAGCACCTTGGCAAATTCATATTAATTATATAAATTATTCAAATTATCTTGTTTTGTTTTAAAACAGCAACATATGTATCTAGCTAGCTAAATATTTTTAATTATCCTGATGCTAATCTTAGCACCCCGTACATAAACTAGAAAAATTACATTTTCTGTGTAGGGGACCAAAATTCTCTCTACCATATTTAGGGCCAGATTCTGCCACCCTTACTCACCTTGAATAGTACTATACTATGCAAACAATCCCATGGATTTCAATAGGACTCTCTGTGATAAGATGCTACTCAACTTGAGTAAGACAGGCAGAATCTGTCCCTTAGTTTGCACTGCTTCCTGACTTTTTTTTTTTAAGCAACAAAATTTCTGTAACTGTAGTTAACATCTTGAGAACAAAAAATATTCTTCTGCTTTGGGATTTTGATCTCAAGCTTGCATGCCCACATATACCCAAAGACATATTGAACAAGAGGCATTTTTCTCTCTTTAGAAGTAGTATTCCATGTGGTTTTATGTGCTCACATAACCCCTGTTCCAATATTTCAAAAGATACAGAACTTCCCAGCATGATGATAAAGTTTTCCTGTGTTCCAATAATAAAAGCTGAACGTACCAGTAATTTCCAGTTCCTTTGTGGCCAGGCAGCTTGTGAAGACTAACTCACTCATAAGTACCCAACCTGCAATATCAGTGTGGGAGTCGGAAACAGATGTTCACTGGACAATACAATTTGTTGTCACTGTCGATACTATGTGGCACTTTTCCCAACTGAAATTGTTTGTGGATGGAAAAGAATGTAAGGAGTGATTCATGCCCAAAATGATTATTTTTTTCATTTGCTAGGTGCTACACATCTAAATGACAGAACAATAGGGAATTAAACAATCAAAATACAGTATGCTGGTGCATCTATGTAATACTTTACCGAGCAGTGTTTACAGCATTTTCCCCAGAGTCATGACTATTCTCAGTATTATTATGAAAATGTTGAGCACATAGGGTCAAATTCACTTCAGTTATAAAATGCATAAAACTCTACTTATGTCAACGGTGCTGCACTCATTTATGCTAGCAGAGAATATGGTCCATAGTATCTATTTATTTTCCTAGAGACTCAGCAGTTTTCTTCTGTAAAAGTTACAAATTAGCATTCTCGTACATAAAACAGTTAATTTATTTTAATGGCTTCTCTGTTTCTTAGCAATTTTTTCAGGATTTTTGAATCATTCAAAAATTATCAAACACTCAAAATAGTAAAATTTTCTCATGAGAATAGAATAGAATGCCTAGCATTGATTTGAAAATATCATGAATATTACAAAAGCAAAAGCACTAGATCATACTTACCGTAAGAGACAATGGACTAGCCTAGGTGCTTTTTAAATTAAATATTAATTTTTTAGAGATGCATCAACCATATTTAACAATATACTGGATGCAGAAAAGCTACTTGAAATCAAGCCTACCATGTGACTATATTTATGAAAACAATTTCTTCTCAATATGAGCCATAATGAAAGTTAAAGACATGATTGTCATAACTCAGGGGCATTCCTACTGTATTCTTACACTGCAAATCTGTGATATAATGTTCAAGATACATTTAAAAATTAAGACATCTTAGCTCTGATTCTGTGCCCAGTGAAGACAATGGCAAACCTCCGATCCGGTGACAAATTGAAGCTACAAAAATCAACTATGTGAGCATGCTTCAATAGGAAAATAAAGAAAAAGAAGACTATATTCATGATAGGGTCCAACCAGGAGTGAAATTATTTTAAAACTATAAAGCCAAAGTGTTGATTCATTTTTACAAAGACATGGGGTAGTATTTGACAGAATTTCTATAATAGTAATTTTGCTCTCATTGCTTCACGTATCCTGCAACAGACTACTTTAGTACTGTTTGCATGAAATATTTTTATCAGCGCAAAACATGAGCTGATCCTCAACTTTGTGGGGTGGGGCGCGTTAAAACTATCACAACACTGAACATTAAGATTCCCGTTATGATCCCACAACTTTAATGGTTTTAGACTTACTGTAAAAGAATAGTTGTAATGGAGGAGCACTGTTTCCTCAAATGATTTCCTTTAAAAGCTTAAATTCCGTGCCTGACTTCCAAATTCATCATGTGATACGAATGAAACAAATTAGCTGACCAGATATCTTCTTACTATATGTTCCATTCTATGCATCCAATGAAGTGGGCTGTAGCCCACAAAAGCTTATGCTCTAATAAATTTGTTAGTCTCTAAGGTGCCACAAGTACTCCTGTTCTTTTTGCGGATACAGACTAACACGGCTGCTACTCTGAAACCCATAAATTATATGTATATTTTTGAGTGTGTGCATGTGTATATTTGTGCATGGATTAAATTAAGGTTTTCATCACATAGGAGTTGGCATGTGCCAAAAATGATTTAGGCTTAGAGTTGAATCTGCATTTGACCAGGGGTTTAGACTAATCGAGCAGCAGTTACATTTCTCACTTCATCATCATGCCTTGGATTGTACAGACAGATCTTTAATTTATGAAAATGACAAAATTAAACGTTCATACCAGACATCCCATTAGGTTAAGGGGGTAGAGGGGAAAGACTGTATTAGGCCTTGCACCCAACAGAGAAGAAGCCCTGAATGCACAAAACAGCTGGGAAACTTCATGTGTAGTATATAACTTGAATAATGAATCCAAGTTAGAAATTAATTCTAAATAGTCAAATGAAACAAACCCTATTTCCTGGCCCTGTAGTCCTTGTCTTTGTAAAATACGGATTTATAGCTGTTGTGTTGTCTTGGTGCATTGTCTTTTTCAATATTAATATTAATCTTGTTTTAGCCATCATGCAGATTGAAGTCTAATAAACACTTTGGGACTTTTAAGACCTTTAATTGTAATACTGTCTCTAGAATGTGGTTATCTTAAAGTTTTGCTATTACTTAGCATTTCAATAATTACGGGGGGGGAGGGGGTTAAGTCTTTTCTTTGTAAAAGTAGCTAGTCCATTTTGAAAATTTTGTTGATGTTAATATATTAAATGTCCACTGAATAATTTCTGGTTGTACCTTCCTGCCAGGCCACATTTAGGTGTTAAAAAAAGAGAAACTTATACTGGAAACAAATTTCAATCTTTATGTTACAGGAAGGATTTCAAAGAAGATCAGAGATAACTTAAATTAGAAAGAACCTGCCCTACCTTTTATTAACTTGAACAAATATTGTTTGGAAAAGAGGAAATCCTTGGACACTGTATAATGTCACTTTGTAAACCAGAGTTAGTTAGAGTGCTCTGAATCTCATCTTTTGATCTCAGGCAATATTTTTCCCTGTTATGTCACAAAGGTCACCTGGCTCATGTGTGACAAACTGCCTGCATAAGTCACAGTGCCAGTGGCAGAGATTTGTAACCATGTCCCTGGTCCATTGCCTTTGAATTATTTCACAGGCCCTCTGCTTTACATTTACACTCTGTCGGAAGATGAACAGGGGAAGGGAGTAAAATCAAGGGCAGGGTCTCATCCTGAAGGACAAGGGGAAACAGGTGGAAGGTTAATGGCCCTGGAGCGTATCCACAAGCCTCTCAGGCTTGATATATGGGCCTCAGGCCTAAAACGGGCATTGGCTTTCAAAGATATATTATTTCATTTGAGGAGAGACATTCTGGAGTTCCTGCATTTGTCTGCTGATAGATGATCCTCTGTCCACAATTGGTTATGGCGTGTGAGTTTTCCTTGGGCCTGCTCCCGTACATAAAAATTTTGCTGAGCTCTCCAACCTTTCACATGCCTTTAAGAATGGGACGTGTGCAGGCCGTTTGGCAGGCTGTTGAATTTTTGTGGCTGCTATTTTAGTAGTTCCTTTTGAACCAGGAGGCAAGTGGGGGATGAAAGACACTTCTGTTCATTCATACATAACTTGATAAGGGTGGCCTTGCAACAACAACAAAAAAAATAGATGTCAGGAATCAATTATGAATGTGTGTGTCAGGGTCCTAAGATGAGCTTAGATCTTCAAATGCAATATTTCTGTATTGACATTTTACCTATGTAAGGATACACAGAGTAATGTAACAATTTAGAGAACTTCTCACAGTCCCCTGTCATTTTGATTTATAATATTTCATTTTTACTAATTATTTTCAAATGTGCTTGAGTATTTGGTGATGCAATAAATTACCCAATCCATAGCCAAAGATGCTTTATTAGGGGGACCTATCCAGCACAGTGCTGAATGCCTACTGGGAATTGCTGTACACTTACTATGAGGTGCTCAGTACCTGGTAAGGTGGAATTGAACCTAAGTCTCCCCTTTCATGAATCCCACATCCTGGATGAGTGCTCTAACCAGTTAAGTAAAAATCCTAAAGTCGATACCTTGTAGTATCAGGTCCTTACTGACCACATTTTAATTAAGTTATTGTACAGTTAGGGCCCAATCCTGCTTTCATTGATATCAGTAATATATGATTGAGTTGAACAGTCAGGATTAGGCCAATAGGGCATGATCATGCAAAAATGTACTAGATTAGCGCTTAATACTAAACATAATCCTGTTGATTAAATAGAACTATGCTTAGTGGTAAGCACCACAACCAACAGTAAGTGTTTGCAGGATCAGGCCCCTGCTCTGAAAGTTAATTTATACATTCATTTGGGCCCTGATTCAGCAACACACTTAAACACATGCTTAAGTGTCACAAGCATATGCTTAAATACCTTTCGATAAAGCTCTCAATTCAGCAAAGAGCCCGATTCTGCATTCATTGCACACGCAGAATTCCCATTGGCTTTCCTTTGGCTGTATGGCCATGATAAATTATCATCTAGCATTTTGTTTAAAGTGCCTCTGGATAGTTAGCAGATTGTTAACAAGTTTTTCTTTTGATCTTTAGGATGTTTAAATACACATATAATGTTTGTGTCTCTATTTCCTGATAACTATTATAAGACTTTATTTTGGAGATAACTTATTCGTATACTTTGACAACATGAAGCAAGGAAAAGTTGGGTCTATAATTTAGCTACATAAAATATTATTCATTTAAAAATTATTTTCTAATAGACTTCACCATACTTACAGTAGATTTTATTTAAAATAGTTCATATCAATTATTTTCAAATCTGCCACATTTTTATTATTGACATTTTTGCTCCAGATATATTGGATAAAACAGGCAGGCAAACAAACAAAATCATGACATATATATCTATGTATGAAGTCACCGTGTAGTTTTTGTTTGTTTGTTTGTGCTGTCTTTAAGAGTTTGTGTTTATAGAAATAATTGTTTGATTTTTATAAAATGGTTGTTACGTTAAAAACTAAACTTAGAATCATGGGAGGCTCAATCTCAAATTAACATTGAACAGAAGTATTGCTACATGTGTAGCCTATGGATTTAGGGCCTGATTCTGCTGTCATGAAAATTAAAGGCAAAACCACCATAGACTTCAGTGGGAACAGGATTAAGATCATCTTGTATTTCAGTCTCTATAGATAATGCACTGTTGTAAAGCAATTATGGATTCCTTTAGAATCCAGCAGAGTTTAAGTTAGACAAGTGAGTTAAAGACTTGAGAGATGTATTTAGTACTGACTGCAGCAGTAGGAAGGAAATCTGAGAACTTGTTAAAAGGAAAGATTTAGAATCAGAAATTCTACAGAGAACTGAACAGAGGGTGTTAGCAGTCAGGAGGATCTGCTTTTCCACTTGTTGCTTTGATAATGGATAAAAGGCTGTCATGAACTAGAAGATACCAGCTGGGAGCAAATAGAATATTCCTGGCAGAGGGCTGCTCCCAGACTACACAGGCATTCTTTTAAATTATAGAGAATACAGAGAAGTTGTTTTTGTCATCGTCATCAGTGTTGATGTGGGTATCTTCTGTCCATGTTTAAAATGTTTGTCATCTAAGTTTATTTTAAAATTTATTTTTATTTATCTTTTCTGTGTTATTTGTCTATCATTAACTAGATAAAAATACTTCAGATATTTCATTTAACTGAACGAGGAATCCCAGAATACCAAAGAACTAGATCAAATATAAAATTCTGCTGCCTTGGTAGATCTCTCGTTTGTTCTGAACGTGAAGGGATTGCACCTAGGACTCAGATAATCGTACACATGCCCTGGGAGGAATAACTTGCTTGTAATCAGTTGCTTAGCTGTTTTCTTGTAGGCAAAATGTTTGACACTTTAAAATCAATGGGTTCTATACCTGGAATGGGAATTACATTAGCAATATCATGTGTTAGAACGAGTGATCCCTGCATGAAACAAACAAGTGCAAACATGACAACAGGCATAGGGCCCAATCCTGCAAATATGATCCACTTTACTTGTGCATACTCTCTTTGACTGCAAGTTACTGACATGCTTAAACATTTGCAGGATTGTGCCCACAGCATTTTCTATGGTGAGTGCTCAATGAGATCAGGTATAGTGCTTACTTATGCCAGTAAGCAGTATAGCTGGTACTAAATGTTGGCAGGGCATGATACTGCAGTTCTTCCTCTGGCAAAACCACCACTGAGGTTAATGAGTTTTGACCAAGAAAGAACTAAAAGGATTGGGCTCATCAAACAGTAAATGCTTTAGTGGAGCTGAGTTATTTCAACTTGCATTCTTCCAGCCAAAGCAAAAGGCATACTTAATGCCCTGTTTGTCATTCTATACTGTTCATTTTAATGATATATTTAGGGCCTCATCTTACTTTGTATTCTTATGTGTAATTACCTGTATTAAAAAAAACACTCATTACTGTTCTGTTCCACTGACTTAATTATACTCCTTAATTAAATCTTGACTAACTGGGGGTCACTGCAGTGTCAGTGGGATTTGTCACTATTTGTCAGCAGGTGTCTGGTCACATCTATTTCTGGTTTCCGTACTGCTGCAATCTGTTTTCAGAGCTTGGTCTTTTTTAAATGCAAAGGACAATTATGTGTTAGCTTATTGTGTTTATTTTGTGACAAATTAAATGAAATGCCAATGAATCCACTCAGTAATTTTCTTATGTATTAGCACTCACTGGATCTTTAAATTCAGGAAGAGTAACTGTAAACCTTGTCAAAACACAATCCAGTACCTGAAATGTTCTCCTTTACAATGCTCATGCCTTTCTTCACAATAGAAATTGTAGTTTTATTCATTTACAAGATAATTGAGTGTACAATAGATGTAAAACATATGATGCAAAAATCAATCCAGTGATACTTCCTCCCTCTCTCGTCCACCCCTTCAACATGGAACGAATCTAAAACACTACCAGCAAGGATAAGCTAAATCTATATTGTACACATAACAAATACAACTGGCATGTGCAACTATTGCTGTGTTGCTTAGAGTCAAAATACCAGCAGGCCTGATTCTGCACTCCCTGAATAATTCAAGTTTTGTACGTGCAATGAGTGAATAGGGGTGTCAGATTATATCTGCCATTTCTTTCTATTTCAAATTTGCATGTTTTGGGTTTGTTATTTTAGTAAGTTACTTAAGGGAAATACAATTCCCATGTTTATGTATATAATAGGCACCTAATGTTCATCTGAATAATTGATTAGTCAAGTCAGGCTTTCATAATTAGTTGTTGGCTTTCAGTATAAGCCCACAAAACAGTTGCTGTCAGTCTACAAATATTTTTAATTTATTAATATATATGTTATCAAAAGAGCAGCAGTAGTTACCTGGAAAGCATTTATTATTTATTCTTTGGAGGCTGAGATACATGTATAGAACAGAAATACTATTTTCAATCTATTGTAACTTTCCCAGAAAACTATCTTTTTCTGCTGAAAGTTTTCATGGTTGTTCTCTGTCTATAAGCAACCGCTTTTTGAAAGTTTTATAAAATTCTATTAAATCATTTCTGAATTATCCAAAGGTGGAAAAGTGGTATGTTTAATTGGTTAAGAAACTATGCATACAACTTATTTGTAGTTGTATAAATAACCATCATTTAGATGTATAGGTAGTAATATCTATCAGTAGTAACATTATCAATAGATACTATGAATAGATAAACAGATCTGTTGGTACAACACATGTAGTAGTGGTATCCAAGTTATAAATTGGGGAACTATATGATAAATTGCAGATTTATATGATAAATAATTTATCATGCACTTTGATTGCCTCACCTGAACTCTGCCCACTAATCCATCTCTGCTGCCTCAGATTCCAAACGTTTCAGCAGCTTCCAAGCAGCTGCCATTTTTAAAAAAACAACTTGCTGCAAAAATGTTTCCTTATTTACCTGCCAGTGTGGAATTTCCCTACAAAACTACTTCAGTGCGAGGGCTAAGCGAAAAAATATTCAGTTATAAACCCATAATAAGTTTAAGGTCCAATGTATGATAAACTATCCGGGCTAGAAATGGGTGCTTTATCCAACTGGAGAGCTAACAATCCCCCACTTTCCATTAGGAGAGAACATTTGTTTCTAGCACAGGTAGACTGTGAAATACTGGATTTTAAAAGGACATTATGATTTACAGAAAAGGTATTTTAGCTGTTATTCAGGGTCTCTGAAAATTATTGGTTATACATTTTTCTCTCTGGCACCAATTCAGGAAAGCATCCCTATTCACAAAAGTACTTGAGCAGGTACTTAATGGGACTGAAGCACATGCTTAAAAGTTAAACAAGTGCACAGGTGTTTTTCTGTATCAGAGCCCCTCTGAGGCCTGTGAGCTTGGGCTCAAGCTCCTAGCTTTATGGGCGGGAGAATACAAACATCAGGACCACTAAAACTTCTTCAAAATGCAAATCTAAAACATTTTTAATAAAGTTATCCAGCAAATATGTGCTGTAAAAACTATATCATAGTGCTGTCTAGAGATTTTTTTGCTACCCATTTTAGTGACTTGTCGCATGGTTTCACCACTGCAGGTTACGTGGTCCCACAAATTCATGCCACAAAACTTTCATCCTATACCACAGCATAATGTATATAACATATATTTTAGAATATATCTATACATTGTATATATGTAATACATCTGAATATATAGAAGATAGATATTCTGTAGGCATATACACAAATGTATATTGAGAGAGACAGATAGATGCATCTATGTGTAATATTCCTCAAACTGAAGCCTAATAATGCACCTCCTAATGCAAAAGGCAAATATACTTTTAAAGTTGTAGGGGAAAGTTCATCTTGCCTTGTATTATCATTTTGTATTATTAGATTAATAGTATTTCTCATTCCCAAGTGTTATAGTAATTGCAAGATCATATTGCAATACGGGCTGTGTCTATAAAGAGTCAGTGTTAAGGTTACTGTGGCAATCTTAACTATAAATTTACTGATTTGTGTATTGTTAAAATCTCAAATGTAATGTTATATTAATGTAGGGGTTTTTTTTAATGGGAAATGAGTTTAAAAGCATCAGTAATTACCTGGAAAGCATTTATAATTTAGTCTGTTGGGATAATTAAAGATTAGAGCTGTGCGAACATTGAAATATCCATGTTCTCATTATTACCAAACAAAGTTCTCACCAGTTCTCTTGTCTATTAACTTAAGGGTTTCAAAATATTTCCCAGTGGTATTGTATGGTTATCTTAGTTCTTCCATCTAGATTTTGAAACCGTGTTGTTCAAAAAAGTGTATTATTGAGAGAAATGAATATATTTGTTAAAATGATTTACAATTTCATGCTTAGACAGGTGAACTGATTACAAAGAGGACTAGAGATCATATAAATAAACAATGAATTTTAAAGCTGAATAGGATCTCAGTCTGTTTTTCTAGGTTACAGTTAAATGAGAGTCATTATGTAGGCTTTCAGATAAGCTCACAAAGCTCTTATCTATACAAGCCTGATAGATCTGCCATTATTCTTAGTGAATAACAGAAGTTATATCATTCAGTTTCATTAAAAATGCATTAATCCTTTTTTAGTAACCTTCTTCTAATTCATTGATTCAATTATACACTGAACAATAAAAATGTTTAGTATAATAAAAATACAGTACTAAAATGTGCTTTATATATAAATAGTGTATTGCAGTCAGATTATACAGGGTTTTAAATATATATGTATTAACATAGAAACGTCAAGATTTTGGGCTACTAAGTATGTTTGTTGAACATTTTTGAAACCAGGTACTAGACAAAAATTTGGTGTTTAAAAAAAGAAAGGCTGAAATGATTCCACGAGACATCACGTATAGATTACACCCAGTTCTGCAATAATTTCCCATGTAGAACTCCCACGAAAGTCAATGCCAATATGAGAGCTAATTCGTAAAAGAGCCAGGCACTATTATAAGAAGTATGCATGTAGTAGTCCTAAATACTACAAAGCCCCAAGCATCCAAAAGGTTCTGAGCAGCAGGTGAACACTTAAGCTCTAATGGAGTGCATGGACTTGAGTCTGCCTACTAGGATCCCATTGCAGGATCAGTTCCTAAAGTGGTAATAGTAAGGGCTACCTTTTGAGGAACTTACCCACAACTTTTGACTCAGTCCTTACTCAGACAAATTCCCACTGAAGTCAGTAGCGTTTGGTTTGAATGATAGCTAAGTAAGACCCTCAGGATTTGTTCAGAGTTAACAGGAAATATTATGAGGGTTATGCTTGCTACACAGTAATTGCAGAACATGGCAATTTTATTAGCAAATTTAGCAGCAATGGCAGCTGCTACAATTTTATGTTAAAGAAAGTACACTAGCCATGACCTCCATAATTTAAGCATAGCTGTTAGTTTTGTTGCTTAGATTAATCAGTTACAGCTGTGGTTTTCAACCTTTTTTCATTTGTGGACCCCTACACATTTTGAATAGAGATGCAGACCCCTTTGGCAATCGTAGACAGTCGAAAACAGTTGAAAACCACTGTTCTATGGTAACGACAACCCCTTTCACAGACCCCTTAGACATAGTCTGCAGACACTAGGCAGTGACGCTGGAACTAAGGGTGCTGGAGGTATGGCAGCACCTCCCACCCATCATAAACAGGGTTTACAGTTTTGTTCAGTGGCTTTCAGCACCCTACTATACAAATTGTTCCAATGCCACTGCCTGGGGAACTGCGGACCAGAGATTGAAAACCACTGGTTACAGTATTTCAGCCTTTCAAGAATTCTATTCATCCACTTTGCCAAGGCTAGTAATTTTTTGTTGACAGGCCAGTAAAGTATCATTAGTTGTACTTTATCCATAATCTTAATTGATTATGGTAAAAGTGAGTAAGTAGAATTGTACCTGGGCTGGAAAATTTCCATGCCAATTGTTCAAGGCTGGTGTAATTTCTGTAAGAACTAAAAAGCAAGAGGAAAATAAAAGCACGCTGTATTTTCATTAGTCATCTCTTTTCAGCTTTATGTTCTTTTCTCTGTAGCAAAGGAGATTTATTAAAAGCAACGACCTGAGGTCTTCATTCAGATATGAGGTTTGCGGTACAGTATAATTTGCACTATAGGGCAGAGGTCACACTGATGAGTCTGTTAATGCAGTCACTCTGGGATAAGATCAATCTCCATACTTCATCATATTGACCTAATAGCTCATTGGCACTTCCCTCCTTGAACTGATTAGCTCATGTGTGAAAAGAGATTGATGGGTTTCTGACCCTGAGGATTCTATCAGGGTACCACCCATGACAGGAGAATTAGATGTTTTCACCACTTCATTTGGGTGGCTCATTATGTGCATGACTCACATAATAAGGGAATAAAGGTCATATAATTGTTTTATCAATTATTCAGAACAAGACATCAGGGTTTTTTTCAGTTTTGATTTATACTATTATATACTGAATCTTTTCCAACCAGGACATAAAAAGTAGCCATGAATAACCTGAATGCTAAGCATGACTACCTTCAACAACCACATATTAGTGACTTTATAATGTTATTTTTCCAATGCAAAGTAATAATAGATATTAGATTTAGAAAGGACTTCATGGGTCATGTAGTCCAACCCTCTATATCATGACAGGATACTGATGAGATATATATATCCAAGTATATATGTGTGTGTGTGTGTGTGTGTGTGTGTATGTATGTGTATATATATATATATATATATATATATATATATATATATATATATATATTCATGTAGTACTAGTATTGTCTGTCCAGCTCAGACTTTTAAGTGACAAGTTGCATGCAAAATTTGAGTTAAAATATAAAAAATGCAATTTTTTCCCATCTTTAAAGATCATTTGCAGGACCCCAGTTTCAACCTAGTTCATCAGCCAGTCACATATTTGCAAAATGCATATATCCGATACAGAACACTGGATTTTAATGCTGTGTTATCGCATATGAGAAGGGCCCTACCAAATTAGCAGCCCATTTTTGGTCAATTTTGTGATTTCAGCTATTTAAATCTGAAATTTCATGGTGTTGTAATTGTTAGGGGTCCTGACCCAAAAATGAGTTGTGGGGGGATCGCAAAGGTTATTGTAGGGGGAGTTGCAGTATTGCTACCCTTACTTCTGCGTTGCTGCTGCTGGCAGCAGCGCTGCCTTCAGAGCTCGGCAGCTGAAGAGCAGCGGCTGCTGGCTAGGAGCCCAGCTCTGAAGGCAGAGCTGCCTCCAGCAAAAGTGCAGAAGTAAGGATGGCATGGTAGGTATTACCATCCTTAGTTCTGTGCTGCTGCCTGCAGAACTGAGCCCTCAGTCAGCAGCCACCACTCCACGGCCACCCAGCTCTGAAGGCAGCAGTGCAGAAGTAAGAGTGGCAGGGCATGGTGTTGCCATCCTTACTTCTGTGCTGCTGCTGGTGTGGCGCTGCCTTCAGAGCTGGGTTCCCAGCCACCAGCCGCCACTCTCCGGCTACCCAGCTCTGAAGGCAGCGCAGAAGTAAGGGTGGCCACACCACAGTGCCCCTAAAATAACCTTGCAACACCCCTGCAGCAACTGTTCTGACCCAAGTGAAGCAACTTCCTTTTGAGTCAGAACCCCCAATTTTAGAAACACTGGTCTCCCCCATGAAACCAGTATAGTATTGGGTAAAAGCACACAAAAGACCAGATTTCACAGTCCGTGATGTATTTGTTATGACTGTGAATTTGGTAGGGTCCTACATATGAGACAGGAAATCTGTGATACAAAAATAAACCGCAGCCAGAAGACAAATTTAAAATTGGCTAATGGTAGATTGAGTTTTAAAATGTGTGCATTGTCATAGAGTCTTTACAAATATAAAGCAGTATAAACTGAGGGCCTGATCATTTTTTAAGTCAAGAAGTTTTGTCTGAAAATTGGCTACTGGATCAGGTTCTAAAGTATTTATAATAAAATGTAATACCGCCCAACTTCAATATGTCTGATTGCAGGATACACAGCTATGCAACATTATAAAGGACATGGAGTTAGACATTCTCATTGTATTCTTGTATATGGAATAAGAGAGCAAATTGCTAATAATATCCTGCTGCATTATTTCCCTAGACATTCTGGCTTTATTTGGGGGACTGTCCATTTATGGGGAATGGTAGATTTTTTTTATTTACATAGAAGTTCCCATGTATGTTCCACACAGTGAAGCAGCCCTTTACTATTATTATTTTTATAATAGCACAGAGACCTCCGCTGAGACAGGATCCATTATGCGAGGTATTGTATAAACACATAATGAGAGACAGTTTTGCCCTGGAGAGCTTACCATCTAAACAGACAGGACAGACAAAGGGTGGGAAAGAAAACAAAGACACAGAGACTTGCCCAGGTCATACAGCAGGTTAATAGCAGACCCAAAAAATTCCTGTCTCCCAGTCCAATGCACTGTCTATTAGATCACAATGAATGTGTTTCTAGATCAGTTCAAGTTACTAGCACACAAATTTCTCAGATTAATTGTGGATTGCCAGATCCTACAACATAGGGAAAACTTAATTTTCTATGCATTCCTTGCATTCTCTATTACAAGATCATATAACTTCCCAGTGAATAAAGAATAAATATTGGGTGAGCTCTTGAACCATCTAGTTAGGGCTAATTCATTGACAAATTACTGCATGCAAGGCACTCATTGGATGAAGGGGAGTGAACCACAGGCAACATAGGTCCTTTCCTCATCCCCTGGCTGACACCCAGAAGTGAGCAGAGAAAACCTAATAAGCCTCTTAAACTTCTTCCCAGACTAAGGAAGAACCTGCTCTTGCATATAGGCATTTAGGAACTCACTGAGCAACATTTAGAGGTGTTCTCACAAGGCTGTGTCCAACTGAGTGAGTTGACCACTGCTTCAGCATTCCATACTCACTTCGTTGTAAGGTCCATGTTCATTTTGTGCCTTGAACAAGCACCAAGTCCCTTACTGGAAAAACATTTTAATTAGGGCTGTCAATTAATCGCAGTTAACTCATGCGCTTAAGTCAAAAAATTTAATCGCGATTAATCGCACTTATAACAATAGAATACCAATTGAAATTTATTAAATATTTGTGGGTGTTTTTCTACATTTTCAATATTGATTTCAATTACAACTCAGAATATAAAGTGCACAGTGCTCACTTTATATTATTTTTGATTACAAATATATGCACTGTAAAAATGATAAAAGAAATAGTATTTTTCAGTTCACCTCATACAAGTACTGAAGTGAAATCTCTTTATCATGAAAGTGTAACTTACAAATGCAGATTTTTTTTCAGTTACATAACTGCACTCAAAAACAAAACAGTGTAAAACTTTAGAGCCTACAAGTCCACTCAGTCCTACTTCTTATTCTGCCATTTGCGAAGACAAACAAGTTTGTTTACATTGACTGGAGATACTGCTGCCTACTTCTTATTTACATTGTCACCTGAAAGTGAGAACAGGCGTTTGCATGGCACTATCGTAGCCAGCATTGCAAGGTATCTACATGCCAGATATGCTAAACATTTGTATGCCCCTTCATGCTTTGGCCACCATTCCAGAGGACATGCTTCCATGCTGATGATGTTCATTAAAAAAATAATGGGTCAATTAAAGTTGTGACTACTTCTTGGGGGGAGAATTGTATGTCTCCTGCTCTGTTTTACCTGCATTCTGCACATATTTCATGTTATAGCAGTCTCAGATGATGACCCAGCACGTTTATTTTAAGAACACTTTCACAGCAGATTTGACAAAACACAAAGAAGGTACCGATGTGAGCACTTGACCCAAGGTTTAAGAATATGAAGTGCCATCCAAAATCTGAGAGGGACAAGGTGTGGAGCATGCTTTTAGAAGTCTTAAAAGAGCAACATTCTGATGCGGAAACTACAGAACCCAAACCACCAAAAAAGAAAATCAACCTTCTGCTGGTGGCATCTGACTCAGATGATGAAAATGAACATGTGTCAGTATGCACTGCTTTGGATCGTTATCAAGCAGAACCCATCATCAGCATGGAAGCATGTCCTCTGGAATGGTGGTTGAAGTATGAAGGGACATATGAATCTTTAGTGCATCTGGCACGTAAATATTTTGCAATGCCAGCTACAACAGTGCCATGTGAACATCTGTTCTCACTTTCAGGTGACATTGTAAACAAGAAGCAGGCACCATTATCTCCTGCAAATTGAAACCAACCTTGTTTGTCTGAGTGATTGGCTGACCAAGAAGTAGGACTGCATGGACTTGTAGGTTCTAAAATTTTACATTGTTTTATTTTTGAATGCAGGTTTTTTTGTACTTAATTCTACATTTGTAAGTTCAACTTTCATGATAAAGAGATTGTACTACAATTATAATTACAGTTGAAGTCAGTGGAGTAATTGTAGAATAGCACTGGTATAATTGAGAACAGAATCTGGCAGAATCTTGTGTACAAACCAGTTCTTGGAAGATACTGTAGGTGTCACTTGTTTAGTGAGAAAGGTTACACCTCCTTTCCCTTATTCCCTGGCTCTTTCCTATTATCCACACCCCCTTGAGTAGCAATAATGGAAATCAAGAGATGCAGAGCTTGATAGACAGGAGAATATACACATAGCAAAATTTAAATTAGAGCCAATTTAAGCATTTTGTGTATTTTAACGTATGCAAAAATCAGCACTATGGGACATGCAGCACATGAAAGTACAGAACCTTACGTGCATAGAGAGGTTATTCTAGTTGTCCATTATGATGACAGAGGTTCTTTCTGAAATTAGCATGTCTCTGTTGCACAAGAAATAAATATGTTCTCCATCTTATATTTAGTTGATTGTTAATAGACTATTTCTTATTGCAAAAAATAAATTCCATTCTCACTAGGATGAAGGTCCTCCTTAATCTTTCTCTTAGCAATGCATCTGTATGTGCTGTATTGATTTCTCTCAGGTTTTGATGTTGCTGTTTTCTAATAAATTTCACAAATGAGAGCTAATACAGTGGTAAACTTTATATATAGACTACTGAAATAAGTGTCAGCTGCAAAAATGGGGTAGGTGTGAGAAAAGTGATGCAATAACTATCCAATAAATCACCAAGCAGGAGATGAACTTTAAATATTAGAAATCATTTTACATAATGCTAAAACACTTGTGACTCAAAGATGTCAATAGGGACTTTAATCAAAGGCTGTTGTAACATATTTTATAATTGCTGATTCAATACATTCAAAAATATGACTGGGACTTTTCAGCTTGGAAAAGAGATGGCTAAGGGGAGATATGATTGAGGTCCATAAAATCATGACTGGTGTAGAGAAAGTAGATAACGAAGTGTGGTTTACTACTTCTCATAACACAAGAACTAGGGGTCACGAAATGAAATTAATAGGCAGCAGATTTAAAAACAAATAAAAGGAAGTATTTCTTCACACAACACACAGTCAACCTGTGGAACTCCTTGCCAGAGGATGTTGTGTAGGCCAAGACCATAACAGGTTTCAAAAAAGAACTAGATAAATTCATGAGGATAGGTCCATCAGTGGCTAATAGCCAGGATGGGCAGAAATGGTGTCCCTAGCCTCTGTTTGCCAGAAGCTGTGAATGAGCAACAGGGGATGGATCACTTGATGATTACCTGTTCTGTTCATTCCCTCTGGGACACCTGGCACTGGCCACTGTCAGAAGACAGGATACTGGGCTAGATGGACCTTTGGTCTGTCCCAGTATGGCCATTCTTATGTTCTTAAATAAAATCACCAACAGTGTTTTAAAATTCACCCGGCTTTGTCCTGTCTTCTGATTCCCAACAGAGAACCCAATGGGCTTAATTCTGATTTCATTTGTACTGAAGTCAATGTAGTTACACCAGTCTACTAGTGTAAGTGTGATAAGAATCAGACCCATTGTGTTTTCGTATTTGGCATGTTGGAAATAGAAGTAGATCTACTGAAGGGAAGAGAATACTTTCATTACCAGAAACTAATATGCAAAGTATGTACCTTTAGCAAAATTTTACTAACTATGGGCTCATCTCTGCATAGCTTTACTCACTTCAGTGGAGCCACTTATTGGAGTAAGGATTACTCACAGAAGTAAGCTTGCAGGAGCAGGGTCCTATGGGCCAGATCCTGTAGAAGGCATCTTCTTGCCTCCTAATAAAATATGTGCTGGAAAGTATAGTGTTTCTCTATACCTGTCTTTGTATCCACTTTGATACAGAAAAGTCCCTGCAGTGTAAGCAGAATTTCCAGTTGAAACTCAAAATAACTTTTTTTTTTGGTAAAAGAAAAAAATAAAAGAACCCAAGAAACACACATTTATAATTCATCAAAAATAATGCTGGCTACAAGATACTGAATAATGTACATATATGCTAACATTGATTACAGAGACAGAAATCTATTTTTCTGAAAAGCTCATGCTAGTATTTTAAGTGTTGCATTTGATGGATTATATAATACAAATAAATATACAGCTATGACCTCATTTTAACTTTCAAGTCATTTGTGGCTTCCTCTGCACGATGAGAGCTTTTGTTTACCTTTTCCTTGGGGGTACAATCTCCAAATCGTGTAGATTCTAAGCATCCATGAGGAATAGAAGTGCCAGATCTGCAGTCTGGTTGCCATTTGCTGCTCTCCAGGGCGCGTTCTGGCAGTATGGTGTCCTTACACATATATCCCTGTGCTGTACTCTTACGGGAAGAGGGAGCCACATGAACAGGGTGCTGTTAATGCCGGTATTTCTGCAAGTTTGGGAGATAAGCATGCAGTTTAGAAATTGCCACACCTTGGCAGTCTCTCGCTGCCTGACTGTTGGCCTGTCCCTACTTTGCAGCGATCTTATGTGTAGGTGTTCATGGGCATATCAGAAGGGAGCATGCCACAGAGCCATTGCTCTCCGTTTGCGCAGCTCCTACCACACAATTTCTTCCTTTCTGCCTGTGTAAGTGGAGGAAACCAACCCTAGATTATTAAAGTGAGTATTTGATCCTCAAGTGCAGCTTTATAAAATGCAAAGTCAAAACACAGCTACTGTACAAGAGCCCAGTATGTTGCAGCTGACTATACAGTACACATTTTTCCGTACTTTTTCAGAACAGTGGCAGGAATTTGAATTATCAAAAGACAATGGTTAGTGGAACAGTCAGCAGCAAGAGCCCTGCATTGCATGTCAGAGTCCTAGGTAGAGCTGTGAATTGGTTTGCTGGGAATTCTGAAAAAAAAATCATTTCAGGTCAACCCCAATTTTTTTTTAAATTCTCAGCATATTGAAAAGTCAAAAAACTGATTTGACCCCAAACAAAACATGTTTATTTTTATTTTGAGCATTTTCAAATGTTTTAAATAAAACTGCAGGAAATTTTGAAAGAAAAATAATTTTAAATGAAAAAGTTTCATTTAAAATGTTGAAATGAAATAGACTTCAGAATTTTTTTGATGTGAATAATCTGGCAAAACTGACATGAATTTGCAAAACTTTTTGCTGTTGCCGAATCTGCAACGTTTCAGCTGACATTCCCCCCCTTACCCCCCCCCCCAGCTCTAGTCCTAAAGTCTATTCCTTAGTCCTGCATCTCATTCCAGGAGGTTGGTAGTGGTTGGGAGCACAGTGGATTCAACTTGTTCAGGCCTTGCTAAACAAAAGACATCATACATCACCCTGGAGCAAGGGTGACTTTGGAGGAGATGTTAGCCTCATGTTCCCCTTACTGTTAGCTGAGGGGAAGATATAATGTAGGTGTCACTCTCCAAGTCCTCCACAGACTGAAAGGGGGAAGCCAGGGCTTGATATTCCAGATGTTTAAAATATCTTTAAAACTTTTTAAAAGGCCACCTATACAGACCATAAATGAGCAGCACCCAGCATACACAAATCATGATAAAATGTACAGTTAACTAGTATATCTATTAGCGCTGAAATACACTGGACTAGCCATTGCCCACCTAAGGCTATCCTGGGCCAGATTCACCATTGCCCTGCACCTGCTAGAGTCGTGCACAGAAGCACCAAGTGGACGTAAAATGCTACCAAATCAGAATGGATCTGATACTCACTCTGCACTGGTACAAGTACAACAGGTGCAGGGCAATGGTGAATTGGTCCCCTAGTTTGTAAACATATTTCCTCTCCCTTAATTAGGAGGGGCACTTTTATTGGCAGATAGGTTTCTACTACAGTACCAAGTGGATGGCTGGAACAATCCGAGTTAATATTAAATCATTTTTTCTTGGACTTTGTAGCACTTTATTGCTGAGCATACAGATAATCATCAAACTTTATAATAGTGTTCACTGATTCAGCAAGTTATATGCATTGTCATTTAAAACCACATAGACAGCTATACCCTGCATTCAGAAGACAATGCTGTGTGCAAGAATTTTTCATTGTTACTAGCGACATATCAAGATCTACCAAACCCCTCCCCACCTATGTAACAATTTGTGAGCTACACTTGCATTCCAGGGCAGAAATTGGCCCTTCAAGTGCACTTGTCATATAAAACTTTGATATGGGGGGATTTGCTTCACCATAGCATAAGAAAATGTAATAACTGCTTTAGCTATAGACCTGCAATGTCTTTTGAGTGATCTCCAAACCATGCTTGAAAGAAAGTTCCAGCATCCCTTGAATTTCTGTGCTTCAGGCTGAACAGTTCAGACAGATGTTTAATCACTTCAGATTCACTGGGAAATGGCTATTCAATTGCCTAGGAATTAAAAAGCAACATTTTGATGTGAATGCTTCAAGTTACTTCTTGGCTTTGAGAAACATAAGTAAAACCAATTCAACCAAAGCCAACACTTACAACTTTTTTATCATGTCAGTTTTAGATTTTAATTTCAGTAATTAGATACCCTCCTGAATTTTTACTAGCAATAGATCACAAAAATATATTGGCAGTTGCAGCAACTTAAAAAGCAACTTATGTTTGCATGAAATAGGATCCTCAAAAAAGGAGCTGTAAAACTGGAATGCAGGTTGCGTTCTTTCGAAAAAACTGCAACAATAGTAAGTAAAATATATACCTTTACGCAGTGCACAAAAATGTGTAATCCCTGAAAACTCATAAAGGTAATTCATCAAGTTCCAGTTGGAAAACACTTCTTCAAGAGGAAAACAGAAATAGAGCTGGAGTTGTTGATTACAATACGATAAGTATTGTGAAGCGCTATTCTAAAAAAGAAGGATACAGTATGGCTTTGATAAGGTTATAGGAAATTTCAGCAAAACATACACATTTTTCTTCATTTTACTGTTTGCCAGTTTCAGCGTTCTTCTTCAAAGAAAACAAAAGTTTCTAATGATTAACATTCTGTGCTGTGGGAAGTATACACTGTCCAACAATACTGCCGTTGTATTGCACTAGCCTCCCTCATCTATAACACCAGCATAGATCGTTTTTACGATGAGTAGCCAACATTTTTGAGATAAGTCCTTCCTTTAACTAGACTTGATAAGCATGTGTTCTGTATTGCAGTGTCAGCAAGGACCTGCTCCTGCTCTACTGAAGTCAATGACAAATTTCTGTTGATTTCTTTGGGAAAGGATTGGGTCCAAATTAGGCAGGACTCCTCAGATAGATCTGATCCTGGAGGTACTGTGATGCCACAATACTCAGAATCAGATGTTGCATTTTTGACAAATGTGTTTACCTCACACACAAAAATATCCTATACTGGATCCTTTTATGTGCTTTATACTGTGTAAGAGAAATCAGCCAAAATGAGTATATATTTAATATATTTCTCACGCATAGCTGTTTTCTAATCATAGTTATCTCATAAAGAGCGCCAAACTTTTCTTTAAAAATAACTTTGAGTCATAAGTAATTTGCCCAAGGTTCCACAGTGAGTCAGTGGAGGAACTCAGGCATAGAAGCAAAGAGTCCTATCTTCATACTTGCATTTGGGTAATTAACAACAATCTTAATTTTACTGGACACATTCTGAGCCAGTTCTGAAATGAAAAACTCTTAAATCCTCATCAGCAAATACAGGTTTGTATCCTGCCATCAGCCAGCATGCAGAACTAGGGTGACCAGATGTTCCGTTTTTAAAGGGACAGTCCCGTTTTTTGGGACTTTTTCTTATATAGGCCCCTATTACTCCGCACCCCCATCCCGTTTTTTTCACAGTTGCTATCTGGTAACCCTATGCAGAACACCCATCAGTGGAAGCTCCATGTGCAAATCAATAGTCAACCATAGCCCACCATTAAGCTGGCCATGTTTTTTGTTCAGTATTTTACATGCCAGGCACTTTCCTCATAAGGCTGATATTTGGTTATTAAATGCAGAGACTCCCACTGGAAAAGCAACTGATAGGCAACATTATGGATGTTTTCTGCTGGGTGTTTGTGACAACTATGCATTTCTCTCTACTTACAGAAGGAGATGATACAAATAGTCCAAGCAGCATGAGACACAAGCTTACATCTAGTTCCCAGTTCTCTCACTCTCAGTCTCCCCTTCTAAACTGGCTTCCAAGGACATCACATGGACAGGGGTTGAGCTGAATTTATTGGAGCTTTAAATCCTAGATCTCTTTACTCCCTTTGAACTCCTGTTGCCATGCTTCATTCCCAGGCACCCACTCACCAGAAGGTAGATGCCAAGGACTACACGAGGGTATTCTCTCTTCCCCTTAACTCTAAGCCGGAGTCAGAGGGTAGCTGGCTCTCTTTTCCTCCCCCACCTAAACAAGGAGTAATGACAGAACAAGGAGTAATGGTCTCAAGTTGCAGTGGGGGAGGTTTAGATTGGATATTAGGAAAAACTTTTTCACTAGGAAGGTGGTGAAGCACTGGAATGGGTTACCTAGGGACGTGGTGAAATCTCCTTCCTTAGAGGTTTTTAAGTCATGCTTGACAAAGCCCTGGCTGGGATGATTTAGTTGGAGTTGGTCCTGCTTTGAGCAGGGAGTTGGACTAGATGACCTCCTGAGGTCCGTTCCAACCCTGATATTCTATGATTCTAAACCAATGCATAAACTTGCACTGTTAGAAGGATGATGCTCCAGTCTCCATTCTAGTCTCTTCCCCAACCTGTGTGTGTCCACTTCCAAGTCAAGGAGAGAAGACACTGCACAGGTCCGTGCTTTGGCCACCTCTCAGTCTAATTATGTGTAACCTCCTCTATGGCCAGATCATCTTGCTCACTCATCAGTCCAATTACATCACACACACCCTTACACTTGAATCCTTCAAGTCTACATCAAGTCCAGGTTTATCATCCTTGCTTTCAAGGTTTTACCTTACTTCTACCTTCTTCTGTATGCCTTCTCTCCTCTCATCTAATAGTGAAAGTCTATGCACTGGTTTCCAGTACACTTCTTAGTGTGATTCAACATGATGTTGATAATATATAAAGTCCTGAACAGTCTGGGACCCAGTTAACCAAGAGACAACCTCTTACCTTTCAGCCCACTGACCCTGTTAACATTTGCTGGCATGATCTTACTGTTGGTTCATAGGATTAAAGTTGGCAGGATGAGCAGTATGGCTTTTTCAGCAGAAGGCTTCCCTCATCTTGGGAATCCATTCCACTTATTGGGCCACCAGAATATGAGACGAGTAGCCATCAGGAAACAATGCTAGTGACACTTACTTACTTTAGCCCGGGGTTGATTTTGGTTATGGTGTATGTACATGTAACTTGGCTATTAACATATCCATGGAGGTAGTGAGGTCCTTGCAGTTTAGCTGTGCAATTTTTAAAAAATCTTTATATACCAGCACCTCGTTAATTCGTTTATAGGCTTTATACACATCATTGATCAATCAATCATCTTGTCTTACCATGTTTTTTTCCAGTGGTGGACTGTGGGGCTAAGTTTATTTCACTTATACTTCACTAACACCAATATCTTATGTGGCTCTTCCCAGTTTACAAAAGCTTACAAGAATATTCCATAAACGATCACATCCCGTAAGATGTAGTAGAACACCACCACCTTTAAATTCATCTCTGTGTCCTTCTAATGCAAACTGTATAGCATTCTACTGCTCTACCAGCCTCTCTGATAGATGCAAGAATCCCATGCACTGCTACAGACTAGGGACCGAATGGCTAGGCAGCAGTTCTGCAGAAAAGGACCTAGGGGTTACAGTGGATGAGAAGCTGGATATGAGACAACAGTGTGCCCTTGTTGCCAAGGCGGCTAATGGCATTTTGGGCTGTATAAGTAGGGGCACTGCCAGCAGATCGAGGGATGTGATCGCTCCCCTCTGTTCGACATTGGTGAGGCCTCATCTGGAGTACTTGTCCAGTTTTGGGCCCCACACTACAAGAAGGATCTGGAAAAACTGGAAAGCGTCCAGCGGAGGGCAACAAAAACGATTAGGGGACTGGAACACATGGCTTATGAGGAGAAACTGAGGGAACTGAGGAATTGTTTAGTCTGCGGAAGAGAAGAATGAGGGGGGTTTTGATAGCTGCGTTCAACTACCTGAAAGGGAGTTCCAAAGACGATGGATCCAGGCTGTTCTCAGTGGTAGCAGATGACAGAACAAGGAGTAATGGTCTCAAGTTGCAGTGGGGGAGATTTAGGTTGAATATTAGGAAAAACTTTTTCACTAGAAGGGTGGTGAAACACTGGAATGCGTTACCTAGGGAGGTGGTGGAATCTCCTTCCTTTGAGGTTTTTAAGGTCAGGCTTGACAAAGCCCTGGCTGGGAAGATTTAGTTGGGGATTGGTCCTGCTTTGAGCAGGGGATTGGACTAGATGACCTCCTGAGGTCCCTTCCAACCCTGATATTCTATGATTCTATGATTCTGTGTCAAAAGAGATGCATCAGTTAAGTTCTCTCAAGAACGCACTAATTTGTGCATGTGTATTTTGCTTTTCCCTACTACTTTTATGGGCTCTTGCTCATTAAATTAAAATAGGTGCAAAGTTTGTGAGCCACTGGCAGATGTTCACTGTTGCTAGTTTTATGAATCTTGTACAACAGCAGGAGCAGATTATGTGAAAACATGGGCGGGGGGGGGGGTGTGAATTTGTCATCTCCCAGCGCTCTCCCAGCACTGATTTTGTAATGAGATGATAAAAACTTGGGAGGTGAGCTTTGATAATGTTAGCTGCTGTTGGATCCTTCTAAAACCAGAAATGCGAAGTGTGGTTTGTTCACAAAAGTTGCTGCCTGTAGCTGAGGTAGATTTTTTTAAAATATATTCTATGAGCAGTTGCATGAATGGAGTCACGTATTTTGGCCTCTTTTCCAGGTATGAGTTGTTACTCATGAAGACTGTATGATTAAACTTTGTTTCAAAGCTTGTTTTATTATGCGGTAAACAGAGTTAGAGACACAGTAATGTGCAAATTGCCATTTATGTTGGAGGTTATTATATGTAGAGCATGGTTTAAATGGTTTTATAATCCTTGTTGTGCAGTGTAGACTACAGCAAAATGACCACAAAGCAGAGTTTCAGGTATTCAAATGATAGTGGCAGATTCTGAATACAGTTATGCTATTGTAAATTCCAAGTAATTCCATTTACTTAAAATCTGGCCCATAGGGTACATCTACACAGCAAAAAAACCACCCACGGCACCGAATCTCACGGCCCAAATCAATTGGCTCAAGCTCATGGGACCTGAGCTGTGGGGCTAAAAATAGCCACGTAGACGTTCAGACTTGGGCTGGATCCCAGGCACTATTTTTATCTCCATAGCATGAGCTCCATAAGCCCAAATCAATTGTCCCAGGCTCTGAGACTCACTGCTGCTGAGGGCGGAGGGTGGGTTGCTGCGTAGACATACCCACAGTCTTTTCAGGGTGTGTATGAATGTTGTAATTTACAATCCTCTCTCCAGCTAACATGTTGCTTGGTTGAAATGGCAAGGGGTGTCAAATACATGTTGTGGGCAGAGGAAAAGAAACATTTTTAATACACACTCAGCCTTGCTCTGTGATCTGAACAGAAATGAGTTATCATGGCCACACACAACATCGGGACAGAGCAAGGCTGAGTTTGTGATAGCTCCAGCTTCACTTTGATCAGTAATATATCCATCTACTAAGTCTACTCCTCTTTCTCTCCTCCGTCTCTGTTGCCAATGGATATGTGAATTGTAGCTGATATTTAAACGTACATATATTAACTTGGTTTGCATACTGTGATTATAATAAATACAGCAAGGGGGTTTTTAACCCATTTAAAATTATTCACATAAAAACACGTTAGAAGAACATTTTTGCTAAGTCAAGCACTCAGAAGTTAGGGAATGCCAGAATAAAGGTGGTCTGTGCAACCCTAGTTTGTCCCCCTTGTGCGTATGAATCATGACACAGTCTTTAATTACCTGATCTCATACTATTTTTTCCACAGGACCACTGCCTTGTGCAGTGCACAGAATGGATGGTGCTACTGAACAAGAAACTATTCAATATTTTTTCTACATGTTGTTCAATATGTGGCCCCAGGCCTTATTTATTGTACATTTATTCAAAGTCTTCTCTGAAGACAGAAGTATTAATTTCCTTGTGGTGTTTCCTGTGGTGGTCACCACTATAGTATCTGAGTACTTCACAAATATTAAAGAATTTACTTTCACAACATGCCTGTGAGATGAAGGAACATTTTACAGATGTGGGACTGAGGCACAGAGAGATTAAGGTCAAAAATATCCACTAATTTTGGTGCACACGTTGAGACACCTAGGACCTGGTTTTTTAGAGTACTTACCATAATATAGCACTTTATGTGTTCAAAGCACAGCTCCCACTGACTGCATCTGCAGCTATGAATACTCAGCACTTCTACAAATGAGACCCCAGAATCTCAATTCAGGCACACAGATAATGAGGAATACACTATTACTAAACAACTGTAAAAAGTCTGGTTCAAGTGACTTGGCTAGCATCACATAAGAACTCTGTAACAGAGGCAGGGATAGACTCCAAATTTCTAGGGTAACATTCATTTGCCTTAACCGTGAGACCATCTCTTCTCTTCCCACAATCTCCCACCTCATTCACTACATACCTGCCAATATACGGTCCATTGGGGATATTAGTTGACAGCTCCTCCATGGACCTGTGAGCATGGGTATATACATGGCACAGCTCCCAAAGTCCTCCAACATTTGTCCCCTTTGTGGTGAGAGGGAGACCCTGGTACAAATCTACATAATGTGTCAGGTTGCAGCCCTTCTTCCAGCTCCTCCAGAACCTCTTACTGAGGTTCTCTCTGCACTTCTCCCCACATCTCCTGATCCTCGCACCCCATCCACCACCCTGCGTCACGAGACCTCCTCATCAACCTCCTTCTGGCATTGGCCAAGATGGCCATCAGTCATACCAGGAGGAGAAAGCTGGATAGGGTAGGGGTGTTCTGCAACTGTGGAGCCTATTTCCAGTCCCTTATCTGCCACATCTCCAGGCAGAGTTCCTCTGGGCAGTGTCCACTGACTCCTGAGCTCCTTTGGGAAGCAGAGGGTACTGTTCGGGGCTCTCTGCCCAGTGTCCCCTTCTGGTTCCTAATATTCAACCTTTAACCTCACTCCCATTCCTGTTTTCTCCTTTGTTGTCCCCAACAATCAATTGTAACCTGGACTTAGCGTCTCCCCCCTTTAATTGAGGAGGTGGGCCTTTAGTTATGAGCAGGCCTAGACCCGCCGGCCCCAGTATTACAAATAGTATGTACCTTCCAAATTCTGCAAGGTAGAAACAGGTATCCTACAGTCAGCAATTTCTTCACTACAAAACCCTCACTCATCCCCAAAGCAGGTCCATCTTGCACACTGAATGAGACAGGGTTCTGTGGAAAAAATAGTATGTGATTATGCAGTTAAAAGCCGTATCATAATGCATGTGCACAACAAGGCCAAATTAAGGTTGCACAGGTAACCTGACTTCTGGCGTTACCTAACTTCTGAGTGGTTGACTTTGCAATTTTAATAATATTCTTTTATTGTAGATGTTGTGTGTAATTTCTTAGGTTTTTAAAAAACCCACAAAATTCCATCATGTGGCATCAAATTGATACCTATATAGGTCATCAGCAGGGCTGGAATCTCTACCACATATCTCTACCACTTAAACTAATGGAGTAACTGATAACAGTAGTAGGCTGTCATCCTGTGTGAGGAGGATAGCAGGAGATGAGAGTGAGTTTTACAGGTATTGGTTGACAGCACTGCAATTGCAGCAGAAGCCCTGCTCAGCACTAGGCTGGAACATGCCAGAACAGATAGAATCTTCAGGAAATTTAGCTGCTAAAAATCTGAAAGGTCTGTACTGAGCATATGTGAACTGCAATTTTTCAAAGGCTTCTAACTTGACCAAATTTGGGCAGATTTTCACGGGGCTGGAAAAAGATACATCCCTCATACAAAGTCCAAAGTCCCTGCTCCAAAGCCTGGGAGAGCTAGAGGTTCTCAATGAAAAGGTCACCAGGATTTTTTTTAACAGGGGAAGAACGAAGCACTTTTCCCGCGTTTCTTTCTTGGAAAGTGGTTGAACTGTTTTGGCTGAAACTTTTCACAACAATTTAGGCTGAGGCAGACAACCACCATGGAAAATTTCAGCCCAAATGGATAAAGTTTCACAAAATTATAAGCAACTGAAAACAGGAACTTATAATGGGAGGTGTCAGGCAGCCTTAATAATAGGCGGCACTACTAGCCCAGCTTATAATAAAAGCTTTCAGTTTCTTAGGCTAAGCAAACCATACAATTAGTACCACCCTGTTGGCTGTAGCCTAAGTCTGAAAGGCTGCAACTGATAAAAAGTTCATTGAGTCCTAGAAGTTAAAAATTGAAAAGACCTATTACATCACCTATTCCAGCTCTCCAGTTATGCAGGATTGTTCCCTGAAATACATTTTTCTAGTGCTTTGTCCAGTCTAGTTTTAAATGTATCAAATTGTGCAGTGTCCACCGCTTCCTTTGGGAGGCTGTTTTGCAGCCTAATAGGTCTGTCTCTCAGAAATTGTTTTAGGTAAATATTCAGCTTAAATTTTCCCATCTGTAATTTTGTTTTATTTCTCTGAATTATAAATATTTTAATTATCCTCAGTTCCTATCCATCAGTGGTGTTTACAGCCTTTAAATATTTGTTGAATCTTATCATGCTTCCCATTTAACTGTTGCCCAGCAAAGCTACTGTACAAATATGTATTTTTTTAGGGCATAATCATGCAGTATCCTAAGCAAGCAAAACTTCACGTGGTGTCAGTAGGACTACTACTTGTAATGAGACTGTAGGGTCATGCCTCTAATCATTCCTTAAAAGTCAGACTCTCCACCCCCTAACAATTGTGCTGCTTTTATCTGAGTCCCCTGCAATTTTTTTTTTCTTTTTGGCCAGGAAAAGAAAGTCCAAAACTAAAAACAATATTCCAATTGCAGTCACACACATTTTCACTGAGAAATACAGTTGCTGGGACCATCCTTGTCTGCAACACGGTGCCTCTTTACATAACCAACCCAAACTGCATTGCACATATAGACATTGTACTGCAAGCCACCTGTTTGCAGCCTCATACTGCAAACCACTTCTTTGCAGCCATATCATATTTTAAAGTTTTCTCTCTAATTTGCTATTCGCTATTATCACTCATTCTGGCAATCCACTTCTAGCAAATGCTGTTTTCCCTTAATTTTAATGATAGTTGGAGCAAGCCTTTTGTATTATTCAAATTTCAGTACTGTGCAATATTATGCCCCCAGTTTTTGAGCATTAATAAAGATATTAAATATGGTTCCATTTTTCTCTAGATGTTTTACAATATGTTTCTCAATATGTTCTAAGTATAGAAATAAGATTAACAATGTGGCAATAAGAAATGATCACTCATTTTTTTGAAGCTTCATCTATGACTATTATACAGTCTTATTAAAACTGCACGTCTCTGGCTGTTCATGTTGTATCATCTATGTCATCTGGGCCATTTTCTGTAAGAAAAACATTGACATTGTGCACTTTACCTGCATTTTTCTCTCAAAAAGATTATTTTTCACTGGTCCCACTACCTAATGCCATAGCATTGGTTTAGTTTGTGTCACGCCTATTTATTCAGACTAAGTTTTTAAAAAATGAGTGCTCCTAAATCCATAGCCTGAATTTCAAAAGTGCTGAGCACATAGCAACAGCCATTGATTTCAAATGTTCAGCACGTTTGGATTAAGTTGCCTAAATCAGTTAGGAACCTAAATTTAGGAATGCATTTTGAAAATCTTGGTTTCAGTATACAGTAGCACCATGAATCCTCTAGGTTCATTCTGGCACTGTTTACTCTCTGTATTCAGGAAGGTGTACTACTCACAGGAAATTTACCCTTTATTTTGCATGTTTTTTCTTCTCCTCCCTTTTGGGAGAAGACAGACTCCTTTAATCTCAGCCTCTTCCAGTCTGTCTCCGACTCAGATTATAATTGCTATGTTTCAATGCCTGGACAATATTCTGGGTGGTCAGAATCAGGACTAGTGTCAGATATGCTTCTGCTATTACCAGATGCAGTCAGTGATACAGCTCTTACTACTGTACAAATTCTCTGACTACTGCTTGTACATACATTTTCTTCTCCTGCCTGGAGCCACCCTGCTCCATTTTGTTTCCAGAAGTAAACCGTGGAGAGGAAGCATCCTTCCTTTTTCAGTGTAACACCACCACTGATGGAGGCAGTATTTACTTCTTCCTCAGCCTGCTCCTTGTCACGGGATTAATCCTGGACCTGGGCTTGTCAAGGCAACTGGGTTTTTGATACTTTTCTGCTGATTCTCCAGTACTTCTAAAGAGTGAGGCTCAGTGGCAGGGAGCATGGAGATGCTCGCACTAGCATTGTCTTTTCTATGCCTGTTCTGTGAGTCAAATAAGATCCACTCCCCAAAGCTGGGGTTTTTTTTTCAGAAGGCCTAAAATTCTTTAATTACTTCTTTTAAAGTGTGTGTCATGCTCAGTTATTCAATTTATATTAATCCATGGTGAAAGTTGCAGTTTAAAAGAACATCGCCATAATAGCATAATAGGCATATAATAATATTCAGCTCTTCTCCAGAGCTTTTCACTCATAGATCTCAAAGCAGTCTAAAGGAAAGTGAGATATTTTGCAGATAGGGAAATTGAGGCATGAGGTCACGCAGCAGGCTAGTGGTTGAGAAAGGAAAAGAATGCTGATCTCCTGAGAAAAGCACCTAATAGGTGGAAAAATAAAATTAATTGCTCCTCGTGGTCAGTGGGTATTTCACCAGGTGTCCGGTATAATTTGGTTATTATGCTCATGGATCACCTTATTCTAGCAGTTAATCAATTGTAAATATTCTACTTAACCATAGATTGTGCCATCTAATGACAAAGGCCTATTAGCTGCAATATCAGTGTTCTGACACCAATAATTATTGACATCACTTCAGTTCTCAAAACATTTAATCTGAATATCTGAAACTTAACTAGACAACTAAAAGGGGTGGTATGCTACCTTCTTTTCCTTCAGCAATCTGTGCAGTATGAGTTTTGTAAAAGTTATTACCAAAGTAATACTATCAATTTTTCTGTTTGTTTTACAGGTTGATGACCAAATGAAGCTGCTTCAGAATTGCTGGAGTGAACTCTTAATTCTAGATCACATTTTCCGGCAAGTGGTACATGGGAAAGAAGGCTCTATCCTTCTGGTTACTGGGCAACAAGTGAGTGTTCAGACTCCAAGAGGTGTTGTTTTTTTATTAATCATCTTCAAAATAGCAGGAGCTTAACTAGGTCAGAAGCACTTGAGTTCTGAAATAGAGAGATTGGCTACAAATAATGTACATAAAATGACTTGTGTACTCTGTTCCTAGTCCAATGATTACAGTTAAACTTATAAAAGCAGATATAATTATAAGCACTTTGCTTTTCCAATCTACTTGTATACCACTATGATTGAAAGAGAGTAGACCTGAAGTGTGTCTCAAGAAGTTTTATTTCCTAGGGCTAAGATGGTTTCTGACAAAAACTAGGGTTTAGACCTGAGCAATAAAAGTTTATTTTTCTTTGAGAATTCTGGTTTACTCAGAATAATCACTGGTCAGCTCAGAAGTTCCCTGCAGCTATTACCCAGTGTTGCTAAACAGCTTCTCAAAGAGTTGATTGTCTCCAGGCATCAGAGGTATAGTCTGTCTGACACAGCAAAAAACAGGCTAAATTATGAAATGAGGAAAATTGTGGGAAAATCAAAATAATATAGAAAGCTTTGAATCATTTATAATTTCCAAAAGCACAACGGGCTTGACAATGAAAATGAGAACCTATTAATAGAATACATATTCAGACTTTAATGGAACAAAATGTACAGTATCAGAGAGAGGTAGAGTGTGCCTGTACATTTGGTTCCTGATTCAAAGTGAAAACAAATGATGGTCCACTGGTATTTAAGTAACTGCAAACTATATTCCTGGGGGAATTCTGCGCTATTGCGCATGCGCAGAATTTATGTCCACCACAGATTTCTTTGCTTCCCTGCAGAAAAATGACTTTCTGACAGGGAAGCAAAGGAACGACAAAAGAGCAGTCATGTGACCCTCCCCAGCAGTATGTTTCCGGTGCCCCAGCAGCTTGCAGAGAGGTAAATCACTGTGGGGCAGGGGGCAGGACTGGGGAAGACCCGGCTGGTGGCTCCTACTCTTGCACTGGGCTCAGCTGCTAGTCCCAGCTGGGCTGAGAAGGACTGGGCTTCCTCTTCCCCTGCATGGCATCCAGGGCTGGGTCAGACCCATCCCCCAATTTCTTTCCCAGCTGCAGGAAGCTCTGAAAATTCTGCCCCCCACCCCCTGCTTCCTGCACCCATCACTCCTCAGCTACAGTGGGAGGGATCCCTCTACAGGGAGCTGCTCCCCCATCTGCCCAACCCGCATGCATCCAGACCCCCTAATATCCAGACCCTCCTGCCGAGCCTTACCTCCCCCCGCACTCAACCCGCCCCCCACAATGACCCCACTCCCCTGGCACCTGGACCACCCCAACGAGCCACCTGCACCCGGATCCCTACCCCACCAAGCCCCAACCAGCTGCACTTGGATCCCCACCCCACTGAGCCCCACTCCCCAGCATCAGGACCCCCACTGAGCCCCCCACCCCACTGAGCCCCAACCACCTTCACTTGGACCCCCTGCAGAGTCCTATTACTCTGGCACCCAGAACCCCCCAACAAGCCGCTGTGCATCCAGATAACCTCCTGCACCCGGATCCACCACTGACTCACCCGCACCCAGATTGCCCCACACAGAACCCTCTCAATCCACACCTGGATCCCTCCCACACTAAGCCCCTCCACACTTGGAGCCTGCCTGGTGCACCTGGCATGGAGGGTCAAGGCCCTGGGGTGTTCGGGGCAGTCCTGATCCTTGCACTGTGTCAGGGTTGGGTGCAGCCTCATCGCCGAGTCCATGTCCTGGGTGGGAGCTGCACAGTGACCTCCCATCTCTGTGCGGCCAGTGGCCTGTGCAGCCAGTGGAGCCATTATGGAGCCTCCACATTTATTTGACAAATAAATTTGCAGAATGTTGCAGAATTTTAAAATACTGTGTGCAGAATTTTTAATTTTTTGGCGCAGAATGCCCTCAGGAGTAAAAGTAAGCTGCCTAGATTGATATGCACAATGGGAAACAACTCTTTTTTCCAACTACAGAAATACATCATGCATGGGTCTTTGCTGTGCAGAATTTGCTTAGCAACTTAGTCATAATTTTATGAATGGAGGCCATTTCCCTATGCTCAGAAGAAGTGTTCTGCTTACTATTAGAAAGTTTATCATCACAGACATGGTCTAGTGGTGCTAGACCAGGACTGGGCAGCCACACTACTCCCACGTTCTAATCTTGGCTAATCCTAATGCCCTTTGCAGCATTTGGCAAATAACTTAATGTCCCTAGGCCAAGATTCTGCCCCACACTGATATCAGCTGAAATGAGTGGAATTACTCTGGGTTTATATTGGTGTCAGTGAAAGCAAAGTCGATCCTCTGTTTCCCCATCTGCAAAATGAAGATAATAGTAGCGGCTTACCTACCACACAAGGATGCTTATGATTTTTATGTTTATAATTCCCTTTCAAAATGGAAAATACTATCTGTTACTATGACACATTGGCAGTTTTCTATTCCTGAGGGTTGTAGTAAATTAATGTCTAATTTATTTTATGATTAACTTATTCCCTTGCATGGCAGCCATTTATATGCAGTAGTAATTTCTTATTGCCTGTGCACTTTTAGCCTGTACTTAAAAAAAAAAAAAAAAGATGTGCTTGTGATACAAAGACAAAGCAGAACATTTCATGACTATTGGGCAATAATGCACAGCAGGCTGCATAATAATTGCACTGCTTACAAATGATCAGAGTTGCTTGGAAAACTTATTTTTCCAGGCAAAACTAGAGTCTCAAAATATGACTAAATTGGACTGGTTGCATCCATTTTTGCCCCACCACTGACAAGCTGGTCTAATATGTCCTCTTTTCAGACCCAATTTCACCTACGTCTCTTCCAGCATTAGTTGGTGCAGGCACTCTCAGCATCCCCTTCAAAGAGTTTCTCCTCATCCATTGAACACTCTTCCTTCAACCTGAAATGTTCAGAGAATAGAGGGACCCACCCTGCAAGAATAACAACAAAAACCAATTTCAGTGCCTCTCCTTATGGATGGGCTACTGCTCACTTCACTCGTGCTGAGAACTAACTTAGTCTCCAGCTAATCTCCTACAGACTTTCACTGAGAAGTAGAGATGAACAGCAGCTGGATCAAATATGCTATCCAAAAATAACAGCAGTCTGAGACTGCTGGTAATAAGACAGTAAATAGTCTGAAATCAAACACACAGCTGGTAGATTCTAGGTATGCAGTCTCATCCTACTCTGATCACCATCAATATGGAATCAAATTCATTGCTAGTGGAAGTGCACGCTACTCCATTGACTGTGCCTGTTTATGTTAGTGGCCTATCCACTGGAACATTAGCAGGGAACTATGGGATTTCTCTAACTATGCCAGTATAAGTAATTTGCCACTTGTAATTTTAAAACACTCAGTTTAAAAGGCTAAGCTTTTACCATTCAGGACTAAAAGAAACTATTTTACAGAGAGGCTAGCTGAGTGTTCTAAGGATCAGGTTTTAAATATCCAGAATTACTAGAACCACAAGTTCAAATCCTGGCAGGATAAACTCATCCCATTTATATCTGAGAGAGATAAACTGAAACTATGGCTTACTATGCAGGGAGAATTTTTGATAGAAAGCTTAGAAACTGTCTGTCAGCTTTACATTGATGCTAAAGATCCCACTGTGTTTTTAGTAATTCTGGGGCACCAATGTCCTAGACCAAAATACTTCCAACCTCTGCTATTGTGCAGCGTGCTGTGTGCTTGTTGATTGCTGCCCAGCTCCCAAGATGTAACACTGTGCCTCAGTTTCCCCAACAGTAAAATGCAGATAATGCCTGCATCACATCAATAATGCCTATATTAAGTAATTGTCATGACATTAAATTGCTCAATGTCTGGAAAGTACTTTGAGTCATTTGACTGAGAAGCACTATGGATATTATTTATCATTATCATCCTCACTATAAGCAAGATTATAGGGCAACATACAAGCTTTCAAGAGAAATGTTTGTGGTTCTGGCTGTCACTGTCTTAGAGTACAAGCCCATCATTTTTTGTAAATGGAGTCCTATATAGTCTGCTTTGTTAATTTGGAGACATTAAGAGCTAGATCGTGACTAGCCCTGCAAGGTAATAAAGTTAAGAGAGCCCAGAAAGCCTTCCTCCTTGCACCTTTGCCCATGAGCTGGTTATAATCATAGCCATTATGCTCTCATAGGGGAAGGACCACTCCTGGCTAGTGATGCCAACCTTCTCTAAGGCCATGGGAAGAGCAGGATAAATAAGTGTCAAACTTCACCTACTCCACCCCAGCCAGCAGAACTGGGCCAGTTGCATGAAGCACACTCTGTACCCTTTCAAAGGCTTCGAATCAAGTACAGGATGTCTAGGGGCTCTGGTTGGAGTTCTGCACAGCTGTACTGCCCTCTTCTCAGCCACATGCCGACCCTTGATAGCAAAGAGCACAGTCAGTGGCAAAGCAGCAAGCACCGGGGCTTGCACAGAAAGGCTTTGTTTTATTTATTTATTTGGCTGGAGTTTCATAAATAATGCGGGGGGGGGGTGTTGCAAGAAAGCACTTTTTCAGATCATTACGGTCCCTCAGCAGTTCCTCATGGATGAGTTCCTTTCTGTGCACGTTTCATTTTCTGTACTAAATGCTGCCCCTCAGCAACAGTAATTACCATTTCAAAAGGACATAAACTAGCACAGGTGCATTTTACATCTCTTCAAATTTCATAACACAAAACAACCAAGGAATGAGTTGCACTGTATTAGTTAATTGTAAATCATTGCCACATTCCTTTCCATGTTCCAGGTTTCACAGGCTAACCGCGTGGTATGTGATGGTAACAAACCATTTCCCATTAAAGAGAAACTTTAATTCCTCCAGGGTTATGTGCTATCCTACTGAATTCTCTACATAACAAGCTGCTGTCATTTTTCTTGTTCTCAGAACTCAAGAGTAGACATTACAACAGAATATTATTCATTGTTCATGCATTTTGCTGCAGTAGTTAATGTGCAACATGAGATATATTGCCCAGGCTGCCAGGACATGAGTTATTCATTTTGATCTTACCTATGCTCCCCTTACAGTTGCAATAAAATCCTCTGCTTTCTTAGTATGGTATTATAAATCTAGTTGAGCTCCCCCTACTGGACATTCATCAGACAGCTGTGAGGGAATCCAACCACTGTATCCTGTGTGCTTTAAGCCTCTGGAGCGCGGGTGGCCAACCTGTGGCTCCAGAGCTGCATGTGGCTCTTCAGAAGTTAATATCTGGCTCCTTGCATAGGCACCAACTCTGAGGCTGTTGCTACAGGCGCCAACTTTCCAATGAGCTGGGGGAGGGTCAGGGGTTTGCTCACTGCTCAACCCCTGACTCTGCCACAGGCCTTGTCCCTACTTCACCCCTTCCCCCAAGGCTCCCGCTCCTTCCTGCCCCGTTCCCTGAGCCTGCCATGCCCTCGCTCCTCCCCTTCCCCCCAGAGCCTCCTGCATGCCGCTGGAGACATGGAGAAGGAGGGTGAGGTGCTGATCAGCAGGGCTGCTGGCAGGCTGGGGGGAGCTGATGCAGGGCTGCTGATGTATTACTGTGGCTCTTTGGCAATGTACATAAGTAAATTCTGGCTCCTTCTCAGGTGCAGGTTGGGGTCTTCAGACACACTCTTGGGATGCAGATCTTCTGTCTAGCACCCCATCCTGAGAGCCGAGACCTTGTGATCCAACTGCCAAGACCCTGGGACCAATACTGACCATTCCCCCCGATTCTCCTGTAGCTTAAACACACTGTCTCCCAGAACTCCAGTTGTGTGGGTGTTCTGGGTCCACAGGTTAACTCTTCTAGGGCCCGTGAGAGGCATAACACAACACAGACAGATTTTGCACAGATTTCTAAAACCATCATTGTTCCTTTAAAAACCACAAGAAATGCACAGATCTATATAAAAATAATGAATTCTACACACATTTCCCTGCCTCGATTTCTTCACCACTCTAGGGCAGTCTTTGGGCTGAGGTATCCTCTGGGCATATCCAGGATACTTCTGCTGCAGCTCATGGCTTTACTGCTGAACCAGGGAGTCTCTCGCTTTCTCTGACGTTAGTTGTTCTAGCAACTAAACAGAGAGCACGCACATCCCGCAGCTATGAAAGCATGCCTGACTCATCTCTTCCTACCTAAACCTTCCTGCCTCTCTCATTCTGAGTACCTTTAGTTTTAGTTGCATCCGATGAAGTGAGCTGTAGCTCACGAAAGCTCATGCTCAAATAAATTGGTTAGTCTCTAAGGTGCCACAAGTACTCCTTTTCTTTTTGCAAATACAGACTAACACGGCTGTTACTCTGAAACCTTTAGTTTATATGTCCCACCAACAACAATATGTCCTTTGTTCTGCTTCTGGGGATTTTCCATTGCTCTAAATGCCAGTCCCCAGTGGAGGGGTTGGAAAAAACTGGTTCTCCTTGCATCAGCCAACCTTCTTAGCATACCTATTATGTGGGCAGAGTACAATCATTATGGTTAACTAACCTCCATCATCCCTAGTGTGGTCTGTATGTGCTACAGGCCCTGTCAGCACATGGTGAATTCCACATTTACATAGAGGTATTCCAAAATACAGTATTTTCATAAGAACAACTTCAGAGCACCAGTCTTAATTCATAAAATTGTACAGACAGATTACCCCAGATCACCACATTTGGTCAAATCAATTCAGATAAAAAACAATGACTCACAACTTTGCCTAAAACTCAGACTTTTTTGAGATATTTTTTAAAATTTTTGACTGGTTGGCCAATTGACTGAAACAGGTCACATGATTTTCTATCCCCAGTTGGGTTTGTGAGGATGGGGTGTAATTGAAATCCAAGATCTAAACAACGTCTAGTTTTGAAGCAGGTTAAGATCTGAATCTCAACCTACATCTGAATATTGTGGTTTGAACTCATCTCTTGGTGGAATACTTTGCAGCTTTCTTTTAATTCCCCATTACTATCAGATGTTGGCAGGGTGGGGAGTGGGTGGGGTTTTTTATGCGCTGCCATAATCTCTGGTGGACACTTACTCACCTCAACCATATTAGCCTCAAGATCCACCCTGATAGCACATAGTTGATGGAGAGAATCTGGGGGCACAGCTGAGCTTCCTAGGTGCTGGCTACACACAACTTCATGAGAAAGAGGAATCCATTTCAGAAGCAGTCCCATGGCAGCAACACCTAAATAAAAGTACAGGAGGAACAGGAGAAAGAGTTGTAGGGAGAGAGTAAAGAAGGGACATAAGTGAATTGTTCTTCTCTTTCTCCATTTTGTAAAGAAGGAATGAAAAAAAATTTCAACTATAAACCCCAGTTCCATTCAATAAATATCCGATATATACTTGGTGTTACAGTTGTTCAACTTTTCTTAAAGTGCAATTTCTGAATTTGTCCATCCCATGTGTTTAGGCAGAACTTTCAAACTTTCCAACTTGCTGCGTGTTAAGGATATGAGATTTTGTTTTGCACTCAGCCAATATTATTGGAAGGAATTTTAAGGACTGAAGTAGGAACTAAATGGCAAATAGTCCTTATGTTAGTCCCCTATACAGAGGTGAATTTCACCCCTAGTCTATTAGTGAAATGGAATCCACAGCCAGTATATTGCAATACTTAACAACAAAATGATGATTACCCTTGATTTTTATAAAGGAGGCATATGATTATGACGTTAACTTTTGCATGAAATTGTTCTGAAATCGTATTTCTTTTTGCTTTCTTACTAACTTTGTGACAAGAACACATTGCAGTCAGTGCAGCTCGTGGTGGTGTAAATTTCAAAAGAGCATCAGTGCACAGAGCATCCAGTACTAATTTGTGCACAAGCGGCCAAATCCTGAAGTCATTACACAGGCAATGGGCTGCGGGATTTGGGACAAGGTGAATACAAACAGTGTATAGCAATGATTGTTTTGTGTTCGGTTTATTGTCCTCTTGTGTTCAGGTTTGCCCAAGTCTCATCTGATCTAGCTATCTCTGACCAAAAGGGAAGGAAAAAACAGAACCTTAACCCACATATTTAAAACAGTGTTAGGTTTGTCCTTAACAGTCTCTCATCTCTGATGATAAAATGGTGTGTTCATTCTAGCTGTGCTAAAAGTTTACAGTGACACCCCAAATTACACAAAACTCACCAGACTGTAGGCTTAATCACAAATGCCAAATTCAGGTTCGTCTAAAGGTTTGCTAAGGATCCTGAACCTTTTAAGTAACCCTGGGCCAAGATTTTCAGCAATCTTGCCATGATTAGTGTTTGCTTAGGAGGCTTTGCTATGTTATGCATTCAATACAAAACCAGTTTACTACTGAGATTTTGAGTTTGAATAAATGTTATACCAATAAAATAAAAACCAGCAGGATCTTATTAAAGGGGGAAAGGCAAAATACCACATTTATTGTGAATACAGAAAGAATCATAGTAAGCAGTTAGTTACAGCTATAACATTCCATTCAATTTCATATTTATTCACGCATTCATTCATACACACACACACATACACACACACACACAGGTTCTGCAAGGTTGTTATCATAGTTACCAGCCTTAGAGTTGCTCATGCCAAGCCACTGGCCAGGTGGCCTGGACATGAAGAGGGAGCAGGGCCTTGTCAGATGCTCATCTGATGCTCCTGGAAGTTGGTTTGCAGAATCAGACCCCAAAGTTCTCACTTTCTAGAGTCCATTTTTATAGGAATTTCTTCCTATGCAAGTCTGTGGGAATTGCTTCATCATGCTGTTGCTGAATCAATCAGCAGATGTCACATTCCTGGTGGCTCTGTGCTGCCAGATGTTATCTTGTTCTTTGGTTCTCCCATTCTTGAGACTGTTGGGTGGATTCCAGTCTGCCCTCTGGGGGTCCTCTGGTTATTTCCACTTGACGCCTTCTTCAGCCAATGGACACTGGATTCTTAGGCTGGCACCTCCCTGATCATTCAGTTATTATCCACACCAAGCATCCATCCACATACATCCTCTATCTCTATTTTAATCACAATTGTTAACAAAGCGAGATGAATACAACAAAAGGGCGGGGAGTCTCTGGGTGCTGTTTCTATTGTTACAGAGTATTGCTTTGAGTCTCTCTCTGTGTGAGTAGTTGTTGTTACAAAGAATTGCTTTGAGAGCAGACTCTGTCTTAGAATGTACTAACACAATTAGCAGCTTGCAAGTTTCACACAGAGGGAGAGAAACAGTACCAAAAACCAAGAGATCTCTTAATTAGTAATAGCCTGGAATTTAAACTATGGGGAATCAAACTCATTTGTGATTTTAATACAGAACTTCTTTAATATGATCCAACACCTAAAACTCAAAAAAATATATAGGGAGGAGGATCCTCACAGCAAGGAGAACACCTTCTATTAATCCCTGTGAACCAAAATTGCTGTTTCACACAGTTTTAACACCTAGACCCTTCCTTGGGAAATGTTTTTCTTTCTCATTCTTTAATACAGTGTTTCCAGAAAGACAAAGAGGGACATTGCCAAACCATGAGCTAATGGACTGGCAGTCTGGTAGCAGCACCACAAGGATGGTGCCAGTATAGATCCCAAATCAGATTTCAAGCTCTAGAACCAACAAGCAATGGGAGCATTTCAGAAGCAGTATCCCTGGAGGGAGTGGACACTATATCATTTCTAGCAACCCCTCAGGGCAATTGCAGTAGTGACACTGATGGTCTCCAGAGTGAGCATAGACAGTCCTCCTCCAGTGGAAGGAGATTTGAAAATCTTTGAGAATAGGGGGGAGTAAAAAGGGAAATGTTAAATCCTTGGAGTTAAAAGCACCTCCTCACTACCTATCAGTGGGAAAATAGTGAATCAGTATGACACTAAGGCATCTATGTAATCATTCACAAAAGTAGAAAGTTCCGATCTCAGATCTAAACTTCCCTGAAGTTCTGGCACGTTCAGACGCAGGGATTTGGTTCCAGGCCATCTCTATGTAGGTTGTACTCCAAGGGGAGGGTCATTTGTTATAGTAATTTCTGTAGTAATTTTGTAGAGGTCTCTGAGCAGATGTGATAGTATTAATCAAGATAAGGTGAGCAAAGGATGGAGTGGGCACTTTAACAATGTATTGTGGTGACTGAGTTAGCCAGGTCCTGCATGTTACTTTAACATAATGTTTATAGTGTTGTTAATTTGAAGAACCTGATCTTGGTCATTACTTCTATAAAAAAAATAAGTAATTGATTAAAACTGCTCTCTGTACAGCACCTTGAGAATACTTTTACAATGATAGGTTTTATAACAAAGTCAAATCAGTCACTGTAGATAATATATATATGGCCCAATACAGGAAATTGCAATCCATTCCTATCTTGATGTAAGTTAGACAAAACAAATACAGTACTTTGAAGTGTTATCAGTTTTACTATTTGCATATTATAGCTAATTAGCAACCACAATAACATCATTCTAAGGGAAAGGTCCACTGGCAACTTAATTCATTATCTTCTATTATTGTGTACCATGTTAAAATGTCAGGCATCTTACACTGTACAAATCATCACAATTTTAATTAATATAACTAAAACTGATTTAACTATACCTTCTGTCTTTGTCCAATATGAGCCCATCTCAATTTATATAAAACAAAGGCAGATCTAGAAATCTGAAGCAAATATTTATGAATAACATTAAGTTACTGAGGCAAGTTATATATGAAAAGTTCTAAATGAGCTTTAATAGCTATGTAAAAATGTAGTGAAAAGTGAAATGTAGTTGCCAGTGAAAGGTATACAGTCTCACGCTTCAGCAAACAATAGAAACATAATTATGCTTGTGATATTAAATAATCCTTCTCTACAAACCATGCTTGTCACTATAGTATCACATCCTTATGAGAAAGTTTTAGGTATGAAGCTAACTTATGTTAAGTCACCTGCCTGTCCACCCCCTTCTCCCAAACACACCCACTTATCCACAAACAGTAAGTTAATTTACTAAATTATATATGAATTAAATGTCACTAAACTGCAATTAAATTATCTCAGACAGTCAGAATGTCCAGTTATTGATCTGTAACTGTAGCTTTATTCCTCAGTTATGCAGTTCCTGGCACTGGTTGAAGAGCATGTAAAATTCAGTGGTACAGTTGGTATTTTATAACTATACACTGTGAAAGTCACTGTAATCTACTAGTCTGGGGACAATTATTAGCCAACTAGAGGATTAATTATTGAAAAAGGACAATACAGTGATTATGCAAATCGCTACACTATGACTGGCTCTGCACCCCATCCATAAGCATTCAGCAAATATGACCACTCAGCTTCAATCTCCCCACTCACATGCTTCCCCCACCAACCCTCTATTTCTCCACCTGATCCTAGATGTTAAATACAATTTAAACTTTAAAAAAAGAATTAATTTTAGTGCAGGGAAAGAGCCAGATTGTGCTTTTATGTTTTAGGATTTGCATTAGGATCTGTATGGAAGAGTTCTATAGCAGTGGAATCCTTTGTGGCATTCTGGCTGGCTCAACCAGAATTCCTCCTGAGGAGCCCACTGCAGCAGGATCGCTGCTGCCCTACAAGAGGGTGCAGCATTCTCCCCCCTTCAGACCAGTGCTGCTCTGCCGTCCAGTGAAAGGGATGAGGACCTCATCTTTCCTAATCTATGTTTAAGAGGCTACTAGTCCTAGCGAGAATACCACAAGACATTGCAGCGAACGCCGTTCTCTGGGTGGCTTGTAACATCTGGGATAAAATGCCACCAACCGAGGGGTGGAAGCAGCCAAGAGGCAGATCCCCTATTACATAGGTTCATGAAATCTGTTCTGATGTTGGACTCTCAGGCCGTCAAGCCCTTGCAGCCAAGCAGGAACAGACCAAATGGCGAACGACTGCTACGGCCAACTGTTCAGCTAGGTCTTGAAGAAGTAGTCCTAGCTAGGCCTTCTGCCCCCAAATGCTTGCTGGCATCTGTTCAGGGCACAAAAGATTCATTGTGCCACTGCCACAACCCCTTTTGCTTGTGGACAAGGCCAGCCACAAGTCAAGTGACAGGCTGGGGAGAAATTCAGGCAGTCATGGGCAGTAGCCGGTCAGAGCACCTGTGAGATGGAGAGCACAATATTTATACTAAATCATAAGAGCACCAATCAATTTAATGGTCCCTGTTAACTCAGTCGTATTCATATCCTGGCTTTCAGGCTCAAAGCTTATTTAGCCCAGAATATAGTTTTCCCTTGTAAACAAGATTTGCCTTAAATTCTTACTTAGGCAAAACCTCTCATTGACTTCAGAGAGATCTTTGTGTGTAAGGACCGCAGAATTTGGCCTCATCTAAGTAAATATCTTACAACTGTATTGATCAACTAGAGATTACTTGATCTGGTTTCTGATATAAGTTTTCCCAAATACAACATCACTTTTCACAGTTTTAAGATGGGATTTTCAAATGTACTCAGCATTGGCCTAACATTGCTCCCATTGAATTCAATGTGACTTGTGTTCCTAAGTTACTTAGGCACTTGTGAAAATCCCACCCACTGGCACCTAAATAGGGATTTAGGCGCCACCCTCTGGCACCTAAATAGGGATTTAGGCACTTAGTTTTAAGCTCTTATTTTTGAAAGTGTCAATCATCATGTTGAACCATCTTCTTCTGCATTAAAATCTATTGCGCAATATCAGACCATCAATCTTAAGGCAGGTTTAACAGTAGCAGCCATGTTAGTCTGTATTCGCAAAAAGAAAAGGAGTACTTGCGGCACCTTAGAGACTAACCAATTTATTTGAGTATAAGCTTTCGTGAGCTACAGCTCACTTCATCGGATGCAAATCATCATTTAATTTCAAACAGGTTTTTGGTTAATTAACCAGCATTGATGGCACAGTATGACTCACTATTAGGTAAAAGTTATGCTCTTCAGTATGCAATTGCATATGATGTGAATTTGCAGCTCAAGTTACAAGTACTGTAGTTTATTTGGGGTTTTTTAGAGAGACGTGGTAATTGAGGTAATATATTTTATTGGACCAACTTCTGCTCGTGAGAGAGACAAGCTTTTGAGTTTACACAGAGCTCTTCTTCCGGTCTGGGGAATGTACCCAGAGCATCACAGCTAAATACAAGGTTGAAGAGATTGTTTAGCATAGGTAGTTTACACATTTCAAAGGACCATTCAAGGTGAAGTGGCCCCTTTAACATCTCTCCAGTCATAGAGGGGAAAGGAAAAAACCTGGGTAAGTTAAGTGGGTTATAGATTGTTGTAATAAGTCATAAATCCAGTCTCTCTATTCGGTCCATGATTTTTAATATCTAGGCAAAGTTATGAATTTAAGCTCCCAGGCTCGTCTTTTGAAGGTGGTGTGTAGATTTCCTTTGAGGATGAGAACTGAGAGGTTAGATACAGAGTGAGTGCTTCGTAAAAAGTATTCACACACTGGTGATATGGTGTTTTTGTCTTACATAATTTTTCTGTGTGAGTTCATTTGAAAGTGTAGTGGTTACATAATTTCACCCACACAGTTGTTATTGGGCCATTTAGTGCACTGGATGAGGTACACCATATGTTGTGATAGGCATGTGAAGAACCCATGGATCTTGAAAGGATGTGTTAATCATTATAGCAGTGGAGATATACTCACAGATTTTGCATCTGTTGTTCTGGCAGGGTCTGGTGCTTTGAGTTGGTGAGTCCTGGTCTGGGGGAGCTTGCTTCTGATGATGAGCTTGGAGAAGTTGGAGAGTTGTTTGAAGACCGGAAGAGAGGGTTCAGGAAAGATTTCTTTCAGGATGATCCCCATCAAGTATGGGTTGTAATTGTTTGATGATACCCAATATGGGCTCCAATGTGTGGTGGTAGGTGACAACTAGATGTGTACGGTTGAGGGGAGGTATTTCTGTACGGAAGCAGGTTCTCTTGGGACTCTGAGTAGCCCATTCCATGATGGAGTCTACTTTTTTGGTGGAGTGTCCTTGTTTGGTGAAGGTGGTTGTGTGTTAAGATGTATGTCCTAGTCTTTCTCCTCAGAGCATATTCTGTGGTCTCTGAGTGCCTGGCTGTAGATAACAGATTGCTTGGTGCATTTCGGATAGTTACTGGATCTGTGAAGGTAATTGTGGTTATCTGTGAGTTTCTAGTATTTAGTTGCTTCAATACAGAAATAAAACCCACTCTGACTATACACCTCTAGTTGTGTACAGTGCACACAGACACGGCAAATAGGACACCATGCTGTTTAACATGAACACTTTTTTTCAGAATAGACATTAACTGAGGCTTTTTCATGCACAGTTGACTTTATATAAACTGATTGACACCTTTGGGGGTCGTCTTTCCACTGACTCATAATTTTTCTCACTCTTGAAAAAGGCTTCTGTACACCCAGTATTCTCTAGTTAAAGCTGAAAATTCAACTCATCATATTTACACAATAAAAAAAAATCCATTCTGTCTTGTTTTTAATTGCAAATCCTCCTCAAGGGACCAATTCTCCTGCTTAGGAGGCAGCCCTGTGCCTTCTACTAGAGAACCAAGTGCAGTCAATTATGGTAATGAAATGTCAATAAATATAAAAATTTAATACAGTCTGCTCTTGGTGAGTGGCAGATGAGGACTTGCCTCCCAGACAAATTTGTTGGTGCTGCAAATATTAAATGCACCTGAAAGAGTAGCTGGTTGCCCAAGAGCTTTCCAGTAGAGGGAAGGTGGGACATTCAGACACCTATTGGGTTTTTCCATTATAGTATAATCACGGCAGTAGGCCAGTAATATTCCTGAAATCCATCCAAACATCTTAACTTATTATTAGGAAGTGAAGATCATATTTTCACCCATGAAGATTCTGAAATTAGTACAGCACTGAGAGATGTTTTCCCCTAACAAAGCAGTACAATTTCAAAAGGGTAAATTAAGTTGTGAATGAGATGATTTTGCTGTGAAAAGTTTCACAGCAGTAAGTAGCATCATGTCACTACTAGAAAATTGCTGTTCTGACAGATATGTTAACATTAAAAAAAATATTTACTGAAACAATTAACTTATTTTGGTGATTAAGGTGGTTTGTGGGATGCAGCTTGGGCCAGAGACAAGAACACAGGGTTGCAAGTCAGACTCCTGGGTTCTAAATCCTGGCTTTGTCACTGATTTTTTTTAAACAGTTCTAGTGCATGATGCTGAAACTTGAAATTTAGCAGACAGAATGTCTTCCTCTTGCAAATAAGTGGGCAGGTGAAAATTGGCTTTTATTTATCAAAGCCACTTTTTTAAAAAAATGTGCGTTGTGCATGCACACCAAATTCTGTAATTCAGGGTATGAATTCCAACATTCAATTCTTTCTGCATGTGAGGATAGTGTAGGAAAGTTCATAGGCAGTCCTAGCTCCTCTACAAAGTAAATGGGGTACATACCAACGAAGGCAAACCCCAAAAGCAGTCCTGCTTTCTTCCCTATATAAAGAAATCTGCTACATTCGTTGCAGCAGTGGAATGGTGTGTTGTGGATGAGGCTGCTGTCTACAGCACTCCTGCTTCACTCCTCTTTGTTGGATTGACAGGGGTTGAGAGAGAGAGAAACCACTCCCACAGCCCTAGGAATTTCTGTGGGACTCCAGTTTATGGGCTGGAAGAGAAGACACTGCCCCCAACTGTCTCATTTATGGAGGTTGCCAGAGGCTGCATCACTCCTCTCAAACACCTGGCACCAGTCTCCTCTGGATCAGTGTACTCACAGCAGGCACGGAGCCCACTTCCTTGGTACACAACAGGAGCAAAGACCAGCCTATGAGGCTCCTCAACCAGTGCCCTCCAAGCAAGGGTACCACAGTGTTTCCTTAGTACAGAGGGCCTTGTACAAGACCTCTTCCAATGGGTAAATTTCACTCAGTCAACTCGGTTACAGTGAAGTGTTATCTAAAGTTGAGGGTGGATTTCATCTCATAATAAATAATAATAATAATTAGCTCCTATATAGCCCTTCTCAAACAAATTTAAAAGTGCTTTCCATTGTAAATTCATTTTTTAAAGTGCGGGCTTCAACTGCAGAGCAGACAAGTCAGGCCAGATTCTGCCTTCATTTACACCTGAGCAACCCAACTGAAATCAGGGGTGTGTAAATGAGGCCCAGATATGGCTCTTTATATTTTAAATACAGTAACCTTTTTGATCCTCAAAATAAAGTCCTATGGTGAAAGCCTGGCCCCCATTAAAGTCAATAGCAAAATTCCCATTGACTTTAGTAGGGGCAAGATTTCAGCCCCTTGAATCAAACTTTTTTCATGCTGCGGTTTGTAATGGCACCAAATGTTCCCGATCAAGGGTCAGATATGCACTGTACACACACACAATGAAAAGATGGTCCCTGCCTGAAGGATCTTACAATTACAATCTAGGTATAGGATGAGACACAACAGTTGGATACAACTAACAGATAGAGGAGACAGTTTTGATAATGCATAGTGTCATATCAAAAATATTTTATCCTTTAATTTAGTACAAACCAGTACTCAAAAATGTTGTTACATACCATAATGCTTTACACCAATAACATTTGAAAAGTACAATGCCATGCAAGAATAGGTTTCTAAACAAAATCATCTTGATTTGATTCCATAATTATTTTGAGATTAAAGTAAAATGTTTTACTTCCTGGGGTATCTCACATGCATAAGATTTCTTGAGACTCTCCAACTGGACACAATATCTGGCAATGATAATCAGACAAAAATGTGACCTTCTTTTACAGATGGATTATTCAGTAATAGCATCTCAAGCGGGAGCCACCCTCAACAACCTTATGAGCCATGCACAGGAGCTAGTAGCAAAGCTTCGTTCCCTGCAGTTTGATCTACGGGAGTTTGTGTGTCTCAAATTCTTGGTGCTCTTTAGTTTAGGTAGGTAAATCCTGTTATTTGTGCATTATTTAATATTGATATCTTTTAATTGAAATTATTTTAGTATTGATATCTTTTAATTGAAAATCTTTGGCTTTATAAAATGTTTTTTTATTTTTTTCTTGAAAAATGAAGTAAGACTTCGAAACATATTTTATGATGTTCACAGTAACCTGGAAATTATTTTTGAATTATCACGTTTGGAGAAATGCTATACAATGTAGGAGGGATTTACAAAATAAGGTTCTGTGGAAATGATTCTATAGGATTTAAAAGGGTATGATATGCTTTCAACGTTTACTTTAACATGCTATAAAATTTTAAACCAGGTATATAGTTCTTTACTAAATTCTAAAGGAGGGTTCAGAAAAACTATAGAAAGGCATAATTTTGTGTTGAATTCTATAAAGCAATTCTGTAAGAGATGGAGAAGTAGTAAGGTTGAAATATACATGTATTTTGGAAGAGCGTGCATGGTAAGTACACACAGTCTTGTTAGCATTTTGGTGTCAGTATTGCAACACATAAACCAACAACGTAACTAATAGTTTTTAAAAGCACAATGAAAGGCACTATTAAAGTGTAAATAAATGGTAGTCATTTTATGAAAGATCTATCCAGGAAATAGACTTTAAAGGGGAGATTATTTTGTACTAGTGGAAAGACCTTAGAATGGAAAAGATACCTATGCAAGACAAATTAGTTAAATCAGTGCTCTCAATGAATCAGTCAAGAAAAATCACTATTGCCAGGAATAAAAAAGGGATTAGGGAGATGGATTCTTATTGATTTCCGGAGACCAGATTTTTCTGCCTGTCATCTGTTTTAGGTTTGCATTTTGTTGACTTAATAAAGCCAGCAAATATAGCTTTGCCAGGTGAATTTATTATATGCTGGTAGACAGCTGAAGGAGGAGACTTGAAAAACATAAATAGGGCCAGATTCAGCCATCCCTCCATAGACAAAAGTCCCATTTATATCAAAGGGCATTTTGTCCAAATAGAAGGTGTGGGACTGAGCCAAATGTAACAAAAACAAATAAATACCAGTAGTGCTGAAATTTACTGATATTTTTTCTTTAATTTCAAGTTACAAGCTCTTGTGCAAAGGAATAAAAATTTAAAAATAAAGAATCATTGCAACACATCCTTAAATAAACTGCAGGAGTGAAATGATTGGGCAGCAGCATAAATCCGAGAGCTACGTCCTAATGTTCAAAGTTGTCCCCTAGTGCCTTGCACTCTTCTTGGACTTGCCACCCAGCATTTGTTGAAAGCTAGAGTGTTTGTGAAGGAAACTCATTTTAAATATAGGCATCTTAAAGAAGAAAAAATAATTTCTGACATAGAACGTGTAGTGAAATAACATAACCAGAAATGTTATTGGAAAAAACCTGAAGATGTCAGCATTGGCAGGCCTTCTGGGTGATTGCAAGGCTTGTGCATGCTCAATCCCCAAAACAAATGAGGTGTAATTTATCTACTGTCCGCAACATACTAACATTCTATATTTGGAGATCTGTCTCTTCCCATATGTTAAATTCAGAGAAGGAAAAGCAGACCTTTCTTGGCAGGAGTTGTATTGTCTTATGAATTAACGTGGTGTAAACCAAGGCATCTGCTTCTTTAGTTCTAGTACAGTATATTTTTGTAGTCATTAGACAATGTTATAGAAAGGTCTGAGGAGACCTACAGCTTTTCCCTGATAAAATATTTTGAGAAATTCATCTCACTTCAGTAGTATTTCAAATTAGCTGAAAAAATGAATTACATTTGGAAAACACTCACGTTTACTTTAAGCGGTCTTTATGTCTGATCATTATCATCACTCCTCAAGTACTTGCCATTCAGTTAGGAAGTATTCTGCTCCCTGCCTTTACATTTTTGGCTCTTAGCCTGATTCAGCAAGGTGATGAGCTTGGCTTCAAAGGAGTTGAGGGTATACAGCATCTTGCAATGGTGCCCATCCCTTTGCAGAGACAGAGAGTCTGATTCTCCTCTCACTTACACTAGTGTAAATTAAGGCCAACTCTGCTGAAATCAAAGGAGTTATGTATCAGCATGTTTAAAGTGGTGTACCTGAGAGAGGTCCAGTGCATCTGAAAACAGATTAACTCACAGGGCCAAATTCAGGCCTAGCACATCCAAGTACAACATAATTGACTTCAACAGAATGTCTCCTACTTACTGCATGCTTGAATTTGGCCCAATATTTAAAGCTACGTGTTATCTACTAAGAGTAAAAGGTAAATATATTAATCATCATCATCCTCATCATCATCCGAAGTTTTCACTGGAACTAAGGCAGAAATTTTAAGTAGAATTATGAGACAATTAATATAGTAAACACAGATGTCCTTTCCAGCAAAGCACTTAAGCACATATTTAACTTTAAGCAGATGAATAATCCCCCTGAAGTTAATGATGTTGCTCACAGGCTTAAAGCCAAGTATGTGTTTAAGGGCCAGGTTTTTGAAGGTATTTAGGCACATAAAGATGCAGATAGTTGCCTAGTGATGTTGTCAATATCACTTTTCACCACAGACTTCGCATGCAATTGCCATCCTTACTTCTGCCCTGCCACTGCCACCCCAAGGCTGACAGCTAGAGCCCTGTCGCCTCCAGGTGAGGGATTGGGGGTGGGGGAGAAGGAGAGTCTGAGCTCAAGCTGCCTCCCAATGAAGGATTGAGTGGGGGGTGAAGAGGGAAGGAGAGCCCAATCCTGGGTGGTGGGGCTCCGGTTGTCCCCATATCCCCGCTTCCCAGGTGTCCATGGCCCTTCTGCACAAGCCCCAGCCCAGCCACCCAAGGCTGACAGCCAGAGCTCTTCACGCACACACAAAAAAAGCACAAGCACACAGCACCTCCCTTGACACATTCCCACGCCTCCCTTGGGAGGCCCGCCCCATAGTTTGAGAACTGCTGGTCTAGATATAAAATTCGAGCAGTAGACTGTTAGTATTTGCTAGTAAAGCGGTCCAAAGGGCTTGTGCAGAAAAATGCTTTTGATTGATTCCAGAGATAATAAAAGGATGTTGAAGCTTAAATGAGAGGATTCATGTTGTAGTCCCAAAGTCCAGCCAATCCTAAAATTAGCTAGGAACCAGAAAAGAGAGAGAGTTTTACAGATTTTCCTTGTTCCATTTTTTCCCTTGCCCCTTTTGGCATCTGTTTTCTGGTGCCTCCCACCCCTATCCCATTGTTTCTTCTCTTCTCACTGAAGACCCCTCTGCAAGCCCAGTCCCCCTGGGTAGGTATTCACGTTGCTAGCCCACTCTGTGGTCCATTCCACCATGTCTTCACTGCTATTTTTAACTATGCTAATTACATTAAAGCTAGCACAAGTATGCCTATGCCAGTTACAAATCACACCTTTGATCTAAGTCCATAGCCTAACTCACAAGGAATGGAGAGCAGAGGAGCTGGAGCAGAACATATCAGGAGAGAGTCAGCAAGCCCAGGTATCTGGAAACAGCATCCCCTTTAAGGAAGCAGGATGGGACCCACAGAGATCATAAGACCAAAATAAATTAGATTGAAATCAATAAACACCCCTTCTCTGCCACAATTAAATCAAGTCTCACCAAAATATAACTAAATTGTTACCTATTTAATTCCCCTCCCATCCCACCCCCGAGAAATTATTCCAGACATTGACAAAATGTAACAGTCCACTGAAGCCTGAGCTCTTCATGGGATTGATCCTGCTCCCATTGAAGTCAATGGGAGTTTTGTATTTGTCTTCAGTGGGAGCAGGATCACTCTCAGCGAGCCTTTTATGGAAGATCCCATGGAATTTTATGGGGATTAAACAGAGTTCTGTTGAACTTACCTTCAATATTTATAGAATTTAACAAGGAATGGGATCCTTCCTGTGGGATTTTAGAAACATCCAATAGAATTCTACAGCAGGAGTATAATTTTCTATAAGATGGTCCAAAACCTACAGAAAAATTATTTTTCTATTAAACTTTATAGGGCATTTCCAAACAGAGCAGCAAACTATGGTCTGGAATTCTATACCCCTATATTCAAAAATAGCCAGATACCACTTGATCTCATTTTACAGGGAACTGAAGACCAAGATGGGTCAAAATAGTAGAAAATAGAGGCTTTAATATCCTAATACATAATTCCTCAGAATAGTTCTACCTACAGGTCCTGCTTCATCAATGGGTTCAGAGCTTTCAGTTCCCCCTTGGAATCAATGGAACTTGAGAGTGCTCAGCACGTCTTACATGTAGTTCAGCATCTCACAGGATCAAGTCCCCAATGTATTAACATTCCATGCACAGATTTTCCATCTCCAAACGCTGGACCTAGAAAGCAAAGTAGCCACAGGTACTAACTGCTTATTATACTACCGCCCAAACCTTGAAAATTAATATCTAAATAAAATAATCAGCACACACAGAAACAGCTATCAATTCCCCCAACAAAATTAAACATCTAACATAATTAAAATACTAGTTGCAGACTGCTTGATAATAACAGCTAATATAAACAAAGCTACAAACGTACGAATTATTTACAGATCCAACAATGTCAAAAATATTCCTCTTCACATGCACTTTTCTGTTTGTGTGTGTATGTATTTTAGCAGCAGAACAGCATCGTCACCTTCCTGCTTCACTGACTAGCACTAACATTCTGCAACCCTAAAGCAGAAACAGATACACAGCATAACTTGGGTGAAATCCTCGCTCCCTTGGAGCAAATAGGAATTTTGCCACTGACTTCAGCGAGGCCAGGATTTCACACTTTAGCTCTAAATTAGGTCCCCTTTCTACAAAAGAAAAAGAGTTAAGATTAATTTTTCATTACCTAAATGACTAATTTAAGATGGACATTTTAACAACCAAGCAGGTTTCTCATTGGGATATTTTCTATCATCTTCAGTTTTCAGTGGAACAGATCTTTTCTTTATTGCTGTCCAGTATTTATACAGTCAAGTCATTTAAACTGAAATCCAGCCACTGTTTTCCCTTTACCAAAACTTCCTATTTGTCCTGCTAGCTTTCATCATTAGAACTCAGCAAGGATTTGTCAACGCTTCCATCAGAACAGTTTGTAAAGTGAAATGCCAATAGGAAGAAAGTTAGACATCATTTGACCCATGTCCAGCCACTTGTCTGCCTGCAGAGCTTACTGCTAGAATAGGCAGCAACTGACTGGTACTTCTCTCATCTCTGTCAGAACAGAGATAAATGTACTTCATTTAAGAAATGAAGGCTTTATCAATGGGCAAATAATTGCAGAGCAACTATTGATCTTGCATCTCACTTAACATGAGGCAACAGGGACTTGTACAAACAGTAAACGTTTAATCATTATGTATGGCAAACAATGGGCTATTAAACAAAGCAAAGAAAGCCTTAGTTTTCAAGCAGGCCACCATGTCACATGGGGAGACAATTGTGATTCACTCTCCCTGGATGTCATATTGTCCATTAGGGATGTGCCCCTTTTCTGCCAGATAGGAGCAATATTAGCAAAGAAACCTGTACTTATGTCTGTGTATTCTCTATAGTACTCAAGCACAGATGGGAGAGGACAGCTCTCATTATTGTGCTCCATCATTTGCTTCTTGGAAAGCACACAGAGAAATCTGTGCAGCAACACTTTTCAGTTGGTTCCAAGAGCTCAGCAGCAGCCTGAAGCTGGAAAAGCATTTTGTTATTAATTATTACTATTATTTACTTATATAGCATCCACAGCGTGCTGCGTGATTTACAGACAAGAAATGGTCCCTTGCTCCAAAGAACTTACTATCTAAACAGACAAAAGCTAGCAACAAATACTACTAAAGCTTTGTGGTTTACATGTAACTTGTCACTTCCACAGTTTTTGCTGAGGGTTTATTTTTTATCACATGGTTAGTTAGCCCTTCTTGGGTGAGGAACACTAGGATATCATTTGGAAGCAGTATGTTTTAAAGTGGGATGTGAAGGGGGCATGGGGACTGGTTTGTGGTGGAGTTTCAAGGCTTAGGGATGCACAGATCTGGTGAGTGTGAGATGGAACAAAGTGAGTCATGTGGCTTGAGCAGGGCAAAGGGGTCTGAGGAGGGAACAGAGGACAATATCAGAGAGCTAGACAGAAACTAATCAGTGCAGGGGTATATGATCCTCAATTTGTTATCACACAGAGAGACACAACCCAACAAACAGACCTTTAATGCAGCTTCCTCAGAGATCATTCTGCATCTACCACACCTGAACCCAGCCACTTGGATTTTCTGGTTTGGGCTGCTATTGGGTTTGTTAAAGGCACAGTTCACTAAAGGTGCTATAAATTTGGAAACATAAAATAACAGGAGGAAGGATTAGGTCAAAGTTATTCCCAGAAGTTCTATTTCCAGTTCACATGTGCAAGTTACTTAAGACTTTCTGTGTCTCTATTTCACCGTCTGTAAAACTGGAACAATAATAGTTCTTTATCTTAAAGGCTGTTGTGAGGCTCATAGATAATATTCCTAATACTTTGCATTTATATAGCATGTTTCATTCAAAGATCTCAAAACAGATTTCACAAGGTGGAAGTGAAGTATCCTGTGGGACAAATTCTGCCCCCAGTAGCTAATGCAGATCTCTAGTTGAGTTCTGTAAAAGCTGACTGCACACATGCATGCAAAGATAGAATTGTTGCCTTAAATATGCTTGATTCTTATTGAAAGTAACAGACAGTACTTATGGTTTAATTTAATCTTATTCAGAATGAGCATCGTGGTCACTCCAGATTTATTGTTTTACCTTTGACAGCTTATAAAATATGCCTCTTTATAACTGGTCTAATATTACGATGGTTTTAAGTGATAACCATTGGAGGTCTTTGTAATGTATTCATCACATACTGTTACCCGAGTGCATTAGAAAAATTGTATCTAGTGAACTCAGATAAGCAAGAGAAATATCCTGGGGTTCTCAGCTTTATTAGCATGCAGCCGTAGTTTTAACTTTCCCCATATGATAGCCTAATTTTGAAAAAATACTTACTGTACACTTGTCAAATAGATGCACATATCTTGATCCTAATGTCTAACTAATGTATGCATCGGAGGATAATACTGGCAAATAAACATTTCCTTCAATTTATGTAATCATTTGGAATTCAGAAAGGATTGATTAGCATTCAGGAGATGTGACCGTTCAATATTTGCACCATAGAGACTTGGCAGAAGCAAATAATTGTACATAAAGCTGATGCTTGTCTTAATTAAACGCAGTATAATAGGTGTTGGAGTTGTTGGGGTTTTTTTCTCTGTCTAGTGAACAAAGCAGTTGAGCCATGGGCAGATATAACTCATTTTGAAGTTCAGAGTTTAAACCTAATCAATATGTATTTATATCAAGGGAAGGAGTGAATTTCATTTATTATGAGATGGCAGCTGGCTGCAGTAGCTAAAAACGCCATGAATTTAAGTATATTTTTTCAAACAGCAGTTTGACAATATATTTATCCCATGTGATGCTTGTTACATTAATAGTGTTGTTTACTTAACTGATGGTATTTAGCGTAGATTACTTTTGGAAATGAACAAGATCGTTTACATTCCCTGTTCTTTACTCCCAGCCTAAGAATGACTTGCACAAGCAAGGAGACACCTTTAAATTCATTGAGTTGGTTGCTTATTAGTGTAAAGTTGCCCTGGTTATCAGATAAAAGTTTAGTCCTGCAAATATTTACTAGTGTGAGTAATCCCACTGCAGTCAATGGGATTATTCACATTTCTAGGATCAAGCCCTAAGTGTGCCCTAAATGGAACTGGTGAGATAGCTAATAAATATTTTTTAGGCAGGTCATAGTAAGTAGGTGTAGTTTTAACAGTGAGGATAATTAATTATTGAACCACCACCTAGGAACATGGTGGATTCTCTGTCACCTGAAGATTTTAAATCATGCCTGGATGAGTTTCTAAAATATATGCTATAGCTTAAATAGAAGTTATGGGCTTGATGGAAGAATTACTGGGGGAGTGGGGTTCTTTGACCTGTGACTAGATGATCACAATGGTCCTTTCTGGCCTTAAAATCTATTAAAGTAGACTTTGGTTGAACTGGGTTGGCCCAATAAAGATATTTCACATATTGCTTTTGTTTATTTTCTATGTCTTTGATCCTAATTGCTTTAGATTTGAACACATTTAGGATTAACTCATGTTATGAAGGATTTTCCGAAAGGGATGGGTGTCAGGAGAATTGTTTTCTATTATTGACTGTCACAAATTCACAATGTGGCTTTGGATTATTCAAATGATGCCTAAATCTCCTTATCTGTAAAATGGTAATAGTATCTATCCACCTTTGTAAGTAATAATGAGATGCTTGGATGAAAGATGCTATATAATTGAAAGTATCATAACCAAAATATCATCTGGCACTGAGACAGGGTGACTGGACCCTGTGAGTGAAGTAGGTCTAGACAGCTTGCATAGAGTTACTGGGGTCTCTGAAAGGGGAAACTGAGGCAAGCATGACTGTTATACTGCAGCCTGTCACAGGCGGGCACTCTAGGCAGGGCTGCCTTATGACAGACTCCATAAAAGTCACAGCTAAAGGCCCCTGATTAAAGAACCTTTATGGATGTTGGGGGAAGTCTTTTTTCTTTATAAATTGTGTAACATATTGTCCTGAAGGAGTTACCTTCTACATTTTCATGTTAGTGGGAATCAAGGGGCTAAAACTGTGTGGAACCCTTTGAAATGAATCCTTTCAAAGGTCAATTTTCACACCCAAACACTTACATTCCATATATTGAATGGCACAAAATGACATGTACTTGACTTTCCTTTGCAACCTTATATCAAAACCATATTCCTTTGCTACTCTGGCCCTTCTAAATTCAATATAGGGAAAGAAATCAAGCTGTCTTCCTTTTACTTCATCCATCATAACCAGCAACAAAAAGCCAAATAATGGAAAATGAGTCCTGATTCCTGAAGTTGTTACAGATGCTAAATGATGATGTGTGGAGTGAGGATTTTGATAAACTGGTATTCACCCACAAAAGCTTATGCTCCAATACGTCTGTTAGTCTATAAGGTGCCACAGGACTCTTTGCCGCTTTTGATAAACTGAGTTGACCATGCAAGACTACTCTTTGCTTCTTGGACAACACTTATTCGGCAAGCTGACAATTTTTTAGTCCAGCCTTCCATGCTGGTTTCCAAACACTGTACAGTCAGCTCAGAAGAAAAACAGACAGCTAACATTTGTTTTCTACTTTCCTTTCTTCAAAGAGTTTCTCAATCTATATCTGTTCAGTGTCTATGAAAAAAGTAAATTATTTTAAAGGAGTAAAATGAACAGAGGTGGGGGATTAATAAATTATGAGGAGGAATTAAACCAGCCATTTTGGTTTTTAATCCTTTATAATTCACCTCTGCTCTGGATGTTAGAGTCATGGTTAATAAACTCCTCAAAAGGAAGCAGAGTTACCCTTCTGTTTTATGGTTACATGGATTGTGTTTTAACAAGTGCACTAAGCCAAAATTATGTAGAAATTAAATAATCATCATTCATTTGCATTGATTTTATTTGATAAAACACAATGAATGGTGCAGATTCACCTTGGTGTAACTCCACTGAGTTCAATGGAGTTACACCAGGCATGAACTACTTCCGATATGGTCACTATACCTTTGGGGAAGGGGGGATGTTACAGACCAAAAAAAGCCTGCAGTTTCTTTCACTGGGTTTTTAAAAATGCAATTTTTTAAACAACAAAAGGATCAGATGCTGAAGAGAAAATTAGGTCACATATTTGTTAGACACAATTTTGTCAGTAATTAGAAACATGGGTATCCAAGTGATGTTTGTATTCTATACTGCCTTTATATGCATTCAGTGGGGATTTCAGAATAAGCCTACCAGTATCTTCTGCAATCATAACACCAAGGGACTTTATCTATCTAATGAATTTATAGAATGTCAGTCACCGTCGTATTAGATGCTTCCCCCATTGCTAACATCTATACTGAAAACAGCACATATCCACAGTTGGGTCTGATAGGTCACTTTGGAATTTGTGCACCATATATGTCTTTAATGTAGATTACATATGTTCAATGTTTGTATAGCACTGGATTGCATGTGTTTGGGGGGAGGGAGCGAATGAGCATACATACGCAATTTTCAAGTACTGTAAGCAGAAGCAGTAAACTCCTTAGACCAGTTCCTCAGTTTTGGTGTCCCAGGCCCCCAATCCAGCAAAACTTATCCATTTGATTAATTTTGAATTCATTAGGCCCACCCCACATTTTTAAAGGTAAGCATGATCTTAAGTGCTTTGTTGAATTGAGACATATGGTAATATTCTGAATGTATGGATAGATTCTGAAAGTAATTGTAGCAGGCTGAGAGTTAAATATTTTTATGTAGAAGTGATCATTATAGAACTGATAATAATTCCCCCATCACTCCCCCCCGCCAGAGTAAAACTAAGAGGTTCTTGCAAATCCTTACTCCTGTAAGTAAGCAATGTGTCTAGTTACATAAGTAAGGATTGGCAGGATCTGGCCATAATATCTAACTTGTAGGAGTTTGCAGTACTAAATATATGGAACCTTTAAAATCCTAACAGTGATTTTCCCAGCCAATTTCTAATATCTCGAGAGTTGGTTTACAAACATTAATTTATGATGAGATGTAGAAGGGAACAATGAAGTGCTGTAAATAACTATGAGCTAAATCTGAAATATGGAACAATCTACCCCAACAAAGGCCCATTCCACACTTGGATCAGAGCTGTTGGCTACAAACATGTTTAAACACAGCATGAACATAGATGATCACCTGAAAGCCAACATAAACTTGATAGTCAGCCTCTAAGGGAACACACGCTGCAGTGTGTGCCAAAAATCCCCATCATACTTCTCTCATCCCATTGATGCCTGACTATGGCTGTAGCAGCCCTGCCGGGTTGCGAGCAGAGCAGTGCCTTCTCCAGTGCCAAATGGCAGCTTTTATTCCTGTCACCTGCTGGCCAACCAAATGTACACTTGCCTGCCTCTTTGCTGTGCAGCAAGAGTGGACATGACCTCTGCTTCCTACTGCTGAGAGGTCTGATGTGGAGGGCTATGCAAATACATAGTAGCAGTAGCTCCTGCTTCATCCTGGCTCTGCATCAAAAGAATCTTTGCAGCCAGGCTGAAGAGATTCTTGGGCCTATCCTACTTACAGCCAAGAACACACAGCTGGAATTAGCCATGGTGGAGACAGGAAAGCCATTAAGAACTGAAGTAAAGAGCTGCACAAAGGAATCCATTTGCAGGGCACAACAACTTTTACTGCTCCTAGAAAACCTGTGTGCAATGCTGCATATTCTTAAGCACCATCTTCTAGTACATTATTTAACTAGCTATATATATACAGACATCTCGTTTAGAGAGCACTCTTGTAACAGTGGGGACTGAGGTGGTTAATGGAGACATGTAATAGAGGACCTGGGAGAGAGTGAAGGGGGGACAACCTGGAAAGAGAGAGAGAAGGGGGAGACACCTGAAAGTGGAGAAAAGGAAGGAATATGGACGCTGGGTGGAGTAGAAGGAACAACTGGGGCAGTTTGAGTGGCTTCCTAACAAAGGAGGAAGAAAAAATAATGGGTGGATCTGAGGGAGGGAAAGGAAAATGGAGGCAAGAGCAGGTCAACAAGAGAGAAGGAAGTTCAGGGAAGAAAACAGATGGGAGGAAAAAGAGCATGTCAGGACAAAAGAGGAAGTGGTGAAAGTGTAAAAGATGAAGGGTAAGAACAGTATGGTATGGGGGTCAGAGGAAAAGATGGCAAGAGAATGGAGGGTCATGAGAAAGAAGTAAAAAATATTAAAAGGTGGGGAGGAGAAAATTGGCAGAAAGGAAAGAGAAAAATGGAATAGAACTAAGAGTAAAAGTGAGAGATGGAGGGAGAATGAAATAAATAAATGAACAGGAAAAGAGCAATGGAAGAAAGTGCAGAAACAGGCTTCAGTAGTTAGATGCAATTTCTTTGGTGCAGGCACTGTCTTTTTGTACTGTGTTTACAGCACCTCACCCCATGGGTCCTGGTTCATGTCTGGGACTCCTAGACACTACAACAATACAGATACATAATTATGTACATGAGCTCTTAAGGGAAGAGGCCCTATGTCTGTATCTGTTTGTACAGTGCCTACCACAATGGTGGAGCATGCAGCAGAGAGTGAGCAGGGTGAACTAGCTTTAGAAGCCCCCAAAATACTCAATGCAGTTTCCAAAACCTCAGCCTGCACAAGATTCACTCACTGTCCTTAATTATTAAGGATATTCTTAACTTGCTTTTATAAACTAAACTCAAGAGTTTATGCGGAAAATATACTTTGACCATCATCACCAGACAGTGACTTTCAGTGCCCTTTGGAAATGTGGGTCCCACTATACCCCTCCACTTGCTGCTGTTGAGGTACAGAAGGGGTAGGATGCCAAAATGGGGAGTGGCACCTCAACAGCACCCTCTCCATTCTCCCAACTGCAGGAGAACCCTTCATGGGGGTGGATTGCTTGGGGACAGGGAAGGCAAGGACTCTGGGCCTCCTCCTGATGATTCCTCTCCAAAAATACCCATGGACCAAAACAGAATAAATTACTGTAGATAGACTCTTCCTCAAAGGGCAGCTGCTGTCCAAGTTCGGTAGGGAGGCAGGTGATTTTCTGAGGATGTCTGTTCTCTTTGTGGATACCCATTTTTTCTGGCAGATGTCCAGGCTTGCAGAGATGGAATCATCTGCTGCTTTTTGGAGGGCTGAGAGGGCCAAAAGTCAAACCCTGAACTCTTCAAAAAAATAACTAGAAGGGAATTCTACAAGTGCAGGAACATGGGTAAATAGCCACTGTGAGAGCCATAAATAATACATAAAGCTTCATCCAGCCAGCTGTGTTATCTGGAGTTTTGCCCCCAGCAATATCCCATTTCTTTACCACAGATCTTTACATTTTAAAAGTTTAGCAGTGAGATGGGACCATACAGTTAATAAAACCACAAGTAAAACTACCATAGCTGGGACAGGGGTGAAAAGGGAATGGAGCAGCTGAGCGCATTCCTGGTAAAAACCTCACAAGGCATACTGTACAATTCAGACATATTTGTGCCCTGAAAACATTCTGCAGACACAGCAGCAGACACTTAAGAGCACCACCAATTATTCACATGACTTCTGGCACCCTTTCAGAACACTGGAACCGGAAGTGGTTGTGGTAAACGTATTTTCTGTGCAGTTGTCTTTTCTGACAAAACAGCTCAAATATTTTGACACCAACAATAACCAATTCTTAGGCATTTCCTCTACTGAGACCTGCAGACTTCTGCAAGTTGAGAATTAATGACAACTTACTTAAATCCTCTGTGCTCTTTTCTGGAAATAATCTCTTACAAAGTTCAAGTCCTACCCATATTCAAACCATATTCTCTCTCTGTCTCCCTTTGCAATAAGATGCAAAATGGACTCTGCCACAACAAAACAACTGAGCTTGTGGAAACTATTACTCTGAAGATGAAACATTGTGTTGTGTCCGTTAGCACTATTACAGGCAGTCAGTCTGTTAGAACATATTGGGCGATTATAGGGTAGTCTTTTCAGAGAAAGCCATGGGTTTCAAGTGAGCAGTAACCATCTATCAATTCCTGAGATTATGCCATGATTTACTATCACAGCATCATGTATTCTCTGATTTTCTGCCTCCTGTGAAACATTGTGCTTTCCTTTTCTATTGATGTATCAACTATAATAGTTACAAGCAGCTACAGAAAAATCAATAGTGAACTTTCATTACTGTGCACATAAAGTAAAGAGTACCATACTGTGAGAGCACCTTGCTGTTAAATAGTCACCAACTGCAAGGTACACAATAAATGTCTGTTATTTCGGTCTAAATGAAGGATGTCTGAATTTGAAACATCAAATATCTGGGATTTTTGACGCAACTGGATCCTATGTCATGTAACTCTAGCTGGTAATTCTTTTGCAGGGTAGGTGCCAAGGCTGATTTGTCTTTTCTACACTGGGAACTGTTTGTTTGTTTACCCCAAAAGCTGAACTAGGAAAATTAAATATCAAGATGAAATCTTTCACTGCTTTGTTTTGAAATAATTTAATTAAATTCAGCCGGACAGATATAGTGAGGGTTGCTTTAATGTTCACTAGTCCACATTCAGAAAACTTCCTCTGATTAAAGCGAACGGTACAATAACCTCTGTGTTAAACACCCAGTCACCACTACCTACTAAAAAAGGTTCACTATAATATTACCAAAGACATAGTAGATACAGCGATGGCATTTAGAATATTTAACATGTTCAGTGGCCTTCTGAAGCACACCTTGGAAGAAAGTCGTATGATTTTTAGATTAAATATGATTTATGTGCCTCTGGGAGCACATTAACTTCCAATTAGTGAATGTAAATCAAGAATGCAGAGAAACAAAAGAAAATTTATGAGCTGATAGCCTGGGATATGATCAGGGCCCTTGGATTTCTCCAGCAGTGAAGTATTGTTTTCTGCAGCAAGGGTGGGAGAATGCTGCAGCAAATTTTAGCAGTTCCTCTGGCATTTCTAGGATATGATCATGTATAACCAGAGAATCCAGTGTTTGCTGCTGAATACCTTTGAACTTGAAAGTCTGCATGTTTATATAAATATATAACACAAGGGTGCGGGTATATACTTACTTAAATTATATCCCACAAAACATATATCCCCCTTGTTTCAGTACTGTGATTTAACGGAAAAGCAATATTTCGCGGTCATGACCTCACATTTAAAAGTAAGAAACTCAAGCTTCTTTAAAGATTTCTGTAGCTCCAGCCAGTGTAACTTCTACTGTTAATTTAGAAAGATTAATGAGAATCTGTAAAAAAAAAATTAAAATGAAGATATAAATTCCACTCTTTAAAATAAAATGGGAATGGGAAATGTAACCCTGTCCACAAGTAAACACTCCTGAAACTCACAGCTGGAAAAATTCACATGCTCTGAGGTGCATTGGGACACTTACTTTCAAGTAGGACCTGGTCCAAATACCAGTCAATTCAATAGAAATACTCCCATTGATTTCAGTGGGAGTTGGATTGGGCCCCTAAAGGGGAAGCTGTAGGTGACAGTTAGTAAGTGGTGCACCTGAGCTCAGCCTAGTGCCCACCAGAGCCCTGTGGAAGAGGAAACAGCAGTGGGAGATGGAACTAGGATTAGAAGTCTTTACAAAGATTTGATAGTGGAGGCAGAATTAAGGGCCTGATCCTCTGGGGCGTTGAGCACCCTGAACTCAAATTGACTTACTTGAGGGCATTCAGCAACTCACAGGATCAAGCTGTTTATCCACAGCAATGGTTCAAATTTGATTTGAGATCTGGAATTTACTTAACCTGGCCCACCCATCCCTAATTAGCCCTCATATTTACACCAGGGAAAACTTTTAAAATGTGCTCTGCTGCTACACTATAGAAGCCTTTCTGAATAGATTTGTGACTAGGAAAATGAAGGAGGTGACTGAGAATTAAAGCTCACTTCATGAGAATGTCATGTGTTCAAAACAGAATGGCCACCAAGCATAAAATAAAACAGTATTTAGAAAGGAAGGATGGGATTTTGGTTAAGACACTGAACTGGGACTCAAAGGATCTGAGTTCAAGTCCTGGCTCTGCCACTGACTTAGACAGGTCAATTTATCTCTCTATGCCTCAGTTCCCCATCGGTAAAATAGGGAGAATAATACTTCCTTTCCCCCCATCCCTGTCTATCTTGTCGAAACTGTGAGTGCTTGGGGGTGGGGACTGCTTCTCACTATTTATTTACACATCATCTAGAACAGTAGGGCTTGATCTCCACTGGGGCCCACAGGCACTACCGGAATACAAATAAATAATAGAATTTACAGACATGAATCTACAGTTAAGTTGTGCTATGGAAAGCATCACACTGTGGGGTAAAATTTCAGTGGAGTCTTTACCCATCCACTACATGTGTGTGCATGAAATTGTAAACATCTGCATATGCAAGTTAGCAACTGATACAGAAGACCCAATGGGGGGAAATAATTAATACAGATTTTAACATTTGCATGTGCACAGGTATAAGACTTTTTAAAGTACATATGCAAGCGTTTGTACCTGCAAAGTGCCTTTGCACATGTGGAAGCCACAGGATGAAATCTCTCTCTGTAATTTAAGTATCCAAACCACTTCTATATCCAAGCGTAGACAAAAAGTCTTGGTAGAAAAATTATGTTACCACTTTTCAGGCAAGTAACAAGGCTATGTAAAAAGAAAGATGGTTTGAAATATTCTAGTAGTAAACCACATAGTTACACTGCATTTAATGGTAGTGAAAGGTCAAGGATTCTGAAAGCGAAGCCTGCTTTTTATCTATGGAACAAGAAGCAGCAGTGCCCTGCCTTGACCTGGAGGGACCACTTTTAGGGGGGGAAAGGTGAAAAGTCTCCATGCCCATTCATTCCCTGGCCTCTCTGCCAAGAATGCCAACAGCAGTACCTATTATCTGCACAGATACAGATTCTCACACTCGGCCCTGATGGTGGATTTTGTGACATCCACATCTGCCAGTGAGGAATGGGACTTCCCACCCCTTCATTTTACATAGTTCCACCAAACTGGCGTCAGATGACTTTTGATCAGCTCTAATTTTGGATGGATTTGAACCAGTCACCTAGATGGGAAGGCCCCATATTTCATTACCAATCTCCAGCCATCTTTGTAGTTGTAAAGTCTACATTGTGAAAAATGCAGATGCTCCCCATAAAGACTATCCCATATGTAATAATAGTAAAGCTCAAGTTTTTCATTGATATTATGTAAAAATAGTCAAACTTTATTACCAGTATTGTTATCATACCATACTGCACAGCACATTACTGAACCATAACAATTATACAAATCTTTATTCTCATTATGGTAACTACTTGCCAGATATAGCAAAATAGATATTATGAACAACAAAACCCCTTACTGTTAGCACTGAACGCATGGAAAAGAGTGAGGCTGTCATTCCATTCTTAACACACCTCATTGTACCTATATAATATATATATAAGTAAGAGCTACAATGGCTAATGTACTTTGAGATTCCTTTGGTCAGTATCCCTGCTGCTCCCTCTGCCACATACTTTGGAGTGCAGAAGACAAAAATCACACTATGGATTTACTGTCCGTCATACACAAAATACATTTCCCCAAGCACTTGGATGAATTAATAATTTAAACAATGTTAAAAAATTATTGATAAGAACTTGGCTTTAATGACCTTGTTAGGAAATCACTTTGACAATGGATTTTTTTCCCCCAGAAATAAGACGCTGGTTGGACCCTGGATTATTTTCCTTCATTTTGGCCCCTGGCTTTGTAGTCTTGCCATGTGGAAATGTCAGGGCCTGACCCCTCATCCCATTGAAACTGATGGCAAAAGTGCCACTGATTTCAGTGGTGTAGGATTGGACCCAGGAAAGTGAATTGTGATCATAGTGAGTGTGTCTGCACTGTTTTGTTGCCGCAGTGGGCTCCATCCTGCTGAGCACTCTGGTCCAGATTCAGCAAAGCGCTTAGCACACACATTAAGTAAAGCACACACTTAACTGCTTTGCTGGGTTGAGACCAGAGTGCTCAGCCTCTTGCAGGATTGAGCTCTTTAAGGTAAGAGCTAAAATGTTCAAGTGAATACAAACAAAAAACTAAACAAGAAAAGTCATTTGCTTAATGGAAAAAGAATTTCCACTCACATTGTAGAGTGTGCAAAACTTCAAAAAAGTACAAACAGTCTATGACTGTGTTCCATTAGGAGAGGGCTGTGTGTTACCATACCATACAGAACATGTTGCTATGGTTAGCACTTAAAACTTATACAAACTTACAGCTACCTATCAACCAGATTCCACAGTACACCTAAATATTTATTTCAGAGTAGCAGCCGTGTTAGTCTGTATTCGCAAAAAGAAAAGGAGTACTTGTGGCACCTTAGAGACAAACAAATTTATTTGAGCATAAGCTTTCGTGAGCTACAGCTCACTTCATCAGATGTCTAAGGTGCCACAAGTCCTCCTTTTCTTTTTGCTAAATATTTATGTTCTTCATCTGTATTGTTTTGTTTTGTTTTGTTTTAATTACTAAATTAGGTAATTTTTTTGCCAACATATCTATTATGTTGGCAGAAAAACATGGCACTGTACAGGGTCTCTGAGATTAGTAAATCACTAAAACATCTTTACTGTAAGCTATATTTTCTCATTTTAAAGAAAAGACGTTACAATTCTTGTTCTTGCTGGGACTTGGTTACACTGAAATCAAATGGTGTTGTGTAGCCAAACAAGATTCACAGAATAATACAAAAGTAAAAGGATTATGAAGCTCTATTCTTACCTATAGAGCATCATAATATAACTGGCTGACCTAACATTTTAGCCAAGTTGATAAAAGTTTTAAATGTAATAATTAAATGTACATACAGTCCTGATCCAAAAACCAGAAGAATGCCTTTAAGCTAATATTTATAACAAGAACTGTTTGACTGAGCTCTCTTGTAAATTTTATCATACCTGAGGCAGTTTTCCTCATTCGATTAGCTGAAAAGCTGAATTTATCCCGAGGCAAATCAGATATCCAGTACAGGCTAAATTCAACAACTGGAGCTTAAATTTGGCTTAATATATCCCCACTTGGATCTGCCTGTTTAATTCTCTTTCATATTATAACATAGCTTATTCATAGTCTGGACTTGCCACCTGAACAAACTGAACCTCATATCTTATTCTATTAGAATAAGAAAACTTTGCAAAAACACAAAAGTTCCAGAATGAAAATCAAAAGCAAACTTAAGTTTTAAAAAAGTGTTTTGTAAAGTGTCTACAAGATTAGCACAAAGAGGTTTTTCCCTAAGGAACACGGCTTTTTATGATCATGCATTTTTCATAGAGACAGATGGGCTTTATAAAAGGATACAGCCTGCTACTCAAGAGGGTTTCAGTGACAGCTGCACTTCTGTGTTTTAACCACAGTAGAAATTTATATAGGCTATATTTTCAAAAAATATTTGTACTTCTATTTGGTCATATTCATTCCTGGTGTAATTTCACTGACTAAAGTGGAACTACACCTGAAATTAATCTGCCCATTATTCCTCTAATAAACAGTGTTTAATTAGTAAAGGGGAAACATAATATTCCAACTTCCACCCCTAAAATGCCTATCTAAAAACCCCTGTTTCTTTATTCCAGACTTTCAGTACCTTCCCATCCAAGGAATGTATATTTCCACATTCCTCTTTTATTGTGATTTGTCATTAACTAAATATAATACCTTATTTACCTTTGTTCTCAGCTTCAAGTCTTTTGAAAGATTGCCCCACCCACCATTTCCAGGAATTTCATATAAAATTACACTGATTTTGACTATTCATAACTTACAAATTGTAAACATTATATGTTGACAAATCAGGTTCCTATGACTACCGTTAGTTCAGTCAACAACTCTTGAAACAAAGAGGCTCTGAGAAGAAAGAATTATTAGGCCAATGAAATCATTAGCTCGCTTAGAAGTACAAGTATTTGCCATATTTGGTAAGCTGAATATTTCTAGCCATTAGTCATACTGTGGACAGGGGACTTGACTAGGAGTCAAGTAATATGGGTTCTAATCTATGTTCTACACTTATGGCAACATGTAGAGTACAGACAGTGCACACCCAGCCAGCACTATAAATATCAGTGGAGACAGCGAGACACAACTTTCACGAGTAGTGTGCCCCACGTGCCTGAACCCCCAGTGTACATACCTGACACTGTCCACACAGCTCTCTACATGCCAAAGTAGAGCCTCCCATGTCCATTTTTAGCAGTGTAGAGCCTTGCTGCCAGGCCCTTTCCCCACCACAGTAAAAGGCTCTGGCAGCCGGAAGACAGTGAGGAAAGGTTCTGGCAGCAGCTCCCTGCTGCCGGAGCCTTTCCCCACTACCTCCCTGCTCCCAGATCCTTCCCCCACTGCCAGAGCCTTTCACTGTAGCACGTAGCTACATGCCGCAGTAACAAGTATGGACCCTGCCTGCCTTCTTTCCTTGTGGCAAGTAGTGACATGTGTAGTGCCTGTAGTGTACACGCCACCATAAGTGTAGATATAGTCTATTCCCTGCCATAGACTCCTTATATGACCTTCAGCAAGTCACTTCTGCCCAAATTGTCCAAAATATCCTATAATTTTGCATGTTCAACTTTAGAAACCTATGGGGAGTCTTATTTTTGATAGACCCCAAAATATCATAGTTGCTATTCAACCTTGCATATGGAAAGATACAGTCCCTCTTTTGAAGGGTATATAGTTTAAAAAGACAAAAATAAATAATGTAGGGAAAGGATGCAAATTACAAGCATGTGGTCACCGGAATGGATGGCACATGATTTATTAGTTCCAGATTTGCTTTTTTTATTCTTTGGATGGGCAGGTAGAAGAATAATGAAGAAATAAATTGGACAGAAGGAAGGGAGGGAAGAAATGAAGGCATGAGGAGAAAAGAGAAGAGGAAAGAAAGAGGAGAGAGTGGGAGATTCAGGCATCTGACAGCTGATAGGCCAAAAAAGTCCAAGTGTAAATGTCAGTTGTGACCTCAGGAGGCTGAGGCTGAAGGGTGCTTCAGCTGCTGCAAATGTGGTGAGGAGGCAGAGGAGAACAAAGGTCTTTAATAGGGCACCCAAGCAGTTTGTATACATCAAGTATACTACTGTATTTGTCCATACGTTTTCCCTACAGCTGAGTGCTTTGAGAAACAGAGTTTAATATATAATAAATTTAATAATTTTATCTATGGCCCACTGAAGTCAATAGGGATTGGAGCAGGACTTAAAATAATCTCTACTTTGAAAAGTGAGTTGGTAAATATGCTGCTGTGGGGTTCCATTTTTACTGTGTCTCAATCATTTCAATGATAAATGTCCTCAGTTTAAAAGTAGTAATGGTTTTTGTTTTATCTGCCAGCCCTGCAAATTCAACCTGGGATCTGAGAGTCAAGCTGGCTTCATTTCTTTTCATGTATCATCACCAGTAATAAAGATTCTGGAGGTCAAATTAGGCCTAGGTGAATCTGTACAAAGCTCCTTGTCTTCTGGGGTTGCACAAGCAGATGTTATAGGAACTTAGTAAATATGCTGATGCACAAAGGAAGGAAGGAACAGAATCCAGCTCACTCTCTCCTAGTCATATTTATCTCCAGAACTTAACAGAAGTATGAAGCAGTTATAAAATATTTTGACACAAAAGTAAGTAGATATGATTCTGAACACTTATAGGGAGCAGATCTGTTGCGGAAGTATGGATCATGGTCTTTTAGAATAGCAAGTTACTTTAAAGTATTGTAAATACAGCACAAAACCTATTACTACAAAATGTTGTCGAAATCTCTGTCTTTCAAATTTTGCAGCCCAATGTGATTTTTGCGAGTCTAAGAGCAGAGAGGCAAGGAAACATTGGGAAAAATGTAAATATTTAAAAAAGGAACCATTTCAGAATTTTCATCTCTAAAGTACTTCACTTTTTGACATCTTCTGGAAAAATTCTCCTCTCATACCTTAAAATATTGAGAACGTTAGCATTCTCATTTGTGGAACTAGAGTAGAAGCCGAGAACTCCAAAGTCCAGAGAGGAGGGAGTGGAATTATGGGTTCTGTGCATGTGCATGGCCAGTTGGTTCATGCAGTACAGACAGGAGTGGCTGGTGAAATGAAGTACTAAAAATTAATTAACTTTCTTTGAAAAGTATTTACACAGCTCCTGCACAGTAACCATTTTTCAAAGTTAAATCTCTCATTCCCTTTCATTTTTCTTTTCAAAAATTCCCAAACCAGTGAGAGCTCTCTATAGATTAATAGCACACCAAATTTCAGTGTTTCAAGTTTGGAACATGAGGGGAGGAAATCTCTCTGAAACCTAAAGATTTCCCCCCTCTAAAGGCCAGACCCATTTTTTGGAAAATATGCAAAAGTGTTTTCTTCAAAACCCAAGTGTGCTCATCTTGTATGCAAAGTTTCAGCTTAGAGCACAATTTGATGACAGAGGTATGAACCCGTGAAAATTGAGGATTTAGTAAGAATACTGACAGACCTTTACTGTGACTATAGGGCTGCTACTGGCACCACTATAATAATTTTTTTGTCTTCATCTTCAGAAGTAAACTAGAGAGAACACAAAGTCTATGTTCGACAGAATAGCTATTGCTAGTTCTTGTAAAACATGTAATATATTCCAGAAGACCTAAGGGTGTACTCTCCAATAAGGATGGAAAAAGATGTGCGCCCCACTGTGAGCTCACAGTAAGGCTGTTTCATGTAAAAAGTTGGTAATTAGTCCCTGAGTGAATAAAGTACATGAGATAAGAGATTGGACTTACTGTAGCAACATAACATGCGTTTTCTAGTTGCTAGAATTTAAAGGGTGTATGGGTGCAAGGGGGGGGTCTATTTCCGCTCATTTTATTTTACAAGTTTTTAAATCTTCGAAACGAATTTATTACTTTAAGCTTAAACATATGTACTTTAAAATCTCACTAAGAGATACAAAGATAGATAGGAGACGTATAGACTGCAAAAAAAACTGGAATAGGTTGAATAATTTTATAAAAAGCACTACAGATTTTCTTACTATACTTGTCAGGTGAATTTCATCCCAACTAATCTCAATATGATGACTGGTGCTTTGTCCACATAAAACATTAGTGGTCATAGAATCTTTAGTCAAAAGATAAATATTTTTATAATGAAATCAAATCACTTTACCCAGAGGTACAACCACAAATGTTAAAAAAAAATCCTAGAATAGCTAAAATAAAAGAAAATCAAAATTACTGTTAAGTACCACATTATGAATAATCAGCTAAATACACAAGCATCAGGAAGCAGCAGTAGGCCCAATAGTGTTATAATCTCCTTTGCTCTAACCTGCAAAGCTGAAGAAGACAACAAAAATACCTTACATTTTCTATTTTCCCTTGTTACTCATCCTCATCAGAGGTGGACCTCTCCCCACCTTGTCTATCTCTTTAAAAGTATTTACATTTATTACTGTGACTACTTTTAAGTAAATCCATAAGGGTTCCATGAAAAAAATTATGAAGTAAATGCTATATTTTATAGGGGTACTGGGCCTCACAATGAAGCCTAAAATCATGTGTTCCCATTATATCAATGCCTCATAATTATCTCCTGTGTTTTTCTACATTTGTTTTGTGCATAATTTGTGAGACCCAGCGGGTTTTCCGAGACCACAGACAATGGTAATACTTTATTAAGAATCCCTCTCTAAAGCAAATGCATTAAGAAGTGTATTTTCAACTTGAATATGTGGCATTTTAGCCACAATACTAGCATTGGGTATTTAATGTCATTGTTAATTGAAGTTATTTATATGGCATTCCTAGAGTGGTCATCACTGTTCTATAGGAATGCTTAAAGCTCTGTGCACTGAAGTGAGAAAATATCACAGACATATTCTGCCCTCACCTCCATGCATCCTCCATTAAATCAGATCAAGCCACTGAACTCACAAAGGGTCACATAGGCGTAACTAATGTCATAGGTCACAGGTAGCACAAGTTTAACTGAGGGCAGGATGTAGCCCCACTGACTCCAATATGATACCGGCACATCTGACAGCAGAATATGTCTCTCAACAGCGCATACTTTGCCTCCATATCTTAAACAAAAAACAAGAAGGAAAAACACCAGCTTAAGAAGTCTGTGTATTTTCAGACTTTGGCTGTTCTTCATCTCTGCTAAGAATTGAGTAGTTTTGTGAAGTTACAGTTGAAAACACGAGTAATATTTAAGAACATAGAGCAGAAGTCAGGATTAAACTTATTATAAAAATATTATAATAATTTAACCTAAAATAGGGCCTAATCCAAAATCTATTGAAGTCGAAAGATACCCATCAATTTTAATAGGTTTTGGATCAGGTCCACAGTAGCTGAAAGCAGTTCAAAAGTTACATTTATAAGATGATGTTTGACATACTGATTTTGTAACATATCACTGTTCATTTAATATAGTCTAAACTGTATACTCCCTATTTATCTGTTTGTCTTTTACTTCACCTGCAGTGTCTGTGGGAATTTCTTACATTATAGCAGCAAACTAGTGATTATATTTCACATTTGAAAGTAACCCATTTTAAATAATTGTGATAGTTAGTAATGTTAGTATTCTTAACAACCTCCCAGAAACATATTTTAGACAGATTTTTAAACCATTGCAGAATTGCAAAATACCTTGTGAGTGTCATTACTCTTCTAAAAAGCAAATGGCGCTGGTTATTTATGCAGAGCAGTACAACTTTTCACATTTAATTCTGTGCACTTTGTTTTCTGTAGACTAGAGAAAATGAAATTATGCCATTTCCCACACAAGACATTGCAAAGAGCAAAAGTGACTAATTACAGCCACCTGGAGGACTAATTACAGCCACATAGTTTGCAATTATGAGCACTGAAACAATATCTTTAAAAACAATGCATGGTATATTTTTATAATATAATGCAAACCTGATTATCCAAAGATCTCTGGGGACACCAGAAAACTTTGGATAACTGAGGGTTTGAATAACTAGGGGAGGTGGCTGATCAGGCTTTGAAGTCTGGTTTCTGGAACCCCCAGCTATGGCTAGAACCTGCTCCAATTTTAGGGATTTCCCACTGGCTTCCTTAAGGCCAGCCAGCAATTCATGAGGAGATGGTGCTCCCAGTTGCTCAGGCCTGCAGCACAATAAAAAGGAGGCAAGTGGATTGCCCAGGGTTGATTCATGAACTCAGCTCAATGTAGAGGGATAGGCTGTTCCTCTCTTCAGACAGAGAGTGTAAGGGCCAAATACACCTTGGTCACAGGAGGCCTCACACACACAGTCAAACTAGCGCTTTGAAGGAGCAAGGTGCAGAGTAACCATGGAGGGAAACCTCATATTTTCAGCATGCTGAAGAGTGCAGCTGCTGCATGTCAGTCTCTGCAGCAGGCATACACAGTAGGGATTTGGGGCTATGGGACAACCCATGTAAAGAGCTGCGTATGCTACTGTAGTCCCAAGTCTGTATTAATGGCCATGCAGAAACTTCAGAGTGGTTCAGACCTTGTTGCCTGGTTGGAATGGGAAAATTCTGTCCTTCAATCACCTCCAATGTCTTCCTGCACACAGCAGAATTTATTTGGGCTCTGTGCAGGAACCAGGCTTTGCTCCATCAGAAGTACTTTTAGGAATAGGTGCCGATGGACCTGATCTCTGACATATAGGCTGAAAAATTGATTTGGGGTGCAAAGTGTACCAATCACAGATAGCAGGTTCCCGCTCTACCAGCTACATACATTATTATTTAATAAATGAGATTGGTGAATCACATGAATAGAGTTTTTATTTAATAACCAAAGCGCCCAAATCATTCATGCAACTGAACAAAAATCAGATGCATAGAAACAGCCAGTCCTAGTGTTGTCATACTAAAACTTCTGAAAACATAGGAAACAGATAAAAATAGATATAGTCAGTGGAGTCCATCATAATCTGGAAGTGATGGTCCAGTTTACATCAGCTTCTCAGGTGCTCACCAAAGATCAGATACATGCCTTCTTTATACCCCTTTCTTTCCTTACATCTACACATGACTGGGACCATATTTGACAATGGTTCAGCCCCAACCCATTTGTGATATTCTGGGAAACCTTTTTTGGTATGCTGGCTACCCATAATTAACTTTCTACGGTTGGCCTCACTGTTAGGTCAACCCCTTTCCCACTACTTTTGATACATCAGTGTAGTCAGCTCCATGGATACATGTACCCCAAATCCCCCCAAAAGCTACTATATAACGTGTTTTTCACTTCTATGTGGCTAACTTGCTTGTCACAAGACACAAATCACTAAAAGTCCCCAGAACTGGTGACCCTAGGTGACTTATTAATGCTAACTCCTGATTTAGTCATGCCAACTTTGTAATAGGCCTTGCTAGGTCTCACCTTTTTGCCAAGCCTGTAATTTATACCGTGTGTTCATCTACTTGCATTTCAAGCACTCTTATCCTCTTACCTGTTAAAAGCATTAAAACACATTCTAGGATTAATAGCCTAAAGCTTAAAATAAATTAGGTCAAAGCTTGGGCTCGAGTGAGTGCCACATGTATCCCAGGCCAAAACCCATTCTTGCTCTTCATAATGAAAACCTCCATTCACCTCCCTTCACCAATAAAATTTGAAGGAGACTCCACAGGTGGGAATTCAGCAACTTCCCTGCCTACTATGCTGGAAAAATCTGCACAGGAGAAAATTTGGCCTCTACGTTCATGTTAATTAACATTGTTATTGTGTTTCTTGCTAACATTCATTTATGTCATAATGTTATGCTGACAACCAAGACACGTTCTCACAGCAACTGTACCTTGATCACTGCATACATATATATAAAGTTGTTAATTTAACAGCATCTGGTGCATACATGTAAGCAGGATGATTTTAGTTATCCTGAAATTTTGAATTTCTAGATCTTTTTGTGTTTTAGTTTCTAACTAAGCTTTCCAATAGTGTTGACTTTTGCATTGAACAGAACTTTAATTTACACTCTTTTGAATAATAAAAAAAGTTCAGCATCTCATGTTAAGGACTATATAATACTGCAATATAGACACATCAAAATAAGTATGCCACCAAACTACCTTTTAGTAAACCATCTACTTCAACATTCCTAGAGAGCTCAGAGGTGCTTTATAGATAATCGTATGTTGTTAGAATGAACAATTTGTCAGTGCCCACCTCACCAGTGTGAATGACAGTTGTCCAATAGCAAAGAAGATCAATGTATCAGAATTTATAAACCATATTCAGGTTAAAGGGCACTTTTCTTATCTTTTATTCTGTCCAAAGGACATGGGTTTTATTTTATAAAGATCATTAGTCATTGAAATATATATTTTAGAGAGTTTCTAGTAGGTAAGATTATTTTGGCAGTCACTGGAGTGTACCAGATGGCTCATTAGCATAGGCTAGACAAGTCAAAGGCTTTCAGAATCATTTAGAAAATGTCAAACAGAAACAAGAACCCTGTCACTTTTTATTAGAATTAACTACATCATACCCTGGACAAAGATTTCACCTTGGGTCAGAAAAATTAATACAGAATTATATGAATTGTTTAATATACTGGGTTAAAGATAGGTCTTCCTCTGGGGACTCATTTGCTGGCAATATATTATGGTCATCTACTTCAGAAATCTTCAACCTTTCCTTTTGTAAGCTATGAAAAGAGTTGACCTTGCTCAAAATCCATTGGTGTCTAATTGATTTGAGGTGTATGCAAAATTTCAACAAGACACTCTGCTAGAGTTCTTTTGTGATCATTTTCCCAGGAAAGTTGGGGAATGGATTTGCTGAATATTCAGCAGCATGTAAAGTATGCTTTTGTCAAGAGAAAAAAACATCTTTTAAGTAAAACATTGCATTAGTAAACAGGAATTCAAATGCAATTGAAATGTTACTTTCTTTTTCCCCCCATCAGATGTCAAAAACCTTGAGAACTTCCAGCTTGTGGAAGGTGTTCAGGAACAAGTGAATGCTGCTCTGCTGGACTATACAATGTGCAACTATCCACAACAGACAGACAAATTTGGGCAGCTTCTCCTGCGGCTACCAGAAATCCGGGCCATCAGTATGCAGGCCGAAGAATACCTCTACTACAAACACCTGAATGGGGATGTGCCATGTAATAACCTTCTCATTGAAATGCTGCATGCAAAGAGAGCATAAATTATACCCACTAGAGCTTCTGCTTTCAAGAAAAAAAAATACTCTGAACTGCTCCAAGCAATGCTAATTAAAAACTTGGTTTTAAGACTTTGCAAAATGGTATAATAATCAAATACTTAATAGTAAATAAGTGATGTATCAGGGTATTTGTATTGCAAACTGTGAATCAAATGCTACACATCCCCAAAGGAATCTTTATAGGACTTTGTACTGGAATGAAACAAGCTTACAAGTGGATCTATCACCAATGTCAACATGAAAAAAACCGGAACAATTCTTGTATATTTAACTTTTCTGATCGCCACTATGAAGAAATTTAGGAACAAACTGATCTGTGTTATTAAGCTAATATAGCGGAGAAATTGAGTGCACTAAAATCCTTCATTGTACAGCAGGACTTCTAAAACAACTCTAAAGGATGCAAAACTGCACCATCGACATCTTCTATCATCCTTCCAAGGACCCAACACTTACTTTGCCTGTGATAAATGTTGTGGCACCTATTCAATCTGTAATAAAGGTCTGGAGTAGGCCACATACTGTATAATAACTCCACCAAATCATAAAAGCCTGGTTTTGAATGTCTGTGTCTCAGGCCTGCAAATAGATAATATGAAGAGTCTGTTAATAAGTTAGCTTGACATTCTTAATATGTTCTGAAGTTTGTTTTTTGTGTGTTCATGTAATTAAATCAGGCAGTATCCCTCTTCTATTAGTATTACATGAGATGGATATAAAACATCACAACTAGTTGCTCCAAAGCAAATTTGCCAATTCAACCATGTTTCAATTACAGTGTCAAAAACATGGCTCTGGCATTGTCTAAGATTTTCATGCTAAATAAGCTTGCTGAAGTTTTTCAGTCTTTTAGCCATCCTGTTTAAAGTTAGTTTCTTTTAAAAATAAATAAAATCTTCTCAGATTTCAAATGGTAACATTGCTAAATAATGCAAGTCAACATCTAAAGTGCATTTAGCGATGCAAAAAAACCAACAATCAAAATGTATGAGCTGATGAAGTAAAACTGCTTGCTAAGAAGTGATCTTTAAAATTACCAAGAAAAGAAAGTAAGTTTTAAACACATAATTTAAATAAAACAAATATTTTTTTAAAAAAGTTAGGTAATTAAAATATTCTACATGGGTAAAGAAGAGTGATACTGCCATGTCTATGTAGACCAAAGTCTGCTGCAGAACAAATATTGGAGAAGGACAAATAATTACATCTCTATCCAAATGAAGATATCAGTATTATAACATGTAGTGCCACAGTTATGAAAGTCTTGCCTTATTTCATTATCCTAAAAGGTAACTGGGCAAATGTGGATCAACATATGTTTAAAATAAGAGTATTAATACTTTACATTAAAAAGAACCCTAGTGTTTACATTCTTTAGGTCCTGTGGGAAAAAAATCTGTGATAAGATTGCAAAGAAGTGATTCCCTTAGTGTTGCTTTCTGATTGGTAATTATTTTACCAGTACTGAATTACTGTATGTCGTGAGACACTAAAATCAAAAAGGGAATCTCATTTAAAACTTTAATTTTTTGAGATTATCGGCTGCACAATCACTTGTAGAAACTGTATAAACTCCTAATCCCTTAATTTTTTTTCATGAAGGTTGCTGGCTTTTGAATAGTTTATTTATATTGTATATCATAGTTTCCACTGTAGACAATTATGATGCTAATTTATTGGTCCTTGGTTTCATCTTTATATAAGATATAGCCAGAATGAAGAAGCCAAATATATGTGTTTACTGTAGCATGTCTTCAAGTTAGTGGAACATAGTTCAGGGACATACAAGGGTCTTTACAAATTAAAACCATTCACTTGATAAATGTCTGTAAATCTTCATAATCCTAAATGTAGTTTATTTAAATCTATTGTAAATTATGTGACTTGTAGCTTCTTCTGGTTTATGTGAATTTAACAAGGTGCATTCTTATCTTAAATTCTTTTCCAAACATTGTACATTGTATACCAAAGACATCAGTTATTTCTGCATTAGTATAAAACAGATTATTTTAATCACCTGTATTAATAATCTCTAATATTCTGTCCATGTGTAGGGTACAAACCTAGCTAAGCCTAGTGTCAGCAGCACATAGATGTCTGTCTCACATCATGGAACACCACTCACGCTGTTTTACAGATCAAATGTTAATATGAAAATATTTCACCTGAGTATCTTGTATAATCAATAGGAATGGAAGTATCACTTGAAAAAAAACAAAACAACTAAAAACTTATAGAAAGTAAGATGTGAATGGCATTTGAGGGTGGTAGTGAAGTTGCTGTGGTCACATATGTACAACATGGGTATAATATTTCTTTTTTCTTTTTCAAGTGTTCATATTCTGTAAATTCTTGATTTGTTTTTATGGAAACTCTACAGTGAACCTCACTGAATATTAAAGCTTAAAAAATAAATAAAAATGTGTTGCTAACTGTATGCACAGCACCATTATCTATGTACAGGACAAGAGTACTAATATAAGGATGTAAAAGACAAGCAACAATTTGCATACAATTTAATGGAAACAGTTTCAGATAAACTGTAACATATATTAGCAGTATCTGTGGTTCCAAGAATCCCTCCAGATTGCCCAAAGTTTTTAAACAAAAATCTCCCTAAGTTAATTGTTAACCACTTTGTAACCAGACATTTACTTGTGACTGCCTTATTGATTGCAGGACATATTAGTAAAAGCAGACTGAAATACAAAGGTTTTGGCTTTGCCTGGTTTATTATAGTTCTGTATTTGTAAGCAGATGATCTGTAATGTCTGAATATTTGTATTACAGACATTCTGCGGCTGCCTCGGATTTGAATCCATGCAACTTTTAGAATGTGCAGTTAGTTACTTGTTGAAGTTGAAGTTCTCTTACTGTATCAGTGAAATACCTATTGTCATGTCAGTTCTTGCCAGGAGTTATGCATCACCAATGGATTTTTTTCAGTATTTCAATAAATATTGATATGCCCATCCTGATTATTTTAAAATTGTTTTTATGATAATCCCATTGCATTGGAAATTAAGTCCTAGTCAAAGAAAAGTCAGTTACTCAAGCAGGAGTTAAAAAATATTGAAGATAAGGCCAAAGAAAATTTGATGCAGAAAGGAATATAAATTTGCATGTATGAAACCTCAGATATCATGATGAACATGGTGTAGATGCACATGCTGAATGCAATACACACGACTTGAAAGAGTGGGTAAGATAAATCTCTTTTCAAAATAGCATATTTATAGATACATGGTTTTATATGTATTCTTTAACAGCATTCTTAGTCTTCGAATAGCAGTTTGATATTCAGTGTTACCTACAAAGACAAAAGAGAATCAATTAACAGGACAGCAGAGCTCAGACTAACCTGTCAGTAATGTAAATACATGACAAGGCCAGAGCTTCCAACACAACTGCCAGAGGACTCTGCCAAAGAGACAGATGTTGCTGCTACTAAAAAAATTATTTTGCCTGCCATTTCAAGAACATGAGGAATAGTGGTACACTATGATTTGTCAGTAGAATCGCAGTACTGAGATCAAACACACCTTGCCCCAGTTCCTTTTCTAGCTTAAAGTGTTTTTTCTCTTCGGCCCTGATCAGGCTCCCACTGAAGTCAATGTTAAAACTTTAGCAGTGCAAGATTAGGTCTAGAATTAGTTGTGTACAAATATTTTGCTTAAAAGAAACACAAATTCACTAAAGAGACACAAAAATTAAAGATAATATTGTGTGGCTTAAATGGTGGGGGAATATGTTTTTATTTTGAAGGCGCACGTATTACAAGAAACTTTTAGATCAGCCTGCAAAGAAGATGTCAAGTTTATCAAGTTAGCATCACTTAAGAAAAAACTTCCTAATATATATGAGTGATGTATTTAGTATCCACAGTACACACAAATTTGGAGGGGATTTTAGCTTTAACTAAGTTTGACATTGGTTCTGAAGCAAGCTAATGTATGTTTTTATTGGAAACATGCAAAGAGAGAGTTCAATGTAACTCAGGTCAACACAGTTCAACACTTAGTGATCTTGGCAATTTCCTGGCATGCTAAAAAACAGTTTTCTTTAACTCTTCACTGGAAGCCTGAAATTCAGTCTCTAACATAAGATATATTAACAATATTTTCACTCTCACCAAAGCATTTACTGTGTGCAACATTACACAATGAGCTACTACCTTTCATAGGAAAAGTTGTTGTGTAGAAACTAGATGCTAATATCTAAGCTGACAATATTTGTAGGTCCAAGCGTGTTAAAGTAACAATGATCAAAGCATGGTTCAGCCAACTTACAACAGCATTAGGGACAAGTATTAAGACAGTTTTATAGAGGTACCCTAGTGATGCTGGAATGATTCAGATCACCTGTGTGTCAAAGCAGCACTCTGCTATTTGCATATATGCCGGATAAAAAAATATTTGTAATCCTTCTGCCAGGTGGTGGCCTCAGCAACAAGGGCCACGTCCAATATTGAGGGGTTACTTTTAACATTACAAAACAGAACTAGCTTAAACCTCCACCCAGAAAGCTGGGAAAACTAACCACCACCCCTGGGTGCCTCTAAGAGGCAATACTTCCCCACTCGCAAGCACTGAGTCTGTGTGTAACAAAAGGAAACATATTAAGAATAGGAGGAACTCAGGATTAATTTGGGAAACCACTGCACCACTTATTCAAAAGTATGCAAACCATAAGTAAACACCCACCCTTTAGTATCATGGGCAATAGACCTTTGCCTCAGTTTCTCACATTGTGGTGTCAAAGTCTGACAAACGTCCCTTTAACATGCCATGCCTCTTTCCCTCCACCACACCCCACTCACAGTTGATTGTCTGAGGTCAGTGAAGTCCCAGAATTCAGGGATCTGCATGTAAGCTCACCTCCTACCCCTGAATGGGAGAAGGAGGAAGATGGTTTGAGCAATGCCTCTGCTACCGCTCATTACTGTCGCTGTGGTCTCTGCCACTGCTTGCCTTTGTCACTGCCATCTTTGCTGCTGCTCAGTGCCACCTCTGCTTCTAACTGCAATGCTGTGTTCAGCAGTTCCACCACTTAGCCCAGTTCTTAGTGGTTTCAGCTCTTAGTGATGTCTGTGGGTAGGTCTTTTCCCCCAATTCATCAATAGATGGCAGGGGAGAGCTCACTCAGACCCTGGCTTTCATATTAGTTTAAGTATAGCAATTTGCCATTAATATAAGAGAGATGCGCTAACTGGCAGTCTTGGGACAACCAGCTCCTTATCCACTGGCGTAAACTGATGCAACTCCATTAATGTCAATGGAACTATGTCAGTTTACCCCAGCTGAGGACCTGTCCCAGGTTTACTAACAGAGCCAGCTGCAGAGTAACCATCAGCTTCAAGGGGCCCTCCAGCTATTACACTCTGGGTATAATGAAGAAGTCACAAAGCAAAAGCAACAGGGTGGTAGTATGCAAGTGTAACCCACACACCTTCTGTGTGTGGTATTCTGTCCCATCTAGTGGCACTGAGACTACTTAAAGAGAGTTAAATGAGTTTGCTCTACAGCCTTAGCTAACAGCCAGTTGGCTTTTAGCTCATGCAGTGGAAGCTCATGCACTAAGCTCCAAAGGCCCCAAGTTCAATGCCGACAACCGGAGTCTGTCGGCGTTATAAAAGCTCTTTATCAATCCTGTGTCTCAATCTTGCTTTCATAGGCCAAAGGCAATAGTGGCACATTGAAATTAGTGGGGACTTTGCCTGAGTCAGAACAGCAAAGGGACAGCAGGAATTGTCTCCATAACGCCACACAGGTTGACACGCATTAGCAAGGCAACATGGGGAAATGCTGCACATCGGTATCTGCTCCCCCTCTTTTACTTTTGTGATTGCTAAATTCACACTCTAAAGGAGGGAAACAATTCTCAAACTGAGGCTCAGAATGTTTCTCAGAATGCTCCCAGCAACACTAATGAGCATTGTTATGTTGCTGCAGCCACTCAAAAGAAGTTGAATCCATACCCCTTACATTCAGTGCAGTGCGTGATAGATCTCAGAGTTCAGGAGCCGCAGTTGAAGCCTTAACGGAACAGGAACTTTCTGGCAGAGCTGATGTCAGTCACACAGTAACCGTTGCTTCAGAATGTTTCCCTGGATGGTATTAATCCACAATGTCATTTGTAATAACATAGCAAATAGTAACCTGCACTGGAGAGATGAAAGTAAAATTGTGTGAAGGGCCCAGAAGAAGTTGCAGTCGGTGTGTTATACATTTCTAGATGTCACCCAGTAACTGTATACACACATGCACACACCCCAAATGCCACAAATGGCAATTTTTATGTCATGTACAGAGAGCTGTTATTTCTAATTTCCATCAATAATATATTGTTAGCATAAAACTGAAAGGGAACCATTGGCACCAAATTAAATTTTTAGAGTAGAGTTGCAGTGGCAGAAAAGGTTTACCACATTATCTTCTGTTTAGCAGCCAGCGTCCATGTGAGAGCTAAGTGCATATTCATAAACTGAGTGCTCAACTGTCAGCTTCACAATGTGTTTAGAAATGGCTGTCCTAAAGATGGAGTACTTTGTCTTCTTTCCAAAATAGATACCCTCTCCTTTGATAACAGGTCTAATCTGTTAGTTATCAATAATTATATTTAACATGCTGCTAGCATTGAGACATTATCCATCAACATCTCCCTAGTGATATCAGTCAATATTACTTTTGTATGGAAAGACTCCACCCCTAGCATGCAGCTTCACATCCAGGCCAGATTCTGATGAGATTCTATTAAGGAGGGGTGAATGGAAGAGCCGCAAATTGGCTTTACCCATGGTCCATACGCTCCCTTGTTTAACATTTGGAAAGCATTTTGAGAACGTCAGCAATAATGCACAGTATTTGTAATATGCATCGTCACTTTCTTTTAATTATTTGTAGGACATTTCCAGACTGACTATTTGTTGTATATATTGCCTTTAATATTTCCAGAAGAAATAAAATGGAAATTTCAGCAGCGCTTTACAGTAGTGGTGTAAGTATTTTAAAGATGAAGACATGATAAAAGCCCCCAAGTGTTGTTAACCAGTGCTTTTACCTACCAGTACATTCTTCTACTCCCATAGCCCTGCATCACTAGAGTGGGGGAGAATGTTCTTGTGACCACTGGATATAATGAAGTGAGGTCAGTTTCCTGGAGAGTTAACTGGTGTTCTCCCATCTTCCTTCAGTATAGTTTTCAGAAACATAAGCAACATTGATGGAAGTCATTCAGCGTCAACCTAGAAGTAAAGAGATTCGACAGAAGAAGAACTGGCTGTTCTGGTAAAACGCGTGTTTCCTTGCCTTAGTTGCCAGAAATACAGACTGGGGGGGATTCTCTCCTCCAGCTGTCAGGTAGGCTGTAATCCATCGCAACATAAAAGTAGTTTCAGACTTTTCATTCCACCCCACGGCTCCAGGAGGGTCCAGAATCTTATTAAATTAACCTACTATTAATAGATGGCTATTGCATATTTCTTTAAACTGACTGCCATACAAGCACTTCATATGCTGACTTGTAAAAGGTCACAGATAGACCTAAAAACTAGATCTGGACATTTCCAGTGCAGATTCTAGATATTATAGTACCTAGCACAAAATATCACAATTCCATAGATAAAGTTGAAAGGCTCCCATCATGCAATTCCAGGTGACAAGCTGTTTTCCTTGCCACTCATCATTCTCAGAAGCCATATAAGAGTGAAGTGGTAGGTATCTTACAGGTGAAGTTAAAGTGGCATTTTCATTATTAAACTCCTGTTTTCAGACAATTATAATAAATTCCTTCAGAGATAAAGTTTGATATGATGCCATCTCAGCTTGGGAGAAATTCCTTATGCAGAATTTGAAGAAAACTAGTTTCTCTTTGTTATATTTAATTTGGTTTAAATTTGGGTTATTTGTTTTATTTCAGTGGTTCATTGTAGGATAGATGTTAATTTCCAATGTGAGCGTGCTTTCAGAGTGGGACTTCTCTTCCTTTGAGCTCAGATCCACCAAGCCTTTAGACTTTGCTTTTGAAGTACTGCAAAAGTGAGAAGATGGAGATTTCCACTTGCTCTGTGATTTACATTCCCTCATGCCAGTTTCCTGTTTTTCAAGTACTGAGGAAAAGTTTTCCAAATATGATACAAAATTCAACAGAGCATAAGAACACAAGTCAGTCAGTTCAACGTAGCCTCATAAACAGTGCAACAGTAACACTGTGGTCCTCAAGAGCAAAGGATCTCAGGCTTGCTGGTAAAAACTGTAGCGTGTGTCATGGGCCCAAGCTAGTTCAGGACTGTAATTTGTCAGTTCTTGATTCCTTATTACCATACATGTATAACATATACAACCAACTGCACCTGGTGCCATGTTCCTTTGGAAGATCACAACCTTGTGGAACTTTATGATTCTGTCTAGATCTACATGCAGCAAAGGATGAAAGAAGTTCTTCAATGCACACTACAGACTGATGAAATTAATACTCTGCAGTTCTGTAGCATCTTCTTTGCAAGGCTCAAAAGCATTTTTATTAAAGTACATAAGTATTATCCCCATTTTATATATGGGGAAATTGAGACAGAAAGAAATAAAAGGGACAAAGTTTCAAGTGTCTTCTAATTTAGAGGATTTAATTTCCCTAAATTAAAATAAAATTTAATTTAATCTCCGTATCTTGAGATAACTATTGGTGCAGTCTAATTTCAGAGGTACTGATCATCTCGTCTCCAGTTGGGTACTCTCAAATTACTTGAGCTAACAGATGAGCTGGAGGACTATTTGCATTAGCATTCCATATTAAGAAATATGCAGTTGTGTCCATGTCTGTTATTGTGAACACAGCCCATAAAATGTAACAGGAAGGGGATGGAGTAAGGGAAGAGCAGAGAAAGAACTTAGAATAAAAATACAATACAATTAGAAGGAAGCACAGATGCTGAATATGACATATATGTTTCATAAATATTTAAACTTAATTCACTTTTAATCTAGAAGAAATAAAACTAAATAAAATGCTGGATTATTACTATTGCTTTGAAGTGTTAACAAGTCTTGTATAAATTATTGTTTATGTATTTCAGGGAGCTGCTATATAAAGTGACATTATTAATTTACATCTAATATATCTAAGCTTTGTTTTACCCAATCTATACAAACTGATGATTAAGAAAACCAGAGCATTGCATAATTGATTAAATACGTTCAATCAATTCATTCAGATCATGCTGTGAAAACTGAAGCCTCTGATTAAATTAGACCGTTTTTTATTTAAAATCATATAGTATGATTGTCTCACAGACTATTAAGAAAATGCAAACTGTAAAAGGATTGTTTTCCATTTAGAATATAAGCCCCCAAAGTATGATCAAAAGACAGTGAAGTCATTTTTTCTACAGAACAACTTCTCTGTGAGTAAAAGTTCACTGTAACTGGATGTACAGTTCACATTTTGCAAAGCACGGAACTCTTGTTCTACTTCATTGTAAATAGAACTTCATAAATTCAAGTTCATTAAGGTCATGACCCAGCAAAACATTGAAGCATATCTTTAACTTTGAGTCAATAGTTCTGTTGATGTCAATGGGACTACTTGTGTTCTTAAAGTTAAGCACAGGTTTAAGAGCTTTGCTGGATTGTGGCCTAAGGGAGAAACTCACCAGTTGTGGAGACCCCATCCATGGCCCCTTGCATGACTTACCACCAAGACATATGTACTGTGACAGAGTTTCTCCTCTACCTTGGTGGGTCTTGCGCTTATTGGAGGATTTGCTCACCTTGAAGCTTCACGGCAGCCCTCAGCTTGACCGTTTTTCTGAACCCACAGTCGAGGTCGACTCTTCCTGTGTCTAACCAGGAGTTTGGAGGTTTGGGGGGAACCCGGGCCCACCCTCTACTCCGGGTTCCAGCCCAGGGCCCTGTGGAATGCAGCTGTCTAGAGTGCCTCCTGGAACAGCTGTGCGACAGCTACAACTCCCTGGGCTACTTCCCCATGGCCTCCTCCCAACACCTTCTTTATTCTCACCACAGGACCTTCCTCCTGGTGTCTGATAATGCTTTTACTCCTCAGTCTTCCAACAGTCCGCATTCTCACTCTCAGCTCCTAGTGCCTCTTGCTCCCCACTCCTCACACACGCACCACAAACTGAAATGAGCTCCTTTTTAAACCCAGGTGCCCTGATTAGCCTGCCTTAATTGATTCTAACAGCTTCTTGATTGGCTGCAGGTGTTCTAATCAGCCTGTCTGTCTTGTCTCCAGAAGGTTCCTGATTGTTCTGGAACCTTCCCTGTTACATTACCCAGGGAAAGGGACCTACTTAACCTGGGGCTAATATATCTGCCTTCTGTTACTCTCCTGTAGCCATCTGGCCCGACCCTGTCACAGTACTAGATGGGACATCTACCTCAAGTTCTTAACTCTCTCATTACTTAGTTTTCTGACACCTCACTCATCAATGCAATGATTTTATTTTGTTTCTATTCCTTTTGGAAAATTTGTTTGCTTGTTTTTAACTTCCAGTTCTGTTCATCATTCATCTCTGCCCATCTATTCCACTCTAATTCCAATGATTAATTCACTCAGGCTCTCCTACTCAGACCAAAGTCCTTTTTAACATGAACACACTTCTGTTTCTGTCTCCTGTTTGCTGCCTTCTCACCTTCTTCTCTCTCCCCTCAGTCTTCCCCCTAAATCTGTTCTCTATCTAATCTCTACATCATTTCTCTCTTTGTAGCCTCTTTTTTCTGTGTCTCAAAGAAAGCTTACAAATCAACTGAACAAAATGTGTGAAAGGTGTCATGAATGTTACCTATGTGACCTGAAAATAGTTTCAAGGATTCAAAATAACATGCCTGCTGTGTTTATAAAGCAGCAAAATGACCAAAACATGTCAAAACAGGAAAAGCAACAGCTGGCCCTGGTCAGATCAGCCTGAAGAATCATCCGGCCAACAGCAAAGACAAGGTCATTGGTCAGCCTGCTGCATCTTGGCTCAAGTGAAACTATTTTACAGAATCAAATAACTATCTGTATTTAGTAAATTTGTTTTCATAAAAAATGACAGCTGAGAATTTTAGTTCATGAACTGGATCTCAGGATGAACTGTTATTGGTCCTCAGAAGTAACACTGAGACCACTTTATTACTATCATAATTAATTTGTTTAGCACCAACAATGTGCTTAGCTTTCTCCAGTTCCCACAGATGAGGACAGTCTTTGCCCCAAAGAGTTTACAATACAGGACAGATGGGACATCTAGAGGTGAGGAAATATTAATGTGGATTTTTGTTTGCTTTCCTAAACTTTGATATAACGACACTTATCATGTGTCTTGCAGAAAAAAAAGTCACATGATTTCTTGCAGTGCAAATCATACTCACGTGAGTGGTTCCTACACAAGTAAATCAGATCTTAAAAAGAAAGCAACAGGACACATGCACAAATAGCCCAGAACAGAATTTAGCCCTAGGAGCATTCAAAGACTCATCTACACAAATGTTTTCAACACTATGGTCAACTGAGAAAGCAGCATATATGAAACCCTACCATCAAGCAGAGTTTTAAAAACTACTACGGAATGCATTTAATTGTATCACATTTTACTTATTTCTTCAATAGACACAGAATGTATCATGAAGCACATTGTTCTTAAATAAATTCATAGTATATTTACATATGCAAAATGAAGTTCAATAAAGAGAACTCAGGGGGTTGAAGGCTACAGTTGCATAAAAAGTAATTATGCAAAACAAGAACAAAATTCCAAAGAGGAAGTGAAGTCAGATTTGCAAGGGTGATAGAATTAAGGCCAAGGATATTGTGAAAGCTAGGCTGATCTTCCCAATAGTTGCTTTGTAATTTAACTCTTTCCAAGTTTCAAAGCTATAAGAAGGGTCATACTAACCAATATAGCTAGTCAAAATATAGTGAAGATTTTTTTCAAAAAACAATTTAATCATTTTTCAGAGAAAAAAATTGACCAGTTTCATAAGCTGTATAAAAAACAGAAATTGGGGGGTAGAGGGGAATGTGTTAACATTTTGAACCATTTCCACCAGTTCTATTAGTCAAGAGGCTAAAACCTAGGACACTCTTCAAGAAAGAGATGTGGTCTAATGGTCCTTCTCACAGGACTGGGAGCCACAATGTCTTAAATTCCACTCCCTCTTCTGTCACCAACTCCTTTGTGTCCCTAGAGAAGTTGAGTTTTTTTGGACATGGCTCTGATTAACTCCCTCTTTTCTGATGTGCTACTGAACAAGAAAGAGTAAGGACCAAAGAAGTAAGCACATCTTCCAACAGGCAACCAAAATAATGACAACATCTCTTTGTTTTTGTTTGAAAGGTGGGTTTTGTTGTTTTATTTGGGGAGGGTAATCTACATAGGTGTGGGAAATAGGGGTGCTGCTTCACCTCCTGGTTTGCAGTGGTTTCCATCATGTACAGGGTTTACAGTTTGGTTGGCTCTCAGCACCCTCACTTTATAAATTGTTTCAGCACCCCTGGTTATACACATACAAAATGTAATGACAACAAAATTTCAATCAGATACAACACAAAGAATTTGACATTTTTGCCCTTAATAGTATAACCTATTATGAAAAAATATCTTTATCTTCTTTCTTTCCTTATCTTGCAGAACTCCTGTCAACCCAGCACTTTAGGGTTTTTTTTCCTTCAGTGGGTTAGTCTTTAGCATTAGAAATTAGACAGTGTCATCTCCCAGCAACTAATCTCAAGCTTCAAAATTCAGATCTGAACTTCCACATCTCTGATTTTGGGGGATCTTGGGTTTTGGATACTACCCATGTCTAATTCCAATGGTAAATACATGTTCTAATGTTAAATACTATTTCACCTTGGAAACTACAGTATGTGCCCCTTCAGAAATTGTTTACAAGCAGCCCTTCCACAGAGAATACCAATGATATACTGTTGATTAACATCCTCTCTCTCCTTTACTGAATGAACTGTTAAAAGACCAAGACATGTTGCAGAGATAATATGAACTGAAATACATGGAGCAGTTGTTACATGCCAACCTATCAAACACTATGATAGCTTCAGTACCGATCTACGTCCAACCAAAGCAATTCCTTCAACTTTGTACAAGACAATCTGAAGACGACTCTGCTGGGGGAGTATTGTGCAATTCACTATCTTACAAAGCCAGAATTAATATGCATAATATATCTTATTTGCTTGCTGGTCAATCCCACGGCTCCAAAATCTTAGGTCCAAGAAAATCAATCCAAGACAGCGCAGCATTGAAAGGTACAGATATCTACTTTATGGTGCCATTAAAAAAAAAAGCCAGCCAGCCAGCCAGAATTTAGAGTTCAAAGTGATAGCCTCTTTGGAAATAAAATCCCACTCATTAGTTCAGAAATTTGATCTCATCATGTATTTGTTGGATGATGACTTTGGGGGGTGTATGATCCTGCATGAGGACACGGTATTTTGAATATTAAATTACTAATTATTGTTTGATTTATCCTTATTCCTTTCTTCTATCAGGAAGTTCACTAATTATTTTTAAATTTAATTTTGGATGAACCTATAACAACAACAGAACTTTGTGATAAACAAGTGATGATACTGCGCTTTTAAACATAACAGAATAGAGGTGCTGCCCACACACACAAAGAAATCTTCACTGTTGTATTGCTGTGATGGACTTAGCCTAAAGACAATTTACACTGAAAACTAAACATCTGATTTGCCCCTTGCCTATACAAGTTTTACATGGCTGTGACTTAATGAAGTTACTCCTGATTTACAACAGTGTAAGCAAGACGAGAATCAGAAAGACAGTTTCATTTTTTCTTCATTTGTTCTATAAATGTTATACCTTATCAAGTTATTGACCAGAATAGGGATCTCTGACTATAAATGGGAGGTTTGCAAGCACTGATTTTCCTGATTTATTTTCCTGTCATTTGATATTTCTAAGCAAAAGTAAAAAGAAATGCCTGCTCACAGTCACAAGAGAACATTTTGCAGCAGTTGATGTGCAGCAAGTTTTATGCTGAGCTCTCAGAGGTGCTTAGCACACCAACCAAATATGTAGTCTACTGGGTCGCTGAACTGTAATAAAAGACACCATTAAGTGAAGTATTTGATGGAGGTGCTTGGCTCATTGGGTCAGTGGTTATAGTCATAAGCAACTCCTTGTGAAGCTAATAGATAAAAAAATTAGCTATTTTGATTTCAGAAAGACCAGCCTCTCTTTTTAGAGTGGGGTACTTGACAGTTTATAGTAATGCATATAAGTAGTTCTAAGTAGAGTACAAACTGCTACTGCAAGAGATTCAATAATATTTAGGCCAGTAACAAAGAACATTTACAGCCACTGTTGCCATCAATGAATTCGTTAAAATAAAACTTTACTACCACTCTCCTACTTTTCCTAGTAGTTTGAGATTACGGCAACTGCTCTCAGGCTCTAGCTGATTTTCAAGAATCATCCCTCCAAACTTCATTGAAGATTGCTGAAAGGCTGGGCAAAACTATTAGGCACATATTACATTTTCCCAAAAGTGAGATTCTTACCCCCATATAAAGTTACTAGAGACCCACGCTTCCTGGTTTTCCTATTGTCTTTCTAGCCAGCCAATCCCAATCCGTTTCTTCTTAGGATCCCACATGCACTTCATACCTTAAAGCCAATGGGACTAACTCTGTTCTAAGTAGTATATTTCTGGTTTGATGTTTATGTTTAGAGTATAAATGCCCCTGGATTGGTGAATCATAATTCTGACATAAGAACCAAGAACATGGCCAACAGCAGATGATTTAGCACACATTAGCCAACCAATAATCTGTTTCATTACTCTGCTTTTATCAGGCTTTAACCTAACTTTGTTAAGTACTGCATTATTGTAGTTACTTATTGTTCAAAATAAGCAGGCACACAGAACAGCTGCGCTTTGGTCCTGGAGGAGCCCACTCCTGTATTTCCATATCCTACTGTCCTCTGCTACCCAACTCAGACTTGCACATGAAGAGGATCTGAGAAAGCTCCCCACTTTTTCTTCACCCTTTTGAAGCACATTTGGAAAAGTTAACAGGTAACAATTAAGCTACAATTTGATCTAAAGCCTGGGTATAAGAAGAAGAGTCACAGCACAATGCACAGCTTTTAGGAATGACCAGTAGCTGTTCAGAAACATTAAGAACTCTGAAAACATGGAGAGAAGGGCAACGTATATATGTTTCACAATACTGTAACCAAACCCAGCTTGACTGTGGGAAAAGAGACAGAAGACTGAAATAAGTCATTTTACTGGTATAATTTTTCTTTCACTTTCATAGTAAGGAGACAAAGCCAGAAAGGCAAGGCTAATGAAAGGCTCCACCCTCTGGGCTTTTTAGCTCTGTTCAGTTAGAGGCAAAAATTAGCTAATCCTTCCTTCTTTCTGTGTTTAGGGCTGGCTATTTGGGGGTTTCTGGGGAGCAAAGCTGCAGGCAATTAGAAAAGCCCACAAAATTACAATAAATAATCATTAATAATACCTAGGTATTAATAATATCTAGCTCTTATGTGGTTCTTTCAGTAGATCTCAAAGGTGCCCAAGTCCTGCAAGATCAAAATATCTACAAGGAATATGACAGGAATCTGTAGGAAGATTGTAGCCTAAGATGGGATACTTGGCATTTCAAATGTGCAGGTATAAAGTGGATGCAACTGTGACCCAGATGCTAAGTAGTTTAGTGTGGGGGTAAAGCCACCCAGTATAAGCTGTGGGTATTAGGGGTCTTTGGAATGAAGAAAGCAACGTGTCAAGGAATGAAGGAGTTTTATCACGCCAAGAAATCAGGCTGAACTTACACCTCAGGAAATATTAATGATGAAGAGAGTGCCTAATTCGAAACATAGTAAGAAAAGGTTACTGTACCACCTTTCCACAGCAAAGAAAGTTATTCACTTTGGGCCAGGCAGGTTGAAAAAGGATGTCGTTCCTAATTTGGGGGGATATTTTCCTCTTGTAACATCACTGATTTTCTCTATATACTAACGGAAAGAGTGTTGGACCAAATTTGGTCCATTGTGAAGAATGTGACAAGTATTTATACAGCATCTGACACAATGGAATCCTGATCTGCCAGAAGCCTGTGGGCACTACTACAATATTAATTTTTACTTTTACTTTTACTTTAACTATCATGAGCAGAATTCATGGCCCCCACAGATTTCTTTGTAGAAAAATGGCTTCTGATGGGGAAGCAAAGGGAAGCTGCAAGAGCTGTTATGCTCCCCACTCCGGCAGTGCAGGCAGATCAGTCTGGGTGCCTGGAGCAGCCAGTAGAGACATAAATCACTGCTGGAATGGGAGGACTGGGCAGTCATGCATGTGAGAGAGAAACACCACTCTGTCCCTGTCACTCACTATTGCGGCACGCTCGGTCTGGAGGGGCAGAGTTTTGGGGTGTTTCTGGGAGGTAGGCATGGGGCAGGCTCTGTCTTCTCAGGCAGAATAGAATGTAGCAGCTTGCCTGCTTAGTGAATTGTTCCCACTGTTTTTAGTGAATTCCCCCAGAAGTATAAAACAGGTGTAAAAATTTTAAGTTTCCTTTTCATTACCAGAGTGGTGTAAACGAGCCTTATTGTAAAGGCCAGTGTGGCCTTATAAATACTTATGGTGCTGGTCTAAATTTTTGGACTGAAAAAATATCCTATCAAAATGTACTCCATGAACTGTTTGCTACTGACCTTCCTAGAGATGGTCAGTAGCCAATATAAATTGAGAGTTTGAGTCCTCAGCCCTCGCTTGCTCTTCAGTTGCCTATGATGTAACACTGAGCATATGGCTGCATATATTTATTGACTAATAACCAGCAGGGAGGGGTCAATACTAGCTACGTTACTATTAGACAGAGTGGGGTTGGGGATTTCCTCCAAAGCTCCCCACTCCCATTCTTCATCCATTATACTGTAGTTTAAATAAATTACCAAAATAATTATATTGCATTATTTTAACAAATAAAGTATGCAGAATTTTGCAGAATTTTAAAATATTGTGTGCAGAATTTTTAATTTTTTGGCACAGAATTCCCCCAGGAATAATACAAGTGAGAATTTTAAATATTGTGGCTGTTTAATTAAAGGAATGGAGTGTAAGAGATGGCAGTGGCATTAAATCCCCACACTTCCATTCGTATCAAGCAGCATTGCAAAGTTCCTAGACTCATTGCAATTTTTCAGTTTTTGTTGCTCTCATTTCTATGCATACTCTTTCTTCATAATTTTTAATTATTAAAAAGTTTGATAACAATTAAGAATTATAAGATGGACTTTTCTTGAAATGCATTTCCCTGTAGCGCTAAGTAAGATGTCATGTTACTAAACTACCATTAAAATAATTTCCATTAATGGCTGGTTATGAATGGTTTCCCACTCCAAGACACATTTACTACAGAAATAAATAGGGCTGTATTAAAAGGAAGTACACGCCATTGTTTCATAAACAATTCATTTGCTATTTATGATATGTAAATTCCATCAATAATGCAAATTATGAGATAATCTAAGGAGGAAAAAAGCCACCTAGTATATTTAAAGCAGTATGTTTTTTTACTAGTGATCTCCTCCTAGCCAGTCACCAGATCTGGATAGCTTTTAAATCCCTTTTTAACACCAACATCCCAGAAGAAATTGTATCGGCTGATGGAAAGAAATTTTTATTATGTCTAGCGTATACCCAAGGAGACACTAAGTTCCCATGTAATGCAGACTACAGTCTCAGTCCCAGCAGCAGTCACTTGATATCAGTAGGCAAGCTCTGAACTGAAAATGACATATTTACAGCAGCAGTACCTCTTAAGAAGGCATGTAGTGATCAAAGAGAATAGTGAAGTAGCATCTGTTAGGTCTGAGAACTGCTTCTTGTCACAAAATGTGCCAAACTGTCAAGCTGTCTGTGACCTATTACAGCAACCATTTGTAACATACCCACCCGACTTGAGTTGCTGTCAAAACAAACAAGTATCTCAGGAACCATCATACAAGAAAAGCCTATTGGCAGAGAGGTGCATTTATTTAAAAAAAAAAATCTACATCAATAAAGGTGTAGCACTTAGAAAACAAGACCTATAACCCCAAACAGCAAAAAACAGCTTATACATTTTTCTGCCTCAGTACAACAGTCTCCCTGTATTGCAAAAATCAGCAGAGGATTACTATTGTCTTCCAACCTAAGCACAAATAAGGTTTGCCATCTTTCAGCTACAAAGAAACTTAGCTGTGTTTTCCATTTCTAGATGCACAAGTCAGAAAATATGAGCCTCGTGAATCTATAACTGACTTAGGTCCCAGTCCTGCCAATGGGATCAATGGGATCTTGACTTCAGTGGAACTACCCTAGAAGTTAGTAAACATAAGGTTTTGCAGGATCAGGGCAATAGTGAGCTAGATTTTTGACAAAATCAAGGCAAATAATTTAGCTTCACAGTTAACATATGTGCACATCCACTTATGCTCAGAAAAATGTAGTGAAAACTGCAAAATGAGTTTGAAGGTTATATGCCCATTTAGGATTTCTGTATGTTTACTGTGACCCTCAGCAATGATTAGTGCACCATTTTAGCAGTGTGCTCTCTGAGCTATTAGTCACATGCAGCTTAATAGAAAATTATTAAACTCTCCTTCCACCACACTGGGTCTGCTGCTGGGAAATATCAGTAAAATGGCACAACAGTAGCAGCCACAGCAACAGAAATGGAGAAACAGTGGCAAGTATTTCTGGAAATAGTTTAAAAATTTCATTTTTACTTTAGTCGTACCTCAACTAGTCAAACCTCAGCTACACAAAATTATTTGTTATCCAGAACATGACTATGTCCATAGATGTTTCGTATAATGAAAATTCCTTTACTGCCCTTGGAATTCTCCTCTAGTTCTTCATCCCCCATTGGCATTTTTTTCTCCACAGGTCTGTCTTTTCAGTCTTTCAGACCTCTATTCTCTACCCTCAGCCTGACATCACCCAGGCTGGATGAAGATCCCACTGCTGGCTAGGCCACAGTCACCTGGAGTTGAAGCCAACCAGCCACCGACCTAGCCCTAATATATGTTCAAACATAATTTTGTAAAAGAAAACAGCGTAAAGGTGTCCAAGATTAGAAACAGCAATGATAAAGATGGCAGCCAAGTTTTTACAGCTCCTACTCCCATGGGCACATGACTGCGCAAAACACTGCTCAGTTCTATTGGGTTGGAAAAACAATGTTATAATATATGCACATAGCACTGCATTTTGATTTATTGCCCTCTGATGGTAGTTCCAATTAAATTCTACTTAGTACAGGAAATGCCTTTTGACTACGGTACCCAGAATCTTTTAATAGAATGTTGGTCATTTCTGTGTCTGCAGGATGAAATTAACATACGCTAGGCTATTAGCTTCAAAACCGAAGCCCTCTTTTCACTCTTCTTATGAAAATCCAGGGAACGTGCAAGATACTTCTAGGGAAATGACACTTTTCAAGTGACTGCCTCATCCAACAACTCTGACTATATCCTCCACCATCACCTCGTGAGATCATATGATACAATACAAAAGAGTTCTCAAACAAAGACTGTAGATGGAGTGGTATCAGAATACAGACTATCTGGTGAAAAAGTAATCTATGGAGTATATTGGTATGAATAAACCAGTAGTACACATACAGGTTTTCTACTAGTTAGAAGCAGGACTGCACAACTGTATATCATAGCCCTTTCACTGCTCACAGACAGCAGGATTTGTCTTAAGCTCAAGGAACAGAGTTTGCTCTCTAGGAGTAGGAGTGTCTGGGTTCTATCCCTGCAGCTACTGTGAAGTGCGAAGTGACCGTGCTGCAAAGAGACAATTGTGAAGTCCTAGTAGTCAAGAATTTGTAATAGCATCAATTCCATGCATTTTGGGTTGGGGGTTAAAGAGGGGAGATGGTATGCAAAATGTGTTACTCACCAAAGTACATTACCAATACCACCTAGAGGTGAGGGTAATATGATGTAAGAAATTGACTAAAAGGTGTAAGATCTTCTTGCAGATATTACAGTGGCAAGAACTGAAAACAGAAATGCTTCCAGTAGGTTCGTAAGTCCTTGAGTGCAAGAAATACAGTGATTTGTAATTAAAATGTTATTGCTTATTCCCTGTAGATTTTCTTGTGAGTCCCTCTCAGATTTTGCAAGGAATTATACTTTGTTTTTGTCTCTATGATATATGCTGGTCTGGGGCTGCTTTCAGCCAGTGGCACCCTCTGCAGTCGAACAAGTATTATGTCAATTCTGCCTCAGTTTCCCTTTTGTTCAGCCAATCACAGTTCAGCCATTTGTCTGGTAGGTCCTCAAAGTAACTCCAGCCCTCCAACAGTATTGTTAATAGTCTCCACCCTCTCAGGGCAGTAAAGTTAATAGTCTCTACCCTCTAGTGAGTCAACAGGCTGGTAACCCTAGTATCTCCATCTAGGTGTTCAGACTTTGCTCAGCAGGCTTTAATAGCTCCTTGCTGGAGTTGGTATGGAAACCCAGACACACCCACTCCTCTGGGCTCCAATCCCATAGGCTACAGAACTGGAGGGAGGGAACCACTTTGGCCATGGTGCCAACCTTTTTGGCTGGGCCAGAGTTGAGTGGAGTTGCAATCCCATGTACCAGATTGTAATGCTACTTACTCACTCCTCACTAAAATAGCCAGTGCTTCATTCAGAGAAGGAATATTCCCTTTCTCCTTCAAATTCACAATCATCCAGCCAACACTGAAGAAACCCACCCTGGATACTACAGTCCTAGCCAACTATTGCCCAGTGTCAAACCTGTCATTTCTGAGCAAGCTCATAGCGGCTCTCGCCAAAGACCTATTAACCACATTCTAGACCTGGCACAATCTGCATTTAGGCACAGAACTGAAACCTCTTTAGTGACATTGATGAATGACCTCCCACCGTCAATGGGCAGAGAGCAGGTATCTGTTCTCATTCTCCTGGATTTCTATGAGGACACCATTGACCAGGAGGTACTGCTGTACCACCTGAGTGGAGGAAGGAGCCCAAGGTAAAGTGCCAACGTGGTCTGAGTCCTTCCTAGCGTGACGCACACAAGGAGAGGTGATGGGAAACTGCAACTTTACATAAGAAGATAAGAACAGCCTTAGTGCGTCAGACCAAAGGTCCATACGGAAGCCATTCTATACCCCTAATCATTTTTGTTGCCCTTTTCTGAACCTTTTCCAATTCCAATATATCTTTTTTGAGCTGGGGCAACCACATGTGCACGCAGTATTCAAGGTGTGGGTGTACCATGGATTTATATAGAGGCAATATGATATTTTCTGTCTTATCTATCCCTTTCTTGATGATTCCCAACATTCTGTTCGTTTTTTTGACTGCTGCTGCACATTGAGTGGATGATTTCAGAGAACTATCCACAATGACTCCAAGATCCCTTTCTTGAGTGGTAATAGCTAATTTAGACCCCATCATTGTGTATGTGCAGTTAGGATTTTGTTTTCCAATGTGCATTACTTTGCATTTATCAACATTAAATTTAATCTGCCATTTTGTTGCCCAGTCATCCAGTTTAGGGACATCCTTTTGTAGCTCTTCACAGTCTGCTGGGGACTTAACTATCTTGAGTAGTTTTGTAACATCTGCAAATTTTACCACCTCACTGTTTACCCCTTTTTCCAGATCATTTATGAATATGCTAACTTAACCACTAGATCCCTCACTTGTGGGGTTCCACAAGGACCAATTCTCTCTGGTCCTTTTCAATATCTACATGCAATCACTAGGTGAAGTGGTTAGATGATATGGACTGAAGGGCCAGAAATATGCAAATGACACACAGCTCTACTTATCCATCACATACAACACAATCACCACCACCAAGATGGTCCAGTGCTAGGATTAGATAAGCTCATGGGTTACGGACAGCTGGCTGAAGCTGAACCCAAGCAAAACACTGTTGGGCAGAGGAATTTGCAACCACAGTGCAGTATCCTTTGTTTGAAGGTTCACATCCACAATTGGTCAATGCAGTCTGTAGTCCAGGAGTACTCTTGGATTCCTCACTGATGCTACAGCAATAGCGGCGAATAATGCTTTTTACCATCTCCGCTTGGCTAGGAGACTCCGTCCCATCCTAGCAGATGAAGACTTGGCCTCACTTATTCACGCCTTTGTCACCCCTCAGCTGGACAACTGCAGTGCAATATATCTGAGCATGAAACCTTCAGCACTTAGGAAACTCCAGCTAGTACAAAACACTGCAGGACATCTCCTCAGCAACACAGACTACCATGAAGACATCACACTTGTTCTCTGCACTCTATGCTGGCTTCCCATACTTTATCTTCAAAGTGCTCTTTGTGCTGGGCCCAGCATACCTAAAAGACCATTCAATGCTCCAGAACAAAGACTGCGTTCAACAACTTTGCTCCTCTGGCACAATGGAAATCTCAACAATAAGTTTCAAGACTGTGGAATGAGCTCCCCCAGGAATTAAGGACTATCACAAACCTTACTTGTTTTTTCTCCAAATTCAAGGCGAATTCCTTTGACCTTGCCTTCTCTAATGTAAATCCATAGCAAACAGGTATATTTAAGAAAACAACATAGCAAAACAGGACACTCCACTGCACATGCTGCTTCTTCTGGGGAGATGATGAGAGAACAAACGTGACAGATGTGTAGTCATGTTGCTTAATGCACAACTGGAAGGCACCTGGATACTATGGTGATATGCGTGGTATAAAAACCTACATAAGAATGGAATTTGGAGGCAGTGGGTGTAGGGGCTCATGAACCAGGGGATCAGGCTGTTGGTGGAGAGGGCATCTGAGAAGGGAAGAGGAGGATCAAAGGCAAATCTATGGCCTTTCCACTTTAAATGGTGCTCTGCAGCCCCTGAATCTAGAGATCCTGTATAAAGCAGTTTCCCCTCCCACCTCATCTCTTATTGTTTCCCACTATGCCTCTCTTGTAGACTGTTTCCCAGGCGCACGCTCTGTGATCCTCTTCCTCTGGAAGTCAAACTACCTGGGAGGCTTCTGACCAGTCTGTTGCTGAAGGCCCCTGCTCTCAGTGGTTCCTCACCCTCTCTGGCAGCCACCCCTCCTTTCCGACCTGCAGCCTTTTGGTCTCCCAAGGTGGTACAGGGTCTCCATTCAGCCTCCGCTGAGGAGGTCCCCTGTCAACCTTTTAGAGGCTTGGAGAGGATGGAGTCTGTACAGCCCATGACAATACCACAGAAATAAATTTTATTTCTCTAATAGAAGAGTAACAAAGATGGCTGCAAATTTCACACACAAAAAATTTGTTGGCGGAAAAACATTGTGGATTGGGTTTTGTTTTGTTTTTTGTTGTTTTGTTTTTTTTTAACCAGAGTAAGATTTTACATCACTATATTATTACATTTTATGATGTGCTACTGTCAAATTCGTAGTTATCACATAATTAGGTTAGTTTTTTAAGCTTTTAAGATGCTGTTGAGTACATTCATCTCCATGTGTACCTAACTCCCAGGACTTGTTGAGGAGAATATTAGATTGGGCTGGACCTCAGGCACGTTAATGGTTTGGATGCGTCTCAGAAACTTATGCAAAGGCTGGAAATTTTGTGAGATCATACTGTCATGAAAGACACTCCCTACTTCCCAATGTCAGTCAGGCTGTGACAGCAACAACCTCTCTCACATATGGTAGTACTTTCACTTCTACATCCAGCTGAAACCAGTAACTGCAGAAGCAATGAAAAAAAATAAGTAAAAGGCAAGGGAAATATTCTGCTCTCAGACACACCCATGAAACTCCCACTGAGGTCAATGGGAGCTAGGTGTACAGAGTTGAGTGCAAAACTGTGTCCTGTAAAGAGTCTGTACAAAAAATTCAAAAAATTCCTTCACTTTTGCAGGTTTAATTCAAGTTCTGAAGAGGTGTTCAGGTAGGTTCATAGAGATTCCAAATCATTTTGCCCATCCCTAGAGACTACTGGTTTGATCCTTCACCTTTAAAGTCAATGAGAATTTTGCCATTGACTTTAACAGGAGTAGGACCAGGCTCCATCTTCCTAAATGTTATATTTATGTTTCAAACATAAATTTTGCCATTCAAATCAAAGTTTTGGTCCTTAAGTTCCTATTCAACTCAACCATTCCTGCACAAGCCATGTGGTTCCAAATCCTGTTAAACTGTTTCTGCATGTGAAGCATTTTCGTTAAGTTCTATTGTATTTTTGTACTTAGAAACACTTCCTGTTTTTCTGTCCCACATACATAGATCCCTGTGCATTGACCCAAGCACTTGGTAATATTTGGAATAATACGTCGCAAGAGCAATGGCGCCTTAATGATGTATTACATGAATACATCATCAAAGCTATGGCATTCTTATGATATATTAGTTTAATACATCACAGCAGTGCCATAGCTTAGACAATATATTACTCAAAAACATAGCAATGGCTAGAAAGATCAAGATAAGTTTTGTATTTTTTTCAATTTATTTACACGATGAGGGTTTTTTTAAGTTTCAGAAATAAAATAAGTGTTCCCTGTGGACAGGAGATCGCTAGTGCCACCTGATAAATGTGGAGGTTCCCTAGAATCCCCTCCACATTTCTCTGCCCAATTCACCCCTCCCCCACCCCCAAAATCTTTACAGCATAAATGAGCAAAGACACCTCCAGCTGCTCAAGGAACAGTTCTGACAGTTTGCCAGAGCTCTTCACTTTGATGTCATATTCTATTCCTTTTACAGTCAGCCGTGTTTTTACACATTCATAGCATATGGGTTTGGGTTATTTTTCATTTCATTCTTTTGTTATAAAAATAACTAATACTTAGTGCTAATTCAGGGTGAGATTATCAGACTGCAGTCTAGACTGTTGTGAGAGATAACACACTGTTGGAGCAAAAACAGCCCAAAAGGGCTCTGTGACTCCTCAACTCACTGTCTTCCCTCCTTCTCCAACAATGCATTGCCTCTCACAACAGGCTGCTCAGAAGAGGGAGTAAACAGTGCCAGCCCCACAGCAGTATACACTCCCCAATGCACTGGCACAGCCATCCTTTCTACACCCCACACCCACTTGTGCAAGGCAGGACACTTAGCCCTCTTACTTCTTTGCGCTGGCACGGAGGATAAGCCACAAACTAGTCTATAGTGTTTTCTCATCTGAGAAGCTTAATGCACTTCACAAAAGTAGGTGATCATTATGCCCACTTTACAAAATGGGAAACTGATTTGCCCAAAATCATACAGCACATGAGTGGCAGAAGCAGGAATAGAATCCAGCTCTGACATCCATTCCAGTGCCCTACCCAGGGGGCCATGCTGCATTTCCATGTTCTCACTGCTGCAATTCCAGTGTGGTTGGATCATATCTGATCAGGAGGAGCCACAAAAATATCCCTTACTTAATGATCAGCTGACAGAATGCCACAGTGACCCTTCTCATGTCCTGCATCACAGATTATTTTTATACCCTTTTTCCACACGCCCAGCATTCACTGGTCCATGGCTCCCAAATCTCATTGAATTTCAATAATTCGGAAAACATAATCCCAACTACACATATAAAATGATGGGGTCTAAATCAGCTGTTACCACTCAAGAAAGATCTGGGAGTCACTGTGGATAGTTCTCTGAAAACATCCAATGTGCAGTGGCAGTCAAAAAAGCAAACAGAATGTTGGAAATCATTAAGAAAGGGATAGATAAGATGACAGAAAATATCATACTGCCACTATATAAATCCATGGTATGCCCACATCTTGAACACTGCGTGCAGATGTGGTTGCCCCATCTCAAAAAAGATATTTGGATTGGGAAAAGGTTCAGAAAAGGGCAACAAAAATGATTAGGGGTATGGAACTGCTGCCGTATGAGGTGAGATTAATAAGACTGGGACTTCTCATCTTGGAAAAGAGACAACTAAGAGGGGATATAATAGAAGTCTATAAAGTCATGACTGGTGTGGAGAACGTAAATAAGGAAGTGTTATTTACTCCTTCTCATAACACAAGAACTAGGGGCCACCAAATGAAATTAATAGGCAACAGGTTTAAAACAAAAAAGTATTTTTTCACACAATGCGTAGTCAACCTGTGGAACTCCTTGCCAGAGGATGTTGTGAAGGCCAAGACTATAAGAGGGTTCAAAAAAGAATTAGATACATTCATGGAGGATAGGTCCATCAGTAGCTATTAGCCAGGATGGGCAGGGATGGTGTCCCTCACCTTTGTTTGCCAAAAGCTGGCGACAGGATGGATCACTTGATGATGACCTGTTCTGGTCACTCCCTCTGGGGCACCTGGCATTGGCCACTGTCGGAAGACAGGATACTGAGCTAAATGGACCTTTGGTCTGACCCAGTATGGCCATTCTTATGTTCTTCTGTTCTAATTGTTCCAATAATTCAGGGAGAGTTGGGCACTTAGCTTAAATTCCTTAGTTTATTTGAAAATCCCAGTAGAATAACGATGACCAGAACTTCCCACCATTCTCTGGAACTAGAAATTCTCTCTGGAATCTCTCAGTATCCCTTAACATTTGTATAGGTTCTGTGTGTGTATCTATATATTAAACATTCCAAAACAAAACATTCCATTGCACCCACTTCTCTTCCTTGGGGAGAGGATAAGAGAACAAATGCACGGCAGATGTTAGTCACATTGCTTAAGACAGTACTGGAAGATGCTCAGACACCGTGGTGATGAGCACCTCTATAGATTAGAACAGGGATCGGCAACCGTCAGCACACGGCACGCCCGGGTAAGTCCCCCGGCGGGCTAGGCCGGTTTGTTTACCTGCCGGTTCTGCAGATCAGATAAACAAACTTGCCCAGCCCGCTGGGGGGCTTACCCTGGCGGGCCGCGGGCCAAAAGTTGCCAATCCCTAGACTAGAATATAACATGAAGGAATCTAAGTCTACTATTGATCATACTCTTTTCTAATGAAATATGAAACATAAGACCATTATGATCAGTAAATAACTCCTAATCTGAAGTATCTTAAAACAAATGGGAAATGTATATCAGATTTAAAATACATTTTATTAGGATTGCCTAAAGATCCACTCCTACTAACTCTTATTTTTCTAAAAAGGGGGGAACGATATGATTCAGATCATGCCCAGTTTAAAACCTCTGTTTGTCCCCCCTGGTTACAGCGCACATACAAAATTTAGTGAAGATGTGTGGAACCATCAAAGTATAATTCACACCCACAAAGTACACAATCCACTAGTCCCTCCTTTATGCTTGCAATTCACAAATAACCTTAATGAAGTGAGCTGTAACTCACGAAAGCTTATGCTCTAATAAATTTTTAGTCTCTAAGGTGCCACAAGTACTCCTTTTCTTAATGAAATAAACATTAATTAGCTATCTATTCATCTTCATGGCAGTATAATAGAATATAGCCCATAGAGTGGACTACATGTTAAATTGCCAGTAACAGATTTGCAGAGCTCACCTTCACAAAGCCAACTAGAAAGGTATGAGCCAGTTTAGAAAGAAAAAGAACTGTCCCAAGCAAAAGCTCTGAAAACTTTGTGTTTTTTAGTTTGGTTGGGGGAAGGGGGGTGGTTTGGATATGGAGAGATTGGGGGTGGGGGGAGGGTTGTTATTCTCTCCTCCCTTCTTCTGCAGTTAACTGCTCTCTTTCGCTTCACCTATGTTACAACTTTTCAGATATTGGATTAGGCTAATCAAATGCTATAGCACCTTTGTGGATGCAGACAGTAACACAGATTGCCAGGGTCTACCTGATAACATGGCTAACAATTATATAAATAAGTCACTTTACAGTTCCTCTTGTAAAACAAACTGCATTCCACTGTCTATGTAGACTACATAGGTCTCTCCTAGGTGATTTTACTACATCAAAACCTTTTGTTATTTTCAGGAGTGAAGTTACAGACACAGGGGCAGTAGCATGATGTTTCTAAGGCCACATATCTTTGTACTGTATGCAAACATTTCTCTGAAACCAGAAAATAGTCTCTACATCTATTGACAAAGTTGATTCCCAACAGCTCCAGCCTCTTCTTGGCCTTCCTTCCTGGTGATCCTGTATCCTTTGCTTGTTTACAGGTCACTTTATGTAACACACAGGTTACTGCAAAGACCTCACACGTTTTCTCTGGTACATGTTAGAAAAGCATCTCTCGCCAGTATCATGATTTTCAGTACGCCAAAGGTTCCTGTGATCTCTGACTGTCTTTGTGGTATGATTACAGTTCTGTTCAGGAGAATTAACGTTATTTTGGGCCAGTGACTATGTCTGAAAGATGAGGACCAAAGTCTGCTGGTGCTGGGCACCCTCAGCTCAACATTAACAAACTACTATATTTGGAAGACCCTTTGCAGCTGAGCTCAATCTCTGTAGAAAGTCAATACCATTGGATGGCCCTTTAATCTATCAGAACAGGTAAATGAGTAGTTCTGAGGCAACAGGAAGGGGGCAAGAAGAGCATCTGAGGGAAGAAAGTGAGAAGGAAGGGAGGCAGGAAGAAGAGATGGAGACAAAGGGCTGGCAAAGAAAGATACAGAGGGAAAGGGGGCTTAGAGGCAGGAGGTGGTTAGTGCTTCATGATTTAACAAATTGGTGGGTTAACAGTACTTCCCCAACTTGTGCTGTAGCTGTGGCTTCCAGTAGTTGTTTGGGCCTTTAAAGCCATCTGAAGAGTCTGGTGCTGAGCTGTGTGGGTCAGTATCAGTAGGGGAGGTGAAGTTGCTGGGAGTAAGTGTGCCAAGGTAGCAGGGTCTATTGCTATAGAAGTGTCCCTGTTCTTAATTTTTAAAATGTAGCCATCTAATTTGCAGGGGGACTTTTATAGGGAACCTCTGGGTGAACACTGACTCCTGAGGTGATGAGGTGGGACAAAAAGAGTGGGGGAAATATGCATACCAACCTGTTACTGCTGTGTGCTAATTGTAAGATTCCCTACCTTGACATCTCCAACTGGGTTTGGCATAACCCGTAAGAGGACGTCCTTTAGCATGACACATTAATAACTGTATTTCTCAAGGAAACAATCTATTGTATGCCCACAGGATGCAGTGTACTTCTACTGAGCTACAGTAAGTTACTCTGTATTAAACTGCTGTTACATAACTTCCTAATAATTTACTGGCAAACATAGGTCTGGATTTGAATTTGTTTATTGTTGGGGGGCGGGGGTTCTTCCTTTAAATACATGAATATTTTTGTGTTGTTTTTGGCATACAGCATTCCATATATTCCTGTAGGGCTGCTTCCTTCAGAAGCATAAATCAAACAAAGTAAAACCGTTACTGCACATAAGGGATGCATTAGGCCCATTTGAAAATCACGAATTTTAGTAAGAAAAACCATGCACAGAGATCTCTCATAATGTAACCAGAGAGAATGATTCAGCTCCTCACCTGAAAGTGTAGCTAAGGCAAATGAACCATGAACCCCATTTTGAAAAGATGAGAAAAGGCCTAATGAAAAGGACTTTGTTTGCACAAAAATCAACTGCCCCACCATGGGGCTGAAGGAATAATAATAATTCTTATGTAGCATCTTTCACCTGTAGATCTCCAACTACTGTACAAAGCTGGGTACATGTCATTATTCCCATTTTACAGCTGGAGCACCTAAGGCAAATAAAAGTTAAGTGCCTTGGCTAAAGTCACACAGTGAGCCAGCCAGTGGCAGAATAGGGAATAGTACTAAGGTCTCCTGGTTTCATATTCTGTACATAGGACCACATCCTGGAATCCTGGACCCACACCCTGGAACCAAAATCCTGGAACAAAATCACAGCCTTGGCACATGTTGTATGGCAGGGCACCCACACAACCATTCCATTTCCAGCTACTCTTGGAGACAGAGGTGGAGGGAGCACTGAAGGCAGCACACTGCTTCCCACCTGTTTCACATGGATCCACATCATGTGAAGACCCAGCAGCTACACCCTCATTTGGAGGCAATACACCCCCTCCTCCATTTCATGTTCCTCTGTGTCCATCTGGAGCCCACAGAGGATGCTGAGTCATCCTGTGCAGATGCTTTGTCTCACCTACAAAATGGAAGCTTATAGTTTCTCAGGTGTTAGGCCCTTTGACACCCTGCATAAGCAGTCAGGGCTTGGTCCTACAATAAGCACATTCTATCAGAATAAACAGAGATAATGGAAACAATATCATCTCCAAACAGCATATCTACACAGGAGATATAAACTACTTCTACTACTAAGTGTACAAAAAAACAAGGAGTACTTGTAGCACCTTGGAGACTAACAAATTTATTTGGGCATAAGCTTTCATGGGCTAAAACCCACTTTATCGGATGCATGCAGTGGAAAATGCAGTAGGAAGATATATATACACAGAGAACATGAAAAATTGGTATTGCCATACCAACTGTAATGAGACCAATTCATTAAGGTGGGCTATTATCAGCAGAGAAAAAAACCCTTTTGTAGTGATAATCAGGATGGCCTATTTCAAACAGTTGACAAGAAGGTGTGAGTAACAGTGGGGGGGGGGGGGAATTTGCAGTTAAAATTAGCAGAATTAATTCCAGTTCTGCAGTTTCTCGTTGAAGTCTGTTTTTGAAGTTTTTTTGTTGGAGAATTGCGACTTTTAGGTCTGTAATTGAGTGACCAGGGAGGTTGAAGTGTTCTCTGACTGGTTTTTGAATGTTATAATTCTTGATATCTGATTTGTGCCCATTTATTCTTTTACATAGAGATTGTCCAGTTTGGCCAATGGTAATGGACACCATTAAATTAGGCTTGACTGGGAGTGGATGGGTCATTACACAGAGTAAAAACTATTTCCCCATGCTAATTTTTCCCCCTACTGTTACTCACACCTTCTTGTCAACTGTTTGAAATGGGCCATCCTGATTATCACTACAAAAGGGTTTTTTTCTCCTGCTGATAATAGCCCACCTTAATTAATTGGTCTTGTTACAGTTGGTAGGGCAACCCCCATTTTTTCATGTTCTCTGTGTATATATAATCTTCCTACTGTATTTTCCACTGTATGCATCCGATGAAGTGGGTTTAGCCCATGAAAGCTTATGCCCAAATAAATGTGTTAGTCTCGAAGGTGCCACAAGTACTCCTCGTTTTTTTTGCTGATAAGACTAACACGCCTACCACTCTGAAACCTCTTACTAAGGGTACAAACACTACCTCCAGACTGCACTGTCAAGTAAGGAACCTGAACCAATAATAGAGGTTGTCCAAAGTTCCTTAAGGGACCAACACGTTGTTTTCATAAAATGAAACAAAGTCAGCAGCAATTGTTCTTAATAGCAATGTACCAGGGTTTACTCACGGGTCAGGGATCCCTTTGTGGCTGCATCTGGGGATTAGCTCTGCCTGGTCTGATGCCCCCTTCCTTCTCTCATACTATGGCCCCTCTTGTTCTCTAGGGGTCACAATGCTTCCCCTTTGTGACTCAGCTCTTCAGCCAGGTCACTATAAAGTTTTCCCCTTCCAGGGTAACAAAGTCTCACTGGACTAGCTGTCCAGGTGCCATTCTAGGCAGTCTTCCCATTCAAGACTCTGCCACTTTCCTCATGGTTGGTACACGAACCCGGACCTGCCCACTACTCCGGGTTCCAGCCCAAGAACCCTACAATCAGCAGCCTCGGTTGGCACAGTCTCAACCTTTGCAGCTGTTTCCCCTGGGATTCTTCCTACTCCACCCTCCAGAGGCTTTCTTCTCCACCATGCCTGTGGATCAGCCCTTCCCTCCAGGTCAGGATCCCAGGTTTCTGCTCCTCTCTTTTCCCCAGGTTTCCTCCTCCTCTCCTCAGTAGGCCCAGAGAATGACTGCAGACCTCTACACTGCAGCCCCTTCTGCTCTCACTTCCTGGCTTTATACAAGCCCCAACCTTCTCCTGATAAGATGGGCTCCATTTTCAGTTAGTGCTTATAAATTAAGCCTAAGTCTCCAGCACATCAACCTTATTTGGACTTTCTTTTTCAAGTCTATAACTATCTGTGCATATGATAGGGAGGAACAGAAAGCTAGAATGGAAATAGCTGTTTCTCTTAGCAAACTATAATTCCAAAGAAAACAAATATTGTATAATCCACAAGACCATCACATTTAATAGGTGACCAGAAGGATTTCAATTGAGTTTTTAGAATAGATGGCAACCTGCAAAGAAAATCTAAACACTGAGCCAAGCACAGAAAGAAATTCTAAGTGCCCAGGGTGCATATGGAAAAAAAATCAACCCAGAAATAACCTTTCGGAAGGAGGCAATTTATTACTCCTGCTTCTTCTGGATTCACTGTTGACACCCCAGAGTGCACCATTGTAGGTGCACAGCTCAGCTGCATCAGCCCATAAAGCCCAGAGGAAAATGCTTATTTTTTCATATATAAAGCAGTCATGAAGATGACAATAAACAAGAACCTTTGAAAACTCTGCCCTTTGCAGGAAAACATTCAAGTCTTTCTGGTGCCCTTATGGGCCACCTCAGTTTTCTGAGGAGTGTTCTGGTATCTGTGATGTCAATAGCAAACACTGATTTTACTGGAGCTATAAAGAACTTTTTAAGAGGATTGTTTAGACTTATTTTATGTATTGAATTCTCCTTCCCCACAATGCCTGGCCAGTAAGGAGATAGTGAGCTCATTTTTCTGTGCTTGGCTCAATGTGAAAGTTTCCTTTCTAGGTTATCTTTAGGCTTGGAAGGATTAGATTTTGGTCAGTAAATGTCAGTAAATATCATTTTCACCATACACACACAGAGCAATGAAAAAATATTTTCATCAATAACCAAAATTTACAGATAGGCATATCAAGTTCTGCTTGAAAACTTTTTAGATTCAAAATCCAGTGATTTATACTTTTGAATTAGGCTTTTTACAAATGGACAAGTGAATGAATAGTAGAAACAGGTATGATTTGTTGATTTAAGGATATTTTGTATATTTTGACATATGTGACAATTTGTGTTTAAACAATTTATAAAACTAACTTTTTGAATCTTAACATCTAGTATCATTAAATAATTGTCTGGCCCCTCCATAATTTCCCATAATTGTGAAAAATTTTAAATAAAAATAATTGTTTTAAAAAACAGATATCTGTTGAAATTCTAAAATAATAAAAATCAAATTCTGCCAAGACTTTTTATCTTTAATATAAATAGGTTGCAAAAACTATGGCAAAAAATTATTGCAATTTCTAGTAAACTATGTTGTTCATATGATCATAAAAGAAAATTCTGCATCTTATTCTGAAGTTACTGTAAATAGTGCATATGACATGAAGCTATTAGTAGGAACAGAGTTTTTTTGCAAAACCAGACATCTGAAACAGCATCTGGCACTGAGCTCAGATTTGATTAAAAATAGTGACACTTACATAAAGTAGCACTAAAACTAGCATTTTATTTCATTCACAAATAAAACAACGTAAAAGTTTCTGGAAAATTCTATGCAACCACAATCGCAGTGCAGTTATTTATCAGACTGCAACTTCAGTGAAATCTCACACTGGGCCTAATCCAAAGATTTCTGACATCAGTGGGAGTCTTTGGATTAGTGAGTAAACCTTATCCCCATTTTACAAAGGAGTTAATTGAGGGGGGTGAGTGATTTGCCCAAGATCTCACAGTATTTCACTAGCAGTGTCAAGAACTCAACTCAGGTTTCCTGAATTCCTGGCCTATACACCAAGGACCCTATGTTTATGGAGCTCGGCAAGGAGAGTTTAGTAATTAACATATCTGCCAACATTGGAAAGCTTTAAGTACTGAGAGTGAGGGAGAAAATAGGGAAACACCTTTTAATTCTATTAGTAAAAAGAAAAATAGAGGCAGCCCCTCTTAACTGGGGCAGTTAGTAAACATCCTGTTTCTGTATAGCGTGAATGTTTAGGGAAAAAAATAAAACTATAAAAGGGTTTTGCGGCACGCAACAAACTCAGGTGCTGAGGGACAGAATCCTCAGACCAACTTGGCCAGTCTTCAGTCTGTGAATCTGAGCTGCAGCCACAAACACAAGCAAGGAAGATGAGCAGCAGAAGTAGCCCATTGTTTATCCCCATGGACAGTTGTGACTTCTCATGCAGTGAGAAGGCGAGGGTCTGTGAACACTTACCCACCTCTAGGGGGAGCTACAAGTACTCTTCACAGAGATATTTTCTGCTGTATATACAGAAGGACACATGGAAAAGGTTACCACTGATGCTGCTCCTCACATAGCCAATTCGCAACTCTTAGGTCACATCTATACTACAACTATCACCAGCGCATGGAACTCAATACAACAGAGTTGTATCCTGACATGGTTGCAACATGGTTAAAAGTTGTACTGTGGTTGGAACCCAACATGATTTTAGTAAACTCAAGTGTTCAAGTTTGAACAATTGCCTCAGGGGAAAATAGGGAAGAAAACAAGGTCTCAGGCAATTTGTACATTTGGTTTTTAACCTAAGTGGTGCTCAGATACTATAGCAGTGGGTGCTATTATAAAAGCCTGGGTGGATGGATAGTTAGGATAAATAATGTACTGAAAAAATACAAAAATCCCCTATAAAAATTAGACACCTAAAAATATACTGAAATCAACACAATGTTATTTTGGCAGCATCTGATATACAAGGCTCAAAATGATTAACCAAAAAGTTTCATAGTCCTCATTACCCTCAATATAACACAACTTGTATTTACACTCCTTTTATGCCAGCTTTCCCAACTAAATCTTAGAATCATAGAATATCAGGGTTAGAAGGGACCTCAGGAGGTCATCTAGTCCAACCCCCTGCTCAAAGCAGGACCAATCCCCAATTTTTGCCCCAGATCCCTAAATGACCCCTCAAGGATTGAACTCACAACCCTGGGTTTAGCAAGCCAATGCTCAACCCACTGAGCTATCCCTCCCCCCGTTGTACAGATTGCCACAGAGATTTATTACAAATTTTGCAAAGCTTTTGACCTGTATCATCTTATTAAATTTTTATGAAAAATCAATGGAGTTCAATCATGTTATAGGCTGTTCTTCACACACTTCAGTGGTAAATGGAGAAGTCTATTTATCCCCAAAGTCTAGAGTGAAGATGTTAGTACTGATAGAAGTCTCTTATTGTATCTTCGTCTGTCATGGCTGTGAACTTAAAATAGACAGTTTATTTCATTTTCTTAAAGAAATTCAATTTTGAGAAAAAGAGCAAAACAGAGAACTTAGAATCAATGGCTTTTTGAGGACCATCACATTATAAATTAAGAAACTTTACCCCACAAAAAATATTTCAGATATATACTAGAGAAAGCATGCTTTTATTCAAGGATAAATATACAGGCATAACTGTTATGTAATACATTACTAATGCCACCAGGAGAGAGGACAAAAATGATGGACTCACTTTTTAAAAATAAAACAAGCCACATTTTGAACAACATAAGCAACAATACATGCTGCATCTGAATAATGAGAAGCAGTCACCACAATTGTTCACAACTATCAAAAACAGCCAAAAACTGTTACCATGCTCCGGACAGTAGAGAAAACTCAACCGATGCATGAACTCCATAAATGTCCTTCCCCTACCCAGTTCAGGGGACAGTTCTGTTAGAGGTTTGGGGATAGGAGCATAGCATCGTTCGGGCAACTCGGGGAAGAGTTTTGATAGGAGAGGAGTAGGGAACTCACTGGTTGGCTTTGTACAGAGGAAAAGTAGCAATATATAGATTGGCTGAGCACGTACGTGTTCAGCCACCCGACAGGTGACTGGGGTCTGCAGGGATTACAAAAACAGGGACAAAATATCCATCCAGTTTTCAGGCACACATAATCATCTGGGTCATGGTCACAATTGCAGAATGCCATTTTGGAATCATATGAGCAGGACTAGGAGTATTGCTGACCTATAGCCTCCTACAGCGCCTCAGAGTGGTATTGAGGTGCTCTGAGATGAAGTATTCCACAGACATTTCTGTAGAAATTGCCTTAAACTATGTAAGCTGTAGGACTTTGAACAATCACTGCACAACACTGCAGTCATTTATAGAAGGATATCGACTCATGTTTGTTCAGTTTCTTTATTTTCCTTTTGTTGTCTTTTCTCTCCAGTGATAGGTGGTATTGTTATCCTTTTGACTTCCTGTTAGCCAGAGGACGTAAAGCAGCAGGGAAAAGAACGGCATTTTTTTCAATAATTTATAAATACCCTATTAGAAAGTATGGAAAGGTGGATGGTGCCAAGCTGGCTGAAGCAGGGAATTGAGTCTGAGTCGCTCCCATCCTAGGCCAGTGCCCTAACCACTGGACCATCCTTTCTCTCCATACCTGCCACCTTGTATAAGGGGATTTTTTTTAATAGAACTATAAATACATGCAGATGTGTGCGTGCACGCACACACACCCCACAAATATCATTAGTGGGTTCCATCTATCCCCCACATGCTGCCCCACGGTGAGAGTATAACCCACAGTTCTCAGCTAAAGGTATACTCTGATGCTCCATCATCAATGACAGCATTTCTCAGGAATCTCTTGAGGCTAACAACAACTAATTTCTCTGTGCTCACCTGCTTGCCAAATTGGGTGGAATGCTCATTTCCATTCCAGTCAGTTGTACCAGGGCATAGCAGGGTACATCCTCATTGTGGCAAGAATGAGAACTCTAATAAACAAGGGGGAAATAACACCGTACATTCTGCTGATTAGCAACCCCTCAGTTGCCAGCAAAGAATTGCCATTATCTGGCATTTACCAATGAGCCGACAGCAGATTTGAGGCGCTGCAGCCAGGGAAGGAAGCCTACCTTCCCTGGCTGCAGCCCCACAAACCTGCCTGTGGGCAGGGCAGCAGCAGGGAGAGGGACTATGCAACTCTGCAACCCCCAGCATCCCTGTTCCCTGCAGAAAGCCTGGCATCCAGGCTACAGACCTGTCCCCAGTGGTACCCTGCCCATAGCCTTCCCTCTCCCCTCCCCAAGGCCATGGCACCAAGACTCCAACAGGGGCTCCCCCATTAGGAGGGGATGCAGGTGCCCCAACCCCTTAACTCTTGTGCAGTCCCCAGGTGCAGGTAGGTTTGCAGAGCTGCAGCCAAGGAAGGCACGTTCCCAGCGTTTCCTTCGCCATATACAGCCCCACAGACCTGCCTGAGGCAGGGGCCTTTCTCCCAAAAAGAGTTCTCAGTTTGTGGCACATTGTTACCAGTATCCAAATCCCATTACTGTGAAAGTCAATGGGATAGGATTGGGTCCCAGTAAAGTGTTGCTATTAACTGGAACTTGTTAATATCAGGGATGCTATCAAGCAGCATTCACTGTAATTGTAAAGAAAAATATCTGGAATGTTAGACATTTTTGTGGTCACAAACCTGGTGTCCACAATTCAAGAAATATGTTGATAAATTAGAGAGGGTTTGGAGAAGAACCACAAGAAAGATTAAAAAAAAAAAAAGGAGTACTTGTGGCACCTTAGAGACTAACCAGTTTATTTGAGCATGAGCTTTCGTGAGCTACAGCTCACTTCATCGGATGCATAGCATATCGTGGAAACTGCAGAAGACATTATATACACATGTGCCTCTAAGGTGCCACAAGTTAGTCTCTAAGGTGCCACAAGTACTCCTTTTCTTTTTATGAATACAGACTAACACGGCTGTTACTCTGAAAGAAAGATTAAAGGATTAGACAGCATGCCTTACAGTGATAGACTCAAGGAGCACTATCTATTTAGCTTAACAAAGAGAAGGTTAAGAGGAGACTTGATTACAGTTTATTAGTTCCTATATGGGGAACAAATATTTAAAAATGGGCTCTTCAATCTAGTAGAGAAAGGTGTAACACGATCCATTGGCTGGAAGTTGAAGCTAGACAAATTCAGACGGGAAATACGGAATTTTTAACAGTAAGAATAATTAACCATTGGAACAACTTACCATAGGTTGTGCTGGATTCTCCATCACTGGCCATTTAAAAATCAAAATTGGATGTTTTTCTAAAAGATATGTTCTAGGAATTGTTTTTGGGAGAGTCCTATGGCCCGTGTTAGACTACATGATTACAATGGTCCTTTCTGGATTTGGACTCGATCAACCTTTTACCCAAGAAGTAAGTAAAATAAAAAAAAGATTCACATTGTGATGTAACACTTATTGACACAGCAAGAAAGAATGTAAGTAAAAGCATACTCTATACATTAGAACATGAGAAGTTAAATGCTTCCCATGCATATCAACATAGGTATACAATATAGGCCAGATCCTCAGGTAGAGTAAATGAGTATCACTAATTTACCCCAGGCAAAGATCTGACCCTTGAGAACATTATGTGGAGGAAAGATCTTGTGGCAAATTAAACTACAGGTTTTGAACAAATATTCATTTTGTCTAGCTACACTGACAAAGTCAGATCATGTTAGAAGTCTATCATAGAAATGAATTGGTACTACAGGTTAGTCTTAAACATCTGTTGAGTTCATTTTATTCATGTATCCCCTGAAGGGAATGCTATCTTGCTCTCTCTTTAACCTTGATTACTATGGGGAAAACCCCTAAATGGGATGTTCTTTTGGTCTGATAAACAAAATGTGTGCTAATACATCTTACACTGAACATGATCATCAAGGGAATTAGTTGCATAGTCATTCTATAGTTCACCTGGGTACAGAAAAATATTTGTATGAAGTTATGCTTATTGAAGGGCTGACTGAGGAAAATGGCTTAAATTGCTACTTTCTGCATTTTAAATCAAGATCTTCTATAGGAAGCAAACAATAAGGAAAAATGAAATTAGATGATAATCAAACAATACTTTCCTGTACTCAAAATATAAATAATCACACCAGCTATTATCAAATAAAATTCTCAAGAAACCAGGGAATGGATGGAAAGGAATTGTGCATGCAGACTATGACTACCCATTTGACTTTGACAGTACTTAGGCAATAAACTTGACTGCATGTAATGGCTATTTTGAAGAACATTCAAGCCAAATTTCCAGCCATTAGCCCTATATTTAGAAAAATCTTGGCTTGTAAAGAAAGACACAGAGTACCTCATGTTGTAGAATATGTACAAATAACAAAAGCTTACAATGGTGACATGGTTGTTTGTGAATTTTTTTAAAATAAGATTTGATTAAAAGGGACGGAGAAAATCACAATTAACCAGATTTGTTCATTTTTCAGCTCACTAAAAAGGATAATGACCCAGAAAAGTTATTAGTGAAAAACAGAAAAATCCCAAGCAATTTCAGCAACAGTATATATACACCCTGTATTTAAATGAATACATCAGAACTACTTGTCACTGTTAATTTCCTTTTCTAAATAGAAAAGACTTAATTCAAAGTACACCAGATTACGTAAAAAGTTCTAAAACTGTAATGAACAAAATATATGAATTTCCCTAAAGCTTATTTTTAAGTTAGTAGACCAGGTTTTAATTGCTGATAACCTCAGGTCAGATATACAATAGGCAGGGTCTCTGTGAGACAGTAAACTTGGCATCAATTCTCTTCATTTCATGCACTCTCTGATCAGGTTTTGTTTTGCAAAGGTCATTTAATTAGTACTATCAGTAACAGTTACTACCTTAACATTATCTTCCTTTAGCTAATGATAGCATTTTGCATGTGTTAAGTAAAACAGGAATTAACAAAATTCCAATGGCTTACTTAAATGATAAATAATGAGCCATTTTAAGGAAGAAATCTCCCGGGGAGTGCGGAAAAACCTGCAGCTGAAGGCAAGCGAGTCAGGATGTGTAACTCTGCACAGGCATAAACAGGAAATGGAGCAGCTTGCATTTGGATTGACAATCTGGCTCCAAATGGCTCATCTAAAGCGGGCACGAAGCTTGACCCCTGTCAAACACGAAAACTAAGGTTTTGTAACAGTTTTATGTCCTGACACCTCTAAGCTCCTCCAATAAAAGAAATCTTTCCTTCTCCATTACTCTGAATGACTAAGGAAAATGGGACTTGTTAAATCAGGGAATTGTTTACGGTAATAAAATCACATTTTATTTTAAATCTTTTCTCATCCCAGCTCTCTATACAGTCCATGTGATAACACCAGGAGATTGGAAAGGTCAGCAATTAATCTTTTTGTCATATAGAAATAACATCTGACTCTCTTATTGCCATGTTCCAACATACTGTAGTGTAGGGAATAGCTTGGCTTCCTACAAAGAGCCTGCAAGACCTAAACCTACACCACCAGTTTCAATGGGAACAGTGTAGTGCTCTGTATCAGGCGGCAGGAGATTTTGGGAGTAAGGAAGTGGCAGGGTAGCACAGGTGGGCCACAGGTCCTTAGTTATTCAGATGCACTGGGCGTTACCCCTCATCCGACCGCATGGAAGAGGTATGCAGGAGCCCAGGAGCAATTTCAACCCTAAGGCTGCAGCACAGGCTGCAGAGCACAAAGGAGATCACTAGGGTTGTGTGACGAGTTAAGGATTTGGCCCTTATACAGCACACACAGGTGATTTTACCACATAATATAAAGAATAGATAGAACACTATAAAAAGAGTTCCATACAACACAAGGACAATTATCATCCACTCTCCACAATATATTCCTGAAAAAAACATGGGGTCAAGATTTTCAACATCAGCAGCCTAAAGTAAAGCTCCTCAATCCATAATTAGGGACCTATATAACTGGTCTCCACTTCAAAAGTACCAAGCACCCAGTAAATGGAACTGACTTCAATAGTGGCTGTTGGTTGCTCAGCACTTTTGAAAGTCAGGTCACTTATTTAGGTGCCTAAATATGGATTTGGGAACCTAGCTTTAAATGCCTGTTTTTTAAAATCTTGGACTTGGATTTAGCACAAAAAGTTATCAGTCAGACATCTACTGCAGGACAAAGGGGATATTGAATCATCATGATTCCTACTACTTCTAATACTTATTAAAACATTTAAAATTTTAAAATCAATGTTATACAGTATGTAATGTCAAATTTTGCTGTCAAAGAAGAAAGCTGCTCCCCAAAACAAGATATTATAAAATAAATATAAAATATTATATAATAAAACAAGATATTATAAATTTTATAAAATAAAATTATAAAATAAAACAAGATATTATAAAATAAAATAGTATTTTTTAAACTTATATTAAGCAAGTCAGAGAGAGCATGGACCACTCATTCTTATGTTTAAAAACAGGTAGTTTAAATTGCACTTGCAAAGTAACAAGTCACATTGTATTCCTTGAAACTCCAATATAAATAAAGTACCTGTATATCTAGATTTTGCATTTAAAGTTCCAATTACTGGGTTTAAAGATTAACTGAACTATTTAAAAAACACACACTAAACTGCAGTACAATTAACATAATACACGTGTAGAATAGTTTTTTAAATGACCAATGCATTTTAAACATGACTCAGAGTTCTTAGCAGGTTAACAAACAAACACTCATATAAAAAATCCTGTCAATTTAACACAAAAAATAAATAATTCTACAGTTTTTTTTAAATCATGCAATAGAATTTAATAGAGAATTATAATCCTGCTATAGCATTCTTCTGCATAGTAAAAACACTTCAGAAAGACGATCCCTTCCTATAAAATTCTATACAGGGTTTTAGAGCATTTCCATAGAACCCTCTATTTAGATGCTGCAGAATTCTATAGATTTAGTCCCTATAAAACTTTATACAATTTGTTTCATAGGAGGAATGTGAGTTCAAGGTTCTATTTTTCCTGAATGTGAAATGACATCACTAACACCAACAGCATGAAGCTGCATGCCATATGCTGGTTTAGGTGCTCGTGACATCGTAAGGAGAAAAAAGTAGATCAGAAACCATTTTCAAATATTTTATTTTAAAATGTATTTGTGTATCATTTCATTCTTCTCATTTTATTATTTATAACATGGTAGTGCCTAGGAGTTCCAGCCCTGGACCAGGACCACACGCTATAGGCACTATACAAAAATGTGGTCCCTCTCCCGAAGAATTGACAATCCAGTTGACTTACTGATTTAGGACCTGAAGCAGTTTTTTGTATATATTTACTTTTAAATCACTTTGCTTCACCTTTAAAACAAGGTGGAGGGGGAAATAGCTGATCTATATTTAGCAAACAGCAACATTCTGCCCTTTTATAAAATTTTGATTTGATGCCATCTTTGTGCTCATATATCTTACAGATTTTTACTTCTCTCAGTTAAATAAAAAATAAAATGAGTGCAGTTAATGATTTTTACTACTTCATTTTTCTACTGTTTCAGGCATATTATGCAATAAACCATAAATCAGATATTTGCAAAATATAGAACAGCTTTTAAAGAGTCTTCCTCCCCCACTCCCTTCGGAAGAATTTCATTGTAGCTTCTTGAAAACAATACAGTGAGTTGGGCATTTCTCCCATCAATGAATTTATTTAACAAGTAGAAGGCAGGGACCTGGAAATTTGCAAAGTGGATACCAGGAACAAGGGTCAGAGGAAGGAGATGTAAAATGTCCATTTGTCACTCATGCATCTTAATCACTAATAAGACAGCAGTAGATATCTCGGAGTCTGCTGGAGAAGAAAACAAACTATTCCCTGCACAAACATCCCCATCAAATGGCCAATGAGAATTCTTGGCACAGTCTGCAAAGGCAGATAGGCACTTAAGTAGCTATTCATTACGCACCCCAATCAGAGAAGACAGCATGGAGTTGTGCACACTGTATGTGTTTGGTGGGGGGAGGCTTTGGAAGGAAGGGCTGACTGGGGGGAACAACAAAGGGAAATTAGAATGGACAATCAATTAAAATATATGAAAGTGTATGATTAGCATACAATGACCAATTTCTTACTTTGTTTTAATGCTCAGTGGCACGTATTTAAGATATTTAATAATGCTATTTTAACACATAAGTAACAATAGTTTATAAAAGCCTGATATGAGCTTAGAATGGAGCTAAGCACCTCAGTAGTGACACAATATAAACTTCAGTACATGAAATACTGGAAGTTGATGTAAACAGCTTTTAATAGCAGTGAACATTTGTTCGCTTTGTTTAGACCATCTGGATGTTCCATTGTGTTCAGTTCAACACTGACTGCCGTCGGGTGACAGTTGATATATGTTAAGTACAAGCAAAGTGCCGCGGCCCACTCCAGGGACTCTTAGGAGAGCTTTTCAGTGTTTTGTGGAATATTCTGTCAGATCACAGCAGAGTCACCTACATCCTTAATGGCTCTGTGCCAAAGTCCTCTGGCTTTTTTATCAAAGGAGAGTTTTGCTTTTACTGTTTGAAAGGTTAAGAAAACTATGCCAAAGTTCTTCCAGGCAGCTTGGAGAGCATCAGCTGACAGGAATGATTTTCAATATGGAGCAAAGAATAAAGAGAACCACTAAATCCTGAGAGAGTCCAGGTTTCACTCACTTAACATGCAATGTGTCGAACAAACAAGCCTTTAGAACGCAACAAAAGAAAAAGTTACCACATGCATCCGATGAAGTGAGCTGTAGCTCACGAAAGCTCATGCTCAAATAAATTGGTTAGTCTCTAAGGTGCCACAAGTACTCCTTTTCTTTTTGCGAATACAGACTAACACGGCTGTTACTCTGAAACCTGTCACAAACATGATGTTATTGTTCTGAAAAAAGATAGGAAATTAACATTTAAAAGCACATAGATTTTTCCAGTTGCACAAAGCAATGTGGTATATTATTTCTTTATTAAATTTTAGGTGGTGAGCTATGCATGCCCATGAAACTCAGACCTACCTTTCAGAAGTGTCGGCCACTTGAAGCGTAATTAATGTTTGTCAAGCTCTGAGATCCTTGAATGAAAGCACTACATAAACACAAAACATTATCATATACAGCTTCAAATAACCAGTTAAGGACAGTGTTTTATGCATTCAAATCTTTTCAAAAAACAGAACAGATAGAAATCCAAGCTTACATATAGAAACACAAAAAACAGTCAGACTTATTGTACATAACTTGAATAATTTTGATCATCACTACCTTGGGATTTTTGGTCATTAAGTGCTTCATTTTAAAGCAGAACTGGAAAACTTAATGGAGACACACTGGCTTTTGCTACACACGAGTCTATAAATAGGAGATTATTATATAATAAATTTCATATCACAGCAGAAATTTAGGTGGGTCTTAGTCATGTATCACCAGCCATCTTTTGCTGTATTTTAAAATCAGCAGTAACAAAGTACTGCATGACATAGAATAAAACGTATTAGACGGGGGGGGAGGGGTATGCGTACACTGCAAAAAAAAAACCCACAGCAGCGCGTCTCAGAGCCCAGGTCTACAGACTCAGTCTCACAGGCTCAGACTATGGCACTAAAAATAGCTGTGGAGATGTTTGGGCTCAGGCTCTGAAAACCACTCCCCTTCCAGGGCTTCAGAGTCCAAACTTCAGCACAGGCTTGAATATCTACACAGCTATTTTTAGCACCATAGCAGAAACACCACAAGCAAGAGTCTGCACAGCCACTGGGGTGGTTTTTTGTTTTTGTTTTGTTTTTGCTGTGTAGACATACCCACAGAGTACATGCCTTCCCCTTTTTCCTCTTCTAATTATAGTCATTAGAACATTTAATATGCTTCTCATAGATCATTTTGATGTCTGAGCAGCCTTAGATATTCACAATGGCTTATTGAGAAACTATTCTAGTAATCTCTTTATCTACAGAACAGGTGCTTTCCATCTATGCCCTCCAAAATCTAGTACATCAGGCTTGAAATAGTCAGACCATCTTTAGAGGTGAGACGATAGGTCAGTTTCCATGCCATTTCAGTCCTTGGTGCCTTTGTTGAGAGAGCTAAAAGGGTACCAATCAGTAGATCTGTGATGGAGGTTCTATAATGTGGACATTTAACCACAGGGAATTGGCCTGAGAATATCAAACTCATTTGAACTGGAAACTTAGAGCCTCTATATCCCAGTCCCTGAGCTATCTAGTTCCCTGATTGGTAATCATCTTTTTAAAAAGAGCTAGAGCGGAAGAAGTGACACTCCAAAAAGGAGAATCTCCACTTCCTCAAAGGTTAGAGATAGACGCCTCTGAGTGAATTATCTTTGACCCCTAGAAAGACTCCCCTCAAATTAAAGTCATGGTCCTTTTCAACCACACTTAGGACAAGGTGATTCTTTACGGACCTGCTTCTGCTCTCACTGAAGTCAGCAGGAGGTAAGTTTGTATAGCACTTTTTAAAAGATATAGCACCTGATCCTAAATTGCAGAGAGTGCCTTCAATTCCCTTTGGAATCAACTGAATCTAAAGGGTGATTCCACAATACACTGAAAGGGTGCTCAGTGTATTGTGGAATCAGGCCAATAAAGCATAATATAAAGTGCTAAATATTACCATATTGAAACAGAAGTTAAGACTGCATAGGAGTCATTAGATCGTACTCTTTGGAATCAGTATTCAGTTAGAGCTTTGAAACCAACTTAAAAGTAAAATCCTGCCTCACATGAGTAGTCCTGTTGAAGTCAATGGGATTCCTCACATGAGATCGGTCACAAGGATTTGGCCCTGGAGAACAGCAATATATCTATTTCCATTGTGTAGGTAGTCTTTAATTAGTTTCTTCTATCTAAGCACTATACCTAAAAATATTTGTAATAAAGAGTCCAGTTTTTTAAAAACCTGTAGCTGAACCAATTAATGTAGGATCTTCCTTTTTCAACCCACTATTTCTTCTTTGGGGTGTTGGAGGGGTGTACATAATAAAATAAGAATAATTTGAATTTCTCTAGCACTTTTCATTATAGGACTTCAAAGAACATTATAAATGTTAATTAAATCCCACAACATCCCAAAAGGCAGGTAAGTATCATACTCACTTTACAGAAGGGTAAACTTCTAAAGAGTAAACGTAACGATACGTACAGGGCAACTTGCTCAAAACCACACAGCAATTCAGTGGCACATCTGCAACTTGAAACTAGTTCTTTGCTCTAGGCACTAGAACACATTTCAAATATTGCAAATCCTCACTCACCTTCTTTTTCCTATGTTGATATTTGCATTGTAAAATAGTACATTTAAAATAAATTAAACAGCCAAGTCCCAAATTGCCTGTTCCAGTATGACTTGGGCTGAACAGTAAGCACGCAAGCTTTTAGTTACTGTTGACTACTGCTCGAAGATCACATTAATGGAAACTGAAGCTTTCTATTTACTTACAAGCCAGGTATTTTGTAAGCAGATGTTTTATACATTTCTCTACGCTGCTCTAAACACAAATCCTAGCTTTACTTTGATTACACCTTTATTTTATTTCTTTCCCTTCCAAAATAAATGTTAATTTGTTTTCTACATGTTCTTTAAACAAAAATGCCTGTCACAACAAACTTCAAAACCAGCAGCACCCTAGTTTACATTTTTGCTACACATAATGCCAGCGCTACTAACACTATACAGAATAATTGTCTTAATACAGTGGAGGTTTTTAAAAATTATCAACTGATTAATATTGTACAAGACAAAATATTTTTTGTAAATTAATATATCTCATTACATAGTTTAGCCAACAAAATCAATAACTTTCATACTATATTTATATTTCTAGGTCGTTAAGCAAAAGAAAGATATGGGGAAAATATTTATATATATTTCTTATTTGGGAAACACAAATAGGTTTGGGGGGGGAGGGTTAAATGTTGGTATTCATGAGTCTATTTGCATTCTTGTGTAAACAGCCTAATACTTCATCTCTTAAATGTAGATTGTAATATAACATTTCAAAACATTTTAAATCTTAAAAATGAAAACAGCTGGTCTTTCACTAAAAAAGACTATGTTAACAAAGAAAGTGAACTCAATCAAATGCAGAAGTTATTCAATAGATAAATATGTGTACTGTACAATTTAACGTCACCTAGTTAAAAAAAGTGAAGATGCTAATTCTGCTGATGAAGATATTGTTTTTCCCCTCTTGTGCCCTATTCATTATGCAAGGCTGCAGAATATGAAGTGTAGTGTGTGATCCGAGCGATCTAATGATCTCCCACACCTGCTCATCTGGTACAATTTTAATTAACACTCCAAGGAGGTTTGTCAAGAGTAATCAAAAACATTGTCGCTTATAAAGCTGTGGCAAGAAATCAATACTTTTCATCAGAAAAGGTAAGGTCTGGCATAACTGAACCATTTAATTGCTTCATTCCAATAAACAAAAACTGCACATTTTAATGACTTGATTCTGGAGATCAATATCTAACTACATATTGCATTAAACAGCAACATGTGGTGGGGTATTCACAGTCATTTCAATGCAGAATGAAGCATTCCTCTTTTTTATTTCATCTGGAATGGCAATAGGTTGCTGAGCCTATGCAGTGCTATGATTTATATCAAATGAGTGACCTCTAGGGCCGTAAGACTGGAACGGGTGACTAGTTCTCAATGGTAAGCTACTGGCACTTGACAAAGTGCCTGAAGCAGAATGAATTTACTTCTCTTTTCCTCAATCATCAACAGGCTCTGCCCTGACCCTCATACTGACTCCTATAACAAGATCTCCTGTCTCTGACTGAAAAATTTACTGTCATGTCTACTTTTCATTGAGCTCAAGTGAGTACTTCTGTCACCTTCAGTGAACTGAGTCTGTAAAAGATTTAACTAAACACCAGTCACAGTTTAAAAACTAAATAAGTACATCTCATAAGAAGATAGCACACACCAGTTTCTTAAAAGCCTATCTAAACTCCCTAAGTTAAACCTTTTATTATGCTTCTGCTTGTTCAAATGTTTGTTGGTAAATTACTGAACTCTTAAAAGGCACTTTATGAAGAAGTGAACGTAAGACTCATTGTAAAATGCAGATACCATAAAAATTAGTGTATGTCTGAATTTAACACTGTGAAAACTTCCCATCAGATACATAAAAAGGTAAATTTTAAATGCTTCTGAAGCTATGAAACTCTCTAAAAATAAGTTGTCTTAGAGATTTAAAAATGTGAACGTCTGCATATGGAAGTAGATTAATATATGCATATTTCATACATAGTCATTCGACTATAATAAATTATTTATATACAGTGTGTCATATATAAACTCATATGCGCCTGGGTACAATAACTAAACTAACAAACTTACCACTATTTAGTAGATCTTTAATCTTAAAGAGCTATTAGTAAAACATTTTCTCTTTTAAAATTTTTTTCAAGTTATTATAGAATATATGAAAATACCCACACAGAAATACATTCATAGTATATGTTACTTAAGCATTTTAACTAATATTTTATTAACATTTTAACATCTTAAAGTAATAAAAATTAAAATTTCAAGAACCGTTTATATCAACAATAAGGCTATTAAAAGAATGACATTTGATGGTTTATTCCAACACTTCACTAAAGCCTTACACAAAATTTTCACTCCCTCTTTAATTTTCCATTCTTCTACCCTCCCTGCTTCACAGCTTCTGGCTATTGGCTTTTACAATCTGTCCCTAGAGAGCCAGGAGTTATTACTCCTGTCGATGGAAGAGAAAGGGATGTTATTCCCCTGTCACCCTCTTCGGCTCCAGCAGATTCCTAGCTCTGATCTATAGACTTCATTGGAGAAAAGCGTCTGACATGCTGTTAGTTCTCAGTCCTGTCAGATCCATCTACCTGTGCTACTGGCATTACTTACTGGAGCCAGAATGACACTTACAGTCACAGGAGTTAGACCAAAAAATTCTAGAAAAACACTGCACAGCATTTCTTCCTGGGTACATACCAGAGTGAAATATCCTTTGCAAAGTGTGTACGTTTGCTTGTGATACAACAAGACACATACCTCTATACTCCAGTTCAGACTGTAACTAGATGAGTATTACTGGAAAATTATCTAGTAGTTTGTAACATAAAAACTGCTTGTACATAATTTATTCAATAAGACAGAGCTTATTTAAAGGAAAGGAGCGCAACAAAATCTTTAACGTAAAAGATTCAGACGTTTAATACCTTTTTCAATGCTGTTTTAAATAACTAATCTTTCATCTTATGTATTATTGATATAATCTATTCATAGAATCATAGAAATGCATGACTGAAAGAGGTCATCAAGTTCAGCCTCCTTCACTGAGGCAGGACCAAATAAACCTAGTCCAGCCCCAGCAAGCATTTGTCCAACCTCTTCTTAAAACCTCCAGTGATGGGCATTCCACTATCTCTTTTGGAAGCCTATTCCAGAACTTAATTACCCTTACAGTTAGAAAGTTTTTCCTAATTTCTAAACTAAATCTCCCTGTGCTGCTTTAGGGGTACAACCCAAACAGTAAGGAGTTTTGCCACAGCCTGCTCTAATATCGGCTCTAACATAGAGCAGATTCCCCACTGATTTCCCTTTTGTTGCTCCTAGGACCCTACTGGACTTTTCCATATCCCGCCAACATCAAGACCTCTGTTACAGTTGCCATTTTTATGCTTACCTGTGGGGCTTTGTCACCTGCCCCCTTTGAATCTAGTTTAAACACCTCCTCGCTAGGTTGGTGAGTTGGTGCACAAAGATTAATAGTTTCCAAACCGAGAAGGAACCACTGTGATCCTTTAGTCTGACTTCCTGTATAACACAGGCCACAGACCTTCCCCAAAATAATTACTAGTGCATAGCTTTTAGAAAAACATCCAATTTTCATTTTAAAATGGTCAGTGATGAAGAATCCATCATGACCCTGGGTAAATTGTTCCAATGGTTAATTACTCTCACTGTCAAAAATTTACACTTTATTTTCCATCTGAATTTGTCTAGCTTCAATTTCCAGCCATTGGATCATGTTACATCTTTCTCCACTAGACTGAAGAACCCATTATTAAATATTTGTTCCCCCTTAAGATACTTATAGACTGTAATCAAGTCACTGCTTAACCTTCTCTTTGTCAAGCTAAATAAATTGAGGTCCTTGAGTCTATCACTGTAAGGTAGGTTTTCTAATCCTTTAATCATTCTTGTGACTCTTCTCTGAACCATCTCCAATTTATCAACATCTTTCTTCAATTGTAGTCACCAGAACTAGATGCAGTATTCCAGCAGCAGTCATACCAGTGCCAAATACAGAGGTAAAATAAACCTTTCTAATCCCACTCAAGATTCCTTTTTATGAATCCCCAGAATGGCATCAGCTTTTTTGGCCACAGCATCACACTGGGAGCTCATTTTCAGGTGATTATCCACCACAACCACCAAATCTCAGTCTCACTGCTTCCCAGGATAGAGTCCCCCATCCTGTAAGTATGGCCTGCATTCTTTTTGTTCCTAGAATATACATTCACATTTAACAGTATTAAAATGCTTATAGTTTGCTTGTGTCCAGTTTACCAAGTGATCTAGGTCACTCAGAATCAGTGGCCTATCTTTGTCATTATTTATCACTCCCTCAATTTTTGTGTCACCTGCAAACTTCATCAGTGATGATTTTATGTTTTCTTCCATATCACTGATAAAAATTTTAAATAGCGTAAGACCAAGAACTGACCCCTGCAGGATCCCACTGGAAACACAGCTACCCAATGATGATTCCTCATTTACAGTCACATTTTGAGACTTATCAGTTAGCCAGTTTTTAATCCATTTAATGTGCACTTTGTTAATTTTATATCATTCTAGGTTTTTTTTTTAATCAAAATGTTGTCTGGTACCAAGTCATATGCCATACAGAAGTCTAAGTATATTACATCAACACTATTACCTTTATCAAACAAACTTGTACTCTTGTTAAAAATAGATATCAAGTTAGTTTAACAGGATCTATTTTCCATAAATCCATGTTGATTTGCACTAATTATATTACCTTCCTTTAATTATTTGTTAATCAAGTCCCATATCAGCCTTTCCATTATCTTGCCCAGGTTTAACATCAGGCTGAACGACCTATAATCATCCAGGTTATCCAGTTTTCCCTTTTAAAAATTGACACATTAGCTTTCTTCCAGTCTTCTGGAACTTCCCCTGTGCACCTCTAGTCTATAAAAAGGACCTACATTTCCCTTCATCTTTCTCTTATTCCTAATGTATTTCAAGAACCTCTTCTTATTGCCTTTTATATTCTTTGCAAGGTGTAACATTCAGTGCCTTAAACTTTTTGATTTTGTCCCTACATGATTGTGCTATACTTCTATACTCCTTCTAAGCAATTCTTCCATGTTTCTACTTTTTGTAGGAATCTTTTTAGGGTGACCATAGGCAGATCTCCTTATGACAAATCTTGTCCCCCGAGCATGAGTGCACAGGGACCATTTTGTGATCTTATCTAGTTTATTCCCTCTCCACCACAAGAGTAACCGAAAACACTCACCTGAGCCAAATGACAGTGATGAAGAACAACAGTGCCAGGTGCTCAGATGTGTATCTTCCTCTCCACCATCCACATATTTCTGCTTTGTTGGGCCAGTGCAGGATTGTCCCCACAGTTTGAAACCTACAGGCATTCTTGTTTTTAAATGCAGTTAAGAAATCACTGGCATATGGGATTAAATATCCACAAGACTTCCCTTTCCTCTCCCATATTAAGTCATGCCAATGTTTCTTATGGGTATGTTGCTGGTGTATTGTCTGTCATTTTCCATGCCCTGAAGAATTCTTAAATTCTCTGACTTGTTAAGTACACACATGATATCTTCACACTGACATAATCACAGGGTACTGTTTAGGACTATTACAGTGTCATTTCTTAGCCACACCATTTTCAAAGCCACCACAAATATAGAAAGAGCAGCACAGGTGTAACAGATCTAACTGAATGGAAATGAACAATGACTATAAAGTCTTATTTTTTTGCTGACTTTTATATTAAGTAAGAGCCAATTGCTAATCATCAGACAAGGATTCGTGGATAGACCTTATAATTACCAAATTCACGGCCACGAAAAAAGCATCATGGACTGTGAAATCTGGTCTTCCCCCATGAAATCTGTATAGTATAGGGTAAAAGCACACAAGACCAGATTTCATGGGGAAGACCAGCATTTTTTAAAATTGGGGGTCCTGACCCAAAAGGGAGTTGCAGGGGGGTCACAAGGTTATTTTAGTGGTGTCGCAGTATTGCCACCCTTACTTCTGCGCTGCCTTCAGAGCTGGGCAGCCAGAGAGCAATGGCTGTTGCCTAGGTGCCCAGCTCTGAAGGCAGCGCTCCACCAGCAACAGTGCAGAAGTAAGGGCAACAGTACCACAATCCCTCCTACAATAACCTTGTGACCCCTCCACAACTCATTTTTGCGTCAAGACCCCTACAATTACAATGCCATGAAATTTCAGATTTAAATAGCTGAAATCATGACATTTACAATTTTTAAAAGCCAATGACCATGAAATTGACCAAAATGGACATGAATTTGGTAAGGCCCTACTTATAATTATAAATACTTTACACTTGTTTAGCATCTTTCATCTCAACTTCTCAAATCATTAAAAAAAAGTTAATGAATTAATCCTCACTCCAATTGGGGTAGATATTATGAGTCAAGTTTCACACATGGGGAAACTTCCTATGCACCCAAATAGAGATCAAGAATATCTAGCCTCATATCTTTGTGAAAAATCGCATGATAGCAGCTGAAGTATGTATGGGTTGTTTGAATCTAACACTTCCCTTTAAAAAATGTGTTGAGGTGAATAATAAATGTTATTTACTGAATATTTCACTCTTATTTCTTAAGCAAGATAAAATTGTATTTAAAAAAGCAAATGGATAGGAATAGGATTTGGCAGCTGTGCAATTTGCACAGTTAGTTCCAGTATAAATACATAAAAAGTGAACATAAGCCAGAAAAAATGGAATAAGCGTAAGTGTCAATAAAAACATTATCTACTAAAAATTGCAGAGATGAGAAGGTGAGACAAATCCAACCTTTTAGCCATATTTCAGTTTAATCAACAGTGAACAGACAATATTGGGTTTTCCTGATTATCTGTTAAAATGATGTGCTGGGATATTTTGAATTCATTTGCTGAACATTGTACTAAACATTGCACTAAAACGGTTGCTTCTTAGCCCATTGGCACACACATCAGTGAGCCAGTTATTCCCCAATTATCATGGATACCTACCAGGTGGATAATTGCACTGTATATGACTCATTGGATCAAAATATGTTGGATGGATGATTAAACTAGCGCTGGGTGAACTAAGGGATCTCCTAGCTTTGGTGGTGGCTGGCCTTGGTAAGAGTACTTTCCTGCATTGGTCACACAGGAGTTAATCTTTTTTTCAATAGATGCACTCCCAGGTCTTTCTAGTAATTGTCACTTGTTCCAAGCTGCCACCCTTGTTGCTTCATATTGCTTAACATGAAAATATCTGGTCTGAAAAGAGGGCCATCAACATAGCCTAAAAAGCAGGGTTTACTTAGGAAATATGATTGGTGAGAAAAATCATGACGCTTTAACAGGGTTGCCAATTTGCACAAGTTATTGGCAATTCTCATGATATACTGTCTCTTTTCTTAAAGCTCCAGCTCTGAGAATCAAGCAATTATTTGATTTTAAAAAAAATAGTTCCTAACCCTCACTAGGAAAAGGGTGGTTTTTTTAACCATGAGCTAATACACACATGGTAAAGAACATTACTCCTGGCAGAATTCTGCACCCATGCAGGGGCGCAGAATTCATGTGGCCCACATATTTCTGTGCCCCCCGCACAGAAAAATGCAAAAGAAATCTGCAGAGAGACACGCATCTTTCCCGGCAGTCCAGGCAGCACATCTGTTCCAGTGTGCCTGGAGCAACTTCAGAGACGCAAATCACTGCGGGGGAAGGAGGGCTCCATGTGCATGCGTGCCTGCGGGGGAGATGTTGATCACTGTCAGGGGGCGAGGCTGGCCAACAAGTGACAGAGACTCTGTCCCTATTTCTTGATACTGTGGCTTGAGGGGTGTGGAGGAGGGTAGGTCTTTTTGTTATGCAGGAGGAAGGCTCTATCCTTGAGGCAGAAATGTAGCAGCCTGCCTGCCTAGTAAAATGTAATTTCTTGAGAATTGAAAAAACACTTAATTAAATATTAGTATCACGTTACTGAAAATTGTTTGTTTTTAAGTTAAAGAAAATAGCTTTTGTTAAAAAAAACACATTTTGTTAATGTTGCTGTTGATAGTTAATTGATCTCATTCTCTGAGGCAGAAATGTAGCGACCTGTCTGCATAGTAGCATTGTTAATTATTCTATTGTTAGTTAACTGTTTCCATTCTCAGTCAATTCCCTCATGATCATAAAAACCTGTAAAAGTTTTAGGGCCCCTACATTGCCAGAGTGATGTAAAGCTGTATAAATGACAGTAAGGGAATCAGCTAGGAATATCTATGCACTTTCTCACTTTTTTTCTGTGCCAAAGTGGAGTAGTAGAACATGTAGCAAAATGCTATTGTGGATTTGAAGAAGAACTTGGTATAGCTCAAAAGCCTGTCTCTTTCACCAACAGGAGTTGGTCCAGTAAAAATATTAACTCACCCACTTGGTCTCTCTAATATCCTGAGACAAACATGGCTACAACTCCTCACAAACAAGTGTGGACAAAGCAGTTTACAGTTCACACATGTGTTAATAAATCAAGGTAAACACTACAGGAGGGCCCAGGCAATGCCAAACAATGGTACCAAATGATAGCAAGAAAGGTTCTAATATAGAAGTAAACCGCAAAATAAACCTATTTTATATTTTAACCAGCAACCAGAAATGGTCAATATACCACAGAGGCACTTAGATCCAAAGTAGTTTCAATTTTTTAACATGCATTCCAGAGAACTGGCATTATCAAGGATGGAAAGGAATGACTGAAAAGGCTCTTAGTTCTAAACCAAGTGTATAAAACCCTTTAAACCTAGGGAAATCAACATTAAATGCATTCTAAATAATGGAGAACAGGTCCCAGCACTAATGACCTCCAGCAAGCTGATAAAGTATTCTCAGTGCTATTCATCTATTCTTTTATATGCAACCAGAATAATATTTAAACAGTTGGAGTTTACGTTATCATTCACATGTATTCTCCAGTTTATCCACCATTTCCCAACTATAATATCTGGGTTCAACTCTGAAATGTAACGTACCTGGTTCCTGAAATGTACAGCTCATCCATAACTTAAAACAACATAGACATCCTTTGTTGGTAATAAGACATTTACTTCATAGACTACTGCATGCATCCTTTGGTCCAACCTCCCACAAGGCAGGCATAAAGGTCAGAATGGAAGAAGGTGCAATCAAAAACAAGAATTGAGAATGGAGGAAAGGAAACAACAATGGAATATTTACATGAGAAGACTGGTGGAAACAAAAGGAAGTTAGGAAGAAATGAGAGCAGAAATGTAAGCAAGAGTAGACTTGCTCATAGCCTGAAGGTAAAGACAATAAGCATGTAATTGATGAGGACGGTAAAGGAAGCCAGTACAAGGAAATGAAGAGGTGGGAGGTAGTGTATCCAAAGCAAGAGAAGAGGCATAGGTAGAGCATTATCGGAGCAGCATTTTGTATGGATTTAATGGAGTAAAGGGAGAAGCAAGCAGGCTGGAGAAGAGAGGAGGTTATATTAGTCACAATGGCAGGTTAACAAGACAAAGACAAGCATTGTATAATTGGGGATGGGAAGGAAGAGGAGTTTGTGAAATGCAGAACCACCACCAAAAGGATTTGGTAACAAAGAAAGGAGTCAAGATGAATACTGAAGTTCCAATAGGTGACAGGGAGACTAGTGATGTTAACAGTGATGGTGTTGGGTTTGAGTTAGTGACAGAATATCCAGTGTGAGACATTGGAAAGGCAGCTGGAGATGAAGGGATAGTTCACAGAGATTTGGGAGTCAGCGGCACAGAGGTATCATTTGAAGCTTTACATGCAGAGGGTTTTGCCCACGGGGAACATAGCATAGAAAGAGGGGCAAGGGTCAGAACCTTGAAGAATACTGGTAGACAGGGCAGGAGAGGAGCTACCAAAGGAGAAAATGGAGGAGCAGTAGGAGAAGTAAGAAGAAAAGTAGGAGAGCACAGAGTCTTGGAAGTCAAAGGACAAAAAAAGGCCAGAAGAAAGAATGTCAGCTGTGCCAAAGGCATCAACAGATTGAGAAGATTTGGCCAAGGAGATCGGCCAATGTTTGAGCCTGAAAGGAGGAGATGGGGAAGTAGTTGAAGAGACAGCTGAAGTCAAGGGACAGGATTTTTAATACTGAAGATACTAGAGCATGTTTGAAGGCCCATGGAAATTTAGACTCTAGAGATTACCACAATATCTGTTAGGAAGACCCTAATCTTGCAGATTTTTATTCTCCACAAAAATCTCCTTTGTCTTCCACTATAAACTATTGAATACAATTGAAAGGAACAGAACTACTGACAATAACCAGAGATCACTTATTAATTTACTTCTAAAATACCAATACTTCAGCCACTCCACCTCAGGGTACAAGAGGCAAATTAATTCTGGTTTCAAAGCAGTCTGTGGCAATACCAAATTTCTGCCCTCGGGATGAAACTCCACCTGCTGAATTTCATTATCATCATCTCTAGGTCTTGTTTGGGAGTTAGATCTTCTCTCTCATTTTCCATGTTATAAATACATTACATCTCAATGTGACAATTTCATCCCTAATTGGTTAATTTCAATTACTACAAACAGCTAATAAATTATATTTTTCTTTACCCCACACAGTCATGTGGTACAGCATCCTCAAGACAATGATCCTAACCAATAAAGCTGTGTCCAATTGCTTTAACATTACAACACTAGTCCATTCAAAACCTATACAAAAAACACAATTTAAAAAACTTTCTTTTAAGGGGAATATCAAAGTCATAAAATCAAATCCTACATTCTAAATCCATTTCTCATCAGCCTTTGTATCTCACAGAAAATTATATGATCACAGCAGGAATTAAAATGGGGCCTTTTTCCTTAATCCAGCAAAGGAAGGGTATTAATGCATCAATAGTTTAAAAGTCCTAACTCTAGTCAAATATAACTAATCATAGCATTTCTTCTCACAAAATGTGTTCATTTAGAAAAAGACAGAAAGGAATTATTTGTATGAAACTAAGACGACTTACTGTTCCTCTTAAAGACAGTACAAAGTACAAGACATTCCCCCTACAGGTGCTTTGCTTCATGTGCACCTGGAAAAGATCCATAATATCAAAAGCAGATGATGATTTGGTAAAACTGCTGAGATTAACAACACAGAGATTCACAAACTGTTTGATAGTCTGGGCCAGTGGTTCTCAACCTGGGGTACATAGAGGTCTTCCAGAGGGTACATCAACTCATCTAGATATTTGCCTAGTTTTATAACAGGCTACATAAAAACCACTAGCGAAATCAGTACAAACTAAAATTTTATACAGACAATGACTTGTTTATACTGCTCTATTTACTATACACTGAAATATAAGTACAATATTTATGTTCCAGTTTATTTATTTTATAATTATATGGTATAAATGAGAAAGTAAGCAATTTTTCAGTAATAGTGTGCTGTGACACTTTTTTGTATTTTTATGTCTGAGTTTATAAGCAAGTAGTTTTTAAGTGAAGTGAAACTTGGGGGTATGCAAAACAAATCAGACTCTTGAAAGGGGTACAGTAGTCTGGAAAGGTTGTGAGCCACTGGTCTGGACCACATCTTAATAGTGAGCATGTCTGTGGACATTCCCCACTGCCATTCAAGAACAAAAGGAAAACCAAAACCATAAAAACACCCAGCTATCTGCACACTACCAACAATGACTCTTCTGACAAGCAGTGGGCTATCGACCACAGCATGAACTGTGGTAACGACTACAAGCACAAACCAGGTTTGTCCCTATCAAGGTCAGCCTATGTACCCTTTTGTTGGCAAACACATTCATGAACGTTTTCTCGCATGTTTATGAATTTGCATTGGGCACACAGGGGTGATTCTGTTTCTGTGTAAGTGCAACATTAGACATAAGAAGTTTGCCTGCCAGTCAACCAGGTATCAGGGCTGTGAGAGGATCTGAGATGGAAGCTCTTACAGAAGGAAAGGCCCATTCTTATCTTTTCCGTGTTCTTTGTTTGTTTACCTTAATTTGTAATTAAAATAATCTAAACTGATTATGCTTTGCCTCTGTGTGTGTGTGGGGGGGGGGGGGGCAGGGAGAGGAACCAGATCTGCTCATTGGAAGGAACCGCATCCTTTAACAACGTAGTTTGTTCCCATTTTTACAGAAGTAGCTGTTTTCACAAGGCAGCACAGGACTTTAAATGGCTATAAAACATATGAGATTCCTCATAGCATATACTGCTAAAAACCTGGTACACGTCAGGTGAACTACACATCCTCTGTACAATGCTCACAAGAATTAGCTTTGTAGGGGGAACAGTGATAACTGTTGAGAGAGGACAGAGTCCTCCTTCCTAATCTGGAAGCAGAGCACAGGGTACCTGCATAGACAGGCCTCAGTGACTGCTCCAGCCCCCTAGCTGAATTGGTTGTTATGGCTTGGCATACCCCACTCCCCACACACAAGATTTGCATCCAGAGGATCTGTCCAGTTCATGGACCCACTAGTCACACCACTGCCACTCCTATACTGACCACAAACCCTAGGTTGTCACAGAGGGCACTGCTGAAGAGCTCTGAAGCACATAGGGAACCGTGAAGCCCTCTAGCTCAGTCTTTTCATTTCCTGGCATTGTCTAACCATGCATGTCCCTCTGTATTTAGGCCCCTCTGTAACTACAGAAGGGAGGTGGAGGATTTCAAACAATCTACCATCTTTTAAAAATGGGCCCTTTGTTCCTCTAGAGAAACATTAACACTATAGATTAGGAGGGCTCTGCAATATTAATTAACATAAAAACAGGGAGATAACACTGATTACTATAGACAATAGTTAACATCTACTACCCACCATTGTAATGTCTGTACAACATGCTGCCTTTGAAATACTCTTAGATTTAAATTAAACTGTTAATGGTTAGTGATGTGTACTAGGAAATTCTATGCATTAGGATTATTTTGAGCAATAAATGTTTAAGTGAACTGACATTGTTATTAATTCTTTTCCAGGCAAATTACTTTTAGACTTTTTCTTGTTTTGTTGCTATTTTTTCCCTTAAGGATAAAAGTAGTATAGGGTGAAAGTTACACTGAGATTTTGTGTTTGTTTGCTTTAACTTGCTTGTTCGTTTGTTTGCAGTGTTTTGGAGGGTTTTTTGATTGGTTGGTTGGTTCAGAGAGTTTTTGTTGGGTTTTATTTATTTTAATTTGTTTTGTTTTTGTGTTGTTGATGCAGACACCAGTATTCTTTTATAAAGAGATATAAAACTGAGTCTGTGAACTGTGTAATCAGTCCTTATCCTTAGCAAAAAGGGATTTCTGAAGCCTATGGAGATTTACATGCATAAATCAATATTCACCTAATCCTCATCTACAAGCATTAGGCACCCATGTAAAATTGATGATTTTCCCCCCTTCATAAAAACAATGTAGCTAAAATTTTTGTGAGAAGAAATTAATGACTAGCCAACATGTTTTCCGAGAACCATGTCCTTTAACACAACTGCAGGCTGAAGGTGTTTGTTTTGTTTTGGGAATACCTGATATGAATATATACCTTTCATAGGGCTTAATCCTCAATCCCTACACATAACTCCATTTGCTTCAATGGGATTTTGGCATGAATGGGGACTGCAGGACCAGGCCTATTGTGCCCATATCCATTCTATCTCTCTGTAAGAAAATACCTTTATAGGCCCAAAGTGTTCATAGCCTGCCCCTAATTTTTCCACCCACAGATCAGGTAGACATGTAGATATGACAGGTTGCAGGCATATCAGCAACACTAAATATTTTAGTTAGCTTGACACCCAAATCACAGGTCATAGAATTGACCCTCACAACAGAAGAGTAACTTCAGCTGGAGAAGCATTAGAATACAATGTGGGAATCATCATTGAACAGGTGTTTGAAAATTCCCAGATGCCCATTCAGCATCATATTAGGGTTGCCAACTTTCTAACTGCAGAAAACTGAACTGCCTCGCCCCTTCTCCAATGCCCCATCCCCACTCACTTCTTCTCCCATCCCTCCATCGTTTGCTCTCCCCCTTCATCGCTCACTCGCTCATTTTCACCTCATTTTACGGCTAGGAGCTGGAGGGACATGCCGGCCGCTCCCGGGAGCCGCGGGGAGCCGGGTAGGGAGCCTGCTTGTGCCACCAATCGGCCTTTTAGCAGCCCAGTCAGCAGTGCTGAAAATCAGACACCTGGCAACCCTAGGTCATATACCAATTAACACACACAGCTACATTCTGCTGTGATTTGCACTAGTGTAACTGACATTAGAATACAACCTACTCTCTACGTACAATAACAAGTACTTAATAACATAAATAGAAGTTGTGGCAGAACAGTAAATGTATATAAAAAGAAACTAAATACTGAAATATAAAACACTGGAGACCAAATTCTGTTCTTGGTTACACTGGTGTAAATGCCTGATCTTCAGCTTAGCCTAAACCAGGAATTCCTTTATGCACCCTCAATTTTGCAGGTATAAACAACAGTGGGCACAATTTTGCATTCACAACTAATTGTGGTGCAATTTAGATCATTTAGTCATATATATTTCTATTATGCAGGCAAAAATCAGTAGAGTTAGACAAAAGAAGGGGACATTTTTGTTTAAAAAAAAGTTCCTATTTTTCAACCAGCTCTAAGAGTCAAGTACGTAAACGTCTAAATGGCCTAAATGACACCCACAATTAATTTTGAGTGCAAAAGCTGAAATTACTTGGGCACACATAGGGTATGCAGGGGCACTGGAACAATTTTTATAGTGGGGGTGCTGACAGCCATTGAATCAACTGTAAACTGAGTATATAATGGAAACCACTTCAAACTAGGGGTGCAGTACCCCTCACACCTCTAGTTCCAGCACCTATAAGGGTGTGACTACATACAAAGAAAAAACCGTGGCTGGCCTATGCCAATAGTCTCAGCCTTGTGGGGCTCAAGCTGTGGGGCTGTTTCATTGTTGTGTAGATTTCCAAGCTCAGGCTGGAGGACCCTGTGAGGTGGAAGGGTCCCAGAGCCCAGACTCCAGCTCAAATCTGGAAGTCTACACAGCAATGAAAGTACTCTGCAAACCGAGCCTTACAGGCCAGCCACAGGGTTTTCTTTGCTATGTAGACATACTCATAACGTAGTTTCAGTAAGAGAGGCACTGTTAAAAAAAAATCTGACCCCCAAATCTCAAGTAGCTTAACTGACTACTAAATCAACCAGAATTCTTTCTGAAGACCCTAGGTGTTGCACAGCCCTCTAATGGGCCCACATCTACGGCCAAATCCAAAGTACACTGAACTGAATCTTTCCATTGACTTGAATGGACTTTGATTCTGGTCCCTAATGCTCCTATATCACCTTCCTCTAATATGCCATGGGTACAGTCTATATCATAAGGTGAAGTGCTGCACATAAGACAGCATATTCTATTCAGATTCTTACACTGTTCACATCATCATGATATCTGTATGCCTTGCACATGTGAGTTAAACATGACTAGCATAAGCCGTACACATCAATAGTCCTGTATAGTAAGGGCGTGTCAGATGGTTGATGCAGAAGCAAATATTTTAAATCAGCCTTTTACAAAAAATGTGGGTTGTTTTCTGAAAAAAATAAAAAAGGTTCATAATGGAAATGCTAGCTATTGATTAACTATAACAATACCAAACAGTATTGTAATGCTGACTACACCAAAAGAAATCTTTACTCAGAACTTCTACAATTTAAAGTCAGTGGCATGTAAGTTAATGAGCAGGCACTGGTGCCAGAAAAAATTGCCCTGGAACTGTAAATGTCAGTTTACAGTTCCAGAACCAATGATAGTTAAACATATTTTATTTACAGAAGCTGACCTGTAACTACAGAAAATACGACACATCTGTTACAAAGTTGACAGAGGGGAAGTGAGATGTGGGGATAGACATAGGTTTTATGGTTCCATTAGGAATCTGACTCCAAGAACCAGCACGTGTTATTGAAAACAAACTACTTGTGGTAAAAATCTACTGCTGAGGATTGTTTACTGAAATGAAATGTTTATTCTCCAGGGCAGAATTTAAAACTCTAAGATAAGTGCAAACTGTTTCTGAAAAGATACAGCATGTAATAAAATACATGGAAGGAAGCAGCAGAACAATACTAGATTATTACACCAGCTAATTTACAGTAATATTAAGACTTCATATATAAATTATAGGGGATTCCCAACTACAGTCCACTTATGCAGTAAGAGAAGGTTTATTCTATTTGCTTTAGTTACAATTCCTAAAATTTCCAGTTTTCTTTTGGAAGAATAGAAAGCATGCCATCTATTTCAAGGTTAATTTAAAAGCGAGGTGAAGAAAACAAAATTTATGACATTGAAATATGACCTTTCAATTATTCTTACTTTGTGCTATAGACAATATGATTCCTGGCACATCCCTGTTTCATATCTGTTGCACTGTTCTATTGGCAGGATCGTACGCCTACAAGCACTGGATTATAGAAGAAATCACACCTCCTGGCTAACTTAAATAAAAATGTTAAATAGAAACAGTAGGCCCTAGTCTCTCTAATTTTGTGGGTGGAGAAGCGGCATAGGGTAGAAGAAGAGGTTTCCCTATAGTATCAGTTCATACAAACACCACACATTAAAGGGCAACATTAAACGGACCAATGTCGAGCTAGCCAAACTCTAGCAAAGTTTTTATTCAACAGATAAATTATGAGAACATATTTCAGACAGATAGATCACTCTCAATTGATTTACTGCAACTACTGCTGTGAGTAGATGCTATTCATAATTTATTACTGTAAACTGGTTAACTTAGTCACATGGTTCTGCTTCTTTTCCCTAACTGGAAAACTTCTGCAGCCACAAAGCAATCTCAAAATGGCCATCCAAACTCCTTTCCACAGTAAATATTCATGTGAATACATATTTGCAAATATCCACTTGAACAAATCTATACAAAACACAAGTAAAAGGGATCTGTACCTTGTCAGAAGAATGAATTCTAACAGGGTTTGCAATATTCACCCAGGTCCAGTCCTAGGTCCTAGTCTGAATTTTCATTACATGGCTCAGTGACATGCAGTTATAATCCATGCTACCCCGCTGCACACACAGAGCCCCAGACTAGTCCCATCTACACAGGCAAGACCAAGCCACGTTATGACACCTTTGGGGAACATTATGATCCCCCACAACATGGCAGATTTGACTGTGCAGACTGGGCCCCATGTTTGGCCCAAAACTTGATCTTATCCATAGATTTACCAAAAAAAAGGCAGAAAACTAGAGGCCAGAAAGAACAACTCCCCAAGGAACTTGACTCTATATTTGGCTGTTTTTATTTCATTAAAAAGAAACTGAGGTAGTTACAGTAGAGCAGGATATCATCATCTGTAGTCCCACTGATGAGATTCAGGTCCCCTTCTGGGGATCCTGTATCAGATGAATCCTTTTTTTGTCCCCGTACAGTTTATAGGCTGCAGCCTGCCAGCCAGCACTCATTATCAGAAGATCTCAGAGTTTTAAAAACATAACAGTTACTGGACTATTATAGGTGTGAAAGGTTAATATAAGGAGTTCCCTGCTCCCATTTTTATTTAAATCCCTGCTGCACACTGTACTACTGACTAATACTTTACGGCAACAGAAGGAAAAATGCTAAAGGTGTTTGTCAGCCCTACTGTCAGGAAAGTCAAAAGCAGATGGGTAGGAGAAGAAAAATGATCACATTAGACATAGAAGAAGAAAGATTAACTTATGAGAGCTGTAGGAGCAGAAAGATGAGTGAAAAGCAGGGGGACTCGATGGCTCAGGGGAATTGGTAATGGGTGACACTGCCTTTCACTTCTAGATCACTGGCTCATATCCAGCCCACATCAGTAGTGACTGTCATTACCATCTGATGGTTTTTTGTGACCTCTGTGGAAATGAATTGGTGGTTTCAATCCAGTTCCCAGTGAACAAACGTTCACATCACAACTGGTACACCACTGTCTTAAGAGAAGGAACACAGCCATGAAAATTCCAGAGCCCCTTGAAGAACTGAGACAGAGCAAAAGAAGTCACCCAGCCTCAGGAGCCAAGTAAGCAGCCCACCTCCAAACATATCAACAGGTAAAGTGGAGCCTTGGAGCTGCATATGGAAGAAGAAATTGTGCAATGGGTAGAATCAATCCAGATTATGCAACAAACATAACAGAACCTGAAACAATCCTGATTCAGGCTGGGTTCTGGGTTTTATGCGAGCATTATGCACAGCTGTATTTAAAAACATAACAATAAAGCCCATGGGGAAGCCACCACTGCTGCTACTGCACTGTACCTGCCATGAGAATGGAGCAGTTCAATTACTGGGAACCTAACAGTTTTCAAGAGCACAACTTCTTTTTTCAAATTGACTGGCTACCCTCTGTCATGGATACCATTGTCTCGCTGTATCCCAGTCTATTCAAATATTCAGACATTTACAATTAAAATAATTCATTCCAACTTAGGATACAATATATACACTATATTTTATTAAATGAATAAACACCACAAGTCGAGGGCAATGGGAGCTGGATCACTGCAGTTACTTTCTGTATTTTTATCAGACTCCGTGTCAAAGAGCTGCTGATGCCTCAAGGAAAACTTTGGAAAATATTTTATTTAGAAACAGGCCTACACTTATCTATTTTTGTGCATTTCTTGTACCTTATTCTTTAATACTAAGCACATTCACATGCAAATTGAATGTTTATTTCTTAACAGGTGAACTGCACAGGAAAAGAAATAGGCCAAATTCTCAGGAGGTGTAACTCCATTGACTGCAGGGAAATTACAACACTAGCAATCCAAGTGAGTTATTATTTTTGTTTGTTTCTCAATCAGGATGAAAAACTCTACACAAGAAAATTGGGAGGAGAGGGTGGGTTCTATTTTTTACCTTAGAAAAATCAAGACTATCAAATCTGGGCTCCTCTCTTTCTGCTGGATGGCCTTTGGCGGGCTGGATGGCTCAAATGGGATGGTGACCTCACAATAGACTAAAAGCTGGTCTACAACATTCCTTTGCACTTTGCAAAGGGAAGGGGACAGTGAAACTTTCACAAAGTGCATTTTATTCTGTTATTTTATTCTGTCATTAAGCAGGTCTTAGAAAAAGAACCAAACAACATTTATAACAGTCTGAACAGTCTAAGCATCCCTCCCCTCTCAGTTTAGGTATGCAAAAGTTGCAGCTAAGGTTTATTTCAAGGTGATGTCATTATTTCTCTAGCCTCCACTCGGCTCTCCCACAAAAACAGAAAATTCAGGACCAGATATTTCTAATCTATAAACATTTTAAACTGCAAACCTTTGAAGTTCTCTCTATTGGTCATAAAGAAGGAATAAAAAGGTACAATACCTTGTTTTTCTTTCTAGTTTATCTTTAAGAGTATGCAGTGAACGTATGCAGTCCTTGTGCAAACTGCCCTGTTGCTTTAGTATTAAGTCTTGAGCATAATGAGGGCAATGACAAGCCTGTTTTATCTGTGGAAAATATGCTTCGCCATCTATATCATTCCATCTCATACCTCTGTAAACATAGGAGGCCCCTTTCAGAGGTGACACATAAGAATGGTGTAAGCTACCAATGGATATTTCACAGAGTGAAAGACAGTCCCTGCCATGAAAAGCTTTCACCTAATTAAATATGACAGCGACACCATTACAGTTGTTATAGTCCTTATAGTCCTCCTGAGGACCTGTGACAGTGCGCACTCACCTCTTATGAGCTCCTGCTGTCAGTTGCATGCGAACCTGCACGCTCTCTGCTTGCGCTGCCCCTTGTCGGCTGTTGCCCTCATCAGCAGGGTCTTCAGTGGCTCAGCCCTCTGGCTAAACCACATATAGACTAAATGTATGAAGAAACTTCTTCTGTGGTAATGCAGTCCAACAAAGGGTTTGCCTTCTCCAGGGTCTTCAGCCCAGTCTCTGGGCCTGTTTAAACTCTAGCTCCTTTCTTGGGTTTCAAAACAAAACATGTCCCCTTCTCAGGGCTTTGACCAATTCACCAGTGGCCCGTGGGGGGAACCAGGCCCGTCTACTACTCCGAGTCCCAACCCAGGGACCCTCCAAGTAGCAGCCACATGCTGCTTTCTTTGCTTGTTGCTACTGCTGCATTCCTGGGTGGTTTCCCACTCTGTCCCACCACCATCTTGGGTTCTCTGTTCCCTGTCTGAGCAGGGTCTTTCTCAGGCCTCATTTGCTTGGAGAGCTTGTAACTGGCTCTGCCCCCTTTTTAGACCGGGTTCTCTCTCCCAGGCCTCTGCACCTGGAAAGCTTCACAGTCCTATCTCTGCTTGAGCAGTGTTTCTCCTAGGGTTGCCAGGCCTCTGGTTTTCAAGTAGAAAACCTGGTTGAAAAGGGACCCTGGCGGTTTCAGTAAGAACTGCTGATCGGGGCATTAAAAGTCCGGTTGGCTGCTCGCATTGGGGAAGGCAGGGTGCCTGCCCGGCCGCACGCGGCTCCCAGAAAGCTACTAGCATCTCCCTCTGGCTCCTAAGTTTAGGCGTGGCCATGGAGGCTCCACATGCTGCTCCCCCCTCTTGGTGCCAGCTCTGCAGCTCCCATTGGCCAGGAACCGCAGCCAAAGGGAGCTGCGGAGGCGGTGCCTGCAGGGGGGGCGGTGCGCAGAGCCATCAGGCCACACCTCCACCTAGGAGATGGAGGGAAATGCTGACAGCTTTCTGGGAGCCGCCTGAGGTAAGCATGGCCTGGAGCCTGCAGCCCTCACGCCCTCCTACACCCCAACCCCCTGATCCAGCCCAGAGCCGCCTCCTGCACCCCAAACTCCTCATCCCAATCCCCACACCAGAGCCCACACCCCCAGCCAGAGCCTGCACCCCCTCCCACACCCGCACCCCCTGCCCCAGCCGGGAGCCCCCTCCCACATTCCCAGAGCTCCTTCCTACATCCCAAACCCCTTGTCTTGCCCCACCCCAGAGCCCACACCCCCAGCCTGCACCCCTTTCCACATCCCAACCCTAGCCCCCTCCTGCACCCCAAACCTCTCATCCCCGGCCCCAGCCCAGAGCCCACCACCCTCAGCTGGAGCCCTCACCCCCACCCTCATCTCAATCCCTTCCCCAGCCCAGAGCCCCCTCCCACACTCCAAACCCCTTGGCCCCAACCCCCAGCCCGGAGTCCCCTCCTGTACCCCAAAACCCTCATGTCTGGCCCGACCCCAGAGCCCGCACCTCCATCTAGAGCCCTCACCCGCTCTCACACTCCAACCCCTGCCCCAGTCCAGTGAAAATGAGCGAGGGTGGGGAGAGCGAGCAACAGAGGGAGGGGGGGATGGAGTGAGCGAGGGCGGGGCCACACTGAAGGGAAGGGGCCAGGCAAAGCAAGGGTGTTTGGTTTTTTGCAAATAGAAAGTTGGCAACCCTAGTTTCTGCCCAGTCTCTTTACCTGTGGAGTGTCTCAGCCTTCCAGTCCTTCTTCACCCTTCTAGTCCCAGCCAGCAACTGCCCTGCTCAGACCCTGTAGCCCCTTTGAACTGAGTCTGCTGGGCTGTGATTGGCTGCTTCCCTGCATCTTTTCCAGGTAGGCCTGGAGGACCCGCCTTCAATGCTTTTTTACCTGAGGCAGGGTGTGGTAGGACCACAGGGCCTCCAGCTGAGGGACTCAAAGGGCCTGATACACCCCATCACAGGACTCCAGGACAAAATTTGTCACATTCTTACCCTCATCATTTATCATCTCACCTGCTTGTTTCGAGTACAGCCGTTTGGTTTTCCCATACACTTGGCTGCTTTGGAAAGGATTGTTCAAAACTAAATGCAGGTCTTTGTTCCCTCCTGGGAGCTTTATAAAAAATTCTATGTCTACAGAATTCTTTAAAATTCAAAGCTATTTGTCCTCTTTCAAATGTGCTCTATAGTCAAGGGAAGTAGCTATAAGTATCAGGTTTGAAATACACAGAGTCCCTGGCATCAAAGGTCCAAATTTTGGCAAGGCCAATTCCATCCTCTGGTACAGAGATGGGTAAAGTATGGCCCATGGGACCCTCCTGCCCTGCCCCTGAGCTCCTGGCCCGGGAGGCTCACCCCCCAACCCCTCACCTGCTGTTTCCCCTCCTCCGCAGCCTCAGCTCACTGCGCCGCCAGCTCTGTGCTGCGTGGCGGCGTGGCTGGCTCCAGCTGGCCGGCGCGGCTGCCTGTCCTGGTGCTCTGGGTGGCATGGTTGTAGCGCCGCCAGCCATCGGTGCTCCAGGCAGTGGGGTAAGTGGAGAGGGAGCAGGGCGGGGGAGGCTGGATAGAGGGCAGGGGAGTTCAGGTGGTGGTCAGGGGGCAGAGGTGTGGAACAGGGGGGTTGAATAGAGGCACGGTCCCCAGGCGGGCAGTCAGGAAGGAGGGGGGGGGTTGGATGGGGTGGCAGGGGGCAGTCAGGGGCAGGGGTTCCGGGGGGCGGTCAGGGAGAAGGGTTGGTTAGATGGGGCAGGGGTCCTGGGGGGGGCAGTCAGGAAGGGGGGGGTGGGATGGGGCGGCGGGGGGAAGGTAGGGAGGGGTGCATGGGGCAGGAGTTCCAGGGGGGCCATCCGTGGGTGAGAAGCAGCGGGGGTCGGATAGGGGGCAGGGGCCGGGCCACGCCTGGCTGTTTGGGGAGGCACAGCCTCCCCTAACCAGCCCTCCATACAATTTCAGAAACCCAATGTGGCCCTCAGGCCAAAAAGTTTGCCCGCCCCTGCTTTGGAAGGTAGATAAACTGAGTACTAGCTGGCTGCCATCACCCTCATACAGGTGACTGCATTGCAGTGGTCCTGAAAGCGTATGAAGTATTTAGGGCTCCTTCAGGAAAAATGTGCAAAATATTACAAAGAATAAAAAGAAACAAAAATGTGCCTTTCACTATTTGGTGTATTCATAAACATCCAGAGCAAAGAGGGAGTGGAAATTAAGCTCACCAGACATAGCTGGAAGATGTTACACATACTATGGAAGATAAAGAGACAAAAATGGTATGACATTACATTATTATTTGAGAAGCAATATGTGATAAAGACTATATCACAATGCTTAAGGAGGTTTGTTAAGGTTCCAGGAGCAAAGTGTAGAAAGAAATGGTCAGTTTTCACAGGGGAGAGAGGTAAATAGCAGGGTCCCCCAATGATCTGTACTGGGACCTGTGCTGTTCAACATATGTATAAATGATCTGGAAAAGGGGGTGAACAATGAGATGGCAACATTTACAGATGTTACAAAACTACTCATAATGATTAAGTCTAAATCTCACTGCAAAGAGTTACAAAGCGATCTCACAAAACTGGGTGACTGGGCAATAAAATGGCAGATGAAATTTGATAAATGCAAAATAATCCATATTAGAAAACATAATCCCAACTATACATACAAAATGATGGGGTCTAAATTAGCTGTTATCACTCAAGAAAGAAATCTTGTAGTCACGAAAAATATCTGAAAACATCTGCTCAATGTGCAGTGGTTATCAAAAAAGCTAACAGAATGTTAGGAACCATTAGGAAAGCGATAGATAAGGAAACAGAAAATATCATAATATCACTATATAAATCCATGGTACGCCCACACCTTAAATACTGTGTGCAGCTGTGGTCAGCCCATCTCACAAATGATATATTACAATTGAAAAAGGTACAGAGAAAGGCAACAAAAATCGTTAGGGGTATGGAACTGCTTCCATACGAGGAGAGATTAAAAAGTTGTCTCTTTTCTAAGATGAAAACTACAGGGGGATATGATAGAGGTCTGTAAAATCATTAATGGTGTGGAGAAAGTGAATAGGGAAGTGTTATTTACCCCTTCACATAAACACAAGAACCAGGGGGTCACCCAATGAAATTAATAGGCAGCAGGTTTAAAACTAACATAAGGAAGTACTTCTTCACACAACACATGGTCAACCTGTGGAACTCATTGCCAGGGGATGCGACAAAGGCCAAAAATATAACTGGGCTCAAAAAAGAATTAGATAAATTCATGGAGGATGGGTCCATCAATGGCTACTAGACAAGATGGTCAGGGATGAAACCCAATGCTCTGGGTGTCCCTAAACCTCTGACTGCCAGAAGTTGGGACTGGATGACAGTGGACGGATCAATCAATAATTGCCCTCTTCTGTTCATTCCCTCTGAAGCATCTGGCCCTGGCCACTGTTGGAAGCCAAAATGGACCACTGATGTGACCCAGTATGTTTGTGTAGCTTTGGCATTTATTTAATATTGAGTGGAACTCTAACCTAATTATTGAAAAAATATAGAATAATCTGTGCTTGAGTCTTCCATTTCTCCTTTTAATCAGTCTTTTTAAGACCTGAAATAGTTTCAAAACACAGCAACGAACAGAAACTAAAGTTTGCTTCTTACCAAAGGAGAAATAAATATATTCTTCTTAAACAAGCTAGACAAATAAACATATATATCATAGCAATGTTATCTTAGGAACTCTTTACTCTAGTACCATAGAAGCAGACAGAAGATGCCAAAAATAGGAAAAGTCAAATTTGCCTACTCAGTTCTTTGAAGACTTTTTATTTACATGCAGCAAAGCAAAAATCTCTCACATATGTTCTAGCTGTTTAAATTAAGGACCAATTTTGCTACCTTTGCGTATACTGAGTAGCAATTACCCCTGCAAATCAGTACAATTAGGCTATTCATGCTCCATGTGAGTAAGGGTTGTAGAATAGGGACCTATAGGAGCTGCAGTGCATTTTAAAACTCCTGATCCATCTCCAATTCCAGTGACATGAAGTAAAGAATGCACCTGACTGATCCAGTGATTACTTGAATTCTGCATATGCATCATCTCCGCTTCATTCTTTAAAAAGCATCCCACAAGCAAATAAACTATATTTATTTGTAACCTAATCTACGATTTACTTATTTAAATCACAAGCCTCTGACAAGTGTGGAAGCGATATATCCCAGATGCAGCAAACGACATGATTATTCCTGGAGGCTGTAAGTGGTTAAGTAGTCCTGGGTTTAATTGTTTTGTCCTACCTTATACGCTCTTCAGCTCCTTTGTTCCAGCTGCCACTGAAGCCTTTTATTAGAGTTCAGTCATTTGCTCAGTGTAATTCCAACAAAGTGAGCCAAATGAACCATGTTCAGCCATCTGGAACATCTTCCTCCAGGTTTTGCTCCCTTTGGGCCTATAGAATCAGTCTATTTCCCTGGCATGACAAGATCCAGAAACTAGCTACTATAGGACCTCAATTACAATTGCCAGCTTGGGTAGCACTGTCCGGGATTCTACAGTATTCTCTTCAGTGCAGCAGACACCTCATTTGTCCCTCACACATTATCACCAAGCTATTAAAGCTATTATACTTAGTGAGAATTCACTGATTACATTTTAGGGGATAAGGGGCATGCAGTACCCTACTTGAAGCAGGGGAGGCCTGTGCTGTACTAACTGATCTTAAGGATAGTCAGAGAGCACAGGAAGGGAAGAGGGGCTGATCAGTCGTTCTATAACCAGGACAGGGCAGAGTGCTCATGCTATCCCAACCCCTTTCTACCTCGCCCAGTAGCCCAGAAAGCTATTCCTGTCTAGGGGCAGCAGTAGCTTCCACAGAGTGCCCTGCTCAGAGGATTAGAGAGGGCATCAGGGGCAGGTCCCAGTATGTGTCTCCCAAGAACAGCACTTGAGAGGCTGGTAAAGAATGGAAGCCTGTGCTGGCAACCCACTCTTCCTTTTCCCACGGTAGGGTGCATGTTTGGTGCTGACGGGCCACCCTCCTAGTCAACAGCTGTGTTTTGGAGCGGTCAGCAAGCTCTGATGCTTGGGAGAGAAGACCACTGGCCTTTATCGCCATTTTCCAACTTGTCAGTCAGCCAGGGAAGCCAAAGATATCAAAGGAGGCACCGCCTCCTCACCATCACTCCAGTGCACCCCCACTGTCATATGTGACAAGGAAGGTAGAGTCTGGGAGGGACTTTGCCTCTGAGGAAAGGGGACAGGGCTAAATGGCCACAAGAGCAGCTCCATGGCCCCTGGTGAGCAGCCCCTCCCCTTCAGCATGCAGCATTGCTCTGTAGGTTAGGAGCCTAACTAGGGCATGGAGCTTGTTGCCAGGCTGCACGCCCACTGTACAGGTGAACTGGAATTTAGCCTAAACATTCTGCATCTTTTGTGCTTCTGAGTAACACTTATTAAAACCATTTTCAGCAAGCAAGCTAACCTGAGCAAGATGTCAAGTTAGCACGACCCTAACTAGCAAAATAAAGGTCTCTTGAGACAAACACACTGTATCCTCATCCAGAAAAAAACTGGAATGGCTTTCCTGTTTGACACTATCAGCACACCTGATTGAGCAGAGGCTATTCGCAAATGCCCAGCCACATTGCTGCTCACCCTGGCTCAAGAAACCCTGCAACTGCATATAGATGTGAAAGCATAATAGAGGATTTTTTATAAACAAAGCTGTAGCATGGATAGACTACACAGTTAGTTAGGTCCTGTCTATGCTGCCAGGAATAATGATGAATTAACTATGACAGAGGGCAGCTTTATTATAAGTGAATGGGGCGGGGCCGGGGGGAGAGCCTAAAAAGCAAAAGCACAAGAATGGGGAAAATAAAAAGAGATGGACTGAGGAAGAAAGCTCCTTGTTCCAACTAACCCACTACTGTGTATTCAGAGCAACTGAGTATGTCTGTGACATCCTGATGGCCCGGTGATTAGAAAGGACAGCCCATAACAATGGTTCAGGAGAAAGGTGGGATATACCAAGTCTGCTACGAAGTGAAACTCCCAAAGTGCAGTGTGCAGTACACTGGGTTTTCTATACAACTTGGTCCAGCATCAATAGATACTGTTGAATCGTCTCTTGTGTCTTAGAATACTGCTATCAAAATATCAGAGTAGGGCTAGGTAGACTGGACATGAAAAGGAACATTCAAATGCAAATACTCTATAAAAAGAAAAGGAGTACTTGTGGCACCTTAGAAACTAACAAATTTATTAGAGCATAAGCTTTCAAAGCTCTAATAAATTTGTTAGTCTCTAAGGTGCCACAAGTACTCCTTTTCTTTTACGGATACAGACTAACCCGGCTGCTACTCCAAAAACTCTATAGAAAGGCTAATTCTCTATACCCAGGGAGAACAAAATTCCATACATTTGGGAAGGAAATTCCTATAAATTTCTCTTGTCTCTAGTGAAGTCACATCATTTACAAAATATATAACTGACATAATCTAAAATATGCTCTCTCATTTTATTCTGCCAAGGAGAATAAAAATGCCGTGATGCATCCTAGGGCCCCATCCTGTTCCTGTTGGAGTTGTAGCGACTTTTGCCACTGACTTCAGTAAAAAATGTGATTGGGCCCCTAAGCACAGAAGGTGAAATTCTACTTCAGTAGAAAAATATTTTGCAACACATTGTAATTTAGCCTGCTGATAAAGGGAAGAAGGAAGTGAGCAGCCTGTTCTTCCCAATTATCTACAACTCTCTTTTCTCAGATATTAGCAAAGGTGGTTTTTTTTTTCCCTTTCCAAAGGCAAAAATTTTTATCTGTAAATTTGCTTAATAAAATACAGACATATGTACAATTCTGTATAAGTAGGGCAGAAAAATAATTCCAATTCAAAATACAGAATCAGAAAACAATTCTTATTTAAAAGCTAGAACACCCACACTTTTGGAAAATACTGTGAAAATCTATGGAGACTCTACTCATTCAGCTTTTGTAAATCTACAGAACTGAATATGTAACTATATCTTCCATGGGTTTCTTTAGATATTTTATAGACTGGATACATACATATATACATGGGTGAAGGAACTTTTCTCATAAAATATCACGTTGAAGCAGACAGCCCATTTCTTGTTTCAGGCAATATATTCAAAGCATCTGCTCCTATCTTACAACCCCACGTCCTGCCACTAGAGGTTAAAAAATATAATCATATGAAACATACTTTTAGGCAGTTCAAGCTTGCCTGCTTTTCTTGGAATAATGTATTTGTAATGGAGTGTATGTACCCCTGTCCATCTGCTGTTGCCCTATTCTATTGGATAGAATGTCAAACCTGTGTCAAGTGTTTATCATTTCCCTCTGCTAATCACTAAAGGACAGTGTTTTTGTGGGGGCAAAGATCATTTGCTAGGTTACCTGGTGGCCATTGCCTCTGTGTTTGGAAGCAGTTTGGGACTGTTAGAGACTCAGACAAAGCCTGCTGAAGCAAAAAGTGGTAAAGGGTTAAAATTGTAATGTGGCATTTCAGCTCTACCTGGCTCGAGGGGCAGACAGAAGAATTATGTTTTATTTCTGTGTCAGAGTTGGGGGTATGACTATAGAAAATCTTTAACAATTCAACTAGTTGATTTATTTTTCATATTTTCAAGCTCCTGCTTACTGTCACCAGCTGTACTGGCCCTTTAAGGCAGGTTACAAATCCAGCTGTGCGCTTCCAATGTGGCCAATTCTCACAATATTATTGTGAATCTTGTGATATATGATGTTTTACTTAAAGTCCCCACTCCTGGAGTCACATAATGAGAGGAGAATCTCAGGGCTTATCTACACCTGAAAATTAATTCTGATTAAGCAGGGTGTGAATATAAAATCAAAAGAACTATTTCAGAGTAACTCCATGTGTGGATACTCTTATTCTGAAATGAGAGCCTTGTTCCTGTTTAATTTAATCCATCTTCAAAGATTCCAGAATAACTCCATGTGTAAACAAGCCCTCAGCTTTTATTTTAAAACTAAAGTAAGTTTCTAGCTCTCATGATTGTGGAGAAAATCTTGAAAACAAGGCCCAAATGTATCCAGAAGGCTCAAAAACCAGAGGGCAAATTAAAAAAACCCAAAATGCTTTTTTAAAAAAATCTCATGATTTTTAAGTCAACCTCATAATTTTTTGGGGTGGCTGAGTTTTGAACATTTAGGGCGGGTGACAATACTGTGTTCTATTCAGGACAGAGGGGTGCTGGGCCAGAACTGAGTATGTAATTATATCTTTCACGGGTTTCACGAGCATCACTGTAAGCCTACCTTCTTGTCACAGATCTTCACAATGCCTCCACCTGCCCTCACTCGTCACACAATAGTGTGATACCACCGTGTGTGCACAGTAACAACAAGCATTGTAGCTGCACTATTGCAGGTGGTCCTTCTAGCTCCATCCCACAGAACACTGTGGTCATTTTATCTCCCTGGTGCAGTCAGCAACTGAGTTCCCTGCCCTGATTCAAGCAGGCATGCCACAACCTGGGCCATCAGCAGGTCTTGGTTATACTTGAGAAGTGCTTTTTTATAAAAAATTGGAGTTACTGAATGCAATACAAACTATTTAAATACATTTTAATAAAATCAAACTAATTAAAACAACAGTTTATCTACCTAGGTATTTGTATGGTTCTCATCACTGTAGTATATGAACACCTACCAAGTATTTATGGATTTAACCTTATAACACCTCTTTGGAGGTTGGGCAGCACTATTATTGCCATTTTACAGATGAAGAACTGAGGCACAAAGAGATTTAGTGACTTGGCCAGTCACACGGAAGCCTGTGGCAAAGCCAGATATTGAACACAGAGCTCCTGAGTCCCAGAGCAGCACCTAAATTGTAAGGCCAACCCTTCCTTCCAGTAGAAACCTCTTCTTTATCTTCTCCTGTGAAATGAAAAACAAAACCCCATTTAGATGCCACACATCAAAAAGGAACAACAGGGAGGGGAGAAGAGGGGCTAGATACTGTACCACTGCCACTTACTTACTGGGAGCTAGGGCTGACAGATTCCTCAAAGAACTTCTTTAGCAGCAGCTCCTACATGGTGGATATCTGCAAGGAAAACAACAAGAAGGAATGTTGCACCAGATTCTGCAGACTTTAATCAATCAACGCTCTGACTGAAGTCAATAGGAAGTTTTACTTGATTAGGGGCTGCAAAATTTGGCCGAAAGTGACATCCAAATTACAAACACGCACACTATGCACTCTTACATTCCAGTTCAAATATACTCACTACTCCCTGGCACTCTCCAAACAGCCTCATTTGCCTATCCACTTCCCAACATAACCCATGGCAAATGTAGTCAGATGCCATGATGATGAACGCAAGATAGATCAGTCAGACAGAGTTTAGCATAGGATAACAGCAATGGATACACCTGCAATCAGCTATCCCCCAGATCATTTCCAGGGCAGGCAACTAAATGTCGTGCAGCAGCAGGTAGGGGGGAAATCTAGTTGAACCAGAGCACCTCTCCTTCATACACCCATCCCTTCCAGACAACAGTCCTGCCAACATCTGTCACTGGATCCTAGGGAGGAAAATATGAGAGAATGAAACTGTTCAACTACAAAACAGGTGGGGGGGTGGAGGGGTTGAGAATTTAAAACATTCCAAAACAATTAGAAGCAAGTGACTTGCCTCCCCCAGCACCCGGTGGGAGAGGGTTCATCAGAATGAAGGCCCACACTTAGTCCAGGGGAGCACCATTGTTTCTCCTTCTCCCATTTCTGCACAAACGATGGTAGGACAGCAGAATTAGGGATACACGGATCACACAAAGGACAGCCCAACAATGGAAACAATTCTTGCAAGAAATCTGGAGTTTTAATAGGATCTGAATAGCAGAATATTTGCAAATAGCCTGTTAAGGTACTGCAATAACTTACTCATTTCAGAAGAACATTCAGCACGCTTGAAAGAGTTACAATGGACTATTAGGTGTGGTCACACTGAACCATTCTACAAAAGTCAGGGTTAAGTATGGACAAGATGAACAACTGCAGGAACAAACGGCTCTTGCAACAAGCAATAGCGCCATCTGATACTACAGATGTTTCTACAGAGTAAGTAAAGGGTAACATGGTCCTATTGAGTCTCCACACCAGTTCTACTATGCAGCACCCAGCACATTCCTTTCAAAGGATTAGACTCAGAAACAAATTCCAAAGAGACTTTAAAAATGCACCAAATATTTTTGTCCATACACTTGTTTGCATGCAAATAGTTCTGCATCTGCGCGCACAGCTTGGACTATCTGTATACCAGTACCTGTTTGCAGACAAATCTTTTCTTCTTCACATAACTTGCAAGTGGAAATGTCCAAATTAGGGTGACCAGATGTCCCCATTTTATAGGGACAGTCCCAATTTTTGGGTCTTTTTCTTATATAGGTTCCTATTATCCCCTACGCCATCCCGATTTTTCACATTTGCTGTCTGGTCACCCTAGTCCAAATGCTTGCATGCAAATTTTGCACATGCATGTTTGGAGTTCCTTTCAAAAACTGATCCTTCATGGCAGTATTGTACAGGGAGTAAGGATGGTCTATTGGGCACTGGACTTAGACTCAGGACACCTACGTTCAATTCCAGGCTCAGCCACACACTCCCTAAATGATCTTATATAAGTGACAATCTACCCTGCACCTCAGTTCCTCTTCTGTGAAGTCAGGATAATACTTCTCTAACCTCACAGGGTCCATTCATTATCATCAGATGTTCATATACTCTGATGATGAGGCCACATATGGGCCTAGACAAATACTGTACATGCTCAGATTGAGGATTCCAACCCATTTCTTGGTTTCTCACTTACTGGAATAATACAAAAGTGACAAACAGAGCTGTAATAATTTGAAAAAAAGCTTGAGGTTAAAAAAATAAATTAGGGATAAATGTTTCATTGAAACACATTGGAAATTCATCATTAAATGAGATTCTTAAAATCCTTTTAAAATTCATCCTGAAGAAATCACTTTGAGAATAGTGAGATTTAGCAAGTCTATGTAGACATGTGTCACAGGATTAACTATTCCATATGTATTTGTATTTTAATAAAGATATACTTCCCTGATGGCTTACTGGTAGCATTAGGCAGCAGTTCCATGGCCACTTTCCTAGTGACGACACAATGCAATATTGCAGCTCTTTAATCAATCAAAAAACCCTCCCTCGCTTTTGATTCCTCTCGTCTAGGATATCACCACTTCTGGGATATAGTCCTCTTGGCAAGCTCCACCAGATCTATAAACTAACTTCTCAACATGCTGAACTGCAATTGCCATTTCTAGATTAACATTGACAGGCACTAACAGAGTCTTCAAAAACATCGTAAACTTCGTTTTGGAGCTGACACACAATTGCTGCTTTGTACATTATGGGAGCATACACAGAGCTGTGCAAGCATATCTAGTACTGGTCAGATAGATGCCTTTTGTCAGCACCTCCAAACACTATCTTTCAATTAAGGCAGCGGGAGGAGGAAAGCCATAAGAGAGTGACTTCTAGAAGTGACCTATGCCAGGGGTTCTCAACCTTTTTCTTTCTGCGGCCCCCCAACCATGCTATAAAAACTCCACTGTCCACCTATGTCACAACAACTGGGGTTTTTTTTGCATGTCAAAGCCAGGGCCAGTATTAGCAGATAGCAAGCAGGGTAATTGCCAGGGGCACGACGCGCTTCGGCTTCAGCCCTGGGTGGCGGGGCTCATGGCCCTGGGCTTCAGCCCCATGCAGTTGGGCTTCAGCTTTCTGCCATGTGCCCCAGTGAGTCTAATGCTGGCCCTGCTTGGTGGCCCCCTGAAACCTACTCACAGCCCCCACAGCGGGCCCTGGACCTGAGAACCACTGACCTATGCTACGGTGTCTGTAGGTCAGATGTGTGAGAAGTAGTTTATAATACACTGATGTAACCTAAATTAATAAATAATATATAGTAATTTATAAGTGAGCAACCTGGCAGCTCAGCAGTAGTGCTCTACACGGCCATTTAGGATACCCAGGTTCATTCATCATCGTCTCCCCCTCCAAGTCAATTGGGGCTCAAACCACAGTGGAAAAATAAGTCATTCAGCCCGGGTGGGAAAGCTTGCTTCTCGCTGCTGACGAATGTCCTATGGTTCTCATTGGCAAGTATAATCCCTTTCTCATAACTCTTAGAAAACAAGAGAGCTGTGAAGACTTTTTATTAGGAACCCACAAGAGCAGTTACTTTCCAACTTGCTAACAAACTTCTCTTAGCACTAGCACAGTCCATCTGAGTGGCAAGTTAAACAGTGGAGCAAACTGTGGAGTTAGCTAGGATGGAGTTACATACACTCTGCAGTAGATTTACTGTATTACACATTGCCAATGGAAAATTAAGAACTGGTGATGGGAGTGGGGGGGGCTTTGAATAGAATCATGTCTAAGCTTCTTCCTCAAAAAAGATGGTGTTCATAATATAGAGGACCTCAAGAATGGAGGGGAAGAAGTGGGCTAATATGGAGGAGAAAGGAACAGAGCCTCAGCATTCAGACAGAAACACACAGGTTTTCCCAGAAAGGAAAAATGTACAGATAAAGATATAGCATCAAATAAACCCTATACTACATAAATACATTGTATTTCAGTTGATTTTACAGTGGTCATAAAAGTGATATGTAGCAATAAGAGTTATTAAAAAGGCCATCCTCTAAAGTGATCTGGACCATTCAAAATGTAGAACATTTTCTCAAATGTGTCATATTCTCACACAAAAAATCATTTGAAAATAACTGAAGATGAACCATCACTACAAAATAGTTTGTTTTTTCCCTTCAAGTTATTAATCAACAGCCCTCCAGAGAATGGCAGACAGCCAATGAAAAATTCCAGACTCATCTCTCTGTCTCTGGTTAACAGAAGCTACAGTGTTTATCTGTCCAAAGTAAAATTCTGGGTTAAGATAGCTGATTTAAACTTCTATAATAAGCAACCCATCTTACATATGGGGGAAAAATATTCTATTTTCTACTGCCAGACACTCACTCATTCAGCTAATCATTACATTTGTGTGTCTAGATTCTGTGCATAACACAGACAGAATCTGCAACATGATTCTTGTCTTTTTATTTGTACAATTAAAAACACCACGATAGTCCTAGTGTTATGTTAAGTGGAATAAAATTCAGTGTGACTAACAATATGTTCTCCATTTTATCTATTTCCTTTTAAAAAAATAGATGTCACTAATGATATGTTCTTCATTTTATCGCTTTTTTAAAAAACATACATGTACAAAAGTGGATATAAACAGTTAGGACTATGACAATGGAGAGACTGCTGCCACCTTTTGGTCATCTCTATAAACAGCGCCATAGAAAAGACAGCAATATTTTTCCCCATTAAAATAATCCGTATTAGAAACTAGTTTTATTTTGTAAGCATTATGATGTGTCCCAATGCTGATTGTGGGCTCTGGATGATACCAAAGATAAATGATTATTAACAACAACATTTCAATGAGTCAATGATGCTTTTATGCTACTTGTCTCAATACTGTATATCAATGATTTTAGTTCACATGATGTAAAGGAAAGATTTTGAATTAAGTAAATAGATAGAGCTATAAAGTCTTCGGAGTGCTGAGAAATCAGAGTTCACCAATATCTGAACTAGACATGGGATAGTGGTAGACTACCTCCAGAGTAACAAAAGCACTATACTACCATTTCTGAAAGCCAGAACATAATGAGTGCAATTATTATGGCTGAAAGGCAGGGTTTTTTTACATCAGAGGCTTGCTGGCAAAATGGATAAAAATGATAAACAAGGCTATACTTTCCCTTGTTTCAGTTCCTACAAGACGACATACCAGACCTTTCTGGGGAAGTGATTTTAATAGAAAAAAGAATTATTCCTAACAATATAAGTGTTTTGGGACTAGGGGCTGGCATATTTTGGAGAAGTCACTTTCACAGAAACCCATCAAACTATTTTTGCATTCAGAAAACTATGTTAAGTTCACAAGGAGGGGGCTTGTTTTTCAAGCACTTTTTTCAGAAGAGGGTCCATTTAAAAAAAAAAAAAAAAAAAAAAGTCTTCCTAGCAAACAGAAAGTCTGTACTATGTATTAAGGATAGAAGAACAACCAAAAAGCTAAGCCAGCACAAGTGAGTGGCTGACATATTGCCTCTCCCAAACCCACACTCCAATCTATGCTATTTTTGTCAGCCTCTCCTAAGTGAAATATGAACCAAACACTCAAGACTGAACTGAACTTTCAAATTCACAATATACGTGAGTTTGAAATTAGGCAGGATGAGTCTGCTCATTAGGACTCCCTCCCATCCTACTGAAATAATTTAACTGCCTGTAAGCAGTGGATGGCCCATGGAACAGTTCAGAGTTCATCTATCTGTTTTGCATGGCTGTTCCATGTTGTGCATACATATGACTTTAGCGCTCATATAAGGTGCTAGTTTGATACTGAGCTCATTTTATTGTTAGAAGAGATAAAGTACATGCAGCAACAGTTCAAGTTTCTCCATACCTTCCTACCAACATACCTATCCCCTGAACTAGAAGCTCTGTGTCTAGATGTGAATAAGTGGTCCATTTGCCACATCTATTAAGTCTCTAGCATTACTGCTAAGTCTGTGCAGCCAGTAGGACAACTGGCCTGGTTTCTGTGATTTGTACCGACTGAGAACTGGACTGACGCCAACATTCATTTCAAACATGCCACCAAAACAATCATCATCTGGTAACTTTCAATCATTACCAACAACCTAGAGGTGAAAGGTTCTATAGACTATTCAAAAATCGCTTGAGCCATGCAGTTGCCCTTTCCTTTTCTTGTTCCTAACCCCACCCGTCTCTTCTCTTCATTCTGTCTTCACAACTTTGCTCAAGATCAGGTTTCACACAGCTTACTCTTCCAACCCGTCTCCACCTGTGAGTCAAAGTTATTCTGATCTCTTCTGGAAAATCTGGGGCCCTTTCCCTCATCTGGCATCCTGAAATTTGATGTTAAAAAACATTGAATTAAAGTAGATGGAGAAGGTGATTTTCAAAAGCACCTAAGAGATTTAGGAGCAGAAGTCCTATTCACTTTCAATGGGGTATGTGCATCTAAATATCTTAGGCACTTTTGGAAAATCTCTCTCAATGTGTGAAACCTCCCTTGTTTATTCGTAATCAGAAAAAACAATGTCAAAAAAAATGGGTCAGAAAAAACAATGAGAGGGGGCAGGGCCATCCCTAGACAGTTTGGTGCCCTACGCAGCCCACCCCCACCCCCCGCAGGGGGGGGGGGAGAGCTGGTCCCAGGCCTCCGTGGGAGGGCAGGAGGGCAGCCACCCCCCAGAATGAGCCAGCAGAGCAGAGCGGGTTGGGACTGGGTCGCTCCACTTCCTGCCACCTGGTGAGTGCAGGGCAGGCCCGATCTCACACTCATGCGGCAGCGGGAAGTGGAGTGACCCAGCCCCAGCCCGCTCCATTCCACTGGCTCCCAGCCTTGGGACTTGGGTGAAGGGCGGGGGGGGGGGGGAACTGCCCCCAGCACTCACTGGCAGCGTGGCTGGGAGCCAGCAGAGCAGAGTGGGCTGGGTCACTCCATTTCTCACTGCCCAGTGAGTGCAGGGCACACCCGACCCCTGCTGCAGTCCCCCGGGCCGTTATTCAGGGGAAAGGGTGGAGTGGGGCGGGGCTGGGGAGGAGCAGGGGCAGGAAGAGGTGGGGCAGGGGCTTTGGGGAAGGGGTGGAGTGGGGGCAGAGCTGGGGTGGAGTAGCAGTGGAGGCCATGGGGAAGAGGCGGAGCAGGGGCAGGGGCAGTGTTCCTGGGCAGATCAGCCAGCCAGGGAATGAGGCGGGCCACTGGAGCAGCGCACAGCTGCGTAGGGCACCAGGAAATTTGGGGCAATTTGGTGCCCCAAATTTCCTGGTGCCCTACGCAGCTGCATATTTTGCGTATGGGTAAGGACGGCCCTGAGAGGCGAACACAAGGCTCTGAAAACTCCATAAATTTCACCTCACAGAATTTGCAGTCACTAGCCTTGTAACAGTAGCTACTGGAGTCAATGGATACTGACCCGTCATCTGATATTACTGATGATATTTGTTTGTGATATGGCAATATCCAGTGGTCCCAGTCAAGCATCATGGCCCCTGTGATAAATGAAACGGGGGGGAGGGTACCTCCCTTTTATGGACCCAGCCAGCCAGTTAGATGTCAAATCCCTCTTAGTAGCTGTTCTCTACTTGCTTTACCTGTAAAGGGTTAAAAAGTCTCCCTGCGATGCATAGGTAAAAGGAAGGGAGTGGGCACCTGACCAAAAGAGCCAATGGGAAGGCTAGAACTTTTTAAAATTGGGAAAAAACTTCCCCTTTGTCTGTCTGTTATTGTTCTCAGGGAGAAGCAGAGACAGGGCTGGAACTATGCTATAAGAAGCTTGGGGCCAGGTATGAAAAATCATCTGAATCATACCTAGAAACTACTCATTTGAAACCCCAGATATGGTAAGTAGATCAGGGAATGTCTAGGAAGACATGATTAGGTTTATCTCTTTTTTATTTCTTTATGGCTTGTGGACTCCTCTGTGCTAACCCCAGGTGCTTTTGTTTTGCTTGTATCCTTTAAGCTGGACCTCAAGAAAAGACAGTTACCTTTTCTGTAACTGGTGTTCTTTGAGATGTGTTGCTCATGTCTATTCCACAACAGGTGTGCGTGCTTGCCACGTGCACTGGTGCCAGAAGTTTTTCCCTTAGCAGTACCCGTAGGGGGGAGCGCCCCCCTGTGACACCTGCCTGGCTTTCCCCCCACCCTCAGTTCCTTCTTGCCAGACAATTCTGACAGAGGGGAAGGAGGATGGGATGTGGAATAGACATGAGCAACACATCTTGAAGACCACCAGTTACGGAAAAGGTAACGGTCTTTTCTTCTTCGAGTGATTGCTTATGTGTATTCCACAATAGGTGATTCCAAGCTATATCTGTTGGAGGTGGGTAGGACTCCAAAAGTTCTCAGGACGGAGTACCGCCCTGGCAAACCTGGCATAATCCCTGGCCTGGGAGATGATCGCATAGTGCGAGTTGAACATGTGAACCGAAGACCACGTGGCAGCCCTACAAATGTCCTGGATGGGGACGTGGGCCACGAAGGCAGCCAACGAGGCCTGTGCCCGAGTGTGCCCTCACAATGGGGGGCGGTGGAACCCCCGCCAGCTCATAACAGGAACGGATGCATGCAGTGATCCGCTTAGAAAGCCGCAGAGTGGAAATCAGCTGACCCTTTGTGCACTCAGCTGAGGCGACGAACAGTCGTGAAGACTTTCTGAACAGCTTGGTCCACTCGAGGTAGAAAGCCAGAGCTCGCCTCACGTCAAGCGTGTGGAGACTGTGTTCCTCACTAGTCGCGTGAGGCTTGGGGCAGAAGACTGGCAGAAAAATGTCCTGACCCATGTGGTAGGCGGAAACCACCTTCAGGAGGAACGTGAGGTGTGGGCAGAGCTGGACCTTGTCCTTATGAAAAAACATATACGGCGGTTCGGAGGTTAGGGCCCTGAGCTCCGAGATCTGCCTGGCCGACGTGATAGCTACCAGGAAGGCCACTTTCCACGAGAGGTATGACCAGGAACACATGGCCAGTGGTTCAAATGGGGCCCCTTTGAGATGAGCCAGCACCAGGTTTAGGTCCCACTGTGGAACCAGAGGCTTGGAATATGGGTAGAGACGGTCCAAAGTCTTAAGGAACCGGCCGGTCATAGCATGGGAAAACACCGTGTGCCCTTGCACCGGGGGATGAAAGGCCAATATGGCCACCAAGTGCACCTTGACTGATGAGGGCGCCAGTCCCTGGGCCCTCAGGTGGAGGAGGTAATCAAAGATAAACTGAATCGGGGCGGCCTTCGGGGTAACACCCTGGTCTGCCGCCCACCCCGAAAACCGAGACCACTTTACCACATAGAAGCGGCGAGTGGAGGGCCGTCTACTTTCGAGGAGGACGTGCTGAACCTGTTCCGAGCATGTCCTTTCCTCGCCACCTAGCCACTGAGCAGCCATGCCATGAGGTGAAGTGTTGCTAGGTTGGGATGGAGGAAGTGGCCCTGGTCCTGAGAGAGCAGGTCCGGGCGGAGCAGCAACTGCCATGGCAGAGCTACCTCCAGCCCCGAGAGGGTCCTGTGCCAGGGCAACCAGGAGGACCCTAGCTTTGTTCGTCTTTATTTTCTCCAGGGCCCTACTGATCAGAGGGAACTGGGGAAAGGCGTAGAGGAGCTGGCCTGACCAGGACAAGGTAAAAGCATCGGAGATAGCGCCCCTCCCTAGGCCCCACCTTGGAGCAGAACCGGGGGCATCGTCGGTTCTGCCAAGTCGCAAATAGGTCCACCTGGCGAGTACCCCACCTTTGGAAGAGCTGGTGAGCCACTTCCGGGTGTAGAGACCACTCGTGCTGAGAGGAAAAATCCCTGCTCAAGCAATCCGCCCTCAGATTCCGGGCACCCGGCAGGTGGAAGGCTTTTAGGTAGATGTCGTGCGCTATACAGAAGTCCCACAGACTGTGGGCTTCGTGGCAGAGGGCAGAGGATTGGGCCCAGCCTTGCCTGTTGATATAGAACATCGAGGTCGTGTTGTCCATGAGGACCCTGATTACCTTGCCCTCCAGGTGCGAGCGGAAGGCCATACACACCAGTCGCACTGCCCTGAGTTCCTTGATGTTTATATGAAGGGGTAGGTCTTGTAGAGACCACAGGCCTTGGGTCTGAAAGTTCCCCACATGGGCCCCCAAACCCAGGTCCGATGTGTTGGACACCAGCTCCAACGATGGGGCCCTGTCCCTGAAAGGGACCCCTTGGAGCATGTTGTTTGGGACAGACCACCCCAGGGAGGTGATCACCAAGTTCAGCACGGTGAGGACTTTGTCCATTTTGTCCGTGGCCTGGTAGAACTGCGAGGCCAGCCAGAGCTGGAGTGGCCTCATTCTGAGTCTGGCATGACAGACCACATATGTGCACTCAGACATGTGACCCAGCAGTTGCAAGCAAACCCTGACTGTCATCACCGGGAACCTTGTGACCAAGTCAATGAGTCCTTTCAGGGTCTTAAACCTGTCTGGTGGGAGAGAGGAGCCCTGGCTGACGTTGCGTCTAGTAGCGCCTTGATAAACTATGTGTTGGACCGGGACTAACGTGGAGTTGGTATTGTTCATCAACAGGCCCAGGGCAGAGCATGGCGGGAGGGATAGCTCAGCGGTTTGAGCATTGGCCTGCTAAACCCAGGGCTGTGAGTTCAATCCCTGAGGGGGCCATTTAGGGATCTAGAGCAAAAATTGGGGATGGTCCTGCTTTGAGCAGGGGGTTGGACTAGATGACCTCCTGAGGTCCCTTCCAAACCTGAGATTCTATGATTCTATGTGGACACGAGGAGTGCCACATGATCCCTCACCTGCGACCGGGAGGTGCCTTTGACTAGCCAGGCATCCAGATATGGGAATATTTGGACCCCCTGGAGTCTGAGGTATGTCACTACCACTGCCATACACTTTGTAAAGACCCTGGGGGCAGTGGACAGACCAAACAGTAGGACCTTGAATTGGTAGTGCCCCATGAATATGTGGACGTGGAAGTACACATCCTGTAGATCGAGGGCAGCGTACCAGTCCCCGGGATCCAGGGAGGGGATGATGGAGGCCAGGGAAACCATGCGGAACTTGAGTTTCACCATGTAGTGATTCAGGTCTCACAGGTCCATGATAGGCCTGAGCCTTCGGGATAAGGAAATACCGGGAGTAATACCCCCTGCCCAGGAACTCCTTGGGCACTGTGAGAGGGGTCCCCTGGAAGGGACGGGGGCAGAGGGTGGTTGGGTGGGGAGAAGGTAAACTGAAGGGGTAACCTCGGAACGTGGTGTTGAGGACCCATCGGTCCGAGGTGAGCCGCGACCATTCTGGGAGGAAAGCACACAACCGATTGGAGAAAAGGAGCTTTACTGGGGGTAGGTCCCTGCTGAGAACTGGCAGGGTACCCTTGAGCGTCCCATCAAAAGCGCCTCTTGCCCACCTGCTTGCCCTTAGAAGACCCAGGCTGGGGGCAGGCCAGGATTGCCGTTGCAGGCACTTTCTATAGTCCCACTGCTTTTTGTGGGCAGCCTCGTACTTCGGGAGGGCGGCCTGGGTGGGAGCCTGCTGCGGCTTGGGTTTTGCTGGAGGGGGGACATAGAGGCCCAAGGTCTGGAGGGTCATGCGGGAGTCTTTCAAGCTATGCAGCCTTGTGTCTGTTTCCTCAGCAAACAGAGCCTTCCTGTCGAAAGAGAGATCCTGCATTGATGACTGTGCTTCGCTGGAGAGCTCAGAGAGCAGAAGCCATGACACCCGTCTCATGGACACCGCCGAGGCCATGGACCATGTGGCCGTGTCCACTGCATCCGAAACGGCCTGCAGGGATGCCCTTGCAGCCGCCATCCCTTCCTCCACGAGTGCCTCCTTATCGCACTCTCGGAGGGAGTCCTCAAACTTAGGGAGTGATTCCCAGAGGTTAAACTCGTAGCAACCCAGGAGAGCCTGATGGTTTGCTACTCGTAGCTGAAAGCTTGACGATGAATACATTTTTCTCCCGAAAGTATCCAGCCTCCGAGAGTCTTTGTTCTTGGGGGTCAGGGCTGGTTACCCCTGCTGCTCCCTGTGGTTGACCGACTCAACCACCAAGGAGTTGGGCGCCGGGTGGGTATACAGATATTTGTGTCCCTTCATGGGTACAAAGTACTTGCGCTCCGCCTTTTTAGAGATGGGAGCCAAAGAGGCTGGTGTTTGCCACAGGGCATTTGAAATTCTTGCCACCCCTTCATGGAGCGGCAAGGCCACCCTGCCCAGTGCTGAAGGAGACAGCACATTTAACAGGGAGTCTGAGGGCCCTTCCATCTCCTCAGCCTGGGGATGGAGGCTCGCTGCCACCCTTTTTAGGTGGTCTTGGTGAGCCCGGTAGTTCTCCTGTGGGACGGAGCGGGGCGGGGCCAAAATCAGCTCCTCTGGACAGGATGAAGCTGGTGCGGTGCTTTGGGTGTCATCCAGCACTGGAGGATCCACCACCTGGTTGGACTCCGAGCACAGTACCAAGGACACAAGTCCCACCGACCTTTTTTCTGGGGGTCTAAAGATGGACACCGACAGTGCTTCCAAGGCCCCGGCCACCAAGCGAGCCCCCACTGGGGGCTGCGCCGGAGGCAACGGTGCCCACTTGGCCGGCCACGACACTTGGTGCCATTGCGCTTGCTGAGGTGCCGGCAGGGCCGGCTGTTCAGGCTGGCTAGCTTGGCTTGTAGACGGGCAGCTGCGAGGGGAGGCCAGGCTGGCGTATGATCCGCTGCCGCCTCTGGACCGGGAGTATCAGCGGTACCGGGATCTACGTCGGCCACGGGACCATGATCTCGATGTAGAGGAGTGGCACCGACGGTAGTAGCTGCTCCGCGAATGGCCTCAACGGGCAGACCCATGTCAGCGAGATGCCAGTGTTTGACGCCCGGGACTACGGTGCCTTGGCGGAGACTTGGAACGGGAGTCCGAGCAGGAACGGCGTCGACAATTGTGCCGCGATCAACTGCGGTATCTCCTGCAAGACGAGGACCGTTGGTGACATCCGCCATGGTCCCATTGATATTTTCTTCGCAAAGACGAGTGGTGCCAGGAGTCCTGGTCGGACGGCACCCATCCGGACAGTCTGGCCAGCGTCGAGGGTGATCCACATGGACTGAGCCCTGAACAGTCGCTGGGTGGTGAGCAGTGCCGGGAACGCTCCCTCGACCGAGACTGGTACTGGGCTGGTGGCGACTGCGGTGATCCCAGTGGTGACTTGCCTCTGGAGTGTGGGGCCGACATCGGTGGAGCTCCAGGCACCGGCACAGACATGACATCCCTGGCTGCCTGGAGGGCTTCGAGTGTAGATGGCATCCCGACATCCGGAGAGGCATGCTCCGAAGGGGTCAGGCTACTCCGTTCAATGTGAATTGGAGGCCTACGGCCTAATGGGGATTGAGGACTACCTGACATGGGCCTAGCCTCTGTCCCAGACTTCCCTCGGTGCCGTTGTGAAGAGGGAGTCTTTCCGGTCCTCTTGGCGTGCCCCGTGGACGGGGAGTGGTGCCGACTGCACGATGGTACTGGAGGGTCTCCACATACCGACACCACGGTGCTGGGTACCGGTTTGAAGCGGCTTGCCGGGGTCGGGGCCCAGCACTGACTCCATCAGGATGGCCCGGAGCCTAATGTCCCTTTCTTTTTTAGTCCGGGGCTTGAAAGACTTGTAGATCTTACACCTTTTGCTGATATGCAAAGCAGTGCAGACAATCCGCGTGCGGGTCGCTCCTTGGCGTAGAGAGCCCACAAGAGCCGCACAACTTAAAGCCTGGGGCGTGGGGCATGCCCTGGCCCGGGCTCAATGACTAACTAAACTAACTGAATAAGCTAACTAACTACAGGTACTACTGAATAAAGGGAGAGTTCTGGAGAGGAGCTGCAGCAAAGCTGGAGCTGAGCAGTTCTGATGCACCTTCATTGGCGACAAGAAGGAACAGGGGGGGGTGGGGAGCGCAGCCCCCTTATACTGCACCAGGCAGGCACTGTGCGGGGGGGCGCTCTCCCCTATGGGTACTGCTAGGGGAAAAACTTCCAGCACTGGTGCACATGGCGAGCACGCATACCTATTGTGGAATACACATGAGCAATCACTCGAAGAAGAACTATTCTTGATGTTTAATCCTTGTATTTGCTCTTTTTAAATCTAGCAATAGCCTGAGTTTCCAGATGTATTTTTTTTCATTTTGTTTTAATAAAATTTACCTGTTTGAAGAACAGGATTGGATTTGTGTGTCCTAAGAGGTTTGTGCACATGTTGTTTAATTAGCTGGTGGCAACAATTGATTTCATTTTTCTTTCTCAGCTCCTCCCCGGAGGGGGCGTGAAAGGGTTTGTGGGTACCCCACAGGAAGGAATTCCCAAGTGCACCTTCCTGGGTTCTCAAAGGGATTTTTTCACTTGGGTGGTGGCAACATCTACCCATCCAAGGTCAGAGAAAAGCTGAAACCTTGGGAGTTTAATACAAGCCTGGAGAGGCCAGTATTAATTGTTAGAATCCTTTTGGGCCCCCACCTTCTTCACTCAAAGTGCCAGAGTGGGGAATCAGCCTTGACAGCCCCTTTGCACTAAACATCGTGCAAACTCTTCTTAAGACTGTCCCTACCCCAAAAGAGATTGAAGTTTATGTTACAAAATAAAGCCAACCAGATGCACAAACTAAACAAACAGGGAGGAGGCCACAGTAAAACAAGCATATCTTAGCAGAATGAACACTAGCCATAATGTTTTGCTAGGTGAATGAGAACCAGCAAATAAAGATCCAACTCTTCCTAGGTCTTCTGGGTGTCACATCGCTATTGCAGTAACGCAGGTGGGAAGTACCTGGGAAGGGAACCATCAGATGAGCAACAGAAAGTGACTCTTTATGCTGCTGCCCCTGCTCCCCTCTCCCTCCACAGCTCCAGTAGGAAAGACTTCTGTAGAGTCAGGGGAAAGGGGGCGGGAAGATAACCCAAAATCAATATAACCCTCTCTCATGCCTAGATCTATCTAGTTTTCATTCCCTCATCACAGCTGTGGAGGAAACAAGTTGGCCTACAACCACTCATATCTATGTGTCAGAACAGCACAAATAATGACAAATAGCAGCAAGTAATGACCATAGTTATTCATTGTCACGTTTGAGGAGATTATTTAACAAGGCCAAGGTTACTACTGTCTATTAGACCAAATTATGTAACAGTGTTACAATCAACAGCACAAATATTGGGTGCGGGGGGGTTGCATTATTTTGAGCAACTGAGTAAATGACTGGCATTTTTGGAGGAACCGGATCTGACCTGCTATAAAGAGTCTGGGCTTAGCCTTGGAAAACAAAACATTTCTTTTGCAAAGGATTTTGCCATATCAGGTAAATTCTGAGGTGGGATACTCTGTTCAATAACCATATGCTTGCATAGGCACATTGGACTAGATTCACTCCAGGTGGCACAGGGAAGTAAACTGCACCTGCTTGTGCCTAAGAGCTGTGCCATGTTTCAGAGGGCATTCATACTGAGAGGGCAGGTGAAGTTTTCATCATTGCCCTCTCTTGGGTGGGCTATTCCATAGATATTGCTGGGGCCTCCAGAAGAGCCATGGAAGAATCTGCCAAGTGAATTGACTGGATCAAGATATTGTTTCAACTTTTGGGCCACATTGGCTCCCTGTTTTAAAATAATTCAGCCATTTTTCCTGCCTTCAACAAAACACAACGTCTTGCGCCACCAAAACCTCCCTTAGGGCAAACTTTTTGCTGCTGGGGCTATTGCATGCTTGTTTACAGCCACAGAAGCTATTGTTAAATAGGAGAGAATCTGACCCATTGAGTAAGACACTATAACTTCCCCTTCGTGTCCTGACATCTCAAAGTGTGTGCAGGGCTAGAAGAAAATCCATAGACCTTATGTCTTGGTCCTGCAGTATCAGAGAGCACAGGAGGCTGCCCTCCATTCCCATAAGTAAATGTCACTGATGACTAAGGGTACATTTGAAGTCCATGCATCTCAGTCCATTCTCACATGAAAACTAATGATTTTTTATGAGATAAACACAGAACATGCATCCATTTACTACAGCATTATGAATATGTCCTTATTTGCTAAAATTAAACAAAGACCAATACCTGCTTAGAATTCTCATCATTGCAGTCACCATCATTCTCATCATTTGCAAAAACAAACACAAACTCTGGAAATGTGGTTGACCAGAACAAAAGTATTGAAAGAAATGGAGCCATATGCATCTGTATTAGGCCTCCACTTTTTTAAACTATTTATTTACTAAGTTTAACAAGCTAACAAATCCTTGTCATGTAAATATCAGAAGTACAGGCAGTCCTCGAATTTACGACGTTTGACTTATGACGAATGGCATTTACATCACTTCTGAATTGACACCCTGTTTCTACTTATGACAATTGGTTTCGACATTACGATGCGTGGTCCCGCAATGGAGTAGATTGCAGTTCCGAGTTAGGACGTTTCGACTTACGATGCAATTTTCAGGAACCAATTGTGTCGTAAGTCCGAGGACTGCCTGTAAAACAATCATTACAACAGTTAGCTTTTGTTTAAAGAGACATAATACAGGAATATAATCATATATTTTATTTAACAGGGTATTACCATATTACAGAGTGAGCATCATTACAATGCCTATAATATGTTGTGTCTAGGGATTTTATTAAATTGAGTGAAATCTCTATATACATATATTGAACAGACCTGATGCGTCTATCAAAATATCAATATTCAAGAAAATTGGACAACTGTGCTGGCGTGGGGTTTTTTTTTTGTTTTGTTTGGGTTTTTTGCAGGTGAATGTACTTTATGAGAGTGTGGAATAAAAAGTAACCAAATATCTAAGCATCTTTCTGCCCTCTATTTTGCTGGGTATGTAACTGGTGTATTAATTTTGCCATAACCTCCAATCTTTTTCAACCATTCTTCTATGGTGGGGTTATTTTTCTTTACCATCGATAGCCTACCAATAGCCGAGCAGATGAGAGATTAATTCTTCGTTTCCTCCTGTATGACCATTTCCTCTAAGAAGCCCCAGCAGGATTACCAGAGGATCATTTGATATGTTAAACAGGGGTGGCCAACCTGTGGCTTCGGAGCCAAATGCGGCTCTTCAGACGTTAATATGTGGCTCCTTGTATAGGGACTGACTCCGGGGCTGGTGCTACAGGCACCAACTTTCCAATGTGCTGGGGCGCTCACTGCTCTTCCACAGGCCCTGCCCCTACTCCTCCCCTTCCCCTGCCATGTCCTCACTCCTCCCCCACAGAGCCTCCTGCACATCACGAAACAGCTGATAGGGAGGGAAAGGGAGGTGTTGACCGGCAGAGCTGCTGGTGGGTGGGAGGCACTGGGAGCGGGGTGGGGAAGCTGATGTGGGGCTGCTGACGTATTACTGTGGCTCTTTGGCAACGTACATTGCCAAATTCTGGCTCCTTCTCAGGCTCAGGTTGGCCACCTCTGTCATAAAATATCCAACAATTTATGGTATTTGGTTACGGATTATATCCCAATACTCTCTAATGACTGGACAAGTCCCCCATATATGCATAAAATCTCCCCTTACCACAATTTATCCAACATTTATCCCTGTTCAATCAGTGTGTATATTACATATATTGAACCTGTCTGGTATGAGGTACCATTGAAGCAGTATCTTTAAGAAATTTTATTTTATTGTTACACACTGAGCTTTCTGGTCCTCTTTTTCAGTTCAAACTCCATTCTTCTGGGCTAATTTGTCTATACAGGTCCTTTTCCCAGCATGTCTTTTTTGTGGGGGGGGGGGGGGGGAGATGTTATCAATCTTAGCAGACAATTTTCCTATCAATTAGTCATAATTTTTTGTTTCCCAATTGATCAGATGGCATCACTTCTATTCAAATTAGTTTTCTATATAAAACAGGTTTTCTAGAAAGTTGAGAAATATAATGCCTGAAATGAAAGTACTGGTACCAGCAGAGAGTGGGCCAGTTAAAGTTACTTTTGATCTCTAAATAAGTTAGAAAAAATTCTTTACTTGAATAGCTAGCCAACCACGTGTATTGCATGGCTTTCACTATCTTTGAAGCTCTCTGGTTCAAGATTTGGGTTAAGATCTGGCTTATTTGCAATGGGTGTCATTGGCGAGGGAAAAAAAAGTTTATCTCTAGTTCTATTCCAAACCCACAGAGTAGCCTTTGCTAAAGGATGTGTGTAAATTTCTGGAGGGTCTGATTTTTTATTGTTTTTTAAATTCGTGGTAGCCCAGTGATGTTTACAGTGTTCTTGTTCAATAAAGACCCAGTGTTTGGCTGGGTTAGAGTGCCCCCAATCCACTACTGCTTTGAGCTGGCTGGCTTTGATAGTTCCATAGAATATTTGGAACAGCTAGTCCACCCTGTTTAATGGGTCTGTACAAAGTATCTGCTCTCAGTCTTGGTCTTTTCTTATTCCACCTAAATTCTAAGAACATCCTCTGTATGCCTGCTCGGGTTTTATCTAGGATAATCCCAGAAAGATTTGGAAACAAGAAAGATATCCTTGGCAGAATATTTTATTTTGATTTTGAGGTAATATATTTTATTGGATCAACTTCTGTGGCTATTCTTCCCAACCAAGAAATTGCATACTTCCCCCAGCACTCCAGTTCATTTGCTGAAGTAATGGTTTGACATTTAAATCACAGAGTTCTTCTAGGTTGTTTGAGATTTGAATTCCCAGATATCTTATAAAATTTGCTGCTTAGTTTGTACCTAAATGTTTTCTGGAGGAGTGACTTTCATACATCTGTATTAGCTTAACAATTGAACTGTTAGAAGAAAGATGAGCCCAATGGGATGAACTGATTTTAAAAAAAGCATTGACATAAATTTTCTGAAAACAATTTCTATATCTACTGTAGCTTATTATCTTGTCCCAGCTCTGCTGTATTCTCTTACCTTTGGTATTTATCACTTTCTTTTGTAACACTTATTGGGGGGGAAATTGTTCTGTTAAAAATTTAGTTTAACTTTAAAAAAAAGGTTAGTTACTAAAAAAATTTGAGGAAAGAAAAATGCCATTGAAGATAGCCTCGGATAAAGAGGTCTACTTAATTTAATGTCAACAACTTTCAATTCATTATGCATTTTAATGCAAGCAAGAAAGCTACATCATTTTAACTTACATAGTAAAATAAAGAAAAGGAAGGACGGTGACTGTTGTGCCAAGTTCAAAGAAAAGATTGCCAAAATTATAAAATTCATTGCCATTCGCAATCACATCAGTGTTACCTCCTCATATGCTCTTGATCTGATTAATGAATTCATCAGGGATGATTAAAATAATACAAATTTTCAATTTATTTAAAGTTGAAAACATTCACAGAAAAGACTTAATCTGAAGGCACCTATTTTCACTATTGCTTCAGATCCAAAAAACTTCAAAAACTGAACAGAAAATATGGCAAAAGCAGCCTTCTTGTCTACAGTATTTACATGCTTTACATACTTTAAAAATATGTGGCTTATTAATGACTGATTTTTCAACCTTCCCAATAAGCTATTTTATTAACATGACAGTCCGTTACTTACAAGTGTCAAGCAACTCCTTACTGTGCATGTATCCTTTAAGATGTTTAATATAAAAGATAGTACAGTATTTATACCCCTCACAATAAGAGAATGGATTGTTTTAAGGTTATACAGCCCAGTTGTGATAAAAAAAGAAGGAACCTTACAAAATGATAAATATTTTCATTAAAAAACTTTAAAACTAAAAGTTCAAAGATATGTTCGCCTCTCTTATATCTTGTCAAAACATGACTTAGGACCCAAAACTAATCTACTTTCAATTTTATTCCATATTTCAGTGCTGTCATAGTACTCAGCAGAGAGTATTGGAATACGATCATTTTTTATTTTGTTGATGTTACCGACAGCTTTATTTCACAAAGCAATCTTATACTATGTCTACCAGTGGCAGGTCACAAAGGTCAAACAGTCTATCCTTACAGGTAGAGCTTATTAAATGGCACGTCTATTAAACCCTATGGACAGTATAAAGAAACATTTCAGCAAAATACTTTTAACATAGTTCAGTGAAGATATGAGTCAAAAGGATAGTAAATAATTTAAACCAAAACCAATAAGGAATTATTGTTGTTTTGCAAGCATCTTCAAAATTATGCTTCAAATACAATAGTTAGAAAGAAGAGAAATAGAAAAACCTTCACAAAGATCAACTTACTCTGTGCAAACATTTGCTTTGTACAGTGCATTTACTGCCGCATTTTCAAGGTACTGACATTTACAATTATGTCTCTAAGTGACTAAATCAAGCTACATTTATGCTCTCTAGGACTGTGCTTTAATATGTGTTAAATTTAAAATCATCATCAAATTTTGTATAATACTTTCCTTCAAAGCTATCTGCATGTCAGCTTACTAACTACTAGACTGAAACATCATGGGATAATTTTTAGGAAACAACCTATTTGTAGTTATTTGTTTTAGAATGACACTAAAAGCGATCACATCCTAGCTTTGGAAATAATTCAATAATGTATATCAAAAGAATGAACTCTAAATAATGAGGAATGTGTGGACTTTACAAGATATTGCATGAATGTTTTAACTGAAAAGGATGTGCCTGTTTTCTGAGGCCAGAAGAAAATATTTATTGATACATAATTGTGATTTTATCTGTTTTTCTGGCATCATTTGATTGTTGTGGTATTTCCCTGTGCCCTAACCTATCATATGTTAAATATTGAAAGTGTAAGATCTTATAAATGCATAACTGCATTTATAAAAGAGGAACAAAAATAGGACATCTGTTGGATGGAAAGGTTATATATTCAAATAAAGACTCATTCATTATCTTTAGACTTACTTTGATTGGAATGCAAAGGTTAAGTATTTTTAATTGACTTTTAAAAAAACCTACCTGAATTTTGGTAACCATGATCTCTTATATGGACTCTGTTAGATGAAGTACTTGATCCACTGTTATCACTAGATTCACCTAGTCAGATAATTAATAAGATACAGAAATATAAAACATGAGTTGTTAAAGTTTACAATTACCTTCCCTCACAGCTTCACTCTAAATGCACTGTCCTTGCTTTAACACACAGTAAATCATCTACCTAAATGTATTTGCACCCAATCATTTTTTAATGTCACAATCTTTGTAGTGTCAACTTGTCAAGGGTCAAAGGGAAGAACAGGCAAGATTCCCAAATCAATCTGCTTGTAGAAACTGTCTCATTTCATTTCAAATTACCTGCTGTGGCTGAAGCAGGCTATGGACAAACTGCCTTCCTCCATAAACCATGACAGCACAGGTCGAACTTATGTGATCATTCATAAGGGGCAAGTCATGCTGGGTCTGTCATTAACTACTTTTAAACTGCTGTGCAGGGTTAAGTGATCTTGCAGGGCAGCAGCAGATATAAATACTATTTGGACAGTTTAATGTCAAGAGACAACTCCTCTGGGATTAAAACTGTGTAACCCAATAGTGCAGTTGTCGATATAAGGATTAAGGTACTTTGGGACTGTTTCTTAGAGTCAAGACTTTGCATGTGTTTTGTATGTAATTTAGATATCAGACCCAGAATACAGCTGTATAAATTGCTTTGTAACAGACTCCCTGAAAATATTAAAATAACTCCAGCCTCTTGGTGTTCAAATACTTGAGATCTTCTAAGTAAGCACTCTCAGATGGTCTCCTTCTGTCCTTGTGAAACTGACCAACACATGAGAGAATACTGCAGGTCTAAGCACATAAATATGTTGCAGCAACTAATCATGCACCAGGCTATATGATCAATGGTCAAATGGACTACTATGCGATCCCTCCCAACCACCCATGACCATCGAAGCAGCCACCCAGGACCATCAAACACCCTTCACATAAACACACCCATTCAGCCCTTGGGAAACTTTGGTCCTGTCAACCTTCCTGAGCTAGATCCCAGGAAGAGGAAGAAAGCTGAACATGCTCCCTTAAACTGGACACTGCCACTTCATCTAAAGAGGAGTCATTAGACCTGTCTGCAACTAAGATGTGAAGACAAATGTCATTAAAAACAAAATATAAAGAGATATTAAAAGGTGAATAGAAACACTACCACTTTGCCCTTTTACGGCAGCTTCTATCCAAGCATTTCAAACCTAACATAACTTGCAGTTTCCCCCTACAGTGCTGGATGCTAGTGAGTAAGATTCAAGTTCATTAAGGGCTTTCTGCCTGCCTTTAAGTTTGTTTTATCCAGTTCTATTGGTTATTTAAATAAAAGCTACAACATATTTGATTTCCAAACCACACCTCTATTTGCAGATGGGTGCTCGGCATTTGGAAAAGGGTAAACAAATGTATGTTTGGTTTTGTATCAGTGTTAAAACACTTTTATGGCGAGTCCCTGGCACTCAGTAGAACCATGCTGATACTGAGATCATTCGCAAAGAACCTTATGGACATTTGGGGGCTAAAAACAAAGAAAGCACTGCAAATGTGCCACCAGAATGAACAGTAACTTGCAATAGTCAGAAGGGTCAAAGTAATTCTTACCAATGTGGACCTTTACAGAGTATTTTTCAAATGAGTTTAATATGGTAAATGATTGAGAAATTAATTAAGGATGAAGGACTTCTGGAAGATGTTTGATATAGTCAATTCAATCTCATATGGAATATATAAACTGGTCAATTTTGGATGTTATCATGCTAAACTGCAGATATGTGCACTACCTTGAAAAGTATTCTTGATAACTACTGAAGTTCAAAATGAAGTATAGAAAACCCCTTATGTTTCATTTCAAGTAGCATTCTTGCCCCCAAACAGACTTACAGTTATTTTACATTCAAATAAAGCCTGAGAGGTGATGTCTCTGGGAAGAACGCTTCAGCAGTAGCATGTGTGTGAAGGATTCTTGAGTGAAATAACTGAAGTTTGAGTCACATTCTGTACTAACAATCAGACCCGTGGCCCCACAGTAACATCCACAGAGATCTTCAGAGAAGTTGAGCTTTCCACGGCAGCTGTATTCTTTGCATTAATCTAGTCATACAATGAACTAACATGCAGACTAACAGGAATACCTTAGGATATATGCTATTCCTGAAACCCTACAGAGAAAGAATTACAATGTAGGGAGCTGACATAAAGTAGCAGTTTTAAATAATGATTAGGGCTGACTGACTTTTCCCCACAAAAGGCAGACAGTTATAGTGAATAGAAGACAATGCTAATACAGCAAACATAATTAAAATGCAGAGGAAAAAAAAGCTAGCATTGCATACAAACTTACTGAAGCAGCGTGCAGGAAAGCAAAACACAGTTACTGCACCAAAATAATAATGATATTTATAATTTTGATCAGTTAAGGGCTGCAGATATTCTGTGAATATTAAATTCACATCCCAAATGTCATCAATTTCACAGATGTTAGGCTGCTGTTCAGAAAGACAGAACACTACATGTGTCAAAATTAGAAGAAGAAATTTATTGGGCATACCATTAAAAACTTTGGTCCAAATCCTACAAATTTTAGTCAGGTAATACGCCCATTGACTTCACTGTAAATTTTATCTGTGTAAGGGCTGCATGGTTTTGCCCATCAGATAAGTCCTTTGATCTAACAGAAGCCTGAAAGGATAATGCGGGAAATAGCAAGGGACCCAATGGAAACCACAAGACTATCACATGTACAATGTGAATGCCACATGGGGACTCAGAGATTACTATTATACACACCCACCCACACATCTTAAAAGAACATTATTAACATTGCAAAGTCAAGCACTCTGAAGTTAGAAAATGCCAAGATTAAAGTTGCTTGTGCAACCTTAATTCTGTCCCCTTGTGCATATGCATTATGACACCACCTTTAAATACACGTCAGTCCCAGGTTATTAGAGAGACGAGGTAAGTGAGGTAATAGCTTTTATTGGACCAACGTCTGTTGGTGAGACAGACAAGTTTTTGAGCTTACACACACACACACACACACACACACACACACACACACCACACACCTCTTCTTCAGGTGTCTCTCACCAACAGAAGTTGATCCAGTAAAAGATATTACCTCACCCACCTTGTCTCTCCAGGTATTTTAGATATGTAATACCTGATAGCAATATGACAAAGAAAAACAACAACACTATTAGAGGAGATTCTTGAATACTGGCATCTACAAACATTTTATGAAGGTGAAAGCAATGCAGACCGTTTTCTAACATTTAATCAAATCCAAACATGCACAGATAGAACACAAATTGAGTTTTAAGACCACATTCTGGGTTCAGTCTACAAATGCCTAAAACCTCCTCTCTTTTCCCTCCAAGCCCTCAGGGTAGACTAAAGGACCCCCCAAATTTACACACTTTTTACTCCCCCTTTGCTGTGGCCTTGCATAGCATCCATCATCCTTTTGACCAAAGAGGATGGAAGAGGATGCCTTTTGCAGTTTGTCATTTAGCCAGAGAGATGGCTGTTTAAAAGACACAAGGTGTTTGCTACACATCACTTTCCTTCCAGAAAGCATGACTAGGACTAGAAATGAAACCCAAGGCATGACAGTGCAAAGTACTCCAACTAGAATACTATGGAAGCTCCAACAAAATCTTTTTAAGTTTATAAAAACACACACACAATTGTCAACATACTGTAGATAATTAGATACAAGTCTTTCAGTGTAAGCTCTTGTTGATTTTACTCTACTTGGTTGTGCTTTAGACTAATGATTTTGCCACGTAAACAATTTTCCAAGCCTTATACAAATTTCAGTTCCTTGGTGTTTGCTACACCTAATCCTATGCAGCATAACTTCTTTGATTTCACTATATTAAGCATGCTTGGCCTGGAAATAGACAATTCTGATGCAGTATCCACTCTAGGACACACAGAAATTCAAATCAAATCAGTAAACGCTAAAGGAACATGAGGCTTCAATTAACACACTTTCTGTATGTCCAATGCATATAAATAATAAACAACAAAACTTATACTTTTAAAAATGTGAATGAATGCTTTTGAAAGAATACATTTACCAGAGTGTAGAACACAATAAAATATTTGCCTCTTTAATAAATAGCACAACAATGTCACAAACACTGGGTCAATCCTGCACTCCTCACTCAAGAAAAATAAAACTCTAAGGACTATAGGGTTTTCAAACACATACTTAGGACTTCAGGATGCATTATTTTGCAAACAGTAATGAACAATTATTTTAAACGGCTGCAACTACTTTAGAACTACAAGCAGTAAAACACGAAACAATTCACGGCTTTTATTGCTGGTTCCCAACCTTTGGATCCAGCAGAGGAGCAAAGAGAGGTGTAGAAAAGAAGTTAAAGAAAGTGGGAAAAGTGAGAACTAAATCACTAAATAAAACTGCCCATCTTTCTTGGAGACAGTAGGAAGAAAAATGAGGTTGTTATTTGCTAATGAGGTTGTTAGCCCTTTGGTAAAGGCTCAAATACCCACAGGGAGAGATGACATCATAAAAACTTGGAGACAGACAGATCATGGATCACCTCTAACTTCCAATTGCAAACCTGCTGCTGAGGATAAAGTAGTCAACAGCTTCTTAAAACTCACCTTTCCTCTCTACTCCTGCAGTGATCCCTAAGACATTAGGCAAAGGAGCCGCTCATGCATAAGGATAAAGGCTCACAAAGCATCTACCAGTCCACGTTTTGTAACACAAGGGCTTCAACAAACAGGATGGGAATCACAGAGCTAACTACTGGCTAAACAAGATTCAACTGTACCAGAGGGTTGTTTCTTGCACTTTAAAAAAAAAAAAAAAAAAAAATCAAGTCTTAGTCTTCTTTGTATATTTAAAAAAAAGTTCATTTCTTCATTCCTCCAGCTGTTGTGCTCCATTTCTTAAGAAGCTTGTTTAATTTAGATGTAGGATGATATTGTGGCTTAGTTTCCTCTCTCCTACCAATGAGCAGGAAAGTGGAAGGCTCTGATACTTACTCAGCTGCTCCCTCAATTCCTCCTACAAAATATCCTATCATCCATATATTTAAGCAAGTAATTATGGATATAATTTCCTATACATTTTCCAGAAATTAGTATAAATACTGGTAAAAAAAAGAGCAGAATTTATAGCAATCTATTCCTTTTTATAAAACTTGTAAAATTTCATTATTTCAGTTTAATGACAAAGCCTGGAATCCTCACAAACCATCACCACACCCCCTAAAAGTTGCAAGGTGTGTTTTTTTTATTCTGCGGTCGTAACATGTTCATAGTATAAATAGTAATGCTTAACGTAATAGTTGTATTGGAAAAACAAACTACATTTTTACCTTATTTGGATCTAATGATTCGTTTGTACTACAGATACAATTATGTCATCACTCATATGGCAGAAATCACTGAAGCAATCAGAAGACCCAATAAACCCCAAGAAATCCTTGAACTGATGACACTATGACAGTGGTTCTCAAACTTCTGTACTGGTGACCCCTTTCACATAACAAGCCTCTGAGTGAGACCCCGCTTACAAATATATTAAAAAGTGTTTTTAATTTAACACCATTATAAATGCTGGAGGCAAAGCAGGGTTTGGGGTGGACGCTGACAGCTTGCGACCCCCTAAGTAATAACCTCGAGACCCCCTGTGGAACCCCCTCGAGACCCCCAGTTTGAGAACTCCTGCACTATGATCTAAACTAGTCTGACATAGTAAGAATTGCATCAGATATGATGTGTGTGAATATAGGGATGATGATGATGATAATCTGAAACAATGAACTACAATTCCACTAAATAATAAACTGTATTGTAGGAATTTCCCTGGATCTTCCATGAAGCTTATTGTGTCCCTTGGGGCTCAATCTTTTCAGCTTTTTTTATGTAGCACACAGTGAAAGATTGTGTGATGCTAATGCATTCAACATCACCAATACATAACACCGTATCACCCAGTCATATGCCTCTTTAACAAATGGGGCTGATGCAGTCTCCCTGATGACAGAGTGTCCAAATAAAGTGAGGACTTGGATGAAAAGTAGCTGGTACAAGTTTCAGTCAGAAGTCAAGCTGGTTGGCAGGGGAAAGCACTTTGAAGAAATGACTAGAGACTCACTTTAGCAATATATTACTACTTAGGTCTGGCCTACACTAGGAAATTAGGTTGGTATAACTACGTCGCTCAGCGGTATGAAAATTCCCCACCCCTGAGCAACACCATTAAATCGACCTAATCCCCAGTATAGACAGCACTAGGTCAACAGGAGAATTTTCCCATTAACCTAGCTAATGTCTCTCGGGGAGATGGATTACCTGCACTGACAAGGGAACCCCTCCTGTCTTCACTAAAGCTGCAGCTCTGTAGAGTTTTAAGTTTAGACAAGCCCCTAAATTCCTCTTGGGGGGGGTGGGGGGGGGAGGACTGCAAGAAATTTCTCCCTTTCCCCAAGACATTTCTGGGGGCATCTCTCACCTAATATGTATTTGATTTTTTTATTAAATTATTAAACATGTTTGTGTCTTACTGTAGGGACAACTGTTATCTGTTGAACACTTTGGGAAATTCCTTTGGGATTTTCATTCAAAATCTGCGAAATTCTGCAGATGATTAATCTCAAAGAATGGACCAATTTTTAACCTCTCTTGCAGGTATGCTTCTGAATGAAGATAAGTGAAAAATGACACAAAGGTGGCTCTAACAATGTTGCTTCATTAGTAAGTACACCTAATCATTCCTGAAGCAATTCAAATGATGCAAGAGCAGGCAGCAAAGTGGAAGACACAAGCCCATTTTTTCTTCAACGTTGCTGATCTCTAATGAGACCGGTCATTGCAGAATTATCTGCTGAATCACCAGAGGTAACTTTTAATCTCTAATGCACAAAATCCTATGTGGTTGATGCAGCAGCTTGTAGAGATAAACGGGTTTGTGTCCTCTCTTGCAATCCTTACAGAATTGCAAAAGAATGTGACTGAATTTTTTCCAATCTCTTGGAAAACACACACGAATAGAGAGCCTATACATGGAAAAAAGTGGAGGGAGAATGTCTCAATCAGGAAAAACTGCCTGTTACTTCAAGGAAAGTGTTCTCACGAAACACTTCAGAGTGGCTGGTTTTTTTGTTTTTTGTATTCTAATAGGAGTGCTTTTTCACTTAATCGCTTCACTTAACACTTCCCAGAGGCATGCAAGGGTCCAGATTCTGATCTCACATACTGCTGTGTAAATCAGGAGAAATTCCACTGAAACCCACAGAATTACTCCTGATTTACAGGTTTCAGAGTAGCAGCCGTGTTAGTCTGTATTCGCAAAAAGAAAAGGAGTACTTGTGGCACCTTAGAGACTAATTTGTTAGTCTCTAAGGTGCCACAAGTACTCCTTTTCTTTTTCCTGATTTACAGTGGTGTAATTTAGATCAGAATCTGTCCAGGCTGAGAGAATAGTTTACACTTTTGCTGTAACTATTTTTTGGCTTTTCAGCAGCGCTGGTTAAACAAAAGCAAAACTGAAGCTTAAGCAAGGTTTGCATTGTAAAGTCTGTTGTCACAATGGGAAAAGCAAATAATCTCTCAGAAAAAGGTTATTTAGAAAAATCCTGAAATTAAAAAGGGGCTAATTTTCTTATACTCAGCAGCCATTTTCCAACATCCTTTGTGTGTAACCTTATCTTAAGGCCTTGTCTATACACAAACCTGCACTGATTTAATTAAACTGTGTCAGTTAAATCAGCGGAAACCCATGTGTGGGCACCCTTATTTCTGTTTGAATCGCTTTTTTCAGTTTGGCTTAAACCTCTTTCTACCTGACAAACTCATTAAAGCTGAAATACGAATAGCAACACAGCCTTTTGCACTGGTGTAATTAAATCAGTTTAAAATCACACCAAAGTTAACCCAGTGTGTACACAAGCCCTCAGTCCTTAAATACATCAAAATCTAAACTATTTTCTATACAGTATTTGCAAGACTTCAGTGGTGAACTACAGCTAGAAGCTCAAACTACATGTTGATTTCCCCAATAGTAAAGTGCATAGGAGAATTCAACACAAAACTAATTTCACTGTAACCTTTATTTTAAACAAGCATTCCATTCAGCTCACAAATGTGCTGACAGACCAGAACTCTGATATCACATATAGGAGCAATTCCAGTGGAGCTGGTCCATCTGTACTGAGATAGATTAGGCTATGTAAAATAATAAATGTTTCAAAATTGTCTATTGAAATAAGAAGCCCGCTCCACTTGTCCCATTTCTGATATCAGTTACCTGCATTGAATGACATATTCTGGGCATCCCAACAATCAAGAGCTAGCCAGAAGTACTCTGATTTTTTAAAAATACTTTTTTAAAATAGGAGAAGCTGAATGCCTCTCTAGCCCTTCAGTCTATCCAAGCACATTTATTTCATTTCTGGTAAACTATCTGCATTTTCGCCTTAATTAAGGTGGGGGTCATATTGGCTCCATGACCTATTAAACAAATATCTACTTTAGTCATTCAACTATGTCTCCAGATCACTTCAGATAAGATATCCCCCTCATCAATTACCATCTCCTCCCCAGATCCTCCTCTAACATTTCTTACCTCTAATAAAATATTAATAATCACCAGTGCCAGCTGCTGTAGTCCACCACAGTTGATTTTGCTTTAAAACCCACCAGCACAGACGAGATGCTATGCTCCATAATGCTTCCCCCTTTGGCATGCATTGTAAAGGAGTACTTGTGGCACCTTAGCGACTAACCAATTTATTTGAGCATGAGCTTTCGTGAGCTACAGCTCGGTGCCACAAGTACTCCTTTTTTTTCTTTTTGCGAATACAGACTAACACGGCTGCTACTCTGAAATGTAATCAGAGTCACCTCCAATAGTGAAAGCTTTACAGAATATAAGATTTCTATGGTGCAGGCAAAATGAGACAGCTGTATCAGCAGGTAGCAGTAAGGTTTAGCAATGCTAGTGGTTATTTATTATTTCATTTATTAAGATGTCTAATTATAAAAGTCTCAGAGCTTATCTGCAATGTTTAAAAACAATACATAGCTCTTAATGACTAAAGCCAGCAAAGGGAAAAGCCTGCTCCTCTCCCAAAATAAATGGAATGAAATGCCTAGACCCACAGGTAAAAACAGGAGAAAAGAGATGGCCCTTATACTGTACACACTAAAAGTCATCATACGAGTGATCTGTTGGACCAGCAAAGGAATCAAAGCAGAGCTGAGGCTATTAACAGGGAAGGGTTCAGAAAAGAAAGAAGCAGATGGGGTGGAAGATATAGCAAAAGCATGGTAAGGAGACAAAAAGTTAAACAGGGAGAAGGCCGAGGGAAAAATCTCAACTTCTAGATTTGTATCAAGATCATTGCATGCCACCTGAATCTGTAGTAAAATTCTGCCAGGAAACTGTAGCATATACTGCACAGAATTTTTTTAAAACTGAATAAGGACTTAGGCAGTCTCGGGGTTCTTAAATATGCTAAATAGCTTTCATAATATTCTAATTAGCAAAGTGTCTATATTTTGTTCTTTGAAATAAATACAAAAGGTTACTTCATATTTTGGAGGATGTCTGCCTTTTGTAAATCCCATGCTTAATTTTTAAATAGATCAAAACCTAGTGTTATAGTAAGAAAGAAGTTTGACAGAAAACATTTTGTATTTTGCTACCACTAATTATTCCTAGAACTATCTGTGCTCCTGAGGGCTAAGTAACTACCACCACTAAAGATTGCTGAGTTCTATGTCTACACTGCAATTAAAAGGACCCTGTGAGGTGGGAGGTTCCCAGAGCTTGCCCAAACATCTACATCACAGTTAAACCCCTCAGGCCAAGCCCCGCAAGCCCGAGTCAGCTGGCTTGGGCCAGCCGCAGGCGTCTAACTGCAGTGTAGACGTACCCTAACTCAGATTTTAATGTTGCCAGTTTAGTTCAAAGAAACACCCTTTATAAAGCACTGGTTAAACAACACCGTCCACTTTTTAAAATATTGCACTTGTATCCGAAAATTCAGTACCTACTCGAGTCGCAAGTTAACACCTAAAATTACTCTAGCTTAAAGTGTTAGGAAAAAGTAATTCTCTATTTTTTCAGTTTTTCTTTGAGCATTCAACAGCACTTTGTGGATAGTTAGTTTTGCTGTTCCCCTATTAAGTCTTCTCTACACTGAGAACATTTACAAAAATATTCCCACTGGTACTGACCCCTGTCCATCTGAGACCCTATCCAGCAATGTTGAAAGCCTTAATGTAAACTCCTCCTGCAACTGGACCTGTTTTTACCATCATTTCACTTAGAATTACTTTCAGCATGTTTAACTGAAATACTGGCAAAAAAAGTACCAGACCCCTGTGCAAAGAAGCATCCAGATACCTAAAGAAACAATAAGGATACAGGTTTCAGAGTAGCAGCTGTGTTACTCTGTATCCGCAAAAAGAAAAGGAGTACTTGTGGCACCTTAGAGACTAACAAATTTATTTGAGCATAAGCTTTCGTGAGCTACAGCTCACTTCATCAGATGCATATTACATGCCAGTAAACGCTCCACAGCTAACAGATTAGGAGCCACTGCACTATACTATCCTCAATGATCTATTTACACAAAAAAAAAAAAACCTTTGGCTTACACATTTACTTTCAATTTAATAACCTAATTTTCACTAACACTGAATTTGGCTATATTTGTCTGATGTGAGTCAATAGTATTGTATGGCCAGTGTGGAAAAAATATTTAATTGCTATGAATCACTTGTAGAAAAAAGCTTAAATCTTTTAAGGACATGAGCCAACCACATACATTTTGTTTTCACTTATATAATTCACGTAATTAGATATCAGGGGGTAGCCGTGTGAGTCTGTATCCACAAAAACAACAAGGAGTCCGGTGGTACCTTAAAGACTAATCTGTTAGTCTTTAAGGTGCCACCAGACTCCATGTAATTAGATAAGTACTGTAGTGCATTGTATTTGATCACCCCCTTTTCAAAAAAATCTAATAAGTACCTTAGTACACAAAAATTATTTTAAGTGTTAGACAATCTTGCTTTGTCTATCAACTATACAAAGCAGCTTTTCTGATTTAGAAATAAATAGGTAATACAAGTAATGTCAGATCTTTACCTGTTAGTCAGTAGAATTTGCAAACCTTCATTTCTTGTCAAATGCAGTCAGTCTCATATTGTCATACAAAATTTAAAAACATTTTCCAGTTATGTACAGATCAATCACTGCATTTAGTGCTCATCAAGGCCAGTATCTGATATTCTGAATTTATTTCATTTAGTATGAATAGATGTTTTGTAAAGATTTGCCATTCAGGCAAAGAAAGGAGGAATAGAAATATGAAACAATTAAATATGCAGTTGTCACTGAACACGTTTCCAAGTAATAATTCATTATTTTTTTCTCACCTACCATTGAACTGCAATTCATGCAAAAAGAAAAAAAAAAGCCTTGGGTGATTTTGCTACAGATCCTTCACCTGAAGTAATACTCAATTATATTGTGCATATGGTATGTGCAATACCTGCTTTTACTTTAGGGCTGGGAATCAACAACCAAGTATCACAATGCCCTCATGTTTTCTGCTGCTGTATAAACATACCTAGTTCAACATCCACATAAGAAATTTTGTTCACTTTGATGATTCTGAAAAGCTAATGGGGAAATTTTTGAAATCAATGCATGAGTATTTATCTGTATTAACACTGGTGGAATCTTATGTGGCTGTGTGCCCAGTGCGTTGCTTTGAAAAGAAACCTCATAACTGTAGGCATCAAAGATCAGGTTGTACAGGTAACTGATTGACAGACAGCTTGAAGGAAGGAAGAGATAAGGATTCACGAACAATACTTTATGGTTATTCCACAGTTTGTCTGTCCTTCAGTTCCCACAGCTGGAAAATGTTTCTAGGCTTGCTAATCCTTGTCATTGCTGCACATATTATTACTATTAACATTACTAAAATGTCTATAACAGTAACTAGGCTCAATTATACTTAGAGGTACACCAGCTTCTTCCAACATGAGGAAGTAATTTTCTAGCCCTCCAGTTCAATTGTAACTCTTTTACTTAGGAATATTTGAGTCCAAGTGGCATACACACTCATCCCCATGTTATTTCTTACCCATCTTTAATAACAGGTTTTCCTGTAGGTGTGCTCTTTGACGTTATGTTTGTTCATTGCCTCATTTTAAATGTCTTCATGTCCGACACTTTGACAAGCATTCCTTAACGCTGATGCTTGAGGTAAGAAGGTGGAATTCACTTCGGGCTGAATTCTGCCTAACTCTTAAAAATGGGTGCACAACATGGAGGGGGAGGGAATAAGATGCTTCTCTCAATACTCCCTGCATGACTCCAAGGGCTAAGCAGAACTGCAGGTCCTGCATTCCAGGATTTGAAGGGACTGCTCCCCCGGTACTCTCCCAGAGGTGAGATGGGGCACAGAGGCCTCCTTTCACCCTCCCTGCATTCTGGTCAGCAGAGCCAGGTTGCCTCATGGGGGAGGGGAGAGAGAAGCTGCTGCACACAGTAAAGGGATGCAGCAGTGTGTGCACTCTGGCTGCACAATGAGAGGTATTCTGCATCACTGAAGCAGGATGCCTCTGATTCTTCCCCTACGGTATTGTAGCTCCACACTCCCCACGTCCCAGGATTGTGCCTAAATGGCAACCTTAGTCTTTAGAATTAACTTACAGTTATTAAAATGAGTGATACATAGATTCCAAAAGCAAGTCAATAATCAGACAAGAATCTCTTTATCCGGCATATCCTTTTTAGTCTTCTCCCAAGAGTTCAGAATCCCAGAGAATCCGCTTCTTGCTGCACACAGATATTTGTCTTGCATCAGTAAAGCTTACTCAACTGGCATATGCTGCAATACATCTACAATAAGGTTAGTGGGAGTGTAGCTACTTCAGAGGGGGGAAAAAGCAAACAATGTCAATAAGCCCTAAAAGCAGTGATAACATACATCTCTGAACAACAAAAGGCAAGTTAACATTAACTAGCTAATATCCAACAGAGAATGAACAAAACTTGATAGTTGATCTCCTTGTGTTTGTCATCCCAACTGTAGAGCCAAGTAACAGCAGGACTTCACTGGGTTAATCCTTCCCGAGCAACACATAATTGTATTATAAAACATACAGGAATTGACTCAAACCAGTTTATAAATAAAGTTGGCTGAAAAATTTCAAGTTTCTATGAGAAAAAGAGAAAAATCAATATTTTTGGTGGAATTTTTCTCTCCATTTTTCAACCTGCTAAACTAGACAGTTTCAAACCCCATCAGTATGTTGTCTGAGCTATTCCCAATGGAATTTTTCTCATAGATCCTCCATTGAAGTTAATGGCAAATCTCTCACGATGTCAATGGTGCAAGATGAGGCCCTCAGAGAACAAGGATCGTGTAATAAACAATTCAGGGGGACCAGCTGAAGAGAGTATGAAAATTATCTAGCTATCTATGACGAGAACAATTAGCTTGCCTCAATTCTGAGGGGCAGGGAGTAATTTAAAAGTGTGCATTCATAGTACTGCATAAAATTCATGTACTAGTGCGTAACAATTGGCACCTAGACACTCCAGCACTGTGTGCATTTGAAATACCTAAAACAGATTAGAAACTTTATTAAAGTAACTATGTATAAATGTTTCTCTCTTTTAAAATATACATTAATCCCTGTGTTTTTAAGCTAAAAGGGGGATTTTCAGGTGTTCAAGGCCTCCTTATGCTTTTTTTTTATAAAAAACAGTAACAAGGGGAAATGCTGTCACTTCTCTGTGGACCCACCAGAAGACTCTAAATACAGTGGAACTGTCATGGCCTACTGCATGAGCGAGAAGACCAAGGAGAGGCCTCTCAGGGGGATTCAGCAATCCTCATATGCTCTGGAGCAGAATAGTGACAATGTGGAGAAATATTTGGGAGCATTATGGGGGCAAGCTAGGGAGAGGCAAGGGATGTACTGGACATATCCAGAAGGCTCAAGTCCTAGCATAGAAGGCCCATGATGCTGTGCCTTCAACTAGGAAAACACATAGCTTTAATCCATGCTAAACTAACTCATTTTAGCTAACCCCATGTTATGATCCTAGAGGAGACTGTTAAAGTTTTAACCCGCATTCACTGATTCAGGTAAACATTTTGCTGGTCATAATAAGTGAATCCCTAGAGCTTACCTCATCCAGATAACACATCTTAAAACCAAAATGGCCTTGTCTCCACTAGGATTGCAACGCAGGGTTAACAATATACTCTTTTTCCCTAGTGAATAAGGCCCTAGTGGCCACAATGGTAGTAAAGCAGCTGCACACAATACAGGGGTGAGAAACAGGTTTCCTTTTGCCAGATCCTCAGTGTGAAGCCTAAATATTGAGCCAGTATTTCTATAAATAAGAAAGGACAAGAACATAAGTTTGTTAATACTATGCATAAAACACTACACCTAGTCAAAGCTTTTGTCACTCAACAACCCTGCAAGGTAGAGAAATTTCTACAGGACAATTTTGTTTTGTTTACAAAACAATTTCCTAGACTAATCACCATACCTACCTTGCTCAAAAATTGTTAAGACCTTGGGTCAAGGAGACAGTGGCATTAGCTCTCAACAGAAAATGTGCTTCCCTACACAATTCTACACTAAAATAGCCTCTTAAGCAAGAATGTGGAAATGATTTATCTTGCACTGTTTAAAGTTGGATCTTCACCTCAGCTATGACTGCACAATCAGAGAGAGGATGTGATACTTTCATACAAAGAAAAGAATACTAATGGTCAAGAGAGTTTAGTACTTAACAAGAAACAATCTTTTGGGAAAAAAATATTGCATATAACAAAAAATCAGATTGGAAAACAATTCATTACTGCTATTTATGATTTTCGGATTAAAGAAGTTCTTTCAAGTGCTTTAGGCCCCAAAATTACTTTTTGTTTAAACAAAAACAAAAAAAAAATGTTTTACAAAACTTAACATTAAAAATGTTTTTTCCCTAATTTCAGTGTAAACAGTTTATTTGAATTTAAATATTCCCATATTTGCAATCCCAAATATCATAGTGTGCTAGTACATGACAACCAGAAAATGAAACTGAACATTAAAAGAAAGTGAAACTTAATCAACTGTGATAACCCAAAGTGCAATGTATTGTGCAAAGTTAGCAAATAGAATTAACAGTGTAAAGCACATTAAATAATCTTTCAGTTTAGTAATTTAAGGTGTTACTTGTAAAACAGGTAAGGATATTTGGTTTTTATATCCATTTTACATATATAATTTTAAATTGGATCATACTTAAAACAATTAGAAATCTTTGTGTTCTAATAAAGGCAATTAAACTTTTAGACAACAAAACATTCACTGAAAATAATAGGGATAGACAGTTTGATTTTGAAAAGAATAGTATTTATTTATTCACTACTCTTCCATCACTATACTAACTACAGACATTTCAGAATTTTAGGAGTACAACCCCTTTCAGTACAAGGCCCTTTCCTGCAAACACTTATGCATGTGCAAAGTAGGATTTGCAGGATAAGGCCCTACAGGTCTCTCCATGAAAATAAATGGACGGCTCGCATAGAGACAGAGTCTGTGCCACGTGATCCACAAATATGTAAGAAACCTCTGGTGAGGTCTCCATTTACAGAGGCATGTGAACATTTAGAACAACCTCCTTTGTTCTTTATGAAATTCACTAAGCTGTACAAAGTAAGCAGTTATCGTATTGGACATGATGCGATTCCTTTTAAATCAAAATAGTTACACAAATTTCCACCAACACAGGATCTGGCTCCTAATAAGAGATCTAGTTTTTTTTTCTCTAGTACCAGCCCAATTTGAGCCCTGTTGAATAAGGACATCAATGAAGATTAAAAAAAGAGAGTAAAACTACAATTAGCACTAAATTCTGGTTCCCCTTGTCCATTTAATGCTAAGGGGGAAGACGACCTTTCCCACCCATCACAAGTGGTCAAAAAATAGATTTTAGCCTTTTATTTTATAGAAATTAAATGAACCTAGAAGAGTCAAATGGCTCCTAGAATGAAACTTTCTGCTAAAAGCTCTCCCATCTTTATATATAGTAACCCATCTATTGCACTGAGATATAGTCTCACCAGAAATTTCCAAGGCTAGTCTTCCTCATGACATATATATACTGCAACTATACAATTATTTTATGCTAAATCTCATTCTATTTAGTAACAACCTTCACTAAGAGCAGATGTCTGAGGGATTATTCTATTGTAAATAGATAATTTGTAGTAATAGCTCATCTAAAGGAATATAGCACTTGCCACACCAGATAAAATGAATGGTCCTTCTAGGCACATAACTTGCCGCTGGCAGTGGAATTCCAGATGCTTCAAAGAGAACGGAAAAAACCCAACACACGTATCTAGTACTACGTTAGCTAATGTACTGTATATTCTAGGCCAGGCTGGCAGCGCACCTATGGTAGGATTGCCTGTCATTTCCCCATTATAAGACCCTGTTTTCAGTTGCTTATCACTGTGCCAAACTTTAACCATTTGTGCTAAATTTTTTCATGTCAGATGGCTGCCTCAGGCTGAATGTTGTTGAAAAATTTCAGCCAAAACTCTTCTGTTATTTACAAGAACAAGACAAGAGAAAAATATGTCATTTTGCCCATGTTAAAAATGCTTGAGACATTTTCTTTCAACAACTCTACCACTCCCATGCTTTGGTGCAGGGACTTTAAAATTGGCAGATAGCCAGGGATGTGCCTTTTGTGGTCACTGTAAAAATCTGCCCAAATTTGGCCAAGTTTAAGTCTTTGAAAGATCTTAGTTCATACACACACTGTTCTTAGATTTTAGCAGTTAAATCTCCAAAGATTCCATCCCATCTGAGGTTACTCTAGCCCCTCCCAGCTGGCTGCACATGCAGCGCCCCTACAGAGTGAGGGAACATGCTCCCTGCAGCCCAGGGATGCAGGGAGAAAGCCAGACTTCCCCAGTAATGGCTGCTACCAGCCTGTCTCTCCTGTGCTCTCGTTCCTCTCAATGACCCCACTGTAGGCACTTAGGCAGCCTGAAGCAGGAAGCCAACTGATTTGAATGCTGAGGAGACAAAACCCAGACATCAGGGGAGGAAAGGAGTTCACTGGGACAAGGAATCTACTGAGACTGGGACTGGAGAGAAAGCATGACTGGGAATGGGGGATGAAGACTGGGAATTGGAGGAAGCAGGGGGCTGGTACGGGTTTGGCAAGGAGACTGGGAGCCGCTAATGGACAGAGAGGGGGAACAGGAAGCCAATTGGCAGGGGAGGATGACTAACATTGAGTTTGGATGATGACTGGGTGGGGGAGGGTAAGGAGGACACTGGGACTTGCTGATAGGGAGACACTCTTCTGGCAAGGAGCTGGCTGTAGGGAAAGAACTGGGACTGGTTAGGCACAAAGAATGGGAAAGATCTGAGATTCGGTAAGGTGTCTGGAGATGGAGGCATGAACTGGGAGCCAGTGGGAGGGGAGAGGAGGAGAAAGAGATTAGATGAGAAAACAGAAGAGGAAAACTGGAACTGGCTGGCCAAAGAGATTGGGGCCAGGAGTTGGGATGGTGGACTGGTATTGGCTGGGCTAGGAGACAGGAACTAGGTATGGGGAGGGAAGAAAGACAGGGAAAGTGGGAATGGCTGGGCAAGAAGACGGACTGAGATGAGAACATGAGAAGTGGAGACTGGGACTGAGTAGGCAAGGACAATAGAGCTGGGACAAGGAACCAAGGGAGGTAAGAGACAGGACTGGGACAGTGATAGATTGGAGGTGATGGGGCAGAAAATGTCAAACTTGGTAAAAACGGGCAGAAGAGTCCGTGTCCACTGAAGCACACTCTGCACCAGATTCCTGAGTCTCACCATTTTTCTGCTGTCAGCAAATATCTGTGAAATCCACAGACAAAGTGTGCCTCATCCCCCTGTAGTGCTGGTCCACATAGAGTATGATAGCTTACTACTGTTATCAGTTATTCTTTCAGTTCAAGTGGCAGTGGATCAAAAGATTCCAACCCTGTTGATAGCCCAAGATGGTGTCAGTATGAAATTTCTCTTTTTCAATTTTGTCAAAAACCTAGAAAATTACATTAAAAAACCACGTTAAAAGAATGTTAAGACTGCAAAGTCAAGCACTCAAAAGTCAGGAAATCCCAGAATTAAGGGCACCTGAGCAACACCTAGGTCCCTTTGTGGATCTGTGCCCTGGTAACCAACATGTCTTCCCTAGAATTTTACCTCATGTTACTTAAAACACACTTTTATTTTTAGAAAATAGAGTCCTTGCCCCAAAGTGCTTATAATCTATTATACTTTTAACTTTGTACAAGCAAATCTATTTATCGGGGAGGGGATTGTTTATTTTTATTTCTCCAGGGGTGGGGCCATGGGATAGGCGTTGCTCCCCCGGCTGGTCCAACACTAGGTTTGGGCCAGGGGAGGGGTGCCCCAGCCACAGCAGGTCCAGGTCGGGGCTGAGGCAGGGTTCAGGCTGGGGGGGCGGGGCCCCCCTCCCCTGACCGCAGCAGGTCCAGGGCTGAGTTGGAGCCAAGGCACCCACCTCCTGGCCAGGCAAGTTCCCTGAGCGTCTGCGCAGTGCTCAATAGGCTGCTGTGTGGCCACACAGCTTACAGGATACTTAGCTCCAGACCCAGATCCACTGAATCGAAATGTAACATAGGTGGGCAGAAAAGTGTATGTGACAGGGAGAAATTTTGAGAATGTTAACCTAGACGGACTATTCTTTGGCCTGGGAGGAGACATCAAAATGAGGATCCTTTTGCCAATAGCTGTTGATGGTCTACATAGAAATTGAAGATCTTGGGGAACTTTTCATAAGCACCAGAGATAACCCTAAAAGCTAATACAGCTCTCTGTAAAATATGCTTTAATGTCAAAGGCTGTGTGTGAACCTAACAGCTGCTGAAATTGCCTTAACAGTAAACTGTACTACCCCTACTTAGCTCATTAGTTCACAAAGTGTTTTGAGATACCTAGGACTAAGTGAGGGGCTACAAAAAACTTAATTGGAAAGACAAAAGTTATATGGATCACACAAAGAAAAATATTCCAAAGTTATATTTCCCCAATTCTATCCTAATTCTTGTCCATTTGATTACACACTGGATATCTGATCAAATTTAAAACCTAAATTACTATATAAGTAGGCAGCCCTCTAACGTACCATTAGAAAAACATTTACTATGGAAGACAGGCTAAAGACTAAGTGTAAATTAAACAAACTTGTAGTAAATGTAATAAAAAAATAAACTCCCAACCTAGACACACCAAAAATTAGATATCTAAGCATTATATTACACAGAGTTACACTGAAAGAACGTAAGGATGCAAAGTACTCAGAAGTTAGAAAATGCCAGAATTAAGATTGCCTGTAGAACCTTCATTGAGCTGCCTTGTGCATATGCATTATGACAGTCTCTAGTTATGCAATTACATGCTATTTTTTCCATGGGACCCATCTGTCAATGCACAGGATGTACAATGCTCATGGAATTAATCCAGGTTGTCTATAGGACCCCTACCTCATTTGCTGCAGAAGATGGAAGGGGTGTAGGAAGAGAAAGGATGATTTTGAAGTTTAGGCAGCTGAATGTCACATTGAGAGACTGGATTCTATCCCTGGCTTTGCCACCTTGAAGAAGAGCTCTGTGTAGCTCGAAAACTTGTCTCTTTCACCAACAGAAGTTGGTCCAATAAAGAAGATATTACCTCACCCACCTTGTCTCTCTAATATCCTGGGACCAAAATGGCTACAACAACACTGCAAACAAAGATCCTGTCTGATTATGGACAAGTCACATGAACTAAACTTTTCACAGGCAGCCATATTCCTCATGTTTCCTCATTTTCTGGGTACCCAACTTCTGGGTCTGGTAAGTGTTGAGACCTTGGACCTGCGACTCAGGAAGAGCTGAGCTGTGAACATATGAAGTACTATATAATACTGTATTGTCTAAAAAATCATGCCATAAGCATATCCAAATGGACCTCAAAATTAGTCTACACTTTTGAGTCTCGCTGTGCCTCAGTTCCCCACCTGTAAAATGGGGATACTATTACTCTACCTCACAAGGGTGCTGCAAGATACATTAATGGTTGTGAAGCACAAAGATGCTACAGTGATGAACACCACAGAAAAGCTCGCGATGAAATTAAGAACTCCGTATTCAGAGCAGGATTTGAATGGTGTGCAATAAATAAGGCATGAGACCACAAACTGAACAATGAGGATAAAACAAAATACTGACTAGTTGCTCATTCAGCACTATCTATTCTGTGCACTGAAAGACAGGGACCCTGGTAGAACAAAAAAAAGTATGTGATCATGTAATTAAATACTACATCATAATGCATCTGCACAAATGGATCAAATTAAGGTTGCAGAGGCAACCTTAATACTATCATTTCCTAACTTTAAAGTACGACTTTACATACAAAACCAACTATATTAGCAATGTTAAAGGTGCAATGTTCTTGTTTATATAAAAGCAAACTGAAAAACACAAATTCCATCACATCATACCATGCTGACTATCCCATGATTCTTTAGCAGGACTAGAACCTTTAGATCAACAGCACAGACTTCTGCCACCTGAGCTAAGAAGAATTGATAGCAATAGTAGGTTACTATGTGCTATGCGGGCGAGCCATTAGAGGAAGATGAAGCATACACATTGCCAGAGGGTTTTACAGCTTATTTCCTGACAGCTGAAGAACGTTGAGACTCAGGAATGCTGGGTTCTATTCCAGGTTCCGAGGAGAACATACTCTAATGGATACAGACTTCTGCTTCTGCCCCTGGACCTCCAGCTTCTCCTTGTCCCAGACTGCCTGCAGTTGGCTCCTCAGCCCAGCCTCCCCTCCAGACCTCAAGACCCAGCTCCCCATTCCTCTGCATTTCAGTCAGGCTGCCTCCTCCTTACTGCCTGTGTTAGCAGCAGGAACACCGATTAGAGGAGAACAAGTCTCCCTGCTCTCACAGTTCTTGCGATGTGTCACAGCATCTCCTTGCAGCCAAAGAACAAATTGCAGTGGAAAGTCCTGTTCAGCCCCTGCAGTCTCATGCTAGATCATATCCAGCACAGTTGGAATCATCTTGAGAGTTTAGCTGCCAAACTCCCAAGTCTCTACTGAGCATGTGCAAACAAATTTCAAAGGCTCATAACTAGGCCAAATTCAGGCAGATTTTACAAGGATGACAACAGGAACATCCCTGACATCAGAGCAATCCCCCTAATAAATGTCGAGCCCCAGCTATAAAGCATGGAAGTACTACAATTTTTCAGTGAAATGGTTGTAAGATTTTTTTTTTAAAATGTGGGTAAAGAGACCATTTCCCCCTATTTTTTGGTCTAGGAAATAGTTAAACTGTTTTTGCTTAAATTTTCCAGAAAAATTCAGCCCGAGTCAGGCACCCAGCAGAAAAATTTCAGCCCGAATGGTTAAACTTTGGTGAATTTATAAGAAATTGAAAAGAGTGTCTTATAATGAAAAGTATCTGGCTAACTGCATGCCTATAATAAAAAGTAAGGTAGAGAATGCAGGAAGTAAAGGCTGCAATACCTTTTACACTATTAAAAGCATGCCCTCTATTCACAACACAGATTTCCACAATCATCAACTGTAACACTACAATTAGAAGACCCATTTCTAGTGGGAAGGATATTAAAAGCAGAGTGCAACCAAACAAAGATTGTTTTCATGCAAATGTTGTTAGTAACAAAAAGAGAGATAAGACTAGAGAAAATATGACAAGCTGAATTGTTTCAAAATCTTTTCAAGGTTTTCATGAGGCATCATCAGCTTTTTATCATCTCATGGGAGCAAAAGCTAATTGGTGAGTTGCCATATTTCCCTTTTACAAAACCAAGGGATCATCTATAACAAAAATAAAGACTTTTTGACATACCAGAGTGCCCCATTATAGCATTATCACACAGATTTTTTTAAAAAACAAGGCATTATTACAAAAGTAAATATGAAAAAATATACTAACTTGATCAAGCAGTAACTGAATTTCTATTTTACATTATCAAATATCCTGAGACTAGAATTATTATAAGGGAACCCTCCCTCCAGCATGATTAAGAGGTACTATGTTTGTAGCAGGGGTTCTCTGTTTAAGTGCCAGAAAAGACAAAATCCTCAAGGTAGCACAAAATTGTGCCTTTTGTGCCAACTTGTCTGCTCTTGATTTAAATATGCGTGATGGGATACTTAACATTGAGCACTTCATCACTTCACCTAGAATTAGATGACGATTCCACTTACCAGGGGCTGAGAACTATAGGCAGCTAATACAATAAATTTGCTCTTGCACAGTGGGGAAAATCTTTTGGAAAGTACAAGCTTTCTTCAGGATTCCATAAAAGCCTGAAACGATTATATTTTCATTTTCTTAAGTCTCCCCCTCAATTTGCTGCTCCAAAAGTGCCTCCTGCTTTAATTTACATTCAAATATCATTTCCACCTGTGTTAATTTCCAGTTTTCAAACAGCTCTGGAGTACACACAGAGTTTTTGTTGGTTTACAGTCACCCACCCATAATCTGGAGGAAGGAGAACCACATTGTTTTGTCTGATTCAACATCAGTTCTGAGATGTGAGCTACATAACATGGTAATATAAATGCTTCCATTTACATATGTCCAACTTCTTATCATGTATATTACTTCTTAATGGCCACTTCCTTGTAAATAATTCCCCTTCAGTACCTTCAATCTAGACTCTACATTTGGGGTTGGGAAACAGAATTTAATTCCCTTCCATTCCCCTTTTTAAAATATACTTCCAGACACTAAAAGTTATGACACATGAGAAAGTTAATTTAACCTTGAGAACTATGTTCCTTCCCCTCCCTATACTCCCAAATTACCCGTAGGATTGTTTGTTTGCTATATTTATACTACTGCTTCATACACATTAAGGAAAATCCATATTTGCAGTATGTAGTTCTTTCCAGCACATAGCAGAAAGACCAGCTTCCTATATTTACCAGGTGCTCAACATTAAGCAAAACAAATAGATGTGGCACACTGAGTACTGTCCTGGATACAAATAATTTGAACTCAGTGGTTAGCTGGGAAAAATATCTGTTTGTGTTCTACTTAGAAACACATTTTCAAGTGATTGCACAATTACCAGAGTGTGAAGTGTAACAGTCTGCATCTCCCAATCTTCCACAAGGGCTCCTGTCAATCCCCTGGATACTATCTACATTAATTCCTTAAGTACTTTGTGTTTATGTAACTTTGTTTTTTGCCAGTTACCATTCTGTTTCTTTTTGGCATACAGGTATCTTCTTCCTTGACTTTCAGATAACTTCATGTGGGCAAATGGAACTATAGTCTGTACCTAAAAACTACTCAGCTTCCCTACTTCCCTTTTCAAACTGTTTTGGGGACTTTTAGCACAACTGCACTTATTTTCTACAAGTTTACGAAACACTAGATAAACCTACTAATGAAGCACAGAACATATACTTAGGGCTGGTCCACACTAGGAACTTATATCAGCATAGCTATGTCTCTACAGTGTGTGAAAAATCCACACCCCAGAGAGAGGTGGCTATGTCAACCTAACTCCGAGTGTAGACAGCCTTAGGTCAATGGAAAAAAAGCTACCACCTCCCTGAGAGACGGATTACCTTCGCTGACAGGAGAACCCCTCCCATCAGCATAGGGAGCATCTACACTGAGGCACTACAGCGGCGCAGCTGTGCCGCTGTGGGAGTTTAAGTATGGACATACCCGTATGCTACCTACTGCTTGTTTGAATAATGGTTTTGATACAACCTTACTTTTGGTAGGTCCTTCTTTAAACGCAAATAAAAGCAATGGGTTCAAAGCAAAAACCAGTTAATAGAAAATGTTTAAAATCTTAGAACAAAATTATCTCTGCATAATATCTACAGAAACTCCAGCTCTCAATTTTCAACAAGTAAATTACAAAATATTCAAATTACAGTAAAAAGAAAAGGAGTACTTGTGACACCTTAGAGACTAACCAATTTATTTGAGCATAAGCTTTCGTGAGCTACAGCTCACTTCACAAAAGCTTATGCTCAAATAAATTGGTTAGTCTCTAAGGTGCCACAAGTACTCCTTTTCTTTTTGCGAATACAGACTAACACGGCTGTTACTCTGAAACCTGTCAAATTACAGTATGTGCACTACCACTGTACACAGCCATACGCAACACAGATGATCATGTTGGTCAACTAGTTTAAGCAAAATCTAACTAATCTCAATGGAAAGTTAAACATTAATGGTGTTATGTGGCTCAATTTTTTTAATAGTGTATTCAAATAAGAATTTCCAAACCAAAAAATAATCTAAAAGTAAAAAATAATCTATTTAAGTCTGCATACTTAAAATACCAAGAGTATTTTTATTGATCTAAAAGAACATAAACTTACAATAAAAATACCTTAAAATATACCATAAAACTATAACGTTGCTTCTGCAATGCTATTTAAAACATTTTATGGAATTTTCTTAATAAAAATGTCTCAGAAGTGTGACTGGATAATATAAGTGATATCTTCTTTATGATTTTGTGAATAATAGTTTATTATTAAGCTAAAGCAAACAATCAGAATACATATGCAATATCCAGTACACACAATAGAAAAAGTAAATCATAACCTCTGCAAAACAAGAGATGATAAAAAGTACGAGGCCTACAAAAGTTATGGTCTACTCCATCCCTTGATGACAGACTGGGCTTCATGCCTGGTGATCAGAGGAAGCTTACCTCACTAAATTGAAATACGGATGAAATACATAATCAAGTTTAGAGAAAAAGTTAATGAGATTAGATTAATTCTGTGGAAGCAAGCCTGCTAACAGTAAAAAGGTGATAGTTCACTTAGAGAAATAGGATTTAGGTTTGGGTTTTTTGGGAGGGTAGATAATGGGAGATAAATTACCCAATTTTTTTTTTAACAGTTTGTTTAATAATTCCATAGTTTTCAAAACACGACTTTCATATCAGAAGTGTTTTACACTTGCACAATGTTAATTACTTTATTATACATGGAAGCCTGTAATAGGCTGATTACACAAGAAGACTGCAAACAACCACTGGTACTTTTCTGACACCAGAAAAGTACGTAAGACTGAAACATCACCAAGAGTACATAAAAAACCATCAGCATAAACATCACCAAAAATTACATAAAAAAAACTAAGCAGAAAAAAACAATTTTCAAAAAAGTGGTTTAGAGCAGTGCCACTGCCTTTCAGCAGCTTCAAATGGCCACGAACAATTCTGGGTTTCCGTAGCTCCACAGGCATTAATCAGGATTCACATATAATAAATAATGTACCACAAAATATACATAAAGTATGGCAATAATTCCATTAAAGGGTTATGGTGACATTAACAGACCACTCAAGCTCCACCCTTGTGGTGTCTGTCATCGCCAGAAACCTTTGATGGAATTGCAGCCATAGGCCCCAAGCCTGCAGTGAGATGATGTTGTGGACCAGGGCACCTATATGGAGACCCACTGAAGTTACTGGGATCTGTTGGACACAGATGTCCATGTTAGCAAATCCCAAGGCAGCATCAGAGCCTTACTATGTACAATTGGGAGTATATTATTTCTTATTGTACATGGAAACCTTAATAGAATTATAAAATACATGGGTGTTTACATTTTTATTTTTCTGTACTTGATATCATAAGACGACATCAGTAAGTACATAATAAATTATGCACTTTCTGGAATGTAAATCTTTTCAAATTCCAACTGTTAAGATGGGAAATAACCAGGGAAGGACCACAAACCATGTAGGATTGAACCAGAGAGGATGACAAAATATGCAGAAAGGGGACCCAGCATACAAACAGAGGAAGGGATGGAGGGGAAGGGCAAAACACTGATCTGTTTTAAACCATGTATAATAAATAATGTATCCCAAAAGTGTATATCAGTTATGACTGTAGCTTCAAGTTGGGGTTCTAATAACATGAACAAGCCACTTAAGCTTTGTTCTCAGGGCTTATGTCACTAGAATCTCTTTATGGAATTACAGCCTTGTACAGGAGTTCGGGGGACATTATTGTTTATATTAAAGCTACCATTCCAGGCATTTACCATGGATCCAAGAACATTTGCCCCACCAATCTGGAATGAGTCACCTGGAAGAAGAGTATATTAAAAGCTACAGCAAGATGTAGGTAGCAAAATTCTCAGAATTTTGGATCACCCTAGATATAAGACAGCAGTCTGAAAATGTTTTAGATCCCTTCCTTAAATGTTGAAGTATATTTGCCACGATCTGTAAATTGGAAGTTCCAGTACACTAATGGTGCATAGAATTTCCATGCTTTGTTACACTTTCCTGAGAGTAAAGCAATTAGAATAAACCTTAATCCTAGGAACAAAGTTAATTTTTTGCATTTTAAACTTTTGGGCTATTCCCTGACACTCTATATATGTAAATTGGATTGCTAAACATTGTCATTTGAGCAAAAAGAACTATTTTAAGCTATTGTTTTTTTTATTAAAACCCATAATAAACAGACCTAAAAAAAAAATCACACTAACAAAATAAACTAAATATGAAAAGTTGCATTGAAAGGGCATGTTACATTATTCTTAACAGGACCATGTAGAAACATTCCAATGGCAGTGTTATCAAAATAAAACAAAATTACATTAAAAAGACCCCACAGCCTGGTCACACTTGGGACCTTACCTGTAACTTTGGCTGGTAGGGGTCTTTACTCTTGTACTACATGGCTCATTTACATCAGACATCATATTTGTATACCCTGAGAAATCTGACACTGAAGTCCTTATTCTATGGTCCACTTCTCCATTAGAGTTAGTGATAAAAGTCATTGGCACCCTGCTGCCCAATTTAAATTGAGAACCAAACGCTTGTGCAAAGTTCTCAATCTGGTATGTTGCTCTAGGCTCTACATCCTTCTGGGGATCTATCTGGCTAGCTAACTCCTGAGGTGGAATCTGAAAGCTTGTTGAAGATTCTAAATTTTTCTGTTCCTTCTGGCTACTCAATTTCTGAGATGTAGACTGGTAGTTTGATGAAGTCTCTAAATTTTTCTGTGAATCTATCAGATCATCCAGCTCTTGAGAAGGAGTCAACTGTTGATGAGTAGCCTCCAAAGCAGATAAATAAAAACCTGGCTGAGATCCAAGCAACATCCCAAAAGGAGGCTTTGGCAATGCAGTTGGCAACACTGAGGTAACAGACTGGCTGAAGCCACACTCAAGAGGAGATGTAGTGTATATCTGTTTGTCTTGAAACAAACTGTGGTTATGGAGAGTTGAAGACAAACTAACAAACTGGAAACTGGGTCCAAAAGCAAAACCAGTGCTATTGGTCGTTCTTTCAAAAGCCTGTTGGAGGTATTTAGAGTATTCTTGCAACATGCTTGCCTTATCATTTGAAGCTGTTTGAGAGTTTGGGCTCAAATGTTCTTCTTGAACCATTTCTGAATGTTCTCCCGAGGTGTGCAAGTCTACACGTTGTTCAGTTATACTGAAAGGATCTTCCTTCTGGCCTTCTGACTTGTGAGAGTACTGGTCCAAGAGACTCTGCAAGACTTCATCAGGAATTCCAGACTTGTCATGGCAAGACTTCATTTCAGTATTTAGAGATGTTGAATCAATAAGAGATAATGGGGCTTCATTATCCATAACACTGACACCTGCAGACTGGATGACAGACTGTTGGGAGGCCATATGTCCAACATTTATAGAAAAGGCACTGTTACTGCTGGCAGTTTGTAAATATCTTCTTTTCTTTGAAAATTGCATGGCATCATCATAATTGCTACTTATTTGACCTGGTTTTCCACCTGCATTTTGGAGAAGACCAATAGCTTCTACACCAGTATTGGTTACTATGCCAAGAGAGCCACTTTGTTTCCCAGGCAGTGGTTTTTGCCCAATAATATCTGGTAATGGTGACACAAAATTAAGGTAACTTTTGTCTGCATTTTTTCTGTTTCCTTTTTTGAAGACCAACTTTGGCACCTTTTTTTGTAATTCTTCCATGCCAGCACCAACTAAGCTACCACTGGAAGACACAACAGGAATCTCTACTGCATAATTCTGCATGGTCATATTACTTGCAACTTGTGATTCAGTTACTTTATTACTAGACTTATGTCCTTTGTTTTCAATGGATATACTTTTTGTTTTACTTTTTCTCCTTGAAGAACTTGTACTTCCCTGAGACAACACAGCCAGGCTCCCCATGTTATGATTTGATGATCCAGGTTCCATTCCAGCACCTGCTTTACCTATGGCTTCACCGCATGTTCGTCTGTGCTTCAACAGTCTATCAGTCCTTGAAAAATACTGCTGACAAGTGTCACATTTGTATGGCTTTTCTCCACTATGTGTTCTCTTGTGTCTCTCCATATGGTACTTCTGGATGAATTTCATGCTGCACTGGTCACATCCAAATGGCTTCTCCCTACTGTGGATCTTCTCGTGTCTCTGGAGCAAGTACTTCTGGATGAAACCCATGCTGCACTGGCTGCACTGGAAAGGCCTTTCCCCAGTGTGAATGAGCACATGTCTGCGCAAGTGATAGGAGCTCCTGAAGGCAGCGCTGCAGTGTTCACAGACATGAGGTTTCTGACTTGAGGACAAGATGGCAGCTTCTGTGTCTCCCACCAGTGGGGGTTTGGATGAGGCGCTCTGCTTGCGCTTGGCTTTGATTCCCTGAGATTCTGGCTTTGGCCTCTTTGCCTTCTTGCCGTGGGTGTCGTGCTTTGGCTCATCGGAGCCCCCAGGGGTGCCCTCACTCCTGCCGCTCAGTAACAGGTCCCGGTGGGGATGGTGGTGCAGGTGGTGGAGGAGGCTTAGGTCCTGAATCACACTCTGGCTGGCTCCTTCCCCACTGCCACTGCCCAGGGCTGGGTGCCTCTCCTCCCCAACCCCTCCGAATAGCCCCCCATAGTGCTGCTGCTGTTCCTCTTCGCTGGGTTTCTCCTGCTTGATGCTCACCAGCGACTGGAGGAAGCCCCAAGGGCTCCTCTGCGAGGAAGAGGAAGGGAAAGCCCCAGCCGGCTCCTTCTTGAAAGTCACGTCCTGAGGCGGGGGCGGCGCGGGAGGCTCGGCCGCCGCAGAGGAGGAGGCGGAGGCGCCGGCGGCGGAGGGGGGCGGCGGCAAGACGCACTGCGAGGGGTGCTGGGCCGCCGGCGGGGGCGCGGCCGCCCGAGTGAAGCTGGTGACCGGCGGGAGCCGGTGATTGAACATGACCATGCTGGGGGGGAAGGTGGGCTCCATGGCCGCCGCCCTCTTGCTGCCGCCACCGAGGAAGCCGCTGCCGAGTTTCATCCCCCAGGAAGCCGGGCCGGGGAGGAGGCGCGGCCCAGAGGGGCTGCGGGACCCGCCGCTCGCCCGCAGCCGGACGCCGCTCGCTCAGGGTGCTGCTCAGCGCCCGTTCACCGAGCCGGCCCCGCCCGGGCGCATCGTCACCGCCCCACCCGCGCCGACGGGCAGCACCCGGCCCTGGCTGCACTTACGGCTCCCGCCGCCGCCTCCAGTCAAAAATAACGCCGCGTCCGCTCCACAATGGAATTAGCAGCCCCCGAGCGCGACACTGCGCATGTGCGGCGCGCGGCATGCTGGGAACGACCCAGTCAGGAGGGCCGCGCTGGGCGGGCAGCGCTCGGCAGCCAGTGCGCAGGCGTAACAGAACCCCACCACCCTGCCCCCCTTCGCACCCATCAGCCATCTCTACCCTGCAGCCCCTCAGGCCGCCTGGGCTGCGCCCGGGGGCAGAGGATTGCACCTCATTGCTGGGGGAGACCCGGGTGCAGCTGCCCTCCCTGTGCTCACGGAGTGACACAGAGCGGGGCAGGGGTTGCCATTGACACAGCCCTGCTCTGCACCCAGTACGGGTAACGGACTGTGCGCTCACCGGGGCCACACGGAGCCGGGTGCCGCCGTCCAGAGCACGTTGTCCCACACCTGTGCATCGCCGCCGGCACTGGTCCTAGCGCGAGCGCGCAGGCTGCGTTTCGCAGTTCAGGGAGCCGAGCCTGATGGAGAAGCCCCGTGAAGACCCAAGCGAGCATGTGTGACGTTACCTCTGTGTGTTGTGGCCTAAGTGCCCTGTTACGCAGCCCAGGGTACAACACAGGCCGCTAACGGTGTTTCAGACCTGTTAGTGTAACCCACGTGTGGAGGGGTGTGACAGGTCTCCCTCGTGAGCCTGCATCGTCGCCGGGCTTTTCAGGCATGTTAAGCCAACTCAGCCGAACTAATATGAGGCGGCGGGGGACGACGACACATACCGTCTTTCTCCCACCAACACTAGGCCTAATGCAAGTAAAACCACGTGTGCATCTTCACTCCTGCAAGGTATCTGTAGGATTCGGATAGAGATATAAATGCGTATTGTTTTTGTCGTCAGACTCAAAAATAATTACTTTGACATGCATGCATTTATTAATGCCCTTCTACACACAAAGAAATTAATAGTTTATGTATTTATCAGGAACCAGATTCCGATATCCTTAGCGAGTTAGCATCATATTGCACTGACTTCATTGACATTAATGGAACCACTCCTGAAATATTACTTAAGAGTAAGGATATCCAAATTTGGCGTATTGATTGTATATGTGTATACATTCATAACATATGCATACTTGCTTGTGGGCATTTCATCTGAAATCTGAAAAGTGCAAATTGGAAAGCACAGCCAGATAGTTCACCCTTTCTTTCGAAAAAAAATAGCACAGAGTAAGAGAGCTCAGTTAAAGAAAACTGTGCAAGCAAATTAATTGTACATTTAGAGAACTGATCATTAATATACCTGAAGACCACTACATAATTCCTCTCAGATCAGTATAGCCCAATTGCAACACACTTTGGGCACACAGTTGTAACAAATACGCACATGCCTGATTAATGGTGCTGCTTGCCATTTTAGTTGCATAGATGAAAATCCCTTCACTATTACTAGGTTTGGCAGAATTTGATTTTGATTTTTTTTGTAATTTTGACATATATAAATGTATATTTCAAGCATTTTTTTCAACTTTTATCTATTTACATTTTCACAGTTGCAGAAAATTACCATTACTTAATGACAGTACACACAGATATAAAAAGTTAAAGCCTTATAACACAAATTGTCAATATCACATTAGCATCTACAAAGTAAATATCATTAAACTAAACTAAGAAGTTCTCAAGCAGCATTTCTCTTTGCCTATCTGTACATTTCTATTATTATTGATGGAGATTTTTTGTCAGTGTGTGTGTATTCGGTGAAATCAACGTTAACTGACATTTACTGGTAAAAATCTAATCCTTCCAAATGTAATTATAATGGACTGATGCAACTTCAGAAACACATTCACAATCACACCACTTTAATTTTTTTAAAAAAACCTCTCCATGAAAGATTACAGCTGACATTTTTCTTCATTTTCACTAGTGCTAAACTAGATATGCAGCCTTGACTACTACTAACTTTTGAATAAAATTATGTTTAATTTCCAACCATTGATTCCCAAAGCTTATTTATTTATTTATCTCGATGGGTTTTTAATATTGCATCCCAAATATAATATGCCCCCAGGTGTATTAGTAACTTCCTACTGAACTGATTAAAACTTTTTTTTTTTCCATGAATGGAACTGTAAGGGCACAAACTATAACAACAACTTTTGGATTTTTTTACATTCCATTTGCTATATTTTTTTATATATATATAAATCACCTTTAAAGATCGTGAAGTAATTTCCAGAGGCCTATTTGCAGCTATTAGAAAGTCTTGCAGTAGATTTTAAAAGTCTTCCAAAATATATAAAAGATGTAAATATTAAACCTGGGATATAAGACGTTTCTATACCCTACAGAATTTTGAAGTCAGTTATTAAGACAGACTAGTTCTTGCTACATTTCATGTAACTCTAAATGCAATTCCATTTAAACGGCATGCAAACTAAAACTTAGTTATATATAAAAACCAACTTGAATTGTGAAAGTTTAAGACTGTCAAGTGTAACTAAGTGTTAAAAAAAAGACTAGGAATTCAAAAACTTAAAAGCAGCAGTAAAATATTAGTCAATGCCTATGAGAAATGAGTCTGTCCCTTTATTCAGGGTGTCTATGTTTAATGGTAAGATGGGATGCATATAAGCTAGTCCAAGCATGAAGGGCAGTAGGACACTCATATGGAAAGCCAACTTTGTCCCTCAGTTATCAAGATAAGAAACCTGTCATTTCTCTCATTCACTCTGTCAGCCTTGAGATACTCTAAGCAGACTTACCTCTGTGTTGTACACCCCATATATCAGGAAGATGAAGAGACCCTGTAAAATAAAATGGAGGGAAAAAGCTGTTAACTCTAATCATTTCAGCAGTAGAAATACCTGAAATAAACTTTCCTGGGAACAGACAAAAGAAGACACACTTCATCAAGGTCAATTTATTTTTCTATTTTTCAACATTATAAGCTGTACCTTGAGCATTTGTTTGATAATGTGGGAGTACATTGCCTACAATATTTGTGCTATTCAACTGTTTGGCAATAAAATATTCAGGACTAAAGAATCTAAAATGTTAATTAGAAAAATTTATGTCACACCTGAATGGTCTTTTGAACATGAAATAAAAAAACATCAAAAATGCTATTAAAACAAACGAAGAAAAGAGCAAATATTTATATTTCTAAATATCTTTTAAAATGCAATCACTAAAAAGTTTATCGTTTATTACCATGTTCTATAATAAAAATATATGTATGCATGCATACATATGTTTGTGTTTGATATATAGATACATACATACCTAAAATCACAAATATTCAACTTTTAAAATGAAACTAAAATAGCAATAAAATGAGAGATGTAGGATTATAAGGAAAAGTATAGAGAAAAGTAACAACAATTAAATGAAATAGCTAAATTGTTCAATATTTCATTAATCAGAGATCTCTGTCTTGACAGTAGGGAGTAGTGAACTCTCAAGGCAGACTTAGACAATACAAAATATTACAGAACAGTAGATACTAACCATGATTTATCAAAGCCAATATATTTATAAGCTTCTTCAAATCTGACTAGCATCAGACAATAAACAAGCAAAAAGACATTCTGGACTTCTGTGGGGGCTCTGTGCAGTCTTTTCACAGGGATCTATTTGCAATATCAAGGGCTGAGTTAATATACTGTTAATTCTTCCAAAGACCAACTACAGGCAAGATCCTTCAAAATATGAGCAAAATACATTAATTAGGAACAAAGCAAATCAGAAAAACGTTATAAAGTTGTAGAAGTACTTTCTTAGGGAAACTTTTCAGTAACTTGAGTTCAACACCTCTGGTATAATTACCCTGAAGAAATAAAAAGGGAGTCTCATATTTGCACCCAGAATTTTGAATTCATATGTGGGCCTACCCTACGTTGTAAGAACTTTGTTTTGTTTTTTCCATTGGCATATACAAGCTGCCTGTAACACTATGACACCTGGGGTTTTCTGAAGTTACAGATTTTAAGTTCTATATAAAAATTATTTAAACACAGCTAGGGTATTCTTGCAGTTGTTACATCATCAGAATTACTGTATCAAGAAATATTGAACTATAACGGAGATTATGCACATTTAGTATTTCCCCAGGTTACACATTATGGAAGTTAAACTCTTGAGGGGGAGAATAAGATTAATTAATTTATAATAAAATAATTAAGAAATATTAAACTCCAGTTCACCTTTCTGGGGTGTTTTTTTCATAATGAAAGCAGTTTATTTAATGATACATATAGACTGACACAAAGGACAGACACCTGGTTCTGGCTATATTGTACACTTAGTATTGAACATTCTGCACTTTTATATTGTGCTTCTTGTTTGCAAAATAAGTGCCAGATTCTGCAAACATGGCAATTCATGTAAGTGAAGTTACTTACGTGCATAAGTGTTTGCAAAATTGGGTCCTAATTTTGCTTTCAAATAAGGGTGAGCACAAAATTTCTTATGTGGAACATATAGTGTAAAACACAAGGATTAATTAATTTTAGTATATCATTGGCTTCTCTCAGAGAAGAATTTGAAATGCATGTTGCTTAGAGTACAGGAATAGATTAGCCTAAATTTACATATTTCAGTAACTGAAATAAAATTCAGAGATGCATGAAATATAGTTACAGAAAGTAAAATAATTATGGTTATATGATAGGTAGTAACAAGAAATTAATAATAATGTATGAAATTTCAATTGAATGTTCAAACGTGACTAACCAATAATCAAATGAAGTTAGTATGATACACAGTAATCCAAGCAGTAGCACAATTGTTATTACAAAGCTGAAATACTATGTAACTTTTTTCTAATATTCTGCACAGAGAATTATTGTATAAACATGGATCCTTTATACAGACCTAAAGGTCAATCAAGCTTATGCCAATTAGTATTGAAGACTGTCATTGACAATTAACATTAAGATAAAAGTTATAAATTTAAATAATTTGAACATTATTATTTATGGCCACATATGGACTGAACATATGCAGCTGCAGAGGACTAAGAGGAGGAGTAAGATACACACCTGTATGGCCTCCTCACATCTCTGTTGCAGGTGTAAAAGCAGGAGCTGAACTCTTGGTACTTCTCTTTCCAGATAGGTGGACAGGGAGTGGGTGGGGCGGGGCAGGGCAGGAAAGATGAGTTGACACAGGGAAAGCAGTAAGCTGTTATTGGTAAGAACAAATAGATTACTACTCCATGGGAGCAGGGAAGGAATTGTGCCTCTCTTAGTACAGATACTCTCATCTAAAAAGTCCCTTCATTAATAGGCATAGAAGACACACTTATTTTATTATTTGCATTACAATAGCACCTAATGACCCCAAGTGAGGTTGGGATCCCATTTTGCTAAGTACGGTACAAATACAGAATAAGAGTCCCTCCCTTGAAAAGTTCACGGTCTAAATGGACAACACAGACAAAGGGTAGGGGAAAGGGTAGAACATACAAGCGGAGCTGAGTCTCATTTTCCAAGAGTTCAACAGAAATGTTTGACACCTCTCCTCTGTTGTTTTACCTAGAAGTTCCCACCGGTCCTTCAGATCAGCTAGGGGCTACTACTCTGCCTTTTGGACTTTGAAAAACACAACCATTGTTGCTCTGTCTAGTGTTTACTCAGAAAACCTCTTTAACTGGGGCTCTCTCTTGGGTATAAATCAGTTGTTTATCTTTAAACCTCAACTGTTCTCATCAAAATTGTCCTTCCTACCATTTATAAGACAGCCCATGGACAGTTTTAACCTTTAACTATTCCTCAAAATCTGTTCTACCTTGGTTAGTAACAGTTGACATATTAAAAGTCTATTTGGATTTAGAGCAAGAAAGCCCTGAGGCCCAGTTCCTTTATCAGAACATTCACCCCATGATTTATCATTTGTTCCTTCAATCTGCTGCTATTTGAAATTTGCTAAAAGCTTTTTTTTATTGACAATATATTTGTAAGATTTGAAAGACGTAAAATATGCAGTGTATCAACATCTGTTAAACATTGCATAACATCAAAAAATGAATATGAAGTATGTTTATGTCAACGTTTTAAATATTCCCTGTATCACGACTTTTCTTTTTGGATCATATCATCCTTCAGAGTGTATGGCATTATTTAATCTTGTTTACCTTCAATAGTTACATTTTTGAGGCTCTTGCACTTTCATTTGCTCAACATAAAAATGAACAGCTAAAAATTCCCAAGTACTAAAAATACAGCCTGAGATACTTCAGTGGATCAATTAAATATATTGGAAAATAAATTGTAAATCTAAGTTTATCACTTTGATGCAATGTAAAGGAATTAAAATACCTGAATTGTCATTTTACTATGTAAATTCCTGACATAACCACAAATATTTTAACACATGCATCTAGTATTAAAATATTAAAACCTTTCTTTACAGAAATAAGTCTCTGTGTTGTAAAATACATTCTGTAATATATATACAGTGAGGAAACAGAGAGAACACTTCACCTACAGACACACGGAATTAATTATGCTTATTTATTCCATGTGTAAGAAATGGGTGCATATTTTGTGGCAGTAGGCATGTATGGATTGCAAAAATTACATGGTGAGATTGAGCAATCTCCCTAAAATCATAGATGAATTACATCCACTCTTGTCCTTGACAAGGGTATAGAAAATTTTTACCATTCAAAGGCCAGGCTTCATAGACACCAGCTTGTGTATGGCCTTGCAGCATCAGGGATAGAACTAAGTACCCTCAACTCCAAAATACAGGCTTTTATCACTCAAATTAAAGAACTATTTCCATTAGCTTGTCCAAAGTATTTGTTTTGACAGAACCATGTTGCCATTTAAAATTACATTAAAAAGCTTCAAATTTAGCGCCTCAGACATGCATAGGAACGGTTCACATCTCTTAGCTATTGTTCAAATCTGCATTCTGTGAAAATGCAGGGAGATAGCATGGCTTTGGTTCATATTCAGAAGGTTTTCTTCATAACCATAAATACTAGAAACTTTTAAACATTATTAAAGATTTAATATCCGAGGTAAAATAGCATTCTGGCTCATTTTCCCACTGGAAGAATAAGGCCACTTTTTTTTTCCCCCCCTCCAAACTCTGTCCTGTGCATATTGCTGTGGGGACAAATCTACCTCGTACTCAAGAAGATCTAAAGCAGAACAAACAACTTTAAAGAGCCTTGCCTACAACAAAGGACAACTTCAGTCCATGATTCTTCACTATAGGTTGATTGAAGCCATCCAAAGGAAAAGAGGTAGCAACTGTTGAAGAGACCTGAGTTATAACCAAGGCAGGGAGTGATCTCCACCATACCACTCAAAGTTAAACAAAAACAATTATCTAGGCTCCTGTAGCAAACATCTTCCTCAGGAACAAGTGCTGCTAAGGGGCCTCATGGAAATTCCAGTAGAAATAATTGAGATATTTATAAATGAGGGGTAAGCACATTTGCCAGGCTATTAACATAAATACCACATACAGCCAAATTCTACTATTCTTGCTCATGTTTAGTAGTACCTAACAGCACAATTAACGCCATTAATTTCAATGAGACAATTCCTGAAGTAAGTACTGCTTAATGTGTGTAAGGGAGACAAATTTTGGCTCATGGGAAATGGAAGGTTTAAAATTATTACCTAGAGATACAGATGTAACATTGTAAGCAAACAGGGATGCAATCACAATGTGATCCAAGTGTTTCTGTCAGGTACAATTCTACATTTTCAGGTATTCGTTTACCTTGGACCTACAGATAAATTTACTTTCTGCAATAGGTTCTGACAATATATCAAGTTGCAGCAGCCATTTCAAAATGTCTGTGTGTACATTTACCATGATCTTTAGTGTAGTTTTATATATCATATTGCCCTTCCTTTTGTTGCCTAATAATTTAGGGCTTGATCCAGGGCCAATTCAAGTCAATGGGAGTTTTTCCATTGATTTGAATGTTTTTTTGGATTAGGTCCTTAATCTCTAGAGATTGGATTAAACTAATTTAATATAATAACTTTCATTCTACTATAACAAAAATGTTGCAAAGACTAACTAAAGGGTTAGAGGACTGATGAGACAGTAAATTGGATCTAGTGCAAATTGTATAACTACATTGTCTGAAATATAATTTAGTGATTTTGGTCAGAATTCAGATGGTTTAAAACATCCCTTGAAGATCTAGAAATATGAATTTACTTTCTAACAAATCATACAGGGAGTTATCTATCCTATGTTTTATTAGTGAGTTACAGATATAACCTATGAAAGCTTTCCATCTTATTTCTACCCAGTCACTGAATTCATGCTAGATGTTGCCTGTAGAGCTAATGTCATGTGAGTCAACAGTTCTGCCACATTCTTTTCCTCATTTTTCACAAATCAGATAGACTTTCTTTGGATTAGAAGCAGTCAGCACCAGATTTAGGGGCAGGCGACCCAGAAGACTGTCTGGGCTACCAGGCTTGTTGGGGCAGGCACCAGGCTCAGGGTGCTGTTTTCGTTGTTTGCAACAAGAGGGAAAATAGAATTTGTGCAGTAAAATGTTTCAGATATCACTAACCTCCTAGAATGTTCTGGACCTTTGTAGAATCTCACGGAACCTTCCAGACCTTATGGGGACTACATTTCCCCTGAACATCTTGGAATGTTGTCAGCTGTGCCCTTGCAGGTATATAAGAGGCAGGGCATTGCCAGTAGGTCCATGAGATACAAGAACAAAGTGAAGTGAAGTGAAGTGAGAGTCCAGCTATGATATTGTGAACCTTTGTTTTATTGTGTAATTGTGAAAGTGTACTTGTGTTTTAAGACTTGAAGGGTGTAAGTAGCAACTAATAAAGGACATATTTAATGAGACACCAAAGATATCTATCGAACCCCTATCTATGCAACAATATTAGAAATACTGTTATTTTTTTGCTCAGGCTTAACACGTAATATTTGATGACTTCCTAAGACTGCAAAACATAGACTTTTGCTCTCCCTAATACTGTCTGTTTTCCCCCATAGAAAATAAAAGAACCCGAAGAACCCTTCAGGACCTCAGTATAGGAAGTCAAAAGCTCCATTGCAATCAAGGTTGCAGGAAGAGGCAAATTTAATGGGAAAATATCTGAAACAGAACACAGACTGGGCTTTAGGCAGTTGTAATTGTCCCAGTGCAGAAGAAATTGAGGAGCGAAGTGTAAATGATGGACATCCTACTGAGTAATTTGCAGATTTACCTGAACATAAGGAATGGAAACTTGAGGAAAGTGATGGAGAATTGTCCAGTTTTTCTGGTGACGTAAAGGAGAGTGATGATAAAGAAGAACATGGCTCACATGAAAAGGAGAGTAACAAGAAAAAAATCTGGTTTACATGAAAAAAGAGAGAAATGATAAAGAAGAATCAGCCTTGCATGATGACAGAAACAGCAGTGAAAAAAATTGCATATCACAAATCGATATGTCGGATCCTGCTTTATGGTGGGCAGTTCTAAACTCTGCTGATATTGACAGTATAATTTTGAACAGGCTGGGGAAAATCGAGGATATGACTTTCCAGTAAATAAGAAGAGACACTTTTCAAAGTCACACTGCAAAAGAGTGCTCAAGAATGGTGAGAAACTGACCCGGTGTTGGCTAGTTTCCTTGAAATCAAGTGAAAAAGTGTTCTGTTTTTGTTGCAAAATATTTAACAAGAATGCCAAATCATTGCTTGCGCTTTCTGGGGACAGTTACTGGAGTAACTTAGCTGATGCTCTGAAGCAACATGAAAAGTCACCCAGCCATTTTATGGCCTACTCCAAATGGATGGAGGTCGAGTCCAGGCTCAAGCTGAATAAATGCATAGTTGCAGAAAACCAGCACATTATTAATGTAGAAACCCAGCATTGGAAGAATGTGCTCAAGCGTCTGATTTCAATTACAAACAACAATTTGGCTTCCCAGGGTTGTCGGATAAGTCGTCAACTCGACATAATGGTACTTTCCTTGGTTTGGTAGAACTCCTTGGGAAATAGACAACATCATGTGTGAGCACCTACATCGAGTAGTTCGTAAAGAAGCTATGGACCATTACAGTCAATCAAAACGAATTGACTGACCTTATGGCAAGGAAGGTGTTTGATAACATATTGATGCAGCTTGGCAAAGGAAAGTACTACACTGTAATAATGGACTGCAGTCCCGACACTAGTCACAATGAAAAGATGTCATTTACAGTAAGATTTGTTGACAATGATGATGGCTGTATCCAAGTAAAGGAACACTCTCTGTTTCCAGTCTGTGGATAACTCTACTGGAAAAGGCCTACCAGAACTCTTTATGAATGTTTTGAATGAGAATAAAACAAAGCTTCAGGACTGCCAAGACTACGACAATGGTGTGAACGTTGAAACAGTGGCATCCAGGCAAGGATCCTTGCACTGAATCCAAGAGCTTTTTTTGTGCCTTGTGGCTGCCATTCCCTCAACCTCGTTGTGTCAGATGCAGCGTCATCTTCTTTAGATTCAGTATCTGTCCTTGGAGTATGGGAAAGGATGTAAGTCCTGTTTTCAGCATCAGCTATCAGTTGGAAGATCCTCATGGACAATGTTACAAATCTGACCATGAAGCTGCTAAGCGACACTCACTGGCAGATCTGCATTGACAGCAAAAGGCCAGAGAGGTACCAAGTGACTGAGGTTTACGACACTCTGATGGAACTGGTGCAGTCAAGTAAAGCTGAGGCCAGAGTCCGACAAGGCCGAAAGCCTAACAAACCAGATCACTGACTTCAAATTTCTGGTCTCAGTAATGGTTTAGCACAATATCCTGTTCCAAGTAAACATTGTAATCAAGGCATTACACACTCAGTCAATGGACATTGCGACCACTACTACTTGATGAGGAGCTGCCTTGATTTCATTGTGGCCTACAGAGACAAAGGATTTAAAGATGCCATCACTGCTGCCAAAGAAATGGTGGAAAACTTAGGAGTTGAGCCTGTCTTCAAGAAAACTCATATGCATTGGTAGAAGAGAGAGTTTGGTTTCAAGGGCAGAGATGAGGTGATGGGAAGCTCAGAAAAAAATTCAAGAGGGAGTTTTTTTGCTTGCTTGTTGACACCGTGCTTGAGTGTCCATCGAAGAAAGGTTTGGACAAATAAAGCACCATGAAAAAACCTGGGTGTTTTTTTTTTTGTACGAGTTTAGTAAGCTACCAGCAGACAGGAAAACACTCTTGAATAATTGTATAGACCTTCACTAGACACTGACTCATGGGGAATGTTTGGACATCAATGATAAAGACCTCTGTGTCGAATTGGACAACATCCATCACATTTTGCAACATGGGAAGACTCTCCACTCCAAGTTCTCCAGTTCATTCATGATTCAGAGCAGAAGGACACTTTTCCTAATATTTGGCAGGCCTATATTGGTATACTATTTTCATCAAATCCCTAAAAACCTTTCAGTAATTTTCTTCTATTACATTATTGGGCCAGTTCTCCAACACTTACTGACACGAGCAATCTCACTGAAGAGAGATCCAAAGACTGGCCAATGCCATTTTCAAGCAATAAAATAGCAAATGATGTCAGTCTCTCATTGGCCATCGTCGACTGAAGATGTGTTTTAATGAGCCTGAGCTTTGAAAAGCTGCACTCACCACATATGGCTGTGACCGGCAGCGTGAGCAGAATCCTCCTTACAAGAGCGGGCCCTATTTTTCATAACTACTGTAAAGTCAGAATTACAAACCCCAATATTACACTTCTGTGGAGACTTGGCATTTATATTTTGTAAAGGACAATAATTCCAATAGCACATGAAAACTGTGATGATCCCAAAGCTTTCTCTAATGGTAAAATTTACACTACAATGTTCTTAAACAGATATTTGATGTGTTCACTTTAGTCTTAAAATGAGATTCTAATCTGAAAATGGTTTTCTGGGGTTCCATGTTTATGTTCTCAAAGTCTCTTCCATACAAATGTATTCAGTTTACAGATAAAGTTCTAATAAGTGCCAGCACAGCAGAAAGTTGTGGGGTGGGGGATGGAAGAGACTTAAAACTCCTCAGATCCACCATGGTTTTAATGTAAAGTCGGTCAGCTAAGTTTCAGGCATATACTAAAGAATCATCTCACTAACTCTCCTAAAAATCCTTATTTTGGACCCATGCATGAAAGTGGACAGGAATCTGCTGCATTTGGAGCAAGGAGAAAGGTACCAAAATTATCTGGAGATAAAAAAAATAGTACAAGTTGGAGACCTCATTACTCTTTTTATATTTAAAAAAGAGACAAGTCAGGTAGTATTTCATGCTCAGTATGGAATGAGAGAGAGAGAAAGCTGGAGTTCAGTGGGTTTCACATTCTGCCTATTTCTCTGCTGGGATCCTCTCTCTCTCTATTTTTCTTTTCCCCATTGAGCCCTTATCACCACAACTGAACAACCCCATCCTTGGACAACTGTCATGGAACATTGTTTCCAACGGTCTATCCCATCGCCTGGTACAAGGACACCACCCAAAATAGTCTTCTCATGGTTAGCAAGAGGGGAAAATCATCACTCCGTGGGTGCCTTGTAGCAGGGGCAACATTAAGAGACCTCACATACTAAGGAGTACAAGGGAGAGCTCAGAAGACAGGAGGAGAAAGGAGGAGACAAAGGTAAAGAAGATGGTCAGACGACAAGAGAGGAAGAAAGATGATGATGGTGAAGTAGGGAACTGCATCAGGGTGCTCAGATGGGTGCAGTATAAAAGGGGTAGATCACAGCTGGGTTAAGATGTCAGAAATGTTATCAGTCTTAGACCTAGACAACAAGATGAATGTTAAAAGGCCGATCATGAAAAGAAAATGATTCTACACTGTCCAAAAGGAAGTATTAGCTATCAATAGGAAATTTGAAAAAGTAAGGTATTGGTTGACTTCATGTGGTAAATATTAAACCCTCAGCTTGAGGTAGTGGTTTGTGATTGCAGCTCTGCCATTGTTAGCCTAACTAAAAGAGAAAAATACACTTAAAAAGGACAATGATAGCTTGAAAAAAGAAATCACAATTCTGTCTAAAAGTAAGTGGCGCTCCACACAGCCATAGAAGTCAACCCATGCAGTATGACTTGCTGTACTGGGGCTTAGCTGACTATGCAGGGGAGCACTGAAACTGACTATACACAAAGTGCTGTCAAACGTACAAAGTAAAACCAAAAAAAGACAAACATTGTTTCTCACTGACTTCTTTTAGTTATCGTAATTCAAGTTATTACTTGTTACTGTATTTTAAAGAGTCTCTAGCCCTTTTCCCATCGGGATCCACATGGGCACAGGAGTGGAGTAGTTACACGATCCAAATATTAGTGATTCCAGTTCTCTCGTGCTGACAGGCCCCTATAAACATCAAAGAAGCGGAAAAACCCTTATGCATTTTTTAAAGTAGGGTTTTTTTAAAAAAATAGTTTTCGGGAATAGTATTTAAAAGGTACTCTATCTAAAACTGGATTTAAAAAAAACCCTAGGTCAATTAAAAAAATAAAGTTGATAGTATCCCTTTAAAGCCAAATTTGATTTAATCAAAAAAAGGGTCCAAGTAGGCCAGAGAACCTCTAAAGAAAATGGTTAGAAAAAAATATATATTTAAAACAGTAGGCAAATAGCATTCATATCCTTTCCACTACTATTTTCTCTAATCTTTCTTCTGTGAACCATTTTTTATAGTGGAAGACTACACTGCATGAAATTTTAATTTGAAGAGACATATTCTAATAGCAATCAGCCATACTAGGATGTGTACCAGTAGACTTATTGATAAACCTTTCAGGCAGCTGAAGCCACTTGGTCTTCAGGTTTTTTCTCGACAATGAAGCCAGGATATATGCCAACAGCCTGTGGGTCTTTGTGTGGGTTACTGCTACTGTATGATAATCCATAAGGCATTCTGGTGATGGTGATCAGTCATTCTGCTACAGCTAGAAAGTATTGAAAAGCTAATGAAAAAAATTAAAATTAAATAATCCGATTGTCTGAGAGGAATAAAATTTAACCTTTTGGGGTGGTGATAGAATTCTCAATCCTTCCTTTCTCATGCAATATTTACACAAAAAGGGCAACATTTTCAAAGGGTCTTCAAAACGGCTTCTAATTTTGGATCCCTGATCAACTGTAGGTACAATATTGTGACTCATTATTTCTGCCTAAATTTGAATTTAGACATTTAACTGCCTGATCTATGGGTATATGGAGCATTTTGTTATTAGATATCCAAATTCTAGCATTTGCAGCAAAAAATTATATTCCCTTTGGAACATCAAAGATGGATGTTGTGTACTTATAGCTACATTTGCCCTCCTTGAAATATAAACCCAGCATAGTGTTGAAAGAAAGTAGGCTAGAGTGAGGAAGCATAATTGTTGACCTGTGTAGGTAAACAGGGTACAATGGGACTGTAGTGTACATAGCAGTCTTTACTTGAGTGCTCTGAATATTCTTGGGAACTCATCTCCCAGTGTTACTGGTAATGGATTGATGACTTATTTCTTGTATGTGTACACAATATGCAATACTAATTGTATTCATGACATGAAATGTCCACAGCATCATCTTTGGCTGATGGACTGAGAACAAGAACCTTGACTTGTATGATTACCCAGTTAAATAATAATTTGATGGTTAACTCATTATGGACATGTTGTATAAAAGAGCTACAATATGTCTGTTCTGGAATTTTAGAGGTCCTATGGAATTCTCTGTGATTTGTTTATGATGTAGTGATGATTGACTCTGTCAGTAACTAATAAACGTTAAATAAAAAAGTAACCTGTGATATTAAAGTACTACATTAGCTACATTGTGATTAAATTACAGTAACACCACCAGCTATAAACCTTTATAGAATCTTCTCAACCATGCAGTAATTCTCCTAACTATACTATTATGTAGAGCACAAATATTTCTTTGTAAATCCAAAGCAATACATCAGGGAAGCATTTACTGCTAAAGCTAGATTGAGAGTAAATGCATCTTGGGTTGCTATGAATAAAAGCTCTAGCTTCTCATTACTTTATGACAAGACACAGAAATTCACTTTACTTTTCATTTAAGCTTTTCTGCTCCAGTTTATAGATGTATGCCTTCACGCTTTTATTCCCTTCTCGCTTCAGCCGTACGTAATAAATGATTATAAATTTTCACATTTGACCACCTCTCTGCTAGTCTCATGCTTAATGCACAAAGTTAGGAAGCTGCAGGTAAAAATTTCACAAACACTTTTATTTATGATGTTGTCCTTGGTAACGGAAATTTCAATGTACTGAAATGAAAAGTATGATTAAAGGGATACGACGTCCTGACAAGGATAGTAGAGGGCAGCCTTCTATTTCCCACTGAAAATATATAATACTTTTTTGACATCAATTTCATAGAGAATAGACATGGGCTAGTCGTGAAGAGAAAAAAAAGACAAACCATTTCTAACTTCAGCGTTGTTGTGCATTCTTAAATAAAATCTCTCTCAAACATTTCTGAGTTAATAAGCTTCTGAGATGAAAATTATTCAGACAGAATCACAGCTAATTTCCAGTGAGTGAGAGTGCCAAAATAACACAGAATAAACAAAGGAGAAAAGTGATCTGGGACCTACATGATCAGTTTTCTGTGAAATTAAAAAAATAATAATAAAAAAGACACCCCTCCAAGAGAAGTATTCACTACCTATCATTTACTGTTGTCAGACTTTCTGCCATATTCTTACCATAAGGGGAATTATTTGCTGGGTTATTTATCTAATTTTTCCTTTTTATACATCTGTGAAGTGCCAGGCACACCTATGGCACTCTCTATATAGTAATTAATAGGTGAATAGTGAATGTTTTATTTTGAATTACATCTGTTTATAAAAAATTGTTTTCCATACTTTGTTAAAGATGCAGATATGGGGAGAAAACACTGGAACCACATTAAGTAATCAGAATTTTAATTTCCTCTACATGGAAAATAGGTTACCTAGCATTATAAAAGTGAACTTAAATCTTTCCTGTTAAAGTTTTAAATCAATAGTCCTAATCTAAATATGGAATATTAGGTCCCGGGTATATATTTTTGTTAGATGACTTTATCAATTAAAAAATGGCCAACCAGTCATACTAATCACAAAACTCCTCTCACCAAAAATATTCTAATCCTGTTTACAACAATTTATATATGGAAATAAAAGAAATCTGTACTCAAAATTGTATAGGTACATGGAAATATAAATTGAATCAGTATTTCTCCAAAGAATTAAAAATTTAAAAAAAATCTTATGCAAATGTGCAATTTTAAAGGAAAGATATGTTCTAAGAAACAATGTATTTTTAGCGACCCAACACAATGATGCTGCTATACTAACTAGTAAACTCTTATCCTTGTATTCAAGGTCTTGAAGCTTTTCTGTTTGGGATACTGACTCTTGAGTGGTCTAACAGAGGAACTGGATGCATCAAGGAATTGTTAAATGAAATATGGACCTTTTCACCCCTATACCACTATTTCAAATTCAGTCCAGACTGGCAGTGACTGAAAGTTGTTACTAATCTGATGGCTCTTCAGTAGTCTACATTAAATAATTTGTTGGTCTATGTCCAGTTCCCAACAGACATGTGTACACATCACAGTAATCATCCTTCTTAACTGGACGCAGAAAGACCAATGGCTTAACTAATATTTTAGTTGGCCCCTCTAGTTTAGGGCTGAGTTACCTTGACAGGGCACCATGGGGAGGCTGGCACTGTTAGAGCCCATGTTGTATGAGTTGTAGAGATTTTTTTTTTAAATGAGTCTTTAGCAGCTTTCAGCATATTAAAAAAAGATTTACTGAAAAAATCCTTGAGCACTGCATCCACTAGTTATGAGAACAAAAGGATATTTTTTTAGAAGACGGCAAAAGAAGTTGTTATACTGCAGATGTCTGTAGTCATTACATTGTTAGGAAAATATTTCATCAATGTATATGCTGAGAATTTTTCAGTCTGTGCTTGTACTTTAACAACATTACAACCTTCTTCACTAAGGGGAGTTGCAAATACTTTGTGACAGATTCCATTTGTTGGTTCGCTATCACAGAACCCTGAAAAACATATTATGTATCATGTCAGTTATAAAAATAACACCACAAATTATAACCAAAATAAAATTACATGGCAATTATCATTTGAATGTCTGTTTTAATCCATTTCAGATTTGCTGTTACTCTGCACTGTTTTACACCTAAAATTTTTTATATTTTACCATACAATTACAAACTACTATGGTCATTTAAATTATTTTTTCATAGTCACTATTATAATACCAGCAATCTACATTGCTGAGCACTCTGCACAGTGTCCTCACCATAAGTGTGTTGTATTCCAAATGTATTTAACATTTGCAGTCTGAAACTTGACAAGAAGTGCTTAGAGTGGACATGTGGTATCCATTATGGAAACTAAAAGCATACAGGTTAAAAGTACAACAACAGAGCTCACACTTTCTTTTAACTAGGTAATGTCTCTGACCCCTTTTTACAAAAGCACTTTAATCAACATTATATATATTATATTTTAGCTTCACCATTTAACAGGCTGTAAAAAATGTTTGGCTATCAATTATACACATCAAGTTGATATGCTGCAGAACTGAGGGTCATTTAAACTTAACAATTATAGCTGAAAGTTGGGGAAACCCATATGGGGAGCAAACTGTTTTCTTTTTTTAAGCTTGCAAGTAAAGAGGAGACTTAATTCAATAGAGAGAGTTCCCTCAGCCGACACTTATGAAAAAGTATTGACATTTGCTCAGTTGGTGCTCCAAGATACTCCACTGTTGTCTCCCATTCGCTCTGATATTCAAGCCTTGCCCATGCATACATACAAGTGCCAATAACAAAAATGTCACAATCAAGTGATCACATTAGATAAATTTGGTCCTGATCTCACTTTAGGGCCTAATCCAATGCTGGAACAATGGGATAAGTCTGGATCTGGCTACTGATGGCTGGTATGAGATACGGGTCAATACACATAAGTGCTCTATTTGTAATCATAAAAATGAGATAATGTATAGGATGCTAAACCACTTCTTTACATCCCCTTCATCTTATAGGGAAATTGATAGTTCATGTTCTTCAGAATGATGAGGAGAGATGGCAGCCAATTAGAAACTATGTTTTTTCTGACCAAAGACCTTTTTAGAGGTCTCTTTTCTCACTTATTATGCCAAATGCCTTGGAGATTACCGATAAGTTTCAATTTTACTGCTTTTCTGCTGAGGTATTTCAAAGAGGATGTCCTATTTCCTCTATTTCATGCAACCTCAATTTCAGCTCATGCTGCAGAGCAAATGATCGCAAATTGTAAAAATCAGCCTAAGTGTCAAATTTTGGGGGCCAGCACTGAAATCAGACCCCCACCTTCCTTCACCAGAATTGTTTTGATTGCAAGCTAGGAAACTCTCTTACTATTGTACTTGAAATCCCAGGACTGACTTTTGTTTGTGTACTGTAACTTGGGCAGTAGAGTTAATATGATCCATTCTGGAACTGGGCATTTGACATTTTTGCATGGCTGGTGCCTTTGTAATCCAGGATGGATTGCTGCAGTATCTGTTTAGCTTATTTTGGCAGAATGTAACCATGCTGTGCTATTGTTGCCTTTTCCCCGTTGGATTTGAACCTCTCATCACAATAAATAAATTGTAGGATAGGGCTGAGGTTATCTTATGGTTTTAGCAGCTCCTTTGCCAGAAGCAGGTATGATACTTTCAACTGGTTCAACAGCTCGTTGATGTGACTTTCAACTCACTCTTTGGGATCGACCTATTGGACAAACAACAGCTAGCTTGGGGGCTTGTTCATCAGAATTTGAAGCTCTGGTGAAGAGCTGAAAACAGCTATTTGTGAGAAACAAAATAGTCATGCACATTTTAATTTGGTAAAAGAAAAATGACACAAAGCAAAGATGATGCACGGTCTCTTGTACCTTTCTCAAAAATTCTTACCCCAGATTGAGTATGTCTCTGAATGATTACGAATGCATTGATTTGACTTCAACCTGAAGTTACCAAGGTTTTATAAGACTGCAGTAAAGCTTTCTTTGCATTAACCAGCCAAGCACATAAACATTTTAATGAACTGTTTTTACATGGATCATTGGGTAGCTCCCAGTCTCCTATAATACAAATCACTCCTCTGTCACATTCAGTTTTCTCATGCAGCCTTTACTTTTTAGTTTACAAAATACAAATTGAATAGCAGTTCTAAGAGACCTCAGCAAGTATTAGGTTACACAGGTGTACTTCCTAATAGTGAAAATGACTTTGTAATCCATCCCATCTCAACAGCACAGTTTTAACAATTTAAACCTCCAACATCCACAACAATATGTTTAGAAAAGCATGCTTGCTTGTTGTCATGCAAACTATTACAGACCAGTATGAAATGAGCCTTGGAAATATTGTCTGAAGCCTTTTCAGTGTACTGCAGTGAGTGACAGTATTGCTATGGAGTGTTTGGGGAGCTAAATTACCATTAATCATAGACTAGGTTGTCTCCCCAAACAGGTATTTATTTTATATTGACCTAAAGGCGGAAATGAATTATTGAAATCAACATCAATGCAGATCAAATCTCTTTGGAATAATTAAATAGCATTAACAAACAAGTATTTTGGTGTATTCTAGTCAACCTTTAAAAAGCAACACGAACAACATTAAATATTTATAGTTACGTTTTCAAATAAGCTTTACGACATATTATGTATTTAAGATTAAAGATTAGTTCTAACACATGATTTAATAATGAATGCAAATTATAAATGAATATTTAACAAACCATATCACGTTTTATGTCTTAACATATCCTCTGCCATTACTGTGACTGAATGAGAAATGGCTGTGTGATGTATTGTCCTGCTGCCTAGGGCCCTGGGTGTTTTCACCTTGATATGGCCTTTAAAATAAATTAATTTGTTAACATTTAAGAACTCTGTGCAACAGCTGACATAAAACATTTATAAGTCTGTTTATGATCTAACCAACCATGCACTAATCAAATAATTTTTTTTTTTAATTTATTTGGCCAATTGTTCCATGAAAAAGATTTGGAAATATTTATTTCCAAATTGAGGTTGGGATTAAACGGTACTAATGGTACCATAAAGATGTTATATGGTGTTAATATAACCTGAGTATTAAAAACATAATGAATTTGCTATTTATGAACCATTAAGTTTTACCTCACCCCTAGAATAAACTTCATACCATTACAGACCTATTAATAACTTTTCTTGCTCTCTCTTTTTTCTTTTCATCCCTATTCCCCTTCCTTTCTTTCCTCTACATGATCAGAGACACAAATACATAGACATCGAAAGAGTAGGTACAAATAAACCTAGTATTTTATTCTGAACATATTTTCAGTATTTTGTATGTTTAAATTAAAAGAAACAATTGCACAAAGGAAATAGCATCAGTAAGAGCATATTCCATTCACTTAGTTTTCATTATTAGTTTTTAAATGTACTATCTAGCCCACTAAACTAGATTTATTTTAAGTCCATACATCACCTAAGAGAATGCAAAAGAAATACAAGCTTCCCAGCCTCAAACATCCAAATCCAAACCCAATATTAGAGGGTGAAATCCCAGTGATTTAAATGGAGATGCACCCATTGCACCAAGTCTGAGTTTGGCCCCAACTCTCCAGCAAGTTTCTAAAAGGAAAAAAAAAATTCCATTTCTGTGCAGTGCCCGATCCAAATAGATTGTTATCCTGATTCAAAAGGATTCAGAACAGGCTCAGAAAGAGTTAAAATAGAACTTGATTTCTTCTCTGATATGGGTTGCAACTTTTTAATACTCTGCACAATATTTCTTAATTTTTAGTCTTCTAATTTAAAGGAAAAAATTAAATAGGATTTCCCTCTTACCCACCCCCTGCCCCTTAAATTCTACTTTGTTTCACTCAGCACTGGAATCTGGCTCCTTAGAACAACAGCTCCCACTCTCCACTTGTGCCATGTTACATAGCAGCAGCTGGGCTGCACTAACACAGTTGCCATGTCTCACATGTTGGGGTTTTTTTTGCCCATTTTTTCCACAGCTTCCCCCCCCATCCCCTTCTCATTTTTCTTTTTACCTGTCTCATTTCTTAAATGTTGCTCTCCGTATTCTATTCTTGCTTTCTCTCCAATAGCCTCTTCCCCTGAGCACTCTTCTCTCCATTATTCCCACCCCTTCTCTCACTGTCCATGTCCCGTGCTGTCCTAGCAGTCTACTATTGCCCCCTGCTGTATCTCCCCCCACTTCAGAGACATTTGTTTGTCGGGCCACTCCCCCCACTCAGAATTTGGCTGTTATCCCCATCAATATCGCCCCACTCCAATGGGGATGCTCTTCTCTCCTGCAGCTCCCCTTTTAGAAGCATAGCTATCACATAACATAAGAACATAACAATGGCCATATTGGGTCAGACCAAAGGTCCATCTAGCCCAGCATCTTGTCTTCCAACAGTGGCCAATGCCAGGTGCCTCAGAGCGAATGAGCAGAACAGGTAATGATCAAGTGATCCATCCCGTTGCCCATTCCCAGCTTCTGGCAAGCTGCCGTACAGCCTCTTGTCCCTCTCCTTCCCAGCAATAGCCATAGAGTGTTCAGGGAGCTGTGCCACGTAGCACCATGTAGCGGAAGGGAGAGGACACAGGGCTTGGGATGGCACAGAGAAGCAGGTGTGCCCTACAGGTTGGGAGTGCCTGCCCAAGGGCCAGAGGTCAAACCCCAGAAGGGTCCCCTCAGCTTTTTGTTTTCCCCAACACAGATAAACTGAGTTTTCTATGGGTGGCTCTCAGAGAAATCCTCAAAATACTATGGGCATGTCTCCTTTGCATATACATTAAAGATCCCATGGTATTCTGTTCAGAGCTGGGTTTGCCCCAGAGTCCTTGGCCAAAATTTACATTCTCCCCATAGCTGTGCACCAGGGAAACAATCCTGCAAGGTGCCAAGCAACTTTGCCTCTTATTGAAGCCAATGAGAGTTGAGGGAAGTGAGCAGGGTTGGCTTCTTGGTCCAAGGCTGTAATTGTCACTTAAGAGATGGTAATGCTCCCAGCTTTAAATCTTACAGAAGCCCTCAGAGCACAAAATTCCTCAGTGCTGAGGCACCACAGTGATTGGCCTATTGGAGAGAGAGAGAGAGATAGGAGACACTCAGCAACAGGCAGGATTGAGCCCTAGCACTATCCACTTAGCTGCCACATTTCAGTGTCATTGTTTATACTGAGTTTTGGGTTACATTTAGGGCCTTATCCCAAAGTAACATGTTAGGAGAGTAAAGCTGAAAGAAGAGGGGGAGAAAAGTGCTTCTGTAGACTCTCATGGGCACTACTGCATTTCTTAGGCCCCAGTCCTGTAAATACTTAAGTCTGTGAGCAACATTACTCAAGGAAGTAGTTCCATTGTGCCAAGGGCTGTACAAACATGTGGAAGATGCTGTCTCATCTCCAATTGAAGTCAACGGGGCTACTCCCATGTGGGAAGTTACACATATGCTTAAGCAGTTGCAGGATTGGGGCCAGGACCATGTCTTCCTAAAGCCTTTAGCGCAATGAAACCCCAAATATGTTCAGAGACACTGACTGCAATTGTAACATTCTGGCTGGAGAAACTTCAACTGAAACAAATTCCATCAGAATATGCAGTTCCATTAAAACCTAAACATGTTGTGAAATTGGGCAGATTTGTCCAGAATTTCATTTTTGAAGAAAACTAGGTAAAAGTTCTGAAAATGTCAAAATGTCCATTTCAAACGGGCTTCCAGGAACCTATCCTTGCAACAAAGCCCGTTGCCAACTGTGTCCACATATCTATTCAGGGGACACCATCACAGGGCCTAATAACATCAGCCACACTATCAGAGGCTCATTCACCTGCACATCTACCAATGTGATATATGCCATCATGTGCCAGCAATGCCCCTCTGCCGTGTACATTGGTCAAACTGGACAGTCTCTACGTAAAAGAATAAATGGACACAAATCAGATGTCAAGAATTATAACATTCAAAAACCAGTCAGAGAACACTTCAATCTCTCTGGTCACTCGATTTCTGATCTAAAAGTGGCTATTCTTCAACAAAAAGACTTCAGAAACAGACTCCAACAAGAGAATTGGAATTAATTTGCAAATTGGATACAATTAACTTAGGCTTGAATAGAGACTGGGAGTGGTTGAGTCATTACACAAAGTAAAACTATTTCCCCTTGTTTATTTCCCTCCCCCCCACTGTTCCTCAGACCTTCTTGTTAACTGCTGGAAATGGCCCACCTTGATTATCACTACAAAGGGTTTTCTCCCCTCCCCCCCGCCCCACTCTCCTGCTGGTAATAGTTCATCTTAAGTGATCACTCTCCTTACAGTGAGCATGATAAACACCCATTTTTTCATGTTCTGTGTGTATATAAATCTCCTCACTGTATTTTCCACTGAATGCATCCGATGAAGTGAGCTGTAGCTCACGAAAGCTTATGCTCAAATAAATTGGTTAGTCTCTAAGGTGCCACAAGTACTCCTCAAATTAAATGTCTCCCAAATTTCTTCCCTCATACACCCAATCTTCTCCGGACCAATTTCACATTAGGATATTTTCCACTTCACTCTGAAGGTTGACTAGAAAGCCTGTTTCATTTGCCCTGCTCAGACACAGAATCTCCTCCCCCTTGAAGATGGTAACAGTGAGATAGCACACTCAGTTTATCAGCACCTTCAAGCACAGGTTATAATCTGCTGCAGGCCAATGCACAGTACACTTCAACCCCTTTGGTAGAACTACTTCTCTACCAGACTCATAAGATGGAGGGATATAATTAACATTGTAAATTAACAGAAGGCAGAGAGTTACCAAAAGGAGTAATATAGTCAACAAATTGCCTTGACAGACCACAACACTAATTAGCTCTTTTGTTTGTAACTTGTTATGATCTTTAAGCGGAAAGTAGTTTTGTGGGATCTGGGATTTTTATTTATTTATTTTTTTTTTAAGAAAGTCTTTGTTTATTCTGTTTGAAAACTCGCTAATTGACATAGTCTGCTTGTGTGGGTGAATGTCAGATTTATTATTTCTCTGTTGCTATAGGTGTGCATAGCACTTTGCAAACACATTAAAAAAAGAAAAAGGACAGGTCTTTGCCCCAACTTATATGACCAAACACACAGATAAGTCTTAACAAAAAAATAAACACAACAGAGGGGAACTAGATAAGATTTGTTCCTCATGTGATTTGTTCTTTCCTGATGATGCGCATCTGCTCTAGAAGACGCATGGACTAACCAGCACCACTGGTTGGTCACTCCACAGAGCAGTGCTGCAATAGTGGCAAGAGCGGCTTCTGAGAAGTCACTTAGGGAATGACAAGAGTAACCTGTTCACTTTGGACCTGTTCCAATGGAGTTGCTCCATTGACTTCAATGGGCTTTGGATCAGGCCTATAGCTTGGAAGGACCAGGGCACCTGATTCATAGTCTTCCTTCATACACTGGTGAAAAGTCTCCATTTCTTCATGCATCAGTTTTCCTCCCTCAGCCTTCAGATTTGAGCTCTGTTAACTAGTTAAACAGGGAGCATTGATAAAGTCAAGCCCGCCAAATTATGCAAGACTTAATAAAATAACGTGTGCCATTGTCTACTTAAGCCAAGACCATCAAAGTCAGTTCACCTGTAAACTTACTATGAAATTGGAGTCAGGGTTTCTATGAAATGAGAGTTACGAAGGACTGCTCATGATGCCACCCTGCAATGTGCTTCTGGTTACAGTCTCTCCTCTCAGAATAAGCAGCTATACCTGTGCCCAGGATAAAAAGAAATAAGCAACGTAGATGTAATATACAGTGTTATTTTGGATCCTCGTGATGGGGAAAACAATGGACAACGATCAAACAGCTGCTTCATAAAAGCAACAATGCTCTCAATATTTTCATATGTAACCCTAGGAATGAGGGAAAACAAAAACAATTCCACCCAGAAGTATAGACAAAGAAGATAACCCTCCCAAAGGAGCCCAGCATGATAAGTATCCACAGTGAGAATCACTGTGATCAGTCAGAAAGGCAGGAGAGTTATTAGCTTAGCCCTGAACCTCCTACTTAATGTGGGGCCAGTGGTGATAGTTAACAGACCCTGGCTAAGGTGACAAGCTTTGGACCTGCTTGAGGAAATCCAATTGAAAAGCAGCCAAGAGGAACAACAAGCTATAGAAACAGATGTTCCAGCTACCAGGATGTGCACACACTTAACCTGAATATGTAGCAAAAATATTATTTTCTAAATATAGTGATTTCATCTCCTCCTGCAGCACAGATATTGTCAAGTATTATCTCCAGCTAAAATACTTCCTTCACATTTTGGAATATATCTTAAACCAAGTAGCTGTCTAAGTGATAGCTACTAAATAAAGAATTCAGAGCACTCAATTGATTTTCTGAAGATAAATTTCAGCGTATAAGCAAAATGAGGCCAAAATTCAGATCCCAGAAAAACAGAAAAAGAAATTCCACCCCAAAGTTAAAATACTTGCTAATATTAAATTTAACATAGAAGGTAAAACATCACATCAGGAAACTTTTTTTTTTAAACTTTCAATTCATGTTTAGCAACTACTGCTGATTACATGTACTCCTATCAACAAACATCTAACCTACTGCAACAAGGGCATAAAGACTGGCTTGTCAAAAGGCTCTAATTACAGTCAAAGCAGAGTTCTGTCAGATTTAACAAAAGAAGTGTCATGGTCCTGGATAGTCTTTTGTGTATCTCTGGACTCTAATGTGTAGAGGAATGTGCATAGGTCCTCTGGGATGTTAATATCCTGTATGCAGTATATACATTGGGCTATAGCCTGCTTTACCTACATTTCCATAATTCTCATTAATGTTAATGGCAGTTATATATGCACCTCAGGAGGAGAAAATGCCCCACTGTGTTGATTTTTACACCATAAACACTTGTCTGGTCCACATTTCAAGCACACCCCTTTTAGGGGCACACAACAGTCCTATCTGGTTGTAGCTAAATTTGTCTGTGGTTATACATTAAAAATAGAACAAACAAAATGTGTATGAGAAAAAGTGATTCCACACATCATTCTATCTTTGAATACAACAAAAACTAGAGAACAGCAACATCTTTTACTAGCAGCTTTTTCTTACACTGGAGTAGAACCCAAGAAATGTACATATTTGGGGAGGGGAGCAGAGTAAATCATTTCCTTTCAATCTGTCAGTTACCTGTGTGTTTTATTGAAAAGAAGTTAAATGGCACCACTTTCTTATGCAGCAAAGCTGAAGTGTTGCTAACCTTGGGGACTCCCAAATATTTTTGAAAAGCAAAATAATAAAAAAAAAAAACAAAAACAAAAGTCCACAACTAATTCTTTTTAAAATCACTTACAGTGGAGGTAGAGGAGTTCAATAAATTACCCTAATTGGGTATTTATATATATTAAAAAAAGCTTCTGTATGAGGTCTTTGAAAACAATATTTTCACTTGCTTTCCGGAAGTAATACCATGAATGCAAAATGAGGAGAAGCACATGAAACCAAAACCTTCACTATGGAATCTATTAGGACTCTTTCCCAGGAAAATTGGAGATAATCAGTAGGGATTCCTCTGGTCTATGCAAACTCAAGGGTGGAGTATGTGTCTCTTTTTCCCTTCTGAACTCACTCCCATGAGTTCTAACTTGTCAAGCCCAAGTTAATGATACACGTCCTTTCTATATCTCAAGGCAATTTACGAAGTTTAACCATTATAAATCACTGTCAAATTAAGCTTTGTTACACATCACTTCTTATGAACTAAAAGCCAACCTTGTTTTCAGTGTCTCTTAAACTGGCCCTCTGCTTGATTTAAGCAACCATAAACAATATAGGTTGGTATGTCTTAATTTTTGTAACACCTGTAAAAAGAAAAGGCTTTTCCATGCCGCTGCTTCTACTTCAAAAGGGACTCAGTGACCAAATGTGTAAATTTACCTGCCTTCTTCTACATGAAAATAAATTTAGTATTTTATTTCAGTCATTTTAGGAAATAACATGTTCTTTAATGTTGTCATAAAGTCTCCAACATTAAAATTTAATATCGTATATTAAAACTTGTAGTGAATAAGTCACCTGCTGTATTAACATGTAACTCAATTTCTTTTCTTCTGTCGATCCTTCAGATTCATCAGTTTGAAAATAGGGTTACTTCAGAGGAAAAACCTCTGTTCAATATTTTTTCATTTTTAATAACAGTTTTAAAAAGCAAGACATCCAAATATAAAGCAGAGTCTAAAACAAAGTAAAAACTAACTTCTGAGAACACATACACCATCAAAACAAAAAATAACCAATTTACTTGTATGGTACCACTGCTCAAAGCTAAGCATCATTTTCATTTACATTCAGCAACTTTTATAAAGTTCTCAAATAATGCAGACAGAGGACTCAGTGTCTCTTGCTAGAAAGCACTGACTAGAAATGACTAACATGAAGTTACCATCTCCCTTACAAGAGGCCAGATGTTGAATTGTTTTAAGGCCCCAATACTAAAATTGATTACATGTGAGTGGACAGCTAGGCCTGCCTGGAGCCATATTGGCATCAGGGATAGCTCCATGTTGGCACAGCTCCTTGCCCACATGCTATTCATTGCAGAATCGGGGCTTTGTTTATAGGGTATTTATTGTAGCAGCTCTAAAAAACAAACAAACTAATCCAACAAAAAAGTTTACAAAAACTCATTTAAGAAATATTCAAACCCCCCGAAATTTTTAAAAAGTTATCTTCCTGCTAAAATAAATTAAAAAAAGCTTACTGATCTGGAATAGTACAGGTCTAGAAACTTTTGAAAGTTAAATGAGATTTCCTTACTGGAGAGTAATAAATAAATCAATAAATAGGCACTTGAAATTTAAATAGCACTTTTCAACTGTAGATCAAAGAACATAACATAAGAACATAAGAATGGCCATACTGGGTCAGACCAAAGGTCCATCCAGCCCAGTATCCTGTCTGCCGACAGTGGCCAATGCCAGGTGCCCCAGAGGGAGTGAACCTAACAGGGAATGATCAAGAGATCTCTCTCCTGCCATCCATCTCCACCCTCTGACAAACAGGCTAGGAACACCATTCCTTACCCATCCTGGCTAATAGCCCTTAATGGACTTAACCTCCATGAATTTATCCAGTTCTGTTTTAAATCCTGTTATAGTCCTAGCCTTCACAACCTCCTCAGTGAACTTGACAGAAGATGGATAACTTATTATTCACATCTTACATATGGGAAAACTGAGGCACAGCACGATTGAAATGATTTGCAGAAGCAGCTGTCCTATCTCGGGGCCTCTCCTTCTGCCCCTCCACCCCCACGAATATGATACAGTTCTGTGGTGACCTAAAATCCTATTTTCGACGTCTCCAACTCAACGAATATTTCCAACACACCTCTGAACAACATACTAATCCACAGAGACCTCCCTACCAACACTACAAAAAGAAGGATTCTAGGTGGCCTCCTCCTGAAGGTCGAGACAGCAGACTGGACTTCTACATAGAGTGCTTCCGCCAACGTGCACGGGCTGAAATTGTGGAAAAGCAGCATCACTTGCCCCACAACCTCAGCCGTGCAGAACACAATGCCATCCACAGCCTCAGAAACAACTCTGACATCATAATCAAAAAGGCTGACAAAGGAGGTGCTGTTGTCATCATGAATAGGTCGGAATATGAACAAGAGGCTGCTCGGCAGCTCTCCAACACCACTTTCTACAAGCCATTACCCTCTGATCCCACTGAGAGTTACCAAAAGAAACTACAGCATTTGCTCAAGAAACTCCCTGAAAAAGCACAAGATCAAATCCGCACAGACACACCCCTGGAACCCCGACCTGGGATATTCTATCTACTACCCAAGATCCATAAACCTGGAAATCCTGGGCGCCCCATCATCTCAGGCATTGGCACCCTGACAGCAGGATTGTCTGGCTATGTAGACTCCCTCCTCAGGCCCTACGCTACCAGCACTCCCAGCTACCTTCGAGACACCACTGACTTCCTGAGGAAACTACAATCCATCGGTGATCTTCCTGATAACACCATCCTGGCCACTATGGATGTAGAAGCCCACTACACCAACATTCCACACAAAGATGGACTACAAGCCGTCAAGAACACTATCCCCGATAATGTCACGGCTAACCTGGTGGCTGAACTTTGTGACTTTGTCCTTACCCATAACTATTTTACATTTGGGGACAATGTATATCTTCAAATCAGCAGCACTGCTATGAGTACCCGCATCGCCCCACAGTATGCCAACATTTTTATGGCTGACTTAGAACAACACTTCCTTAACTCTCGTCCCCTAACGCCCCTACTCTACTTGCGCTATATGGATGACATCTTCATCATCTGGACCCATGGAAAAGAGATCCACTTCCTGGACACTACAGTGCTAATAAACGATGGTCACATAAACACCACCCTATACCGGAAACCTAGTGACCGCTACTCCTACCTACATGCCTCCAGCTTTCACCCTGACCACACCACACGATCCATTGTCTACAGCCAAGCTCTGCGATACAACCGCATTTGCTCCAACCCCTCAGACGGAGACAAACACCTACAAGATCTCTATCAAGCATTCTTACAACTACAATACCCACCTGCGGAAGTGAAGAAACAGATTGATAGAGCCAGAAGAGTTCCCAGAAGTCACCTACTACAGTACAGGCCTAACAAAGAAAATAACAGAACGCCACTAGCCGTCACCTTCAGCCCCCAACTAAAACCCCTCCAACGCATTATTAAGGATCTACAACCTATCCTGAAGGATGACCCAACACTCTCACAAATCTTGGGAGACAGGCCAGTCCTTGCCTACAGACAGCCCCCCAACCTGAAGCGAATACTCACCAGCAGCCACATACCACACAACAGAACCACTAACCCAGGAACCTATCCTTGCAACAAAGCCCGTTGCCAACTGTGCCCACATATCTATTCAGGGGACACCATCACGGGGCCTAACAACATCAGCCACACTATCAGAGGCTCGTTCACCTGCACATCCACCAATGTGATATATGCCATCATGTGCCAGCAATGCCCCTCTGCCATGTACATTGGTCAAACTGGACAGTCTCTACGTAAAAGAATAAACGGACACAAATCAGATGTCAAGAATTATAACATTCATAAATCAGTCGGAGAACACTTCAATCTCTCTGGTCACGCGATTACAGACATGAAAGTTGCGATATTACAACAGAAAAACTTCAAAACCAGACTCCAGCGAGAGACTGTTGAATTGGAATTCATTTGCAAATTGGATACAATTAACTTAGGCTTGAATAGAGACTGGGAGTGGCTAAGTCATTATGCAAGGTAACCTATTTCCCCTTGGTTTTTTCCTACCCCCCCCCCCCGGTTCCTCAGACGTTCTTGTTAAACCCTGGATTTGTGCTGGAAATGGCCCACCTTGATTATCATACACATTGTAAGGAGAGTGATCACTTTAGATAAGCTATTACCAACAGGAGAGTGGGGTGGGGGGAGAGAAAACCTTTTGTAGTGGCAAACACCCATTTTTTCATGGTTTGTATGTATAAGAACATCTTCTGTATTTTCCACAGTATGCATCCGATGAAGTGAGCTGTAGCTCACAAAAGCTTATGCTCAAATAAATTGGTTAGTCTCTAAGGTGCCACAAGTACTCCTTTTCTTTTTGCGAATACAGACTAACACGGCTGTTACTCTGAAACCTTAATAGAACAGAACAAGTCAATGCAAGTGCCAGGAATAGAATCCAGGTCTTGCAACTACAGGACTGGTGCCCAACCCTATTCAATCACACCCCTCCCTACTTTGACCACAGAGGCAATGTAATCTCTTACAGACTGGAAACCCATTTCTGTGTCACTTAAAACTGGACTAGTTAAAAACGCATCTGAAACTAGCCTCCTTGGAATGGGTAAGATAGACAAATGGGCTAACTTCTCAAAGCAGGCCTCTACAAAAATGCAAATGTCCAAACAGGCATTTCTGCATACCCAACTGGTACTTAGCTTATAAGCGCTTTGGAGCAGGAGTAATTTTTTTTGATCTGTGCACCTAGCGCAATGGAGTCCTGGCCCTTGACTTGGCTTCCTCAGCATGACTACAATACTAATAAACAAACAGCAGTGAGCCCAAGTACCCGAGCTGCATGGGCAAGAACCTTTCCACACATCTAAGTGATTTTTGTTCTTTAATGTTTTGTAGGCCCAACAGGTGTACCCTGCTAGAAAATCTAGCTCAATAGGTGTTTTCAGACTCCAGTTTCTATGGCACTTTATAAAGCAACTTAGGAACGAAATTTTTCCTTGCTGTACTTCATCCAGATTAGATTCTGATGCTGGAAAATTTTAAAATATCAAATGAAGTGACACACTGATTCTACAAATTGGACATCTCCACATCCCAATTTGTGTGTGTGTGTGGGGGGGGGGCGGGGGTCCTTTCCCCACTTACACCAGCTATTGTACTGTTTCCTCTATGGTTAAAGAGTCACCAGCATTTCCATTAAAGAAGCTTGCTTACAAGGACTTAAAATGCAACCAGAAGATGGTCTGAGTTCAAGAATGAAGGAAAATTTTCACTAAATTTGATTTAAATTAATTTGAAACAAGACCAAATTCAGCCCTGGCATACCTCTAAAAGTGAACCCAGGCAGGATTTGGCCCGTTGAGTACAAACTGTACTAGTGTTGAGGGTATGAGACTCTCTTCTGCTCTCCCATTACCCAAAGCAGCTTCAGTTTAAAAATGTGAATGTGCATGTCCCTAATGTGCACCATTGCCTTAAGGATGTGCCATTCGCTCATTAGATATAACTTAATATCTAGTAGCTAAAGTCTTCAGATATCCATTTGGCACGAGGGCAAAATTTGGTGCTCGTGTTAGGACTTTTGGGTGGGCCGCTGGGGAAAAAAATCACTTATCAACATAACCATTTATTCTGCACCATGTGATGGGCTGGCCATAGAATTTGGGGATGGTTTAGGAAGATAATTCATTGGGGTACAACCAAATTTAATTCCTACTACCACCTCACCTCACTGTCCTTTGCTGCAGAAGAAAGGGAGCCTAGCTGTTCATGTTGGGGTCTTTGCACAGTTGAAAAATAGCTTGTGCAACGGACAGTTATCCAAATAAGCCAGAGACATTAGGGTTGCTAGGTCCCACGTCACCAAAATTGTAATGTGCATTTTGGTGAATTTCAGCACTTCTAAGGCACTTTTTAAACACTGTCATAACCCCCGAGTGAGGCAGATAAGTATTAACCGCATTCACAGATTAGGAAATTAAGGCAGCAAGGTTAAATTGATTCAAGTCACGGAGGGGGTTAGAGCCAGAATTAAGACACAGGAGTCTTGTACTCAGTCCATGCTCACCTCTGTTACAATGCCCATCCTAGGGATCAGAGATCACAGTGTCTGCTAAGCAGACGTGGCTCATCAGCCAGTAGCAGGCCGAAAGCACTCCACAACCCTACCACCATTGCTCCCCCACAGCCACAAACTGATCCGGAATGAAGATCAAGTGACATTTGGACATGGCTTTCGTGCATCCCAGTAAAAATAATTCAGAATCTATTGTTCAATTTATTTTCAAGGCTTTCTCCACCAGAAGGAGGGCTAGCACATACGTTTCTATGTCCACCAAATCAGGAAGCCTGCAGCCACATGCATCAGTACTTTCATGTAGGCTAGTACCTAGGTCAGCTCTGGGGTTTTCTGAGTTTGCTTCTTAGAGAGTTTGTGCCAGTAGATTGGGTGAAGGGCAGGTTTTCTTTCTCAGAGTATTTTCCTTGAGAAACCAAATAGTCATTTTCTAGCTCTTAAGCATTTGTTCTTCCAATGTGCCTCATTCTAGCTTTCAAATTCTGAATGGACTTCCTAGTCAATGATTTCAGCTGCAACGGCCCTGGCTCTTCACTCCCTAAGATTTAGAATATCAATATCCAATGAACAATCAATGTTCAGATGAAGCTCCAGACTCCTAATGGCTAAACATACGTAACATTATTCACTGAAGGACCCAAGACAGTAGTTACACAATGTTCAACAGTGGTAATAAGACAGATACAGATAAAGCAGAGAAGGGCTGATAATAGAGGGCTCTTTAACTTATCAGATAAAGGCATAACAAGATCTAAGGAGCAAAAGTTGAAGCTCGACAAATTCAAAGTGGAAATAAAATTCAAAGTTTTAACTGTAAGGGGAGTTAATCACTAGAACCACCATCCCTTAGTAAGATTCTCTCTCACTTGAAGTCTTTAAATCAAAATTAGATGTCTTTATAAAAAGATATGTTCTAATTCAAGCAGAAGCTTTGTTTGGCCTGTGTTAAGCAGAAAGTCAGACTGGCTGATCATAATGGTCTCTTATGACCTTAAAAATCTATTCATACAGAATATTTTTTCCACAATTCTCCAATGACTAAACTTCTTTGGCTTAGCTATTGTATCCCTTGAATTTCAGCCTAATATGGACCATTCACTGTAGGATACCTTTTATCTATGGATATATCCTCCTTTGCAGAGCCACAGTATATTCTGTCTCTATTGAAAGGTTATTGATATCTCTCTCTGAGATGAAAGAAAAGCTGTTTGCCTTAGTACAGTATTGGTCTTCTTTCTTTCTGCAACAGGATAACCTTTCAACAAATAAATAATAAAATTAAGCTTCTATAATGGGTTACATACTCCGCTGTAAGATGTTATGTAATGTGTTATGTTATTTTATACCTTGCAGTATATGGAACACACATTAATGAAATCAGTATTTTGAGTGATATTAAAATACAAATGCAGAATGACTACTCTATTAGAAACCTACAGGCTAAAGTGTCCCTTACAAATTTAGCACCATCCCACTTCATGTTAAACTAGGTATGGTTGCTCATGCACAACTTGATCGTGCTTGGTCCTGAGCTGAAGGTGCTCAGCACAGGATAAGGCTCATGGTGGATAGCATGATGTACTGACCTCAGGCCCTTGCCATACATATAGTAGGTAGAATGTGGTAAGGGCAAAGGACAAGAGAAAATCAAACTCACAAAAGCAAAGGAGTTTTAAGTCAAACCTTTAATGCCATTTGTTGTGTCATCATAAGAGATATGTTTGCTTTCAGCCACTCAAATAGTAGTTTCATGCCTTGATCCGGCTTACAAACAAGGCTTTCCTACTGAGTTCAGTGGGAGAAAGATCGCACCTAAAAAGCTGAGAGAGGGCACTGAGCAATGGTAATGAATTAGGCATTACTGCCCAAAATACAGTATCTTAATCTACTGATACTACTACTTCTCCCTCCCCCCGCCCCCAATCAGACTTTGAAAAAAAATTCTAGAAGATATTGGGTGAGAGACTCATTGAGGGGACCCTGAAAAAAAATGAGCAGTCAAATTCTATAGTTGGAGAAACACAGTAAATTTGAGGATATGTAGCAGGGAGTAAACAACAGCAGTTAAAATTAGATGCAAATACCCACTTCTATTGCAGCAAAGGCAGGACATGTCTATATAATAAATAAATTAATAATGATGATCAAATGACCCCAAAATGAGGCCTTTTATTGAACCTGTTGATTTGTTACTATAGCATTCTTTCGAGTATTTGTATGTTTAATACAATATCACATTAAAATTAAAACCAACAGAATATTTTATATTTGAAATACAGATGCAAGATTCTTGCAAATGATTGGTATGTTTAAAGTACAAAGTTGATTGACACATGCTTTCACTTAATGATGGTAATTACAAAGAATAACAACTCCAAGCCACATCTGCTCAATGTAACAATCTTGTAGTGCTGTGCAGATTACATTGAGAGCTGTCAGAAATGCCAATTTTACCACAAATCATGCATAAGCACATTTGTAAGACAAGAAACAGATTAATAAGCATCAACACTTTTCTGTAAACACTTGTTGAAGAGAATAAAAGCTGTTAGCACTGAAGGAAATGATACAACAGTGGAGGCTCTCTCTATCAAGCCTGAAATAAGAAATCACAGGAAGGACAAAAGTGCATGCTGAAGCCATAAAGAACCTGCCCCCCATGAAGGGATCAAAATGTAGAAAACCACACATTCACATTTCATGTGAATAACATTTGATCAAATTCACTCTATCACTTGTGTCACATTTTGACTAAAATCTTCATTTAACACATTCTTTAGCAACAGTAGGTTGTTGTGCAAACAAGGTGTTCCTGAATGGACCTGAACTTGAGTACCTAACAAATTAAGCAATTCTTTACAAATATTTAATTCCTTTTACAGTAAAATAAGTTTTTGCTGTTGTTTACATTTAAGCTAGCAAAAATAATTCTGTCTGCTATTTTAATCATGTGTAAACTCCGGAAAAAAAATTGTGTGCGACTTTAAACATGTATTAAAAATATCAGGTAAAAATCAAATGACAATTGAAGTTCAAACCAGTAAATGAAAATAACTGAAATAGCAAATTTATAAATACCGTGAACTTTGTTACCATATCATAATTTTAGGTGCTTTTATTCAAAAGCTGTTTAAGATTCAGGGTCATGTTTTTTATAGCAAAGGGGCATGGAATTATAGCCAGTCAGTCATATGATCTCAGACAAGTCATTAATGTAACATGACTTTGTTTGCTTTTGTATGACACGAGGCATTACAAGATATAGCTAACACACGGTAAAATTGCAGAATAAATAAATAGTATGAATTTAAAACAAAAGATCCTTAAATATGCTCCTTTCAGTAATTTTTTTAAATGAAACAGTTAAGAAAATGTATTTGTTTGTTGGAGAAGTAGTTTTCCACTAAATGTGTGCTGGTCATTTATAAACAACCAATCCAAGTACAACCAGAACATGCACATGCAATGGAAAATTACCAAATATCTCTTAAATAAATAGATTTGCAAGAAGTCCCTTATATGTACTCATGTACATGACTATCCCAAACTCTGAGTAGATAAATTAGTTACAGACTGGATATCAAAATCCATTCATTCAAAAATTAGTGCCTTTTTATTTTGCATCATTTGCTTTTAAATCAAATTTTAACCTACCCAGATTTATGCAAAAGCATTCCTGTTTAAAAAGTGTGCATTTCTTGGTAAATTTGAATCCACAAGGGAAGGATCACAAGAGCTCAGCAATTTAAAATATTAAATCAAATTATTGCATCACTTCCAAGTATTTCACCTGCAAACTATTTATTATTTACTATGTAAATACTAACAAGGCTGAAGTATAACGAATACAGAACAATGCTACAATTACTCTCATATTTGATGCTTATTCAGTTACATATTTTATTCATGCTCCTCAATCCTTTTTGGGGGCAAGGCCAATAAGAAAGGCTCACTGAGACTCTTAGGCCCCATTCCTGCAAACACTTATGCATGCTTTAGTCACTTAAGTAGTCCCAGTGAAGTCAATGGGACTACTCACATGAGTAAAGATAAGCAACTGTATATTGCAGACTCAGGTCCTTACCCTGATTTGTAGCTCTCACTCACCTAATTCTGCCTTTTCGTACGCCACAATAAACTTAGCCATTTACCGAAACTTATATGATGGTTTTACTGGCCAAAGTTCACAACAAATAAATCAAGCAAATATTGTCCCACTACATTCAAAATGTCAGGTTGTGAAGAAGTTATAAAACTTACTTAACATTTCTTCAGAAATGGCAGCTAGAAGGATTTAATAAGGTTGTAATGTTATTTCTATCAAGCCATTAACAATAAAATTAACTTTCAGTGATTTTTTACAGTGCCTGTCAAGCAGGAACAGTGACATTATTTAGTCAACTTGCTAGTAAACTCACAGTGTGGCAAGGTTGAAAATTGTTGGACTAGGAGTGCAGCAGCCCACTAGAAATATAGTTTGACCTGCTCTGAAGGGTATGACACTTCATGTTTTCTATTTCTATAGGAAGAGATTCTCCTAAGTAATATTCTTATCCACAAATATGTAAGCCTGAACAACTTTTTCTCAGAACCAGCTGCTTCTGTGGTATCTTGGCATCTGAGTAAATGATTTGCAGAAATTCCACAGGGAAGGAGGTACTTTAAAGGCTGCCAGGGAGTGTTATAGGGCTAGAAGAAGAGTGAAGAGGCACAGCTGTGACAGCTGAAAGCAGGATAAGCTGCCACTGATCTGTTTCCATGCTTATCACAACACCCATTAATCAATTCCAATCACAGCAGGCCCACCAACTAAACCATACTCCACCTCTCAAAAACGGACTACTCAGCCCTGTAATCCTCTTGAAAAATTGTTCATCTGAGGAAAATGTCAGAGGGACAGTGTGTTGTTTACTTTATTAAAATTAAAATTAGTTGGGAATGTAAAAATAATAGAAGTAACAGTTAAACCAGCCACAGGCTTTTCTTTTTGGATATCTTATTTTCCGTTAAAATTTCAATTACTAAAATGTTTTGTATCATTCTAAATGAAAGGATCACATTCTACCTCTGCCTTCTATTGTAAGCCATTCTACAGATACTCATTTTAGACCACCAAAATTCCCATCTGTTTATTGCTATTGAAATGCAATCTAACCTTTAGTGTAGCCAACGCAGTAGTTAAGCTCTGACAGCATCATTGAAAAAACCCACCCTCCTAGAACTATGTAAAACATTAACACACTAGAATCATGCTATGAAAATTATGCCACAAAATATACAGAATTACCTACCCACAGTATCAACCAAATCATAACTGAATGTGTTAGATAATGGTGGGTCTGTTTTCTCCTTAACTTGTGCGTGTACTTCCCATTAATGTTAACACTGATATGAATGGGAATTACGTTCTGCACCAAGGATTTAAAAGGACACCCATCCTCAGTGACCATACACATACTAGGCTCAACACTGATACGTAAGCAGGTTTTGAACTAACCGCCTGATGTTTACTCAGTACCCAATTATAGCACACTTGTTCACTTTAAGTACCATCCATGCAGGCAGTCCCATCTTTTGTTGGCTTGCTCCCTAATTTCCCCATCATTAATGTGATTTAGGCCCTTCCTATGCTGACCCTGGGTCTGCCCATGCCAGGCCAATTGCAGCATCAGGACCTTAATGATGTTCTAATGTTATAAATCAGAGACCCAAAAGAAAATTATTGTAAACATATTTCTATCTTGCAACCATTGAGCCATACACTGATGCAATGCGCACATAAGTTCTTCATGTAGTTCCAGGACAATAAGGTAAAGACTTCCATGAACTGTAATAAGAGTCAGAATGGGCTCAGAACTCAGAGTAAGGAATAGAGACTGTTATAAACTCAGAGCCCCTGTGCCCTCTGCTGCTGTGCTGCACGGAACAGATTTCAGCCCTGTGTTGACAAGCTTGATGTCGAGTATCAAGGAAAGCACTTAGGCAGAAGCCTGGATGCTTGAGATCACACATGGAAGGATTAAATGCACTTTATGAATATCTCTGAAGTGTCATGTTTAAAACAGAGGGAGATTTTCCAAAAGCACAAAAGGGATTTTGAAGCACAAGTCCCGTTAACTTTTGATGTGACTTGTGGTCCTAAATACTTTTGCTACTTTTAAAAATCTCCCCCATCTATAATAAGTCTGTAACTTACCATTTCCTCCTTTATTCAGCTATCATTCCTTATATCAGTAAACGAGTACATATGTTGTAATGGCGCTAGAGTCCTGTGGCAATATTTGGAGGATTGCCCTGGTTTCCACAGAATTGCATGGGTACTTTCCAATATTCCTGCAATTTATAGAACTTGAACACATGCTTTAGCTGATAATTCCTATTATTTACATAGCATCAACACTAGCACTGTATACAGCATGTACTGATACACCAGCAAATTGAAGATGGTGAAATAATTACTGTAAAATAGCACAGATCATGGTCAGCAACATTTGTACCATTTACACAGAAACAATACTCCACATAAGAGCCAGGCACTGGAGAGTTGTTTATGCATCCTAGTGAATTTTAGGTTTTTATTAATACAAATGTCTCAAATTATCAGGACCTCAGAACTGACCCAGTTTTCAGGCTTATCTTAAATCATCTCTCCTACCAGGCCAAAACTCCATTAGATCCAACATGCAATACGCGATGTCATCTCAATATGTAATGTTGATTTATCACAACAATAATAGTGGCAAAAAATATATCAGAAGCGCACAGTACATACCTCTGCATTGTGAAGATACACATTGCATGGTAGCAAGGAGAACCCCCAAATTTCAGAGTTTGGGATCTACTCAAATACACAGTGTAATATTTGCAGGCACTTCTGTGGGTCCTGTTGAAGACTCGTCAGATAGCACAACCATCACCACAAAAAGCGTTGGCACCGCCTTACCTTTTGTCATGCTCTCAGCTCTATGGCCTGTTTGCTCATCCATGTGTCATGGGGGGACCTAGACAATACGCTTTCTTCCTCCCTTTAGTGTCTGTCTCCGGGGTATGGATGGCAGCTCTGCTTCTCCCATCTGGCATCTTTGCAGGCCATCTCCATCTGTCTCAAGTTTACCCTGTTAAAATCCACTTCTGTCATGACTTGCTGTACCTCTGTGGTCTGGTTAGAAGGCCAGTTTTGGGGACAGGAACTGAGGTTACATCTTCCTCTCTCTGCTGTGAAGCACTTAAAGCATGGAGAGAGGAACAATTAGAGAGAGCATGTATGATGGCAAGAGGGACCCAGAACAAGTGATCACCTCTAACTCACTAGTTTCCTCTCCTAGCCAAGGTGAGAGCTGCAGTCATCTATTCAGTCCCAGCTGCTTAAGACAGAGCCCAGAATTGGAATTGCACCCCTTTATTCAAACTGAAAATAGAATTGGGTCTCTGCTGTAATAAGCCATAGGTTCAACTTTAAGTATTGTTCTGTCTAATGCATTTATCCCTTTGTGTCTTCTTCCATGTCATGTACAGCACGCTCCTGGCACTCTTTAAATATTATTACTGCTCTCAAGATGAACTCAAGTATCTCAATTTTGGCATTTAACCAGTATCTTTGAAGAGAATTACGCTTGTGAATATCTCAGAGTAATTGCTGACAAGGGTTTAGAAAGTAAGTGTTATAGGGGGAGGTGAAGAGTTGGGCTAACCAGGAGTACAATAAATTAGGCAACCTCTTTAGCTATAAAATTTGAATGAGAAGTAGTTTCTGCACCTCCATCTGACTACCTAAGAAACATCATCATAGCAAAGAGGAAAGATTATCTTGAAATTAAAGCACTGCACTTGGAACAGGAAACCTGGAAACAATTCTTAGTTAATCTGTGCCTCAGTTCCTCATCCGTAAAATGGGGATAACAATACTACTATTTCCTCCTCCTTAGTCTATTTAGATTATAAATTCTTTGGACCAGGGACTGTCTTCTACTATGGGGGCACACATGAACTAGTACAATAGGGTCCTGATCTCAGTTGAGGCCTCTGGGTGCTAACATAATAAAAATAACAAACGATAATAATATGGTGTCTGACGAATCTGAAAAAGACGTTAAAAATGAAATGAATGGCTATGGTGAGCAGATAGGCAAGTAACATTCCAGAAGCAAACTGCAAACTGTTTGGGAGATTTTGCCTCCTTGACCCACCTCCAAACTGGTAGCTGGTGCGATTCAGGTTATCATCATTCCTGAGGCTGGTATTTCTAGGAATAAAATCATATCAGAAGCAGATCTGGGAAGAAAAGCCAAGGAGTTTCAACTCTGCTCTAACACCACTTTCCCATCTTTTTTAAATTTGGGCACTCTGTGGCAGAGATGATATCTTCCTCTGTATTTGGAAAATACATAGCACATGGTGGGCACTAATTCAATTTAAATAATTAATAAAAATATCCTCAGACTGAAGGAATTGTGTTAACAGAGCTGTCGCAGTGGCATGTGACGTTCCTTAGCACACTAAAGGACACCCCCTCCTGACCCAAATATAAGAGCTGATCTTGCTTTTTGGCTAAAATAGGAATTCTTATACATTTATGATATAAAAAAATATGAAAAACTCAAAGAATATTGCTTCCAGCAGATGAACCACAGACTAAAAACAACAGATAATGTGAACCTAGATATTTGCTTCTTGGGAATATAGGGTACAACAATATGCTCTGAACATTGTGACATTTGGAAATATAGAAGTAATAGAAAGGAGATCAGATGTACAAATATGCACACTTGTACACACACACACAGAAAGGAATATATGCTTTTTACTTTTTATTTACAAAGAAACATAATGCCACTGGGGATCCATTGCATTCCAGGATTGGATGAATCTAACAAGGGTCTAATAACTCAGTCATAAACTACTATGCAGTATGAATATGGCTTTTATTGACCTCATTTTTGGCTATAAAAAGAACAGCACTGTGCTCCCAAGGGAAATGTTGATACATTTTGATTTACAGAAACGCAGACCTGTTCAAGTGCTGTTATGAACAGAAAAGTGACTGTAAAAATGGCACTTTTACTCAACACGTCAGCTCCCTGTGCGTATTCAGTCTATCTTGCATTTTTAGCGGCAAAAATAAGTTTTACTACTTCTTATTCCTGCTGTGACTGCAGAGCCAATGCAGCTATGGGAAAACAATGGATTCTTATCTGACTCACGCATCATCAACAGAATTGTTAAGTTCCCATTGAATATTCCTTGCAACAGAGTCCTTCCCCACAACAGATATAAGAATACACAGACCTCCCACAACAGGGAATTTCTGTTATCCATATTTAGGGTCATTATTGTGTGACAGTACCAACTACCAGCATACTGGTATTACATAAACACGAGAGAAGCCTTTCAGCAAAAAAATCACATTATTCCCTGATGTCCTAACCAACTTCCTTTGTTATTTAGTGTATCTACAAGATCCTGTCCCCCAAACAACTATTTTAATATTATTTAATATTTATCCAATGCTGTGAACTTTCATTATTGTCTGCTAATACATTTTACTTTAATGAGAATATAAAATGTTTAAGGATTTCTTTACGAATATTAAAAGGCCAGAGGATTTTTCTCTCTGAAAGCCTGAGTTATCTGACTGCAGAGAAATTAGAAGGAAGAAGAAAAGCACTCTAAAGAGATGTTTTGCATATGTGTGCGCGCATTTGAGGAAAGTGGATCATTGATGTGTAGACTTCTGGATGTGGATGGCTCCTGTGGACGCGTAGATGCTCCTTGAGGACCCAGCATTTGTTGCCTATATCACGTAGCATAGAACTATCTTTATTCTCTGGACATCAAAACCTACCACCACAGCACTGCCACTGCAATGTGTCATAAATGTGTTTAATGTATTGTATATCTCACTGAAGTCTCATCTTTCCTATACCATTGCTGAAAGCTAATAGTATGGAATAAAGTCTAGTCTCAGATACAGTGAAAAAAGGGCCATCAAAAAGAGGAAGTTCACAATAGTGTGTTGGGGTTCCTGGTACTGTAACAGCAGAATTCCAGGACCAGTGCTAGTCTTACTACTAGACCACTCTCGAACTAAACTGCAGGGCTAATCTGTGTGAAGGATTCATAGGCAACATGGTAATACATATAATAAATAATTTCTACTTCACCCATCACCATAGTAGCTAAGGGCTGTTCTATACACAGATTCTGGAAATAAGCTATACTGATTTAAGCACCTTTGTACCACTATAATCATGTCTAAACTAGGGGGATTGCAATAGTTTAACTTGTATCAGTTTCTAAATGGATATTGTTAAATTGGTACAAAAACCACATATAGACCAGCCTTATGAGTATACAACATAAGAATTGTCCTAGTGAAGATCAGAAGATGTTGTAGAGTAAAAGTGAACTAAAGAACCTGTGCCTGTAACAGGGACTGTTCATAAAGATGTCATTAGACCTGGATTCTATTCCCAGTTCTTCCATTGATTCAGTATGTAACTGTGCGCAAGTCAGTTAATGTCTCTGTCTCAGTGTCTCCATTTACAAAATGGAGATATTTACACATCTTTGTATAGCACTTTGAGATCTACAGATGAAAAATGCTACATTTTTTTTATTTGTCTGATTCCCACTGTAGCAACCTCCCACCCTGTTGTGGAGAAAGGGAGACAGTCTGATGCCGACTGAGGGACACAAAGTTGGAGCATTGTCTGGCTATTCTGGAAGGAAGACCAGACACACTAGATGTGGTTTAATTAGGCCGCAACCTTATTCCTAAATGTCTGGGAGTACCCAGCAGAAAAAAAGCATACAGCACAGGTAATTTCATAATCATGTACATATAGCAAGAATGGGGAGGCTGCTGCCCTTTACCCATCCTCATCCCCAGCCCACCCACTGCTGGGACCTCACCCCCACTGTTGAATGACGGTTAAGGGGGCTTTTACTGCCAAACCAGTCATAGTAGCCCCAACACCCTCCCCCACATTTCCATTACCTTAAAGAATACCTTCTTTAAATCCTTTACCAATCCATTTTCTCTGATCACGTATCCCTTCCCTACAGTGTACCTGCATTGAACATCTGCCCCACATTTACATAGAGTTTGACAATCACAGCCTAAACCCCGTTTCATGTCCACCCCAACTAAGCCTCCAACTCATTGTGGGGAATGCAGAAAACCCCACTTCATCTTGGCCAGTCTGTCAGTGATGGGAAAAGTCCTTCCCAGCCCCTTGAGAAAGGAGCAACTAGGGTAACAACCAGCAGATCATGACAAAATCTGGTATTTAACTACACCCATGAGCGGGAGGTGGGTGCTGCTCTGCCTGGTCCAGGTAAAAGAGGGCTTTTCCAGCGCCAGTGTGGACCTAAACAGTCTCTGCTCTCTTCCGGGAGGAAGATGGGTCAGCATCCCCACGCTCACCTGGCCTGAAGTCACTCCAGCAAGGCAGTCTCTGGCCATCTAGCCCTTAAGGGGGGTTCTTTTCCTACAAGCCGGACAACAGCCCTCACCACTTAATGCATGGTTAGGTCATTCCATCTGTGGAGAAGAATGACCAGAGTATATTCATAATCTGTAAAAACTGTGGGAAATTCTCTCCGTACACCATCAGTGCCAAAAAGCGTGCCTGCTCTTGATTTAGTAACAAATACAGGACAAAGTTCTTGTGGGCCAGACATGCACACATGTATTTACTTGTGCATGTTACTGATCTGTCTGCAAAACACTCTGCAAATTAAGTGGCAAATGGACCCTTCAAGAAGAGAAATTCCACAACACCATTCACCTTTTTATGCCAATCTCATTTCATTTCTGTCTTTGGTTAACCCTTTCATCTCATAGGACTGATGTTAAATGCAGAGAAAAAATACTTGAACAATCCCATACTACCACAATACAATTAACTCAGGTTCTGAACCCCTGGTCTAAATTTTTGCAAGCACAGTAATTAACAGGTTTGATTACTTCTGGCCCACTTTTATTCAAGGGGCAGGATGTGGATAAATGCAGATTGGTCACTAATCGAGGAATCTCGCTCTCTTCAACTACGCAGACTGCTTCCGGTTTATAGTCTCAATCTCCTGAGGAGAACAGCTGAGGCTGGGAAGAGATCCATACAGTTTATCTCAAACGTTTGTAGCTCCAAAGGATAGACTATTTAATTATGATGCAAAGTTAAATTAATGGATGTCTTAATTTACATTTAAGTAGAGAATAAAGGAAAGGTTACTAAAGATACAGATCTATGTAATAATCTTTCTTGTGAGACTTATACACCGTTCTCTGCTCATAATATTCCTGTGTTACTCAATCATTTATAAACTTTTATTTCACTAGGGAAAAAAACATTTAGAACAAGTTCTTGTTTACAGTAGTGACCTGTCCAAGACCGCTCACAAACTCCTCTATGTTATTTCTTAGCAGGGGGGATGTTATCTAGTGGTTAGAACATGGATTTGTCATCAGAATTCTTGGGTTCTGTTTCCAGCTGTCACTGATTTACTGTGTGAGCGGGTAAAACCTAGACCCCCCCCAGTACAGCAAACTATTGAAGGACATACTTAAGCACTTTATTGAACAAGGATGACTTAAGCAAGAGCTTAAAGCTAAGCATGTGCTTAAATACTTTACTGAATTGAGTGCTTCATCTCTCCCTGCTTCACTTTCCCCAACTGTAAAACAGAACTAGTAATATTTCCCTACCACACTGGCTATGTAAGCATCACAAGGAAAGTCATTACTGAAGGCTGTATGTTTAGTGAGGCTTAATATTTTGAAATCTGATAAAAGATGTGATACTGGTGAACAGTCTTTTCTCATAATTATTATAGACATACACAGTCAAGTAATTATGTTAGATCACAAACAAAATAGAAAGCAAGAGCACTAGGATTTTTTTTGTATTGTTGTAGTCAGAGTATAAATTCTATACAGTATATTTTTCCATCTAATAGTTGACTGTTCCATGTATACCCTGCTAGTCCATGTAATTACTTGAAAACTATACACAGAAAAGAACCATCCTAATAAAAAATAAAAATACAGGTTTTTACAGAAGCTGCTTTCAGGTATGTTACAAATGTTAACTTTTAGTTGTGGTTAGATTCCCTTCCATGGGGGAGGTTAATACAGACACTTCTTAAAGGCCTTGTAATTAGCATAGAATTGTGAAACACCTCCATCTAGTGGCTAATATGAGAACTACACACTACTGAAATTGAGAGTACAGATGGCCAAGATTTCAGTCCATCATACTGACTTACTAGAGCATTTGCTATTTGATCAAGCTTTTCCACATCCATAACCATAATATGAATAGCCACATCATCAGCCACCCTTTCTCTACCCTCCCAAAAAACCCCAGCCTACCCAGCAGAGCTTTCTTTAACCCTATATGGGAAAAGAGCCAAAGGCTCCCTATAGTCCATTCTGGATTTCACTCTGACCAGTCTCATTACGGTAAAGGGGCTCAAGCACTTTGAAGAAAAGGTTACTTACTGTAACTGTGGTTTTTTGAGAAGTGATGCAGAGGTGTATTCCACTTGGGTGTGTGCACACCCAGAGCCCATGAGCCAGACACTTTTGCCTAGCAGTATCTGTAGAGGGGCAGTGCTCTTGCCTTATGGCTGTGGCCCCTTCCCTAGCTATATGAGGCAGTACTACCCCAACCCCCTCTGTCCTCACCACCCGTGGCTGGAGTCAAAGCTCTATGTGGTTGTAGTCTCACAGCCTCACATTTCATCTTCGGATCATTTATTGTCCATATAGGGCCTTACCAAATTCACAGTCCATTTTTATCAATTTCACAGCCAGACTACTTTAAAATTGGTCAATTTAACCTTTTCAAATGTTTACATCTGAAAGTTCATGGTGTTGTAACTGTGGTGGTCCCAACCCCAAAAGGTGTCAAAGCTGTTGTAGGGGGTTGCAGGATTGCTACTCTCACATCTTCGCTGTCTTCAGGGCTGTTAGAGTAGCAGTTAGGAACCCTAAACAAGGATCCAACTCCCATTGTGCTAGGCAGCATACGGACAAATAAAAGAAACTGTTCCTGCCCAAGGAGTTTTATAGCCTAGGCAGGTAGACAAGAAGATAGAGGGTGGGGATAAGTTAAAAACCGAACAGACCTTAGTGGGAAAAATGTATTTTTAATGGACGTTTCATTCTGTAGAACCCATCCCAGATAGTGGGTAAATATCTTACAGCAAGCAAATCTGTCCCACGGGCCTGGTACTTAACAACAATGGACTAGCTGATTTGAAGATAAAAGAACATGAATGTCAAAGAAGTTAGATATATTTGTTATTGCATTTCTTTTGGGGAGGTCCAAAGGAGCAGGCAAAAGAATATTTCTTGAGCTTTAAGGAAGCAAAAGAAATTCTACTTTATAACTATGGCCTGGTCTACACACAAAGTTGCACCAATTTAAATAAAGGTGTGATGTTAAACTGAATTCATGAAACTCCAGCAACTTTGTGAACACTCCAATTCAGTTTAAACCTGGCTTAAATTGATTTAGTTTGTCAAATTTAGGCCTGGTCCACACAGCCCTGGTTTATGCTGATATAACTGGGTCCGATAGGAGTAATTTATTTAACAATATAGTTATTCCACTCTAAACCCTGGTGTGGACACAATAATAATGGTATAAGGGTGCTTTATACTGATATAACTTATTACCCCTTCTCGTACAGGGATAATCATATCAATACAAAGCAGCTTGATACTACTAAAACAATGTCCACACTAGGGGCATTTTGTACCACTTTAACAGCACTGGTATAGTTGGAAGCAGCACAATTTTATTGCGTAGACAAGCCCTTAGGATCCTAAATACCTATGTCATTTTTAAAATGGGTCTTATGAGTCTAATTCACTTAGGTTCTTCTTAAAATAGTATCTATACATTATATATTACAGGGGTAGCCAAACTGACTTGCGAGGCACATGGGGCTCTTTTACCATTAAAGTGCAGCTCGTGGAGCCCCCCACAATCCCATGATTCTCCACCGACCAGACTGGGTGGGGGGAGCTTGGATCCCTGACTTGCAGCAGGGTGGTGGGATAGGGACTTCAGCCCAGCAGGAGGAGGGTCCTGGGGCTTCTGCGGGGTGCATATGCTGGGGCCTGGGGCTTCAGCAGGAGCGGGGCTGAAGCCCTGAGCCCTGGCAGGCACACACCAGCTCTCAAACTTCTGAAAATTGTTGTATGCAGCGCAGAGGGTCAGTAAGTTTGGCCACCCCCTTATATTAGAATTAAACTCAATTTACTCACAGTGGTTGCCTACCATTTACCATACATACCTCATAGAAGCCATGTAAAGATTCATTAGGTAATATTTGTGACATGCTTGAGATATCTGGAAGGGACACACTATACTGCAATACAACATATAACACTTGTCTTATTACAGGTAAATGCCACAAAATTTATAATGCCCTCTAAAAGCAACATTTCTTTTTTCAGATATTCCCCATTTCACATCTTCCCCTCTACCTGAACACCAGTCTGATTGGGGTTTCACCTGGGCTTATCTAATCATTACAGGTAATTCAGAATAAAGGCATCACATTCAAAAAAAGATATATGTAATATTTCAATCTTTATCTTGTCACAGGAATGGATTCATTTCTTATGGTGCTCTCTGCTCATTAAATGCCAGCCTCTCAGGAGAATGGATGCCTTTTTGGCTCTCTTCTCTTTTCATTGCAAGTCAAATTGATGTGAACATGGACTGGATTTTATGCCATTTCCCATTCTAGCTTCCAATGCTCTCATGAGAATATATATAACAGAGCGCAAAATAACATTTTCTAAAAATGGCTGACAGTAACAACAAAACTGAATTGATTCTGAGGACAAGGCTGAAAATAACAAACAAGAGACTACACACAATATGAACCTTTTGTGCCAAACACATTGTGGCAGGAACAATCTATTGTTTAAAAAAAACCCACACAACCATTTCTAGCATCATGATCTTACAGTCCTTACTGGAAGCTGCTGGTACAATGAATTACTGATTTAGAAAGAAAAAAAAGAAAAAGACAGCCTTTAAAAGTAATAGAACAGTCCTATTTACAGTATATTATGAAATGAAAAAGAGGCAGAGCCCAGTCCACAAAAGCTTAGTGTTGTATTTGGCGAGATGAAGTAGCTGTAATCTCCTCTTTTACCTGTGGGTGCCATTACTGAACCAAAGTAGCTGTAATCTCCTCTTTTACCTGTGGGTGCCATTACTGAACCAAAGGAAAGTAAAGCTGCAACTTGCTGATTCACCTCATCTTCAATATTCTTAGGGATCAGTGAGTGCATTAATGGTTTGCCCTAATTTGAAAACCTTGCTGAGTGTTCTATAAAAGGTGTGATTATAACCTGTCTTTTTATAAATGTGTTTGCATGCTGTACTTTTACAGAGAAAAAGCAAAATATTTTAAGATATATATGGAGGCACCTGAAACCAATCTGGTGTTGATGCTCAGAGTTCTCTTCCAGCTAAACTGAATCGACACCTGAGAGATCACAACACTTGACTTCAGAAATACAGTCCACATGTCAAAAAATTTTAAGTGGCCTTTTCAGGCACAGTAGGCCAGAATCATGATTGGTTTAACTCCCCTGATTTCTTTGGAGTTACACCAAAGATTAATTTGTCCCTTGATGTCTTTTTGCTGTAGTTCAGCTCCGGTCATGTTATTACCAGCTAAGATGATGTCAGGGTCTGTAATTTTAATAAGGTTTTCTTGAAGTTAAAGGGAAAGTATTAGTACTACCATTAGCAGAATTATAAAAAGAGCAGAAAGAATGAGTACCACCTGTGGCACCTTAGAGACTAACAGATTTATTTGGGCATAAGATTTCATGGGCAAAAACCCACTTCATCAGATACATGCAGTGGAAAATACAGGAGGAAGATAGATATAGATACAGAGAGAGAGAATGAAAAAATGGGGGTTGCCATACCAACTCTAACAAGACTAATCAATTAAGGTGGGCTATTAGCAGCAGGAGAAAAAAAATTTGTAGTGATATCAGGATGGCCCATTTCAAACAGTTGACAAGAAGGTATGAGTAACAGCAGGGGAAAAATTAGCATGGGGAAATAGTTTTTAGTTTGTGTAATGACCCATCCACTCCCAGTCTTTATTCAAGCCTAATTTAATGGTGTCCAGTTTGCAAATTAATTCCAGATCTGCAGTTTCTCGTTGGAGTCTGTTTTTGAAGTTTTTTGTTGAAGAATTGCGACTTTTAAGTCTGTAATTGTGTCCAGGGAAGTTCAAGTGTTCTCCGACTGGTTTTTGAATGTTATTTATGTGGTTTTTGAAATTGTGGAAAAGCAGCATCACTTGCCCCATAACCTCAGCCGTGCAGAACACAACACCATCCACAGCCTCAGGAACAACTCTGACATCATAATCAAAAAGGCTGATAAAGAAGGTGCTGTCACCATCATGAATAGTTTGGAATATGAACGAGAGGCTGCTAGGCAGCTCTCTACCACCACATTCTACAGGCCATTACCCTCTGATCCCACTGAGGGTTACCAAAAGAAACTACATCTGCTCAAGAAACTCCCTGAAAAAGCACAGGAACAAATCTGCACAGACACACCCCTAGAATCCTGACCAGTGGTATTCTATCTGCTACCCAAGATCCATTAACCTGGTAATCCTGGATGCCCCATTATCTCAGACATTGGCACCCTGACAGCAGGATTGTCTGGCTATGTAGACTCTCTCCTCAGGCCCTACGCTACCAGCACTCCTAGCTGTCTTTGAGATATCACTGACTTCCTGAGGAAACTACGATCCATTGGTCGTCTTCCAGAAAACACCCTCCTGGCCACTATGGATGTAGAAGCCCTCTACACTAACATTCCACACAAAGATGGACTATAAGCCATCAGGAACAGTATCCCCGATAATGTCATGGCAAACAGGGTGGCTGTGACTTTGTTCTCACCCACAACTATTTCACATTTGGGGACAATGTATACCTTCAAGTCAGCAACACTGCTATGGGTACCCTCATGGCCCCACAGTATGCCAACATTTTTATGGCTAACTTAGAACAACGCTTTCTCAGCTCTCATCCTCTAACGCCCCTACTCTACTTGCGCTACACTGATGACATCTTCATTATCTGGACCCATGAAAAAGAAGCCTTTGAGGAATTCCACCAGGATTTCAACAATTTCCATCCCACCATCAACCTCAGCCTGGACCAGTCCACACAAGAGATCCACTTCCTGGACACTACAGTGCTAATAAGCGATGGTCACATAAACACCACCCTATACCAGAAACCTACTAACCACTCTGCTTACCTACAAACAAGATCTCTATCAAGCATTCTTAAAACTACAATACCCACCTGCTGAAGTGAAGAAACAGACTGACAGAGCCAGAAGAGTACCCAGAAGTCACCTACTACAGGACAGGCCCAACAAAGAAAGTAACAGAATGCCACTAGCCATCACCTTCATCCCCCAACTAAAACCTCTCCAGCGCATCATCAAGGATCTATAGCCTATCCTAAAGGACGATCCCTCACTCTCACAGATCTTCGGAGACAGGCCAGTCCTCGCTTACAGGCAGCCCCCCAACTTGAAGCAAATACTCACCAGCAACCACACAACTAAAACACTAACCCAAGAACCTATCCTTGCAACAAAGCCAGTTGCCAACTCTGTCCACATATCTGTTCACGGGACACCATCATAGGACCTAATCACATCAGCCACACCATCAGGGGCTCATTCACCTGCACATCTACCAATGTGATATATGCCATCATGTGCCAGCAATGCCTCTTTGCCATGTACATTGGCCAAACTGGACAGTCTCTACTCAAAAGAATAAATGGACACAAATCAGACATCAAGAATTATAACATTCAAAAACCAGTTGGAGAACACTTCAACCTCCCTGGACACTCAATTACAGTCCTAAAAGGGGCAATTCTTCAATAAAAAAACGTCAAAACAGACTCCAATGAGAAACTGCAGAACTGGAATTAATTTGCAAACTGGACACCATTAAATTAGGGTTGAATAAAGACTGGGAGTGGATGGGTCATTACACAAACAAAACTATTTCCCCATGCTAATTTTCCCCCTACTGTTACTCATACCTTCTTGTCAACTGTTTGAAATGGGTCATCCTGATTATCACTACAAAAGTTTTTTTTTCCTCCTGCTGCTAATAGCCCACCTTAATTGATTAGTCTTGTTAGAGTTGGTATGGCAACCTCCATTTTTTCATGTTCTCTGTGTATATAGATCTATCTTCCTACTGTATTTTCCACTGCATGCATCGGATGAAGTGGGTTTTAGCCCATGAAAGCTTATGCCCAAATAAATTAGTTAGTCTCTAAGGTGCCACAAGTACTCCTCGTTCTTTTTGCTGATATAGACTAACAGCTACCCCTGTAAAAAGAGCAGTTACAGTCTCAAGGTGAGAGAAATTCCAATCTAAACAATGTTGCAAAAATAATACTCCACTTCTCATTTCTGTGCAAAATTCAAAAAACAAACAAAACTCCCCTTTGTTTATATTAATGGTTCTTTCGCCAGCATCCAAGGAACATAGCAGTGCCTTCCCTGACTGTGGGCCATGATTTAGGAGGGCCCTGTATGTGCCAATATGTTGCAGCACAGACTTTAGGTTTGGAAATACAAAAGCAAGGGAGAACTACAGGACCAGGAATGAATAATCTTTGTATTCAGTACAGCCAAACCCTGTCCTTTTTAATTAATGCTTGGACATATGGAGGTACTTAAGTTCCCTGATTATACCATGTGAACTGTGATGTGGGTGAGTCTACTAAGCCCTTCATAGTCAGATAGTGTTGGGTGGAGAAGGAAGAGTGAGTCTTGATTAACAATAGTTTTATAATCTGCAGCTAGGCCAGGTACTATAGACATGTATAATTTAAAAAAAATTTAGGGTGAAATTCATCCTTGAGCAAACAGCATACACAAGGCCCTATGCACCACTTATGCCTCACACCCTTAAAAGTGATGCACAGGGCCTTGTAGGGGCCTACTGCAGAGCGGTCAACCTCACCCCATGCCTATGTGGATTTGGTGGTATTTAAAATGAGAACCTACCAGTATACATTAGAACCAGGGTATTAGCATGGTGCAGGATTGCTCACACAGCTCTGCTAGTCCCTTTTTGTCTTCATCTGCATCACCCATAGTATTGAGCCTACCTAGAGAACAGCAACTGCACTAAACTATAAGGTGGTTTCCTGATCTACATGCATCCAGCAGGGAACGTTAAGACAATAAGGATGCTGATGTAAACAGCTGCATCACTAGACTGCAAACAATATTCCCAGCTGATGATACAGCTGTTCATTACTCTCTCTCATATACTACCCTGTCCCTCTGCCCCCTCCCCCAGAGCTGAGAGAGAAACAGAAGATTGGTCAGGTAGATTCAAAACCCAACCCAGCCAGGGATCTCAGAGGACAACACAATCACAAAAACAAGACTAACTATGCCTATTTGAGCATAAGCTGTAGCTCATGAAAGCTTATGCTCAAATAAATTGGTTAGTCTCTAAGGTGCCACAAGTACTCCTTTTCTTTTTGCGAATACAGACTAACACGGCTGTTACTCTGAAATATGCCTATTTTGCTTTACATGTAGCTGATCTTACAAAGGCCTGGTGCATTATGTTACCTTCTGCACCACAGAAACAAAGGAGAAAATAGCAGTCTCTACTTCATTCCTGCAATATATCAGGCAGGCTATACCCATATAGACATCTCTCTTGACCTAAACCTTACCCACCCTCCAGGTTTACCGCTGTTTAATAGGACACCATTCATAGCTACATCAGTCCATCCCATAATCTGCCTGCCAGGATCCAAACTCCTTAACATCCATAGATTGACCCTAAACCCCTCTCCCTGATGATATATTACACCAATACATTACTAGAGTCACAGCTACCTTGATGTATAAATGCAATATGTCCTGAGAACACTAGTTCACCCTGATGACATACAGTATAATTGCAATATATAACCTAAAAGTAAAGCAGTTTGGTGATGTATAACTGTAACAAGAGATTTAGTTAAGATAATGGGCTAAAACTGAACACAGCACTAACGTACTGTGTTTTTTTTTTGCCTGGCATCAGCATATTGGCCAAAGTTTCACTTTCCCCACCATAGCAAAATTTGCTGTGTCAGTTGTCTACATGGTTGCTGTCCTCTCATACCATTGGTGACTGCGTTTTAGAAATACTACATATTAGGTTTGCAAAAGGATAACTCCAGTACAGACATACTGGGCCTGATTTTCAGAGATGCTAAGCACTTGTAGCTCCCCTTGACTTTACTGGGAATTGTGGGTGCTCAAAATGCCCTGTCCTAGCTATAGAATTTCTGACAAGATAGACTCCTTTCTCTGGGAAGAGTTTCTTATTATTGAGCTGTCAAACAAACAAGGATTTAATTAGCTTCCCAGATGTGCCATGGAAAACCTTCCAGGAAGGTGCTGCCATGTGAACTTGAGACTACAATAAAGCCATCAATCTTGGCTCAAAAAGTAAAAAGCTTGTGTATTATTACATTGAACTGAGATCTGATTTCATCATACACTAACTTACAGTATTACTTCGAACTCTGTCTCCCCAACCCGCATCTGTGTAACGATACTGTGTGTTAACAGAGACAAAACTAAAGAACCTTGTTTCAGTGTGAAATAGCCCCCCTAAAAAAACACCCCACACATTTGATTTGTTTAGCTTTCTGTGGAATATTTTATCATTTTGCAACACACTATTATGTTCTCAGCAGGTGTACCACAGATAGGTCTCAAAGCAACTATAAAAATGGAAACTAATAGGATGTTTACAAGTGTCTTAAATTATAGCAATTTTGATCTCAGTTCAACAATCTGATTCTACTGTTTACAATAGTTTACAGTTATATACACAGTACATGATTCTGAACAGCAAATTACATTTTTAAAAGTTCGGTCAAATACAAAATAGCACTTTTTCACAAGGTGTAAACATATGTTTGATTCCGCTTTTTGATTTTTTAAAGCCACACAAAGGTTCCTAATAGCAGATTATGTCAAACTATGAATAAACTTTTACATTTCTTCTCAATGAAAATGGAAAGTGATTAACTGAGTCAATATCACATTTTATGTGATACAATGACAAATGCTACTAGCAATAAAAATGTTCTGTCAATGTTTCTGAAAAACACATTGACAAAACGTAACTGCACTGCAAAACATTTCTGGAAGAGATATTAAATTATATGAACTTTAAGGAGAGTACTGTATGTGCACTACAAACTGAAGCAAAGGTTTTATTTCCCCAATAGCAAAGACCAGAGAAATACAGTTTATACAGTGGTTGCCAAAATCACTGAATTACTGTTCACAAAATATTTGGACAAAATTTAAAGTGGAAAACAAAAATTTCTAGTTGACAAAACAGGTGATTGATTTTCTAGTCACTTAACTTACAGCCAATTTTTCAGGTCACTTAGCGTTCCAGTGGCTGTAGTGTAAAATCACATTTTGCAGATCTTTTACTTCATTCAAGAGGACTTCAAGAAATGACTGCAAAAGGAGTGCATTTTTTCCTTTTACTGGCATATTGTATATTTGCTTGCTTATTATATAACTACAGCTTCCCAAATACAAAAACCTCATCCTATAATAATTCTTAACATCCAATTACTGAAGTCACAGGGGTAAGTTTTTTATATTGTTATTGTCTTTTTGTTCACTTATATCACTTCAATGAGGATAATTTCTAGTGTACTCAGACTTTACTACTTGCTGTGTGAAATCCTAGCCTCACTTAAGTCAATTGGAATTTTGCCATTGACTTTAATGGGGCCAGGATTTCACCTGCTCTGTCCAAAGTTGGATAACACCATTTCTGCTCCATCACACTATAACCAAATAAAGCATTGACTAACAAGACCAAGTGAAATGCTGAGAAAGGAACAAAGAACAAAAATGGCTGGATCTGGTGACTGAATTTAATCAAGAGAGGTAACTATCTTTGAGAGGAAGTTTTACATTCCAAAAGGGAGTGTGGGGGGAATCTATCAAGAAACATGCTATCCCTGAATACTTGGTTGAAAGGTTTGACAACAGGCAGTAAATGTCACTCATTACTAGGATGGACAACACCACTGAGCAAATCAGTTGCTCTGATTAGAACATGTTGTGTTATGATCTCTCAGTTCCAAGTTTTCAAGAACAAACACTTCTCAAATGCACCGTTATCCTTGATTTTCACAGCAATCATTAGCTCTACCTAGAAGTACTGTAGCTTTTTTAAACTACAGCCAACTCAAAAGGGGTGTGGAAAGGAGAAAAGCTGCTTATCAGTTTGACACATTGTAGCCTAGATTTAGTCCACGTTTGCTTCTATTACTCTAGCTATTATAAAAAATGAAAGTCTCAAAGGTATCTGCTTTTATCCTTGCAGAGAATCACAACTGAGTATATTTCACAAAGGAACAAGGAAGTAAACACTATAATAAGTGATCTGAGAACAAGTCACCAAGATATTCTTATAAATCTTTCAACATTTGTACAACTAGGGCCAGACTGTAGCTAGCCAAAGCTCCCAGAAGCAGCCAATATCAGTTGGGATGCAGTGGGCTAGTCTAGTGACTGGTGTAGAGGAGAAGATAGCCATGTCCTCAACCACTTTGGTAAGCCCATTGCCAGTATTGGACTGAGAGGGAAAGACCCTTGCCCCACTGAAGTCAATGGAATCAGGATTTCACCCAGAGTCCTTGCTTTTCCTGAAGTCTGAGATTCTGCCCTGTACCTATGCAGGAGCATGAGGTTCTGGGAAAGATGCCTTGTATCCTTCCCTCTCCTTTGTGCGCCTGCGAAGAGCTAGGCTCAACCTGGCCTTAAGATTTCAGTATGAACATATTAAGTGTAGGCTGCATGTCAACATAATTCTCAACTGCCTCACGTGGTGACTTATTTGTATATTTTAAAAGTGTTATGCCTCTAAACTTCTGTGCATAGCACTAAAAATTATTTAAAACCAAGGAAAATTGTTTTTTGTTATATAATTTGAAACATGAATCATTATAGTCAATCTGCATTAATGTTATCTGAGCTCTGTAACCCCCGCCCTTACCCCGAGGGATTATAAACCTATTATCCCCTTAAATGTGTGTTTACCCAATAATTTTTGTAGCCTCTCACATCTTTCCTAAGAAAACAGATACCAAAAACCTCTCTCAAAAATACTAAAGCTGGCAAACCAAAAATAAAAAAGCCAGGAAATATAGTGGTAAGGATGACACTGCACCCTTAATAAATCATCATGCATTAAAGTGAGGCTACATTATGAATGGAGGATAAAGTGTCCATTTTTAACACTGAATTTCCTAGCTTTTCTCAATAATTTTGTTTTATTTACATATTATTCTTGGACTAGATTTTAACCCACTGTCTGGTTACTTCTTGTATATTGCTCTATAATTTACTACAGTTAGATATAGGTTTGAATAAAAATACTCACACGTTTGTACTTTTCTTAAGTGTAAGTCTAATGTAAAGTCTTCTGGATTTACATTTGTTCCTGTGCAATTCAATGTACCATATCTTCTTGTACCTCAAGTCCTCTATTTTCACACAACACTGTCCATGCTCTTGATAAAATTACCAACACATTTCAACCTTGCGAGATATATTATTTTTCCTTCTCAAAACCCCCCCCAAAAAACAGATGCCCTCCTTGTCTCTCTTTCATTAAAAAAAGATAGCCCATAATGTTTACTTTTTCCTACATGCAGGAGTCTACTATATTTAATGCCTTAATTTTATACCCACTGTATCCCACTGGATGAAAGTTTCCCTGAACTTGTAGCTGAAGGCTGAGGTTTAGATTCGCGTTTTGGAACCCCTTTCTGTTTCCAAGTAGATTCACCAGTTTCAAGCTGTTTTTCTTCAGTCTTGCTATTTTGCATACAAATGGTCTGAGATGCCAATGAATTACGTCCTTGTTCAAGTTCAAAACTTATAATGAGTGACTTGGCGAGAGAATCCAATTCAGAAGTGACCATAAAAGACTTGGTTGTTCTGTGAGGACTGTTTGCTGAAGCAGAAGGCAAGCTAAATAAAGTGCAGTAATTATTAAAATGCCCAACTAAGATGCAAATCTTTTCTGTATAGCTTCTGAGTTGAGTTGTATTTCTGCATGATCCTGTGGAGTACAAAAGCAAAAAGAACCAATGCTACTACTTTGCTAAGCAGCATGTGACTTCCATGCACATCTTTTCTTTCATTTCTGTTAGAAACAATACCGTATTTTGAAAGTATGTTAGTAAATCTATTGTGAGACTATGACGTTAACATGAGGAGTCAGTTGGGGAAAAAAAAGACTCAAGACTTTGCCTATAGTCTCAGGCTGACGCAATCACCAGGTACACCTGCAATCCAAAAGAAGCTAGTTGGAGTTTTCTGTAACATGATCAGTAGTGAAATGGTTAAAATTTGACATTTAGTTTTTTTTAATTAGGCTTCAGAATCAACAATGAATTGATATGAATGGAATAAAGATATTGTTTTAGTCTGTCTCTAGACTCAGTAGGATAGCATCCTATTGGTTCACTATTTGGAAAGTTCTTTCCTCAACCATGCGTAGTAACAAAACTTTTTTTTTTTCATATGAATCTTTAAATTCTTCAAGAGCCACCAAAGAAATGCTGATATAGCCCACCAGATCAACCTAGAGTATCATGGGAACAATGGTTTTAAGTTGCTTATTTGTGCCTGGTCCCTTACCCTGTAACTTATATGACAGAAAATTAAACATAAGGAAGGCTGGATGCAAAGGAAAGTTACCTTAGGATTATCAGGTCACGTGAAACCAGGAATGTGAAAACACAGTAATTAACTATGTCGGCGGTTGTAAATGACTTAAAACTTGTAAATTCTCTTTCTTATTAATGTTGAAGTGATGGAACAAATACTTTAAATTCTGTTAAAGGTGACCTGCTTCTTTATGCCTGGAACTGTTTTTTCAACAAAAAGTTTTTCTCCTACTTGTCATCACCTTACAAATTCAACTCTAGTTTACCCTTTTCCTAAAAAAATTATATCAGTGACTGGAGAACTAGTACATTTATGACACCCTTGTTATTAAAAGAAAAATTTTGTTCGGGGGTGTTGGGGGGGGAAGGGGGAGATATTAATCAGACAGTTTAAAATATTGTTATTGTTAAAACCTATTTAACTTGAATGCCTAACTAATGAAATCTTCTCTTCCCACTCTTTAAGATTCAACACTGTGTTCCTCCAGGTAAGGGCTGAGGAAGACCCCAAACCACTTCCAGAAGACACGAGAAACAAGGAAGATACTGATAGGCACAGGAAACGGTTGCTTACTGTAAGTACGTAGGTATGGTTCTTTGAGAGGTGATTCAGACATTTATTCCACTTAAGTATGTGCACACCCAGCTCACCACAGCTGGAGTTTGCCTAGCAGCACCCTTAAAGGGGAAGCGCTTCTACCTCATGGCCGTAGCCCTTCCCCTAGCTACACGAAGCAGCACTGCCCTGACCCTCCTCAGTTCCTTTGCACCGAATGCCCAGAAACAAGATTCTGATGCAGAGGGGATGGAGGGTGGGTTGAGGAATACAAGTCTGCAGCACATCTCGAAGAACCACAGTTATGGTAAGTAACTGTTTCTTCTAGTAGATGCAGACATGCATTCTACTTAGGTGACTCACAAGCAGTACACTTCCCACTGCCCTGGAAGTAGGGCTCAGAGTCTACCTAAACAAGGACTGCAGGAAAAAAAGGACTTCCCAAAGCCTGCATCCACCCTGGAAGGCATAATGGTTGTGGCATAATGGTTCATGAATGTATCGACAACCACATAGCAGCCCTACGTCCAATATGGAAATGTCACTGACGAATGCTACGGGTGTTGCTTGCACCTGCTGTTGGGGCATAAAGTAAGCTATTTCATATGCAGTCCTGATACAGGATATTACCCATTTGGACATCCTCTGTGAAGATTCTGTTTGACCCTTCATGTAATCGGCATATGACGCAAACAAATGAGGCAAAGCACAAAACAGTTTAGTCCTGTCCACATCGAAGGCTAGACATTGCCTGACACCTAAGGTGTGTAGATGCTGCTTATCTATAGATGAATGCCGCTTAGGAAAGAATACTGGTAAATAGACCACCTTGTTCAAATGAAACTGAGAAACCACTTAGACAAAGATTTTGGGTGTGGCTGTAAAGTCACTCTGTCTTTGGAGAACTGTGTATAAGGAGGTTCTGCTCTCAGAGACTGCAACTCTCATTCTCTGTGTGGATGTTATTGCTACCAGGAATGAAATTTTCTAACACAATGGCAAAAAGGAACAACATGCCAGAGGGTCAAATGGAGGTCCCATTAAGGCTGCAAGGATTGAGTTAAAGTCCCACAGAGGAATTGGCTCCCGGGCTGGAGGGATATAAATGAAGGAGCCCTTTTAAGAATTTTGATACCATGGCATTGGAGAAGACTGATCTTCTCTGAATAGGGGGGATAAAATGCCAAAAATTGCTACCAGATGCGCTTTCAATGAACTAAACACAAGCCCCAGCTGAAGGAGCAGCAGGTACTCCAAAATGTCCTGGATAGAATCCAAGCAATGCTGGCCTCCTCAGGCTAGTGACTACAGTGAATGGAAGTGATTTTCAGCAACAGGCCATCCTTGTGGAGGGTTTTCTACTGTTGAGGACAACTTTTTGAACAGCCACTGAACACTGCTCTTCCTCCTCATTCATCCATGCCACGTGATGCAGGGACTTGAGTGCAGGATGCAAGGCGCAGACTTGGTTTTGAGTGAGTAAGTTGGGATGGAGAAGAAGCAGAATGGGAGGCTGACTAAACAGTGCAAGAAGGCCAGAGAAAAAATGGTTACCTACCTTTCGTAACTGTTGTTCTTCAAGATGTGTTGCTTATGTCCATTCCAATTATGTGTGAGTTTTCCACATGTACAATAGCCAGAAGGTTTTCCCCCTTGTGGTACCTGTGGGGTTGGTTCAGGTGCTCCCTGGAGTTGCACCTCCATGGCGCCATATATAGGGTCCTGCCGACCTGCTGCCTCTTCAGTTCCTTCTTGCTCTGACAGAAGGGTAGGTGGGTGGGTCTTGGAATGTCGATTACGAAAGACAGGTAACTGTTTTTCTTCTTTAGGTGCTTGGTCATGTTGACTCCCAATCAGGAACTTGGAGGCGGCAGCGGAGCTCATGGGTTCACTGGTTGAAGCACCACTCTGCTGAAGTCTGCATCGTCCCTAGTCTGCTAGGTAGTGGCGTAGTGAGAGGTAAGAGTGTGGATTGAGGACCATGTTGCAGCCTTGCAGATTTCCTGGGTCAGAACCTGGGCCAGGAATGCCGCTGAAGATGCCTGCTTGGTAGGTCTGGCCTGCCAGACGGACTGCCCTCAGCTCTCTGACACTGCAGTGAAGTGAGAGCTCTGCTTAGGACCAGAGGCCTTGAGGTCCCCCAGATGCGCTCCCCACCCCATCATTGACACGTCCGCGACCAGGGAAAGTGACGGTTGAGGTCTGGAGAAGGGAATGCCCGCACACAGAACTTGCAGGTTGAGCCACCATAGGAAAGACTTGAGAACCGTCCAGGAAAGAGAGTGACTACATTGCTAGACTGTCCTGGTTTGGTCAATACACCAATGGCTAGCCACACCTGAAGGGGTTGGAGCCTCCGTCTGGCATGCTACGCTACGTAAGTACAGGTGGCCATGTGACCGAGGAGCTTCAGGCAATTCCTTACTGTAGTGGTAGGAAATCGTCTGAGATCTTGTAAGATGTTGCATAGGCTCTGAAACGGTGACTCCATTAGGAATGCTCTAGCCTGTCTGGAGTCCAACACTGCCCCTATGAACTCTCATCTGTGTGGAGGATAGTGTTGAGTTCTGCACATTCATTAGTAGGCCAAGCTCATTGAAAGTTGATCTTATCAGGTTTACATGCGCCTCCACTTGTGTTCTGGAGTGGCCCTTGATCAGCCAGTCGTTGAGGTACCTGCACCTGGTGCTTCTGCAAGGAAGTGGCCACAACTGCCATGCACTGGGTCAACACCCAAGATGCTGTTGACAGGGAGTATCGTGAATTGATAGTGATTGTGGTTCACCACAAACCTGAGAAACCTTCTGGGAGACAGGGTTATGGATATATGAAAGTATGTGTCCTTCAAGTCAAGGGCTGCATACCAGTCCCCCAGATCCAGAGAAGGGATAATGGAGGCCAAAGAAGCCATGCGGAACTTCAGCTTCTTCATAAACTTGTTGAGGTTTGGCAGGTCTAGGAGAGGTCTGAGACCACCTTTGGCTTTCGGGATTAGGAAATAAAGGGAGTAGAATCCCTTGCCCCTTAGCTCCCGAGGAACCTCCTCCACCACTCCTGCTCTTAGGAGCAACTGCACGTCCTGAATTTGAAGATGATCATGAGAGGGGTCCCTGAAGAGGGTCCGGAGAAGGAGGAGGGGAGGGAGCTGAACTGGAGAGAATATCACAGTTCTACCATGTGGAGCACCCAGCGATTTGACGTGATCTGGGCCCACACATGGTAGAAGTTGGACAGTCAGCACAAAAAGGATTGGATCATTGGATATGGTGCTTGAACTGGTGCATTGCCCTCAGGTGCACCAGTTCAAGAGGTTTGTTTTTGTCCAGAGGGCTGTTTCACCTGCCCAGAGCCCTGAGATGAAGGAGGCGGCCTCCTCCTGTGGTTTCTATTATGCATTTTAGAATAGTCCTGCCTATTCTGAGGTTAGTAGAATCGAGGCGGGGGCTTAAAATGGTCGTTGCCAGGGTGTGAAGTTCAAGGGAACTGAGAATGGCTCTTGAGTCCTTAAGGCTATGAAGCCACAAGTCCATTTTCTCAGAGATGGTCTGTTGGACCTCATATGGGAGCCCTGATGCTTGCAGCCAGGAGCTCCTTCTCATGGCTACTGCTGAAGCCATGGTCCAAGTGGCTGAATTGGCAACATCCAGGACTGCCTGTAGTGAAGCCCGTGCCACAAGCCTACCCTCTACCACTAAGGCAGAAAACGCTGCCATCGAGTCCTCTGGCAGAAGCTCCATGAACTTTGACATAGCCCCACAAAAATTGAAGCTACATCTGCTGAGGATCGCCTGTTGGCTCAAAATCTGAAGCTGGAGCCTCCCGGTAGAACAGACTTTCCTCCCGAAGAGATCCAGTTTCTTCATGTCTCAGGCTTTAGGTGAGGATCCTTGGTGCCTTTGACGTTCACATTTGTTCACTGCTGCAACCACTAAGGAGTCCAGTGGTGGGTGTGAATAAAAATGTTCAACCTCTTTAGAGGGGACAAAGTACTTCCTCTCTGTCCTTTTCGCTGTTGGGGGCAAGGAGGTGGGGGTCTGCCACAACGTTTTGGTGGTATCCTGTTTGGTTTCTATGAGTGGCAGGGCTACTCAGGAGGGTTCCCAGGGGGCCAGGATGTCTATCATGGGGTCCGAGGACTCAGACCCCTCCTCAACCTGAAGCCTCAGGTTCTGGGCCACTCTCTTCAGGAGTTGTTGGTGGACCCTACCTTCCTTGAGTACGGGAGCTGTGGAGGTTCCGGCCACTGCTTTGTCTGGCGATGACGAGGCTCTATCCGGGACCAGCTCTTTCTATAATGCCGAGAGGATCGCACGGTGCTGGGTCTTCCAGTGCAGCATGGGGTGGCTAGTCCTGCACCAAGGGAGGTGGAGAAGATGTGTGGGTTTCCAAAGCCACCGACACCGAACTCCTGGAATAGGACCCTTGGCTTTGATAGAATGGCCAGGGGGTCCAAAACGACCATTGGGCTGGAGCCTGCTACTGCGCAGGCTATGGCATGGGGGAAAATTGCTGTCTCTCCCTGTCTGACCTCAAGCGTCTGAGCTCCAATTTGTGCCGGCTCTGCCTGGACACAAAAGGACTCCACCTCCAATTGTGAGGACTCGCTCTGAGAGGACCATGGGGAAGCAGTGCCACCGGTGCAGGGGAGCAGTGCCAGGACATTGGGAACCAGTGCGACTCCACTGCCAGTCTGCTGCCTGAAGGTAACGGGGATCAGTGCTGAGATGATGGTGACCAACGTGATTTGCCTCGGGATGGCACCGAGGGTCTTGGGGAGCCGTTGCTTTTGAGCTTGGTGCCCGATCTTGCCTGGGCGTGGAAGGTGTTGCCATGAAGGCGATGAGCTCTCTTGCTGCCTTAAAAGGTCTATGGCATGGAGGGCAGCTCCAAAGCCTCTCTGCGACTCTCCCAGGAGGGGAGTCCTGCAGAGCTGAACTTGACTGACCCCTTTTTGGGACACCAGTCAACAATGCTGGGCTAGGTGGTGCCGCATTTGCGTGGCCCAACATGGGTCTCATTGCGCTTGAATCTTTCCGTCCTGGTCTTGGTGTGGGTGGATGCCCCGTTTGGCTTCGTCTTCTTGCAGAGCACTGGGGACTGGAAGTGGTGCCACGTGCTACCATGTACGGAGCCTCTGTGCAGAGCGCCCTGCTGGTGTTGAGTGTCTCTATGAGAGTCTTTTCTCGGCACCGAAGTCTCCCATGTTGATGCCGGGGCACTGCACATCAATGTTGAGGTTCGGCCAAACTCTGCTCCGAGTGAGGATGGAGGGCAGCTTCCATGAGAAGGATTTTTCACCACTGGTCTTTCTTTTTGAGACCTGGGGTGGTATCCCCTACAGATCTTGCAACGGTCCTTCTGATGAGATTCCCCCAGACACTTCAAGCAGGAAGTGTGAGGGTTACTCCTGGGCATACGCTTGTTACAAGCTAAGCAGGGTTTAAACCCCAAGGATCGGTGGTGGGAGAGGGTAGAGGAAAAAAAAAGGGGGGGGAGAACCCCCAGAACAATTCCTTACTGGAATTCTAACTATACTGTGACTAAACTAACTAAAACTACTAATTAATTTAACTATTTACAAAGAACAATTGAGGACTACTAGGGAGAGGGCTTGCTGAAGCAAGAGAAAATGAGTGTTCCGGCTAACTGTCACAGGAAGTAAGAAGGAACCAAAGTGGCGGCTGGTTGGCAGGACCCTATATATGGCACCGTGGAGGTGACACTCCAGGGGGCGCCTGAAAAGACCCGACGGGTACCACTAGGGGAAAAACCTTCTGGCTTCTGTGCATGTGGCACGCACACACCTCATTGGGATCGACATGAGTAAGCACTCGAAGAAGAACCAACACTGGTCTTGGCCATGCTGGGGCTTTGAGAATGAGCCTGGCCTGATCTTGAGCAAGCCTGAAGGATGACCAGGAGAAAAGCATACAGGAGAGCCAATTGCCAGATGAGGTGGAAAGCGCTGGCAGGGAGCTTGGACTGATGCCCTCTAGAGAGCAGAACAGATGATATTTCCTATTGTTCCTTGTAGCGAACAGGTCAATTATTGGAATGTCCCAAGCTGTGAAGATGACCCAGGACATGTGTCTTCAGGGAAAAATACCTGCTGAGATGGTCTGCAAGATCATTCTGAACCCCCAGCAAGCGAAAACTATCGAAGCAACATTCTCCTCAATGCAGAACAGTCACAGCCTGATTGCCTCTAATCAGAGCAACCTGCAGCATGCTCCCCCTTGCTTGCTGCACATAATAAAGACAATAGCATCATGATGTAAATATGCACACCAAGTCTCTAATACAGTCTCACAAAGCATGACATGAATTGTAGATGGCCTGAAGCTCCAGCAAGTTGATATGGAGTGAGGCCTCCTACTCGGACCACAGCCCCTTCACTTTTAGGGGCCCCCAGGTGCACCACCCACAAGTCATCAGCAAAAAACAATCTGGTTGACAAAGACCAGACAAAGGGAACACCTTGGCAAATGTTCTCTGGACACATCCACCACTGCAAGGAGTCTAGCACCGTAAAGGAAGACTGACCCGTCTGTCTAGAGCGTGAAGACTGGGATAGTAAATCACTCTTAGTCACATTTGAAGGGGAGTGAAGGCACAGCCTTGCAAACTGGACCACCTGTGTACAAGTGGAAATATGGCCCAAAAGCCTCAGATACATCTGAACTGTCATGGAAGGCTGAGACTGCAGAATGAGGCGAAGATAGCGAACCGTCTGAAAACGGTCGGTCAGCAGAAATGCTTTCAACATCACAGAATCTAACAGGGCCGCAATGAACTTTGTTTTCTGAGTGGGAACAAAGGTTGATTTCCAGGTGTTTATTATGAGACCCAGACAGTCGAGCAAACAGTGTGTGGTGCTGATGTGAGCAAGAACTTCCTCTCTGGATCTGCACCTAAGTAACCAGTCGTCTGCATATGGGAAGATGTGAATTCCCTTCTTCCTGAGATATGCTGTAAAAACGACCATGCACTTGGTAAAAACCTGGCGTACAGAAGAGAGGTCAAATGAAAGCACTGTGTAGTGACAGTGGCCTTCTGCCACAATAAACTGAAGAAACTTTCTGTGGTTGGCAAAATCGCCACATGGAAGTAGGCGTCCTGAAGGTCCGGAGCACACCACCAGTTGTTCTGAGACTATGCAGGGAGAATAGTCGATAAGAGTGACATAGACCTGATATATTTGTTGAGGTCATGAAGGTCAAGGTCTTACACCTCCCTTGAATTTGGGTACCAGAAAGTACCGGGAGTAGAAGCCGTGACGCTGGTGTTCCAGCTGAACCTCTTCCACCACTCCCAAAGCCAGTAGAGAGCAGACCTGCTCAAGGAGCACTATTTTGTGAGGGGGACCCTGAAGAGGAATGGGGAGGATGGATGGGGTGGAAGTGTGGAGAGGAACTGGATGGCATAACCTGAGCTGAGAGCACTTAGGACTCAGCTGTCAGTGGTGATCGAGCCCCAAGCATTGTGAAAGCAGGCCAGCCTGTCCCCCAAAGGAGGGAAGATGAGGAGGGAGGAGCAACAACAGGAACAGAGCTCTGCACCAAGGAGACCAAATGGGTACTTGGAGAGCACTGAGGGGAGGGCATGTGGACTGGCTGAACCCCAAGCCTGACTACATTCTCCTGTGGAATCTGTCCCACAACACTGGTGTGGCCACCCCCAAGGACAGCAGTGTACTGAAGGGAAGGATGAGCTGGCCACCACAGAACTGTGCAGAGATGAAGATGAGGCCCTGGATGGGACAACTCTGGAGGTCAACAGGGAGAAGGACCGCCAGTGCCTGGGCCTGTGGCAGGTCAACGGTCACCACCATAGACCTGACCAGCGAGCTCACCTTTAAGCAAGACAAATAGCAGGACCTCTGCAACTGAGGGGTATCCCACGGATTCCATGGAGGCCACAGACATGGATAAGGCACTGGTGGCCAGTAGACGCTGGGCCAGATGCCTCCATCCCAACCACAGAACGTGCGCCAATCTTGGTACCCATAGTGGTCCATCAATGACCCCCAATGCTGGTCAGGTGATGGAGAACAGGAGGATAACGATCCCAACTCAGATGCAGAGGAGGCTTGAGATCAAGGCGGAGTGAGACCAGAGGGTGCAAGTATATGGTCTGATTTGTTCATTGCCCAGAACGAGGCAGGAAGTGGCAGTGCCGATGGAAGTGGTACCATCAATACAAAGCATGCCAGTGCTGGAAGCGAGAAGCAGTACTGGAGTGTCTGACAGTACTGATGTTGAGGGTGGTGAAAGGCACCACAGAAGCATTTGCAGTGCTGAATACAGCAGTGCCAAGGAGATTCCTGATACTGACGTCCCCCATACTGAACCCGGTACCAGCCCTGCTTATATAACCTGTGAGGGGTGAACATTGGGGTGCAGTGCAGACAGATCCGAGGGTTCAGCGGCTCATTCAGTCAACAGAGCTATAGATGACAGTCCTGGCAAAGTCCTGGCCTAAAGGAGAGATCGCAACCAAAAGGTGGAGGAAGTCTGTAACTGCCTGGTATGCTGCCGACATAGAAACAGTCAGTACTTGCATCTGCCTCTTTGGTACTGTACTCAATGGATGTCCGGAGGCCAGAACCGGAGTCAACAGTACATGGCTTCTAGCCTTCCTGTTTGGTACCGGGGAAGGATTAGAGGTATCTGCTTCATTAGGTGCACCAGCACCAACTCCATGCCAGTCCACACTTTCCAGGGGGAGCAGAAGAGTCACCTGGAGAGGTCTTGATTGGTCTTATGCAAACTTTTCCTCAGCGCAGTCGACAGGGAATTGCTCATCTGTGTCTCTGATGAAAAGCCTGCTCTGGAATGTGAAGCTGCAGCACTCTTGGAACCTGAACATGATCTCCGACCCAATGAAGACCTCAATACTGAAGCAGGCCACATGGCCTGTTCGAGCAGATGCTGCTTCAGGCGAAGGTCGCAAGCCACTTGAGTCCATTTCTTAAACCAGAGTTGGGCAAACTACAGCCCGTGGGCCACATCCAGCCCGTGGGACTGTCCTGCCTGACCCCTGGCCCCTCTCCTGCTGTCCCCCCACCGCCACGCCGCTGTGTGGACAGCGCGGCTTGCGCCTGCCCACCTCCCAGTCTTTCCAAGAAGCCTGTCCTGCCACTCTGAGCGGCATGATAAGGGAGCAGGGGGGTGGGATAGGGGGTGGGGGTCCTGGGAGGGGGCACTCAGGGGACCAGGAGTGGGGAGGGGGGGCAGTTAGGCACAGGGGTCCTGGGAGGGGGCACTCAGGGGACCAGGAGTGGCGGGGGGGCAGTTAGGCACAGGGGTCCTGGGAGGGGGCACTCAGGGGACTAGGAGTGGGGGAGGGGAAGGGTTGGATTGGTTGGGGGTCCCAGGGGGGCCTGTCAGAGGGAGGGGGTGTGGATAGGGGTCAGGGCAGTCAGGGGACAGGGAGGGTTGGATGGGTCGGGGGTTCTGAGGGGGAGCAGTCAGGGGGCAGGAAATGGGACGGAATGGATAGGGGGCAGGGGCCAGGCTGTTTGCGGAGGCACAGCCTTCCCTACCCAGCCCTCCATACTGTTTCGCAACCCCGATGTGGCCCTCGGGCCAAAAAGTTTGCCCACCCCTGCCTTAAACAATCTGCAGGTCATGCAGCACCAAGGCAGAGGAAGAACCACATGTGGAGATTATCCCCCACACAAAGGATAATGTTTAAACCCCAGCGAGGACAACACTAAGGGAAACAAACTACTACAACGAATGCTACTCTAACTATATACAAAGGGAAAAACAAAACCAGCTGATATGTTGTGAAGTTAAGATCACGCAGAATTGTGACTCCAGGCACAGGCGGGAAGAAGGAACTGTGGGACAGTTGGGGCAGCACTGCCTCATGTCGCCAGTGGAGGGGCTATGGCCACAAGGCGCAAATGCCAACCTTCTATGGGTGCTGCTAGGCAAATTTCTCTAGCTCTGTTGCGTTGGGCATGCACACACCTATGTGGAATACATGTCTACATCTACTCGAAGAACCACCTAAAAAACCAGGCAGATTAAAAATAACCATCAGTCTTTCTAACCTCCAACATACATCAAATAAAGAAGCAAAAAAAAAAAAAAAAAAAAAAAAAAAAAAAGAGCACAAACCTCTAACTTCACCGGTCTCCTTTAGTGTACAATTTTCTGGTACAACACACACAGAAGCTGAGCTACATACCTTGTAATGAAGTAGTAATGATCTGACAGACTTTATCTATGCACTGCTCTAATTCCAAGTATTCAGAAGCAAGATTAGTTGCCTTCTTTAGTTCCTGGTGGGCAGATTCTTCTTTTGTTAATTGAGTTCCCATTTCTCTCTGTATTAATAAAGAGCAATTTATTTGAAAGCTATAAGACATCTGTAATGCTTAGTGGTTAGCGTTCTAATAGCAAATGTGGTCATGGGTTCAAATGTCACACCAGCGTTCATAGTTTTGCACTTCACTATTGCAATGTATTATGGGGATGTTGGGTTGTTGAAGATATGTTATGTTTCAAAACACAATTTTGGCAAGATTTGCAATTTCTGCCAGTCTTAAAACCACCAGCTGGAGCTGTAAGATGCTAGAACATTTTTGACATTCAAGGGATAGATAGCGCCAGTAAATTGGTCAATATTCCATTCCTGATTCAGAGTAAATCACGGTGCCAAGAGTCAAGGCTGTAAGCTATTGCGTACACAGTGAATGTTCTACTAGTATCTAACACAACATTTTGAAATAAATAAAAATGTGTTTGATAAGTTAAATTGTATGTAAATCAATGATTTCAGATAGATCAAATAGAAAATAAAATGAATATAATCTTTAATTTATAATTGACAGTGTTTTGTTGGTCTCTGAACCACTTGTATTTCTGCGGTATGATTTCAGAGATGAGACGACCAGAACAAGCAGATGTATTCACTGGGCTGTCCAGAGTGACATGGGGTCAGGGGGTGATTTTCAAAGGCACATATAGTAGCTAGGCGCCTATCTGCCCTTCGAAAGTCTCTGCAGGTGTTTTCCTTGAGTTATTACAGTCAATTTAGAACCAAAAAAAATCTATGAGCAATTCAAATTCCATCTAATGTATATTATCTTTCATTTGTCAATAATGAATTTCAATCCACAACACAATACTCAAACATCTAAAACTAAGTCCCTCTGGAGATGCTCATTCATTTCTAGTCAGAAATGGCCTCAAAAATTCTGCCAGCAACAAATTCTGCCATCTCTACATCATCCATTTTTATCAGATTATTAACAGGCACCCCCAGAACCTTAGGTCACCTCACTTAATTTGGCCATTTTGAAAAGTGACAATTTATTCCTAGTTTTCCTTTGTCATTGAACCAGCTTCTAAGCCATGATAATTTCTGATCACACAACCACCTCGTTTCCTTACTAGCTTCTTGTTAGGGACTTTGTCAAGGCTTTTAAAAAGTCAGAATACATTATATCTTGTTCCTCACCATTTTGATGACACACACAAAGAATTCAAGTAGCATGGAGGGTTATTTTAAAAATTGTAAAGCAGAAGAATGAACCAAATTCTGTTCTAATAAACACAAAAATTATATTTATACAATCATAAGGTAGTTAAGATAATTAAGTAAAGAAATGCAAAATGTAAAGTTCTTATAGCAAGATTAACTTGGCCACAATGCATACAGGTAGTAATTTTTATCCCTCTTCCTTGCTAAACTTTTAAACAAGAAACCCTTTGAAGTTAACATTTAAATAATATAATCTTGTGAATGGGTTCCCTTACCTTTTTGCAGTCAGATATTGTATTTTCAAGGCATCTGGCAAAAGCCACTGCATTATTCTTTATTTGATTTTGAATCTACAAAAAGGGAATTTTAATTATTATTTTGCATGCATTATTCAAAGCATTGAGAAAGAAAAATGTGTAAACCTATATCCCAGAGACAGGACAATGAGCACATGTGATTAAGGAGGAAAGTGTTCAGAAGAGAATTACAGCACAAGCAATAGTTGGAGGGTGAATTTTCTATCATAATTCTCAACCATTTCATAAAAAGTTATCACTTTATAGTGTTCATACTGCATATGCAAAAATTTGAATAAATCTACAGTAGACTTTATTCTAGGTTCAAGTAAGAAGACACTATTCTTTCAACTTTTTCTAAAGGAAGTGACCACTTCAATTGTACCACCACCATCATAACTCTCAGTAGTGGGATTATGGCAATGCCATTTGGCTTCTCTCTGATGCTTCCTGTTATATGCACTGCCCTCCAGTGAAGCTAAGACCCTTATGGTTCCATAGGTCTCTGCTACAAGCAAACACAATAGCATTTACCAGGTTGGCTGTTCAATCCCCACCCTTGGCAAAAAACTAAAAATACAAATTTAATTTGCTGGGAATAGGGAGAATTTGAGTTCCCTGGGAACAGTGCCAGTTGTGGGAGGTCCAGTGTAACATTGGGTCGTGGAGAGGAAGAGGCAGGCAGAGTGAATCCTTATCTCTGGGAGCAGGGCTGGTTGTGAGGGAAAACACAGGCACGATAGCACCAATTAGTGTAAAAACAGATTCAATTATTGTAAGTATTTGCATATTTTGGGCAAAAGGTTTGTTTTCAAGCCCCAGTTATGCCATGGGCTAAACAATTTAACTATCCAATTCCTTATCAATATAGTAGTGCTCCTTCCACAAAGGCTACCACAGAGGTTTTCAAAATGCATCCATAGCTCCAGGGGTAGTCTGCTGTATAGCACTCACTGCAGCCCTGGAGCCTGTTCCCATGGCCACTGACTCCCTATGGCATAACAGAGGCTTGGCCCCCACTTCATTCCCTCTTTTGGCTTGAGTGTGCCATCTGCACTCAGAAAGAGGATGCAAAGCTGGAAAGAGGATTACAGATGAGTGAAATTTTGAGGAGAAGGGCAGGATAAAGAATGTAGGGCACACAAAGACAAAGGGATTGGTTACAGGAACATAGTGAAAAAGACGAAAGAATAAGGGGGAAAGAAAGGAACAAAGAAGGGAAAGAATGTTGTGGATGAGATGTTGGGAGTTGGTCCTACGTGAGCGAGGGTGGGTTTCTTCACTTCTCAACCTTAGTCTTCATTTTTTATTTCTCCTCCACTGGGAATAGCTCCAACGGCTATTTTTACCATTCTTCTCACGTTTCTCAAGCAACAACGATGAAACTGAAGAGACACTGGTCCAGTTTCACTGCTGTCCAGACAGTTAAGAATAGCAGCAGTGGAACTAACAAGAGCTAAGAGCTTTCTCTGGTGGCTCAAAGAGCCATTGAGCACTGCTCTGCATCACATTTAGAAGGTTTACTGCACAAGCATAAGGAATCGTACATTTTGATTAAAATGGAAACTTAAGTTTTGCAGAATTGTATGCTCTAGATGTCCCCCATTTGCCAAAGAAGTTCTCTTACTTTCCACTAGCAAATAGATTATTCAAGCTCTGTCGTACTCTGGAAAGACCCATACAAAGTAAACAAAAGACAAGAGAGCTTCAAACACAAATGAAGAGTAGGATTTGCCTTGCACACTATCTGTCCAAGATACAAGTTTTTATTCTCAGAAGAAAAGAGGTAGAAGAAGAATGCAGGTATACCCTGAGGCTGAAAAGAGATATGTACACTATGTGCAGCCTAATAGTTTTTAAAATAACTTTTCATCCTTTTAAAACATTACCTGTAATGCTACCAGACTCACTGTCAACATGAATTACCCACTGTGTAAGTGGCATCTTTCCCAGGACTACTGTAACTTGCATTCCTGAATTTTCAGACTCTTTTCTGGGTACATATTTTAGGGAAAAAATTTAGCTGCAGAGTCTAGTCTTTGTTTCTGTCTTCCTTTTATGTAACTCTCCCTACCATGTATCTCAGACTTACCTAACAAATATATATAATAGGGGAATGCCAAGACCGTGCACCTTATTTTAGAGAAATTTGTTAGGTGCGCTCTCTTCAATTTGCTTTAAAAAAATCTCTGCATGCAAGAAGGGCTTGAACTATTTTAACTGAAGTGACAAAACACTGTTTCTACCATTACCCAGACAACTGTGTCTATCTTAAATTAAAATTGTCAGCCTATGATTTTCTGCTACAAATCTTAATCAAAAAGCCTTCATAAAAAGAAAAAAAAAGATACAAACCCCAACTTTTTAACACTGCTCTGAAAAAAAGTGTGAAAACTGTTACATATGCTTTCATGCAAAACTTTTATTGCCTAATGTATAATTAAAATATCACAGCTGCCACCAGAAAAAAAAACTACTACCCCAATTGCTCTAAGTGAATATGAAAATTCTCTTTTATATTATAAAGATTAAACAAACTCAGAGGTCTTATGTAAAGTTAAACAGAACACTGGTGTCACTTCTTTTTACATTTCAGTGTGTCTGGGGAGGTGGCAGGGTCAACTCATTGAAATGTCAAATATATTTGCTGTATTTATTCTATAACTTAATAAAGCAGCTGCTAAAATGGAAGTACCAATGCTGCTTAGCAACCCAGAAAACTTTTGAAGGTTATTCCTGATTCCAGTTGCTACCATGAAAATGAACAACATTTCTGGCATTCATGCTGTTAGATACTTACTTGGAATAAGCCACTATCCTTTTAGAGGCCCCAATTCAGCATAGTGCTTAAGTGCATGCCTAACTTTAAACATGTGAGTAGTCTTGGACTATACTAAACTTACTCACATTTACGTACAAGCTTAAAAATGCTGAATGGAGCTAAAATTGTAACAGCAGAAAGTAGGAAATATGGTTATCTTAACCCTCTAAAGATGCATAGAGACAGGATTTTGTAACACTAACAGCAAGTGCAGTAATAGCAGATATGTGCTTGCTATTAGTACAATGAAATGTAGTCAATTTCAAAAAATAAGTTAAAAATAGTTTCATGTATCATACCAGCCCTTGAGTGTCCCTGCCAATTTTTGAAGTCTTATGATATTTTCCCTTTTTCCACTAAGTTTCTCTCTCCCTCTTGGTGTGTGAAAGATCCCCACAGACAACAAGGGAAGCTGAGTGGATACTCAGGGGATACAGTGAGACTCCATACAATTAGCACTGTCAAATGCACAAAGTAAACAACTGAAAATACACCGAATACTTGAGTGGAATCCATCTGAACAAAAGGGACCAACTTTGGAGAACTAATTGAAGGATTAAATCAATAATTTTCTCCCTTCCATTATGTCAAGTTAACAATAATTGAAAGTTTTTTCATAATAGTAGGCAAAACATTTTCAGATAAGATTTTGTTAAGTTGATATTGTATCTTTAAAGGGTCCAATTATAGTAACAAAGATACACCTCGCAGAGGTTTTATCTATAACAAATACAGATGCATATACAGTCTATACTACCATATCATATATTATTATTGTATGAACTCCAGAATTTCACAAAGCAAGGTATAAGTTTCCAACCCATATGTGTTACAGCATAAAAGTATTAGCAGCTATCACTAAAAACTGACCCTCAAGCCACAAACTCTCTCTCACCTCATTTTGTTGATACTGTTTCAAAAGTTCTTTCTGCATCTCTCTTGTTTTTTTCTGTACAGAATCCAAGAGACTCTTCAGTCCTGAACCTACTCCATCATAAATGCCAAGTATAAAATCTTCCTAAAAAAATATTCAATTTTTAATTTTCAAATAATGGTTTAAAAAACTGACATTTGCATCAATGAATTTGTAACATTTTGTTATATTAGGCAAATTGACCAACACAGACAGACCAACCCTTACGCCCAAATTAGACCTAATGTAGTCAATAGGGCTCTGATAATGCTTTCCCTTTGAGAAATCTGTATCTTCAGCTCTAATTCAGATTTCTGAGAATTCTTTTTCGATACAGACTTTTACAGTGAGAATATTAGTGGCAAAAAACACACACAAAACAAATTATTTTAATTTCAAACTCTGCATACAGGCTGTCAGCACAGGATTCAACCTTTTTTTTTTTTAAACTTAGCTCTATTGACATGTTTTATCTTTCTCATGGTAAAACAATTTTTAATATTCAGGACTCAGTGTAAACACATAAAACCTGCTATATCACTGCACTGAGGCCTGGTCTATGCACACATTTTGTATTGGTATATCTATTTGATTAGAGGTAAGATTTTTACCACAATAGTTCTAGTGATACAACCCTAGTGTGGATAATTATATCAGTATAAAGGTACCTTATACTGGGACAGTTTATTCCTCATCCCATATTGCAATAAGTTATACAAACATAAAAATGCCTTATATCAGTATAATTTCAGCCACGCTAGGGAGGTTGTTCCACTTTAACTATATCAGTATACTTAAATGACTTAGGGTTATAAACAGGGTTTAAGTCAATGACTTGAGAAACACACTGTTACATTCCAAAGGTGCTATATAGGACCAAATTTTATGTTATAGATATTACATTGATGTGACAAAGATACACTGTGTTAGTGTATTAAATGTGCAACTATGAAAATCTGAGTGTAGACATTTAAATTATTTTACATCTTTCCTTCACACTACTACTGTGAAGAATATACTTTTATAGTATTGAGAAAATACCTTTATTTTGATCCAGTCGAATAGTCACAGTCCATAAAAAATTCTGATATTAATCTTTAAAGGTGTTGTATTCAACTAAATTGTTTTTACCTGTGAAATAGTTGCATCTTCTTTGGTGTCTTCAGAAAGGTGTAGGTCAGATCCTGTAAGTGCTGTCAAATATCCTACATGTTTTCCTGCTTGTTTCACTATTTGGATTATTTTGTTGTGTGCTTCTGTTACCATTGAGGATATATCTGAACAACAACCCTGAGAAATGAAAATAATAATTTAGTTAGAAAACTTCTGCAATGAAAGTGTAAATGTTTTCAACTGCACATATAAAACAGTGTTTAAACTATCCTGAAGCATTACCAATATCATATCCTTATATTACTAATAAGTGGCTCAGTCATTGTCTCAAATAAAAATGGAGCCAACCTCGCAACCACATACAGAAAAATTATTACAATTACACTGCAGGATTAGAAACCATGACTGCAAATACATCTTAGACTAGAATAGAAGACATAATAAATGGGTTTAAAAAACCCATAATCAATAAGTTTATATAAAATGACACTGAACAGAAAACAACAAGTCTATCAAATTAAAAAAATATCTAAATATACGGACCATTTAAAAGAAAAGAATAACAACCGAGCATAGTTGTGGAAAGTGCTATATACTTATTCATCCAGCAAAGTATTCACGGAGAAGATGATTAATTAAAATGGCTGTAGGCATCTTTATCATATATCTTACCAAGTCAGCTTGTGATCATATGCATTGTGTGCCAGAGTGTTGTTACAAAGTCTATGGCCAATAATATAATAAGAGTATATACATTACGCAGCTCTAGATTATTTTTTCTTTCAATTATTTATATGAAAATATAGGGGATATAATTTACCTGCAATAGTAATTGTAAATAACCTCCCAAGTTTTTTACACCCTGTCTCAATTCTTCATCAATTTTTAGGGAATCAGTGCACTTTTGGAAACTATTAAGCCAATGTTTTGTTAGAACCACAAGTTGTTCAAAGGCAGAGGTAATTCTTATGCTGCAGGACTGAGTAGCACGATCAAGAGAGAAAACTACAAAAAAAAAAAGGATTATTAATCAGAATCTCAGGTCTGCAAATGAAAGCAGGAACATTTATACTAATTATGTGTAAGACATGACAGAATAAACAGTGTAGAATATTTTGTTTATGTTAGTAAGAATTAAGCTTACAATTCTCTTGACTTTCTTCATCTTGTTGTTCATAGGCATTTGAAATGGCAGTTACTCCAGTATAAATAGTAAGCAAATTAGTTAGGAGACTATCTGCTATACTCTTTTCTTCTTCATGATTCTGTCCTAGTAAATCCAAAGCTGAACCAATTAATTCTTTGCAAATTCCAGGTAGAAATGATTCAGAAGAACTTGAACATATGCTGCCGGATTTATTGACTGAACCTGTATTAATAGAAGAGCAACATGAATTAAAAGTTCCTTACAAAAGTAATGGGTCTGTTAGTTTAATGTTGGTTCCTTCTGTTTCTATGATCTAACCTGAAGGATGAAAATAATTAGGAAAAATAAATTAGACATACTTCTGTTGAGAAAAGTTAATACACATAAAAGTTTCTATTAGTTAAATGAAAAAAGCACAAAAAGAAAATAAGCATATTTTAAAGTGACATAGATAGTAATATACGCTATCACAAAACTATTCTTCCCAATTGCACTTATCAGTAGCTATGATAAAATAAAAACACAGCTGATCTAAAATGAGCAATAAATATAAGTATAAATATTTGGGAGACTCAAGTAACTTCTTATATCTGAAAAAGATGTTTTAAAATTTTAATTTATGAAATTTGTAACCAACAAACCAGAGACAATATCAGAGAAGTTGAGTAACTAGCAACATCTCAAGCAAAGAATTACTCAGTGACTGTACTGGAATTAATAGTCTCTGGTACAGCCAACACTTGGCACCGGGTGACAGCATCATCCTAGTTAACCTTCAATGGCTAAGTGTAGCAAGTTTCAAGCCAAAACCCTCAGCATGATAGGCAGAAGCCTTGTTCAAGAGGGTTTTATCCTCAATAAGGATGACAGCGATCTAGGCAAAGAAATGTTGTAAAGTCTACAAGCAGGCACAGGAATACCCACAACAAATATGAATATTTTACTTGTAAAATGTCATGCTTCTCATTTTCTTTACAATAAATTCTCAAATTATTACACGGGCATAAATTACTATTAATAATAATAAGCTATAAGTTTACAGCTTCTCAGTATGAAATAAAAAAGGTAATCTGCCATACAAAAGAAAAACCACCTGATAAGTGTGACGTGTGTACATCCTGGATTGGCTGCAGTTTTATGTCAGACAAACATCCAGAAATTCTCCTGTTCTTCATGAGACTTCTGCTCCTAGAATATGAGGGCATGGAGGGGAAACACAAGAGAAGACAGGTCTTTATTTATATTTATTCCAGAAGGTGAGTGGAAAATTGAAGACATTTGCCCTCAGAAAGATTAGTGAGAATCCCACTTATTTTTCAGTGATTGGATCAAAACAGCACAGACCATAGGTGTACCAGTAATCACTGTCCCCTTACATATGAGTCCCGAAATAAAGATCAGGGGAGATCCTCAGTTAATGTAAAGTGTCATACTTCCATTTGAGTCAATGGAATTATGACAATTTACATGAGCTGACGATCTGCCCCTACTCTTCAACTAGAACTCCTGTGTGACTCACTCTTATAACACTGGACCCTCTTCAATTTGATTATATAAGCAGGAACGATGACCAATTAATATAACAGAATTTACCCTCCTCAAGTATCTGCTTCCTCCAAGTTCAGTTCCTTCCAACATGAATGAACAATGCATTCTCCCAGTGGTTCTCAACCAGGTTTCAGGGGGTCCGTCAAGCAGGACCAGTGTTAGACTCGCAGGGGGCCAGGGCAGAAAGCCTAAGCCCTGCCACGCAGTGATGAAGCCTGGGGTCTGAGCCCCACCACCTGGGGCCGAAGCAGAAGCCTGAGCAACTTAGCTTCACAGGGCTATCTGTGGTATGGATCCCCGGACAATTGCCCTGCTTGCTACTCCTTAATGCTGGCCCTGGCTTTTATAGGCAGAAAACAAGTTGTCATGGCACAGGTGGACCATTGAGTTTTTAATCACATTGGGGGGGAGGGGGCGGGCCTCAGAAAGAAAAAGGTTGAGACCACGTGCATTAGCCTACACACCACCCTATCTACAAGTCTCACCCTCAATCCTAGAATCCTCTGAGAGGGTGGCTGTCTTGACTCAGCCACAGAAAATGGGAATATAAATTCTCTTTCTGTGCCTGCGCAGCACAGACCTTAGGTTCAGAACAGTGGTACCTCAGCAGGCATCCAGGGAAGAGGCTAGACTAACCACTGAGATCTTTTCTTCAGCAAAAAAATCCCCCCCCCCCAAACCATATATTAACACACACATGGTATCTATCATGAGGTAAAATCCTAGTGCCAACAAGGGAGTTGTAATTTTCACAACCGTTTGCTAGGCAATATAAACCACAGGCTACCTCCTAGCTAATACGCCGCAAAAAACCTTCCACCTTCTATTTCCTACAGTGGGCATACCCTGAAAAGATATAGGACCATAGGGACATGGACACAAATGGGATGCCATGTTCTTCTACTTATCACTCTACCAGACAGCTCCCTAAGGGAGCGCAACTCTAAGCACCATGCTCATTTGGTCCGAGTCCCTCCTGACTAGGTAAAAACTCCCACCTACGTAGACATTCTGCTTAGCAGATGCGTCAGACTTATTGATAGCAGATTTCCTTACATTCACTTAAAACAGTAGTATGCCCTCCCTTAGCTATGTGAGGTTCCCGGTGCTATCCAGACAGATCAAATATACTACCACCATAGTGTTATCAGAGTTTATGAGGAAACACCTGCATATCCTGGAGGTGGTCAGTTTAGCTGACCTTAGATTGGGGCAAATTCAATTAAGTAAACTTGAGATATAGACAGTACGTGAAAATCTCAGGCTAAGGGGATTTGCAACAGAACAAAGCCCAGTAGCCATACCTGATGAATAGTCATCAGACTCAAAGCTCTTCCTCTGGAGGAGCCGCTGACTGAGATGGAAATTCTTGAACAGAAACTAGACGAAGTGATGCTCAATTTATCTATTTCAATAACTTGTAAGGCCCCCATTACTTTACTATCGAAGCATCTAACAGTCTTTAATGTATTTCTCTTCTCAACACTTCTGTGAGGTATGGTAGTACTATTATCCATATTTTACAGATGGGGGAGCTGAGGCAGAGACTGTGACCTGCCCAAGGTCACACACCAAGACTGTGGCAGAGCAGAGACTTCAACCCAGGTCTCCCCAGTACTAGGCTAGTGCCCTAATCCCTGGACTATCCTTCCTTTCTAAAACCTGGAGAAAACAAAGGACTGCTTCCTCCCTGGTTCATAGGGTTTATGAACATGAAACCTGGGCCTGCCCCTTTAGAGAAAAGGCTGATTTTTGGACCTTGTCAGAAGAAAATAACTTCATACAGTCAGCCACCCACCCTTTTTAAGGGAATAACTGACAATAGCTTTGCTTTTCTCGGTGTCTATTTGCTGGTTGAACAATCTAACACCACGTGTCAGGGGTGGCATCCAAGGACACACAATGCTTTTTCAAAAACAGAAACTGCTAATTACCCAAATCCACACATTTTAAAATGAACTCTTACTCGCTCTCCACGCTAGGGTGACCAGATGTCCTGATTTTATAGGGACTGTCCCGATTTTTGGGTCTTTTTCTTATATAGCAGAGGCAGGCAAACTTTTTGGCTTGAGGGCCACATTGGGTTTCCAACATTGTATGGAGGGCCGGTTAGGGGAGGCTGTGTCTCCCCAAACAGACAGGCGTGGCCTGGTCCCTGCCTCCTATCCAACCCCCCAGCTTCTCGCCCCCGACAGCTCCCCAGGGACTCCTGCCCCATCCAACTCCGTCCCCTGACGGCTCCCCGGGGACTCCTGCCCCATCCACCCACCCCGCTCCCTGCAGCCCCATCCAACCCCCCGGTCTCATTCCTGACTTGCCCCCTGGGACCCTTGCCCCAGCCAACCCCCCCGTTCCCCGCTCTGATCACCCTGCCCCCTAGCCACACTCCCACCCCCTGACCACCACCCCCAACTCCCCTGCCCTCTATCCAACCCCCACCCGCCCCAAACTGCGCCACCAGAGCATGGGGTCAGGCCGCAGCTCTGCAACTGCGCTGCCCGGCCACCCAGAGCGTTGCGCCAGTGGCATGCTGAGACTGCGGGGGAGAGGGAACAGCAAGGGAGGGGCCAGGGACTAGCCTCCTGGGCCAAGAGCTCAGGGGCTGGGCAGGAGGGTCCCACGGGCTGGATGTGGCCCACGGGCTGTAGTTTGCCCACCTCTGTTATACAGGCTCCTATTGCCCCTCACCCCGTCCCGATTTTTCACATTTGCTGTCTGTTCACCCTACTCCACGCCATAAGGTTCAGTATTTTCTTTTTGCCCTGCTATAATCAACATCACAAACTCCTACAAAGCATATTAAATTCAATTTCCTTCACCATTAATGATGTCACCAAGTGTTACAGAAGAAACAAAGAACCTTGAACTCAGGTGTTGACAGTTCAAAAGCTTTTTCTTTCAATTCACTTTTATACAGGACATTGTTTAAATTAGGCAGATTAAATACACAACTGGGACTCTGACAGTGCACAGGAATAGCATTCCAATTACTGCCCAGCAAGCAACAGACCAGGAAAGCTGTTGCCATTCCAACGTTATTCTATTGTTAAACTAATATTTAGACTAGAAATAAAGAAACTGCCTGTCAGATTCCTTTTAAAGAACTTTTATTTAACCCCAGGGTAGAATTTACTTTGGGCTGTCCACAACGCATATAAAGATTTACAATCAGCTGAACCAAACTGCTTTACTGCAGAATAACAGTATCATATCTGTGCCCCGTAGCAAAGCCATAATTAAGGATCTGTCAGCATTTCCATTATAAGCTACTATTTGCAGGAGTTTGCAATTCAGCCGTAAACACTGTTAAAAGGCTAAAACTTCATGTACAAGGTCTTGGCTCAGCTGCAATTTACTTTTTTAAATATGATGCTTTTAAATTACAGAAGTGTAAATAAAACCTTCCGAACCAGACACTATTTTGTATTGCTGATACCTACAAACATTTGAAAAAAAAAAATCTGTTTTAGAACATAATACATTTTTGGTATTTTTTCCCTAAACCCCCCCCACAGCTTCAAGATTTAGAATAGGGCTGTCAAGCAATTAAAAAAATTAATTGTGATTAATCGCACTGTTAAACAATAATAGAATATGATTTATTTAATATTTTTGATATTTTCTACATTTTCAAATATATTGATTTCAATTACAACACAATACAAAGTATACAGTGTTCATTTTTTATTACAAATATTTGCACTTCAAAAAACAAAAGAAACAGTATTTTTCAATTCACCTACTCCAAGTACTGTAGTGCAATCTCTTTATCATGAAAAGAGAACTTACAAATGTAGAATTAAGTACAATAAAAATCTGCATTCAAAAATAAAACTATGTAAAACGTTAGTGCCCACAAGTCCACTCAGTCCTACTTCTTGTTCAGCCAACCGCTAAGAGAAACAAGTTTGTTTACATTTACAGGAGATAATGCTGCCCGCTTCTTAATTACAACGTTACCTGAAGGTGAGAACAGGCATTCGCATGGCACTGTTGTAGCCAGCGTTGCAAGATATTTACATGCCCGATGCGCTTAAGATTCATATGTCCCTTCATGCTTCAACCACCATTCCAGGGGACATATGTCCATGCTGATGACAGGTGTTAGCCGATGGCCAGGGATGTTTGGTGAGGTGCCAGCTATGCCCATTTATACCATCCGTGACTTTAACCGCTAGGACACACTGTCCCTTCGCGGCGGGCAGCCCAGGCTAGGCTGACGGATGCCCCAAGGTCCTAACCACCCGTGACTTCAACTGCTAGAGCTCAGAGCTCCTTCGCAGCGGGCAGTCAACACTGACTGACAGGTGCCCCAATGGCAGCACTAAGAGCCTCTCCACACCCGTGACTTTAACTGCTAGAGCTCAGAGCTCCTTCGCAGCGGGCAGTCAGGATTGACTGACAGGTGCCCCAAGAGTTTGCCCCGTGGAGGCAGCACAACTCAACGCTAGGCTCTTAGTACTCTCACCTAATGGCCAGGCTTTATAGCCAAAACGGCTGAGGTTCTTTAATTGTGTTGGCTGCTTCACAGTAAACCAGAGAAACAAGTCAGGCTTATGCATAAATGGTTACCAAAATTTATTAAACTAGATTCTAATCATGTGGTTACAAAATTGCTAGTGCCTACTTATTTAAATGTAGAGATGTTACACACACAAACAAGTTACAAAACTGAAGCTACAATCCCAAAGAAAGAAAACAAAGTATAGAGCTCTATTTCAAAATATGTGTACACTAAAGATAGGAGATCAGGTGTGGGTGCTTCTTACCCTCCTTGCATCTCTCGATTCCAGCGGTGCCAAGCCAGGATCGGTCACTCAATTCCGCGGAAAGACGAATAAGGGACAAGGCTTAGGGACCCTCTTAGCTGCAGAAGCCTTGGGAGGCTGTCACTTATCTGACCAGCAGATAGATAGTGAAAAGCACTCAAAAATCATGGTGCTGTAGGTCCCCTACTTATACCTCTGTACTCCTTTATTCTCTTTCTCCTTTCTATGCTAAATTGGGGCTGGTCTGTCGGGGTGACGCCAGCTCTCGCAAGAGTAGTTCACACTTGCAAGGGAGAAACAATAAGTTTCGACTACTGGACACTTCTTTTATCAGGGTAAATATTTTCCCACCTAGGATGTTGGTGTGTGTGCATCATGCTGTTTTAGTAGGGGCTAAGAGCCATGTCTGTCACAGCGCCTCTGCCTGCTGTGAGCCCAATTGTTGTATACGTTCCCAGAGGCACATTGTCGCAGCACACCTGTGCTTCTCTCAGCTTCAGAGGCTGTGCTGGAATTCATGTTAAGTGCCCTGTGGTTTTTGGCTCCCGTGTGTTTCCAGCAATGCTGGTCTGAGAGGGGGGGCTGGCTGTCTGGCTACAACAGGTTCTGCTCGATAACAATCCAAAGCAGCGCACCGACCGACGCATGTTCATTTTCATCGTCTGAGTCAGATGCCACCAGGAGAAGGTTGATTTTCTTTTATGGTGGTTTGGGTTCTGTAGTTTCCGCATAAGAGTGTTGCTCTTTTAAGACTTCTGAAAGCATGCTGCACGCCTCATCCCTCAGATTTTGGAAGACATTTCAGATTCTTAAATCTTGGGTCAAATGCTGTAACTATCTTTAGAAATTTCACATTGGTATCTTATTTGCATTTTGTCAAATTTGCAGTGAAAGTGGTCTTAAAACGAACAACATGTGCTGGGTCATCATTCGAGACTGCTAGAACATGAAATATATGGCAGAATACGGGTAAAACAGAGCAGGAGACCTACAATTCTCCCCCAAGGAGTTCAGTCACTAATTTAATTAACGCATTTTTTTTAAATGAGTGTCATCAGCATGGAAGCATGTCCTCTGGAACGATGGCCGAAGCATGAAGAGGCACATGAATCTTTAGTGCATGTGGAATGTAAATATCTTGCGACGCCAGCTACAACAGTGCCATGCGAATGCCTGTTCTCACTTTCAGGTGACATTGTAATTAAGAAGTGGGCAGCATTATCTCCCTTAAATGTAAACAAATTTGTTTCTCTTAGTGACTGGCTGAACAAGAAGCAGGACTGAATAGACTTGTAGGATCTAAAGTTTTACATTGTTATGTTTGAGAGCAGTTAGGTAACAAAAACCCCCTACTTTTGTAAATTGCACTTTCATGATAAAGAGATTGCACTACAGTATTTGTATGAGGTGAACTGAAAAATACTGTCTTATTTTTACAGTGCAAATATTTGTAATAAAAATAATAAAAGTGAGCACTGTACACTTTGTATTCTGTGTTTTAAATGAAATCGATATATTTGAAAATGAAGAAAAACATCCAAAATATTTAATAAATTTCAATTTAACAGTGCGATTAATTATCTTTCATTCATAGCAGTTACTTTATAATCCTAAATTAGGGCTGTCGATTAATCACAGTTAACTCACATGATTAACTCAAAAAGTCACTATTAAAAAAATTATTTTCTTTAGATAACTACTCTCTTTAGTTAAATTTACTGCTTACTTGATGATAGTCCACAACGTTGGATATTATAGCTTTACAATGCACACTGAAAAAGCCATAAAAACTATACTGTACCTATATACACTAAATCTGCCTTTAAAGTTACCCTTTTTTTTTTTTTAGTTCTCCCCATGATGTATGAATGTGGCCTGAGGTGGTGGGGGGATTTTTTTTTTTTTTTTTTTAAGTTCAGGTACATATTCATGTCCACACAACCTTAACTCTGCCCCTCAGAGCTGGCAATAGCCACGGGGAATTATCTGCATGTAACTCCAGCTTTATTCACTGTATTAGGTATAACTGTACTGAATGGTGGAGGAAGCTGTAATAGCTTGGAAGAGCTGTGATTGTGATACAAGGTAACCTGGGAGACTGTGGCCCTCTGGGGGTAGTGTGAGCCCGTGGGTGTAATCACATGAAAGAGGTACAAGGAAGGGAAAAAAAAAATTGCCTTTGTCCCTTGACAGACCCAGTATGCCTCATTTCATCACTGCGCTGTGTAGACTGTGTCACTAGCAGGGCCTGGGGGCTTGCCATGGGGATTGTCAGCAGTTAGGTGGGCAATGAACATGGTCTGTGATTTTAAGGAAGGGTAAGAGAAAGGATAATGTTTGACGATCTAGTGTGCCTACGGTGAAGAAGTTGTGAAAGGGTTTGAAGGAGTTGTAAAATTTAGTATATGTGGAGTTCTCTCTGTGGAATAAGAAAAGCATGAAAGTGTAGGGAGCTCCTGTGCAATACATAGCAAAGGCAAGTGAGAATATCTGTTATGGGCTTATTGGGGCTGACTTAAGACTGCACAGGCATTTACTGTAACTCTGTATTTCCTGGTTTTCACTAGTTTGAGCTTTGCTCAACACGATGTTCTGGAAGGGTGGCAGCTATCACCAGGCAACCTTAACTCTGCATTAAAGTACAGGGTTTTTTTTGGACATTTAATAGATATACTGGCAAACCACTGTTAGTATAGCCACTGTCAAGTCCATGGGACTGGTTCCTCTGACCATTTGTCTAGAGGATTTTTTTTTTTTTTTTTAAATCTCAGGAATTAAATTGATTGCTAGTTTATAAAGGTAAGTCGAGACACTCTCCAAACTATCTTAAGTTAATTGACAACCAATTAGGTACAAACTTTACCGCAGACAAGCCTTAAAATAGACCTCCAGCAAAAGTACTGCAAAAAATTCAACATTCTTGATATCTCCAAGGGAAAACATAAGGAAAAAAAGGTATTAGAAAAACCCACACCTTTCAGGCCTCCTAGGTACATCATAAAGTAACAAGATGGGGAATAATTTTTTTTTTTTTTTTAAAAAGGTCACTTAAGAAAAGATACAAAAAAGTCACTGCTAAGTGCATCACATTCACAACAGGAAAGTCATTAATATGCATGAAGAGCATACTTCAGCCATTCCAAAAATACATGAAATTATATTTTATCACTATTGGCATAATGTGTGCAAGAGCCTCAGAGCTTTCTAAGGTATTATATCAGTGCAATTCCACCCTCCTCGCCAATACGCAAGTTGAATGGCAAATAATTTTTAACGTGTCAGCACTGTAATAAGGCAAATAAAATAAATGAAAATTTATTGAGACATTTAATTATACCAATCAACAAGTTTCTGAAAATGTAATTTTTAATATAAAAAATTAGAATAATAAATTATTTACCTCCTTCTGGAAAAGGAAGAAATGGATGTAGTTGTAAGGTCAGGTTCCCACTCGTCAGCAGGATCATAAAATACATCAGCTTTGTTACTACCATTACTCTGAAAGGAGAAGAAAATCCAGTTCTTTTAGCTATGTTAAAAAGAGGAATGGTGTAATAAAAGTTTACAATTTATTTGTAAAGAAAGTAGGCTGGTCTTTAACATTAGCATTTGCCTTTGAAATAAATGTTTGTTGGCTTGCTTGTTAAGGTTATGTCTACATTAGACCTCTGTGTCTCAAGTTAACTGATCGCAATTAACTTGAAGTACTTAACATATTTGTAATTGCTAATGCAGAAACATCTCCACAGATTTGTTGCAGGCTACAAACTTTTATGGAGTGTCCACACTAGCCTTTACAAACGAGATAAAAGTTTAGGGAAGACAATGTCCAGCATCCTGGATTTGGGAAAGCCAAGGACAAAACTACTTTACAGCTCACTCCCTAAAGCAGGTTTCAGAGTAACAGCCGTGTTAGTCTGTTTTCGCAAAAAGAAAAGGAGTACTTGTGGCACCTTAGAGACTAACCAATTTATTTGAGCATGAGCTTTCGTGAGCTACAGCTCACTTCATCGGATGCATATCTCCTCCTGGCAATACAGGAGATATGCATCCGATTAAGTGAGCTGTAGCTCACGAAAGCTCATGCTCAAATAAATTGGTTAGTCTCTAAGGTGCCACAAGTACTCCTTTTCTTTTTCCCTAAAGCAGAACAATAAAGACTCAGTGCATTTAGATTTCACTAAAGTTTCTTGCATTATAACAACATTTAGAATTACATAACAATTCTAGCCATATTTTTCCATATGTAATGGCAAAACTAGAGATTAGGTGCTAAGACCAAAGCAGTTCCTAACAGTAAATATACCTAAACGCACTTTTTTTAATTTGATATACATACACAGAAACAGAATTTCCCCCAACTTCCTCCCCACACCTCCGTTTACAAAATCTGAACCAGATAATACTGAAAGAAGAATTCTGGAGCTTTCTTTTTAAATTTCTGATTTCAGATACCCACATTTGTCTGAAGAAATTACTCTTTCAGATGAAAGGGTTTCATGTTTCACCATTTGAGGGGCAATTTTCTTTTAAAGGTTTGATAAATATTACAGAATAACATTTTCCAAACATGAAAAGCCAGTATTTTTTCCATTGAGAAAATTTTTTTCAAATGGTATTTCTGGGGCTCCAGGGGCTCAAACTGTCTTTTCAAATTCCAAGCTTGAGTTAGGCCTGTTCTACACTACAAAAAGTTAGGTCGATGTGTCAACCTGGTTGTACACTTAAATGTCTCTGCCACTGATGTGTGTGCCCCATTACACTGACACAGAAACACCAGCTCCCTGAGCAGCATTGCGCTATGGTCAACGTGTAGAAAGCGACACAGCTCAAGTGAAGACATGAGTTACCCATGTCGACCCAAAAAGTCCGCCAGCAGCTGCCCCACAATGCCTGACGCTGACTGCTCTGGTCACAATTGTTAACTCCAGGGGTCATGCATATCAGAAGTCCCTCCACCTTTAAAACCCCTCATGTATTTTGAAGTGGCTTTTCCTAGTTGTCCAGCTGGGTGAGCACAACTCTATCTGCTCTCCCTTGTTGTATGCAACTTCCCAGCTGACTATGTCAGCTACACACTCCAGATGCACTCCTGCCTGGAGTAGACAGGAGCTATTGGATCTCCTGGGGCTGCGGGGAGAAGGACTGTGCAGGCACAGCTCTGAACCAGCTGTAGAAGTGTCAACATCTATGAACAAAAAGAACAGGAGTACTTGTAGCTACTGCAGTTTGAACTGCTTATGCGCCGGGGCTGACATGTAGAGACACAGGATTTTCAGGGTGGTGCGGGAGTCCTTGAGGCCATGCAACTTGCTGTCTGTTTGCTCTGCAAATAGGGCCCCCCCCCCGTCGAAGGGCAGGTCTTGCAATGACTGCTGGGCCTCAGTGGACAACCCAGAGAGGAGCAGCCAAGAGACTCGCCGCATGGAGATAGCAGAAGCCCTGGTGCAGGCAGCAGCATCTGATGTTGCCTGGAGGGCCACTTCAGCCACAGTCGTGCCCTCATAGAGGATCACTCGGAACTCCTTCTTAGAAGCCATGGGGAGTGACCTTTCGAACTTGGCCATTGCTTGCCACATACTGAAGTCATATCGGTCAAGGAGGGCTTGGTGGTTGGCTACTCTCACCTGAAGGCTGGAAGACTAAAACTTTATGTCTGAAAAGATCCAGCCTCCTCAAGTCTTTATTTTTGGGGGTGGCCCCGGGTTGTCCCTGCCTCTCCTTGTGGTTAACCACCTTGACCACAAGGGAATTGGGGGCTGGGTGGGAGTATAGGTATTCGTGCCCTTGTCTTGGCATGAAGTATTTAGGTTTGGCCCTTTTAGAGATAGAGGCCAGGGAAGAGGGGGTCTGCCACAGGGCATTACTGATTTTGGAGACCCCTTCATGAAGGGATAGGGCCACCCTGGTGGGAGCAGAGGAACAGAGGACGTCAAAACAGAGAGTCCGAGGGCTCTTCCAATTCCTCTGCCTGAAGCCCAAGGTTAGAAGCAACCCTCTTCAAAAGTTCCTGGTGCGCTTTGGTGTCATCCTGAGGAACTCGGTGAGGGGGGCCCCCATGATAGCCTCGTCTGGCAAGGACGATGCCAGTACTGTAGGAACCTCCATGCCCATTGGTGGTCCAGCAGCTTGCTCTCCTGGACACGCAGGGTCTTACCCCCTGAAGCCTCGAGCATCGGAGGGGGATGGGATACAGAGGCTGCTAGCCTCTCCGAGGCTCTCAACACCAATTGGGCATCCTGGGAAGGTTGAGTGAACCCCCAGGGGTTCCACAGGTACCATGGTGCTGGCCACTGCGCTTGGTTTTGGTGCTGATAATATACTGCCGATCACTGGGGCAGGTTTTGGTGCTGATAATATAGTCAGCACCGCCACTACTGGGGCTTGTCCCGCGGTCAGGGAACCTCACTCTGAGCCAGAGCTACCAGCGGAGCAGTCGGTACCAGGCGACCAGGATTGGGCTGAGTGGTGGCTCTTGTCCGACCGGTGCCTGTTGCTGCATCCCGAAGCCAACCTGTCCAAGCGACATTGTCTTGGTCTGGGTCTTGGGGACTGATGGTGTTCAGAGGATCTGCGTCGGATACCCAGAAATCCATGCCTCCTGCTACTCGACTGGTACCGGGACACCGAACAGGACTGGCAGCTACTACGGGCCGGTTGCCAGGAGGACCGTCCTCAGTAGGGCGATATCCTTCTTGGAGACGGGTCATGACGGCCCTGCAATTCACAGTCTCTGGTGTCTGATCGGTCCCGGGATCGGTACCGGGCACTCGGAGACAATTGGGGTTGGTCCCAGAGTTCCTGCTGGGTGGTGCATGCCCCAGAGAGTCTGCATCAATCCATGGGCGAGGTATGCCTTGAGTCCCTTGATTAGTGCCCCCATGCAGGGACCGAAGAGGGCTCAGCTGAGCCTGCCTCTCTAGTCCTGAGGTGTGACTGCTTCGGGCAGGTGAGCAATGGTGAGATGTCCCTCTCTATGGGAAATGGTGCCGCTGAGGCGGGGACACGTGTATGGATCCCAACGCAGGTTTTCCCCAAGACTGGGATACCGCTGGAGCTGGTGAGCGTGACACTGAGGATCAGGACCTCCTGAGGTGCTTGAAGGCCTTCGGGCGTCAACAGCACCTGAAGCTGGCTGCAGCCTGCATGGCTATCTGGGGTAGGCTACACCGCTCTACCTGAGCTGGGACCCGAGTTCCCAACGGGGGCTTTGAGCTACCTGGCACGGGTCGTGGCTCTCCCCCAGCCCTCTCCTTTCCCTTATGGGACGTAGGAGATCTTCCCCTCACAATCTTTTTTGGTTTCTTCACTGGAGCCATGGAGGGGGACCGGTGCCGGCTCCTGGATGGCACCAGCAGAGCACTGCGCACAGAGGCCGCGGTCCTCACCACTGCTCCGGTGCCAGAGTGAGTCCCGACTCCATCAGGAGCACTTTCAGACAGATATCGCGCTCCTTCTTCGTCCTAGGTTTGAAGGACTTGCAGATACGGCACTTGTCACTTTTGTGCCCTTCACCTAAGCACCTTAGGCAGCTGGTATGTGGATCACTGACGGGCATAGGCCATTTGCAGCGTTTGCAGGGCTTAAAGCCTGGGGACTGGGGCAATCCCCGTCCCCTGGCCAAGTCCCGTTCAGGACTATCAAAGAGTTGGGAACTACTGCTAAGGATAACTAAGAACTACTAACTAAATACACAACATTACAGGTTTTCAAAGTTTGCAAGAACTAAGAACGAAACAATGCTAGCCGAAGCAGCAGAAGTTCCAGCACCACCACTGGCTGCAAGAAGGAACTGAAGGTGGAGGGAGCTGGTGGCACCCCTTATACCGCACCGTGTGGGCACCACTCCAGAGGGCAACAGAGCCAGTCCCTTGCAGATACTGCTAAGAGGAAAACTTCTGGCACCGGTGCATGTGGCGAGCACACACACCTAATATGGAATGGACATGAGCAACCGCTCAAAGAAGTAGCCTCCCTTTCTGTTGATGTACTCTGTAATCAGGTGAACTAGGGCCAAAACAGGAACGTGCATGCTGTCTATTGCTCCACCGCAGTTTGGGAACCCCATAACTGAAAAGACATCCACTATACCCTGCACATAGCAGAAAGTCACAGTCCTGCACAGCATGATTAATGGCCCTGCACTTTTGCATGACAATGGCCCCCCACAATGGATTTTCCTACTGACTGGTAGCAATCCAGCATTGCAAATTTCCACAGTGTGATCACCACTTGTTTCTCCACTGTCAGTGCAGCTCTCAGTTTGGTGCCCCTGCATCAGACGGCTTCAGCGAGCTCAGCACACAGATCCAGGAATGTGGCCTTGGACATACAAAAGTTCTGCAGCCACTGCTCATCATCCCAAATCTGCATTATGATGCAATCCCACCACTCAGTGCTCATTTCTTGGTCCCAGTAGTGGCACTCCACCATTTGCAGCAGTTCTGTGAATGCCACCAACAACCTTGAATTGGTTCTTGCTATGTCTCACAGCAAAGTGACTGCCAGGAAATCATCCCCACAGTTGTTCTTTGCAGCTCTGCAAATACCGGAGAATCATGCATCCTGTGCTTGCAACAGCCAGGACAACAGAGCAGAGCTGTGCAGACACCATGTTCTGTCAGAGATGACAGAGTGACAAGTCTCACACGCATTCATGGAAATTGAAAATAGGCAATAAAAATGATAGGATACAGATATTATGGAATGGAGTACACTGCATTATGGGAAGTTGACCCCTTGCTCTCAGTCACTTCTACGCTATCCGTTTCTGCCCCACCTTGCATTGCCAAAACTACCCAAAAGAGAGCACACTGAGTGTGTTGCACTTTGGGATATCTCCCTATGGTGCACTGCACATTGACACAAGCACTCCCGGTGAATACACGCAGCACCGACACAAGGAGCCAAGTATGCATATGCACAAGAGATATACTAACCGTAGTGGCTGTATGCTGACATAAGTTGTGTCAGCAAAACTTTGTAGTGTAGACACAGCCTGAATGCTCCATCAGAATTAGTGTTCTTGAAATGTTTGAAGGAATTTAATTTAGAAACAGCAAAAATCAAAATGTTTGATTATAACCTTGACATAGCACATTGTTTTCTACTAATTTTTCAACAATGCATGAGGCTGTGCACAAAATAAATGCTGAAAGGAAAAAAGAACAAGTGTGCATATATCCACACCATCTGAATATACACACTGAAGTACATGTAAACTAATTAAGACAAACTGTTTTATGGTCCCACTTGATAGCTTTAGGGGACCCTTCCTGCACTGCAGCCAGTTCTCACCTCTGAATACCATCTACTATGTTTGTTTTAGTATGCAATTAGATTACACCCTCACATATTACACACACTGAAGAAAAAAGATACTGCACTCTGCAAAGCTCCTGAAATGAGAACTGGAATGCAGCAGAAAGACCACTCTTTGTGCCCTCCTAAAAATGGAAGGAATCTGAAGAGGCCCAGCAGATTGGGTCAACTTTTTACTAGGCTTCGTAAGCTACCAGTTCTAAAACTTCACACAATGTATAAATCCATGGTGCTCTTTAGGACATATTGTCCTAGAACATGGGCAATTTACACTGTGCTTATATGTTTATAAAGAATTGTACAAAGATAGGTTTATTTCCTCTGACACATTTTCCTCCTGCACAGACCAAGGCCTACCATTTTAACTTTGATACGCAATGGGAAAAGAAGTTGCATACAGACAAGACTAAATAAAAAGGGCAATATAATTATGAAGGTGTTGTCTGCCTTCATGAAATTTCAAATTTTAAAAGTTTTTTTTTTTTAATAATGTACAACTGTGGAGTCAAATACAGATACCTTTCTTCTTTTTTCCTGCCCCCCCACCCCTTCCTTTGCACGTGCTCCTGTTATGTACAAAGCATTAATGTTAACACCATCTACCCTAATACAAAACACTGCATGTACAAAGGGAACAAGGTATAAATTCTATAGTTTGTCTAAAGGAGATGTAATTAGAGTGATGGAAATTTTTGCTGCATTTCACTAATATAGTTTAAAGAACAGTTTATTAGGAGACAGATGCTTTACATTGAAAAAAGGTCTTTAAACCCCTCCCACCCTTCAACATCTCAGATTGCACTTGAAAACAAGGATCTAGCTGAATGTCAAATTATGTGTTTGACTAGCCAGATCCAAAAACTAGTGAAAATTTGAAAAAAAAATCCATAACACTTAAAATCGATATTTTCTCCAAATGTGTGAGCACGCACGAGCACACACGTGCACACACACACACACACACCCAGTTACAAACATGGTCCAAGTCCAGAAGTCATTACTCAGTTTTTGCTAAGTAAATGAGAGCTTTACCTGAGGAAGGATGGAGTAAATGTAAAATGCATAAAACTGAGTAAAAACTAGGATTTCCCCTACCTACATAAAAAGCACAGATGTTTAGTTCATTAAAATCTGTCAAATTCTGGACTCTAACTCCTGTTTGATTTCATCGATATAGCGTAAATTAAATGTTTACAATTAGTGAAGTTTTTCTTCAATTCTTACAGACCTCATAGAGTTCTTTCATTGCTGCTAGCTTATATTCAAACTTCTCCAGGCTCCAGAAAGTTGCAATTTCCAGCTTGAGGTTACGAACCAGCACTTTAACAGAAGGTCCAGTGCCATTTCCTTGTTCTGATATATCATGTCTAATTTTAAAAAAAATACAAAAGCTATGATCACCAAAATTAACAAAAGAGTGGACTAGTGGAACACTATGAGGCTAATAGTTTGCCAATAGTAGACAAAGATTAGTTTTGAGAAATTTGGCTTGTTTAAGTAACAAATAAGATCAAGGGGATAATTAAAATAGAACCATAGAACTGGAAGGGACCTCTAGAGGTCATCTAGTCCAGTCCTCTGCACTAGATGGCAGGACTAAATATTATCTAGACCATTCCTGACAGGTGTTTGTTTAACCTGCTCTTAAAAATCTCCGATGGAGATTCCACAACCTCCCTAGGCAATTTATTCCAGTGCTTAACCACCCTAACAGTTAGGAAGTTTTTCCTAATGTTCAACCTAAACCTCCCTTGCTGCAATTTAAGCCCATTGCTTCTTGTCCTATCCTCAGGAGGTTAAGAAAAAATTTTTTCTCCTCCTCCTTGTAACAACCTTTTACATACTTGAAAAATGTTATGTCCCCTCTCAGTCCTCTTTTCCAGACTAAACAAACCCAATTTTTCCATCTTCCCTCAAAGGTCATGTTTTCTAGACCTTTAATCATTTTTGTCACTCTTCTCTGGACTCTCTCCAATTTGTCCACATCCTTCCTGAAATCTGGTGCCCACAACTGGACACAATACTCCAGTTGAGGCCTAATCAGTGCGGAATAGAGCAGAAGAATTACTTCTCGTGTCTTGCTTACAACACTCCTACTAATACAGGAGTAATCAGGTTGGTTCGGTAAAATTTTCTTGTAATACAGTCAGATTCAAGGGAGAAATTCCAAAATAGTATACAAGATCCTGGCTCTTGAGAAGCCTTAAATAGAAGTTTCTCTGTTGTGTATTTATTATAAATGAGTTTACTCAAAATAGCTTGCAAACCAACCGTTTTGAGTTAAGAGTAATAAGCAAAAGTTTTCTAAGAAAAAGCTCATTCCACATCCAACATCAAGTTCAGTTATTTTTTACACGTGCCTTGTGTGTGAATTAGGAAACTCACCTGCAGAAGACTGTGTGCTTTCCTAATTTGCTACTAATGGTATTGGCCTCCTGGATCATCAGAGAGAGTTTCATAGAATTCCAGTTAGGCTTAACTAAATAAAAAACACATAAGATCATGATTGACTGGATCAAACATAATGAAATGATCCCAGACCAAAAAAGGAGACCTTTAAAGGAGTTTGGTGGACAAGGCAGTCACACGGACTTCCAATTTACTGAAAACACTAAAAGACAGCTAACACTTTCAAAGGATATTTCAAAACTGGAATGCCATTTAAATCATGGCAGGTATCACATTTGAATGGTTTCAGAAACAAATACATTTTACCTTCCTGCTCTGGTCCTCCAGTCTCCACAACTGTGTTTCCTGCTCTTTCCCACAAAGCCTAGACAGTCTGATAATGGGAGAACCTTTGGGTCTGCTGAGGAAGTATGCTAATCTACATGTTTGTTTGTTCACCCAGATCAACTAAATGTGAACAAAGTATCACTCCAGCGCTGCCTGATGTGCATGTCTCAAGAAGGGCAAGGATTGCATCCGAACAGTAAAGATGAAGATCTTATAACTTCAATTCCACCAAGATAACATGTTGGGGTAAGAGATTAAGCTACTAGGATCCCATCGCAGCCAGAAATGCAGCAGTTTTCTCATAAGAAGAATGGTGAAAACAGAGACTAAAGAGGTGTGTCTGTCAGAGAGTAAACATCCCAGCAAGCGGGAAGAGAAGGGGAGAAAGGCTCTCCATTGCCTGATGGCAGAGAAAATAATGAATTGAAAGTTATACTGTACACAACCTCCCTCCTCCCCACATACTAGTTATTGTTTTATTCCCATTTCCACGATTCTGCTGGAGAGTTTCTATTTCTTTAGCAATTTTCTGCTTCTCAGCCTCCAGAGCTTCAAGAATCTTTGCATGACGAATAGTATGATCTTCTAAAGCCTAAAGAAAAGACATATAGATCCATCCATGACAATGTTTTTACAAGAAGCAAAAGGATAAAACAGGGTGAGAGGTTATTTTATCTTTTGAGGGTACAAGCTTTACAATAAACTTCTTTTTGATCTGATCCCTCTACTACATCAGTTAAGACGACACAAATTCTACCAATTTTTATTGCTTGCTTAAATTCTCACATGTATATGTTGGAGCATTTATTATTTAAATGGGACTGCTGAACTCAAGAAAAAGGGAACAGAATTTTCTATCAATTATTTTAAAAAGAAAAAATCTCTATCATAGAAGTTTAAAGATGAAAAAAATTGTGCACTAGCAGTCATGGAAAATAATGAAGTTTTGGTGTCTACTGCAGTCAGCAAATGTAGAAACCTAATCTGGGTCAAAATGTAAGGTATTACATCTATTAATACTCTTTAGGAATAATTCCTCATTTTCAGGGGTGCTGTCAAGTCTCCTTTCATGTTTTTATCTGATGAAACAAATTTTGAAAGTATTCTGGCTCCCTCAGATATTTCCCCAAATACTTAACATTCTAGACATTGCTTGCACTTATGCCTGAGTCCATCATTTTTGGTGAGCTCAACATTCCCCTAAGTTTGGAATATCAGCAACCCAGCCCCCATTACATAAAATTATAGCTTGTTATTTCTGATTCCCCAAATAGCAGCTGATTTAATAAGAGGACAGTAAATGAGACGTGTCTATCTTAAAATCATTTTGGAGAGGACTATTTTTAAGAGAGCCAATGAAGTTAAATAATACTATAATGGTGTGTTTAAATAGATGTTTGATCAGACAAAACACACGTTTTAAAATTACCTGTCTGGTGGCGAATGTCTCCATTTCCAGACGCTTCTTGCTGAAATGTACTTCCAACTCAAGATGTTGCTTTGCTTTTTCCAGTTCTTGTATTTTGTTAGTAGTCTGCTGGTTATTCATTTCCTGAATTTGTTTCTTATGAGATTCTTCTCTCTAAAAAAAACAAAGGACAGAATGTATGGGATATAGAAAAAACATCACATGCTTCAGCTCATCCAACCCATTTGGTAAAGATAGATATTAGAGTCGGTTCTTCTTTCAGTCCATAAGAGATTTACCACCACTATAGATTACAGAGATAAATTCACTTTCGCAGCAATGGGAGGTTATATCCCAGTCAATGAACATCAACTATTATACCCTGTAGTACATTTGCAGAGAAGTAAAGTATCATAAATTTATCACTTTGCCACCATATATTATTCTTTGTTAATTATATCAAGCCAGCACACTGTGAAAATTTTATCCTGCTTGTAACAGTCCTTGCCCCAAAGCACATGCAAGCTAGCAGAACAGCAAATGCAAGAAAGAATGAAAACGCTGTGCAAAAAGAATGCATTATAGCTGGAATACTTCATACAATAGGTGGACTTTTATAAGTATTTCAAAGGAGAGGAGAGATAGAGCTAGGGATTCAGCTCTTCAGGCATGCGAGACAGCATGAAAGATTACACAATCCACGTTTTGGTTTAATTATACAAAGCAATTTACCAGTTCTGCTTCCAGTGATTTTATCTTGCTTTCGTATACTTTTTTTTGAGAAATAAGTTCTTGTTGAGCCATCTCTTTTGCAACCTGTATACCTTGCATCATTTCTTCCTTGGCTTTCAGTCGTGCCTCTTCAATTTCTGATTCAAGTCTGGAAGTAGTGAGTAACTTAAATTAAAATGTTAGCTTTTAACCTTTTTTAGTATGTTGTATATGAGTTAAAAAGACTAACAAATGCTATATTAATTACTTTATTGCTTCTGTCAAAAGTGAAGTTTAGGTCTAAAAACCTCTCATTTTAATTGTGGTGGGTGTGCTAAGATTTTGTAGTTTATTGATTATTGGTTCTCACCTCCCCCAATGGAAAAAAATCGAGAGAGACTTTTTAGCCACAGCTGATACATTTTATGTCTATTTTACTACATTTGATTTCAAGAACTGTTTTATTGAGAATCTTTCACAAATAGTATCTGCTGTAGAAACTCACAAATCTACAGTCACGTGGATTAGAAGAGCCAAACTTTAAGTCAGTGAGGACTGCAGATTTCCAAGTGCCATGGGTGGCCCTAGCGGGCTGATAGCATGCTTTCTATGGGTCAACAGGGTGCCACATCACACACACTAGCCCCTTAGCACCTCATACTACCACTTACAGCTGGATACAAATGTTGTTCACCATCCTCTGTGTTGTTGCTGCTCTATAAAAGGTAAGGTACTCTGTGCTCCTACACTGATCTAATCAGAGCGGGAAGAGAAAGCCTGCAGCCAAAACTATATTGGGGGTTAGGCATAGGGAGCTTTAGAATAGCTGCATCCTTCCTGTCTAGCTGCAGATCCTGGAAGAGCCACCACTGTTCCTCCTGTGTGCTTCCCATGACATAGAGCCCAGGCACAGAAAACTATTACTCCTGGGGGAATTCTGCACCTCTGTGCATGCATATTTCATGTGCCGCATATATTTTTAATTAAAAATTTATTTATTTAATGTTTGCAGAAAATAGCTTCTGCTGAAAGTTGATGCAGTGCCGCCTTTTGCACACCAGAGGGTGCTGTGGTGCTAGAACACAGCAGCTGCTCCTGCCAGCCCCAGTTAGGATAGGGAAGAGAAAGTCTGCCTTCTTCACAGCGTCTGTCGGGCCATGTTAGGAGACAGGAGATATGGGGAGACAGACAGTGTGGGGCTGCTGAGGGGGGTCAGACAGGGGCTCATAAGGGCGAGTGGGTGATGACAGACTAGGGCAGGGGCTGAATGGGAGTGGAGGTGCAGGGCCACATGGGCAGAGGGGGAGGGGGTGCAGGACCACATGGGGACAAATGTGCCTGATTGAATGAGAGAGGCTAAGGGTCAGGCAGGGTCTGCATGGGGGACGCTCCCTAACAACACCTTCCCCTCCCCCCCCCCAAAAAACTTGTTCTATACTTTTCCCACCCATACCCAACAACTGTTCAAGTTCATACCCAAGCTCCTTCCCAGCAACTACTTTCCTCTCCTTCAGCTTCACCATTACCCCTGACTCCCCCAAGCCTTTGCACTGCTTTCGAGGGGTGTGGGAAATATGGTTTAAATGAATTATTACTCAGAGTTCTGTATTAATATGCCTAGTAAGGAATCTATTTGTCAAAAAACGTTTCCCGAATCTTCTTTGTTGTCTGTATTGTTACAGAAATACTCGCTGACAGGTATTTTGAAATAAGTTACCAAAATAATTTAAACTGGTGTGATTATATTGTGTTATTTTGACAAATAAAATATGAAGAATTTTGCAATATTGTATTGGATTTTTGTAGTGGAATAAACTTTCAATTTAATCTTTTGGCAAGCAAGAAAATTCCATGTGAGAAGACAATTTTAGCAGAATTCAGGCTTATGATGGAAATATGTCATAATAAGAATTATGTATTAGAATTCCAAACAATTAATCAAAAGAGTGCACAGAGATTACAAAAATAAATGTTTCATGGTTATAAAAACATTCCAATATCATTGTGTGTGTATTCAACTTTATTAAAATTTTGGATTTTATGAGAAGTAAAGAGTGACTTTTTTTTTTTTTTTTTTTTTTACACTTTCACTTATTCTTATGCAGTTTATATGCCTATACATTTCTAGAAGACAGCATGCTGCATTAGCAGATGAGCAGTTTATTTTTAACTTGGAAGGTGCCACAATACTTACTGTGACCTCTGTGCAACCAACAGTTCATTTTTTGCAAATTCGAAATCTTTTGGCCCATCACATGAAAGGGTAGTCCCACAAGATGGCTTTTTTACTTTCTGAACCTCTACTGGATGATTAAACCTGAAATAATGGTCTCCACCAAGAATCACACGATCACCCTGCAAAATACAGACACACTATCAGTCTCTAATCTTACAATCAAATATATATATAATACATCAAAATATCCAGTGTTCTGTCAGGATGAGCAATTCAAGAGCCTTCTCAAAATCTGCAGTCAACAGATAATTTACCATTCATGCCAGGTGTTTTCAAAGCCATGCATAAATATATTTATTTTTGTATCAGTGATGGGTAACTTACGTGATGCATAACTGTTGGCTCTGAAATGTGTTTCCCATTAACATATGTCTTTGCTTCTCCCAGTGGCGTAATACTCACTCTACCATCAACATTTTTGATAACACTGAAAGTGAGAAACATCAGATGTGACAGCAATAGCTAATCACGAACAAAAAACCAAGTTATGTAACTTAACTCCGGCTATCCATGAAATTCATGATTTAGATAATGTGACTTTGAATCTCTTTCCTCCCCCGCCCAAGCCTATCCTGACTACAGAATGAACCCCACCTGAGGGGAATCAGGCAATTTCCTATTCAAGAAGGACATTGATAAATTGAAGAGGGTTCAGGAAAGAGCCACAAGAATGATTAAAGGATTAGAAAACCTGCCTTATAGTGATAGACTCAATCTATTTAGCTGAACAAAGAGAAGAAGGTTAGGGGGTGACTTGATTACAGTATCAGTATCCACAGGGGGAACACATTTAATAAATAGGCTCTTCAGTCTAGCAGAGAAAGATATAACATGATCCAATGGTTGGAAGTTGAGTTAGACAAATTCAGGCTGGAAATAAGGTGTAAATTAACGGTGAGAGTAATTAACCATTGGAACAATTTACCAAGGGTCATGGTGGATTCTTCATCACTGACAATAATTAAATCAAGATTGGATGTTTTTTAAAGGTAAGTTCTGTGACCTGTGTCACACAGGAAGTCAGACTAGATTATCACAATGGTCTCTTTTGGCCTTGGAATCTATTAATCTATAAAGAGCAGAAGGTGGCTGCAGTAAAATGGCAGAGATTGAGAGAGGCTCCTGCAGGGAAGACCCTCAGGCAAGGGGGAATTGCTGCAGCTAAGAAGGGTAGGGAGTAGCCTGCTAAGGCAGTAAGGACTCTGACCAGATCAGGAGCATTTGGGCTGCACCTGGCTGAAGGGAAGGCTTTATGTTTAGTTTTGAGCTTTAAGTTAGTACATCAGACCATAAGAAGGGCTGTTGTGATTGGATTGATGAGTAAAGGTAAAATAAGAACAGTCACAAGAGGTCAATGTGGTTGCACAAGGAGCTTTTTAGCTATCTAAAAAGCTAAAGGGATACATACAAGTAATGTCACAAAGAAAGTATACATGGGAATAGCGTGAGTGTGTAGGGACAAAATCAGGAACGCCAAGGCAAAGAACAAGTTACAGCAGGCAAGGAATACTAGAGAGAACAAGAAGGGGTTCTTCAAATATGTCAGACAAAAAAGAAAGATCAGAGATGGTGTGGGTCTGCTGCTCAATGGAGAAGGCGAGCTGGTAACAGAAGATGACAGGAAGGCAGAGCTACTCAATGCCTACTTTGCTTCAGTCTTCTCACAAAATATAATGTGACCGGACAACTAGCGAAGCTACCATAGACAATAAAGGGGAAGGGAGACAGATCGGGATAAGTAGAGAACACTTCTGACAAATTTGAATTAATTCAAGTCAACGGGGCCCGATGCTATTCACCCCAGGATGCTGAAGGAATTAGCCAAAGAAATCTCAGAGCCACTGGCAATAATATTTGCAAACTCATAATTGACAGGAGAGGTCCCAGAAGATTGGAGAAGGGCTAATGTAGTACCCATCTTTAAAAAAAGGAAAAAGGAGGAGCTGGGGAACTATAGACCAGTCAGCTGACTTCGATACCTGGAAAGCTACTAGAGCAATGTATAAAACATCCAATTTGCGAATACCTGGAAGATGAAAGGGTAATCACTAGCAGCCAGCATGAATGTACTAAGAACCAATCATGATAAACCAGCTTGATTTCCTTCTTTGACAGGGGGAATTCGGTGAACTTAATACACCTGGACTTCAGCAAGGCTTTTGACACAGTCCCACATGACAGTCTGATAATTAAACTGGAAAAATGCAGGCTCGGTGGAACTACCATTAACTGGATACAGAATTGGTTAAACAATTACAACCAGAAGAGTAACTATTAATGGAATGATGTCAGAGTGCAGGAAGGTCTCAAAAGTGGTGTTCCACAGGGATCTGTTCTGGGTTCAGTGTTGTTTAACATTTTTGTTAATTACTTGGATTTAGGAATTGATAAATTGGACAACTGGGCTATAGACAACAAAAATGAATTTCAACAAAGACAAACGTAAGATGTGATACTTAAAGAAAAACCAAATTCACAAATACAGAATGGGAGATAACTGGGTTGGCAGCAGCCCTTCTGAGAAGGATCTGGAAGTAGTAGTAGATCCACTACCTCATGATGAGTCAGCAAAGTGATGCTGTTGCAGAAAAAAAAAAGCAAACACAATTTTAGATTGCATTAACAGAGGCATTACATGCAAGTCAGGGGAAGTGATTCTACTCGGCGCTGGTTAGGCCTCAACTGGCATACTGTGTCCAGTTAGAAAGGATCCAGAGGTGCACAAAGATGATCAAAGTGATGGAATGCAAGCCAAATGAGCAAAGGCTGAAGGAAAAAAACAATTTCCTTTCGTAATTGTTGTTCTTCAAGATGTATTGCTCATATCCATTCCATGTGTGCGCGCGCCTACTTGCACAGTTGTCAGAGACTGTTGCCTTAGCAGTATCCATAGGGTCGGCTGTGGCACCCTCTGGAGTGCCACGCTCATGCGTCAGTATATCAGGCACCACCAGCCATATGCCCTTGCAGTTCCCTTTTCCCAGCAACTGCAACAGAGGGGCAGGCGGTCGGCTAATGGAATGGACATGAGCAACACCTCTCTAAGAACAACAGTTATAAAAGGTAGGTAACTGTTTTTACTTCTTTGAGTGCTTGCTCATGTCAATTCCATTCTAAATGGCTCACAAGCAGTATCCCTCAAGGTGGGCTCAGAGTTCACAGACGTGAGGCTTATAATGCTGCTATAATGAAGTCAGCGTTGTCTTGGGCTTACTGGGTAAGCACCTAGTAAAACGTGAACATGTGAATGGATGATCAGGTAGTGGCCCTGCAGATATCTGGAATTGGCACATGGGCCAGGAAGGCCGTCACCGAGGCTTGTGCTCTAGTTGAGTGGGTGGTTACAATCACCGGTTGAAGCCCCTTCGCCTGATTATAGCAAAATCAGATGCAGGAGGTGATCCAGGATGAGATTCTCTGGGTGGACACTGGATGAACTTTCATTCTATCTGCTACTGTGACAAACAACTGCGTCAACTTGCAAAATGGCTTGGTCCTCTTGATGCAGAAGACTAGTGCTCTCCTGACATCTAGGGAGCACAACCCACATTCCTCCTCAGACTTACGAGGCTTTGGAAGAAGACTGGCAAGAATATGTCCTGGGTCATGTGAAATTGCACAGAGCTTGAGCAGGAAAGCCAGATGCGGCCGCAGCGGACCTTGTCCTTGAAGAACACCATATAGGGCGGCTCCAATGTAAGTGCTTTAATCTCAGAGACCCTTCGGACAGAAGTTACCATCACCAGGAATGTCACCTTCCAGGAGAGCAGAAAAAGGGAAGAGGATGCTGAGGGCTTGAATGGGGCATTCATGAGCTGCGTGAGCACCAGATTCAGGTCCCATGGAGGGACTGGGTCCTGGACTTGGAGGTAGAGCCACTCCAGACCTTTTTAGAACCAGACCATCATGTTTTGAGCAATGAATAACCTGCTCTGGAATGGAGGGTGAAAGGCAGATATGGCAGCCAAGTGGACCTTAATTGATGAAAGGGGCAAGACCTAGAGTTTGAGATGCATAAGGTAGTCCAGGACTGACTGCAGAGAGGCCTGCTCAGGCCTAACCCCTTGGGCCAAGACCCAGCACGTGAATCGTTTCCATTTGGCCAGGTAGGTTGCTCTAGTGGAGTACTTTCTACCACCCAGTAGGACCTGCTGCATGCAGGCTGAGCACTCCCACTCTTCAGCAGCTAACCATGTAGCAACGAAGCTGTTAAGTGCAGCGCTGCTAGATTCGGGTTCAGGAGCCTGCCATGATTCTGGGAAAGGAGATCTGACCCGAGAGGCAGCTGCATTGGGGTTGTTACCAACAGGTCCATCAGCATGCCAAACCAGTGTTGGAGAGGCCAAGCTGGGGCTATCAGGATAACCTTGTCCTGCTTCATCTTTGTGAAGCAATGGCACCAGTGAGAAAGTGTACATCAGAGCCCCGGACCACAGGAGTAGGAAGGTGTCCGACAAGTAGACCCAGTTGATCCCCTGAAATGAGCAGAAAAAATGACATTTCCTATTCTAGCGAGTTGCAAACAAGTCCACCTGGGGAGATCCCCATTTTCGGAAGATCCTGTTGACCACCTCAGGGTGGAGTGACCATTCGTGGTGAGACAAGAAGGCTCAGCTGAGGTGATCTGCTAACATGTTCCTGGTTTTGGGGAGGTGCGCTGCCATGAGATGAATTGCATGCTGCACACAGAAGTCCCAGAACTGTCTTGCTTGTTGATATAAAACATTATGGCGGTGTTGTCCATCAGGACTAGAACCACCTTACTTTGTAAGTGGTGCTAAAAAATCTGAAAGGCCAAGCAAACTGCCTCGAGCTCCTTGACATTTATGTGGAGAGAGCGGTTGACCCCTGACCAGTGGCCCTGTGTACTGAGCTCACCCAGGTGGACTCCCCAGCCCGGGCCTGAGGCATTGGAAACCAGAGTTAGTGATGGGGCCAGGGCCGCAAAGGGAACTCCCTGCAACACTGACACAGGGTCCAACCACCAAGTCAGTGATGACCAGATGTGGTACAACACCTTGGATACCAGGTCCAGGCCGTGTCTGTTGGGGATGCAGACTGACGCCAACCATGCCTGCAATGGCTGAAGGTGGAGCCAGGTACATCGGACCATGTAAGTACAGGCAGCCATGTGGCCTAGCAACCTTAGGCAAGCATGGGCAGTGGTGAGCGGGTGGCCCCTTCCATGGCTCAGAAACTGGCCTCCAAAAGGAAGGCTCTCGCCCACGTGGAGTTGAGGACTGCTCCAATAAACTATTTGTTGCACTGCTAAGAATGCTGATTTCTTTTCATTCACTAACAGGCCCAGGTTGCGACAGGTGGACCGCACCAGATAGAGACTGTTTTGCACTTGATCCCGTGACCTGCCCTAGATGAGCCAATCGTCGAGGTAAGGATAGACCTGGATCCCCCTCAATGCCTCAAGTAAGCGGCTACTGGGGCCATACATTTTGTAAATAACCACGGGGCTGAGGAGAGGACAAAGGGAAGTTCCATGAACTGGAAATGGTGCTGGCCCACCATAAAACGGAGGAACTGTCTGTGTCCTTGGAAGACAGAGATATGGAAATAAGCATCTTTCAAGTCAAGAGCGGCATACCAGTCTCCCAGATACAAGGAGGGGATGATGGAGGCCAGTGAAACCATGCGAAACTTCAACTTCTTGAGGTACTGAGTCGCTACAGGTCCAGAATGGGTCTTAGGCCCCCTTTTGCTTTTGGGATCAGGAAACAGAGGGAGTAGAAACCTTTTCATTTCCTGAGAGATCGCCTCCATTGCCCCCAGGAGGTGGCCTACCTCCTGAATGAGGAGTTGCTAATGAGAAGGGTCCCTGAAGGAGGATGGGGAAGAAGGTAGGTGGGGTGGAAGGGTGAACAAAAGCTGGAGAATGTAGCCCAGCGACACAATCTCTAACATCCAGTGGTCTGAGGTAACCTGCGACCAGGCCAAACGGTAGGGATGGAAACAGTTGAGGAAAAGATGGGACGGATCCAGGGAGTTAACTGGGGTGTTGCTCTCTAGCGCACCCTCGAAATCACGCTTCTGGCGCCCGTGGTGTTTTGCTGGCCCAGGTTGCATAGGTGAACGGGAGAAGGAAGGGTGACGGCGACTAAAACTAGTGTCCCTTCTCTTTGTAGATTCCTGCTGAGGCTGCCAAGGCCTTGGTGGCAGGGGTGGCCGGAATTGCTTCCTCGCCGACTGAGGTGCATGAAACCCCAGGAGCAGAGGGTGGCTCGAGTGTCCTTCAGACATGGGTGAAGGGGGTCTCGGGGTGGGCACCTGGCCCTCCACCTCAGCATCTGCTTGCACTTCGCGCAACGAGCCTGGTGCCGTTTGATGCTTGTCCAACGTGACAACCGATGATTGGTAAGATGGGGGCATCAGTGTAAATGGCATGCCCCAGGCATTCTAGTATGGCCTTTGCGCTGGCCACTGGCCCTGCTGCCAGGATGGCATCGCTGAGGTGGACACAACCGCAGGAGGCTAGTCACGATGGTGCTGTCTTGGCGAGGGGCTGAACTTCCTCTCCATGCCGGAAGAATCCTCCTCTAGTGACCAGGTTGGGCCATCGATGTGGGTCCCTCAAGTAGTCAGACCAGTGCCAGGAGTAAGGGGAGCAACACCATGTTGGAGAGCGTCCCTGTGGTCTAGGCGACTGATAGTCGGTGTGGAGAGGGCAGGCATGAAGATGACCAGTGCCGACCGTAAGGCAACTAGCACTTCCCTCTGGGCAAGTCCTGATGCGAGGACAGAGACCGGGAGCGTGGTGCCAGCAATCTGTGGCGGCGAACTGGTGACCTGGGCTGCTGCAGAGACCAGGGGCGTGGTGATAAAGGGCTCTGCCTGAGCTCTGGAGACCAGCAGTGTTCACTCACCTTCTGGGAGTTTTTCATGGCTGGCTTGCAGGGAGCTTTTGACACGTCCAATAATGCATGTGGTGCTGGCTGCAGTAGGAGAGTCCTTTGCTCTTTGAGCGCCAGGAAGGAGTTGACTCCACCATCAGCTTGAGTCCCCTACCACTCCCCAGAGTCAGTGGTGGATCCCTTAGTGGGGTAGGAGGTCCCCTTGGGGACGTGTCCCCTTGCAGCTCCAGCATGGGCAGTGGCCTGAAAAGGGGCCCAATGCCCCATGGTCTGTCTTGCTCACTACGGGGTCCTGCTCCTTAGACTTCTTCTTGGGCACTGGCAAGGGAGATCGGTCGTACGTAGAGCCCAGTGCCTGGGGAGTGCTACGCACCAAGGCCAAAGTGCTGGGTGTTGCAACTGGCCGGGCTGGCTCTGAGGCTGGGTGGAGAGCAGCCTCCATGAGGAAGGCCTTCAAACGAATGTTGCATCCTTTCTGTGTCCTGGGATGAAAGTTCTTACAGATGTGACACTTACTTTGATTTGGGATTCCCCCAAGCACTTCAGACAGCTGCCGTGTGGGTCACTAACAGGCATAGGCCTATTACAGTCAGCACAGGGCTTAAAACCCGGGGACCAGGGCATGCCCCACCTGGGGCACAGTCCCCGCCGGGACCCTAACTGACTTACTATAGTACATAATAGCTATTTACTAACTAATCTACATTAAACAAAACTATTTACAGATGGAATACGAAGTCTAAAGGGAAAGAAACCGCTGACCAAATGTGAGGCAAGGAAGAAAGGTGCTCTGACCAACCACCACAGGTGGTAAGAAGGAGCAGAGGGCGTAGGGCTGGTGACGCCTGATATTCCAATGCATGGGTGCAACGCTGCAGAAGGCGCCGCAGCTGACCCTACAGATATCGCTAAGGCAAAAGTCTCCGACTACTGTGCAAGTGGGTGCGCGCACACCTAGAATGGAATTGACATGAGCAAGCACTCGAAGAAGAACTGGTTATGTTTAGTTTAGAAAAGAGGAGTAACAGGGAACATGATAGCTGTTTTCAAATACTTGAAAGGCTGCCACTAAAAAGATGGAGAAAAGCTGTTCTCTGTTGCCACAGAGGGCAGGACAAGAGACAGTGTTCAAGATACAGCATAGCAGATTTAATCTAAAATCTCAGGAAAAATGTCTTAACTGCAAGAACAATAGAACAATGGAACAGACTGCCTAGGAAGGTTATGGAAGGTCCTTCACTGGAGGTTTTCAAAAGGAGGCTGGATAGCCATTTGTCTTGGATAGTTGAGATGCAAAAAATCCTGTATCTTGGCAGGGGATTCGATTAGATGACCCTTGCAGTCTCTTCTAACCTTATGATTCTATCATTTTATGACTGGAAAAACCCTGTGTGGTGTTTATTAGGGGATCCAAAAAGGGAAACTGAGGTGAGGGGCTACATGCAGGGCTGCCCAAGGCCACCAAGGGGCATCCATGAGGCAGCCACTCATCTACAATCTTTCATTGTTCAGATTCTCTGAAGTACAGCTTATCTAAGGTACACAGACAAAAAAAATATAACAGAAGTGTTTTGAAACAGAAATTAGATTGATATTACATGCAAACATAGCACACCAGTGAATGGAATTCTGAAACTGACATGACAGCGTATATTTCATTCTGATTTTAAGAATTTAGCAGATTTTATTCTGTGTAGAACTAATTTAGTATCTTTCATTTATTACTGTATTTTAATTTTGAACTTCCTATTTCCTAACAGGAAATTTCTGTTTGTTTTGCATATGAGTATATAAATATTTGATGTGAGGCAATATAACAGTTGATGTTGGCGGACTTTGACAAAGAACATGAACACAACTAAGAAGGATGTGGCACTGAAAATTTCCCTGCTCATCCCAAAAACATGGGAAGCGTTTTATAAAACTAAACAGAACACTGATCCCTGTAAGTGACTCAAGCCCCTCTCACTTACAGCATGTGAGTGGTCCTAAAATCATAGGGGCTATACACATGCTTAAAGTTAAGCACATGTTTAAATGCTTTGCTGAATTTGGGATCTTAGAACAACTCTTCTTGATCACTTGAACTCATTTAGATGAACAAAAAGGATAGTCAGTGTACATCAGCATTGGGTAATTAATCTTTCTATTCAGCAGGAGAAGTTGTTATACACAGCATCATATGACCATGTTTCTCTCAACCTTTTCTACCTTAAGCAGACATCTTAGCTATGTCAACATTAAGAACATAGTTTTGCTGCACTAGATAACAGATCAGACATATGCTTGCATGGATTAACTTAATTTCTATGGGGAAATGGAAAGAGTTCTTCCGTGAAAGCCACTCTGTGATGTCTGGTGAATCCCCAAAAAGAGGCCACACCATGTCAGTTATCCTGTCAGCACCCTGTGAATTATTTCTTACAGCAGCCCAGTTTAATGCAGCAGTAAGATGCATAAGATATCCCACCAGAAATCCACCTCTGCACACTGGCTAATACAGCACCATTGTGAATGCAGTTACATGGGTCTGGCACAGATAGCATAGCTGGAGCATCCCCACAGCAAAGAGCTAAGACACTCCAGCTATGCTAAGCTAACCAAGGCTAACTCTACAGTGAAGACATACCTAGAACAAACACTTGCTCCGGGGGGGGGCGGCGGCTAGAGGGCAGGAGAGAGAGAGAGAGAGAGAGAGGGGTGGTAGCCCATTCTCACATAGCCACATGAAGGATCTTTCATTTTAGGGTATCACATACCAGTGATCATCAGCAATTAGCACCCCAGAGAGCTGGATATCATGACGAGAATTTGGTTTGTACTTTCCAACTGTAGTTTGTCCTTCTTTTATCATATACAGAAGCATCTCAGAGAGCTGGGGATCTTCATTGAGATTGACAAGGTTTGGCAAACGATTGTCCATCTTGAATGTAATTCCTGCTTTCTAGGTGATGGATTCAGAAAGAAAACGTTAGAGATTTATTTGTATGCATTTATCAAAAATACATCATTAAAGTCTGCCTACTGTACAATAGGTCAGTGTTTCTCAACCTGGGGTCCGTGGACCGCTGTGGTTCCGCAAGGATACTCCAGGAGGTCCATAGGCCATGCTGATCAACTCCTCTCCCTCCCTCAACTCCTCCCAATCCTTCTCAGTGCCTCCTGTGCAGCGCCGGGTGGGTGGTACAGGGGGCAGCCCAGGGTGGCTCACCAAAGGGAGCACCATGCATAATGTTTGCCTGATTCCTACCTGGTCTGCCAAGAGCCAGCTGGGCTGGCAGAGGCAGCAGGCAGGCCAAGCAGCAGCATTTGGGGGGGGGGGGGAAGGGGGGGGGGGGGGAAGGACCTGAGCTGCAGGGGGGCAGTTTGATGAAAAGCCAAGCCAGGTCTCTTCTCTGAAGCAGGGGTGCCCATCCTGCCCCCGATCCACTGCCGTATGCAGCCGTCGCTGCTTCTAGCCCCCCTGGAGCCCGGGGGAGGGGGGAAGAAGGAAGACAAGAAGGAGGCTGATGTTGGGTGTCCCCCACCCATGTACCCGGTCTCCACTGAGCTGGGGTGATGGGACAAGGGGAAATCTGTGTGTGTTGCTGCTTCTCTGGGTCAGAAGCTGCTGGCAGCTGCTTGTGTCTGAACAAGTCTTCAGGCCCCTGAACCTGAGTGCTTTATTAAAAAGAGTGCGTTCAACACTCACTCAGGTGCGCGTGCGCGTGCGCGCACACACACACACACACGTGTCTCCCTCACACAGTCCCCCCCAACACACACACCAGGGCTCCCTGCATCTAGATCAGTTTCACCACCTGGGCTGTGCTGAGAGGTGAGCACAAGGAGCTGCTGCTCTCCTGCCCTCTCCTTACACAGCCCAGGTGGGGAAAGTGACCTGGATGCAGGGAGCCCTGATGTCACTCCTCGCTTGCCCCTCAAAGCCCCCTGGGAGTGTGCGGCTCAGATGAGCATCACTCCAGTGGGGGAGCGAGCAGCAATGTCAGCTGCTCAGTCATTGCATCCACGTCAGTTTTCCCATGTGGGTGCAGGATGGGAATGCAGAGGTTGGGGCACAGTACAGAGGTTGGTGAGCAGGAAGGAGGTGCAGGGGTAGAAGTGAAGAGGGTGCAGGGATTAGTGGCACAGGAGGGGAGTGCAGGGGTTGGGGTGAAGAGGGCACAGTGCAGGGGTTGGGATGAAGGGAGGGTGGGCAGACTATGGGGGCCAGGGTCAATGGTGCAGGGGGGTGCACCATGCCCATGGGGCCAGGAGCACCAAAATGCAAGTTCGCCCAGGGTGCCATTTTCCCTAAGGCCAGCCCTGTGGTTGCCGCAGAACAGTTGTTCTCCGGCATGCAGGAGGCACTGGGAAAGAGGGAAAGGAGAGGGGATGGGGTGCACTTGGGGGAGGGGGCAGACAGAGGCAGGGAAGAGGAGGGGTGGGGGTGGGAAGAGGTGGGATCTTCGGGGAAGGTGTGGAGTGGGGGATTTGGAGGTCCACAAAAAATTTTAAACCAAAATGGGGGTCCACGGGTTGCTAAAAAGTTTGAGAACCACTGCCATAAGTAATTTATTTGAAAGCACTGACCTGAAGAGAATGAATAATATTAACTGCTTCTTGCAAAAGGAATGTAGACTAGGAAAGAGGACTCTTAGGACAACCCCAATTCTGTGCATTAAGGGGTTTATTGGTGTTAAGCATTTTCTATACTACTTTAATTCTTATGAATAAAGGGCACCTGTAACTCCTTTGTTTCTTCAAATTTCCTTTGTTCTGCTTGTTCAAATTTTTCTTTCCAGGCCCTAAGCATATTAGGGGAAAAAATCAAAATAATTACTTTAGGGATACTTTATTCCAGTATTTATAAGACTACTACTTACTATTCGGAAGACATTAATGACTATCCCACCTTTGCATCTCTGCCATATCCCTCTCCTGTTGGTGGAGTTTTACCCTTAGGGATGTTATTTCTTGCAGATACTGTCTATATTTCTCAGGATCTGTATTTAGAGCACTTTTGCGAGCTGCTTTCAGTTTCTCAATTTCTGCTTTCAGTTCTACATTTGAAAAATAAAAACATAACTCAGCTTTTACACTAAACATAGGATCCTACATTAAGCTGGTATTTAATAAATAAAAAAACATTATTTTTGAACAGTAAAGTCTGAGGATTTTATCCTAACTCTGGCAATATCCAGTTGAATTTATGTTAAATAGAAAGCATCCCATCTAAGCTTTAACACACCCATCTAGCTACAAAAGTCTGCATTTGTTACTTTTAAGAATAGAGAAAATAATTTTATTTCACTACTCTTGAAATGTGAGACATTAAATAATCTGCTGAACTGCACACTGAATTGTGCCTTTATATATGGCAAACCGATTGTTTTTGGTTAAAGTCTACAGGTCACTTTTATATCATGCTATTCTCTGAAACACACAGGTCACAACAAGGAAGCATTAGCTAAATTAACTGATCAACTAGAGTGCTGACAATAGCTTATTGTACTATACATCTGATTTCATCTGATTATACAGCACAGACAGATTCCAGTTAAGTACTGCCAGATTTTCAATCTTTCAATCTGCATACAATGTTTTTCAGGAAGCTGCTAATTTAAAACACAACAACTGGTTTACTCTCTCATATTACACAATGGCTCTTTTGTTTGCCATTCCATCTAAGCACTTTTTCATTTATATTATTTCCTCTGTGCAACACCTGCTGAATTATCACCTACTTTTGTTTTTATTTTTAAATATAAACAAAATAAACAAGTACTCTAATAAGTAAAACAAATGCTACTTTGTGAATCAATCCCATTATATCTCTACATAAAACCACATCAGCATGAATACCACACACCACTGGAGGTGGCAGTAACCCAATCCCCTTAGTAAACCTAACAAGAAGGAGACAGAGTAGCAATATGAGGGTAATGCCAGTTTTTACACCCCAGTTACTACAACACTACTCCTAGTACTCATCTCTAGTATGACTGCAAGTTAATCTGCACTTGCCTGTTGGCTGCAATACTAATGTTCCCCACAGGTAATACAATGATTATATATGCAGCTCTAAATTATTTCATAATTCAGACTGACTGAAGATCATAATAGTAAATCTGTCTGACTCCACTTTTCTGCAAGAAAAGACTTTCCTCCTCCATTTTCAGTTAGCACTATACGACTAAATGCCAGAGAAGCTATTTCTCTTCAAAAGGGAAACTTCAGGTTGAATGAACACTTACAGTCTACAAAATACAACAATGTCCTAAATAAGAGTACAGTAGCATGTGTCTAAGCAGGTTGCTACTGACCCCACTCAGCTGGAACAATAAAACTATTTTGTGTGGAGAATTAAGGTCCAGAATTTGATCTCCTTGTTTACACAGCATAGCAATTTAGTAGTACCATTGATTTCAATGACTACTAGTGCAGTACGGTGCTCTTTATCATGTGTGAGTATATCACAATCTGACTGTATGTAAAAGCAACATTATAGCTAAGATTTTTAAGTGTACAGACCTTAGGAAATCCATCTTTAATTTGACCACCTTTCACTCATGTACTATAGTGTGTATCGCTGTAGCAATCGTACTGAATTTCCTGACTCTTATTTAAAATCACAACCATAATGTTGAATTACATGTAAAAAAACTAAGGTTAATTTCCTTGTTTCATAAACAAAAATAAACGGAAGGAAAACTTAGGTTTACTTGAATGCACAACTGAAATGAACACATTTAACTGGATGCTGTGATATCTATATGATTGTGTACATTCTAATATATATATGGTACCTAATTACTGTAAACAGGATATAGGTTCAAGCTCAAAAACAAAACAACCTATAAAAAACACTGATATGTAAGTTTTTGAAACTGTATCAAAGAAAAGAGTATCTCCAGTTTAAAAGTATGAGTAGGCCTGTAAATTGTTTAAAGCCAGTGATTTAGAAAACTCTTAATGTTAAAATGAATAAACCTCAAATATACTGTCAATCATTACAAGAGGGTATTAATATCAACATCTATCATAAACAATTAAGTTAAAAATGCTTGCAAATAAAAAAATCCCACCTTACCTCTAATTAATTTAGCATTCACATCTTCATTTACTTTGGCAGTGTTGATTATCAAACGAGCTTGTTTAGCATATCTAAGAGTGCTAAGGGTTTCCTCTACGTTGCTGGCAGCAGGGCTTACTGTGGCAATCATGGTCGTTTTTGAATTTCCACCAAGACTTTCCTTTAATAACCTTCATCGACAAGAAAATGAAAATTATTTCCACCATAAAAACCAAATTAACTTCTCAGAGTTCATAAGGGATTAAATACAAAAAAATCCTGCGTGATTTACTATTTATTTCAAGATGATTTTCAACCAGATATCCAAATCCAGAACATGAGCCTGTTCCTGCTTACAGATACACAACAAGTTTTTCTTATACTTAGAGAAAATTCAATCCACTACTTATACACCTAAATAACTTCACCCTATTATACTTTAAGGCTCTTACAAACCATAGACACTCTTATATACAAGCTTTTCTTTGCTTTCCATTTATGCCCTCCTCTTTTTGGAAAGCATCGATCGCAAATGCCTAAATATAGCAGAAAAAATATGCCTGCCTTTGTTTATATTTTCACTGTTGCACCAACACTATGGAAGATTTTAGATGAATATGTTTTAAGAGTTATGGGAATAGGTCATAAATCAATTTTTGGTGCAATCAACATGATGCTTTCATTTTTTTAGTGACTAAAACTGCACTAAAATGGATTTAAATAGTCTATAATTCAGATGACATTCCCCAGCAAGTTCTAATAGCATTAACTTTCTATCTCATGATGATCTCATATCAAATTACACAATCCTTGTTGCCTTCTCATCTAAATTTGCCAACAAATTCTAGTTCTTAGAGTAATTTGCAAGACAGTACACCTAGCTACAGAGTGGACAATGAGAGAGGAATGCGGAAGGAGAAATAGTTTTTACCTTGCCCAAGTTCTTTTCCATTCCTGAATTAAAAAAGCTTCTCTCCCTGTGCCTTTTTACATTTTTCCCACTCCAGATTTAGTATTTATGACAGTTGGCAGAATGAAGAAATGGAAACTAAAGTCCTTTATTTACAGAAAGCCCTATTCTGACTAAAATAAACTCAGGTGTCAGGCATGCATAAGCCCCCAGGCCACTTGCCTCTACCAGCTGATCTATAGGAGACAGATGAATGGTATTGTAAGAACTACTCAGCTGACCAGCAATTCATAGTTTTAGGGTTTGTCCTTAATCTTAAAAAAATTAGCCAATTCCCAGGTGCATGACACTGTGGAATAGTTTAGCGCCAGTGATGAGGGCTGAGAGAGAGTTGTGCCAAGGAGAGAGGACGGATTCTGGCTGCTGGGAGGCAGAGATGGGATCAAGACCACAGAGTCCCACCCATGCCTCCTCTCATGCACTCTGTGCCTAATGTGACATGTCCACCCGTCACTAGTTCGCCAGGCCAGCAACCTGCTGAAAAATCTGTCTTTAGGAGAGAAAGAACCATCATGGAGCCAAAAAGGCAAGGCCAGCAAATAACAGAATATAGGCAGGGAATAGGAGATTGTTTCCTCTCTTGTGGGAGGGAGTTTTAGTATTCAACAGATGCTAAAAATGTGAAAGCAGTCTCTTCAGAGTCAGAAGAAAAAGGGAACAGCAGAGAGATGAGGGCACTGTTAAGAGAAGAAAAGGCATCAGAAACACATTTCTTCATATACAGTACAGAACCACTGAGGAAGAATATACCAGTCCTCAAACGCACCCACAATTAGCAGAACATTAAACTTGAAAAATATTTTTCAAGTTTACTTTACTTCATCCAATAGTTATTTCATACAATTTATAGAAGTGAGAGTCTACGGATGCATGAATCTACAGTGATAAAAGTCTCATCTTTTTGTTTTCCACAGAACCAAGATTACTTTATAGTAGCTCTTCATGAAATATACATACCACGTAAGGACAGATTCCCGATAAGGAATGAAAGCTCTCTTTCTGTTCTGCGATTGCTCAGAAAGCGCAGAAATAACTTTCCCCAGAGTCAGCAGTGATTTATTAATACTCACGCCCTCCTATATAAAGCAGAAATAAAAATAAATGCACAGCCTCATTCTGAACATAAAATATTACTACTTAGATTTTTTTTAAAATGGGCAAATTGCTAGCAGGCTAGCAGCATTCTCCTGTGAACTGAACTGAACCTGTGATTGAGACTCAGACCAATAATAATTTACATACATATACATTTTAAACAGCGAAACTGCTAAGCAACTAAAGCAAGAAGTTAAATTTAACTATGAATAGTACAGAATATTCAGCAGACACTACATACATTATTTTTTTCCAGTCTTGTGAAAAGACCAGAGCAGCAATGCAAAAGACACTGTTACATCAAGATTCATTCAACATTGAGACCAATAGGTCTTCTCTTACAAGTGCAGACCTAAAGCATTTTCATTTCATGGCCTCACAACACTGTACTCTTTGGGACAAACCATATGTCACAAAACTGTAAATGCAGTTTACCTTCAGCCTCTCTTCACTGGTCTGAGTTGGAGAGCAGCGTTCACTGCCTGCTAGATCTATTAGATTTATGCGACTGGTAATCCTATGATCATGCTCTTCTCCTTCCACAAATTCTGTCTAGAGAAAAAAGAGATTACTGCACTTAGTCTGCAAAATTAAATGTTTTTCTATGACTCATCACCAAAATAAAAACCCCGTGAAGAGTCAGATCTATCATGCTATTCACTTTTAAACAATATGTTAAACATTTTCTCATTTTATTTTTTTAATGAGAGTGTCATTTAAGATATAGTATAACTTGCAACAAGAAAAGGAGTAAGGCGAGGATAGTAAATAGTATCAGAGACAAACACCTGAGGATTTCCGGTAGCACACCTGCATAAGAAGAATTCGTAAAAAGTGAAAGGCAGCCTAGAAGTACATTTTGGTACCTCAGCTCGGGAGCGTATCAGGACTACTACTCACTTGGGCTTCAATCCAGCACCCATCAAAATCACTAGAAGTTGTCTTTGACTTCCACTGGTGCAAGACTAAACCACTGGTGAATGAAAAGGACACTGACCTACATGCCCTGATAGGGAAGACAGAGCAAAGCATGGTGATGGTAGCAACTGAGGAAAATCAGGAAAAAAAAAATCTGTGGGAGGAAAAAATTGGAGGCCCATAGACTTGGGAAGAGCTCTACTTCACCTTCTTCCCCACCCTCGTCTCTTTGTGGAGGGTGTCTGTCTCCTACATACAAACTGATAGGGGGGAAGAGCAGACTCATGTCTGCTAGGGATAGGTGCCACTGACCTGAGTGCACAGGTGTGTTTCAGTAGCTTCTCGTTTAACAGTCCCTGGAACACTTTGCATTATCCTATCTCTGACCCAGGTCAGGTATGTTGGAGACATCACTGGGACATAAACATTCAAAACTGTGTATTATAGAATTTTCTCCCCTTGCTATAACTGAACCATGAACATATTTCTATAGTGCAATAAGTATATATATTGCAGAAACATTAGAAAAGCAGTGTCCTGAAAAGTTTACAGTATGACTCAGACATGTTTACAATGTGCATTTTAAAAAAACTAGTACCGTGAGTATATAAAATAAACCAGACCTGGCTACTTAGAAAGCAGGACTACTACTTCTTTATTCAGCCCCGTATATTTAACACAACCCTCTCCTACTTCATTCTTGTCTAGGCAGCACACGATAATTGAATTTTCTACCACTACATTATTGCAATAATTAAAAAGAAAAAAAAAAGGTACTCTATACCTTTGTCTGTGTCATCACGAGGGAGAAGACAGAATGAGATCTAGAGCTCTTGTCATTCATGCCTGTGGCAGCAGTTGCTCTCTGTTTATTTCCTAGCTCGAGCCAACTCTGATAATAAAGATAAGAGACAGGATATTAAGCGAAAGGATTCTGTGAACAGCTAACAAAAGTTTAAAGAGCTCTGCAAAAATGAACAAATATACTGTATCTACATGCTGGTATTAGCAGTAGCGTGGGCCACTAAAAGGAAAATTTTGGTAGCCCACAAAATACTTTTGGGATGTAAATTATGTAGGATGCCAACATTAATCAATGTTTTGAGCATTATTGATACATTTTTTTCCCTCCTCTGAACACAGGGGTCAAAATGGGGCAAACTTTTTGAGACCTTGGTGTTACCACAAGGAAAAATGGAACCACTACTACTTTTGTCTAAACTTAAATGAGAAATTAAAATGAGAAGTTTAGGCCCCGATCCTGCAAGTAATTTCATCTGGGCACAAGGGTCTGCCCACACGTAATCAGCTGCAAGATCAGATAAGATGTCATAGGCTAACGGACTAGGCTTTGTAAGCTCATGTTTATCATCACTGAAAACAAGCATTCAGGAGTGAAGAAAGGAGCAATCATGAGGCAAGAGAAAGATTTTTACTTACAGCTATTAGAAGACTGATTTTTATTATTTAAAAACTTCATCATCATCTTACCTGGATATCAGAATAAGAACTGACTATGTTCCTAGAAAACAAATAAATAGTTCTAGTTCAAACCAGTTCATTTTGGTTTCTACAAAAGTCATTAATGGTTTAATTTTTGAAAAAATTTACTGAGTTATAGACAAATACATACACTAAAGCTGAACTTCATCGAAGCACCATACAAGCCTAAGTGTCTACCCCAGCGACACTGGGCAGGATCTTAGGCCTTGATATGGCAAAGATTTACATGTGCTTAACTTTACTCACTGTGAGCAGTTTCCATGGCCTCCATGAGATTATTTACAGTTCATAAAGTTAAGCATGTGCGCAAGTCTTTGCAGAATAAAGGGTCCTGCCCAATCCTGTTAGGGTTGACCTTTACATCTGCAGAGCTTTTATTAAGTCAATGGTACTGCACAAGGGCATAAGAACAATAACTAGCATATTGCCATATGAGGCCAATGTATTTACTAGAATTACAATAGTTAAGGCTTACGCTGTCAAGTCTTCCACATATGGCCCCAATACTGGATGTTCTCTAACACGGAGCTGTTGAGAATAATTGTAAAAGAAAAAGTGATTCAAATATATGAATTTGTCATAATTATGCAACCATCTCTTAAAAGTAAAAAAAAAACCTAATGAAAATATAAGTGAAAAATGATTTTTCTACATGGCATGGTATGAAGGGTTTTTTTGGGGGGTGGGAGGAGGTCTTACAAAAACAATTCAATAAATGCTCCAGAGTAACATCATTACAAGAATAATAAAACCTTTATTTTACCAGGATAACTGAAAATGAGTTCTGAATTACAAAAGTAACCAGGCCAAAATAGGTCACAAACTGGAATATACTGTTGCTTACCAGATAGAACCGAAGATGTAACAATGTGTGGACAAAATAAAATTGAGGAAAATTCATAACTGGGATTTGCTATAAACTCTCTTTACTACTTTTACACTGAAGTTTTAAAAATACCTGCACACTTAATTACCTGCCCAAGACTTAACAGAAATTTAGCCCAAGTCCATCAGCAAACGTATTCTGCCAAAATCACCATCCTATCTAACCCTCCCAATTTAATAGAGCCGTAGGGTACTCTGCAAAGAACTAGAATAAAAAAGTGCTGCACATAAATGAATGCATTTCACTAATAAGTGCTGTGTATTGGGGGGGAGGGGTAGGGGGCTCTTCTTCTCTTCAGCATTTCTTGGTTTAGTAATCTCCCTCTCCTCTTTGTTTTGTTTTTTCCCCACTCCTGTCATTTAATTTACTCTCTCTCTCTCATCTGTTTATGATCTTCTGCTTTTACAGGCAGCACAAGATCCTGAATTGTCCTCTTTCATGTTTGTTTTTCCCCTTTGATCTCAATTTGTTCAATGCTTCCTTCTAAACTTTCTTTCACCGTTCTGCTTTCCCCAGCCTCACTCCATAGTGCTACATCTTCACTGCAAAGAGGTGTGTTTTTACATCAAGGTAACTATCTTGATGTAAAATCCTAGTGGAAGCAAGGCATTGTCGTTTTTATGCCAGTGTAGCTAGTCAAAGTCAATTCTAGGTAGGGGAAAAATAAGATTGATCTTGACCAGCTACATCAATGTGAAAATTACCTGTACCTTGTCTCCACTACGATTTTACACCAAGATCTCTCTCAATGTAAAACACATTTTTTTTTTTGTTAAGACAAAGCCTTAGGGTTTATATACGCTAGGATTTAAAGGTGTGTTATTAGATCATATTAGCTAAACCAATCTAACCAATGCCTTCTAGGACAAGTTGTTCTTTAACACAATTTAAAGATAGTTTAAATATAATTTAATTTTATATTTATTAATATTAATTTAATTAATAATTTAAAGATAAATAGTAATTTAGCAACTTGCCTTGCCTCCATAGAGTTTCAAAAGGAATTAATTAGCTACTCGATCTAACGTCACACCTTTAAATCCTACTTAAAACAAGGCTTTAGGGCTGAAGTCTGTGTCAAGCAGAGACCTTTGCTCTGCTCCTCCAAAGCAGGGGGGCAGGGGGAAGTATACATGAGAAACCCCAAAATGTAAATGTAGAAGAGGACCAAAAAAAGAGAAAAACCCCCAAAATCCTAGAATTGGAGTTAGGGAAATGATAGATAGAAAAATCAATGTATCAAATCACAATTTTGGGGAAGGGATTAATTGTCTCTCTTTCAGATGCTATCAGCTTCAACTAATTTGGTATGAAGTAGGGTTGCCAATTTTGATTGGACGTACTCCTGGAGGTTTCATCACATGACAATCTTTAATTAATGATTAATCCTAGAGTCTCCAGGTATTAATCCTAGAGGGATGGCAACCCTCCCTACAAAGACGACATTCAGAGAGCAATCCTCAAAAAAGTAAATTCCTCCACTTGGAGGAAGGCTAATGGGCAAAATTAAATTAAAGCCCTATCTGCAGATTCCAGCTTTCTCACAATGTTACTTTAATTAGAAATAACCCTGGCTCTGTTTTTAACTTCTTCTATGCAGTGGCATCATCAATATCAGTAGCAGAAAGGTGGACAGATTAGTAAAAGCATTTGGGTGAACAGAGACTCCCAAAATCAGTGTATGTTTCTTCATTTTATCGCTGAAAACTTTTTGGTCATGCAGTAGTGGAGAAAAATAAAATTTAGTCTGCAAAATATTACTCAGTTAATATTTAACAACCTTAAATCTAAAAACTACCTTATAATTTGACAATATTTTATTGAAACTGGCATAACAATGTATTTTTAAAATTCGTACCAGTATAAATTCTAGGCACTGAGTACATAGCTAAAGATGCTTCATAGCAGTCCAATGTGTGTACCATCTTCTCTGTAACTCTTATTTAGTAGGAGCATTTATAACAAAGGTAAAATATTAGGAGATGTGCTCATTCCTTTCTTCTTGCTTGCTCATCACACAACAACACTGCTACATAATCTACCTATACAACAACTTCCAAGCTTGCCTGACAGGAAGCTTACCATATCCTTCCAGTTAGAAGACAGTTGCCACTACATCTTGTATATTGACAGATATATTAAGTGTATATATTATGAGTAGTAACTTACAGGTTGTTTCTTCTGTCCATTTTCAGCTTTAAAGATGAGCAAATCATGAATTTTCTCATTGTAGACTTCAAAATAGCTCATTTCAAAATGGTACAAAATCTAATTTAAAAAAAAATAAATATGAGTCAGATATTCTGCCAGACTTCTTTTGTCATTTCCAGCCAACAAATTTAATGGAAGCTGCAGGTATTCTATACCACTGGTGCAAGCTTTGATTTTGAAGTCATCTTCCAACAGCAGCAAGATCCTAGACAAGAAATCTTAAGTATACAAACTTATTACAATTCTATCCACTGCTTTCCACAGCTGTGAAATTTCTGAGATTTAAAAAAAAAATTTAAAAAAAATGACATGTCAACATTGTGCTTTTAATACATTAAAAAAAGTTTTATTCACTCCTGCAGGAGTCCCATATTCTTTTATGGACTAAGCTTCCACAGTATGATAAATACAATACATGAAATAAAGATTCTGACTGGTGGAGCTGGCACACTCAGGTGATTTTTTACCTTGCCTCAGAAAAGGGACATGCATTGTCATAACTGGTATCCACAATTATCTTAATTTATTGAATGAGGATTTTTCCATGACAATACTCACCACTTCCCAGGCTCCTACAGTATTTATAAAATTGAAATGTATTGTTTAAGGAGCAAAGACGACTGAAGTAAAACACTGACAATACAGAGAAAAATAGAACTTAGATGATTTATGGCAACAGAATCACTTATTCACAGCACATAAGCATAGACAGTCACTTATATCCACTCTATTGGCATCCATTAGAAACTATAATTTGATACTCTTTATTGCTAAATTCAGCCGTATACTACTTAGATTCCTCAATGCCTCACAAAACTTTTATAACTTCTGTGCCCCACAGTAAAGCAAAATGATTTATAAGCTTTGTAGCTGTGAATACCAATATATTTATGTATGCTGATGTGCTGAATAATACTTTGGCAATAGATAAAGAAATTTAAGCAAGTTAAACAAAGAAACCTTCCTGTATAAACTTCATTCAAAATTACCTTCACTATTTTATAATCAGCAAAATTTAGTCACCAAACACTTGTATGCAGCCTTTTCTGTCCTATAAGAAAGCAATTACATGTTCTTGATCTCTAATTTATCTTTACATATGTGGACAATAGCATCAAATAAGATGTGAAATAAGCCAGATGTCCCTCTGTTTTACATTTAATATCTCCTTCAATAAACTTTCAAAAATCAGATTTATAAATTGAAGAAAAAGATTCAAAACATTCTTTCTAGGGAGCATCCATACCATTCTTACCAAGGACAGTATCTTGTATTTGTAGCAAAGTAAGATTTAGCTGTCTCAGTCCTCTCTCAGGCTCTCTGGTCTAGGTAAAAAAGAGGTACAATACCAAAAAACAGCGCTCTCTACCAAATTATTAGGAATTCAATCTTAGCAAAGCCTGAATCCCAGTAACCATAAAAAAAAAGAAAAACACATCTCTGGAGGAACTTCTTGTGATAAGAATCACTCAACAAAACCCCAAACCAGCCTTCTCTCTAGAAAGCATAGGTATACACGGTGTATACATACCAAGTTGCCATCACCACCACATACAGATTAGCCATTGTCTGAACGCATCTTAACCTGCTCAACAACCCTGGTGACCCTTCTGCTAGACTTCCTTACAAAGATTCCAAAGCAAAATTATAGAAGCTGTAGTACGTGTTTCCAACTAATTGCAGATGCTTCAGTTTGGCTCATTTCTTGCTTGTTGATCTCTCCATCTGATAAATGTTCCTGTCCACATGAGCACCACAATTTTTCTCCTTGAAATGGTTTTTGACTCACTAAACAATTTAGCTTTAGCATCATTTCCAACATGCTAACTTGGAATAATGGGACTGTCCTGCTCTTCCACAAACTCCAGCATATGCAACTGCTTTCTTCAGCCGGCATGACCTACATTACTCTAGAAAAACAACGAAGGATCTGGTGGCACCTTAAAGACTAAGATTTATTTGGGCATAAGCTTTCATGGGTAAAAACCCACTTCTTCAGATGCATGGAGTGAAAATTACAGATGCAGGCATTATTACACATGAAGAGAAGGGAGTTACCTTACAAATGTATAATAATGCCTGCATCTGTAATTTTCAATCCATGCGTCTGAAGAAGTGGGTTTTTTACCCACAAAAGCTTATGCCCAAATAAATCTGTTAGCCTTTAAGGTGCCACCGGACTCCTTGTTGTTTTTGTGGATGCAGACTAACATGGCCACCCCGATACATTACTCTAGGCAGCACCAATGCAACAGATCTAACAATGTTGCCTTCTAGGTTTATAACATAGGCTCCAATATGGAGTATTGAAAAAACTTCCCACTAAATTATAATTGATCCTTTCCTGAAAGAAGCAAACAAGGTATCATAGAGGAACAAAAACAAAACAACAAACAGCCATTTGTTGTCCTGAGAAATCGAGAAGGTTATTATACTGAAGGATATCACTCATATAAACTGTATGATAAAACAGATTTGAGGTGCTGAAGTTCAAACAACTGAAAGGCTGTCTCCATTTGACCATGCAAGTTACTGTACCAAACATATATGATGTACCTGAGTATTGAGAGAAACTTTGGGACAAAGCTTGCATTTTATCTTTGTCCTCCAAGTTTCTATCTGCGCTCTTGGACTCTACTTTTTGCTACTTTTCCTTTGGATAACGAATCCATGCTTGAGGGCCTAGAGACTTTATGGAATGCTCTTCCAACTGTGGATTCAGTAGATCAACTAAAAGTAAGTGCTTGCCTAAACACAAAAGTTATACAATACAAGCATGCTTTAGTCTTTCCCATCTTAAAAAAAAACAAAAAACCCCACCACCTTTAATCCCACTTGTCTTTCCAACTACCATTCCTTTCATCTGTAAATTCATTGAACACACTGTCTACAATCACTACCTGGAGTTCCTCTTCTCCAATTCCATCTTATACCACCTTCAATCCAGCTTCTGCCCTCAAAACTCCGCTGACCTTGCTCTCGCCAAAGTCTCCAGTTACCTCTTCTTAGCCAAATCTCAGAACCAGTACACCATCCTCATTCTCCTTGACCTGTCAGCTGACTTTGAAATAGTCAGCCAGGCTCTTCTTGCAGTCTTGTCCTGCCTTGGCTTCTATGAAACTTTAGTCTCCCTGTTATTCTCCTACCTCTCTATTTGCTCCTTCTGTGTGTTCTTTAAAGTATGCCCCTCATCCCCCCCTCCGTGTTCCCACGGGGCTCTGTCCTTGGTCCCCTTTGCTCCTTCTACACCTTATCTTTGTATAATCTCATCTGTAAATACAAGTTCTACCAGCACCTTTGTGCTGATGACCCTCAGGTCTCTCAACCACAGGCCTGTCTCCTTCTGTCCAAACTAAAATCTTAGCCTGTCTCTGATATCTCCTCATGGATATCCAGCTGTCATATCAAGTTCAACATGGCTAAAAGAGCTCTTAATCTCCCACCACACATGATTTTCTTTTGCAATCACTGTAGACACCACCATCAGCCTGCCTGTCCTATCGATCAGGCCCATGCTCCAGGTGTCATCTTCGACTTGGACCTCTCTCAGGTCTTCACAACCAGGCTGTCTCTCAATCTTGCCAATTCTTCCTGCATAACATCTAAGGTATAGCTTCTCATCCATCCACAAAGCTAAAACATTCATCCAGGCTGTCATCTCGCATCTCAATTAGTACAACATCCTTTTCTCTGGATATGACAAATGCAATCTTGCCACACTGATATCCATTTAGAATTCTGCTGCAAAGAACACTTTCCTAGTTCAGCACTTTGAAGCTGTCACCTCTCTTTTTACACCCCTCCACTGTCTTCCCCTCTTCTCTATCACATCAAACATAAGCTACTTCTTTTCACTTTGAAGGCCCTTCACAGCCAACCCATCCCCATCCACAAAGCTATCTAATTATCCTCCTTGAAATTCCTCTTTTAAATGTTCTTTTGTCTTGATACCTACTAAAATCTTGACAAGAGTTAAGATGCTGGTGTACCAAGACCACTGCCTATCATTTGGCTAGTATTGTCTCACTGTTTCCTTGTACTCCTCTGCTAGTATGTCTTTATCCATCGGATGTCTTATATTTAGGTTGCAAGCTCTCTGTCTTTATGTTTTGCATTTGCACAGGCCCTAGCACAGTGGTCGATAACTAGGGCCCTTAGGCACTATGATTATACAAATAGCTAAAATGGTACAACCCCATTAGTGAGCATGCAATTGTATCAGTATAAAGGTGCTTATAATGGTACAGCTATTCCCATATGGGAAGGGGAATAAGCTATACTCCAGTATGAGACACCTTTACACTGATTAAAAAAAATAACTAGGACTACTTCTGGCACCTTAGAGGGCAAACCAAATAAATTTGTTAGTCTCTAAGGTGCCAGAAGTACTCCTAGTTTTTTTTTGCTGTTACAGACTAACATGGCTATCACTCTGAAACCTTTACACTGATAACTACAGCCACTCTAGGGGTTGTGTCAGTATAACTATTTTTGTAAAAGAGTCACATACACTGATACAAAAAGTGTGTGTAGATCAGGCCTAAAAGATTGTTCTTAAGTAATCACGGAGCTTTACGTGAACTAAAAGATGACTTCACAATAACTTTAATATAACCAGAGACAGTTCATCTAATTGTTCAAACTTTGGTTCTTTTTCATGGTTTCCTTTTTTCATATTATGCTCACCTGTGTTTATCCCAAAAGTAATAATATTAATGAAGAAGGGCTTACATTCATTAAGTTAGGAAAGGATTGCATATTTGTCTTGGCATATACCATAGCAAGAAAACTGAGGTCTTGACATTAAATAAGCTATGCTCTGAGTAAACAAGAAGGCCGCTATACAGTGCGGACTTATCCAATAGTAAGACATTGCAAAGACTAGGGAGAGGGAAACCCAGAATAACCTCTGCCATTTACACTGCGGATCTCTTAAATCTCTCAAAATTTCAGAATCAGAAAAGTTGAGAGGAGGGATGTTTGTTTTTAAATACAGTAAAAATAGCTACCATTAGGCTATATCGTTAACAGTTATTACTGAGTTTCATTTTTATACATCAACACCAGATGTGCTAGGATTTTTATTTACCCCTTTTTCTGTAAATTTTTATCTTTTACATACAAAAAGTATATATAAAAAAATACCTAGCCTTTTGGTACGGTACCAATAGTATGTACAAATTTCTTTTTGCATTATCCCTGATATGGGACTATAGCACAATATATTATTTGGATTGTCTAGAGAACGTTACTTGTCAGTTTTAGCAAAAATAAAATTTAAAGCAGCAGCAGAGTACAGAAACTAGGAGAAAGTAAAATAGCACTAAAGAGTAGAATGACAGGAATAAATATCAAAATCCTTGATAACAATATACTCTAATACAATACATCCACAATAGAAATAAGCTTTCTGACACAATACCTGTTGTGTGTCCATTTGTGCTATTTGAGTAAAAAGATCTTCACAAAATCTTGGAATTATTCCTAGTTCTTCACCAAATCCCATCATCCTGTAATTACAAAAGAATGTACACACACACACACACACACAAGTAGTTTTTTAGAAGATGATGTTTACATTTATCTGCCTAATGTAAATATTAATTATGTTGTAGTTAAGACCATATTACAGTTCAAATCCCAGATGCATTTCTAAATTATACAAATACTTAATTATAGAAACAAATCAAAGACTTTTTTTTCCTGAAAAAAAGTTATCGATACCTGACCTGGTGTATACAAACCAATTTATCCTCAGATTCCAAATTGAAGTTTATGGGCCTCCCTTTCAAGTCCTGTCTACCAGTCCAACTTCTTGAACTCATTACTACTAATTTTATGAAAAAGTCATACTTAACACATTTCAAAGTATACCAACATTTATAAAAATCAATGCATAGAGGCCAATTCACTTGAAAATCACAAGTTTGTTCAAAAATAAATCTGGCATAGTTGTTCCGATACTAATCACCTCATTATCTCCAGTTCATACCCTTCTTGATTTGAGTTTTGCATCTTTAGTTCAATTTAATTTCAGTTTCAATTTGAAAAAAATAGACATTAACTCAGCTAGTAAATGTTTACATTCATATCTGCAGTAGTATAAAGAAATCTGTTCTGAAACTACAATCCCAGCACAGTACTAGTTTATGTCAAACATTAAAACACTGTAAAATGTGACCTCGTTTAACATGAAAATGAGTACTGTCCTCTTCATTCTCCTCCCCTACATAGCTACTGAAAAACTTGTTTAAAAAAAAAAATCACATAGAATAGCTATTGTTCAAGTAGGAAGTACAGCATCTTGTGTACTTCTACTGAAGAGCTATGCAATAGAGGAATCATAAATTAATCGAAGTCCCGCACAAGTGTTGTGCCAACATCTGAGAACTGTGAAGCCTAGTACAGAGAGGTACAAATCAATGTTTGCCAGAGAGAAAAAGTCATTTTTAAGCTTTTAAGAAGGATGCTAGAAATATGACAATTTTATACTATAGAAAGTACTGAATGTGTCTGTTTTAGTCCACCTTTACTAAATACTGCAAGTCAAAATTGGGTTTTCAAAAGAATGACAAAAATTAAAAAAAAAAACAACACACTTCTGTCTAAATATTTTCAGTTACAACTTTTGCAAATAACAGCTCCAGATAATTATAACAGGAAAAGTTTAGCGGAAAAATAATCTTTCTCCCCCATTTGTTTACTTTGTGCATTTGGCAGTATTTTGCATGTAGTCATTTTTACTCTTCCCTTGTAGCCCATTTCTCTTGATTGATGCGTGGGTGTTTGGAGAAGATTTGGTTGTTAAAGACAGTAAAAATACTTTACAAAAAAAGAAAAAAAGTTAGGCAAACTTGAGGCTTGTCTACACTACAAATGCTTTGCTGATCTAGCTATACTGGCACAGCTATCTCAGCAGAACCTCTACTGTAGGTGCAGCATGCGCCAACAGTTGTAGTTTTTTTGCATCTACACCGAGTTGCATCTATGTCGGGGGTTTTGCTGGTCTAAAAGTATCGAAAAACAAAAAACAGCCCCTAGCCAATATAACTATGTTGCCAAAACTTTGCATACACTAAGACTATACTAAAAGTTAAGCTGACCTAACCCCCATTATAGACAGCGCTAGGTCAACAGAAGAATTCTTCTGTTCACCAAGCTATCATCTCTCTGGGAGGTCGATTAACTGCAGTGACAGGAGAACCCCTCCCGTCGCTGTAGCAAGTGTCTACACTGAAGTACTATTGTGGCGCTGTTGCAGCATTTCTAGTGAAGACAGCCTAACATTTGACTGTAAAACCACAAAAATGGGCTGAGGAAGTCAGTGGGAGACACATATGTGAAACTTTTTAAAATTTTTTTACTAGATTTCAAGTTGAAAAGGTCTCTTTAAAATAAAATTCCCATTGACTTCCTTTAGATTAAATATTGGGGGGTGAGGGAGTGTTTGTTTTTTAAAAAGAAGATCAGGATCACCTTACAACATTCCTTCCTTTCATTCCTGAGAAACTATAGACGTAACTATTTCTGCTTATAGGGCTTCTTTAGTAAGCAGCACGCTCGCTATGATGTCCATTTAAAAAAAAATTGTTAAACTACAATAAACAAAAAGGGTGGGATTTTCAGAAGCACTCAGCCTTAACCTTAACCTAAAAGTTCCCGTTAACTTTTAAAGTTCACTGGGAGCCAAGTTAAGCCAGTGCTGACCTCTTCTGATAATCCCACATTACTTTACTATGTAAAGAAGAATCTTTTGGGGTTCGAGGCATTTCTGGACAAAAGCCTCTGTGGGTTTGATAAAGCTGCCTGCCAAGTGCTATTAATATCCTCTAGGCACATTGATACATGTTTGATTTTATTACACATACAACACTGGAATTCAAATCGAAGATCCTTAGAAGACATACATTTCAGAACATACGAATGGCCCTACTGGGTCAGACCAAAGGTCCATCTAGCCCAGTATCCTGTCTTCCGATAGTGGCCAGTGCCAGGTGCCCCAGAGGGAATGAACACAACAGGTAATCATCAAGTGATCCATCCCCTGTCGCTCATTCACAGCTTCTGGCAAACGTTTGTTACTGCTTTTAAGATAACATTTTTTTCCAGTATGGTTTTCTCAATATTGCCCAGCCAAACAATATTAATTCTGCTTTAGCTGAAGTCAGTGCCTCAGACTTGAATTCATTAGATCAAACAATGGAAGTAACATAGTCCTTGAAATAGCAGCATAATAATGTATTCAATTAATAGTATTTGTCCAGCTCTGATTATCTTAATTTCTATTAAAAGTGTTAAATAGCAGATTTTCAAAAGCTTAACAACTCAATCATTTACAAGCCTATTTAAATTAGGCCTCTTTTAGCAAACCCAGGTGATTTATAAATTCAGCTCCAACAGAAACATTTCCAAATTCTAACATTTGCAATGAAACTTACGTATATGATTTTCCAGAACCAGTCTGTCCATAAGCAAAAAGACAGGTGTTGTATCCCTCAAAGGCTCTTTCTAGGAGCGGTACTGCCAATGCCTTATATATCGTCTTCTGGCTGGCAAAGTTAGGATGACAGTGGTCAAAAGACCAGAATGAAAAGTCATAAATGAAGTTGTACACTTGTTTTGTTTCTGGATGTCGCACGACTGTCTCCTGGCCACTCATTGAGACCACTTGGGATGCTTTTTCTTTTCTCTCTCTGAATAAGACACAAAAACAAACTTTACAGATAAATGTAACATTAAAAACAAAGTATGTTATGGTGGTCAGCTCAATCTATTTTGTGATCAATTATTTTCTAAAGAGCCAAGGTGTTTTACCTTTATGTAGAACATTATCATCTAATAAAGAACTGTTTAATTTTGCAGAAAAAAAAATAAACAAGTCTTTTACATGGAGCAGTGACCTATAACATTTTCTACCAGTGGTTGCCCATCCTAGCCTGAACTACATTAATGTGCTTTTTAAATTTTTTTTCTTTATTTAGAAAGAAATCAGATCTTTTCACATACATTATGTGTCAAGCGAATGAACATCTTTAATAGAAGGACCATGCTGCCTACCTGATATGTATAAAAAGGTTGTTTATGATACCACACATTTAATTCAGCTCAGTGTATAAAATAGACCTACGCTAAAATGAAAGGTTGACTTTAAAATAAAGCTGAAGATTTTTAATATGGTTAAATAAAATACTTGCTACATCCTTTCTAACTATGCACTGTAACTGTTCGCCTAGTAGATCAACTGAAATGATTCAGGAAACATTAGCAGTTAAACATAACTAACAAATTAAAAATTATATTACATTGCTTCTACCAAGATAATAACGATTCTTTTGAACATGTACTGTAGAAACTATTTTAAACTGTCCAAATCAATCTCTGAAAACAGTTGATTACTAACCTGTCACTGAAGGGCCTTACTCGCACAGCCACAGTCACTTTACTGTTTTCTACTTTGAGAGGATTTTCGTCTGTGCAAGTGTTCTGAGCTACAGTTTCTATTTTAAGTGCAGCAGGTTGCATAAATATTTGACTCTCTTCTGCCCTGGCACTTCTACTTATGGACAAAGAGTTGGATGCATTGGTGTTCTTTTTCTGTGTAACTTGAAGACAAGGAGTCCTGTTCTTAAGAGTAGACGAAGCTGGACTTTTGGCATCCTGAAGAGTGCCACGCGTTGGCGTAGCCTTTATTCCTTCTGTTGTACCACCGTTCCTAGGTGCTCTTTGTCTTTCCAAACTGCCATATTTAGCAACTGAATTTCGTATCCTTTCCTTTCCAGTCAGTTCATTAAAATTATCTTTTTCATTCACCTTTACCCCTGGGGTCCTGTTAACAAGTTTTGTTGCTATTAAATGTGCTGATCTAGGAACATCATTTTGAATTTTGGCATCAGCAATAGTTGTCCTATATTTCAAACATTTACTATTCTCATTTCCACTTGAACCATTAAGATTAGCAAGGGAATCTTTATTTTTCAGATCAGAGCATCTCTTTCCATTCATCTGACCTTCAACTAACTGAGTACTAGATTTAATGTAATGGGTGTTGTTAGTACTAATGCCTGGTGGAAATACATTTTTGTTGTTTGTCTGTGCAACAACAGAATCACTATTTTCTATCCCAGGTTCACTGTTCTTATTGGTTTTATGTTTCTCTATTGATCCAGTCCCCATACGTCGCTGCAGGGTAAGTCTTCCATCTGTTTGGGTATTTTCAACGTCTTGTGCTGTGTTCTCCTCCAACTGTTTATCAATAGAAGTGGATATTTTGCTCGCTCCAGTTCTTCTCTGGAGAGTTAACCTACCTTCAGGTTTAAATGTAACTGAAGTATCACCTGCATTTTTACAGGCAGAAATCACATAGGTCCTATTTATTTCTTTGGTCTTAGTCAGAGAGAGAGAGAGAGAATTATCTTTTTCGTTTTCTGGTCCCTGTGATTTAAGCTGCTGTCCAAACCTGTTGCTTTTAGGAAAGGTATTTTGTGGAGGATTTTTTTGGAAAGAAGAAACACCAAGCACATCTGTGTGGTTTCTAGTAGGAACTGTGTATATGGGCATTTTGGCTTCAAGCACGTTTTAATTTTAGGATTTAAAATATACACCCAAGCATTTCCTGAGAGTAACTTGATTTTTAATTTTATCTTCTCTACAATCAAGTGAGCCACCATCCAGCTTTTACATGGAATCTGTAAAAGTAAAGCAAACATTTATTTTTATCCTGAAGAATGCAAGTTATTTTTACTACAATGTATTCAAGTCCTTTGTTGGGTAATATATATTCAGTCTAATGTTTAAAGTAAATGATATCCCCCCCTTCTACCTCACACACAAAATACACATTTAATTAAAATGCTACTGGCCACAACATTGAGAATCATTGCAATAGGGTGAGGTGCAAACTTTTATACTGGTGACCCCTTTCACATAGCAAGCCTCTGAGTGCAACCCCCCCTTATGAATTAAAACCACTTTTTTATATATTTAACACCATTATAAATGCTCAAGGCAAAGCAGGGTTTGGGGTGGAGGCTGACAGCTCGCGACCCCCCACATAATAACCTTATGACCTCCTGAGGGGTCCCAACCCCCAGTTTGAGAACCCCTGCCCTATTGGATGCAGGTTTGGCTAGAGTGAGTCACACATTTGTGACAAATTGTGATTTTTGCAATTCACGTCTAAGAGAATGTCTACACTACAATCGGAGGTATAATTTGAAGCTCACGTAGGCATACCTGTATCAGCTTTAATCTAGCTCAGTGGTTCTCAACCAGGGGTACGCAGAGGTCTTCCAGGGTATACATCAACATATCTAGATATTTGCCTAGTTTTACAACAGATGACATAAAAACCACTAGCGAAGTCAGTACAAACTAAACTTTCATACGACTTGATTCTTCTGCTCTATATACTATACACTGAAAAGTAAGTAAAATATTTATAGTCCAATTGATTTTTTATAATTATATGGTAAAAAGGAGAAAGTAAGCAATTTTTCAGTAATCATGTGCTGTGACACTTAGTATTTTTATGTCTGATTTTGTAAGCAAGGAGGTTTTAAGTGAGGTGTAACAAATCAGATGCCTGAAAGTGGTACAGTTATCTGGAAAGGTTGAGAGCTACTCATCTAGCTAGTTCACTAAAAATAGTAGGAAAGATGCAGTGATGCAGGCTTCAGCACAGGCTAGGAACACAAGTAGGTACCCAGGGTTCTGGGCAGGTTTAGACAGTCCATTCTGAAGCCAATGGCACCACTTCTTCACAGCTGCTCTTAGCCGTGTTAGCTAGATTAAAGCTATTGTGGGTACGACTACATGAGCTACAATCACACCTCTTAGAGTAGTGTAGATGTATCCTAAAAATTAAACACAGATCCTAAACAAGGTCCAGATGGTACAAAATGCAGTATTCCAACTTAGTAACACTGGTCACCATGGGCATGTCACCCTGTTGCTCTACTCTTTACACTAGTTCCCAGTTGAAGAAAATCTAATTCAAGGGCTCTTCTCCTGATATCCAAAGTCCTCCATGGAATGACCTCTAGCTACCTAAGAAACTGCCTCTCCCGCTATCATGATGTTTTCCCACATCTAAATTCCACTGGCACTAAGTATCAATCAAAAGGAGGAAGCCTGTGAATGTAGCAAGCAGATCTTTTAGAGGAACTATACCTAGACTGAAAGAAAAGGAGTACTTGTGGCAATTCACAACCAGAAAAAATAAGAATGACTAGTAACTACACTATGTTCAGAATCAAATGCAGATCTATATAGCTTATTTCCCCCTCTCTATGTCCCACACACATACACAACAGAGAAGGGGAAAAAATCGCCTTCAATTAATCAAGCTATGTCTCCTGTGATGGCAAAGGGAGACAATTTTTGTTTTTTCTATTTTTTAAAAGACTCAGGAGGCACTCAAGCACTATAGTGTTGGGGTCCATGATGTAAGTTACCACATAGATTTGACAGATCAGACACATTCAGATGTGTGTCACTCCTGATTATGCAACATTTTAGGTGTGATCTGATTATATAGTGCCTTCAATCATCCAGATGTATCACCTGGAATTTCAAAGAGGCACAACCACCTTAGGTGTCCAACTGCCATTAAAAGTCAATATGAGCTGGATGCCTAACTCCCTTAGGTCCCTTTGAAAATTGCAGACATTTTACATAGCAACACAGGCCAAAGAGTATTTTATCAACATGTATTTTGTATTCTATCTAAATATATTGCTAATATATCTTTGAGGGGGGATGGGCTGTATACAGAGAGTGAGGAAGGTTGACATGACAGCAGGGTTAGTTAAGACTAAAAGTTTAAAATCCATCCCTTTTTAACTATGGTTTTTGTTTTTGAATTTGATAGTGAGAAAAACCTTAATTTTCTTCCTATAGTTAATTGCTCTCTCCAGTTCCGCACTTTTCATTACAGGACAAAGTTTACATAGCTCAGATGCTGCAAAGAGAGTAAAATACCAAAACAAAACCTATTAGCCAGCCATCAGCTTGATGTGAGAAACTACTTCTATAGTATTTGGAGTTTGCACAACAAAGAGATTTGAGAGTGTCCCCTTTGAGCAATGATTTATGTTATATGCTTTTGGATCATTTACTACTATGGTCTCTAAATTATCCTTATTTCATTTTGATTTGGCTTTAAAAATGCTTAAGATTGAAGATACATGATCTTTCTTGTTCCAATATAATTTGTAACTACTTAAGGAATATTACTTCTGCAGCAAGATTAATCTCTCAGTTTATTGCTGCTTTCATTTTCTGAATTTTTGACAAATAAGTAATAAAGAAAATATACATTTGTAACTGAGCTATTTGTTTAGATATAAAATTCAAGTGTTCAAAATTAGGTTAAAGCTTAAACAGATCAATGAGCTATAACTATATCCACCAAATCTATTCTCTTCAGAAAAAGCCTGTACGATAACGTGTTACAATTTTTGTATACTCACAAACTTTCACTTTTATGCCCCAAATTCAACTCCATCCCCAACCCTGCACAAATGCAGTAGTGCAAGCCTATGAACTATCCCCAGTACTAGTACTCATTTTGTAAAGATACGTTTGGCCATAACATGTCAAGACTACCATATTTCCCCAAATGTAATTTTAACAAAATAAAGATCCCAATACTGGCAACAGATGCAATACTCTGTTGGCTGAGAGTGCTTGGCTTGGGAAGGCCAGGCAACCATTCCTTTCTCCCTTCACAGCTGTCTCAATGGAGTCAACAGCCTCTCGCCCACGGAACAGCAACTTTCATGCATTCCTGTTTTTCCGGAGAAGGTAACCCATTATCCAACTGCATTGCGAGGCACGGCGAGATCTGAGGTGGGTCCGTTTGGGGCCCTCTTTTAGAAGGCAGAGCTCCCTGGAAGGGCAGGCCCTCAGGCAGCAGCTCAGGGCTGACTCCAGCCACTTGTAGACGCTGCGGCTGCAGGTGGCTAACGGGGTAGTCTGTACACTAAGCGCGGGCTCCCTGGGCTCGGCAAAACAGGGCCCCACTAGGACCTCAAGGCCGTTGCCCTGCACCTGGCCCGGTGCGTCAAGGGGCCGTTAGCAAGGCCCCGAGACATTCAAAGCAGGCATGAATGACCGTACTTCCCCTAATCAACAGGGGGAAGAGTCTATTCCACTAGCCCCCTCGTAGCCCCCGCACCACTAGGGAAGGGCCCCGGCTTGGGGAGGGAGAGCGGACAGCTCCTGGGGTACCAAACCCCATCTCCGGGGACTAATGCGCGGGGGGAATGAGAGAAGGGCTCCTCCACTAGGAGACTAGCCCGCCCCCGGCCTCCGCGCAGCTGCCTCACTTACCTGCCCCCAGGCAAGCGCACCAGCGGCCGCCGCCCTCCAGCGCCCTGTTCGAATGCGCCGCGCCGCCCGCGATTGGCTGCAGCCCTGGTCGCGTCATACGCAGCACGGCCGGGGCGGGCCCTAGCAGTTGTCTGGGGAACGGTCTTCCCTGCTGCGGCCTCGGCGCTCATGCTCCGGGGAGCGGGGAGATCGCTGCCGGCCCCAGTGAGGGAAGCTCCCCAGCGCGCCAAAGTCTGCCCCCAGGGAATCCCCCTGCCCGAATGTCCTGCTCTTCCCAAGGGCTTTGTGACAAAATGACCTTGCGCGCTGAAGCAACTGGCCTTCCGTGGGAAAGCAGGTGAAACCCTCCTTCGCACCGTGCAAGGTTTAGGAGCAAGAGAGGCAGAGTACCCTCAAGCAACTGCTAAGAATTTCCTTTGAATATTTGTTCTCACATTTCTTTTTAACGAGCCGTTTGGAAGCTGGGAGAAAGCGCCCCACCTGAAAGTGTCCCTGCCAGTCTTAAAAAGAAGAGGAGGACTTGTGGCACCTTAGAGCCTAACACATTTATTTAAGCATAAGCTTTCGTGAGCTACAGCTCTGTAACCAGAGTGATCACTTAAGGTGAGCTATTACCAGTTTGGGGGGGACCCTTTTGTAGTGATAATCAAGGTGGGCCGTTTCCAGCAGTTGACAAGAACGTCTAAGGAAGGGGGGGGGGTCTTTTGTGGACGCAAATCAGACATCAAGAATTATAACATTCAAAAACCAGTTGGAGAACACTTCAGTCTCTCAGGTCACTTGATTACAGACCTAAAAGTGGCAATACTTCAACAACAAAACTTCAAAAACAGACTCCAACGAGAGACTGCTGAATTGGAATTAATTTGCAAACTGGATACAATTAATTTAGGCTGGACTAGAGACTGGGAGTGGATGGGTCATTACACAAAGTAAAACTATTTCCCCATGTTTATCCCTCCCTTACCCCCCACTGTTCCTCAGGCATTCTTGTCAACTGCTGGAAATGGCCCACCTTGATTATCACTGCAAAAGGTTTTCTCCACCCCACTCTCCTGCTGGTAATAGCTCACCTTACCTGATCACTCTGGTTACAGTGTGTATGGTAACACCCATTGTTTCATGTTCTCTGTGTATATAAATCTCCCCACTGTATTTTCCACTGAATGCATCTGATGAAGTGAGCTGTAGCTCATGAAAGCTTATGCTCAAATAAATTGGTTAGTCTCTAAGGTGCCACAAGTACTCGTTTTCTTTTTGTGAATACAGACTAACAGGGCTGCTTCTCTGAAACCTGCCATTCTTGGCTCTTATCCCATCTCCCCTGCTCTGCACCATTTTCAGCTACTCACACAAACGTTAGCACCTGCTTCCACGCTGCTCCATACACAAATACCCTCTCTGAGCTGGCCCCCTAAGGCCAGAGCCTTCTCTTTCAGATCTGTGCTCAGGACCTCGCTGTGCTACAAATCCTATAATAAATCAATCTATTACTAGTTGCTAGGTTGAGTTGCTGATTAAGATAATTGATAATTCATTTATAACTAGCTGCTGAAAGCCTGTGCTGTTACCCCACTGTGATTCATAAAGCCGTGTGTGTAAAAAAAAAAACCTGCAAATGGCAGAGACCTTAAAACTAGTGGTGAAGAGCATTCAGAGCATGTACAAATGGTTAGGCAATAAATCTTTTTTGAATGGTCAAAGATTACTTCTGCTACCTTGCATTTGATTTTAAGAAAAATATAAACATTACTAAGATTTTGCAGTACCTATGAGATAAAAAATAGTTAGATGAGAGTCTTACTTTTTTTTAAAAAATGTGTATATTATATATATATATATATATATATATATACACATACACACACACACACATATATATATATACACACACACAGAGTGAAATTATGGATGACAAGATATTAATCCACAAAAGGAAGGGCTTTCTGAGTTAATGTCATAGCCTTAACATTTAGTATAGTATATAGTGTACCAATTTAACTGATACCTTCTCTGTTGAAAGATTCTATCCTTCCCTTCCAAATGAACTCAGTGGTTTGTTTTTGTTTTTTCCCCATATCTGGGAAATAATCCTATTAATCAATAATCCTATTATTGTTTACAAATTCCCTTTTCTTAAGTGCCATACAATTCAAACTGATATGCCTTTGCCAGGCATGATCAACTCCATAACATTTTCTTCAGAGAGCTCCAGTGAAATCATTTTGACAATATAAAGTCATTGTCATATATCAGTTACATCCCACAAGAGATGAAGAGGCAACTTCCATCTGAAGCAAACTTAGTTCAGCTCAAACTGAATCAATTGTCCAAAGATTTCTTTTGGCTCAGATAAATAGAGCTGCTTCCTTCAGACCACAAGGATCTTCGTTTAAGACTTGGCTTTAGGATAAGCCACCAGATGCGGTACGGCACTTGTCTAATTGTCTATGTCTGATCTGGTGTCTGGCCAACAATTGGGGGACAAAACAAATCATATAATCTATCTCAATTAAAATTAATAACCCTTCCACTACTCTACTCTTTCTCTACATTAAGAAAACATTATAATCCAGGGTTTTTTTTAATTTAGTTATTGCTTCATATTGAGCAAAATTACCAATTATTCTCCCACAAAATTTCCACAGAAAATAATCCTAAAAACAGGACAGTAAAGCTGTGTTCTATACATGCTATATGCAAATACAATATCCCACCCATGTTCTTTACTAGAAAAATACTGCTAGCTGTTTCGGTTATCAGAATATTCATCAGTTGCATAATCTTATATGTTCTGAGTAGTTTTCCAGTTGGTCTTAAAGCATTCAGCTCTCTTATAGGGCAGGTAAAACAAAACAGCTGGTATTCAGAAATATTGTACATCAGCCAAACTAAAATACGAGACAAGGTAAAAATATTCCAGCAGAGGGAGACAAAAGGAAGGATAAAGTTCAAAAGCAGCAGCACAGTAAAACAAGACATGACTGTTTTCCTAATCTTAATCAAACTATGTTAACAAAGCAGTATCTGGAACACAGTACAAATCAGGATGAAATATTAAATACAATATTTTAGCATAAATATTAGTATTTGGCACTGATCAAATGGAAAATAATTTAAAATGTAAACATAGCATTCAAACTTGGAAGGGCTGAATTCTGGTAAGTGCAGACAGTGCTGTGTCATTTCCAGTACGTGCATATGCACATTCACACAAATCTTGTCTACATGAGAACATCCAGGAAACTTAATTTGAATTAACTAAAGATGTTAATTTGAAATGGGTTAAACAAACATTCTCTGTTATTCAGAATTAGTGCCCTTAATTTGGTGTAGTTTAATTGACTCTGGAATTGAATTAAGGTCACTTTAATTCTGAATGAGGATGTTCACACTGGGTTAATGTGGTTTCACTAATCCACTTCAAATTCACACGTTTAGTTAATTTGGATTAATTTTCCTGCATGTCCTCATATAAACAACCTCATACAAGATAAAAGCAGTATTGATAATGTATTGGTATTCTGGCTGTTAACCTGAAGAGGGCACACCTTCTGAAGTTCCTAAACTGTGGCCCATGGACCACTGGTGATCATATAACAGCTGTTTTTGTTTTGAAATGAGACAAATGGAATAGATTAGTGGGGGGAGATGAAATAGAGCACAAACAGAGAATGACAACTTTCTTCAAAAAGGACAAAACATTTAATGCACTAAAGAGAGCTAAAACTACATAATTTCCTAATGATGCTCTTGTTGCCACATGGATGTTATGTTATGAATGGGAGGGTAGGTGTCTGCAAGACAACTGCTAAGAAGCGGTTCATACTATAAATTAGAGAACTACTGATATATAAGTAGGAATAAATAGCTCAGTAGCAGTGCCTAGGAGCAACATCTATAGCAGGTCAAGGTGGCCAGCTGGTGAAACATGTGGACAATAACCCCTTACCTCCATTATGCCACTCCATAACTCCAGTTTTAGAGGTCCACTAAAGGAAAGGTTCTTTACAGTATTTCAGGGGATGCAGGATTGGGGAAGACATGTTCCTCTGTTTTTTTGCATACCACATAAAAAGGAACCCATGCCTTTGTGAATTCCATATTGGATTATTGTCTGAGATTTCCTTGAAGACCCTCCGGAAGTTTTAGATAGTGCATTAGGATGGACATGGAAAATGTGTCACCTTATCACCAGAGATTGCAATGGCTTCCAATTAGTCTCCAGCTGCAATTTAAAGGTGCTGTGTTCTCAATAAAGCACTATATAATGTAGCTGCTGATAAAGAGGGAGAGAGTGATCTCAGAAATTATCATCTCAGTTGAGATAAGTGGGTGCACTTTCTGCTAACAGATCTTAGATTTGAATTGCAGTGGCCTGGAGGGAAGGCTGTATCTAAATTTGTTTCCAGGATAGGTCTGAAAAAGCCAGTCTTTTGAGATTCAGGGTATAGTACAAAGCTCTATTTATTCCACGCTTGGGCTGCTGGGATGACATGGAGTGAGCTGTGGTCGGTGTGGAATAGGTTTTATGTTTGTTTTTTTGCTTTTATCAACATTAGTTTTAATTGTGTTTTTACATGTGTCCAGACGCTTGCAAAGGATGCATTTTTATACACCGAAAGATATATATCTATATATATATCTATATATATATCTATATATATATTATATATATCTAACACAAAACAACTTACTTTTGAGCTATCTTCAACCAGCGGGTTACTTTAGTACGAATGCAGACACTAAATAAAGATCTGCCTACATAGCAAATATGTGTTGTCTTTCCAGAGGAAAAAGGCATGTTTCCATAAACCTCTGTTTTCATGTACTGTATAATTCCACACCCATCCACATGCCTATACAAGTTTACATAAGACTTCAATTTTCCTGTACTTATTCAGCATTCATTCTGTAGTCTGACTCGCTCAGAAAAAATGCCTGAGTAGGATAAGAGTTGTGTTTTTTTAAAATAGGATGGATAAAAATGGACTGTTCTCTCCTGAAGTTTCATTAATGATGGGAAGATGGTACTTTATTCTGTAATGAACTTGGTTTTTAAAAGACACTGCAGGGTTTGGGCAATATACACAAAATAAATTTAAAATATTAATTGATGGGTTTTTATTGAAGGGATTTAAAAAGCTTTGTTGACAGAATCTCTTACAATAGTTTTATTATATAGGACCACAAGCCGGCAAACAGTTATGCACACGCTAAATTTAAGTTCATATGTAGTGCTCTTGAAGTCAATGGGCCACATCCCCAGCTGACGTAAATTGTCAAACTCAATTGCTTTAATGCAACTACAAAAATTTAAACAAATTAAGGATCTGGCCCAATGAGACTACTGTGCTTAAATGTACGCATTTCTTTAAGAGATTGCAGGATCAGAGCCTAGAGAACCAGATTCAATCCTGTTGCGGTCAAGAGCATTTGAAAACTGCTTCCCTGCATGATCTATCTGATTCTGTTGGGGTTTTTTTTAGGGCTGTCAAGCATTTAAAAAAACCTGATTAGGATTAATCGCACTGTTAAATAATAATAGAATACCATTTATTTAAATATTTTTGGATGTCTTCTACATTTCCAAATATATTGATTTCAATTACAAAACAGAATATAAAGTGAGCAGTGTACACTTTGTATTTATTTTTGATTACAAGTATTTGCACTGTAAAAAACCAAAACATATAGTATTTTTCAATTAAACTAATACAAGTACTGCAATGCAACCTCTTTATCATGAATGTTAAACTTACAAATGTAGAATTATGTACAAAAAAAATGCATTCAAAAATAAAACAATGTAAAACTTAAGAGCCTACAAGTCCACTCAGTCCTACTTCTTGTTCAGCCAATCACTCAGACAAACAAGTTTGTTTACATTTGCAGGAGAAAATGCCTCCCACTTCTTGTTTACAATGTCACCTGAAAGTGAGAACAGGCATTCTCCGGGCACTATTGTAGCTTGCGTCACAAGATATTTACGTGCCAGATGCGCTAAAGATTCATATGTCCCTTCATGCTTCAACCACCATTCCAGGGGACATATGTCCATGCTGATGACTGGTTCTGCTCGATAACAATCCAAAGCAGCGTGGACCAACGCATGTTCATTTTCATCCTCTGAGTTAGATGCCACCAGCAGAAGGTTTTCTTTTATGGTGGTTGAGGTTCGGTAGTTTCTGCATCTGAATGTTGCTCTTTTAAGACTTCTGAAAGCATGCTCCACACCCCGTCCCTCTCAGATTTTGGAAGGCACTTCAGATTCTTAAACCTTGGGTCGAGTGCCGTAGCTATCTTTAGAAATCTCACATTGGTACCTACTTTGCGTTTTGTCAGATCTGCAGTGGAAGTGTTCTTAAAATGAACAACATTTGCTGGGTCTTCATCCAAGACTGCTATAACATGAAACATATGGCAGAATGTGGGTAAAACAGAGCAGGGGACATACAATTCTCCCCCAGGGAGTTCAGTCACAAACTTAATTAACATTTTTTTAACTAGTATCAGCAGCATGGAAGCATGTCCTCTGGAATGCTCGAAGCATGAAGAGGCATATGAATGTTTACCATGTCTGGCATGTAAATACATTGCAATGCTTGCTACAAAAGTGCCATGCAAAATGCCTGTTCTCACTTTCTGGTGACATTGTTAATAAGAAGAGGGCAGCATTATCTCCTGTAAATGTAAACAAACTTGTTTGTCTTAGCAATTGACTGAACAAGTAGGACTGAGTGGACTTGTAGGCTCTGAAGTTTTACATTGTTTTGTTTTTGAGTACAGATATGTAACAAAAAAATCTACATTTGTTTAAATTGCACTTTCACAAAAAAGAGTGCACTATAGTACTTGTATGAGGTGAACTGAAAACTACTATTTCTTTTATCATTTTTACAGTGCAAATATTTGTAATAAAAATAATATACACTTTGATTTCAATTACAACACAGAATACAATAGATGTGAAAGTGTATAAAAACATCCAAAATATTAAATAAATTTCAATTGGTATTCTATTGTTTAACAGTGCAATTAAAACTGCGATTAATTTTTTTGAGTTAATCACGTCAGTACATTGACAGCCCTATTTTTTTTATAGTATAACATTCCACCCTTACAGCCCAATCATGCCCCATTAACAGAATGAGATCACAATTTCATGTTTTAATTACTAGATCTAATTTTTCTCATTTCTCTAATATGAAGTTGAAGAAACCCACAGTCCTTGCTAGCCCAAATGAAAACCGGGAAAAAAATCTTCTTTATGTTGTAGAGTACTGGAGCAGGATTTTTTTTTTACTGGTTTCAGACGTGATGGCAAGAAGAAACCAATCATTTTTAATAATTCATTGTGACCCATAAATGAAAACTGTGGGGGTGCCCAGTATTGAGGATAATTAGATATTGATTTGAGGGTTAAAGGGACAGTCTTAACTTAAACATTGTTACTTTAACAAGAGTTAAAAATATTTGCAGATAGTAAACATGTCCATGCCAATTAGTTTTACAATCAAATTTTTCTGTTTTAAAAATATTCCTCTCTCCTCCACTGCGGTGCAAAAACCCCACAGAAACAACAAGGAAAGAACAGTGAAAATAACTATATAAGATGTCACCTACACAAAGTAAACAAACTGAAAAAATGCTTTTAGATGTTACTGTACTTTTAGACTGAAGTGCAATTTTTAAATTTGGAATGTCCTTTTAGATCAGGCACTATTTGGGGATGGAGATGAAAATCAGACTCAGGACTTCTCCAGAAAAAAGGTTACACGTTTTAAAAAATAACTTTGAACGCTCTTATACCAATGATATAAATTCATGTTTAATTATTACTGAAATACAGTGCTTTCATTATATTTACACATTTATAAATATAATACCATTAATCACTTCTGAGAATTACTTTTGTCATGTTTTCTAATAATGTCCATAAGATTATCACCTGTTACAAGACTGTTCTGTGATTGTTTAACTTTCTGTTGTTCTTTTCTCTTTTGGTCATGAAGATATGGGGAGTTTAGCAACTGTGGAGGAAGAATCGTGCCTGTTGGTTTTACTCTCTTTACAACATCCCAAAAAAGCTTCTTGCTGTTGTTATTGATAAAAGTAATTGCAGTTCCACTGTGACCCAGCCTTCCTGCTCTTCCAACCTGCAAATGAAAACAAAGTTTATTTTAAATTAGCATTAGTAATCTATCTCCCTTCAGAATAAAAGAAGACGGCTTAAACTCCATTGTGTGATAGTTTAAAAATCTATTTTTGTTGCAGCAATACTGTATATTGGGTGTTCTTACATGAAACTGGATATATAGTAGGACTGTCAAGCGATTAAAAAAATTAATCGTGATGAAAAAAATTAATCACGATTAATTGCATCATTAATTGCGCTGTTAAACAATAGAATACCATTTATTTAACTATTTTTGGACATTTTCAAATATATTGATTTCAATAACAACACAAAATACAAAGTTTAGAGTGCTCACTTCATTTTTGATTACAAATATTTGCACTATAAAAAACAAAACAAATAGTATTTTTCAACTCACCTAATACAAGTAGTGTAGTCCAATCTCTGCCATGAAAGTTGAACTTACAAATGTAGAATTATGTACAAAAAACCTGCATTCAAAAATAAAACTATGTAAAACTTTAGAGCCCACAAGTCCAATCAGTCGTACTTCTTGTTCAGACAATTGCTCAAACAAGTTTGTTTACATTTGCAGAAGATAATGCTGCCCACTTCTTGTTTACAATGTCACCTGAAAGTGAGACAGGCATTTGCATGGCAATGTAGCATGGTCTTGTAGGCTCTAAAGTTTTACATTGTTTTGGTTTTGAGTGCAGTTATGTAACAAAAAAACCTACATTTGTAAGTTGCACTTTCATGACAAAGAGATTGCACTACAGTCCTTGTATGAGCTGAACTGAAAAATACGATTTATCATTTTTGCAGTGCAAATATTTGTAATAAAAAATAATATAAATTGAGCACTGTACACTTTGTATTCTGTGTTGTAATTGAAATAGATAAATTTGAAAATGTAGAAAAATCAAAAATATTGAATAAGTTGGTATTCTATTGTTTAACAGTGCGATTGATCACAATTTTTTAATCGCGATTAATTTTTTTGAGTTAATCACATGAGGTAACTGCAATTAATCTACAGCCCTAATATATAGTATTGTCATGGGCAAGTCAGTACTCTGAATGCTCTACTAGCTCTTAGTTGTTTCACAAAAGTAGTGAGGTCTAATAGGTTGGAACTAAGCAAAACATCAAATATTGTTATATGGGTAAGCAGAGTTCCCATTCATTATTTCATTGACATTTCAGTTTTTTCCAACAAAAAAATGAAAGGAGAAGTAATAATGTTTAGTATACACATATGCTTTAAAAAGGTATAGGAACTGAGATACTCCTTCACATTGAGGTGGAGAGGGAGAGCTACATAAACACCATTGGCAAATAGAGGCATTATTTTTTATAGTGTTCCTCCATTAATTCAGACTGAAGGTTTGGTGTTTCTTGCATAGGATGGAGGAGAGATTCTTCAGGATTCCCTTCTTCCTGCCCTCCTAAAGGGAACTTTTCCGGAGGTACGTCCATCCCTATGCGTGCATCTTTCAATTCAGATCATGCATGGTCTTGCTAAAACATTGTTGGAAAAATAAAACAAGTATCTCATGTATGTTTAAGATACACGTATCTCTTTACCTGATGTACGTATTCGTCCATGCTTGAGGGCATATCAAAATTTACTACCAGTTTGACATTGACAAGGTCAAGTCCTCGCCCAAGGACTCCAGTGCTTACTACGACTTCATATTTTTCCTGAAATAATCCCTGAAGGGTGGGAAACAAAATAAATTATAATTACTTTCTATGTATGCTTTATTTCCTTGCAATTCCCCTTTTGAGACCTGCTGTAAAAGGGCAAGATACTGTTGGTTCAAATAAAGGGCAGTGTCATAACTTGCACAACAGACTATTCTGCTGCTGAAAAAAGACGAAAAATAGTGCCCTACTGTACTCTTGATTTATGTAGCACACACAGAAATAAAATTTTGTGATTCAATGAGTCCTGCTTAAAATGATACAAAACACCAATTCAGCAAGGCACAAAACCAGTCACAGACTAACTAATGTTTAAGTCAATTCCCATTTAAAATAAATAATAATAATAGAGTAATCTAGAGTATTTAAAATAGCCACTTTCTTGAAGTATTAGTAGAAATACAGTCTGTGCTCTCATTTCAGTTTTCCATAAACTCTAGCATTCATTGTGAAAACTCAGTAATACAAGACAGATGTAAGTACTTTCACTATGCATTTCCTTCACCCCAAAGAACAATATTCTGAAGAATAAAAATTATGCCTGGAGTTTAAAAACAAACATTAAATCCAGTGGTCTCTGGAATTGCATTAGTCAGCTTTTATATAAGTGACAGACAACGACAAGATGCCTACTTTACTAACTCATTAAAACTAAATTATCTTTTTAAAAAGAAGATGGAATGTTTCATAGTGACGTAGAGATCTCTATTTTAGGAAGTACAAACCTGCAATATATTTGTTCTTTCAGTTTGTGATTTATCAGAATGCATCGATATGCATTGTAATCCTGTGATTTTATGAACAGCATCACTCAGAAGATCTGCTCCAAGCTTGCAGTCCACAAATACCAATACTGGAGGTTTGAAGAGTTTCTTATCCTGTAAAATTAAAATAGTTGTGTAAAACCTACTGTATCAGCATAGTTTTTTTCTGGTCAACCACAGCTATTTATTTACAATTGCTCATTTTCTCTTCAGTAGATTTTATACATTAGATTGAAACAAGCATATTTATTTTTTTTAAAAATCCTCCAACGCCTAATAAAAAAAAGGACAAGATTTAAGCCCTAATCCTGAAAATACTTGCACACGTGTGTAATGTTACTTATGAGTCAAATTAAACACATGCATAGGGGTTTGTAAAATCAGGTCCCTAGTTTGCCTTGAAACAACTTCAGAAATAATCTTTTTGAAGATGTGTTTTAAATACAAAAATGGTGAGTTTTTAAAATGTGAAATAGATCTGAGTTTCACTTAAATGCACATATTAATCTCTTACATAACTGCAGCTAAGATTACTTCAGAATGCTCATAAAATAAACCTAGAATTATTGTGAGGATTAAGGCCCTCACGTCTTTTTGTTTTATCAGGGAACCCCCAGGGAGACATTCTTGAACGTGGTGGGGCAGATAACGTACTGTCCATTACTGCTCGTTTGCCTCACACACATTTGCACTAGATAGGCAAGAGCTAAATTAAACTAAATTAATTAAACTTTATTCACTACAAGCATAGAAATAATTTGCTAAATAAAACACTATACTAACATTTAATATTTCAAATAGTTTTTTCTTTTTAGATGGTTCTTCTACCCACAAGATAATCTGGCGAACATTGGAACATGGCAGATTCTTTTCTCCAATGGTTATTCTCACAGGATTCTGCAGAAGTTGATTTGCCAGCTGCTCAATGCCAACTGGTATTGTGGCTGAAACCAATATGGTCTGACGATCACTGGAGGTGTTTTCCAAAATATCCAGCACTTGTTGCTGGAAGCCCATCTTTAACATGGTATCAGCCTAAATGAAAATATTAATTTAAGACAGTATGATGTTTTTCTTAATAATTTTTAGTATACAAAAAGACACAGGGAAGCTCTGACGATCATGCACTATTCTTTAATTGACATAATCAACACTAGTGTAGCGACACTGTCACCACATTAAAATCAGTTCTGATTTGAGTAGTCAGAAGAAAAGCTATGAAGAGGGATAGACACACTTCTTCTGTTGACACTCGTGGGAATCTGTGGCGGAGCTTGCGCTCCTATCAGTTATGTAAACTGACATGACTACAGCCACTCAAGCATCTTTTACATAATACTAAATTCACTTTTTAACCCTGAGAAGTATAAACTATATTTTAATAAACATTGTGTTTAGTTGACAATCAACCACCTCGCCTGGGACTCCAGTTAAACCATTTATTAGACACTATGGCCCTAATCCAGCAAAGCATTCAACCACGTGCTTAACTTTAAAGCATATGCTAAATTCCGAGGAAGTCAGTGGGACTACACACAAACTTAAAGTTAAGGACTTGCATAAGTGCTTTGCTTGATCAGGACCTATATTAGGCAGCCACTTTTTATTTAACAGTCAGAAATATGAGAGCTCTAACAGTGGCCATTATCACTGTATTTTGATAACACTTGTTTCTAATTACAGTATTTAACTTTATATGAACTTACTTCATCCACAACTACGATTTTAATACCATGGAGCTGAACAGAGCTTTGTTTTAAAATATCTAATAGTCTTCCAGGTGTTGCTATTATAACCTATCAGAAGAAAGCAAAACATTAGAAAAGCAAGCTAATATGAGTTAAAGCTATATGAAAATTGTATGCAGTCCTTGAAAAATAATATGTTTGACATTAGCACTTGCAAGCATTGGACGACAAAAATGCAAGCTTTCTGTTTTTGTTTTTAGTAGGGACAGAAGGTGGGTGACTATCAAGGGTACGTTACAGTTACAGCACATTTGTACTAATTATCTGTATTTATGTAATTATTCAAGTTCAAATGCAAAGAGACTTGACATTCCTGTACATGATTCTCCAAAGTTGTGTGTAACTGAAAACAAATGGAATAATTAGCCCTCTGAAGATGATACCTGGAATTTATGAATGCCTGCAGCGTGTTCCGTGCCACAAAAATCTAAATCCTAAAGTCAAGGAACTAAAGTGTTTCCTGTCGTAAATTATAATTCCTCACTTAAGTCGCAAATTATACCCTTTGAAAGCAGCAAACATATAAAGACGAGAAATCATTTTGAAATCTTATTCTTTATATGTAAAATTCAGAAGGATACATATAAATGTTTCATATCTGTAAAGAAATTTATATTACTATTAGGGCTGTCAAGCAATTAAAAAGAAATTAATCGTAATTACTCACACTGTTAAACAATAATAGAATACCTTTTATTTAAATATATTTGGATGTTTTCTACATTTTCAAATATATTCATTTCAATTACAAGACAGAATACAAAGTGTACAGTGCTCACTTTATATTTATTTTTGATTACAAATATTTGCACTGTAAAAAATAAATAGTATATTTCAATTCACTTAATACAAGTACTGTAGTACAATCTCTTTATAATGAAAGTTGAACTTACAAATGTAGAATTATGTACAAAAAATAACTGTATTAAAAAATAAAACAATGTAAAACTATAGAACCTACAAGTCCACTCAGTCCTACTTCTGCCAATCACTCAGGCAAACAAGTTTGGTTACAATTTGCAGGAGATAACGCTGCCCACATCTTGTTTACAATGTCACGTGAAAGTCAGAACAGGTGTTCGCATGGCACTGTTGTAGCTGGAATCACAAGATATTTACGTGCCAGATGTGCTAAAGATTCATATGTCCCTTCATGCTTCAACCACCATTCCAGAAGACATGCATTCATGCTGATGATGGGTTCTGCTTGATAACGACTGAAGGACATAAATCCATATTGTGTAGAGATCAAGAACAGGAGTTTATTACGTACAGTGCTGACGGGAGTGTCACCTCACTTATTAGGCTCACAGACACTGTCAATCAATTGATTACAATGGAATATATGGATTTTCATGGGTAGGGGAAAGTGACGGGGTAGGCAGTCCCACAGCCCCGGATAAGTTTAGCTGCAAGACATGATAGCACAGTAGCCAATGGTCAAGGTTACATAATGTCTCCGCCCATGGTCTCAAGTTAACAAATTAACATTTAACATTTAATTAGTACTTTAATAAATATATTAGTATAAAATATATATGTTGAATTCTGCTTTGGGGTCCATAGGAATGAAGTAGCTCCTTTGATTGTCCAACAGATACATATCTAGGTGTAAAAGCAAAGAAACAGTGAAAGTATATGGCAATAAAGATTGTCTTTCAAGTTGTTCATTTGTGTTTTAAGTCAGGCATTGATCCCTGGGAAAGGGAGGAGGCCATATCTTATACTGACACGCTTGAACCTTTCATAAACTCAAGGTTGGATGTGTGGGAAGAACATCTCCCTACAGAAGAAACTAACACAACAGAGACAGGGCTTCTTTGTTCTATTTACAAAAAGAAAAGGAGTACTTGTGGCACCTTAGAGACTAACAGATTCTATTTGCAACTTTAAATAAGACACAATTATTGCCCCCAACATCTGGTGTTCTGCTGACCAGGCATATCTAGCAAAAGCAAGGTTATCTTTGGTTATTCTGCTTTCTCTTAGCTAATCACTATTTGCTAGGCCTCTGACCTCTTGACCAAACTCTGGACTTTGGGCCTGTACATAAATCCATACACCAGGTTATTACATCAGCAATGAATTTTAACCCTTCAACAATCCAAAGCAGAGCAGACCGATGCATGTTCATTTTCATCATCTGAGTTAGATGCCACCAGCAGAAGGTTGATTTTCTTTTTTTGGTAGTTTGGGTTCTGTAGTTTCTGCATCAGAGTGTTGCTCTTTTAAGACATCTGAAAGCATTCTCCACACCTCGTCCCCCTCAGATTTTGGAAGGCACTTCAGATTCTTAAACCTTGGGTCGAGTACTGTATCTATCCTTAGAAATCTCACATGGATACCCTTCTTTGCATTTTGTCAACTCTGCTGTGAGTGTGTTCTTAAAATGAACATGTGCTGGGTCATCATCCGAGACTGCTATAACATGAAATATATGGCAGAATGTGGGTAAAACAGAACAGGAGACATACAATTCTCCCCCAGGGAGTTCAGTCACAAATTTAATTAATGCATTTTTTTTTAACGAGCATCATCAGCATGGACGCATGTCCTCTGGAATGGTGGCGGAAGCATGAAGGGACATATGAATGTTTAGCATATCTGGCAAGTACATGCCTTGAAATGCCGGCTATAAAAGTGCCTGTTCTCACTTTCAGGTGACATTGTAAATAAGTCAGCAGTATCTCCTGTAAATGTAAACAAACCTGTCTGTCTTAGCAACTGGCTGAACAAGAAGTAGGACTGAGTGGACTTATAGGCGCTAACGTTTTACATTGTTTTGTTTTTGAGTGCAGTTATGTAACAAAAAAATCTAAATTTGTAAATTACACTTTCATAATAAAGATTGGACTACAGTACTTGTATGAGGTGAATTGAAAAATACTATTTTATCACTTTTACAGTACAAATATTTGTAATCAAAATAATAATATAAAATGAGCACTGTACACTTTGTATTCTGTGTTGTAAAAGAAATCAATATATTTGAAAATGTAGAAAAACATACAAAAATATTTAATACATTTCAATTGGTATTCTATTGTTTAACATTGTGATTAATTGTGATTATTTTTTTAATCGCAGTTAATTCTTTTGAGATAATCACGTGAGTTAACTGTGATTAACTGACAGCTCTAGTTACTATAAAAATTCAGGAGCTAATCTTTACTGCTAAGGGTCTAGACTCATTGTGTAGAGCAAGGGTGCCCAACCTACAGCCCACCAGAGCATTTCATAACGCCCACAGCCTGCTTCAACAGCAGATTCATTAGTGTTTGTGTTCTTCACTGTTTTTTTCCCCATTTTCTGTAATTCTGATACACATTTTATGCACTGATTTCTTTGTTTTTAAATAAACAATGCTATACGTAGAAACAACCCATCTAAATACATACAAAACAAGCTGAACTTAAAATATATATCAGTACAGGGGACTATAAATCTGATTAAAATATGTAAAATCTGTTTGACCCACACAAGGTTGTGGCTTAGATTTATATGGCCCTCCTGTGTAATGAGGTTGGGCACCACTGATGTAAAACACGCAAATTCAAGTCAAAGGTTAAGTCATCAGTTTTTATTTCCTACACATGCCATAAAAACATCTTTCTTCAAGGAACTCTTTCACACAATGGTTCTTACCTTAACAGTTTGTTTTAGACGATGAAGTTGGGGTGGCAGTGGTAAACCTCCTACAAGAAGAACTGTTCTCATGTTTGGCAGACCAATCATCAGCTCTTTAGCTTGTCTCTCTATCTGAATGGCTAACTCTCTCGTTGGTGTCAGAATAAGTGCAGACGGAGTTTTAGTCTAAAAAGGAAAAAAAAAAAACTTCTATCCACCATCGAATTTTCATTCTTTGGTGAAAACCTAACATAAATCTTTCTACAGAGACATAGTTATGTAGTGCAGTCATTTTGATTAATTAGCTAGTAAACAGCCTACTAAAATCATTCATGGGGCCAACTCTAATATTCAACTGAAAGATAAAGGATTCTAATTGACATTTAGGTCCCTTTACACTTCTCTGGCAGTGACTGCAATGTAATGTATACCAACTTCAAAGCTCCTTTACGCACCAGAGCAGTGTAAAGAGCCTTTAGGGTATGCCTACACAGCAAAGAATAACCTCCGGCTGGCCTGTGCCAGCCAAGTCAGGCTTGAGGGATTTGGGCTGCAGGGTTGTTTCACTGCTGTGTAGACTTCTGGGTTTGGGCTGGAACCCAGGCTCTAGGACCCTGCAAAGTGTGGGGGTTCCAGAGCTCGGGAAGGGGGGGTGAGAATCTGTCAAGACTCCAATCTCCCCAACCCTTTGAACTGACATGATGGCTAGTAAAAAAGACTGTCTTCATAGATAAATGGAGCAGAGAGTTGGTTGCCATAGGTTCAGATAGAGGTCTCATAAGGTAACCGAGTACCAAACTGAGGTTCCAGGTTGTGGTGGGGTCTCTAATCTGAGGGTAGAGATTCCCCAAACCCTTAATAAACCTAGTCAATATCAAGGGAGCAAAAATGGAAAATACTTTTAACAAAGGATGAAAGGCTGGTATTTGGACCTTAATCAAACTAACTGATAACCCCAATTTCTTCAGATCCAAAAGGTAATGCAGGATGGCAGAAATTCTGGCAGGAAGGAGTGACACCACCACCAATGGAAGAAACTCTTCCATTTCTGCAGGTAAGTAGCACAAGTTGACCTCTTTCCACTATTCAGTAACATTTGTTATACCTCTTGTACCTGTTGTATTTCTATAGAGCAGGAGGATTCTAACTCTGAACCACACCCTGAGGCAAGAACTGCTAGGTTAGGATGAAGCACATGGCCCACACTCAATGAGAGGAGATGAGGAGTGGACAGGAGCTTGAGCTGCGTTTGGACACAGATGAAGCAGGTAAGGGTACCAAGCTTGTCTCAGCCATGTCAGCACTATATGGATAACTTTGGCCCTCTCCTGTCTGATTTTGCTCATCACCCTTAGTATCAGCAGTGTTGTGGGAAGGCACAGAACAGACCCTTCTTACCAGACAGAAAAGAGGTGTCCCCCAGGATTGATGGCCCAGACCTCTTCTTGAGCAGAGAAGAGGGCACCGTTCCTGTTTTTGGAGGTGGCAAAGAGATCCCCGGCAGTCCCCATTTTTTGAACATGCTGTGGAGAACTTGTGCATTTAGCTCCCATTCGTAGTCTTGAGAGCTGTACCAACATCATCAGATGTGTTGTTCTGAATACCTGGGAAACAGACTGCTGAAATTTGGGTCTGATGATCTATCCACCAGTTCCATAGTTTCATGGCCTTGGCACACAGAAGGAGAATCCTGTTCCTTCTTGCTCATTGAAACAGAACATACAAGATACATTGTCCGTCATGACCCTGATTGATGTACCTCCGATGAGGGGCAGGAAATAAAGGTAAGCGTTCCTGACAGCCCTAAGCACCAACAGATTGATGTTGAGACTGGTTTCTGGAGTTGTTCATCTTCCCTGAGTTGCGAGGATATTGAGGTGGGCTCCCAATCCCAACAGAGATCCATCTGTTATTAAAGTCACTAATGGAGCTAAGCGACAGAAAGGAATCCCTGAAAAGACACGGAGTTGATCCTTCCACCAGTGTAGGGAGTTACTCTCCTGTCTGTCCAATGTGTCTGACTGGAGAATGGATCATTCTGAGCCAACCCCGGAAGCAGTGGAGGTGTAGCCCTGCATGACTGGTCAAAGGTCAAAGGTACAAGTTGTCATGTGCCCCAGGAACTGTTCCTTATTGTAGTCTGAGGGCTACACTGAATTGCCTGTACCAGAACTGCCGAAGTTACAAATCTGTCTAAGGGAAGGTAGTCCCTGGCTGCCAACAAGTCCAAATATACCCCTATAAACTATCTTCTGTACAGGGTTAAAGTGGATTTTTTTTACATTCAGTTTCAGGCTAAACTGCAGCGGTTAACAAGGGCTGTCTGAGTGGAAGACAGCAGTGCTTCATAGGAGCTGCCCTTGAGTAATCAGTCATCGAGATATGGAAAAACTATAATTGCTTCTTGTCAGGGGTAAGTCGCCACTGCTGCCACTGCTCTTTTGTCCAGAGATCCAGTGTCTTTGTCTTACAGGGTAGACTTAGAGAAGTACCGTCTATCATGCTCATTTACTCCCCACACATCACCACCAGGGAGTTAGGTGGAGCAGGAGAGCACAAAAGGTCAGAATCCTTAAGGGGTTATCTGCCTGTTTAGATGTGGTCCGAACAGTGAAAGGTGTCTCCCATACAGTCTTAGATGGATGTAGGAGTATCTCGTTAATGGGTAACGGCACCCTGGAGGTTGTTGCGGACGATAGGATATCCAACAGTTTGTGCTGTGAATCCTTGACTTCAAGAGAAATTTGCTACCCACTTTATGACTTCTTGAAATTGCTGAAAATCTCTGGCAATGGATGGTGTTGGAGGTATAACCACCTCATCCAGAGAAGAGGATGAAATAAGTGTTTGAGGGGTGGCCTCTTTATCCGCCCTGGCTTCCTGGTCTCCAAACATCTCTTTGTGTGTGGGGAGGGGGCTCATTGGGGAGGAGAGCTGTGCAACTCTAGCCTCCCTATGAGCAGTACAGGTGGTCTGGCAAATTGCTGCCAAGAAGCATCCTAGGGGTCCCAGTGTGGCCACTAGGGGAGCCCATATGGAAGTTGGAACCAACCCTACATGCCCCTCCATCACCCTTGATAATAATAAGAATCTTCCCTGTGACTGTCGGGGGGGGGGGGGGAAGAGGAGAAAAACAATCCTCTCACTTCTTAACTAACTATAACTATACTAATTAATCAATCAACTACAGAAAAATAGAAAAGACGAAGCATGCTCGAGACAGACACACTAAGGCTCCCTCTCAGGCTGAGGCGGTTGAGAAGGAACTGAAGGGCAGTTTGTTTGTACTCACCTATATGGACTTAGTGTCCAACACAAGGAGGCATAACGCACAAGAAAGCACATTACTAACTGAAAATCTTTGATTGAGAGGCACATGCGCTGCTGAAGTGGAGCACCCATAAGGATACTATTCAAAGAACTATAGTGATTCTACTGCATTTTGGATCATCCAACCCTAAACTGCCACCAATTACTTGGAAAAGTAAAGCCATTTCCCTCCCACCCATAATAACCAATAATTATTATCCTAAAAATTAACAAGTTATAGAGACAAACTAAAGTTTTTCAGATGTCACCAGGATATAAATAAGCCATAGTGTATTAAAGGTGGGATGGGGTAGCCCCTCCTAAATTAGAGACACTTTGATTTAAACCCACCAAAAAAAATTTCAATGTTCAAATGAGAATCTGGACGGAAAAGTCACCAAACGGTATCCTGAAACTGAAGTACAGAATAGTATGCAAGATCACCCATTGCTTGAAAACTTGCACTATGAAATGTAAGCATTCATGTTAGTCTCTTTTTCTTTACTTCAAATGGTATTGGAGTTAAGTATTAAAATATGCACTGATGGGCCCCTTTTGGTGAGGTTGTGAGGAGCAGTCAGCACAGAAATAAGTTTTACCTACCCTTTAAAAATTATTTTACCCTCTGAATTCCTCTGGATATTTGCTGGTTAGCTGAAGACATCACAGCCTGAATTCATCTGTGAAATCACATGAATACCAGAAATGTCTTTACAGCCCTCATAGTATTTGTGATGTCACCGAATGATACATGCTGGAACATTAGCAACTAACTCCTAAGTTACTGGGAAAACTACATAATTATTGGGAGAAAACACACCAAAAGTGTCCTTTCAATAGGTTACTTTTTGTGAACAAAATGAAACTGCAAGTACAGTAATGTCAATTAAGAGACTATATTTCCTGCCCACCCAACTAGAAAATATTCATCGTATTAAGGGGAAAAGCTCTTTAAAAAAAATAAACTAATGAGCTTCAATACAAATCACTGCCATTTTTAATTATATTAAGAACTCTGGACTCATTAAGCTTCTCACCTCTTTCTGAATATATACATAAACTTTAATTACCTCCCTAAACTTTAATTACCTCTTCTAAGGCTTTAATAATAACTGGAAGCAGGAAGGCTGCAGTTTTTCCTGAGCCTGTGTCTGCACTGGCCACGATATCCCTTCCCAAAAGTCCAACAGGAATCATCTGCATCTGGATAGGGGTTGGAACTTCATAGCCTGAATTCTTTAAATTATAGTTTAAAGTTTCAGGAAAACCACAGTGTTCAAACTCTATAATAGGTCTTGTAACTCCTTCGCCCTGGACAACAATACCTAACTGTAATTTAAGGTTCTTGATCTGGTCATCTTGCAGGCTTAAAATAAAGGAATGTTCTTTATAAGTATAAAGCGTGACAGGCAAAAGAGTTTCTGGTTTTGATTCTACTTTCACAAGACTGTCAGAGTTTAACCCTTCTTCCTTTTCTTTAGCTGGTAAAAGATGTTTGGCTTTACATTCTAAACTACAAACATCTTCATCTGTTTTATCACAAATATATTCACCATAACGACCACAAACAACACATATAGGTTCTCCAGGTTCTGCCCAGCGCTGGGATTTGCTGAAAGATTTAATGGGTTCGTCTACAGAGGAGCTGTCTTCATCAACATTTTGGTGGTCACTTCCCAAAGATTCATCAACAAAGGGGAAGTCTGAATCTGGAAAAGTGTGTCGCTCTGTACATTCTTGTACTGCTTTATATAAATTACATCCTGAAGCAGAAGCGTCTTTTATAGCTGGCTTGACATCTCTGAAGTCTGTGGCCTCCACTAATGAGGGTTCTCCAGAAGACAACTTTTTTATTTTTGCTGTACAGCTTAGGTCATCATCAGCATTCCTCTTCACTTTAAGAGACCTTGGAACAAACATGCTTCAATATTCTGTGAAGAAAATAATTACAATTATTAAAAGGTATTTTAATGTGGCCTTGGGGAAAAGCTGCAGAGAGGAGCCAGCCAGAGACTCCAGCTGGTAGCCAAAGCAGGGACTATTGCACTGCAGCAAGGAAGCAAGGGGTAAAATAGGGTCCAGCCAGAGTCACCCCTCCCACAGCACACAGAAGTGTGGAGGGGAGACCACTGACCCCAACTCCAGGGGTGCCTACCCCACCATGTGACCTTGCAGAAAAAGTGCAGAGAGCAGCCAACCCAAGATTCCAGCCAGTAGAAGTAGCAGCCAAAGCATGGACTTTTAGACAATCAGTGAATTTTCTGCAGTATTGACTGGACTTTCTCTGCCCTGTGCTGATTGGCTGTTTGCTCCAACCCTCTCTGTCACCTTCCTTCCTAGTCTGTTCACCTCAGTTTCACTCAACACCTGGGCCTCTTACGCTCTTGAGCCCTGTCCTGTCTCCCACTGCCCTTTCCTTTCCATTTAGCTTATCCCATCCTAAGTAAATCCACTCAAAAGATGTGTATGTGTGTGTGTGTGTGTATATATATATATATATATATATATTCACATTGTTCACGCCGTTTATTATACCTCTTCCCCCACCTTTGTCTATTTCGGGTCTGTCTTGTCTATGTAGATTGTATGCTCTTCAGAGGAGACTTTGTATAGTACAATGGGACCCCACTCTCGGTTGGCCCTTAGGCTCCACTATAATAAACATGATTAATAATAATCGCCATGGTTTATTTTTACCATGAAACATTACAATCAGTGAAATGTGTTTTCAAGGCAAGAGACTGAATCAACATTCATATGTACCTAGGAGTTAATTAACAGAGGTTTTGGTTCATACAACACAGCTCAAGACTGTTGGGACCCACACACAATTTAAACCCACACACAATGACAGTATCTTCCTTTTCTCTAAACAATATTGAAAATGTTTATACCACAGGTCGGCAACCTTTTAGAAGTGGTGTGCCGAGTCTTCATTTATTCACTTTAAGACTTCTGCAATATGCTGCTCAGTTTCACTTTTGTTTCTACTGCCTGTCCCTCCCTTCTCACATTTATCTCCAGACTTCTTCTCCTTGTCCAGATCTATTCCGCCCCCAACTATCTTCTATTCATTGAACTTTTTGAAACTTTGCACTTTTAGAGAGAGGTAAGAGATTGACTCTGTGTACACAAATTTGCAGAGGGACAATAGGGTTGAAGTCTGTTATTTCTCACCTCTATACATTATTTATTTATTTAAACACAATTTTGCTGTTAACAAGCATGTTATCTCTGGAGACACAAATCCACAGTTTGAGAACTGTAAAAACTAAGCATCTCTGATGGTATCTTCTAGACTGAGCACTGAATCCCATTGGGTAGGTAGAAAGATTAACCTAAACAATCTATACAGAAGCCCCTGCAACCCCATAATATTGGGTCCCTAATCCATGAACTACTGGAACTCATTTACAAAACTTTCTTAAACATTACATGAATATATTGTCTCATACTACAGAATTATACTTTATAATCCCTATTCCATGACGAGATATATTTGAACTATAATGTATCTTAATTAAAACTATCTTTAGATAGGTTTTTTCCCTCAAAAAGCATTTTATCAAAAAAAAATCCAATTTTGTTTATTTTTAAAAATCATTGATTTTTATCCCCCCTGCTTTCACTGTTGAACTTTTCGCCTTAAATGTAGTATCACTTCTTGTTTCAGCCATCCTGCCATCTTCTTACTTATCCCTTCCAAAGCCTGACCACATACATGTTGAGGTCTAAGTTCCCTCTAAGCTGTGTGGCCATGCAGCAGGCTATCAAGGGCCACGCAGCCAGGGAGAGGCGCCTCTCCTCCAGCACCAGCCCGGGGGCTGCCAGGGCAGAGAGAGGCACTCTCCGCCAGCACCACGCTGCTGCAGCGAGAGAAGACTGGGGGGAGTCTTCTCTCCCTGCCACAGCCCCAGGGAAGCCTGCAACCCAACCTTCTCATCCCTGGCCCCACCCCAGAGCCTGCACCCCAGCCAGAGCCCTCATCCCCCTGCACCCCAACCCCCTGCCCCAGCCCTGAGCCCCCTCCTGCACCCCAAACCGCTCATCCCCAGCCCCATCCCAGAGCCCACACCCCCAGCCAGAGCCCTCACTCCCCCACACCCTAACTTTCTGCCCTAGCCCTGAGCCCCCCCCCCCACTCCGAATCTCTCAGCCCCATCCCCACAACACCTCACCTCCATATTGGAGCACATAACAAAATTCATTCCACATATGGATATAAAAAGTTACAGGGAACATTGGTCGAGGTGCCCACCATGAATCTCACACTTTTGATCTCATTTGTCACCTTCATCCTCATATTCTCCCCTTCCATCTCTATCTCATGTTTCCACCTTCTATTACCTCATTTTCTTCCCATCTCCTCTTTATATCCTCTCGCCAGCCTCCTTCAGCCTTCCTAGATAGCCCACATAACCCTTCTAAATCATTTACTAATTTTAGCTCTTAATGTGTGGAAAAAAATTAAATAAAAAGTATCCCACACTCGTTGAGATTCACGTACAGACCTACAAAATAACACAATAAGTTGTGGTGAACCTCATCCTACCTTCCCTGACCTTCCCCACCCCACTAGTTTTTGCCTTCCAGTTTGTGCTGTGCTTAGCCCCAATCCTGCATATACATCTGACTGACCAGGCCATTACCCACCACCTCACTGCCCTTAAGTCCCAGTGACTTCAACTAGATTCCACATGGATCCCTTTGCAGGACACAGGGCTCAGATTGCAAGTTTCCTGGAGAAAGAACTGTGTTTCTTACACATCTGTAAAGCGCCTAGTATACTTTGAGTGCTGCATAAGAAGTAGTATATTTCTGGGCTACAAAATAGTTTTGTTGTACAGTAGCACAGATATACTGTTGGTCAAATTGAGACAACTTTGTGAATATTGTATTAATAACTAAAAAAAAAACTTAACTGGAAATGAGACATCACCCAGGTTTAACTTTAACACATGGTTAACACAGTTGTCCAGTACAATGTCTATGGAAAATCATCATCATCAGGAAGGCAAATTCCAAAAGGAACATAGACCCCTTGCAAATCGAGCACCACCCAGACTGATCTCTGGCAAGGTGCTTAAGGTAGTCTGATTATATATTCAGTTTCTCTCTGTGATCCTCCTGAGGGGTACCAAGGGTTGAGAGACATCACACCACAACCTGCGTGCAGCAGTCTTGTCTGTGCCTGCTGTGGATCAGCTCCATGAAGCCACCAGCTTCAAACAACACAAGCACTACTTTCTAGGCCCTACTCCCCACTGTACAGGTTAGTGATAAATACAAACCAACCCAAGCCCTACAGGCATTCCCTGTAGCATCCAGTTCCTTATCCACTGAACACTCACAGAAATACCAGACCTGCTGTTCCAAAAGGAACTGTATATAACAGCTTGTTAGAGTCATTCATAGATTCATCTCAGGACCACCACTTTGCTTGCCACCACAGCACTTAGGTATATTTATAGTGAAAACAAGGATAAGTTCCTTATAAAAGAATAGAGATTCAACTGATAATGAATAAAAATATTAGAAACAAATGGTTAAATATAAAACAAAATCATAATACACTTTCTAGAAACCAAATTTAACCAACAAGTTAACCTCCTCTCTAAAGAAGTTTATCTCACCCATCCAGCATTTTCAAGCAAGACTGGTTGAGAATGCTTTGTCATGAAGCAAACTCGCTGTCCATTTTCTTCCTTACTGAAGGGTGACAGACTGTCTTCTTTGTCCCTCAAACAGAGAAAACCTTCATGTGCACCTCAAGATAGGGAACTCCGTCCTCCTCCCACACTCGCTTTTTTTCCCCCCATCCTCTTGGTTTCTTCCTTTGAAGTTCCCATAATATTTCATTTGCATTTGATTCTGACTGGTGAGTGGCAACTCCTTGTGAACTATACAATACTTATTGTACATTTAAACAGCCAGATAGATAAACATTTCTTGTCTGACAGAAAACCCGTTTTTCACCTTTGCTGGTGACCAGTACCTAGATAGAGACACTAAGAACTTCAGTATATATACACAAACTCCTTACATAGTTTCTATACATACATTTCACAATAATATTGATGACCAGAGTGATACAGGATTTTATTAGAGATATGACATGACACTCTTCTGGTGAGCTAGAATGTAAATACCTGACTCAGGAGATTCCTGTAACCCAATACAGTTGTGCCCGTTGCCAGTTGGCACTAAGAGAGAGACTCCTGGGTCACAAGCCCATCACTAACAATCTTGTCACTCCACCAAAGTTTTTGGCGCTCATGTGCTCGCTGCCCATGTAGCAGCATTCCTTGGTACACAAGCTTTGGAATTTATTGGTCTTCCTCTCTGAACTTCTCCTGCTCCTCGATATGGAGCAGCTGACTGAAGAAGAGAATCAAAAACATCAATCTGGTGTTCTTCAACTTTCCTCGGGTTCCATAGAGCTCAGCTTTGCAGCAAGAGATGGGTCCCATCTCTATAGGAGTTCGGTAAGGCCACGTTCTGTCACCATTATTGTCCAAGATTGTCACTGACTGGTTGATGGATAAGCTTGAGAAGACAACTATTGGTAGCATTGAGCTGAACATTCTGCTTCAAGATCCTGAATATGCCAATGACATTGTCTTGTTAGCTTGGCTCAGTTTGGTGAATCACACTGCAGCTGATCACTGATCTGGTTAGACAAGAAGCAGCGTATACTGGCCTGGTTAGAAGCAGAGATAAAACTAAGTTCATGGCCATTACCATCAGTCTCCAGCTCCATATTACAACCAGCTCAATACTAACATATCCAGATGGGACATGAAAGTGGTGGGCAGTGTTAGAGACAGTGCCGGAGGATGCTCAAAAGATGTGGATGTCCATATATCAGCAGCTGTACTGGTTTGAGCCTTTCAGTAGCCTCCGTCAGGATATCATGACATCAAGCTTGTCTATGGAAAAGATCAACTACAAAAATAGGAACGAACTTGCAGGTTTTTAAATTGATACCATGCAAGAATATAATTGAAAATAAGAATCATGTTATAGAATTATAGGCAGTGCCCTCTAAAGTAACATTACTTAACACTTTCCATATAAGATCATTTTCAGTTGCTTATCATTGTGCCAAACTTTAAGTGTTTGCGCTGAAATCTTCTACTCCAGGTGTCTATCTCAAATTGAATTTTTTTGGAAAGTTTCAGCAAAAACAGTTCAATTGTTTCTAAGACCAAGGTTTGTAAGTTGTTTTATTATCAGTTGCTAAAAATTTGTTCAGCCATTTCACTGAAAAGCTGTAGAGCAGGGGTGGCTAACCTAAGCCTGAGAAGGAGCCAGAATTTACCAATGTAGTTTGACAAAGAGCCACAGTAATACATCAGCAGCCCCCACATTAGCTCCCCCACTCCCACCTACTGGCAGCCCCGCTGATCAGCACCTCCCCCTCCCTCCCCACACCTCCCAATCAGCTGTTTCATGGCATGCAGGAGGCGGGGGGTGGGGGGGAGGAGGACACTGCAGGCTCAGGGGAGGGGGCAGGAGGGAATGGAATGGGGGCAGGGCCTGTGGCAGAACCTGGGGTTTAGCAGTGAGCACTCCCCGGCATATTGGAAAGTTGGCGCCTGTAGCTCCAGCCCTGGAGTCGGTGCCTATACAAGGAGCCACATATTAACTTCTGAAGAGCCACCCCTGCTGTAGGGCTTCCATGCTTTAGAACAGAGACTTGAAATTTGGCAGGGAGGTCCACCTCCAGCCATCAAGGAAACTGTTTGCTGTCCTGTGAAAATCTACACAAGTTTGGCCAAACTATAAGCCTCTGAAAATTGTCATTTTGTATTGCTCAGTAGAGGCTTGTTAATGGCCCTGTGGGGAAAAAACCACATGTGATCTTGTAAGTTAAAGACTACATCAAAATGCATACACACAAGGAAGCTCAATTAAGGTTGCATGGGCATTCTGTCATTCCAAACTTTTCAGTGTTTGACTTTGTAACCTCAGCATTATTTTAGGGGATATTTTTGGTATGTAATTTTATTTTAAAATTCAGACTCTCTGTATACATGAAATGCAAACCAAACTGATGTTATCTGAATTCACTACCAAGCTGGGAGGGGTTGCAAGTGCTTTTGGAGGATACGATTAAAATTCAGAATGATCTGGACAAACGTTGGAGAAACGTCTGGAGAAATGTTCTGAAGTAAATAGGATGAAATGCAATAAGAACAAATGCAAAGTACTCCACTTAGGAAGGAACAATCAGTTGCACACATATAAAGTGGGAAATGAATGCCTAGGAAGGAGTACCGCGGAAAGGGATCTAGGAGTCATAGTGCATCACAAGCTAAATATGAGTCAACAGTGTAATACTGTTGCAAAAAAAAAAAAAAAAAAAGCAAACATCATTCTGGGATGTATTAGGCAGGAGTGTTACAAGCAAGACAAGTAGTAATTCAGGGGTTCTCAAACTGGGGGTCGGGACCCCTCAGGGGGTCATGAGGTTATTACATGGCGGGGGGGGTTTGCAAGCTGTCAGCCTCTACCCCAAACTCCACTTTGCCTCCAGCATTTATAATGGTATTAAATACGTAAAAAAGTGTTTTTAATTTAAAAGGGGGGGAGGGTCGCACACGGAGGCTTACTATGTGAAAGGGGTCACCAGTGCAACAGTTTGAGAACCACTGAAGTAATTCTTCCACTCTACTCTGCGCTGATTAGGCCTCAGCTGGAACATTGTGTCCAGTCTGGGCACCACATTTCAGGAAAGATGTGGACAAATTGGAGAAAGTCCAGAGAAGAACAACAAAAATGATTAAAGGTCTAGAAAATATGTCCTATGAGGAAAGACTGCAAAATACAGGTATGTTTAGTCTGGAGAAGAGAAAACAGAGAGGACATGAAAAGATTTTTCAAGGACATAAAAGGTCATTACAAGAAGGAGGGAGAAAAACTGTTCTCCTTAACCTCAGAGGATAGGACAAGAAGCAATGGGCTTAAATTGCAGCAAGGATGGTTTAGGCTGGACTTTAGGAAAAACTTCCTCTCTGTCTGGGTAGTTAAGCACTGGCATAAATTGCCTAGGGAGGTTGTAGAATCTCTGTCATTGGAGATTTCTAAGAGCAGGTTAGACAAACACCTGCCAGGGATGGTCTAGGTAATACTTAGTCTTGCCTTGAGCGTAGGGGACTGGACTAGAAGACCTCTCAACCCTTCCAGTCCTACGATTCTATTCTCTCCGCACTCCTTTTATAACATAATATTTTCTTATTGTAAAAATATTTTGCATATATGTAGACCCTTTTGTCCACATATTTCAAAGCACTTTCAAAACATTAAGTAAACCTTACAATACCCACATAAAGCAAAACACTATTATCTGAATTTTACATATAGGGAAATGTATGCACCGATAGTTTAAGTAGCAAGGTCAGTCATTCAGTGAATCAGAACTCATGATTACTAGATATTTACTCACATTTAAACAAACCCTTCTTTCCCACTGTAAGATTCCTTTAGAACAATATTACGATAATATCCAAGGAGTGCACTGATATTTTCAGTAGTTTATAATGGTATATAACACTGGTCAAAATTTTTCAGTCAAAATTGTTTTTCAGTTGAAAGTTGGATTTTCAACCCAATGACATTTTTCATGAAGTGTCTGCTTTCTGTAGAAACTTTAAATTTTTTGTCAAAAAAATAAACATACAAAAAAATCCAAATATTTTGATTTGGATCTCCTGCTGTAGTGCCTCTGGGAGCTGTAGTTCAGTTTCCTCATATCTACATTCTCCTCTAAGGGCTGGACTCCCCACTCAAACTGCATCTCCCAGCTGTGCACAACAGTGAGGAGCTTAAAAACGTAAACCCTAAACATGCCCACCCAGAAGACTAGGAAAAATAATAAAATTTGCATTCTTTTTTATTAATCTCATAGATTTTGGGGGCCTTACTCATTATCTTTGAGTACTTGCAGCAAGTATGTTCCACATCACAAACATTTTGTTGCTAGTGATGTTTAACACCAGGCTGTCCTGTCTACACTAGAATTTACAATTGTGTTATTAATCAACCTGTGTTAAAACACAACTAAAAATACAAATGAAGACATAGACTTGGGCCATGTCTACTTGAGGGGTGCTTTGCCCCTAAAGGTATCATATAATTAGGGCCCTACCAAATTCATGGCAGTGAAAAAACACATTATAAACTGTGAAATCTGTTCTCCTCCGTGAAATCTGGCATGCAGCTGGGGGCTCCTAACCTGCGCAGGACTCCAGGGCTTGTCTACACTACCGCACAGGGTCAATCTAAGATACGCAACTTCAGCTATGTGAATAGCGTAGCTGAAGTCGATGTACTTCGATCTACTTACTGCGGTGTCTTCACCGTGGTAAGTCGACAGTTGACACTCTCGACAACTCCGCTTGCGCTTCTTGTTCTGGTGGAGTACCGGAGTTGACTGGAGAGTGCTCAGGGATCGATTTATCGCATCAACGCGATAAATCGATCCCTGCTGGATCAATCACTGCCCGTTGATCCGGTGGGTGGTGTAGACAAGCCCCTGTTCCCAGCTGGGGATGTGGAGGCATGAGACTTCCTCTTCCCCTTCAGGTGCTGCTCCCAGAGTGGGTCAGACCCACCTCTGGGATCTCCCTGGGCTGGAAGAAGGTTGGGCAGCTCCAGCTGTTACTACCGCGCACGGAGATGCTGCCGCTCCAGCTGTCACACACACACCCTGTGGAGAGGCTGCGCCTCCAGCTGTCACACACACGCACACCACCCCGTAGAGAGGCTGCGGTGCCAGCTGTCACACACACCTTCCAGTGCACAGAGGCTGCACCTCCAGCTGTCAGCCCCCTTCTTGGGCAGCAAACTTCCAGGAAAACGCATACACACAGTCCATACCCTGTGACCCTCACTTCTGCACTGCTGCTGGTGGAGGCACTGGCTTTAGAGCTGGGCGCCTGGCCAGCAGCCTTTTTCTATGGCTGCCCAGTGCTGAAGGCAGCACACTGTCAGCAGCAGGGAAGAAGTAAGGGTGGCAATCCCATGACACCCCCCCCCACCCCCTGCACGCGCACACACACACACACACACACAATATAGCCTTGCAACCATCCCACCCTGACGGCCTTTTAGGTCAGAACCCCAAAAGTTACAACACTGAAATTTCAAGTGTAAATATCTGAAAACATGAAATCGACTAATTTAAAAAATCCCTGGCAGTGATCTTGACCAAAATGGACAGTGAATTTGGAAGGATCCTAAACTATAATGACAAAGTGCTCCTCGCACAGACAACAAACTGGTAAAACCGAGATTTGCCAACCATCCCGTACCCCACACACTCCAAAATAAACCTACCGTGGGGCGTATGACAGCATACCTATGTCAACCAGGGATCACACCCCTGGCCTAGCTATGCCAACAGAAGTTGTTTGCTGTGGAGACACGGTTCTGGACAGGAGATGGTGGGGCAGCGCAGCTAGAAACTGGGGCTTGATCTACACTAGTAACTCGCCTGTCTAGATAACATCACTTATGGGGTGCAGTTGTCTTTTTGCGACATTTCTATACCGGCAAAAGCCTTAGTGCAGGTGCCGTGACAATGGCAAAGAAAGCCCCTGCCGAACCGCTACTCTGGCCAGGGAGCGGAACCAGTCTGGCAGAAGCGCTCACTTGCTGCGTAGCCATGGGGCAAACCCCGGCTAGGGTGGACAAGGCCCCAGCCCAGCCCCTACGTTCTCCCCGGGGACACAGGAGAGAGCTCAGCCATCCCGCCTCTCCAGGGCCCACCGGCGCACGGTCTCGTTCATACCGCTCCCCACGGCAAGGTGGATGCAGCCCCCGCCCAGGGGACCCCCTACTGCAGGGCTTGGGCTGCCCGGTGCAGACACTGACCGGCCCGTCCCCCGGCGCTGCGCAGCTCCCCGCCGCCCGCCTCGCTGCAGACGGGACCCACAGCCCCGCCGGCGCCGCTGCTTTAGAGCCAGCGCGCCCCTGGGACGAGGAGTTGCTGGGTAACGTAACTTACTGGTACCTCCCTGCCATGCGCCTCAACACCAGCCCGACCTTCCCGTAGAAAATGGCGACACCACAAGCAGCGAGAAAATCGAGCGGCCAGAGACCAAGCCAGGCGGCCTCTCAGTCCCCACCCCGGCGGTGCGTGCGGGGACGGCAACCAGAGTGCATGCGCTGGAGCAGCAAATCACAGAGGGTGGGGGTAGGGGGTGAGGAGTAGGGTGACGTGGGCGGGAAAGGAGAGAATGGGGATGGAGAGGGACGATATCGACTGGGGTGGCGGGAGAGGAGGGAGAACCTGACGGGACCTGAGGACAGAGGGTGGCGATGGAGCAGGCAGCAAAGCCAGGAGGGGCCAATGTACGGGGGGTTCTGTTGAAAAGCCCCTGGTGGGACATGCAAGAATCAAATGTCAAAAAGCAGAGCGCTTAGGGAACGGGAGACGGCGACGCCCAACGCCGAGGTCCCCGTCCCAAAAATACCCCAGCAAGGTGATTAAACAGAGACAGCGGGCTCCACTGCAGCACACGGCCCAGGAGGGGAAAGGAGAGTGGACGGACAGGTGGCGGTTGTACAGCAGAGCTGCAGTTACAGCGGAGGAGGCAGCTCCCTCAGTCTCAGCCCTTCCTCACAGGCCCTTATAACTGTCTATAGAAAAACTTTCTTGTGCCTGAAATTTCTCCTGGGCCTCCATCTTTTCTACAACATTTCGCTGATGCTGAATTACTGTTTTGCAGGGTTTCAAAAAAAAGGGTGGGTGGGTGCTTTTTTTTTTTTTCCTTCCTCTTCTTTCCTCTGGAATAATTTAAATGTGACTGAGATTTCACACATGGCATGTGCATGCACTCCTCAGTGAGAAGCGCATGCCTTTGCTGAGGGGGAAAGAATGGAATAGAAAAAAATGGAGTATGGATAACCAGGTAGCTGTATGCGCCCAAGTGAGTTTGTCACTGAATAAATACAATGGGGGTATACCTAGATGACACGTGATATATATGCAATATGGTATTTTCTATCAATTTTCAGCTTGGAAAAGAGATGACGAAGAGAAGATATGATAGAGATCTATAAAATTGTGAATTGTGTGGAAAAAGTGAATAAGGAAGTGTTATTTACCCCGTCACATAACACAAGAACAAGGAGCACCCAATGAAATTAATAGGCATCAGGTTTAAAACAAACAGAAGTACTTCTTCACACAATAGAGTCAACCTATGAAGGCCAAAACTATAACGGGGTTCAAAACGCAATTAGATAAGTTCATAGGTTCATAGATAAGAGCATAGGTCCATCAATGGCTATTTGCTCAAATGGTCAGAGGTACAACTCCATGCCGTGGTGTATCCCTCTTCTCTGATTGCCAGAAGCTGGGGGTGGATGATGGGATGGATCACTCAATGATTGCCCATTCTGTTCATTCCCTCTGAAGCATCTGGCATTAGCCACTACTGGAAGACAGCATACTGGGCTAGATGGACGACAAGTCTGACCCAGTATGGTTGTTCTTATGAATTATTATCAAAAGTTCTGCTACCATTTCTTGCCATCTAGTTTCAGCAATTCTGCATCTTTTTCTGCAGTGCCCTCCCTGAATGCAGTAATCCAATCCATGCATAGTTAATTATATTAGACTTTTAGAATATAAATTCTCCCAGGAAGAGCTTTTCCTCTTTCATTAATTGGATTTGGAAGATCCTTGTGGTCCTGAGCTCAGTAGAGTCATTTGAAGATGCAGTAGTCAAGTTTTGATGCCATGCTAGAACAGCCTGGTGCAGTGACATTCTGTTAAAGGGGTCATGAACTGCCTAAGCCTATTATACAGTATTTCAGCTTTCTATGTTAAGAGACCACTGCAAAATTGGAGATTAACAAATTTTCTTAGTATCCATTCATAAAAATTCTCCCTCAAATTTGGGAGTTTCTTTTTAATCCAAGAGGCTATAATATTAGAAAAAGCAAATTAGAAACGTACATGGGTTAAGAAAAAACAGGTTAAGATCTGCTACACCTGCATCCCTATTTTCTACAGAAATCTGCATATACAGATATATATCTTTACTGCAACAGGCAAGGCTACTACTCTACCATTGTTGCTACATTCAATATTGCAAACGTTTTTGTGTTTGGCAAGAGGCTAGCTGAAACTTCCTCCAGTTAAAATTACTTTATCTGTTGGTCCCAATCTGCACCAAAACTAAACTACAGAGTCTAACAAGCTATAGCTGTGATTTGCATATCATTTGGTGGCTCTATAATCATCTTCATTGGACAGCTGTTCTTGGTACCTATTGCTGCTGACCTCAGAAATTCACCAACGTAATTGGAGATGCTGGCCCCTTCCTATTGCTACTAATTTTCTAGTGATCCAGCAACTCTCCTCAGCTGGGAGGTCATGCTGACATGACCAGTGACCTGCATATTTAGAAGGCTATTCTGTTGATTGTTATATTTGGAGGGAAGAATGGGGGAATATGTTGCCCACAGTGTATTCAGGATGAACTCATTAATACAAGAATTGTTGAATTTGTCTGTTATATAGCCACAACAACTGTGCCTTTATGATGACTAAGTCTTGGAATAGAAAATGTAACAATGTGGGATAACCATGATGTGTATGTGTTATGTTTTTTAACTGATGCACAAACCCTTCGCTCAGATTTCCTATATTTGGACACAACATACCTGTGTTTTTTTGTTTAAATGTATTTTATGTAATGTATTAATACCAAATATTGTATAATGAACATAATAAAATGACTACAAAATTAGACTAGAAATCATATGTACTACAATAGATAACGTTCATAGCTAAGAACCTTATCACTGTAGAAGTAGGACAATCCACTCAAACTGTGCATATGATCATGGTATGGAAGACCACAAAAATATTCTGTAATTGAATACCTTGGCAGAACTTCAGACTTGAAAATGTAATGGCCCAGTATATTTTTTTACTCAAATTATTGAGTCCAAAATTATGCTTCATGAACAAATTCAAGTTTCTTGTTTCTTCCAGGATTTACTTAGAATGTTTACTAGTTCACAGAATTTTCAAATATTTCACTTTTCAGAATTCTAGGATCTCTGCAGTTGTCCTGTAATGCTGAGGAATGCACCTTTCCAGAACACGGACAGAGTGTGGGGCACTGAAATACAAAGGCTGTGCATCTGTGAAATTCATAAGGACTGAGAATCATGCTTGTAGATCCTAATGGGAGACATAAACACAGTGGTGATCTTTGATCACTGTACCTGTGTCAAAACAGTAATCGACTTTGAAAAGGGAAAAGAAGGGCATGATAACAATTATAATAGCTCCTAGTCTAGAGTAAAATATGTATCACAGCATCTAACATGAAAATTGCCAAATATCTCATAGGACTGAGTTTGATAACTCTGTTTTACAGAAAACTGAGCTTTGAACAAATCCAACATAACAGCAGCAGCATTCTTTGTTGTTGAATCTTTGGATGTCAATGATAGTTTTCGGTTCAAACTCCGAAACTTGAATAATACTGTCTATAGCAGTGGTCTCCACCCTTTTTATGCACAAGATCACTTTTTGAATTTAAGTGCAACCTAGGATCTACCCCGCCCTACTCCCCGGGCCCCATGCCCTTCTCCTCTGTCGCTCGCTCTCCCTCCCTCAGTTTCACCGGGCTGGGGCAGGGGGTTAGGATGCAGGAGGGGGTGCAAGCTCTGGACTGGGGCTGAGGGGTTTGGAGTGTGGGAGGGAACTCCTGGCTGGGCAGGGGGTGGGGTTGCAGGAGGGGGCTCTGGGCTGGGGCAGAATGTTGGCAGGCAGGAGGGGGTACATGGTGCTAGCTCCAGAAGGGAGCTCAGGGCTGGGACAGGAGGTTTGGGGGGCACGAGGAGGTTCAGGGTGCAGGCTCTAGGAGGAGGCTCAGGGCTGGGGTAGGAGGTACTGAGTGCTGGCTCCGGGAGGGGGCTCAGGGCTAGGGTGCAGGCTCCCGCTGGGTGGCACTTACCTCAGGTGGCTCCTGGTCAGCAGTGCAGCCGCGCTAAGGGAGGCTCTCTTCCCGTCCCTGCCCCACACCACTCCCAGAAGCGGCCATCATGTCCCTGTGGCCCCTGGGGGGGTGCACATGGCTCTGCGTGCTGCCCCTCTCTGCAGGCAGCAGCCCCGCAGCTCCCATTGGTTACAGTTTCCCATTCCCAGCCAATGGGAGCTGCAGAGGCGGTGCCTGCAGGCAGGAGCAGCATGCAGAAACCCCTGCCACTCCAGCCCCAAGGGCCTTGGGGCATGCTGGCTGCTTCGGGAGCAGCGCAGGGCCAGGACAGGCAGGGAGCCTGCTTAGCCCCGCTGTGCCACCAGACTTTTAGTGGCCGGAGATCGCAACTGACTGTCAGAGGCTACAGGATCGACTTGTTAACCGCTGGTCTACAGGATAAAGAAATTACATGTTTTTGTTGTCACACAACATGATCTTGCTGTTCTGAGCTGCAAAGTACAGGAAATTTCTTTGTCTAATATGTGTCTTTCTATGGAAAGAATAATTTAATCAGTGGGTATTTCTATTCTTCTTATATTATGCAATGATTCATTTTTGGTTGCATGCCTTTCCATTTTTGACTCTGTATTGTATGCTGTTCCATGAGAACACTAATGCATTTGTAATGAGTGTCCTTTTATTAGATTTGACATTTTTGATCATCATTTGTTAGTTATAAATGCAACATAATAGCACACATTGAGATTCCCCCATCAGAAATCCTGCCTACAACTATATCTTTATCCATTTAGCAGTTTTCTTTTCTTCAGTGTTTAATGAATTAGTAGATGAGTTCATACTTTTCCCTCACAGTGAAATACTACATCAAGAGATAAAAGCAGGTTACAGAAATATTTTAAATCTAAACATTTTAATAAGCTTTGTTAGAGATATCATTATTCAATCTAGTTAGAGACTAAAAGAAACTGAGTACTCAGAGAGCAATCTGGGGGATTATATTACTAATCCGAAAAGGAACTCTAAAATACCCCTAGCTCTCACAGCATGCTTAATTATCTAAAAACCTGTTTTAAATTGTTCAATATTAGAATGTTAGATTTGATTATGAAGTCATAATTGTTAATCTTTCCTGAGCTGAAAACTTTTTTACTGCCTGTAGAAGGAAGATGAGAAACCATAAATCCATATACCTAATTGTTTCCTCTGTGTCTATACCAGAATTTATGAACTAGAATTTGTAGGGTAACATGATGCATAGCAGAATTCACACAGAACTGGGGATACATCACATTTACACTTAGGATGAACATTAAAGCATTAGGAGGGAGGGAAAAACACTTTTTTGCCCTATTACTATTTTATTATTTGTTTTCACTAGTGACCATAATATGCTAAAAAAACAACAAGGAGTCCGGTGGCACCTTAAAGAGTAACAGATTTATTTGAGCATAAGCTTTTGTGGGTAAAAACCCCACTTCTTCAGATGCATGGAGTGAAAATTACAGATGCAGACATAAATATACTGGCACATGAAGAGAAGGGAGTTTCCTTACAAGTGGACAACCAGTGTTGACAGGGCCAATTTGATTAGGGTGGATGTAGTCCACTCCCAATAATAGATGAGGAGATGTCAATTCCAGGAGAGGCAAAGCTGCTTTTGTAATGAGCCAGCCACTCCCAGTCCCTATTCAAGCCCAAATTAATGGTGTTAAATTTGCAAATGAATTTTAGTTCTGCTGTTTCTCTTTGAAGTCTGTTCTGAAGTTTTTTTGTTCAAGTATAGCTACTTTCAAATCTGTTATAGAATGTCCAGGAAAAAAGAAGTGTTGTCCTACTGGCTTTTGTATGTTACCATTCCTGATGTCCGATTTGTGTCCATTTATTCTTTTACGTAGGGACTGTCCGGTTTGGCCAATATACATGGCAGAGGGGCACTGCTGGCACATAATGGCATATATAACATTAGTAGATGTGCAGGTGAATGAGCCTCTGATAGTGTGGCTGATGTGGTTGGGTCCTCTGATGGTGTCGCTAGAGTAGATATGGGGACAGAGTAGGCAACGAGGTTTGCTACAGAGATTGGTTTCTGGGTTAGTGTTTCTGTGGTGCGGTGTGTAGTTGCTGATGAGTATTTGCTTCAGGTTGGGGGGCTGTCTGTAAGCGAGGACTGGCCTGCCTCCCAAGGTCTGCGAGAGTGCGGGATCGTTTTCCAGGATAGGTTGTAGATCGTTGATAATGTGCTGGAGAGGTTTTAGCCATCGTGTACAGTCCCCAGCTAAAACCAAATAGCCATTTTGATAACCCCCAGTCTGACACCCTGTGACGGCCTGTACCTACCCCTTGACAGAAGCATTCATAGATATAAAAAAAGTGGCCATATCTTTTTTGCAAACAACAAAAAATAATACATTTTTCTGTATTATATAGAATTTGTGAGCTCCAAAAAGAGCAAACATCAGCTTTATCCTGTGGTTCTCTCTTTAAAGGCTACTAACTCCATTGACATTAGATAACTGCAGATATTATTTTGTACACAAATTATAAAGACAATATATCTAGGAATATAGAATCTAAGAATGTGGCAAATCTACTTTTTGAGAAAGAGTGGATACTGAATTATAACTGAATTATAACTGTTTTTTTCTGTCTAATAGCAACATGTTAAGATCTTACTATGACTACCAATAACTTAAGTTAAAATGGTACATCATGCAAAGCATGACGTTGTCTTCCTTGTTGAGTTGTGGAAGACATCTTAACCAACCCACAAAGATCTACTAGTCTCTTCAGCTACTTAAAACTTCCCTGAATAGGGACCTGATCAAAAGCTTATCAAAGTCAATAAGGGTCTTTCCATTGTCTTCAATGAGCTTGGCTCAGGCCCCAGATTCTCACAAAGAATCATCCAGGTAAAATGCTAATCTCCATTTTGAAGGATTAAATCTATAACAAGTCACACTGAAGGCTATCTTTTCCACACTATGATAAGACCCTAGTAGCTGCTGCTCCCTCTGCTTTTCCGTCTACAGAAACAGAGGTGTTGGGAGAGAGAGTATGAGAGGCTACAGCTGCGTTCACCAGGCCAAGAACTACACAGTGCAGAACTGCTCATCTTTTGAGAACAACCAATGGCCCCCCTCCACCAAATATCCTGAACAACAGATGGAGAACAGGGACCCCTCAACTGCGTTTCCATCACATTAAAAATTCTACTGAAGGGAGAAGGGAGTGGGTTCCACGTAGGCATTTTGAATTAGCTGGGTTTTCCCTTCTTGCTGGACTAACAGCCCTGCAGTACAGAATTGCTTCTCTTCTGAGTAAAGCCCCACCCTTCATCTCTCAATTAAAACGTTTGGACGAGGGGAGAGTATGAAGAAGGCAGTGGGAGTATCTCACAAAAAATGGACAGCTGGATATTTTCCAATATAGTTTGGCATTCTATTTTTTTTTAGATATGGTCTGTTTGCTTTTATCTGTTTTAATCACATATGTAACTACATTTTCTGATATCTTGTTATTTTTGTTATCCAATATTCAAATTACATGTGTGTACAAAGAGAGGAAGCAGTCAAATTTGAATGAATTCATGTAGAAATTATATTAATTTGGGGAATTGTCCCCTACCTAATTGTATTACCACTTTTTATAATTGATCCAGTTTGGAATAAACTCAGACACTTTTCAGTGCACAAGTTCTAACATGAAAACAGTGAAATCCTATGGTAAAATTTCACTCTATTAAAAATTCTACTACAGAAGGGCAGGAGATTATATTGGATTGTTTTGTGCTTGGGTAGCTCCAAATCAGGCAAAACTCTATGGGAAGTAAGGAAGTAAAAATCTCAAATAATTCTTCAGATGTGCTGGGGACCATTTGTTCTTTCACAAGGTGGAGAAAGTAACCAGGCACAGCCATTTTAAACTTTATTCTGACCAATAAGGAGGAATTGGTGGTGAATCCATAGGTAGAAAGCAATTTGCGTAAGAGTGATCATGAAATGATACATTTCATGATTCTGAAGAAAGGAAGCAGCAGAGTAAAGACAACAATTAAAAAAAAAAAAACACTTTAACAAATCAAAGAACTGGAGGTAGGATCCCTGGTAAGAAAATCTAAGGGAAAAATTTGCTCAGGAAAACTGGCAGTTTCTCAAAGCGACAACATTAAAGGCACAATAGCAAACTAGCCCAACATAAAGGAAAGGTAGGAAGAAAGGTAAGAGGCCAATGTGGCCTCTCTTTAGTGAAAATCAAAAAGGAATCCCTAGAAAAAGTGGAAACATGGACAAATTGATAAACAAGTATGGGAAAAAATCAGAAAGGGTAAGGCACAAAATGAATTACACCTAGCATGGGACATAAATGGCTGTAAGAAGTTGTTCTGTAAATACATTTGAAGCGAGAGAAAGTTACAGGAATATGTGGAACCATTACTGAATCAGGAAGGATCGCTAATAACAGACAACATCAAGAAGACTAAAATGCTTAAGGCCTATTTTGCTTCAGTCTTCACTAAAAAGATTAATTGTGACCAGATGCTTAACATAATATTAACAAGGGGGAAGGAAGATAAATTAGAGCAAAGAAAGAACAGGTTAAAGAGTAAGATAAGTTAGATGTATTCAAGTCAAGGCCTGATGAAATTCACCCTAGGATACTTAAGGAACTAGCTGCAGCACTATCAGAAGCATTAGCATCCGATGAAGTGAGCTGTAGCTCACAAAAGCTTCTGCTCAAATAAATTTGTTAGTATCTAAGGTGCCACAAGTTCTCCTTTTCTTTTTGCGAATACAGACTAACACAGCTGCTACTCTGAAACCTATCAATTATCTTCGGGAATTCATGGAGGATGGGTGAGATCCCAGAGGACAGAAGAGCAAACATTGGTCCCCTTTTTACACACAGATACTAAGAGAACCCAGGGAATTACAGATCAGCCAGCCTAACTGCAACACCTGGAAAGATACTGGAACACATTATTAAGCAATCAATTTGTAAGCATCTAGAAGATAATAGGGTTATAAGTAATATCCAACATGAATCTGTCAAGAACAAATCATGCTAGACCACCTAATTTCCCTTTATGACAGGGTTACTGGCCTAGTGGAGTAGAGTGAAAGCAGCAGATATATCTTGATTTTAGTAAGTCTTTTGACACAGTCCCCTGTGACATCCTCACAAGCAAACTACAGAAATGTGGTCTAGGTGAAATTACTGTAAGATGAGTGCACAAATCCCGGGTTGAAAAACCATATTAAAAAAGTAATTAACATTGGTTTCCTGTCAAACTGGGAGGACGAATCTGGTGGGGACCCACAGGGTCTGTCCTGGGTCTGGTACTATTCAATATTTCAATTAATGAGTTGGATAATGGAGTGCACAGTATGCTTATAAAATTTGCAGATGACACCAAGATGGAAAGGGTTGCAAACACTTTGAAGGGCAGGATTAGAATTCAAAATGGTAAATTGATAAATTGGAAAGGTCTGAAATCAGAAAGATGAAATTCAATAAAGACAAGCATGAAGTGCTATAGTTAGTAAGGAAAAAAATAAAGGCAAAAAAATACAAAATGGGAAATAATTGGCTAGGTGGTAGTACTACAGAAGAGGATCTGGGAGTTAGAGTGGATCACAAATTGAACATGAGGCAACAACATGATGCAGTTGCAAACAAGGCTAATATCATTTTGGGGTGGAATATCATATATTTCACACAGGAGGTAACGGTCCCACTGTACTCAGCACTGGTAAAGCCTTAACTGGGCTACTATGTCCAGTTTTGGGTGTCACACTTTAAGAAAGATGCAGACAAACTGGAGAGAGTCCAGAGGAGAGCAAGAAAAATGATAAAAGGTTTAGAAAACCTGACCTATGAGGAAAGGTTAAAAATCCTGTGTATGTTTAGTTTTGAGAAAAGAAGACTGAGGGGAGCACCTGATAACAGTCTTCAATTACATTAAGGGATGTTATAAAGTGGAAGGTGATCGATTGATCTCCATGTCTACTGAAAGTAGGACAAGAAGTATCTGGCTCAGTCAGCAGCAATAGAGATTTAGGTTAGATGTTAGGAAAACCTTTCTACTACAAGGCTAGTTAAGCTCTGGAACAGGTTTCCAAGTGAGGTTGTGGAATCTCCATCACTGAAGGTTTTAAAGAACAGGTTAGACAAACACCTGTCAGGGATGGTCTAAGTGCAGGGGCTGGACTAGATGGCCTCTCATGTTCCCTTCAGTCCTACATGTCTACAATTCTTTAATTATGAAGCTGCGTCCAGCTTCCTGAGACCAGGCCACTCCACTTCTGTACACTCTCAACACACAATTTCCTTCCTGTTCCAACCATCTTCAAATGGTGACAAACCCTTCTTGTCTGTTTGCAATGCCCTATGTCCTCTTGTCACACCTACTCCCCTTACATAGCTCAGGAAGCCAGGATGTAGTGCTAAAGTGCAATTGTCCAAGTGAGGGAGGGAAGTTAAGAGATTGATTCTGTTATGGCTTGCTGGCACCAGGGTCAGATGGTACTGCAGCTGGAAAGTTAGGGATGGTGCTGTCTCTTGAGAGCAGATCGAGCAGTGTCCCTGGAAGCATAAAGCTCTGTGCAGCTGCATAAATAACTTATGCCTAAGGCAACTAATATTTATACCTCAAGTAGCTTCAAAAAATATCACAGACACAAACTGCATATTACTGGCTTACACAAGTCATCCGGTTCACTGGAAAACTGAAAGTCTGTGGTATTTGCACAAATTACACAGAACATGAGATAATCCTGCAAACTTACTTACAAGCACTTATTACATTTTGGAGGATAGCACTTAGCATACATTTCACTATGTGTAAATTATGAGGCATCATCTGTATTTATAATGAAATACATACTCTATATACAGAAGAACAGGGCCCAAATTTAACTTCTGGCCAAAACCTGGGATCCTTCTTCAGACCAAACCCAATGGGTGCAGCTAAAGAAAGGAAAAATGGGGAAAGTCAATCAGGATTTTACCCTTTAAGAGAGTTTCAATGCCTACGTTATTTTTGTTTAAGTACAACAAATCCAAAATCTAGTGTTGAGAAAACTGCCACTATATCAGATACTAATTTAAAATGTAAAGACCAAGTTTATTATTGGCATAAGAGAGCACAAGTCCATTGTTAACTGTTATGGATTTTCATCCACTTAATGAAGCAGTGAACTTGGTAACAAATCTCTTAACAGTGTTTCCCTGTAATCTATATCTAGCAAAGCTTTTCTATCTCCATCAAATATGCAGTCTCAGAACATTTCATAACACCTGCTAGTTACTGTTCCTGCTTATAAACAGCATAAACCATTGAATTAAAGAAGTGTTCAAAATGACCTTTAGTTCTTAAGAGCTAAGAAATTCTCAAAGCCTCAAAAGAGGATCAATCAATCAGCCCTGCTCTATATTATGGTATTCTTGAAAATTTTGTAGGTTTTACTTTGCCAGTATAATAATAAACAAAATGTGTATACAGTGGTTCCATCTTTTTGTTCCCTTCAATACTTTTGAGTCATTAATACATCTCTTTCAGAAGTTACAGTAAGAAAATTTAGGGTTTGAATTCCCCTCATACCGATGTAAATCAGGAGTTACTCTATTAAAATCAACAGAGTTATCCCAGGGCAAAACCATCAGAAGTGAAAAGAGTATCAGACTCATTAAGTTTAAGTACACACAAACTGCACTTTTAATCATCAATACTGCTTCTTAATTTTCTCTACTTGCAGTTTATTATTACTCCTGGGGGAATTCTGCACCAAAAAAAAAATGTTGTGCTAAAGAATTAAAAATTCTGCGCACAATATTTTAAAATTCTGCAAAACTCTGCATATTTTATTTGTCAAAATAATACAATATAATCCCATCATTTTCAATTATTTTGGTAATTTATTTCAAATACCTGTCAGCAAGTGTGTCTAACAATAGAGACAACAAAAAAGATTCAACAAATGTTTTTTGACAAATAAATTCCTTATTAGCCATATTTAAACTACAATACAGAAATGTATTTCCCACATCCCTCAGAAGTAGTGCAAAGACTCAGGGAGCCAGGGGTAACAGGGGACAGGGAAGTAATTGCTGGGAAGGAGCCTGGGAGGGGACCTGGAGGGTTGTTGGTTGTGGGTGGGAGAAGTATGGAACAGGTTTGTTTGTGTTGTTTTGTTTTTTGCAGGGAGGGACTGTTAGAGAATTGGGAAGCCTCCCCCATGCAGACCCTGGCTGACCCCCAGCCTCTCCCATTCAGGCAGGCACATCTGCCCCCTCACCGTGTGTCCCTGCATTCTCCCACCCGTGTCCCTGCACTCCCCTCCCCCTGTGTCCCTGCACCTCTACTCAGACACATTCTCCTCCACATCCCCATGTGGCCCTGCAACTCCTCCCATTCAGCCCCTGGATCAATGCTGTCACCCCACTGGTTCCTGTGCCCCCACCCCAGTCTGTCCCTTCCACTAGCCCTTCTGAACCCCAGTCTGTGTTACCCCCCCAGCAGCCCCATGTGCCCCGCTCTGTCCATCCCCCCCATATCCTGTGCCTCCTCACCTGGCCTCTGCCCCCTCCCTCTCTGGCCCGTGAGCTGGCTGTCCTCTCTTCTGGTGCCACAGTAACCCCTGACGGGCAAAAGGTATAATTTCAGTGCCTCTCCAGCAGAATGTATTTTCTGCAGGGGAAAAAAAATATCTGCAAGGGTGTGATGGGGCATCTGCCCCACACTGGCCAGTAAGGGGTTAACAGAGCCCTAGGGAGGCCGCCTGAAAAGCAGTCAATAGGAGAGGGGCTGTGAGAAGTGGCCAATCAGGCACCAGCAGGCCCATATAAGAAGAGTTGCATGACAGAGCAGGGTCAGTAGCTGTTTGGAGCTTGAGGAGGGAGTACTATGTCTGAAGTAGGCTGCAATCATGGAGCACCTTAGACAGAGTAGTGCAGGCAGGAACCCAGGGAGGGGAGAAGGAGTTCTGGACAGGTTCCTGAGACTAAGAAAGGTGCTTTGGCCATGCAGAAGTGGTCCAGGAAATGCAGTGACAGTAGAGAAAAAGGAAAGCACGTGACTGTGGTTCAGAAGGTCCTTGGGCTGGGACCTGGAGTAGTGGGTGGGCATGGGTTTTCTCCCATTTGCCACTGGGGAAGGACAACTGACTGCAGTTGCCACTGGGGAAATGGAAGGACTACTGAAGAGCTAAACCTCAAATGGAACAGGGGAAGACAGAGAGTGATGTGGCTGGAGGGTGGAGCCATGAAGAGGATGCTGTGGACGCTCGGACGGCAAGCAGGGCTGCAGGCAGATGGTGGAGATCAAGTGATGTTGTGCAGATATGGATGGGCATGTTGACCTTGAGCTAATCTCAAGAGTGACTTAGAGGTGCCAATCGAATGATGAGTGATGCACACTGTGACAATTTTGTGGAGAATGCTGGCATATGGTCACCCCACTATAAGGGGAGGCTAGAGGACTGTGGGGATGATAGACTATCAGAGACTGTGAAGGTGGAGAGACAATGGAACCTCAATATGCGGAAGCATATTTTGCTGAGGGATCATACACCCTCCCAGGATGGATTCCAGAATCGCTGACCCTGCAGAAAGGGGCTGACAGTCAGCAAGGGTGACTCCAGGCCCTGCTGCAGCAGGTACTCGAAACCCAACAGATAGTGGGAGGCACAGGAGTACTTGCAGCCCTCTATGGCCCAGCTAGCTGAGCAGCAGCTATATATATATATATTCAGGCTCCTGTGGGAACAGGTCTCTAGAGGCCACAGAGTGAGTGGGAAGCAAGGCATCAGGGCAGGAGGCTGGTGCTGGGACAGGGCCATGTTATGCCTGTGGGCGACAAGGACCCTGGAAGGGAGACAGCCCCTACCAGTAAGGGGGACAGAAGCCTTACCCAGAGGATGGGAGGAAGAAAGAGCCCAGGAGAGTCCCACATGTGAGGAAACAGGGAGGGGATGGGCATGTTGGGCCTGTGAGCAACAGGGGCACCTGCAGCGGAGTGCCCACACATGAGTTGTAGAGTCAAGGCTAGCCCAGGTAAAGAGCTGAGCAAAGGGAGGACAATGGGAGGCCTATGGCCAAAGGGAGGCAAAGAGGTTGCTTTCAATGCCATGAGGTGGGCCATATAAAAAGACATTGCCCCCTTAGGAAAAAGCAGGATAGAAAAGGCATGTCTGAGAACCAGGCTAGGGTAGAGACTGTCAAGAGGGATGTGGCAGTGAGGACCATGGACCTGGCAGGGAGCCATCTCCGACACCCAGCAGTGGGTGGTAAGGAAGTGGTGGATAAGATGAGTGGGATGGAGAGGACTTTTTCACCTTGTTATGAATGAAAGACTTTCAACTTTGCAGTGTACTAAATAACCTTTCCTCCACTCTGTTTCAGAGGTTGTCATAGGAAACCGTTAACAAATAATTAACTTAACATAGGATCTCATAGCTGGATTGCTTGGAAGTGCAATTTGTCCTGAACTATGGTGAGAACTTTCCAATTAGAATGTACCTCACATGCTTGGGGTACTCTTAGTCAATGAACTTCGAAAAGGGTTTAATTTAATCAGTTCTTCTCATTGCAGAAACAGAAAAACTAGGCAATGTTTTCACAACCCCAAAGAATTTATTTTTATATTTCACTGTTTTGTAACTTTTCTTGTAATATTTTGGAGAATACAAGTGATGTGCAGTTGTTTCATCACATGCTGGCTGCCCCTTTCAGAAGTGTGAAATTTTCTTCAAAATTAATAGATGAAGAACATTCACTATAACTGAGATTATGTTTAATCATAGACACCAGTACTGTAATCTTATCTTTAACGATACTTATCTACCTTTATAGGTGTACCTTTAGATTAACTAATCTGACTCAGATCCCTATATATGATAGAAAAATCCCTTCCACAGAAAGAATAGCAAGCTTTTAAAATGTTTGTAGAAATTTGATCAACACATAAATAATTTCCATGCAATATGATAGACCCGTAACATCTTTTCCCCCCAGAACACCTCTCTGATTTGTCATTATTCCTTATTTTTGAATTTTAATTCTTCTTTATAATAGCACACACCTAGCATTTCAACCTCTGAGGTGCTAAATCTTTACAAACATTAAATTAGCCTCATAATTCCCCTGCAAGATACTGTAGATATTACAATAATCTCTGCAAATCCTAATTGCTCTAAACAGTAGCAATCTTTGCCCAGTTGAGGTCAATGTCACATTCATTGGAAAGAGGTCGCACTGTGCAGTAGCTTAGTCAAACTAATTCTCTTGGTTATAATTTCAGCAGGCAGCTAATAAACTGCCCTCGTTTCAGCTCAAAAGACTTATTCAGCAGAAATGGATAACCCGTGGAGATAACAGTAATACTGTGTACTTCTATCATGCCTCCATATCACAGAATATCAAGGTACTTTAGAAACATTAATTAAGTTTCAAAACATACAAGTGATGTACACAAGTATCTTCCCCCACAAGGAAAAGTCCATAAAATATAATTATGGTTGAAAGGGTGTTGACATGCAGTATAGCTAACACCCAACCAAATATTTTTGTCCCTCCCTGTCAGATACATATAACAACCTTACCACATGGAACACCAGAAAAATCTGCAAATGCATCATTAAGGATTCAGCCACCCAGTTCCCCCACAAACAGCTTACATATTCAGATGCGTCCAACACATGATTCAATTCAACACCCAAACAAAAGAGCCTAATCCTGACTTGAGAGTGTGTAGGCTGACTCCGTGCCCACATGCACCCTAGTCAAGCATCTGCTCATGTAACGCTGAGAGACCCCGATCATCAGGATAGGACTGGGGACCTCCGGAGCTTAGTGCATGAGCCTCTACCCCATGAGCTAAAAGCCAACAGGCTGTTAGCTAAGGCTGTAGAGCAGACTCATTAATTGCTCTCTAAGTGGTCTCGGTGCCACTAAATGGGACAGGACAGAGCTGTAGCTCACGAAAGCTTATGCTCAAATACATTTATTAGTCTCTTAGGTGCCACGAGTATGCCTTTTCTTTTTGTGGATACAGACTAACACGGCTGCTACTCTGAAACCACTCATACTTCATAGATTGCAAGATCGGGGCCAAAGGATTGTGGGACTGGGGCAAATGTAAGATTGACTGGGTGGTAGAAATTGGTTCGGGTGATAATGAATGGGTAATTGTCACATGGCAGCAGATAATTAACTGGATTCCTCTAGACTTTCTAACGTTTAAGGGCTTGTTGGGCCCCTTATCATTGGTGCCTTCAGCATTTACACAGTTACACTATCGAACTAATGAAAATTTGAAAAATGTCTTGTTTTTTGTGTTTTAAATACAGATACATACATAGGATATAAATTCATTTGCTTACATATAATTTAAAATAAATTAAATCATTGGCTATTTTATTTGCATTTTTGTACACAAATGGACATGATGAAGTGGTCATTTAAAAAAATACATGTAATTCATCTGTCAAATACAGAAAATTCCAGATTTTTCTGATTCCCAGGCCAGAGCTATATAGAATGTAATTATGATATTGTAGACTCTTAGGACTCTTCCCCAATCATTTTAATAATTCATCCTTTCAAGAATATGGATGTAAAATTCTTAAAGCCTAATAAAAAAAAAAAAAAAGAACCCAAAGGGCGAAGACTGCCAAAATGAGATGACGTTAAATGCCACTGATTATTTAATAAGAAGAGTAGGCAAGTAGTTGGAGAGACAATTTGATTACTTTTTTTAGGTTTGTGCTTTTGTACATATAAATCATAAAACTCAGCAGTATACATCGATATAAACTGATAGATTATTCCTGCACTTGCTTCTTAATGAAGCTGTTTCAATTTTGTGATTGCAGTACACCAGAACTTGTCCTGTAAATCAAGTTTTTCTAAGGACACTGGACACTCATTCACGGACTTAGAATAAGATCTCAGAGCTGGATATGCTTGCAACGGTCATTCAGTCACTGACACAGCACAATACAGACATTGCTAATAAAATCTGCTGTTGGCCAATAACTGGTAGGTAAATATACATATTATATCACTGATCTCAATTCGCCAATTAATTTCATTTCTGGCATGCTTAAATATGCCAGGGGGCAGGGAACAGAAACCTTGACCACGTGGTCAGTGCAGAGGATTTTTGTGTCAGAACTTTTATGTTTTTATTATCAGCTGATATTTTCCTGTACCATAACTGCTCTCTAGGCGCATGAGTAGGAGAACTGTGAGTTTGTGGTACAACATGGTCCGTACTCAGTTTCAGATAAACTGAATGCAATTTTGTCCCATTTCTATTTTGGAACACAGGACAATCGTCCCCGCCCCATACAAGTCAGTCCACAAATAGGATAAAGAATATACAAACAATGTTGCTTGCTAAGAGAGACTACACAACTGCACTAGAAGAAGAGGCTCTTACATCCTTTTCACTTCCCTCTAGCACACCCTACAGCAAGGGAAATAGTTGGCCTTAGTTGTGTAAATTTCAGTTTAACCTGGCCTTACCTGATATCTTTCCTCTTCCTGGATTTGATAAATATAATTCTTATAGACAGGTTTTCACTCCTGGAAAGTGAATTTAATACTTGTTTACCGTGAGTATTCAACCGTGCAAGTTTAGAATGTACCTTTCATGATAATTCATACTAGGCAAACTCAATTGCTGTGATGTTGGCAGAAAGCAAACACAAAAAGGGCCAAATAAATGTTCCAGATTTTTTTATTATTTGTCCAGCTTTACTAATTCATCTTCACAACACCCCTGTCAGTTAGGTAAGTTATTATTACCCCTATTTTACATAGGGAATACTGAGGCAACCTGACTGGGCAACTGCCCAATGGCAGAGTTAGACCTCGGGCGGGGGGGGGGGGGGTTAATTCTCACCTCTGTATTCATTCCTCTAGACTCATGTTACTTTTAATAATGTTAATAATTAGCTAGCAACAAACAATAAAAAATATTGGTAGAGCTTAATAATCATTAAACTAATAAACAAAGCAAACTACTCCCTTCCCCCAAGTTACTAAACTAAACTACTCACTGGTCCTTACTATCATTCCAAAATCTCGAGCAGCTGATCATTGCAACAAGCTCCACATGCAGAGGAATCATCTCTCTCCTGACTGCTAATTCCTCCCGCAGTGTTCACAAACCACTCCCACAGACATCCATGGATTTGCATATCGGCCAATTTTAAGTACAGAATGGCACATAGGTCAGAACTTACACTGTGAGTAGGATTTTTCTTACACGCATTAGGAAATCCTAAGGTGCTATTTTTCAAAATATAAGTTAAGGCCTTAGAAGGTAAATTCCATCACACATTTCTGTTCTCCTCTATGTAAATGTCTATAGTTCCCTCTACCAAAAAAACCCAACACTCCATGATGGCCCATGCCTTATCACTTTTAAGTAGGCAACTATGGAGAATGCCATTGAGGGGAAGCTATGGTAAAGAGTCCTAGTAGAGCCACATCTGTGTGGAATCAATGGCCCCAAATCCTCTGTCTCAACTATTTTTTTAAGGGTTTTTACATCAAAATGGCTAACTTGAGTAAGCTATTCTTAGACATTTCATATATAGGTTTAGGTCTTAGATTGTATTTTTGTGTGCATATGTTAAAAACAAGCACTTAAATGATGCAGTTACTGTAATGTTAGACTAAGTATCTTGTAATCATGGGCACCCTGATGATAGAAGACAGTAGCCATGGGCAGTCATGCATTTGGAGGCATCCTCCAAAGATATAAATCCAGTTTTAAAAAATCATAGGATGCAAATGTCTATATACCAGAATTATATGTAGCTTAAAGCACACAGGCATCTTATGCATTCCTCATATTTAGTACAAAAAAGTGTCCCCTTGACCGAGGGTTGCCAGGCATCCAGTTTTCAACCAGAACACCTGGTCGAAAAGGGACCCTGCAGGCTCCAGACAGTACCATTAAAAGTCTGGTTGGCAGCACAGTGGGGCTAAGGCAGGCTCTCTACCTGTCCTTGCTCCGCCTGGCTCCTGGAAGCAGCCAGCATGTCCACTTCTAGGCGCAGGGAGGCTCTGCACACTGGCCCCACCCCAAGCACCGGCTCTGCAGCTCCCATTGGCTGGGAACCATGGGCAATGGGAGCTGCAGAGGCAGTGCCTGTGGGCAGCGCACAGAGCCAATGACCTGCACAGTAAATAAACTGGCCGACACCTACTCATGCTATTTTTACCAAGTTGTAGGCTTTTTCTTTTACTGCATCTAGTGTTAAATGCTCATGTAATGGCAAACACCATGCTTCAAGATCTATCAGCCCCATAATCATGGCCATATTTCTTCTGTGACAAACTATTACTTTTTTCCATCAGTGCTACAGATATCAATAATAGATCATCATATGGTTCATCAAGAGATTACTCTAGATGTTACATAAACAGATCTTACCTTTGTTTTTCATGTTATCATTAGCACAATCATGCAAGTCTGTAGGTTCATATTTAACAGCAAGTAGTGGATATTTTGGAAATGAATGGACTCCAAAATCTCCATGTTGCCTTATTCTTTTCACTGGAAATGTATAAAGTTCATTACATTCAAATGTTTCACATTAGCTTGCCATTTAGATTCAAACTCAATAGCCTGTGTAATTGATTTGGAGGCATAAACAAGAATGACACATTCCAAAATGACACTTACTGAAATTATTTTTTCTTACAAAAATTAGATTTCTTATATATTTCTTACTTGTTCAATCTTTCCACTTAAGACTAGGACAGCAGAAGGAAAAAATGAGAGAGTAGCAATCACTAGTGCTAACGTGGCAGATTACCTCTTCGCTTGACTTGTGATCCCCCACCGCCCCCCAATAACCTTCTCTCTCTTTCCAATCATATTGGTGTTTAGGAGAGCAAAATATTTCTAATTAGTCAGTGAACATATTTAATTTAGCAGTTCATGATCTACTCCATCTCAGCTGCATTAGATGGAGACTGGTAGAAGCAGCGCAGAGTTATGATTTATTGGTGTGACAGACAAATGAAAGGTTTACATTGCACACCTTTGAAGGGGATGGGTAAATTTTTTTCTTTAACAGCAATGGCAGAAAACCACAGTACTTAGGTCAGACTAGATGATCTAGTAGTCCCTTCTGGCTTGAAACTCAATGAGTGGTTTGATCTGGGAGAAATGTGTGGGAGGTGTCCTACACTTGACTCTCTAAGAATCATGGTGCCAAATTCTTCCCTGATAACAATCTTCAGGCTAGGTTCTGCCCTGAGTTAAGGCTAATTTGCACTACTCGGGGCAGATTTAGAACTATTATGTGTGACCAATCTATCCCCTGTATAAAATAGTCCTGGGGTGGCATACAGAAGTCATAGCAGCTGCTACGTAATTCTCCTTTTTGTGTTGGGGGCAAGACCAAGGTGTTCCTACAGCTATCTCCAGCTGCCAAAATTTCCCCCTGGAGGGTATCGGCAGCTGTCATAAAATAGAGCGACCTTCAGGCTCCCCTTTCTACCAGGGACTACCCTGATGGCCAGACAGCCCTAGGACTGAGGTCACAAAGGTGTCCTTTGTGCTGTCTCTCTGTGATGAGTGCTACTTGAACACAGGTGATTATCTAGCCCATTGACTTCAAATAATACACCAATTTCACCCTTGGTATGTAGAGTGTTCAGTGTAAAACCTTGTAATAGAGCTTTCCAAAATAATCTCCTTCAGCACAAAATTCTTTCCACTGAGTTACAATATGGATCTCTGATCTTCACTTTGGATATCTATTGCATATTCTGCATTAATTTAATGTGAAGAACTCCCACATTAATGAGAGTTCTGTACGTGGTTTACATGAATATGGAATAAAGATATAAGAGAGAATGTTTGCCCTTAACAGCATACCCATATAACTACTTTTGCCCTTGACAACATACCCATATAACTTAATTTCAACCAAAGTTCTTTCCAAAGAATTATGTAAGAAGTTGGCTCAATGTATTTATATTGTCATATAATTACAAAAATGATCCCATGGGGCCATATGCTCACATAACTTGCGTGCTGAAGAGTGTAGCTACTTTTTCAAATCCTGACACCAGAATCTACACACAAGATAAAATCTCTTATTTGTCATCGTGCCATATCAGGCTCCAACACAAAAATGATCTTATGCTGAAGGGGCCAAATTATCTCTAATGCAATTTCACTGATGTGAATTGAGTTTCAGCAGGAATTGCTTTTGTCCAAGATCTGCAAAAGACATGCAGACTACAAAAAAAGGGGTACTGATATAAAAAATGTGGGATGAATCAGGGCAAATATATATCCAGTGCTATATATCCTACACAGGAAAAATAAAGACACATTTAATCCCTTCCACTTCTATGTATGGAGGGGACATAAACCTGAACAGAGATAATTCCCTACTAAATTTTACACAATATTAAGAAGCCTTTTCTATAGAACCCTGCTGGTTTCATTTCTATTAAAAATCTATTAAATGTTTTCATAAGAGAACCTTTAAAGACCTAAGAGTAGCTGTGCCTGGTGTATAGAACAGATTCACACAATGTATCTGAGAAATCAAAATAGGCTACATAATATCAATTTGTCTGATACGGATACTTCAATCCATTGTTGTTCCAGTTCTGTCCAGGCTCTATTAATATGGAATACCTACATAAAGTTAGGACAAGGTTTTATCAGATACCAGGAGTACTATAAATTTCAGTTAAATACTTATTGCCTTCTGTTTTCAAAATAGATTTATCTGTTTTATTGTTACTTCCATTACCTCTGTGACAAATTATTGCTTTCCCCACCACCACCACCACCGCTACAGATATCAGTAATCATCATCATCATGTGGTTCCTCAAGAGATTACTCTAGTTGATGTTACATAAACAGATCTTACTCTTGTTTTTCATGGTATCATTGGAACAATCATGCAAGCTTGTGGGCTTTTACCTTAACAAGAAGTTACTATGTTTAAGGTAAAAAGGTTGTCTATCTTCCCTACACCAAAAAATTCATTATGGGATAATTAAGACTGAAAAGATGTTAACACTTACTGCACTTCACACCCAACCAATTATTTTTAACTTCCCTTTTATACACTCGAAGCAACTCTAAACACTAGAAACCCTGGAATTGCACAGCTAAGGTTTCCCTGACAATTCCTCATCACCATATAAGGCTTGACCATTCACTATCACCCACTCAGCCTTAATTCTGCTCCTTTAAATCTTCAAAAATAACTCCCATACAGAGATAACAAACCTAGTTTCTAAACATAAAAACCATATATTCAATGTAATGAATAAATGTTAAATACAGCAAATCAATAATACAGTACCCAGCATTATTCACTACAAAATAACATTGATTCATAGATTGAAAGTAGGCCCTGAGAAAATAGATTTTTTTTAATTCACAGCAGTGTCACAGATAAAGTGGCGATTTTCATGGGATAGTGACAGAATGCAGTCATTGAAAGGTCACCGCTGCATTCCTTTGCAGAAAACCAGCCACTGACTTCCTCTGGTCCACTGTGCACCGCAACTGCTACAATGTTTCCAAAGATAGGCCATTGGAGCAAGATGCCTACTTCCACCTCCCTGCTCTTGGAAAAATCACAGCAGTTCAGGGAGACCTGATGGCCAGTTTTATGTGAGAGACAGTAGCCAGCTCAGCATGGGTCAGAGTGGAATAGATCAGCGAGGCATAAGCAGCTGCTTTAAATTCTCCCTGCAATGCACCCACTCTGGGCTCATTAATATTGTAGCAAGGGACAAAGCCTAGGGAGGCAGGTGTGCAGCCAACAGGGGGCTGCCCCTAAGGGACACCACATGCTTATTGGCTACTCTGCATGCAGATGCCCACTTCCACCGTCTTGCTGTTGGAAAAATCAGGGCAATGGGCTAATTTCACAAAAATCCATGAAGTCCCAATGTTCTTAGGGCCCTAGTTATGAGGTCAGAAGGAATCACTATGATCATCTAGTATGACCTCCTGCATAACACATACCATACAGAACTTCCCTGAATTAATTCCTTTTTGAAATAGAGCATGTATTTCATTAAAACATCCTATCTTGATTTAAAAACTGCTAGTGATGGAAAATCCACCACAACCTTGTGTAAGCTGTCCCAGTGACTAATTACTCTCACTGTTAAAAATTAGTGCCTTCCCATCTGAATTTGTCTAGCTTCAATTTCCAGCCATTGAATCATGTTATACCTTTGTCTGCTAGACCGAAGTGCTCATTATCAAACTTGTGTTCCCTGTGTAGGTACTTACAGACTGTAATCAAGTCTCCCCGTAATCTTCTGTGCTAAACTGAATAGATTGAGCTCTTTGTCTCTATCACTGTAAGGAATGTTTTCCTCTGAAACCACTCCAATAGATCAACATCCTTCTTGAACTGGGGACACCAGAACTGGACTCAGTATTCCAGTAGCAGTGGAATAGTATCAAATAAAGAAGGTATTTATATTACCTACTCCTATTCAAGATTCCCATTTATAATCCAACAACTGTGTTAGCCCTTTTGGCCATACCGCCATAAAGGGTGCTCATGTTCACTTAATTATCCACCATGACTCCTCAAATCTTTTTCAGAGTCACTGCTTTTCCCCGCAGAGTCACCTATCCTGGAAGCATGGCCTACATTCTTTGTTCCTAGACATAACTTTACAGTTAGTCATATTAAAATGGACATTGTTTGCTTATTCCTATCCTACCAAATGACCCAGAACACTCTCTCTCTCTGACCTGTCCTCTCCATTATTTACTAATCCCCCAATCTCTTCGTCAGCTGCAAAGTTTATCAGTGATTTTTTTTTCTTCCTTGAAAAAAAAAAAAAAAAGTTAAATACTGTAGGGCCAGATCCCTGCAGGGCTCTGGTTAAGGGGCTGTTTAACTGTGGTGTAGATGCTTGGGCTTGGGCTGAAGCCTGGACCCTGCGAGGTGAGAGGGTCCCAGAACTTGGGCTGTAGCCTTAGCACAAACATCTACACCGCAGTGAAACAGCCCTGCAGCCTGAGCCCCGCAAACCCAAGTCACTGGTAAGGGCAAGCCGTGGGGTTTTAATTGCAGTGTACACATACCCTTATGCTGTCTTTTACGGTTTAAGTGGTACACAGGCTTGTCTGGGTCATCTGTACAGGGATGAATCTCACCCAGAGCCATCCCTAGGGTACGGCTGATCAGGGCAACCACCCCAGGCCCCACGCTTTGTGAGGAGGCAGGCAGGGAGGTGAGACAGGTGGGTGTGTGGGGCAAGGAGGAGCCCCCTTACCAATCTCCTCCTCCCTCCCAGCGCCTACTGACAATCAGCTGTTTCACAGCATCTGGGGGTGCTGGGGGGGAGGGGAGAGGAGCGAGGGGCACAGCACGCTCTGGGAAGGGGACAGAACTGGGCAGGGAAGAGGCAGGGCAGAGAGTGAAGAAGCAGGGCGGAGCAGGGGTGGGAAGAGGTGGGACATTGGGGGAAGGGGTGGAGTGGGGGCAGGGCCTGGGCAGAGCTGGCAGGAGCACCCCCCAGCAGATAGAAACTCAGTGCCTATGTCCTAGGCCCCGCACCTCCCTAGGGGTGGCCCTGATCTCACCTAAGGAGAATGAGTATTTTTGAATTTGCAGAGAATGGCATAAACACAGCTAACCAAACTAAGTTGGAACATATGTAAATTTCTGATTTCCCAAAAGCTCATGAAAAAATTCTGTCATACACTGAAATATTTTATGTGGTTTGTTTTTGTTTCTATCAAGTGGGAGAGTGGAAAGATTAAAATCTGCTTTACAATTGGAGGTTTGCCTCAACCAAAACTGCAAAGAGATATCTCACTGTCTCCATAATCTTAAGCATTTTAATAATGCTCATCACTGTAGTGCTTTGGTGCTTTTTCATTATATTCTCAAAGTATAAGGGTAACCATACCCATGCAGAGTTCTGGCCAGCAATGAAAATTGGCCTTATTTACAAATGTTGCAGCATGTGTAGTAGAACTATGCTCTTCCTTTTCCTAACACAGTATCCACAGCTTCTTGACAGCCAGTTAGTATAGCTCATCATACCAAATAATGATTGCTATAAATGTTTTTTCCCATGATTGGATGGCATGGGTATTTGTGCAGCTCAGTATGAGAGTATATTTAGGAGGACCATGGCCTTTAACTCCTTTTTTACTATACAGTATGTACTATGTAAAGTAAAGCAATTCTCTGCTAATTTTCTGCTTTGTATGCTCTTTATTATTTAACACCAATAATCTAAATATGAAATAATCAATAACTGCAATCTTTCTATGTGGGATAAAACTGCAGCCCTTAAAATACCCGAAGACTCCACTATTCAATATAACTAAGCAACAGATATAAACAGATCACTGAAAACATTCCAGAAATGTAGGTACTTTACTTTCTGTTGAGGCTTTTCCTTCTCAGATTCCTATATGGTATTTTTTCAATTAGTTGTTACAAATGCTGAGAAGACAAACCCCAGTTTCTCATGACATGGTGGCACTAAATTGTCAGTCTGTGTTTTAGTTACATGCTTCCAGACTCCGAAGCTTTGAAGTTGGAACAACACATTTGTCCTTATGAACTTCAGCCTGTTCCCTAAATTCTCTTGGTTTGTTGTGGGTGTGTGTAGGCATGTCATTCATTCAGTTTGGTGAAGCACAGTAGTTATCAAATCATTTAATGACAAGAGACCTGAGTCTACAAAAAATGTGACAGGAGTGTGTCACGGAGTGTGCGGGAGTCAGGGCCCTGAACCCCCCACTTCCTGTGATTGACCTTGACTCTCAGCCAGCCAGTAAAACAGAAGGTTTATTAGACGACAGGAACACAGTCTGAAACAGAGCTTGTAGGTACAGAAAACAGGATCCCTCAGTCAGGTCCATCTTGGGGGATAGTGAGCCCAGAACCCGGTTCTGGGCCTCCTCCGTTTCCCCAGTCAGCTCCAAACTTAAACCCCCTCCAGCCCCTCCTCTAGCCTTTGTCTCTTTCCTGGGCCAGGAGGCTACCTAATCTCTTTGTTCTCCAACACCTTCAGTTGGCATCTTGCAGGGGAGGGGCCCAGGCCATCAGTTGCCAGCAGACAGAGTGTCGGCCTTCTCTGTGCAGAGAGCATCACACTGGCCCTCTAGGGCTCTGCAACAATCACAAACCCTTATCCCACCACCTAGATACTTAAGAAAGACATAGGGGAAACTGAGGCAGCTACACAGTATTCAGAGAAAACATTAAGAACATTCCCACTTTGTCACAGAGTGTGCCATGTGTATTTTCCCCCCCTGATTACCACTAATGCCTTTGAATATTTTCAATAAGATGCAACACCAGCAGCCTTACAGTTAGGTGGTGACTCTGTAATAAAAGAGAGTGCAGCCAAAATAATGAATGCCTCCTTGTTTACTCCAGGGGGAATTTAGCACCACTGCGCATGCACAGAATTTACGTTCCCCACAGATTTCTTTGCTTCCCCACAGAAAAATGACTTTTTGACAGGGAAGCAAATGGAAGTCACAAGAACGGTCATGCAATCTTCCCCAGCTGTATGTTTCGTGTGCCCAAGGAAGACAGCAGAGAGGTAAATCACTGTGTGGCAGGGGGCTGGACTGGGGAAGACCCCACTGGTGGCTCCTACTCTGCGCTAGGCTCAGCTGCTAGTCCCGGCTGGACGGGGGAAGATGGGACTTCCTCTTCCCCTGCACGGCATCCAGGACCATGTCAGACTCATCCCCAGATTTCTCCCCCAGCTGTACGAAGCTCTGCAAACGCTCCCCGCCCCCATGCTTCCTGCAACCATTGCTCCTCAGCTGCAAGAGGAGGAATCATTGTACAGGGAGCTGCTCTCCCATCTGTCCAACCCATGTACATCTAGACCCCCTTATGACCAGACCCTCCTGTCAAGCCTCACCCCTCCTGCACTCAGAACTCCACACATGAACCCCACTCCCCCTGCACCTGGACCACCACAACAAGCCACCCCCACCCGGACCCCCACCCTACTGAGCCCCACACAGCTGCACCTGGATCCCCACCACACTGAGCCCCGCTCCCCCAGAATCTGAATCCCCCCACTGAGAGTCCCATTACTATTGCACCAAGAACCCAACAAGCCCCTGTGCATCCAGATCCCCCCGCACCTAGATCCCCCACTGAGCTACTCTCACCCAGATTGCCCCACAAAGAATCCTTTCAACCCACACCTGGATTCCCCCACACTAAGCCCCTCCACTCTTGGATCCAGCCTGCCCACACTTGGTGCACCTGGAATGGAGGGGGAGGGCCTGGGGTGTTTCTGGGACAGGCCCGGTCCTTGCACTGTGTCGGGGGGGGAGGGGGGGGAGGAGGAGGGAGCTGCACAGTGATCTCCCAACTCTGTGCAGCCAATGGCCTGTGCTCCCCAGTGCCAAGCTTTATCTGACAAATAAAATGTGGATAATTTTGCATAATCTTAAAATAATGTATGCAGAATTTTTAATTTTTTGGTGCAGAATCCCCTCAGGAGTATTTGTTACAGCAGTTTTGTTTGTGTTGCTAAAGAACAGGATCCTAACAAGCACTGGGAGGTTTACAGGGATTTATAACTCAGCTGCAACAATTTGCTTCATGATCAAACTTGACTCTAAGAAAGCCAAACCAAAAGTATTTTTCTTTGCAAAATTTAAAACAGATTATGTATGTTTGGGTTAAATAAGTGTAAAATGTTTGCCAGTTTTAGATGGTCTTTTGTGGTTTTGTCACTTTAAGACAACTTTGATAAAAAATAATTTTGTATTCCATTATCCCATTATGTGGCATCTAATCCCTTTGGGATTAAAAAGGCCTAAAGTATTAAAGATTGAAAGGAGAGTGTTGTGTATACACAGCACAGGATTCCCCCCCTACCCCCGCACATTTTCATGAGAATTTTTTTTTATAAAGTATGAACAGCTCAGAAGACACCAACATTAAAACAATTCAGTGAACTAAATCTATTCCTGCTATAACTCCGCTGATTTGAGTAAAGCTACAGCAAAGATAAATATAGCCAATTGTTTTTACAAACTTAGGCACTGTTTCTTAAAAACACATGCTTAAATATACATGTGAGTAGTCCTAGTGAGGTCAGTGTGAGTACTCACATGCATAAAGTTAAGCATATACATAAGGGTACATCTACACTGCTGCTGGGTAGAGCCTCCCTGCTCAAGTAAACAGACTCACATTAGCTCTGCTCAAGCTCGCATGCTAAAATTAGAAGTGTGAATGTCACAGCAAGGTTAGCCACCTGAGTACAAGACTGCCCAGCTCCCTGGGTCCATACTCGGGTGGCTAGCCTGTGCTGACCCCCATGCCACAATGTCTATGCTACTATTTTTAGCATGCTAACTCAAGCACATCTACAGCAAGTCTGTCTACACCGGCTGTGAGCATGCTTCCAGCTGCAGTTTAGAAATACCCTAAACGTCTAGAGCAGTGGTTCCCAAACTTGTTCTGCTGCTTGTGCAGGAAGAGCCCCTGGTGGGCCGGGCTGGGCCAGTTTGTTTACCTGCCGTGTCTGCAGGTTCGGCCGATCGCGGCTCCCAGCGGCCGCGGTTCACTGCTCCAGGCCAATGGGAGCTGCTGGAAGCGGTGGCCAGTACGTCCCTTGGCCCACACCGCTTCCAGCAGCTCCCATTGGCCTGGAGCAGTGAACCGCGGCCGCTGGGAGCCGCGATCGGCCGAACCTGCGGATGTGGCAGGTAAACGAACTGGCCCAGCCCGCCAGGGGCTTTCCCTGCACAAGCAGCAGAACAAGTTTGGGAACCACTGGTCTAGAGCATCAGGGCCTAACTCTAATTCAGAACTGTTTCAGCTTATCATATAGTTCATTTTCTATGCACATTCATTGTCTAAACAAAGTTGATGGAGGCTGTGAACAGCACTAACAGTTGATTGGATCTCACCGAAAACATAGATGGGAAAGACCTGTTAGGTCAGGAGGCACCTTGTAAAGCTCTTTCCTGTGGCAATATTGTTCCCTGCAGTGTATTCTAGAGTGCTTTCTCCAGCACAGCTTTAAATTGACTGTGCGCTACAGTACACATATTGCATCTGTCATAGGCTAATCGTCAGTTGAAACTATGCTATTCCATTATCTCATAAAAAAGGGAAAGGTGAAATAATATATATTTTAAATTGAATGTAATAGGTAGAGCCCTGCAAATCTGTGGATATTTGTATCCATGCAGGGCTCTAGTAATAGGGTGATCACAATTTGTACAATATATGCCTTACTATATAACTTTCCTACCACTATCCCTCCCATTCCCCTCCCTTTTTTTAAAATGACACTCTCTTGTTGAGTCACTTCTGAATTTAGGACCCTGATCCTTAAAACATTTAACTATATGCATAGTTTTACTTATATGAATAGTCCCATAGAAGTCATTTGTGGATTCAAAATGAATCTGGAGAAACATGCTTGAGCAATTCAACATTGAAACAGTGTTGCAACTCCCATATAGTTGTCAGGAGCCTTTTAACATCATCATCATCATCATCACCACCACCACCATCACACAGCCTGGATCCAGCTATTCCCCACGATCTGTGAATAAGAGGCTCTCCTCTCATGTCTCTCTACTTCCAGAAAAGAGGTTTTAACTACCTCTGCAGCAGTATTTCCCCACTTCCTCTAGATCAGTATGGAGGGAGAAGGCAGGCAGTGAGTGGGCTGGAGAAAGAGTGGGCTGGTTAGTAGTGGGACTAAGAGGAACACACTTCAGCCCCCTACCAACCAATAGAGCTCAGGGCAGAAATGTAATGCAGTGAGAAGCTGAACTACATTTCTGCTGCTCCCTGCTCTGCCACTGAGCCCTCTTCCTCTAAGTGGGGTGTGTGTTGGAAGCTGTTACAGGATGGGTCCACTGGAGCAAGGAGGGTTACCAAAGATGCAACAGCAGCATAGAGGCTTGGTCTCCCTGTAGACAACCCTGACCTTCCGCTGATGCCTCAGGATCTGCAAGGTGTGAAGGCCTGTTCCAAGATGGTGACTGGGCCCTCCTTTTTAAGAAATGGAATGAGAGTAAGTAATGGAATCAGAATCTTGCTTATAACTACTTATCTAGCCGTATAATGTCATAACACTGTCATTGTTACTCTTGTATGTGTCTGCACAGTGCTTAGCACAGTGGGGCCCTGATATGTGACTGGGACCTCTCGGTGCTACCACAACACAAACAAATGAATAAATACTCTAAATCCTTACTGCTTATCTGTTTTCTGTCAAGTCTCCCCGCTCCTCGTTTATCTTCTGGTTCCAGGCAGTCAGATTCTCCTCTCAGTCACACCCATGCAACCAAACTGAAGTCCCTGGTGCAAAGGAGTGGAGAACTTCGTATAAGCCCTCTGCCTTGGTTACAGAGCTCTTTCTCTAATTGAGTCATTATGACCCCAGCTGCCCTCTTAGCTTGTTTTTACCTTCTCTGAGCCAGGGTCTACTTGCACTCCTGATTCTGGCAGATAATGCTGTCTGGCAGTAATGTGGCCATGCATTACACACTACAGAATTCCATCAATGTCCTGTGCCTAGAGGAGTAATCTCCCAATGGTTATTTTATCAAACAAAACTATCTATCCTGTACCATTTGAGCACCTCTCTTCTTGCTTCTTAGAATGCCTTTTTCCTCCTTACTCTATTGGCCTTCTGTTTTAAAAAGGCTGAAAGCCATCATGTCATTCCTGCTATTTTACCACTAATAGTAGTTCAGTTACATTTACCATGAATGCATTTCATATTTTATCTACAAGTCTCTTTGCCTTCCAGTTCAAAAGCCTGTGAACAGGGTCACTTCATAGTGATTTGGTGAACATATACTATATCATGCAGGCTGCCATCTTGTTCTCCAGAATTTAAGCTATCATTTAAAACAAACATGGTTGAGAATAAAATGTGAACAGACTATAATGCAGTGATGTTAGCCTCAAAACAACTCCAAAAGAGTTGTGAGCTGCTGATTGCCCTATTAATATCAAGAGGTTGTTAGTTCTGAAGTCTAATGATAAATTAAATGTCATTATCTGTTTCACTACTCATCAAAAAACACACAAGAAAAGAGTTTTATGTTATGAAAATTTACTGAGAGTGGAATCTCATGTTGCCTTCTGAAGAGGGTGGAACTTGATGCTTGGGAAAGTATCACTACTTTTTTTCCCCCTTCTTCAATCCCTACTCATGGATCCCTAGCAAAAGAGGGATCCATTGCTGCTGCTATTCCACTATCCCAACACTTCTCTGAGTCAGTCATCTAAATGAAACATACAATCTGATACACCTAACATAGCAAGATGCAGTATAGCTAGAAACAGAGCAGGAGGCACTTTGTTAGGAATAAAATATGAAACAGGTCTTCTGAAATAAATATTTCAGAGGTTTCTCTCTTAGTAAAGCAAAAGAATAGTATTCCATGTGTACCCCATTACACAGTGTGGTGTCATGATTAGAGTAGGACATTAATAGACAGACGACCCTGTTTCTATTCCCACTTTGAAACTGATTTACTATGTGACCTTGGGCAAGTCATTTAGGTCCAAATTTTCAGATGTGCCCACTAATTTTGTATGCCTTAGCTCATGAGTGTTCAAGATTTTTAAAAGGTGCTTTACACTCACAACTCTAGTTGAAGTCACTGAAAAAAACAGCCTTATGCTCTCTCTGCCTAAATTTCCTCATATTTTTGAATGGAGATACTAATATTTAACCACCTTTGTAAAGTGCCTTGAAGTCATAGGGAAAAAAGTGCTATATAATATTATGTGGGTAGGTGAAAGCCTGTGCCGTTTTACAGATGTAATTTGTAAAGCGTAAAAAAAAAAAAAAAGCCAACCATGTCTGGAAACCCCTTTCTAATGTTTTCTGGATGTTAAGGACTGGGATTATGGCTAGCCCCTGCACAGAAACACAATTGAGGGTAGGAGAGGAGGTTTCTTATGTTCTCACATACCCTTGCACACATTGACAAACCAAGCCACAATTTGGTCATAAAGCAGTAATCCGTTAAATGAGTTAAATGTTTTCTGAACTAATAATGCAGCTTATTAAGTCTGTCTTTACCAAAAGTTGCCAACAGATGGGCTCTTTTTATAACTTTAATAAATTAACTCAAGTACAGCTGCAGTAAGAATAGCTGATTTCAAGCAGACTTATTCACTCCTAATTTACTGGAACGATAAAGAATGTCAGGTAGATAAGCATAATTACTGACAGTAATATACTGGACAAAGAGCTAAATTCTGCCATCCTTAATTAAGCAAACCTCTCATTGAAGTCACCATCAACTTAAGTAGGAGTTTTGCTTGATTAATAACTGCGGTGCGTAGCACAAGAAAATTATGTGCCATAGTATATACTCAGCTGATGTACATTTTGTTGCTCTGCTGATTTCAGATGGGGTGTGCAGGTGTGAGGCTAGGGGTTGGATGAAATCTCATTGAAGCTGTGGGTGTAACAACTGCCCTTCTTTCAGGATAAATGTTGACAATCTGTATAGTCAATTGCTTGACCACACTTTGGATGGTTATAAAATATACTCAAGAGAGCAAATAATCAATGTTAGTCAGGTTGATTAATATAGTACAGGAACAAGATTCTATATGATACCAGTCTCCGAGAAGCTGTCTCGTGCAGTGATATTACATTCACCTCATGCAGGTCTGCTCTCAAAGTTACACATTTCAGCTGTTGGTTTCAGAGTGGGATAATCAGAATGGCCCATTTCAAACAGTTGACAAGAAGGTGCGAGTAACAGTAGGGGCAAAAATTAGCATGGGGAAATAGTTTTTAGTTTGTGTAATGACTCATCCACTCCCAGTCTTTATGCAAGCCTAATTTGATGGTATCCAGTTTGCAAATTAATTCCAGCTCTGCAGTTTCTCGTTGGAGTCTGTTTTTGAAGATTTTTTATTGAAGAATTGCCACTTTTAGGTCAAAAAGAACGAGTACTTGTGGCACCTTAGAGACTAACAAATTTATTTGAGCATAAGCTTTTGTGGGCTAAAGCCCACTTCATCATATGCATACAGTGGAAAATACAGTAGGAAGAGTGTCCAGGGAGGCTGAAGTGTTCTCCGACTGGTTTATGAATGTTATAATTCTTGATGTCTGATTTGTGTCCATTTATTCTTTTGTGTAGAGACTGTCAGGTCTGGCCGATGTACATGGCAGAGGGGCATTGCTGGCACATGATGGCATATATCACATTGGTAGATGTGCAGGTGAACGAGCCCCTGATGTGATTAGGTCCTATGATGGTGTTCCTTGAATAGATATGTGGACACAGTTGGCAACGGGGTTTGTTGTAAGGATAGGGTTAGGGTTAGGGTTAGTGTTTTTGTTGTGTGGTGTGTGGTTGCTGGTGAGTATTTGCTTCAGGTTGAGGGGCTGTCTGTAAGCGAGGACTGGCCTGTCTCCCAAGGTCTGTGAGAATGAGGGATCATCCTTCAGGATAGGTTGTAAATCCTTGATGATGTGCTGGAGAGGTTTTAGTTGCGGGATGAAGGTGACGGCTAGTGCCATTCTATTACTTTCTTTGTTGGGCCTGTCCTGTAGTAGGTGACTTCTGGGTACTCTTCTGGCTCTGTCAATCTGTTTCTTCACTTCAGCAGGTGGGTATTGTAGTTTTAAGAACGCTCGATAGAGATCTTGAAGGTGTTTGTCTCCGTCTGAGGGATTGGAGCAAATGCGATTGTATCTTAGAGCTTGGCTGTAGACAGTGGATTGTGTGATGTGGTCTGCATGAAAGCTGGAGGCATGTAGGTAAGTATAGTGGTCAGTAGGTTTCGGATATAGGGTGGTGTTTATGTGACCATCGCTTATCAGCACCGTAGTGTCCAGGAAGTGGATCTCCTGTGTGGACTGGTCCGGACTGAGGTTGACGGTGGGATGGAAATTGTTGAAATCCTGGTGGAATTCCTCAAGGGCTTCTTTTCCACGGGTCCAGATGATGAAGATGTCATTAATGTAGTGCAAGTAGAGTAGGAGTGTTAGGGGTGAGAGCTGAGGAAGCGCTGTTCTAAGGCAGCCATAAAAATGTTGGCATACTGTGGGGCCATGCCACACCCTTACCTTTGTTAGGATACGAGCATTCTAGGTACTGGTCTGTGAAGGTACTTTCCTAGCTTGTATTATGACATAGAATACTTGTCAGAATCAAGATACATTTGTTCTATCTGCTTATGACAAATGCTTACTTCAGCAAATGCAAGGAGTTATGGGATACTTAGCATAAGTGAAAAGGATTATGGTATAGCCAGTTTGGGCTATATCATGGTTACAATATTTGTGCTTCTGAGAAAAAGCTAAGAGAGTGAGTTTTTGGGTAGAGTCCTAGATGGAAAGTGGCTTTAGAATCATGAGCAAAGAAACTGTCTTCTGCTGTTTGAGCCCTGCTGTGTTCAGGGAAATAGGACTTTATGTACATTATTTGTTAATAAGCAGGACTGCATCAAAGAAATACATGGCCCCATCACCAACTTCCCTCCCTATCAGACCCTGAATATTAGCTAACTGCTTACGTCAAAAGGGCTCCTAGGCACCACAATAATACAAATAATAATGAAAACATAAAAATAATAATCTCTGTTCAGTAAATCTTAAAGTTAAGCTTGTGCTTAATAACCCTTCCTGAATAGGGATTGCTCTCCTGAGTCAGGGTCTCTGTGTTGGTTTGGCATTATTACTAATAATTATAATTCATATAGCAGAAATCAGGATCCGGGACCCACTATGTTAGGAACTGTATGTACACAAGGAAGTGATGATCTCTTGATATTTGTTTTGGAATTGCTATATAACTCACTCAGGGCTTCTCCACTCAATTACTAATAATCCCAAACTCATGTTAATACAAATTTAAACTTCACCATGCCATCATATATACATAATATGGATATGTAGGCAATTGTATCAGAAGTATACAAGGTGCCTCACAGGGCAAATAATGAAACAATAATCCGTTCCAGTCCAAAACAGTATTAGAATCTAACTCTCGCATAAAAAGAAACGCAGGATAGTAGTTCACGTAGAGAGTGTGGACGCAACATTAAGTGAGGAAGAATTTAAAAAATAAGTTGATTTTAAAGAGGAATTAAGATAAAATGGTTGGTGGACAGAGATGGGAGGCTATTCCAAGCCTAGGGGACAGTAGGTCAATAGAGGGACATTATCAAGTACATGTCACAAATGTTGAATTACATCAAAACTGTTATATATAAAATTGGAATGACAGATTTAATTATTTAAAAGTAAGTACTTTTTGTGTTTACTTTCTCATCAATAATCCCCATCCCAGCTAATGTGCAACCTTAATATAGCATTTTCGGACTTCTAGATGTTAAACAATGGAGCTGTAGCATGTTTTTGTATGGAATTCTATTTTATGGAATATATATTTATATATAACTAGTTCTTGCCTTCTTCAGTTTGTTGGCATTTAAATGTTAAAAGGTCTGATAGAGAAGAATAAAAAATATTTTGACAGAATGCAGCACAGAAAATATTAAAAATTGTATGCCTACACACACACGTTGGTCATAGAGTCCTCACTTGTTTCTTTAAATATATACAAATGTAATATTTCTCTTATTGCATAATACAGTTCTCAAATTGTGTATGTTGTGTTGATCTGCAGATCTTTTGCTATTACTGTACTTAAAGCTGGCTAATAATGCTTGCTCCTTGTTTCCATCTGATAATTCATACTAAAAGACACGCAATAGTGTATTTTATTTTAATAATACAATAACATTACTGGTACTACTTTTCCATGTAAGCAAATTGTCCCAAAGATTTCATGCAGTCATGAGGGAAGGTGGTCCATGCATTTATGAGTTGGACAGGAAATGGTCCATGAGAATCTCTTAATTAAAATGTAATCTACACAATAAAAAAAGTTATAGACTCCTTGGCATAAGATTTTCTCCATCATAATCCCTTTTCACCCCAAAACATTTGACAAGTTACAGACAGCTGACCCTACCCAAATGCAGCCTCCTTGAGAACAACCATCCACTAGCAAAAGGAGTTGTAAACTTACGTGAATTGTAAACTCTTTGAGGCAGGGACTATCTTTTTGATGGGTTTGTGCAGCACTTAGCACGCTGAGGTACTGCTCCATGGAGGGGGTTCTCAGGCACCAGTTGAATGTTACTAATATAATAGGGAGGAATGATTTAAGCCAAGGACATTGGGACAAACCCACCACGACAGGAAGCGCCCTCGAAACGTTAACAACCAGGGTCGACAAGCGTGTGTACCCTGTGGAAGGTCTCACCTGGCGACTGGCCTATGCAGAGGGAGGGTTCGTGCGGCCGCTGCTCCAGTCCCTCTCGGTACGTCCATGGAGCACTGCACGCGCTCCTTTGCTCCCCTGGCCCTGGGCCCCCGAGGCCTGGCTACGCCTGGGAGCTGCCCGGCCTTGGCCTGGCGTCAAGAATGCCCCATTGTCCGGCCGGCCACGTGACGCCATTCCCCGCCAGGGCTGGGGAGGCCCCACCCCTAGCCAGTCGCTGGGCCCAGCCCAGCCCAGGGCCGTTTCACGCTGAGGAGGGGGCGCGGGGCGCATGCGCCGTGCGCGACTTTGCTCTGCTATCCAGTGCGGCAGCGGCTGGGGAAAGCCGCAGCGGCTGGGCGAGACAGGACAGGAGCCGAGAGGCGTTAATTTGCGGCAGCCCCAAAGGGAGCCGGGGCGCTAGCAGGGGCAGCCGCCGCCGCCGCCCCCACCCACCGGGGGTCTCCGCTGCGGGGAGGCGAAGGCGTGGGGGCTGCGCCGCGCCCGGAGCCTGCGCTGGGAATTTTGACATCTCTTGTGTCTCAGCGGCGGCCGGGAAGGGCCAGGTCGCCGCTTCCTGCCGCTGCGGGGAAATCACGGCCAGCTCCCGCGGGGGCTCCGTCCCTGCCGGCGGAGGGCTGCGGGGGGGGGGGATCCCAGCTGGATCAGCCCTCGCTGGGGGGGGTATTTCCCTAGCAAAGGGAGGGGGGGTTATAAACTTGTCATTTTGGGGGGCGGGGGCCTTGCCTGGATGAATTGAGACAAAGAGCGAGGGAAGGAGAAAGCAGAGGCTCTGCTGCGTTCCTGTGCAGAGGAGGCATCACCCCATATGGACAGCTGAGTTCATCAACACCGGAGGCGGCGGCTGCTGCGTCTATTTTGTATACGTTTTTTTTTTATTATTATTATTATTATTTTGTGGGGGAGGACTTGGGAAGAATAATCATGTAAATAAAAGAGAAGGTGCTGTAAAAAGATGGGGGATGCTGCAGACATCAAGGAAATGAGAAAGACGTTCATTGTTCCTGCCGTCAAACCTTTTGACCATTATGATTTCACCAGAGCTAAAATCGCCTGTAATCTAGCGTGGCTGGTGGCCAAAGCCTTTGGGACAGGTAGGTGGCGTCTTCTTCCCTTTCTTTGATGCTGGTTCCTGCCTGGTCGCTTCACTACTGCGGACGTGAGCCATTCCCAAGGGAATAGCACAGGAGAAAATCATCTTGATCTATTGCTTGATCATGTGGTTTTTATTTTCGAATATCTGTTGTCTTTTTTTCTTACGTGTATCAACGCTATTTCCGTCACTGAGTGTCATGTTTTTGTGTCTAATTGCGTTTATTTGGGGGTATTCAGCCTTACAAAACTCTGTGTATTGTTTTTCCATTCACATTTTTTGTTGTAATACAAAAATAGTTGTTTTCCGTTGAAGAACTGGGAGGTAGAGGGGGATATGGATGTGCACTGTTAGTTTTGATATGTGTGATGGTAAGCCTGTAGTCACTCAGATGGGTAAAGATTAAGCAATAACCTGGATTCCAGGAGAAAGAGCATTTAATGTCAATTGTCACCCAACACTGTATAGAATTCTCTCCGTCTGACTGTATAACATTAGTTTATTTTAATGCTTCTGAAAAGTATTAGTTCCATGTTTCGAAAAACCAGGGCCTTCAGGAATATCAGACTTATTATTCTTAGTAATATTTCTGATATATCTTTTGAGGGCAAACATTTCAAAAATACAAAAAATGTGTGATTTAACTATATCATTATTTATTTAATTTTCAATTTATAAAACAGTTTTGTTGATATTCTTGAAAGAAAGAGTGTGCAGGAACAATCAATCATTTCGCCCCGTCCTCTGTAGAATAACAGGAAAAGGTTTCTCCTTTTGGAATTCTGCAACAGTTGCATATGTAGCCAGAGTACTGTTGCATATTGTAACAGGGCTAAAAGATGTATCTTTTTGATGTCATTAGGAGCTGGTAATACCCGACAACAACCTTTCTCTTTATATTTAAAAAAAAAAAAAATTTGCATGACTACTGGCTGTGCTATATATTAGCAGTTTCTATATGAAATAACCATTTCTGGTTATTGCAAAGCAATTTATTTTGTACAATACTTTTATATTTTGTAGAGCTCAGATTCATGATCTCTTTTTAATCAATGCAAATTTGAGCACTAAAATGCTAAGGCAGTGAAAATTCTTGGAATAATTTGCTTTGGGGTCTTCAGAGGTGCTGTAATTTAATGTCCTTAGGTGATTCAGTTCTGTAGGCTTGCATGTATATGAACTAAACATGTCTCTTCCCCCCCCCCCCCCAATGATCATATGAGGTGTAGAATATGCGCTGTGTCTGTAGATTCAGATATGGCAGAGGTTTATTCTGGTGTGGCTTTGCAAATTCTTTAGGCGATTGAGCTATTTTGGTTTCTATTAGGCGAGTTTGGATTGAATGTGGAAAGCAACCTGTAGGGTTCTTTCTACTTAGCTTTCTGTAACAGTCCGATCCAAACCAAATTCCTTTACTTTCCTTTTCCCTCCGTATGGTTTCCATTCTGAGAGATACACAAGCAAATGCAACAAGTAATCAGTTAAGAGCAGATATTCTCTGCTTTTACCTTTTAAATTCTCTGTTAGTATTTGACCCACTTAATGCAACTAATGGAAATAATGTCAAATAGAATTGTATACAGCATTAAAGTATTCCAGATCATAATTTTGTGACTAGTTTCAAGTCAGTGTTCCACGTGGTAGTAGTTCCTGGAGTTGTATATTAGAATTTGAGGGTGAGAGCGTGGAAGTATACATAAAACTTGTATGTTTGAAATGCATACATTCCCTTTAGACGTGAAACAGAAGCAGAACTGGAGGATTGACCATCTCCTTTTCATATTTTTAAAGCTCTCCCTGGAATAGATTACAACTTTTTCTTCAAAGAAAGCCATATTTCTACTACCTGCTGTCATATGTTTACCCAAAGGAACTACAAAGGATGCTTAGAGTGTGTGTGAATATCTCATTCCATATATATATATATATATATAAAAAATACCTTGAAGTGACAGATTTTGAAGTGATCACTAATGAAATAAGGGGTTTCAAAACTTTGTCCTAAATTCACAGAAAATACTGATCAATAACTATCTTGCACTTCTCCATTCATTCTGCTTTCCCAAGTTAAAATACTGTTTTCTCCATCAGATAATTCCTTATCTTGGAGAAAAGTCCTATCCCTCCACCATCCGTCCATTTTGGGCGAGTTCACATGGTTTCTTTTGTGGTATAAAAAGCATCTTCAGTTTCTTCTTTAGACATACTGTCCACACATGCAATATGTAAAAGTGTACATTTGGGGTCTGACAGATGTGCCTTGTTTTAAATGCATGGTGCAACACAAACAAAAATGTGGGTTACTCTTAAGAACAACTTGGTTGTGCTATATAAGAGAAACCTGTCCTCTCCAAGAGGACTTCTGAAGTATTCTGTGGGGGGGCAGTTATGCTTTACCAAAATCAAGGAGTCAGTGCTATCCTTGTTGGAGTGGTGTCTATGGGAGTGATAATAAACATACAGTCCCAGATTCAGCTCTGTTACATCTGTGCAATGTCATGGACTTTAATGAGGTTGTGAAGGGATAAGAGTAGACTTTGTTTAACCCTGTATTTGCATATGATATGAGCCAAAAAGACAGCACAAGAACAGAAGATGTATGGGGGAAATAGTCATTTAAAAACATCATATATGAAGCATGAATGAGATTGAAATGACTTTGAATATAAAAATAATGCTAGGAATTTATTCTTCCTTTCAGTCTTATTCCATCTCCTGTAGCATCCATTTTTAGTTCTTTTAGAGTTAGGAAGAAACGCAATCTTCTCCTACGAACCATAGCTGAAATTTAACTGGGTACATCAGTGCATCGTCTTAATTCAACATAATATAACTGCAAGCAGATAAGTCCTAAGCCTATGTTGCCCTGATGGTACTTGAGAGATTTAAGGTTTCAGAGGGGTAGCCGTGTGAATCTGTATCAGCAAAAACAAGGAGTACTTGTGGCACCTTAGAGACTAACAAATTTATTTGGGCATAAGCTTTCGTGGGCTAAAACCCACTTCATCCGATGCATGGAGTGGAAAATACAGTAGGAAGATAGATATATATATATATATATATATATATATACACACACAGTACATGAAAAGGTGGGAGTTGCCTTACCAAGTGGGGGGAGGGAGAGGAGTCAGTTCTAACGAGGCAATTCAATTAAAGTGGGCTATTATCAACAGGAGGAAAAATCACTTTTGTAGTGGTAATCAAGGTGGCCCATTTCAAACAGTTGACAAGAAGGTGAGAGTAGCAATAGGGGGAAATTAGCATGGGGAAATTTAGTTTTTGTAGTGACCCATCCACTCCCAGTCTTTATTCAGGCCTAATTTGGTATGCAGTTTGCAAATGAATTCCAGTTCTGCAGTTTCTCATTGGAGTCTGTTTTTGAAGGTTTTTTTGTTGAAGAATTGCCACTTTAAGTCTGTTATTGAGTGTCCAGGTAGGTTGAAGTGTTCTCCAACTGGTTTTTGAATGTTACTCAGACCTTCTTGTCAGCTGTTTGAAATGGGCCACCCTGATTACCACGACAAAAGTGATTTTTCCTCCTGTTGGTAATAGCCCACTTTAATTGAATTGTCTCATTAGAACTGACCCCCCACTTGGTAAGGCAACTCTCATATTTTCATGTACTCTGTGTGTGTGTGTGTGTGTGTATATATAGATATATATATCTTCCTACTGTATTTTCCACTCCATGCATCGGATGAAGTGGGTTTTAGCCCACGAAAGCTTATGCCCAAATAAATTTGTTAGTCTCTAAGGTGCCACAAGTACTCCTTGTTGTTTTTGAGAGATTTAAGTTCAAGATTCAAATTTAAATGAATGCAAACAAACAAACGATTCTTTTAGCTTCTGGCTACTGTTTAACTGCAAGTACAAGTACTATGTAACAAGACTCAGACAAATGGAAAGGATATTTCTCTAACAAATAACTGTACATGATATATTTTCGTTCTTAAAATTTTGAGACACTGTTGTGGAATTCAGGTAATATCACAGTTGATTCATAAATACAGCAACTTTATGTCCCAGACAATGGTCTTTGAGATTATATATTTTTCTTATTTTTTATGAGCCATATTTACAGTGATTATTCAGGATTTAATATGGTTCTAATCTAGCGGTCAGTATGCGTTGGTCAAATGAACTTAATACATTTTGTTTAATGTATTTAGCTCAATTTCTTTCCTAACATAAGCATAATGCAGTGAGAGCTTGATTTCTTCTTGTGTTTGTTTTAGAGACTTGGAAATATTAACATTTTGATTTGTTGCATTATGTTTGTACTTAAGACTACTTTTCCCTAGAAAGACCTTTATGAAATGGCTTTCTTTTGGAGAGAATCTGCACTAGAGATGCATTTTCATCTAACATAATGAAAGGAAACTTCTTAAAAAGTTCAAGGTGCTGGGATGCAGAGGTGTTTTAACTGTCAAAAAATTTAAGAGATGTAGAAGTAGCTTTATTCTTCTAATATTTCAAAGGGGAGATGATCACAAAAAGTAAGACTCCCAAAATCTTGGGAATGGGAGTGAAGTTTGATTGAGATTTTTGGAAGGGCAATCTTTCGGTTTAAATCCACAAAGAATTACCCTGTATGCTAAAGTCTATTTAATTCAACAGACTACTCATGAGATTAGTGGTTTGGAAGAAAACAAGAACTTGCCTTTAGTTTAGAAAATCTGCTTTCCATACCAAATGGCTGAAATCTGCTGATATTATATTCCTTATGTACCTTAAAGGAGGATAGGCCTGACTAGTGAAAAGAATTGAAATACATTGTAACACGGTGTATGTCAAGGTTCCTCCCCCACTCTGAACTCTAGGGTACAGATGTGGGGACCTGCATGAAAACCTCCTAAGCTTACTTTTATCAGCTTAGGTTAAAACTTCCCCAAGGTACAAATTAATTTTATCCTTTGTCCTTGGAATATCCACTGCCACCACCAAACTCTAACTGGGTTTACTGGGAAACGTAGTTTGGACACGTCTTTCCCCCCAAAATCCTCCCAACCCTTGCACCCCACTTCCTGGGAAAGGTTTGGTAAAAATCCTCACCAATTTGCATAGGTAACCACAGACCCAAACCCTTGGATCTGAGAACAATGAAAAAGCATTCAGTTTTCTTACAAGAAGACTTTTAATAGAAATAGAAGTAAATAGAAGTAAAGGAATCACCTCTATAAAATCAGGATGGTAGATACCTTGCAGGGTCATTAGATTCAAAACATAGAGAATCCCTCTAGGCAAAACCTTAAGTTACAAAAAAGACACACAGACAGAAATAGTCATTCTATTCAGCACAGTTCTTTTCTCAGCCATTCAAAGAAATCATAATCTAACACATACCTAGCTAGATTACTTACTAAAAGTTCTAAGACTCCATTCCTGTTCTATCCCCGGCAAAAGCAGCATACCGACAGACATAGACCCTTTGTTTCTCTCCCTCCTCCCAGCTTTTGAAAGTATCTTGTCTCCTCATTGGTCATTTTGGTCAGGTGCCAGCGAGGTTACCTTTAGCTTCTTAACCCTTTACAGGTGAGAGGATTTTTCCTCTGGCCAGGAGGGATTTTAAAGGGGTTTACCCTTCCCTTTATATTTATGACAGTGTACAAGAGACTTACGCCCTTAAGATCTTTGCCAATCTTTTGAAGACATCTGAAGAGTTTGTGTTCTTTCTCTCTTAGAACCATAGTCACATTAGAAAGTGAACTATTCTGAGAGAATTTTAAAAGGCAACTCTATAGTGAAAACAGGTCTACACAGTACAGATTCGGGGCGGGGGAATCCTTTTTACAATTAAGGGGAATCAGACTGATTTTTTTTAAGTTCTAAGTTGCAAAAACAAATTAGATACAGTATAAAATTTTGGGCCAAATTCATTCATGCTGTTATAATATTGAAGTAATAGACTACAAAGCACTTCATTCTTGAGCTTGCATTAAGCAGGAGTTCTGAAAAGTTTTTACCTGATAATTCACTTTCTCAGAATTATGCTGCAGATGCTCTGCTAATATGTGGTGGGAGTCAATATAAACAGTCTGGGTCTTTGTTGGAGATTCTAGAATCTACTATTCCCATGGGAGACATTTTAAAAGGGTTAAAGTTAATACAGTAAAATAACTGAAAGCTTTGGTTTAGGTGAAGAAACCACACAAGAATGACACTATGTATAAGAGTACAGATTTTGGTTGGGTGGGGTTGCACATATGTACCAGATGTCTAGTGGACACACTTCTGTGTTAAGAGTAGGTATGGTATGAGGCTTTGTTGTCAGTGCAGAAGATGTGAAGTATCTTGGTGTAAAGTTTTCTGATACATCTGAGCAGAAGTTATGTGGCGTTATGGTTATAGAATTGAAATTGTTTGAGCTAAAATATCCCAATTGCAGGTATGGAAATAATCCTGTAAATTATTTAAGTGTAATGTTAACTTAGGTTCTCCTAGTTTTCTAGTTTCTGTGATGGTGTGTTTATTTTTGGTTAAGTTTCTGTAAGACGGTTTAGAAGAACTAATGTGAAACACATTGATGCTTGAACTGGAACTCTTGATGTAATGGAGTTTGTAAGGTGCACCAAGGTTTGCATCTACTAGGCTCTGAGTTCAAGTGTGTGTAAATTTTGAACATCTGCCAGCTTCAGTGCAGCTTACAGGTTCCTCAACCCAAAAACCATTGAGTGTGGTGCAGTTTAGGAGTGCATTAAACCAAATACAAGTGACTTCCATACAAAGTTGGGAAAGCAGGTAGAGCCTGCTCAGTTTGCAAGTTAAATGTATATACTGTGCACTGAATAAATTCCAGGGAGATCCTCACTGCAAATTCTTTAAGAACATATGAATGGCCCTACTGGGTCAGACCAAAGGTCCATCTAGCCCAGTATCCTGTCTTTGGACAGTGGCCAGTGCCAGGTGCTCCAGAGGGAATGAACAGAACAGTTAATCATCAAGTGATCCATTCCCTGTCGCTCATTGCTAGCTTCTGGCAAACAGAGGCTAGGGACACCATTCCTGCCCATCCTAGCTAATAGCCTTTGATGGACCTATCCTCCATGAATTTATCTCGTTCTTTTTTGAACCCTGTTATGGTCTTGGCCTTCACAACATCCTCTGGCAAGGAGTTCCACAGGTTGACTGCCTTGTGTGAAGAAATATTTCCTTTTATTTGTTTTAAACCTGTTGCCTATTAATTTCGTTTTGTGGCCCCTAGTTCTTTTGTTATGAGAAATAGTAAACACTTTATCTACTTTCTCTATACCAATCATGATTTTATAGACCTCAATCATATCTCCCCTTAGTTGCCTCTTTTCCAAGATGAAAAGTCCCAGTCTTCTCTCTCCTCCATATGGAAGCCATTCCATACCCCAAATAATTTTGGTTGCCCTTTTCCAATTCCTATAGATATATATGTGTATATAAAAATAAAATTTTGAGATGGGCCACATCTGCACACAGTATTCAAGATGTGGGCATACCATGGATTTATATAGAGACAACAAGATATTTTCTGTCCTATTATCTATCCCTTTCTTAATTATTCCCAGCATTGTTTGCTTTTTTGATTGCCAATGCACATTGAGTGGATGTTTTCAGAGAACTATCCACAATGACTCCAAGATCTCTTTCTTGAGAGGTAACAGTTAATTTAGACCCCATCATCTTATATGTATAGTTGGGATTATGCTTTCCAATGTTCATTACTGTGCATTTATCAGCATTAAATTTCATCTGCCATCTTGTTGCTCAGTTACCCTGTTTTGAGAGATCCTTTTGTAGCTCTTCACAGTCTGCCCGGGTCTTAACTATCTTTAGTAATTTTGAATCATCTGCAAATTTTGCCACCTCACTGTTTACCCCTTTTTCCAGATCATTTATGAATATGTCGAATAGGACTGGTCCCAGAACAGACCCCTGGGGGACACCACTCTTTACCTCTCTCGATTCTGAAAACTGACCATAGACACCTACCCTTTGTTTCCTATCTTTTAACCAGTTACCAATCCATGAGAGCACCTTCCCTCTTATCCTGTGACAGCTTGCTTTGTGTAAGAGCCTTTGGTGAGGGATCTTGTCAAAGGCTTTCTGAAAATCTAAGTACACTATATCCACTTTGCCCCCAGCCTTAAAGTTTAACCTAAAGAGTGAAGGGTGAGATTGATCCTAGTGGACAAGGACAGGTAACTTCTGCATCAAGACACAGGAGTTGATCTCTTAGATAACTGGCTCCCAGGCCATTCAGCGCTTCATAGATTCTAATCAATATATTGAATTGCCCTCATAGTTGAATAAGAAGCCATGCAGAGTACAGAATATTGATATTGTGGGCATATAGTAGCTTGCATCAGTCGGGTTTGCACTAGTTGCAGCTTCAGGGTACTCTTTCAAGGATAACTTCTTTTGATTGTACAGTATTGTAACCTGAAGGCTGAATTGATTCAAAGCCATGGCTCACTATTTAGAGGTTCTTATCAGAGACCGTGATCTTAGTCTCTTGACCAACCATAAATAAAAGGCAGTGGATCCAGTATGACCTTGAAACTACAAATGTTTTGGGAAAGTAAACTTGCCGGTCTGGCCCACTCCTCCAGATGCTTCCCTCTATTGTTTCACTTCTGTCTTATCAGAACTGAGTCTGAGCTAGTTTCCCTCCATCTGCTTTCTCACCTCTTTTAGTTCTTAGAAGGTGCAGAAACTGCCATATAAGTTTGACAAAAGGGAGATAAAAATCTGAGTGTCATTTATATATTGGTGATGATGAAGGTCACAACATTTCATAGTCTTTCCTAGCAGCTGTAATTATATACCTGAACAGCAACAGGGACAGCACAGAGGCCAGTAGAAACCAATACATGCTTTTCTACTTCACGGTCATGTAAAGGTTTAGGATTTCTCTTAGAAAGGATTGACTTACTAAAGGGCCACTATCACAAAAGTCCACAAGCAAGATGGTCATTTCTACTGAAGACTGATTGTCTAGTAATCAACAAGGATACGGTCATTAAAAAGAGTTCATAGAATCATCTTTTTTCTGTATGATGCCCTCGCTTGAAACCGGATTGACGTGAGGTGACGTGAGTACAGCTGTTTTTAACTTCACTCTTTCAGTAACCTTTCTTAGGTTGGTAGCAATAAGTTGTGAGGGTAACAGTAAGTGGCCATGTTACTATGTGGCTAGCATCCTGACTTGGAAAGAAGTACTCATAAGTACTGTCAATGAGTTTCTCATGCCATGAATAGTAAGGGTCCAATTCACAGATCTCTAAGTGCAATTCCCCAAAGACCTAAGATGCTGAAGAGCTCAGTGGATGAAATTCCACCAGAGAGCTTGATGGATTCCTACCTCTTTATCTGATAGTGAACTCATGGCTCTGAACAAAAGTATGATCCAGTCAACCTTGTCAGTAAAGTAGATGGGAAAGCTCTTCAACATTTTGTTATAGAAAGCAAATGAGCGAGCACTAAACCAACCAAAATTTTGAACAGATCTTCGTGTCAAGACACTGCTGTTATGCCAGGGGAAAGTGTGGTTGGGGTGTGTGTGTGGTTTGTTTTTCTTTTTCTTTTTTATTACAACTAGTTCTGTTGTAGACAGAAACAAATGAGGAAAATCTAGATTAGACAGAGTTCCTGTGGAATAATTTAGCCGTAAGCCTCAAAATTGTGTTGCATTAATTTAAATGGAGCATGTGGGGTCAAAGATGTTAACGTGACCATGTTACTGTCCAACTGTCATAAATATAAAGGGAAGGGTAAACCCCTTTAAAATCCCTCCTGGCCAGAGGAAAAATCCTCTCACCTGTAAAGGGTTAAGAAGCTAAAGGTAACCTCGCTGGCACCTGACCAAAATGACCAATGAGGAGACAAGATATTTTCAAAAGCTGGGAGGAGGGAGAGAAACAAAGGGTCTATGTCTGTCGGTATGCTGCTTTTGCCGGGGATAGAACAGGAATGGAGTCTTAGAACTTTTAGTAAGTAATCTAGCTAGGTATGTGTTAGATTATGATTTCTTTGAATGGCTGAGAAAAGAACTGTGCTGAATAGAATGACTATTTCTGTCTGTGTGTCTTTTTTGTAACTTAAGGTTTTGCCTAGAGGGATTCTCTATGTTTTGAATCTAATGACCCTGCAAGGTATCTACCATCCTGATTTTATAGAGGTGATTCCTTTACTTCTATTTACTTCTATTTCTATTAAAAGTCTTCTTGTAAGAAAACTGAATGCTTTTTCATTGTTCTCAGATCCAAGGGTTTGGGTCTGTGGTTACCTATGCAAATTGGTGAGGATTTTTACCAAACCTTTCCCAGGAAGTGGGGTGCAAGGGTTGGGAGGATTTTGGGGGGAAAGACGTGTCCAAACTACGTTTCCCAGTAAACCCAGTTAGAGTTTGGTGGTGGCAGTGGATATTCCAAGGACAAAGGATAAAATTAATTTGTACCTTGGGGAAGTTTTAACCTAAGCTGATAAAAGTAAGCTTAGGAGGTTTTCATGCAGGTCCCCACATCTGTACCCTAGAGTTCAGAGTGGGGGAGAAACCTTGACACCAACATTAAACAGCTTTAAACAAGGTTCAAGGTTTGGTATTCAGAGACCTCTGCCTGCTTAGTACCATGGCAAACACACCTTTTATTAAAGGATTATAAGAATATTTAAGGTACAGAAAAAAAGGAAAAACAGAGAAAACCTTTGAAATGTAAAATATTAAGTAAGATCTTTATTTTAACAACATTCCTTGTTCCCTTTCCCTGGTGAAAGTTTTTAGATGAAGGCAGGGAAAAAAACCCTGACAGTCTTTTAAATAGCTGTCCTTTTTTGTGGGGGGGAAGAAGTTAGCTGAGATGGGCTGGAGTTGTTGTTGTTAAAGTCCTATTCCATTTCCTAAAAGGAAAAACAAGGCAAACACATGAAGGGAAAGAAAAGAACAGCAAAGATAGAAAATACAGCTTCTGTCTCTGGTGTTGACTCACTTTACAACCTCACTGCTGGGGAAAATACAGGCACAGCACATAGTCTTATCAGCCACTCCAAGATCTGGAATGCATCCGATGAAGTGAGCTGTAGCTCACAAAAGCTTATGCTCAAATAAATTTGTGAGTCTCTAAGGTGCCACAAGTACTCCTTTTCTTTTTGCGAATACAGACTAACACGGCTGCTACTCTGAGACCTGTCCAAGATCTGGCTAACTTTTACCAGCAGTGGGCTTTGTAGGGCATTGGTTTTAGCTGCTCTTCGGTGACAGGTTTATAGCAGTGTTGCAAATTATACTGGGTTGACTGGCTAAACCAGACTTTTATTAGACAGAAAGGGGTAAAAAAAAAAAAAAAGTGAGAGGAAGGAGACAAAATAAGGTGGGGTAGGAAAAGGACCACATAGGAGTGAGGGAGAAGGGGAGACAGTCTTACATCCCAGGTAGTGGCTGAGATTTAGCTGGAGTTGCTGGAGGTGTCATTTAGGTCCTTCCTCTTATGCCTGGTGTGGCCAGGATATTTTTCAGGATCAGGATGTGTTACGTTGGATTTCAGGGTCCTAGGAGTTGGTGGAGGTGGCAGCCATGGTGCTGAAGCTTGGTCCTCCACCTTGTCTTGTCGAGGTTGCCCAGTGTTTGCATCTGTCCCTACATGTTTTCTCCCCAAGGTTTTTTTGTTTGTTTGTGTTTTGGAACCTCAAAAGGGAATGATGGGTGGAATAGCCCAGTCCCTCCTTATTTTGTCCACCAATTAAGTCTGACTTCTGATGCACCAATTGTGGTTCACTGATGTCTGGTCTGCACACTTCTCTTGTTTACCAGACATGATCTCCATACAGTCCTTGAGTTATATCAGTAGGTCTTTTCATGTAGACTAATTCAGTCTGTCTCCCTTTTTCACCTTTTCCTATCATTTATTGTTCTACGTAAGGGTGCAAGTTTGTCACAGAAGTCACGGATTCAGTGACTTTTCTTGATTTCTGCAGTGGCTGGTGCGCCTTGCTCAGGGGCAGCTCAGGTATCCCTTGGGGCAGTCTTGGGCCACTGCAGCAGACTTTGGGAGTGGAGTGGGGCAGGGGTATGGGGTGGGGGTGGGGCAGGCTCTGAGCAGTGCTTACCTGCGGGGCTCCCCGGAAGCGGTAACATCCCCGTCTCTCAGGTCCTAGGCAGAGGCATAGCCAGGCACCTCTGCACACTGCCTCCGCCTGCAGGTACTGCCCCTGCAGCTCCCAATGGCTGTGGTTCCTGGCCAATGGGAGCTGCGGAGGCAGCACACAGAGTCCAGCTTTCAACATCTGGAGTGAAATCCTGGCCCACTGAAGTCAATAAGAGTTTTGCCGTTGACTTCAGTGAGGTCAGAATTTCGTCCATAGTGTCCCCACCCCATCCCTGCTCTCCCAGAGGAGTTCAATGCCCAGTGTACCCACTGACTTCAACTGGAAGGGATTTTCTTCTCAAAATCAGACTGTCGTTGCTAAAGGTTCTTCCCTAAAATTGGACTACTTTGGAAATGTGGCTCTCTTTTTATATATATCTCAATAAAATGGATACAATAGATAAATTTCATTGGTCTTGGGTATTTGTAAAACACTTCAAGATTTTCAGTATTACAAAAGTACAAAGGTTGGTATAGTAACATAATAATCTTCTGTATCCCGTATTTCAAGTTCTGTCATCCTTGCATATTCTGGCTTCTCCTGCTAGTTAATCTCCAGTAGTGACTCCAGACTGGTGCCTGGATAGAAGCATAAAACTTACAACAGTCTTGTTCCTTTTGCCATGTGTAATGGTCTCTTGCATGCACCAGTCTAGAGGATATCTTGAATTATGTTCTTGCTTATTACTGTGTTACTATTTTATTGCCTTATTTGTACAGTGCCCAAAATGTTAGGTGTTCTGCTGACACAGAATGGGACAGGTTTCTCTCTCAAAAGAGCTTAAAGTTTAAATGGGCTATATACAGACAAGGAAGGCAGAATTACGACGAGAGAGCTGGAGGCAGGAGGCACGTGGAAGGAATAAATGGAACTGGTTATTCGGTTGCTTAGTTGTAGAGTAAATGCTTTTTAAATAGCAAATTGGAAGGTCCTGTGTAGGACTTTGAGGAAACAAGTGTTTGATGTATCTGCAGGTGGTGAGGGAGGCTTCATGGTGTACAGTAGTGGCTCTCAACATGTTCCATACTGGGACTGTCTATCCAGTTAGCAATACAAGAAGGGCATGGTATTTGTGACAACCACCTCTGTCTCCCTCACAAGTTATCTAAGCTGAGAACCCATGTGTAGAGGGTCCAAGGGAAGGATTTCCTGGTGTATGTGGCAGTATAGGAGTAGAACACATGCTTGTGGAGGTAAGAGATAGGAAATGTTGTTGCAGTTATTTTACAAAATGGCTACTGAAGTGTTTGTCACATATCAAACATACATAGTTTGTCAGTGTGTGGTGAACTATGAACGTTCCTAAAATTTCAGATTGGTATCAGAGTAACTGTAAAAGTTTACAGTTCACTTGGTATTTTGTAAAGGTGATAAGTTCCTTGACAGCTTAAATATATTTATTAAGATTCATTTTAGGGCACATGATCAGAGAATAATCAGTAGAAACGTATGACATAGCAACTAAACTTCCTTCATTTGATAAAAAGAGTAGCAAACCAGCTAGAAATGCATATGGCATCCTCTCATTTTCATGTAGAGGGTTTTAGTTGAAGATGTGATGAACTTCAGTTTTGGTTTTTGATTATCTTACAGTATTTGTTCACTAATACATCAAACTAATCACAGCACAGTAATAAGGACCCTTTTTATATTGTTTCATGTTTGAAACTTATGGCTCAAAATCCACTAAACTAATGTATACAGTTAAACTGAGGCTTCAGTCAAATAGGATTCATTGTGCTATGTATGAAATGTTCAGACATCAGTATTGTACAAAATCATTTCTATAAATGTAGGTCTGAGACTTATCTTTTAAGGCATAAAAAACACTTTTTTTTTTTTTTTTTTTGCAAGATAATAGTTAGATTAAAATTGGGAAAGCCAGCAGATAAATTGTTTAATTGTGAAGAGATAACTTTTGTTTGCCAGTGGATTTAAAGGGCATCAATTAGTTTTGCAGACAAAACGTTATGATCTGCATTTTAAGCCTAAGATGTCAGACTCCTAGCCAAACTTTAGCTAATGGTAACTTTTTTCTGTTTATTAAATTAGAAAAGTCTCTCTTCCCTCTTGATATATTGAATCTGCAAATCAGAAGCAACATCTCATCCAACATTACCTTTATCTTGGTGGGGGACTGAGGGAGGCATTTAGGTACACGTTTTGTTTAAAAACCTAGAAAAAACATCGGGCTTCTATTCCCCTTATCTCCTCCCACAACCAATTGGTAAAAGAAAGGTAGTTCTTTAAAAGCTAAATTAAGGAAGCACTTTGACTGTAATAAAATAAATTTGACTGGATGTTATCAATGAAAAGATGATCCCATGATATTCTGTTGTTCCCACCCCCCTCCCATCCTCTGTGTGGATTAAGAATAGAAGTATGGCCATATTGGGTCAGACCAGTGGTCCATTCACCACCCTGGATTTTAGTGGAAGTGGAATTGGAGTGTACCGGTAGAGGATCTGCTGGAGGGACATGAATGGAAAGGTGGGGTGGGGCTGAAAAAAGCACTCACTCCCCCCTTCCCTGGTGAATTGTGGGGGTTTTCACTTGCACTGCACATTTTATCCACCAGGTTAGTCCCAGACATCTAATAGTTAAGTTGCGGCCTGATTAAACCCATATCTAATGTCTCATGTCATTCTTTCGGCATAGCCAGACAACCAGACCAGTATCCTGTCTTCCAACAGTGGATAATGCCAGGTGCTTCAGACTCCTAGTCAGGTCTTTCCTATCCTGTCACATAAGCTAGAAAGAGCCTGCAGTTTTCCTTGCTGTTTCTTCTTGGCCCTTGGCTCTTGTTTCTCCCTTCCCTGTCACAAGTGAATGGGCACTGAAACTCCAGCCCAAAGACTGGACATATGGTGTCTTGTCCCACAAATGATACCAGTCTAGCGTGCTTTGGGGTGACTGAGATTGCACTTCTAAGAATAGACGATCACCAAATGCCATTGTAATGCTTTTTTACGTGTGGGAGTGGAAATCCTGAGGCAAGATCTAAGTCCTATCTGACATTAGTGCCAATATTATTTTATTTGATGTAATGTCATTTTGAATTTTTATAGCTGTTCAGGTATACTTGTAAATGGGGTATTTTTTGATTCGTACATCTTATGTCTTTCATGAATGATGCATCTGTAATAACTGGTGTATGGTACTTGGGAAAGTTGTCATGGCTTTTCCTGTAAAGCTTGTGATAGACAGCATTGTGCCAATTTTGTGTGAAAATCTCAGCATAGTTTGACAAATTCTTGTGTAGCTTTTTGTTGGCTCTGCAGCCATTCATTGGAAAGAGAAATGCATTCTGTTAAAAGGAAGTCAGTTACACACACTTCCTGAGACAGCGTTTATATATTTCAGCAAAAGGGTATGGCTCTTTTTTCTCCAGAAGTTTTATGTACACTAGAATGTATTATTATTCTATTTCCATAAAATTCTGGAATGAGACAGATTGTGTTGAATCACAGCTGACTGACATCATTTTGACTTTGTGGCTTGAGCTATGAAATATGACATGAAAAGAAGGAAGGTTTGGCTATAAACTTGGAAAAGCCAAGACATTTTGAATTAATGCTGCTTTAAAACCACATCTTGGCCATGTTGTGCTTTGGAATGTAAAACCACTGGGTTTTCTCCCCATGCTAATACCTGTGGCCAAATTTTGTTTAACAATATGACATTTATAAGTAACTTTCACTTCTCACTGTATTGTTCAGTTCTTATTCTGTAATGGGGTTCCCCATAGATGTGTTAAAATAAAGTAGAAATAATTATATAAAAAGGGATACTTCCTAGCTAACAACTTTTATGTATAGTGTGTATAGATTCGGTACCTTTCCTAGTACTGTGAAGTGTTGTTTATCTGATTATATCTTTTGGTTCTTGCAGAAAATGTTCCAGAGGAATTGCGAGAACCATTTTACACAGACCAGTATGACCAGGAACACATTAAACCACCTGTTGTTAACTTACTTCTATCTGCTGAACTCTACTGTCGTGCTGGAAGTCTTATTCTCAAGAGTGACGCTGCAAAACCACTTTTGGGTCATGATGCTGTTATCCAGGCCTTGGCACAGAAAGGTCTTTATGTCACTGATCAAGAGAAGTTGGTAACAGAAAGAGATCTGCACAAGAAACCCATTCAGATGGTGAGTATGGCTTCTGTATTTTTTTCCCTTGGTGCTCCTAATAGCAGTATAATTATTTATGTTTGACTTAAGTCTCATCATTACTTTTATCTCAAGAACTATATTCAGTTAACTTGTGGGAGGGTTAAGGACTCCCCTCCCCCCCGCCTCTCCCTTTCAAAATGGGGAGTAAGGAAGGATTCCAAAATTTTGAGATCACATCTTTGAAATTCTTTCAGAGACCAAAACAAAACACATTTTCCTCCTACAATTCAAGGGTCATTTCATCTGTGTTTCTGTTCTAATAGCACTTTTCTGTGTCTGTTCATTCCCTTTCCTCTTCACCAGTTCTCTCTACCTCTAAAGAATAGCTCATAACTTATTGACTGTGGAGAATACTTAATAGTTCTATAAATTTGTAGGTTTTATATAAATTTTAACTTTATTAACATGGTCAGCTGTAACTTTTCACTTTGTAAAAATATATTGAAATACAGCTTAATATAGCTTAAAATGGGAAGTTGACTTTAAAGGCAGAAGGTGAAATCTTTCCTGTATTGAAGTCCATGGCAGTTTTGCCATTGACTTCACTGGATGAGGATTCCACCCAGAGTGGCTTATTCTCTGAATACTACAAAAAGTTTTTGTCAAGAATAACTTCTGGTCTTGGGCTTTTATCTCTTAGTCATTTCTGAAATAGAGGACATAAGATGAAAATGTAAATGTTACTATTAGTCTGTCAAATTCCTCTGAGTTGGGTGTACCCTAGACCTTCCTATTACAGGGGTGTTCCAAAAAATACTGCAGTAGAAAGTACAAGCAATACTGGAAGTGCTTCAGCAGCTAGCATAAGGGATTTCTCAGGAACATCTGTGACTGGATGACTCTGGGAAAATATTCCTATAGACTAACTTGTAACATGAAGGTGGCTTTTTTTAGGGATGCTGAGTGACAGCTAATCAGGCTTAAGAGCTACAATTTAAATAGTTATCTTTGGAAGGGGAGAAGAAGCTGGTGTGCTTTGTACCTTGTCACAGCTGCCTTTGTAGGTGTGTTACTGTGATTTTGTGTATGAAAGGAAATACTGTCTTTTTCCAACTCTTCAACCTCTAGCGTCTTGAAGGGCAAAGTTCAGAGTTTGGATTAAATCCAGTAGGTTCACCCTGATATCAATTTTACTAATCTGCCCTGAACAAGTGGAATTTTCCTCTGTTTTTCTTTAGTGGTTTTTAAAACAGTATTGAGATCCTTTAAAAAGCAAATTCTCAATGACATAACAGAATGTCATAGTATTCCTATCAGTTACTTAATCTGTATAAAAACATTCCAGTGAACAAACCAATGGTAAAACTGTTAACAGATATTGTCAATATTTAGTTCTGTACCTAATACAAACTACAATACTAATTAAAGCCAGGCTCAAAGACTTTTGGTTCCAACAGTTACTATATCTGAAGACAGCCTTTTTTAAAAAAATTGATTTGTGAGAACTGTGTGTGTATATACACTCACCTGTGGAGAATGGATACATTTAGATAATTATATTAAAACCTTATTCTGTCACTGGATTTGTTTACATATGACTGAGAGAAAGGGGTTGCTGTTGGTTGGTTATGCAACATATTAAAAATACAGTAATGAGAGATGAAGCATGGCTGTCCACTACAAAAGATAATTTAGAAGCAACTCTATTAAAGAAATAATCACAATGTGACTTCAATACATAAAGTTGAGCTGCTGGAGACATTTTGCTTTATTTGTGTTCCACTAGTGACCATGCCCCAATCAGTGTGCTAGAAGGTATATAAATGAGTAAACACAGCCCATGCCTTGTAGGATTTGTGGACTCCCTAAATGAAATCCTGGCCCCTGTGAAGTCCATTGCAAAACTCCCCTTAACTTCACTGGCACTAGGATTTTGCCTCCAGCCCATAGATCTAGCGAAGATAATCTACAGGTTGGTTCTGTTTCTCTCCCTCTACTTATAGAGCAGATTTGCTACAAGGAACTTTCTCTTTTGTTTTTCATAATTCCTATTTCTAGATGCATAGTGAAGAAAATGACTTAAGTCATCAGCCCAATAGCTGAACCTACAGCTTCAATTTTTCCTGGATCTTTTTCACTTGGAATCTACTTTCTGAAATCTGCTCAGCACTACATTTGGTGGTAGTTGTGGTCTGAGCACTTCTGCAGCACTGGTCTGGGAATAGAAATAAATCTACACAATAAATTTGTTACAAACCCAAGTTGCTAAAAAAAATTTTTATTCTAAAGTGTGAGATTATGAGCAAGCAGTTAACATGACTTAATCTGCATCATGTTTATATTGTCAGGAAATATTTAGGCCTATTACTTATTTTAAAAAATGCACAGAACTAAATTCCTTAAAGCGGCTTCAGGGTTTTTTTAAAAAATGGATAACTCCCTTCAAGCTTGTAGAGTACTCTGTTTTGAAGACACCAGTGTTCCACAGGTTGTAGTAAGATAAGGATTGAGCCAGGTTTTTTCCTGAAGAAAATGAACATTGAATGCAGTTGATTTGTTTTCTTCACTCCATGTTGACATTGTTGATTTCTCTTAATAAAATAAAAAACAAAGGCTAATCAAAGAACAAGGGGGCATCTCAATGAAATGAAAGGCAACACATTTAAAACTACTTTTTTTTACGCAATGTATACATAGCAAGATATTGCTGAGGCCAAGAGGAGTTTAGGGTGACAGATTGTAGACCTGTATATGGATAATGAGAACATTCAAAATTTCATGACAGAACATACGAGGGATGTAAACCCTCATACCTTAGGGCAGTGATTCTCAACCAGGGCTTTGGGGCCCCCTGGAGGGCTGTGAGCAGGTTTCAGGAGGTCTTCCAAGGAGGGCCAGCATTAGACTTACTTGGGCCCAGGGCAGAAAGCTGAAGCTCCAACACCTGGGGCTGAAGCTAAAGCCTGACCAACTTAGTTTCCCAGTGCCTCCTGTAGCAGGGGGCCCAGGTAATTTCCCTGCTTCCTACCCCTTAATGCCAGCCCTGGCTTTTATATGGAGAAAAACAGTTGGTGAGCCATGGAGTTTTTATAGCATGGGACGGGGGGCCTCAGAAAGAAAAAGGTTGAGAATCCCTTCCCTAGAGCATACATGAGCAACTATCTGACTGGGATAAGCAACAAACTTCTCCTTTTGTGCAGTTCACTCAATTATGGAGTGTTTTTGTCCATTCAGAAAAATCTGGTGCTGGTCACCTTTGGACAGGATACTGGACTAGATGGTCCAGGAGTTCTATATTGAAAGCAACCTAGAGACTTTATTGTAGAAGCCTACTGCCTGCTTTCTCAGTGACCTGGATCACAACAAGCACACAACACCTGTGCTCAAAATTCTGCACTGCTGGGAGGCAGGGACACAGGCTGAGGCTGCTCAGGTGGAGGGACCCAGGCTCGCCCATAGCTGCCAGTGTGACGCTCCGGCTGGGAGGGGGCTTGGAGCCGCAGCCCAGCCACAGTAAGAGCTGGGCAGGCAGCTGTGGGGAGCTGTGTAGCAGACCCTCCACCTGTCCTGATCAGGGGACCCGAGCAGCCCCCAGCCCATGTCCCTGCCCCCTAGGCTTGCCACTCAGGGCAGGTGGAGGGTCTGCACTGTGATTCCTCACAGCTGCACGCCCGCTCTTACCCAAGTCAGAGCCCTGCGTGGATACAAAATTGTTACCTGCATCTGCCCTGCTATCCTCAGAAATGGTCCATGGATATAAAACTGCTCCCTGCAGATTTGCAGGGCTCTATGGATTGAGTTTATCATATTTTGTATTTCTAAAATTACATAAAAGTGTGGCAGATGTATTTGTAAAAATCAGTACATAAATAAAATAGCCATAGATACAGACAAGGTACTTGAAACCTCCTTCTCTCAGAAGTCAAAAAGGTAATTTTTATGTTGGCTAGTTTTCTATCTAACGGAGACCTGAAAACAAACAAACTCAACTGTCCTTTTTGCAAACATTGAATTAAAGGAATCATCCTCAACCCTTTAATACTATGGCAGAAAATAGTTCTGACGTTCTCTTCCTGCTCAGGGTAACGTCCTCTGAAGTAAGGAGTGAGTTATGTAGTGCAAGACAACAGGCTGTTTTGAACAGTGCACTGATAGTAGCAAGGGAAGATCATTTCATGGAATTCTGGAACTCCCACAAAGTCCAAAGATGGTTATTTCAGACACCTCCAGTATTCTGGACAAAAGGAATGAACACCACCTCCATATAGTAAACGAACTAATAAAGAATGAACCCTGCCATGCAACTGACATGGTTCAAGACATCTGTAATGTCCACAGCTTGATAGAGCCTCTGAGAACCGCTCTAGTAGCCAAAGATGGTGGTCTTAAGTCTTGAGGGAGCTTACATAAATATTAGTGTTTAAACTAATTGTCAGTGGCCTTTGTTCATTCTACATGAATGGTGCTTCCTATCCTCTCCCTCCCATTCAATGTAATCTCAGCACCATAAATGTTCAGTTTACAGACATAGTGACTGGAGCCTGGAGGACAGAAAAATCTATCTGGTCACCTACCTGGATTCTTCAAATCTTAAGAAGGAAAAAAAAAAAACTTGTCAGTACTTTAAGGTTTTAATTGTTTTGTTTTGAAGTCCCAAATAGGTATAAGGCCTTCATGTTAATGAGAAGCAGGGAAGGGCTTGTGTCTAGGAAATGTATAAAGTGGTAGATGTTCAGCTATTGTGCTTAGAGCAGTAGATTAATTCAACTGTGGGAGGCTTGAGAGCATGGAAATCTTTTTTCCTTGTTACAACACTCTTTGTGTCACCTCTCACCATAAACTTAGACTTTAATTCAGAACACCTCTCTCTTAACAGTTTTCTGTAATGCAACTCCACCAGGATAGAGGGGCTCTAGTGCAAAAAGTGTTTGAAATAGTCATGTGGTGGTTGCTCTTCTCTATTTGAGTCAGAAGAGGTTAGAATAGGCTAGACCTGGTTCAGTTTTCAACTGTAGAAAGAATTAATTGGGGAACAGCTGCAGAAAGGGAAGAAGTTAAAACCCAACTGAGCCTTCTGTTGTATGTAGTGGAGTTTTTTTGTTCGTTTGTTTAATTTATATGATCGTCTTCCACCAGTTGAACGAAAAGCAGGAAGCAGAGCCACTGGTTGAACCAAATCACAGGAAAATTGACATTTTGTTTTTAATGCCTTCTGCAAAAAAGTCTTAAGCATGACTTTTCTCTAGTTTTGATCCCTTTAATGGTTGGTTTATTTACATGTATAGTATTTGCCTTTATTTTTTTCCTAGGAAAAACATAGTATTCTTCAGTTCTATATTAATACAATACTTGTAAGGGGATTTTTTTTATTCCACAGAGATCATGTCAGGTGTATATTTTGTTTTGTTTGAGGAAACATGTCATATTAAACTTCAGTGAATTTTTTCCTTTTTTCTGGTTTCAGAAAGCATGCCACATTTCATAATTGTAGACTATGGGAACTTTGTTATACATAATTTTTTTCTAGATGTTTTTGCTTTACAATAGCTACATATTTTCTTGTACTGTAGTAGGCTACAACTTTATTGAGCTGCATTTTTGCCTCACCAGTGCTCCCATTGTTTTAAAAAAGGGCTTTCTCAGTTGTTTCCCTTTAATCTGATATAAAGCCCAGGACAAGCACTATGTCCTGGCCTATTATAAAAGCAAACATGTTGATGATCTTAAGTATTTGTATGAGCCCCAATGGGATGGACTCTGAGAGCAGGAAAAATAATTCCAACCCTAATTCACATGTAGAGGTAGAATTTTAACAAGGGCTTCCAGGGGCACCCACAGTAATTCTTTCATATTACCGTGCCTCTCCACAGCACATCTTAAAGGTTTCTCTGATATAAAAAGGTTGTTTACACTTAAATTACTCTAACTCTCTGGTCTCTCCAAACAGTAAAGGTTAAAATGTGGAATCCAGAATTGGGGAAGAGAATCAATTTTTAAAAACTAATATTTTTTCTCATAATAGAAACTTTATACTCTTCAGCAATATAATTTTTTTAAGACTTTCAAGTTATCAGTTAAGATGCAGAATCGCCTGTCTTAAATGGGCAAATTCCATTTGTAATAAACTATCCTGGCACTGGCAGGCTTAAAGATGGAAAACAGTGCATTTTTTTTTCCTCTGCATAATACAGTTGTTACAACAGGACAAATTTTTTAAATAAATCTTTCACTATTTTACCTTGTAAACCTGAACTCTTAAATAACCAAATATAAACATAATTTCAGACACAATGTACATAGATCAGTATGTGAACTGATCTTAACTTTCATATTCCCATATCAATTGTGCTTTTAAAAAAAAATTTAAACTCTCACATGCAAAATTGTCATCTAAAATGTTTTAGATTTTGGCCTTTAAAAGTCAAATGATGATAGAATACTGAAATTGGCAGGATATGTGGGCTGTTCTTGTTTACTCCCACTATTTTGAGTCATTTTATGTGAAAATATATCCACTCTAACAGTGGGCCAGAGCCAAATTTGGAGGAATAGAGAATTTCATGTTTTATATAGATAATTCAGTACAAATATAGATTAATTATTGCAAGCCCAATCTTACTAGTATTTTAACATAAAGTGCTCCATTGTGTATGTAGGTCAGTTATCTTTGTCCTGTGACTGGGAGGGATACTCTTTTGTTGTAGAGTTGGTAAAAATCTACATAAACATTTTCTTCATGGGGTCCTTTGGTGTGGTGTATAGACCCCAGACTGATGAGGAAGGTGTCTCTGGCCATGTCAATCATGGATGATAGGTAAGGCTAAGTTTTTGTCAGATATTTTTAGTAAAAGTCTGACAGGTCACTGGCAATAATGAAAAATTCACAGAAGCCCATGGCCTGTCCTTCAATTTTTCTAAAATACCCATGACAAAAATCGGGGGGGGGAGGGAGGGGCTGGGAGCTCCAGGGTCCCCCTCCGCTGGCGGCTCCAAGCTGCTGGGGTCCCCCCCTGCCACCCACCACAGCTGGGAGCTGCTGGGGTCCCCCTGCTGACCACAGTGGCCTGGGAGCATAGGGGGTCCCTCTTGCCACCTGCGGTGGCCCGGGAGCAGATTACTTGGATTTAGGAATAGAGAGCATGCTGATGAAATCTACTTTGGAGGATAAAGCTAAAATTCAGAGGGTTTTTGATAAATTGGAAAACTGGGCTATAGACAACAAAATGAAATTCAACAAAGACAAATGTAAGGTGCTACACTTCGGGAAGAAAAACCAAATGCATAAATATAGAATGGAGGAATAACTGGCTTGGCAGCAACACAGTTGAGAAGTATCTGGGAGTGATGGTGTATCACAGGAGTCAGCAATGCAATGCTGTTGCAAAAAAAGCAAAGGCAATTTTAGGTTGCATTTACTTAGGCATAGCATGCAGGTCACAGGAAGTGATAGTACTGCTCTGCTTGCCCCTGGTTAGGCCTCAGCTGGGCTAGTGTCACCAATGTATGGAAAGGATGTAGAGAAACTGGAAAGGATCCAGAGGTGAGCAACAAAGAGGGATGGAATGCAGGTCATATGAGCAAAGGCTGAAGGAAGTGGGTATATTTAGTTTGGAAAAGAGGAGATTAAGGAGGGACAGGATAGTGGTCTTCAAATACTTGAAAGGCTTCCATAAAAAAAAATGGAAAAGTTGTCATCCTTTGCCACAGAGGGCAGGACAAAGGGCAATGGGTTCAAATTGAATTATAGCAGATGTACATTAAATCGCAGGAAAAAATTCCTAACTTTAAGAGCAGTAGGACAATGGAACAGACTGCCTAGGGAGGTTATGGAAGCTCCTTCACTAGAGGCTCTCAAAAAGAGGTTGGGTAGCCATCTGTCTTGGCTTGCTTAGCCACAACAAGTTCTGCATTTTGGAAGGGGATTGGACTAGATGACCCCTGCAGTCCCTTCTAACAGTATGATTCTAAGTAGTAAGGAACCAGATAAAGCCACCCACTGCAAGTAACTGGGTTGTGGTCAGGTTCTCCCATCATCTGGGAGAAAAAACCTCAGGGCAGTCCTTTACAGGTTCACCTATTTGACTGGTCCTCCGCTTGCTGTGTCTGATGCTAGACATGAACAATCTCTAAATTATCCAGTTTACATGTTTGGAGCAAAATGAGCAATGTGAGAAAGCAGAATTGTAGCATGGGAACCATTTGGATTCATTTGACTAACCTCTTTCCTTTAGGTGAGAAGGGATTGAACACCATTGGGTGGGACTATAGTAAGGATCCCTTCCTTTGCTCTCTGCATCCAGGAAGGAGTTCTAGGGATGTGAAAAAGATATTCTAGCATGATGTAATGATGCCATTTTTGTGACAACATAATTATGTGATAATGCAATCTTACAGTATAACAAATCATCTCGATGTGACTTAGTAACTTTCTACAAATCCGTCAAATGATAGTGTATCTCCTCAGGTAAATAGAGAGAGAGTTTTCAAATACTTTTAAATTGCAAAATTTTCATATGAATCTGCCCATGTATCTGATTTAGAGAAAAATTCTTAAACCATTGTCCATCCAGGTGCAGGGCAGATGCACTGGAGAGAGGGGAGATAAGACTGCATGTGTTTTGTTGAAGGTTAAAGAGCCCAAAGTGCCACTACTGCAGGCCTGGCATTTTGCAGGGGAGGGAGTAAAGGATCCACACAGAGTGGATCATCTCGAAACACCTCCCACCTGTCTTCCTCCTGCATAGGGAAATGTAGACAATTTTGGCTTCAAAATAAGTTCTGGAGTCTAGAAAATTGTGACCAGAGTATACTCTGCATCTAAGTTCACCTATCTTCAGAAAAAATGAGCCATGTTTCCAAATGTTTCCACATATTGTCATTCAAATACAGGAAGATGGGAGCGAAGGATGTGAAGAACATACTAAGTATCTTTTAATAAATGTATTTACAAGGTCGCTACATTTTGACCTTATCTGGGAAGATACTGTTCAATTACTCAACTCTTTATTTACTGCAACAAGAATCTCAAATTTTCACACATGCACAGTGATTTATAAAATATTTTAACTTAAAACTGTAAACACTTCTGCAAACATTAATCCTCACAACACCCTTATAAGGGCAGTCCCACTTTTGCAGTTGTAAAACTAAGTAGAGGTTAAATGAATCAAACAAGGTACCAACAGCAAGTGAGCTGAAGCCTTGGGATGAGAACTCCGGACTCCCTGATTTCCGGTGTTCTTCTATACTGCCTTTCATGATAAGATTTAGTTCAAAGTTTTTTATATTTTGTAAGTGGTTGTATACTATTAAAACAATTCAAACCCCTGTTAACCTACTGTTTCATATTTTAAATTGGTTGTTTATGTCTAGAGTAGACAGAACCATCATTTTTACATGTTTAATGTATTTTAATAGCTAGGAAAAGGTGGTAAGGTTCTCTCTGAATTAGCATACTTTTGAGGCTCCAAGCAAGATGTTAACACACACAATTTGTATACTATACTGCTGGTTTTACCAAGGCTAGATTTTAAAATAAATAGGCTTTGTAACAACCATTCTAATATTTGTTATCCTCCATTTAGTTGCCGTGTACCTTCTTTTAATACCCTTTTTAAAAAGTGCATTCTGTGAAGAAAACTGCTTAAAACCATTCTCCCAATACAGTCCATCTAGATTTAAGACTATCTCTTGGTATGCTAAAATGTTGACTACTGGAGACTTCAATGTAGAAATTACTACATTTGTTTACCAACTGGAATGGAACTTTGAATGTGCCAGTATTGGTATCTGTAGCTAGGGTCTATAACTCTCTAATCCAATAAGAAAATTTATGCCCCAATGCAGATTTTGGTCTCTTCACAGAATGTTTCCATTTGAAATGACATCCCTTTTCTCCATCTCGTCACAGGAATCTGTTTCTCATTCCCTGGGAAAGGACACTAAGGGTTATATACCCCTCACCCAGTAAGTTTGCAATTACATGCTGCAGATCCTGGAGTTTCATATAACAGTGTAAATTGCTGTTGAATTAGTTTAATTTTTACAGCATCAAAAAGCATAACAGATATTTGACGGAGTGAAAAATAAGGCATGGTTCCTGCTTGAAGAGTTTACAATCTAGTTTTAAGTGTGATGTGACAAGTAAAGGTCTTTGACTGGAGGGATCGAATGGGGTGAGAAAGAATGAAGGCTCACACAAGAATGTGAAGTTACTCAGTTGAAGATGTGTACATGCTTCACGGCTTAGTTAATCTAGCTGGTTGTTTCTTATTGACTCACCATGTATGGCAATCTTGGGAGAAGTGCATTTAGGGAAGGATTAGAATAAGGGGTAGATGGTGGATCGATGAACTAGGATTAGTGTGTGAAAATAGACTTGAGTTCTGTCGATCTAGTCTGTGTCTGAAGTTAATGTACCACACGTTCGAATAGCTAAAGATAGTGGATTATATTTTGAGACTGAAAAAATGCATTTGTTACACATTTTGCTTAATTTCTATTTTAGACACCTGATGGGCCAGATCCGGGCCTCGGCCCAGAGTTTGCCCACCCCGTGCTAGATTCTCCAGAGTTGAATCCACCACCTTAATCACTGATAATTCAGTCTGCTGTTACCTCTCTCCGTGTAGTTTCTTTGTTTAGTTCAGCTGTTCCCTGTCAGATCCTTATTTGATTGAAAAGGATAGTAAGCAAGCATGTATAATTCTGCTGACTTTGCAGTGCCACTTAAATGTCATCTCACCTAATTTAGGAATGCAGTCAGTCTCCTTTTTGTAAAGTGAATGAACATCCTAAAGGGCAGTGTGTCAGGCTGCTCCCTTAGCCTGCTTTCACTTTGATCCCGCAGTTCTCTGTTCCTGGCCAATGGGAGCTGCGAGGGGCGGTGCCCTCTGCCTCAAGGGAGCAGTGCCCTCTGTGCCCCTCCCTCCCCCTGGTGTTTTACCGTGTGACATTGCTGCATGGTTCTGAATGTGTCCATGTCTTGTATAGAAAATGTGTTGCAGTTTTCTGTCATGTGTAAATGTGAGTAGTTGATTTAGGATGTATGTTGCAGTAATAGCTAATTAGAATTCAACATCTATAATATATATTCAAATGAACAGTCAAACAGATCAGTTTGGATATTGAAGTCTCTATATTATGCTGAGGAAGGACTTGAAGAGCAGAATATTCTTGGTCTGTTTTTTGCTGAAGTTATGCATTGTATACTCACTGAACAAAATGATTAAACTAAATATTTTTTTCGGCACTGTAAATACTGCCATGTACAAGTTCAATAAAGAAGCTTTTTTGTGTTTGACAGCCTACTTTGAAGGGAAAAACTCAAATAAAATTATAGCATTACAATGGAACTGTTCCAAAATAATTTCATTTATATGAAATACATTGCATCTCCAGAAAGTCTGAATTTGAAATTTATATAAATTGTGAATGAGCCTTTCTTGGAGAAATTGGCTTAGAAATACAGTTGTGTAGATGTTTAGACACTTCGCAGTACTGTAATACTTTACTGTTTACTTGGATGCTTCTGAACAGATTGAGCCATGTGTCTAAATTGATTTGTCTTAAGATTTTATAAGAAATTAAAATTTCAATGAAAATAGTTATTTTTCTAACCTTCTTGTAAATGGGCAAGCAAAGCAGTGTTCAACCAGAAAGTGAAAACTTATGACAGGCATAACTCAACCAGGTCAGCATATATTAGTCTACCCTGCCTTGTCTCTAAACTAGGATATTAGTAAATACATTCCAACATCTAACACACCCTAAGGCTTTATCTAGAGGAGGACAAAAAGTGAGTTGTGCTGGAGGGATTTAAATTTGTTGGATACAAGTTTTTAACGAAGACATTATAAAAACCCTAATGTCGCATGGGCAAGTTGTATTGCTACTTGATTTAGCTCGTAGAGGTGAATCCTAGGCTCCTGATAAGGTTCCTTCCCCACTCTGAACTTTAGGGTACAGATGTTGGGACCTGCATGAAAGATCCCCTAAGCTTATTCTTACAAGCTTAGGTTAAAAACTTCCCCAAGGTACAAACTTTGCCTTGTTCTTGAACACTATGCTGCCACCACCAAGCGATTTAAACAAAGAACCGGGAAAGAGACCACTTGGAGACATCGTCCCCCAAAATATCCCCCCCTAAGCCCTACACCCCCTTTCCTGGGGAAGGCTTGATAGTAATATCCTTACCAATTGGTACAGGTGAACACAGACCCAAACCCTTGGATCTTAACAATGAAAATCAGGTTCTTAAAAGAATTTTTTTTAAAGAAAAAGGTAAAAGAAAGAATCACCTCTGTAAAATCAGGATGGTAAATATTTTACAGGGTAGTTAGATTTAAAACAGAGAATCCCTTTAGGCAAACCCTTAAGTTACAAAAAGACACAAAAACAGGAATACATATTCCCTCCAGCACAGCTAATTTTACAAGCCAAAAACCAAAAGAAAATGTAACGCATTTTTTAGCTAGATTACTTACTAACTTTACAGGAGTTTGAAGGCTTGCAGCATTGATTTGTTTCCAGCAAAGGTATCACACAGACAGACAAGCTTCCCCCCCCCCCCCCCTCCAGATTTGAAAGTATCTTGTCCCTTCATTAGTCATTTTGGGTCAGGTGCCAGCGAGGTTACCTTAGCTTCTTAACCCTTCACAGGTGAAAGGATTTTGCCTCTGGCCAGGAGGGATTTTATAACACTCTATACAGAAAGGTGGTTACCGTTTCCTTTATTTTTATGACAGCTCCCACCTAGGAGTTGATGCTCCTGCAGTAATAAAGTGCCATATTTGTTTTTCATGGTACAAACCTATTTAAATTCTCCATTTAGATTGCCTTTGTGATGGGAGTGGAAACAGTTTCCTGTATTTAAGTTCTTTTAAAAGAATATGCAACATGAGTATTGCAAAGCCACTGTAAAGTAGCTTATTATGCAAACGTTCTAGAGCAATGAACACATTGTCTACACTAATCAAATCTGAGGGATGTCTAGGACTTTTGTTGGAGAAGCAGAGAAATGAGTACTAGTACCTTAGAGCAATATGATTTAAATCTTGACTATTTTAACATTGAAATGTATCCGTTTGTTCACTCCAGTTAAATGACTGACCCAGATCTATACTGCAATATGTTGCTAGTCCAATTTACTAAACACTTGCTAAGTACAAGAAAAACTATTAGACTAAGGCAGTGGTTCCCAAACTTGTTCCGCCGCTTGTGCAGGGAAAGCCCTTGGTGGGCTGGGCCGGTTTGTTTACCTGCCGCGTCCAGAGGTTCAGCTGATCGCAGTTCGCGGCTCCAGGCCAATGGGAGCCGCTGGGAGCGGCGCGGGCCGAGGGACGTACTGGCCATGGCTTCCAGCGGCTCCTATTGGCCTGGAGCAGCAAACCGCAGTCACTGGGAGCCGCGATCAGCAAAACCTGTGGACGCGGCAGGCAAACAAACCGGCACAGCCCCCCAGGGGTTTCTCTGCACAAGCGGCAGAACAAGTTTGGGAACGACTGGACTAAGGTATTGCAGATTTTAAAAAGTGACACTCAGAGACTACATTTATGACTCTTAATAGGAACATAGGAAACCATTTTAGAAAAATCCTACTAAAGAGTGTTAGTTGTAAAATACTGTATCTTGGAAAGAAATACTGAGGTCCTCTCCATACAATATAAGATGAAACAACTGTTCCAATTCCCCATTCCACTTGAAGAATTGTATAAATTATTTGGGATATATTGGCCGACAGTTTAGTAATTAGCATCAAAGTTTAGCAAAAGTAAAAACTTGGAAACTTTAAAAACATCCAAACAAGGTTAACGGAGTAAGGTGTAATATAAGTAACAGATAGTAGGTTGAGTACTTTAAGACTAACATGAGCAGAAGATGGTAGAACTGAAAGTGAATGAAGACTAAGAAACATCATACAAATAAAAAAAAAAAAAAGTTTAAGAACTGCCTTAGCAGTATATAGAGAATTTTCCGTATTGTCTTCAAACTTGTTACCCTTATAGTAGCATTTTGAGGATTACTAGGGCTAGCTGGCGGGTGTAAAAGCAAATGAAGGCTAAACAAAATTCACAACTTGAAGTGCGCAACATATGCAGCTGTACATCACCAGTCTGTACGAGCTAAAGTGTTACCAACTGTAGCAAGGCGATGACTCACCAGTGCGGTGCCTCCTACTGGTGGTCTGGGAATTAGCTCTTTCCAGCTTACAGAGCACCCTCTGCAGGCCAATGTCTCGCCTACGGCTGGCCCCATGTCCCTTCCGGTGCCCTTTACCCTGGGGTTCTGCCCCAGCAGTACCCCCACACTCGGGGTCTTCCCTCCCAGGGGAACCCCCAACCCTCTAAACCCACCTTGCCTCAGTGGCTACTGCCAGTCATCAGCTAGCCCCTGCTCACTGGGGCAGACTGCAGTGTAATGGCCACTCATCATTGACAAGGGGTTAGGACCTGCTGCCTTTGCCTATTCCCAGGCTGCCCCTCTGCAGCCCCAATATCTTTCTGGACCTTTACCAAGGCCTGCAGCCTGGGAGTTTACCAGGCTGGAGCTCCCTTTGCCCTTCCCCAGCACTGCTCTACTTAAGGTACCTCGCTCTCAGGCAGCTAGCCTTTCCCACTCCAGGGCTAGAGCTTAGGGCCAGCTGTGGCCTGATTGGGGCATGGCCCCAGCTGTGGCTACTTCCTCCAAATCAGCCTAGCTTTGCTGTTTTAACTCCTTTTCCCCCAGCCGCAGCCCTCTCCAGGGCTGCTTTAACTATTGGCTTCCCTAGGCAGCCCTCTCCCAGGGCTGTTTTAACTCCTTCAGGGCCAGAGCGGTGTGACCACCCCACTACACCAACCTTATCAGACCAGACACAGAATCTACTCCGTTGCCATTTACTATGATGATGATGGGGAGGGGAGTGAAGGGGAGATGATTACTTTTATTCATGTGCTGAAAAAAAAATTAATTTATCTGCAATAAATCTGTTAGAATTTTTCAAGGGTGAGCTAAATGATTCCACTCGGTCTGCTGTGCCTTTCAGTAATTTGGTCATTATTCTTCACTATGCTGAAATTGTAGCATGCAGGAGGGGGTGCAGGAAATTGGTTGCAGCTCCCTAATTCATGACAACCTGGGTATGATACAATTATTATTCCATTGTATTATGTTTCTTTTCTTTAGTAAGGGCACTAAGATATATTTACTGGAATGCTAATGTAAAATATTTGTAACCCTTCTGCCCATCAGAGTCGGAAGCAACAAGGGCCGTGTTCAGTATTTAGGGGTTCCTTTTCAATAACGCAATGCGAAACCAGCTCGAGCCCCCAACCAGTGACCTGGGGCAGTTACATACCACTCCGCTGGGCGCCTCTAAGAGGCAATACTTCCCCTCTCACAAGCACAGAGTCTGGGTGTAGCAAAAGCCTTTTAATAAAGGAGGGAAACTATGTGGCATTATGTTGGGGAAACACCACAAACAGGATTCATAACACAAACCATGTGCAAAAGACCCACCCCCAAGTAAGTTTTCCCCGCAGGGTCTAAAGTCCAGCAACCCAACAGTCACCCCATCCACAGTTTCTCTCCTTGGTCAGAGCAGCCCCAGAGTTCAGAAGTTCTTCTGCAGAGTTTACCTTCCATCCTGGGTGGAAGAGGGTGGAGGTATGGGGGCGTAACAGTCCAGAAACTAATCCACACAGCTCTTTTCTCAAGGCACTTAGGCATATGTCTGCCATGCATTTGGTGGTCTGCCATAGCATAAACACACTGGTGGTTCTTATGTTGCATTTTACCATGCTTCTGTATATGGCCTCCATCACTGTAGCATCTGATCAGTTGTCTAGTCTTCACCCAGACACACCCTGGGCAACATCTGCAGCAGTGTTCCAGCACAGAATTTCTTTACACCGTAAGCCAGTGGAAAAAGGACAAGAAATAAGATCTTTCATTCCTTATCAAAGCCGCTCTGCAGCTGTGTGTGTGATGCAGGAGTAACCAGTCTAGTCTAGCCAGGGAAAGTCAGTTTACCTCTGCATCAAACATAGCATGTTTTGCATATGGAAGAGTTGCAGATGAATCCTAATCTAGTCACTTTCTCTTTGCATGCTTCCACGTGCTGCATGCTGCAAAACTTTGCAAAGAACCAAAAATAAGATGGAGAACAAGAGCATAAATGACAGAGCGGATGAGGGAGGAGACAAAATTGACTGTCAAAATGGTGGAATAAAAGGAGAAAGACTGGGTAGAGCGGAGAGACAAATGGTGGGGAGAAAAAAGAATAATAAGTAAGGCCCTACTTGAATCATGGGATGATTTTCAAATAATTGTGACTAAGCTGCGGACAAGACATGGAAAATCATGGAAATGTAATAATGGATCTTAATTATTTGTGGCAATTTTGGAGGGGCTGACAGCAGGAGCCCCTGCCTTGGCCGCTCAGGGCTCCAGCTATCTGCCACCCATTGCAGCGGAAGCCTAATAGTGCAGGATCTGCAATGTCGTGAATTAAGTAGGGCCTTAATAAGTAATGTAGTGTCCTGGAGATTGTGTCGAGAAGCTCATATATAGAGAGCAGGGTCCCAGGGTTTACCAGCAAGGCCCATTAGTGTGGTAAATCTTCCAGTGTCAGTTGGCTATTAAAAATCTCCTCTCAGTAATGCAGCCAAGAAAGACACTATTCACCACTACATTCTAACCTAACCTGCCACCACAGGTCTTCTCTAATGTCCTTTCTTCCCCAGGAGAATATAGGAGCAGCCAGTAGGGAGACTGATCCACTGAAATATGGGGGTAAGGTACAAGAGTCCTGAGAGCTGCAGCAAAGGAGCTGTTAAAACTAATCAGTTGGGAAGGCTTACGAAAGGATATGCTTGCCTGCTGAGCGCCTAAGCAGCAAAGGATTTCTACAGGGCAAGCACATCTTCAGCATGGAGTAATGAAGATGTGCAGAAGAGAGACCTGATAGCCCATTTTGCCTTGTCTCTGGTAGAGTTCTTATGGTTCTTGGACTAGAGCACCTTCCCAGGAGAGCAGGGGGTTCTCAACCTTTTTCTTTCTGAGGCACCCCCAACATGCTATAAAAACTCCTTGGCCCACCTGTGCCACAATAACTGGTGTTTCTGCATATAAAAGCCAGGTCTGCCGTTAAGGGGCAGCAAGCAGTACAATTGCTTGGGGCCCCATGCCACAGGGGGCCCTGTGAAGCTAAGTTGCTCCGGCGTTGGCTTCAGCCCCAGGTGGTGGGGACCCAGGCTTCAGCCCTGCCTGGCGGAGCTTCAGCTTTCTGCCCTGGGCCTCAGCAAGTCTAACACCGGCCTTGCTTGGCAGCCATCCAGGGGGCCCTGGACCCCTAGTTGAGAGCCACTGTTGTATCGCATAGGAGCTCCACAAGTAGAGAAATCTGTTTGTCCTGTCAGGTTCCTAAACCCTGCTGCAGCAAGGGCTGTACTTCACTAGAGCTCCTGAGGGTAAGAGCATCCTCCAAAAACCTCCCTCAGATTGCTTATTTGCTTCTGCCTCCTCAGATGCCGCCTAACTTCCTCTTCTCTCAAACCCTGTGGACACTCATTTAAAAAGCACACACAGGGAAGCTGCAGCATTGGAAAATATACACAGTAATATATCTAAGTCTTTTACTTCCCTCGTCTTTGGCTGCATAAATGCATAGTATATGCAACCTTGATAATACTTATTACTGACAGTATATTCAGCTTTACATTTTCAAAATGGTATACAAACATCAATCCTCTCAATACCTCGTGAAATCTACAATATTTTTGGATATAGGGATGCCGAGACTCATTAAGCCCTGGGATCGCTACCCCTTCCTGCTTCTCCACGTGGGCACCGATGATACTGCCAAGAATGACCTTGAGCGGATCACTGCAGACTACGTGGCTCTGGGAAGAAGGATAAAGGAGTTTGAGGTGCAAGTGGTGTTCTCGTCCATCCTCCCCATGGAAGGAAAAGGCCTGGGTAGAGACCGTCGAATCGTGGAAGTCAACGAATGGCTACGCAGGTGGTGTCGAAGAGAAGGCTTTGGATTCTTTGACCATGGGATGGTGTTCCAAGAGGGAAGAGTGCTAGGCAGAGACGAGCATCTTCGCAAGCAGGCTGGCTAACCTATTGAGGAGGGCTTTAAACTAGGGAAGGGCTCCTGCCTCATACTGAGAAAGAGGGACGATCAGCAAGTTATCTCAAGTGCTTATACACAAATGCAAGAAGCCTGGGAAACAAGCAGGGAGAACTGGAAGTCCTGGCACAGTCAAGGAATTATATTGTGATTGGAATAACAGAGACTTGGTGGGATAACTCACATGACTGGAGTACTGTCATGGATGGATATAAACTGTTCAGGAAGGACAGGCAGGGCAGAAAAGGTGGGGGAGTTGCATTGTATGTAAGAGAGCAGTATGACTGCTCAGAGCTCAAGTATGAAACTGCAGAAAAACCTGAAAGTCTCTGGGTTAAGTTTAGAAGTGTGAGCAACAAGCGTGATGTCGTGGTGGGAGTCTGCTATAGACCACCAGACCAGAGGGATGAGATGGACGAGGCTTTCTTCCGGCAATTCACAGAAGTTACTAGATCGCAGGCCCTGGTTCTCATGGGAGACTTCAATCACCCTGATATCTGCTGGGAGAGCAATACAGCGGTGCACAGACAATCCAGGAAGTTTTTCAAAAGTGTAGGGGACAATTTCCTGGTGCAAGTGCTGGAGGAACCAACTAGGGGCAGAACTTTTCTTGACCTGCTGCTCACAAACCGGGAAGAATTAGTAGGGGAAGCAAAAGTGGATGAGAACCTGGGAAGCAGTGACCATGAGATGGTCGAGTTCAGGATCCTGACACAGGGAAGAAAGGAGAGCAGCAGAATCCAGACTCTGGACTTCAGAAAAGCAGACTTTGACTCCCTCAGGGAACTGATGGGCAGGATCCCCTGGGAGAATAACATGAGGGGGAAAGGAGTCCAGGAGAGCTGGCTGTATTTTAAAGAATCCTTATTGAGGTTACAGGGACAAACCATCCCGATGTGTAGAAAGAATAGTAAATATGGTAGGTGACCAGCTTGGCTTAACAGTGAAATCCTTGCTGATCTTAAACACAAAAAAGAAGCTTACAAGAAGTGGAAGATTGGACAAATGACCAGGGACGAATATAAAAATATTGCTCGGGCATGCAGGAGTGAAATGAGGAAGGCCAAATCACACCTGGAGTTGCAGCTAGCAAGAGATGTTAAGAGTAACAAGAAGGGTTTCTTCAGGTATGTTAGCAACAAGAAGAAAGTCAAGGAAAGTGTGGGCCCCTTACTGAATGAGGGAGGCAACCTTGTGACAGAGGATGTGGAAAAAGCTAATGTACTCAATGCTTTTTTTGCCTCTGTCTTCACGAACAAGGTCAGCTCCCAGACTACTGCACTGGGCAGCACAGCATGGGGAGGAGGTGACCAGCCCTCTGTAGAGAAAGAAGTGGTTCGGGACTATTTAGAAAAGCTGGACGAGCACAAGTCCATGGAGCCGGCCAGATGCGCTGCATCCGAGAGTGCTAAAGGAGTTGGCGGATGTGATTGCAGAGCAATTGGCCATTATCTTTGAAAACTCATGGCGATCGGGGGAAGTCCCGGACGACTGGAAAAAGGCTAATGTAGTGCCCATCTTTAAAAAAGGGAAGAAGGAGGATCCTGGGAACTACAGGCTAGTCAGCTTCACCTCAGTCCTTGGAAAAATCATGGAGCAGGTCCTCAAGGAATCAATTCTGAAGCACTTAGAGGAGAGGAAAGTGATCAGGAACAGTCAGCATGGATTCACCAAAGGCAAGTCATGCCTGACTAATCTAATTGCCTTCTATGACGAGATAACTGGCTCTGTGAATGAGGGGAAAGGAGTGGACGTGGTGTTCCTTGACTTTAGCAAAACTTTTGACATGGTCTCCCACAGTATTCTTGCCAGCAAGTTAAAGAAGTATGGGCTGGATGAATGGACTATAAGGTTGATAGAAAGTTGGCTAGATTGTCAGGCTCAACGGGTAGTGATCAATGGCTCCAGGTCTAGTTGGCAGCTGGTATCAAGTGGAATGCCCCAAGGGTTGGTCCTGGGGCTGGTTTTGTTCAATATCTTCATTAATGACCTGGAGGATAGTGTGGATTGCACCCTCAGCAAGTTTGCAGATGACAGTAAACTGGGAGGAGTGGTAGATACACTGGAGGGTAGGGATAGGATACAGAGGGCCCTAGACAAATTAGAGGATTGGGCCAAAAGAAATCTGATGAGGTTCAACAAGGACAAGTGCAGAGTCCTGACACTTAGGACAGAAGAATCCCATGCACCACTACAGACTAGGGACCGAATGGCTAGGCAGCAGTTCTACAGAAAAGGACCTAGGGGTTACAGTGGACGAGAAGCTGGATATGAGTCAACAGTGTGCCATTATTGCCAAGAAGGCCAATGGCATTTTGGGCTGTATAAGTAGGGACATTGCCAGCAGATCGAGGGACGTGATCGTTCCCCTCTATTCGACATTGGTGAGGCCTCATCTGGAGTACTGTGTCCAGTTTTGGGCCCCACACTACAAGAAGGATCTGGAAAAATTGGAAAACGTCCAGCGGAGGGCAACAAAAGTGATTAGGGGACTTACGAGGAGAGGCTGAGGGAACTGGGATTGTTTAGTCTGTGGAGGAGAAGAATGAGGGGGGATTTGATAGCTGCTTTCAACTACCTGAAAGGGGGTTCCAAAGAGGATGGATCTAGACTGTTCTCAGTGGTAGCAGATGACAGAACAAGGAGTAATGGTCTCAAGTTGCAGTGGGGAGGTTTAGATTGGATATTAGGAAAAACTTTTTCACTAGGAGGGTAGTGAAACACTGGAATGCATTACCTAGGGAGGTGGTGGAATCTCCTTCCTTAGAGGTTTTTAAGGTCAGGCTTGACAAAGCCGTGGCTGGGATGATTTAGTTGGGGATTGGTCCTGCTTTGAGCAGGGGGTTGGACTAGATGACCTCCTGAGGTCGCTTCCAACCCTGATATTCTGTGATTCTATGGTAGCTGTTCTAAAAGAAAAATTCCTGGGTTGTCCGGTACCGTATCTAAAAAGACCTTTTCAGTGTTACTTTGTGCCTTCAGTATTCACCTGAATACTGTGGCATGCTACTCTTTCCTAAAATTCTGGTGGAAACCCTGCTTTATGCAATTTTGATGAATATCAATAAGCTAAAAATCCTGAACGTTTGTAGCTGGCAGTGACTTTGTTAAAAGAGCAGTGGTTTCTTCCTGTTATGGGAAATCATGAACTGTATTTAGTAAGAAGTATGGAACTATAATATAAATGTTCAGAGCTTCACTTCCAGCTTTGTGTAATGTGTACACATAGCAGTAAAGGGTCAAAACCATATTGAATGCTTAAGGAATACAATACATACCATCTAGGCTGGAGCAGCTGCTTTATTAGTTGCACAATGGAATACTGCTAATCTGCACTTTGCTAATCTGCGAACGCAAACCTGGCAGTTTGTCCTCACCTGTCAGCAAAGGTTTACTGTGGTAGCTCAGAGCGTTCTAATGAGATCTCATAGAATTAACTCATTTTTTACAAACTCTGTTGCAGATAGTTCAATAAGTAATTGAAACAGCTTTTTTTTAGAGTAAATTTTGTGAGATGTGTTTTGTTTGCTCCATTGTTTGGTAATTAACAAAATGCAGTAAATTGTAATGGGCTTCCAAGTCATTGATGTGAGCTAGTGAAGTTTTAAACAGTATTTTATTTGAATTTTTACTACTGTTCAATAAAAGGGCATACTTCCAACTCTTTGGGCATCCTTGACAATCTTTTAAAAATATTGTTGTAAACAGATTTGTAAGGTACCCCAAAATCAAACACAGTAGTGGCGTGTTTGTCTTTTCTACACATACAAAAGTCATCAATGTATCATTTTATTTCCCACGGTTGTTAAATGATTCTTTTAAATCATTTAAGTCATGATTTGAGTGTAGCAATCTTTCCTCTGACAGAGAAGGATTGTCTTCTGAGTTACATACAGATCATTTATGAAAGTGTGCATAAGTTTATATTGGAAGACTTTTTAAAATAGAGTTGCTTTCTCATATATCTGATTCCTCCATTTTGACCATATTGCTTTCTCTCTCCCTCTGTTTGTATTAACTTAATGGTTACAAATCTAAAGAGAAGTACTTTAATGTCTCTTGCAATGCTTGATGGTCAGTTGGTGTTTACATTTGTATTAATTCCAGATGAACATTGGTTAGGAAGTTGGAAGTTTTGAAAGGTGTATAAAACTGAGATAAGGTACTCTGTCACCATTTGTTTGATGCTTGTCAGCATCATTTTGGAACCTTATAGCACTGAAAGTTAGCATACAGTCTAAATAGAGCTGCTATACAAATAAGTGGTAGCAGGTAGGAGTATAGGTCTCTTGAAATTTGTTTCCTGAAAATTATTAGCAACGTTTTCTGTCACTGTTTTGTGAAAACTGTTGGCTTTGTTCTCCAAATATAAAAATACCATAATTTTTTTTGATGGAGGGGCAGCTCTCTCTCTCTTTGCATTCAAACAGTAAAACAACTATCTTAAGTTTCTTACGTGAATAAACTAAATCTTAATCAACTTGTCTTAGTTTAAAAACCGATATAATTTGTATAAAAAAAAAGTGTGTGTGTGTGTTTCATTTGGATAGGTGGAAAAAGCTAGGGCTCTCTGCACCTTTGCTGTGTATTAACAGTGCACTTGTATTTGTACAAAAATAATTAAGACCACCAGCCTTCCCAAAATCAAGATGAGAATCATTCCAGCTGCAATTCACAGCCCTGGCACACACATTTCAGTCCTCAGTACACTCCTGTCTTCCTCAAAAGTCTGACAAAGATATGGTAGCAAGGTCTATATCTGAAAGAAATGATTGCAACCTACTGGACTGATGAAGACAGAAAAAAACCTTCCTGGTCACTTAACATATCTGAGTACTGTTGGACCAAACAGTGCAACACGTTCCGGAGTCAAATTCCTCTTGTGGAAAATATCCTGCCAGTAACTCCATCTCTTTTTTAAAATGAGTGTGCTGAATCTTGAACCCTCCATCAAGCAATATGGCATGGGGAGAGATTCAGTCCATTGGGTGAGCAGGTTCCAAACCATTTAGAACTTTAAAGGTTAAAAGGAGCTTCTTCAATGCCACCTATAAACTTACAAGGAGGCAGTATGTTGAATACATTCATATTGTGTCACTTAGATTGATGTCACTAACAACTGACATGCAGTAGAAGTATTTGCATGCATACATGCATCAGCTTTCATTTGTTTTGTATATCAAAAAACTAGAGTTCTGTCATCTTTTTAGATACTTTGATTTATTCCTTTCTGAAAGAATTAAAACTTCAGTTTACAGTATTTTAATTAGTTTGTGCTTTTCCATTCTTGTTTTATCTAGTGACTTGCTTTTCTCTCAGACCTCTAAAGACAATTTACCTCAAAATTACCCTAATCTGGTCGTTTTAGATCCCAAAATGCAGTTCTTAGACATAATTATATCCATGTTAAAAAAACCTTAGATTGGGCATATTTTATGGGTCCTAAAATATAATTAATACTTTTAGAGTTCCCCTGTTCTATCACAGAGAAATTATATTTCTGTAAACAATAGCAATTCTTATAGCACACTTCTGTAGTGTTGTTGTTGTTCGAGAAAGTAACCTGCTTACAGAAGCAGCTCAGTTTAATTAACCAACACAATTTTCTAGGACTGTGACATACTGGATGGTTTGAGCAAACAGAGATTAACAAATGGAGTGCAGGACCATATAGAGTTTTATTCTAATAGACACAGAAAGAAAAATATCCAATTCCTACGTATAAAGGACAAAACTGTTTGGGAAAGAAATGCTATTTTACAATTTCTAGCAGATTTTGTAACAAAACATAACTTAAATCCTTTTTTTCAAAGGTGGGGCCAGTGTCCCTTTACATATGTATGTATGTGATAAAGAAGTAGAAAGAGAGCCTGTATAAACAGAGTGAAAAAAATAGAGGTTGAAGTGAGTCCCCCATAATTAAGTTGCGATTAACAAAATCTGCTCAGCTTGTGCATGAGTTTAAATGGAAGGGCTATAGGCAAAAGATGTGCAACAGGTGGCTGACTTTGAGATGCTGCTGATGTGAGTAATTGAACAAAATTAGTCCACTGCCATTTACTTCATGTGTAAAGAAACATGATGAGATTCCAGACCCAACAAGTTTTATGATTAGTCTATAAGTACCTACACTGAGAACAAATATTTGATAAGGGGCTTTTCAGTCTAGCCGAGGAAGGTATAACAGAGTCCAATGGCTGGAAGCTGATACTAGACAAATTCAGACTGAAGATAAGGCATATATTTTTAACAGTGAAAGTAATTAACCATTGGAACAATTTACCAAGGGTCAGGGAGGAATTTCGATCCCAGGTAATTTTTAAATCAAGATTAGATGTTTTTCTAAAAGATATGCTCCAGTAAGTATTGTGGGGAAGTTTTGTGGCCTGTGTTTATACAGGAGATCAGACTATAAGATCGCAATGGTCCCTTCTGGCCTTGGAATTGATGACTCTATAAGCTATAAAAGTAGGCTAATGGAGAGGAAACAAATTAAAAAGTATGGAAAGGGACATAATAATGAAAGGAAAAGAAAAATTGAGGGAAGAGGAGAGAGATGGGGAGAGACCAACAAAAAAAATGTTAGAGAGAAATTCCAGTGTTCACATGACACACTTTGCCTGCTAAATCCAGTTACTGAAAACTGTATTAAAACTAGCAAGTATTGCTTAAGCAGTCTCTAGTTAGTAACTGCATCAGACAGTGGAAGACCTCAGACTAAATGAGGTGTCAAACCATTCAGCTTGTCTCTGGTTGTCCCCAGTGTTTTCTTATTGTTGGTCAGAGCTGTGAAGCCTGAATCCTCTAAGCCAGGAAATTTATACATTTGGCAAATGTTCACTATGTGGGGTGGGGGAGGTGGGAAGAGGAGCCATTGTTGCTGGTGGTACTCTGTGCATATCCTCTAGTCGCTCTATGCCTGCTGAGGCACTATAGGATAGTTGCCCAGATTTTCCCAGAATTTACTGATAGGTGGCATGGGAGGTATGGCTATACATAATTGACTCATGTCTGTTGTATGGAGAAAAAATCTTGTGTGGACACAACTCAACCAAGTCTGTTGTAACCGCTTCAGATGACTTAAATAAACTCAGTTATGCTTGTATTGTACACAGGGTCTTAGTGTGGAAAATAATGTATATTTTAGATAATTTCCTTCAAACAACTCTTAACCTTTCCCAAAACATCAACTGCATCTATAAAAATAATGAATTATAGAGGATTAGTTAGTAGTCCCAATATTTAAAAAAGAAAAGATAAATGAAAATCTCACGCTTCTTTTAAGACTGTTTCTGTTTTCCAATGTACAGTACTTGCTGTAATTGTTTTGTATTAAATTTTTCTGTTTTTTAAGTTGTTTCATAGTTAAGACCTATTTTGAAAAAGAATGAAATCTTTAAAATAAGTGTCATCAAAAAACATAGCTAGCAATGTATGTTAAATGCAAGGCCTAAAACTTATTACTTCTTTCTGAAAGTGAAATATATAATTTCAGTTTGTATACCAAGAAACTATAACCTCTAGCCTTTCATATTCAGATTACAAAAGTAAATGTTATGGTGAATTTAGCTGTACAGTTTTCCAAACTCATAACTCTGAAAACATTTTTGTGAATTTCTTATCTGTATTAACTATGTGACGAATTTATTATTTAGTGGGGGAAGGACACCATCAGATACTAACTAGTTTTATGGTTGGATAGCTTTGTGGGATTCCAAAAATGAAACTGGTTAATACAACCAATCACAATCAATAGCATCTCGTGTACTTGTATTTCAGTGTGACTTCCATTACAGCGTAACCTGAGTTTCTCCAGTATTGTCATTTTGGGAGTCAGTCACTGGCTTTCTTTAATGGAGACTGGGTTAATGTTTCTTTCTTTGTTGATCTTCTCCAGTATTTAATGTATTTTTCTTTTTATATTTCTTTTCATCCAGCATATGTGTAATGGCTTCATTATAGGTTTCAGAGTAACAGCCGTGTTAGTCTGTATTCGCAAAAAGAAAAGGAGTACTTGTGGCACCTTAGAGACTAACCAATTTATTTGAGCATAAGCTTTCGAGAGCTACAGCTCACTTCATCGGATGCATACTATGGAAAGTGTAGAAGATGTTTATTTTTATACACACAAATCATGAAAAAATGGGTGTTTATCACTACAAAAGGTTTTCTCTCCCCCCACCCCACTCTCCTGCTGGTAATAGCTTATGTAAGGTGATCACTCTCCTTACAATGTGTATGATAATCAAGGTGGGCCATTTCCAGCACAAATCCAGGGTTTAACAAGAACGTCTGAGGAAGCAGGGGGGGGGCCTTAGGAAAACAAGGGGAAATAGGTTACCTTGCATAATGACTTAGCCACTCCCAGTCTCTATTCAAGTCTAAAGAAAAGGAGTACTTGTGGCACCTTAGAGACTAACCAATTTATTTGAGCATAAGCTTTCGTGAGCTACAGCTCACTTTATCGGATGCATACTGTGGAAAATACAGAAGATGTTCTTATACATACAAACCATGAAAAAATGGGTGTTTACCACTACAAAAGGTTTTCTCTCCCCCCACCCCACTCCCAGCTACCTTCGAGACACCACTGACTTCCTGAGGAAACTACAATCCATCGGTGATCTTCCTGATAACACCATCCTGGCCACTATGGATGTAAAGCCCTCTACACCAACATTGCACACAAAGATGGACTACAAGCCGTCAAGAACGCTATCCCCGATAATGTCACGGCTAACCTGGTGGCTGAACTTTGTGACTTTGTCCTTACCCATAACTATTTTACATTTGGGGACAATGTATACCTTCAAATCAGCGGCACTGCTGTGGGTACCCGCATGGCCCCACAGTATGCCAACATTTTTATGGCTGACTTAGAACAACGCTTCCTCAGCTCTCGTCCCCTAACGCCCCTACTCTACTTGCATCTTCATCATCTGGACCCATGGAAAAGAAGCCCTTGAGGAATTCCACCATGATTTCAACAATTTCCATCCCACCATCAACCTCAGCCTGGTCCAGTCCACACAAGAGATCCACTTCCTGGACACTACGGTGCTAATAAACGATGGTCACATAAACACCACCCTATACCGGAAACCTACTGACTGCTACTCCTACCTACATGCCTCCAGCTTTCACCCTGACCACACCACACGATCCATCGTCTACAGCCAAGCTCTGCGATACAACCGCATTTGCTCCAACCCCTCAGACAGAGACAAACACCTACAAGATCTCTATCAAGCATTCTTACAACTACAGTACCCACCTGTGGAAGTGAAGAAACAGATTGATAGAGCCAAAAGAGTTCCCAGAAGTCACCTACTACAGGACAGGCCTAAAAAAGAAAATAACAGAACGCCACTAGCCGTCACCTTCAGCCCCCAACTAAAACCCCTCCAACGCATTATTAAGGATCTACAACCTATCCTGAAGGATGACCCAACACTCTCACAAATCTTGGGAGACAGGCCAGTCCTTGCCTACAGACAGTCCCCCAACCTGAAGCAAATACTCACCAGCAACCACATACCACACAACAGAACCACTAACCCAGGAACCTATCCTTGCAACAAAGCCCGTTGCCAACTTATCTATTCAGGGGACACCACCACAGGGCCTAATAACATCAGCCACACTATCAGAGGCTCGTTCACCAATGTGATATATGCCATCATGTGCCAGCAATGCCCCTCTGCCATGTACATTGGTCAAACTGGACAGTCTCTACGTAAAAGAATAAATGGACACAAATCAGATGTCAAGAATTATAACATTCGTAAACCAGTCGGAGAACACTTCAATCTCTCTGGTCATGCGATTACAGACATGAAAATTGCGATATTACAACAGAAAAACTTCAAATCCAGACTCCAGCGAGAGACTGCTGAATTGGAATTCATTTGCAAATTGGATACAATTAACTTAGGCTTGAATAGAGACTGGGAGTGGCTAAGTCATTATGCAAGGTAACCTATTTCCCCTTCTTTTCCTACACCCCCACCCCCAGACGTTCTTGTTAAACCCTGGATTTGTGCTGGAAATGGCCCACCTTGATTATCATACACATTGTAAGGAGAGTGATCACTTTAGATAAAAAGAAAAGGAGTACTTGTGGCACCTTAGAGACTAACCAATTTATTTGAGCATAAGCTTTCGTGAGCTACAGCTCACTTCATCGGATGCATACTGTGGAAAGTATAGAAGATCTTATTATATACACACAAAAAGCATGAAAAAATACCTCCTCCCACCCCACTCTCCTCCTGGTAATAGCTTATGTAAAGTGATCACTCTCCTTACAATGTGTATGATAATCAAGTTGGGCCATTTCCAGCACAAATCCAGGTTTTCTCACCTCTCACCCCCCCCCCCCCCACACACACACACAAACTCACTCTCCTGCTGGTAATAGATTTAAACCACAAGTACTCCTTTTCTTTTTGTGAATACAGACTAACACGGCTGTTACTCTGAAACCTGTCACTTTAGATAAGCTATTACCAACAGGAGAGTGGGTTTGTTTGGGGGGGGTGTGGGGAGAAAACCTGGATTTGTGCTGGAATGGCCCACCTTGATTATCATACACATTGTAAGGAGAGTGGTCACTTTACATAAGCTATTACCAGCAGGAGAGTGGGGTGGGGGGAGAGAAAACCTTTTGTAGTGATAAACACCCATTTTTTCATGATTTGTGTGTATAAAAACAAACATCTTCTGTATTTTCCACAGTATGCATCTGATGAAGTGAGCTGTAGCTCTCGAAAGCTTATGCTCAAATAAATTGGTTAGTCTCTAAGGTGCCACAAGTACTCCTTTTCTTTTGGCTTCATTATAGTTCAGGTGAAAATTCTTTGTTGATGGGTAAGAGAGATAAAGGGGTATCAATACACAAATTGCTCTGTATGCTTCCTCACTTTCTTAATGAAGTGCTCCTATGCAGAAGTTAACATTTCTGTTTTCTGACTGCGATGTCATCAGTTGGTACTTCTGTGCTGAGGCAGACTCTTAGTCCTGATAGCTGGCACCACCACAGATATGCAAACATTTAAAGAGCTTAGCTGGCCATTTAACTCCTCAGAGGGCTCAAATGTGGAAGCTTATTTTTGCAATATTTCATTGTGTCTGTGTCTGTCTCTGTTTTCACCTTGTAGCAGGCAACTATCAGAGCCCATTTGTTCTCCACCACATTTTTCATCATTGTATGTAGAGTTCCATCTTGTGGCTATGTGTTGAAGTAGCTGTTGAACGGCAAGGTCCATTTCTAGTTCCTGTTTGGTCTGCAAGCAAGACCAAAATACATTTTAATGGTTGCTTCTGGATGACCATAAGCATGACTCACTAAAACTTCTTTTAATAATGCATCATTAGTAGAAAGTTGCAGGATGAGAGAGAGCCACCTCAAATGTTGCTATTTAATTGATAGTTTTTCACGATTACTGTGCCATTCACTTGGAAATCTGTCACTTATTAATCATGCCCAGATACCCAATCAGTATGATGGGAACTATGTGCCTTTGGTCTCATATCTTATAATACAGATCCACTCATTTTTCTGTTAAAATCTTCTGTGACTCAGCAGTTTGTGAGACTAAGGAAAGACATTGTGGTCATGGTCTGAATCCACATGTCTGCTGTGAATGCGCAACGGCTCAATGTCTTGCATTCTAGTACAGCTTGCAGGTGAACGTGTGTGTGTGTGCGCACGCGTGCATGCGTGCACGAAATCATAATAGATTTCTGACTCTATCTGGGGGGAAAACTTACAGTTCCTAAGTCCCTTTAATGTACTAAAGCCCAAGTACTTCACAATAGAAATTGACTACTTATCAACTATTGTCGTTTTCCCCAGGATAGTTTGGACCTTGCTGGCCTCTGGAAATGTATTTTCCATAGTCTACTCTGTACTCCGTGTGTCTGCTCTGGTATTTGCCATGGCTCTTGATGTTAGCAGCTGTAGCAATATCCTGAATGTACTGTGCTTTGAGTTTCAAGGGTTTGGTTTGAATATGTGTTCTTATTGCTGATAAAGCAGTAGTGTCAAACCCCTGTTCCTCCTTGTCGGATGCATATTGGGCAGAATGGAAACTTTCATTTAGTTCCCACTTTCATGTTTGGAAGTAAACCTTCCAAACATGAAATGAATACACTACTGCCAACCCCAATAAGTACAAAATCATTAATCAGATCTCAACAAATCATGACGTTATCTTTAAAATCATGGGAGATATGTATCTGGTATCTAGCTATGGTACCTATATGACCCCCATTACCATGGTATGTGAGTGATTCACAGACTGTAATGGACTTATCCTCACAACACCCTGAGGAACTAAAGTACAGAGTGTAAAGCCATGTCTACGCTACCACTTATTTCTGCAAAACTTACGTCGCTCAGGGGTGTGAAAAAACAAACCCCCTGGACGACATAAGTTTTGTCAACATAAGTGGTAATATGCAGAGTGCTATGTTTCTGGGAGAGCTTCTCCTGCCAATATAGCGATCACCGCTCATTGAAATGGTTTTATTATGTCGACGGGAGAATGCTCCCCCATCGGCATAGAGTGGCTGTACAAGCAATCTTAAAACGGCGAAGCTGCATCGGTATAGCTATAAGCTCGCTAGTATAGACGTGGCTATTGTGACTTAATACAGGAAGCCAGTGGCAGAAAAAGGTATTGAATCCCAGGTTAGCACTCTCACCACTAGTGCCTACATCCTTGTTCTGTTACTTTCTGTTTTCTGAGTCTTTAGAGTTCATGATTTCAAGGTGTTCTGTGCAACCATGAGGGCTAGAAACTTGTCCTCCCCTGCCCCAGATGACAGCTGAGAGTCTCATATAACACATGACTCCAGGAAATGGAATTTTAAGGGGGGGAAAATCACAGTACTTAGGATAAAATCACTATATAGCTTTGTTTTAGATAGCTTGACATAGAGACGTGAATTGTCCCATTCATCTCAATGAAGCGTTTATTCTTAGCCAAAATGAAGACACCCTTCAATAGGCAGATATAAAATTTTAGATTTGCCATTATGCACATATTTTAAACATGCTACTACTATAAGTATGGCAAGTTGCAAGCACAAATGGCCAGACCAAGGGAAAAAACATCTTTGGTCTAAAAGCCCCCTCCTGTTCCCATTGTCTGCATTGGCTTTGCCATATTTCTTGAGAGAGGAATGGTGGCTTTTGTGCTGTAAACACAGGACTCAGATCTGGGTTCAGTTCCTGGTGCTGTCACATGCTTCTCTGAGACCATCACTAAATCTCCTTGTGCCTGAGTGGAAAATGGAATAATAATACTTCCCTGGCTTGCAAGCATGTTTTGAGGAAAAATTGATTAAGGTTTCACTGTCGTGAAAGGGACCATAAAGGTACCTAAAAAAGCAAATGTCTTACCAACTCCCTCCCCCCACAGCCCCTGCGAGTGGTGCTTGATTCAACAGTAAATTTAGTTATCTAGTTGCCTTAATCTAGCCTCAAACTTTGTGCAAACCTCCCATCATAGTTGGTGGGTGTGATGTTCTATACCTCATGGGAACACCTTACACCCCTATATTCTTCCTTATAAAATGATTGTGTGGTATCCAATGCAAAGTTTGTCATGTCGGGTGTCTTCAGAAGGCTCATGATGCATTGAGTCATGACGCATATAGTGATGTTATAGTAACTGTTGTTACAGTAATGTTATAGTTTATAATTTCATGTATATGGTTATGAGGCTGAAAATGTGTCTTCATGGCTTAAAATAAGCCCAGGCAAAAACTCTCCAAGAGCTGAGAGGCAGTTCACACCTCATCAGGGCATGTATGGGACAAACCATGCTGGCCTAGGTGGCAACAAAAGGCTCTGTTGGACTCTCGAGTGAGTCACCCCCCTTCTTTTGGTCAGTTTGGGACTGACTCTGAAGTGGGGGGGGGGGGAGGGAGGGGGTGAAGCCAAGAGGGAAGAAAGAACATGATAAAAGGGAGAGACATTTGCCATGCTCTTCCTCTCTCTTCCACCTACATCTACAGACACCACACCAAACAACTGAAGCTCTGACCAAAGGGGAGAGCCTGCCTGAAGAGCAACCGGCCACCCTGTGGTGAGAAGTCTATAAGGGCATTGGAAGTGTTAGGATCAGCTTAGAATGCATTTTGCTTTTATTTCATTTGACCAAATCTGACTTGTTATGCTTAGATTTGAAGTGATTATAAATCAAACTTTATAGTTAATAAATCTGTTCATTTGTTATATCTGAAGCAGTGAGTTTGGTTTGAAGTATGTCAGAGACTCCCCTTGGGATAACAAGCCTGGTACATATCAATTTCTTTGTTAAATTGATGAACTCACATAAGCTTGCAGCATGCAGCGGGCATAACTGAACGCTACAAGACAGAGGTTTCCTAGGGTTGTGTCTGCGACTGGAGATATTGGCTAGTGTCATTCGGTTGCACAATCCAAGGAGCTGCTTACATGCCAGAGGCTGTGCGTGAACAGCCCAGGAGTGGGGATTCTCACAGCAGAGCAGGGTAAGGCTGGCTCCCAGAGTCAAGGATTGGAGTGACCTAGCAGATCACCGGTCCAGATAACACCAGAGGGGAACGTCACAGTGGGAAAGCCATTGTGGATTGATGCAGTTAAAAATATAATTCATTCGTCTCTACACAAGAGTTACAAAACTCTGTGATATATAGAATGGTCTGACACACCATCCTCTTGAAATTCCACCTTACAGAGCTTATTCAGTTTTGGCATGTGTGGGCAAGACTCACCAGCCAGACACTCAGGAAAGAATTCTCTGTAGTAACTCAGATCCCTGTGTTCAAGTTGACAAAATGTCCAAACAATACAGCAGTGGTTTCATACTCTTTCTAAAAGACTGATGCTCCCTATTTTTTTTTTATTTTTTTAAAATGTTTTTACTCCTTTTGTCTCTTTCTCCAAACTGCACCTTTGTGTTTTTGGTTCCCTGTCCTCCTTGCTGCCAATACCACCTGGAATAACCTCTTGTCCTAGTACAGGGACACAAGGCAGGGACACAAGGAGAGTCAAGGATTGGAGTGACCTAGCAGATCACAAGGAGAGTATCCTTGTGTCCCTGCCACACTCTCCTCCAAACCCTCATGAAAACTCTCACTTGAGTTTAGCTTTCCACTGCTGGTCTTTGTTCCAGTGCTTCTGCTCCTCCTATCTTTCTCTACCCTTATCTCAATTTAAGAAAAACTTGTGATGAAATATTTTTTTGTAATATTTTTGATTCTTATGCGTGTCTGTTTCTCTCTGTACCTTTCATTGCTACCCACTGGGTGCAAAGAGGATGAAACTGCTTTGGGGCAGAACAGGAGACACCAGAACAGAACAAGTATATGTCACCTCATTGTCTGGGGCAGACTGAGTGGGTTGTTAAAGAACTGGTTGAAAGGGATCCAAATCAACAGAACATCTGACAATAGAAACTTCAACCACTGAACAATCCACACTTAGCCACCTGCTGGCGCTTCTTGCTGTTATGTGAACTCTGCATGGCTCTGATAAAGATAAAGGACACAGAGGTGATAGGAAGGGGTTAAGAGTAGGCTTTTGGGAGGGACTCAACAGCTCTCACCTGGGACTGAGAAAGGGGAAGAGAGCTGGAAATTGAATTCATAGCAGCTGGGCTAGCTAATGGCACTGACTTGGCCAGATGGACTAAGTCGGGGTTCTCAAACTTCCTTCCCTCTGACCCCCTTCTGACAACAAAAATTACTGCACAATCCCAGGAGAGGGGGCCAAAGCCTGAGCCCACCCAAGCCCGCTACCCCAGCTGCAGGGGCCAAAGCCTGAATCCCACTGCCCTGGGTGGGGTAGCCAAAGCCAAAGCCCAAGGGCTTCAGCCTCATGCAGAGGGGGCCTGTAACCTGAGCCCTGCTGCCTGGGGTTGAAGCCTTCGAGCTTTGGTCCTGGGCACCAGCAAGTCTAAGCCAGTCCTGGTGACCCCATTAAAATGGGGTTGTGACCCACTTTTGGGTCCCGACCCACAGTTTGAGAACCGCTGGATTAAGTCTTAGCCTTAATTCTCTCTGCTAACCTAAGGTTTTCTGATGCTTTGTTCCAGTTGACTAATAAGCCCGTGTCTATTTTGAAAAGGCTGCCAGGTGGCACTACATATACTTAAATGAGTTGCATGGGTCTCTGAAGAGAGTACAAGTCTCTGACCAGGAGTCTATCTCAGTTGGACCTGCTGGAGAGAGCTCAATGTGCAGCAGGAGTGCTAATGCCCAAAGGCTCAGTTTCAGAGGCAGCGTGGCCTACCCTGAAGGAAGAGTAGTACCTGTGGGGGGCGAGGATCTGCCATATAGAAGGGGTTCCTCCAAGAGACTGTTGAAAAGTTGGGGCATAGCACAGATCCTGTGGATCCATGATAGATCTGAAATTTCAAGCTTTATACAACATAGCAATACTAGACATGTCATCTTTTATTTATCAAAATCCTGGTCCAACCTGTGTCTCACCCACTTTTTGTTGGCTATTTCTTCTGTTCAGATAAATTTTTTAAACTAAAAGAGGACATTTTGTCATTGTCCACAGGAGTAGGTATAGTTTTAAGCAGTGCTTAATTTGTAATGAAAGGGGTGCCGGGACTCAGCCTTGGCAAGCCCCAGCACAAATTAAGCTCTGATGCACCACCTATCGCACACAGTGTATTCACCCAACTGTGTCTATCCCCCATGCACCCTTTGCTGTGTGGATAACACTTAAAAGAGATTTCTGTTCACGCTGTGGATTATCTATGGTTGCCCTTTGTTTTCAAATGTTTGCTCAAGAGTTAAAAATACATTTTCATCTGAAGTTTTTAATATCTGAAAATGCCTTCCTTTCCAGTTGAGCAAATGTGAATAAAAAAAGTGGTTACTTTCGTAATAACATACTGTCATAAATATAAAGGGAAGGGTAAACACCTTTAAAATCTCTCCTGGCCAGAGGAAAAACCCTTTCACCTGTAAAGGGTTAAGAAGCTAGGATAACCTCGCTGGCACCTGACCAAAATGACCAATGAGGAGACAAGATACTTTCAAAAGCTGGGGGGAGGGAGAAACAAAGCCTCTTTGTCTGTCTGTGTGATGCTTTTGTGGGAGGGGGGTGACACGACAGAACAGGAATGGAGTCTTATGTGATTGTGATTTCTTTAAATGGCTGAGAAAATAAGCTGTACTGAATGGGATGTAGATTCCTGGTTTTGTGTCTTTTTGTAACTTAAGGTTTTGCCTAGAGGGATTCTCTATGTTTTGAATCTGATTACCCTGTAAGGTATTTACCATCCTATTCAGTACAGCTTACTGTACTGTACTTACTTGTCTCCTGATTAGTCATTTTGGTCAGGTGCCAGCGAGGTTACCTTAGCTTCTTAACCATTTACAGGTGAAAGGGTTTTTCCTCTAGCCAGGTGGGATTTTAAAGGTGTTTACCCTTCCCTTTATATTTATGTTTATGACACATACTAATGAGTCATTGAATATTAAAAGGTTGTGAATGCAGATTTACATATATACTTTCTCAAGATAAGATGTTTGAGCCCTGGTTTTCAAAGCATTGCTCTATCTCACTTTCCATATGTAAATATCTACATTTATAAATCATACAACTGTTGCAAAATTGGAATTAATAAAAAAAATCAGGAATTTATACTCAGATCTTTCTGGTTACATATCAAGGAAGGATACTCTTATGATTAAAGCACAAAGTTGGGTGTCTAACCATCTAAATTGTTTTCCTATGTTCTTATGTGACTTTGCATTTAAAGGGACACTGTCAGTTTAAAAATCACATGATACAAACACATTTCTTTGTTACTAATACAATTTTAGATTATTAGAAGTACACTTGTTTAGAGAATGGACTATGTGAATTTGAAATTGTATGATAAGAGATGATGCTATAAGATAAATATTGTTAAGCGGAATAGTATGATGGATATGTTATTGGGTGAAAACTAAAAGAACATATGTCACTAGGTGCACAGAGACACAGAAATGTGGGCTCCACCCAGACTGTTTGCTTGGACTTTGGGGGTTTTGAATTTGAGTGTTATCGGTTGGCTCCTGAGGAGAGAGGGGGCAGATCCACAGAACGGGTTGGAGAGCTAGACTGTGATCAAACAGGGAAGCTATGTTAGCAGTGGTGTGCTGTGGCATTTTTCGTAAGGCATGCAATGACTTTTTAGATGACAGAAAAAAATCTTTTTTTCTTATGTAGACATAGTGATTGATAAACCAAATAATTTTTTTTGGCAAATGCTAGTAGTCAAATATAATGAAAGCTGAGAATATACAGATAAATGTGAGAGACCAAGCACCTCTCTAGTCACTCCCTACACACCATTGTAATAATCTTCGTACAAAATATGCTTCGTGAGGTATCATTTGAAAACTAATAACTCACTGATCATTAATATTCTGTTTCAGTCCAGACCACTGAGGGGTAGCCTTGGGTGCCTCACATTGCTTTGCTGTTGCAGCTTGCAACCTGGACCACCCTCAACCAGCCTACCAGCATGCAGGTCACACTCAGAGTGTCTGTATGCTAGACAGCCCTGGTTCTGCAGCGCCGACCCCAGCAGCCTGTCTGCAGCCCTGCAGCTTGTACTACTTGCAGGGTGATACCGGCACACTCCCCGTCCCACATTTTCCCAAAACCCTGTGCTCTGCAATGTCCAGCCCTCTCCTGGACTGTTCATAGAGATAGTAAGGTTTTTGTTCCTCTAAAGACACAAAATACATCACAGGTTGTTAACTTAACTGGGGGTAAATACACCCTTCCCTTTAAATGCCACACTGAAAATTTGTTTATGGTAAAAATGAAATAAATTTAACAACAAACTATACATAGGATTAAATGCTTTCAGGTATAAAGAATGAAGATAGAAAGGGGTACAAGTAAAACAGAACTAAATACACTTTTAAGATCTAAAACGTAATCTACCAAGATACAGGCTTTGTTCAAGATGGTTTCCCTCTCCAGTGCCCAGCCATGGCTGACTTTTTCCTAGTTCTGGACCTTCCACAGAAGTACAAGGTGCTGGCTTTCTTTGTCGTCTTAGGTGAAAGATCTTTGCCTATGCAAGTTCCTCACTTATATTCAGTTTCAGAGACTTCAACCCCTCCATCCTGGGTTGAAGGACCCATCTTTCTCAGTTTGCAAGAGCTCTGGCTTCATGTGTCTGTCTAGTGATGGATGCCAAAGATGGCGTCTGTTTTTGTCTGTATCTTGCGAAGTTCAATTACCTTGTTTCAAGAGGCTGGATGTCCTTATGTTGTTCTGTTCCTGTGTGCTTCCCATCCCCCTATGTGATTTCTATGTAAATGGGGCTTCCATACAAAGCATATTTTGTACAAAGATTATTACCGTAGTGTGTAGGGTGTGAGGGATGTTTATTGTCACAATTTGATTACCTAATCTTTCTACTGAAATAACAAATCCATTCTTCTATTTTTTTTAAAAAAGCTGCTTGGTGACTAGGTCATAGAAATCTGGTAACCTGCGCAGATACTACAGCAGTTCCTTTTGAGATGGTTAGTAAAGCCAAGTTGGATAGTCAGTTATTGCCCTGTGTCCGCGATTGTCTTAATGTGCTCTAAGGCTGAAAAAGATCTTTCCTCCATGGCCATAGAATAGGGGATAATCAGAATTAAGGCAGCCAACTTGTTGATCTCAGAAAGGCATATATGTTAATACAGCATATGAATAGTTCTATGCAAGTGAAATGCACCTTCTCTTTGCAGATGTTCTCAGTTGTACACAGCACACCCGTTCAGAAAGCAACTAATATCAAAATTATTCAGCTAAGATGCTTCCAGATATTCAAGAGCATCAACCAAAAATGTGTCTGGAACTTGTTGAATCTTTTTGGATTCAGCATCTGGACAAATTCAAGTTCATACCTTCAAAGCATACTAATAGCTGTTTGCTGATATTGTTGATAACCTCAAAGAAGAGTCACTTATGTTTGGCCTTCTCTTGATTTTTTTTTTTTCTCCCCAAGGTTCATGTAACCTAGCTCAGAACACCTCTTTCCAAAACTCATCAGAAATATGTTGTTTTCAGCAAATTTGCTCTATTGTGTCTCAAATCTGCTGAATTCAAAACCTAGTATCATACATATTTGAAGAATGTCAAACAACACTTCTGTCACTTCAGATATGTTGCTGTAGAGGCAAAGGAGAAATAGAAACTGACAATCATCAAGTATGATCAGAAAACCCTGGACTGAGGAAAAAGCCTGAGTGTCCCAGTCTGCTGGATTTTTTACCACACTGGATTTTGCACACTTTGAGGAGTTCAATCAGAACTTCTCTACTCTGCTTCACAGCTTGTACAAGCCTTGAATGAAAATTCCCCCTTGTGGCACAAAGAGAAGGCAGTCTTTGTTTAACTGTGTTTTGAAGAAGTTCAGCCTACTTCGGAGATTGAGAGAAAAATGCAGATATTCCTTCTAAATTTTTGAAGAAAATCTCTGATACAGTTTGCTGCGGAACCAAAGACAAGATTTAAAATGTAATCATAGCAATGAACAAAAAGTGCACAGGGAACTTTTAATGAACACGTTTCTGAAGCCCACTTACATCATCTGTCATTACCACTGTACCATCATATGTCTCAGCTGCCAACTTGTCACTTAATTTAAACTTCTGGTACAACATGCTGGCAAAGGATGATGTTGTTAGATTGTTACTAACCTCAGTAAAACCAGCAGTGTTCTGCAACATTACCATTCTTGATCATATAATGCAGTACAATTGAAAGCTGAGACTTTGGCAATATCTGAGGTTTTGTCAAATAAAATAGCAACAAAGGGTGTTTCCTGAACTTCTTTGGCAATGACATTACGTTGGGCATTATACTGCTTCAGTGAGGTCATTGTGAATTCTGCTAGATGTTCCAGAAAAAAAGAGTAGAGGTTTCCAAATGCTGATTGAGTAAAGGATCGAACTCTCTGACTAATTCTAAGGTTTCTATATAATTGCCCTAGAATTATAGACTTTAAGGTCAGAAGGGACGATTATGATCGTCTAGTCTGACCTCCTGCACAATGCAGGCCACAGAATCTCACCCACCCACTCCTGTAACAAACCCCTGACCTATGTCTGAGCTACTGAAGTTCTCAAATCCTGGTTTAAAGACTTAAAGGTGCAGAGAATCCTTCAGCAAGTGACCCATGCCCCATGCTGCAGAGGAAGGCAAAAACCCCCCAGACCCTCTGTCAGTCTGCCCTGGAGGAAAATTCCTTCCCAACCCAAATATGGCGATCAGCTAAACCCTGAGCATGTGGGCGAGACTCACCAGTCAGACACCCAGGAAAGAATTCTCTGTAGTAACTCAGATCCCACCATTCCATCACAGGCCATTTGGCATATTTACCGCTAATAGTCAAAGATCCAATTAATTGCCAAAATTAGGCTATCCCATTATACAATCCCTGCCATAAACTTATCAAATTAGTCTTGAAGCCAGATATGTCTTTTGCCTCAGCTGCTCCCCATAGGCGCCAACTTTCCCCGGCGCCAGTGGGTGCTCTCACCCCTCCGGCCCACCCCCTGCCCCGCCCCCATTACAACCCCTTTCCCAAAGTCCCCGCCCAACTCCGCCCCCTCCCTGCCCCTATTGGACTCCTACCTCAAATCCCAGCCCCGCCTCTTCCCCGAGCGTGCCACGTTCCCCCTCCTCCCTCCCTCCCTCCCAGCCAAACAGCTGTTTCGCAGTGCAAATACTGGAGCTGGGCGGAGAAGCGGAGCCCAGCGCGCTCAGGGGAGGAGGCGGAGCGGAGCTGGGGTGGGGGGAAGAGGGGCAGGGAGCTGCAGAGCACTCACCAATTTTTCCCTGTGGGTGCTCCAGCTCCAGAGCACCCACGGAGTCGGCACCTATGCTGCTCCCTCCCCTTGGAAGGCTATTCCAGAACTTGTGATGGTTAGAAACCTTCGTCTAATTTCAAGTCTAAACTTCCAATGACCAGTTTATATCCATTTGTTCTTTTGTCCACATTGGTACTGAGCTTAAATAAATCCTCTCCCTCCCTGGTATTTATCCCTCTGATATATTTATAGAGAGCAATCATATCTCCCCTCAGCCTTCTTTTGGTTAGGCTAAACAAGCCAAGCTCTTTGAGTCTCTTTCATAAGAAAGGTTTTCCATTCCTCAGATCATCCTAGTAGCCCTTCTCTGTACCTGGTCCAGTTTGAATTCATCCTTCTTAAACATGTGAAACCAGAACTGCACACAATATTCCAGATGAGGTCTCACCAGTGTATAACAGAGCATCATCTGATTTGTTATGCCTATGAAATACCAACTCTTGTTCTCAGAGATGAGAAAGAACACAAATTAGTCTTTGCAAAATATCCAGATTCTGGCAAACTTTTTCATTGTGTTTTCACAGCAGTTCTCCAGTGCTCACCTAACTGAAGATAAATAGGATCTTGCCCAAAACTGTGTAACTTCATACAGGCTGTTAGATGATGTTGGCCAGTTTCCTGACATCTGCAGGAATTGTGCAGGTTATTTAGGTCATTGTATCCTGCTTTATTCCACAAATTCTTTTCACTGACCAAAAGTAGACAGGGCCAGCAATATAGCTTGCTTGTTTCCATACACCTATAGATCCATTCACATTTGTATACCTCATTTCAGCTCTTCTCCTACTTTTCTGTAAGTACTCACTAATTACATTTTTAGTTTTGGCCTTCAATTCCTTATTTCTGTTTTTTATTGCCTAGTCTCTTGTACTAAATGAATTAGTGAACAAATTTTGCACTAAACTTTCCGTCCTCATGAAGAAGTTGTGCCGCTAGCTCTGTTCTGTCATGGGCAATTCAAATCTACACTTGCATGTCTTAGTTTCTTTTTCCAACACACAGCCAGTCAGGAAGTCAACTGCCTGCAGAGCCTTGTTGCCTAGGCAATGTGATGCAACTTGGAGCATTGCACACTTTTCTAGCAAAACAAGAAGACAGCCAACATGAACAAATTGATTACATGTAGGACTTCTATATTTCTGTAGAATACAATTTTTTTTGTGAATTCTTGGCATGCAATACATGTGTTGCATACATAGCTGGCACAACACTACTGGGCTTTATAAGGTTACTCCCTGAGGAAAAGCCTAATAAGTAGAAGGGTTGCTGAAAGTTTTAATTTTCACACTGGTTACCAAATATTTAGTGGTTTTTTCCACCCCTGAAGTTGGATATGTAGTAAAATGAAGAGATCTGAAGAACCTCCAAAATAGAGTTAGGAAAAGCAGCCAGGATCATCAGATGTTCACAGGCAGATGTCCTGAGAGGAAGCTTAGAGGCGTAAAGGACCATAGTAGTGACCCAGAGATAAGGTGTTGAACAAGGTGTGTGCCGAGGAAGAGGGAGGTTGAGACAACTTGTTGCTTTATGCTCAGTGAAGTTGATTTCATTTTTCTTTCTTCTTTTTTTTCTTTCAGGTTCATAATTGTACAGTGTCTCAAACCCAAATACTGCAGTGGAATAATTTTGTTATAAAATGACTATTTTCTTTGGACTACTTTTCTTCTTTACAGCTTAAATCAAATCTCTCCTATGAGTAGAAAGAATGGGGTTTAGATTTTCTATATTGCTGCATTGTTTCTTTGGTGGTTTGGAGTAGCTTTAACTTGAGCCTTCAGCCTCATTCCTGACCTCAGGATTGATTTCTCAAACCAAATGAAAACACCATACACCTGCAGAAATGCCTTTTAAAAAAAAAGTTTTGAACTTGGCACAATTCGAATACTGCTATAATTGTTTGCTAATAGAGTGGTCTAAATAGTTTTATTTTAGTATTGTAACATGAAAAAGTAGATCCTACTTTCTTTGTGTTTTAACTTGTTTGTTTAAAGGTGAAACATTTACTATTCTACCTCATTTTAGTTGCAGCATAATGTTCCTGGCTCCCAATAAATTTATCTCAGTATGTAGATTGTTTCTAGTTTAGGGAGTAAATTAGGATGAAGAGGGCTAGGCAGTACTAGACTAGGCAGTAAGAACAAAGATTTGCTGTTCATCTTATACTGTATTTATTTGTTGTATTTGATTGTGGTTTAGTATTTTTTAATTGAACTCATTATGCAAATTGTGTTTGTTTTTGAGATTATAGCACCATTAATATTATATTTCAAACACATTTTTTCTAGAGTAGAAAGACGTTCATTACTCAGTCACCAGGAGTTTTGTCTTATACTTGCTGCAGTGAAAAATGATATCACAGTAGACTCTACCCAGGCCTAGACTAATATGGTATCTGTCTGCGGAAGCATTTTTGCAACCTTTTGCATATGTCGTAACTCATACTTTTCAACGGCTGCTGTCGGCTGAATTTGCATAAGCAATTTAAACATGGAAATTCTTGTGCATAGAAAATTAAAGGATAAGTTGAGATACCATTTGAAATATTGGCCTTTTAAATAGTTTTACTGATAATTACTATGCTGTAAATTTAATTGTATGCCATAGCTGGCATTTAAAGTAGTGCTACCTTACACAGTCCAGATGAATGTATTTAGCTGCAGTTTTAAGTATCGATGTAAAATTTAAAGACCAAATTGGGATAAGAGGATAATGTTTGGTTTGATTTATTTTCCAGTTTGTGAGCTAATTACATTTGTTTTATCCCAGGAAATAGAGAGAAGTGTGGTGTCATTTCTTGTAATAATTTCATAGTTGAAGAACATAGTGGTTAAAGGGAATACCATTACACTGATTCTCTTCAGGCTTGGTATGTTGTATGTGTGTCGCTCATTTAACTTGTAGATTAAAAGATTAGACACATTTTTTTCCTTTTAAGTTTTTTGTTTGTTTTTTTTTTAATTTGTAAGAGCTCATAAATGGCACATTGGAACTGTGTATCAAATTGCACACTTCATTCAGAATTAAAGTAGTCCTTTTTCAGGCATAATGAATCATGTCACCATAATGATCAATACAAAAAGTGCAGGGAGGTACTCTCATCTGGTATCTCAGGGTAGCAATAGAAAAGGAAGGGTTCTTGCTTGAAAGACGCAGAGATAAGCAAGTGAAATCTGTTCATAGATGTGCATGTTTCTGTGGCTGGTCCATAGCTGTGCTTGCATGGCCTCTTCTTCTCTCCACAGGCTTAGGAGATCCAATACCTCCTGTCTGCTCCATGCAGGAGCCCATCTAGTGCATAGAGCTGGCATTGTCAGTGGGGCAGTTGCACACAACAAGGGTGATCTGGTAGGTGTACTCCCTAAGGTGGGCAATCAGGAAAAGGCATTTCAAAAACATGTGGGAGGTTTTGGGAAGTCCAGTTTCTGTATCTGTAGGGCAGTTGAGTTTACAATTGTGACCAGGGAAGTCCCTGTTGTAGGGAATGGGGCATTGCCAGTCAGCTGCTTAGAGGACTGTTAGGGTCAACATAGTTCATTCACTGTGTATACTTGCATTATGTTAACCTCAGCAGGTTGACCATGGTTCCCTGCCATTAGGGGAGGTCGATTTACTGCATCACTGTAACAGAAAAAAAAAAATTGTGGAAAAATAGTATGTGATCATAAAATTAAAGACTGTATCATTAAGCATATGCAGAAGGGGGCTGTAGTAAGCATTGTCTAATTTTTTAGCGCTTGACTTTACAACCTCACCTAAGGCCTTAGTTCGTCCTGTGCCATTGACACATCGGGCAGTCCAGTTCCTCCACTGATCAAGATCGCTTGCTAGTTGTGGTGCTTCTTCCCACGTGTTTCCAGCACATTCAATATCCTCTGTTATTGTCTTCTGCCAGTTCTTTGTTGGCCTTTCTTGCTTTCATTTTCCTCCTTGGGGTACCCAATTCAATGCTTGCTTAGCATGCCTTCCATCTTCTACACAGTGTACATGCCCCAACCTCTTAGCCTTCTTGCTTCAATGATATTTTCTAACATGTCCTGCTCTGTTAGCTCCCTTACTCTCACATTTGTTATTTTGTCTTTCCATGAAATGTGTAATGTCTTCTTCAGCCATATGTAATGAGCAGCTTCCAGTCTCTTTTTGTTAGCCCCTATTCTTGGCCAAGTCTCTGCTCTGTACAGTAGCACGCTCAGCACAATTGGATAGTATAATCTGACCTTTAATTTGGTGTGGAGACAAAGGTGTTGGAGCCTTCCCAAAAGTGGGGGAGCCATGGTCCCCTGAGGCCCTGCCCCCACAACACCCCTTCTCTTCCCCCAGGGGCCCGTCCTTGTCCGTCCTCTTCCCTCAAGGCCTAACCCCCAGCCAAGCTAGAAGCTGGAGTGAAGGAAGGGAGCCCAAAAGCAGCTGCTGCCCGTATCTCCACCGCCCAAGTCCCCTGCCCAGGGTCGGTGGAGGGACCCAGACTCACCACAGCTGCGTGTAGCTCTCCCTGACCTGGCTTTGCTGTGTAAGAACCGCACGAACAGCTGTGGGGAACCGCGGCAGACCCTCCACCTGCCTGTGATGCAGGCGGCTGCCAAGAGCAGCCCCTGGCCCAGGTCCTTGCCCCCCAGGCTCCCTGCCAAGGGCAGGTGGAGGATCCGCGGCTCCCCACAGCTGTCCTCGCAGCTCTTACTGTGGCTGGGTTGCAGCTCCAAGCCCCCTCCCCACGCCGGTCAGAGCCAGGTTGGGGAGAGATGCGCAGGGAGCTGTGGTAAGCCAGCAAGTGGTTGCAGACCCTCCACCTGCCAGCTGGGCAGGGAGCCTGGGAGGTGGGGACATGGGCCAGGGGCTACGGGCCTGAGGCTGCTCTCAACAACCCGTGGCCCCCCGCACCACAGGCAGGTGGAGGGTCCGTGAGCTCCCACAAGTTCCCGGTCTCCATGCTTGCCTGGCCGGGGGCTGGGGCCTCGGGGGAAGGGAGCTGCCAGGCACATCCACTTTCAAAAAGTGGGAGGGCTATGGCCCCCCTTGTTCTGGTGCCACAATGTGGAGGCCTCTTTTTGACGAGATGTTGTTCATCCTTCCAAAAGTGGTATTTCCTTTTCCCAGTTGTTTATGAGTATCTTAATAGCAGCCTTTTCAAAGTAATATCCCTTCCAAAATAGCAGAACTCTTCTTCCCATTCAATTTCTTTCCCATCCACATACGCCTTTGCATCTGTTGTCCATTTTTCTGTTTTCATAATCTTGGTTTTCTCTGCATTTACTTTCAGTCCAGTTTTTGTTGCTTCCTATTTTACCTCTGATGTAAAGGTAATCATTCTATTCCATGTCATATGTAGTAAAGCATTGATGAGGTCATGTAACTCATCTCCACTAACCCATTTTACACCATCCGTACTGTCTCTTGTTACCCAATTCATCACCTAGTCTATTGCTAATGCTTTGAGGATTGGTGATAACACACACCCTTGTGTAACTCCAGTCACAATATTGACTCACTCACCTAGACCTATATCTGATCTTACTGTATCTCATCTACTTCAACATAATAAAGAGTTCATATGATGGATCAGCTTGTCTGATATCCCATAGCTTCCAGCCACATTCCACAGGGTCTGTTTGTGGACACTCTCGAATATGTTCCTGAAGTTGATAATGTTAGAATGAGTTTTTGCCAACCAGTAGCTTTTTGGATGATCTGTCAAAAAGTGAATATCTGTTGATAATATGATCCACCTGGAAAGAACCCAGCCTGTTCTTCTCATAATATTCCATACCCCTACCTTTTTCATTCCATTCAGCATAATGGTAACCAATACTTTGCCCAGGAGTGATAGTAGTACAGTACCTCTCCAGTTCATGCATAGAGTAAGATCACCATTTTTTGACAAGGCCACAATGATACAATCTTTTCAGCCTTGTGGCACTTGTTCTTTCACCCATATTTCATTATAGAGTTTTGTTAGCTGCTTAATCAGAATTTCACTTTCCACCTTTAGTACCTTTTATGAATTCTGTCAACCCCAGGAGCTTTCTCTTGTTTGAGGTCTTCGATGGCTGTTTTAATTTCACTGAGTGTTATCAGTCCCTCTTCTCTTTCTTACTTAGCATTGGCATTTCTCTTGAACCAGTTCGTGATCATCGGTTCAGGTCAGTTTGATATGGAATGGAAATGTTTTTTCCATCATTTGGCATGCTGTTAATGAGTTTTCAACATTTGTCCATCAGAGTCCCTGATCAGCATCACCTGTGATGGTCTAGTTCTTCCTGAGAGGTCTTTCACTATTCTGTAGAGCTGCTTGAAGTCTTTCTTCTGCAGCTGCGTCTGCCTCTGCAGCCTTCTCCTGAACTCAGACATTTCTGTCTTGCCTGTATCACATCTTTACTTCTTTCTTTTTCTCTGTTTTTCCTGTGTCTTGCACTGTTCCTTTTTGGCCTCCAGAGTGTTTGATTATCAGTTGACGCCTGTGTTCCAGATATAATCTGTGCATCTTTCTTCAACCCTCTTCAGAAGCCCACTGCTTCCTCCTCTGTCTTGTCTACTGTCTTCCTCCAGTTTAACCATCTGTCTTCCTGACTTTCATCAGTCTGGTCCTGTAAAACAGTGATTCTCAATGAGGGGTCATTCAGAAGGGAATGAGTTATACTCTGTGTTTAAAATGGGATTCAGCAGGTGGTATACCTGAACCTAGTTAAATTCTGTGCCTCAGTATGTTCAACTATATGACGTATTTTAAAAAAAGATATGAATTTAGTGCATATGAAATTGCTGGAAGTGGAAGTCGTCTGTTTAGTCACAAAACCAATACAGCATAGTCAGTAACTGTTTCCTCACACTGCCCTGCCCATGTATCTCAACCCTGACTTAGCTACTAAAGTAATCTGCTTTCTGTGCCCATTCAGTCATTGGCCATTTGGCTTCGATTTTCAAGAAGGGAATTGTAGTGGCAGTTTTTATGAGGTGGATATCCATTCACTAGGAAATATACTGAGATGACCAATTTATTTTGCATGGGCCACTAAACAGCTGTTGGACTATGACTTTTGCCCAGGGGTCCTGAGCTGTTTGAACCAGTGACCAAAATATTAGTAGAAAATGGGTATTAGTATTTTTCTGCTGTAGTAATTTGTGTTTCCCTGCATGCCCTACATCACTGTTCCTGTGCACTAGAAAAGAAGGGCGTCTATTTAAAAGGATCAGGAGTTGCTCCTCTAGGATAAGAGCTTAACTCTATCAATTAATTGCTGTGGTTTTGTAGACTGGTTTGATTAGAAACTGACCTGAAAAAGCTATTAATCTCTTCCTCTTTTCTAGGGAGTTGCACATTCTCACTCCTGAACTACTTCCTCTTGAGTCTACAGTATAATTATGAAATATTGCTGTAGAGGAATAATTCAGTTCTAGCAAATCGAGATATATTCCAAGTTACCTATTTTCCAGTAAGAAGTATGTAGAATGGGAGCTCCTCTATTCTGAAAGAGGAAACAAAAAATACTTTTCACACTTTCTCTGGTAAACTTGGCTCTTGTTTAGTCTGCTTAGTTGTTTATTAAGTCCCTCTTTGCCTACTCTTGGAGCCAACGATGTATATATTCATTCAAAATGTAATTTTAGAGAAAGCTATATATCAGAATTTTCAAGCAGTATTTTTCTCAAAATAGTGCCTTGTCTACACTTAACAGCATGAATGAAATGAAATGAATGTCCACATAAGTAGTAACAATTTGAGAAGCAAGCACTAAGAGAGAAATTCAATCATGATGCAGTTACATTGATTTCAGTAGTTACACCAATGATGAATATTCCTAAACTCTGTAAAAAGTATAATGCCTTTTCTATATAATAGTCCATTTAAATGTGACTCAAAGATAAGAATGTCATTGATTACACCTGTGTTAAAAATGTGAAAATCTGATAATGTAGTCCTTCTATAGGTGCAAGATGAAAGATAGAGCTGTAACAAAATGAGAGAATCAGTGTAATCACCCTGGTCTTGTCCCTTCCAAATAATGTAGACTTAGTTACTGAATAATGTGTAACTACTGAGAAAAGACACTTGGACAGATCTCAGGACTTCATGCACTGAGATAATATTGCCAGGTTCTGAACAGGTTCGTTGTATGATGAGGAAAAGAGTTAAACTACTGCAAGAAAGATGTGTTTCAACCAGGGAGATGGTCTTCACTTAATGGTATTAAGCAGTGATAGTAATTTTATGTTAGTTTTTGTAGCTAGCCACTTAGAGGATATTGTTGTCTGTTGCCAAACAAGCATAGTGAATGCTAAGTATTAAGGTTGAAAACATCTTATTGGAACTCATGCAAAAAAATAGGATTGTCTTAGCAGTATAAATATCTGCCAGATATAGATTGTCATCCCAAACTGTGACCACAGGGATGGGGAATTGAGAAATTCTGGTGAGAACTAACTTTTTCTATGATGCTGCATTACTTCCAATCAACCTTTTTGCAGAAGCAGAGGATGTATTATCTTTGAAGCAATGGAAGGTATCAGTAGTTTTCCCTGTGACTCATGGCATGGCAAGATATTTCTAGAAATTACTGCAGACAACTGGGTAAGGAAGCAATTGCTATGAGTAGCTATTTATAATTTGATGCAGCCAAGAGATAAGCCTAAAAATGAATTGAAAGCTGTTAAAGTACAGTATCTTTCTCTATTCGGAATAAATATTCAGCAGCTGATATAGAAAGTAAGAATTTGAACATTTGCAAAAGCCTGTGTTTCAAAAGACTCCTGTCATCGTAGGAGCATTGAGATAATACAGCATAACACATATAAACACCATATAATTACTTGCATTAGAAACAGTGTGACTTGGGACATGGGAGAACACTGAAATTTTAGGGACCATAAAGGACCTTTGTGATTATCACATTGTCTGGAGTGGCTCACTAGCATGAGTACCAACCTCAGGGCAGACTGTGAAGAAACAGGGCACAAACCCCAAACTGGTTGTGAGTTCTATACTTAAATTTCACCAACCAAGTAACAAGTGTAAACTCCTTAGGCTCTATACAGCCTTAAAGTAGAGTCATAGACATTCCCTTTGAGTATTCCAATCGAATACATGCAGCATCCTATAAGCAGACCCACCACTGTGGTACCTCCTGCTGGTCGTGCTGGGAATTAGCTCTCTTGGACTGCCAGGGTGCCTTTTACTAGCAGTGTCTCACTCGCTGTTACTTCCACTTCCTCCACCGTTTCCACCGTCCCCAGCCCGCTGTCTCCACACTTTCAGGGTGGTCCTCAGTCCTTCCATTTGTCTCAGTGGCCAACTGCAGTCTCTAGTCTAGCCCCTGGCTTTAGGGGTAAACTGCAGTCTGGATTTAGGCCATGCTCCTCATTGGCAAGTAGGGGTAAAGGGGTGGCAGGGGACGACCCAGGCTTGCCTGCTACTCTGGGTCCTGGCCCAGGGATGCTATAGCTGGCAGCCACTTATTGCCCCTCCTATTCCCGCTGTCTACTTTCCCTGGACCACTTCCCCTGTAGCCCTAGCACCTTCCTTGCCTTTGCTTCAAGGCTTCAGTCTGGCCATGGTCAGCCAAGAGCTCCCCTATTGCTCCACTACCCTACCCAGCACTGCAGTATCTCCAATGCTCTTCAGATATCTCCAGATAGTCCTTCACCTTTGCCCTCCAAAAAAAAAAAAAAACCCTGCCCCTTGCTCTGCTGAGCAGCCCTTTACATATTGGCTGCTCCAGCAAGCCTTCTCCTGATGGGCTCTCCCAATAAACCCTTTCCTGATTGGCTGGGTTCTGCACAGCCTCTCCAAGGCTGCCTTAACCCTTCTCCTGCCTGTGTGGGGCAGCCACCCCACCACACATTCTTATAACAGTAATACTTATTTTAACTATTCTAACCCCCAGATAAACCCGACTCATTTCCAACTGTGCATTTGTCAGTGTGCAGTGAGGCAGAGGCCTTGGTGTGACCTGACACCTGGTCTGCTAGCATCACAGTGATAATCTAATCTGACTTCCTGTATAACACAGGCCATAGAACTTTCCCAAAATTATTCCTAAAGCATATCTTTTAGAAAAACATCCATTCGTGATTTAAAAATTGCCAGTGTTGGAGAATCTACCACAATGCTTGGTAAATTGTTCCAATGGTTAATTACTTTCACTGTTAAAAATGTATGACTTATTTTTGGTATGAATTTGTTTAGCTTCAACTTCCAGTGGTTGGACTGTGTTATACTTTTCTCTGCTAGATTGAAGAATCCATTATCAAATATTTATTCCTCCACATGTAGTTACTTACAGATTGTAATAAAGTCACCCCTTAACCTTCAGTTTATTAAGGTAAATAGATTGAGCTCCCTGAGACTATCACTATAAGACATGTTTTCTAATCCTTTAGTCATTGTGTGGCTCTTCTCTGAACCCTTTCCAATTTATCAAAATCTTTCTTGAATTGTGGACATTGGAATTGGACACACTATTCCAGCAGCAGTTACATGACTGCCAAATACAGAGATAAAATCACCTTCCTACATCTACTTGAGATTCCCCTGTTTATGCATCCAGGTATCGTGTTAGTCTTTTTGACCACAGTGTAAAATTGGGTCCTCCTGTTCAGCTGACTACCCACTGTGACCCCCAAATCTTTTTTTAGTCATGGCTTCCCAGGATACAGTCCTTCATTCTGTAAGTGTGGCCTACATTCTTTGTTCCTAGATGCATACATTTACATTTAGTCATATTAAAACACCTATTGTTTGCTTGCACCCAGCTTACCAAAACATCCAGACCTGTCCTCTTCATTTTTACTACTTCCATAGTTTTTGTGTCCTTTACCATCTTTATCAGTGATTATTTTGTTTTTTTCATGGGGTAAACTTTATCAATGGTGATTTTATGGTTTTTTTCCATACAATACCTCTCATAGGAATAACCTGCATCTTAAAGGACTGGAAGACTTCATATTTATTTTTTAATGTTTTCATCTTGAAAATACATGTCCTAGATAGGTAGATTGGCAATTATATCTCCTGCTGAAGAGAGAAGAAAAATTAGATTCTTCAGATTCATTCTGATGCCAAAAAAGTATTTATTTAGAAACAGACTTTACATATTCTTCCTATTGGCAAAGTGTGATCTCTGGCATCTGCTTCACCTTGTTGGCCAATTAATTAAGGAGCCTTCTCCACTTCTTAAGATCTCCTTCAGTTCTGTTTTGCTTACGTAGACAATAGAAAGGCCTTCTAGTTGTTTTAGGCCTTCTTTTAAATGATCTTTTAAACAACATGTGGACCCAAACTAATTATCCCCTTCATTTTCAACAAAGAAAGGCTTCAGGGAAAAAATGTGCTTACTGAAGATGGTATTAAATGAATTAATCACTTCAGAATTTAATGCCTTTATTAAAATAATTTTAAAAAATTAATTTAAAAAAATAGAATTTTGTGTTAAACTTTTTTGGAAAAAATTATTTATCAGAATAAGATTCCATCAATGACAGAAGGATAAATTATATAAATTTCAGCATAATTAAAAGGGGGGGAAGAGACTCTTGTGAACATAAATCTGCATAATAATTTGTTTAAAAATAAACAAGCAAAAATCCCTCAATTATTTTTGATTGCTTAAGTAGCTTGCCCTTATCCACTGCATAAACTGAACTCTACATCATGGGAAAGCAGAGTATTGAGACCAGCTAAATTTTGTTTTCTCGGAAACTGTTTATCAAGTCTGTAATCATGGAAAAGATCTTAATATATTTTTCTAATATGTCCATTGGCACTTAAATCTGCTGCAGTCTGACATTGGAATTTGTGAATACTGTTAAGCTACTCTTTTAGATAGCATTCCAGATTTTAATAAATGTTGTTGACAGGTTTGAGCAATCTCTAGTACAGTAAATGTTCCTGTGATGAGGTGAACAGACTTCAAATAGGAGCTTGCAGGGATGGAGTTAACACTTTGTCCCATATAAGCAGAGGCGCTGCATATTTGCAAATGAAATTGAGCCCCCAGGGTGCCTGTACTCTATTAAAAAGCGTTAGTGGTACAGCAGGATCTCCATGGAGGAATCTAAGTCCCTCTTCCTTCAACGCAGTCTATACGCTAGAGCATCCAGGGAGTTTATTTTTTGAGGGGGAGTGGGAGGAATGGGGAAGGTGCACATGAAGTCGAAAGGCTCACAAACTGTTATGTCTTGCTCTTTGAGGATTCTTATAGCTGAGGAAAGCCTATTTTATTTATGTTTGACATTTGGTCTCTGGCTGAGAAAAGCTTTTTACTTAGGAGGCTTGGACTAATGGGCCAGAAAGGGGAAAGATATTTTAATATATTTATAAAACAGACCAACTCCACCCCCCACTACTTGAACTGTATCCCAGTTCAAGTGTTTCCTTTTGTCTAACATCCTCTGTTCTGGCTGGCCTGTCACAGCCCTTTATTTCCGAAATGGAAATGAATAGGTCAGCTGTCTGATTTAGTAATTCTCTTAGTCAGCAGCTTATCGCTGCCAAGGTTTTTATTACAGTAATGACAATTTTTAATGACAAAAGGGAAACAAGCTTATTGTGATTGGTATAATTTTGAGTGTCCATTTTCATTTCTCTCATGCTACTGATACATTTCATAGATTCATAGATATTTAGGTCAGAAGGGACCATTATGATCATCTAGTCTGACCTCCTGCACAACGCAGGCCACAGAATTTCACCCACCACTCCTACAAAAAAAACCTCACACCTATATCTGTGCTATTGAAGTCCTCAAATCGTAGTTTAAAGACTTCAAGGAGCAGAGAATCCTCCAGCAAGTGACCCGTGCCCCATGCTACAGAGGAAGGCGAAAAACCTCCAGGGCCTTCCAATCTGCCCTGGAGGAAAATTCCTTCCCGACCCCAAATATGGCGATCAGCTAGACCCTGAGCATATGGGCAAGATTCATCAGCCAGATACTACAGAAAATTTCCTTTAAGTAGGAGGCTGGGAAATGTTTCCTGACCAGCACATTATAAGAAGAAACTCTTCTTTGAGGAGGTTGTCTCCTTGTCGTCCCTTCCTAGTGCTATATGATGCTGTGTGGTCCTGTCCCTCCAAAAATATAGAAAACCAAATAATCATCATGGCTTACATGATTGGCATTGCATCAATGAATGGGATAGCTTTTTTCATATTTTTTTTTCATTTTTCTGTGCATGGTGTTAAAAAGAGCAAATAAGAAAATCATAAGAAGTCGATCCATTTGAAAATTTGGAGGAAAAATACTTCAAGGTAGTTTTCCCCTTTTTTAAAGACAGTACCTTGGCATAATCAGAAAAGATATACTCTGAATTCCTTTAGCTAATATTTTCCTAGAGCAACAAAGAAAGCTAAACCTAAAAAGGGATTCTGGTCTTCCTGTCCTAAGAGTAGTAGTTCCTGAATCAACAGTTAAAGAAAAATAAATATAACTCTTCATATATCCTTGAACAGCAGCTTTTTAAAATTTTTACGTAGTCACAGTTAGTATATAAAGGAATGATGTTCTTCATAGTTCTGAGATGCTCAAATTTTTGAGACCAGTAACTCTAAAACTAAAGCTCTCTATCAACTAAAAAGCATAAATGCTCACTGAGCCCAAATGAATAACTCTAATCTGAAGTTATTCCAGGGGTTTTGGACATGATGCCACAAAAAATTAAGATGACTTTTGCAAAAGTAAAATCCACTTATGTTTAAAATTCTTATTTTTAAACTGCCTTGCCTGATTAACCTGAACCTTCTGTCCAATATTCTCCTTTGGCAAGAGGAGAAAAATTTCAACTGGAGGCATGTTTCCTGAGGAAGTTGGGTGGAATTCAGTTGTTAAAATCTTTCCATGGAAAGCTAGTCTCAGAGCTATGGAGACACTGCCACCTCACCATAATGTTAGTAAATTAAACATGTTTAAAATGACGTGTATATATAATAGAAAAAGTAAAGAAAGCAATTTTTTTCCCCCAAGTGTATCAGCTTTTCATTCCAAACTTGTGACTAATTATTGCTCTGGAACTGTTTATATGTGTTTTGTTCTGCACATTCATTGTGCCCTATGGAGCATTGGTTATAATGTTTCAAATCTGCAAAAGCAAGTTTACAATAAAAATTTTGAGTTCTACAAAAGATTTATAAATTCCCTTTGATCCCAAAATGTGTGTCTGTGAAAAATATATGGAACACAGCAGCTGCTTAACAGTGCACGGCAACAGAACACAATTACTTAAGAGAGGGAGTGGAAAAGTACTATATCCAATTAAAATTGCAGGGGGAATTTAGTCTAACAGAAGGTAATTACCCAAATTGGGATTTAGGGCCTGATCCTATTACCACTAAAGTTAATGGCAAAACTCCAGGGGCCTTGAGACAGGTCATCAGATTTTGACATCCCCACTTTTCGATAGTACTCAATGATCTTTGGCCACCTGTTGGTAGGATCTCAGTTTTATATGACAACTGAATTATAGTTGGACAAATTCTGTTGTATTTACTCCTGTCTTCATTGGATGCACTCTCTGGAATTAAACTGTAGCAGAGAGCAGGACTTTGTAGCTGCAAGCAGCACAGTGCACCTTTACACCAGGCTGGGGTACGGACACTATCAGAGGAGTATTAGCATCATCCTAGATTTTTCTTGTAAGTTTCGTATTTAAGCACTGACCTTAACTTGATATATTTTAGTTGGAGAGCTGATGAGATCACAGCCTAAAGTGTTGGAGCTGCAGGAAAGTAGATTTCCTGTTTTTCAAAAGTAGATTTCTCTTTTAGGGAATGTACTATTTTACCTTTTAACAGTACACTTTTTCTGTGAGTTTAGAATTAAATAAATTCTGAAATGATCAAAAACTTGGTTAGTATTGAGCAGCATTTAAAAAACTGGAACGGTGTGGAAACAATTCAATCACTTATTTGTGGAAAGGTGAATCTTCCTCTTAAGTACCTTCTGTTATTAGCTATTTTAAGCTTAATATCACTGAGATAAAATCATATGATGTGAATGGTAATAAAAGTGAAGGCTCAATACATGTAGTCCTTTATCGTAGGGAATGACAGCTATGCTGTCTGATGTTATAAACACATCATAGAATCATTTAGTTTCCATGGAGATGGGCTTTGGAGGTGAAAAGGAAACCTGCCAGCATTGAAATAATGGTTTTAAGAGCTCGCAGCAATATTTGCTGAAAATGTTAGTGACTGATCTTTGATATGCTGTTGGAATATTAAAGGTCAGAGTTAGGAGTTTAAATATAAGCAATCCAGCCATATTAATGAAACAAAGGAGTTTTTTGTCATATTCTACTGTTGTATCCAGTTGTCCCACACAGCAAGTGGTTTAATTTATTTTGACAATGGTACTCCTTTGAGGTGATTTCTTTTCCCATCCTCCACCCCATGTACCCAGTATTTCTAGTCTCGATTACAGAGCCAACAAACTATACATCAATGTCTAGAGAGAGAAATTAGCTTGTAACTGCTGTCTGTAGTCACTGCTAAACAACATTCATTCCAGTTTAGTTTGGGACATAGAAAGAGTTGTTCCAAGAATCAGAACTGTGCCAGATCAGTATTTCTCCTCTCCTTGTGGAAACTCCTACCACTAAAATGTATCCCTATAGAAAACAGTATGAAATTCAAAAAGTTATTGCATTCACATAGCCATTCTGAGACTCCTACTTGTTGTTGAAACAAAAAGATCTACCCACCCAGCCCGAATTTTAGTATCTTACGCATTGGGCCATTTGAGTGAGCATATGTGACTCAAAAACCCCTCACTGCCAAGATTATCCTGATCTTGGTATGTACATTGTGGTTTATCAAATAATGTCATCTGAGGTCTTAAATGAAAGCCAGGGTCACACTGGTGAAATGAATGTACAGATGCTATGTAAGGAGTTATGTATGTATACTGAAAATGTGTTTTAAAGTGTTTCAAGGCAGAGTTGACAAACAGGATTTCTGTCAGACAAAAGGTGTTTATTCACCTTTCTTTCTGTCAGCATGTAAATTAAGCATTGTATGGTAACACAGTGGATGTGAATTCAACAGGGCAGCCATACACAGGAAAATAAACAACGGATGTTATCTTGACTCAGTATAGCCAATGAACCTTGGGGATATAAGAGGAAGGCAAAAACACCCCTTTATCCTGCACTTAGAAAGTAAATGGACAACGCATTTACATTCTTGAAAACAGGATCTCTGCCTACCTTGCAAAATATTATGGGTGATATAAGACCCCTTTAGACAGGAGGTTAACCTGTTAAGTTTAGTCTCTGGAAAGCATGTTAGGATTTTGTTTTATATGTAACCTTCTTGTTTCCATTATTCTTACTCACTATCTGTTGAATCTTTGATAATAAATGTATTGTTGTTTTCACTATAAATATATCTCAGTGCTGTGGTGTTAAGTGAGGTGCAGATCCTGAATTGAATCATACAAGCTGGTGTGTACACTCTTTCCTTGGGGACAGCAGACATTTCTGTGAGTGGTCAGTGGATGGGGCTGGATGCTGCAGGGGAATTCTTCAAAGGGACTTGGGGACACACATTATTAATGTGAAAGGCAAAGTAAGAGCTGGCATAGCCCAGAGAAGCATTTTTGAGTGGCTAACAGGTTGGTTGTGTCAGGGAGCTGACTCCCAGTTAAACACAAGCAAGTATGCCTCAGGCTGGAGGCAGAGGGGTAACAAAGGTGACTCTCCGTTCTGGTCACCCCAAGAACAGCACAGCATATTAGCACACTTTTTTAGAATAAGGATAATATTGCTTGTTATATTTAAACAGCCCTATTTATGCTTACTGTTTAAACGTGACTTGCAAAGCTTTTTAGCTTTAACAAAAAATGTAAACAGCATTCATAGTCACATGTTTTTAAACTATCCTAATTTTAGAAAGAAATTATCCTTCTTGTGGTTTGTCTCTTGGACACGTTGTTTTGCCACCAGCAACTTATTTTCTGTGAAATGACATCACAAATCCCATGGATGTGTTCATCCCTGACTAATCCAGATCTGAGTCTTTTCCCTTTCCGTGCTACTGGAAAGCAGCAATGTAACAATTTTTACTAAAACAATGTAGCAAGAGAAAGAGAAGGAAAGAAAGGGGAAAAGCTGTTGGTATCTGCTTGGCATGCTGATAGCCATCATGTTAGGAGAGGAAAAGCTGAAGTCCCTCTCACTCAAGTTTTTAAATGAGCAGGGTGGGGTCAGAGCTACTATTTTTTTAATTTAAAAAAATCATAATTAAGAGCTTTTGACAAAAATAAGTAAAGTAGAAGGGAATCTTGGACTGTAAGTTTCATAAAATGAAAAAAACTTGAAAAACCTTTGCAGGTCATCTTTGTTGTGTCAGTATAAATAACAAATATTAGCCATTAAAATGTTATCTTATTTTAATTCACATGTGTAACTTAACCTGAGTTTTTAAGATGAAACAAAAATCACTTTGAATTTTCAGAAGTTATTGTAAAGCACTGTAATAATTGCCAACAACAATTATGAACCGTTGAAAATAATATGCCAAATTGCCACAGAATTCTCCTAAATTCTGGTTGTTTTCCAGATTAAGCTGTTTGAAAACAAGCTTAATGGACAGGGTTTTTAAATGACCTGTATCTTTTACAGCTAAATAGAAGATGAAGTAGTGTCTTCAAATGGAGCCTGAACAAGCTATAGTTTATGGGACTTCTCTTTTGATGTTAATGTGTACATTAACATTTCAATGCATCATTTCACAGATCACAGGAACAGTGAGTAGCAGTGAGTAGTCTCTCCCACTACTCATTGCTCATGGGTTTTGAAATTCAACTTTTAACAGTTATAATTTAGCTTTTAATTATAAGGTAAGATTCAGTATTCAATTAATCTGAAATTGGTACTGTAAGGAGAAAATTACTGGCCTTTGTGTGAAATATTTAGCTTATGTCCTAGATAGAGGAGAATCTGATAAAAAATTGCATCCAGTAGTCAATCTCCAAGGCTATCTTGTATCAGACCTAGTAACTGGGCAATCCTCCACCATACGTTGCATTCAGCATTGCAATTAAAGCATCTATTCTCTCACCACCCCCATTATACCGTGTGTAGCAACAAGATTCATTACTGGAAGAGAAACACTTAAGCAGGACCCAAGACCGGTGTGAGATAGAAAGGGCTGTTTTTAAATTGATCACCAATTACAAACACCTCGGGAATGGAGGTCATTCATAACTCTGAACAAAAAAATATGGTGGTTCTTTCAAAAGTTTACAATTGAACATTGACTTAATACAGCTTTGAAACTTTACTATTCAGAAGAAAAATACTGCTTTTAACCATCTTAATTTAAATGAAACAAGCACAGATACAGTTTCCTTGCCTTGTCAAATCTTTTTTAAACTTTCCCTTTACTTTTTTAGTAGTTTACGTTTAACACTGTACTGTATTTTTAGTCACGTGTTTGGGAAAGAACCCCATGTAACTAAAATAGTTGGAGTCACATCCTGAACTGGTATTGAGAAAGATCTTAAGATTTGGCCTCCCATTTCTTGTTTTTCTAGGCTATAGATTTTTAGTAACTTTTGGGATAAAATTACAGTATAACCTCAGCGTTACAAACACCAGAGTTATGAACTGACCGTTCAACCCCATACCTCATTTGGAACTGGAAGTATGCAATCAGGCACCAGCAGAGAGAGAGAGAGAGAGAGACACACACACACACACACACACACACACAGAGAGGCAAATGCAGTACCAGGGAGCCACATGGAGCCGGATAGGGAGCCTTCCAGCCTCACCAACCCACTTCCCTCCGAGCACCAGCAGGGGTCCCAGGCTGCTCCCCATAGAGCACCCGCGGTGTGTGGTCCCTCCCCCCCCAAGCACCGAAGATTTAGGGGTATATAGTACAAGTCATGGACAGGTCACGGGCCGTGAATTTTTGTTTACTGCCTGTGACCTATCCATGACTTAATAAAAATACCTGTGACTAAAACGTAGCCTTAGTTATAGTAATGGTAGTGGTGTGTTTGGAATGACTCAATAACATCCATTCTTGCTGAACAAGTAAGTTGTCAGAGTTGCTGGTTCTTCATTAAAATGAAATAAGCCCAAATTCTGCTTTGTCATACTGGTGTAAATCAAGAATAACTAAATCAGGTGAGTTATTACAGAATTACAATGGAGAATGAAAGCAAGATTTGATTCTAAGGCTGCATCTCTCTTCTCTCTCTTTTGGGGGGTGGGTGGGGAGGAAAACTGTTTCTTGTCAGAAGAAAATGAAAACAAATGGCTTCATATGGCTGTTTCACCTTTCCAATGAAAAATGGGGAAAACCCCTTCCTCGCTGCACAAAATAAGAAGTGTCATTGCTTAACAGTATGGTTTTGATAGAAACAGGCAATGGGTTTGAAGTTGAGCCTGATTGATAACTTTTTCTCCCATTGCTAAATTTTTTGTGTTGGAAGAAGTTCTGTGGTGAGGCATTAGCAATGGAGCATCATACTGTGTACACTTGATAATACTACAGGAGAGAGTTGCCTGGAGGTCTGATGGATTGATGTTAGACCACTATGGTTTTGCCTTAACTGAAGTAGGAAAAGTAGTCTAGTGATCAAAGCTCTAACCTAGAACTTTGGAGACCTGGTTTCAAGTCTCTACTCTGCCACAGACCTCCTGTGTGACCATGAGCAAGTCACTTAATCTCTCTGCGCCTCAGTTTCCCATCTGTAAAATGGGGGTGATAGTGCTTCCCTACCTCACAGGGGTGCTGAGGATAAATCCATTAAAAGATTGTGAGGTGCTCAGATATGATGGTGATGAAGGCCATACAAATAACTTAGCTTAAAGTATATAGAAAATTAACATTAAATTTTGGTTTTACTGGATTTTACTGAATTTCCTACTTTTGCCTGATACTTCTGTACTTCTGTGAATATTGTCAACTAATTTATAGTTTTTACATTCCATATTTCCTAGTACCATCTTAGAAGCCTGAAATTACCTTACTTTTCTACCAGTTTTTGCATTAGAGTCAGTGTTTTAGCAATGCCCCACTACAATAGTGAAGACCTATTTGATGACCTCTGTCCCGCAGAAATGTGGTGTGTAATCCCATGGAACTCTTGCAGAATTTTGGGTTATCTCCAGTTTCCTGGCTAAGTTCCAGATAAGGTATTTGTTTTACCCATCTAGACTCTTCAGTAACTTCAGCTGGTACCCAGGGAAAATAAAACCAAAACCTATTCTGACACATCTGACAGTGCCAAAAAATCCACATATATAACAGGTTTCAGAGTAGCAGCCGTGTTAGTCTGTATCCACAAAAAGAAAAGGAGTACTTGTGGCACCTTAGAGACTAACAAATTTATTTGAGCATAAGCTTTCGTGAGCTACAGCTCCGATGAAGTGAGCTGTAGCTCACGAAAGCTTATGCTCAAATAAATTTGTTAGTCTCTAAGGTGCCACAAGTACTCCTTTTCTTTTTGCACATATATAACAACTCACTTCTCAGTCAGCAGCTGATTTAGCACTTTTTAGTCCCTCAACTAGAACAGTTGTTTTTTCTGTTCTGGGACTGCTTTGGGGTCTAGTACAGTGATTTTCAAACTTTTGTACTGGTGACCCCTTTCACATAGCAAGCCTCTGAGTGTGACCCCCCCCCTTATAAATTAAAAACACTTTTAAATATATTTAACACCATTATAAATGCTAGAGGCAAAGCGAGGTTTCGGGTGGAGGCTGACAGCTCATGACCCCCCCATGTAATAACCTCTGGACCCCCTACTTGAGAACCCCTGGTCTAGTAGGTGTAGTTCCAACCAACTCAAAAGGAATAGAACTTATACTACGGATGTCTTCCCTGGTGTCTGCTTCCTTGATGATCAGAACAAATCCTACAGAATTGTCTGGTTTTATCAATGCCATTTTCAACCTTCTTTTCAAACCAGTGTTCAGTTGAACTTGGATACCTTTTGGGCATGTTTATTCTGCCAGTGGTAGGTATTGGAATCTGTTTAGCAATTCAGTCCTGGCTATAATCCTCCTGCTTCTGATCTGTTCAGCATAGCTAGTTCATTCAGATACTATAGCATGTGTTGTATGTTGACAGGAAATATTTCTCTTGATCCAAATTATGTTAACTGCATCCAGGTACTACGTTGCTGGATGCTTTATAAATGTGTGTACTACTAAAAAGTTAGATATGAGTGTATGAAAATCGCTGCTGGAGAAACCTGGCTTGTACTTTCAGCTGTGGTTAAAAGGGACCATTTGTTGTCAGGATCCAGCCAGGAATACAGTTACTGATCAACCAGATTCTGTTTTATAAGGGCTTTTAAAACAGGGAATGCTGTCTTGGCCTTAAATATTCAGCTGTTTCTTAAGGGGAAAAGTTCAAAATATTAATAAAAAGAACTGGTTTGTTTGTTTTGTACTTCTAACAACTGAAAAAACTTGATATTTAGAAACATTTACATTATTCAGATAATTAGTCCATTATATATTCTTGTCACATTTGTTTTAAGAATGACAACAGCACATGTGAATAATCTGTTTTCTAAAGAAATATTTTAATGTTATTTACTCTAGATAGCATGTGTACTATAGTATGTGTGACACAGGTGAGTAAAGTGGGACTTGAAAGAGAGATTAAAATAATATAGTAAAGGTCAGTCTGGGCTCCTGTTTACCCTTTCTGATAACATAAATGATGAGCGAACAGCCAATAACAAGGAAACACAAAATATGTAAAATGATAAAAGGAAATACATTTTTATGTAATGCATAATTTAATGTGAGGAACTCCTTGCCATAAGATATGACTGAGGCAAAGTGCTCAATTAAAATTAAAAGGATTGTGCATTTCTATGATTAGGAGAAAATTTGCAGCTATATAAATTATCATAAAGAGGCATTTTAAAACCTTATGCTTCCAGGTATAAGCCAACCAATGGATGTCTGGGGTTAGGAAGAAATTTTCCTTTTCCATTTTTACATAATAATCTATAATGGGGGTTTCTTGCATCTTCCTATGAAGCATCTGTTATTTGCCACTGTCAGAAAAAGGATATTGGACTAGACAGAGCACTAATCTCAGTCAGTATGACACTCATCTGTTATGTTTTGCTAGCACTTAGCTACTACAGTGATAAGCACTTCATAAATTTTTATGCATAGTTAGATTTTACATTATAAACAGTAGGTGTTAAGATGTTCAGTTCATAAACGTACATTTTTAATAAAGTACCTAAACTTAAATCTACACAACTACCGTGTTTTACAATATGAGTAACTACTGTAGTGGACTAGAAAAGTTCAGAGAAGGGCAAAAAAGATGATCAAGGGTATGAAAAAGCTTCCATACCTAGAGACACTAAAAAGAGTAGGGCTATTAAGCTTAGAAAAAAGAGAACTAAGGGGGGAATATGAGAGAGGTCTATAAAATCTGAATGAGTGGAGTGGGAAAATTGAATAGAAAATACACTACAAAACCAGGGGTCACCCAATGAAATTAGTAGGCAGCAGGTTTAATACAAACAAAAGGAAAATACTTTTTCACACAATGCACAGTTAACCTGTGGAACTCATTGCCACAGGATGTTGTGGGGGCCAAAAGTATAATGGGGTTCAAAAAAGAACTAGATAAGTTCATGGGGGATAGGTTCATCAATGACTGTTAGCCACGACGGTCAGGGATGCAACCCATGATTGAGGTGACTCTAAACCTCTGATTGCCAAAAGGGAAAGATGGAGTGGATCACTCCAGCTGTCCCATTCTGTATGCTCCTCCTGAAGCTCTGGTACTGGCCAGTCTTGAAGACAGGATATTGGGCTCAATGGGCCATTGGTGTGACCTGGCATGGCCCTTCTTATGGTCTTAACTGTATGTGGTTGGTCTCTGGCTGCCTGGCCAGAAGAAAAGGGATTATTTCCCCTTTAATGGCTCCCTGTGTAACTGGTAGCAGAGGGAAAGTTTACCCTGACAGCCAGGGACGAGCAGGAAGCAGCTGGATGAGGTCAGAGGAGAGTACACTGCCTTTCCAACTGACTGGAGGAGTGGGAGGGTATTATACCCTGTGTAGTGCCAGAGAAGCCCTCTTTTATATGGGTTGTGCTGGTAGCATCCACCCACAGGATCCAAAAAAGGGCTAGATCCCTTCATAATCCTCCGTGGTGATCATGCTTGTCGTGCTTTTTCCTTTGGGACTTGGAAAAAAATTCTCTCATCACCTTATTGGCTGAGATAGGGTGGGTGTTTTCTGCCTTCTCCGCAGCAGGTTTGAGATCTGTTGGGGTGGAGCATGGGGGTTAGGTGATAGTGTCGCAGTTTACTATATATAATTTATGGCAGATGGCCAGGGCAGGTACTTGTTATGGAAATAATATAGTTATTGGATAAAATGGATTGGGAAAGGATTTGAAGGAAAGTATCCCTTAAGGCAGTGGTTTTCAAACTTATTTTCTGGCGACCCAGTTGAAAAAAATTGTTGATGCCCGTGACCCAATGGAGCTGGGGATAAGGGGTTTTGGGTGTGGGAGGGGTTCAGGGCTGAAGCAGAGGGTTAGAGTGCGGGAAAGGGGACAGGGCTCTGGGCTGGGGGTGCAGGCTCTGGGGTGGGGCCAGGGATTAGAGGCTTGGGGTTCAGGAAGGGGCTCTGGATTTGGGAGGGCTTAAGGCTGGGGCACAGGACTGGGGCACAGAGTTGGCGCACGGGCTTACCTTGGGTGGCTCCCGGTCAGCGGCGGTGCTAAGGCAGGCTTCCTGCCTTTCCTGGCACGGCGGACCGCGCTGCGCCCTGGAAGCAGCCAGCAGCAGGTCCGGCTCTTAGGTGGAGGTATGCCAGTGGCTCCGTGCAGCTCTCGCCCGCAGGCACTGCCTCCCCCCACAGCTCCCATTGGCTGGTTCCTGGCCAATGGGATTGCGGAGCTGGTGCTCGAGGCAGAGGCAGTGCGTGGAGCCCCATGATCCCCCCTGCCTAGGAGCCGGACCTGCTGCTGGCTGCTTCCAGGGCGCAGCACGGTCTCAGAACAGGTAGGGACTAGCCTGCCTTAACCGGGCAGCACTGCCGACAGGACTTTTAATGGGCTGGTCAGCAGTGCTGACCAGAGCCACCGCCACCCAGTGCCTTACATTCCGTGACCCAGTCCTGGGTTGCGACCCACAGTTTGAAAACCGCTGATTTAAGGGAGCTGAAGAAATGGTGTTTGGGACTTCGGTATCTGGAATAGTAGTGGGAAGCTGACCTCCCTCCTTTTTAGCCCTGTTAAATCATCATACAAGGGGAGGGTAACAGAGTCCCAATATTGGGGTGGCTGGGACCAGGCTGGGGATTATGTAGAAATAATTAAGGATTTATGATGACCTGCACTGTACAATGTATTGCCAAGCACTCGCAGATATTTTAAGTGAATAATGTTGCAGCCTAATTAAACCACATCCATTACCTCCTGTCTTTCTTCTGGAATGGCTAGACAATGGTGCAAGTCTTAAGTGCTTTGAGGCACTAGGCCAGGGTGAAGCACAAAAAAAGCTAGCTGTGTGAATTGTGTTCTAGCTTATTTCTGTTTATAGTATGTTTAAAATAGTGTGGAATATTGACAGTGTTTCATTTTCAAAGGTTAAAATCTGTTTTTTCCCAGGAAAAAAATATCTCAAAACAAACAATGGGCCTAATCCTCCAATTCATTCCTTGGTTCTTTTGTCAACTCATTCTAGTGAGCTGTTATGGATTTAAGTGTTATGAGATTCCTGCTTTGTACAGCATCTGTAGATTAGGAATATCATCAGTTTCCATTTCCTGCTGACTCTTCAGAGAAAGAACAACTCAGTTGCTAAAAATTACTAGGTACAAATGGTACCTTCTGACTTATCAGAGATGCTTCTCTGTGCGTATTCAGTCATAGCTGGTGATTTACATGACAAAACTGATTTTTTTCCCCATATTTTCCTCCTCTTAGCTCTGCAGAGCTGACACACCTGGGAGAGATGGACATTCATTTTGCTCAGTCTTGTACATCAACAGAACTGTTTAATAAGTTGCAATTTGTTATGCTCGTAAACTCAGTGGAGGCAATAGATTGGCACAGATATAACTGAAGGCCTAATTTAACCTAAAGAGCTTTTATTACTGCTGCTGATGCATGAAAAGGAAAGAATATAGCTTGACTCTATAATCCCAGGATTAATTTTAAGGACACAACAAAAATGTTGATTTTTAAATTTTTTGTTTATAAGCAGCAAATTTTGGATTTAGCGAATCCTCTAGGATTACATAAGATCTAAGTTACACATCTCGTTTTGGTTACTTGCAGCTTTTTAAAAATTATCCTTCTGGGTGAAAATTGCTATGCTTTTTATCAACCCAAAAATGACTCCTTATGGGAAAGTTGGTTTCACTGTGTCTACAATACAAAGTTTGGTCGATTTAACTTATGTTGGCGTACAGCCATGGATTTTTGTATGTCACTCAGGTGCATGCACTCTTCGGTGCTTGAGTTGGTGCTGTACGTCTTCACCACAAGTTGTTGCATTGATTAGAAAATGCGATGAAGCATGGGTAGGTGTCACAGTGTGCCCCACACTGTTGTCCAGTGCAAAGCCCTTATGGGACATTTTTTGAGTGCTTTGTAGGATACCAGCAATTTGCCCAGGGATTTCTGGGAACTAAGTGTCGAGTTCCATAGTGCTTATTCCACCCCATAATTTTAATGTAATTAAAAAAATTCCCCACAGTCCTGCATACCACTTTTCAGTTGCCAGCATCTCTCTGGCAGAAGCATGGACCCTGCACGGCTTAGTGCAATTCTAGTAAACTGAGGAATCAGAAGTCCATTTCTTTGTTCTCTAAGCATGGGTGCCATTTTTAAATAGAGAAGAAAGGTTGGGGGAGAAGGGGAGGATTCAGACACCGAAAAGGGAAACAATCATACAAATAGGGAATAAATTAATCTATAAATTAACCTGAGCTCCTTTCCCCTTCATCTGTGCTTGCCTGGGACATAGAGCATCTACAAAAGAGATCTTACAGCAGCACAGCTGTTAGTGTAGACATGGCCTAATTAACACTTACAGAGTTAGGTTGATGTGAGCTGCCTTACGTTGACCTAACCCTGTGATGTAGACCAGGGCTAAGTCAAAACAGGTTGATTTAGGTCAACAAAACTTAGTAGTGTAGACCAACCTCACTCTTGTAGGAAACTGAGAAGTTGATAGACTTGGTTTCTCAGGATCTTAAGGAGATGATGGTGGTTATTTTTTGTTAAGCAATTAACCTTTTTGGGAATCCAGTTCTGGGTTAAAAGAAAAGAATATTTGCTGTTTGCTTTCAAGAAATTGAATACATTTGTATTTGGTAGCTAATGTAACAAAAGAATGTTGCAATGTGGATTATTGTCAGTGTAAGTAAAGGATGTTATTAATCTTGGACTTGGTATTGCATGGTATTCTCTGTAGATCAACCCTTCTATTTCTGTTTCTCTTAATTTGTTTATTAATGAGCTGTCAATTTCTTAATATATTAGAAACACTGAAAATATGAGACAGATAAATAATTTTAATTGAGGGAACTGTAAAGTTATATTGAGAACTGAACCAAATTACAGGTCAGAAAACAACCTGAATTAAATCTGTGTGCATGTGTTTCTTAAAACTATACATAAAATGCAACTGAATTATTAGAAGCCTAAATATATTACTGATGGTAATTTTGTGCAGTTAAAAACAAATAAATGATCAACATAGTCATGGCATTTTATTTAATTTTGCTGTACTTTGCTAAACTGCATGGAGCAGAACAGGCAGGGAGGGTGCTTATGAGCAGCTCGAAACTGAAGGTAGGAAAGGGCTGGGAAACATTAGTACTTCCCTCCTTCAGCTGATGGACCTGCTTTGACTTGTCAGGACAGAGTCCTAGGGTATGTCTACACTACGGAATAAGGTCGAATTTATAGAAGTCGGTTTTTTAGAAATCAGTTTTATATATTCGAGTGTGTGTGTCCCCACAGAAGTGCATTAAGTGCATTAACTCGGCGGAGTGCTTCCACAGTACCGAGGCTAGAGTCGACTTCCAGAGCGTTGCACTGTGGGTAGCTATCCCACAGTTCCCGCAGTCTCCGCTGCCCATTGGAATTCTGGGTTGAGATCCCAATGCCTGATGGGGCTGAAACATTGTCGCGGGTGGTTCTGGGTACATATCGTCAGTCCCCCCTTCCCTCCCTCCCTCCGTGAAAGCAAGGGCAGCCAATCGTTTCGTGCCTTTTTTCCTGAGTTACCTGTGCGGACGCCATACCACCACAAGCATGGAGCCCGCTCAGATAACCGTCACCGTATGTCTCCTGGGTGCTGGCAGACGCGGTACGGCATTGCTACACAGTAGCAGCAACCCATTGCCTTGTGGCAGCAGACGGTACAATACGACTGGTAGCCATCCTCGTCATGTCCGAGGTACTCCTGGCCGCCTCTGTGAGGTAAAGAACGGATAAAAGATAAAGAACGGATGTTGCTTGAACGCCAGCACACATACACTGCAATGCTTTGTTGTACAATGATTCCCGAGTACGTGTTACCGGCCTGGAGTGGTAAAGTGTCCTACCATGAAGGACGCAATAAGGCTGCCCTCCCCAGAAACCTTTTGCAAAGGCTTTGGGAGTATATCCAGGAGAGCCGCGAATGCCAGGGCAAAGTAATCCTTTCACATGCTTGCTTTTAAACCATGTATAGTATTTTAAAAGGTACACTCACCGGAGGTCCCTTCTCCGCCTGCTGGGTCCAGGAGGCAGCCTTGGGTGGGTTCAGGGGGTACTGGCTCCAGGTCCAGGGTGAGAAACAGTTCCTGGCTGTCGGGAAAACCGGTTTCTCCGCTTGCTTGCTGTGAGCTATCTACAACCTCGTCATCATCATCATCTTCTTCGTCCCCAAAACCTGCTTCCGTATTGCCTCCATCTCCATTGAAGGAGTCAAACAACACGGCTGGGGTAGTGGTGGCTGAACCCCCTAAAATGGCATGCAGCTCATCATAGAAGCGGCATGTTTGGGGCTCTGACCCGGAGCGGCCGTTCGCCTGTCTGGTTTTCTGGTAGGCTTGCCTCAGCTCCTTCAGTTTCACGCGGCACTGCTTCGGGTCCCTGTTATGGCCTCTGTCCTTCATGCCCTGGGAGATTTTGACAAAGGTTTTGGCATTTCGAAAACTGGAACGGAGTTCTGATAGCATGGATTCCTCTCCCCATACAGCGATCAGATCCCGTACCTCCCGTTCGGTCCATGCTGGAGCTCTTTTGCGATTCTGGGACTCCATCATGGTCACCTCTGCTGATGAGCTCTGCGTGGTCACCTGCAGCTTGCCACGCTGGCCAAACAGGAAATGAGATTCAAAAGTTTGCGGTTCTTTTCCGGTCTACCTGGCCAGTGCATCTGAGTTGAGAGTGCTGTCCAGAGCGGTCAAAATGGAGCACTCTGGGATAGCTCCCGGAGGCCAATACCGTCAAATTGTGTCCACAGTACCCCAAATTCGACCCGGCAAGGCCGATTTAAGCGCTAATCCACTTGTCAGGGGTGGAGTAAGGAAATCGATTTTAAGAGCCCTTTAAGTCGAAATAAAGGGCTTCATCGTGTGGACGGATGCAGGTTTACATCGATTTAATGCTGCTAAATTCGACGTAAAGTCCTAGTGTAGACCAGGGCCTAGTGTTGAACACAGAGTATGCTGAAGCTGGCATTCCTCCTGCAGAGTCTGGTGAGTCTCCATCTCTTCACACAACAGCCAGCCCAAAGACTGGCTCATCCAGTACGTGTGGGCTGGAGATTGAGATAGTTCACCAGCTGGTATCTGAGGAAGTTGGGAACAACTAGGTTTTACAGGAAAAAGCCCAGCTGCAGCAGCAAGATGGTTTCTTGATAGCCATAGCAGGTCTATTAAAAGAACAATAGTTAAGGCTAAGATTATGTCACGGAGGTCGTGGAAGTCACTGTCAGCAATGCAGGACCCCGCAGCAGCCCAGCCTCTGCGGGGAGGTGTGGGTAGGGGACCCTCCCCACAACTGACCGGTCGCCATCAGCAGCGGTGACCCCTGAGCTGCCCAGCCACCACCGCTGCTCAGCTGCCACGAGCAGGCAGAGCCCCCCTGCAACTCCCGGCTGGTGGCATGAGAGGGATCTCAGAGCTGCTCGGTGGCTGCAGGTGAGGATACTTCCCCCTCCCCCCCAGAGCTCCCAGCTGCCAGGGCAGCAGAGGGACTCCGGAGCTGCTCAGTGGCTGCGGGCGGGGGTCCCCCTGCAGCTCCCCAGCCTCTGCTGTGGGAGGGGTCCTGCCGCAGATTCCCTGCCACTGCAGGTGGCGGGGGTCCCCCTTGCAGCTTCCAGCCCCACAGGGTGGTGGGGGGACCCCCCCCCCAGCTCCAGCTCCGCAGGGCAGCAGGGGGACCCTTCGCACCCACTGGGCAATGGGGTGCCTGCAGCTCTCAGCAGCTGCAGGGGCGGACAGGATGCTGGACCCGCCTCCCTCCCCATTTTGTCAGAGATGTTTTTAGTAAAAGTCAGGGACAGGTCTCAGCTTCCATGATTTTTTGTTTATTGCCTGTGACCTGTCCCTGACTTTTTCTGAAAATATCCATGACAAAATCATAGCCTTAACAATAGTAAAACAGCTTTTGCTCCCTGCAGAGCTCAACTGCTTCTTGGATCTTTGCTTGGATTCCTTTCCTCCCTGTAGCGCATGTTGACCCTCAGCTCTGGCTCTCAGCTGACCCCTGCCCCTCCATCCCCTAGGGAAACACTCTAGAAACCTTTGCATCAGGGACTGTCATCTTATATGTTTATGCATCTTGTCAGCTGGTCATGTGTGAACCCGATTAGACCCTGGGGTTTCTTGTGAATGGCTGATGTGATGTTAAATATGAATAATCCCTGTCTATACTGAAGGCAAAGTTGTATTTTAATATCTTGTTTAACATTACTCCTTAAGATTGTGTTCTAACTCAATGTAATTTTTATGTCTTTGGGGTTGGTGGGGCTGATGGACGTTCCTCCTGCCTCCAGTCTTGGAGGAGACACCAAGGAGGAGCCACTGTGTGCCATTCCCCTAAATCCCAGAGCTGGCACAAAATATTCAGAAGTAGAGCTGCTGTCCTTACCCCAGCTGGTGAAACCAAAGCCAGGCTGGCACACTGACCCAGCAGGGCACAAGTTCAGCCTTTTATAGGCACAGCCCAGTGAAGCCCCACTCACCAGTGATTAGCAATAACAGACTTTTCCAGCACAGGACTGTCAGTAATATAAATTCATCTTGCTGAGGTTGGGGTTATGACTGTGTGTTTGGGTATGATTTTGAGCGGCTGGGCATGTACATTGGTGGTGGTTGTATATTGGAAGTGAAGTGCATTTTGGACGTGAGAAATGAGTATTTCTCTCTCCCTGCCATGAATATGGCTCTACCAAATTCACGGCCATGAAGAATGTGTCACATACCATGAAATCTGGTCTTCTGTGTGCTTCTACCCTATACTACACAGATGTCACCGGGGAGACCAGCATTTCTCAAACTGGGGGTCCTGACCCAAAAGGGAGTTGCGGTGGTGGGGGTTGCAAGGTTATTTTCAGGGGGTCGTGGTATTGCCATCCTTACTTCTGCGCTGCCTTCAGAGCTGGGCAGCTGGAGAGTGGCGGCTGCTGACTGAGGGCCCAGCTCTGCAGGCAGCAGTGCAGAAGTAAGGGTGGCAACACCATACCAGGCCATCCTTACTTCTGCGCTGCTGCAGACAGTGGCCCTGCCTTCACAGCTGGACGCCCAGCCAGCAGCTGCTGCTCTCTGGCCGCCCAGCTCTGAAGGTAGCGCTGCTAGCTGCAGCAGCACAGAAGTAAGGGTAGCGATACTGCAATCCCCCCACAGCTCCTTTTTGGGTCAGGACCCCTACAATTACAACACTCTGAAATTTTACATTTAAATATCTGAAATAATGAAATTTAGAACTTTTAAAATCCTGTGACCATGAAATTTACTAAAATGGACTGTGAATTTGGTAGGGCCCTAGCCATGACATTTGAGGGATAAAGCATGTGACTGTAGTTGGTCTGGATATTAATATTTTAATAACATGAATTTCTAGGTTTGTAGTGTTTGCATTGAAAAGAAATATTCTTTTGCCACTATTACTGTAAACACATAATGCTTTTGGTGTGAAAATAATATAAATGTTCATCTGAGGAAGTAGGCAGTAAGTACATGAGGAGAGAACAGCACAATGCAAACTTATTCATCATTCTCATACTACAGATGGTAATAAGATGTGGAATGATTTACATATGCTACTCTAACTATAGCTCTTAAATATTACGTAGTATCTTTCTCTGTGGCTTGTTATTCATCAGTGTTGCCAAGATATTAACTGCTGTGCTTCATGAAATGTTTGTATGAATGCTGCACTATAGAACTGAGTTACAGTGGTAACAGTACCGAGTGCTCAGAATCTTCATTTTCATCCTGAGATATTACTTTAAAATACGGTTGTAAACTGGTGGATCAGCTCCCCAGCCTGGGACAAACAGACACATTTGTAGCCCTTTCCCCAGGGCTCAGTTTATTCTCCAGCACAAAACAAAAGCGTCAGCCCTGTTCTTGACTGAGGCTGTGGGGCCACTTCTGGCCTCTGGTAACTGAAGACTCTGGACCTCCCTAGCCTAGCGGGGGGAAGGGTGATCTGGAGGGCCTGCTTGCCCTCTTGCAGCCTTCTGCTGCAGCCACAAGAGAGTTTGCTTTCAGCACACTCCTGGTTCCCGGCCCCCTTATGGAGTTGGGGTCTTGATTTATATCCTCCAGCTGGGAATCTGACCCAATAACTAGGTGCTGCTCAGTTAGGCCTGGGTGCATAATTCCCAGCACCTTCCTGCTGGTGTTCCACCACAGAAAAAGGCTCTTTGTTGTCTGCCACCCCTGCCCATCTAGGAAAGGTCTCGTTAGCAACCCTAATCTACAGACTTGGGCTATCAGGGCTCATGCTAGCACTCTAAAAATAGCTGTGTAGACAGCATTTTGTAGTTATGGCATGGGCTAAAGCTCTGACTTGGAAGCCGCAGGAGGGATGTGGGCTTCAGATCCCCATGGTATTTTTAATAAAATTTACCATACATCATACAAAATCTAACATACCGTAATGTGCCATACTGCAAAAAGATGATCATTTGGAACTTATTCCAGTTTGTGAGAAATGTCAGTTCTAATTCTAGAAAACGATTACTGTCTTTTTACAACAAAAGGCATAAATTAATCTGTTTTATTAGGAGCACTGCTGCCACCAACTCCCAGAACTCCCACATTAATCAAAAGAGTCAGATGAAAATCTCTGCAATTTTCTTGTTTGTTTGCATGTTTGCTTGTTTTTTCATTTTTTTGTTGTTTTTTTAATAATTACTGATAATGAAACTGCCACTCTCTCAACTTGTAGCCCATAAAGTGAGGAGAAATTGATCCCTTCCATATTAACACAGAAGGCTATCTTTTAGTTTATGTCCACGTATGTTCAAGTTTAAGCCTATTTGTAACCTATGTAATGATATTTCTACTATAATTTTATTCTGACATCTTGAATCTTTTCTCTCACAATGCACTAGGTTATAGTGAAAAGTTTATTTTAATTGTGTATTTTTGATATTTTAAACACATTTTAACATATACAAAAATAGAATTTCCATTTCTAAATTCAATATCTTGGAGGTAATCAAAGTGAGTTTATTGTCCAACTCTACCCTTTTCCAGTACAGATAAAATTGGTTAACAGATTTTTTACTTATGGGTATTTATTTTATTAAGGATATAACAAACTTTAAAATGATTGAATGTATAATTGTGGTGACATTAAAACTTAGTGAGGATTCCTATATTTTTTTAATTGCTTTTACATCTTACCTCACATTCATATTTTTTGTTGTTGTTGTTGTTGCTGTGTTCATTATCTGGTTGTACAGATCATTTACTTTTTAAAAAGCATATTTTTTCAAGCATATGTCCTTGTGCTTTGTGTTGTCCTTGTTAAAACTGTTATGCATGTTTCCAGCATTATCCTTTGGCCTAAAGCTGGCAGTCAGTTATCAGGCTTCTTGTGGAGGTTAGTTTTTTTGGTGGTTTTGTAGGTGCATATACATCTAGTAGAAATATAATGAAAAATAGAGAAAGAATAGAGTGTTTAATTTTGTAAAATAAACAAATGGTCTCTTATAAAATAACTTTAACTTTTTTTTTGTAGAGTGCTCATTTGGCCATGATTGATACCCTGATGATGGCATATACTGTAGAGATGATCAGTGTTGAAAAAGTGATTGCATGTGCTCAGCAGTATTCTGCCTTCTTCCAAGCCACAGACCTGCCCTATGAGATTGAGGATGCTGTCATGTACTGGATAAATAAGGTAAGAACAAAGCAAATGTATGCTTAGATTGAAAAGACAATCAACATGATTTAGCAGCCATGAATGGAAATTATATGTATTCCAGACTTCATCTAAGATAACATGTTCATTGTCCTTTAAGCAAGGATAAGAAAAAAGTAAGTTTTCATAATCAATTAAAACATGTTATTGAAATCAAAATTTTGACTGCAGTGTATAGTATGAAGAAAAGAAAAGAATGTAAGAGAGAGATGAAACCTGACCAGTTACTGATGAATTTTGATGATGTGATAAAGTTGTTGATAAATCATTTCGCAGAACCTATAGATGTCCTTGTCTTTCTCTAGTGTAACGAAACTCAGTTTGAAACTGGGGTCTCTGCTGTACCTAAGCATATCTTGAGTATGAGATTTTCAGCCTGTTTACTTATTACATAATAAACAAAATGTGCAGATATAATAGTAGCCTATTGTAATAAAATGTACCTATCAGCATCCAGCATATTCAGAAACAGATCACACACCATTGCCAGATCTGCTGGTACAGGTGGACCCAGATTTCTGTTTCAGTTTTGTCTGATGTGAAGTAAACATTTCTTCATGTTTTCGGTGAGTCCTATGATGATGATAATTTAGAGGCCCCTGAAAAATTATTTTTCCCTTCCATATTGATCATAGCTGGGGCACATCACAGGTTCCTCCTCAACATGTTTAACTGGAAACCTCAACCCAGCATTCCCTAAATCAGGGATTCCCAAACTTTTTACTAAGGAGCCCCACCAACTGCATTTTGTCTTTTTCTGCAACCCACCCAGGGTCCAAAATTGTGGGAAAGCCCAAAATCATAGGCCAGCATCCTTCTCCTTGCCTCACTGAGGGGGCACAGACCAACCACAGCAGCGCCCTCCACCCTGGCATCGCGACCCTAATGCCAGCCCGCTGCAGCAGAGAGACCCGGGGGGAGAGGGTGTGGAGGGGAAGAGGGAACGGGACAGGGAGGAATGGAAAGTGAGCCTGCTTTACACTCGTGCTGCTGCAGCAGCTCCTGTCCTGTGGGTTTGGGCCCAGCTCCCCTTCCTGGGTGTCGCAATGTGGTGCATGGGATCATAGCATCACTTAGGGTTGGCCTGGTTGCTCCTCTGCCAGATTATAATATTCGGAGCACAGAAAGCCAGGCTCAGTCCAGTGGAACAGGAGCCACTACTGCAGGGTGAATGTGGGTGGGGCAGGCTCACTCTCCAGCACACACACACGTGCACAAACGCCCTTTGGGGCCTCCCCTCTACACTGGGTCCACAACCCACTGAGAATCTTCCCTTGACTCAGTGGTGGGTTGGGACTCACCAATTGGGGAACAGAGCCCTAACTCTCTCCATAAACATACACTGATTCTAGGACAGAGCACCACCATCTTAGGAGTTTGGGGCAGATGAGGTTGGGGGGAAGTGGGGTTGGATAAAGTTACACCCTGAATCTCGAGCCTTGCAGACAGGGGGTCCAATTTAGTGTCTTTGATTTGGGCCGTAGGTTGCCTTCAACAGACCCTGATCGTACTATCATGTTTCAGTTGTAAACCCAGTCAGAGGACTGCTTCTTTTAAAAACAGAATAGGTCATTTGAAAAATTTGTCTCTTTAGGTAAATGAACATTTGAAAGACATTATGGAACAGGAACAAAAACTAAAGGAGCATCCTAGTGTAGAAACTCCAGGAGGTCAAAAGGTAGGTGTACAAGTTTAAATATTTAACTGTGAGGATACTCATACATATGTAAACAAGACTTACTTCTGTATAACATGTAAAGTTACATTGTAAATTCTTTATTAAATCTAGCCGACACTACAGTTGAATTGAGCACTCTAATGGTGCTCAGTACCGAACACCAAATGTTTCTGGGATTCCTGGTGATCTTAGGAGCATTTTGTTTTTTAACAAGCCAAACAAGCACATATGAACACTGCTGTAGTCTTGATATGTCTGCTGAGAGTAGGGTGTAGAGTATGTTAAAGTAAGAGAGAAGGCTTTTAGTTCAAAATTGCAACAAGCTATGAAAGTTTCACTTCTTCAGTTAAATCATTTTAAAAATGAGTTTTATACTTTTCATTCCCTGTTGTCCTTTTTGCCAAAGCAAAGTTTGACAATGTGGAAAGATCTTTGTGGCAATATATATATATGACACATTAGTCCTAAGAACAGTATATAATAAATACTACGTTAAAAAAAAAAAGGCTACAAACAGATCTAACTCTTAAAAAGTAACATACATTTTTAGAAGTTCTTTTTGGCTTAGCTTTTAGATATCCCCCTTTTATTACATAGGTTTTTTTGAAAGGTTCAAATAGTGTGGAATAGCAAGAAGCATCACTTTGGTTACAGTCCATAATAATGGTTGGTTACTAGCCTAAACATGCATACAGTCAAATACATGGTATTCTATACTTTTTTCTGTCAGGAGTTTTCCCTGATGTTCCTAGCACTGACTCAGTTAAAAAGCATCTTAGTCAAACTCATGATACAAAGGAAGGATTATGTGGGATTCCCGAGTCTGGAAGCTGGTTTGGGAGCTTGCTTCTGAATGACACAATTCACCCTGCTTATTATTGAGGGAAGGATTCATCTTATTCCTAGACTTGCTTTGATATTGACGTAAAAGAGGCTAGTATAGATACCATACAACTCCAACCCTACTTTCCTCCCCATTCTCTTTTAATGTAAGAGGTAATTTTCCTTCCCACCCTGTTTTGAAGGAGTCATAAGGATGCCTAGCTGTGTGAATTATTTGGTTTTAAAAAAATTGAAAATGTGCTTTTAAAAATAGTAAAATTAAATTAGTGTTTAGCACAGAAAATTTTCTGGCATATGAGAGAAGGGCTCTTGTTTATTTTTTAATTCAAATAATGTGAGATATGCCAGGTAGAGAAATTCTTTGACATTTTCATGCTTTAAAAGGGTGGTCTTGTTGCTGAGGTCAAAAATAATTGTAACTGTCCCTCACTTACGTTTTATCAATATCTGCAAATAAGGCCCTATCCCAGGAACAGCTTAAATTTATAGCAATAGCAATAAAACAGTGAAATAATAAAGGATTAATTTCTAACATCTACAAAATACTGATGGAAATTGACATACAGGAATGTATAAGTTTTATGAGCAAATGGATTAAAGATATTAATAGGAAATAGCATAGGAAAAATGGCTGAAAATGTAGTAGAAAGGTCAGTCATCTCGTATTTGTATTACCAATATGGAAAACTGCTTAAGATTCTTTACCAGTGGTATGCCCTTAGCTAACTGAAATGCAATATTTTCAAAGTAGGAACAGCATGCTGGAGGGAATATGGAGTAAAAGGACTTTTTATCAATATATAATCATTGTGCCCATATTCATAGCTTCTGGTCCAAAATTAGAGAACAATTATGGCTAATTACTAAAAATAATATAACTTAACAATGATATTAGGCCTCCCTGAAAGAGAGTCCTCTTACAACTGAGAGATCTCTTACAACAGTAAAAGTAGCCTGGTAGCACATCTGATCTTGACTTAAATTATTCCCCTGCTTTCTTTGCATAGTGCTCTAGAGCAGGGGTCGGCAACCTTTCAGAAGTGTTGTGCTGCGTCTTCATTTATTCACTCTAATTTAAGGTTTCGAATGCCAGTAATAGATTTTAACGTTTTTAGAAGGTCTCTTTCTATAAGTCTATAATATATAACTAAACTATTGTTGTATGTAAAGTAAATAAGGTTTGCAAAACGTTTAAGAAGCTTCATTTAAAATTAAATTAAAATGCAGAGCCCCCCGGACCGGTGGCCAGGACCCGGGCAGTGTGAGTGCCACTGAAAATCAGCTCGCGTGCCGCCTTTGGCACGCGTGCCATAGGTTGCCTACCCCTGCTCTAGAGTATCGGATGTCCTTGCCATAGAAAAGCTCACTCATCAGATTGAGTTAAAACAAGCTAAATATTTGTATATATTGTTGTCTTCCATTATAGTCACAAAAAGGAAATTAAATAGCAGGAAGGACTGCATGACTTAAGCTTTCTTGAAATACTGAGGGGGGCCAATGTGGTGGAGATTTTTTAAATAATGAACGGACTAAAAGATGTATAGAAACAGAAATTTGTCTTACCAGGAGAAATATTTGATGTTATTGTTAACTATTTAAAGATTACTGTTGTCTGCAGATTTGATCATATAAATGTGCATGGTGGAAATAATATTTTGTATAAAATATTTTATATTTATTTATGTTGCTTATTTTATTTATTATTATTATTTACATTGTGATAGCATTCAGGGACCCAATGATGGATCTGGGCCCCATTGTGGTAGGCACTGTACAAAAAAATAACAAACAGTCACATGCGTCAAAACTCTTTACCAATTGTCATATACTTCATTGGGGAAGGGGAAGGTTTTGTAACTAAGGCCTTGTCTACGCTGGAATTTTAGACACCATTGAACCAGCGCAGGCGTAACATGATTTATTTTGGTATAAATTATGTTACCCAGTGTAAATGCCTTTATGTTAGGTGTTTACATCAGTGCAGGCAAGCTCTATGGCTCCAGCATACTCCTGGATATTTTTTTAACCTTTTAGAGATTGCTGGGGGACACTGCAACACTTGCTGTACTAAAGTGCTATCCTTCACACTTAAAGGCATGAAGAGAAATGACAGTAAAATTATATGGAAACTGAGTTTAAAATATTAATTACATATTAAAGCCTCAATTTGTTATGAAAAATTAAATCAGCTTCTGGAAAAATAAACCTTGCACCTAAATATGAGAGTTTTAGCACAGATTACACAGATAAATCTACCCACAATACATTGCTTGAACGCTAACATAGATTCACAAACAAACCTCACAAATTAGATTTTCATAAATGTTTAAATACATGATCTTCCAAGTGTGTTGCATGAGACCCATAAATCCGTTTATGGAAGAACTAAAGCTTTTTCACACTTTATAGAAGTGCTTTGGCAATTTTAATCGTGAGGTTCAGAGCTTTATAATATTGCTTGTACCGAAAAAGTTTCACATAAAAGCATTTTACAGTGTATTTATATTCACCTGAAGTATTTCCCGAGTTTTATAATGTATAAGAGCCTGCTAGCTTCATTTATGTGTAAATCTGGGCAAAGAATTAAAAAAATTGAACAATTTATTTGAAAAAAAAAATGGCATTCAACCAGCTCTATTTATGAGCAGTATCTAAAGGTTATTTTTTTACGTAAAATGCAGAAAGATAAAGTATAGTATATTTTGTATTCATTTGTATCACATTTTACCCAAGTTATCGAAACCCATTGCTTGTTACTTAAATATCGCCACCTCTTGAGCTCTCACTGATCTCCTAGACCAGTGGCCAACCTGCCACACTTGAGTCTCTGCCATTCATTACTCCTGTTATATCACATTTCTACTAGAAACATACTCCTTAAATACAGTGTGTCTCACATACTGTACTGTGACTATCACTTATTACTAAAGTTAATAGCTCTCACATGTAGACACTGCTGCTGAGATTTTGGAACTCATCACAGTCTCAGGTAGAAATTGTATTTTCGTCACATGGAACATATTGAACCACTCTACAGAATACTAATGTGTTTTTTTTTAATTAATTTTTTTAAAATTGTAACTCAAGCCACCCTTTTAATCAAGTTGACTGGAATTTCCAGCTTTCTATTAAGGTGCTGTGATCAGCTTACCTGTTCAGTGTAATGCTGCTACTATCAAATGTCTTTCAGTATTCACACACACACTTCGGTGCAGCATACTGTTTATCTTTTTCCAGGTTCTGACTCGTCATCCCTGTACTCCATTTCTTTTTTCACAGCTCAGTGCCAGTGAGATGTCATTTACAGTATATATCTTTGTTGACCCCCAACATCTAATACTGACAGCTGCACAACAGACTCAATTATTCTCCTGGGCCACTATCCTACAGCTGCTGACATACAATTGCAGCTGTTACTAGTGACTACTCTGTGTGATGTTACTTTTTTCTGTCATTTTCATTCCCTGCCTGGGAACTAAGTTACTGGTGTCAGTAGACATTGTAATTAGGTCAAACACCCAACATTGAATTCTGCTGTTGTAATATCCAAAGGAATTAATTACACTTTTTAGATTATTCAAATACATTACATACCCTTTCTAAATAAGCAATGTTCCAAATACTTAAACAAACAAAATAAAAAATAAAAAGAACTCCACATTTACACTGAAGTTAGGCACCTAAGTGTAAGTGGCATGATTTTCAGAAATGCTGACCACCCAGACTCTATTGGACTGAGAGCTCAGGATGATCACCATTTTAAAATGAGGCCACTTATTCAGTGACCTTAATTTAAGCACCTAAATTTTGAAAATGTTGGCCTTAGTGTTCATATGCAGTTCTAGCTCTATGCTTACATCTGGAGCCCATCACTACCCTCCTTTCTTGATGCTTCTTATATCCTTCAGCATGTTGCTTCCATTAGGACTTGGAAACCTAACAAAACAGGGGGTTAATATTTCCATTGTACCTCTTCTGCTTCTTTCCGTCACCCTTTCCAGACTGAGGCCCTCTGCTGTAATGTGGGTTCTCCATGTGACTGGCATAGTTTGAAGTTCAAAAGTACCTTGTTCTATAGCTTTAAGCATCGTTGAAGGTTCTTCCTGTTTGTGTGGGCTGCTACTCCAGCCACATACTGCTGAGACTTCAAATTTCCTGAGGTTTTTTTAAGCTGTAGCTCTCAGGGATGGGCATGATCTTGGAAACCTGTTTTTCTCTGGAGCTTGAACTGGAAAAGGAGCAGGGAGCGAGAATGTTTCTATCTCCCCAATAAGCACAAATAGCTAAGCAGGCCTGGAAAGAAAAGAACTTTATAAAGATTTCAAGGACCTGAAGACCTATTTTTCATTTTAGTTTCTGGCCAAACAGAAGCAAGATTGATTATGCTAGAAACAGGCAAAGTTATTCAGTAAACTTTATAATTCTCTTCTATTTCCTACTCCAATAAATTTCACTCCTGCCAGAAACAGAAGAAAACTGAGCATATAACCCTCAAACCCTGCCTGACAGTTTTACTTTAGTTTATTTAGAAATGCTACAATAAATCTTTAGGGAGCAAACAACTAAATTAGTGTTTTGTTGAAAAAAACATTAAAATGATTATTATGAATTACGGTAATAATTTGATTAAGTCTGGATTAGCTAACAGATAGCCCAGACCTAACTTCTGCCTCATTCCCTAATCTAGACAAACCCAATAGTAAGCATAAATTACATATAACTAGGAGTTCTTTGAATGTAATGCCTTTGCAAATCCATGTGCATTTTCCCTCATCTTTGGGTTTTATTAGATTTCAGTGAGGCGGGGAGGAACTGGACCCAGTTGGAAGGGGATGTTTTAATAAGAATGGTTGGAATGTTCAGATCCAGGGGTGGTTATGCATGTACCACCTAAAACTTAACCACTTCTAAATGGTTGTGGGATTCTCCAAATACAGAAGCCCAATCTCACACGGTGGCTTTGCAGAGGAAATACATTGAGTACTCCCACTCCTGGTACGCAACCTTTCCTCCAGTAAAAAATTATTTCATATTCAGACTAAATGAAATCTGTTTCCTTGCTACAGTTACTTTCCACAGTTTAAAAAGTATGTAGAAAAGACAATGTACTGTACAGCAAAAACTATGTAAAATAACAATGAACTTTCACATATTTAGACTTTTTTACAATCTTTCAGTGAGTAAACCTTTTATAATAATGCAGCATGTCTAGATCTTTTTAAAAAGTACATAAACATACAAAATATATACTTCCTTTGGAGTATATTTTCTGCTTCAGTATAAAACATATGAAAATTAGCTTCATCTGCACTTATAAATAACCATTCCTTAAATTTTGTAATTTGCGTAATCAAGTTAATTTACCTTTGGTAGACCTCGCTCTGTGTATTTGCTATACTACAGTAACAATGGTGGTTCTTCGAGTGTTTGCAGACATGTATTCCACTCAGGTGTGTGTGCCCAGTGCGCCAAAGCTGGAGAACTTTCCCTTGCAGTGCCCAAAGGCACAGCGCTGGAGTCCTCTGGCCCTTAGCTCCTCCTCTGGCTATTTAAGGGTAGCACTGCCCTGACCCCCTCTGTCTTTCTCGGATTTTATCGTCTCTAGTTACTGACTAGTTAGTATAGTTAAGTAGTACCCATAGGTTTAGTTTGTAATAGTTAGGATAGACAGTTATCCTGGGTGATGCCCTCGCTAGGATTTAAACATGATCTGTGGTGGCGGGTGGCTATCCCCAGTAGTGACCCCAACACACAGTGTTTGTTGTGCCTGGAAGAAGGGCACATTAAAGAAAGGTTCAGTGAGATTCAGATTCTTTTCTCAGGAGGAGGAGATCTTATTCTCCTTCGTTTGGTTCTCTTGGAAAAAGATCTCATAAAGCAGAGGGGAGCTGTTCCAAACCTAGGAAAGATTCCTTCTCCCCTTCTAAGAGGAGTGTAGAGTAGCATCAGGATTCATCCAGTATGCGAGATAGAGCATGGCCATCTACCCGCTCTTTGGTACCGAGGTGAGAGCAAGCAGACTCCATACTGTTGACTAGCCCCACCCGTGGGGCATCCATTGAGTCGAGCACCGACAACATCTATGTCAGCACAGGCTGTGTCCACACTGGTGGCATATCATGGAGGATTGGCCTTCCTTTGCCTGTCTGTTCCTGACTGTCCTCTGATTCAAGAATGCTCAGCTGTAGTGCTTTCTTCGTCAGTATCCTTGGCACCAACGGGGCTGGTTTTAGACCTCTCATCGTTGTCGGCACTGTCTTCTGTGTCTTTTCCAGTGCAGGGTTGAGGTCCCCCACCCTTTTGGTACTGAGAAGCGAGTAAGCGCAAGTACTACCTTCCATACCAGTGACAATTGCAGAGCACACTGGTTCTGCAGGAATGGGAATGGCTTCAACTTCAGTGCAGACATCTGCTCTGGTACTGAGTATAAGGTCCATATCAATGCTTAAAGTACTGAGTGCTTTACCTTTCTCAGTACTGATGAGCTAAACTTCAGATGAGGCGGGATGTTTGCTGACCCCACTGGGGATGGCTATTCTGTTGCCTCTGTGGACAATTTGGAAGATTCGTCAGGGTTGGAGACATCTTCCTCCTCTCTGTTGCCTTCTAGATATCGCTTTTGAAAGACACTGAGACTTCCTGGGGATCACCATTGGTACTGATATTGTGAATGCTTTCATAGTTGAGAGAGGACTTCTTGGCCCAGTTACTACTAGCCATTTATGCCGTACCGTTACCCACAATGGCCTTGTTGGAATCCCTGGGATGTTCCACAGTCAGTTAGGTTCTCATCCATGGTGCAGTCCAGAGCAAGGTCTCCTATTCTGCTGGGAGCCTCTCCTCCTGAGCCTCTATCACTGCAGCCACAAATGGCAGTTGCTGCAGTGGACCTGGTTCAGTCTGAATTGTTGTTACGGGCATCACAGGAGATTCCACTGGCTTTGCTTCCTTCCTCTTCTTCATTGCTAGATGACTTTGTAATGCCAGAATATTCCTCCCCTATATCTGAGGATTTTAAATAATGTCAGGACCTCCTGAGGCTCATGGTTTCAGCCTTTGGTATTCAGGAGAACATCCATAAGTTACTGTATATTCTCCTGTCCTCAGCTCCAGGGAAAGTGACTCTCCCCATAAATTAAGTGATCTTGGAACCGGCAAAGACTCTGTGGAACACTCCAGCTTCCTTACCACCCACAACAAAACGTACAGATAAAAGATGCTACGTGCCTATGCATGGTTTTGAGTGCACCTATTTGCAGCCGGTACTTAAATTTCTTGTTGTAATGGCTGCTAATGAGACATTAAGACAGGGAGGTATAAATTTAACAAAAGAACAAGGATTTTAAAAGATTGGATGTGTTTGGGAGGAAAATGTATTCTACTTCTTCCTTACACATGCATGTTGTCAATCAGCAGGCACTTTTATCAAAGTACGACTTTTGTAAATTGGGAAGCAATGGCAAAATTAACAGATAAGTTGCCCAGAATCCTGTAGTGAAGAGTTTAAGGCTTTCATTGCAGAGGGCCGTCGAGTGGCAAAAATTACAGTTAGTTTGAGACATGGCTGATGCTTCCTCTAGAGTTATGGCCTCTGCTGTAACAATGAGAAGGACTTCATGGTTGCAGAACGCTGGTATCACTCCTGAGGTCCAACTAACAATTGAGGACCTATCCTTTGACGGTCAATCTTTATTTTCAGAGAAAACTGATGAAACATTACATTCCCTTAAAGACTCGAGGTATGTTGTGTTTGTTGGGGGGTTTTACCCCAGTGATAAAGATCATCACTTCCCGGAGCAACAACTATAGCAGCAATAACACCCTCAGCAGTTCTTTAGTTCAAATTGTCCTGCTAGACAGCAGGACTTCTCCAGAAAAGGGCATATGTCTCATAGAAGTAGGTCTTCTGGTCCCAATTTTAACCCATCAGCCTGTCCTTTATCTATTTTGGGCAAGCAGCCTATTCGACACTCTCCCTGAGGTTGGCATTCCAGTTCTCAAGCTTCATACCATTTCCCTTTCGTTTGGAAACTGGCTATCCCTTTTCTACAGGGTTTGGGAGTCAATAACTATGGACAAGTGGGCACTAAGCACTGTGGGACTGGGTTATGCCATTCAGTTCCAGTTTGTTCACCCTTCCCACTCAACTACTCTTTCCCTTTTCAGGGACCCTTCTCACTCGTCTCTGCTCCTTCAGCATGTGCAGACTCTTCAGGCTTTGGGGGCCATAGAGGAGTTTTCACTTCAAAATCAGGGAAAGGGTTTCTACTAAGGGTACTTCCTGATCCCCAAGTCCAAGGGAGGGATGAGACCTAGCCTCAATCTCTGTGGTCTCAACAAGTACATCAAATACATGAGACTGTGCATGGGTATCCTAGGGACTATTCTCCCACTTTGAATCACAACAGCCAGTTTGCAGCCCTCAATCTTCAGGATGCTTACTTCCATGTGGCGATCTTCCCAAGGCACAGGAGGTTTCTGAGATGTGTAGTGGAGGTCAGCATTATCAGTACACTATGCTTCCCTTTGGCTTTTCCTCCACTCCATGGGTATTTACCAAATGCATCACTGTAGTAGCAGCATATCTCAGAAAAAGAGGAATTCTTGTCTGCCCAAACCTGGACAATTGGTTAGTGAGAGGCAAGTCCAAAGAACAAGTCCTCTGTAACACCAATTCACACAATGTCTCTTTGATCATCTGGGTCTGATTTTGAACAAAGGAAAGTTGACATTAATGCTAACTGAACAAATTGATGAATTAGGGCCCTACTAGACTCATAAATTTGAGAGTGTTTCTGCCAAACAAACAGTTTCAAGCAATTTGTCACCTGTATCTGGCACTTCAGTCCTAACCTTCAACTACAGTCTACGTGTGCTTGAAGTTCTACACCATATGGCTGTGTGCACTTATGTAGTCCAGCCTGTGAGATTGTGCCTTCATCCTCTTCAAACATGGTTGAAGTTGGTCTATTGCCCGAGTTGTCAGTTGTTGGACAAGCTTGTCCAAGTGCTTCCAGTGATCCTGGATTTCTTACAGTGGTGGACAGTTCTGAGCAATGTATGTTAGGGTATTCCCTTCAGTTGTTTTCCAACAACAGGATTTTAGTCACCAGTGCCTCCCCAATAGGTTGGGGAGTTCATCTAGAAACATTGAAAATTCAGGGCTTTTGGTTGAAAAGGAGACTTCCTTTCATATCAACGTCCTGGAGCTTCAATCCATTTACAATGCCTGCCCAGCCTTTCAGAATCACATTGGGATGCAGCAGTTCATATACTCACCATCAACGACACCGCAATGTATTATGAGCTTAGGATGCAATAAAATTTTGGCAGTTCTGCATCAAGGAAAGTATAATTCCCACAGCCGCTCGTTTACTTGGGGTCCAGAATCACTACTCCAATCATCTCAGCAGGAATTTCTCCCAGAATCACAAGTGGTGTGCTGATCTCCATCTTCTTTCAAGGGACATCCTGATTTTCGACCAGTTTGCAACAAGAGACAGCTAGAAGTGCCATCAGTATTTTGCTCTCAAGTAGGTCTCAGTCCAGGCTCCTTAACAGATCCCTTCCATCTGAATTGGGGATCGGCACTGATGTATGCCTTTCCCCTGGTACCACTCATTCCTCATTATTCTTAAACTGAAGTTGGATCATGCCAAACTAATTTTCATTGCATCAGCTGGGCCTAGGCAATGTTGATTCTCTGACCTACTCAATCTGTCGGTTCGACCTCCCATCGCTCTTCTTCTTTATCATAATCTACTGACTCAGCACCACAGTTGAGTTTTGTATCCAGTGTTCAGAAGTCTACACCTCATGGCATGGATGCTGCATGGTTCGATGAGGAGGAGGAGGAATGCTGTTTGGAAGCTGTTAAGCAAGTGCTACTCAATTATGGAAAACTGTCCACAAGAGCTACCTATTCAACCAAGTGGAAGTGGCTTTTGATGTGACTGCTAGCCCGGGGATTCGACCAAGGCTAGCCTGCATTTGGAACATTTTGAAGTATCTGCTACACCTTCAGTCCTCTGATCTGTCTCTCAGCTCCTTTACAGTCCAGTAACAGGTGATCTTGGCATTTCATCCTTTGATCCAAATGAAGTCAATTTTCTCTAATATCATGGTAGCAAGATTTCTAGGAGGAGTCATTAGTCTCCACCCACCAGTGAAAGAGCCGGTTCCCTTGTGAGACCTTAATACTGTGTACTGTGTTAACTGCTCTTATCAGACCTTCACTTGAGTCCCTAGCAACCTGTTCTCTGTCCCTCCTGTGCCAGAAGACAGCCTTACTCTCCTTGCAGATGTTACATCAAGAAGAAAGTGAACTGCAGGCCATAATGACATATGCAGTTTTTCAAAGACAAAGTGGCCCTATGGCCACATTCAAAATTTTTGTTGGAAGTGGTTTCCCAATTTCACCTTAACCAAGTAATATTTTTGCTATTCTTTCCTAAACCACACTCAAATACATATGAACAGCAACTTCATTCATTGGATGTGAGACAATGCTTGGCGTTTTACCTAGAGAGGACTACACTTTTTCATTCATCACCTCATTTTTTGTCTCCTATGCAGATCAAAGGAAGGGTCAGGCAGACTCTAGGCAGATTTCCAGGTGGATAACTTCCTGCATTACAATAGCATATAAAGTAGCTGTTCCTCAGACCATGCTTCCTCAGAGATTATGGACTTATTTGATGAGGGCCCAACCAAGATCGATAGCATTCTTAAGTGCTGTTTTAGATTCATAGATTGATAGATATTAAGGTCAGAAGGGACCATTATGATCATCTAGTCCGACCTCCTGCACAACGCAGGCCACAGAATCTCACCCACCCACTCCTGCGAAAAACTTCTCACCTATGTCTGAGCTATTGAAGTCCTCAAATCGTGGTTTAAAGACTTCAAGGAGCAGAGAATCCTCCAGCAAGTGACCCGTGCCCCATGCTACAGAGGAAGGCAAAAAACTTCCAGGGCCTCTTCCAATCTGCCCTGGAGGAAAATTCCTTCCCGACCCCCAATATGGTGATCAGCTAAACCCTGAGCATATGGGCAAGATTCACCAGCCAGATACCCAGGAAAGAATTCTCCGTAGTAACTCAGATCCCACCCCATCTAACATCCCATCACAGGCCACTGGGCCTATTTACCATGAATATTTAAAGATCAATTAATTGCCAAAATCATGTTATCCCATCATACCATCTCCTCCATAAACGTATCGAGTCTAATCTTAAAGACAGATAGGTCTTTTGCCCCCACTGCTTCCCTGGGAAGGCTATTCCAAAACTTCACTCCTCTGATGGTTAGAAACCTTCGTCTAATTTCAAGTCTAAACTTCCCAATGACCAGTTTATATCCATTTGTTCTTGTGTCCACATTGATACTGAGCTTCAATAATTCCTCTCCCTCTCTGGTATTTATCTCTCTGATATATTTATAGAGAGCAATCATATCTCCTTTTGGTTAGGCTAAACAAGCCAAGCTTCTTGAGTCTCCTTTCATAAGACAGGTTTTCCATTCCTCAGGTCATCCTAGTAGCCCTTCTCTGTACCTGTTCCAGTTTGAATTCATCCTTCTTAAACATGGGAGACCAGAACTGCACACAGTATTCCAGGTGAGGTCTCACCGGTGCCTTGTATAATGGTACTAAAACCTCCTTATCTCTACTGGAAATACCTCTCCTGATGCAACCCAAGACCGCATTAGCTTTTTTCATGGCCATATCACATTGGCGGCTCATAGTCATCCTATGATCAACCAATACTCCAAGGTCCTTTTCCTCCTCCGTTACTTCTAATTGATGCGTCCCTAGCTTATAACTAAAATTCTTGTTATTAATCCCTAAATGCATAACCTTACACTTCTCACTATTAAATTTCATCCTATTACTATTATTCCAGTTTACAGGGTCATCCAAATCTTCCTGTATGATATCCCGGTCTCTCTCTAAATTGGCAATACCTCCCAGCTTTGTATCATCCGCAAACTTTATTAGCACACTCCCACTTTTTGTGCCAAGGTCAGTAATAAAAAGATTAAATAAGATTGGTCCCAAAATTGGTCCCTGAGGAACTCCACTGGTAACCTCCCTCCAGCCTGACAGTTCACCTTTCAGTAGGACCCACTGTAGTCTCCCTGTTAACCAATTCCTTATCCACCTTTCAATTTTCATATTGATCCCCATCTTTTCCAATTTAACTAATAATTCCCCATGTGGCACTGTACCAAATGCCTTACTGAAATCTAGGTAAATTAGATCCACTGCGTTTCCTTTGTCTAAAAAATCTGTTACTTTCTCAAAGAAGGAGATCAGGTGGTTTGGCACGATCTACATTTTGTAAAACCATGTTGTATTTTGTCCCATTTACCATTGACTTCAATGTCCTTAACTACTTTCTCCTTCAAAATTTTTTCCCAAGACCTTGCATACTACAGATGTCAAACTAACAGGCCTGTAGTTACCCGGATCACTTTTTTTCCTTTCTTAAAGATAGGAACTATGTTAGCAATTCTCCAATCATATGGTAGAACCCCTGAGTTTACAGATTCATTACAAATTCTTGCTAATGGGCTTGCAATTTCATGTGCCAATTCCTTTAATATTCTTGGATGAAGATTATCTGGGCCCCCCGATTTAGACCCATTAAGCTGTTTGAGTTTTGCGTCTACCTCAGATATGGTAATATCTACCGCCATATCCTCATTCCCATTTGTCATGCTACCATTATCCCTAAGATCCTCTTTAGCCTTATTAAAGACTGAAGCAAAGTATTTGTTTAGATATTGGGCCATGCCTAGATTATCCTTGACCTCCACTTCATCCTCAGTGTTTAGCGGTCCCACTTCTTTTTTTTTTGTTTTCTTCTTATATATGTGGCTATAGAACTTTTTACTACTGGTTTTAATTCCCTTTGCAAGGTCCAATTCTACTTGACTTTTAGCCTGTCTTACTTTATCCCTACATGTTCTGACCTCAATAAAGTAGCTTTCCTTGCTGATCCCTCACATCTTCCACTCCCTGAATGCTTTCTGCTTTTTCTTAATCACCTCTCTGAGATGCTTGCTCATCCAGCTTGGTCTACAACTCCTGCCTATGAATTTTTTCCCCTTTCTTGGGATGCAGGCTTCCGATAGCTTCTGCAGCTTTGATTTAAAGTAATCCCAGGCCTCCTCTGCCTTTAGATCCATAAATTCTTCAGTCCAATCCACTTCCCTAACTGATTTCCTTAATTTTTGAAAGTCAGCCCTTTTGAAATCAAAAACCCTTGTTGCAGATTTATTTTTGTTAATCCTTCCGTTCAGTTTGAACTGAATTAGCTCATGATCACTTGAACCAAGATTGTCCCCTACAACCATTTCTTCTATGAGGTCCTCACTACTCACCAAAACCAAATCTAAAATGGCATCCCCTCTAGTCGGTTCAGCAACTACTTGATGAAGGAATCCATCAGCTATCGCATCTAGGAAAATCTGAGCCCTATTATTATTACTAGCACTCGTCCTCCAGTCTATATCTGGGAAGTTAAAGTCTCCCATGATCATGCAGTTTCCATTAGTATTTACTTCAATAAAAACATTAAAGAGGGCTCTGTCCATATCCAGATTAGATCCCAGTGGTCTATAGCACACCCCAAGCACTATCCCAGGGGAGGCTCTAGTAGTTTTCTTCCCCAGTGTAATTTTTGCCCAGACGGACTCTGTCTTATCTATTCCATCGCTTCTTATTTCTTTACATTCTACCGAATCATTGATATACAATGCTACTCCACCACCTTTACCTTTATTTCTGTCTTTCCTAAACAGCACATACCCTTCAATAGCTGTAGTCCAGTCATGACTACTATTCCACCATCTTTCTATTATCCCTATAATATCTGGTTTCACTTCCTGCACCAGTAGCTCTAGTTCCTCCATTTTGTTAGCTAGGCTCCTCGCATTGGTGTACAAACATCTTAATTTTTGCTGTTTGGCCTCACTCACATTCTGTACCCTATTTGGCACGGTCATTCTACAGCCAGTATAACCTATTAGACTGGTATCCACACTGCCCTTCCTCCTTATATACATTCTCCTACCCACGGCTGTATCCTTTCTTACTGTGTTTTCTTCCCTCTCAATGCTAAAATCCGGCGTGGAGATTACCTGGACATCTCCCAACCATCTCCCCCAAATTCCTAGTTTAAAGCTCTCTTAATCAGCTGTGCTAGCCTCCATCCTAGAAGTCTATTTCCTTTCCTACTCAGATGAAGTCCATCCCAAGAGAACTGTCCTCTGTCCATGAATGCCTCCCAGTGGCCATACGTCCCAAAGCCCTCCTTATAGCACCACTGCCTAAGCCATCTGTTGATAGTCATAATCTTGTCACACCTTTGTTGCCCTTCTCTAGGAACAGGCAGAATCCCACTAAAGATCACCTGAGCCTCGATTTCCTTAAGCATCTTCCCCAGCCTAGCATAGTCTCCCTTCATATGTTCCAGTGAGAATCTAGCCGTATCTATCGTATTGATATTGGACATTGGCAGGGCTGCTGCCCAATCTTCTTTATATATTTTTATCAAGCACTATGCTGTTAGCACTGTGTCTAGGTCACATGCAAACTTTGGAAAGGCAGTTTTGCAGTTGTTGAAGTAGACTCCATGTCCCACCACCTTAAAGTACTGCTTGTGAGTTAACTGAATGGAATACCCATCTATAACCATTCAATGGGAAAATTATTACTTGTACTGTAACTGTTGTTCTTTTAGATGCGGGTGGAGACATGTATTCCACAACCCAACCTCCAGCCCCTCTGCATCGGAGTGTCTTGTCTTTACATTTGGAGCAAAGGAACCGAGAGAGTTTGGGGCAGCACTGCCCTTAAATAGCCAGGGAAGGGGTTAAGGGCCAGAGGGCATAAGTGCCCTCCCTGCCGGTACTATTAGGAAAAGTTTCCAGTGTTGATACACTGGGTGCTCACACATCTGAGTGGAATACAGATCTGCACCACATCTCAAAAAAATAGTTACAGTACAGGTAGGTAACTGGTTTTTTGTAATAAATATTTTTCTGAAACCTATAAGCACAATTAAAGACTAATCTAAAACCCTTTGAACTTAATGAAATAATTTCAATTGGTTTTTTTCAATGGGTTTGGGATTAAGCATTTAGAGTGAGTTTACTCTGATTCTTTGCAAATCTAGTCATTTGGTCTCTCTTTTTTATCATATGTATTTTATAGACTATTTGATTACGATTAAATCCACCAATTCTGATTTTTTCACCCCTTCCCTAGAAGTAGCTGAAAGAAAACTACACACATGAAAACTAGGTTGTACATTCAGGTCATTGCCCATCATGTAGCTGATGCTAATGTGACTTGTATTTGCAAATACATGATTGCCCGCACCCCTCATTTTTCTGAAGATTGTCATAGGACTATATTTACAAAATATTTTTAAACTTGTATGAAACATTACTGGCTGGCATTGGAATTAACTGTTATAAACCTCATTGGAATGTGTAATGTTACAAGCATGTTTAGACCTGTTATTATACATTGCGTTACCTTTTTTGCTTGCTTACATATTCTATGTTCTGAGTCACTTCATTTTGATCATAGTCTCAGATGAATTCCTCAGTTGGCAAAATTGATTGCATATCCTGGGTGCAATTAGATGTGTGAGGACATCAAATAAAATAATAGTGATTTAAAAACCTATGTCTTTTTAGTGTGGGAAAATTATTCTGTTGATCGACAGAGACTGAAAACTATCATTTCCATTATTAGTTTTACTATTAAAGAATTTCATTTTATTCTGTACGAAGGTTACAGTGCCAATAGCATTTATTATGAAATTATAATACACTATTGTACAAAACTGAGAGAAGTTTAAAGCAAAATTGCTGTGTAAGGATAAACTATAAAATCTGATTTAAAAATTTTTTTTTGCTTTTGTTTTTTCTTTTTTCTACTGCTTCCTCTGAAGTCTCCTACCAAATGGTTTTGGAAACTGGTTCCTGTAAGTTTGCCTGACTGCTTCACCTTTGATCTAATAGCTTAAAATGAGAATCATTTTGTCCATGTCATGCTGGTGTACTCAATTCATTTAATTTATCTCGGCTAGATTAGATTATAGTATAGTAGATTGCTGTCCATAGGGTTCACATAGTTTAGAATCCAGTCTTTCAAGGTAGTCTGGAGAAAATTAAAATTTATGGTATGATATTGGATCAAAAGTTGCTTTAAGAACAGTTGACATGCATCTGTAGTGGTTATGATATTTTACTTTTTATAGTGAAGTGTGTTGCCTTCTCTTACCTCACCTCAGTATATAAAATACCCTCTCTGTACTGTCTCTGGTAAGGTTCTTTGCTTGGTTCATATGCAAACTCCTATTCAGTGGGAATCAGAGCTGCTTGTGTACTTTCTTAAGAAAGTTGATCCACAGAAGCCAACCTTTGTGGCACTTGAAGTTTTTAGACACTTATTAAAAAGTGTGTATCTCACACACACCATTTATCCTAGTTTCTTTCTTTTCAATTAGTGATGAGTATTGAGAGGAGCAAAACATTGGCTGTCCCCCTCTTGTTAAAATTATAAAAGCATAATAATGTAACTCTTTGCTTAATTAATAACATATTGTAATTTGCACTAAAATTGTATGTAGTTTAATTAACATATCCCCCTGCTACACTTCAACAATAAAGATAATATGCTCTTTTCTCTGTCATCAGTAAATCCATACTATAGATATGGAGCTGCTTTAAGATTTACTTAGTCTGTAGATGTTCAAGTAAAGGCTGTACTGCATTTTGTTCTGTTGTCCAAAAATATACTTTTGATCTTCCAATCAAATCACACATGTAGCACTTGTGCAGGCCCTCAGCTAGTTTTGTTTTAACTAAGAGATGGTTCATATATATTGCAAAGAGAGAAAAATAAGCTTAGGCAACTGCTTACTGTAAATAAAGTTTGGCCATTGCCTAAAGAACAGCATTAAAAAACAATTTGTAATAGTGATTACAGCTGTTCTATTCCTAGCTGATTGAACCCAATTTCATAAGAGTCTGTAGTATAAAAGTAGTTCCTCTGCAGTGTTGTCTTTTTTCCCCTCTGCATTGCTATCTATGTATATTTAAAGAGAATATTCAGTTCTGGACTATGTCATACCATTTAAATGTTCTTATTTCAGGAATGAAAGGACAACAATATAACTAACATAGGGGAGAGGAGTAAAGCCACAAGTGGGCTGTGTATGGTCATTACAGACCTACGAAAATAAAGTACATTTCTCATCATAATCTGACATACAGTATTTCCATTAAACCAGAATGTTTGTGAAGAGCTGTTTCAGAATAAACCTTCTGTTATTGCTGTTTTTGTATAAGGTATTTGTTTACCGATAGTTCCCCACCAGTATATTAGAAATATCACATATATTTGCAGTGCAGTTATTAAAAGCAGTGCTGTACCAATCTTTTGATAAATATGGTACTAGCATGTTGAGGTGTTATATTTTGTTATGACCATGTTTATCATTACACTTTCTAAATGATTAAAAGAGATTTTCTTCCAAATTAAAAGTAAAAAATAGTTACTGGTGGCTACACAGTAACTTGAAGTAGCATAACATATGTTGCCTTCTTTATCAAATGCTGAGTAAATTCCTATTAAAACATGATACAAAATATACCTTGAGCAACCTAGTAGATTTGACTATATTTTAACTTTATTTTTTCCTGAAGTTGGATATTTCTACTCTCTCAAACAACCATCTTCTTCCAGGTCTACCTTAAAGGTTTGACATACTGTAGTTCCCAAGAGAAGTCTGTAGACAGTGTTCCTAAGGCAGCCTGAATCATCGTTTAAATGACAGGAAGCTTTCTCCCAGAAAGTCATTGTGTGGTGGCATATTGTGAGATGCTGCTAAGCCAGCCATTGTACTCTATATTTAAAACAACTTTAAAATGTTCTTTAAACAAAATTGAGAGACTGTTTTTAAAACAATATATTAAATTCTTGAGAGAAATTTTTAATTATGATTTTTGAGCCAATCTGTATATTATGTGTTACCATATCTTCTCTGCTATTGTTGTTGAATAATAAAACAAAATCTAAGTAAAACATTTCTCCTCACACTTCATTTCTAAACCATTTCCATGGAGGAAAAGCATAATTCTATATTTGTGACAGTATTGTGATTTCCATGACAATAGATTAGATTGTCACGAGTAAAGAATTGCAATTTGGCTGGGGAGGAAAAAGCTCTGACAGTATGAAAAATGTCTTGCTTAAATATAGGTAATTTAAAGTGTTACTAACATATGCAAATCAAATATTAATAATACATGAAAGATTAACACATTTTGTTTAGCATTTTCAGATGTCTATCATAGCAAGGGGACACTGTCTTCTGCCATTTGTATCTTCATACAACATACTTCATGCAATAGTGTCACCACATTTCAAGCTTGAAGTAAAGCTTTAAATCTTACTCTTTAAATATTAAAATATTAACTGGTTAAAAGTTATCTGGGCCATTCTGGTGTGCTATAATAAAGACTTGTCTTCAGTTCACAGTACTGGTGTCTCTCCACAAGGTAATATAGTCTGGGAGTTCTACATTTCTCAATCCACCATTTTGGCCAGTTTAAGAGAGACACTGAGATGCACTGAATGGAATCCCATCCAGTTCTCACCAAAAGTATAATTTTCAGGGTTACAGTGAGTGAATTCTCAGAACCTCAAAAGACAGCCCTCTGAGTCCATCTAAATATATACATAACTTAAACATAAAATTAGTTAGCTCAGGGATATTCTTGACATCATAATTAGCATCATAATTAGCACTGAGGTATTAAGAGAGATTGTAAACTTTCTGTAGTATTTAAAAATTAAAAGGTCAGTTACACAATAAGTCATATCAACAAGTTAGTAAATACGTCATCTTATATGTCCTTTTTTTTTCCCCCTCCCAATATGGCACCCCAGGGGATGTGAGAAGAGACATTAAGAATGACCAATATGAAATTAGAGCAAAAAAAAAGTTTCTTTTCAAAATGTTTTCCTTTTGTAAAATTCTTTTACCCTGGTAATCTTGACCATGAATCCTTTTCTAAATGCTCTGTTGTCTGTATGACACAGAGTAGTAATGAAAATGGAGCTGATCAAATCCAGATTTCTCTACTTTTGAATTTGGCGTCAGGTCTGTTACAACTGAAGCACGTATTGGCCCAGATCCTCATGTGGCGCATATTGGCTTAGCTCAGCTCACTTTCAAAGAGCAATGCAGAGTTACACCAGCTGAGGATTTGGCCCATTATGTTAGACAAATAAGTAATTTTTGAATGCTTATGAAACTGAATGCCACTATTTGTAAGTTATTCTCCTAATAGTGATAAATGAATTGTCTGATTTCAGAGTGAATTAGAATATTGTATAAAGAAAAGGAGTACTTGTGGCACCTTAGAGACTAACAAATTTATTTGCATGCTCAAATAAATTTGTTAGTCTCTAAGATGCCACAAGTACTCCCTTTCTTTTTGCGGATACAGACTAACACAGCTTTCTACTCTGAAACCAGAATATTGTATGTATTTGATCAAACTTTGACAGCACAGTAGTTTTGAATGAAAGTTGCAATATTATCATATGGACTTATTTCCTTTTAAATCGATCTACATTTTGCCTATTTGTTTAGCATAAATATTAATCTACAGAAAGTAACCTCTGACAAAATGGTGACTGACTTGATATTACTTAATGCCTTTCACTAATGGAACACAGAATCTACAGTACAAATCTGTTTTCACATATGTTTCTGAGGATATGTCTGTTTTAATCTCCTCTTTCTACATGGTAGGCTCGTTACAGGAAGGAGCAAACACTGCTTAAGCAGCTGCCTTGCATTCCACTGGTAGAAAATCTCCTGAAGGATGGTACAGATGGTTGTGCTTTAGCTGCTCTGATCCACTTCTACTGTCCTGATATTGTCAAACTGGAGGGTGAGTGTGTATGTTAGAGGACTCTCTGCCATTCAAAAGATGGTGATGCAAGTTAAAATGGCTTTTTCTTCAGTGTACATTAAAATGGTGGCATTGAATAGCATAAATACATAAGAGGTAAAATTTGAGTTTCTTAAAAGCTCTCACTTGAATAAAATTTCGTTTTTTAAAGAGAGAGCACCACTTACCAGGGTATCTCCCAATATTATGTTTACCATTACTATCTATAAATCACCAAGCAAATATAAGTTTGTAAAGATAATTCAGGGATAATAAAGGAACTGTCTTGGCAGATTCCTCACTCTTGAGAGCACATCCTTCAGTGCCTAAAGTGTCTTGGCATCCAGCCTTCCTTGATCATTCTCTGGCCTTCTGTTCTCCCCATGAAAGCTTCAGCCTTGTTGGGATCATGCACATGGATCTCAGGGTTGCTCAGATCTGAAGTGTGAAATCCCTATGAAAAACCATTCCATAGACTGCCTCCAGTAGCACAGGCCCCCAGATTTAAGAAAGCAAAATTCCAGTTGCTCTTGGGCTTATGAGATGGAAGAAGTTGGCTTTCAAGTTATGTAAGTGTCAAATCCAGGCACATGCTGTTACTGTCTAGTGTGTCTGATCAGAGAAGGGTTGAAACCAGGGCTGCCATGGATGTTGACTCCTTGGATCTTTGCTTCCAATGCTAATACCTTGCCCTCTTACTGTTTGAGAACAGACAGAAATTCAGAATTTCTGACTGATGCATTTTTTAGGCCTGGAGTTGGAATCTCATGTATGCTTTCCCACAGATTCCTCCACTCTGTTTTTCAGAACAGTGAAGCAAGACAGACCTCATGTTATCCTCGAATCCCTAGCTTAATATCACCATTTTTATTGTTTGGATCTCCTCACCATAATATCCCATTTACCTTTTTAAAATATGCATGTAAAGTCTCCCCTTTTGTCTCTAAAATAAAGTCAGAGGTGATCAGGTACTACTGTGAGAACCATAGAAAACATTAAAAATATAACGTTTTTATTGAGGCTTACTCTATCTAACAGTATTATTCTTGACACTTATTAGATTTGAATGTTCATATGTGAAGCACAAGATCAATTCCATTTCACTTACTACTAGTATCTGAGCATTTAAAACCTAATTGCAAGAAGGATACTGTAATCAGTGAAATATATTTAAATTATACAGTAATGTTTGTGATGGTCTCAAAATAATAAATGGGTCAAGAGTTAGATTATAATTTATTTTCATCAAGGGTCATTAAAAATCATAATTTATAATTACCATTTACAAAAAAAACCCCAATCATAGTGTGTTTCAGAAAGTATTCAAGATGTTAATCTACTTTGATAGCATAAAAACAAACCTATAAAAATGCAATGGAATAAAATGTAAGATGACATAACTCAAGATTCTGAAATTAAAATCTAATTCAAAACTGGATTTTTAAAAAATTCCTTTTGACAAAATATTTTCATTTTTTAATCTGCCTCCAAAATGCTTGGCACTTATTATATGTAAGGCTTTTATTTTCAGGTCTGTAGCTATGCCTAACCTTTTCTGTTTCCGCTTTCATTTTAGATATTTGTTTGAAAGAGACCATGTCATTGGCTGATAGCCTATATAATCTACAGCTCATCCAAGAATTTTGTCAGGAATATTTGAACCAGTGTTGCCATTTCGCTCTTGAAGATATGCTCTATGCTGCTGCTTCAGTAAAGGTAAAAAAAAAAAATAAATTTTTTTTTGAACATGTGATTTCTTCTGATCTGCTTTAGTAATGCTATTTTAACTGCTTTTAGGTCTATTGCTATGTGGTTCAGCGAAAAAGGATACTGCATTTTTTGGAACACGGTGATTAAATTATAATGTGCATATAAAATGCATGTTTGAGCTGCACTTATCACCTCATTTTTGATGGTTATTATTAAACTTGAAATGTAAATATATTTTTAAAAGGAGAACACGTAAAACTTTAATTTTTGGGCAGACTGTCATAACTTTGTTCTCTCTTAATTAAAAACACACAATCTGCAATATTTCTTTAAAAATGTAATTGAGAGTTATGATGGCTGTGACTTCCTAAGTTTTTCAAACCATAGTGTAATTTAAAGTTATAGTTTCTAGAATAACTAACTCATCTACCCTTGTCCATCTGTACAGAAATATAAAATATATACAGTGTTAAATTCTATGTTTTACATGTGTATGTGCTATATTTATTTGATACGCTATGGTTGCTCTGCAAACCATAACTTTGAATTTCCTGAATTAATTAAAGTTAAATATAACACTTATGCATATAATACGTAGTTGTGCGCATTTCATTTCCTTACCTTAAAACCGAAAACTGTACTGAATTTCACAGTATGTATGTTCATTATAACATATGCTATGAGATTCAAATAAGTGTTTGAGTCTTCTCACAGGTATACAGAATTCTATGTATTAGTGCAATTACTGTGTGTGTTGTCATCTGAATCATAGAATCATAGAATATCAGGGTTGGAAGGGACCTCAGGAGGTCATCTAGTCCAACCCCCTGCTCAAAGCAGGACCAATCTCCAACTAAATCATCCCAGCCAGGGCTTTGTCAAGCCTGACCTTAAAACTTCTAAGGAAGGAGATTCCACCACCTCCCTAGATAATGCATTCCAGTGTTTCACCACCCTCCTAGTGAAAAAGTTTTTCCTAATATCCAACCTAAACCTCCCCCACTGCAACTTGAGACCATTACTCCTCGTTCTGTCATCAGCTACCACTGAGAACAGTCTAGAGCCATCCTCTTTGGAACCCCCTTTCAGGTAGTTGAAAGCAGCTATCAAATCCCCCCTCATTCTTCTCTTCCGCAGACTAAACAATCCCAGTTCCCTCAGCCTCTCCTCATAAGTCATATGTTCCAGTCCCCTAATCATTTTTGTTGCCCTCCGCTGGACGTTTTCCAGTTTTTCCACATCCTTCTTGTAGCGTGGGGCCCTAAATTGGACACAGTACTCCAGATGAGGCCTCACCAATGTCGAATAGAGGGGAACGATCACGTCCCTCGATCTGCTGGCAATACCCCTATTTATACATCCCAAAATGCCATTGGCCTTCTTGGCAACAACGGCACACTGTTGACTCATATCCAGCTTCTCGTCCACTGTAATCCCAGGTCCTTTTCTGCAGAACTGCTGCCTAGTCATTTGGTCCGTAGTCTGTAGCGGTGCATGGGATTCTTCCGTCCTAAGTGCAGGACTCTGCACTTGTCCTTGTTGAACCTCATCAGATTTCTTTTGGCCCAATCCTCTAATTTGTCTACGTCCCTCTGTATCCTATCCCTAGCCTCCAGCGTATCTACCTCTCCTCCCAGTTTAGTGTCATCTGCAAACTTTCTGAGGGTGCAATCCACACCATCCTCCAGATCATTAATGAAGATATTGAAAAAACCGGCCCAATACTGCATTTAGGGCTCATTTCTGCTAATTGTTGAGAATCTTCAACGCCCACTGACTTCACCCAGATGAAGATGTTTAGCAGTTAACAGGAGCACTTAGCATCTTCCATATTTGAGCTGTTGCTGTCTACTTCAGGCCTCATCTGCACACACACATTGTAGTTAACGTGAGGCAGTGCCTCCCCCATGGCCCCAATTGTGGATGCACTGATATTGGCATAAATATGCTTTTAATAGGTTTGGCTTGTTCCATTAGGGGAAGGGGAATAAACTATACAGCTATAAAGCACCTTTGTACCAATATACCTGTGTTCACACTAGGGGTATGTCTACACTACGGAATAAGGTCGAATTTATAGAAGTCGGTTTTTTAGAAATCAGTTTTATATATTCGAGTGTGTGTGTCCCCACAGAAAATGCTAAGTGCATTAACTCGGCGGAGTGCTTCCACAGTACCGAGGCTAGAGTCGACTTCCGGAGTGTTGCACTGTGGGTAGCTATCCCACAGTTCCCGCAGTCTCCGCTGCCCATTGGAATTCTGGGTTGAGATCCCAATGCCTGATGGGGCTAAAACATTGTTGCGGGTGGTTCTGGGTACATATCGTCAGGCCCCCCTTCCCTCCCTCCCTCCATGAAAGCAAGGGCAGACAATCGTTTCGCACCTTTTTTCCTGAGTTACCTGTGCAGACGCCATACCACGGCAAGCATGGAGCCCGCTCAGGTAACCATCACCGTATGTCTCCTGGGTGCTGGCAGACGCGGTACGGCATTGCTACACAGTAGCAGCAACCCATTGCCTTCTGGCAGCAGACGGTGCAATACGACTGGTAGCCGTCATCGTCGTGTCCAAGGTGCTCCTGGCCACGTCGGCTGGGAGCGCCTGGGCAGACATGGGCACAGGGACTAAATTTGGAGTGACTTGACCAGGTCATTCTCTTTAGTCCTGCAGTCAGTCCTATTGAACCGTCTTATGGTGAGCAGGCAGGCGATACAGATTGCTAGCAGTCGTACTGTACCATCTTCTGCCGGGCAGGCAAGAGATGAGGATGGCTAGCAGTCGTATTGTACCATCTTCTGCCGGGCAGGCAAGAGATGAGGATGGCTAGCAGTCGTACTGTACCATCTTCTGCCGAGCAGCCATGAGATGTGGATGGCATGCAGTCCTTCTGCACCGTCTGCTGCCAGCCAAAGATGTAAAAGATAGATGGAGTGGATCAAAACAAGAAATAGACCAGATTTGTTTTGTACTCATTTGCTTCCCCCCTTCCCCCGTCTAGGGGACTCATTCCTCTAGGTCACACTGCAGTCACTCACAGAGAAGGTGCAGCGAGGTAAGTCTAGCCAATCAGAGGCCAGACTAACCTCCTTGTTCCAATAAGAACAATAACTTAGGTGCACCATTTCTTATTGGAACCCTCCGTGAAGTCCTGCCTGAAATACTCCTTGATGTAAAGCCACCCCCTTTGTTGATTTTAGCTCCCTGAAGCCAACCCTGTAAGCCGTGTCGTCAGTCGCCCCTCCCTCCGTCAGAGCAACGGCAGACAATCGTTCTGTTCCTTTTTTCTGTGCGGACGCCATACCAAGGCAAGCATGGAGGCCGGTCAGCTCACTTTGGCAATTAGGAGCACATTAAACACCACACGCATTATCCAGGAGTATATGCAGCACCAGAACCTGGCAAAGCGATACCGGGCGAGGAGGCGACGTCAGCATGGTCACGTGAGTGATCAGGACATGGACACAGATTTCTCTGAAAGCATGGGCCCTGCCAATGCATGCATCATGGTGCTAATGGGGCAGGTTCATGCTGTGGAACGCCGATTCTGGGCTCGGGAAACAAGCACAGATCGGTGGGACCGCATATTGTTGCAGGTCTGGGACGATTCCCAGTGGCTGCGAAACTTTTGCATGCGTAAGGGCACTTTCATGGAACTTTGTGACTTGCTTTCCCCTGCCCTGAAGCGCATGAATACCAAGATGAGAGCAGCCCTCACAGTTGAGAAGCGAGTGGCGATAGCCCTGTGGAAGCTTGCAACGCCAGACAGCTACCGGTCAGTTGGGAATCAATTTGGAGTGGGCAAGTCTACTGTTGGGGCTGCTGTGATGCAAGTAGCCCACACAATCAAAGATCTGCTGATATCAAGGGTAGTGACCCTGGGAAATGTGCAGGTCATAGTGGATGGCTTTGCTGCAATGGGATTCCCTAACTGTGGTGGGGCCATAGACGGAACCCATATCCCTATCTTGGCACCGGAGCACCAAGCCGGCGAGTACATAAACCGCAAGGGGTACTTTTCAATAGTGCTGCAAGCTCTGGTGGATCACAAGGGACGTTTCACCAACATCAACGGGGGATGGCCGGGAAAGGTACATGACGCTCGCATCTTCAGGAACTCTAGTCTGTTTCAAAAGCTGCAGGAAGGGACTTTCTTCCCAGACCAGAAAATAACTGTTGGGGATGTTGAAATGCCTATATGTATCCTTGGGGACCCAGCCTACCCCTTAATGCCATGGCTCACAGGCAGCCTGGACAGTAGTCAGGAGCTGTTCAACTACAGGCTGAGCAAGTGCAGAATGGTGGTAGAATGTGCATTTGGACGTTTAAAGGCGCGCTGGCGCAGTTTACTGACTCGCTTAGACCTCAGCAAAACCAATTTTCCCACTGTTATTACTGCTTGCTGTGTGCTCCACAATATCTGTGAGAGTAAGGGGGAGACGTTTATGGCGGGGTGGGAGGTTGAGGAAAATCGCCTGGCTGCTGGTTACGCGCAGCCAGACACCAGGGCGGTTAGAAGAGCACAGGAGGGCGCGGTACGCATCAGAGAAGCTTTGAAAACCAGTTTCATGACTGGCCAGGCTACGGTGTGAAAGTTCTGTTTGTTTCTCCTTGATGAAACCCCCCGCCCCTTGGTTCACTCTACTTCCCTGTAAGCTAACCACCCTCCCCTCCTCCCTTCGATCACCGCTTGCAGAGGCAATAAAGTCATTGTTGCTTCACATTCATGCATTCTTTATTCATTCATCACACAAATAGGGGGATGACTACCAAGGTAGCCCAGGAGGGGTGGTGGAGGTGGGAAGGAAAATGCCACACAGCACTTTAAAAGTTTACAACTTTAAAATTTATTGAATGCCAGCCTTCTTTTTTTGGGGCAATCCTCTGTGGCGGAGTGGCTGGTTGGCCAGTGGCCCCCCCACCGCGTTCTTGGGCATCTGGGTGTGGAGGCTATGGAACTTGGGGAGGAGGGCGGTTGGTTACACAGGGGCTGTAGTGGCAGTCTGTGCTCCAGCTGCCTTTGCTGCAGCTCAACCATACACTGGAGCATACTGGTTTGGTCCTCCAGCAGCCTCAGCATTGAATCCTGCCTCCTCTCATCACGCTGCCGCCACATTTGAGCTTCAGCCCTGTCTTCAGCCCACCACTTACTCTCTTCAGCCTGCCACTTACTCTCTTCGGTCCGCCACCTCTCCTCCCGGTCATTTTGTGCTTTCCTGCACTCTGACATTATTTGCCTCCACGCATTCGTCTGTGCTCTGTCAGTGTGGGAGGACAGCATGAGCTCGGAGAACATTTCATCTCGAGTGCGTTTTTTTTTCTTTCTAATTTTCACTAGCCTCTGGGAAGGAGAAGATCCTGTGGTCATTGAAACACATGCAGCTGGTGGAGAAAAAAAAAGGGACAGCGGTATTTAAAAAGACACATTTTATAAAACAGTGGCTACACTCTTTCAGGGTAAACCTTGCTGTTAACATTACATACATAGCACATGTGCTTTCGTTACAAGGTCGCATTTTGCCTCCCCCCACCGTGTGGCTACCCCCTCAACCCTCCCCCCTCCCCGTGGCTAACAGCGGGGAACATTTCTATTTAGCCACAGGCAAACAGCCCAGCAGGAACGGGCTCCTCTGAGTGTCCCCTGAAGAAAAGCACTCTATTTCAACCAGGTGACCATGAATTATATCTCACTCTCCTGAGGATAACACAGAGAGATAAAGAACGGATGTTGTTTGAACGCCAACAAACATACACTGCAATGCTTTGTTGTACAATGATTCCCGAGTACGTGTTACTGGCCTGGAGTGGTAAAATGTCCTACCATGAAGGACGCAATAAGGCTGCCCTCCCCAGAAACCTTTTGCAAAGGCTTTGGGAGTACATCCAGGAGAGCCGCGAATGCCAGGGCAAAGTAATCCTTTCACATGCTTGCTTTTAAACCATGTATAGTATTTTAAAAGGTACACTCACCGGAGGTCCCTTCTCCGCCTGCTGGGTCCAGGAGGCAGCCTTGGGTGGGTTCAGGGGGTACTGGCTCCAGGTCCAGGGTGAGAAACAGTTCCTGGCTGTCGGGAAAACCGGTTTCTCCGCTTGCTTGCTGTGAGCTATCTACAACCTCCTCCTCCTCATCATCTTCTTCATCCCCAAAACCTGCTTCCGTGTTGCCTCCATCTCCATTGAAGGAGTCAAACAACACGGCTGGGGTAGTCGTGGCTGAACCCCCTAAAATGGCATGCAGCTCATCATAGAAGCGGCATGTTTGGGGCTCTGACCCGGAGCGGCCGTTAGCCTCTCTGGTTTTCTGGTAGGCTTGCCTCAGCTCCTTAAGTTTCACGCGGCACTGCTTCGCGTCCCTGTTATGGTCTCTGTCCTTCATGCCCTGGGAGATTTTGACAAAGGTTTTGGCATTTCGAAAACTGGAACGGAGTTCTGATAGCACGGATTCCTCTCCCCACACAGCGATCAGTACCTCCCGTTCGGTCCATGCTGGAGCTCTTTTGCGATTCTGGGACTCCATCATGGTCACCTCTGCTGATGAGCTCTGCATGGTCACCTGCAGCTTGCCACGCTGGCCAAACAGGAAATGAGATTCAAAAGTTTGCGGTTCTTTTCCGGTCTACCTGGCCAGTGCATCTGAGTTGAGAGTGCTGTCCAGAGCGGTCACAGTGGAGCACTCTGGGATAGCTCCCGGAGGCCAATACCGTCGAATTGTGTCCACAGTACCCTAAATTCGAGCCAGCAAGGCCGATTTAAGCGCTAATCCACTTGTCAGGGGTGGAGTAAGGAAATCGATTTTAAGAGCCCTTTAAGTCGAAATAAAGGGCTTCATCGTGTGGACGGGTGCAGGTTTACATCGATTTAACGCTGCTAAATTCGACCTAAAGTCCTAGTGTGGACCAGGGCTAGGAGTCGTACTGACATAACTGTAATGCTAAAACATCACATCCCTAGTCAACATAGTTATACTGGCACAAAATCTGTGACTGGACCAGGCCTTATTCCAGAGGTGGGCAAACTACGGCCCGTGGGCCACATCTGACCCACAGGACTGTCCTGCCTGGCCCCTGAGCTCCCGGCTGAGGAGGCTAGACCCCGGCCCCTCCCCCGCTGTCCCCACGCCCCCAGTACTCTGGCCCACCGCTTCTGCCTGGCAGTGCGGGCGGCGTAGCTGGGTCTGGCAGGGCTGCGAGCTCCTGCTGCTCTGTGCAGCGTGGTAAGGGGGCTGGGAACGGGGTGGCAGGGGTTGGATAAGGGGCAAGGGGTCCTGGGGGGAAGTCAGGACAGGGAGCAGGGGGCGGTTGGATAGACATAGGAATCCCGGGGGGGCTGTCAGGGGGTGGGGGTGTGGACAGGGGTCGGGGCAGTCAGGGGACAGGGAGCAGTGGGTGTTGGATAGGGGGTGGGGTCCCAGGGGGCAGTTGGGGCGGGGGGTCCTAGGAGGGGGTGGTCAGGGGACAAGGAGCAGGGGGGGTTGGATGGATTGAGGGTTTTGGGGGTGGTGGTCAGGGGACGGGGAGCAGCGGCAATTGGATCGGCGTGGGAGTCCCGGGGGGGCTGTCAGGGGGCAGGGGTGTGGACAGGGGTCAGGGCAGTCGGGACAGGGAGCAGGGAGGGTACGATAGGGGTAGGATCCTAGGGGGTGGTTAGGGGCAGGGGTCCCAGGAGGGGGCGGTCAGGGGACAAGGAGCAGGGGGGGTTGGATGGGTGGGGGGTTTTGATGGGGGCAGTCAGGGGGCGGGCAGTGGGAGGGGGTGGATAGGGGCGGGGGCCAGGCTGTTTTGGGGAGGCACAGCCTTCCCTACCCGGCCCTCCATACAGTTTCGCAACTCCGATGTGGCCCTCGGGCCAAAAAGTTTGCCCACCCCTGCCTTGGTCACTAAGGGCTTGTTTACATGCAGCATTACACCAGTTCAACTTAAGGTGTGATTTTAAACCTTTTCAGTTAAGCCAGTGCAAAAGGCTGTGTGGACACTCTTATTTTGGTTTAAACCTAGGCTTATTTCAATTTAACTAAGGGTATGTCTACACTACGAAATTAGGTCAAATTTATAGAAGTTGATTTTTTAGAAAGAGATTTTATACAGGCAATTGTATGTGTCCCCACTAAGCGCATTAAGTCGGCAGAGTGCGTCCACAGTACCGAGGCTAGTGTCGACTTTCGGAGCGTTGCACTGTAGGTAGCTATCCCACAGTTCCTGCAGTCTCCACCGCCCATTGGAATCCTGGGTTGAGCTCCAAATGCCTGATGGGGCAAAAACATTGTCGTGGGTGGTTTTGGGTACATGTCGTCAGTCGCCCCTCCCTCCGTGAAAGCAATGTCAGACAATCATTTTGTGCCTTTTTTCTTGCGGGCGCCATACTGCTTTCAGCAGACGGTGCAGTAGGACTGCAAACCATCCTCATCGAATGACTGCTTCCACTGCCACTCTGCTCTCCTGGTTGTCTCATAGGTCCTCTATATGACCGTCATCATCTGCCACTTCCGCTGCAACTCTGCTTGGCTGCTCTTGTCTCATCATACCACGGCAAGTGTGCAGCCCGCTCAGATGTTGTGTCCTGGCAGCAGACGGTGCAGTAGGTCTGCAAAATTGGTCATCCAACCACCGCTTCCCCTGCAACTCTGCTCTCCTGCAGATGCCATACCATGGCAAGCATGGAGCCCGCTCTGATCACCGCGGCAGTTATGAGCTTTGTAAACATCTCACGCATTATCATGCAGTATATGCAGAACCAGAATCTGCAAAAGCAGGCGAGGAGGCGACGGCAGCGCGGTAACGAGAGTGATGAGGACATGGACACGGACACAGACTTCTTTCAAAGCATGGGCTTCGGCAATTTGGCCATCCTGGTAGCAGTGGGGCAGGCTAATGCCATGGAACACCGATTCTGGGCCCAGAAAACAAGCATAGACTGGTGGGACTGCATAGTGTTGCAGGTCTAGGATGATTCTCAGTGGCTGCGAAACTTTCACATGCGTAAGGGCACTTTCATGGAACTTTGTCACTTGCTTTCCCCTGCCCTGAAGCGCAAGAATACCAGGATGAGAGCAGCCCTCACAGTACACAAGTAAGTGGCAATACCCCTCTGGAAGCTTGTAACACCACACAGCTATCAGTCAGTCGGGAATCAATTTGGAGTGGGCAAATCTACTGTGATCCAAGTCACCAATGCAATCACTGAGCTGCTGATATCAAGGGAAGTGACTCTGGGAAATGTGCAGGTTATAGTGGTTGGCTTTGCTGCAATGGGATTCCCTAACTGTGGTGGGGCGATAGGGATTTGCGGGATTCCATCTATCTTCGGACCGGAGCACCAAGGCAGCCAGTACATAAACCGCAAGGGGTACTTTTCAATGGTGCTGCAAGCACTGGTGGATCACAAGAGATGTTTCACCAACATCAACGTGGGATGGCCGGGAAAGATACATGATGCTCACATTTTCAGGAACTCTGGTCTGTATGAACAGCTGCCGCAAGGGACTTACTTTCCAGACCAGAAAATAACCGTTGGGGATGTTGAAATGCCTATAGTTATCCTTGGGGACCCAGCCTACCCCTTAATGCCATGGCTCATGAAGCCATACACAGTCACCCTGGACAGTAGTCAGGAACTGTTCAACTATAGGCTGAGCAAGTGCAGAATGGTGGTAGAATGTGTGTTTGGACGTTTAAAGGCGCGCTGGTGCAGTTTACTGACTCGATTAGACCTCAGCGAAACCAATATTCCCATTGTTATTACTGCTTGCTGTGTGCTACACAATATTTGTGAGAGTAAGGGGGAGACGTTTATGGCAGGATGGGAAGTTGAGGCAAATCGCCTGGCCTCTGATCACGCGCAGCCAGACACCAGGGTGATTAGAAGAGCACAGCAGGGTGCGCTGCGCATCAGAGAAACTTTGAAAACCAGTTTCATGGCTGACCAGGCTACGGTGTGACAGTTCTGTTTGTTTCTCCTTGATGAAAACCCACCCCCTTGGTTCACTCTACTTCCCTGTAAGCCAACCGCCCTCCCCTCCCCCCTTCGATCACCGCTTGCATAGGCAATAAAGTCATTGTTGTTTCAAATTCATGCATTCTTTATTAATTCGTCACACAAATAGGGGGATAACTGTCAAGGTAGCTTGGGAGGGGTGGGGTAGGAGGGAAGCACCGGATTGGGTGGGGGAGGAGGGAAGGACAAGGCCACACTGCCCTTCAAAACTTATTGAATGCCAGCCTTCTGTTGCTTGGGCAGTCCTCTGGGGTGGAGTGGTTGGGTGCCTGGAGCCCCCACCCCTCTTCCCCCACGCGTTCTTGGGTGTCTGGGTGAGGAGGCTATGGAACTTGGGGAGGAGGGCAGTTGGTTACACAGGGGCTGCAGTGGCGGTCAGTGCCTTTCCTGCACCTCAGCCATACACCGGAGCATATCAGTTTGATCTTCCCGTAGCCTCAGCATTGCATCCTGCCTCCTCCTCATCACGCTGCTGCCACCTCTCCTATTGCTCCAGCCTTCTGTCCTCTCGCGCGTCCCTCCTGTCCTCGTGTTCATTTTGTGCTTTCCTGGACTCTGCCATTGTCTGCCTCCATGCATTCTGCTGGGCTCTTTCAGTGCGGGAGGACTGCATGAGCTCAGAGAACATTTAATCACGAGTGCGTTTTTTTCGCCTTCGTATCTGCGCTAGCCTCTGGGACGGAGATGCTAGTGGCAGCGTTGAAACATTTGCAGCTGCGGGAGGGAAAAAAAAGGAGAGTAAAATTGAAAAAGACACATTGGCCATTTAAAAGGAGGGGCTGATGTTTTCGGGTTAACGTGCAGCACAAACCCAACTAAGCCCCCCCACCACCCAGTTCTCTGGAATGATCGCATCACACCCCCCCACCACCACATGGCTAACAGCGGGGATGATTTCTTTTCAGCCACAGGCGAACAGCTCAGTAGGAATGGCCACCTCTGAATGTCACCTTAATAAAATTGCCCTATTTTAACCAGGTGACCATGAACGATATCACTCTCCTGAGGATAACACAGAGAGACAGAGAATGGATGTTGCTTGAATGCTGGCAAACACTGGGACCACACGCTGCCATGCTTTCTTATGCAATGATTCTAGACTACGTGCTACTGGCCTAGCATAGTAAAGTGTCCTACCTTGGAGGATGCAATAAGGCTGCCCTCCCCAGAAACCTTTTGCAAAGGCTTTGGGAGTACTTCCAGGAGAGCTTCATTGAGATGTCCCTGGAGGATTTCCGCCCCATCCCCAGACACGTTAACAGACTTTTCCAGTGGCTGTACTGGCCGCGAATGCATCCCCAGTCTTCAGGGCAAATTAATCATTAAACACGCGTGCTTTTAAACCGTGTATTATATTTAAAAAGGTATGCTCACCAGAGGTGCCTTCTCTGCCTTCCAGGTCCGGGAGCCCGGGTTGGGAGAGTATTGGATCATGGTGATAAACAGTTCCTGGCTGTCACGGAGAATGGTTTCTCTGCTTGCCTGGTGTGCGCTATCTTCAACCTCCCCCTCCTCATCATCTTCCTCGTCCCCAAAATCCTCATCCCTGTTGCGTGAGACTCCCATGCAGGATTCCACGTACAGGTGTGGGGTAGTTGTAGGGGCACCCCCTAGAATTGCATGCAGCTCCTCATAGAAGTGGCATGTCTGGGGCTCTGACCCCGAGAGGGCGTTTGCCTCTTGGGTTTTTTGGTAGGCTTGCCTGAGCTCCTTACGTTTCACACGGCACTGTTGTGGGTCCCTGTTATAGGCTCTGTCCTTTATGTCCTTGGAGATTTTTTTCAAAGCACGGATTCATCTCCTTATATAACAATCAGATCCAGTACCTCCCGTTCGGTCCATGCTGGAGCTCTTTTGCAATTCTGGGACTCCATGGTCACCTCTGCTGATGAGATCTCCACAGTCACCTGTGCTGATCAGCGTGCCCTGCTGGCCAAACAGGAAATGAAATTCCAAAGTTTGCGGGGCTTTTTCTGTCTACCTGGCCAGTGCATCCGAGTTGAGAGTGCTGTCCAGAGCGGTCACAATGGAGCACTCTGGGATAGCTCCTGGAGGCCAATACCGTCAAATTGCGTGCACACGACCCCAAATGCGACCTGGCGATGTCAATTTCAGCACTAATCCCCTCGTCAGGGAGGAGTACAGAAATCGATTTTAAGAGCCCATTAAGTCGACAAAAATGGCTTTGTTGTGTGGACGGGTGGAGGGTGAAATCTATCTAACGCTGCTAAATTCGACCTAAACTCGTAGTGTAGGCCAGAGCTAAGAAAATTAAAAACAGATTTAAGCTAAATCGAAATAAGCTACTCTTAAATCAAAATAAGACTTGGTCTACACTTAAAAGTTAGGTTGACTTAGCTGTGTCAGTCTGAGATGTGAAAAAAACAACACCCTGACCTACATAGCTATCCTGACCTTTTCCCTGGTGTACCCAGTTGTGTCAATGGAAATGTGCTTCTGTCGACATAGCTAACTTTGCTTAGGAGGATGGTGTTCATACACCAACAGAAAAACACCTTTTGTCAGGTAGGCTGCATCTACTCTACAGCTTTATGCCGGCATAGCTACGCTGACATTGTAGCCTTAGGCCAGGTCACCACTACACACTTAGTTTGGTATAACTACGTGGCTCAGGGGTGTGAAAAATCCACACCCCTGAGCAACGTCATTATACCAACCTTAACCCCCCCCACGGAGACAGCACAATGTTGACAAGAGAGCTACATAGCTACCACCTCTCTCTGCCCTTAGAATATCAATACAGGGGATTGCACTGGACTAACTACACTGATTTAGCTAAACCATTGCACTAAGGAAAATAGATATGTGCATACAGAGTACTGTTTTTATTCATTTTATAGATTTATTTCTTAACAGCTTCTTCTTAACTTGGCAAAACACTAATTCTTTCAGGACTACATAGATCCCAAGTTCGAACTTTTAATATGAAACTGTTCTTTAGTTTACAAGTGCCAAAAAGTATCTCAGCAATATTTTCTGTGACTGTAAAACATTTTCCCTGTGCTTGGGTGATTAAAATAGCTGAACAGATTTTCTTCAAGTTATAAAATGAAAACGCATATCAGGGCAAAACCTGTCTTTTTCCAGAAAGTTATATGCTTAAAACAGAGACTTATGTTCTATTGTGATTGTAATGATAGTGTGACCAGTATGATTCTATAATAGATATTTTCAGGTTTATCCTTTGAACATAGTGAGGTATCTCACAGACTGAGCAGAGCTTTTGGTACTCCTTTGGTACCTCTGCTTTCTTACAATGAACTCTCCTCTTCTCAAGAGACAAGAGTAAGAAAAAAATGTGCCTCATTTTGCTAGTCAGGTGTCTTCTTTAAGGTCAATGTAGAGAATTGGAGACAACTGCTGAAATGGTTTCTTCCCTAAATGTAACTCTCCTTTTTGTGTTTTGTTCTTTTTTTAAAGACTCTGTTTAAAATATTTCCCTTTTTTGCTTAAGATTCTTCTTTGAATGTCTTCAAAGAATTAAACGTTCTTTTTGTGGCATCAGCATAGCCACAGAATCAGTTTTCTGAATAACTGGGTCATCTTCACTGCTGTTCTTATGATCTCTAGCAGTTTCTCAAGCTGAGTCAAAAAGGCTGGAAGCCTGCATATTGTTCTGCTGGAACCTTACTTATATGGGTAGTCACACTGACTTTAATGGGACTGCCTGTGTCAGTAAGAGCTGCAGAATCAGTCCCCTAATGTATAAGTATGATCAGCTCTTGCTGATTATTCTGTTACTTCACATACTGAAACTTCATCAGTTGCTGCTCGAGGCAGCCAGTTTCATCTGCTTGAGTCAGCTTTTGGCATTTTCAAATTTCCACATCACAGACTGCTCCCTATCGACATGCTTGTTATACTGTTATCTCTTATTGCTTAGAATATCTATTTGCTTGTGTTGTGGGAGCAGACAAAAGGACGTAGACAACAGGCTTGCCCACCACGTCAAATTTCTGCTCATCCCATCTTGAGCTGAACTTCTTCCATATTTTGATCTCTTTCCCCCAGCCCTGGCTATCTGGAATATATGGAATCCATGACTCCTTATTGCTGTGCTAAGCTAATCCATGACAATGAGTAATGCTATTTTTTGTACAGTAGGTGCATAGTGTATAATTATTCAAATAAGTATCCAATATAAAGCTTTGAGAACAAATATTTGAATATAAATATTTTCTTTATAAATTAATTTCTTACATTGTACGCTTTAAAAATGCTACAGACTAAGTAATTTTCCTGCTTCTGAATAATTTGTTTAGAGTGGATTTAGGTCTTTCATAGGTTTAGGACATTTGTAAATTGAAAAAGCTCATTGTGACCATGCTTTCACGAGCTTCTTGTGGCACGAATACCTATTTAGATGTAAATGTTCCACAGAAAAGCTGCCAAGTTTTCCTCCTAAGCCTTGGCAGGGAAACACTAGCTGGTGCTGTAGGCTCTGTTCTGCATGTGTGGAAAAGACATCTGATTTAAAAATAAATTCACAGTTAAGACGAGGGCTTTCCAAGTTTCCCAGGACATCCATTGGGAGTAACTTCTAATAAGAATATATGCTCCCTTGACGAACCCCTTTGAAAAAGCTCATGTTGTGAGCAGAAACCTTAAATATTGCACAACATATTAAAATGCTATATAGTACAGAAAATTGTTTTCTCATTCTAGAAACTGACTAGGAATGATATCAGTGTGTGATGCAAACCTATAAAATTATTTTCTATTTGCTGATTCTTCCAAAGAGAATTTTCGTGGAAAAAAGTAGTTTTTAAATTTAACTGCCACATGAGAGTATATATTAATGTATAAGTTTAAAACAATAGCCTACTTTTGCAGCTTTTTGCTCTGATTTTATCAATGTATCCTAGCCCCTATCCTGCTCATACAGCTTGTTTTCCTTATTGTATCTCTTTGACTAGAAGGGTATAATGGAATATGCTGTTTCCTTTCTGCTAGAGCTTTGAGTAATGCACTGCCACTTGCCAGCAGGGGGATGGTTTGCATCATTTCTGTAGTATACAGAGCCTGCAGATCACCAGGCTGATGTATTTCTGCCTCTAGCTTATAAAATGCAGTGTGGTTTCTTTGTACTTCAGGGAAACTATCATAAATTGATTGTCTTTTAGCTTGTAGTTTTGATCCCTTTTCTGTATAAGAAGCAAAGTGATTTAAAAACAAATTATATATGTTAAGGGCAGGATTAAATGCTTCAATATAATACATTTTAGAATAGTTATTTTAAAATTTGCTAACAGGTGAAGTATACCATAAATATATGTAATGTACTGTGACAAAGCTCTGTCCTTGCCTCCGTCGGTCCCACGTTTCCTGGCAGATTTCGCTAGCCTCAGAGGCTCACTGTGACCCTCCACATAACCCTTCTTTCTCTAGAGACAAGAGTCACAGTCTACTGAGCCATTTTCATCATAAGCCAGCAAGGGAGGTGAGGAGAAGTTATCCTTCCTTGCATAGTCTCTGTTGTGTCCCAGTCTCAGTGATTAATCAGGGGGCAAAGGTGGGGGGGAGCCCGGGCCCATCCTCTACTCTGGGCTCCAGCCCAGGGACCCTAATAGTATCAGCTATGGTAGCTGACCTTTTAGAAACATGACATGTACAATTCCCTGGGCTACTTCCCCCACAGCAGCCCTCGCTTCCTCAAGCTCCACTTCACCCTTACCTCAGGGCCTCCTTCCTTGTGCCTGATATGGTGTGTACTACTCGGCCTCTCCAACAGCACAACTTCCTCCCACAGCTCCTGACATGCACACCCATCTGACTGACTGGGAGGCTTTTAACTAGTTTCAGCCAGCCCCTGATTGGCTTCAGGTGTCCCAATCAACCTAGCATTCTCTCTGCCTTCTGGAAAGTTCTTAATTGGCCCCAGGTGTCTTAATTGACCTGGAGCAGCTTCCATTTCACTTAAGCTGGTACCAGGGATTTGTTTAGCCTGGAGCTAATATATCTGTCTCCCACTACTTTTCTGTAGCCATCTGGCCTTGCCCCGTCACAGTACATATCTTCAGAGGACTTAATGCAATCCAGCAGTCTGCTTCCTCCTGATTTCATCATCCATCAGTTGCAGAAGCCGCAAACAATTTCCTTGTACTTGTTGAACTTCACTCCTTGGGCTTAGTAGCGATCATTAATGCAGTAAATTAGGATTTCTAACATGCTTACACCTTTCTTTGTGAAAGGGCAGAAGGTTGGGCAGAAGGTTCACTACATTTCCTGGCCTCGATGTGTGTGGCCTAGCTGTTGCAACTTGTCAACTGGATAAGACTGCACAGCAGGTAGTGATATTATCTTATCAGAAATCAGTTAATCTCTGATATTTCTGCCGTAAGTAACAAAAAGAACCAAGCTGCCAGCAGAAAGTGCATTTTAGGGGAAAGCAGTGGCACAAATCACAGTTGAGCCTCCAGGATGGACATTGAGTTTCCAGTGCAGCCCTTGAAAGGAAGCAAAGTACTCTACTCTGACTTCCTGTGCTCTGTTGTTATTAAATATATCCACCTTTCCAACCCATCCTGTTACAGTCTGAGGCTTCACAGTTTAACAGGAGATTCAGGGCAGGTCTGATCAACAAGATTCCAGTGAGTAAGGCTTTATGCACACTTAAAACGCAACAGCAGAACCGCTGCTGTGCTGAAGCTGCGTCACTGTAGCACTTCCATGTAGACACTCACTACAGCGACAGGAGGGGTTATTCTGTTGCTGTAGTTAATCCACTTCCCCAAGAGGCATAAGCAAGGTTGATGCAAGAATTCTTGTATGATTTCACACTGTCTACACCAGAGGTTAAGTCATCTTCACTGTGTTGCTCAGGTGTGTGGATTTTGCATAGTCCTGAGCAACATAGCTGGCTTGACCTAACTTTTTAGTGTAGATCCGGCCTAAATCTGGAGAAGAACTAAGTAGAATAGCCTTGTGCTTAATTTACATTTTGGACACCAGAACAGTTCTCCCTTGTGGCTGACTTTTTCTGCGATACCCCATTAAGCCTGAGGACTCAGAATTGTGTCATGTTCAGTTACTGAAGGTATGTCTACACTGCAGTGTGAGCCTGTGCTTGAGCCTGGGCTCAAGCCTAACTCCCCTTGTATCTACACTGCAATTGCGCTAATCCAGGGTCCCAGGGCCCTGCAGGACTGGAGGGTCTGAGCTTGCGTTAATCCAAGAGTCAGGATCCAAGCCCTATTGCTTTGCAGTAGAGATGCAGCCCCGCTTGCCTGAGGTCCCGGGAGTCACCTGGAAGTATTCCACAATTCCCTGGGACAACTTCCTTTATTCTCTCTCTCTCTCAAAAGTCTTCAATCCACTCTAATGAAAACGGAAGCCATTCCCCTCCCCTTGGCAAATGGCAGCAGCTGAGGTCAGCATTAACCCAGTCTCTTCTGATCAACAATCTGCAAGTACATTATCAGACAGCCTCCTGGATTTGCAACGGAGAGCAAACTGATCAAACCTTTTGCAAAGCAAACTGCTTCCTGGCAAGGTACAGGGCAGGCAGTAAAGCTTTCCCACAGTGCACCACGTCTTAGGCTAGAGTGGCCACATTTCAGGGTTGGCGGAGGAGCACTAGGGTCTCTGGGATAAGATTACTTTGGCTTGGGTTTGCTCATTGCAGTGTGGACACTAGAGCCCTAAGTTCAAGCAAGGATTAGGAAAATCTTAACGTAGGGTTAAAATGCAATGTGGATGCTCAAGTCCAGGGTTCTCTAACACAGGTCAGCTGACTTGAGTCCTACTAAGCCTGGACTTATATTGCAGTGAAGACATATCCTGAGAGTTAACTGATTTCAAAGATTCTCACCACCCACTTCTAACACATGCCAGACTTACAGTCTGCCCAAACAGTTCTCAGATAACTTCACTGCTTACCTAAGGGGCATCAGAGTCACCGTCATCAAGTTCCTGTCCCATAAGACTGCAGTTCCTCTAGCTGGTTGGCTGAGAACAATGGAAAATGATCTCTCATTTAAAATAAATAAAGGAGCACAGGGAGTAGTTTATGCCCTATTTCTCTTGAAGCTTGTCAGGTCGAAACTGTGTACTTTGGGTTACATTAGTGTGCACATTGCATCCTTCAGTTACACAAAGACAAGGTGGATCATGAATATGTGTGAAATAAGAATTCAGAGTTTGACTTAACCAAGAAGGTAGTGACCACTTCTGTCTCTGATATCAACAATCATAGAAACCAAGTCAAACAAATAGTAGGCATCAGTGACTAAACATCCAAAGTGTTTTATGGTGTGTACACATTGTACTGCATTTCAAGTGATTCAACAGATAGTTATTTGTTTAGCTTACTTACAGTATAAAAGGCACGTTGGCTTCTAAAGACACCATTTCCAGATGGATTAATTATGAAGTAGTTGGAGCATATGAAGCCAAGAAAAAAGACATCCCTTTCCCTCCCCCATTCCAAAAGATCATCACAGCACACTCACAAAGGTAATGGCTAGTGATGTTGCAGAAGATATCTGAGTATGTTCCATGGATGTTTAAGGCACTACACAGTGGACCAGTAGGTATTGGCTGATTTACTTTGAGACACAAAGATAGTAGGTAAAATCTGATGAAGTGGTGAGGAATAAAAAATAATCAGATAGTGGAATAAGTATTACAGTAATTTTTTCCTAAAAATTCCTATCCTAGTCAGAATCAACCCTTCTATCAAACAAGAAACAAGCAAGAATAGCAGTGTTTTGGGTCTCTTTTCTTCTTAGCAAAGTTTGATTATGTCAGGTTGCCCTCCCCCCCCCCCCCCCCCACCTCCTACAAGCTGTTTTCTCCTGTGATGGTTTTCTCATATTTTTCTTTACACTTATCTGGGAAATCACTTTGATCTGGAAAAGAGGCAAAAAGGGGAAGCTCTCATTATGTCTTCTCACAGACACATGTTCCACCTGGTAGAAGAATGATTCCATGCAGGTGTGAAAATTTGCAGAAAACCTTTACAGGTAACGCTTAAACTGTCACAGAAAAATCTCTACTTACCATGTAGTGTTGTCAGCTTGGTTGAGTTTAAGGCATCCTACAATTTGCACTTCCTAGCCTAATTAATACTAAGAATATATCAGAGGAGACATGTTTGATCTCTTACGAAAGATCACATGTCCCATCTGGCAGGTGAGACATGTTAAAGGTATTACTAAAAGAATCATATTTGTACATAGTATGAGTGGAAAAGACATTTTGGGTCAACTAGTCTAGTTTTTGGCATTATATGAAGCCTATTTCCCTTACTACTATTGTTCCTTCTAGTAGTGTCTTAGGGCTTATCTACACTTAAAGCACTGCAGTGGTGCAGCTGCACCATTGTAGTGCTTCAGTGAAGACACTACCACACCAACGGGAGGGCTTCTCCTGTCAGCGCCAGTAATCCACCTCCCTGAGAGGCAGTAGCTAGGTTGATGGGAGAATTCACTTGTCTACATATCACTGCCACACTAGGGATTAGGTTGGTTTAACTGGGTTGTTCAGGAGTGTAGATTTTTCACACCCTTGAGCAATGTAGTTATACCAATCTAATTTCCTAGTGTAGACCAGGCCTTAGAGAATATATTCTTAAATCAGGAATCTTAAATGTTTCTGACCTACTTGACTTGTTCAGATCCAACAGAGTGGAAGGTTTATGTTGTGAAGTCAACCTTCTGAATGTGAAATGATTTAACATTGTCTTAGCCTGGAACAGTTATGAAAGGTCTGAACTCCCCTCAGTCATCTAAACAGGATGTTAGGTCTGAAATCTAATATGGAGCAGATCTTCAAATAATTTAGATGTGAAGTCGCACACATGAAATGGATGCCTTATTTCTGCATGTAATTACTAAATTAAGCATGCAAAGTGAGTAATTGCATGCACAAAAGGCCAGATAAGCAAAGGGCAGAAATAGCGGTTGTGGAATCAGTTTTTCCCACTTAGCAATGTTAAATGCAGCAGTAACCGTATCTAAGGGCTCATTTGTATTTGAATACAGTTTTGAATAATTGAGTTTCCTGACATAATGCTGACTGACTTGCTAACCAGTAAAAAAAACATGTTCAGCATCGTGTCATCTAACTCAGGGCTTGTCCATACAGAGACATAGTGTATATACATATTACATTCATAGTGCACATGAATGTAAATCTATTGCGCACTAGCTTGCTACATGCTAAGTCGCTGTGAGGACCCTGCTGTGACATACTGTGCAGCAAACTAGAGCCTTGTAGAGTCATGCCCTGGTTTGCCATGCGCTAAGTCTCCATGTGGACATGCCCTCAGTGGCTCAAAATCATGTTCATACTTTAAAAGTTTGCAGTGTAGATGAATCCTAATAGTTGTGTTGCTATATAAGGGCCATGTTCTATCCTCTGTCTTAGTACAACTCTCCTTCTGATGTCAGTGGGAGAACTACTGTTGATCTACGTCAGAGGTGGGCAAACTACAGCAGCCCGCGGGACCGTCCTGCTTGGCCCTTGAGCTCCTGGCTGGGGAGGCTAGCCCCCAGCTCCTCCCCTGCTGTCCCTCCTCCCCCACAGCCATGCCGCCGCGCGCTCCTGCAGGGCTGCGTGGCAGCGTGTCTGGCTCTGCCTGGGCGGCGCAGCTCCAAACATGCTGCTCTGAGTGGCATGGTAAGGGGGCCTAGTTCGGGGCCGGCAGGTCCCGGGGGATAGTCAGAGGGCAGGGAGCAGGGCATGGTTGGATAGGTGTGGGAGTCCCGGGGGGCCTGTCAGGGGGCAGTTGGATGGGGCGGAGGTTCTGGGGGAGTGGTCAGGGGATGGGGAATGGGGGTTGGAAAGGCGTGGGAGTCCCGGGGGGCCTGTCAGAGGGTGGGGGTATGGATAGGGGTCGGGGCAATCAGGGAGCAGGGGGGTTGGACAGGGGGTGGGAGTCCCGGGGGGGCCTGTCATGGAGCGGGGGGTCCCAGGATGGGGCGGTCAGGAGACAAGGAGCAGGGGGATTGGATGGGTGGAGGGTTCTGAGGTAGGCAGTCAGGGGGTGGGAAGTGGTAGAGGTGGATAGAGGACGGGGGCCAGGCTGTTTGGGGAGGCACAGCCTTCCCTACCTGGCCCGCTATATAGTTTTGTAACCCCAATGTGGCCCTCGGGCCAAAAATTTTGCCCACCCCTTATCTAAGTGGTATATTGGGCCTAACATTGTAGTCCAAGCCCACAGTTCATAATTAAAAATGTAATTTGGCCTTCTCCACAGAATGTTTGAAACACCTCAACTCTCACCCCTTTCACTCTGTTTTCGAATCTCTCTGTTGTATGATCATATTAACTATCTACTTGAATTTGAGGCTGCTCGTTAATATGTATTTTTACATGAATAGCTTTTGAAAGACTGATTATGTTTGCATCCGGCTACTTTCCCTCTGGAACACAAGTTGATTGAAGCTTGGTTATAAAAGAAATGTGCATTTTAAAATTATGTTATGCTATTAATTAAACTTTAATTTTAAAATATGTAATTCCAAAATTAATAAATATTAAGACATCCAAGATTCTCTATAAACATTAAGATTAGTCAAACTATTTCTGGGCAATATGTGAAATTTACTGACATGTAATGCCTTAAGTATATGAATTCTTTAAAATTAATCTTAATCCTAAAACTGTGTGTGGGAAATAAAGAGATTCTAAAGGAAACATAAAAGATTGTTTATGTAAATTTTGCTGAACCATAAAAACCACCGGTACATTATTTGCCTTTTATACAGAAGCAGGAAATGCAATTAGTACATTTTTGTATAGAAACTCGTATTCATTTACTCTGACTACTATATCTGAACAGTAGGATTATTTCATTGTACTCTATCAAAAGTCAAAAATAAACTAATTTTTATATCATCAAGTTAATTAATAGCCTTTAGGTAGGCATGAAATGTCAAGAAGGGAAAAGAAGTAACTAAGGTCAGAATCGTTTAGAAAATGAGAGAGGAGAGCTATAAACCCAAATGTTTACAGCTGCAAGTCTACCATCTAGTGTTGAGTAATTTTTGAACCAGTCTGAAATGTGTTCAGAGCACAGTTATGAATCATCATTAAGATGATGTCATGCTTCTGCACTAACTGTAGATTAGTATGCAGATGATAAATCAAAAAGCAGCCAAAAGCTTGGTTGGGGGAGTAATGCTCTCAGCAGTGAGGCAAGAGCATGAGCGACAACCTCAGGGCAGGTTTAAGAGTAGCAAACGTGTTAGTCTGTATCCACAAAAAGAAAAGGAGTACTTGTGGCACCTTAGAGACTAACAAATTTATTTGAGCATAAGCTTTCGTGAGCTACAGCTCACTTCATCGGATGCATTCAGTGGAAAATACAGTGGGGAGATTTATATACACAGAGAACATGAAACAATGGGTGTTACCATACACACTGTAACGAGAGACTAACAAATTTATTTGAGCATAAGCTTTTGTGTGGTACAGCTCACTTCATCGGATGCATTCAGTGGAAAATACAGTGGCGAGATTTGTATAACAAATTTATTTGAGCATAAGCTTTCGTGAGCTACAGCTCACCTCAGGGCAGACTGTTAGAAACAAGGGTACAAATCCCTAATTGGTTGTGAGTTCTAAACTTAGATTTCGTCAACCAACTGCACAAGTGCAAATTCCTCAGGCACTATAACAGCCTTCACAAAGAGTCAAAGACAGCCCCCTTGGGTACTCAGGTGTGTAGCTTATCTCTGTGATAGATGGTCCCTTACATCAAGAATCACACCAATATTCAGATTACTTCTGATCCCAAAGGGCCAGTCACCCCAGGTCAATTGCACTTTAGGTCTCACACCAAAGCCACTGCTTGTAGCCAATCCTATAGTAAACTATATGAAGACTTATTACATAGGAAAAGAAATAGAGAGTTAATTACAAGATTAAAGCAAGCAGACAGAGCAAACAAATGACTTAGGCCGTGTCTACTCTACTAAATTATGTTGACCTAACTTACATTGGCATACAGCCACCACAGTTATTAAAGTGTTTGTGTGTGTGCACATTTGGCTCCTTGTGTCAGTGGTGTGTGTTCTCACCAGGAGCGCTTGTATCGATTTGTATTGTCAGTGTGGAGGATTGGGGGGTTGCTCCTGGAGGCCAGTAACAGTTGATGTAAGCAATGCAGCGTCCACTAGGGTTGCCAACTGTCTAATCGAAGAAACCCAAACATTCTTGCCCTGCCCTTCCCTGTCCCTTCCCCTGTCCCCTCCATCCCCCCTCCCTCTGTTGCTCACTCTCCCCCACCCTCACTCACTCGCTCATTTTCACAGGGCCGGGGCAGGGGGTGGGAGTGCGGCCTTTGGTCTGAGGGGTGGGGCTGAGGGGTTTGGGGTGAGGGAGGGGACTCTGGGCTGAGCCTGGGTCTGGGGGTTGGGATGTAGGAGGGGGTGTGGGCTCTGGGAGAGAGTTTGGGTGTGCGCAGCAGCTCAGGACTGGGGCCGGGGATTGGGGTGCGGGAGGGGGCTGAGGGTGCGGGCTCTGAGAGGGAGTTCGGGTGAGGGAGGAGAATGGGGCAGGGGGTTGGGATCTGGGAGGGTGTAAGGGGTGCAGGCTCTGGCAGGGCCACTCTGACCTCGGGTGGCTCTCAGAAGCGATCGGCATGTCAGGCTCCTAGGCTCAGGGACGGCCAGATGGCTCTGTGCACTGCCCCTGCCTTCAGGCACCACCCATGCAGCTTTAATTGGCCGCGGTTCCTGGCCAATGGGAGCTGCGAAGTCGGTACACAGGGCAGGGGCAGCGCATGGAGACCCCAGGCTGCCCCTGCCCCTAGGAGCTGGATATGCCAGTCGCTTCCAGGAGCTGCGCAGAGCCAGGACAGGTAGGGAGCCTGCTGTAGCCCCACTGTGCCACCAACCGGACTTTTAGTGGCCTATTAAAATTTCCCAGATTGGTTTCAGCAGCTACCAGGAGATTGATTCCAATTCCGGGAGAGTCATGGCCAATCTGGGAGGGCTGGCAACCTTAGTGTCCACACAGACACTCCGTCGACTTAATTATGTCAACTGTGACTCTAAGCTGCTCAGGGAGATGGTGTTACTAAATCAGCATCGAGAGGCACTTATGTTGGTGGGAGCCAAATTTAAGTGAAGACGCTTCCACAGTTCGGACATCTAACCAAGTAGTGTAGATGAGGCTGTAGTCTTGGGTTTCAAAATGTAATATAGGCTTCTATAAATCAGCAAGCTCTATTTGGCCTTTAGGGTTAACACAGGCTTAGCAGCTGAGGATATCTTGCTTCTGCCTAGGAAAACCTTGGCCCCGTCCTCCACCTCTCTTCCCCACCGAGAGTCCAAGCAGAATAGAGATACCTAGTTGCTTTGGTTCAGGTTTTTATCCCCCTCCTGCCATGTGTTCTGAGCTACAAACTCAGCTTATGGGAGGAATCCATTTGCATCGCTCATTTTCCTGGAGAAGAGAGCAGAACAACACGAAGAGTCTTGAGTCGTTTTGTTGACGATTCCTCAGTGCAGATGGCTGGAGTTCCCAGTTGTAAGATTCACCCATAGCTAAGGCCCTACCAAATTCTTGGCCAATAAAAATACATCACGGACCTGTGAAATCTGGTCTTTTGTGTGCTCTTACCCTATACTATACAGATTTCACGGGGGAGACCAGCATTTCTCAAATTGGGGACCCTTGCGGGGGAGTAGAGGTGGGGGGGTCACAAGGTTATTTTAGGGGGGCCGCGGTATTGCCACCCTTACTTCTGCACTGCCTTCAGATCTGGGCAGCTGGAGACCAGCGGCTGGTGGCCGGGCACCTGGCTTTGAAGGTGGTGCCCCACCAGCAGTAGCACAGAAGTAAGGGTGGCAATTCCATACCATGCCATCCTTGCTTCTGCTGGCAGCGGCTCTGCCCCCAGAACTGGGCTCCTGGTCAGCAGCCGCCACTCTCCAGCTACTCAACTCTAAAGGCAGTGCCGCTGCCAGCAGCCATGCAGAAGTAAGGGTAGCAGTACTGCAACCCCCCTTACAATAGAAAATATTTACAGACATATAACATTTGAGTTCTTCACAATATGTTCATACAATATTTCAGTATATAAAAATGAAAGTACTTAACTTATAAGGCTCTTCCAAATGAGGGCAAAACTATCACTAGGAGAGTAACTGACATTTTAATTTACAGTAAAAATGTGTATCTGCAAGGTAGGAGTTGGGGTTTTATGCCTGGTGCAGAAATTATCCAAGTAAGAAAATCATATTTATTTTGAAACTTTAGGTCTGATTTTTCCTCTAGTGTGTGTTATAGTCCAAAAGATACCCTATACTAACCCAGAATTGCTGAATAGAACACTTTTCTTCAATGGAAAAGATTTCAGTATAATTTTTCCTTCATTTAATTATCATGCTGAATGGAAAGACAGGGCTTTTTTCTAATAATATTTGTAGTTTGTATTACATAACTATGACAACATCTGGCTCAGCTGTTGGCCACTGAACCTTTTTATTTTGTGGTGAGGTGTGTGAACAGCTTTCAGTTTAAGCACTTGTGATCAGCTCCCAAATCTGAGCATTGGGTTTTCCTAACCCGGGTTGTGAGCAGCCACTAGTTACTCTGTCCTTACTATTAATAGTTGCACTTGTGTGTGTTGCTAGGACTTCTGGATAGATCCAGTGGTTTTTAGTGCTTCAATAAGGTGAGCCATTGTATAATTTATTCCCAGTAAACAATGGAATAATTTGTCTGCCCTTCTGCACTCATTGGGGGAATTGTGGGATACATCAGAGGACTGTCAACATTCAAGTGATTTAGCCTGCATCCCCACCGCAAAGTGTGCAGGTTACTAGTTTGAGTGAAAGCAGCACTTGGGCGTTAGCCTATAGCCCCAGATAAAATGGCTAGCCTGGATTAAAATCACCACCAAACTCCGGACAGAGGTTTTTATGTGTGGGTGAGAGCCAAATTAGAGACAACACCCAAATAAGAGCCCAAGTTAATTCTGCAGTGAAGATATATCCTGAAACAACTTTAAAGAGTTTGAATGTACCATTAAATTAACATATCGTTCTCCATATGGTTTGAATGATGTGTCAACTTTCAACTGCAGTTATTAAACTGTATCTGGGAGAGTATGAGGATGCTGCTTATTTTTATGTTAATAAGCACCGGAAGTCATATTTTGTCCCAGGTGCTGGAAGATAAGGCAGCAGCTATAATTCCATATTTTCCTGATGTAGTTCTATACTAACAGACTGCCTTCACTTTTGTTAATATGCTGTACAAAAAACTGACTGTTTATTAAGCATGATTTGTCATCAGACTGTCTTAATACCGGGAACTCTCAGAGAAGGATCTCAAATATCAATATGTGCATTCTTCTACATGCCGCACCAGATCACTTGTGATGTTCTCCTTCTCATTCACTTTACCACAATCCAATATAAAGAAGCCATGGGGTCACCGAATGAGATTTTCACATTGATCCCCAAAACCATGAAGCCAAGGGTATTCAAAATTGAAAAATCAAGCTACCAGTCTTCTTAAATTCAACTGCCAGGTGGAGAAATAGGCTGTCCCATATGCTGTTAGATGATTTTGTATTTGAATTGTTTTCTTTAAGATATTCTCATGTTATTTGAACGTTTGCAGTCATTGTGTAGTGTAAGCACATTTCTTTGTGAATTAAAATGATATTCTATTTAGACTTCTGTCCTAATTGGCTGTTTTTTTTTCTGATTCCCCCTCCCTCCCCACAATTTAACTAATAAATTTTTCAGTGAGACAAGAATCATGGCTTCCTCAGAATATGATATTTTAAAGGCTATATAAAATTAGCAACTTGCTAGTGAAATGGTGATACAAGGATGTGAGTCATACTATGGGGCATCATTTTTAATTTGGGTCCCTAATTTGCACGCATAAATCCAAATATTGTGTGCTCAAGTGAGCTGTTAGACATCAGAGTTTGAATGCAGTGTAGTGGTAGCCATGTCGGTCCCAGGATATTAGAAAGACAAGGTGGGCAAGGTAATATCTTTTATTGGACCAACTTCTGTTGGTGAGAGAGACAAGCTTTCGAGCCACACAGAGCTCTTCTTCAAGGCTGAAGAAGACTGAAGTCTTAAAGAGCTATCAGGGGCTCGAAAGCTTGTCTCTTTCACCGACAGAAGTTGGTCCAACCAAAAATATTACCTCGCGCACCTTGTCTCTCCATAGTTAAATACACAGTCAAATAACAAGGACACTCTATGTCTAAATTTGAATTAAACATTCCTCCTGAGGTTGTCCATTCCTTGACAAAAAGCCCTGCATTTTGGATGTCTTTATTAATGAATACAGGGTAGACTACAGATTCTTCCTTTTAAGCTGAGTATTTGCTTAAAGATCAAAATATACTCACTCAGATGTTTATGAATACTTTCATATCAGAATATGATCAATAGACAAATCCTTTGTTTCATTAGCATTGCTTTAAAATTTTGTTGTAGTAATTTAAAGACAAGTAACCACACTGTTCTTGTTTGAATAATGAAAATATCCTCAATCTTTTGAACAGTGTTTGCAATTACTTCAATGGCTTTAAGGGGTAAACATTTTCAGAGGTGCCTAAGCCTCATTTTCAAATATAATTGAAGCACTTAGGAGCCTGAGTCCCATTGGCTTTCAATGCAATTTAGGCTCCTAAGTGTCTTAAATTTCTTTAGAAAATTGGACCTAGGCACTTTTGAAAATTTTATCCAGGATTTATAGGCTATACATTACCTGTAAAGAACAACTTGCTTTTGAACCTATCTTAACCTTTGGTTTACTTACATACAAACAGCCAGCCATGGTAAAAGTACTGTCCGTGGAATGTGGTAGTTCTACAAAAGACACAGTAGAAATAGTTACTCATAGTGTCTGATACTACAGTTATATTCCCAAAAGTACAGTTTATTGTAGTGGAACTCGCACTGTGGTCTGTAAAATGTTTCTATCAAGGGCTTGGGAATCAGCAGAGTAGGCTTATGTGCCTGACTCAGAAAGTTGGAGTGGTAGCAAAAATGCAAGGATAAAACTCAAATGAAAAGTGTTCATGAGAATTGAGGATTTGAGGCCAAAGAAGGGGCACTTGGTGCTATTAATAATAATAAATTAAAATACCCCTGGCACTGAACTCCCATTGACTCCAGTGGTGCTGGATTGAGCATTTGGGCACACAACTCCTTTTAGCTATAATAGTTAAAAATAATAATCCAGTGTCATGTCTGAAAGTTATCAACCAAGAATATGGTGCTCCTCTTTATCTTCACTCTGCAGTAGGTATTAACCAAAAAAACGCAAAAAAAGTCTCAAAGAAGAAATTAGGTACACTATCATGTGATGTGCTAGCAGGATTGCAACCAGTGCGCTGTGATGCTTCTCAGAAATTAATAACCAGAAGAACATAAGAATAATCATCCCAAATTACAGATTCACAGAGCACCCAAATACTAAGATGATGGCTTCACTTTTCCCTACACTGACATCTTGTGGTCAGTTTATATGATGACAGATATATATGTGTATATGAGGGATGGATTAATTGCTTGTGAAAAAAGAAAAGCAATGCATGAATTGACGTTTGCCAAGTCTTTTTGCAAAGCATGCTCTATAAATTTATTTGTACAAATTATCTGAAAGTTGCCTGTAGATAAAACAATGTAAATGTTTACAAAAACAAAACTTTCAAAAAAATAATTTTGCTGATTTACACCCAAAGCATCCTTTTAAGCTCTGAAAACTCATTACATGTATGTGGTTTGTGTGTGAAGTGGCCTTATGTCTATGGTAAAATGTTGAACTCATTAATAGATGTAGGACTTTTATTATTTCTATAATACAGTGAGTGATCCTGCTGCTTTTTAGTTTAATTTGTAAAATTATAATAAACAATCCTACTACTGCAATTAAAAGGAAAACATGGAATTTTTAACTATTTTTAAATTATTTTCTCTATAGTCTTAGTTCTGGCATTTCCTAACTTTTGAGTGTTTGACTTCACAACCTTAATTTCTTTTAACGTAGAGGTGTGTCTGTTTGATTTCCTAGCTTTTCAACAAAGCAAACTGAAAACATATTCCATCAGGTGTCAGGTGGGTCATCAGGTCGGAACCTTTAGATTCACTGCACAGACATCTGCCACGAATGGAATAGCTTACAGCAATAGTGGGTTGTCATAATCTGTGTAGAGCAGCATTGGGGAGTGGGGAAGATAAAATACTTTGCCAGTGTGTTTCACGATTTGCTGGTAGCAGAGGAATGGTCAGACTCAGAAATCATGGATTCCATTCCAGACGCTGGAGGAGACACTTCTGCTTGTTCCCTCTCCCCTTGCCAAGCTTGACTGCCCTCCACCTGCAATTCCATGAGCTTTTTGTCTAGCTATTCCCAGTTTCATTTCTCCTCTCCCCAGCTCTTTGTCCCCAGTCTCCTTGTCTGTCAGTCCTAGTTTGCCCCCATCCCAGCTCCTTGTCCAGTCTGTTTCTCTTTGCCTGCCTGCCTGCCAAGTACATTCCCTGTCCAAACTGGCTCCCAGTCTCCCACCCTGGGCTCCTCATCCAGTCGTCTTTCCCCCAGCTCTTTGTCCCAATCTCTTTCTCCAGTCAGTCCCAGTTGTCCCCCTCCCTGTCCACTTCCTCTTCCTTTTGCCCCACTGGTTCCCAGCCTTTCCCACCAGCTACTCATCCAGTCTCAATCTGAAGTGAGCTGTAGCTCACGAAAGTTTATGCTCTAATAAATTTGTTAGTCTCTAAGGTGCCACAAGTACTCCTTTTCTTTTTATGGATACAGACTAACACGGCTGCTACTCTGAAACCACTCATCTCTGGCTCCCAGAACCTCCACCCCCATTTCCCTCCTGGGTTCCCAGTCTCCCCTGAGATCAGACTACATTATGTAATGGTGATTTCTAGACTTGAAGTCTATGAATCTGCTGCCCCTCCATTTCCCAGTCCCAGTTTCAATCCAACTGTCTCCCAATCCCAGTCTCCTTCCCTAGCCAGTCCCAGTCTTTCCACCACACCAGCCATGTGTCCTTCCTTGTCCCTCCACTGCTCTCTCCAGTGTGGCTCTTGTCCCTTCCATATTCGATTCAGGCAGTTTCCTCTTCTGTGCTCCAGCAAGGGGCGGGGGGGACACATTGAGAGCACAAAATCGACAAGCTCTTTGCTCAATGTTCCAGTGCCCAGTTGAAGCACATACTTGCAGCAGGCCCAATCTGCAGTTGCAGGGAATATTCTGCTCATCCCTGAACTGCAGCATTCCCCAGTGTAGATGGAATCTTCAGAGCTTTTAGCTGCAACACTCTAGCAAGTCTCTAATGAGCATATGCTAACTGATTTTTCAAGAAGCCTGTAACTTCGCCACAGTTGAGTGGAATTCCAGGGAGAAACCAAAAGGCACATCCCTGACACAAAGACCACCACCTGCAAATTTTCAAGTCCTTGCTTCAAGAACGAAAGCACTAGAGAGGTCTAAAAAAAAGGTCACCAGAATTTTTTAACATGGGCAAAACAAAATATTTTTTAATAGTCTCATTCTCAGAAATGTCTGAGAACTGTTTTGGCTAAAACTTTCCAGGAAAATTCAGCCTGAGGAAAATTCAGCATGGAAAAATTCAATCCAGACAGAGTCTGGTAAAGTTATAAGCAGGGTCTTATAATGGGAAGTGTCAGGCAACCTTAATAATAGGTTGTGCTGCCAGCCTATTATACATATATACACTGCTGATCTGACCATCTAAGTAGTTTAACAGATTTGCTAATGAAGACTGGACAAAATACAGAGACCTTTTCTGAATGTTATATGATTATTATATTTAGGATTAAGATTTGTATGGTTTTATCTTGACCTAAATTTCCTTGATTTCTTGTAGAGTAATTATTTGGTGTTCATGGCAGAACTTTTCTGGTGGTTTGAAGTGGTGAAGCCATCATTTGTACAGCCTCGTGTTGTCATTAATCCCCAAGGTAACAAAGTATTTGTTTTTGATTTCATGTTAACCAGTGCTGTACAAGCCCCATAGAGTTCAGGTTTCTATAGTGTAAACAGATTTAATCTACAATTCAGTTCACAGAGCTTGGCTACAGACCAGCCCCTTAAAGAGCTGAAAAGTGACTATGTAAACAGGAAACCTTCCTTGTATGAAATTTGAATGTATTTCTCAGGAATCAACAAAGCTGAGAGGCAGATTCCTCTTCCTTCTCATACATCATCAACAGACATGATGATTAAAGTCTTCTCTAGACCAGGAAAATTTGCTTAGCTGTAACTACATTGGTGTAATCTAGATAAGCCTTAAATTCCACTCATTTATAATCTGTGAAAACCCTGTAAATGCAGTGGGATTTTGTAGACATACCGAGTGCAGAATTTCACCCATATAATATTTTATTGGTGAGAATAAGACACAAAAGTGAAAGTACTCAGGGCAGAGTGGTGAACAGATCAAACAACTACAGGGAGGAATGACAAAACGCTGCACCTGCATAGCAAAAATCATTTCAGGCACAATCTTTCTTCAGCAGTTTTTCAGATTGATAAATCTGCCTCTCAGGCAGACCTTTTAGAGACTGTGGAGGCAAGGCAAGAATTATGTGCTATAGTACCATGGTCTCAGCACTGACACCTGGGATCACAGTTCTGTTGTGTAGGCTTTTACTGCCTTAATATTTTTTCATGCATATATTGTATAATAAACAAAACATCTGGAAAAAATAATTTTAAATGGTGCTAACTAAGTTATGATGTAGCCCAAATATTTCAAAATGAAAAACTTGCAAAAATCATTTTTTTCCTCTTGAAATTTTCCTCAGAAAACAAAATACTTGGTGGCTTTTTCAGTTTTTTGATTTATCAGCATTTCTTTGTGCCTCCTATTCTTCCTCTCTCCCTTTTCAGTGGCAAAATGGGGAAAAGGGGAGAGAAGAGGGGCTAAGAAAAAAAAGAACACTTTTCATTTAAAAAATTGAAAAAATTAAAACTTACTTGTGTAAGCTTATGGAATAAAAATTACTTCAGAATATTTCAGCCAGCTTTGTTGATAAGGTTTTGAACTGCATGATAAACTAAAATAATGTGGAGGTTTTGTCTTCTATTTTGCAGCTGAACCTGTGAAAGATGCATCTTCTGTTCCTATTTTGAATGCTAATAGAAGAAACTATATGGATAGTTCATGTGGTTCTGACTTTATAACCAGGTAATATCAGTTTCTTTTGTACCGTTTTATATTTCTCCCCCTTCCACTCAAATCAAGCACAAATATTTGATTATTTTCTGATGCCCTTTCTTGAAATGTCCAGAGGGTGTATTACCAAATAATAGGTGAAGCCAAATTTCTTATACATGATTCTGTAAACATAAAGCAAAAGACTGCTAGCAACTATTATAGAATTTTCTGAACCTGGTCCCATTGATTCCTTTTCATTCTGTGTAAGAATACATATGAAAAAATTGAGAAACCTTGTTAAATTCTGAAAATAAATTTAGTTATGAAAGTGCAGACCAATAGTTCAGACTAGAACCAGAATTGCTTGTAATATGGAAGCCTGCCCCACATAGCTCTGACCGGGTGCCTCATCAATGAGATTCATTATCTGCATTTCCGGTTCTGGGCTTCACTTTTTCATAATCTCTCAGTCCTGCAAGTCATGAAGGCACTCAACTCTCATTTAAGTCAGAGGGAACTGAATCTACTTAGCACCTCACAGGATTGGGCCCATTCAGAGAGTTTGCAGTTCATCATCTTCTGTACAGTGGAGACCAGAATGGAAATAATAAACTCTGATTTGCTTGTGATCTACAATATAGAGGATTTGAACTCTGCCACCAGTGCGCTAACATACTGTACCACAAGGAACCCTTGAATCTGGAGATGCAACATGCAAACCAGTCAGTGTGTTCAACTCCAGCAGCCCCAAAACTTGAATGTATGTTATCAGGCTTCACAGCTTGTCCCAGTAAGATGCTATGTAAAATAACCAATTGTTTTTGTTGCTTTTTAGCGTTCTTGCAATATTTGCACTTAAAATAGTTACTTAGGCTATGTCTACACTACCGCGGTAAGTCGACCTATGCTACACAACTTCAGCTACATGAATACCATAGCTGGAGTCGACATACTTCAGGTCGAGTTACCACAGGGTCTTCATCGTGGTGAGTCAACGGGAGTAAATCTCCCGTCGACTTACCTTACTCTTCTCATCGGGGGTAGAGTACAGGGGTTGACTGGAGAGCGATCTGCAGTCGATTTGGTGGGTCTTTACTAGACCCACTAAGTCGACCGCTGTTGGATCAATCTCAGAGCATCGATCCCCGCTGTAGTGTAGACTTGCCCTTAGAACTAGCCATTCAAAGCAGAGGAATGAATGCTTCAATGGAAGAGCCTCTTGAAGTACTAGAGATCACATTCTTGGAGATGGAAAAAGGATAAAGCCTTTTCCTTGTCATACTGGTAGTGCACCTATATATTGGTGTGATGGGTGCCTTTAGAAAACCATTTATAATGCTACTTCTGGTGGTAACAGGTAGATTAATTATAGCAGAAGGGGATTTAGACAGACTAACACACAGAAATTATGATGACTGAAGAAACAGGGAGAAAATCTCAGGCATGACTTTTTCTGCCTGGCAGCCATTGTTGAACTATGTTAAACTTTGTTCAGCATATATGAGGCCAAGAAAAGAGCCTGTTTTCCTGAAATCCAAAGTGAAGTGAAAGGAAAAATACAGAAAAGACCAAATGCTGGTCTCACAGTGGCACATCTTTATACTAGCTCTTAGGGTCATGAATTCTTAACTGAGGCAAAATCAAAATGTGGCATAGTTTATTATGAGGAAATCCTAACATTTTGAAAGAGTGGGAGCCCAGAGTAGTGTATTCACTAAATATGTTGTGCTTTTGTTGATATTAAAAATAGGGCTGTCAATTAATTGCAGTTAACTCACGCGATTAACTCAAAAAAATTAATCGTGATTTTAAAAATTAATCACAATTAATCACACTTATAACAATAGAATACCTATCTAAATTTATTGAATATTTTGATGTTTTTCTACATTTTTAATATTGATTTCAATTACAACACAGAATACAAAGTGCACAGTGCTCACTTTATATTATTATTTTTTATTACAAATATATGCACTGTAAAAATGATAAACAAAAGAAATAGTATTTTTCAGTTCACCCCATAGAAGTACTGAAGTGCAATCTCTTTATCGTGAAAGTGTAACTTACAAACGCAGATTTTTTTTTGGTTACATAACTGCACTCAAAAACAACAGTGTAAAACTTTAGAGCCTACACGTCCGCTCAATCCAAAGTCTTATTCTGCCAATTGCTAAAACAAACAAGTTTGTTTACATTGACGGGAGAATGCTTCTTATTTACAACGTCACCTGAAAGTGAGAACAGGTGTTTGCATGGCACTTTTGTAGCCGGTGTTGCAAGGTATTTACATGCCAGATATGCTAAACATTCATATGCCCCTTCCAGCTTCGGCCACCATTCCAGAGAACATGCTTCCATGTTGATGATGCTCATTAAAAAAAAATGCATCAATTAAATTTGTAACTGTACTCCTTCAGGGGAAAATTGTATGTCTCCTGCTCTGTTTTACCCGCATTCTGCATATTTTCATGTTATTACAGTCTTGGATGATGACCCAGCACATGTTCGTTTTAAGAACATTTTCACAGCAGATTTGACAAAACGCAAAGAAGGTACTGATGTGAGATTTCTAAAAATAGCTACAGCACTCGACCCAAGGTTTAAGAATCTGAAGTGCCTTCCAAAATCTGAGAGGGACGATGTGTGGAGCATGCTTTTAGAAGTCTTAAAAGAGCAGCATTCTAATGTGGAAACTACACAACTCAAACCACCAAAAAAGAAAATCAGCCTTCTGCTGGTGGCATCTGACTCAGATGACGAAAATGAACATCTGTCAGTTCGCACTGCTTTGCATCATTATCAAGCGGAACCCATCATCAGCATGGAAGCATGTCCTCTGTAATGGTGGTTGAAGCATGAAGGGACATATGAATCTTTAGCGCATCTGGCATGTAAATATCTTGCAACGCCAACCATGTGAATGCCTGTTCTCACTTTCAGGTGATATTGTAAACAAGAAGCAGACAGCATTATCTCCTGCAAATTGTAACCAGCCCTGTTTGTCTGAATGATTGGTTGACCAGAAAGTAGGACTGAGTGGACTTGTAGGCTCTAAAATTTTATATTGTTTTATTTTTTAATGCAGTTGGGCTTTTTGTACATAATTCTACATTTGTAAGTTCAACTTTCATGATAAAGAGATTGCAGTACAATACTTGTATGAGGTGAATTGAAAAATACAATTTTTTTGTTTTTTACAGTGCAAATATTTGTAATCAAAAATATATATAAAGTGAGCACTGTACACTTTGTATTCTGTGTTGTAATTGAAATTAATATATTTGAAAATGTAGTAAAATCCAAAAATATATAAAATAAATGGTATTCTATTGTTTAACAGCGTGATTAATCATGATTAATTTTTTTAATCGCTTGACAGCCCTAATTAAAAACTTTAAATTCATTTTGACTTTAGTCTCCCAGTTAAGTTGCGTTACAGTTGTGGAGTCAGTGTATGTCTTCTTTTCATTTTGTTCTCTTGCTCACAGTACAGTAGAGATTGTGGAGAAGTTTACCTTATCTCTGCTTAATCTTTTGTTTGATGGAGCCAGAGAAGGCCTTCAGTTGAACAGAAGTGGAACATGTGTTGTATGATTGTCACATTTCAATATGGGCAATAGATTTATTGATTATGACTTCGGGGCACAGAAGGAAGATAAAATTAGCATTGTAATTGGCTACTTGTCATATTATTTTTATTTAGCTAACCTGGTTAATCATGCTCAGTCTCTTCTGAGTGATAGAATAGAGAAACCTGTTGTTGTAGCAACCAGGCAAGGTACCAACAAACTTCAACAGGACTTTATTTTTAAAGTGGAAACCTCTTTACCAAGCTGCTGCTGGACCCTCGGTAGCTCTCACTCAGCCTCCTCTACTCCTCTCCCCTCTTTTCTGTTTCCTGTCCTTTCAGACACCCAACAGCCAGTGCTCCCAGTTCTAACAATTACAAGCAGCATCTAAATACCACATTCCCTCCTCTCTTAAGAAACTCTCCCAATTAAAATAAACATTGTTGTTCTAACCACACGAACCAATATGAAATATATACTGTTGGAAGAAATATTACACTGAAAACACTGTAGATACTACATAACATAGTCTCTAGTCCAGACAGGTGGTCATCTGGGTCTGACAGGCCATCTCTCAAGCCCAGGTTCCACTACAAATGTCTTGGTGTGTTGATACTACAGTGAAGTCATCTAATGCAGACTGGGTGTTGGCATAATCTCCTCTTGGTGCATAGGCAGATGCAAGATAAGAAGCATTCCATACCTGCCTATCAGAAAGTCGATAGGTGTAAGGTCCCTTCTTCTCTATTATTTTAAGAGGAGCTGTGAATTTATGGTCCCCTTTGCATAAAATTCCAGGTTTTCATATTCTAACAAAGGAACCACACTCAAACTTTGGTTCCTTAGCACCCCGCCGCTTGTCTGTGAAAGCCTTATACTTTGCTTGGTTCTGTTCAACTGTTTTTCTCACATCATCCTCGGTTGAGGCACCAGGTCGTGCCTTTAACAATCCAGCAATGTTCAGTTTAGTATTCATCTGTTTCCCATGCAGTAACTCTGCGGGTGATCTTTGCATTGTGGCATGTCATGTAGCCTAGTATGCTTGCAAGAAATCAGTAGTGAAGAGTATCCACAATTGCCCTTCCAGTTCAGCCGATTGCAAACTCTCTTTCAAACTTCTATTAAACCGTTCGATTTCCCCATTGGCTTGAGGGTAATATAGGGATGATCTTCTGTGTAAAATGTTTCTCTCTGCTAGAAAAGTTTCAAAATCCAGGGAAGTAAATTGACTACCATTATCTGAAACCAGTTCTTTGGGGTTACCTTCCCTGCTAAAAACTGAAGAGAGGAACTTAATTACTGTAGCAGAAGAGATTTGCGATGTAAACACTATCTCAGGCCATTTACTGAAATAGTCTATTAAAGTGATGGCATAACGGCAATCACTTGGAGCAGTATCAAAGGGTCCTACAATGTCAATCACCACTTTTTCCCATGCAGATTCAGGAAGAGGAACAGGCTGTAATGGAGGGGTATATGTCACTGCTGTCTTATCATGCATTTGGCAAGTGACACAGGACTTTATGAGTGCTTCAGTTTCAGAGTCCATCCCTGGCCACCAATACAGATCCCGTAGTCGTTGTTTGGTTCTGACAATTCCTTGATGAGTATCGTGTGCAGGTGTATGAGTTTTGACTGTAATTCTTCTGGCACAAGTAGCTGGTGTGTACCTCATAGCACACAGCCATCAAGCAAAGAAAGTTCATCCCGAACTCTAAAATAAGGCAGCAAAACTGGGTCAAGGTTTTTAGGGTTACTGGGCCATCTTTTTGTCAGAAATTCCCATAGTTTTTGTTGAATTGGACGCGCTGAACAGGCAGCTTGAAATTGTTCTCTTGTAACTGCAGTAAGAGTGCTTGTAATAAGCGCAACTACTGCATCCTCATCCTCCGGTGGACCATCTGGTGACGGCAAAGGCAGGCGAGAAAGGCAATCAGCTACCACATTTTGGTTTCCTGGCTTATATTCCAGTTCATAATTGAAAGAGAGTAGTCTTGCAGACCATCTAGCAATATGATATCGTGCTCTTCCCAGTCCTTTCGTGGTGAGCAACATCGTCAAAGGACTGTGGTCTGTGCGCAACTTGAACGTGCGGCCCCACAGGTAAGTTCTCCATTTTTCAGTCGCCCAGACACAAGCAAGTGCTTCTTTTTCAACTGTAGAATATTTTCTCTCAGCATTACTTAGTGTCCTTGAAGCAAATGCAACAGTCCTCTCTGTGTTGTTCTCATGAAGTTGTGTGAGGAAAGCCCCAAGTCCATAATCAGAAGCATCAGTAGTTACAATTGTGGGCAATGCAGGACTGAATAGTGCAAGTACTGGACTATGTACAATCAAGTCTTTCACCGTTTCGAAACTAGCTTGTGCATCCATTGTCCACACTAAGGGTGAACTTCTCCATAGTAATTCTTGTAACGGTTCGATGACAGAAGCATAATTGGGAATGAATTTTGCATACCAGGAGGTAAGACCCAAGAAGGAACGTAAGGTTTGCAAATCTGTTGGAGGAGGAGCATTTGAAATTGCCAGGATATGATCTGGATCAGGTTTTAGTCCAGCCTGTGAAATTGTATGCCCCAGAAAGGAGAATTCAGTTTGTCTAAATTTGCATTTGGACCTATTGAGCTTGAGTCCTGCTTTGTTGATGCAGTTTAGTACAGACTGCAGGTTATTGTCATGCTCCTCAGAATTATTTCCAAACACAATAATATCATCCAGATAGCACTGAACTCCATGTTGATTCTTCAGAATCAATTACATCATTTTTTGAAAGGCACTTGGGGCAGATGTGAGACGGTATGGAACACGTTTAAAATGAAATAGTCCCTCATGTGTAATAAATGCTGTGAGGTCTCTGCTATCTTCATGCAATATAACCTGGTAGTATGCAGTCTGCAAATCAAGAGTAGAAAGCATCTTTTCTCCATTGAGTTCTGCAAATACTTCTATGTGAGGAAGAGGATGGCTGTCAATCACAATAGCTTTATTTGGCTCCCTTAAGTCCACACAAAGGCGAATGCCTCCACCCTTCTTCTGCATCACTACTATAGGTGAAACCTATTCCGAGGAGTCGATCTCTTCAATAATGTCCTTTTGAACAAGTTTTCTAAGTTCCTCTGAAACAACTTCCCTGACTGAAAATGGTAAGCATTGTAACTTCTGTCGTACAGGCATCACATTATTCTGCATTTTAACTTTATGCAGAAGCCCATAAGCACAGCCGAGTTTCTTTTCAACCTGGTGTTGGGTCCCAGCTGAAACTGGTGTGTGTACCACAAGAGTGCTTTGCTGTGGAAGATCAATTCATCCATTAACTACCCTGAGATTTAAAGCAGCCAATAAATCTCTGCCAAGGATAGGAGTGCCTTTGTGGACAATGTAGAACTCTGCAGTTACACAGCAATCACCAAAAGTAACCATCGTTGGCAGGCAGCCATGTACTTGACTATGGTTTTTCAAATAGCACACCAAGTGAAGTTTGGGTTCAGTAAGAGGCACATCTTTAAAGTAATGCAAATAGATGAATCAGGTAGTATAGATAATGCTGAGCCAGTGTCCAACATTAGCTGAATAGAGTGTGATTTGCCAGAGGGTATGGCGGAATCGTTTACCGTGCACTTTATTTGTTCTGGAATATGTGCAGTAGTGATTTTGTCCACGCTCAGCACAGTAACGTCTGGTATTGTAACTGCATGCACTTGTTGATTGAACTGGCTGCTGCAACATACTTTAGCAAAATGCCCAACCTTTTTGCAATAATTGCACTGAGCTACTTTTGCCAGACTTCCTGTATAGCTTGCAAGGTGTTGTGGGGATCCACAGCAAAAGCATGCTTTTACTGTATTTTTAATTTTCTGATTCGGTAGTTTTTCATTAGTTTTCCTCTTGTAATCAGTCATTTGTCTGCAGTGATAGTGAACTTTTCTGCAAAGGAGTCACAGCCTGGACTGTGCCTCCTATATCCATGCTCATTATTTTGGCTTCAGCTGTAGCTGACTCAATCTGAATAGCAATGGTTATTGCTTTTTCTAGTGTAAGTTGTGGTTCTAGAAGTGTTCTCTGACACGAAGCATGGTTGTTTTCTCAATGAGCTGGTCTCTAATCATCTCATCTGCCATATTCCCAAAGTCACAAGTTACAATCAGACTCCTCAAGGAAGCAGTATACTGCATTATAGTCTCCCCTGTTTTCTGCTCATGCTGGCGAAATCTGTAGCAATTAGCTACTACATTCATTTTTGGCACAAAAATGTTCTTCAACGCAGTGAGTGCAGTCTCATATTTATCATCTGCAAGGGGAAAAGTGTAAAATATACATTGCCCTTCTGCTCCAAACAGTGGATTAGCAGAGCATGCTTTCTTACTTCAGAAATCTCTGTAGCAGTGATTGCAAGCAGATAAGTCTCAAACATATGGATCCAGGCAGTAAAAACAATTGGAGGCTCACCTGGGCTTTGCAGAAAGGGTACAGGTGGGTTCAGAGGCAGAAGATCCACCCTCATCACCAAAATGTTGTAGCAACCAGGCTAGGTACTAACAAACTTCAACAGGACTTTATTTTTAAAGTGGAAACCTCTTTACCAAGCTGCTGCTGGACCCTCGGTAGCTCTCACTCGGCCTCATCAACTCCTCCCCCCTCCTTCCTGTTTCCTGTCCTTTCAGACTCCTTACAGCCAGTGCTCCCAGTTCTAATAATTACAAGCAGCATCTAAACACCACACCTGTCAAGTAGGGAATGATATTTCTTACTACCATTAGGTAGGGCCTGATTCTCCTTTCACACTGATGTAAGTCAGGAGCTATTCCCCTAAAGACAATGGGGCTACACCAGTGTATATCCATTATAAGTGAGATAAGAATTGGAGCCCTGGTCAGGGATGTCCTTTATAAGTTCCATAAAAGACAGCAAATGGCTTCACTTATACTTAAAGTATTGAGCTTTTATGGAAGCAACTGTATTTACCTTATATTTTAAAGAAAATGTTAGCTTAAAACTGAATCAATAGTACAAGAGAAGGAAGTATATAGCTTGCAGTTATAAAAAAACAGAGTTGAAGCACTTCATAAGGGATTTATCTCCGCTCTGACAGAGTCCTTCAATGACATAAGCACCTTTGTTACACCAAACAGAATTCCCCACATTGGATAAAAAGAGACTCTGTCTGTGTAGATGATTTTGGCTTCCAGAGTGAAGAGGATAGATTGGAAGCTCTGAGACAGACATTTGAATTCCATTTGTAGAAGGCCCCTAGAGATCTCAGATCTTAAAGGGCTCTACTTTTATTACAATCATTAGGACTTCAGAGTTAAGTATTGTCTGTAAGCTGCCCCAGATAGATGCTTTGACACGTATGCTGAACTTGTAGTAGGATCTGTTTCTTGAGACCTGTTCAGAACTGTAGTACAAACCATCATCAATATTGTATATGGGGTAGCATATTGTACTGGTTCATCATTGCAATAATAGTTTTATTGTCTCTATAAGGATTAAGTATAGTTTTTGTGTTGGAATATTATGAGCCCACTAACTGATTATCTGATTGTAGGGTCTCTTGTTTTTATCATCAAATGCAGTTCTTTGTACAGTATGGTAATAGTGCACAGCACTTCATAGCAAATAAATAGATGGCATTTGCCCAAGGAGTTGGGTTTATAATGCTAGAAAATTAATAGCTCATGCCACTGTCAGGCTTTTCCTGAGTGGATGATGTGATTGGGATTTAAGCAGGTGGATTTTCTTTCTGATGGACAGAATATTTTATAGATCTTTTCCCAATGACATTTTCTTTTAAAATAATAAATAGACATTGGAGTATGGAATAGGCATTTTTTAATTGAAATCTAAAATAAGGGTATAAACCTCTATGCCAGTTATCCACTGCTTAGAGAAATCTGCAGAAATAATCAAACAGGAATTTTTATTCAATTTTCGTATGTACCCATGGAAAATGCTTTATTCATTCAGCCATATTTTCCATTAGCTCACAGTAATGTCCTTCTCATGAAGGTTCTTTAGATGCCGGTATATACTACACATTAGGCAAAAATCACATGAGAGCAGCAGATTGTGCCTGCGGTACAGGGTTGTCTTTGTCTTATTGCTAGTCATGTGTTTTTTTAATTAAATAATGAAAAAGTAGTTGTAACCTTTGTGTATCGCATTACATTAAAAAGCAAGTTGCAAAAATCTACAGAGGTATTTGTAAAGAGCCTATCACTATAGTGCCTAGGAAATAAGACATTATCAGGACCGGCTCCAGGCACCGGCTTTGCAAGCAGGTGCTTGGGGCGGCATTTAAAATGGGGCGGCAATCCGTGACCCGCAGCGGCAGTTCGGCGGCAGCTCCACCACTCTTCCCGCTGCCGTGGCTTTTGGGCTGCAGCTCCGTTGCTGTTCTGGGCCGGGCGGCAATTTGGCGGCAGCTCCGCCGCTATTGCGGCGGCGGCAATTCAGCAGTGACTGCTTGGGGCGGCAAAATTGGTAGAGCCGCCCCTGGACATTATATAAATAAATTAGATTACATGTCAGCTCTATTGAACTGACACAACACAATGAAAAATGTTTTTTGAAGTATGCTTTTTTGTTCAGATTAAACATAAAAAATAAGAATATGTAACTCCTACAGTTTGATTGGGAATGTTTATTCACCAGAGGTGCCCTCCCCGGCATCACGCTCCACCGCCAACTGGTCCTGTGAGGGGATGGGCTCCAGAGTTAAAAACAGTTCTTGGCTGTCCGCTTGCCTGCTTAACATTCTTCTGCTTCTTCTCCTCCTCCTCAACAATGTCCTCCTCATTGTTGCTCCACAGACATGCCACCCGGGGCTCCCAGGAAGTATCCACAGAGCGTTTTGGGGTAGTGGCGGGTCACCACTGAGAATTATATGCAGCTCCTCATAAAAGCAGCATGTGTGTGGGGCCTCCCTTGTCTTCTGGTACGCTTGCCAAAGCTCCTTTATTTTCATGCGGCACTGCTGCATGTCCCTAGTATACCCTTCTCCCCTATGCCCTGCACAATCTTGGCATAGATGTCAGCATTTCTTCTGCTGGATCGGAGCTCTGCCTGCACAGACTTTTCTCCCCACACAGCAATAAGATCCACCACCTCCTGTGTACTCCATACTGGAGAGCGTTTGCTGCCTTGAGTCTCCATGATCAGCTGTGCTGGCGAGCTCTCCATGCTGATCAAATGGGAAATGAACATTCAGAAGTTGCTGGGGCTTTAACAGGGGAGTGGCTCTTTCCTGTGTACCTGGCTGATGTGCAGTGATGTTGAAAGTGCTCTCCAGAGCGGTCACAGCGAAGCACTGTGGGACACCTGGAGGCCAATTCATTCAAATTCCACAATGCAGTGTCTACACTATCCCCATGTCAACCTGTGGATGTGGAATCAAGTGCTACACCTCTTGCAGAGGTGGAATACAGAAGTTGACTTTACAGGCCTCTTAGGTCGGCGGAAGGGTCTCAGTAGTGTAGACACATACATTATTAGATCAACTTAACATGGCTTATGTTTGCCTAAGTTTGTAGTGTAGACCAGGCCACTGTCTGCTGTGGACAGCAGGAAACCTCTGCCTTGGTATCTTTACATTATGTGCTGTGGTGTGTGTTGCCAAGATCAAACCTAAAGTTACCTTCATGAGAAGAACATTAGCATGGAATAACTGAAAAGACAGATGTTTTACCAATAAACAAACATTTTCAGTAGACATTTTTTGAAAACTACAGAGAAGCTTTCTATTTTAATTTCTGTGCAGGTTTCTTTTTGCTTTAGTGGTGGTAATTAAGATGCTTGTACTTTTTTATTTAATAAATTCATAATATTTCAAGAGCAAAATTACATTCGGCTGTATTCCCTCACACAGAAATAAACTACTTCTTGTACTGTACTAATATACAAAGTTTGGCTGCATTCTTCTAATGTGGCCTCTATCTATTACTTTGTTTTGCTTTACAGTGTGGAGGGTCCAACTTTTACACCATCCCATCAACTTCTGCGTGTTAGGCATACTCACCATCAGCCTTACTCAGCTGCTCCAGGTAACAGCATAGTACTGGGTTTTTTGGATAAAATATTATCTATCTTGTTTTGTTGATACTCTTGCACGATATCGTGATGCAGAACTCCCATTGACTTCCGTGGGAGATCCACACGTGGATAGCTTACAAGGTTGGGCCTATAACTTCTTGTGATAAGCACACACTCAAGACAGTGGTTTTTGTAAGGAATTACTGGCTGTACACATTTTATGAAGTTTGGTTTCCACTCTAAGTGGAATATGGCTTTCAACAGTTATTTATAAAATAATTAATATTGTATTCAGTAATAAATTTACCTTTATCTCAGTGATGGGTACTGTGTGCACATGATATAATTCATGTATATGATTGCCATACTTTTGTTTACATTAAAATAAAGATCATTTTACATAAAAACCAAAAAACCTCCAAAAATTTGATAATTTACAATTGAAATATTTGAAACAATGAAAGCAACCGATTTGCTGAACTAACTTGTTTATTTTTAAATGATTTTCCAAGTATTTCCATACATTGTAACTTAGTTACATTGTATTCTATTTTAATTCCAATTAGGAGTCATTAGAAGGTCCTCATCTATGTCTTATGTGGATGGATATGTAGGGACTTGGCCCAAAGAGAAAAGGTAAGTCATCATTACATAGAAGCTGGTTTAAGAAGTAACTGTGGATTAGCCACTAAACAATATTGAACTATATTTAACATAATTTGGACTTTCAAAAAGCCTTTAACAGGAGGCTTTTAAGTAAACCCAAGTCGTCACAGAGTAAGAGGTAAAGAAATATTATTGAGTAGAAACTAGCTAATAGAAAAGAAAACATAGGAATAATTGGTCAGTTTTTCAACCTGGTGAAAGGTTAACATTGGGTGCTCCAATATTTCATATTATGACTGGTGGTGTTAAATATATTTGTCTGCACGCAATATACTTGAAGTGCCAATAGAAGTCATCAAGATCAGGAGTAGGATTAAAAAAAAAAAAAGATACTTTTCTATGGATAATGAGAATAGGCTGATGAGAGAGGATTTTAGAACAAAATAGAGGGGATATAAACTCTTATGTTGTAGGTATAAACCATCACTGTTTGGCTTCTTTTACTTTCCTTTGACGTATCTGGTACTGGCTACTGTCAGAAAGGAAGGATGCTGGATTAGATGGGCCACTAATGTGATTCAGTATGACCAGTTCCTATATTCCTAAAATTGCTTAAGTGTATTACAGATTGGCAGGAATATTTTTTTTTCTCTCTGAAGTTACCCAAAATGAATAAGCATATTTTTCATATGAAAATACAAGCATACGTGTGGTTATAATTTAATACAAGTAATTAGAACAAACAATAAAAGCATGAGACTGAATAAGATGTTATATTCTATTTAATTTTGTATTTTCGTAATGCTAGCAAATGAAGCTAATCATATCTCATTAGTACACATAGAGTACTACAATTTTAGATTGTTTTTGCACAGTAATGTAAGTTTGTTTATTGTATTAAATATGAATTGTTTAACAGCTTTGTTTATTTTAATCCCATTTAGATCTTCGATGCATGGAGTTTCATTTGACATTTCTTTTGATAATGAAAACAGTATTCAGATATCTACTCCAAACAGAGGAATTACTAGATCTGTTAGTAATGAAGGCCTTATGCTAAATATCAACCGCATGCCCAAACACATTAGGAAAAATCTGTCCTTCAAGCCAGTAAATGGAGAAGAGGAAACTCAAGATATTGAAGAAGAAAAGGACATAGTATCTCATATCGACCCAAAGGCCAGTGCATCTCTTAACACAAATGAAAGGAATGCCAATGAAAACAGCCAATACAAGCTTCCAAATGGAGCTCTGCAAAACAGGGTAGTTATGGATGATTTTGGCAATCAGATTGAGACTCCAAGCATTGAAGAGGCTTTGCAGATAATTCATGATACTGAAAAATCTCCCAGTGTTATCCAGCCAGACCAAATTACAAATGGGTTCTTTCTTCATAATCAGGAAATTAGCATCTTGAATTCAAATATTAAACTAAATCAACCTAATCCTGATGTCATTACAGACACAAAAATTGCCCTAAGTCCTGTGACTGACAATACTGAAGTGGACACTGGAATACATGTTCCTTCAGAAGATATTCCAGAAACTATGGATGAGGATTCTTCTTTGAGAGATTATACTGTAAGCATGGACTCTGACATGGAAGACCCACCTAAATGTCTTCAGGATTATGATATACGAGCTAGCAACCACAGAGAGCTATTAAGTCCCTGTCCAAGCTCAATAAGTACTAAATCGCAAGCTGGCAGCAGTGCTTCTTCAAGCTCGGGAGTCAAAATGACCAGCTTTGCAGAGCAGAAATTCAGGAAACTGAATCACACAGATAGCAGAAGTAGTGGAAGCAGTTCTCAGAAAACTACCCCAGAAGGCTCTGAGTTGAATATTCCTCACGTTGTTGCTTGGACTCATATACCTGAGGAAACACCTCTCCCTCAAGGAAGAGACACTACACAGTTGCTTGCTTCAGAAATGGTCCATCTTAGGATGAAGCTGGAGGAAAAGAGGCGAGCCATTGAAGCACAGAAGAAGAAAGTGGAAGCTGCTTTTACTAAGCAGAGACAGAAAATGGGAAGGACAGCATTTCTTAATGTAGTGAAAAAGAAAGGTGATGGAATATCACCTCTTCGAGAAGAAGCAGCTGGAGCTGAAGATGAAAAAGTATTTACTGATAGTAATAGATTGAAAGAAAAAGACACACAAAAACCAGTTGAACAAATTAATAAGACTGCAGAGGTAATAAAGGAAAGTGCTGAAAATTCTCAGGCCAAGTGGTTAAAGTCCCCTAATACACCTATGGATGCTGAAAAACAATGGAACTTAGTAAGCCCCGCAGAAGAAACCTTAAATGAAGGGGATATTTTAGAATATACAAAATCTATTGAAAAGCTAAATGCTTCTCTACATTTCCTACAGCAGGAAATGCAACGCCTATCCCTTCAGCAGGAGATGTTGATGCAAATGAGGGAGCAGCAGGCCTGGGTTATTTCACCTCCTCAGCCTTCACCTCAGAAACAAATCCGAGAGCTTAAATCTTCAGTGAGGCAAACAGTACTGTCATCTCCCATTGCACCATTTGCTTTGGAACCTCCTCGCCCTACTCATCAATCACCACAGTCTTCTAATAGGAAGAATGCCTCTTTCCCTGTTAAAATGCAAAGGACTCCCAGGCCAAATGAACTGAAAATAATACCTTTTAATCGCACCTTAACTGCTCCACGGTCTGTGGATAGTCTTCCTCGTTTGAGAAGATTTTCTCCAAGTCAGGTTCCCATTCAGACTAGATCATTTGTATGTTTTGGAGATGATGGAGAACGTATATCTGAACCTCAATTAAAAAGAAATCTTTTGAAAGAAATCAAACCTACAGAGGATGTAGCAAAACAACAACAACAACAAAAAGGTACTTTGGAAGAATGTGAGCAAAAAGTGAAGGAAAAGGAGATCAAGCCTTTTGAATCTAAGGTTTCTGAAGTATTATCTCAGCCCATCACAGAAACTGTCTGCCTCACCCCAAATGAAGATCAGCTAAGCCAACCTGTTTTGCCAACACTGATTCCTAAAACAGCTAACCTAATTGAAGTTTCCCTCTCAGATTTGAAACCACCAGAAAAGGCTGAAGTGTCTGTTGAGAAATATGAAGGTGAGAGTGATAGAGAACAATTCGAGGATGACCAAAAAGTGTGTTGTGGATTCTTTTTTAAGGTAGGTGAACTAGAACAATGCATGAGTCTATTGGAAACATTTTACTTTTTCAAAGGGAGGCTTTTATTTCATAGATGACTTTTCAATAACCACTTTCCACTGAGGCCAACTGCATATAGTGATTAAAAGTGTGTCTCAAATAAATTTGTTAGTCTTAAGGTGCCACAAGTCCTCCTTTTCTTTTTGCGAATACAAACTAACATGGCTGCTACTCTGAAACCTCTCCGCCATTGTGACTCTTAATTGATTTGGGATCATAGGGACTGTCAATATCTGCCAGCAGTTTTCACCACCTCTTTCAATTCATAAAGTTTAAAAGATGTTTGGGGATTTGGGGAGGGGGGAGTAAAGAAGAAGCATATTGAATATAGGTACATTTTTTTTCTTTTAACACAAGCTTTAGTGCCCACAGAAATCAATTTCTTTCATGTTCTTTACTTCCTGACACAGTTATAGAAGATTTCGGAAATTTCATCTCCTTAGAGTACTCTGCGTATTTTAAAAGTGTCACATTTTATATGTGTAGTTAAAAAATGAATATATTGTATACTAAAATGCCTATGTAGGCAGAATCTTTTAATCAAAATATGCATTTTAAAAAGGCAGTTTGGATGCTGAAAGCCACTACTGTTTTGAATGTAGTCTTCAAAATTTTTCTTGGAGTGCACAAAATCTTGCACTGCACTGTTTGAATACCATATATTTAAAGTGATACCGAATTGAGACTGCCTTCTCATGGCCCAGGAACACAGTTTTAGCATATTTTATTCCCTTTTTCGTTCATCACTGAAACTGCTGCATCCACAATATGCATACCCTATCTCCCTCTGGAAATCAATCCATGGTGCTAACAAAATATACTGAATTGGCCAACAGAGGTTGCTTTATATATTGCATAGTCACATGCTCCTCCTGGAAAACTGTAATCCTTTCCACATGCACAGCCTACAGTTAACTGAAAGTGAAACTCCTGTGTTTATTCCTGAACCCCTTGAGTTTCATATGATAGTGCCTTGTTACTGCTATAGTACAACTATACAAGCTAACTTAGAGTAATAATGGCAAATCTTTGTATCTTCTGTTTTAATCTGCTCTGAATCCGCCATTTGGAAAGAAAATAGAATTATTTGCATCCATCTGACGAGCAGCAATTTGTGCACATGCATCAAGATCTTTCCCATTACAAATCCTGTTCTGTTTTTGTTTGTTTTTTTTTAAGAGTCTGTGAGTGTGTAGAGTGCAATGTAAGACACCAGTCCTGCACTATGGTCCACTAATATGGACACTTCCACTCAGAGTCTCATTGAAGCTAATGGGACTCTGCAAGTGTGCAAGGGTTTATGCTGTTGGATCTGAATAGGATTATGGTCTACAACTGTAACATCTTAACTGTATGCATTGTCTAACTTCAGTATCGTCTTTGATGTTTTAACTGAGAAACAGAAACTCTATTACAGCAAACTGTTAAATTAAAACAAAAATTAAACAGAACTAACTGCTGTAATTGCAGGGGATAATGTGAGATGGACTTTAATTTAACAAATATAAACCCCCTGTAGAATGTCAGAAAAAGTAATAGTGAGTTATTTCCTATTTCCTTTTTGTGGTATTCTTTTGCAAATGTTTAGATTTTTGTTATTATAGAAATAAATCAGTTGGGCCTCAATCCTGCAAACAGGCACTAAGGACCTGATTCACAACCCATTGAATTAATGAAAATACTCCCATTGACTTCAAAGGGCTTTGGATCCAGACTCCTGAGTTCAGTATGACTACTCAGTGCATAAACTTAAGATAAGCACGTTTTCAGGATTGGTGCCTTATTTTATGCCTTAGTCTTCCTCACCTGCATTCTAAGCCTGTTGACCATCTTTGCTTACATTCAAAACCTCAGAGCAGCTTTCAGTGAATTTTGAGTAGACAGCCACTTTCACATTGATGAACTGAAAATCTGGCACATCTGAAATATGATGAAAGAAGTTCCTAAGGCACCAATACATCATAAAAATAACCAAGACTGTCACTTTAGTTGTGCAGCACTTGACAATGCATTGTAGGAACGTTAATAAAATTTCTTAACTAGCTTTCTTGTAAGGATATGTGATATAAATGGTGGTAACAAGTTTTTTGAATTAATGTTGGGATAAACTTTGTAATGCCCCCTCACCTCAACCCCTGGTTGCTCTTTTCCCTTTTGTTTTGGAATGGAATGAGATCTTTGAAGCTTTTTTGTCTTCAAGGGCAGAGAGATGTGCTGCTGATCTAGCTGGGGGGTGCCCTCATAAACAGGTCCCAGTGGCTTAAGTTGGAGGCAGCTGTTCGTGTCTCCATGTGGTACTCCTCAAGTGGACGTTTCCTCCTGCTATGGTTTGATAGTTAGATCTGTATAGGTTTTACCACTTTAGTCGTTACCGCCATTGTTGATATAAGTGAAGTATAAATTCTTCTTTGACATACCTAAATAATCTCCAAGTGTGTACTGGTAAGGTTTTGGGGGTTGGTTTTGGAGGTTTGGTTTGGTTTGTTTTCCATAGGGTAGGGGAAAGATATTGGAAGGTTTTCAGTAAGGATATTTAATAGATTATACCAACACAATCTAAAAAATGTAGACTTTTAGTGACCTGAAGTACACCATATGCAGAATCAAATTATCTTAAAATCTCCTGATCTATTTCTTCCTAAATATTGTTGCTGCTAGGATGATCAAAAGGCAGAAAATGATATGGCAGTGAAACGGGCAGCGTTACTGGAGAAACGGTTGAGAAGGGAAAGAGAGACTCTACTTCGAAAGCAGCAGCTGGAAGCAGAGCTAGAACATAAGAAGGAAGAGACAAGGTAAAGCTAATTGCATATGCTAATTGCAACATAAGCAAAAATAATATACATGAGCCTTTGCTATGGCTAAAATTATAAAAATTGTAATCATAATGCAATTAGGTCATCCTTCTTTGTTTTCCACAACAAATCCTTTTCCCACTGTGAGCCCAATACTTTATTTAAACCTTTTACCTAAATTGATTTCAGAGAGTTCTGGTACTGGCAAACTGAGTTAAAGACTAAGAGTATATTCTGTCATATCAATTCACAATTCCACTTGAATGAAAGAATAATTTTTCATATGTATTTGAGGGTAGGGTTTGAACTATACTATAAAAGTAGATAGCCTTTTTCATCCCGTTATTTACATTTACAATGGGGGTGAGGAGTTTAGCTTCTCTTTTGATGTAAACTGGCAAATTTATATCAGCTGAAGATCTGGACCCATATCTTCTGATTTCCCTGATACAATTAAAAACACGTCCAAAATCTAGGGTGAAAAGAAAGACAAGCTCTCAATAGATAAATGGAAAACTTTTTAAAAAAACATTAAATCCAAAAATTCCACAATCTGAAGTATGGTTCTAATTTTTCCAGTAACAACATTCAAGTGTGTTAAGTTTTCAGCTGTTTGAAAACTGAGAATAGATCAGTTTATCTTACTTGTATATGAGAACTGGAAAATTCTGAAATAGCCATTTTTTCCCGTTACTAGTATTATGGTGGTTACAACTGCTAGTCTTTCCGAGGGAAAGTTTTCTACTAAAACTTTATTTCATGATTTCTTAGGCGCAAGACAGAGGAAGAACGTCAAAAGAAAGAAGATGAGAGAGCACGTAGAGAATTTATTAAGCAAGAATATATGAGACGGAAACAGCTGAAGCTCATGGAAGAAATGGATACTGTAATAAAGCCACGCCCACACTCATCCAAACAAAAAAAGCCGCGTCCAAAATCTATTCATAGAGATCATATTGAATCACCCAAAACTCCAGTTAAAGGTCCACCAGGTAACAAATATCAATGTAGAAAAAGAGTCTGTTCATGCTAAAACACCAGCTTGAACTGTGGTACTAACCAAAATGTTCATAGATTAGCCTCATGCTAAACTGATGTTCAGTTTTTGAAGCTGCATGTCACTGAATTGGAAAAAGTAGAATTTACAAATGGAAGTTAATAATGACAAATGTTGCTGATATATTATGCATGCATGCATATAAGAAGAAACGCAAAGGTTTGCTCGATGAACACCAGCAAAAGCACTAATGTCTGGCACGATTTTGTGTATGCTCATGTATTCTTTCCACTCACTAACCTCTTCCTTGCACCTGTAGAGCTAACAATGAGTAGAACATTTGGGAGATGTGCGATTAATAAATAAAATGGTGACTATAAGGTAAGAGTCTTTAAGCTGCTGCCTCATCATAGACAAAAACTAAAGTACATCTGAAAAGTTACCTTTATGTTCTGGTGTTCTTTTATTATGAATACTTCACCCACTCGCCTGACTTGGTGCAAGTGTACTTGTGATCCCTGTGAGAATAGTCCTATGGAAAAGTGTAGCATGTCATTAATTATTTAAGAATGTAGAATAATGATTTCAAAGAAACTATTAACAATTTACAGTTAGAGGAAAGTGCAGTGTCCTTATTTGTGTTTTTAGCAGTAAGGTTTCCACATCCTTCGCTGTCGTGCCATGTGTGCTTTGTCATGGCTGGTTGTTAACCTCCACCTTATTTCAGTGCAATTTAAAATGCTCTATAACAATCCATTCAAAATTCTAGTGGGAAATTAATTCCACTGTAGCTAGACCTGGTTTGCTGATTTTGCAACTTTAATCTAGTGCCCAGATTTCAGCTCTACATTTCACATTAATGCTTAGCCTCAGAAAACTCCAGATTCAAGTAAGTTCCATTGTTATTGTGTCTGTAAATACATGGATTAACCTTGCAACATATGCATGCAGGCATACTGTATATAGAAATAAGAACACATCAATTTCCTTCTGCTGGTGTTGTGTCTAATGAACAGACTCTTTGCTATTTGCCTGCTTTTTCATAAATTTTAACTTTGTTTTTATCCAGGTTCACAACTTTATCGTGTTTTTTCAGTATCTAGTCTTTCATTGGCATCACTGAACACGGGAGACAATGACAGCGTGCAATCAGGCAAGAGAACGCCAAGGTAAAGCTGCAATAACACCTTTATTTAATATAAATTGGTGTTTATCTTCAGAAAACTGGCATACGTACTAAAATGCTTAAAGAACCCAAGTTGTATATTTTGTATTCTGACAACTGATACTCTTTCCTGATCTGAAACACTGATTCTTCACACTGTCGGCTGATGAAGAACTGAGTTATGTGCGTTAATTTTCACAAATGCTGCTGATTGTGCAGCTGTGAATGAGTGCAAAAGAGCACATCCACTGGATTTTTATCAGTGCTATCTCTTTAATTCACTCCTTGAGCTTTGGGCTCAACCTGTAGATTCTTTGTTCACATGCTGTCAGTTTATATGCCATAGTACTTTTTTGCTGATTTGATAGAATTGTTGTGTTTTTTGTTTTTCTTAGTGGCTGCACAAAAGTAGTCAGGAGCTAACCAGAACTTAACTGGCATTTTTTTCACCAGCCTAGGCTGAATACCAGAATTTATTGTGAGTTAAAAGCCAGTGTGGCATTTTCACTTGAAAATGATATTATGAAAGATTGAATTAAATAAATAGAAGTTCATACAATTACATTCAAGAAGAGAGGAGCGAAGGAAAAGGAAAGGTAGTTATTCTGAGGCTCAGATCAGACTTAACCCAACTCTATCCTGTATTTACTGCCACCATGCTTTACTTCTCAACTGTGACCAGCCCTGTAGCTTTAATGAGCTACTGCCTCACTGTTCTTCATGCTGTGACAAAGTTCCTCCTCTGCCTTGGTGGGTCCTCCGCTTATTGGCGGATTTGCTCACCTCAGAGATTCACGGCAGCCCTCAGTGTGGCCACTTTTGCTAGTGGCTCAAACCTGCCGTTCCCTCAGCTAACCTCATCACTGGCCAGCAGGGGGAAAAGGAAGGAGAACAATCCCCGCAGTCTCTACCAGTCCACCTAGTGGGTCGGGGGACAGGCCAGCGACTGCCCCTGTTACCTTATTCAGGGAAAAAGGACCTGCTTAATCTGGAGCAAATATATCTGCCTTCTATCACTCTCCTGTAGCCATCTGGCCTGACCCTGTCACAATGGTTTGAGCACTGGCTCATTGCTTGTCACAGTAGTGCATAAATTCTTTTAATTAAATGTATTGTGTATTTGGCATCTCTTTAAACTATCGGTTTTATTTGAGAGGAGGTGTACTGTAACTATATTTAGCTATTCTACAGAAAAAAATAAAGCCTTGTCTACAATGGTTTTATTTACACCAGGTTAGCCACATGGATATATCTGTACTTGTGCAAAACCTTAGTGCGGATGTGCTGCACTGAAGTAACAATGACTGGAACGCATGCATCTTATTGTGGCTTCAGATGTGATTCAGAGCTTGAGTTTTCAGAATGTTGTAGAATCCAGTAAAAATTGATGAGGCATGGAATTTTCAGGATCATTGATTTTATTTTATTTTTGGTAGGAAAGGGGTGAATTGCCATAATTTTCTCCTTTTTCCTCATGGCAGAGAGTTAAAGGGGTTTTCTTTCGAGGATTTTATTGTTTGAATTTCATAAAGATATTTTGAAATCTCCCTCATGCACAGGCTGAGTAGAGTGAATGTACAGTGATATTACAAGTGAAATGAAGCTTAATTAGCTGCTAAGATTTTACCAGATGTTAATTGAATGTGCTCAGAAAGTGTTTTTAAAATCACTTTTTTTCTTAATTTCTTCAAACAAGCAAGGCTTGTTCAGGACCATATCCATGCCAAGTTTCAAACTTGACCAATTTTTGTAGTAGTCCCATTCAAAGAAATTTAGAATTTAACTGTAAAAATATAGCTGAAGGGATTTTGCTCACACTTTCCACACATAAAAATATTCACATTTGGAGCAGAGTGTCATTTCATAAAAATTCAGGAGGGACTGAGGGAGAGGATAAGGTGGTGTCAGTATATAGAACATTATATGTGATTACATTAAATCCTGCAGAGTCTGGGGAGGGCAAAAAGTGGAAGACCTATAGGCCTAGGAAAAGTCAGGGGAAGCAAATAAAGGTCAAGGGGGAGAACTCCCTTCCTTGCCCCATAGCAAATGACTCCCATGATTTTAAGGACAAAGCATTATTATTTCAGCCCCAATGGTTAATGTTTGTGAAAACAAAGATTATAATGGAAACTTTTTGCAGCCTTAACTATAGCAGTCCTTACTGGCAGCTGCTATAATAATGCCATCATCAGTAGAAATGAGAAAACAAACCTTGTACTTCTAGTTAATCATCCTGTCAAGAGCAGGCTTTCTCCCTATGGAAAATGCTCAAATGTTTTGTTCAGTGTAGTTTTAAATGATTCAAGCAAAATTCAGTAAGACTGTTCTACAGCCTAATAGATTTTGTTAGAACTGTTTCCTTGATATAGTCTACAATTTCATAGTATTATTACTCTTTGTAATAGCTTTTGGAACACCTTAAATAATACATGCGACAGAAGGTAAATGTACAGAGTTGCTCCTCTAATTCTTCTGGTAGCATTACAGCTTTGGGCTTTTAGTCTACATTTCATATCCTGCTATCTTCTATCATAGTAATATATTCTAAGCACAGTTGCCAACTTTCACGTGGTAAATAAGTACCCCAACTTTCACAGTAAGCCATAAATCAAGCTAATCCCATTTCAAAACAAGGCCAAAACAAGCCAATCCCTAAGAACCCCAATACTCTCTGTGACTAGATCCCTCCAGCATTTAGTCTGGGACTGTGGTGGGCCTGCTGTGCACTCTGACTCTCTCCCCATGCTTGCCCCCCCTTGCCGGGAGCCAATCAAAAAAGAAGAAGCAACAAGCTGCAACAAGCTACAAGCCAAACAAGCTACAAGCCAAAAACAAGCCCAATTTCTGCATTTTTTTCGTGGGTTTGGTACATCTGATTCTAAGTTTTCTTTTGATGTTAAAAGGCCATTCTGCTGAAAATAAGGGCACTTTTTCATAGATATGTTCTACTCAGTTCTGAAAGGAAAACATATTTTTGTACATTTTTAGGTCTGAGTCTGTGGAAGGATTCTTATCTCCAAGTCGTTGTGGTAGTCGCAATGGGGAAAAAGATTGGGAGAATGCATCTACAACTTCTTCAGTGGCCTCTGCTACAGAATACACAGGTCAGTGTTGGTAATGTTCTCAGGGAAATGTTTGGGTATAAGAAGGGTCTGTGTATGCGGAGTTTTGGTTCTCCTTTATTTGCAATTCCTACAACGTGACTGAGGACTCTTCCTTAAAGACTTGAAATTAATCTTCTATAATAAAGAAGCAAATGTCTAGACTGTCTAAAAATGGCGTAATTTAATATATAAAATAAAAAATATTGGTAAAATAGGAAATGTGGTATATTAAATAAACATACTAAACTACAAATTTAGGCCAAATCCCACAAACACTCACATAAGTAATTTTATGCAGGTCGTATTAAAATTGTTTCTATAGCAAGGGAAGGAAAAAGTGTAGAAAATACAGGATCAGTCTGTAACCAAAAGCTTCAAAGAGAAAAATATAAGTGCCATAGGAGAAAAAAATCTATTCAGTAATATAAGTTTAAATATAAAAGAATTGAAGAATTGTTTGAAAGCCAACAATACACCATAGTTTACATCTTGTTTCAAAACAGACCACTCTTTAAAAACTAAAGACTTATTAAAAACTCTCAACTGCCTTACTTCTAATATTTCAGTGGCCTATGAGTCTAACAATAGTGACATCATCTTCATCCTCTTTTTCCGTGTGTGTAGCGTGTAATATTACAAAATGTCTTGCATCATTATAATAATAAAATCTGTGTTTTTGTCCATGTAATATCGCTCAGTCTGGCAAAGAATAGCTATGAAGTATCAATAGGTATTGTAGATAAACAAGCTTTTAAGGAGGTTAATTTTGATCTATGAGGCTGTGCAGCTCTAGCTATGCTGGGAAATTTGTATGTTCTGAAAATAAACTATTTTCCTCTTCAACACTACTGCAATAACTACAGAAGAGGCCAAATTTACAATCTGGATACTGCACAGTACTTATCTACCAATCTTTGAGAGCACTTTCAACCAACTTAATCGCTTCCTCGCATCTCCTCAGGATTAAGTCTAATACAGGTACTAACACTGGACTTAGGTTGTCTCCTTTAGTTCTCTCAATAAGACCCATTGCCTAAAGGGGGGGAGGGGTTTGTTTGGTGGGGTTTTTTTTGTTTGTTTGTTTTTTAACTTTTCAGACTTTGTTTTTAAAGCAATATGATTTTTTTTAAGGAACTCAGGGTCTTTCGCCACATAATTTTGAATACTCTGTGGTTTATAAATCAGATTTCTTACATCTTTTCCCATTGATTCTGTTCTTCCATCCAAACAGTCAATTAGTTAGTCTGAGACAGTGAAAGTTAATCTTGACTTTAAATCATTGGTGGCCTTTAAGATTATGTTCCCTTTTATTAGTCTTCATAACTATGCCTCCTTTCGAAGTGTCTTGACTCAAACAGGAAGATAAATTGCTGAATCTATTTTCCATTGACCAATCCCTCAAAATTGTGAGGGTGAAGAACCTAACATCGTCTAGAGGGCCTCTGATTCTTAAGCTTCACGTGGTGCTTTGATGCCATTAGGTTATATCCCCACCCCAAAGAACAGTTTATTCAAAAATATACTTGATACATTTTTCATCTGGGGGAAGAGGTTTTTGGTTAAACTTTTTGCAGTAAAATTTTCTTCTAGTGAATGGCTTTTCCACAGGACTGGGTCACCAGTTAGAGTCAGCAAGAGGGGGGATACCATCAATCTCTCTACAGCTCACAACCCTACACTGCACACTTGTCAGAAACCAAAGCAGAGACAGCTTCTAATCATTCCTGATGGAACAAGCCCTTCAGGCAGCCTTGAATGACTTGTCAGAATCAGCACCAAGCCCTTCTGCCTTCATTGTGGGCAAGTTGCAGTTGGGATTCCACAAGACCTCCAATCCCAGAAGGCAGGAGACCAGTAATTCTAAACACTGCAGCAACTCACTGTTATCTGTTTCACCCTTTAAAACTAGGGGCAGAGGAAGAAATGAAAATCATCCTCCTCTTAGTTGGTCAAAGGATTTTTTTTTAAATACAAAGTATTTGAGTAGATTATCATGTGAACAGTTTTTATGAGGCATATTCAAGGTAGTTCCCTAAACTGCCCTCTGATGCTCTAATGCTGAAGGACATATCATTGAGTGATCTAGTAATATTAAAAAAAAATCTTTTTTCAGTTTTGACAGTTGTACCACATTATATTCATATATAATCCTGTGATACAGTAACAGAAGAATAGCAGTCAATCAATGTATGTGTGTAACAGGTCTGATCTCTACTTAATTCCTTTGTGGGTGCTAGGATTGTATTGTTACATACACAAATGAAACATGGAAAAAGTGTTTCATGGTGTTCGAGACTGCTTTCTGTATAGCTTATTGAATCACTTAGCTGATTTGTCGATTCTGTTTCATAGGTCCAAAGCTCTACAAAGAACCCAGTGCAAAATCCAATAAGCATATTATTCAGAATGCTCTGGCTCATTGTTGCTTGGCTGGAAAAGTAAACGAAGGTCAGAAGAAAAAAATATTGGAGGTAAGGATATTTTCCCTCTGATGACTAAAAAAAAAAAAGATTAAATGCAGCCTCCTTTGAACATTAGGGAGACATGCCAGGGTGGAGGGAACAGTGGAAAGGAATCTTCCTCCCAAGGCTGTGTAAATGCTTTGTGGATGGCTAGAGTAGTCTCAGTGATCCCGAGCCTGTCCCCTCTATGAGTAAAAGACCAAAAGAGCAAGGGGTATTATGAAAACAATTGTATAGGATCATGTAATTAAAGAGTATCATAATACATATGCTGAAGGTGACTGAATTAATTATATGCACAGGCAATCTTAATTCTGGCATGTGCTAACTTTTAAATGCTTGATTTAGCAACCTACCATTCTTTTCTTTTAAACAGGTTTTGAAAACATTATTTTCAAGTTTTTTTTAAAAAAGCAAACTGAAAAAAAGCAATTCCATTTTGTGGAACCTATATGGATCATCAGCAGAGTTGGGATCTTTAGATCCATAGCACAGATCTCTACTGTTTAACCTAATGGAGTAATTGGTAGTAATAGTAAACTGTTATCCTCAATGTACAATAGCCACCAGAGTGGTATGAGACACATGCTTTGCCAGTGGGTTTACAGCTGTTTGCTGAGAGCAGAGCAATGTCAAGATTTAAGAGTGCTGGGTTCAATTCCAGATTCTGGAGGTGTGTGTGCTCTAGTAGGTAAGGCCTTCTGCCCCATCCTCTCCCTCTGCTCTTCACCCCTCTTTATTCATGTCAGAATGCTTCCTTCTCCTCCATACTATCTGGGTGAAAGCAGAAGGGGCTCCAAGAGCACAGGAAAAACAGTCTCTCTGCTGGCAGTGTTGGTGCCTGGCACCATAACAGCTCCCAGCAGTACAAAGGAGCAATTGCAGAGAAGATCATGCTCCGCTCCTGCAGCCCTAGAATGGAGCAGGCTCAGTCACTTGTCGGGGATTGCGCATGCTCAGTCTAGTCAGCATGTAGGAGCTGATTCAGATGGATCATGATCTGTGCAACTGGAATCTTTAGACCATAATGCTTACAGTCTCTAAGAAGCCTCTACTGAACATGTGCTAACGCAATTTTTCAGAAACTTATAGATTGGCCAAATTTGGGTGGATTTTTAGGGAATGGCAACAAGCACATCTTCAGTACTAAGGCAACCTCCCTAGCAAATTGGAAACCCGTGCTCCCAAGTATGGAGGTGCTAGAGCTTCTTAATTAAACAGTTGTAATAATTTTTAACCTGGGCAAAAAAAAAAAAAAAAAAAAATTCCCCTTACCTCCTTCTTAGGAACAACCGCACTGTTTTTGCTTATTTATTTTTATAAAAAAATGAAAATTCTTCCTGAGGCAGACATCCAGCATGCAAAAATTTAACTCTAATAGTTGAAGTTTGGGAAAATTGTAATTAACTGAAAACAGGGTCTTATGGAAAGTGTTATACAACTTGAACTATAGTTCAGCCTATAATGTGTTTAAAATAAAACCCCCTACAACTTAGAGTTGAGGGTTTCCTACATGTAATATAAATTTCACATTGTAAACACTTTTTTTTCTTTTTCTTTTAAAGGAAATGGAGAAATCTGATGCTAATAACTTCTTAATCCTATTCCGGGATTCTGGCTGCCAGTTCAGATCTTTGTATACATATTGCCCTGACACTGAAGAAATCAATAAGCTGACTGGGATAGGCCCCAAATCAATCACAAAGAAAATGATAGAGGGGCTATATAAATACAACTCTGACAGGAAGCAATTTAGCCACATACCTGCTAAAACTATGTCTGCCAGTGTTGATGCAATTACCATTCACAGCCATTTGTGGCAAACCAAGAGACCAGTAACACCTAAAAAACTCTTACCTACCAAGGCGTAGTGGGGAAAATATTTGTTTCAGAGACAATGTGATAAACTTGCACTTCATCTTTACTGCCTATAGAAAATAGGTTTCTAGTTGCCAACAAGACTTACAGAACTTGAAATTGGACAAGCTCTTTTATCATACACAACTGGAATGTAAACACAGTGTTTAGGAGTACGGAAGATTGTCACTTAGGTGATACAACTACAAGTGATATTGGAAATATCTGATTCATGTGTGGAGATTTGTATGTGCTAATACAGACTATAGGGTACATTTGCTCTGTATTTTGATTAGATACATAAGCACTGAATGTTGTTCATCTGCAGTGACTAAAATTACATTTTTTACATTTCTTGCCTTATGCTTTTGTGTTTGTGCTTGTCTTGAAATTTAAATTTCTTGCTGTTTTTTCCTTCACTTTTCTTATTATTTTCAGTGTCATTGAATTTTACTTAATGAATCCCATCATGAAATACAAACAAAAAAAGTTGTCTATTATGAGGTACAGAACACTCTATGGTTATTCTAAGACATACTGGTCTTGTTCTGAAAGACCCTCATTGTATGTTCTAATCATGACTGAAAAGACCCATCCCACTGAGTATTTCCAGTTCCATTTCAACTCCGTAATACTGGTTTATTTTTTTTTAAATATTAAAGGAATTCTTTGAGCTGCGTAAAGGGAGGTTTCCTTCAGATTAAATTATTATTTAGCAACTAAAATATTAAGGAGAGTCACAGTATTCACTAACTAAATCTTTTTTTTTCACCTCAGTTCTACGCAATTCAGCCTTAAACAAATTTTGCTGTGGATAGACATCTGATATGGGTTTCAGTCTGTCCAGCTTTTTAAAAAGTACATCAGTTTTTTTACATACCCTGACAAATGACATTTTGAGAATCTCTTATCCATTTAAAATAAGTATGGCAAAGAACCTGGTTGACATTTCAATCTTTATAACAAATATAAACATTTTTGAAAATAGCCATTGGAACATATTTCAGTATTATTTACAAAGGGCTGCATTTTGATTTCATAACAGTGTTTCTATCACTATTGTGCTTAGTGTTTTTCTTTTGTATAATTATTTTCAGTGTGGCACTGTTCTGAAAAAACTACAAACTTGAAACCTCCCCCAAATCTGTGGTTTTTTTGGCAACGTGTACAAGAGGATTAGTTGGTGGGAGGGGGGGCAAACTCATTCTCAGGAAAAGATTTGAAAGATTTATGATCCTGTTCTGTTTGTGTTGTGACAACTGTGTAAACATAAGGACAGTATTATGCTATAACTATGTAGTTCATTCTGTTTCATGGGGAGTAGAGACTAAAATTATGGACATTTCTCTCATTGAACTGCTTCGAGAGAAATAATGCCTCACTACTATGATGTACTCATTTACTTATATAAAAGATTCACAGGAATGAGATGTCCTTAAACAATTTAGAACAGTACTTTTTTAATTATTATAAGGCCTTAGGCATAAATGCATTGGGTTGTTTATCAACATTTTCTCAAATGCTGTCAATATTTTACTATAATTTATGTTCTTATATTTATGTATATTTGTTAAAACTGTAAAAAAAAAAAAAGAAAAAACACTTTAAAATATATGTTTAAAATGTACGTGGCTCAAAACTACTTGTGGCTAGCTGATTCCTACTGTTTGCATGTATATGATCAGGATATGTAACTCTTATATTTCAAGTGTATACATATTGTGTATATATTATATAAAAAATATAGAGGGGAAAGAGGGTTTGCACATTCTGCCTGTTAGATAGCTCCTACAACTACTGTTATATGAACTTGTGTATAGTAAAAATGAGTTCAAGAAAAGTCAGTGCTGGAGCAGGGAGCGGGTGGATGGAATTAACAGACGTGGATATGGTGAATAAGTTTATAAAGGTTAATCATGGGAGGCCTTTTTCTTTCTAAAACTGACCTAGGATTTGACTGAACACTTGCAATACTCACTAGTACATGCACATCCATCTAAACAAAGTGAGTTAAAACACATGCCATAGGGATTCTTTGAATCATTTAAAATATGACTGAATGTATTATGTTCATATTTGTCTACAGGTTAAAAAAATGTGTAGTGTCTAAAGGTAGAATATGAATAATGCAGTTGAAAAGTCCATTGCTCACAGTCTAAAATTTTTCTTAATACAGGAAAAGTGAAGACAGATGCTTTTTCTTTTTTAAGCCTGCAAATTTTCTAATTACAGTGTATCTTTGGTTGGGGTCATGTTTAAAAAAATAAAAAAGGAAAAAAGCTTTTCATAAAGGCCAACATTTATCACTGATCTTTTCAGAACACACTGGTGCTTTCATCAGGGGTATTATTATTATTGTTGCTATGACTGAATTTACCAAACACTCATCTTAATTTCCAGAGCAAAACTTCAAATTCTAACAGTCATAATTGCTACTGAAACCATTTTTAAAATTTTAGTATGACTGTTTGTTTTTATTGTTTGGCTGTTTAAAGCCAAATACAGCTATTTAATTATGATTTAATGGGCACTGTTGAGAAATGTACAGTGTATTGTGTGCTTACTTGTCCACTTCTGTGGATCATTGCTTCCATATTTTTTCAAATAGTGTGCTGTAAAATATTGTCATATTGCTACTTATGTGGTACAGTGTAGTTTTTCCTTTCAGTTAAATAAAAGCATGGCCAAAAACCATACATTTTCTCGTGCTCTCTCGTATTATGTTTAAATATAAACTGAAAGTGTGATTAATCAATTTATTTATCTGTTCAAAGCATGCTCATCATGGTAGCTGAACACCTTACAAATTTTAGAAAAAAATACATAGAGATTTCTTTCAGAGTAACAGCCGTGTTAGTCTGTATTCGCAAAAAGAAAAGGAGTACTTGTGGCACCTTAGAGACTAACCAATTTATTTGAGCATAAGCTTTCGTGAGCTACAGCTCACTTCATCGGATGCATACTGTGGAAAGTGCAGAAGATCTTATTATACACACACAAAGCATGAAAAAATACCTCCTCCCACCCCACTCTCCTGCTGGTAATAGCTTATCTAAAGTGATCACTCTCCTTACAATGTGTATGATAATCAAGTTGGGCCATTTCCAGCACAAATCCAGGTTTTCTTAACCCCCCCCCCCCCACACACACACACACACAAACTCACTCTCCTGCTGGTAATAGCTTATCCAAAGTGACCACTCTCCTTACATTGTGTATGATAATCTAGGTGGAAATGGCCCACCTTGATTATCATACACAATGTAAGGAGAGTGGTCACTTTGGATAAGCTATTACCAGCAGGAGAGTGAGTTTGTGTGGGGGGGAGAAAACCTGGATTTGTGTTGGAAATGGCCCACCTTGATTATCATACACATTGTAAGGAGAGTGATCACTTTAGATAAGCTATTACCAGCAGGAGAGTGAGTTTGTGTGTGGGGGGGGTGAGAAAACCTGGATTTGTGCTGGAAATGGCCCACCTTGATTATCATACACATTGTAAGGAGAGTGATCACTTTAGATAAGCTATTACCAGCAGGAGAGTGAGTTTGTGTGTGGGGGGGGTGAGAAAACCTGGATTTGTGCTGGAAATGGCCCAACTTGATTATCATACACATTGTAAGGAGAGTGATCACTTTAGATAAGCTATTACCAGCAGGAGAGTGGGGTGGGAGGAGGTATTTTTTCATGCTTTGTGTGTATATAATAAGATCTTCTGCACTTTCCACAGTATGCATCCGATGAAGTGAGCTGTAGCTCACGAAAGCTTATGCTCAAATAAATTGGTTAGTCTCTAAGGTGCCACAAGTACTCCTTTTCTTATAGAGATTTCTATTTTCTCTTCATCCCCCATTTATGTTTATTTTATTTAACATGTAACTCAGTGTTCTATTATCAGAAGAAGGCTGTTAAAGAACTGGATTTAACAACTCTTTGCCTTCAAGAATGAAATGTAATCCTAATCTCTTCCAAAAGTAAATTCACAGTTGCAGGCCAGTTGCCAAGATAATTGCATCTCCCATGCACACTAGTCCCAATCTTATTGTTAACTTTCACTGTTCCAAAGGATTGGTCTAATTTTGGGAGGTTATCATTCAGCATAATGTGTTCATGTCAACAGCTTTGGTTCAGCCTGTGGAGGGTTTTTCAATATAAAATGAAGCCTTGTACTTGATTGCTGTTTAAAGGGGAAATGGTACAAAGGACAGAACATGAGGTGAAGTGTTCCCGGTTATCTGTGTTGCAACACAGAAGGGCTGCTGCCGCCTTTTGAATGAACTAAGGCTTCTTAAAAGTTGTCCGCTTTTTGTGAAATCACTTGTACTTCCCAATTGTGGTGTATATCTTGGTCAGAAGAAGTTTCGAAAAATTAAGTTAACTTTTTCCAGATATGTAAATTAGCAATTTAAATACTTTGAGCTAACCTATGCCCATTTGATGGAATCTTGCATTTGTTTTTTAGCTTTATGGTCTTTCTTCTGCATACTTTTCTGGAATCCCAGTGATCTTGGTTTTGGGGCTAGGCTGCCAAATTTACAAAATTTAAAACTCTCTGATGGATTTTTCTAGCCAGGTTTAGAGACTCAACTGAGGTTTCAACTCCCTGCTGTTGACCAAGATATATCATACCTCAGGTCACCTGTTCATAAAAAGCAAGAGGAAACTTTGCTTATGGAGCTGCTAAAAATATGAGAAGCCAGGAAATCTAATGGCTGTTACATCACTAGATAAAACACTGGAAAATAAGGCACTGGTTCAGAAAAGCACTTAAAAATGTTCTGGTCCATCACTGAATCAGGGCTGAAGTTCCTGCATGAATGTTGTAAGAAGGTACCTAAACCACCTTGATCAAGCAGTGCTTCAAGATGACAAAGCTATAAGCAGAAGAAAAGTATGATAAAACTATAAATGCAGTAAATAAATTGTTTAACTTTGATTACAACAACTTGAAAACCAGGTGCAGGATCACATTCAAATTCTTGCATTGCAAACAAAAACAAAGATGATCTAATCTTGGAGAAACAGACACCAGAGATATTCCAACAAAATATGCAGATAATCTGGTCATGGCAGAAAGAGCCTGCTGGTTCACCACCATAGGACAGCATCTTTTTACCAATCTAATGGACTAAAAAGTGAATTCTGCAAGAAAATAAGGAACTGGAATAAAGGGACACACACACATCCCCTTTTTCCAGATCTGAGGCCTACCACACAAAGTTAAAAGGTGATGTTTGGCCTCATTCAAACAAGACTTTAAAATAAGCAGAAGTGGTGATTATATTCCAGAAAATTTAATTCCATGGGAAGTGAAGTCACTGCTATTGAATCATCAAGACAACTGTTAAACCTACTGCCAGTGGATTCCTTGTCTAGGCTTATTAAACCCTAACATGATAACAGTGATGGCCAAATCATCTCTAGAATACTTGGATGCATTTCTGTTGGCATGTGGTTTGTGGATTTTTTTGTTTACAGTGCTTGTATCCTTTTTATTCATTTATAATTTTCTTCTCTCACTACAGCAGATGAAAGTAAGGTAAATCCCCGTGAACTTGATTTTGGGGCCAGGCTGCCACGTCAGGTGAAATAATGTATCTATGCTGACTACTGCATACAGTAATTGTCAGCATGACTGACCATGTAACCAAAGAGTCAGAAACTTCCTATCCAACACAATTACATTTTAATCACACAGCCCATGATAGACCTTTTACATTCTAAATTGAAATTTAAATTTAATCTTTGGTCTGTCGGAAATTATTTCTATAAATATGCACTATAAAAACCTTTCTTCAGGGACCATTATCTTTACAAAAAAGAGCAAAATCACCTCTGCATGATGGTCCTGGAAAATCATAGGAGATATTTTGGTTCCTTGGCCTGAGGCGTCTACTCATTCTGCAAGATCGCATACTCCACTCTCTAAACACAACAGTGAGGTAAAAAAGCCTACTGAGTGCAAACCCAGGAAATTCCTTTTATACAAAGGAATAATCTGTGGAGGAGATAAATGGGCCCTGGGATATTTTTGTTCTCCGCCATATCTGCAAATCTGGGGGACAAATTGTTAGCTAACTACCAGCAGACAGTCTGTCAATGACTTTCAAAGCACTGAAAAACAATTTTTATTTCTCATGACTGAAATTTTTTTAATTTTGTAATTTAGAATTAGAGAACATTCCCACATAAAAACATGAATTCTAAAATAGGCAAATTTTTATTTGATCTATTTAATGGACTTAAATCAGGTCAAATGGATGCTCATTCATATATTTCAACGTTTCATAGGAATTCTAATTCCACCATGAAACTCTACTAATACAATTTGGATAGTTCTTGAAGCCTGAGAACATAAAAAATGAAGACAATTAAACACTATAAAGTTATTTTAATAAGAACATCACTGTTCCCAAAAGTTTGAAGTCCATTTTTTTCTTTTAAATTGGCAGAACTACTTTAAATACCTGAATTTCATAGATGTTGAACACCCTGAAAATCTCATTGGCTATAAAGGGCAAATGGGATGCTTGGTAGCTCTCAGAGTGTACTTACACTGTTAAAATTTCTTACTCTCCTCACAATTTGGTTAAATACAGAGAGATTCTATGAGCCTCATTCTTAGCTCCACTCAAGTACCCAGGAAGCCATCCTAACTGGCTTCCTAAATAGTCCCTTTAGGTGGGGGATGTTGCTTTTTGTGGCCTGAACAGTTAGCCAGCAGTTACCCAATATTCAGAATCCTATGGGTTGTTTCTGTTAGGAGGAGAAATTGATGAATACAAAAGATATTTCTTTGATGCAGTCCTACTCCCAGAAACACTTCCATCAAACAATGTCCAGCAAAACCCTTCTTCCCCCATAGTTCAGTTTCTCACCAGCCTTGCATGAGGCATGTGTGTTGGGGGATGGCTCTTATTTTTTCAGCTATCCTACTCCAAAAAGGCGCTTAACTGCTTCTTGCATTTATCCTGTGTGAAGGGCGGCTGTCATGCGCACCAGCTTCACAGAGGTTTCACAGATGGCATAGCAGCTTTATGCCATCCACTAACTCCACTGCCTGCAGCAGAGAGAATTCCTGCAAGAAAGGGGCAGAATATTACGTAAATTAAGTTGTCCTGGGATAAGAGGGAAGATCCTTTTATGGATTGAGAACTGGTTAAAAGACAGGGAATAAAGGATAGGAATAAACGGTAAATTTTCAGAATGGAGAGGGGTAACTAGTGATGTTCCCCAAGTGTCAGTCCTAGGACCAATCCTATTCAACTTATTCATAAATGATCTGGAGAAAGGTGTAAACAGTGAGGTGGCAAAGTTTGCAGACGATACTGAACAGCTCAAGATAGTTAAGACCAAAGCAGACTGTAAGAACTTCAAAAAGATCTCACAAAACTAAGTGACTGGGCAACAAAATAGCAAATGAAATTTAATGTGGATAAATGTAAAGTAATGCACATTGGAAAAAATAACCCCAATTATACATACAATATGATGGGGGCTAATTTAGCTTCAACTAATCAGGAAAGAGATCTTGGAGTCATCGTGGTTAGTTCTCTGAAGACGTCCACGCAGTGTGCAGCGGCAGTCAAAAAAGAGGATAGGATGTTAGGAATCATTCAAAAAGGGATAGAGAATAAGACGGCGAATATCTTATTGCCCTTATATAAATCCATGGTACTCCCACATCTTGAATACTGCGTACAGATGTGGTCCCCACATCTCAAAAAAGATATACTGGCATTAGAAAAGGTTCAGAAAAGGGCAACTAAAATGATTAGGGGTTTGGAATGGGTCCCATATGAAGAGAGATTAAAGAGGCTAGGACTTTTCAGCTTGGAAAAGAGGAGACTAAGGGGGGATATGATAGGGGTATATAAAATCATAAGTGGTGTGGAGAAAGTTAATAAGGAAAAGTTATTTACTTGTTCCCATAATATAAGAACTGGGGGCCACTAAATTAAATTAATGGACAGCAGGTTTTCTTCTTCACGCAGCGCACAGTCAACCTGTGGAACTCCTTGCCTGAGGAGGTTGTGAAGGCTAGGACTCTAACAGGTTTTAAATGAGAACTAGATAAATTAATGGAGGTTAAGTCCATTAAGGGCTATTAGCCAGGATTGGTAAGGAATGGTGTCCCTAGCCTCTGTTTGTCAGAGGGTGGAGATGGATGGCAAGAGAGATCACTTGATCATTACATGTTAGGTTCACTCCCTCTGGGGCACTTGGCATTGGCCACTGTTGGCAGACAGGATACTTGGCTGGATGGACCTTTGGTCTGACCCAGTATGGCCATTCTTATATCTCTACACCTCAGTGATCTTCAGCAGACAGAATGACCCTTTTGGTTGATAGGCAGCTAAGTGTAACTTAGCACACCACTGTGGCTCAGCTCTAAGTTATACCAGGGAGAGGACCAGCCCTGGGACCAAGGGAAACACATGGTGATTTAGAACTACCTTTATTTCCCGACCCACAGCTATGCAGAGCATATCTTGCCTGTAGATGAGGATCTAGCCCTAGCTATCTGCAGATACCTTTTTCCAATTGCTCTATTATTTTTATTAAATAAAGATGTTAAAACCTTGGCCCTTGCAGACCTATCTAGTTGTATCATCGCTGATACTAAAACAGCATTTCTTTGCCACTTTCTAGTGTTTTTGAGAGCTGAGCAAGCAGTCCTTAAAGAAGTGTGGCCATAAAGTGTGACCTTGAGATCCATAACCCCTTCCGAGTGTACTGTCAGCTTATGTTTAGTTAGCTAAGCTTTTCAAACTGTGACATTCCAAGTATCCTGCATTTTAAACAAGACTTCAAATTATCTTATTCTAAATTTGGACTTTATAGAAGTCCAACAATTTAAAGGAAACCATTCTATACCTCCACAGCTTCTCTCTCTTTTCTTATAAAGAAATCACAATTTAGTTTTTCTATAGCTAAACACAGCAATTCTAGGAAAAGATCAAAACATTACCATTGTGGAATCAAAGCTGACGGGTAAAGTGAGGTACATGCAGACTCTTAGACCTGCTCACCTACACTTACTGATGTAAAAGGCAGTTTAAAGAGGGCTTCTCACATGTAGAGGAGCCAGAAGAAGAGGTAAGTTACAATTAGTGATGGGGCTACTTTAAACTTACACCTTCCTGCTAGAAAGAAAAGCAAGTACATTCCTATCTTCTTGTGAATTACACCAGCTAAGATTCCCTCACAGTCATTCTCACTGGGCTGTGTAAGTTACATGTTGACAATAAGCATGAATCTAAGCCCTGGTCTACACTACAGGGTTAGGTCGAATTTAGCCATGTTAGGTCGATTTTATAATGAATGCGTCTACACAAGCAACCCCATTCCATTGACCAAAAGGGCTCTTAAAATTGACTTCTGTACTCCTCCCCGACGAGAGGAGTAGTGTTAAAATCGACTTTGCTAGGTCAAATTTGGGGTAGTGTGGATGCAAATCGATGTTACTGGCCTCCGGGAGCTATCCCAGAGCGCTCCAATGTGACCACTCTGGCCAGTGCTTTCAACTCCGATGCACTAGCCAGGTACACAGGAAAAGCCCCAGGAACTTTTGAATTTCATTTCCTGTTTGGTCAGCGTGGTGAGCTCAGCAGCACAGGTGACGATACAGTCCCCCCAGAATCGCAAATGAGCTCCAGCATGGAGCGAACGGGAGACACTGGATCTGATTGCTGTATGGGGAGAAAAATCTGTGCAGACAGAACTCTGATCAAAAAGAAGAAATGCTAATATATATGCCAAAATCACACAGGGCATGATGGACAGAGGCTACAACAGGGACACACAGCAGTGCTGTGTGAAAGTCAAGGAGCTCAGGCAAGCCTACCAAAAGACAAAGGAGGCAAACGATTGCTCTAGATCAGAGCCCCATAAATGCTGCTTCCATGATCAGCTGCATGGCATTCTGGGGCGGGGGGGGGAAGAGACCCTACCACTACCCCACCACTGTCCGTGGGCACCTGCAAGGGGGGAGTCTCACGCAACAGGGAGGAGGAGGAGAACGTGCAGCAGGCAAGCGGTGAATCCGTTCTCCCCGGCAGCCAGAACCTTTTTATCACCCTGGAGCCAATACCCTCCCAAGGCAGGATCCCAGACCCTGAAGATGGAGAAGGCACCTCTGGTGAGTGCACATTTGTAACTACAGTACGGGGTTTAAAAGCAATAGTGTTTAATGTTTGATTTGCCCTAAAGACTTGGGATGCATTCGCGGCCAGTACAGCTACTGAAAAAAGTCTGTTAACGCGTCTGGAGATGGAGCGGGAATCCTCCAGGGATATCTCCATGAAGCTTTCCTGGAGGTACTCTGAAAGCCTTTGCAGAAGGTTTCTGGGGAGGGCTGCCTTATTTCGTCCTCCATGGTAGGACACTTTACCACACCAAGCCAGTAGCAAGTAGTCTGGAATCATTGCAGCACAAAGCATGGCAGCAAATGGTCCTGGGTTTTGGTTGCATTCAAGCAACATTCGGTCTTTATCTTTCTGTGTTAGCCTCAGGAGAGTGATATCATTCGTGGTCACCTGGTTGAAATAGGGGAATTTTTGTAAGGGAACAGTAAAAGGACCCCGTTCATGCTGGGCTGTTTGTGCTTGGCTAAAAGGGATCATCCCATAGCCACGCGGCAGGGGGAGGGGTCATCCCATAGCCACGTGGCTACAATAAGCAATGTGCCCTTGTCGTTCCCTCCTCCCCCACCCGACCTGGGCTAACTTATCAGTTATCTCCCTTTTTTTAAAATTAATAAAGAAAGAATGCATGGTTTCAAAACAATAGCGACTTTATTTCCTTTGCCAGCTGTGATGGAAGGGGAGAGGGTGGTTGGCTTACAGGGAATTAAAATCAACAAAGGGGGCGGGTTTGCATCAAGGAGAAACACACACAACTGTCACACCGTAGCCTGGCCAGTCGTGAAACTGGTTTTCAAAGCCTCTCTGATGCCATAAATGTCTCCCCCTTACTCGCTCAGATATTGTGGAGCACACAGCAAGCAGCAATAACAATGGGAATATTGGTTGTGCCAAGGTCTAACCTAGTCAGCAAACCATGCCAGCGAGCTTTTAAACGTCCAAAGGCACATTCTACCACCGTTCTGCACTTGCTCAGCCTATAGTTGAACAGCTCCTGACTACTGTCCAGGCTGCCTGTGTATGGCTTCATGAGCCATGGAAGCAAGGGGTAGGCTGGGTCTCCAAGGATAACTATAGGCATTTCAACATCCCCAACAGTAATTTTCTGGTCTGGGAAGTAAGTCCCTTCTTGCAGCTGCTCAAACAGCCCGGAGTTCCTAAAGATGCGAGCGTCATGCACCTTTCCCAGCCATCCCACGTTGATGTTGGTGAAACGTCCCTTGTGATCCACCAGTGCTTGCAGCACCATTGAGAAGTACCCCTTGTGGTTTATATACTGGTTGGCAAGGTGGTCCGGTGCCAAGATAGGGATATGCGTTCCGTCTATCGGCCCACCACAGTTAGGGAAACCCATTGCAGCAAAGCCATCCACTATGACCTGCACATTTCCCAGAGTCACTACCCTTGATAGCAGAACATCAGTGATTACATTGGCTACTTGAATCACAGCAGTCCCCATAGTAGATTTGCCCACTCCAAATTGATTCCCGACTGACTAGTAGCAGTCAGGCATTGCAAGCTTCCACAGGGCTATTGCCACTCGCTTCTCAACTGTCGGGGCAGCTCTCATCTTGGTATTCCTGTGCTTCAGGGCAGGGGAAAGCAACTCACAGAGTTCCAGGAAAGTGGCATGAGAAAGTTTTGCTGCCACTGGGAATCATCCCATACCTGCAAGACTATGTGGACTCTCAGGTCTGTGCTTGTTTGCCGGGCCCAGAATCGGCATTCCACTGTATCAACCAGCCCCACTGCCGCCAAGATGTCCCAATTGCCACATCCCGTGCTTTCAGGAACGTTTGTGTCCATGTTCTTCTCACAATCGTCCTCGTGCTGCCGTCTCTTAGCTAGGTTCTGTACATACTGCAGTACAATGCGCGAGGTGTTTACAATGCTCGCAACAGCAGCAGTGAGCTGAGCGGGCTCCATGCTTGCCATGCTATGGCGTCTGCACGGGTAACCTAAGAAAAAAGGTGCAAAATGATTGTCTGCAGTTGCTTTCACGGGGAGGGAGGAAAAACTGACGACATGTACCCAAAACCACCCGTGACAATGTTTTTGCCCCATCAGGCATTGAGAGCTTAACCCAGAATTCCAATGGGCAGCGGAGACTGTGGGAAGAACTGTGGGATAGCTTCCGACAGTGCACCGCTCCATGAGTCGATGCTAGCCACGGTAGTGAGGATGCACTCCGCCGACTTAATGCGCTTAGTGGGGACATACACAATTGACTGTATAAAATCGATTTCTAAAAATCGACTTCTATAAAATCGACCTAATTTCGTAGTGTAGACATACCCTAAGAGAGCTAAGTAAGCCAAGGGAGCCACACAAAAACAATGAAAGGGCCAGAAGACGACTCACCTTCAATTTGGCCTTCAAAGTCTAGGGGAGTCCTCACTGACCAGCAAGATTTGGGAACACTGGATCCAAAGCATTCAATTCTGTTTTTTAAGAGAGGGAGTTCTTCAGACCTTACTCTTTAGTGACTCCCCTGGCTAACTGAAGAGCAATATTCAGGGATCCTAGTTTTCCGTGATATAAAAAACAAAATTCTCTGATAAAAAAAAAACATAAAAATCTGTGTTTTGCATGATTAAAATTAAACACTGAACTTTAGTTGCCCTAGCCACTATATATATAGGGATCAGTTGAACACAATGTCTTATTGATATATTTACAATTTTCAAGCAAGTTCAAAGTCTACCAGTGCCATCAATCATTTTAATAAAATTAATAGAATTGCAATGTGTATATCTTACATATACCAAATACTTCTATGTCTGTTCTCTATTGTCAGAAAATTGTTTTTTTTTTTAAATGCACAAAAATGCTGGAGTGATCTAGACACAGTATATTGTTTCTTTACCGTTGTCAATGGCCCTACCGTTTCAGCCTTTTGTTTTCATTCAGTTTGTTTAGCGCTTTCCATATGTTCCACAACCGTTTGCTTTCGAATGAAATTTACAGCACTGCTGCATACGCTACAGAACAGCACATTAACATCAACATGAAATTTGCCCTTGCCAAACTCAATGACACTGTCTTCAAGAATGATTTTTAAAGTTTCTGGCATCTTTTCATAACTTTTAATTAACTTACATTGGGCGGCTGAAGTGAAATTTGAGATGCATTAAAACACTAAGCTGTATATATCAGAAGCAGTTTATTATATGTTTAGCTATGTAAATTTAAAGCACATTCAAAAATCAACCACAAGAGGGGGAGGCTGCATGCATTAAATAAGGGACATTGGTACTTTTAGTAAAATTTAGTTAATACATGTTTTTATTTTTTCACAAAATGTAAAAACTAAAGATTCTCTGTAAAGACACAAATTCTGCGTTCTTCTGTGGCAAATGGATTTCTAAGATCCCTGGACATAATGATAGGCCAGAAAGACTGATCAAGCTATGGGACCTTGAGATAGAGGGCAGGAAAGTGGAATTAACAGTTCTACTAAAAGAAAAGGAGTATTTGTGGCACCTTAGAGACTAACAAAATTTAAATCCTTTTCTTTTTGCGGATACAAACTAACACGGCTGCTACTCTGAAACAGTTCTACTAAGAAATTTTACAAAAAGAAATCCCTCCAAGCTCTTCCCAAAACTCACTAAACATGTGGATGTGATATATATTTAAGAATAAGACCTCGTCTACAAATGAAAGTTAATATGGAATAAGGTAGGGTGTGAATTTAAAATACATCAGCTATTCCTGATTAACTCCAACTGTAGATGTTCTTATTCTGGAATAAGAGTGCTTTATCTATTTTCTGGATTAAGCTAATTCAGAATAAAGCACTTTATTCTAGAATATGAGCATCCACGGATACAGTTGATCAGGAATAGCTATTCTGGAATGACTTCCCATTTAGACAAGCCTTAAATTGTCATTACTTGGATCTGCAAGAAGGCAGCAGATATCCTGAAAGGAATTTCTGTGACCCGCATAAGATGCATCACAAAGTACTATGTCTATGATACATGAGCTTTATGTATACATAGACTGACAAAAATAAGCAGTAATAGCTACGTATGTTTTTATGTCACTGCTAATCTGATAATGGAGTCTTTCAAAGCTCAATATGTACTTTATTAGCTCTTAATCTTTATGCATCAAACAGCGTTTGCCTCATCCTTCCCACAACATCACAGACCTAACTCCTGGTATAACAAGACCTGACAAGAGCACACAAGTCAACAGTTATTAAAATGATCTGGATGCAGATTATCTTTTGTCGTTTGATCTACCTCGAAACTGGAATTGTTAATACAAAGATGAACTAAAGGTTGTCTAGTTTCATTGAAGGCTCTCTAAGCAATTCTAGCTCCTTTGCGGAAGAGAAGGTAAGTGAGAAAGTCTTTTATTGGACCAATGTCTGTGGGTCCAATCACCTCACCCACCTTGTCTCTCTACTATCCTGGGACCAACACAGCTACAACAACACTGCAAATCCAGGCTCTGTTGTTCTTCTAGGCTGACCTCTCAAAGGAAGCTAACTGCACCTTCTCTGAGGACAGAAGTCTGCAGGGATTTGGTCTATCCTGACTAAGGAGCCTGTATTCCCCACACAGGGGTAATTCCCACACATGGAAGTGTAACCACTTTGAACTCAGAATTTCTTCATCATCCTCTGTGTGCATGGTGGGGAGGCTTACTCCCAATACAAAAGACTGAGTCTCAGGGGTTCCACTGGAGACAAATCATCTGCACTAAGGACCTGTGCCTCCACATACTCCACCGAAGTATTAATGGATTAGCCACAAACAAAATCAAGATAGACTTTTCCTTTAATTCATATGTGTTTTTGCTAATGCTTTGACTGATTAAAACTGAAATAACATTTAAAATTAATGCATTTTTCAAAATTTATGCTAATAGATACCTTTTTGCATTTTTCTCAGCTTGGCCAGTGAAACTAAACAGGTCCAGTTCCCATTTGTTTATAGTCACTTTCATTTCCTTATGCACCATCAGGTTGCTGATGTATTGCAGAATATGTACATTTCTTTTAAATGGTGCATTTAATTCTTTTAAAAATCATTATATTTTCTGATAATAAACACCTGCAATGCCCATTCACTCCAATGAGAGATGAGGGAGCTCTGAATCTGAGTGATATTTTTACATGTAAATGGACACATTCATTATCTTACCTGAGAGTCAAGTTACATGCGATGTGATATCAGAACTGTAATCATACAGAAGGGCTTCCTTCCAGGACCTGAAAGTCGTGTATTCATAGCCCTTCAATTGCAAAGTCACTGCTGAGTAGCTGGCACTTTGTCTGCATCACTCTTCACAGGACAAAGAGTTTGGCATCCTTTTATGTATTCCTTTCTAGAAAATAAAGAGAATAGGATAAGAGGGTTGAAAGACTTATTTTTTCTTGTACATTTTGGCTGTTTCTAAATAAAACAGAAACAAATTGTTTCTTTCAGGGTGTGACTCAGTGCGCTATTGAGCGCCTCACAGAATCAGCGACCCAGGGAGGTCTCAATCCTACTATACTGAAATCAGTGGTAATCCTTCCAGTACTCCAATGAAACTCTTAGATGGTCATATTTTCCCATTCTTCTACCCTCTTCACCACAGAGTTGTTATATATGTCCATTTTGTAAGGGTTAGAAGTGAGAAATATCTATTACTATCCATGTGGTGTTGGTACATTTTGTGGTTTGTGTTTTTTAAATGCTGCACTAAATACTCTAAAGCACTCCCTTCTGCACCCCATCTCATGTGACTGATTAATACTAAGAAATTGAAATATACATAAGAGGCACTGAAAAATGAAAATCTCTAATAAATGGAAACAATTATTTATTTCATCCAATTAAAGGTCTCAAGAATGAAGTGGTCTGCCTCAGTTCAAGATTTTAAAGATCGTTACCATAATTAAATAAGGCAAAACAGATTTGCTGTAGCACACAGGAAAATGTGAGAAGACAGCAGAACAACATTCCAAGACTAACCTGAAAACCGGGGGGCTCACATCTAGTAATTAAATATATTGCCAATACGCCATAAGTCTCCACTGCATGAGCAAGGGAAATATGATTGTAAGCGCACCCTGTCACTGTTTGGTGTTCATAATGCGTTATCCCAAGGGAAACAAGTGCATCTGTTCTATATTAATTGTAGGTGATTTTTCAGTAGTTTGAAAGATATTTAAGCAAGTATTATACATACAAAACAGTGTTACAGTAATATAGCCAAACCACAAAAAGATTAAGGAGCTATATAGTAATAAAACAAAGGTTTCAAGGCACATTTTTATGGAGCCATTATCGGGGGTGTGTGTGAAAAAAGAGGACACATAGAGTGCATCTTAATTCCCACATCCCCTGCACATGCATGCAGCCATTCTTCTTCTTATACAATAGTAAGCGCAAAGGAGGTGGGATGGATAACCTGACCACCAGTGCTCCACAGCTTTAAAGGCATGTGGTCTGCCAGCTAGGGTTCCCAACCCTACATATGCATATTGTAGTAGGGAGCATTGTTCTTTTCTGGAAAAGCCAAGTGATTCCCCACCTCTTACTGTGATGGCAGAGAGGTCCAGGAACTCACCATGCAGCTGGCAATACTTTACTCATCCCCAACGCAAATACATTCAAGACTAGATTTTCATGATGTGTATTTGGAGGCATACATATGCTATCATTGTATACATATTTACTCTATATATGTGGACAGTGAAAAAGAATACTATGGTGATATGCAGCACAGAAATAAATAAATAAATAAGTCTAATAACGTTGAGCTTTCCTGGCAGTCACTGGACCTGAAATCTATCTTCCTTGTCAATCCCTTATTGCAATTTGCTTATGCCATGGGCCCTGCCCTAATTTTTGCCGATGTTCACTGCCTCCAGGCCAACACATTAAAAAAACCACAGCATTCTACGTAGAAACTGCTCTGCTTTGCTAACAATTTACACCCACAGACTGACTGGTGTTCAACTCATTGAATATTTAAGGACAGTTAGCTAAGAGGCCTTGTGCTTTGATCATACCCTCCTTTTGACACTTTCCGGTCTTTGTTTTATAACAAGATACTTTACAAAGAAGATCAAAACAAATCCAAGTGCCAGCAACTTTTAATTATGAGCAAGATAGCTCATTATTTGTGGTCTACCTGCCCTTTGCTGATTGCAGTGGGTCTGACATGGGAGGAATCTTTTGTTCCTGGCTGCTAGGTTATTTATATATTTTTCCATGTGATTCACCACATACCTGAGCACCTCATAAACATGAATGAAGTTATCCATACAACACCCCTCTAAAGCAGGAAACTCTTTTTTATCACCATTTTACAGACGGGAAAGTGAGGCACAGACACACTGACCTGTCCAAAGCTACCCCTTACTAGCTATAGCAGAGTTGAAAACAGAATCCAGAGTTCCTAAGTCCCAGTCCAGTACCTTAGCCACAAAACCTCTGCAGATCTGCCTCTCCTCCAGATACACTAGTCTCCAACTCCTACCTACAAGTCTGGGCTCAACTAAACCTGCTTGGTCGGTGCACACCCAGACTAATGCAAGGGATGGGAAATGTTCAAGGTGACAATCAGTGCTACAGAGATGCTCTGCGGTGTGCCAGGAGCAGGTGAACTGTGCAGCAGCGCAGAATCCAGGCAGAGCCATGGCAAACCATTTAGGAAAATGAACCATCTTTTACAAGGTGGTGAAGCGTAGGCAGACACATTAAGTAATTTACCCGGCAGAGTTTCCTTCATTAACATGCATACGTCCCTGCTAGCCAGGGTTAGTTTCTGGGGCTGCACAGCTCTCTCCCAGCTCCAAGCCGAGTGACCACTTCAGAAGAACTTTTCCTTCTGCGTTGTCCTAAAACGTGAACCGTTTTCGCAGCTGCCTTCAAGGCGAGCTCGTGTTTCCAGCCGCAACGTCCGTACTCCGGGGAGGCCGCGGGTGCAGGTAACGCTCCTTCCCCACCGCAGCCGCCTGCAGCGGGGCCCGCTTCTTTCCGCCTTCCCCATCGGTTCCGTCCGGACCAGCAGCGGGTGTCAGAGGGTCCCGGCCGGGGCCCGCCCAACGCTCCTGTCACGGCCCCAGGCGGGCGCCCAGCAGCCTCAGCCCCTCCTCAGAACTTCCTAGGACAGCGGGCAACCGATGCACCCGGCTTCCCCCGCCCCCGCCATCCCTGACCCCTCCCCACGGAGCAGCCGCCCCTGCCCCTCCCCGTCTCCCGTTTCCATTCCAGCGGCTGCGCGGTCACCTCGCACCGGCGCGGGGCGGGGCCTGAGGAGCGGCGCTGCCGGGCCCCGATTGGCGGAGCAGCTTGACAACCGCAGTCAGGGAGCCGGAGCAGCCAGAAGCGGAGCCGTAGGGTCGGGGCAGACGCCGAACTGGACCCCCTTATTCCTGGGCCAGGGACCCGCCGCCATTTTGCGTCCCTCCCATCCGTTCCGTGCTTATCTCTGCGTCCGGGCCCCCCGGACCCCCCTCAGGTGGGTCCCCTCTGGCGTCGTGGGGAGCAACCTCGGGCTGCCTAGGGAGAGTCCTGGCCTGCTGGGGACCCCTTCCTGCGGGGGCCAGGCTGGCACCTCCCGAGATGGGGTGATGGCAGGCAACGGGGGAGGAGAGTGTCTGGGAGGGAGCAAACCGTGGAGGGGCGGGAGGAGGGGAGTGGGAGCAGGAGCTGGGGTGGGGTGGCGGCGGGCCTGTCAGAGAAAGGGGGGGTAGAAGAGAGTCTGGGGGTGTGTGTGACAGCGGGAGCTCTGAAGCGGGGAAGCCCCAGGGGATGACAGGACCCCCTGTCATGGGGAGGAGGGGAGGAAGTCTCCTGCTAGACAGTGGAGCGGAGGGTGGTGCTGAAGGGAACAGGCGAGACAACAGCCTGGCTGCTTTGATGCTGGTTTGGCGAAAGCCCATTCATCTTGGCATTCTCTCCTACCCCGCCCCACACCCCGGTATCCTCCAGTCTAAATGTGGTGCGTGTTCCTGTTCTGTGGCCTGCAGCCCCGGTTCATTTCCCCCGTGAATAGCAAGGGGACAGTGTGGTTCTAGCCTGATTCCTCTGTTGTGATCCTGGCATCTAAGTACTGATTTCCCTTTGTTGTAGCGTCACAGGGCAAGTCTCCTATAATTAGGTGCCTTGGACATAAAAATGTGTCGACTCTTAGCATCCTTGTGTTTACATAAACGAGATGCTGTTTCTTTTGTGCCTTTACTGCTGACAAATGGGATGTATAAATATGGTGCATTAAACCTTAATATTTAAGTACAGTAATCTCACTATGAAGTCCTACATGTTCTTAGTTCTTCTGAGTAAACATTCTGGAAATATTTTCTGTATCTTGATGCTGTATCATTAAGTACCTGTACCTTATTGTTTCAGGATTTTGAGTAGCAAAAAGGAGAAAATACTCTTAAATACACATGAGAAAAAACGAATGAAGTATGCTGATGTGTAAAAGTGGTGTGCCAGTGACTACTTAGTCAAAACACACTAGCTAGTTGCTAGATTGTCAATTATTTTTCTTAGTAAAAATTGTTTCCTTTTTCCTCTTTATACCAACATACAAGTATTGTGTGGTTTAATTTCACTTTTTTTTTTTGGCATCCATCATACACTTCTCTGTGTGACGTGCATGTATAATCTAGACAAAGCATTCAGGTTGTAAAAGAAACTGATTAAAGGCAAGGAAATCTGCCGGTCAGTTTTCAAATACGGTAGTTTAAATGTTAATGAAGTATGTAATATTGTGTCTCTCTAAACTGGGCCTTGGAGCACCTCCTTGTGGTCTGCCATATGAAACACTTGGATGCTAAGCAATGGGGTTGTGGAGAAAGAGAGAGAGGATGGTGCATGATAGAATCTTTACTTTAACAACTGATCAGTGGAATGGAAAAAAGTTGAGCCATTGAGTTAACGCTGTTCATTTGGGGGCCAGGTATGGGAAAATGCGTTGTATAATTCCTCCTTATACACAGGTTTGTTTTTTTTAATTAAAATCGTAGTACCTGTATTGTAATGTAGTTTATATGAATTTTTATATTACACTGTTGCTAAGGGCTAAGTGATTTCCAGTGATTTTCACCCTATATATCCCTATTTCATGGGGATTAATTCAGATAAAAACTTGGCTCAGAGAATGTACTTTTTAAATATTTCCTCTTTTCTTTAGGGCATCTTAGAATAATTGAGGACAGAGTGAAAATGGATCCACAAGTTAATGACTTGGGCCCAGATCCTGCAATGAACTCTCTGCATGGACAGACTCCTATGCTCACATGGAGATTATCAGTGCAGAATCAGGGGCTAGGTTACTCTAGAATGAATGAATAAAAATGTGTCTAATATTTCACACCAAGAAGTAAACACTTTTTTATTATTTTTTTATTTTAAATGTTTTTTCTTTTTTTCCCTTAATACTACTTACAGAGCTCTTTTCTGTGAAGTTGTTTATGCTGCAACAGTTATTATTGTGAGAGAGTCTCTTCAGAAGTGTCTGCATTTTAAAAGGCTTATAGTTTTACAGCTTGTTATTTACACCTGTTAGGAAAACTAGACTTCTGAATGCATTTTGCTCTTCTGTGTACAGAGATATATGAAGAGACTCTGGAATATTTGTAATATAATGAAAAAATATAAAAGGAGTATGTCGGAGATATTTTTAGGCCAGAAGTTTAAAACTTCTTACACAAATTAAGGGGGTGAATATTGTCTTTAAAAAAACAAAACAGAATTAAGAATATGTTCTCTTTAATTGTCTATTTATCCCTTAATAACTGTTGCTTAGAACTAGTACAAACATCCGTTATTTTAGACTTTCAAAAGTCTAAAAGAATTCCCAGTATGACTGCCCCTCAGTCAATGATCATTATCTAAGGGCACTAACATTTTATTTTAGAAATGCATTGCTATCTAAAATGTGAACAAATCTGGTGTTTTTAAAACTCCCTTACAAAGTTCTTTTTGTAACCTCTACTAAAAGGCCATAGATGCAAGTTTGCACAATTGGAGTTATCATTCCATTTATCGGCAAACACCTTGTGTAGAATGTTAAGTTTAAATTATGCCCCCAAGAATAGATATTTCCTGATTCTGTTGCCCTACCAATACTTATAATACTCTGTTTTTTTGTTTTTTTGTTTTACATTTTTTTAAAGGAAAACCAGCACAGAAATCTGAACGCTTGGGATATAAATGCAAAGAAAGGAATTTTAAACCTAACACTGTCCCTCAGTCATTCTTGAGTATTAGTGCTTGATCAGATCATTGGTGACGTTATGTGCCATATGTGCTGGCAATACAGTGTCACAGGGGGATGGTATGAAGATGCAGCTTGAGCTCTAACTATGAGTTTTCCTGCTGCTCTGTGTTTAATACCTATAATGTTTTCAAAAACTGATATATAAACACACATTTCACAAGATCCTGTGTGCAAACTTCTGGATTTTTCATATTGCATACTTTACAGCTCATTGTTCCAGTGCATAACTTGACTGTTTAATGCATATGAGTGTAGTAAATCTGAGGGGTTTTTTTTCTTGTTATCCTTAAAAACCTTCAATTAAATGAAATTTTTTTCTGTAGTAGACCTCTCATTTATTCTGGCTCATTGCCATTAGACTAGCAATTGTGCAGTATCCCTCTCATCTGCATTTTCAGTCAGTCTCTTCAGACTCGTGTTAATGAATTCCCAGCATGGTGCATCTTTTCCTCAGAAATTCAATGTCCCACAACAGTGTTTTTTTTTTTTTTTAAATGGGGCCCAAAAAATGTTGCCATAACTGACAATGAATCAATAAACAGTCTTTAGGTCCTGTCCTGCAAGATGTTCAGGACCTCCTGGATTGTATTGAGTGGCCTTTATTTCAATTGCAGGCAGAATGTAAGTAGTCAAAATGTAATTATCCATGTTGGAATTTGGCAAGAACACTAAATGAGCATGCACCTACTCTTGAAGAAAGTACCATGAAATCTGGAAACAGATGATACTTGTTCTCTTGCAGGACTGGACTGTTTTGGACCTAATCCTGCTTCCACTGAAGTCACTGGCAAAATTCGTTTTGGTTCCAATGGAAGCTGGCTCAAAAGGAAGACACTCTGAGCTCCTCATTTTAGTTCCAGATACGACTGATTTATTTTAATTATGAATTTATTTTAGTTATTTTGGTGTCAAACGCTTACCAAACCATTGACACTCTAAAGTACTGACTAGGATTATATGAAACCTCAGATTTTCTCTTTGCATATTGTAATAAGATGTAAATTTCTCATGCAGTAGCTTAGTTTATTATGATATGGTGGCGTTTTTGTTGTCAGTGACAATTTTGTTTGCAAAATGGGGCTCAGCTGTTGTTGGTCCACTGAAATTGTTAGTTCTCTTATCTCTAAAGGTATGCAGAATGAATATTCCTCTGTAGTCCCTATCTAAAAAAAATTGTATAGCTGTAGAACTTTACACCTGCATTCAAAGATCGAAGTTACTTGTGTGGAAGATGAGTGCTGCTTTTACATGTTGCAGTGCCATAGAATTCTCCTAGAATAAGTTTGCGGAAGCAGGACTGTTCCTGGTTTAAAGACGTGGTGGTTGTCTTTTGTGCTGATAACTTCTTTTACTGTCACAGCTGTTAGATCTTTCACTTAATGTAATTGTACTTCCAAGAACGGTATTGTATATCACATTGGTTTCTGCATCAGTAAGGTGTGTAATATTTAACTTTAATGCAGTCGTGGAAGGCACGTAGAGCCTGTACTCCTATTTAGCTTTGATCTGTGGTGCCATCCAATCCAAACAAAAGTCCAAGCTAAATGTTCCATTGCTCAGTTGGAGGTCTTATTCTGCATGAACTGTACTAGTAATATCCTAGTAAAGAGATTCATTTTAAGGTTGGGGACTAGTTTTACCTGTCTGCTAGGAAATTCAATAGTTCAATAAAAGCTCTAATATCATAAAACATAGTAAAAGGCAAATCTGAAGTCTAGAGACCTACCTTGGAAGATGAGGTTGGGGATAAAGGTGTTGACACTTCAGTATTACAGTATATGTTCTGATAAGGTTGTTAGTTTCCTCCTTCCCTCTTAAAGATATGACTGGATTATCTTCTAGGACCAAAAAAACCCTTTCCCAGTTGTAGAAAGAGAATTAGAATAATGATGAAAGAAGAGCATCTGTCAGCATTAGGGAGGGAATGACATCTCACCATTCAACAGCTTTTTGAAGTAAACACAAAACTATGCAACTCTGTTTCCTTTCATTATTTTATTCCTGGGGGAATTCTGTGCCACAAAATTAAAAATTCTGCACACAATATTTTAAAATTCTGCATATATTATTTGTCAAAATATCACAATATAATCATGCTGGTTTCAATTATTTAGGTAATTTATTTAAATTAAAATACAGTGGATAGAGAATGGGAGTGGGGAGCGTTGAAGGAAATCCCCAAACCCCCTTGCCTAATAATAATGTAACTAGGTTTGACCTTTTATATCTAGTTATTAGTCCACAGATATATCCAGCCATATGCTCAGTGTTACATCATAGGCACTGAAGAGCAAGTGAGGGCTGGGGAACCAAACTCACAATTTATATTGGCTACTGACCATCACCGGAAAGGTCAGTAATAAACAGTTCATGGAGCAAATTTTGATAAGAAATTTTTTCAGTCCAAAAATTTAGACCAGTTCTAATCACTAAAGCACTTTACACCACTCTGGCCATGTAAAGGAGCCTTAAAACTTTTACATCTGTTTTATACTACTGGGGGAATTCACAAAGAGAATGGGAACAATTCACTAAGCGGGCGGGCTGCTATGTTCTGCTCTGCCTGAGGGAACAGCCTGTGCCACGCCTACCTCCTCAGACCCACCCAGAAGCCCTTCTCCTCCATGCCGAGCGTGCCGCAATAGTGAGTGAGAGGGACAGAGTCTCTCTCTCTCTCTCTCTCTCTCTCTCTCACGCATGACTGCCCACCCCTTCACACACCCCTGGTAGTTATTTATGTCCCTATTTGCTTCTCCAGGTGCCCAAACGGACCTGCCTGTGCTGCCAGAGAGGGGAGCGTGACTGCTCTTGTGGCTTTCCTTTGCTCCCCTGTCAGAAGTCATATTTCTGCGGGGAAGCAAAGAAATCTGCGGGGGACATGAATTCTGTGCACACGTAGTGATGCAGAATTCTCCCAGGAGTAATTATTTACATAAAATGTTCTGTGAGCCAGCTGACTCTTAAATAGAAAAAAAAACTTGCCAGCTGAGAGCATAGGCCCAAATAATGGTTGTGCCTGCCATTGGAGCCACTAGAATATTTAATGATGACTAGAGCCTTCTGTGACTAAAACATGAATTAAAACTAGTCATATTAACAGAAGGCAGGCTATTCTAGGTGGCACAGCCAAATGTACACTGCTCCAAAATAAACAAGGCTGCTCTAACTGAATAATTTTTCCAGTCAAGTGTTCTGGGGCGGGGGGGGGGGGGAACAATTAAAGAAAACTGGCATACAGCTAAAGGAAGAATATGGAAAATGCTATGATTTAACTGGTATAATATTAAAAAAAAGTCTGAGTTGTCATATCTGTTAGAATTCAGCAGCATAAGTTTACTCTGAACAGCGAGAACTTTCAGATTCAAGTATTTATTCTTTCAGTTTTCCTGTTGACTGTGCCTGGTAAATAGTTCATCTGTTCACTAATCCCTCATAACACATTTTACCTGGAAAATCAAGCTAAACTGATTATTCAAACTTGATATGGCAAACTTCTTTTTATTTCTGTCTCTTGCTTTTTGATTACTATTTTCAATACTTTCCAAATTGGAAGTAGATTAGTAATTACCTGCCCCTAAGTGGAGGACCGCTAGAGTATGCACCACATCTTGAAGTTGACTTGGGAACCACATCCTTTCCCGTTAGCAGTCATTTAACATCCCAGTTGCAATTACTTACTTATGTGGAAAAGTAATATTAGAAAAGTGTATATTTTAGATATGCCTAATATATTTTTTGTCATTCTTGAAATGATGAGAAAAAAGTACAACTCTCCCTACTTCACACAACATTTTTCATTTTACTCTCTGTGGTTGTTTCTCTTCCCTTACTCATATTTCTTTTCCTCTTCATTACCCCCTTGTCCTCTGCAGACTAGCCACCTGGCTCTCTTGTCCCCTGTTTTCCTGGACATTCTTTCCTACTGATGGCTCCAGTCCTTGAGAATAGCTTCACTTTCCTCTCTTGTTGCCAGCTGCTTTTAGGATATGTCTATACCAGGGGTTCTCAAACTTCATTGCACAGTGACCCCCTTCTGGCAACAAAAATTACTATGCAACCCCAGGAGGGGGGACTAAAGACTGAGCCCGCCTGAGCTCTGCCGTCCCGGGTGAGGGGGCCAAAGCTGAAGCCCAAAGGCTTCCACCCTGACTGGGGGGCATGTAACCTTAGCCCCGAGCGGTGGGGCTCAGGCTTCAGCTTCAGCCCCGGGTGGTGGGGCTTGGGCTTGGGCTTCAGCCCTGGGCCCAAGCAAGTCTAACACCAGCCTCAGCAACCCCATTTTGGGATCGTGACCCACAGTTTGAGAACCCCTGGTCTATACTACACCAGGGAGTGAGCCTCCGAGCCTGATTAGATAGACTTGTGCTAATGGCACACTGAAAATAGTAGACTGGATGTTGAGACTTTTGCAGAGACTTGGCAGAGATCCAGCAGGTCACGTGGGCTTGAGCACCTGAGGTGCAATGTCCACGTCGCTATTTTTAGTACTCTAGCTCGATCCCCTCAGGCTGGAAGGTTCATTACCACTGCAATGTAGAAATACCCTTACAGTTCACCCTGGGCTCCTCTTTGCAATGAAGAGCTCCTGAAAAGATGGTACTGTGTGATCTGCAAGCTTTCTACAGACCACCAGCAAGTTCCCAGTGGAACATGGTATGGGAGCCATTGCTCTAGAGTAGAGTTTCCAAGATGTTGCGCACCCTCACCCCTAACTGATATCAGAGAGTTGAGGTATTTAACATCTTGCAGGAATAAGCCAGTGAACTAGGAAGCTATCCCAGATTTCCAAATAGAGATGTATGCCTTTGCTTGCCCATGCTTCTGTGGAGGGGTCTTGAGTCAAGTTTGACATTTAGATTCCCCATAAAACATTGCAATGGAAATAGGCCTCCTTACAAAGTAAGGATGGAAAGTCCTGGCTTACTTACCATGTACTGTTTCAAAATGGCAAAATAAATCAAGATAGTGCTTCTTATCTCTCATAAAATTGTTCTTCATGTATCTTTTGTATAATTATAAACTCTTACATGGATAAAAGTATCTCATGCATACCTTAAATACTCAAATACTATTCTGTTATCTTGTATTTCCTTTTCTGAGAGAAAGAGACTGAAGTCTTGCAAATGGAAATTTTATTCCAGGGTAAAAATATAGTTGAAAACTTCTTGATCAGCTCATTTCAGTGGTCCACTTCATGAACTCAGGGTACAAATGGGTAGTCACAGTTTCAGGATCAAGTCGGAGTTATGGCTGCATGCTCAAATGCATGAGATTGATTTTCTAAATCCCACTAACCAATTTTGGAATACTACAATATTCAGTATTGTCAAAACAAACGTTTATATGCAATCTCTGGTCAACAGCATTTGATGACAAGGCATAAGACAAGATATTGACCATATTACTTACTTTGTTTTTTCTCTCTAGGCTACCATCATGACTGCTGAAGAAACAGTGAATGTAAAAGAAGTTGAAATAATTAAACTAATCTTAGATTTCCTGAACTCGAAGAAACTTCATATCAGTATGCTGGCTCTTGAGAAAGAAAGTGGAGTCATTAATGGCCTGTTCTCAGATGACATGCTTTTTCTGAGGTAGAAATTATTATATAATTAGTACAATAGAAACTAACTTAATATCTGCTGGCCATGTGTTCGCTAGCCAAACCAATTGACTGCTGACTGCCATGAAAAGCATTGAGTCATTTTTGCCATAACCATTTTCTCTCTTCAAGTATTGCTTCTCCATTGTGAATTGTCCTATGTGTAGCATTTAAGCACTTAGGATGTTGGTGGGCTTTCAAAACATCCTGAGACACTCATGAAAAATGTCAAAAAATATTTTGATAAAATATTCTGGTAACTGTCTGAGCATCTGTCGTGGATGGTTTAGACACAACAAATCCTGAATTTTGGCAGGGCGGTAGACTGGATGACCTTTGCAGTCCCTTCTAACCCTGTGATTGACTTGGTCTCTAAATCAAATCTTTTCCAGAAGATGTCATCTGCCTTTCAAAAAGATGCTCAGATTTTCTCTAACATCAAACTGTGGAAGTGGACTCTACAGGGTTGATGGCATATGTTGTACAGCAAAATGTTTACTGAAAGGACCTGGGTGACTACAAGTATGAAGATAGGTTACTAAACCCTACAACAAATGTAGGGAAGAAGTTCATACAGGGAGGAGTTTTTGTTTGTTTTTGGTTGGTGAGGGGGAAGGGAGAGGGTGAGGTTGGGGATGTTGGTAGTTTGGACTTGGACCAACGGGGCTCTTTTTTTCATCTGTAGCTGAACAGATATTCCAGCCTTGCTCTTGAGCAGCTTCCCTCAGGCTAAAACTTAATATAGGGCTGACTACCAGTTTTAGTATAGACCTAACATTTGTGATGATTAAATTGGGATTTTTGCCGTGCTGACAAAAAGGCAAATTTTTCTGGTAAAACTTCCTAGTGTAGACCAGCCCTCACCAGTATTGTAGTTATACTTCTAGCACTCCTTTTGAGGCTGTCACCATTCCCATAGTATTACCCTCCAGTTGGAAAAGTGGCTACTGTTGAGGCACAATAAATAGACTTCTAATATCTCACATTTACTAAATAGGTGTTTGCATGATGAAACCATTAAGCACAAATGAGTTTTATAATATACGTACTAAGGGATTTTACAGCTTACCGGAAGCATAGGAAACTATTTATACAACTATATTTAAATAACATTAAATGTGAAATTTAAAATCTGCTTAACAACATTTCCTGCCCACCCCCAATTACGATGTTCTTGTGGGTTTTTGGCACATACTGCTAAAGCTGAGTAAGCATAATGAAAAATAGGTACGTAAATTGACAAATTCTCGGTTGAGGTTCTTCATCCTTAATTTGGGTGGGTTCTTAGTGATAGCAGAAGTATTCATTAAGGTGAAATTTTCCTCTCCCTACCAAAGTTAATAGACTTTCTGAGGAAAGCACTGTGAGGGCATGAAGAAATGGTATTTACCCACCCAACGGGGGATGAGGCTGAAATGCAGCCCTGCCTGCTATTCCAGCTTATTGGATGGAGTAGTGGCTCTTCTGCTTGCCTGGGAGTTTTGAGCCACTGGATCCAACTGAGCTCTCACAAATGCTTCCCTTATACGTTGCTCCCTAGCATTGGGACTGTGTCCACTTTGTATTTGTACAGGGCCTAGCACAATAGAAAAGTTGATTGTGCTATACTATAAATACTGTAAGCAGATGCGGAGCCCTGCTGCACAACTGCTCTGTTTACACACAACCCCTGAAGGCAGTTAATACTTTTAGGCTTATTTCCAGTATTTTTCAGGATGTCTTCAATCATGTTTTGTATGGTGACTTTTAAAATCTCACTTGTGGAGAAAGAATGAAGCATCTTGGAAGAAATCCCTAAAAACATAAAAAGCAGCAGATACCTGAAGAGATACTCTTGTACCTCTTAACAAATACATACGTATCTATCATTTGTCCTCGTGGTGTTAGAGTATGTAGCTACAAAGATAGTATTGAGAAAGGATTTAGGTTTTACGTTTATCTCTGTTTAAATCCGATCTTGTCTGCTTTGCAAAGCATTAACTTTACAAAGCTCGCTGATCAGCTGTACATCAAGCTATATGTAAATTACATTTGTAAAAATGTTAAGTAAAAAATGTCCAGCTAAATTTAATGAGTGGCTTTCTTTTTGTATAGACAGTTGATCCTTGATGGACAGTGGGATGAGGTTCTTCAGTTCATTCAGCCTCTTGAGTGTATGGAAAAATTTGACAAGAAAAGGTAAAATTATGAACTTTGAGGTAGTAGCATCGTAAATCATGTGGCAAGGTGGAAAATCTCTGGAATAAGACTTTTTCAAGTCTTTAGAAAAATAAACTGTAACTACTGAATCTGAGAACAATAGTTTACAATTTCAGTTGTATGGCTTAATAGATTTTTTTCAATCTATACATCCAGTATAAAATTATTTGAAAGTATTTTAGAACTTACTACAGACTTTAAAGTATTCTGTAACGTGTCTTGGCCTGGTTAAAATGCTTTATATTATAAGAATTGTGCTCGATTTTAAAAAATTAAAATTTATTTTCTTTGAGATCACATCAGAGTAACCCAGGTATTCAAGAAAGGAGGATACTGGCTGTGTATCTTTCTCTTATGAACCAGCAATTATTTTAACATGTAATATTTCTGGAAGTAAATCATTGGAAAAAGACATCTTTTCTGAAAAGAACCAATTATTTTATTGCCTGGCTTGTTACATTTTGAGAGCAAAAACTTTGCACTGTAGTTATCTGTGGAATGTACTACTTAGCTACTGCTTTAAGATCTTTAGTGTCTTATACTTCACTTCTTTTGTGCAGGTTTCGCTATATTATACTGAAGCAGAAATTTTTAGAAGCCTTATGTGTGAACAATGCAATGTCAGCAGAAGATGAGCCTCAGCACGTAAGATTTTATACTTGGCTACATTAATGAAATGCTTTAAAATCCTCTTATTGATTAGACACTATGGAAGTCCATAGTACAGTATTGTTGTTCCGGAAGGCTTATGGTAGTAATTTGTTTAGCTAAAAGTTCTCATGTATGACATAAGAACTACCAACCTTTTCTGAAAGTGAAGGACTACAGTTGGGAATAGTATTGGATAGATTCTGGGCAGTTTTTGCCCACGTAATTCCAACTGTGCACTTCAAATTGGCCGTAAAATGCCCTTGCCATTACTTGATCCAGTGGTGCCAACAGTGCAGTGTTTACATGATGTTAGCAAATATGCAAAACTAAATTGAAACCTCTAAATTAGTGTATGTTTATGATCTAACAGAGGACTTCAGAGGTGAAAGGTTAGTTTTTACCTCTGCCCATTGGACCGTCTAGCATTCTGTTTTAGAATAACAACTTGGAATATGTAAATATATTTAATAATCTTATTAGGCTCCCTAAATATATTTATTTGTTTTCATTATCTCCTAAAAGAGGAAACTTTGATTAATATTTTTGAAGTGTTATAGAATCTGAAACCTGTCAATTAGACTTCCAATTTCAAGCTCAAATTGATCGTTCAGGTGTTAGTGTGCAATTTAAATTCTTCAATGCGTTTTGCCTGTGGCAGCTTTTATAGACAAAGATGCAATGCTGTTCAGTGTTCCTTCGCTAGTAGAGAATAAACGATGTCACAGAGGATTGAGTTCATTGAATGTGTGAAAAGCAGGGAGGAGGAGTTATGAATAAGGTTTTTAGTGTGCAAAAGGTTTTAAATGGTAACCAGAGCTGTAGCATGGTAAGGCTTATAGGCTGTAGGCTTATTCATTGTAAAGTATTTCACTTTATATTGCTCATATATGAACATTAAATTACAACTACAAAAGCATTATAAAACTTTTACATAAAAATACATTTCAAACAAAAATATTAATTACTCAAATAAAAAATTAACATTGCTGTGGTGACTTTAATTCTCTGTCCCATTGCCATATATTCTATGGCAGGGTCTTTACCTGACCGCATGCAGAGAGCAGTACAAAGTTCTACATTTAAGATTAGAAGAAGGACGTAGTTAAAACATTTAGCACTCTAGTCATAGTATTTACATAATCTTACTGGAGAACACTATAGAAAAAGGTGCAATTTCTTGATATTTTACATGCTGAATATTGTTGTATGATAGGTTAATGAAAGGTCATCATAATGCACATGTAAGGAGGGACAGTTGGTGGAAATTTCAAAGTTTTTCCATTTTCTGCAGCTAACATCTCAATTTTAGTATTGCATTTAAGTTTACTTTCTTTTTTTAATTTTTAACAAATTCTATCAAACACATCTGTGTGTATTTGAATATGTGATCTGCAAAGAGCTGTGGAGATTTTCATCGCTTGTTTTTACACACACACATCACGTATAGTCTGAGAATAAGCATGAAAAACTTCAACACAAAACATAACTTTCTCAGAGTTTCCAGTGACTGAAAATTACAGAAACTTAGGACTTGATTCTCTTACACCAGTTTGATACTCTTAACTTAAATGGAGTTTCTCCTCTTTATGGCTCTGAAAAGAGAATTCGACTCCTAAAGTGGAAATGCCTTCTCAGCCTACAGTTGTAGCAAATTTGTTTAACTATATATATATTAAAATTCTGAGAGCTTAAAACATGTAGTGGCTTCTGTGAAAACAGCCACATCAGCATGACCTTCATTGTATTGATCAAGTGATTTGAAATTGGAGTCCCTTAAGAAGAATTTGGTCTTAGAACTGCTGACATGAAAGCTGTTGCAGACTCCGTGTATGCTAATTTAATTAAAATGAAAACAATAGTAACAACAAAGCAAAAATGAGGGAAATCCTATTGCATGTTATCCTTCTGCAGCTAACTCTGCTTGTGAAGAATAAATTGGTAACTTTAAAGTCAACTGTGTCCTGTTTGTATTTAATATTTCTTCCATAGCTGGAGTTTACAATGCAAGAGGCTGTACAGTGCCTACATGCCCTGGAAGAATATTGTCCTTCTAAAGAAGACTATAGTAAACTGTGTTTGTTACTCACGTTGCCCCGTCTGACCAACCATGCAGAATTCAAAGACTGGAACCCTAGCACTGCTCGAGTTCACTGTTTTGAAGAAGCTTGCATCATGGTTGCAGAGTTTATTCCTGCCGACAGGAAACTGAGTGAGGCTGGTTTCAAAGCAAGTAATAATCGTTTATTTCAGCTCATAATGAAGGGATTGCTTTATGAATGTTGTGTGGAATTCTGTCAGAGTAAAGCAACAGGAGAAGAAATTACAGAGAGTGAAGTATTGCTTGGCATTGATCTTTTATGTGGTAATGGGTGTGATGACTTGGACCTGAGTTTATTGTCATGGCTTCAGAATCTGCCAGCTTCTGTTTTCTCTTGTGCTTTTGAACAAAAGATGCTTAATATTCATGTTGATAAACTCTTGAAGCCCACAAAAGCTGCATATGCTGATCTTTTGACACCTCTTATCAGCAAACTTTCTCCTTATCCATCATCCCCAATGAGACGGCCTCAATCAGCTGATGCTTACATGACTCGTTCCTTAAACCCTGCCTTAGATGGGCTGTCATGTGGATTAACGAATCATGATAAGCGAATCACAGACCTTGGTAATAAAACCTCTCCAATGTCACACTCCTTTGCCAATTTCCATTACCCAGGAGTGCAGAATCTTAGCAGAAGTCTCATGCTTGAAAATACAGATTGCCATAGCATTTATGAAGAGTCACCTGAGCGGTAAGTTTCATTTAACTCCACATTTTTTTTGAGAGAGAGTTGTTAATACTGAAGTGTAACTGACCATGTTAAACATATGTTCTTCCAGGTGCACTTGTGACTTACGTGAATGGTAATTAAAGTTGGATGTGTAAACCCTATTGCAGTTCAAACTGTTTCTTTTTTCTCTCCTCAAGCCCCTAAGAAATTTGACTTTTAAACTAAAAATGGGTATGAGACCCACAAGATTTTAATTCAGTCTTCCCCAAAGTTCAGGGTTGTTCAAACCTGACGCTTTTATTCAAGCCCATCTATAGTTTTACCCAAAATATAGCAGAAAGATGAAGTTCTGGCTTAAATCTAAAACCTTAAATCTAAATCTAATACACTAGATTCTAGTTACTGAAGTTCTTATTGGAACTTACTACGTATGTAGGTATATAGTGGCATGCATTGGCAGTGTAAAATATTTCAGTGGTTGATTTAAAATATTCTGAATGCCTTTTATCAAACTGTAAACAACAGCATTCCAACTCTTTGTATTCTTGAAGAAGCAGAAATTCTGAAGTTTCTGTGAATTTTTTTTAAATGATTATGTCAGCAATGTAGCAAATAAAACTAGATTCAGTGTCTATCTTGGAGAATTCCTAAACTCTGTTTCTTTTCTCTCACCTTTGTAATAACCCTGTCTCCACACTTCCTTGTAGATAAATGGAATGCCCACAGAATGGCACTATACCACACCAACTATTATTGCAAATTTAGATCCTGATCCTGCAAAGAATTAAGTAAATGTTAAACTTCGTATTCATGAGTAATCTCACTGAAGTCACTGGAACTGTGCCCATGTGTAAATCTGCAGGAGCAGAGCCTTAAAAAAAATTCACCAATATTAGAGACTTGTGCAGCTATAACCACAGTTGCACTTAGATATAGTGTACCTAATTGATCTTCGGACAAAATCTCAGCAAGACTTTCAGATTTGCTTCCCTATATTTCTATTTAAATTCCAGCTAATCAGGTTTTGATGGCTATAGGAGTTAATTAATACCTTGTGTTAGTACACAGTAGTATGCAAAACTGATTTTTCTCATGTTAAGAATTAAAACTCTTATGGAAACTTGCTTCTCCCCTCCCCCCGTATCTTCATGATATTAAACTTTTTCCTTTCTAATCCTTATTAAAATCAGGGTTTATGGCTTATGAACTCTAAATTTTATATACTTAGTGCTCTTATAACTTGCACAGTAAACCTGTTTAAGACATTTAGAGTATGTCTATACTGCACACTTCTTTCAGCTGCATGCAGAGTACATACTCTGATCGCTCCTCTAGCATGGGGATAAAAAGCAGTGTAGATGGTGAGGTATGGCTTAGGCGAGTAGAACAGGGAAAGGCTCTGTTCCCTTCGCACTGCTGGAGCCTTCCCCTGCCATAGGGAAAGGCTCCAGCAGTGGGGAAAAGCTGAGCCTTTCCCCACTGCTGATCCCTGCCAGAGCTTTTCCTGGACTCAGTGAAATGCTTGCCATCAGGGAGCTGCTGAAACTTCTCCCCACTGCCTCTCCCCTGCCATAGCCTTTCAGTGACATGTAGCTACACATCACAGTGTGGATGCAACCTGCTTTTTACTGCTGCATGTAGCTACATATAGCCTACCTGCCACCACCAGCAGTGTGTAATGTAGAAGTAACCTTAGAAAAATTTGAATACTTTTCCAAGTATGGTCACCTGTATATCTAAAGGTTGGCATTTGGGCATCTGCCATATCCCTATGTTTTAAAACTGGTCCTAGAATGTGAAATATTTTACTAAGGATTTCATACTTGAATAACTTTATTTATTTTTCTGTTTTAATATGCTACTGTCATTGATTCTATACATAATGAATTTATTACGTGAATTATACTTCTAGGCTATAAATCGCAATAATTAGCATGAGTTACCTTTGCACTATTTTGCAAACACTTTGTACAGGGATTTAAAGGATCAGGCTTTTGATTTGATGTAAAAAGTAACAGACAAGTAATATGAAAATCTTTTATTTTTTTATTTAATATAGTTATCGTACCTCATGAAAGCTGGAAGTAGGCTGAGGGCCAGACTTTAAAAAATGCTTGGAACCCCCAGTTGAGGTTAGATTTTTCAAGAGTTCAGCTTCCATTTAGGTACCTAAATTAACTGACCAGATTTTTGAGAATGGGAGCTCTTGGCATTTTTCACAAGAGCTCAGCACCCCTTATCTTACCGTTCTCTCCTAACCTGCAAAGAAGATATTTCCTCTTGTGTTCAGTAGACAAAAGAAAGATCCTTACATGTCTGTTAATCAGATTAAATTGTTTTTGCTAATGCACACATGCACCAGTAACTCAAATAATTTCAACAAATCGCCGCTCCAAACCATTAAGTATTTGCAATTTTGTCAGGTTAGAGTACTCTTTAAAGAGTCAAACATTTTCTAATGTATTTTGCATATTTACTGGCTACTGAAATGTCTTCTAAAATAATTCCAGATGGAAATACTTCTCTTAACCTAATTTTGTAAGTCCCTATAAAGCACAACATTAAGTGAGAACAGATTTTAGTTGCACTCTTTTTTCCTATATAGCTAAAACAGGAATTTTCTAGCTTCCCAATGTTGAATGTCATTTAAATGTAGCTTAAAGAAATATTGTCCTGTACAGAATGGGAGGCAGTTGCGGAGGTGCCTTGTGATGAATGGAGGCTTCCTCCCCTCCCAGGATTTTAGGGAACAGTGGGAGAAGTCAACAGATCTAATTAGTGTTCCTCAAAAGTGGGAGAGATCTGAAAATTTAACAAAGAGCTTGAGTAATTTGTTGATGGTATTTTAGATTGTTGGAGGAATGGACAACCTTTCATGGAAGGCATAAAAATAGAAAATAAAAGCATAATGGGACTTCCAAAATATAAGGCTTTTTGGAAAAACCTGAGAACAAAGTACATTAGCTCTATTTTAGGGCTAGCAGCTGTTAGTGTAATAGGTTAAAATGGGATATTTTTGTCTGTTCTGCCAGTAATATCTCTAGGCTTCATATAATGGGGTGCCTTGTACATAATCATTTCAGGATTTATTCCATAAATATATATTTCTTTACTTATTAGAGGATTTTCTATTAGATTTCTCAAATAACCTCTTCGGTTTTCCATATCACTGAAAGAAGTGATACTCCTGTGGAGCCGCAGCATTCCATTGGCAGTGAGACCGTGTGCCAGAGTTCAGTTCCAGAAAATGAGCCAATAAATGGAGCACAGAATCAAGGACCAGCAAAACCAGAAAAAAATGAGGTAACGTTTTATTATTTCCATATAAAAAGGCCTTTTGAGCTGCCTGTTCTGATAAATTGCAAAACAATTTGCCTGCTATGATGGGAAATTCATCATGTATATGACACAGATGCTTTTGAATCTTGTTTTGCCCACACCAAGGGGGCTTAGAAGCACTTGGGATTCAGCAGTTGAATCAAAATCACAGTTGACTGGGATCTGTCCAGAAAGGGTGACTGGGTCAGGTGGTGATAGACAACATTGTTTCCATTTGTACTTAACTTGTGCATCACAGTTAACCTCTGGATGAGGTGAGTGGGGATAGTTCACATCTTTCAAAGCTTTTATTTTAAGCTGTCTGTAGGTTTGTGATGACACCCTTGTATTATTGCATACAACGTTTTACTCACACCTGTTAGAAACTTTTTTTAAAAAAGAAAACAAGGTTTAGATTTTGCAGTATGATTGCGTTCCATGACACTAATTGTACAAGGTACAGATTCTTGTTCCTACTGTATCAATAGAAGATCCACCAGCTTGTCTAGTTGTGCTGAGACATCTCCTTCTAACCTACAATTTCAAGGGTTATGAGGATGTTTTGCCTTGGGTTTCATATAAGTGTACATATTAGTTGACAAAAGAAGTCCTACTTGTAATGCTTCTGAAAAAAAGAGAATGAAATCTTTTTTCTGCTGCTGAGTAATTATTTTTACCTTAAATTGTGGTATTCCAGTGTTTAAACTTTGCCCCGTAGGATTGGTATAGCTTTTTGCTTGTATTACTAAAGTAAAAATCTCCTCTAAAAACTGATGGCAGAAATGGCATCTTTTAGCAGCAGATCAATTTCTTATGTATATTCAGTTTTACTTGCTTACTATAGTGACAAAACAACTTTCATTCTTCAGTCCTGCAAAGCCAGATTCAAAAAGTTAAAGCTTTATAACCATTAAAGCACAAACTGTCAACATCACATGTCAAAATATACAAAGCAAACATCCTTAAATCAAACTGTTCTCAAGGAGCATTTTCTTTGCCTATCTGTACATTTTGATTATTATTGATTAAAAAAAAATTGATTTTTGTGTGTATTTTTAATTTTAATTTTAATTTACCATTAAAATTCAAATCCTTTTAATCCTTATTTCTTTAAGCTTCGTGATTCAACAGAGCAGTTTCAAGAATATTATAGACAAAGATTACGTTACCAGCAGCATTTAGAACAGAAAGAACAACAACGACAACTGTACCAGCAAATGTTGCTTGAAGGAGGAGTAAACCAGGAAGATGGGACAGACCAGCAACAGAATCTTACTGAACAGTTTCTTAACAGGTTGGCTTTAGTTGACTGTTCCACTGATGTCATCTTATGCACTTCAGTACTAAATTGCCTCCTAGATACTAATCTGCTTAGATATTCAGAATGCCAAATATGGAATTACTTCTTTTCCCAGATGTACCCAAAAATAATTTTCTGGGCTAAAATTATGTTTGCCAATAAATTTTTCTGAAGAATAAACTCCTCTGTCATGAACAGAAATGAAAAATAACTCACTAAACAATTTAGTGAAATAGCAGTGAACTTATATACAGATATTTGAAGTTGTTTGTGGTCTTTCTTTAAATGTTTTATACTAAGATAACCCTGTAATTGGGAGAGCTTTCCTCCATATTGGCTTATATTTAGACAATTCGTTACTAAGATTTGGGTACTGATATGAAAATCGTGAGGAAAGCCAACTAACTTCTAACAAGAACAAATTTGCTTTAATGGTCATATTCTTTGGAAGGTCAAATAGGCAACTGGCTCACTTTTCATTTTTCCTAGGTTTTATAATATAATGAACTTAATTCAAACCAAGCAGCAACTAAAAAGCTGGGTTTGGGTATTTTGGTCTAAAAATAATTACCGTTCTCATTGTGTTGGTATTCTAAAGCTACAAATCCCTCTTCAAATACAGTATCCTCTAACTGGTCTAAATTTGAGTAAATAGACATAAGTTTTGCAAAGAAAATCTTGGTACTTTGTAAGTCGTACATCCATCCTCCTCCTCCTCCTCCCCTCCTCCTGCACCTCCACTCAAAAAGGGTTTTACTAACTTCTTGATGTCTGCTGACTACAGTTTATAATCTGACTTTTTTCCAGAAAAGCACTTGAGCACACCTAAATTCAAGTATGTCAAGTTTAAGCATGGGTCTAGGTGCTGTACTTTGGACCAGGGCCTCTGTTCTTCTGGAACCTGAAGAACTGGATATATTTGAGGAAAGTTTTAAGAAAACTTATTGTACAGCCATTTTTATAATTAATTCTTTGGGGGGGGGGGGAATTTAACTCCTTGTGGTATTTTTTGACCAAGTCTGCTGTGTACCCAGTTCTGATGCATAAACCCACCTTGCTTTGCTCTAAATGATTTGACCTGGCTGAAGGATTATTCAATTTAAGAAATAAAATTATAGACCCAAATAATTTTAAAAATAGTAACTTAGACTACTGATAACTAGCATTTGGGAATTTTAAACTAGACTTGAATATGGCCATCAGGCAAATAAAATATTCTACATACATCCTTGAAATATTTATATTAATTGGCTGTGCTTTTCATATGGAAAGTGTTGTTCAAACATGCTCTTCATGTTAAACTGTCTCATGTCTGTTTAAATTTTAGCCCTCCTGGAGAAAAGTGAAATTCTTATAGATTTGTTTTCTGGCCATGTAAAATATACTTGTCTTTTTTTTAAACTCATGGCATAATAGGGAATATCACATTTGTGTAACTGGAATTTTTTTTTTTATTTTCGTTAGTTCATAAGACCAAGACTTATTTGAATGAATGTGTGAATACTATTTGAACTCTGGTAGCGAAGAGAGGAAATTCAGTTCAGAGGCAAAATTCATCAACTAAGTCTATTAAGTATTATTACCCAGTTCTAGTATTTTGTGTCCTTTAGGACCAAGTGTTTCTTTGTCTTTTTATGGAGGATTCCTGTTGATGTTAATGGAAATCCTATGCACGTGTCCAGTGTATAGCCCAATAATCAGAAACCCGTGAAAATCCAAATGGACAGAATTTAGCCCTTTAAAACGAAAACTCTTAATGTTTGTTAGGTCTATGCTAAATAACCTGCACCATGTATGAACTGTTATCAAACACACAATTCTGTCATAAAACAATTGTGGCAAGGTACCTCCTTCATCTTGCTGGGCACAGTGTTTCCCCCTCTGGCAATGGAGACATGGAGTAAAACAGTCCCAATGTGGACCTCAGGGTAGGCCTGAGCGAGTACCTTTTAGCCAAACAAAAAAGAAAAGGTAATAACATAAAAGAGGGAATACTTTTTTTCTCTTCCCCATCTCTGGGGTGTTGCCTCATTATGCTCGCCTCTGGGTGCTAGTACTTCCCCAAATAGTCCGTTTGCATAGTTGCTTTTCCTGTAGGGAGGAGTGCAGCCCCCCACTTAGGAGAATCCTTTTTCCTTGTGGTCACTAGCCCTGCCGCAGTTTATCTCCTTTTCTGGTGAGATAGAGGGAGGGTTTTTTAAAGATCACAGGCAGCCCTTAATTGGATTCACGGGTCCCTCACTGACCTGAGGTAACCTCTTTTCAGCTCATGGGGGAGGACCTTTACCATTCTAGGGCTGAGCAGAGCTCCTCATCAGCCGCCTCCTAGCAATGGCCAAAGTGGCCATCCATAACACCAGGGAGAGGATGTTGGCTGAGGGGGAGCTCTGCGACTGTGGGGCCTATTTCCGTTCCTCTCTCCGTTCACGTATCCAAGCAGAGTCCCTTTGGGTTGTGTCCGCTGGCTCCCTTGACAGCTTTGAGGAGCAATGGGCACTGTCCAGGGTTCTCTGCTTGTCCCCTTCAGGGTCCCTGCTTTTGACCCTTTGCCCTCACACTTGTCCTTGTTTTTTCTTCTGTTGTCCCCTGTATTTATTTGAGTCGCGTGCTCAGCGGCTCTTCCCCTTAGGCTGGGGGTGGGGCCTTTTGCCATGGGTGGGCTTCTGCCCGCCCACTTCCTGGACCCCAACAAGACCACTCTCTTACAGTTGTCTGGTCTGACTTTGTCACATAATAGATTCACTTTAGAAACCTCATAAGCTTGAAATCCCCAAAATGTAATTATTTCAGTTATGTAGTAAATACATAACCTAAAATAAGGTGGTCAATGTTTGATTCTAGTTATCTTTGTTACTTTCTACAGTTCTCTTATGGGTGTGATATTAGGTTGTCACTCTGGTAACAAAGTGTAAAGGAGTATTTTTTGTGATTATTTTATGATGGGAGAAATAGATATTAAATTAAAGGAAAACTTATTGTTTTACTTTGACATCTTGTCAGTTTGTTCATATGAAAATACTCTTCCTTTCATGTTGACAGGGTGGGTTTAAAACATGTCAAAAATATCACTCTTTAAGTAAATGGGCTGCTAAAAATCTTTGGGTCAAACATCATTGTAATTAAATATAATCAAACTTTTCATAGATTAATTATTATACCTGTCATGCTACAGGGCAACGTGGGTACAACTTCACTTTTTTTTTTTTTAACCTTTTCAAGTTCCCATATTATAAACTGTTTCTTTAACTTTTATTGTCTGTTTTCATCAACCCTGTGCAGGTCTATTCAAAAGCTGGGAGAGTTAAACATAGGTATAGACACTCTTGGAAATGATGTGCAGACGCTCAGCCAGCAATGTAATGGGAGCCAAGGGCATGCATCTAACACACCAGCAACTAGCTTCGTATCACCACCTCCAGATGTTAATCAGAGAATAGGTACTGATAGCCAAAGCGTTAATACAAGCACTCCTCAAAAGCGTGGATCAACAAATCAGATACCCTTTCTTGAAGAGTCGCCTGTCCGTGGGAGTAAAACGTAAGCACTAGAGATTGTTCAGAGCTGGAAATGTTGCTAATCTTCAGTTAATACTATGGGGATGGGTATTGTATTTTGAAAACTAGAAAATTCATGTATTTGTGGTGATGTATAGAGTCCTATGACCCGACCTGAATCCGACAGGACCCGACTAAAAGTGTTAGGTCCAGATCAGGTGGGAAAACAGGTGGGTTAGCTTGACTCTCCTCCTCCTGCTGTGGAGTTATTGAAGTGGAGGCAGCGTGCCCCACTCCTGTTGTCTGCTGCCACCTTGCTGCACTGTGCATGCTGCGAAATGAATGTGCCGAGGAGTTGTAGCCCTCTCAGGCCACGTCTACGCTTCCCTGGGGATCAACGTTGCTGCAATCAGTGCAGCAGCTGGGGTTGATTTAGCGGACTCGCTAAATCGACCGCAGAGCGCTCTCTGGTTGACTCCGGTACTCCAACGGAACAAAAGGAGTAAGGTAAGTCAACAGGAGAGCGTGTCCCGTCAACGCAGCGTAGTGTAGACACCGCAGTAAGTTGACCGAAGCTAAGTTGACTCTAGCTATGTTATTCACGTTTAGTTTGGACAAGGCCTCACGCTATAGCACATACAGTGAAGCTGGGGGCGGTGAATGACAGGAGCAGCGCACCCAGCCACCACCACGTGGAGCTGCCACCATGCTGCCACCATGAGCAGGAGGAAGAGAGCCCACTCCAGCAGCAGCAGGCTGTATCGGGTTTGAGGAGAAGGGGCCGGGCTGGGCCATAAAATGACTGAACTCTCTCAAGGTCAGGTCTGATGGGCTTGGGTCGAAAAATTAGGTTCTAGCAGACCTTCAGTGATATACAGTTCCTGCTAAATGGTCAATGTAAACTGTATTTTTTTTTCAGTTCACTTAGATTTCTGCTTTTCATAGACCACCCTGTAAACAATATATCCTGATATTTTTTTGCTCCCAGTTTGTATAAGTCTTACCAGTTATTTTCCGTTTTACTGAGTGACTGCCTACACAGGGAAACAGTAAAACTGACTATACACCTTCTGTATAATGCAGAAAGTAATGGGGCAGGGAGAGGGAGACGTACTCTTTCCTTTTTTTTAGATGTTGCTTGTAGCAATAGTAAAACAACACTTCCAGACAAGTTAATTTTCAAGATGACGATGTCGCTTTTTAGTTATATATTTAAGATTTTATTTTACTTTGCAAAAATATTTTTAAAAATTCTGTAAAACGATGGCTTATTGTTAATGTGTCAGACATAAGTGCTACTGTTGCTCCTATAAATTAATGAGTTAATTCTGAGTGCCAGGTTGGATATTGTTGTTCCAGTCAGAATACATTCATCAAACAGACAAATTAGAAATGAGAAAGATCTGCTTATTTTGTGTATTGCACTGAATTTTTTTTTTAATTTTTTAAAAACCAAACAGTATGCCAGAACACACTATCATTCAGCCACGACTTGAAGATTCTTCAGGGAATCTAACTAGGACAAGAGGTGATGAGGTGAGACTTTTTTAAAGGGTATTTACATTGTGTCCTGTAAGGATAACCTTTGAATCTGACTATATAATATCTTAATAATATTAGATGTTAAGAGCAACAGTATTTGTAATGAGTTTCTAATACATGCCAAGTTTCAAAATTAAGAAAATGCAGATGAGGGTTAAGACTAAATGGGGGTGCAAGGGGGCTGTATGCAGCGAAATTTCAGGCTCCCCTCGTATCCACCCCAAAACCATTCCAACTCCATGGAAATCTACTCAGACTGCAACTTGCTTTTAAGTCCTTGCCATCGGTGCTCTCCTATGCTGGCCCCCAAAATACTGCTTATGGGACTTTGTCCATTACCTTCATAAAGTAATATTTGGAGTATTCTGAATGGAGTCAGGCAGCACATAGCTATCTTCCTTATAAGGTAGAAGGTTTGGTATACTGTGGGGGACACATACCATGATGATAAACATATCAAATGACCAGATATTAATTCTTTGCATTCTTTGATTCTAAGAAGGGAACTTAGACCATTTTCTTTCTTTCTCTGTTATAAGAGGGCTTTGTGGAGTAGCCCATTTCTCACCCCACTCCCATACACCCACTTACCTTCCAAAAAACACCTCTTGCATAGTGATAGGGATCTTCAAGGCTTTTGCCTCTTTTCTGGCTTGTCGGAGAAAGGGAAGGGAGAATGCTAGGTGGCTCCAAAATGCTTGTTGGCCCAAGAACAATCAGAGGGAGTAGAGCACTGACCACATCATACAATACTGAGGCAAACACACCCATGAAAGGAGCTGCTGTTGCCACACTGAGTGGCATATTTTTGCAGGTTGTTGTTCTGTTTTCCCCCAGTTTGGATATCTGATCTATGATCCTGCTTTAATCTACCACAGGAGGCATAATTGGGAAGCTCTTCGAGGGCTTGTTTGTGTCCATTCCAATCGGGGTGTTTGTGTGTGTGTGGGGTGGGGGGTGTGTGCACGCATGGCAGCCGGAAGATTTTCCCCCTAGCAGTATCTGTCGGGTCGGTCCAGGCACCCCCCGGCCTCTCATGGCACTCAATATATGGCCCTACAGACCCGCCACCCCCTCAGTTCCTTCTTACCGCCAGTGACGGTTAGCTGGAACTTCCCCTTGCTCTTGTTGTGACAAGTGCATTTGGCAGTCTGTATATCATTACTCATTAGTTTTTGTAGTTAGTGTTAAGTAGTTAGTAGGTGCTTAGGGTTAGTTCTTAAGTTTCCTTTGGGGGAGTTTTCCCTCCAGTGCTATCCAAGCGCTGGGGCATGCTGTGGTCTCCAGGGTTCAAAGCCTGTGAAGTCTATGGCAAGTGTATGCCCAGAAGCGATCCTCAAACTTCGTATTTGAAGTGTTTGTGGGAGAGCCTTCGAAAGGATCGCTGGAGGATCTGCAGGGGGGTTTGCCCCAGGACATTAGAAGATAGGGATCAGCGCCTGAAGATCCTACTAATAGAAGCAGAACTCCATCCCCAGTCCGACCCCGGATCCTGCACCGAATACCTGCTCCTCGGTACCTTGGTTACCAAGGTCCCTCCCCCAAAGAATCGGGTGGTGAAACGATTCGACCTTTTCAGGAGAAAAGTCTAGTCCACTAGCGGCTTGCAGCTTCGCATTTCTAATCAGCAGGCCATTGTCAGCAAATGCTGCTATAATATATGCAGGGCAATGGCGAAATTTGCGGAGCTGCTGCCGCAGGACTCCCGCACTGAGTTTTCAGCCCTGGTGAAGGAGGGTAAGCTCAGTTTCCGAGCTCTACTGCAAGCCACGCTGGACACAGCTGATGCAGACAGGATGAAAGGTCTTCCAATCTCCTCTCAACGAATTTCGTCATGAATCACATCCTGCATCCGTGAGTGCTAGAACCTGGCGAAGGTGTCTGCTTTCCACCCCACCCCATCCCTGCTCACAGTGCACTCCACCAGGGCTCAGGCTTCTTCAACAGCCTTCCAGGAGCATGTTCCCACCCAGGAAATATGTAGAGCAGCGACGTGGTCCTCAATACATACCTTCACATCGCATTATGCTATCACCCAACAGGCCAGAGACGACGCGGCCTTTGGTGGAGCAGTGCTCCAGTCAGTGGACATCTGAACTCCGACCCCACCTCTGGAACTTGGGCTTGGGAGTCACCTGATTGGAATTGACATGAACAAGCACTTGAAGAAAGAAAGGTTCCTCGCTCTCTCGTAACTGTTGTTCTTGGAATGGGCATGAACAACACATCTCTAATACCCACCCACCCACCTACCCCTCAGTCGGAGTAGCTGGCAAGAAGGAATTGAGGGGGTTGCGGATCGGTAGGGCCCTATAGTGAGCGCCATGAAGGCGCCACTCCAGGGGGTGCGTGGACCGACCTGACGGATACTGCTAGGGGAAAAGTCTTCCGGCTGCCATGCACGCGCATGCGCACATACCAGATTGGAATGGACATGAACAACACATCTCGGAGAACAACAGTTATGAGAAGGTGAGTAACTTTTAATTTTCCCATCAATCTTAAAAGTGATCACGTTTATCAGTGACTTAAGATGTACAGCCCCATATTATGGATTACAGGAGTGGCTTGAACTGGTTCCATTATAAGCACAACTTTGAATGCCTTCTAACTTTCACCATAAACTACCTTTTGTCTGAAAATGTTTGTACTTAATGTCATTTCAAAGAGGGTTTTTGGTTGGAAGGTTATTTTGGTGGAGGTGTTTGGGGATTTTGTCTTTAAAGTAAGTTGTGAAAGCAGGTGGAGTTACAGGACTCTTCAAAATGTAACTTGTAATTTTTTGTGATTATGAAAATTAAAAATTAAAGAAATAGACAAAAAGTAAACTATTTATTAACAGCTTGTATATGCTAGCAAATACTGCATAATATATAACTTCTAAAAGTTTTTTGTCCATCTGTTACTCAAGAGTCTTGAAGTCTTTCTGTTTAGTTCTCATATTTTCCTATATATTTAAATTGGAAAATAAATTGGTACAAGTATTCTGCAGAGAATATTATATGCTTGTAACATGCAACATTACACTGTAATATCTTTTACTGTGTATTTTAGTTTCTCCTTAGTCTAGTACAAATAGCACCAGAGGTTGTGAAATGTCACTTCGTCTGTTCAGTATTAGGTGGCTTTCCCTTAACCCACAAGTCTTCCCCCTTGACTATTTTACAGCTGTATGTAAAATATTAAGATGAATTTTAAAAAACTACAATAGTTGGATGTCTTTGAGGAAGGAAAGAGAAGCATTTTACTGGTGCCTAATTTGGAAGTAGAAGAAATAGGAACAAGCTCTTGCAAAGGAGAACACTTCATATTTTATCAACTAAAATATTAAAAGGTTTTCAAGTTCTTTGCTCAGGAAAATGTGACGTCATGCCACCTTTGTTTTAATTTGATTTTGTGTAAGCATTCTTGTAGGTCTTTTAGAAGAATCTTTGAAAAACTGTTCCTTACATGATTTTGTTAAGATCAAGATGCTGTGATATCTTTACTCTCCGTATCACAAACAGTCAAGGAGTGTTCCTCCCAGTCTTTTCCCCTATAAACTTTACATTTGAATACATTATTTTTTTAATGGGGATGGATTTTAACTTCTCTCAGCCTTGGAAATGTGTGTAAGCTATTAAAAATGTAGTTATGTTTGTGAACCTATTGTGACTGTCAAACTTTTACACAACAGGATGATAAATCAAAAAAACAGTTCATTTGTATTAATACTCTAGAAGATACACAAGCTGTCAGAGCTGTGGCTTTTCATCCAAGTGGGAGTTTGTATGCTGTTGGCTCAAATTCCAAAACTTTGAGGGTGTGTGCCTATCCAGAAGTAATTGACCCAAGGTAAGAAGAAAAATAAATGAACATACAGTCCTACCATAATCATTTCTGTTCCACTACCGATCACTGGATATCCAAAGCTGTCTGTAGATATTTCAAGTCTGTTCTTGTCTTTTACCCTTTCATTTTGTTAGTTGATTAAACCTGTCAACAATGAACTGTTACAATGTTGCTTTGAGAACATAGTAACTACCAAGACAGAATAAAAAGACCAGCTGCGGTATTTTTGTGTTTGTGACTATTTTGACTAGTTCTTTCCCCTACTGCCAAGCTGTTTTGACATCAGTACTACAACTTTTCCTTTTGGTAGTATTCTTCCCCTAGAGTCTTGGACACACTGGCATTGTAAAAGAATCTTTTGTGTCTGAGAATATACATTCAGGAACAGAAAAAGATGTTATGGCAGAATGCTTCTGGCTTCTTCCTCTTTTGTCTTAATTCCACCTACTTGAATTTTCATATCCATTATTTCCTTCTTTCTTCAGAAATAAATCTTGGTGTCAAACTCACTTTCTAGTTATTGCTTCAATTCCATTACTTTTGTAAAAGTTGGAGAGTTTTCAGAAAAATTACTCTAAAATGGCATTCTTTTTGTGTGTATCTGCTCCTGATGAGTCTGGGACATCTTCCCAGTTTGGCCAAAAAGCATGCTTTAGCCTCTAATGTCCTTGCCTAATATGCATTCTGTTTTCCCTCAAAGGTAATAAACAAAGGAGCCAGTGAAGTTCTTATTCCAAAATGTTTGATGTTGATGTATGAAGCAGAAAGGACATGGGTTGGGGAGATGTGGAGTGCGTTGTGTGTCCTCCTCTCCCACTCCCCCTCGCCCACCTGATTGGTTTGGCTTGTTATGCTGGAAGTTAGAAAAATCTGTTGTTTTTTTTTAATTTATAAACAGATTATCCCTGTAGCCTTTAACACCCTTTTAATAGTTAGTGTGTATAATTTGATTTGGTGAATTTGATGTGACTATTGGCTTGATAAGATAGTTTCTTGCTGTGCTGTAATTTTCTAAAGGGAATGTTCTGAGCTTTCCACACCTCTTCCTGAGGTCTGTCTGTACATCTCCTTACCCATTGTCTTGTCAGGCTGTAAACATAGTGAAAGATTGTTCATATTCTTAATCTTGAGAAATATCTCCTGCATCTAATGAAATTCTAAAATGGCCCATTAAAAGTTAAGATTTGCTTTCTCATTTTTAAAAAGCCATAGTACACCTGGTACTCTGTCTAGTTTAAGTGCATTTAGCCTTTTTATAATTGTGTGTTTATATGTTACGCAGTTCCTCGTCTGTCGTCCCTCGAAAACTGATACCTGACCTAGGCAGATCTTCACTTTCTTCCTCTGTAAAGATGGCAACAGAGTAACTAGTAACTTTATTTCCTTTTATGAGCTGTCTTCTGTAACTTTAAAGTGGCCACATTATTTGCTTTCCCTGTTGCATATCTATTTAAAATCCTTTGAGATCTTATCATTTTTTGTGCTTTTTTCCCCTCTTATCATTCTTGTCATCCTCATTTTCCAGTTTCTGTGGCAAGTTTTTAAAATGCATTAGGAGTCAGATACTTAGTTTCTGTTGCCCTATTAGCTTCTTGCCTTTATTAGAATGAGCTTTTATTCTCGATGCTGAATTGTATCTTAAATACTTTGTAACTTCCCACAAATTTCCTACAAGCATTGTATTTACTCATGTCTAAATAACCCATAGAAATAATCGGAGAAAGGGAATTAGGAATTTCTCCTCAGTCAGATGTAAGTAAAGGCTGATTTAGGATGTTCAGGAATAATGCCGGGAAGGTTACAACTATAATGTATAACTGAATAAGTTTTGAGAAAGTGCACTAGCTGTACTTTTTCCACAGACTGCCTCATTCAGTCTCGTTTCTTGTTAATGGGTGAGATGTTCTTAGTGTCATATTGCTCCTCTTCCTTACTTTTTAATGTCCAGTACATGGAGGTTGAGTGGTATGTTGATATGAGTAGGTCTTTAAGGTGACCTAAGAAAACCAAGGCTCACTTCCTTCCTAGGCCTCTGCAAACACTTACATAAATGCTTAACTTTAAGTACACAAGTAGTCCCACGGAAGTCAAGCACATGTATAAAGTGTTGGATACAAAAAGGAATACTTCTTCCTGGTTTTCACTTGTTTTGGACTCTGAAAATAAGGTATTTTGGTGGGCATTTTTGTTTAGTTGTTGGGTTTTGAGTTTTGGTTTTTTAAGACAATACCTTTTTAAGAGTAGCTAAGTGTTGTCTTTGTCAAACCAGGTACCTCTGGCAGACATTTCTGAATTTTGTTTCAAGGTTGTTGGGGTTTTTTCCCCCATCAAGAACACTCATAACTTAATTAGTGTGTGTTGTAGAAATCGTTTCAGGTCACACTTCAAATGTTTCTGTAGTGAAATATTGGAGAACAAGGAGGAGCTTTCTTTGTGGTTTCTCTGTTATCCTAATACTCCACCTTAGTTGCCTTCCAGCATTAAAACTAAACACTTTTTTTAAAGCAAAAGTTTAAATTGCCACCTACACTTGTCTATTTTCATTGCCCTTTAGAGCACTTGCTTATGCTTGCAAGGAATCAGACCACAATAAGTGTGGTATGGAAGATGTTTGCATAATGCATGGAAGCTAAAATGTGTTTGGGGAACATAGTTCCTGTGTGGCAACAAAACACTATGTTTTCACACTTTAGTTTTAACTTTAATTGCCTACCGTCAGAAAACTGAAAAATAAGTAGAAATTAACTTTCTTGCCTACTTTGGATTTCTTATTACATTAAATAATACAGTTGACTTGCATTTTAGATTACATATTCTATATTTACATATAAAAGAAATACTTCTCTCTCTCTCTCTCTCTCTCTTTTTTTTTTTTTTTCAGTGCTTATAACACTCCTAAACAACCTGATATTCGTTTCAAAAGGAACAAACATCACAAAGGGTCAATCTACTGTGTGGCATGGAGTCCCTGTGGACAGTTGTTGGCTACTGGTTCTAATGATAAATATGTTAAAGTACTACCTTTTAATGCAGAAACTTGTAATGCAACAGGTAGGGTGTATGTATATATACTGGTATATCATGTTATCATTTATTTGGGATGGTCATATTAGTGACAAATGGCAAAGTAACTTGAGTTATGCCTGTCATTATGGTAACGAGATGTATTAGGCTGTGTCTACACTGCCTCTTTTAGCGCTAAAACTTTAGTCGCTGAGGGGTGTGAAAAAACACCCCCCTGAGTGACAAAAGTTTTAGCACTGAAAAGCGCCAGCATAGACAGTGCTCCCGGCGATAAACCTACCGCCCCTTGTTCGGGGTGCTTTTTGTTTTGTTTTTTTTATCACCAGGAGAGCTCTCCCCCAGCGATAAAGCGTGTCTACACTGCCCACATCACAGCGCTTCCGCGCTGTAACATGGGCAGTGTATACATACCCTTAGAGTATCACACCTAGTCCTGAACCAATTGTAGGTTAGAATGCTGCCAAACCTGGGCTCCAGATCAGTAACTTTAAGTACCTGATTTGTACTTACTCATGTTTTGGGGGAAAGGGAAATGCTGCTTGGAAGTTTGAAGTACTAGAAGATATTCAGCAGCGACAGATTAATGACTAGTATGCAGGTGAGATCAAAGAAAGTTTTATTTTGAGGTGCCTGGCATACTTTTTTGGTTTCTTTAAGAAAAATATTAATAAATCAGAATCTGACCGAAGGTTTTGGTAAGGAATTTCAAGATCATTAGCCTGTTTTTAACTTTGATAAATGTATTCCAGGATAATCCAGTCACAGAAGTACAGATAACCTTATGGGACTTGGTCTTTCAGCACAAGCATAAATATGCTTCTTATTTTGATGTCACTGATTTAATATTACAATATTATTTCAGTTAGATAACTGTGTGGGATTTTTTTGTTAACTGAAATAAAATACCATGAACAAACATATTGAAGTCTAGCTCCAGAACTGAGAATCAACTATTGATTGAACATCAAGGGTATGTCTACACACCAAAGAAAAAACCGATGGTTGGACTGTGCCAGCTGACTCAGATTCAAGAGGCTTGGGCTGCAGGGCTGTTGCATTGCTCTGTAGACTTCCAGGCTCCAGCCCTAGGACCCTGTGAGGTGGGAGGGTCCCAGAGCTCAGACTACAGCCCAAGCCCAGAAGTCTACACAGCAATGGAAACAGCCCCACGGCCGACCTGTGAGCCCAAGTCAGCTGGCATAGGCCATGCATGGGTTTGTCTTTGCTGTGTAGACATACCCTAATAAGATGTGAACCTCTCACAGAGGGATTAACTAATATTGAAGAAACAGAAAGTTAATATATTCTGATACACAGAAACTTGTCAGTTTGCCCGTTCAGTGTGAAATTTTATCCTATTTTATGAAGTTATATTCTCCCCCTTGAAATTGTTACATGTATCAAACTCAAGCTTTTTAATTAATACTAATGCACTGTCACAATAACAGCTTAAATTATTACATAATTAATTTATACTAAACAATGTATATCTCACTCTGTTCTTGGTTTATTTTAAATTTTTTCAGGACCAGACTTGGAGTTCAGTATGCATGATGGGACAATTAGAGATCTTGCTTTTATGGAAGGTCCAGAAAGTGGTGGCGCTATTTTAATTAGCGCTGGAGCAGGAGACTGTAATATTTACACAACAGACTGCCAGCGAGGTCAAGGCCTGCATGCTCTGAGTGGCCATACTGGTATGTTTATAAAAATGCAACAGTAACAATCTGTTCTATGCACTGGTAACAAGCGACCAGATCATGCTCTTCTTATGGACAGCACCTCTGTCCTATCAAAAGTGAGCTCAGGAGAGATTTTATTTCATTAATCTAGACCGTTACGTATTTTAAGCCCTTTGTCTCCCTGTGAATGCTAGGGAAGATGTAGAGCAGGGTCTTGCCATTGTACTGGTGGCACTTCTTCAGTCCATGCCACATTGAAACCTTTCCCAAGAGATGCATATATTTGGAGTAACAGATAATGAAGTGAGACCTACAGAAATCTGCTAACAAAGGCTCTCTGAAGAGAGCTAGTTGATTATCTCCAACTCTCTGATCCATCCAAGACTACTACTTTCCTCAAACCAAAATATAACATTTAATCTACTAATTGTATGCTGCTGATGACCCTACTTAATGTGTAAGTGCATATTCAGAACAATAATATGTAGAGAATTCAGTAGTGATCTTTAAACAATGAGTAATACTAGTAAAGTAAAACATGTTCTTATCTACAGGTCATATTTTAGCACTTTATACCTGGAGTGGGTGGATGATTGCATCTGGTTCCCAAGACAAGACTGTAAGATTCTGGGATCTTAGAGTACCGAGTTGTGTTCGTGTAGTTGGAACAACATTTCATGGAACTGGTAAGACTATTGCTCTTCTCGCACTGACTAAAAAACTTCTTGCACAATTACATATTTTAAAGATTGTTCTTGTCATTGGTTTGCTGAAAACAGGGATCTTGCATTGTAAAATGAGGACTTATGGCTTGTTCAAAACAATCCCCAGTTGCTCGTTTTTAAAAAAACAACAAAAACTCGGTATATTCATTCAAAAACTGGTTAGTTCTTTGCTTTGTGACCTTTTGATATTATTAGCTATTTATATAGCACCATAAGCTTACATGATGCTCTAAAACAGAGAAAACGTACAACCTTACCCCAAAAAATCAACACTTTAGACTGACAAACTGCCTTACAAAGAATGACACGCTTTGTAACAGTGATATTATTTTATTGATAACAAATGTAAACATGATGGCTGCAAGGAATATTAGGCTGTTAAAAAAGTCAACCTTGGAGTTAAATGTGGCTTCTGGAATTTGGCAAATCTATTGTCGTGTAAAGGACATAGGACTCTACCTAGCAAATGATGTCCATATATAGTTAATGCAACACTTCCAAACTGATACAGCTCAAGTCAAGAAATAATAACATGTTTTCTCAAACTCCAAAATGCAAATGCACAAAGGATGGTGTTTGTCTAAACTACAGATGTACAGTAATCTACGCAAGAAGTGTTTTGAAAAAAAGTGAGTCAGGTACAGAACTTGTTTTCAAAACAATCTCTTTATTGCCAATATATTTCTAAATGAATTATTCTGCTATGGATTCTAACTATGCAGAAAATTAAAAGCCCGCCAACACTCTTGGGTATTCCCTTTTTCTGTGATGAAACATTGAGCAAATATTCCTAATCTTTTTCCACTGTTAAACACAATTCTCTGATGCAGCTTTAACTGTGACTTTGCTACCACTCCACAATTAGAAATCAACATATGCTACAAGGCAAACTATACAATGGGGGCAACACAACATAAGACTTGCCTTTTAATATAGACAAAATTGGCTGAAAGTACATTTAACTTGGCTAGATATGTTCTTTACCTTTTTAATATTAACAGTTCTACAAACATCTCTCAAACCTTTCTATGTTCAAAAGAATGCAGAACATATCCATAAGTCTATATTAGTTTATGGTCGGCATTTTCTTCTTATAGGTAGTGCTGTGGCATCTGTAGCTGTTGATCCTAGTGGTCGCCTCCTAGCTACAGGGCAAGAAGACTCCAGTTGCATGTTGTATGATATTCGAGGAGGACGAATGGTACAGAGCTATCATCCTCATTCCAGTGATGTTCGTTCTGTTCGCTTCTCTCCTGGGGCTCACTACTTGCTCACAGGATCTTATGATATGAAAATAAAGGTGACAGACTTGCAAGGTAATTCATCAGATGTGAAGTGTTTTAAGCAAAATTGAGCAGTGAAGTGTGTTTTGTTAATAGCAGTTTTAAGAGTGTTTGGATCAAAAGAGATTCATTTCTGAAAATGTAGAAATCTGACATCTATTAAGGCTATAAAGTGAAATTTAAAAGGTTTAGAATACACATGACTATTGGTTCTTGTCAGCTCACAACAGATTGCTCTTATTGCAGTCAAGACTATAGTCTGACATATAAATATGATTAAGGAATATAATTGCAGTATGGGAAACAACTTGCAGCTGTTTAATCACTGGACCTCTGCTTTGAGGTGGTGTGCAGAAAACTCAAACCCACAAAGAAAAAAATCATGCTTGGCTTACCTTTTTTGGGGGGGGGGGGGCGGAGTGGGAGGGATTAGTCAAAAGTCCTTCAATTAACCTGATTTTTATGGACCATTAATTTGTATTTAAACTGTAGTTTAGGAAATACCAGTGTTGCAAACAGTTGTATTGTACCTAACACAATAGAGTCCCAGCCTGGTTGGCCTGTAGGCACTGCTACAGTATAAATGTTAAAAAATTATTTATAGCAGTCAGTTTTATTGATTATAGAATTTGAAAGGAGATTGTCTTGGGCCTTCCAAACCAAAATAGACTTTTCCCCCTTTAATGTGAATGAAAGGGTTTGTGTGCATTCTTCCTGTAAGCATATTCTTGAGGTATCTTTAAATTATCACCTAATGAAGTAATTTGTTGTTCAGCAAGTGAAATAGATATGTAGAGTTTTTTTAAGAAAATTATTTTAAGTGTTCACGAAACAAGTAATTATTTCTATTCCTCTCTCCTAGGGGACCTTACTAAGCAACTTCCTATTATGGTGGTAGGGGAACATAAGGACAAAGTGATTCAGTGTAGATGGCATACGCAAGATCTATCCTTCTTGTCATCTTCTGCAGACAGAACTGTAACACTTTGGACCTACAATGGGTAGAGTGCAACTAAAGGCAATGTATGTAGATAAAGCACAGAGAAATAAGACTACTGGACTGTAAAAATAATAATTTAGGGATTCAAAGAGCAGCATCTGACCAGGAGAGTGTCTTAGCAAGAAGAGGCACTTGTCACAGATTTTCTGATTGGTAGGAGGTCTTGGTGTGTTAGTATTATTTTGCAGTGCTTTCAGTCTTCCATGTGAACTCTTGCTGCTGTGACCTATTGTAGTCTTGTTGCCAAAGTCTGTTGGAAGAGCTCTTATGTTGTCAATGTGCACTCAAAGTAAGATTAATGATGTGTTTACAGTTTAGTATTAATTGCATTCCTTGGTCTTTGCCTCAATGACAATTTTATATAGAAACTTAAACTGAATTACACTTTTAATCAACTCAGTAACTAGTTCCACATAAATGTAGAAGATAAAAATTTACTTCTGCTGTTTCACACTTCTGTTGTATGCATCACTTGTCAACCAGAGGTCAGACTTTTTTTTTCCTTTCCACACTTTCAGCATTGTTTTGGGGGGGTTTTTTTTGGGTTTTTTTTTTTTTTTTAGTACATATAATTGTAAAATTTAAAGGTGACTAGGCAGTAAGTGCTTCTTGATTATAGTCCACTATATAGTGTGTTTTGCTTTTCACCTAAACTGGGGGAAGTGTTGCTGTTTTTACTAGGTGATATTGTTTTCAACATGCTGACGTTGAAAACAAAAAGTAAAATGTTGGGTTTGCTCCAGAAACCATGTAATGTTTCATTTTGAATGCAACAGAATACCTCTGTGTATAATGTACTGTAGAAAAGAGCATGGATTGGCATCAGTTATCACAGTGAGCTAAATGGTTAGCTGTTCTCTTAAAGAAAAATGGTACCATTAACACTTAGACAACAGCATGGCTTAAAATGCTGTTTGCATGATAATTTAAATTAAAACATTTAACTTCCCAGTCTAGAAGCATATTTGGATTTTTCTTTCTTGCACTGTTTATGTAATGCAGAATTGCAGTTTTATTTCTATGAAAATTTAGATTCTAATGTTTAAGTATTGTTATATTTTCATATTGTACAGTTCCTTTTAAATTAAAACCTTACATTTTAGGTTATTTATTTATTTGAAATGCAGTTATTTGGTTTTAATAACGACTAAATTATCGGTTCACTCTCTCAAGCATTTTTTAACTAATTGTATAAAAGTGAAAAGATTATTATGGAAGTGTATCTCTGCTATAATCTCATTAAAGACCTCTGACACCTGAAAGCACAACTCCTACTTATTTCACTCTTAGTCTGGTCTCTCTTATACTACTTTTATAAATCTCCAAGTTTCAACTCTAGGTTTACATGTTATTAAAAGATGAAGACTTTATACCTTCCATATCCTCTTTAGTAGCTGATTTAGTAGAGCTAATGTATTATAGTAAATTACTTGGTTATAGAAGCCTGTTCTACATATAGACCCCTCCCCCCCATGCAATTTTGAAGTTAAGTCTGAGTTTTAGTTCTTCTGTCCTGTCTTGTTTCCATACGTATAGCTGGTTGGTGATCTATGGTCTCAGTCATACAATATTGTAACACACTGATTGCATGTTAAATTCTAACAATTTCCCTGCAATAGATCTTATTCAAAATTTGAGCATCTTATTTCAACTGAATTCCTGACTACCACAAAACTTCAGTTTCTCTTCCATTCTTCATTTCTGTGTCCTAATCACTGCTTCCCTGTTGTGATTCGTATTAGACTGCAGCTGTACAAATTCTGATTTTTAACACTTGAGAGATTCCAAGCTTATCCTCGGTGTGCTTTTCAGACCACCTAACCATGCATCTGAGAATACCCACACAACATATTTTCTCCCAAAATGGTGTCTTGTCCGCAGCTCCACACAAATTATTCGAAAAGGTAAAACATTCGAATCCGTTATTCTGGTACAAGATAAACCATACAGAAACCTGCAGCATGACATGTCACAGTAGGCGGGAAGGTGTAGGGGAGAGAATTAGATCACTCAAGGACTGGCTACACAACCTTTCACCTTTTCTGATTTTTAAATCCATCTGATACTGGTAGAAATATTCAGCTGCTTGTTCAGCGGTCTTTGTGAAATTAGTCTGCTCTCAGTCCATTACAGTAGTTATGCTGCAAGCCCCTGTAATGGCACCCTTGCTGTTCGCTTCAGCAGGGAGGCAAATGGTATTTTCAGGTCAGGTTTGAGACGTGTCCTACATTGCCCGCCCGCGGCGCGCCGTTTTGAACGGTCTGTTTAGCTTGGTTTCCGTTGCCGCCGGCGTCGTTTCTGTCCCGGATGGAGAGGAGCGCCGAGCGCATGGATTGGGATCCCGTCTTCTCCGTGCGGCTACGCTGACTCACTCTTCGCTGGCAGGGGGGCTGGGGAGGGCTCGGAGCGGGAGCTGGGCCTGGCTCGAGGCTGCCGGAGCGGGGCCGGGGGCCGAGCGAGGGAGAGGGCAGGTGGGTGGGGCGCTCGCTGGCGGCGCCGTCGCCGCGGGGATTTGGGGAGGATTTGTAGGGGGTTGGGGCGTATGTGGGGGTTCCCTCGCGGGGGGTTGTGGGATTCGGGGAGCGGTTCCCACGTTGGGGGGCGGGAGTCGGGGGGAGGGGCTGGCTCCTTGGTTGGGGGCGGGGGGTGGGTTGTGGAGGGCGGTTGCGCCTCGAGGGCGGGGGGCTCCCTCGCGGGGGTTGTGGGATCCGGGAGGGAGGCTCCCATGTTGGGGGTTGCGGGGGGCGGGTCTCTGGCTAGTGGGACTCGGAGTCAGGAGGATGGTTCCCTGGCCGGGGGTTGTGGGATTTGGAGGCTCCCCTAGGTGGCACTGCAGGAAACTAACCCACTAGGTGGTGCCACAACACGGGTACAATTTGTAGCATGCACGAGAGAGTAGCTGGATGTAGCACAACTCAAGTCTTAGGCTTAACCTCGTTTGCAGAATGTGTCTGGATTCATCAAAAGACTAATAGGGGGAGGCTTTATTTCCTTCCAGATTTTAACAGTTATAAGTGACGTTCCTGTTTTGTTCTTTGTTCTTTGTCTGTTGTTCAGTAATAGGTTTTCTTAATTAGTAGTAGCAAATGTAGATAGAAATTGGCACACAAAGACACTATATGGATAATAGTACAACCAATATTTATCTATAACCAGTTATTTTACACATGTATATTTATAAAATAAAAATCCCACTCTCACTACTTGACTTCTCACTTTGATGTGCTTATCATGGTTAGAATTTGGAAAAGGAAAAATATTATATGGATACTGTTCAAAATGTGTAGTTATGAAACTTTCTAGTATTTTTCTGTTCAGTAGGATTTGTAACATTTTAATCCTTTTGATAATTTACTTTAACAAATTGTTGCAATCGTGCAATTTTATCCAAGCATATGGATCCTCTTGCAGGTCTCTGGGATCTATATTGTGCCATTGTTCAGTAAATAAAGGTCTGATCATAAATCAGCATTTATTGGCTTACATCTATTTAATCTTCAGAGTGCTTTCTTTTGTAGGAGGTTATGTAGGATATTCTCTTACCTTTTAATGTGTGTTTAATGCAAAATTTACAATATGTTATACATACTGTACAAGGTGCAATTTATTAAGATTTTAAATTATTAGAAATACTAATATTTACAAAAGGAAATGGTGAATGTTGGATCTTTTTCATTCACTTGAATGAAACACTTTTACTTTAAAACCAAAAATCTTGTTAAATCTATGTAGTTGGCAAGGTGAAAATATAGATTTTTTCCTATGTTCAGGTCATAATCATTGAAAGAACATGGGTAAAGCCAATGCCATATAATTAAGGAAAAAAACTAGGCAAAACTGGGATTCAGTCCTTCAGAGTCTTATTCATAGTAATAGTCTTACTGAAAACAAGGCTTCTTAAGTGAGTGAAGTTCACTTGTGAGAGTTGGAGTTTGCAGGATCAGACAAAGCTTAGTGATACAGCTGAATCCATGTTTTAACAAATAAGGAGACATCTGGATTTAAACGCAGATATTTTGAGCTGGACTCCAGTAGAATCTTAGTCCTTTCTCAGTTATCGTGACTTCATCCATATATTTGCTCACTGATAATGGTCCGAATCCTGCTCCCATTGAAGTCAAAGGGAGTTTTGTATTCCATAAATTAAGTAAAATGTATTGATTTTTTTTTAACACTCTTTGCCTGTATCTGTCAAATTTGGACTCTTACATATGCTAATCTCTGTGTTTTTAGCCAGTAATTCTTACCTGTTAGAACAGTGTGGTGAGGTAACACTGTTGAATGCTCAGTATAAATTATTAGTTATTTTCTTTTGGCCAAAACAGTTATTTAGACAAATCTGTTTTATAGGAAACAAGTTTATACACTACTTTGGGAAAAGGTTGATGTCCCATAACATAACATTAACAACTTCTAACCACAGTTTGCAGTTTTAATCAAATTTGTGGATTTTGTTGTTGTACTCAGGATGCTGGTTCCCTTGATACTGTGTGCAGCTCTCATGATAGGAAGTGGTGAAATTCAAGGTGATGAATGGATTGACCCCACAGATATGCTCAATTATGATGCAGCTTCAGGAACAATGAGAAGACCTGCCAAGGTTAAAAAAAAGAGTGTGTCTCTGTATATTACTTGTAAGAATGTATGTCAAAAGAACATGATTAATTCAGCACCATTATGAGTATGCATTATGCTCATGATTACATACTGTTTTTTTCCACAGGACCGCTATTCTCAGTTCTGGTGCCCAGCCTGCAACAGCTGACTGTTGCAAATGCCCTGGCTGGAGCATGCCCACTGAGAAAGGAAACTTTGGGGGATTTAGCTGCAAAGTTCTAGCAAATCTGCTGAGCATGTGCTAACTGTGATTTTTCAACATCTTATAACTTGGCCAAATTGGGGTGGATTTTCATGGGCACAGCAAAAGGTACTTCACAGACACAAAGGACCCCTTCCTGCCAAATTTCAAGTCCCTGCTCCAGAGCATGGGTTCACTAGAGGATCTCAAAGAACAGGATGTCAGGATTTAACAGGGGTAAAACAACATATTTTTCCCTAGCCTCATTCTCAGAAATGGGGCAACTGTTTTAGTTGAAGTTTCCCAAAAAACTCAGTCTGAGGCAGACACTTCATTGGAACCAAGTTTGCAGGCAGGAACAGAAGAGTTGGAAGGGGCCAGTGAGGAGTGGGATCTCTGGGTTTTGGTAGGGCCGAACAACCTTGTCTGTTTCATCTCTGTTACTTATGATAGAATAATCTCAGCAAATCTCTGCAAAGTTTTCCTCCTCCTGATCTCTATGGGTATGTCTACACTACGAAATTAGGTCAAATTTATAGAAGTCGATTTTTAGAAAGCAATTTTATACAGTCGATTGTGTGTGTCCCCACTAAGCGCGTTAGGTCGGTGGAGTGCGTCCACAGTACCAAGGCTAGTGTCGACTTTCAGAGCGTTGCATTGTGGGTAGCTATCCCACAGTTTCCGTAGTCTCTGCCACCCAGTGGAATCCTGGGTTAAGCTCTCAATGCCTGATGAGGCAAAAACATTGTCGCAGGTGGTTTTGGGTACATGTCGTCAGTCGCCCCTCGCTCCGTGAAAGCAGCAGCAGACAATCATTTCACACCTTTTTTCTGTGCGGGTGCCATACTGGTTTCAGCAGACGGTGCAGTAGGACTGCTAACCGTCGTCATCGAACCACCGCTACCGCTGCCACTCTGCTCTCCTGCTTTTGTCTCAATAGCAAATTTCTCCATGTTGTCTCTCATGGGCTCCCACTTCTACAACTCTGCTCTCCTGCTCTCATGAATCCACCGTCAGGTCGTCAGCCACCGCTTCCACTACGGCTCTGCTCTCCTGGTGGTCTCACAGGGCTGCTTCCACTGCAACTCTGCTCGGCTGCTCTTGTCTCGCCATAACACGGCAAGCGTGCAGCCCGCTCAGCTGTTGTGTCCTGGCAGTAGACGGTGCAGTAGGTCTGCAAACCATCGTCACTGAATGACCGCTTCCGCTGCCACTCTGCTCTCCATGCTTGCCGTGTATGGTGTCTGCAGGAGCCTGCTCAGATCACCGTGGCAGTTATGAGCATTGTAAACACCTTGCACATTATCATGCAGTATATGCAGAACCAGAACCCACAAAAGCAGGCAAGGAGGCGATGGCAGCACGGTGATGAGAGTGATGAGGACATGGACATAGATTTCTCTCAAAGCACAGGCCCTGGCAATTTGGCCATCCTGGTGGCAATGGGGCAGGCTCATGCCATGGAACGCCGATTCTGGGCCCGTGAAACAAGCACAGACTGGTGGGATCACATAGTGTTGCAGGTCTGGGATATTCCCAGTGGCTGCGAAACTTTCGCATGCATAAGGGCACTTTCATGGAACTTTGTCACTTGTTTTCCCCTGCCCTGAAGCGCAAGAATATCAAGATGAGAGCAGCCTTCACAGTTCACAAGCAAGTGGCGATGGCCCTCTGGAAGCTTGCAACGCTAGACAGCTATCGGTCAGTCGGGAATCAATTTGGAGTGGGCAAATCTACTGTGGGGGCTGCTGTGATCCAAGTAGCCAACGCAATCACTGAGCTGCTGCTATCAAGGGAAGTGACTCTGGGAAATGTTCAGATTATAGTGGATAGCTTTGCTGCAGTGGGATTCCCTAACTGGTGAAGCGATAGACGGAACACATATCCCTCTCTTGGAGCACCAAGGCAGCCAGTACATAAACCGCAAGGGGTACTTTTCAATGTTGCTGCAAGCACTGGTGGATCACAAGGGATGTTTCACCAACATCAACGTGGGGAGGCCAGGAAAGGTACATGACGCTTACATCTTCAGGAACTCTGGTCTGTATGAACAGCTGCAGCAAGGGACTTACTTTCCAGACCAGAAAATAATCGTTGAGGATGTTGAAATGCCTATAGTTATCCTTGGGGACCCAGCCTACCCCTTAATGCCATGGCTCATGAAGCCGTACACAGGCACCTTGGACAGTAGTCAGGAGCTGTTCAACTATAGGCTGAGCAAGTGCAGAATGGTGGTAGAATGTGCCTTTGGACGTTCAAAAGCGCGCTGGTAAAGTTTACTGACTCGCTTAGACCTCAGCGAAACCAATATTCCCATTGTTATTACTGTTTGCTGTGTGCTCCACAATATCTGTGAGAGTAAGGGGGAGACATTTATGGCGGGATGGGAAGTTGAGGCAAATCGCTTGGCCGCTGATTACGCGCAGCCAGACACCAAGGGGGTTAGAAGAGCAAAGCAGGGCATGCTGCACATCAGAGAAGCTTTGAAAACAGTTTCATGGCTGACCAGGCTACGGTGTGCCAGTTCTGTTTGTTTCTCCTGGATGAAAACCTGCTCCCTTGGTTCATTCTACTTCCCTGTAAGCCAACCGCCCTCCCCTCCCCCCTTCGATCACCGCTTGCAGAGGCAATAAAGTCATTGTGGTTTCAAATTCATGCATTCTTTATTAATTTGTCACACAAATAGGGGGATAACTGCTCAGGTAGCCTGGGAGAGGTGGGGTAGGAGGGAAGGACAGGGTCCCACTGCACTTCAAAACTTACTGAATGCCAGTCTTCTGTTGCTTGGGCAGTCCTCTGGGGTGGAATGGTTGGGTGCCCGGAGCGTACGTGTGCCCCCCCGGCACGTTCTTGGGCATCTGAGTGAGGAGGCTATGGAACTTGGGGAGGACGGCGGTTGATTACACAAGAGCTTCAGTGGTGGTCTGTGCCTTTCCTGCACCTCAACCATACGCCGGAGCATATCAGTTTGCTCCTCCAGTAGCCTAAGGATTGTATCCTGCCTCCTCTCATCATGCTGCTGCTACCTTTCCTCTTGATCCCGCCGCCTCTCCTGTTGCTCCCGCAACCTGTCCTCTCGTGTGTCCCTCCTGTCCTTGCGTTCATTTTGTGCTTTCCTGGACTCTGCCATTGTCTGCCTCCACGCGTTCTGCTGGGCTCTTTCAGTTTGCGTGGACTGCATGAGCTCAGAGAACATTTCGTCGTGAGTGCATTTTTTTCGCCTTCTTATCTGCGCTAGCCTCTGGGACGGAGATGCTAGTCGCAGCGTTGAAACATTTGCAGCTGTGGGAGGAAAAAAAGGAGAGTAAAATTGAAAAAGACACATTGGCCATTTAAAAGGAGGGGCTGATGTTTTCGGGTTAACATGCAGCACTAACCCCCCAATCCCCCCCACACACAACCAATTCTCTGGAATGATCACTTCATCCCTTCCCCCCACCACGTGGCTAACAGCAGGGATAATTTCTTTTCAGCCACAGGCAAACAGCCCAGCAGGAACAGCCACCTCTGAATGTCCCCTTAATAATGTCCCTGGAGGATTTCTGCCCCACCCTCAGACATGTTAACAGACTTTTTGCCAGTAGCTGTACTGGCCGCGAATGCATCCCAAATCTTCAGGGCAAAGTAATCATTAAACATGCTTGCTTTTAAACCATGTATTATATTTACAAAGGTACACTCACCAGAGCTGCCTTTTCCGCCTTCAAGGTCCGGGAGCCCGAGTTGGGAGGGTATTGGATCATGGTGATAAACAGTTCCTGGCTGTCGGGGAGAACGGTTTCTCCGCTTGCCTGGCGTGTGCTATGTTCAACCTCCCCCTCCTCATCATCTTCCTCGTCCCCAAAATCCTCATCCCTGTTGCGTGAGACTCCCCCCTTGTAGGAGTCCATGTACAGGGGTGGGGCAGTGGTAGGGCACCCCCTAGAATTGCATGCAGCTCATCATAGAAACGGCATGTCTGGAGCTCTGACCCCGAGCGGACGTTTGCCTCTTGGGTTTTTTGGTAGGCTTGCCTAAGCTCCTTAAGTTTCACACGGTACTGTTGCGGGTCCTTGTTATAGCCTCTGTCCTTGGTGCCCTTGGAGATTTTTTCAAATATTTTGGCATTTCGTCTTTTGGAACGGAGTTCTGATAGCACGGATTCGTCTCCCCATACAGCGATCAGATCAAGTACCTCCCATTCGGTCCATGCTGGATCTCTCTTGCGATTCTGGGACTCCATGGTCACCTCTGCTGAGGACATCTGCATGGTCACCTGTGCTGATCAGCTTGTCACACTGGCCAAACAGGAAATGAAATTCCAAAGTTTGCGGGGATTTTCCTGTCTACCTGGCCAGTGCATCTGAGTTGAGAGTGCTGTCCAGAGCGGTCACAATGGAGCAGTCTGGGATAGCTCCCAGAGGCCAATACCGTCAAATTGCATCCACATTAACCCAAATTCGACCCGGCAATGTTGATTTCAGCACTAATCTCCTCGTTGGGGAGGAGTACAGAAATCGATTTTAAGAGCCCGTTAAGTCGACAAAAATGGCTTCGTTGTGTGGATGGGTGCAGGGTGAAATTGATCTAACACTGCTAAATTCGACCTACACTCGTAGTGTAGACCAGGGCTGTGTTTTTCCACTGGAGGGGGTAAGTCTGTTTCCAAGCAAGGACATTGGATTTACACGAAACAGCAATATGTTTTGCTGCTACTTTACACTGAGAAATGAGAGATTTCTTTGGGCATGAAAAATTATGTTTGGGGAAGCTTCATGTTGTAAAGTGTATAATGTAATCCGAATGCTTCGGAAAATATTTACACAAACTGCCGTTAGTAAGCTAATATGGTATTTAATCAAGGATGGTATTAGTTCTGAATATACATCTTGGGGACATTTGCCATTTTGCCTTTAAATTTTTACAGTGAAATTCCTTTTAATTAAAGTAATATTGGCAAGTGTGTCAAGCATTGGAGAATCTGAGCTCCTACTTGTATTAAAGTCAGTGGGAGTTTTGCTACTGACTTCAGTGGGAGCCAGAACACATCACAGAGGATTATCCTGCAACCCCATCCATCTGCTCTTTTTTCAGCATGTCTCTGCTGCTCTTGTTTGAGGGGATTTGTAGGAAGGCTGTGTGGACTAAAATTCAGTTGGTTTCAATTCTTCAGTTAGGCTTCTTTTCTTTTTACATTTTGTTGTATTGGATAAGATGACCTGATTGATTAAAAGATAACATCAGCCTGCATTAACCAAAATCTTGCCTAGAACTATAATATGAATAATTTTTTCTTTACTCTATCTGCAGGTAAATTATGACGACTCTGAGGATAGGGAGGTACCAGATGCTGTTACGAACTTGCCAAGCATTGCAGCAGTATCAGAGTGCCATAGGAAATTAGAATCCTTAATTCAGAAGGTTGGCTTATAGCTTTATATTCATTCAGAACACTATCAGGAAATCTATAAAGTATTTCCTATCTTTTTACATCATTTACATGTTTTTCTATAATCATCAGAAATGTTTGCTTGGAACAGGTGAATTAGTAGAGGATCAGTCTGGTTTTTTTTTTGGGGGGGGGTGCGCTGATTAAAGCCATTCAATTAATTTTTTGTGCAGTAGTATTTGATATTTCAGCGTTTTAATTTGACTCATCTGCTACATCTGTGGATATCCATGTACTGTCTGTTGTATTTTTGGCTTATTTTAGAAAGGTATTGACAGGAAAGCAACACTCAAAATGTATGCTTTGTGTGTGATTGCCCTATTTTAAAAAAACAAAACAAAGCCCAGAATACACACACACTTTGACAATCCTAATAGAAATATGTACATGAAATTTTAAACTTTAATGGGAGAATAGATTTTTTGGTTGGAATTAAATCTTCTTCCCATCAGTGCTGGCAACTAAACTGTTGGAGCGTTGTTAGTTATGGGAACTAAAAAGTTAAACTGACTAGAAACAAGGAAAATTGAGCTACCTCTCTTTCACTGTGTCTGTGTGTAATATGAAAAATGGGGAGAGGGCTAGTGGTGTGAGCGGTTTGTCAGGAGCAGGGCCACAACACATAGGCTTGTGGAGATTCTAGGCAACGTTGCAGCCCTTAGGGCAGCCCCAGAAGACTGCTGTAACTTAGGCTAGCTCACAGGGCTGTCTAAATTATGCGGGGAGCCTTTCCATCCCCCAGAGTAGCCCAGGATCATCAGGGATTGCAAATATGGCTTAAAGCCACGTTGGCCATGTAGATGCTTCCCCAACCCATCTCACCCCAGGTTGAGAGTTCTGTGCTGTGCCCTTTTAGATCTCACTTAATACATAACTGATTTTTATAACTAAACTGGTACAGATTTTCTTCTGATTTAAACTTCAAACTATTGAGGGATGAACAAATATTTAGTTTCCCAAGTCCAAGGGATATACTGAGGTTAAGATTCAGGCCACATCATCAGAGGGTTAAAAGTCTACAACATTTATGACTTTGAAACAAGTGCCATGGAAAGTAGCATGCCAACTGTTGTTCTTAAGTACTTTACTATGATTTTATGTGATACATTAGCGGCAACAAGTTTATATTAGGCTATAGGAACTTGTTTCATTCACTGGAAACTTTATTCATCCTTTGCTTAACTAATAAGTCATGAGTGGAAGATTGTAATTTAGAATTTGCTTTATTGCTCCAGATTGAAGACTATGAGAAGAAAGAGAAGACCAAGTTAAGTGAAAGCCATAGCATTCATGTTTTTAGGAGATACTTGAATAAGATTTTAATTGAAGCTGGAAGACTTGGCCTTGTGAGTATTCAAATGTTAGTGAAAATATGGTAGAATTTTAACTGCTACTTTATATATTTTTCATTATTACAAATCAAATCAACATGGTGATTTAAGTATTCCAGTTACTCCAAACTAAGACAAATAAGATAAAGGGAATCGTAGTGAAAAGACATTTTACAGATTAAATTATGCTACATTAAATTAAAATACGTACACTAAAATAATGTACCTGCAACCCTAGCCCTCTCATGCCCAGTTTGTCCACAGCTGCAGAGGGAGCCCACATGAAGCTGGGTTGCATGCTAGTTGAAGGTGTGCACTCCCCATGCAGCCTTCCTAAGTGCTGCCCTCCTGTTTGGAAACAGAACTGAAGCCTTTCAATGAACAGAGAGCCCTCTACACCTGCGGAGATGTGAGCAAGATTTGCCATGTGGAGAAGAGAATATAGCCGACTTAATTTATAAAGTATTCAAAAGGAGATGATTGACGTTCAGAATACTTATGTATCAGTCCACTGCTATGATGCAGCCACTGCTGAGACAATGCGCATGCTCCCTGCAGTTTAAGAGACAAGTTCTGTTCAGTCTTTTTGTCGTTTGACAATTCCAGGGCATTAATTCACTTGTTTACAGGAGCTTGCATAAAACAAGGTCACTCAATTAGTGATCATTTCATTTTGATGTTTTTGGATGTAACTGTTTTGCTTATACTTAAGAAAAAATTCTCTCTCTGCCTCAGAATAGGAAAAAAATCAGTTAACAGCATTGTGACGGGTTGGGTCACAGAGACCCCCTTGAGACTGCCACCTGATGTGCTGAGACTACCTCTGAGCCCATTTTCCCTGCCAGCTTGGGACTTCAGTACCCTGTCTTGTTGAGCCAGACACGCTAGCCTGCTGCAAACACAGACCCAGGTCTGAACCATGTCCCCCAAAAGCTGAAGACTTAACTAAAAACAGCTTAAGAAGTGCTCCTGTCTCTGGCACCCAGCTCCCAATGGGATCCAAACCCCAAATAAATCTGTTTTACTCTGTATAAAGCTTATACAGGGTAAACTCATAAATTGTCCACCCTCTATAACACTGATAGAGAGAGATGCACAGCTGTTTGCTCCCCCAGGAATTAATTACTTACTTTGGGTTAATTTATAAGCAAAAAGTGATTTTATTAAGTATAAAAAGTAGGATTTAAGTGCTTCCAAGTAATAACAGACAGAACAAAGTAAGTTACCAAGAAAAATAAAACAAAAACACCCAAGTCTAAGCCTAATACATTAAGAAACTGATTACAGATAAATCTTATCCTCAGAGATGTTCCAATGAGCTTCTTTCAAAGACAAGACTCCTTTTTAGTTTGGGCCCAATCTTTCCCCTGGTACAGCCCTTGTTCCAGCTCAGGTGGTAGCTAGGGGATTTCTGTAGCCTCCTTTGTTCTGTTCTACCCCCCTTATATAGCTTTGGCACCAGGCGGGAATCTTTTGTTTCTCTCGGGCCCCACCCCTCTTTCTAAATGAAAAAGCACCAAGTTTAAGATGGATTCCAGTACCAAGTGACATGGTCACATGTCCTGTGAGACCCCAAGGCTTCATTCTTCCTGGCCTGACTCACAGGAAGGGTTGCAAGTAAACAAAGCCATCTATAGTCAATTGTCCCAGTTAATGGGAGCCATCAAGATTCCAAACTACCATTAATGGCCCACACTTTGCATAATTACAATAGGACCTCAGAGTTATATTTCGTATTTCTAGTTTCAGGTACAAGAATAATACATTTATACAAATAGAATGACAATACTCAATAGATTATAAGCTTTGTAATGATACCTTACAAGAGACCTTTTGTATAAAGCATATTCCAGTGACATTATATTCACCCTTATCATATTTTCATAAAATCATATGGAGTGCAAAGTCACCAAGCATTGCCAGAAAGAAGCACATGATAACATTTCTTAAGGAGCAGTGAGCGCTTCTGCCTTTTTGTACTAAAGTATTCACCAGTGAACAATGCCATTTTTCTCTCTCAATCCTTCCAGCTACAAATTGGACTTTCCAGTCTGTTTGAGAATAGATTAGCTGTTAATACCTGCAAGTGGAGAGGTATTTTGAAATCCTAATAAAATATTTTTTAACATGTTTCAGAGTAACAGCCGTGTTAGTCTGTATTCGCAAAAAGAAAAGGAGTACTTGTGGCACCTTAGAGACTAACCAATTTATTGCATCCGATGAAGTGAGCTGTAGCTCACGAAAGCTTATGCTCAAATAAATTATTTAACATGAAGTTCCACTTCTTTTTCCATAAATATTGTAATAAAGTTATAATACATGAACTTTGAAGGTATGTGAATTAGTAGTTTCATTGGTACAGAAGAGTTAACAAAAAGGCTCTAGAAACCCCAGATAGCAAATGACAGGTTTCAGAGTAACAGCCGTGTTAGTCTGTATTTGCGAAAAGAAAAGGAGTACTTGTGGCACCTTAGAGACTAACCAGTTTATTTGAGCATAAGCTTTCATGAGCTACAGCTCACTTCATCGGATGCAAGTGAGCTGTAGCTCATGAAAGCTTATGCTTAAATAAACTGGTTAGTCTCTAAGGTGCCACAAGTACTGCTTTTCTTTTTGCAGATAGCAAATGAGACTCTGATCTTGCAGACTGACCCATACAGAAAGATACTTATGACCATGCATAATTAAGGGTCATCCTTAGGACTCCATATGGTAATATGGGTCTCTTTGCATAGATGAGATATACTGCAGGTTTGAGGAAAGATCAGGTAATTCTTCATACTTTTGTCTTTCTGATAGATTTCGTATTGCAGGTCGACTGTTTAACTTGTTTTGTGTTGCTTTCATTTAGCCTGATGAAAACATTGGTGATGTGCATTATGATGCTGAGATCATCCTTACAAGTCAGGCTCTTTTGGAGATCAACAGATTTCTGAATGAGGAGGACTGGAAATCAGGCGCTTTGGATGATGCAGTTAGTGATATTCTGATTAATTTTAAACATCATGATTATGAAGTTTGGAAATGGAGGTTTGAGGACACTTTTGGAGTTGATCCATATAATTTGCTTATGGTAAGAAAAAAGGGATTCTCTGTACTTTTTTATTCTCCAGTGTTCTTTAATAGGCCAGCCCAGTCACTGAGTATATCCTTCTACCAGTAGATGGGGATCAAAATAAATTAAATTTATGAGGCTCTTCCCCTCATAAAGTGCTGCCTGAGCATTCCTCACTTCTTCCATCCCAGCAGGTGAAGATGACGTATCTGCCCAAATTAGGCATTTTTAACTTTGTTTTTCCTCCTACCTTTTTCTTATAACTTTTTTTCTGCTTGAAATTATCACTTGGCCTCACAGTTGTTTCTCTTTATTCTCCATCTTTTGGATCTGTATGTGGATTGGCCCATTGAGTTGGGCATCTTTCTTAGTCCTAGATTTCCAGGACCAGATATTGGATCTTAAGCTATAGGGTTTCAGACACACCTTTAGAGGCAGTAGTTTGGACTCTGTTGATGCAGCCTTTGGGGTTGATCTGTATAATGTGCTTGCTCCTGGTGAGAGAGGAGAAATATTAGTTTAAATGTTGCAGCTTTTAATAGTTATGTGTCTTTAGATTTAATCATATACGAAATTTTAAAATGTAGATTTTGAGTTAATCATGAATAGAGAGGTATAAGTCCACTGAAGGTCTGTGGTGAATTAATAAATCATAAATTTAAAATAAAAATCCAGGTATTGGATCGTTAATTATTCTTTATCCCACTCATCATGTCCCGGTGGTGCTTTAACCTCCCTCTTCAATGGTCTTTTCCTGCGATGCCTCTCTTTTCCCCCCTGCAAAGTCCCATAGAGGAGTCTTGCTGCTGCTTTCTTATTCTGCTTAAACCACTGGCAGAATAGGTTTGCCTCACTGCCCTGCTGCAGATGCTGGAGTGGTGATTCTCTGTTAATAACCACCAGACATTTTGCTGCTCCAGCACTGATTTTTTTTTTAACTCTTGTACTTTGCCATTGTAACAATTCCATCACACTGAAAATGTTAAATGTAATTGAAAATAGTGAGAGATTTTGTGCAAATATAGAAGATCTTGTGACGATATGATGGAATGACCTTTAAAGTCAGGAAAAAAATTCCTTTTCCCACAGTGCAGAGGATGTGCTCTGAAAAAGAGGCAACAATCTCGTAACATGAATGTATTTGGATGAATTGAATCTGTTCCCTGTTTTCTCAAGATTTCTGTTCCTTCTGATGTTCCTTCCTTTTTGTTCAGTCCCATAAGGCATCTATCCATTCCTTTCTCAGTGCCTTTTTCTTTTTTTTCCTCATTCATTCCTGTCCTCATCCTCTCATCACTTTCCCCTTTACAATATAAATCCACTGTAGTGTCCAGATCCAGCAATTTCATTTTAGCAAATTCCACACTGGTCTCTGACAGCTTGTATCATTTCCTGTGGGGCCTGGTTTTTCAAAGTGCTGTTCTGCTCTTTTTTCTTTTTTTTTAAAATTAAACTCATAGACACGTAGACTTTAAGGTCAAAAGAGACCATCATGATCATCTAGTCTGACCTGCATATTTCAGGCCACAGAATCTAACCCACCCACTCCTGTAATAGACCCCTAACATCTGGCTGAGTTATTGAAGTCCTCAAATCATAATTTAAAGACTTCGGTTTACAGAGAATCTGCTATTCACACTATTTTAAACCTGCAAGTGACCTGTGCAAAAAAATCCCATGGTCTCTGCCAATCTGACCTGGGGGAAAATTCCTTCCTGACCCCAAATATGGTGATCAGTTATACCCTGAGCATGTGGGCAAGACCCACCAGCCTGATACCTGGGAAAGAATTATCTGCAGTAACTCAGAGCCCTCCCCATCTAGTGTCCCATCACTGGCCGTTGGAGATATTTGCTGCTAGCAGTTGCAAATTGGCTACATTCCATTGTAGGCAGTCTCATCGTACCATCCCCTCCATAAACTTATCAAGCTCAGTCTTCAAGCTAGTTAGGTAAATGAAGCTGAAAAAGAGAAGTTTGTAATTCTCTCATTTTACTGGCAATAGGCTTGAAAAACTCCAAATCTGGTTCATGACTTTTCCCCCCTCATTTCCTTTTCAGGTACTCTTGTGTTTGGTGTGCATTACAGTAACTGTAGCTACTGAGCTATGGACACACATTGGTTGGTGTACTCAGGTAAAACGCATTTTATTCATCAGTTTTCTCATCAGTTGTGGATGGAACTGGATCTACTTATATAAGGTAAATTAATCAGAAATCCTGGCTCTGTTTTTTAATAGTAAACTTTTAAATCATGATAATCCAGAGAGTTTGGGGATTATTTTTGTTACATTATAAAATACAGTTATTGATTGCCACAGTGAATACTGTAATGGAGACTTCAGATTGCACAAATTATGAGATTTAGATTAAAATCCTTGCTTCTCCTCGCTGCAATGGAGCACAGAGTTCAAAAGGCAGTGGAGCCATCATAATTCCACTACAGAGGATTTGAAGACTGTATGTGACTCTCCAAAGCACCATGGTGGGAGGGATTTAGGAAGTGGCTAATTGATCTGAGTACTACATTGATTCACTGGCTAAAACCTTATATAGTGGGTGTATACTATACAGCAGCTGCTGCTAAAGCCCAGAGCTTCAGTAATTGTCATAGAGCAGCTGATTGTACCTTGGGTTGTGTTAGGGTAAGGATTCTATCTCTTCAGCTCCTACCTAAAAATCCCCGCACAGAGCACATTTACTTCGGCTCTGCCCAGGTATGAGGCTTTGGTCCTTAATATGATTTTGAGAGTTTAGTTTATCGCTAGGTCAATTTAAAACAAAATGGTCCGATCTCTGATGTGCTGTGGCGTCTTTGGTCAAGAAAAGTCTCATGTAGATGCGCATTTTAGAGGTACCCCATCAATTAAAAAATTACATTTTATTCAAAAGATTTTTACCTACTCTTGTTACAAATTACATCTACATTTATTATAATAGAGGTTTGAGGGAGAGGAAAAAGAAAAGGAATACTTGTGGCACCTTAGAGACTAACAAATTTATTTGAACATAAGCTTTCATGAGCTACAGCTCACTTCATCGGAGAGGGAAATTCTCCCATTGTCCAGTTTGCTCATTTTATGCATAGTAAGTTTTGCTATTTCCCTGTATAGTCAATTTCTCTGGGATTTTATGTGGTCTTTTACACATCAGCAGAGGGAGAAAAACATTTTTAAAATTGGAAAATATGGTTATAAGACCACAAAAATTGGGGTAGTCAGGGCAGTTGAGACACTTTTTTCACTCTTTTAAACTGTCCCTTTAAATTAATGTCTAATAAAATTCTTTGCACCAATCTAGAGTTAAAAAATAATGTAATGAAGCTCTTTGAACTGAAGACAGTTAAGAAAATAAACTACTTGTCCATTTATGTTGACCTATGAAAGAAACAAATTTGCTATAAGGATACTTTGAAAAGCACACTAAATGAATAGGATTACTGCTTGCTGCAGACTCCTCTCCATAGAAATGTTTCACTGCTCTTTCAAGTGTGTTACGGGTCTCCATATTTTCTGTATAATCTATGCTGCAGATAATTGACCAGTAGAGGGGCCTTCCACAGATCCAAAGGAGGGTTGAAGTAAAGAGAAAATATATTTTTATTCCCTAATAGTGCCCATTACTTAGTGGGTACTACTATTATTATTTATTACGAGTTTAATTCTACGGTGAAAAACACAGTCCACTTTCTACCAATGTTCAGTAATCTTTTGTTGATCTCTCTTAAAATAAACTATGCACTGTATCCATTATTTCAAGTAGCTAATATCCATAACACTTTGAAAATCTTATATTTGATCACATGTAGCAACAAAGGGTAGATCTCAAAATAGACTGCATTTATTGAAATATTGTATGGATTGTTGCAGACTAAAACTGCGATGAAAATTAGCACAAGTGTGATTAGTACACTTCCGTTCAGAAATATTGGTGGGGTAATGTCTTTTTGAAGATATGTCAAATAGCTGCCTCAATTAGGATGTTGCTTATTTTGAACTGAGCCAACCGAATGCTGCGTGCATTGACAAATCTTTCTGCTAGAACAGTGCTGCATGTTGGGTACAATTGGGAGCTTAAATTAGTTTATAACTTATTTTATCGTGTGTAGCCAGATGTAGTAGAATATGGGTTCTCAACCTTTTTTGCTTCTGCAACTTACTTTCCTTCTGTGACACTATTATCTCAGAATCCTTTGTGCTATCTTCACCAACCCCCCAATGTTGTAATACCAAATAATGGTTTTGTAAAATTCATGGTCATATAATCACAAATAGAAATTTCCATTCAGTGTATGTACCTTTCATCCAGATTAAAGTTATTTACAGTCAGAAGGATCTCTTGCAGCCAGAGGAGCTAGAAACTTTTTTTAATGGAAGTGTACGTTCTGCAGAACACTCCAGAAACCCCAAAATGCAGTTTCACCAACTTTGGTGTTGCAATCCAGTATGGTAACCCATTGCTTTATGCAGTACCTTAGGGGGGCTTTCTTTCAGAGTTACAGTTTTTACTGTAACTATAATTATGTTAACATCTAAAACTTGAAAATAATTTAAAAAACTGATCAGGAAACAATAGAAATGTGCCTGGTTTTGTTTCTGAAAATGGTAAGAAGTTCTTTCTGTACCTGCCTCTTAATCCAGTAATATTGGTGTTGGTGGTGAGTGTTTGACCCAGTTTCAGAAATTGTGTTATATTTAACTAACACTTCCTTATTGTGAAGGAAGCAGTCAGTGCCTTTTGACTAGCTAAAAATTCTTCTTCTTCTCCCTATTCAGGAATCATAGGCTTTTGCTGAATTTGATTTGCTGTGGTGTTTTGCTTTTGCAGATTCTTTTATTTTTAATACATTTTAGGCAACTTTTTGGTTGATGGCAGAAAGTTAAAATAATAGTCTTTCATTCAGTGTAAACCGCTTTTACAAAGGTTAATTCTGGTTCTGTTGCAGATAGCCTTTGCACAGCATCAAGCTGAAGTGGCCAAAATGGGAAATTATGACAAAGTATGTGATGAGAAGCTGGACTGGAGTGAGAGTCTTTTTGGTGAGATGTTTGTAGTTATGTTTCCCTTCTAATACTTTTTATCTAAAAAAAAACTAGCAAACCGTGATTAAATGAGACACAAGCCAGTGCTGGCATCACCCTAGAAGTAGCTTTTTTATTTCATTTTTTACTAATCTTGCATTACAAATTCTCTTATCATATAACTAGGTAAGCCAGCCACTGCTTTATCTAACACATAATTAGCATGCTATTATATTGGGTCTTTAAAATTATTAGATACAGGCTTATCACAAGCTATTTTATGATATGTCACCTCCTCCTGGGTTTAAACTTCTCCTTGCACTGACTAGTAGAATCTGTATCTGAAATATCTCTCTCTATCCCATGAATATTCCACAGCTGTCCTGTACGGTTCAGTATACAGTATCTTAAACTAAGGAAAGGAAAATCCTCTTGGCTTCAATTCCACTTTTCTATACTCCAGTTATATCGCTCTATGTGAATACATGGGCTGCAGTAACTCACCAACACAAATAAAATCATACAAAAATATTCTCTTTATTTCAAACTATAACTAGATATTTTTGCAGCATGCATCCAGTTACTTTACATAGTAAATGGCTGAGCTTATTTATCTTAATTTTATAGCATACTTCTTGCCATAGCAGCTAGAAACCTTACAAGTTTAAAATACTGCATACACTTTTGTAAAACCATCCATGATGGATAGCAAGAATGAATTACTGTTGCTGCCTACAGAAATGTTAGTAACCATGTCTTTTTGTTAGGAATAAAGCAGCGTCCATCCAGCTCTGAAACTTGCTAGGCACAGCAGTGATGGATTATTAAGGGGAGGAAAATGCACTCCAAAGCCTTGCCACTTGTCCTGGGGAGTTCAGTAACAAACATCAGTAGCCTCTAAGAGATCAGAATTGTTATTGTGGAGTGAGGGTGAAAGTTTGGTTGCAGATAATGTAAAGTTTAAAAGATAATTGTCAACCCCTTGAATTGCACCTGAAAACATGTAGGAAACTAATACGGAGACTAGGGCTATGTCTACATTGTGCTACAGTACAGACTATAAGGGTCAGAATTTAGAGCGCAAAGTGTTATACACTAACTGCCCTGCGTGGATACTGCTGGCGCAAACTAAAAGATGCCTAGTTTGGTTAATGTAGTCCTCTTTCAAACAGGACTGCACCAATGCAAGCTAGGTACTACAGAAACACCTGCGCCTGCATGGGAACTCCCCGGTCCAGCATGACCTTTCATGCATAGTGTGTGTGAGGTCACAGTGAGCAGAGGACAAAATGGTATCCTCTGTGTGACAAAAGTTCTGGAACACCGTTCCAGCATGTTTCAGCTTTGACTCAGGGGACAGACCTCTGCAGAACCCAGGGTGGACTCACAGGACTACAGGGACCCAACTTTGGGAACCACTGCTTTAAGGTACTGAACTAGGCAAATACTACCTTCTTGTACGCTTATGCTCCTCCACTATCACCCTGACCCAGTAGCTGGCTGAAGACAGAGCCAACCTCCTAACAATTACAAAAGTACAAACTACATTTTAAAGCACCCCTCACAAATCCCAGTTCATCACGGATATGCAAGAAATAACATTGAAAATGCCCCAAACTCCAGTGACAGTGTGCAACATGTGCCAGATATTTCATCATCTCTTTAAATCAGTGGTTCCCAAACTTGTTCTGCTGCTTGTGCAGGGAAAGCCCCTGGCGGGCCGGGCCGGTTTATTTACCTGCCGGGTCCACAGGTTCGGCCGATCGCGGCTCCCAGTGGCCGCGGTTCACTGCTCCAGGCCAATGGAAGTTGCTGGAAGTGGCAGCCAGTATGTCCCTTGGCCCGCGACGCTTCCAGCAGCTCCCATTGGCCTGGAGCAGCGAACCGCGGCCACTGGGAGCTGCGATCAGCCGAACCTGCGAACGCAGCAGGTAAACAAACCGGTCTGGCCCGCCAGGGGCTTTCCCTGCACAAGCGGCAGAACAAGTTTGGGAACCACTGCTTTAGACAATGTAAAAATTGGCAGACCTTATTTCCTCTTTCAGAACTATTTAGTGCCAAGTGTTGAAGTCTAAAAGAGGGCTAGGAAGGATTTAATGTTAAGAAAAGTTTTTCTTCCCCCAGCCCTCTTCTTTGCTTGGATAACTTTAATTTTCAACTAGATGGATGACTTTTTAAAAAATATAATTAACTTCTGAGCTGAAACCAGGCATGAAAAATTTCAGTGAATTTTTCTATTGGATAAAAAATGTAAATGCCACCTACGGCTTAATTACATCATGATAAAATACATTTGCATATATTTGTATTACTTTTGCTTTCTTTTAACTGTAGAATGGTTTAGAAGTTCATGGACATTCCAGGATGATCCTTGTCAGAAGTACTATGAAACAATACTAGTAAATCCCATTTGGCTAGTCCCCCCAACAAAGGTATATGCAGTTCCTAAAGAAACCATTCACCCTTCCATTTTGTATTTGGAAACTGAAGAAGAAGAATCCTCATGTCTTGTTACTATTTCTTATTTTAGGCATTGGCTGTTACATTTACCAATTTTGTCACAGAACCATTGAAACATATTGGGCAAGGAATTGGTGAATTTATTAAAGCCCTTATGAAGGAGATACCAATGATGCTACAGATTCCAGTGTTAATCATCCTAGCTGTGGCAGTTCTGGTCAGTATATGTTCTCGATCACATTAGTGAATCCTAAAACAAAATGAATAGTTCAAATATCCATGACACACAAGATTACTAAAAACAAAAAAAATCACTGATCTAAAATTTTAGAAGCATTCGTCTATATAGATCTCAATAACAGTTTGATAACATTGAGGCTAAAATTTTAAAGTTGTTATTTCTTGGATATTTTATTTTTTCTGTGATTTATTTGTTGATCTCCTGACTTAAAACATAGCAATGTGAATTTTTCTCCATATTCAAGATATGTTAACTATAAAAGTGAAAAAAAAAAAAACTTATTTTTAAAGATTATTTCTCAACTGGTATAAGCACAAAAATTATTTGATTTAAAATAGTTCAAAATCCCAGGCTGCATGATAAATGAAAATGGGTTTAGTTTCTCACCAGCTCTGGTTGGACCACATAAAAGAACCTCTGCAGAAAGTGGTACTTTGTATTTGAGGACTGAGCTAGAATTAGCAGGTAGCGTTGCAGCGGCTTGCACCAAAAAACATACCAATACTGCAACCATCTCACACCCATACTGACCGACTGTTGGAGAGCAGGACATTGTGAAGTCCCATTGACTTTAAAAAATGAGACAGTAAAAATCTGAAAATATTTTTTCAGTAACCTTAAGGGTTGTAACAAAAGTAGGTAAATTTGTTCCGATGCATTAATTTAAGTTTGTTCCTAAACTCTGTTCCAAAGTAATGAAATTGTGTACTTTTTAAAAACCACTTTGTCAACTTGAGTAATTTTCTAAAGTAGGAAAGCTCTTGAGAAAATGATAAATCATATACTGAAATTTTCCCTTTAAACACTATTGTGTGGAAATGTAGAGATGTAAAAGTATCTCTGTAGAAAAAGAAGAAGAAAACCATACAAGTTGTGAAAGTGAATGTCAGTTATACTTAAGGAGACAGTGTTTTTTCTTTAGGGTTTCTGCTATGGTGCAGGAAGATCAGTTGCTACACTAATACATTTAACAGGTCCTGAGCGGAAACCATCTCCTTCACTTCCTCCAAGTGACAGACAACAACAGGAACAAATACATTATAGTGCAGGTGATTCAGATGCCAATTACAGAAGGAATGTTGGCTCCCTCAGTGGAGAACCTCATGACAGAAGAGATGATCCCATGAGACTACAAAATGGCAACAGAAGCTCTGAAGTTCTGCTGCCAGGTGGTACACTAAATGCACGAAGAGAAGAGCGTCACAAGGTACCATCTAACGTACATTAACAATTGAGCATTTTAATAGCTATTCAAGCTAAGCCTATTTGCTATTTAACTTAACTGTACAGATTTTTCATGTTTAAAAAGGTGGTGTAGTTTTAACTAAGTGCTCCTCTAGAGCAGTTACCCGGTCATCTGAAAAACCACCTTAATCCGTTCCCCTACAGATGTTCAGAGAGAATAAATTCCTATATGAAAGGATGGTATGTAGATTAATATTTCTGGTAATATATAGACTTCTGAAAGAACACACACCATGGAGTATTAATCTTATTTAATGATAGTGAGCTGAAGTGGCTTAAAAGTTTTTGAAAGTTGAAACCTTAGCAAGATTTCAGTATCTGTAGATCTAAATAACTCTTCGTATGTGGTTTCCGAGTTCACTCCCAAGTCAGCCTATGAATGAGGATTGCAAATGAAAGGAACTGGAAAAAAAGAATTTAGACCAATCTGTAAATTGTAAGTCAGATTTAATGTGTATTGTACATGAAACAAGTTCAGTTCATGAACGTTTCCTGAAATTAGAGATTTATTCACACTCTTCAAAAAATGCAAATTATGATATTCTTCATAGGGTTGGGGAGTCCTGCTTCTCAGTCTGATGATAACTTAGACCACTGCATAAAATACCAGCAGGTCTTAGGCTGCCTGCTCAGGTTAAATCACTTAATATACCCAATTAATTGTCCGAATAACACAGATTATCTATTTTACAGTGTGGATTGCACCCTGTGTCTCAAGATCAAACTATTTTTAGAGTGAAAACCAATGCAGATCAAAATCGTGATAAAGAGATTGCACCTGAAAAACACAAACTGCGCATGCTTGAAGTTGAACAAGAGTCTGAAAAGAATTGTGAACCTCAAGCAAGTTGTAGCCCAAAAAAGGAGAAAACAAATAAGCAAAACTCAATTGATAAAACAGGAGATCTTGAAAAGATGGAAAAGGGCAGTCGACCTCAATTAATGGAAGGCACAGAGGAAACTGAAGAATCTTTGAACTCTGCTGTAAGTTTTGTCTAAATTTTGATTCATGTGTGCTTTTCCTTTGTGTTTATATTTTTACAGTTACAATCAATCACTGAACTAGATGTAGGCTTGGCAGAATTTGATTAAAAATAATCAATATCTGAAGTTATCTTTTTTCATGATCAGTTTAAATTTTCACTGTTGTGGGAAGTTATGGGAGTGTCAGACAATTCTTGATTGACAGACCTTGAGATTTAAAAAGTTAGTTTTATAACCATTAAGACAAATAAACATGTCAAAATAGCCTTATGTAGGTTCTCAAGCAGCATTTTCTTCCTTTGCCTATGTGTAAATTTCAATTATTGATGGAAATACTTTTTCATCAGTTTGTAGTGAAATTGATGTTTGACATTTACTGATGATAAATCTAATCTTCCTAAACCAAACTATATGAGTGAGCTCATTTTGAGCCAAAATCAACACTACTTTGTTGGACATAGGTCCCCTTACGCAGACACCTGTGCTTTTAGATTCCATCTGATAATATCTAGGAGTACTGACAAGCTGTACTTCTCAGAGCTGTTTTTATAGTGGAGCCTGTTACCATTACAGATTTGGAGGTTCTCCAGTTTCTACATCTGTTAAATAAGGATAATAATCCTATTGCTGTCTTTTAAACGGCCAAGAACTTGCTCTGAACTAATGCAAACTGTGCACATTTTTTACACGGGTGAAATTTAGCTTCCAGTTCACGGTCTTTGGGCCCCCCTCCCTCTCAAATTTAAACTTTTACTTTTGTTTTGAAGGTAGAGATTAAATACATAACCTGAAAATTAAAAGTTCCAGAATGTTTCAACTAGAATTTCAAAATAAAACTTGGTTCTCTTAAAACCTGTCCTGGGTAAGCACTAAAATGCTGTGTGTGTGACCCAGCCCTTCAGGGCCAGGTAATGGCCCACCTTGTGCTGGTATCACAGATTTGATTTAGGCTCAAATGTAACTTTTTCTATAGCATAGTTTGAGGGTTGTGTTTGCCACAGTGAGCTGAAGTAAACTAGATTGGAGGCTAGCACATTTAAGGTAGTTCTATTTAAAACAATTTTTAAATGCTGCTTTTCAATCCCCATCCAAATAGAGCTTAAATTTTTTTTTTTTTTTTTTACTTATCATAAAATATAAACATTAAGAACTATATAGTTTGAAATTACATTGTGTATAGATACACTAATGTCTTGTCTTGACTAAAACATGTTGATTTGCAACATAATTGCAAATCAGTCTTCAGGAAAATAACTAAAAATACAATGAAAATGGGTTTAGTTTCACACCAGCTCTGGTTGGACCACGTAATAGAACCTCTGCAGAAAGTGGCACTTTATACTTGAGAGGACAGAGCTAGAATTAGCAGGGAGTGTTGGAGAGGCTTGCACCAAAAAACATACCCATCCTCCGACCAGCTCATACTCATACTGACCGACTAGTGGAGAGCAGGCCACTGTGAAGTCCCATTGATTTGAAAAAAAACTACTTTCAGGTTTACCATCCCATTTTTAAAAATCTTTCAGTTACAGTAATCTTAGGGGTTGTAACAAAAATAGGTAAATTTGTTCAGACACATTAATTTAAGTTTGTTCCTAAACTGTTCCAAAGTAATGAAATTGTGTACTTTTAAAAAACCACTTTGTCAATTTAAGAGTAACTTTCTGAGGTAGGAAAGCTCATGAGAGAATGGTAAATCATATACTGAAGTTTTCCCTTTACACACTATTGTGTTGAAATGCAGAGCTATCGACGTATCTCTGTAGAAAGTAAGAAGAAAACTGCAGTTTGCAAAAGTGAATACTTAAGGAGACAGTGTCTTCTCTTTAGGGTTTGTGCTATGGTGCAGGAAAATCAGTTGCTACATTAAGAGATTTTAAAAGTCCTGAGCAGCAACCATCTCCTTCACTTCCTCCAAGTGACAGACAGCCCCGGGAACAAATACATTATAGTGCAGGTGATTCAGATGCCAATTACAGAGGGAATGTTAGTCCCCTCAGTAGAGAACCTTATGACAGAGGAGATGCTCACATGAGACTTCAAAATGGCAACAGCAATCCTGAAGTTCTGCCAGCCGGTGATATACCAGATCCACAAAGAGAAGAGCATCACAAGGTAGCATCCAATGTATGTTAAAAATTGTGCATTTTAATACCTATTACAGCTAGGCCTAGAACAATTTAATTTTTGCTATTTAACTTAACTGTATAGGTTTTTATAATTTTCATGTTTAAAAAGGTAGTGCACTTTAAGTTCTCTCTCTAGAGCAGTTATCTGAAAAACCAGTGTTTTGTCCCCCTCCAGGTGTTTAGACACAATAAATTCCTATATGAAAAGGCAGTATGTAGATTAATGTGGATGAGACTCTCAATCTAGAGCAGGGTGTAGAACTTTTCATCTGGCCCTCAAGCACAGTTGAAGGCTTTCCACACTGCTCCCAGAGGCATGGTGGTCATGTCTCCCCTCCAGTTCCTATGCATAGGGGCAGCCAGGGGGCTCCACATGTTGCCCCCACCCCAAGCACCAGCTCTGCAATTCCCCTTGGCTGCAGTTCCCCACCACTGGGAGCTGCACCTGCAGAACCTGCACCCTGACCTAGCCTCAATCCCACTCCTGCATGCCAAACCCTCCCTGTGTCCCAGCCCAGAGTCTGTACCCCCAGGTGGAGCCCACAGCTCAGCGCCCATTTTTGTGAGCATTTGTGGCCTGCCATACAATTTCCATACCCAGATGTGGCCCTCAGGCTAAAAAAAGTTCACCCACTCATCATCTATAGGGAAATTACTATAACTACACATGCAAAACAAGATCAAAATTGGTTAGATTTAAACTCATCCACCTTAGTATAATTTATTTTGACTTTCAGAGAACATTTGATAAAGTCCTTTACAGGAGGTTACTAGGGCAACTTTGTCATGGGAAGAGGGCCAAGTACTGGCTAAGATTTGGATAGGCCAGTTTTCAGCATTGTGAAATGTTATGTGGGGTGCAGCAAGGTTCTCTATTACTCTTTGTATTTAACATGAAAAAGGGGGTAACGAAGTTGAGAAAATCTGCAGATACCACAAAATACTTAGGTTCCAGAGACATGTGGGTTTGTCTAACAAACTCAGGGAAAGGGGTAACAGCACAGTAGCTAACATTTGTCAGTTTTATCTATCACATTAAAAGGCATAATTTGAACTCCTCATATACTGCTGTCAAGAAAAGAGTTGGGTGGAATTAGCCTGTTTTGCAGCTCAGTTAAAAAATCAGAATGTTCAAGAAACAATACAATGCCATATTATAAGCCAGTGGTACAGCCTTTAGACTACTGTATATATTTGTGGTCACTTCATCTAGAAATAGAAGGGGGACAGATAGTTTCAATCTTAGTTTCCCTTTCTAGTTGACTGACTGTTATATACAGGGTGTTGCCATGCCCCCTTTCTAAAAATGTGTGGTTTGCTCTCTTACAATACAAAAGTAAGCTCTTTGGGGCCAGGAGCTATAACTGTGGCCCTGAGTTTCATTGTGTCCCTTTTAATATTACAATAACTTCAGTGCTAAACAGGGAATGGGTTTTGTGCTACATAATCTAGTGACAGTGAGTTGCAGAAATTAGGAGGCAAGAGGATTTATAGATAGACACCAGCAGTTATTCAACAGAATTAAAAACTGTTTCAGAGCATAATTCCAGCTACTGTGTGTTGAGCAGGTTATTCTAGAGCTGTCGAGGTGGGATTTGTTGATTGTTTTGAAGCCTCTGATCTAACCCAGTACATCAATTTCTATTTTGCAAAACTTAAATAAAATGCGCCTTCTAACATGGCTCAAAAATGCATTATCCATGGGGCCCGTGTACTGATATGGTGGTCACTTCACTGGAGTAATGACATCGTTCTGGGGAGGAGAGTTGAATGTTTTGAACTGCAGGATCCACTTGCTGTTTAACAAACATTTTAACCTTCTCATTGCAGGAACAAAGTCAGCAGCCTACTACTGAAGATCTTCCAGAAACCCCTTAGGTCCCTGGTTTTATCTTCCTGATGCAATGGAACCCCAGTGGAGGTGAAAGTGCAGCAATTAAAGAAACAGTAATTTATCAATGCCAGTTGGCAAGTGACACTACCTGTGGCTTGTCCCTTAATCCAGAAGACTGGATTCCAAGTGAATTCCCATCCTTCAGATTTTTGCTCCTTATCAATCAACACTACCCCCATGAAACGGTTTATAAAAGTCCGTCCTGTGATGGAGAACTAGCCAACTGTATGTATTTCAAAGTAAACCAAGCCTGGTTGTAAAGCAAGAGCTTATTTTTGAATTTAAATAAAGTAGCTTTTTAAGAAAAAAGTGGCCAAGATGTGATATGTTCAATTTAAGCTAAGAGAAACCAGCAATCTTGATGTTTAGGAGATAACTTCGAGTAGAAACTGTGTCCTAAGCTAAACAGGAAATGGTCTTTTTCTGAATTCAGGTACCAAGATAGCTCATCATAACAAGACTTTTACTGACCTGAGTTCTGCAGAGAACGACTTTTCCCAATCCCAGTTAGATTTTCAGTAGATTCCAGGCACACACATGAGAGCAGTCAGGTAATTTATTCCTCAGTTTGTGGGTTTAAAAAAAAACTGGTATAAAAAAAAGTTTTTAAAGGACATATAGAACTATGAAATTTGTATTACTGTTAATTTAAACTGCTATAAACTTGTAGTGTTTTAATCAATGAAGCAGAGTACCTTAAACACTACATCTTATTGATAACAATGCTATCCACTTTCTTTTAACTATCTAAAGTACTCAGTGACTCATTTAAACTTGACATACAGTTAATCTCTAGCAGTAGTAGCAACTGTAGACTGTACCTTTTGCAGAACACTGATCACAAGAGTGTACAACTGTCAGTTTACTAGCACTATTTTAAAAAAGTAAAACTAATACACTTTGAACGGAATATCCAAATGTTATTAGTGCTACAAAACCCATTTTCCTTTAAAGGTATATTATCGTTTTCCCTGCAAACAAAGGAAAGTGATAGACTTTGTTAAAAATTACAGTACAATCTGATCCCCTAATCTTTGTTCTATAGTTGAAATTCCAACCAGGCTTCTCTTTCTAAAAGTCTTTGATAGGATTTGGTCTCTTTGTACTCGAGGGTAAAGGGACTCTCTGTTCATCCATTCTCTTGGCCTGTGATCTCAAAATAAGGCTGAAGAAATCTTCATCAGGTACAGTTTGTCCTTTTGTGGCAGTTGATGGTGGAGCACATCTTTGATCATCTAATCTGGAACCCTAAAGATTTAACAAGGGTTAAAAATTTAACCAGTGCCTGTCAGAAGTGCAAAAGCTCATACAATAATACGATTACTATTTCATTGCTAATATTCTGTATTTTCTCACTGCAGAAAGTTTATTTTTATGCACAGGAACAGATTCATTAAAAGCCATCAGGATTTCTTATTAGTAAAACCACAGGGGTTTTAATAAAATTATAGTAATATTGCCTCTAGAATACTGGCAGGATTAATACTAAGGGTATAATGCCTCATCCACTTACCAGGTGTGCAGGCAACTCAAACCCTTCCCTCCCCTCTAGCAGTTGAATGGGAAATACTATAACATACCCATTGAAGATGTCTCATCAAAAACATCCTGTATTAGAGTTGTGTGTGAAGTTAAGAATGTGGTTTAGTTTAGTTTCTTGTAAGCCCGTTGAGGTGTGAGTAGTAAGTATGAAGAGAATAACCTTTTTCGTAGGGGAATATGTTGGTGACAAGGAAAGGTGAGCAATAACCTTACAATATTTTAGTTTTGTATTCCTATTTTCTATCTATATGGACACTAGACTCTCCCTCAACCTTATTAGTGCCATTACACGAGGGCATGTAAGAGAGTTAATTTCCATTCCCAATTTGATCTGACATCACTCCTGTAGTTAAAGTAGGATACAATTGCAAAAGGCTTCAGCTATGTGTTTAACTCTGCAATTCAGGAATAAAATGGAAAATCAAACAGGAGAGGAATGGAAGAAGAGACATTTATTTTAAAAACATTAAATTAAATACCACAAACAAACCTGTAGCAGGATCCTTAACTAGGATTAGTTTATGCACACTTGCGTCTTACATAAAAGATGAAGAACCAGTTAATTCTGGCTCTGATCCAACTCCACTGCTAGCAAGGGAAAGGTGGGTGGAACCCTCTAGTTTAAGCTTTTTTTGGCTACAGATTCTCTTGTTTTGCTATATTCACTTAAAAGCACAGTAAAACATTGAGCAAACTGAAGAGGTAAAGCTTATCTGGCTTCACAGTAGTTTCTGTAAGTATATCTGTATGGTCTGCTGCCATGCCCTTTAGTAATTCCTTACAGCAATCTTCTCATCACAACAGATTTCACATTCTACCTAGGGAGGGTGTAGAAGCTCCTTCACTGTAGGTTTTCAAAAGGAGGCTGGATAGCCATCTGTCTTGGATGGTTTAGACACAACAAATCCTGTGTCTAGATGACCCTTGCCATCCCTTCCAACCTTTTATGATTCTGAGGACACTGTTTTACATCCCTCCCCCTCTGGCAGTAACACACTTAAAATGTGTCCTAGTAGTGCTGGACTAAATAGTAGTAATTTTCCTAGCACCAAATTCTGCTGTGGACTTCAGCCTGTGCAACCCCTATTATCTCCAATAGGGAGTGTAAATATTTTCCTCACACTGGAAAAACCCAAATCATTTTTCTGGACTAAGTGTAAGACCTCACAAAGGCCTGATAAGAAAAACACCTGCACCACCTTAAATGCATCTGCCTTTCCAACATGAAAGTACACATTATACAGAATGGAAAGCAGGCAATTCTGCAAAACACACACACACACACACACACACATCAGTAAGCCACCAGGCTACTAGCTACCTATTATACGTCTTCCTTCCTTTGGATACAGGCACATTTTTACCAACTTATTTTAAAGCATCTGGCCTATTGCAATGGTTTAACTACAGTAATGTGCTGAAGTACATATTGTTAATGCTGTACTGACTGCACAGGAGTGTGCAGTTATTTTTAAAACTGAATAGAAGTCTACACAATATTCTCTAACTTTATTTCCACAATTTGCCATCAGTCTGATGCAAAGTGTGGCACTTCTGTGGCTACGGCAACAGATTTAGGGTAGAATTCAGGATCTTCAGTGTTAAGAAAAGGAACTAATGATTACATTCCGTTTAATCCTCTTTCTGTTCTGGACCCAGCCTGACATTTCAGATCACTCATGTTAACTAAGTAGTAGAAATATTTCATAGCTTCTCTGTATTAAAAAGTTTTGTCCTTATGGAGGCTCTGCCACTGCGTCCTAACCACCTTCAACACCCCTTCATGGACTGGGAGGGGGCTGCTGCAGCTAAAATGTTGAACAGGCTGTCCATGGGCTCCTTTGGCTCCTCCACCTCCAGCTTGTGGGAACCTGTTTAAGGAGCTCTTGATGAACCCTGAAGTCATATGGTGGCAGTGGGTTGGCAGGACCTGTGACCTCCACATTTAGGGATGATGAGGAAGGGGCTACTACCATAGGAGGGACTGGTTCCTCCTCCACTACTGGGGTTGCCTCCACTGGGACTGGGGTTGCAGTCTGCGTCCAGCACCAGCTGGGGTGGCACAGTGGTTCGCCTCTTGGATACAACCAAAGGTGACAGCTGGGAGTAGGATTCTGGCATCTGAGGGAACCGATTGCCATTACACCAACCACTGCCCCAGTCGCCAAGCATCTGCAGAAGGTCTGGCGCCAAAGTCTGATGCTGGTGTCTCCTCAGGATGAATTCATCCCTGGCCTCCGAAGAGAACTCCTCCTGCGGAGACCATGGAGCCATTACCACTTCCGCCTGTCAGCTATGATGGGGGAGCTGGAGACTGGTGCTGTGGAGCCAGTGACATGGGACCGTGGATGTGTGTCACAAAGTAGGGATCAGTGCTGTGAAGCGGAAGACCAGTGGCATATCAGAGACCACTGAGGTGGGCCCATGGAGGGTCTCTCTCTGGTGGGGACAACCTTCGACAATTCTGAGGAAGCCGGTTGAGAGGATCTCAGAGCATGAGCAGCACCAGGAGGGACATTAGGTCCCTTGCTGCCTGCAATGCTTCCAGTGTTGATGGGACTCATAGGCGTAGGGTGCCCTGACTGCTCCCAGGAGTCAGCGTTGAGTCCTGGACTGGGCTTGTTGCCCTGGGTGGAGTCGCCACTACAGAGCGCAGCTCTGGGGAGGACACATGGCCCGGCACAGGTATCACCTCATCAGTCACTCTCCACCTATCCTCTTTGGCACTGGGGAGCGCCCTCTTTTGGTGCACAGTTTCTTGTGCCTCTTCCTTGGCATCGAAGACAGTGAATGGTGCCAGGGGAGTACTCCGTACCACAGCTGATTGCTCGGTGCAAAATCAGAGCAGCACAACTCCAAGGTCAGTCTAAGTGCTGCTTCCAGTAACAGGGCCTTCAAACGAATGTCCCTGTCCTTTTGTGTGCATGTCCTGAAGCCCTGCAGATTTTGCACCTGTCCTTAATGTGGGCTTCCCCGAGGCACTTTAAGCAGCTTGAATAGGGGTTGTTCACTGGCATGGACTTAACATAGGCAGCAGACGGTCTGAAATCTGGGGACCAGGGCATGCCCCATCCTTATGACAATGTCCCGATATGGGACTGCTATCTACTTTAGCTAACTACAGCTAACAACTAAACTTTTAACTATATACAGAACAACAAAGTCCAAAACCCACTGGAAAGCCTGCAAGGCAAGAAACATTCCAGCAACCATCCCAGGCAATAAGAAGGAACAGAGAGCAGGGGACAAGCAGTGCCCCTTATACTGGCGCATAATCACAGGCTCCAGGAGGTGATGGGGCCAGCCCCTATCGCTACCATTAAGGACAAAACATCCAGCAACTGTGCATGTTGCGCATGCACACCTACCATGGAACTGACATGAGCAAGCAGCCGAAGAACCTCAATGTACTCATCATTTCAATATATTCTAGAAGATTAAATAGGAAGGTTTCATTCACAGATTGAAATTAGAGCCTAATATTTCTAGTATCAAGAGTCTTACTGATGTTGAGTGTAAATATTGCAGTGACATAAGTTAAAAACATGAAAAAAACCTCACTGAATTTTCTCTCCAACTCTGCACATATTACAGCACCCAGCACTTTTAGAGTGCTTTTCATATATCAATTTCGAAGTGCGCTACAGATATAGGCATTATCCCCATTTTTGAGATGAGGTAAATGAGGCCTTGTGGGGGCAAATTACATGAACACCCAGTTCTTTTGACCCTCCCATATAACTGAGCAGAATTTTTTCCACATACTGTTCTTGTTGACTTACTTGACATTTTATTAAGATATCAAAGAAGTCATCATCTGATTCTCTGTTGTTGCTAGCCATTAGGTGGCTAAGGACTGACTGACTGTTGTGCTGATTGAGACGAAGCCCAGGTAAATTGCTAAAGTTGGCTCGTTGATCATCTAGGCGGCGGCTCTGTGAGCTTGCAAGTAGATCTAAAAATTCATCAGTGTGTGGTGAGACCATGGAAGTAGAGAAGGCTAAAGGTGGAAGGAGAAAGCAAACAAGTTAGTCTGGAAATGTCTTGGAACAGTAAATCTTGTGTGTTAGAACAGTTTAAAAGACTGACATCAACCCAAACCAGAGGCACATTATTTGGGTAGATATTTTCAAACAATAAAAAAAACCGTACATTTTCTCATTGTTTTAGATGGGGTGGAGGATGCTGCTGCAGCTGTCATTCTGCTCTTCTCCTGGAAACAGCATCTCTGATCATCCATCCTGTTGCTTTGAAACCGGCTCAGCAAGTCAAAGAACCCTTCATCTCCAGTCATATCAGGACTGTTTTTCTGAAAAGATAGGCAAGAGAGTCAGGGAAACTTTGGGTTATGATTGTCTCCTATTGAACTGTAATGCAGAAGCTGTGGCAGTTGAATCTGTTCATGTTTGATACTTGGATATTGTTTAAACACATTACAATGGAAGGTAATCAAGTCAACAAAAAAGCTTGCTTGTGGAAGATTTTTTAAAACAATTGAAATGTGAGCATTACATGGCAGAGTTAGTAGTCACCAGGAAACTAAAACTGCCAGGCATAAGTCAAAGACGTGTTTCCAGTTGCTGCTCTAGTTCTCATTATCACAAATGGATTCTCTCCTCTGACCTCGATCAAGTTAACTTAATTCTTTTTACTTCACTTCTTTCAAATTTAATACGAAATTGAACATATATATATTAATCTAGACAAAGCTAGTTCTGTACAGTAACTCCTCACTTAACATCATCCCGGTTAGCATTGTTTCGTTGCTGATCAATTAGAGAACATGCTCATTTAAAGTTGCGCAATGCTCCCTTATAACATTGTTTGGCAGCAGCCTACTTTGTCCACTGCTTGCAGAAAGAGCAGCCCATTGGAGCTAGCAGGTGGGAGCTTGGAACCAGGGTGGACTGGCAGCCCTGCATCAGCTCCCCTAAGTTCCCTCTGCAGCAGCTGCCCAGCAGGCTATCAATTGCCAGGCAGTTCAGCTGTCCCTCCCCCCACTGCCGTGTGTTACTCCTGCCCTCTGCCTTGGAGCTGCTCCCAGGAGCCTCCTGCTTTCTGTGCAGCATGGGGGAGAGGGGGGAAAGAGGGGTGCTATGTCAGGGTGTTTGTCTCCCTCCTCCCCATACCTCATCTCCACAGAGCGGGGGCAGGGGAACACACAGAGGGAGCTTGCTGGCAGCAGCTGCTGTCTCAACTTGCTGATCTACTTAAAAAGGTAGTGTACTTACAGTGGGCTCAGCGTACTTAAAGGGGCAATGCGCCTCTCTCTCTCCCCCCCCCCGTCTCTCTCTCTCTCTCACACACAGAGACCCACCGTGTCTCTGGCATGCTGCGTCTCCTCTCTCCATTCATGCTGCCTTGTAGAGGGTGAGGCTACATTAACAACAATCTGTTAACCCTTGAGGGCTCAGCCGAGTGCTGGTTCACCATTTAGCAGTAAGGCATTCCCTGGGAAATATTCCACCCTTTTACCACCACCTCAACCAAGCTTCACAATCATCATCGCTGTGTACAGTATTAAAATGTTTGTTTAAAACTTATACTCTGTGTGTGTATATATAATTAAAAAAAAAAGTTGTCTGGTAAAAAAATTTCCCTGGAACCTAATCCCCCCTATTTACATTAATTCTTATGGGGAAACTGGATTTGCTTAACATTGTTTCACTTAAAGTAGCATTTTCCAGGAACATAACTACAACGTTAAGCGAGGAATTACTGTACTTTAATCACTTTTTTCTGATCAAGTAAACAATAAGAACTGAAATTAACACACTCCAGAAATGAGCACTCATTTGTGCTATAGAAATTTTCACCGAACAAACAATTAAACCTGTTTAAGCTTTAGTTCTCCAAACATACCCTCTGAGAGCTTGGAAGTCGATGATCAATAGAATTACTAGCATCCTGCAGAACTTTGGAGGATGTGCCATTTTTGTACTTTTTTCCTTTTAATCGATTTACAAAGTGCAGCTTTGCTGAAGGTTTGGCAACCAGGGGTTTCTGCTTAGCAAGAATGTCACTGTTCCAGTTCTGAATCTAAGAAAACAAGAGTCAGATGAAACAACCCTTCTTTACATATGCTGCTGCCTATCATCTAATTAGCTTCACTCCCCATCAGTGAAGAATCTCTAGGTTATATTTCCTTTTCAATAGATGGATGAACAAAATTTAACTGTTAGGTCACATCACCTGACTTGTGACTATGAAGTCCTCTATTATCTCTAACATACAGTAGTGATACTGCACAATAGAAATGAGCTCAAAGTCAGTGAATCAAAGAAAGAACATTCCATTCAGAGAGTGCTGCAAAATACAGATGCCTGCAAAAGTAAGAGAGAGAGAGACTCAACATATACCCAACCAGTTTTACACTGAGTCCTCTTCTGGGAACACAGAAAGCTCCCAGCAGTAAGGCTTGGAAAAGAATTAAAATCTTTCAATATTGTCAGTGAAATTTAGAACTGTAACTTAAGTTGTAAATTGAAATGCTAGAGCATTTTTTTTTAAGTAAACTTGTCTTTTCCTCAAAGTCAAACCCCTTAACATAAGAAACATAAGAACGGCCATACTGGGTCAGACCAATGGTCCATCTAGCCCAGCATCCTGCCTTCAGACAGGTGCTTCAGAGGGAATGAATAGAAAAGGTAATCATTAAGTGATCCATCCCGTGTTACCCCATTCCCTGCTTCTGGCAAACAGAGGCTAGGGAACACTTCAGCACATGGTTTTGCATCCCTGCCCATACTGGCTAATAGCCATTAATGAACCTATCCTCCATTAACTTATTTCGTTCTTTTTTTAACCCTATTATAGTCTTGGCCTTCACAACATCCTCTTGCAGAGTTCCACAGGTTGACTGTACATTTTGTGAAGAAATATTTCCTTTTGCTTGTTTTAAACCTGCTGCCCGTTAATTTAATTTGGTGACCCCAAGTTCTTGTATTTTGTAAAGCAATTCAGATTTCCCTTTAAACTAGTCTCTTGTTTTTTAAAGAAACCTACATATAAACTCTCCTCTCCCCTAGTATTTCGAAACTGAGGTTACAGATTGGTATTCCCACATGTCTGGCATCTAATTAGTTTCACACTTCTAGGTAGAGCCCTGCGCGGATACAAAATTTATATCCGCATCTGATCCACTATCCACAAAAATAATCTGCAGATATCCGCAGGCCTTTAGAAATTAAATTTTGTATCTGCATCCAGTCACGATCCGCAAAAATGGTCCACGGATGTGGATATTTGTGGATATCCACTGATTTGCAGGGCTCTACTTCTAGAATCTGTGTGAACTGCAAGCGAGGACCTTATTAGATGTGCTGTCAGGGAGTCTTCTGTACTATTGAGCCACGAGCACCTAAAGAACCTGCTCCTCAAGCCAGAATTGGCCGCTCTTCTTCGTTCCCCCCAGAAGGATGGACTCCTGAAAGGGAGACCAGTACCTTCTCTCTTCCTCCTCAATGTGCACATAAACCAGTCCCACTAACACCAAGTTTGACATTGATGTGTTTTTCAGATTAGAGTATCGGCAGTGTTATAAATCACCCAAAATTGTTATGTTCATAAAAACCCTAATAAATCATAATTATATCCAGCAATGCCAGGGCCTTGAACAAGGTCCTTTTACACAGCGTAGCAATTCTACATGGTAGATGATTATGAAATGAACGGTTTGATAATCTGTATCAAACCTTATGGGCTGAATTCATCACATGCAACTCCACTGGCTTCACTGGGATGAATTTAGCTGTCTGGTTCAACCTTTGACATTGGGAATCCCCAGCCTGAAATCCTGTCTCCCCAGAAGAACACAGTTGCAGATCAGCAAGAGGACACACTATACTTAATATATATGAATCACAATTTGACACCTGGTTGACAAAACATACCATTTGATTACATTTGCATTAGAAACTAACAGGAAGGATTTCCTACATAGCAATAGGCAGGAAAGCTGTTACTTTGCGTGCTTGAAGTGTGCAGGAAGATTTGGCAGACTTTGCTGGCATTTTCCACACTTTATCATTAAAAATTCCCAGCCTAGCCCAATGGTCTGGCAAAATAACAATGACACAACTCAACATATACCCAACCAGTTTTACACTGAGTCCTCCCCTGGGAACACAGAAAGCCCCCAGAAGTAGGGCTTGGAAAAGGAATTGGGGATAAGGGAGCAACTCCAAGTGGTCCAACACAAAAGCAACAACAAAAAAGGAATTAAGTGCTCAATGATTTCATCCTCACATAACAGAATAAAATACAAAACACATTTGCGTCTCTAACAAATTCCCCTCAAAATGCTTTTCTAAAACAAAAATTCGGTGATAATTACAAATCAATGGTAGCTTCCAAAAGACACTCAATATTTGTGACATAGGAGCCTTTTAGAGCTTTTTCATGGGAAGCTATGCAGTTGAATTTTAAAATCAAACTTCTCCCTTGTTGCATAGATGCCAGACAACAGCAGCAGCATGGCTGTGAAAGCAGAGGTGGCTGCCAAAACAGAAGGATATCAGGGACCTAAGTCTGGTTAATGCTGTAAGGCAGACTCCTACTCAGAGATTAGTGTGCCAATATTTTTTGCCCTCTTGACATAATTATGTACAGCTGCATTAAAAGCTTATAAAGACTAAACAAATATTCTGGTTCTGACAAAGCCATTCATTGGCTGGCACTAACCCCTTCTTATTTGTACATTCTCTTCATGTTGGATATTCTAGCCATATCTTAAGGTCTTTCAGATCCTCTGGTTTAGGCCTTATCTAAACTCCAAAGAGCAGGCTCCTTAGCTGGGCTTTCCCCCCCATTATGCCTTTGGAACCTCATCCCTCAACTCCTTCTCTTGAGTTTGTAAGAGTAGTATTTTGAAAGGAGTCCTTTGTTACAGCTATGCTATGATATTTAGTTTTGGTTTATTATAAAGGCACACTGGAAAACTCTCATTACACAGTACCCCAGGCTATACTGTTACATACAGAATCTATATTTTTAAAAGTTATCACCTAAGCAACGGTTTAAGTGATCAGAGCGGTACAGGATAAAAAACTTCAGCTGGAACTAGCTGAATGTTCAGCAGTACATTGTGGGAGATGCAGGCTGGAGGCCAAACTTAGGATCTTCCATATCAGTCCCAGCAGGGGCTCAGAGTGCAAGAAGTGACTTAAACTTCAGCACCATCAGCCACCCAACATGTCTGTCCTGGAAGAGATTTAACCCTCTTATCTGCAAAACTAGAGAACAGGTTTGTACTATTGGAGGAGATGGGGATGAATAGTATCCCAGGATGGAGATTGAAGTAGAAGTTCCAACCTCCCATTAAAATCCTTTGGGAAACATGGATTTATACAAAATTGTCAACTTGGTTTGTCAGGCAAACAGGTTCATTTTAGGTAACTCTTGCCTTGAGGTTAAGGTACATCACTCCTCGTCAGGAGACCTCTGTTCTATTCCCAGCTCTGATAGACTTCCTGTGTGACCTTGCAGTGAACCTTCCAGTGCCTCAGCTTTTACATTTCTAAAATATATCTACTTAACATGGATATGAAAGGCTTGATTGTTTGCAAAGTGTTCTGAGAGCCTCAAACAAAAAAAAACTATAAAAATGTGATACATAAATAAAAATATGGAATTGTTTCATAGCCAAGGAATGATTGCTCTACTAATCTCTGGACAGCTTCCCCTTCATTTTATTTTGAATCAGTTTACCTGTGTAGTCAAGAAGTGAAGCTCTTAGGGCAAATACCTACTCCCTACATGCTTCTAATGTGTACTGCAGAAAATAAATTCTACAACCCTGAGAAAACATCCTCCAGTAAACCATTACACAGGACTGACTTTGCTACCATTGTGCTTTTGACCATGAATACTCTTTGCCACAACTAGTTTATTGAACGTCTCTGACTTCTCTAGATTTGTACCTGACACTTCCTTTCATTGATCAAGATTTTACTAGCCACTTTTAAAGGGGTTTGTATACAATTTCTGATGATCTTGCCCTAAAACCCATGCTCCTATCATTTAAATGAAGAATTTATTTGGAATGATCCACGTTAGGCATTTCACAGCACTGGTGCACTGAAAGCTATGAAACATTACTGCAATTCTTCTACTCAGAACAGAAAAAAAAGGAAGGAAGTGCCAACCTTTTCAGGTGTTAATTTCATAAGTTCCATGTTTTCCATACTGTGACGGCGTCCTACTCTGGATCTTGCACCTTTGGGAAGAGATTAAATAAGACTAAATAAGTTGGTTGCCTATGAAGGGGAAGGATACATTTTCTACATTTCAAAGCTATGTTGTGGTATATACCATTTAAGGTTTAAGACACGGTAATTCTAAGTTCCAAAATGATGTAATAAAAAATATTAGCATGAAGTAAACATCTGTAGATTACACAGGCTGAAAACACTTGGTTTTGCACTTCAGAGTTGAAGGCTAATTACCTTAAAACACAAATATAGACTGTCTCCTTGTAATAAGATTCTTTGATCCAGGAATGCTATGCTCTGGCATCAAAATACCACACACTTTCTAAAAAGAATTGACATTACACTACACTACAAAGTCACAGAAAATCAGCTGAGTTTTGAAGAGGCTACACAACCGTGGATGGGAGCAGGGAGAGAAAGGTTTGATTAAGGAGCTTAGACAGAGGAAAAGGGACATCAGAAGAGCCCACAATTTTTGTCGTCAGCTCCCCAGTGCCAGTAAGAATGCTATGGACAAAGGAGGCAAGGCAAAACCTGTAAGCTAGTAAACAAAATTAGTCGTATCTCAAATTAAAAAAAAAAAAAAAGCTGTTATATATTTGCTCTCATTTAAAAAAAAAATTAGCCACAAAGACAAATGAAAACAATGGACTATAGAGCAAAAATCAAACTGTTTGCATCCTTTCCAGCTCTATTAAGATGCATATAAATGTTGCTTTTAATTTTTTTAAAAATGGGATTGTATTAAGCGTTTTTTCCTCTAATTTGGAAAAAAGTCAGGTCCTCAAATGTCTCTCTATTAGAGGACTGACATTTTTGGAGGATCTGCATAGCAACATCAGCCTCTCTTCTCCCCTTAAATGAAGTGGTTGGGGAACATTCAGATTTAGACCATTCAACTTGTGGAGAGGAGAGAGACAGGCCTGCAACACAGGCTGTCCGATACCATGATGCAAATCTTCCAAACACACAAAGCAGAAAGGCCCAATATTCCAAATGGAACAAGCAGATACTTGGACGTGGGGAGGAGGAAGGGGGACAGGGGAGTGAGAAACACAAATTCAAAAGCCTCTGTACACAATAAAGGAGCAATCATTTTTTCCTCTCAACTTCATCTAAAAAAATATGCTGGAAGGAAACACTTACCATTCAAACTATTATCTACAGCATGGATTTCTGACATCACGGAGTTGTTTGTGCTGTAGCTTAGACCAAGCACCATTTGAAGATCTGAGAGGTTAAGTCTAGCTGTTAATTCTCCACTTCTATCCCCTACCTGCAACCAAGTACATTTGAATATATTTATTTGATTATTATTTATTTCCTCCAATTTCTAAAAATGTAACTATTGGTATCAGTTGCATGCTCTGAGCACCTATCCCATGAATCAAAATCAAACACACAGCAAGCATGTGTGTGTATATACATATGCGTGCGCGTGTGTTCTCATTTTGCAATTGTCGGCTGAGGTGGATATATACATCTCAGCCCACAACTGCAAAATGAGAACACACTGCTTATGGATTTAAAGTTTCTGTTCAACATCTTAAAATCTGGTGTGCATTTAGGCAAAGTTGACTGATGCACCAGAGAAAGCGAACAGCATTTCATAAGGTGACAGAAAATAGAAAGTGAAGAATTAGTCTACTGACAACTTATATGTTGCTATTTTTGCCAATTTTTGTTGATATTTAAGAAAATCTACGAATGCCGTACCTTTTGCTTTCCAAGAATATTACACGATTACTTTGGGTTTATGGCCTTGACACCACCACAGTGGTGACATTTCTATATAGAAAGATTGTTCCTGAATCTTTTTACTAATGCATTAGGTGCAAACATGCACAAAGCCACAACTATTTTTCCTCTTCACACAGATTTACTGGGGCCCCTGTAAACTAACCCGGCCCAGATGACACTACTTTGACACAGATTTTTTATTTTCTTCCTCCAAACAAACACAGTGTGTCATGCAGTCTGGATGTTTGACATGAGAAAGATCTTCAAGAGGAAAAGCCAACAGCCAAGACATAAGAATGCGCAAGTCATACCTCTCTTGAAATTTCTAAATGCTTTTCTGCAAAGTGCATAGCTTGATCATGATTTCCTAATGCTGTGTACGCATTTCCTAAACTCCAGCATGCTCTTCCTTCACCAATTCTGTAATACATTTAAGCAAACATTCAGTTGTAATCCCAGGTGGTCAGAATTTCATGCTGTAACTTCTGGGACAGAATCTGTTGCTGGGCCCAGTAAGCATAGGAAATGCTTACCAAACACCAAAATATTACGTACATTATAGTCACTACTGAAAGACATTTAACCAAGTATTTAAACCATCTATTCAGTGTTCATTTAAAACATTTACTATTTAAATTAGCAATTTTGTGAAGGTGAGATCTTTGATTTTTTACATTACAGAACGGACAAATAACTCCTTCAGTCTTGTGAACATTATGACTCAAATGACAAGATGCGGATAATGATGCAAAGGACCCAAGAGTTTAAAAATGCATAGGGACCACATTTTGTAACCCAGTTCATAAGCATTTTTTGCTTGAATTGCATTCTCTTTAACACTTGTCTTTCTCTACAAATCAATAAGCATAACATTTAAAAATTACAAAGCAATTTTAGTTGCCCTGAATATTAAAATACAGGGCTTAAAAATTATCTGCATTTTAAAACTATATCGTTTTAGTGGACTTGTCCTTTTCTTTCCAATTCATTCCTCCCCAGTGAAGGCACAAAAGCGTATCTATTGGTATGAGAAGGCTGCAAAATTATAGCAATCATTAGTTTCAAAGTAAAGATTGAGAGCGGCTGCGTCTTCCCTTAACAACCAACCACCGACAGAGGTGGAAGTCAGTCTAACAGTAACAGTGATTCCATAAGTCACGGGCTACTCTTCATCTCAATGCACCTGCACAAAGTCTACCTTTCATCTCAGGATTCACTAATGTGATACCTTTAAGACTACCACTTTTTCCTCTGAAGGGTGTAATCCTATAGCCAATCCATGCTGGGAACTCGTATTGATTTCAATGCAAGTTCCATATACAGAACAACTATAGGAGACGAAGGGTATCCTATTATCCCTTAAGTTAAATATACAATATTGGCTCTAAAGGACTTACCTATCATTCAGTTCCTGAGCGATTGTAAGGTGCTTCAGATGATAGTCAATTGCTTTTTCATAGTCTTGGAGCAAAGTGTATGTATTTCCAAGACTGTAACAAGCCTGTGCTTCCACAGCTCTGTCTTTAAGCTGTCGAGCCAGTTGTAGTGTCTTTCTAAGAGAGTGGATTATTAGCCTCACAAAATCACTATAGGAAAAATTCTGTTTTCAGATCTGTCACTATACCTGTGCAACCCCACTGAAATCAATACAGTTGTCTGGGTAAAATGGTAAAATCCAACCTTGGTTTTGCAAATTAGCTGCTAATAATCATCCCACAAGAGAATAATTACAGTTTTTCCACTTCCCATTTATCTCAAACCTTAAAATGGGGGAGAGGGGGAAAGTCCCATTGATTTCAATGGGAGGAGGACTGGGCCCTTAAACTGCATATTCTAACTTTAGCCAGCTGCTTCATTACTGCATTATTTATGCTGATTTTCTTCACTGTATAAAAAAAAAAATCCAGAGTATAATTTACAAAGTCTGCTGCCAACTTTAGAAAATAACAGAAACAGTAAATGTTTAATCAATAGGAGTAGGTAGTGTTAAGATACTTCTGCAGCTATCAAGGCAGCCAATCCCTAATGCTCAACAAGGATTGACTTGATTGGTCAAACAGTTAACTGAGTCAGCAATGTTCAGGTCAGTTCTGCTCCCTTTTGAAAACATTAGGAGGCCTGGGCTTCAGAGCTGAAATCTGAACTCATATGTAGCCCATGTACCTAACCTACCGAATGCAGATATTTTAGCTTAATTTTACTGAACTCTGTGCAGCAACTATATTTGCCTTGCTGTGCAGAAGATTAGCAGATAAAAAAGGGATGTTCATGAATAAAGCATGAGTATACAGCCCACTATGCAAGACTGCCTTTGGCATGTTTCAGTTATTTCCTAATGCACTACCGATCTCAATACAAGTACTTAAAGTCTGTGGATCGTCATCCTAGAATTTGGTGGGTATCAAGGCAACACGCTTAGGACACAGGAGAAAGCTAGTAAAAGCATGTCAACAGAAAGCAATAACCTGTACTATGGAGAAGTGCCCCTTTAAATATTCCCTCTTACTAGAAAAGGTAGAGAAGACATAATACAAAAAACCAGACTTTAGGAAAGGCTGAACAGTCAAATGACTAGAAAATTAATTTTAAAATTCTGTTAAGCACTAAATAATTAATTCTCTCCCAATTTGTGTTGTAAGGATTATTATAAAGCAGTATATCAAATGCTAAGCATTATTATTACTAAACAGCGGTAAAGACTTGCCTACTTTGATTATGTAAAAAAGGATTGGTACAATGTTTATATATAAAGAAATAAATTAACTAACTTGTAGTATTCAGAAGCTGTTTCAAATTCGCCCAAGAATATGTAGGCATTTCCAAGATTGCTGTATGCTCTTCTTTCAGCAGCTCTATCACCAAATTCTTTTGCAATTAGGAGACGCTGAAAAACCACAGAATCTTACTGATGTACTCAGTTATTGTACTTCACAAAATTTATCTGCAAGAACACGTTTATAGGGCTTTACCACTTCATATCAACATTTGTTTGTTCTTCAAGCAAACAACTCTTGAAAAGATTGTACAAGTGCTTGAATCCGTACTATTAAGTATCAATGAAGCATGGTAAGTTAGCATTTTAAAAGTCTACAGAGACAATACATGCATACAAAGGATCAATCAACAGCTGAAAAATGTTCTGCTAAAGTAAACAAAATTCCATAGAAGTACAGTCTTGTACCTGTTCATGGGCTATAACAGCATTCCTGAAGTTGCCTAGAAGGTAATGTGTATTCCCCAGATTTCCATACGCACGTCCCTGGGCTGCTCTATCACCCAACTCTGTCACTATTGTCAAGTTTTCCCTGATGAGGGGGAAAGAAAAAAAAATAAAAAGAGAGACCTAATAAGTTGTTCATAGGAAACTACAAGCCATAAAATAATTTGTCTTCCCATTACTACAAAGGAAAAGATTATTTTCCCTTTACTGGCTAAGTGGCCTTGACGTAGCACTAAGCATTATCTAGTCTGATACCAGCAGATACTAGACTGTTTTATCCTCCACAGGCTGGTGGGCTCAACTCTTGGAACAGGGGAAGATCATCTGCTCAGAACCTGCTAGCCAGTCTCAAAGTACATCCATTCTCCTGTGACAGTTGTGGCGTTTCCAGCACAAAGTGGGTAAAGGTTACTTAAGGAAAAAGACCAAATGTCGACTCAGATCTGCTGATGCACAGGTCTTACCTTTTCATCTCTTACCCTGGTTTCTGAGCAGATGGCAGTGCCCCAAGATGTTGGAGTGACTTATAACAGGTAAAAACAACGAGAAGTCCTTGTGGCACCTTACAGACTAACAAACTTATTTAGGCATAAGCTTTTGTGGGATTATAACCCACTTCATCAGATGCATGGAGTGGAAAATACAGTAAGCAAGTATAAATATACAGCACATGAAAAGATGGGAGTTGCCTTACCAAGTGGGGGGGACAGTGTTAACGAGGCCAATTCAATTAGGGTGGATGTAGCCCATTCCCAACAGTTGACAAGAAGGGGTGAGTATCAACAGAGGGCTTGTTAGCACTACAAAAAGTAATTTCCCCCCTGTTGATATTCACCCCTTCTTGTCAACCGTTGGGAATGGGCTACATCCACCTTAATTGAATTGGCCTCGTTAGCACTGACCTGCCATTTGGTACGGCAACCCCCATCTTTTCATGTGCTGTATATTTATACCTACTTACTGTATTTTCCACTCCATGCATCTGATGAAGTGGGTTATATCCCACAAAAGCTTATGCCCAAATAAATTTGTTAGTCTCTAAGGTGCCACAAGGCCTCCTCGTTGTTTTTACTGATACAGACTAACATGGCTATCCCTCTGAAACTTATAATAGGTAGAGATAGATAACAGTTGCGTGGTATTACAGAGAAGCAAATAGCAGGAATGAAACCAAAACCACCCTAAAAAAAATCCCCAGGTATGACTCCTTTACTCCTTTCATGTTTTATTAACTTATCCCAAATGCCAACATATTGTTGCTGGTACCATTAACTGGTGCTACTCTATACTTTAGTTCACAACACTGAAGGTTTCTTAATATTTTAAACTATTTATATGCTCCTAAGCTCCTTGAGCTAGTGATTTTTCTCTTTTCAGTCACAGCCTTTTGAAATCATTACTTACTCATAATAACCTGCAGCTTTTTGTAATGCAGCCTTTACTTCATCTGGAAGTTCCCCTGGATCATGAGTCCCAGCACAGGCTACATTTTTCCCTTTGGAGTGATACACATTTCCAAGATTATAAAGTGCTCTTGCTTCTCCAACCTAGAACAGAATATCAGTATGTCGGAAAGATTCTGAAATCCTGTGCAGCTCTGTGCTGTATCAACTATTAGAACCATCAGCCAAAGAAAGCAAGTTTCTCAACTATTAATGGGGAGCTATGATCATTTTGGAGAGTTACACCCCCAGAGCATCCCAACAAAGCAGTTGTGCCTGTGCCTCTGGTGCTTCCACCTGTAATATCCTAAGTAGGAGCACTCAAACTTGCAGGTATCTTCATAATGTAAGTGGTTACATGACAAGCCACTCAAGACCACTATACAAAGACTCATCAGTATGTGCTACTACTTCTATAATTATTGTTCTATAAAATTACAGCCAGATTGACAGTAACTGAATGTTCACCATTCTTACCTTGTCATTAAGCTCTCTGGAAATATCTAGGTGCCTTTGACAACAAACAATAGCATCTTCAAAATTCCCAAGCACCTTTAAGGTGTTTCCCAAATTACCACTAGCTTTAGCTTCACCTAGTTGATCTCCAATGGTCCTGAAATTAAAAGAATACAATAATCCAGTAAATCCTGTACATTTGCAACAGATATATGTTCAATGCACTGTAAACAGAATTACATGGAAGGTTATTTCTCTTCATAAGATCTACACTAGTATAAAGTGCACATTTCGTTCACAATTTATAAGGTTATAGGTTTATTTTTCTTTTATAAATAAATTATATGCACACACACAGTTCAATTGTAGAATTCAGCTTAGCAGAAACTGGGGGACATTTATTTTAATTTTATTAGAACTGCTATTTACTGCCTTTGTGTATGGTGTGACACTGCACCCCATATTCTTCATAGTGATATTAGTAGGATATAATTATATCATAATTATGATGTATTTTATGCAAGATAAGGCATGTGAGGTATCACTGGAAAGGTTATGGGCTGCTAAATATGATTATCCTATTTGTATGCATGTATCATTTTTGTATCCGAAGTTATGAATATTGACTATTTATCTATTTCACAGGTAGCTATTCCTGGACAATGCCCACTAGGCAAAATGCTCTCAGTCTAGATCAAGGGCGGCCAACCTGAGCCTGAGAAGGAGCCACAGTTTACCAATGTACATCGCCAAAGAGCCACAGTAATAAGTCAGCAGCCCCCCCTCACTTCCCCCCCCCCCCCCCACTCCCAGCGCCTCCCACCCACCGGCAGCCCCACTGATCAGTGCCTCCCTTTCCCTCCCAATCAGCTGTTTTGTGGCATGCAGGAGGCTCGGGGGTGGGGGGGAGGGGCGGGAAGGGGTGAAGTGGAGGCAGGGCCTGTGGCAGAGCCAGGGGTTGAGCAGTGAGCATCCCCTGGCACAGTGGAAAGTTGGCGCCTGCAGCTGCAGCCCCGGAGTTGGTGCCTGTACAAGGAGCTGCATATTCACTTCTGAAGAGCCGCCTGTGGCTCCAGAGCCACAGGTTGGCCACCCCTGGTCTAGACGGCTGGCTGGGAAGGGCCCATTCAGGTTAATGAGCCATCCAGAAGAAACAATAGGATTTAGGAGAAGCTTGTCTCACCTGGTGAGCCTTCCTGTGAACCTGCCAAAAAGACAGTGGGGGATGGCTGCTGTGACTCTATAGAGACATGTGACCAGATCACCTGGTGCTGGACTCCATCTTGGGATTTTAGTATTTTTCCCATTGACTGGCGTGGGAACCAAGCTTTGAAACACAGGATTCCCACCATATGTAAAAGCTATATAATGCAGGGGAGTGACATCATTGAGGTTCTTTACTGACTCCCCACCCAAGACAACTCCTGGAAACACCTAAGAAACAAAGACTGAACTTGCAGAAGTGCTGGACCCAGACTAAAGAGATTTTTAGCCTGTGAATGGAACACCTGGGGATTCCAAGCTGTAAGCAAGTGCAGCTTGCCTCTTAAGAATCTGCAGCCTGCTTGTATCATCACTTAGGTGAGAATCTGCTATTCATATCCAATCTATTTAGTATATTAAGCTTAGTTCACGTATTTTGTTTATTTGCTACGTAATCTGCTTTGATCTATTTGCTATCCCTTATAATCAATTAAAAAATTTATCTTCTGTAGGTAATAAATTTTTTTTTTTTACACTTTCTCTAATCCAGGGTGTGAGAATCATAACTTGGGGTGAAAGACTGTTGCATATTCCTCTCCACACTGTGGGAGGGGGCGCATTTTTTGAGCTTACACTATACCGTTCCCTGTGCAGCACAAAATGGAATAATTCTGGGTTTATACTCCAGAGGGGGTGTCTGCCTGAGGAGCTGGTAGGTACCTTAGCTGGAGCCTTCCCATACAGGGGCAGGTCAGAGAGCCTGCCTGCATTTAACTATAGCTGGATGTATCCCTTTGTGTATGTATGCTGGTGAAAGAGCAGGCTAGAGAGGACTTTGCAGCTTGTCACAGCAGTACAGTGTAAAAGGAAGCCCAGGCTTGTGGGTCAGGAGGGCACATTGGTAACCCAGTTTCTGTTGGCACCCTGGAGGGGACCAGTCACATATGCCACAGCTTACTTATTGGTATGTTACACCAAAAAACCCAGGACCCTGGAAGATCATTGTGATAGTACTCTAAAGAAAGAGGGAAAAATGTCAATGCAAGAAGCTATTTTTCTTCTGGAAATCTGAAATCTCTGGCTTGAATCTACAATTGTTGTCCGCTGTAATTTGTCTTTGGGGGGACAAGGATGAAATCAATACAAATTAATGTGTCAATTCTAGATACCTTTACTATGCAAAGTTGGCAATGAATAGTTAGGTGTCACAACTTGGTGTAATAGCACTATGTTCATACCTTCCCCGGAACCTAAATTAAGGTCTATTAGAACATTTGTCTTCATGAGGGAGGAAAAATTTCAAATGCAACAGTCAAACAATTATCCAGACCTCCTGCACTTAAGGTATAATTTTTTTCTCAATGTTGTATAGGAACAGCTTCTTTAGATTATACTGCTGAAAACTTAAAATTTAAACATGGAAGTCTGAAAACTAGAAGGGCTTGGAAAAAAGAATCAAATATATGTAATGAAAAGCTTAAAATGTTAAAAGATACCTGTAGAAACACCACATGAAATGTACATACTTCGTATATTTTAATCACATCATCACATTATTAGTTTTAAAGAGAAATATACTAGTGAGCTGTGTCTATTAAACAATAATGGCAGCTTAATTTTTGGAGAGCCAGGTAGAGTTAGCTTTAGAAACAGGAAAGGGTGAAGAACTGATGGATTTAAAGAGGAAGCCGTCACAAATCTGGCAACCCTACATCTCCCCAGTAAAGCGATAGCCAAATTATTTGCCAGAATACTAACCGCCACCCAATCTCCCACCACTAGCACATCAATGTCTCTAACAAGCATTAACAATGAATGTTTCACTGAACAAACCATTGCTCATCTTCACAAGAACAGAACAGAGATTGAGGATGTACCTAATGGAATACAAAATTACCTTGCAAGGGTTAAATCATGGTGGTGGTATTCCAGAGCTTTTGCATATTCATGCAGGTAGAAATAAGCATTGCCTAGCTGACTGTAAATAGCACTAAGTGTTTTTAGATCTTCTGTTCCAACCTGAACTGCAGCTTCAAAGAAAGACACGCCAGCTCGACAATCTCCTGCTTTACACAGTCGCTCGCCTTCCAAGGCCAGCTCCAGACAGGAAGCTTCCATTCTGCACAATTTGAGGGGGAAAAAGGTAACGTTCAGTCTAAATATAGTTCTTTCCATAAGAGCCTGAATTCTGAAGACATTTATGCACAGGAAGTTTCTCTGAATACTAGAAACCTACAAATACACATTAAAAACTCTCTACGTTTGTTTGGAACAAGGTTTCCTTATCACAAAGCAAGCATTAAGTTTACTACTATTACATTATATAAACTGGTGCTGGTAACGAATGTAGAATGTTCTACACAAAGTCAGGAGAGAAAAATCCTCTCTCAATATCTAAAACCAAAAATTTGGATATTGGGCTAGGTCTCAGCCAATCAGGGCCGTCCTTAGGATTTATGGGGCCCTACGCAGTATTATTAAACTGGTGCCCCTTTGCCCGATGGCAGTCCAGGCTTGCAGCCCAGGGCGGGGGAGGGACGAGGCAGGAAAGGATACTGAGACTCACGGCAGCGGAGACACTCAGTTCTCCGCAGAGACCCCTGCACCCTCTCCCTCATGCACAATGTGCGGCGCTGGCGCATTTGGCTCTGTAAATATGGCCCATGCCTAAGGAGACTGCAGTGCACACTGGGTGTGCGGGAGTCGACCCGCTCTTACCTGCTGTCATGGGCAGTGGGTGAAGCTGCTGCTTGGGGAGGTTCGCATACACCTGCTCCGTCCCAGGCCCCGCCCCACTCCACCCAGGGCCCTCTCTCTCCCCACTGTCTCCTTCCTCTCTTCCCTCCCACACCCTGCTCACCCCCTTCCAGCCAAATCCCTGAACCAAAATGAAGCAAATGACATTTGGAAAAAACACACTTCTGCAATTTCTTTCTAAAGAAAATGAAGCATGTTTTCCATTCCATGCCAGATGGTGAAGACTGGATATGCAGAAGGTACCTAATTAAAAGCACTAAACTGGGAAATAAAAAATGTCAGTCACAAGTTTTTTGATATGCCCTGAAGTTTGTCAGAGATTTAGTTGCAAAAAAACTTTGTAGGAAGGGCGAGTCAGCTGTCTTGCTGAATACAACATTAAATATTATGGAATACATGATGCAGCTCTTCTCTGTTTTACATTCTCTTAATCAGTATTTCTAAGTTGATTTTACATTTTAAATGTACTCTTAAGCCTTCATAAAGTTATCATTCCAGATTACTACATATTTAACTCACTGAAACAAAGATGTTATTTTAAATTAATCAGTCACAGAGGTTTAATGTGTTTATAACAATGTTCATTGCTTTTAGAAAAAGGGAACACTAATTTACTTTGTGTGACCACCATAACAACAGACATGTTTATGAAATTTCACCAATTTTGAAAAATGTGTTTCCAAAGATTTTAGGCATAACAAAGGATTTTATATCTCACTAGCTATCGATTTTGCTGGAGGGTTCTCTTAAAACTAGTTCATCAGCTAGTCAGAAGTAAAGAAAGGGAAACACTCTGTCCAGCTATCTAGAAGGAAAGGGGTGTTGTCCCTTTAAGGGCTCTCTTCAACGGGAGAAAGGGATGGAGAGAAAGGACAAGACGACTTTGGAAGCAAGTTTTTTGTACTATAGTAATTAAAATTAAAATGTGTATTTTAGATACGGGTGGTCTTTTGAAGGATTTCTTTAAAAAACTATTTTTCTGAAGAGCCAAGCATTTAAGGCTAAAGATGTTTGTGCATCTAAAAATCTATGCAAGGATGTTTTAGAGATGTGATTTTATAATCTTCACCAACTCACTAATGAAATATTTTTAAATCAAATTTTAAACTAAGGTCCTGTAGACTAACATGTTCTGAGTAAATATTACAGTAATGCACAACTGTTTTTGTCAGTAAATTCAGAAACTAACAGTATATACCTGGGGGTTGGCAAATGCCTGTTAAATGGCTTCATTACCACTTGCGTGGCTCTTTAACAGTTTCAATGTTGCGCTAATAGGTCTGGCAGGCTGGAAGGCTTTTTCACTTTTAAGTTACTAGATCCCCTCTGGAGTAAGAGTCACCAGGCTGCCGCAGTCAGCTGTGGGAGCCTGCAGGAAAGGTCAGAACAGGGATAGGAAGAGCTGGGAGCATGGACACTAAGACCAGTGGTGCCCCAAATTTTCAGGTGCCCTAGACAGCCACATATGCCTAAGGATGGCCCTGCAGCCAATTACTAGGAAAAATTTTGTCAGGTTTTAGCAGATAAACCAAACCTAAACACTACAGTGTAGTCTGAGCAACTACTACAATTTTGCAAAAAGAAAAGGAGCACTTGTGGCACCTTAGAGACTAACCAATTTATTTGAGCATGAGCTTTCGTGAGCTACAGCTCACTTCATAGTTTCCACAGTATGCATCCGATGAAGTGAGCTGTAGCTCACGAAAGCTCATGCTCAAATAAATTGGTTAGTCTCTAAGGTGCCACAAGTACGCCTTTTCTTTTTGCGAATACAGACTAACACGGCTGTTACTCTGAAACCTACTACAATTTTGAAATGTGTAGGACCAAACCTTGAGGTCTTACCCAGGCAAGTTTTCATTAAGGTCAAATGGGATTTTGCCTTAGTAACAACTGAGAAAAAACAAAGGAGATCAGAATTCAGCCCATTCAAGAGCGCTCTCTCTCAACACTATTCTTGTTCTTCGTCTCTCATTGTCATTCCAGCAAGGAAACCACGCAGCATTCGAGAACAAAACTGAAAACTTTCCTATGAAGTGAATTTGAAGTGAAGAGAAGCGGATTTGTTCAACATGGAATAAGGATTTTTAAAATATCCTGATTATACTGAAACTTATTTCCACATCAATATTGCTACCATGCAGAATGTGCTCTTAAGAGATAAAGTGTTAGCTTTTTTTATACAGACTGATTTTCCAGAGATTTATGATATTTTGGCCTTATATAAAACCTTAAGGACTCTAAAATGCTTTACAAAGGTTATAAAAGTTCCAATATTTAGGTGAGCTAAAAAATTCTACAGTACTGTCAAAAGTATCAGCTGACATTTGGTTTGGACAAAATATAAATTGATGGTTTCAATTTTAATAGATTTATGGTTTACAGTAGCTAAGAAATGAAAAAGGATCCAGTTTAACATGTGCTCGCACATCTGATGTATGCTAGTAGTTAGTCAGTGGAACTACAATAACTTCCCCAGCTGAGGTTCTGCCCCAAAAAGATGATATTTTTAATTTTAAAGTTAGATACCATAATTACGCCTGCAAAATGTCATGCCTTTTTTTTTTTTTTAAAACAGCTAACAGAGAAACATTTAAATTAACTATTGAACAAGTACATTCACTACTTTTTCTAACGTTTTAGGTACAATATTTTCCAACTCACTTCAATGGTACTTGCCATTAGATGGCCTTGTAATGTCAATACAACTCTATGGAAACTAAATGGCACTGTAAAGAACAAAGTGAATCAACTACCCGACAAACAGACAACAACAAGTATCTCAGTTAAGGTTGTTTTACTCAGAAGAAGCAGTCAGATACTTGGAAGATGTTTCACTAATGTGAGCCAAGAATGTGAATAGTTACAGATATTTTCTGCATTGTTTACAATATAGCACTGCTATCAATTTATAAAGTAGTACAAAGTAAAGTTGCAACAGGAGTACATTTTGAGCTTAGGCCATGCACAAAGCAGCTTTGTTAGGAGAGCTGCAATAATCAAAAACGCCCTCCTTGTGCATTCAATCTTATAAACTGCTGAATTGTTAGTAATTACACATGAACATTTTCTACTGTTCCTCAAAAGACCCATACCTAAACAAGGACGTCAGGATTCTCAATCTGAAGTAGTATAACCACATTATTTTCAAAAGTATAGACATTTATATAAGCATTAAAAAAGGTAATATGCTAATAAATTCCAAAAATAAAATAGAAGTCCATGCTTTGGAAAAAAAATCTGACAAACTGAAGTCTTATTCTGGAAAACCACTCACTAAAATATACCCATAACTTCTAAAAATTGTTCTTTAACTTGGTTTACAAAGTAGATACAACAGCTACTCAATACCAAACTGCCTTTCATCCCCAAAACTATCTTTCAGAATCTAATTGCTTATTCTCAGCATAACATTTTAAATGCAATTAAACATTTTCTATTATTAGTGTTCCTTTCCATCACTAGGACAACCAGTTATAACTCTTCATCCGATGTTCTCCATTTTTTATTAATTATTCTGCACAACTGCAACATCATGCATTTCTAGGCTAAAAGGAAAAATCTTTGGCCTCTGAGTTATTTAAAAAAGGAGTACTTGTGGCACCTTAGAGACTAACAAATTTATTTGAGCATAAACTTTTGTGAGCTACAGCTCACTTCAGAGCTTATGCTCAAATAAATTTGTTAGTCTCTAACGTGCCACAAGCACTCCTTTTCTTTTTGTGAATACAGACTAACACGGCTGCTACTCTGAAACCTGAATTATTTAAAGTTTTTATTGGGTAGGACACTGACCTAATTAAACGTCAAAACTAGATCTGAGGAAATTAGTACACAGTACTATAAAAGCTCAAAAATATTAGATAACATTTTACCTAAACTGGGAGGAGAGTTTAAGCATGGAAATTGCATACAGCAGCTGGTACAGTTTATTATATGTTCACACCCTAGTGACGTAGAAAACATTTAACACTCAGGCAAATCTCTAGTACAATGAGAATTAATACGTCAAACCATTGAAAAGCAAAATCACTAACACTGGCAATTAAAAATATCCCCCAACACCAACAGCTATTTCACTGGCAATACTAAAGTGCAGATAGATATCTAGGCAAAACACTGAGCTGAAGAACAGTTAATGTAACTTTTATATTATGAAACACTGATTAAGGAATTAGTAGGTAACAAAACATTTTATAAAATCTGAGCAGGAACAAAGTATTCTGAAAGCTCCACTGGACTGCTTTTCAGGAGAACCAGAGTAGTGTAGGCCATAAGTAAAATGAGTTAACTAAATTGTACTGTACCTGGTAGTCTTTGACATTCCACAACTTAAGCAGAGTGACATAACAGACATTCTTAACTTTTGTAATTAAATACAAACTATGCCTGGTAGCTGGCAAAGATGAAGAAAAAAGTTATGTCAACCATGGAGTTCTCCCCAGGCCCAACTTTCCAGACTGGATATCCATAACCCACAGTACTTTTATGTTTTGAGAAGTTGAAGAACTGCTATTTGTTCCACAGAGCCATCTTCTTTCAATTTATTGCACAGTGTACGTGTTCAACGTTGTTTGGGAAAAGCCAGAAATGATTATGTACAGTATGTCATACCATCAGCAACAAAAGATTTAAGATTTAACACACTTCATTGGGTAATCTTAACTAATCCTATCCCAAGAGGTTCTCTCCGGGCACCTCATGTTAACTGACACATCCAATTAACTTGACACGTAGAAAATATGGTGCTCCTCAGTACTAAGACTTACACAATCACCTAAGTTTCTTTAGATTTTAGCTTGCAATGGTCTTTGTACTAGAGTTTCATATTCTTGAGAAATAAGCTATGTGTACTGCTTGACTTCAGTTCTATAAACTGAAATCTAGCTATCACTACCTTCACAGTAAATGAACATTTAGCTTGGATACAGTGATGTATTCGGGAACTATGCATTAAAGCCACAGAAAAAGGCACAAAGAGGCCTGAGGCATACAAGGGAGATAGTTTAAGAAAATGTGATATAAAACAGAAATAAACCATTTAAAATATTTTTTCTCTGCTGTCATACATCCAAGTAATTTTACACTACACAGGTTCCTTAGCAAATAAAATATTGTTTGATCATAGAATCATACAATACCAGGGTTGGAAGGGACTCAGGAGGTCATCTAGTCCAACCCCCTGCTCAAAGCAGGACCAATCCCCAATTAAATCATCCCAGCCAGGGCTTTGTCAAGCCTGACCTTAAAAACTTCTAAGGAAGGAGATTCTACCACCTCCCTAGGTAACGCATTCCAGTGTTTCACCACCCTCCTAGTGAAAAAGTTTTTCCTAATATCCAACCTAAACCTCCCCCACTGCAACTTGAGACCATTACTCCTTGTCTTGTCATCATCTACCACTGAGAATAGTCTAGAACCATCCTCTTTGGAACCACCTCTCAGGTAGTTGAAAGCAGCTATCAAATCCCCCCTCATTCTTCTCTTCCGCAGACTAAACAATCCCAGTTCCCTCAGCCTCTCCTCATAAGTCATGTGTTCCAGACCCCTAATCATTTTTGTTGCCCTTTGCTGGACACTCTCCAATTTATCCACATCCTTTTTGTAGTGTGGGGCCCAAAACTGGACAGTACTCCAGATGAGGCCTCACCAATGTCGAATAGAGGGGAACGATCACGTCCCTCAATCTGCTGGCTATGCCCCTACTTATACAGCCCAAAATGCCATTGGCCTTCTTGGCAACAAGGGCACACTGTTGACTCATATCCAGCTTCTCGTCCACTGTCATCCCTAGGTCCTTTTCCGCAGAACTGCTGCCTAGCCATTCGGTCCCTAGTCTGTAGCGGTGCATTGGATTCTTCCGTCCTAAGTGCAGGACCCTGCACTTATCCTTGTTGAACCGCATCAGATTTCTTTTGGCCCAATCCTCTAATTTGTCTAGGTCCCTCTGTATCCTATCCCTACCCTCCAGCGTATCTACCACTCCTCCTAGTTTAGTATCATCTGCAAATTTGCTGAGAGTGCAATCCACACCATCCTCCAGATCATTTATGAAGATATTGAACAAAACCGGCCCCAGGACCGACCCTTGGGACACTCCACTTGATACCGGCTGCCAACTAGACATGGAGCCATTGATCACTACCCGTTGAGCCCGACAATCTAGCCAACTTTCTACCCACCCTATAGTGCATTCATCCAGCCCTTACTTCTTTAACTTGCTGGCAAGAATACTGTGGGAGACTGTGTCAAAAGCTTTGCTAAAGTCAAGAAACAATACATCCACTGCTTTCCCTTCATCCACAGAACCAGTAATATCATAGAAGGCGATTAGATTAGTCAGGCATGACCTTCCCTTGGTGAATCCATGCTGACTGTTCCTGATCACTTTCCTCTCGTGCAAGTGCTTCAGGATTGATTCCTTGAGGACCTGCTCCATGATTTTTCTGGGGACTGAGGTGAGGCTGATGAAACATCACTTCATCAAGAAACAAAATACAAACTTTTGACTTTTTTTAGTATGTACCAAGTGAAAAATAAAACGGTTATTAACCTTTCCATAAGCGTTGTTCTTTGAGATGTGTTGCACATGTCCATTCCACTGTAGATGTATGTGCGCCCTGAGTACAGTTCCTGGAAATTTTTCCCTCAGTGGTACCGTCAAGTCAGCTCTGGCACCCTACTCTTGGACATCACCGAGTAAGAGCATCTCGAATGGGGTTTTGGCATCAGGGGGAATCTCCACAGGTTCCAAAAGGGCCACTGCATTGGAATAGGTAAGTGACCACTATGCCAAGTGCGCCATGGTACTCCTGTGCCAGGGACCATGGTGGGGTAGGGATGCGTGGAGGCGTGGCAGAGTCTACTCCTCGGATGAGAAGAATACAACCCAATTTCCGACTCCGAAAACAAGCCTTCTTCCGGGGACCGTGGAGGCGAGACTCCCACTGGTGCTGGAGATTACTGCCGGGGCAGGGGGGCGTGCATCAGGGCCAGCTCTCGATGGTACCATGGGGCCCAGAACCGGATGGCAGCTGGGTGCTACGTGATCCCTCCTGCCCGCAGGCCCCGGCACTGCCGACTCTTGTACTGCCAGCGACGGCAGTACCAAGAGGGCCACCAGGTCTCTGGCCATAGCGAATGCCTCCGGAGTGGACAGAACCACAACAATGCTGATGCCACACTGTCCCTCCAGTGCACACAGTTCAGCACTGCCTGCATAGGGGGTTGAAGTCAACAGTGCCACCTGCGATGCAGAGGCAGAGGAGTGGCCTGACTTAGGTTGCACTGCACGCTGCTCCCCATTCTTGGACTTCTTCGGTGTTGGGGAATGACCCATCTCGGTCAGCTGCTCCTTGTATCTCTTTCTCGGCACTGAGGATGGCGAATGGTGCCAGGACTCCAATACAGTGGGAGGAGCACTCTGCATCAAAGCTGATATGCTCGGTGCTGAGTTCAACCAGCTTGGCTCAGAGGAAGGTCTGAGCACCGTTTTCATCAATAGAAACTTTAACCTGGCCTCCAAATCTTTCTTCATCTGAAATTTAAACTTGCTGCAGATCCGACAGCGATCCCTGATGTGAGCCTCAAAGCACTTTAGACAGCTAGACTGCAGATCACTCAAAGGCATAGCCTTGTTGCAGGAGGCACAGGGCTTGAAGCCTGGTTACCGAGGCATGCCTCGGCACCAGGAACAGACGAAACTCCGCTAACTGATGGAGAAGCGCCAATTACGCTATCTAAACTAAAAAACTGTTATTAACCTTTTCGTAACTGTTCTTCGAGATGTGTTGCAGATGTTCATTCCACTGTAGGTGTGTGTGCACCCCGTGCATGGCTGCCGGAAATTTTTCCTCTAGTGGTATCCATCAGGTCAGCTCTGGAGCCCCCTGGTGCCACATGCTCATAGCGCCAGTATAAGGGGCTACGCTGAGCCTGCACTCCTCATTTTCTTCTTACTGACCACTCCAAGAGTGGGGCCGTCGGGTGGGTCTTGGAATGGACATGTGCAACACATCTCAAAGAACAACAGATACGGAAATGTTAGTTAACCGTTTTTTCTTTTTGTTGGAGTGTTTGCCCGTGTCCATTTCATTGTAGGTAACTCACAAGCAGTTGCGTTGGAGATGGGCTCGGAGATCAAGGACAAGCCAACTGTAGTACTGCGCGGCCAAAGTGTGAATCATCTCTGGCCTGCTGAGCGATGGCATAATGCGTCGAGAATATGTGTACCGAAGACCAGGTGGTGGCTCGACAGATGTCTTGAATCTGAACTTGAGACAGAAAAGCTGCGGAACAGGCCTGAGATCTTGTGGAATGAGCGGTCAGGTTTGGTGGAGGGGAAGTCCCTGCCAGGTCATAACACGCTCGGATCATGATGTGATCCAAGACAAAATCCTCTGTGCAGATACAGGGAGGCCTTTCATCCTTTCTGCTATTGCTATGAAGAGTTGAGACAATCTACAGAATAGCTTAGTCCTTTCAATGTAGAATGCCAAAGCGCACCTCGTCCAAAGATTGCAGGCACTGCTCTTCTCTGTTCACATGAGTCGCCGAGTAAAAGACTGGGAAAAAGATTGGTTGGTTACAGTGGAACTGGGACACCACTTTCAGAAGAAATTTTGGATGTGGATGTAGCTGGACCTTATTTTTAAAGAAAATGTGTATGGAAGCTCTGCGGTGAGGGCCCAAATCTCTGATACTCTCCTGGCCAATGTAATGACCACCAGAAAGGCAACCTCCCAAAAGAGCTGTAATAATGAGCACGTTGCTAGTGGCTTGAAGTAAGAGTCTGTCAGCTTTGAGATGACAAGGTTCAAATCCCAGGGAGAAAATGGGTCTCTTACTTGGGGAAATGCCTTCTCCAGGCCTTTCAGAAAACAGCTTACCTTCTCATGAGAAGAGAGGGACTTATTGTCAACTTTGGGATGGAACGCGGAGATAGCAGTCAGATGAACCTTGATTGAAGACAGGAAAAGGCCTTGGTCTTTCAAGGATAAAAGAACATCTTCTGTATTTTCCACAGTATGCATCCGATGAAGTGAGCTGTAGCTCACGAAAGCTTATGCTCTAATAAATTGGTCAGTCTCTAAGGTGCCACAAGTATTTTGCGAATACAGACTAACACGGCTGTTACTCTGAAACCTGTCAAGGATAAAAGGTAATCCAAAACAATTTGCAGGGATGTGCACTCCGGTGGAACTCCTTGCTCTGATGACTGCACAGAAAATCGCTTCCATTTTTCCCAGTAAGTTATCCTCTTGGAGGGCTTCCTGCTGCCCAGCAGAACTTTATGCACTTGTTTGGAGCAAGCTAGTTCCTCAGGATTTAGCCATAAAGATTCCAGGTGTTCAGATGCAATGCGCTGAGGTTTGGATGAAGCAGTGACCCGCATGGGTGCCAGGTTTGTATAATTTTTGGTGGTGCCCAGAACAGGTCCAAGCAGAGCCATCCTGTTGATAGGACGGACCGGGGCAACCGCCTCAGGCCCCATGCTTTGGAGGGCCCCGCACTTCGGGGGGACACAGGATCCAGGGCAGCCCGGGGAGCTAGTGGCGGGGGGGGCTGGCATCACCAGCAGCAAGCGACCTGGCCCCAGCCCGCCCCGCTTTGCCTGCATTGCTTGGGGGAGGGGGCAGAAGCCATAAAGAGGCGGAAGCGGGGACAGGGCGGAGCAGGGGCGGGAAGGCCAAGCCCCTCCGCTAACCTTCCAGGCCACCCTGGACTCTGTGTCCCCCTGAGGCGCAGCGCCCCCCCAAAGCGCAGGACCCAGGGTGGTTGCCCTGGTCCATCCTATGTATGGGACAGCTCTGAAAATACAAGCCCAAACATTGGTGGAGCCGGGCCCACGTTCCTGAATACTGGTGGAGCATGGACACCACGGACCCATATAACTCGCTGCCTATAGTGGCCCGTAGTCTTGTGTGATCAGGTCTGGGAATAACTAGAGACTGCTCAGAGGCTCCATGGACAGCCAAAGTAGCAGGGAGTACCAATGTTTCCTGGGCCCCGGTGGAGCTATTAGGATGACCCAAGCTTGGTCCTGCTTGATCTTCATCAGAACCTTGTGAATCAACGGGATGAGTGGAAAAACGTACAGTAGGTGATTCGACCATAACAGGAGAAAAGTGCTGATGAGAGACCCTTGACTGTGGCCCCTCAGGGAGCAGAACTGCTGACACTTCCTGTTGGTATAGGTGGCAAACAGGTCTATGTGGGGAACTCCCCACCTGCAAAAATGTCCCTTGTGACATCCGGGCGGAGAGAGCACTCGTGGTGAGCTGAGAAGGACCTGCTCAGGTGATCTGCAAGAAGACTTTGCACCCCTGGAATGTAAGACACTTCGAGGCCTATCGAATTTGCTAGGCATAATTCCCAGACAGATTGCCTCTTGACAGAGTTCCTCCATCTGTTGATACAGAACATGGCTGAGGTATTGCCCATAAAAACAGAGATCATAGTGTTTGTGATGTGAGGCAAGAATGCCTGGTAAGCCAGGTGGACAGCCCTCAGTTTCCTGATATCGATATAGAGCGTGAACTCCTCTCGAGACCACAGACCAAATCCTAGCACTGAGAGGTCAGTGACCAGATGTGCTGATGGTCAGGGCCTCGCAAAAGGTACCCCTGCACAGACCGTACTGCAGTCTAACCACCACGTTACCGAGTCCAGAACTTGCAGAGGTATCAGGAGAACCCTGTCCAGGTGGTGCCTGGACAGGGAATAGACAGAGGCTAACCAAGCTTGGAGAGGTGAACGGAGTCTCAGACTCGCATGTTGAACCACGTAGGTACACGACGCATGTGTCCGAGGAGGCTTAAACAAACTTGAACTGTCGTGATCAGCTGTGACTGCAGGGAACTTATTTGGGATGAAATCTCCCAGAAGTGGTCCTTGGGTAGAAGAGCTTTTGCTTGTAGGGAGTTGAGAACTGCCCCTATAAATTCTATGTGTTGCACCGGTATGAGGGTCGACTTCTGGATGTTTATTAGTAGACCCAAGGACTGAAAGGTCATTTGTATCAAAGCAATGTCCAGCTCCACCTGCACTTGGGACCGACCTTTGATCAGCCAGTCATTGAGTTATGGGAAGACTTGGACCCCTTTCTTTCTCAGAAAAGCTAACTACCACTGCCATGCATTTGGTGAATACTCTTGGGGCCATGGACTTTCCAAAAGGCAGGGATGCAAATTGGTAATGGGCCTGGTTCATCACAAACCTTTGGTACCTCCTTTGGCCCTGGAGTATCAATTTATGGAAATAGGCATCTTTCAAGTCGAGGGCAGCATACCAATCCCTGGATCCAGTGACAGGATGATTGAGGCCAAGGAGACCATGCATATGATTGAGTCCATACAGGTCTAGGAAGGGCCTGAGACCTGCCTTGGCCTTGGGTATAAGAAAATACCGTGATAGTACCCTCTTCCCCTTAGATGTAGTGAAACCTCTTCCACGGCTCCCATCCAAAGGAGGATTGAACCTCTTGTTGCAGAAAAAGCTCGTGAGAAGGGTCCCTGAAGAGGAACAGGGAAGTGGGGGTGGGAAGGTGGGGTAGAAACAAACTGGAGGGTATATCTGGATTCCACAGAGCTTAGAACCCAGCGGTGCAAAGTAACGTATTCCCAGGCTTAGAGTAAATGGGAAAGGCAGTTGGAAAAGATAGGGTTGACTGGATCCTGGAGGAGGGGGGTTGGTAGTCCATCGTCAAGTGCCTCGTCAAAACGAATATCTCAAGATGCCAGATTGGCTCGGAGCCACCTGAGAAGGTCCCATGGAGGATGAGGGCGGAGGTGGTCTGTGCCCAAACCCCCCCGTTTCTCCTCCTCCTCTGATCCTGCCTGGGCAGTTGGGAGTAATAACACCCATACTGCTGAGGTCTATAGGACCTTCTTGACTGGGCAGGCATATGCAGACCCAGCAATTTCAGTGGCGCCCTAGAATCTTTAAGGCCATGTAGCCTCACATCCGTTAGTTCAGAAAAGAGAGAGGATCCCTCAAAGGGCAGGTCTTGGATTGTCTGTTGCATGTCCTGAGGAAAACCTGACCATTGCAACCACGAAGCTCAACATATAGTGACAGCCGCGGCCATTTACCTGGCCGCAGAATCCAGGGCTACCTGCAACAAAGTCCTCACCACTGTCTTGCCCTCCTCCACGAGGGCCAAGAACCCCTATCATCCTGGGGAAATCTGCCCAGAAATTTGTCCATTGACCCCCCACATATTAAAATCGTAGCGAGACAACATGGCTTGTTGGTTCACTATTTGGAACTGCAATTCTCCTATAGAATAGGCCTCTCCCCCCAGGAGGTCTAATTTTTTAGGGTCTTTTGCCTTAGGCGTCAGTCCTGCCTGGCCCTGACAGTCTCTCTCTCTCTCAGGCAGCCACCACTACAAGGGACCCTGGAGGAGGGTGAGAAAATAAGAACTCACAGAAAGTCCTTGGCTGGTACAAAATATTTTAGCTCAGTCCACTTGGCCATGTATGGCAAGGGCCACCCTAGAGGGACCTCCCGTCCCTAAGATGTCCAGGAAGCAGTCAATAGTTTCCCTTACTTCCTCTGCCTGGATGTTTAGATTGGACGCCACCCGCTTTAATAAGTCCTGGTGGGCCTTATAATCATCCCATACTGGGAACAACTCCTTCGCCAACAGCGCTTCATCAGGCGAGGAGGAGGAGGAAGTGTGTAGTGCTAGCGCAATGTCCACCCCTCCCTCTGCCAGAGGGGTCTGCTCCTGCTGTCCAGCGCCAGGTTCGGCTCCGTGGTCGGTACCAGGCTTCTCCCCACAGCTGGTACCGGGTTCCAGTGTAACTCAATACTGTACTTGCAGCCCCATCCCTACAAATTATGGTGCCCTACACAGCCCAAGCTCCCCACCCCGCAGAGGGTCTGGGCTGCGCTCAAGGCCTGCAGAGGCAGGAGCTGTGGGGGGCCGCTTTGGGGATTAGCGGGGGACCTGGCGCCAGCAGCAGGAAGCGGAACAATGCGTCCCCAGCCCGCTCCGCTCCCCTCGCCCCAGCCGTGTCACTCGGGGGGAGGGGACTTGGGGGAAGGGGTCCGCCCCCCCCCGGCACTCACTGACACAGCAGGGAGCCAGCAGAGTGGAGTGGGCTAGGGCTGGGTTGCTCTGCTTCCTGCCACCGCTGGTGAGTGCGGTGATAGGCCTGACCCCTGCTGGGAACGTCGGCCCCCCTGCTAGAGGAACTACTAGAGCAGGGGTTCTCAAACTGGGGGTTGGGACCCCTCAGAGGGTCACGAGGTTATTACACGGGGGGTCGCGAGCTGTCAGCCTCCACCCCAAACCCCGCTTTGCCTCAAGCATTTATAATGGTGTTAAACATATTTTAAAGTGTTTTTAATTTATAGGGGGGGGTCGCACTCAGGGGCTTGCTATGTGAAAGGGGTCACCAGTACAAAAGTCTGAGAACCACTGCACTACAGAGTCTTGCTGAAGCAAGGAGGGAAGTTCCAACACCCGTCGTGGGCAATAAGAAGAAACTGAGGAGTGTGGGCTCAGCGTGTCCCCGCCCCTTATCCCGGCACTACGAGTGTGCAGCACCAGAGGGTGCCAGAGCCAACCCGATGGATACCACTAGGGGGAAAATTTCCAGCAGCTGTGCACAGGGCACGCGCACACACCTACAATGGAATGGTCATGTGCAAGCACTCAAAGAACTATTTATACGTTCACTATATATACACAAAATATGAAGAAAAGAAGAAACCACAAAGACCACTGAGAACAGCTTGCCGAAGCAAGGAGAGCAGTTCCAGCAACTGTCCTGGGTGGTAAGAAGAACCTGAGGGAGGCAGGGTTGGTCACACCCTTTATACTGGCACTATGAGCGCACAGCACAATGGGGCGCCAGAGCTGAGCTGACAGGTACCACTAAGGGAAAATTTTCTGGCAACTGTGCTCAGGGCATGCACACACCTACAGTGGAATGGACATGTGCAATCACTCAAAGAAGAATTATTCTTACCATGCAAAAGATAAGAAATGCTGAAGTTCTCTCTTTGGTTAAAGTTCATCAAAACACAAGAGCAGTGAATAGCTTACTGAAATACATTAAAAATAATCTAGAATTTGTGTTAGATTTCAGTTCAGCTCTGTCAGTTATGGTTAGGGCCCTACCAAATTAATGGTCCATTTTGGTTAATTTCACGGTCATAAGATTTTTAAAATAGTAAATTTCATGATTTCAGCTATTTAAATGTAAAATTTCAGTGTTGTCATTTTAGGGGTCCTGACCCAAAAAGGAGTTATGGGGAAGTCACAAGATTATTGTACGGGGGGCTGTGGTGCTGCTACTCTTACTTCTGCACTGCTGCAGCCAGCAGCGCTACCTTCAGAGCTGGGCAGCTGGAGAGCAGTGGCTGCTGACCAGGAGCCCAGCTCTAAAGGCCAAGCCGCCGCGAGCAGCAATGCAGAAGTAAGGATGGCATGGAATGGTATTGCCACCCTTATTTCTGCACTGCTGTCTGGAGAGCTGAGCCCTCAGTCAGCAGCCACCACTCTCCAGCCACCCAGTTTTGAAGGCAGCAGAGCAGAAGTAAGGGTGGCATGGTATGGCATTGCTGCTCTTACTTCTGAGCTGCTGATGGCGGGGCACTGCCTTCAGAGCTGGGTGCCTTGCCAACAGCCGCTGCTCTCCGGCTGCCCAGCTCCGAAGGCAGCACAGAAATAAGGGTGGAAATACCACGATCCCCCGTAAAATAACCTTGTGACCCCTGCAACTCCCTTTTGGGTCAGGACCCCCAGTTTGAGAAACTCTGGTCTCCCCTGTGAAATAGGTATGGTATAGGGTAAAAGCACACAATAGACCAGATTTCACAGGGGGAGACCAGATTTCATGGTCAGTGACACGTTTTTCATGGCGGTGAATTTGGTAGGGCCCTAGTTATTGTAAGTGAGGATAGGGAACTATAAAAGTTTCAATTAAAGGGGAAAACCACAGGAAACTAAAGATTAAAAAAAAAAAAAAACACACTACCACAAGCATAGCTATATTGATTCATATATTATAAGGCCAGAAGGGGCCACAGTGATAGAGTCTGACCGCCTGTACAATACAGGCAATAGGATTTCCATGAATTAATTCCTGGTAGAAGAAGAACATATTTTCTTAGAAAAACTTCCAATCTTGGTTTAAAAATTGCCAGTGATGGAGAATCCACCACAACTCTTGGTAAATTGTTCCAATAGTTAATTACCCTCCCTGTTAAAAGTGTGCACCTTATTTCCAGTCTGAATTGGTCTTACATAAACAGTCTATTGATTTATAAAAGCTGTTTTTAGGAACCAGTGGATGCCAAAAAATCTAAGAACTACTTTCCATTTGGATCACTCTCTTATTGACTTATTTCAAGTTTGGGGTCTAGCTTAATTGTGAGAAAGGAAGAGAAGGAAGTATGTGTCTCAGACTAACTGCAGATGCCTGCACTGACCAATTTTTCAATATTTTTAGTCATACCATATTATAGATCGCTACCCAGCTCTCAGATTTTGCCAATGTAGTTTTGGACAAACAGGCCGATTACAGACTTCTGCTCTGGGTCTAAAATCTGGTAATTAAAAAAGGAATTACACATAACCTTCAAAGTTAGTGACAGGACACACTAGTGTCTGAGCTACTGAACACACACTATTCTCAGTTTCAAAAACATCCCCTTTTTTGGAATGCTCTCAAATCAGGTTTAAATTACTGCTGCTAACATGGATAAATTGTAAGCAGGCAGACAAGATGAGGTTGGCTTATCAATTTTTTAGGAAGTAATTAAATAGTTACAAGAAAGTAATTTCATATTCTTCCTGTCTGTTATATTGTCTAACTTGAATTACTTCATTATTCACTAACCAAGTGCATAACAAAGGATGCATTGAAGCAGTAGAGACCAAGAGAGAACAAGCTTCATTCATTTGTGTAATTCTAGGGAAATTCTGTTCCAGCTAAACAGGATAATGCTCTTTAAGATGTTTTTGTGGAAATATTCACACAAGTGCTTCATTTTGTTATTCTACTTATTCGCCTGGTCCTGCTTTTCTCCCAAAGGTTTTTGTTCTGTATAAATTCTCATTTATAAAACTACCTTACCCTCATTTGTCACTCAAAGTAATTCATCTCATCCAGTTCCTTTTTAAAATCTTCTTTTTTCTTAACCTTCTCTTTTGAATTTTCTCTACTACTACTAAAATAAACCTTCTCTCCCCCCGGCCCACTATTTGGAGTCTTTGATTTAAACTTTTACTTTAACTGCAGTCTGCAAAAAGTGAAGCTGCAGAAAACTGTTATAAGGAAACAGAAGTTAGAAGAACAAAACAAGACCAGAAGTCATACCTGCGTCCAGAAATACTATCAACCAAAACTCAACCTGTTCATTCCTGTGAATGGGATTTCTGAAGGCTCCTGATCAGATTTTTACTACTACTAAATACACACACACACACCTTTGTTGTGAAACTGCTAAGACTGCTACAAAGAACATCTGACACAAAAAAATTAAAAATGTAAGAAAGGTAATCTCCATCAGAAGCACACACGTTATACTAACACAAGTGTTTACACCACACCCCACCTCAACTCTGTCCCTTAACCTTCCTTTCCACACACATCCCTTTCCTGGACTAGTCCCTCCCAGCAATGTATGTGTTAACTAGCATGTTGTAAAATTGTAGTTTTAACAAGGCAAACTGTACCTTAGCACATGCTAGCTGGCTGAGTTGAAGCCTGATGGGAGTCTCAGTTTCAACTTGACCACCCAGTACAGGGTGGCCAAACTTACTGGCCCTCTGAGCTGCATACGACAATCTTCAGAAGTTCGACAGACGGGGCGCACCTGCTGGGGCTTGGAGCTCAGCCCCGCAGGAGATGCCTACCGAGGCTCGGGGCTTCAGCCTCGCTCCTGCTGAAACCCCCAGCCCTGGCAGGCACACCCTGCATGGTTGAAGGCCCTATCCCACTACAAGGCAGAAGTCCCGAGCTCCCTCCTAGCCTGGCTGGCATGGGGAGCTCTGTGTGCCACACTAACTGTAAAAGAGCCACATTGGGCTCATGAGCCACAGTTTGGCCACCCCGACCTAGTACATGCTAGAGTACAGCTTGCCTTGTTTAAACTAGAACTTTACAACATGCTTACATCAAGTTAAAAAGAAATCCTACTCAAGATAACCCCTTAGTTGTGGGATGTTTGGTGCACTAATTTAGTGTTCTGTGGTGGAGGTAGTTTGCCAGTAGTTGCTCCATGGAGAATTTGCTGGTGGTCTCTGGAGAGCTGGGCAGTCACTGGTGTTGGCATCATCCTTATTTCCAGCCAGTGAATAGCAATAGAAGACAACCCAAAATATATTATATGTTTCTCCATATAGGCAATTGATGTAGCTGCCACAGAGATAGTCTGACTATAGAGTGCGAAAAGTGATGGCCCACACAATCAAAAACAGATCCACAATCATATCTCTGTACTAAAATGTGGGCCCCGCCATTCAAATTGTTTGAGAACCCTTGCTATAGGAATCTCTTTGGAAAGGGAATTCTGCTCAAGAGACAAAAGGGCAAGAGAGATCACCTTCTGCATATACAAATACTGACACACAAATAATAGATGACCTGAACATAAAGTTGAGGGGGGGGGGGGTGGGATTATTTTTTTAACCTTCTAAATTCTACACTCTACAATTAACTGACTCAAGAACTAAACTCTAAACTACATCCATTTAAATAAAAGCCTCAGATCAGTTCAATATCTGAATCTTACTTATGAGCTTTTTCTTTATACTAGTTCCTTGGAAATTAAAAATGTGTAGCTATTACCTCACCAAAACCAACCACCTTTTAGGATAATTGCCACAACCATCCTTAGGCACAGAGTAATCTGACCACTATTTAAGAACCATCACGATTAAATACAATTTCCGCCCCCTGCTGTCACAGAAGGGTGGGGCGGGGTATTCCAGAATTGCACTGGGAGAACCAACTGCATCAGTGCAGTTGTCAGGTCCCTGCTTGGCATCTACACTAGCACTACTCCTGTGTAGAGTGGTACAGTGGCAGACAACATTGCTATTAGCCTTGCTGAAGGGGCACCACAGAACAGATAATACAGGTTCTGGGAAGAAAAGGTGCGATCATGCTGACCTGCCACCACCCAACAGCAAGAGCACTAAGTATTTCTATAGTCCTTCACCTTTAATTTGCTTTATAACCAAATTTCAACATCTACACAAGGAAGGTGAATATCCTCATTTAATGAGGATAGCATTTGCCTCAATAAGAGCATATCAAACAAGTTTACCTTTAACAGATTTTAAGTGTTTAGTATGTCAAGTTATATCAAGATATAGCAACTTCACCTCCAAGCCAACATTCCTCTTTTACACATTTACACCTTTAAGCATTGTCATCCAGATTTATGCAAGAAGTACCTCTCAGGCACACCCTCCCTAGCTCATATAGTCAGTAGATTATGAAAATACGCATAGTTTGTGGGGCTACTGGGGGTACGGTCAAGGGGGTACAGCAAGATAACACAATACAGCAGAAGACTGTCAAATACTGTGGACCATTTCAGGAAATTAACTGATAAAGTCAATGAAGGGAGTTACACATGAATTACACTACTGGGATTATGCTCCACTTCCTTCTTAGAACATAACAAAAAGTCACATCAAATTGGCATGCTAAACCCTCAAACACTGCAATATTTTTGTAGTAAATCACATACACCAGTTCATTTGGCAACAGCGCACAGTTCCAGTTCAGTGACAGGTTTCAGAGTAGCAGCCCTGTTAGTCTGTATTCGCAAAAAGAAAAGGAGTACTTGTGGCACCATAGAGACTAACCAATTTATTTGAGCATAAGCTTAAGTGAGCTCAGAGCACAGCTATGGAAGGTATAAAAAGTGAAACTTCTTGAAAGAACAGTTCCAAACTTACAGAAGTGTGGAATGACAGGTTTTTTTAAATTATTTTCTCATCTCACACTATTCTTGGGTTCAGCACCAGAAGAGACACTGTCAGGTCAAATCTGAACCAAATTTTAGGTTTTGCAAAATAAGCTTTGACAAAACCTAAGACCATTAGAAACGTTTCTAATGGAAAGTTCCCGCATCCAGTGGAAATATTTTCCATCAAAGTTTGCACTGTACTAATGTAACTGGGGGTGGGGGGGAGGAAATGAAATCAACTAGGCAACTGACTAGTCTATTTTCACTGTTCAAGCCAAGAAAAGAAAAAGAGCAAAACTTTTCAACAGTAAGAAGTAAGTGGTATTTTAAAATTTCTTTCAGTTTTAAGGTACAGTGCCACTAGTAACACAGGTTAAGAAACAGGTTCCTGTTGAAATGATGTTTAACTTTGCTATTTCTCTTTAAAAAGAACAGTATTGAACATTCACATAAGGTTTCTATTGTTAATATAGTACTTAAAGCTTTATCCAAAACAGTACATAGTCTTACCTGTAGCGAACATGAAAGGAATGATCTTCACGCATGCTTATCAAAACATTACTTTCCTCCATTGAATTGCATTATCAGTAGAGAAAAGTGTTCTGCAGGCAGGACAAGTACCTTAATATGGAAAATTGTTGTCAGCACATTATCCCAATTACTATATTAACAAGTTAGAGTTAATACATCCTAAGCTCCTGCTGAAATACTCTTTTTTAATAAGGAAAAGAGAGCAGTGCCAAACACAGCTTTCCATAAACATGTCTCGAGTTCTTGTGTCTGTGGCCCTTTCAGTTCCATTCAGCTGCATTTCTGCAAAGGGAACACAAGATGCTTGGCTTGAAGTCTCATTTTCAAAGAACTCATAACCACCTTGGGCTGATGCAAAACACAAAGCTAATCCCTGCCGAGTGCTAAATCTTATCAATCACTTAAAGTGAGAGAGGCAAAGTGTTTCACTGTAACCATGGGAATTTTTGCATGCAAGCAGCTGAAAAAAAAGAAGGGTCAACAGAAAGCAGTACTCTGTGTTCAGCTAGATTTTGAATCAGCTATCATTGTGTTGCTAGTCTTTTGTCCTGGGTATAATTCCAAGTGACAAGCTTAAAGGATAAATATATATGGGTTTGGTTTTAATATAGCATCTTTCATGTCAATATGATTTACATATAAACATGCACTTGTGAATTACATGGCTATGCATTCCAGCAAGAGATTTTAGAGATGTCAGAACATGACAGCAAAACTCAAGCATTTTATACAGTCACCAGAACACCAAGAGGAAATTCTGAAGCTCTAATTTAATCTACCTTTATTTAATTCATAGATTTAGTCTTGGACCCACATTTTCCACACAGCATCCTCCCTTCTCTCTACTCCAAATTTTTTCTCATTTCTGCTTCCAGCATCAACCACTTCTATAACCTGCAATTCCAACATAGTGCTCCCATTTGCCTCCAACAGTGCTTTTTCCTCTACCCAGGCCTGCCAAGACTTCCTCTCTGGCCAGCACTGTAGCCAGACAGCCAGCCCCCCCTCTCAGACCAGCATTGCTGGAAACACACGGGAGCCAAAACACCAGGGCACTCCAGCACAGCCTTTGAAGCTGTGAGAAGCACAGGTGTGCTGCGACAATGTGCCTCTGGGAACGTATACAACAATTGGGCTCACAGCAGGCAGAGGCGCTGTGACAGACATGGCTCTTAGCCCCTACTAAAACAGCATGATGCACACACACCAACATCCTAGGTAGGAAAATATTTACCCTGATAAAAGAAGTGTCCAGTAGTCGAAACTTATTGTTTCTCCCTTGCAAGTGTGAACTACTCTTGCGAGAGCTGGCGTCACCCCGACAGACCAGCCCCAATTTAGCATAGAAAGGAGAAAGAGAATAAAGGAGTACAGAGGTATAAGTAGGGGACCTACAGCACCATGATTTTTGAGTGCTTTTCACTATCTATCTGCTGGTCAGATAAGTGACAGCCTCCCAAGGCTTCTGCAGCTAAGAGGGTCCCTAAGCCTTGTCCCTTATTCGTCTTTCTGCGGAATTGAGTGACCGATCCTGGCTTGGCACCGCTGGAATCGAGAGATGCAAGGAGGGTAAGAAGCACCCACACCTGATCTCCTATCTTTAGTGTACACATATTTTGAAATAGAGCTCTATACTTTGTTTTCTTTCTTTGGGATTGTAGCTTCAGTTTTGTAACTTGTTTGTGTGTGTAACATCTCTACACTTAAATAAGTAGGCACTAGCAATTTTGTAACCACATGATTAGAATCTAGTTTAATAAATTTTGGTAACCATTTATGCATAAGCCTGACTTGTTTCTCTGGTTTACTGTGAAGCAGCCAACACAATTAAAGAACCTCAGCCGTTTTGGCTATAAAGCCTGGCCATTAGGTGAGAGTACTAAGAGCCTAGCGTTGAGTTGTGCCGCCTCCACGGGGCAAACTCTTGGGGCACCTGTCAGTCAATCCTGACTGCCCGCTGCGAAGGAGCTCTGAGCTCTAGCAGTTAAAAGTCACGGGTGTGGAGAGGCTCTTAGTGCTGCCATTGGGGCACCTGTCAGTCAGTGTTGACTGCCCGCTGCGAAGGAGCTCTGAGCTCTAGCAGTTAAAGTCACGGGTGGTTAGGACCTTGGGGCATCCGTCAGCCTAGCCCGGGCTGCCCGCCGCGAAGGGACAGTGCGTCCTAGCGGTTAAAGTCACGGATGGTATAAACGGGCATAGCTGGCACCTCACCAAACATCCCTGGCCATCGGCTAACAAGCACCCCATAACCAAAGTATCAACCCTCTTCTAGTAAAACAGTTCTTTCACCCTTCCATGCAACTGGTTACAACTGCCTCACTCTCAATAAGTGGGTGTAAATTTTTTTTTAATAATACATGGGTGTGACACACACATTTCAAGATTCAATTGCAGTCTTCATGGATTGGGAAGGACTTAAGTTATGACCTACATATTAGAAGTGCCAAAAAAGCTCTGCCCTACTAATGCAACAATATGATTAAAGATTTTGAATGCACAGGAATGAGGGAGTTATAGCTTCCACGGAAGTGGTAACTGAACCTTCTCAACCTACACAGTGTATGCACACTATGCTTTTGTATAATGGCATAAAAATTAAAGTGATTAACAAAGTTACAAGCAATGCACAAGGGGTCAATTTATAGTTCCTGTGATTTCCCACAACTGTAAATTATCCAATTTTTACATTTATGTCTGAATCATAGCATTTTGTGTACTGAAGCTTTGAAAAAGAGGCAGAAGTAAACTAGAAATCAGTGCATTTTTGAACATACATCAATGATCACATATTCAAATAAACACAATTTTTTGTTCATAATACAGTCCAAATGTATAAAGGAAAAACAAAAGAAACCCTAGAAACTCAAAGGATATGTTTGCACTGCACACGAAGCCCAGGTCTGCAGGACCCGGGCTTGTGGACTCTGTGTTTCCAAACCCATGCTTGTACTGCATTATAAACCTTGGTTTACAATTACTGGACCCAGGTCTCACATCTACACTGTACTACACAAACCTTCTGACTCGGGTTTGTGGCTTGACCTGCATCCACACTGCAAAATAACAGGGCTTGGACCAGAAAGTGTCAGCAGGACTTGGGCTCTGACCTTTGCCGCCCCCGGCAGGGTGCTAGGACCTGGGCCTTGAGTGCTTGCTGACCCAAGTTAGACTGATGTGTGTGTGCGCATGGAAGGGGGGCTTGGGTTCAAACCTTGAGTCAGAGCCCAGGCTTGGTGTGCAGTGTAAATATACCCTTAGATGCTCATATGGGTTTAGATTTTCTAGGATGATTTAGAGAATGTGGCATTTGTTGCAATGGGAAAAATTTCATTTTTGGGGTGCGTCTACACAGAAGAAAAAATAATGTGGCAGCAAGTCTTAGAGCCTAGGTCAACTGACTCAGGTTCATGGTGCAAGCTAAAAATAGCAGTGTAGACATTCAGTCTCAGAGTCCAGGCTCCAGTCTGAGCATCTACACTGCTATTTTTAGTCCCACAGTGCGAGCCCAAGTCAGTTGACCCAGGCTCTGAGACTCGCTCCTGGTGTGTGGTTCGGGGGGGGCGGGCAGAGAAGTATTTGTTCTTTCATGCATTTTGTAGGTGAACCCTTAGAGAACTGTATCTTGCTATTCAATATTAAAATAATAATTAAAAATAATAATAGAAAAGTGGATATTGTGATCTGTATTTTCAACTAAAATCTCTTCAAGCATGACAATGACACCTGTCTTCACCAAGGAATAGGTCCATGGTAAGTATGAAGTTTAAAAAGAAGTCACTTGAGTTTAACTCTTCCATGACTTCAAACAAAACTACACTCACAAATGTGTGAAAGAGTGCCTTTACTGATGAAAGCCTTATTGGAAATTAAAATACAAAACAAAAAAAAGCCACACATACAAGTCAAACAAAGGTTTACCATATTTCCACTACACCAACCTTGCACATAAAGTCATATCTGGGATGGAATAAATGAATGAGGGTTTAGCTCAATGGATATTTTTTCATAAAGTTTTAAAGCACCTGAAAAATTAGGATTAGTATGGAATTTCTTCCTGAACAAAGATTATGATATAGCTAGTTCAATGCTTCAACAAAATATGTTTATTATATAATCTTAACTATACATATACAATGATGGGGGTCTAAATTAGCTGTTACCACTCAAGAAAGATCTTGGAGTTACTGTGGATAGTTCTCTGAAATCATCCACTCAATGTGCAGCGGCAGTCAAAAAAGCGAACAGAATGTTGGGAATCATCAAGAAAAGGATAGATAAGACAGAAAATAACATATTGCCTTTATATAAATCCATGGTATTCCCATACCTTGAATACTGCATGCAGATGTGGTTGCCCATCTCAAAAAAGATATATTGGAATTGGAAAAGGTTCAGAAAAGGGCAACAAAAATGATTAGGGGTATGGAACGGCTTCCGTATGAGGAGAGATTAATAAGACTGGGACTTTTTAGCTTGGAAAAGAGGCGACTAAGGGGGGATATGATAGAGGTCTATAAAATCATAAGTGGTATAGAGAAAGTAAATAAGGAAGTGTTATTTACTCCTTCTCATAATACAAGAACAAGGGGCCACCAAATGAAATTAATAGGTAGCAGGTTCAAAAACAAACACAAGAAAGTATTTTTTCATGCAACGCATTGTCAACCTCTGGAACTCCTTGCCAAAGGGTGTTGTGAAGGCCAATACTATAACAGGGTTCAAAAGGGAGCTAGAAAGATTTATGGAAGATAGGACCATCAATGGCTATTAGCCAGGATGAGCAGGGATGGTGTCCCTAGCCTCTGTTTGCCAGAAGCTGGGATTGGGTAACAGGGCATGGATCACTTGACACTAACCTGTCTGTTCATTCCCTTTGCCATTGGTCACTGTCAGAGGACAGGAGACTGGGCTTGATGGACCTTTGGTCTGACCCAGTATGGTGGTTCTTATGTTCTATAATCAGGTGTAGCAGCCAGTATGTGCTCCACAACAAAAAGAACAATGTCTTACCAAACTTTCTTATTGAGAGAGAATGTTGATCTGATGCCAGTTATTCCCTAAGGACCACAAGATCTTTAACTTCTACCTGGGCAGTCAGTTGAAACAAGAAGTCACTTCAATTGAACCTGTCACTGGAAGATGGGAACTCTCCTGGGAGGATCACCTTTGCCTCCTCAGCACTATACTGAAATTTAAGTATTGGGCATAGAAGCTTGGGGCTTGCTTGGTGCGAGGTAGGTATAAAGTATTGCCCTAAGGATAATGAGGAAAAAAATTAGGTTTAGGGCTTCATTTTCAGAGGCACTGAACACCTCCAGCTTCCATTTACTTCAAATGACTTGTGTGTATTAGCAACTCTGAAAAAAATCAGACTCCAACTGATTTGGGTGAGGTTATAAGGCAAGTCCAAGGAAAAGCAAGAAAGAAGATCCAAGTCTTCCGACTACCAATCCTCCACTTTAACCAGCAGTACATACTACATTCTCTGAGAACCGTATAACAATAAATGCAGCTCTTTCCCAAAAGTTTGCTAGGTTATAAACTGACCTGGTTGTCAAGATCTTCCAGACTCGAGTTTCTGATGCTATACAGCATCTTCTACCACAAAGATTTAGTTGCCCAGGCTAGGAGACAGTACAAACTTATATGACTAAAGTAGACATCTCCGTGAAATTTTCAGTAAACTGTGGATTCTAACAGATCTCTTCAGTTCTGAGATATTCTTTGGATAGAACAACAGATTGATATGGCTGGTGTAGACAGTGTGCAGTAATAGAGGTACTTACCTAAAATATACATCAAAAGAAAACCAAAAATGCTTATTTTAAAAGGAGATACTAGCTAATTGGGATCAACTGCATTTATTCTAACTATACAGAAGAACAATTTCCACACAATTTTTAGTGGAATGATTCAGCAGATATGATTATTATGAAATTAATTTATTAGCAGAATATGGAAGACCAACAGTCAAAAGATGATGGAACGATGGAAATGTTTGTTTAAAATATTTCAGTGTAATGATCACTTAAATCAAGACCGTTTTCTTCAAAGCAAAAAAAATGTATTTAAGTACAGAAATTTTTCCTCTAGAAATGGAATATTCGGGTTATAACAATGGAGAGAAAAGAGAAAGGGCAGGCTTGAAGCAGATAATCTAAAAACGGATCTTTGGCAAGCACTGTTGAATTTAAAGTTAGATAAAACCATACCAAATAGAGTAATAAAATATACTGACAGGTTTCTTTCTTAAATCTAGATGTTAGCATAGGCCCAGATTTTCAGACCTGTGCACACACAAAATTCCACATAATATGGGCCATGGTGTGAAGAACAAAGAGTAGAACTAGAAGCTTGATTTTGGCTTTTAATTCAATTTCAAAGTATTTTTAATAAGTTCGCCTGAATTAATAAGTCATATCCCAATACATGAAGCAGACAATGGGTTCACTAAACCAAAGGCATAGTGCAGTACATTTGAAACATCATCACATTGAGTGTAATATAAATATTTGTATAGTAACTAACGGAAAAATAATATCCACTATTCATTCTTGATTTCTGATATTCTATGACTGGGACTCAAACAGCTGTTAATAATGTGTTGGGAAAACACAGATTTTCTGAACCATTAACACAGAATGGCACATGGTGGTTAGACATGACTCAGTTATTTATGATGGTGTTGCAGCTGCGTCGGTCCCAGGATGAGAGAGAGAGAGAAAGTGGGTGAGAATATCTTTTATTAGATCAACTTCTGTTGGTGAAAGGGACAAGCTTTTGAAATTCTCCATTGAACTCAAAAACTCATTTCTTTCATCAACAGAAGCTGGTCTAATAAAAGATATTAACTTTGACAGAGACAAGGTGGGTGAGGTAGATACAGTTCTGCACAGCTTTATGGATTCCAGGTAAAAGAAAACACCACACTAAGAAAGGAAATATGATTTCTCCTGGAATTTTCATTTCTATAAATTTCTCTGCACCAGTTTAAGAGTTCCAGGTTTGCTCTCCTCAGCTGGTAGCTTGAGAGAGAATAAGAGAGGTACTTTTACTAACGATCTGATCCTTTTGGGATTTAAACTGGGACAGTGTTGATTTGAAGTCTAATGATTCTTTTTGGTTTGTTGTTTATAATAATCATCTTCCCTATCTCTTGGCTTAATTCCACATGGAAAAATCATGGAGCAGGTCCTCAAGGAACCAATTCTGAAGCACTTAGACGAGAGGAAAGTGATCAGGAACAGTCAGCATGGATTCACCAAGGGCAAGTCATGCCTGACTAATCTAATTGCCTTCTATGATGAGATAACTGGCTCTGTGGATGAGGGGAAAGCAGTGGGCGTGTTGTTCCTTGACTTTAGCAAAGCTTTTGACACAGTCTCCCACAGTATTCTTGCCAGCAAGTTAAAGTAGTATACTGGATGAATGGACTATAAGGTGGATAGAAAGCTAACTAGATTGTCGGGCTCAACAGGTAGTGATCAATGGCTCCATGTCTAGTTGGCAGCCGGTATCAAGTGGAGTGTCCCAAGGGTCGGTCCTGGGGCCGGTTTTGTTCAATATCTTCATAAATGATCTGGAGGATGGTGTGGATTGCACCCTCAGCAAGTTTGCAGATGACACTAAACAGGGAGGAGAGGTAGATACGCTGGAGGGTAGGGATAGGATACAGAGGGACCTAGACAAATTAGAGGACTGGGCCAAAAGAAATCTGATGAGGTTCAACAAGGACAAGTGCAGAGTCCTGCACTTAGGACAGAAGAATCCCATGCACCGCTACAGACTAGGGACCGAATGGCTAGGCAGCAGTTCTGCAGAAAAGGACCCAGGGGTTACAGTGGACGAGAAGCTGGATATTTGTCAACAGTGTGCCTTTGTTGCCAAGAAGGCCAATGGCATTTTGGGCTGTATAAGTAGGGGCATTGCCAGCAGATCGAGGGACGTGATTGTTCCCCTCTATTCGACATTGGTGAGGCCTCATCTGGAGTACTGTGTCCAGTTTTGGGCCCCACACTACAAAAAGGATGTGGAAAAATTGGAAAGAGTCCATCAGAGGGCAACAAAAATGATTAGGGGACTGGAACACATGACTTATGAGGAGAGGCTGAGGGAACTGGGATCGTTTAGTCTGCGGAAGAGAAGAATGAAGGGGGGGATTTGATAGCTGTTTTCAACTACCTGAAATGGGGTTCCAAAGAGGATGGATCTAGACTGTTCTCAGTGGTAGCAATTGACAGAACAAGGAGTAACGGTCTCAAGGTGCAGTGGGGGAGATTTAGGTTGGATACTAGGAAAAACTTTTTCACTAGGAGGGTGGTGAAGCACTGGAATGCGTTACCTAGGGAGGTGGCGGAATCTCCTTCCTTTGAGGTTTTTAAGGTCAGGCTTGACAAAGCCCTGGCTGGGATGATTTAGTTGGGGATTGGTCCTGCTTTGAGCAGGGGGTTGGAATAGATGACCTGCCGAGGTCCCTTCCAACCCTGATATTCTATGATTCTATGAAATGTCTCCAGGGTGAAAGATATCTTGAGAAAAAACAGGCTAATTGTGAAGAAACTCATTTTGTGATAACTATTCTTCCAGCAAACAGGTAGGAAGCAGATCTCTCCAGAGTCTAATAAATTATTTTCAGATTTGCTTGAAGGAAAGGGCAAGGGACAGAGGTTTACTAGACAACTACACAAGGCACTCCCCCTTCACAAGATGTGAGAAAGCAGGTTCCACAGATCTTCTAGCCACTGTGAACATGGAAGAGAAGCCCCAGCCCAATGGTGCACTGTACTATCACTGGACCATCAGCCCGACCTACATGTAGACTATTGCTAGTGTAAATGTTTTGTACGCTGATCTTAACTTGCATGTTTTTTCCCCCAGCATTATTTTTTTTTTAAACACAATCACCCACAGCTTTAGATGGACACATTTTTAAAGTAAGTAATATGTACTTTATGGAACACTGCAGACAATCAAAAAAAGAAAGAAAAGACCTACGTCTCAGCTAAGACTGACACCCTAAGATTCCCAAACACTCTGATATGTTAACTTTGACTACCTATTCTTTGAACAAAACAGGGGTTTCCATCAACCAGCCACTTTACAAAGATAGAATTTCCATCAGTGTATGATTATAGGTCTGAAAAAAATTTTTGGAAAGGACCACTGATGTGTAAGAATCCCTGAACAACTTTTCCCTCTGGGAATAGAAACAAAGCATCTTGACAGAATAAGGCTAGGCAAGCACACTGTTATTAGCTATTTCTACACCTCATCCTGGTTAGTTTTTTTCTGAACCTGCAGATACCAAAATTAATAGCCAAAACCAGTTTGCAAAGCTCACTATAAAGATGCATTACAGTTCTGAGTTCTTACCTCCTCACAGCCTATCAGCATCCAGGACTCTTCAGACCTTTGAAGGGCTTTTATTTAGTTAGTAGTGTCTTCTCTAACAGCCCACCGAACAGTGGAGATTCCCAACAGAAGGGAAAAGGTAGTAGCTGCACCACAGATAAGCTCCCCTTTAAAAGAATATATTTTAAAATATTTTTGACAGAAAAATAATGAATACATAAACAATTTTTAATAATACATTAATCTGAGTCTCAATCAACTCACTCCCATAGCTGCCTTCCCTTTTCCTCTTACATTTACAAGATCTCTTGCGCCATCCCCAATGGCTGAGCAGTGGGGAGCTGAAGGAAGTCGGCTCCTTCCACTAATTAGTGGATTGTCATAATTCATGGATATGACATCACACCCCATTAAGAAAGATTTTATTCTTGAATAGGTGTTCAAAGGCTATTACAAATAGCTTAAAACACACCATCAAAGATACAGAGTGTCCCTCTGATGCTGCAGTATAGGTTCCATTTCATTCAAGATATGGGAGCCAAAACCATTCCTTTTATAGCTTCCCCTATCCCACAAGAGGAAAAGTGGTCTAGAAGACTGAGGACAAGCACTGGAAACCAAGAACTACCAAACTGTAATCCTGGCTGTACACCAAATCATTTAACCTCTGTATACCCATTTTACCAAATTTGGATAATGCTTCCTTTTCTCCCTCCCTCACCTGTTAAGGATTCATGTTTGTACAGCACTTTGATGACAGAGAATGCTATGCAAGTGCCAAGTATTATTCTTAGTATTAGTCATACATGACCTACCCTCAACATTAATTAATATACTGATTCACTCCTATCTACACAACGAGATCAAGTTATTTTATCCACCTCACAAACAAGCAATTCCCGACTCAGAAACCACCTTGTCAGAAAGAAACTCACCAGTGTTCTTAAAGGACTGCTTCCTTTTCACTTCTGTAAGATGTCTAAAACCAACACCCAAGTAGGAAGAATAAAGTGTGCATATATACCAAAATTGTGGAGACAGTTAGTGTCACGGGGGAGGGGGGGGGGGGAACTGGGAGGAAGGAGGGGACCTTTCAGTTCATTTAATAGTCCAAATTTAGAGCCAGAATCTGACTTTACTCACATTGAGTAATACCCTATTTCACAAGGTAGTTCCATTGCAATGTGAAAAAGATTACGAACAATGGGATCGCTTCTGGAGTAAAGTAGTAGTCAGCTGGTACTGCAAAACAAGGTTGGGGACAGGAAGAGTTCAGGGACCTTGAAGAGAATGGTGCAATACAAGTGTCATTTAACATACATTCGGAATGGAACCTTAAATTTTGCCAAGTTTACATATGATATTAAGTATGGTAACCTCATTATAACCTTGATTCAACTCCCACTGATATTTACTGCAATGAGATGGATTGGGTCTTATCTGCAGTATTCTCTCATGTTAGATATTTAACTAAAAATGCTTAGTTAAGGCATGTGGCAAGATTTACAGGCCACATAGTGACTTGAAAACGTAGAACTACACTCACTGAAGACACAATTTAGCCTGTATAACCTTTATTAACAACAATAATCCACATGGAAGAAACCCAATCAAACTCTCAGATCCAAGGCTGAATATACACAACTGGTAATTCTAAGAGCCATCTTATTACTTGTTAATTACGCATATTTAATATAGAAGTCATTGTGAGGATCAACGCTAAACCTCACAATGCCTTTATTACAGAATAACTTTTCAGAGCAGAACTGCTCTTTACATATAGTATTACAGCAGAATCAATGTTTAGCTCAGAGTCAGCTAACTACTTTTGTAGCTCTTTATCATCCTGTGATCAAGTTAGTGCAGAGAACTGGGCGTAGCCAAGGACAAGAAGTAACCACAAATACATTGATAAATGCAAACTAACACACGTGGGAAAACATAATCCCAACTATACATATAAAATGATGGGGTCCAAATTAGCTGTTACAACTCAAGAAAGATCTTGGAATCATTGTGGATAGTTCTCTGAAAACATCCACTCAATGTGCTGCGGCAGTCAAAAAAGCTAATAGAATGTTGGGAATCATTAAGAAAGGGAGAGATAAGAAGACAGAAAATGTATTGCCTCTGTAAAAATCCATGGTACGACCACATCTTGAATACTGCGTGCAGATGTGCTTGCCCCATTTCAAAAACAGATATATTGGAATTGGAAAAGGTTCAGAAAAGGGCAACAAAAATGATTAGAGGTATGGAACAGCTTTCATATGAGGAGAGATTAATAAGACTGGGACTTTTCAGCTTGGAAAAGAGATGACTAAGGGGGCTATGATAGAGGTCTATAAAATCATGACAGGTGTGGAGAAAGTATTTACTCCTTCTCATAACACAAGTACTAGGGGTCGCCAAATGAAATTAATAGGCAGCAGGTTTAAAACAAACAAAAGGAAGTATTTCTTCACACAACACACAGTCAACCTGTGGAACTCCTTGCCAGAGGATGTTGTGAAGATAAAGACTGTAACAGGGTTCAAAAAAGAACTACACAAGTTCATGGATGATAGATCCATCAATGAGACTGTCAGCTGAACAGGGTGAACTAGCAAGGACAGGATGAACATGTACTGAAGTAAGTGAAAACATTCGGGAATTGTTTGCTTTCCACAAGAATAGTTAGTGCTAATTTACTTAAAGGGAAAAAACATTTATTTAAACTGCCTTGCCATACAGAGTGTGGGGGAAAAAGTCTGACTGTTTCCTTGTGTACTCCCTCCTCAGCCTATCGGTATCCATCTGTTGTTTCTTTTCTTATACTTAGATTCTAAGCTCTTTTGGGCAGGGACTGTCTTTTTGTTCTGCGTTTGTACAGCACATAATAATACAACAGGGTCTTGGTCCATGACTGGGGCTCCTAGCCACTATGATTATGCAAATAATAAATATTTGAGATATGTATGAAACAGTTTATTATACAGTTGAATTATACTTTGCTTTCAATAACTGTGTACTCCAATGATGTTAGGGAAGCAGATGCACATCTGTCCACAAAGTACCTAATTACTTTCCCTCATGGCCTCCTTGTAGAGCAAAGTGATAGTATGGCCTGCATTCTGCCTCCATTCCCCCTTCCATCTGATATATCAGATTCATTCTAGTATTTATTACTGTACAAATACTGCTTGGTCACAATAGGATCATCTGTCCTCTCCTACAATAAACCCTTGCTTGCAAGGTAAGATGGAGAAACTCTGGAGCATTAGAACAAAACAATAAAGCAGCATAACACACTGTAGGTACTGAGGAGTGGAATGCAATAAATAGGAGACAGCCAAAAAGGATTTTGAGAAACTTTTTGAAAATGTACATGGCTATAAGTAGGTTCTTTTTTAAGAACATAATACCGGTTGAAGGTTCATAGGCCATGTACATAAACTTCATTGTATGTCTACATCTACTTTTAAGGGTACCACCCAACCTGTGAGAAAGAACCATAATCTCCAAACATGATCAGAGTTAAGTGTTAGGACACAATCACAAAGTGTTGTTAACAGTAGCCTAGGCTGAGCTGCTAGAAGTGTTAAACAGCTTCCTATCAAAAATCATAAACCAATAGTTAAGGTAATATGCCATTGCTCATGCAGCTATAACACAAAGTTGATAGAGGAATGTTTTTGCAGCTGTATGAAGAGAAATGTAGATAAGTGTTGTAGGAGATCAAGTTGGGAGACCAAGTTTGTCTCAATCTTTCCAAGATGGTAGAGGGACAGATCCATTAGTTCAAATTCACACACATATCAAGACACTTGATAGGCTACCAAACTCCTCAGAAGTACTCCAAAGTTGTTCTGAGAACATCAATACACTAACACAACACTGGTACATTAGAGCTGAAGGTGATCAAGTGAAGTATATCTCAGGATCCTTCACATCATACTGAATAGCTGTAAAATGTTACTTAATAAGTAGGCACTGGTATTTTCTTCCCCCTGGCACTAGTGATAAAGCAAGACTAGATTTTGGCCCAAACAGAAGCAACAGAAGGGGAATTTTAGCCATTTCTCACCCAGATATGCCAAAATAAGTTTTCAAAGCTTGATCAGCTTAAGCAAGAGTAGGATATTTCAGTTGAGCAGAAACACAGCCTTTATTAAGCAAAATATTGTCAGTATTCAGATTTTATATACTGGAAATCTGGACCCTTAGAACCCAGAAACTTAAAGGGTACTAATTTAGAACAAAAACAAGGAAATAAAACTATATTCTGCCACTACTATTACTTACAAGTTTATCAACTAAAAGGAAAACTTGGGGAAAAAAATAAAAAGAAAATGAAAAAGAAAACACTAGTTTGTAAGGGAGGGACACCATCAAGCTAATCCGTTAAAAAAATTTTTTTTTTCAGATATTATGCCTGTTCCCAAGTTTTTGTGGGACTTTGTTTATCTTTTTAAAATATTTTCTTCCTGTTTATATATGTCTTTCATAAATAGAATGACTATACAGAGAAAATAGTACAAACAAATATAGAAGTAGTGTCAAATGCACAGAGAAAAACCAGGAAAAAACACCTCAGAAATACTGTCTCTAATCTTTCATTTATAGGAATCCTGTGTGTTACTCATAAGAATAATAGGTAAATGTCAATTTAAAAATCACATTTCTTTCTGAAAGATAGTGTCCCTTAGCAGTGACACTGAACTTCAACTTTTAAAAATATATCTTGAATTTTATTTTTCTTTAGAAGTTTTGTCGGGAATTTTTATGTTTACAATCATCTTTCCAGCAAAGAAAAAAAAAATGACAAAGGTACCAGTCTTGCAAATATTTACACATACTTAACTTTAAGAATACAAGTAGTCCAATTAAAAACACTGATGCTATTCAGGTACTTAAAGATAAATACATGTGAGACTTTAGGATCAGGGCCTACAAAATTATATAGAGGAAAGAGTGAAACTGACTGAACCACAACTGCTGTCAAGTGCACAAAGTAAAATTGAGTAAAAGGGAAAAATATTGTGATAGAGGGCCTAGAGTCTGTCCATAATTTATATTTCATGGCAAAGGAAAATTGAAACAAAATGTTTAAGAAACAAAGAACTGGATAAACTGGATGCAGCCAGACACAAGGATCTGTGGAAAGCTGTACTAGAGTTCAGTAGTGAAGCATTTTAAAGGCAAGTAGTAATCACCTGAAGAGGGCTCTCTTCTCCCCAGTAGGCCATTTCCTGAAGGGTTGGGAATGCAGCTGCTCCCCCAACTTCTATGGTGTGTATACATATCTGGAAAAAACTAGTTGAGAAAATGGGGTGTGCTGTACTGGATCAACAGGAAATAATAAGTGGGTTCAAGACTGACACTAGAGATCATTCTGGACACAGCAGCAAGAAGCTGTCACTGACTGGAGTGGGGAGGAGTGCATGAGATGAGACCTGCTTTTTAGGAATGTAGAGTCTTTTCTTCTCTGTAACGAAGAAAAGAGAAGCCTGTTTGGGCATTTGCAAAAAGTTTTTACCTAACATATTTCATTCTTCTTCACCACTGTTATTGTTCTTCTTAACCTCTGAGGATAGGACAAGAAGCAATAGGCTTAAATTGCAGCAAGGGCGGTTTAGGTTGGACATTAGGAAAAACTTCCTAACTGTCAGAGTGGTTAAGCACTGGAATAAATTGCCTAGGGAGGTTGTGGAATCTCCATCATTGGGGATTTTTAAGAGCAGGTTGGACAAACACCTGTCAGGGATGGTCTAGATAATACTTAGTCCTGCCTTGAGTGCAGGGGACTGGACTAGATGACCTCTCGAGGTCCCCTCCAGTTCTATGATTTTATGAACTGTTTATTTGTATCTGATTCTCTATATTTAATAGATCTTGTTTTTAAGAATACAGTTGTGTGGGTGTATCATGCAACACCTCTGGAGAGAGTGAAAGCCTTCTCTTTAAGAAGGAATACAAAACGTGTTTCTGGAGCCTATAGGTAGTGGTGTCCTCTCCCAGTGAGGTGTTCAGGAAAGGACTACCATGGAGACACATAGGGGGAAAAGCCTAAGGATCCATGGAGACATGAGAAGGCCAGAGCATGTGCAACATGTTTCCTTACCAACTTTTTAAATTAGGGTAATCTTATAGTGTCCCTTTAAAGTCTTTTTGTGATGTAAGAGTTGGCAGGTCCATCAGAACTCTGAAATGGTTGCCTGGCTCTCCACGGCAACCCCAAGATACCTGATCTATGCATCTTTGAGGGCTAAAAGCTAACAAACAGTCAGGAGCCGGAAACTTCTAAGAGTAGGAGGACTGCAACTTGAAGGTGGGAGTCTAAGTTTGGCTCTATATTGCCAAAGAGGTAAAAAGAGTAAACAAAAAGCAAGGATACCAAAGTACCCGTATCTCCTTTTTAAGGGGCGAGGGACTAGGTCAGAGACATCTGCTACAACCTGAACTAGCATAAGTTTCCATTTCTATTTATTAAAATGTGTTTATGAAACAAATTTAAAAACTACATAAGGAGCAAAGTCCGTATAGTTCACTTCCCTTTAGTTTTATGATATATTTAACAACAATCTTGGTTGTTTCATTTCTCCCTTGACCTAATGTCTATTTGTCATTCAAACAGCCAGTAAGAGTAAGGACTCAAGATACTTAATGTGATGTCATCGTGTTATTGTCTCATAATGGAGAAATCAAGAAGTTAATCCCTCAACAATTTTTTTTAAAGGGTTGGTTTGGTGGCAGCAAATGACTATTTTCCCTCCCAAGTAATGAAACTACCATAATCCCTTGCTGTGTTTGTTTTGCAGTCTAGACTATAAAAAATTGATTGCAGCTATAGTTCTGTAAGGCAGAATATAATATTAAACAACTGCACAAAACACTGAAAGCACTTTAAAACAACTGCACTATCCTTTGGATTTGGGAATTAAACACTATCATTTTTTCACATTTATTGTAAACCAGACACAGCCAACAAACAAGACATTTCATGGGTTAAATTATTCAAACAAGTAACACTGCAGTGCTAGTAAGCACAATCATCATTTTAAAGCACCAAACAAATTGCTCTGCCTTGACATTTTATCTCTTTGCACTGCAGAGGACTCTTCATCAACCACTAGAGCAGGGTTTGATTTCATGTTGCGATTGGGAAAGGACTGATGCAAAACAGCAAGGTTGGTGCAGCGAAATTAACTGCAGTTATTTCTTTGGGAGCAACAGCCCAGCACGCTTCTCTCAGCGAGGCATGGAGCATCTTCGGGTCGCTGGGCTTGGAGAAAACCCACAAGGGAACAGTAGCCGCCATGCGCGCAACCCCCGCTACGAACGTCAGAATACTGGGGGGCACCCTGCCCCAAGAGCATCACCTGCATGTCTTTGCATACATCACCCTCAAGAAACAACCCATCACCTTCCCCTGATCGACCCCCTCGGGTCAGCATCCCCCTCCACCCTCAATAATTCATCCCCCCACACGGGTCATCGCCCCCTTCCAGCCAACCCCACAGCTGCCCTCGCCTTCAGCGAGTTCCCCTCAGTCACCCACCGCGCCTCTGGCGCCCCCAATATTGCTGCCTCCTCAGTCGATATACTCCTACCCTCTACGCGACACCACCACCTTGCCCCAGCAACGCTCCCGGCCTGCCCCCTCCCTCACCCATACGGCCGCTCTGCCGAGGGCGGCCCCACTCTCCCGCCTGCCGGACTCACCTCAGCACCGGGGCCGCCTGCAGCCGCCGGCCTCCTTCTGGTCCGGTCGCTGGCCTCGCTCCCCCACAGACCTCCCTCCCTCCCTCCTCACCCCCCGCCCCCCTCGCTGATGGACCAGCCCTACAGCGACCGCCGCAACGCGAGAAGGGAGGGGAAAGCCCGACGCTGCCAACAAACGCTGCCCCGCCCCCCGCGCACTCCACACTTCGAACCCGCCAATAGCCGGTGCCCTGCTGCCGCAGCTCTTACACGAATATCGTCTCCCTCCCCCTGCGGCTGAGAAACCCAACGGCTCTCCCCGCCTCCGCCACTGGCACATTCTGCGCGTGCGCTGAGGGTTCCTTCACAGTTCTCATTCTCAAGCCCCGCGGAGCCCTGCGTCATTCACGCTGACCAATGGGAGCCCGGGGTTTGAGTGGGGCGGTGTGATCCTGTTCTAGGATGGGAGGTCACGTGGGGATGAGGGTCAGTGTGCGGTGGGGAGGGGAAGATGTCTCGTGTGGGGCAGTCAGGGATGGGTGTGGGAGCTAGGAGGCAAGTGGGAGGGGTTGGAGTGGGGAGCCTCCCTCCGTGGGGGAGGAGGGGAAGAGCCAGTTCCTGAGTGGAGTTGGGGGGAAGTCCTGCTCCACGCTCTAGCCATGGGTGAGGTGAAGAGCTTGCGGGGGGGATCATTTAGGCCCCATGCCTCTCCCTCTAGGGAGGGAGGTTTGCTGCACTGCTGTAGCCTTCAGTGTAGCTGCTACCTACGGCAATAGGAGGGGTTCTGTTGCTGCAGTTACTCCACCTCTCTGACAGGTTTCAGAGTAGCAGCCGTGTTAGTCTGTATTCGCAAAAAGAAAAGGAGTACTTGTGGCACCTTAGAGACTAACAAATTTATTTGAGCATAAGCTTTCGTGAGAGTTGTCTACCGCAGCGGCACAGCTGCATCATTGAAGATGCTCATGCTACCTATGCAGATGGGGAGAGCTACTCCTGTTGGCAAAGGTACTCCACCACCCTGAGACACGGTAGCTATGTCAAAGAGAGACGCCCTCCTGTTGACATAGCACTGTATACACCAGGAGTTAGGTTGGTATAATTGTGTCTCTCAAGGGTGTGGATTTGTCACACTCCTGAGTGATGTTATACCGACATAAATTTGTAGTATAGACCAGGGCTGAGAGCAGGTAGGTAGGTCGAAGGAAGAATTTGTATATCAACCTAGGGTCTTCTACACCAGGGGGGTAGATTGGCATAGCTACATCTCATAGGTGTAGATTTTTCACACCCCTGAGAGACTAGCTGTGCTGATGTAAATTCTCAGTGTAGACTAGTCCTATGACATTTATAATCTTTCCTTTTTCTGCTGACTCCACAGGCTCAGAACCAAACCTCCATAGACCTGCCTGGGCTAGAGTTTTTGGTCCTGCTGTTATCCAAATTATTTTTTTCTCTTAATTAAAATTATTATAAATGCTAATCTAGGCACCCCCACAAACATTTGTTCCTGGTCTTGGGTCACCATAGGCTGGGGCCTAAGAATGAGATAATATAAATTAAAAACACTTTATATATTTTAGTATATAAAATAAAGTAAATAACATCTACAAAACAAAGAGAAATAATGTATTTATGGCATTGAATAACCAATATATCTAAATTGGTGTCCCCACCAAGAACTGGAAAATGTTTGTTTGCTGTGTTGCAGGGCCTTTTTGAAACCACTGAACCATAACTGAATGGAACAGTAATATTAAATAGCAAGGTATATGGTTACACTTATTGAGAAACTGCACTTGTACTCACCTGGCTGCGTTAGAGATAGGGTTACAACCGATGTAACCAGATGCATCCACTGTGAAACAGAGACCTATGTCACATGTGTAGACTAAAGCATTTAGAACTGGAAAATTTAATACCTACCTTAGGTATAAATTTCCAGAGCATCTACTATAACTCTAGCAGTGGTCTAGGAAATGTAACCATTCATCTACAATTGGTATTAGGGAGTATTTATACTGTAGCTTTTTCAGATTTTGTCCACTTATTGCAGCAATTCTGTTCAAGTCAACATTTTTAATGACTGAAGTAAGTTTGCTTCTATTTCTGCTGAAGTTTATGTTGCTTTCAAATAAGGTGTGAGAATTAGTTATACAATATCATTCCTCACTTTGTGAGGCTAAGAAGATTGCTGGGTAGTGTACTGAAAGAATCTACAGTACTTTATGTGGCAAAGTACAAGAGAACAGGAATGGATTCAAAGACAGAGGCTTTGTTGGGATCATCCGTGAGTACAGATGTGTGAGAAACGCATTATGCTCTGTGAGGTGAAGGATGAGAAATGAAATTGTATTGCACAGTAAATTTCATTTTGTCTAAAGAAAAGTTATCTGTTTAAATCCCCATGTTTGTCTTGTTTCTAGCAGATAGATGATATATGTGCCCCCAAAGGTTCAAAATATCTTTGGAAACCTTCCTTAAAGCAGCAGTAACAGTTCTTGGTGTGAAGGGAGCCGAAGACACACATGTTTTGCGTCGTATTATTCTGGTGTATAACATTATTCTGCTATTTATAGAGGCATGTGGAAGAGTGCTTTCCTAGTAAAGTATCATGATAGCAGTAATGGCTAGGGGCTCTTATTAAGATTAGGTCCCCATTGTGCTGGGCTCCATACGCACATATAATGAAAAGATTGTCCTTGGCCCAAAGAGTTTATAGTCCAAGGTCTTGGAAATTTTACCTTTGGAGTAAAAGTATGCCAACACTGAGTACCTTTAAAGTCCCACCCATAGTCAGGCTTGGCCTTAGAATTGGAGGGGCCAAGCTGCTAGAGGAAGAGGGGAGGATCACTTGATGAGTTACCTCCTCCTGTGCCAGTCCCACTGAGACAGGGAAGAGAGAGTCATTTTATGATTTGAGAAGTCAATAGAGGAGTTAGCATGTGCCCAGAACCCTTTCAGAGTAAGTGATTGAGAATTATAAGCCTCACACATTTAGAACACTTGTGAGGCTATAAAGGTGGGGGATGGCTCCTAACTTCCTCTCTTCCTTTCCAGCACCTGAAGTTTTTATTACTCAACATCTCTGTACCTGTTTGTACAACACACTATCAGCACTCAAATAATACCTATAAAATAATACCTGTAAAAGTGAAAGCAACCACATAAATTCTCATATGAAGTGTTCAGCGTGCAATTAAAGGAATTTTTGAATTCCAGCTCATTAGGAAAGCTATGTTTCTTAAGGTAACCAATAGCAAACCGCATTGCACTCAGACTGCTCTGAGTTGTGCTGTCTACAATGGCCAGCAAGGTACAATTTCAGCATGTGAAGATTGCTGTTTCTTCTCCCAATGCTGCTATATGGGTAGTTGGCTGGGTAATATGCCTTTACTGCTTTAGTGGGGACAGACTCTAACCATGTGTGTAGAAAAATCCAGCTTCATGTTATGCTGATCTTGGCCCTTGTTGTGTATTAAATAGGTGCTTTTACTGTTCTTGGCTCCATTACTAACTTCATTCATTTTTATTTAGTTTGTAAACACTGCAGTTTACAAACTAATAAAGGCTAATAACCTGGTACTATAGACTGTGGGCCACATCCTTTCCCAAGTAATTTGATATTTGGGTAACTCTGTTGACTGAAACAGAGTTGATCCTGATTTGTACCAATGTAACAGAGAGGAAAATCAGGCCCTTTATGTACCTGTCTCCCACTGAAGATTATGGAAGTTTGTGTGGAGAAGGACTGCAGGATCAGATCTAAGATATATGCTTATGCTTTTATTTAATATATTGTTAGATATATTTAAATGTGAGCTAGTTTTCTCATGTATTACAGAACTTAATACATACAATAGTAAAAGCTCTACATGAAAGCTGAGGACCAATGACATGTAAATGGAGTATAATCAAGACGTACAGATTAGGACAAGTAAAAGCAGACAACCTGACCGACTGAAAAACAAAGTGAATAACATATTATTAGATAACTTTGACTGTCCTGAGGATGCAACTGATGAGGAGCAAGAAGACTTACCTTATGATGGAGACCTAGAAAAAACGTATCACCACAATAATGAATCAAATAATTTGAAAGCCTGTGCTTCTGTAGAAAGCATTTCTGATAATTTCTTAAATTTGACCTGTTCTGAAATTAACAAAAGTTTAAAAGAAGAAATAAATGATGAAAGACAACAGCTATCTCAAAAAAAGGTCTTCAGCCACCGGACACCTGCCACAAGAACAAATGGAATAATGATTGAAATGGCAATGGAAGCTCCTGTGGGTGGCATGTCTTTCGAGACAGAATTATCAGTTGGAGCTTTTAGCAGCCCAGATAGGAAGGAACATTTCACCAACTCAAAAATTTCTGATGTTCTTTTGCGTCATTTTTCCAAAGAAGAGTTATCAAACGCAAGCCAATTAATTGATTGTGAGACTATCCCAGAGACATCCTTTACTGAAAGTGTTGATGAAACTGTCCTCACTAAACCTAGGATTTCAGAATGCACCAAGCCCACTTTACTAACAGAACAATGGGCAAAGTATTTTGAAGACTATTATTTGAACAGACAAGAAGAAACATCTGAAGATGATTACAAAGATAAAAATTTGCTAGATGAAAATAAATATGTTATAGATGACAGAGCTACTTCTTATGGTGATGAGAAAGACTGCATACAAGAAAATTCACAGTTGATAGCTGAAAATGAAGATACAAATAATTTCCAAAACATAAGAAAAAATCACAGTCATCAAAAAGGTTTGTTTGAAAGAACAGGTTCCTCTCATGAACTCAAATATGGCCAAGGCCAAGTTAATTATTGTCTTCCTGACTTCTCTAAAGTTGCTCCAAAAGTCAAAATACCAAAAAGAAATAGCAGTGATAAAGCAGCTCCCATAATGAAAAGAACCAAATTCTCGCCTAATTTGATTGGTAAATCAGCAATTGTGAACGATGTTTTAGAAACTATGAATTATTTTGATTCTGTTGAAGTAAAGAATCAAGAAGAAGAAATGAGAATTCCTGAACTTTTACAACAGCTAGAGGTAAATGAGATCTTTTCAGATATCAGTTCAAGATTTAATAAAATATTAATGCCAATGGAAGTGAAAGAGAGAGTCCAGAAAAGCCTAACATGAGTAGTCCTATATGAAAGTGGTTCCACTGAAGTCAGCGGTTCTACTAATTTAATTAAGAATTACTTACATGAGTAAAGGTTTGTAGGATTGGGCTTTCAGTCCATAACTTCCATAAACAGACATATTTTATAATGTTATGGAGTGGTACCTTCATTACTAATAATTTAAAAGTTTCCCTTCAAAATATTATGAAATTGGTTATAGTCAATTTCATTTTTTAATTCTCACATACTTGCAAAATGTTATTTCTAACACTGTAGGAAAATGTTTAAATCCCACCAAAATTATTTTAATTTAAATGTTTAATATCTTAAAGAAATAATTAAAGGTTTGTTTTCATATTGTGTTTGACCCAGATCCCATTTACATCAATAGTGATGTTGCCAATGGATCTTTAAGATTTATAACGTCTTTGAGGATCACCTGTGCTACCTGACTGATTCCTTTAAATGATTTGTTCCAGTATTTTAGGGTTTCCTTTATTCTGGTTGTAACTAGATCACTTAACAGTCACTTTTCATATTTAGACTCAGTCATTGGGACTACTCACATGTATAAAGCTAAGCACATGCTTAAAGCTTTGTAGGATCAGGGCATTAGTATATAAGAAAGACTTATTACAACACATTAATACTTTTTTCTTTATTATTTCTGGATTAATGCAAGTTGCTGACAAAACATGCTGAGGCTCAGAATCGTATTGATCATTTGAGGTTTGATCCTAAGGTAAATCTACCAGAATATTATAAAATCAGATAAATTGTTTAGGAGATCTTTTTCTTAGTACAGTATATTTTCTCTCGAAGGGTCTGATATGAAGCATATATTCTACTAAACAACCTTTTATATTGTTGTTCCTATTTTTAGAACTTCTCTAAAGATAGATTTGGCTAAGTAACTTGAGACATTTAGATGTCTAAAACACATACAGGGAGAATAGTCAAACTATAAACATACATGTTCATAACTTGGTGTCTTCATGGGAAATAAACATGGATATTCTGACACTTTTTAATATGTTAATAAAAAGTGAAAAATAACTTATTCCATATTCTTTATGTATAATTTAAATAACTCTAACCAACTTCTGTAAGGATATACAGTATTAAAATAGTTTCCTTTTAGCATTCCAAGTGAATATTTTATATATAAAGCTGTTCTTTTATTTTTAAATATTGTTTTGTATATTTTTAACAGATATATCCTCATTCAGCTTCTTCTAATCCAAACCTTTCCAGTCACTCAAGATGTATGGGTGCAGCTTCTGAAGAGTTTATATTTCATCCCCTTACTGTTCCTATCCAGCCTATGCTTGGTTTGTCCCAAGCATCTTTTGCAGGTAGTTGAAATTACAGTGGTTATACAAATAACAGAGGTTCCTTATTTTACATAATTGTGCACTTTGTTATTCTGTTCCATAATCATAGAATCATAGGACTGGAAGGGACCTTGAGAGGTCATCTAGTTCAGTCCCCTGGATTAATGGAATAATAATCTGGAAAACTGTATACAGAAATTCCAGTTGGTACTTTATTCTTTATTTTCATTATGTTATATAGGATTACAATCTGGGAGAAAGATTTCATCATTACTGTCAACCAGTGCAGAAGCAGAAATACACTGTTTAAATCATAACTTGATGCAAAATACAACAAAAGGAGAAAAGATGTCTCAAATGCTAAAGGAGCAGGCAGAGCAATTGAAAGCTAAAGTAATATGAAAGAGATTTTTTTCACTACCTACTTAATGTTGATGCTCTTGTTTCTTTTTATGAAATCTAAAATCCCAAATAAAATCTCCCAATTTTCTGTTGAAGGTGGAAGAATTTTCTAAATGTGTAATACAGGAGGCCTTACCTTTGCAAGATCGCTGTTTGGTAAATTATTTTTTTCACATCTATTGCAGGGAATTGAAATGTGCTTTAAATGACATTGGACCTGTATTTATTGTAGTGAAATTTTCAGTGTTCTTCAGAAAGAGATATTTAATAACAAATTAAACCTTTTCCTCCGTTCCAGAATTAAGTTATAGGCATGAAAAAGGCCAAGGTCAAGTTTGAGATTGACAATATGTGTCTGAATCTCCATGACTCCTTTGAAAATCTTAACCTAAACTATTTATGAAGGCAGCCCTTACTCAGGGAAATTGCCATTGAAGTTATTATGAGTTTTGTTTGAGCAACACCTGAATCAAGACCCCACAATTTAACCCTCTATTTGTACATCTGCTGTGGACCACAGAGTGTTAATAATTGTTCTGTCCAATTAAATAGCAAAGTCATTCATTATTTAAATCTCTTTTATTGGTGAAGGTATTAAAGGAACTAAGAGGATACCTTGAAACATTGGAACGGAAATATTTAGCCACTAAGGAGGAGCATCGTGGTTTACTGCTACAGAACTACAATCGCAAAGCCATAAGCGTTGGCGAGTTTGATCCCGACAGGTCAGAGCTGCCTGCTAAATAGTATGTCTATGCTCCCATAGTATATGAGCACCTGGCAGTCATTAATTAATTATTTATCCTCACAGTATCCCTGAGAGGTACAGAAGTAATATTGACAGGTTTCAGAGTAGCAGCTGTGTTAGTCTGTATTCGCAAAAAGAAAAGGAGTACTTGTGGCACCTTAGAGACTAACCAATTTATTTGAGCATAAGCTTTTCTGAGCTACAGCTCACTTCATTGTTGCACATTTTCGACCTGGGGGGCTAGTCAAATTTTGAGGCCCTGAGGATGTTCCAGTTGGATGTAGAAATTGATGGAGTCTGGTATTAACTTTGATGCAGTCTTGTTTAGTTACAAGGAATGTGCAAGGAGTCTGCTTCTCCAAACACAAGAGGAGCTCAGAACAAAAGAAGCAGTTTTGTAGCTTACAGCAAAGCTTCTTCAGACAACAGACCCAAAAGTGCTCTCCACTTTTTCCCAGGGTCACACTGTGCTCACAGGCGACTGCATGTCCAACCTAAACCGCTCTTGCTTCAATGTAAGCCCATTGCTTTTTGTCCTATCCCTAGCGGTTAAGGAGAATAATTTTTCTCCTTCCTCCTTGTAACAACCTTTTATATACTTGAAAACTGTTATCATGTCCCCTCTTGGTTTTCTCTTCTCCAGACTAAATAAACCCAATTTTTTCAATCTTCCCTCATGGGTTATGTTTTCTAGATCTTTAACCATTTTTGTTTCTCTTCTCTGGACTTTCTCCAGTTTGTCCACATCTTTCCTGAAATGTGCCAAGAACTGGACACAATACTCTAGTTGAGGTCTAATCAGCATGAAGTAGAGCATAAGAATTACTTCTTGTGTCTTGCTTACACCACTCATTTTAATACATCCCAGAATGATGTTTGCTTTACTTGGCAACAGTGTTACTCTTTTGACTCATATTTAGCTTGTGATCAACTATGACCCCCAGATCCCTTTCCACAGTACTTCTTCCTGGGTAGTCATTTCCCATTTTGTATATATGCAACTGATTGTTCTTTCCTAAATGGAGTACTTTGCATTTATCCTTATTGAATTTCATCCTCTTTGCTTCAGACCATTTCTCCAGTTCGTCCAGATCATTTTGAATTTTAATCCTATCCTCTAAAGTACTTGCAACACCTCCTAGCCTGGTATCCTCCACAAACTTTGTAAGTGTACTCTCTATGCCATTATCTAAATCATTGATGAAGATATTGAACAGAATCAGACCCAGAATTGATCCTTGTGGGACCCTACTCGATACGCCTTTCCAGCTTGACTGTGAACCAATCCAGGAAGTTTTTGGAAAATGTAGGGGACAGTTTCCTGGTGCAAGTGCTGGAGGAACCAACTAGGGGCAGAGATCTTCTTGACCTGCTGCTTACAAACCAGGAAGAATTAGTAGGGGAAGCTAAAGTGGATGGGAACCTGGGAGGCAGTGACCAGGAGATAGTCGAGTTCAGGATCCTGACACAAGGAAGAAAGGAGAGCAGCAGAATACGGATCCTGGACTTCAGAAAAGCAGACTTTGACTCCCTCAGGGAACTGATGGGCAGGATCCCCTGGGAGAATAACATGAGGGGGAACGGAGTCCAGGAGAGCTGGCTGTATTTTAAAGAATCTTTATTGATGTTACAGGAACAAACCATCCCGATGTGTAGAAAGAATAGTAAATATGGCAGGCTACCAGCTTGTCTTAAAAGTGAAATCCTTGCTGCTCTTAAAAACAAAAAAGAAGCTTACAAGAAGTGGAAGATTGGACAAATGACCAGGGAGGAGTATAAAAATATTGCTCAGGCATGCAGGAGTGAAATCAGGAAGGCCAAATCACACCTGGAGTTGCAGCTAGCAAGAGATGTTAAGAGTAACAAGAAGGGTTTCTTCAGATATGTTAGCAACAAGAAGAAAGTCAAGGAAAGTGTGGGCCTCTTACTGAATGAGGGAGGCAACCTAGTAGCAGAGGATGTGGAAAAAGCTAATGTACTCAGTGCTTTTTTGCCTCTGTCTTCACAAACAAGGTCAACTCCCAGACTACTGCACTGGGCAGCACAGCATGGGGAGGAGGTGACCAACCCTCTGTGGAGAAAGAAGTGGTTCGGGACTATTTAGAAAAGCTGGACGAGCACAAGTCCATGGGGCCGGCCGGACGCGCTGCATCCGAGAGTGCTAAAGGAGTTGGCGGATGTGATTGCAGAGCCATTGTCCATTATCTTTGAAAACTCATGGCGATCGGGGGAGATCCTGGACGACTGGAAAAAGGCTAATGTAGTGCCCATTTTTAAAAAAGGGAAGAAGGAGGATCCTGGGAACCACAGGCCAGTCAGCCTCACCTCAGTCCTTGGAAAAATCATGGAGCAGGTCCTCATGGAATCAATTCTGAAGCACTTATAGGAGAGGAAAGTGATCAGGAACAGTCAGCATGGATTCACCAAGGGCAAGTCATGCCTGACTAATCTAATTGCCTTCTATGACAAGATAACTGGCTCTGTGGATGAGGGGAAAGCAGTGGACGTGTTATTCCTTGACTTTAGCAAAGCTTTTGATATGGTCTCTTTAGCAAAGCTTTTGATATGGTCTCCCACAGTATTCTTGCCATCAAGTTAAAGAAGTATGGGCTGGTTGAATGGACTATAAGGTGGATAGAAAGCTGGCTAGATTCTCGGGCTCAACGGGTAGTGATCAATGGCTCCAAGTCTAGTTGGCAGCTGGTATCAAGCGGAGTACCCCAAAGGTCGGTGCTGGGGACGGTTTTGTTCAATATCTTCATTAATGATCTGGATGATGGCGTGGACTGCACCCTCAGCAAGTTTGCAGATGATACTAAATTGGGAAGAGTGGTAGATACGCTGGAGGGTAGGGTTAGGATACAGCGGGACCTAGACAAATTAGAGGATTGGGTCAAAAGAAATCTGGTGAGGTTCAACAAGGACAAGTGCAGAGTCCTGCACTTAGGACGGAAGAATCCCATGCACCGCTACAGATTAGGGACCGAATGGCTAGGCAGCAGTTCTGCAGAAAAGGACCCAGGGGTTACAGTGGACGAGAAGCTGGATATGAGTCAACAGTGTGCCTTTGTTGCCAAGAAGGCTAACGGCATTTTGGGCTGTATAAGTAGGGGCATTGCCAGCAGATCGAGGGACGTGATCGTTCCCCTCTATTCGACATTGGTGAGGCCTCGTCTGGAGTACTGTGTCCAGTTTTGGACCCCACACTACAAGAAAGATGTGGAAAAATTGGAAAGCGTTCAGCAGAAGGCAAAAAAATGATTAGGGGACTGGAACACATGACTTACGAGGAGAGGCTGAGGGAACTGGGATTGTTTAGTCTTCGGAAGAGAAGAATGAGGGGGGGTTTGATAGCTGTTTTCAACTACCTGAAATGGGGTTCCTAAGAGGATGGATCTAGACTGTTCTCAGTGGTAGCAATTGACAGAACAAGGAGTAATGGGGGAGATTTAGGTTGGATACTAGGAAAAACTTTTTCACTAGGAGGGTGGTGAAGCACTGGAATGCGTTACCTAGGGAGGTGGTGGAATCTCCTTCCTTTGAGGTTTTTAAGGTCAGGCTTGACAAAGCCCTGGCTGGGATGATTTAGTTGGGGATTGGTCCTGCTTTGAGCAGGGGGTTGGACTAGATGACCTCCTGAGGTCCCTTCCAACCCTGATATTCTATGATTCTATGAACCACTGAGAACTACACTCTGGGAATGGTTTTCCAGCCAGTTATGCACCCACTTTATAGTAGCTCCATCTAGGTTGTATTTCCCTAGTTTGTTTATGACAGTGGTCCCCAACCTTTTCAGGGTCATGCCCCTTTTACCCCAGTCCACACAAACACACACACACTGGGAACCAGGCCAGGAGCAGGGCCATGGCTCCCAGCAGGGGATGGTTCGGGCAGGGGCAAGGGAGCCGAGGCTGGGGCTGGGGCCAGGAGCAGAGCTGGGGGTGGAGAGGTGCTGGGTTGCACTCCCTCCCTGCTTTCCATGGGGAATGCACCCCCCCAAACATTCCTCTTCTCCCCCCCCCCCGAGGGGCGTGCCCCATAATTTGGGGGCCACTGGTTTAAGAGAAGGTCATGCGAGATTGTATGAAAAGCCTTACTAAAGTCAAGATATACCACATCTACCACTTCACCCTGTCCACGAGGCCTGTTACCCTGTCAAAGAAAGCTATTAAGTTGGTTTGACACAATTTGGTCTTGACAATCCATGCTGACTGTTCGTTATCACCTTATTATCTTCTAGGTGTTTGCAAATTGCTTAATTATTTGCTCTATTATATTTCCGGTTATTGAAGTTAGGTTGACTGGTTTGTAATTCCCCGCGTTGTCCTTATTTCCCTTTTTGTAGATTCAAGCAGGTAACTGTGGTTTCATTTAATCTATTTAATTTTGTAATGGTATTGTTTTATTTTTGGACAGTGCTGCAACTTTGATACTGCAGTGAGATACAAAAAGCGAAAAGTTTATTAAAAGGCTGATTATATAACTCTGTGTTTTCTATTTGGATTTAGAAAGGTGGAGGGGGAAATATTTAGGCTTGGTATGCTGCTTGAAGATGTCAAAGAGAAAATTGATGACAATATATGTAGTCCACGTCCCTCTTCATTCACAACATCTCCTACGTCTCCTTCACTCACTCCATGTGAATCTGTGCATTCATCCTGTTCTCATCTTCGTGAGGTAACTCATCAAGTTCTATAATCTACAGACCAAACTCTTCTTTCAGTTACACTGATGCAAACCCCATTAATTAAAATAGGGTTGTGCAAGTATACCCAAGAGGAGAATTTGCCCTTATGTTTCTAAGAGTGAATTTCTTGCTACAATGCAGAATGTTAATTCAAGAAAGTAGTATATTTTATTCCTGAATTTAAACTTTAAGATATCTCATTAGCTATGTTGATCAAAACCTAAATATATGACTACAGCTGTGTTGCGGGAAAAGATTCCCAGTCTCAGTGGAAAAAAAATAACATTTGTATTCAGAAAATCAAAATATTCTAATCTGTGCAAAAATTGAAAAGCAGTTTTTGCAAGTGAATCACTGTCATTTAATAGAAAAAAATTATTAAAATGGTAACTTTCTGCTTCAGTGAGATTCATAAAAATCACAGTTTGGCTCAAAGGATCAAATTCTTTTGTGTCACAGAAAGGTGGTGAAAGTGGTAATGTTAAGTCCTGGATCATATGCTTGCAAAATGGAAATTGGTGGTTTCCCACTGTTCTACATGTGACCAAGCAATAGATTGCTAAATGCTTTCTAACTGTACTAATTTTTTGAAATACCATATGAATTCTGATGAGTCCTCCTTTGAATCCTGAATTGCATAGATATTCAGGAAATCTTGGGTTGCAGGAGGCAAGATTTTAGGGAATATAGTAAATGACAATCTGTTGTAAGTGTCTTTATGCTATCTATAATATGGTTACTTTGTACAGAGTCCTGTGGTTTCAAGCATTAGTGATCCTCCAGAAAGCTCTGCTACTGAAGTGAATTTTCATAATAATGAAAGGAACGAGGGAGATAATAGAAGTCATGCTATTGATGTGATCCCAAAGAAAAACAGTCAGCTTTCTTTACAAGATGACAATTGTGATCCTTTTCCTGAAATGTAAGTGTTGAACTTTGTGATAGGTATTGAAGTCATTTACTAAAATTGATTTATAATTGCTTACTAAATATGAAGACATTTATTGAGCATATCTGATCAAATGTCCACTGAAGTCAAAAGAATCTCATTAATTTGACTGAGTGTTAGATCACGCCACTGCATGGCCTCGATTGTCACCATAGATATTCAAGATGGAAAAGACATATTGGGAGACCTAATCCAACCATCCTGCCAGTGCACAATTATTCCCTTCGGTAATTTTTTTAAAAACAGGTTGAAGGTATGTCAATATCCAAAATCACTACCTATTCCATTTTTTGGTGACTCAGCAGAGTATTAGTATTTCTGTGAGTTATATCTTTGTTGAGTCCTGCCCTGTTGGAGAATCATATGATAATCATCTTGCTAAAAAACAGTGTTTTAAATGTGTTCGAAAAAACAGTATTTTAAAATAAAAATATTTTTTCCCTTAGCCCATTGGGATTACAAAAAAGAGATGCATTTGCCTATGTAAAAGGAATGGAGCCCCTGGAAAAAGCAGGACTGCTAGCAAATAAGCACTCTTCAGATGTAATGGTACAAGGTCTATTTTCATGCATAATTAAATTTTTTGGATGAGCTTTTTTGTTTATTTTATCCAATGGGATAATTTATATTAGATTATATTCTATTGTCCCAATGTTAAATTTGCACAACAAAGCAACTCAGCTGTTGTCATTGTTGAGGTACTACAGTATATCAGAACACTGCTGTACAAATGCCAAGTAAGATAATTCAGGTTTAGGAATGTTGCTGTCAAAACTTGTGAAACATTCATAATGTGCTTTGATTCTGAGGGGAACTGTTCTGGAAGAAGTTGCATAGGCAACTATTGGATTTTAAATAGTATCATTTGTGCTTGTTTAGGAAGTGAGGAAAAAAACATGAATCCATGCCAGATCCACTGAAACCTACACTAACAAAGTCATTTCACCTTTGTGTCTCACTTTTCTTATCTATAGAATGGGGATAATGTGCAGACTCTGTGCAGTCCATTTTACATAGCCTAGAATTGTGAGTGGATGATAAAGCAAGAAAAAGCATTGTCAAAACCATAGAAAAATTATATCCAAATATATGTGTTGCTCACACTGTATTTCTTGAGAAATACACAGTAATGTGAATAAATGTATAAAAATCTTACATTCTGGTTTGTGGTACAGCAGTGCTTCCTTCCACCTGAGGCAGACAATGGGTCTGGAGGCCTGGAATCCCACAGGCAGCTTATATTAAGTCAAAAATTTAACGCTGATCAAGAAAACCCAAAAGGGTAAGTGCTTTATGTATTTTGGCTGATTAAAAATATTTGTAAACAGCCAAAATGAGTGTATGCATTCATGGATACAAGTTTTGCTGTTTGACGATGTCTGAAATTTAATGCATTGTGGTAGGCTCAACTCAAAGTAAAGCTGGTTGTTTTTGAACATGGGAAGATCTGGTTGGAAACGATTATTGTGTCTTTACATTGTACACAGACAATAAATCACACAGGATGAAATCCTGACCCCGCTAAAAAATGGCAAAACTCCCTGTGACTTCAGTGACAGCATTTCACTCAGTGAAATACAACCCTATCCAGAGGACCAGCACAAGGCCTTCTACATCTCTTAAGTTCCACTTACACATTATTTTGAGGGCTCAAGTAGAGCATAGGTCTTGTGTTGGCCTTCTGCACAGAAGTGAATTTTCACCCCTGGTAACTAAAAGTTAAGTAATAAATTAGTTCTACAATCATATTAAAAATATTGGAGACAAAATCCAACATCCAGATTAAAAAAGGGACTTGGCTGAACAGTGACAAATACAAGTCAAAAAGATACATTTGTGTAGACCTTCAGCATTAAGTTTGGTTGTTTTACTTACTTTTGTCACATCAGTACTTCTGTATGCTGTCTTGTTTGTTCAGGAATTTAAACTTCTGGCAAATGACATCTCCACCCAAAACCAAGCCTTATAATATGTGCAATTTGGAACACAAAATTATTAATCTAAATGTGCGGCAAGAGCAAGGTAGGAGCAAGAGGAAAATGCTTTTATTCAATAATTTGTATCATTTCATAACTCTGGTAAAACTCACCCACTTTCCAATTCTTTCTTTTTCCCCCCGATCATTTTAGGCAATTTAGCACATCCCTCAGATCATTGTTTTTGTGGAAGGGTAGAAAACTGTTCAAATGCACATGATGATGCTCTATATCCCAAATGGAAAATACACTGGTCAAAAAATGCAAACAAAGAACTTTGTTCCTGTTCTGTCAATAGGTGAGCATGTGCTGACTATCGCCCTAAGCTCTAAAACAACACAAAACATTAACAAACTTCAAAAATAGTCCAGAGGGTGTTATTAGAGTAACTGTCTCCTTCAAACCTTTGTGCCTGTCTGTGTTCATGTGTGCACATGTATATAAATACACACACCTAAGATTTCTTAAGTGCTTTGCTGAATAGAGGTGGGGTTACTCACAGGCTTAACTTTAAACACGTGTTTTAGTGCTCTGCTGAATCAGGGTCTTAATGCCATGATCCATACTATAATTCAAGGTGTAATACGATTTTTCCCCAAGATTAGATCATTTAGTATGGATATATTTCATATTATGAATAAATCTATTTTCCTGAATTAATAATTTGGCAACATTAATAGCATAGGTATTAATATGCTCAAAAACTTTTCATACAATTGGTAACATTTAATTCAGATCTTGTACTATTTTTGTTTTTAACACGTAGAAATAAAAACACAGAGGACAGAAAAACTGATAGTGAAAAGTCAAAATGTGGACAGTATTCAGTCTTCATTCAAGAAAAAGCAGTGGCGCTAGATTTGTCAGGCACTAACCTTTGTAAGTAGAGATTGTCTACAGTGGCCAGAACTATATTTAACTACTACTGAGTCCTTGTAGTAATTTGATGTCATCTCACAACACCTGCAGAGTATGAAGATCTTAATGGACTTTTATCAAACTTTACTGGCTAAGCTACTAGGACCCCATTTTCAAACAGGCTTTCAAAAAAGCATCCATGACACTTCCATGTGTAGAAGGGCACTGATGTGTACAAAATTCCATTTTGCTCATGCATGTGCAGGATTTTGTATATGCTAACTAGTGCACTCCCAATTTCAGCATATCTTTGAGGGTAGTTTGAAAAGTTGGCCCCTAAAGTGTTTCAAAATTTCTGGGCCAGATTATTTCCTCCCCCATCGAAATAAGTGGAGATTTTTATGAGAAAATCTCTGCCTGGCATCCCTTGTTGAGATTATTCCCCATCATTCTGCTGATGGGAAGGAGGGTAGAAATGCCATCTTAAACCTCATGGATCCTTCATACACCCCTTGTGGCCTCCCCTTAATAGCCGCATTCCATTGGAGTCACACTGCCAAGGATGTCCCCTGCCCCATTGGGCAGGGCAGCTCCCAGGTCCCTCAGAAGTTCAGTTAACTTCTCTGGGGACAGAGGAATGACAACAGGCAGTCTTTCTTCCAGCCAACCCTGACTCCACACCTTCCCACTGCACTGTCTTGGGTCGAGGATGGTACTGTGAAGGTGGGTGTACTGCATGTGTGAATTGGAAGGCATGAGCTGTTTCTGGGTTTGATTTCAAATCAGGGGATTAGGGGAGGGATCGCTCAGTGGTTTGAGCACTGGCCTGCTAAACCCAGGGTTGTGAGTTCAATCCTTGAGGGTGCCATTTAGGGATCAGGGCAAAAATTGGGGATTGGTCCTGCTTTGAGCAGGGGGTTGGACTAGATGACCTCCTGAGGTCCCTTCCAACCCTGATATTCTATGATTCTATGATCAGACTATATGGGCTTGTTGTCCCACCTGAGTTCTGGGATGCCTTTTGCTCCTCTTTTCTCTATGATGCCTTTCCATTTAGACACACATTGGTAACTGGTACTTTAACTCTGTTACCAGTGCTGTTATATGGATCAGCTAGTACAAGGTGTTATATGAGTGGCACACTCAACACTCTCCTCTACTTTTGTCATAAATATAAAGGGAAGGGTAACCACCTTTCTGTATACAGTGCTATAAAATCCCTCCTGGCCAGAGGCAAAACCCTTTCACCTGTAAAGGGTTAAGAAGCTAAGGTAACCTAGCTGTCACCTGACCCAAAATGACCAATGAGGGGACCAGATACTTTCAAATCTGGAGGGGGAGGGAGGGGAACAAAGGGTTCTTTCTGTCTGTGTGATGATTTTGCCAGGAACAGATCAGGAATGCAAGCCTTACAATTCCTGTAAAGTTAGTAAGTAATCTAGCTAGAAAATGACAGGTTTCAGAGTAGCAGCCATGTTAGTCTGTACTCGCAAAAAGAAAAGGAGTACTTGTGGCACCTTAGAGACTAACCAATTTATTTGAGCATAAGCTTTTGTGAGCTTGATTATCACTACAAAAGGTTTCCTTCCTGCCCCCCGTTAACCTGCTGGTAATAGCTCACCTTAAGTGATCACTCTCCTTACAGTGTGTATGGTAACACCCATTGATTGTTTCATGTTCTCTATGTATATAAATCTCCCCACTGTATTTTCCACTGAATGCATCCGATGAAGTGAGCTGTAGCTCATGAAAGCTTATGCTCAAATAAATTTGTTAGTCTCTAAGGTGCCACAAGTACTCCTTTTAGCTAGAAAATGCGTTAGATTTTCTTTTGTTTAATGGCTTGTAAAATAAGCTGTGCTGGAGGGAATGTATATTCCTGTTTTTGTGTCTTTTTGTAACTTAAGGTTTTGCCTAGAGGGATTCTCTATGTTTTGAATCTGATTACCTGTAAAGTATTTACCATCCTGATTTTACAGAGGTGATTCTTTTACCTTTTCTTTAAATAAAATTCTTCTTTTAAGAACCTGATTGATTTTTCATTGTTCTTAAGATCCAAGGGTTTGGGTCTGTGTTCATCTGTACCAATTGGTGAGGATATTATTATCAAGCCTTCCCCAGGAAAGGGGGTGTAGGGCTTGGGAGATATTTTGGGGGGGACGTCTCCAAGTGGTCTCTTTCCCTGTTCTTTGTTTAAAACGCTTGGTGGTGGCAGCCTACTGTTCAAGGACAAGGCAAAGTTTGTACCTTGGGGAAGTTTTTAACCTAAGCTGGTAAAAATAAGCTTAGGGTCTTTCATGCAGGTCCCCACATCTGTACCCTAGAGTTCAGAGTGGGGAAGGAACCTTGACAACTCTCTTTTGTGGTCCCCTTGGTTTCCACTGGTTTTAGAGAGGCAGGGTCCAACCTTAGGCAAGGGAGGCTTGTCTTGTGTAAAGGCACAGGCCTGACACTGGTGAGATCTGAGTTCAGTTCCTAGCTTCGACACAGGCCTCCTGTGTGACTTTGTGCAAGTCACTGCATCTCTCTGTACCTCAGTTCCCCATCTGTAAAATGGAGATACTTCTCTGCATCACAGGGATGTTGTGAGGAGAAATTCATTAATGTTTGTGAGGCACTCAGATCCTAGAGTGCTGGAAACCATGTGGGTGCCTAGATATAGAGCTGCAGCACCCAGCTTATGAGCTGTAATATTTATGTAAGACCTCTTTGATACAATTTTTTTTAGGCAGTGATTCAGAAGACATCTCATTCTGTGATTCCTTTCATGAGTCACACAGTGATGAATTTCTGGAACACAGGACTAAAAATTATAAAACACGTAGAGCTGGATTAAAAGAACAAAGCAAAGGTATAGTGGTTTCATAGCTCCTAAAACATGTTTGTGTGGAAATGTTGTCTGCAGTGTAATATTTTACCTATATCACTTGTTTGCAGGTCTCAGCTGGAGGTGCGATAGGGGAAACAGAGATTGGTTTAAACTTGGGAATTATAAAGAATTTGTTCAGTCCTGCACCTTATGTAGAAATAAAAACCTCAGTTCAACTCGTGAGTATAGTGTGCTGCCAAAAAGGTTACAAACCACAAGCTAAGCTTTACATGGCACAAACCCGTGAGTGGAATACACATAGGGACCAGCACTCGAAGAAGAACTAAATATTTAGTTCCAAAGCTACATAAGGAGCAGTAACCCAAGTCTAGCCTCACCTCAGCTATTCCACAACCACAGTGGAACTATCCATTTTTCACTTGGTGGGAGCGATAACATTTCCAGTTTTCCACCAACATCTTCAAAATGCCGGTCACAGGCACCATCCTATACCAGCTGTCATTTGCTGTTGGCCCACTAGGCAGTATGGTCTAGAGCAGGGGTAGGCAACCTATGGCACGCGTGCCAATGGCGGCATGCGAGCTGATTTTCAGTGGCACTCACACTGCCCAGGTCCTGGCCACAGGTCCAGGGGGCTCTGCATTTTAATTTAATTTTAAATAAAGCTTCTTAAACATTTTAAAAACCTTATTTACTTTACATACAACAATAGTTTAGTTATATATCATAGACTTATAGAAAGAGACCTGCTAAACACGTTAAAATGTATTACTGGCACGCGAAACCTTAAATTAGGGTGAATAAATGAAGACTCGGCACAGCACTTTTGAATGGTTGCCGACCCCTGGTCTAGAGCAATGAACAAGAATTCCTCAGTTCTTATGCTGCCTCTGCCACTGGCTTGTGTTAACTTCAGCAAGTCAGTGAGAGCCTGGTTTTCAGAAATGTCCAGCACCCGCGGCAACCTTTGAAGTCTCTTAAATCTCTGCCTCAGTTTCCCCATCTGTACAATGGAAATGAGGTTAGTTATCTGTTTTACAGGGCCAGAGTGAATATAAATTAGCTAATGTTTCTACATGTTGGTTGGAAATGTAAAGTGTTATGTAAGTCTACATCGTATTAATGCATTTATTATGATAATGCTAAGTTGTCATTACAGTATGTTCTCTCAACAGCCTTACAATACAGGGATTGGAATATAAATTTCTGCACTAGTTGTCAAAGAAACAAATGCAGCAGGGAATCTGACAAGAATAATATTGGTAAATGATCCCAGACTGTCGGTCTTAATTATGTTAAAAATATTTTGCAGTTATGCCTTATAGATCATGTGCAAACTTTTTAAAGACATGTTGTATAGATAATATAATGAAATGTACAATAACAAACTGAAGTCTGATCTGATTAATGAAATGGATTTGGCTAAAGAGGGAAGGACAAGGAAGAGAGCCCAGCATTTTGAAACACTGCTGGAATGATTATATGAGAAGCAAACATTGTACTCAGGGAATTCAAGAAATGCATCTAGGGCTGGGCTATTTTTTATACTAATTCAGGATTCCAAAGTGCTTCACAAACTATGTACATAGAGCACCAATGAAATGCACTTGGAATTGCATAGTACATTGGAAAAGAATGGCACAGTGATCCCCAGGAACAATCTAGGACTGTTTTCTCTTTCTATCTTGACTTCCAGTTAGTGGGTACCTCAGAACATTATTAACTTATTTATAACTAAAATATGGGTGCTCCTTTCCATTTTCCTGTTTGATATTTAGGGGACGTCTTAAATGTCTGTACAGAGCATGGGAGAGGGGAGCTGTTAAAGAAAGTGGCTTGACTTCTACAGCTTATACATAGCACACATAATAAAAGGTGGAAGAGATGAATGAAATATGTTTGGTACAGGAGAGGGGGCAAGGAAAAAAGATGAGAGGCAGATCAAGATATTTCACCTTTACCCCTTCTTTCCCTGCCATTTACTTCAATTTCATTTAATCTTTTTACCGTGTTCCTCCTCCTCCTTTGTTTTTTGCCTTTTCGGGATTTATTATCCTTCTCATATCAGTTTTTTTGAACCATCATGCCCTACAGGGCTTATTCCTAGAGATTATGTTGATGCATTTGCATGCAGTTTTTCCAGCCTCAAATATTTAAAAATTATGAGTCAGGCCCCCACAAAAAGCTTAAGATTTTAAAAAATTATACAATTTTGAATTCTTTTGTCTTCTCATTTTGAAGCATTTTGGGTGCACTTACGTCACAATTTCATTCTTTTCTCCACAATTATAAGGGCTAGAAAGGTAATTTTTTAAATGAAATCTGAGATTCTCACGTATTCAAAAAACTTCTGCCACTGGGGCTTTAAGAAAAACAGCAGTCATGATAAAGACATGATAAAATCATGCGAGTTGGCAAAGCAGTGCATGTTTAAAGAATGTTGGGTTTAATTATTAAATTGATTTAGTAAAGAAATACATCTTTTGGATATTTTTGTTGGTATTTTTCTAATGAAAATTAGAAAACTAGAGTGGGCATTTCCAGTGGAGACGTTTTTGCAGGGATTCCATTGACTGGAGCTGCTGAGTTAGCAAATGTCAGGTCACACAAGGATTCTAAGAGCCAAGGCTGTGGAATAGTAAACTGTTAAAATCCACTTTGTATTGATGAACAATTTAACTGCAATTCATAGGGGTGAAAGAGGTACAGCGTCAAGACTGTATGATGCTCTCTGGTAACCTACCTAAAAACAGACAACTGGCTCTGATCTTTTACCGTTGTGTGCACATAATTCCATGCCTAATTTGTCTGTTCCATTACTGCAGTTGGCCATGGTAACTAAGTGCACACACTTTTAAAAAACCAGCCTATTCTGTCATTGGTGCTAAATATAAGAAAGTATAGTTTTCTATATATTTGTGTTATTTTGTTTACTCTAATTATGGCCTCCAAAATTTCAGCTTCTTCACAGAAGAAAAGAATTGCCACCGATAGTGTTTGTACAAGTAAGCAACCAGATCCATTTGCATACAGACTTTCTGACAAGTAAGTGTTACCAGTAGCTTTATATAAATTAGTACCACAGAAGATGTGACTATTGAAGATATGTAGTGTGGGCCAAATTCACTAATGTCATAAGTGGCACAACTCCATACCTGTGCAATATGTCCTATATATTAGAATAGTAGTCACTAATGAAAGTAAAATATATAATGTAAATGCAAACTTGAACAGATTTAACTAGATTTTTTTCTGAAACTTTTCAACTACATGGAAGAACTAGAAAATTTGCTAATTCTTTTAGTGTAGTATCCACCCAAGAGGTCTCTTTTCATTAACTAAATGTGTCATTATCATTCCAGATAACAAGCCTGGCAGTGACAGCTACGTTGTTTGTAGGAATAATGATATTGCAGTACTGTTTATCCATCTCAGAAATGTCTTTTCCTATTTTTGCTTGTTACTAACATTAAATTATGTCTGGAGAATATGAAGTAGGACAGATTCTTAATTATAGTGTTGACAATGTGTGGGGAGGTAGGGAAGATTGGCAAAGAAATTAAATAAATGAAAACCTTTTGGGGCTTCTCTCCTGCTTCCAGAGCAGGCAGTGCTGAAAATTCTAATGAGGATAATTCAGTGATGCCAGATTCCCTGCCCCTTCCCTGAAGGTTTGTCTGTCTGTGACTATAAGATGTATGCTATAAATGTAACACTAACTATGCAGTTGTATTTTATGATTAAACAAATGAAGAACTCTACTGAAATTATGATACAAGGGTGCTAAAAAGTTATAGACATTGCATACACATTGTTTAAACACATTTTCTTTGTTTTGTAACTATAAAATGTTTTTTTGTATATATTTTATGTATTATCTTCTAGAGACAATTTAGAGGCTCCCAAAACCTGCTACTCAAGGATGCATGATACAATTATCTTTTCACCTCAATACCTAGCCAGCAGGAAGGTTTATGGAAGTAAATCAATGATCAATATTAGAAACAAACACATCAGTGATACTGACACAAAGGTAAGAATTTAGAGTGTGATTTTAAAAAATGCCTAAGTGACTCGGGAGCAACAAGTCCCACTGACTTTCAGTAGCACTTTTGAAAATCTCACCTGTAAATGCTAATGATTATAATCCAACTTGTCTTGCGTTCAGTGCCTTATAGGGTGCTAAAGGTGTCTTGTTGGCTTTTAAATAGGAAAGTGTGTTATTTATTAACTTGTCATGTTGAAACTGGCTTATTCTTAACTTTTTTTTTGCTTTGGTAAAAAACTGTTACTCACTTTCTCGTAACTGTTGTTCTTCGAGATGTGGTGTTCATGTACATTCAATCAGGTGTGTGCGCGCTTTGTGCACACCAGCCAGAAGATTTTTCCCTTAGTAGCGTCCATAGGGTCGGCCTGGGCACTCCCTGGAGTCGTGTCTTCATGGCACCCAATATAGCGCCTTGCCAACCCCCCCCCCCCTCAGTTCCTTCTTGCTGGCTGTTCCGACAGAGGGGTAGGAGGGCAGGTATTGGAATGTACATGACACATCTCGAAGAACAACAGTTATGAGAAGGTGAGTACCCGTTTTTTCTTCTTCAAGTGCTTGTTCATGTCCATTCCAATCAGGTGACTTGCAAGCCAAAGTTCAGGAGGTGGGGTTGGAGTCATCCACTGATTGGAGTATGGCTCTTCCGAAGGCCACATTGTCTCTGGCCTGTTGTGTGATCACATAGTGTGACATAAAAGTGTGAATTGAGGACCACGTTGCCACTCTGCAGATTTCCTGAGTGGGGACCTGTGCCAGGAATACTGCTGAGGAGGCCTGAACTCTGGTGGAGTGTGTGGTGATTGGCGGAGCGGGCACCTTAGCACTCCCGAATGCACGTGATCCACGACGAGATGGGTTGGGATGAGATAGGGAGACCTTTCATCCTGTCTGTCACTGCTACGAATAACTGGATGGACTTTCGGAATGGCTTAATTCTCTCTATATAGAAGGCCAGCGCTCTGTGGACATCCAATGAGTGAGGCCTCTGCTTCCTTCCGCAGGAATGTGGCTTAGGATAGAATACTGGGAGGAAGATGTCCTGGTTGATGTGAAACTGGGAGACAACCTTAGGGAGAAAAGCCGGTTGAGGCCTGAGCTGAACCTTGTCCTTATGGAATACCGTGTAAGGAGGCCCTGAGCTCTAACACTCTCCTAGCTAAGGTTATCGCCACCAGAAATGCCACCTGGTATGAAAGATAAAGCAGGGAGCACATTGCCAGTGGCTCTAATGGTGGACCATAAGTCTGGAAAGGACCAGATTAAGGTCCCAAGCAGGGATAGGCTGTCGTGTTTGCGGGTAGAGTCTGTCAAGACCTTTAAGAAAATGGCTAACCTCAGGGTTCGCAAAGACTAGTGGCCATCTACGCCCTGATGGAATGCAGAGATGGCGGCCAAGTGAACCCTTATTGACGACATAGACAGAACCTATTGTTTAAGATGGAGGAAGTAATCCAGTATAAATGGCACCGAGGCAAGCGTCGGTGACTGATGGTGCTGCTCCGACCAGAGAGAGAATCTCTTCCTCTTGGCAAGGTACGTTGCTCTTGTGGAGGGCTTTCTACTGCCAAGGAGAACTTGTCTGACTTGATCGGAACAGAACAGTTCCACGGCATTTAGCCATGGAGCATCCATGCTGTGAGCAACTCAAGGTTCGGGTGCCAGAGGCGGCCGTGATCCTGCGTCATCAGGTCCAGGACAAGCGTTAGGGTGACCGGAGTCTCCACAGACATTTCTAGGAGTGATGTGAACCAGTGCTGACATGGCCAGGCCAGAGCTATCAATATGATTAGGGCTCGGTCCCTGTGGCTCTTGAGGAGCACGTCGTGGACCAAAAGAACTGGTGGGAACGCGTAAAGCAGACGGCCCCCCCCATGGAAGAAGGAACACATCCACGATGGAACCCGGGCTGTGATTCAGAAAGGAGCAAAATAGTTGACACTTCCTATTGCTGCGCGTGGCTAACAGGTCTATTTGGGGAAAGCCCCAGAGATGGAAAATTTGAGCTCACTATGTCCAGCCAGAGGGACCACTCGTGGCCATGAAAAAATCGGCTGAGACGGTCCACCAGCTCATTCGGTATCCCAGGGAGGTATGATGCCTGCATGTGTATCGAGTGCTCCACACAGAAGTCCCACAGCATGAGGGCTTCCTGGCACAGGGGAGAGGAATGTGCACCCCCATTTGTTGATATAAAACATTGCTGTGGTGTTGTCCGTAAGGACTGATACACATCCACCTGATATGTGGGCTCTGAAAACCTGGCACTCCAGGCGCACCGCTCTCAGTTCTCCAATGCTGATATGCTGAGCTAGGTCCGCCTGAGACCAGAGACCTTGTGTCGTGAGGTCTCCCAAATGTGCTTCCAATCCCAGATCCAAGGCATCTGTCACTAACGAGAGGACTGGCTGGAGGCTGGCGAAGGGCACTCCTGCACAAACTACCTGTGGGTCGAGCTACCAGAGGAAGGAGTCTAATATTGGGCAGGGCAGGGTTACAATGCTGTCCAAAGCGTCTCAAGCCAGTCAATAAACCGATGCTAGCCATGACTGGAGTGGGCGAAGTCTGAATCTGGTATGCTGTACTATGTAGGTACAAGCGGCCATATGCCCCAGCAGTTTCAGGCAGTTTCTTGCTGTGGTCGTAGGGAACTGTCTGAGGCCTCGTATGATGTCCCCCAGAGACTGAAACCTGGCTTCTGGGAGGTACACCCTGGATTGAGTCGAGTCTAGCACTGCGCCTATAAACTCTATCCTCTGCACTGGGGACAGTGTGGATTTGGCCTCGTTGAGAAGGAGACCTAGTTTGAGGAAGGTCCTTCTTATGAAGCCGACCTGCTCCTCCACGTGAGATCTGGAGTGGCCTTTGATCAGCCAGTCATCGAGGTACGGGAAAACCTGTATCTGCTGCTTGCGCAGGAACGCCACAACGACTGCCATGCAATTGGTGAAAACATGAGGTGCTGCTGACAGGCCACAAGGGAGAACAGTAAACTGATAGTGGCTGTTGTTCACCATAAACCTGAGGTATCATCTGTGAGGTGGAACTATTGCTATGTGAAAATACACGTCCTTCAAGTCGAGGGCGGCATACCAGTCTCCTGGATCCAATGAAGGGATAATGGAGGTCAAGGAGACCATGCAGAACCTGAGTTTCTTGACAAACTTGTTGAGCTCCCACAGGTCCAGGATGGGTCTGAGGCCACCCTTGGCTTTCAGTATTAGGAAATACCGGGAGTAGAAGCCCTTGCCCCTTTGCTCCTGAGGAACTTCTTCCACTGCCACTACCAACAAGAGGGTGTGAACTTCCTGTATTAGAAGTTGCTCGTGAGAGGGGTCCCTGAAGAGGGACAGGGAAGGGGGGTGGAAGGGTGGGAGGGCACAGAATTGGATGGAGTATCCCCTCTCTACCGTGCGGCGCACCCAGCGGTCCGAGGTGATATGGGACCAAGCATGGTAGAAAGGGGATAGATGGGACGAGAAGGTAAGAGGGGTTGGATCCAGTTGTGGTACTGGTGTGCCATCCTCGACCGCACCTTTAAAAGCGGTTCTGAGGCTGGGTGGAGGCTTGGGCTGGCCAGAGCTCTGCCCCGAGGAGGGGTGCTGCCACCTCCTACCGCTCCTATTCCTCCTATGAGGAGCATCTTGGTGGTTCTGGGGTTGGTAGAACGTGGAGGGAGGCTGTGGTCAGAAATGCCTACGCTGGGTGGCTGGTGTATGGAGCCCCAAAGATCTTAGGGTGACCCTTGAATCCTTCCGACTATATAGTCTCTTATGCGTTTTGTTGGAAAAGAGGGCCGGACCCTCGAAGGGGAGGTCCTGGATTGTTTGCTGGATCTCGTGGGCCAGACTGGAGACCTGCAACCAGGAGCCCCTTCTCATACAACCCCCGTGGTCATCATATGTGAGGCTGCATCTGCTGCGTCCAATGCCGCCTGTAGGGAAGCTCCGGAGACCAGCTTTCCCTCCTCCACTAATGCAGAGAACTCAGTGCGAGAGTCCTGTGGCAGGAGCTCCACGAACTTGGCCATCGCAGCACAGGTGTTGTGTGCATATCTGCTCCCGATGGCCTGCTGGTTCGCGATGCGGAGCTGTAGTTCCCCAGTAGAATAGACCTTCCTGCTGAACAGGTCGAGTCTTTTCACCTCCCTATTCTTAGGGGAGGGGCCCTGGAAGCTCCCACTGATTGGCCGCATCAACCACCAGTGAGTCGGGGGGTGGATGGGTATATAAATGTTCATATCCCTTAGAAGGGACAAAGTAGGGTCCTTGTTTGGTGCTGGTTCGCACTCCGTCGGCGCCGGAGCACTGCGGACTGACGATGAAGTACTCAGCATGGGTTCTGCGGATCCGGGCTCAGAATGGGGTCACAGTGCCGCTTCCATCAGCAGGATCTTAAGTCTCTGCTCCCGGTCTTTGATGGTCCTAGGTCGAAAACTCTTGCAGATCCTGCATGTGTCCTTTTGGTGGCTCTCCCCGAGGCACCGCACACAAGAAGTGTGGGTCACTCTTGGGCATAAACTTGCACAGTCCTCACAGAATTTGAACCCTGGGGACCCGGGCAAACCCCAGAGGTGGGGAAGACATTGTTGGGAGAGGAACCCCCCAAACAAAACTAAACTACGACAAGAACTATTTCTAACTAACTATTTACAACAACAGTGAGCAATGTTCCAGCTAGCTGCCACTGGTGGTAAGAAGGAACTGAGGGGTGGGGGGTTGGCAGGGCGCTATATTGGGAGCCATGAAGGCACGACTCCAGGGGGGGCCCAGGCCGACCCTACGGACTCTACTAAGGGAAAAATCTTCTGGCTGGTGTGCACGGGGCGCACACACACCTGATTGGAATGGACATGAACAAGCACTCGAAGAGGAATAGTAGGTTCCATTTTACTCCAATAAAACCAATATATCCCTAAATAAACTTCAGCACAAGGCATAAGTATTGTCATTGACCCAGCTGCAGGGTGCCAGTCAGGAAGTTGAGATACATCAGTCACTCTTAGAGATCTGGAGTGAGATTCTGTGCTATGCCTCTAAAATCCACAATACAGAACTTGCAGCTTAGATAGACAGGAGGTAGACACTTTCTTGAACTGGGGCTGCTTTGTTGCCTACGGTGTAATTTAGACAGCCCTGGAGGCCTGTCTATATTACAGCAGTCTCCTTGGGATTCCCAGTATCTCCACAGTGCTATATCTAGAGCTTCTCCCTCAACACACCTCTCCCTCCTGCTGTATGCCCCTTACACCAGAACTTGGGAGAGGATCCTTGGAAGGCAGTCTTATGGCTATTGCCTGCAGCACCTGCACTGGGGGAATCGAATCCTCCCTTGGGTGGATACAGGGATTTTAGGGGTCCTTTTACAGAGTAAAGGGGCTAAAGCTGGGGCAGAAATCTGAGGCTAAAGTTTGGGCTGTTACGCTTTACATACCACAAGCTAAGAAGCAGTCACACTCTAGGCACTTCATGCACCAGACTGTAGTCCTAGGTGGCTCCTAAATGCCACACTCATGCAGTGGGAAAAGGATACTTTAGAGCTAGCACTATGGAAGTGTGGAAATCCCATGGGTGCAATGGCTTAAACAGTTAAAAAATATAAAGTATTAGCTAACTTCGGCCCTGTGGCAGTCCACCACGGGACTCCAGCGTCAGAGTAACCTGAAGGGCTTCTCAGTTCTAGTCCTTCCAGTCCACCCCTTTCCTGGTGCCAGAATTCAGTCGTGTTGTTGTCGGATCTCATTCAGGACCCCTGTCTGTTGTCCTGTCTATTGTCTGTACATGCAGTTGCATCACACTTCTTAACTACAGGGTACTGCTGGCTCCCTGTTATCAATAGCTTGTGTTCCTACTCAGCTTTTCACAGTCAAGTCCTAAGCTGCTATCTCCAGCTTGCTCTTGCTGTCAGGCTGTCATCGGGCTTTCTTCTTGAGCCAGATACCCACAAGCCCTCAGGTTGTTGCTTCTTTTTCCTGTTCCTCAGAGAGCTCCCTTACTGCCCAGATGCTTAACTAGGTCCCTATTCCTTCCAAAATAGCTCACCAGCCCCCAATCCTTTTCTTCCAGTTCCTGTCAGAGGAGAAAAGGGTCCCCACTCATGGACAACCAGTTTCATTATGGTTCAGTTGAGGAATTTATTTCATCAAGATTTATTGGCAAAATATAATTGATGTTTCAGACTTTAAAAATGTCATTTGAGGATATACTTTTCTAACCTTTTTACTGCATGACTACCTAAAGTATTATTTTAGATACGCTCAATGTCTTATTTGTGGGTGTATCATACCATACTTTTTTAACCAACAGCAGGGAATAGATTCATTCTCAAATGTTTAATGTTTACTACAATTAACATTGTGTGCATTACTTCGGGTGGCTTTAGTGTGGATTCATGAGTGCATTTGCAGACACAGAAATCATGAAACCAAATATCCAAAAACAACCGGACGTACGCTTCTCCAAGTCCAGGGCCGAGGGGAGGCACGGTGGTGGATTATAGAGCAAGCTTACTCCATAGTGGCAATTCCTGTTGCGTGGAACTCTGCCTGGCTCCCCTCTCTGGGTGTTGCAATGTGGCACGTGGGGTCGCAGCACCACTCAGGTCTGGTCCTGCGGGCCAGGAGCTGTTGCTGTGTGGCAAGCTCTCCAGCCACCTCCCAGCCCCCTGGAGACTGGGCCAGGGTTAGGATGGTCATGCTGGGGCAGAGGGTGATGCTGTGGGTGGTTGGTGCCCCATCAGTTTAGTATAGTGCACCCATTGAATCAGCAGGCTACATTAGCCTTTTCTGCTATTTCTTCCCCTTATTTTGATTAATGGCTGAGGGCCACCTTTCTCTATGCTAAAAGAGTTTCTTTGTAGTTGTGGAAGAGAATGACATATAGCAGACCTGGTACCCTCCAGTACACATCCTCCTCCCCAACTCTGCATAGATTTCTTAGGTACACAGCTTTATATGTGACCATTGAAAAGGCTGCACACAGAAGAATACAAGCACCTGCCCTGCCAAAAAACCCCAAAACCCTACCTGCAGCACTTTTCAAAATACTATAAGGTAGACTTGTTGAAAAGGTTACATAGATCCCAGATTGAACATTCCTTCCCCTTCTGTTTTTTTGTGTTTGGGAACATTTATCTTTAAGCCTATGTATTATCAGAGAAAGTAGATAGTAACTATCCTACAATTTGACTGTTTTATGCCTAACAGATTTTAAACTCTACTTTGGATCATGCAATACAGACTGCAACCAGTTTGAAGGAAACTACAGAACGAATGGTACAAGTAGTTGCAGAAGATCTAGCTAAAGTCAAAACTCATCGAACTAAGCAGTTTTTTAGCTGGCCTGTTTCAAACATTTGAATTTGTCAGCTGAAATGTAGAGACAGAACTCTGAGTTGTGAAAAATTGGATTAACAAATAGTACAAAAGTTAGGAGAGCAGCTGCCCTTATGTGTGGTATTAGCAACAGGTTAAGAGCAGAAAAACATATCAGAGTGCCAGGTTTATAAACCAAGAGCCCTTGAAAGTTGTCACATCTGTTAGTGAAGAATGGCCATATAGGTGACTTCCCTCAGCCTTCAATAATGGTAGTTCTTTATAGAATTGCTCTCGGTAACCAAGCTTAGCTGTAGTTTCTAAAATGTGTAATTTGGGGCCAGGAGGAGAACATCTCATTCATCAGTGTGTTCTCAGCAGTATCACAGCCCAGCTCTGTATCCTGCTTGGTACTGAACATCACAGAGGGAAATAACTGAAACCCTTTGTTTCTGGATAATCTTTTAAAAATGAGTTTTAGCTGTGACATTGAATATGTCCTTCAAAAATTGACAAAGAATAGGTTGTATTGTTAAGCATACGCTTCTGTGCATCTCAGTAAATGCTCTTTCATCACTCCTGTTTATATTCCAAAATGTCAGTATCTGTACAGTGACATTCTTAGTATCTGTTGGATTTAGCTTTCATAAAACAGCAAATACAAATCTTCAGCTATTTCAGCATTATGAATAAAAAAATTGCAAATGGGATAAGCTTCTCCTATGCCTGTACAGAAATTTGTCACTAGTAAACTGATTGTATATGTATTCTGAAATGCAGTGAGAGTGGTTTAGTGCATGAAGCTTGGCGATTAAGGACGAATCACACATAGATACTACTAGCATTCTTTTTAATAACTTCACACATTAGGGAGATTATATTTTGTTAACTCCCAAATATGCATGGGTAAAGGGGCAGGGGTCTCATAACTGGGCTCAAAGATTGTGACCATAGTTAAAAAAAAACAAAGGTCAAGTATACCAAGTAATACTTGGAAGAAGATTGCTCTTACTTTTCCCCATCTAGGGTTGGGTTAGATGTCTGAACAATGTTCATCTATACCGTGTCTAGATTTGATTTTGACAACTAGAAACTAGTTGAGAATTTGAAAGTAGAAGGCAGCTTGGGTCAAAGTGATCATGAAGTGGTAGAGTTCATGATTCTAAGGAGTGGTAGGAGGGAGAACAGCAAAATAAAGACAATGGATTTCAAGAAGGTAGACTTGAGCAAACTCAGGGAGTTGGTAGGTAAGATCCCCTGAGAAGCAAGTCTAAGGGGAAAAACAATTGAAGACACTTAACAGTTTTTCAAAGAGACATTATTAAGGGCACAAGAGCAAACTGTCCCACTGCATAGGAAAGACAGGAAGTATGGCAAGAGAACACCTTGGCTTAACCAGATGATCTTCAATTAAATCAAAAGAGAATCCTACAAAAAGTGGAAACTAGGTCAAATTACAAAGCATGAATATAAACAAACAAGTATGTAGGGAAAAAAATAGAAAGGTCAAGGGACAAAACAAAATCAAACTAGCTAGAGACAAAGGGTAACAAGAAAACATTCTACAAATACATTAGAAGCAAGAGAAAGACCAAGGACAGGGTAGGCCTGTTACTCAATGAAGGAGGAAAAATAACAGAAAATGTGGAAATGGCAGAGGTGCTTAATGATTTCTTTGTTTTGATTTTCACCAGGAAGGTTGGTGGCAATTGGATGTCTAACAGTAAATATGAGGCAGGATCAGAGGCTAAAATAGGGAAAGAACAAGTTAAAAAGAAATTAGATGTCTTCAGGTCACCAGGGCCTGATGTAACACATCCTAGAATACTCAAGGAGCAGACAGAGGAGATACCTGAGCCATTTGTGATTATCTTTGAAAAGTCATAGAAGACGGGAGAGATTTCAGAAGACTGGAAAAGGGCAAATATAGTGCCAATCTATAAAAAGGGAATTACAGACCAGTCATCTTAACTTCTGTATCCGGAAAGATAATAAGGTGATAAGTAACAGTCAGCATGGATTGTCAAAAAACAAATTGTATCAAACCAACCCGATAGCTTTCTTTGACAGGGTAACAAGCCTTTGTGGATGGGGGGAAATGGTAGACGTAGTATATCTTGCCTTTAGTAAAGCTTTTAATACAGTCTTACATGACCTTCTCATACACAAACTAGGGAAATGCAACCTAGATGGAACTACTGTAAGGTGGGTGCAAAACTGGTTGGAAAACCTTTCCCAGCGAGTAGTTATCAGTAGTTCAGTCATGCTGGAAGGGCATAATGCATGGGGTCCTGCAGGGATCAGTTTTGGGTCTGGTTCTGTTCATCAGCATCAATATCTTCATCAATTATTTAGATAACAGCATAGAGAGTAGAGTATACTTAAAGTTTGTGGACGATACCAAGTTGGGATGTGTTGTAAGTGTTTTGGAGGATAGGATTAAAATTCAAAACGATCTGGACAGACTGGAGAAATGGACAAAATTCAATAAGGACAAATGCATAGTCCAATTAGGAAGGAACAATCACAATCAGTTGCACACATACAAAATGGGAAATAACTGCCTAGAAAGGAGTACTGCAGAAAGGGATCTGGGGGTCATAGTGGATCATAAGCTAAATATGAGTCAGAGTAACACTGTTGCCAAGTAAAACTAACATTATGGGATGTATTAGAAGGAGTGTTGCAAGCAAGACACAAGTAGTAATTCTTATGCTCTTCTCTGTGCTGATTAGGCCTCAACTAGAGTATTATGTCCAGTTCTGGGTGATGTTTCAGGAAAGATGTGGACAAACTGGAGAAAGTCCAGAGAACAAAAGTAATTAAAGGTCTAGAAAACATGACCTATGAGGGAAGATTGAAAAAAAAAAATTGTGTTTAGTCTGGAAAAGAGAAGACAGAGGGGATATGAAAACAGTTTTCAAGCATATAAAAGGTTGTTACAAGGAGGAGGTAGAATTGTTCTCCTTAACCTCTGAGGATAGGACAAGAAGCAATGGGCTTAAAATTGGATCAAAAGAGGTTTAGGTTGGACATTAGGAAAAACTTCCTTTCAGGGTGGTTAAGCACTGGAATAAATTGCCTAGTCACTGGAGATTTTTAAGAGCAGGTTAGACAAACAGCTGTCAGGAATGGTCTAGATAATACTTAGTCCTGCCCCGAGTGCAGGGCACTGGACTGACTTCTCCAGGTCCCTTGCAGTCCCATGATTCCATGTCCCATAAGATAGGGAGATGGTCACAATTCATGTAAAGTTTTACACCCCCTACTTTGGCTTTGGAGTGAGCCACTAACAGTTTATGGTTCATATGTGAGGTTTTTTTTTGTTTTTTAATTTAACTGCAGCATAGCTATTTTCTCCATTAGTTAAAACTAGCCACTGATAGTGACTAGAGGAAGCGGTAAAGCTGAGCAATTCTTTTTAAAAAAAGGTAAATGTTTAGTTTACATAGCATGCAGCAACTCAAACATGAGAAACTACAATAATTATTTTTGGACTATAGTGTAGTAATCAGATTTCTTGTTGTCAAGCATCTCTATACAGCCAGTTAACTGGCAATCATCCTTATTAGCCACTGTTTGGATTAGGTTTTTTTGCAAGATTGGTCCTGCTTTGAGCAGGGGGTTGGACTAGATTACCTCCTGAGGTCCCTTCCAACCCTGACAGTCTAGGATTTTAAGAGCAGAATGCTAGATTTAGGTTATTAAAACCACTTGGTTTTGTTATGTGCAGATCATTTAAACAAACCCGAGAGGACAGATTCACATTAGCATTTTAAAACACAGGTGCTGGAACTAGTGGTGCTGCCGCACCCCTGGCTTGAAGCGATTTCCATCATATATGGGGTTTAACAGTTTGGTTCAATGGCTCTCAGCACCCCCACTATACAAGTTGTTCCAGCAGTCATTTTAAAACGTCAACTTTTATCATGATTTAAGTCAGTCAGGGAGCAGGAAATTTTGATTCAAATTGATTTTAATCACATTTTGCATTTGTACTTAAAATTAATTGTTCTAAAGAAAGGTTCATTACCATTGAAAGTAGTTGCAAAACATTATATTATATTTGGAGACTGCACTATACCGATACACATTTATTCAGATTCTTAACTTTTACATTGATAGAAAATGGTGAATGATTTTTTACTAGCTTTATTTTACTCTAGATTTTATGTCAAGCTGTAATTGGAGGGAAACAATTCAATTAAAAAAGTAGAAACACACTGGCATTAGTTAAATAAAAGCTACCTTTCTGCTGGATACATAAGGGAGAAGAAAGTGTATCCAAACATGTTTTGTTTAAAAAAAAAAAAAAGCTTTAGAGGCAAAGGCAGCATTAACTGTAGCTAGTGAATTGACAAGACTGTCTCTGGTCACTGTGAGCCAGGTTTTCAAAGGTATTTAGATTCCTAAAGAACGCAGATAGGCACCTTGTGGGATTTTTAAAAGTGCCCAAGCATGTCCAGTGCCTAACTCAGGGATGGGCAAACTTTTTGGCCTGAGGGCCACATCGGGGTTCTGAAACTGTATAGAGGGCCAGGTAGGGAAGGCTGTGCCTCCCCAAAGAGCCTGGCCACCACCCTCTGTCCACTCCCTCCCACTTCCTGCCCCCCTCAGAACCCCTGACCCATCCTACACCCCCTGCTCCTTGTCCCCTGACCGCCCCCTCCTGGAACCCTCCACCCCTAACTGCCCCGCTGGGACTCCAACCCCCCGACTTCCCCCCAGAGTCCCCTGCCCCTTATCCAACCCCACCACTCCCTACTCTCCATCAGGAGCTCGGAGCCCCACTGCCCAGAGCACTGGCGGCACAGCAAGCTGAGGCTGCGGGGGGAGGGAGGACAGCAGGGGAGGGGCTGAGGGCGAGCCTCCCCAGCCAGGAGCTCAAGGGCCGGGCAGGAGGGTCCCATGGGCCAAAGTTTGCCCACCTCTGGCCTAACTCCTATTTAAACCAATGGGAATTAGGTTGAAAATCTGGCCCCATGTCCTTAAATCTTGAAAAGTTAGATCTTAGACTGGAAAAGGAAAATTGGTATTTCTACTTTTTCCAACTTTGAATGAACTAAACCAAATAAAGACAAATATTCCTTCTGCGTCTGCTAACTAAATGGAGACCAAAAGTAAAAGCTTTTCTGCATATTTTTATTCAAATGGTTAATTACAGTAAGTTTACACTTTAAATACTTTTCCTTTTTAAAAATAAACCTGTTTAAAATTAAATTTTGAAATTGACAAACAATGATTTTTCTCCACCCTGACGAACTACTCACAACCACTCTCTTATTTAAAAAAAATACACTGGAGTATTTCACTGCCCACATGACATGAACAAACAAGAGGGGGGTACTTTGCAATGCAGTGGCAATAAAAAGGTAGAAAAAGTGAGATTTTCCCCCAAACGTGGCTTAGAAGTCTCTGAAGTGTCACCAGGAAATCTTCATTAGATTAGTTCACAAGCAACTCAATTTACAAAATAGATGTACCATGCACACACAATAGTGGGGAAATTTTTTAATAAATCAAAGCTGCTTATTTTTTTGTGAAGAACAACATGGGAAAAGTCTTAAACAGTACTGTTCGTGCACTGAAACATTTCATATAAGATGGACAAGCATGTTCTCCAGAGTTCTTTATTGAAAGTAAAACCATTTCTTTTAGTAGTTCCATGATTAATTCCCCTCCCCTCACAATCTACCATCTGAAAGCACCAGTCAGTCAGTCATATTTTACCCAAGGATTTTTCACAAGACAATATAAGTTTCCATTTTTAATATAAATTGTTTTAATTGAATTTTACATATTGCAAGAGACATTGCACTTATAATCTTACCATATGCTTATATTTACAGCTTTTGCCTCTGAAACTTCTCTAAGTCTAGGTACTTTTATGGCAGTTTCAGAAAACCTCTCCAGTTTCCAGCATAGAAAGCTATCATAATTACTGAAAAAGCCATTAGTATATATATACACACACACAAACATGATGATTTCTTAAATTCTACCATGATTTGTTGCAGTGGTAAAAATGCCAGTTTCAGAAAGCACTTTACCATGAAATGCTGTCCATACCCAATACAATATAAAAACAGAGTGTTAGACACTTTTCCCCTCTTCTTCCTGCCCTTAACTCCAAAAAGAAAAGCAGCAAATTTAAATTATAAAAAGATACTCCATTAGTTGAGGGTGTGTACTGTCCCAAATACATCACCGGAAAAGTTAATTCCATTAAAATATTTACATGCTATTTATATTATGTGATCTCTTAATAAATTTTTAGTTAATCACTACTGAAATAGTACTGCGTGAACATTACAGTTTCTCTTCATCCTTAATGCAAAATGTATCCTTTGGTTTATTAAGCGTCTTTACATCATCCAGCAGTCTTCTGGGTGTCAAAATATGAGTGGAGCCTGGTAAAACAGAATACACTTTTAGATGGATACAGCTAACTATGTAGGATTTGCAGACATCAGCATGACTCACTACCAAATCAAAATTGCATGTTAAGTATTTTTATTGCACCCTTCCTACATTAAAGTAGTTTAAAATGCTTTACTTTAAATGATTTTTGATGCTGGACATGCAGTGATTATGGAAGCAAATGCTCCTCCCACCCCAAGGTAGGGGTGGCTTTGACTGTCAGTAGGAGAACAAAACCTTGGGGGCCTTTCAAGGATTCCACTCCTTCCCCCCCCTCTGCCCCCCCACCATATAGGTTTGAGAAGTGGAGAATCAGTGCCCAATAGGCTGTGCTCTTCTGTACAGCTTATTTGCTTCCACATACCCATAAACCCTTCCCCCTGCCCACAGCTGCCATAATCTGAGCACCAGGAAGAAAAGATCTCCTCCTCCTCCCTCCCCCACTTTTGGGATTAGAGGACGACCAGGGTTTGGGGCTGTGCTGTGGGTACCTCGGTAGTCCCCTTTTAAGGGCTAGGAAGGAGTGGCCTGGGCAGTGAGGAGTACTTTTTTTGCCTGCCTCCCAGTAGCCCAGGGAGGCAATAGGTTGGCTAGGTTGTAAAACGCATTTTGTCACAATGTTGCAGGTGCCCAATGCAGGTTATTGTTCAACAGGATTCTCTGATAAACCCGAGTTGGAGGCAAATTAGGAGATAATCTCCTAAAGAAGGTAGGGAATGGGGCTGGGCTTCTACTGTCTGGAACAGTAAGGAGACACCTTTTCCCCACTCCCTTAACCCTCATGTGAGGTGATGGAGTCCCAGAAGCTGTGCTAGGATCAGGTTAACAGAGTGTGGGGGAGGGGAGCTGATGGCAGCCCTTCACCAAGTGGAACAAATTACAAAGGACAGATGACCTGCACTGGATGAGTTGCTGCTGGATGGTTTCCTGATGTGTTACTTAAAGTCGCAGCCTAGTTAAACCACATTCCTGGTGTCCTGTCTTCCTTCTTGTGATGTCTGGGACAATAGCAGCCACCATTATGCCCTCTCTGAGCAACAGCTCAGTCAGCTCTAGACATCAGACTTTTTTTTTTTTTTTTTTTTTAAACTGTGAAGTTTTACTCCTCTAACACACAAGATTTTTAATGGCTATCTAGACAGAGTAACAGCAGCTGGTAGAAGGACTATCTCCAATAATTCCTGCAGCATCTATACTGGTAAGATCAATTCTTGGCATGTGTCTTGAAACAGCCAGGACCCACTACAATTCTCAGTGTTAGGTGGACTTCATCAGAAGTAAACGATTGACTCCTGGCTAGAACTAGAAGAATGCTGCCAAAAATTCTGGGCCAAACTGAAGCCATTTCAGTTATTACTGCAGAAAAGTTTTCTAAGTCAGTAATATTTTTGCACTACTCTGGTTTGTGTTTTCCAATTTCAACTAGTAACAGTAACTGCAACAAGTTCGGTAATGGGCTAGATGCAAGTGACTGCAAATATGAAAAAAATAGTTAGGAGATTCATTGTAATGCGTACCTTTAGCGATTCAGTGGCATGACTCCTATGAGTCATACATCTGATTCAGTAATTTAGAAATTCGGATACTACATTTCAGCAGCAAGACTGAGGTCTGAATTGTCTCACATTGGTTACCAATTCTTCTTTAGGGATTTTCAGGGTAATTGTGGGAACATGTCTTTTTAGAACAAGGACAATAGCCATAAAGGACCAGTTCAGATCTAGGGATACTGGATGCAGTTTCAAAAGAGCATAGTAGCCATCTGATGCTTTTTTTAGACTGACCTAGGGGACACAGAAAAATATGCTTCTGTTTTTCAAAAATGCACTTAACTAAACATCATTAGCCTCAAATGAAGCACCTCATCTCATCTACTACTTCCTCTTCCCTAGACAGGCTTACCAATAACAACTTCACAAGATTTGTAGGCTTGAGAAACTTCATAAGCACTGCGCATCTCAGAGTATGTGATGCCTCCAATTACAAAAACGATCAGCTTTGAACCACTCTTTCGGTCATCCAGGTAACTAGTCCTGGACTTCTGGCGAGCGCTGTAAAATAGTTCATAAAAAAACTGAGCACATAAAAGCACAGTGATATATTGCATCTAGTTTCATCACCCACAGAGTGTAATGTACTAGTAAAAATGACAGAAAATGTCCATGTTTGCAGTATTGCTGTAGCTTTCAAAAGATGAGACTGGGAGCTTAAGTTCATAACTTTGTTGGACACTAAAAATCATGGTCTTAAGCCATAAATCCAGGGTCTTCATTACAACAATCTGTAAGCCACTAACCCCTTTTTGGCCCTATGACAGCAGAGATGTTAATGGGCTATGTCACCTTCAGTGGTCCCTTAGAATGTGTATTAGTTACTTATGCTAAACAAATCTGTTCATCTCATATTTAGCTGTGATACTGACTACCTTTCCAAAACCTGAAGAAGAACTCTGCAGTTCAAAAGCTTGTCTCTTTCACTAAGAGAGGCTTGTCCAACAAGATGATACCATCTTACCCACTTGGTCTCAGAAAATTTCCATGCAAGTCTGACCAATTAACCATTTCAGGAAAACTTAAAGAAAATTAGACAAGTATTTTTCACAGCTGTGTAGTAAAATATCTTTTGACTCAAATTACAATTGGATGACTTACAAAGGGAAGTCGCGATTACTTAATTTTTTTTTTGACAAAAAGTATAATACACCATAAATACAAGTCTAAAACTACAGTTATCACAAAAGGGAAAAGTAAATACAAGCGAGAAATTTGAGATACACTTGGGCTATATTTTATATACACACACACACACACACACACACACACACACTTCTCAGAGAAAAGCTTGAAAATTCTGAATCCAAATGATCCAATTACACCTTTCCCCAAAAAAGGGTCCATCTCCTTTAAGTCAGACAAACATCACCGTCCTAGCCTTCTCAATACCTAGCTATAAATAGCACCATGATGAAGGGTGTCTGGCCAATACTGAAAAAGACTGCTGACATTGTGGGACAGCTGCTGGAAGACTGTTAGGTCTCAGTCTCTACATTTGCCCTGCATTGACCTCAATAGTCAGCAGACTACTAATGCCCCAACAGACACCCAACTTCAAATCTGTGACTAGCCAGAAAATTGTGCCCCTACCTATCCGACAGACAAAGACCTGCCTACAATGATCAACATTTGTGATAGCCAACATTGATTATTGCAACTCACATCTGACTCCACACATTGAAAATAGCTTTAACCAGTACTATGCAAAGATTCACTGAATATATAAACAGCACCCCTCCCTCCACTATACTCACCATGCTAGCTGTCCATTGAATACAGAATTCATCTGAAGGTCACTGCTATTTGAAGACTTCCATGGGACTGGACCTAGCTACCAGTGATCACCTCTCTCTCTCTCTCTCTCTAGAGCCACCGATTTCCACAAGAGTTAAATTCCACTAGGATAACTAAATTGTTCAGTAAGGGGAGGCTTGTGAGTACGGGAAACAGAACTTTCACAAAACTCAGATCTAGCCTACAGACATCACTCTTTTCAGAAAAAATGATGGGAATGGTCACTAAATGCAAAAAAACCATTTCTTCAGCCTAATACAGACACACACGACACACAATTCATACACAAACCACCACTTATAAACTACTCAAGTTAACTCTCCAAAAAAGGTGACTTAATTCTAGTAAGAAAGATGTTAGTTTTATTTTAAACATGTGGGAGGCACTCAAACTACAATTATGAGCTATATAAGTAACCAGCTTGAAGGTCAAACAGAGGGGTTTTCAGACTTTTGTACTGGTGATCCCTTTCACACAGCAAGCCTCTGAGTGAGACCTCCCTTATACATTAAAACACACCTTTTTATATACTTGACACCATTATAAATGCTGGAGGCAAAGCGCAGTTTGGGGTGGAGGCTGACAGCTTGCAACCCCCTGAGGGATCCTGACCCCCAGTTTGAGAACCCCTGGTCAAACAGTTAAGCTCCACAGATCATTTCAGATGAACTGAAATGCTTTTCAGTAGACTTCATTTTATACTAAATAGTTACTTTGGCCCCTAGCGTGCATTATTTCTCAAAATGAAAAATACAGTGAGAATAGTAAATTATTATTCTGAATGTAAATCGTAACAATTTACCTTACTGCCCCTGAACCATTCCAGGCTGCAGGGCACTGGGAAAAGTAAGGCCATTCTTTTGAATCTAATTTGTTTTCTATAGCATCCTGGAATGGAAAACATACATTCATTTTAACCAGTTATGTTAACTTGAAACACTATACATATACAAAACCCCATAAATTTCAACTCCTGACAAGGCTGTCTGATTTAGAACTTCAATCAAGTCAAACAGATTTCACAAGAACCAGTGCTCCTACTGTGAAAGGCTAAGCACCACACCAGATCTATATTTAATTACTGTAGTGCTGAAAGTCATTTGTGACAGACTCCATGTATCATGATGAGGAAGAAAAACAGAAGGAAGTAATTTCTAACACATTGATTTTTTATTTATAGCTGCATTAACCTACTTAATTTCTCCACAAAGAAATTATGTCTGTCTGTCTCAGGTTTCTAAAGACAAAGTACACTACTGACTTTGCATGGATTTCCCAGGTCACTAATGGCATCCATTACATGAATTTAACATTTAAACTATAGTCTAAAGATCCACCACACACGTTTAATTTAAAGAACCCAATATCAAAACTATCAGCCACTGGAGAGGAAGTTCAAATGTCTCCCTCTACCTTAATTTGCTTCAGCTAGCTTTAAACTATTTTCCAGTTATACTTAAAACTAAAGTTTACCTTATAAATTTTCTATTTTAATATACTAACTAGAAATTTAGTGGTTATGTGCACGTCTGAAGAACTTTCCTCTTAAGAAAATGTTATGGAATATAAAAATGTAATTAACTCAACTTCTATACTGCCATTTCAAAAGATCTTGGATAAACTGTTAGCTTACAAAGTACTTACGAGTATTTCTATATTACACCTAGGAAACAACTATGTTCTTAGAGTTTACCTCCATAACATCTTTGATAACAGGTGTCCATCTAGAAAGCTGAAATGTTTCTTCTGAAGAGCGGTCCTTCCTTGATTGTCTACGTTGCTGAGAAGCAGACTAAATAAAAAGATTTATTTATTTATTTTAAAAGAGGTTATAGTTTTATTATACTATTTCTTTTAAATCAATCCCAACAAAATAGAAAGTTCTAAGGAAATATTGCACCATGTGTATCAAACTATGTTCAAAATTAAGTACTGAAAACTTCTATTTCAGAAGAAAAGAGCTGGATATATTGATATTTACCCAAAAAAGTGATTGTTTGAATACTGAAGTGTATATAATACAATTGCTAAGCTAATGGATCTCCACATATCATTCTTGCCCAGTTGCTGGAGCCTAGGATTTATAGCAGTGGTCCCCAAACTTTTTACCTCCTGTCTGCCTCCCTGTACTAGATTTTATTGTAAGGCACCTATATACTTTGATAGAACAGTGAAACAGGAATAAAGAGCGTTTTCCAGGAAGTATGATTAAGTTATAAAACAAAAAATTGCATTTTTTTTTGTTACTATTAGAACTGCCTGTCATATACTTAATTTTAAGAATCTAATCATTTAAGTAAGAAAACTGTAGAGTTCAGACAGATACTCAAAGCCTGCATAACTTTGACAAGTTATGGAATAAACAACTTGCATCAAAATAAGATGATTTTTGCAGAAATGTTAGATACTACTTTGAAAACTATCAAGTGTAAAACCAGCACTCTATTTTAGAAAATACATATGTCGCAAATTTTAGCAGTGGGAATTTCTCAAGAATTCCTAGCAAAATAATTAACTTCGGTAATTTCTGGATTCTCCCAAGAAAAGTGTGGAATGCCACATTAAGAGTTGCAGAAAAAGCCTTATAGCTAAATGAAAAAAAATGCAGTATTTCTTACTATAGGGGAGAGTGAGAGCTTGAAGCACTTGACCTGGTGCAAGACCTGAGGCCTGAACTAGAGGCTGTGAACCAAAGTCAGGCCATGTATTAAAGTAGATGCTTACAAGTACACTCTCGGATACATGACCTTGACAAAAATACTGCTAGTGTTGCTAAAACGCAGGCACTCCTAAGAAGCAGCAGATAGAGTGAGTGTGTACAAACACATTCCAAAAAATTAGCCCAGGTGCATCCTAACACCAGATAAGAGGGTTTGACAGAAGTGATGAATAGGGATGTTTTGCCTCAGACATCTAGAGCAAAGTACAGGGGGAGGTAACAAGCAGTTGTCATGAAACATGTAAGGTGGTACATAAGTTGTCTCAGGTCTATAAACGTCGGGGAACCTTGCCTTAACCCAGGGGAGGGCTAACTACGGCCTGCATCTAGCCCATCAGGGCTTTCAATCCGGCCCACAGGATTGCCAGCCCTGTGACACAGTGGGGCTAAGGCAGGCTCCCTGCCTGCCCTGGCCCCGCATTGTTCCCGGAAGTCACCAGCACCACATCCCTGTGGCCCCTGGAGGAGGTGAGGGGGGCAGAGGGCTCTGTGCACTGCCCTTGCCTGCAGGCACCACCCCCCGCAGCTCCCATTGGCCAGGAACGGGAAACTGCGGCCAATGGGAGCTTCGGGGGTGGGTACCCACAGGCGAGGGCAGCACATGGTGGAACCGCCTGCCCTACTCCACCCCCAGGAGCCACTGCTGGACATGCTGGCCACTTCTGGGAGCAGCGCTGGGCCAGGGCAGGCAGGGAGCCTGCCTTAGCACCGCTGCGCGCCCCTGCCACCCTGGAGGCACTCGAGGTAAGCAGTGCCAGGCTGGAGCTTGCACCCCAAACCTCTGCCCTAGGCCCCTTCCTGCACCCTCTGCCCCGAGCCACCAATCTGCTGCTGCACCCCTACCCCTTGCCCTGAGCCCTTTCCTGCACACTGCACCCCATTCCACACCCCAACCCCCTGATCCAGCCCTACATTCACGGCCCTGCATACAATTGCCCCACCCAGATTTGGCCCTTGGGCCACAAAGTTTGCCCACCCCTGCCTTATCCCTTTGTGCAGTCAAGGGGACAGCAGAAATTCCTGCTGCTGACTGAGCCATTCCTTGCCACTGGGCACTCCTGTTAGTGTACCCAGAGCTCCTATGAGATGCTAGTACTGTGCCTGAAGGTACTAAACCTGGTCGAGTGCCTCTGTCATCAAACCATGCCTGTGATCTTTCTTTATGAGTAACGCCAAGGCCTGCTGAATTAGCAGGCTGAATTGTCTGCTAGAGCTAATAATATCAGAGCTCCAAGAAAAGCAGCACTAAGTACCTGGAACAGCTAAGTGGCCCCTAAATAGCGTTACCACAGCAACAACATTCCAGCCTTCGGCACTTAACACTTACCGAGACCACAACAGGTACACCAAGGTATTCCCAATTTTTTATCATGTCGCTGTCACTTTCTATTTGTACATTCTGGATCAGTTTGTCCAAATTCTCTTGTGTAGTTCCTTTTGCCACAAAGAAAAAATGAGTAAGTTAGATTTGATTTAAAAAGTCCATCTGATACTTAAGATAAATTAGCTCTTGGTCCCAGACATGATAGGATTTTTGATTATTTAAACTAGGATATATTTCTTTGATAGTTCATAATAAATCCATCCTTTTAAATTTACCATAATCTCCTTCAGATTCTGAAATAAATACACCTCTACCCAGATATAACGCAACCCGATATAACATGGGTTCGCACACAACGCGGTAAAGCAGGCCTCCAGGGCCTGGTAGGCAGGAGCTGTGGGTGGGAACTTTTGGGGGCCCCGCAGGCCCAGAGCGGCCCTGGTGATTAGCAGGGGGTCAGGAGCAGCCCGCTCCACTTCCTTCACCCCAGCCCCAGCCGTGTTGCTCGGGGGAGGGGGTTTGGGGGAAGGGATCCCCCCCCAGCACTCACCGGCAGCAGCAGAAGCAGAGCAGCCCGGCCCCAGCCCGCTCCACTTCACCAGCTCCCAGCCACGGCGCTCCGCTTCCCGCCACCGGTGAGCATCCTTTCCCCAACCTCTCCGCACTCACTGGCAGCGAGAAGCGGAACGCCGCAGCTAGGGCCACGTTGCTCCGCTTCCCGCCGCTGCCGCTGAGTGCCTGTCGGGGGGGGGGGGGGGGAAATAGGGGTCGGGGCAGTCAGGGGACAGAGGGGTTGGATAGGGAGAGGTCTCTGGAGGGGGCAGTCAGGGGACAAGGAGCAGGGGGGCCAAAGCAAGTTCGATACAACGCGGTTTCACATATAACATGGTAAGATTTTTTGGCTCCTGTGGACTGCGTTATATTGGGATAGAGGTGTACTTGGAAATTCAAATGTCGTCACTTCACGCCAATCTTTGATAATACATTCAAATTTCTATAGGAGCCTCTATTTCCTTTACTCCAACAGCAATTAGTATATTTCTGGGTCCAGTACAGCAGATCTTGATGCTCCAAGGTCCCATGTGGAAAAATAATTCACTTTTGGGGAAATGGAGGTGGAAGGAAAGGCAAGTCAAACCTCATTATCTAAGTTTCTGCTACTCAATGCTTATGATTGAGAGCTCAGGAATGCATTCTCCTCTCCAGTCTCTTTGTCACCACTCTTCCCCATCCACTCCAATTCCCAGGATGCACCTAACAGCAAATCCCATCCCAAATCCTCTAAACACTGACCTGGGTAAGGAAAGAAAAATTCAAGAAAATATCCCACATCCCAAGTACTGAGATGCTGCTCAGATAATCTATTGTAAAAAAATAAATGTGCTTGCTCGTTGTGCTGGATCACTTCTAGCCCTGTATGAGCAACCTCTTCAAGAGGCATCTGGGAGAAAGAGGCTACAAGTTATGGGCAGCATTTCCTTTTAACCCTGCCATGGCCTAGTACGACTGGTCCATACCCAGTGTTGACCTCTGCACTAAAACCTAGTATTGAAATCTATAACATATTGAAAAACAAAGCAACTTATCATACCATTTGTGCTGAAGATATAAAGGAGGATAGCTCTTATTTTATCATAAGAGTCATGGTTTTTGTTGAGTAGAACTGGAAGGAGGACTCTCATTGAGTCTTTCACTTTTTGGCCCTCTGCATCAGTTCCAAGAGCTAAATCCTAAGTTAAAAGCAAACAAAGTGGTCTTACTGACTAGTCATTAAAACAAATAGCATCAGTGTGTGTTTCTGTATTTAGTTCCAGCAAAACGCTAGTTACCACTAACTTTACAACCACCATCAGTGGTTGTGATGGAAGAGTTTCACTAATGACTATTCACACTGAACTTAAACCAAAGGTCCTTTGTCTATACAATTGAAACAACTATTATAGTTGTGTATTGCAACTGTGGTATCAGAGCTTGTATTTTTTAAACCCTGTAGCAAAACAATTTTGACAGTCCACGCTGGCCAGTGAAATCCTGATAGAAAACAGCTCTGCTAAAGAATTTCAGCTATAATTAAAACACAGTTGTCAGTAAGGGCCCTGTCTGTACAGATGAAACTAACAGCCTGAATATCAACATTTTGAAAACTGAAGAGCTTTTACATTGTAACTATTGTAAATGTTTGGTCAGATTTTGTTTAAATGTTGTATTACCAAGTTCCAGACCAAAGACCACTATAAGAAAAGTTAATTCTCATATCCATGTTATATTTTGCTATTGTAAAAGAGTCTTTATGTTCATAATATTAAAGAATAAGCTTAAACAACATTTTAAATATGATTTTGTACTTCATTCTTCAGGTTAACAGCATTAACTTGTTTGTTTATGGTAGTGCCCACAGTATACAAGATGCTTTCTAGACATTCAGAAAGGGAAAGTACCGGCTCTGAGGCGCTCAATCTAAGGTGAGACATAACTGGACAAGAAATTAGGGAAAGGGAAAAACAAATTGGGATTTTTTTTAAATATAAAGGTCAACTAGATTACTCATAGGCAAAGGTAGGTCTTTTAACAGGGACTTAAATATTGACAGGATAGGACCTTGGGGATGAAATCTTACAGTATGATTACTCAGTAGAAAATTAAAAAAAATCCACCATGAAAAAGGCAGATACAAGCTACAAAATTAGTGTTATGAAAATGACTATTTCTGCATAGTCTGCAAACATTAGATTTTATTTACACTAATGACTTTCACATACCTGTTCAGTTTTGCACAGCTTTTCTATACTGGATTTAAACTTACTCATGCAATCTTCTGCTATGTTAAGATGGACTACTTGCTGTAAGAGAACAAACATCGTAACTTACTACTTTTCACATAGTTCAGTCCTAGCAGGAGTACAATTTAGTTCATTTTTACTAGTTATATAGTCATCTTTTGACTAGCTGAGTTTAATTTTGTAACCACCTTGTGCTTGTGTTTTACCCCTCACTTAGAACAAGTGATGGGTTATTCAGTAAGGATCAAATTCCAGGTTTTCAAAGGCAGAAACATTTTTGCATGTGGGTTTTTTTGTTTGTTTTGTTAAGACTATAAATGACAGCTTCAGGTTAAGGAAGGTGGTAATCTGTGTGATTGGTAGCTACAGCCAAATACAGTTTAGATGACCTGTCTTGGCAGTAAAACACCAAGCAGAAATTGCGGTGTCCTAACAAGGTGGAGATCAGTCCCAAAGACATGGAATTTAGGAAGCCTAGTCTTCACATATCTCCATAACATCCATCAGTTCGATTAAGGTGCAAGGAGGAAGAGACTGTCTAAATTAATGTTGATGATCAAATTCTAGTTACAAAGTCTACAATGAAATTATTGGAATCGAGGTTCCCCATCCCCCTTTACTAATTTCTTGTTTCTCGAAAAATGTTTATCAGCCTACAATAAGTGAGAACCTTGTGGCCTAAAATAGGGAAGCGTTGACTTATGACCTTCGCTTAGGATATGGGAATTAGTTTAGGATTCTATATTTTGCTAGCTTCTGGTGACTGCTTCACCCTACTTGACTAATCCCTTACATCCTTCCAGAAAAGCACAATGTGACTGATTACAAGCTGATGCCATTCCATTAGGGTTTTGTATAAGGCCACTCTATGATTATGAATTTTGAAAGATGCCTTTACCAAAACCAATCTTTCCCAGTAATTTGACTATTTCAATGCTGTGAGATCATTACAGAGGATTAAATTCATCTGGATTATCTCAAACTTTGGCCCATTAGAATGTCTTCTCACAAATAACTAAGATACAAAATATGATTCTAAATATTAGATTTAATAAAATTTATCAAATGCAAGTTATGACCCTGGATGTTGCTGTTTTTTGACTGAAGGCATTACCAAAAATAAAAGATGAAGATGCTTTAAAACCACAACCGAAGATTCTCTTTTAGGTGTTTGATTAGATAATTTCACTTGAGAATTTCAAGTTCTATCATCTGCTAGTCTCTATCTGCAATGTCACTACTCTATTCCATGGAGTGAAAAAGGAAGTCTGCACCAGGAGAGTGCCATTCACAAAGAAAGATGGTTTATCAGACTTCTAGGTACTATTATTCTTCATCTGTATGAGACCTCTTTCCCTCCACCAGCTCAGGTGATAAAGTCGTGACATGCAACTGGCTGGAACCTGATCTCACACAGGAGTCCAGAACATTTTAAAGGGAAATGTGTGCAACAGCAGTACATCTTTTTCAGTCTCTGTTTTTCATTTCCATAATGCATGAAGATTCTGCAGTGGGTTTGTGATTAACCACACCTGTTAATTTATGGTTACAGATCAAGTGAGAACATGATCATGCTTCAGTAGTTTCCTTTAGATGTGTATTTTTGCAGATAGGGGTTTCATTTCAGTTTTAATTGCTGCATTTCACACTACTTAACTTTAGAATCTTTACTAAGTAAATAAAATACCATTGTGTAAAGTTCAGTTTGACAATATACTAATTGTGTGTTGATCCTATTAATTTGAAACATTTCTTCCATTCATCATTGCTATATAAAGAGAAAGTAAAAGCAATACTGTGAAGCATTAGCTGTTCAGACAGGTATCTACAATCATAATCCAAGTGCATTAGTTTACTTAAAGAGTATGAATGCATCCAACAGAAGGCTTAAACATTTCATATTGACAAAAAAAGCCGTTACACTTGGAAGTGGACTTACTCTTCAAAAAATGTATTCACTGAGAACAAAAATATGAAGCACCGAACATGAAAACATGCACAACAAAAGCTCAATATAAAAAACAGATTTTTCCACCCTAGGGTTCTTGAATTAAAATAATAAAAATATAGCCTGTAAAACCAGAGATACTATTTGGTGAGAACAGTTGACAAGAAAAGCATAGCAATGTACAGGATGCTGCTTACCTTGGTAATCTGTTTACGGAAGTGGGGCATCTTTTTCATTAGCTGGGCCAGATTACTTAGTGATAACTGTGAAAAGAGGACACAGTTTAAACTCAACTGATGTTTCTCATTCAATAAATTTATTTCCCTTACTGCTGGAGGCTGGGATTTCCCAACTTCACAACTGAGAAACTCATATCAATTTCTCAGGCAGGTTAAGAACCAATAACCAAACAGAACTTTTAACTGACCTAGTTGAAAAATACACTGGGCAGGCAAATAATATTAAAAAATATATATATATTTTAACAATAAGTCAGTAATAAGTAACTATTTCTTACTTTTTCTTCTGTTGCTTTTCTCTTTGATGAAACTTCTTTCAAAAGTTTTGGAATTTCCCTGTCAGATTAGGAGAAAGTAAAGGAATGCTTTAAAATCTGAAACAAGTAATTTATAAATTAAATTAAGTTAACAGTATGATGAAGTAGTAAACGCAAGAGATTTATGGTTTCCAATTATCATAACTGTTTTTAGTGAAAAATGAGGTATTTTGGTATTCCATTCTTCAAAAATACTCATTTTGGATGGGAATGAAGTCTCTTTTCTCCATTTATGGCAAAGCTAAGTGCTTCTTGCATTCTAAATTTCCTCCTCAAAATTTAGATGAAGATTGTGGAGTCTCATCTTTGAAAGATAGAAATTAAAATTATTTTTATAAAGGATTTCAATAAATATTGGTATATGCTTAACATACATTTGCGTTATTTTGCTAACATCAGTTTTTGGATACTAGAATTTAATGTGTACACCACTGAGAGGTCTGTACATACTGACTATTCTCCCTTACTAGCTGGCCAAACCAGCTAATCTTTTCCCATTACAAATCTAATCTTTCTATAATTATTCTCTGTCTTTATACCTTTGTCAATTCTATTACTGTAGTATTTTCTAATTAAATAATATCCCCGAAATGTATAAAGTATCATAAACATCAAGAATGTATTCACATACTCTAACACATCTGCAATATGCTTGTGCCGAATTTTCACCCAGAGCTCATCCTCCTCCTCCAGAATTGCCTCCCTTTCCTTTCCACTGGGTCCATCTGTTTTATATCTACAGACAGGAAATCAGGTTGTGGAATTAGATATTTCCAATGCATGTTTTACATAAAGCAACTGAACATGTAGAATAAAAAAGTTAAATAACTATTTTTGACATTGGCAGGTAATGCACAAATATTTCTTTTTTAAAAAGGAAATGTGGTTCTGAAACAATAGGTACTGTTTTAACCATATTTTATGCATAATGCTCAGGAAAAGTTAAGGCTGATCCGAAGTCCTTAATAATTAAGGCAAAATTACATCCATTTTAGAATAATTTTCTTCTGCAGTAATTTCAGCTATGGTTGGAAATCCATCCCGGCTTATCCTTTGAATATTCTGTAGGTTGTTGGTTTAAAACAAAAAACCCCACCCCCCACACAGATTTACATGCACTTTCATTTCCTCTAGGTTTTTGATTTTTCCCTTTTGAATTGAAGTTGAGTGCAAAGTCAAACACATTGGAGGTGACAAAATCTAGATAGCATTAGAAGTCTATATACCTCTTGAAGTGCAGAAGGACTTCTGTCTACAAACTCTATGTAGAGCTACAGAACAGACTTTTGTGGACTAATTACTCCACATAAATTGACAGCTAACATGCTTAACATCACAGACTTCAATTATTAAGTAGTTTTCTGTGAACAGAAGGAATATGATGCATATTGGGTATCTCACGACACAATACTTTCATTTATATTTGGATATAGTTGAAGAAACTCACAAATAGCGGTTAAACCAGAAGCCAGTAGAAATGAGAAAAATACAAACTTAATTTAAAAAAAAAAAAAAAAAATCAAATAGTGGCTATACCAACTGGATAAAATAATCTAACCAATAAGTTTCAGACTCATAAGAATATAAATATATGTTGCAAGCTTAGCATTATTTCTGAAACTCGTCTTAATTTCCATTCGATATCTGAGAATCTGCTAAAGAACTATGTATCTGAAATGCATCCCACAAAGGTTGCCTGATAGCATGGCAGAAGTATGACGACTTGTTTGTGACAAACAAATTTGGAAGCAGATTCAAGATTTATGAGGCTTATATGCTATAACGTGGAGACAGTCTTTTTATGGAAGAGACTCGAACTAAATTAGATCCAAGTTCCAGAGCTCATACCTGGATCTCAACTTCAATAAATATAAAAAAATTCAGCTCTACTAGTCACCAATTAAGCTTTTAGATTAGGGTAGTAAATATAGCTACATCAGATAGATGTCTTAATTTTTCTGATCACAGGATAAGCCAAAAATTGTTGCTGCTATGGACATTTTCCCCTCCTGCCATAGTTATCCATATGTCTGTGACGCCCTCCCATTGCCACATTAGTCTTACTACTGGGGCTGTATCTTTGAAGGTCCACTCAGAAGCTTCAGTTAGCAAGACAATGTAACCAATCAAAAATCTCTGGCAAAGAGAAGACGGAAGAAAAAAAGTTTTTAAAATAAACTGAAGCCATCTTTACACCGCATAAAGTAGTAAAATAGCAAATAATTCCCTTTGTAGTTCACCTTTAATAAACTACAAATAAAAGATATCAAAAGACAGTTCCTAAACTCAAGTCGGAATGAAGTACTTAGATACAAGAAGTTATACTTGCTTGTATGTATCATTTTCAATTGGTAGCAGATCATACGCCATTGCTTGGAAGGTAAGTTCATGGAGTACAGTAGACACAGGGTCAAAGCCACGATCGATTATTAACAGCTGGGAGTGGGTTTTACCCTAAAAACATAAGGGAAGAAAAACTTAAGACATACTGTACAAAGCTACAACACTCCAAATCTATTTGAAGCAACCAAATCACATTCTAAGCCTTCTTGGAAAATCCTAGAGAGTGCCAGACTGGTTTATTCTCTGATCAAGAGCAAGATTTTTTTTTGTAATTCAAAACTCCATTACAGTTAAGTTGTCTTTAGCTATACCAAACTGGCCCAGCTACTTCTCAGCCATGAAGTAGAGGCAGCTTTCTGTTTAAAGACAATATGCATTCATATTGCATTTTTTTTATGTAGTGTGTTTTCAGACACAATACAATCCTTTAATTTTTCACTTCAAAAGCAAAAGTCCCTGTTGAACTGGATGCAACAGAAAACAAGCACGTCTTAGGCTTGACACACACAGATATATTATCTGAATCCTAGACCAAGCAAGAGAACTTACAGTTTTAAATGTGATCATCAGCTGATCTTGATGTGGATTCAAAACTAAGTTCTTTAGGAGTCACTAGAAGACCAGCATCACAAAACCTCAGGGCTTTGATCAAGTCAGAAAGTCAGTAAGACACAGGACCAAACTGACTGAGCATTCAGGGTGGCACCAGAAGTCCCAGAATGTATGACTGATTCCCAACCCTTTTATCAGAGGCTCTTCCTTCCCCCAATAGATCAGTAGTTTATTTCCCCCCCCCCCTCCATTCTCTCTTATATTCTTGTTTGCTTCTGTTTGTGCTCCCATTCTCTTGGTGGTTGTGCCCACCTCATTGCCCCAAACACTAGAGTATCTACTGGTGGGCAAAAGGGACTCAATTGCATTTGTTCTTGTGGCTGAGCTGAATGCAATGGAAGCAGAAACGCTTGGGTCAGTGGGCTACTGCCTAAGGATGCAGCCACCTGTACACATGACCTACCCCATATAACAAACTATTAGGTGCTACTGTGGGAGAAATGAAGGATGGTAAGCATATTTCTAAGAGCCCTGTTCTCCCACATCAATGGGAGTTCCATGAATCCCAAAGTGGGAAAACTGTGCCCCTGAAATAATCCGCTGCTTTGCCCAGTGCCCTAAAAGGTGGGATGAGTCAAAATCATGCATTTTCTCCCTGATCTGCACCACCCATTTACTAGTCTGGCAACCTTCCTCCAGGTGGGATGTCTCCATGTGTTATTATATGAACAGAGCATCAATTCTGTTTTCTTTGGATAAGAAACCAACTGCACAAGTTACCTTCCACTCTTCCAACCTGTTTTTAAAATTACACAAAAAGCAACTGAAGTGACAGTTTTCTATACAGTATATAGTAACCAAATCTTTTTTTAAAAACAGCATTCTGTCTAACATCCTTTAACAATTTCCTTTGTTTACAAAAATAAAGCAAACATGGGATGTAGTTTTCACTCTACCTTTATCTGGCTTCTCTCATCAATTTTATAGTAGTTTTCAAGCTTCTTTTCAACTAGCTCTGCAAGTTTGCTGGCATTATCCAATGGCTTGCTGGAGGAAAAAAGAGAAAATGTCAAATATTGTTTATTAAATTTTTGTTATAAGACATTTTAGTGTCAGTGTTCTATAATGCAACTACTTATCTTCAAACATCTATAGTTTCAGAACTCCTACTTAATTTTAAAACATTTCAAACACATTTTTGCCATAATGAATATTTACAGTACTTTCCCTCAACTATGACATAAAACAGCTTAAGAGCTTAATCCTAAACACACTTAAGCAACGTGAATAATTTCATTCCTATTCTCCTATCAAGACCACATATCTGTAAGATCAAGCCATAAATGATCTTGTACTCAAAACAAAGTATACACAGGTGTTTTTTTAAAGAAATAAGCAAGACCAAAATGGACAGCTTAAAAAAAAAAAAAAAGAAGGACAGCATAGTCAATAAGAAGAGCGAAAGAACAAAAATGGGATGGTTATTCAGTTCTGGTTGCAGAAATACTTGAGTGAAAAATTTCAATGTTTCTCCCCATAATTCTAGTTGCAAAGCTAACCACAAACAACAATTTGTTCCACAATACAATATTCAGATTTATAATAATTTTTAGCTTAGATGCTATAAGATAGATAAACAGCCTTTAGTTATGGTTCAACTGTCAAAATCCTTTAGGCATTTAACTGTAAAAGAATGCTGCTTGTTGAAAGTGTGTGTAAAAAGTTACGTGCCCATCACACACACAAAAAACCAGGAAACTTTTTCTACTTTTAATTTACTATTTAAAACACAAACTTGTTTAGTACTTTGTTCCCACTATATTATAGGAAATGATAGCTTTTTAGACTGTATGCTGAAGTGGCAGAGAAATTTAATAATCTGCATTTCTATTATGCCTTTGACCAGAAAATATCAAAAGATGCTTGAGAAGTTTTTATGCATTTAGGCCCTGATTCAGAAGAGCATCCTTACTCAAAACACTTAAACATATGCTTAAAGTACTTTACTGAATAGGGATGCACTTAAAACATGTACTTAAATACTTTCTTGAATTGATCCAAGTCCTAAACACTCCTGTGAGTGTAATGTTACCAATTTTACAGCCAAGGAGACAGACAGAAAAGTTAAAAGAATAGTCTTAGGTTATAGAGCAAGTCTATGGCAGATCCAGGAATAAAAAAAAGTCAGACCTCCTGGCTCTCCTTTCTCCAGAAAGAGTAAGTAGATACTAAAGAGAAGGTAGGTGAGGTAATATCTTTTATTGGACCAACTTCTGCTTTCAAGCTTACACAGAGCTCTTCTTCAGATCTAAGCAGCTAACCAGCAGGCAGGCAGTTTTTGCTTAACTATTTTACCAGAGAATGAAATACTATCTAAATAAATGGCATCATTCCAACCAGTCTGTGCTTATACTGTAATTATCTCTGAGCAGAACCACCACCGTTAGAACAAAACCAAAATGGATTTAAAATTACCAGCGAGACGGACATCCATAAAAAGCTAGAAAATTCAATGCTAGAGCTCAGAGTATCTACTCACTACACCAAACTGGGCACAATGAAAAGAATGAATACTAAAAGGGACAACTTACTTTATTTTTTTTAAGATTGAGTTTCTGTATAGTACCCTTTTAAAAAGTGTTTTATCTTTAAACTTTCACATTTTAAAAGATTTTTTCTGCTCCTGTTTATTTTTTTAATCATCTTTTCAGCTAAGTAGAATGGGCAGCTTGAAACACAAATCTGCTCAGGCCTGCCTCTCTATTTCCCACCCCAACAGCAATTGTGTAAATCCTTCCCCTTGACCCACAAAGGACTCCAGGAGAATGGAAGTTGGGAGCTTTCTTGGACCCCCAAGGATCAATTGTTCGGTGCTCTCTGGAGGGGTTCAGAAAGGGAAGGGGACTCTCGACTCCACTCCGATTGCTCCTTAGCTGCCCCACACACACACACACCCACCCACCTCAGACCTTAGTTGTTTCCCCTCTCCTCTGGCTCCTATTGGTTCCCAAATCCATGCAGGGACCCCAGAAAAAGGAGACATTCTCCTAGGCTCAAATTCAGTAACAGAAGTTCTGTTGCTGGGTTACTGGTAAAACACATGCAGAACCTGGGGAACAAGATGCATGCAAGTGCCCCCCCCCCCCAAAAAAAGCAGTATGTGAAAATGTCACACTAGCAAATGAGACAGTAAGTGCAAGTGACCAGCAACAAAAGCACTGAGACTGACTATTTACTAAAAGTTGACAAATGCTCAAGGGAAGCAAAAACAACCTGCACTACACTTACTCTATGTGGACTCATACCAACTTATTTAATTATCGTTAAGGATCAAATATTATGTTTTTATTAAAAGCATATCAGAAGATGGAACACTGTTTCTAACAGCACTGCAAGTAGGATTTTCATCGTTGACTTCCTACATATATTTAACACTATTTTCTGCCCTACCTTTTATATCTTACTCCTGGGTTTTCATCTAAAGTTGCACATAATGTAACAATTTGTTCAGCCATTGCTTCCATGACGGCATCTTTACCCTTTGCCTTTTCCACAGTTGGACAGTAACAGCAGAAGAATGCATCTGGGACATCGAGAGTAAATACCTAAGTAAAGCATAGCCATGAAAGAGCTTAGCATTGTACATTTCTTTAGAAATAACATCTGGTGTAAGACCAACTGTCAGAGGGATTGGGACCTCATTTTGTAACAAAAAAGGCATGCACAAGAAAATACATATCTAAGCTAACATTGCCTAATGATACCATTTTATTTTTACTTCAATCTTATTTCATTTTCTCTGTCCTCTTGAGCTCATCTTTGTTTCTTGTTCTCACACTCCTTTCCTCCATTACTTTCCTCCATTTTCTCTTCTCCTTTATAGACTTTACTGTATGTTTCAACCTGTTCACTACCTGTACAGATGGAGGAACCTGAGGCAGTCAGAACTAAATACCATCCAACGTCTGGCATGGAGCAATACAGTGCAATGCCAAAGTGATTATAGTAAGAGACACAGTTAAACCTGCTTAGGCCCACAATTTGACATACATTTAAGAAATTATAGTCGGGGTGGGGGGCCCCTCCCACGGGAACTACACACATACAATTGTAGAACTTCAGCAAAAGATTTTACTTGTTTCTGACACTATTAAAAACCACTCTTCTGGCTGCTCCCCAGTTAAGCAAGTTGCTGCCAGAGATTCACACAATCCTTGTATCAACAGGCTCTCTCGCCAAATTCCAAATAAGAATTCCCTCTGCAGATAAAGGCGCAAAATGCTTATTTCCTTCTTGCAGAACATGGCCGTTCAAACCTGTCTCAGAATGAAGTCTGACTCTACCCAGTTCCATCACCATGCAAACTGGGCTTAAGTGAATGTCATCAGGAGATTCTTATCTGCCACCCAAGCAAGCAAAAATGCTCTTTACTGCATATTTATGATTCACAAAGACCTCAAGGGTTCCCTGATCCCAAGGCATACAAAAAAAGAAAAAAAAAGAAAAAAAGGAAGAGGTACAGATTATGCTTACTTTTTACATTAGAAAACCAATGATCAATTTCTTGGTTTCAGATAGAGGTTCTCTGAAGGATCAGGATAGTGAAATCCCACAATAGACTGAAGCTTTCACAGCCCTCAGTTGACTTTGGATGCAGATGTTTCATCAAAAACTTTTTTTTGGTAAAAGCAGTTTAATAAAAACAACCTTCTGACAAACAGTTGTGATAAAAGCCCTTTGTGTAAGTCAACATTAGGAACAAGATTTTCTTTCCATGACTACAACCCCATGACTCACCCAATAAAAAAGTAGTGAGGTGAGGGAAAGGAGTCCTTCAGTTACGAAGCTCCCTTACCAGAAAATAATAGGAGGCACTACACTCCTATACTCACATATCAGTTGGGGTACAAGAGTTTGACACCCTAGCAGTGTGGCAAACAGAGAAAGGGAAGGTACACAGAAAAACAAGGAAAAGTAATGTGAGAAGAGTAACACTCAGACATTTCTACAACTTCCTACAGTGGAGCAAGGATTCTTGGCCTTGTGGGCTTCCCTATATTGTCCAGTATTGATGTAGTATTTCACTTTTTTTTCCCCCTTTGATATGAAGTGCATGAGTGACAAATCTACTATTGCAGATAGAGTGAAAACCACCAATGAAAGAGGCTGGAAACTAGCTAGTGATTATCCTCAGTGTCTTCATACTACTACTCTTAAATGTAAGATTTAACCATGTCTTTTTTGCTTTTAGAATCCTAAATTCTCTGAATTGTTTGCTCTTGCTGAATTCCCATATCTCTATGAGTAGTTGATTCTGGGGTCTTAACTAATCCTATCCAGTTACAAGTAAGAAGAACAGTATTGCAAAATAGTGAGTAGTGCAGTTTGGCATTGCTTAAGATGAGCCAAAACTCATTTGCTGCACTGAATGACAAAAGCTTTCCATGTCAACTGAACCCAGTCATGCAATGAAGACAGTGAAAATAAACTTTTGATAGCAATAGCAGTTTGTTTTCATCTTGCAAATACATTGTAAATAAGCCAAAATGGTGGTAGGCTTTGTGTACCGTTTGTCACAATGTCTGAAAAATATGTTTAAAATAAAAAACAGCTAATTTCAAGACTTTATAGTGGATAAATCAACACTTAGAAATATAAAATGCAGTATAATTTCTGGAGTTATGCTAATATAAAGACTAAAGTTTACCTGAGATTCATATGGCAAGAAGGAAACATTTATTTCTTTGCACCTTCTTATAGCCCATGAGCAGGAGGACTTCATTTTATTAAAGAGAATGTCAGGGCAAACTGGGGAAAGAGATTAGAGGTTATGAAGCCATTTTATATTTATTCCTTTCAGTTAATTCATTCACATTCATAAATCTTGTTCTTTAAAAGTCAGATTTGTTTTAGAGAATTACTACATTAGTCTGTGGTGCCAGCATGTGATCAGACAGGAACTCTCCCAGCTAGAAAATTCTGAACTTTCTGAAACCAGAAACATGCCCATGGCTTACAGAATTCCAGCAGCAGGTCCTTTCAAGAGAAAGGCTGAAACAAGAGTCAATCACTATTAATGGATAAAAAGTATTATAGAACTCTCCCAAAGGAAAAGATAAGTAGTGCTAATCCACCAGGTTTGAGAATCTCTCTTCAGAGAAGAGTTACAGGTACTTTACTTTCCAGCGGATTCCAACTTTTGGACACTGAAGCTTGAGAAAGATTTCTAACAAATTTGAGAGACACTGGAACGATGATGAGAAGAAAAAGTAATGTACCACATCCTGAATAGTGAAAAACAAACAAGAGGGTTGTGTGTATGTTTTCTCCTCCCTTTCATACGAGTAGCAAGGTACCTCCTAAATATTACAAAAAAGGAGAATAAGATAGCCCTCTCCTCCACCCCCAAAATAGGCAATACACACCCCCAAACAAAATATAAAGCAGATACAAGAGTTTGGTTGCACCTATCTTAGAAATATATTCTGTAATACTGAAGTTAAACTTGGATTCTTCTCTAGAAACTGAATTTAAACAATGATTGGTAAATATATGCAGATAAGACCATATGGATACTTAGCAAATTCCTTGAACAGACATAAATCTGAGACAGAGCCAAAATGGGTTTTCCTTAAATGAAATAAATGAACAAACCTTTAAGTTGCAGGTCTGTAAACCTCTAACAGGGAGATACACAAACAGAAAGCCATGCAGACATGGTTCTCTTGGAACATCAGAACCTATTGTAGAAGTGTTGTATGGACACAAAAACCCAAGTGGATTTTAAGGGCTCTATAGCCTATTTTAACTAGGCCCTGGTCTACACTATGAGTTTAGGTCAAATTTAGCAGTCTTAGATCGATTCAACCCTGAACCCGTTCACACAATGAAGCCATTTTTGTTGACTTAATGGCCTCTTAAAATAGATTTCTGTACTCCTCCTCAACGAGGGGATTAGCACTGAAATCGACATCACTGGGTCGAATTTGGGGTAGTGTGGACGCAATTCAATGGTATTGGCCTCTGGGAGCTATCCCAGAGTGCTCCATTGTGACCGCTCTGGACAGCACTCTCAACTCAGACGCACTGGCCAGGTAGACAGGAAAAGCCCTGCAAACTTTTGAATTTCATTTCCTGTTTGGCCACCGTAGCAAGCTGATCAGCACAGGTGACTGTGCAGATCTCATCAGCAGAGGTGACCATGGAGTCCCAGAATCGCAAAAGAGCTCCAGCATGGACCGAACGGGAGGTACTGGATCTGACTGCTGTATGGGGAGATGAACCCATGCTATCAGAACTCCGTTCCAAAAGACAAAATGCCAAAATATTTGGAAAAAAAAAAAATCTCCAAGGGCATGAAGGACATAGGCTATAACAGGGACCCGCAGCAGTGCCGTGTGAAACTTAAGGAGCTCAGGCAAGCCTACCAAAAAACCCAAGAGGCAAATACCCGCTCGAGGTCAGAGCCCCAGACATGCCGCTTCTATGAGGAGCTGCATGCAATTCTAGGGGGTGCTCCTACAGCTACCCCACACCTGTACATGGACTCCTGCAAGGAAGTCTCATGCAACAGGGATGAGAATTTTGGGGACAAGGAAGATGATGATGAGGGGGAGGTTGAAGACAGCACACACCAGGCAAATGGAGAAACTGTTCTCCCCGACGGCCAGGAACTGTTTATCACCCTGGAGCCAATACCCTCCCAACCCGGGCTCCCGGACCTTGAAGGCAGAGAAGGCACCTCTGGTGAGCGTACCTTTTTAAATATAATACACAGTTTAAAAGCAAGTGTGTTTAATGATTAATTTGCCCTGAAGACTTGGGATACGTTCACGGCCAGCACAGCTACTGGAAAAGTCTGTTAACATGTCTGGGGATGGAGCTGAAATCCTCCAGGGACATCTCAGTGAAGCTCTCCTGGAGGTACTCCCAAAGCCTTTGCAAAAGGTTTCTGGGGAGGTCAGCCTTATTGCCTCCTCCATGGTAGGAAACTTTACCACGCCAGGCCAGTAGCGCATAGTCTGGAATCACTGCAAAAGAAAGCATGGCAGCGTGTGGTCCCAGTGTTTGCTGGCATTCAAGCAACATCCGTTGTGTTATCCTCAGGAGAGTGATATCATTCATGGTCACCTGGTTGAAATAGGGCAATTTTATTAAGGGAGACATTCAGAGGTAGCCATTCCTGCTGGGCTGTTTGCCTGTGGCTGAAAAGAAATCATCCCCACTGTTAGCCACGTGGTGGGGGGGAAGGGTGAAGCGATCATCCCAGAGAATTGGGTGCGTGGGGGGGGGGGGGCTAGTTGGGTTTGTGCTGCACATTAACCCAAAAACATTAGCCCCTACTTTTAAATGGTCAATGTGTCTTTCAGTTTTACTCTCCCTTTTTTTCTCTCCCACAGCTGCAAATGTTTCAAACACTGCAACTAGCATCTCCATCCCAGAGGCTGGCTCAGATAAGGCGGCGAAAAAAACCGCACTTGCGATGAAATGTTCTGAGCTCATGCAGTCCTCCCACACTGAAAGAGCCCAGCAGAATGCGTAGAGGCAGACAATGTCAGAGTCCAGGAAAGCACAAAATGAATGCAAGGACAGGAGGGACACGTGAGAGGATAGATGGTTGGAGCAACAGGAGAGGTGGCGGCAGCGTGATGAGAGGAGGCAGGATACGAGGCTACTGGAGGATCAAACTGATATGCTCCGGCGTATGGTTGAGGTGCAGGAAAGGCACAGACTGCCACTGCAGCCCCTGTGTAATCAACCGCCCTCTTCCCCAAGTTACATAGCTTCCTCACCCAGACACCCAAGAACGTGGGGGTGGGGGGGGAGTAGAAGAGAAGAGCGTGGTGGCTCTGGGCACCCAACCACTCCACCCCAGAGGGCTGCCCAAGCAACTGAAGGCTGGCATTCAATAAAAGTTTTGAAGTGTAGTGTGGCCTTGTCCTTCCCTCCTCCCACACCCCGTGCTACCTTGGCAGTTATCCCCCTTTTGTGTGATGAATAAATAAAGAATGCATGAATTTGAAACAATGACTTTATTGCCTCTGCAAGCGATGATTGAAAAGGGGAGGGGAGGGTGGCTGACTTACAGGGAAGTAGAGTGAACCAAGGGGGCAGGTTTTCATCAAGGAGAAAAACAGAACTGGGGAAGCGTGCAGCTGCACAGTCCAAGAGTAGACCAGGGACCAAACTGATGCAGCCAAAATTCAGTGTCTGCTTCCCATGGGGGAAGTAAGTTGAACTGGAATATAAGGGCATAAGAATGGTCATAGTGGGTCTGCCAGATGCTTCAGAGGGAACAAACAGAACAGGGCAATTAGCAAGTGATCCACCCCTGTCATCTAGTCCCAGCTTCTGGCAATCAGAGGGTTAGGGACACCCAGAGTACAGGTGTCCTTTTCCTAGCACAGCTTACTTCCCTCTCCACACTCTTTCAGCTGTGCTGACTGATAATGGAGGGGGCGCAGCCTTAGTTCCCACACCCACACAGACTGAGGGAGTACCTATGGAATGACAGCTGTTCTTTCCTTTGCATGCAACTTATGATGCAAGAAGACTGCAGAGGAATTAAGAGGGCACCTTATACTTCCTTACTCCCCTACAGTCATGTGGAGCCCAGCTCAAAACTGAGTTCATAGTGAATAAGTGAAATATAATCAAACTTCAAACTACTGTCCTTGCAGCACAAACTGTCATCCCAAGAAAGTCATTTTTTGGTGTTATTTCTGCACAGGATTATATGTTTGCGTACCCCATAATTTTGCTCAAAAGCCTCTTCCTTTACATTCTATAGCATACAAATACAGTTAGCACGTTATAAAAATAAAACCAAAACATGTAACATTGGAAACTAAAGGTCATACCTATTCTGGGAAATAAGAAGCCACAGTGCCACACTGGACAGAAACTCTAATTCCACATCCTGTGGCTTTCCATTTCTGTCTGCAATGCCTTACAGAATAACTAACAGGCAAAGACAGAATTATGGGTTGTTGCTGTTTTGTTTTTTAAACACTTCAACTTAAATCCTCAACTCTGGTAAACAAGCCGAGTCTCAAAACTCCCCTCATAGCTTAGCGCAGTAGTTAATATCTCCAATATGCACCAACTAGAAAATCAAAATATATTAGTAACAAGATAAGACTGACAACCACTTAAACTCAATCATTAGTTTATCATTAGCAAACTCAATAAAAAAGTTACTTACAGTCAGTGAAGTAGACATATGCTGCTTTGTACTTGCTGGATGATTTACTTACAAAGTCATTTATAAGCCCATCTACAGACTTAAGATAAAAATGCTAAATTGTAATTTACTATAAAGAAAATAACTGTTATTAGTGTCTATTTTGCCTGCCCTTAGAACAAACTTTTCTTGGACTATATTTTTGAAAAGTTCATGTTTTTATTGATCAGTATGAAACCAGAAATACTGTGATCACAGTCACATGGGAATGTAAACACTGAACTATAATATTCATATATCCAGTCCAAGGATGACAAAACAATGCAAGAAGATCAGTAATATTCTCATCTGTAGAAGTTGTACAAAAGATTGCTCTAATGAAGCAAAGAAAGCACAGGGGAGAAGGAAAATCTTATGTTATATTGTTATAGATTGAAAATGATTTAATAATTGGAGATTCAGTCTCTTCCGAACACTTCTATAGTACCAGTAGAGCCAACTCTTTTCTATAGCCATTATTTTGAGGGGCAGCTTTGTAATAGCTCAGTTTAAATTGTTACAATGGTTTAGTGCTTCATGCTTTGTGTACTACCAAAGATTAAAAAAAACTAAAAAGTTTTTCCTTAAAAATACTAACCTTCTCGGTTGGAGTGATGAAATAAATTGCCTTCATGTGTGGGACAGGTTCACGGTTTTTATAAACATTCTCCACAGCTAAAATATATAAAGTTACTCATTTCAAAATGCAATACTCAATATATCTTTCTTAAGAAATTAAGTTTGGAAAACTACATTGAACACCAAGGTTTTTAAAACAAAAAAGAAAACTAAAGCATTCTGGATTGTATCCTCTAATAATGCTCCATTTGTCCAATGATTGTATTTTACATTAGTATTTCCATAAGCTAAAATAGGTGTAAAACTAATTCTATGGAGAGAGCTGAATTACACTTTTAATTGATTAAGTAAGGTCTGTGGGTGAGCCTACAAAATCAGGGGCCAGATGCTACCTTATCTATAAAGAATCCCCCAATTTTTTTTATATTGGAGGTTAACACAAAGAGAGTAGAACAGAGTTACATATTAACTAAACCTCTAGGTCCCAATCTTGCAAGTTGTTCTACACAGATAGACCCTCTGCCCTTACGTAGAGCCTCAGTAAAGTCAATGTATCTCCATACATGGGGCCTACATGAGAACAGCAGCTTACAGGATCACCACCTTAATAAAATTATGCTTATATTCAACATCAGAAGGGGAAAAAAAAAACCCAACGCAGAGTACTTTTAAGACTCTAGCTTTTTCTGTCCTTTGGCCATTTCTTACGCAATTAACCTACTAAACATGTAACTGCATGCACTATTTTTTAAAAACCAACAATTTCATGTAACCCATGTCCTTCCATTGGCTTCTCTGTTTAGCTTATTCATTACACTACAGATATTACATATAGAGGATTTCCTGAGATAGGGTTGTAGTACATTGGTGGCAAAATTTGCCTTGCTTCTGATCATGCCACAGCTTTTGTAAATAAATAGAGAACTTCAGTTTCCAGGACTGTCAGTCTGGCACTTTAAGCAGCACTTCACTTACTTAGTGGTTAAGAAGAGTTATACCCATTTGTTCTGAAAATGTTTCAGATGGAAACAGCAAAGCAATTTACTATGAGTAAAATACACTTGAAAAGTGAATTACAGTTGAGATTTGAGCTTATTGCTCTTTCTGAAGTGGCATGTGTGATACTGGACATATGGAAAGACAGTATCAGAGTAAATAAGTCTTAAAGCAGGATAAATTTAATATCAATGTTTAAATTTACATATTAAGGGTCCAATCATACAATCTCTTCCTTACTTTAAGTAGTCCTATTGACTACTCATGTGAGCAAGAATTGTGAAGTGACGATCTTAAATACTGTCTCACCATAAAACACTGATTTAAAAAAAAAAAATCTATTAGAGAAGACTGAAAACTGCTTTCATAAAATTTAATATATTCACCACCAATTTCAATGTTAATTTTCACCAAGATGATTTAGGCATCAGGCATCACAGAAGTGTTAACTTTAAACACACTTCACGTAAGTTTTATAGCAAAAAGTACTTCTTACTTTTTGAACTTTAAGACTGCTGAGCCAAAGAAAATGTAGGTGTTCCCTTTAATAAATAGTTGTTATAGGCTATAAAATTTATGATTGCAGTGTTTCATCTTCTCAAGAATATAGGTAAATCTAGTCTCAAATATATCATATAGGAATTACATTATCAAATTAAATCTCATCTGATATTCTGCTTCTGACAGAGGCCAATACCAAATGCTTCAGAGGAAGGTGCAAGAAACTCCATAATGGACAGATATTGAACTCCCCATCAGGGTACTTTCTCCTTAAAGAGTTGCAGAAAGTGACTGCCTGAAGAATGAGGAGTTAGCCTTCATTTTTTACTCTAGCTAACGTAACCAAGATTATTTTCATTATCCATTTTTAATCCTTTTAATTCTGGAAAGCTCTTGGACTCTGACATATTGTGACAATGAGTTCCTGTGATAAATGAGGGGGAAGAGGGGTAGCTCCATTTTATGGATGCCCAGCCAGCCAGCAGCTATAAAATCCCTCTTAGTAGCTGTTCTCTAATTGCTCTACCTGTAAAGGGTTACGAAGTCTCACTGCTATGCATAGGTAAAAGGAAGTGGGTGGACCTCTGGCCAAAAGAGCCAATGGGAAGGCTAGAACTTTTTAAAATTGAACAAAGACTCCTTTTTGTCTGTCTGTGTTGTTCTCGGGGAGAGGCAGACAGGGAGCAGTTATGCTGTGAAAAGCTTGGGCCAGGTATGAAAAAAATCATCAGTATCATACTAGAAACTACTTATCTAAACCCCAGATAGATTAGGAAATGTCTAGGAAGACGTGATTAGGTTTATCCCTTTTATTTCTCTATGGCTTGTGAATTCCTCTGTACTAACCCCAGGTGCTTTTGTTTTGCTTGTAACATTTAAGCTGGACCTCCAGAGAGCTATTCTTGATGCTTAATTCTTGTAGGTTTTTGTTTTTTTTAAAATCTAGCAAAAGCTTAAGTTCCCAGATGTATTTTCTTCCTTTTTAACAACAGAATTGGATGTGTGCGTCTTAAGAGGCTTGTGCACTTTGTTTAATTAGCTGGTGGCAACAGCTGATTTCCTTTTTTTCCCCCCCCTTCCTTCTTTTCTTTCTTTCTCAGCTCTTCCCCAGAGAGGGGGGGCAGGGGTGAAAGGGCTTGAGGGTACCCCACAGGAAGGAATTCCCAAGTGCACCTTCCTGGGTTCCCAAAGGGGTTTTGCAGTTGGGTGGTGGCAGCATCTACCAATCCAAGGTCAGAGAAAAGCTGTAACCTTGGGAGTTTAATACAAGCCTAGAGTGGCAAGTATTAATTTTTGAAGTCCTTGCGCGCCCCCACCTTCTGCACACGAAGTGCCAGAGTGGAGAATCAGCCTTAACAGTTCTATAGGTTGATTCTGCATTGTATAGAAGGATTCCCTTTTAGCACTTTTAAACGTTACCTTTTAGTTTCATTGAACGTCCCTTTGTTCTCTATATCATTATTTTATTCACGGCTATCATGTCTCCTCTTCTCTCCACTATAAACTTAAACAGTTCTTAGTCTTTCTATCCTTCCCTGGAGACTGCACCTTGATACAGAGGGAAGGCTTGTGTGTTCCAGTGACCCTGACAGCTATGCTTGCAGGAGTTTTAACTCCTGATAGGGCCACGCAAACTGGATAGGTCAAAGTGTAGGGATCAAAGTAAAAGCAGCGTACTGGTCCTCCAGTGTTGGGCTGAGCAATGGAACAACAACCCATCTTTGTACAAAAGTTATAGAAACACAACCAAATATTTGGAGTACAGCAGAACCTCAGAGTTACAAAAATCTTGGAAATTAAAGTTGTTCAATAACTCTGAAAATGTTCGTAACTCTGAACAAAACATTATGGTTGTTCTTTCAAAACTTTACAACTGACCATTGATTTTATACAGCTTTAAAACTTTACTACCCAGAAGAAAAATACACTTTTTAGCCTTCCTTTAAATGAAGCAAGCACAAAAAGTTCTCTCTCTTTTTTTTTTTTTTTTTAGTAGTTTACATTTAACACAGTAATATCCTTCCTGGGCATTTTTTGGGGTTTCTGCTGCTGCCTGATTGCATACTTCTGGTTCCAAATGAGGTGTGTAGTTGACCGGTCAGTTCGTAACTCTGGTGTTCATAACTCTGAGGTTCTACTCTAGTGGCACGATGGACAGGGCTTGCAGAGCCTTGTCCACACCTTAAACAATATCTGGCGGCATGGGAAGGATTCAGATTCAGTCTTTTCCATAGGAAAGTCTTTCCATGCCTTCAGCAATTTTGGTTTCCCTTCTCTGGGCCTCTTCTATTTCTGCTTTCTCAAGACTGGATACAGGATTCAAGATGAGGGCATTCCATTGATTTATATGTGGGGTTAGAAAATGCTGAGAATACTATATCCTGTTCTTCATACATTCTAATGCTTTGTTTCTTTTTGATCATCACTACACTAAACACATTTTCATTGCGCTAACTACAACTGAAAAGACAGACAGACATTCTCAAGAAGTTTGTCTTGTGTCTGACCACATACTGGATTTGATGCTTCCCTGAAAGTACAGGGGAGCATCTAATCACTTATATAGCATGAAAAACACTGAAGAAGACTTCGTCCAAAAGCGAAGTCTCCAAGTGAAGAAAAGTTAACTAACAGCCGACTGTAAAGTTCTTTCAAGCAAGTCTTTCTACACTGGACCTTCAAATTTGATCAAGCATATCAGATTTTAAGGACAGCAGACAGGCAAAGGGCACATCTCTGAACTGACAGCATAAAGTTTCAATAGTAAACAGCCAGTCAGCTATGGCAGACCAGTTTCTGCATTTTGCAAATATTATACGTGCCTACATGCCACTTTGCAACACTAGTGCTGCAAGGTTCTTTCAAGAAAGCAGCATTAAATGCTATTTTTCAGGCTTGCAATTAACAAACCATGGAATAGTAAACAAGTAAGTAAAGAAACAGTCATGACCTTTTTCTCATTTATAATAGTAATATTACCTACAGTGCATATATTTATTAGTAAGGCTGCGAGTCTGTCCGGAGGTCACAGATTCCATGACCGTTGTGACTTCTGCAGCTGCTGGTGCTGGCTCAGGGGCTGCCCAAGCCAGGCAGCCCCTGGGCCAGCAGAAGCAGTTTGGGTGAGTGGGGGGCTAGGGAAGGGGGCTCCCCAGCTCCCACAGCCCTGCAGCTCCTAAGCAGCAAAGGGCGAGCACTGCGCCACACGCTGCTCGCACCCACAGGCCCAACCCCCACAGCTCCCATTGGCTGTGGTTCCCGACCAATGGGAGCTGCAGCAGGCAGCGCTTGTGGCGGAAGCGGGGCGCAAAGCACCCTGACCCCTCTGCCACCTAGGAGCTGCCCCCTGACCCCTCTGCCACCTAGGATGCAGAGCTGGGAAGGGAGCCCCTGCCAGCCCCGCCAACCCTCTCCCCCCCCCCCCCCAGGAACAGCGGGGTTCTGGGCCCTGCACCAGCAACAGCGGACGTCCCAGACCATGCTGCTTGCCCCCCCTACCCCCCCATGCTGCCCAGTCCCTTCCCGCAAACCACCTCCCCCAGCACCTGAGGTGCCCCTGCCCCCCACGCCCTGGAACACCCACAGTCCCCCACCCATGTTTTAGTCACAGGTATTTTTAGTAAAAGTCATGGACATGTGACCAGCAGTGAATTTCTGTTTACGGTCCATGACTTTTACTAAAAATACCTGTGACTAAAACGTAGCCTTATTCATTAACCCAACATTTTCATCTGCCCCAGATTTTAAAAAAAAGCACCTTTAACAACTATTTCACACTTACCAGTAATGCCTTCTGCCAGTAAATCAGTCATTTTGCCACATGACGACAGTAGTTTAGTGGTAAACTCGTCTAAAATAATTATCTAAGTATAAAAACGAATGAAGCAGCATTTAGACAAATAATTCAGAATCAGCTACAGTTACTGTAAGACAAGGTATATTTCATGCTTCTGACTCTTTCATTGATAAGCAGCTGTGGAAGCTTGAAACTGAAATTTATTTTCTTACCAATTTATTTTCCCCAGTCGCTCACTTTATTACTGCAAGGTTGCGATTTTTATTTTAAGGAGTTACAAGTAACATGGATTTTGCAAAGCAACATATATAAATATAAAAAGGGTACAGTAGGCCATTAAACTCCCAATATGTGCCTAAGATACGCTAATCATTTCTCATCATAGGTCTTCCATGACAGTTGAGATCAGCCTGGCTGGTCTTACTCAACATTCCAAACTTCCATCTTGCTTGGGTTGAGAACTTTGTGGCTCAGAGAGCTATCTGCAGAATTTGCTATGTCAGAAAATCTGTTTGAGTCCTGCAGTGGCTGTCTTCATTACATTTGGTTTAGTGTAAAACTTTCCTCTTCAGATCAGTTTATCCTGAATTATTTTAAGCTTCCTCTCCTGATCTGCCTGGGCAAATTTTATTCTACAGATCTTTTTTCATGGCAAGAACAGCTGCATAGCCACAAGGGGAGCATTTTTACTGTCTGTATAATAACCCTGATTTTTTTTGTGATTTAAAAAAATCCCCCAAATTCTAAATAAAAAGTATTAGCTTATGGGACATTGTAGAGGCGGTTTTCAAGTAGACATGACCCAACCCCAAAGGATTTACTGTTTTACCAGTTTTTAAAAGGAAGAATTTGCATTTGGGTCTAACTTCCATATTAAATATAAAAAAACCTGAAAAAGGTTTGTTTTTTTTTAAATTAGATTGTGTTAATAGGCTAAATAAAAATAATTTCTAATTCCCAGTCAATCTCCAATGCCAAGCCTATCAGTTCTACACTTGTCATAGGGAATAAAAGACTAGACTTTTTGCCAACAAAGCTACCACCAGTACAGTCCCACTGATGATAGACATATTAATGTACACAAGGATCTAGACTGCTGCCAGCATTTAAAGCACCATATTATCTAACCCTGCTCAAAACAGATACCCTTTAAGTCTGTTGTGTGTATGTCTACACTGCAATTAAAAACCAGTGTCTGGCCTGTGCCAATTGACTTAGACTCATAGGGCTTAGGCTAAGGAGTTGCTGAATTGTGGTGTAGATGTTCGGGCTCAGGCTGGATACCAGGCTCTAGGACCCTGAAAGGTGGGGAAGGTCTCAGAGCTCGAGCTGCAGTCCAAGCCCAAACTTCTGCACCACAATTAAACAGCCCCTTACCCTGAGCCCAAGTGAGCTGGCACAGGCCAGCTGGGGGTCTTTAACTGCAGCATAAGCATACTATATAAAGCCAACACACCATTGGAAATCAATCAATGGAAAGTTACAGAGACATGAGTGAGGCTGTTGTGTCTTTCAGGAAAATAGAGTAAGACAAGACCTGAATTTCTAAAGTTTAAAAACCAACAGAATCACCTTTCAGGTCTTTTTTTACATCACTAGGAAACCAGAAGACATATCCATTTGTCCATCTACAACAGGTCATTTAATGAAAGTGTTGAAGAAATTTCAAGCAAGCTAAGAAATAGTGTACTTAATGAAACAGAATATGCTTTAAGTAATTCTAAAGTGTAACAAAAAGCAAAATGAAATATACCTTCCATTCTTCTTCCTTCCTACAATCATCAAATACTGATAATTTTAGCTCTGTAAAAAAAACAAAAACCAACAACACTTGTCGATTAAAAGACATACAAGAACAAACACCATAACTACTTATTCAGTTACAGTTACATTTATGGAGATGTCAAAAAGCACAAGATGTAATATTCTGCTAGGTGAGTCTCCAGAAGTATTATTTTTGCAACTAGTCCTTTGCTCTATTTTACAAAAAGCAGTGCAAAACTTGAAGCAGTAGTTTTCACTTAAACTAATTAGTTTCAAAATTTACAGATCCATATAATCTGTCCAAATGGATTACCCTGATCCTGCAAACAGAGCCTAGCTGCAAGGGATATATGGAACAAATATGCTTTGATTGATTAATAACTACTGATTCCTGCTGGCCCTTAAAAATTGGAAAAGCTATCCACCACTGTTTATCCCAAAATAAGATCCACCCAGGAAGACAATAAGAAAATGGTTCACATCATGTGAGACACTTTGTCTAAGGACCCACAGTCAAAGTCCGGAATTCCAATTAAAATTATTAAATAAGAATATTGTTACATCTAGGCAAGACTCTCTCATAATCTGCATATGGATAAAACCTCTCTCTCCTTCCCAACCTACCTAAAAAGAACTCCAAGTTACCATGTAAGGGTGATATGCTGCCTTCTTATGCAAAGAGACCCATTGCACATTATGAGTGGATCAAGAAACGGTTGGGGAAGATGCATGTCAAGCAAATTAGAAATGTTGCTGTAAGACTGAAGGTCAAATTGAACAAAATAACTGTTACACCAAGAAATCCAAGCAAAATGTTCACCCCAACCTATATATTGTTTTCTTTGTAACTCAAATATACTGTAAATAATCTGTCTTTCACCCCATACCAGAACCTGCCCATTTGTTTGCCTTGTGAGTCAGATCTACATCCTTCTATATGTGGAAAATGTCTCTTGTTCTATGGCAAGTCCAATACTCCATATAGTAGTTTACATTGTATGTCCTCCAAATTTAAAAGATTAAGGATTTTGTTGGTTTTCATTGTAAATAACTGTTGCACTCCAGAAGTAATAGGAATTGTCTGACACAAGGAAAAAAATATAAAAAAATATAAACCAGCGTATAACTTAGGATATTAAGAGAAATTGCTTAAAGGAGAAGATCCTAGTTGATAGCAGGAGCGAATAATGAAATACAATCCTTGAAACAAATCGAACTTAAAAAACCTCCGATAAGGAAAGGATTAAAGAAATTAGTTATATACCATCACCATCTATTGGATACTGATGAAAGCAACAAAAACTGAAAGAGCTAAAATCTAAGCACTCACTTGGCTATGTCCAATGGGAATAAGAGGGTGGCCCCTTCCTACAAGTCCTGAAACTAGGTATATAAACTGAAGTCACCACATGCTCATGAGAATTGACTGAACCCAAAAAGCTGAAGAATCCTGAGCGTGACAGACACCTGGACCAACCATGTGGAAAGGACTCTCCCCAATCCCAAAGTTAAGAGGATAAGAAGTATTCAAAGATTACATTACATAATAGAAGGGGAAATACAAATAACTAGGTTATCTTGCCGAGTCTCCACTCTCTAGTGAGACCTCAAGTAACCATATTTTAGATTTTAACTCCTTTATTAATCCAAGCAAATTGGCCTGAAAAAACTGTTTTAAGTAACTGCTTTTAATATTCTAAATTTCTCCTTTTGAGACCGATCCATTCAAACTTTACTAACTACACTCTTCAAAGTGCCTTAAAAACAAGTGCCACCCTGGAAGTGTGATAATTGCGTTAGGCACTAAAGTATTGAGAATGGATTATCATAGAATATCAGGGTTGGAAGGGACCTCAGGAGGTCATCTAGTCCAATCCCCTGCTTAAAGGAGGGCCAATCCCCAATTTTTGCCCGAGATCCCTAAATGGCCCCCTCAAGGATTGAGTTCACAACCCTGGGTTTAGCAGGCCAATGCTCAAACCACTGAGCTATCCCTCCCCCCGAGTAAATGTAATAATAAATCTTAGTAATGTCCATTATTCTTTGACTGCTAAGCCTCAACTCTAGTCTATGAGCATTGCTTGCACAATTTTATAGTATGTGTGTAATACACACAACTGGTTGTATCTACATTTGAGTAGTTAACTGTTGATATATTAAATGTTGTTCTGGTGGAATAATTGCTGGCTGGTTAAGAATAAGCAAGTGTCCTGATTTGAGAAATACTGTTCAAGTTAAAAGTTGATTTTAAAAACCCAGTATTAGAACTAGTAAGCTAACAGTCTCTGGACACAATAAATAAGGGGTTGGCCTACTGGATTCTATTATATACCGGCAAATGTAGTTTGTTAGTCCTTAGCTTCAAAATCTAACTGGCACTCTGGCAAATTCATAAATCCACCCCCTTGCACGTTTACATAGCACAACAGGATCCAGTCTGGTAGTGCCACCACTTTATAAATGCTAAATGAAGTCTGACTAAACTATTCTGTTCTCTATTTCAGTCACATAAATATCCACTATGTTTAAAACCACTAAGAAGTGTGTCAGACCATTTATTCAAAAGAAAACAAAAAGCAAGAAAAAAAATCAGAGCTGTCTGAAAACATGAACCAACATCTCAACCCACATTATCGCAGAAGTACTGCAAAATGCATGGTAAAGTTTCAGGATAGTAGGAGGGCATGCAGCTCAAAGGCCATCCATTTAGTGTTTGTACATATACCATGCCTGCTAGATCCAACAACCCAATGTCTGCCATGATTACGTGGCTGTATAATTTGTCCCCACCCCAACTATTTTTCTTCTTTTCACTAAGACAGAAATCTGTAAGTAGTACAGGAGTAAAGCTCCCCCCTTGCATCCCTTAAGGACGCCAGATGCTGCCTCCTCCTTACCCAGGCCTCCGTCTATTTTCATTGTGTGAATTTTTTAGAATTTCACTGAAATTGAAAAGACTTTGTCACACAACTCAGCTCTGCCATACTGCGTAATTTAGCTCTTACTGTACTGCACAGTTAGATCACTCAATGTCATATTTACAGTTGTTTCAGAGGGGACATAACCTGGCATGTTGTGTTCATGCTATTAATGAACATAACTAAAGAGTTTAGAAAAAACTCAACTTCTCTACATATATAATCCCTAAAGCCCTTTATCATTCCTTGCTATCACCTTCTGGGTTGTTTCCAATTCTAATAATTCAACATCCCTCCCATACTACACAATCCGAAGTTGTGCATAATGCTCCAGGTGTGATCTCTTTAGACTTTTGTACAGAACCACAGTGATCCCTGTGGATTTGCTCTCTTATTAATGTGTCAATATCCATTTCATCCCTGTATTTGTTGCCAGAAACATAACTACTAGTTAAGTTTGTTAGCTATTAGCATAAGAGGAGACCTTCCCTGGTCAGCACCTAGCACACTAACATATTGTTGTATCAGACCAATCATTTTTATAACACTATACTATTACCATACATTCTTCTAGATCTTTCAGAAGATCAGATAGGAATTCCTGAAGTGCAATGAAACCTGAAAGAATTCTATTTTCATTCTTGAGAATGCTCAGCCCAGTGATCTAATTTTAAATTAGATCTTGCATTGTATAAAGACCACATTGTAAAAATAAACTTATTCCTGGAAAATGTTTGCTACTATCATCTCAATTTTCAATGAAATATTTTAGTTTCTTGGCCAAAAACTAGAACAAAATGTTTAAAGTAAATGTTAAATCCACTTGCTAGCTCACATCCTAAATCTCATCTACCTATTATTGGTATTAGTTGGCATTCCCACTCATGACATCTGAGCAATTCTTCCAAATCATCGACAGATCATGTGAACATCACTCCTGTGGCACTCTAGCTGTCACATCCCCTGATCCTGGATCTGTAACTATTCACCAAATTCACTGACTTGGCTTGCCAAGGCAGTTGAGTATTTCACCATGAATTGTTCTAAAAGCCTTCTGGTCTTTCTAGTTATCTATATTAGGCATTTCAAATGCACCTATCATCATAGTATCTAGGCACCAATTATAAATGCAATCATGTCTAGTATTGCACCCTTGTCCACACTGCTTTCCTGAAAGCTTTTCAATTTTTTTTTTAATTAGGTAGCAGCTAATGTGTTTGTCCTAGCTGCTCTCTCTCCTTCTAATCGCCCCATATACACCTCTACCCCGATACAATGTCCTCGGGAGCCAAAACAATCTTACCGCGTTATAGGTGAAACTGCATTATATCGAACTTGCTTTGGCCTCAAGCATTTTCGTTATTAACGCAGCCCCGCCTCCAGAGCGCTGCTTTACCATGTTGTATGTGAACCCGTGTTATATTGGGTTGCGTTATATCAGGGTAGAGGTTTATGTTCAAATAAATGTTTTTAGGACATTTTTCTCTCCTACTACCCAATTCTGTGAAATAATCAAGAGGACCCACACACACACACACCCCTCTGGCAGAATGGTGTCAGTGATAAACAACTTTTTCATTCAAACCAAAAATGCACTTTCAATTTCTTTAAAAAAAAAAAAAAAAGAATTTTAAAAATTAATTTTCAGATTTGGTTCAAGCCAAACTGATTTTTCCTCTTTTTTTTTTTTTTAACCTGCTGTAAGTGAACTAAAAGTCAGTTATCTGCCCAGTTCTACTCCTTATATCTAAAGAAGCATTATTTCTACAATGCCATTTCACATACTTCATTTTTACAAGTTCAATATGCAAAACCATTCAGTGTGAACTCCACTTCCACCTACATCTTTAATCCGATTATGCTCTCTCTTGCTCTGACAATGATGCCACCTTCACACCCGTCCCCACCTTCATATCCTTGGCTCATCCTGAGGTTTTCATCCATACTATCCCTATGCCTAGAACACCCTACTACCAGCATGTCAGATTCCTCCTCACTTTCTTCACTCAGACACCTCCTAAAAATCCATTTTCTTCTAGAAGAACCCCATATCATTGAAAAGACCAATCAATTCCACTTAATGTGAGAGAAAGGAAAGTAGTGAAGGAGAAGCAATCCTAAGGATTAGATTATAAGAAATCCAAATATTAAGCACATAATCCCATCTACATATACAAAATGATGGGAGTCTAAATTAGCTGTTACCACTCAAGAAAGATCTTGGGGTCATTGTGGATAGTTCTTTGAAAACATAGGTGCAGCAGTAGTCAAACACACTAACAATGTTAGGAACCATTAGGAAACGGATAGATAAGATAAATAAATGTGTCATTATATAAAGCCATTGTGCACGCACACCTTGAATACTGCATGCAGTTCTGGTGGTGCCATCTTAAGAAAAAAAAAGAATTGGAAAAGATACATACAGAAAAGGAGACCAAAAACAGTGTGTGTATGGAACAGCCTCCAGATGAGGAGAGATTAAGACGACTAGGACTGTTCAGTTTACAAAAGAGAGGACTAAAGGGAGGTTGGGGGAGGACATAATAGAGGCTAACATCATGAACGTTGTGGAGAAAGTGAATAGGGAAGTGTTCTTCACCCCTTCACATAATAACAAACAGAGACACCCCTTGAGACGCCCCCCACAATGAAATTAATAGGTAGCAGGTTTCAAACAAACATAAGGAAGTACTTTTTCGCACAACACACTGCCAACCTATGGAACTTGTTGCCAGGGGATGCTATGAAGGCCAAAAGTATAACTGGTTAAAAAAAGGAATTACATAAATTCATGGAGGATAGTCCATCAAGAGCTGTTAGCCAAGATGTTCAGGTATGCAATCCCATGCTCTGGTATCTCTAAATCTCAGACTGCCATAAACTAGGACTAGATGACAAGGGATGGGTCACTTGTTAAAGTGCCCTATTCTGTCATTCCCTCTGAAATATCTAGCACCAACCACTGTCGGACAGTATACTGGGCTAGATGGACCACTGGTCTGATCCAGGACAGCCATTCTTGTCTTACATAAATAGAAACAGACAGCAATACCATTAAGTGGCGTACATAACTTAAGTCAAATCTCAAAGTTGTTCTTGCAACCCTCACCCTTCCTTCCGTTGTCCCCATACACAGTTACCCTCACTTGCGGTTTCATGTTTATGACTAAAAACTCCTCAGACCCAGGTCTTATTACATTAAATTAACTTAATTGTAATGTTAATTGCCTCACTGCTGTATAAACAGCAAATAATTTTAAGAACTTAGCTAGATATACATATAATGTATTGAATGCATACATAGCATTTCTTGTTTACCCCCATATCGAGAGCCAAAATGACTCAGGCTATGCCTACATTACAGAGTTTTGTGGACAAAAGTTACGCCACTTTAAACCGCTGTCTCGTGTCAGCAGAGTGCATCCACACTAGCAGCTCTTGCATCAACACAGAGCAGTGCACTGTGGGTATCTATCCCACTATGCAACTGGCTGCAGGGTACTTAGGGAAGGGTTTGCAATGTCTCATGGGGGAGGTACAGCGTCACATGATGCAGGTTTCTCAACCCCATCATTCCATGGGCATCCTCATAGATTGTCTGCTGCTTTTCAACTGAGGTGGGGAGCGGGAGGGGACACTGTGACAGGACACGTGTGTGGGGGGAGAGAAACGGAAACAGAATGTGTCTTGGGGAAGAGCAAATGTGTTGGCATGCGGTCTCTAAGTTCAGACAGCTTCCTGACAAACCTATCCTGAGGCAGGGGGACATCACCACCCTCACAGCAGTCTCTCCCCTTTCCCCTCCCCCACAGCAGAAGCCTGCTCTGCCTGCCTATGGTTCTACGATTCCTTCCGAGTTCTCCCACAGCCTCCTCAGCTGACAGGAGCAGCATCCTCAGCAGCTCTGTGAGCTCTCTACATGGAGGAATGTCAAAACAGCACAGCAGTTGTGACAGATTTATGTTACCAATCTGCCTGAGGCATCAGGTGATCAGGCTGAGGCCACAGGATTTTTAGGGGAGATGAAGAGCACACCAAGTGTCTGAATTTTAAAGCTTTATTGATAAAATAACAAAACAGCGGAGAGCGCTCGGCGTTCCCCACATCACTCAGAGGAAGGAAGAAAGCGTTAGTGCCCCAACCCTAACCCACTTTCATACTCACACCCGCACTACCTAAGGCTGGCCAAGCCTCAGTGTAATGTAAGAAGAAGAGGGGGAGGAGTGGATGGGAGTTCTTGTCCCGTGCACGGGTCGTCCAGGGTCCGCTGTTGATCTCCAACTTGCTTCGGCTCTCAGAAGGGTTTTTAAGTCCTGGGTTCTTTTGGGGGCGTTTTGTCCATCTTTTCCCCGTGCTCTTTGTACCAGTCCAAACTGGGTCTCTGTGGCCTACTCAGCTTTCCCAAAACACACCGGCTCCAGGGACACCAAACTTTGGCAAAGGCCAGCTGGGGGGGACATCTTATTCCTTTTTGCAATCTCTGTAGTCCTGCTCAGCTTAGTTCTCCTTTTTTCACAGCTGGCCAGGGTTGGTTAAGATATGAATACAGCTACAGACTTCTCATCAGGCTCCGTGACCTTGGACTGGGGCCAGCATCTTATCTTCGGACTGAGCTAGCTGAAGTATTGAGTTAACCCATTCTCTGCTCTCTTCCTCCCACCCCCTTTGGCTTCTCACAGCCTGCAAAGGAATCTTCCACTCCACACTCTCACCTTTGACCCTTCCCAAAATGCCTTGCGAAGCTTTCAACAGCATTAGCAATATACAATGCTGATCTGCCTCTCCCAGGGGATCCCCTGAGGGAGGGGGCCATTGGGGTGTGACAGTCCCCACAGCACAACACAGCAGTTCCACCCCCCACCAGCAGTCTGCCTGCCATGGTGTTCCTAGAGCAAGGGAGAACAGGAAGATTGCACTGTAACGATTTGCCAGAGCAGAAGGCATGCTCAGCTGTCTGAATTTCCCAGAGCTTTGAAAGAGGAAGGGCATATGCCTGCAGGGCAGCCCAGTTCAAAACAGTGAGCAGAGCAGTCACAGCAGGTATTGTGGGATACCAGAGGAGGCCAGTTATGTCGACATAACAAATGGCAGCATCTGCACTGATGCTTTGTGGCTTTAACTATGCAGGAAAAAGCTTTATGCCTCTTGTTGAGGTGGTTCTATTTTGCCAGCAAAAGAGCAGGGTTTTGCTGCCAAAAAGTAGCTTAATAGCAGGTCTAGGCAAACTTTTTGGTCTGATGGCCACATCTGGATATGGAAATTGTATGGCGGGTCATGAATACTCACAAAATTGGGGGTTGGGGTGTTGGAGGGGGTGAGAGCTCCGGCTGGGGGTGTTGGCTCTGGGGATGAGGGGTTTGGGGTGCAGGAGGGTGCTCCAGGCTGGGACTGAGGGGTTCGTAGGGTGGGAGGGGGAATCAGGGCTGCAGTAAGAGATTGGGGCATGGGAGGAGGTCAGGGGTGCACGCTCCAAGTGGCGCTTACCTCAGGCAGCTCCCAGAAGTAGTGGCATGTCCCCCCTCCAGCTCCTGCGCGGAGGTGCGGTGTCAGCCAGGCAGCTCTGCGCACTGCCCCATCCACAGGCACCGCCCCTGCAGCTCCCATTGGTCACGGTTCCCGGCCAATGGGAGCTGCAAAGCACCCGCTTGGGGCAGGGGCAGCATGCGCAGCCCACTGGCTGCCCCTATGCCTAGGAGCTGGAGGAAGACATACCGCTACTTCTAGGAGCCACAGCAGGCACGGAGCAGGTCAAGCCCCCTACCCCGCTCCCCGGCTGGAGTGCCAGAGCAGGCCAAGCCCCCAACCCTGCTCCCCAGTGGGAGCTCAAGGGCCAGATTAAAAGGTCTGACAGGCCAGACATGGCCCGTAGTTTGCCCACCCCCGCTTTGTAGTCTGTACAGCTCCCCACTTTTGTCAGCAAAAGGCAACTTTTGCCAACAAAACTGAGTAACGTAGAGAGGGCCTCAGTGAGAAAACTGTACGTTGGGAGAGAGCATATGTTGGAGAATTTACTATAAAGTCCTGCAGATAGTTAACTGTAAAGAAGCTCAGGTTCCCCTTTTCCTTAAAAAAAGGGTGTTGTACTTTTTCCCCAGAGGGGGGAAAAGAGTGTTGCCCCTGGATCATTGTCAGGGCTCCATTTTTTTATACCAACCTGTAACTACTACATGTCTGATAAATATGAAGCTCCCACTACTACACTTCTCTGGAATAGTGGAACTCTTCCTCACTACCCAATTCTAATACTTCCTGCCTGTTACGGGAAGGAAGGGGAGAAACAGTCCTTCTGACAGCTTCAAAGCCTTATTTTTCTGTTTGGGGGTCCTCCAATACCCTGTTCATCTCCCACACAAGACAGATTTTCTGATATTTTACCTTTCCACCAGCACTCTGGCTCCTGAAGGGGACATATCTACTATATACAGCCTCATTTTCTCAGGGTGGGAAAAGTCCTTTGCTTGGACAGCAACAGTACCACCTGCCTCTACTGCTGCTCAGAATGACAGAGGATTTTTGCTATTTTCACTGATACTCAGAGGACTCAGAATAGCAGCAGAAGTGTTCAGTCTCTTGATATTTTAACTATTTTGCTGCTTTGGAAAGTCTACAGGGAGCACTGAAGAAAGATTCAGGAATGCCACACTACATGGGTATATATAGGTACGGTTACTTTCACAACCGTAAAGGCTAGAAACTCAGCTGCCATCTTGCAACACCAAAGGAAAGTTTACATTCGGCAGAAAGGGCTTAATTCCCCTGCATTTTCCAGGAAAACTTTCCAGTCACCAGTGAGGAAAAAACAAGTAACTCTTTCAAGTTCTGGATGACAGATTCAATTTTCAATCTCTACATACTTCTGTGATAGCAACTCTCCCAGTGCTGCCAAATTTGACAATAACCATTGGTAATAAATGCTTTGTCCCCCTCATTTATTCACATTTTCTGAAATGCACATCCATTTGTACGATCATATACAGCAAAATCTTTAGCTGCTAAAAAATTTTTTAATAAATTTTCTGATTGGACTTCTACTTTCCCAAATACATTGTGTTACTAGTATCAAGTTGCCAGAAGACAAATGTTCACTACACCCATATGAAAAGTAGTACAAGGTGTTTTAAACAGCAATTTTCTGACAAAAGTAAGTGTGCTAAGAACACTACACTTCTGCTCACGTATGCAGTTAATAATAAACAGTGCTAACTCTACGTTCCTTGTGGTCATCTAACAACAATTAAAAATAAAATGAAATACTCTGTAATTAACATTTGAGAATAAGCAAAAAATGAGTCTATGGAAGTCCTTGAAGAGCAACATTTACTTGAATACGTTCAGTAAAAATTGACGATTATCCTGAAATATGATGAAAATCCCCTTTCAGGGGCATTGGCTCCATACTATAAAAACTGCTGCATTTGACAGTAGGTGTCCTCTGTCCAGAGCTTGGCAACCTCCTGTTTCCCTCAAAACCCACTGAAGAAGATGACTGTTCAGCTAGAGCGCACAGTGCCAACTAACTTCAACATTTGTCATTATCACATTTTTCGTGCAGTGGGTACTCCACTTGATGAGCCCTGTCAACACCATGACAACTGTTGTCACCACTGATCATAGGGGGGAGATTAGAAATTGCTGTGCTTAGAACAGTGTCAATGCTGCAGTTTTCGTAACAGAACTATTCCCTTATAACGTTCCCATGAAAAATAATGATCAAGACAGAGGTTAAACTAATTAAACTGGTACAAACTGGAGCATAGACAAAAACTTAAGAATAAAGACCTGTTGTCACTGTAATAAGTCAGTGCTACTTCCCAGCAGCTGTAGCACTTCTCTAAGGGCGTAAGTTTATAATGAGACCAACAGGATTTCCCAGGCCAGTGAAGACAGGACCCCATGGAGCAAAAACACATTTTTCAACATCAGTCTATACTGCGCTTCCGCAACACATTTCTAACAGGCCCCGTGCCTTCACTGACCGGGGACCCTTCCCGGCGCTCACGAACAAGCGCGCGGCTCCGCGACAGGCCGTTACACAGCCTCCAAATCACTAGGCAGAGGCAGCAGCTCAGGGCCGGTGCAGCCGGCGGCTGTCTCCCATTCAGTAAGGCACGGTCCATGCCGCCGCAGCAACCAGCCCTTGACCCTGCCGCTCCGCACCCTCTCGGCGGCGCCCAGCAGGCCGCGGGCTCCGGGACCGCAGAGGCGGAACGCAGTGACCCACCGGGCTGGGGGGCACACGGAGGAAGGCCCCTAAAGCAGCGAGGGCAGGACCGCAGCCCGGGCTCCCCTCACTGGGGCAGCCAGGCGCGTCGCAGCCGCAAGGCAGCTGCTGGTGCCCCAGGGCCGGGACTCGCTAACTCGGCGCCGGAGCCGTGTCAGCCCTTCCCTAGGGAGAGGGAGGGAGCAGCGGGGGCCCGCAGGGACGGGAAGGGAACATGGGTGCCCCGGACTTACTCTGCCACACCAGGCTCCTGAGGCCCCGCTCCCCGGACACAGCCCCCACCGCTGCAGGCGCCATCTTGCCCCCAAACTCCACCTCCCCCTGACGTCACTTCTACGCAATCCGCATCCCGTTTACGCTTCATCTATGCCATCCTATCCCCCTCGAAGTCCGCCCCGTGATCCGCCGAAGGCGCGCTTTAGTCTGAGAGCCACGCCCCTCTGGCCCTGCGCAGTGACGTATGCCGAGGGCGGCCGGAGTGCGCCCCGGCGGGCGGGAGAGGAGCGGGGCGCCGGTTGGGGCCGCGGGGTAGAAGGCGGGCCGGAGAAGAGGGGCGGGTGTGAGTGGCTCCCCCGGGCACGGCTCCGAGCAGAGGCTTACTGACGGAAACCTAGCGTTACCAATGGGGACCGTGCCCGGCGTCATAGGAGAGGGACATTACACTCCCCTCCATCACAGAGTACTGGCGGACCAACACCAGAATCATGGTCCACATCCGATCAGCCCTGGGCCTGGGCTGTCCCAGTCTTGCAGACAGACCCACCTGCACCAGCAGCCCCCCAATATCAAGTAGCACTCACTCACCACACTATTGCAGAACCTAAAGGCAATAGAGGAGCAGCTGAGAAGCATGTATCAAACTCCATGAGCCACACGTGGTGCCAGGCCAGATGTCTTCTCTCATCCCCTTTACCTCAAACACAAACCATCCTATTATCCAGTTTTCCTGTTGCCTGAGAACAAAATGCACCTTCCTGAAGCAGCCGACTGAAACTAGTCTTTGGCAAGATGGACAATTATGTAAGTGTGGGAAGTTACTCAAAAGAAATGGCCATAACTACAAAAGGCATCCTCACCTGAAGAAGTCTTCAGTGTAATCAAAAAGGCAGTTCATGGCTTGGGGATTCTTCTGGACTCTGCTTCTTCTGGGTACACAAATAACTATAATGGTTAGAAATGCCTCTTATTAGCTCCAACTGCCCAGGGGATGCATTCAGTCCTATTGTATAGAAATCGGGCCGTGCTGATGTATTCCAATGCATTGTACCCGGGGTTGAAAGTAAAGGCTTTACACTCTAGCTGGTCAAACATGGAGTGACTTGTCTACTAACATAGGATGTGTGATACACGCACAGCAATCCAATGCTCCAAAACCTACAGTGACTCCCTGTCCAAAACTAGATTCAGTTCAAAATCCTGGTCTTGATCTTCAAATCTCTGAGTGAGGTGAACCCAGATGATCTCAGGCATTTTTCTCTGTGATTTATTACAGCAATTACATTTACAAGGGATGAGGTCAGTAGCAAGGATTACACTTGCTGCAAGAGCAAGAGGCTGAAATGGCTGTGGAATGCCTTTCCATTAAAAATGGTAATGACCAGGGGTTTGCAACTTTCAGACAAAAATGTAAGACTCATCTCTTTGCAATTGCTTTCCATAAAAATAGCCTTAAGACTCTGCATTGCTTCCCTGAACATAACAAATAATGTAATTTAAAACTATTTATGCATACTTTAACTGAACAAAAAAGAATAATGAAGAGTGGAGGATACAGTATTTTAGATGGACTGTTTTATGTAGTTTTGTTAGTGCCTGGATATCATGGTGATGTCAGATAAACTACTATCTGTGTAGATTGCTACACAGAAGATTACCCAAGCATATTCTTTGCCACAGTGAAATATGAAAAATACAGGCAGACTTTTAACAAATAAAGAATCACGTATCACAAACTATAATAATAATAATCTGGAGACGAAATCCAAAGATGAACATCTGTGCCAACCACACTAGAAACATTAAAACTGAAAGTAATTTCTACTTCAGTGTGCACCATACAAAGAAGTATAAGAAACATAGTTCCTCAAATTAACAACTATAGTATGACATTTTCCTATTAAAATAGAGAACAAAACCCAAGCATAATTCTGAACAAAAAGAAAGAGATGGCATTTGGTAGAAATAGTATCACAATATGTAGTGAACTTCAACCAGTAAGACCAAATTCCAATGTAGGTATTTAAACTGGGCTCAATTTTGCTATCTGTTACATATGTGCAAGGAATTGCACCTGTGTAACAGGAAAGAACAGAACACAGTCTTCCCATGTAACATTTTCTGCATTTTCAGTTGGATGCAGTATGCTTCATTTCACTAAATATTCCTTGCAGCTGCTTATAGGCCATCCGGAACAGGGGAGGAGGAGCTACAGACAAATATTTCTTTTCACTGTCTCAAAGACTAGTCTTAACAACTATAGTGAGGTGATTACTGCTCTATATGGGGTATCTTACTGATCACATCCAGACACAAAGTGTGAAATAAAAGCTTTGTCTGACAAGATGTGCAGTGGAAAAGGTAAATCTTCGGTACTTATTGGATTTATCCTCATCAGTCTTGAAATGGTGAGTTCAATTTTGTTCTCAAACATTTTTAAGAATGACATGTCCTTTTAAAAAATAAACCAAAAGCAACCTATTTATCAAATTTTTATTCTTATTTTTTATTATTATGTTTTTTGTAAGAGTTATACAATTACTTTTCCCCAGACTCATAACAGACCCACAGAAAAACTACGCTATTATACTTTTAGAACACAGTGTCTTTCAAAGTCTGTCAGCAACTGCAAACTTTCCCTTCTGGATCAATGGCCAGATTCAGAGAGGATAATGAAATAGTAATGTGAGCTGCATAACTATGTTAAATTCACTAGTAACAGCCTCGTAGATTTACCTTACTACCGTACATACATTTGCGTGCTTAAATAAACCGAACAAATAAGTAAAACTGCACGTTAGTAAGCTATGTTCACAAAATACAATGTTAAAGAAGTCATTGTTATTACTGCTAAAAGTTAAATGTTCTCCCTTTTTCCAAAATAATTTTTCAGTTTGTGATTCTAATGTTCTATATCTTTCTTTTCAGATTGTTTCAGCTAACACAGGTAAAGACTTAAAAAGGTATTTTTACCTGTTCATTTTTAGGTGGACGCTAAGAGAACAGAGAAATCTCTGATTACTAATCCAAATTGATTTTTAAAGTAATGTTACAACAAAAGTTTCTTAACTAAAATGAAATCAGACTCAGAAAATGTAAAGAATCATGTTTCTTTATATGATATAATTACAAAAAACTTGCTTTGAAAAATAGTAACCTATGCTACTATATATTTGCATAAACTTTCTAACATACTTCTTACAATATGACACTATCCTAAGCCTACACGCAATTTGCACTGAACAGTACCTTCTTAGACTATACCCATTATCTACACAATCTATTCAGTGTGTGCATGCTTTTCTGTGATATTTTGCCCCTCTTAAAATAGCATAATTTTTATTTGAGTTTAAAAATTAAAGATAAATACTCCACACCATTTTCCTTTTCCTTTTCTTCAATCTTGCGTTCTTTGTGCACTGCAGTCTGAGTTTTGGCTGAGTAACAAACACAGGATTAGGCTCTTACAAGTCATCCATTTAGTATACGTTGTGGCAGTACATATTAGTATATATTTCAATATTCTAGAGTCCTAACCATTACATATTACCATAAAGTTACTACAGTATTTGGGCAATTACTTCAGCATACCGTATTCTTTTCACAGAGATTTTATAAACCACAGGCCTGATCGTGCAAGCTCTTCATGTGTGGAACTCTCATTGATTTCAGAGGGGTTTCCATGCACAGAGTGGTACAGGATTAGTCCCACTATTTGCAAGATTACAAAAGCCATATGTATATAATAGCAGTATTATATACATATGTTATACAACCTCAGATGTTAAAAGATCATGAGGCAGCCCTCTAAAAATAATGAAATTTTAAAAACCACCACCAAATTTTGGCTTCTTTTTATTTGCCCTCTGGTTTTTAAGCCTTAGGATATACTTGGGTCACATTTTCATCCTTTTTTTCTGCAACCATGAGACCTAGAAACTCTTTTTAAAATGAAAGATGAGATTTTTCAAGTATTCAGAAAGCTCCAGTAGCTGGGGCTTGAGTAAAATAGCAATTATCATGAGACTTGCAATATTATCATGAGAGCTGGCGACACTGTACACTACAGTGTATAATGGTGATAGAAATGAGCAGAAAAAATTATTTCAGTTATAGTTTAATGCAAAGTTTAATTTTCAAAAGAGATTATTTTGGGTACCCTTCTTGAGGCCCCTTAAAGGGGCCTGATTTCCAAAAAAGCATTTAATACTTGCTCTCTGAAAATCAGGCTACTTAAACATTTTAAAGAGTCTTGTCCAAACAGTTTGCCCAGTAATGTATTTCAGGTTTCAAAGACTAAAATTTGTTTGGTATTTTTTGTAGGTTTCTCTATATCCATATATAATGTGACATCAAGAAACATTTATCTCAGATGGTCCAAGTTTTCAGGAGCCTTTTCCTACAGAATCACAGCAACCCCCATGAACACAGTAGGCCACCCTTTGCTGGCGCACTTCAATGATGTTCCTGTTATAGGCATTCTTACTTCACTAACTCCCAACACTGTCCACACTGTAAAAGTGGAAGCCATTGATAAGAATGGAATTATCCTGGCGGAAGCACAGACTATGCAGTTAACAGGTTAGTATGGGATGGATTGCTAAGCAAGCTTTCCATTGACTTCAGTAGGGCCAAGATTTCACCCTGTATATTTTATTTGACTTTTAGGGCTGACTCCTACTCATATTGAAGTCCATGGAAGTTTTCCCACTGACTTCAGTGGAAGCATGATCAGCCCTTTCTCTCTCTCGTGTGTGTGTGCGTGCATCCCTTGTGTCACTGCTCACCTAATCACAACTTTCAAAATCAGCTGCCTTGTTTTTAATTGAAGAACACAAAAGTGAGATCATATAAATGCAAAAAACTGACGTTTTATTTCCATTTAGAACCTGATTCTGTACTGTTTAAAGTCAGTCTTGGGCATTATAGAAGAACCTAGATAGACAGTATTCCCTCTTCTCTGTTCCATAACTGATATTTAGTTTTGAAAAAATCAGTCATTTGAAATTCCTTTTAAAAATTATTTTAATTGAAAAACTTTAGAAATATCCTTGTTTTCTTTTCAAAAATTTCAAAATTTTCATCTTATTGAGGAAATAACTAAAATTAAATTCATGGTTATAGTCAAGAAAGTTTAGAATATAATCTACCTCTTTTTCACCTCTTGGTTACCTCAGTCATGGGAGAAATAGCATAATGTTTTAATGTTCTGTAATGCAGTTCTGAAATAAATAATATACTGTGGATCCACTCCTGCAAGCCCCTGGACACACAGCTCCCTTTGACTTGAATAAGAGTTCCTTATGTGGAAGGTTTGCAGGATTGGTCCCCGATTAAGGGTGAAATCCTGCAGTCATTTATCAGACAAACTCCCATAGACTTAATTTAAATTTAAATTTGTACAATATTTTAAAAGAAAAATGTAGAAATGTAGAAAATACTGTTTTTTTGTAATTTTTACAAATGGTGGAAAAGGGGACATGCCTCGCTAATGTGGAATGAAAAAATCTTTGGGCCTAATACAGTAGAGATATTGTTGAAGAGTTCATACTTGTGAAAATATTACGCCTGTAATTGCTGCCAAAGGCTCTGAACTCGTGGTTTAGTTGCCTTGAAATTGGTAGTTATGCTCCAAGGTACATGCTTACATTCTGGATACATTTTCAGTTTATATTTAGTGCAATTGGATCACTTGCATCCATTTTGTAAGGTTTCCTGCTCTTTTTGGTCTTTTATAGCCTTACAACATATAGAACCTGCTATATGTGCTTATTCAAGGCCCAAAATCCTGATTACTGAAATTTAGTTGGGAGAGTTATAGCTTGGTACTTTTCTGACTGAAGTACATGACTGTAGTTTTCTGAATGGCTCACAGTAAGGGCTGTTAGAAAAAGGTTCCTTGAGTTGCAGTATTTAACATGTAGTATCTAGGATTCAGTCTTCCCATTTTAGATGGTTTTGTAGAAAGAAAAGCTATTTCCTGTTGATTATAATACGGACACCTTCCAGAACTACAGAGCTGGATGTGGCTACAGAGCAACATGGGAAAGATGCACTTAGATTATCTAGTGTGACCATGATCAAAACGTTGGTATTGTCATTAGTAACTTCAATAATGATCTAAAATAAATCCAATCTTGCATGTACTGTTAGTACGTATTTAAACTGGTTTAAAACCTGCAGTAGTACCACATTTTACACAGGTAAGTCACAGTGCTTGTTTGAAAGACTGTAGAAGGGCACAAGTGTCCCCAAAGATGCAGAGTAATTTAGCATCTCCTCTTCCTCAGTTTAGAAGATGATCACTTTAGGGACCTGCAATATTCTGGTGACTGAAGCCATACCGGGCCAAATTTATCCCTGATGCTATTCTAATTAAGTCAATGCATTAAGGATGAATTTAGCCCACTTTTTACAGCCTTTTAAACATGTTATTTTCTGGCAGCTGGTCATTAGGCACATGATGGATTGGATTAGATTAGATTAGATTAAGATAAAGTAGATATAGCTCAGAGTTAGGGAGACGAAAACCCAGCTCCATCACTCAGTAAGGTACAGAGAGGAATGACAAATTTGCAGGATAGGGACTACCCAAGTGACTATACAAAACAACCATTCTCCAAAGTCAAAAGACCAACTGAATTGGTTAACGTACCACCATTCCCCTTTAAAGAGCAATCTGAGTACATATATAAATTGCATATCATCAGTGCTAACTATATGCAGTTTTTCATTGCTAACTGAACTGTGGACACTGAACAAACATTTCTTTTATTTCATGGCACAAATAAAACCAGTTATATTTGTATTCAATTTAAATTTGCTATTTGATTTAGAGAAGTAAAATTAGAAGTATCAAAGAAATTATATCCCAGTTGTCCTGAGCACCTCCTGCAAAATGCTCAATGCACTTAGCACCTGACAGCAGCAGGTCCTTATATTTGAACATGATTATGGATTTTGAACTTACCATAATTTCATTTTTAGCTCCTGAGATACCTGCTATTGACCAAGCTTATTCAAAACTGAGCAACAGTATCACAGTGGAATGGGCAGCTGTTCCTGGGGCTACCAGTTATTTACTGACTGCACAGGACGGAGAGTCTTTCATTGAAACTATAGTCATAAATTCACCAGGCACAGTGACAGGATTGAAGGCTGCTACATTGTACAAAATCACCATCAGATCTATAAACTCTGGAGGAAGAAGCCTACCTTCGCCTTCAAAGAAGGCAAAGACAGGTAGCTTTTGATTTTATTTAGCAACTGTCATATTACTAAAGTGCATAACATATATGGCTCATGGAATTTTCTAACTATCTTTTAAAATTCTAGTACAGAAAGTAAAAATAGTTCAAGCATTTACTGGTGATGAATTAGTGCAATCTTATATTTTAAATATTGAACGTATCACCATTGCAGTGTTCAAGAATATAATTATAGGTATATAGATGTAGTGACCTCATGGCCAGTGCATAGGACTGGATTTCTGAATTCAGTTCTCAGCTCTGCTTCTGTGCTTAACATCTCTATACTTTCATTTCTCATCTGTATAATGTGAATAATGACATTAAGGCTTAATGTTTTCAAAGAGCTTTACCGTCCTTGGGTGGAAGGTGCTATATAAGTGAAAAGTAGACATAGACCTATGCATGTAGTGGAGATACCCAGCTGATAGATTACTGTGCCATATGATACATTGCATTTATCACTCACATTTGACCAGTTCTCAGAATTTGTCAAGATGAGCAGTATTCAGGCCTGGACCAATGATAAAGTCTAATATCCAGTGTCCCATCAAGACAGAAATGGGAGTTTTATACATTCAGGAAAGAGAGATTCCCAGTCTGCCTGTGGGACACAGCACTGAGAGACTGGACCTTAAAATCAGGACATTTTTATGAATGGATAAATTATGCTGGGTAAATTTTATAGATTTCTGAAGTGTGTGAGTTGTAATTTTTCTCTAAGGCCTGGACAGTTGGCCTGGGTATAAAAAAATTATTGGAATCCATTCAGGGTGACCTGCATTACTTACGCATGGCATAAGTAACATAGCTGTCCAAACCCATGACAGTAAAACCTTTATATGTATTTCTTTCTTGTATTGTTTAGTGAGTCAGTGTAAACTTGTGGCTTTACCTTCTAATAGAAGATGTACTCTGACATTCTTAGGGGGTGGAAGGGTTGGGGAAGCAACTGAAAGGAGGGTGTAAGATAATAGGACAAAGTCAGGGAATCTAACTGACCTCACGCACTCCTTTTAGTTGCTTTTCTTGCTGCACTTATCCACTTTTCACCCTTTGGTGTGCCAGTCACTTTCACTATGCAAGTCTACTAAATAGTAAATTGGTGCAAACTATGCTAACTTTACCATTTTATTCTCTGATCAATTTATACTACTATTTACATGACCACTGAATTTGGCCCAGAGACATCCATGAAAGTTGATTCTGTTTACCCTGTGTTGAATTTGGCTATTCTAACTTTTAGACAGCATAGCTATTAATGGAAATCCCAATCGTTAATATATATATTTGTAATTAACAGTCTTGGCTGCTCCGGTCCTGTCTGTAAGTTCTCCAAGTTACGACTCCATAGTGGTGAGCTGGGGAGCTGTATATATGGCAGTTGGATTCTCTGTGTCCATCATGAGATCAGATGGTTTAGGCAGTATGATGAAAGAGAACACCACCCATACCTCCTTGGTATTTACCAGTCTAGATCCAGGAACTCTCTATACCATCAAGGCACATGCCTGGAATGTTAATGGGATACCTGGAGATGATTTCACGTACAACCAAATAACAAGTAAGAACTGTTTTCTCTTCTGAAACCAAAGTTAGTGTAAAATTATAAGTTAAAATAATATTGATAGCAGTATGTGTGTTTTTGACAAGACACATTGCGGGTATATCCTCAGCTGGTGTAAATTGTCCAACTGGAGCTATGACAATTTATGTCAGTTCTAGGTTCAGGAAAGTTCTAGAGGACATGGGTCAAATTTTATAAACTTTACTTAGGCAGATCTACCATTGACTTCAATTAAAGTTTTGCCTGAGCAAGAACTGAGTAAAGGAACTTAGGATATGTCCATTAATCTTTATATAAATATTGAAATTTCAACAGAAATTTTTGTGTCAGAGCAAAATTAGAGTAATTGTTTAAAAAAATTCTGTGTAACTGTAATAGGTGTAAGAAGATGGCTGGGGCCTATGTCACAAAAGTTACATTTGGATATAATGTTTCCCAAAATTTGATGATGTTCAGATTCAGGGGTCTGGTTGAGGATCATCTCTATAAAACACCAGATACTAAGTGTATTTACAGTTGTTTCTAACTAATGTAGGTCCTCATGCACCATCAGATGTTCAAGTTGCTTTTGATAGTGGAACTTTGAGGGCCACTGTTTCTTGGATACCGACAGAGGGAACTTTAAATTACAGTGTGACAGCCAGCAGTGGAGCCTCCGAACTGAACTGTAGCACATCTTCCACTTCCTGCACTTTGTCTTCACTCCAGTGTGGTTCTGAATACTCTGTTTATGTCATAGCAAATAATGGTGCTGGATCCAGTAAACCTACAGATGCAGTGAGTTTAAAAACTGGTACGTGAACTATAGTGACCCTTGTATGGCCCATAATATTATTTCTCTTTTGCCATAAAATGAAAGAAGAAAGCAAAAGTTGCCCAAATTTTAGCTTAATATTAAATAGTTTTAGGGGAATTTGCTATACTAATCATTAAGATATTTCAGAACAGTTAAATACTGTCAATGCCTGGCCCTCACATGGTATTATACTCACACCTTATTTTAAAAGATTCCATTATTATGTATATAAACTGCCTCATCATGGTTGTCCATTGCAGCATTCTTTTAAGTGCTGATGTTTCCATAAAGCAGTGCACTGAAAAACTGTTTCGCTGCTGCATTTTACTTTATGGACAAATATTTTTTAAAGAAATTGAGCTATATTTTGCTCTCAGTGACACCAATATACATCTGAAGTAGCTCCACTGAAGTCAAGTAACATTGAGAAGAATCTGGTCCATCGTGTTCATATAAACATATTATTTTTATATCTAACTTTTTAATTATTATATATTTGAAAGTTTGGGGAAATCAGCATTGGGCCAATTTTATCTTTACAGGTAATACAAATTGCGCCTGTCTTCATCAGCCCCGCTTCTTGCATGGCTTGGGGATTTATCTCCCAGAGGAGGGCTGGCAGTGTTTTACCACCATTGCCCCCTAGGGATTATTCCAGGGAAGGTCAATTTAAATTTCCTTATGGGTTTATTAGTAGAGATGCATCCCCTGGCTGCTCTGGCCATGTCCCATTCTTAGGCACCGCCATCCTCTTTTGGGGGTTGGTTTCAAGTCCCTCAATGAAGGGGATATTGTAGGCACCTTCACCATTTCCTCCTCCTGCAGAATTTCCACTTCCAAGGCCATATGCCAGGATCTGTGCTATTGAAAACTATGCAGACCCTGGGTGAACTTGGACCATCATTTATGGGGAGGTAGGAGGACCCTTGTGACCTCTATTGGGGCTTCTGTTGCTCCTGTTAAATATTGAGATATTGTGTTTCTTTTATAAGAAAATTAATCCCTATGTTGAAATAAAGCCTCTGTTTCCGTGGCTATCATGTTATTGTGGCACTTAACAGTGTGTATTCTGAAACTTTTGTTGTACATCATGCATGAAGCGTCACATTTACCCTCTGAATCCTGTGCTAACTTCTTTATTTCTTTGGATTAATTTGAGAATGGCATATTTAGTTGGCAGATACAACAGGCCTGATTTTTCTCACCAGTGAGAATCAGAAGCAACTCCAGTGAAGTCAATAGAGTTACACCAGTCTAAAACTGGTCGAAGTAAGAGGAGAATAGGCCCAATATAAGTAGATGGTGTGCAAGCTTCCCCATACTGAGTGAGAAAAGATAATCTGGTGATTAAAGCACAGAACTATGAGTCAGCAGACCTGTATTCTGTCCCTGTTTCTGCCCCAGAGTGACTCTGCAACTTGGAAAAATAATTTAACCTATTTGTGCCTGCCACCTTACCCTAACTTACTGCACAGGAGTGTTTGTAAGACTTAATGTGAGCGTATTAGAAAAGTGGACTGAAATTCTTAAAAAAATATGCTGTATAAATGCTAAATATTTTGAAGTTCTGACCCATACCCAGTTCTGACCTCCAGTGCTCCTGTTATTTTTGTCCTGGGTTACTCTTAAATCAAAGACCACATTTTCCTGTTTGTGCAATGCCGACCACAATGGAGTCAGGGTGCTGAGTGGGTCTTTGGGTGCTACCTCAAATACAGAGGATGATGATTAATAATGATAATACAAAATTGGTAGGTGACAAGATTGACAAGTCTCCATTTCCAGCTAGAGTGATGCCAATACACTGAATTACATACAAATGTTTAGCATATCTGGCATGTAAATACCTTGCAACGCCGGCTACAAAAGTGCCATATGAATACCTGTTCTCACTTTCAGGTGACATTGTAAATATGAAGCAGGCAGCAGTATCTCCCGTAAATGTAAACAAACTTATTTGTCTTAGTGATTGGCAGAATAAGATGTAGGACTGTGTGGACCTGTAGGCTCTAAAGTTTTACACGGTTTTGTTTTTGAGTGCAGTTATGTAACCAAAAAAAGATCTGCATTTGTAAGTTACACTTTCATGATAAAGAGATTTCACTTCAGTACTTGTATGAGGTGAATTGAAAAAATACTCTTTTGTTTATCATTTTTACAGTGCATATATTTGTAATAAAATATAATATAAAGTGAGCACTGTGCACTTTGTATTCTGTGTTGTAATTGAAATCAATATTGAAAATGTAGAAAAATATCTAAAAATATTTAATAAATTTCAATTAGTATTCTATTATTATAAGTGCAATTAATCACGATTAATTTTTTTGAGTTAATCGTGTGAGTTAACTGCAATTAATTGACAGCCCTATAAATTATACACACTTTTAGTCTTTTCACACACATATTTTATGTTGTGAACAAGCACCATGTTAAAATAATCACATACATGTCATCCCAGTATCCTTACAAATCCAGATAAGTTGCTCTTTTCTTAACTGGACATGTGCCAACTATTCAAGCTAAACATATCAAACAAATTCTATATATCTTTCATTGATGTTTGTGTAGTAAAAATGTTGCTTAAATAAAATCTTGTGAATACAGTTGTAACCTATTCTCTCCCCCCAACTCCCCACCCCATTTTTGTTTTAAATCTGGTTTCCCAGTCCCTTGTGCACCAGGAAGTATAACAATAGAAGAGGACAACCCTGGTAAATTGTCAGTCTCATGGTCTAATGTAGATCTTGGAGATTATTATGTGGTTTTTGTGAAAAGCGATGATGGCTTGGAAGTGCACTGCAACACATCCCATACCCAATGCCACTTCCAATCAGATTGTGGTTTCACTTACTTCATTAGTGTCTTCGCATATAACAAGGCAGGACAGAGTCCTTTAGGGGATGTACTCAATTATACTACTGGTAAGTAGCACTTTGTTTATGCAAACATATTTGGTGATTCCCCTAGTAGTATTAACAATAGAGCTAGTTGGAAAATGTTTTTTTTCCTGTAGAAAATATCAATTTTTGGTGAGGAATTGAAAGGTGAAAATTTTTGGCTGCTACCCCAAATTTTGGGCAGAAAACGTTCAGTTTAAAACAGAGCATTTAGATTTTGAAGTGCTGCCGTGATGTTATGCAAGTGACACATGGTCCTATTTTCCTGTATGGATTGGGCTCCCTGGGTGGACTACATCTCCCATAATATACCACATTCTCCTCTTTCTGATTTACTTCAGTACATCTTCAAAGTCCCTGGCCATGGTGTGTCATGGGAGATATAGGGTGGCTGTGGAACTTGGCCTATAGATGCAAATATTTTGGTGTTCAGTTTTTCAACAGAAAGTCAAAATTTTCTACAGAAGCAGATACTTGTCACCAAAAAAATTATTCAAAAACCCAATTTTCCATTGAAAAAGAAAGTTTTTGATGAAAAATTTTGACCAGCCCTAATTAACAATTATCAGTGCTTTAGTAAATATATTTTTTTAAAGGAAAAGGGTTAAACTTTAAATTGTATTCAGTGTTTATTTGAACAGCCAGTTTATCAGTCAAGTATGCCACCAGTTTATAAATTACAAGGGTTGATCATTCAGTCATTCTAAAACATGTTCAAAATATGGGGAAGGATGGTGTTATGGATGCACAGGACTAGGAGTCAGTATATCTGAATTCTAGTCCTGGTTTTGCCATAGCTTTGCTGTGTAATCTTGGGTAAGTCCCTAACCTTCCCTGTGCCTGTTTCACAATGTATAAAATGGGGAAATATCTGATTATGAGGCTTAGTTTGGTGATTCATAAATGTCTGAGAACCTAAAATAGAAGGTGCAACATAAGTATACAGTATTATTTCAGATTAGTGGATTATTACTGAATGCTATTGTAGGGACGCTAAAGAGATGTAAGAATACACTTTGACGATAAAAATTCTGCAATAGAATTCTTTTTGTCCAGATAAGATGAGGGACATGGCACTTTTATCCAAAACTTAATCTATCAAAAAATGGAGGACTTCAATGTGGGGAACATAATTCGTTTTTAAATTTTTGATAATGGAGGTTTCATATAAGAGGTGTTTGTGTAAACAAGTCACTACCCTGTTTAATATGTAGTATTTTTCAGTTCATGAGCGCTGTTGACATTTCCCTGTCTGTTTTGGCTTTTTCAGCACCTTGTTGCCCCAGTGACTTTTACCCAGTGTTTGTGTCCAGCGATACAGTTGAGATTGTCTGGTCTCCTGTCCGTGGTGCTGAAATGTATGAAACAAAAGCTGTTGATGGGGTTGGTGCAGTATTCTGTAATGACACTGCCACAATTTGCATCCTGTCTGCATTGCAATGTAACACCCAATATAACATCACTGTGTATTCTTACAGTGAAATCAGGGGCAGCAATACATCATGTGTATCTAAATATGTGGCAACAGGTATATGGCTATTTTTCTCACTTCTCTTAACACACAGAATAATTAGCTGTTTGCATTGTTGTAATTAGTTAAATAATTAGTTAGGAGTTGTAAAGTGCTTTGAAGGTGGAAAACATAATGTGAGTGCTAAGAAAGGTTATTATAATTCATAGTTGCAAATGAAAGAAAATTTGTCAAGATTTTCAAAAATGAGTGCCTAAGATTGGATTCCTAAATCCATAACCAGGCACCTCAATAAGTGGTCAGATTGGAAGCTGCTATGTAATCAGCACTTCTGAAAATGAGATTTATGATTCCAGTATGTATATTTGTATGCAAAACCTTAACATGTCAGTTTTTCAAGAGTTTTTGCCTGTAAAACTCATTTAAAGTCTGTATGTTCATAAACTGTTCCAAATTAGTCAAAGATTATTGACTAGGATATCACTGTCAGAATGAGTTTGTCAAATATCTACAATAATTTGCAGCTATTGACACAGCTATACAATATAAAATGGAAGTTATGTGCTGATAACAACACATCTTAAATCTCCTCTGTCTAAAATATTTCAGCTCCATGCAGTCCCGAAATAAAAAACGTCTCACAGGATGATCTTTCCATAATTAGTGTACACTGGCAGGCCAATAATGATGAAACTATATACACTGTTACTGCTAGAGGAGAGGCTGGATTGTGGCATTGCACAAGTTCCGGAAATTCCTGTAGCATAACTGATCTTCCCTGTGGATCAGTTTTCACAGTTAGTGCTGTGGCAATTACAACAGCAGGACAGAGCTTACCTAGTTACAGTGTCCCTTTAGAGACAGGTACGTAGCAATTAATATGTAATTGAAAATATAACCTTTTTCAAATTATATATATATATAAATACTGTGGTAAATGTGTGTGTCTTTATGTTCATGGTTTTTTTTTCCCCACAATGTATCTACATGTATTACTCTTTCCTGTTGGATGAAATGGCATCTGCGCGCGCGCATGTGTGTGTGAGAGAGAGAGAGAGATCATGTTACTCTTTAGTAGCTACATCCTGCTAAACCCAAATCCAGGTACTTATGTTTCCTGGGTCACTGCTAATTAAGCTATAATGGCATAATCTTTTTATGCAATGCATGGCTTCCTTTTCAGCACTTTGATCCTTAATGTGGCTGAGAAAACCACTGATATTCTGATGATGCATTGTAGACATTTTTTTTATTAACAAGATCACATAATAATCCTGTGGTAGTAACTATCTCACACAATGGGTGAAGAAGGAATAAATAATTTATCTTATGCTGTTATTATATATATTAGATGTTAGCTATTGTAGAATGCTGAAGTTAAATATCTGACTATTTTGGTAACATTAGCTAAAAAGTACTTAGTTTTCCTCTTTTTTAAAAATTGCTACTAAGATTATTTTTCTTTCTCAGTGCGAGATGGGTTAGGCACTTAAGTTAATGAAAAGACTCCCAGACTTCAACAAGAACTGGATCAAGCCTTAAGATCAGTAAAAATGTGGTTGACAAAACTGGCAGTTTTTGAATAGATTTTAAATAAACTATTTCTAAAACAAAATCATTGACAAAAATATCTGCATAGAACCTCAGTGGACACAATAAAGTTGATCTCCCTTTCTTTGTTTCCTTTTAAGCTCCTTGTTGCCCTAATGATCTGACAGTAACTCAAGTGATGCAGTCTATAACAAATATCAGCTGGTCGGCTGGGGCTGGTGCAAAGACATACATAACAATACTGGAATCACCAAAAGGACTGGCCAAGTGCCACACACTTCAAAACCACTGTCTCCTGGGATGCATTACATGTGGCACCACCTATACAGTGTCTCTGAAAGTGATTAGTGAAACTGGTTTGGCCTCAGACTGCACATATCAAGACTATTCTTCCAGTATGTAAATGATAAATGGAATTGAAAAGAAAAAAAAATCAGAGTATAGTAGGCGGATGATTTATTTTCATATCAAGGTTATGTGTGAGATTAAAGAAATTGCTAAAACCCTTGCAGTTCCATTTTAAATAGTTAAATATACGTAGGATGAAATTCATGCAAGGCCCTCTGTATCACTTAAACTTCATGGTAGGGCTGCACTGTGTGGGGTTGAGGCAGACTGACTGTGCAAGGGGACTTTTGCATCCTTTGTGCACTATGGAAGGGGGCCGCACACCAGACCCAACCAGGCCAATATCTACTTGAAGTTTGGAGATGGGAGAGAACATAAGAATGGCCATACTGGGTCAGACCAAAGGTTCATCTAGCCCAGTATCTGGTCTTCCAACAGTGGCCAGTTGCAGATGCCCCAGAGGGAATGAACAGAACAGGTAATCAAGGGTTCCATTCCCTGTCACTCATTCCAAGCTTCTGCCAAACAGAGGCTAGGGACACAGAGAGGCCAGAGGTTCTACAATTGTGTGGATCCAGTAGCCCTAACATTCCCCATAGTGGGTGGGGAGCAATAGACCAGTATTCCAATGTATGATACTAAACAGTGTCTGCAGAGGGGCTGTATTCCAGCCCCACAGCCAGTTTGGGAGTTTGGAGGGCAACTTTCATTCCCCACCATTGCCTCGTACAATTTCCCTGACTTTGTGTGGGATGATGAACCTTTGTAGGTTGACTTTAGGTATCAGGTGTGAAACTTGTTAAGAAAATTTATAATTTCCTTTCAAGAACAAGCATAATCTGCAGTTTAGACTTAATCTTGTTTATTTTCTTTATTAGGTGCTTGCTGTCCTTCTGGGGTGAAATTATATAGACTGCGCAATAATGGTATCCGAATATACTGGCGAGCTTCTGCAGGGTTGATAAAGTATAGTACAGATCTATATGGATCAAAAGGCAATTTCACCTGTACCCCTACTTCAGGTTTGAGTTATTGTGATGTCACCGAGATACCTTGTGGGGATGTCTATACAGTGGTAGTTTCTCCAGTTCCTGAGAAAGGATCAAAGCTTACATTTTGCCCTAAAAAAATATATTCAGGTAAAACTCAATTATAGTCCTTTCAACTATGTATATTTTGTTAAATGCATGTCAGTGGAATTTATAGACTACTTATATAGGGCCAAATTCTGGCTCGTAGTTGGGTATAGTCATATTCCAGAATAAGAGGAAACAAAGATACAGCATGGAGCAGAAGTTTTCTATCCCAGTGCTGGCTCACCCCATGACCCACAAAGACTACGCTACAGTCTGCAACATGAGGGGCATTTCTGGGTCAGGGCCTAGAAAATAGGACATTTTCTGCTTATGTACTTGGCTGTAAAATGACACACCCCAATTCGCATGGATTTCTCTTGATTCTGCCATGAATAATCTATATTGGAACAAAGGGCTGTGGGTGTTGAGTCTGGATACTAATGGTTAGTATGTAGATGGAAAGGAATGACAAAATGCACAGCAAGGCTGCTTTTTGCAGCATGGTTTACTCTTTTGGGACTTCAGTTTTAGTTGTTGGGTACCAAACTGATTAATTTAAAAGCAGACTAAGAAAAAAAGCAAATGTAATTCTTCATATGTACTGGTTTTCAAATACCTTAATGCTCTTTTAATTAAAAAAAAATCAGAAGCAATACTGATGAGCCACCCTTATAAAAACAGACTGTCTCTACAATCTTCCTGTAAAAGTGATGCTTCATATTAGCAGAATTACCTTGGAAGCACTGAACAAAAAGCCAAACAGTGATTTATTTTTTCATGGTAGACATTCAAATCCATGATGACATTTTTAATCATACTAAACTTTAATGAAATTGCCTAGTTGTATAATATGGCCCTTACTATACAAATTGCTAATGTTTTTCAGCTTATAATTATACACTTAACTTTCATGCCCCTTCTTTGTATTTCATTCTAGTGACCTGCTCTGGAAGTTCTGTTGGAATGGGTATGAGAATGCTGTCAGCATTTCACCTCTCATGAAAATGGTGGTTCTAGTGAGATATGTTTCTCTTAGAATGAAAAGTACTTTACTTTAAAATAACATTTTCTGGCAGGAGGACTCTCTTAATTCTATCAAAGATAAAACGTTTACTCCCAACATAATATGTATTACAACTTCTGTAAGTTACATTGTATGAAACATATATACCATGGCCTAGATAGATGCTCAGCTAGAGCTAAGAAGCACACAGTATGACTCAGGAGGGAGTGTGCAAAGATGGATTTGGTCCCCTCATGTTGGGGCTGCTCTGTGCCAATCCAGTCCTCCAGTGTAAGTCAGAACAGCCAGAAGGCTGCTGTTAAGTACAATGCCTGCCAAAGGCCCCAAAGGGTTCTTATAACAGCCAGGGATTGCTGAGGTCCAGGGGAATCCTAGCCATGTCCATTTTCTCCTGGCCACAGCCCCTACTACAGTTGTAAGAGGGAGGTTGGCAAAGCAGCTGTATGTCAGCTCTAGAAAACCAGAGGATTCCTGAATATGGTATTCACCCTGTGCAAAAAATGACTTAAACCAGTGAGAGAATCTGGCCTTACACATATGTCCAAGTGAGATCCATGAAATTAACTGGAGACATAACAGCACAGACATGTCATACATTTATCTTGTGTCTGTTTGTCCAGTGCCTAATAAAATGCAAATTTTTAACAGTGAGTAAAAACTATTGGAACATCTTACCTGAGGTTGTGGTATTCTCTCACTTAAAGTCTTTAAATCAAGACTGGATGTCTAACTTTTCAAAATTCTGAGGAGTTTCAACCAGCCACAAACGAAAAAAACATGTCAGGGAAATAGTTCATAGTTGTTCCCCAAATGTGCAATTCACACCCCCAAATTACACTTCTCTGAGGCCCAGGAGAGGCAAGATTCAGCTTTGAGCTACTAGCAGCGTTTTCTAAATGCCACAGCTGTGAAGTTTGAGCCCTCACAGCCTTACAGAGGAAGAAACAAGAGCTCTATATCATTAAGGAGATTTTCTCCTTTCTAATCAGAACCAGCACTTACCTCTGACCTTCCAGGGTTAGAGACATTACACTTTAAAGTTGTGTCACCTTTATATACAGAAAAGTTATTTTACACCACTTTTGGAGATGGCTTCCTTTGAGCCTTGCAGAGTTGCATTCTTGGCAGCTAGCTTTACAGGCATAGGGTTACCAAAAAATGGTCCTAATTTTGTAAAACTCACAAACACATTCCCAAAATATTTTTTCTCCAACATATGCGGCACATACAGAACTCGTGATTGGTGTGGTGTGGTATAAAGGTTTTACTGGTGTTTAGTTGAGGATGGTGCCCATCTGTGGCTTCACCCCTCTTGTGTATTGGGACCATTCCAAACTCATTCAGATAAAGCCTTGTTAACACAGCACAAAATCATATATTTTTAAGCTAAAAATAGACTTAAGTGGGACTCTAATCACCGCCTACACAGATAAATAGCTCTCTCTATATATCTTGAAAAATTAGATGAGTATTTTACAGATATTACCTATATTTTGGCCTGCAGCCATACCACATCAGGCTGTTATCTCACTAGTTCTTATAAGCCAAGCAGTGTGAGGCCTAGTCAGCACTTCGATGGAAGACCTTGAAAAACAGAGTGCTACTGGAAGGGTGTAAGGAACATTATACCCTCTGAATCTGTACTGTCCCAGTGGCCCAGCATGGTGCTACAAGACTTTTATGCTCTTGCATGAGACCTAAAACTGAGGTCTGAACCACTCAGTCAGCAAAGAGCCCATGGAACTTTTTGAAAGTGTGTGTTCTATCTTTTAGAGCCTGGCCAAGTTAAAATTAATTAAATTTAGCTATATTGTTCCACTGATTTTTGAAGCACCACTTACTTTCCGCTAACAAATTGGTGACATTGTATGGTCCATTCTAAGTTTTTTGTGTGGTTTCAAATAAATACAATCTTTCCATTCAATTTCCTGACTGGAACTGCTGGGGACACCTGCATAAGCAACTTATTCAAATAAACATTTCTTGTGTGTGTTTGTCATTTTTTTTCTCACTTGAATTTGTCTAACCCTCTGATTTTTGTTGTAGTGATCTATAGAGGAAAGAGAAGTCCAGAATAACATTTTTCTGCATGGAATCATTGGTTCAGACAAGCAGGTAAGAAAGAGTTTGTTACACTTGAATGACAACTGTAATTGGGATGTACTAAATGAATTAAAATGTTTAACATTTATGAATCCTTAGGACCCTAGAGATAACGCAGTTTAATAAGCATGAGTGAATTTAACGTCCTGAGGACGAGTATACTCATTAGGGATACCTTCTATTGTGTCCAACCCCAGATCCAATGAGGTCTGTTCTCCTGCCCTGCATAATTCTACTCTTATCCCCACTTCAATGAGAGCCATTGTCTACCTCATTAGCCCTTTCTTAATACCATGCTGCTTTCACATTGAGAGCCCCATAACTCCAAGCCGGTGAGGAGACTTGGGATCACACACTCACCTGCTTACTGCCTCTGCTGAATTGAATCAGGAAGCCGCACCTCCCAAGTACCTCTGCTTTGTATCACTCCATGCTGCATTTGGTCTGAAGGCAATGGAGTCACTGTAGGTAGCAGTCTTGACTAGTCCTGCTTGCCAGTGGCCACAAACCCTCCCTGCTTCCCATACAACTCCCCTTGGCAGCCCTAGAACAGCTAGATGTGGATCTGAACCATACCCCCAGATGTGAGCAGCCCCAACCTTTGACATCTCCTACTGGACACACGTTCATTAGAAATGTGCACAGAACTATCTGGGGCCATAAGTCTCCCTATAATACAGTCAATAATAGGAGCTGTGCAAGGGTGCTAAGTGTGGGTTGCTAATGTTAAGTAGTAGGTCTATGTGCAGTATCAGCAGTTGTTCTGGAAATAGTTTGTCAGTGAACTGCTGTAAAAATAAAAAAAGCAGTATTAAAATTCTTGAACTATTTGGATTTAAATACTTGGCAGCAGTTTAGTCCCACAAAATAGAGTTTAACCATCACCTCTCAAAAAGGTTCAAGGCCTAATGTCAAAATGTTTGATGATTGACACAATTAAAATGAAAATAGAAGGCCAGATCCCCTTAGCAATCTCTTCTTTGAGCAGAGGTGACTGATCAGCTTGTGGATCTGGGAGGTGAGCAGGCATGCCATCTCCATAGCATAATTTTTCCCCCAACCTTGCTGTAATCCTATGGCAAGGACCAGGCTTGGCATCCAGAGAAGGAGTAGTGGCTGTTATCCATACCACGCATTGCCTCATTGGAGAGCACACAAATAATGCTGAGCCTTGCTCTCCTAATTCACGGTTATGAATGAAGTGATCTCATCTTAGAGATAATTTGGGGGCAATAGCCTGGAAAGTGATGGAGCAACAGTTCCTGCAGGTTCCAGGTAGCCATGGAGGGCTAAGAATACAAGCAGACATTGTGGATAGCCTTAGCCTCTGTGGATCCCTCAAGACCTATATAGCTTTTGGACTAACAGGGTTAGGAAGCCATCCCTCCACATTCCTAGATAATGATGCTGTGGAAGCTTTGTGAATGAGAACTTGGAATTTCCTCTCCTCTCTGGAGGCTTTGTGGAGAAACCTTGGGGAGCTTTATTTTAATTTATAAAATAACCATTCCTATGTAGTGTGGAAACTCCAGCAGGTCACCATTATTTTAGTTCTTGACAACTGGAAAAATGAAACTGACTAGAAACAAAAGTGAAACTGGTAGTGTATATAGTTTCACTGGACAACTTAAGTGACATTTAAAAAGTAAACACCCACATAATGGGGGAAAAGAGTACATTATAGGCATTCTTTCAGGTTTAATAAACCTAGCTGTAAGTAACGGGTACAGTATTTAGTGAGGAGGAATAGAGGGAGAGAACCATCACTTCTCAGAAAAACAGAGCACATGTTCTGACTTCAGAAAAGCTGATGCACAACCAGTAACAAAATAGGACTTTCTTTAAACTAATTTATGTAGCTGGAAAGCAGACCATACATTTCTTTAAGTTTGTCTTCACAGAATACAGCTATGCAACTCCATCGGGCACATGAATCATCACTTCAGGTCACTTACACAAAGCAATCAGATGGAACATTCTGACACTTCATAACACCAGTACTAAAATATTGTCTTAATAAAAAGGATTTTTGTTCACTGTCAAATACAAGTTTCCCTCTTTAGGAAATGTTTTTTAAATAAATGAATTGCACTACTTACTAAGAAACAGCTAGTTTTTATTTCCAATTTAGGGTTTGAAAAGGTATGAGAATGTAGAAATTGGCATTGTTCTGTTTGCAACTCCCCCCAAACAGGTTTTAATGCAGTAGGTTTCTCTTTATAGTCATAACAGCATTTTCAAACATGGGTCCCTAAACTTAGTCATGTACAGGGGTGGTCTTGAGCCTGCTTTTCGGGTCCTAAGCAATCAGTTTCTAATGAGGTCAGGGCCAAACATGGGCTGTAGCTTTTATCTGGCATACAAACAACTAATTGTAAACTAATTGGTACACTAATTGTAAGTGAATAACTTTATGATGGTCCTTGATAAAAATCAAATTAATTACACTGAATCAGAACAACCAGCTGCATAAGATTTGCATATCTTAATTACATATCAGCCCTCATTAAACTCAAGCATACTTAATAAAAGACTGTTTAAGAGAAAATAGCTAACTTTAATTAAATATGTAGGTTTCGAATAGCTACAAACAGCAACATAATTGCACCCAGTTGTATAAACTTACTCTTTAAGAAATGAAGGTTATTTACCTGTAAGCAGAATTTTTCAAGATTGAATATATGTAAAGTCTTACTCCCCACTCATGTCAACTTCTAATTAAATCAGACTTGAGGCAGCTGGGGCACAATGCTTCCTTTTATAGCCCTGCCTTCAGAACTTTCAGGAATATCAAAGGGGGGAGAGGGCAAGCACTCAGGTACTACTGTTAAAAGATTCCACCATCAAGGCACCCTATGACTGGAAATATGCAGATTCCATTTCTAACAACTACTGTACGTAACCATTGGGTTTGGGATTTTTTCACCCGGTGCATACACTATGGAGTCCTCATCTACTGTGTCCCATTCTTTCTATCTGTTGCTTCTATCTATTACAGAAGGGCAGTATATATATCTGCAAAACCTCTTGCTAGAGTAGGCCTCAATACTGAAAGATTACCTGAGACCCACTGAAGTCAGTGGGGTTCTGTGCAACTCATCTTTTTAAAATCTAGGCCTTTCAAGACAAAATTGGCAGGGCTCACCAAACCATTAACCTAGATTTGGGGGAGGGAGGAAGAGGGATGTTTAAAGAAGCCAGGCATTTGAACGTGTCTGCCAAATCTTCCAAGAACAGAGTACAGAAGTACAGACAGTGGGACAAATCCTGCTCACTTAGCACTATTCACATGAATAAGTTAAAAAACAGTTGGCTCCTTGTTACTCCACATTACTTGCACTTTGTGGTTCTTTATGCTGTATAAACACACAAGGTTTTTCTTGCCTTTTTACAGCAGAAATTTAGTTGAGTCTAGAAGACTTTTTGATAATGGGACAACCAGTACAGGATTAGGGCATCGTAAATACACAGATAATGAAACCCGATGGGAGCGATCTTTATTCAAGCCACTTAAAACCATTTGCCTTTAACAGCAATATAAATACACTTGAGGAAAAAAAGATTTGTTAAGGTTTCAAACCCTCCCTCACCCTAAATGTTGAGTAAGCTCCCACTACATGCTTCTGAGATGTCCCAAGAAGTCCTCCAGTGAAAACAAAGAATTTATATTCCAGCTATTTACCAAGCCAGCTGAGATACAACAAACAAAAGTAGTGGGAGTTAACACTGGTTATGTCCCTTCCACACATGGCAGGACAGCCCAGGCTTAGCTAATGTGGCCAATGGAAACACGGTTCCTTGAGAAGTCATGGTGCCAGTAAGGTGGCACAAAGAGATAAGTCTGTATATGGCTATATAAGAACTGGGTATTAATGTGGGCTTGTAATTTTGATTCCCTTGGGTTCAGCTGGGTTTGGAGAACCTGCATTTTCCAAAACCATTCCCCTTTTAAGTGAGGTATTACTCAGAAGCACTATCATATTTGCTTTGCAGAATTGTATTGCCCTCCTTCCTTTTCTCTCCCACAGGTTTTTACCAGGGAAGGGTATGATACTGCATAAAGGACGGCAGGATTTATCTGTAGTATGTTTATCTGTTCTAGGTTTGGCAAGGGTTCAACTTCTATACCTTTCCCCAATTTACATTAACCATTGTATTAGGTGGCATTTCATCTACTGGAAGAACTGCTTGAAATTTACTACTTGCCACACAAACATAAGAAATTACTGCATTAAAGGATTTAACTCTAGGCATTTAGACCACACTAATCACTGAATTTTTAACTGAAAAATACTATGCTTATTGTATACAGCACTGTACTGATACTCTCAGAGGAGAAAATTCCCCATCATTACTGGACACCAATCACTAGACTAGACAGTTAAACAGCAACCTCAGACTTAGAAGAGAATTCTTCCCAATTTTCTTCAGCCAGAGGGATGCCAACTGAAAAACAGGGTTCTGAGCACATGGGAATCAAGTCATGAAAACAGAAAGCTTCTCAGACATCACTTTCTCTTTCACTTCCATCCTCCCAGATACACACTTTTTGCATTAATAAAGTAAAAGTTCTATGGTATGGCATGCCAGGTCAAGATTCTGAATATAAGTGTAATGCTTGTTCAAATATGCTCAGCAACCAAAAGGGCAGCTGAGAGCTATTGCCCAACTATAGTCTTCTTGCATTTGCTGGTGGTCTGCAGAGGAGACTAAGAGGGTGACAGCTCTTAAGACTACTAAAATACACAACATTTTTTTCCATGCAAGAAAACTTTAGTTGGCACAAGATGATTATTGTCACATGTGGAAGGGGAGATTATCCATAAGAATCTCTATTAAAATGTGAATCCAAAATCTGAGAAATGAAAGAACGCGTGAGGCTGCACTTTTAGAAGTTTGGGTATATTTGCATGTTCGCTTGAAAGCAAAAGTTGAGGATTTTATTCACATTTACATGGAAGATTGTTACTGCTGATGGTTACAAAGGATATAGTATTTCTCTGGCAATGAATCAGCATGCAGTGTTGTTAAGTTACAAAGCAGCATAGGTTTTCACCTCTGAAAACTTAAGCCACTATTTACTTCTGGCTACAGCCAAACCATCCTCAAAACTTTTATCCACCATATAAAATATCCAGCTCACTATGATTGAGATAATCTACACAGAAGAATCACAGGACTACAACATTAGGAGCAAGGCAGCAGTGGCTGAGTTGTGGAAGAGGCACCATAGACCTACCTGCTCCTTGATCACCCAGTGCTACCAGTTTTTCACTAAACTATGTAACCCTGCAACTCTCAGTCTCCTTATTTTCGAACTTCATCCACTTGTTGTTTTCATTCATTACATCATATCTCAAGTCAGACTGTAAGCTCCACAGGGCAGGGCATGTACTTATTTGTCAGAAGTACCCACCATAATATGTCTGTATTACTGAATGAAATTTGAAGAGTCACATTATTTAACCAAATATTAACAACAGAAATCTGGTCTCAATCAGCACAGCCAAGGAGGAAAACAAATGGAAAGATGTGTTAACAGACTTATCTACTAAGCCCCATATCCAATTCACTAAGATAAGTAAAACTTTTTGCAAAGAACCAGGCAACTACTGAGATCAGTATAAATGAGGAGTAACAGTCAATCATTTAAAACCAAGTATCTGAACTGCCTTCTACATTTGTGTTGCTAACCCCTCCCACCCCATAAAGCAAACAGAAACTAAAGTAATCAAAATTGCAAATAAGATGCTGATCATACATTCATTTTCTGACAGAACACATTTGGGGCTTATTGTTTGTTTGTTTTTAAAGCAAGAGGAAAAGATAGAGGGCAACAGCAGTCTGGGTTTTCTACTGCAGTGGATACTCTCACACCCCATATAAGTTTCTCCCCAAACTCCAATTTCAAGCTCAATTACCTATCGGTTTAAAAAAAATCACGTAAGGGAGTAGCACCTCAATACTAGAAAGTGTTTCTCTGTTGCTGGGGGAAACACCAGGAAGAACAACAATACATTTAGAATTAAAGGTGACCAGAAAAAAAAAACTGAGCTTGAGCTACCTTTGCTTCTTTAATACAGAAACGAGCTGATTTTGCCTTAGTAATTCAGGCACTCGCTATTTATTCTGCAAGATCAGGGACAACTAGAAAGTTGTTTTACTACAGTAAATTAATTTAACTAGATTTATTGACATATACTATGAAAGAAAGAACAGGAGAAGGAAAGTGACTGCATTAAACACTTGTTTAAACTTAATACCTAGAAGTGCTACATCATACAAAAGCAAAGGGAGGGGAAGGGACGACACAAACCTCTTCTTTCACCCTCAGGTCACTCAAACCACCAATGATCCACATTTCAACAGTCTTAAACCCTGAGTTAACCAGATTAGTCTTTATACACTGACCTATTACTTTGAAGTCCCAGTCCATACACAGTATCATTTTCCTTTAGAGAAAGGCATAAAGAAATCCACACATACATCTTTTCAACTGGCAATGAACATATGGGGAAAAGCTGACACCCAGCACAAAGGAGTTAATCCAGTGTTTATTCCAGACTGATGGTTCTCCTCACTCAATATACAAGACATCAGAACAACCTACCAAGCAGAACTGGACTTTTATTATATGATTTTTCAATAGTGCATTTTGGTATTACCTCCTACTAGCTAATCTGTTTTAAAAACTTATTTACTTTTCCCACTGCTGGAGATGAAATTTTCAGCTCAGAACAGCAATCTTTAGTATTTGTAGAAAACATTATGAATTAAAAAAAGGACACTATCAAGGTATTTCTTATTTTAAATATGTTTTTCATTTATAAAAATGCTTTGGAAGTCTGAAACTAAAATCTGTTTCTTGGCGAAAATTCTCCCTCCTACCTCCCTCCTCCATTCTCACACACCATTGTTAGCCTAGGATTATGATGAATGACAGGTTAACAGCACTGATTTTTTAAAATGAAAAACTGAAGAAATTGTGTTGAAAAGAAGAGCAAATTTACATGGACTTTTTAAACAAGAAAGAAAAAATGCATAGGTAGTTATGGTACAGGCCTACCAACCTTAACAGTGTCCCTCTGAGGTAGCATTTTTAAGAGGGTTACTAAATAAGCCTCAGCATAATCTAAATCCCTGCATTAAAAATTGCTACCTGCTTGAAAACCTACTCTGAATATAACACTTTGTTGGGGATTAAAACATAATACATTTTAAAAAGCTTTCTAAGACAGTAGATACAATGGACACAAGTTAATTCTAAATCTTCAGCCCTTATGTACATCATATGCACATAAATATTTGAGCTATAATACACAATCAAGACCCACCCCCAAAGCTTCTGTCATACTATTATGCAAAGCACAGCCATGCTAATTTCTAGATATAAACCATAATTCCACACCTACAAAACAAAAGTAGAATTAGTGGCAGTTTATTGCCTTATACAAATTTAACCAACATGGCAACCATGCCAAAGGAATTAAAACATTTTCAGGACATATGTACAGACTGTACATTTCAGAAACATTTGAACAATAAAAACGCAAGAACAATCTTTGCATTATGAATTAAACTAAACACATGGGTTGAAACCATCAATGCATTAAATGGGATTACAAAGGCACTTCCCTACCCAACATAGGAAATGACAATCTGCAGCCTAGAGGGAGGTTGAAAAAAGAGTGCTCAACTACTGCACAATCTCAACTTTAAGAAAAAAATAAGCAGGATTTAATCAAAGATTTATAGGATTCAATGTGATCCACTTTTCACTGAGTTCACACAGTTTCATCTTTGTTTTTATGTTGCTTTTCTTGGCTCTCTCGTTCTGTACTTTGGCTCCTTCGATGATCATGTTTGTCTGAATGGTCCTTGCTATCACTGTGATCATGTTTATGGGATCGTTCTTTGCTTCTACTACGCTTTCGGGATCTCTCTTTGCTGGGACTGTGGTCTCGTTTTCTGGACTTTTCAACACTATCGGTTCTTCCTCTGCTCCCACTTCTACTTCGTTTATTTGATTTATCTTTACCTTCATTTTTATGTTTACTTAATTTCTCCTTGCTCCTGCTTCTACTGTGCTTACCTGTATTCTTACTTATACTCCTACTCCTATGCTTCCTCTCCCTGCTTCGACTTCTACTATGTTTTCTGTCTTTTTTGGAATCTTTCTTATCATCCCTGTGCTTCTTTTCATCCTTGTCATCTTTGTGTCTTTTCTCTTCTATTTCACCCTTACTTTTCCTGTCTTTTGACCGTTCCCTAGATCTCTCTCTTTCATTACCCTTTTCCTTGTCATAGTCTCTATCTTTTTTCCTGCTTCGTTCATTTTCTTTCTCCCGCTCTCTATCCCTGTCTCTTCTATCTCCCTTTCTATCACGACTTCGACTACGGCTTCTGTGTCTCTCTCTGCTTCTGCTTCGCCTCCGCTCTAATGCACGATCAGTACTTCGTGATCTTCGCCTTTCTTTTTCTTTCTCCTTAGCTTCACGTTCTAATCTCTGACGTTCTCTCTCCCTTTCTAGTTCTCTATCAAAACTAGATGATCCATGACCTTCCCGATGATGACTTCTGCTTCTGGATCTTCTAGGAGACCTCCTGGGGCTCACAGACCTTCTTGGAGACCTACGTTAAAAATAAAGGATTTACAAGTTGAAATTTTAACAATGAGCTCTCTGGATTTTTCCAGTTTGTGTTTTATGAATCTTCACGTTCCACATGAATTGCCAAATATTGTGCATCTATTTCTATATCATTTAATTATTTTATTCATTAGTATTTTATTTTTAGTATAGTATTTAGTATATTTATTATATTTTCAATATCATTTAATTATTTTATTCATTAGTATTTTATTAATCAATCCACTCTTTTGATTGGTTGGTTTAGAAACATTTGTTGTCCCAGCAAAGGTAGGACACTATTTTTTCTGATAATACGAAGTGTAAGGCACTAGATACTGGCTTTTACAATTGCACTATTTTGAAAAGATAATGTATAACCTTGAACGTCTACGCTCTGCATGTCGATCTATTTCTTCCACTCCCTCCTTGGCATCCTTCTTGATTTTTCTAGGTCTGGTTTTTATTTGCTGATCAATGTTTTTCTGGACTGGCACAGGAATTCTTGGAAACAATGTTGAAAACCATTCGAGCTTAGTAAGAAAGGAACGAAGCATCTCCCCAATGGTCATAACACAACCCCCACCTGCCTTCACATCCAGGTCCTACAAAACACAAAGAAAAAATATCCTGACCGTCAAAAAAGTTCATTGCTTATTTTAAACAAATGCTGATATATTTATTGCCATCTTGAAGTCTCAATTATGAAAATTTACTTGTTTCACACGTTAATAAATGTTCTTGAAAAAATTCCAATTCTTGTATCCTTTGGATTTGGCAATAAATGTTACAGATAGGGAGTGGGACTTAATACTCATGCATGCAGGTCCATAGTAAGCCTGCAGCCATCTGGATGTTAAGGGACTGTCTCAATGAACAGATTAAGGTGTAATCCTCTTACTCGGTCTAGTTGAATGGTATGATCTTGTATCTTATTTAAATGCTACAAAACTGAGAATTTCTTTGTAAGGCTATATTTAATACCTCATTTTATGGGTGCATGACTGTACACAGTGATAGCCAACACTGTGGCCTATCCACATGAGAACTACTCCATTTCCTCTCTATAAATGATCATATAGAAAGTTGTAATACAAAATGGCGTCCTAACAAAATTGGAAGCAATAGCAAACCAACTGCCATGAAGCAGTGAGGTTTCTAATTTAGAAATATGTAAAAAAATAAATAAATGAACAAATAATTGGAAACGCATAATCCATGATGACCATTGTCTCTGAAAAGGGTCATTACCGCATGAAGGCCTTCTTGCTATGCCCTCTCACAGCTCAGGACATGTTAGTCAGCTATTGTCAAGTCCCAAACCTATAGTGCAAGCACACAAGGAAAGTGAGATTTGTTATCTAAACATGAAGAGAAAATCTAAATGTAAAACTGCTTGCACTCACACACATTTAAGTGTTCAGATATACAGTATTTCCAAATATAATCGTTTCACAGAGATCTAAAGAAGAAAACAATGAGTTAGCTTAAATGTAGCACCTTGCGAGTATCTACATGGTTAAACAGAACAAACATTAGAAGCACTTAGAAAAATAACTGTGTGGAACAGAAAGAGGCCTTCTGTTACAGAAAAGTGTGACAATGTTGAACAGTTTCAACATATTAGATTTATGGACTTGAGAAAAAACTTTAGAGGTTAAAATTATCCTTATCATAAATGTTTACCATATCTTTAAATGAGTTTGTGCAACATTGGCAAAAAAGTGCATACGAACCAGCTGTAAGCACTTCCTCCTACATAAAAAAGTCCTGGGGAAGCAGCTGAGAAAGACTGGTTCTAACACTTCCTCTAACATACAGTTTTGGAGAGACAGGAGACATGAATGTATACTGCTATTAAAAATATTAGAGTCAAAATTGTGTAGTATGTCATATGTATAAATTCAAAGTAAGGCCTTTAATAGTAGTGACACCGATGAAGGCCTGCAAGTTCAATCATTTTTTTGTTCAACTTGTCCTATGAAGGAAATAGCTTGTAGGACACTGGAACTGAAGCCTCCCCCAAAAAAGTTACAAGGCAGCACTTCATAGAAATGTAGTTAATGTTCATATCCAAGAATTAAAGTAGCACCCACTTGGGGGGGGGGGGGGTAGGGGGAAGGAGGGATGCTAACTATTAATTATGCAATTACCCCACAGCTGAATTCTTAATTAAGGAATATTTTGATCACATTACAAATATACAATAACACAGGTTTACCTGGATTAACAAATGTCTCCTTTGTACTGTATTTGATGCTTAGTATGAAAGTAGCTGTGTAAAATAAATATACTGTGTTGTAGTCACGCGTATGTATTACACTGCATTTTTATTAAAAATAGGGCTTTTCTGTAAGCATGAAGTTTGATATTTCTTGTAATACAGGGTGTTCGTCTCAACCAGTCAAGGAAAATATGTTCTTAAATCTAGTAAATAACTTAAGACTCAAACTCAATAAATACTACATATTACTGCAATTTGAGGATTGTGTATTTCAATCCTCTAACCCTAGAAAGTGTTACGTATTCCCCCACTCAATTTCTCTAGCCAGGAACTTTGGGATAAGGGACAACAATAATTCCCATGACACTATTTTCTCATTCTCCCTCCCTACTGCATAATAATGCAGTCCGTTTGACTGAAGGAGTTCAGAACTTAGCACTTAAAATTGCCTGGTTACTCCATGGATCAACAGGAATGTTCAGACAAGTACAGGTGGCACCATCCTATCCAGTAATTAAGTTGCTCACTTCTAGTTAGTGACATTTAGTTTCCAGTCACTTGAGATATAACTGCCATAGAAATGAGCAGATAACGTTTTGCTGTAAAATTGTTGATTCCAATCACACACCTCTCTCCATCCGAAGTACATGATTAAATTTTTCAGTAATACACAATTCATACATTTAGAAGCCTAATATTTCAAACACTTTTGAAAGTCCTGGCCATAAACTTTTATTTATTGGGGTCTGTTTAGCATATCCCTTTCCACACCCCCCTTTAAAAAAAAAAAAAAAAAAAAAGGTGTAACAGTATAGAGTATAAAGCCGTTAGAGACACCACCATGCAGTCCAAAGGTCTCACCTTAAAGAATTTATTTAAACTTATTTCACGTCAGTTTCTAACATATGACATAAGTTTAAAATGATCACTAGTCTTAGCCAGTGGAAAACTCAACTAAATCTTTTGAATACAAAAAACAAAGTTTGTTTCCAGATCAGACCCACTCCCCACATTAATCTATTAGTGTAATTAAATTAAAAGAAAAAATCACAACATGAAGATGCTCAAACTACAGGAAAATGTATCAAAATTCTTAATCTAAAAAAGCAGCATGAAAGGAAACAAAAGAAAACAAATTATTACCCTCGCCGACATACCTCTTCATCATCAAGGAACGATTCAAACCAGTCCCATAGATCAGTAGGAGGCTGTGTGTACCTTGAAGTACAAAAAAAATGTGTAAATTTAATAAGTTTTCTGTGTATTAAACTAGTTTATAGTTAAATACATTGCTACTCACCTAATATACATAAATCCAAGAGCCCTAATGTACGGAGAATCTGTGTGTGTTATGAGGCCCATCACTTGCTTACGAGTGAGTTTCAGAGTAAATAATTTGTAAAGCAGGCAAAAAGCTGTAGACACAATTCCACCGGTTCCAACACCTCGCACCTTTAGTGACAGAAAAAAAAAAGATATACCAGATGTTTAACAGACAGTTGCTAAAACATTACTCCAGATTTTCAGTGACAGAAGAATAAGAACATAAAAAGAATGAAGCTTTTCTATTGGAAAAAAGCAAGAATAATACTGCTTGCCTCCTCAAACTCACATCCTTCAGGGTCAAATGGGGTATCTCAGTCCTCTGTAATTTCGAAATTTGTCATCTACATTATGATCCAATACTCAAGTGTAGACAAGACTGGGATATTTTACAGGTGATTATTTACCACACAAAAGTATTTAAGAAGGCACGTACTTCTACTTACCCCTCCGCACATCCCTGTCTGGCCTGCTGTTTTTCTGCTCCCTTTCTCCCATGGTTCAACATGTGTAACCTGAAAGTGTGAAAAAGATTACTGCCACAGCCATCACACGTAGCTTCAAAGATGATGTACAAGTACATAAAACAATCATCATGTGCCCAAATAAATACAATTAAGTTCATAAAAAAATTTCCTAAACCAGTTTTCAGTAGTGCTCATCAACTCATACGAATTTTAAGGCAAGCTGGATACTTCAGCAAAACAACAAAATATCTGGTCTTTTTGTGACCACGTTACCAAAGATTTTAATAATCTTTCCTCAAAAGTTAAAAAAAAATTGTCCAAGTAAGTAACTGTTTTTATATTACACTGCAGTCTCCCCCAAGTATTTATCTGGGGATAAAAACAATTATTACTATGGTCAATGCTGAGTAATTTCACTTAAACATACTATTAGCATTATGCTTGTTAATAGAGCATTTTAGTCTGTGGTACTTACTGCACATGACTATGGGGGGTACATACTCCACTACTTATGCAGATTAATAAGAGATTAATATTTTCTTATTCTCTCCTCATTATAACCTAAATCTAAGACAATGAGAAAAAACAACTATGAACCGTAATATTTTAATCTAAAAAGCTAATGGCTTTTTTGTAGATTGTGATGATACTCTGAGATAATGACCTGCTCTGCATCCTAAACAATAATGGCAAATTTAGTTTTATGAAGGGTTTTAGCATAGTTCAAGTACATCTTAAAACAAAATTTGATGATCAGTTCTAGAACTAAGTTGACCAATACCATCCTTGGACTCTTGTAATGAGAGTCAGACACAAAGATCTGCTCAAGCTACATTAAAAATTGAGCAATCCATAGAGGAGGGAATAGTCACTTGGCTACACAGGTATGTAAATTTTATAAACTCATCAATTTAATATGGGTCAGTTTCACTACCTGGTTCAGAAGCTGGAAGACAAAAATCCACTGGTCTTACACAGACACTGTGTAATGCTTGAGTCCAAGTATAAAATGGTAACATTTTACTTTACACTTCAGAATTAGGGCTATCAAGCGATTAAAAAAATTAATCGCACTTTTAAACAATAATAGAATACCAATATTTTGGGATGTTTTCTATATTTTCAAATATATTAATTTCAATTACAAAGAATACAAAGTGTACAGTGCTCACTTTATATTTATTTTTTATTACGAATATTTGCACTGTAAAAAAGAAATAGTATTTTTCAATTCACCTTATTCAAGTATTGAAGTGCAATCTCTTTATCATGAAAGTTGAACCTACAAATGTAGAATTATGTACAAAAAAACCTGCATTCAAAAACAAAACAATGTAAAACTTTAGAGCCTACAAGTCCACAAAGTTCTGCTTCTTGTTCAGCCAATCGCTCAAACAAGTTTGTTTACATTTTCAGAAGATAATGCTGCCTGCTTCTTGTTTACAATGTCACCTGAAAGCGAGAACAGGCGTTTGCATGGCACTGTTGCAAGATATTTACATGCCAGATGCGCTAAAGATTCATATATCCCTTGATGCTTCAACCACCATTCCAGAGGACATGCGTCCATGCTGATGACAGGTTCTGCTCAATAACGATCCAAAGCATTGCCGACCAACACATGTTCATTTTCATCATCTAAGTCAGATACCACCAGCAGAAGGTTCATTTTTTTGTTTGTTTGGTTTTTTTTGGTGGTGGTGGTTCAGGTTCCATGGTTTCCGCATCAGTGTTGCTCTTTTAAGACTTCTGAACACACACTCCACACCTCATTCCTCTCAGATTTTGGAAGGCACTTCAGATTCTTAAATCTTGGGTTGAATGCTGTAGCTATTTTTAGAAATTACACATTGATATCTTCTTTGCGTTTTGTCAAATTGGCAGTGAAAGTGTTCTTAAAATGAACAACGTGCTGAGTCATCATCCGAGACACTTATAACATGAAATATATGGCAGAATGTACGTAAAACAGAACAGGAGACGTACAATTCTCCCCCAAGGAGTTCAGTCACAAATGCATTATTTTTTGAAGGAGCGTCATCAGCATGGAAGCATGTCCTCTGGAACAAAGGCCGAAGCGCAAAAAGGCATATGAATCTTTAGCGCATCTGGCACGTAAATATCTTGTGACGCCAGCTACAACAGTGCCATGTGAACACCTGTTCTTACTTTCAGGTGACACTGTAATTAAGAAGTGGGCAGCATTATCTCCCGTAAATGTAAACAAACTTGTTTCTCTTAGTGATTGGCTGAACAAGAAGTAGGACTGAATGGACTTGTAGGCTCTAAAGCAGAGGTGGGCACACTACGGCCTGCGTGCCACATCCGGTTCGCGGGACCCTCCTGCCCGGCCCCCGAGCTCCTGGCCCAGGAGGGTAGCCCCCAGCCCGTCCCCTGCTGTTCCCCCTCCCCTGCAGCCTCAGCTCACTGTGCCACCAGCGCAATGCTCTGGGCAGCGCACTCCTGCCAGGCAGCGCAGCTGCAGAGCCGCAGCCTGACCTGGTGCTCTGTGCTGCGTAGTGGCAAGGCTGGCTCCAGCCAGGCAGCACGGCTGCCTGTCCTGGAGCTCTGGGCGGCGCGGCTGTAGCACTGCCAGCCACCAGTGTTCCAGGCAGCACGGTAAGGGAGCAGGGGGTGGGATAGAAGGCAGGGGACAGGAGCGTGCATAGGGGTCGGGGCGGTCAGAGGGCAGGGAACACGGGGGTTGAATGGGGGCAGTCAGGGGCAGGGGTTCCGGGGGTGGTCAGGGGACAGGGAGAAGGGGTGGTTGGATGGGGCAGGGGTCCCGGGGGGCGGGGGGGGGGCAGGCATGAACGAAAGGAGGGGTTGGATGGGATAGCAGGGGGCAGTCAGGGGCGGTCAGGGAGCAGGAGTGCGGGGTGGTGGATAGGGCAGGAGTCTGGGGGAGGGGGGGGAAGGAAGGGGTGTGGTGTCGGAGGCTGGGCCACGCCTGGCTGTTTGGGGAGGCACAGGCTCCCCTAACTGGCCCTCCATACAACTTCAGAAACCCGATGTGGCCCTCAGGCCAAAATGTTTGCCCGCCCCTGCTCTAAAGTTTCACATTGTTACATAACTGCACTCAAAAACAAAACAAAAAGCCCTACATACATAAGTTGCATTTTCATGATAAAGAGATTGCACTACAGTACTTGTACGAGGTGAACTGAAAAATACTATTCTTTTATTTATAATAAAAAATAATATAAAGTGATCAATGTACACTTTGTATTCTGTGTTGTAATAGAAATCAATATATTTGAAAATGTAGAAAAACATCCAAAAATATTTAATAAATTTCTATTGGTATGCTATTGTTTAACAGTGCGATTAATCATGATTAATTTTTTAATCAAATTAACTTTGAGATAATTGCGTGAGTTAACTGCAATTAATCGACAGCCCTATTCAGAATTATTTAAGAGAACCTATGAAATAAAACGTTGAATACATGCATAAAGCATGCTGAAATCCAATGAAGTAGTCCATGGTTTATCTTACAAACAGCTAAATTACTGTCGACAGTAGCCATCTTGCTAAAAATGTGAACTTGTCTCATATACCAATAATATGGAAACCCATTCAACCTGCTTTATCACACATATCGTACATATTACCAGCAGCACATTTGAAGAGCTCAGAAATAGCAAGTACCAGATAAATTATATTGAAAGCATATTTCATATTATTCATTGTGAATTGTACCTTTTACCTCACACAGTAAGGCACTAATGGGCTGAATAAAGTAGTTCCCTTTTCAGTCAAAGGACAAGAACCAAATAATAAACACTGAACACAAAAAGCTGTTCTTCAAATTTGATTTGTATTACAGTAGTGGCTAACGGCCCCAACCAAAACTAGGGCCCTGTTGTGCAAGGCATTGTACAAACACATAGTAGGCGACAGTCCCCAGCCTGAAAAGCTTAAAATATAAAGTCCAGATCCCAACGCATGTACTTAACTTGATGGGACCACTCAGAATACCTAAAGTTGAGGTGCAGGATCAGTACCTAAATGTGTAAAACAATAGGAGAAAGGAAGTGCACGAGTTTACTAAGTGGAACTGAAACACACACAGATTAGGGGATAGATTTTAAAATTAACTAATTCAGGAATCCAAACAGAGGCCAGATTTTGAGTAGTGCTCAACAGCCAGTAGTTCTGAGCATGACTCCAAGTCAGTTTTGCCCATAGCTCAGCACCCAACATGATGAAATCTTAAAAATCTGACTATTTTGGCAACAAAATGGGAATAGAACTCTTTTGGAAAATGGGGCCATAAGTGTGTGTCAAAGCAGAAATTAAATCCAAATCTTCTGCACCCCAATCTAGTGCCTTAACCACAAAAAACATCCTTTTTAATCACACCCACTTTACACACAAGTGCCAGGTAAGAATTCTGTTAGTTTCAATCCAACTAAGAACCTCTATGCCATAAACCTCTAAATATTTTTAAATATCAAGAGCCCCATTTCTGTGTGTCGAATTAATCTACTCAACATTTTTATTTAAAGAAGAATGGAAAATATATTTCCTTTAAAGGTTTTCACAAATTGGAAGTTAAATAACGACTAAGGGTCCAACACTACAGAACACACTGCTTTTCAACATGAGTATGCAAACTATTTCAACTACCCTAGTTAATTAAACTTTAGAGAGTATTTAAATTTAGTATAAAACAATGTATATGTACTAATTTTAAAATATTTTGGAATGCATCTAAAATGTGACTATGTAAAACAACATCTCCTCATTCCAGATATGCTATTCAGTATTTCATCTCAATTTAGGTGACAAAAAGAGTCTTTACACCCTTTCACTTCTATTAGTCCTACACTTTCAACACAGCTCCAGGAAAGTGAAATGGGCTCTGTTACTTCTTGAGCATCAACAGGATTGTTTATAGAATTCCAATTGATTATTCCTATGCAATCTCACTGAACGTAATGACTAACACAGGTAATTGAGACCAATACACTGGCCTCCAGAATCTGTGTTACTGGGAATTATGCATAAGAAAAGAGTCCATCTTGACTCAAGAAACCAGCTGGACGTTAACAGCACTCTAGCATTTAGGGGAAAATGCCATCCTTTTTAACCAGTAAACTGAGCAAACTCGATTCAGAAATAATCAAGACACAAACATGGAATCCCACACAGCCATTATTACAGAATCACTTTTGAGAACACTGTTCTTTAAGCAATGGAGTAACCCATCAATAATGTTTTAAGCCAAGCAAGAAAGTAATAAAGCTTATTTCCAAATATATTACACCCACTTAGTGGCAACGGAATTGAGGAGTAAGATCAATACATGCCAGAAGAGTGTCAGTATTTTCCAGAGTACAAGTGACTGAAAACAATGGCCGAAATAACCCTAAACTTGTACACATTAGCAGGACAATGCATGTAATTGTGTTGATGAGCATTAATTTTGCATACCTCTACCTGGTACCCTGGCTTGATGGAAGCCTCGCTGCAAGACTGATTCAATCCTGCTAACGAAACAAGAACTGAGACAAGGATGCACCGAGGAGTTCATTTATCTCCCCAGCACAGCCAGACTAATGCCAACAGCAGCACTATTATTTGATCTCGTTTCAATACCTGGATGCCCCAACCTCTAACTGGAGAGGAAGGCCACATGCAAGCTCCTACTGGGACCGCCGACTGGCACCGCGATCCCTTTTGCACCCCAGCAGTACAACGTACTAGCAATCGCTAGGTGTGGGGGGTGGCCGTGCCCCCTGGAAAAGGGACACAAGTTGAGGAGACTCCTATGCTCTAAGCACTGAGCAGACAAGCTCCCTTTCGGAGACGTACGCTCGTGCTTCAACCGCTGCACATGGTTTTTACAGCCTCCTACTCACCGCGTTCACGGACTCGGCTTCACGCGCCCTTGTGCGGGAAGGCCACGGATCCCCGCTCCCCAAGCCCAGGGGCCTGAAGAGAGGCCGTGAGCAGCCATTTCATCCCCGCAGCGCTGACACAGCCCCCGCGCCCACCATTCCGCTCAGCACCGGAAAGCCCTACTCGTTCTCGCGGGGCCGCTCCCCTGAGCCCAGCTGGGCGCAGGAGGCAGCCCCTGCCCTCCCCTGCTTACGCGCAGCGGAGAAGAATGCCGCTCGCTACTGGGCCGAAATAGAGGACAAGGGGACCCCGCCACCCGGAGCGAGGGCGAGCAGGGAGGAATCCGCAGGCCGGAAGCGCCCCCAGTCCCGCTCCCCCGAAAGAAACGGGCAGCACGCAGACGAGCGGGAAGGCCTTTGGGGGGAGCCAGCCAGCCGGCCCAGGCCCCAAGCCGCTCCCACGATGGGCCCTCCCCGCCCCGGCTGGCCTCACCTTGAAGTAGATCTCGTCCACCACCTCGTGGTAGGTCTTGAGCTCGTAGAGCTGCACCTTGAAGTAGGGCGAGGAGAGGATGTTGGTGAGGATCATGGGATTCAGGTTCATGGTCTTCTCGTTCCCCCACAGCGGCAGCACGTTGCCCTGCTTGCCCGAGGCCGCCGGTTTGGGGGCCCCGCTCTGTAGCGGCGGCTGGGCCGGTGGGACGGATCCGGCCTGGTGCTGGGCCGCCTGCTGCTGCTGCTGGCAGTTGCCGGCGCCTAACGCGGGGCTATTGTTGGCCATAGCGCCACAGCGGCTCAGTGCTCCGGCCGGGGCGGGGGACTGACTCGCTGTAGCGAAACGCGAGGGGCCGAGCCGGGGGCTGTCTCCGCTAACTGCCAACAAGATGGCGGGCCCTGCGGAAGTGACGAATTCGTCTTCCGGGACCGACCGCGCGGCCGACCAATCGCACCCGCCCGGGCGCGATGGCCCCAGAAGACTTCGGTTGTGAGAGCGCTGGGATGGCGCCGTTTCCCTGTGGTGAGAGTTAGGGCCCCCCCTTCTGCTCCGGGAGACGAGTGACTCCCCGGGCCCCTAATTTTCGTAGCGGGCAGAGGATCCGTAAGGCAGAGCCTTTCCTCGCTACTTAGCCGTCTCTTTTTTTTTGGAACTGTGCAATAATTTCGTTTGCTTGAAACCAACTTGGCAGGAAACGATTTTATCCGGCCTAGTACGTGTCTCATGCCGCTTGGGCCTATCCCAAGAACAAACTAGCTGAAGAGCTATGAGCCCCTGGTTCTGGCACCAGTGGAGAGCATACGCTGAAGTGCAGGGCTACAAAAATGGGAAATAAATTCCCTCTTGGGGGGTTTAGGACATCATTCCATGAAAAGGCCTGCTAACCCAAACCTTTTAAGCTGAAAGCTTCCTGTTAGCAGCAGCCTCTAATAAATTAGGTCCACAAACTGGAATAGTGTAGCACATTTGGGAATTGCCAGCATAAAAATAGAAAATAACAGAAGCTAGTATAGAAGCAAAAATATATAAAACCTTGTGCCATGGGTGCTGTAACAGTTTTTATACTAGGGGTGCTGAAAGTCATTGAACAAAACTGTAAACCCTGTACATGATAGAAACCTCTTCAAACCAAAGAGTGCTGTTGCACCCCCAGCACCTCTAGTTGCAGCATCTATGTGTTGTGCTATATCTGAATGAACTGGGATACCAAGGTCTCATTTTTCAGAGTAACAGCCGTGTTAGTCTGTATTCGCAAAAAGAAAAGGAGTACTTGTGGCACCTTAGAGACTAACCAATTTATTTGACCATAAGCTTTCGTGAGCTACAGCTCACTTCATCGGATGCATACTGTGGAAAGTGTAGAAGATCTTTTTATACACACAAAGCGTGAAAAAATACCTCCCATCACCCCACTCTCCTGGTGGTAATAGCTTATCTAAAGTGATCACTCTCCTTACAATGTGTATGATAATCAAGGTGGGCCATTTCCAGCACAAATCCAGGGTTTAACAAGAACGTCTGGGGGGGGGGGGGTAGGAAAAAACAAGGGGAAATAGGTTACCTTGCATAATGACTTAGCCACTCCCAGTCTCTATTCAAGCCTAAGTTAATTGTATCCAATTTGCAAATGAATTCCAATTCAACACTGGAGTCTGGATTTGAAGTTTTTTTGTTGTAATATTGCAACTTTCATGTCTTTAATCGCGTGACCAGAGAGATTGAAGTGTTCTCCGACTGGTTTATGAATGTTATAATTCTTGATATCTGATTTGTGTCCATTTATTCTTTTACGTAGAGAATAAAAGAATAAATGTATACAATTAACTTAGGCTTGAATAGAGACTGGGAGTGGCTAAGTCATTATGCAAGGTAACAAAAAAAAAATCTACATTTGTAAGTTACACTTTCACAATAAAGACATTGCACTACAGTACTTGTATGAGGTGAATTGAAAAATACTATTTCTTTAATCATTTTTACAGTGCAAATATTTGTAATAAAAATAATAATGTAAAGTGAGAACTGTACACTTTGTATTCTGTGTTGTAATAGAAATCAATATATTTGAAAATGAAGAAAAACATCCAAAAATATTTAATACATTTCAATTGGTATTCTGTTGTTTAACAGTGCGATTAATCATGATTAATTTTTTTAATCGCAGTTAATATTTTTGAGTTAATCGCATGAGTTAACTGTGATTAATCGACAGCCCTATTAATAAGATAATTGCAAGGTTGTGCAGAGTGGGACAAAATAATTTGCATGATGTGTATACAGTGATGGTCTCTGCATTCATAAATTTCTGAGAAAAAAGATCTGGTATTCTCATGGAAAGGTCTATAAAGATATCTTTCCAACATGTGGTGGTCGTTAAAATGGTGAATTGTATGCTTGAATTTATTAATAAGGGGATAAAGGAGGTTGTAAATTTTATCTCTTCCCTTCCAGCTGACCAACAGCTTTTTCATTGCATTTAGGTTCACATAGGCTGTACTTTTAAGATATGAGGGGTGGTATGGTCCACGTTGGCTCCTTTTAAGACAGTTTTTTTATCTAATTTAAAATCATTTGCAGTCACCCCATTAGTCAGAGGCCTTCTTTTCAGAAATTCCCTTATGCATTTAATTATTTTTTGAACCAGACATCCTCCTTACTTCATTCCTTCTGGCCTTATAACTCATTATTTTCAAGGCCTTTCTTCTGCTTGCTAGTCCGGGCTTTTTTTTACAACACATTTATTTTTTTCATGAAACTTAAGCTAACTCTAATTCTTTAATTTCATATTTATTCTATACTCACCATTTTGCTTATGTTAATTGGCCAGGGAAAAAAATGTATACAAGGGACTTCCAGAATAATTTATTTTTCTGTCACGCTACACCTAATATGCATTAAGAAAAAAGAAAAGGAGTACTTGTGGCACCTTAGAGACTAACCAGTTTATTTGAGCATGAGCTTTCATGAGCTACAGCTCACTTCATCGGAGCTGTAGCTCACGAAAGCTTATGCTCACATAAATTGGTTAGTCTCTAAGGTGCCACAAGTCCTCCTTTTCTTTTTGCGAATACAGACTAACACAGCTGTTACTCTGAAACCTGAAGCATCTTATGGAATTCCAGTGACTTAGGCCATGTCTACACTGGCGAGCTTATCAAGCTATGCCACTGTACGATCGCTTGTGTAGCTGTTCTAAGATGGGAGAGATCCCTCCCATCAAGATAATTAAGCCACCTCCATCCAACGAGCGGTTGTAGCTATGTCGGCGGGAGACAGTGTGGACATAGTCTTAGACTTTCTTGATTCATGTGATATTTTGGCAAATTTTCCTACTTTAACTCAGAAATTTCTAGTTTTGACAGAATAGCTAAAATTGGGAATAAGTCTGAGTCTTCCTCCTTAGCTAGGATGGAGATGATTGAACAGAAAAATCCCTGCAGCATGCAAAATATGGGATTATGCTGATATCAAAAAAATCTATATTATAATTCAATTTGTTACTTTCTGTAGATTATGGTAGTTTAAAAGTTCTTAGAACAATTACACTTACCTTTAGATGCTATTAGAGTTGAATGAAGCAGGAGTACCCTGCCTGAAATTACTGATTATAATGTGTAAATAGCCTTATAATGAACAACCTCTTGGATGGCTGGATCTGCCACTGCATGACAGAAATAAAACAAAAATTTTAGATAACAGACTAAATCTGAGGAACTCTGCTTTTATGAAGTGAGGAACTAATTTAAATAAATTGTTTCCCCTCTTATCAGAAAAGGTTTTCAAAACTTGCAGATCAAGCATTCACTTTTGAATTCTTCAAAGCAAAACACTAAAGTTGAAAATTGCTGACAGCACTTCCTACTTCTTTCATTCTGACAATCTTCAAAGGTTCCCATCTCCACCTCTATACATACTACCTAATATTTAACAATCAAGAAAAATGTTTTCTTGTGATGACTTTTGTTTTGTAGGGGAGAAGTGACCTCAAAATTAGTAATTGTGGAGAAGGCCCCCTTTACAAAAATATCATTTTAGGTGTGTGGGTTCACTTTTCCCCTCTTCACAAATGCTATACTGACTCTTATATCCAGTGATGATTCTACCAGGCTATAATGAATCAAAACAGGAAATACAGAACCTTTGATCCAAATAATTCAAAGTGTTTTACAAATATTAATAAAATCTCACAGTACCTCCTTTGAGTTTCACAGCTAAATATGAGGTGGAACAGATTATTTAGCATAAAAGACAAAAACACCCTATCACCTGTGGGCAAACACTTTTCACAAAATGATCCCTCCATATCTGACCTCCCAGTCCTTGTCCTCAAGGCAATCCTGCACAACTAGGGTTGCCAACTGTCTAATCACACAAACCCAAACACCCTTGCCTTGCCCCTGTCATGCCCTTTCCTGAGGTCCTACCTCTGCCCCGCCCCTTCTCTGAGGCCCCGCCCTGCTCACTCCACTCCCCTCCCTCTGTCACTTGCTCTCCCCCACCCTCATTCACTTTCACCAGGCCAGAACAGAGGGTTGGGGGGCGGGAGGGGGTGCAGGCTCTGGGCTGGGGTCGAGGGGTTTGGAGTGTGGGAGGGGGCTCTGGGCTGAGTCTGGGGAAGGGGGTTGGAGTGCAGGTGGGAGTGTGGGGTGCAAGCTCTGGATGGAGTTTGGGTGCTGGAAGGGGCTCAGGGCTGGGGCTGGGGGTTGGGATGCGGGAGGGGGTGAGAGGTGCGGGCTCCAGCCGGGCGGCACTTACCTCAGGTGTCTCCCGGGTGGTGGTGCAGTGGGGCTAAGGCAGGCTCCCTGCCTGCCCTGGCCCTACGCCACTCCTGGAAGCAGTCGGTATGTCCCTGCGGCCCCGGGGTGGGGGGGAGGGAAACAGGACGGGACGGGGTCTCCGCGCACTGCCCCTGCCACTCTCATTGGCAGCAGTTCCCGACCAATGGGAGCTGCGGAGTCAGTGCTCTGGGTGGGGGCAGCACGTAGAGCCTCCCTGACCCTCCATGCCCAGGGGTCGCAGGGACGTGCCAGCCACTTCCGGGAGTGGCATGGGGCCAGGGCAGGCAGGGAGCCTGCCTTAGCCTTGCCGCGTCGCCGGACTTTTAGCGGCCTAAAGTCTCCCGGGTTGGCTTCAGCAGCCTCTGGGAGATGGAGCCTGATTCCGGGAGATTCCTAACGAAACCGGGAGGGTTGGCAACCCTATGCACAACACCTTCAAACAATTAGCGTGGGAGCTTAAATTAATCATTTTGCTACACATTAACAATATTGGTCTTAATAAATACCTTGGATTTGTGGTTTGTTACAACAACCTGTAACCCACTTACCTGTCTTTTTTGGCCTGTCTGCAGAGATGTAACAGGGCACTTCCCTTAGAATATATGTTAACTACTTATGCTAAACAATCTGTTCCACCTCCTATTTTGCTGTGACACTTTGAGTACTTTCCCAGGCCTGAAAAAGAGCTCTATGCATCTCAAAAACTTGTCTCTTTCACCAGTAGAAGTTGGTCCAATAGATTTCCTCACCCACCTTATCTCAGTTAATTACAAGACATGCAGAAACTATAACAACCTAAAAATGTGATATCCAAAAACTTTAAAAGTATGGACAGGGTCCCAACATTACTGACAACCATATTAAAAGATGTCTGTTCTAACTTCAAAACCATTTTATAATGAGGTAAGTAATTGATGGTCAAGCCATTTCCTGGGGATTGGTGACTAGACAGGAAGTCCCTGTGTGGATCTGAGCCTTGGTGACTGGCCCGTAATCCCAATGCATTTCTACAACAACCTACCTATTAAAAAACACTATTTTTAATTTTTGAATTAAAAATTCATACAAATTTTAACTTAGATTTTGTTTAAAAATGGACAAGTATATGTTAAAAGGATGCCATTAAATAATCACACTGCTGTCTGAGGGATGTTTAAAACCTACTATGGTTAAAAGTAATACAAAAATTACTACAACTAAAAGATATTACAAGGAAAAACATTTTCTCTATTGCTTTCAGTTTGCGTATTTGACAGCACTTTGGCCCTGATCTTGCAAGAAGAGCTATGCAGTCAGAGTAAACAAATGCAAAGGTCCAACCCCCAAAAGGAGCTTGCAGGATCCAGGTCCTTTACATGTAATCATTTTAACCAAAGTCAGTTTTCACTGTTTGTCCAGGTTTTTCATATAGCAACAGGAGAGAAAAGTTTTTAAAACAGAAAAAACAGTAAAATAAAAATTCACGGGATGCTTGAGCAGGTGTCTGACCTGAAACTAAGTTTAATTTGTATTTGGATGTTGACTAGAATTCAAGCTGATGCTGTTCCTAAAATCTCTCTCTCTCTCTCTCTCTCTCTCTCACACACACACACACACACACACACACACACACACACACACAAAGTCTACAAAATCTCACTCTTGTAGTTCATACTATGAAAAAGTTTGAACACAATATGTAAATAAATAGACTTTGCTAGTAGTAATTGCATTAATGCCAAGATGCTGTTTCCATTCTTACACCACTTTTTCACTTGCTCATAACTAGAGCCCTGCGTGGATACAAAATTTGTATCCACATCTGATTCATGATATGCAAAAATGGTCCACGGATATAAACCAGATGTCTGCAGATTTGCAGGACTCTAGATACAAAATTTGTATCTGCATCTGATCCGCGATTCACAAAAATGGTCCATGGATATCTGCATTCACTGGTGCATGTATCCATAGATACAAAGAAGGTATCTGCAGATTTGCAAGTCTCTGCTCATAACTTCTAAAAAAAAAAATCCTTTGGGGCTGAAACTTTCCAGACTGAAAAACAGATTTTGCTGAAAAAAAGTTTGAGCAAAACAGGCTCTGCTATTTTTATGTGATAAGTTAATTCTTGCTCTTTTCCCATGAATTCTAAAGTAAAATGTTGTGGCCATATAAGTAAAAAATGGCTGAAGCAAGAAACTTCAAACATGGCTTATTTTACAGTCCTTACTGAAGGAGACGGATTTGAGACCTGGCTCCAAAAGAGAGAAGAAGCCTCACTCTGGTTTTGGCTGAGTAATAGACCTAGTCTTTTAGGAGCTCATCAGCACCTGAGTGGTGACTTGGATTTGATAACTCATTCTTTCATTGCCAAATAAATCCCATGGTACTAGGCCTTACAAGTCCAGAATCTTTTAATCATGGGGCTGTGTTGAAGAAAGTGACAGCTGCTCAGTCGCTGTGCATTGGTGATCCTCCCTGACCTGCAGTAGGACTGCTTAATTCTTTTCACACTTCCCCCAGAGGGGAAAACCCTAATGTAAAGGAAATATGCAGGGTAAGGCTGGGACAGAAAGGACTGGGAGATGAGCCAGGCAGAGACAGAGGGTGGCTTTGGTTGGGGGTGGTCAAGGTGAGGAAGAGCGGGGAACAGACCAGTACTGGGGGCTAGGGAGAGACGAAGGGGCCCGGGGCATACAGAAAGCCTGGAGGGGGATTAGATTAGAGCCGATGTGCGGTAGCCAAGCCGAGGGGAGGGGGGAACTGGGTGTTCCGTGGGACGCAGAGGGGCGGGGCGTTCCGCTCTCTGCCACTTGCTAACCGTCCTCGCGTGAGCGGCTCCTCTAGAGCCCCTCGCTCTCTGCCTTCGTCGCCGCGCGGCCACGGGTCCTGTGAGGCATCTTACTCCGGCAGGGCGGCTGCAGGTATCCGTCAGTGGGGGGAGGAGAGGCTCCTGGGGCTGAGGCAGCGTGAAGAGCCCTAGGGTTTAGGAGTGGGGCAGGGATCGGTGCCGGGGTGGGGGGAAGCTCCCGAGGATCTGGAACTCAGCGAATGAGGTGTAGGGAAGGGCCCGAGGGTGCAGGGGCTGCAGAATGAGGTGGGGGCGTATCCTAGTATGTGGTGGGTGTTGTGAGTGTAGACTGAGGGGTGGGAGCCCAGGAATTTGGGGCTCCAGAGGAAGATGTGACATGAGTGGGGTTTTTTATTCCAAATTCAGTAGTTGGTGATACCACCAAAAACAGTCCTGTATTTCGCTTGGAATGGCTGGAAGATGCACTATTGCCAAGCCTGGGCATTGGCCCTGGAGCCTGGCCCATGGCACAAAGAGCTGTATTTCCCTTCATTTCTTGTATTTCTTGAGAGAGATCCTAAATCACATTTCTTTCAGTGATGAGACAGCCCTAGAAGGCTTTGAAGGCCATGTAAAGGCAAAATTGTCAGTAGCCTTGTCACAAACATGTTTGATAGCAATTCTTTCTAATTAGACCTGCCAGGGAGCTGTTCACCACAGATGCAAACTATGAGCATTGAACTAAAAAGACACCTATTCAAAAGACTTTGCACTGCCTAGCTTACCCTATTCCTGCTGACTTCATTCATAATTTATTATGCTATTAATATTATGAAACCCTTGTTTTTAGGTTTAGGAGGATATTTCTTTCCAAACATTTATTTGTTCAAGGATGTAACTTAAGTAATGGGGAAAATGCAGAGATTGGAAGTGCAGTAATGATTATCTTTCCAGTGAGACATTGCATTTTATTAGCAATGTAGTGTAAAATTTTACTGCGGGCACTGATTATATGCCTCTAATTTGTAATAAATCTAAAGCCAAGGGCTGACTGAACCTTTCATGTTATATAGGAACATTAATCACAAAAAACATTTCCTGTTATTTGCCACTTTACATAAAGTATATTGAGCCAAACAAATACACAAACAGTAAATATAAAACAAAGCAGTTGCAATAGCAAACGTATGAAAATGATATTTTAGGTCATTTTTTTTTGCAATTGGTTGAAAAATTAGCCAACCAGGCTACAGTGGATTGTGCTTGACACCTGTTCCTTCTTGCTCCCCCCATTTGGATGGACAAAGATAAGCTGTTGGGAAATGGCTGATTTGTATTATGACTGTGTAAAAGGTATTTTCATTGTCAAATATGGTGAAAGGGGTATAAAGCCTCATTTTGTTCCCATTGACATCAATAAGAATTTTGTCACTGACTTAATATGAAAACAGGATCACATCTATATTATGAATTGAATACCACAGAGAACAATAAACTGACGGAATTTGTTGTGAAAATATTTCAGAAATCTTTATTTTTAATTTTTAGTGTGGACAGTATGATGGATACAAATCTTCAAAAGGATGATCTCAGAGGAACAATTAAGTTCATACCTCCCCTGTACAAACAACGTTACCAGTTCATTAAAGATTTAGTGATTAAATACAAACCTAAGAAGGTTGGTATGTTTGTTTTTTCAGAGCTTACATTTTAAAAGATACAGTAAATGCTTCCACAAGACGTCTAGAAACAGGAAATACCAGTGTTGTGTGACTTCCAATGCCAAGAACCGGCACTTCAGGGAGTTTTGTTAAAGCTGAGTTACCTTGGCAAACTATTCTTGACAGCCATGTTTGGCTTTTTCCGGGCTCATATAACTAGTCAACTGAAGAAAAAACACTGGAACTCAAGTGTTTTTTAGGGCTTAAAACACACAAATAAAAGTATGTTTGCCTCTTGCTGGGCAGTGGGTGATTTTCTGAACATTTTATTGTTTTCTTTTAAAGGAAAAAAATATTTGAAAAGACTCTTTGAAGGGCTGAGTCCGAGCTCCTTCCCCTAAAGGTTTGTCTTCACTGCAATGTTAGCCCCTAACCCAACTCCTGTCCACACATAACTCAAGCTAGAGATTTTTAAGTGGTGCTTTAAACTCAAGGTAGCTTGTGGGGTTGAAACTCAAGTGCTGCTGATGCTTGCTAGTAATGCTGTGGGGATGCAGCAGCTCAAGTTACAACAACACAAAAGCAGTTAATCCAGTCACTCTGCCTATATGTCTACTGTGCAACTGGAAACATGACTCGCAAAGTGGGTAGAAAGACACGCACTAGCTTTGCTCAAGCTAGCACGCTAAAAAAAAAATGTGATGGATGTTGCAGCACACATGGCAGCTTGGGGTAGCCACCTGAGTCCAAGCTCCGCCAAGCTTGAATGGTTAGCCTGACCTGCCACCCATGTTGCAATGGCCATACTGCTATTTTAAGCATGCTAGCATGCTTAAATCTCCTTGCATTGGGAGGCACATTGCCAGCTGCAGTGTAGATGTACCCTGTGCTCCTAATCAAAATTACACAGTGGGTAATTATGTACAGTGTTGCTTAGCAGAGTGGTTGTTCTCACTTAAGTTAAGCTAACTGTTGCAATGAAGACAAGCCCTAGACATCTTTCAGTCTCTCTGTTTTGTAGTGCCAATATAGTGCCAAGCTCCTCTCTCTCAGTCACGCAAAAATGCACACTCACACAAAAGAAAGACATTAAAAATCTGGGATAGTGTTAGTATGCAATCATCTGCGCAAAAATAGAAGAGAATCCTGTTTTTTTTCCACTGGAAATTGAAGATGCCAAGGCACTTACTGTTTTAAAAAGATTTGAAGATGAAAAATGAAAAGTGCTAACTTTTTAATTTTCTAAATTTTGAAATAAAAAAAGTGTAGGGATCTAGGGTTAATCTCCATGTTCTCCCCAACATTGGGTCTCTGTGACACAGGTTTTAATGTCTCAGGGAATATGTGCGCTTTTGGCAGTTGTATAATGACATTTGTGTTTCTTATGTATTCACATTACCAATAGCTAATTTATTGCTTTATAAAGCACACTTTTCTGTTCCACTATATGAGATCATGACATTTTGATCTGGTTTTGAACAGGATCCGTTCAGTAGCTCTGTTGCATCTGTATCTATAAAACTTTAATGCTTCTGGCTTGGCAATGCAAAATTTTTATTTTTTTTTTTATTTTTTGGGGGTACATTAATTTAGTGTAAAAACTGGAGTTCTCTGTTTATCAACAGGTCAGATTTAGCCTGAATAGAAACAGTTTAGGCTTCCCCACATCAGCTGAGCTTCAGTGTGCTTCAGTCCTGATCCGAACAGAGTATTGGGATGTAGAGTGTTGTTTAGTTTGCATGCTCATCTTGTCCTTGAGATTACAGTGGATGCCCCCCACCCAAAAAAAAGCTGGATAAAGGCTACTAATTCATTGTTGATAGGGCCCTGCCTAGCTATCTGGATGGTGCTGGGCAGGTTCTTAACTTTATGCATTGTGAGTAGTCCCAATGAAAAAAATGGAGCTATTCATTGAGAAGAGTTAAGCATGTGCGGTGGTGCGGGAACCATTTTTATAGTGGGGCTACTGAAGGCTGAAACCATATATTTGGGTTGTTATTACTACTTCAGAACAGGGGGTGCAGGAGCACCCCTAGTTGCAGCACCTATGAGCATGTGTGTAAGTCTTTGCTGGCTCAGGATCTAAACTATTGCACATGAGTGAACCCTTATGCTCATGTGGAGCCCTATTAACTGCATAAAGGCCAACCTGTGGAGAACAGCTTGCAGGACTGAGGCCTAAATGTCCTTCTTTGTAAAGAATCTTTTCAATTCATGTACCGCTTGTAAAACTAAATTATAAAATTTCATAGAAATGCCATTCATTTAATTCCTATTTCATAAAAATTTTGTTTAATATCAATGCAGAACATATTTTGTGAGTCACACAAATAACTTAAGAATATGGGGTATTAAGATGCCGTTGTTTTCAAATCTACTTTATAGGTTGCAGACTTGGGATGTGCTGACTGTACACTACTCTGGATGCTGAAATTCTGCAAATGCATTGAGGTGCTAGCCGGGCTAGATATCAGGGAGAATGTGATGAAGGAGAAAATGTAAGATGCTTTTTGCATTATTTTTCTTAATAATTCAGTATTTGGTTCAGCCTAACAGCATGTTGCAGCGGTAGTTGTCAAGAGATTCAGCATAAAGATAATGTAAAGTTGTGAACTATTTGGTATGTAAAGATTGAGTATATTGGGAATTGGTATGGTGGTTTTGTAAAACTACTGGTATGCCACATGCTGTTGTTGGCATCAGATCTGTTTGTTTTTATGTGGCACCCATCACTACGGTTAGCTGAGCACTTCCCAAAATTGACAGTTGCATAAGTTATATTTTGCTCTCTTTTCCTGCCAATCAATATGGATTGGACTTTGTTTTTGTTTTTATTGTGGGAAGGTGAGGTTAAAGAAATGGGTTTTGTATTTTGCTGAGAAGGCACTGGGGTTTGTGGTTATGTGAGCTCTTTCAGGACTGAATTCCAAATTTATGCACCAGTTGGTGAAAAAGCTCTGTTTCCTGAACACAGAAGTTGAAGTTGAAAGTACCATTGCTCCAGTGATAGCTGCAGGATATAGATTGTACCACACACAACTTTTCTTGGTGGTTGTTATTTACCTGGGGTGAAGGAGCTTTACATTTTATTTTTTTATTACTGTATATGTTGTTTTATAATGTATAAACAAAATGTTTAAAAGGAAATTTACAAATGTCTTCAATAACCAATTTATTTTAGTTATTTTGTTTTTAAAGGAGGTTAATATGCATTCATAGTAACTTTCTTATTGGAAATGATAAGGATTTTTTTTCAATTTTGGTTTGGTTTTTGTAAGCATCTCAGTTTGCTATGTTTCTGGAACTCTATTGCCATCAGAGCTGACAATAGCATCTCTTATCTTCAAAGATATCTGGCAGCAAAGTCGGATTTTTGCAACCTTGGAGGACTATTGCTGAAGTCCAATTCCTCCTTTACTTTCTTGTCTTATTGTAGATAGTCATAGCAGGTGGCTGCTCATTTGCATTAGGTTTGTTTCTTTTCCTAACGGACAATAAGAGGCACTTCGTAGATTCCAAAAACACACCACATACTTTCATTTTTCAATTACTGGGTTCTGCCTATGTCCTGGTCAAACTGCCTTTGATGAAGGGAAGAAATCACAAGCTTTTTTTGGCCACTTTTTTTTTTTATGTCACATCAATTCACAAGAAATATGACAGGTTAACACAGAAAGAAGCAAAGAACTTCAGAGACAGTATATTAGTTGGAAACAAAGCTAGCTTCCTTCCCCCACACTTGAATAGGTTTGGTGTGAACTTAGCACTGTACTCTCCTGATTGGTGATGTAGTTTTCTCTTCAAGGTTGAGATTTGGCCCAGGGGTCCTCTTCTGCAGTGTACATGGTGAAAGACCCTTTAAAGTCAGGCCCATAAAAGAGCTCAGATTTTTTTTTTAATTTTTATTCTGTATCGGTTCTCAGTTGAGGCTTTATTACAGTCAAGGTTTCAGGCTCCAAATTTAACTTAAATGTTACTTTTTCTGTGTAGTTGTGAAGCTGAGGGTTCATCTGCCATTTTTTCCTGTATCAGTCAACTACTGCAGCAACCAGTGCCCATTTGTCAAATCCCCATTGTTCTGTGCAGTCCACACAGGACATTGTGGTTATGTTTTCATCTTTTTAATATCTCCAGGCTTCAGTGATTGGGTTATAAGGAACAATGTATGTAGAATCTTCATAATTTCAAAAGAAAAACAAAGTACAAATAAGTTTTGGGTTTAAAATCATTGAGGCGAAACATCTAAGCTGATTTTTTTTCCAGTCGGGGACTTATTGTTGGTCTCTTAGATTTTAAACATTATCATAATTTAAAGATGGAGCCTCAGCCTGTGTGCTTATTTATAGATTTCAATTAACTTTAGTCTTTACATAGTAGGTTTTTCTTTTGTTTGCTTCCTTTAAGACTTGGGTGTCTATTGACACACTCGGAAGATTATTGATTTATTGATATCTTTCTATGTAAGGGAGCACAGTGATTCCCATCTTAAGCAACTATCCAGGAGAACCTCAAAAATCATCTCCTAATAAAAATGGTCTTTAATTGAAGACTTCAGAACTGTACTGAAAACTGTTTTGTCTGTTAAGAGGTACTTATCCTCGGTAAAAAGTTAACTTAATGTTTTTTAGGACGATTGAGTCATATTAATGGGTCAGCACCAAACAATTACAAATGCGTACTTATTCTTTTGTCTTGCATGTTCCTGTACCTGTTTGTTGCTGAACATGCTCAACTCCCATTGAAATAAACAGGAGTTAAGCATGTACAGCTTCTTACAGGAGGCCCTTATTAAGGACAGACTCAGGACAAGAATCTTGTCCCAACCAGATCCTTCTTGTATTGTGTTACAAATTGAGTGAGGTTCCAGTTTACTCAGTACTTAAAAAAACCTCAGATTAGTTACTTGGATTGATTTTATTAAATAATTTGTTAGTCAGAGCGTAACACAAAGGTACATTGTCAAGTCTGTGAGAACTGCTCTTTGCAGCCTGATGATTAGCTTGACCTATTTGTCTGGTTCTAATTTTGCTTACAACTTGGCATATTTTATACAGGAATTGTTTACAGTTTCATTTTTTTAATTTCCTCTTTTTCACAGCCAGACTTATTTTTAGCATGTTTACAAACTTTCCAATAAATCTCCAACTGTATGATCAAACATCTGTTATTTACTTACTGTATTTTGCCAACCTAAATATCTGGTACTTGTTGGGGTTAGTGAAGAATATTGCTAACAATATTTATTCTTATTTAACAGTTCTTGAGGTGGTAATTTCTAGCAAGCTGGCATTTTTCTCCTCTTAGCACAACTACATAGCATATGGGTACACTTGCTCACATAGCCAAGCTAATAGGCTTTATAAGGATATAGAGTTTTTAGGTCAACAATTGTTTAATTTTGAATGTTTTCCTAGGCATAGGTTGTCTCCCCTTCCTGCTGATTACCTGCAACCAAGTGAAAGATCTCTAACTGTGACCCTGCATCATGGCTCAGTTGCTCATAAAGATCCTTGCATGCTTGGTTTTGACTTGGTAACGTGCATTGAATTGTGAGTATTAAGCTTACGTTCTCCAATTTTTCTTATCAAACACATTGTAAATATAAATATTCATAGAGCAGAATTCCATGTTTCATTCTGTTTTTCCTTTGCATCGTACTTTATAATGTGGCAAGACTCATTGAGGTCAGGAGGGTTGAAATTAGAGTTCAAAGCCTTTACTCTTAGCAAACTTGTTCAATCCTGTACATTTAACACTTTCATAATTCAAATGGAAGATTAGCGGGATGTGGCTGACCTTTCTAATGTGTGAAGGTAATCATATTTGGAACTTTGGGCAGTGCGTGTCGATGGAAGCGTGAAAAAAAGTATGAAAGAGGGAGAGATTATGAAAAATAGTAAAGAATCCCCTTGGACAACTTATATTTATTCTATTTGCAGCAGTGGTGTAATTTTAACCACATGACTGAAATATTAGGACATACATAGTTTAGTTGAATTGATTGTAGAGAAAGTCAAAGGACCCTGTAAGACTTTAAGGACCTATGTAATCCTATCTTTTTCAGAATAGAACACCTGGAAGCAGCAGAACTGGAAAAGTTTCCAGAAGTGGTATTTGGTTTTATGGCTCCAGCCATGATTGTAATCAGCACTCCAAACTCAGAATTTAATCCTTTGCTCCCAGGAGTGACACTGTTCAGACATTCAGACCATAAATTTGAATGGGACCAAACACAATTTCAGAGTTGGTGAGTTTGCTAGTTACTGTACATTACATTATTTGTACTCAAAACAGTAAAAAGCAATGGTAGAGATTTACTTTTTAAATACAGTTTATGTGTGAGGGTGGTTGTTTGTATGTATAATCTCTGTGTGGTTCTGTGATTGTTTCTGCCTGCCGTATAATTAATTTTGTTGGGTGTAAACCAATTAAGGTGGTGGGATATAATTGGTTAAATAATCATGTTACAGTAAAATGATTGGTTAAGGTATAAGTAAGCAGAACTCAAGTTTTACTATATAGTCTTTAGTCAATCAGGAATGGGGGGGAATTAGAATCTTATTTTGCTAAGGTGGGGAATGGGAACAAGGTCACAGGCAAGGCTCTGTGGCGTCAGAGCTAGGAAGGGGGACACTGAGGAAGGAAATTGGAATCATTTCTTGCTGGAAGTTCACCCCAATAAACATTGAATTGTTTGCACCTTCGGACTTCGGGTATTGCTGCTCTCTGTTCACGTGAGAAGGACCAGGCAACTGAGAGGGTGAACGGATAAGCCCTCTAACAGCAACTCCCCCCTTTCATCACGTTCAGTAAGGACAAAGTTTCACTGCACCTGCATCCCAAAAGGTTTCCCGCTTCCACCTAAACCAGCCATACATCTATCCACTTTTTTTCCTAAACCACACACCTCAAATAAGGAACAGCGACTTCACTCTCTTGATGTACATAGGATCCTGGCCTTTTATCTACAAAGGAAGAAGCCATCCTGGAAATCTCCCAGACTGTCATCATAGTAGAGAAAATTAAAGGGCAGGCCATCTCCACCCAGAGAATTTTGAAGTAGGTCTCAGGGTACATTATGCTCCCCTATCAGTTATCGGGATGGTCCCCACAGGTGGGATGCAGGCCCATTCCATGAGAGTACAAGTATCGACTACCGTCGTGCACCATGACTGCCCCCTGAGGACATATGGAAGGCAGCCTCATGGAGTTTGGTACACAGCTTTTCTTCTCATTATGCTCTGGTGCATGATTCGGCGATGGATGCCTTGTATGGCACAGCGGTCCTCTGTTCCACAGTTGTGTCATTTTCCTGCTTGTTAATTATCCTCAGTGGAATACAAGAGTGACCATCATTTGAAGAAGAAGGGGATGTTACTTACCTGTAACTGGAAGTTCTTGGAGATGTGTGGTCCCTGTCTGTATTCTAATCCCACCTTCTTTTCCCTTTGCTTCAGATCTGGTAGATCTATGGTGGAGAAGGAACTGAAGATATGGTCAGTCTGCCCCACCCTTTATCGCCTTGGGCGAAACCACGAGGCGGTGCAAGGGTGCATGCGCAGACTGACAGATGTTGCTACTTTGAAAAAGCTGATGTCAGAGTAACAGCCGTGTTAGTCTGTATTCGCAAAAAGAAAAGGAGTACTTGTGGCACCTTAGAGACTAACCAATTTATTTGAGCATAAGCTTTCGTGAGCTACAGCTCACTTCATCGGATGCATACTGTGGAAAGTGTAGAAGATCTTTTTATACACACAAAGCATGAAAAAATACCTCCCCCCACCCCACTCTCCTGCTGGTAATAGCTTATCTAAAGTGATCACTCTCCTTACAATGGTGACAATGTGATATATGTTCTGTGCAGTCCACATAGGACATTGTGGTTATGTTTTAATGTTTTAGACACGACAGTCTCTACGTAAAAGAATAAAGGGACACAAATCAGATGTCAAGAATTATAACATTCATAAACCAGTCGGAGAACATTTCAATCTCTCTGGTGACGCGATTACAGACATGAAAGTTGCGATATTACAACAAAAAAAGTTCAAATCCAGACTCCAGCGAGAGACTGCTGAATTGGAATTCATTTGCAAATTGGATACAATTAACTTAGCCACTCCCAGTCTCTATTCAAGTCTAAGTCATTATGCAAGGTAACCGATTTCCCCTTGTTTTTTCCTACCCCCCCCCCCCCAGACGTTCTTGTTAAACCCTGGATTTGTGCTGGAAATGGCCCACCTTGATTATCATACACATTGTAAGGAGAGTGATCACTTTAGATAAGCTATTACCAGCAGGAGAGTGGGGTGGGGGGAGGTATTTTTTCATGCTTTGTGTATATAAAAAGATCTTCTACACTTTCCACAGTATGCATCCGATGAAGTGAGCTGTAGCTCACGAAAGCTTATGGTCAAATAAATTGGTTAGTCTCTAAGGTGCCACAAGTACTCCTTTTCTTTTTGTTACCCTCACCTCGAGTGCGAGGGAGGCTTGCTTATGTTTAACTGGATATCATCTGCTTGACAGTACCAGCCTGTTAGTCACACATGCTCTCTCTTCTGGGGTTGTTATACCAATAAAAAGTAAAAACCAGCAGGATCTTATTAAAGGGGAAATGGCAAAATGCCACATTTATTGTGAATACAGAAAGAATCATAGTAAGCAGTTAGTTATATTTATTCACACATACTCACTCACTCACTCACTCACTCAGGTTCTGCAAGTTTGTTATCATAGTTACCAACCTTAGAGTTGCTCATGCCAAGCCACTGGCCAGGTGGCCTGGACATGAGGAGGGAGCAGGGCCTTGTCAGATGCTCATCTGATGCTCCTGGAAGTTGGTTTGCAGAATCAGACCCCAAAGTTCTCACTTTCTAGAGTCCATTTTTATAGGAATTTCTTCCTATGCAAGTCTATGGGAATTGCTTCATCATGCTGTTGCTGAATCAATCAGCAGATTTGGCACATTCCTGATGGCTCCGTGCTGCCAGATGTTATGTTGCTCTTTGGTTCTCCCATTCTTGAGGCTGTTGGGTGGATTCTAGTCTGCCCTCCGGGGGTCCTCTGGTTATTTCCACTTGACCCCTTCTTCAGCCGATGGACACTGGATTCTTAGGCTGGCACCTCCCTGATCATTCAGTTATTATCCACATCAAGCATCCATCAACATACATCCTCTATCTCTATTTTAATCACAATTGTTAACAAAGCGAGATGAATACAACAAAAGGGCGGGGTGTCTCTGGGTGCTGTTTCTATTGTTACAGAGTATTGCTTTGAGCGTCTCTCTGTGTGAGTAGTTGTTGTTACAAAGATTGCTTTGAGAACAGACTCTGTCTTAGAATGTTCTAACACAATTAGCAGCTTGCAAGTTTCACACACAGAGGGAGAGAAACAGTACCAAAAACCAAGAGATCTCTTAATTAGTAATAGCCTGGAATTTAAACTATGGGGAATCAAACTCATTTGTGATTTTAATACAGAACTTCTTTAATATGATCCAACAGGGTATGCCAGCCTTACATTGCCTTACAGGTTAATAATAGGTGTGACTCAGTCCCGGAGTCCCTTTGAAGCATTCCCCTGTAGTACCAGCCCCTTATCCACTGAACATTCACAGGAATACTAGGTCTGCTGTCCCCAAGGAAACAGTATACACAGCAACTTGTAGGATTCAACTCAGGATCAGCACCTAGTTTAATGGGTTTCAGAGTAGCAGCTGTGTTAGTCTGTATTCGCAAAAAGAAAAGGAGTACTTGTGGCACCTTAGAGACTAACCAATTTATTTGAGCATAAGCTTTCGTGAGCTACAGCTCACTTCATCGGATGCATTCCATGAAGTGAGCTGTAGCTCACAAAAGCTTATGCTCAAATAAATTGGTTAGTCTCTAAGGTGCCACAAGTACTCCTTTTCTTTTCACCTAGTTTAATATATTTATAGTGAAATCAAGGATAGGTTTATGACCCAAGATTCAAGAAATAGTAAGGATATTGGAAGCAAAAGGTTACATGTAAAACAAAATCATAACATGCTTTCTAGAGACTAAACTTAAATTAACAGGCTAATCTCCTGTCACCCCAAATGTCCTCTGAAGTATTTTAGTCAAGGATGGTTAAGATCCTATTTTCATGAATCTAAACACACTGCCCGTTTACTTCCTAAGTGCAGGAAGGTGAGGTGTCTTCTCTGTTCCCCAACTATAGTCCAGCAAACCTTTGAAGTGTAGTTCAAGATAAGGTTCTCTTCCCCCCATTGTGTGCTCTTTGTGGTTCATTTCATATCTTTCTGTTGATTTTGTATGTAAATGTGCCTCCATTGTGTTAGCTTACAGTGCTTAATTTACATGCCAACGGAGAGACAGAGGAATAAATGTCTTTTCTGTCAGGAAAACTGTTCGCCTCTGCTGTGTTACAGACACTAAGAACCTATTTTCAGTATGCACCTATAACTCCTTACATAATATTTGTACCTACATTTCACAACAATATGAACGACTTGTGTGACCCTAGCTTTCATTTAAGGGCTCAGGTGACCTTTTTTGGTAAACCAGAATGTACATACTAGAATTAGGATATTCCTGTAACTCCCTTGCCAGTTGGCATTGAGGAGTTCTTATGTCACAACATCTGTCTTGTTTTTGGTGTAATAAATATAGGAAAATTTTGTGGTGTGAATCTTGCATTCCTGATCTTCTGTGGCAGAGAATTCTACAGCTGGGTGCTTTGTCTCCAGTGAGCTGCTTCTTAGGTCTGCCAGTTTTATCATACGTATTGGTTCTTGGAATAGTGCAGAGGAAGAGAGGTGGCCCTTTTAGATCTCTTTCTCACCTTAATATGATCCCCATGCACACTGTTATGGACCTGAGATGCCTCCGTTCTCCTCATCTATATAATAAGATTCCAAGACTGCCACTCTGAAGCCTTACTATGTCTGTAGAGTCAGTGAGAAGTGACGGGAAACGCTATAAGCATGCTTGCAGCTTTTTTTCTTTGCATCACACTGACTTAACGTTCTGTGCTTCTCTTTTTGTTCAGAATATCACCAGGTTGGTTTCGCAACCTGTTACTGTCCAGTTTTTAAGTTCTTAGCCATTTTGACTTAACAAATTACATCTATTAGACAGCAAGGCATGTATCTGTGCCATGCCAAGAGTCCCTAGAAGACCATTATGATATCAGGGTAACTAAACAAATCACCACCCCTCCTCTACAGCTATATTGCATGTAGAAGTTTAATTGGTTGTATAAGGGAGACTGCACAGAAGATGGAGACATGACCCAACTGCCAGTTTTTCAAGCCCACCCACACAGCAACACAACCAGCACACACAATAACCTTAAGCACACACAGCTCCTCACTGCAGCATACATCCCTCATTCACTACATGTACAAATCAACACAAATCTCCCAGCACATCTCCCTCAGACACAAATCAATGCAACCACCTACACAAAAACACAGCCACCATACACAGTAGCCCCAAACACACACAGTCCCTCACCACAGCACATACCCTTTATTTACATTACACAAATAAATACAAATTTTGCAGTATAACACAACCACCCACACAACAACATAACCAGCACACTCTAACCCCAAACATCACTCTGAAGCCTAGAATGTTGAGTAAGTATGATGCAAGGAAGCAGCTGCAAGCATGACTCTAAAGATTCTTTTGTTTAGAATATCACCAGGTTCAATAATCACTGGGATTCATGGTCTGGTACCATCCAAATTTTAAGTTCTCAACCATTTTGACTTCATAAATTACACCTCTGCAACAGCATGGGTTTTCAGATACTAGTAAAGCTATACTGGGTCTGCAGACTTCCAGATTCAAGCATATATTTCTATCATTTAGCCAGTATTGTCTTTTTTAAATGCACTCGTCTCAAAAGATAATAGTGTGATTAAATTCTGAAAACTTGACAAAGTACAAGAAGCTGATGTATTACACAAGCTGTTGTATTTTTATTCATTCTGTCTGCTCTGTTAAGAAAGAGAGAGGGTATAATAATGAATATGTATATTTTCCAGCAGATGCTTGCGAAATATTAAAGGAATTTTGGTTTATTTAAAAATACAGCGATAACAATTTAATCCGGGGGTGGGTGAACTTTTTGGCCCAAGGGCCACATCTGGGTGGGGAAATTGCATGCAGGGCCATGAATATAGGGCTGGGGCAGGGGGTTGGGGTGTGGGAGGCAGTGCGGGGTGTGGGAGGGGGTGCAGTGTACAGGAAGGGGCTCAGGGCAAGGGGTTGGGGTGCGGGAGGAGTGCGGGGTGTACGAGGAGGCTCAGGGCAGGGGGCTGGGGCACAGGAGGGGGTGCGGAGTGCGGGAGGGGGCTCAGGGAAGGGGTTGGGGTGCAGGGAGGGGTGTGGAGTGCAGGAGGGGGTTCAGGGCTGGGGGCTCAGAGCAGGGGGTTGAGGTGCAGGAGGGGTGAGGCAGGAGGCTCAAGGCAGAGGGTTGGGGTGCGGGCTCCGGCCCAGTGCCACTTACCTTGAGCGGCTCTGGGTGGCAGCAGTGGGGCTCAGGCAGGCTGCCTGCCCTGGCCCCGTGCCGCTCCCGGAACTGGCCGGCACCACGTCCCTGCGGCCCCTGGGGTGGGGCGGGGCGGTCAGAGGGCTCCGCACGCTGCCCTTGCCTTCAGGCACTGCTCCCCCCGCAGCTCCCATTGGCCGGGAACAGGGAACCACGAGCTGTAGGGCCGTAGTTTGCCTACCCCGATTTAATCTTATTTCACAGTACTACAGAATAAGGCTCTGATCCTGCCAATGCTTATGTATTGCCTAACTTTGAGCCCATGAGTAGTTGAAATAAATATTCCTGAAATTAAACAAGTGCATAAGAGCTAGCAGGATCGGGGTCTTATTTCTTGTACTGTCGTTCATATTTCTTCGTCATGTTAAAAATATGACCATTCAATGTAATAAGATTAAATTATTTTTCTTAGGGCAATAGATGCAGCTACTCGCTATGATTATACAGTTGAATTTACTGGACTTGGAACCCCACCACCTGGAAGTGAGGATGTTGGATTTTGTACTCAAATAGGTGTGTTTGTGAGAAAATATCCAAAGAGTGGTGAAACTATTAACTCTGAGAAACACACAGAACATGCTTACAAAACTGTAAGTATCTCCTGCTCTCCCTCTACATATCCATTTAGTTTACTTTGTATAGGGATCAATAAATAACAAAAAGGGACAGTTTTGAGAGACAGAATCATAAGGGTTATGTGTATACCAGAGTTGACTATTGCTACATGCTACAGTAGCTCAGCTGCAGTGCTTCCGCGTAGATACTGCCTATGCCAACGGGAGGAGTTCACAGTCCTGAGACATAGCTATGTTGATGTAAGTTCCCAGTGTAGACCAGCTCAGACTCAAGAGCATTGAGAAAAGAATAAGCCTGTGATTATGTTTTTAAAAATACCAATACCTTAGCTCTCCCCTCCAGGAGCGGGGTGGGGGGGGGGAAGGGGGGTAGCCCAGAGGCTTCTTGCCTGTGTCAGGGAGATCCGTGCCTAGAATCTGGTCAGCTGCCATGGTCCTGGCAGGGAGTTGGACCCTGGGAGGCAGTAGGGCTCCCAGCAGGTAGTGGGAAGCCCAGGCAGCAGACCAAGCCGGGAGTCTAGGTGGCAACCCACCTTGGAGTGGAGACAGGGTAGCACCCTGGCTTGGGAGCCAGCTTTCTTGTCAATTTCACAACTCCAGCCCATGAAATTGACAATTATGACACCCAACAGTGGATGTAAGGAATGCAGTGGCTACACAGATACTGCATCACCCTCCTTATAATGATATAAGCCCTATGCCTCTTGTTGAGGTTGTTTTAGTAGTCGGCGTAGCAGGTGAGTTACATTGGCGGAAGAAGCATTTCAGTGTGTACCACCGCTGTTTTATTGACAAAAGCTGACTTTTTTGTAGTGTAGACAAGGCCCAACTCTGTTACTGTCTGCCTTCTGCTTGTCTCTCTCACACACTCTTATCCAAAACAGTACTCAGCAATGCCGCCCACCCCTAGAGTTCAAATTATTGAGTGGCCTTTGTTTTGGGCAGTGACGTTTGTGTGCTTTGTTTTAGAGACTTATGTTGTTTCTGGGCCTGTCATAAAGTTAAATATTTTGGGTTTTTGCACATTGTAAAGGTTTTCAAGGCAGTGTACCCAAGTCTTAAAGATGAAAAGTACCTGCAGAATGCAGTGGTCAGTGAAGTTATTTTTGGAGCAGACATCATTAAAAGAAGACTACTGGGCGATTTCAAGTCCAAGGGTAAGGCGCCTAGTGATGGCCTTGAGATGAAACTCAAATTTCAGCCATGTAAATATTTCATGAGGTGTTCAAAGAACCTTTCTCTAGCTGAAACTGAAAAACTTGCTGCTGATAGAAGCATGGAGCCATTCATTGACGAAAACACAGTCTATATACCTCTGGCAAAAATCTTTTCTATTCCCAAAGTGAATCAACTTTGTGGCACCTTTGAGAAGTTAAGCAAGCTTATTGCTGGCAAAGTAGCACTGAGCAATGATGGTTCTGCTGTGATAGTCACTATCGAATATGAAAATGAGGAACAAGAGAATTAGAAAATCCTTCAAACTGTGGTGACAAAGAAAACATTTTTAGTAGATTCATGCTGATGTTATTTCTATATAGTGACTAGAGTTACAGCACTCATATTTTTTTAGCTTTAAATATTTCCATCGGGACCTAGAATTTTTGCTGTATGGCTCTTGTTAAAAGCAGCACAACTCTTTAAGGATTATTGGGCAGATTTTCAAAGGCACAAAAGGGAGCAGTTAGGCATCCAACTGCCATTGAAGGGCAATAGTTTATTTCGCCATGTTTTGTTTGCTTTCCCCTTATTTAGCTCTCAAGTATCATAATTACTCTTTTAGGTATGTTGGGAGTGTATATATACAGATTTCACTAGCTGTGAGTGAGTCCCCCAAGACTAGTCATGTGAATGGTGATGTAGATAGGTTTCACATATTGATTCCAATGCTAAAACCTAGACAACAGTTCTAATTATATCATATGTCAGCTATAAAACAAGTTGTTGGGTAAGGAGGACCAAAATGTTAATGTTTTTGGTAAAACTTATCTACTTTTTTTTTTTTTTTTGCTTGTAAGTTAATTTTATTTTTTTGGTTGAAAGGGTGAATGTGAAGACAAGAGAAATGGAAATTCAGAAAGCCTATCTTATCGATCACTGTATAGTGTAGCTGGAAGAGAAATAAAAGCAGCAGGTAGAAGACATGTAGCAGGATGCGGGGAAGAGGGGGGGAAAAAAGCATAAATTTGGACTAAATACAGAAGTAAAAATATTCCTGTAGGATCAGCCACTAATGGAGAGATGGACATAGCTATTGTACCAGTTCTTGTATGTTTTCTTTCTCCTTCCCTTTTTTGGTCATCTTACTGTAACAGCACTGATCTCATGGACATAACTTCATGGAAACATAGGGATATGTCCTCCTCTGGACCTGTGCAATGCCCATTGACGTGAGAGTCTCACACCTCTAGGTGGTGTTTATTAACAAAAAACACTTTTGATGGATGTCATTGCAACCCAGAGCACAGTGTCAGTCTTGGAGAAAGTTAAATGCTTCTTCCAAGTTAATGGGAAAAATGGTACTGCTAGTTAGTGGTGGCAGAAGACGTTCAATGAGAATAATCTGATGGGAAAGTTGCAGGAATTAACATGTAAAAGTACTGTACTACTAAATAAAATGTGTTCCCACAGTTTTGTGTTAAATATCTGACTTGTTTAAAAATCTTTAATAAAATATAATATCTGCTTTAAGGAAAAATTACCCTCAAAGTAATAAGTAATTGTTCCCTAAAACTACATGCTAGTCCTAAATACTCTCAATAGAAATAGAAGGCTGTGCAATACCAGTGATAGTGGAGCTGTGTGATTTAGGCCAAGGAGATGATTCTATTAGAAAGAGCGGGCCGACCTGCCTTAGGCAAGGATATATCACACACATAAATGTGTAGTAAACAAACCACTGACTATTAATCTCTAAGAACTAAAACTGTTATGTATGCACAAGGATAGCATGTTCACACACGTTGCAAAATTTTCCCCTCAGTTTATCCTTTGTCCAAGATAAGTAATATTTTTGATGTGACTAGGTCAAGGCACATGGTTTTCTTTTGTTAATATCTGATAATTGTACATGAGAAACATTTTAGCATTTAACTAGTGAACAGGCCTCACTCCTTGGATGCTCCCATTGATGTCACTGGCAGATTTGGGGGGGGCAAATGCTGCAGGATCAGGCCTAATGTTTGTGAGATATTTATAAAAATGTAAAGCAGTTCTGTATAAAGGCTAACTAGTGTCGTAGAGGATGACAGAGAATGGCCTTTGCTCCACCTTCAGAATCTGTGGGTAGGGAGGCTTCTGCCTCTTTTGGCCCTCCTTCAACTCTCAAATCATTCATGGTGAAAGTCCAGACAGAAAGGGGGGCAGTAACTTAGAGCAGAGGGATAGGTCAGGATCTAAGTCGGATGAGACGAACGCTCTGAAAGAGACTAATGTATTGAAGCATTCCACCTCCCTCCAAATGCTTTTATAACTTCTTGATACTTTTACTTTGTTTTGTGTGGAATTTTTCTATCACTGTTAAACAGCTATGCTTACTAAATGTTAACTTGTAATCAAAACTATTTAGAACTATTTCCTCGGTGGTTTTTCGTTTGTTTTTTTTGGCTGTACAGTTAATTTGTAAAATGCCTGAAACGTTACACTTGTGAAATTCAAAGCTTGTAAATAAACTGTTCTTTGGCTAATAATGAGCCTAACTATTTAATTACTGCAGAGTTGAGAACCATTAGCTTAGCCATTTTTTGAAGATATCCCTGCAACTCAGAGGTGGGAGGCACTCTGTCTGTTAGGGTTTTTTATCCCGTCCCCCCCCTCCTCCTTTCTTTCCCACTCTGTTTTTTCTTGTTGGTATTTCTTTATTTAGTGTACTTTGTGGCCTGGTCATTTAAAATAAGGAACAGGTGGTTCTGGCAGAATTGGAACAATATTTGCCTTGAATATGTCACATTACATCTAATTATAGGGGTGCCCATAGAAACACCATTACTCTTCTTGGAAAGATCAGACCCCTAACATTTTGTTCTGTAAACCCAGTTGGAAATTGGTCAGTGTGAATATTGGGTTGGCTGCCTTTATCCCAAAGTATTTATAATATCCTCCAAAAAACTCCACTTCCACATAGCAGGATTGATTAGTTTTTCCTTCTATAATCTTGGACTTTTAGGAATAGTACTGGATGTTAGCATCTTAAAGGGAGAAGAAAGAATCCAAAAATAAATAAATTTGTGTTTCTGTGGTGCCTTTCATAGGAAGACCTCAAACTACCTCATTAATATTAAGACATATAAATCCCAGTGAGGGAGATAGGTAGGTAAGCTTCTTTGTAAAAAAAGGTGTTCAGTCATGGTGAAGTCATGTGACTTGCCCAAGCTATTACAGCAAATCAGTGATAGAGCCGTGGCTTAGGCTATGTCTGCAATACCACTTATGTAACTGTGGGGTGTAATACATCACTCAGGTGGCTGGCTTAAGTTACACTGGTGTAAGCATAGGTGTGGACTGTGCTGTGTTGGCAAGAGAGCTTCTCCCTCCGACAATGCTACCGCTGCTCGTTCATCATCATCACATTCCTATTACGCCTCTGGCGTTTAGTGCAGCGATGAAGCATCTTCACTCCTGTCTGTTTTTGGCAAGTCTTTCAGTGGTTTCCCAGCTGTGCCCCAGGTTTTTCAGCTCAGCTTCCACAGCTCTTCACCATCTTGTTTTCGGCCTCATTTTCGCTTACCTTCAGGTGTCCATCTTATTGCTACTCTGGTGATGGAATCAGTTTCCATCCGAAGCACATGACTGATCCATCCCCAGCGCCTCCTGGCAGTGATGGTGCTCAGATCGTCTTGGCTGCACTGTGTCAATAGATCTTGGTTTGAGATTGTTCTAAGCCAAAGGATAGAGGATTTTTCTGAGGCAGGTTGTATGGAATGAAGACAGTTTGGACATGTCCTACTCTCTCATTCCCCAGCATTTTACACTATAAAGTAGTGTTGAAAGCATGCAGCTCTGATAAATCTTGAGTTTGGTTTTGATGTTGTATTTTGATGATTTCCAGATTGTATTTAAACTCCTGAAGGTGTTTCTGGCTTTACTGATTTTCTTCCGGATGTCCTGGCTTGTTCCACCGTCCTGGCTGATGGTGCTGCCCAAGTACGTGAATGTTTCTACATTGGTGAGAACATCCTCTACGTGTATTGGTGATGGTGAGGCAATATTAAAGGTCATGATATTGGTCTTATTGCACTTGATTTTCTGTCCAATTTGCTGGCAGAATGCATTGAGTCGAGTTTTTTTTTCCTTGTATGTGGTGTTGGGTATGTGATAGGAGAGTGACATCATCTGGGAAGTCCAGGTCTTCAAGGGATGAGAAGAGTGTCCATTTAATGCCTCTTGGCATGTCTTCTGTTGTACTCTGCATTATCCAGTTGATGGCAATGTTGAAGAGGATTGCAGACATTACATACTCCTGACGTACTCTTGTTTTGACTTCAAAACTGAGCTCACTGATCAACACTGCATGTAAAGTTGAAATAGAAGCTTTTGATGACATTGATTATATGGAAAAGAATTCCATATGCCTGCAGAATGCGCCATAGGCTGGTACTGTGAATGCTATCAAAAGCCTTCTCAAAGTCTATGAAATTTATGTAGAGTTGCCGTTGCTATTCTAACTGTTCTATTATGTTTCGTAGAGTGAAGATCTGGTCTGGGCATCCACGCCCTTTCCGAAAACCAGCTTGCTCTTTTCTGAGAATGCTGTCAACTGCCTGAGATACACGCTGGACTATGATCTTACACAATACTTTGCTTGTCACCGATAAAAGTATGATACCATGCCAGTTGTTACAATCACTGAGAGTTCCTGTCTTTGGTATCTTCACTATAACCCCATTGGTTCACACATCTGGCACTTTTTCCCTTTCCAAGGCTGATGTAAATAGAGGTGCCAGAATAGATGCTGCTAATTTAGGATTTACCTTGAACAATTCTGCATTCAAGTTATTCTTGCCAGGAGTTTTCCCATTTTTTAAGGATGGCTTGAATGATCTCTTCCTTAGTTGGCGTGTCTGTGCGGATATCAAGATCTTCTTCTGTCTCCTGGATGTTTGCTTCCTCTTTAGGTTGCTCTCTGTTCAGCAATTCTTTGAAATGCTCTGTCCAGTGTATTTCTAGTTCTTTTTCTGTTGTTAGTAGGTCTCCTTGTTTGTTCTTGATGAGAGTGTTTGTTGGTGTCTGCCATTTACCACTGATAAGCCGCATCATTTTATAGATGGTTCCTTGTTCACTACAAGCAGCTGCATCCTGTGCTTGTGTTGCCTTATTATCAACATAATGCAGTTTGTCCGTTCTCACAAGGTGTTTGACCTCCCGGTGTGCCTTGCTATACTGCTTGTGGTATTTGTCCTTTAGCTTCTGGGCTTTTGTGTCTAAAATTTTTTTCTTCAGGGCTCCTCTGGTTTCTGTGGCGTTCCAGGTGCTGGGTGTAATCTACTCCTTCCTTGTCTTGTAGCCTAGACAGGCTTCACTGCTCTGTTTATAAATTGCTTTTACTTTGTCCTATATCTTGTTCTCCTCATCTGCATTCCCCTCCTCTTCATCAAGGGACTTTAGCTTGTCAGTATCATAATGTCTGTGTCCCTTGTTTGGTGGACACACACTCCTCAGTTTTAGCTTGATGGAGACTGTCACAAGGTGGTGGTCGCTGCCAACATCTGCACCCCTTCTCACTTTCACATCTGTCAGTGAGCCTCACCATTTGCCATTGGTCATGATATGGTCAATCTGGTTCTTATTTTTGCCTTTTGGAGAACACCATGTCAGCTTGTGAATTTCACTATTTCAAATAGGGTTCCGCCGATGACTAGGTCATTCATATTACAGAAATCAACAAGCCTTTCTCCGTTTTCATCATAGTGCCACACCCATGTCTTCCCACTGCTCTGTCGTTGTTTGTGTTGTCTTTACCAATCTTGGCATTCGGTCTCCCATGACAATACTTAGATTGTGGCGTGGTACTCTCTCTAACTCCACCTGTAGTGTAAGGTAGAATTTGTCCTTTACTTCTTGGTCACTGTCATTTGTCGGAGCATAATACTGAATCGGTGATAATTATGTTTCCCTTTCAGTCTGGCTCTCATAAGTCTGCTGCTGATGGATTTCCATTCAAGCAGGGAATGCTCCACTCCCTTCTTCAAAAGGATGGCAACACCCTCATGGTGTTGTCCTTCATCCCATCCAGAAAACAGCAAAGTTTCTCCCAAGGCTGTTAATCTTCCTGATCCCGTCCATCTGCTCTCACTGACACCCAGGATGTGTAAGATGTAGCTTCTTATCTCTGCTGTGACCGGAGTTAGCTTCTCTGCTTTGTTAGGGGTGGATTAATTAAGTCAACAGAGCTCTCATCGGAGTGCAGCCATAGTCTTATATTAATTTAGTTTAAGTTGGTAACTTACTGCTTTGAGTTAAACTGACATAAGCAAAGGTTAAACTGATTCAGGTACATCTACATTATGGGGTTTGTACTGGTTTAAGTAGAGCAATTTTAAAATTAAACTAGTGTAGTTCTCTCGTATAGTAAAGCCTTACCTCAGAATTTTCCTGTAATGATAAACAGGACTCTTCATAATAATCAGTTTGATTTTAGATGTTTTAAATATAGGCATTCAGTTAGACAACTTACCTTATGTTTACCAATTTAAAATCAGGGCCATACAAAAGGTTAATCCTAATACTATAAATTAGAAAGCCAAAGGGGAGAGTGTACAGAATAAAAATTTCAGTCTTCATGTGACACTGTCATTGACCAGGAGATGGCACACTTCTCTTAGCAGTCATTGGGACTCACATGTTAGACTCTAAAACAGTTTGTCTTGATACTGTATTCTTATTATCCTTACCTTTTAGTAAAGTGCTTTGAGCTCTATAGATTGAAGGCACCATATGAGCTAAACAGTATTCCTATTATGACAATCACTATGGGAAGTATTATGCCGTCATAAAATAGGTCTCTTCCTATTTTAATTAATTTAAACCTATTACAAACTCAGTTTACACCTGCTTTGAATCTGCTAATGGATGGAAAAAAATCATGCTTTATCCTTAGCTTTATTTCTGTACTGCCACAGAAATCAAAGTCTAATGTCCTGGAAGCTGTGTATTTAAATGGGAAAACGTTTTCCTTCCCAAAAAGAGTAAATTTGTGCTAGCACATAGTGTTAGACACATCAGAGAGTAGAGGAGAATATTGACTATCTGCAAGGAAGAGGTGTTGTGAGCCCTGAACACGACATTGCTGTTTCCAAATGTAAGAACAATCTTATTTGTATTCACCAAGTGTACGTACAGCTGTAACTTCCACTTTGGACCAAGCTTAATTGGTTAATATATAAAAATGCACTGGTCTGAGGATGTGTGTACAATATTTAAAGTCATGTAGCTTTTGAAGAACATCAGCAAAAAAGAAACTATATTCTACACAAAAGGATAAATTCTTAAAATATACGTAGATACCCTCACTAATCCTACTCATTACTGCCTTTGATACAGAAAGGTGCAACAGTATATGAGAATCCTCTGCCCTATGCAGTGCAAACCTCTATGTATTTGCTAGCTCTAACTGTGAAAAATTCCAGGAGGTAGGATTAGTATGTAGGTATTTATTTTATCACTAGATTTTTCTAGGCTCTGCCATGAGAATGTGTGGTTTAACACACAAACCCAGTTAAGTAATAAATCATTTCCCACTCTTCTTGATGATAAATTTTATCCATTTGTGGTATGTCTGACGTGAGAATGCAGTAACATAGTAAAATGTAAGCATTCAGTACTAAGGTGTAAGATCTGGTATTTCATGTCTCTCCTACATCTCCCCCCACTCCCCACCACTTTTTTCATTAGAAGGAAAATTCCCCCTCCCTGCAGCCATAGTCATCTTTTCCTTGCCCTACCCCCCACCAAACTAATGTGTTTACACTTATTCATATTTCTTGTTCCTTACAGGTGGTCTCTTCCTCCCTAACTCCAGAATTAAACTTACCGTAGTAGTGATCATTTTACATCCTTATATATATATATATATACACACACATACATACACACACACACACACACATATATATATACACATACATACACACACATATATATATATACATACATACACATATATACATACATACATACATACACACACACACACACACACACACACACACACAGAGAAGAGAGTGAGTAAATAAGACAAGGGACAGAAGCAGAGGTAGTAGGGGGGAAAGAAAGAAAAAGAAAAAACCACACAAACCTCTCTACTACACAAACTACCAATCCTGTCCATACTCAAAAGTTTTTTTGTTTTTTGTTTTTTTTACAAATGTGTCTTGAGAGAACACTTAACAAGAGTTGAGTTTGAGTTTCCTTATTGCTAATAATATCCACAAGTAAATGGATGTATTTGTTTTTGATTTTCTTGGTATAGCCAATTATGGTGCAGTGACTTAATTCCTCACTGTGCAAGGGTAGCACGGAATTGATCCTATTGCTGAAATAGCCAGGCATATTTTCATGAGCCATTTGTGCTAGTTATCTATGGTCCTATAACTGGGCCAGAGTTTTACATTTAAGAATAGTGTTACTGTGCTGTCATAATGAGTAATAAAGAGGTAAAGAAACACTAGACTTAAAACTGCCTCTTTTTTAGTAAGCTATCATCTATCCAGCAAAGATTAACTGTTTAAATTAAATATGAATGGCAAGAATAATAGAATATCAGGGTTGGAAGGGACCCCAGAAGGTCATCTAGTCCAACCCCCTGCTCAAAGCAGGACCAATTCCCAGTTAAATCATCCCAGCCAGGGCTTTGTCAAGCCTGACCTTAAAAACCTCTAAGGAAGGAGATTCTACCACCTTCCTAGGTAACGCATTCCAGTGTTTCACCACCCTCTTAGTGAAAAAGTTTTTCCTAATATCCAATCTAAACCTCCCCCATTGCAACTTGAGACCATTACTCCTCGTTCTGTCATCTGCTACTATTGAGAACAGTCTAGAGCCATCCTCTTTGGAACCCCCTTTCAGGTAGTTGAAAGCAGCTATCAAATCCCCCCTCATTCTTCTCTTCTGCAGACTAAACAATCCCAGCTCCCTCAGCCTCTCTTCATAAGTCATGTGCTCTAGACCCCTAATCATTTTTGTTGCCCTTCGCTGGACTCTCTCCAATTTATCCACATCCTTCTTGTAGTGTGGGGCCCAAAACTGGACACAGTACTCCAGATGAGGCCTCACCAGTGTCGAATAGAGGGGAACGATCACATCCCTCGATCTGCTCGCTATGCCCCTACTTATACATCCCAAAATGCCATTGGCCTTCTTGGCAACAAGGGCACACTGTTGACTCATATCCAGCTTCTCGTCCACTGTCACCCCTAGGTCCTTTTCCGCAGAACTGCTGCCTAGCCATTCGGTCCCTAGTCTGTAGCGGTGCATTGGATTCTTCCATCCTAAGTGCAGGACCCTGCACTTATCCTTATTGAACCTCATCAGATTTCTTTTGGCCCAATCCTCCAATTTGTCTAGGTCCTTCTGTATCCTATCCCTCCCCTCCAGCGTATCTACCACTCCTCCCAGTTTAGTATCATCTGCAAATTTGCTGAGAGTGCAATCCACACCATCCTCCAGATCATTTATGAAGATATCATTTAAGAAGTTATACTGAAAAGGGAAAAAGTAAGGAAAAAGTTTTGTCAAGAAGGGAAAATGAGGTAGTAAATTAACAGAGTTCTGCCCGGTATGTGAAGAATTTTAAAAGTATCAGCGTTTTTAAAAAAACAACAAATTGAGTTGTGCACGTGAAGAATGTCAAGTGCTGGGTAAAGAACTGCTGATGTACCTTTACTTGAAAGGGAACTTGAGTTGTTTCCTACTATAAATTTCTGCTTACTGTATGCATAAACAGTCGGGCTTAGTTTTAGTCATCATTCAGCTCTACGGCTCTAGCTTTTCCAGTCATTTGTGGAGATGGTGCTGCTCTTTTTTGTAGTGAGCACTGGGATTCAGGATCGTAAGAGTCAGTTTAAATATATTTTTAAAGGTGGCAAATGGATGCATAAAAGAAATGCAGCCTGTGGCAATGTATCTTTAATGTGATGTGCTTGGTGCTAAAATGAACTTGCTGTTCCCCAATAAGATGGAGATTTAGCCAGCTCATTGTGCCTATTGTTCATTTGCCTATTAGATTATACTTGAACAACCATCTCCCTCAAACAGAATTCTTCTGGGCAAGTGGTACATGTGTATTTCCCCCAACAGTCAGGAGAGAAAGCAAAATAATTATCTACCTACTCCTGAACACCTGGACTCCAACTCAAAACCATTAAGAAGGTTTTCTAGTAGTCCTTCCCAAAAAGGAAAATCTATATTTTTCCTTACTTTATAGTAGGCCAGATTCTTTTAATCTCAACAAGCATTTGTTTTTAAAAAACACATTCCAAGCTGAAAACATGATTTTTAATTGTCTACATGAGGCCGTTTTTACATTACAAATTTTACATTTTATTAGAAAAACAGATTTTACTATGTCAGTCTCCCTAGATTTCACTATAATACAGTTAACACGATAAGTACTGTACCTAAATATGAAGGTCATTCTCCAAGTACAAGGGACATACTTAAGGAATCACTTCATGGAGAGTTTTGTGGTTAAGTGAACAATAAACCAACAAAATACAATGCAGATTTATTCAAATTTTGACTTACATACCAACGTTTCCCCCCCTACAAGATCTTGTGTGTCCGGAGGACAAACTGCCTACTGCATAGGCTTTAGTTATCTGTGTACTTGAAAACAGAATTAAAAGCTGAATTTACCAGATAAGATACTACATAAGTGTTCGTACAATGCATTTTTTACAAGACAGCCTTTAATTACCCATTTTTCCACAAGTAAAAAAAATAATAATTTCAGCCTGTCACCATCTAACTACTTTCTTGTTTTTGACAAGTTTGTCAAGACATGCACCAAAATCCAACTTGGGAGTAAATAAAACCACATTTGCAAGTTATATATGCAGTTTGGCTTTCAGTTACACAGCTTGCTACAATAGTAATGAGTTACATAAAAATGCAAAAATTTGCAACACGAAGGGAGAGGTAATTACAGCTTATATTCTTCACACTGAAACAGAGTACAAATAGCTTATTTCTCACTTAATGGACTTTGCAATGAATACTTGTCAAAATTAGGTATGGAAACCAGAGGATACCAAGGGCTTAAATACTTGAAATGTTGTAACTAAAACCTGTGCCTTTTGTACATTAAAGGATTAATGATGCTGAATGTTATTTTAGCTCCCAGGCACTGAATCAGCAAACCAATATGTAGTAACTGATGCTGGACCCCTTGGTGTCAATGCAATCAAAACTACATTTTGCAACAATTTTCTAGGTTTTATGGAAAATTCCAAATGTTCAAGATTCCTCTGAACTAACAGAGGATGGCACTTGTTGCTGAACGAAGCAGTTCTATTGAAACAACATTAGGAAGGCCAGAGGGATATGAGGGGCATTTCTGGTGACTAGATTAACTAGAAATGTCTATCCTGAGTATTTTAAATAAATTATCTGAAACCAGCCTGCTCTTTGGAACCACAAATTTGCTTTCCTCTAAATCTCAACATTATGGCGTTAGCTTCTGCCATTATAAATTGTGAATTGTAAATATATATTTTATATTATTAAAAATGTAATCCATATATTTGAAGAAAAGAATCAGTAGCAGCCAGCTTCTATTCCTCAAATTCTTTAAGGACACTTCAAGTTCTGCTTTTTGCACTTAAAAAGTGGTCTTTTACAGTTGTACGTTTTTAATGAAGTCTGGTAAATGTCTATCAAATAACATTAGCTGAAGAACTGGATTCATTGATTTAACTTTTTTTAAAAAAGCACAGTATGCTAAAGAGGATGAAATAGCAAGATGTGATATTAGGCAGCTTGCAGTTAGAGATTATAAATGTAAACTAGAAGCAATTACAAATTAGAGTTACTGGTTTGTGGCAACAAGCAAATTATGGATACTTTTATAGGAGTAAAAGTCAGTTTAAATCAGTATGTACAAAACCAACATCCTTAAGTTTCAGGGAAAAAATGGGGCCCCTTCTGAAGTCTTGTGCCCCTTATAATGAGCTATAAAAGCTAGTATTAGGCACCATCATCACTCTCCATAAACAATTTAGTACTGCAAAAAGTTTTGTCTATTTCATAAAAATACCCTTCATACTTCATTGCTATGGTTTCTCAGCTTTAACTTAAACCCAGTAACCTTATCATATACTTTCTATTCAAAAATTTGGAAAACAGAAACTGGCATGTTTTATCTGTACGATGTACACATACTAATGGCAACTTTTTTTTATGAAAGGATCATTTTTACATTTCTTGTAAGCATTTTGTCATCTTCCCCACAGTCTCACTCTTTAACTGCAGTTATTAAGCACAAATTGTACTTAATACATTTTACCCATTAGAACAGTCCAAATTAAAAAAATTACACAAGCAATGGCAAATAGAAAAATATTCCTTTTAAATACCATAATTAAGAAGAAATAGCTCTTATCTAACAGTATTCAACAAAATTTGAACTCTAAGGTTTCCTTGAAGCTAATATAAATAAAACATTGAGTTCAATAATGAACAGTTTATACTATATACTTATGAAAAAGTAAAACCAATTAAAAACCATATAAAACAAAGTTTTCGTAATACAGCCTAAGAATTAAGACTTCAAATTTTACTTCCAGAGAAGGATCCTAAATACCAATTGGTTCAGAGAAGAATATGAAACCTTCAGACTGTTAAAGAAAAAAATGGCCGCAATATTGTTTTGATTCATTCAAACCTATCAGATCATATCTGTAAACTGTATGGCTAATTTTCAGCAAAACTAGGTTTTCTACTGCAATTTAGTACTAAAATACATCTAAACCTCAACTGTTAAGATTGTCATCCCACCAGAAATTTTTTAAAAAAATAAGCAAGTACTTTTACAGCTGTCAGCAAAACAATTCTTTTGTTAAAAGATCTTTAATTCTCACCTTTTGTCTAAAACCAATACATTTTAGCGCAAGCTATTCCATTTGTGCAAGTTAAAGTACAGTACATTTTGGTCAAAGTGTAACAATGGACAGATAGTGAAGCTGTAAGTGATTCTACACAAAAAAGGTGAGGTCTTTGCACAGAGTTTGATTTTTCAGACTGCAGAGTGCATGTATACTATAAAGTGCTTCTGTTAGTCTAGATGTTCATTTATTCTTAAAAGCTTCATTTGGTAATCTATCCTTCCCTCCCCATCTCCCACCCACAGGAACAAGGCACCTTCAGATTTAAGGGATGTAATATCCAACTGTGAAGGGTTAAGCTAGAAAAATGTGTTCATTGTGGTGTTAAGCTGCTGACTACTTTTCACCATACACTGTCATCCACTGAGCTTTCAGGTTCATGCATTATTGAAATCACATTTGGAAGAAGCTTTACTTTTTGTTTAGACAGACAAATCTCACTTACAGAGATTAAAAAAAACTTTTATACCCCAAACCATAAAATCATACTATCCTAAGGCATACAAGACCTGCTTGTTGAGTGCTTTACTGTGTCTTGGTAATTCTGATGTGAAATTTTAAATATATTTTGTCGTTTACATAGGGCCAGAAGTCATACTGATGCACTTAAGACACCAGATTTTATTTACAAGTAGCAGCACATATTGTTTGGTGTTATTAGACCTAGTCACTTGTATTTTGCTTTTATATATTTGTCTCTACCATCTGCTACTCAACCTTACAGTTAATTATGCTCAATGCATTTACAAGTTTAATATTACTGAAGCAGATAATATGACATCTTAAAGCACAACTCAGCTGTTTTCTTGGAAGCATTAATCCCCATTTTATATTAATTATGGCCTGATTAGAAGGAATTAGCCATTATAGCACTGAAATGGCAAGTAATATTTTAAAAGTTACTTATGAAGAATTATTTCTAATGGTAGAATTTAAGTTTTGGACTAGATTAATTTAAGACTAATTTTTTTCTAAGGGGCTTCTTCTGAAAGCCAAGTTGCAAACAGAGCAGCACATCATTTTCACTAATGAACTTCCATATAAAACTATGTTCAAATAGACACCATTTATCCGTTTTCCACAAGCTGTTTTACACTTAAATTACAAAAGCAAGTAATCCACTAACATCAGGTAACAGCCACAACAATGGTTATACACTTGTACAAGGCATAGATACTAAAAATTGCCTTTATACCACTGTAGATGTGAAGGATCTTTTATGAGCAGGAGATACTCAGACAATTCAGACCAAATGTGAGTTGGCCTCTTGAAAGAGTCTCTCATCACATCAATTTTGATAACTGTTGGGATTAAATGAACACATCTTAATTATCGATGGAGGAACTCTACCACTATTCTTCTGTTCAAGTCCTGCTGTCCTAGCGTTTAATCACCACTTGCTCGTATGCTCCGGAACCTACCCTGAAAAAATATTGCAAAACAAACAAGTTTTCAGTTCTAATTTAAATGGAAGATACCAATTAATACTGAATATAGAACAATGGAATTTTTGCTTGTTTACAAATTCAGAGAAAACACAAAATGAAAACTGTTTTCAGATGTCTATTTGAATGTGTAAAAAACTGTTACAGTACAACAGCAGAACATGCAGGTTAGAAAATGCCTTATGCCATTGATCAATAATTGTTTTCATTTATATATTATAATATATTTATATTTTCAGGCAAGTGCAACAGATGATAATTTACTATAGGGAAGTTAAACAATTTCCCTAGTACGCAGTGGTTATGTATAGCCTGTAGTTTAAAACACTTAAGTCTCACACAGCCAGTAAAGTTGTATTATTTACCAGAGAAGAAATAAAAGCATCAGTTCCCTCAATCTGGTTACAAGGAGGCACCTGTAGTCAATTATTGGATGGCATCCTGGATTAGTTTTTGACTATGTCTACACAGCCCCAGAGTGCAGACTATGGGGGTGTGAACTGCAGCATGAACCAAATTGTTGACCTCTAGTTATCCTGTGTGGATGCTGCTGGTATGAACTAAAAAGTAGCTAGTTCACATTAACAGACCTCTTTCAAAACAGGACTATGTTAATGCAAATTAGGTACCTTTCAGTTCATGCCACCAGTGTCCAAACAGGGCAGTTAGAAGGCAGCATGCTAGTGTGCACTACAATTCACAGCTCTGAACTGCAGGATCAGGTAGCCCTTAGAATTAAGTCTCTTGCTGCCTTCCCCCTTTACGGAGCACACTGTCGCAACCAGAAAGAGAAAGCATGATATCTTATCTGCAATTGGTTTACCTCTTCAAAATTACTCTTCGGTAGCAGCATCCTACACTACTACAAAATGCTTACTTTGCCATTTTATAACACCTTAGGCAGATGAACTGCTATCTCTAAATCTAACATCAGTCTGTACCACTGCTACCTCTGTATCAAACATCAGGACTGTACCACACCTATTAAGGGATTGATTGTTGACGCTATATTTCACTGCAAGTCCCATTCTGTATTGCTCAAATGCAGCCAAACCTGGAATATTGCATTCAGCTCTGAGCATAAATGCCAGAAATCAGGAGAGGTTTCAGAGAACAACAATTATCTGGGAGGCTAGAAAGATTTAAGACATAAAAACATCTATATCTGTATAGCCTGCTTGAGAGATCAAAAATGAAAGAAGAGGGAAGGGTATGTCTCAGAGTTTGCAAATATTTGAAGGATGAAGAAAAAAAATTAATTATATGGAAATAAGAGTAGCAGCTGTGGGATTAAATTGAAGGGAAAAAACAAACTGAATATCAGGAAAATATCAGAGTTTAGATACTAAAGAAATAGTCAAGACTGACAGGAAAAAGCTTTCTGAGAGCTATTAGCCTACGGAATAATTAGACCCAAAGGAAGTCTATAAGGCCAACATTTTCAAACCTGGATGCTTACAGTTAGGTTTCTGAATCCATATTCAGATACCCAGACTGAAACTCGAGTCACTTCCAAGATGCTGAGCAACCCCAACTCCCAAATGTTCAGCACCTCTGAAAGTTAGATCAGTTCTATCTAGGTGCCTAAATATGGATTTAGGAACTTAACTTTAAGCATCCAGGTTTGAAAATTTTGCCTTGTATTATCCATATCATCAGAGTCATTGAAAAAATGGGACTGGCATGTAACAGACAAAGTACTCATAAAAACCTAGTACAATATGCCTTTGCTAACTGATACCTAACAAGTATTAATTGTTCAAACTACATACCTATTGGGTAGATGATGACTTCCAAAAGAAGTACTCCCCCCAGGGCCCACAAATAATCTCAGCCCTTCTTCTACAAAGGAAAGATGTTAACGTGTTTAAATATGACACCTTCAATGTTGACAAACAAATATTCTCTAAAGAATCTTTCTAAAACACATTTTAAATCCATGAACTTTGTAAATGACATTTAAAAATGTTTGCGTCTGAAAACAACTGGGACCCAATCATAATAAGCTGTGCTTCAGGGAAGGCAATTTTCTTGTAGGATTGCCTCTGCCCTTTGCTGCACAGACTTAGTTAAAGTGATGGGCCCCAGGGGCACAAAGCCCAGCAACCCTCCCCGCCTCTCAGGAGACAGCACCAGCCAGGAGTTTTCCTGGATTGGTCTATAAACACTCCCTACCCACACTGGGAGTAGGAGCTAGGGGTGTGTTCATTAAAATTAGTGCATGTGGGCCTCTACTGTACATCATCTTTTCAAGTTTTTACTTGTTTTCCCCATATATACCTTCTGCACTGGAGTCTAAACTGAAGTCTTGACTCTGCAATATTTTTTCAACGATATCATCTGCATCTACTCTAGTGGCATCAACCCGCTTCAATTGTGACTCTACAGAGTCTTGCTTCACTGGATGCCTGTCAGGGTAAATACATGTAGAGATTCTAAAAACTAAAATTGTCAATACATTTAATTCAGAGTACTGTCACTATAAGAAGCCTTTCAAGTTATGTTAAGTGTACCTGCCAAGTTTTTCTGAAGATACCTCTTTAACAGGAGTATCAAAATTATCATCAGTTACTTTTGGTTCAGTCTCTTCACATGGCTCTAGAATACTTCCAATTCCTGTAGACGTACTTCCCACTGAAGTGTTTCTCCTATGGCAGAGATCAGAAAAACTGGATGATCTGGAGTGGCATGTGCTATAGCCTATTGGAAAATAGAGAAGAGAGCTACATTAGTTAAATTATTAATGGCCAGGGCTGTGCTTTTCCCCCCACTATTTGGTTTGCTTTTTCCCCTGACGAGAGCCTACAAATGTTTTAAGAAGCTACGTACACTCTCACACTCTATCCAATTCACTTAGTATATTTTCCTTTGGCGTCTTTATCATTCTTTTCTCTGCCTTCTTGGATGGTATCTTCATCAGCTTGGACACATTCTGGGGTTTCTTTTCAGATTAAGAAAGAAGTGTATTAAGTAGAAATGCATTTTTCCATGTGGATGACTGTAGCTATTATCATCAGATCTTTTTCATATCTGACTGACTAATTTTGCCTTTATGGTCAGTGTTGGATTTTTTCAGGTCTTCCTTTAAATTTTTTTCTTCTATTTCTTCACTTCCTGCATCTGGAGACATATATCCAGAGCAAACATGCTTTGGTCATTTTGTTCATGTAAAAGAAGGATGAAAATTGATAAAGTTCAAGTCTTTCCCTTTCAGTATTTTATGGCATTATCATGGATTGATTTTTGCCAGTTTGTTATTTTTGAAGACAAATAATTTCAGGCGTAGTATCTGATGTTGAAGAGCTGCTGGAAAAGGAACATAATGGACTTGCAAAAAAATAAAAAAGAGTTCCTGTTGGAGGTTTGTCTCCTCATTGTTCTGCTCCACCACTTCAGACAACTTAATTCAACTTACACATTTGATCTTGACTCAGAGTAATCTAGTTTTCAGCCTTTGGAATGAGCATGAATCCTTTCTATCTTGCTCATTTACCAACTCTTAGAAATGTTTTCATTTTACTTTAGAAGAAGAAGTCCTAGTTTCTATTACTTGATTTTATTCAGTTGCTTCTTCCCTATCACTTCTTTCAACATTAGGCAGGTGGAATCAGATAAAGTCCTGCAATGATGGCTAGTAATCACTAGTTGTTCATTTGTGGTATGATCAGCAGCTTAAATGTCTACTACAGTTAGAAGTAGAATTTACCATCTAGTGAATTCAATACTTTGAAGAATGAGAAATAAGGTGAGCTAGCCAGCTTTCTGCAGAACCATGTTATTAGATACCCTTCCAGATATTACTGGAGTCTAAAAAACTCAAGGGCTTGATTTTATAACTACCCAATCCCCTCTTCAACTGATTGCATGCATTAACTATGACCCTGCCTCCAATCACCAGTAACTCCACCCATTGCCTCCTAGGCTTTTAATTCTCATTTCCTAATAGACATAACAACCCTGGTGTTTTTATCATCATTTCCCTTTTTAATTTTTAAAACGCCTGAAGCTTTTAGTCACAAATTAGAAACAGGTTCTAACGTCAGTTATTTGTTTTCATATACACTATGTCCATGTAAACATTTCCAAGCGGCAAAGTTAAAAAAAACAAACCTCCCCCTTTTCCAAAAAAAAAAAAGTCCCCCAAAAACCAGTAGGTGGGGTTTTTCTTAATTAAAAAACAAACCCACACAAAACCGTGTAGTTCCACAACTGTTGGTAGTTTGGTTTTAAAAGGGTTCACAATTCAAAAGCCCGAACTAGGTAGAATGTTTCTTTACACACACAAGCAGCCTATTTACATCAAAATGCTTTGTGAAGCTTCTGAAATACCAAAGCTAATAAAAATAACTCAAAGGAATTCAACATCAACTTCTACCTGACAATTTTGATTGCTGGCTTGCATAGCTTGATGTTCTGGAATGTCCACATGCACCAAGTTCATCTGGGAGTGACGCACTCTTTGCTGAGAGATCTACAATAAATGGCAATCAGAAAATATTGCTGAATCCACTACTCAGTTTTTGGCCTACAGCCGTTATCAGACTGAGATGTCAGATCTCACAAGACAAGCAGAATGGGACTTGATACCAGTTAGATAAGAAACCTCTAAGGAAAATCCAGATGCTTCAAGAAACGTCAGCATTCAAGTACATGACACTCTCCTGGACTATAAATAATTACTGATTCAAAGGAGAGAGAGTATCAGAGGGTACACAATTGGACAGCTTTTGGTTGAAGTACATTAATGAACACAGGCAGCTGGGTGTTGAGTTAAGAGCCCATGGCGCTTTCCCCAGAAAAGCAGTGTTAACCCAGATGTGCTGGCCACTTTTCAGTCAGATACTTTTATAAAATTCTCTGTAGTTTCAGTTGACAGAATACCATTTCCTGTCCTAATCTGTCTAAGATTGATGTGCATATTGTGTGATATAGTAAAATATATTGAGGCTCACCCTAGAGTTGCAGAATTTTAACAGTAAGTGAACTGATTTCTATAGTTGTCAGCTTTCTGTATGACAAATGCTAAGTGATTCTTAAACTTGTACCATTCAAAACCTTATTCAATATCTATCCATAAAGCACCAAATCACAAAAGAGTTTAGCTAATATTAAGGGCCAATATACCCATGAAAGCACGATCATTCATAAATTAAAGATTAAGGGCCAGATTCTGCTCTTAAGTACACTGGTATAAATCCAGAGTAATGGCACTGAGATTTGCTTAAGTAGCGGCAAATACGCTCACAAAATATTTTGAATTTTAAAAAGGGACATAAGCAATTGATCAGATTTCCTTTTCTTTCCCACTTCCAATAGAAATACTGCTCCATTACACCAGTGTAAACCCAGCACATCAAAGGAATTACTCTGCATGTACATAGTGGTACCAAGAGCAATATTGCTCAACAAACAGAGCAGAAAGGGGATTTTGGATAAAATATCCATGTCTGTTTAACATTCAAAATATTTCATGAATGTATTTGCTGCTGCTTAGGTCTCAAACAACAGTAAAACCAATAGCATTATTTCATACCTGATACACCCAGATGTACCACTTTCAAGTTCTCTCCACCTTTCCTGTCTTCATGTAAAGAATCTGATTCTCCAGCAACTGCAATGGACATGCCTGTGGAAGGAGGCCTGTAAGCAAATGCACAGAGATCAGGGTTTGCTTTACCTGTGCTTCTGTCTTTTTGGAAGCATCATCATGATTTGGGGGTGGGGAATCATAGGTTCAATTTGCACTGGACTTCACTGGTGCTTAATAAGACTGTAGTATCAATAAATTTAGGAACACACTCCCCCAGTTCCCTTTGTCCAAAACTGTTCAAATTCAGGGTTCCTTGCGAAGTTCATCCATTTACTCAGCCTTCTGGGGAGGACTGATAAACTTCTGGAGGATCCATGGAAAGATGCAGATACATCTTGTTGTTGATTGACTGTTGGTTGTTATTTTTTTAATTGGAAGGGGAGGTGTTTGGTTTGGATTTAGTTTTTAATTAAAGTACTCTGAGCCCAGGATAGGCATTTTGAGTGTATAAAAATGTTTCTATCCTTGGCAGAACACACAGGTTCAGTAAGAATAACCAAGTGTCCCCTTTCCATAACCTTTTACATTACTAGAATGTAAATTTGTTTGCAGGGATATAAAGCCAGACACTTGACTCCAATTCTGACTTAAAATATACATGTATTTTATTATAAGACATTATTAATTTGTTTTACTTAAAGAGAGCCAATGTGGAATGAGTGACATTTAATACCACAGCACTAAGCTTATGATTACATGATAGCTGGCTAGTCAAACAATAGCAGAGTTGAGTTGTTTGGTGCATTTCCAGCTGGAAATGCTTTTCATGGCCTTCAACAGCAATAATAATTTAACAACTGCCTCAATGGCCTCACGCATGTACATGGGGTCTATGGACAATGACAATGGGTAGCAGGCATATTTCCTATTAAAATTTTAATCCTTCCCTAGGATTTTTTTTAGGTCAAATGCATACCTAAGCAATAGGTTTGGTTACACACACCCTCTCCCTCACAAGTAATGGGGACAAAGATACGTACAACCAGAAACAGTTCAAAATATAAAAATTTCATAACTAAGCTACCCCATACCAAATATTCAACCAACTATACTCAGGGAGATAGAGTTTATTGAACACAAACTGGTTTCACTACAGATGGGTATCTACCACAAAATCATGGAGTTGGAGAGCCTCTGTGCAGTTGAAGAGGAGGGAAAGTCTCAGGGAAGGAGAACATCAAGCAGGAGCAGAAGGAAACTATCCCATAGTTGGGAACCTCTTTTCAGATGTCATGCTATCCTCTCACACTGAGGATACCCCTCGGGGGGAGGGGATCCAAGTTATTAGGAAGAGATAGGTAATAGTAATTGGGGATTTGATTATTAGCAATATAGATAGTAGGGTTTGTGATGACTGGGAGAACCACATGGTGAGCTGCCTGATGGGTGTGAAGGTTGCGGACCTCTTGAGGCATCTAGATAAGCTTACATGCAGTGCTAGGGAGGAGCCAGTGGTGGTGGTACACATAGGCAAAAATGACAAAGATAGGAGAGAGATCGTGGAGGCCAAATTTAGGCTGGTAGGTAAAAGATTAAAGTCCAGGACCCCCCATTTCAGCATTCTCTGAAATGCTTCCAGTTCCACACCCAGAGCCAGCCAGACAGGCAGTAGCTGATTTTCATTTGATTAGAAAATTTGAAAAAAGTTTAAATTCTCTAAGGAAACAGCCAGCTAATCAAAACAAAACTAAAAACAAAACCCCACAATCAGCTACAATATTTGCTGGGTTTGATTTGAAAGTTTAGTATTCCAGGAAAGAATTATATCATCAGTTTGGAAGAGAAGATCAAGATTGAATAATTTTGTCAAGCCATCGTGAAGTAAAATACAAGCTTTAACACATAACCGAGAGATTCTGTTTGCTTTTATTGCAAGCCCCTAACATCAATTATACAACAGAAATAGACTTTATAGTAGTCCTATAACAGGGCTTTAAAGAGCCTGATCACTAATTTTTTTCTGGAGACAAAGTTATCCATAAATCCCAGATACACTTTTTATGGCAAAACACAGAAAACTCAATTTAAATGTTGATTTCAACTTTATATGTACTAGTGTACAGAGAAAAGGAATACATTATTTTATTAGCAAACAGGCTAGAATTTAGTAGTCCATTGGGAATCACTGCTCAGAGTAATATCAGGTTAATGCAATCAGTGCCAGTGACATATGTAGACATGTGCCAATAAGTAAATATAGGAGTGTGCAATAAACAGAGGTAAAACAAACTCTGCCCTGCTAAACAAACTAAGATAATACATTTTCATCTCCTGTCCACTATGTAGTCGGTGAAATCCTCATCCTTCCACTCTGACCCATTTATACCAGGTTAAAAAAGGGGCCCGAGCAGTGTACAGTGGCTCTATTAGCCCTGGATCTGACCAGGGAGAACTCCCGCACTGTAGGAAGCAAGGAAGATTGCAGGCAGGGCATCCTCCGAGGACACCCTCACAAGCCTTAGTGTAGGGGATATGGCCACAGCATGTAACTCTGCAAAGATTCTGGTTGCCATAACTTAAACAGTCCTTTCTGCTGTCTACATTACATCAGAGTCTGCTTTGAACCTTGGAGCAACCCAGAATCTGGAGGGTGCAAATGGTAGCCTTAAAGCCACATCAGCTCCACACCTCATATTAAGCTGAGAATACTGTGCTGCATCTTTTAGAATCCAGTCCAGAATATCTCCCAGTATATTTTATTTTAATACTTAAATTTTAAAAATTAAAAATTTTTAAAAAATAAATTAGTTCATTTTATATTCTACACAACAAATAAACTAGGGCTGTCAAGTGACTAAAAAAATTAATTGCGTGATTAATCGCAGAGTTAAACAATAACAAAATACCATTTATTTAAATCTTTTTGGTTGTTTTCTACATTTTTAAATATATTGATTTCAATTACGACACAGAATAAAAAAAAGTGTACAATGTTCACTTTATATATTTATTACAAATATTTGCACTGTAAAAAAACAAAATGAAATAGTATATTTCAATTCACCTAATAATCTCTATCATAAAAGTTGAACTTACAAATGTAGAATTATGTACAAAAAATAACTGCATTCAAAAATAAAACAATGTAAAACTTTAGAACCTACAAGTCCACTCAGTCCTACTTCAGCCAATCGCTCAGACAAACAAGTTTGGTTACAATTTGCAGGAGATAATGCTGTCCACACATCTTATTTACAATGTCACCTGAAAGTGAGACCAGGTATTTGCATGGCACTGTTGTAGCTGGCGTCGCAAGATATTTACGTGCCAGGTGCGCTAAAGATTCATATGTCCCTTCATGCTTAAACCACCATTCCAGAAGACATACGTCCATGCTGATGACTGGTTCTGCTCAACAACAATTCAAAAGCAGAGCAAACCATCGCATGTTCATTTTCATCATCTGAGTCAGAGGCAGAAGGTTGATTTTCTTTTTTGGTGGTTCGGGTTCTGTAGTTTCCGCATCGGAGTGTTGCTCGTTTAAGACATCTGAAAGCATGCTCCACACCTCGTTCCTCTCAGATTTTGGAAGGCACTTCAGATTCTTAAACCTTGGGTCAAGTGCTGTATCTATCCTAAGAAATCTCAGATTGATACCTTCTTTGCATTTTGTCAGACCTGCTGTGAAAGTGTTCTTAAAACGAACATGTGCTGGGTCATCATCCGAGACTGCTATGACATGAAATATATGGCAGAATGTGGGTGAAACAGAACAGGAGACATATAATTCTCCCCCAAGGAGTTCAGTCACAAATTTAATTAACGCATCATCAGCATGGAAGCATGCCCTCTGGAATGGTGGCTGAAGCATGAAGGGGCACATGAATGTTTAGCTTATCGGGCACGTAAATACCTTGCAACACCGGCTGCAAGAAAGTGCCATGCGAACGCCTGTTCTCACTTTCAGGTGACATTGTAAATAAGAAGCAGTCAGCAGTATATGTCCAGACAATTGCTAAGACAAACAAGTTTGTTTACATTTACAGAACAAGAAGTAGGACCAAGTGGATTTCTAGGCGTTGAAGTTTTACATTGTTACATAACTGTACTCAAAAACAAACAAAAAAAATCTACATTTGTAAGTTACACTTTCATGATAAAGAGATTGCACTATAGTACTTGTATGAGGTGAATTGAAAAATACTATTTCTTTTGTTTATCATTTTTATAGTGCAAATATTTGTAATAAAAATAATAATGTAATTTGTAATAAAAATAATATAAAGTGAGCACTTGCACTTTGTATTCTGTGTTGTAATAGAAATCAATATATTTGAAAATGTAGAAAAACATCCAAAAATATTTAATAAGTTTCAATTGGTATTCTATTGTTTAACAGAGCGATTAATTTTTTTAATCACAGTTAATTTTTTTTAGTTAATTGCGTGAGTTAACTGCGATTAATCGACAAACCCTACTTTATTCACATGGGGACTGAACTTTGATCCAGATTAAGGCTCAGAAAGTAGGAAAATAAGATTAGAAATCTTCAAGGAGAAGACATCTGAGACACACTAACAAAATAAGAAGGAAGACAGCAATTTTTTCAGATTACTATTATTCTCCTCTTTATTCTAGACTAGTTTTTAATCTTTGAGTGTCACCTAAGGTTTTTCTATCTTGTCCCATTGGATATTGTTTGAAAGAATTAAAAGAATAGTAGCCAACAATATAAACGGAAGAATTCTATACAATATTTTGAGTTGGTGCTCAGCACAATATACTGTTAATAAAAACATATCATGTGACAGAATCACACCCCATCCTTAACTAGTTTAGTTAGACTATCTGTCTCTCTCTTCCCCCATTAAGTGCCCATTATCCTGGATTTATAGCTTGGCATGTAAACAGTGGTTGAGCCTAAAACTGGCAATCTAAGATTTCAGTTCAGAGAGGAGGGGATTTATAAATCATCCTAACATCTAGTTCACCTATTTTGAAGTTACAAATGTGTACATGACATGCAAAAGTCTTACCAGTTCAAATACTGTCTTTTTTTAAAATGAAGGCAAGTATATAATTTTGTATTGAGTGTTAAAAGAAAGCAGCAGACAGCAGACCATTATGGGAGGGAAGGAAAGATACTTCTTTATATGAACTTCGAAGGATTAGCGTTTCTCCCACCTATCCCTAAACAGTAGCTCTTTATTTTGGACAATTGCTAAACTGGCTCAAGGGTCATGATTTTAAACATTTGCAGTTGCTTTCACTTTTTGACAACAAAATATTTTGAGAGATGTACATGTAATCAAACATTAACTTCCCAAAACCATGTTCAAATTTAAACTAAAAGTCATATCTAGAACCTTGCATTTACAGGATGTAATTTCATTTGAACTGCAGCCTGGATTGAATAAAAACCTCAGTACAAATAAAGTTCAAATTACTTGAATGGTTTAAACATAAGCCTGACAGGTCTGGCTGAATAAGACAAAAGTGTTTAATAGCTAAGGCTGTGAATCATTCATGGAGGTCATGAAAATCATGGCTTCCGTGACTTTCTGTATAATCCGTGAATTTTGCAGTGCTAGTGCAGCTGACCCCAGGACCACCCCAGCAGCAGGGGAAGCCCCGGGGCCAGCTGCACCAGCCATTGCTCTGGCAGCCCCAGGCACCTTGTCCCTGGTGCTGCCCCAGGCTGCTCTCCTCCCGGACCAGCAGCAGGGGCACTGGGCCGCCCCTCAGCCTCGCCCAGCAGAAGCCCCAGGCTGCCCCGCCTCCAGCAGCAGTCTTCAGGAACATCCCCTTTCCAGCAGGTAAGATTTAGTCACAGGTATTTTTAGTAAAAGTCATGGACAGGTCATGGAGCTGTGACTTTTTGTTTATTGCCTGTGACCTGTCCATGTCTTTTACTAAAAATACCCGTGACTAAAACGTAGCCTAATTAATAGCTTTTAAGTGCAATTAGAAAATCTTGCCACAAATTTCAAAAAGCCATTTGGAACTAGAATTGAAGATAGCTTGTCATTTTTAAGAGACTGAAAGTGCTTTGTACATCTTTACAAGCCAGAAAAGTAACGTTAGGTTTTGTGCTGTTCTGGTAATATGGTATGTCTTACAATGATGCATCTAATATTTAAAATCTTTTCCATTTAATGTTAATGAAAGTGGTCTCAAAAAAGCACATTTTAAAAATAAAAAACTAACCTCCAGAGTCCTACAAATATGATTTATGTTGGTAACGCTGCATAGTATCTCCATTCCTACTGACCAGGTTATCTAAATTGTGTTTAGCAAACTGTGGCTTTGCTGGAAACAGGAATTTTCCCAATTGCACTTTTACAGTTAGGCCACCTGCCAAGCTTGTATGACTCAGAATAAAAAGGAAAGGAGGCAAAATTTATCTTACTCATAACTACATTTTTCCCTAAGGTGCAGCATATGATTTTCTGCTATGTGGTTAGCTGCAGAAGTAAACACACAGTAAAGTAGAGCTATTATATTCCCTTAGCTACAAATCAAACACGAGGCCACAGAATCCTTGTAACAAAACAGTGTATTTTCCTCACTACCACCTCCCTTCCCAAAGCATGCATGACATTTTTTGCTATCTTACACAATGTCCTTGGTAACAAATCTTTCTTATACGAAATCAGACCACACAAACTTTTGAATTTTAAAGAAATCATTTATAAACCTATAAGGTTTAGTTACTGAAAGATGTAGTAATACGTTTTCTAAACGCAGGCATCAATAGAGTTCCTCTCCACCAAGCAAGTTTACATAGGCTTTATGCAGGGAACAGTGATTGCCTCAAGTGTTTTTCTGAATTTCTATACCGTTACACCTTTAAAATTTGATACAATATTCAAGTAGAGAATAATAAAGTATTTCAAGGCAATGAAAAAACTGCCACTCAACTACCAGTATTTATATTCTATTAGTCAATTTTTCATGTTTCTTTAATATTGTCACTTTGAAGATAAAGATTTGTGCATGCACAACTTTAAACAAGAGTTGAGCCACTAAATTACAACTGAAATTCAAGACTGCATAGCGTTCATAAACTTACGTTTTAAAACATGGGTCTCCGGACATTAGCTGCATGCTGATCAATACCTACAAATCAGGAAAAATAAGACACATCAGCAAAACAAAGAAAACACTGTAAGTCAGCAAAGGAGTTGGTGTGTGATGTTATATGGTGTGTCAATAAGTAATACTCACTAGCAAATTTGCATTTAAATTGAAAGTGTGTGTGTGTGTGTGTGTGTGTGTGTGTGTGTGTGTGTGTGTCACACACACACAATGGCCACATGGTTCTGTAAAGAAAACTAATTTTGTCCAAAATAATACTGGTACAGAAGAGAGTTAAACCACTATAAATCTTACATGACAGTTTTTTAAACAAAGCAAAAGCTACAAACTAGTGTTTGAAATCAATTACATTATCTCATTTCTACCTTAGGATTCTATAAAAGGACACTAGACAATACAATAAAAATAAGTATCAACAGTAGGGGGTTCAGGAAAGAGAAGGACTGTAGGAGATCTCATCTGTCCCCCTAGATCAGCAATGTGGATGTACAAGGAATTCCATTTGTACATACACCAGCAGCAGGCACTTTACTTCACCGAATCATCATTTATCAAGAGTTGCTTATTAAATTGTCAAGAGACAAAAAGTGGTTGTGCTACCCTCATTGGGAAAGTCACGGGTGAAGGCAACCACAAAGGCAAATAATGACATCAAACATCCATAAACACGGCGAGTCAGGACTCATTTGACCAAAAAGTTGACACCATGTTTTCATGAATGTTTCCTGGAATAAAGAAACATGTTCTGGAGAAGCCTACGACTGTCTCAAACAAGCAAAAACTGAAGACCTAAACTGTATAGTTACCTGTGTGACTGATCAATCCCAGAGCCCCAACATCACAATTTAATCAAATTACACAAAGCTGTCCCAAATTCTACTGATCCAAATGGATTAGAACAGAAAAGGATGGTGGTTCTAGATCACTCTCAGGGGTTCAAGATTTCAAATATTTCCACAAATTCTTTGGCACTGGTTAGAGAGTGAGTAGAATCCATCACAATCCATGACTGAATATTAAAGCTGGCTCATTCTTTACAGAATTAGGCAAGCCAACTAAAGAAAACTACCCTGAAAAGAATTAACTGCATAGTTACAAGAACATATAACTGTTACAGTATTTATATAAACTATGTCTACACTAGACTCTTTGCATTGCCCAATTCCTATTGGAATCAGAAACTAAAATTAATTTAATACTTAAAAATAGTTCTCCTATATAGCTCACTAATCAGAGTTCCAAAACTGGCAAAAATAATCCACCAATTTGTTACTTGTATGGATGTCACTTGGTTCTCAAAAATAAGGCTAAGATTTTCACTGCATTATATTACTTACATGTCCAGTCTTCCTCCAGTAAGAGTGATTACTGACAGAGAGGATTTTCAGCAACAGCAAATATATTTTAAACCTTGTTAAACGCTTGGCTGTAATGTTTGTGGTTTTCAGTTCCACAACATATTAGTTCCTGTTTTTCCCTTATGCAGTTAATAAAAATACACTTCTACCTCAAATAGTATGATGGAAAAAAAAAAACCCACGAATTACTTTGAGAATGGAATTATCTTGTCTGGTATTTTTGGTATCATAACCTTCCAATAAACAGCGACGAGTGGTATTTCCCGATCCAGCAAACTCTGCAAGGTTTAGGTCTGCAAAGCCCAGCTATTAAGAGAGAATGAAGAATTAGATATCATAATATAATCCAGGGCCAGTTACTGTATGCACAATAATTAGTACTAGTTATTAGCCTTTAATCACACTTGAATGAGAAGGATTCACGCAGAAGGGATGGACTCAAAAAAAAAAAAAGAAAAGAAAAGAAAAAGAAGGAAGTTACATTAGAAAAGAAAAACCACCACAAAAAAATCAGGTCTACAAAACCTTGTAAATATTGTTAGAATTGATACTGTTTAATATGATTAAATGCCAAATGCTGCTCAGCTGTACTCTTAGTTTCAACTTTCACCTAAAAAAACCCTAGGAATGCTTTCTAAATATTTAAAATCCCATACATGCAAAAAATATAGAAGTAAAGACTTCCATCATTCTTGAGAGGCAAAGAAAAACAAACTCCAAGAGAGGTGGAGGTGTGGGGGGAACATTACTATACAAAATAAGTATGTCCAAGCTACCGCTCAAATATCAGTACCTCTACAAAAATAGATGAGCTGGAAGATCATTTTTGGTATTAGAACGATAGGTATTCTAGCCTATTATTAAGATAAATTATATAACGAGCATAAGACAGCAAGAAGGAAGTGTCAGTTTATGGAATAGATCATGTCCATTTACCTTTGCGAATGCCTTTCCACCTTTTAACTCCTGCAAAAAGAAACACACACTAGTAACCAAAAAAAGTCATAAAAATTTAAAATACGGACGCTCCCTGAGTTATGCAAGACCCGACTTATGCAAATCCACATGTACAGAAAAAGCTCCATAAGCTAGAAATAGGAGAGTTTGGGGTTTTTTTTTTTTTTTTTTTTTGCACGTAATGGTCAGGTATACATTTCCGACTTACGCAAAACTTGAGTGACGCAAGGCGTTCCGGAACGGAATGATTGCCTAAGTCGGGGAGCGTCTGTATTGCCTTTTTGAAGGAACCCAACACATACACATATTTTAAGAGATATCTGAACACAATATTGCCATAGTATTAGTCTGTTGTATTGCTAATTGTAACAGGAACAGACCTTGTGTGCTTCTCCCAGCTTCTTCTCAGGGCTACCCAGGGACCCAGCAGGAAGCCAAAAGAGATCACCAGGAGGGGAGGGGAGAAGTAAACTGAAGAAACCCAACTTCTCCCCATCCAAATGGTGAAGGGGTGTGCATAACCCCCATCACTGTGGGGCCCACCAACTACATACCCTGGTTTGTGAAATAAGCATTTTTGCAAAAAAACAAAATTTCTAACACCTACCCCTGAATGTTGAGGAACCAGCTGGTAATTAAATAAAAATACAAAAGTCATCCAATGTATTTTCTAGTGCATACAGTTGGAGGGCTCCCAAACAAAAAAATCCCTGCTGCCTTCACGAAGTCACCTCAGGAGAGACAGACAGCTGTTCAGTGCTACAGCACCAGTTTGTTTCTGCTGCTGGGGTAAGAAGTGCAGGAGATGCCCTTCTGGAGATCAGGAAAATCAAGCCAGTACATGGCACAAGTTCAGGGCCTCTAATGGTATGTCTACACTACAACTGTGAACGAGTTTCCCAGCTCAGGTAGACAGACTTGTGGTAGCGGGACTTGAGCTAGCATGCTAAAAATTGCTGTGTGGACGCTGTGATTCTGGCAGAGACTCAGGCTAATCACCCAAGCTCAAGCCCAAGCCCATCTGAGCCACTTGACTTGAGCTCAGAAAGCTAGCCTGTGTCTTTACTGGAGCCACAATGTCCACACAGCTATCTTTAGCATAGTGCCTTCAGCCCTGCTAACACAAGTCTGTCTACCCCAGCTGGGAGGCAATTTCCCAGCTCCAGTGTACACATACCCTAAGCTTGCTGCTTCTTGCTCTGGACTTCTATGCACTGCATCAGTCACTGACCAGGAAGAGTTGGGCGTTTCCCAGGAAGTGAAGCCAGCTGTTTCTGGATGAAAGAATAAGCAGTTTAAATATATTACTTGTCCTTGACTTCGTGTTTAAAAGTGAAGGCATTACTGTTTCCTCACTCTAATCTTTTCAAAAGACTCTGAATTCCCACAGCAGTAGAGAAGATCTGTTTGTGGCAGAGTAGAAAGACGCAGTCACCTTGTTACAACTGCCAGAGGTACAACTGAACACATTCAATCTGCAGGCTCTTAAAAATTTCTGCTACATTTAGTACCTTAATATAATTGAAGATAAGTTTTATAACGTGAGAGTGTTTAATCCTTCTGTAACTATGCTGAAACTGCATCTGCACTGACCTACCTTGGTTATGTTACAACATAAATTATTAAAAGAAAGTTATCTTGTTTGATAGCTATCTGAAAATACCAGTGCATATATAAAAACACTATGAATGTTCCGTTTGAAATCATACAAATTCTTTGGGCTTCATATATTAACATCATACTTGAAAAATCATATAACAAAAGTAGCAATGTACTTATGCTGCTTAAGTTGTGAACCAGCAAAACCACTTAAAAAGAGAGTGTGCTTCTCCCAGCTTCTTCTCAGGGCTACCCAGGGACCCCATTAGGAAGCCAAGAGAGATGACCAGGAGGGGAAGGGAGATCTTGCACACTGGAGGTGGTTCTTAGTTCAGAACTAATTTTAAAATTAATCATAGCTGGCTGTTATGCCATTTAGCTAGCATAAATTATGTTAATTGTTACAGCTCCCTCAAATTACAATATGTGAATTAGAAGTAAGCAAGCAATGGTCAGATGACAAAACTATGTTTACTAATAATGAGTATTTTACGTGGCTACAGGTGCAATTAATTTTATAATGTCTGCTAGCTCTATAAAAATAGAGAGGACAGTAGCAAATGATGAGAGCTACTGTGGGAAAAAAATTATGGTCTAGAAGAGGAAAAATGCTGTTTTTACCTTCCGTACAGATACTCTGCAGATGCAAGGATCCAGAATGCCTGTAGTGGCACTGGCACTCATTTTGCACATAAATAAGAACTTCTTCTTCCAGTGAACAGAGTTTGCCTGCACTACCTCCCTGCAAAAAGGAGGCGGGGAAGAAAAGAAAAAAGGAGACAGACAGCCATTATAAACAAACATCTAAAAAACTACATATGCAGTCAAAACCACAAAAGACCACTGGACAAATTGGAGTAAACATTCAGGCTTGTGCCACTTCAACTCAATTACTTATCAAAATCTTTGTTAAAATGTCTTTATGTGATGAAAAATTAAACAAACTTCTTTTTCCTTTTTTAAAAAAAAGGAGTCTAACCATGTTCAGTACTTCCAGTGTTTAGTACAGCTCTTGTGATAGGCACAGTGCAACATGCTGGGTGGGAAAAAAAAAATTTGACAACTAAGTTCATTTTCATAGAAAAGCAAAATGAAATAGATAAGCTGCATCTCAACCATGCAAGAGTATACAGACTTGACACTAAGAAGAAAGATGACTGGACTAATTGTTAGGTCAGCAGTAAGGGAAAGGATTTTATGTAAATTAGTTCATTTACTGTGCCTAAAAGTGAAGAGCTAAAGCCAACTAGCTTAAGTTAGGCATAACACAAGGAGGAATTGTACAAGCTTCCCCATACAGTTTTGTGCAAGACTAATTAATCCTGACATGTAACATCCCTGCCATTCCACTGAGGGCTCTAACATGACTGGTGGCCTCTAAAAACAACTCTTTCCATTTGACAAAACTGAGAAGTTAGTAAATGGAGCTCTGATGACACCTGAGCAGAATTTCAATCCTTATCTTTATGTTACAAAGATAGAAGACAAATGCATTCACCCACTGCCCCACTTGAGACTCTTACACATTTACGTATGTTTTTTGCTTTTTTTTTTTTTTTTTTTTAAGTGTTATATTTCAAAGTCTTTAAAAACAAAATCAAATGTCAGTTAGTTGAAGGTTCCTTCATTTAACCTCAAGACAAATACAGCACAGGAAGTGGAAGTAGAAGCTTCCCTACACTCTCCTGCCCGTGTGAATCACTCCTGACATGGCCAGGGGAAAATATAGTTCCTTCTTTCCAAAACAGAGAATTACAACCATGAGCTTTCCGTCTAGGTGCAATACCAGGGATTTCATGTCTGAGTGAATAGGAAGGATGCAGTCTTTCTGGCTCATCCTTTAGGAGAGTTTTCTTGGTCACTAGCAGTGGCAGACTGATACCAAACTCTTTAATTTATGTTAAAGGGAATTTACACATTTCTCTCTAAATAGTAATGAGCATATGGATGAAGTCACAAAGAAAAGAACAAAATAAATATTGTAGCATAAGAGATGGTCATTTATTTTAATATTTATATTAAAAACAAAGCCAGGAGGCATGGCACTGATTACCTTAGTGACCATTTGTTCAATCAAGTCACCTATTCCTAATCACAAAGAGAAGAGGGGGATAAATCTAGGGCCCTTGTGTTGAAATATCCTGTTAATGACAGGTTTCAGAGTAGCAGCCATGTTAGTCTGTATCTGCAAAAAGAACAGGAATACTTGTGGCACCTTAGAGACTAACAAATTTATTAGAGCATAAGCTTTCGTGGGCTACAGCCCACTTCACTGGATGCACAGAATGGAACATAGAGTAAGAAGACATACACACACACACAGATCGAGACAGAAAGTGGAAGTTGCCATACAAACTGTAAGAGGCTAATTAATTAAGATGAGCTATTATCAGCAGGAGAAAAAAAAACTTTTGTAGTGATAATCAAGATGGCCCATTTAGACAGTTGACAAGAAGGTGAGGATACTTAACATGGGGAAATAGATTCAATATGTGTAATGACCCAGCTGCACCCAGTCTCTATTCAAACGGAAATTAATGGTATCTAGTTTGCATATTAATTCAAGCTCAGCAGTTTCTCGTTGGAGTCTGTTTTTGAAGCTTTTCTGTTGCAGAATTGCCACCCTTAAGTCTTTTACTGAGTGGTCAGAGAGGTTGAAGTGTTCTCCTACCGGTTTTTGAATGTTATGATTCCTGATGTCAGATTTGTGTCCATTTATTCTTTTGCACAGAGACTGTCCGGTTTGGCCAATGTACATGGCAGAGGGACATTGCTGGCACATGATGGCATATAGCACATTGGTAGATGTGCAGATGAACGAGCCCCTGATGGCGTGGCTAATGTGATTAGGTCCTATGATGGTGTCACTTGAATAAATATGTGGACAGAGTTGGGATCGGGCTTTGTTGCAAGGATAGGTTCCTGGGTTAGTGTTTTTGTTGTGTGGTTGCTAGAGAGTATTTGCTTCGGTTGGGGGGCTATCTGTAAGTGAGGACTGGTCTGTCTCCCAAGATCTGTGAGAGTGAGGGATCATTTTTCAGGATAGGTTGTCGATCTTTGATGATGCGCTGGAAAGGTTTTAGTTGGGGGCTGAAGGTGACAGCTGGTGGAGTTCTGTTATTTTCTTTGTTGGGCCTGTCCTGTGTAGGAGTGGCTGGGTCATTACACATATTGAATCTATTTCCCCATGTTAAGTATCCTCACACCTTCTTGTCAACTGTCTAAATGGGCCATCTTGATTATCACTACAAAAGTTTTTTTCTCCTGCTGATAATAGCTCATCTTAATTAATTAGCCTCTTACAGTTTGTATGGCAACTTCCACCTTCTCTCTCTCTCTCTCTCTGTGTATATATAATTATATATCTTCTTACTATATATATCTTCTTACTGTATGTTCCATTCTATGCATCCGATGAAGTGGGCTGTAGCCCACGAAAGCTTATGCTCTAATAAATCTGTTAGTCTCAAAGGTGCCACAAGTACTCCTGTTTTATCTTGTTAATGTTCATCTTATGTTATTTAAAGCTATTTGAATAGTTTAGTTTTTGAAAAGACAGATAAGACTTTATCTGTTTTAACTGCTTTCTTTTATCTTGCTACTTAATTTTCTTCCACTGTTGTGCAAAAACAGAGTAGTGATGCATCAAAGCTCTGCTAAGCAATCCAGCCTCAAAACAAAACAGAAATACAGTAACTTTGTATTATCTGAAACATGAAAGCTCTACTTACATTTGACCTACAAAGACTTAGAAAAGTATTGCTTACCTAATACAAATTAGTAAGCCTTTTATTGAATACTGCTTCAAGTTCTATTTTATGTAAGATCCCTTGAGTTTCAGCAGGACCTGATTTATATTTATCATCTGTATGAACAGCCAGTAACGTCCTAAAAAAGTTCCCAACAAAAGTTTGATTTTAACACCTAGAGAGCAATTTGAATTGAACTTGCCAAGGCTGGGTACTATGGAAAAAACAGCAAACATGTCAGTCAGTAAAATAGGTCATCAGATGCTTTTTACATGAAAGTAATTTGAAAGCATTAAAAGAAAATGAAAACTAGCTCGTGAAAACAGAATTAACTAGTTATAGTGCAGTGTCATCACAGTCAATAGTTAAGATTTCTACTATTAAAAATTCTTGGGCTGGTTTGTTTAGGGGGAAGGGAAGGTGGTTATGGAGTTTAAAAAGTTATTTATGGCTTTTGTACCTTTCTCTGCTACACACCGATGCTTTTTACATTTGTACTGATGCAGTTACTATTAAGGTAAGTAAATGAATAATTAAATGTGTTCTTTTCTTTTTAATTGTATAGTCGGAGTAAACTCTCTCTTCTAGACACGTTTACTTCTCTTTCTTTCACATACCCAAGTTACAAAAAGTGAAAGCCATTTAGATAAAACAAGAACTTTGGCAGGCTGTTTTAAGTGAGCACCAATAATTCGTTTGCAGTATTATTGTAACCATTTTGGTCCAATGATATGAGATAAAAGATATTACCTGACCCACCTTCTCTATTTGACCAACTTCAGTTGGTGAGAGAGATAGGTGCAATCTTGGTTGGCGATTTTAATAGCCCCCATTCTCAGGTGGGGGGTACGCTGATTTGGATGACGACGGTGAACAGTGACTAACAACGACTTTGTGTTGATTCACAGTGCAAAACAACACGACACATTTCTTTCTGCTAGATGGTCAAAAAAGTACTTGCCCGATCTTTGTTCGGTCTGGCCGCCTAGCGAACTTTCACAATCAGTGAACGGTATAGTACTTGATAACTTTCCTCATAGCCAGCATAGACCATCACTTATTCATATTGGGCTCCAGCAATGGGTGCCTCCCCGAACAGCCTAGTGTGGCCCCGCCCATGCTCTGCCCCCAGGCCAGGCCCCCTCCTGCAGTTCCCAACGCTCTGCCCTGGCTGGCCCAGGCTGGTTGGGGCTAGGCAGTCTACCTCCCGCAGGAACTCAGGGTGGCTGATGCCGGGGCTGGGTCCTTGCCCCCCAGCACACTGGGGCTGGGTCCTCGCCCCCTAGCCACCCAGCATTGGGACTGGGGGCCGTGGTGGGGGTGCTCTTGGCTTCTGCAGGGGAGGGGAGCAGAAGATGAGGGAGAGGGGCCATAGGCTAGTCTCCCCCAACAGCCAGGTCACCAGCCACCCATGGCTCCAGCTACACATCATTTGAAACTCAATCAAGCATTAGTGGAATTTCTGCAAGGCAGACTGAGAAAAGTTCTGTGACGCACTGGAATGTAGTGTGGTTACCATTCCATCACATTGTATCCCAGTCGATGAAGCCTACCATTGATTTCAAGGAGCCATTTATAAAGCCACATGCTTAGCTATACCGCGGGACTGTCATCCAATTTACACGCCTTGTCTGAATGCTGAACGCAAAGCCTTGCTCAGAACATTTGAATTATCTGGTGACCTGGATATCACTGACCGCCTGACTGAGTCTCTGGAAGGACTCTACTGAGAAGCTTGACTTCACCTATTCCAGGAGCTGGGCACTGCTCAATAACCTCCAGGTCAAAATCGCCCTCTGGTTAAGTCCAGCCAGGTTGCAAGCCACCTTATGTGGGTAGCAAACATCCCGCTGGAGAAGCGACTCAAATGCAAAGTATATGATGAACGGAGCCAACTTCAACATCGGAATGTGGGTAGAAGTTAACCAGAGCCATTCATGGTTGATGAGCTAGATAAGACCCTTACCTCCATCAAGCTAGGCACAGGGGTGGGCTATGATAACATCTTGCCAGAATTCCTCAAGCACCTAGAGGTCACAGTGACTTACTAACTTCTACATACGGGACATCAATGAGAAGAAGTTACCATGCACTTGGTGTCAAGCAAAGATTATTGCCATTCTTAAGCCAAGAAAGGACCCCTACAACATGTCGAGTTACCGCCCAATATCCTTGCTGTGTTTCAAGGTTTTTGAGCATTTGATCTGCCAACAAATTGCTCCGAATTTGAACAATGTCTTCCAAGTTGAGCAGGCTAGGAAAGGACGCAGCACCTGTGATCAAGTCCTGGCCTCGACCATCTTTATCAAAAATGGTTTTCAAGAAAATCTAAAGACAGAAGCCATCTTCTTAGATTTGACCACAGTCTATGACACAGTTTGGCACAGAGGGCTTTTATTTAAGCTCTCTCGAGTTGCCCCACTTCAGCCGGTTGAAATAATAGAGCTCTTTCTCTAAAACAGGCAGTTTAGAATACACATGGGCAACTGCTGTAGCTCTTGGAAGTGTCAGATGAATGGCTTCCCTCATACTGTTCAATGTGTACATCAACCACCTGCCAGCTACACTCTCGCGCTAGTTTATCTATGCCATGACATCTGCTGCAGCTACCAAGCACAGTCCTTCTCAGAAATTGACAAGGCCTTGAATGAAGATATGAAGCTCCTGGCAGACTATTGTAGTCAATGGTGCCTGCAGCCAAGCTTTTCTAAGACCATTACTACATAATGATATTCTACCTGCATAATGCAAGCGCAAGCCACGAGTTGGAAGTCTTCCTCAATGGTCAATGCCTGCAGCATGATCCAAACCATAGGCATGCGCACGGGGTGTGCCCAGGCACACCCTAATGCCCTGAGCTCCAGCTGGGAAGGCTGCTCCTCCCCCTCGCCCAATGGAGGCTCGGGGGGGGGGGCAGTGGGAGGAGGATGCAGCAGTTGCAGGCAGTGATGGCAGCAGAGCCGTGTTTACATTGCTGCTGTGCTGCTGGCCCCAGCGGCGCGGGGTGAGTGGAGTCGGCCCAGGGGCCCAGCTCCACTAATATTTGGGGCCGGGTGTCCCCACCTGCCGCCCCCCCCCCGCAGCTCCCCCAGCCCCCTCTTGCTACCCCCACACACCTCCCCGGGCCCTGGAACAGAGCATCCCTGCCTCTTCCATGCAGCTCCATGCTGCCTCCCTGCAGCAACTGCTGCCGCAGGGTCCTAGTACCCCCGAGCTCCACTGCCAGGGCACACTGACTGCCAGGGCCTGTCCTTCCACCTCAGACCCTTCCCTTTTCCGGCGGGACCCTCCACCAGCACAGGGGGCCCCCCGCCCGCAGTCACCGCTCCTGCCCCATGCTGGACAAGGAGGCAGCCCCATCCTTCACCCGCAGTGAGGCTACAGTCAGGGGCAAGAGCAGGGGAGGAGGTGCACACAGCACCCCCTGGCACCAACCACAGGGGGAAAGTGAGGGAGATTCCTGGACCCGAGAGGGGCCCTAGGAGCACATGCAGTGACAGTGGTGGGGGTGAGTGTGCTGCGGGGGGAGGGCAAAAAAAGGGGGGCTCCTCCCCCAGAGCTCGCTGCTGCCGGAAGGAAAAGGGCTGGGGGGAGTCCTCCTCTCTGGCCCCTGTCCCAGAGCAGCCTGCCTACACCCTAAACTCCTGCCCAACCCCAGAGCCCACACCCCCAGCCAGAGCTTTCACCCCCCCAGCACCCCTTCAACCCTCTACCCCAGCCCTGAGCTCCTCCAACACCCCAAACACCTTATCCCCAGTCCCAGCCAGAGCCTTCCTCCCCCTGCACTCCAACCCTCTGCCTTAGCCCTGAGCCTAACACCCCAAACCCCCCAGCCCCAGAGTCCTCACCCCCACACTCCTACTCTTACCCTGAGCCCCTCCCACACCCCACACCTCTCATTCCCAGCCCCAGACAGAGCCCTCACCCCTTACACCCCTACTCTCACCCTGAGCCCCTCCCATACCCAAATCCCTCACCTGCAGCCACATCCCACAGCCCTCACCTCTGCACCCCCTCCCATCTCCAAACTCCCTCCCAGAGCCTGCACCCCAATCCCCTGCCCCAGCCTAGGGCCTGCACTCCAGACCTCTGCCTCCCAGAGCCTTGGGCAGGTGGGAGGTGGAGTTTGTTGGGGTGGAGTTTGGGCGGTGGCAGGTTCTGGGCACCACCAAAATTTCTACAAACCTGCCACCCCTGGTGACAGGGTCCCCCCCTCCCGCCCATGCAGGATGTATCTGTTGCCTGTACGAACTTCCACAGCAGCTATACAAAGTTGTTGTAATTGTGTCACACAGCGAACCCCATGCTGCTACCATGACCCTTCTTGGCCCCCCGCCCACCCAGGCCCGCCTAGCCAATCGCCGCCTCCCCAGCGCTATATGTGACCTTTGTTGACTTACATCAGTCATAGCGCTCTTCCAGCGCTGCGCTCCAGCTTGGTTGGCACTCTTTGTACCTGCCCCGTGAGTGCCATCACGTCATTGGTCAAGGGGATGTCCAGGGGGTGTGTCATAACCATACAGCTAAGGGTAGCCTAGAATTCCTCCTTATCTGTATGGGGTTAAGAAGCTCAGATAACCTGGTTGGCACCTGAACAAAGGGACTAATGGGGAAAGAAGATACTTTCAAATCTTTGGGGGGAGGAGGGGGAAAAAAGGCTTTGTGGTGTGTTCTCTGGGAAAAGCAGAGAAGCATCAGGTCAAAAAAACTCCTCCTATAAACCATCTTGTACAAGTCTCTGATATTACAAAAAAAAAAAGTAAGTAAATAAGGCAAGGCGCATTTACTTTTGTTGTCATCTTGTGAATTTTCCCTTTGCTAGAGTGAGGTTTATCCTGGTTTTTTGTAACTTTAAAGTTTTGCCTAGAGGGGAATCCTCTGTGTTTTGAATCTGATTACCCTGTAAAGTATTTACCATCCTGATTTTACAGGAGGTGATTCTTTTACCTTTTCTTTAAATAAAATGCTTCTTTTAAGAAGCAGACTGATTTTTCCATTGTTCCAAGACCCAGGGGTTTGGGTCTTTGATCAGTTTGTAACCAATTGGTTAGGATATTGTTCTCAAGCCTCCCCAGGAAAGGGGATGTAAGGGCTTGGGGGGATTGCTGGGGGAAAAGGAACTCCAGGTTCTTTTTCCCTGGTTCTTTGTTAAAAGCATGTGATGGTGGCAGAATTACTTAAATCCAAGGTACAAGAGAGAATTTGTGCCTGGGGAGTTTTTAACCTAAGCTGGTAGAATAAACTTAGGGGGTCTTTCATGCAGGTCCCCACATCTGTACCCTAGAGTTCAGAGTGGGGAGAGAACCATGACAGGGTGAGATTTGGTGGGGACTCTGTTCTGAGCAGCGGTTTGGTAAGGGGGCTGGGCCGGTTGGATATGGGCCAGAGAGTCTATGGGGCAGTCAGGGGATGGGGAATGGGGGCGTTGGATAGAGCGCGGGAGTCCCAGGGGGCCTGTCAGGGGGCAGGGGTGTGGCTAGGGGGCGGGGCAGTCGGGAGAGGGGGGTTGTCTCTGGAGGGAGCGGTCAGGGGACAAGGAGCAGGGGGTTGGATGCATCGGAGGTTCTGGAGGGGCCTATCAGGGCGAGGGTGTGGAGAGGGGTCGGGGAAGGCAGGGAGCAGGAAGAGTTGGATGGGTGGGGAGTTCTGGGGGTCCTGTCAGGGGGCAGGGAGCGGTTGGATAGGCATGGGAGTCCCAGGGGTCTGTCTGGGGGCGGGAGTGTGGATAAGGGTCAGGGCAGTCAGGGGACATGTAGGGCATAGAGTCCTAGGGAGGCAGTTACAGTGGGGGGGGAGTGTCTCAGGAGGGGGGCAGTCAGGGGACAAGGAGCAGGGAGGCTTAGATAAGGGGTGGGGTCCTGCGGGGACAGTTAGGGGCAGGGTCCCAGGAGGGGGACAAGGAGCAGGGGGGTTGGGAGTTCTGAGGGGGGCAGTCAGGGGGCAGGACTCCCTGGGCGCACACCCTAATGAAATGTGCTGTGCACGCCTATGATCCAAACCCAGTTTACATCAGTGTGACTGGATAGATCATTAACATATCACAACCACTTGAGGAAGACAGCAACCGAAGTCAGCACTCGGAACAACCTGCTCAGAAAGTTGGCCAGTTCAACCTGGGGTGAAAGCACCCGGATGCTTAGATCATCAGCCCTTGCCCTCTGCTATTCAACAGCGGATTACTGTGCTCCTGTCTCGTCTCACTCGAGGTTGGTTGACGTAGAGCTTAACAAAACTATGTGTATTGTTACTCTGACTTTAGCCATGGCAACAAAGGTGCCTGTATCGATACTTAGCAACATAGCACTGCCCCATATTCACCACGAAAAGGTCTCTGTCACGCTGCTTGCCAAGATCCGTGAGAATAGCAACCTGCCGTTGTACGCAGACCTCTTCGACCAGGTATGGGGCTAATTATAAATATTTGCACTGTAAAAAAGATACATCTACAATCTACAAGTCAAAGCATGAAGGGGCATAGGAACGTTTAGCTTATCTGACATGTAAATACCTTGCAACACCAGCTACAACAGTGCCATTCGACTGCCCCCTCTCACTTTCAGGTGACATTGTAAGTAAGAAGTGGTCAGCACTATCTCCTGTAAATGTAAACAAACTTGTTTGTCTTAGCAATTGGCTGAACAAGAAGTAGGACTGAGTGGACTTGCAGACTCTAAAATTTTACATTTTGTTTGTTTTTGAGGGAAGTTATGTGAAAAAAAAAATCTACATTTTTAAGTTGCACTTTCATGATAAAGAGATCACCTCATACAAGTACTGTATGTAGTGCAAATTTAAAAATACTATTTTTATCTTTTAGTGCAAATATTTGTAATTAAAATATAAAGTGAGTACTGTACACTTCGTATTCTGTGTTCTAATCAAAATATACACTGTATTTGAAAATGTGGAAAAACATCCAAAAATATTGAATACATTTAAATTGGTATTCTATTATTGTTTAACAGTGTAATTAAAACTGCGATTAATCATGATTAATAATTTTTAAAATCTAGTTAAACGATTAACTCAAAACAAATTGAGTTAACTGTGATTAATTGACAGCTCTAGTTGCCAGACTTTTAAGTTGTTTGTTATAAAAGGATGGAGTAAAGGTGCCATATCAATTGCACATATGTATCATTAAACTGATGATTTTACAAGGTTTAAAGGCTACAAAAATGTGGATTCCCACCATAAGGGATTTACAAAAAGCACCATTTATTTCCCTCAGATAGTTACACCTATCCATTTCAGAAAACCACTAACATTCCATTACACTCCAGTAACAAGATAATCAAAACAAACAAACCAAAAAAAAAACCCTTATCCTAGTATATATAGTTTAAAAACAAACAATTTGACTTGAATGGTTCTTACTCCAAGTGTTCCACACAGAAATTTGGGGTATACTGAGTCCCCAGAGAAAATTCATATAGGTGTCAAGAGACAGCAGTACAAAAACAGAGAAAGAATTTGGTATCTGTAGGGTTATGGGGAGAGAAGTGGGGAGGCAACATCCAGAGCAGTTTATGTACATAGGGATGTCCCTTGTATCCTCCTGAGAGATCATGATGAAACATTCCTAGAGATAGTCTGCAATCCTTTCGTGACTGTTTTTAGGGATGGCTGCCTTACTTCTTCCTCCATGATAGAATGGGACTGGAACAAATTGGAGGAGAGGAGGTAGAAGGGGTGAAGGATGGTGGGAACTAACAGAAGAGTCTGTGCCTACTAGAGAATTATTCAAAGCCCTGGAGAGGAGCAAACCCAAGATTCCCCGAGTCTCACCATTTCACTGTTGTCAACAAATAACTGAAACCAGGAGGTATAGTGCATCTCTCATCCTGCTGTACTGCTGGTCCACACAGAATATAACAATCTATGACTGCTAGCTCAAGTGGTCCATGCAGTGGATTTAAAGTTTTCTACCCTGCTGATGAACCATCTGGATGTCAATATGATGCTACAGGATTAAATTTTTTTGTTTGCTTTTTTAAAGACGTAGGAAATTGCACATAAGAAAGCTACATTAAAAGATTATTAAATGATAGAATTAAAATGGCCTGTGCAATCTTAATCCAGCTCTCTTGTGCATAAGTATTATGATAATCTTTAATTACGTGATAACATATTATTTTTTCCATTCAGTGCAGTGGATGGACCTAATCTGGAGATAAATCAAGGTTATGCAGTGAAGAAGACTGTTGTCTGTAGGACTCCTGTTTCATTTGTTGCAGAAACTGGAAGATGTGTAGTCAAGGAGGCAGGCGACTGCAGAAAGAGAATTGAGGACTTGTGGTTACAGCAATTGAATGCTGCCCTGGAGAACTGGATTCTATTCCTGCTTCTGCCACAGAGTTCCTATATGATGCTATGCAAATCACTTAACCCAAAACTGTTCACAGGTCATAACTAATTATGTAAAAAGAAAAGGAGGACTTGTGGCACCTTAGAGACTAACAAATTTATTTGAGCATAAGCTTTCGTGAGCTACAGCTCACTTCATCGGATGCATTCAGTGGAAAATACAGTGGGGAGATTTATATACACAGAGAACATGAAACAATGGGTGTTACCATACACACTGTAAAGAGAGTGATCAGGTAAGGTGAGCTATTACCAGCAGGAGAGCGGGGCGGGTGGGAGGGAACCTTTTGTAGTGATAATCAAGGTGGGCCATTTCCAGCAGTTGACAAGAATGTCTGAGGAACGGGGGGGGGGGGGGGGGGGGTGCGCGCGCCAGGAATAAACATGGGGAAATAGTTTTACTTTGTGTAATGACCCATCCACTCCCAGTCTTTATTCAAGCCTAGGTTAATTGTATCAAGTTTGCAAATGTGTGGTTGCTGGTATTTGCTTCAGGTTGGGGGGCTGTATGTAAGCAAGGACTGGCCTGTCTCCGTTGGAGAACACTTCAAATCTCTTTGGTCACTCAATTACAGACCTAAAAGTGGCAATTCTTCAACAAAGAAACTTCAGAAACAGACTCCAAGGAGAGACTGCTGAATTGGAATTAATTTGTGAACTGGATACAATTAACTTAGGCTTGGATCCCTGGTCTCTGGAGGGGAGTCTGGGCTCTGGACGGGGGCCTGCAGCTGGGCTTTGGAGAAGGAGAGGGTGCAGGTATATTGGCTGGAGGGAGACCCGCAGCTGGGCTCTGGGGGGAGGGGTTGTGGGTGACTGGCCCCCCAGCTGGGCTCTGTGGGGAAAGAGGGCAGAGAAACAGGAACTAGGTTGTCATAGGGGTTTCTTTAACTCTCTACTCCTGGGGGAATGTGTGTGTGTGCGCGCGCGCGCGCATCTGTATTTTTACAGATATACTTGCTGACAGGTATTTTGAAATAAATTACCAAAATAATTGAAACTAGCATGATTATGTAGTGTTAACTTGACAAATTACATTTGCAGAATTTTAAAATATTGTGTACAGAATTTTTAATTTTTTGGCACAGAATGCCCCCAGATATATACAATGAAGAGATAACAGTGCTGAAGAAGAAATATTTTCCAACAGCCTGAACTTTTACCTGACATGTCTATTTTCCCCTTGAGCTCAGTGGGACTACTGACATATGAAAGTGTTTGCAGGATCAGGGATTTAATCAGTCACATAATACAATTTAGCACGACAGTTTGTGGATATAAGACTAGTTGGATCCATTTGGCTTATAACACATATACTTTGTATTTTACGGTCACATTTTGCTGACAAATGTAGATGCTATCTTAAGATGTTGATATATATTTGGCTCTTTTGTAATCTCATGTTTGAAGAAATAAGTGTTGGGAAGGAAGTGAAAGGCATTTATAAAGCTGTTTTACTGTTCTTAAAAGGGAAGATTTCCAAAGACACAGATGGCAGTTAAGCACCCAGTCATTGGGAATGGAGCACCTAACCCCATTAAGTTTCTCCCAAAGCAATTATGTTACCAGACATTGGGTGAACACTAAAAAAAAAAAGCTGCATAGGAGACAACATGGCTAATTTATCACACATTTGGAAAATTTTGTATATCATTCCCTGAAACATTTAACAGGCTTCCCTGAACATCTTAAAATGCTATAAAGTTAACTACTTTCAGCACAATTACCAATTCTTAAAAAATGCTAGTGCAGTTTGCATTTTATTACATTAAACAATAAATGCAAATAGAAAGACAATGCTCATTTAAAAAATAAAGACTAAGCTAATTTGAAATGTCTGCTGAACACGCTAACCCCTTCATTTTATTGGTACTTGTCACTGTCAGAAACAGGATACTGAGCTAGGTGGGCCATTGGTCTGACCCAGTATGGTAGTTCTTATATTCTTATTGAAAAGATTTGTTGAGTTCATCTCTGTAGGAATAAAGCAATTCATTCTGGAGCCAATAGCACTGACACTCCCTAAATTGGCATAAAAAGGACTATTGCAGAGGAATTCTATACCTTCCTCTACAAGTACAGCAACATATTTGTGATTCATCCAACTCTGCAGGCCAAACTTTTAGAGACCCGCATTCTGGTTTCCTGTAATATGAGCACATAACTTACAGCTCATTACCATTTAAAAACCACACTCCAAAGAGGGGAAAAAAAAAACAAACAAACAAACAAAAAAAAACTGAGGAGGCTCATCCTCTCAGGTCCCAATCTTGCAATTCAGTGCGTACTTGTGGATCCCTGCTCCCACCAGGGAGCCCCACTAAGTTCCTTAAGAGCTGCCCAAGTACATCACATTGCAGGATCAAGACCTAAGGCCCCTCTCTCTGAAAACACTTAGACACATGCTTAACTCACATATGAAAATTAAGAATGTGTGTTTTCAGGATTGGGGCCTCACTTTGACATCACATAGTGATAAGGGTGTGAGGTAAAGGAAGGACAAGGCTTACAACAACATATGCGTCTGTTTGGTTGTAGTCTATTGTCTTTTAACATAAAGAGATTTCCCAGATGATATACTGTACATCAACTAGAGAAAGTGAGTAAGGCTATGTCTGCACTACAGAGACTATAAAAGCATAGCTACGGTGCTGTAACTATGCTGGCAAAATTCCATGGTGTAGATGCTGCCTATCGTGATGGAAGGGGTTTTTCTGTCATTGTAGGAACACCCTTACCCCGAGTGACAGGGTTAGGTCGGCATAGCTATGGCACTCAGGGATGTGGATCATGTACACCTCTGAGTGCCTTAGCTACATCAACCTAAATGTTAAGTGTAGACCAGGCCTAAGGCAGTAGCGTCTGCCTATAACAGTAATGGGATATAAGCACCTAAAGTAATCAGCACATGAAAATTATCATGTTACTGCTAAAGCAAAATCATTCAGCAGTGTGTTAAACAGAAATGAGATGAGAGTAAAGTGTTGCTGGTCTGAAGTCCCTCCTCCCACCAAAAAAAACCCCACCCCAGTTACTTGGGACTACACTTCTGTGTAAGGTTACAGTTGATTCAGAAGTGCATGGTCCAAAACTCCATTTTGGTGGAATTATCTGTGATGCTGACAGACCCGGTGCCAGCTCATGCCAAGGCCCCAGGCCTAACAGAACACTGTTAAATGCATGGGTGGAAACCAGTCTGGTTTACTTGGGGGTTAGTATAGTAAACACAGATATTAGTGTAATAAAAATGTATTTAGACTTTATGGAATGCTAGTAGGAGGCTGCGTTTATGAATCCTACTGATAATCTCTGTATCCATGCTATAAAGGTAATACTTATGTGTGTGCATTCTATAGCTGTAAAATGTATGTTCTGAAACTCTGGAACTCAACTGGGTGGGGTGGGAAATTAAAAAACACACTTTACCTAATACAAAATGCTAGATTCCTACAGAATGTGTCACCTGCTGATCATCAGGAAGGATTACTGAATCCAAATGAGCCACTGTAGAACAAAGACTCTGTCAATTGCTCCACCGCAAAGAGGTTATATGCAGAACTGCTCATCCCATCAGCTTGAACTCTACAGGGGGGGCATAAAAATCCCTTAACAGAAGGAATTGGGGTCTCTTTATGCTATCTGGACTCTGAGGGACAAAGATTCTTAAACATAAGCCAGAGAGCCCTATGCTGCTTGGCATGGATCAGCCCTAATGGATATACAGAGCTGCTTATTATACAGACGCTCCCTGGGTTACGCAAGGCCTGACTTACGCACATTCGCACTTACGGAAAAGGTTCCATAAGCCAGAAATAGGATTTTTGAGTTGCGGAAATGTTTGTGTAACGTATGGGTATACTTTTCTGACGCAGGCAAACTTCAAGTTACGCAAGGCTTTCCAGAACGGAACGATTGTGTAAGTTGGGGGGCATCTGTATAGCTTATATAACCCTTTAAAATCTAAGGCTGTATCTCATTTGTGTGTGTGCATTTCCTGTTTTAACCTTGTAAATAAGGATCTTATTTCTTTTCTTAGTTAATAAATCTTTAGTTAATTTATTACAGGATTGGCTACAGGCACTCTCTTTGATTTGAGATTGGAGTACAATTAACCTGGGGTAAGTGACCTGTCCTTTGGGACTGGAAGTAACCTGAACATTGTGATTTCTGGTGTAAAGTGACCATCTTATCACAGAGTCAAGCTTGCCTGGGTGGCAAGATAGATCGGAATGCCCAAGGGGCCCGTCTGTAACTCCATGTTAAGGCTGTATAGTGCTTGAGGTGTTTACACTTGTTACTGGGCTAGTGAAATCTAAGTACAGAACTCACAAACAGGTTGGGATTTGTGCCCTGCTTCTCAAGAGTCTGCCTGGAGGTTAGTATTCTCACTCAGGAGCCACTCCAGGTAACGTAACTTCATCCTCATAAAATACTTCCATCCACAGAATCAAAACAGATAATTCAGTAAAGTCTGTGACTCACATGTATTGTAATTTAATAACAAGTATTGAATAGCAATAGAATTTTTTTACACTAATTTCTAGCTGTCCAGCCTTGAAAAAAATTCAGCAAGTAATCATTTTGATAATGACATTAAAGCAAAGCTGTAATCCATGATGTGGACAAATAATATATTGGGGTTGAATATTTATTCTCTCAAGAATTTACTGAACAAGTTGACAAGCCAAAATAGAAAGTTTATAACTGCCAACACTGCAACTTCCACCTGGTATCTGGAAAGATAAAAATCAAGTTATGTTCCATCTCACATACCGTCAGCAGCAAATAAATATTCTGCAGTCAGAACTGAGCTGACAGTTTTGTTGCTGACGTATGAGGCAAAAAGGAATCCAGCTGTCTTTCCATTAATGGACACTGCTGACTGCAACCATGTGTTGCACTAACTGGGTTGCAAGGGCCTGAATATTCTTATTTCCACTCTTTTACATAAAACTGTCCTTCCTTTCTAGTCATATTATGTTATATAATATATCAATTTCACTGACAAGAGAACACAAGTCAGAATTTAGTTTAAAAAAGTCTGCACAGGAAAAAACAGTACATAGTCACGTTACGTTAGGCGCTAATTTTCTTGGCTTCTGTCTACAATATTTCTGCAGACAGACTTCCATATTCTTATTAACATTCTTGTTGATCGATATGGAAGAGACTGAAGAAAAAAAACAACCCACTAATGTGACTACAGTAAATAAGTCTACATTCCTGTGAGCTTTTAAAGTCAATACAACTTTGCCCTTACTGGAGAGTCCATGCTTTAGAACAGCATGACTCTTATTTAGAGAGACAGTGTGTCTCTGTATGTGGGTACACTATTACTTTCTAACCGAGGAAATAAACAGAAATTTGCGGAAGCATGTATGGCAAATCACTTTATCTAGCTGAAGCCTATCCAAGCCTTTATCTAGCTGAAGCCTATTCTAGCTTCTTCCAAGCTGTTGCATCACCCTAAATGCCATGTCTATATGAGAAGAGATGCTCTAAAACCCACTGCAAAATGCCAGCAAAACTTGCAAGAAACATTTTTTTAAAAGCTTCAGGGACAGTCACCTCACTTCCGAGTCATCTAATCTTTCTGTAGTGGTTCACTAATCGCCATTTCAAAATGGGTAATCCAATCATAAGCAATAAATAATTTAAGAGCAAGTCCACAATGACGAAGCTCCAACGGTAAAGTGCCGCTGTCACCTTTGCGCAAGGAAAGTAGTATAGTGCATGCTTAAGTTTAGTACTTTGCCCTGTACACCCCCATAACCCAGCCAACACGCACAGTAATCAGTAGAGCCCTGAAAATCCGCGGATAAGCGGATCGCCGATAGGATGCGGTATCCGCGCAGCACTCTAGTAATCACCAAGTATATTCAATAAAAGGCTCAACTGCTTGCTCTTCCGTTTTTCTAAGTTCAGAAGCTTGCTAAGAACAAACAGAAAGCCACTATGAGATGGATGAAATTGTTACCTTCTTGGCAAACGTACAGTTACCATGATGCATGCACTGGAGATAAAGCAGCAAAGTGACAACTAGTAAGTGATGTACTTACAGCGCGGGCTGGTGGGTGAAGGGGGTTATAAGCTTTTAATTCTGAGCAGAGGATACTGCTTTTATCGCAAGGCTACAGCGACAGAGGGCTGCCAGGCTGCTGGGGCCGGCATCTGAGGCGCAAGGCTATTTGGAGGCAAAAGGGCTGCACCGCGGCGGGTTTGCAAGGCGCTCCGGAGCAAGGCAGCTGCACCGGTCTCTGTGGCGGGGACGGGCTTTCATGCCGACGGGGGAGGTCTGCATGCACCGCTCGCTTGACTCGTGCCAGGGGCCGGGGCGCGCAGGGGGCCAGGCACCTACCGGGAGGACTCCCCGCTGAAGCTGCCGCCGTCCAGCAGCCGCACCTTGCAGAAGAGGATGCCGTTGACGAAGGGCACGGAGGAGAGCTCGTCCAGCTCCAGCTCCACGCGGAACTTGAACTTCTTCTTCTTCACCATCATCATGAAGGCCATGGGCGGGGGCCGGGGAGCCGCCGGGCGGGCCCTCAGCGCCTCGCCCCGGCCAGCCGCCGCCCGCCTGCCGCGCTCATGGCTGCTGGGACGGGCACGCCCGCCCCCTGCCCACGGTGCTGCCTACCCGGCTCCCAACGGCGCCTCCTACTGCCGCCCGCCCGACCCGCTTACATGGCAGCCACCGCCTCCCTTTCAAACCAACCCGCCTCCGCTGTCCGAGGGGAGGGGGCAGCGCCGCGCTGAGCCCCAGCCAGGGCTGCAAAGCCCGGCCCTGCCACCGAGCCGCTAGCCGCGCGGCCGCCGAGCGAGGCTCCCTTGGCGGGCGGGCGCCCCCAGCGGCCCCGGCCCGCCGCGCAGCCAGCCGAGAGGAGGAGGGAGAAAGAGAGCGGGAGGGCGCCTCAACGCACGAAACACACGGCGGGGTGCGGGGCGGAGGGAAGCGCTGGAGGCGGTGGCTGAACCGCCCGAGCGTGCCGCGCTGGCCCGGGGCCGGCGGCGGGGTCCCCAGACTGAGTCCAGCGCTCCGCCTGCGGCTGCCCCCCTGCGTCCTCAGCTCCCTGCTGTGCGCGGCGCTAACACCTGAAGCCCTGCCTGGGGGCACCTGCCGCGGGGGTGTGCGGTCAACGAAATCTTCAATCCACAGAAAACCTTCCCCGCCCCTGCAGAGCCCCCGTGATCGCTTCATGTATCCAATGGAAAGCATAGGGTGTGGGTGTGCGTGGGGGGGGGGTGTTTATCTACCCCTTAAAGTGCTGACAGCTGCTTGACCTAGCACAGGGGTTCTCAAACTGGGGGCTGGGACCCCTCAGGTGGTCACGAGGTTATTACATGGGCGGTCGTGAGCTGTCAGCCTGCACCCCAAACCCTGCTTTGCTTCCAGCATTTATAATGGTGTTAAATATATAAACAAATGTTTTTAATTTATGGGGGGGGCATCACACTCAGAGGCTTGCGATGTGAAAAGGGTCACCCGTACAAAAGTTTGAGAACTACTGACCTAGCATGCAGAGGTGAAAGTAAGCCAGTACGCCGTGTCAGAACCGACCAGCTTCCCCAGGTTGGCGCTTTAAAGGTTTCAGGGCTCCCCACAGCAGCTGGAGCCCCGGGCCCTTTAAAGCACCACCAGAGCCCTGTTGCCAGAGCCCCTGGGGTAGTGGTGGCAGGGCTTGGATGGTGATTTAAAGGGCCAGGGGCTATGCTGCTGCTGGGAGTCCTGGGATAGGTTATCACATCAGCCACACTATCAGAGACTCATGCACCTGCACATCTACCAATGTGATATGTCATTATGTGCCACCAATGCTCCTCTGCCATGTACATTGGCCAAACCTGACAGTCTCTACACAAAAGAATAAATGGACACAAATCAGACATGAAGAATTACAACATTCAAAAACCAGGTGGAGAACACTTCAACCTCCATGGACACTCAAATACAGACCTAAAAGTCGCAATTATTCAACAAAAAACTTCAAAAACAGACTCCAATGAGAAACAGCAGAACTAAAATTAATCTGCAAACTGAATACCATTAAATTAGGCTTGAATAAACACTGGGAGTGGATGAGTCATTACACTAACTAAAAACTATTTCCCCATGCTAATTTTCCCCCTACTGTTACTCACATCTTCTTGTCAGCTGTTTGAAATGGGCCATCCTAATTATCACTACAAAAGTTTTTTTTTCTCCTGCTGATAATAGCCCATCTTAATCAATTGGTCTCGTTAGAGCTGGTAGGGCAACCCACATTTTTTCATGTTCTCTGTATATATATATATATATATATATATTGTATTTTCCACTACATGCATCCGATGAAGTGGGCTGTATTTTCCACTACATGCATCTGATGAAGTGGGCTTTAGCCCACAAAAGCTTATGCTCAAATAAATGTGTTAGTCTCTAAGGTGCCACAAGTACTCCTTGTTCTTTCCACATAGACAACATTGGTGTTTCCAAATGCAGGCCACCATCCTACAAAGGCTATGCTTGCACTTTATGCCTGGGAGTAGACCCACTGAAGTCTTATTTAACATGGTCCCACCACTCAGCAGAGTTGACCAGCTGTGGAGGAAGCAGCAGGTTGTATCCCTTTCAGTAGCATAAAGCATGCTGCTATGTGCTGGTGATCTTTCAGTGTTTCCCAGGGCATTTTGTTGGTGTGGTGCAGCTCACTGACCCCACCACAGAAACAAAGCCCATTATTTTCCTAATGGTGACAATTCTTAAATGTAATATTCTGTAGAAGTTATAGAAAAATAAAACAGATTTGAGTTCAGTTAAAGCAGCGTTTCCCAAACTGTGTTCTGAGGAACACTGGTGTTCCACACGATGTGAATAGGTGTTCCGTGAAAGAAGCTAGAATTTAATTTTGACTCTTACACTTGATTTTTGTACTACTTTATAGGCGCTTTCCAGTTAGAAATTGTTAGTTCAAGTTATTCTAAATTTGTATTTTTGCTTTGTTTTATAAAATAAAATATATTTGAGCATAAGTAACGTAATTCTTTATTTGAAAAAACAAACCACTACAAAATAATATCATAAGTGTTCCGTAAAAGGCTAAGAAGTGTTCCGTGGCCAAAAACGTTTGGGAAACGCTGAGTTAGGGGGTTTCATTGTTCACAATTTTACTTTATTCTTGTGAGCAGATTAGCAGTTGAAACTTCAACTCTGAAACATCTAAACTCCTTGGAGCCCTAGGTTCAAATCTTGGCAGAGTCCAGTTCTTTATCTTTCTATAGCACCTTACTCTGTGTAAGGCTGGCACTTTACAACTACATATATTTTTGCCCCAATTTCTGACCCCTATATCCCTTTCTGACTCTACCACCTATCTTCCTGCAGTAAGTTACCAGTAACACATATCCAGGGCTTTGCTGGTTGGCTTCTCAGTGAAAGGGAAATCAGTGACATTTGAGTCTAGGTATAAGCTACGTAACTTGTTTTGATCACACATATACATCGGTCCTTGCACAAAGGGAATTGTACAACACAGCATTTTTTCCTAAGACTGAACATTTGCTCACTAGGAAGAACAACTTGTAAGATGGTGTAACACCACCATTTGGTGACACCTGCTGTAATATGTTATGCTGAACAAAACCTAGTTGAAGCTAGTGGGTGTAATATCAGCCAGGATAAATGTATAAAGCAATTGAGCCCCTTTATGAAATAGAGAGCTGGAACAATAGGAGCCTCTGCCACAAACTCAGGCCACATGTAAGGGTAGAGTAGAAATTGAGCCAGGGAGACCAAAGAGTTTACCAAGAGTCCGGTAACAAATACAGGAGTGATAGATTGATAGGACTGGAGCTGTGTGTGTGTGTGTGTGAAAATCATCCCAAACTCAGTGAAAGCAGTAGAGAGCCATGGGCAGCCAGAGGAGGTATAGTGTAACCCTGAGACAAAAGTTAGAGTGCTGTTGGGTAAAGTGTTGGCTGGAAAGATGTTTGGAAGCTATAGGAAGCAGGTTGGCTTACAGAGCAGGGGGACTTTCCTAGTCAGATAGTCTATAGGACAGGGGTTCTCAAACTGGGGGTTGGGACCTCTCAGGGGGTCACAAGGTTATTACATGGGGGGGTCACAAGCTGTCGACCTCCACCCCAAACCCCGCTTTGCCTCCAACATTTATAATGGTGTTAAACACATTAAAAAAGTGTTTTTAATTTATGGGGGGGGGTCCACACTCAGAGGCTTGCTATGTGAAAGGGGTCACCAGTAAAAAAGTTTGAGAATCACTGCTATAGGACAACTGAGTAAAAGCTGCAAGGAGCAGGGAGGCTGTGGTAAGGAAGCACCTGGTATACAGTAAAGAAAGCTGTTGCATTTATGTTGAACGGTTTTATTTCTGAGTTTGCTAAAGATTATTGGTGCAATTGAGAAATGGTGCCTTGAAGAGAGGTCCTGAACAGACTCTGGGTCTGCTGTTTAATTCTTCCTGCGCTGGGGATGAGCAGCCTACACAGGTCAAAAGGTTTCTGTTTAAAAACCATGCAAATTAAGATAAGGAAAATTCTATTGTAATTGAATGATGTACATGTAGGTCTGATGTGAGTAATCTACAATATTGGTAGAACTACAGTATAATTATTTTTTCCCCATATTATAGAATAAGCTTCTTGGGCCTGATGTAAAGCCCACTGAAGTTGATGGAAAATGTCCCCATGACTTCATTAGTCTTTGGATCAAGGCCTAGCATAGCTCAGTAAATCAGCTTCTTTACTGCTAGCATATGTTTATGTTCTCAGATTTGTGACTTGGAGAAAGTGTCTTTCATTTCCTTAGTATAGAGAAGATGGTGAGGTTATATCTTTTATTGGGCCCACTTCTGTTAGTGAAAGAGACAAGCTTTCAAGCTACACAGAGCTCTTTTGCAGGTCTGGAAAAGTGCTGTGTAGCTCAAAAACCTGTCTCTTTAACATATAGAAGTTGGTCCAATAAAAGATATCACCGCACCTGCCTTATCTCTAACATCTTTGGACCAACACTGCAGACATATCCATAGTAGGACCTTAGCCAAAAGACTCAACATTAAAAGTGTCAGAACTATGGATTTCTAGTGTATTTATAAAACCTTTAACTGTGAGGAAATCTCTTAAAATAGCAAGAGAGATCTTTATCTGAAGTAAAGAAAAAGTACTGTAGGCAAAATATAGCAACTTGATCAATATAAATGTACATTTGATTTAAAGCTTCACCTAATAATCTGTAAGAGTCAGAGCTCAACAGTTTTATTTTAGGGAAGCCTTATGAGTGCTTAATATATCGGATGCAATTCAAGCAGGTATTTATTGTGGCTAATCCAGAAAAATGTAATGGCTCCAGAGTCCCACAGTCATATTAGATAGGATTTAAAAAAAAAAAAAAAAAGGCAGGGCGGGGGGGGAAGAAGATAGATCCTCATGCTTCAGGTATAAACCCATCACTAAGTGATGGAGCCAGGAAGAAGTTTCCTCTATAAACAGGCTATTCCATAACTGTCCATGATTCGGTTTCTCACACCTTCCTCTGAAGCATTTAGTACAGTACTAGCAACCGTCAGACAGGATAGCAGACTAGATGAACACTGATGTGATGCAGCATATTAATGCCTATGTTTCTAAGTTTATGCACATTTTGCAAGTCAGAACAGTATTCACATAGTAATGGATTTTAAGTGTACTATTCCCCATAAAAATGAAGTTTAGTTTGAGACAGCTGAAGAAATTGCTAAGAATTAAAAAAAACTGGCTAAGGGACAACCTCACTACATTTAAAGCATGAATGTAAATGTAGAAGTAAAATATGCCTTAATGACTGAACTTCTTAGCTCATTTTAAAGGGTACACTATTAAGCCCCAACCCAGCAAACATTTATGCATGTTTAACTTTAAGCACCTGAGTAATCTCCAAAGTATCAGGACCTTAATGTTTTGCAGTTATTTCTAAAAAGTAAATTGTTTAAGGGTTTAATCTTGCAAGGTTCTAGGTGTCCTCAAACAGTGCTTTGCAAGAGGAACATCCTCTGTATTAGGGACTCCCAAATCCATAAGGGCCTGATCCTGCACAATTTAAGCCTGTGAGAGTTTTGCCATTGACTTTGGTGGGAGCAAGATCAGGTCCACTCAGCATATACCACCATAAACTAAGGATGATATGAATTTTACATTTCAATTTTACTTTTTACCTACTAGTTTGTTTATTTCTATTTTAGCTGGACTGCGATCACTACGTAAGTGAGTAAACCAGGGACTATACTGTGGGACTGATGGCTTTGATAACTGTCTGCCTAGCTCCAGACTGTCCTCTGCTCTGATTGGAATGTGTGAGCTGTAATTTGGTGAGCCTCCACAACAGTATGACTTATTTGTTCAACCAGGCTTTTAATCAATGTTTGTAACAGGGAATGTGTTTCTCTTAACATTTTTTTGGAGACAAAGCACCAGTGAGGTTTGGGGGAGGGTACAATTAATAATTTGTGATTAAATAAAATATTGAGTACAATGGTACTCCCTTTCTGACTCCAATAATGCAATGTACTTTCACTTAAAAAAAAAATACTCCAGTGCCAAGTGTTAGAATGTGAAAACTGGATGGAACTAAACCACAGAATTTAGTGTTTGATAGGGAAATATTTTTGATTTCCCTATTAATAACTTTGGGTAAAATCTTTGCATACTATAATTACCCTCTGTTTTCAGGATAATTACAAAACAAAGCATTTTCAAAGAAACAGACATGACTGACTAACATGGGTCTTGCCTAATGCAGAATTAAGAGATGAGGCCAAATTTAGTCCTGGTGTAAGCAGGCTACAACTTCATGACAGTCAGTGAATTTAGGCTAGGACTGATTTTGGCTCATGGAATAGGCACATTTCATAACTGTTTAAAAAAAAAGTATCAAGAAAGCCTACATATCCAACAAGAGTCATGATACCTGGTGCAGACACGGAATCATAAAATTCAGCTGAGTTGTCTCCCCACCACCAGGCTATTAAAAAAAGCTATATAAGCAGGCTTGTAGTCTTTAGATGAAGAGCTATAAATATACTAAAGTGGGTGGTATTGATGTACTTGAAATTTATTAATTCCCATGGGAGTCACTAATTAAAAGCTTTTACTTTACTAGATTAAATGTGTATTCTGCCAGACTCATATGAAATACATTGTTTTATCCAGTGTTAAAACCCTGTTACATTCAAAACAGCAAGTTAAGCATTTCATAAAATGATAGGTCTAAAAATAAATTATCCTTGGTAAAGGAGTTATTCAAGTTACAGATGCATCTTTTAGTCCAGTTACTCCTTCCTGACAACAGATCTAAACAGGGAGGCACTTCACTGCTTGAGCTTCCCTCTACTTACGCTTTTTCTCTTCCATACGCAACAGAGGACCTTCACCACTGCCGTCTTTGATGGTCTCTTGCTGCAGTCCTATCTTCTTCCCACATTTTGAAAGCTTTCAGTTCTGTTTCTATTGTGTTTCCATGTTATCCTTGGTCTCTCTCATTGCTTCTTGCCTGGAGGTTCCAGTCCATCACCTGTCTTGTTATTTAGACCTTTCCTCCATGTATGCCTGTGCCATCTCCATTTTTGTTCAGTAATTTCCTGTCCTAGCTGTGTTTGGTATCTTCCTCTTCCAGAGTTGATTTTTTTCTGGCCATCTGATATTGAGGATTTGTCTAAGGTAGCTGTTTATGAAAACCTTGAGTTTAGGTAATAAGATTTAAATAAGCCGTCAAGTTTCCGCACCATATAATATAACAATTGTGTTAAATATTCAGAGTTCAGTTTGGAGGGCAAGCTTTCTGTTTCTCCAGATCAGATTTGAGTTACGAAGGCATATCTGGGTTTCATGTCTATGATGTCTTCACCTCTTGTATACTTACAATGCTGCTAAGATATGTGAAATATCAGACCTCTTCTGTGTCAGTCCCAGAAAGTGTTATTGGGATTTCCTGTTGTGTGTTGATTCTCATGGTCTTCTCAGGCAGCCTAGGGCCCTAGAAATCATATAGCCAGCCCTGCACTCAGGAAATGTTTACTATAAGTTAGTTAGTACTGCAAGCTCGGGGGTCATAGGTCTTTGTAGCTTCCATAGGCAGAGCTTATTGCACACCCTGGGGGCTTCTTACATCCCAACATCTTCCTTCAGCCTGTATTACACCTCCCATCCCCTTTTTTCAGGGTGCCAACCACCAATTCTTTGATCTTCCATTAGTTGTAAGAGTGCGGAGGCTATGGCTGTGCTAAAGAGCTGGCAGGAGCTTCACGTGTACTCTATTTCACCCCTTTAGGTTTTCTTATTTCCCACTGAATCAATAGGGATCTATCCTTTGATGTTTAGTCAGTCATTGTTAGGGGTGGAAATGGATTGTATTTATGCCCACTGACTCATTACAAAGTAATTTAGGGAAGTCATTTACACTTTTACCTAGTTAGCGTCTCAGCTGTCCCATCTGTAAAATGGGGACAAAAGGGATATTGGTGATGCTTAGCCCAGTGTTTGTAAAGTGTTTCAGATCCTTCAATTAAAAGTGTAAATTACTACTAAATCAACACAAGCCTGTAACAGTGGGGCATCCACCTCTTGCAAGCACCCCTGGTCAAGTGCATGTACTTGCACCCTCTCAGTTTGTGGTGACCTCTGTCAGTGGTTTCTCAGGTGGGTTTTCAGTGACTCAGCATAGGTGCTGGAACTAGGAGTGCAGCAGCACCAGTGTTCCCTCTAATTTTTTAGATCCATCTGTGGAATTAATTTTGTTATGTGCACCAGTATGGAGGTGGTGTGATGGGGTTGGGGCTGAGGGGTTTGGAGTGGGCTCAACTGGGGCCAAAGGTGAGGTTCAGGGGGTATGAGGGCTCCAGCTAGGGGTACAGCCTCTGGGAGGGGGTCAGGCATGAAGGGATTGGGGTACAGGAAGGGGCTCAGGCAGAGATTGCAGTGCAGGGGGATGAGGGCTCTGGCTGGGGGTGCAGGCTCTGGGAGGGGGCCAGGCTGCCCCAGAGCTGTGGCAGGGAAAGAGGATTCTCCCCACAGAAGCCCTGGCAGGGCAGGGCAAGGGGTGCCTCTCCCCCGGCCATCGCAGCCCTTTATAGCCTGCTGCACAGCCGCGCAGCTTAGAGAGAACTTAGAGCAGCACTCACTGGTTTGAAGTGGTTTCTATTATTTAGAGAGTTTACAGTTTTGTTTAATGGCTTTTAGTCCCCCTGCATAAAAATTGTTCCTGTGCACCTATATGATTCAGCCTTCCAGCCAAGTCTGACACAGTCTATAAATGAAAGACCAGATCTCTTCTGGGTTATACAGTCCTCCAGGGCCCTATCCCAGTACCCCTCTGTTGGTATCTCTGTAGCCTTCCCCAGGCTCAGTCTTTAAATAGTCCTAACTCTAGTATGGGGCCATATACCCAGGGCTTCCACCCTGGTGACCATCTTCCTTAAGCCCTCCTTGGGCTCAGTCTTTAGTCAGTCCCAGCAGCCAGCTAGGAGCTCCTCCTTTGCTCCCCTTAGTCCCTGCCAGCCACACAGTCTCTCTCGTTCCCCAGTCCCTGCAAGCAACTCATCTGTGCACGGTTCTGCTGCTCCACCAGCCACAATCCTCACTACTCCAGCTTCAGACAGCAATTGAGTGACTTTGGCCCTGCACCTCCTTTTATGCGAGTCTGCTGGGCCCTGTGTGGCTGCTCCCTGTAGCCTCCCTCATTGTTTGCTTCCCTGCAACCACTCTAAGCCACTTGGAGGACTTTTCTTTTGCTCTTCTCTTGGACGGGGTGTGGTAAGAGCCTAAGGCCTCCAGGGGCCTCAGACCCTGGTACACCCCATCACAGAACCATTCTGCATTAATATTTTAAACCACAATGTATTGGTTCAATGACATTCTGCACTAATCTGTGGTATCAATTCCCCTCTTAGGCTTGATCTCCTCTTAGCCCTGGTCTACACTAGGACTTTAGGTCGAATTTAGCAGCATTAAATCGATGTAAACCTGCACCCGTCCACATGATGAAGCCCTTTATTTCGACTTAAAGGGCTCTTAAAATTGATTTCCTTACTCCACCCCTGACAAGTGGATTAGTGCTTAAATCGGCCTTGCCAGATCGAATTTGGGGTACTGTGGACACAATTCGACGGTATTGGCCTCCGGGAGCTATCCCGGAGTGCTCCATTTGACCGCTCTGGACAGCACTCTCAACTCAGATGCACTGGCCAGGTAGACAGGAAAAGAACCGCGAACTTTTGAATCTCATTTCCTGTTTGGCCAGCGTGGCAAGCTGCAGGTGACCATGATGGAGTCCCAGAATCGCAAAAGAGCTCCAGCATGGACCGAACGGGAGGTACGGGATCTGATCGCTGTATGGGGAGAGGAATCCGTGCTATCAGAACTCCGTTCCAGTTTTCGAAATGCCAAAACCGGTGTCAAAATCTCCCAGGGCATGAAGGACAGAGGCCATAACAGGGACCCAAAGCAGTGCCGCGTGAAACTGAAGGAGCTGAGGCAAGCCTACCAGAAAACCAGAGAGGTGAACGGCCGCTCCGGGTCAGAGCCCCAAACATGCCGCTTCTGTGATGAGCTGCATGCCATTTTAGGGGGTTCAGCTACCACTACCCCAGCCGTGTTGTTTGACTCCTTCAATGGAGATGGAGGCAATACGGAAGCAGGTTTTGGGGACGAAGAAGATGATGATGAGGTTGTAGATAGCTCACAGCAAGCAAGCGGAGAAACCGGTTTTCCCGACAGCCAGGAACTGTTTCTCACCCTGGACCTGGAGCCAGTACCCCCCGAACCCACCCAAGGCTGCCTCCTGGACCCAGCAGGCGGAGAAGGGACCTCCGGTGAGTACCTTTTAAAATACTATACACGGTTTAAAAGCAAGCATGTGAAAGGATTAATTTGCCCTGGCATTCGCAGCTCTCCTGGATATACTCCCAAAGCCTTTGCAAAAGGTTTCTGGGGAGGGCAGACTTATTGTGTCCTTCATGGTAGGACACTTTACCACTCCAGGCCAGTAACACGTACTTGGGAATCATTGTACAACAAAGCATTGCAGTGTATGTTTGCTGGCGTTCAAACAACATCCGTTCTTTATCTCTGTGTTATCCTCAGGAGAGTGAGATATAATCCATGGTCACCTGGTTGAAATAGGGTGCTTTTCTTCAGGGGACACTCAGAGGAGCCCATTCCTGCTGGGCTGTTTGCCTGCGGCTGAACAGAAATGTTCCCCGCTGTTAGCCACAGGGAGGGGGAAGGGTTGAGGGGGTAGCCATGCGGTGGGGGGAGGCAAAATGCGACCTTGTAACAAAAGCACATGTGCTATGTATGTAATGTTAACAGCAAGGTTTACCCTGAAAGAGTGTAGCCACTGTTTTATAAAATGTGTCTTTTTAAATACCGCTGTCCCTTTTTTTTTCTCCACCAGCTGCATGTGTTTCAATGATCACAGGATCTTCTCCTTCCCAGAGGCTAGTGAAGATTAGAAAGAAAAAAAAACACTCGAGATGAAATGTTCTGAGCTCATGCTGTCCTCCCACACTGACAGAGCACAGACGAATGCGTGGAGGCAAATAATGTTAGAGTGCAGGAAAGCACAAAATGACCGGGAGGAGAGGTGGCGGGCTGAAGAGAGTAAGTGGCGGGCTGAAGAGAGGGCTGAAGCTGAAAGGTGGTGGCAGCGTGATGAGAGGAGCCAGGATTCAATGCTGAGGCTGCTGGAGGATCAAACCAGTATGCTCCAGTGTATGGTTGAGCTGCAGCAAAGGCAGCTGGAGCACAGACTGCCATTACAGCCCCTGTGTAACCAACCGCCCTCCTCCCCAAGTTCCATAGCCTCCACACCCAGACGCCCAAGAACGCGGTGGGGGGGGCCACCTGTTGGATCATATTAAAGAAGTTCTGTATTAAAATCACAAATGAGTTTGATTCCCCATAGTTTAAATTCCAGGGTATTACTAATTAAGAGGTCTCTTGGGTTTTGGTACTGTTTCTCTCCCTCTATGTGTGAAACTTAAAAGCTGCTAATTGTGTTAGTACATTCTAAGACAGAGTCTGTTCTCAAAGCAATTCACAGAGACTCAAAGCAATACTCTAACAACAGAAACAGCACCCAGAGACTCCTCGCCCTTTTGTTGTATTAACAATTGTGATTAAAATAGAGATAGAGGATGTATGTGGATGGATGCTTGGTGTGGATAATAACTGAATGATCAGGGAGGTGCCAGCCTAAGAATCCAGTGTCCATCGGCTGAAGAAGGCGTCAAGTGGAAATAACCAGAGGACCCCCGGAGGGCAGACTGGAATCCACCCAACAGCCTCAAGAATGGGAGAACCAAAGAACAAGATAACATCTAGCAGCACGGAGCCGTCAGGAATGTGCCATCTGCTGATTGATTCAGCAACAGCATGATGAAGCAATTCCCACAGACTGGCCTAGGAAGAAATTCCTATAAAAAGAGACTCTAAAAAGTGAGAACTTTGGGGTCTGATTCTGCAAACCAACTTCCAGGAGCATCAGATGAGCATCTGACAAGGCCCTGCTCCCTCCTCATGTCCAGGCCACCTGGCCAGTGGCTTGGCATGAGCAACTCTAAGGCTGGTAACTATGATAACAACCTTGCAGAACCTGTGTGTGTGTGTGTGTGTGTGTGTGTGTGTGTGTATATGAATGAATGTGTGAAGAAATATGAGATTGAATGGAATGTTATAGTTATAACTAACTGCTTACTATGATTCTTTCTGTATTCACAATAAATGTGGTATTTTGCCTTTTTCCCTTTAATAAGATCCTGCTGGTTTTTAATTTATTGGTATAACACACCGGCCAACCAGCCACTCCGCCACAGAGGATTGCCCAAAAAAAAAAAGAAGGCTGGCATTCAATAAATTTTAAAGTTGTAAACTTTTAAAGTGCTGTGTGGCATTTTCCTTCCCTCCTCCACCACCCCTCCTGGGCTACCTTGGTAGTCATCCCCCTATTTGTGTGATGAATGAATAAAGAATGCATGAATGTGAAGCAACAATGACTTTATTGCCTCTGCAAGCGGTGATCGAAGGGAGGAGGGGAGGGTGGTTAGCTTACAGGGAAGTAGAGTGAACCAAGGGGTGGGGGGTTTCATCAAGGAGAAACAAACGGAACTTTCACACCGTAGCCTGGCCAGTCATGAAACTGGTTTTCAAAGCTTCTCTGATGCGTACTGCGCCCTCCTGTGCTCTTCTAACCGCCCTGGTGTCTGGCTGCGTGTAACCAGCAGCCAGGCGATTTGCCTCAGCCTCCCACCCCGCCATAAACGTCTCCCCCTTACTCTCACAGATATTGTGGAGCACACAGCAAGCAGTAATAACAGTGGGAATATTGGTTTCGCTGAGGTCTAAGCGAGTCAGTAAACTGCGCCAGCGTGCCTTTAAACGTCCAAATGCACATTCTACCACCATTCTGCACTTGCTCAGCCTGTAGTTGAACAGCTCCTGACTACTGTCCAGGCTGCCTGTGTACGGCTTCATGAGCCATGGCTTTAAGGGGTAGGCTGGGTCCCCAAGGATACATATAGGCATTTGAACATCCCCAACAGTTATTTTCTGGTCTGGGAATAAAGTCCCTTCTTGCAGCTTTTGAAACAGACCAGAGTTCCTGAAGATGCGAGCGTCCTGTACCTTTCCCGGCCATCCCACGTTGATGTTGGTGAAATGTCCCTTGTGATCCACCAGAGCTTGCAGCACTATTGAAAAGTACCCCTTGCGGTTTATGTACTCGGCGGCTTGGTGCTCCGGTGCCAAGATAGGGATATGGGTTCCGTCTATGGCCCCACCACAGTTAGGGAATCCCATTGCAGCAAAGCCATCACTATGACCTGCACATTTCCCAGGGTCACTACCCTTGATATCAGCAGATCTTTGATTGCGTGGGCTACTTGCATCACAGCAGCCCCAACAGTAGATTTGCCCACTCCAAATTGATTCCCAACTGACCGGTAGCTGTCTGGCGTTGCAAGCTTCCACAGGGCTATCGCCACTCGCTTCTCAACTGTGAGGGCTGCTCTCATCTTGGTATTCATGCGCTTCAGGGCAGGGGAAAGCAAGTCACAAAGTTCCATGAAAGTGCCCTTACGCATGCGAAAGTTTCGCAGCCACTGGGAATCGTCCCAGACCTGCAACACTATGCGGTCCCACCAGTCTGTGCTTGTTTCCCCGAGCCCAGAATCGGCGTTCCACAGCATGAACCTGCCCCATTAGCACCATGATGCATGCATTGGCAGGGCCCATGCTTTCAGAGAAATCTGTGTCCATGTCCTGATCACTCACGTGACCATGCTGACGTCGCCTCCTCGCCCGGTATCGCTTTGCCAGGTTCTGGTGCTGCATATACTGCTGGATAATGCATGTGGTGTTTAATGTGCTCCTAATTGCCAAAGTGAGTTGAGCGGCCTCCATGCTTGCTTTGGTATGGCGTCCGCACAGAAAAAAGGCGCGGAATGATTGTCTGCCGTTGCTCTGACGGAGGGAGGGGCGACTGATGACATGGCTTACAGGGTTGGCTTCAGGGAGCTAAAATCAACAAAGGGGGTGGCTTTACATCAAGGAGTATTTCAGGCAGGACTTCACGGAGGGTTCCAATAAGAAATGGTGCACCTAAGTTATTATTCTTATTGGAACAAGGAGGTTAGCCTGGCCTCTGATTGATATATGGCTAGATTTACCTTGCTGCACCTTCTCTGTGAGTGACTGCAGTGTGACCTAGAGGAATGAGTCCCCTAGACGGGGGAGGAGGCAAATGAGTACAAAACAAATCTGGTCTATTTCTTGTTTTGATCCACTCCATCTATCTTTTACATCTTTGGCTGGCAGCAGACGGTGCAGAAGGACTGCATGCCATCCACATCTCATGGCTGCTCGGCAGAAGACGGTACAATAGGACTGCTAGCAATCCATATTGCCTGCCTGCTCACCATAAGACGGTTCAATAGGACTGACTGCAGGACTAAAGACAATGACCTGGTCAAGTCACTCCAAATTTAGTCTCTGCACCCATGTCTGCCCAGGCGCTCCCAGCCGACGCGGCCAGGAGCACCTCGGACATGACGAGGATGGCTACCAGTCGTATTGTACCGTCTGCTGCCACAAGGCAATGGGTTGCTGCTACTGTGTAGCAATGCAGTACCGCGTCTGCCAGCACCCAGGAGACATACGGTGACGGTTACCTGAGCGGGCTCCATGCTTGCGGTGGCATGGCATCCGCACAGGTAACTCAGGAAAAAAGGCGCAAAACGATTGTCTGCCCTTGCTTTCACGGAGGGAGGGAGGGAAGGGGGGACTGACGATATGTACCCAGAACCACCCGTGACAATGTTTTAGCCCCATCAGGCATTGGGATCTCAACCCAGAATTCCAATGGGCAGCGGAGACTGCGGGAACTGTGGGATAGCTACCCACAGTGCAAGGCTCCGGAAGTCGACTCTAGCCTCGGTACTGTGGAAGCACTCCGCCGAGTTAATGCACTTAGAGCATTTTCTGTGGGGACACACACACTCGAATATATAAAACTGATTTCTAAAAAACCGACTTCTATAAATTCGACCTTATTCCGTAGTGTAGACATAGCCTTAGAAGTTCGGTCAACATAGCTACATTGGTCAGGTGTGTGAAAAACACATCTTCTAAAGTGCCAATCCAATCCACAGAGTAGATACAGCTAAGTTGATGGAGGAATGTGTCCATTGACATAGCTACTGTCACTCAAGGAGGTGGTGTTCCTACAGCAATGGAAAAACAACTTCCATCAGCATAAGCTGTATCTACACTGTGGGGTTATGCTGGCATAGCCATGGTTACTTAGCTATGCCAGTATAGCCTCCGTAGTGTAGACATACCCTGAGTTAGACTAGTGAAAATCTGGAATCACTCCATTTGCAGCAATAGGCTTAATTCTCTACTACTTTATCTTGTGTAGTTATTTACACCTGTGCAAAGTGGATATAAAATGGAGGTAAAATGCACTTAACCTTACTGTCATCTGTCAATGACAGTAACTAGGGTTGGTGTCATGGGGTATCAAGTCACATGTGGTCAAAGGAAAGGGCAGAGGCAATACTCAGCCTTTTAGGTCCTATGCTGATGACCCTTACTATAAAACAATAGTCAGAGCAGCATTGCCCAATGGCCAGAGTCAATAAAGGCACCTACTTCTGGGGTACCATGTAACCTATTGGCTCATTGAGGAAGTGGGGTACTACCTAGAGGTGTATGGTACCAAGGGTAAGGTGACTCAGGCCCTCCCTGCCCCTCCAAGTCCCAGTCCAGGGCCCTGGTGGGGATGCTCACCACTGAGTCAGCAGGGATCCTCCCAAAACACACTAACTGGTTCACTTACTGGAGAAAAGTCTAAGTCCCCTGGGCTGCTTCTTACCCTTTCTCCCTCAGTAATGCTCCATGGTTCCCCCAAGTCTCTGGAGTCCTCAAGTGGCCTAGCTCCTGCCAGCACAGTCTCTTCTCCTGGGGTCCATCTGGAGTGCTGCATGCCATTGTGCTGTAGTCCAGGCCTGAAAAGCTCACTGAAAAGAGTCTACATCCTCCCTCTTCAGCAACCCACCCAGACTGAGTTGGGCTGCTTCCTTTTATACTCTGCCTCCAGGCTGAGCATGCCCACCAGAATCAGGGGGCAGGGCTTCCTCAGACTGCAAAGCATAGTTAACCCTTTGGGGGCTGGTGTGGGGTAGGTAAACCCCATCACAGTTGGGTTCAAGGAACCCTTTCTATAAATAAATAAAATGTCAAGCCCCCACCAAACCTTGCTCTGTCTCCCAGGATTTAGGGAATTAAAAATTTAAATCCCACGGACACCTTTACAGGCATTTTTTCCCCACTTGCAAGCATACAGGAGCCCTTGGGAATGTGAAACCAAAAATACTTTTTATTTGGGAAAGTTACAACAATCATATTTATATAAAAAGAGCAAACCCCAAACAGTATTAGGGGTATGGCTTAGCCCACAATCCTAACTATTTATTACCTGATTTATTGCAGTGCAGAACTCATAATCACAAAACAATCCCTGCCCACCCCCCCAATGCCTTTTTCATGAATCCAAATAGACTCAGTGGTGGTGAAGAGGTTGGCTCCGTTCCAGTTCAGCAAAGCCCACACCACCAGATCCAGTTGTAACATACACCTCACTAGTCTGTATTCACTTGGTTAGCTATACCATCTCAGCTGCTGCCCAGTCCAGTTCACCATCACTACACTTCATTATGTAGGCCTGAGTCCAACCACCCATATGCCAGACTTCCTCCTAGAATCCTCCCAAACTGTGGCTGCTGTAGCCCTTTGTTTGTGGTACAGTGTGGGAAAACTTGACTGTCCACCAAACTTGACTATCCAGAGGACAAATAAAGTTGACCCATGGGATCGTGGAATACTTTTGGCAGCTCCCAGAGCATAAGTCCAGTGGGGTTGCATCTATACTGCAAAGCAATAGAGCTTGAACTTTGGGTCCTGGCTTTACTCAGCCTCAGCCTCTCCACCCCTGTGAGTATGTCTACATAGCAATGTAAGCCCAGCTTGGGCCGGGACTGAAGCCAAACCCTCCTTGCCTTCACACACCAATTGTGCTAACCTAGGGCTCAGATCCAGGGTCTCGGGACCTTGCAGGTCTAGAGGGTCTAAGCCCATGGTAAGCAGGGACCTAGGGTCTGACTCCTATTGCTTTCCTGTGTGCACATGGCCCTGGCTTGACTCGGGTCCTGGAAATCCTCCAGATGTATCCCAGAGTTCCCAGTGGCAGAGGAGCAGCACTGCAGGCAGCCAGCAGCACCATTGCTGCCTAGCTGAGCGCGGTTCAAGCCTGCCAGGAGCAGGGAGCAAAGCTTATATGCAGGAGGCAGCTCCCAGACATGGAATGTTGTGAGTCATCCCTCCCCCAGCTGTGCTGAACCGGAGCCCTACTGCTCCCCCCTGCGTGCAGGGAAACACTTGGTCCCAGCTCTGCTCTCTGGTCCTTGTTCCTGGGTCCCCCTACCCCTCCCTAGGGATTTGTGGGCAGGGGCACCCAGGCTGCATGGACTGTCAGGGTGGTGAGTGGGAGCCAGTCCCAAACCTTCCCCACAGCCTCCCACAGATCCCGTATCCCTGCCTCCTGGGGTGCAGCAGGGGCAGGGATAAGGGATCCCCAGAGGGTACTGGAGCATATTGCACTCCAAGCCCTAGGGATGCACTTTAACGCTCTGCAGCAAGTAGCAGCCAGGCTGGGGTGTATGTGTGTTTTTCCTCTGAAACCTACATTTTATGTCAAACTTCAAAACAAACAGACAAAAATAAATAAAAAACAACCAAACAAAAATATTTAATATCCTATTTCAAAAATTAAGAATTGCAAAGTTTCATTTTAATAGGCTGGAGGCTGATGTCTTAATTATCCTCAGAATAGGTGCACACAGGCATTTTCCTGCCAATGTGACTCAGCCTAGAGGTGGAGAGACCAATTCTCAGATTAGACGGTAGTTCAGTATAAAGTCTTCTCCAACTGCAGTCATTCTACTGAGCCAGCCACCAAAGGAACTAATTATGCTCCTTATGGGCACCTGAGTCCCATCAACAGCACCAGCACAGTTAGGAAACAGGATGGGCAGTAAAGTTTCCCCACAGTGTATCATGTTCCTAGGGCTAGAGTGTGACAGGGGGCCCTCGGCAGTTAGGGATATGTTTACTTTGACTCAGGTCTGTGCACTGCAGTGTGTACACCAGAGCCTTAGGTTTGAACACAGGTCAGAAATTTCTTAACTTAGGGTTAAAATGCAGTGTAGATACTCAAGTCTGACTCAAGTTCCACATTGCAGTGTAAGGATGATTTGTCAACTCCTTTGGCTTAATTTAATCAAAAGCTTTCCTTTGTGCCGTAGTGTCTTTGAACTCATATGTTCCCAGGACTTTAAATAAATTATAGCAAGGTGCTGTTACTACACAAACCTGTATGTATTTTCATTAGCTACAGTATTATTTGATTGATTTAATATACATAAGGAGAAAACATTTCATGTGTAAAAATCAGTGTCTAAGGCCTGGTCTACACTGCAGAGTTAGATCTAACTATGTAAGTGTCTACACTAAAATTTGATGCCTGCCAATGTAACTACCCCACTATGCTGACTTAATAACTTCACCTCCTTAAGAGGCATAGAGTCATTATTGATAGGTTGATGCAGTGTCAATGTAGACAGTGCATTGCTTACATCGACTGTTTCTGTCTTTCAGAAGCCATGCCACAATGCCCTATGCTGACAGTACAATCAGTGCAAGGACTCCTGATGAGGACACACACTACCAACACAAGGAGCATAGTAGGGACACGGAAAAGTGAATTACTGTGGCGGCTGTATGCCAACATTACATAGGTCGACATAATTTTGTAGTGTAGATATGTCCTAAGTGTAGTAATTTAAGAAAATGTAGTGTCTACTTTTGTACAGTTAGGAAAATGTCAATGCCAACAGATTCCTGTGAGTATTTACATGCAATTTTATTACTCATATGGAAATGATTAGGTGATGTTGAGCACAGGAATGACTTATTGGCTCAGCTTGTAAATTAAAGTTGCCTGAGGTCAACTTTAATTTATGATCCAGATGTTTCTATGTTCACTTTGGGGCAACTCTAATTCATACACTATATAGCACAGTACTTGTTATATTATCTTACACAGTACACCAGAAGAAATAACTAACAATGACCTTGCTTCAAAACACTTTATAGCTTTATAACGTCTTCTGTTGCTGCAGTGAAAACATAGAGGGATTGAATCCCGTCTCACCTTTATTGGCGTAAATCAATAGGTGTAGGTCTATGAAAGTTGATGGAATTACACCAGTATAAAACTGGTGAGAGGTCAGATGCAAGCCTGTCATATTAGAAAAATTGTTTAGTAGCACTGCTCAAAAAAAAAAGTTCTTCACACCTGATGTAGAGCATTCTGTGATCGTGCAAAAAATAATTAGCCTTTGCATAAATGATAGATAATGTGGAATAAATAACATACAACTTGTATTTAAAGATTAATGCATGTTGTGGCTCTTGTATTACATAAGCTTTGGGGATGACAATATATTTTCTGTGGTAATGCACTCCAAGATGTTGCAAGAAATAAAGTCATATCTTGCTAAAGCAGCATGGTGTTGGCCTTACACCTGGGCACATTAACAATAATCAAAGGAAGGACTAATTAAATGTGTTCCTTAATGAATAGCAGTAGAAACCCAGTCCTTGTTTTGGCCTTTACGATACAATAAAAGTAAAATAAATAAAAAGAATCAATTAATGATGATGGCAAAACCATAAGTGTTACCATTCCTAAATTCTGAAATGCAACCTCAAATGGTTGTGGCAGGGTAGAGAGGCCCTCTAAAGCATGGGTAACAGGCAGGGAGCTGACTCATTGTGCATGTCTCTTGCTGGCATGGAACGGTAGAATAAAATGAAAGGGCTGAAGTACCCTGTTAAATGAAATGGGGTAAACTACAACAGAGCCAACTCAAACAAATGTGGGGCCCTCTGCAGAAACAATCAGTTGGACCCAAGTATTCGAGATTTAGTGTACGACCTTCTCCCCAGCTTTCCTCAGACTGCTATGATGCCACAGCAGATAGGGGCAAATAAGGAATGTGTCCAGAACTGGGGTGTGTATTTTTCCCTTGGGGTATCATGCTCTCTCCACAGAGCTCTCAGTCAGCACAAAACATCTTGTACTCCACAGCTGGTAGCACTGGAGCATGAGTAGTAAATGTTCTACTGTGATTTCAACATGTTTCCCTAGTAATGTAAGGCTCCAATGATCTCTTTAACCCCTAGAGAGCCTTGAACTGGGGACCATGTCTTCTCTGCTTACACAGCACCTAGCACCATGGGGCCCTGTTTGGATGGTAAACTCTGAGTACTACCAGAATATAAATAATAAATAACAGTAATTGAGTGAACCAGCCCTGAAACCTGGAGTTCTATATTTCCTTAGTATGCAGTGTTGTTGTAGTCATTTTTGGATTGCATTGTTCTGTACAAGGCAGATACCAGATGTTAAAGGATGTATCAGATGTTAAAGGAACTTTTTAGCTTGAGCAGGGACTTTGGCTTTTCTGTTTGCTCATGCTTCTTGTTAGCACATCCTCCTTCACCCCCTCTCTGATTGTGGTTTTGATTTGTTAAAGCTGATTAATTTTCCTCACCGGACAATAGAAACTTTGGAGAAAAAAACTTGATTGATTACATTTTGTTTTGCCATTGGCCCATGTGAATTGCCTTTGAGAGCTTACAATGGTCTAATGTGTCTTAGATTTCCAAAAGGCAGATGCATGGTTCATGCTGTGTACTCAGATACACAGCTAAGTTAGAACACACACACATAGGTTAGAAAATCAGAAAATGACCTTAAAATGCAAGTCAGACTGGATAAATATGTCAGGGCAGACTGCAGTAGATTAAGATTCTATTTTAAAGCTAGTTTATGATCTCAAACACATTTTTCAGATTCTGATTATAAATAAGCTAAACAAATATAGTGAATGCAATCCCTGGGCCAACTCTTGCACTCTCTTGTGCATGTGGTACTTGGGAGCAGGGTGGATAACAGTACAGGAATCCCCTTCCCTACATGTATGCAGCAGCTAGACAGAATGTTAACAGTGTTTCCTTCAGTGCTAGGTGAGTAACCTGGCTAATAGACTTAGTAATGATCCAGGTGGGATATGGTCTGCTATTTTGGTGGCATGGCCAGACCCCTGGCCATTCTGTCCATATGCTGCCCTTGGCAGCAGGTTCTGGAGATATATGTGTACAAATTATTCCCTTTTGGAATAACAATAAGGAGTGTTGCTGAACCCGTTGCTTCCAGAATAAGCAAGCAGGATGGCTTGTGGATCCTCTGCTTGACTACTCTTACTCCATTCTTTCTCCAATGTAGTAAAGAATTTTAAGGACAGGGTTTTCTCCTGTCACAAAATAGAACCACATTATTTGCAAGAAAATTATCATTACTGACTTTTGAATATAATAGAGGTATGAAATAATTGGGAAGAAAACACTACTTCCTCAAGTACACATTTCAGTATACTTAGTTGATACAGCATTGCAATTACATTTACCCAAGGTCCAATCCTGCAACCACTTATGCTTGGCCATAAGTTTGACTTTAATCACATGAGCAGCTGTGTTTAAAGTAAAGCACAAATTTACAGAATTGGGGCCTCAATGACTATAAGAAAGACCTTTTGGTGCATGCTTCATGTAGTAAGAGTAAGAAAAGCAATACCACTCCACTTAACAGTAAATGTCACCATGTTTGAGTATTGATCTTATTGGTCATTCTTCATTTGGATCTTCCATAACTTGTGACAACGTTCCCGCTATATTAACTTATAAATTGCAGCCTCTTGGCAGTGGCAAAATTCCAAATAAAATAAGTCTGGGTTAGTATCTCAAGTCCTGAGCCTGCTTTCATTGAAATCAATGACAAAAACTGTCATTTATATTGGGACCAGGTACATCCTATTAATTAAAACTACACTAGTTTTCTGCCCTCAGTTACAGCCATGGAACCTTAATAGGGTATGTGTGTGTATCAAGAGAGAATTTGGTCAATTGGCAGGTAATTTAGACCTAAAATGTAGAGTTTAGCTAAAAAAAGAAAAATAATAAAACGTACTACTCATAGAAAGAAATTTAAATAGGTGTTTTTGGGTTGGATATAATGCCTTACAGTTTTTGCAACTATTGCAGGATTGCTGTTGCCTGAGAAACAGTGAAACAGTCTACAAACAAAATGAAACTGACTATCTTAATTGTCAAAGTTACATAAAGTGCAAAAAGTAAAAGTAAACTGGATATAGCAAATTATTTTTATTTTTGTAATGTAAAGCATTAACTTCAACCTGGCAGTTTCCCTTTAACCATTTATTTCCCATTGTGTTTTATAATATTTATTTTAAATTAGTATCACATAAGTGCTCAGATTCAATGTTGATGTGTGTAGTATGTAAAAGCCTATGCATCTGAGGTACTGTATGTGCTCTTTTGCCACAGTATCTAAGTGCCTCACAGTCTTTAATGTATTCTCTTCACAACACCCTGTGAAGTATGATATCCATTTTACAAACAAGGAACTGAGATACAAGGCTAATCTAAGATCACAGAAGTGTGCAGGGAATTAAACGCTGGTCTACTGAGTCCCAAGGCACCCTAATTACTGGACCATCCTTCCTCTCCAATCCTATGCAGAAGAAAAGAGAGAAAAGAGTCACCATAACTGGAAAGACCAAGGACAGCAGAAAAGGTGGACGAATAGAGTTTGAAGTAACCACTGTATTTGCAGGGTCCCACCTTGCTAAGCACTGACCCGCCGCACACACTGGTACTGTACTGGGGGCTGTCGCTGGGTGTCAGTGAACTCTAGTTAAACTGGGTTTCCCTGTATTGCCTACAGGTGATGTTAAGAACTCCCTGGTTTCCGGCCCTGGCGCCTGCCCCCAGGGACAGGAGAGCCTCGCCCAGCGCAGCTTTCCCCTAGCGATCCTTCTTCTCCGGCTTTTCCCTGTGTCACTCGTACCGGCCGCCGCTGCGCGCTCCACCACCGCCACCACCGGGGGCCAGGAGCCGCCTGAGGCGAGAGGGGCGGACACAGCACGGGCCGGTCCTTCCCCTCCGCGAGCAGCCCCGCCCGCGGCAGCTCTCCCATCCCCCACCCGTCACCGCGGCGGCTTCCCCCGCTCGCCCGGCCCAGCCCAGCAGCCGGCTCCGTTGCTCAGGGAGGGGAGCGACACCCCGCCCAGCCCGTGGCCAGGCAGGCCCAGGGTGCCCGGGCCAGGGGGAGGCGCCCAGGCCAGGGGGAGCCGCCCTTCCCTTTCCCGCTGCGCTCACTGGCTGCTCCTGCCGGGCTTGCCCAGGCTCTGCCTCCCCGCTCGGCTCTGGTCTCTCCTTCCGCCTGCCTGGCTGAGTCCCCGGCCCGCTTCCCGCCGCCACCATGTTTCGGTTCCTGCGGGGCGCGCTGCTCCCCGAGGCTGCCTGCCAAGAAGCCAACAATAATAGCTCCAGGTACGAGAACCTCTTCAAAAAGCTGGACCTCAATGAAGACGGGAGAGTGGACATCGCCGAGCTCCATGTGGGCCTTAAAGCCCTGGGCATCCCCCTGGGCAGAGATGCAGAAGAGGTAGGGGCTGGGTGGGGCTGGGGCCGGGATGTGTGTGAGAGGAGGTGAATCCTGTGAAAAAACTTTGGGCTTTGAGGCCGTGAGCAGCAGGCTCTGGCCTTTGCAGTAGTGAGTGCGATGTCCCCAGTGACCACTCGCCTCTGGCTGGTGTGCAGAACGGGGCCCAGCGTGCCCAGGAGACTGTCTACACTACAGAGTTTTGTTGGCAAAAGGCAGCTTTTTGTCAACAAAACAGTGGATGAAGGTGTACACGCTGCAAGGCTCCTCCCGCGGGCAAAACCCTTCTGCTTTGCCAACAAAATAAAACCATCTTTTGACACTGTCTCCCACAGTATTCTTGTCAGCAAGTTAAAGAAGTATGGGCTGGATGAATGTACTATAAGGTGGGTAGAAAGTTGGCTAGATTGTCGGGCTCAACGGGTAGTGATCAATGGCTCCATGTCTAGTTGGCAGCCGGTGTCAAGTGGAGTGCCCCAGGGGTCGGTCCTGGGGCCGGTTTTGTTCAATATCTTCATAAATGATCTGGAGGATGGTGTGGATTGCACTCTTAGCAAATTTGCGGATGATACTAAACTGGGAGGAGTGGTAGATACGTTGGAGGGCAGAGATAGGATACAGAGGGACCTGGACTAATTGGAGGATTGGGCCAAAAGAAACCTGATGAGGTTCAATAAGGATAAATGCAGGGTCCTGCACTTAGGACGGAAGAACCCAATGCACAGCTACAGACTAGGGACCGAATGGCTAGGCAGCAGTTCTGCGGAAAAGGACCCAGGGGTTACAGTGGACGAGAAGCTGGATATGAGTCAGCAGTGTGCCCTTGTTGCCAAGAAGGCCAATGGCATTTTGGGATGTATAAGTAGGGGCATAGCAAGCAGATCGAGGGACGTGATCGTTCCCCTCTATTCGACATTGGTGAGGCCTCATCTGGAGTACTGTGTCCAGTTTTGGGCCCCACACTACAAGAAGGATGTGGATAAATTGGAGAGAGTCCAGCGAAGGGCAACAAAAATGATTAGGGGTCTGGAACACATGACTTATGAGGAGAGGCTGAGGGAACTGGGATTGTTTAGTCTGCAGAAGAGAAGAATGAGAGGGGATTTGATAGCTGCTTTCAACTACCTGAGAGGTGGTTCCAAAGAGGATGGTTCTAGACTATTCTCAGTGGTAGAAGAGGACAGGACAAGGAGTAATGGTCTCAAGTTGCAGTGGGGGAGGTTTAGGTTGGATATTAGGAAAAACTTTTTCACTAGGAGGGTGGTGAAACACTGGAATGCGTTACCTAGGGAGGTGGTGGAATCTCCTTCCTTAGAAGTTTTTAAGGTCAGGCTTGACAAAGCCCTGGCTGGGATGATTTAATTGGGGATTGGTCCTGCTTTGAGCAGGGGGTTGGACTAGATGACCTCCTGAGGTCCCTTCCAACCCTGATATTCTATGATCTTGACGAGAGGCATAGCGCTTTTTGCGACAAAGTTAGTTGGACAAAGTGTCAGTGTAGACACCACGCTTGGTTTCGATCCTGTAAGTGGCCTCCAGGAGGTATCCTACAATGCCTATCCTGACCACTCTGGTCAGCAGTTTGAACTCTGATGCCCTGCACCAAGGTACACAGGCAATCCCTCCCCTTTGCTCTTAAAGCCAGCTGATTTGTTTGCTCTCTTGCCCATTTCAAATCCCTTCTGCCCTGCAGTGGGGTACAAGGCCGAACCCATTAGAAGAAGCAGGCCATATAACCAAAATGGAGCTACATTTCAGAAGGAATTTTGCTACATTTAGATATATCTTGTATAAGAAGGGCTAGATCCTCCTCCCATCTGTGTTAGTGCAAATCAGGAGTAACTCATTTGAAGTCAGTAGAATTACAATAGTCTAGGTGAAAGGAGAGACAGGCCTAAAATATGCAAACCTTTTTGTCAGGGTTCCAGTGGGAAACAATTTTGTTTTTCCTTTTAATATGTCTAATTTAGATCTCTTAGGCTAGACAATTTTTTAAATAAAGTGCCAGGACTGCTCGAGTTGTTAGCTCTTTATAACCCCAATCCTGCAAATGGATCTGCATTTCAGTGGGACTCTGTGCTGTCATAATGGTATGCTTGTGTGCATCTAGTTCAGGACTGAGGCCTGTGTGTTTAATTCCTTAGTATACAGCTTTTATAGTAGGAACTATCATGTAGGCTCTCTGTAAGGCTGTAAATAGATTAAATGTCCTGAGTCAAAATTTTATTAATAGCTTGGCAGTTGGTAATTCTGTGGGCAGTTGGGCTTGGTCTTGCTTACAGTGGTATCTCGCAACCCTTTCTTGCATGATACCTGATAGCACATTCCAGGCCCAGCATAATAAAGAGAATGAATTGCTGATTTTGGCCCTGGCTGCACAATCTGCATCTCTCTGCTTGCATGATCTGAGTCATGGCAGTGTAAGTTCCTCTTGGGCAGCAGGTAAGAAAAGTTTTAGCACCTTCAGTCTCGATGTCAGAGAGGTGTAACATTAGCACTAGCTACTGAAGAGGAGATGCAAGTAGAAATGATTGGCCTGGGCCTGGGCAATGGAGAGTTAAAATACTTTTTTTAGTTTATATGTTTTTAGGACACCTTCCATGACTCCACACACACACAACCCCAAAACATTCATACTTCACTGTGTTGTGGTGTTCTTGTTGGCCCATTGCACTTGCATGCCCTTTACTGTCAGTGATATAATTTCATTTATGAATATAAAAATCTGACTATATTACAGAAATACCAGGGCCAGATTCTTGGCTGGTGAAAATCACCCTAGCTGCACTGAGTTTCATAGAGCTATTCAGAGTTACACCAGGTGATAATCTGGTCCCATATAGATGTAAAAAGGAAACTCCTATTTATTACTCTCTTTTAGCCATGGCTAGGGGTATATTGTGAAATGGCTTATCATACATAATTCTATGGATAAGAATCATCTATGGTAAGGTGATTTTGTTCTGAGAAGGCAACATGTGGTCCAATGTGTGTGACTTTTAATTCGATCTCTTTGTTAGCCAAAGCTGGTGAGATTGGCCTTACTAGGATAGCTAATCTTAAAAGTTTGCATTTGTTTTAGTTATCTTCAATTTGTATTGACTTTCCAAATTTGCTATCAAACCTGAGATTAGTTTGGCAAGATAAATAGCTCTATACACTGTCACATACACAGTACAGTAACTCCTCAATGTTGTAGCTATGTTCCTGAAAAATGTGACTTTAAGCAAAATGATGTTAAGCGAATCCAATTTCCCCATAAGAATTAATGTAAATGGGGGAGAGGGGGTGTTTCGGTTCCAGGGAATTTTTTTTTGGCCAGACAAAAGCATTATCTATATTTTAAACAATTTTAAACAAGCAATTTAATACGGGTATTAAACAGGCTGGCAGCCCTGCTATCAGCTCTCCTATGCCCCCGGCATCCAGCGGCTGTCCGAATTTAGAGACCGTATGCTGACATGCTCACTCTCCTCCAACACATACACTCTCACATATGCTCTACCCCCATTCTTACACACTCCCTCAACACATACTTTATCTCGTCCCCCTCACCCACTCCCTGTCGCACACTCTCCTCCCCGCCACCCACTTCAGTTGAAAAAGCGGCTGGCAATCTAATAGGATGCCCATGGAACGATGGGATTAAGAAACCTGCATCGTGTGATGTTGTACCTGCCCCATGAGGCATTGCAAACCTTTCCCAAAGCACCCTGCAGTCAGTTGCATAGTGGGATAGCTACCCACAATGCACTGATCAGGGATAAACATCAGGGAGAGAGAGGAGCCTCTCACCCGGCACCTCCCACCCACCAGTGGACCCTGAGGAGCTGCGCCTTCCCCCTGCTCCTCCTGCCTGCGGCAATCAGCTGTCTTGCGGCGTTCAGGAGGCGGGGGGGAGGAGCAAGGACGCAGCGCACAGCCTCCCCCTCCCTCCCCTGCCTCCTGCCCACAGCAATCAGCTGGTTAGTGGCGTTCATCCGCAGTGTCCGCTGGCGGGTGGTAGGCGCTGGGAGGGGGGCGTGTATGGGGGCTGCCATCCGTGGACAAAGCAGGCGGCCAAACGACGTTATAGGGGAGCGTTGCACAACTTTAAACGAGCATGTTCTGTAATGGAGCAGGGACGTAAGATCGAAACAATGTTAAGCGAGAGGGTGTTAAGTAGGGAGTTACCATATATCTCAGACTTCTCTGTAACACGGGGAGGGCAAACTATGGCCCGTGGGCCGGGTCTGGCCCGTCAGGGCTTTCAGTAGGGCTCCCTGCCTGGCCTGGCCCTGCGCCACTCCCGGAAGCAGCCCCTGGTGGCAGTGGCGGGGCAGAGGGCTCTGTGAACTGCCCTCACCTGCAGGCACCACCCCCCGCAGCTCCCTTAGGCCGGGAACAGGGAGCCGCGGCCAATGGGAACTTTGGGGGTGGTACCTGCAGGCGAGGGCAGTGTGCGACAGAGCTGCCTGCCCCACCCCACCACCAGGAGCCACGGCTGGACATGCTGGCCACTTTCAGGAGTGGCACAGGGCCAGGGCAGGCAGGGAGCCTGCTTTAATCCCACTGCACGCCGCTGCCACCCCAGAGCCGCTCAAGGTAAGTGGTGTCGGGCCAGAGTCTGAACCCCTCCTACACCCCAACCCCCTGCCCTGAGCTCCCTGCCGCACCCCTCCTGCACCCCAACCCCCTGCCCTGAGCCCCCTCCTACACACCACACCACACCCCCTCCCACACCCCCTCCCGCACCCCAACCCCCTGCCCCAGCCCTACATTCATGGCCCTGCATACAATTTCCCCACTCAGATGTGGCCCTTGGGCCAAAAAGTTTGCCCACCCCTGATGTAACATAACCATAGTGTAACATGCATTTCTCTCATTTTTATTATGTGAAATAAATATTTTGTTTTTTAATAATGCCATGCATTATTGATTTGGACTCACGGAAATAAACTGGTGTGTGTGTGCGCGCATGCACACTTATCCTACAAAGGGGATGGGAAACCAAGACAAAGTGGCCTAATGATGATGTTACATATAGTGTGTATTCTTAAAACGCATCACTTTCAAGCTGATCTTGAATAAATAAAAGATTACTTAAAGGAGCTTTTAGCTTCTTGACTGTCCTTGGTATTCATTCATATTCTATATTGTCATTACCCAAGGCATATATTAATATTCATACAGGAAAAAAACACAGGAAGTACACTTTTGAGACGGAAACATGTCATATGGCCTCCAAATCAGAGGGATTGATTTTGTTTTCAGCTGTGAGGGTGCAGATCCAGAGCAGGTTCACCAAAGTGAATGCGTGACTCAGTTTTTACAGGCAGCAGCCATTGCCCACATGGTATCTTGAATGTCTCCAGGAAGATTTCTTATGTGGATTGGAGCCTTCCAACATCCATTGTTCGTTAATGCTTCTTGATTGGGCACTGAATTTGCAAATTCCTTTCTAAAGAAGCTGACCAAATGCCTTACTAAGGTTATTTAAAATCAGACAAGTATACAGCCAATATTCATAACTCCGAATACAACAATTTCACATGCATACAAATAGGATGAATATAGTCAGTAATCATAACCTTTACATAGATATGTTACATGGCATATATAGCATAAAATGTATTCCAGTTATGTCATATATACATTCATAAGCATATTTTCATAAAGCCTTATGGGGGGCACCATCACACCTACCTACTGCACTGAAAACCCTGGGAGTCAAAATGCCATTTCTAAGGTTATAAGTAAAAAAGTTTTATCATGGCAACCTCCTAATAATTGTGTCAGTCTCTCCAATTTTGCTTGGTAACTTTTACATATGGAAAAGCTGAACCAAATGTAGAGATTGAGAATCTCTCTGCCAAGTACTGCTCAGTTACATCAGTGTAAATTGGAAATAAATCCATTGAAATCAGTGGAGTTACCTGGATTTACAGTGATGTGACTGAGAGCAGAAATTGTCTTCCCTTCCTTTAGTTGCTACAAAATTAAAAAACAAAACAGAACCAGAAAAACCGTACCTTCCATGAGTCATGCCATACATGCAAGGGTGGGAAATATATATGGAATGCACTCAATTTCCTGTATGTTCATTGTTTTAAACTTAGGCTACTTCTACAGTACAGCCTATATCAGCAAAATATATGTTGCTCAGGGGTGTGAACATTCCACCCCTCTGAGTGACATAGGATACACTGACATAAGCATTCATGTGCACAGCGAGAGAGCTTCTCCCTACACCTTGGGCATGTCTACACTACAAAATTATTTCAACCTAAGTTACGTCAGCATACAGCTGCCGCAGTAATTAAATTGCATTTGCAAGTCCATCCTACGCTCATTCTCTCACCAACATAGCTTATGCTGCTTACAGAGGTGGTTTTTTTTTTTTTTATGCCTACAGGAGAACTCTGTCCCATCAGCATAGAGCGTCTTCACCAGATGCGCTAGAGCTGTGTAGCTGTACTGGTGCAGCTCTCCTGCTGCAGTGCTGTATGTATAGATCCTTAGTCTGCAAATAGCTTGAATCAGAAATGGCTTAAGGCTATCTTCAGAGAGCCACAGGCAGCCTCACCTCCAGCTCTTTTCCTGTGTTTGGGTAGCTACTCAGTTTCATCTGCCCTTTTCTGAGTCTAAACAAAGTAAAATTGTCTTGTTCTGGTGCCTTGCTTCACTTCAAGTCTTGGTCTACCCTACAAATGTAGGTTGGTATAACTATGTCCCTCAGGGATGTGTACCAGTCCAACCTGAGGGGCATGGTTATACCGACATAACCCTCAGTGTAGACAGTGCTATGTCAGCAGGAGGGCTTCTCCTGTCAACATAGCTACTGCCTCTCAGGGAGGTGGAGTACCTATGCTGATGGGAGAAGCTCTCCCATTCGTGTAGATAGCATCTTTTCTAAGCGCTACGGCGGCACAGCTGCACTGATGTAGACAAGCTCTAAGGCCTGGTCAACCCTTCCCACAATACACTTCACTACATATACAAGCGCTAGCAACATACAGTGCTAAACTGCTTACCCGGGGGTGAGGTGGGGTGGGGTGGGGTGGGGTGGGGTGGGGGGGCGGCGGCGGCGGCGGGGCGCAGTTATATTGTAACAGGAGCTGCCTGAGCTGAGCGCCACCCGTATCCGGCACCCTATACCTCCTCCTGCACCATAACCTGCTGCCCCTAGCCCCCTCCTGCACCGAAACTCTCTCCCAGAGCCCACACTCCACACCCACTCCTGCGCCCCGACCCCGCACCAACCCGGAGTATAAACTGGAATTTCAATGAAGATCAAAAATGTCGGTTTATAGAGCTTTCCGTTTGGTGAAGTGCCGGATAAAACAGCTTTTACTGTAATTTGGTTGATGCAGTATCAGTGTAGACTCTGCATTGCTTATAACGACTTCTACCGGCTTTCAGAAGCTGTCCCACAATGCACTGCAGTGACAGTATAGTCTGTACAAGCACTCCTGATGAGGACATGCACTGCCGACACAAGGAGAGCATAGTGTGGACGTGTAAAAGCGATATAATTAATGTGACGGCTGTATGCTGATGTAATTTAGGTCAACATAATTTTGTAGTGTAGATATGTCCAAGGTGTAGACAAACCTTCTATCTGATGCTGCATATGTCATACTACAAGCAGCATTGCAAATTTCATCCAACCTGGTGCTGTTTTTGAAGTCTTCCATAAAAATATTGTTTGATTTTTTTTTTTACACTCTTTTAGTAGCAAATTTCTTCATGAAACTGCATCTTGCTAGTAAAATTAGAAGTCTGAATGGTAATGGTCTGTATCTCTGGATACAGAAACACACACTCACAATATCCTTCAGTAAAGGATGACAGAAATGCTGAGTAAGGAAATGTTAATGCGATAGTGAAAAGACAGCTATCTTCATTATTTCCAAATTTTGCTTGGAGGATAGATTAATTGTATTAGAGACATGATACATTTATTGAAAAAGGAAAATAATTCAAATGCCTTTGACGCAACAACTTTGAAAAAATTTAAAGGACCAGATTGTCATTGAATTTTATTACTTCCTCCTTGCACAAAAATCATAATGTTATTCCTAACTAACACTACTTGTCTGCAGAGAAGTCCTATTACATACTAACATGACCCAAGTTTAGTGCTGTTTTATCTCTGTGAACTAACTCTGGCTGCATGGTTATTTGCAGCTGTGCTGGCTAATTTTATACCTACATAAATATTATTTCAGTGGTGTGCACAATGTACTCAATTTTATCCAAATGTATGTGGGGAAATAGTCCTTGCCCTTACAGTCTTGCAATCTTTGCAATTCTGCAAAGACTTATGTGGGTGTTTAGTTCTGCTGAAGTAAATGGCACTAAATTCAGTGCATAAAATTAAGTGCACATATAAGTCTTTGCTGGATTGGGGCCTGTGAAAAGATGATAAATCTCATGGTTCATGGTGTAAGTTAACTACTTGAATGGTTCAAGAAGAAATTTCCCTTTTATATTAAAGCATTATGTAATTGGCCTCTTGCATAAAAGGAGTGATAGAGTATCTGGATTCTTCTAAAGAAGCATCAGATAAAGGTCACTGTCGATTTTGGGATAATGAACTATATGGTATGCTCTGGTATTTCCTCTTTCCCTGTCTTCTCATTCAACTTTATTCAGTTCCAATATTTGATCAAACATTCTGGCAAGTGAAATAAAATTGTAGGTATATGAGTATTTATGTGCACAGCCCTTAAAGATAAATTATTCTATCTCACAAAATGATCCCATAGATCACACTAATAAAAACATGATGAGTTGATGGTCTGCTTGTCCTTCATCTTGTCAATTTGCAACAGACCAAACACAGACTTCTTAAAAATTGGAAATGTGCATATATACGAAAGGCTGCCAGAATGGCACTGATTATAGTTTGTAGAATATGCTACTTCCCAGAATCAAGTAGAGGCACAGATCACATTACAAAGTTGCACAAAAGCCAGATGGACACACTATTTCAAGTCAAACAAAGAGGAAATGCAATATGGCCACAGTATCATATGGCTTTCCATAGACAGCATTAATTATAATAATACCATTAATGCACAGTCATTCTGAATAGTGGAAAAAATCCTTTTGCAGAGAAGCAAAAGGAAAATAGATACTTATTTCTTTTTTAAATGAGAGAGAGAAACTTGGGCCACATCCTCAGCTGGTTTAAGTTAGTGTAGCTCCAGTGATCTGATCTATTCAGAATACATGGAAGGTGTTAAACTAGCAACCCATAAATAGTGCATTTACATGTCGAGTTCTATTTTTGTTCATCTCATCATATTGCATATCAGTCTTTGTGATAAAGCTGAAGATGGACAAGAATTTTCAGGTGTTAGTTTTCAGAATGACAGCAGATTATTCGGATGTTTGTTATATATCTAGATAAGACTAGTGAGATGTTATCAGATTGAATATTCAAAGTTCCAGTGACAATTTATGGTCTGGGTTGAAGTACTTTTATTTAAAATCATATTTTGACATAATGGGCCTGATACTCATTTACACTAAGGGTATATCTACACTTAACCCTGCTGTAGCACTTCAGTGTAGCCACTCTCTACAGTGATGGGAGAAGTTAATTGATCTCCACAAGAGGCAGTAGCTAAGTCAACAGAAGAATTCTTCTGTTGACTTAAGCACTATCTATACCAGGAGTTAGGTCTGCTTAACTATGTTGTTCAAGGGTGTGGATTTTTCCTAAGAGATACAGCTGGATCAGCTTCACTTTTTATTTTTGACTTGGCCTAAGGCCCCTTTACATAGCTGGGACAGTGTAATGGGGCCTTAAGGTGGGAGTAAATTACATTTATACCCACATGAAGGCCCCTTTACACTTTGAAACTGATGTAAAGGAGCCTTGGTATAAATGAGAATCAGGCCCAATGATATTTACCTCTCAGCAATTGGTTTGCACTAATATCCACATTTTATCAAGTGAAATGATTTTTCTTTTATGCCCTGAAAATAAACCAGCAAGTGACCCAGAAGTCCAGTTTTAGTCCTAAATACTTGTTTCCTAGACCTGAAAACATTACAGAACATTGAAATGTATATAACATAAAAAGTACAAAAACAAAAAATTATTTAGAAATATTTTCAGCTAAACCAAACATTTTGAGGTTTGCATTTTCTTTATAGTTCTGTCCCTTTTGTCTGAGAGGAGGTTTAAATGCATAATTATACCTCCATATTTATTACGGCATAGCTAAGTCTGTATATAATCTGATAATCGTCTATTTTAAGTGTCTTAAAATGCCACAAAGCTAAAGTGTGTGTGTGTGTGTAATCAGATTGAAACTTGTCATAGATGTTTCTAGCGTAGAAAGCATTTCCCCCTTTTATTTCAGCTATTAAAAAAGCAACCTCCTACCCCGCCACTAAAAGCCACATAAATGTCACATAGTTTTGTTATTAAATTTCAGTTAATTTTCTTGATTTCTTAATTTTCTTGGTGAAGTAAGCAGCGTTTTAGGCCAAATTAATCTAAATTAGTGCCTCTTCATTATGATGTAACCTGGATAATAACATTTCAGAAGTGACCGTAGCTGCAGCAACTGCTTGAACAGAAATTTGGACAGCTTTCCAAAAGCAGACGGTAACTACATTTTGAATCCATATAATACAGAGTTTACCCATGAAGTTACTCACACATTTCTCTCTCAATTCCCCCCTATAGAATCATAGAATATCAGGGTTGGAAGGAACCTCAGGAGGTCATCTAGTCCAACCCCCTGCTCAAAGCGGGACCAATCCCCAATTTTTGCCCCAGATCCCTAAATGGCCCCCTCAAGGATTGAACTGAAAACCCTGGGTTTAGCAGGCCAATGCTCAAACCACTGAGCTATCCCACCCCCCTATGTTCCATTCAAATTGCATGACTGTGATCTATTTCCTTAGTTTTCCCATTCTTGCATCCTTCTTCCAAGCCAGATAAGTCTTCTGTTGCTCTGAATGTCAGCTGTCTCATTCCCCTTCTCTGTTCATAGATACTCTTTTTAGGAATTAAATATTGATTATGAGTAATGAAATTGCAACCATTAATTCTCTTCAAACCTGCAACAGAGGGCATAGAAGGTCCCAAACCTTACCATAACCAATGTCTTATTTTGTAGACTTCAGTGATCAAAAATCACAAATGTTTCCTCAGTAATAATCTGATTTTAGTTTTAATAGGATATGCAGATTAATTAAAATGAAATAATTTTGATGACCATCAAAGCCTGCCATATGCAGCAGGCCCCGAGTCTCCATTAAAAAGTGTGCTTATCATCCTTAAGCCTCAGAAAAGTGAAAATTAATCTTTATGTACATTTGGGTTTCATTGGTTTTTGGTTCTATTTTTAAGTAATGCTTGATGGTAAGGTCAGGATTTTATGAAAGAATGTCATAAGTGATTATAACTCTTCCTCTTGCTCCAGCTCATAGCAACAGAAATTGGCCCACATGGACCCCAAGTCAGCAAAGCTCTTATACATGTGGTTAACTTCTTTGCTGAATTATGGTTTTGAGTCAGCACAAATGAGCCCAGTCCATTGGAAAACTGTTGATTCTAAACCATCCAAGACTTGTAAGGTGAGGATGATTCTGGGTTTGTCTACATGGGGATGCTCAGGAAAAATTAATCCAAATTAGCTAAAGGTGTGAATTAAAACTGGATTAGTTAAACTGCATTCAGTTTTATTTAATTCCCTTCCAAAGTGAATTAAGCTAAACTGAATTAAAACTGTTTTAATTCAAAATGACTGGGTCCACACAGGGGTTTAATTCAGTTTAACTAAACCAGTTTTAGTTCACGCCTTAGTTTGGATTAATCTTTTTGAGTGTTTCCATGTAGACAAGCCCACGTGACAGGCCATCCTACGCAATGGACAGATCACCCTGCCAAATATGGCCGGAGTTGCAAAGAATGCAGATGGAGAGCTCATGCAAAGACAACTCATATCTCTTATGCTGTGCTGCTTCAGATTCTTGGCAACTTTTAACTCCCAATCCTGAGACTGAGGGCAGGTCTACACTAGAAGCTCTACATCGGTGCAGCTGCAGCATGTCTGGTGAAGATGCTGTATGCCAACAGGAGAGCACTCTCCCATTGGCATAATTACTCCACTTCCGTGAGAGGCAGAACCTTTACCGACATAGCGCCAGTGTGGACAGTACTTAGGTTGCTTTAAATTGCATTGCTCAGGAGGGTATCATTTTCACACCCCTGGCAATATAAGTTAGATCAACTTAAGCAGTAGTGTAGACCTGCCCTGAGTTGAGAGCATTAATCCAGGCTTTACGATAGCCTTTTCTGCAAGCCATAGGTAGTAAACTGATGGGGTTGGCATCTGTTCAGCTAGGCTCATTTTGTGGGTTTTGTTGCTTGGAATGGACTAGTGAAAAGAAGATCTCTTGCTCCCTGGTACTGTAAGAAGGGAGAGCTTCAGGTCAATAAATGGTGTAAAGTACTAACAGGGACAAAGCTGTCATGTAGTGATCAGCATCACACATTTATATATCATGGTTTCTTCAAGCTTCTTGGATGGATGGATGTCAATTTTGGGAGCAGGAAGAGGCCACTGCATATATTTTAAATGACAGCAATACTCCTGGGAAGGAGGGGAAATAATTCAAAATACTGGTAGGCTTGGCCTCAGGTTCGTTTGGATTTGAAAGGATCTGTAGTGGAACTATCCCTCAGCCATTACAATGTGGAAATACTGATTTATTTATAGTGTTGTATATAGTGTATTTAATATTGTCATTTACAGAGTTCCATAAGTGTGCATTGTTCTTTACAGATATAAATAGGACAAGGGGCCAAAGTTAGCCTTGGTGTTAGGGGTACACATTCACTGAAGACAGTGGAGTTGCACTCACTTAAGCGGGGTTGAATTTGGTCCAAGAAGCTTGCAGTCTAATACAGAGGTAACATTAGAATAGGATGCAAAGTTAGATGATCCCATATGAAGGGATATTCAGTAAGCAAGCTTTCCTACAGCTATACCCCCTCTTTAGACTAGGGAAAACCTGTGAAACAACTGGTCATTATGGGACCTGCCTGGTTTTAATATGCAGCGTGAAAACCTCTGGTCACAGCTGGGCAGATAGTTACTGTTCTTATTGTGGTGCTGTTTTGATTTTGGCTTTTTTGTAATGCATTTGCAGCACTGCACTCTATTTACTAGTCATAGTTTACAGAATGATCATGAGTCACTAATTGCACCAATTAAGAGTCTTTAAATGCTGTTCCTTTGTCCTTATTTTTTCCTCAAGATGAAGAGGCAGGAAGTTGGAAACACCCAGCAATCTCTTGGTGACTTCTGACTTTTAAGCATTCATAAGATTTAATTAATCAGTTAAAATAACAAGCTAATTTGATTGAGAATTATTTTATAAAACAAAACCAACCTCCTCACCCACCACTTCTTTGTTTTGGAACAATGATAAATTCTGAATGTGAAAAAGTTTCCCTAACTTTTTTAAAAATCATGGTTAAAATACTTTAATAGTGACATTTTCAGGAATTTAAAAGAAAAATCTACGTACAAATATAAAATAACTTCTACCCTCTTCTACTCTGTAGGTACCATCATGTTGAAAATATCAGTGGGTCATAACTGTACCACTTAGTAATCTAGCAATGTGCCAGGTCAGTTGTCATGTGCAAAATATTTAGTGGCTTATTGCAGGTTTCCCTTGTTTGGCAATGAATATTGTTTGTTTATGAACAACAAATCGTAGCTGCGGATGTACCTGAGAATACTGGGAAAAATTAAACACTGCAGCATCCTTGCCTATTCCCCCAGCCCAAGGTTTGAATTTTTTCTTGTGTTTCATTCCACCTCCAAATGCTTGGGCTTATGTTGCCTTAGTGTGACAGAGTTGGCTGTTTGTACAAAAGGCACCAGGAGCAGAAGAACAGCGACAAACTGTTAATTTGTTAGAAACCACAGCTTGAATGGTATAACATGTCAGACCTGGATGTTCAGTCAAAAAATGGAAGGCCTTGATATTAAAATACAAATAGACAAAAGGCAATTTTAAGGCTTTTGTATCATTAAATCTGCTGGTGTGCTCAACTAGTAGTTATCAATTCTTTGTATATATGCCTTGTTGCTATGTCTTGTGTAATATCTTTATTGCTTGGGTTCAAAGTTTCAGACAGTGAGACGTGAAATGGCCTGCCTTGGGGAAACATGCAAACAACATTTTTTTCTCTTGCTGTTGGACCTAACAAAGGGTGTGGTGAGCAAGTCTATACCAGGAAATAGCATGCTAGCTCTCCTGGCAGCTCAGGCTGCCAGCCTCATCATTTGCATCCCTAAGTCTCTGTTGTCTGGTTCTGGGGAGTAACATGGGGGAGCCTGCACTGTAATTCATCTAATGACCCCTTATGGAGAAAGCTGGAGAGCAAGAGGAAGCAGCAGGCAGGCTCCAAAAGGACAGGGAGATAGAAAACAATGTCTGGCACCAGTCCGCACCTGCAACGAAATAGAAAATTTGGTGGCAAAAGTGTTGAAATCTGTCATGTCTTAGAAAAATGCCAAATTCTGCAACCACAGAATAGCAGAGTCCATAGGGCCCTTGTTGAGGTGAAGGGGCAATTCATATCTCAGAGTTATTGTTTCAGGTTCTCTGCAGACTCAAGCAGGCATCACTGCATTGGCTATGCTCACAAAATATGTGGGCTGCAGCCTATAATGAATTTCTGATCTTCCAAGCATTGCTGCTCTCTTCTTTTTGTTTTTAAATTTAGGGCAGAGAGGGGAAGGAAGAAGCTTTTAGTTTTGGAATATAAATTCTGGTTGGTTTTCAGTTTCTGTCATAATAAAGTCATTTTGTTTTCTGTGGTATAGTTTCACAATCAAATATCTGGGTCTGTTCCCAGTGCTAGGTTGGGGGAATAGAGCGCTATGCACCCTGTCTATTTTCACAGTCTGACACATTTAAAAAAAACACAACAAAATTCACATTTAAAAAAAATTAAAAACACACTTTAAAAATATGTAAATTAACTGCATTCACTACCTATTTATTTTCAAACACATGCTTTGAATTCTGAAAAAAGTCATTGCAATTAAATTTTTATTTAGGACACTATCCAGTTTCCACTGAAGATAATAGGGAGTTCCTTTATCTGATGTTTGGTGTGCCAGAATGAAAATTGCTCACTGGATGTATATATTGACCTGCTACATGGCAATTAGCTTAGCCTAGAGAGCATATCAAATGGGTCAATGAGAATTTTGCCCCAGTATCTGAGGATAAATTGACCTATTATGTGTGTCAGCCTATCAAAACCCAGGTTATCTGTATTTTCTTTTTAAAGCTTATGGTTGGGAAATCTTTTTCATGTGTAAATAATGATCAGTCATGCAGCTATCTGATTGGCACACTTTTTTCCACAATTCATCTAAATAAATGTTGTCTTTAAAAATTTCCTTTTATTATCATTATTTATAAAAATGATAGCGTGTATATGTGTATGAATAACACACCCCTCTATATTCTGGCATCATGAAAATAATTCAGTTATTGTTCTTGCACTCATGAGTGATTGCTCTTCTTATATGACAAATGAATTAACAAATTACAATAACTAGAAGCAAATTAGTTGATTATCACTGACACCAGATTTTCAAACAGTTGGTGTCACAAATAAAGTATGTGCTGTAAGACGTCCACCAGCAGGAAACTCAGAAATGTTGGCTTCAATCCAAAACTTTGTCTCAAAAATAAATTGTAGATTGTATAGATTGAAAGAAGATTTTCATCCTAGGAATTTCCAGAATTCTAGGGTGAGCAAAATAGATGATCCTTCTTTTGAAACACACCTTCTCCTACCCCCCCCCCATCCCCCGACAAGCCCTTCCACCTCTGCCATGTCAAAATGATTTGGAGAGACTGGGACTGAGGCAAATGATTGTAAAGACAAAATTAGGGAGTCCACATTTATTACTTTCTAGTAACTTCTATGTAAAATGTGTTGAGTTTATAGGTAAAATTATGTTTTCTAATTTCAAGCCCTACAAACTCAACCAGAAATCTCTGTTCTCTTGGATTCTCTTGTTGTTCTCCAGTAATAGAGATTCTGTAATTGGAACTTAGTTAGCATTCTGTTGCAGCTATGAGCCAGAACAAAATCTTGCTCATTTTCCCATAGGGGTGGGTGTATGGGCGTGTATGTGTATGTGTGTTTGGGGAGGGGTGCACACAAAAGTATGGAGTAGTAACAATTTATTTTAGTCAGTGAAACACTTGGAATATAAACATGTTTATTGGTTTAGACGGTGCCACTTCTAGATAGACAAGGTGGGCGAGGTGTAATATCTTTTATTGGCTCAACTTCTGTTGGTGAGAGAGATAAGCTTTTGCACTTACACAAAGCTCTTCTTCAGGCCAAGCTTGAACGCTTGTTGGTCTAATAAAAGATAGTACCTCACCCACCTTGTCTCGCTAATATCCTGGGACCACCATGGCTACAAAAACAGTGCATACCACTTCTAGATAGTCACATTTCTGACCAGAACTTCAGTGTAACAACCTCTTTCTATAAAGGACTAATCCAGAAATCAGACTTTTATCTCCTAGCTAAGAAAGTCAGTGACAGGAAATCTATTGATGAACTTCTGAGTGGTGTTATTAGAAATGACAGAATCTGGAAGGACCAACCACAGTGATAAGGGTGTTTGAGTGAGCTTGGCTTGGGTGTCCCTCATCAACCAGTTGTTGCTAAAAGGAATGAAGTTATAGCCATAATCTACAGTGCGTTAAGAGCAGTAATATTGAAGTTGTATCTGCAGTCAGTTAAGAGTAGTTGAGATAGTTTAAAAACTATACATTTTATTTTGCACTATGCACAATTTGCCATGCTAGAGGAAGGCATGTAAGTCACTTTTTATTTATTTCATAACTGAGTGCCATGTGACCTTTCCCTTCTAAATATTTAGTCACAATTGTCTTATCTCATGAATTTTGTTCACAAGATCAAAAATGTTTAAAACTTCAAATATGAGCATAGATTACTTTAGTGGAAGGGTTGGGGAAGAAGAAAGAGACATTTAACATATCAAGATGTTTTAGAGATCTCCTCTTGGCCTGTACACCCAGCACATGATAAATTTTTAGTTTTCTCTAAGCTCAGTAGATTCTTTGGCTGAATCTTGTTGGGCTACTCATTCTTGGAATGTGCTTTTTATTTCAGTAAGTTGTAACCGCTTACAGCAGAATGAGTACTTATTGCCTATTGAGTGATCTTGTCTCCAAATCAAAGTAAGCAATGTGGTTTCAGTAAAATGTCATAGTTCAGAATAGCCATACAGATTTGTACTGAGATTGATTACCTACCTATATAAGTGCCATAGGTGTGCAAGGCATTTTACGACAAGGCCTGCATAAGATCCCGTGGCTAATATAATTCATACAGATAACACATCATTAGTACATGAGTGGGTGGCTAAGGTAAGTAGAATGGAACTGATGGGGAAGTTCTTGGGAGACCATTTTTGTTTTAGTGTATGTAAACCCTGATTTGCAATTACTTGAGTTATGTTAGGTTCTTGGTTCATTTGTTTTATAATCCAGTCCTATTCAGGAGCAGGAGTGGCAATGGGGAGTGCCAGAGTGCAGACCAGCAATAAATTGGCAGGGATGTTGTATTTATACAATGAGTACATTTGGATAGAACTGGTTCTCACAGATCCTAGCAAGCAATTCTTCCTGGCCACCCACTAGAACCAGTGTGAGAGGAATCAAAAGCCTCTGTGCTTGGGCTCTCCTGGGGTGTATTAAGCTTCTGGAGCCTCAGCAGGCTGCTGCACTGGCTCCTCCCTGGGCCTTTCTATCACATTTTCTGGGTACTGACCCTCAGTCTGCTATCACTCCTCAGAAATGGGGCTCCTCAGCCCACCTGTCCTAGGCTCCCAGGATTAGTGCTGGCCTGTGAGATACCCCAGTTACTCAAACACACACCTCTCCAAGAGCTCCACCCCAAAGGTGTGAAATTTCTGGTTATAGTTTAACTCTCTTAGGGACACACAGCGGTTGTCAAGCAGTCAACACACACAAACTATGCACAGAGTCTAACAACTTCATGTTCTTTTATGGTTAAAGTACAATAGAGTACAGATTATACAAACCACAAACACTAAACGCATGTCGCCACCTCAGTTTCCTCACCACTCCAGGGCATTCTTTGGGGTTGGATTGTAGTCCCTTGGGGCCATCTGGGTGCAGGAAAGGTAGGTGTAGGGCTCCTTTGCCCTATGAGGCTGCTACATGCTGGGTGACCTCCTTCTCCTGGAGCCCATTACTCAGCTTCTGACCCCTTCTTTTTCTTGCCTCATGCTTCCTCTTCTTGTCTGACTCCCCTATTCCTGTGTATTTCTTTATTTTAACCCCTCTTGGTCACCTGATCTCTTTTGTTCCACTGCTTCTACCACCCCCACTATCTTTGGAGGTGTTAAGCTAAAACTGGATTTCTAAAACTTCAGCTACTTTATATCATGACCTTTGTGAGTTTGAGTACTATTGTTAACCTTAAGTATTTCCCACTTTCCCGGTCCTGTGTGTATCTGCTACAGGCCCTATCAGCAATAGTGGATCCACATACATATAGGCACTCATAATACTGCAGTTCTTCATAATACAGCTTCATAAATCAATCTGAATTCATAAGTTGTACAGATATAGCCCTGATTCATCACACTTGTATGAAAATATTTAAACTAAAAACATATTAATTTTTTTAGCAGAGATTTCAAATGTACCATGCGGTGCTTCGAAAGATATTCTTCAAAATTCTGCTCTCAAATCAGTCTCTGATCCACCCAGTGCATCTCTAATTGTGTATTCTGTCTCATAGGAACTCTACATTAGTAGGGAGAGTGGAATATAGGCTTTCATATCCATCCTGAAGTATGAGAGCAGAACTTCACCTTAAATGCTATACTTTAATCAGTGATTCCCAAACTTTATTCATTCACATTCAACCTTAAAATTTTTTTTGTGAAGTCAACATCAAGCTCGTGTACCACAGTTTGGAACCTCTGCTCTAAGAGATTAGCATGCTATAACTCCCCATTTTTGTTACTTCTTTAGACATAAGCATGGCAAGGTGTTGAATGCAGACTAAATGTCTAGTAAGCAAGATCACAACTTGAATCCAGTTCATCCCTGTCTCAAAGATGTATTTCTAGTCTGTCGGAGTTGCAGATGCATAATTCATATAGGCTGTATTTAACCCTTGGCTAATTTCATAGGTAGAACTACATTTAAGAGTGTGTTTTATTTGTCTCAATGTGTCTTATCATTGCTTCCTAATGACTGTCTTACAGACAGTCATTTTAGTATAAAATGGAAGTAGCAATACTTTCCTACCCAGAATGAGTGGGTTGAGGTTCAATTGGGGGTCAGTTTTGGTGAGCGAGGAAAAGTGTTTCTTTCCCAAACTCTGCCAGTGTGAGATGCCTGTCACAGTTGCAGATCTTAATATTACAAAGCACTTTTCTTTCATTCATTCTTTGATCAGTCATATTTCCTTAATTATTTTTCTCTCAACAGAAAATTTTTAAAACTGGAGATTCTAACAAGGATGGGCAGCTGGACTTTGAAGAATTTATGCAGTATCTTAAAGACCATGAGAAGAAAATGAAACTAGCCTTTAAGAGTCTGGACAAGAACAATGATGGTATGTCTTTATTTTCCCTGACCTTGAAAGAAAAATATGTGGTACCAATTACTGAACTAGATTTCAGAATAATTCAGTATAAAATGGTTATTTCCCCAAAACATTCAAGGACCTAAATATATTGTTTGTAATGTAAGTATTGTATGTAATAAATGGAGTATAAAGTTTGCTGAGAGGGAACTTGTATTGCTAATGTGGAACTTGTATCTTCTCCCATTAATTTCAATTGGAGTAGGAGCAGGCTCGTAATTTTGATTGAGTATCCACATCATAGTCAAATGACTAATTGTTCTCTTCCAGTTAACCCCCTTCAAGATGGTAGAACTAAGGAATTTTGCTCCGCAGCTGGAGGAGGTGTGAGGAGGTCTCTAGTTAGAAAATATATTTTTCCCTCTTTGATAGAGGGAGACTGACTCACTAGGTGTTTGTGATGCATTTATGTATTACAAATACTGAGCAGATATAATCCAATTATATCATTTAGGACTTCAGTGTAAAAGTGTATTAAATGGTCTGTGCTGCTTTGTTTGTACTAAATGATAGTTTAAAGACTTTCCAAATCTTTAAGTAGAACAAAGATTATTGTCATGTGAGTTTACATAACGAGATCTGAAGAAGCTTTTAACTTGTACATATTTTCTTTTAATGCTTTAAGGAAAAATTGAAGCATCAGAGATTGTAGAGTCTCTCAAGTTATTGGGTATAAATATTTCAGAACAACAGGCAGAAAAGATTCTACAAAGGTCAGAAACTATTCTTATTTCTAGTCAGTGTTTGTGAGTTTGTGTATTCTTCAAATAATTGTTCATAAACATGTTTACATAATTCCAGATCAGATGTAAAAGGATAATTTTTTAAATCAAAGATAACTATTTATTAACAAAGTACAACACTGTCTAATTTTTATTTTCATATGCATTTAAGACTGAATCTGAGTTATGCTAATATTTAGGTATCACACCTATCTGCATAACCAACAGTAGTTGGCCTCCAGTTTAAGAATAGAAACATGATCTATTTTCCTTTCTTAGTGAACTAAAGAGCCATGCATACCCTTCCAAAGGTGATAGTATAGTAGAATCCCTATTCTACTAAGTATTTGAGTTCATAAAATTGAAAGATTCATAAAATCGAACATCTCAAATTTACAGTAGGTATGGTGCATAAGTTGTAGTATGGTGCACTGCATTGTTTTCTTGTCCTTCAAACCACTGCAGAGTATGATTTCCAGTTCATGGAAGGCATTGGAAATGTGAAGGGATGTCAACTTGTTCTTCATTAACGTGACTTTTGTTATGTCCACTTACCCTTCCCCCCACCTCAGTTGGGAAAAATGGTTCGTTTTACTGACCATTCATAAGATTGGTATCCACTGCTGTACATGGATTTTCACACTCTTGTGTGAGGACTGGTTTGCATGGGTTCACAGGACTTCAAGTCTGAAAAAGTTTGCAGGTAGAGTGACCAGATATTTTATTTATTTTTACTATTTTCCAGACATAATTTAATATTTTGCATACTTTTGTTTTGTTTTATTTTCAGCATCGATGCTGATGGGACAATGTCAGTGGACTGGAATGAATGGCGGGATCACTTTTTATTTAACCCAGCAACAGACATTGAGGAAATAATCCGTTATTGGAAACATTCTACTGTAAGTTCAGCTTTTATTTTAAAGGAGATCTATTTTATGTAGCTCTGTGAGAGAGAGAGAGATTATCCTGCATTTTTGACTCCTCACCTGGATTCTGCTTCCAAATCCATCTCTGCCAGAACTAATTTTAGAACTTCAAGCCTTCTGAGAGGCTTTAGACAGCTGGTATAGTTTGTTGTTTTTCCCCCCAGATGTGGTGTTCTTATCCTATCTTCCTGCCCCAAGTATCCTTGTGTGTGTATGAGTATTTAGTCCTGGATCAGTGAAAAGTCTAAGGTCCAGTATCTTGCCAACCATTAGGACTAGAAATAAGTATTTTGTCCCTTTGGAGCGGCCACACAAAACAATGTCGCACAATACTAAATCCTTTTTCTAGTTACTATGTGCATTTTATAACGGACTGTTGCTTTCATGTGATCATACAAGTTGGAGAAGTATTTTAGCTGTTTCAAAATATTGGTATTGTGTCAGCAGTTTCATTTAACTAGCAATTTTATCATAAAGTTCACAAAATTGCTATTTTAATGTAGACTCTAGATGAGTGTTTGCACACATACATGTGCATGCTCTCTCCAGAATTTTAAGTAAGAATAGAATACGTAATGGCAGGAAGTAATTCACTACATTTATCTCAGCCTTGGTAAGTCCAATTCCTCAAGAGTTGAGATCTTATTTTATTAATAATTCTTTGATATGCAAGCAATGCGAAGTTATAGGTAACCCTCCAGTGAAATATTGCATGTGCACAAATAAATAATTTGACAGAATGAACTTTCCTGTAAATGATCAGGGTAAGACCACATGGCTAAAAACTGTAATTACTTTAAATATAATGAGATCATTTGAATCCTTAAGGATCTGTCAGCCTTTTCATGACAAAAACTTGCTTATAGGTGTTTACAGTTTTGATTGATTTGCAGTACACAGTCCCAACCCGAGGATAATTTTATAGTTAGAAGTTGGAGGAGAATATTCTTTGACCTTTATTAAGCTATGAAACTATAAGAAGAAAACAACTATTCATAGTTTTCTATTTTAAAACCAGGCTAAACGTATATGCCTGCTCTGGTTGAATTCACAGTGGGAGTATCACATGGTTAATAACATCCAACTATCGTCTTAGATGACTCGCCAAAAGAAAACATGAGGCAAATATATGAAATTGGATAGTTCTGAGTCTATACTATTTAGTGAAAAATGCCCAAGACTTTTTCTGTTTCTTAAATGCTGAAAATTACAAGTTCTTTTTCTGGTTATTATGGAACCTCCTCATCTAATCCTAAATATTCAGTTTAGAAGTGTTCCATGAGATCTACAATTGTTGCAGCTGGCCTACTGTGAGAACTTGGAACCAGTTACCACAGCAATACAGGGGGTGCCCTACATAGCCAAAATGTTTGAAATCTTGTTTCAGTTTCTCATGGTAACAGCCTTTTGAAAACTCTTTTTATTTTAAAGTTGAAGGCTCTTAGTTGTGATTGGACTCTGGTGAGCAGGAATCTAAATAGCATAGGAGTGTTGTGGGCTGGCTATTTTTGTAACGTTTATACAGCAAAATCCCAAAAGGTGACTTTAGCTTTTTCTTTTTCTTAGGCTCAGTTGTAAGGTGATATTAATGTCCAGTGCATATAAGGCCAAATTCTGGCAGGTGCTATTAATATAGGCACACACTAGAACACCCAGTCAACATTTTCAAAAGTGACTGGTGATTTGGGGGGGCTCCATTTTGGGTGTCCAACTGGAAACCCCTTAAAGGGGCCAGATTTTCATGGCTGGTCTACACTTAAAAGTTAGCTTGGCTTAACTACATTGCTCAGGGCTGTGAAAAATTTCATGCCCTGTGCGATGTAATTAAGCCAACCCAAGCCCCGGTGTAGACATTGGTAGGTCGACAGAATTCAGTTGGAGAGGTGGATTTTCTACAGCAATGGAAGAACTCTTTCTGTTGCTGTAGTAAGTGTGTCTATGCTACAGTGGCACAGCTGTAGCTGTGCCGCTATAGTGTTTCTAGTGTAGGCATATTCTGAGTGTTGAGCACCCACCCTTTGGGAATCAGGCCCTTTTAAGAGGTCTCTAATTAGGCACCCAAAATCACTCATCACTTTCAAAAATGTATGTCTCAACATGCTAGGCACTATACAGATGCAGAGAGAGAGTTCCTTCCCAGAAGAGCTTGCAGTCTAAATAAACAAGACAAAACGCTACATAGTGTACTATCTCCATTTTACAGATGGGGGGGACTTGAGGCATTAAGAGTGGTAGCATCTAAAATTAAATTCAGCAACAGTATAAATATAACTCACTTTATTAAAGGAAAAAAATTAATCCTCCCACTCCCCAGCTACTTTGGCAGTAATTGCTTTCTCTTATTGGAAAGATTTTTCGCTCTCTCTTTTTAATGGCAAATGTAACTCTCATGTGAAACTGGATTTGTAGTATTAAATGGTGCAGTCCCTCTAATTTTTTATTATTACATATATGATATGATGAAAATGAAGGTGTGTATTTAAGTTTATTTATAAAAATCCATAGCCTTCTGTCATGGGAAACCTTACCCCTGTCGCCTTTGGTAATGTTCATTGTTGTTCAAGTTGAACAGTAAGTATTTTAAACTAAACACACATCTGGCAGGGAGATTTCAGACTTTCACAACTGAATGATAATCATAATATCTCTTCAAAACAATCAGTAAAATTGTTGGTTGGAACAAGAAAGATCATAATGGATTAGTGAAATGAATCATATAATTAGGTGCTATATTAATTTATCAATAGAAAGCTATTTTTAAATGTGTGTGTCTGTAAAATACATGAATAAATTACCTTGAATAATTAATCTCTTGACAACATCTTTAAGAGATTATCAAACTAATCCGTAAAGGCTGCCTGGATGAAAGGTTAGTAGCATGTAAGCATTTTGGACTTGGACACTGTCTGGAAAGCTTTACTGAGCTTGACAAAATGTCTTCATTACAGCCATGCTCAGGACAGGAGTTTGTCATAATTTTTAATGATGATGGTGCTGTCTTTGAAATGGTGGGTTTTGGGTGGTGGTGTTCTAAATATATTTAAAGGGAACAAAGGGTCACTTTTGATTTTTGTTATGTAGTATTGGTCTTACTTGAATTGTATAACAATGGAATGAAATTACAGTATGTACATTACAGGTTATTGATGGCTATTTTTATGTCTTTAACGTAACTTTTTTATACACTGTCATTTGTTACGGTATCTATTTGTAGTCAAGCCAGTGTCAGAACTATCAGTAAAATCACTAAGTAGATGAAATAGGAAATATAGTTATTGCCCCTTTCTGCTTTGCATCGTGACAGGTGTTGGATATAGGAGATAGCTTGACTATCCCAGACGAATTCACAGAGGAAGAGAAAAAGTCTGGGCAGTGGTGGAGACAGCTGTTATCAGGAGGAGTGGCTGGTGCTGTTTCTCGAACAGGTACGGCACCACTAGATCGCCTTAAAGTCATGATGCAGGTGAGTTTCAACACTTAAGCAACTTTAAATTCTGGTAAATCACTTTTCCCATTTAGAATAATCTGGGCCATCTTGTGGCAGTTTTTTAGAGGAGTTCCAGCTGGCTGGGAGTTCTTGCAAACTAATAGCAGAATATATCCTCTTACTTCTAGAGAGGCTCTCATTGTGCTTTTAAAACTGTTTCATAATTTGTATTGACTTAGGTCCTGATCCGCAAAGATAAACTACACCTAACTAGTCCTGTGGTGCACAGTGGTTTGTAGGGTTAGGCCCTAATTTGTAGATGTCTTTTGCACCCTGATGCGTGCATGTTTGTTTTATGCATTTTGCTGCTTTTTTAAAGAATTCAAATGATGCATTTTTGTAATGAGACTTGCTTTGTGGTGTGTTGTGGTACAGATATTATATTAAATATGTTCCCTTTTGATATCTGAAATGATTAATAAAAGGCAGATACTGAAAAATACATCTACCCTATCAAAATCAGTTGTGCTGGTATAAACTACAATAGTGTATTAAGATCAGCAATAAATTTCACACTTTTTACACGCTTTCCAGACATTTTTCAAAATCACAGGATTTTAAACAGTAGCTTGCTTTATGTTTTCTGAGTCTGCCACATAGAAAGTACTACTCAATCTAAAAAGCACATTATGTAGTGTTTCTATAGTATGCCTTTTAAGGAATATATTGCATTTCTCTTGATAATGAGCATTTATATTCCCTTTTGAGCCAGTAGCCAGACTGGAAGAAATATCACAAATGAAAGATTGGAATATTGTTACTATAGTGTTAGCTTTCAAGAAATACAACAAATAATGTTAATGGTGTGAAAACAATCCTTAGTTTACAGTCATATTGCAGCATCTCAGATTGACTACAGCTATTCAGTTATGAGACCAGTAATTATACTGTCTGTCTTCTAGGGATTTTTGACTTAAGTATTTACTAAAACACTTATCCTTTGTTGCTTAAAAATGAGTCCTATATCCAATCTAAGCATTTCTTTTTCTTACTGTGGTTAATAGGTTCATAGTTCAAAGTCAAATAAAATGAATATATCAAATGGCCTTAAGCAGATGGTGAAAGAAGGAGGCGTCCGTTCCCTTTGGAGGGGAAATGGTGTGAATGTCATTAAAATCGCACCTGAAACAGCTGTTAAGTTCTGGGCATATGAACAGGTAATGTGTCACATCAAGGTGATGAACACTAAATACTGAAAAACAAACAGAATGCAAATGATGATGAAAATATATATAATGGTTTTATTGATCACAGTTAAAATAGTCTTATGACTGGTTAATAAAATATTTGAGTAATGTGGATTATTACTGTTGTACTGTGAACAATGTAGGAAAGAAATCAAATTCACATCATGAGAGTTTAAAGCTACCTACTTATCTATATAACTTTTTGTGGAGAGGTGCTCTAATTGTAAATACTTCAGTTCTACTTTCTAAATGGTAACCACATAAAAATCTAGCATGTTGTATTAGCCTAACACATACCCATGTACAGGATTTCTTTAAAGTCAAATGTCAGTGTGCTGCAGTAAGATGCCCTCAGCATGGATTTCAGCATTATATTTACCTCTGAATCAGCTTTACACAACATATTAAAGGCCTGATCCTCCTTTGGAATAGAGATCTCCCTGCGATCACAGTTTTAGTTTGGAATTCTAGAACACCCAGTAACTGATCTTTGCTTTCTCATCTGTGAAGATGGCAGAGTCTTGCTATGGCCAGAAGTAAGAGCAAAGTAATGTACAATACATCAACACTCTTCTATGCTGTAAACAAATAACCCCAAACCCAAATCTGTTTTAAAAAATTATCCTTTGAGTATAAGATATCTGATTTACAACTTCTGATGAGAGGTTGTAGTTTGCTCTAATGTGCAGTTATTGCTTACCTCCCTCAGTACATTACTTCTTACTTCAGCTTATCAGTAACTGATACTGCAGTTTAGTCTTTGTTCTGCCTGAGTAGTTGTATTTGCTGCCTACAGCAAGTGATATGGTGCACATAAGGCCTAATTTTCCATTCCTTGGATACCCATTCACTTAAGTTGGAGTTCTGGGTATGCAAGGAATGCGGGATTCTCATCTGTTATAAAAGTGCAACCATATAGGTATTGAATGACCAAAACCCAACATTTCTGCAGAGTTAGGGTTGCTTAGTGATATGCCATCCCATTGCAGAATGTTGAGTGAATCAAAACTGAAACTTCTGAAAACCCGGAAATGCAGAGTTAAGGCGTTCAACCTTTAAGTCTGCCCTCCTTCAGCAGTTCCCAATTCATCCCATTAACACATGTACCGCGCCTCCTCTCCCTAATGCCTCCTTTCCTAGATACATTCATGGAGGATAGGTCTATCAGTGTTTATTAGCCAGGATGGGCAGGGATGGTGTCCCTAGCCTCTGTTTGCCAGAAGCTGGGAATGGGAAACAGGGGATGGATCACTTGATGATAACCTGTTCTGTTCATTCCCTTTGGGGCACCTGGCATTGCCCACTGTCGGAAGAGAGGATACTGAGCTAGATGGACCTTTGGTCTGACCTAGTATGGCAATTCTTATGTTCTTAAGGATTCACATGTCTAATTCCACTTTGAGTATATTCCCCCCAAAATAAAACTGCCACTCATGACTCTCAAATTGTAGTACTACATCCACTCAGTTCAAAATTCCTTTTGTGGTATGTGGGTGCTTGTGATTAACTTATCCTTAGTTATGTTAATTGAAGTATGACTTTGCAGCAGTCAAACAGAATGAGCTCTGATTCATCCAGGGATTAGTAACGTTCAGTTTAACAGTACAGGGCAGCAGAAGGAAACTTTTTTAAGACAACCTTGGGAACCTCTTTGTCAAATGACCCCAAATTTGAATCCCTAGCTCTACCCTGTGCCCTCATGAGAGACACCAAATTTTCAAACCAATCCGACTAACCATTCAGATTTCAGAGTACTTAAAGGACTTGAGCTTTAAAGCATATAAAATGGTGTGAATGAAAATCCTCTAGCTGCTTTTCTGTATTGGTACATGTGCGTAGTAAAAATGTGTATTTTCTTAAACACCATTCTCAGTTTGGGTCCCTCAAAGACTGTGTGCACGCAAAGCACTACCTTGGGTAAAACTTGAGAGATCGAGACCATTTTGACCCTCATCACATCAATAGCTTGATCTCTAGATCTCCTCCCTCTCAAACCCCCCCGAACTTTTTTTTAAAAAGGCTGTTTTTTCTCAGGCTTATATGTCCGGGACCCCTGGCACAAATGATTCTAAATGTGGGTCACTAATCCTACCCTGTACGCTCCTGAGGCATACCAAATTTCAAAGACTAATCAAGTCAAGTTTAGAGGATTTAGAAAGGTTGACCTTTAAACCAATGTCTTGGGGCAAACTTAACTATAGTGGTGCTCCTGTGTCACAAGAGTATGGGCAGAATTGATCCCACTCAGTGGGACCAAATGTAAAGGACTTTGACAGGCTGGAAGATCTACGTTTTTATAGATCATTACACACAGAATTGGAATGTAAATATTTTTAAGTTGTGTTAATTGGACATCTATAATGCAAACTTCATGGGAAAACCTCATGTCATATTTCTGCTTCTGCTGGGGGATTCTACCTGCCTCAGAAAGATGTGTGATATATTTGTCTTTATGTATTTTACCTACACAGTATAAGAAGCTATTTGCTAATGAAGATGGAAAGATAGGGACCGTTGAAAGATTTGTATCTGGTTCTTTGGCTGGGGCAACAGCACAAACCTCTATTTATCCTATGGAGGTAAGCAAGAGAGAACCGGTCTCCCATTGAAATCAGTGCCAAAAATCCTGTTGACTTCACCAAGAGCAAGATAAGGCTTTTTGTGGAAACATTACAGGAGTTCTGCCTACATCACAACTTTCACTTGCATTCTGTAGATTTACTTCTTCAGAATCACACCATAATGCTACCTGACACTTTCTGGGATACAACATGGCATGTTCAATACTTAGAATTTCTGGTGTTTAGAGTTATGTGGGGTTTTGCTATTTTCTGAATTTTTTTTTAATTTAAATTATGTCATTTAAAAAAACAAACCCAAACCACCATGTGCATATGTGTTGGGGGTTGTGTTCTTTCTCTTTTAAAATATTAGAAATTTGATTGTCACAGATTGCATGCTAAGTTTCTAAGTCTGGAAATTATCTTTGTTCAGCAGAACATTTCAGTGTGTATTTAAGTCCCATGAAGTAAAAGATTTAAGCATATGCTTAATGTTAAGTGTGTGCTTAAGTACTTCCCTAAATGTGGCCCTGCCACTGGGACTGGTCCTCTAAGGGGCAGGCATCTAGCCTGACAGGCTCTGCTAAGGCAAACAAGCCAGTCCAGATCCACCTGTGGATAGTTAATTGGATGAGCAGCTGTGTGGGGTAATTAATTAATAAAGGAACACTTGGTTTATAAATGGTTCTGAGGGTCAAGCAGGAGACCAGAACATAGAGAGGAAGCTCCTGGGAAGAGAACTCTTCAGAGGAGCTGGGTAGGAAGCTACGTGCAGTGGTAGCAGAGGCTTCTGGAGAGAGGAACAGTCCCCAAAACATAGAGAGACAGCTCCAGAGGGGAGAGACTACAAAGCTCTTGAGGCAGAGAGGCCTGGGAGATACCATAAGATCACAGGGGAGAGACTGCACAGCTCCAGGCAAAGGAGAAGACTGAGAACTTAGGGGAGGAGAAGGCTTATTTAATCAACCACCAAACAGTGTGTAAACAAACAAAATCCCTGAAGGGGCATTGCTCATTGTATATAAGCATCATTGAACTTATTGAAAAACCACTAGGGGGAACTGAGGCAGAAATGTAACTGAAGTTCTACACCAGACCACCAGGGGAAACTCCTTAACGGAGTACCTGCCATTACAGGGTCCAAGACCCTGGCATGGGGTGAGCAGGCCTTGCCTGCAACAGAACCAATATAGTTCTGCTGTGCAGAGTTGGGGTTAGATTTAGGTAGCCCGTGCAAATGAAGTTAAGCTACCTCTGTTGGATTTCCTTGCACTATGGGCAGGGTTGGCAGATTGATCTGCTCCTCTGTGGAGTCACTGCTATTATTCCTCCATTCAACAGGTAGCGGCCTGCAGAACAGTATTGCGACAATTTTTCCAGCCTCAAGAATAGAATAATAGCTCCAGAGTGACTATTTTTCATTCTGCAGCCTGGGTAGAAGATCCATTCCCTCTCCCTAAAAGATTAATTACTCTTGTATCACACAGCATGGTTGCCCATGCTGTGTGCTGGGACCAGGATTTAGCAAGATTTGAAACTGATATAAATAGTGACTCACCCTGAACTCTTTCTGATGAGGAGTGTCTCTCTGTGGGGATAAAAAAAACAATGGCATTCTACACACTGTGGTGGAGTTTTTGTTTTTGTTTTTTTTAGTTAAGTCTTTATTGTCCTTAGAAAATCAAGCCACAGCTGGTTTCTAAGCACATAGAATAAAGCAACCAAATGTTAGTGTTGGTCATTTTATATTCAAGTGGCGTACTGCACAAGAATGGATGTGGAGGTATGTAGGCCCTGTTCTACAGTAAGGCCTGGTCTATACTTAAAATTTAGATTGACATAGCTACATTGCTCAGGGGTGTAAAAAGCTCACATCCCTGAGCGCCATAATGATGCTGATGTAACCCTGCTGTAGATGTGGCTAGGTCAGTGGAAGCCTTCTTCATTGACATAGCTACTGGTGCTCAGAGAGGTGGATTACTTACAATGACAGAAAAACGCTTCCATCTCTGTAGAAAGCGTCTGCACTATGGCGCTGCAGTGGTATAACTAGAGGTCTGTAGCTGTACCGCTGTAGCACTCGTCACATAGAAAAGCCCTAAGATATTCTCATCTTCCTAACGGTGCCATAGTATTGCAGTAAAGCTGGTTTTTACGGTGTTCCTGGCCCAGATTGTATGCTGACGTGCCAGATATCACATATGGGAGCCATCTCTTATGAGACTTCCAAGCAGGCCAAATTCCTGCTCAGGGAATTCCCTTGGTGTTCATGGGAACATGGTGTTCTTCGCTCCCTATCTTGCAATGCTGGTGTAAAGTCACAGGCACTGTTAAACAGCTGTTGTGTTGCATTTCAGTAGTGAGTGAAGTGATCCCTGTATATCCCTTAATTATCTCAAAATGATGTCATGAGTCTTCTTTAATGTTTGTAATATGATTTGCAATCCTCAGTTGAAAAGCTTGATCCAATGAAGTCTTAGAAGGAATTAGTTCATGTTCCTGCATAGTCTTTGCTTTTTAAATGCTAATTTCGCATTTGTTCTTAGGCTAAGCACCAGCTCTAATGAGAGACTCTAGATATCTTGTAATTTGTTTTAAAAAATTGTCTCTCTTGAACATGAGAAGGGGAAAAAAGGCAAATCACAACTTTCATCTTACTCTGATTTTGACTAAAAAAATATACCCTGTTCCTTCACAACCATGAGCTTGTTAGGTGGACTGTTCCTCTTACAAATGACAAAACTCTGAAAAAACTAATGCTAACCAAACCTTAACTCTCGTTGTTTACAAAGGAGACTTTAAGCAGCAAATGCAAAGAGGTTCACTTTTTGGAAATAAAAACTTATGAGTACGCAAAGATTTGTTGTGCCTATATGTAAGCTGGGTCGTGACCTGTCAAATAATTAATTCTACATTTCTTCTACCTTCAGGTCTTAAAGACCAGACTGGCAGTGGGTAAAACAGGACAATACTCTGGGATGTTTGACTGTGCTAGGAAGATTTTAAAAAGAGAAGGGTTGACAGCCTTTTACAAAGGTTATGTACCCAACATTCTGGGCATAATTCCTTATGCTGGTATAGACCTGGCTGTCTATGAGGTCAGTTTGTTTACTTGATGCATGTATTATTTCTTTAGACACACAAAAATGTAATCTGCCCTCCTTATTACCCTCTTAAAATATGTATCATTCACTCACATCTGTAACTTACTTGTAGTTACACTTATTTGAGAATTTAAAAAATATCTGCTGTAGTATGCTCAGGGCTGGTTTTTCACATCTTTTTCCTTACTGTGTTACACTATTGCCAACCCTATGATTCAAAAATCATGAGTCAGACCCACCAAAATCATGAGATTCCCCCAGAATCATGAGGGGTTTTTGTTTTAAATTTATATTGTGGTTTGGTCTGTCTGGATTTGTGATGATTTTGGCTCCTACTGTGGGAGCTCTCACACTCACATCTGCTCCTTCTGCAGCTCCAGGGGTTCATTACCCCTTCTCTGAGGCCTGTGGGGACTCAGCGACAGTGGAGTCCTCTCCTCCTCCTTCCCAGGCCTGGTGTTGCAGGGAGGGAGATAGGAGGGGAGAGGAGCAGAGGAGTGATGCTATTGCTTAGAGGAAGGAAACTGGGGAGGAGAGAGCAGAAGTATCCTGAGCTGCTGAGCTTTTTGTGTCCCCCTCCATTCCTGTGAGAACCACTTTGGCTCCTGAGGGGTGGGGAGAGAGCGAGCTCTGCTTGCTTCCTGCAGCAATCCTGAATCGCTGCCCTTCCCAGGAGGCAGGTGAGTGGAGAAGGCAGCCGATCGGGGGGTGGGGTTGGGGGGCATATGCTTAAGTGTTTGTTGGATTGAGGCAGAGCACTCAACACATAGCAGGATCAAGCCCATGAATGCATTTGGAATACTTTTATGGAGGCAAAGGAGCACCTTAATATTGTTGATAGCTATAAAGTCTGCTTAACCATCTAGTGTAAATTTTTATATACCTCTTATTCATATCCATTTATGTTTTCCTGACAGGCTTTGAAGACTGCTTGGCTAGATCATTATGCATCAGACTCTGCTAACCCTGGTGTCTTTGTGTTGCTCGGATGTGGTACTGTCTCCAGCACTTGTGGTCAGTTAGCCAGCTACCCTCTTGCTCTCATCAGAACTCGCATGCAGGCTCAAGGTGAGAATTGGGATTTGGGTTTGGGAAGAATATCTTTTAAAGGTATTTATAATTTGGAGAATACTCCCTACTTAGTAGGCCAGTTTTTAAGGTGTCTAATACCATACTGACCTTGCCCATCTAAACTTCTGATTGGCTTTGTTGGTTGTTGACACAACCTTCATGTTACAGATTCCAGATTCTTTGTGTTTTTAATATTTATATTTTATAGATTTGTGTCAATCACCTTATGTATTTTAACCCATTTATGGAGTTCCCATCACAAACTATGCAAATACCATATTGTAAAATCAAAGGACAAAGCTGAAATTAAAATAAAGAAAGAAGGAAAGAAAGCACTAACCACCAGAGCAAATGCATGGCCAGAGGAGACCAAGGAATTTGGTGTAGAGGAAAGCTCTGTGACCTTCAAGGAAAATAAATCCACCACTGAAAAAGGGTCACTTTTACTAACTGTTGCAAATAAGTGAGTAGAAAGGTAGTAGAAGCTGCATGGAAGTGCAAGGTCTCAGACAGGAGAGGATAGATCAACAGGACAAATAGAACTTCCAGCATGTTGTTAAGGCAACCAGCAAGGTATTCTTGTGGACCTTTCATGGGAGTGAGTTCCAAGGCCCACGTCTGCAGCTGAAAGAGACTTGCCCCAAACTTAGCGACTTAGAGCAGACCTTGCTGTGTTAGGAAATAGTATTGAGAAGAGACTGTACCAAGTCCATAGGATTAGAGGTGATAAGTTGTGCATCCGTGTAGTGAGGAGCTTTATATGATTAGAATATTAACGTCACTAGAACTGCTGAATGATGGAGATTGCTATCTTCCTTTTCTTTTCTAGCACTGTTGGAAGGAGCCCCACAGCTAAACATGGTTGGACTCTTTCAAAGGATAATTGCTAACGAAGGAATCCTAGGACTTTATAGGGGCATAGGCCCAAACTTCATGAAAGTGCTTCCGGCTGTCAGCATCAGCTATGTGGTTTATGAAAAAATGAAACAAAATTTGGGAATAGCATGAAAAGAAGGAAAAAGCTGATAAGCCTCTAGCCTTCTCAGGAATATTCAAACCAAAAGGATTTCTCAAATAAATGATTTGTTCTTGTTTATAATTGGAGAACAGATCACTGGGCAAAGAAGCTGTGGTTTTGTTTTCCGCCCAAGTTGGAAGGAACTTCCTTCGTTTCTAAACCCCATCCCCAAACTGCTATCAATGTAGTATGGATTTTAAAAATAAAAAAAACACAGCATCTTTAAATCAGCTACAAGTTAAAAGACGATCAGGAAACCACCTATGGTTTAGCTCTTGGCTCTTTTTTTTTCTTTTTTTTGTAATTACTGCTCTCTTAAATATGCATTTGATTGGGCTGAAGCCACATTTGGGAAAAGTGTTTACTGCATTGGTATTAAAACACACAGATTTGTGTCACCATCTTGTACTCAAGCAATTCACAGCTATCCTTTTGCACTTACCATCTGTAAAGGCAATATTGCTTTTTTGATAAACTGTTAAAATAAGTCCTGGGAAAACATTGCCTTAGAGGCAGGTAAGACTAGAACACCATATTAAACTTTGTCTCCTGATAGCTTTTCTTTCAGGATGACAAAATGTTTGGCTTTTATTCCTCTGTTTTTCCTCTAAAGAAATGAAAGTGCAAGGGGATGTTGTTCTATGACATCAGAGTACCTCAAACTGAGTTAAATGCTACGTTTTTATGGTACAGTCACAATGACCTTCATAGCTCATTTCACTGGGCTGCTTTCCACTTAATTTATAAATGCTGGCAGCATTAGCCAAGATTGCCTTGGTTCTTGATGCAAGTTTTATAGGATCATAATAGCAACAGAAAAGAACTACTGGATCACTAAACTCCCTGCAAGCGCAGGTGACAGTTCCAGGATAAAGGAAGTATCTAATATAAAATTGATGCTGCAGTAGGTCTTGGCTGTAATAATTGGAGTGTACCAAAACAAGCAAGTTAGCAAAGGTCACAGGGCTGATTATTGGGAGGCTTTTGAATGATTTTTCTCAGTGGGGTTTGGAATGCGGTCCTCCTCCTACTAGAGTCTGAGGACTCATTTGTTTCCCTTTCAGAATGGTTGCAGTTCAACAACATCCTTCTAGTTGATAATACTGGAGGGGTAGTTACTGTTGAAGTGTGGGGCACTCTCTCTCCCCACCTACCGAACCTGAAGGGCGGAGAGCACTGGCTCAGGGAGTCAGACTGGGACCAGAAAATGAGATGAGGTTGCCAAGTGGCTAGGCAGGACACCACAATCAGAACATTAAAGTGGCCCTTGGTTTTTATATTAATGTGGAAAAATACAAACAAAGCAGTCAAAGAGCCCAAGAACTCATCTTTGATAAGTCATTTATTTCACAGTTTCTCCCATATATGGGATGGATATTTTAATGTACAGACACTTTGTAAATGGCTTCCCCACTAAGGTATACTTCAGTTGCTTGGTGGCCTGACTGCTGGCACAATATAACTGTTTTTGTAGCGTTAATTTGCACTAATTCCATGGGTGGCCAGACAGAACAGACAGAATTTGGCCTTTTATGTAAGACACACACAAGGGGTAACCATTTTTCATTCTTGATCTTATAAATCCTGTGAGTTAATCTGGTGATATTATAAAATGGCAGCTTTTTTTGGGTTTACCTTTGTTAACCTGCCCTCTAGTTTATGCACTTCTTTTAAAAGCCAGAATCTATCGCTTTACAGCAGGTATTATGGTGCTTATGTACAATGTCTTTATGATCTGATTGTCCATGTTCTTTTTGTCTTTGCCAATCCCTTTGTACCTGCATATAATTCATGGGATCCAGTTTTGTTTTTCAATTATCCCTTTGACTGTAACAGATATATTCTTTATGCAATGTAAAGATGACCTAAGCAGCGCCTGTTGTGTAGCAGAGTCAGTCCATTTTGTTAATATTTTGTAAAAGTGCCATGATGAGTGTTCAGTTGTGGTGGGGACACTTTCAACTGCCAAAGAACATGAGACCAGTTGAGTTTTAACTTTTCACCATGTGCCTCTGACGGGATGTGTTCAAATTATGTATTCTTAGTCTGTGTACTGAAAAAAGCTGATGATCACTTTTATAGATCTGTAAAACTACCACTTTATAATAAATGTTTGTGTCCTAATCTGTCTGGGATGTATTATGTTTTTCATGGTTTGAAAGACAGATGTCCAAAAGTGACAATTCCCTTAACTCCAGAACCGTGTGTGTGCTTTAATGTCAAATGAAAGACAAAGCAGCTCTAGCCAAAAATTAGTACTGAAATCAGTGTACCCTGTACCCATTACAATGGTATTTGAACACCTATTTTAGCATTTAAAGGCTGTGTCCTGGCTACACTACAGAATCAACTGTCAGGAGTCCCAACTGAAGTATTAACACTGTTCCATCTTGCAATGTAGATGGGGAAAAAGCAAAATATCCAAAGTCTTGATCCCTAGGACAGTTCAATGGACACTGTAAAACCATGATTTGGTATGGTCTACTCTGCAAGATGGAAGAGCATTTTACTTGTCAAAGGACAGCCATATTTGTAAGAGTGACTTAACGTAGCTGATGCTTGTTGTATACTTTGTGCTTGTCCATCTTTAATTTAAAGCTAGCTTAGAAAGCGAAGGATCAGTATATACAGCATTTTCAGAACAACTGGCTTCATTTCCACTGTACACTCAAGGGTTTGTTTGTCCAGTTAAGCATGGAACAAATAGACAGCATAAAGAATTCCTTTTGATGCCGCAGTCTTTCACATCACTCTTCTCCTTCTAAAGGTTGAAATTCTATGGGAAGAAGCCTCCCAAAATTTGAATGTCACTCAATCCCTAAAGTACTGTACATCATACATAACTAAACAGAGATTCTGTACAATTACCCCCTTAACCTAATGGTGAGTTAAGGGGTGTGTATGATTCCTGACTGAACAAACATGTCTGCTGTTCAGTTCTTTATTCAGAGAAGGCGAGAATGTGCATGTGCAGAACTGTTACTGGAAAGACTTAGCCCAAAATGTAGAAAAGGAAAAAAAAGAGTTCTAGTGCCACCTGCCTTCTGATGTGTTTGGAGGTAATGGCAAGAAACTTACAGCATAGTTTCTGTACTGAGACAGTCCTGCTAGCTACTGTGAAATTGAATATTAATTGAGAAGGTAGTTGTGTGTAGGGATGTGTGTTGGAAGATGTATAAATCATGTTGTCCAAGTCAGTATAAAATGTAGTGTATGCGTATACATAAATAAAACTAGTACTAAAACATTGTTTTTCTTTAAATCTGCTACCCTGAGAGGCTGAGTTCTACAATCTTCTCACTGGTATCTAGTCCTGATAGGATATTTTCAGATATACCACAGCTATCATAATTAAGAAAACACGACTGCTTATGATGATTGATTTTGAGATAGCAGTGATCCACAATGCAAACAGTGCCATACTAGTTACAAAAAAACCCAAACCCACATTAAGAATATGAAGATAGGCAACAACGAACGAGGATGTGGAAGAGAGAAGACTGGGATGGCAGGATGAAAGTGACAGGACAGAAGTGACTGTGCCCACTAAAGTTCACACCCCTCTAAGGGGGAAACATTTGGACCAGCATCTCCCATTAAAACCATCTGGCACTAGCAGAGAAGCAGAACACTGATGATAAATCAAGAACCATTTATTCATACCTGCTCCCATAACTTTCAATGTACTCCACACCACTGATGATGACACAGTGATCAGAGGGTCTTTATTAAAGAAAAGTACGATCCAAGAAACATAACTGAGTTCAGTCCTGAAATTATTAGCGGTATAGTTGTTGCGCACACCTTTCTCCTTCCCACTCCTCAAATTATCTGTGTCTTGATCTAAACTTTTGTTAAACTCTGCAGCCCAGGAAAATGTGTTTTTTCCTTCCTATGTCTATTTACATTATCATTTGCTAAATATACTACGTCTGATATTACTTCACTTTGCAGTTTCAAGGCATTTTGGTGGAAGGCAGTTAGATTAACTTAGTGAAATGTCTATAACTCATACAAACAATATCCATGGGGCCAAAGTGTGGAATTAACATTTTTCATCCATAGATCTCAAAGGGTAAATATAACTAGTCTCATCTTACACATGGAGAAATTGAGGGACAGCGAGGGTAAGTGACTTATTCAGTCACACAGTGAATCAATGGCAAGGCTAGGAATAGAATCCTTGATTCCTTGTCTACTGCCCTATGCGCTGGACCTTGTAGTCACAGCCCTAGGCTTTTGAGACACACACTGCTTGTAATAGTTGCAGTGTGCCCACCCTGCCTGGCTGGTCTGCTGTAGGAAGGCTCATGCACACATCTATTCCCTACTTCCTTTGCTAAAGCTAGTGATTATAGCAGAACCAACCCTCTGTGTTTCTGAGCGAAAGGATTCCAGTTCTGCCCTGCCCCTTCAATTGGGAAGAGAGGTGGGAGCCACACAAGGGAGGGAAGAGAAAGGATCCCTGCATCCTTGCCTCTTCAAGCGCCTGTGCAGAGTCTGGCCATTACCCTGTACCCCTGCTACACCATTAAACTGGCACTGAAGGAACAGCTTAGTGATCAAAACGTGTCTGTACAGCTCCTTTGAGCCAGCCAGCACAGCTGCAATAGGAGTGTTGGCCAGCCAGTCACTCCTTAGTCTGTCCACATTGCTTCCCTCAGAGCTCTCTCTCCAAAATGGTGTCTCCACAACTGCTGCAGCCTAGCCCTGGCTTCTTTGAGCCTATTGATTCATATAGCCCTGCTAATGTGAAGTGTAATGTATCACTGAGCACGATGCAATGAAACAAAAACTTGCCAATTATTTTCTTTCCTACAGAATGAGTAGCACACACTATTCCAATGATGCGGTAAGGCAAGGCTTTTCTATTGGGCTTCTGACTTGCTCACCCATGAGCTGTGAGGTGTTTATCTCTATGCCTGACATTAACTGCATATCATGCAAGAGCTTGAGCCCTTCCATTGTGACCCCTGTCTTTACTCACCGTTTCGTTTCAGGCTCTTGGGTTGGTGGCAGTTGCATGCAGCAGAACTCTCGTCACACAATTCTCCCACCTGCACAACCCCTCTTTAATTTGCCTAGTTAGAAGTTTAGCCTGGAGGTGGATCCCAATGAACAGCTTTTGTGCTGGGGTATACAAACCCCACGCTAGGTAACACAGGATTAATGAGCTGTCATAGCCTCAATCTGCTGCACCACACCTGTGAGAAATGTCAGGCCTGGAGGGAGGAGCTTAAAACAGGAGACCGCTGCATAGTTGGTAGCAGACCAGAGGAGAGTAGGCTTCCAGTGCTCAGCTTCTAGAGAAGGGTTACATAAAGGCTGGAGCTTTGCAAATGGCTACTGCCTGACAGCCCCAGCCCCTCCCTGAAGGGAGGGATAGCCTGACTCTGAATCACTATTGTTACAGATTAGCTCAAGCCTAATTGGGGCTACAGTTTATGAGAGGCTCTCTGAGGAAAGAGTTCTACATGTCTGTGTGACGATTCATTGGCAACTCAGAAGGGGTGGACTATCCTAGACCCAGGTAAAGTGTTTCGTCTCTCACCACTTGACCTCTGTGGCAGAGTGCCTGGTTGTTGCCAACCAGAGGCCAGGTGAGTGTAAAAGCCCTATCCCTCCCCTGCAAAGTGCTCTGAGAGAGGAGCACGGCACAGTGGTATTCCTAACAATCCTTTCTGAACAGCAGCCTCCTTTCAATGTGAGCAGGTCATTCAGCATCTAACAAAGACCTATCGGAAAGGTAATCTGACATAAGATACTGTTCACACTGAAGAGGAGTCAGGGATGGCTGACTATGTATTCATAGACCTTTCCCCACAGTTTCATTTGATTCAGAACTATCCAATTGTGCACATTGTTAGCCAATGTAAATTGTAGGCTCCTATTAATATTAAGGCTCCTCTACACAGAGGAATTTACGAGCAGAGCTATCACACACGTGCGCACACACAACCATACCTATGCTGGTCAGTTTCCTCATGGTGACAAGCCCTTGTCTTATCCTCCCTTCCTAGTATTTCTTGCACTCACTTACTGTGTCTTGTTTTAAGATTATAAACTCTTTAAGGCATGGATCTTCCTATGTGTTTGTACAGCACCTACCACAATAGGGCCCTGATCAGACTGGATGATACCACAATACAAACAAGTAAACTGAGCAAGCCTCTGCCCAGAAATTAAAAAAAGGCCTTCCACGGCTTTATTTCTTCATCACTGTATAATGAAAATCTAGCCTCATTGAAACACCTCTGTAAGAATGAGCAAAGATAGGGAGATAGAATAAAGGATCAGCATGCCTCTATCCTTAATATTCAAAATACCATCAGGGATATGTTATGGAAAAGTTGAGGCAGCTATGATCCCAAGTCCTGCTAGAAAAGGCATAACTACCACTGCCAAGCATTGCATCATAATATGAAATTTTGATCTAAACAGTATATAAGAAAAATGTAGACTGTAAGAGCCCCAATTCTGTGAGAAGCTGAACTCTGAGAGCTGAAGGCACTCAGCACCTTACAAGAGTGGTCCCTGAACCATGATTGAAGAACAATACTTGCAGTGATATTGCATATGGACAGTTCTAGCTAAGCTCTAAGACCTTATGTTGTCTTGTAAGATGCAGCAAGTGTGGATACCATCAATGTAAATATTCTCCACCCCCCTCGCAAATGAATAGCAGACACATAATGACTGTTAGCAGGGTGCCAGATGTTCGAAGCTATATGCCTTTGCAAGTGTACACTGTCATCCAAAGGCAGTCTCCCTATTAAATTTCATCCCTTCTTCCTGATCTCTTCCTTTAACACTTCAATGCTTTTTTAGCGAGCTTTGCAAGGTAATGCAGTAATTCACCTACCCTTCTCGCCTGTGGGCTGAGTGTGCCAGTGTTATACAGGCACAGCTTCTGCAAGAGACAATAGATGCAGACAAGTGTCATCTATATGGTAGTACGTGACTATGCTACCCCAACCATAGTCAGCCCTGTGAAACCAAGGCAAGAATGTTTTAGACCCACTGCAATATTATGTGATATAGCATATCCACCACCACCACACTAAGTTATATGTAGGAAATGAGAAATAATCTAAGGCTGGAGGGCACCACTTTATTACAGCTAAATGGCCAGCACTTTTATCTGAGCTGGAGTCATTATTATCTCTTCTCTCTCTAGTTACAGTACCTGACTTGTCTGATCCAAAGTGGCATTGGATTCTAGCGGCAAGACAGGCAGCTGACTTGTATGAGTTCTTGGGGGGGAAAAAAAAAACCCCTTCTTCTAACTGAAAAGGTGATGCAGTGACCAATAGCAGGGTCACACACTTTGTAGCTTCTGTCAGCTAAGCTCATTGCACACACCAGAGGTTTCTTGCATTCCTCCATTTCCATCTCTCCCCTTGTGTGCCATCCTCCCAACCACCTTTTTCAAGGACTCCCTACAACTCCCCCTAATCTCCCCTGTGCCATGGGTTGTGTGCCCCCATTTACCAGGGTCCCCCATTCTTTCCCATAGCTGGTGGTCTGTGTACCTCCCATTCAGGGGTCTCTCATGGCTTGGGCTGTGTTCACACTCCCATTATTTTTAATCTGGTATTCAGGGTGTCAACCTGTTAAATTCTACAGGGAGGAGAAGCAGAGATGACATGGGGTACTGTTATAATGCAAGATGTTACTATGGCACCTATATATATATATATATATATATATATATATATATATATATAAGAAGGCTCTTCAGTTACAGTACCTGACCTGTCTTTCAGCTCTTGTCAGTACACCTCCATCTAAGGCACAGGAGTACTAAAGAAAAAAAGGTTAATTACAATATATTTTATTTCCAATAACTCATTTAAAACAGCCAATCACTGTATACATGGTAAGTCCCTGTAACCCTTTCTCAGAGTTTAAATTGCACAATATACATGTATGCAGGTTTCAGAGTAACAGCCGTGTTAGTCTGTATTCGCAAAAAGAAAAGGAGTACTTGTGGCACCTTAGAGACTAACCAATTTATTTGAGCATAAGCTTTCGTGAGCTACAGCTCACTTCATCGGATGCATACTGTGGAAAGTGTAGAAGATCTTTTATACACACAAAGCATGAAAAAATACCTCCCCCTACCCCACTCTCCTGCTGGCAATAGCTTATCTAAAGTGATCACTCTCCTTACAATGTGTATGATAATCAAGGTGGGCCATTTCCAGCACAAATCCAGGGTTTAACAAGAACGTCGGGGGGGGGGGGGGTTAGGTTACCTTGCATAATGACTTAGCCACTCCCAGTCTCTATTCAAGCCTAAGTTAATTGTATCCAATTTGCAAATGAATTCCAATTCAACAGTTTCTCGCTGGAGTCTGGATTTGAAGTTTTTTTGTTGAAGAATTGCAACTTTCATGTCCGTAATCGCGTGACCAGAGAGATTGAAGTGTTCTCCGACTGGTTTATGAATGTTATAATTCTTGACATCTGATTTGTGTCCATTTATTCTTTTACGTAGAGACTGTCCAGTTTGACCAATGTACATGGCAGAGGGGCATTGCTGGCACATGATGGCATATATCACATTGGTGGATGTGCAGGTGAACGAGCCTCTGATAGCGTGGCTGATGTTATTAGGCCCTGTGATGGTGTCCCCTGAATAGATATGTGGGCACAGTTGGCAACGGGCTTTGTTGCAAGGATAGGTTCCTGGGTTAGTGGTTTTGTTGTGTGGTATGTGGTTGCTGGTGAGTATTCACTTCAGGTTGGGGGGCTGTCTGTAGGCAAGGACTGGCCTGTCTCCCAAGATTTGTGAGAGTGTTGGGTCATCCTTCAGGATAGGTTGTAGATCCTTAATAATGCGTTGGAGGGGTTTTAGTTGGGGGCTGAAGGTGATGGCTAGTGGCGTTCTGTTATTTTCTTTGTTAGGCCTGTTCTGTAGTAGGTGACTTCTGGGAACTCTTCTGGCTCTATCAATCTGTTTCTTCACTTCCGCAGGTGGGTATTGTAGTTGTAAGAATGCTTGATAGAGATCTTGTAGGTGTTTGTCTCTGTCTGAGGGGTTGGAGCAAATGCGGTTGTATCGCAGAGCTTGGCTGTAGACGATGGATCGTGTGGTGTGGTCAGGGTGAAAGCTGGAGGCATGTAGGTAGGAATAGCGGTCAGTAGGTTTCCGGTATAGGGTGGTGTTTATGTGACCATCGTTTATTAGCACTGTAGTGTCCAGGAAGTGGATCTCTTGTGTGGACTGGACCAGGCTGAGGTTGATGGTGGGATGGAAATTGTTGAAATCATGGTGAAATTCCTCAAGGGCTTCTTTTCCATGGGTCCAGATGATGAAGATGTCATCAATATAGCGCAAGTAGAGTAGGGGCGTTAGGGGACGAGAGCTGAGGAAGCGTTGTTCTAAATCAGCCATAAAAATGTTGGCATACTGTGGGGCCATGCGGGTACCCATAGCAGTGCCGCTGATCTGAAGGTATACATTGTCCCCAAATGTAAAATAGTTATGGGTAAGGACAAAGTCACAAAGTTCAGCCACCAGGTTAGCCGTGACATTTTCGGGGATAGTGTTCTTGACGGCTTGTAGTCCATCTTTGTGTGGAATGTTGGTGTAGAGGGCTTCTACATCCATAGTGGCCAGGATGGTGTTATCAGGAAGATCACTGATGGACTGTAGTTTCCTCAGGAAGTCAGTGGTGTCTCGAAGGTAACTGGGAGTGCTGGTAGCGTAGGGCCTGAGGAGGGAGTCTACATAGCCAGACAATCCTGCTGTCAGGGTGCCAATGCCTGAGATGATGGAGCGCCCAGGATTTCCAGGTTTATGGATCTTGGGTAGTAGATAGAATATCCCAGGTCGGGGTTCCAGGGGTGTGTCTGTGCGGATTTGATCTTGTGCTTTTTCAGGGAGTTTCTTGAGCAAATGCTGTAGTTTCTTTTGGTAACTCTCAGTGGGATCAGAGGGTAATGGCTTGTAGAAAGTGGTGTTGGAGAGCTGCCGAGCAGCCTCTTGTTCATATTCCGACCTATTCATGATGATAACAGCACCTCCTTTGTCAGCCTTTTTGATTATGATGTCAGAGTTGTTTCTGAGGCTGTGGATGGCATTGTGTTCCGCACGGCTGAGGTTATGGGGCAAGTGATGCTGCTTTTCCACAATTTCAGCCCGTGCACGTCGGCGGAAGCACTCTATGTAGAAGTCCAGTCTGCTGTTTCGACCTTCAGGAGGAGGCCACCTAGAATCCTTCTTTTTGTAGTGTTGGTAGGGAGGTCTCTGTGGATTAGTATGTTGTTCAGAGGTATGTTGGAAATATTCCTTGAGTCGGAGACGTCGAAAATAGGATTCTAGGTCACCACAGAACTGTACCGGGATTTGTGCTGGAAATGGCCCAACTTGATTATCATACACATTGTAAGGAGAGTGATCACTTTAGATAAGCTATTGCCAGCAGGAGAGTGGGGTGGGGGGAGGTATTTTTTCATGCTTTGTGTGTATAAAAGATCTTCTACACTTTCCACAGTATGCATCCGATGAAGTGAGCTGTAGCTCACGAAAGCTTATGCTCAAATAAATTGGTTAGTCTCTAAGGTGCCACAAATACATGTATGTAGACTTTAAACCCAGCAGTGCCATCTACTGGTACACTTCAGTATAGGCATAAAAAAGTGAACTGCTCACAACTTTCCAGGTGTCCTCTACCACATGTGTAATGTAATGGCACCTATAGCTATATCGCAGGGGTGGCCAACCTGAGCCTGAGAAGGAGCCAGAATTTACCAATGTACATTGCCAAAGAGCCATAGTAATACATCAGCAGCCCCCATCAGCTCCCCCACTCCCAGTGCCTCTCACCCACCAGCAGCCTCACTGATCAGCACCTCCCCCTCCCAATCAGCTGTTTTGTGGCGTGTGGGGGAGGAGGGCAAGCAAGAGCACTGCAGGCTCAGGGGAGGGGGCAAGAAGGGATTGAGTGGGGGGCAGGGCTTGTGGCAGAACCAGGGGTTGAGCAGTGAGCATCGCCTGGCACATTGGAAAGTTGGCGTCTGCAGATCCAGCCGCGGCGTTTGTGCCTATACAAAGAGCCACATATTAATTTCTGAAGAGCTGCATGTGGCTCTGGAGCCAGAAGTTAGCCACCCCTGCTATATAGTCTGAGCTATTGAAGCTGTACTAAACAGATGGTAGAAGATCTGTGTGTCCCCCCTTCCCTCCTTTGGTTTTCCAGTTTTCCCCAAATTTAACAAGGTTCAGGCCACTGATCCTTAGAACATTGCCTAAGCTTTTGGAATTGCATAGTGTTCAAAAGTTGTTACATACTTAAAGAAATGCTATCAAATTAAGACCATTGCAAACTCAGCCAATGTGAGGAATATTCATTCCACACAGCCCTGCCTGGTTTACTGTGGGGGCCAGAAGGGGCCAATTAACTTTATAGGCTGCACCTGAAGGGAAGCCAGAGCTTGACAAGGATTATTTGCAGCTGAAGCCAGTGGGGGTAGGATTATAAAATTAGGAAGTGAGACCTAAGCAGTGGCTGCAGGGAAGCTTTTCCTGACAGACAAAGGGAATTTAGGATTAGGAGGGTGGCAGTGGAAAATAAGTCCTGGTCCAGCAAGGGGCTGAGAGGGGTGAAATAGCTACAGGGAGCAGAAAAAGCTCTGAGATAGGCCATGACTGGGGGTAGACAGGAGCTCAGGAAAACATTGACTGAGCAGATTTGATTGGCCAGTCATAGTGTCCTTGTCTGGAACCCAGAGTTGTTGGGCGTGGGGGCCCTGGGTTCACCTTCTAGCTGTGGGGAAGTGGCGCACAGGATCTAGAGGTGGAGTGGAAGACTGTCTGAGGTGGTATCTGGACAGCTTGTTTGGTGAGGACTTTGATACTCTGGAAGTGGGGGTAGGGACTGTGTAATGAGCTACAGGGCTGAGTCTCAAAGAGGGAGTACCACATGCACACGGCATGAGCAACTGACAACAGGGGTTGCCATATGAGGCAACAGCTACTTCCTGGGCCTAGACACAAGGAGGTGCAACTGTGGTGGGTGGAGCCCTTTACAGTCAATAAGAGTGGCTGTTCAACTTCTTTAAAAATAAGGATTATCGTGCAGAACGATAGATCCATAATTAAATATAGGGACCTAGGCATATAAATGTTAAACAACTATCTTGTACATATTTTGGGAGAATTCTAGCTAAGGTACTTGTATGTCACACTGTGACAAGTATGCATGTTAGTACCAGATCTGCAAGGTGAGGACAGAAGGTTTAAACCCTTCTCTTCTCCTCACCCCCCAAAAAGCAGTTAAAGAAACTGATTGCATACTATGTTACTGTAAGTCTATTGAGTAAGATCTTTTATGAAAATTTGTAAAGCATTGAACTTAATAGTCACGATGAGATGCCCAGGATGTGTATGTTGTAATTGTAACTCTGGTGTGACTTCAGCATCACCTCACAACCAGTGGTGAAGCAATCCCCCAGGAAAGGGCTACCTCTCCAATGAAAGGAGACTGGCTTCAAGCACATAGCCATTGTTCAGCCCAGGAAAAAAACAATGAGGAATCATCAAAACAAATTGGAACAGCTTGAAACTGAAAAGAAAACAGAAGTTGTCAAACACTAAAGAAATGAGGGTGTTTGACACACTTGGAATATCCATAGTGACTGAAAGGAAAACTACACCCCCCCCCCCCAACATACCTGTCACCCCTTTTAAAATGGAAGAGGTTTGAACTGAAGGGCACCTAGAACTAGGGGGACAGTCATAAGGTGGGAGGTTGTCCGTGAACAATGGAACACTCATATAGCTAGAGGGTATACTGGTTAAACTGATTAAAGACAATAAGTTTCATATTAGATTAAATCTCTTCCCTAAGAAAGGGAAAGTGTAAAGCCTGAAGTTGTCTTTGTTGGTTTGTTTTTCTTCTAAAAACAACAAGGAGTCCGGTGGCACCTTAAGGACTAACAGATTTATTTGGGCATAAGCTTTTGTGGGTAAAAAAAACCCCACTTCTTCAGATGCGTGGAGTGAAAATTACAGATACAGGTATAAATATACTGGCACATGAAGAGAAGGGAGTTACCTTACAAGTGGAGAACCAGTGCTGACAAGGCCAACTCAGTCAGGGTGCATGTGGTCCACTCCCAATAATTGATGAGGAGGTGTCAATGCCAAGAGAGGGAAAATTGCTTTTGTAGTGAACCAGCCACTCCCAGTCCCTATTCAAGCCCAAATGAATGGTGTTAAGTTTGCAAATGAATTGTAGCTCTGCAGTTTCTCTTTGAAGTCTGTTTTTGAAGGTTTTTTTTGTTGAAGGATGGCTACTTTTAAATCTGTTATTGATTGTCCAGGGAGATTGAAGTGTTCTCCTACTGGCTTTTGTATGTTACCATTCCTGATTTGTGTCCATTTATTCTTTTATTGTTTTTCTTTGTAACGTGTGTGCGTGTTTGCTCTTTACTATTTCATCTTTGACTCTAGTTTTTCTATTAAACTCTCTATTTTCATTCCAAGCAAATCTCTGGTGTGCAGACTCTGCAGAGTGTGTATGCCAAAGTGAGCTGATAACTGGGGGGGGGGAGGGGGACTGATTTCATGCCTTCAGGTGCTGATGAACTAGAGAGGAATGATTCTAGTGTCTAGTAATGAAGAACTCAGGAAGGATGTTTTGGGGGAGATTTGGATCTGGAGGGGTTGTTGGTATCACCCTACAAAAGAGTAACTAGGCTGGTGAGAACCAGGGTAAGACCTTCTGCATGTGGGCAGGCTGCTGATGTCAAGGGGTTTGGGGGCCTTTTGCGGTGAACCATAGCTGCGAAGTTACAGGGCAGGTGGTAACAGACCCCCTTACTGGTCTGGGTGGACCCCAAAACATCACACCCATATTACCGTGGTATCTACGCACCTTACCATTTTAACGTATTTAGCCTCACAACAGCCCCGTGAGGTAGGGAAGTGTGATTAGCCGCACTTTACAGCTGGGGAATTGAAGCACAAAGAAATTAAGGGCCAGATTTTTAAAGGTACTTAAGCATCTAAAGAAGCAGATAGGTGCCTAATGAGGTTTTCAAAAGCACTCGGGTGCCTCACTCCCATGAATTTCAACTGAAAATTCCACTAGTCACCTATCTGCATCTTAAGGTGCCTAGGGAAGAGATGACAATCTTCACACAGTCTCCCCAGTTACGAGTGAAAGCACAGTGAATGTCCTATTGACAACTGAACATCTTTAAAGGATCGCCTGGTCAGAAAAGCAATAGCAATAACAGCCCATGTCAAGGCCAAACTTTCTTTGAAATAGGCCAATTGCTGTGCATTATGCAGCTCAGCATTGAGGGACTATCTAAAGCAAAGTGTGATTACATCGCAACTATCCTGCTAACTTAAAACATTGATGTCCTTGCACTACAAGGAATGTCTGGAGAGTGAAAGCCACCAATCAAAGGATATGTCCTCATATCTGCAAGCCATCAACTCAAATATGGACTCATGACACATGTAAAACACAACCTTAAGGATTCTGTCCTGGCCACTGTCATGGGAATGGCCATGTCCAGTGTTAACAACACCAAACCATCCTGCATGCAATCACTTAGATGGTGGCACCAAGGGCATCCATCTAGCTACCCTAGAAGCATTGTTATGGCTTTTGGATCTCAAGATTCAGTTATAGTCTCAGCCCGTTGCTTTTCAAATGCTGTATGAAAAGGTGCCTAAATACCTTTAAAAATTTGGCGATAAGTCATTTATGAGCTTGTAAAAATTTTACTCATAACATTTAAACTCTATATTTTTATCATGTTATCTTAGTTATGTTCCCACTTGTATATAACTCATCTGGACAGGAAAACAGCCATATAGCAGTATTGTTGCAAATGGTCATGTGAATTCTAGCATTTGTTTGCATGCATTCCAATCTGTGGAACACAACACAAGAGTCAGTCCTTTCTCATGTCTACTTATTATGGCACTTCTGTTATTGAACCACACTCAGTGGCTGTTTCTGGTTCAGGGGGAAGAGTTAAGTCAAATTTATTTTGTCTTTGCGATATCAGTTTCACAGGGATGCGGAAAAGTGAAGAGTACTAAATTCTGAGGTGGTGCTCCATATTTGTCATATTTTGCTACCCCTGAGACCAGTGGCTGGCGAAAGAAAGCTGTAACTCAGCAAATTTGGACAGGGAGACTCAGAATCGTAGAATCATAGAATATCAGGGTTGGAAGAGACCTCAGGAGGTCATCTAGTCCAACCCCCTGGTCAAAGCAGGACCGATCCCCGACTAATCATCCCAGCCAGGGCTTTGTCAAGCCTGACCTTAAAAACTTCTAGGGAAGGAGATTCCACCACCTCCCTAGGGAACGCATTCCAGTGTTTCACCACCCTCATAGCGAAAAAGTTTTTCCTAATATCCAACCTAAATCTCCCCCACTGCAACTTGAGACCACTTCTCCTCGTTCTGTCATCAGCTACCACTGAGAACAGTCTATAGCCATCCTCTTTGGAACCCCATTTCAGGTAGTTGAAAGCAGCTATCAAATCCCCCCTCATTCTTCTCTTCTGAAGACTAAACATCCCCAGTTCCCTCAGCCTCTCCTCATAAGTCATGTGTTCCAGTCCCCTAATAATTTTTGTTGCCCTCCGCTGGACTCTTTCCAATTTTTCCACATCCTTCTTGTAGTGTGGGGCCCAAAACTGGACACAGTACTACAGATGAGGCCTCACCAATGTTGAATAGAGGGGAATGATCACGTCCCTCGATCTGCTGGCAATGCCCCTACTTATACATCCCAAAATGCCATTGGCCTTCTTGGCAACAAGGGCACACTGTTGACTCATATCCAGCTTCTCGTCCACTGTAACCCCTGGGTCCTTTTCTGCAGAACTGCTGCTGAGCCATTCGGTCCCTAGTCTGTAGCGGTGCATGGGATTCTTCCATCCTAAGTGCAGGACTCTGCACTTGTCCTTGTTGAACCTCATCAGATTTCTTCTGGCCCAATCCTCCAATTTGTCTAGGTCCCTCTGTATCCTATCCCTACCCTCCAGCGTATCTACCACTCCTCCCAGTTTAGTGTCATCTGCAAACTTGCTGAGAGTGCAATCCACACCATCCTCCAGATCATTTATGAAGATATTGAACAAAACCAGCCCCAGGACCGACCCTTGGGGCACTCCACTTGATACCGGCTGCCAACTAGACATGGAGCCATTGATCACTACCTGTTGAGCCCGACAATCTAGTTAGCTTTCTATCCACCTTATAGTCCATTCATCCAGCCCATACTTCTTTAACTTGCTGGCAAGAATACTGTGGGAGACAGTGCCAAAAGCTTTGCTAAAGTCAAGGAACAACACGTCCACTGCTTTCCCTTCATCCACAGAGCCAGTTATCTCGTCATAGAAGGCAATTAGATTAGTCAGGCATGACTTGCCCTTGGTGAATCCATGCTGACTGTTCCTGATCACTTTCCTCTCCTCTAAGTGCTTCAGAATTGATTCCTTGAGGACCTGCTCCATGATTTTTCCAGGGACTGAGGTGAGGCTGACTGGCCTGTAGTTCCCAGGATCCTTCTTCTTCCCTTTTTTAAAGATGGGCACTACATTAGCCTTTTTCCAGTCATCTGGGACCTCCCCCAATCGCCATGAGTTTTCAAAGATAATGGTCAATGGCTCTGCAATCACATCCTCCAACTCCTTTAGCACTCTCAGATGCAACGCATCCGGCCCCATGGACTTGCGCTCGTCCAGCTTTTCTAAATAGTCCCAAACCACTTCTTTCTCCACAGAGGGCTGGTCACCTCCTCTCCATGCTGTGCTGCCCAGTGCAGTAGTCTGGGAGCTGACCTTGTTCGTGAAGACAGAGGCAAAAAAAGCATTGAGTACATTAGCTTTTTCCACATCCTCTGTCACGAGGTTGCCTCCCTCATTCAGTAAGGGGCCCACACTTTCCTTGACTTTCTTCTTGTTGCTAACATACCTGAAGAAACCCTTCTTGTTACTCTTAACATCTCTTGCTAGCTGCAACTCCAGGTGTGATTTGGCCTTCCTCATTTCACTCCTGCAAGCCCGAGCAATATTTTTATACTCATCCCTGGTCATTTGTCCAATCTTCCACTTCTTGTAAGCTTCTTTTTTGTTTTTAAGAGCAGCAAGGATTTCACTGTTAAGCCAAGCTGGTCGCCTGCCATATTTACTATTCTTTCTACACATCGGGATGGTTTGTCCCTGTAACCTCAATAAGGATTCTTTAAAATACAGCCAGCTCTCCTGGACTCCTTTCCCCCTCATGTTATTCTCCCAGGAGATCCTGCCCATCAGTTCCCTGAGGGAGTCAAAGTCTGCTTTTCTGAAATCCAGGGTCTGTATTCTGCTGCTCTCCTTTCTTCCTTGTGTTAGGATCCTGAACTCGACCATTTCATGGTCACTGCCTCCCAGGTTCCCATCCATTTTTGCTTGCCTCTGTCAGAATTTACTACCCCGTCTCTGAACAACAGGAAGTATTTTTTGATGGGGTAGCAAAAATGATATGCCCTCAGTAACCGGTTTTGCTACAGATAGAAACTGCTTTCAGTCAGAATTTGCTGAGACTACAGCAAACAATAAGAAAAGAAGGGAAAACTGTGAAAGCATTTGACTTATAAATTTGACCTATATTAAGTAAGGCTTTTATTTTAATAACATTCCCTGTCTTCTTTCCCTTTAGCTGGTGAGAGTTTTGGGGTTTTTTGGTTTTTTTAGCAGGGATCTTGTGGAGGGAGAACCCCAAACCTTATTTGACAGGCCTTTAGATGGTGGAAACGGCCCTTGTTTGCAGAAAAAGAGAAGTTAGTTGAAATGGATTGGATCTGTTGCTGTTAAAGTCTGATTTCATTTCCTAAAAAGAAAAACAAGACACATACATACATACAAGAGGGGAAAGAAGACTAGAAAAGATAGAAAATACAGCTGCTGTCTCTGGTGTTGACTCTTGCTTGAAAACTCATTGCTGGAAAATACAAGCTTAGCACGCTGTCTTATCAGCCAGGTTGAGACCTGGCAAACTAGTGCAGTGTGGGCTGTTTAGGGTATTGCTTTTAGCTAGGGTTACCATACCTGAACAATCAAAAAAGAGGACACTCCACGGGGGGGGGGGGAGAATTTGCTCGTGCCGCCCCTGCCCCTTCCCCAAAGTCCCCACCCCAACTCTGTCCCCTCCCTGCCCCATTGGACCCCTTTCCCAAATCCCTGCCCCGGCCCCGCCTCCTCCCCTGAGTGCGCCGCTTTCCCCCTCCACTCCCCCCTCCCTCCCAGCCACGCGAAACAGCTGTTTCACGGTGCAAGTGCTGGGAGCTAGGGAGAAAAAGTGGGCACTCTCGCATGTGATCAGCATTCACTCTTTGTTGAATGATCAACTCTTCTTTGGAGAAAAATAATAATGGCAAAATCCCAGACATTTTTAGATATTTAAAAATTCCTCCCTGACGGTGATTTAAGAACCAAAAAGCCAGACATGTCCGGGAAAATACGAACGTATGGTAACCCTACTTTTAGCTGTAACTTTGATTACAGGCTTACAGCAGTGCTTCAAATTATACAGTCTTTGCCAGCTAAGCCAGACTTCTGTTAGATGTTGGGTGGTGGGGGAAGAGGGATAGAAAAGAGAAGAAATAAGGTGGGAAAGAAAAAGGACAGGCAGGGGGATTAAGTGTTACACCCTGGTGGGGGTTGGGATTTAGCCAGGGTTGTGGAGGTGATGTCATTTGGGTCTCTCTCTCTCTCTCTCTGGCCCAGCCTGGTCAGGATATCTTTTGTGATCAGGATGATGAAAGCATAAGGGAGTTATGCTGGATTTGGGAGTCCCAGGCTATAGGGAGGGTGGCAGCCGTGATGGTAAAGCTTCCTACAGCAGTTGCTGGCAGACAGCTGCTTTTTCTGGTAACTTCCCCCCCACAAGTTTTTAGTGTTTAAGAACCCCAAAAGGGAGTGTAGGGCAGAATAGTCCATCCTCTCATTATTTTGTCCAGCAATAGGCCTAATTTCCAACACACAAATTTTGGTTTGTTGGGGTGTTTTTTTTGGGTCCTAACTTTCCATATTTACCAAGCATGATCTCAACACAGTTCTTGAATTATATTTGGCCTTTTTTGTTTTAATCTAAACAAAGGCCTACTAATATAATTGAAGGACTTTGTTCAGATCACGCCATAAGTTTAAAAAGGAAAAAAAAGTGTAGGACTGAATTAGTTTAGTCTGTCTCCCTTTTCTACCTTCTCCCATCAGCATTTATTATTATAGATTATTGTGACACTTTGTAAGCTATTCTACACTTTCTACAGTTGAACTCATAATCTGGGTAAATCTGTAGGCCCAGTTATTAAACATAAGGCATTCTGATTCCAAGCTGTCTGCTGGCCTGCAGCTTGTACAGATGGATCAATGGTGGCGCACACAGCTCGTACCTGATATCTGGCTCATAAATATTTCATTTTGCATTTGCCAGCCAGCCATGGTCTGGGAAGGGATCAGATACCAGTGCAGCACAGAAGAATAGGCTAGTGCAGCATAGCATTTCTCCCTAGGGAGCTTCTCCTATACTTCAGCTTTCTTCTTCTTCTTGACTGTAAATCACTCTCTGGTACTGCCCATCTCTGTATCCCCTTTGTTATGTTAAAGTTGACATAAATTCATGTTCAATGCCCCTACTGGGAACATCTGCCTTTTAGTTTATGATTTGACCAGTAAAATTTTAGTCAAATTCACTATATTAAGGAAGAAGAAAGGATGGAGGCAGATTTATTTAATCAATATTACTTGTTTTGGGTTTTTTTTGGAGTGGGTAGCTAATACCTACACCTTGCTGTACATATAGTTTGTTGGACAATGCTCCAGTGCCACTAATCATTGTCACAGGGTGATACCTTTGTTAGGAGAGAATATAACCCAATAGCTAGGGCATTAGACTGGGAGTCCAGGAGATGTGGGTTCTTATTTCAGCTGTGACAGTGACCTTGTCAAGTCACTTCACTTCTCTGTGCCTGTTTTCCCCTCATAAACTCAGTCCCTGCCTCAACTAGATTACAGTGTAAACAGATGAGACAATCCTACACTGTGTTTGATCAGTGCCTAGCAGAATCAGGCCCTGATCTTGGGTGGAGACTTTTGGTGCTACTAGAATACAAATAACAAATAATATTCTGGTGCCTCCTTAACTCACTAATTTGGATTGTCTCTCTCAAACCCCTTGAGGTGCTGTTACCACTCAGTACAACTGCATGTGGAGCCCCATGCCCAGCTAGATTGCATGGATGCTCCCAGAGCCACTCACGAATCACACAGAGAAAGGCATCAGCTAAATCCCGCCCCCCACCAGCCTTGTACCACAGGAATATGTTGTCTTGCACTGCTCAAGACCATTTTTGAGAAGGCAAGTTTATTAATTGGTTCACCACTTCATCAATGGAAAGTGGACCTGCACTAGCCTGTGTAACCTGAGCAGATTTACCAAGCACTTCAGTCAAACTCACTGGTAAGGATAAACATTACAGTAAGTTTATTGATTAGAAAAGAGATTTTAAGTGATAGGCAAAAGTCAGTAGTTACCAAAGGAAAATAAAAGATAAGCACACAGTCTAAATTCTCAACCTTATTAGACTATGCAATATCTGGACTAAGCAGTTTTCCTCTCCCCACTGGATACTACAGGTTGGTTACAGTCTTTCATATGCAGGCTCTCCCTGTTAGCCTGGGGACCTGTCTCTTCAGTTCCAGCATTCTTGTTGCCTTCAGCGTAGGTGGGGCAAGAGACAGGACTAACCATGTGGTGTCTGTCCTCTATTTTATATCCTCATTCCATGTGTTTGGAGAACAGAAGTCTGGGCATGTCTGGTGGGCATTGCTGAGTCACCAGGCAAGGTTGAGAAATTCCCCTGGTGTGACCTTGTGCAAGTGAATCATTGAGTTGTAGCTCTCTTGCTGGGCAATGACTATTGATGGTTGTTTGGCACCTGCCCAGGCATTGGTTACCTCCCTTGTTGTCTCTGGGGAGCTAATATCTGGGTGATTTCCCCAACCCACAACATATTTTAGTGACAACCATATAACACAATCTCATAACTTCATATGCACTAATGATATACATATTTAGATAGAACAATGGCTTTCAGAAAATCGTAACTTTTCCCATGATACCTTATATCATGTTTTATATGAAATATCACAATTATATATACATGATGAATATGGGGATTACAGGGTGCTCCCCTGAAGTATAGAATGTCACAGCACCTATCCCACCAGATCACAATGTTAGAGCTTATAGCAGTGCAGCTGCAGCACCGAAAGATCTCTAATGTAGCAGCTCTAAACTGACAGGAGAGAGCTCTTCTGTCGGTTTAATTAATCCAGCCCCCATGAGGAGCGGTAACTATAGTGCTGTCCACACTGGTGCTTAAGTCGGTGTAACTTATGTCATTCAGGAGTGGTTTATTCACACAAATTGTGCTGACATAAGCTGTAGTGTAGACATAGACTGTACCTAGAGAAAGGAATTTGACTTCCTGTTTGGTAATTTTAGCACTGCCTTTTTGTTTAGTTCACCGGCAGTGCTCCTCACAATTTGACAGCAAACCAACCATGTACCCTAATCCCCAATATGGAGCATATCAGCCTGCTGAGAACTGGAGTTGCAAACCTTACTTGCAGCGGAAAAATGTTCAGCATCCAGAGAGAGAAGAGGAAGGATTTAATGTTCTCATGATTGGTAAATTCAGCTTCACTGTCTAACAGGGACTTTAGTTTTAGAACTCAAGCTGGGGTTCAGAATTCAGCATGCACAGAACAGCAGGGAAGGGAATAAGGGAATTGCAACTTAACTTCACCCCCTCCCCCCATTCAAACAAAACATGCCACGTACTTATATCGCATTTATAAAACGAAGGTAGATATTCCATTATTTCCTTTCTCCTTGACAGCTGCAAAAAGCCAGCTACATGGAGATGATAGTAGAGCTGTTTTCTGTCTAGAATGCCTTAGTTAAATAGTACTGCTACCAAAACACTTGTGGAGCTTTCCCCTTCCTCTTTCACACCCTGGAATTATCCCCATAGATAACAGGAGAAAATCTGGGCCCTACTGGGCTCCTGGGAAGGCTGTGGTTAACTCCCACTCAAGTTTCCCAATCCCCTTACTGGTACTGATGAGAAGGTCTGTAAAACTGTCTGGTGTGGGGGGGAAAGGGAAAGAGTGCTTTGGGGTGGTAGAGGCCTAAACTCCAGGACTGGGATGAATTTAAAGCTAGGGAATGTTCTATTTATTAGTAGCATTTTAAAATTATAATTTTAAGTGCCAGCAATGTGCTAATATGCAGGTTGTTAGATATCCTGGTTAGTTGAATTACCTTATCTTCTTGTTGTAAACTCTGTCCTTTACCCCTCAGAACGTCTCTTGGATGAAGAGACCTTGCTGACAAAGACATGAAAGGTGAGTGATAAGAGAATGAGCCTTGATGCAAATTTGGAGTAACAATATTTAGCTCTTATATCTATTTTTCATCTATGGATCTCAAAGTGGTTCACAAAGCAAGTATCATCATCTGGGATTAAACCAGGCAGCTTCCCAAAGGAGAATCCCCACTGTGTAGGGAGAATCTCTGCAAGTGTAGCTGCCTTCTACACCAGCTCTTGTCTGTATCTCTGGTGTAAGAGGTGAGCTGGGGGCATGGTGGAGCTGAGGTACACTTTGTCTGATCTTCCACTGCTAGGAGGTCCAAGAATGGAACTTAGAATAGCCCTTCTGCTACTCTAACTTCTTGCACAGCCAAGTGGACAAGGATCAGGGACCCACAATTGGGTCTCTGTGGTGGTCACTCTACATATCTGATCCGCATTCTGGCATAGTGAAGAATCAGGACAACAAGGTGCAGACCAGAGGAGTGTTGGGCCCTATATATTGTGGTGTTTGGGTTCTGTCCACAGAGGGGAAATGTTTTTTACCGTGCATTCAGCTGTTTGTTTTCTGGTTCTTGTTCTTGGGGACCAAAACTACCCTGCAAAAAATCAGCCTTCAGTTACCTAATTTTTCCAGTAGGTGGCACACCTTTCTCAGTGCTGAGAGGTGCTCTGCACTGCAGACTATTGCCAAAACAGATACTCTCTGGCACTGATTCTCAGACCTCTGTGGTTCAGAGAAAAATTACCAATCAACATTACCCAAAAGAGCCACAGTAGTGTGAATTTACTGTTTCATTTAGTATAGTACTATATATTCATATTTAAACAGCATAACAGGGAAAGTACTTGGTTTAGCCATTTTGCTATGAGAATAATAAACTATTTTATAAACTACAGTTGGTTAATAACATAATAAAAGCATCCTGATTGGGTAATAACTTAGACTGGTTAATAATTACATCAGCGTTTTAATATCAAGTGCTGCAAAGAGCTGCAGGAGACACTTTAAAGAGCCGCTTGTGAGCCTCAGTCTGAGTATCACTGCTCTCTGGTCTTGGAGGGTATTTTGTTAAAGCTGTTAATGTTTCCCCATGACTTAGGAAAACCACTGCACCTCTGAGGCCAGATATAAATATCCTCCGTCTTCCATAATTATGTGGGGGAGGGGTGCAACACGGTTATTTTGCCTTATGGAATAAAAACCCTAGCGGGGCACCCATCTCTGCCCCTGTTTTACTGGCTAGAGGGCCAGTGGGAAGTCACACCTTTTTTTTTTTTTTTTTTTGGTCTACAACATCTGACTAGAAAAGCCCAGCTAACATCTTCACCTCAGCTCCTGCTCCTCACACCTCTTCTTCTGCTCTCCCTTCCTCTCAGTTTTAGTAACAGGTTCTTTCAGTGTTTGTATCTAACGTTTGCTTTTCTTCATCTTCTCTTTTGTTACTTTCGTCCCTTTCTTTTTCTACTGTCATGTCTGACAGGCTAATTTAGGGCCTGATCATTCAAACCTTTATTCATGTAAATAGTATGTGCTCACACAAGGAATCTCATTTAAACTATATTATGGCTCAGGTGAGACAGCACCTCTTGTGCTATGTATGGAATAGGGAACCCTAATAACAGATGAAGGTCAGCAAATTGAAGGGACCTCAAGGGAGGGATCCAAAAATGGTTAAGGGATTTAGGAAGAAAGTTTCAAAGAATTAATAAAATGTACCCTGGCTATACAACAGCCAGCCCTAGAGTATATGAAGGGTGTAAACACCAAGCTGGAGGAGGAAAAGTGAACACTGGTACCAGTAGTGGGAGTTGGCTAAGGGGAAAATGGTATCAAAGTGAGCAAATGAAATTTTAGGCTGAAAATCAGGAACATTTCCCTGGTAGTGAAATAATCTCCCAAGAGATTCTCATTGCTTGGGATGCTATTTAAAGATGGAATTAATCAGACCCATTAGGACATGCGATAGAGTATAATCCTGTACTGCCTGTGTCTTGACTAGAGTTGAACTAAGAGATCTCTTGCCTTTGTCTATGACTACTGTTTTTCTCCATCATACAGAATTATTGTTGTCTTCCCTTGAATCTATACCATTCTCCTCCTAGATTCTTGAGAACTGGTGTGTCAGAGCCTAAACGCTGACAAGGCACATCTTGTTAAAACAAACAAATGGGATACGAAATGCCCACGCTCCAAATCTAAAAAGCTCCATGTGTCCAACTTCGTGCTCTTACCCACATATGTTCTGACAAGAATGTCCAGAGAATAATTTGAGATTTCAGTCATGTTTAAATACTTCATCTTTTTTTGATATATTAATAACTTCTTTTTGAGGAATTCTGACTTTTACTTCTCTAACTTTCCAATTGTGGTATTTAAAAGAAGCCAGTTGATTTATTTCTAAGACTGTGATCCCAAATGGCAAAAGTTCTGGAAGATATGGGATTTTAAAAAGTCTAACAGTTGTCTCTAAGGTGTTTTATACCAATCAAAGACATCCAGGGCTGGAGTTTGTCATAAAAGATACAATAGGAAACCAATGCTCTGGTGCCACCTTAATCTTCAGGAACTGTGGCTCACTAGAAATATTTGAAACTTGTAATTACAGACTTTTTTAACTTTCAAGTCTATCTCGTTAGTATTTGAAGTTTAGATATTCAATGGGTTTGTAATGGAATGGATCTGTTGAGAATGGACCTTATACTTTGAAAAAGAGAGATTCCGCTTTCAAAGGCTTTCTACAAATGACATTCTTTTCAATTGTTTTTGGAAGGTGCTTTCTGGAGGTGAATCTATTGTCAGTATTAGGATTTTCCAGTAATCTGGCCTGTTGGAATATCTAGGCCTCAGTCTCTGAGTTCTCAGGCTTTAGACTGACTCAAAGTTATTTTGTCTGATGGCTCTTCAGTAGCTATTGTGAAATCGGTTTCATGGCAGTCCAATTCCTAAAGGTCAGGAGACTGCATCACAGAAACCATCATCACAATGAGTACTAACTAGCAGCTTGCTGACAGCCTTAACAGAAGACTGAGGTTGGAATGGGTATGGAACATGAGCTACTCTCTTGCCTTAAAAAGTGGTCTCTCAGTGGTCCAGGTGTGAATTGAGGCATGCGAGTAGGGTGGTTTGAGGATGCTTGTGGTGCTTTATTTGCACTGGCAATACAGAATTCAGTCTCTCAACCTGCCTTTCACGAAACTTGTATGAGAACTTCTGGGTCAAGATGAGACCCACAGCTAAACAAGCGGAAGTAGGGGAGGCTTTGGGTCACTGTTGGATGGAAATAGAAGAAAGCAAACACAACAATATCAGGATTCCAAACCCCCTCATATTTTCCCCTTAGATACACGTAGAAAAATACAGTGTATAAAGAGAACCAACCATTTAAAACTCTTCCTGGTCTAAGGCTGTAGCACGGCTTAGAAACATGAGCCCAAGTCTCCTCACACCAATGTAAATCAGTAGTATCTCCAATGGGAGCATCTCACTCTCTCCTGAGAGTTCTCTTTGCTCCTCTGATCTCCTTGGCCAGCCCACTGCCCTGGCCCTCATGTTCCTCTTGAGGCTTTATTATGTTGGACAGTTGGTCAGAAGCGCTCTCTCTCCTTGGGGTGTCTTCCTTGCTTGTCACGCTCCATGTCTCCTTTGGGTTTGTCTTCAGATGGGGAGAGGAGAGAGCCTGCTGCAATGAACCAGTCTCTCTCAGTGCTTAATTTGTTCCAGGGCTTGCCAGGGCTGAGCTCCAGCAACTCAAGACTTGGCAGTTTATAGCACCTGTCTGGTTTCTGCATCAGTTATGAAAGTTTTTTAAAAAATTGCTTGAACCCTGGCACCTAATTGCTTGAATCTCAGTACCTCTTTCATTACAAATTAAGCACTGGTCTCAAGAAGCCCCTGTTGCTGGGAGGATAGAAGTGCATAGATTGTCTCTTAAACTCCGCTCACTGCTGGGACCTCTGGCTGCGGGGGCTGTGAGGAATTGGCACTACCTTAGGACTTTACAGTTGTCACTATCCCGCACCCTCTGGGCACGTGGAACAGAAGTAAGAACAGAAGGGCTAGAACTTATATCCTCTTGCTCCAAAGGCGCCGACCCCTACCTCTTGAGCAAAAAAGATTTTCTAGAGGATATAGAGTCTGATATACAACTGAATCGTTTTGATTTCTTTCAGTAATAGTAATCTTAACTATAATTAGAGATCAGTGGTATAAACATACACTAATCAGATCATTACAATATATTTGCGAATGTTTTGTTAAGATGACACACCTGTTGGTTTTTCATCATAAATGTAGAACACTCTTGATTTACTGCGGATCACTGGAATTTTTTATTCTTAAGTTATATACTTTTGTTGAAGTATTACTATTAATTGCATGACTGACATCTGAGCATAGCCATGCCGGGAATATTTTTATTAAATTAACTTAAAGTAATATATGAATAAAACTGACAAAAGCTGGGAAATGCAGTGTTCAGGATAAACTCCATCCTTAGCTCATGTTGCTGTGCCACAGTCTTGTGACGTATGTAATACAATATGTAGTATCTTCCTCAGTTCTGAGGCCACTGATAAAGGATCTTAACAGCTGTAGTAGAGGTTCAAAGAAGGGCTATAGAATGAATTTCCTGCTTTTTGTCACCTTAAGGCAGAGCCCTATATTTGCTTCCTATATAGTTTGTTGCATAACTTCCTTTAAAAATATATTCATTTTAAAACAAAGAGAAAACATCTGTCAGAATGTAAGAGTTGAAATGTGACTGAAGGTGCCTATTTAGCTAGAAATACTGTATATTTAGATAATTTGTAATACTTGTCTTTAGAGAGTTTATAAAATGTGCATTCATCCATCTCCTGTTGATCTCTAGTGGCTTGTTTTCTAATTATGCATCTAGTGTCTTGTGATTTAAACCAGAAAGATGATTTTGATTTGTATTATTTTGTAACTAATTTTTAAAAAGGAGATTTCAGGCATATCGCACTTACAAATTCTGTTTGATATAATCAAATCTGTCTGTTTATGCCTTATGGTTATCTTTACTGTATTCTTGCATCATACTTCCGGAGGCAAAGAGGGAGACTGGTGCCTGGGTGACAGCTTTTGAATGGGACAGTAGTTAAAGATCATCAACAAGTGAAAAAGACTTTGCACAGCAGAATGATGGGGTGGCTGCAACCTAGGTAAAATCAGTTTTTTGTATTTGGACTCTTGGTGGGTGGTAACAGGAGCAGACCACCTGAGAGGGAATTTTGCTCATGTGAGGGAGGCTTTGAGGCTGGCCAGGAGGGTCACATGACAGAGGGGACTGGAAATTCTAACAAAACCAGGTCTCCACTAAATAGCAATCTCTTACCAACCAGAAGAAGACTGAGCCAGAGGAGTGAGGGCCTGGAGAGGGGAACTGGAGACCTCAGAAAGCAGTGACAACTCCCAAAGAACTCTTGAGTTGTGAGGAAATTGAGGCAGGGAATTATGTTTCTTATTTTGCCTGAATTTGTAGATCTCTTGGTGATGTCTAAAGTGAAGAGAGATTTCTAAAACCAATCACTTTTTAAAGTCTGCATCTTATTTGCTTCAACTATCACATATTCCTGAAGGGTTAAATTATAAATCAGACTACCCACAAGGCTGGAGCTCTGGGGAGGGTATGCTTAAGCTATTGGGGAATCTTGGGCGGGGTTCAGCACTGGTCTTGGGCTAGGGCAGCTGGATGCAGGGTCCCACATCCAGGCTACTGAAGTGGTACTGGACAGTTCCAGGGGAGAGCCTCGAGGCCAAAGGGAGAGACAATGGCTGGAGCCTACCCAGACCAATGTATGGATCTAATCTCATCAGCCTGGGGGAAGCTCAGCCAGGTCTGTGACCTTCTCACTGGAAACTTGAAGGCAACTAAGCTTCAGTCCCATTGAGAAGAATGGGTGGAGGTAGCCATTTTGAATAAGGGTAATATAAGAGAATGGAAGACAAGAGTAAGAGTGATCATGAAACCAGGAGCAGCTTTAACCTTCCCCCCACCCCCAATATTGCAAGGCTTGCAATAATAACATGAGAACTGACAACTCAGTAGCTACATATTTTGTAAAATCGACCAAGTCTTCTGACAGTGCATTGCCACAAGTCTTTCCTGAAGTCCACACTTTATTTAGTCCTCGTGAAATGGTTGTGACTTTATTGTGCATATTTAACAGCAGCTGTTCTAAATGGAATACTTCAGTCATTTTAAATGTTTCAAACTACTTTTTCTGGAGGTACCACTACCTCCAGAAAAACCTTGTTACCCCTTTTGATCTAAGCGATTAGCCAACAGTCAGGGTCTTGTGGGTTGTTTCCATTAATAGAAGACGCTAATGATGACGTCAGTATTTGTTTGATGCAATCTTGTTTACAAGAATGTACATAAAGCCCTGTTTCCCTGAATATAGCAGGAGACCGATTCTTTGCTCACAGTGCCAAATCTTGCCAGCTCGCAATCTCCCCAAAAGTTCCCCCTCAAGTTTTTCTTGGGGTCATGATACATGTCTTTCTCTGGCTGTCCTTGGCTTTCTGCTGCATTATCTGTGTCTCTGTGGTGATTCTCATTTTTTTTCTCATATTTTTTGTGTGCACGTGCACGCACACAGCTGCAAACAAATGCAAGGGTGAGGGGGTTGAGTGGATATTAGATGTCTGGGAAACCCCTTGGGCCACATGGCCCAGCCCCTATTCCAGCCTTACATGTAGCCTGTGTTGGGCTGGAGGCTCTTATTGGTTCAGTTATCTGCTCTACATTCAAGATCAATGCAAAAAGTGATTGAGCTCCATTAAAGGGTGGCTGTTACACCCACCAGATTTAACAAGATTTCACTGAATTTCCAGCACAAGGCCTCTAATAATACTAGTCTTATTTCTATTTTCGGTATTTATATGGCCCCCACTACCAGTGTCTGAACACCTCAGAATCTTAAACATATTTATCCTCACAACAGGGTATGTCTACACTGCAGCTGGGACCATGCTTTCCAGAGCACGTAGTGCAGTTACACGCTAGCTCTGTATGAGCTAACACACTAAAAATAGTGTAACTGGAGGTAGCATGGTCAGCAGCTCGGGCTAGCCGCCCAAATACATACCCAGGGATCCCCAGCAGGTTTGTACTCAGGGAGCTAGCCCAAGCTGCTACCCATGGCTACACTATTTTAGTGCAAAAAGAAAAGGAGTATTTGTGGCACCTTAGAGACTAACCAATTTATTTGAGCATAAGCTTTCGTGAGCTACAGCTCACTTCATCGGATGCATACTGTGGAAAGTGTAGAAGATCTTATTATATACACACAAAGCATGAAAAAATACCTCCTCCCACCCCACTCTCCTGCTGGTAATAGCTTATCTAAAGTGATCACTCTCCTTACAATGTGTATGATAATCAAGGTGGGCCATTTCCAACACTGTAAAGAGAGTGGTTACTTTAGATAAGCTATTACCAGCAGGAGAGTGAGTTTGTGTGTGTGTGTGGGGGGGGTGAGAACCTGGATTTGTGCTGGAAATGGCCCAACTTGATTATCATACACATTGTAAGGAGAGTGATCACTTTAGATAAGCTATTACCAGCAGGAGAGTGGGGTGGGAGGAGGTATTTTTTTCATGCTTTGTGTGTATATAATAAGATCTTCTACACTTTCCACAGTATGCATCCGATGAAGTGAGCTGTAGCTCATGAAAGCTTATGCTCAAATAAATTGGTTAGTCTCTAAGGTGCCACAAGTACTCCTTTTCTTTTTGCGAATACAGACTAACACGGCTGTTACTCTGAAACCTGTCATTATTTTAGTGCACTAGTTCAAGCAGAGCTAGCATGTGTCTGTCTACCTGTGCTGGGAAGCATGCTCCCAGATGGAGTGTAGACACCCCATGAGTAGGAAAGTGCTATTATTCCCATTTTACTGATGAGGGGGGGAAACTGAGGCACAGAGCCTGAAAACTTGCTCAAGATCATTTTCCATGGCAAAGCAGAAAATTGAACCCATATCTCCTGCATGTCCGGCTAGTGCCTTAACCACTGGACCATGCTTCTTCCCTTTAGCATTTTAGTTTACAAACCAACCCTCTGTTCAGACTGACTCACATCAAGGGAGGGAGGTCTGTATGGTTTCTGCATGATGATTATCTGAATTTTCCCTCCGGAAATGCAGTTCTCACTGACTGAGAATTTAAATTAAAACGTCGGGAAATTCAGTCAGCGGCCAATGTTTCAATATACTCTGCCTTGTATACATTCAGGCATGTTCCCTCTACAGAATAGAGACCCACTCCCTACTCATTACCATACAATGACTTTTTTTAACTAGGGGATTTTTAAAAAAATTTTGCTCAACTAAATATAAATTAGGGGATTTTTCTTTGTTTCTGTTTATGATTATTTGGTTTCAGGTTTCTGGTTTCCCAAGGTTGTGATGGGCAGGCGTGTGGGTTTGAGGAGGAGGGAGAAAGAGAGAGAGAGCTGTGAACCAAAGCTCGTATGCACTTTAATTTCCATTTTGGGTCTTTATTCATGAATAGTCTTCACTTGAGGGAAAATATCATACTAAACAGAACCCAGCCTAAAGCTAGCTGGAAAGTTTCTCAAATAATAAAATGAATGAGGCTGCTGAGCTAAATCTTTCCCTAAAGACTGTATTAATGAGCATGCTGCTTAGTTGGGATAATTATTTCCCTTTCATTTAATGGCAAATGTTAAAGATTAAACAAACCACTACTGTATATGTTAAATTCATACACACTTGTGCCCTTGTAGAAATCATAACCTCCTGGTAGGATGATCAGATGGGCTGAGAGTGAGTGAGCGCAGAATTGCTAATGAGAAGGAATTTAGGTACTGGCAAAAAAATTTACAATATTTGCTCCTGGCTTCAGTCTCTAGTTGGTGCTTCCAAAAATTAAAGGACCACCATCAAGTTTAAAATCACATTGTTTAAAAAATTGCTATCCTATGTTGCTGATAATACCCCAGGTTATTAAGCTGAACGAATTTTAAAAATCTACGTTGGTTTTCAGGACTTCTTGTTTACTGTTGGTGTCTGTGAGCTTCGACAATGGAAAGCAGCTGGTTTCTTTCACTTTTATTTACTAGCACTTTTTGGTTCTCACATGCCCAGTGTTGTGATGTTTGGGATGCAAACACTGCAGGAGAAAGTTCAGATCCAGACAAAACTGGTTTCATTGAAATTAATGAATGTCATGAAAACATTTCTATTAATAGCACATGTGGGGTTTTTGGAGGTGATGATGAAAGGAATTAGTTTTTAAAAAACCTACATTTGGGGCCAAACTTCCTGACAATGCCTCTTAAATTTTCCCATTCTGATGCAATAGGAGAATGCAAAGCTATTTAAATGCCTTCTTTATCCAGCATCTCCTAAATAGTACCTTCTATCTCTTTTGTTCCATTGCTGAAATTTGAGGATCCCTGATTTGAATAGCCCAAGACCTATCTGGGGACCTACTTAGATCATGGAGAATTACTCATATTTTAATGTGACATAACGTCTATAGTATTGGCTTCCTTTCACTGATCTAGACTGGAGAAGTGGGCCAGTCCCTTATGGTGCCATGTTCTGCCTGCTGAGAGACAGATCCATGCAGGATTGGAGCAGGGCTGAATTGCCATTGGGCTTGGCAGCACTTACACTACAGATGGTGTTTTTGTATGGAGTTATAACTCAGCTATATGAATCCTCTGAGCTGGCAAATCAATACTATAGCTCACAGTTCTTAGAGTATGTTGCTTTCTCTGTCTTAGCTGTTATGGACACTCTTGTTTGAATTGGTAGATCTCAAATGGATGACTTCAAAACATGAGTTCTGACTAAGGCTGTCAAGCAATTAAAAAAGAATTAATCGTGATTAATCGCACTGCTAAACAATAATAGAATACCATTTATTTAAATATATTTAGATGTTCTTCTACATTTTCAAATATATTGATTTCAATTAGAACACGGAATATAAAGTGTACAGTGCTCATTTTATATTTTAATTACAACCTAATACAAGTACTGTAGTGCAATCTTTTTATTGTGAAAATGTAACTTACAAATGTTAGATTTTGTTGTTGTTACTTAACTGCACTCAAACAAAACAATGTAAAACTTTAGAGCCTACAAGTCCACTCAGTCCTCCTCCTTGTTCAGCCAGTTGCTAAGACAAATAAATTTGTTTACATTTACAGGAGATACTACTGACCGCTTCTTATTTACAACGAAAGTGAGAACAGGCGTTCGCATAGCACTTTTGCGGCCAGCATTGCAAGGTATTTACGTGCCAGATACGGTAAACATTCATATGCCCCTTCATGCTTCGGCTACCATTCTAGAGGACCTACTTATGATGCTCATTAACACATTTTTTTAAATTTAAATTTGTGACTGAACACCTTGGGGGAGAATTGTGGGTAAAACAGAACAGGAGACCCACTTGCTGTCATGTATTTCATGTCATAGCAGTCTCCATTGATGACCCACCACGTTTATTTTAAGAACACTTTCACAGCAGCTTTGACAAAATGCAAAGAAGGTACCAATGTGAGATTTCTAAGGATAGATACAGCACTTGACCCAAGGTTTAAGAATCTGAAGTCCCTTCCAAAATCTGAGAGAGAAGAGGTGTGGCGCATGCTTTCAGATGTCTTAAAAGAGCAACACTCCGATGTGGAAACTACAGGACCTGAACCACCAAAAAAGACAATCAACCTTCTGCTGGTGGCATCTGACTCAGATGATGAAAATGAATATGCATCGGTCCGCTCTGCTTTGGATCGTTATCGAGCAGAACCCGTCATCAGCATGGATGCATGGAAAGGTGGTTGAATCATGAAGGGACATATGAATCTTTAGTGCATCTGGCACCTAAATATCTTGCAATGCCGGCTACAACAGTGCCATGCGGAAACCTGTTCTCAATTTCAGGTGACATTGTAAACAAGACGGGAGCAGCATTATCTCCTGCAAATTGTAACCAAACTTGTTTGTTTGAGCAATTGGCTGAAGTAGGACTGAATGGACTTGTAGGGTCTAAAGTTTTACATTGTTTTATTTTTGAAAGCAGTTATATTTTGTACATAATTCTACATTTGTAACTTCAACTTTCATTATAAAAAGATTGCACTAAATACTTGTATTAGGTTGTAATAAAAAATATAAAATGCACGCTGTACACTTTATATTCTGTGTTCTAATTGAAATCAATATATTTGAAAACATTTGAAGAACATTTGAAAACATGGAAGAACATCCAAAATTTAATAAATTTCAATTTGGTATTCTATTGTTTAACAGTGAGATTAATCGCGATTCATTTTTTTTAATCAGTTAATTTTTTTGAGTTAATCACATGAGTTAACTGCGATTAATTGACAGCCTTGGTTCTGACAAATTCACTTGGACGAAATGGCCCTGAGACCAAGGCCACTCGATCCTTACCCAGTGCTTCAAAGTGCTGTGTAAACAGTAGTCCCCCAGGAGGGAGGTGCTAGCCCTCTTCTACCAGGGAGGACTGAGGCAGAGGTTGTGTGAAACTGGAGCAAGTCACCACAAGTCAGTGGTGGAATCTGTTTCAGCTCAGGGGTTCCTGGCTCCCAACCTGGTGCTCATTCCTCTATTAAGTGCTAACAGCCTTCACTGTGCTGTACAGTCAGGGGTGAAAGTAAGGTGGTTCAGGCCAGTATGGCGTACTGGTAAAAAGCGGCCGCCGGTACCGGCCCCTACAGCTGACTTTAACATCGTTGCCCCTTTTGTCTCCCTCCACCCCCCCAGCAGTGTGTGCAGCAGTGACCAGAGCCCCAGGCCCTTTAAATTGCCTCAGGAGGCCCAGGTGGCGCAAACCAGGCAGTGTGGAAGGGCTGGCTGGGGGATGCTGATCCCCAGCTCTGCCCCTTTCGCCTGAGGCCCCACCCCTTCCGGGGAGGATGTGGGGAGCCAGCCCTGTCCCCTACTGATAAGAGAGAAATTTTACTTTCACCCCTTTGTACAGTACATAGAAACACAGTCCCTTCCCACAAGCTCTGAGATGCGTAGACAGGCTACCCAAAGAAAACAAGCTGTGAAGGCAACTCAGTGGTATGTGTCCCTTGCCCCCTTCTTTTACTGTCTCCAAAAGCAATATCTGTTACACTATGGGATAGTCCTTCAAGGGGTAGCAGAATCTCTCCATGCGGATATTCAAAATTAGACAAAGTGCTGTTGAATACATTGTAGTATGAGCTGCAGGGATGTGGGTGGGGCTTTGTGAGCGCCTCAGGGCAGAGACCCAAACAATCTCTTGTACATGGCAGGTAAATTTGGAGCAGCGACTCTGACTTCAATGGAATTACTTCAGATTGCACTAGGGTAACTGAGCAGGATCTGTCCCCCTACTATCTATCATAATGAGGTAGATGAGAGGGAGAACGGTGCCTAACACACAGGGGACCTGATCTCTAGTCAGTACTACAAATAATAAGGAAGAAATACAAGGAAAGGGGTGTGTGTAAAGCCAAGGAAAAATAATTTCAAGATGCCCCTCCTGTGACACAAAACAGCACCCAGGAGGAAGTCTGGCTGCCAACACAGATTTGTTGGTGCTCAGATTCCAAGGTGATGGGTGCCCTATAGATACCCAAGTGGGAAGCTAGGGACTGCAAATAACAAAGGGGAAAAGGCCATGTGTGGAACAAAGGTTACTTGTTTCCTACACACCTTGTTGGCACCTGTCTGTGTTTTTAAAAATTAAAGACTAGCATTTGGACACAGTGTCCCAGAGGATGCAATTAGAATTCAAAATGACCTAACATGTTGGAGAATAGGTCTGAAATCAGCAAGAATAAATTAAATAAAGACAAATACAAAGTACTTCCCTTAGGAAGGAAAAATCAAATGCAAAGTGGGGAATAACTCTGCAGGTGGCAGTGCTGCTGAAAAGGATCTGGGGTTACAGTGGATCACAAATTAGAATGACGCACCGGCAAAAGATTCAGATATCCTGGGGTATATTAACAGGAGTGTTGTATGTAAGACACGGGTTGTAACTGTCCCATTCTACTTTACGCTGGTGAGGCTCAGCAGGTGTTTTGTGCCCAAATGTGGGTGCCATGATTTAGGAAAGATGTGGATAAACTGGAGAGAGTCCAGAGGAGAGCAACAAAAATGATAAAAGGTGTAGAAAACCTGACATATGAGGAAAGGTTAAAAACCTGGGTATGTTTGGTTTTGAGAAAAGAAGACTGAGGAGCTACCTGATAAGTCTTCTCATATGTTAAGGCTGTTATAAAGTAGATGGTTCTCCATGTCCACTGAAGGTAGGACAAGATGTAATGGGATTAATCTGCAGCAAGGGAGATTTAGGTCAGATGTTAGGAAAAACTTTCCAACTATAAAGGTAGTTAAGTACAGGAACAGGTTGCCCAGGGAGATTGTGGAATCCCCATCACGGAAGGTTTTTAAGAACAGGTTAGGCAAACACCCATGAGGGATTGTCTAGGGCAGTGGTTCTCAACCTTTTTGGGCTCAGGACCCATATGTAAATGTTTATAGCCTGTCGTGATCCAGTAAATAGTCTGGGGATGAAGGTTGTGGGGTGGTTTTGGATAGATCCTGCCCCCCAGGAGGCTTGGGTCCTGCCTGGCACTCACCCCACAGTGGAGGGTCCTGTGCTGTGGGACTGGCTGGACTTGGCTGTCAGCTCTGGGAGCTGCAACCTCTGGGGTTGCAGCACTGCTTAGGTTTGGCCCTGCTCCCCTGATTGGATCAAATTTGTGTGAGTGGAGTTGTGACCTGGCTCGTGGGGTTGCAATGCCACTCACTCAAATTTGGCCTGCCCAGACTCCTGTTTCATGATGGCTGGGTTAAACCTGAGTGGCACTGGGACCCCAGAAGTTGCAGTGCCTGGAGCAGGGAAATGAGCCCAACCAGTCCTGAGGGAAAGGAGCCACAGGAGCTGCCATGTGACCCTTTGTAACATTCTGGTACCCAATTTTGGGTCCTGACCCATGGGTTGAGAAACCCTGCTCTAGGAGGGATATTTGGTCCTGCTTCAATGCAGGGGGCTGGACTAGATGACCTCTTGAGGTCCCTTCCAGCTCTACATTTCTATGATTATACAGTCTGGGCCTACTCATGCCAACTGTCCACATGGAAGCCTCTTGTTGTAGTCAGTAAAGATCCATGCACCGAGGGTTTGCAGATGCAGGTACTTTCATGGTATCTACAATGAAATGAGTAGAGTCATAATTAAAATTCCTGCGTTAGCGGTGCTAAAAATAAACTGGCTAGATTCTAAAGGGATTGTGGTTGAATGGAATGGAATAACTGTAATGGAAAGTCCTGCACAATGTAAAGGAATGTGATGTTTCAGCTAGAAGACCTTAGAACTCCTTTCTAGTACTATCAAGGAAGCTATAATATAAAATCTGTGTTTGCTGTAGATCTAATCCATTTACAGAGAACTCAACTATGGAGACGCTAAGAAACCCCATTGTAGTACATAGATTGCAGTGACTAATAAAATCCTGCAATTCACTGGAGTGACCTTACTTATTCCTTAAAAAGGAGCAATTTTTAGATCTAACAACTCTGGTGGTAGTTTGAAAAGGGAAGAGAAAAGAAGGGCAGATCCATGCAACATTTATTATTATTTTATTTATTTCATTATTTTAAAAAAGCTTGTTTTGAGTAATGGAGCTGTAATTCCATCTGTAGGCTTGGGAGATCACATAAACCATTCCAATTTTGCTCTTTGGAATTATGACATGCCCAGAAACTCTCAATGTAATTACAGGTTTGTAATTTGCAGTTGCCTGTTGTTTGTTTGAGTATGGAGTTTTCTTTAATGTCTAAATCAAAGAAATGTACCTACTTGTTGTTTACATAGCCGCTCCATCTAACCTCATGTCAAGAATATAAGCATGACTTTAAGGATGCCAATGTGTAAATCCAGCATTTCTTGGGTGCCTCTGTCAGTCCCCACAGAATTCAAGCTATCATTAAAACAAAATAGAAAATCTTCCACTGCGATCCAATGCCTTCCTCAGTCTGCAGACAGGCTGAAAAAGTAGCTGTATGTATTGCCTCATTCAACATGGGATATTAACTCTGAAGCCTAATGATAAATTACATATTAACATTAAGCTGTTTTGCCTTTTGTTATTTTAGCTGAAACATCTGGTATTGTTGGACATGGTAGATTTTTAGAGTCAGGAAAGATCTGCTAGGTTATTGAGTACATCCACTGCAGGATTGTTCTCGTTATTCTCCGTGGCTTTGTCCAGTCTAGCTCATCTGTTTAGGGACTGCAACAGAAATTGCTGCCATATCACATGCTCTGTGAAGGTGTTCCTACTCACTAGACCTCATGAATGTGAATGAAGTGGCCCCTCCCTAATTCTCCTTTCCCTGTCAGCTTATTCAGTGCTGGTCCAAAGATCCCTCTTCCCCTATACCCAGAGCGCATAGGCTCCCCGTGCAGCTGGTTTGCCCTCCTCCCCAAGGTACTGCCCATAAGCCGTCCCTATGACAAGGGGTCACTTTATCTCCAGTGAATTAGGGGTAAGTTATTATTACAGGTGTATCTATACAGGGCTAATCACAGTATCATCTGGACACTGTAATTCACACAATGGTCAGATCTTTACTGCTATGCATAATGACAACAACATCTTACAGACATCTATCTTATTCAGTCCTATCAGATAGTTTTTTCACTGTTTAATGTATTTAGCTGAGAACAGGGTTCCTCACACATATGAATGTCACAGAAAGATTTATGAGGATTACAAGAGCAAGTGTGCGGTTTTAATTCTATTTAAAACAACAACCTTTGTTCTGCAGGTGAAGCAATGACAGATTGATGAAGTGCATCCTTAGGTTATTTGGCTTTCTCTCTCTCCCCACTCATAGATAAGTATGAAGTAGTAACTTTTAAACAATCACCTTTTTATTCCCTTCAGATCATATCCAGATTAAGCCAGATATAACAAGGTTGATTAGTATTTTGCATTTCAGGGAACCCTGTATGCCACTGTAGTATTAAAACTTTTGACTGTTCTATCACTTTCCATCCAAGGGTCTCAAACCAGTTTACAAACATTAGTTAAGTCTTCAGTGATATGGTGGCTGGATAGTATTATTGTATCCCATTTTATTACGGGGGATACTAATGTATAGAGAAGTAACTTGACGAATGTCACAGGGAAATCTGTGACAACCAGCGATAGAACCCATATATCCTGAGACCTGGTCTTGTGCGTTAACCTCAGCTCACCAAATGAGAGTCATCAAGAAGAAGTAGTAGTGTTTCTTTTGGTTTGGAAGAGGCTGTTCTGGTAATTCTGGCATTTTTAGTAGCAGCATGGAGGATGTTTTGTCTTTCACATTAAGAATTGACTGCACAATCCTGATGTACTCCTCATTTAGTAATTCAGTCTCTCTTGGGTACTTAAGAGAGCTATTTTTCCTAAACTGTCGAGGGCTTCTTGTCTATTTCCCTCCAATCCCAACCCTTCTATGAGTGAACTAACAATAAATCACCTTTCATTGCATACTGTGGACTTCACCAGTTTTAAGTTATATTCTGGGTCCATAGTTGGAAAATCTGTATCACATAACTGGGGGGCAGGGAGCAAGTGTGAAGGCATGAGACCTTTGTGATGGTGATCAATGACTAGGATCCTGGGGGAGTCACTGGTTTGGGGGTCAAATCTCCTGCTTCTGGAACATGGGTCAGAGCTGGACAAAGAGTATATATTCTATGACACTGTAATAAGGAGAAAAGTTCTTGAGTGTTGGCTTTTCAATCCAGTTCCCATCTTCAGCATGGGTAATGAAAGGCAGCTATGTGATCAGATATCTTTTGTACAAACTGTTCTTAAGGCTAGCCATTTTTTCCATTGTTATGACTTCCCAGATTTTCATAAGCCATGTGCCGAGCATTCTCTTTTTTCCAGTCTGCAGCAATAGTAATTCTAGCAGTTTATAACCATAGATAAAGTAGCACAACCGGGCAACACTTCAGTAAAGTAAGAGAGACAATAGATTAATTTAAAATTTTATCTACCAGCAATCAGAATCTTTTGATTTTTGGACAATTTGGGAATATGATTTCCATAGTCATGTCAACATAAATCATTTTTGGGAAAATCACCCCTGTGCTGAGGGTTATCACAAAGCCTTCGTACCTCTTCGATTCCATCTAAACCCATTTTTCAAGTGCACAATTAGCTGTAACAGGAGCAGATTAAGTCTTCTCAGAAACTAAGTGTAACCCTTCTGCCCATCAGAGTGGGCAGCAACAAGGGCCGGGTTCAATATCTAGGGGATCCATTCCAATAACACAATGCAAACCGGCTCGAGCCCCCACCCAGTGACCTGGGACAAATATTTACCACCCCCGCTGGGCGCCTCCAAGAGGCAATACTTCCCCTCTCGCAAGCACATAGTCTGAGTGTAGCAAAAAGCCTTTTAATAACAGAGAGAAACAATGTGGCATTATGTTGGGAGACACCACCAACAGGATTCATAACACAACCCATGAGCAAAAAAAAAACCCACCCCAAGCAAATTGGGGCATGCCCCTTTCCCTCGGGTTCTTGAGTCCCAGCACCCAAGCGTCTCTTGAGTCCAGCAATCCACAAATCACCCAAAGTCCAAAAAGTCCAGCCCCAGAGTTCAAAAGTTCATCTGCATAGTGTTACTCCCCAGTCTGGCTAAAATGTGCCTGTGTGTGGGGGAAAGGGGTAAGGGGAACCTTACGTGTCCTGAAGCTGGCTGCCCCACAGGGCTCTGCTCCACCACGACCGGCTCCGCTCTGCACAGCTCGCCGTCTCACGAACAGCTCTGCTCAGCTTGCCGTCTCACGAACACACCGCTGTCACGAACGGCTCTGCTCCACCACGACCGGCTCTGCTCTGCACAGCTCTCCATCTCACGAACAGCTCTGCTCAGCTCGCTGTCTCGTGAACGGCTCCGCTCTGCACAGCTCGCCATCCCACGAACACACCGCTGTCTCACGAACGGCTCCGCTCCACCACGACCGGCTCTGCTCTGCACAGCTCGCCGTCTCACGAACAGCTCTGCTCAGCTCGCCGTCTCACGAACGGCTCCGCTCTGCCAGCCTATCCACAAACAGCACCACTGCACTCTAGATCTTCCGGCTCCCCACTACTTGACATAGCGCTCAGTGATTTCAGCTCATAGTAGTGGGGGCCTTAGTGCTGGTGCACCATAAGGCCAAAGTGAATGCAGCACAGTACCTGTAGCAAGACTCTTAATAGACCCAAAATTAGCTCTGACATTCCACAGTGGAGAGAGACAGAGGTGCAATTGGTGCTTCAGGCCCTCACAAAGGGGCCCACACCACCAGATACTAATACCTGTCTTAAGTCTCTCTCCCTTCACAGAGTTTTGGAACCCATGTCCCTTGCCTAGCGAGTGCTACTCAGTTGATGGTGAGTCCCTTCATCATAACAAAAGGCCAAGTACAGTTCCAAGCACAGTTCCCATAATCAGAGTAATAACAATTTACTCTTCCTGCCCCAATAACAGAGACACTGGGGATCCCACAACAGCCAAAGTGACCATTTGGGCAGTTATGGCCTCATTCTAGGCGGGGGGGGGGTGTGCCTATGCAAATTGAGATCAGCCCCTGAAGTTCTTTTCCACTACTTGCCACACCTCACCACCAGATGTCAGGGTGGAGCCCATCCTGACTCTGCTTACATAAGATTTTATTTGCATGCCAATGAAAAATGTCAGTAAAAACCAGAAAATATTACATGCCACATATGACCTAAGACCAGGGGGATGAGGTGGCCGAGGCTTTCTTCCGTCAACTAACAGAAGTTACTAGATCACAGGCCCTGGTTCTCATGAGAGACTTTCAATCACCCTGATATCTGCTGGGAGAGCAATACAGCAGTGCACAGACAATCCAGGAAGATTTTGGAAAGTGTAGGGGACAATTTCCTGGTGCAAGTGCTGGAGGAACCAAGTAGGGGCAGAGCTCTTTTTGAGCTGCTGCTCACAAACTGAGAAGAATTAGTAGGGGAAGCAAATGTGGATGGGAACCTGGGAGGCAGGGACCATGAGATGGTCAAGTTCAGGATCCTGACACAAGGAAGAAAGGAGAGCAGCAGAATACGGACCCTGGACTTCAGAAAAGCAGACTTTGACTCCCTCAGGGAACTGATGGGCAGGATCTCCTGGGAGAATAACATGAGGGGGAAAGGAGTCCAGGAGAGCTGGCTGTATTTTAAAGAATCCTTATTGAGGTTGCAGGAACAAACCATCCTGATGTGTAGAAAGAATAGTATATATGGCAAGCAATCAGCTTGGTTTAACAATGAAATCCTTGCTGATCGTAAACACAAAAAAGAAGCTCACAAGAAGTGGAAGATTGGACAAATGACCAGGGAGGAGTACAAAAATATTGCTCAGGCATGCAGGAGTGAAATCAGGAAGGCCAAATTACACTTGGAATTCCAGCTAGCAAGAGATGTTAAGAGTAATGAGAAGGGTTTCTTCAGGTATGTTAGCAACAAGAAGAAAGCCAAGGAAAGTGTGGGCCCCTTACTGAATGAGAGAGGCAACCTCGTGACAGAGGATGTGGAAAAAGCTAATGTACTCAATGCTTTTTTTGCCTCTGTCTTCACGAACAAGGTCAGCTTCCAGACTGCTGCACTGGGCAGCATAGCATGGGGAAGAGGTGACCAGCCCTCTGTGGAGAAAAAAGTGGTTGGGGACTATTTAGAAAAGCTGGACGAGCACAAGTCCATGGGACTGGATGCACTACATCCGAGGGTGCTAAAGGAGTTGGCGGATGTGATTGCAGAGCCATTGGCCATTATCTTTGAAAACTCATGGAGTACGGGGGAGGTCCCGGAAGACTGGAAAAAGGCTAATGTAGTGCCCTTTAAAAAAAAGGGAAGGAGGAGGATCTGGGGAACTACAGGCCAGTCAGCCTCATCTCAGTCCCTGGAAAAATCATGGAGCAGGTCCTCAAGGAATCAATTCTGAAACACTTATAGGAGAGGAAAGTGATCAGGAACAGTCAGCATGGATTCACCAAGGGCAAATCATGCCTGACTAATCTAATTGCCTTCTATGATGAGATAACTGGCTGTGTGGATGAGGGGAAAGCAGTGGATGTGTTGTTCCTTGAATTTTGATACAGTTTCCCATAGTATTCTTGCCAGCAAGTTAAAGAAGTATGGGCTGGATAAATGGACTATAAGGTGGATAGAAAGCTGGCTAGATCATCGGGCTCAACGGGTAGTGATCAATGGCTCCATGTCTAGTTGGCAGCCAGTATCAAGTGGAGTGTCCCAAGGGTCGGTCCTGGGGCCAGTTTTGTTCAATATCTTCATTAATGACCTGGAGGATGGTGTGGACTGCACCCTCGGCGAGTTTGCAGATGACACTAAACTGGGATGAGTGGTAGATATGCTGGAGGGTAGGGATAGGATACAGAGGGCCCTAGACAAATTAGAGGATTGGGCCAAAAGATATCTGATGAGGTTCAACAAGCACAAGTGCAGAATCCTTCACTTAGGACAGAAGAATCCTATGCGTGGCTACAGACTAGGGACCAAATGACTAGGCAGCAGTTCTGCAGAAAAGGACCCAGGGGTTACAGTGGACAAGAAGCTGGATATGAGTCAGCAGTGTGCCCTTGTTGCCAAGAAGGCCAATGGCATTTTGGGCTGTATAAGTAGGGGCATTGCCAGCAGATTGAGGGACGTGATCGTTCCCCTCTATTCGACATTGGTGAGGCCTCATCTGGAGTACTGTGTCCAGTTTTGGGCCCCACACTACAAGAAGGTTGTGGAAAAATTGGAAAGCGTTCAGCAGAAGGCAACAAAAATGATTAGGGGGCTGGAGCACATGACTTATGAGAAGAGACTGAGGGAACTGGGATTGTTTAGTCTGCAGAGGAGAAGAATGAGGGGGGATTTGATAGCTGCTTTCAACTACCTGAAGGGGGGTGCCAAAGAGGATGGATCTGGACTGTTCTCAGTGGTAGCAGATGACAAAACAAGGAGTAATGGTCTCAAGTTGCAGTGGGGAAAGTTTAGGTTGGATGTTAGGAAAAACTTTTTCACTAGGAGGGAGGTGAAGCACTGGAATGGGTTACCTAGGGGGGAGGTGGAATCTCCTTCCTTAGAGGTTTTCAGAGTCAGGCTTGACAAAGCCCTGGCTGGGATGATTTAGTTGAGGATTGGTCCTGCTTTGAGCAGGGGGTTGGACTAGATGTCCTCCTGAGGTCCCTTGCAACCCTGATATTCTATGATTAAGTAGCATGTATTTCAGGGAATCTCAGTTTGACAAACTGAATGTGGCTAAGAAATTCCTAGCTAAACCTGCAGATCTGGCCTTTCCTAGCACTGTTATTCCTGTGTGTCTCACAACAGCACGCATATCTAATGCAACACAGTATCTAGGCTCAGGATAGTACACTGATTATGGGACAGCAGCAGCCTTGGCACTAATGCCCAGATCCTTAAAGGTATTTAGGCACCCAATTTCCATTGAAATCAATGGGAGTTAGGTGCCTGAATACCTTTGAGTATCTGGGCCTAAGTTTGTTAGATGCCCTAATATTACTGGAACTAGGGCTTGTATGACCTCTGCAGGGTCCAGACTATGTGAGTTTATGACCCAAACCTTCCATGGTCTCTTTCTAGGACAGAGGTCCCCAAACTGTGGCACTCTTCCCCCCCGCTCCTGGGGGGGGCATGGAGGAATGTCCAGGGGGATGTGGTGGGGCATGGGCCAGCCCCCATAGTGGATAGGGAGGGAGCGCCACCCAGCCCCGCTTCACCCCACCCCAACTGCCCCCAGCTCCTGGCCCCGCGCATAGCTCTGTCCCCAGCCTTGGCATGGCTTGGCTCCTGGCCCTGCCCCTGCTCCCAGCCTCGGCCACCGGCCGCGGCTCCAATCCCTGGCTGTGGGCCCGACGGCCAGCTCCCATTGCAGCCCAGCTGTGGCTCCACTCCCACCCCTACCCTTGGCTCCCGGATCCAGACCTGGCCCCAGCCTTGGCCCTCTTACCTCTGTCCATGTCTTCCCCCACCCCCGCAAGCTGCAGCCCTGCTCCCAGCCCTGGTTTTGGTGGGGTGCAGATGGGGAGCATGACCCTCAAAAGTTTGGGGACCACTGTCCTAGGATTTAGCAGGAGTAGGCCAACCCTTGATGGCTCACTTTGAGGTTAAGGTTCTACGGAGTTTTAACCTGCAGCCAACTCAGTAAATCACCCCACAGCATTCACGTTGCTTAGCAACCATGTACTAAGCCTTAAGGGATGCTGTCTGACCCTGCTGCTTCACCTAGCAGTGGCTCCAGAAGGACAAGGAATGTGTCTACTTTCCTGCTGCTTCTATGAGTGGGGGAGAGGTGTGGAAGTTGTCACTTCTTGACTCCCACTGAAGAGCCAGTGGATTAGTGGGGTATGGGCTACTTGCCAGACACAGAAGAAACAAGGTGGCCCTTAAAGAAGAAAGCGGCATCTGATCTATGGGGCATCAGGTCACTGGCTTCTCAAAATCAATGAGGGTAGGATGGGCAGCTTCCCAGGACCTCTGAGGAAGGCTCCAAGTGAAGAGCCTAGCAGAGTGAGAACCAGGGCTTGAGCATGAGCTCATGTCTGTGAAAATGTTAGACCTAACTGCTTGTTTTAGGGCTTATTGGGTTGAGTTCTGGGCTCTGCCTGAACCCTTTGCACAGCACTAATGTGCCATCACTTTGATTGTACCTATCTTCCTTTGGATGTTGACCATGGTGAAAAATACAGAGGGTGTTTTTTTTTTTTTTTTTTTTAAAAATTGGAAAAATGTGTCCACCTGGTGTGGTACGACATTGGCAGATGCCTTTAAATTAAGTAACTTTACTTACATTCCAGCAGTGTTCTCAGACCAATAATACTGAGAAAGAGACAGTGCCAAGTACACATTGTAACATCAGAATATGCTCAAACAAATATCTTGCTTCTGTTTAAGAACTGCACTCAAAAGCCATAACAATATTATTTAAGCATCAGCTGGTTGGAAATGGGAATTTTTTTGGTGAGAGAAAATTTGCACCATCTTTTTCTTATAAAAATGCTGAAACACAAACAGTTCTGACCAGCTTTACATAGGTGTTTAACCCTAGCTTTTTATTTCAAAGTCAATAATGGGAGAAAAAGAGGAAAGTGTCTTAAATTCTGTCTGTTTGGGGGTTTCTTTTAGATCCAGCATGCTGTGAATAGAAATGGTACAGTTCTTCTTTTGGCTTCAGGAGCTGCTCTCAAAGAAAATGACACTTCTATTGGCATTTTACTGTGTCTGCAGAGCTTCTGTGCCCAATACACTGTGAACTGAACTGTAAGTCCTTCCAATTGGTGCTATAACAGCTCCTTCTAAGCCACTAAAAGTCACACCAGGCCTCCTCAGAATAATTTAGTGTGCTGTTCTTGCTCACTTGTGCTGTACAATACTTGAAATTAGGACTATTCCTTCCCTGCAAAGCCTGCTAGAAACTATAGTGGTTTTAATGAGATTGTAATTCCTGTAGAACAGTAGAGAAATTATATAGTTACAAGCAATTTTAATCCTTCAAAGGTTTGTGAATACCAAGTAGAACTGACCATGTAATACAGAATTTGCAACTAATGCATTTAAATGCTTTCTATCATTTGTTAAATAAGTTATTAGTCATAAGGATTTTCATTATTTGACGAGCACTAATAGTGAGGGTTTTATTGATTTCAGATTTGTTGCCACCTGAGCCTTGTTTTTGGTATCCTGTTTTTCATCCTTAAAATGCCTTGGCATAAAACATGAAGCATTCCTCCTCCTCCCCAGAAGACTCGGAGAAAGCTACTGAGCCAGCTGTGTCTACCCTTCACCATAAGTTAAAATTTTTTAAAAAATAATTACCCCTGTAGTCAGGCAGGTACTGCAAAATGTGCAACTTTGCCTTTAGGAAGTTTTCTGGCCCCCGTCACTCTCCCTATAAATGAAAGGGGGCTCATACTGTCTCAAAACAAATCCACAAGGTTGTCACTGGCCTGAGACTGGCTTTTGATATTTGAAAAAGCAGGAAAATGTAATGGACTAACCTCTAAAGTCAATCAGAGACCATGCTTTGCCCTGCCTGGTTTAACATGAGATAAAAGTAATTATAGATGATATATCTGAGTTATATGAATGATACAAAAATAGGAATTACTATAGAGGATCAAATTTGGTTTGTCTAGTCCAGGGTTCTGCCTCCAATGTTGGCCAGAAGTTACAATGGAAAGTGTGAAATTCACAAATTAATAGTTATGCAATAACATGCTTGTAAAGGAAGTTTTTCCCCGCCCCCTAATCCCAAGTGGTTAGTGGCTGGGTGATATCCTTAAGCATGAGGGATGATGTTTCTTAGATATTTTTATCCTAGCTAGTGTATCTGCATATTACATATTTTACATAGTTTTTTTAGTAGCAAAACAAAAATCTTGAAGTTACAGTTAAGATTGCTCAGTGAAATCTGAGACCAGATGTACCATTAAACACCCATCTCTGTGTAAAACAATCAAACAATCCCCCAATTCCCCCCCCCAGTTCCCCCACACAGATATTCAAGTCTACAGAAATAACTTTAATTGCTGTGTCATTAAAACTTTAATAACTAAGTAGCTGACAGAGCCCTAGTTCATAATGACAAAGATTCAGTATTAGAATTTTAAAATGCCATTTTAATGAAAACAGCCCTGTGCAGGAGTGCACAGAGTGAGTGTGTGTGCGTGTGTACACACTGACTGCAGTAAAAGAATATTATTAAGGTTGCAAAGTCAAACACTCAAAAGTTAGGAAATGCCAGAACTAAGGTGGCCTATGCCACATTAATTTGTCCACCTTCTGCATGTGCATTATGATTTAGTCTTTAATTACATGATCATATACTATTTTTTCCCACAAATAGGTGTCTGAAGAGTAAGTGATACTGCTGTAAAATTTGAAGAATGCCAATTTTGGATTAAATGCACTACATATCTTCTAGGGCCTAACTCTCAAATACATGAAGGCCCCTTTACACCACTCTGGCATTGTAAATGACCCTTAATATGGGCTAAAGCCCTTCTACAATGCCAGAGTAGTGTACAGGGGCCTTAGAGTCCAGGAGAATCAGGCTCACTGGATGCAGCTCTCTGTATTCTCAGGGGGAAAATATCTCCCATTAAAACCTATTTTAATCACAGAATCTTTGTGTCTGTACTATCATGTCCTACCTCCCCCCAAACTAAGCCTGCTTCTTTGTGGCAGGAAATGGGGGCAGCGGGAGGGAAGAGAGAAGAAAAATACCACTATCAACTTTTAAATAATGGAAAGCACTTGAAAACTATACAGATGAGGACCGTATCAATACCTGGACAGGGAATGCGTTGAAACATATTAGTTATCGTAATTGCACAATATTTTATTACTTCAGGAAGCGGCACGTCTGTCTTTTCTTATTGTCTACAAGTGCTTTAGGTCAAAAGGTGGAAATTGCTTACAACTCTTAGATGAAGTGAGCTGTAGCTCATGAAAACTTATGCTCAAATAAATTTGTTAGTCTCTAAGGTGCCACAAGTACTCCTTTTCTTTTTGCAAACTCTTAGATGGTTGCACTTGGTCTTACTGGCAGAGCTATGTTGGCCACTGCTTGGAGAGAAGACTTCTCAGAAGCTATTGGAGTTACTCTCTTGATCAATCAGAAATATAGGTGTCTTTTTACATCAATTTTATTTATCATACTGTAAAATCATAGTGTCATAGTAAAATCAAGACACAAGTAGTTTTTACCCTGATGGATATGAGGTCTCCCCAGGAGGGCAGGGGTGGTGGTACATCAAGGTGAAAACTACTGTGCCTTGTCTCCAGTAGGATTTTAAATCTTGGTATAAGCAGCATAGCCTAAATACTTGGAACCTTTGTCTGTGTTAAATAAAAGTTAGAGAACTACAAGTGAATGCCCTGTGATTCTTCAGTACCTAGTGTACCCTTCCTTTCCTACACTTGTCGGCCCTGACTCTCTGTTTTAAATCTTGTGCCATCTTGTACACAGCTGCTGTGTGAGTCTAGTGGGTGTACAGTGGTACCAATCAGAGTAGTAGTACTTTGCACATGGGTGGAAATGATTACCCAAGGTACAGGGCCCCAGAGAATTAGGTCCACTGTATTTCTTTGAATAGTAGAGCAGATAAACCAAGTAAAGACCCAGTACAGTTGATAGTAAATGTATAATGTAGAGTTCATCATCATCATCATCACTCCCATAACCACATTGGTCATTGGGGCACCATCACTGATAAGCAATAAACCAATTGTCTCCACCCCTGACAATTGGGTGTCAGTGCTTGAGTCTCCACGAATTCCATTCCTGACCATTCTTATGTTGTCAATCCATCTCTTCTTCTGTCTACCTCTTCCCCTGTACTGACCCTTGGATCTTGGATAGGCCAGATGATCTTGTTACATGACCATACCACTTCAGCTTGCTCTTCTTAGGAGATGCCCGGGATTTTACGGAAGTATCTCATCTCTACTATCCGTATTTTCTGTCCAAGTTCTGCCATAAGGGTCCATGTCTCACACGCATACAGAAAAATGGAGATGACCAATGAGTGCAGTAGTTTCAGTTTGAATTCCAGGGAGATGTTCTTATTTCTCCAAATTGGCTTTAGCTTTGCTGCTGCTGCTGTTTGTGCAGTTCTTGCCAGAATTTCTGTCTTTGGATCCTTCATCAGTGATTGCCCCCAAATACCCGAACTGTTTCACTGTCTCCAGCTCTTGTCCACTGATAACGATATGTGAGCGGATCCCGTCATGTTTGTTTGTCATTAGCTTGGTTTTCTCTGCACTGATTTCCAGGCTGTATTTTGCGGAGGTTTCATCCAATCCTTTCACAAGGTTGGCAAGTTCACCTTCGCTGCTTGCCAGGCCATCAATGTCATCAGCTTACTGAAGATTTGAGATTGTTCGCCCCCAATGCTGAGTGTGCATATGTGATCTGCTCGGGCACCAGTTATTATGCGCTCCAAGTAGATGTTGAACAGTGTGGGCGAAAGAAGGCAGCCTTGCCGGACTCCTCCAGTGGTGCAAAACCACTCTCCTATTGTGCTATTGATGAGAACTTCACTGGTGGCCTTGGCATACAAGTTGTTTAATGGTAAAAATAAGCTTACGACCAACATTGTACTTCTTCATGGTTGCCCAGAGAGCTGCATGCCATACTCTGTCAAACACCACCTTGAAGTCAATAAAGGTGTGGTAGATATTGTTGTAAGTACTTCTCATATAGAACACGACGGTTGAAAATCTGTTCTGTGGTACTTCTTCCAGCACAAAAGCCAGCCTGTTCTTCGGCAATGATATTCTCTGCTTGTGGCTTCAATCTGTTCAATATGACTTTCAACATCACTTTGCTGGGATGGCTAATTAAGCTTATGGTCCGGTAATTTTGATACAATTGCAGGTTGCCTTTCTTTGTCAGAATGATGAGTAGTGACTGTGTCCACATGGAGGGCCACTCACCCGTCTGCCAGATCTTGTTGCAGATCTTGCTGAGTACATCTATTACTATTTCTCCTCTGAATTTCGTCAGTTAGGCTACAGGTATTGACAACATCCCAGCCGTTCTGTTCTTGAGTGATTTCACAGCTGTCTCCATTTCTTCATGCAGTACAGTATTGGAAAGTCATCCTCTGTTGAATCTGGGCTAAGATACTAGGATCTCTATTTGTCTGGTGGCTATATAGATCAGAGCAGTTGTTTGTCCAATTATTGATGATGTCCCTTTCTTCTGTAAAACTGTTCCCTTCTTTGTCTTGAATTGCATTAATTTTGGTCCATCTTTCCTTTGTCAGATCTTTTACAACCTGGAAGGCTCGTTTGCTATTCTTATTATTGATACACTCTTCAATTTTAGAGCATTGTTTTTCAATCCATATCTTCTTGGCCACCCTCATTCCTTTCTTGATCTTTCTGCCAATCACTCTGTATGTATCAGTTCCCTCATTGCTGTTCTTGTCTCTCAAGTTCTCTTCTATTGTCACACACATTTGTAGTATTTCATTTGTGACCCATTGTTTTGTTGTCTTATGATATTTCCCAAGGATGTCCAGTGCTGCCTCATTCATTACAGTGTCGAAACTGATGGTCATTGTTTCTACATCTTCCTCTAGAGCAAGCAGCGGGGCAAATTTTTCACCAATCTTTGCTTGGAATGACTCTGCAATGTTTTGGGCTCTGAGTTTTTCTAAGTCAAACTTTGGTTCTGGTGAACTTTGGCCTGACCATTTTCCTTAGCTGCAGCCAAAAATTTAGCATCACAGGGTTGTGATCATTTCCAATATCAGCAGTGGGGAAGCTCCTTGTTTTAGATCTGTTAATTCCAGAACGAAATCAGTTTTGCACCATGATGTAGTTGATCTAGCTGTGATGTAGACCATTGAGTATGTGCCATGTTGATCGTCTGGATGCTTTATGTGCTCCTAATGTGTTTGCAAGAACCAGATTGTTACAGCTGGCAAACTCCAAAAGTCTCAATCCTCTTTCTGTAATGGTTACCGCATTACAGAAAGGGCCACAATAATCTCACCAATCTGCCTGTGCGTCAGTACCCACTTTAGCATTTCAACCTCCCTGTACAATCAGGATATCTTTCTTGTGTACCTTATCGATGATGATTTGGAGCTGTTCTTTGGAGCTATCGATGATGATTTGGAGCTGATTTGGAGCAAATCTTCAATTTGCTTATAGTCCTTGGCTATTGTAGGGGCGTAGATTTGTACCACTGTGATATTAAACGGTACTGTATTTAGATGGATGGAAATAAACCTGCTGGACATTGGGCAGCAACCTAATACTGAATTCTTGATATCTTTTATGCACAAGAAATCCTATGCTGTTGACATGTTAGTCCTCTCCACTGTAATAGAGTATATGGCCTCCTTCTGTTAGTACCCCTCCAAAGTTCTTCCATCTGACCTTAGAGATTCTTAGGAGGTGCCAGATGTATTGTTCCATTTTGTACGTGAGTTCTTTCAGTCTCCCTATTTGTCTCAATGTCCTAACATCACCATAGCCGCATGGAATGTAATCTCTTCCACGGATCCTCTTTGTTGGGGTTACACCAGTAGTATACTTGTTGTGTCCGCTCTGGTGGGAGATGGATGTTGCAGTCATTATCAACCCGGGCTGCGATCAATCTGGTATGGACATGGTTGACTTGCTCATCATATGGTGTGTCTTGGGCACATTTCTAACCTGGCAGAGCCCATCCCTTTCCAGGCAGCCCCCTTTTAGTCGCCTCTTATGACATGCAGGAGGAGCAGAGAGCCTATTCTGTCCCCGGACCCACAGGGGAAAATGTAGTTTTATAAAATGTAAAAACCAATTGGTTTGCCACGTGGGTGCGGAATTGCCTGTCCAGTAAAAACCTTAGATTAATAATACCAACTACTAGGTAGTTGGGGCCTAATCCTGAAAGGTGCTAAGTAGATCTGGGTCAAAAAGGTGATTCTGTTTCATGGAGGAGTTTGAAAGGGAATGGAGCTCTGGCTCAGGGACAGCGAGACTGGTGGGCTGCCCCAGTGCCATGGACTTGGAAGATTGGGAGTCACTGACTCCAAAGCAGTTTGGTGAATTGGCAGGAGAACAGGTAGATTTCCATTGGACCTTGCCTAGCAGGTAGGCTTCTGCGAGTCCTCTGCCTGTGTTGTGACAGAACTTTGTCAAAATTGAACCTCCTCCACAGCACATTTAGATTTTGCAAATTTGATCCAAAAATGGGTTTCGGCTGAATTTTTCCAACCAGCTCTAGTGCTGATTGCCTGTGGAACCCACAGAGGACCTGATCGAAAACCCACTGATGTCAATGGGAGTCTTTCCACTGGCTTAGTAAGGCTTTGGATCAGGACCTGAAAACATAGGGCTTCTTGGGAGTTACTCGGCAACTCTCAAAATATGGCCCATAGTTATTAATATGGTTGTGGTTTTATCAGGCCAAACAAAGTGCAGCTACTTCGGTTTCTCTTCTATTCCAAATGGATAAATGGGAAAGAGTTAATTTTATTTCCTCTGTCTATTCATAATCATATTAATTTTTTTTAACTAGACTGCACATATCTGTGGCGTTAAATCCAGGGTCAGCCTTGATGCAACTGATGGAAATTGGCATTTTTCCATCTGTGACTTTAGCTTAATATTATTTAAAGCACTGCAAAATGCTAAGTATTAATCTCCTCAAAACACTTTACAATTAACTAATTAATCTTCACAATATGTCCATGAGCTGGTTGGTCAATCTTAACATTCCCATTTTAGCAATGGGGAAACCCAGGTAGAAAGATTAAGTGACTTACCCATGGCTTTCCAGAGAGTTAGTGGCAGAACTAGCAATAGCATTCAGGAGTTCCATGCTATAATGCCCATGCTTAGTCTTCTAATTGACGCAGGCTCAGTGTGAGTTAAAGCCTCACACAATTATCCTCTTTAGCCTGCACAATTACTTTTGTGCCTTTTTACAAATTTATCTTATCCTGTATTTAGAACCACCCAGTTTCTACATACCATTCTGAATCTTACTATAATGCCTGAGTGAGACTCTTCGAGTACCTACCAACCACCTTTAGGCTATGGCTACACTACTGTTGTAAGTCAGCCTACGCTACGCAACTCCAGCTACGTGAATAACGTAGCTGGAGTCGATGTACCTTAGGTTGAGTTACTGTGGGGTCTACACCATGGGGTGTTGACAGAAGAAAATCTCCCGTTGACTTACCTTACTCCTCTCTCCGGTCGACCCCTGTACTCTACCCCCGACGAGAAATCTGCAGTCAATTTGGTGGCTCTTTACTAGACCCGCTAAATCGTTGGCCGGTGGATCGATCTGAGCATCAATCCCTGCTATAGTGTAGACCTGCCCTTAGAGAACAATGTTTTTGTTTCATAGTGTTACTTATTTAGATGCTGATCCAAAGCCAACATACCAAAGACTGGTAAGTCCTGCTCTTGTAGACAGTGGACCTAAATTCTCTTCTCATTCACATGTGTAAATTGTGAGTAACTTTATTGAAATTACATCAGTGTACATGAGACAAGAATCAAGAACCAATATGTTTAAATACTGTGAATTAATCCAAGCAGTGTGAAAACTCTCACCCCCACGTGAGTACCTCCATGTACTGATAGCAATCTCCCCAAATGTTATGATTAGCTTGAAAGTCTCTGATGCCAGGACCACAAATCTTGAGCATAAGTTTTATTTCCTATTCTCTGGGAGAAATGATGTTTCCTCTATCCAATTCAATGCCCAAACACGTAATTTCTTCATGAGGCCTCTACATTCTGTACTCTGCCAAAGGGATCACCACCAGTTTTCTTAACTGACTCCAAAAGCTCTTGGCAAGTTTCTGCATTAGCCAAACTGACAAACAATAAAAGAGTCTACATAATGAAAGGATTAATTTTTAAATCTCCTTTTCTCATTTAAAATTATACTAAATATCTTAATAAATACAAGAGAGACCCAGTTCTGGCACGTAATTATTTGCATATAGCCCCAGTTTTTAAATTTAAAGCCCAGCAATACTATCTCTGGCTGCACTAACTAAGAAGTCAATTAATTCTTTACTTTTGCCATTAGTGAGTCTGTCACTGTTCGTAGTTATCTCAATTGTCTGAGTGATGGAGACATAATTCTAGTGAATACAATGAAGTCCACTTCTGTTGGACCTTCATGGTGATATATTGCTCAAAACTCACCTTTATCCTTGTCCTTATGAAGATTCTACAGGGCCGCTTCGTCCATGAACCTGAGTGATGCTTTACACGAGGATTGAGGTGGAGGCACAAAGGTGACACTGTAGTAGGCCTAGCCTGGGACATGCTGGAATTGCTTTGACCCTGGTTCAGGTTACACCATAAACTTGGACTCCAGCAGCAATGGCCTATATAATCCATTCCAAAGCTGGAAATAGCAAGGACAGAGGAATTCCCAAACACATCCATTCCTTCCCCTGATGTATCTGTCCTCCACGTCCCCTGAGATGGAGGGTCCTACAGGAGATCGTGTAGGCCTGACTACACCAGCTCTGTCCCTGCCAGAATTCCTTGGGAGTTGTTAGAGTGGTATCTTGTCTCCTTTATGTTGGTGGAGTCAGTGCAAAAGGGCTGCAGTGGATCAGCGATTTTAGCCCTATGTAGCCTGACTGGGATTAGTACCTTTTATAATAGCATCTGATCTGTTGTATACCTCCCCTTTGATCTGATAGACTTGCCTAAACTTTTGGTGTCTGGGTGTGAAATTTCACACCTGGAACATTCATTCATTTATTTTGTAATGAGATTTTAAACATGAACGCAGTGATATTCATGCCTTGTCTTGCAATTGCATCACCATTAGCACTGGCTTAAATTGTATATGCCGAAATGTCAATAGCTGACAATCTGAAATGTGGACAAAGCAAGTCATGGGATGAAATGGTGCCAGCCTGCATGGTTTATTCATTTTTTGCCATAGCTCCATGTCAGCGTATCCTGCTCCTTAGGTGGTCACCTACTGCCCTTTGGATTGCTCATTCTGGTCATTTTGCAATATGTGAGATGAGTGGGTGTGACTAAGGCACAGTATTTTGTCAGGGTATTTTCTCCATTTCACCCTGGTCAATATTCTGAATCCAACTGTCCGGTCGTCTTGTAGGTTTACCTTCCTTAGCTGTGTAGGATTGCTCTTGTCCTTTTTCGTAATGGACTCCCATCTGATTCAGAATGAGAATAAAATATCCACACATTGTTCTTGCCAAACTGCTTCTGTGTGGTGGCTTTGGATTGACCTATGGCTTCTTTTGTTGGAACTTGAGATGCCTAAAGTTGAGATCCCTGCCAAGAAATGAGTGCGAGAGAGAGTGCTTTATATTCAGTGGCTCCTTCCTATTCTTAGAGGGAGGACTGGAAGGTTCAGTGTATTTAGCCTGTTTTGTGCCATAGCTGTACAGCATGGTCCCTGTGAAGGTCGATTCACATAGGGAGAAACCTATGTATTCTACTGTCGCCCATAAACATACACAGCAGTGGGGCCCAGAAGGCTTAATGCTTACAAAGAAACGGTACCCATTTTGCTCAGTGCAGCATAGTGAAGGCTCACGTGATACTCATCTCTTACTGTATAAATGGTAACATGAATTTTATAATGGCACTTAACACTGACATTTCCAAGGCTCCTGATAGCACCCTAATAAAAAAGTGAAATGATTTTTGCCTCCAGCAGTGTCAGCACCCAGTGTATGGAAATTATATCACTAAAAAAACAAAAAAAATCACCTCCTGATTCCCTACCAGCTTAACAAGAGAATCCACACTTTCCAATTCAAATACATATTCAGTGTTCTGCAGTTTAATTCTCTCCTGTGTGGTGTTAAGCTAGTATGAAAGCACAATGGGAGCAGCCTTTATGCTGCCTTAGCATGGCGTCCACACAGCTGGACTTACACATGATATTACAAATCAGAGAGTTGCTGCTAGCATGAGCTTCAGAAATGCCAAGTTTAATGGAATGCTATATTTTGAAAATCCCTTGAAAGCATGTGATGTTTTGGATTGGTACACTGTCAGCGGTTTCCTCTTCATGTCTCCGGCAGCATTACCACTTAGAAGCAAGGTTAGATGGTCTTTAGCTGCTTTAAATCCGGGTGCTGTCTTTTCCTCTTGGGAAATGTACGTCCACTCAGGCATCCTCTTCCAGTACAGGCCTGTTTCATCAACACTGAAGACTTGTTTAGGGGAATAGCCACCTTCCTCAATTATTTTCTTGAGATAGTCAGGGAATTTTTTAGCTGCTGCAGTATCAGCACTAGCCGCCTCACCAGACATCTTGATGTTATGCATGTGGAAGTGCCTCCTGAACCAATCAAACCATCCCTGACTTGCTGTGAAAGTCTCTCTCTCTGATCCTTCACCTGGACTCTCTTCAAATTGTCATGCAAACTTTTTGCTTAGCTTGTATCACTAGCCAATTTAGAGGTATGTTCTGCTGGTTTTGGTCCTCGATTCACAGTGAGAGAAGACGCTCCATGTTTTCCAGCAAACTACTTCTTGATAGACTTATTCCAGTAGCACTAAGTGGTGTTACACACCTAGCACTAGCCCTGATCTTTTCAGCAATACTCTGAATTGTTCTCACAGTGGTAGGAGTACGATCTAGAGTGATGCCAATGTCTACTGCATGCTCACCTGCATCAAAACACCTTAAAATGTCTAATTTAGTACCCAAATGAATGGTTTTCTTGCTGTTAGTGATACTGCTAGGCGCTCCACTATGACTTGCAGGACCTTTTTGACTCATGATGCGGGGTGATGCTTTTCTGGACGGCGGTACTGCTACCCTTACTTCTGTGCTGCTGCTGGTGGTAGTGCTGCCTTCAGAACCGGGCAGCTGGAGAGCAGCGGCTGCTGGCCAGGAGCCCAGCTCTGAAGATACTTCTGCTGCTGGCAGCTGCTCTAAGGATGGCATGGTATGGTACTGCTATCCTTACTTCTGCACTGCTGCCTGCAGAGCTGGGCCCTCAGCAGCTGCCACTCTCTGGCCACCCAGCTCTGAAGGCAGCAGCGCATAAGTGAGGGTGGCAATACTGCGATCCCCCCCCTTAAAATAATCTTGTGACCCCTGCAACTACCTTTTGGATCAGGAACCCCAATTTAAGAAATGCTGGGCTCCCCTATGAAATCTGTACAGTATAGGGTAAAGGGACATAAGACCAGATTTGACAGGGGGAGACCAGATTTCATGGTTCGTGACGCATTTCTCATGGTCGTGAATTTGGTAGGACCCGAATTATGAGTGGCCAGCGAAGTCACATGATATTGCTTTTGTTCTCTGTTCAGATAAGCATACAACCACTTCTGGTGTGAAGATTAGTATATGTAAATGTAAAAATCTTATACTATTTATGATTATCAACTGATATTAAACTAGTCCTGGAAGGTAGGTAATGTCCATTTCTATTGGCATGGCAACATTCAGCCTGGATGTTTGTGGATGTTGCAGTCCAGTTAAAAAAAAAAAGTCATAAATACTAAGAGTGGGAAGTAGATAAAAAGTAGTCTTCCCACTCTCCTACCTCCCATAACAGAGACTTCCAGATGTGCTAAGGAGACTCAGAATAGAGAGAAACCTGATACAAAATTACTATAGAAAATACCTCCTAACTTTTTATGATCTGTGGGTTTTTTTGTTGTGCTCACTAGTAACCAAGAACCCTTGTAAATTCTGAGAGGTATAATTGTATAAATTACACAACAAACTTAATAAATCACTTGTGAAACTCTGTTCTCTTCTGTGGGCTGCTATAGTACGCCACCTCTGCCTCCGACCCTTGTATCCTCTCGGCTCCCGTAGCAGCAGGAACAGCAGCGCCATGTCTTCGTCTCCATCCCAGGTGCGCCAGAACTACAACCAGGACTGCGAGGCGGCCGTCAACCGCCAGATCAACCTGGAGCTCTACGCCTCCTACGTGTACCTCAGCATGTCTTTCTATTTTGATCGGGATGATGTGGCTCTAAAAAACTTTGCCAAGTATTTCCTGCACCAGTCCCACGAGGAGCGTGAGCATGCTGAAAAACTCATGAAGCTGCAGAACCAGAGGGGCGGTCGCATCTTTTTGTAGGACATCAAGAAACCAGATCGTGATGATTGGGAGAATGGGTTGACAGCAATGGAGTGTGCCTTGCACCTGGAAAAGAATGTGAACCAGTCACTCCTTGTTCTGCACAAGCTGGCAACTGACAAGAGTGACCCTCATTTGTGTGATTTCATTGCCAGGCTCCTGACCCTCCTCTTCTCACACTCTAATTAAATTAGTTCTACAAGGAGGCTTTTAAAACATAATACGAGGAAAAATAAGCCCACATTAATTATGCTCTTTACAATCATACAAAATAGTAGTATTGAGTTAACTAGATCACTGCAACAAAGACATCTGGCTTTTACTGTTTGGGAATAACACCCCAAAGGCCAGGTTTTCTGTTGTTCAGCACTCACAATTGGGGTCAGATTTTCAGAAGAGCTCAGCACCCCACAAGTTGGAGTCTTAATGGGTGCTGAACTTTGGTGTCTAAATGGAAGCAGAACTCTTGAAAATATGACTCCAGTTGTGAGCGGTGCGCTCTTTTGAAAATCTGGCCCTAAATGTGACTGCAATATACTGAGCATCTTTTGCCATACAAGTTGAGGGTTGATTTTTGTGGGAGTTGATTAAGGCCTGACCTTTCCTTGCATTGAGGAGCAGGAACTGAAGGTCAAACCACTGTCCCACTATAGTGCCACAGTAGGTTCTGCCTATACCAACAGCAGAGGTTCTCCTGTCAGTATAGGTAATCCACCTGCCCAGGAGATGTAGCTATGCTGATGTGAGTTCCCAGTGCAGACCGGCCTGGGACTGCCTGTGGGGACTGAGAGAGTGCTTCCCTCACCCTTACAAGAGCAAGTGGGTTGGGGGAGTATTTTCCTTTATTTTTAGACTGCTTTACATCCCCCTTTGCATCTGGTCTGCCCAGAGAATGACACAGGAGGTGAGTGAGGTGCCTGCTGTCACTTCGAAGAGGCGGAGGTGGCAGTAAGAGGTTAACCTTTGACAGTCCAAAACAAAGCCAGCTCCAGCTGCCCTTCTTTTGCAGGCATGTGCTAGTTCAGCCAATTATCCTCAGGCAGTGCTTCAGCTTTTCCCAGTTACCAGTATGTTTTGAATAAACACAGATGAGGGGAAGTAAGAGACACTATGTCAAAATACTTCCCTGCTCAATGCCTCAAGGAAAGACCTATCACAGTGGTACAAATACTTGACATACAGATCATATTCAATGTTTGATCATCTGTCATTTTTCTTCCAAGAAAGCATGCTATCATTTGCCACTGCTTAAAATAGCCCCAGAGGAAGTCGGGAATTAATCTTAACCTCAAACACATTGAGCCTTATATTTCCTGTTCTGCTACAGAATGTGCTATCTGGTTTCCTACACCTCAGACTTGCTAAGTTTTGTTCCTTGAAGCCAGCTGTTTAGAAGGAAGGGAAGTGAAAGAAAACAATATTCTTCATGGATAAAGCATTTCACTGTCCTTAGTTATCCTGCTTATTTTCCCCTCTCCCCAAATATCTTTTATTTTTTTACAAAAGTTACACAAAATAGTGATTTCCATGAGATTTTTCAGTACAGAAAACAGTTGAACTCCTTTTCCTTTGTCCACAGTTCATACATATTTAAACTTCTGATATGATGTAGGAAAAAAACCTATTATTTAATTACCTAGTCATAATCATTTAGCCATAACTAGTGTCACACACACAAGCCATAGCTAATTTCAATATTGAACAGTTATGCATTAACATCATAGCAAATCAAATATGATCACTCAAGACCTTCATCTTAGAAAGCAGACAAATTAGCAGGATACCAGACATGAATTGCTTCAGTAGAAATGTTAAATACCATAAAAGGTAGAGTTGCATACATAGTGCAACCAACCCATTTTGCCTAGACATCAACACATTTCTCAGCCCATATACTTCAGACAAAAAGTACTTTTCCTGAGTAGGAAGTTTCTCTTTTGGGTGGTTGTTGTGAAGGATCTTTCTTGCCCTGTTCTGTTGCTGCAGGCAATATAGTGGCATACAGTCCAAACTGAAAACTTGCTGGGAACCTTATTTTTTCCTGAATGGGTATTCAGCTGCCTCCTACTTACACATCCATTTCTCATGACTATTCTTGGTGGAATAGTGCTGAATCGTCAAACTGTTTCAGTTGTTGGATTGTGCCTAGTACCCCACATCACAATTCAGACCTCCTTTGGGTATTTGGGACAGCTCGGCCTTAACAGGTTGTTGGCTTTTCTTTTTGTTTTTTTAATTGTCTCCTGCTACTAGTGTGCAATGATCCATTTCTTCAGAAAGACACCTTATGAAGCTTGATCTTGATTTTATTTTATTCTGTCTCCTCTCTTTCCATAGCATATTGGTTAAGCTCTTTCTGTCACTTTTAACACGTATCTGACCTTTCAAACCATGAAAACCACTCAACGGACAATTTCCTTTTAATGAAAAGGTCTTACAACATAATTAGATGCAGACAAGCTATATACAGTCTTTTTGACAGATGCAATAATTCAGCATAGGCATGCATTTTTGTACATCTATGTATGGTGAGTGATCCTCTGCAAATCAGAAATTAAAGAACTTCTTCTATGGGATGACAGTTAAAGTCATTACTAATGGTTTAAAAGGCTAAATGGCTAATGGTGGGATTTTGGGTGTTTCAGTTAGACCAAATTTACATTGTGAACTCCTATTTCCCTTTTATCCTTCCTAGAAGTAGTTGTAATGCCATTTGGGTTGCTCTGGTGTTTGCATAATATTGTATCCTTCCAGGATCCTGTCATTAATGGCAAACAACTGTTATACCGATTTTCTGTGCTTGAAATTCAGATCTGAATCATACACTCAGAACTCATATCTATTAATGTTGGGGTGAATAAAAAAATGTTTACCCATCCTTGTAAAAATATTTTAAATAAGGTAGAATTCAGTGGAGGCTAGTGACCTATGAAAGTGAGCTGGTGTGTATTCAGTTTACTGACACTATTGTGTAAAGATCATACTGTATCAATGTCAAGCTTAAAACAGTGTGGGAAAAGCCTATCCCGATCTGCTTTTCCATATACAGAAAGCAAACTGATATTTTCAGTCAGAATGATTGTTGCTTTATAACCAAACAAGAAAGCACAGAAGTACAGTCTCCAGGACAGGGCTCACAGTGTTTGTATCTCCTTTGTGATGGCTGTGTTGAAGTAGACACACAATGGATTCCTGCCTCTGTGGATTTTTGAGCTTTTAAGTTTTAAAAGGTGCAGTACGCAGAAAACCAAGGCCAAACTGCTAAAGATCTAAATTAATCAGATCTGCCTAATTTTAGGTATACCCACTAGGAGAATTAGTGACAGATGGTGGTTCAACTTCTACTAACATCCCGGTTAATAGAAAAGTCTGTTTAAAGTACATTTAAAAAGAATTAAATGTGAATTAACTTGTAAAACAAATATAATTGTATATTGGAAATTTACAATCAAATGTCTTTTTTCTTTCTTACCAAATAATGGGCTCAGTTCTCCTCTCATTTATACCCAGTTTACAATAGTGTAACTCCATAGACATTACTCTTAAACTTTCAGTATCAGAGAGAGGAGAATTGGGCCTCGTGTTTGTGTTTAAAAAAAGTCTTAATTACATGGAAGAACCCACCCCCTACCCACAAACCCAACCATCCAAGACCAGTTTCATGCTAGCCGATACATAAGCAGTATTTTATATTGCGGCTATAGTGTTTATGACAAAGTGAAGGGAGAAGAGGATGGGCACAAAAATCAATTAAATAGGACAATTTTTCTATTCAAGAGCATAACATATGACTGTATTCAGATTAAGTCCATGAAGGAGACAGGATTGGCTAATGTTTTTGCTGTGTGTTGTTAGGGCTGGAAAATTGCTAAGTAAATATAAAGAAGATGACAATATCTAATTCAGATCTGATTGTTCTACAGAAGTACTGTAACAACTCTGCAGCCACTCAGGAGTCTGAGGCCATGTCTACACTACAAAGTTAAGTCGATTTTATGTAAGTCAACATTGAGCCTCTGATTTAAGCAAGTCGATCTTGCATGTCTCCACTATGCTCATTGTGTTGGCAGAGTGCATCCTCGCTAGCAGGGCTTGCATCGACACACAGAGCACTGCACTGTGGGTAGCTATCCCACAGTGCTTGTAGATGAGTGGAATTTTGGGTTGGGTTTGCAATGTCTCATGGGACCAAAACATTTGCACGGGTGGTTATGGGAACATGGCGTTAGCATCCCATGATGCACTTGCGTCCCTCCCTCCCTGAAATCAACAGCAAAGAAACCAAGCTTTTTTCACACCTTTTTTCCCTAAGCTGGGTTACCTACACAGACACCATAGCACAGCAAGCATGGTATGCTTGCCAAAGCTCCTTTATTTTCATGTGGCTCTGCTGCATGTCCCTGATATAGCCCCTTCTCCTCCATGCCCTGTGCGATTTTGGCATAGTGTTAATGTTTCTTTTGCTGGATCGGAGATCTGCCTGCATAGACTCTTCTCCTCACGCAACAATAAGTTCCAGCACCTCCTGTGTACTCCATGCTGGAGCACGTTTGTGGCATTAAGCATCCATGATCAGCTGTGCTGGCAAGCTCTCCACGCTGATCAAACAGGAAATGAAAATTCAAAAGTTCCTGGAGCTTTAACGGGGGGTGGTTGTTTCCTACGTACCTGGCTGACATACTGTGGAGTTGAAAGCGCTCTCCAGAGTGGTCACTGTGGGACACCTCCTGGAGGCCAAGTCATTTGAATTACACAACACAGTGTCTACACTAGCCCTATGGCGACCCGTTGATGTCGAATCAAGTGCTACGCCTCTTGTGGAGGTGGAGTACAGAAGTCGACTTTACAGGCCCTTTAGGTCAATGGAAGGGACTCAGTAGTGTAGACACATACGTTATTAAATTGACCGAACGCGGTTTATGTCGACCTAACTTTGTAGTGTAGACCAGGCCTGAAAATGTGTCCCTGTGCTGCACCCCACAGCCACTCAGAACTTCATGGCTGCAGCAGGTAAAGAGCTCAGATCCTTCTGCACCAAAAGCACAGGCTCTTGCCACTTGAGCTAAAGGAATATCTCCATTACTTACTAGCAGTATAGTGCTTGTGGCACAGAGCCAAGTAATTCTGCTCCCATCCAGCCATTGGAAATTCTTTACAACAGTAAATAAGAAAGATGGTATGAACATATTTGTCACTTTCTTCTCATAACTAGCGGGCCAGGTTCTGCCATCTTACTCAAGATGATTTGTACCTTACTCCTTGAGTAGTCTCCCTGATTTTAGTGGGACTCTACTTGCAAAGTAAGGCAATACTCAAGATAGTTAAGGATGGCATAAATTGGACTTAAGTAAGCAGCTTCAACAATATATACCTTTAGGTCTAGCCTCTGTGGTCTTAGCATTGGTACCATGCTCCCTCATGTAGGTACTATCTAAGACCCTCCTCTTACCCTTGTAGAATCCCAAAGGTAATGTCCTGTAGTTTTACAATAAAATCATGGATTTTGTCTATAATCGCATTACAGTAAGTGTCCACATTTCATATTTCTGATCTTCCACTTTTGGAAAAAAGGATCCAAATGAGAAACTTAAATCAGTCCCATCTGTCCATCATGATTTAAGCAAATGATGCTGCTGACATCAGAAAGTGTATTGAGTTTGACAAGGTCATCTTTGTCTACTTGGAAGTAGGTAATTTAGACATGAAATATAAATCACGTGAAGTCAACATTTCATAGTAGTGGCAGGGTCCTGGCTGATAGTCATAATGGACTGAAAAGATTATAAACGAATATAAAAAGAGTACAATTAAATTTTAATGTGCATAAATATATATTTTACGTGAAGATTTCCAAAATGTTAAATAATATATAAGAATTTGATAGATGTTAAACAGCTTTTAAAGTGGCAGATAAATTTTTAACTATTTTAAAAATACAATATTTATTACTTGGATAATTTTGGGTTTTTAAAATAGATGTGGTAGGGCAGAGGAACTGTACATGGTTTGTGGAAAGCAGCAGGGGTTGGTGTTTAAATCATTGTCCTATACACCCAGATGCCCTTGCCCCCACAGTCAGAATTGCAAAGGGAGTCGGCCATCTAATACTCTGGATGCAAGCTACCTGGCAGCTAGACAAAGCTTGAACACAGGAGTTCCTTAGGAGAATGCTGATGTTGCAGCTAGCCCCTGAATCCCAAGGGAGAAGGGGATATAAATAATTGGCAGGGAATGAGTTAGGGAGTGAGAGCAATATAAAGAAGAGATAGAGTTGAATGCTTGAGAAAGCCAGATGAGTAGTGCAACAAGATGGCACTTTTCTTCCAGTTCATGTGTTAGTAGCTGCTGGAACCCTGCAAAGAGCTCTCGAAGTTTAGTTGATTCTTTGTGGCAGGCATAGTTTGTTATATCCCTTCTGAGATACAAGAGATGGAGTGGCCATTCAGGAGGAGGGAACAGATGAGGCCCCAGGGGAAGTTTAGTCATCTTTACATTCAGGGAAAAGCGAAGGTGGAATACAAAGACCCTCTGGACACTCCTCTGATGCAGGGGCAGCAGGTTTGTATAATTTTTGGTGGTGCCCAGAATAGGTCCAACCCCCCACTCCCATCTGCCTCAGGCTCTGGGAGGGAGCTTGGGTGCTGGGTGCGGGCTCTAGGCTGGGACAGAGGGTTGGTGCATGGGAGGAGGTGCGGGGCATGGGGCTGGGCCAGGGATGAGGAGTTTGGGGTGCAGCAGGCAGGCTCCTTCCTGCCCCCAACCCTCTCCACACCGGCAGCAGCGAGCTCCAGGGGAGTGGGGGCCCCTCCCCAGCCCTGAATTTGCTGGATGCGGGGCACCATGGGCCCAAACAACTCGCTGCCCCTGCCCTTGTGCTGCCAATAAAAAGCAGAGGGACAGTTGCAGTCATTACATTTGGATAAGTGCAGGGACTGCTCTCTCCTTCCAGTGCCCTCACGTGCTCAATCTACCCTAAGGCAAGTGGGGACGGGAGAAGGGCATGTCCTTTCACCCTCCAGACACCCCAGTTCATGGAGCTGTGCAAGTGCAGAGAGTAATGCAAGCTGTACTAGCCTAATGGATGGTGCAGCCTGTATTCTCAAGTGCACTGCAAAACTTGGGGCAACACTGTACCTCTTGAGGCCTAAACCCTCTTGCAGCCCAAACCCTCCTGGAGGTGCACTCACCTAATGCAGGCCAGTGGCCAAGTAGTTCTCAGTTTGGGTGAGTTCAGAGAAGTACAGTATATCTGTTTACTGTATTGACAAAACCTGGTTTAGCTTTTAAGTAACAGGCAACTTTCTAAAATAAATGATTGAAAGGTTTCACTTTTTAAAATCTCTGTTTTAATCTGTTCTTTCAAGGCTTCAGAGAATAATGCAGATCTACAACCTTGTGGAGTCACTGATTCCAACCATTGCTCTGCCAATCATGGCAGCCTTAATCACCCACCAGTCTGCTTTTCCCTCAAGCACATGTTCTCCCCTGCCACCTGGTTGCACGGGAAAAAGTTCATCGTAATTAATAAAGCCACCAGCTCAATCCTTCTTTAAAAACTTCGTCTCCTGTTATGCCTGTTAACATGCTCCTGCATGGCATTGGTTAAATAAGTGGTGAGTTGTGACTTCTTTTCTACTAACTCTGTGTTCATTTTATCATTGTGTCATCCACCCTGTCCTAGCCCCACAGAGTTTATCTGTTTCATCCAGCTGGTACGGCCTGTCTGACATGCAGTGTGTGAGCTCTCTGGGTCAGTGATAATCTCTTTACTTTTCTGTACAGTGCTTGGCACAATAGGGCCCTGATCCTTGATTGGGGTTCTTAGGTCCTACTGGAAAAGAAATAATAAATAACAATCAGTACTTAAAAGGAAATTTTGAAGCTGTAATTGATGGCACTGTAACTAGTGTTTCTGAACACACATTTCTGAAGAAAAATGAGGTTCTCAAAATGGCATTGCTATAGACAGGACAGTATTCCTAACTTTATACCAAAAACATTGCTGTGTACTTCTATGATACATTTCTTTAATATCTTGAGCAATAGATGACTAAGCATCATCTGACACTTTATCAAAAAATAGATGAATGTTTGTTTCCCTAAAACAAGGAAATGACGAAAATCATGTAACAGATTCTAAGTAACAACCCAAAACAACTCCCACTACAATTAAAGGAAAGTTTCCAATCAACTTCAATGGGAGCAGGATCAAGCCCAGCATGCTGAGAGAAAACAGACATTTGTTTGCAAAGTCCTCTAGAAAGAAGACAGTGATGGCAGAGACTTCAGGATTTTTATTGAACATGTTGTCATAGTTCAGGACAACTGTACCTATATTCCCACCTTGTGGTCCACCAAGGAGATGCACCTAAAGGTTTCCGGCTCACAGCCATCACCTCTTCTATGTGGATACCTGCCGCTCTCTCCTGACCAGAGGTTTTCCAGGCTGCACAGTTCAGTGCTTATACTGTGGTATTCCCAGCATACCACTGCCTAAAAGGCCAGTATCTGGGCTTTGCTTTCTCTCTAGAGGCTGTGCCTAGTATATTTCCCACAGTTATAAGTTATCACACAACTCGTTATAAGCAAGCACATTTATTCTTAAGGCGAAAGCATTGCATCATATTAAAAACACTAAAAGAATCTACATGCATGCTAAAAAGCTTACCACAGGTCACCCCAACTCCAACCTCAGGCTCTGGTAGGTATCAGTGCTTCAAAACCCACAGCTGGCTTTTCCCCAGGGTTACAGGTTCATTGCTGTCTCTATTCAGAGCACAGGCTCGGTAGAGCAGGTGTTTCTTTATACTGCTTGTGCCTTTGATCTTGGCCTTCAGTAACAGGTAATCAGAAAACTAAGACCCTCTCCTCAGAGTATAGCTTCAATGGGCTTGGTTTTTGCATAACCAGAGTTGGGTAATTTGCATTAACTTCTCCCTAGGGAATCTCCAAGAAATTCAGTTAACACTTGTTATCCCAAAAGTGCATACTTGTCTGGTACATTTTCAATAGTCTTTTGAAGTCTCTGTTACATCAATCACATCTCCCCACCAGAGATGTTACATACAACCCTAGCACACAGTAATACATAAACTTAATACAATAAAGTTTTTTCAAGAATATTGCAGGAAATTGCCATATCTGTCACACATAATCTTCAATGTAAAGTGATAACATGGAATTATCAAAACATTTCCTGCAGCCTATAAGACGTCTCAGGAATTCTCTGAGGTTCAATTTACAAATTATTCGGTGTAGCCAATTGTACTCCCATTTTAGAGTAAACATCATTCCAAAGCAATAACTTCTAAAATAAACTGATTTGATTTTAATGTGTTGTCACTTCCCACGATAGTCTAGAGCGATCTGATACAATATATAACAATGAAAAGAAACCCTACCTCTCAGAAAGAAAACTATTAGTTCAGATAGTTTCCTTGTATTTACCAACAAAGGCCAGCAGTGTTTGCTGTTGGATTTATTGACATATGGGAACAGCATACGAGGAACCTAAAGTTTGGTCTAGCAATCAGGTGTTTGGGCAATGTTTTCTGATAGAGTGGGTAATTGGGGTCCTGCACAAACTCGAGTATAACCTGCAATGGCAAGAATCATATGGACCTATGTAGCCTATGGAGTTTGACAAACTAATGGATGGCCTGGTCTCTTTCTGTTTCTGAGGTCATTTTCATGACTCCAGGAAAAGATGCTCAGTCTTAACCTCAGACAGAAAGAGGAAGAGAAGCCCAGTTGTAAGCCAGGAAATACCATGAGAAGGCTAGTTCTTGTGGCATCTTCAGCCCCTGAAGTCTATTGTCATGCAACATCAGCTGTTTTTATGAGGTGGTTGGACACTGAGGGAAGAACTGTAGCTTTGTGAAACTGGGTGGTGATGACAATAGTTCCATTAATTAATTCCATTTTTCTGGGAAATAATCCCTACACTTATTTTAATAAACCCAGCAGCCATTTAGGGGAATTATCTTTAATTTAGTTGAATAAATGCTGGCTTTGGAAGAAAACTTCCAACCTTTAGGAAGACAAAATCAGCTCTCAGAATATTAAAAGGAGCTAAAATTCAAAATGCAGCAAGGGCCATTCTTGGCAAAATGTTCAAACCTGGGTATTTAAAGTAATATATATATTTATGTGCCTATATCCACATATGGGCACATAAATAGAAGTGGCCTGGTTTTCAAAGACACTGAGAACCTGAAGCTCCCACTTACTTTAATACAAACTCTGGGCATGCAGCATTTCTGAAAGTCTGGTCATTTTTATTTGGGTGGCTACATACTGATTTAGGAACTTGATGTAGGCACTGAGGTTTGAATATTTTTGCTGTTGATATCCATTGCTGTGTTGTGGCCAAATTCAACCCTGAAATAAAGGGAAGGATTGGTGGGCGGGGAAGGGAAGAACTCCACTGAAGTCAGGCTTTTGGCCTCTTACACCAGAGCTGAATGTGACCATTAGGCACTGCACACACACACACTAATAATCTAATATAGTTTGGTATTGGAGATTCTGGAGAATCCTGTGCATATTTACATCCTTCTAACAAACCAGATGAATAGCTTTTTCATTATCAAATGGAGAGGAAGGTTCCTTGTTATTGCCTGATCCGGTACGTTGAAGCTCACTGGAGCACAACGTTTTATTTGTTGGAACAATTATAATTACTTCAGCAGAAAGTAGCTCTTCATGTCATGGCTGCTGAGTACAAACCTGGTGGTAATTCTTTCTTACAGTCACTGCGGCATCACAAAGGCAGATTTGCTGAGGCCATTTGAGCATACAGTTCTGGATTTCAGCAGGCTTATCTGAGCTAGGTCATGCATATTCTGCTGGTTAAAACTCGCATTCTGTTGGCTAAAATAGAAGACTAGCAGTTAAGAAGTAGATTGTGGGTGTGTAATTATGGGAATGGTTGTAAGTACACATTTTACACAGAGTTCAACGACTGCTTGGTGTGTTTCTGGTGCTAGTCTTTCCGAAGGTGGCAGAGAGGGTTGGGAAAGGGTCACACCCACTGGCTAGTGGAACTGCCCAGGTATAGAGAAGGGAAAAAACCAACCAATCAAGGCACTTCAAGTAAGCAGCAATCACACAGACTTCCAAGGGTATGTGGTTCCTAATGTAGGCGCATTGCTTGTTGGAGCTCCCAGCTAGGCAGTGCGCTTCCACCCCCAGCCTCTAAGGTGAGGTATTGTGCCCACCACAGTGGTTTCCAAGCACCTAAGATTAGCTATCCTAGTAGGAGTGCAGTCTCTTGCTAAAATCTTTGCTTGGCATTTTCATAGATGGCTTGACAGTCTATCAGAGAACAAAATGTATGTCCTTTCCACTGCTTTTGACTCATATCAAATATGTTATTTTACTCAAATTGTACAGCAGTATTAAAAACTTGCTGGTCATGGAAGTAGGAGGTCTGAGAATCTTCATTTCTAGTCAATACTGATGACACAAGACACATTTAGGATGATTCAAGGAGCTGTGTTTAATGTGACCAAATCAGGGTGAGGCTGTAAGCAGCAGATCATCAGGGAGATGTTTTAGGACTTTGGCTTAATTAATTTTGTGAGGCAAGATTAACAGGAATCCATGAGTTGAGCTAGCACTATAGTTTAAGCTAGAATCTATACTATTTCCATAAGCCAATCCCTGTTCATATTGGCATATCAAGAGGAATGCATGGCTACTGCTTACTAAAGCTTATTGCATTCAGCATTGTTATTTTAAATTCATTTTCCTTCTGTAGGCAAGAAATAATGCACTGATAAGAGTGAGAGAGGTTTTTACTATATGTCAGCTAACATGATTTAAATCTCCGTGACTTTAAAAATACCTGTGAAAAATACAAGAAAAGACAGAAATAGAAATAATCTTGAGAAATAAATAATACAGCACATACATCCGTCTACTTTCCAGTACTTTCTGGGTTTTACCAGCTCAGAACTATCACACAAAGTGCTCTTCTGGTAGCATTTCTACTTCCCGTCCCAACAGAAGCGAGGTGTTACAGCAAACATGTGAAATGACAAAGGGGCCTGCCTGATCAGTCTCCCATCACAGCATGCAGTTTCCCCTTTTTGTGGCTCTCCCCTGTGTAGGCTGAAGAGGGGGTGTTCAGTCGTTTGGCAGTGCTGTCTAGCTCCAACATTGTAGAGGGCTCTTTGCAGGATCAGGGATCTATGGCTGGGGAAGCAGAGAGAGAGAAAGAGAGAGAGAGGCTGTGAGCCTGCCGTGGTTGGCCTGTGGGGGAAACATGTTTCTTTCCTCTCCCCACTATCCATACCCTACAGAAAAGTTAATCAGCCTGAGGTATTTGGAATCTACATGCACTAAGGCGAGAAATTCTTACCTCTCCCATTCCTGACACAGAAGAGATTCACAGGGAACCCCTCTAAGGGGTTCCTCACAGAGACTCTATTCCTTTAAGAGTCAGTTATTTCCACAGAACTGGGCAATTCAAATTGAAAAGGGCAGGGGGCGGGGGTGGAAGGGGCTCCAAACTTGTCATTTGTTTAAAAACTAAAACCTCAAACAGGTTTTGAATTTGGTTAATTTTGAATTTTGCTTTGATATTTTAGGCCAATTCTCACTTAATCTGAACCAGTTTGCCCACCAGTTTGCTGGTGGCCAAAAAAAGAGCCAGAGAATACAGCATATTCCTTATGTGTAGTTTTCATTTAGAGATGCTTTGAGATCTCATTTAGAGATCTGAGTGTCTACTAAATAGGGTGTATGCCAACAATCCTGCACGAAAACATTGCTGATGACCTTATACCTATTAAATAATACAAATGCTCTTCCTGTTTGCCAAACAACATGACAATGGGGATCACTGCTGCGCACTGGGGAGGCATGAACTATAAATGGCTTTATCCTTTTTTAATTAGGCCATGTCTAATTAAAAAGGTGGAGTGCAATTACTAGCATTCATAAAATGTTTTCCAAGTCAGTATGACTCATGGGTGTGGATGGAGAAAAAGGGCACTTTAATCTACTACATGTATATATGCTTTTGCTGTGCATTTATTCTTTGTAATTTTGTAATTAAGGTTTGTTTGAATTATTTATTGTGTATATGCGTTTTTTTGTTGTTTACTGCCCAACACAGCAGCTAGGCTGGTGTCATTTTACAAATAGCGTCGGTTAATAATGTTTGGATGGTCAATATATGGGAAATCTGATTTTGGGGTCAAATTTAGATTCCCAAGAGGCAAATGAATTTGAGAGAGGGAGCAGGATTGAGAATGGACGGGGAATTTAACAGTTCAAAACGATAGGATAATTAAAGAACTGATGTCTGAATTATTAAAGTCAATAGGAGTTTTTCCATTCAGTTAAAGAGGAACAGCAACAGGCCCCAGAACCTCAAGGATCCCACTCAAATCAGCCCACCAATGACTGAGTCACTACTTTGGAGACATGTGCAAGCCCTTCTTCCAGAGATATTACTGCATATGAAACACGGATATGATGCTATTGTTGTCTGCCTTCTAGCCAGTGAGGTCGTATGTAGAATCATAGTAGGACTGGAAAGGTCCTCAACAGGGCTGGATTTCCAATTAGGCACAGTAGGCACATGCCTAGGGGTGCCAGTGTTCTAGGGGCACCTTAAAGTTAAAAGTGGATTAAAAGTTTCATTTTTTACAGAAAACACAAAGGTCAGCTGTTGGGGGGGGGGCGGAAGGAGTGGTGGGGGCACTGATGAGGCTGTGCCTAGGTGCACGTAAGGTGTAAATCCAGCCCTCGTCCTCCATACGTCTCTAGTCTAGTCTCCTGCACTGAGGCAGGACTAAATATTATCTAGACGAGGGGTGGGCAAACTTTTTGGCCTGAGGGCCACATCAGGGTTCTGAAACTGTATGGAGGGCCGGGTAGGGAAGGCTGTGCCTCCCCAAAGAGCCTGGCCCCTGCTCCCTCCCCCTCTCACTTCCCACCCCCCTCAGAACCACCCATCCATCCCCATGCTCCTTGTCCCCTAACCTCCCCCCACCAGGACCCCACCCTCTAACTGCCCCCCCTGGAACCCCATCCCCTATCTACTCCCCCCCACCCCCGCTCCCTGTCCCAAACCCTATCCACACCCCTGCCTCCTGACAGGCCTCCCAGGACTCCCACACCTATCCAACCCACCCTGTTCCCTGAACTTCTGTACTAAAGGGACCTCTGTACTAAGTGTTAAGCCTTTGGAGCATACAATCTAAATGAACAAAACTAAGTGTGGGGAAAGGAAATATTTTTATCCTCATTTTATAGATGAGGAACTGAGGCTCAGAGAAGTCAAGTGATTCACCCAGAGTCATAGAGGAAATCTGTGGCTGAGCTAGGAACTGACACCATGCTGTGGACTCTTCAGTTGAGTCTTCCCCACAATCCCACTCTCTCTAGCTCTCTTTTGGAAACGCTTATTCTGGATATTAATACATACACATCATCCTCATATAAAACACACAATGAAATGATGTGTCAAAGTAATTTAAAAAAACTTGCTGTGATGTGGAGAGTTGCTAAAAACTTGGAAAGCGAACTTTCGCCTGAGGTTTCACCCTTCCCAACCACCTCCCACCATGGGCTAAAGTACAAGGATCATGTGCATATTCCACACATGATCCTTACATCATGCAAGAATGTCCTTTACTAGGTGTACTCCTTGCATGTTAATTGCATTAAACTTGAGTGACACATCCATGCATCATCCATGTATGATCTTTGCACTATTTTTGTTGGCATAGGACCAAAATATAAGGAAAAAATAAATAAAGCTCCACTCTCCCCATCCTACATGTAATATAGTGTAGTGATTACTATGAACACAGCAACAGGGTACGTAACTGACTTTTGTCAATATTCCTTGTGCTCCTTTCATGTCTCTTTACCTACTTGGTAGGGAAAGCAGAAGCTGAGCATGGAGTGTGGCGGGCAGCTATCAGGGCTGAGCTTTGGAATCATATTTTCCTGCAGTGGAAAACAACACTAGGTAAAGATCTAGTAATTAGATGACGTTTGTGAATGCTTCATTGGCTGGCTTTGCCGTTTTCTTCTCTGAATGGCTAAGTGCCAGCTCTGAAATATTTCTGGGCCTTTGCCATGATGAAGCAGCTGATGAGCTGTCTGGGTTATGATTTCCTCCCATGTCCCAATTTCCTTTTGATTTAACTTTAGTTTTCAGGAACGTGCTCATTGTATCTATAGAACGTGAGAACAGAATCTTGTGTAAACTCTGAATTTGGCAGCCAGTGTTATCCAGTGGCAACAGAAGAAGATTGAGGCCTTGTTTACACAGGGACAGTCAGGGCTTGTCTACACTTGAAACACTACAGCAGCACAGCTGCATCTCTGCAGTTACACTGTTGTAGCGCTTCAGTGTCGACACTGCTATGCCAATGGGAGGGGTTCTCCTATCAGCATAGGTAATCTGTCTCCCTGAGAGGTGGTAGTTAGGTTGATGGAAGAATTCTTCTGTCAACCTAGTGATGTTTTTTCACGTTTATTCAGTGATTTAGGTCCACTTAAGTATGTTGCTCAGGGGTGTGGGTTTTTCACACCCCTGAGTAGTGTAGCTGGATCAAACTAATTTTCAAATGTAGACAAATCTCTGGAAAATTAATCCAAATGAACTATTAAAGTAGATTAGTTAAACCGCATTAGATCCCTGTCTGAACACTCTTATTCAGAATTAAAGTGGCCTTACTTCAGTTTAACTTCATTCACTTTGCAAGTGAAGGAAACTAAACTAAATTAAGGCTACTTAAATTCTGAAGGAAAGTGTTCACATAAGGATTTAATGCAGTTCAATCAATCCACTTAAAATTCACATCTTTAGTTAATCCAGATTAATTTTCCTGGATGACCCTGTGTAAACAAGCTTTAGGAGTCAGGATACCTAGGTTCCATTTCCAACTGCCCCTCACTCCTTATGTGATATTGCATTTATCATTTGTATCTCTCTGGGCTTCAGTTTCCCCATTTATAAAATGGAGATAGCAATACCCACCCTTCATCGTATAGCACTTCGATAGTCTTAGATAAAAATTAATATATTTGTGCAAATTGTTGTAATAGTGATGTCAAGTTTAAAATGGTAAAACCAGATGAATGCCAACATTCTACATTTTCAAATATATTGATTTCAATTACAACACAGAATACATGTACAGCATTCAGCTCTCAACATAGTTAATAGATCCTTAAGTACAGCAATGCAACATCTGCATGAGGCTCACTTTAGTTTACTGTACTTCTAATCTTGTTTTACCTCTTCTAAAATTCTATCAATTGGTGATACAGTAATACAAACATATGCTCTAAATTCATCCCAATATTTAGAAAACAAAGTATACAGTAAATCCCAGTTTTACTTAAATCACTTTAACCACGAGTCCCTGTTATTCAAAATAAGTTATTGTTTTTGTACAGTTCTCACTTTATATTATTTTTTATTACAAATATTTGCACTGTAAAAAAATAAAACAAATAGTATTTTTCAATTCACCTCATACAAGTACTGTAGTGCAATCTCTTTATCGTGAAAGTGCAATTTACAAATGTCAAATTATTATAATTATTTTTTTTTACATAACTTCACTCAAAAACAAAACAATGTAAAACTTTAGAGCCTACAAGTTGAAGTGTGAATGGGCACTTGAATGTTTGCTTTCCTAGCACATAAGTACCTTGCATCCCTGGCTACAACAGTGCCATGCAAACGCGGACTTGTGATTAAAGTGATTTAAGTAAAACTAACATATTTCTGAAGAAGTGAGGTTTTTAGCCACAAAAGCTTATGCTCAAATATATCTGTTAGTCTTTAAGGTGCCACAGGACTCCTTGTTGTTTTTGTGGATACAGACTAACATGGCTACCCCCTGATACTTAAGTAAAACTGAGATTTACTGTATATATTCTTTGTTTTCTAAATATTGGGATGAATTTAGAGCATATGTTTGTATTACTGTATCACCAATTGATAGAATTTTGGACGAGGTAAAACAGGATTAGAAGTACAGTAAACTAAAGTGAGCCTCATGCAGATGTTGCATTGCTGTACTTAAGGATCTATCAACTATGCTGAGAGCTGAATGCTGTACATGTTAAATTGTGCATAACCAAGCAAATGTTTAGAGCAAAAAATTATATTTCCACAAGTGGTCATACTACTGATAAGTTACAGTTGACTAGTTTTCTGTTTTGTTACCACTCTTCATGCAAGGGCAGAGCTCGCACTAACATTACATCTAGGTGGCAAAATTTTCCATGTGTGAAAAGTGCACATTTGACATTTGTAATGCAAAGAGATGACACATCTGTTACCACGCTGGAAAGAGTTTCTGTACTAGCATCGACAATGGAATTTAGACTTCAGAAATATAACAACATATAAATAGCATAAAACTTGCTATATTAAATTCTGAACATTAATATGTTAATTAAAAATAATTCATTTAAACTCTTGCTTCCCTCCATATACTGTCTGTGCTGAGTTGTTTGGGGATTTACATTGAGAAAGTGCACCAATTTCTTATTGATATTTTAAATATTAAGTCTATTATTTTTCTGGGAAATAAAAGGAACTTTTTATAAGGGCGGTCCAGTCACAGAAATGATGTGAGTCCATGTGACAAGTCAGTGTATGCAGCAGCTGGTTAGATGGGGAAAGAAACTGAAAACTTAATTGTAAGTTTTAAACATGTGAGTAGTTCCACTGAAGTCACTTGGTTCCAATGGGAATTTAGTCACGTTTAAAGCTAAGTGCATATGTAAGTGTTTGCGGCGTTTGTCAGCTTCTTGAAGCAAGCACCTGTCTTGTACTTGTTCTGTTAGCATCATGTACTCTTCAGGCATTGTGTAAATAATCGTAGAGTCCCCAGTCTTTAGGGGAATCAAGAGCTTCATGGCAATTATTTTTAAGCCAGCAGGAGTTTCAGTGTGGGAGAGAGAAAAGGTGATAACTATGGGGTCTGAGATTGTCAGCTGGAAAAAAAAACACCCAAACCCTAAAGGTATTAAACCTTTTGTGTTTGGCAAATACCAAACAACTCAGCATTCAGTGCAAGGATAGACTAATCTCCTTAAAGTTATTAATATTACTAGTTGTAATAGTATTAGTAATGTTTGATAGACTATGTCAGTGTGTATAATTCCTAATTAAAAGTCTGCTCTGAATAATTAAAAAGTCTGCTAGTAAACATAATCAACATAGGGCTACTTTACTATTTGCTCATGACTCCAAGATATTTTAAATGGATAATGTCTGTCTGTAAAAATGACTCATTACCTCTAAATCAGTTAGTGTCAGAGAAACATTGGAGTATCAAAAGCCTTTGGAAAACAACATGTTTTTATGCCCTCTGTATCACAATATACAGTGTCTTTAACAAACTAGCTGGTGAAGGGGTCACTGTAGCTTCTGAAGTCACATCATGCTCCTCTCTCCAGTTCGTTGCAAGCTATAAAGCTCTTTGGTTATTTCTATGTGGAAAATATATAAATGTATATCTATTTCCTTTGTAGTCATCTTTCTTCCTCCTGCACTTAAACATTTTCCGATGGTAATTTAGATGAAGTAAACACTGACGTCCCAGAGGCTGCACTTCCTCTATGTTCATCAGTCGATCTATTCAAATACCAAGCCATTCAAGCTATGTTAGGCAGATTCAAGGCAGATATACGCTATGTCTTTGTGACAGGGTGCTAAGCAGAAAACTGCTTAGCCAACCCTCTGTCACTCCAGCTCCAATTAAGGGAGGTGAATTGGAGCTGGGTAGATCACCTGGCCCTGACTGGGGAAGCTGGAACAGCTGCTGCCTCATCAGGCTGGGGCTGGATAAAAGCCGCAGGGGGAGGAGCTGGAAAGAGGGAAGCTACAGTAGGGAAAAGGCAGTGAGGGGAAGCAGAGAGCGATAGCTTGCCCCCTCTCTTCTGCTGGTGGACTGTAAGGAGGGGACTATGTGTATGGTGGAAAGGTGGTGGGAGCACAGCCTGTAAATAAAAGCACCGGGTGAGCACTGCACCAAGGTCTCTGTGGGACTTTCTCAGCCCAGCGGGGGCAGGAGCCAGGAGGGCCCTGCGGGAACGCCATTACACTCCTTAATGTTTTGACTGTGCTGTTCTCAAGGAGCCTGATTTTCTTCTCGTTTGCACTTTGTGTAGCTATCTGTGCCTGTAAAAAGGGAGTATAAAGTGCTATCATTTGGATGTGGTAGTGTTTGAGACCCACTGTGCACAACCCAAGGTGCCATGTACTGGGGATCAAGCTTGAGTCTATTTTATATATTTGTAAGGGACAGGAATTGAACTCTTTCAAGCAGTTACACTATCTCCATTTTGAAGTAATTTATAATAACTTGTAAGTTTCAGGATGGACAAAATCTCCACTAGTTTGTTCATATGGCACACTAAAAAATACTTACAGTGGTTGGTGAAAGATGAGTGACCTGTAACTGTTTTTAATATATCTCAGAAAAATCTTTGGCACTGCAACTGAAATGTTCACATACACCAGGGGTGGACAAACTTTTTGGCCCGAGGGCCACATCTGGGTATGGAAATTGTATGGCGGGCCATGAATGCTCATGAAATTGGGGGTTGGGATGCGGGAGGGACTGAGGGCTCTGGCTGGGGGTGCAGGCTGTGGGGTGGGGCCAGAAATGAGGAGTTCAGGGTGCAGGAGAGGGCTCTGGGATGGGGTAGGGAGTTGGAGTGCAGAGGGGGGTGAGGGCTCTGGCTGGGGGTACAGGCTCTGGGGTGGGGCTGGGGATGAGGGGTTGGGGGTGCAGGAGGGTTCTCCGGGCTGGGACCAAGGGGTGTGGAGGGTGGGAGGGGGATTGGGGTAGGGGGTTGGGGTGCAGGCTCCAGACGGTGCTCACCTCAAGCAGCTCCTGGAAGCAACGGCATGTCCCTGCTCCGGCTCCTATGCGGAGGCGCAGCCAGGCTGCTCTGCACACTGCCCCATCCGCAGGCGCTGCCCGCAGCTCCCATTGGCCATGGTTCCTGGCCAATGGGAGCTGCGGAGCCCCTTGGCCGACCCTATGCATAGGAGCCAGAGGGGGGATATGCTGCTGCTTCTGGGAGCTGCGTGGAGCGGGGCAAGCTCCCGGCTGGAGTCCTGGAGAAGGGCAAGCCCTGGACCCCGCTCCCTGGCAGGAGCTCGAAGGCTGGATTAAAATGTCTGAAGGGCCGGATGTAGTTTGCCCACCTCTGACATACACTGTAACCAAGCTGCTGTGCAGGAGCTGGTATCAGCTGAGTGTACAATCATTAGGCTCGGAAGGATTTGATTTTTATCCGTAAATGTCGATTTCACCATACACACACACACACAAGCTGATGAAAAAAATATTTCCATCGATGATAATCAAAATATATGGATAGGCAAAGTTTAAAAAAAAAATAAGTTAGAGTCCCACCTTAATGTGTATAAAATGTACTGTATATAATTATTGATACTTAAAGCATGTATTTACAACTATGCTAAAATAGTCAGCTCAGGCATTAACCAAGCTGGTACTGAAGATAATTATGTGGCATTCATAAAGCTTTAACTTTTTGAATCTGAATGTTTACAGTAATTAGAAATTTGTCTGACCCCTCCCTCCCACAATTTTCTGAAAATGTAAATGGATAAAAATCTAAAAAAACTACTTTAAATAAATAAAGAATTCTACCAAGTTTAATAAAAGAATTCTACCAAACTTAATAATCATTTACTTTCATTGTTCCTATTGTTGCTAGTAGAACTGAAGACCTCTTCAGGACAAAACAGAAATAGTGGAGTGTTTCACCCCAAAGTGACTCTAATTGTCAGGTATGCACAGTATCAGTAGCACAATGCAACACACTGTGTTGGCAACAGATGGAAGGAGCCCTGGGGTGGCTGTCACTCAGAGCCTGAATGGCCCATGCGTCAATGATGTAGTCAACTTGGCATATTGTAGGATAAAAAAAAATCCATATAATCCATGCACAGGGGGTGGGACATGGGGAGAGATGGGATGGGAAGAGGAAAAGCAGAACCTCTGTATGTATGATCCAATAACTATCTTGTTGGTGCAGGGTACAATGGCTCAGTATAGATGATTGGACACATTTTGCTGCTGTATTAAAAAGGTGTAGTGTGTGCTCCCAGCCTACCATAGAACAATACCGTTTTCAGCATATCAACCAGCTGACAGCTTGATTATACCCTACTGCTTCTAGTCCCTTATCCTTCCACTGGTCTTCCTTGCTTACCAGTCCTTGCAGCAGATCCCAGTTCTCTCTGGTAATGGGCTTCTCATAATGATCCAAACTTTGTGGATCTATGGACTTCTCTCCTGGCCTGGATCTATAGTTCTTTACTTAGGCCATTCCTGCTGTTCCATAGCTAGCAGGCTGTATCCTTTTGGGATTGGACTGTGCCAACAAAAGCAATAGGCAGATTCTTCCTAATCCTCTCTTGTGCTCTAGTATGAATCCAACTTTGCTGCAGTGGGGATGGTTGTGTTGTAGCAGAAATTAGCTTCCTGTGATCTCTCCTTCACTCCACTCATCCACACAGCACAAAGCATAATTCAACCCTTAGTTTTTTGCATATTCATGTTTCTTCAGTACTTCCTATAGATAAAAACACAACGTCATTTCGTGAAGCATCTTCCACACAAAATATGGGCCTGATCCTGCTAACCCAAACCTGACGTAATTGGAGCTATGAGTACACAGTGTGAAAACTTTGGGCCTCCATTTCAAATGGCTTAGGAAATTTAAGCAATATAATTACATTGTTAATTAATAAATAACAGCAGATGGAGATACTGAGGAAATATGAAGTCGGAAGAAAGACATATTGTAGGTTAGATTTGTAAAGTAGAGAGTCAATGAGACCTTCTCAAGGACTCTCAAAATCTTCCTGCATATAAAATAGTCTATTTGATGGCCTGGTCAATTCTTCTAATACAAGCAAATCACGGTCTTTTAAATGGTGCTTCAGTCGACCCTAGATCTCATGCCATATGCTCCTTGCTGACCTGCAGTATCTTGTACCAGTACATACTGCGTGGGGTTTAAATAGCATAAAAATTCCTTACTGCTGACTTCACTCCCATACTTTACAGGATTATTATGTTTTGATAATTCTATTGGCCATTTACCTGAATTCAACATACTCATATATGTAGAACTGTAGAAGTCTCTTCAGAGCTGTCCCATCCCCACCTTTCATACATATTCCAGATGTAATATTTTTATATTTATTTTGAGGGGTCTTTGGTCTGTCTTCACCACTTCATTATTAAATAGGCAGCTAGTCACTTTCAGTCACTGACTTTATTAGGACCCAGTCTTGCTCCCAATGAAGTCTGATGCAAAACTCTAATTTACTTAAGGGTTAGGCCCTTAAACAGCACATACTTTATAGTTGTTGCTTATTTAGTCTGCATCGTAAAGGCTTCTTGAACACTTAGGCTGAGATTTGCAAAGTCACCTAAGAAGTTTGGCCACCAGTTCCCACTGAAACAACTAGGAATGAGGCATCCAAATCCCGGGATGTCTTAAAAATCGCAGTCATAATTTTTCACTTGTCTGTGTTCAAATTCCACTTTCTTACTTGTTCTTTCTATTATTGGGTTTCATTAGAATGAAATGTTTGTTTGACTGAAGAGGGTGTGGGTGGGCACTTCCTCTTTACCTGGAAGTGGTCAACAGAGGAGAGTAAAAAAAGGTTTTAAAAGGCACATATTTTAAAAACAGTCCTATGTCTTATTTTGGCCTATCTGTCCTCCAGTTCCATAGAAGTGTGTATAACTGAGTAAAAAAGGGAGACTGGAAAGAACAGCAGCAATCAGCACCTAAGAGGGGAAAATGTTATTTAGGTTACCAGCTCAAGTCTACAGTGGTTGGTTTGTCCCTTCTTGGAAAAACAAAGCAAAACATAAAAGACCCAGCTGCAGATTCTAAAAGTAGTTCTTAGCACCTAAAGGCATTCACGCTTATAAATAATTTAATGCAAAATACTCAAGCAGTTATTTATTTGTTTTAAGGAGGAACCATTTTCTGAAAAAGCCTCAGCAGTTACTGGAGTTGAAAGGAGTTGAAGGTTCACATAACAAGGATTGACATAACTGTAGGTTCACACCCAAAATAAACAGAGGGCCAAATTCATCTCTGGAATAATTCCATTAATAATGACATATTCACTAGGGATAAATGTAGCCCAGAGTCTCTTACTCTCTATACATCTTCGTCATAAACAGCAACCCTCTTGATCCAATATCCAGATTGGTTTGTTTCTTCCTGGAACCAAGTACCCTGCCTTCCTCCGTTTACAGACCTGCTTCCCTGAAGAAGACCAGCTGCCAGTCTTCCTTCCAGGAATAGTAACTTCCTGTGGGTGGAGCAGGTATTATACTTTCCTTCCCTCCAGAAATAACTCTTTCCTGCCTTTGCTGAGGATGAGGTACATACTTCCTGTGACAGTATCCCCACACATAGAAAATGCTATCTTTAAATAACTTTAAACAAATGGATGTTTAATTAAAAAAAGAAGTAAGCACATTTTAAAGTAAAAGTAATAATCCCCCTCAAGCAGTTTATATCAAATGCTTTTGCTTCTCTCGTAGCTGAATGCACTCACACTGTAACAAATAGTCAGATATGGAGAGATTCAGTGATAAGTGTTTTGTGCTTGTGCTGCTCACAATTACCTGTGAACACCATTTGGGGCAGCTTTGGGATTGTTCTGGACAAAACATATTGTTCATCTGTAGAGTGCCAAGAAATTTCTTGCACCACAGGAAAGATGAGAGAATCTGGCAAACATGGAGGAACATGATCAAATCACTGACAAGTAAAGACAAGTGTGAATTAACCTGGAGTCTGCATTTTCTTCTGCAAACTCATTTATGTGATCCACAGCATTAAAACATGCTGTGACTATTTTTTATAGTACAGACAACCACAGTTTCTGCAGTGTGAGGGGCTCCATTGTGTCTTATTAGCATGAATAAGACAGGCATGAATGTGGGTGGTGTGGAGCAGTAACATGCCCGAGTAATAGGAAATAGTCTGTCTGTGGCATACCCTGGCAGGCATTGAGAGTGTGCTGCCGCCATCCACCTTTTTAAGAGTGGCCACCAAGACAGTTCTTTGAACATATACATGGAGTTACACGAGGGATGTACTTGGCCCACTGTGTCTAGTTAAATAATACATGGGTTGATCTTTCAAGGCATTCAACAAGTGCTGAGCACGCTCAACTGCCCATGAAGTTAATGGGCTCTCAGCACCTCCTAGCAGAAGATCAGTAGGTCCTGAACCCAGGCGTGCTGGCTTTCAGGCTGCTGCTGCATCCAGAACACCATTGTGGCTCTACTAGTGACTGGAGAATTGGGAGTCCTAAAGCTTTACACTCCACTAAAGCTACTGCCCCCAGAGACATGACTGGAAGATCTACAGAGTCTCTGATTGGGCCAGGTGTGCTATTTAAGCCAGAAAGAGACACAGGAAGTTGTCTATTCAGCAAGGTGGATTCTGGCTTGATGGTGCTAAGGACTGTGCCAGCTGCTGCCTGACTCCCAGCCTTGTCCACAGTTCCTGACTTTGATCCTGCCCTATTCCTGGCTTCTGCCCTCAGTCTTGTTCTGGTCCCTGAGCCCTGTCACTCTAGTTTCTGACAACTCTGGCTCAGACCCTAGATTATGGCTTTTTGGCCTCTGACTCAGCGCTGACCATTAGCTTTGACTCCTGTTTCCTGTCTGACCCCAGGTCTGACTTTCAGCAGTGACATCTGACTCTGGACCTGCCCATGGACCTCTGGTTCCTGAATATTGTACTGACCACCAGTCCAGACTGCCTAGGGTCACTGGCACCTATCTTCCACAGACCCTCACAGTCAGCTCTTTGCAGCATCAGGCACCCAGCAGTTAACAGGGAAGATTGTTAATGTGGTGTGGTTGAAATAATGGTCTCCAGGGCTTCCAAAGCCAGGAAAAGCATAGCCTGCATCACTTTTTTTTCCCCAGAATCTGGGAATGGGCAAGAGAGGATGGATCACTTGATGATTACCTGTTTGATCTGTTCATTCTCTGGGACAGCTGGCATTGGCCACTGTTGGAAGACAGGATAGTGGGCTAGATGGACCTTTGGTCTGACCCAGTATGGCCGTTCTTATGTTTTATTTTTTCAGGATGGCCATGTTTGAGCAGAACTGAAAATTATTATTACATATTTATGAAGCTTGATGAACATTCCTCTAAGGTGGAATAACTTCTCAAGTGATGACATCTAAAGTAAATGTCCAAGGAAACATGGAGGCTTTGTCTGAGCAGCAAAGATGTTTGCTACTCTAGCTCATTCTAGGACTGTGGTCTGCACAGCGCTTGCTGGTGATCCAGAGAGCGGGTTGGCCACATGGTGCTGCCTCTTAGCATTAATCCCAGAATCTGATGCTGCACTTGCTTTATGTCCAGCAGCAAAGTGGAAAGAAGTTAAGTGGAAAGACTTGACAATCCTCTCCACCTTCATATTGCCGGCAACACTGTCAATAATACACTCCATAAGAGTTTTACTGCCATCTCCCACAGATATCCAAAAGCAACATTTACCCCATCTTCATCAAACTTGTGCTCTAATGGAAAACCTTAAGTGACCTCAGCAGGGTTAAGGCAGAATAACTTCCCAAATGCATAGAATGTGTGATGGTCAGATATACTGACTCAGGACCTATGCTGAGATAAAGTTCTTAGATACCATTAATGACTTCTTCTTGGAGCAGCTAGTTCTGGAATCCACAGGGGAGAGGCAATTCCTGATTTAGTGCTAAATAGACCACAGGATCTGGTCCAAGAGGTGAATATGGTTGAATCGCCTGGTAATAACAACCATAATCTAATTAAATTTAATATCCTTGTGGGACAGGAGATACCAAAGAAGGCCACCACAGTAGCATTTAACTTCACAAAGGGGAGCTATACAAAAAAAATGAGGAAACTAGTTAAATGGAAATTAAAAGGTACAGTCACAAGAGTGAAATGCCTGCGAGCTGCATGGAAACTTTTTAAAACCACCATAATAGAGGCTCAAATTAAATGTATACCCAAATTAAAAAAACATAGTAAGAGGATCAAAAAAGTGCCACCATGGCTAAACAACAGAGTAAAAGAAGCAGTTAGAGGCAAAAAGGCATCCTTTAAAAACTGGAAGTCGTATCCTACTGAGGAAAATACAAAGGAACATAAACTGTGGCAAGTCAAGTGTAACAGTATATTTGTCAGGCCAAAAAGGAATTTGAAGAGCAACTAGCAAAAGACACACAAACTAGCAGCAAAAAATGTTTTAAGTATATCAGAAGCAGGAAGGCTGCCAAACAATCAGTGGGGGCCACTGGATGATAAAAGTGCTAAAGGAGCACTCAAGGAAGACAAGGCCATTGCGGAGAAGCTAAATGCATTATTTGCATCGGTCTTCACTGCAGAGAATGTGAGGGAGATTCCCATACATGAGGTATTTTTCAATGACAAATCTGAGGAACTGTCATGGATTGAGGTGTCACTAGAGGAGGGGTTTGGAAACAGTTGATAAACTGTACAGTAACAACTCACGAGGACCAGATGGTATTCACCCAAGAGTTCTGAAGGAACTCAAATAAAAAATTGCAAAACTACTAAGTGTAGTATGTAACCTATCACTTAAATCAACTTCAATACCTGGTGACTGGAGGATAGTTACTGTGACATCAAGCTTTTAAAAAAGGTTTCAGAGGTGATTCTGGCAAGTAGAGGCCAGTAAGCCGAACTTAAATACCGCACAAATTGGTTGAAACTATTCAAAAGAACAGAATTACCAGACACATAAATGAACATGATTTGTTGGGGAAGAGCCAACATGGCTTTTGTAAAGGGAAATCATGCCTAACTAATCTATTAGAATTCTTTGGGGGTGGGTCAACAAATGTGTGGACAAGGCTGATCCAATGTAGATAGTGTACTTGCACTTTCAGAAAGCCTTTGACAAGGTCCCTCATCAAAAGCTCTTAAGCAAAGTAAGCAGTCATGGGGATAAGGGAAGGTCCTCTCATGGATCAATAACTGGTTAAAAGACAGGAAACAAAGGGTAGGAATAAATGGTCAGTTTTCAGAATGGAGAGATGTAAATAGCGGTGTCCCCCCAGGGATCTATACTGGGACCAGTGTTGTTCAACTTATTCATAAATGATCTGGAAAAAGGGGTAAATAATGAGTTAGCAAAATTTACAGATGATACAAAATTATTCAAGATTGTAATCTGCTTTGGACTTAACTAAGGGATTTCACAAAACTGGGTGACTGGTCAACAAAATGGCAGGTGAAACTCAGTGTTGATAAATGCAAAGTAATGCACATTGGAAAACATAATTCCAACTATACATGCAGAATGATGGGGTCTAAATTAGTTGTTAGCACTCAAGAAAGAGATCTTGGAGTCATTGTGGAGTTCCCTGAAAACATTTGCTCAATGTACAGTTGCAGTCAAAAAAGCTAACGATGTTTGGAACCATTAGGAAAGGGATAGATAATAAGACAGAAAATATCATTATATCACTGTGTAAAACCATGGTACGCTCACCTGGAATACTGTGTGCAGTTCTGGTTGCTCCATTTCAAAAATGATATATTAGAATTGGAAAAGTACAGAGAAGGGTAACAAAAATGATTAGGGGTATGGAACAACTTTCATATGAGGAGAGATTAAAAAGACTGGGACTGCTCATTTTAGAAAAGAGATGACTAAGGGAGGATATGATAGAGATGTATAAAATCATGAATGGTGTGGAGAAAGTGAATAGGGAAGGAATAGTTACACCTTCAGATAACACAAGAACCAGGGGTCACCCAATGAAATTAATAGGCAGCAGGTTTAAAACAAACAAAAACAAACTTGTTGCTAGAGGATATTGTGCAGACCAAAAGTTCAGTGGGTTCAAAAAAGAATTAGACAAGTTGGAGAAGGATAGGTCCATCAATGGCTATTAGCCAAGATGATCAGGGATGTTCTGGGTGTCCTAAGCCTCTAACTAACAGAAGCGGATGACAAGGGAGTGGATGACGGGGAAGGACCATTGGTCTGACCTAGTATGGTCATTCTTATGTTCGTATCTCTTGATACAATTGACATAAATCCCTTGAGGCAGCTGCGAGGGTTCTGCTGCTGTAAGTACATATGGAAAAATCAATGCAGTCCAAATCTGTATTAACTTTTCTATGGCCTCCTCTAAGTACTGGGTAAACTCTCATGAGGGATTCTGGGCCTGGTTGAAAAGGATGTCAAGACTCCAAATATAATATTTTTAAATTCTCATGATTTTTAAGATGATCTTAGGGCTTTGGGGGCCTGACTCATGATTTAAAAAATTTTTTTTGGTGGGGTTGGCAATACTGAAAATGCTAAGGGCCAGCATGGTGTTCTAATGCAGGGGTTCTTGCAACAAATCTTGCTTGTGGCCACGCTGACACTTTTTTCTAAAATTATTTATTTTTGTTAAATTAATAAAGTACTATGCACATATATACATCCAAATCATTGTAATTTATTTATGTAAAAGTTTGGGTTTTTTTTTTTGCAGACTCAATAATAGAAATAATGCATAGTTATCTCTATTCTTTACTGGACCTAACAGACTAGAAACACAAATAAGGTGCTTTGAATGTTCTTGTCTTTTTTATTATTGTTTCTTTTGCTTTTTTGGTAAAAGTGGTTGTACAACAATTCTGACAATTAAAAACGCTTTGACATAATAGAGGTCCAAATAATTACATATCTGGGCGGCTTGGGTGTGGGGAGGGGAGCCCAGGGCTCCTCCAGGCAAATGGCAGGGCTCAGGGCCTCGGCTGGTCCTGAGCTCCTCTGGCTGAGGGGTGGGTGGGCGCTCCGGGCTTCAGCCAATCTGGGGCTCCTCTGGGCGCGCGCGTGCGTGCGTGTGTGTGTGTGTGTCACTCGGGGCTTCAGCCAGCCAGGGCTCCTCCAGCTGTGGTGGAGAGGGAGGGACACACACGCTTGGGGCTTCTCCGGGTGGGGGGCTTGTGGCTCCAGTTGCGGGGGGGGAGGGCAGAGGGGTCTCGGGGCTCCGGCTGCTGGGGGTGGGGGTGGGTGGAAGGGTGGAGTCAGGGGCTAGCCTCCCCAAAGGGGGGCTCCACCTGCTGCCCATGTGCCCACCGCTTGCCTCCTGCATCCGTCCTCGGTCCCCCATCCACCGCTCGCCTCCTCACCCCCCTGCCCACTGCGAGAACTGCTCACTGGTGGCTCACTGCTCACCTCCTTACTGCTCACCACCCGCTTGCAGCCGGACGTCCCCTGCCTGCCTCCTCACCCTCCTGCTGGCTTGCCTCCTTACTCACCGCCAGGCCCCCCGCCACTCGCCTTGCACCTTGCCTCCTCACCCCCTCCGTCGCATGCCCCCCCCCGTTCGCAGCTGGCCCCCCCCACCTGCCTCCTCACCCTGCTGCTGGCTCGCCACTCGTCTCCTTACTCCCCGCCAGGCCCCCCCACCACTCACCTTGCCGCTTGCCTCCTCCCGCTCCTGCCCCCCACTGCTCGCCTCCTCATCACCTTAATATTGGTGCATGTAACAAAATTCATATGGTGGGAGTGGGGCCGAGGGGTATGGAGTGTGGCAGGGGGCTCAGGGCTGGGGCAGCGGGCTGAGGTGCAAGGGTGTGAGAGCTCCGGCTGGGGGCGTGGGCTTTGAGGTGGGGCCAGGGATGAGGGGTTTGGGGCAGGGGCAGAGGATTGGGGTGCAGAGGTGTGAGGGCTCCAGATGGGGATTTGGAGTGTGGCAGGGGGCTCAGGGCTGGGGCAGCGGGCTGAGGTGCAGGGGTGTGAGGGCTCCAGATGGGGGTGTGGGCTCTGGGGTGGGGCCAGGGATGAGGGGTTTGGGGTGCAGGAGGGTTGTCCGGGGCTATGACGGGGAGAGAGGACTCCCCCCAGCTCTCTCTCCCCGCAGCAGTACCTGGGCTGGGGTGGAGAGGTGCCTCTCCCCGCTGCGGCAACTCCGGGGCTGGGGCTGCAGGATAGGTGCTCCTTTGCCCCAACAGGTTTGGGCTGGGAGAGGGGCGCCCAGGTCAGGCCTAGGCCCGCGCTGCCATGACTGTGGTTGGGTCTGGGCCAAAGCAATGTTGGGGCTGGTGGAGGGGCGTCCTGGCCATGGCAGGTTGGGGGCTGGGCTAGGTTGGGGCTGGGGGGAGAGGTGCCCCTCCCCCGGCCTGTCCCCGGGCGGGTTCCCTGAGCACCTGCATGGTGCTAAATAGGCTGCTGCGCAGCCCTGCAGCTTACAGGGAACTTGGAGGGGCTGTTGCTTTCCCCTCCCCTGCCCAGGAAACTGCCTTGGCCACAGGGAAACCCCCTGGTGGCCACATACAGCCATGGTGGCTGCATTTGAGAAACAGTGTTCTAGTGTCAACCAATGCCTGGTGGAGTTCAGGCCCAAATATGTATCCCTCATTCCTCGGGTTTGCAGAGGTTGAGTGCGCTATGGAGATAGCAGGCCAGTCCATATTGGGTAATATTATGTTTAAAAGTGTAGTCTAAGCAGAGCCATATTAGACCTTTGTACTGAACCACAATGATCCTTTCAATTTATGCTCTGTTTTCCTGTGTGTTCCAGTGTTCTGCTTACTCTTATCACTGCAGCCAGATATTGACCTGGTGGTTTAAAGTTTCTACCCACTGTCAGCCAAGCACATTATCCTGATAAGTGTGTTTCACTTGTGACCAATTAGGGTGCATCCCCTTGTTCTATTCTCCTGCCTGATTATCATTATTTTACATAACCTCTTTTTACCCCACAGCCTCGTTTGTCCAGCTTCTTTTAAGTCCAATGTTGTCCTCCCTCTATATAAAAGAGATGGAGAGTTATTGATCCATTGCAGTTACTACTATAAGGAAATGTAAATGTTAAGATAAAATAATCTCCTTAAAATATCAGCTGCTAACAGGACTTTTGTTTCTCAAGTTCAATATTATTTTAAATCTTTCTAAAATAATTCATCCGGATAACTAAATATGGGTTACATCTTAAAGCCCTTGCCAGGCAAACTCCCATATGAGTCAGTATAAAAATGGATAAGGATGTAGGCAAATAAGCAGGAAAAACACAAAGGGTGAAATCCTGGCCCCATTGAAGTCAATGGCAAAACTCCCATTAACTTTAATGGAGCCAGGATTTCACACATAAAGACCAAATGCTGCATTCCTAAATCAAGCTAACTTGAAGTGAGTTCAGTGGAACTTGATTAAGGACCATAGAATTTGTTTTGTGGGAAGGGCTGGAAAGGAAAGCAATAGTAATAAACTCTGTACAGCACTCAGTACATCACACACAACAGAAAACGTAACTAATGATAACAGGTGAGTTTTAGTAGATATGCACAGCAGCAATATTATTAAACACAGATTATTAGAACAGTTGTGCAGTTAGAATGGCTATCATGGGGGAGGGAGAGAGTAGGGTGTTTTCATTAATTATTCATTAGTTGGAAGATCTATATTCTGCCTCAGACTGACTGACATTTTCACCATCTGCTAGAAACCTCACTTTCATGTGAACAAATCGTAAAACACTTTCCCAGATGATAAAGGCTCATATTTTTGTAATGCTTTGCCCTTTCAGAGTAATTGCTATTCAGTTCTTCCGGGCTGTAAATAAGGTTGATTTGTTTTCTTTAAGGTTTCCAGTGTAAATATACAGGAAAGTGTTACAAAGACCAGATCACTGTAATTCCTACATATTTGGATGTGCTTGACTGGCATCCTGTTAGGGATACAGTACACTTGTTTTTCTAAATTGTAATAGGGGTCATTCTGAGGTCTTGATCCTGCACACGCTTATACATTTATTTAGAAGTATTCCTCTGAGTAAATCCCAAATGTGGGACTGGGACCCTCATTTTAAAAGGACACAGTGGTCAGATTCATTCCTAGTGTAACTCTAGTGAAATAAAGTCTTCACTGGGGATTAATTTGTCTCAAGAGTGTTTAATTATCTGTGAAAGACACTTATTAAATACAGGTGCACTGCTGCAAATGAGTATAATGCAATTACATGGTTGAGAAAATGGCCATGCACTTGCCCTTTCTTTGAGGGTGCCATTTAAATACATAAAAAATGCTGTGTTGGCCACTGGGGGAGTTGATGAGGACTGTGGGGAAATGCCATGGGCCAAGGCACACTGATAGGGATTGTGGGAAAACTTACACTGCCGCTGCCCTTGCTCAGCCTATTCTGAGAAGACTTCAGGTTCGAGGGCTGGGTCAGCACCTTTCAGAGGCATTGAAATTTCTACACATGCTTTAAAGAATAGTCCCTATATCACAATCAAATCACAACAGATGGACAAATTCTGCCAGCCTTTTTTACCCCTGCTATTTTTTGAATGTTGGCTGGTGAAAAATATGGCATCCAAAAGGGCAATAGGGCTTAGCAGTAGGCTAATCCTACATCACTCTGCATATCATTCCACAGCTTGCAGCAAAGACAGGGGAGGGAGACCATCTTCAAAGTGCAATCCTGTTCATGGAAAAGCACAATCTGGGGCTGACATCGGCCAGGCTCACTGCCTAAATTATCATGATGGCTGGCTCATATTCAAGAACTGCCTGAGGAACAGTTTGGAAGTACACATTACTCCGCTTTGCACAGAGGATTACATCCAGCTTTCAGGAAATCTAGCACTGAGTGTTGTGGTTGCCAGTAACATAATAGGCAAGATCCTGTAGTCTTTATTCTGTTAAAATTTTCACTGGCTGTAATGGGAATTTTCCTGAGAAAAGAGTGCAGGCTTGGTCCCACCATTTAACACTGTTTCTACTCTGAAGTGAAACTTGTTTACATAGGTCTGTATTTTTACAGTACATTTGGAATGTTGTAATTTTGGAGAAGATGTAACCAAACTGATCATGGAAACATAAACTCCCCTCTTGCTTTTTCACTGCACAGGAAAGATGAAAATTGAATAATAAATAATGTGCAGCTTGACTCTGTAAAAAGGGCATTATGGGAGTCCACTTTTAAATTTGTCTCTTTTTATGATTTCCAGGATGAACTAGCTGAATTTACAAGAAAGATAATGTTTGCATCTAATTTGAAAAGTGAGGCTGAGTTCTGAAATTCAGCCTGTGTTTTTTCTGGCTCATGTACCATTACCAACGATCAAGATTCTGCAGGCCACATTCTGCTATCCTTTACACCTATTGCAAATCCACTGGGCCTGGGTTTCCACTACTGCGAACCTACAAAAGGCATTTACATCAGTGCAAAGTGCAGGTAAAATGCTCCAAAATCACAATCATCTTGAATTTTAATGTTAATAAATAACCTTTTCCCTAGAGTTTTTCAGTGGTAATGACAGCAAGATCATCCATGCAATTTACAAGATCCATCCATGTCTTTTCCTTTCACCATTCACACACTCCAAAAATACCCTGCATCAGGTACTTTTTGGGAACATGATTAGTAATATAAACAATGCACACTAACATAAGAATTTATTTATCTAGCTCCTGCCTTTTCAAAATATTCCTTTTATAATTCACATTTCTGGGCAATATTCAGTATTTAGGATTAGAATAAATACAGAAATGGCTTTTGTGCTGGATTCTGTTTTTTCATAACAAGTTGGCAATTGGATGAACTTGTCAGGGTGAGTCAAATTGAGACAATACATTCAGTTTAATTCCCCTAGCCCACAGCAGAACCTCTAACCTAGGTCATACATTACATGAAGCTTTAAACATGCCCTGCTACTACAGCAAACTCCATCGACTCTGTGAGTGTTAACTTACATGCTTCAGCAATTTTATTGTCTTTCAAATGAAAAGCATCTTCAAATGAACCTCTAGGGAACTTTTTAGAGCAATATGGATCCTTGGCTTTACTAACTTCTCACAAAATCCTTTAATAGCAACGCACAACAGATGGACAGCTACCAACGTTCATAACTGTATTTGGCATTTTATGACCTATACAATAATGCCAAATGTAAATCTCAATATAATAATAAATATATTAAAGTGGCATGTTTCTGTCACTACTTTTAGTGCCATGAAAATAGCAGATCTCAGTTTTGGTATTTGAGTTTATATGGTAGTTCTGAACCCAACTATTTTTTTTACTTCCTGTTTTTTCAATTCCTGATTTTGCATGAATGGTGAAGCCAGTTTTACCACTATATCGACCATCTTCAGAGATGAAGGAAGAACTTTGGATACTGGCACATTAGGGTGGTCCTAGGGCTAGGAGATAAAAAATTATGCCTGTCTTTATCACTGATTTCCTGTATGATTGGAGGTAAGTCACTGATAGCCAACTTTTCAAAAGTGGCCTCCAATTTGGGGTGCCTCAATTTTTGGGTGCCCAACTTTAGAGCGCTAGAGTCTGGTTTTCACAGGTGATGAGCACCCACAGCTGCAGTTTACTTCAACTGGACTTGTGGGTGCTCAGCAACAAAATCAGACCTCAGGGTAGATCATGACCCTGCTGAAATGAATGGAAATTTTGCCATTGACTTCAGTGGAGCCAGGAGTTCACCCTGGAGTCTAAAATTGGGTGCCCAGAAATAAAGGCAACCAAAATTAAGAGACCAGTTTTGAAAATTTGTGTCTTAATCTTTCTGTGTCTCAGTTTCATTATCTGTAAAATAGGAATAATAATACATATGTCCCAGGGGTATTATTGTTAGTTATTACAATCTTGGCACACTGAGTGAAAACTAGTCCCCTCCTGCTAGCTAAAACCATGACAAACCATCTTTGTTAGAACACCCTCCCCCTCTCTCTGAGGGTGTTTTACTCTCCAAGGCAGCAGTTCCCAAACTTTTTACCTGCATGATCCCATTTTCAGACATACTGCTTCCCACAATCACAAATAGCATGGAGGACGCCACTTTGTAGAGAAAAATGGTGTTCTTTGCACAGAAGATTGCAACCCCATCCGCAGATGGTGCGATTCTACTTGGGGCACCGCTGCTCGGTGAGTACATTGCCATGCTTCCTTCAGTCCTTGCAGATGCTGCATGTGGTTATCTCACAAAAGTATCTTAAGACTCTTGAGATTGATAGCATTGATAGAGAAGGAAAAATCATGAAGCAGGTCCTCAAGGAAACCCTTTTGAAGCACTTGGAGGAGAGGAAGGTGGTCAGGAACAGCTAACATGGATTCACCAAGCGCAAGTCATGCCTGACCAACCTGATTGCTTTCTATGATGAGATAACTGGCTCTGTGGATATGGGAAAAGCAGTGGACGTGATATATCCTGACTTTAGCAAAGCTTTTGATAAGGTCTCCCACAGTATTCTTGCCAGCAAGTAAAAAAAGTATGGATTGGATGAATGGACTGTAAGGTGGGTAGAAAGCTGGCTAGATTGTCAGGCTCAACAGGTAGTGATCAATGGCTCAATGTCTAGTTGGCAGCCGGTATCAAGGGGTCGGTCCAGGGGCCAGTTTTGTTCAACGTCTTTATTAATGATCTGGAAGATGGGATAGATTGCACCCTCAGCAAGTTTGTGGATGACACTAAGATGGGGGGAGAGGTAGATATGCTGGAGGGTAGAGATAGGGTTCAGAGTGACCTAGACAAATTGGAGGATTGGGCCAAAAGAAATCTGATGAGGTCCTGCACTTAGGATGGAAGAATTCCATGTACTGCTATAGGCTTGGGACTAACTGGCTAAGTGGCAGTTCTGCAGAAAAGGACCTGGGGATTACAGTGGACGAGAAGCTGGATATGAGTCAACAGTGTGCCCTTGTTGCCAAGAAGGCTAACGGCATATTGGGCTGCATTAGCAGGAGCATTCCCAGCAGATTGAGGGAAGTGATTATTCCCCTCTATTTGGCACTGGTGAAGCCACATCTGGAGTACTGCATCCAATTTTGGGCTCCCCACTATGGAAAGGAGGTGGACAAATTGGAAAGAGTCCAGCGGAGGGCAACAAAAATGATCAGGGGGCTGGGGCACATGACTTATGAGGAGAGGCTGAGGGAACTGGGCTTGTTTAGTCTGCAGAAGAGAAGAGTGAGCAGGGATATGATAGCTGCTTTCAGCTACCTGAAGGGGGGTTCCAAAGAGGATGGAGCTCGGCTGTTCTCAGTGGTGGCAGATGACAGAACAAGAAGCAATGGTCTCAAGTTGCAGTGGGGGAGGTCTAGGTTGAATATTAGGAAACACTATTTCACTCTGAGGGTGGTGAAGCACTGGAATGCTACTTCCAACCCTACTCTTCTATGATTCTAAGGCGAGAACGTTAGGAAGAAACAGGGAGAAAAGTCAGTTGCCTAAAGGCAGGGGTGGGTTGGAATTTCCCCTCACCAACATCAAATCTTACAAATGCCTGCAGTTACGTATTATAATGTGCTATATTAGAGATGGGCCTGATCCATCTCCCACTGAAGTCAGTGAGAGTTGATTTGGACCTGATAGGCATAGGTGATGTCAGGACATTGTTTGCTGTTTCACATCACTTGGATTCTTAGCACGTAACTGTAAAAACAAAACATCCCTGATCCCTAATACAAAGCACCAGCCCATTTTGATGGTGTTCTGGTAAAGATGCAGGTTTTCTAAAATGCTAAATCTTGAAATATTCTCTTCTCCATTCTGCCCTCAGGTGTCCTTCCCAATTTGTAGTTGCCATGTCTGCATATTTACAGCAAAAATCAAGGTGAGCTTAATTATTGTAAATTATGATTCTTCCTTGTGTTAACCTCAACCAAACACCTCACCCCATATCACCATACATCCTCCTTTGGTTTGCCAGATCTTGGAATAGTTAAACTGCTGGAATACTACAAAGCTGATCTCTTTTTCTCGACAGCTAAGAATACAGGGTGAAATCCTGCCCACTGAAGTCCATGACAAAATTCCCACTGACTTCAATGGGATCAGGATGTCTTTCATGGTGAATGGAGAGTTCGTCTGATTGTTTTGTGTTTATTATATGGTGGACAATTATTTGAGTTTTGGATAGTCCATTTTATTTTACTGGTAACTGGTTTACTGACATATTTCAATGAAGTGTAGATAAACTACAGTATTTTCCCAGTTTGCTATTTTAAATGTCCCATATGGTGAAGCTTCCACCACTTTCTTTACAGAGAGTATTCCACAGCTTATTACATCTGATTGTCAAGAAGTAGTTCCATATATTTAGCCTATACTATGCTAAATTTCATTCCATTACTATTTGGGTCCGTTTGCATCATTTATCTGCCCTCCACAGCATCTGCAACTCCTCTGAATTTAGAATCACCTGGACATTTAATTAGCATGCTATCTTCCAGGTCATTATTGAAGAGAGGACCCAATATTGATCCGTATAACACACAACTGTACATGTCTTCCCAGCTTGATACGTTGCTGTTTATTCTTGTCCTTTTGTTTATAGACATTGTTAGCTTTCAGGCCATGTGATTGCGCTCCTCTCCAAGCCTACTTGAATTAATGTTTCATGTAAGTTTTCATGAGCTATACTTTCAAATGCTTTACTAAAATACAAATAGGTTACCCCCAGGCATTCCTTTTGTCAACGCTTATCGTAACCCTATATTTTAAAAAATGCTATCTAGTTTGTATGGCAAACCATATTCTCCATAATCTCGTTAACATTTATTAATAACTAAGGTTAAGATTCTATTATGGGTTATTTTTAGTCAAAGTCAGGGACATGTTGCGGGTAATAAACAAAAATTAATGGAACCCCACAACCTGTCCCTGACTTTGTCTAAAAATACCCTGGGGGGAACGACAAACAGAGTGCTGCTGGGTACTTGCAGCTCCTCCAGCTCCACTGCTGCTCCGGTGGCAGGGGCTGACCGCTGCTGCTCCAGCCACAGAGGCACTGACCCAATCCCGGCCACTGCTCTGGCGGCCCCAGGGCTGACCACTGGCCAGCTGTTCTAGCAGCCCAGAGGCTGCTCCTCCTCCTCTGGCGGCACCAGGGTTGACTGCTGGCCGCTGCTTCAGCCACGCTGCTGCTCCTGTAGCAGGGTCTGACCACTGCTGCTCCAGCCCCAGGGGTGCTGACCCAAACCCAGCTGCTGCTTCAGCACTGGGGCTGCTGCTCCAGCGGCCCCAGGTCTGACAGCTGCTCCAGCCTGCCCCAGAAGAAGTCACGGAGGTCCTGGAAAGTCACAGAATCTGTGACTTCTGTGACAGAATCATATTCTTATTAATAACAAATGTAAGGTATACATTCTAAGTGGATATTAAGGATCATCAAATCTAACTGAGAAACACTGGCCAACAACTTGGATATAGCCAGACCTATCTGAGAGGCACTAACCCTTGATCACATTCATTTTCAGTGGTAGAGAGAGGGCAGACTGGAAAATTCTAGTCAATGGTCTCTTAATCTCATTTATTTTCACTGGGATGTAAGCAGGCTGCTTAAGAAAAGTTGGACAGGGGCCACATGCCTACTATTCCCATTCAACTGAAAAGAGGTAGAGTCAATGAGAAAGTCTGGCCAGCAGCCACATTTTCCCAATGGACTTTCAAATGGGAGACAGATAAAAATGAATGATGATAGGCACTGAAAGCATACTCTCATTCACTTTCACACTCGGTGTAGATGAATTCCCTATCACTGTAATCAAGTGGACCTGAGACATGCTGAGCAGTAGCTCAGTAGCTGCTTCAGTCTAGGCACAGGCCTTTATTACCTATAAATAATGATGTCAGGCCTTCACCTCTAGCATGCAGCAGCTTCTCACCTATGTTAATCAAAAACACACTCAAGAAACTGCCAAACTCAGAAAGCAGACAAGCCTTTAAGCTTCAAAACAATTGACAAGTTTGTCAGCCAACAGGGCCTCTCTTCCGCTTCAGAATGATGGGAATTTACTGCTGCAGGGAAGGATTAAAATGATCTGTGTTTGTTTATTAATATAGCAACCAAAAGTGTGTCAGGTGTTTCCTATAGACATATAGGATGACAAGTCCCTGTCTGGAAAAATACATGGTGGATAGGCTGAGCTGCAAACACAAGGGTAGTGCTTGCTACTGTCCCAATCACTTCAGTAGGACTGCTTACTGTAGTAAGTGCTATGCTAGGTAGTACAGTCCTCATCCTACAAGAAGCTCTGTGTAGGTGGAGCACTATTGATTTCAGGGAGCTCTGGCTAAGTGCTGGGGCTCTTCTGTGCAGAGCTCATTGCGGAAGTAGTGCCTAGATAGATGACAACATAAAGACAGGAAAAGGAAGTGGGGAGAGGTGCTTTTTGGGAAAGGAACCATCATGTTGCTCTGTGTTTGTACAACACCTAAGACAGTAGGGTCCTGGTCCAGGATTGGGGCTCAGGTACTAGTGCAATACAAATAATTAATGCACCATGAGTCTTTTTAAAAAAATTGGAGTATAACTAAGGTGTTAATTTTAAATTTGATGAGAGGGAAACATCCAAGAAAATTTCCAAAATCACTTGTACAAAAACGTGGTTTAACAGAAAAGCCAACGAAAAAATAAAGGAACTCGGAGGTTGCCATCGTGGTAGAAAGTAGCACAGGGTAGAACTAACGAAATTTCACTGAAAACTCCAGTGAATAAGAGAAGCAGGAGACTATTTGAAGGCTATTTTCAGTGACATTTCAATGTGTAATTCTTTCTTAAATGTAACATTCTTCTTTCTTTTCTTTTGCAGCTGCTGTCCAGGTTTTTTAAAGCAAGACTGTAATGTAGGGGTATTAATGGTTTTGTTACAGGAATCTGAAGCTAAAAATACCATAGGTGAATAGGTTAATTAAGTGTTAATAAGAAATATGTGAAATATTCACACTGAACCTTAAAACCCATTCAAATTGAGCTTCCTGCTACAGTGAAGCTTTGAACCAAGGACTGAAAGACCCATCCCAGCTGTGGATGTACCCCAGAGACTTGATTTGAACCTGCAGGTTATTCCATCACTGCTACAAGCCTGAACCAAGAACTTTGCCATTACTGTATGTAATTGATTCCATTTAACCAATCCTAGCTCTCATCTATATCTTTTTTCTTTTATGAATAAACCTTTGGCAACAGCGTGATTTGTGGGTAAGATCTGATTTGTATATTGACCTGGGACTGGGGATTGAAAGAACCTTTTTTCTTTTACTGGAGTATTGGTTTTCATAACCATTTGTTCCCATAACGAGTGGCACTGGTGGTGATACTGGGCAATGGGAGTGTCTAAGGGAATTGCTTGTGTGACTTGTGGTTAGCCAGTGGGGTAAAACCAAAGTCCTCTCTGGCTGGCTGGTTTGGTTTGCCTTGGTGTGCATAGAAACCCCAGCCTTGGGCTGTAACTGCCCTGCTTTAAGCAATTTGTCCTGAACTGGCACTTTCAGTTGGGTCCCACCAGAACCAGCATCATTACAGTGGTGTGTTTCAGGTATGTGAACCTTAATCTGTGCTTGTGAAAGAGTGGAGGATGTGGACTGAGAAGATTTGAAAGTGGCCTGCCTTGCTCCTCAGATTATCTGAGACCTCCCTCCATAAAGACATCTTTGGTGAGAGAAGGGATTTCTGGGGCATGGGAGAGGGAGAGGATGGTGGATGTTCCATTGAAGGATAGAGTTAGCCAGACTCAATCTCCAAACAAGTCTTCAGCAATTGGCTCACTTGAGAACCAAATTACAGACTTCAGTTTTTGAGTCCTTTACTTAAAAATGTGTTGCTTAACAAGAAAAATAAAATATTTTGAACAGTTAGGACATAATGAAGATATTCTCACATAGCTCTTGATATAGAGCAGATTTGGGAATATTGGAAAATTTGAACACCTACAAATGAGCTGTTGTGGACAATTTGCAAAGTCAGGGAGAATTGGAAAAGTATTGGAAAATAGGAGAAAAGTAAATGTTGTGCAAATCTGCACAAAAGAAAAGAAGAGTGATCCTGACAGTCTCTGTAACCTTTATCTAGTAAAATAAAGGAACATATAATGAGGTGGGGAAAAAGCACCAACAGCCATTCTTATTTTCATTACATTGGTGTAAATCTGAGTAGTTCCACTGAAGTAAATGGATTTACACTGGTGTAACTGGAAACTCTAAATTTGTAAGACCAAATTTTGTTTCCATTTATACTCTGCAACCTCAACATTAGTGAGGTTGCAGGGCATAACTGAGACAAAATGAGGGGAATGGAACTATGAACAGCAAATAACATAGGCTTATAAAAAAAAATAAGGCCAATTAACAATGCCCAGTCTTGCCCAATTATGGTGTTTTTTGATAAATTACAAAGTGATACTTATCAGAGGGGTAGCTGTGTTACTCTGGATCTGTAAAAAGCGGCAAAGAGTCCTGTGGCACCTTATAGACTAACAGACGTATTGGAGCATAAGCTTTCGTGGCTGAATACCCACTTCGTCAGATGCATGATACTTAGCAGTCACAGCCCCACTTCTGCCCGTTGTCCCCGCCCTCCCCGTCCCCCGAGGGGATGTGCAGGGGTAACTGCCTCCAATTCCAGATCAGGCTGCTTGGACAGAGATTGGGGCATGGATCCTATTCCCCTAGGTGCCCATGTAGTTCCTTCTTCAAAGCTAATTTGCTCAGGATCTGTTTAGGTATGTGTATTTGTGTAAAATGTTATTTGAGAGGCAGGAAGTGATACAGTATAGGAATAAAGAAAACACATTTTGGACAACATGGGAGTCTTCATGGAGTAAAGTCAGAACCTTTAACCTTGTAAAACATTCTGAATTTGCAACAGGGATTTCTAAGATATTTGGGATTTAGGTATCATTTAAAGAAAATACTTGTTTACTAGTGCAAGGCTTGATTAAACAGCACTGGAATGTTCCTTCGCATAAAAGGATTTGATCCATTCCAGTAATTAGCTTGCAGCTTTTTTAGCTATGCCATTTAGAAATCAGAATATCAGATGACACACACTCATTCACATATATTGTTTGTAAATGCAACCCAACATTTATACTGCAATTATATGTGATGTCTCATTGATTCCGACTGGCTGCAGGTGACATGGGGATGTGTGACTCCTTTCATTTTTTTGGCATCACTGGTACAATTCTTGTCAATTCATTAACAGGAAATAGCTTGTGGGTATAGTTGGAAACTCATTCTCTTATACCATTTTATATTAACTTAACGATAGCAGATAAAAACATCTAAATATAAAACCATGTTTTTTCTGTATTCCTGATCAAACCATTTTCACCCATTCTGATCGGTGATGACATCCAAGTGATCAAAGTGCAGTTTGGTAATTTCATCTCCTTTCCATTTTAAATGGAGGAATTAAGTTTCCTATAATTTTACATAGTTGCAAGCATTCAGATTCTGTGCTAGCACATTATATTACTAGCTCATAGCTCTTCCAATTGTTCAGAAAATAAAATAATTCATACATTGCACTGAATAAATAACTTTACAGTACAGTTATTTACTCTCAGACCCATTGGCCCAATCCTGAAATGCTAACTAAGGGTCTGAGTCTATGCTGAGAAGTACTTAACTATGCAAATACCCCATTGTGTAATAAGGTACTACTCAATACAAGGATAGCAGAATTGGAACTGCAAGCAGGACTCCCACTGAAGTTACACCTTCCCCACCAATTATTATTTTGAAAAAACATAATAGCACAGTCACACTGTCACAAATCCTTAAAAAAGTATGTTCTGTATTTTTTCAAACAAAAATACTTACTGCTAATTGAAACTTACAAATTGTAAAATTGTATTTCTACTCTGACAAGCTGCTCTGTGAGAATGGCTTCATAAGATTCCACACTCACCAAATCCACATCAAATGTTACATTTACAAGTTGGAAATGTGTCTTTTCTTTCTGCTAGCTCCTGCTTACGCAACCAGGGATCTCAAAGTCAAGCTGGGTTCTTTCTGGGTCACGCATTATTAGACTTTAGTACCTTCTGTAGCACTGACACACTGGGAAGTCCAGTTCCCCTGAATATGGTTGCTCACTAGTTGTGGTACTTCTTCCCATGTGATACTAGCACTTTCAATATCCTCTGCCACTGTCTTCTTCCAGCTCTTCCTCACTTTCTTTTTCCTCCCAGGGGTACCCAATTCCATATGTGTACATGTCACAACCACATGAGCCTTCTTACTTTGATATTTTCTAACATGTCTTGCTTTCATCTCCCTTACTCTTGCATTTGTTATTTTGTTTTCCATGAAATGTGTAATATCTTCCTCAGCTGTCTGTAATGGCCAGCCTCCAGTTCCTTTTTGTTAGCCACTGTGATTGGCCATGTCTCTGCTCCGTACAGCAGTGTGCTCAGAACAATCGCATGGTATAATCTGACTTTTAGTTCAATGTGAAGAAGACCTGTTTGACCAGATGTTGTTCATCCTTCTAAAAGTAATGTTTTTCCTAATCTCATATGAGTATCTTTATCACAGCCACCTTCAACGGTCATCATGCTCCCCAGACACCAGAACTCTTCTGCCTTATTTCTTTTCTATCCACATACACTATTGCATCTGTTCCTACCTTCCCAGTCTTGGTTTTCTCTGCATTTACTTTCTATCAAATGTTTGCTGCTTCCTATTCTACCTCTGATTTAAGGGCAATCATTTAATTCCACATCATATATAGTAAAGCAATATCATCAGCAAAGTCAAGGTCATGTAACTCTTTTCCACTAACCTTTTGTTGCCTGCTTCATTACACAGCCTATTGCTAATGCATAGAGGATGGTGATAACACACAGTCTTGTCTTCCTCCAGTTGCAATACTGAACAACTCGCTCAGGGCTATATCCAGTCTTACCATGGATCTCCTTCCATCATATAAGCTCCTTATTATGTCTTAAAGTCAATAAAGTTGATTAAGATAAGTTTTTGCCAAGCAGTAGCTTTTCTAATGATCTATTGAAGAGTGAATATCTGTTCACAACATGATCTACTTGGATAGAACTCAGCCTGTTCTTCTCGTAATATTCCATACCACTGCCTTCTTCATTCTATTCAGTGTAAAGGTTGCCAATACTTTGCCTGGGAGTGACAGTGGTACAATCTCTCTACAGCTCATGCAGTAACATCACCTTTTCTTGGCAATTCCCTGATTATACCATTTTTCCAGCTTTGTGGCCTTGTTCTTTCATTCAGAGTTCGTTACACAGTTTTGTTAACTGCTGAATTAGAATTTCACTTCCCACCTTTAGTGCTTGAATTCTGTCAACCCCAGGAGCTTTCCTCTGTTTGAGGCTTTTGATGGCTGCTTTAGTTTCATCAGATGATATTGCTTTCTCTTCTCTTTCCTACTTAGCATTTGCATTTCTGGTCAGCTTAATAGGGAATGGAATTTTTTTTTCATTGTCTGGCTTGATCTTCATCTGTTTTCAACATCTATGCATGACAGTCCCTGATGGGCATCACCTATGATGGTCTGGTTCTTCTTGAGAGGACTTTCACTATTCAGTAGAGCTGCTTGAAGTCTCCCCTTTGTGCTGCTTCTTCTGCCTCTACAGACTTCTCCTGAACCCAGGCATTTCTATCTTCCCTGTATCTCTTCTTTATTTCTTTTGTCTTATTATCTGAATCTTACATCTGTCTCTTGCACTGTTCCTTTTTTGCCTTCAGAGCTTTCTGCTCATCAATCATAGCCCATGTTCCAGATGTAACCCATGGATCTTTCTTCTATCCTCTTTGGAGACCCACTATTTCCTTTGCTTTCTCAACTACCATCTTCTTCCAGTTTGATGATCTATCTTCTAGATGTTCATGAGCCTGGTCCCATAAAACAATGGAATGGTTGCTGAGTACAATCTGGAATCTGATATACGTTTCTTTGTTCTTGAACTTGTCTATAGCTATAACACTCTTTTTGTCTGTCTTCATGATCATTTTGAGTTTACATTGAAACTTGGCCACTAAAAGATAGTGATGTGAGCCAACATTGCTCCTCTTCTGACTCTGACATCACTGAAAGATGATGCTCATCTACACATCTACATCTCTCTGGTTGACAGTCAAATTGTCTGGTGATCTCCTTGTAAGCTTGTGAATCCTCTTGTGCTAAAAGAGACCGCCTCCTATATTTGAGATGTTTGCGCTACAGAAATTTAAAATCCATTCACCATCATCAGTTCAGATGCCATCCACTGCTGTTCCTATGATTCTTCCCAACCAATAGAGTTGTTGCTGGTTTCTGCATTGAAGTGACCTATCATCAACTTGATGTCATGGTTAGGCAGGTCATCCAATACTTGCTGCACCTGCACATAGAAAGTGTCCTTTTCACTGTTACCTGCTGCATTTGTTGGTGCATATACTTGGATTACTGTACACTAGACATATTTTGTTTGGGCCTGGCTACTATTATTCTGATGTTCACTGGCTTCCAAGACAGCAAGGTCTTTGCTATAATATTATCTAGCATAATTCCTACACCTCTTTCATGCATTCATCCTTGTAACTATAAGATTGTAGCACCATCTGACACCATCTTGCCACTCCCTGCTCATCTTGTCTCACTGACATCAAGTATGTTCAGATGGTATTTTTAAAAAATTTTTCTTGTAACCTGTGCCAGCTTTCCCCTATTATACAAAGTATGTGCATTCCATGTGCCTACTCTTGTTACAGATTTAATCATCAAGATTTGATATCTCGAAATCTCAGTCTCCTTTTTTCTTTCACTGAGATCTGTCATACTTGGGTTTTGAGCTCCATCTGTATCTACTGTCCTCGAGTTTTGGTTTAACTGAACTATTTCTGTTGCAATAAGATTGTACCTGAGTGGGTTGCAAATCCAGCTGCAGAATCCTCCTTTTATCCGGCCTTGGGAAATAGTGGTAGAGTTAATAAATCATTACCAGTAATAATGACTGAGAGTCAAATGCTGCTGTCAAGTGCACCTGAGCGCCCCACTCTCATCAAATATGTTCTTAATTACACCTGTGCAATCCCACTATCTTCAATGTGATTGCAAAGTTAGCGTTTGACCCTACTTGCTCTTGGGGCTTTGAGTCATTCAGGGACATTCACGTTTGTTTTTGGTAGGAGATACAGCCCCACTCAGTTATGCAAAATGGTGAGGTAGCTACAGGCCAGACCCCATCTGATAAACCTGCACTTATTCGTGTAACTCCTATGATGCCAGTGTAACTCCTTGCATAAGTAACCACCACTCCCAAAAGCACTGTATATTTATATAAATGTGAAAAGAATTTTATGATTAGCAAAATAAAGAAGTCTCTTGTTAAGTTACAGCTTTTAAAAACTGTATTGTCAGGAAAAAAACCTATTTTAACTGATCTATAAGTTATTAAAAAGGTTGGGTGAAGTATTCTGACCTCAAGAAGCAACCAGATTTTGCCAGAAAGGACATTTGAAAATTGCAGGTGGCAATGGGTTATCTCATATAATCCTGCTGGTGTTTATAACCAAATTAAGATGCTGGAAGAATTTCTGATCCCCTAGATATTGAAGGAAAAAGATAGAGTTTTTTTTTCATTTTATACTAGTGCTTCTTAAAAAGTTTTGTAGTTACAAAACAAGCATATCATTTTAATTAACAGAAACATACTGTTTGCGTCATCTAGATTGTTGCTTTTGTGAGGAAATAAAAGGTACCTTCTCAGAAATCCAGAGGAAATGATGGCTTTTAAGAAGTAGACCTAGAGGGTACTGTGAACTCTGATGGATATTAGTACTGTTTCCCATCAAAACTTAGTCATAATTCTTGTTTGTTTTATAGTTAAATAAGAATATTTTGGTTGACTGTAACAGTTTAATTTGAATGTTTTATATTCAGATTACCCGTATGTTGGTTGGGAGGTATTACATTAATGTTCATTTTTTCAACAGCATTTAAATTGATCTAATCTGGTTTAGTTGCTGTGTATGATTGACAGCTATGGATGGCCTTCCAGAATAAACTGGTAATTTATATTAAAGTTGAGGATAACATATTTTCTTAGTGTAGAGTAAGAATAATACGTGGCTATCAATTTATATCATTTCTGTTTCTTCTTTGAATTTTTATACTGCAGTCTCTAATCTTAAAAACCCTCAATTTTTTAAAATGAGCAATACTTAAAACTAAGCATATTCAAACACCCTATGTGGCTTTAGTAGTGAAAGTTACAATATGCTATGGGATTTATTAAAGCTTTCTATAGAATTTTTCACATGGCCAATGCATTTCATGAGTGACTCAGATATAAGAAACATATGGCCAAATTATGCCCGGAGTTACATCTGTGCAACTCCAATGACGCCAGTGGGGTTGAACAGGTGTAACGAAGGCTGAATTCAGCCTACAATGTTTAATGGTGACATGCAAAGGAAAAAATTGAGTTTGTATCCCTTTCAGATTCTTTTTGATGTATAAAAGGAGGCCTGAAATATTTCTCCCACTAGCGTCTCTCTTAATACTAAAGTATTTTTTCTGCTTGTATTTTTAAAATGGAAGTACCAGGATTAGCAACTTTGGTTCAGATCCTCAACGACATTAAGGTACCTAACTCTCATTGATTTCTGTGGACATAAGGAGTCTGTTTTTCATGATGGACTCATCAATTCAGAACCCTGAAAGGCCTTAATTAGAGGGGAGAGTGTTTGAATAATTAAAAATAATTAAAAAAGGAGAGCTTTCCCCCCCCAAAACAAAAGTTTTAAATATTTTGTATAAAAAAATTACTTCCCTTCTCAGTTTAATTAGATATTATTCCCTTTGTTTCTGTGTCCTTTTAATCTTACTAGTTCTTCAATCAGCAACAGAGACTTCCAGCGTAGAGAACACCTGAATTTCTAATGTCAGGGAAGCAGGGGGGAAAAAAGCAAGCCTCAATAAACAAACTTCTAGCATTCTTCATTCATTATATAGAAGCAAAAGGCAGAAACCTCACTTCATTTTCCTTGTAGGTCACCTTTAAGCTTTTGGGGCTAAATTCTGTTCTCAAACTACACTGGTTTCAATCGCATTACAGAAATGAAAACAATAGTTATTCTGACTTAACGCTGGCATAACTGACAGCAGAACTGAGTCCCGTCAGTGAGCTCATAGGTGCTGGAACTAGGAGTGCTGTGCTTAAGGTTGCCAACTTTCTAATCGCACAAAAACGAACACCCCTGCCCCCCCCTTCTCCGAGGCCCTGCTCACTCCAACCCCCCTCCCTTTGTCGCTCTCCCCCACCCTCACTCACTTTCACAGGGCTGGGGCAAGGAATTGGTGTGGGGGGGGGGGTATGGGCTTTGGGCTAGGGGTGTGGGCTCTGGGTGGAGCCAGAAATGAGGGGTTCAGGGTATGAGAGTGCGCTCCAAGCTGGGGCAGGGGTTGGGATGCAGGGGGGTGAGGACTCTGGGGTGGGGCCATGGATGAGGGGTTTGGGGTACAGGAGGGGGCTCTGGGCTGGGGGCAAGGGGTTTGGAGTGCAGGAGGCGGTGCTGGCTCCGGACTCTGAGGTGGGGCTGGAGATGAGGGCTGCGGGCTCCGGGCTGGGGGTTGGGGTGCAGGAGAGGGTTTAGGGTGCGGGGTCCCGGCAGCACTTACCATGGCTCCCAGGAAGTGGCCGCCAGGTCCCTGCAGCCCCTAGATGCATGGCTGGCCAGGAAGGCTCTGCACGCTGCCCTCGTGCCTGCAGGTGCCACCCCTACAACTCCCATTGATCATGGTTCCCGGCCAATGGAAGCTGCAGAGCCAGGCCTCTGGGTGGGGGCAGCACATGAAGCCTCCCTTGCTGCCCATGCTTCTTGGGCAGAGGTGGGCAAACTACAAGCCACATCCAGCCCGTGGGACTGTCCTGCCTGGCCCCTGAGCTCCTGGCCCGGGAGGCTCGCCCCCGACCCCTCCCCCGCTTTTTCCCCTCCTCCGCAGTGACGCTGCCGCGCGGGCAGCAGAGCTGCAAGCTCCTGACACTCTGAGCGGCTTGGTAAGGGAGCGGCGGTGGTGTGTGGGGCAGTGGGAGGATTGGGTAGGAGGTCCTGGGGCACAGACAAGCAGCAGGGGGCGATTGGATGGGGTGGAGGTTCTGGGGCCGTCTGGGGTCAGGGATCGGGGGGTTGGATAGGGCGTGGGAGTCCCGGGGGGGCCTGTCAGAGGGTGGGGGTGTGGATAGGTCAGGGGAGTCAGGGGACGGGGAGCAGGGGGGTTGGATAGGGGGTGGGATCCCAGGGGGGGCAGTTTGGGGCAGGCGGTCTCAGGAGGGGGCAGTCAGGGGACAAGGAGCAGGGGGAGTTGGATGACTCAGGGGTTCTGAGGGGTACAGTCAGGGGGCAGGAAGTGGAAGGGGGCAAATAGGGGGCGGGGGACAGGCTGTTTGGGGGGGCAGAGCCTTCCCTAGCTGGCCCTCCCTACAGTTTTGCACCCCAATGTGGCCCTTGGGCCAAAAAGTTTGCCCACCCCTGGTGTAGGGGCTGCAGGGCATCTACTTCCAGAAGTCACACAGAGATATGGCAGGCAGGGAGCCTGCCTTAGCCCTGGGCCCCTGCTGTGCCACTGACTGGACTATTAACAGCATGGTCGCATAGGCGCCGACTCCGTGGGTGCTCTGGGGCTGGAGCAGCCATGCGGAAAAATTAGTGGTTGCTCTGCACCCACCAGCAGCCAAGCTCCCCTCCCTGTCCCACCTCATCTAACCTCCTCCCCTGAGCATGCTGTGTCCCCGCTCCTCCGCCTACCTCCCAGTGCTTGCTGCTGCCAAACAGCTGTTTGGCTGCATAGCAAGCTCTGGGAGGGAGCAGGGAGGAGCAGGAATGTGGCCTGCTCAGGGGAGGAGGCGGGGGTGGGGATTTGGGGAAGGAGTCGGAATGAGAGGGAGTGGAGTTGGGTGGAGACTTTGGGTTGGAATGGGGGCAGGGCAGGGGCGGAGTCGGGGCTAGAGGCAGGGGTCGAGCACCCACCCGCGTGAGTGTAAGTCGGCGCCTATGCATGGTTGGCAGTACTGACCGGAGCCACGAGGGTCCCTTTTCCACTGGGCGTTCCGGTCGAAAACCGGATGCCTGGCAACCCTAGCTGTGCAGCAGCACTCTCTGGCTTGAAGTGATTTCCATCATATACAGGATTTACAGTTTGGTTCAGTGGCTCTCAGCACCCCCACTATTAAAATGGTTCCAGCACCCCTGTGAGAGAGAGAGACTGCTGATCTTAATCAGGACTGCAGGAGCAGGGCCCGATTCAGTACATTTCTGTGGAGTTAAAAGGTGCATGGTAATTGTGAGGACCAACCCTCCATTACTGGTGTACCGCCACACAGGGCCTGAGCCTACATTCCTGGTGCTGCCCCCCCTCAGCCAACGCTCAGGGAAGAAGGCTGCTGGGTCCCTGCTGTCCACTAGTTCAAGCTGCTCAATGTGCAGGCTTGTAGAAGTTACAGGAAAGTGGGTACATCAGCCCAACCTGATCATAACGAGCTCCCCGCTCTGAAACGGGGCTGGAGGAGCGTTTGTCCTTTTGCCTGGCAGGGGCGTCTAGCTGCAGGAGAAGGCCCTGCCTGGGAAGGAGAGGCCCCGGGGCCACCAGCCCTGCAGGCAGCGCCACAGCCCCGGCCCCTCCGCAGAGCGTGCACCACTGGCCCAGGGACAATGCGCGCGCACCTGTCCCGAGCCCATCCTCTAGTCTGCGCAGAGGGGGAGGGGAAGCTCGCACGCAGCCTCTCCAGCCGCCGCCGCCCGGCAGCTGCTGCCGCTCGCGCTCTGCAAAGGGCAGGGGCGCTCGGAAGAGCCGGGGCGGAGCACTGCGGCGGCGCGGAGCCCCGAGGGCTTCCCTGCCTCTCTGGGTTTGGGGACCGGGCGCTTGCAGCCCGCAGCATCCTCCCCGCCTGGTGCCCGGCATGGAGCCCTGGAAGCAGTGCGCCCAGTGGCTGATCCACTGCAAGGTGCTGCCGCACAACCACCGAGTGACCTGGCCCACGGCTCAGGTGTTCGACCTGGCGCAGACCCTCCGCGATGGGGTCCTGCTCTGCCAGCTGCTCAACAACCTGCGCAGCCACTCCATCAACCTGAAGGAAATCAACCTCAGGCCCCAGATGTCCCAGGTAAGGGCGCCTCGCTCCGCAAGGGCTGCTGCTGCCCCCGCCTCGCATCCCCCATTAATCAGCTGCTTAATTTCTTTGTGCAAATGCGGAGATGCGCTAAGTAGCCTGCTCGTGTTTTGCTTTCACTTACGCGGTAGCATTTAACTCTGCAAAGTATTGGCGGAGAGGATGCACGCGAGGTGAAAGATGCTGTAGGGAGTTAAACCCTATTGTATGGAGGGGCACGTGCCCACCCTCCGTGTCCCCTACCGTAGTCACTGCACGCTTTATGAGAAGTACTCAAGCTACTCTGTGTTTACAATCGTTATTGTGAAGTAAGGAGGTATTGAAATGCCTTCTGGTTTTTTTTTTTAAAGCAAAAAGTAACCCTCTTAAAACCATACAAGACACAACCCCTCCCCAACATATTTCGGTTTTGTTTTGTTGTCAAATTCTGTCCCGATGAATAGGTCAGCAATTTTAAAAAGAACGGTGTCATGTAGAATGAGGAATCTAGGAAGCTGAATTATCATTCTCTATAATTACAATAGCTGGGGGAAAAAGATCCCAAGAAGACTAACTTGACATAAATCTGCTTCAGCCCTCTGAAGGTTTCTGGGCATGTGGTCTAATCACATGCTGGTGTTGTTTGTGTTTCCCCAACCATTCAGGCAAAAGACAGGCAAAAAATATAACAAAACCTGTGTGTGAGATTGTTAGGTGTGTGATCTTCATGGAGATCAAAGCTAAAGCTCAGGGTCCCTCTCAGTCAATCCTGTGTGCTTAGGTCTTGGATTACATATTTATTGGGGATCTCAGAACAGAGGGGCTCCTTCTGGACCTCAGAAGCTGTGATACCCATGCACAAAGTTGTGATGCCCTAAGCACATGATTTCAGTTTTGACACTAAATTTCATGCTTTTTGTCAGATAAAATTGTACCTAATGTTACTTCTTTTCACCCCCCTGCCCACTGGTGTTTGTGAATTTCCTTTTCGTTTATTTTTGAGAGGCCCCCAGCCTATATGGCACATGATGCAGATGGGGAGCTCCTTTGAAGTCACTGGGGTTTTGCAAAGGTGTCTTTTCTCATGGAATAATTTACAAAGATCAGGGGTCCAGTCACTGATCCTGCAAAAAAGCACGTGCTTAAATTTAACCATGTGAGTAGTCACATTGAGTTAAATATGCAGAAGGTTAAATAGGTGGATAAGTTTTTGCAGGATCAAGGCCTTGTTTTGTATACCTTTTTGAGTTGTATAAATTATAGTGTTAATCCTTATTTATGGAGCGGTAATAACCATAGTTAAGCTACCTTCCCAATATAAGCCTGATTTTTAGTACACTTTGCTTTTCCCTCTAATCTTCCTGAATCTTTACATCCTGCACCTCAACTCTGGTAGATTTTATCTGAGAAATTGTTTTTTTAATTTTTAAAAAATTAAAAACTGAGCAGTTATAAAGTTTAGGTGTTCTGAACTGCAAACACCTGTCCTTCAGATTTGAAAAGTTTCCTAATGATTTTTTGTGTCTTGTCTCAAAAGAACTTAGAATCTCTGAAATTGGGCCTGAACCTGCAAATGAATCTGCTTGGGTGGACTCTGTGTTCCTGTGGAGACTCATGCAGAACTGGGGTTGCATTTTATTGGCTTTGCTGAAGACAAGTTCCTCTTAGTCTTATAGGGGGCGATAAAGAGCACTGTTAAAACTAATAATATGAAAAATGTATTTACTATAAACAATTTATAATTAACTGACTTTTTGTTTCTGGTTTTGCTGGATTGACCTGGACAAATGGGTACATGGGGAGCACGGATTAGAAGTGGGAGCATGGCCGGGGGGGGGGGGAATTGTGGTGAGTTAGAAGTCTGGGAAGAGATATAGAGAGCATGAAGAATAGACAGAGGATGATAGTAGGTCTGAGGACTGAGAGGTACCTGGTGAGGTAGCATGTTGCCATGCTTCCTGTTTTTTGAATGGAAGGGGTAGTGGTGAGAATGCAAGTGCATGGAGTGGTAGGCAGGAGAGAGTAGGGCTCCTCAAGGGCATGGAAGTTGCAAAGGACAGGGGAAGCACAGTGGGACGTGTGCAGGGGACTGGAGGAGGCATGAGAGGGTTAAAGGGACGGGGAGGGTGGGTGCGTGTAATTGTAACTTGTTGTTTTGGCCGTTACATATATTTTTGAAAATTTTAAGGTGGCAAGTTAAGGTTGGTTGATAAAGAGTGATGAAGGATTATATGTCTGTGGCGAATTGGTTGGGTCTCTTCACTGTTCATTTCCAGACATTCTTGTGTTTTTGTTTTTTTTAAAGAGAGGTCAGATTTTTCGTATGAATATATATGTTAGGCCATACTTGAATCACGAGATGATTGTCAAATAATTGCAGCTGAGTTGCGGACAAGACATGGAAAATTGTGGAAAAGTAATAATGGACCTTTATTAATTGTGTTAATTTGGAAAAGCCCGAGAAGACCTATTTGTTTAAGAAAAATTTGCTGGAATGATATAAACACTCAAGTATTATATTATGCCTGCTAATTTTTTTTGATAACCAGACATTTTGCTGCAACTATATTACAGTCAGTAATGTCCAGGACTCTGGCTGTCAGCTGCCTGGGCTGACAGTGGGAGCCCCGCCATGTGTGGGGCTGACAGCAGGACCCTGGGCTCCCACTATCAGCCCCAGAAGGCTGATGGCCAGAACTCCCGTTGTCAGCCCCACGCTCTCAGCACCGCCTGGCTGACAAAATTGCTGTGGAAGCTTAATATTGCGGGATCCGCAATTGCTGCAGTATTGTGAATTAATTAGGGACTTATATACATAATATATACACAAACAGACACTAGGAGTTAATTGGACTCCAGTGAAACATGGTTTCAATTTTCCACTCTTTTTAAACAAAGATTTTGTTGAGGATTATATGTAAATGGATATCTCTTCATTGCCCCAGAATGCCAGTCTTTAATATGGCGATGTAAAATGTTAACATTATATTAAAATATTATGAGAAGAGATTCTGAGTACAAGTGGCCTGCTTCTAATCCCACTTGATATGCACCAGTAACTTCACTGACGTATACGGAAGTTAAGTAGATGTCTGCTGAAGCAAGAATAGACTTTAACATTTGCTAACATTTTGCGACACTTTCAGAATACCAGGACCTAATAATTTGTAACATTTTACTTTTTTAATTGAAGCTATTTTAGACTAATAGGAAGGCAATATTAGTACCCAGGCTTAGGAACCTCCTCTTATTTCATGTGTTTTTAAAAATAGATGCTTGTACAATTAATGTAAATTGGACTATATTTGCTTGATATATTTAGTCCACAATCACTGGTTGGTGTCAGTTATATTCTTTCTTTTTATGACACCATTCTCATCTTGGCAAATGCATTTACTGCAAAATATTCTGTAAAAGCCAATAATGCATTATAAAAAAACATATCAAGAATAAATTGCAACCAGTCAAAATAAAAACTACACCAGCAGCATACTAGATGCAAATGTTATGACAGACATTCTAAAATACTTAAATCTTCAAAATCTGAGTAGTATACATGACACTGTATAGAAGAGGTGGTATTCTGTAACTTTTGTTAAATGACGTAGAGATCGTAGAGGACATGAATTTTAAGTGGAGCAAATTCAGATGAAATTATAGCACACATTTAGTAACTGCATAAGCTAAGTAGGCCTTGCTAGATTGGAACAGAGCACTAGTTCATCTACTCTGGCATTCAGCTTCTGGCAGTGACCGTCTTGGAGGGAAGAATTCTTCTTCCTCCAAATCCCGGTTCTCCAACTCATATATTTAGCCATTTATGCATCCCTGTATGTAGAATGAGTGTGGATGATTCCTTGCTGATCCTTGTAGGCAATCTGTTTTGTGTTCTAATGCATACGGTCTGTTGCTATTATTTCCACAGCTTGCAAAACTATAAATAATTTCAAGATCAACTGTTGGATATAGCTTCATATAATACTCACATTTGATTATGAATAAAAATATGTAAATATATTCTACTGGGTTAATGAACTAGAAAGGTTTCTTCATAATAACACAATATTTTCTTTCAGAGTGGTAGCCGTGTTAGTCTGAATCAGCAAAAAGAACGAGGAGTACTTGTGGCACCTTAGAGACTAACAAATTTATTTTGGGCATAAGCTTTCGTGGGCTAAAACCCACTTCATGGGATGCATGCAGTGAAAAATACAGTAGGAAGTAGGAAAAGTAGGAAAAATACAGTAGGAATATATACACAGAGAACATGAAAAAATGACTGTCTGGTTTGGCCAATGTACATGGCAGAGGGGCATTGCTGGCACATGATGGCACATATCACATTGGTAGATGTGCAGGTGAATGAGCCTCTGATGGTGTGGCTGATGTGATTAGGTCCTATGATAGTGTCCCTTGAATAGATATGTGGACAGAGTTGGCAATGGCTTTGTTGCAAGGATAGGTTCCTGGGTTGGTGTTTTTGTGGTGTGGTGTGTGGTTAAGAACATAAAGAATATAAGAATGGCCATACTGGGTCAGCCCAAAGGTCCATCCAGCCCAATATCCTGTCTACCGACGGTGGCCAATGCCAGGTGCCCCAGAGGGAGTGAACTGAACAAGTAATGATCCAGTGATCTCTCTCCTGCCATCCATCTCCACCCTCTGACAAACAGAGGCTAGGGACACCATTCCTTACCCATCCTGTCTAATAGCCATTAATGGACTTAACCTCCATGAATTTATCCAGTTCTCTTTTAAACCCTGTTATATTCCTAGCCTTCACAACCTCCTCAGGCAAGGAGTTCCACAGGTTGACTGTGTGCTGAGTGAAGAAGAACTTCCTTTTATTTGTTTTAAACCTGCTACCATTGCTGGTGAGTATTTGCTTCAGGTTGGGGGGCTGTCTATAAGCGAGGACTGGCCTGTCTCCCAAGATCTGTGAGACTGAGGGATTGTCCTTCAGGATAGGTTGTAGATTCTTGATGATGCGCGGTCTGGCAAGCTGCTTTGTGCAGATGGACACTTGCAACTGCTTCAAGCTTCACTGACTTGAACTTGACTCTTTCAGGTACAGGGGTTTGTTTATGTGGATCAAAACCTATAAGGGCCAAATTGTGATCTCAGTAAAGATCTTGCTAATTTATGTTAGGTGCTAAGTGCCTTTGCAAAGTGAAGAGAATCTTCTTCTCCCATTGATTTCCATGAGAGCAGTCAATTAGACCTTTGCAGGGGGCACTCTTCACATTAGAGAATCATCCCCGGAAAATTTCAGAAATTATTATAACCTTGGATACATTTAAAAATGTATTTAGGTCGGCAGTGCATAAATAGAAAATTAAGGGCTTAATCCTGTGAGTTGCCAAGCATTCTAAAAAGGTACTGAGCATCAACTTCCATTGTAGCTGAAGTGAACTGAAGGTGCTTGGGGAGATACTGAAAATCTTTCATGATTGGGCTGTACATTTGCAATGTTTTCAGAAATAGTTACACTTGTCAGTAGTCTAATAAATTCTCTGCATTATGTTATGTCTGCATCGTAGGATCTCACAGTGCTTTGTAAACACTAGTTTATTCTCCTATTCCTGTGATGTAGCAAGTAGTATGTTATTCCCACAGGCACAGAGAAGGAAAGTGCCAGTGGTAGACTTGGAATTAGAATTTGGGAGGTCCTGGCTCCCGGATGCATTCACAGTCCACTAGTGCTTTATTGCTTTGTAAGCCAAGATGCCTGTGGTAATATTTTGCCCGTATTGTTTGACCCTCATGTGGCTCTTTATGGTTATGCATGTGTCTTTTGTAGAGTCAAACTGGTATTTTCCTGTTCAGTTTTGTCAACTCTCATGGATTTGGTCCCTGCTACAAGCAGAGTTGTGATGACATGAAGAATTCTGGTTGTCACACAATTTTTGGGAAACGAAAGACATAGAGCAAGACACTGGCCACCTCGCACTGTTCCTCAGACCTTCTTGTCAACTGCTGGAAATGGTCCACCTTGATTATCACTACAAAAGGTCCCCCCCCCCCCCCCCCGCTCTCCTGCTGGTAATAGCTCACCTTAAGTGATCACTCTCGTTACAGTGTGTATGGTAACACCCATTGTTTCATGTTCTCTGTGTATATAAATCTCCCCACTGTATTTTCCACTGAATGCATCCGATGACGTGAGCTGTAGCTCACGAAAGCTTATGCTCAAATAAATTTGTTAGTCTCTTAGGTGCCACAAGTCCTCCTTTTCTTTTTGCGAATACAGACTAACACGGCTGCTACTCTGAAACCTGTCATAAAATGTCCTGTAGTCTAGTGAAAGGTGCATTAAACTGCAAGCCCAGACAGCACGAGTTCTACTCCCAGCTTTTCCTCTGACTGCTGTTGACATTTCTGTGTCCTTCACATCACTTGTTGTGAACCAAGGTTTCATGCCTTGGGGGGTAGCTATCATTAACCAGTTTCAGAGAGCAGATAAGTGATAGCTTGCATTGCAGGTAGAGCTGGGAATAGACCTCAGGCCTCTAATGTTACAGAGTCCGAGTCCCCCACTTTGCCACATAATGCTTTCAGAAGGAGCACAGCAAATTAGATCTTTCTGTATCCCACATTAATACAGTGTGGCTCTATGCCACCTTTTAGCTGCTAGACCACATAGAGATTTATTGCTCTGTTCCCATGGTAAGAGAACTAGTTCTTTAGATAAAATGGTAGAGACTCTGGTTTTTACATCCAGAGCTCTTGGGTTCAGTCCCCACAGATGACTCAAGTAGGAGTGTTGTTACGTTTGGCTATGATGTCTGTAACCACTAGACCATAATCCGCTGTCAGTGCTAGGAATAGGAACCAAGCATCCTGCTGCCCAAGCATTCCACTGTTGAGTCACAAACACATGTGTGGCCCGCTGGCAAGATGTGTGTGGTCTCTCCCTGTATGGGCTGGGCTACATAGAAGATAACAGCATGTTGTTCTCTCCCACCCACCCCCTTACTCAAGTTACTCCTATAACTAAAGTGGAAGTGGTTTGTGCTGTGGATCTGAAGGTTATGGATTCAAATCCTGCTGATGACATATGTGGAGGTAAAAAACCACACACACGTGTACAAGTCAGTGTAACTTGACCCTGCAAAGCATTGTATTTAGAAGCAAATTTGGTTATTGTGCAAATGTTTGTTTTAGTGTTGCATTTTTATTATTTGTATTTGGTTACAGGCAGTTGTCCCTTTTAAGAATAGTGTTTGGCTGACTGACAGCAATGTGCGGGAGATTTTGTGTGTGTCATGAGAGTGGAAGACCCAGTGTGTTCAAGCTCTAAGAAGGCCAGAACTTGATTTCGTAAACTTACCTTTCCAGAAAGTCAGCCTCATTTTTGAAGGACTAACGTTAGTGCTTGTGAGGGACTGCTAATGAGCTATACTGCCTTTTGCCTGTAGGTCACCAGTGTGAATTGTGCCCAGCTCAGCAGGGATTAAAAGTTGTTCCCATCAATGGATATTTAATAGCTCACGTGAGAGGAGTCTGACAGGTCCCCGTTCCAGTTCCCATGTCACAAATTCACTACTATGCTTTGCACTAGAGTAGAACCTCTTTGGGGCAGGGACTGTCCCTGCTATGTGTTTGCACAAAGATTGACAATGGGACCCGTGTCCGGTGAGGATCCTGTAGCACGGGCCAAAATCACATTACTTTGTAAGTTTGCAAGAACTGGCAACATCAGTGTCATGCGTGTATTGGGAGAGGGAGTTCAGAAGACGACAAAAAACACGTTTAAGCTTTAAAAAGATCCTTTTTTTTTTTTGCCCTTATGTGTTTTTGGATTTGACTTATGCGTTTTGAACTTTGATATTGGTAATAGTGCATACTTTGTCTGGTGTTGCACAGAACAAACAAAGCTGCCCCGTTACAAGCGTGGTCCTCACTGTAAAGCAGTGTTGAGCCTTCCTAGCAGCCAGAAAGGGGGATAAGAGAGGACTGTGTTAGTTTAATTACAGAGACCATTGTATGGTGCCTTAACATTTTGTTGGAAAAGTTTTTGTGAGATGTCGCATCAATACACGATGACCTTGAGTCATGAGGATTGCACAACACAAGGTAATGTTGGAGTGTTGCATTGTAACTGTGGTAATTCCATTTCATGACAAACTGCTTCCCCAGGGCGGGATTACACTGGTGTAAATAATAAAAATAGAAATGACCCATAACTGAAAGTTCTAATCATAATGTTTAATCTTAATTGTAACACATACTGGATAAATTGTCATTAGAAACAAATTAGCTGGGCTGACCTGCATTACACTGTCTTTTTTCAACTTCTATATCTGTGGTACTTCGTAAATTTCGTTTTGAAATAGTTTTTGCAATGAGTTCTGTTAACTTGTGAGAAATTGCTAAACAGGAAAGCAGGAAGTGATGTGCTGCCAGCACTGGAGTTCACTAAAGGGGATATTTATATAAATTATTTATTTAAAATAACCGTTTCCTGCAATCGTTCTTAAAATAATAAAATAAATCACGGTTTACTTTGTCTAAATTTTTACCCCTTATTTTGAAGGGAGTTTGTTTTTTTCAAATGATCACCTAAAAATATGGAAGTACGTTATTGCCATTCTGGCTCTGAGTTATCTTTAGGTATAGAAATTAAGATTTAATGAGAAACTACTTCATGCTTGGGTGGCAATATATCTGCCAAACTCCCTGTGCAAAGAGATGTGACTACATCCCTTAAATCTTAGGAGGGGACCAAAGGATCTGAATTTTGAAAAAATATAAAATAATTTATAGTAGTCCTTGGTAATGTCCCCAGGAGCCATGATTGTCTCATCATTTTTATTATAATCTCTTTTAAAATTTGATTTCTCAAGGATTTTGAGCTGTGACAGAGAGTCTTACAAGATTGGAACATGGCATACTAGTTATCAGCTCAGGAAAAGTATTTTCTTTTTTAACAGGAGAAATCCTATTTGATGAACTAATTGGGGATTTAGGAATTTATAAAATCAAAAAGTTCATAAAATTTAACATATCAGAATTACAATATTTATAGTGCATAAAATAATTTATTAATCATCCGGTGACAATGCACATAAGTAATGGTAACTAATGTATACAGTGATGTTTCTTTGTTTGATAGAATTGCTTCTCTTCCCTGCTGCCAAATGGATCAGTCTTTTCAAACCTTAACAGCTACTTGAATATTGGCTGAAGGATTGAAGTCACATTCAGTGGCAGAAAGATGACTTTGGCAGCCGAAAAATGATTTAGATAACTGGCTGTTCATAAGATAGATGCTCATAAAATCGGGGTTCTATTGCTTTTTGCACTTGGGTTATTGAGTTATGAGAATGCTAAAAGGGTTATGTTTAGGTGTTAAAGACGCTTTTTCTCTAACTATAAAAACATTTGGTTTAGCTAAAGTTGGGAAATGATTTAATCTTTGGTATGGGATGGGGGGAATAACATGAGGGAGAAACAACAACATGAATTAATTAATTAGTAATGTCTGTTGTTGAGCATAAGCAACAATATTTGAGAGATAAAGTGTTTGTAATTCAAATAGCAGGCAGTCTCATCAGACATGCCCAATTAAACAAGTGAATATTTTGATTTGTTTTAGCCCTGATCCTGCAAATATTTATGCACTTGTTTAACTTTATTTACATGCTTAGTCTCATTGAGGCCAAGTAAAATATGTGCATAAGTATTTGCAGAATTGGGGCCTTCATGAAATAAATAACGTAGATTAAAAAAAAAAAGAGATTTAGTTGTAAAGAAAATGTAGCTGTAACCTGATCAATTTTGCTCAAAAAAAAAAAAAAAATTACACAGGAAGAGTAATAACTTGGCTCTTGGTATGAAACTTTTTGACAAAGTTACCAACTGCACTTATTCTAAGAAAGGGAAGGAAATAAAAATGGTCATCAGATCAGTTTCCAGATATTCTTTACTTGATTCCCTTGGAGAGAAAAAGGAACATGCACTCGAAATATTTTTTAGGATTATATTTACATGTTAACCACTTAATTAGTACTTAATGTAGCAGCGGCATGTTGCAAAGCTCATCTCAGGTACTGCCCCATGCACCATATTTAAAATGCTGCATGTTCTATGGCCTATCAGCACTAAATATGCTGCCACTGGTCTCTCACAGAAGCTATAGTGGGTATCAGTGGCAAAGAGTTAAATTAAACATCCAGATAGGCTTGAGGAAACATTCAGTTGGGGTAGCCTATGATGTTTTCTGCTAGGTATGCAGGAGAAACTGAGTTATCCCCTATTCTTGAGCTGACGGGGTGGGAGTGCTGTGGTGGCGGCAGGCTGAGCAAATCCTTGTGAAAGGGAATGAGTGAAAAGAGATGGTGGACGACAGAGAAGAGAGGTAGCAAAAGTGGGAGGCAAGCAATCAGAAGAGAAGAATGTGAACTAGAGAGAGAATAGGCAGGAAAAGAAGGGAGACAGATTAGAAGGGGCATCAGAGAACAAGTGAGAGATTGGAAAGAAAAAAGGAAAATCATTTAAGATTCATGCTAAGAAAAATCCACAGAGCCAGGTCTTGGATGTCCTGTGTTACTCTTAATGCAGTAATGGTGGCACGCCACTGAATGCCGATTATAACCTGCTGACTGTATTCTAGGAGGTTAATTACCAGGCAGTAGTATTTGACAATCTACAGCTATATTGTCTGTGGATTTAAACATCAGGAGGATAAAGGATCTCGGGTTTCTGGCTCCAACCTTTTCCGTTGCCCGTTTTTTAATTTGACCTTCAGTAAAAGAGGAAATTACGGGAGTAAAGAAGCAAATGGGAAGGTAAAGACAGTAAGGTGACTGGTAGATGAGAAGGAAATATGTGGGTATTGGAAGGGGAAAGAAGGAGAAAAAGAGGGCTGTTTATGGAATATGGAACATTGTCAGGTGATGTCAGCACCAGGTTGACGGTAGGGTGAGAGTGAGTGGCAATGTTGGGAGATGATTAGGGGACCTGGTAATTATAAATTAAATTCCTGGCAACTGAAAGAGCTTCATAGCTGATAGTAGGCTTGACTGGCAAGGGAATGAGGAGGGGAGGAATTAGCTAGGGAGTGACAGATTTTGTGTGTGTGTGAGAGAGAAAGATAATGATGTTATCTGCCAGTATCATTTTTGTGTTGAAGTTTTTGTGGACCACCAAGGAATTCAGGGCAGCCAGGTATCTTATACTGTGGAAAAGGCCACCTAGAACACTTTCTGATCTGTTCTGCTGTGATGTGCCAGGAAATGGGGAGGCAGCTTGAGATTGGGGTGGGGGTGGTGGTGGTGGAGTGCTGCAGCCCTTTGAAAGAGAAGGGAAGTTTTTCTTTTGTTCCATGTTGTTTAGATGACTCTGAATACTGAGATAGTTATTTTATTAGACCACTAGCACTTGTCTCTTATTAAGATCTTTGGCTCACTGTGAGGATAAAAAATAGCAACCGGTCAATTCACTTTGAAGTCCTACCTTTATTTCCAGTGTTAAAATTGCATAACAGATTCTGTAAGGAATTACCTTAAACGTACACAACTTACTTGTGTCTGTTCTATGGAACCTAATTACAGTGCTTGTTTCTGTAGCACTCCTATTCACATTCATTTCAATTCATTACCAGACTTGGTGACCTAAAGAAAACATGACTTATATCTGCATACTTTGGTTTTTCTTTTGGTGGCAAATTGGCTCTATTTTCTACACATCCTGGTTGTGCTAGGTATCGTCTGCAGTTGACTGTTTTGCCCATTTTTTGCTTCAGTTTGATAGGACAAGTGCCAAAACTTAGAGTTGTGAAATACTATTTTGTTTACCTCCTGTGATTTCTTAGAAATATGTATAATAGTTTCTAAACTGTTAACTTAATAGCACGGATATGTCTTTTTATTTTAAGGAAAAAGATATTCTCTCCTATGTAACTGAACACTGTTGAGCCTGACTCAACTTGTAGTTTGGTGGGAATATATATTTTAGAAAAGCATTCAGTCAAATACCACATTTATTAAGAACAATAATAACAATCTTGGTAACCTTGCATAGTCAAAAGAATAGTCACAGAATAATTGATTGTTTGTTTGCATATTCAAAAGTTGGAGTCTTAGACCCCGATCCTGCAAAGGGGTCCATCTATGAGGAGTCCTACTGAAATACCCTGTGTGAGCATAAGGGTATGTGCTAGCATACAATTTGAAACAATACACAGGATATTAATACAAAGATTTTAAATTCTTAAGCCATAGATTTTTCTGCACCTGTGAATTGTTCTGCATTATGACTTAAACTTGGTTTCTTCCTCTTGTGATTTTATCTGCAAACATTACTTTTATTTGATCATAGCTTTTCTATTTCTCTCTGCAGCTAAATACTAATCTTGATTTCACATCTGGATATTTCAGTGCCTCTGTTCTTGTCATCAGATTGGTGTTTTTGCTATTACAGTTTATTAATGACAATGGAATTCACTGATGATCCTTATTTAAATATAGCATGCTGCTACCTATTGGTCCACAGTAGCACCACTGAGAATAGCATTCCAGTATTATCTTACTCTTATTATAATGTCCTAATGACAGCTTCCTCACACCCGGTGCTGTAGGAGAAAAAACTTGCATCCCTTTCTGATTCCTTGCCTTCTCTCCCATGATAATGATTATGATTTTTATTTATAAAATATATCCTAATACTTTAAGTAGTATTTGGGGACAGATTATTAGCTGATGTAAATTTGGGTTGCTCTGTTGAAGTTAGAGGAACCATAATGATTTACATAAACTGAAGTTCTGGACTAGCCTTTCTCTGAATTTCTTTTAAGTATGTGGTATATTTCTGTAGAGTTTTTGAAAGTGGCAGACTGATCAAATTGTCTAGACTGCTTAGGCAGATGTTTTGAAAGCTGCTTCATGCTACTCTCTGACATACCATAGCTCTGACTTGTGGTAACCATGCTTTGCAAGTCTTGAGTTGCTGAGCAGCAGCGGTTTTGCTAAATCATGCCAAATTATGTTAGGGTTTAGAGAATAAATTTTCACTTGATACTTGAAACAGGTTTGAACTTTGGTCTTCAAAGATGTGAAGTTAATGCAGTAACCTACACTTCAATCCTATATCCTGTCTGATTCAGTAATGACACATCTTTAAGTAAAAAGCTAAAATTCTTACCAAGCTTCCCTCTCTTAATAGTTAAAAAGTTAACACTCTTTTGGACTACAACTTGGTTTTGTGGGGTCCTGAGTAAAATAATGGCTGATGAGCTTTGGGCCAGTTCCTATCATCCACAGAGCACATTGGCAACTGGGCTGTGTCAGGTCAAGATTGCATGCCATTAAGAAGATACTAGAGCATTTTAGCAAGTGGGGGAAGCAGGTCAGTGCACATGTCCTTAATCATAGAATCACAGAATATCAGGATTGGAAGGGACCTCAGGAGGTCATCTAGTGCAACCCCCTGCTCAAAGCAGGACCAATCCCCAACTAAATCATCCCAGCCAGGGCTTTGTCAAGCCTGACCTTAAAAATATCTGAGGAAGGAGATTCCACCACCTCCCTGGGTAACGCATTCCAGTGTTTCACCACCCTCCTAGTGAAAAAGTTTTTCCTAATATCCAACCTAAACCTCCCCCACTGCAACTTGAGACCATTACTCCTTGTTCTGTCATCAGCTACCACTGAGAACAGTCTAGATCCATCCTCTTTGGAACCCCCTTTCAGGTAGTTGAAAGCAGCTATCAAATCCCCCCTCATTCTTCTCTTCTGCAGACTAAACAATCCCAGGTCCCTCAGCCTCTCCTCATAAGTCATGTGTTCCAGTCCCCTAATCATTTTTGTTGCCCTTCGCTGGACTCTTTCCAATTTTTCCACATCCTTCTTGTAGTGTGGGCCCCAAAACTGGACACAGTACTCCAGATGAGGCCTCACCAATGTCGAACAGAGGGGAACGATCACCTCCCTCGATCTGCTGGCAATGCCCCTATGTATACATCCCAAAATGCTATTGGCCTTCTTGGCAACAAGGGCACACTGTTGACTCATATCCAGCTTCTCGTCCACTGTAACCCGTAGGTCCTTTTCTGCAGAACTGCTGCCGAGCCATTTGTCCCTAGTCTGTAATGGTGCATGGGATTCTTCCTTCCTAAGTGCAGGACTCTGCACTTGTCCTTGTTGAACCTCATCAGATTTCTTTTGGCCCAATCGTCTAATTTGTCTGGGGCCCTCTGTGTCCTATCCCTTCCGTCCAGCGTATCTATCTCTCCTCCCAGTTTAGTGTTGTTTAATGTGGGAGGGGAAAGAGGTAAACAAGGATTTTATCAACTAACAGTGGGTGTTAGGCTTGTTGCAGTTAGGAGGGGTTTGGCCCCCTGAAATTCATTTCTCAGGAAGGTGTTTGTGTATTCAGGTTGTGGGAGGGCCATTAGGAAAGAGAAATTCTAACAAGTAGTGAGCCATGCCTAGGGCTTGTCCTCATTGCTGCTTCTAGAGAGCTATTTTGTTTGGAATTCCTACCACACCCCCTTCCAAGTTCCTGTTCCTTTGCAAAAGGTGAAAAATCTTCTGTCTTATCCATAGAACAGTAGTTCATGAGCAGCATGAGTTTATCCACATGCTGTTCCACCAGTGTGCCTCAGCCTGCCCTTGAGGGGCTACCTCCAGTAATCATGAGGTAGCTCAGGGTCTGTGTTTGTTCTGTCTTTGAGCTGGCATGGTGGATGCGATAAATCTGGTGGTTTTCTCTGATGTGGGCTCCTGTCCACTAAGAGCTTGCACTGATGCCACTGACGTACTTCACAGAAGACCAAACTGAACAGACGGTGATCTTTGTTAAGAAAGTTGATGTTTTAACCCCTCACTTCTGGCTTGTTCTCAGACAAAACATAAAAGCAGCGTTGCTGAGGAGACCGTTGGTTAGAGGATTGTGCCTTAGAGAATTTTAGTAACTAATGGTGCTGTGCAGTTACAGGCTCTATGAAGCATTAAGCAGATGAATTCAGTAATCCTGTTGGAGTATCCCTATATTTGAGGCAGGGTCCTACAGCTTTCCCTTTTTACAGAAGACTCTGGAAAATTGATTAGCTGCGATGAAAGCCTTTGCTGCCTGGAACAGTGTGATTTGCATCAAAATGTAGTCTTGGTGACGAGAGAGGATCACATATGTAAGGACAGATGAGTGGTGTTGGGAACAGAATGCCTGCTGTTAATACTGTGTGTGCAGCTCTTAAGGAGCAAACTGGAACACAATTCAAGTTTGTTGTCTGTTCTAAGCCAAAATTGTCCGGATTCATGGATCCCTTCGGAGTCTACTTCATTTATGTGATACACATCCTGCGCTCTAAGACTTTAAATGGTCTGTTGTCTTTGGGGGGGTTCTCGGTTGCAATAACCAAATGTTGTTTTATAGTTTTTATAGGAAATTTAGGTATATATATCATTTGCCCAGCTAACACAAGAAGAGTAGGAACGTGTCTGTGAAATTAAAACACAGTTCCTCATTATTTGGTTATCTCCTGATATAGGCAGGGGTGGTTTTGGCACACATTGCCAAGAATAAGTATAATGGGTGATTCTGCTTCCATCAGTAATACAGTAACAGCTGTGAATGTATGAGGCTCATGATTAACACTGTCGTGCTGTGGGCCAAGTCCGGCCTTATGGCTGAGTTGTGAGTTTTTCACTGATCCTGTGCTCCATGTAATCCTATAAACAATTTAGGGTCAGCATGTAAATTTTTTTTTTTTTTTAAAAGAGGATGGATCTGTCTTGATCCTAGAATGCTCCACGGGACAGATGGGACTGCAGTTTTGTGGAGTATTTCTCCAAATCTAAAAGGGTATTTTGAAAATGCATTGCACTGTGTAGTGTTCTGCATGTTGGACTATTCTATTTTATGATGTGTGTTTATATTTTAAAACTTCCTTTTATGTTTGGAGATGTGCAATAACCCTGATGGTCACAGCCCCGTTCTGCTCCCTTGAAGAACTATTATAACATTTAGAGTTGGTTGAAAATTTTTCGATGGAACAGTTTTTGGTTGGAAAATGCTGTTTTGTTGAAATGTTTCCTGGGAATTAGAGCTGTCGATTAATCGCAGTTAACTCACGCAATTAACTAAAAAAAAATTAATTGCGATTAATCGCTGTTTTAATCACACTGTTAAACAATAGAATACCAGTTGAAATTTACAAAATATTTTGAAAGTTTTTCTACATTTTCATATATATTGTATTCTGTGTTGTAATTGAAATTAAAGTGTATATTATTTTTTATTACAAATATTTTCACTATAAAAACGAGAATCAAAAGAGTTTTCCAATTCATCTCATACAAGTAATGTAGTGCAATCTCTTTATCATGAAAGTGCAATTTACAAATGTATATTTTTTTTGTTACATTACTGCACTCAAAAACAAGACAATGTAAAACTTCCGAGTCTACAATTCTGCTCAGTGCTACTTCTTGTTCAGCCAATCGCGAAGACAAACAAGTTTGGTTCAATTTCCAGGAGATAATGCTGCCCTCTTCTTATTTACAATGTTACCAGAAAGTGAGAACAGCCATTTGCACGGCATTTTTGTAGCTGGAATTGCAAGATATTTACATGCCAGATATGCTAAACATTCATATGTTCCTTCATGCTTTGGCCACTGTTCCAGAGGACATGCTTCCATTCTGATGATGCTCGTTAAAAAAATAATGCGTTAATTAAATTAGTGACACAATTCTCCCCCAAGGAGTTCAATGTTCCCTGCTCTGTTTTACATACATTCTGCCATATATTTCATGGTCTAGCAGTTTCAGATGATGACCCAGCATGTTGTTCATTTTAAGAACACTTTTACTGCAGATTTGACAAAACGCAAAGAAGGTACCAATTTGAGATTTCTAAAGATAGCTTCGGCACTCGACCCAAGGTTTAAGAATCTGAAGTGCCTTCCAAAATCTGAGAGGGATGAGGTGTGGAGCATGCTTTCAGAAGTGTTAAAAGAGCAACATTCCAATGTGGAAACTACAGAATCCGAATCACCAAAAAAGAAAATCAACCTTCTGCTGGTGGCATCTGACTCAGATAATGAAAATGAACATGCATTGGTCCTCACTGCTTTGGATTGTTATGGAGCAGAACCCGTCATCAACATGGACCCATGTCCCCTGGAATGGTGATTGAAGCATGAAGGGACATATGAATCTTTAGTGCATCTGGCACATAAATATCTTGCGATGCTGGCTACAACAGTGCCATGAGAATGCCTGTTCTCACTTTCAGGTGACATTGTGAACAAGAAGCAGGGAGTGGTATCTCCTGTGAATGTAAACAAACTTGTTTGTTTGAGTGACTGGCTGAACAAGAAGTAGGACTGAGTGGACTTTCAGGCTCTAAAATTTTACATTGTTTTATTTTTGAATGCAGTTTTTTTTGTAAGTTCTTACAAAATATAGTAAGTCTATATTTGTAAGTTCAACTTTCATGATAAAGAGATTGCACTACAGTACTTGTATTAAATTAATTGAAAAATACTATTTCTTGTTTTTTTACAGTGCAAATACTTGTAATAAAAATAAATATAAAGTGAGCACTGTACAGTATGTATTTTGTGTTGTAATTGAAATAAATGTAGAAGACATCCCAAAATATTTAAATAAATGGTATTTTATTATTGTTTAACAGTGCGATTAATCACATGAGTAATTGCGATTAATTTTTTTCATCATTTGACTATTGGGACTGCTTCTATTTCAATGACATCTTTGAGAGAAAATTTTGAATTGATTTGAAACTGAAATACAGGATTTGATTTTGACTTTCATGTTAAATTTTGGCTTCCATTATATTCATGTTTTGCGTTTATCAAAATGCAGAATTTTGATAAGTTAGTTTTGATGTTTCTGAACTGAAATTGTTTTGAATTTCTGTCATATGCAAAATTTTAAAATTTAGACTTTTTGCCCTAATTCAGGATGAAAACAAATTTCAAAATGTTATTTTCTTGCAGGATGAAATTCCATTTTCTGACCACTCTAGTAACATAGAAGCATGGCTGCTTCTTAACCTTTCCTCTTCCTGTTATTTTAAAATAGTTTACATTTTTTTGATAAGATCAGGTGATTTTATCTTATTAGATGTGTCTAGAAGCCCAGATGGGCTTTTCTGATAGCAGCATCTGTGGTCTGTGACTAATTGGAGGTGCTGCTCTGACAAGGTTTGGTTTTTTGGTTGATGTTTTCTTATCTCTACCTCTCCATTCTTGGTTTTGACTCATCTCTGTGTTAGCTGTATGTCCTGCTATCTGTCTCTTCCTCCTACTTTATTTTTACTGTCTCTAAACCCCTCTCTACCAGGTATTCACCCCCCTCCCCCGCTTCGATACACCTATTTCCTCTTTTCTACATTCCCTTTCTTCCCTGATGCTATTCCTTTGTTTTCAGCTATTTTCCCTTCCCTGTTGTCTCCCTCTTTACAGTTCCTGTTGGCCTCAATAGGGAATGTGTCTCTGCAAATCCTCTAAAAGCTGTTTTTCTGTATTGGTGAGAATGTTAGAAAGGAAGGACCTACTAGGTGATCTGTATATAGAAACACTGAACAATGAGATTTAAAGGGACAATGCAGAGCGTGAGCAGAACTTGTATGACAGCTTCTCTTCCTTTTTAGTGAGGTTCCTTTACATGCCCCATCAGCCATGAGTGGTGCTTATAGACATGAAAGTCCTGCACTCCTGTTGTGGGAGGTGAGATCAGACTTGGTATCTTCCATCAGACTATGGGGTAGAAACTCAGGGTTCCAAGGAATAGCTTGCTTTACTTGTGTTTAAGGTGCTCTTAAATAGCTATCAGGTCCCCCCCAGAAGTAGCCACATTTCAGTGAATGAAGTGATTCTTGTGTAAATAGTTTTGTGAAGCACTTTGAAATCCTTAAGAATGAAAAGAACTATCTAAATCTATGTTTATTATAATTAGTAGGATATGATGTAGAAGCATCACTGCTATGTGTTTGGCTCCTGTCTTCACAGAGAACCTTAAAAAAATCGCACTGTGTTGGGGACCCAAACAATAATACCACTGGGAAGGGGATGAAAGAGGTAGAGAGAACAGTAAATAATAGAACGTGCTTAGTTTGTGTGGAATTGTATTTGGTAGTTTCTGCTGGCTGTTGATCCACTTATCTATCACAGTTAGTTAGACTGGTAGCAGAAAGATACTTAGAAATAAAACTTTGCCCTGAAGTTTGGCTTCTCTCACCCTCATTTGAAAATGTATTTGGGGATAAGGAAAGGAAGAACAGAGTAGAATTTCCCTTCCTTCCCACATCGGAAAATGAAGTTAGCCCTGCCTGTGGTAAGATTACACACACAGTTTTCAGTCTGGATACAGACTAGAACCACAACAAAATAACTCCAGTGCCAGAAAACAGCCTTGGAACTGGCGCAGTGGTAGTATTTTCTAATGACAAATGTAAATCAAAGAGAGGAAAAAATCAGATAGCATTAGGAAAGCTAATAGAAATTCTCCTTTGTTTCAGAATCTTTAGAGACCATTTCTACCACCATTCAAGTAGCTATTGGCTACCTTCTGCCTAAAGGTATCAGCCTCCACGGCAGCAAGACAACAATATGCTGGACTTGAGAAATGAAAAATAAATCCACTGTTGCAATATAAAAAGGAACCTTCCCTGCCTTCTTTCACCCTTAAAAATGTTCTTCTTTTTCATTCTTGCTGGAGCCATAGCTTCCTGTGGCAGTGGAGAGTGGTACTGTGACTGTATGTGGGTGAAGTAGCGTTCCTGGGCCTTCAAAACCACAGTCATAAGAACACATACCATAAAATTCTAAAGTCTCAAAGTGAGAATATTAGGCATAGTGTCTCTAAATTTCTCTAAACTGTTACTGTTGCTAGAGCAGAACCTTGCTAATTCCCACTCAAAACTGGGACAGTGTCCTTTTTTTTTTAACCTCCTCAGTCCACATGCCTTATCTGGGTCAAAACTCACCCCCTTTCCAGAGTTTTGACTGTTTTAAGCAACAATAGGACAATGTAAAGACCAGTCCAAGTTTTCTCGCTAGGCTTGGCTGCACCTCTGGTTCCTCGTCAAGAGCTGGTCAGCCACCCATTAGTACCATGGAGACAAACTCTCTCAGTTTGCACAGCAGCTCTCTGAAGCCTGTTTCCTCCAGCTGGAGGGCTCTCTCTGTGGGTTTGCTATTGCTGGCAGGTGTTTCAAGGAGGGCTCAGAAGGCAACTTCAGCCCATGTGTTGAGGACAGACCATTTACAACTACTTGGTTTGCAAGTGGTTAAAGTTAAACAACAATTTACAGTGAATCCTGGAAGCTGTCTCCATATGTGGAAATCCCACTGATCAACTCCATTACCTCCTGACCTCACACATCACTTCTCTTATCCACTCCTTCAATTTCCTCCTTAAACTCTCACTCTACTTAGGCTTCTTCCTCTCACAGTGCAAAGATGTTGTGGTCTCTCATCCTTAAAAAGTTCACCCTTGACTCCTTCTACCTTATAACTACCACTTTCACCTCTAAACTCATTTAAAAGTATCCTCTACTACTATTGCCTTGAGTTCCAACCCTCCAAATCTATCCTGGATTCCCTCTAATCTGGCCTTCCCTCTTCTCCCCTCCCCTCAAGCTGCTGTCACCAAGATCTCTTCTGACTCCACTGTGGCTGGATCTCCGGGCCTCTCTTCCAACTCCACTGTTTTTGGCCTTTTGGCTGCTGACAAAAATAAGGCTAACACCTCATGATGTGCTAAGACCAGAGTGTGAGGGTTGTCTTTCAGCTTTAATCCTTTAATCCTTACATTAATATTTACAAAAGTTTTAGTCAGATCCTTAATATTAGCTGTCGTCATTTTAAATTAATTTAACGGGTGATGGAATGGATCACTTGTTGATTACCTGTTCATTCCCTCTGGGGTACCTGGCATTGGCCACTGTTGGAAGACAGGATACTGGGCTAGATGACCTTTGGTCTGACCCAGTATGGCCGTTCTTATGTAATTATTATTTATATATATATTTTACCCCAAGTAAATACAGGTCAAGAATGGCCATGCTATTTTTACTCAATTTTTATAGATTAATGCTGTGATACATATGCCCTGAGACTGCTGCACTCATTTTCCAACATATCATGTAGCCTTAGGCTAGCTTACTATTGCTTTCCTATTCTGTAGATATTCTATTTACAAATGGGCTAGGTTTTGGGTATGCCATTGTGAAAATGTTTTTGCTCACTGAGGTGTGCAATTGCACTGTGGAAGTATAACATTGTATAAGTATAACGTTGTATAAGGGGACATGCTGGATACATTGTATATGAGAGGGCATGCCAAAACATGTTACAAAATATCTGAGGGCGCACACGTAGGGACAGTTAGCTTTTGAATGGAGAAGCAATTAAGATAGAGACAGCACGTCTAAGAAGCAGGCATCAGAATGGAAGGTGTGAAGGGCAATTAGTTAAGTTAACTGGAAGCTGTTAAAGGAGATTGTTAAGGGTGGCAGGTAATTGAAGATACGTGACTGGTCTCAGGGATCTCGAAGGGTGGTGACTAAAATCTTTTTCTTCTTTTGTCTGTAACTTCTCTGTAACTTGTTCTCCAAAAAAACTGTATAAATTAAGAGACACAAGCCCCACTCGGGGGGCTCACTTCTAAATGTATTAGCAGAGCACCTTTGCTAATAAAACAGAGTGGTCTGATAAATTGTGAGTCTGAGTCAAACTTTGACAGCACCTTACTTCACACTTAAAATGTTCTTTGAAAATACTGATTTGAGTGAAAGTTCCTTAATATTACAAGACAAAACAGCCCTGGAAGTGCTGGGGAAGGATTAATACACCTGCAATGGCCAAATACTTGTTTTTCAAACTAAGAAAAAAAATATTTGGTTTATGTCTGACTATATGGTATTAACACTAAGACACCACAGTCTAATGTGCATTAGAATAACTTAAGGCCTTATTTGGAGAGAGGGTGAGACCCTTCAAGAATGAAAAGGAGTGGAGAGATTGTGGTTGGTACCTTCACCTTTCTCAGGCTGACTTCAGGAATGGCCATGGCCAATCATCCATCAAACTTCAAGTATTCAAGTTATCACTGGTTGATTAAAGGAAGAGACATCTGTTCCTTATGATAGCCAGGAAAGTGCATGTCTTTGCATTAGGAGATCAGTGGACTTCCTATGCAGGGTCAGTAATATTTCCTATCCTCTTCAGGTTGGGCAGAATCTCAGACTTGTTGTTCAGGGGTAGAATGAAATATTTATATTAGTGCTGCCTGCACCGCTGTCAAAGAATCAGAAATGTCCTCCAATTACGGGGCTTAATTGTCTTACGCAGAGGGAATTTCTTCTTGAATTGGGTTCTAGAGCTTCATTAGAAGCAGAATATCTAGAAGGGACTTTTCTGATGCCAAACCAGGATTCATTACAGTAGCAGAACTACTTGAGATAAAAGTATTAAGTTATTTGACTCATTACACATTAACTCAGTACTAGTGTTGTTGTAAACTCCTCAGGAGTGAGCACATGTTACCCCAACATAAATATGATTTGATTGTACTCTAGAGAGTTATAAGCTTTACAAATCTGGCAGGAGGTTAAAAATATTTCCAGCTGACCACACTTAGTGACTAATGGAAGGAAGTAAAGTCATCCATCATTACAGATACCATCCAGTGCTTATCCAAGCTGATGTTATCCGATAACATCCAAGTATTGTTTTTCTTAAAGTAAGTTATGTGTGGTTATACTGATGAGTGCTGGTTGCTGCAGTGAGAGGATGGTGGTGGTGGGGAAGCAGTGGGTAGTGATAGGGAGTACAAAAGGTGGAGATTGCCCATTCTGCTGTGCACTCTACTCCCCTGTCCCTGTGGAACTCCTTCCACAGGTACTCTGTAGGGATTGGCTTCTGCAAATCCTGATTTGCATAATTTATTGCTGGCAGTATGAATTTAACATACACAGGTTCCCCCCCACCTGAAGGAGTTGTTTCCTTCTCCAAGGGGAGGTTTGAGGGCACTGGCAGGTGGGGAGGCATTGGCAGCATGCATGGCTGCTGGAAGAGCTTGCCAAGGAAACATGTAAAGGTGTGTAGGGGTTCCCATGAAAAGATCAGCATAGATATTGGGCGATCAAGAGGTCACATTTACAGGATCCATCAGTTTAGTGTGTTGGGAAAGGATTAATACACCTGCAATGTGAGAGAGAGACACCCTTCTGTACCCTCTCTATCAGGGAATAATGAATCAGAAATGCTAATGTTAGAATTAGTGAATGTTAAGGGGATAGTATTAGTGAATTTCTTAAATTAATTAAGTAGCATATTAAAGCCACTAATAGAAAACTACTTGCTTCTAAAAACAAATTTTATGGCCTGACCAAACGTTTCCTGAACCACAACCATGTAGCTACAACACAGTTTGAAAAAAAATTAGGGCTGTCAGTTAATCGCAGTTAACTCATGCGATTAATTACAATTTTTTAACTGCGATTAAAAATATTAATCGCGATTAATCACACTGTTAAACAATAGAATACCAATTGAAATAGATTGAGTATTTTTGGATGTTTTTCTGCATTTTCAAATATATTGATTTCTATTACGACACAGAATACAAAGTATACAGTATTCACTTTATATTAGTTTTTATTACAAATATTTGCACTGTAAAAATGATAAAAGAAATGGTAGTTTTCAGTTCACCTCATACCAAGTACTGCAGTACAATCTCTACTGTGAAAGTGTAACTTACAAATGTAGATTTTTTTTGTTACATAACTGCACTCAAAAACAAAACAATGTAAAACTTTAGAGCCCACAAGCCCTCTCAGTCCTACTTCTTGTTCAGCCAATCACTAAGATAAACAAGTTTGTTTACATTTACAGGAGATACTGCTGTCTGTTTCTTATTTACAATTTCACCTGAAAGTGAGAACAGGCATTCACATGGCACTTTTGTAGCCAGCACTGCAAGGTATTTACATGCCAGATATGCTAAACATTCCTATGCCCCTTCATGCTTCTGCCACCATTCCGGAGGACATGCTTCCATGCTGAAGATGTTGGTTTTAAAATATAGTGAGTTAAATTTGTGACTGACCTCCTTGGGGGAGAATTGTATGTCTTCTGTTTTATACCTGCATTCTGCCATATATTTCATGTTATAGCACTCTTTGAGAATGACCCAGCACGTGTTGTTTGTTTTATGAACACTGTCACCGCAGATTTGACAAAATGCAAAGAAGGTACTAACATAGCTTCAGCACTCGCCCCAAGGTTTAAGAATCTGAAGTGCCTTCCAAAATCTGAGAGGGACAAGGTGTGGAGCATGTTTCAGAAGTCTTAAAAGAGCAACATTTCGATGCGGAAACTACAGAACCCAAACCACCAAAAAAAGAAAATCAACCTTCTACTGGTGGCATCTGACTCAGATGATGAAAATGAACATGTATCGGTCTGCTCTGCTTTGGATTGTTATCGAGCAGAACCTGTCATCAGCATGGATGCATGTCCTCTGGAATGGTGGTTGAAGCATGAAGGGACATACGAATCTTTAGTGCATCTGGCATGTAAATACCTTGCAATGCCGGCTACAACAGTGCCTGTTCTCACTTTCAGATGACATTGTGAACAAGAAGCGGGCAGCGTTATCTCCTTCCAATGTAAACAAACTTGTTTGTCTGAGCGTTTGACTGAAGTAGGACTGAGTGGACTTGTAGGCTCTAAAGTTTTACATTGTTTTATTTTTGAATGCAGGCTTTTTTTGTACGTAATTCTTTATTTGTAAGTTCAACTTTCAAGATAAAGAGATTGTACTACAGTACTTCTGTTAGGTGAATTGAAATATATTATTTTGTTTGTTTTTTACACTGCAAATATTTGTAATAAAAATAAATATAAAATAAGCACTGTACACTTTGTATTCTGTGTTGTACATTTTGAAATACATTGATTTCAATTACAAGACATACAAAATATTAAATAAATGGTATTTTATTATTGTTTAACAGTGTGATTAATCGCGATTAATTTTTTTAATCGCTTGACAGTCCTAAAAATATATATTCTAATCACTTTGCACTTTGCCTGTTGTAATCTCCTCTCTTCCCTTGATTCTAGCAACCTCGTCCCCCCTCAAATCCATTCAAAATCTTGCTGCGAAAATCATCTTCTTGTCTCGTTGCTCTGACTACAGCATCTCCCACTTTAAGTCCCTCTACTGGCTCCCTTTCTTCCAGTGCATTCTTCCTCTCATTTTTGTGTACAGAACCTCAATAATTTAGTCCTGTCTATCTGACCCGTTAACTTGTTGCAAGGTTGATTCATGCCTTTGTGCTGCCAATGATGCCAGTCTCAGTTATCCACTTCTCCAACAGGCATATTCATGCTTTTTTCCATGCTGCCCTTTATGAGTGGGGGAAAAGCTATGAGGCAAAATCTGCAAAGCCACAAGCTTGTCCTTCTTTACATCACTCCTCAAAACTCGACTCTTCCTTAATCTATACAGGAAACTAAAACCTGATAATGGATAGGCAGGGGAAAAGCTGTGATTGCTACTACTCACTGGTTAAGAGTTGCACACATCTTATTTTTGTTACCCTGTTTCCCCCACCCCAACTGGCTTACTTGTCTCATCCACCTGTTCTGTCTTGTCTTTTGTAGATTGCAAGCTTTTTGGGGAGGGACTATCAAGTACTATGTTTGTATAGCACCTAGTGTAATGTTAAATAATAATCAATGGATGCAGTGTTGTTATAGCTATGTTGGTCTCAGGATATTAGAGAGAAAAGGAGGGTGAAGTAATATCTGTTATGAATTTTATTATGAAGTTGGTCCAATAAAAGATATTACCACACCCCCTTTTTTCTCTAATAATAATCAGTGTCAGAATGGCAAAGGCGATTTAAGACATTTTTATAGCTTAGCTTCAAATTTAGCACACAATACATTTTACAAAGGTCCTAAGAGATCATTTGTATTAGAATTTTAATATTATGTAGCTTATAATTTTAATATACTGGGAGTTTTTCAATTATTCAAGTGATGTTGAAAGTTGATTAGTATGTTGATAGTATGATCAACTAAGTTTCATTTATGAAAGGGACACTGTTGACTTGAATTTTGGTTTTTGATAGAGCACCCTTGAAATTGTTTAGAAATTTTAAGTGTTACTAGTAACAATAGGAGATAACAAAATTTCAGATAGCTGGTAGGGCTCTGAAGCGATTAAAAAAAATTAATCGCAATTAATCACGCTGTTAATAATAGAATGCCATTTATTTAAATATTTTTCAATGTTTTCTACATTTTCAAATATAGTGATTTCAATTACAACACAGAATACAAAGTGTACAGTGCTCACTTTATATTTATTTTTTGTTGCAAATATTTGCACTGTAAAAACAAAAGAAATAGTATTTTTCAATTAATCTAATACAAGTACTGTAGTGCAATCTCTATAACATGAAAATTGAACTTACAAATAAAGAATTATGTACAAAAAACCCCCTGCATTCAAAAATAAAACAATGTAAAACTTTAGAGCCCACAAGTCCACTCAGTCCTACTTCTTGTTCAGCCAGTCACTCAGACAAACAAGTTTGCTTACATTTGCAGAAGATAATGGTGCCCGCTTCTTGTTTACAATGTCACCTGAAAGTGAGAACAGGTGTTTGCACGGCACTGTTGTAGCCAGCATCACAAGATATGTACGTGCCAGATGCGCTAAAGATTCATATATCCCTTCATGCTTCAACCGCCATTCCAGAGGACATGTGTCCACACTGATGACGGGTTCTGCTCGAAAACTGTCCAACTGTGCAGTCCAACACATGTTCATTGTCATCATCTGAGTCAGATGCCACCAGCAGAAGGTTAATTTTATTTTTTGGTGGTTTGGGTTCTGTGGTTTCCACATCAGAGTGTTGCTCTTTTAAGTCTTCTGAAAGCATGCTCCACACCTCATCCTTTCAGATTTTGAAAGGCACTTCAGATTCTTAAATCTTGGGTCGAGTGCTGTAGCTATCTTCAGAAATTTCACATTGGTATCTTCTTTGCATTGTGTCAAATTTGCAGTAAAAGTGTTCTTAAAACGAACAACATGCTGGGTCATCATTCAAGGCTGCTATAACAGGAAATATATGGCAGAATGTGGATAACACAGAGTAGGAGACATACAATTCTCCCCCAAGAGTTCAGTCACAAATTTAATTAATGCAGTATTTTTTTAACGAGCGCCATCAGCATGGAAGCATGTCCCCTGGAACAATGGCCGAAGCGTGAAGAGGCATGTGAATCTTTAGTGCATGTCGCATGTAAATATCTTGTGACACCAGCTACAACAGTGCCATGCAAAAGCCTGTTCTTGCTTTCGGTGCACTGTAATTAAGAAGTGGGCAGCATTATCTCCCAAAAATGGAACCAAATTTGTTTCTCTTAGTGATTGGCTGAACAAGAAGTGGGACTGAGTGGACTTGTAGACTGTAAAGTTTTACATTGTTTTGTTTTTGAGTGAAGTTACCTAACCAAAAAAAACTACATTTGTAAGTTGCACTTTCACGAGAAAGAGATTGCACTGCAGTACTTGTATGAGGTGAATTGAAAAATACTATTTCTTTTGTTTACAAATATTTGCACTGTAAAAATGATAATCAAAAGTAATACAAAGTGACACTATACACTTTGTATTCTGTGTTGTAACTGAAATCGATTATATTTGACAATGTAGAAAAACATCCACAAATATTTAATACATTTCAAATTGGTATTCTATTGTTTTAACAGTGTGATTAATTTTTTTTGAGTTACTCGCATGAGTTAACTGCGATTAATTGACAGCCCTAATAGCAGGGTAATTTTTTTCCCCATGTTAATAGTTTTCCTTTAAAAGTGGTTCTTTTATAGGCGATATAAGCAATATAAATTATAGGCACTATTTGTGCGGGTTTTGTGTGTGTGTATGTATGTGTGTATATATATACTATGTAAAAACCTGGCTTATTGTGCTTTGTCTTTGACTTGCAGGCAGGCTTGTGCTTTTACTTACTTCCACATTGGGCTGGTGCAATTTCCTTTATGTATGTTTTGCAGCCAAAAATATTAATAGATTACTAGTCATGCAGAAAAACTACTGAGCTGCTTATCTAGATCAAGCATGATCAGAGACTCTTTAGGAAATTTTACACTGATGGTCAATATATGAGACCAATTTTTAATATTTTTGTTTAAAAACTTGAATTTTATGTAACCACGGGAGTTTAAAGGTATATGTATGTAAAAACAATTTGAATGATATACCATACACTATTGCTTAAAACATGAAAAACCAGATTCTGCTTGCCTTACTCACACGAACAAGTTTAGTAGGATTACTTGTGTGAGTAAAGTAAGTAGGCTTTAGCCCTCATTTGATAGGATCAGAAGAGTATATTATAGTCGGGGATTTGCTGCATTGTATTCAATTGAGAATAGTAGCTACAGTAGGGGTGGCCAACCTGTGGCTCCAGAGCCGCATGTGGCTCTTCAGAAGTTAATATCTGGCTCCTTGCATAGGCACCAACTCTGGGGCTGGAGCTACAGGCGCCAACTTTTCAAAGTGCCGGGGGAGGGGAGTGGTGCTCACTGCTCAGCCCCTGACTCTGTCACAGGCCCTACTTCACCCCTTCCCCCAAGGCCCCTCTCTTTCCTGCCCCCTTCCCTGAGCCTGCCATGCCCTCGCTCCTCCCCCTCCCCCCAGAGCCGCCTGCATGCCTCAGGAGGCATGGGGAAGGACGGGGAGGTGCTGATCAGCAGGGCTGTTGGCAGGCGGGGGTGGGGGGGAGCTGATGGGAGGCTGCTGACGTATTACTGTGGCTCTTTGGCAATGTACATAGGTAAATTCTGGCTCCTTCTCAGGCGCAGGTTGGCCACCCATGAGCTACGGGATGGCAGTTGCCTGCTGCACTATGCATTGAAGGATTTCATTTTCACAGGATTTTGGAACAGTTTATCTAAAGCAAAATTGAAAAATAATTCTTCCTTCCATCTTTTGGGCCCCATATTGCACTCATATAAGCAGCCAATCCAAATTTAGCACTTAATATTGAAGGCTGTCTAGGCAAAAATCTCCCATTGACTTCACCTACAGAGGATTTGAAGGGCTGGATCTTTTAAATTGTAATGTTTTGTACTATAAATGTGTCATCATCATGGTAATTATACTGAAATGTTTTAAGTAATGCAATACATGTGAAAGTGTCTTAAGAGTTATCGACCGTTTTTCTTCCTGAGATTGGAATGGAGAATAAATGGACTATCACTGTGCGGTTGGTAAATGCTGATTTTTTTTTTTAATAACTGGGGCTTCTGTGCTATATTTTCACCTATGGGCCTCCAGAACATTGTTCAACAGGCTCTGAGTCCAGATAATTTGAAAACATTCAATAGAAGACTTTGTGTTCTCAGGTTTATTTAACATTCATTAATCATTTTAGATTTTCCAGTGTAGTCTGCTATACACCATGGGATTTTGGCTTTAAACATTTTTCTATTTCATAAATATCCTTCCTTCTGATAAGACACCTGCGCATCCTGAGTTTTTTTTTTTTTTTTTTAAAGTTAATGATAGTTACTGAATTGATAGCCCTTGAGAGGGAAGTCCTCTTTTCGTCCATGGGTCAGACAGTGGTATATTGCAGGCAGGACAAGCTAGAAGTGCTCCCTCTGTGCTAACATGGCTCAGCCTTGATCTGGAAAGGGCCACCTGTAGAGGTGACAATAATTTAGTCTCCGGGACCATTTAATCATTTGCCTCTGCAGAGTCTGCCACAGGTATCAGTTCATGCCAACTGAAATATGTGATTCTAGCACATCCCCACTTAGACCTCGTCTACACTTGTGTCAGCATATAGGGTACGTGTAGCTACATGCCGCATTGAAAAGCTTTGTCCACACTGCGGAATATAGCTGTACGCAGAACTGAAAGGGTCTGGCAGGGGAGAGGCAGTGGGGAAAGGCTCTGGTAGCTCCTTATTGCCGGAGCCCTTCCTCACTGCCGGACTCTTTCACTGCAGTGGGGATAGGCTCTAGTAGTGGGAAGGTACTGGAGCCTTTTCCCCACAGCCTCTCCTCTGCTGGAGCCTATCCCTATGGCAGGGAAAAGCTCTGGCAGTGGGGAGGCAGCGGGACACTACACTGCTAAAAATAGCAACATAGATTTGAGAGGCACTGCTTAGATATATAGAGAGCTGTGTAGGGTATATACCCTAGTGTCCCAGCATGTCTTTACTCTACTCGACCTAGCAGTGCTTCACCATCTAAATGGCTATTTGTATCTGTTGGTAGGGGGGCATGCAGTGTATGTTACTCTATATGATGCCATAAGTGTAGACATAGCTTAAGACCTGGATTGGCTTCACTGACATATTTCATGTTGACAAAGACAAAACTGTGAGAGAATAACAACTTTTGATCACTCCTGATCTGTGCCAGTACTACCTGGTGTATTACCCCTGGGGAATCCCTGGGAGAGTGTTTTGGTATACACCTGGCCAGCCCCTGCTGACAATCTGTTTTCCCCATATTGTCTCAGCAGGGTTGTAGAAGCAAAGTGGGAAGTGCTGAATTCCCCGTGTTTATCATCATTCTCAAGATGTGCAATCTACTGCTGTGTATAGGTTTAATAAAAAAGAAAAAAAAAAGGAAAATTTTAAAATACAATTTGATGACATAAACTGGAATTCAAACTAAGAACTTATAAATTCTTGTCTTACAAATTATATAGATACTCCATTCTGACTTAATTATTTAATTAGGGAGATTATATGTCACTGAAGAAATAGGCGGCTCTGAGAATTGCATAGTAATTCCTGCACTGGATGGGATTCAGCTGGGTACAGAATTACTGTACAAGTAGAATTGTAGCAGGTGCAAGGAGACATGGGTGTTTAAATGTTTATATATATAAAACTTTGCCCTCAGGGAATGTTTCCTGTTACCCTCAATAGTAAGAATTTGCTTTATGCCCCAAAGCTTGAGGGTTTATATCCTTTACAAAGCTCCTGTTTGTTTTTGAAAGTATTTGTTATTCTAACTCTGAATGTTCTTTTTATCCATGTAAATGTCTAATCTTTTTTTTTTTTTTTACTTCTTCCAAGAAGTTGGTGGTAGAAGTCTGCCACTAATGACAAACCAGACCTTAGAGTCATAATGCCATACAATGCCTTTTACTTTGTCATTTAAATATTGTGTAGACTTTTAGCTTATAATCAACAATATGGACATGCAGCCCTGAAAATGTACCCCTGTCTGTTAGTATCTGTGCACATTTTTTTGAAGGCTGCCATCCAGCTGTCAAATCTTCTGAAATGGGGTAGATTGCACAATTAGAATGAGTTTGTGAAACTCCTAATGGAAGTAGTAAATATGCAGTGAAGCCTGCACCAAAGACCTGTGACTAACCCCCTTCTTAAGTGACCACTTTCGTATGCCCCCAAGGTTATCAGGATAGTTTTGTTTGGCCCTTATTTAAAGGTTACCTCTAATAGACAGCTATCTTTGCTAGATCCTTGGGTAGTTGCTTAAGACAGGGTTCGCTGTCCTAATAATAACAAATGATGCACTTTTAGAGCTTTTCATCTTCAAAGCACTTAGGCCCCCTCCCCCTGCCCCCATGTTCATTAAACATCCCTGGGGAAATGGAGGCATAAAAAGATTGTGACATGTCCAAGGCCAGAAGAGAATGTGTCAGCTGGAACTGGCATTCAGGAGTTCCTTGTTCCTCCTCTGGTGCTTACATCAGGAGGCTACACCACCTGTATATGCAGTTACTGATATTGTAAAAAGAAAGTTAAGCTTAAAGAACAAACAAACTCGAAGCAGGTGTGAAGGAAGATAAAAATGTTTCCTTTTCCTCTCCCAGGGACTCAGGGAAGTGACACTTACTTCCAGCAGTCTGACTTTCCCATCCCTCCAACTAAAGTAATTAATCATCAGTGCTGAAGTCTATGGTAAACTTTGAAATTTCTCCATCCAGATGCCCAGTTCTTATGTGGTTCTGTAGTTTTATTTATATTATACACTCTTCAGTACATAATGTATGTGTTCAGGAGGGAGAACAAGAACAAAGGAATAAACCAAGTGGTGTGAGAGAGATGCTGAGAATTGCAGAGATTGTGTAGAACTACCCTTGTGGATATGACAGTTACTGGTATAAAACACTGATAATCCACGCCAACATGTAGAACTTCATAATATGTCAGAAAAGCGTTAGGGCTGTGCATTAGTGAAGAGGGAGATAGCATGAAAGGGAAGAGAGAGGAAGTATTAGTGATACTTGTAAGTAGATCAGGATGTTCACATTTATAGGTAGGAAAAGGAATAGTAAAATACAGAAAGAGAGAGCACACGCTACAGAAAAGGGCAGAACTAGTCTTTTGGAGAGAAGTAGTAGAGTGTTGGTGATTAAGAACAAAGGTGATAGTCAAAGGTGGAGGGTAGCCTGGAGACAGGCAAAGAGGTGTTGATAAGAATAGAAAGGAAGGCCTTGAAAATAGAGCATTTAAATTGTAATCCAAAATAGAGGGCAGGGAATGAGATAGATACAGAAATAGAAGCCTTAAGGTGGAATAATTGCAGAAGAAAAGAATTAGGGTGGAGTGGTGTCTATTATACAGATAGAAAAGGAGGACTTGTGGCACCTTAGAGACTAACCAATTTATTTGAGCATGAGCTTTCGTGAGCTACAGCTCACACAAGTCCTCCTTTTCTTTTTGCGAATACAGACTAACACGGCTGTTACTCTGAAACCTATACAGCTAGAGAGGGAAGAATACAAAAAATGAGATAGAATAGAATAGAGAAAATAAATATATGACAAAGGCATAACCAGTTACAGGGAGAACCTGGAGATGGACAGAATCTGTTGAGCACCTTTCTGTATTCTCAAACATTAGAGTGGTTCAGGGCATGTGGGTTTGTTGGACAATTTGCAACTTCAGGTTTTTTTCTCTGGTATTTGCATGGTTGCTTTTAAATAAGGCATCTAACCCTATGGAACACACTTAACATTGCAAGTGTTTTTAACTCTACTCTGAGACAATTCTGTACAATAGACCTTTTGATCTGTCATATGCAAAGTAGGAGTTTTAAAAATGGCCCAAATACATCTTTCCTCTGAAAGAGCTACTATAGGATATAGTATAAGTGATGGGCATTTTAGAAAACTGTAATAATTTACATGATAGAACATATTTTGTTTTTCTGGTTGTAAGTTGAAATGGTTTTTTTTGGTTTATTTACTTTTTATTTGAAACGTTTATATATCTGCAGTTAGTGAGGATGCTGAAACTCCTGTGGTGACACCATCTGCTCACTCAGAGAATGTGTACTGAGAAGCGAGGCATGTGGTGATTATACATTATAGCGATCTGCATGATGAGTTCTGCATTTAAATTATTTTTTGTGTGTTAAGAAATTGAGTTTTCTGTGGCTCAGGGCTTGTTTTCACTGCCGTGCTACATCAGCGCCATTGGTACCACTGCATCAATGCAATGTCGCACATCTGTTGAAGACACACTACGTCGACCTGAGAGCGCTCTCCCGTCAACGTAATTACTCCACCTTAACAAGAGGCGGAAGTTATGTTGGCGGGAGAGCACCTCCTGCCGACTTAGTGCAGACAAGCCGTCAGTTAGATTTTTAGTGCTGTTTTACTAGGGTTGTCTCATCTCACCGCATGAAATGATTCTAGCTTTTTATCACCTTGGACTTCTCACTTTCCTGATATGATCAGTAAAATCTTATGAGGCTTGTATTAATCCTAGCAGAAGGGTGCTCAGCGGTATTTTGCTTGAGGCTCCAGGAACAGACGTTCCACCATAATAGGAAATTAGTGGTCCTGCAATCTCATTTATAGAGTCAATGATTTCTGAAGATGTGGGTGGTGGGTATTTGGAATTGTCTTTTTTATCCTGGAGCTTGCTATTTTTGGTTTGTTACACAAATACAAACTGTTGCCATTTGTGAGACATAACTGGCGGATTTTAGTTTTATACGGTTTATTTTTATTTATTCTGTGTAATGTTCAGTGGGTGCATATTATACACATTTTGACTGGCTCAGGAGGAAATACTAGTACAATATTTCTAGGGTGGGTAATTACTAAGACAATGGTATATTGCACTAAGCCAAAGGTCTGTATGTGGTCACGATTAGGGATAGATGAGGTTGCTCTTTCTGAGAGATTCCAGAGGGTTATATTGAGGAATTGCTCACCTGTGGTGGTTCTACGGGGTTCCCTTCTGTGGCCCCCTCCTGTTCAATGTGTCTGTAGAGCTGTTAGGAGGATTGCTGAGTAAATGTGGGCTGTGTTGTCTGTGGTATCCTTATAAAGCCAAGCTTTCTATATCTTCCTCATCTAACTTAGTCAGTGCAGTTGAATGAGTTACCCAGTGCCTATTGGAGATTGAGGTTTGATTGAGTGTAATTTGGTTAAGGCTCATTCCAGACAAGAATGATGTACTGCTTGTAGGCTGTAGCATGTGCCAAGAGCATGTGGACAGATGCATTTCAGAAATTAAATCAAGTGAATACATGCACAATTTGCAAGAACTAATGGCATCTGGGACCAAGAACTTTTTTTCTATAGTCCCCTTAAAATATTTCTTCTTTGAGCTTTATAAACTTTTGGTATGTTTTTCTTAATAGTATCCCTGGGTTCCCTGCCCTTAGGAGAGTAGGGGAAGACTTCTGGGCTTTCCCTCCCCTAACCTAAAGCAGTGAGGCAGAGGAGCAGTCATAAGGGAATGGGGGCCAAAACCTAATTTCAAATTAGTTATACATATTGCCTTTTAATAACATTCTAGTATAGCATTGAAGGGGTCAGATAGCTCCTTGCTGCCTTTTTACCGCTTCAGTTTTTTGCTGTTGCAGTATTTGAGATTACTTTTCAATTTGTGCCGAGAACTGGTAAATACCTTTTTAGGTGTGTTTAATTCATACTCCTACTCTGAGAAGAGAGAGCTAACTTACAAGTTCCCCATGTTAGCCTTTGTCTGGATGATCTTTAGCATGCATTCACTGAGTATGAATGCTATCTGGTTTCTTAACAAATGGAAAAAGAAAGCTGAATGTATTTTTTGAATATGATGATTGGCACTATTGCATATAGCTTGGAAACATTAAGATGAAACTCAGTGTTTTGCTTTTATTTTAATTGTGCAGCATTGATGGTAATCACTCATACAGTGCTATTGAAATGGAGGCCATTAAAGTACCCAGATTTCACAATGTGATAAGAAAAGGGTAGGTCTGTCTAGACTCATAGACTTTAAGATCAGAAGGGACCATCATGGTCATCTACTCTGATCTCCTGCACACTGCAGGCCAAAGAACCTAACTCACCCAGTCCTGTAATAGACCCCTAACCTCTGGCTGAGTTACTGAAGTCCTCAAATCATGGTTTAAAGACTTCAAGTTACAGAGAATCCACCATTTACACTAGTTTATACCTGCAAGTGACCCGTGCCCCATGTTGCAGAGGAAGGCAAAAAACTCACAGGGTCTCTGCCAATCTGACCCCAGGGAAAATTCCTTCCTGGTCCCAGAGATGGTGACCAGTTAGGGATACAGGTATAGGTTTAAGCAATTAAGATAAAAGCAATTTTATTAGGGTTTCATCAGCTTCCTCTGATAGAAGAAACAAGTCAGTTGTACTTGTATTACCACATTCAGTTCCAGAAAGATTGGCAGCTGGTGCAAGGGCAGGGACAAGGATCAAGGGCTATGAAATAGTTGGCTAAACCCCAGAAAATGTTGTGAGACGTAGAAAATGTAGGTACTGTATACAGTGCATGTCCAGTGCCAGTGGGTTTTAACTTACAACTGTGCTGCAAGTCTTCTAATGGTATTTGTTTTTCAGACATGGGAATTCCCTTTGGGTTATAGTACAGATTAGGTTTTTATAAAATAACTATTGAAAATACCAAAAATCTTCACTTTTGTTAGTTTGTGGAAAGTTGTGTTGGGTCCTACAGATCTTCTGTGATTGCTGGGAGCTCATCCCATGAATACAGGTCTTGGGCAAAGACCAATTCTTGATATGATGCAAAAAAATAACATTTTACAACTTTGATTTAAGAAGCTACCTTCACTCCTAACCGTAATCATCTTTAACCCCCAGCCCCCAGTCAAAAATGAGATCCCTACCCCGCCTTCCCCATTGCCCCCAAAACCGGAAACCATCTACGTGAATGTAGATGTCTACAATATGCAGTTCAGGTACATAAAAACATAGAAGATATTTGGTTTAGCTTCATGTCTGATATCTACTGGTTTGTACCAATGAGCAGCCTGGATATTTAAAAGTGAAATATCAACAGGTAATGTTGCCTGTTATGTGGGGATTTAGAAAATGTTCCCAACATTTCAGTAAAACAACATGTGGGCCTTGTAAAACAAAATGGAGTTATGAATAAAATCCAACTAAATATCATATAAGCAGAAATCTAGCATGCCCAGGTGTGATGCCTACCCCATGCTGATGATGAAAGGGTTAATGTGGGTTGATGAGGGTGGGCCAGGTGTAACTAATGATCTGACCCAGCTGGGGACTGACTGAATGTTATTAACAGAAGAAGTTTAGCACAGAAGGAAGCTGCAGGGAGAAACTCTGCAGTCACTCTCCTGATAGTAGGGAATGAAGAGACCTGTAGGGAACAGAAGGGCTCTGGCAGGGTGAGGAGAAAGCCCAGGGAAATGCTTGGTAGGAAGAAGTCCAGAGAGGTGGCAGAAAGGAGTCTGGTGGAATGAACTTTGCCTGTGTGTTCTAGTGTCCCTGGAATGGAACCCAGTGAGAAGGGCAGGGCAGGCCTGGATTCCCCTACCAGCCATCAGGGAAGGTGATGTGAAGCCTCTGACGTAAGCTGATAAGGACTTCTGAGATCCCTGAGAAACAGGTGTATAGACCACTGGGCCCAGAATTGAGGGTGGGAGACCAGATGGAGGGATCAGATATTTGTTTTTGCTATACCTTCTGTTAATTTGGAAGGAGTGGGACTAAATGTGACTCGTTGGAGGGCTGAGTCACGAGATGAGGCAGACCACTGAAGGGCCGGAGCAGCTGTTGGCCAGGGGGGCACTAGATGAAGAGAGCATGCTACACCACGCCAAGCTGTGAGGGGGTGCTCCAGCAGTAAGTGCACTCTTGTACCCCAGGAAACAGTCACAACAACTGAAATAAATGTGGCAGTGCCCTTAAGTGGCATGTCTTACCAACAGACTTAGAGGTGTTTCATACTGTAGCTGTTGTCTTTTTTTACTTTCCTTTGGTCATCAGAGCATCTTGAATGCTAATTTATTAAAGATATTCCAGTCATTGACAGTCTGATTAAATCAGGTGAATTAAGGGGTACTTTGAAAGTAAGCAATATTCAGGCTAGTGCTAATGTCCATCATCTGAAATGAAACGTGAGTGATTAGAAACCCTGTATTGGAATCAATAAAAATATATCCTAGCAGAAAATCAATGCATATTATAGATATGCCTTTTAAAAAAGCATTCCGCACATCATAGCTGTAAATACACAAGATCAGTGGACAGTAATCAATAAGTTGGTTTAAAGTGCTGTTTCATAAATGCTTTTACCTGGAAGTATCTTAATGCCAAAGAAATGTGGCCTTTTTTTCCCCTCTTCCTGTTGAGTTTTTCTTCGTAATCTTCCTAACATTGAGTCAGTGGTTCAGGCCTCTCCTATTCCTGCTGCTACTTTCCATTGCATCTATTTTTAATTTCTTCTGTAGACCATTGTTCCTGACATGATTCTCATTGTCTATCTTCCCTTTCCTTTCCGATTCTTTCACTTCTGATTCTTCTTTGTTTTCCTTTTATCTTTCTCCTTCCTCCCCTGTCTTCCAGCTGCTTCCATTCTTTCCTTTTCTTGTTTTCTTCCTTCCCTTTGTCTTCCTCCCCCTTTCTTGGCTGTTTGTAAACCACTTTGGGATCCTCAGAGGAAAGGTGCTTTAGAAGTGCAAATACAGGATGAAGCTGTAGATAGATTATTAATTATCAGAAAAGGTAACTAAATACAGTATGTGAAACCTACTGGCTGTTGGGTCAGCTCCAGTGAGATATTGCAGTTTAATAATGCTCTTGTATAATGTGAGGTAGCACAGTTCAGTGATATTCTTCCAACATTTTAACAAAGGGCTCTCTCAAAAATTCTCCTTTGTCCTAGGATACACTCCAGAACCTCAGCGCCACCCAGTTCCCTTCATGCCCATTACTTCCTTAATACAACAAATTCTCATGAGGGAGACTATGGTCTGGACCTCCCTATCCACTTAGTGACTGCTCACCCTCCCCCAGGCTGCCTCTCCTGTTCCTCCAGTTGCAGTGAGTTCTCTGGAAAAGAAGGTTCCCTACTGCTTCAAGGGTGCCTATGACTCCATGACTGAAAGGATGAAGGGATGTGTGTGTGTGATGATGCTTTTCATCAAATGTTTCTGTGACTGATGATACACTGGTTCCTCTGGCCATGCTTGAGGCTAAAGCAGCGGTTCTCAAACTTCATTGCATCGTGACCCCCTTCTGACAACAAAAACTACTATACAACCTTGGGGGGGTGGGGCAGGGGAAACTGTAGTCAAGAGTCCACCTGAGTCCTGTCCTCCTGGGTGGTGTGGCCAAAACCAAAGCCTGAATCCCACCGTCCTGGGTGGAGGGCCAAACCCCAAACCCAAACTCCACTGCCCCGGGGGGGCAGGGTGAAGGGGGAGGGCCGGCAAAGTCGAAGCCCAAGGGCTTCAGCCCTGGGCAGGGGAGTCTGTAACCTGAGCCCCGACACCCAGGGCTGAAGCCCTGGGCCCCAGCAAGTCTAACTCTAGCCCTGGCGACCCCATTAAAATGGGGTCCCGACCCACAGTTTGAGAACCACTGGGCTATAGGAACAAAGATGACAGAGAGACTTTCAAATCCCCCTTTGCTTTTCCAGCATCCTGGCATCAGTGCAGTGAAGGAGAGAGCCTCCTGCAGAAGTGGAAAGGGAGTTGTTAGCTTTCTCTGACCCATGTTGCTCTGTGTTCTCCCATCAATGCTGTCAACAGCTCTGTACCCTACTAATGTGCCTCTTGTCTATCTGCAAGAAGTATGACAGATGATCAGTTCTCATCTTCTTGGTGCTGGAACAGAGCAGTGAGAACAACAAAGGCATTTAAACAAGAATCTCCCCGAAGCTCTGTTCATAGTGTCCCAGACACAATTGACTGTTAGCTTATTATGAATCATCTGGAGGTCTTTGCCTGGGGTGTTTAATTCCTACATACCCTGAGAGTGTGAGACTTCAGGAATATTTATTATTAGTAGTACTAGTAACAATATTTTCATGGATTTTAAAATAAAATAATGTTTTACAAACATCAGCTGTACATATGTGCTCACAACTGGTAAGTTGTTAATACAATACAGAACTCCCAAGTTATTACCTCTGCTGGACTTCCCAGCCTATAACATCCTCTCTGGATTTGCCTCTTGGATTGCATGTTCTGTGGGGCAGGGACTACTTGTTTTTGTGTGTTTTACGGCACTGGCACTTTATTATTAGTACTTTAGTAGTAGTACATTTTATTGTTTGAAAATGAAATGATTCACTTTCACATCATGAGTCTTCAGCTATGGAAGGTGTAAAAAAAATACTGTCTTCAACCATCTGATTAGCTGCTAATGATTCTAATCCTTCCAGCCCTCATTATGGGGGGAGGGATAGCTCAGTGGTTTGAGCATTGGCCTGCTAAACCCAGGGTTGTGAGTTCAATCCTTGAGGGGGCCATTTAGGGAGCTGGGGCAAAAATTGGGGACTGGTCCTGCTTTGAGCAGGGGGTTGGACTAGATGACCTCCTGAGGTCCCTTCCAACCTTGATATTCTATGATTAACCAACTGTGCATATATCTATAACAAGACCGATACGCCAACAGGGAAACATTCAAAACATCCCCCTGCGGGGGTGGGTGTGTTTAATTTTTTGTCCAGTAGAAACTGCAAGCTTAAGGATTCTGTGTGAGCTGTATAACTTGTCAATGAGGCTGAGGATGCTGCTTCCACAGCATTTCTAGCCCTAGCATCTCACAGAACAAGGAAGCAAATTTGGAATGCAGTGTTGGATCTGCAGGATGGTGCATGCAAAGTGCTTTTACTAGATTACCAAGCCAGCATGTTCCCAGGTCCTTTTAAGGGCATTAACAATAAATTATGTTTGAAGTTGGAAAACAAGTAATGATCATAGGTTAAGTTGCATTGTGGCGCCTTGTGATCCAGAAATAACATATTTGGAAATGGTCATACGTGCTCACTCCCCTCACCAAAAACGCACTCACACCCTCCTGAAAACTATTTGTTCTCTTTTAATTTCCCCCTGGCTCTCTCCTTGTCCCCGCCCCCCAATAAAAACCTAGATTTTGCGATCCTCATTTGGTGACAGAATTGCTAAAATCTCATTTTTGACACTTCAGTGTTGCAATTTTTCCTTTTGCTGGCTCAGGAAAAGGCATTAATAGATTCTGAATTAAGACTTCATCAGAAGTCCCTGTTTGGTTCATTTAGAATGCTTACAGCTATCTTTATTGAATGTAGTGACAATTACAGCTGTTGGCAGAGCAGAACTAATTTAATCTGTTTTGGCTGCTGAAATTTGTGAAGGAGCCAAGAATGATTTCTGGGAAAAATTGTTAACCCTGAACATACAATCCTGTAAGTTTCGGAGTGTGTTGTCATCCCCTTATTGCTAAATAGCAAATATCCTGATGCTAATGAATATGCAGATTTTTTAAAAAGAACATATCCAGTAGTGGGAGTGCAACATACTGTATTTTGGGAACTCTGGGTTTGAATGACGATTATGCGTGTTAGGGAACAAACCATTATAATTTTAGAGAAGATGAGCACTGCATGTGTGGGAAGCTACATCTAGGGGGGATTCTCTCTTTGAATCTTGTAAGGATCTGACTTTCTTCCTTTTTGGCAGGGGTGAGGGTGTGGGTGGAAAATGTTAACTCATGATAGACAGACCCAAGCATTCACTGATTGTTGTATAAGGTATGTGTAGATGGTACATACCCAGAGGTGAAAGTAAGCCGGTACCCCTGGTACGGCGTACCGGTACGCCCCAGTGCACCGTACCGGGACTGGCTTTCCCAGATGGCAATTTAAAGCCCTGGGGTAGCAGCGACGGGGCTGCGGTGGGGATTTAAAGGGCCCTGGAGCTCCAGCCGCCGCTACTGCCCCGGCCCTTTAAATCCCCTCCGGAGCCCCGCTGCCGCTACCCCAGGGCTCGGGCAGCAGGGCTCCAGAGGGGATTTAAAGGGCCGGGGCAGTAGCGGCGGCTGGAGCTCCGGGGCCCTTTAAATCCCTGACGGAGCCTGGCCGCCGCTACCCCAGGGCTCGGGCAGCAGGGCTCAGGTGGGGATTTAAAGGGCTTGGGGCTCCGGCAGCCGCTACCACAGCGGAGCCCCAGGCCCTTTAAAGCTCTGCCAGAGCCCAGCGCCCCAGGGTAGCGGTGGCAGCCGGGAGCCCCTCAGGGCTCCTCAGTGATTTAAAGGGCCCGGGGCTCCGCTGCTGTAGCAGCAGCTGGAGCCCTGGGCCCTTTAAATTGCCCCCGAGCCCCAGTGTTCCCAGCTGTCTCTGCAGCTGGTAGCTCGGGGGTGATTTAAAGGGCCCCGGGCTCCCAGTTGCCACTACCACAGCTGGAGCCCTGGCCCTTTAAATCAAGATTTAAAGGCCCCGGGGATTTAAGGCCCCTCCTCTTCTGGTTAAGGCCACGCCTCTTCCAGTTGAGGCCACCCCCCCTGCTCAGGACTCTGGCGTACCAGTAAGTCCTCTAACTTACTTTCACCCCTATACATATCTTTTATTTTTCCTTACAGAGTCACATTATAACTTTCCTAACCTTGTCATGGAACAGCTTCACTTAAAAAACTGGGACTTTCTTTGTGTGCAGGTCATCACAGAATATTCATTACATTTGTATAAGAGGTGACAGCTTTGTTGCCACAGAACGAAATGTGAGGCTTACAGGCCCTAGTCTAAGATTTAGATTTAGCAGGATTAAAAAAAGGATTAGACATTTATATACATAGCAACAATCTTCAGAGTTGGACTTGTTATAACAAATATTAAAAGAAACAAGCAAGAGGAGAGAGAGAAACCTTCAAGCCTCAGGGAATAAACCAGATTCTTAGGAGAAGACTTTCCCTCGAATCAGGGAAAAGAAAACCTGTTGCAGGGTTTCTTTCTCTGAAGCAGCACAGACTGGCCAGACATGATGACAGGATACAGAACTATATGTGGCACTGGCCTGATCCAGTATGGCAATTTCTGTGTTCCTGCTCTTCCCTAAGACATACAATTGCACACCTGCTCCTTTCCTTCTTCCTTCTTGGTCCCGCAGAGTGGGAGTAAAAATTATGTCTTTCTACCTAATCTCTTTGGGAGCACGCCGGAAATGGACTTTTCCTACTTAGGGAGGATCAAGCAGCTTGCCAAGTTCTGCAGCAAGAGTTGAGAACTTGGAAAGTAGAAAGACGTCTTATCCATGATCAGTTCCTCTCTAGTGTGCCTCTCTCCTCTTTTGGCTTAATTCTACTTTCCCAAGAATTATAAAAAGGTGCAGTTAGGAGAATCACTTTCTCCTCCAACTGCCACTTCACTGGTCTTGCTTATCTGAGTAGTGGTTCTCATCATATGTACATGACATCACTTTTTTAAAAACAAATTACCAGACTTTCTAAGACGCATTGACAACGGCCAGTTTTTTTTTTATCCAATCACTTTGTCATATGTACGGTTTGTTTGAATCTCTTGCCTTTGGTCTACAATTTTTCTCATCTAAAATGCTGATTCTTACATCAGAACCCACAGTTGTGTGGGTACACTTGTAGACTTTTTAAACCACAGCTAAAAAGCTTGTAGGCAAGGGTAAGTGTAGATATCTAGAAAGTCATTAAGGGATGGTATGCTGAACTCTTCGTTAGTTGATGAGGCCCCATTTCTTCAAAGAAAAAAAACCATGGATCTAGAGGGCACAGAGTTAAATAATGTAATTTCTTTATTTGTACTGCAGTAATCTCTCCTTATGGGTTCTGACATCCTCCCTTTTGGATACTAGTCCCTATGAATCACCTGCCTGAGTTCTAATGTTGTGATACATTTGGAATCTGTTAACTTCTTCATGTGATAGTTTGAAACCGACAAAATACTTTTTAAAGTGCAGTAAGTGATGGGGAAATATGAGAAAACAAATAAAAATCATCTCAGTGAGCTGCATGACATTAGGGAGATAATATATATTATGTTAGTTTTTTTTTTTTTTTTAGACTGCTCTAAATTCTGATACTGAAGGAGAACAAATTATAGTCAATTTCCTATCTTTTTTCAGTAGGGTGACACAGTAATCTAACAGTACAAGCATTGCTTCTTGCTTATATTTACTCTCATTTGCATCTGCTTCTTTAATCCTCTATTGAGGGCTAAGATCGCCCTCAAACAATCACAGACTTCATTGAGAGCTGTGTATCAATATTTAAGGGCAGAATCTGTTCTAAATGCTGAGTGAATATTCAGTGAACCAGAAGCAAATGTAAGGAAGTATAAGCAAGAAGCAAAGCTGTCTGACTGTCTCATCGTAATAAAAAGAGAGTAGGAAAAAACTTGCATTCCACTTTCCAACAACAAAATTTAGAAAATGAACTCTTAAAAGATCCATTTGGTACCTAATTCCTCACATCAGTCATTTCTGTGGACATTTAGTCTCCTCTTGCCATTGACTTCAATAGGTGTTGAACATGAATATCTAAGGCAGAGTTTGGCCCCTAAAATTGGTTATGCTGGTGTCTCATTCCTCTTTAAAATTTTTCTTCCAATATAAAATATTTCAGATACAGAATATTGTCTATAAACAATAGACGTGACTCTTACTAAAGTACTTTGATCTTCAGCATTAAAGGATATTTCCTGAGAAATATCATTTAACCTTATATAAATGGAGGAAATGGGAAGTTGTTCTTTCTTTTACATTTTCATTTATCATTTTATCAGAGATGTGGCACAGAGAAATCCTTTCTCCGTGCCGGCCGTCACAGATTCCTGCCTATGCTTTTTGTGCCCAATTAGCTGTTTCTGTTCTGTACTTACTGTAAAATAATTCTTTACATTTCCTTATCACTGGACATGAGCTTATGCCATGTTGAATAAGCCTTAAAGAAATGCTCTTTTTGTGGCAGGTAACAAACATTGTAGGTGGAAAAAGACATACTCTTCCTGTGGAGATGGACATCATAAGCCATACTGATCACTCTTCCAGTCTGTAGCATTTAGTTCTTTGATGCTGTGTTGCTCATCACTTAACAATTACACCAATTACATCTGCTTTCCTAGTGGAGAAGCAATTGTGCAAACTGATTTTTTTCTTTCAAATAGATAGCTTTTAAGACCTCTTAAAATCAAGTTTCTCACAGAGTAGACAGAGGCCTGTAACACCCTGGTGACCCTTTTCAGTAGGGGTTTACCACAGTGTCCTAGCCAGTAGTCCAATCTCCTTCCTTGACAGTACTGTACAGTGTGCTTTGTTTGTCTGCATATCAGTACTGGTGTACGTACGTAATTTGGGCATAGGTGCTGCGGTTGCTGCCACACCCCCCTGACTTGAAGTGGTTTCCATTATATATGGGGTTTACAGTTTGGTTCAATGGCTTTCAGCACCCCCACTGTAAAGATTGTTCCAGCGCCCCTGAATTTGGGAACCCCAGAGAGGAAAAGGTGCTCTAGAAATGTCAGATATGATTATATTAAAACCTACAGCTTTTAAGACTGAAAACAACTGAGAATTCAACACAATTAACTTATATGTAAAAACAAATATAATTTTTTCCCATTATACTTGCCTTTTGGTCATGAACTTATTCAATATGTATGGTAATAGAACTTGTATGGAATACTTCAGTTGACAAAGCTTCTATTACTATTAGACTGAGATCAGCTTTGACATCCTACTGAGCTCAAGTAATTTAGACTTGATAAGATAAATGTCATTGGAACTGTAAGAATTGTGTGAGACCTCTCCATTGCTAGGTCTTTAGGAGTCAGTACAATGTAAATGCAGTTGAATGAGATGCTTATATTATCAAGTTTTTGCAGACCGTTTGTATCTGCAATGCTATCAATGGAACAGTAAGTAATGTACTGGAACAGAATTTCATTGTGGGTAATTTGTTGATTAAAAATGTTTTGTTGAATAACCTTTCCTTCTGCTTCAAGATACTAGTCCACACAAAGGCCTGAATGGTCTGTAATACTTAGGGATCAATTATGCCTTGTAGGCACAGTCCGTTGCAAGGGCTGGTGTGAAGCCACACTGCTGCAGAGGAAACAATGGGAGGCATTCTGCCGGTTACTGTCCTCCATATAGCTGGTACATAGGGTGGGGTGGGGACAATGGCAGAGCCATGGTCCTGTCTTCTCCTAACCCTTTTAGGGCACTGAGTATCCCCCCAGGATTAGAGAGTACTGGTTGTGTGCCTCATGATGCTCTTTTGCCCTTCCCCCACTGAGCAACTGTCTAGTAGGCAAGTGGAATTGGCCTTTAACTTCTTAAAATTAGGCCATTTTAGTTGGCGTATGAGGCAGGGCTTAAATTCAGCTGGAGCTGTCCAGAGCAAAGGTCTGGTAAATATTTTAACCCCCTTGGAGTTTTTATAGCATGTGTGGGGGGCTCCGGGAAATACTCTATAAAAATTTAAGCAATGCAGTGTTGGAGACAAACCTGTATTTTTTTTACTAACGTTAAAAATAACACACTAGAGCATTCCAGTCTAATGGTAAAAACTTCACTCCACTCACCACTACATTGACCAGGAGGCTTAGTATAGTGATCTGGAACATGATGTCCAAACACTGTAGTGTATTTGTAAAGGGTAACAACTTTTATTAAGCGTTTTTAAATTATGTAACATTGTGAAAGAAGAGAAACCCAGCTTTGGGCTGGAATTCTGTATTTATTGTAGAGGAGACTTTCAGAGATACAAAGGGTGGTAGGTGCTGCACTGTCAGTGAAATTCTGTGAGAGTTAGGTACCTTTGTGACAGGTGTCCCCATAGTGTACCAAGGTATAATGTGTTTTTGGAAGAAATACAGTAACATCATAAGGCCCCTAATATCTAGAGGGCTAAACCTACTAGTCAGAGGTTGACACCCAGGATGAGGAGGCACCAGCAAGCAATGTCCAGTATTATCTACAGAAGCCTCTGGATTGTAGGTGTGTGACAGACTTCAAGTCCCAGTTAAGAGAAACCTAAGAAATACGAACAATTGATCCTTGCTGTAACTACCATGGTGATGGCCATCTTTGTTTATAATGTATTTTTCATAGAGAAAAATGTCCATTGAAAATTATTTATATATTTGTTTTGGAAAAGTTTATCTTAAATCTTTCTCTGAAGGAAATATCCTGTCTTGTGTGGATTTTCCAGAATGTGATCTTTACTGCAAATGCAGCATTTTAAGTTTTTGATTTGTAAAGGATTTTCCCACATAATTTTAAATAACTTTTACTGAAACAAAAGTGAAAATAATATGCATATCTTTTTGGTTTTAGTAACCTTCAAATTATATCCAGGAAGCTATTATGGTTAGTTTAACTGTTCAGCGATGATAAACCTTTTAATCCATTTGAGTGATAGAATTGATAGTTATCGAACCGTTAAGTCTAAAACCAAACTTGCTAAGTATGCTCTCAGCTAACAGGGTGATTTCATCATATTGTCAGGGGGCCTGTTATTTTAAAGAAATTATGTTGTGTGTAACTAATGATGTGGTCCCGGAGGCAGGCTCATGCAAAAGAGATAATAGAAGTGTTGTGTTGCCACACAATATCTACTGAATGTTAGATAATAGAGGTAAGAATTATGGCAAACTCAGGGCCCATTACTTACCCCTTACCAATCTACTTACATGTTCTTGTAATTTTCATGTATTTAAAAAATCGTTTTATCTTGTTAATCATTCATTTAGAATAGTCTTAGGAATTTTATTTAATTTCCACTAATATTGGTACTCATTTATCTTAACACAATTTCCTTCAAAATATAAAGCCAAGTGGATATGATTGTTTAATACTGTTTTATTTGCTTTTATGACTTATTATATATAATGCATAACATGCAGATATCACAGGGTATCTCCAGATTTGACATAACTGATGGTTCTTTATCATGGAATATAATTCTGAAGTCCTTTATTTTTAGTTTTAATAGGAATTGTTTTAGTTTAGTAGGAATATTTTCATGATGAGGAACCTTATTGAATGGTAGCAGGGGTCCTGATGTATATGTGATATATATGTAATGTATTGATGGATAAAATAGATATTTTATCTCCATGAACGAGCTCAGATGTATTTTCATAGAAATGCCTTTGAAAGTGGGACTACAGAAGACCAGTGACTTCACAACTAGTGTATGTAGAGGGGTTGTCTCAGTGTTTACCATCATGTTTCTTGCTCTGTACCCTATGGTGGGGCCAAGTCTTGCAGTCCTTACTCATGCAAAATTCCCAGTGAAGTAAAAAACTTGTTTTGCTTTCAAATATCTAATTTCCCTTTTTTGTTCCATTCCTTGTTTGTTCTAATATATTCTCCCACTGCAAGTACATTTATTGACACAAAAATTGACTGCTTAGTTTCATGGGGGACTCTGCTGCCCTTATTCAATTGATTTTTAAAGATGTCTTGTTTTATTGTAACACCAGTATTTTTGCTTTTGAGCTTCTGGTTTGAATGAGCAGGAACACCCAGGGAAAAATATGGCAAACAGTGCTAAATTTTGCATGTTTTCAAGGAAAAATTGTTAAACCCTCCATCATTTTCTCTAGCTTGGGTGGGGAGAAGATCTCTAGAAACCCTTTTATTTCTTGAGGGACCAGAAGAGGACTTAGGCCAAGACTCTGTTTCCCCTCCTCCAAGACTTCCTGTCTACCAGTGGGCCACACGCTTCCTGCTGACCTTGGGGGTATGATACAGCATGGCCAGAAGGCAGCAGGAGAGTGATTAGGAGAGATATGTAAGTCCCAGGATGAGGAGAAGCCTTATTCCCTGTGGAGGGAAGAAAGGTTTCTATAGATTAATTAAAAGCACCTGAAGCCAATTAGAGCACCTGAAGCTAGTCACCTGTTAAAACCCCCCTGCTTCAATCAGCCAGGGGAAGGAGTTGGAGCAGAGAGCAGTTTGAAGGAGTTGAAGTCGAGGAGAGTTTGGAGAAGTGCTGTGGCTGGCTAGAAGACCAAGACCCTAGGTAAAGAGACCCTCCGGCTTGTGCAGAGAGAGAGAGAGAGAGGGCAGGAAGCCCCACAAGCTGAAGAGCAGGAGAGGGAAGTAGCCCAGGGGAAGGAAGCACTAGTTCAAGTGGTTTACTATTATCCCTAGGGCCCCTGGGCTGGGACCTGGAGTAGAGGGCGGGCTCGGGTCCCTCCCTCTCCACTACCCTTCTCTGGGTTGCTAGTGGGACAGTAAATACCCTAGTTCGGGGGCAGGAAACTGCGCCCTGAACACCCCACCCCCCCCCCCGAAGAGGAAGTGCGGGACCCATCATAATCGTACTGGCAATTTGCCACAGGGGTTAGAGGATGTATCTTATTGACCTTTCTTAAACTCCATCCCCCTCAGTGTCAAGGTTGTGTGATGGCTGGTTCCCTCCTTCCATCTTAGATTCTTCTAGGGTGGCTATCTGGCTCATCTTCATAGGGGCTGGCAAGATAGACCCCTCCTCCCCACCCCTATCTACAGAAAGATCTTGTGACAAGGGATGTGGGAGGAAGTGGGTGGCATCAGTCTTGGCTGAAACTTGTTTCTTCTTTACTAAAATGTTCTCAAACCTTTTCGCAAATCTGGAGAAAGTTTTAGGCTCATTACAACTCCTGTTCCTTCAGGTAGGCCATTTGCTGCTGAGCTTCCAGTTCCTTAAAGGCGATTTATTTCACAAGGTTTTAATTTTTCTTTACACTGGCAGATTTTGTCTTTGATTAATGTACAAAGTGCTCCTCCCCGCTGATCTTTCCAGCATGGAGAGCATCAGACAGTGATTACAAGTGTGCTGTATATATTTCATTGTGAGGACACCATTAAATGCAATGTGGGCTCTGTAATATAAACTCTGTAGAACAAACCTGGTGGCTGTAACTTTTAAAAAGTAGCAAGCCCTTCCCCGCCCCCGATTAATTTCTGTGGGTTATTTTGTGACTCAATTTTTGGAAGTTACAGACTCCACCACACCACTTTCCTCCAGACACACTGTAGTGGTACGGTGGGGGCAGGAGTAAATGAGCTTGGCCTCCTCAGTGAGCAGGATAAAGTGGCATGTATTCCACTCCTCTTTTCAGTATTGGCTTGAAAACCATAAATAAGGTTCCTGAAACTAGGGAAGAAGTTTGTAATGCAGATCCAATGAAATGTCTTGTCTTCTTCTGTAAGTCTGACACACATTTGTGTCTGATTCAAAACTTCTTATTCTGTTCCTTATTCTATAAATTGTACATCTGACACAGAACTACTGGAAACCTTTAATTTATGGTTTGACTGCTGTGGTTTGGTTTATGGTGCACTATATTGAAATTTGTCAGCTATTGTCTTTATCTGACATTCCATGACTATCCCAGATATCTTCTAATACCTAAGGTTGCTAATGTTGAATGAGTGCTTTTACAACATGAGTACAGACTTGTTAGAATCTGTTTTTGTCCGCTCCCCTCCCCAGGCTATAAATGTTTCTCATAAACCATTGTTATGTGATAGCCCTTTGGTATTTCTTACCCAAACTTCCACACTTGTTGTTATTACAAAATGTTGAGGGACTATATACCTTGTACCCACACATATACATACGCTTCCCTCTAATTCATGGTGAGTTCTTGGTCTTCTTTGCAATGTGTGCAATTCAAACTGTGTGTGTGTATGTCTCTTGAGCTTCTTTCAGGTAGAGCAGGTAGGCAGTTCCTCCCTTGTCCTAAATCCTTTGCATCTCTTCAGCACCAACATTTTCAAACTCTCGCAACTAATGGTAATTTCCTGTCTCTTTTGCTGGCTCCCAGTGAGATAGTGAGTACACCATCTAGATCCAAATAGATTACCACAGATTGGAGACCTAGACCTTGTAGTGGACGCATCTTATCCCTCTTTGGTTCAGCTGCTGAGTTCTGTTAGGCTGTCTCCAAACTCTCACTGAGCTACAGTTGGCTTAGCCTTCAGATGGTGACTATGGTATGTCATGCCAGGTGGTCTACCCACAAGGAAAGTTTCCTGTATAGCTTCAAAAGAACTACTGAGCATGTTTAGTGCCACACCCCAGATGGTGGATGTTTTTGCTTCTCTGGTAGTGTCATTTCGCCCAACTCTGGCAAGTCTGTAGACACACAGTAAAACGAATAAAAGTAAACCAATAAACTATGTCTCCACCTCACTATTTCTTCCCTTATTTACACAAGTAAATGCTGAAATGCATGCATGCCGATAAACCATTTGGCTGTTTTTCTGCATATGAGAATGTTGGCATGAGTGCCACAATTTCTCTTTATGAAGAAATAAGTGTATCATTTTAGTTATATATAAACAAAAGTTATTTAAAACATGGGCTCAGTCCTGTAATCCTTACTCTCATGGATCAGGCATTGAGAGAATTGGGTTTTAATCCTGGTTTGCTGTGTGACTAAGAACATTTGAAAGAAAATTTCAAGCAGATTGCTGTGTTCATTGAAATAATACTGTTGCCTATAAACATTCAATTTTTTTTGTACTGTTATGTATTGGATTGTAAGATTTAATAAAAATAGACTTTGTAGAGTTTTATCGTCTCATAAAAAGAACCGGTACATCTTGCACTATTTTATTTTTAGATGTCTTTCTCAAGTTGCTTCAAAATTGACAATGGTTGTCACTTTCACTACTGTTTCAAAAGATAACATGTCTGGGCTATGGTGAAAACAAATTACAGTCCCTTATCTAGAAGAAAACAACTTCCAGTGCTGCTGTACACAGAAGTGGGGCTATGCAGCTACTGAGGCTTTTCCTACAAGTGGTTATTTCTCCCTCACTAGTGTAGGGTTTTTTTTAATTGCTTGTGACTGCTCTCCCTTCTCCAGTTAGGAGTCCTAGCCTATGGCTAAATCAATTGCTATTTGTGCTAAATGTGCATATGCCCTGAGTATTCTACAGAGGGAGTGTGGAAGGGGAAAATTATTCCCAAATTAATATCCAAGGAATAATTTAAAAGAGGAGGCCTGTCATCCTGAAAACAGAACTCCTGGGGTGACAGCTGTGTTTTGTTGCTAAACTGTGGACAATAATAGTTCATTGGACTACAAAATCCCCCAATTGCCTTTTCATTTTCTGTTTTGTGCATGTGTGTGTATTAGTGGGGGTTATTAATGAGAAGTGGTTATTGGGGTTGCTAAAAGGAAGTGTCCTCTCCCACACCTGGAAGTCTAGTCTGAAGCTGAGTTGAGGCTATGTGGAGTTGGGCCTGAAGAGGAGACAGTCCAGGATGTATATAGGGAGTAGTGGAGTCGGAAGCAGAATGCTCACTTGATAAAGCTTTCTCCAGTCCCAGGCATTAGTGCAATTCCTCAACAGAGTATGATTCAGAAGTGCAAATCATTGGTAGCCATAGCTGTGTTCAGGCAAATCGAATCTCCGATTCCATCCGAAAAGTCAGGATTGTTCTATCAAGCTAATTTGCCACTTGATAAATTGGGAACTAGTTCTTAATTGTGCAAAAATTACTATAAAATCATAATTGTATAATCCCCCAGTGTGTAATTATGGTCCATTTTGACAATATTGTTTGTGGTGTCTCAAATCTGTAAACACAGTGCATGTATTTACAGTAAATCTCTGCAGCTAGACTTCCAATTAATTCTTTTTAATGAAAATACTTGGTATATCTCAAATTGATTGCTTTTTCTAAGTTCAGTGCTGTGGTAATTTTTCTTTCAGCACCTAAAGAGTTTGGTCCACTCTTATACACTAATAGCTTACGAATTTTAATTTTTAAAACTGAAACCATTTTAAAGTTAACTTAAACCTGGTAACTTCTTAGCTTTTCTGTTTGCCAACATAAAATTAGCTTAAACAAATTATGCTGAACAAAATTCCTCTCTTTAGGCCTTGGATAACACTATTCCAGTCTAAAGAGAATTTTAATGGCTGAATTACAAACCATCTGAAAATTATGGTTTAATAGAGGTGCTAGCTAACCCTTAGAAATGGTAATATTGCAGTGGGTTTTGCTAAACATATATAATGGCAAAAATAATCATGAGCTTCCAAAATATACCACAAAGCATTTGGTAATTACACGCCTGTACACTAACAATATTATTTGTGTTTTTTTTCTCTAGTTTCTCTGCTTGAAGAATACAAGAACATTCCTTTCAGCATGTTGTGAGATATTTGGGATGAAGAAAAGTGAACTTTTTGAAGCATTTGATTTGTTTGATGTGCGAGATTTTGGAAAGGTAATTTAAAATTTCCTGTTTACTCATATCTTCTTTTCTGGCTGGATAAAGTGGTTATTGGGTAATGCTTGCCATTGGTTTTATATAGCAACTACCTTGATGCAAAAGAGAGGTTTGGTCTAGTTTTGTTCTTTTCACACTTGTGTTGCATTTTTCTTTTCTTTAAGTTATAGCTGACAGAGGCCACCTGCCTTTGTGTTTTAACCATTGTGTCCTTTAGATCTACTCAGGGCAGACAACCCAGTGGCTAGAATTGCAGTGGCCAATGTACACTAGCACTTCCCATCATTAGTGCTACTGGTGATGCCCTAGTGCTAGCACTGGAGGAAGACTTCAGGGGAAAAGTGTAGGAGAGGCCAAAGAGGTCAAACACCTAATGTTCTACTGATGGATTTACCTCTTGATTCCTCCCTTGGCTTGGCTTGCTCACAAGGGCTGTTCTGTTGGGAGCAAGTTACAGGCACAAAAGGAACAATGTTATGGGGCTGAGAAGGACCATACAGTGGATCGGTGTCATAAGGAAAAATGTGCACGGCTGGAGGAGCAGGGAGTAGCAGTGGTGGGTGATGAGAAGAGGAGGCTGGGCTGACTGTAAAGTCAAGTAAATCAAGCAGTCACTTGGCGCGCCATATCTTTTGCGGGGAGCCTCCTATACCATGCACGCTCTCAAGCCCTTGGAGTAACCCTATTTTCCTCTCCAGCAGTGGGACTTAGGAGGGGGGAAACAGTAACTCTCAGCCCTTCATCCCCATCCTCTTATGGCGAAGGGAGAGGAGTGGTAGGCAACTCAAGACTTGAATTCTGTGCGCCCCCCCGCCTTGTAGTTGCTTGAAGCAGCTGTGTTGCCTGTGGGCCTTCAAATTGTAAGGCTTGGCACTTAGAGGAGTAATGGGAAGAAGGAAAGGATGATAAGAGTGGCTAAGCATGGGGAAGGAGAGAAAAGTGAGGGTTTTGTATGAACAACAGGTGGTAACAGTAGTCAGATGAAGTGACAGTGGAAGTGGGATGTCCCTAACCCGCAGCATCACCATCTTTGCACCTATAATTTTTTTCATTGTCTAGGCTGGCAGAAATGGATGTAGGTTTAATACAGACACTCTATCTCTTTTCTCCAATATTTTCAAACCAGACTATCAGACAGCAGGAACATGCTGTGGCAGGCAAATATCCTGGTGTCTATGACTACGGTCTGTGGGAACAAATCTCTTACGTACAGTTAGTGTGTCATAATGGATATCCCAATTGCATGACAAGACAGGCAATCTCTGAAGTCTGGGGAAAGGATGTAATTGCCAACTGTGTCCATGAAGAGCAGGTTCATTTTAATAAGAAATACAGACATTAAGATTGTGTATGGTGAAATTGTTTGAGCAAATCCCTCTTTTGATGATCACATCTGTATGAACGCTAAATGCAGGTCATTGCCAATGTTCTAATAGGCAATTTAATGCCAAGACAGGTCAGTTTGGTTATAATTAGCACTCCCACAAGCTATTACGTTCTCTACCTGTGCCACTCACAAAGGTGCAATTTGTGTTCTGCCTTTTAAAAACCAAGTAAACACTTTTCGGTCTGGTCCTTACAACCGAATGCTCATTGTTCAGTATAAACGAGGAGCAATTTATCACCATATATGGGACCTGGCTTTTGGCAAGTATGGTTTGATTCATGTAGCCAAATGATCACGGCAAATAGTAATCTACCTAACATAGTTCCACTGTGTTGGCTTTTCATGTACCTCTGGATTTCTTATGTTTTCTCTACATTTTTCACCCTAAAGCAAACCTTACAAGAAGTCTTCTTTTTGCTTGCTTTCTAGATAATAGCACATTTACCTTGCTATTTGGGGATGGAAGGACTTCTGTGCACAGGCAAAGTAGATATGACCAAAGGGATATGTATTGAGTATAGGAGGAGGGTGGGGAAGAGAGAAAGGGAGGGTGAATGGGAGACAGAGAATAGAGGGTCAATGAAGTAAAAGAAGGGGCATGAGAGAGGGGGGGAAAAAGGGTTGGAACTGTGAAAAGGAAAGCTTGACTTGAGAAGGAAGAGGATAGATGAGGGAAGGTAATGGGTAAGAAGGATGTGAGGGATATGGGGTTATGAAGGAGTTAGGCTGATTGAGCAGAATGGAGGGAAGTGCTCCAAGTGTTGATAAAATAGTGGTGGGGTGCCACAAGCCATGGGCCCTTCTAGACTGGAACTGCTTGACAACTTTGGAATCTTTTTCTTTCAAACAGTTTTAAGATTTAACCCCCTCACCCTCCTTGTTTGTATAATAAGTGCCAAGCTCCAAAGTACCATTTTTACTGCTGTGAGACTGAGACACAATGATGATTAGTTACTGTGGGCTACTCTGAATTATAAAGAGCTATGTATGTAAACCTGTGATTAGTTTTTCTGTGTGCAAAAGCTGGCTTTCTCTAGTGTATTGTTTGTAACCTCCTACATACTTATCTGCTCTCTGCAGTTGCCAGCATGTATTCAGCACAGATTTCTACTTCTGAGTCAGTGGATCACTCCCCTAGTTTAACAGAAGAGCCTATAATTATCTAAAGACCATGCCATATTAAAAATATTCCAAATCAGAACAAATATCACAGACATAATTTCCCCTTTTTAACATCTGAAAATACAATATTTCCGTTACTTTTTATAGATTGTACTTTATAATAGACATGAGGCCTGATTCTTATTTACAGTAAGGCCCCTTTATGCTGCCTTAGTGTAAATAAGAATCAAGCCTATGGTGTTGCTCTCTGGTACTGGTGATTGAAGTGACTCACTGAGCATATCTAAATACTTTTGTTTGATCATTTGTGCAATATAAAGAGACTGGCAAACCAAGAAATTCCAACTGTCCTTTTATGCTACTGTACGTTTTTTTTGCCATGCTAGGCATAGTTAAGATATAGCATTGTACTTCTAGTCTTTTTCTTTTCAAACTTGTTATATTGCCTATTCAAAAATGCCAAAGATTTTTTTCTTGGTTCTGTGAACAGCAGAGGAATTAAAACAAAAAGTCTACTTAACAGCTACTGCTCTACCAGGTATCCAGTTGCTTGCTATAATGTTAGGGTCCTTATCTAGACGTTTGTGTCAAGCCTTTGCTACTTGTTTAAATAGGCTAAAAAGTGCTTTATGATAGAGTAGCATTACTTACTATTGGTTTCTAGTTAGTTGTTGAGAGAGATCCTGGTTTACATAGTTACTCTAATATGACCATAAAGGGCCTGATTTTTAAGACAGCCACTAGTCTTGAAGGAAAATTTTTGCAGATTCAGTTAGTTACTGGTGCAAAATTGTACCTGTGAAATAACATGCTGGATTGAGGCCTGTCTCAGAAATGTAGCCCACAATGTATCGATGGCTATTTGACACGTGGCTTTTTGGGTTTGTGCTTTGTAAAGTTGTATTCCAAAATAAACTTTTATCTTGTGTAAACTGAAGTAGAATAATGTAAGCTGGTATTTGCAGAGATACTATCTCTTTCATGAAAGATTTTAACTATTGCACTTTTCTTCTCCCGACACAAAATTAGCCTTAATAGTACATTATTTCTTTTATGTATACATTTGTAGTGAACAACATGTGCTAGGTGCTGTACAACATATAGGAAGGAAGGGACAATTCCTGTCTTTACAATATTTGACAATTTCATTGTCTGTGCTGCTCAGTGTCAGGGGCCTAACAATGTCTGAAAAGTCAGCAATTCCTGCTGTGCATGCATGCAAACATGCTTCCATAGTCTTGGTGAGACTACTGACAAAGGCACAAGGGGTTATTTAATGAGACTTGCCTCCCGTGAATAATAACAGCTGTTTGAGCAAAAGTGGTGCTGCTAAACCGAACAGCGAAGACAGCGCAATACTTGCAGTGGCTGTGTGTGTCAGGCATCTTTTCAGCTTCACCATTACTCTGTTTGCAGTTCATCTGTTTTCACTGCACGCAGGAATGAAAGCTTGTCACACGTGACTGGAGGTTGCTGTGTGCTCTCTCTAGTGGTAGATAAATTGACTTGTGTTTAACTAGGCTCTTTAAATGCTTGGGGACATAGTCAACTTTCTAGAGCAGATAGTGAATTTGAAACCATTAAAAAGGAGTGGAGCACTGGAAAAATATCACGTATAGTGTAGTCTCAGGGTTGTAAAATGTGTAGGAGAGTATAACATAGTGTGAGAGTTGAGCTAACAAGACTACAAAATAAGATGTATTGGTCTGGAAATGTCTCCATTTACTAGAAGCAGTGGTGATGAGAAGGAAGGTTTCCTCTGATTATTTTGATTTTTCTGTGGTCAAACAAATTTTCTTTAATTATTTCTCTATATGGAAAAAAAATGTTTGTATACATTCCCAACCCTACAGTCTTTACTCCCACAAAACCCTTTGTGAATTCAGCAGGAGTTAGGCACGTGCAAAGGGCGACAAGATGAGCACCACTGGATTTTCCTGTTAGTCATTAACTAAAAAAATGCCATTATGTTCTCTTCATTATAAGAACCATTTTCTGAATCCTTCTCCCTGCACATGTACATAGTTAATAGGAGTTTTGTGCACAGAGAGAAGGCTGGTAGTGTGGTGTGATCACTCTAGTTTCAAGAAGATTTCTAGTTTAAAGAGGACCTTTTGGACCACAGGCATTTTCCAGACTGCTGGCCAAATGAGGATTAGGTGGATGTGTATATATTTCCACAACTTCCAGGGTATTCTAATGCACTAAAATCTTAAAGTAGATTGAAGAAACTGTAGTGCAATGCTGACCAATGCTTAACGCTTTTAAGGGGCCAAATTCAGACGTGTAAGTGAGGGCAACTCCACAAGCCCACGTGTCTTGATTTTCATGAGCTCCTTTTATTTAAGGAACCACCTCTGAAACCACATACAATCACAGATGTGTTGAATTTTTGTAGCTTGTACTGCAATTATATTTTTATAATTGTTGAATTTTTAAACTTATTGTAATAGAAAATATGTAGTCAGTTTTATACTATAGGTTTCCATGTTACCCATTTAAGCAAACAAACAAATTAGGAAGAACATGTCAGATGCAAATGAATAACTGATTTTAAAGAAAAGAAAGGGATAAGAAGAGGAGAAACAAAAAGGAGACCTGGCGATTATCATTTGAAATATTCCAGAGTTGTGCAGTTATTTTATTAAGATCTTATTTTTTAAAATAAGCGATGGGATATGACTTGTATGTCTAGTATTGCCTTTTTGTCCTCCCATGGAAAAAATGGTTTTATAGTTTTGATCTTTTCCCTCTTGTATGTTTCAAATCTTTTCCTTTGTTTAGACAGTGGCAGTCACAGATGGTAGGTGCTAGCTGTAGCTGGATACTTCCTCCATGTTTTCTTCCCCGTGTAGCTATAAACTCCAGTAGCAGAAGTGCTATCAGGGGCAGACTGCATCCAATCCTTTAGTATGCCAGGCTGTAACTACAGTACTTTTAAAAACTATTTGGTGCTTTTTAACTATGGTGAACAGTTGTTACAAACTGTTAGGTATAACAGTAAAACTAACACAGGTAGGAGCAAGTGAACTGGTTTTTCCAGTTTGAACCCACTATGACATAATGGGATTGGAAATTAGACTTGAACCGTAATGTTATTGAATTTATGTTCTGCTTTGCAACGACTGTGTGTGTGTGTGAAAAAGAGAGAGCGCGAGAGAGAGAGTGTGTGAGTGGTGATGGGAATGGAGATTAAAGTTCCTAAGGAAAAAGTTAAGTGAGGATGAAGCAGAGAGTGAACAGAGTGAAAAACAAAGACCCAGGCTTTAATACTGGGATCAAGGTGAGGGGAGTAGGAAAGCGTTCTTCTATTCCGAATACATAGCACTGATTTCCCTTTATCGTTTTGTTAAACTGAGTCTGCCTTGGGGGGGGGGGGGGGAGGGTTTTAAATTGCAGGAAAAAAAGAAGGTTCTTGAACTAGTTCAACAAAATCAGAAAAAAAATAAGTTTAGACAGTTGCCAAGCCTCAAACTCCACGAGATTCATCCACTTCTAGTCACAACTGCCTATTCTTCTAGTAGATTTCAGTGCTGTGTTTAGTTTGCTGTTGTAGCATGAAAACCTCCACCCCCACACACGCTGATGCCAGGCAGTGTTTTCATTAAAAATTCCATCTCACTTTTCACCAACCCAGGACTGTTGGGTTCTTCCTCTCTATACCTGTGTGCCAGAATCAACAAATAATTTTGATACTTGTGCCTTCAATTCTGCCAGAATTACGTAGTCCTCTAGCATTCCCGGTCTTTGGTGTGTCTTGTGTCTCGGCAATTGCAGCTGTTATAGCTTCTCAAAGGTGATTTCAACCTGCTATAGGACTCATTTGATAAAGAATAGCTCTGTGATGGAAATGGGCATCTAAAGGCCTGCTGAAGTCAACAGGACTCCTATTGACTGGAGCTATCTTTACTCTGGTCTTAGGAAGTATAAGGAATAGAGTGCTGATCACAGATGTACTCCTTGCTTCAAGCTTAGCTCAGTTTTCTTACCTTGTTTAAATCATATCTGTAAAGTTAATACGTTTGAACTTATTTGATAACATGCTATTATACAAGATTTGTGAATGACATCAGAGAGCAAAAGGGCATTAGATTCACTAAGCAAAAGTGGTGTAAACAAGTATTTGATCATTCAAAATACTATATAAGAGCTAGGTTTTATTAAAAAGCATATAGTGCAGCTTCCAGCACGGCTACATCCTCCATCCCACTCAAAAGGCTCACTTGCACAAAGTACACAGCAAAGTGCTCTGAAAATACTGAATGTGTAAGCAAGAGTCTTGTACTAGATGGTCATTTTAGCTACTCTGTCACTGTTAAGGAAATCCTGACACTGATTCAGCGGAACATCATGAACCAGCTGAAGTATCACGTTCCAAGTGTGCTGGAATTCCACCAACTATGTGTTCAAAAGATTCCAGGAAGAGCAGACAGATGTGAAAAGAAAAGGAGTACTTGTGGCACCTTAGAGACTAACAAATTTATTTGAGCATAAGCTTTCGTGAGCTACATGCTCAAATAAATCTGTTAGTCTCTAAGGTGCCACAAGTACTCCTTTTCTTTTTGCGGATACAGACTAACACGGCTGCTACTCTGAAACCAGACAGATATGAGTATTCACATGCCAAAATCTACATGGCAGCTTGATGGTTCTAAAAACAATGAAGTTCACAGACAAGAACTAAATCTCAATACATAGAAATCAAGTGCAGTTCAACAGTACAATGATGTGATGTGACAGGTCCACCACTGTCTTGGTCTCAGGAGGCACATGTCAAATATTTGGACAGCATCACAAACTGTGCTGAAGGGTGCTTGAAAGATGTGGACACTTGTGTAGAAGCAGCTACTGTCATGTTTCAGGCCCTTCAGTGGCCTGTGTGAGGACACTGTGACATCAGGCTTGCTACAAAGCTCCAGATCTATAGAACCATGGTTATACCACTGTACTGAATGGAAGTGAAACGAGGGGGCTGAGGAAATCTGAAGAACACAGGACTGATGTTCTCAATTCTCATCATCTTGGTCAAGCGGCAGGAAAAGAACAAAAATGAGGACATTCTAAACCGAACCCAGCAACCACCTCCCTGAACACTTGTTCAGTTTAGGCAGCTTTGTTGGTACGGACGTATTAGAATGGAAGACAAATGAATTTTGAAGTGTGTGTGTACCCAGGAATGCTGCTACACAGCTGACGATCACGTGGGCACCAAAAGCTTTGTTAGCATGACAAGAGTGCCAATGATGAACACGAACTAAATATACAGCCAGAATATACAGCCAGACCACCGTAAGTACCTTGCCAGAGATCAAGCTGAGTAGTGCTCGATCTGCAAGGAAGTTACATCCCTTTAGGATTTGCTATGATGACAGTCTTATATGTAGCTCTATATTTTTATTTAATGGTTTATGTATAAATTGTGTGTGTGAGAGAGAGAGTAGGGTGGGGAATGTGGCAGTGCATCAGAGAGAATGGGGTGGAGCACAGAAGTTTGACAGAACTGTAAAAGAAGCTTGGTGGGATGTGGTCCTTCTGTGTAAACTTAAACACAATGAAAATACACTTCCCTGTTAGTAATGCCTTGTGAATGTTCAGATAATACAGTTAATAATACCTAATTATGCTAGTTGGTAAGTCCTGGTCTACACACTGATTTTGTATCAGTATGAAAAAAATCATCCCCCTCACTGAAATAGTTATTGATACAGTTATACCCAGTGGTGAGCTGGAGCCGGTTCGCACCGGTTTGCTAGAACCGGTTGTTAAATTTAGAAGCCCTTTTAGAACTGGTTGTTCCACAAGGGACAACCAGTTCTAAAAGGGCTTCTGAATTTAACCGGCCAAAAGTGGCACCGTAGGGGGAAAATTCGGTGGGTGCACAGCGCCCACTGGCAGCTCCCCAGCTCACCTCCGCTCCGCCTCCTCCCCTGAACACGCCGCTTGGCCCTGCTTCTCCGCCCCCTCCCCTGGCTTCCCGCGAATCAGCTGTTCGCGCTGGAAGCTGGGGCAGGCTGAGAAGCAGGCCGCAGCTTCCTGCTCAGGCCCAGGGAGGCGGAGGTGAGCTGGGGCAGGGGGGTGCGAGGAGGGCTGCCTGCGCCGCAGCAGGTAACCTGGGGGGGGGGGCGCAGGGGAACCGCTCCCCGCCCCAGCTCACCTCCGCCACCCTCGGCTTGAGTGGGAAGCCGCCACCTGCTTCTCAGCCCTCCCAGGCTTCCGACCTAACAGCTGATTCGCGGAAAGCCGGGGGAGGGGCGGAGAAGCAGAGCGGGGCAGCGCGTTCAGCGGAGGAGGCGGAGTGGAGGTGAGGTGATCTGGGGCCAGGTGCGGGGTGGGGAGCTGCTGGTGGGTGCTCTGCACCCACCAAATTTTCCCCGTGGGTGCTCCAGCCCCGGAGCCTAAGGCGCCACCTTTGATGTGATCAGTGGGAGAGTGGCCGCTCCCCCTGCTCCCCCCCCCCCCAGCTACGCTCCCCTCCCCTGCCCCTAGGAGCGAGAGGGACCTGCCGGATGCTTCCTGGGAGCTGCCCCAGGTAAGCACCTCTGGGACTCCCCTCGCTCCCCGGCAGGTGCCTCTGGCTCTTAGGGGTGGGCACCCACTACAGTGGCCCACGAGACCCTCCTGCCCAGTTCTGGGGGCAGTCAGGGGAGGGGGGGTGGATGGGGCAGGGGTCCGGGGGGGGGGTTGGATGGGGCAGGGGTTCTGGGGGGCAGGGGTGAGCAACGACCCCCTCGTGGGGTGAGGAGGGAACCCGTTGTTAAGATTTTGGCAGCTCATCACTGGTTATACCTGTAGAAGCCCTAGTGTGGGTGCCGCTATACAAGAAATAAAGGTACCTTATATGGGTATAACTTATTCCCCTTCCTCAGGGGTGAAAATAAAATTGAACTCTTACCATTATGGGGTTGGCTCTGCCTCCCGCCTGGAAGGGGCAGGGCCTCAGTAGCAGCAGCGGCGGCTGGAGCCCCGGGCCTTTTTAAATCACCGGGCCCAGGGAAGCGGCTCCTTTTGCCCTCCCTCCTGTTGGCAGCCGGGGGCGGGGGGAGTGGGGGCATGTAAAAGGGGCAACTACATTAACGTCATTGCCATGGCAATGACGTTAAAGTGCTGCAGTGGCAGCGCTTTAAGTAGGGTCCTTTAAAGTGCTGCCACGGCAAAGTCAGCTGTACGGGCCGATGCCGACCCGTAGCGCCTTACTTTCACCCCTGCCTTTCCTGTATGGGAATAGCTATACTAGTATAACGGCATCCACATTAGGTTTTTTGGGTTTTTTTTGCCACTTTTACTATGCTGGCGTAGTTAAAACTGCAAAACTTTTAGGAGTAGACAATGCCTATCTGACGTTGCTGAAGACATAATTCTACTGTTTAGAATTTTGCTCCTTTGGAGACTGATCCCACTAGGTGCTGAGTGTCCTAAATTCCCATTGAAGGTAATAGAAGTTCACTGAAGGCATTTCTTAGGCGATGCCCAGCACCTCACAGGTTTAGGTTGTTAAGAAGTGGAAGGAGAACGATGCACATAGGGCATTGACCTCTGAAGTTAAGGAAACACAGCTATGTGGAGTGCCCAGGACTGGAGTTGTGAGGCAGAAGAGAAGAGCAAAGGGAGTGGAGAAAACTGCATGAACCTGCATCTAGTCTTTCGCCACTCCAGTGCAATACACATTTGCAGCTGTGGGTAAAGACACGCCTGCCATTGTCCCCAGACAGCTTAGAATAAAACCAACATTTCAGGAAAGATGTGGACAAATTGGAGAAAGTCCAGAGAAGAACAAAAATGGTGAAAGATCTAGAAAACATGACCCATGATTGAAGATTGAAAACATTGGGTTTGTTTAGTCTGGAAAAGAGAAGACTGAGAGGGGACATAACAGTTTTCAAGTACATAAAAGGTTGTTACAAGGAGGAGGGAGAAAAATTGTTCTCCTTAACCTCTGAGGGTAGACAAGAAGCAATGGGCTTAAATTGCAGCAAGGGCTTTTTAGGTTGAACATTAGGAAAAACTTCCTAACTGTCAAGGTGGTTAAACACTGGAATAAATTGCTTAGGGAGGTTGTGGAATCTCCATCACTGGAGATTTTTAAGAGCAGGTTAGACAAACACCTGTCAGGGATGGTTTAGATAATATGTAGTCCTGCTGTGAGAGAGAGGGACTGGACTACATGACCTCTTGAGATCCCTTCCAGTCCTGCAATTGTATGATTCTATGATTTTAAAGGCTTCTCATGTATTTTAGGGCAGGTTTACACAAGAAGCACTACATTTGTGCAGCTGCACCACTGTAGAGTCTGGTGAAGATGTTGTGTGCTGACAGGAGAGCACGCTCCCATCACATAATTACTCCACCTCTGTGAGAGGCAGAAGCTATGTTGGTGGGAGAGCTGGTTGCTGTAATTTGTGTTGCTCAGGGGCGTGTCTTTTTCACACCTCGGAGCTACATAAGTTAGATCGACTTAAGTGGGAGCGTCGTCCTTCCCTCAATCTTTACATTTTCTGCCCTTTTCCCTCCCAATGTGTATAGCAGAGGTATTGTGTTTCTTACTGGGTTAAAAATTTCATCTGTGAATAAAAGTTGTCACTGGAGTTCAAAATACTAAAGGATATTCTTTGTATTATGTATTTGTAGAAGGAAGATGCAAACATAGAGTATTTGACTGTAGTATGAACTTGTTTCATGGGGCTGTCAGTCAAGATGCTGGTTGGTGGCTATCTTCGTGTAAGAGTAAAAGAGGAGACTCTATATATGAAATCCTAATGAAAGTTATGAGAGTTTGAGATTTGTGTAATATTTTTTTTTAAAAGCCAAAGTTATGGCATCTTAATGATGTTGTATTGTAGATATAACCCCTGCCCCCAATGACTTTTATTGAGTCTCAGATACTGAAATGCAGCACTTTTGGGAGCCATTAATTTAAAATGTTCAAGTATTACTTTTTATTATGGTGAAAGTGCTGAAATGTGGGGAAATAGTTTGGAGAGAGTGAATTTACAAAGATAATGGAGTCATTCAAAATATATATTCTGTATCTCCACTAAAAACAAGATCCCAGTTATTTTAGAAGTGGATCTAGAAAAGTGGCTTGGTGGTTTGCTTCAGAAATCAGTTTTTTACAGTTCATCTTTTTTTGGTCAAATGCCTAAATATTTAGGCTTCTCAAATGTAGTTATGGCTCAGAATTTTATTTTGATAGTTTATCAGTGAGATGTGCTGATTTGTCTTGCCACATCACAAAATCATTAGGCAATCTACAGGTGTTTGAGGTCTAATGAAGAGTTCTTATCCAGGCAGTGAAATGTTCTTGTCAGTATCGGAGCCCTTTAGGACTTCCATAATGTGGACTTTTGTTCAGTTAGGTTCTTCTCAGTAAACATGACCTGCTGTCTGTGGAGCCTGGATTAATGGAAAAATTGAGCTTCCAAGCTCTCGTTTCCTGCCCATGTGTCTCCGTTGCTATAGTGATCTTACCAAAATGTTACTCAGCTATGACTCAGGTATCCTACGGGATAGGGTAGCATTATGGAATTCTGTTTGGGGTGAGGGAAATATTGAAAAATAGGTCTTTGTTTTTGTCTTGAATAGATTTAAAATGGTTAAAGGGGATACTTGTTAAAGTCTGTCATAAAATGTTGTTAAAACAAACTTTATAAAACCTATTGAAATATTTAAAAAAATAAAAAGTAAATTTTGTTTTTCCTGTAGTATTGAAACCTAAGCACTGCAGCACTAAGATATTGAAAGTGAAACTGATTGTAAACAAACATGAAACAGAAAAGAGATAAATAAAAGGTATTTGTGGTTGACAAGCATGCTGGATTTTCAAAATTATTTCGTTTTTAACAATTTAAGGTTGAGTAGCTACTTCAAAGGGAAAATACCAAATTAATATCACATGTAAAGGATAGTCAAGAAATGTTTGTTTACAATATGTGACATGCGAGTAAATCTTTTTCTTTGTTTTAGCGACTTGTTATGAGGAATGGGAAGCCTCATTTTTATGTAATGGGGGAACACAAATATGTATGTAAACTTTTGTTTCATACTAATTCATATTACAGGTTTTGGATTTTTGTTGAACTAGTAACTGTTCAGAGACCTGTTTTTTCACATCAACCCAGCAAGTTAGGGATGCTGAGCCTAGGATGATGAGATTTCCAAGATGAAAAACGATGACAATTTCATGGCGGTGGAGCTGAGCAGGCAGAAGCAGGGACTGATAACAAACTTTTTTCCCCACCCAGTATTTTGGTTACAGTAACAGTTGATGTAAAAACAAACTAACCAGTTCCCCCTTTCCTCTGCCTTTGAATCTCCTTGCATCTGCTGCCCTGGCTCCCTAGCTCCTTCTCTTTCCTCCCATATGTTCTGAGGTTGCAATGAAACTGGCAGAAACTTCTGGTTTCACTAGAACCTAATAAGTAGGGCCCTACCAAATTCAAGGCCATGAAAAAACGCATCACGGACCGCGTGAAATCTGTATAGTATAGGGTAAAAGCACACAAAAGACCAGATTTCACGGGGGATACCAGTATTTCTCAAATTAGGAGTCCTGACCCAAAAGGAGGTTGTATGGGGGTGGCAAAATTTAGGGTTGCAGGATTGCCACCTTTACTTCTGTGCTACCTTCAAAGTTGGGGTGCTGGAGAGTGGTGGCTGTTAGCCGGATGCCCAGCTCTGAAGGTGGTGCCCCGCCAGCAGCAGCATGGAAGTAAGGGTGGCAGTATCATACCATGCCACCCTTCTGCGCTGCTGCCTTCAGAACCTGGTGCCCGGAGGCTGCTGACTGAGGGCCCAGCTCTGCAGGCAGCAGTGCAGAAGGATGGCAATACCAAACCATGCCACCTTTGCTTCTGCACTGCTGCTGGTAGAGGCTCTGCCTGCAGAATGGGGCTCCTGGCCAGCAGCCGCAGCTCTTCAGCTGCTCAGCTCTGAAGGCAGTGCCCTCTGCCAGCAGCAGCACAGAAGTAAGGGTAGCAGGACCACAATAACTTTGCAACCACCCCTCAACTCCTTTTTGGGTCAGGACCCCTACAATCACAACACCATGGAGTTTCAGATTTAAACAGCTGAAATCATGAAATTTACTATTTTTAAAATCCTATGACCAAAATGGACTGTGAATTTGGTAGGGCCCTACTAATAGGGTATCATGGGACTAGCTCAGTAAGGGGGGACCTCTCATCACCATAGTTGATCTAGTAACCTCACAAATACCTGTGACATTAGCCCATAAAGCAAAAGTTGCTGAGCTAGTGACCTCGTAGCAACCTGTGCCTTGATATCAGACCAGAAAGCTATATAGTTGAGAGGGTGGAAGCTATATAGTTCCAGAGAGTGGAAGTAGGTGAAGCTTGTTGCCTTCAGTTTGCCCCTATTTCAGTGGAGAAAGGGACACCTTTTTACTCTTCCCGATCCAGGGAAACAGAACAGCCTGGTCAGTTCCATCTCCACTCCTCTCCATATTGGATTGTGGTTGTGGGAGCAGTGTTGCCCCTCTATATAGCTCCATGCTCTTTGTGTGTGACTGGCCGTAGGGGGTACTGTCTCCCTTCTGATATGCTTGTTCTGTGTCATGTCCTATAGCACAAAGATGCTAGAATGTCACTTTGCTGCAAGATCTCATCATCCATGATGAGGTATAGCCACTAAAACTAGTGGCGCCCCCCCCGCCCCCCCCCCCAGTTGCTTGTGACCCAAGCAGAGCATACATTGTACAGTGAGGAAGATTACCATGCTTTAGGGCTCCATAACGTTCCTATACATAAGCAAGTGTATTATCCGCATTTCACAGAGGAACAAATGGGAAAACTGAGGCAGAGAGAAATTGTGACTTGCTCCCACAGAAGTTGGGAATTAAGAGCGCAGTTTTATGTAAATGCTGAAGCTTAATTTGTGATAGAGAAATGGTGAATTAATAAGCCAATTTTGAAAAAAAAACTTCTCTAAACAAGCCTTAGTGACATTAGGTGTAAGGTATTATGATACTCATTCCAAGAGTAAAAGCCAATAGAGTATTAAATTTGGTGCCCTCTTTAGAATGGGCACCAGTTTTGCTACAATGTGTTGGGTGTGCCAGGCAGAGTAGTTTAATCAGTGACGAGCTGCCAAAACCTTAACAACTGGTTCTGTCCTTACCCCACGAGGGGGTCGTTGCCCACCCCCGCCCTCTGGGACTCCTGCCCCATCCAACCCCCCCGCGTTCCTTGATGCCCACCCCTCCAGGACCTCTGTCCCATCCACTCCCCTCCCCTGACTGCCCCCAGAACCGGGCAGGAGGGTCTCGTGGGCCACCATAGTGGGTGCCCACCCCTAAGAGCCAGAGGTACTTGCCGGGGGGCGAGGTGGGGCTGTCCCAGAGGTGCTTACCTGGGGCAGCTCCCAGGAAGCATCCGGCAGGTCCCTCTCACTCCTAGGGGCAGGGGAGCGTAGCTGGGAGGGGGGGAGTGGCTGCTCCCCCACTGATCACATCAAAAGTAGTGCTTTAGGTGCCGACTCCCTAGGTGCTCCGGGGCTGGAGCACCCATGTGGAAAATTTGGTGGGTGCAGAGCACCCACCAGCAGCTCCCCACCCCGCGCCTGGCCCCAGATCACCTCACCTCACCTCACCTCCGGGGCTGGAGCACCGACGGGGGAAAATTTGGTGGGTCCAGAGCACCCACCGGCAGCTCCCCACGCCCGGCCCCAGATCGCCTCACCTCCGCTCCGCCTCCTCCGCTGAACGCGCTGCCCTGCTCTGCTTCTCTGCCCCCTCCCCCAGCTTCCTGCAAATCAGCTGTTCGGTGCGAAGCCTGGGACGGCTGAGAAGCAGGTGGCAGCTTCCTGCTCAGGCCGAGGGTAGCGGAGGTGAACTGGGGCGAGGAACGGTTCCCCAGCGCGGCGCCCCCCCCCCCCCCCCGGGTTACCTGCTGCTGCGTGGGCGGCCCTCCTCGTGCCCCCCTGCCCCAGCTCACCTCCGCCTCCCTGGGCCTGAGCGGGAAGCCGCGGCCTGTTTCTCAGCCTGCCCCAGCTTCCTGTGCGAACAGCTGATTCGCAGGAACCCTCGGGGGGCGGAGAAGCAGGGCCAAGCGGCGTGTTCAGGGGAGGAGGTGGAGGCGGAGCGGAGGTGAGCTGGGGCCAGGGGGTGGGGCGGGGAGTTGCCGGTGGGTGCTCTGCACCCACCAGATTTTCCCCTGCCCTGGAGCACCCATGGAGTCGGTGCCTAAGCTGCCACTTTTGGCCAGTTAAATTTAGAAGCCCTTTTAGAACCGGTTGTCTCTTGCAGAACAACCGGTTCTAAAAGGGCTTCTAAATTTAACAATTGGTTCTAGCGAACCGGCTCCAGTTTACGACTGAGTTTAATCCTAATACAGTATGCAATTGCACATGACCAGGCAGTCTTGAATGCAACACTTACTTACTGAAGTACTGTATAGGGAGTTGTTAGCTCTTGCTTAGCTGTGTCTCATCTGATGTGGAATGCCTTTCCTCTATGAGTAATCTACTTCATGAGTAACATATGCTCTGACAGACGTCACTCCATGAAGTGGCTGTCTCTTAAAAAGGGGAATAAAACATACAAAAACATTTCTCATTTTAACTAACACTGCCTAGACATAAATCAAAGATTAAGATTTTCTTTTTGCAAAAAGTAAAAGCTAAAAGCCAGGCAATATCTAGAGCTAGGCAACCTAGAGACCATTATTTAGGAGAACTGAGTCTAAGTATTTCCTACCAAAATGCTTTTTTCTGCCGCTGTTAAAGTGTAGAATTTAATTAATCTGACATGGGTGATCTGCAAAGCGTTTTAAAAATAAGTTGGCTTGTGCTCTTTTTGCTCTTTTTAATGTATTAAGGGGGCCAGGATGACTTTTTAAACTTAGAAATTTCAAGTCTTGTCTTCTCTGATTCTCTGAGGACGTCCTGGGGGCTAAATCTTGCATGTTGTGAACTTTCGCATCTTAATTGAAAGGGGTTGTGTGTGTTGAATCTCTAACGGACATCCAGGGCCAGATTCCTAGCTATGCCTGAGAAGTACAAAGTGCGTATTGAGAGAGGGGGTGCAAAGGCTGCTAAACTTACAGAGCATGCAGGACCAGGACTCGCTGCTTTGAGTTACAGCAATTCTCTCCTCCTTCCCACCTCACTGCTCTAACACCATTTGCTAATGGCACCAAGGGGCCAAAACCAGAGTTGGGTATTTGTACGTTGTAGGGGGTGTTGGCGCCGTTGGACCTTTGATCTGGCCATAGCTTTTTCCTTGCTACACTGGCAGCAGGAAGGAAGAACAGAAGATTCTTGTGGATGATTCTTCTTGCACTGGGGCTGGATAACCCCCCCCCCCCCAAAAAAAAAAAAAGAAAAGGCCAAAGCTCTGTTGCTATCTTAATAAGTTCTCAGACATTTGCCTTTATGAATTACACCTGTGCAGTGCACAGCTATAGTAAGGCATTTATCTATGCCATGCCAAGAGTCCTAGATTGTCATCAGAGATAACCAATCACCACCCTTACTCTGCAGCTAATTTGCATGCAACAATATCATTGGTTGTACGAGGGAGACTGCATAGATGGTGGAGTACTTGGCCTACTGCCACAGCTGTGGGACAGCGTGGGCTCAGTTACTAGTAAGCAGCATAAATTTTTTGCATAGAATGACAACAGCTGGGTAGTGAACTTGTTTAAATTTCAGCACAGTTGGAGAGGATTCAAACTTTAGGTTAATGTAATATTCAGTCTTTCCAAGAATGATAATTCTATCATGCCACATTAGTATTTTATTTTTGGAAACAAACTGCAAAAATATGATGAGAAAACTTAGACAAGTCTCAGGACACAAACACACAGTTTCCTTGAAATGTGTAGTATGCGATGCACTTAGAGCTGAATTTATTTCTTGGAGCACAATATTTTTACATTTCTAGAAAGTGTTTCTAGAAGCACATGGGATCTTTTTCAGGGAAAAAGGCAACACACCGCATTTACTGAGAATACAGCAGTTAGCATATGCTTTTCAGTCTCTCTCTCTCTCGCACACACCATGCACACAGTCCTGCCAGTCGATGTTTATAGTTACCAGTCCAGAGTCTGGATCAATCTAGTGGCCAGCCAGATTGGTCGCATAGGGGAGCCAGGCTATGTTGGTCGCAATCCGATGCTCCTGGAGTTGTGGCAAGATGAACCCAAAGTCCCATGGCAAAGCACCCTGTTATTATAGTCTTTTTTTCCTCTGTTGAAGTCTGTGGATTTTGCTGTGTCAGTTTGTGACCTGTTACTCCTTAGTTGGTGTTACCTTTTGATGTTAACATGCCAAAACACCTCCAAGAGGGTCCTCCTGTCCTGGTTTCAATTTAATCAATTGTCTTGTCTTTAGAGGTGCCAGCCTCCACCTCAGGGTTGTCAGTCTGCCGTTCCTCACTTATGGATGTGCGTTGATGTTTCTCTGGTATCCTTAAGTTTCTTCACTCCTCCTTCCTTGACCATCTGACTTTAACAGTGGCCTTCACACCTTATCTTTTCCTGATGCATACATTCCTCATTCGCACAAACAGTCTTTTACAGAGACCTTCAGACAGGATAACATTTTGGAAAGGATTATATGGTTACTAAAGGAATTACAAAAGAACCTTACACAACTTAGTTTGCAATGCATACAAGAAGCAAGACCTCATAGCAAATACTGTAATGAAATCTTATCCTAAAACAAAAGGGTGACCATAATCAGTCATAAGGATTGTTCTGGTCTGTCCCTGCCTTAACATCAGTACAAACACTGGCAGTCTGTCAAATGTGTTTCTACCAATGTCCCAGAGGGTCATTCCTTTGTGCTATTCAAAAAGGGTGGCTGGCAGGATGATCAAATCACACATTAATTCTTATAGTACAAATATAAAATCCTGCTCCTACAAAGGTGCTATGCATTACACATTTTAAAAAATAGGGTTAAATAAGGTTTTATTCATGGACATGGGTATACCTTAAGTTGAATATGCGTAGCAGAAAACATTTTCTACTGTACATCTACTTAAGTGACATTTGACAGAATTGTTTAGGAAAACAGTTGAGAGCTAATCCTCTTGCATATATAATGAATCCTCCAAAAGTCTACTTCATGGGTTATTTAAAACCTTAAAAGGTTTAAAGTGTTTCTAATATATAACTGACTTGAGCAAAAGTACATTAGCAGCGTTGTATGAGTGAATGATGTGTGCTACCTACAGTAGCAAACTGATGTTAGCAAAGACATTCTGTGCACGATGTTATCCAGCTTTCACCAAACTGTATAAATGAGTTTAGGGAATATTGGTTGACAGTGCTCATATGGGAGAGAGGAGTAAAAGTATAATGTAGGTCACAGTGAAACAAGGATGTAGAAAGTTTACTTCCAATATTTGCTTCAGAAAAATCCACTATTCCGTTTCTTGTGTTGGTAGTTTGTTCAGAATTTCAGAACAGGCCCAAAGCTTATGGACAAACATATTCATTATAGATAATGTTTACTAAGCAATTAGGGGAGGTTTATTTTCTAGCACTAGGTAAAACCAGGAGAACAGATTTTTAATTCTGCTACTTATTGGTTTGCGAGCAATGGGGCAGGCCCTTGGGGAAAGAGGATTGGCAGGGGCGGCCTCAGGGGTCCTGTTACCAGCAATTAGAAAGGTGACAACCCTATACTGAATTCTGCTGTCAGTTACACAGATTTGTGGCAAATTCTGTTGAAATGAATGGGAGTTGCATCCATATAATTGACGGCAGGAGAGGATCCTATGAATCTGATTCTGATCTAATTTAAAATGAGTTTATTCCATTGTAACTACATTGGTTTCAAAGAAGTTAGTCTTGATTCATAATTTTACATGAGATCAGAATCAGGCCCTAAATGCTTTAGATTTAAGTAAGGAATATGAAAGTACTAGACAGCTTTGTTCAATAATGATGAGAGACAACGTACAGGTTTCAGAGTAACAGCCATGTTAGTCTGTATTCGCAAAAAGAAAAGGAGTACTTGTGGCACCTTAGAGACTAACCAATTTACTTGAGCATAAGCTTTCGTGAGCTGCAGCTCACTTCATTGGATGCACAACGTACAGTAATTTTGCACCGTGAGAGTGAATAATGTGGAGAATCAGTTGCAGTACACACTTGAGAATTTGGGGTGTTGAGCTGGCATTCAGGCAATACAGCTTCTGGTGTTAAGGATTTACTGGCAGCTATTTTTTTAGTTGAAATTTGATCCTTCTTTACAAACAGAAAAAGCTTAATCAATACTAGTGAAGATGCAGTTAGGTTAGACATCCCAGTTTGTGTAGCTTCTGAGAAATTCTTTTGTATTTTTGATCGAGAGCTCATAGTTGCACCCAAGAAAATGTAAGGGGACTGTTGCTCACTTACTAACAGTCAGTGGGGGTCTTTTGGTTGGCTAGCTCCCAGTACTAAAAGGGGAAGGGTCTATGGGAAATAAGGACTCTGAGACTGATAGTTCCCAGGAACAATGGGGAGAGGCCAATGCGCCAGGTCAGCCTGAATGACAGGGCGGGCAGGCTAATCAGGGAGTCAGGAGGCCAGGGAGGTCCCGTCCTCTGTGTGAGCTGGAATTGCTTGGGTCAGACAGAGTGGGGCCGAGTTAAGGAGACAGCAGGGGCCCAAGCTGAGCTGGGGAGCAGAGCTGTGCCAGATACAGAGAGAGCAGACCCTGTCCTGGGAGCAGAGCTGCAGCCCCAAAGCTAGAGGCACAGCCCAGAGAGAGCAGACTTGCAGCTTTCTTCCCAAGGGCAGCAACCAGAGCCAGAGGGTCCAGAAAAGCAGCCCAGGAAGCAGGTCATTGCTGGGAGCAGAGTCACAGAAGCAGCCTGCAGAGCAGACCTGTCCTGGGAGCAGAGCTGTAGCAACCAGAGGCAGAGGGGCCAAAGAAGCAGCCCAGGGAGCTGGAGGCAGAGCAGCAGCAGCCGTGCTGAGACAGAGTGGTGGAGCTGGGGCTGGAGCAGTCCGGAGCTGGGTGTGGTGAGCAGCTGGAGAGAGTGAGGGGGACCCTGGGCAGTGGGCCCAGCACAGGGAGACGCCTCAGCCAAGAGGCTCTGCAGGCCAGGCTTGGATCGTAACCCTGACAGGGCGGGGGTGACACTGGGAAGAAGAGTCCTACCTCTCAGAGCCTGAGAGCATGTGGCCACCACCAGAGCAAGTGTCCAACCCACAGCATCCCTACAGCACAGCCAGGGCCTGAGAAGAAGGCCTGGGACTTACAAGGAACAGACTGTGAACTGCCCTGACATTCCAGAGACACTGTTTGTGATGTTCCCTGCCGCAGAGCGGGATGATGTGTTTCCTTTAACCTTTCCCATTTTTCCTTATTCTTTTTAAAATTAATTGTTGATTAAATAACTTGCATTTGCTTTAACTTGTATGTAATGGTCAGTGGGTCACAGAAGTGCCCAGTGCAGAGAGAGTACCCTGGAGTGGTCACACCCTAGCCCCTATCCTAGGTGACCACAGCAGGGTTGGGGGTTGAGCCCCCCCAGGAATCCCGGGCGCAGCCTTGTTGGGGTTACGAGGACTCTGCCAGACAGGAGCGTGGAAGGGGAGTCCTCAAGGGCAGGGAGGCCACTGGGTAAAGGAAGTGGGAGCGAGGACTCAGATCCTTTCGTTAGTCCACTTCACCGGGGTAGTGCAGAAGCCAGGAAAGTTCCCACAATAGTGGGACTATTCCCCCGCTTACATAATGTTAAAGCAAGATTTTTATTTGAAGAATAAGGTTGATATTTTCAGATCTATCTTCTCAAATGCAGATTTGCAGGCAGAAAATAAATATAGTAAAATCTGATTTCTTCTTGTTGGAATGCAGCTAAATTATCTTTGGTTTTCTTGGATGCTATTTTGTCTTCTGGGGATTATTATAAGATTTTCATTTTATTTTATTTTATTCAACCTGAATATTTTAAATTAATTGTAACCAAAGGTATGTTACAAAGAAGAGTTCAGTTACATACGTGTGTGATGGGTTTGACTCACCAATGCATAAGCTTGCAGGATATCTGCACCAGTGAGACAATTGCCCTGGGGAGGTGGCAGATGATAGTGTTGTCACTTTCCTGTTTTGGAAGGTTTGCTATGGGAGGGAGGGTTGAAGTTCTGGATGGGGATCCCATAAAAGCACTTAATCGGTGCGTCTATAGAGTGCGTGCTGTGGCAACCTTATGCTGCTGTGCCCTCCCGCTAGGCTAATATTCCATCCTTTGGGGGCTCCATAGCCTGGTTATGCCAACAGCTGCCAAGGAATTAATTTGGCCCAACATATGTCTATAACAGGGGTCTCAAACACGTGACCTGCGGGGTTATTTTCTGCGGCCCGCCAGCTCCCAGCGCAACCCCCTACCCCCCAGCATTTACCTAGAGTGGCTCCGGTCCGGCACGCACCGGGGGCAGGGCAGGCTCCCTGCCTGCCTGCCCTGCCCCCGTGCCACTCTGGGAAGTGGCCAGGACCTGGAGGAGGGGGGGCAAAGGGGTCTGTGTGTTGCCCTGTGTTAGTCTGTATTTGCAAAAAGAAAAGGAGTACTTGTGGCACCTTAGAGACTAACAAATTTATTTGAGCATAAGCTTTTGTGAGCTACAGCTCACTTCATCGGATGCATTCAGTGGAAAATACAGTGGGGAAATTTATATACATAGAGAACATGAAACAATGGGTGTTACCATACACACTGTAAGGAGAGTGATCAGGTAAGGTGAGCTATTACCAGCAGGAGAGCGGGGTGGGGGGGACCTTTTGTAGTGATAACCAAGGTAGGCCATTTCCAGCAGTTGACAAGAACGTCTGAGGAACGGGGTGGGAGGGGCGGGAATAAACATGGGGAAATAGTTTTACTTTGTGTAATGACCCATTCACTCCCAGTCTCTATTCAAGCCTAAGTTAATTGTATCCAGTTTGCACATTAATTCCATTCAGCAGTCTCTCCTTGGAGTCTGTTTTTGAAGTTTTTTTGCTGAAGAATTTCTGACAGTTTGTTGATGTTTGGCCTCAGTGACTGAGCAGTTGAAACCTTCAGGATTGCAGCAAGGTGTGCATCAGATAGTTGTTTGGTATTTTGACTTGTTTATATTCATTGTGGAGAAAAGTGATGCTGCCTCCATGGCTGACTCTGCCCAGCAACTAGTGATGCTGCCTCCATGGCTGACTCCACCTGGCGACTCGTGATGGAATCTCTGTCCCTCTCTCCCAGCCAGTCGGAGCTGTGGGGGGCGGCGGGCCACAGTGGGGAGGTTCTCAGGCCGCAGATGGCCCGTGGGATGGGACTTTGAGACCCCTGATGTAGAGGGCTCTCATGGGAGAGAGTTGCTGTGCTATGTTCATGTGGAGTACTGTAGCAAGTGCTTTCGGAGAGCTAAAGGCGCATTCTGGCCACCCATGGTAATTATTACTATATCCTTGCACAGCTCAATTTGTTGCAGTCATACAACTTGCAACTCCCCAAGGGCTCCGTTTGTCTTTGGACTTTACGGTTCAGTCTCAAGATATCAGTGACTGGTTTAATTCCGTTTACCCTAAACATACATACTTTCGACCTTTCACTCTTTTTGGTTCCATTATCAAGTGTCTTTCCCTAATTTCGCACCCTGACTACAAAAATTTCTTGATAATAAAGTGATAAATAAAATTTGCTGTGTAAGAGGTCTATTAAAATGCAGCAATGGTGTTTTCTGCTTCCTGAAAAAATTTAAGAGGTATTCAGCAAACGTTAGATAATTTAATCACAAGTTTGTAAGGGAGTTACATAGGACATAAGCATGGAAAAGAGCTGGAATACTAGACGCTTGATAGTAAAATGTCCCTTGGTTATGTGGATTGTATGGAGCAGTTGACATCTTTATTTCCTGTTTCTTTATGGAGATCTATGCTAATCCCACCTTCCACACATACGTAAGTATTAATGTAATTCAGGAATGGCAAAAGCCACAACCAGAGAACGTTCCGACATAAAAGTAACAGTTTTCGCATCTACTTCAAAGGGGTTAGATTAACTGCATATTCAATTTTGAAGCCTAGAGTTAACGCAGAAATTTAGGGCAAACACCTTTTTAGTGGACAACGCACCTCCTGCAAAAGGCTGGGCACAAAATTGAATGGGAGCTGAGGGTATCCAGCACTTTGCAGAAGGTCCTTCATTTGAGGTTAGCAGGTGTCTAGATCTTCTCATTGTTCTGGTCTTTGTGGGAACGCTTCATTTCTCCTGAGTCACAATATTCCACCTGTGCCTCGCACAGTTCCCTGAATCTAGGTAGTTAGTTTACCAGTGTTGACAGTACCAAATTAACAATATCCTAGTAATAAGAGTGAGTTCAAAAGGGTGGGAGTGGAATATAAACTGTTCTCTCCCTTTCTAGGTTGCAGCTTTGCTAGTGGTTCCCTAGTGGTTCTGAAGATTAACAACCTATTAGTCTGTATGAAATGAAAATGAAGGAAAGAGGAGAAATTAAGAAGATAGCAAGACACAGAAAGGAAAAGTATGAGGAGAAAAAGGAAGAATGGGAGCAGAGGGGGGAATCCATTATTATTTATTATTATTTATTAACAATAACTATTTGTATTATTGTAGTGCCTAGGAGCCCTAGTAATGGACCAGGAGCCCATTGTGCTAGGCACTGTACAAACACAATAAAAAGGCCTGTGCAGTGGGGATCTACAATAAATTGTGATGATAAAGGCATAGGAGATGTTTTGATCAGTTAAGACTCATGTAAGCTAGGAAATCATTGTTATTGATGATAGTTTTCCAAATGATTCCTTCTGAACTGGAACGGAAAATGATTCTGGTGGTTGTGAAAACCAGACAAATCCATTTCCGATACCATTTCAGAAAGACTTGCTGCCTTAACGTGTCTTAATTATGTGTTCTTAAATGATTTTGGCTACATTAGCACTTGAACTGTTTTCTGTGGTGGTTCAAGTGGAACAGTTGTTGAAAACTATTTTAAGCTATGTTTCAATTTCCTAATAGACAGAACTTCAATTAATATTGGGTGTTAGATGGCATATGAGGCTGCCTCACCACTTGAACATAATTAATATTGGACCTGATTCTGCAATCCTTATTCATGTTGAATATGATTTAGTCACGAGTCACCCCACTGAACTCAATGGAACTGTTCACAAAACCAAATTATGCTTATTGTAAGAGTTGTATTGGGCCTATTATATTTTTATTTTATATTTTGTTTCTACTCCTTCATGTCTCCACTCTTCAAACTGTGTAGCAAATACGTCAGGGGAATCTCTTGACTTGATCATTAATGGTTATTTTTGAATGAACTATGAATTTTTGGTTCATATATATTTCTAATTAGAAATGAGGAAAAAGCTAAATCCTGGTGTAAATCTATTTTGTAATGTTAAGTAATATGTTGAAAGCAAGGTTGGCATTTTCAAAAGTGCTATGAACTGTGTCCAATTTCATGAAGCCTGTCTTGCCTTTGTGCAAAAGAATCAATTTGACAGAATGACACAAACCATCTGATGGCTTTACATTGATTGGTGTGAGTTCATCACACATTGGGCAGACAAATCCTCAGGGCAAAATCCTCTTCTGTGTGAAGCGTCTCATGGCCTGAGGATCCCTGTGCACTAGCAACCCAGCGAATCTCATTTGGAATCCTTTTTCTTGCCTGCTTTTCTACTACTGTTAATAGGCTGTGGGAGGTTTTTGTAGATCCATGCTCAACCTGTTCATGGTGTTCATGTCAGTAGGCCCATGTGATATACATCACCAAGTGTATTGTTCTAATAGCCGTGCAGGAGGATGACTGAGGTAATTTTAATGGGCAAAGACCAAAAAATCATAGTGCACCATGCATACAAAATCTCAGCTCTTTGTATTATGTTTATTCAAGAAAGCACTGGGCTGAGGACTGAGCCTTGATCTCAATGTAAATCGGGAACAGATCTAGAACAGCATAGTTACGTAGTAATAATGTAGTACCCAGTGAAATACAAACTGAATCAAAAGAGTTCTGTTTCTGCCTTTTCAGTTTTCTTTCTCTTTTCCCCTTCATCCTCCTCATTTGCTTTTGTTTCTTTTTCTCTCCCTTTTATCTAGGGTTGCCAATTTTGGTTGGAGGTATTCCTGGAGATTTCATCACACGATATAATCTTTAATTAAAGATTAATCTTTAATTCCTGGAGACTCCCCGTCAATCCTGGTCAATCAATCTTCTTCTCTCCCTTGTTTCCTCTCTCTTCCTCCCTTGCACTTGGCTCCCTCCACTTCACCCCAGTAAGAAGGACCAGAATATTTCTTCCTGTGTCTAATAGGCTTTTATATAATTCAGCATTGGGGTGACTTAGTGCCTTAGTCAGGTTTTGGCATCAGTCCATTCCTGAAGTGAATATTGTTGGATGTGTGCAATACAAGAGATTTCTATTCTGATGGAAACAGAAGTGGGGGAAAAAAATCAATATTTGTTAAAATAAAAAGGGAAAATCTGTTAACTAAAGGATTTTTTGGTCAAGCTTGTAAAAGCATATTACAAACAGTGTAGAGTAAACACATACATACCAGTTGTTGACAGTGTCTTTGAAGTCTTGGCACAGGACCGTTTCAATGATATTATTTGGCATTCATTGATTCGTAGACCTGCTTTATTCTTTAACACATCTATTGTTTTTTATGTTTGAAATTAAATATGCAGCAATGAGTAGCATGAATCTGGGAAGTTTTAATTGCTTATAAAATGCTCCCCTCCCCCCCCCAAAACAGTTATGAATATAAAAATAATCTAATCTCCCCAAGCTGTTTCCACACTTCCTGACCACATGTTAAGAGTATAATTGAATGACTGACACACATTTAGGTATTGCTCCCTAGTTAAATAAGACCATTATCATCTTCATAAATAATTCTTATTAGCACAGTTTATAGAAATAGAAAATGTTCTCTTTTGCAAACTATGTTTAATACATTGTACCCCAAAGGGTTTCACATACAGTTGATATTTCGTTTGAGCGAATGATGTATTTAGCAGTTTGATAGCAGTATATTTTCCCAGTGCTACCTCGAAGATAAATGTTTGTGTAAATTGACTCCTGGGGAAAGATGATGTGGCCTGAAATCCATGCAGCGTGAAGTCCTCTGTTCATCCACAGACCATGTATAGGACAGAGAGCAGCAGTCCAATCTTTTCTACACCACCCTATCAATGAACCTCAACTCAAAGCCCTGGAGTCAAGTTTTCATGTCAATTCAGTGTTAGGCCTCTCTGCTGAGACAGCCAACAGCGAGGCCAATTAATACTGATTGTGGTGGATTTATTTCTTATTTGGACGCAGTGTACTGGACTGAGACCCAGCTGCATTTCACTGAACTACTAGTAATGACTTTCAATCACTGGTAACATGAGCCAGGGCCAGCAACCTTAGATGAAGATTCTGTGTCCAACCTCCTGAGACAGTCAATCCTCTCCCTCATGTCTTGCATTTCACAGAAACAGAAAATTATTGCACTTACCCATAAAATTTATATTATACTAAGAAATGGTCTTCTACAAAATGTCACTATGTATAACGTGTTTCAGAGTAGCAGCCGTGTTAGTCTGTATTTGCAAAAAGAAAGGGAGTACTAGTGGCACCTTAGAGACTAACCAATCTATTTGAGCATAAGCTTTCGTGAGCTACAGCTCACTTCATCGGATGCATCCGATGAAGTGAGTTGTAGCTCACAAAAGCTTATGCTCAAATAAATTGGTTAATGTATAACGTACGTGTGTGTGTGTGTGTGTGTGTGTGTAATTTTGATTTGCTTATATTGTATTTACCACAGTATGACTATTTAAATATACATTTACATTAGGCATTCAAAATATCCATTTACACTTGAAATGAAAACCCAACTGGAATAGTCTCCTATCTGAAGCACATTTTGTAAAGGATGGGGTAGCAATATTAGAATTCTATCTTACTTTACTTTTCCATGTTCAGAAATTGGCTTTGTAAGTTTGATCTGCCCTAACTCTCACCTGCTGTTGCAGTTCTTAAAATAACAGCAGACACACCAGTTGCCAGGAATTATCACCATGGACTATTTGCACACTGTTGCAATAAAAGACCCTTCTTGTTTGTCATCAAAACTAACATCCCACGTAAGTTTGTGTTTTATTTTTTTTTTTACTTCTGGGGGAATAAAGCCAGGAATTTTGTTGCCGCTGTGTAGAGTGGTGGAAGAATTGTGCTAGAATGGATGTGAAGAATGTTTCTGGAAAAAAAAAAAATCTAAAACCCACCAATGATGATAACCAAAATCCATAATCAAATAAATGGAGTGCGGGAGTGAGAGGGGGAGGAATTCAGAGAGGATGACATCTATGTATCAAGTCACAAGGTAGTGTGCTTGTGCTTGTGTTCTTCCGCTAATTTCACTACATGAGTCACACTAGAAAGAGCTAGAGATGTCACATGATCAATTTCTAGTATATTTTGTTTTAAAATATGATGTGCACAAATTCCAGTGTTTAAGTTCAAAATGGTATCAAAATGAGAGAAGGATTTTCTTTTGCGCCTGTATGGCTTTTGCTTGTATTAAAACACTTTCATGTTTCAATATTACTAGGAATGAGTTTGGTCCAGTGGTCTTACAGAACCAAATAGTGGTGTATAGAACAGATGTGAGTTAAAAACAGCAATAATTCAAAATCTACTACTCTGCATTTCCTGGTCTCTCCTGCTTTTTTGTTGTTGTTGTTGTTGTCGTCACTGGACTGTACACTCTTCTGGGAATTGTCTGTCTTTAATTTTCATGTCATATGCAGCATGTCTCCGTGTAAAACAAAATACTGATGCTGAAATACTGATCAGCACAGCCATTGTCTTTTGTATATAAGAAATTACTCTTTATTTGTCTATCTTCAGCTTCCAGCCATATGCTCATGGACAGTACAGCGCTCTGTTTTTATTACAACAGTGCTTAAAGTAAGATTGCCATTTTTTAAACAATATCTAAACAACCTTAGGGCATTGTAAAGATTCAGAAGATCTGCATAAGTGTTAAAACCACAAAAGCAGACAGGAAACTGCTGTAAAAACTCCCCTTCCCCAATGCTTTCTTTTTTTAAACGTCTCAACCTTTTGAACAGAAAAAGAACTCTAGAGATCAGCAAGGGTATACTGCTTCATGCAGTTTGGATTATCTGAGTCTCATACAAGTATCTAGGGAAGTTTTTGTACTTTAAAACTTGCAATTTTAATCTTGTCACTTGAAAATGGAAATAGATGTTAAGCACAACTTTGTTAATGAGTAAAAAAATATATATTTCACAACTGGATACTGATTTATTAATGGTTTACTCATAGTGTGTTTAATTTAGTCCTGTTCTGTTAAAATTGTAGCAGAATACTGTGTTGTGCATTTTTCAGCTTTTTCGTAATTCTACTGGTGAGTGTAGCCTTCCCAAGATAGCTTGAATCCAGGTAGTGCAGGTAACAATAACAGTAAAGACACTGCAGTGCAAGGCTTCAGCATGGATGGTATAAGCCCAAAATGCACCCTGGGTATGTATGTGGCTCACTAGTTCATTCTGCATTTCATACTGTGTTGTCTTCACTACCAGCTTGGGGTGGGCTTATGCTGTGTAGACATATCCCTAGAGTGGATGTTAAGTTCCAGGGTGAAAAGTTTAAGTTTGGAGAAAAATGCTGCTTCTCTATGCAAGATGTCATTGAAGAGATTGTTGGAGAAAACAGATGCCAGACGAGACTTCTACAAGTCAATGCATATGTTGTCCAGGCTGAATAAGAGATGTCATAAATCATAGAGTCCTTTTTATTTTCTTTTACATCCTTTCCGGCCCAATGTTAGAATACAGGGTGAAAACCAGTCTCTTCCATTCCTCTCTGTCATTTGCTGTATGGTGTTTGTTGGGATTGACTATTCAGCTATCTCTGTTAGGGCGGTTCTTAAGGCTGCTCTTGGCCTCCCTCATTTCCTCATACTAGTTGGTTTCCACTTGACAGCTTCGTCTGATTGTGGTGGAAACGAGCTGCTGGTCAGTGATTTCTCGGATCTCTTCATTGTTAATGAAGTCTTTCTAACCAATACCCAGAATCTTTTGTAGGCCTTTATTTTCAAGGGTGTCTAGTTTTTTGTTTTGATGTTTTAGTCGCTGTCCAGCTCTCGCAGTCATATGTTGGCACTGAGATTGTGTTTGAATTGAAAATTTTCACTTTTTTGTTTTGGGGTTGTGTGTCTTTGATTTCCCTACATTGCTGAGTTTAGTAAACGCTGAGGGTGCCTTTCCTATTCTTGATGTCACTTTCTTTTTGAGATCTCTGTTAGGTTAATATGGTGCTGCCCAGGTAGATGAACTGTTCTACGTTGAGATTTTTGCCTTCTAACGTGATGTTACTGCTTGACATCTGGGTTTCAGAGATGTTTGTTTTAGCATAACTAATTTTGAGCCCTACTTAGCCTGCTATTTTTGCCAGGTTGTCTGTCTTTGTTTGTAACTTTTCGGGGGTGTTGCTCAATAGTGCAGTATCATCAATAAAGTCTACATCTTCTAAGCATTTGCCATCTACTCATGCTGTCTCTGGTGTTTGTGCTGCTAATACACTTCTTTGTTATCCAGCCTATGGCAGAGCTAAATAGTGGAGATAAAATGCAGCCCTAATTCATTCCAGTGTTCGCATTGAATCACTCTATTGTCTGATTGTCCACACTTTTATATAGCACTTTCCATATCTGTACGTGGCTGTGGTTATGTTGATAACTTTATCTGGGATCTGTAGGACTGAAGAATATTTCAGAACGTACATCTATGGAGGCTGTCAAATGCCTTTTGAAAATCAGTTAAATTGATGAAAAGGGGAGCGTGCCATTCTATACATTTTTCTATGGTGGAATCCTTCTATCATAATGTAATCCATTATCAGGCGGGGAAAAAAAAAGGTGATCTCACTGATTGTAATGAACTGGAGGGGAGTACCCTTTGTAGGGAAAGCCTTCTGAGGGGAAAGTGGTGATACTACACAGGATGAAAGAGGCAGTGGAAGAAGCTTAGAGAAGAACAGGTTGGATTCAGGTCCAAGAGATCCTGTGTAGATCAGATATACACATTAAGGACCATGTTAGAAGAATGAAGAACTTTCCCTGTATTAATTCTGAAATATTGCTTAGTTTGAGCAATCCTCTATCTCAATGGATGTGTCAGTTCCTCTGAAGGATCCTTGCAGATAAAAGCTGGAGTCAGATTTTTTGAAAGAACCACAAGCATCTTGTTCAGTCATAGCTCTGCCATCGCCATTTGTGTCAAGGCATTAGACGTCTGGCTTGTATCTAATATCATGGGCAGGTCTTTCTCAGTCACAGAAGCCAGGACTCAGTGTTCAGTCAATGATTTTTTCTGCCATGCCCCTGTGGGCTGGCCACCCTATTTTCTTTCCTTACCAGAAGTCTTATGCATAGAGAAGTTGGCTGCCCATTGTTCTCCAGGTACGTCTCAGGCAGAAGACAGTAAAGCGAGGGAGAATGGATATAGTTGAGTGGAGATCTGAGGCTGGATGTGAAGGAGCAGAGGCTTCAAAACCATACTAAATGAGGCAGAGCTATATGTCCCTGATGAAATGGCTAGCAACCCACTACAAATTGGTGGTCATTTATGGAGAAAGTGTACGAATTTAAGACTAAAATCCTCCTCTATTTTGTTGCTATCAGAGCTCAACACCTGGTGCTCATGTATTGTTTTTATTTGAATGAGTTAAAACATACCATGAATCTGTAAACAGTTTTAATTACAACTTTTTTCTTTAATAGTTTGTTCAAAAGTGATTGGAATTTCTTTAAAGGAAGCAGTTAATAAAGAAGGGAATGTGCATAATCCACTTACGTTCCATTAGTCTTTTTAACTAAAGAGTAAATAGGAACAAAACAAAACTAGAGAAATCAAAAAGAGATTGTAAGGTGCGGGGCAAATGAAGTGATATGAAGGAAGTACAGACAGTATTCGAAACTGTTTTATGTTTGAAACAATGCTAAAAAAATGTTCATGTACCACATGAGGCAATATTTCTAGTAGTTAAGAGCTGGAGCCTGAGAATCAGGACTGCTGGAGTCTATTCCTAAATTTGCCAGTAACTTATTGTCTGGGGTTCCTGATTTAATCTCTGTACATCTCCGTATACCCATGTAGAATTCAAGTGCCATTAATCATGTTATTTGACACTATTAGTTTTGCATGGTTGGTCTTCCACAGTTTGCATTTATTTATGTATTTAAGAGCTGCCCTTGCACCAAAGTGAGGATCTGGTATCATGCTTGCTATTTTTTTCTTTTTAAAAAGATTTTTACTCAGATCCACATCTTCTGTGTTTGTTTTTCAAAGAGCCCTTGTCCCTTTCCTCTTCCCTAAAGAGTTGTGGTTGGATTGAAAGTAGGTTGAATTGGCACAGTATGCGAAGTCTTACGTTATCAGGGAAGACAGATGGAGAGAAGTTTTCTGCATATGTTAACAGCCGCCTTTGCTGAAATAATGTGCTCTTCACATCAGCAGCTGGGTAATCATTATGGAGTTATTTGGCTACATGTCATTTTTCACATCTGTCAGCTGAATTAGAGATTCAAATGTAAAAGTAACACTTCCTGGAGAGAACTATGGGTCCAAAAGTCAACAAATGGAGTACAATAAGACATGCATATATTTTTTCCCCTTCTGTGTCAGATAAAATGTTGACCCAGTATTGTTCATGATTTGTAAAAGGAAAATCCAGCCTTCTTCCTCAGAGCAGCAGTCATAAAGTTGAAAAGATAACAATTGTTTCTCAGCATGAATCAACTGAGAATGTATACGTAGCGCAATTTGGCATTATCTTTTAAAGCTGCATGCTCCTTAGATGTGCAAAATGGGAACATTTCTCTTACTTGTTTCCCCAACACCTTACATGAGTGAACACGACAGAATGGAGATGTGAGATTGAGTGGCAGCTTTGGCTGTGAGATTGAGTGGTCGCTTGCATGTTATCTTCATAAAGTGCATAGGAGGTCCTCAGACACTAGGGGGGATGAGAGTTGGGTAAGTAGCTCGATCTATAGCATGTAAACATCTTTGTTTCCTCACAGACGTTTTATTTTAGTTATTCCAGTGTATCAGGCTTCTGACTAAAGCTCTAAACATAAAAGTATACATCCAAATAATCTCCTCTCATCAAACACTTATTTTGCTCAAACCACTGAACATCCCTAAGAACCTCCCTCCCACCATATAAAAGCAACAAACTCTACCTTTAGCCCACTTGCTCCCTTTCAAACTCCCCCGCCCCCAGGAAAAGCCTAGGAAAACAGAATGTAATGTGTGCCCTAAAAATTAACACATCTGGGCTGAAGGAGAAGAAAAATTTCCAGAGTTGAAGGCTGTTCAGTGAAACCATTTTGCTGGTTTAAACCAGAAAGCTGTTTTCTGAAGTACTTCATCTGATTGCAATTACATGAAGAGAAAGGTGGTCGTTTTGGTAATCAGGACCTAAATCATTTAGAACCACGGTTATGTTTTTTACCTATAAAGTGTTGATTGTAGAGAAAGCAGAAGTATAATACGTTCCTTATCTAAAACATTGATTGCATATTAAACAGGTGGGTTTGCTACCTGAAGTTTGAATGGTCTTAGTGCATAGTCCCATGAGGAATCCATGCATGAGGTGACTAAGGCATGGGTAATTGTTGTGAGGTTTGTAAGTAAAGAACGCTACACCCTTGCCAAGCACTGACGGGGAAAATTTGCTCCTGGCTGGGTAACAGAGAACAGGTATGCTTGCTCAGTTGAAGGAGCACATAGCATCTGTGCCATTTTTTTCTGGTGCAGGCATCATTCATTACCTTGGTTTTAGTTGTCTGACGGCCAACCTGATGACTCTCACCCATGCGCTGATCTTGGCCTGACACTGGATAAGTCGTTCAACTGCATTGATTGGATCTGATGGAACTGAGATGTAGATCTGTGTTTTAACTACATAGTGGAGTCATTGCTATACCCTGTGACATCTTCAAATACAGGATAAATGGTGTGGGCAGGGTGACAGACTAGAGGTCTGTGTGAGAGTGTTACCCAGGGCAGACAGTTACCTAGTACTAACCTCTGGAAACGAAACAAAACAAAACAAAAACCCATCCAAAAACACAGGGCACTACAAGAGGAAGTATCAAAATGAGATGAATGTATCAGAGGCTGGCATCACTGTTCCAATCACAGACAGGAATTGAGGCAGTGGATGGGGTGTGTTGCACACCTACTGCCTGTCTGAAGATTGTGGCAAGTAGGAGTGTCTTTCCAGTGCCCTTGGAGTTCACTGCACAAATCCCGAGTTATTCAAGTTTTATGTGTGATGGAAGCGGTGAAATTACTTATAAAATAGGGGAACATGCATATTTACCTTTTTATCTTCTCCTGAATCCAATGGCTAAAGAGGTTTTTCTCAAAAATTTAAAAAATTAAAAGCCAAACAAACCTAACCCAAAAATTTGGGCAAAGACTATGATGTTTCAGAAAGAGTAAAAATATGTTTGTAATGGAAATGTTTTGCAATGTTAACCATAGCAGTTGCTACTGAAATGGCCTGTCTGTCTGTCTATCCTCCCTCCCTCCCTCTGCTGATTAAATTAATTTTAGGGAAAGAATTAAGGGTCAGGGCTTCAAAAAGTTCAGCATGTAATCTGGCCATAAATTACATAATGGTTGTTGTAGGGTGCTGGGCGTTTGTGAAAATCTCATGCTTATTTAAGTGCCTAAATAGGAGCCACGCTACTTTGATAATCTGACCCAGACTGTTCGTTCCAACTTGTTACAGAATAACTGTACTTTTAGTCAAAGCTATTAAGCTGTCAATGCATTAGACAATTTGCAGTTTATGAAATTACCACAAACATTTAATTTATTATATAGCTAAAATACAGTATTTATTACAAACATGGGTCCAATCCTGAAAACAACCCTGAGTCCGTAGTGCTTATTATCATGTCTAGTTATATTGACCTCTGTGGGCCTAATCAGCATAGTAAACACAGATCTGTAGTGTTTGCTGGATTGGGCCCAAAGATTAGTCAACAAAAGCATTTAATTGCTGAGATGCTGTAAATAGTAAATGAACACAGATTAATTGTTATATACTCTTCATGTGTGGCCAGGTGCTTCAGTGTATTTAAACTGTTGCCTGTTTAAAGGATGAATGTAGATTCAGTATTACATTGCAATATGATTTATCTTTATAGTTGTCTTCTCAAATATCAATGGGAAAGGCTTTTAAGAAGACACTCTAATTCCGTATTTGAAGTGCAGGACTTGTAGGTTGACTATGTTGTTAAAAATACACCACCATCAACACAAGAACACCCACATTTGCTGTATCATAGCACAGTTAAACTAGGAGAAATCTCCATGGCTGGAGAGAGATGAAAAAAGAGTCACCCTACAGTACTGTTGCTATAACTACACATAGGAATAGCCAATGTGACTTACTGAGGAATATTGCTGCAGGAAGTTACAAAATAAACATTTCAACAGAGGATACAGATGTGCATACACAAACGGCTAACAAATGAATGGCTTCTTAACCCTTAATGCACAACTGTTTAGCACGTGTATCCAAGTTGTTGCAGTTTTTGGTGTGAATCAGGTGAAGCAATAATAAATACTAACTCCCAAAAAACCTATTGTTAGAGAACTTCATGAAGTAAAAGTTAATGCTTCGTTCAAACCCATTCACTCGGCCAACTATGCTTGAAATATATGAATCAGGAAGACATTGCCCACGGGGGAGCAGTCCAGGATATACTTCCTTTTGGAGTGTCCTGTGTTTGAATTTCATGCCCTATTTTGCATAAACTCATGCACTGAAAAACAGTCTTGGGTGTTATGCTCTAGAAATGAGAGTTTGGCTTTGATGTGACAATGTGCTTCTGAAGAGGTACATAACCTCATTCTCAAACATTCAGAGTTGCTGTAAAGGAAATGTAGAAATAGCATACCAGCAGAACTTCCTCTTCATTTGTTTGACTGTCTCTCTCCCTGAAGGCTCCCATGTTCTGCTAGAAAAGTGTCAGAGGGGGGTTTTTCTCTTGTGTAGTGAGCTGTAGTAAACTGAGCCTAATTAAATCTTTTCACCCAATAACCTCATACACAAATATTGAAGTGTTTAAAAAAATCAGATCTAGATTGTGCATTTGTGAATCAACCCTGAATAAGGGGCAGTTTGTAGCTGCACTGTCCCCAGAGGGGTCCCATGAGTCATTGTGCTTCCCCAGTTACACTGGATGAATAATTTGTTACAGCCTTTTTAAGGTATAACTTACTTCTTCCCCGCACCTCCCGCAGTCAACCAGCGCAGAGTTATGACTCTGCTTTCTCCTGGCCTACTCTCCATGCACCTGTCTCTGAGGGGAGCAAAGTCCCATGCACTCCTGTTGTTGATTAGTGTTGTGGTAGTGCTGGTAGCCCCAGTCCTAGATCAGAGCCCCGTTGTGTTGAGCATTGTGCCCACACAGAACAAAAAGATGGTCCCTGCCCTGAAGAGCTTACCGTCTAAGTTAGCACCTAAAGCTAAAATCCAGCTAAATCCAGTTGTGCAATGTAGCCTATTGTGAGTATGATTTGCTGGGAGGAAGTATTACAATCCCCTTCTGGAGAAGAAGGCTGGGAATCCAAAAAGATTCCTTCATTCCAATAAAAACAGAATATTCAGTTCCTCTGAAAAATAAGAATGAAGGACGGAGATAACATGAAAAGTGTGAAATACAATGTAATGGGCATTAAAGAGAGGGCACATTATAATCCATGAATACAGAGCCTCTTCTAAGATGTATTGCAGCTTCCCGCACAACACATTGAATAACCTACTGTCATATGAAATATTGTAAAATCAGAAAATGGTGTGTGTGTATAGCAAGTACTTCTAACGAGCTAGTTGGAGACGTTCTGATGAAAAAATTCTCACTGGAATTTGCAGATTTGTCTAAAGTGAAATCTTTCACAGAGGTGGTATGATTTCAGCAAAGCTCTGATAGGAGCTACATCCCAGGCAAGTGCCCTGAGCTATAGAGTTAAGTGTTTTGTCTCTCTCTCGCTGCCTCATGTTGGAGCTCTTCTACTTCGTTGGGTCTGAGAGAGAGAGAGACTGACTCTTTAGCCTGATTTTCACAGCTCTACCTGCTTCGGAGCAGGAATTGGAACCTGGGTCTCCCACATCTCGGGTGAGTGCCCTAACCACTGACAGTTGGCTATTCTCGAGTGGGTGTCTCCCTTTGACCTGAGAAACCTTCTTGACTGAAGCTTAATTGAAGCCAATGTTTCCATGAAAAGCTTTGGCGTCAATGAATCATCATTTTCTGATGAAAGAAGTTTTGTTGAACATTTCCCAACGAGCCATTCTCACTAGCTATGGAGTTTTTTTATCTGCAGTGTGTGCAGTGGGTTGATAACTACTGTGTGTTTTTAGCGCATTGTTTTCCTCTCTAAATATCGCATTGTTGTTCTGTTCAGGGTGATAAGGTCTTAATTTGCAGTTTTATCAGCAGGCTGCTATACTAATTATTTGTGGAGGATTATTTCCAACCAACGCCACATTTATAGAATGTGGCATTCCTAGAAATATGTTAAATATATTTCCTCTGATATGCAAGGCTTAGCTTAATATGGACTAGACAATCAGCCAAATTCAGTCCTGGTGTAACTGGGTGCTGCTCTTATGGCTTCAGTGGAGTTGCAGGCATTTACATTGGGTCTCATTTGATGCAATTTTTCTGGACAACAATAATTGCTAGCCTTACAGTCAACAGTCAGTGCTCAAAGTGGGACAACTTATGAGTGACACAGAACAAATCTTAACTGGTGGGCAGACCACAAGGTGGCCTTGTATTGCAGATGACTGCAGAATAATTCCACACATACTATCAAATTAACTCTCCCTCTTTCCCCTGTATTCTTCTCTTTCTTGATGTATGTATTCTTGAGCACCCTCCTTAAAATGAAACTCTAAGAATTTTTTCATTTTCTAGAGATGAGCTGGGACTTGCTTCCTGTAGGCTGCCAACTTCTTCAGCAGAAACACGTTAAGAATGATTTGTCTTATGGGTCCCTCTTCTGGTCAGTTGGTGGAATAGCTGGAATGGATATTCTTTTCTTTCTTGGTAGCTAAAAAACACCCTTCTCATGGCGGTTTCCAGGATAACATCCAGTAAACATTTCATTCATGTCTAAATGCACATTGAACCTGCTTGTTGTGGATTTAAAAATATTATTTTATTTACACTCTGAAATCTATTTAAATTGTTTAAACTTAACTCTTTATCAAGAGCCCATCTCTCCCCTCTCCCTCAATCCCCCAAAAGCGCTAAAGACCTAATCTTGGGAGCTGCTGTGACCTTGGGAGTTGAGGGCAATGCAGCACTTTGCAGGGCCAGATCCGGAGTGCCTACTATTTGTAGTGTATGATGCAAATTAAGCAGGATCTCATTACAGAATTGAAAAATAGAGTACAAAGTATGATATAGTTTCTGTTCCACAACTAAACAAATATTTTCTGTTCCCTTTTTCTGTAGGTCATAGAAACACTATCAAAACTTTCTCGCACTTCTATTGCGTTAGCAACAGGAATAAGGTATGACATTAGTGCTAGTAAACTTCCATTTTATCATTTATAAAACAAGTAAGATGATATACAATTAAAAGAAATATGATCTCAGCTGCATTTTTTTAGCCTTATTTTTTCTGCACTTCTAATTGTATATAGAGGTCCGTTCTTGTCTAGAGTAGCGCTACCAGTAGTTCTGACTTTAAAACTCTAGGAAATCCATATCACACAGCCCACAAAGCAGAACTCCTTCATGCTGAATCTCCAGCGTGCTAATTCACGCTAGTGTGCAGTGAGATTTTACATTTTCCAGAACTGAGAGCTGAAGGTGCCTCCTTCCCTTCCCCTGTCACCACTGGAAATTTGCTTTCACCTCTTCTGTGGGGTTGTCTGCATTCTCTATATTTAGAAGTAAACAGCTATGCTAAGGAACAGCCATTTGTGCTGTTGTTGTATCTGAAGACCAATGCCTATTTTTGGGTAAAACACCTGCTTTTGAGAGTTTATAATTTGTCTGTTCAAATTCATTTTGGAATGGAAATAGCAGTGAAAGCCTCACTCTCAGCTTTGTTTTTAAACCATATTTGAAATATATATTTGGCTCTTTATAAATAGTTGTAGATAAAACACAATAAGTTATTAAAATTTATTTCTTTTGCATGTAAACAACTTAAAATTTGAAATTGATCGAATGGGTTGTCTATAATAGTCCAATTGTTCTTAATATTTTGACAAAAGTATATATTTTTTTAAACAATCTAACTTGTAACAAATAACTTTTTCTAAGAAATTGTATTGGGTTTCTATTGATAACCTGCTGTATGTGTGTCTTCAGTTATACAGCATAAAGGAATTGTTGTGTATGTTTTAAGTATGTTATAATGAGACCGCCTCACAAGGTATTTACATATGTTGTGAACTAATTCTCCTGCGTAGGGCTCAAAAACAGCACTCACCAGTGGCTCCTGAGAGGCTTTCTCTTACAGTGTTTGTGTCCTACCTCATTAGTTTAAGAAATATTAAAGCTCTCTTTCAAATAATAATAAACATATTTACAAGAATTATGGCTGTGAAGATAACCTTCCAAATGTCAGCTTGAATGTAAACCAAATTCAGATGTTTTCCTGAGACAGTAGGCAGGTCTCAGTGCCTCTGGTGCAGCTGACAGATTTCTCAAGCAGCAGTAGAGCAAAATTTTCAAGGTTCTGCTCAATTTTCATTGCTGCTCTTTGGAACCCTATGGGCAGTAGTTAAAATATCAAGAACATCAATTTCATGCTACTGCTTGGGAAAGCTGTAAATGGCAACAAAGGCAAGTCTAGAGTTTTTAATGGCTGGGGAGGATCAGAAAAAGGTGAGCCTGGGGAAGAGACCTTCCCCCCTCCACCCTCGCAATAGTTGGGGAGTAATGAATGGGGAAAAGAGACAGAAATCTCTATATCCTGTCCAGCATCTTAGGGCGGTGAGAAAGAGGGTATGGAGTTTTATGTTCATTTGATACCTGTGAGTCAGAACTTGATACAAAGGATGGAGCCCTCAAACACATGACATTCTGGTAGGAATCCTTCTTCCTAGCATTAGGCACAACACGGCTCTGATTCTCACCAGCTCATTCCCATCTCAGTGCCACTTTCCGGTGGGGCCCTCACCTCACATCCTTTTTTTTCATACTCTAACTATAAACTTTCTAACTGCAGGATAGTTAAGCTCTGGAATAGGCTTCTAAGGGAGGCTGTGGATTCCCCATCTTTGTATGTTTTTAAGAACAAATGGGACAAACACTTGGTCCTGCCTCAGTGCAGGGGGCTGGGCTTGATGACCTCTCAAGGTCCCTTCTGTGATTCTGTGTCTGGTTAGTAGGCCGGCAAATAGGTGACTGGTGAATTTTCAACATTTATCTGCTCCTGGTATTCAACACACTGGGACAGTTTGCCTTCTCCCAATGTGCATTCCCCTACCCACCTCACCTGTAAGACTGAAAGAGTGTAGAGAAAGAGAAGGGAAAGCAAGAAATACAGGGGATCCTCTAAGGCAAAAGAAATTCCCTCCATTAACTCAGACATTATTGGGCACCTCATTGATTATGACTTGGGTTCCCTCGTTGGACAAGTAACCAAGGCTCTCTGAACCTTAAACTCTCTGTGGAGCCCACTAGGGCATTTTCTTTCTCTCCTTTTGGTACATTCGATGAGGAGCCCTAGGCCTTCCACATAGTGCTGAGGCAGAAGATGAACTGGTGAATGGCCAAAATGACAGAAACACAGTTTACAGTGGGGAAATAATTATATAGCAAGGGTCAAAAACTGCCTTATAATGCACAGAGATGGCTCCCACAGATGTCAGTGATATGAACCTCCTGTGTGCATTTCATTAAAACCATTTAAAACCATTAGCCCAGTGCCTATTATTTCAGCCCTGTAGCAACAGTGCAGGAAACAGACAGGTGAGAGCCACTGCTGCTGTCCTGCCTCATTCTCTGCAAAGGCAGCAGGAGCAGAAGTGTTGTGCAGATTCCTCTTAACACTCTGTGTAAGTGTTTGAGGTGGAGGCAGGGGGATCTCACTGGCCCATGCACTGCAGAACACTCTCCAACCAGAGGATTTTTTTCTCCCTTTTTCTTCAGCGCTTCACTTTTATTTCTTCAAACCAAAATTGTTGAACTTGTGTTATACAATCAACCATGTCCTTTCCATGGGGTCTTCTACAAAGGCCTATCTACGCCCTGTCGGATTGCACTTCACAGGCCATCTGCTTAGAGTCTGGGTGGGCCTCCTGACTCCCTTCTCCATCTTAGCCTGCTCCCTACAGATTTATGCTCTGCAGGCTGTCTTCCTCAGAGTCATACGTATCAAACTGGGTTCTTTCCCTTGATTCAGGGACTCCTGCAGTTCTCAGCTGAACCACTTGCTGGCTTTTACAAGGACCAGGTGATCTTCCAAGTTATCACCTGAACCCTGACCTTACAGCCTCAGCTGGAAGGCAGCTGATTAATCACAGGTGAGGCTGGGCCCAACTCCCCTAAAGGGCCAGCCACCCTGTGTCTGAGCGTAAGATACTCCCACTTTGACAAACTAGGAGCCATAATTATACCTTCTCTCACCTTCCCGCGCAGACCACACTTTGACTTGGTCACTTTCAAGCTTTTCAGATTGAATTCTTGATCATCACATTCACCCACCCAAAATATCAGAAGTGAAGGCTTTAAAACATAAATGAAGAAAAAATCCTTTGAAAATCACGGAATTTCAACTTAATTGTAAATACATAGTAGTTAACACTTGCTTTTAAAATCTCTGATTTATATTCATGATTACATGCAACAGTTCCATCGTGCATGTGTGGCAATTTTTTTTTAAATTGTTCACTCATATAAACCCCAATATCAAAGAGAGAGACACACACAAATAGATTGACAGACATATTAATATAAATTGAAATTTTGGCAGCATACCACCCAAACTGAACACCCACTCTGGTACAGTCTTTGATTAATACTGTTGTCTTTTGTCTCTCTAGGCCATTCCCTACAGAAGAAAGTGTTGATGATGAAGATATCTACAAAGGCCTTCCTGATTTACTAGAGTATGTCGTAAATCTTTTAAGCAGAATGAAAGCTTTTAATTTTCTGTTATGTAGCTATTATTTAAATGACGTGATGAAATAGTGTTCTAAAATAAGTTATTTTATCTGATTGACCAAGGATTGGTTAGAAAGGAAGAATTAATTGTCCAGAAAAAAGCACCTTAGCTTAATGATTGATTTTCATACACATGAAAATAAGATGATATTTCATGATGGGGTCTGGTGATGAATTGAAGTATCAGTGCGCTCTCTAGAATTATTTGTTTGTATCATCAGAATGCTTACGTAAAATGACAGACTCAAGGAATGCTTTTCCCTGATTCTGCAGACAATTATGTGTATATGTATTTTTATTCATGTAAGTAGTCCCACATAATCCAGTGGAACTCGTCACGTGAGTTAATTTCCACATGTAGTTAAGGGTTGCAGGATGCTTGCTGTTCTGGGCAGAATACATTGCTGTACAAGGGAAAGTCAAAAGAAAAAGGGTTCATATTTTAGCCATCCTCCTTCTGTTTGAGTAGCAGAGCAGGCTATAACAGACCTTGACATTCTCTCACTTTACAATGACTAAAGTCTTGTGAAAAATCCTAATGTTTCAGTTGTGACACTTATAAATTTAGCAGTTCAAATCCCCGCATCTAACAGTTTACAATACAGAAAATCATACAGCTCTGCCAAAATTTTTATTTATAGCAATATTATTAAACACAAAATCCTAACACAAAGGGATAGAAATGTGATTTTAACAAGAACAAGAAGTTTGGTATTACATACAAAAGTTACCATTTAAGATTTATAGTCTTTTTGCAATATGTGCATCAGCATTAAAAACATGGTTCCTACATATGCTTCTAAAATAGAAATCTGTTACAATATTAGGTGCAATAGCCTCTATTTTGATGCACTGTTATAGGATTCACATGTAAAAATTTACAATGGATTTATTTCGGATTGGTTATTATGCCAGGTAGCATGTACCATACACTGGAATGTAATAGTTAGATGCTCTCTAAAATATAGATAGGAAACAACTGGAAGAAGTATGTATTTCTTAAGAAATATAAATAGTTCAAGAGAGCTGGGGTTTCCCCCTAACCAGGGAAGTTTATTTTACAAGAATAATTCCACCTTAATGATCTCTCTCTGGGTCCAAATGGTGTCGGAGGAACTCACAGTCCCATTTAGTACATGGGGAGTCACTCGTTTTAGGATAGATTTTAATTTGCCCGGATGCTGAGGCCCATCTGTAACTTAGGTAGCAAGAACTCAGTGCCCCATTTTCTCCTTAGAAACCTTATTTCAATTCCTGTCATGGTTCGAAACTTAATTCTGTTTCTTCAAACTTGTGTTAATTTTATAAAGTCAGATGTTAAATGTGTTGAGGTAAAAAAAAACAAAAAACCGTATTGATTGTATAGTCCCTTTGTGGTTTAGTTCAGTTAGAGAGTTCTTTTTCATTCATCTGTTTTAGATTTACTGTAAAAACCCAGACACTTGGTAAATTCTGTTTCCTAGTGTTGACTCTGTAATCCCTGTTCAATACACTGACCCTTTATGTTGTTACTTTTCCTTTTTTCTTTTAGTGAAAGTGGCGGCGATGAGGATGAAGAGTTATATGATTGTGTCTATGGAGAAGATGAAGGTGGGGAAGTATATGAAGACTTAATGAAAGATGAAGCAGCACATCAACCTGTATGATTTCTATTTTTTGAGTGACTACAGACATATTCATAAAGAAATAGTGGTAGTGTGAAAGTTAAATTTTACTAACATTCATTAAATAACTGTTAGCTCTTTTCACTAACACTGTACGTATTTTTTTAAATTTAGATATTTCAGATCTGCTGTGTTGTTATGGTTGAGTTCACATTTGTGTACAGTGACCATGTAACATATGCAGTGGATCATAACATTATCATCCTGCTGTGAAATCCAACATTCTCTTACGGAGAAAGGGTCAAAGATTTACTCTGGTAATTCTTTCTGTGAAAGAAATACCAACATTATTTCAACAGTAAAAAGAGAACATGAAAATAAATCATTATTTAGTTAAGATCCAGTTAGGTATGGATATTAAGGTTTATTAGCTACTTGAGTTAAGACCATTTGAAAAAATAAATGCTACTGTTTACTCAAAAGTATGCTACTTAAAAAAAAAAAAAAAGTGTTCCCCATATTATTTTGGCCACTATGCAACATTAGTCATGAACTAGTTAAATAGAGAGAGCTAGCATGTATATTGTACGTGTGTCAGTTTTACAAAAGTGCCATGAAATTTACATGCCCATGCACAAAATTTACTCACTAGCCATTTTTAATGGACTGGTAATTGGAAGCGAGGTGATGTCAAAACCCGTTCTAATAACTTATTGTCCATCTCTTTACAAGCATTCATTTGGCTTACCTGCAAATCTTTAGTGTGCTATTGTGATGATGCACACTTTTTCAAGGAAGTTGCCTGTTTTAAGGTGGGAGCTCACCATCTACATTTCCAGATTGAATTCCAGTGATATAGTGACATGTAGAAGTGAGAAAATGAAAAGGTCTGAAGGTTGTTTTCCTGTGTTCTCCTGCTATAAAAGCAGCAAGTTGTAGGTATCTCGTGCAGTTCATACAATGTGTTTTTGTTGTGATCCTGAGAATTTACCATTATGTCGTGAGAAGACTATTTCCTTGGAAAGATTTTTGACTTGTGTCAATATGATTCATGTAAGTCTAGACTCTGCCAATTACTATGCATCTTAATGACAGTTTAGGAGCATCATCACTTTTTCCAAGACATTTTTATACTAAGGACATTTTACTTTCAGCAACCTGCATCACAGTACCTTAAAGTAAAATAAGTGATGTGTAAAATATTGTGAAACTTGGGAGTTTCAGTTTGTAGTGGTTTATGTTTTGTTTGGATTTGATAAATTTTTGAGTTTTGGGGTAACCTTTACCAAAACTCAGTTAAAAGTACAAATTTTGCATGATTTCTATATATAACCATAAATCAGATCAAGTTCACTTGCAACTGGGCCCAGTTGTTTGCTTAAAATGGGTGTGAACTATAGTGGATCTTTCGATAATCCTAGTCTGAGTGTTCTGTTTGCAATGAAACTCAAAACCATGTGAAATTCAGGTATCATTATGGATATTTCTCCCAGTGCTAGCAGTTGACGAACCTTGACATATTTTCCACTTTGCAAACTCTGTTTCTTTCTTGCCTGTTACAAATGAAATACTGTAAGGTATGTAGCTTCAATGGACATAACAGGGTGAGTTTAGGAGGGAATGGCAGCCGTACTCTGAATTTGCTTGTGGGAAGAAAAAATAATACTAAAGATCTAAAAATGTTTAATATTAATTTCCTAATTAAAAAGAACAGTAGATTAAAACATGGTTCATTATGTCCACATATTTTTATACCTGATATGGTAAGAATGGATGTATTATGTTTGTTTCATTGGCATTGTATATCTTTGTTGGATTTGATGGCTGTCTTTAGTATACAATAATTTACTATTAGATTTGCAAATGTGATGCACAGTAATATTGCACATTGCCACAATTCTTTCATTTGAGTCCTTTGAATGAAATGCACTAGCATAGGGGGCTTAGAGGTGACTTGCAATTGCAAATCAATTTTAGAAGAATGAAAATGCTTTAGAAATCTGTGTTTGGTGTTTTACGCAGCTAGAGAAGAATACGTGTATCAGTTTAAAACTACACCTTTCTTTGTTGTTTGATGTGGCTGCCTCACAACGTAAACTAAGGTACCGAAGTTTCCTGTGCCAGCAGACTGCTGCCACAGAACAATTTTCGTAGTGTACTGAGCAGACTTTTTTTTTTTTTTTCACTCTTTTCAGCCCCTTTGACCATTGTCATTACTTCCTGTATTCAAATTCCAAGATGATGTAGCATCTGCTATAGATGGCAGATTGATGTGTTAAATAATAACACTCACAAAAAGGGCCCGCTTATGCAACCCTAATTTGTGTTGTGTGAGCACTAACGGACAAGATCAGTCCTGTTGACTTGGGCTCTTCTTGGGGGCTGCTCTCATGAATTAGTGCTCAGCAACATAAGTAAGGGTTGCACAGTTGGGCCCAAGCTATACAAACCACTTTTGGAAATGTAATACACGCACATTTTATTTACAAAATGGCTCACAAAGGGAGATTAAAAATAGACTCCAATCAAAATAATAATTTGAAACCCAAAAACTTGTTTAAAAGGAACAGACATGGGTAAAGTGTGACACTCCCTCCAATACAAATCTTTGATAGCCAGGAAATACCACATTTTGGGACAGCTCTTAATCATAACTTAATGTCCACACACCAGGTTTCCACTGACTGTGACATACTCTGCATCCTCAGAGAGAACTTCATTCTGCCTCAAACTGATAAGGAAATGCACTGCACACAGCATCTTCCCCACACTATCTAAATCTTCCTCACTAGGCTGAAAGAAATAGGTTTGACGGAGGGATCTGCAGGAAGAGAATGACGTGGTTTAGCGTGTGGAAGGGAGGAGGCAGATGTAGGGAACTACTTGAAAGAAGGTGTGGAGTGATAGGCAGGGGGAAAAAGACAAAGATGACATGAAGGGGTTGGGGAATAGTAGTGTGACTTTTTGTGTCTGAGTGAGTGACATTGCTCTTTAGTAACTAGACTATGGAGTGGATGTAGACTTTCTACTATGATCAACAGCTTCTGGAGTCTTCCTTTAGCTCAAGGGTTAGAGGCCAGGGTGTTTTTTGGAACTAAAGTCTCAGGGTTCTGGTTCTGACGTCCTCTGTGTGAAACAAATGTATCTAGTAATTGTCTTTATCTGCTGCACATGGATTCGTTACAGTAGGCAGTGAGCTGAGATACAGACAGGGCTACAGTCATGAAGATCCTTGGAAATGTGAATGAGGAGCTTGGATAGAATTTGGAAGGAAACAGGGAACAGGTGGAAAGAATTTAGGGGAGACAAGTTGTTTTATTATTTGCTGAGGTTTTTTTGGGTGTGGAGAATCCAATTGTGACAATGACATGAACGATAAATGTCCATGCAGGAGTAATCCAGGAATTGTGTCCAATCCCCAAGCTAGCCAACACCTGCCCAAATGTTTCTTTAAGAATCTTTTTATACACATTCTTTCATATTTGTCTGTATCCTGGAAAAAGAACTCTGATACCTTGGAATTCTGAACTCCAGTGCAGGAATTTTGTGCTCAGCTTTAATAAGCCCGATGTGGCAGTGGGCCCATGATGTTCAAATCTAACATCAGCTTCTGCTCTGTGATATGCCCCAACATGCACTATATTGCTGATCTCACATCTGCAGGAAACTGAAGCAGGCCTGTTAGGGTGAGGCAATCCCAGAGTCCTGTAAAGAACAAACAAACATACAAAGATTGCAGGATAGAGCCCTAAGATCCAGCTACTGTCCTTGACTCGGAACAGAATAGGACTATGGACCTAAATGCAAGTTCCTTTCAGGGAAAAGGTAAAAGGAAAAATTATAAACACAAAGAGTTAGATGCGAGCCCATTACTCACAGCATGAGAGTCTCATTGATTTTAACTATGATGAGTAGCTGCTCACTGTTGTAAATAAAGGCCCAAATTAAATAAATATGGATCTATATTTCATCTTAATCTCATTATATTATTTTAAAAATTATATAAGAAGGATTAAGTTATTGTTTATCTTAAAATATAACATACTGAATGACAAATTTTATCAAAATTCAACCCTACTAAAATTCTAGAAGTTGCCAGCTATTTGCGCTTTTAAAAACTATTCCCTCGGTAGCTGTTCCAATCTTTTGAAGCTGCAATACTAAGAATTTTCCAACAAGCAATGTGTCTTAATAGCTAAGCAGTAAACAAATAAAAGAGTTTGTTGTACAAAAGGTGTCCACAAATTAATTAAACTTAACTTGCTTCTAATTGCAGAAATGTACTGAAAATGACATAAGAAGCTGTTGCCTTACTGAAATAAAACAGACTGAAGAGAAATACACTGAGACCTTGGAGTCAATAGAGAAAGTAAGCCACTGAACTTTATGCTTGTAGAATAATTATTTATATAGTAATAATGTAATTGTATAATGGAATAGAGAATATATTAATCCAGTCAATGTTCACTTTTCTTAACAGTTTTTCATGGTGCCATTGAAAAGGTTTCTGTCAGCATCAGAGTTTGACATAGTGTTCATCAACATTCCTGTAAGTAATTGTACACTTAAAGAAAAAGGCAGAGAATTTGTGTCTGGTTATCATTTTGTGCGGTCACGTGCTATTGAACAAAGTGATGACTTGAAATGTGATGTGCAAATTGCCCTCAAAGCTTTTTTGAATATTCAGTAGGTTACTGTACATCTTAGTGAAAATGATTTTAGACCGTATTTTTTTATAGTTACTATGAGGAAAAAAATGTTGCATACAGCCACAGCAGTTTGTCAGCAATAGTATGGACCAGATATTCTGCTGGTATACATTGGAGTGTAATTTCTTGATTTATACCAGCTGAGGATTTGACACTATAACACAGTAACTCTTAAAAGATCTGTTATATGCAAGTATTTTATTGATTTAATTTAAGTTAGACATTAACCATGTATGAGTTTCCTCACATCCTTCTATGCGTAATAGAGAAACATGGATCATATTTTGTGTAGATAAGATGGAAAACATCTCTTCAGAAATTTACAAAGCACGTGACCATCATCAGCCTATTACACTTGAGTGTTGCATCAGTGTAGAGAATGTTTACACAGTATTTTGAGTTATAGGAATGCTTCTGAAAAGACTTTATAACAAGCTTGCAGATTTTTATTGGTATCTGCCCTCGATGTGTTGTCACTGAAGACATTTAAAAATCAATATAGCTTACAGCCTTATACTCAGAATTTGACAGTGAAAGTTGTAAAGAAAAAAAAATTCTGTAGTCTCTAAGAAACTTCCTATTGAGTTGATATGGGTTGAGGTTACCTGTGTGACCAGCCACAGAAATGTGGACATCTACAAGCAGATTGCATGAGGGATGCAGACAAAGGGGTACGACAGGAACCAGCAGCAATGCTGCATGAAATTTAAGGAATTTTGCCAGGGTGGCCACAAAGCCAGGGAGGCCAACAGTAGATGTGATGCTGTGCCACAGACCTGCCGCTTCTACCAGGAACTGCATGTCATAGATTTTCTGTGCTGTATTCCCCCCAGTCAGTCAAGTTCAGTTTTTGGAGAATGAAATTATCTGTCTTAGTTCACAACAAATATTGCAGAATGCATAGAGATACTCAAAGCAAACTGTAATTGTAAATGCACATCTAACATCACAATGTTCATAATTTCAGGAAAATACCTAGACGTGTTTATAAATGTACAGCAAGTGCTACACAATTCTTAGCAGTACTAAAGCTCCAGGCCTAGAGAACACTGCTGTGGCTGACTGTTAAAATGCTCTTTCAAAACCTCCCTCACTCATATAGCTCTGTGTTGGGCTTTTGTAATAATCCTTGTAGACACAAGGTTCAAAGTCAGCAGGCAGATGCTCCACTTCTGCCCTCTACCCTGGTGGCAGCTTTGCCTCACAAATATTATGCAGGACACAGCAAGCAGCTATAACCATTGGGATATTTTTCTTACTGAGATCCAGTCTAATGAGTAAAACACTGCCAGTGCCCCTTCAATCTAGCAAAAGCACGTTCAACTGTCATTTTGCATCTGCTGAGCCAATAGTTAATCTTTCCTGGTGGTATTGAGGTGGACAGTGTGTGACTTCATGAACCAGAGGTGCAAAGAGTTGGCTGAGTCCCCCAGAACCATTTTCAGCATTTCAGTTTCGGCAATGGTAATGTGCCAGCAGGGAAAGAATGTCCCTACATGCAGCTCTCTGAACAGTCCTGTGTTCTTAAAGATGCGAGCATCGTGCACCTTCCTTGGCCAGCCCACATTGATATGGGTGAAGTGCCACTGGTGATCCACCAATGCTTGCATAACCAGAGAAAAATAGCGCTTTCTGTTGATGTATTCTGTAGCAAGGTGAGCTCATGCCAAAATAGGGATAAGCATGCAGTCTCTTGCCCCAAAGCAGTTCGGGAACCCCACTGCTGAAAATTCATCCAGTATTTCCTACAGGTAGCTGAGAGTCACAGTCCTGCATAGCAGATGATTAATGGTCCTACAGACTTGTATGACAGCCCCTCACTGTGGATGTGTGTTACCTAGGGAGGTGGTTGAATCTCCTTCCTTGGAAGTTTTTAAGGTCAGGCTTGACAAAGCCTTGGCTGGGATGATTTGATTGGGGATTGGTCCTGCTCTGAGCAGGGGGTTGGACTAGATGACCTCCTGAGGTCCCTTCCAGCCCTGATATTCTATGATTCTATGATTCTCCAATTCCAAAATGATTTCTTCACTGACTGATAGCAGTCCGGCATTACAAGCTTCCAGATTGTGATCACAACTCAATTCTCCACTGAGGGGCGAGCTCAGCACACAGATCCAGTGATGTGGACTTTTGCATCCACTGTTCCTCATCCTAAACCTGCTTTATGATGTGATCCCACCAGTCAGTGCTTGTTTCTTGGGCCCAGAGGTGGCACTTTACCATCTGCAGCTGTTCCATGAATACCACCAACAACCTTGAATTGTTTTTCATTATTCCCCTCAGTGAACTGCCCTTGAAGAAATCGTCATGTCGCCCCATTGTTGTGGTACTTCCTGCAGGTCTGCAAAGACAGGAGAATTATGCATCCTGTATTTGCAGTGTTCATGAGAATAGTGCAGAGCCCTGCGGGCTATGTCAGAGAGGGCAGACATTGAAAAGTACTGCACAGGTTTGGGGGATTTTTTTAAAAGGCACAAAAATTTTGGGGTATTGCTGAATGGAGAGAGTTGCATCATGAGAACTTGACTTCCCCAGGGATCTCTGGAGCTAGAGGTCATTTCCTTCCCACAACATATTGGGAATGTTTCCCAAAAGGCATTGTGCCGGACGGTGGCACGCTGGGATACCTACCTGTGGTGCACCTCACTTTACATCGACACAAGCACTCCTAGTGAGTACGTACAGCACTTATGTGAGCAGCCAAGTATGCACGTGAGTGATGTACTAATTTCAGGTTTCAGAGTAGCAGCTGTGTAAGTCTGGATCTGCAAAAAGAAAAGGAGTACTTGTGGCACCTTAGAGACTAACAAATTTGGAAGCATAAGCTACAGCTCACTTCATGCCTCCAGCTTTCATCCAGACCACACCACACGATCCACTGTCTACAGCCAAGCTCTACGATACAACCACATTTGCTCCAACCCCTCAGACAGACAAACACCTACAAGATCTCTATCAAGTGTTCTTATAGCTACAATACCCACCTGCTGAAGTGAAGAAATAGATTGACAGAGCCAGAAGAGTACCCAGAAGTTACCTACCTGGTCTTGAATTGAGAATCTTAAAATTTCTGCTGCAATATAGCTTGGCTCAAATATTTCTGCAGCATCCTTGTCTTTTTCCTGTGCCATTAGTGGACCGTTGTATCAAGAAACTTATTGTAATTGCAGTTAACTTAGCACCAGGATGCCACTAATTGACCCATGTAACGTACAAAACTGGTTTTTCACAGCTCAGGGAAACGAATCATTACTTTTGTCTTGTCACTAAAACATTGACTTGACTTGCTTAATTTTAAAATTATCATTATAAAATGAAGCTGAACTAACAGGGCACATTTCAAGTTGGAATAAATTAGCCTTTAATAGGTCTCTGAGTTTAGTTTCCCTTGTCACATTGTATGGAGGATCCGGCATTTCAAAGCAAACATTGAAAGTAGCAGCTACTCATAAGTGATCTGTGTCTTAGTTTGTTGGAATTAACAGATATGCATGGAGACACTAATCTTCATTCTGGAAGCTTTAGGGGTTCTATTTGCATTTTAATTTTTTTTCTTCCATTACTGTTTTTAAGGAATTGGTGAAAACCCACAGAAGTCTAATGCAGGACATTTATGACTCCATTGTAAACAAAAATGACCAGAACCTGTATCAAATTTTTATTAACTACAAGGAAAGGTAATATTTATTCAACAACTTTTATATACTTTAGTGATAACCTATACTCAGTCCATTGAAGTATTTCTCAATGATTAAGTACTCGATAAGCATTTATATAATTGAACTGAATATCTATGGGTAACAGCATCAGTATATATAATGGGCTTTGAATGTGGAAAGTACCAAGGAAGTGCTATTATTATTTTATAGAATGGATTGTTCATTTTTCCCCAACTGTTTTTTGTCATTGCTTTTTCATTTAAAAATAGCATCCATATTTTATATGAAATCATATAATTTATTTTGCACAGCTTCTGGCATGAAAACTATCTTCGAATGCTTTATAGAGATAAACAATACAGGTACAGAGATAAAATAATCAGAGATGGGGAAGCAAATAAAATAAGGCAGAAAGATATAGACGAGGCATTCCAGATGGCAGAAAGGAGGACAGAAAGAAGGGTGAAACAGGCTGAGGAGAAGAGAGGAGAGTCTGAGGGGTTCCATGGAAGGTGTACATGAAGTCACTTCTGAACTGGAAATTGAAGTAATTGGGGAGCCAACTGAGTTGTTTGAGAAGAGATTAATGCAGTCACACTATGCTTGTGAGAAGGCAGGTATAAGCAAACAGAAAATGTCTGAAACTGGAAAGCTGGATTTTAGGGAGATGATGGGAAAGAAAGTTGCCATAGTCACATTGAAGTGATATATGAAGGTTTCAGATGAAGCCATATATGAAGATTTCAGCAGAGGAGCAGCTTATGGCAGTGGTATGTGTGCTTGGGTAGATGCTGACAGACTGAGGGAAAGGGTGATTATTGGAAGGTGTGACAAAGTTCCTCCTCTACCTTGGTGGGTCTTGCGCTTATTGGCAGATTTGCTCGCCTTAGAGCTTCACGGCAGGCCTCAGCTTGGCCGTTTTCGTGAACCCACAGTCCAGGTCAACTCCTCCTGTGTCTGACCAGGAGTTGGGAGGTTTGGGGGGAACCCAGGCCTGCCCTCTACTCCGGGTTCCAGCCCAGGGGCCTGTGGAATGCAGCTGTCTAGAGTGCCTCCTGGAACAGCTGTGCGACAGCTACAACTCCCTGGGCTACTTCCCCATGGCCTCCTTCCCCTCCTTTATCCTCACCATAGGACCTTCCTCCTAGTGTCTGATAATGCTTGTACTCCTCAGTCCTCCAACAGTCCATGTTCTCACTCTCAGCTCCTAGTGCCTCTTGCTCCCAGCTCCTTACACACACACCACAAAGTGAAGTGAGCTCCTTTTTAAACTCCTTTTTAAATTAGCCTGCCTTAATTGATTCTAGCAGCTTCTTGATTGGCTGCAGGTGTTCTAATCAGCCTGTCTGTCTTAATTGCCTCCAGAAGGTTCCTGATTGTTCTGGAACCTTCTCTGTTACCTTACCCAGGGAAAAGGGACCTCCTTTGCTTGCTGCTCATCTATCTGCTTTCTATTCTCTCCTAAAGCCCCCTGGCCTGGGTTTTTCTTACTTTTTGACCCTGCTTCAGCCCCCCCCCCCCCCCGACCGGGCCAGACGCTTTTTCTTCGTTTTGTTTTTTTTTTTGCTGTTTTTTTGCTGCCGTTCGAGTGTTGGTCGGCTGCCAGCTAGCTGCCAACCCCCCCATGCCTGCCCTTGGACGCTGCTACTGCTCCAGCTGAAACCCCCGGAGGAGGCGGGGAGGATGGCCGATCCGCTCCCCGGAGGAGGGGAGTGGAAGCCCCCAGACCCAACCGTTTTGCTGTTTGTTTATGGTCCCGTACCGAGCCAAGAAGAATCTTCTTACCTCTGCGACATTCTGGGCCTGCTGAAAGCCCCGCTGTCCAAAGCTACAAAACCCAGAAGAGAAGGCAGCCGACAGAAAAACCACCCAGGGAAGCTACGAACCATCGTGGAGGGGGCCATAAAAGACTGAGTAACTTTTGAACTGTACTCTCGTGTGGGGGGAGTTTGACTGTGTCTTAACTGCGTTTGTAGGGAAATGGGGGTGTGGCACGGAGCTGCCCCCCCAATCCATCGGTGCCCCCCCAACACTACTACAACCGTCACGGCCCCCCCGCCGTCTGTCCCTGCTGGCAACTTGCCATCTGCCTCTGGATTCAGCTGCTTTCCCTGATTCCACTGTCCGGACCGGAAACGACAGCGGACCAAACGAGATGCTTTGGACAAACGTGCGTGGGTCCACGTCCCCGTCCCCCCACCCCCACCCCCGGACCGTTCACCCCACAGTTTGCCCCTATTACCTGACCCCAACTCCTGTTTCCTCCCCCGTCCAGTCCGACCCATTTGGCCCCCCCACCCGCCGCCTGCAGCCCAGCAGGGAGAAGTGGTTAATCTGCTTCCCCCTCCCCCCTCCTCCTTCTGGTGTCTCCCCGTCTCTCCCTGCTCACGATGGCGGGGAATGAGAGGGGTGAGGCCCCTCTAACAACCTCAGCTGCCCCTCACCCACCTACCCCCCTGCCCAAGCCCTCCCCCCCCCCCTCCACTGCTGCCAAAACACCTGCCACCGCCCCCACTGGGGCATCAGCAGCAGGAGGCACCGGGGCGACTGCTGCTGCTATGCCCACAGCCCCACCAGATTCTAGGAGAGCCCCCCCAGTTGTCCAGAAAGGCCAGGGTGTGAAGAAGAGAAAGGGCCCCACTACAACCACCAGGCCCTCCATGGCAGGGGCTGCCCCCACTGCTGTGTCCTCGTCATCGACCATGGTGTCCCTCTGTTCCCTCCACCAGCTCTGCGAGCATCCCTCCCCCGGCCCCCAGGGCGTATGCCCGGGCGGTAGCAGCCCCCCCTGCTTGCCATCTCGTCATCTTGCCCACCCACCACCTCCGCTACCATCAATAGCGGCCGGGGCCCCTTTCCCACCATGACCAGGAAGCACGGCGTTCGTTGCCTCCTGGTGCCCGCCTCGCCCCACGTGGAGACATATGTGCAGGCGTTGGCGAGGGTGGCAGGACCCACGGCTATTGTGGTGGCCTCCAAAATGTACGGGAAGGTCGTCTTTTTCTTAGCATCGGAGGCTGCTGCCCAGGAGGTGATGGAGAAGGGCCTGGCGGTGGGGGGTGTGTTTGTTCCCCTGGAACCGCTAGAGGACCTGGGTGTCGACCTAGTCCTGACCTCCGTCCCTCCTTTTCTACCCAATGCCGCCCTGTTACCCCCTCTCTCCACCATGGGGAAACCCATCTCTGTCATCAGCCCTCTCCCGTTGGGCTGCAAGGACCCCACCCTCTGTCACGTCCTTTCGTTCCGCCGGCAAGTACAGCTTCTACCGCCACCAGCAGCGCGTGACGGAGAGGCGCTTGAGGGGTCCTTCCTGATCCCCTACCAGGGAGCCCGCTATTGGGTCTGCTATTCCACAGGAGAGGCCCGGTGATACCTCTGCTGATCAGCAGGGCATGTCCGAAGAGACTGCCCCTTGGCCCGGCGGGGAGGAGCACCCGAGACCCCCGAGACCCGGCAGGACATCGGCTCCGTTGTTGCCGACGCCCCTGGCTGCCCGGGACCTGAAACCACCTCTCCTCCTGCTCGATCCACCGCTGCTCCCGCCCGGGCCCAAGAGACACCTCCCCTACAACGCCCAGACGAGCGAGGGAGCCCCTCCCTTGCTGTTAACAATCCAGCAGAGCCTATGGAGGAGGGTGCAGCAAAGATATTACCGGGCATAGGAGAGGGTCTGCCCCAAGGAGACTTTCCCCCCATGTTGCCTCACCGTTACCCCCCCCCCCCCCGAGCCCCTGAACCATCGCCTCTGCCCCCCGACATGACCCCTGCTAACTAGCCCTCAGATGATGCTATGGAGGACTGGACCCTAGTTCAGGGAAAGCGAGGCAAGTGGAAGGCTCGAGCTCCGCTGCACCCATCCGATGCGGAGGCCCCCCGGAAGGCCAGGAAGGGAGGCACTGACACTGAGCCTTCCGCTATGCCCACGGGTGAGATCCATCTGCCAGTGTCGGGAGGGGAAGACAAAATAGCACTGGAAGGTAGGATCTCCCCTCCACGGGAGACCCTCCCCTCCGAGACCCCTGAGGAAGCCCCTTCTGCCCGAATATCACCCGAACCCCCCGCGAACCCCGAAGCGACCGTCGTAGCAGGCGCCAGAGGGGAGACCCCCGGGGTGCCAGAAGACGACCTCTCCTCCATGTATGAGGAGATCGAGGCCCTAGGTTTGACCCCGGTCACCCAGGGAGAGGATGACCTACTGCTGGCTGGCTTCGATCTGGGCAACCTCACCCCAGTCCTCCTTTCCCCATGCTCCCTCCCCCTAACCGCCTTCCCAGGCGGGCACCCTACAGAGGGTAGTCCACCACCTGATGCAGTGGCTGCCAAATCCACCACAGAACCTGTGCCTAGCATGACTGGGAGCCCCCTCCCCACCTCCTTAACCCTCGAATCTGTTCGGGAGGCGCCACCTCTTAGCTGCTTGCCTCCCGAAGACCAGAGCCTCGCCTCTGCCCCTGCCCCCACCCCGTCCCTGCCCAATCCACCTCCTCCTGCAATGCTATTGCCGCCCCTGGGGTTATTTCTTTCCCTTTTTTTGCGGATCCCCCCCAAGGATTGCATTTTCCTGCCGCGACCTGTTAGGAGCTGCAGTTTTCCCTCCGCCGTCCCCTTCTACCCCAAGGCTTGAGATGGACCTAATAACTTTAGCCTGTCAGAATCCCCGTCGGTGGTCCGCACCCTGCCTGCCCGCCTCAGCGGACCACGAGGCTGCACCAAGAGCCCCACCAGGGGATAACCGGGAAATCGCAACCCCACCCCCCCATGAGCTGCGAAAAGCGTTGCGGGAGTTTTTAGAAGACATCCGTGGCTCCCGCAACAGGGTACAGCTTGGTCTCCAGCGATGGGGGGACTTTGATCAAATCCTCCAGGCCACAAGGGCCCTTATAAAGGAGGGTAGAGGGAAAGGAAGGCACGGTGCCATGGCCTACAGGCGGGCCCGCAGCTTCCGTGATGATTTACTCACTGATGGGATGGGTCACGGATTGTTGTGCGACCCGCCGGGGGCCGTGAACACCCCCGCCAACAAGGGACCCCCAGCCCTCCGCATGACGCCTCTCATTATTGCAACTTTGAACACCAGGGGCTGTAGGATGGCTCTCCGCAGGTCCCAGGTGCTCTCTTACCTTCGGGAAGGGGGGTACTCTGTGGTTTTCCTGCAGGAGACCCATACGGATCCGACCGCCGAGGACAGCTGGCGGCTGGAATGGGGGGATGGGGGTCTACTTTAGCCACTTCACGATTCGACAAGCTGGAGTGGCGACCCTCTTCTCCCCCAACCTACGGCCCGAGATGCTAGGGGTCACTGAGGCCGTGCCGGGCCACCTGCTGCATCTCTGAGTCCATATGGAGGGGCTCGTGGTCAACCTCGTTAACATCTATGCCCCGACAACGAGCCCGAAGCAGCCGCAATTCTATCAGCGGGTGTCCACCAATAAATCTCCGGGCATGGACGGGCTGACCGTGGAGCTCTACCGCGCATTCTGGGACATCCTTGGCCCAGACCTAGCCACTGTCTGGGCTGAGTCTTTGCAGGGCGGGGTCCTCCCTCTTTCGTGCAGGCGAGCGGTGCTCGTCTTGTTGCCGAAGAAAGGGGACCTCTGCGATTTACGAAACTGGTGTCCCGTCTCGCTCCTTAGCACGGACTACAAAACTGTAGCGAAAGCAATCTCGCTGCAGCTAGGGTCCGTGATGGCGGACGTGATCCACCCAGACCAGACCTACACTGTCCTGGGCCGCAGCATTTTTGATAACCTATTTCTAGTCTGAGACCTTTTGGAACTCAGGCATAGAGACGGTCTGTCGTTCACCCTCCTGTCTCTTGATCAGGAGAAGGCGTTTGATAGAGTGGACCATGGGTACCTCCTGGGCACTCCGCAGGCGTTTTGGATTCGGACCTCAGTTTGTGAGTTTTCTCCAGGTGCTGTACGCTTCCGCGGAGTGCCTGGTTAGGCTCAACTGGACCCTGACCGAACCGGTCAACTTCGGTTGAGGAGTACGGCAGGGGTGCCCCTTCTCAGGCCAGCTGTACGCTCTGGCGATCGAGCCCTTCCTCTGTCTCCTCTGAGGGAGGTTGACAGGGTTGGTGCTGCGGGAGCCAGAGCTGCGGCTGGTCCTGTCGGCGTACGCCGATGACGTGCTCCTCGTGGTCCAGGACCCGGGCGACTTGGCTCGGGTGGAGGCTTGCCAGGCCATCTATTCGGCAGCCTCCTCCGCCCGAGTCAACTGGGTCAAGAGCTCTGGCTTGGCCGTGGGGGACTGGCGGCAGGTGAGCTCCCTCCCACCCGCGCTTCAGACCATCCGGTGGAGCGCGGGTCCACTGCTCTACCTAGGCGTTTACCTTTCTGCCACGCACCCTTCTCCGCCGGAGAACTGGCAAAATTTAGAAGGCGGGGTGATAGAGCGGGTCCGGAAATGGACAAGGCTGCTCCGATGTCTCTCCCTCCGAGGGAGAGCACTGGTGCTTAACCAACTAGTCCTGTCCACGCTCTGGTACCGGCTCAACACCCTGGTCCCAGCCCCGGGTTTCCTGACCAACCTCCGGACAGCGATTCTAGAGTTCTTTTCGTCAGGAATGCACTGGGCCCCTGTTGGGGTTCTCCATCTACCCCTGAAGGAAGGAGGGCAGGGCCTGAAGTGTCTGCACACTCAGTCTGTCTCTTCCGCTTCCAGGCCCTGCAGAGGCTCCTTTATAATGCAGGTAGTTCGACGTGGAGCATACTGGCGCACGCCTTCCTGCGCTGCTTCCAAGGGCTCCGATACGACTGGCAGCTCTTTTATCTTTGTCTGAGAGGTTTTCTGGAAGACCTCTCCGGGCTGCCAGTCTTCTACCAGGACCTCCTCCGGACCTGGAAACTGTTTTCAACAACCAGGTCCGTGGCGGCCACCGTGGGAGCAGATCTCCTCGCGGAGCCCCTGCTACACAACCCCCAGCTCCGTGTGCAGGTGGCGGAGTCCCGCTCGGTGCGCCAGAGTTTGGTCCTGGCGGAAGTCACGAGAGTCAGAGACGACCTGGACTACGACCGGGGAGACTGGCTGGATCCCCTGACGCTCGCTCGGCGCATGGGGCTCTCCAGACCTCGTACCCCCCGGCGCGTACTTCAGGAGGTGAAGGCCGCCTTGATGCCCGCTGCTCGGGCTTATCTCAATCGAGCCTTGCGCGAGGGTGCACCCCGCCCACCCTCTACCCCAGGCCCGCCGGACCTTTCAATTGGGTCCCTTCCCCATAGATCCTAACAAACCCCTCACCCTTTCACTGCGAGCCGGCTGCATGAACTGCAGCCGGTCAGCTTCCAAATCGCGCCACGGAAACATCTATATACACTCACGCTTCACACCCTTCACTCCCACACCCTGGTGTCCCGCCCCGATAGAAAGTGGCGGGACCTCTTGCCACCTTTGGAGGGTGAGCAACCCCGATGGGCCAGCCTGTATTCCACCTTGGTCCCGAGGCCCGTTGGGGACATTAGTTGGTGGCTCCTTTATGGAGCTGTGAGCATGGGCGTGTTTTTGACACGGTTCACCCCCATCCCGGATACTTGCCCTTTTTGCAACGTGAGGGAAACCCTGGCGCATGTATATTTAGAGTGTGCCAGGCTGCAGCCCCTTTTCCGGCTCCTCACGAATATTTTATTATGCTTTTGGCTTCACTTTTCCCCTCACCTTTTTATCCAATGAAGTGAGCTGTAGCTCACGAAAGCTTATGCTCAAATTAATTGGTTAGTCTCTAAGGTGCCACAAGTACTCCTTTTCTTTTTGCAGATCCAGACTAACACGGCTGTTACTCTGAAACACTCCCCATCCGTGGCCCCACAAAATCGCAGGATCTCCTGGTTAACCTCCTCCTAGCACCTAGCTAAAACAGCCATCTATAAAACCAGAAAGGGGAGGTTGGCCAAGGAAGCGTCCTGCGACTGTAGGGCCGTTTTCCGATCCTCAGTACATTCACGTATCCGGGTGGAGTTCTTCTGGGCGGCGTCCACCGACTCCCTTGATGCCTTCGAGGAGCGGTGGGCGCTGTCCGAGGTTCTCTGCTCGGTGACCCCGTCCGGTTCCCTCCGTCTGACCCTTTGATTGAGGGGAAGAGCGAGAGACCCCAACCCCAGCCGTTGCCGCTGTGGATACCATCATCACTGTCACCTAGGAGGGGCCCTATCACACATGGGTGTAAGTCCCCCCCCTACCCCCAAACCACCCACTCCGTAGCCGTGCCCATCTTGTCGAGCACTCTCAGGAGAGGAATAATCGGTGACACTGGGCGTGGCACTAGGTAACTCGAGGGGGTGGACGACCATGAGTGTCGAGGAAGCCCCCCCCGCTCTAGGCCACCAGGTAACTCAGGAGGGTGGAAGACCACGAGTGTCGAGGAAGCCCCCCAGCTCTGGGCCCAGGTTAGCCTGAACACTTCTCCCTCCTGAAGGCTGCTGTGTTATACCTTGTGTTTGCTTTTGTTTTGTTGCATAGTTTTGCTTTATCCTTTTTGGTGATTCTTTGTAAGTGTTACACAAATAAAATTCTTTTCTGCTTCAAAAAAAAAAATTACTCTCCTGTAGCCATCCGGCCCGACCCTGTCACAAAGGATACAGGCAGTGAAGGCAAATGGCAGGTCTGAGTGTAGAGGGGAGCTACAGGAGCAGGAGTTGTGTCTCAGGATGCTCCTTTTCTCCAAAAGAAGCAATGTAACTTAAGGAAGCTGAGAGGAAACTACAAGTTTATTTTGTCAAGGGAGGACAGATACTGTGTCTAGCTCTATTTGTACTGCAGTATAGGTTTAAAATAATAATTAAAGGTGAAAGATGTGAAGTTAGTATAATCACTTTTGAAGTGGAAGCTAAGGCTAAACAGAAGATGATCAAGAAGGAGAAAAAGATTAAAAATAGAAGGCAAGAACTGAGGCTTATAGATCCCCAAAGATGGAGCTTGCAGATTAAAAAGGAGTCACCTCTAAAAATTTAGAACAGTTTGAAAAGAGTGGAATGAATTGTTACTGAAGGGAACAGGAAGTTCCCGGTACAAACCTGGATTCTTTCCAGTAGCTTTACAAAAAATCAGCCAGTGGGTACCATGCTGGTCTCTGACTGCTGTTAAGAATTTCTTGCGTTTACATATGTTAGCTATTATCTTGACCCAAAGCCTCATGGAATGTAAACTCAATAGATACTGTCAAATCAGTTTGCAAAACCTACTGTTGCTGTAAAAAGAGTGGATGTAATTAATCCTGGGCTAATCCTATGTAACAGATTTCAAAGGATGCAATGAATAAATTCTATCTCTTTACACTGTAAATACTAATGACTCTGGTGCTGTTAAGCAGCAGTTACATTGTCTTGCAGCCTGAAACAAGTGCTTTATTGTGTCAGTGTATGCATGTCAGTGTTAAAGTGAATTGAAATGATTTTACAGCATTTTGATTATGATCTTTAGTATTTTTCAAACATGCACCTGATTATATTCTTGGGGAAGCTTTGTAATACACATTTAGGGCCAAGTTATTATGCCTTGGTATGTAGGTACCGCTCCCAGTTGAAGGGAAGATTGTGACCCATATATTTGTTTGTGAAATGTGAACAAAGGACTGTTTCTTTAAGAAAACAAAACAAAAACAAACAAAAAAACAAACCCCACACCATCCCGCTTGTTTTTTTCTCTTGCTTTGTTTTAGAATGGTTATTTACGGGCAGTACTGCAGTCAAGTGGAGACAGCCATATCCTGCTTAGACAACATCTCTAAGACAAAAGAAGATGTTAAATTGAAGCTAGAGGTACTGATATTTATTTTTTATATACAAATATATATCCACCATCCCCCCCAAAAAAGAAAACTGTCCATTCTGACATGTGGGTCTATGAGTTTCGTTTCTTTTTCCTTTTTACCTGGACTAACTGATCAAATTAACTTGTCAGGTAGAGACAGAAGAGGTCGAGTCCTGGTCCCACTGAAGTCAGAAGAAGTCTTGCTATTGACTTCAGTGGGGTCAGGATTTTACCCAAGAAGTGGTTTTGTCAATAAAACACTTTTTTCTCATAGTGTTTTAGGTGAGAGTGAAGGTAGCTGAGAGTAAAATATGGTTATAATTAGAATAACATTTAAAGACTAAACTCTGCCTATAGGCACATCTCTGCACAAGGGATTGTGTGTAAGATGCACCACCCGAGATGTTCAGACAACCTTGGAAGCACACAAAGAACACAAGTACTTGTGGCGCCTTAGAGACAGCCATAAAAATGTAAGCATACTGTGGGGCCATGCGGGTACCCATAGTAGTGCCACTGACTTGAAGGTATACATTGTCCCCAAATGTGAAATAGTTGTGGATGAGGACAAAGTCACAAAAGGTCAGCCACCAGGTTTGCCGTGACTTTATCGGGGATACTGTTCCTGACGGGTTGTAGTCCATCTTTGTGTGGAATGTTGGTGTAGAGGGCTTCTACATCCATAGTGGCCAGGAGGGTGTTTTCTGGAAGATCACCGATGGATTGTAGTTTCCTCAGGAAGTCAGTGGTGTCTCGAAGATAGCTGGGAGTGCTGGTAGCATAGGGCCTGAGGAGAGAGTCCACACAGCCACACAATCCTGCTGTCAGGGTACCAATGCCTGAGATGATGGGGCGTCCAGGATTCCCAGTTTATGGATCTTGGGAAGCAGATAGAATACCACTGGTCAGGGTTCTAGGCATGTGTCTGCACAGATCTGTTCCTGTGCTTTTTCAGGGGAAGCACAGTTCCTCTTTGGTCTGGAGGATAATCAGCTACAGCCCTTTATAGGACACAGCATACTGCCCATCAGCTTTGCTGGGGAAGTGAATGTGCAGGGTGGGAGTTTGATGATCCCACCTGTGATAAACAGGATTTCTAATTTTTTGGTTTACTAGTCACCTTCAGTCCACACAGTTGTCATGCCTGTTGTGCTATTTATGCCTACATCTAATAAGACAAAGAGTCTGCTGTTTACCTGCAGTGTTGCACTTGAACTACCTGCTGGGCACTAGCCAGAGTGATTCCAACTGCTATCTCTGTTTCTCTTATAGACACTCACAGCTTCAAATCAACAAAACTCTGTGTGGTTTCTTATCTCTAATTAGTGTTTATACCACAGTCATCACTCTGCTGTCTGAACACCTGAAGAATAGGATCTGAATCTGGATCCAGATCTTGAATACCCCCAAATTCAGTGGTGTTCTGAGCCAGGGTTTTGGTTCAGCTTATCACTACGGAGATGATTTTTTCCTCATTATGGTGGTATTTATCCAGTATCCTAATATCTGGGTGATCTGGCAAACTTATATGTCTACTTAAAAAAAAATTAGGAGTGTACTTTGTATTTTTTTTTATTTTTCAGGAATCCCAGCTCAATCTTGTATTTTATTTTTAAAAACTAGGAATGTTCCAAGAGGGCCAATAATGGGAAATTTACTTTGCGGGATCTTCTAGTGGTTCCTATGCAGCGAGTTCTGAAATATCATCTGCTGCTGCAGGTACTTTTTTTTGAAGTTTAAAGTGATTAAGCGCAAAGCTGTGATGGTTTATCATCAGAGGATTGTTATAATGAGGGTTCAGTACCTTTATTAAAGGACAGTGATTAACATTTTTATAGAGTTGAATTGTGAATTATCTGTGTGGAATCCAGTACAGTTCAGCCTTCTCTGTGGTGAGCATTCCACACAGCTGAAGCATATCTGAGAATAACAATCACTTCCCAGGTATTTGAGCCTCTTCATTTAATGACTTCTTTAAAAGTTAGTGGTGGCAAACTATGAGAATAGTGGTTTTGTAATGTAGACCACTACCCCCAAAGACTAAGCTGAACGAGATGATACCATTCTTTAAGATACTTCCCTGCTATACTAAATTCTAATAAAACCATATTTATTTTGAAATGCTTCTTGTTATAACCCACAAAGCTCTTGGCTTCCACCGTTAGTCCTATAATGAGGGTGGAGAGTCTTATAAATTTAATTTGATAGCTGTTCCAGGAGACTCATTAGTTCAGCAGCAAAGAAATATATTACTGTATTAGATTGTCAACCCTGCTGATGTTTGTAAAATGTCATTTTAAAAAGAGCTACTATCTTTATGTGAAGCATAATTTTGACTCTGCGGTGCTTTGTGTAATTCAAACTTATTACTTTTCTTGAAATATATCTATATAAATGCAAGTCATCAATATTCTGATCAACAGAAAATCATGAAAAAAACCAAACCAAAACTGATGACAGAACCACTTTCTTAAAACATTTGAGACGTGAACTAAGGCAATATAATCAAATTGTATATTATGAAAAAATGATATGAAAGATTATGTCACTCATAGTGTTTTAAAGTGTGAGGCATCATAAAACTACAATCAGGTATGTAACAGGGTGTCCAAATATATTAGTCTTTTCAGAAGCAAAATATCCACAAAAATTGCTAGAAAAACTGCACTTTTAAGTAGTAGCATCTATTCCCACCATTTTCCAGTATTTTAGCAAGATATTATTTTTGGTTACAACATATAGTCCTCTTCTTAAAATGCATTCAATTTCTCTCTGGATTTTCTTTTTTGCTTTTAACTAACCCATTAATTTTTCTAGATTCTAGATGGGCTATGTATCTTTTAAAATATAGCAAATAGCTTAACATTCTTGAAATATTTTCATATACTGTCAAGATATGTCATCCACATTCATGTCTATAAAATATTATATAAATGCAGCTAATCTTGTACTGGAGTAGTGACTATCTCATTGTGGTTAGTCACATATTTTAGTTAAAGATTTTGTCAGCATATATTCCTACTTCATCTTTGCAAACAAACTCTTATTTTGGGGTTTTGACTATTCATGTTGTTGCTAGTAACATGAAAATTATCTAATATTGTTTGCCTGGGCTTTCAGCACAGACTACTTCTCAGGGAATTCTGCACCAAAAAAATTAAAATTCTGTGCCAATTTTTAAAAAAAGTATGCGCATAATATTTTAAAATTCTGCAAAATTCAGCAAATTTTATTTGTCAATAAATAAATGTGGCTCCAGCATGGCAGTGGGGAGCACAGGCCACTGGCTGCACTGAGGTGAGAGATCACCCTGAAGCCCCCACCTCCCCCAGTCCAGGGCCTTGGTAGTGAAGCTGCACTTGATCCTGACACAGTGCAAAGGCTGGACCTGCCTCAGAAACACCCTGGGACCCTTCCCCTCTGTGCCAGGTGCACCAGGTGTGGGTGGACTGGTTCAGCCCAGCAGGATCCAAGTGTGAAGGGGCTTAGTGTGGGGGGAACCAGGTGTGGGGTGAGAGGTTTCTGTGCAGGGCAATCTAGGTACGGGCAGCTCAGTGGGAGATCTGGATGCACAGAGACTTGCTGGGGAGTTCTGGGTGCAGAGGCAATGGGATTCTGCAGTGGATCCAGGTGAAGATGGTTGGGACTCAGCAAGGAGGCTCTGGGTGTGGGAGATGGGGCTTTGTGGGGGGGTCTGGGTGTGGGAGCTCAGTGTGGGGGTCCTGGTGCTGGGGAAGTAGGGCTTGATGGGGTGAGGGTCCAGGTGCAGCTGGTTAGGGATCAGTGGGGTGGGGGTCTGAGTGTGGGGGGCTCATTGGAGGAGTGCAGGTGTACGGGGTAGGGCTTGTCAGGGTGAGGGTTTAATGGTCCTGCTTAATGGGGGAGCCCCCGCTGCTGCCGATGCGATGCTGCATGCTGGGCTCCTGCTTCCCCCTACGATTCCCCTATCCCCTTTTCTTCTCCACCCCTCTCCCCTCACTCCCACATTCCCCTCCCCCTGCCCTATTCCACCCCGCTCCCTTTCCCACCGCTTCTTCCCCCAGATCCCCTCTTCCCTCATTTCCCCATCTCCCCCTTTTCCAGCCCCACCACTGGCACTCACTGTTGCACAGAAAACAGAGAGGCTGCCAGCACGCAGAAGGGGAGAACGACTGGCACTAGGACCCAGGGGGCAGTGTTCAGTTGTAGAGTCAGCAGAGCCCAGACATAGCTTCCTTCAGCTGGGCAGCTCTGCGCTTGCAGAGATGGGGGGATAGGGAGCAGTGGCAAGTTACCCTGTGTGCCTCCCCAGGCCTCACCTCTGTTTGTGGGGAGCAATCCCCCACCAAAACCTGTGTCCATGGTCATACCCTCCGCCCCGCAATGTGGCTTCCCTTTGCTTCTCTGCTATTTTTTGCATGGAAGCACAGGAATTCTGCGGGAGGGCTGTTTTCTGTGGGTGTGCAGTCACACATAATCCCCCCAGAAGTAACAGACATGTACAGTAAGGATCTGACTGGTAAATTTTAATTGTTACCAGAATAGAATTAGCTTTTATTGACTGTTCATTGTCAAATATTATTAGTATTGAGAAATAACAGTGCTCACACTTAACGCTTAACTATTTGTGGTAATCCCTAGTTGTGCACCATGAGATGTATCATAGAATATCAGGGTTGGAAGAGACCTCAGGAGGTCATCTAGTCCAACCCCCTGCTCAAAGCAGGACCAATCCCCAATTTTTGCCCCAGATCCCAAATGGCCCCCTCAAGGATTGAACTCACAACCCTGGGTTTAGCAGGCCAATGCTCAAACCACTGAGCTATCCCTCCCCCGCAATGTATAGGGAATCATAGAGGAAAAAAATAAATTCGAGGGCTGTTATCTATTTAAGGCAAAATTGGCCAGTTTTTAAGAGTGACCAGTGCACAGTAGTCATTTTATTTCAGTGATAAATGTGTAAACTGATTGGCAGCTGGCTGAGTGAAAAGTTGTTATAAGAAATATCCCTGCATTTTGCCAAATAGGAACTGGTGAAGCACACCACTGACCCAACTGAGAAGGAAAATCTGAAGTTGGCACTCGATGCAATGAAGGTGAGTGTGCCATGGCAGGGAGATGTTTACATCTTCACTGCCAGTTAAAATGGTTGGGGCCTTTTTCAGAACACACGGGCATGCAGAAGTGAAGTTTACAGTATATTTGCTGCTGAAGGAGGTCCTGCAATTCACAATAGATCTAGCAAATATTTGTTAACTAGCCACAAACTCTCGTGGAAGGAGGCTAGATCAAGGATATTGCTACAGGCTTTTTTAGTAACTTAGCCAATAGGTTTTATATGGTATGGAATAGAGATGACTGGCTTCTATTTATCTGTAATATCCTAATTTTTACATTCTGTCCCGTAGTTCTCAGCCTCCTAACCATTTGGAAAAAAATTTGCCTTTCTCAGTTTTACTAGTCCTTTACAAAATGGGTAAAACTTCCATTACTGCAGATCACCTCAAATTTTGGTTAACAGTTTCCCAATAAGGTAAACACAGTTCTCTTTCCTCACAACTTGTGTCCTAGTAATGTCTTTGTTGCCTTAGGCTAGAAGGCATTAATATCTCTCCTAGTGACCATTACTCCACATGCTACTGCAAATGGCACAAGCAAGTGCTTTTTAAAATAGCAGTATCTCATTACATGTTTGGTGCTGTATCCCTCGGCAGTCTGCAATTCCCTCTGCAACTAGCAGTACTCTCTTAGTTTCCTTTTTTCCTGATGCTGTGCACGGAGTTCAGTTATTGTTTTCGTTATATTTTCCCACTCTATCCTTTTCCTGGTTAATATGTTAGAAAATTGTTCCATTTAGCACATATTTCCTAAAAAATGTTTGCTCCTAGATATTACAGATTATATACCACTGAGGACATACAAATGAGGATAAACACCTTATTTGAATAGAGAAAGATAAGTGGCAAATTTACCAGCACATTCAATGCACAAATATAGAAGATATACTGGTCCACGGCTTAAGATCATACCTAAACTTTTTCCAGATCCCAACACTATATGTGGAAAAGATTCATTTTCTAGAGTCAGTCATGCCCATTATTGTGCATGGGACTTAAGAATTACGCTGGCTGTTGGCATGCTATTATATACCTTCTATTTTGCTATTCAGACGTTACTGCCCTCTCACTGTATGCCTGGGTCTTGAAGTTGTAGATATTTGGGCATCCTACTAAACCTATCCAGGATTACTGCATATAGGAGCAATTAGAGCCTCGACTTGGTTACATCTTTTACGCAGGCCTTGTTGTCTCAGATCTCTGAAATCATGTGCAAATATCAAGACTGAAGGAGGTATCCCATTCCCTGACTGAAAGAAGCACTCCACCAGGCTGGAGCAAACCACCTTTAACTTAAACGCTGGTTCCTGTAGGTGGAGATGACATTCCTTATTTCACTATTAATTTTTTTTTAGCCCAGCTGATACCAGTGCTTCTTTGTGCCTGGCTGATTTGGGGTAGGTCGCTCTCAGTCTCTCCTATTGGAGCTCTTCCACTTTGGATAAATAATTCAATATTTACTGGAGCAAAGCCATGAACCTGAGTCTCCCATAACCTAGGTGGTTTCCCAAACCATTGGGCTGTTGGCCATTCTGGGAGTCTTTTTTTTCTTTTGCCATCTAGATTTCCTCTACGCAGAATGTGAATATTTTTTGAATTCTCAAAATTTTGACAGGATGAGAATATCATTTTCTGCCGAGCTTTAATAGAGACAGTTTTTTAAAAGCTTGCATACTTAGTTATGTATATCAGCAACTTCTGAACACTTAAAATAACTTTTAAAAGGTCTTATTGTGCAGATTAGGCAAAATAAGGAAGATAAATACAGTTGCTTAAAATAATGTATTGGAATTTTTCTGACTGAAATATTCCCCCCTCCTTTTTTTTTATGCTTTAGGACTTGGCTCAATATGTAAATGAAGTGAAGAGAGATAATGAATCCCTCCGTGAAATTAAACAGTTTCAGTTATCAATAGAGAATTTGGTATGTGATAGGCTATATTTACACCCTTGTTTATTCCAGCTTTTCACCATTGTTCTACTTTACTGATATCTACTGCTCCCTATCATCTTATATAATGCTAGAAGCCTGGGTAAAATTCAGGTATGTGTACGTGGTGTTCTTTTGGCTGGCCTGGAATGATATCTGTATACAGTGACTTCCTCTCCATTTCCTTAGACCAGTGGTTCCCAAACTTGTTCCGCCGCTTGTGCAGGGAAAGCCCTTGGCGGGCCGCGCTGGTTTGTTTACCTACTGCGTCCGCAGGTTCATCCGATCGCGGCTCCCAGTGGCCGCAGTTCGCTGCTCCAGGCCAATGGGAGCTGCTGGAAGCAGTGGCCAGTATGTCCCTTGACCCACGCCGCTTCCAGCAGCTCCCTTTCCCTGCACAAGCAGCGGAACAAGTTTGGGAACCACTGCCTTAGATGCATGCAGCTAAATCAGTTTTGTTGCACGATGCCCCAGGTCCCTTGGTGGGTGGAATAAAAGGAGTTTATTTATGCCTTATCATCCTTAGTAGGACCAAAAGGTGCCAAGTTCTTTTTGACTCTTGGAGAATCTGGCTTTGTAGTATAATGACCAACTGACACTTGAATGTCAGATAGTATCTTAACTCTTCTGCTGGCATATATGTTAAATAATGAATTTATTTCCTTTTTTTGTTTTTAGAACCATTCTCTCTTAATGTATGGAAGACCACAAGGTGATGGTGAAATAAGGATAACTACATTAGACAAACGTGCAAGGCAAGACAGGTGAGAATATAGATACAGTACTTGGGTTGCGAAAGTCAGAATTGGTATTAGATAAATGCTTGTAAAATACAGCATGGCATCTGCCTGTGAAATTTGGTGTCAGCTCAGGAATTCTTGTGCATACATCCTCCTTTCATTGTACACACATAGCTCCTATTAATATTAATGTCAAGGAAGTAAATTTTCAAAGTGGTTCAAGAGAAGTTAGTCATTACATTAATATCTAAATCCCTATGCACCTCTTGCAAAAGTACTTTAAGTGGTTCATGTTTTGTTACCCAATAGTTTAATTGCTAAGTTTCAAAATCATAAGTGCTCCGTGCAACGTTTTTATATGATAGTGTATTATTTTAAAAGGATTAGTGAATTGGCATACAGACAAGTTTTTAACCCTTTATATATTATGTTTTCATAGGCATATCTTCTTATTTGATTTAGCTGTAATTGTGTGCAAACGGCGAGGTGATAATTATGAAATGAAGGAAATAATAGATCTTCAAAAGTACAAAATCACAAATAATCCCACCACTGATAAAGAAACTAAAAAGGTAAATGTTTATACTACTACTACATACAAAATATATGCCACTATTAAATATTTGAAATCCATAGACCTTGAGTATATGAAATATTCTGCAACCACACTTCAGCAATTTGTGTATTTTTTTAAATGTCAAAGCCATATAGTATCAAAAACACACTGGACATTGTGGTTTAAAGTAGATGACTATTAAAGGGCTTCAACTATGTTAATTTCTGATGTAATGAAGAGATATGAATGAGCCATTATTAAACTGAACAGAGATGCAAAATGGTATGACCTCCATTTTTCCGGACTCAGGGTTGGTGTTATACGATGAATATAAAAATATTGACTTCTTTCTGTCTGAATATTAAATTGTTAATTAGTGAATTGCCATACCTTTCACACAGTGGTCTTATGGCTTCTACCTCATCCACATACAAGGACAAAATGGTTTGGAATTTTATTGCAAAACTAAAGATTTGAAGAAAAAGTGGCTTGAGCAGTTTGAAATGGCACTGTAAGTATATATTTTTCTGTTATGTAAACATTTCCTTAAACAATGCTTTAATATGCATTTTAAATTGTAACAATAATTCTGCACACACCAGGATACTCTTTTATCTGCATTTTTGAAAACAGAACTCATAGCTGACATCTACAGTGTAAGAGTATTCCTCTGAAACACTTCTAGGAAAAGATAGAGGGCACTCTAAGCTATGTGTTGCTTTCCAGCATAGCTGGTAAGATTGTTTTACTAATACAGTCTGAAACACCTAGGGAAAATATTAATTGTTTTAGCAATAAATATTTAACATAATGGTGACTGATTTTTCCATCTTTATTTCTTGGTACATTGAAATACATTTTAAGAGATATGGGGATGTTGGCTTTTTTCCTAGTGGCTTTAAACTAATTTATTATGTAGCATTTAGATCAGGTTGCTTGGTTTATTAAGTTTGATTTCCATTGCTTGATATCGTGTGTGTGTGTGTGTGTGTTTTTCTAATGTAAAAAAATAGCATGAATGTGTTAGACTTCTCAAAAAGTAATATGTCAGAATATAGCACTGCAGATTACATTATAGTTATGTGCTTTCAGCTTTATTTTTATTTCCGATTCTGTTGGAAAAACAAACATGGGTATTGATACTGAAAGTATTCTGATTAAATTTAAAACACAGGAACAAATAAATCAGGTGGAAAAGAGACAGTCACTGCGTTGTTATTATTTTTTTAAAAGAGGAGGGTGCAGAGGGATATTCTCATCTAAGAGTGGTGAAATTAACAAAGACAGGTTATCACTTATATGAATTTTTGGTTGAATGAAATGGATGTCGTTAGCTGCACTCCATTGAAACACACTTACAACCTTAATTCCTGTTAATTACATTTTTTGTTTAATTTTTTCCCTTTTTTCTTTTAATGAGAGCCAAGAGTTTAAATTGGGGTCGCATAGAAGGTATGCAGGAAGAGAGCCTTACTCTGCCATATGTTCTGAGTCCCACCAAATATGGTTTCCCTTCCTGCTGACATTATCAAATCCGTAGGAGTGTATCTGCTAGTGGGAGTTGTTCCTGGGTGTGATAGGTGGGGAGTGGAGAGGCTTTTAATCGGCCAACTACATTGAAAACTAAGCTCTGGGGCCATGTCTCTCTGGTTCCCTGCATATACCTCCTATGCTGTCATTGTTGATACTTTTATTGTTATCTAAATATAAAGAAATATCCCTATTAAAAGCCCCCAACATCCTAATTAATTAGACTTATAATTGAAAATAATGCCCACCCTGCCATAATTATACAAATAATGGTTAGCTCAGCCAGCTAATAAATCAAAGCACTAAAACAGCCTCCCCCACACACACCCATCCTGAGGAACATACCTATAGCCTTGTCCCAGAACTTTTTCTGGTTCCCTGCATGCCTTTTTCATGTCCCCTCTCCCTGTTCCCTTTCTCTGTGCTATTGGGATTCCCTGCACCCTTTTCATCCTATTCCTACCAGTGTCCTCCCCCAAAACCATATGTCACTCCTTTTGCCTGCCACAGAGGCACCCTGCTGTGGGTACCCGCATGGCCCCACAGTATGCCAACATTTTTATGGCTGATTTAGGGGATGAGACCCGAGGAAGCGTTGTTCTAACGCCCCCTACTCTACTTGTGCTACATTGATGACATCTTCATCATCTGGACCCATGGAAAGGAGGCCCTTGAGGAATTCCACCAGGATTTCAACAATTTCCACTCCACCATCAATCTCAGTCCACACAAGAGATCCACTTCCTAGACACTACAGTGCAAATAAGCGATGGTCATATAAACACCACCCTATACCGGAAACCCACTGACTGCTATACTTACCCACATGCCTCCAGCTTTCATCCAGACCACATCACATGATGCATTGTCTACAGCCAAGCTCTAAGATACAACCGCATTTGTTCCAATCCCTCAGACAGAGACAAACACCTATAGGATCTCTATCAAGCGTTCTTAAAACTACAATACCCACCTGCTGAAGTGAAGAAACAGATTGACAGAGCCAGAAGGGTACCCAGAAGTCATCTACTACAGGACAGGCCCAACTAAGAAAGTAACAGAACGCCACTAGCCATCAACTACAGCCCCCAACTAAAACCACTCCAGCGCATCTTCAAGGATCTACAAACTATCCTGAAGGACGATTCCTCACTCTCACAGACCTTGGGAGACAGGCCAGTCCTTGCTTACAGACAGCCCCCCAACCTGAAGCAAATACTCACCAGCAACCACACACCACACAACAAAAACACTAACACAGGAACCAAACCCTACAACAAACCATGGTGCCAACTCTGTCCGCATATCTATTCAAGGGACACCATCATAGGACCTAACCACATCAGCCACACCATCAGGGGCTCGTTCATCTGCACATCTACCAGTGTGATATATGCCATCATGTGCCAGAAATGCCCCTCTGCCATGTACATTGGCCAGAATGGACAGTCTCTACACAAAAGAATAAATGGACACAAATCTAACATCAAGAATTTATAACATTCAAAAACCAGTAGGAGAACACTTCAGTCTCCCTGGACACTCAATAACAGACTTAAAAGTGGCAATTCTTCAACGAAAAAACTTCAAAAACAGACTCCAGCGAGAAACTGCAGAACTGGAATTAATTTGAAAACTGGACATCATCAAATTAGGCCTGAATAAAGACTGGGAATGGATGGGTCACTACAAAAACTAATTTTTCCCCCTGCTGATACTCGCACCCTCTTGTCAACTGTTTGAAATGGACCAGCTTGGTTACATTGAACTCATTAGCACTACAAAAGTGATTTTTTCCTCCCTTCTTGTCAACTGTTGAGATTAGCCCACTTCCACCTTAATTGAATTGGCTCGTTAGCACTGACCCCCCACTTGGTAAGGCAACTCCAGTCTTTTCATATGCTGTGTATTTATACCTCTCTACTGTATTTTCCACTCCATGCATCTGATGAAGTGGGTTTTAGCCCACTTAAGCTTATGCCCAAATAAATTTTGTTAGTCTGTAAGGTGCCACAAGGACTCCCCGTTGTTTTTCCTGCTGATACTAGGAAACATGGTTCCATGCCGCATTTTCCTGTGACCCTCCCTCCCATCCCATCCCCAGACCTTCATCCTCAATCTGTGTTTTTTATGCTCCCTTTCCCTCCCTTACCTCTTCCCAAATTTCTTTGCAGCCATGTTAAACCTGATCTCCAGCACCCTCATATTGTGATTCAACTAAAGATAACAATGACTGCACTTTAAATGCCAGTGTATTTGATGCTGTCCATGGACTTCTTTAATTTTGGCCAGTGTTCGCATGAAAGTTTTGGTGTTTTCATATCTTCAAATTATCCTGTTTCTCTGTGTGTGTGTGTGTGTGTGATTGCATTAGCTCATCATACACACTTACCATACTTATAAAAATGGTAGGTGTCAGCTAAGGCACAGCGCTACTCATAATAGTGCTTTGGGAAAGGTAATTTATTGTTCCTGATTATCATAAATGATCAGAACACAGGGCTTGGAAGTTCAATAAGTTAATACAATAACCTTTCACCTGGGTTCCCTTCTGGCCTAGGTCACCAGTGAAAATGAGATTTGGTGGTCTCAGCCTTGTCCCTTATGGATATTTGTCCACCTCATAAACCCACAACACAATTTAACATGATTGGCAGTCGTAATCTAGAGCAACACAGGGCTGGAATAGTAGGGTTACTGCAGGTCAGGGCTGAGTTGTATTAGCAGAACTGAATTGTAACCTTGCATAGTGACATTCTTTGCTCTAGCCAGTATTATTGCTTCCTTATTTGTATAACCACTAAAACTCAGTAGATTTAAAAGAACTTGCAGCATTTAATCAATTTTGAAATCTCATACCTTTTTATTTTTTCATTATTTGTGGGTTTTGGCTTTATAGAATATCTCCCAAAAGTGGCACTCCCTTGATTTCCCGCTCCCATGAGTTACCTCAGCATGTAGTGTGCTAATGAGATTATAAATGCTGAAGCATGGAGTCTGCCTTTGGGAATAAACCAGGGGTTCTCAAACTGGGGATTGTGATCCCTCAAGGGGTCATGAGGTTATTACATGGGGGGGTCGCAAGTTGTCAGCCTCCACCCCAAGCCTCACTTCACCTCCAGCATTTATAATGGTGTTAAATATATAAAAACGCATTTTTAATTTATAAGGGGGTCGCACTCTGAGGCTTTCTGTGTGAAAGGGTCACAAGTACAAAAGTTTGAGAACCCCTGAAATAAACTAACCCCATTGTTTTTCCATACTGTATGGTGAGTCTGTTTTTTCAGTTGTATTTCCTACTCTATAAGGTGTCTATTAAAGTATAATTCTGTTCTGAAAAATTACTGTAGTAAAATGACAGTTTCTTCAGCACATTCAGAATTGTAATTGCTGACTTAACAGGCAAAACATAACTAAGTATTTAGCACTTTTGTTAGGACTGCAAAATCAACACAGCTGAAAAGGAATGAGCTGGATTCTTTCCTGTGCATCAGAAATAGGATTTTACTATGTTTCACTCAGTTATATCTATGCAAACCCACTGCTGTCTGAGAAGCTTCCTGAATGAAGCTAGGGCTGCCCAGGTGTTAGTAAAGAACCTAATTTGTGAGCAAATTCAGATCTCATTTACATCAGTTTAAATTAAGAATAGGGCCCAGTCTACGCTAGAAAAGTTTTACTGATATAACTGTCCATTCAGGGTGTGGTTTAAAAAAAAAAAACTAAAATATTTATTTTTAGCGTAGAGGCAGAGGTACTAACACAAAGGTCCCTTATATTGGTATACCTTATTTTGCTTCCCAAGTCAGAATAACCTATATTGGAATAAGCACATTCATAAACTTTCTATTGACAAGCCCTAAGTATACTGAAGTGTCAGTAGAATTAATCCTGATCTATACTGGTGTAACTGAGATCAGAATTTGGCCCTTGATGTGCAGAGCCTGACATTACTCATGAAATATGTAATGGAAAGAACCCAACTTGTCTCTCAGAAACCTAGGCTGAGTTTGCAAGACTGGAAGAAAATGAGCAGATGATCTGGAAAACATTGAGGAAAAAATAAACATGGAACCCCGCATTGTCACTTTTCAGATTAGAACAGCTCTTTACGTAGAAAATTGGGAATACTTTTTATCCCCATGAGGATAGTCCAAACTCTAGGCCTGATCTACGGTAATATGACAGGTCATCTTGTGGTGGGGGAAGCTTGAGAGCAATGGGTACTGCTACAAGAAGATAGAAAATACATGAAGATATTTTTAACTATTTCCATTTATGTGGCAGTTCTCCTGTCACTGTGTCTGTATTTGCTGTTAATCTGAGACTATTATTTTGTTTAGAAAAATGGCTAAAATCTATGCACCTCAACTTTTATTACCACTAAGAATTTCCTAAGGATTTTTCATAAGAGAGCTAGTACATATGCTGTACATCCTCAGTGACATGATAAACTGCAACACCTCAGCACTAAATTTGATGCTGTTGACCTATTCACACTAATCTCCAAAATTGAGGCTGACTCAGTTGGCCTTGAATCTAATGTATTGTGTACAACCTTTCAAAATTGTCAGTTAGTTCAGGGTGCTGGATCTTCTTGGCAGCATTAGAAGGAAGTGGGCGACTGGGGCAGCACACTAAAAATCACAATTGGCCTCCTAAAGCTGGAACTTTTGTTAGACTAACATGCATGATGAGTTTGTGAGAGTGTTCCACGTGTATAAATGTAACTGGCAAAGAATAGTCCAATGTTGTCAAGGTTCCTTCCCCACTCTGAACTCTAAGGTACAGATCTGAGGACCTGCATGAAAGACCCCCTAAGCTTATTCTTACCAGCTTAGGTTAAAAACTTCCTCAAGGTACAAACTTTGCCTTGTCCTTGAACCCTATGCTGCCACCACCAAGCGTGTTAAAGAACAGGGAAAGAGCCCACTTGGAGATGTCTTCCCCACAAAATATCCCCCCAAGCCCTACGCCCCCTTTCCTGGGGAAGGCTTGATTAAAAATCCTCACCAGTTTGTCCAGGTGAACACAGACCCAAACCCTTGGATCTTAAGAACAATGAAAAAGCAATCAGGTTCTTAAAAGAAGAATTTGAATTAAAGAAAAAGTAAAAGAATCACCTCTGTAAAAATCAGGATGGTAAATACAGGGTAATCAGATTCAAAACATAGAGAATCCCTCTAGGCAAAACCTGAAGTTACAAAAAGACACAAAAACAGGAATATACATTCCATTCAGCACAGCTATTTTATCAGCCATTAAACAAAAGAAATCTAACACATTTCTAGCTAGATTACTTCCGATGAAGTGAGCTGTAGCTCATGAAAGCTTATGTCAAATAAATTTGTTAGTCTCTAAGGTGCCACAAGTACTCCTTTTCTTTTAACTTTTTACAGGAGTTCTGAGCTGCATTCCTGATCTGTTCCTGGCAAAAGCATCACACAGACAGACAGACCCTCCCCCCCCCTCCCAGCTTTGAAAGTATCTTGTCTCCTCGTTGGTCATTTTGGTCAGGTGCCAGTGAGGTTATCTTAGGTTCTTAACCCTTTACAGGTGAAAGGGTTTTGCCTCTGGCCAGGAGGAATTTTACAGCACTGTGGACAGAAAGGTGGTTACCCTTGCCTTTATATTTATGACAGATGTGCTTTTAACAGTAGCTTGTCCATTTTGAGGGGATATGGGTTCTCTCTATATATCTGCTTAACTCTCATTGATATTAATGGGAATTGTGCATGCATAAGGGGAGAACAAAACCATATGTTGTGTGATGAGTTCTCCCCCGGGGTGCCGCCTGGAATTGAGGTACCACTGAGCCCTCTGACCCACGAGCTTGGGCTCCCTCTCTCACTGTGCTGCTGTGACAAGCTGCAGACATGCTCTCGGCCTTACACTTCCTCCAACATTACCACAGGTAAGGACACACCCAGCTGCAGTTACATGCAGGCTCTTTGACTAGCCGCTGCATGAACCAACAATAGAAAGGCTAAAGCCCAGGTAAGTGTCAGCTCCCCAGGCACCTCCCCCCGCCCCGGAGCATAAACCCAAAATTATGCCATCTTGTGGTGCACAGGGAACAGTACAGCGTAAACTCAAAAAGTCTTCCCTCCACCCCGCCCCATGTGCAGAGGAATGTGCAACAGCCTCTCTGAGCTAAGATTCCCACACACTTCACTCCAAACTCACTGGTTTAGATTAAAACATAAAATAAATGTATTCACTACAAAAGATAGATTTTAAGTGATTATAACAGATAGCAGATTACCTAGCAAATAAAGAAAAATGCAAACTAAGCTTAATATACTACATAGATTGGATATGAATTAGCAGATTCTCACCCTAACTGATGGTACAGGCAGATTTGTAGATTCTTAAGGCACAAGCTGCATTATCTTTACAGCTTGGGTTTCTCAGGTCTTCATACATAGGTCTTCATGAAAAAATCCCTTTAGCCTGTATCCAGCACTTCCCAGAGTTCAGTCTTTTTTCCTCAGGTGTTTCCAGGCGTTGTCATGTGTGGGGAGTGAAAAAAAACAGATCATGTCAGTTCCTGCCTTATATAGTTTTAGAATATGGTGGGACCCCTTTGTTTCAAAACTTGGTTCCCAGACCAGTTTGTAGAAAAATACTGATGTCCCAAGATGGAGTCCAGAGTCATGTGGTCTGGTCCCATGCCCTTGCAGTGTTATAGCAGCCATTGTTTACAGGGTGACCAAAATGCCCACAGGAAGGTTAAACTATTCCATAGTCCATTGTCTTTGCTGATGGGCTATCAGCCCCGTCTGGCTTCTTCATTGTTGTACCTGAAAGGCTGGCTGTGGGTGTTTTCCAGAGTAAGCCCATTTGAAATACAGATCCCTAATCAATATTCATAACTTCAGATACAAAAATGATACAGACATACAAATAGGATAATCATATTCAGAAAATTATAATTTTCCCAGTGACACCTCACATAACTTATCTTGTACAAAATTATCATAATTATGCCATAATCATATTTTAATATTACTATGACGAGTATGGGGTGCAGTGTCAATGTTGTTTCAACAAAGTTGTGTTCCTTAAAAGCAGTTGTAATAAATCTGGTCAGTTGGTGTTTTGTTTTTGAAGCTGTATTAGTAATTTTGGTTTAGATTATAGCTATGTAGTTTAATGTATACTGTTGTTTTTAAAAGAAAAAGTGCTATGAAAAGTGTTTAGTATACAGGAAGTGGTAGGCTATATGCAATATTCAGCATGCCTAATAATGTAGATGTTAATGGAAAGGCATTACATATCTGAGAAACTGCTGATACTGTGTTCAGCCAAATTATTACACTCCTCCACCTTAAGTTAATGACCTACAATGTAAGTATAGTAAAAGTAATAATCGTGAGCTTTGACCTAAGAGATCAAGTCCACTGTTTCTTGTTATGCTTATAAAGCTATTTTAAAAAAACTAATTGTAGAAGTGTGAAGGCATTATTTTTCTAGAACACACCGATTTCCCATCTAGTTCATTATCCTTCCTCCAATAGTGACTAGTGCTAGTTGATTCAGTGGAAATGTTAAATTCCCCATGATGCACATAATAATTATGCAAAAGAATACAACATTCAGAGTTAAGATTCCTTCTTGTTATCAATCAGTATGAAGTTTGTGCTACAAAGCAGGAGAGTTGATGGCTCTTTCAGCTTTATTCTAGCTAATTCTACTGCAGATGCCTTTCTTATTCTTACAAGCTAATTTCTTCACAAAATCCTGTGGCAATGAATTCCAAACGTTAACTGTGCTTCACTTAAAATGTTTTCCCCTTTTTATCAGACTTAAAAGTGCTTTTCTTTATAATTTTATCAAGTTATCCTCTTGTATTCATAGGCTGAATCATGTAGGGTGGGAAGGGGCCTCGAGAGGTCATCTAGTCCATCTCCTACACTGAGGTGAGATTAAATAAACCTAACCCATCCCTGACAGGTGTTTGTCTAACCTGTCCTCCAAGGGCTGGTATTCTGCAACCTCTGTTGGTAGTCTATTCCAATTATAGCCCAGACCCCGTTAATTGACTGGACTGGACTCACCTGATATGATCCAGGGGTGATGGGCCTACTCCACCCACAGGGATCAGCTACACAGTGATAGCAAGGCAGGGATGTGCAATATTGATTTATATTGGCATTACATTTTCTGTGCTATTCAGTGTTCCCTTCTTAATGCAAAACATATTTTCATTCTTTGCTCCCACTGTGCACTAAGCAGATGTCTTTATTGAAGTGTTCACAGTGACATCTAGATATTTTCCTTGAAAGACTACAGCTGCATACTAGATTTACACATTGAGTTAGTAACTCAGAACCCATCAGTGTAACTACAACATGCAAAATCTTGCACTCTCGTCTGTGCTGAATTTCATCTGTCATCATGATGTCTAGTTTGCTAATTTCATTAGGTCTTTTTGTAGTTTCTCATTGCCTTTCTCGCTACCTAATCTACTGTAAATTTTGCCATCAGCAAACTTCAGCTTCACTATTCAAACCTTCTTTCAAGTCATTAAGAAATATGCTGTATAAAACAGTGCTGCCCAGGTTCCAAGATGTATAGAGCCAAAGAATATTGCAGTACTTCATGTAACATTGTTATCTTTAACATTCTCCAAATCCATGGAATCCTATATGCTAAGATCATCAAATGCTCTTTGTGGTGAGGAACTTTAGGTGTTGAATTATAAGTGCTGTATTGAACATTTGTAGTGATTAGGGTATATGATGGGCCAGTCTTCCCCATGTGTAGCATTAATATGAGTCCAAAATAAATGTATGTTTATGTTTTTATTCAGGACCCACTTAGTATATTAACAGTTTCACAAGGCTATGGAATCTTGTTCCAAATAAGCCTAAAACTGGATGTTAAACTGTTTCTTTGTCCTAGGAAGAATCAAATATTTCACTGAGCTATCTTAAATCTCTCATTTTGGGCTGCATTCTTAAATATTTGAAAGCTCTGTCTCTCATGAAAGAGAGTTGCTGAATGTTGTGCTTTTAATTTTAACAGTGCTGTATCCAGTTTTTGGGGTGTTAATAGGTTCTTTAGTAGTTTGTGCTGCAGTAGAGGTATGATCTAGTTTGCTGGTTTTGAAAACTCATTCTTTAATTTGGACACCAGCTGTTGTTCTCTAACACAAGAAAGCCAGAACAGTCCATCTGAATAGAAGAAAACAATCCGGAGATTCATTGACACACAAACATGATAAATATGTGCATCACATCTTGCATAAGCACACACCTACATTTTAAACTAAGAAAGCTCCATAATGCATGGATATAGTCCATTGGTTACGTAGAGTGGTTTTTTTTATGGTTAGTTTTTTAAACTAGTTCTAGAGACAGGGTAAATGAAAATGGTTCTCTTATCTATTATTATATCTCCATTTCCCAAATTTGCTTTATGCTCTGTGACTAATGACTTATTGGTCAAAGCCAACTCGGATAGATCTGCTCCCTCAGATACTGCATTAATAATGCATATGCATTAAAACTCCTTCTGAGAGACTATTTGAGCTGTGACATATTGAACACTGACATACTAAATTAAAGCTGTTGCTATCAATGCGTTTTAAAAGCTTTAAGTACACACTGCATTTTCCAAACAGTCTGGAGAAGTATTTCACTTTTAACAATCTGGATCTAAGTTCACTTAGTTTACCAAAGCAAAACACACACATGCCTGTCTGGATTTCCTTGATATCCTGCCTGTTTCCTGAAGTGGTATGAAAAGGAAGAAGGAATTGTGTTATTTACCTCTGTAGGTAGGAATGTTATTAATCTGGGTCATGCATTACAGCTAATGTACCACAAATGGTACTTTATTTGAAAAAACAGGACTCAATGGGGGTAGAGGAGGGGCCACAGAAAGACAGTCTTCCCAGTGGCAGAATAGAGGGATTAAAGTGGCCCAAGCTGCAGCTACCTGCTATGGAAAAAGGGAGGAGCTCATGTTGGCTTCACTGCCTGCTATCCAGTCCTGAACAGTACTTCCCTCCTGTGCCCCATAGCACCATCTGCTTGCCTGGTATTTCCAGGTTTGTCAGTTTTGTGGATTCATGGCCTCCTGGAATTTTTGGGGCAAGGTAATAGGTGTTGTAAATGGACATAGTGCGCCTTCCTTCCCCACACCCTAAGTTTTCTTAAGGATGATGATTCTTGGAAGGATCTGCATTCTCTTGTCTTCAGGAAGTTCCTGGTGTACCTAGTGTTTCTGCTGGTCCCACACCAATAATGTAAAAAGGGGTAGGGTTATTTCTTCAAAATGAAAAATTCAGGAGATGGCCCTAAATTACCTGAACTCAAGCTACATGTAAGTTTTACTCACTAAAACTGTGGGGAAGAAAGAGGTGTTTTAAGTTGTTGAGTTGCATGTAATTTTATCCCCAAAATTACTGAAAATGTAGTCTAGAGCTGTGGTTCTCAACTGGGGGTCAGTGGCCTCCGGGGGACCCTGAGAAGATTTCAGGGAGTCTGCCAAAATAAACCAGACAGAATAGAAAAAATAAAAACTGTTTCACCTTGCACTATTTGGACACTTTTTTTTTTTTAAGAACCAGAGAGCATGTTAATTTTCCTGCATGATATGCTGAAACCTATTGGCTTCAGCAGGGCTGGTGTAGTTATGGGGTAGCAAGCAGGACAATTGCCTGCTGCCCTATGCCACAGGGGGATCCGGGTGGCAGGGCTTGGGCTTTGGCTTTGGCTTTGGCTTCAGTCCTGGGCGGCGGGGCTCAGACATATTAATATTTGACCATAATATTTAGTTCTTTTATATTGTACCTATATTATCCTTTTCTTTTTTATATTATATAGGTGTGTGGGTTTAACTGTATAACTATCAATTTAATACAGCTTTTAATCTACTAGATATGCAGGAAAACAATTGTGGTACAGGTGGGCCGTGGATAGCATGTGGGGGTGGTGGGGGGGAGGTGGGTGGGGGGAGGGGAGATTTAGAAGGAAAAAGGTTGAGAACCCCTGGTCTAGAGAAACAAGAAATGGGAGGCCAGATCTTAATAATTGTCTCTCTTGAAGCAATCTGGGAATTTGACTCTCACTATTTTAGTCACATGGGGTTCTTTCCATGCCTAAGTGGACACCAGGGTTAAAGACCAGCAAATTAATCACAATTACTATTTGATTATTAAAGAAAGGGGTAGGGGAGTAAAAATAAGTACAATTAAAAACAGATGCAAATAATAAACAATGGTTACTTCAATTACAATCTATTCTGTCTGTCTGTGGAGAGCTTTCAGCAGGAATCCTACCTTTGTGAGTGTGTCTCTGCTGGTGGGGATGCTCTTCTCTAGGTAAACTAAAATGAAAGTATGTTATTCCCAGAATCCATAGTGAGTCTTGTCTCAGTGTAACATAGATAGCTAAGATAGTTTATAGATGGGCAGTGGAATTTTGTTTAAGGGTTGGTGGATCCTGTTTGGTTTAATATGGATTACTTAAACAGTTAATAAGTGGGCAGTGGTTAGTAATCTTAACTAAGTCCTATGAAAGCAAATAAAGTTTTACCTCAGTTATTTAAAAGAAGCCCTTCAAGGAGAAGTCTTGAGCAAATTAATTAATATTAAGAATCTTACACTATTTCTTTGTGTTTAACAAGATTAAATGTTGTCTCCTCTTCAGCAGTAATCTAAACCATCTGGAGAATCTGTAAATATCTTAAATTGCAATAGTATTTCAATATTCCAGTACAATGATAAAAAGAAAAAATTAAATCTATTCTGTTGGCAAACACCGTCTAACCAGTGATGAAGTCTCAGTGATGATATAATGTTGTAGAAACCACGCTGGGCTGGAAGGTTGCTTCTTTTAATGCTGTATTGTAGCTTCTTTTATTCTTCTGAGGTGTCTTGTTGCTGATGCTGTTTGCTTGCTTGCTTGCTTGTAGAAATGTCTGCTTGAACAGGCAGAGCTGTGTTGAGTGAGCTATGTGCTGATGGCTCCATTCAGAGAGATTTATGCCCTTCTCTCTCTGTAGTCTTACTAAAGGTGGAAGGTGCGCTTCTTTCAGCAGCTTGGTTAGATTCAGATATCAGCCACTGTCACCTGTGATTGCCTCAACACTTTATGGACTGGTCTTGGTAGGATCTTCAGTGCATGAATATGCAGCAGGGTTTTAATGGCTTTTGTCTTTGTGGAGGGAAATTCTCAGAACATCTTTATTGTTAGTTTTAACTTTTTCCTTAATCTAGACAATTTTCTAAGAGATCTTTTTACTTAGGTGCCAAAGTATGATTGAGGTACCTAACATAAGGCAGTCATTTCTGAAAATCTTGGCTCTTGGGAAACACCTAGTGCAGATCTAGATAAATTGCCTTGTTTCTTGCAGTGATACCTAGTATTAAGATAATAAGTAAGATCAAACGGAATGGAAAGTTTTGTTGTCTTTGGATATCAGGTTGTATGATCTTTATATGCTACTAAAATTTATAGATATAATAATATCCAACTTCAAATATCAAACACACGTTTGAGCTTGAGCAGCTTATGCTCAGTGTGCCAACTCAGTATTCATCATTCACACCAATAACATTCACAGTGCTTTAAATTTTCATAAGCAAAACACTAACTGCAGAACAATAACAGAGCTCTTAATTGAGAAGGTCTGACACAAGGTTGAGGGGTAGAGGAGAGTTCAAGGCAATGAGTTCTTCTTAACTCTCTGTAGCATTTCTTCTTCAATACATGAAACAGTTTTAATTCACCACAGACTACTTACTTGATACTTCATATAAATACTTATTTGATCTGCCACTAGGGCTCACTGATTGGCATGTATTAAATATGATTCTCCTCAGTCAAGATTTAATCAAGTGAAGTGGCATAACAGTTTAAAACAACATGTAATATTTTTTGACAATGATTTTATTGATATGCAAATATCTATTAACTTCTTGAAATCCAATCCCAAGTTTCAGAGTATTTTCTGCTGAAACAATTAGCTGGATTTACTGGAGGAGCTGATGTGGAATATGTGTTTTTCAAAACAAAAACAAACAAAGCTAAATCATACCCTCCTTTGTAAATCTGACTAGGAAAAAAAGTCGACACAACCTCAGAAAATCCCACCACACCATCTCCTTCTAGGAGAGAGCTTTGCAGGCAAGTATGGGGGGCAGGAGCCTAGCCCTCCAATTACACAGATGCCACCAAAGATCTATTGGGAACCCAATCCCCAGCCGTAGGTCATCCATATATGAGGGCTTGCTGCAGCTTCTGTGGTCTTTCTATCCATACAGTAGCATGGTTCCCTGAGTCTCCCATGAGTGCAGGCTACCCATTGAGGTAGACAACTTTGAGTGGTCCCAACTGCATGTTATCCATATAGAAAGGAAGGGGCTTGGATGATGTCTCTGAGGTTCATCATCTTTCTCCCATGTGGGTAGTGGCTAGATTAGGCCAGTGTTTACACTGCTTTCATTCTCTCGGTACCACTTAGCAGAAGGGATGACTTGCTCCACAATTTCTAGGTCAGTGGTTGTTTTTGTTGATATCCTATTTCCATTTGTGGCTACTTAGAATGCATGCTGGGTCATTCTGGGTTGCCTCTGCATTTATTTAATTTTAATTGTGAAGTATTTGTGTTTAGTTTTGTCACCTAGATTTATTGTGATCTCTGCAGTACGACGTGATTGCTCCCTTCATGGGAATCTGATACACAGAAATGTCCAAAGGACATACCCTCTTTCTCCATTTTGTTCTGCAATAAATTTTTCCTTGTGTTATGAAGAAAATAAATTAGATTGAAGTTATTTGGAATCTTGGAGGGAAAAGTTGAGTTGTTAATGAAGTGCCCCAGAAAAGCAATTTTTCAAGATTAATTGAAATGTTTGTATTGGTTTTAAGCAAAACCTCCACAGTGGCCTTGACTGAGAGAGGTGAGAATCTGTACAGGTTTTAATTGCAGAAAAATAGCTAATATTGAAAAACTGCCAGAGAAGCAATTAAAAGAAATGGCCCTTAAATATGTGTGAGAGGTAGAGAAGCAGTCAGTGAGTAGCAGTTCTTTGAACTAAAATACTAACTGGTACCATTAATGGTAATGGTAAATAAGTTTTTAAACCCCAAGTAAAATAAGAGATAATACTTTCTTCATGCCCATTCAGTACCTGGTCTTGCTCCTTTGCCCTCCTGCAGAGGTATGAATTGTGATGTGGACATTTATCCACCACAGACTGGACTGAGGACCACAATTAATTTCTCATAAACTGTGAGAGTTGTTGGATGAGAGTAACTTTTGGTCGTTAATAACCTGTCAGACCTATAACAAGAGTTCAAAGGCTTCTTTCCTCCAGTGCTTTCTATTCTAAGACATTCACTTCTTTCTTTCACTATTATATCATGTTATTGTCACTTCTGTCATTCCCTTTTTGAAATTTTGTTTCATACATCTGTAAGAATTTAGCAAGATTAATTAGGGACAGATGTCGTTGCTTTACATACTTCTTACCATATTTCTTTTTATGGCAGATATGTAGGCAGCTGATATTCTTTGTTTGTAATGAGGGCTTTAGTGTCTAGTCCTTAAAGAAGCAAGTTTTCTTTATAACTTTGTTTGCATTATTTTTTGTAAATAATTATTTTAATAGCCTCATCCAGAAAAATCTCACACATGTAGCAAACAAAATATCTTTAAGTCTGTAATGCTAATATTGAAATCTGTAGACTGAAATTCCTTCTCAGCAGTCTCTACTAGAAATATAACATGATTGGAGACGTTTTCAGTATTTCAGAACTTTTGCAATAGGGATATGAGCATTTATATTTTTAGATACATGACCTTTTGAAGCAATGAAGACAGAGATTTTGATGCCCTTATTTTCACATTGTGGGGGAAGCCAGAATACTATATGCTTCAGACTTTTCCTTATCTAGCGTGTTGGGTCATGCTATCAATAAGAATTACATATTTAGGGTAGTGCATCCTGGAGATATATAAGATGGAGTGTTAAGGCTGCAAGTTTAGTAGTATTCTTGGTGCAATTTATTTATAAGATTTAGTGCAGAGGAAGTTTAAATTGATGGTAAGGAAAAGCATGTTTGTGCCTAACATACTAGAGAAATTATTCAATAACAATTCATCTGTTTAGTGTGACCTCGCATTGTGAAAGGTACTTGATATTTTTTTCTTGTTGAAAATAAACATAAACCTAAAATTGACAATAAAAACTTAAATTGCCACTACGGAAGCCAAATGCTACTGTACTCCATCACTATTAGAACACTGTTCTCATCTTATGTTCATGGTATCTCAGATTATGGCCTTATTTAAGCCATGAAATGTCATAACATGGCTGATATGATATAGCTCTTGCACCACCTTCATTGTGGCATACATTTTGGAAAAGTTGTTGGACCTGAAATTTTCAAACTTGGGTTCCTAAAGCTAGGTACCTAAATACGTGGCTGGATTTTTCTGGGCTCCTGAACATCAACAGCTCATATTGACTTGAGTATCAATGTTTTCATTTAGGCATGCATTTTTAAAGAAATTGCTTGGAGTGTCAGAGTACATACTCCCAGGTTATTAGAATATTCTCAGTGTTTGACCCACTCTCCCACTTTGCCATGCCATTGGGAAAAGAATACATCATACTCACATTTGCATTTGTATTTCAAGCAGCTATATTTTATATATACATACATATCTATAATCCTGAGGTCTTTGTTGCATGAAAAACTGAAACAAAGGATTATGAACTGGAATAGCTGAAAAGAACAAACACATTATATTAGGCATTGAATGTTAAGTGTTAGCGTGTTTTCCTGTCTCACTCAGTTTTCTTTCATAACCATGTTTATCAATCAATTTGGTGTAATTTCTCTTTCAGCGATGGCTGGATATTTTGAAGTGGGTATTGAGGTTGATGATTTATTCCATACTGTGTAGGCATGTGAAAAATTAGAGTGTGTCCCTCTGACAGAGTAGTGCTGAGCTGCTTAAATAACCTATGGCATTACCTCCAGTCTCTCTCACCCTTAATCTAGGGCAAAGTGATGGCCGGGAGAAACTCAGGTTGCAGAAGCTTGAGGGGGCTGATGCTATGTAACACTTTCTAACATGGTTTGGAAAGTGACTGAGTTTTATGTGGGTGGTTAAGGACAGTATGGGCTATTCGTTTGATTTCTCTCCTGACAGGTAAGGCTCAAGGAGCACAGGTAGTACTCAGTATCTGGAATTACAATTATTCTAGAGTGGCAGTATTTCACAATACGATGTTGGCAAAAAGACTTAACACATGAAAGCTCTGGTGGTATGAGGGTTTTGTCATGTGCGATATCTGAGAAGCTGATAGTACAGAACTCTGAGAAATGGATTTGTTCAGAGACTAAGGCTTTGGAGGAGATAATGGAGATTCTGATCCTAGAATAGTTATTTGTATGGTTGATGGAGAGGAGATTATCTGAACGACAAGGGAGGATAACAAGACAAGTATGTGACGGTCCCCTGGGTTGATCAGGTAGCAGTGAATTAGTCCCAGTGAGACTAATGTTCAGTAAGTCACTAGGAAAGAAAAGGCTTTACCAAGAAGGCTGAGGGGCAGCCCAAGGCCATTAAAGCAAAGACTGGTGGAAGAGTAAAGTTGGGAAGCAGAATGCAGCGATGTGCTGAAGAGAGCTCTCGGGCACTCATAGTTGTCCTTTGGAAGGTTTCTGCTGCTGATTGAAATGAGAATTGGGATGATTTCTCTGTTTATGGTTTCGTCCCCTTTCTGTATGTTGCTAATTCATCCCAGCAGGAGAAGACATCCCTGGGACTCTTAGAAGACTAAAAACGAGTAATATTTTTCCTTTAGAGTGCACCAAATTGCCAGTTACATTTTTAAATATATTCTGAAGGTGGATTATCTTCAAACCAATCTACAAGGGTGTGTGTGTGAGAGAGAGAGGGGGAGAGAGAGTATCACTCTGTTGTATACTATATACTCGGTACATTCTTCAGGAACAAAATATTCCGAGAGGCTGCAGTTTAATATGTTTATCAGTTGATATTGCTTCTTTCTTTTGTTGTGGCTATTAGAGGGCATGCTTGTCTAAATGAGTACATTAGAAACATGGCTCATTACTTCTCTTTGTCAGAACATGCACTATTACTACATAGAGCTCACAGAGTAAGGGAGAAATGTGAGAGCCCCTTTTAAAAACACTGACCTCATGTCACTGGTAAAATGTTGTGTAATCATATGACATACTATATAGGACGTAGAGCAGGGGGACTTACTGTTGGACACCTCACAGTGGAGATGCTCTAACACCCTATTAAACAGTTTCATACTAAGTCTTCCTGAAGTCAGGGGAGATGGCCTACCTTAGCATAACATTGAGGTTATCCTGGAGGAACTTTCCACCTGTGTTAGTCTGGACTCTCCCCTAATAGAGGGAATTGTAAAGGAATTGACTAGTTACTTTGCTGTTGGTGGAGGGGGCATATGTAATAAATCCCAGATTCTATCTCCCACTCCTCCTCCACCCCCTTCATAGAGCTATGCATACAAATAATTGTTTTCACCATTAGTCTGAATTTTTGAGGGGTATTCTTTCATGTGCTATGATTCCTGCTCTTCTGTTTTTATCAATACATCATCCTTCTAAGAAACTGAGTTTGACATTCACACTTGCCCATGTTCTGGGATATCATTGCTACTACCACACACCATAGCCATCAGCTTATTCTAGACTGGGAAGTAGAAGGGAAAAAGAAAAATCCTTTCAAACACCAAAAAGCTACAGCATCAACATTGATGTCTGTTCTCAAACCATTAAAGTAGTTCCTGAGCGCTGCCCGTTGATAGAGATTTTTACTTGGTGAAAAATACTTGTAAAGCATACATTATGTTATGACCACTGCTTCTCTGTATAATAAGTAAAAAATAAGAATTTCCCAATCTATGTCACTGAAATTCCAAATCCACTACACTCAACACTTTGTATTTTTATCAACCATCTTATTGAAGATGTATCAGAAGAATTAGAGATGGTTCTACTCTGTCCTAGAGCATTGGGATATTTGGGCCAATCTCAGCTAAAAATATACTCCATAACAAATACAACTCAAACTAAGGTTCTCAACCTTGGCACATTCATTTGTAGTCTGAGCAGAATTTGTGCTTACTGCTCACGTCTCAAACCACAGAGAAAATCTGTTTAGAAAGAAGGATATCTGGGCTGAAGAAAGGGCTCAAATCCTGAGCTAAAAAGGATACCTGAGGTAAAATAGGCTCAATCCTAGAAACACAATGATGAACAACTTTACTCGTGAATAGTCCCATTATATAAGTACATGTTTGCAGGCTTGGGCCAAAGTGTGTAGTAGGCATATAGCCTCGACAGTTTCACAGCACCAGAATGCACAATACTAATTATTTGCTTTAAAGGTGAAAGCTCCTCTAAGGGTTTTGCCCCCCCTTCCTGCTGCTTAGGGTTGATGGAGACTCCTTGGAAACGGAAGGATATGGAAATTTGGATTTATGATGCCAAAAGGTTAAGATCCTTACATAGGCGGTGAGTTATATGGGCCCATGGTGCCCATGCTCCATCAATATTTAGGAAAGTGGCCCCAGCTCCACCAATGTTTGGGCTTTCCGTGCTTTGGGGGGCCCCACGCTTCAGGGGCAACGTGGGGTCCATGGCAGCCTGAGTGGATAGCAGGGGGCCTGGCAGCAGTGAGCAACCTGGCCCCAGCCTGCCCCGCTCTGCCCTGCTGGCTCCCAGCATCGCTCGGGGGAGGGGGCAGAAGCCAGAAAGAAGTGGGGCGGCGGCTTGGGGGAAGGGGTGGAATGTGGGCGGAGAAGGGGCGGGCTGGGGCTGGATCGCTTGCTGCTGCCAGTGCCAGGCCCCCTGCTAATCCCCCAGGTCGCCCTGGACCATGCGTCCCCTGAAGTGCGGCGCCCCGCAAAGTGCAGGGCCCGGGGCGGTTGACCCGGTCTGTCCTATGGACGGGACGGCTCTGCTTGGACCGTTCTGGGCACCACCAATAATTATACAAACCTGGCACCCATGGGTCCTTATTGTTATAGCAGGGAATAGAAAGAAGTACAGTTTTAAGAATAGTCGGCAAAAATGAAAGAGGAAAAAAAATGTTGCAGAATTAGAATACTTAGGGTCTATACTATGTATCATGATCACTAGCTAACCTCTAAACTAGTGGTGGGCCACCTGCGGCCCAGGGGCCGCATGCAGCCCGTCAGGGTAATCCACTGGCAGGCCACTAGACAGTTTGTTTACATTTGCATGGCCACCCACACCTCCCAGTGGCAGCGAACAGTGAACTGTGGCCACTGGGAGCTGTGGGCAGCTGTGCAAATGTAAACAAATTGTCTGGCGGCCCGCCAGCGGATTACCTTCATGGGCTGCGTGTGGCCCGTGTCCTGCAGGTTGCCCACAGGTGCTTTAAGCTATTATAGTATGTGTCAAATGCCAAATGTCTGAAAAACTACACAATACATATTTTGAAAATCATTAGCAAAGAGCTACATTGAAGTCAAGAAACAGAATTCAACAAATTTCAGTTTAGAAAAGGAGAGTTTTGGAAATTTGTGACTTGACATATGCTGTTGTAGTACCTCATATCACATTATCTCAGTCTCATCTGATGTGGCATGTGACTACATAATTCACTGTAATATAATGATATGTGGAAAAGAGTTTTCAAACCCACAGCTAGTGATGAACTGTATTTTGTTTAGATAAGGATGTTTTGGGGTTTTTTCCTTGTTAAATCAGAAAACACAATGGATAATATATATATCAGGTTTTTATAACTTTTATTTAGCCACAGTTTTTGCCTGATTTGTTACTGTATCTTTAGTGAGCTTTTCATACTGTGATCACTTTACCTCCTTATGTCATCAGGGTATGAATGACGTTATTTTTACCATTACATTGTTAATTGTCTAATATTGCATCTGATAAAGCATCAGTAACTAAACTAGAAATTTTGTTACATGATAATTTCCTTTCTGGAAATGACCTCTTGTCCAATCTGAGACAGTTGGGCTGTGTCTTTCTTCCTACAAATATTGGAGGCAGTATTTGACCATGACGCTTCAGGGCATGGCCATACCCCTTCTGCCATCACACCAGATAAGTCCTTCCAATGCTGTATGGAAATAGTAAATTTTTGTAGTGGATAATTTAACTGTATATAAATCTTGAAGAGACTATCAATCCTGTAGCTGCTTGGGGTGAAATCCTGGCCCCTTTGAAACTTAAATGGGGTCATGATTTCACCATTTGAGAACTTATTTCAGGTGGGTAAACTGGAGGAAATGTCAGTCCCAGGAAGGAAATTACCAAATAACAAATTCCAGCTCTAGAACCTGTCCCATTCCTACTGAGACACAAATAGGGTGCCGTGAACAGTAAGGAAAAATTTAGTAGTGAGGGAGAGATAAAACGGAAGAAAAATTATCCCGCTTTTCAAAAATATATTGGTATTCATCTATTTTGGAACTACTGCTTGGAAGTATCTTCCTTCATGGGATGTTTCTGCAGAGGAGTGAAGGTCAAGCCTGGAGAAAGTATTAATGGATGACCAGGTTCCAGCTTTACAGTATTCCTCTCTTTTCATTTATGCCTTTTTCCACACAGGAGGCCTCTGTGCAATGTGCTGAGTGGCCTATGATCCCTTCTAGAATCACTTAATCTGTGGCTGGATATACTTCAGTGACACGTGATACATCATGGCCAGAGGGCAGCAGGAGGGTGATAGAGGGGAGATATGTAAGCCCCAGGATGATGAGAGCCTTATTCCCTGTAGAGGGAAGAGAGGTTGCTATGGATTAATTAGAGAACCTGAAGCCAATTAGACCACCTGAAGCCAGTCAACTGATAAAAACCCCCCTGCTTCAATCAGACAGTTGGAGGAGTTGAAGCAGAGTGGTTTGGTTTTGGAGCAGAGAGCAGTTTGAAGGAGTACAGTTTGGAGGGAAGCAGAGGAGAGTTTGGAGAAGTGCTGTGGTGGACCAGAAGACCAGGACCCTAGGTAAAGGGAAACCTGGCTTGTGCAGAGCAGAGGGACTCCACAGACACAAGGGGTTGGGAGAAACCTAGCCCAAGCAGAGAGAGGGCAGGAAGCCCCACAAGCTGAAGGGACGGAGAGGGAAGTAGCCCAGGGGAAGGAATTGCTAGTTCAAGTGGTTTGCCGCTATCCCTAGGACCCCTGGGCTGGGACCCGAAGTAGAGGACGGGCCTGGGTCCCTCCCTCTCCACTACCCTTCTCTGGGATACTAGTGGGACAGTTAATACCCCAGATCAGGGGCAAGAAACGGCACCCTGAACCCCCCCACAAGAAGAGAGAGTGCGGGACCCATCATAGTAGTGCCCACAATTTGCCGCATACAGCACTTTGTCTTTCAAGAACCAAGATTTCAGAGACTCCTCTTGCCAAAGTTGTTGCAACCCAGAGATAAACTTTTATGTAAAGGAAATACTGTGAGAGCTTGTATTGCTGTGGGCAGATCTGATGTAGAGAAGATGGGCCTAATTCTTGATTTAGACAGAAGTGTTGATCTAAAGAACCTCTAATCTAGACCATTATGTGAGTTAAAAACAAACCTTGAAGAACTCACTTTCATGAAGTTGTTTAAAGCTGAGACGTGATATGCAATGGAAGGAGCATCTTCGCAAGCAGGCTGGCTAACCTAGTGAGGAGGGCTTTAAACTAGGTTCACTGGGGGAAGGAGACCAAAGCCCTGAGGTAAGTGGGGACGTGGGATACCAGGAGGAAGCACGAGCAGGAGAGCTCGAGAGGGGAGGGCTCCTGCCTCATATTGAGAAAGAGGGACGATCAGTGAGTTATCTCAAGTGCCCATACACAAATGCAAGAAGCCTGGGAAACGAGCAGGGAGAACTGGAAGTCCTGACACAGTCAAGGAATTATGTTGTGCTTGGAATAACAGAGACTTGGTGGGATAACTCACATGACTGGAGTACTGTCATGGATGGATATAAACTGTTCAGGAAGGACAGGCAGGGCAGAAAAGGTGGGGGAGTTGCATTGTATGTAAGGGAGCAGTATGACTGCTTAGAGCTCAGGTATGAAACTGCAGAAAAACCTGAGAGTCTCTGGATTAAGTTTAGAAGTGTGAGCAACAAGGGTGATGTCGTGGTGGGAGTCTGCTATAGACCACCGGACCAGGGGGATGAGGTGGACGAGGCTTTCTTCCGGCAACTCACGGAAGTTACTAGATCGCAGGCCCCGGTTCTCATGGGAGACTTCAATCACCCTGATATCTGCTGGGAGAGCAATACAGCAGTGCACAGACAATCCAGGAAGTTTTTGGAAAGTGTAGGGGACAATTTCCTGGTGCAAGTGCTGGAGGAACCAACTAGGGGCAGAGCTCTTCTTGACCTGCTGCTCACAAACCAGGAAGAATTACTAGGGGAAGCAAAAGTGGATGGGAACCTGGGAGGCAGTGACCATGAGATGGTTGAGTTCAGGATCCTGACACAAGGAAGAAAGGAGAGCAGCAGAATACAGACCCTGGACTTCAGAAAAGCAGACTTTGACTCCCTCAGGGAACTGATGGGCAGGATCCCCTGGGAGAATAACATGAGGGGGAAAGGAGTCCAGGAGAGCTGGCTGTATTTTAAAGAATCCTTATTGAGGTTACAGGGACAAACCATCCCAATGTGTAGAAAGAATAGTAAATATGGCAGGCAACCAGCTTGGCTTAACAGTGAAATCCTTGCTGATCTTAAACACAAAAAAGAAGCTTACAAGAAGTGGAAGACTGGACAAATGACCAGGGAAGAGTATAAAAATATTGCTCGGGCTTGCAGGAGTGAAATCAGGAAGGCCAAATCACACTTGGAATTGCAGCTAGCAAGAGATGTTAAGAGTAACAAGAAGGGTTTCTTCAGGTATGTTATCAACAAGAAGAAAGTCAAGGAAAGTGTGGGCCCCTTACTGAATGAGGGAGGCAACCTAGTGACAGAGGATGTGGAAAAAGCTAATATACTCAATGCTTTTTTTGCCTCTGTCTTCACAGACAAGATAAGCTCCCAGACTACTGCACTGGGCAGCACAGCATGGAGAGGAGGTGACCAGCCCTCTGTAGAGAAAGAAGTGGTTCGGGACTATTTAGAAAAGCTGGACGAGCACAAGTCCATGGGGCCGGATGTGCTGCATCCAAGAGTGCTAAAGGAGTTGGCGGATGTGATTGCAGAGCCATTGGCCATTATCTTTGAAAACTCATGGCGATCGGGGCAGGTCCCGGATGACTGGAAAAAGGCTAATGTAGTGCCCATCTTTAAAAAAGGGAAGAAGAAGGATCCTGGGAACTACAGGCCAGTCAGCCTCACCTCAGTCCCTGGAAAAATCATGGAGCAGGTCCTCAAGGAATCAATTCTGAAGCACTTGTAGGAGGGGAAAGTGATCAGGAACAGTCAGCATGGATTCACCAAGGGCAAGTCATGCCTGACTAATCTAGTTGCCTTCTATGATGAGATAACTGGCTCTGTGGATGGGGGGAGAGCAGTGGATGTGTTATTCCTTGACTTTAGCAAAGCTTTTGACACAGTGTCCCACAGTATAGTTGCCAGCAAGTTAAAGAAGTATGGGCTGGATGAATGGACTGTAAGGTGGATAGAAAGCTGGCTAGATCATCAGGCTCAACGGGTAATGATCAATGGCTCAATGTCTAGTTGGCAGCCAGTATCAAGTGGAGTGCCCCAGGGGTTGGTCCTGGGGCCCGATTTGTTCAATATCTTCATTAATGACCTGGAGGATGGCGTGGACTGCACCCTCAGCAAGTTTGCAGATGACATTAAACTGGGAGGAGCGGTAGATATGCTGGAGGGTAGGGATAGGATACAGAGGGTCTTAGACAAATTAGAGGATTGTGCCAAAAGAAATCTGATGAGGTTCAACAAGGATAAGTGCAGAGTCCTGCATTTAGGACAGAAGAATCCCATGCACCGCTACAGACTAGGGACAGAATGGCTAGGTAACAGTTCTGCAGAAAAGGACCTAGGGGTTACAGTGGACGAGAAGCTGGATATGAGTCAACAGTGTGCCCTTGTTGCCAAGAAGGCCAATGGCATTTTGGGATGTATAAGTAGGGGCATTGCCAGCAGATCGAGGGACATGATCGTTCCCCTCTATTCGACATTGGTGAGGCCTCATCTTGAGTACTGTGTCCAGTTTTGGGGCCCACACTACAAGAAGGATGTGGAAAAATTGGAAAGAGTCCATCGGAGGGCAACAAAAATTATTAGGGGACTGGAACACATGACTTATGAGGAGAGGCTGAGGGAACTGGGATTGCTTAGTTTGCGGAAAAGAAGAATGAGGGGGGATTTGATAGCTGCTTTCAACTACCTGAAAGAGGGTTCCAAAGAGGATGGATCTAGACTGTTCTCAGTGGTAGCAGATGACAGAACGAGGAGTAATGGTTTCAAGTTGCGGTAGGGGAGGTTTAGGTTGGATATTAGGAAAAACTTTTTCACTAGGAGGGTGGTGAAGCACTGGAATGCGTTACCTAGGGAGGTGGTGGAATCTCCTTCCTTTGAAGTTTTTAAGGTCAGGCTTGACAAAGCCCTGGCTGGGATGATTTAGTTGAGGATTGGTCCTGCTTTGAGCAGGGGGTTGGATTAGATGACCTCCTGAGGTCCCTTCCAACCCTGATATTCTGTGATTCTATGATTTCTATGGCCCAAGTCTAGTCCATCCTGTAAGAAATTCAAACAAAATACTTGGTTTTCTGGGGCTGATCTTTCTTCCTTGGTACAAGTATTTGGGTTTTAAACTTGAGCTTCTGGTGTATGAAGCTAATATGCTAATAATACATTTAATTTGTAAAATTCTTGACTTTTACACATTAGATTTTTGCATTTTCTACTAACATGATAGTAGAGGCAACATTTTTTGTCTTGCTGAGGACTGTAAAATAGGTAAAAAGAACGAGGAGTACGTGTGGCACCTTAGAGACTAACAAATTTACTTGAGCATAAGCTTTCATGGGCTATATCCCACTTCATCAAATGCGTGCAGTGGAAAATACAGTAGGAAGATATATATATATATAGATATATAGATATATATACAGAGAACATGAAAAAATGGGGGTTGCCATACCAACTCTAAAGAGACTGATTGATTAAGGTGGGCTATTATCAGCAGTAGAAAAAAAACTTTTGTAGTGATAATCAGGATGACCCATTTCAAACAGTTGACAAGAAGGTGTGAGGAACAGTAGGGGAAAAATTAGCATGGGGAAATAGTTTTTAGTTTGTGTAATGACGCATCCACTCCCAGTCTTTATTCAAGCCTAATTTAATGGTGTCCAGTTTGCAAATTAATTCCAGTTCTGCAGTTTCTCGTACGTCAAGAATTATAACATTCAAAAACCAGTCGGAGAACACTTCAACCTCTCTGGACACTCAGTTACAGACCTAAAAGTTGCAATTATTCACCAAAAATCTTCAAAAACAGACTCCAAAGAGAAACTGCAGAACTGGAGTAGCGTAACTTAGGTCGACTTACCCCGGTAGTGTAGACAAGGCCTGAGCGTGTGAGGCTGATACTCTTGAAATACCTTCACAAACTGTATCCTTCTCTGAATCGACATGTTAAAGAAAGAAGTAGCTTTTGTTAGGCGCTTAGTGTGTACTGTAAGTTATTCTTGAGAGTTTTTAATTCTTACATTATTATTTGCATGGCGTAAAAGGCCCCTGTCAGAACTGTGCCTCATTGTGTTAGACCTTATACATACGCACGTTAAGACACAGTCCTTTCCCATGAAGAGTTTACAATCTAAAAACACATTGCTCCACGGTGATTTTGATAGGATAATGATAATCTCCAAAATGAAATAATATAATATCTATATCTTCCTCCTTTAGGAGGATAGTATACATGACAATTGCATCACTGGATCTTGTACACATAGACAACAAGAGATATTAGTCGGATGGTGGAAAACAATGCTAAAAGTAAGGTCATTAACAAGCACAAAAGCAGAGAAGTCTCATTTGCCTTTAAAATTCAGTGTCATTTTCAGCACACTCATATTCAGGAGATGCATTAAAAGACTGACCTTTCTGACACCACTGTATCAATACTTACTACTCAAGAGCTGCTTTGAATATTTTTCATAGGTGTTCACTCAGTAGTAAAGATACTGATGTTTTGATCTTTGCCTGTGTTACACATCACTGCAGTTCATCGCTATCAAATATCTTATTCTGGGAATTGCTTATAATATAGAAAAAGTGAAATTTCATCTTATCAGTATCTCCAGCTTTACCAGCCAGTTGTATGTCTCTGATAACACCTTGGGTACTACTTCCTTAGGTGTTTCAAATTCTTAAATTTTCTCCCCTTCCTTTACTCGATTTCCCACCCCCCCCTTCTAATTCTTGTGTTAGTTTAGCAAACAAAGCACCAGAGGCATACATAATCCTAAAGACCTCAGTGTGATAAGTAATTTGTTTTGTTAATAAAACATTTTAGTAAGGGTTAATTTTATTTTCCCTTATCCACTGGTACAGATTTACACAAAGTTATCTAGAAACAAAGTATGTTCTTAGCATATCAATGATCTTGTTCTTTTAGCATTGTAGTAATCTAAATGTAATTTTTTTAAATGGTTGTGAGCTTTATATAGAACATAAAAATGAACAAGAATACTAATGCGCAGCAACAAAAACAAAACAAAAACTACAAAACCCTGTAGTGGAGAACAATACACAGTCCAAACAAACTCCTTGAAATGGAAAGAGTTACAGAAGAAGAAAAACTGAATGAAATGCTAAATAGTGTTTTTACAAAACCTCAACAAGGTAACAATGCAACAAAATGATTAATGGAATTTCCCTAAGCTAGTATGCTTAAAGAGAAACAATGGGGAAGATGAACTAGTATATCATCATAACAAATAGTCCACATGTGTTATAGATGTATTAGTTCTGTAGGTACATGTTTCCCACAAGCAAGCTGATATTTTAGTAGCATAACTAGAAGTCTGCCATTTTATTGGCTAAATTAATGTACAGAGACATCTGTAGGCGTTAGGAAACTCATTCAAGGAACACTAGCTAAAAGAACAGTAAATATTCTATAATTACTTTTGAAATGGCTTTAGTTACCTAATTTGTTGCTGGATAACTGTGACTCAACTCTGTCCAGCATATGCTGCTCGCATTTTCAAATGCGATGGTTCTCAGTCTGTGCTATATGGTCTTTGCTGATGATCCACAGAACGAAACATTTTGAGACTCAAGCAGTGAAGAATTGGAAGGAGAGGCAGGTCCGTGAGATGATTCTTGTCATATGAAGTGGTCCTCAGAATAGAAAGGAATAACTTCCCTGATGTGTGCAGCTATTTTCCCAGTTACTATGGTCTCTAAGAAATGGCTTATACTGTACATCTTTTGGGAACAGGCGTGGATAATAAAATATTTTGTTTCATGGTGTGTGGCACAGACTGTCTCTCTTAGAGAAATATCAATGCAAAAATAAGGCTCACAGATTTGGTGCACCATATTCCCAAATTTTTTTAATTAAAAGTGTATTATCAAATAATGTAATTTACTTTTCTCTAGATCCAACATAAGACCGGACAATGCAAATACAAATTTTCATGAGTTCAAAATGCACACCTTCACTCGTGTCACATCCTGCAAAGTCTGTCAAATGCTTCTGAGGTAAGTCTTATAGTGTAAAGTATTGACTTTAATTTAATTCAAGTACCTTGCTGGGAAAAAAGAGTATGGAAATGATATGCAGGGTGAGAGAACTGTTCAAGATAGACTATCTGTAAAACAAACCTAACCTATGTGTTTTTGTTTTGGTGCTGAAAATTTTTACCAGACCTCAAAATGAGAGCAGAAAGCCTATTTAAAATCTCATGCCCGCAACGTTGTGACTCATCACTACCAAGCGTCCTAGCACCACTCTCTCTCCTTCTATTTCCTGCTTCCAGCTGTTCAGTTTTATATAGGTTGTAAATAGGGCTGTCAAATGATTAAAAAATTAATCACAATATATTGCAAGATTAAAAAAAATAGTCACAATTAATCACAGCTTTAATCGCACTGTTCAACAATAATAGAATGCCATGTCTTTCAGTATTTTTTGGATGTTTTCTACACTTTCAAATATATTTTAATTACAACACAGAATACAAAGTTTACAGTGCTCACTTTATATTCTTATTTTTTATTACAAATATAGACACTGTAAAAAGATAATAGAAATAAAACAATATAAAATGAGATTTTACATGCTGATGACTGGTTCTGCTCGATAACGATCCAAAGCAGTGGGACGGACACACATTCATTTTCATCAACTGAGTTAGATGCCACCAACAGAAGGTTGATTTTCTCTTTTGGTGGTTTGGGTTCTGTAGTTTATGCATCAGAGTGTTGCTCTTTTACGACTTGTGACAGCATGTTCCACACCTTGTCCATCTCAGATTTTGGAAGGCACTTCAGATTCTTAAACCTTAGGTTGAGTGCTTTAGCTGTTAGCTATCTTTAGAAATTTCATATTGGTACCTTCTTTCTGTTTTGTTAAATCTGCAGTGAAAGTGTTCTTAAATTGAACAACATATCGTGGGTCATCATCCAACACTGCTATAACACAAAATATATGGCAGAATGCAGGTAAAACACAGAGCAGGAGACAAACAATTCTCCCCCCAAGGACTTCAGTCACAAATTGATTTAATACATTATTTTTTTAACGAGCATCATCAGCATGGAAGTATGTCCTCCTGGAATGATGGTCGAAACATGTACCAATGAACTCCTTACTTCCCTAGTGGGTCAGACTTGGAATAAAAGCCATGGGTAGGCTTGAATCTAAACCCCACTTGAAATTCAAAGGGGTTCAAAGTTGAGCTTATAATTTATGAGAGCTAGGGTATGTAAAAGTCTGGTCGAAAAGGGGACCTGGCTGTGTCCGTCAAGTGTACTGATTGGACACCAAAAGTCCAGTTACTGTGGGGTGGGGGGAAGCACCGGGTTTTTCCTCCTGCCTGCATACAACCTCCTTGTCAGGTTGCAGCAGCTCCCATCCCAGCCCTGGAGCAGAGTGAGCCCCGGGGGGGGGGGGGGGGGAAGGAATTAATGATGGGGGCAGGGCCTTGGGGAAAGAGGTGAGGCAGGGACCGTGCCTCGGGGGTCTGGTTACCAGCAATTAGAAAGGTGGCAACTCTCTCTGTACTGCAGTTAAAAACCCATGGTTGGCCCTGTGCCAGGTGACATGGGCTTGTGGGGCTTGGGCTAAGGGTCTGTTTAATTGTGGTGTAAACGTTTAGGCTCGGGCTGGAGCCTAGGCTCTATGACCCTGCAAGGTGGGAGGCTTCCAGAGCAATTAAACACCCTCTTTGCCCAATCCCTCTGAGCCCAAGTCAGCTGGCACAGGCCAGCTGCAGGTGCCTAAAATCAGTGTAGTCATACCATTCCTCCAGGGGAGAGTGCATGGCTCTGTGACGTGTGCTCAGTAGCTCTTAAAATTAATCAGCGTATTTCCTTATACTTTTTAATGGAAGCAGTTTGTAGTCAATAATATAGGGAATAAAATCTTCTCTCCTGAAAAAAAAAAATCCTCCAAAATGAATCCTGTCCTATTATGCATGTTCATTATACATTCCTATTGAAATCAAATGGAGTGTGGCTCAATGATAGTATAGGGACACTGTGGTATTTATACTTGGTGTACATGCCAAACCCCATTTTGTGTCCAATTGAAATGAAGTATGTTATTCTACCAGTAATCCAGGAGAACTATCTGGCTCTAAATGGCTTGAAGTTATGAAAAGGAGACTGGAGTTGCATGTTACCCATGATCTGTTGCCACTCTTCCTCAAGCTTTTAGGTACAATCATTTTACAGCACAGCAAATGACTTCTAATGCCATCTACAGTATTTTTAAAATTTTTCTTTATGCTAATTATTTCATATATGCAGATTTTTATCACTTAATATATCACTATCTAATTTTACTTTACAGAGGAACATTTTATCAAGGCTATTTATGTTCTAAGTGTGGCGCTGGAGCGCACAAAGAATGTTTAGGGAGATTAGACAATTGTGGCAGAGCTAATTCAGGTGGTAAGTCATTTTTATTGTTGGAATACTGTTTTTAATTAGAACATAAAACTTGCTAGATATAATTAAGGTTTAATTTACCTCTAATTTGTGTTTATTGTAACATGCATGCTTTTGAAACTACCATTTATAAGCACAATTAGAATTGCGTTTAAAATTCATAGTGACGTTTATTCTTGCTAAACTGAAATGTAAGAGAGGAAGGGAATGAGAACTGCTGTAGGACATAGCAGATTCCTTAGCCTGTGTTCCTGTACAGCAACAGATTGTTCTGGTTTTAATCATGAACTGCTCATAAGTAACATCTGTTATAAAGAAAACCATCATTTGACACGCCCCTCCCCCAAGTGTCTCCATCTCAGTCTTCCTCTTTTGCTCTCAGCATCTTGAGCTATTTGTTTGTGCTGCCTCATCTTCCTCTCCCTGTTAATTCTCTCTTCGATCTCTTTGGTTTCCATGGTTCCCACACACTCCACTCAAAATGTTCTCACAAATGTAATTGATGGCTTACTACTGTCCACATCTAAGAACCTCACTTCTGTTCTCATCCCACCTGGTGACTCCTTCCCCATTGGTTTTCTCCCCACTCTAGGCTTTTCTGAATCTCTTTCTACCTCTCTAATCATTCTTTCAGTGTATCTGTCTGAGGCTCTCCCTTCTTCCTCTCTCTGTTCAGATCCTGCAGAGCTTTGTCCTCCCCTTTCCACTTTCATCTTATCCCTGGTACCTCATCCACTCTTGTGACTTAAGCTACTGCCTCTCTCCTACAACTCCCAAGCTCTCCCTTCCTTTGACCTCTTGTCTCTCTCTTTAGTATTGCATCTCTGTCTGTCTGTCTGATATCTCCTCCTGGATGGCCTACTGCTAACTAAAACAATCAAACGTAACTAATAACTGAAATAAACAATGTATATAATCAGTTTGCCATAAGAGATCTATACTCCCTAGGAACAGCTTCCTCTATTTCCACTTTCTTCCCCACTCCCACCTTCACCTGTTATCATTTTGCTCATATTTTTATCTTAATTAGATTACAAGCACCTTAAGGGGAGGGACGTCATGTTTCAATTTGTTTGGAAAGTATTATATATATACATGGTGCAATCTAAAGCAACAATAATAGTCATAAATGTTTAGTTAACTCAGGTTCTCAGATTTCTCCTCAATTCTCCTGAATATACACTGAAGTAATGCTGTTCAGTTGCTGGAGGCAAAATAGTCACACACATGCTACTTCATGAATTAATGAACTGAATAAATTTTCATTTTACAACACCCAAAGATACAGTATGTTCTTTTGGATTTTATTTAAAATGTTTTACCCTGAGTTTTTAAAAATAGAAGTACCATATGACTCTGGCATGAATCAGTAGTTGCTCAACACACTTCAGTGCAATTGGATGATGTAATTATTGCATATTACTTTATTTATTTTGGTTTATTCTGATTGTTTAATTTTTTTCTGTGCATGTACACTTTTCTTTTTCACCATTTGTCCTTTCCTTGCCTATATGAAGGCTCCCATGTTTCTGTACTTGCTGTAGAATCTACAAACTTGTTAAAACAAAAGTGTCCCGTCCCCCCCACTAATCAGAAAATTTGTTTTAAAACTGATCACTAAGGAGCAGGCTGTGACTTCTTTTCAGTCTTTTATTTCTGCTATATCCTTTTTGGGATGGGGTGACACGAATTCAAAACAATAGTCCAGGTGAGCATGTGTCATTAATTTATGTACTGGCATTCTAATATTTCAGTATTTTCTCTCTCCTTTTTAATATAGTTTAACATTTTGTTTTCCTTTTAGACCACTGAGCAGATGTTTTCACTGAGCTGTCTGAAATGATGCCTAGAACTTTACCTCAGTGGTTTAGGGCCTTTTGTAGTGCATTCTAAGCCTGTTACTGAAAATTCAAAACACAGACTTCTAGAGACAGATGAAACCTTAAGAATGACAAATTTAATAAGTGTCAGATTTAGGTGATACACTGATAAGGGAGATGTGACTAAATCTAAAAATAAATTACTACTTTGTCAAGCAATGACTTATAGACAGACATATGCCAGTTCTTTAGATGTCTTGTTTCAAAGGAGGCCAATTCAATAGATTATAGAAGTTGCAATGATAAAAGTTCTCTGGTAATCAGTTAAATTGCTGAATGGTATAAAATGTCCAAATTCAGCCCTGGCTTTTCTTATTTTTGTTCTTGCCCCTACTTCACTGAGCATCTCTTGTAGAAGTCCTGTGGCTGTGTTCACTTCCTCCGCTATCAGCTTATCCTTTCTTCCTTCAGTGCTGCTTTGTTCATGCCCAAGCAATCCTTCATTTCTTCTGTCATTCACTTCCAATCCCCACCAGCTCTTCTCTACTCTTAAAACTCTGATCAAATCCTCATCCCTGCCTCCCCTTTCGGCTCATATTCTGACAGACTCCTTCAGTGGGGTTGAACAGTTGTAACAAAGCACAGATTTTAACAAATATGTATATATTTTCATTACAGGAGAATTTTATAAGGGCATACTGGTTCCCAATTGAATGGCTTTTGTGAAGATGCACCCAACTTTGTCCAAATCAAAAACTTAGGTTTCTCAAAATATATTATCCACACTGCTTGTGCTCACTAGCCTGAACTCTCCACCACTATATCACAGGCTGGTATTTCTTCCCCCTCTACCTTCTTCCCCTCCTTTACTGTCCTTCTTTTCACCAGCATCTAAAGTTAAGCTCTCCAAACATCTTTCCACTTCCAGTCCCTGAGCCTGTCCCTGTCACGCATGCAGTGCTGCTCAGAACAGGGGATAGAAGGGCCATTTCACCTTGATTTCCTGCCTGGTAATGTGGGCTCTTCCTATCACCTGAGGAAGGTGATGCTATATGGATGGAGTGAAGAGCGGGATCTAGGGCAGCAGCACTCCTTGGGGCCAGGGAGCAGGAGAGCAGGGAGGGATTCTCCCTGTGCTTTTTGAAGAGATGGGGAAAAGCTGTGCCACCTCATGTTCCCCCTTTCATTGTGCACACGTAATAGGAGTCAGCTCTGTGGGCCTTACAGTTTCTTGATCCCAGTGTTCTTCTCAGGACTACCCTAGAATGCCAATAACTGAGTTGGATTCCATTTTAATAATCTAAATCAGGGGAAATACCAATCTACTTTATTACATTATCATACTTCAACCAGACCACCCCTTTTGCTATATCATTCCCATTAAAATAGGATTGAGTGTCTCAGACAATTGTTTCCTGGTTGCATAGACAATATAATCTTTCAATGAGATAAATCCCTGAGCATAGGCAAAAGTATTAGAAATATTTAATAAATAAAGTAAAATCCATGACAACCTCTTGTTTATAGCTGTCTCCAGGTTCTCCAGAGAATGGATGTTAGAATCATCTTATATTCAGACATAGATAAATAGGAAAAATCTTAACTGGCATTTTTACACTGTGCTGTAGCTAGGCAGATCTGAGTACCCCAAATTTGCTACTCGAACAACTGGAACATTTCACACGGTCATCTTTCAGCAAGCAAATGGTGTCAGGAGAATTCCTCTTCCACGTGAGCTCTGCTTAAAACCCAGTTTTAACGTATGTTACTTGATAAAAGTCTATTGTCATTTGCTCCCCACCAGACCAAACAAAACCACAAAACAAGATAGCCTCTGCTTGATTCCTTTTTCATTTAAATTCCACTATTTCAGATAGTTCTGCCTGAGAAAGAGCCAAATGGACTGAGATGAAAAGGATATATAGCTTTCATATGCATGGATAGTATGTGATTACTTGTTTAAAAAATGTTACAGAAGTGTATGAACTGTAAATGAAAGAAGCTACGTTTTTATTATAACATATTTGTTGAAAAGTACACGTGCTCCTTGTGTAGATTTTTGTATGTTGCAGCACATAATTTTTACCTAATATGAGACTATTCATAATCAAGATGTGTTTTTGATGTGATATAAAACCAACAGCTTTCCCTATTTACCTTTCCCTGGCTTGTTCAGTAGCTACAGATTTGCTGGCTGTCCTCCAAAGCCACCATAGCATTGACCAACAAATGTTCAAGTCCCAGAATGCTCATTGGAGAGTTGCTGTTTCTTATTTAACTTAAATAATATTGTTCAGCCTTTGTTGAACTAATCATCCTTACTGAGCTTGAATAACAATCACTGTGGGATCAGGGTGCTTTGGGGCAAAGTCCTGTCCTGGGCAACTGCTTGTGATACTCTCATAACACCTCACTATATACAATGTAAGGTCATAGAGTCCATATGCCCTCACTGTGAGCCTTAAGGAACAGATAGCCTCATTTTCAAGTGGTCTACTTTACATTTTCTACATTTAATAAATAAAAGTTAAAATATTTTTAAAAGACAGGTATTCCCCTATTGTATCCCCATATTTCACTGTTCATTTAGTTAGCACGTAAGCCCCAGTTGCTCTGCTATATAACTGAAGATTAAGCTATTCCCACTAGACTCTTAGACGTTAAGAGGGACCATTGTGATCATCTAGTCTGACCTCCTGCACATCGCAGGCCACAGAATCTCACCCACCCACTCCTGTAATAGATCCGTAATCTCGGGCAGAGTTACTGAAATCCTCAAATCATGATTTAAGGACTCCAAGTTACAGAGAATCCACCATTTACTCTAATTTAAACCAACAAGTGTCCCATTTCCCATGTTGCAGAGGAAAGTGGAAACCTCCCAAGGTCTCCGCCAAGCTGACCTGAGGGGAATTACTTCTCAACCCCAAATATGGCAGCCAGTCAGCCGTTGAGCATGTTGGCGAAAACCATCAGCCAAACACCCAGGAAAGAGTTCACGGTAATAACTCAGAGCCCTCCTCATCTAGTGTCCCATCTCTGGCAATTGGAGATATTTGCTACTAGCAGTCACAAATGGGCTACATACCATTCTAGACAATCTCATCATACCATTCCCTCCATAAAATGATCAAGCTCAGTCTTTGAAACAAATGAAGTTTTTTGCCCCTACTACTTCCCTTGGCAGGCTATTCCAGAACTTCACTACACTGATGGTTGGAAACCTTCATCTAATTTCAAGCCTAAACTTGTTGATGGCCAGTTTATATCCATGTATTCTTGTGCCAACATTGGCGCTTAACCTAAATAACTCCTCTCCCTCCTTGGCGTTTATCCTTCTAATGTATTAGAGAGAGCAGTCGTATCTCCAGTTTTCATTTGTTTAGGGTAAACAAATCCAAGCTTCTTAAGTCTCCTCTTCTAGGATAGGTTCTCTAATTTCCTAGTAGTCCTTCTCTGCACCTGTTCAGTTGGAATTAATCTTTCTTAAACACAGGAGACCAGAATTTCACACAGTATTCCAGATGAGATCTCACCAGTGCTTTGTATGATGGTAATAACACTTTTCCTATCTCTATTGGAAACACTTGGCTTGATGCATCCTAGGATTGCATTAGCCTTTTTCATGGCCACATCACATTGGCAGCTCCTAGTCATCCTGTGATCAACCAATACACCCAAGCCTTTCTCCTTCTCTGTCACTTCCAACTGATTATGTCCCCAACTTATAGCAAAACTTCTTATTTGCACTATGAAATTTCATCCCATTTCTATTGTCCAGTTTTTCAGAATCTTGTATGAAATTCCAGTCCACCTTCATATTGGTAATACCTCCCAACTTTGTATCATCAGCAAGTTTTATTAGTACACTCTCACTTTTTGTGCTAGGATCATAAATGAAAATGTTAATTAATTAAGACTGGTCCCAAGACCAATACCTGAAGTAGTCTACTAGTAACCTCCCTCCAGCCTGATAGTTCACATTTCGGTATGACCGGTTGTAGTCTCCTCTTTAACCAGTTCCTTACCAACCTTTCAATTCTCACATTAACCCTCGTCTTCTCCAATTTAACTAACTTGTTTATCTGTTCAGTCGCGCACTTGTCTGGACTAGATGCTGTTCCTGTTACTGTTGTTGTAATCGGGAGAATGTGGCCAAATGGTCTCATGACTTCAGTCTATAAACAAAACCTAAAAATTGTGCTGAACTGATCCATTAAAAGCAGTTTGCTGTCAAAACTGAAATCCCTCAGGATCTCAAAAACAACAACAATAAAAAAACCCCATACCCCAGGGCAGTAGATCTCAGAGCCCAGGTCGACTGGCTTGGGCTCACGTAATGGGGCTAAAAATAACAGTGTAGATGTTCCTGCTTGGGCTCAAGCCTGGGCTCTGAAACCCAGCCAGGGGGAGGTTCTGAGAGGGCTCTCAGCCTGAGCGGGAATGTTTATACTGCTATTTTTAGCTTTGTAGCACATGTTCCATGTGGCTTTTTTTTTGCAGTGTGGACATACCCTCAATGGCTACACTGTCTTGTTTGTAACCAGTCCATATTTAAATTAAAATTTTCTTTTGTAAAAATTCTGCTGGTGGACATTGTGACCCTATTTTATATAGCAGCAGTGTAGGAATTAGTTTGTCTTGCTTTGATGCCAGTTTGGATGCTTTACAAAAATAGTGATATATAGAGATTATGAAAATGCAGTGCTAAAAAGATGAGTCTTCAAAGATGTTTTAGAAGTTGAATAATAAGTCAGAGAATCAAATTTGTTAGGAAGAATAAAATCCAAATCTCTCTCAAATCAAATGGTACAGTCCTTACTCGAGAAATTCTCCAAAGGCCTTCTGAACAAGAGTGGAGGTTATGGGTCCCATAATATGGACTGATACTTTTTCCTGGTATGAAGAATCATGCTTGTTAGGAGTTCTGCTACTGTGTAGGTTGCAAAATATTTTAAAGTTAGCCTGCTGCTTCACTGAAGGCAGGTATAGTTTTCTCAGCACTAGACTAATACGTCTAGTGATCATTGTTCCTTTGTGGAGTCTAGAGGCACAATTTTGTGCAAACTGTGAGTGCATAAGGAAAGTAGAGAAAGATCCACAAATTATGAACTGCAATTATCCAGGAGAAATGTGATAAAAAGAATGTGGAAGCGTGTCAAGATCTTGGTCAAAAGATATCGGTTATAGCCTGGACATTTTCCCTGAAACTGTAATATGGGTTCATAGTCTGATTACTGTGAACTTCCAAAATAAAGCTGAAAGACAACCATGAGTTTAAGATAACAAACTATGGAAATACTAAGAATAGAAATGAAAATGTTAGAGGCAGAAAAAAGAGAGCTTCTGCCTAATAGGTACGGCATTTTAGGACACAAGTATGAATAATTCTGTGCAGATGAAGCAAGGAATCTGCTCTTGAACTCCTAATCAGAAACTCCTGGGGAAGTGATTCAGATAAGGATCTGATGCAAAGTTTCATGGATATATGGAGACTGAAATTGAATAGATGTAAGCATTAGATTAAAGTAGTAATGATTTCACTTTGTTGGAGACTATACATTTTGCTTTAGCAGTTTTCTTCTCACCATAATGCAGTGGTTCTCAAACTTTTGTACTGGTGACCCCTTTCATATAAGCACGCCTTATAAATTAAAAACACTTTTTATATATTTAACACCATTATAAATGCTGGAGGCAAAGCGGGGTTTGGGGTGGAGGCTGACAGCTCGCAACCCCCCATGTAAAAACCTTATGACCCCCTAAGGGGTCCCGACCCCCAGTTTGAGAACCCCTGCCATAATGAATGAAATTTGTGTATATATGCTGAAGATAAACAAGGCTTTTTTGGCAATATTGATATCAGATGGTTAGTTTCACTGTGGTCTTTAGGCATGCTGAAGGGGCTTCCTGAGTAAATGTCACTTTGGCAAAGTTTTAAGGTCTAATTCAGACATGGAGTAAATAGATGAAATACTGTCAGCTTCAGTGGAGTTGCATTTGCTTATGCCAAGTTTGAATTTGGCCTTCAGTCTTTAACAACAGAATCTCTGCTGGCTTGGGGTAATGGAGTAGTATAGTATTTACTTTGAACACTAAATATCATTAATGTGAACTATTACCATAAATACTTCTCTCAGTAAAACTCATATGTAGCTATCAGGGATATTTATAGCCTTTCTATGTTACTGATTTTTTGCATCTCTCTGAGCCCCAAATATTAGAAGTTAATCATTCAGCTTCTCTTTCTACATCAAATCACAACATTGGGATACTGAACTCACTTTATCCTAGTGAACTTTGAAACTCACTCCAAGATTAGTGTTTATGATATTCATAAAAAAGCAGCAATAAGCCACGTCAGCTATTAAGACAAGGTGCTTTCTTCACTCAAAAGCCCGAGTCTCCTCCGATAAACTCTCCCACACCAGGACAGAAAGGCACCCAGTGCACTCTAATATTTGAGACATATGGGGACTGAAGATAAAACACTAACAGAACTTATGATTGGGAATGAACTTTTATAATTATTCCATTTTCATGGTACTCATACGGTACTTAGTTCAGTTTTGAAATAATTTATAATGCCAAGGTAGTGATGCTATATAGGAGTAAAGGCCAAAAAGGTAATTTCATTCTTACCTTCATGCCCTTACCTTAGGTTGTCATTTTCAAAGGAGTCCAAGAGAGTTAAGTGCCTAAATCCTATTGAATTTCAAGACAGATTTGAACACTTAACTGCCTTGGGCTCCTTTGAAAATCTCAGCCTTAATAATCTCCTCAGAACTATTCCTTTGCTTCCCCCTCTCCCCCTGCTCTTTTAGTACACAAAGGTGAATGAATATTTTTGGTAAAGCTGAAAAAAAAAACTTTATAACCCTTTTTAAAAAAAAAATTCCCTGAGTGTGCCAAAATTTTCCCCTGCCATTCCATCCATGAGGGGAAAATTATACTGCTCATACTTGCTAGCATTCTGTCCTTCCAGTCTCCTGCTGAGATTTCTTGGTTCATATTCTTATTGTCAACAAGTCTGTTTATATTTAAATAAAATGTTAATAACCAAGAGGTTTGTTCCGTATAGTAAGAACCATTTTGGATGCATTTTTTAGCTTTAGCAAATCAAAATGTTTGGTTTTAGAGCTTCATATTTGGCTCATTCAGTATATTGTCCTTGGTAAGAAATGCATGTTTTGCCCTAACTGAGGGACAACTAGAATGTCTTTTTGTTCCCCTTCTGTTTCCCAAAGTCCAGTGTCTTTGCCTCAAAAGCCAGAAGGCTTCGTGGGGTTGTTGACTCTGTTCCCCCTCTGTTGCTAGTTAGTTTGATTGTTTTGTTTACCCTATATGTAAATGTACTTTCATAATCCTCTGCCTGTAATCAAGCCAGCCGGACAGATAAATCCACATTTGTCTGTCTAGGGCAGGCTCGGTTTATGCACTGTTTCTAAAATACATTTTAAGAACACATTGCCAGGACACATACATAATTCTTTATACACAACCCATACATACATCATGCAGTAATATCTGCGACCAACATATCACCAGTTTTTTATGACATCTTACTCAGTACACTTTTATAGTACAATAATATTGTATACAATCAGTTGATTCAATTGCTTATTCTTTGAGGCTCTGGACCCTGGATATCTGGACCCTGATTTTCACACCCAAGTTTGAAAAAATTTGGAAATTTTCTGTGGTTGTAAACTACACTCTGGACATGTGCAGTACATAATTTTCCTTTCCAGATATCAGGAGTGGGCCCGGAGAATGCCACATAGAAATAAACACAGCTGTGTGATAAGGCAGTAAAATAAAATCCAGGTGCAGTGATGTGTTTATTAGAAAGTATGTTGATCAGATCACACACTCCAAAATCCACCCCGTTCCCCAGACTCTTGCTGGGTTCATAGAAATATGTGGTGCTCTGTATGCACACAGCTTTAATACACTGATGCAGCCATTCTGATAACCCACAAGAGTACCTTTCTTTATCCTTTTCTCATGCTGCTTTTCTTTTTTCACTAAAAGAAAACAAGGAAACTCATTGCAAAAAAACCTACAGTATGTTAGTGCAGTGCTACTTGAGAATTTAAGTACATGAATCTCAGGAAACATCAAAGCTAAGGTTCCCACCACAACCAGTAGGCAAAACATTGAACTGATTATACAGCAATATAGAATATTATATAGATGCAAAGGGATTAGAGGAAGGTTAAATTACAGTTGCAATAGGAATCTTAACTATAGAATTTCCCAAAGTGTATGCGGTTACATAGTGTTTTGAAACTCAGTATAACCATTTCTAAAGATTTAAATTATTTGATTGTTTGGCGTACAACTGTTAGAAAGTTCAGCAGAACTCAGAAACAGGCCATTTATAGCGTTGGTTCAGTGTTACCTGACAAGAGCCAATCAGGTCTAAGAACAGAGTTTGCAAAACAATAATTAGCTCAGCTCCAGGGCTGTCGGACCATGTTACAGGTATCAGTTAGCAAAACAAAGCAGGAGTGTGTTCTCAGGCAGCGCAGTACAGAGATTACTATATAAAAGAACAAATTGACAGGCACTGATAATGCCCATTTTTACTTTTGTTTCAGAACATGGGATCCTGAAACATGAGGTAAGGATTTATTTTCAATTTTTATGCGATATTTATTTTGTTGATGGCTTACAAATTGTTCATTTACTTCGTACGGCTGTGCCAGTGCTACAGATAATGTATTTTTTCTGCAGCTAACTTACATTTATTTAGAGTTATGCAGACTCTAGCAGTAGAAGTGACTTCATGTACATACACTAACAATTAGCTATATCTGTATTAAATTGCAGGGGATTAACTTAATTTTCATTGAGATTTTTCAGTGTTTAGGATACTGGGAAGAATGTAGGTTTTCTTAAATTATAGGGGGAAAGTAAAACAATGTTAATTTAACTCAGAATATCAGTGATCAGAGGTCTCCAACTGTTCTAGGCCAAATTTGGCAACAGAGATAAAACTATCCTCAGGTAAATTTCAGCAAATTCTGCAATAATACTATATTACTACGGACTAATAAATCTGCAATTCTTCAGCCTCAGTAAGCTGCAAAATTTGCAGTGGAATGCTGACTTTTTACATAACCGTATTCTTTCTTAGTGTCACTCGGCAAGCATGGAATTTGTTTAATTCTGACAGGACAGCAAAATGAACTACTAATGTCCAGAGAAGTTAGTCGGTACGCGTGATATGTCATGACAAAGCTCTAAGAATACTGCAAGTAACAGTGAGGTATCTCACTGCATATTGCTGATGTCTTTCCATTATGATACAGAAAGAAGTAAAAGTCCTACTTCCCACTAACTTTGTCAAAATACAGACTATATTTTAAACCCAGGACACTATGTTGCGTTTCCAGCATCCATTTTAGATCAGTGGATGTAAATTCATTCTGTAAACTGGCATTATGGTTATGAGCACCATATACATTTGTAGGATGATAATTTTACCTATTCAGGTTTGTGATTGTCTCTACTTGCAAGCTGTCCTGCCATGACTCAGGTTGGCAATGCAAATCAAAAGAAAAGTATTACTGTTATAATAATATAATGGCAGATTAATGCTGACTGCTAATAAATGTTACTTAACTAAGACTGTATTCTCAGCCTGCTCCTAGGATAGTGTACATTTTTAGCTAGCTTCTGCTGTCTAATTGCTATTTGGAAGTTCTTATGTTAATAGACCTGTTTAAATTTCCTTAAAACCTATTGGAGGAATTAATAGAACCCCACTGACAACTGGTTTTGTTTTACACCACTTACCCGAACAGAAGTGTTATATACAGGCCTGTCATCTTTAGTAATGTTAATGTTTGATCTAGTGGCTAAATGAATTGTAAAAGGAAATCTAGGACTGAAAATATAAGCCCTCTATACTGGGCAGATAACAGGTTTTTTTACCCCCTTGACTTGTGGAGAATTTAATGGAGGATATACATTTCTGTCACTTATAGCTTAGAAAACCTAGTGCTTTGGATAATTAAAGTGTAATGTTATGGGCCCTGGATGGTTGTGGTGACTGTTAAATAGATATGGAATCTCACCTGTGTGACCCCCATTAAATGTTGAGATCTGGCACAGGTCATTATGGACCATGAACTATAACCTTTTGATAACTGTTCAGTGGCCTATGTGTGGTGAGATGTTGAGTTCAGTTCAGCTCAGCCCCTATTGGGCAGATGTCCATATCATAAAATAATTCTTATAGTTGACATTAGTTTGCCCTATTTTGATAGGTTTATGGGAGTGGGCAGGATTTAATGGGTATAGAACTATTCGGTTTTCCTTGAGGGGATCACACATTATAAGGATAAAAAAAACATTGACAGAACTCTGAGGGGAAGAGGGAGGAGTGGTTGGCATGTGTTTAGACATGTTTTATGATTATGTAGAAGACCTCAGTTGCCAGTGCTATAAACTCACTTTAAAATGTCTGTTGCATGTGCTCATTTTAATAGACTCCTCACCACCAGCAGTTTGCTACCTTACCTTCTGCCATGTGCTGTTTGTTTGTTTTATATTTTTAATCTCTCTCTAAACTGTGAAACATGAACATTCTTAAATACCAAAACTACAGCTTGGTTTGTTTGCTTAAAAGTCTGTTGATCATTACACATGGCATACAGTATTGAAGAAGCTATAAACAGATTGCTTATGGTATGTTATGGACAAGGTTGCCAGAAGTGAGTAAAACTACCAATGAGGAACATATGTGACTGGATGAGATAATATTTATCCTAATTCTATTTTATTCCTCCTCTTTCCATGCCTTTTCCTCCAACTTGATTCTTGAGATTTTTGTAAGAAAAAATTCCTTCTCCCGATGAGGTTTCTGTACCTTGATTTTATGTAGAATGTAAAATTGGAGCCTTATTCTCATTTGTGCCATGGCCCCTTTACATGGTTCTGGTAGTATGAAGCGGTCTTAAATGTATTTAATATGTCTTTAAGGTTCCTTTATGCTGCCAGAGTGGTGTAAAGGGGACATAGTGTAAACGAAGATCAGGTTTTTAAGAAAAAATGGATTTATGTTGCAGAAAATGTGAAGATCTGCTGATGATAACAACATAAGATGAAGCATTCAGTACATTTTCACACACTCCCAACATTTACTTCCTTGGGTATTTTGTATGCCCTCTTCTTTCCTTTAGTGTATGTAATTTTATTGTACATTGATAAGTTATCACATTTTTTTTTCCAGTTAAGCCATGGAAACAGTTTGCAACCAACCACAATAACTTCCCCCCAGCTTTCCCCTCACCCCAAGCTTATGGCTCCTCTCCTCTCTGTGTCAGTGTGAATAAACAATACAGTCTCAATTTTTAAAAAACCTGATTGCACCCTTTGTTTTTGCTCTGCTTGGCTTGAGTAAAACATTGTAATTTGCATGAGCCCTCATGCAAGCTACTAATTAAAACAAGTAGCAGGAGGAGATGACTAACATACAAATATACCTTATTATGCACTGGAGTTCCTCAGGGCCTATTTAAATGCAGAGATCTGTGCAACTGGTACAAATCAGCACTTGCCAAATAATAAACCATCATGTTTGTATAGTGTACCTGGGATTTCATATGGCTCCAGTTTGCCTAAACTAAACTTAAACAAATAGAGTAAAAGTTTATTACGTCATGTTTTAAAAAAAAAATTAAATGCTCATTTGAGAGATGGGACAGGCATTGTTAACTATAAGGAGCTTTAGTACAAAGCAAGAACAGTGTAAAGGTCCCATCCTATTGGAACTGCAGCTTCATTCACATTCATTCTTGCTGCTGTTCTAGTTCCGGACCTTCCCCGAGTCAGACAATGCCAAACTGTGTTGTGTATTTTTCCACTATAAAATAGGCTGAGTTATTACAATCATTTTCACATGTGATCTCAGTGGAGTTTGAACCCAGATGTCAAGAGGTGACAGACTAACACATGAACCTTTTGTGTCACTTGCACCCCAACAATAAAATATTAACGCATGATATTTCTGCATTAACCCCATTGTAGGATGGAAGAGAACTTTTTAAAAATTGGCTTTGCCTAGTAGACTACAAACACTAGTTTAGTTGAGAGTTACAAACACCTTGGGAATGGAAGTTGTTCGTAACTCTGAACAAAATATTATGGTGGTTCTTTCAGAAGTTTACAACTGAACATTTACTTAATGCAACTTTGAAACTGTACTATGCAGAAGAAAAATGTGCTTTCCCTTTATTTTTTTTAGTAGTTACATTTAACACAGTACTGTATTGAATCCCCCCCCCACTTTTTTTTTTTTTTTTTGCCGCTGCTGCTGCCTGTTTGTGTATTTCTGGTTCCAAATGAGGTGTGAGGTTGACTGATCAGTTTGTAACTCTGATGTTTTTAACTCTGAGGTTCTACTATACTTAGAAATGAAAACCGGTTTATACATGTTTTTGACTTGTATTTTTGCTATGCAGAAACGAACTAATGGAATTCGAAGAAACTCCAGGCACATGGACTCAGGTTTGTTTTATACCTTTTATTAATTACCCTTTTGAATTAAAAAGGCAAAAGAAAGCTTCAAGCTATAACATCATGGTGTATCATGATCAGCATTACACTGCACGCTGTGTTGAGAACACATTGAACATTTTTCTGTTGGGAACCTAAAGTCTTGCACGTCTAAATCAATGGCTTGGCTGTGTTTTCAAAGATATAGTCATATGACTGACTGAACTCCAGGCTTTTTTACATGCATGTTTATAAGTAGTGCTTGTTTAGCTTTGTTTGCACATTGAAAAGCTTCTGGGCTTTTGGTTAGCAGTTTCTCCACTCTTGTGTACTTTGCTGTTGAAAACAGGCAGCTACTGTATAAACCTTAGTTTCTGATCCTACAAAGTTCTCGGTGCTTTCAACCTGTCTTGGGATTTATCCGTGCTTTGCTGGACTGGACTTTAGCTGCTCTCCAAAAAAGGCATAAATAGTCTGTAATTTTACATACACCTTCGTAAAGGCTGTATTTTTCACTAGAATTTGTTTGATGTTGTTATAGAATCACGAACACTGGCTCTTAAGAAAATTAAGGGTTTAATTACAAACTATGTACTAACTGCGTGAGCATCTCCTCTGGAGACCAATTATTTTTCTGAATAGACTATTCAATAGTTCTTCTGTTTAACACTGAATTTTTTTACAGTAATTATGCTTTTGTCGTTTGTATGTTTCTTTTCACAGTTTAATTACTGGAGATTTGTTATGCGTATGGTAATAGTTATTCTGAATAAAACTAAGTTATTGTTAAATGTTTCTCAATGTAGATACCTGAGTACAGTTTGAGTAGAACACTAAATGGGCTAGCAGCCTTGCACCATCTCAAAACCTGGTAAAAGCTGTGTGTTTGCTGAGGAGTAAGTGTGGTGGTTAGGCTGCCATCGTTCCCAGTGTTCAGCTGCACAGGTTCTAAATGTTGTAACTACTTGAAACAATCCACACCCTTCTTACTCATGTCAGATTATGAGATGTTTTAGAAGGTTTACAGTTGCTTTGTTGCCTCTAGCCAAAACTTGCTTCACTCTGCACTTAGGTCAGTCTGTATGCCTTTCTACTCGAGGAAACTGAAGCCATTTAAAAATAAGTTTAACTTTTAATATGTACTGCTATCAGAAGGGGCAGCATGAAGAGTAACAAGCCATTGGCCTAGTGGGGCTATTGTCTATTTACTCATTCAGTTATACAAACTGATGTATTAGGCATATTGTCCATGTGTGTGTGAGCTCTCATTTAGGCTCGAATTTTTAAACTTTGCTGTCTACTGTTAGGCTCTCAAGTCCCTGCGTAGGCACTTAAATATAAGTAACTTGAGTATTTTCAGCTCCCACTGAAGTCCAGTAATTATTGAGGTCCCTTATTCAGGAAGGTGGCTTAAGCCGGTGTTTAAATGCCACTGAAGTCAGTGGGACTTAAGCACATGCTTAAGTGCTTTCCTGAATCGTAAGTTATTAAGGCCGAGATTCTCTGAATACCTTATTCTGCAGGTAGTTCTGTTGAAGTCCAGTCAATGTTAGTATTGATGGCAGACTCTGGTCCTCAATTGTTTTTTGGAAGCCAGTGGAAGTTCAGGACCTCTGAAAATCATTCTACTATTTTTAGGTACCTAAATTTATGTCTCCTGGTTGAAAATATTGGTGTCAAATCTTCATACTTCTGCAAAATTGATTCTGCTATTACATATATTTGAAATAAGAGCTAACAAAACATAGCTGAAAACTACATATTGATCACATTCTTCTGTATAAGCAATGTGGCAATTTTCAAATTAAGTCATAATAGCAAGGCAATCCCTATCTTATTTGTATCCTTCTAAATGTACTGTTGACTGGTGGTGTTTCCATCAGATAACAGCTTCTCTCTCTCAAGGCAATGTGCAATCAAGAGAACAACACTTGTAAGAGACAGATCAATTATTTGAGACATACATTACTACAGTGGTGCTAGTATCTTTTCAAGAACACAGGATCATAAATCTCTGAAAATCCTAGCACTACTGTGATATTTCTGTTGAAAGTGATAGTCAAGGTTAAAGTTACCAATTAAACTTTAATACACAGGCTTTAAAAATTGCCTAGTCTAGTACGTGTTCGAGAGGTCTGATGTGTTTTGCTCCCCACAGTGTTGTGATACTGAAACATGGGCCATATTTTTAACAAAGATGATATTTGCTGTTTTTCAGTAGCATGTCCTTGCAATGTCCAAATATTAGTTGATATCAGCAATAGGTACTCTATGTAATCATCGCTCTTTTTAGGCAAATCCTCTGCCGTAGCCTGCTTCTGTTCTGTGTTTGGCTATTTTAAAAATAACAGATGTCTATGGTAGGTCCCAACCTAATAAAAACTGAGTTGTCTTTGGAGTGTAAGGACCAAATTCTGTTCCGGGTTACACTATGCAATCCCCGGTGACAGGGATTTAAATCAATTAAAAGGTTGGAGGGGAGACTCTGGGCAGTATATGGCCCCCAGGAAGTAGCAACAAGTGTGAAGGCATTGGAATTTTCACCTGGCTTAAAGTAATTCTGCTTCTTTTTCTGGCAAAGCTCTTACTTTGGTGAAGATCCCTATCCCCAGCTGTCCTACCCTATAAACAATAAATGGATAGTGTCTGTTTTTCTCTTCAGAGATTATGTGGTTGCATTTGGCAGATTTCTTTTAGAGTTAAAGATATTCACTTGTCACTCTTTCTGCTGCATAAGAGGAAAGGATAAGAGACAGGGGGCCAGAGGGGCAACAGATAAGAAAGAGGAGAAGCTGGTAGTGGCTAGAAGAGCCAGCAGAAAGGGAGTGTACCTAGACCTGTGCAAAAGAAAAGCAAACTGAAAAGCAAAAACATATGGTCTACTATTTGATTCTTTCCCCATGCTCTGTGGCTTCCCCATCTGGGTCCAGTTGAGGATGGCCTTCACAGTGGTCTATGCACTGGTTTTTATGGGTGCCAGGCTTGGGACAACCATTCTCTCCATTACACTGCAGTTAACAAAATGGGTGTGCTTGTGTGTATGTGTTGCTGTCATATTTATGCATATCTATAAAGCAAGCAAGAATTTGGGTCCAGTGTTTGAATTTTCTTTATAATACAAAAGATTAAATGAAAGTTTGTAGGAAAGGGGATTTAAGATGTGATTTAGGTTTGAAGGAAACTTTGCCTGGAATGGGAAATCTGAAATAACTCTAATTTTTTGCATTCTGAAGAGGGATCCTGCAAACCCTTATGCACATGTTTTACTTTAAGCATGTGCATTAGCTGACTTAATGGACAGTAGGACTATTGACATGCTTCAAGTTGAGCATGTGGATGAGGATTTGTATGGCTCAGGGCTTGTTTTGATAAAAACATGCACTGTGCTGAACATCTATAATGTGTTTTTGTTAATAAGGAAAAATTGTCATAAATAGCTTGCCCTCCCAATATTTGTAAAAACACAGTTATTCTCTTTGATATAGCACTGGTATATTGCAAGTTTGTTGGCTGTCCCTTTTTATTTCCTGGTATAAATAGAGCTAAAAGGTAATGGATTCACTGTTGAGTGTTTTTAAACTAGGTTCACCCTAAACCTTTATGCTAATAAAAATATTGGGACTTTAATTTCAAAACCTGTAAAAAACATATTTCATGTCAGTAGGATAAACTTGGCAAAAATGGGAACACTAGAAGCCTGTACTTCAGATTTGTTTCAGAGAAACTTGAAATCTGATCTGTGAAAGAATGCTATGGGAAACATGTTCTGACTTTTAAAATAGCTGATTTTCTTGTAAGCATGGATTAAATCTTGGAAAACAACCTTAGTTTTGGATTGGGGGCAAAATGAAGATACGTATCTCACGTTAATGGCAAGAAAACCTAAAGAATTCACTGTAACATTTCATCTGATTTCCAAATATTTTACAAAATTGTGTATGTGTGTATGTATCTGGTCAATGTCTGGTCTATACATGCTTTGCAAAATTAGTCTTTAATACTGATTATACACCATTAATAAAGGAAAGGAACTGAAGGAAAGTGTGAGGTTATTGCTTGAAGAACATACATTTTGGACTGTGCAATGGGAAATAAAGTAGCAAAGATATGGTTTTTTAAATAATAAGATATAGCGGGAGGTTGGTTAGGGCATGCTTCATGGTATTTATGCACATTAGACTGTGAAATCTCATAACCCAGGTCTGGTATTGTAATTCCCTATGTTAGTTAAATATAAGCATTGAAAAGAAATATTCATCTATTTTTATATATTATAGTGAATGTATATTTTTCATATTAGAAAAGTAGGAAATATTGCAATATATTTTGAATGATGTTTTCCTTTCCCAAGTATATGTCATAAGCATACTACAGTGTTTGGTACCATGTTTCAACATAATGGGACATATTTTGCCCTGTGATATATATGTCTGACTTTGATTCATTTCATTGGGGGCCTCACCCAGCATGGTATATCTAAGAGTAAAATCTGTCTTATTCAAATGTTTAGATGTCCTGACTTAACTGTAACCTCTTGCTAAGCATTGACACAATTGTTACATGCATTGAATTGCAGCTACAGCTGCATTCTATTTAACTATCACTTTTCATTACAAATACTAAATTTCTGCATATCTGATACTCTCGTCTGCGGGACCTATCTAGGCAAAAATGTGCAAGCCCTTGAAGGCTCTGGATGATTGCTGAATACAGACTTTTGCCATTTACCCACAAACACAACACATCCCATTACAAGAAATTAGCTTATTTCAAACAGAATATCATTTGCAATCAAGAGGTCTCATAGGACAGTGGTTCTGAACCAGGGGTATGCAGAGGTCTTCCAGGGGGGTACATCAACTCATCTAGATATTTGCCTAGTTTTACAACACACTACCAAAAAACCCACTTGCGAAGTCAGTACAAACTAAAATTCCATACAGACTGAGTTGTTTATACTGGTCTATATACTATACACTGAAATGTAAGTACAATATTTATATTCCAATTGATTTGTTTTATAATTATATGGTAAAAATGAGAAAGCAATTTTTCAGAATAGTGTGCTGTGACATTTTTGTATTTTTAGGTCCAATTTTGTAAGCAAGTAGTTTTTAAGTGAGGTGAAACTTGGGGGTACATAAAACAAATCAGACTCCTGAAAGGGGTACAGTAGTCTGGAAAGGTTGAGAGCCACTGTCACAGGACACCAAGCACAGGATCTTAGCAAACAGCATCCAATAGCAAATAGCCATAACTGAAGACAAACACCCACTTCAGTCTGTGGTGGCAAGAAGATTATGATCCAGCCTGTCAGACTCAGATTTATCCATAGTGATCTACACATTTATGACCTCTGGGTTTGATTGTTGCAACTCATTACAGATAGAAATGAAGCCATATACCCTGGAAAAGCTTTAACTGGTACAAAACCTGTCTGGTTATTAACCTGGGTCATTGTGAACATGTTACCATCATGCTCCCCACAGAATATAGAATCCAGTTCAAGGTCTCCGTACTGATATTCAAAGCCCTGCAAAGCCACAATGGGGACTAAAACCATCTATCTTACTCCCCTATGCACTCGGCACTCCCCATGCCCAGAACAAATGGGTGGGGAAGGGCAGGGATCTGGTGGAACTTTAGCTTGCTCCATCTTCCCAACACTGGCCAGGTTAGCTGTTGTGGTAGGGTTGTGATTTGCTGCTGCAATAAACCAGCAATAAATTACAAGTCTCTCTTCCCCTAAGCAAAGGGAAAGCAGCAAGGAAATTGTATGTTAGAGGGTGGCTATATATTATGCCTCAGACGGCCTTGGGTGTGCCCCCCAAAAACTGAAGTAGTCACACAAGACGCAGATAGGTGCTTGTTTTATCTTGTTTTATTATTTAAACCTCAAGAAAGCCTAAGGGCCAGATTCCAATCTCTGTTGCGCTGATATAACTATACAGTAACATAACTAAAGCCTTCTATATGCCATTATACCAGTGATCAGAGACTGGCCATAAGAGTAATAGCTGGGCTTAGCATCCTTACTGAAGACTGATGGATTCTTCACCACGATGAATTTCTGTGGATCGCAGTGTGAGAATAATTGCTGTAGAAATCTGAGGCATTTTTTTTAATGTTTTAAATTGTCTCAACAAATTAGATTGGGTCATGAATATGGATACTACTTTTTAAATGTATAGACCTTTTAATAATGAATTTTATGTTCTTAATGTTGTTGAAATGCTGTATTAGATAATTTGGACTTTCAAAGCACCATACCAGAAGTATAATATTAAAAGACTATGCTACTAATTAGACGTGCTGCTAAAACAAATTGCTGAATGAGACTAGTAGTTCAAACATACTGTGTAGGTCTGATAATAAACAAAACCTTACTGCCAAAATATTACCAATCCAAACAGGGGAGACTAGAATAACAGGCATCTTAAAAACAACCATTTTACTTTATTTATAGCATGGTAAACACAGAATAAAGTTAGGGTTACATGTTGCGGCAAAATGTACCACAAGGGTGTGTTCTGTAAAATGCTCTAACTGCCCCGTGTAGACCCTGCTGTCAAAAACAGTGATACTCAGACTGAGGCTTGCGAGCCGCAGTGGCCCTACAATGTGTCTCCTGCAGCTCTTTGCAGTAACCAATCAGGATGCTTTTACTATGTTATTAACCAGTTGAAGTTGATAAAATAATACTTGGTTAGGCATTTTGCTGTGAGAATATATATTTACTGTTTAAATAAGAATATATTGTACCATAGTAAAAGAAACAATGAATTCATACTACTGTGCCTGTTTTGGGTAATGTTGATCGCTAATTTGGCTCCTGAACCACTGAGGTCTTAGTATCACTGTTCTAAAAGCTACCTAGTTCCCTTTAATGTAGTCCCAAACTCGGACTACGTTAATGCAAATGAGGTACCTTTTAGAGCTGAGCAGTTAGACTGCCACATGTTAGAGCACACCTTTAGTGCACTGTGCCAGCACTGTGAAGACAAGACCTTAGAAAGTGCTGAAAGTATTCTCAAGGCCATTGTAGAGACTTGAAGGTATTCTTAAACTTCTACTATTTTTGGAAGAGTAGGCTGCCTAATAATTAGCAGCTATGATAAAAACAGAACACATACATTTGCATATTTTACAAATATTATTTGTAGATATTATTTGTAGATATTTGGAGATTTTTTCACACTACGTAGCTTTAGACTTGCTAAGTCTTCACTAAAATGTTTCATTGTAATAGATTAAACTATTAAAACTGAAAAGGGCTTTGATGACACGCATTTAAGAAATTTGTTTAACTTTTATGCTTTATCCTATATACAACATTATTCAACTTCACTGTAATATTTCTATTGACAAATCTAACAATACATTTTGTATGCATGGGTAGAACATCACAAGTAGGTTGCAATTATACATAAGGAAATACTGAATGCTTTTGTATTCCATAGGTAATATGGAACATAATTATATTGTTGGTTTAATTTTCTAGGCAGTGATTTTCCTGAAAAGCTGTCTGGAAGTAACACAGGAAAAAGTTTGCAGAATATCTAATTTTATTGAGGGGGAAAAAATCAATCCCAGTGTTAGTCAATTGTTGTTCCTTATTTTGCTCTAGGGCATTAAACTCTCTGCTCTGGTGCTCCTAGATCTGGCCATTCAGGTGTAACTTTACCAGAACATAGTAAGGTCAGCTGTCTTCTGACACATTTGTGTGTAATGTGGGTGGGGTAAAATGGCTCTACAACTGTTTTAGTGAATTGTTACAGCCCCATTTCATTGAATGCTGTAGCATAAATAGATTCCCCAAAACGATTCTGTAAGAGTGGTGTCTCTCACACACTGCAAACAAAGGAGGAGTTAGGATGTGTACCACCCCTAAGCATGCTGAACTCATCTGGTAAAAAAGTATATGCTGTCCTACCCAATTAAATATTGAGCTAGATGGCTGTTAACCTATATTGTGGTTTCTCACCTCAGGGTTTAATACCACTGCTACTTTTGCTGTAGCACTAATGCTAAGTGTAGATATTTCCTCTTCCCAGAATAATGTATCATGATGGCACAAGAACCAACTTGCCGAATGCCAAGATATTTTCCAGTAACTCATATCCAAAGGCAAAAACAAGTTTTTTCTCCATGTGAAGTGTTTCAGTCTGGGTTTCTTGTCCTTTATTTGGGTTAATGTGTTTTTAATAAAAATTGTTTTGAAATTCGTGGTAGGGTGGGATGTCATTTACCTGAGCACAGTGGATACATTTTATTTCATATATTTGCATAGCTCCCATTTACATTTATGTATCTGTCATAGGCATTTTCAATGTGCCTGTTGCTTTAGTATCTAAGCAGCGATCTAGCATTAAGAGCAGAACATAGCGGCTAGGGTTCATCCTTTTCTTTTAATTAAACGTCAGAAGACCCAGATGCCAAAAGATGAAACATATTTATTTAGTCAAACTCTTTCATTTTTCTCTGGTTAGATTGCAAGATTAGGCTGCAGGTGGGTAATTAATTTTCTCTAACTTTTTAGATGTACTCCTTGGAGCTGTTACTTTGCTTTGGTTGACTAACAGATTTTAGTTTCCTCCCACTGAATACGGTGTTTACTCCATGTTCAGCATTTTTAATGTACGCCAAGGTCAAAGTTTTGCTAAACCCTTCTTTTAGGTCCATAAGCACACTATATTAACATAGATTATTCAGTGCAAAATGTGATATCTGAAAGGGAGTTGGCACACAGAAGGGAGTGGGGGGAAGAGATTAAAGTGTAACAGGCACAAATGGACATACAAGTCTAATCTATGAAAACCATAGGATACTGCTTTTCAAAGAACAATACACACACATAAAAATGCAAGTGTACAAATTAAAGATGTCCCAGAGTTGCTTTTATTCAGTATTAGAGAGACAAGGTGGGTGAGGTAATATCTTTTACTGGATCGACTTCTGTTGGTGAAAGAGACAAGCTTTCCAGCTTACACAGAGCTCTTCTTCACCGTTGAGAAATGTACTGGGAGTGTTACAGCTAAATACAAGCAAAAGTCATTAACACATATTTCAAGGGACCAATCAAGGTGAAGTTGCCTATTAACACCTCTCCAGTCACTGGAGTCAGGGGAGCTTGGGAGGGTTTTTAAGTGGGTTATAGATGGTTGTAATAAGCATAAATCCAGTGTCTCTATTCAGTCCTTGATTTTTAGTAGCTAGCCATGTCATGAATTTAAGATATGAATTTAATTAGTGTTGTCAGCTGGCAAGTAGAAGAGAATGGCATGTCAGCAAAACTGTTATTTACAGGGACTTGTAAATCTCCCATTAATTTGCAAGGGCAGAATTGCCCTTACCTGTATATTTCCATGTTTGTTTTTAATTGTCAAAGTTCTATCATTCTCAGAAAGCAAAACAGAGATAATAAGGGAATGAATTATAATAATCATAAAAAGTCACTGAATTTTAATATTACTCAAAAGGGTATGGATTTTTTGTGATTCATTCATTTAATTTGATCACTACTGAGAGTAATGCTTACACAAAGAATTTAGGAAACGTAAAAATTTCTAAGGGCTAAATGTTCCCCTTCTGTGTGAGAAGAAATACTGCTAAAACTCATTGAGGAGAATTTTGCAGAATTGCTGCTGCACCCTGCCCTCATCAGGGGAAGGTTTTGTGGCCATGTCTCAGGGAAAGGAAATGGCCTTCAAACCTGGGAACCTGCTGAGAAATTGAGATGATTCTCAATAGAGAGCTTGATCTATACATCTTTTTGGGCTTCCTGCTACCCATGCTTGTTGCACTAATACTCCTGCACTGAGTCTACCTTTGAAGCTACTAGGTTTTGAAGGAAGCATGCCATACAAGATAGTTACCCCCTATGTCAAGCATGGCAAAGATCCCACAAATCCATGGATTCCTAGCTGACTGGTGTTTGCCCAAAAAGGCTTTTGTAGGTAATAGGGGGCATGTTGTAGAAACACCAGTTGCCTTTCTGGTAAATTTGGAGTTTTTCTGTCTTTACAACATCATTTTGTTTCTAGAGAAGTTACCAGTTCTGCCAGTATTCCTTATTTTAGTTATAGGGAATTGCTCTAAAACTGGAAATAACTTGGTAAGGCACCTAATATACCTACCTCTCAGAGTGGGGAGACTGATTTGTTAAAATGAATAGTGTAGTGTAACTGATAATTGTTATGTAGTGTTTTTACTTTTCACATTCTTAATCAAATTTACTTATTTTAAAAAATATTTGGGATTCATTACCTTTATATTAGGACACATTACATTTACATGGCTATTCCTTCTGGTAGATGAACCCATAATGCTGTTAAGTGAGGCCTAATTTCCGTTGCATGATAGAAATATGGTAGACTGTGTAACAGCATTATTGGTAACTAATTTCCCCTTCCAAGGCACATTATCTGTTACCAAAAGAAAGAAACTAATTTCTGTACAGGTGCTAAATATGTAAACTGAAAACAACTATCAGAGGGTATTAACTTTGTGGTCTGTGTAAAAGGAACTTGGTGCTTTCAGTTCAGATCATGGTGGATAAATATCCATGTCACAAGAAGTACCATCATAATAGTCAAGGCCTGAAAAATGTACCTGATGCTTATTAGCTCGTGTCTTTCTCTTCCTTCCTTGGACCTCCTTTCCTTTCCTTTCCTTTCCTGGCTGCACTCCATATTTTCTGTCCTGTTTTGCTATAGTATATTAGGATGCATCATTTTCTGGCTTAGTTTCTGTCTCTCTCCCTTCACTCCCTTATGTCCATTCCATTCCATTCCTTTCCTTACGTTCTTTTATTCCTCCCCTATCTTTTTGTTTCTCCTTTTTTCTTTCTTTTCTCCCCCATAATTTGTGTAAAACTGATTCTTTCTTAGTACCATACGTCTCAATTTCTATATAGACCCATCATACACACTCTCAAACACCTCCACTTATGTACTACTTAGTTGGAAAGTGTACAAGATACCCCTAACAGCTAGAAGACTGTTAGCCAGAGGTTGATATGGAAAGTAGTGGGTGCTCTAATGTTCAGGGGCAATGCCCAGGTTAGAAATCTGTAATCTTCTGACATCCACTCTTCTGGCTGCTGGGATTCCTACTAGGATGCTATCAATGGGCCTTTTTAAGGGGATCCATCTTTCAGACTAGCTATTGAGTAGTAGCTGTCTCAGTATTGCCAAGCACAAGCATTCAAAAGTTACAAGTCAGCCCTCTTCCCTCCCCCACCCCCAAAATGCTATTGAAATAAAAATGAGATTTTAAAAATTATGCATTTGGTTTTTTTATTTGCCTTTTGGTTTTTGAGCTTTTGGGGTTCACATATTCAAGCTTGTCTCTTTAACTGTAAGGGCTAGTTCCTTAGTACTTAGAATTATTTCTCCCTCTTTTTTTCTTAAAGCTGGAGCTTTAAGAAAAACACTAAATACAGACTTTCATAATAAAAGCATGAGAGCTGGCAATACTGCAGGGTTGGATAAGTGTGAAGACCTGTGAGGAGCCTCATGGCTGTTGCAAAGGATGTCCATATTTCACCTGCTCTCTTCAGATACGTTTCTGAAATCGTGGGAGTGCATTCACTTCTCCACTCCTTTCCCGGCCTCAGGTTTTGATGACTTCTCCCCGGTGAATAGCCTCAATGTCTACCCCTACTGCTGCTCCAGAGCTTTCCCAAGCAGGAGTAGAGCGAAATCGACCTGTTTCTTCTTTCAGTAGAGTCACTGATTTGAATGTACGTGAGGATGGATTAATGAACCCTTTTATCCCTTCAGGATGGTACCTTCAGGTTAATGCTGGGGCACATTTGCAGGGAGGTGTGGGGAAACTAGTACAGCTGTAGCCAGACTTTGCTCTCCAGCTCTGTCATAAGTGTTTAACTTTTTCTTAATCTTTAACACACAGCGCTGAATTAAATAGTAACTTCATTATCATTGAGAACACCGCCCTGTTTTCACTAATCTTTTGGGTTATTCTTTAACCAGCCCATGTGGGGGAGGGAAGCATTTGGAATTGCCATTCTGTTAGTTCAGGTGGTAAACCTGAAAGTCTAAAGCTGTTTTTGAATTGCTTCCCCAGTTGAATTTGATGGCAGCAAATTGTATGAAGTATGATATATCAACAAAGCCTTCATAGGTAGATGACAGCATTCCTTCCAGAATGACATGTGACCTCGGCCAGTGACGGTTTGCTTGAAAATTTACTGATCATTACAGTATGATTTATGATTACAGCACAGCAATTGCCTTGGATTCACACCATACGGTCTCCGTTCCACAGCTTTAACGCTTGTCCACTGTAGGACTCTGGGCTTTTGCTTTAGCAGAACATTGAGTTAAATGAAGAGAAGGTAGAAAGACTGAAAAGGAAAAAGATCCCATAATCTAAAGATTTAAATCCAGCACTGATTCTGTGCACCTATGTTGCATATGCTACTGTCTACTTCCAGTGGTGTTGATTTTAATACATAAAGCCCTACATGGTCTAGATCAAGAAAAGTAAGAGACATCCAATGATCAGCTGAGGTATTCTTGCTGATAAATTCCTTGATTTGAACTCAGGGCCACTTGAGGGGAGGAGTGTTCTTGATGGAAAGACCTCTGGAGATAACTGCCCTTGTTGGACTGCTGGAGTCAGTATGTTGTCCTTCAAGGCATGGTTAATGTTCCCTCTGATTTACCTAATGTTTGCTTGAAAGAGGGTAAACTGTAGTTTCTATTTTATTCTCCATAGGGTTTGAGTGGTTGATGGTGACTTTATCTTGTAAATTTCCATCTGTACAGTTCAAGGGTATGCCTTTATACTGCTTATTGTTGATTTGTTATGTATTTTTATCTTAATTTTCTGTTCTTCGAATGGCTCTGCATATACCCATTTATGAGTACTGGACCACATTGTGACGCTTTATGGTAGAACTTCTAGCAGTGTCCCTTCAGCATCATGATACACTGAAGGCGAGGGTATGAAGCGGGCAGAGCTCCCTCACCACCTCAGTTTCTTCCATGGTTGGATGGATGTGACTGCTCTTTGGAGTTGGAGTTTCTTTCTGCTTGGAAATAGTTAGTGTTAGCCCATTTATTATAGTTAGTGAATTAATAGTTAACAGTTCCAGATTACGGTGGAACTGAAGAAACAGAGGAAGCCAGGATTCAAGAAATGCACTTCCTGTCTGGCTGTCTTCCTGGCATCTGATGACTTAGTGTGGTGCCTCAAGTGCCTGGGAGAAGGACAGTTGCTTTCTGGGTGTTCAATCTGCCAGACCTTTACTCCCAGACCCTGTAAGGACAGGGAGACTTGTTTGCAGATTTTTCTGCTAAAGGAAGCCTTTGAGACTAGACCCTCTGGACCGATCAGTCCTCAGATCCTAGGTCTAAGACGTCAGTCTCTGCCCCAGTGACTACCAGAGCCAACGAACTGCAGGGTCCCCAGAAGTCGTAATCCCTGTCAAGGTTGGATTCCGTTCCCACAGCTCCCTCAGTCAAGCCCCTGAGGTTACAGATGCCTGAACTGAGGGCCATCTGCTTTGGTTCTGGAAGAGAAGTCAAGGGACAGTTTCGCTACCCTTACCAGTGCCCCCAGTAATCCAACTCTGTCAGAACCCCTGCTGCTGCAGGACCAGGGCTGGTCCCGACTTCCACTTGCAGATTGAGGAAGATGGAATTGATCACTGTGTCAGAATCTGCGCTTTAGTTGGGGATTGGTCCTGCTTTGAGCAGGGGGTTGGACTAGATGACCTCCTGAGGTCCCTTCCAACCCTGATATTCTATGATTCTAGCACCTTCGATTCTGCCTGTTGAGCTGCCAAAGAAGAAGAAGGTATAGAGAAAAAACGGCCACTCTTAGCAATGCCAGTTCCTGTGCATCAGAGCTGTTGCATCTGCATTATTTGGAGAGGACTGCTGTGGTTCTGAAGTGGAGATCTGTTCCACTCATCTATAGTAGCAAGGGAGATGGATTCGTGTTTAATGTTGGATCTGAGGTTGTCCATGTTGTCAGATCCTTTGTTGATTACTGGATCGGTTCCAATTACATCCACAGTTGCAGAGAGCTCTGAAACCGTAATAGCCCAGGTTCACCTTTCAGCTCTGATTGAGTTGTCAGTTCTCAATGGGAAGCATAGGGTTTCCAAAAGAAGGCATGTTTCCCCAGTTTCAAGATCTTCTTCCTCGTTCCCCGTTAGGAAGAAGAGACTAGAAGACGCTGCTGGACTTACTCCGGAGTATCCTGTTTCCTCCTTCTAGGACCCCTACAGAGTCTCCAAGATCTGGTTCTTCCTGCAAGGATGTTCCACAGTTCCACAGTTAGGTGGATTGTATAGAGTCCTCTTTAAATCTTCCGGCAGTGCCTGTAGAAGAGTCTTCTCACCCAGTATTTGATATCCTTGGTGCTGCTTCGAGAAGTAGAATATCCCTATCCAAAGTTTATGGGTTTGGTGTATCCATCATGATGTTTATCTTGTGGCCCCTATATCTAGTAGGGGAAAACGAGGAAGTCATGGATCATCTGAGCCAAGAGAGCTCCCAAATGCATGCATGATCCGTAAAAGATCAGTTGGTTCAAACTATCTCTAGCTAGGATTGACCATATGTAGACTTGTTCACAACAAGGTTCAGCAAAAAGTGTCACTTTTCTATTGCAGAGTAAGCAGGGACAGTCAATTCCTTTCAGTTGCCTCCTTTCTGTACTGAGGGAAAAGCTTGATGTATGCTTTCCCTCCTTTTCCCTTGATCCAGAAGGTAGTGAGAAAGATATGTCATGATAGGGCAAGAATGATTCTCATTTCCCTGGCTTGGCTACATCAACCGTTGTTTACTGATCTCCTTCAAATGTCTGGTGGAGTCTTTGTGTCCTTTTTGGTCCCCAGATCTACCCCATCAGAAGGTCAGGATCATTCATCAGGACCCACAGTCTCATCATCTGATGTTATGGGCAATTGGACTTTGACTCTGTCTGCTCTTGAGCAGTCTAGCAAACAGTTCACTAGAAGCGGATACAGTTTAAAGTAGACCATATTTCAGACTTGGATGAAGGGAAGATCTGATTTCCCAGTGTTTGCTTCCATTCCTTGTGTTCTAGAATATCTAATGTACATTACTTTGTTGGTGTATTGTGTGCAATATTCAGTTACAGTTGCTGCCATGTACATAAGGCAAAATCCATCTAGATCAGAATGGGTCCCATTGTGTGTAAGATAACAGCTATCAGGTATGTGGTGAAGGGCATGTATATCAAAGTCAGGGTGGAGGCCACAGTAAAAGGTTGTTGAAGAGGCAGATGATAATATAATTCATAAATGAAGCGTTCAGAAACATTACTGAAAAGTCCAGTGTACAAATAAAACCAGTTCTGTCATTTAGAATGTCTTAGATTTTATAAATATTTGCTCGAATCCTGTCCACTTTGTCAGGGTTCTCCCACCTTTTTTCCGTCCTATGTTACGGCTATAACCCTTTCTCAATGGAGCTTGCTGGACACACAGAATATATTACTTATGAGACTGTGTTTACATCAACTGCCCATTAAATCTTTTATTGGAAAGGTAGATGCTATTGTTAAGCACTGAGTGCAAAAGAGAAGAACTTAAACTCCTTCCACTACTTAGCTTTGTAATTTGTTCTCTATAAACCATCAGTGGATATATCTTCTGTAATATATATGTGTGTGTGCATTTGTGTAAATGTTATAAATTGTAATTAAAAGCAAAACTAGTCAGAGAGCCCAAATACCATAAAACTGCATTTTTAAAGATTTCATTGTGCACAGTTAGTTAGCCCACCCCTCCATGAGTACTATTTAAATATATGCGCAGTGCTGTCCACATTATGATTAACCACCTGTTTTGCTGAACTGACATATTGGAAAGCACGGCCTTCTCCCATTGTCATGCTTTTAATATATTTTGAGTCACACTGCACATGAGCCCTGCCTGTCATATTCTTGTTGTTACACATTTTGGAAGCCACTCCTTATTATCATTATGCTTGTCTCAAAGCAAATAATCAACTTCCATCCAAAAGCATCCATTGCCTGAGTGTACCAGGACATTACGCTCAACAATGTATACAAGTTTAGGCTATATACAAGACCTGCAGCCTTGTACAGCTCATGGTATTCAATGTCTTGTTTTCCACAGTGAAGTCTTCCATTCATGTTCTCAAGATCCTGTCTGCCAAAGCGAAGCTTCTTTCCCCTTTCATTATATACCATACTTTTCTTTAAAATGTACGTGTAAGTGAACAGCCCACAGAATATACTACCCAAAATATAGGCAGGTGCTCTGGAATATCTGCTTAGTAACTCATCCACGCTTCATTCCCACTTCTGTTGCCAAGTCTTGCGTTACTGATCATCCACAACTCTGTCTGCTCTTGCCCTCATGACTCATCCTTTAATTGTTTGAATTTTGTCTGTCCAGTTTAAGCTGTGAGCTCCTCAGGGCAGGTACCTGCTTAAACAAAAGCGTTTGTAAAGTTCTGCACCCCATGCCAGTATATTAGAAGGAATAACAGTCAATATAACACCTTCTGTTCGGCATCTAATAAATGCCATTTTGTGCTTTTATATGCTATAGCATCTCAATAAACCATATTTGTTAGTTCACATACCAAATAAGTCTCCTTGTTTCTTAGCAAAGATTTAATAGCAGAAGTTTTTAGTGAAGGCTTATATTTCTAATACATCATTATTTGTAAAACTATACTATAGTACATTTACCAGTACAATATAAATAATTTAAGTTTCTTTGCAGTTGTCAAAGTAAATAAACAAAGTGCATGTTTTGTGGTATTGTTCTCTTTTTCATTTGTGTGTTCTTGTTAACTCCCAACAGTTAGTAATTTCCACTGTTAGTTTAAAGTACTGAGATTCTTCAACATTTAGACATGACCCTGAAAACCCTTACTTAAGACTCATTCAAGTCACTTGAAGTAAGAAATAGTTGTTTGAATGCGCGTTTGAAATGAAATATGTACAATGAAATTATTCTTAATGCCTATTGAAAGAGGAAATTCCATGAAAGCGAAGTCCTAGCCAATCAGAGAAGAAAATCTATGTACTGTCTAATGTCTCCACCTTTCATACCATGCTCATCATTGTAATATTTGAATGCCTAGGAGCATTATCATTACCACAGCACGAAGGCGTGCATGTTACCTAGTTTTTCTCCTCTTTCTCTTGAAGCCAACCAGTATTGTATTAGGATTAACTGGGAAGTCAAAATATAGAAGAGGAATATTAAGATTCCAAGTACACAAATGTTGAGTATAGACTGTCCACCTAAGTTGCAATTTTGCATGGGTTTTCTATTGCTTTAACTTCTCTTTCTTCCTCTACACTCCACATTTATCCATATGAGCCATCTGTGTCATCAGTGATTAGGCTGTCCAACCTAGATTCTCAAAAGTAAGTGCGCTAATGTTAGATTCCTATTGGCCAGATCTACAGAAGTTTTCAGCAAATGCAATAGGGGTTGCTTCATTTCCCCCCACCCTCTTAAAAATAAATAAATAAAAAACTCCAAAAAATCTTTACCTGTGCTGAGACTTTTTTAATCTAGGAAATTTCACCTTGGAAGGGACTTATCTTGATGTTTTATAAATCCTAAAGTAATGTGTTGATGCAAACTAAAAGCTAAAATCAATGCTTGAAATCCCCAGAGTTTCTATGTGTATTCTAACTTTGGCTAAAAAATAGGGTGTATTCTTATGACAAGATATGCTCATCAGGATAAGGGTATGCACTGTACTCAGTTCTGTAAACCGAAGATACAATCTCTGCAAACTTGTTTGTACATGCAAGATAGCAAAAGGGCTTCTTGAGGTTGTAAAGTTTTCCATTTCTGATAAAGACATGAATGCTAATCAACCTGTGTTAGTAGAGAATTTTTCCCCTCACAGCTTGAGCTTTAGTTGCTTGCTGATGTATTTTTTCAGAAGTTGCTACCCAAAGTATAGCTGATGCAGTAAATGGTAACAAGTAGAAAATCAGTCATTACGAAAGTCCCAAGTTCCACAATTAGGGAGGATAAACTAGGAAGAGATTGACGGGGGACCTAGAGTGCTGCTTCAGGGAGGAATTTAAAGCACTACTGTACTAGGAAGTGTTGAAGGAGAACTGGAGTGAGTAAATTAAAGTTGAATCAGAATGTCACTGGGAATAGATTTAGGATTGCAAAGAATTTGAATTTCCGTAGTAGATTTATCTGTCCTGGGGGATGGAACTTTAAAAGCTTTTATCTGTGTGGAAGTGGAGGGAAGAGAAATGTAAATATTTTTCAATTAGGTTTTGGAGCTATGTTGTAAATTTGTCAGCTGAGGTGGGGGAATGGGATGGTGCAGCTCCCCCGCCCCCATATCCCACTAGAGTATTCTGTGCTCAGTCAAGAGAGCAATGCGGTGGTACAAGGAGAACCTTGCCAGGGAATCTTCTGTCTAAATGCCTCCATGAGTGGAACTTTAAACAGTTAATGGAGGAGAGCAGGAGCTGAATGTTAAATATGCAAGAAGCCAGATTTAGCAAATTTGTAGATTGAAAGGAACCATAATGAATGTAGGGCCAAGTGAAGAAGAACATGTAGTAAATGATACAGTGGAAGGATAATTAATCAGAAGCAGAACAAAAAGAGGTAGATTCAAAACTGATTCTTTAGGAATTGTCAGTATTTCTGTTGAAAAGGCATCTTGCCTGGACATAGTGTGAGGTTATGAAAAGTGTCTTACACATTTTTAAACTCTTCAAGATATGCAGAAACAGTGACATTTGGAATCGAGAGAACCAAACATCCATTTAATGCATTGTCTTTCTGATGCAGGAACAACCATGTCATCAGTAGTTTTATCCAACTTTAATTATATTCCTTAAATCCCCATTCTGTTCTGAAAAGTACCCTTAAAAGATGGTGTTAGGATGTTCCATCTGTATTGGCTCAGCATCATTAATCAGTACAGTGTAAACAGAAGTAACATGTAGTAAGAACATATTTTTGTCACAGAAGTCAGCAGCCATGACTCTGAAGAGTCATCATCAGATCTGTGGAGTACAATAAGTACTGTTTTTGCATAGTCACCTTTCAGAATAGAATTGGCCATTAAATATCCTTTTCAAATTGGATTACTGCACTTTAATAATAGTGACTGGGTAGTTGGCCTTAGAGAGATTATTGACTTTTTTTGTTTTTTTAAGTGTCTCAGAGCCATCAAATTGAGAACATAGCTGTTTGCTGTATTCCCATGCTTCTCTTGTTACCCTCATCATCCCATCTGCTTTCCCTCCATTGTTGTTGTTATGCTCACTTGTTGCTTTTTAAAAATCTTAAATTAGATTGAGAGCCCTATAGGGCAGGGGCCATGATTTTGTGTGTGCTTGTACAGTCCCCACCACAACTGGGTCTTTGGGAGCTCCTATAATTCAAGTGGTGGTGCTGATTTGAAAATCAAAAGCTTAAACTCACAGATTTAGCTAAATTCTGGCGCTTGGTTCCCAGTATATCATTATGTTGGATCTTCTACATGATGAGTAAAAGAAAAGGAGTACTTGTGGCACCTTAGAGACTAACAAATTTATTTGAGCATAAGCTTTCGTGAGCTACAGCTCACTTCATCGGTTGCATTTTACATGATGAGTGATATTCTGAGTCACATTTCTGACACTTAACCTGAATAGTTACATACTTACAAAATATTGGAATGGGCTTCTCTCCCTAATTAGTTGGTTTGTAGGTGGATGTGGTTTGAGAGAGTTACCCACCTGGGGGACTAGGATTGAAACAAAGTGGTCTGGTGGGAGGCAAAGCAGCCTGTCTTCAGCTCCAGGGGAGGCAGGTGCTGCTGAGCTAGGGCTCTGGCTGAGTTATTTATTTTATTTTTTTTAAAGAATGTGGTCTTACCTCATTCTTTCAGATACACTTGATGGTATAATATTAAGCACTTGATCCAAAGTGCATTGAAGTCTACAGAATTCATTCTATTTCTTAAATGGCCTTTGGATCAAACCCCAAATATTTGGATGATTCCAGAAAATTCATGAAACAGTCTCCAACCATAAAGAAGGGATCATGAGACAATCACTGTCAACCCAATCCTCTTTCTGATCCTCAAGATTCAAATTAACTTGCACTGAATTTTTTCAGTGCAAACAGAGCTCACTCAATGAGCCCTGAAAGTAAAACACCAGTGTAACCATAAATTCACCAGTATGCCCCATTCTCCTATATTTTTGTTCCATCATTCTCTATGATTAAATGATCTGTGACTAAAGCCTAAACCAAACTTTTGATTATTCAGGAATAACAGATGCTGAGGTCTGCTCTGACAGGGTTATCACTGGCATGAATGACTCCTGTTGTACGCAAGAATAATATTTACATATCTTATTCCTCCTCGGGAATCTTTGTATCAGACTCTGATGGCCTTCAGTGCTGTTCATAGATACAGAGATGCTTTAATGCATATATGTAGCTTATTCCTAATGTAATGGATATTCTCTGTTAATACTCATTTTAAAACTAAAACTGTAAGGAATACAGTTCCTTGTCCTGTAATTACCAGAGAACATATTCAAATGTGTAATACAAGTTTAAATAAAGGTAAAGTCTGCACTGTAGCCAGATTGGTACTTTATAAAACATGGCTACGACAGACCTGCGTTTGTCCCTTGATTTCTCATGAACTGTGATTCAGCTCAGTCTTTTGTGTGATCCGGTCTTGGCTGCTAAGGTGCGTTCACCTGGAGGTTCTCAGGGTTTAGTCTGGCAGCCAGAGGGGACATGATTTCAGCCATTTGATGGGTTATGAAGGCCGATATTGCAGCTGTTTCTTTTTAAAGATCAGACGTTGGCACACTGATTTTGTTTGTTCATATTGGGAAGTTTACTGGTGTAGACTTGTAAGCACTAAGGTAAAATCTTGGCCCTACTGAGGTGAATGGCAAAACTCCAATTGATTTCAGTAGGCCATGATTTCAGCCTGTTGCTTTTCTTTTGTTGCAGTAGTTCTATGTGCATTTAAATACATTCACAAGCACCTATCTTTGCACCAGATATATACCTCCCAAACTGTTTTCTGTGAATCTGTCAGATCTCTTTGGTACTGCAGCTGTAATACTTCACAGTGGTAATGTCTCTAGAACTATATTTTACATAATCAATTTTAGTTGTTAGTCTCTGTTTCTACTGAAGATGCTTTGTACTTTCGTAGTCCTCTCAGAATATGTTGCTGAAAATAATGGGGGTTACCAACATTTAATTTGAGTATATAGAAATTTGCCTCTGTACTACCGTGAAACTCAACTGAATTGTTTATACCTGCTAATCTACACTTTTTTAAAATTAGTGATAGGGTTGTATAGATAACTTTAGAAAATAAAATTCAGTTGTTGGTGGAAACAGCCTCCCTTCCAGATGTTCTGTATGTCTCCTTGTGTCATTGGCATTCAAATGCCATTTACTTGGCACTCTCCCTGAGATTCCTAAGGAGAAATATAGATTCCCCGTTGTGGGGCGATTGTTGAGAATTTTTGAATGTTCTATAATCAAATGTCACTGAGAACAAGCTGCTTTTAAAAACATTTGCTTTGGTGGTAGAATTTATAGATGTTTAAAACACATACTTTTTTCTTGCATTATAATATATTCTGCCACAGTATAATTCTAAATCACAAATTTCCCACCCATACACATTATTTACTCTTGTTGATTAGCTATTTTTTTTAAATGAAAAGCTTCTTGAAGTTTGTGTTTAAAAACAAAAAATTGCTCTTGTACTTTCCAGATAAACCTATCCTTTCTAATAATGTATTTTTAATCAAGTTTAAGAAGTTATTAAATAGTTTAGGACTCCTTTGGAAGGATACCAATTTTTAGATTTCCATTAGTGATATTAAAAATATTGCAATCCATGTTCAGTTGTTTATGAATGTGGAGCTTTGGGTCCTGTCAACTCAATGCTATAATGTGAAGCTTGTCTCAACCCCTTGTTTGTTATCTCAAAACCCACAAGTGTTCTTGTGATAGCTGTCATCTTGGCTGATACACCAAGACCTCCAGAGCCTAATGTCCAAGCAGCTACTACAGCTTGAGCTAAAAAGCCCAGGCTTTCTAGCAAGGCATATACCTGACTCTCATTTTCTGTGGGCACAGAAAGGGATCTGTATCACACCACTGGGTTATATTTTCCTTTTGGACTTTCCTTAGCAGGGTTTGATATATACTTTCTTCTCTGTATGAACTCTTGTTTGTGAAGTTTTTACTCCTGTAGTGTGTCCTTTGAAAGAATGCTGATTTTTAATTATTTCAAAGACAATGGGGGAGGAGGGGAGAGAAAGGACAGAATGGGGAAACAGCTAGATTCCAGATATGAAATACAGCTGTAAACACCATTTCAGTATTAGCCAGCTAGAAGTGCTTCTAAGTTACTATACCAAATCAGCATTATTTGACACACAGAAAGCTAAGCACAGTTTTCTGCACACTCCATTCATTTGCCACCATTCATAGATTCATAGATATTTAGGTCAGAAGGGACCATTATGATCATCTAGTCTGACCTCCTGCACAACGCAGGCCACAGAATTTCACCCACCACTCCTGCAAAAAACCTCACACCTATATCTGTGCTATTGAAGTCCTCAAATCGTAGTTTAAAGATAATCCTCCAGCAAGTGACCCGTGCCCCATGCTACAGAGGAAGGCGAAAAACCTCCAGGACCTCTTCCAATCTGCCCTGGAGGAAAATTCCTTCCCGACCCCAAATATGGCGATCAGCTAAACCCTGAGCATATGGGCAAGATTCATCAGCCAGATACTACAGAAAGTTCTTTCCTGGGTAACTTTGGATCCCACCCCCTCTAATATCCCATCACAGGCCATTGGGCCTATTTACCATGAATATTTAATTACCAAAACCATGTTATCCCATCATACCACCTCCTCCATAAACTTATTGAGTTTAATCTTAAAGCCAGATAGATCTTTTGCCCCCACTGCTTCCCTTGGAAGGCTATTCCAAAACTTCCCTCCTCTGATGGTTAGAAACCTTTGTCTAATTTCTAGTCTAAATTTCCTGGTGGCCAGTTTATATCCATTTGTTCTTGTGGCCACATTGGTACTGAGCTTAAATAATTCCTCTCCCTCTCCAGTATTTATCTCTGATATATTTATAGAGAGCAATCATATCTCCCCTCAACCTTCTTTTAGTTAGGCTAAACAAGCCAAGCTCCTTGAGTCTCCTTTCATAAGACAAGTTTTCCATTCCTTGGATCATCCTAGTAGCCCTTCTCTGTACCTGTTCCAGTTTGAATTCATCCTTCTTAAACATGGGAGACCAGAACTGCACACAGTATTCCAGGTGAGGTCTCACCAGTGCTTTGTATAACGGTACTAAAACCTCCTTATCCCTACTGGAAATACCTCTCCTGATGCATCCCAAGACCGCATTAGCTTTTTTCACGGCCATATCACATTGGCAGCTCATAGTCATCCTATGATCAACCAATACTCCAAGGTCCTTTTCCTCCTCCGTTACTTCTAATTGATGTGTCCCTAGCTTATAACTAAAATTCTTGTTGTTAATCCCTAAATGCGTGACCTTACACTTCTCACTATTAAATTTCATCCTATTACTATTACTCCAGTTTACAAGGTCATCCAGATCCTCCTGTAGGATATCCCTGTCCTTCTCTAAATTGGCAGTACCTCCCAGCTTTGTATCATCCGCAAACTTTATTAGCACACTCCCACTTTTTGTGCCAAGGTCAGTAATAAAAAGATTAAATAAGATTGGTCCCAAAACCGATCCCTGAGGAACTCCACTGGTAACCTCCCTCCAGCCTGACAGTTCACCTTTCAGTAGGACCTGTTGTAGTCTCCCCTTTAACCAATTCCTTATCCACCTTTCAATTTTCCTATTGATCCCCATCTTATCCAATTTAACTAATAATTCCCCATGTGGCACGGTATCAAATGCCTTACTAAAATCTAGGTAAATTAGATCCACTGCGTTTCCTTTGTCTAAAAAAATCTGTTACTTTCTCAAAGAAGGAAATCAGGTTGGTTTGGCATGATCTACCTTTTGTAAAACCATGTTGTATTTTGTCCCATTTACCATTGACTTCAATGTCCTTAACTACTTTCTCCTTCCTTAACTACCTTCTCTCATTCATTGCTATATGCTTCCATGCACCCCAATCATTCTCTCCATGCCTAATTGAGATACAGCTGAGGTTCTGTGGTATGAGCTTTTATAGAAGGAAGAAAGCATATGCACATTTTGGAGTAATTTCCATGATTCGTGTTAGTCTTCATTCTCTGGAAAAGTATAATCTTTTTTCTATATATTAAAATTATGGTGCAGATATAGCTCCTTCCACTGAAACTTTTCAGATCATGAATGATGCATACATCCTACAGATTCACTGCTTTTACATGTGTAATCAATACAAGTTATCTGTGCCATGTCTGGATTTGCTGGGATAACCAGAGAACATAATCTCTGTGACTCAGACAGTCCCATTATTGGAGGAGGGTTAACACAGGAGAGACTTTGACCTGCTTTTGAAGTTCTTTATTAGCTTGTTATGGTAGGTCTGCCTCTTGAATATGAAAATCAGTTTATAGACCTTGTGAACGCATCTCTTTGTGGAGTAGATATTTTTACATTCTCCATCCTGTTGTGATTCCGGGTATGCAATGTGCCAGGTAAAATAACTTTTAATAGTTGGTCATTGTATTTTCAGTTTGCCGAATTGTAAATTTATGTCTCCTCTGTGCCTGTCTTGTGTTAAATACATTACATGTTCAAAAATTACAGCAACAGGTAAAAGCACATTAGTTTATACTGAACCTTCAATTTCAGCCTACTGTAAGGAAAATGTTTCTTTTTTAATTTATATTTTGTTTTAAAATGCCAATAATCATAGACCTGAAAATTTTCTTTTAAATCCTTCTACTTTAGCTGCAAAGCAAATTTCAGAAGTTAAATTAACATGAGGTGTTTAAGTAACAACAAAAAATATTCATTATTTATATAAGCAAATATGACAGGTAGGCTCGTGGTAGTCAGGTGATATGCTGAGTTCCCATAGCTGCCACTGAAGTTTTCAAGTGGGCAATGAGAGTGCTCAGTGCCTGTGTCACTTGGGATGATTAATCCATGGTCCAGCGCGTTAGCCAGTTCTTTTAGGAAACTTCAGTTTTGGCACCAAAAATTTATGAGACTGAAAATATCACACACAGTTTTGTTTCAATAATAATTAAATGAAATCACATGACTCAAGAATAAGAACCTGAGACAAAGCCCATGAAAGCCAATCGTATTCTTTCTGGTGACTGCAATGGGTTTTAGATCAGCCTCTTGGAGGCCAAGTGCTGCAGTCTCATGTTAACAACTCCCTTTTGCCATTGTAATTACTGTAGCATTTGGTCTTAACAGAATTAAGCATGTTTAAACTTTATGCAAGGCACACAGGCATGATATATTTTAATGTTGATAATATTGTGATATCTTTTGATGATGTTAATCCTGTGCTATCTTTTTTACAATTCTGCTGTTTGAGACAGCATGGAATTTCTTTAACACTGTTGGCCTGCTGAGCATTCCACAACTCCCACTTCCGTAAATAAAAGTTAAAAATCAGGCTGCACCTGTTAATTCTGCGTGCCATATTTGTTCTGACCATTCTAATGGTTGAAATTCTTATTTTTAATAAAGTAGGATTCCCAGTGAAACACATAGTCAAGTGCTCCTTAATGCCTTTCTAATGAGATTGTCACAAGGAGGTAGTGAAGTGCTGTATACGCAGCCTGTAAACATTTGATTGAAAAAAAGCTAAAATCACTTGATTTGACATTTTGTAAAACATAATTTTTAATGTAAGTTTCTTAGGCTTGAAATTAGGTCTCAAAAGTGAGAGGCCAGGACATGCTGACAGCTCATTGACCAAGTATGCAGTGCTATCTTCTAAGATATTGCCACAGGGAAACTTTATTGTATTAGGACAAAGTTATCAGCCTTGTGAATAGGTACTAATCTATACTGCTGCAAACATTCTCTCACTCATATGCAACACCATACACAGAAGGCAAAAATGGTTGATGCTGAATCAGTTGTGTAGTGCATTGATCAGTATGTATTTTGCAGAGTGGCAACCTGATTAAACTGTTAAATGAAGCAAGAATTGGTATTTCATCTAGCTGGGATGAAGGCAGTACATTTTTTTTAAATTTAGGTGTCTAATTTTAGATGTATTAGATAATATAATCAATTTGATGGAATAGTTATTCTTTTACTTCAGTCCAAGTTACATCATATAGAGTTGGTATTATTTTGCCTAATATTTTGCCTAATATTTTGTTGGCTTGAAATTTAGTCTTACTCATTGAAAATACTGTTAGATTATTTACTGCTCCATAAAGTACATGTTCAATATATATACAGTAAAACCTTAGAGTTACGAACACCAGAGTTATGAACTGACCGGTCAACCACACATATCTTTTGAAACCGGAAGTACGCAATCAGAAAGCAGCAGAGACCAAAAAAAAAAAGGGGGGGGGGCAGAAAATACGGTACAGTACTGTGTTAAATGTAAACTACTAAAAGATTAAAGAGAAGGTTTAAAAATATTTGACAAGGTAAGGAAATTGTTTCTGTGCTTGTTTCATTTAAATAAAGATGGTTAAAAGCAGCATTTTTCTTTTGCACAGTAAAGTTTCAAAGCTGTATTAAGTCAGTGTTCAGCTGTAAACTTTTGAAAGAACAACCATAACGTTTTGTTCAGAGTTATGAACATTTCAGAGTTACGAACAACCTCCATTCCTGAGGTGTTAGTAACTCTGAGGTTCTACTATATAATATAATTCATGTGTATGTGTATTTATCTGTGTATAGAAATATAATGACGAACTTTCTAAACAAAAAAATGGAAAGCCAAATTCTAGGCCTGTCTCAAAAGCGGGTTTATCTCATATTTCTCAGCAGCAAAACAGTTGATATCTATCAGTCCAGACAAGTGAACTGTGTTCTTCCACATTTGCTTAGTTCTTAAAAGCATTTGACCTAAAATGGTTCATATGATTACAGCAGCATGGATATATCCAATTAATTATAGGAACCTGTAAATCCCATGTGTAGTGATAAACAACCAAATTAGATTAAAGTATGTATCAAAGACAGATGGAAGAACTGATCTTGTCTCATGCTTGACTTATGTATGTCTTTTTTGTCTGTATACCACATGACATTGTGATTAAAAAAACTAGAATGATATAAAATGAACATAGCACACGTTACATGGATTAATTGATGGGTCTCAAGATATAATTGTAAATGGGGAATAATCATCGAGTGGGTGTGTTTCTAGGGGGGTCCTGCAGGGATCTGTTCTTGGCCCTACCATTCAACATTTTTATCAATGGCATGGAAGAAAACATAAAATCATCATTGTGAACTTTGGGAAAAGGTAAATAATGAGGAGGACAGGTCATTAATACAGAGCAATGTGGACCGCTTGGTAAACTGTGTGCAAACAAATAATATATGTTAGGGGTAGTCCATAGGCGGACTGTGGGCCAAATCTGGACAGCCGGATGCTTTTAAATGGACCCTGACAACTTTTTATTTACTTATTATCGTTATTGAGGTTTTCTTAATTATTTTCTCTAGAGTCTGGACCTTTTCTATACCTTGAGCAAGAAATTTGGACCTTGACAAAAAATAAACTACTCCTGATATATGTTTTAATACAGCTAAATGTAAATTATACATCTAGGAACAAAGACTGTAGGCCATATTTATACAGTGAGAGACTCTACCCTAGGAAGCAGTGATTCTGAAAATGATTTGGGGGTGATGGTGGATAATCAGCTAACCGTGACCTCTCAGTGCAGCACTGTTACTAAAAGAGCTAATTTGATCCTTTGGTGCATAAACAGGGGGACTCTCCAGTTGGAGAAGTGTGTTTATATTATCCCTGTTTTGGCACTACTGCAATGACTGCTGGAATACTGTGTCCAGTTTTGGTGTCCACACTTCAAGAAGGATGTTGGAAAAATTGGAGACTGCTCAGAGAAGAGTGATGAGAAAGATTAAAGGATTGGAAAATCTCCCTTATAGTGATAGATCCAAGGAGCTCAATCTGTGTAGCTTAACAATGAGAAGGTTAAGGGCTGAATTGGTTACAGTCTATAAGTACTACATTGTAAAGAAATATTTAATAATGAGCTCTTCAATCTAACAGAGAAAGGTGTAACACGATCCGATGCCTGAAAGTTGAAGCTAGACAAATTTAAGTGGCTTATGTCTCAGGAGATGGCATTCTCACCTTTGAAAAAGATCCCAATTCAGATGCAGCCAATATTGGTGCAATAAGGCCAGAATGCTACCATGAGTTCTGCTTTTTAAAATGAAGTATTGAACTGTATATCCAATAACACTTAAGAAAAATGAGGTTTTTTAAAAAAAACAAAACAGATTGCATCAGAAGCATGGAACGTTTGTCACTCTGATTTTCATAGACATGTTCCTTTTAATGGCACCATTTTTGGAACATTGATTCAAGCCTGGAGAGTTTCTCCATTTCAATGTCTTAAATATTACTTCATCACATCCATCACATTTTTGTTTTGGATTACAAAGATAACCTTAAGATACGAACCTTATAAAAGGCCAGTGTTATATATACACAGAAAAGGATGAGTTTCCTTAGTGATGAAATCAACTAATGCCCCAAGAGGAAAGTAGGAGGAGGGAGGGATGGAGTTGATGGGGAAAAATGATTCTTTTCCATTAAACTGTATGTGTTGTGCTTTTTCTGAAGTAAGCAGTAGCCTAAAGAGAAATATTTTTCTTGAACTAAAAAAATATAGTGAGGAGCTGAGAGAAATTTCTCATTTCATTACTTGTTCAAATATAGTAGCTGGTGAATGTGCTTTTACTTCCTTCCCCGACTGCTCCTAGTTAAGTTCCTAACATTGATATGTTATCTTTATTATTATTTATTATATTTATTTTATTATTTTATGCACATTGGAATGTCTTAGATTGCCATGTCATTGACCAAAAACCTGTATTCAATTTTTGGCAGGATTACCAAAAATGCAAGTCGTTAGAAACTACAATGGGGTACCACAGCCAACTCCACATGATGGCCCACCGTTACACATCCAGACTGGGGACACTATTGAACTCATCAAAGGAGATGCACATAGCAGGTTTTGGCAGGTATGGGACTAGCAATGGCTACAATTCCATTGCTTGAGAGAGAAAACTGTTATTGGCTAATTTTTATGTTCATCATCCTGTTTTTATGTTCATCAACAACAACAACAACAACAACAAAATCTTTAGTTTTTGTGCATTTTACCCAAAATACATGTCTAATGTAAGAATTTCACCTTTTGGATGCCAGCAGTGCTTACACACTGCTTTTTATATCTAAGGGATTGATCTTACAACTCTATGCATTTAAGTGAGTAAGTTTGCAAGATGGGGCCCTTGGTGTGACCCATTTACTTAAATGATTTAAGATGAAGAAAGTGCATGGCACATAAGCAGCAAGAGTACCCTGTGTGCTTTGAATTCCCAAGTCCTCTCAGACAATAGAACTAAGGAGCATGTTAACCAGATAAAATATTTGACTTGGATGAGAAGAACGGATAAAATAGTTATCGGAGATTGAGACAGAATTGTTTTAATTTGTTCGGGGGCAGCCTAAGTCAAATAATGACTGTTTTGTGTTTATAGGAAAACTATAATATATTGATTGGATAAAAGAATTGCTTCCATGGCAACTCAATATCACATGATTCTAGTTGCTAATTCTGTTACAGAGATTGTTTTCTTTATTGAACATTCATACCAAATAGAGATTCAAACTGTGGCAGCTTTCACATTTTGCTCTAAAGACAGGCATAAGAATTTTAATTTTTTCTCATTATATTTTCTTGTTTGTTTTTAATTTGTCACAATGGAGGGAGGTGTGTGTGTGTGTGTGTGTGTGTGTGTGTGTGCGCGCACAAAATGGAGAATTTGCAAATTAATAACATTTGGGGAAAGCTGATGGTAAAGAAAAAGGTAATATGCAAGGGCATCTGAAAGGTGTCTGGTATAGCTGTTCCTGTGTTTTGTTATTGAGACTTTTCTTTGAGAATGCAATAACCTAATTAATAATATGTTGAGAATACTGTGCCATCCCCATTAGCATCTTTGGGTGATTTTTTTCTCGGTTATGTTGTCACAGACGTACTCTGATGTCTTGGTCACTTTGTAATGCATATTAAGAAGTCACCGCAAAACATAAGGTTTTCGTAAAATCTTGACGTTTACTCAGGGGACATTTTGGAATAGTTTATTTCTGACCTGAAAGACCACTGTGGATACGATAGACTCATAAACTGACCAGAAGCTCAGATGTTAGTAATAAATAAATGTTTGTATGCACAGTTATGTGCAATTTTTCTGTTCTTTACAGAAAAAAACCTAGAAAAAAACAAAAACTCTGGTTTCCTCTTCTCTAATAACTTAAACCCAACTAAATACATTTTGATAAATGTTAAGAAAATCTTCCCAAGTGAAATATTTGTATGCTTGGTCTCAGTCCTTCGCAAACTTTTATCATCATGTTCTGTAGCTCAATCAAGACTGTATACATCCTGGGTTCCTTCTCTTTACTCCCTCTCACAAGCAGGATAAACATGAATTGTCCTAGAGGATGGCAAAATTCTGGATTGTTTATAGGTCATCGTTTGGCCTGTCTCAGTGGGTAAGAAGGAGGGACCCAGCACCTGTACTCTCTCAACTGAACCATCGAAAGCAAATTCCCATGTAACCAGGGAATACAAATTGCCTTACTATGAAACCTTGAAAATGAGGGATGTGGGCGTGAGGGGGGGTTGATGCCACAGTGGTTAGTCCACTACCTCCAGCTGAAGATCTCGGTTCAGTCACAAATGAAAATGAGTGAGGTGGTCTCATGATAGTATCCAGACACACCAGTTAGCATGACTGGCTTTCTTTGCTCAAGGTCTAGGAGTGGAATAGCCACAGTGCTTACCTGTGTGTGGCTTGCACTGGTACTACTGATGCTTCGCTTTTACACATAGTAAAGTTACTCACAAAGTTAATTAAATAAGAAAGGGAGGGGAAAAGAGAGAAAATTTGGTGTTTTAAATGGAAATTTCAGACTCTTATCTGGAACACTGCCTGTTTGTGCAACTGTAATAGTGCAAAGTCTGATTTTTATTATTGATGTGTTTTTTTTCTCTTCTTTTGAGTTTGTTCAGAGCAAAGTACTTATTTAACCTGAGGGTAAGCTTTCAGGGATTACAGGATGTGTATATATATATATAAGGTGTGATGTAATGCTGGTTTTACAGGTTTCCATTGCAATTATACACTGTCCTCGGGGCAATCATGTTTTCCATGTATGCCAAAAGCATACAATGTACACTGTACTAGTTTCTTCCACTGTGAAAAACAACACTTCTTTGATACAGACTTAAACCTGTAGCAATTCATTGCTATAACCGAAGCTAATGCCACTATTGTTGATGGTCCCTCTACATTTTCAATGTAACTGTGCTGTGAACATTTGTTCTTGGATGAAAAATTAAATCTTTACCTTTTGGGGGGAAATTTTCTATGTTTCAATAGTAGATAGAACTCACTGGAGACTAAAGTACTGCAAGAAGAATGGAGAATAGATAGAGACTTGCTGGCTTGAAATCTATAGTAACAAAACAGTCTACGTCAAATCTATAGTAACAAAATATCAAGCATAACAACATTGTTCGCCTGGAAAAAATCTTCCAGTATTGGGGAATTATATATGAAAATACATATACTATACTTAACAGGGGGAAATCTGCATGTGGGGGTCTCCGGGGACTAGTTACCTGTTTACTATGATTGGCTATTCAGTAAGTTTCCCCATAAATGACCTGCATTTGGAAGAAAGTAACTGGGGATCCTATGCACGGTCTCATTAAATGTTTCTATTTTGTCTTGAAATTGAATTGAAATAAATTTTGTAGAGAACCTGAGCCCAAAGTAGGTCTGCAAACTGCTTTTGTCCTAGTATGAGTTTGGTTGCAATCTGTTTGATATATATTCCTAGGGCTGATTCAAGATATATCTGAGGACATCTGTTGTGGTGTCAATGAGGGGATGTGTCAGTGATTTTTCCCAAGCTCTGGCCCCATTTGTTGCCAGAAGTTATGAGACTCTGTAAATTCCTGTAAGTTATAGTAATAGTGCAGTCCTCTTTGGTGCTTGCTGAAGAGTGGATGGGTAAACACTTTAAGGTGCAACTTTGCAGGATGTTCATAAGTGTGGAACAAATCATGTTAGTCTTTTTTGAAAATGCATTAGGTTGGCAGAGCTGTTAGGCTGAGATTTTCAAATCTATCTAGGCGATCTGGACAGCTAAATCCCATTAAAATTATCCAAATCCTGTAGGCGGTTATGAAAATCTCAGTCTTAATGTTTAAAAAGAAGCTTAATTTTCATTCAGTTGAAATCTGTACTCTATGAAATTTATTATCCTTTTTGTATGTTGCTTATACATCACATATTGCATGTTACATGTTCTACACCATGTTACCTCTGAAGGCCATTTGGAAACATCAGCACAGAATGTGGGCATGACCTCATAGGTGGGATGGATGTATACTGCATGAACAATGTATAGTACATGAATATATACCATCTGTCCTGTACTCTGCACTAGCTCTTAGTACACCTCTAGATGAAATTCCAGGTACTAATCAGTGTTATCTGCATATCTCTGAATGGAACTGGATCAGATTGTCTCAGTATTTATTTGTTACCATATGCTCCTTTGTTGCATTCAAGATGAACATTTTTGCTCTTTGTGCAAAATCAAACTCCAGGGAGTGGAAGGAGCCTTGGTTCCTCCTCCTATTGGAGTGCCATTTAGGTGACTTTTAGGATATGGTGCAGACGTGTTCAGTTTGGGTCTTTCCTTAATTTGGTCCCATCACCAGAGGGGGGGAAAGGGGAGAGAGAGAGATAGGATGTGATTTTTGCTGAATGTGAACAGCATTTGTTCCTTTTAATTTTGGTAACGTGTCTACTTATAACTGTGCCAGGCATGATACAAATAAACTAGATCTGAACATAGTCCAAAATTTTATGAACAATTTTTTTGTAAAAACAAAACCTGCCCTTTTCACAAAAAATGAATTTTTTATATTTTCATTTTTTTACTAACCTGAAAAAAATAAAAAGTAACTTTTTCTTTCAGCTCATCATTTTTCCATTTCTTACTCACTCACCCCCCGCCCCCAACCTTTTCAGTGGGAAAATGAGAAGGGGGGGCAAGAGGGAATGAGAAATTAGATAAATAATGACTACAGTTTTCAGTTTCATTTAAATGTGAAAAAAACAAAAAAGGGGAAAATGAAGAGAAAAAAGCTGTGGTGGGAATGTAGAAAAGCAGAAGGTGAAGGAAACCCGTACACTAAATAGGCCTTTTCAATAAAAATGTTGAAAATTATTCCTCTTCTAAATTTGCAGAATTGAAAATTGCTTGGAAATGTTCAGATTACAAGAAATGTTTTCCATTTTTTGACCAGCTTTAGTTATAAAACCTGGTTTCTTTTCACTGTTGTTGCCTAAATCTGTGGCGAGATTAGCAATTTCTCAATCAAAGGATTGAGATAAAAATAAGATGGAAATTGGATACTATACAACCTAGAGTTAACTTTTCAGCTAAAAGAAAAGGAGGACTTGTGGCACCTTAGAGACTAACCAATTTATTTGAGCATGAGCTTTCGTGAGCTACAGCTCACTTCATCGGATGCATACTGTGGAAATTGCAGAAGACATTATATACACAGACACCATGAAACAATACCTCCTCCCACCCCACTCTCCTGCTGGTAATAGCTTATCTAAAGTGATCATCAAGTTGGGCCATTTCCAGCACAAATCCAGGTTTTCTCACCCTCCGCCCCCCCACAGACAAACTCACTCTCTTGCTGGTAATAGCCCATCAAAAGTGACCACTGTCTTCACAATGTGTATGATAATCAAGGTGGGCCATTTCCTGCAGAAATCCAGGTTCTCTCACCCCCTCACCCCCCTCCAAAAACCACACACACAAACTCTGAAACCTGTCATTATGCAAGGCACTGCATTTAGCCGTATGGAGTGGAAATCTATCAACTACATGAAGAAACTTGCACAGATACAGACAGACATTATCTTCCTTTCCAAATGCAAACAGATGGACATCGTACCAAAAGGACTGAAGGTAAAAAATCCATTACAATCTACATACCACACAGACTATGCTGACAGCTTGTGCCACATGCTGTCAAAGAAACTGCGGAATCACCTGATCAACATCCTCTACAGCAAACAGGGAAAGATTAAGAATGAGTTCTGAAAACTGGATACTCTCATAAAAAACCAACCTTCCACACAAACTTCCTCGTGGCTGGATTTTACTAAAACTAGACAAGCCATTTACAACACACACTTTGCTTCTCTACAAAAGAAAAAGGACACTAAACTTTCTAAACTACTACATGCTACAAGGGGCCACAGCAATGGTTCCCTCAACCCACCCAGCAATATTGTTAACCTATCCAACTATACTCTCAGCCCAGCAGAAGCAGCTGTCCTATCTCGGGGCCTCTCCTTCTGCCCCTCCACCCCCACGAACATGATACAGTTCTGTGGTGACCTAGAATCCTATTTTCGACGTCTCCGACTCAAGGAATATTTCCAAAATACCTCTGAACAACATACTAATCCACAGAGGCCTCCCGACCAACATTACAAAAAGAAGGATTCTAGGTGGACTCCTCCTGAAGGTCGAAACAGCAGACTGGACTTCTACATAGAGTGCTTCCGCCGACGTGCACGGGCTGAAATTGTGGAAAAGCAGCATCACTTGCCCCATAACCTCAGCCGTGCGGAACACAATGCCATCCACAGCCTCAGAAACAACTCTGACATCATAATCAAAAAGGCTGACAAAGGAGGTGCTGTTGTCATCATGAATAGGTCGGAATATGAACAAGAGGCTGCTCGGCAGCTCTCCAACACCACTTTCTACAAGCCATTACCCTCTGATCCCACTGAGAGTTACCAAAAGAAACTACAGCATTTGCTCAAGAAACTCCCTGAAAAAGCACAAGATCAAATCCGCACAGACACACCCCTGGAACCCCGACCTGGGATATTCTATCTACTACCCAAGATCCATAAACCTGGAAATCCTGGGCGCCCCATCATCTCAGGCATTGGCACCCTGACAGCAGGATTGTCTGGCTATGTAGACTCCCTCCTCAGGCCCTACGCTACCAGCACTCCCAGCTACCTTCGAGATACCACTGACTTCCTGAGGAAACTACAATCCATCGGTGATCTTCCTGATAACACCATCCTGGCCACTATGGATGTAGAAGCCCTCTACACCAACATTCCACACAAAGATGGACTACAAGCCGTCAAGAACACTATCCCTGAAAATGTCACGGCTAACCTGGTGGCTGAACTTTGTGACTTTGTCCTTACCCATAACTATTTTACATTTGGGGACAATGTATACCTTCAGATCAGCGGCACTGCTATGGGTACCCGCATGGCCCCACAGTATGCCAACATTTTTATGGCTGATTTAGAACAACGCTTCCTCAGCTCTCGTCCCCTAACGCCCCTACTCTACTTGCGCTATATTGATGACATCTTCATCATCTGGACCATGGAAAAGAAGCCCTTGAGGAATTCCACCATGATTTCAACAATTTCCATCCCACCATCAACCTCAGCCTGGTCCAGTCCACACAAGAGATCCACTTCCTGGACACTACAGTGCTAATAAACGATGGTCACATAAACACCACCCTATACCGGAAACCTACTGACCGCTATTCCTACCTACATGCCTCCAGCTTTCACCCTGACCACACCACACGATCCATTGTCTACAGCCAAGCTCTGCGATACAACCACATTTGCTCCAACCCCTCAGACAGAGACAAACACCTACAAGATCTCTATCAAGCATTCTTACAACTACAATACCCACCTGCGGAAGTGAAGAAACAGATTGATAGAGCCAGAAGAGTTCCCAGAAGTCACCTACTACAGGACAGGCCTAACAAAGAAAATAACAGAACGCCACTAGCCGTCACCTTCAGCCCCCAACTAAAACCCCTCCAACGCATTATTAAGGATCTACAACCTATCCTGAAGGATGACCCAACACTCTCACAAATCTTGGGAGAAAGGCCAGTCCTTGCCTACAGACAGCCCCCCAACCTGAAGCGAATACTCACCAACAACCACATACCACACAACAGAACCACTAACCCAGGAACCTATCCTTGCAACAAAGCCCGTTGCCAACTGTGCCCACATATCTATTCAGGGGACACCATCACAGGGCCTAATAACATCAGCCACGCTATCAGAGGCTCGTTCACCTGCACATCCACCAATGTGATATATGCCATCATGTGCCAGCAATGCCCCTCTGCCATGTACATTGGTCAAACTGGACAGTCTCTACGTAAAAGAATAAATGGACACAAATCAGATGTCAAGAATTATAACATTCATAAACCAGTCGGAGAACACTTCAATCTCTCTGGTCACGCAATCAGAGACATGAAGGTCGCTATCTTACAACAAAAAAACTTCAAATCCAGAGTCCAGCGAGAAACTGCTGAATTGGAATTCATTTGCAAATTGGATACTATTAATTTAGGCTTAAATAGAGACTGGGAGTGGCTAAGTCATTATGCAAGGTAGCCTATTTCCCCTTGTTTTTTCCTCCCCCCCCCCCCCCCAGACGTTCTGGTTAAACTTGGATTTATGCTGGAAGTGGCCCACCTTGATTGTCATGCACAGTGTGGGGAGAGTGGTCAGTTTGGATGAGCTATTGCCAGCAGGAGAGTGAGTTTGTGTGTGTGTGTGTGTGGTGGTGGTGGTGGGGGGGGTGTGAGAGAACCTAGATTTGTGCTGGAAATGGCCCACCTTGATTATCATGCACATTGTAGGGGGAGTGGTCACTTCGGATGAGCTATTACCAGCAGGAGAGTGAGTTTGTGTGTGTATGGGGGTGGGGGAGTGAGAAAACCTGGATTTGTGCTGGAAATGGCCCACTTTGATTTTCATGCAGGTTGTAAGGAGAGTGGTCACTTTGGATAGGCTATTACCAGCAGGAGAGTGAGTTTGTATGTGTGGTTTTTGGAGGGGGGTGAGGGGGTGAGAGAACCTGGATTTCTGCAGGAAATGGCCCACCTTGATTATCATACACATTGTGAAGACAGTGGTCACTTTTGATGGGCTATTACCAGCAAGAGAGTGAGTTTGTCTGTGGGGGGGCGGAGGGTGAGAAAACCTGGATTTGTGCTGGAAATGGCCCAACTTGATGATCACTTTAGATAAGCTATTACCAGCAGGAGAGTGGGGTGGGAGGAGGTATTGTTTCATGGTGTCTGTGTATATAATGTCTTCTGCAATTTCCACAGTATGCATCCGATGAAGTGAGCTGTAGCTCACGAAAGCTCATGCTCAAATAAATTGGTTAGTCTCTAAGGTGCCACAAGTCCTCCTTTTTTTTTTTTTGCGAATACAGACTAACACGGCTGTTACTCTGAAACTTTTCAGCTGTGCACAGTCCTAGCTCTGCATGAGTCCATTGAAGTTAATGGGAGTTGCATATCTAAACCTCAGGTAGCACTCTGGAAATTTAGGGTTACTGTGCAAAATGGTTCCAGGAAACCTCCCCATTAAAACAGATTCAAGAATAATGAATCATCCTCTAGTCTCACTGACAAGTGTCATTTAAAGTAGCAGTTTGAAGGAGTTCATTGCTACTTTATATGCTGCAAGCACTCTGTAATATAATTTCTTTAGCAAGTCAGCCCAGACATTTACTAGTGCATTTGGGATGGCCTTTAAGGCTTTTGTTAGAAGGAAATTGACTACTTACTCATCACGTGAGAAACAGTTAACAAGGAAGAGACGTGCAGTTGAAAGAAATCATTAGCAAATTTGAGGTGCAGTGGTGCGACAAATCCACTGGTAGTTGCGATGGGTAGTGCATATGCGCTCAGTACAGAAATCCGCAGTCATATACCTGACAGCATGCATCACAGGTTTTTATACAAGGGGCCTTGAGGGATTTAGCAGGCTATCTAAAAGTAAACAATCATCTTGTATTTTAAACATAATTAGGAATGAACATAAAATTATTCATATCAATCCTATAATTAGCAAAGAATTTTAAAAACAAAAAGCTCCTTTCAGCCTACTGTAAATTTTGTACGCTACATTTTTGAGGATTTTAAAACTCCCACAATTATATGAAACAGGCAAAGCTTTTTATTTACAAGTGCAGATATTCCTAGAGGCAGTGCAGTGCTATGATCACGTTAATTTCCCGACATGTAAGACAGCTACCTTGTGTTGGCTAACTTTGTTGATAGCTGATTTGAAAAAGTAATCAGAGTGATAGCCTCCTCACATGCATGGATGACCTAGTGGGAAGATGACTGCTTCTCCACAGCCCATGAAATACCATGCAGCTGCACTAAGGTGGCCACTGGTGCATCCCCGGAATACAGGAGATCCCTGCTCCCACCTGCATGGGCCTGCCCCTGCCTGTGCCACTCGTCACGGGATGCTGCTCCCATGTCAGCTGGTGTCCTCCTGCATTCACATAGATTTCTATAGTTCACTAAGCCATTGATCATCTCCCCCAGGCCAGGAAAATGATCGCTCTGTGTTGCTGGAGAGAGAACTGCCATGCTGCAGTGCTCTATACTGCAAAGGGAACATGGAGTACTTCTCTAGGCAACCTAGGGTTGCCAGGCGTCCGATTTTCGACCGGAACGCCCAGTCGAAAAGGGATCCTGGCTCCAGTCAGTGCCGCTGACCGGGCCGTTAAAAGTCCAGTTGGCAGTGCAGCGGGGCTAAGGCAGGCTTCCTGTCTGCCCTGGCTCTGCAAGGCTCCTGGAAGTGGCCGGCATTTCCCTCCAGCTCGTAGGTGGAGGTGTAGCCCCGCGGGGGTTCTGCCCACTGCACCCGCCTCGAGCGCTGGCTCTACGGCCAGAAGACGGTGCCTGCGGACAAGGGCAGCATGTAGAGCTGGTTGGCACGCCTCCTCCTAGGAGCCGGAGGGAAATACCTGCTGCTTCCGAGAGCCACCTGAGGTAAGCGCCACCCGGAGCCCGCACCCGGAACCCTCTCCTGCACCACAAACCCCTGCCCCAGCCCTGAGCCCCCTTCTGCACCCAAACTCTCTCCCAGAGCCCGCACCCGCCCCCCACTCCAAACAGCTCAGTCCCAGCCCAGAGCCTACATCCCCAGCCCCACCCCAGATCCCACACCCCCAGCTGGAGCCCTTATCCTCCCTCACCCCCCAGTTCCCTGCCCAAGCCCAGAGGCCCCCCCCCCCACTCTGAAACACTCATTCCTGGCCCCAGCCCAGAGCTCGTACTCCCAGCCAGAGACCTCACCCCCTCCCGTACCCCAGCCCAGTGAAAATAAGCAAGTGAGTGAGGGTGGGGAAGAGCAAGCATTGGAAGGAGGGGGGATGAAGTAAGTGTGGGGTCGGGGCCTCAGAGAAGGGTCAGGGTAGGGTGGGGCGGAGTAGAGGGCTGGGCAAGGGTGTTCAGTTTTCTGCATTCAGAAAGTTGGCAACCTTAGGGCACCGCCTTCACTCATCTCACTTACAGCAAAGCTACCATTGTGCCTTCTGAATTTTGAGCCAGATGTCAATTAGCCAGTGATGCAGAATTTTCCCCAAAGTGTTTAAATGAGTTTTAGAAGTACTATAGGAAATAGCAATATTAGAGCTTTGTACTTATCTAACATCTTCCAAGGAAGGATTTGATAGAGCTTAGCAAATGCTAATGACTCTCTTTGAGTTAAATATGTGTAATCTCCATTTTACAGATAAGGAAACTGAGGCACAGAGAAGTTAAATATTGTCTTCAGAGTCATGAAACAGTTCAGAACTTTTGACTTCCAATGTTATGCTTTCACCATTAGGCAGTGCCACCAGTACCTGAAGTCACATCATGTGCCCCCTTGTTAGAAGTATGGTGTTTGGCATTAAAGATTCAGTATTTACTAACAGCTGCCACATAGGATTATGTTTTGAGAAGTGGATGGCTCTTACTAGTGACCTCACAGGGCTGCTCTGGCACTTGTGGATGCATCCCACAGCAATTTGAATTTGGTGGGAAGACTTCTTGTATACTAATTCACATGCAAGGATGTCCACTGACAATGTGATCTCTTGTTACATTTCATAGGAATGTATGAGTGTCATAGGTGTGCACAGCACATTTCATTCGGGTGTGCATCCAGGGAATTTTTTTTTTTAAAAGCGAACATTTATTGAATACTCAATCATAAAGGACATTATTTTTATTCATCAAACAAATTAAAGAAACTAAAACTTAACTAAACTTATTTTTTTAAAATTAACAACTAAACTTTACTTAAAAAATACAAACTTAAAAAATGACACAAAATACCAATTTTTTCCTGTAGTGATAACCAGGCGTATACAAAGATACAGTCAATTTTTATGATCTTTAACCAGTTAATGCGCTAACCCAAATTGACCAAAGCAGATTAAGGTTTCTTCATCTTTCTGTACTAGAGAATGAGACGTCACTCACCAGGTGTTAGGGACTTAAATTCCTCAATCACATCATTGTAATTAACTGATGAAGCAAATTCTTGTTCAATGTACAAAATCATGAATAAGTCGAGGTGCTGTTGGGACATTGTACTTCTTAGTTTATTTTTTACATGTGCTAGTTTTGAAAAGACTCTTTCACATGAACAGCTTGTAACAGATAAGACTGCAAAGCATTGCATAGATTTATAAAAGGCCTGGAACATGGAAGACTGATCCAATTCCTTTAGCCAATCAAGCCACTCTCTGGTGGTGTTCGTAGTGCTACCTTTCGGAACAGATCCATCATAACCCCGAAGCAATCCGAGTTCAACTTCCAGCTCATCCAAGGACACTTTAAATTTGTTGGCAATGATTCTCATATCGTCCCTGCCAATGTCTAAGCTCAGCAGTTTTCCCATTGCAGTCAGAATTTTACAAGTCTCCTGTTCGAATTGCTGGTCAATGCCTGTAATCATTGAGTCTAGGAGTAGGTAAAATGAAGTTATTCTCTCCTGCGTCTCTTTTGTATCAAAGCAATGCTGGGACTCAAACGCGTCATCAAAACGAGTGAACGTTTTTCTCTTCTTAACTGCGGGAATCGATATATCATTCTCTACACACATTTTCACACTGTCATTGAAAATAGACTGAAAATATTCTGGGCCACTTCTCATCGCAGCCAAAGAGTTACACAAGCTTTTCACCCCTGTCATTGCAGTAAGTAAGTTGAGAGCTGGAGTTTGAAGAGCCTTACTCACTTTTACCACCATCTGGAGAATAGGGTGCATCATGTGAAGGACAAAGATGAACCTGAATGAATTTAGTTCATGGATAAGTCCCCTGGCTTTTATTTTAGCATCAGCAAGGCGAGTTGTTTCGATAATCTCTTGTAAAGCTTGTAAAATGATGGAGTAGTTTTGTTTTACAGCAGCCACTGCTTCTGCTCTGTATGCCCATTTTGTGTTTGATAGTGACTTCAAAGTCTTCAACTGGGATCCTACTACTTGTGAAATCTTTTCCATTACTGCATGTCACACAGGACTCCCCTCCATAAAGGCATAAAGAGTCTGAATAACACCAAAAAAATCAGACAGTTTCTGTCTATTTGGAATAGGTGACAATTGCTGTGATCATTACCTGGGTGTGATAAATTGCATAGCAATCTTCCCAGGAAGATAATGTTCCTGTTGAATATGCTTAGGGCACTTCAACTCAAGAAAACTTCCAATTTTTCAAGAATACTCATTAATTCGGCTCCTTTTTACATCCAGCTCCACCCTTGTTTTCAATTTATGAATGATGGTTTATGATGGTGCATTAATTTCAATGGGAGTTAGGCACCCAGGCACTTTCAAAAATCCCACTAGGCACCTATCTGCATCTTAAATTGCCTAAATACCTTTAACAATCTGGACTTCAGTGCCTAAATATGCATTTAAGAGCCTAACTTTAGGCACCCATGTTTGAGAATGCTGGGCCTAGTCCAGTTCTGAAAAGGGCTGCCAGATCTGGTCACAGATGTGCAGTTTATGGATCTCAAAAGGCATTTTTTTCTAGCTTCCCTACCTCCAGAAGGCAATCAATCCATTGGTAGATGATGGATGTGACCTTCTAGATGCCAAAGTATGGTGCTTTAATGAACAGTTTACACTTGGTTATGAAGAATTGCCCAAGAAAGTGAGTGGAAATGTGAGGGGTTATGTAAGAGTTGAAATCCAAGGCGATTCTTTCACTTATCCCCAAAATATGTAGTTATAGCTGTACACACCAAGTGCATGTGTGTTTAGGGATTTGTGACTCTTGGACCACTTCCAGTATGTGGCTCAGGAGACACATACTTATGAAAGTTAGGTAAAGCCCAATATAAAAAGCGATCTTGATTCGTTGCTAACTTGTGGTGATACATGATGGGGAGGGTAGGTGGTAATGATAATTGCAGTTGGGTTGTATAGGAGTCCCACCAGCTGATGCTGTGCTGAGTCAATACAGTTTTTCAGTTGCCCTACCAATACCTGTTCCCTCGCCAGCATTTTCCCACATTTGGCCTTGCTTCAGTATAACTCCATCCAAGCAGACTTTCCAGAAGACTGTGAACCCAGGGCTCAGTTTAGGTGGATTATCTTAAATTGAATTCAGCTGGTGAATTGACCTGTCCTGAGTGTTATTAAAAATTCATTGCCAGTGTGCATGAGATGTGGTCCCATTTGAATGTTTGTTCTAAACCATCTTTGGTCTATTAAAAGCTTATAGATGTTAGGGGCACATGAGGGATCTTGCCCGTTTAATATAAATCCGGTCAGGATATTTTGAAAAGAAGCTTTGGTTTTGGATTACTGCATCAATGCGGCTTTTAAACTGACTGACTGTATTTATCCATCTGATCATCCGGCAAATTGAAATCATGCTGACTTCAGAAATGGTTTATTTTCCCAAACAAATGTGCATGCTCTTCCATCAAGACATTGTGAGGGTTGTGATGGATTTGAGAGGAAATGTCAATTATCTTTAGTGAGGATTTCCTGCATAAATCTACCAGATCTCTATCAGGAAGACACTCTGTGAAGCTATGGCAAGGGTGACAGCTTCAGGCCCTTCTCCCATTGACCATAGGGCACATCAGGACCTCCTCAGGTGGATTGCCCACCACATGGGGTTGCAAGTGGAGGAGGTGGTCAAGGCCGAGGACCCCACGGTGAATATTCTCACTCCCAAAGATCCATCACGAGTAGCTCTGCCTTTGATCAAAACTGTTCAAAACGACATAAAGACCCTGTGGCAGACCCCAGCCTCGATTCTGCCAATTGCCAGGGGTGTGGAGTGCAAATACTTTGTCCCTTCCAAGGGCAATGAATACTTATGCTCACACCTGAAGCCATGCTCTCTGGTCATGTCGGCAGCTAATGAGAGAGAGCATCAGGGTCAGCGAAGACCAGCCCCCAAATCTAAGGAGGCAAAAAGGATGGACCTATTTGCTAGAAAGGTCTATACCACTGGGGTCGTCCAGCTGAGGCTAGCTAACCAGCAAGCTATCCTCAGTAGGTATAACTTCAATTCATGGTCCTCCACGTTGAAGTTCAAAGAGCTGATTCCTGCGGACTCTAGGCTGAATACTCTGTCATTATAGCAGAAGGGAAGGCAGTTGTGTGGACCTCTCTGCAGGCGTCCCTAGACTTGGCGGATTCGGCTGCCCATACCCTCTCCTCAGGCATACCCATGAGGAGAACATCATGGCTTCAAGCATCCAGGCTATCCCTGGAAGTGCAGTAAACTCTTCCCTTTGAGGGCGAGGGGCTCTTTTCAGAGCAGACAGACTCCAAACTGCACAGCTTGAAAGACTCCAGGGCGACCATGAAGTCATTGGAAATGCATACGCCGGCAACCCTATGCAAGCACTTTAAGCTCCAACCACAACAACAACACTCATATCCTGCTCGGCCGAGGCAGGATTTTTATAGATGAAGGGGCAGGAACGGAAGGTGGAAATCTTCCAACCCCTCTTTGGGGCAAGGTCATGGCCAATCTAAGCCTTCATCAGGCTCTAAACAGGTCTTTTAAAGATGCACCCAAGGACAGCGTTCCCACTACACCACCGGATCCTTACCCATGTTTTCTGAATGGTCTATCCCACTTCTACCATGCTTGGTCCCAAATAACATTGGACTGCTGGGTTCTTCGCATGGTAGAAGTGGAATATTCTCTCCAATTTCTGTTTCTCCCCACCTTCCTCCCCTCCTTCCTTGTCCCTCTTCAGGGACCCTTCTCACAAGCAACTCGTTATCCAAGAATGCAGGAGGTTCCTCAGGAGCTAAGGGGCAAGGGTTTCTACTCCCATTATTTCCTAATCCCCAAGGCAAAGGGGGGGGTCTCAGACCCATTTTAGACCTGTGAGGACTCAACCAGTGCATGGTCTCCCTGAGCACTATTATCCCTTCCCTGGATCCGGGAGACTGGTATGCTGCCCTCAACATGAAAGACGTGTACTTTCACATAGCCATTCAACCTGTGCACAGGTGTTTTCTCCAGTTTGTGCTCAACCACAAACACTGTCAGTTCAAAGTCCTCCCATTCGGTCTGTCGACAGCCCCCTGAGTATTCTTCAAGTGCATGTCGGTTGTAGCAGCCTTCCTCCAGAGGAAACAGGTGCAGGTATACCCATACCTAGATGACTGGCTGCTCAGGGAGCAGGTATAGTCTCATGTACAATTGGTCAGGTCCACTTTCCAGAGATTGGGACTCCTCCTCAACGTGAGCAAGTCAACCTTATCACCGACCCAAAGAATAGAATTCATCGGAGCGGTGCTGGACTCGGTACAGGCAAGGGCATTCCTGCCAGAAATCTGTTTCCAGGCCATGACAGACACTATTCAAAGCCTCAGGTGGTACCTGACCACTACTGCAAGGGGATGCCTGTGTCTCCTGGGGCATGTGGTGGCCTGCACGTACATAGTCAGGCATGCCAGAATGAGGCTCAGACCCCTTCAAGCGTGGTTCACCCAGATATACCAACCAGGTTGTGACAGGCTAGACTCAGTAGTGATGGTGCCAGATCACATACTCAAGTCCCTACAGTACAAACCTCAAATGGTATGCGAAGGTGTCTCCTTCAACAGCACACCACCCTCCTTGTCCCTAGTAACGGACGCATCAGGTCTGGGTTTGGGGGGCACACCTGAAAGATCTCCAAACACAGGGCCTTTGGTCGTGGGATGACCTCTCCCTTCATATCAATATCAGGGAGCTCAGAGCAGTCGGACTGGCATGCCAAACTTTCCAGTCCCGGCTACAAGGCCAAAGCATGGCAGTGATGACAGACAACCCACTGCTATATTCTATGTCAACAAACAGGGTAGAGCCCGTTCTTCCACCCATGTCAAGAAGCCCTCAAACTATGGGAGTTCTGCATAGCCCACTCCATTCACCTGGAGGCATCCTGTCTCCCAGGAGCGAAGAACGAGCTAGCAGATCACCTCAGCAGATCATTCTGCAACCATGAATGGTCTGTCCATCCAGATGTTCTCCATCCCATCGTCCAACAGTGGGATTTCCCCAGGTCAACCTATTCACCACCCGGAGCAACAAGAAGTGCCCAATGTTCTGCTCCTTCCAGAAACGCAGCCCGGGTTCAATCACGGATGCGTTTCTGCTACCTTGGGGAGACCGCCTCATGTGTGCCTTCCCATTGGTTCCACTTGTACACAAGGTGCTGCTCAAGATCCACAGGGACAAAACGGAGGTAATTCTGCTGGCCCCCACATGGCCCTGCCAACATTGGTACACCACGCTTCTGGAGCTGTCAGTGAACACTCCAGCCGTGCCACCACTCTGCCCCGATCTGATCACTGACTACCACGGTCACCTCCATCACCCAGTCCTCCAGTCCCTCCACCTCACGGCCTGCAAGCTTTGTGGTTAAACCCCATGGAGTGCCAATGTTCGGAGCTGGTAAGGGAAGTTCTACTTGGCACCAGGAAACCTTCCACGAGGGCTTCTTATCTAGCCAAGAGGAAGAGATTCACTTGCTGGTGTGCCCAGCAACACACACTTCCACTCCAGGTGTCTATACCACTCATCTTGGAGTACCTTCTGCATCTCAAAGAGCAGGGCCTAGCTGCAGCATCCATCAAGATACACCTTTCTGCTATCTCAGTCTTCCACCCGGGAATGTCTGGATGCTCCGTATTAGCTAACCCGATGGTAGGACGTTTCCTCAAGGACTTGGAACGCCTATATCCACAGATTAGGGGACTGGTTCTTGCATGGAACCTTAATCTGGTCCTCACCAGGCTCATGGGGCCCCCCTTTTGAACTGCTGGCGACTTGCTCCCTGCTCTGTTTGTCGTGGAAGGTGTCCTTCCTGGTAGCCATCACATCAGCCAGGCGGGTGTATGAATTAAAGGCTCTGACCTCCAGCCCACCCAACACGGTCTTTCACAAGGACAAGGTGCAGCTCAGGCCTCACCCAGCCTTCCTCTACAAAGTAGTGTCACAATTCCACACTGGTCAAGAGATTTTTCTACCCGTCTTCTATCCTAAGCCTCACACCAGTAGCCAAGAGCAGAGGCTGCACTCACTGGATGTTCAGAGAGCGCTAACATTCTACATTGAGCGCATGAAACCGTTGAGGAAGTCGAACCAACTGTTTGTGGCGGTAGCATATCAGATAAAAGGACTCCCAGTCTCATCTCGGAGAATATCTTCCTGGATTACATCCTGCATCCGCACATGTTACAAGTTAGCCAAGGTCCCAGTCCCAACTCTTATGACCTTCCAGAAGAGCAGAAGCCCCGTCAGCTGCGTTCCTGGCCCAAGTCCTGATACAAGAGATCTGCAGGGCAGCAACTTAGTCATCGGTGCGTATGTTTACCTCTGACTATGCTATCACCCAACATGCCAGAGATGATGCAGCATTAAGCAGGGTGATGCTCCAATCAACAATTCCTTAACTCCGACCCCACCTCCGGGATAGAGCTTGGGAGTCACCTGATTGGAATCCACGTGAACAAGCACTCGAAGAAGAAAAGATGGTTACTCACCTTCTTGTAACCAGAAAAGGAGTACTTATGGCACTTTAGAGACTAACAAATTTATTTGAGCATAAGCTTTCGTGAGCTACAGCTCACTTCATCGGATGCATAACTTGTAACTGTTGTTCTTCGAGATGTGTTGTTCGCATCCATTCCAATATCCACCCTCCTTCCCCTCTGTCGGAGTAGCCAGCAAGAAGAAACTGAAGGGGAGTCGGGTTGGCAGGGTCATATATTGAGCCCCATGAAGGCGCCACTCCAGGGGTCTCCACAGCCAACCCAACGGGAGCTGCTAGGGGAAAACTTTCCGATGACCGTGCACGCGGCGTGCACACACCTGATTGGAATGGACGTGAACAACACATCTCAAAGAACAACAATTACAAGAAGGTGAGTAATTGTCTTTTTGCAGTACATAGCACTTACATACTGCAGTGCTTTGTCATTCAAGGGTCACAAAGTGCTAGGTGGGTCAGTATTGTTATCCCCATTCAGTGGTGGGGGAACTGTCACACAGCAGAGATGATATGACTTATCCAAGGTCACATTTTTTTCGCTGCAGTGTTTACTCAAGTGTTGCCCCACACAACTCTTCACTCGAGTGTGGTGGTACTTTTAAATGAAGTTGGCTGAGGGTACAGGCTGCTTCTTGAATTAACACAACTCATCAACTGCTAAGGACTTGTCTGCATGGGAAGTTAGTGCCCAGCAAGCTACAATGTGAATTTAGAGCACTAGCAACTCTGCATTTATCTGCCTGTGGACAATCTTACCATGCATCAGAAGTGCCTCTGTGTGCTTTAGGTTAATATGCTTTAAAGTGTGCTAAGCTAACCATCTTAGCTTGCTGCTCACTAACTTCCCTTGTAGAAAGAAACGGAGTACTTGTGGCACCTTAGAGACTAACCAATTTATTTGAGCATAAGCTTTCGTGAGCTACAGCTGTAGCTCACGAAAGCTTATGCTCAAATAAATTGGTTAGTCTCTAAGGTGCCACAAGTACTCCATTTCTTTTTGCGAATACAGACTAACACTGCTGCTACTCTGAAACCTTCCCTTGTAGACAGGCCCTAATACAATCACACTGTGCAGCTCAAGAGTTACTTCGCAGCATGGTTGCTCACACTTCAGAGTAGTTAACTCGAATGTAGGTAACTCGAGTTAGCTCTGCAATGAAGATTTAACCACGAGTCAGTGGCAGAATTGGGAATAAAACCCAGATCTCCTGAGTCCAATCCTCTCATCTATCTACCAGACCACTCAGATTTAACCATTTGTAATTATTACTTAGTTACAGAAGACAAGAAATTATTACTTTACAAAATTTGAGTAAGACTGGCATTGAATTTTAGAACTTTTACTGTGTGTTTATTTAAATGAATCCCTGTGCATACAGGATTGCTTCCAATCTACACAGTCATTTGCTCATAATGGGAACTTTTTGTCTATTTCTAGGGTAGAAATCTAATCACAGGGGAGCTTGGCTACTTTCCAAGTGATGTCGTAAAGCCTTGCCCATGCGTAAGTACAAATGTTTAATTGTGTTTGTCAGTATAATAGTTTCCTGAGGAACATTCATAGGAAAAGTTGCCTGGTTCGTACCAGGGTTTCATTAATCCTGCCTTGTGGGAAACATTATTTTAGTTTCCTTGTGTTTGTATGCTACATTCAATGTTTAAAAATATAACATTCTAATGCGTTTGGTTATTGGATTTAAACTATAAATGTTAAGGAAACATGCTCAAGAGACAGATTTTAACTTTTGGGAGTTTAATAAATTAAATTGTCTAAAGAGTTTTCAGATAAATACAATCAGACTCCAGAACAAATATATTGTGCAGTAAAGCTGTTGGTTTTTTTACAATGAGATGAAAATGCTGTGGTTTTAATCTGTTTCCCAGTCACTCTGGGTTACAGAGAGAGATTACACCATAAATAGTGAGTTTTAAAAAAACCCTGTAAAAGTAAAAATAGAATAAAGAACAAACAAATGAATAAATAAACCCTCCAACCGGATCTTTCAACATACTTCTGCGTCCCTATATGCTTTGACCTGCCTGTGTTTTGTGTTAAGAGGACAAATACTCTCAAAATACTAAGAACTACAACAGGATAATAAGAAAAATTAATTTACAGTACGTACTCATAATTTTGTATGAGCATGTTAATATATTGTGCACTCCTTCATTGTGTCTTTCCATAATACTTTGGATCATGTTACTCCAGATTTAATATAGCATTGAAATCATTGAAATCAGTGGAGTTACATTGGTATTAAACCAAAATAATACAATGGTTAACAAGTCTTCCTTGTTTTGCTGTAAACGTGCTTTAACTTGGTTCACAACTAAATTCAACTCTATTAATAAATCTACTTTGATTACAACATTCAAGATGTCATCATGATGGTATTGTTATTAGGTAGTCACCTTTTAATGGATACAACTGTTTTGACACATTATGATAGGCCTTTAAGGTTTAGATCAAACCTTAGCTCCAAAATAAATCTCTACATTAGTAATACATCATAATATTGTTTAACAGCAGATCAACATATCTTTTACCATTTATAGTTAGGGCTGTTGATTAATCGCAGTTCACTCCCGCAATTAACTAAAAAAAAAAAACTGTGATTAAAAAAATTAATCGTGATTAATCACGCTGTTAAACAATACAATATCAATTGATTAAATATTTTTGGATGTTTTTCTACATTTTCACATATATTGATTTGTATTACAGCACAGAATGCAAAGTGCACAGTGCTCACTTTATATTATTATTTTTTATTACAAATATTTGCACTGTAAAAATGATAAAGAAACCGTATTTTTCAATTCACCTCATACAAGTACTGTAGTGCAATCTATTTATTGTAAAGGTGTAACTTACACATGTAGATTTTTTTTTTGTTATATAACTGCACTCAAAAACAAAACAATGTAAAACTTTAGAGCCTACAAGTCCACTCAGTCCTCCTGTTCAGCCAATTGCTAAGATAAACAAGTTTGTTTACATTTACGGGAGATACTGCTAACTGCTTCTTATTTACAATGTCACCTGAAAGTGAGAAGCGTCATTCACATGGCACTTTTGTAGCGGGTGTTGCAAGGTATTTACATGCCAGATATGCTAAACATTCATATGCCCCTTCATCCTTCGGCCACCATTCCAGAGGACATGCTTTCATGCTGCTGATGCTTGTTAAAAAAATAATGCATTAATTAAATTTGTGACTGAACACCTTGGGGGAGAATTGTATATCTCCTGTTCTGTTTTACCTGAATTCTGCCATATATTTAATGTTATAGCAGTCTCAGATGATGACCCAGCACATGTTCATTTTAAAAACATTTTCACAGCAGATTTGACAAAATGCACAGAAGGTACCAATGTGGGATTTCTAAGGATAGATACAGCACTCATCCCAGAGTTTAAGACTCTGAAGTGCCTTCCAAAATCTGAGAGGGAGAAGGTGTGGAGCATGCTTTCAGATGTCTTAAAAGAGCAACACTCTGATGCGGAAACGAGAGAACCCGAACCACCAAAAAAGGAAATGAACCTTCTGCTGATGGCATCTGACTCAGATGATGAAAATGAACATGCGTCGGTCCACACTGCTTTGGATTGTTATTGAGCAGAACCCATGTCAGGGTTCCTTCCCCACTCAGAACTCTGGGGTACAGATGTGGGGAGCCGCATGCAAGACCCCCTAAGCTTATTTTTACTAGCTTAGGTTAAAAACTTTCCCAAGGCACAAATTCCACCTTGTCCTTGAACAGTATGCTGCTGCCACCAAGTGATTTAGACAAAGAATCAGGGAAAGGACCGCTTGGAGTTCCTGTTCTCCCAGAATATCCCCCAAAGCCCTTACACCCCCTTTCCTGGGGAGGCTTGAGATTAATATCCTAACCAATTGGTTACAAAGTGAACACAGACCCAAATCTCTGGATCTTTGGACGCTGAAAAAAAAATCAATCAGTTCTTAAAAGAAGAATTTTATTTAAAAAAGAAAAGAAAAGGTAAAAATCCCCTGTGTAAAATCAGGTTGGAAGATAACTTTATAGGGTAACAAAAGATGCACAAAACACAGAGGAACCCCCTCTAGCCTTAGTTTCAAAGTTACAACAAAATAGGGATAAACCTCCCTCCAGCAAAGGGAAAATTCACAAGTTGAGAAAACAAAGATAAACTAATACGCCTTGTCTGGCTGTACTTACAATTTCTGTAATATGAGAGACTGGTTCAGAATGGTTCGGAGGACATGGATTAGTGTCCGGTCCCTCTTAGTCCCAAGAGCGAACGAACACAGAAACAAAGAACCCAAAACAAAGCCTCTCCCTCACCCCAGATTTGAAAGTATGTTTTGTCCCCATTGGTTCCTTTGGTCAAGTTATTTGAGCTTCTTAACCCCTTACAGGTAAGGAGGAATTTTAGGATACACTTATGGTTATGACTACCCGTCATCAGCATGCATGTCCCCTGGTATGGTGGTTGAAGCATGAAGAGGCATATGAATCTTTAGCACATCTGGCATGTAAAATATCTTGCGACGCCGGCTACAACAGTGCCATGCGAACGCCTGTTCTCACTTTCAGGTGACATTGTAGACAAGACATGGGCAGCAGCCTCGCCTGCAAATTGTAACCAAACTTGTTTGTCTGAGCAATTGGCTGAAGTAGCACTGTGTGGACTTGAGGTTCTAAAGTTTTACATTGTTTTATTTTTGAATGCAGTTATTTTTTGTACATAATTCTACATTTGTAAGTTCAACTTCCATTATAAAGAGATTGCGCTGCAGTACTTGTATTAGGTGAATTGAAATATATTATTTCTTTTGTTTTTTACAGTGCAAATATTTGTAATAAAAAATAAAACGAGCACTGTACACTTTGTATTCTGTGTTGTAATTGAAATCAATATATTTGAAAATGTAGAAAACACCCAAAAATATTTAAATAAATAGTATTCCATGATTGTTTAACAGTGCGATGAATCGCGCGATTCATTTTTTAAAATTTTTTTAAATTTTTTGACAGCCCTAATTATCATCTCACAATCCTATTCACAGAGATACTTATCACTCCGTTGTTACTTTAAATTTAAGGCTATGTCTACACTATGCAGCTCTTAGCGACACAGCTGTGCTGCTAAAAGGCGCGCAGTGTAGCCAGTAAAAGAAAAGGAGGACTTGTGGCACCTTAGAGACTAACAAGTGCCACAAGTCCTCCTTTTCTTTTTGCGGATACAGACTAACACGGTTGCTACTCTGAAAAGTGTAGCCACTGTTTATTAGGTTTTGTCGTTCAGATGCCAGTGTAGACATAGCCTTAGTTCTGTTAAACAGAATGACAAAGCAGATGCCTGTTAAAGAGAATATACTGCTCATAAAAATGTCATGTAATAAAGCTTAACGTTTTTGTAACCCTATTACCATATTTTATTAAGCATAAAGGTTGTGGCGGTTTAGTGTCACACAGTCACGCTGGATGTTGTTGGGCACAGTCAGCACATGCCTTTAGCAAGTGTCAATCACTGAAGCTGCCCTGTGGATTTGGAAACACCACTCTAGGGCAGTACAAGATAAATACAGGGGTCTACTGTAAATACTGTAAAAAGAAAAGGAGTACTTGTGGCACCTTAGAGACCATATTTATTTATCGGGAAAAATCAGCTCATTTTGAAAGAGTACTACTGTAGTTTAAAGTGGGAAACTCACATAGTTAAGGAAAAACTCTTCTGTTAAAGCTACCAAGGCAACATGAAGATTACTTAGTGTCTAGTGACATAGCTTTCTGCTAAATTTAGAAATATACTATTAAGCGGAGGATTGAATGAAAATAGCATGATTTTACAGTATGAATAAATATTATTCATGACATCTTAGCAACCAGAGGCATAAACTGACGAAAAAGATGAATTGATTCTCCACCACTGCTAAACTGGAAGGGCAAAATATAAACATCTTATTCTGACAAATGATGCAGTTTAAAGATACCGAAACATCTATCAGATTTTTAACGTATTATAACTTGTACTATTATTATTAAGTGTAACCGTCCTTACAACTGGCCAATATGAAAATGCCCAGAAACAGCATAAAATACATATACCAAAAGGCTTTAGGAATGAATATTGCATGAAAAACTGCTGAGTTCGAGAATATGAAATTCCAGTCCCTTCTAAGCTATAACTATAAATGCTTTATTCTTCTTGTAATATGCAGTATTTGTCTGCAGACATTTTTATATCATAAAAACAACAAGGAGTCTGGTGGCATCTTGAAGACTAACAGATTTATTTGGGCATAAGCTTTCGTGGGTAAAATACCACTTCTTCAGATGCATGGAGTGAAAATTACAGACGTCTTTTGTTCAGTTTTCTCATTGCGGTTGCTTGGATTTGGATGTATAATACAGTGCAAGCCAACAGCTTCTAGTACAAAGTTTGATCGTTTTCTTTTTTCTCTGCAATGGGCAATCTTTATTTTACAACTATACACACTCAGGGCTGAAAAGGATTAATGATTGCTGATGTTCTAGCTGTCTGCAACCAAAATGACCTGCTCTGATAGATGAGCCAAACCAATTTAGAATTTCAGATTCCATCTGTCAAGGTTCCTCCCCCACTCTGAACTCTAGGGTACAGATGTGGGGACCTGCATGAAAAACCTCCTAAGCTTATCTTTACCAGCTTAGGTCAAAACTTCCCCAAGGTACAAAATATTCCACCCTTTTGTCCTTGGATTGGCCGCTACCACCACCAAACAAATACTGGTTACTGGGGAAGAGCTGTTTGGACACGTCTTTCCCCCCAAAATACTTCCCAAAAACCTTGCACCCTACTTCCTGGACAAGGTTTGGTAAAAAGCCTCACCAATTTGCCTAGGTGACTACAGACCCAGACCCTTGGATCTTAAGAACAATGAACAATCCTCCCAACACTTGCACCCTCCCTTTCCTGGGAAATGTTGGATAAAAAGCCTCACCAATTTGCATAGGTGACCACAGACCCAAACCCCTGGATCTGAGAACAATGAAAAAGCATTCAGTTTTCTTACAAGAAGACTTTTAATAAAAATAGAATTAGAAATAAGAAATCCCCCCTGTAAAATCAGGATGGTAATACCTTACAGGGTAATTAGATTCAAAACATAGAGAACCCCTCTAGGCAAAAACCTTAAGTTACAAAAAAGATACACAGACAGAAATAGTTATTCTATTCAGCACAATTCTTTTCTCAGCCATTTAAAGAAATCATAATCTAACACAGACCTAGCTAGATTACTTACTAAAAGTTCTAAGGCTTCATTCCTGGTCTATCCCCGGCAAAGACAAAATGTAGACAGACACACAAACCCTTTGTTTCTCTCCCTCCTACCAGCTTTTGAAAGTATCTTGTCTCCTCATTGGTCATTTTGGTCAGGTGCCAGCGAGGTTACCTTTAGCTTCTTAACCCTTTACAGGTGAGAGGAGATTTCCTCTGGCCAGGAGGGATTTTAAAGGGGTTTACCCTTCCCTTTCTGTTTATGATACCATCCAATATAGGACTGTATGCCAATATACAGGGAGGGTAGTGGTCTTCCTAATTGCCACTACTGTCCTGCCACTGGTATACTCACATCAAGTAATCTGAACTACTTTCCAAACTTTATTCTAACAATACAAAACATTCAAAATGTAAAATTCTGTAGGCTAACATAATTACAGAAGTATCTTACATATAAAGACTGGCTTTATATACAGTGGGTTTTTATCCTTACATTTTTTGAGTGGAGCAGCTTCACTAATGATAGGAAAGTAGGAGTGCTAGCTGTCAGCATTTTTAACGTTTAGACCGTCTCTCAGCCAGGTGGGAATGATGCCTGAGCTCTATCAACAAGCCGTTGGTAGCAACGGCCTAGCTGGTTTCGTTCTGATATAATGCTGCTTTATTTTCCTAATGCTTGTCAGATGTTCGTGTAGGGATATGAGAAAATGTGTCACCAACTAAATCCCAGCCCAGGTCTGTTGTATCTAAGCTTTGATGCTACAGTGTTACAAATGGACAGTATACTTTTTGAATTTGTTTAGGCTGTCGTGGCTTTGGAATCCATTATAGATTCACAGCCACTCTCCTCCTTGTTCTCTTACAACATATACTGACATTTGGCTAGCAATAATTCCATTCCTGATCTCTTTGCATTTTACAGAAGCCTTCCATTGTTCTGGTTAACTCTTTCCCTCTCTCCCCCAATCTCTCTGTCTAGTCTGATTGCTTCCTGATTGGGAGATTTATTATCATGCAAATAAATAGGTCACACTATTCTTAGAGCAGAACTCTTTAACATATTGACAACAAATTCACACTAGTGGCTCCTTTGTGCTTTGGGGAAAATACACTTTTTGGTGATAATGTAATAGAGATTGTCAGCATTAAAATCATAGATTCAGATGCATTCAAATAAGAGTACTAGGCTGGTTATCCAAAATACCTTTTACAAAAACACTTAGGAGGAAAAATTGCAATCACACAATATGCAAAGGGCAGTAAGCCGGGCTCTGTGAACTCTGCAAAGGTCAGCTCAGAACCTGAACATTACAATTTGGATCACAAGGGTTGGAAGCAAATCAATACTATGCAGGTTGGTAAGTTCAAGCTAGCCAAACTTGTGCCCTCCAAGAAGGTCTCAGGGATTTTAGTAACTGTTGGTGGGGAGCATGGAAGTCAGCTGTGGAAATATTCATTCAATTCCCATATTATATATGCATATATATACTATCCTTTTTTGTATGTTTAGTTTTAGTTTATTTTAAACTATTTGAAAATTAAATAAAGCAGTTGTCCTTTCAAAATGTGTTCCTATTTAAATCCAAGTATAAGAGTAAAACTTGTTTCATGCAAATGTATTAATAAATTCATACAGTACCTCAGAAATGTATGGATTATTCAGTTAACCATCTCAAGAGATTATATAACATGCCACCTAAGCTTTTACTTCAACTAAGAATAGTGCCTTTTCAAGGCAATCTAATTCAAAAAGCACTTAGTGAATTTAGTGTGCATCATTGTACATTCAGTTGCACACTTTAATGATGCATTGCAACAATATACCCTATTAGATGAACATTTTATGGATGAAATGAGAGTGGAGGTACTGCCAAAATCCATTTCAGATAGATTAAAATATATATGGGATTTGTAGCACTTATCTGTCCAAAATTAAAAAAAAACTCTCCCAACAACAATAATAAAATACATAAGCTTAATATTCTGTCCTGTTTTCAGACCTATACAGGGTATTCACGCTTTATTAATTTATTCTGAATAAAGTAGACTAATAGATGAAGAAATGTGATCAATATGATTCTTATCTCCCCAGTGCGATGTAGGGTATTTGGTCATTAGATCAGTGCTACCTAATTTGCGAGTCAATTCGAAAAATATTCTTTAAATAATTATATTCTATGATGTCTTTTTACACCCTAGGTGCCTAAACCAGTAGACTACTCTTGCCAACCATGGTGAGTCCTGGACTAGTCCTATAAAAATCATGTTGAAATAGACAGGCATAGAGAGAGAACTGTGTTTATCACAATCTAATTTAAATTGCTTTAACCTTTCTTGGCTTCTGAAGAAGGTATTGTGTAGCAGTTTTGGAAAACAAAACTGAATATGCACTGCCTAAAAGCATTTTTCATATAATAATGTGCTTAATGATTTTGACATTTTGTTTACAAGTCTATATATATACACAGTCTGTATCCCAGAGGTCTCTAAAGTGGTATAACAAAAAGTCAGTACAACATGAATCATGCAAGAAGATCCTACATTTTAAGTGGCTAAACAAAATGAAGAAAGTGACATTTTGTTTTGTGAATAATTCTGCTGAAATTTTGTTTGACAGAAAAGCAATCTATTAAGTGATGTAAATGGATAATGTATCGACTCCACAACCACTGTCAAAGTGAATCATAGCGTAGTGTGAACCCTCTGCTCTGGAGTGAGTTTGACTTAAAAAGATTATAAATGCACAGTGACTGATTCTGTTTTCACACTGGTTTTACAAATTTATTCCTGATTTCTACTGGTTTGCAGTAAGTGAGATCAGAATCAGATCCACTGACCCAAACAAACACTTAGCTTTCATAGCCAGTGAATAAAATCCCAAAGGGGAAAAGTTGCTGTTTTTAATTTGATTCAAGCTTCAATTTTGCTCCTTATAGTTTTGACAGAAGAGAGGACAAAAATAGCATTGTGTTCACAATACTAAAGTTGAGATTCTTTGTGCCTTTTCAGGATAAAACTTAATTTTCTAAGCATTTGTAACTTGAACGTGGGAAATTGCCTTAGGCTGAAACTTGCCTTAAAAAGTCTCAGCGTGGGAGCTCATATTTTGTGATAATTCGAAGAAAATCCTCTCTGATACTTTCTTTAAAAACTAAAAGCTGCCCCAAAGTAGAAGTTTGAAGTTTTTTGTGATATTTAAAGTTTTGTTTAATGATAGATTAAGTAGTATAACTATATACACAACTGGATTAAGAAACTTACTGTATTACAGTTATATGAATGGATTTATAGCTAACGTAAAATGTATCCATTTTAAAAAATTGTGCACAGTACTGGTTCCTAATATTGACTGAAATTATTCTGGTTTTAAAAAGTAAAAATAAGCAATTATTTCATTTTAATAAATGCACATTTTTTTCCACAGTTAAAAACTTAGGCCCCAATTCTGCAAGCAGATCTCTGCAGGCAGACCCTTCTGGAATCTTTTGTCTCAGTCGTTTCAGACCTGGCCATAGTTTAGAGCTGAAGTAGATTTTGAATCTAATCTGTTAGGGTTTAGTCTGCACATTTAAATTTTAACCTTTAGAGTAAAATGAATAAATATGAATCAAATGAAATTATTTTTGTTTGTTTAAAAACAGAATTAGTGCATCAGCTGGCTGATTCTCCAGTCTGTTATACCAACTTCACCTGAAGTCAGTGAAGTTTCACTAGTACGAGACTGGTATAATATAGTGTTGTATCAGGCCCAAGCTTTTAAGTTTGTGATACAAAATATTTCAAATAAGTAAATTCCACCACCTGGTCCAGGCCACCCTTTAATTACATTTTCAGTATAGGCCCCAGTTCAGCAAAGTACTTCAGTATGTGCTTAAGTGCTTTCGAAGTCAGTGGGATGTTTAAGGTTTTGTCTACAGTACACTACCACTTTTGACAGTAAAACACACCCCTGACCGACATTGCTGGTGCCAAAATTGCTGGTGCCAACATAGCTAATGCCGCTCATTGGGGGTGGTTTAATTATGCCAGCAGGAGAGCTCTCTCCTGCTGGCAAAGAGCGGCTACATGGGAGACCTTAAAGTGGCACACCTGCAGGGGTACAGCTGTGCTGCTATAAGGTCCATAGTGTAGACCTAGCCTAAAAGTTAACACATGCATAAGTGCTTTCCTAAACAGGGATGAACTTAATCTTGTGCTTCAGTGCTTTTCTGAATAGAAGCCATAGTCCTTTGTGCCCAAAAGTGGGAGAGTGTACTGCACATTTTACCATTAATTGTAAATTTCTGTGCTTTTCATTATTTTCCAGCACAACCTTGAAATCCGGTTCATTTACTAGGAGCTTTTGATGTATCTTTCATTCACCATCTCATGTAAAATATTGGAACATTAAACTGCATGTTGGAAAGACCTACTGCACAGTTTCAAAGATGAGCATGGCTAGTATTTATTTGCTTTCCTTATAGGTTTGCAGGAGCAATGGAGAGGCTGCAAGCTGAAAGTGAACTTATTAACAGGGTAAATAGAACTTACCTGGTGCGACACAGGACCAAAGAGTCAGGAGAATACGCAATTAGCATTAAGTAAGTGGGACAAGCACTTTAACAGAAATAGATTTCCTGTTTTCTTTATTGCATAGGCAGATGTTTGTAATCAATAAATACAGAAAATCATGAATCTCATTGCATCTTAAATAATCATATAATATCCTGTCACTTAGTACATAAAAATATCAGTTGCTAGAAAAGTATTTCAGGCATATAGGACAAAAAGTGTAAATCCGCATAGCTCCACTGAAGTTAATGGAAAGATACCAGTTTACAGTGGCCTGTCGGATACTAACGGGCAATTGTTTACTTCTGATTCAGCTCCTGTTGATGTTAAGGGGAGTCTGTTCAAGTCTTTAGCTTCTCGACATTGCAGTAAAGAGTGAGTTAGCAAATACATTTCAGTAGAATGTGTTCTATCAGCATAAATTACTAAAGAGAGTCTTGTTTGTTTCCACATTGATCCTCAATATGAACTTGAAAGCAAGCAATAGATGGGATCCCCTAATTAGAAGTAACTTTTTTTTCTGAATACAGGCTACATCTTCATTCATCCACTAATAAATATATTTGGTTAATTAAATGTCAACTGTGTATTGGCCTGGATATACATTTTGTCTTAAGAATTTATTCATGTAGTGTTTTGGGGGTATACCCTCAGGTAATTATTGATTGCCACTGTTTAAAAACACATTTATATTCATAAGTTATTAATTGCCCACAGGTATAATAACGAAGTGAAACACATCAAGATTTTAACAAGAGATGGCTTTTTTCACATTGCAGAAAATAAGAAATTTAAAAGTTTAATGGTAAGTATTGATTAGGTTTTTTCAGTGTGCAATTCCCATGTAACTATTGCTGTTAAAGTAAATGCTGGTTTTCTAGATCTGCAGAAATGTGGTATGCAGAAGTACTTTCAGGTTAGAATCATGTCCATTATTGCTTTATATATTTGTGATGTTCAGTCGTAGATGTCAATGAAGATGGTGTTGGTGTATTCTTAAAAATATTTATATGTAAAATTAGAGCCAGCTTGGGGCCCCTGCAGTGACGTGCTTGAGAGAGGAAGAAACCTGTACCTGGTCAGCAACTAGTGAAGTCTCTGCATTCTCCTGAGAGCAGAGATTACTCCCTGGTAGTATTCCTCTTCATGCTAACCACCCCAAAAAGGATAGGGCATAGGCTGGACAATGACCCCCGCACATCTAAGAAGCCTTAGCTGTCAGGGGACATTGTCCAGCCTGTTTCCTGGGCTGCGCTAACAGGGACTATGCTACCCTGGTAGAGAAATTTTGTTTTTCTGTCACCCATCCGTGAAGGCTAGTGCCTGTTAAGCACAGTCTGGTGCTCAGGTTGTCTCTACCCAAAGAGGTTTTTCTTATTGTTGCTACCACTGGTTCTACTCTTGCCATGTAAGTAATAGTGTTGATAAGGCTCTAGGTCAGGGGTCGGCAACCTTTGAGAAGTGGTGTGCCAAGTCTTCATTTATTTACTGTAATTTAATTTAAGGTTTCGCGTGCCAGTAATACATTTTACATTTACAGGGGCTGGCAGACGGAACCCCAGACCGGCAGCCGCTGAGCCGCTCAGCCTGCTGCTGGTCTGGGGTTCCATCCGCCGGCTCCTGCCAGCCGCGGTCCCAGCTGCCAGCCCTGCCCAGCCCGCTGCCGGCCTGGGGTTCCGTCGATCCAAGCCGGCAGCGGGCTGAGTGGGGCTGGCGGCTGGGACTCTGGCTGGCAAGGGGCCGGCGGCCGGAACCCCAGACCGGCAGCGGGCTGGGGTTCCATCTGCCGGCTCCTGCCAGCCCGGGTCCCAGCTGCCAGCCGCGCTCAGCCTACTGCCGGCCTGGGGTTCCTTTCATCCAGGCAGGCAGTGGGCTGAGCAGGGCCGGCGGCTGGGACCCCAGCTGGCAGCAGAGTGCCACTAAAAATCAGCTCGTGTGCCACCTTTGGCACGCGTGCCGCAGGTTGCCGACCCCTGCTCTAAGTGGTTTCTGGCATTGTCAGTTTTGTATTGGCTAACCCTGTTGGGACGAGCTCTGTCTAACCCTGTTCATAATGTCTGGTGTATATAGAATAAATGCTGTGTCTTATCTATCATGGCACTCTCAACACTGTATAAACAGTGTTGTGTGTCTCTATAGCAGGGATGGCCAAACTTACTGACCCCTCCACCCCCTCTGCTAAGAAGTTCAAGAGCCAAGGCACATCTGCCGGGGCTTGGGGCTTCGGCCCAGCAGGAGGCACCTGCCAGGGCTCGGGGCTTCAGCCCCACTCTGGCTGAAGTGCCAAAACCCAGCAGGTATGCCCCACAGTGCTGAAACCCCAAGGCCCCTCTCCCCATTGGGTAGAAGCCCCTACCCCACCACCCCATTGCAAGGCAGAGGTCCCAAGCTCTTCCCTTCCCCCTCCAACCAAGTCTGACAGGTGGAGAATGGAGGAGGTTGTGCACTTTAACTGTAAAAGAGCCGCATGCAGCTCGTGAGCCACAGTTTGGTCACCCCTTGTCTGTAGCAAAGGGGGCATATCCAGAGAATGGACATACTGGAGTGCTGACATACTAAAGAAATTCTTAGCTGGAGTGATGGCCAGCTGTGTTAATGTAAGATAACAGAAGCCCAAATATTTCTTTTTGTTCCTAGCTTTTCTGTTTACGTGTAGTGCCTGGAGGTCTGTGATTGTGAATTACTAAAAGCAGGTGTGGATTTTACTTTTGGTTTAGACTCTACCTTTGAGCTAGCTACTGAGACATACAACACTGTACAACATGGGACTGAAGAGCTCCAAAATTCAGTTCAGAAGTTTACCATTAAGACTGTTTTCATGAACTTACATTTAGTGCACTAGATCTTGGTTGAATAATTTTAAGGGTCATTTTGTTCATTGGAATTAATTTATAGCATGGACCACTTTAGATTTTTGTAGGAGAGCATAGGCTGGTTTAATAGGGGGCTTGTTTGTAAATCAGAATGAAATTATTGCTTTTTCCTTATTTGGACTGAAGCTTGGCCTGGTTGATTTAGTTTTTGGAAACTTAAACATGGCAGAACAAAATGGGATTATTGAATGAATTGGTGATGGGAGTTAAATGTTTACAATAAATGAATTACTGTATTTGATTTTGAAAAACGAAATGCCATGCTTGAAGGAACAGAATAATTAACTAAAGTGTGTTTGCTTTGATTTTCCTACTCAACATTTACCCTCATTCCTTACTCTGTAGAGAAACTCTGTGCTGAACTTATTCACATAAATCTGTCGACCCAATCCATAGACTGATCTAAGGACTTGTCTACGCAGTAATGTGCACCGCAGGGGTATGATTTCTAAATCACACTAACATGTCACTCATTTATTGGTCTCCATAGACCCTGCTGGTGTGCATTAAATGTTCCCTAGTGCACTTTCACAAACATACATTAAAGTGCAGTAGGGAACATCTTATGCATACCAATAGGGTCTACATGGACTACTTAATGCACAGTATGTTAGTGCGCATTGTCCCACCACGTAGACAAGCCTTAAGAGTTGCACACTCGAGTTGAATACTGCATAGAAATATCATGAATTCTTAATGTTTGGAGGTGTTCCTTTATATTTACAATGAGAACTGAAGGCACTGGCCTCCATGTATTGTACCTCCTTTGCTTTCATATTCTATTTTGGCAAATCATTTATGAAATATATGGAAAATTCTCAGATTGGATCCATGGAGAATGTGAAAAGCTGTGTACTCTTGAGTTTATTCCTGATGCCATCTGATACAATGCACGTTATCTTATGAAATCACCTTGAAACCTTTACATGGTCCATATACCTGAGAAGAAATCACCTGTTGATTATAAGGCTCGCACTGTTATCTGGTGTCTGTGTTTTCAGAAAAAGATTTGTGGGTGATCATTATTTATCACTGTAGTAAAAAGCTGAAAAAGTAAAGATAGGTACAGTGAGTAGTTAGCAAGCAGCTGACCTCCCCTTCTACCTTTGTTCCATAGGGCAAATATTAATTAATCAACCTAATTGAAAGGAGCAAATACTCCTTTCAAATAGAGAAGTAAGATTTTTTTGTCCTATAAAGCGTTACTAACTCAAGTACAACTTACTAAATAGAAGGTAGTGATACAGATAAGGTGCTGAGCTCATCTATGCAGGGAGTAGGTATTTTAGGTAACATGGCTTTATGTATATTTACTGGGCAGTTATCCATTATAAATAGAGCTGGGTGAAAGTTTTTCAGCAACTAATAAACTCACCAAAACTGCATTTTTCAGGGCACCGAAACTGTTCATGAATCTAGGTAAAATTCAGCAAAAAGTTTCACCTGCAAAAAAGATTTTTAAAATGTCAAAACAACATTTTGAAAACAAAATGCCAGTTTGACCTAAGTGAAATATTTTTGGTTTTCCATTTCTTGGATGAAACCAAATACATTTATTTTCAGGGTGTTTTTTGTTTTGTTTTTGTGTTTGGCCCTGAACTGAAAAATCAATTATTTGCTCAGGTCTAATGATAAGATCACCTATCTAAGCAAACTATCATTAACTATATATCTTACTGTTGAAAAGGATGCAAATTAAATTTCCAATAACTTTTTATTCTCTCTTCCTCAAAGGAACTTGTAGAGTACTACAAGCACCACTCTCTCAAAGAAGGTTTCCGAAGTTTGGATACTACTCTTCAGGTTCCATACAAGGCATCTGAAAATTCAGATGGACAAAGGAGTAATAAAGCAAGCAGTAACTGTGAGTATTATCATTTTACATATTATTTGCTGTCATTTTAATACTAAAAGCGTAATGATATTTAAAACATCTTCATTTTGCATTTTTGACATGTAACCAATTAATATGGTAACGCGTTCAACTAGGATTTTTCTACAGCTAAGCATAATCAGATCTGCCAACAGGTTTATGAACATGTCTAGTGAGACTTCCTTGTTGCCAAACTTAAAATCAGGTTGGTGTTCAAAAATCTATTAGAAATGCAAGTGAGAGATTTAATCTGGAGTCTGCCTAGTTTTTGCAGGTGTTTACGTAGGCGGCACTGTTTTCAGTTACATGCATAAATAAGTAACCATTTCTAATGTTGGATTGAGATTTAAATAGATCAGTCATCTAATATAACTGCATTTTTGTAAATTAGGGTTTCAGCAAAGAGACACACAGTTTTTCAAGTAATATGTCATTTGTTGAATCATCTCATTTGTTTTTTTACACCTCTCTTTTAAGGCTATAATTTGCAAGCCTGTAAAACACTTCTAAAAGAATTTTCAAAATACATACCATATAAATACCTGTTAAAAGACTATATGTATTTTTGGAGTAAATAGCTACAATATGTGTAATATTGTTCTTACGAACATGTAACGTTCCATTTTAAGGGAAAGTCTATAAACGTGTTGTTGTCTTTTTAGAAGTTCAGTGCTATTTAAAACAACTGTTATGTGGTCTGTTGAAAATATTTAATTTTTTCCCTGCAAGAATATTAGACTTCACAGCGTTTCAGGCAATGGCCTTATCTTTGCACTGCACCAGATAAGAAGAAGAAAATAAAAATTAATGATGACTTCAACAATATGAAGACTGCTGTGAATGAAGATACAGTCAAGCCCAGTGTCTTGTGGAAATAATTTTGACTATTTCATCATTTTCACTTACTAGTTTTCTTCTTGGATTTTCACTTGTTTATCTATACTCCATGGACATGCATATATAATTTCCAAGAGAATTTCTTATTTTTATTTGGTAAAACAGGAACATTAGGTGAATTTTAGAACACATTATTTTCAGATTATTTTTCATCCATTTTCCTTGTTTTTTCTTTGTGTTTCTTTCTATCATCCTGTTTCCTCTTTTCTTTCTTCTCTTGTTTTTTCATTGTTTCCCCTGGGTGTATACAATGCAATTAAACACCCATGGTTGGCCTGGGTCAGCTGACTTGGGCTCAGGCTATGGGGCTGTAAAATTTCAGTGTAGACGTTCAGGCTTGGGCTGCAACCTGAGTTCTGGGACCCTCCCAATTTCCCAAGCCCAAACATCTACAGTGCAATTTTATAGCCCCGTGAGCCTGAGTCAGCTGATATGGGCCAGCCACTGGTGTTTAAATGTAGTGTAGACAAACCCTATGAGTTTTTTGAGTTTTCTCCCTCCTGTTGTATCCCATGTTTTCTCGGGACTTCACGTCTATTCCTAGTTATTTGAAAAGAGATGAACAGAGAATGATCTTTTTCCCCCATTATCCTATCTCCCTTCCTTTCATCATCCCTCTCAATCTCTGTCCTCTTTTCTCCTCACCCCTACCTGGCATGGAGTGCCAGGGCATTGACTGGCATGAGAAGTGTACCCTGCCTGCCTTACCTTTGTGTTTATTTTAGTTATTCTCCGAGAGGAGCAGAAAGAAAGCACTGCCTCTTCTTACTTAGACCAGCTGATAGGAGGAAGGCACGGAAGCAGGCATCTGTATCACATGGAAGAGTATTAACGTACAGGAGAAATAGCACAACTGTTGCAAATTCCTGCAGGATACAAGATTTTATATAGTGCATATTCCACTTCCTTCACTCCACTCCAGAAATAAAAATCTCCATTACAGGAGTTCAAAAGTGATTATATGGAAGAACAAAAGAAATGAATGTGGGGCATTTTCCACTTAGGTGGTTTGGCAGGCTTGGCTTTCTGCTATGTTGAAATTCGAACATTTTCCCACTATATTTGCTGGTGGAAACTGGAAAATTTCCCCCTGAGGCCAAATTGATGAAAACTCTCTCAATTTTCAGATTCCCCATGTAAAACCTAATATTTTGCCACAACTCTGAGAACAAAATGCAGATTGTTTGATCCTGGATGACACTTTGGTTAATGGATTTGAAGGTTTTTATAAATCTGAATGAGCTTTTCCTTCTGGACACTCCAGACTTTAGTACTGGACTCAAATCGTGAGTCTGGTGTTCTCTTCAGGCTCAGCAGAATTTAGGTATTGTCTCTGACTTTGGGCCTCTAGGCACACACACCAGGTACAGACACCACGTCTGATACCCATCTTGGCAGGCCCTGAAAATAGCTCCAGCTGTCCCAAGCCTCGCCAGTGGCTGTTGCATGCTCTGAGTTCCACTGAAGCTGATTTACTGTTTCCCTTTTTGGGGACTTTGTGACAGTGTAAGCAAGTAACACATAGACTCTGCAAAGGAATTTCTAAATGAACATACCTTATTCTTAGACAGCACAACTGGTACAGTTGATGGAAAAACAACAAAACCTGCACACAAAACCCCATCTTACTTTCCTCACCACTCCCACAGTCCTTTGGGATTTGGTCAGTGACTTTTCAGGGGTCCAGTATTTTCCTCACCCTGTTCTCCCCTGCACAGCCTTGTCTGTCGCTCTCTCCCTTTCTACTGAATCGAGCCCTTTTTATGAAGTTGCAGTCCCCTTTATTAGGTGATCACTAGGAGCTGCTTCAAGTCCCTTTCTCGGGTGATCCGCTGCTTGATTACAAGGCCACCAGAGGAAAAGAGTTTCTCTGCTCCTCTCAGATATTGTTGGCAGATCATCTGCAACTGATGCTTTTTAGTTTTACAGCTGCCCTGTTAGTTTTCACCAAGTTGGCATTAGAATATCCTCATAGTTAGGGTATCTGAACCCTGCAATGTTTGATCTGCAAAGCAGTTAGAGAATTTTTATCTTGGAATTTTGTTAGCAAGGGTTACAACTTGGAAGCAAACCAGCCGCTGCAGATTTGTTGGACATTTGAGTTGAATTCACTTCATTCCCCAAGGGGAATCTTCACTCAGCCAGTTCCTCTCTGACCACCTCCTGTTCTGCTTTGAAGGCATCTCGTATAAGAAGGGATAGCTGTTGAGAGGGACCCTGAATGACAAACCGAAGGGAAGGAGGTTTGCCAGTTTTCCAGCTGGGTGCATTAACTGAGCCCATGGTCACCAGATTTTCACAAGTACAGGCTGCGGCAATTAAATATGTCAAGCTTCCAACTTCAATCTGAGATTGAGTGGAGGTTTGAGATGGACATTTTTCACTGCTCTGCTTATATGAATACCTGTTTGGATTTTTTTTTTTTTTTTGGTAATAAATACATCTTCCCTAATGATGCAATTCTCATTTTTTTTTGTCCTTTCATACCTTCATAGTATTTGGTATACATTGGGAAAAACTTCACAACATAAGCAGAGAGAAGTATTTCTGTCTTGGAGCATTTTTTAGAAATTTAGGAAGCTCTACTGCGGACATTGCAAAAGTCCATCAAGTACTAATGCCAAGTGTTTTGAGCTAATATGAAATCCAAAGGCAGCTTCAAATCACCTAATTGTCTAGGATGATAGGAAAAATGGTTTTAATGGTTTTATTTATTTCCCCTTTGAATATTAAATGGCTGTTAGGTTTTCCTGTAATTTTTTTATATGACTTGCAATACAATTTCCATATTATTTCTTAGAATGTCAGGCAAAGGGTGATTTGAAAGCTGGCCTGCTTGTGTCACAGTTCTCTCAATACTTACTTGTTAGACCTGAATTATCATTTTGTACCTAAAATTAAGTTGACTTTTCGCTTACTTCAGAAAATTGTCCAGTTGTTCTTTTTAATCTCCCAGCATCCCAGGACTTGTGTCCTCTTTTTAGATGTTCATTGCACACTTTCAGTAGGCATGAGGATACCTCATCAGCTATCAAATATGTCAAGACATCTAGATGTAATTTACTTTTTTCTTAAGAGGAATGTAAACAAAGATGGGTTTTGGTGCCACAGCATGTTCTTTGGTCCCAATTTTCATTTCAGACTGCTTCTGCATGCATAATGATTGCACCCACAAAAATGGGCACATACTCTTTTGCGGGTAGAAAACATACTATCACCCAAAGGAGAGCAATTGGGTGACCAGCAACCTGATTACTATAAATATATTGGAGATTTAATTAGTGTGTTTTTAACCCTTCGTTTACCTGAGGATACATTACATTTATCCATCAAAGAGGGGGCTAGCATACTGGCTGCACAAGTTTAAGTACCTGAGCCAAATTCCGCATTTTGTGTGTGCTCAGAACTTCCATTGAACTGAATGTGTGTAGTATATATGGATCCAAAACATCATTTAGTCCTTAGAGGATATGAAACGTGCACGTAATTCCCGTTGATGTTAACAGTTATCAGAGTAGAATGCTGTGATCCCTACATGCATGGTGTGAGGTCCAGTTTAACAAGGTACAGTCACTCCTCGCTTAACATTGTAGTTATGTTCCTGAAAAATGCGACTTTAAGCGAAATGTTGTTAAGCGAATCCAATTTCCCCATAAGAATTAATGTAAATTGGAGGGTTAGGTTCCAGAGAAATTTTTTTCACCAGATAAAAGACTAATATATATATAAAAAATATACACACATACACACAGTATAAGTTTTAAACAAACAAGTTAATACTTACACATCAATGATGATTGTGAAGCTTGGTTGAGGGGGTGGAGTTAGAGGGTGGAAGAGAGTGGGATATTTCCCAGGGAATGCCTTACTGCTAAATGATGAACTAGCACTCGGCTGAGCCCTCAAGGGTTAACACGTTGTTAATGTAGCCTCACACTCTACAAGGCAGCACAAATGGAAGGAGGGGAGACAGCATGGCAGAGAGACACACACCCTGTGTGTGAGAGAGAGAGAGATGCGCATTGACACTTTAATTACGGTGACCCCACTCTAAGTACATTTCCTTTTTAAGTAGATCAGCAAGTTGAGACAGCCGCTGCTGCCAGCAAGCTCCTCCGTCCTGAGCCTTGTCGTGTCCCCCCCCCCCCCCCCGCTCTATTGAGATGGGGTAAGCGGGGGACAGGAGCAGGGGGAAGGGGACACCCTGACATTAGCCCCCTTCTTTTCCTTTCCCCCTCTCCTCCCCCCCCCCCCCCCGCACAGCAAGCAGGAGGCTCCCAGGAAGCAGCTCCAAGGCAGAGGGCAGGAGCAGCACATGGCAGTGGGGGGAGGGACAGCTGAACTGCCTGCAATTGATGGGCAGCTGCCACACAGTGAGCTGCATGGAGCTGATAAGGGGGCTGCTGGTCCACCCTGGTTCCAAGCCCCCACCAGCTAGCTGCACGGGCTGCTCTTCCTGCAAGCAGTGGACAGAGCAGGCGGCTGCCAAACAATGTTATAAGGGAGCATTGCGCAACTTTAAAGGAGCGTGTTCTCTAATTGATTAGCAGCGTAACAACGTTAACTGGGATGACTTTAAGTGAGGAGTTACTGTACTTAAGAACAGGCCTAAGTTAAGCATGGGACTAGTCCTGTGGATACCAATGGCACTACTTATGTACTTGAACTTAGACACATGTTTAAGAATTTGGTTGAGTCAGGGCCAAAAGGATTTTAAAATGTATTAAGAAAAGAAACAGCTTTATTTGTAAGAAAAAACAATTTAAAATTCTTTTCTGCCAAACCCAAAATGGATTTTTTTTAAATTTTTTGTTTTTGAAAAATGTAATTTGAGAAAAATTAAATCATAGATCTACATTTTCCACTTCTCACAGTCAATTTCCTTCCAGACTTCCTCAGTGAGGAACCGTAGTTTCCTTATTACCAATGACTTACATAATAGAAATACTAATATTTAAATATTTTGCTGATATTTCAACATTCTTTTGCTTCTCTCTTTTTCTCTTTCTTTCTCTAAGCCCCCTCTTTGTTCTGTGGGTTTTCTTTTGTAACTCCTCCAGACTACAGCTTTGTTCCCCCTTCCTCCACTCCTTTCTGGTCAGGTACTGCTTACCGCTTTTATATTTCTTCTAAATTTGCTTCTGTTTGCAAATTCTTTCTATGTGCAGCCAACTAGGGAAGGGACGAATCTACTTTTTCATTTCTTGACTAAACGCAGAATAGCAGCTAATGCTATATACTGAAGACTGACTCCAAATCTCAGTAACTGGTTAACATGATAAGCTATAAAGACAAGGTAATCAGAGGGTAGAAAATTTTTATTCTTGCAGTCCAATAAAATCAAACTCTTGCAAAATCAACTTTTAAAAGTATACATTCCTATAAGCAGAATTTGAATAGCCGCAGCAGATCTCAAATGGCCACTAGTTCACCATTCAATAGTAGAATCCTATAGCAAGTATTATATTTTTAATTGATGTATTCATACAAATATGCATACCTGAAAATTGCACTGTTCATGAATGAATCAAGTATTCGTCCCATCTCTATAGCAAACCATATTGTGGCAGCATCGTAAAATGCCGTTGCTAGAGAGTTCTGTTGTAGCAAATGTTAGATTTTGCACTACCATTGTTTCAGTTAATTTCACTCATCTGCTTTTCAAATGTAATCACGTTTTCTTTATTCTCTTTTAACCTTCTCTTGCTTTGAAAATATAAAAAGATTTTGAAGTAACAGACTGTATAAAAAGATTGAAATGTACAGCCATGCTAATTTCAATTCCAATCACATTATGGCAAACTTGCACTCCATTAATAAACACCAGTAAGTAAGGATGCTGTTGTGACTTTTAAGCCACAGTTATGGTGGGGCTGCACCACTTTGGCAGTAGCCCCAGTAATTTTGCCTGTGGCAGGCAAAAAGTCTCTGAGAACCCTGAAGGCGCATACACAACAACTGCTACACCCTCTAAAAGAGTGCAGCATTTGTTCTCCTTATGCTGGTTCACTTCCACTTATAGAGGGTGGATTGTCTGGCCTAGCTAGCACAAGGTTTTGGAATTGAGGTTGGCCCCTGGCACCCTCTTCTACCCTTGTGCATAGCACTAGTCCCAACAGAGCCCTTTATGTTGGTAATTAGTAAGAATTAACTGCACTCTGTCTCCTCCACAAAAAGAAATCCTGACGATATCTGATGTAAAGCATGTCTTTGTAACAATTACACAACAGTAAAGGGGAGTCAGGTAGTGATAGGTAATTTAATCATGTCTGCTTGGATGGCATTTCATATTCTGGCAGATACTGTGTGTGACTTTTTGCGTTCTTTATAAAATCATCTCTTTTTAAGACACCAAAAGAGTCTTCATTAAATTCACAACTAAATGATAATATAAATGGAAAATATGATCACTAAATATTATAGGTGGGGTTTCCAAAAGCACCTTCAATGTTGGCTTATCTCTGCTCCCACTGGAAGTCAGTGGTAAAATTTTCATTGATGCCAGTGGGAGAAGAATTAAGCCAGCAATTTGTGAGCACTTTTTTGAAATTCCTCTCCATGCTTGCAAACTGGCAAGAACTGATGTACAGTTTTGTAAAATTAAGCAAACGCACATTGCTTCAAGACACACAGAACCCACTAGCCAAAAATGACTCTTGTGGGGATAAAGCCACAAGTTAAGAGAAATACATAGTGTGAGATCAAACTGGTTACAGGTTACATTAATGAGAAATTGACCCGAATAGAAGCAAGGCAGAAATCTGACACAGACCAAAGTGTCCTAGTTCTCTGGGACTACAAGCATTAGTGAGTCCTCTCAGGGGATGTCTATAGTGCAACTAAATACCCGTGGCTGACTTGTGTCAGCTGACTAGAGCTTGCGAGGCTGTAAAATTGTACTGTAGACATTCAAGCTCAGGCTGGAGTGCAGGCTCTGGGAGCCTCCTAACTTGCAGGGTCCTAGAGCTCGGGCTCCAGCCTGAGCCCAACGTCTACACTGCAACTAAACAGCTCCTTAGCCCGAACCCAGCGAGTCTGAGTCAGCTGGTATGGGACAGCTGCAAGTTTTTAATTGCACTGTAGACATAGCCTCCTCCTTCTTTAAAATCTCCCCTGCTGCTTGTTTCAATTCTTTCTTTTCTTGTTTCTCTGATCCTCTCTCCCCTATCTCCAGATTCTTTCCTTCTCCTCTTACTTCTTTCTCACTTTCCCCGTGCTCCTCACTTTGAAAGGGGTTTGAAATATTCCCCTCCTTTCCTCCGATTCTGCCCCCTTTCCCTCCCATTTCCCCCAGTATTTTACTGCCCATTATTCCCTGCATTTCTCCTCTCCTTAGTTCTTTTCCTCGCTCAGTTCCCCTTGTTTTCTTCTTTCTTACCTACTTCCTTTTGTTCCTCCCCCACATCTCCCCCTATGTACCTTGTTCCCTTGACCTCTTATCCTCTTTCTAGAGTCCAGAGTGGCTCTCTGCTTCCCCTTCCCCTCCCCACAACCATTTACTGGTCCTTATAACCTCCAAATCAATTATCCCCTTCCCCCAATAGTTACTGCTATTGTCACCCACCAAGATACTGACCCCCAAATCAATAAGTGCTGCTAGTGCCCTCTTCCCCCCCAAAATGTCAATTACTGCCTCTGCTGCACCCCTTCTCCTGCAAAATCAGTTCCCAACCCCTTCTCCCCAAAATCAGTTCCTGCCCCATCACCACTGATTCTTGCTGCCCAGTACGGTATTTGGCATTGTATTGATGTAAATTGGCAAATAGTCATGGTATTTGACTTGCTAGAGTGTAAGTAGTGTATTTTTTATGATAATATACTGTGCATGATTGTCTATATTCTTCAGCATCTTCATATTGTGCACATGAACAATATATAAATCTGCTGATTCTCTTCTATAGAACGTATTTATATCCTATAGGCATATGCTAAATACTAACGCTGAGTGTAAAGTTGTAGTGCACTATGGTGATGTGGAAAAATATGGTCATAATTCATTTTCAGACATACGATTTAACTTTAGGTATTTCAGTTTTAATCATTGATGCGTGCCCAGTTTTAATTATTTGAATGCACGGTATCTATTATGCAAAAGCTGCTGTTCATATGAGGTCACAATAAATATCAAATAAAAGTATATGCAGCAAGGCTATCACTTAAGTGGTTGATTTTGTCCTGGCTGTTTAGATTTTCTAGTTTATATGCCATGTTTCGTATTTCCCTGATTTTAAATCAAAGAAGGCAGCTTGCTCTGATTCTTTACTGTTAAATTTCGATTACATTTTCAAAACTAGAATGTTAGTAGCAATTCCTAAAACTCTTTGGGAAACTCTAGTAACAGTGTGCTTGCTCTCTTGTTCTCTGAATTATGACAAAGAGAATGGTTTTGATGATTCCTCCAACTCACTGTTGTTGGCCATGCTCCAAATACACCCAGGATTTTTTCAATAGGGATTTTAGTGTGTCCATCTCCCTAGCTCCCTATGTAAGGTGCTAGTCAGAACTAATGGTAGTCCATTTCTGTCTACAGCAGCTGTTTACTCATGGAACCAGTTGCAAAGGGAGATTGCCTCTATTGAAAAACACTGTTTGGATGCCTTTTTGCATACCGTAGGCTTCCACCTTTGCCAGTTGCTGGTCTAACCTCTGAAGCTAATGTATTAGCTAGTGTATATTTTTTCTATTATACCCAATTATAGGTCTCACCCTGCAAGGTGCTGAGAACTTTTACCTCCCAATGAGAAATGACAGTCCACAGCAGCTTACATGATTGGATTCTATAAGACTTCATAAAAAGATTATTAGTTTGCTACAATTAAAGCCATTTTTGAATTGTACATATTAGAGACATGCAGCTTTTGCACTTGTATCATTCAGAAATGTTTGAAGTCATTTTTATATCTGTTTAAAAGATTTAGGCCCCAGTTCAGCAAGGTATTTTAAGTCGGTGCATCACTGTAAACCTTTAAGAGTTGATTTTGTTGGGACCTCTCACATGCTTAGATTTATGCTAATACTTAAGTTCTTTGCTGGATCAGGGCATTTTCGCTTTGTGGTGAAATTTTGTGAGCCAGGTTAAACTGATCATTTTTGATGTTTGATTTTCAGTGTACTCCCCAGAAAAATGGTGGTTTACATGATCCAGTGGCCATACAACAGATAACCCAAACTGTAGAAATGTGTTTCTTTTTTGCTGTTAGTTGGAAGGAGTTGGTCTACAGCAGCGGTTCTCAAACTGTGGATCAGGACTCCAAAGTGGGTCACGACCCCATTTTAGTGGAGTCACCAGGGCTGGCTTAGACTTGCCCAAACTGTAGAAATGCATTTCCTTTTTGCTGTTAGTTGGAAGGAGTTAGTCTACAGACTTATATGGATAGTATTTAACGTGGATTGCTTCTCTGAAGGAATAGCACCATAATCTATGTATTTTGCCTCATTAGGGGGTTTAAAGTTAAATCAACAATAAATGCTAATAATCTGTTTGGAAACAAACTAGTGACCTGAAAAATATGTTGATGTAAGTACTTTGCAGCAAGTTTTATTATAAACTACAAAAGTGTAATAAATTTTACAGTATTTTTGAATCCTTGAGAAAAATTTTGCCTTAGTGGCATTTACATTCAAGCTCATGTAATGTTTTTTCTATTTCCCTCCCTCCTCCGCACATAAAATCCTCCAACCTTGTGTTGAATTAACCTTTAAAGAAGGCTTCTTGATCTCTTTGGGTGGTTACTTTCACATTTACATAAAATTGTTGCCAATTTATTTTGTAATGGAATCATTGCTATACATTTTACAGTATTGACTTAATTGATTAGTCTGTGACTAACAGATCATAACAACATTGATTTCTTGTGTTCAATTTCAGTGCTAAGTCCAAAAGCAATAGGCATAGCCATTGCCCGGTATGACTTCTGTGCAAGAGACATGAGAGAACTGTCCTTACTGAAAGGTGATGTGGTGAAAATTTACACAAAGATGAGTGCCAATGGCTGGTGGAGAGGTGAAGTAAATGGAAGGGTAGGTTTTTCTTTTATTTGGTATCATTTTGTACTTATCTCGCTGATAAGGCTTTTAAATGGAGTCTTCAGACATCATAAACCTGTTTCACATATTTTCTCTCACAGCATATCTGACACATCATCAGCTCTGTTTCAGGTGATCCAGACAGTATGCTTGATCAACTTTCCCAGAGTCTAAATGAACTAGGGTCATGGATGAGCACTAACTGGCTGATGTCCAGCGGGGATAAGACTGTTTGGTGGGGGAAATAGCAGAGGTTATAACCCTTAGCAGCAAAACATCAGGGTCTTGTTGGATCCCTGGTTGCTTCTTGGTGTCCAGCTAGCAGCAAAGGCCAGGAGTGCATTTTATGATCTTTCCTTTTGGATGTGCATTTCATTACTGCCTTCTATACCTTTGTCAGCATAAGACTGGATTGCTGCAACAGGATTTATATGAGGCTACACCTGAAGAGCACTCAGAAACTTCAGCTAGTACAAAATGTGGCAAGAGGCTTATGTAGCAGTGATTGTTACAGGGAGCATGTTACATCTGTGCTCGGAGATTTGTGCAGGTTGCTGGTAGTTCCCAGGTACAATTCAAAGTGCTAGTTTTGTCATAGAAGCCCTAAATGGTTTCCATTGCTACGTTAAGTGCTACCACTCTGCTCATGTAATACCTCTGCAGTGGAGATAAATTGAGGCACTGAAAGTTCTGGTTTAAATGGGAAGAGATTAGTGGCAGCGCCAGGGCCTGCTGTAAAGGGCCTGTTTCTCCAGCTTTGGGTAAGGGAGGGTGGATGTGGGTTGGGATGGTGGGTGTGAGTGAAAGTCCTGTGCAATAGGATGGGGAGAAGTCTGGATTTTGTGTTTTACATTATTTGAAGGGGTTTTTATTTTGTACATGTGCCTAGAGCATGAGAGAGTCACATTTTAAAAAAGAAATAATCATATAGACTGGAAGCAATATAGAAACCTAAACTATTTTTGATGGCCCTGTGTGAAATAAATTGATGCTCTCGTTCCAGTGTTAATGGACAGACAGGCGCATACTAAAGAAAAACATTAGGAATGGGCATTCTGTTTGACAGTCTCAGCAAGATGGGCTTTGGGACTTAAGTTCTCTTCTTTCTCTAGAGATAGTTCATCCAGAACAGGGTACATTGGCAGGGCAGCATGAAGTGTTGCACTCTGTTATAGATATAGGACTTCACTCTCCAAAGTTAATATGAGGCTACACCTGAAGAGCACTCAGAAACTTCAGCTAGTACAAAATGTGGCAAGAGGCTTATGTAGCAGTGATTGTTACAGGGAGCATGTTACATCTGTGCTCGGAGATTTGTGCAGGTTGCTGGTAGGTCCCAGGTACAATTCAAAGTGCTAGTTTTGTCATAGAAGCCCTAAATGGTTTCCATTGCTACGTTAAGTGCTACCACTCTGCTCATGTAATACCTCTGCAGTGGAGATAAATTGAGGCACTGAAAGTTCTGGTTTAAATGGGAAGAGATTAGTGGCAGCGCCAGGGCCTGCTGTAAAGGGCCTGTTTCTCCAGCTTTGGGTAAGGGAGGGTGGATGTGGGTTGGGATGGTGGGTGTGAGTGAAAGTCCTGTGCAATAGGATGGGGAGAAGTCTGGATTTTGTGTTTTACATTATTTGAAGGGGTTTTTATTTTGTACATGTGCCTAGAGCATGAGAGAGTCACATTTTAAAAAAGAAATAATCATATAGACTGGAAGCAATATAGAAACCTAAACTATTTTTGATGGCCCTGTGTGAAATAAATTGATGCTCTCGTTCCAGTGTTAATGGACAGACAGGCGCATACTAAAGAAAAACATTAGGAATGGGCATTCTGTTTGACAGTCTCAGCAAGATGGGCTTTGGGACTTAAGTTCTCTTCTTTCTCTAGAGATAGTTCATCCAGAACAGGGTACATTGGCAGGGCAGCATGAAGTGTTGCACTCTGTTATAGATATAGGACTTCACTCTCCAAAGTTAATGGTGTGGTTTCTTTCAAGAGCAATACAATAACTTGTAACAATGCAGTATAAATGAAAAATTTCGGGCTCTGCCCTGCAATTCTTTCTCATTTAAAACGACTCCTGACTACATTGAGACTTGAGTGCATGTAAGCACAACAAAATCAGTTCCTATTTAATTTATGTGAATAATGGTAATGGGGACTTGCGAGCCTGATGGTAGCTTTGAAGAATACTTAGATGTCCGTCACCTCCAAAATGGGGAAATAGCAGCTGCCTGGCTCTAGTAAAACTCCTTGTTTCTGCTCTTACTCTTCTTCTTCCATGTTTTAGTGCTTTGGGGCACAGTCACAGCTAGTGGTTTAGTTCTGATCTTCCAAAAAAAGGTTTTAAAGTCCAGTGCTGCAATCTCCAAATCATGGGGTCAATAATTTGCATCACTTGGTTGAGAGGCGTTACTCTAACTAAGTGCTGTGGTGGCACAATCAAGTTTATCTTTATAATTTTGTGTCCCCTTGTTTACTAAACAGAACCATTACAGTTTTTGCCTAGGCAGGCCTGTAAAAGAATTGTCCTGTGTCATTAGCATCTTATGTATTATTTTTATTCTGCTTTTGCCTTCTTTAGGTGGGCTGGTTTCCATCAACCTATGTTGAAGAAGATGAATGAATTGAACACTTACTTTGCACTGTTGACCAGAAATTTCAGGGACTGTGGAATACAACAATCTGCAAAGCATTATTAGTCTTGTTAAGTATTTCAAAAGCAGCGTTTTCTGTCTGTCCAAACCCTCCAGTCTTATTGCTGGAATTTCTACAGAAGTTTGTGCTGACAGATTAATGGTTTGCCCAGAGCTATGCAAGAAACAACCTGCCAGTTTGCCATCATCAGGGACCAGTATAAAGCCCAACCCTCAGCTTTCCAGAAGATCCTTGCAAAACAGATTTCTTTATGCTGCTTTTCATTTCACCCTGTGGTACACAGCGAATGCTACTACCTATTGGTAAATGTTTAATAAATCTTTTTTTCTAGTAGCTAACATCTGTGATGTAGAAGGAGGCGATGAAGGCTTATTAATCCTTATCACTGCATACAGAAAAAGGAAAGTTCAGTCATGCCAGTCAATATTAGCTGTCTTGAAACATCAAGCAATGTTATTTATCACATAACAAACAGTTGTGCACTCATCAAACCATTCTGAGAAAAATAGAAATGTAGTAAATATTTATAGCCTTCTCTTCCAAGGTACATGTGTGGGATGATTACAACTGACTTGAAGTCCTGCCTAAATTTTCAAACAACTTGTTTGACAGCAGTTTTAAAAAGGGTAGTGTTACTTCGTGTGGTTCTGCTAGAAAAAACGACTACAAATGGGATTGTGGTGTTCTCTTTTTGTTTTGTTATGCGCTTCAAAGTGAATTTTACTCAGTTTACAAATAAGCAGCTAACTATGTAAACACACCCAGGAATCTTAAAGACAAAATGTGTTCTTTATAGCTCATGTATCATCAGTAGTTTAAACATTTTGTAGGTCATATTCTGCCTATAATATGGCAGATTTGGCTTTGCAGTAGGAATTTAGTTAACAGTTCCTTTCCTGAGTGAGCACAAAAAGGAATCCCACTCTCTGTCCCATAAGTGTATTGACTCTGCAGGGCTGAAAGAATTAAATAGTAATAAAAATGTATTTTTGGAGCAAAGCAAGGAGATTTCACCCTAAATACACACAGGAACAGATCTGCTGGGAAAGAAGGTATCATTTTTAAGGGTAGTACTGCACTTTGTATCTTAAACTACTGGCACTTTTGTATTTTGCCTTTAGAAGCTTTCTACATCAGGTCTCCATGAAGGGCTTTTTCTCTTTCCCACGCTAGCAAATGGGAGCACGTATCATCCAGTGTATACCTTCTTGGTCATCGGGGCATGGTAAACGAACATCTTACAGATTTTTTTTTTTTCCTGTTGCCTGCCTTTCTGTTTTTCTGGAATCTAACCCTGATTGTTACTTCTCTCCCAGAGTGGCAGTGAAATTATGGCAATGCAGTGGTGTGGACTGTTCCTTCCACAATGTAATGCATAAGTGTCGATTATCCTAAGAAAAAGAGCCCCCAAGTTTGCATGAAAGCCTGTAACCTTGGTGTCAGGTATGAGCAAGATCCAGAATTTTAATAAAGTTTGAAAGTTCTGGTTCATAGAAGAAAAAGTTGAAACAAGTGTTAGTGGTGATGTTGTACAGGTGTGAATATACAATTGTTAATATTTAGCTAATCTCTTACCTGTAAAATTTGGGCTAAACAAAATGTTCCTACATACATAAAATTCTGAACTGTATTTTTCCTGTGTGTGACACTCTCCTCCTTCCAGTACAAAACACACAGGAGGATCCATTCCACAATGTGCACACAGACCAGCAATACAGCCCCTTTGCAACTGCTATCCATCCTATAGACTGAATGATATCCAATGATCCTCCACAGAATGAGCACATACCCCAACTCCCTCCCTTGGGCTGCTCTCCCCCGCCCCCGTGATCCCCACTTTTATGCTGGCCTATTTGTGGCCAGCACAGACATCCCATTCACATTGTGGGGGGTTGCAGAGACACACACATACCTGTGCAGCCATTCCTCACACACACACACTGCATCCTGCAGGCAGCCCCTTTGCAGGGCCAAGTGGTGCAGCGAGCCTCTCGGAAATTCTCTGCATATGGGTGAATTTTAAGCTTAGGGTTAGGGATGAATCTCTGCCAAAGTAGCATAGTTTCAGGGAGTTTACCTCAAAATTATGTAACTGTGATTGAGTTGAATACATTTATTTGATGGAACTGATTTAGAGCATTTGTAAATGATTCCTAAAAGATATTTTATAAAGTGATCTGTACAGCAGTTTAGACCTTGGTATGTTGTCTGGTTATATTTTGCCATGCAATAGTATTATGTGTTGTGGGCCTGATCCTGTTGTCCTTAAATGGACCACACTGGTTCTTTGGCAGCTTTGCCTGCTTTAGGGGTAAAGGAATAGGCTCTAGCTCTGTGAAATGTTTTGTGCTTAGCTATTAGCATATAGTTCTTGTATGAGGAGAAGCAGTTTAATTCAATACAAATTAAGAAACACATCTGTTATGTTCAGTAACCTAGGGTTTTTTAAACATTATTTTGATAAGTCACCTTGTTACCCTAAATTGGTTGTGTGCTTTTTAGCAACTCAGGGGTCCAGCAATTTACCTTGGAGAAGAATTAAAGTAATATCTTAACACTTTTTCATAGTATTCATACTGTACATCTTGGTTGTCTCTGTTTAATGCCCTGTACTGAATGAGTTAAACGCTGCATCTTAAACTATATTTCTAATACCAAAGACTTATGTAACAATTCCAGAGCCACTGCTTCTCAATGTGCTTTCTTTTGCCTGTATGGAGACCTTGCTGTCATGCAGTGACTTAGTACAGTACTTTAATTTGTAATATTTTGTACATATGTGAATATAATAAACTGGTTAATTTCTTGTTTAAATTCATGTGTCAGAATTCATACTTGGTAGTGTAAAGGCATGGTCTGGCTCCTGTGTGGCTTTTTAAATAATTTGCTGTTACTAGCAGGAATTGTTAATGGTCTGTTTATCAAACCCATACTTGTATAAACCTTGTTTATATGTAAGATTGTGTTGTCATTGTATATAGGTCAGTATATCCTTCCTTCCTTTGAGGATTTCTTCTTAGACTAATGTCCCTTGTGCTATATCCGGAATAGCTTTGTATATGTATGGATGGATACTCAGAATCAGCTATATATATTGTTGTTAATTGTTTATTTGTATGTTTTCCTCTATCAAAACCTGCACTTATAATTTCTTGCCTGACATATCCTTTTAAGAGAGATTCCTCTTGTCCATCTTGTTGTATAGATGTGCCCATCCCCATCTCTTCGTTCTGCATTCCCTCAGTGCTTAGGCACACATGCACACATTCATTCAAGTTGACTTGAGATCAAGTCTGAAAATATGCTGTGTGCATAATTTCTTGGGCTGCTAAATTATCTTTTTATAATGTACCCTGTTCACATAAAGTTTTGAAAATATAGCCCTTTATTTACAAACAGAATAATTTCTGTGCCGATTTATTAATTTAGCCAGTTCAGTGGTAACACAATTCAAACATGGCTTTACCGTGTCACTGCTGCTTTTCAGTAACAAAGCGTTTCTTTGTGGAGCCACTTTTATGATAATCATTAAACTTAATGAGGCATTTACACATCTCTACACATGGAAGGCATAATTTTCCTGTCATACCTAACTTGAAAGACACAGAATGCATTTCAATTAAATTCTGTTCTTAACATCTCTTTCTCTCTCTCTCTCACACACACAGACAAATATGTATATAAATGCACGTCCCTTTCACTTATATGAGAGAGAAGAAAGTTATGCCCTCTGTTGAGTGAGAAATTAAGAGAAACTGTTGTAATTGATCTGTAGGGGCTGTTCATGGTGGGGTTCTGAATGCCACAGTTTGCTTTGTAGGAATTAAAACTGAACCAGCCACTGAAGGTTGATTTGGAGGTTTGAGTTCGACCAATTCCTTCCTCAACATGGAAAATCACCCCCACTAAGACCACTCCTTCCTATACCCCAAAGCAAGCTCTAATTCTCCTCCAAAGGTAAGGTGAGGTGGGGTTCCCAGGGCTTGTTCAGGATATGGGGGTGGGAGAGAGGCATGCCACCTGGAGGGGAGGTTGCTGGCTTAACATTGTGGGCTTTTTTTTGTGCAAACATTCTCTGCCTATGTTTGTGGAACACATGCAACCTCAGACCCAGGCTTGGTTTAAATTCAGTGCAAATGTTTTGCATGTCTCTGGTTTCCACTGATATTGTCACCAATGGATTTTGCAGTCAAGTTGCAATTGCAGTTTTAATCACTGCACTAACCCAGGGCTCTTTCACACTTAGTTTCATGTGTTACATGAATACTGCAGTACATTCATGGTTGTGGCTTTGCTGCACACTATGCCTACTCAGAGATTCACATTGATGTTGAAAAGGGAAGAAAGGAGAGCAGCAGAATCCGGACCCTGGACTTCAGAAAAGCAGACTTTGACTCCCTCAGGGAACTGATGGGCAGGATCCCCTGGGAGAATAACATGAGGGGGAAAGGAGCCAGGAGAGCTGGCTGTATTTTAAAGAATCCTTATTGAGGTTACAGGGACAAACCATCCCGATGTGTAGAAAGAATAGTAAATATGGCAGGCGACCAGCTTGGCTTAACAGTGAAATCCTTGCTGATCTTAAACACAAAAAAGAAGCTTACAAGAAGTGGAAGGCTGGACAAATGACCAGGGAAGAGTATAAAAATATTGCTCGGGGATGCAGGAGTGAAATCAGGAAGGCCAAATCACACCTGGAGTTGCAGCTAGCAAGAGATGTTAAGAGTAACAAGAAGGGTTTCTTCAGGTATGTTATCAACAAGAAGAAAGTCAAGGAAAGTGTGGGCCCCTTACTGAATGAGGGAGGCAACCTCGTGACAGAGGATGTGGAAAAAGCTAATGTACTCAATGCTTTTTTTGCCTCTGTCTTCACGAACAAGGTCAGCTCCCAGACTACTGCACTGGGCAGCACAGCATGGGGAGGAGGTGACCAGCCCTCTGTGGAGAAAGAAGTGGTTCGGGACTATTTAGAAAAGCTGGATGAGCACAAGTCCATGGGGCCGGATGCGCTGTATCCGAGAGTGCTAAAGGAGCTGGCGGATGTGATTGCAGAGCCATTGGCCATTATCTTTGAAAACTCATGGTGATCCGGGGAAGTCCCGGATGACTGGAAAAAGGCTAATGTAGTGCCCATCTTTAAAAAAGGGAAGGAGGAGGATCCTGGGAACTACAGGCCAGTCAGCCTCACCTCAGTCCCTGGAAAAATCATGGAGCAGGTCCTCAAGGAATCAATTCTGAAGCACTTAGAGGAGAGAAGTGATCAGGAACAGTCAGCATGGATTCACCAAGGGCAAGTCATGCCTGACTAATCTAATTGCCTTCTATGACAAGATAACTGCTCTGTGGATGATGGGAAAGCGGTGGACGTGTTGTTCCTTGACTATAGCAAAGCTTTTGACACGGTCTCCCACAGTATTCTTGCCAGCAAGTTAAAGAAGTATGGGCTGGATGAATGGACTATAAGGTGGATAGAAAGCTAACTAGATTGTCGGGCTCAACAGGTAGTGATCAATGGCTCCAGGTCTAGTTGGCAGCCGGTATCAAGTGGAGTGCCCGAAGGGTTGGTCCTCGGGCCGGTTTTGTTCAATATCTTCATAAATGATCTGGTGTGGATTGCACCCTCAGCAAGTTTTCAGATGACACTAAACTGTGAGGAGAGGTAGATACGCTGGAGGGTAGGGATAGGATACAGAGGGACCTAGACAAATTAGAGGATTGGGCCCAAAGAAATCTGATGAGGTTCAACAAGGACAAGTGCAGAGTCCTGCACTTAGGACGGAAGAACGCCATGCACCGCTAGGGACTAGACTAGGGACCAACTGGCTCGGCAGCAGTTCTGCAGAAAAGAACCTAGGGGTTACAGTGGACAAGAAGCTGGATATGAGTCAACAGTGTGCCCTTGTTGCCAAGAAGGCCAATAGCATTTTGGGCTGTATAAGTAGGGGCATTGCCAGCAGATCGAGGGACGTGATCGTTCCCCTCTATTCGACATTGGTGAGGCCTCATCTGGAGTACTGTGTCCAGTTTTGGGCCCCACACTACAAGAACGATCTGGAAAAATTGGAAAATGTCCAGCGGAGGGCAACAAAAATGATTAGGGGTCTGGAACACATGATTTATGAGGAGAGGCTGAGGGAACTGGGATTGTTTAGTCTGCGGAAGAGAAGAATGAGGGGGGATCTGATAGCTGTTTTCAACTACCTGAAAGGGGGTTCCAAAGAAGATGGATCTAGACTGTTCTCAGTGGTAGCTGATGACAGAACAAGGAGTAATGGTCTCAAGTTGCAGTGGGGGAGGTTTAGGTTGGATATTAGGAAAAACTTTTTCACTAGGAGGGTGGTGAAACACTGGAATGCGTTACCTAGGGAGGTGGTGGAATCTCCTTCCTTAGATATTTTTAAGGTCAGGCTTGACAAAGCCCTGGTTGGGATGATTTAGTTGGAGATTGGTCCTGCTTTGAGCAGGGGGTTGGACTAGATGACCTCCTGAGGTCCCTTCCAACCCTGATATTCTATGATTCTATAGAATTCAAATTCTCCTGCCCTGAAAGCACTGGCTCCTCCCACTTGAGCTAAAGATGAGTCACAGCAGGCTAGGGCTTTTGACACACAGCTAAGTAGTTCTAATTCTATCTTTTAGAAGGCAGTGATCCGTATCATATGTGTACATGCACACATATTTGTTTTTAGCTAGTTTATTCTGATCCTGTTGAAGGATACTTACTAATAGAAAACAGTATTTTTGGTGATCATTGGAAAGATGCTATCTGCACATCGTGTGCAAATAACTTTAGCATGAGGGGTGGATTAGATGACTTCTTGAGGTACCTCTAACCCTACATTTCTGTGATTCTTTGATTGTATCCCAACAGTGTTTTAAAAAACAATGGTAGTGCAAACTGGGTAAGCAAATGCACCAGTGCTTCATCTGCGTACAGCATCAAAACTTAGAATCTGTTTTATTATAAGAACAAATGTTAATGTGTCCTCTAGTACTCCTTGAAAAGGGCCACAGAATTTTTAACATTTATCTGAATTTCCACTAGTGATCGGTGGCTGGTGGGTCACTTTAAAATCACAGCCAAAAGCTTTATGAAGCTAATGATAAATAATATATATTTTTCACAATATGTTGAAATTTGTAATTCAACAACAGAATATACAAAGAATTAAGCATCAAAATTCCAAATGCAGAAGACTGATTCATTGCATATCTCATCAACTTTCTTTTCAAGAGCTAAGAGCGATTTGTTTTTATAGCAAATTAGATTTGGGTTTTTAATTTAGTATTATAATTCCTGATCCACTGTACAGTATGCCACCCATTCATTATAAGGATCTCTGCTGCTTACTCTGAATATAATATTAGATTTTATTTAGTAAAAGAACCCTCCTGAAATGTTTGAGACATCTGTTTCCTTTGCTTGCTTTGACTACAGTTTTAATCTTGTGCTTTTGGAAGCTAGATATGTAGTTACTTTAAAATGTTGCAGTTTAACCTTCAGTAAACTCGTATTTAGAACAAATGACAGGTTAGGAGGTGGCTATTTGCTAAAAGGGTTGTTTGCTTCTTTCAGAAATTAGGTTTTGCTAAAATTGCTATGGCAAAATGTAGCTCTAGAGAGGACTGAAATTGTCTGAAAAGAAAAAGGGGACCAGGAAACAAGAAGACCAAAATTGATAGCAGGCCATGTGTGCTGTAATCCTACAGTCTTACGTGTAAAGTTTCACGTTAATACCATTTCTTACCCTGGATAACCTTTTTTAAACTATTGCCCAATATATCAGATGCCTAGTGCTAGCTTTGGCTTTGAACCAGATATCCTGGAATGCTTCAGCACTCTGATACCTTCACTAATGCAGATACTATAATTGACTGGCTTTGGGGAATACTGGGCCTAATCCTAGATGCTTTTGTTTGCTTGTAATCTTTAAGCTGAACCCCCAAGGAACCTATTTTGGGTGCTTAATTTTTGGAATTGCTCTTTTAAAATCTAGCAAAAGCCTAAGTTCCAGATGTATTTTCTATCTTTCTTGTTTTCAATAAAATTTACCTTTTTTAAGGACGGGATTGGATTTTTCGTGTCCTAAGGGTATGTCTACACTACGAAATTAGGTCGAATTTATAGAAGTCGGTTTTTTAGAAATCTGTTTTATATATTCGAGTGTGTGTGTCCCCACAGAAAATGCTCTAAGTGCATTAACTTGGCGGAGTGTTTCCACAGTACCGAGGCAAGTGTCGACTTCCGGAGTGTTGCACTGTGGGTAGCTATCCCACAGTTCCCGCAGTCTCCGCTGCCCATTGGAATTCTGGGTTGAGATCCCAATGTCTGATGGGGCTAAAACATTGTCGCGGGTGGTTCTGGGTACATGTCGTCAGGCCCCCGTTCCCTCCCTCCCTCCGTGAAAGAAAGGGCAGACAATCGTTTTGCGCCTTTTTTCCTGGGTTACCCATGCAGACGCCATACCACGGCAAGCATGGAGCCCGCTCAGCTCACCGTCACCGTATGTCTCCTGGGTGTTGGCAGACGTGGTACTGCATTGCTACACAGCAGCAGCAACCCATTGCCTTATGGCAGCAGACGGTGCAGTAGGACTGGTAGCTGTCATTGTCATGTCCGAGGTACTCCTAGTCGCCTCTGTGAGGTCAATCAGGAGCGTCTGGGCAGACATGGGCGCAGGGACTAAATTTGGAGTGACTTGATCAGGTCATTCTGTTTAGTCCTGCAGTCAGTCCTATTGAACCATCTTATGGTGAGCAGGCAGGCGATACGGATTGCTAGCAGTCCTCTTGTACCATCTTCTGCCGGGCAGGCAAGAGATGAGGATGGCTAGCAGTCCTATTGTACCATCTTCTGCTGAGCAGCCATGAGATGTGGATGGCATGCAGTCCTTCTGCACCATCTGCTGCCAGCCAAAGATGTAAAAGATAGATGGAGTGTATCAAAACAAGAAATAGACCAGATTTGTTTTGTACTCATTTGCAAACCCCCCCACCCCCGCCCTCCGTCTAGGGGACTCATTCCTCTAGGTCACATTGCAGTCACTCACAGAGAAGGTGCAGTGAGGTAAATCTAGCCATGTATCAATCAGAGGCCAGACCAACCTGCTTGTTCCAATAAGAACAATAACTTAGGTGCACCATTTCTTATTGGAACCCTCCGTGAAGTCCTGCCTGAAATACTCCTTGATGTAAAGCCACCCCCTTTGTTGATTTTAACTCCCTGTAAGCCAACCCTGTAAGCCGTGTCGTCAGTCGCCCCTCCCTGCGTCAGAGCAACGGCAGACAATCGTGCATCTGAGCTGAGAATGCTGTCCAGAGCAGTCACAATGGAGCACTCTGAGATAGCTCCCGGAGGCCAATACCATTGAATTGTGTCCACAGTACCCCAAATTCGACCCGGCAGGCCAATTTAAGCGCTAATCCACTTGTCAGGGGTGGAGTAAGAGCCCTTTAAGTCGAAATAAAGGGCTTCATCATGTGGATGGGTGCAGGTTTACATCGATTTAACCCTGCTAAATTCGACCTAAAGTCCTAGTGTAGACCAGGGCTAAGAGATTTTTGCGTATGTTGTTTAATTAGCTGGGGGCAACAGCTAATTTCTTTTGTTTTCTTTCTCAGCTCTTCCCTGAAGGAGGGGGGTAGGGCTTCAGGATACCCCACAGGAAGGAATTCCCAAGTGCACCTTCCTGGGTTTCAAAAAAGGGGTTTTGCATTTGGGTGATGGCAGCGTTTACCAAGCCAAGGTCAGAGAGACGCTGTAACCTTTGGAGTTTAATACAAGCCTGGAGTGGCAAGTATTAATTTTTAAAATCCTTGCAGGCCCCATCTTCTGCACTCGAAGTGCCAGAGTGGGGAATCAGCCTTGACAATATTCTTGAACATTTTACTGCGATTGGCCTGTAGCCCGTCATTATTATTGTATTGCGCTAGTGTCTAGAGCCCTAGCCCCATTGTGCCAGGTCCTGTATAAAAACAACTCTTTCCTCCTCCTACCTGCTTTCACAGACTTTTTCTGTCTTCCACCTTCTACCTCCCTGGCTATATGTGTGAATCTTCCCCTTTTGCCTCTCTAGCCCATTTCCCCTTTCCTCCATTAGTCGTATGTAACATTTATATTGCAGAGACCCCAGTCATGAGCTGGGTACCACACAAACAGTTGGAGCTTATCTAAATGGAGAGTTAGTGCACAGCAAGCTAGGCTGTCAATCTATAACACACTAGCCTGCCACGCACTGACTGGCTCTGGCGACCCTGCCTACTGCGCACTAAGTTCTCTCGTGCATTTTGATCTACTCCTGTCAAGGAGCAGAAGGGAACTTTTAGTGCATCGTAGCTGGTCTACATGGCCAGTAAATGCATGGCAGGCTACTCACAAAAGGCTTATCTATTCAAAGAGTTAGTGTGCAGCAAGATGGCATGTAAATCTTACAAGGCAGCCTTATAGATTTACACTCCAGCTTGCTGCACACTAACTCTTTGTATAGATAAGCCCTTTATAAAAGAGAGTTCTTGCCAACGGAGCTTACATCCTGCTTCCCTGTTTCTCTCTCCTTTCTTTCTCCTACCTCCCTTGCTCTGTTCCTCCCCATTACTTAAGATAAACTGTAGGGCCAGAGGGAAAGATTTCTCCTAAGAAGGAAATGTTGAACTATTGTTAAATGTAAGAGAAGGATAAATACATTTTTAAGTGAATCTTTAGCTCTCCGAGAGCCTGGCATGAGATCTACAGTATCTGGTATTGCAGGTCAAGCAGTGACCATCAACTCTAACAAGGGTAACACATAAGGCTAGATCGTGTGTCAAGGGCACCCAGCTCACAGTAACAAGCAGAATGTAACTGAGCTATCCCAGGAGCAGTGCAGAGAAGAAACTGTGACCCAGGAAGCCATGATCCTTTCCCACCATCACTTTGCTCTAGGCAGGTAGTAATGTGCCACTCATCTATCTAATGGGAACTGGGGGTGGAAGGCCAGAGACGACGCTCTACCTATTCCTTAGCCGCCTTCTTCAGGAGGTGGGAGTGTAAGTGGGTGTGCATCTCCTTTTGTCTCCTAAGTTCCAGGTAGTAAGCACAAGAGAGTTAAGGGTTTTTTACTCCCCTGTGCAGGCATGCAGTCTGTTTCAGAATTTCACTCATGGATTTCTGAATGCCTTACATAATTGCTTTCCGTAATTAAGCTGTAGCTTCACTAGACCAGGAAAGGCTCTCAAGTTAAAGGATTAAACTTTTTGAAATTGTATGGTTTTTGTAGTGTTCCATTCACTGACTATCTCTTGGGTTCAATTCAAGTTAGATAAAACTGAAGTGTTCTGTGTGAGGGAATGCTAAGTGTACTGTATTCAGGAGAGGAGTGGTAATACCTCTCAGGGTGAAGGTAATAAAACCCAGCTGAGTAGGCCCAACTCCGAAATTGTATTGGCTCAGCCAGGTTGGCTCTGGAAAAAGGGCACATAGATTGTAAGAGGCAATTGCACTTCAATCCTTTACTAGTAACGTTCATACTTATTGTTGGGGAGAACCTTTGTTATAACCCAGCACACCAAGTAGACGTCCAAGGACAATTCTAGGAAGATGATGGAATTTTCATCTTTGTTGTTTGCAATGTAACACAACTTTAAGTATTACTAAAATTAAATTAAATCTGAAGTATAGTGAGACTAGGTGAAGAAAGGAATGATAAGATAAAAAGAGAATCACTGACAAATGTTACCCATATGAACCTATTGGGTCAGATTCTAATCTCACACTGGTGTTAATCTGGAGTAAATCCATGTACTCACGAGTTTATCCATGGCATATCTGAGATCAGAATCTGGCCTATATTGAGTATCATCATAAAATACTTTACCATAAATATTTAAACAAGTAAAAAGCTATGGTTAATTCTGTATGAGATATGAAAGTAGATCTTCCTATTATCTGACTATCCCTAGAATTATTAACTTAAATTAATATTCAAGCTTGTGGGATCGTCTTTTTTGCATTCTGAATGTGTATACATAACTACAATGGTTTATCTAGCAGACACAGATGAATTTTTTCTTGATTTTGGACTTGTCATGAATATATTGTAGTTATCAGTGAAATGAATCAATAAGTACAGAAAACAGCTGTACTACAAATAACATGCATCCAGTCAGTCTGACACTAATAAAACTAGATATTTTCTCTTTCTGCCTCTTCATCAGGGTTACACTGTGAACATCAAGAAGGTTTATTTGAATGTCACTAGAAGAACAGTTTTAATTACCAGTAGAATTCATCAAAACATTTAGTGGAGAAGTGACATTAAGTAATAATTAATAGACTGTGTGATGTGGCTGCTGCGTAAAATGACAATGATTAACCTGTGACATAACAGAATGTGACTGTTTCCCATTCAAGCACCAGTTATTCTACAATATAGCTATGTCTAGGCTGCCCTGTGCCACTAGACCTCTGCCTATCTCTCTACAAAAGGAAATTGGGTTCAAAAACCAGAATTTGTTATCTTGACTGGCAATCTGGAATTTTGGGTCAATTACTTGTCACCTTAAACTGTGATGCATGGGCTTATTTGTAATTGCTGTGCTTATTACTACTCTGGTTGCTTATTGCAGAGTAGGTGCTGATGCTAGTATATATATATTTTTCTCCCCATTGGGTAACTGTTTCTTGCTGTGTATATGCTTGAGAACATAGCTTGGCCGAAGTCTTAGATCTCTGATTGCCCAGATAAAATCATTGTGCAGAAGAAGAATAAACTCTGGATTGATCTGAAGTGAACTGATCTCCAGTGCACAGGTAGGTGAGTATTAGCAGCCTTATTTTACAAATAGGGAAATTGAGGTAGAGGTTAAATGCCCAAACCAACAGCTTGCTGAGTGCCTCCAACTCCCACTGACTTCAATGGGAGCTGAGGGTGCTCCCCACTTTCCAGGACTGAGCTCTAATTGACTTGTCTACAATATTTTCTGCTAAGATCCTGTCCAAATGACAAGTGAATTGTTCAATATATTGGCTGTTATGTAGATTGACCCCAGTTGCTTTGACGAGTGTTTTCTTTCCTGGTCATAGTCAAGCACATTGTAGAAGGGCAGACTACTTTCTCTATGCGAAACTGCTTGTGATCAGAGAGTGCTGTAGATGGCTGGTTAGTAAGTGTTGACATAAGTCTGAGGGAGAGAGCTGTAGTTCCTTGGGGCATCAATGATTGTATAGTCTCAAAATACTATAGCTTCCATTTTTTGTATCATGTACTTTATGGTATGCTGGTTAAAACTATATTACAGCATGACAGGGTGTGCCTGGCCTTGGCAGCTCCCTACTGGAGGCCACATGGTTATACTACACCTCTCCCCTAGAAAGGAGCAGTGAAGGTGGGTCTTCCCAGCCTGTCATGGGCCTTAGCAGGTCACTTCCAGGCTGGAAACCAGAAGTGTACTCTCTGGCCAAAGGAGCTCAACAACCAGTCAGAGGATATCGCTGGTTGAATTTACATAATTGGGATTGCTGAAAGAGAAGAGCCTGAGGACATTGGCCCTAAGATAGGGCTGGAGCTAAAAGGGCCGGCAGAAAGAGGCTGAGGGAAAGTGCAGTGAAGGACTGAGGTAAGCAGTATGTGGCTACTCTGTATAGGGTCCCTGGGTTGGAACTTGGAGTAGTGGACAGGCCCAGGTTCTCCTACCAGCAACAAGTAAATGGGGCATGAACTCCACGAAGGAGAAAGGATTGAGCTGGGAGCCCCCAAAAAGGACTGTATTTAAAGGGACTCAGAGCCAGGTTTGAAGGCCCTAGTAAGGGCAAATAGATAGTTTAGTTATTTGGACTTGTCACTCAGTCCCACTAAGACCCATTAAGGTCATCTGGCAGCCTGCAGGGGGTGCCAGGGATGAGAAAAGGACTGTAGTAACACACTCAGCCACTAGGAGGCCCTCAAGAGTGAATGCTCCTATCACATAGGGGCCGTCCAAAGCCATAGCATTCTAATAAGATTATAGAAGTCCTGTTCTTCTGCTTACATTTCTCACAAATAATTTCATGTTTGATTTCTATATTTTACTTAGCTGGATAAGTGTTACATTTTAACATTTTGGTGTTGAAATCAAAATTATTCTTTGTCAGAACCCAGCCATTCTTCTTGTCAAAAAGACATATGATGCATTAGCTTAAGGGCGATTGCTAATAACTACGTAAGTGACATTTGGCTACATAGAATGGGCAAGGCTACATATATCTTTGTCAAGCTATCAAGATTTGCATACACTGCAGTTCGTGCTGTTTAAGAGAGCTGCTGAACTAATGCAAAACCAAAACAAAACAAATTCAGGTTTGGCCTTTCCACCATTTCATTGCAATTAACATCTGCTCTTTCCCAGATTCACAGGAGATACCTGGTTTTGTGTTTGTGTTTATAATTGTAACCAAAATGAGCTTGCTGCAGTTGGGGTGAAGAAAGCCATTTGATTGCCATGTATTCTAAGTAGGCATTGGTGATGAGGAAGGTTTCCGTTTGTTTGGGGGGTTTTCTCATTGAGAGAAGTGGAGCAAAGTGGGTTTTTTTTGTGGGGGGGGGGGATTTGCATTGGATTGGGTAGTATAAGATTTCCTATATGCTACATTTTACTGCATCCTCCTAGTGTGTTTGATGTAATACTCACTTCCACTTATCACCTCTCAAAGACATAAAATAACAAAGATGGTTTATGGCTGTTCAACACCACAAGACATCTTGTGTCTTGTTTCATCACTAGTGGATGAAAGGCCACATTTCTAAAGGTATTTAGATGCTCCTAAAAAAATCCCACTTGGTGCCTATCTGCATTTTTAGATGTCTAAATACCTTTAAAATTCTGACCCTAGGAGTATAAGCAAAACAGGACAAATCCTTCTCTCATTCACAGTGACTCCAGTGGGAGCTTGTAGCGGTGTAACAGAAGAATTTGGCCCCAAAACTGTATGATGTAAGCAGAGCAAAAACATGGTAAAATATTTTTTCCCATGAATACAAACAGTTTCACAGCATAGTTAAAGGTTAAAAACCTAGACCCAGATCCTCATAGAGTGTAAATTGGCATAGCTCCATTTATTTACACCAGGTTAGAATCTAGCTCAGTACACTTAGGGTGAAATTCTGGCCGCACTGAAGTCAGTTGCAAAACTCCAGTTGCCTTTAGTAAGACCAGAATTTTGTACTTAATAGGCATGCACATTTGGAGTTTAATTTACATTTAATTATTGAAAGTGAATGAATGTTATCCTGTCACTTACCTGTTATCTTTTGCACCGTTTGCCCTCTTTCGCTTCATTGAACCTAGACAAAGAAAACAACAGGTCAGTTTTCTTATTCTTTCTGGTCTGTTTCACTGTCGCTCTGGCTCTCATGCACCTGTACAGTGCTACATTGCTTGGGCTGCAAACACCCCAGGAGAATGTTTAACCTCTAAAATTTAATGACATAAACACGCCCATGAAAGCATTTCTGTTAAATGGCACCACTGTTGTACCAGATTGCTTGGGCAGATCCTGAGAACAACTTCCCCTTCCTCAGGAGAGTCTCACGTAGTGCTCACCAACTAATAGCACCGCCCTCCTTGTAAACAAAGCCACCATTCACCAGATGGAGTGCCTCTCTCGAGTGATGGGATTGACTTGGTGGTGGCTGAACAATGATAAGAAGCAGTAGTAAACAGAAGCAGCCTCCCATGTCACTCCTTTCCAGCCTCAGGTGTGCACGTAAGCATCCTAGCACTGAGTCTCCCTGCATGCTATGCACAGCAACAGCTCCACCTGTGTCACCAGTGCGGTGGCGCTGGAACAGTTTTTAGAATGGAGGTGCTGAGCTGTGTCCCCCTTACCCCGTCCGTGTCCCAGAGCTGGGGCCAGGGCGTCAAGACTGGTGCCACAGATGGGGGAGTGTGGAGCCCCGGGGCATGGGGCCAGCGACCAGGACCCCAGGCATGGGGTCAGCAGCTGGGACCTGGGGCCGGAGGCAGAGCTCCTGAGTGTGGGAGTGGTAGCCTAGACCCTGGGTGGGGGGCTAGCGGCCAGGACCCCACGCAAAACCTGGGGGTGCTGCAGCACCCCCCGCACCCTTAGTTCCTGCGCCTATTCACCAGTGGGGTTCCCTCGCTGGCCACTGGCAGTATGCTCAGATGCAAACCATGCTCTCCCTGCTCCCTTTACCCCACTTGTGCTGCTCTTCTCTATCCTCCCCGCCCCTTAGTATGGCAAGTTAGCCATGATACTGGGACTAGGTAGGCCAGCCTCTCTCTCACACAACCCCCTCAGCCCTTACCACAGTACTAGTGGCACTGTCCAGTAAGACCGACTACCTTTCTCTAGGCTAGGGGGCTTCCCTTCAGCTATTCTCCCTGGTGACCCACTCCACCAGCTGCCAAACCCACATTGTTTCTGTAATTTTGTTGCTCTATCACCTTACCCATCCCACCAAAACCACTCTACTATTGTTATTGCTGGTTGGTGATGGGAATCATGCCCCTCGTTTGTCTGTCAAACCTTATGTAATAATATAGCTAAGGTGGCCCCTGGGCATTTAAACTTTGCCCTTCACTGTGGTTACTACTGACTAGCAGCCTAGGCCATCTCTCCTGCTTGTGTTTGATGGGGTTTTTTGTTTGTTTGTTTGTTTTTTGGCAGACCCCCTGAGAGGGCAGCAAGAGCTCTGGCTGAGTATTGCTGTCTGTAACAGGGTGGTCTGCCCCTTTAAGGGCCAGAGGGCTGAGGCAGCCAGCCAGCCCTGTTTACTAATCAGATGTAGCTGAGAAGAAAACAGGTGTTCCTTATAATGAGCTGCAGGAGGGGTCTCAGTAAATTGGGGGGGAGGGTGTGGCCTGCTAGAGTGCCCTGGTGACGGAAGCAGTGGAAACCTGCTGGGGAAAAGAGCTCTGGGAGCAGCAAAGCTCAGGAGCAGAGTATTGGGGAAGAATCCAGGAGGGAGTAGGAGGATAAGCCCAGGGGAGTGGACACTGGTTGCATGGGACTTTAATATTACCCCAGGACAGGTGGGAACTGTTTGTCTGACTCCTTTGTTTGGGGCCTTAAGTACTACTAAGGGTCACTGGGGGAAACCCAGGGGCCCTCCACTCTGAAGGATGAGTGGGCTAGAAGAAGAGCTTGGATTGGCAAAAAATGACAGAACCAAGTAAGAACTTTTGAGTTATGATATTGGACTTTATTTTAGGTTATTTTGACGCCTCTGTGTTAACAAATAAGCCTGCAAGAAAGGGTAGTTTTAGCCTATAGAGTATTGGTCTGACAGAGGGGTTCTCAACCTTTCTTTCTGAGCCTCCTCCTACAATATGCTATAAAAACTCTGTGGCCCAGCAGTGCCACAACAACTGTTTTTCTGTAGATCCAATAGAATAAAAACCAGGGCCTGTGTTAGGGGGTAGCAAGCAGGGCAATTGCCCCGGGCCCCATGCGACATGGGGTCCTACAAAGCAAAGTTGCTCAGGCTTTGGCTTCAGCCCCAGGCAGTGGGGCTCAGGCTTCAGCCTTCTGTCCTGGGCCCTAGCAAGTCTGACACTGGCCCTGCTCTCTGGTTTATTTTGGCAGACTCCCTGAAAACTGTTCTGGGGCTCCCAGGCCCCTGGTTGAGAACCATTGGTCTGAGGGACTTTTGACAAAGGGGAGCTGAGGCTGGGGACCTGTGGGGCATGTTCCTGTGATGGAGGGGGCATCTCAGGTAACACTGTCCAATCTGAGTTCTTTCCAGCTCTACCTGTTATGCTTCTATACACAAAAACACACTAGCCTATAAATAGTTTTGTTTTTGGATAAAGGAAAACAAGAAAGAACTAAAGTAAATTCTTCATGAAAAAGACATGTAATAGGTTGCAACAACTCTGAGAATTAAATGGCTGTTGTTTCTACACAAATGCATAGCTCCTACAAATATAGAGGTGCATAACAGTTACATATCCCTTCTTCCCAGAACTACAAGGAGAGATCAGGGGGCCATCGGTAGGGACAAATCTTCCCTTCAGCCACTCTTGGGCCTTGTAGTCTCTGTCATCAGCAGCTGGCCACTGAACACTTAAATCCAAGCAAAACATACATTTAAAAAATGCTTTTAGTACAAATACAAAGTCATGATAACACTTTTATGAAGACTTTTTATCTTAATTTTAAAATGATGAACTAGAGCTAACTTGGAGAATTAAATTAGTTGGCATTGTCCCTTTAAAGGCCAAGGGCCTGATTCTCAGTTGGTGTACACACTGGTGTAGTTTCACAGAAGTCAAAAACGGAGATTTTCCAGTTTATGCTAGCTCAGGCTCAGGCCCCAAGTATTGTGTCTAGTCAGTAATATTTCTGGTTATTCAGGATACTAATGAGATGCAGCTTTGTAGTTGCCATTTCTTGAACTTTATGTTCATTACTACTGTAACACTAATAAACCCACCTGTGGTTCTAATTGGAATGTTGCAGTTATTTTAAAAAAATCTTTTCCATGTGGGCCTAATTTAAAAAAAAAATGAAAAGGGGAGCTGGCCAGTTGATGAGTTGCAAAGCCTTATGGTGACAGCTGGAATGCCAAGGTAATGCAAGTAAACCTCAAATCATGGGCTGGGGCTTGGTGGAAGAACAGGTGCATTAGCTAAATGATGCCCTTGCTTTCCAGCAATCTTATCCTGCTCTCTCTAAAGACAGCGTTTTGCTGTTAACTTCAATGGGAACAGGAGCAGGCCCCGGGGAGAAGCGTAGTTGGATCTGTCATGTAGCAATCTCTAGCTAGCAGATCCATTAACCAGCTTTGGTGTTGACTTCAGAAGTAACAGCTGCTCACTCTCTTGGCTGGAAAAAAAGACTTGGGGAGATCTGAATAAATGTGGGAACATCTGGTATGGAAAGAAATCAAACCGCATAAATTATTTTTAGTGTGTTATTGCTTAATTGTTCTTTGCTATGCCAAAAAGGAGAGGTCACAGTCAGTATCAAACCTCTTCAGGCAGAGCTCCAAATCTTCCCAGTCTGAGCCCCTCTCTGCCCTGCACCCCCCACAAGATTAAATGTATTTTTCTTTAAATTGAATCAATAGCCCTGTCTTTGGGAAAAGCAACACAAGCTACTCATCACTGGGTTCCCCCTACCCCCAACTGTTCCTACGTTTGTAGTCAAGAAAACTATTTTTTATTAGCCATTTATCATCCTGTCTGAGAGGGATTTTTTTTTTAACTGCACTGCACTAAAGCACTGCATGGTCTATTCCTGTTGCAGAGAGCAGTTCAGTCCCTATGGCAAAAATCAAGGCAATATTAAAAGCCACAACTTCAGAGGGAAACTTTCAGATGCCTTGGCCATTTACATCTCACATTAGATAAATAATAGTTCTGAATGTATGTGATCAATTTTTAGGATTTCCAAATATTACTTGAAATATTTGAGAGACAAGGAGAATGGGATAATATCAGAGACAAGCTTTCTCACCAATAAAAGATCCAATCCCTCATCCATCTTCTCTCTCTTATAACCTTGGACTGACGTAGCTACAACAACACTGCATACCAAAATAGTTTAGTTAACCGGGACTCTAGATTATTTGTAACTGCATTCTGTCTTTAAAATTATGTATCAATTTGTCCCATTAACACGTAACATGAGACCCACTCCACATCTAATTAGATGAAATAATTGCACCTTGCATTGCTCCAGAGCTGTTTTGTTTTTGTGTAAATTATAATGCAGTAATTAGCATGCTTCTGTGCATCAATGTACAGATGTTTGGTTTGCAGAATGTTATGTTTTGTGGCCACAAGATGTCAGGCTAATCTGAGTGTGGGAGAGTGTTTTACCTATAGAATTTAGGAATGTTTATTAAATTGTGAGAATTGAATAACTAGACCTGGGATTTTCAAATAAACCAAAGGAGTTAGGTTCCCAACTCCCATGAAGTTCAATAGGATTTGGGCACCTAACTCAGTTAAGATGCTTTGAAAATCCTACTTCTTATGGCCGTTGAAACTATTATGCAGAAAAACCCTGTGTAGCAGGGTTAAAAGTAAAGTATAAAGCTAAGTTACATGTACTAGCCATAGGCAGAGACAGGCTGGGATTTTCAAATGGTCACATTGGGGGCAGAATTAGACCAGAAGTGAGTGATTTTTTGCAAATCTCACCCATACATGCTAGATGTTGCCCAGAAGATATTTTAAACTGTAAACAACACTATTACACATACCTGTTCACAACTTTACTGAAGTCATTCTACATTGCTCTGATTATATGTTACCTTCATCAACCAGAAATGCTGTTTTACGTTATACTTATGTTAGGGTGACCAGACATCCAATATTAGGGGATTTGTCTTGTATAGACAACTATACCCCCCACCCCCGCCGGAAAAAAAGAAATGCCCTAATTTTTCACACTTGCTGATCTGGTTACCCTAACTTCTGAGAGCTGCTCCAGAGTTCTGTAAGCAGGAAGATTTATTAACATATCAGCTACCTTAGCTGATCTAAGAAGCCGTGATGTGCTGCTAAATTTTAACAAGGGGCTCCTCCGAAATTTTTCCACATCACTCAGTGATACTTGTGACATTTTCAGGGTAAAACACACTCATCAATTCCATGTTCTTCTCTTATCCAGATTCACTGATCCTTCCACCTACTCCTGTCCCAGCATCTGTTGATTCGCCATGCATTTCCCTCCTGAGCAGGCATGTAGATGGGTGAGTTGTCCTGTGCCTTCTGGCTGCAGTGGTTGGAAGCAAGTTGTCCTGCAGACTCCTGTTGTTGGGCGATTAGACAGGTGTGGAGTCAGCCCGTTCTAGTGGCTGAGTGGCTAAGCTATATAGCACAAGCTGTGCTCCTCTGTCTGAGTTACAGAGGTAGGGTGCGGAGTACTGTCCAGTATTCCTTAGTACAGCATCACTTTTGTGTTTACTACACCTGAGTCCTGTCTCTATTTCATTGCAAGAGAGACTGCAGATAAAAGGCTGATTCTGTTAACAAAGGGCTCTTGGAAGACCTCCTGGTGCTCCATGGTAAGGAGCAGTTGTTGGGGTGAAAAAGTTCTTTAGACAAGAAAAGTGCACAAAAGAGAAGGTTGGTTAGGTTAAAAAGCGATGTGCTAGCAAAAATACCTTGCAAATGAGTGGACGGAGAGAGATTCAGTTATTCTCTGTGTTTGTGTAATACATATAAATACTACTTCATGGAGGTGTGAATTTTTGTAAGTCACTTCAAGATCTTCAGATGGCAGACATAGCAGTCCAATGTGTTGGTGGGTGTATAAACATGCACACATAATATATATTATTTATGAAGGTCTTTACTCTGTCCTCATTTTATTCTTCTTAAAAGGCCATTTCTGCCCTGCTGTCAATAGTGAATCTAATTAACTGGTATTAAAATATTGTTGTTCACTATGCCTCTTACCATAACTTTTGTCCACTTGCCTCTTTGTCCTGAGTCTGTGTGCTGAAACCACTCCTTCCTATATGTTTAGAAAATTCCTAGCACATTGCGAGCACTTTCATACACGCCATAATAACTAATAATTATTAAGCACAAATGTTGAGCTCAGAGCTGTATGAGATGGACTGAAGAGATTCCCTACCCACAGGAGATTATAGTTTCAGACAAAGATCTGACAAACACACAGTGGGAGACCCATAGGAAGGTAACACATTAAGTTGTTTTTTTTTATATGTTCACACTAGCATAGACCCTGAATAGGAGTGGATTGGTAATGGGATCCAGAGCATTTGATAGGTCACCAAATCAAATCCAGTGCAAGGTAGTAGTGACTGAAACTTGGTGCTGTCTGGTGGCATGCATGAAATTAATTTAGTGCTCAGAGTCCATTTCCCAGTGGCAAGTGTTCATGTCAAAAAGCACCAACATTTGGTACTAATTGACTTGGTGACAGTCTGTTTGGGGTGTTTGTCTCCTAGATCCTGACATTTCTATAATCTTCCTGTATGTCTCTTTCCTCTAGTTCTGTGAGAGTACAGCCAGTCCATTCTGGGTAGCCATAAACTGGCCAGGCAGTCACCACCACCTTGTAATGCTGTGCCTGTTGTTACCTCATCATGGATCTGCTGTGAGCCAGACTTCCTGTTGACGTGGAAATTGGCTCCCATGTTTGTAGTGTCAGCAGAGATATTAAGAACTTGAATGGAAATGCAGAGAGAACTATCAGTTCTGTACAGTGGCTTTCCTTTCACCGCTCTGGGCTTAAACACCTTGGTAAAGCAGTGGTGGTGCTCGGGGTAGGGAGGAGTTTGCTTTGCTAAAACATGAGTTACTCATTCTAGGGACATATAGGAAAAGTTCATCTCCAAGGCTGTTTATGGGACCTTCCACAAGCAATATATCACTTAGAAAAGGTAAAACAGGAAATAAATTCCAGCCTCCGACTGGGTGACATGGTACGCGATCATGTGAATCCAGAGTTTGATTTATTCTCAATTTGTGTACATCTTAACCATGAAGAGCTGCAAAGTGTATAGGCTGCAGAAGGACTTAAGTGCTTTAGTATGTAAAACACTTACTAAAAAAAAGACTGTTTGGTGATCTTTTAGTTCCTTGGCAAGTGTGGCTTTCACAGAGGAAAGAAAACTGGCCATCTATACAGTGCAGTGCACATATGAGCCTGTGTTTGGATTCAGTCTCTACATTTGGTTAGATGTTTTCCTTTAGAGACAGATATCTACTTCACAGTATGCTACTGGGACTTAGGGAGTCCAGATATGTCCATTCGACTCCTAGGCATCCAGTCATTGATGGATGTTGCTGAGACTGAGACCAGGCAGAAAGAACGATGTTAATAGTACTGTCCCCACTGTAAAACAGTCCCTGATTGGATGAAGGGAATGACCATGAGGTGGAGTTCATGAACACCAGGCAGATCAGGTGAGATGAAATGAGTGAGGCTTTCCAGCAGAAACCATTCAAATGAAATTGAAAACCATGACAAATTTAAAGAAAAATCTCTCCCCCCCCCCCCACCTTCACACAAATGCAGTCTTAAGTATGTGGCTAAGTTAAACAAATTGGACTTCAGTGTCTCATACTTTCAGCTATACATTTGATTCATATTATGAAATAAATGTTTAGTTCATTTAGCTGTTGAGACATGACGAATTGGGCCTGAAAAGGAGAAAGTTGACTAATGCGTTAGCTAAAAAGCCTGAAATGACATTGTTTTTCCTGTTGTTCTGAACACTTACTACTTCTCTGGCTGCCCCTGCTCCCTGTCCCCACTGAAGTCCAAAGATACACCATGAAGCCTTTTACTAAGTTTTATATATTTCTGTAAGAAGACTGAATTAGGTTTAAAAGCATGTGCTGGCACATGCAGGAAAGCAAATGCGTTTCCCTCTTGGCTGTTTAGTTGTCTGTAACAATAATGTCATAAATAATGTTTCTGTACAGAAAAGAAGGGGATGTTTATCAGATAAAATACATGCCAGTTAGGATAACTGAACAAAATGTTAACACAGATTAAACAGAAAAACATGCTGCTGGCAAACAAACAGTAGGTGAAAACAGCTTCAGCTAGGGAGTTCCTTTTGTCAGCTACATAGAAATGGTGCCTGCCGCATAGGTGTGATTTTAAAATGAAGATGTTTGTCACCAATAGTGCTGTGGCTGTGAAAACATTCAGATGAAGACAATTTCCATGTTGGAGTAGGATAATGCACAATAAATGGACCTGTACAAATGTTGTGAATAAAATAGCATAAGTGGGATAATGATTCTGTGGTGGCGGTTTTATCTATTCTTGAAGTTGTTGTTCAAGTTAATTTAAGGCCTGATTCAAAACCCGTTGTAGTCAATGGAAGGCTTTCTATTGGGTTCAATGGACTTTGGATCAGATCATTGGCGAATGCAGATTAGCCAACCTTTGGAGAATGAAGGGTCTGTTTTTCCACAGAATTGAAACAGCAGGGACAGTGGGATTAAATTTCCCAACATTGATGGAGCAATGTGCTTCATCTGTGCTTAGGAGGGACGAGTGCTAAGGAAGGAGAGATCAGCATGTGCGTGCGCTCTTTCGCGCTCTCTCCATTTCTGATGTGGACATGTCCCTCCATAACTGGACTGAGATTGGTGGCTGTTTTGAGGCTTACCTGCAATGAGTTGGCAGTCAGGAATTTCTGTCATCATAGATCTGGGCTATGTCATGTCCTTTTGAAATATTTCTTAATATAATGGTGAACAGGATGGGCACTTGAAGATGTGTAGCTTTACAACTGATGTTTCATCAGGACAGGAATTACTGCTTCTTAAACTGTTAACATCCCACTTGCAACAATAAATGAAGTTTTTTAATAGATTTAGAAAGAAAACAAAACCTAATTCAAACAAAAATTGACTTCAGTGGGATATGAGCATGTGCTTAAGTGCCCTTCCTGAATAGGGGTACCTGTAGCTTTCGTATCTCCTTTCACCTGCTTACCGAGAGATGCTTTTGCTAGAGAGCTGAAGATGGAAAACTATGGGAGTTTTCAAAATGCTCATTCTATTATTCTTACTATTGATTATTGCTTAATGGTTTCACATCAGGATACCACAGAATACAGAGAATACTTGGAGCATGTTTAATAATGATGATTTAAAATTGCTTGGAGTGGTGCATGTATTAGGATAAAGAATGAAATGGAAGGGGAAAAAATAGGAATAAAATTTTAGGAAGTAGAATGAGAAAATGCGGAGGCACTACTAAATGCTTACTGACCGGCTAAATAGCTACAGAAAAGTTAATAGTCTGGTAAGAAGTATGCACTAGAGATAAGTAAGTCTGAAGAATGCAGTTATATTCAACCATTTTTGCTGGCTTTTGGATAATCTGCACCATACTGGGACATATTGATTTATGAACTAATTAGCTGTATACAACAAAAATATTTATAGAAAATGTTTCTCTCAACCAGCCCCCAAACCACCCAAACAAGGAAAATGGTCTTTGTGTGTTAGAAAATTAAATTCAATATATATTTATGAGGCCATTCAAAATGTAGAGTCCTTCACTACCAAGTTTCCAGTAAGCAGAAATATCCATGCATCAAAACCTAATTGTGTCAGAAACCAAGGCATTTGGGAATAAATTTAATTCTACAGCTGCAAAAGACATTGTATATTAATTTAGAGGCTTCTTATAGAAATGATTATATGAGCACTAATAAATCCAACAAAAAAAATCAAAGTGGCAAATAATATATAGCCATTTTCTTTCTTTTGCAAAAATTTGGCTCATTTACTATTATTTTTCTAAAGTACAAAAACAATCTGCATTACTTTGGCTCTTTCCCCATTTCTGAGTGGATGCTGTAACTGTGGATTACCCCCAGCCTTAGATTCAGGAGTAGGATGGGAAGCAGCAAAAGAAGAATAGAATCACTTGTATGATGTACTCAGAGCTTCTTGTGATATGTATCATGAGACTCCAAGCATTACAGGCAAAGATGACGTTATGGAAAGTGTAATGTAAAATGGATTTGGAGTAAGCTTATTTGAAGAAGTTTTTGGTTGGAAAATGCTTGTAGATGTTTGATTTTGGACTTACAAGAATTTGGTGAAGCAGGAAGCCCAGTAGTTAGGGGAAGGGATTGGGTGTCAAGACTCGTATGTTCTACTGCTGATTCCCTCCCTGACTCACTAAGTGGGTAAGTCACTTAACCTCTCATTGCTTCACTTTCCCCATCTGTAAACTGACGACAATCAGTAATGTTTGTGAGGTGTTCAGACGACGATTAACCCTGTGGAAAATTATTCACCAGTAAATTTTCCTGGTTTAGTCACCACTTTATCATACCCTACCCAACAATTGCAGAGAGTGTTATGGCTCTGCCTACCAGAAGCAGGGAGGCAAAGAAGATCTCTGTCAAGGCGAGTACATAAACACAGATCCACCCACTTCTTTTCCAGTTGAAGACTTCTAGAGCAAAATAATAAAATAAGGAGGGCATAGAAAATATTCAGAGGGAGGCAAGAGGGATATAGGATGGGATTAGAGAGGACAAGAACAAATATAATTACCCATGCATATTTTCTGTTGTACATCCCTCTTCTCCCATCCTACTAAGCAACAGCAATCAGAGACAGCAGATGTTTCAAGAAATGAAACAAAGGAGTCAAGCTAACCATTCAGCGGTGCTTGGTGCAGCTACTGGCCAATAAATGGCAGCAGACAAAGACCGGTCTAATTGGTATTGCCAAATGTGAGGGTGCAAATAACTGACCAGGTAGCTATCTCACAAGTTCTGCACTATGAATCCACGTGGAAATCTCTGCCTTGAAATCTTTCCTGCAGTTTAGAGCATTGAGCCAATCTGTGAAGAGCCCTGGCTCAAACAACTGAAACAGGCTAGAGGTGCTGGGTCAGTCACATCACAGAGTCTGTCTTCACATCTGACCAGCAAACTACAGGTGCTGAGCAGGGTCAAGGTCAGGGTAACATGTTGGCAGCACAGTTCCTACTCCTTTGCTAAAAGAGTGTGAGTTTCCCTCCTCTCCTTTCCCTAGGCTTGAAGGTCTCTCCTATCCCAGAGCTCATCCTGCTTTTACCTCTTTTCACTGGCTTCCATTGACTTCAATAGGGCCAGGATGTCACCCTGGGCGTGGCTTACAAACACATGAACTGACAGTAGTTACTGGTATTTGTGAATATAAATGTTATGCTGTGCAGCCCTATGTATATTTCCGGCTGCTGCTGCTCTGATCTTGTATTTTTATGCCTGTTTTAATGTTTTTATGCTTTCTTCCTTGCTTATTTTAAAAGCTGCTCATGAAATAAACCTGGATCTATACCAGCCTAATGTAATCCTGACTCATCTAATTAGAACAATCGTTTAGGATGATCTTTCTATTTCTACTCAGTTGTCAGTTAAGAAGGTATTTTTGTTTTTCTGCAGAATCTCAAAGAACTTGCCCACCCCAATTTTGTTTTGAGTTTAAAAACAAAACAAAAAACACACCTTCAAATTGTTAACTGGTTCATATTTGCTAAACTGTAGTTATGAAGAAGACAACCACAGAACCAGGTGTCAGGAGATCTAAATTCTATAAATAGTTCTGCCTCGGACTTTGGGTAACTTAGCCTCTCTGTACCACAGTTTTTGCAAACTATAAAATGGGGATTAATAATCGTTACCTTTATATAGTGCCACACATTGGTGTTGGGCAATTTTAGTCGTCAATGTTTGAAGATTTTGAGAGGTTCCAAGTACTTTCTAGCCCCCGATGAACAAACCTCAAATTAGGACATTTTATGTTTACTTTTTTGCTTCTGTATCTTATTTTACTTTCTTGTTATGAACACTATCTCTTGGGATAAGAGCTTGCTGATTGCAACTGTATTTTTAATTTATCCTTGGATGGAAGATGCTATAGATGTGCAAAACATTTTTTTTAGCTCTTTTTGGATCCTTAGAAATGTAGTGCTAAATCAAGTCTATATGTTTCTGTGAAATGTACAGACAAACTCCAGTTTTTGACATGTGCACATAAATCTCTTAAAACTCAAATTATGTAATGGGAACATTAGGTGCCATGCAGTGGTTTATCTGAAATTCCAGAGCGCACTCATTCTGTTTCATACATCTCACTTTTCATTAAAAAATTGAGCACTAATGCATGGATCTCTCATTATACCATAGCCGCTTCAGTATTTTACCATGCTAGAATTTGGTGCCCATCAAGGAAAGCTTGTCAGCCATGTGAGAGGAGGTAACTTTAAAACAATTACAGAATGGTAAAAAAGTGCAGGGGAATATTTATATTTCTCTCTTCAGAACACCAAGTTTCCAAAACTAAGTGCATGAACGAAACCTGTCTGTAGACCAATTTGTTCTATTGTAGATCTAGCTATGGCTCATGACACTTGCATTACCTAATATAATTCCCATTAAAACAATTTAATTCAAATTATCCTAGAAAATATCTAACAGGTAAGAGATAGAGGGATATTTACCTATTAGTGATACGATGAACTACTTTACCTACAGTCACTTGACAATCCATGAAAGTCAAATAAAGGAGATTCGTGAATGATCCCAATGGAGGAATGATATTCATAAAAATGGTTCCTAGCTGCTCTTCTAGACACCGTTAATGTAGTGCAGAGGGATACATCTGGAGGACAATAATGCTAATAATGGAAACATTATTGCAAATCTTTTAAGGGAGAAAATGGACATTTAGTAAATAATCCTAATTTCTCCCATTTCAAATTCTGCACAAGAATATGAACATACTTTTTTGGATTTTGTTGGGAACTGCCTGGTTGGGGAGTTCTTTTCTTTCCTTTACTCCTTGTCTAGAGAGCAGGATTCACCCCACTTCTGATACCATGTAGTGTGGGGATGCAAACGCAGAGAGCCATGCTTTAAGCAGTAATTATAGGAACTTCCTGGTTATGGAGTTCTCTATTTGTTAAACTCCCTGCTGCAACACATCCTGGTCTTCTCTGGTAACTGTGGAGGATCAGAATCTCTTTATTCACTCCACACACATGATACTAGAATACATTCAGGGTGAGATCCCTGCCCCCCTGAAGTCAGTGGAAAAACTGCCATTGACTTTAATGAACAAGGATTTCACTGTCAGTTTCCAAGCATCCCACAACAGCTACAGAGTCAAATGAGGCTTTGCCATCATTGTGGGTATCCCTGAACAGCAGTTAGAGAATCATAGAGTATCAGGGTTGGAAGGGACCTCAGGAGGTCATCTAGTCCAACCCCCTGCTCAAAGCAGGACCAATCCACAACTAAATCATCCCAGCCAGGGCTTTGTCAAGCCTGACCTTAAAAATAGCTAAGGAAGGAGATTCCACCACCTCCCTAGGTAACGCGTTCCAGTGTTTCACCGCCCTCCTAGTGAAAAAGTTTTTCCTAATATCCAACCTAAACCTCCCCACTGCAACTTGAGACCATTACTCCTTGTTCTGTCATCAGCTACCACTGAGAACAGTCTAGATCCATCTTCTTTGGAACCCCCTTTCAGGTAGTTGAAAACAGCTATCAAATCCCCCCTCATTCTTCTCTTCTGCAGACTAAACAATCCCAGTTCCCTCAGCCTCTCCTCATAAGTCATGTGTTCCAGTCCCCTAATCATTTTTGTTGCCCTCCGCTGGACGTTTTCCAATTTTTCCAGATCCTTCTTGTAGTGTGGGGCCCAAAACTGGACACAGTACTCCAGATGAGGCCTCACCAATGTCAAATAGAGGGGAACGATCACGTCCCTCGATCTGCTGGCAATGCCCCTACGTATACGTCCCAAAATGCTATTGGCCTTCTTGGCAACAAGGGCACACTGTTGACTCATATCCAGCTTCTCGTCCACTGTAACCCCTAGGTCCTTTTCTGCAGAACTGCTGCTGAGCCATTCGGTCCCTAGTCTGTAGCGGTGCATGAGGTTCTTCCGTCCTAAGTGCAGGACTCTGCACTTGTCCTTGTTGAACCTCATCAGATTTCTTTGGGCCCAATCCTCTAATTTGTCTAGGTCCCTCTGTATCCTATCCCTACCCTCCAGCGTATCTACCTCTCCTCCCAGTTTAGTGTCATCTGAAAACTTGCTGAGGGTGCAGTCCATGCCATCCTCCAGATCATTTATGAAGATATTGAACAAAACCGGCCCGAGGACCAACCCTTCGGGCACTCCACTTGATACCGGCTGCCAACTAGACCTGGAGCCATTGATCACTACCCGTTGAGCCCAACAATCTAGCCAACTTTCTATCCACCTTATAGTCCATTCATCCAGCCCATACTTCTTTAACTTGCTGGCAAGAATACTATGGGAGACCGTGTCAAAAGCTTTGCTAAAGTCAAGGAACAATACGTCCACCGCTTTCCCGTCATCCACAGAGCCAGTTATCTCGTCATAGAAGGCAATTAGATTAGTCAGGCACGACTTGCCCTTGGTGAATCCATGCTGACTGTTCCTGATCACTTTCCTCTCCTCTAAGTGCTTGAATATAGGCTGTGATGCTGAAACCTTAAAAATTGCTGCAAAAATTCTTTGTCACTAATAACGACATGTTTCCGTTACAATTTATACTATATTGGTTATAGCTATGATATGATATGAAACCCTAACCATGCCTAACATGCACCGTCATTCACACCCACATCTTTCACACAAGCCAGCATGAGGTTCCAAGAGAAATATGCCGCCTTTACTAAGACAACAGCAGGACATAAAAATGAATGTGTCCGTAAGATTTCCTCTGCCCCACCCTACAAAGAGGCTGTGTGGATTTACAGATCTGGGTTATACCCTGGGCTGTCACACTCTAGCACTCCTTATTTCACACAATGGCTCACAACAGGAGTCCAACCAAGATCAGACTCCTGAGACAGGCTTTTCCTTTTTAAGGAGCAATGCAGACAGTGAGTATCTGCAGTGATGCAAGGCAGCCTTTTCAAAACAAGGTCGCTTTTCTTATTGACCTGGAATACAGCATTGGAGAGTCCTTAGGTTAGAATGGGAAAGGTAAACTTAAGACAGAGTCTATATTGGTGGAGGCCCTGGCACAAGATCTGTGGTGTTCTCAGATCCCAGTTGGCTTTCCTAATCCCTCTGTCCTTGCTCTGTCTGCACCACCAATCTTAACACTCAGTCACATGATGCCTTTTTTCTCCAGCTAGTGCTCTGCTTCCCTGCAGAGAGGTCAGGGGGGAAGTAACTTGTTCTGGGAGTGAATGTGTGCTTATTGAGGCTTCCATTGACTCTGTAATATCTTCCATTCAAATGTGTTGATTCCAGCCCAGACAGACCTAGTAGGTATATGTCTCAAATGCTAGCCCTGACCTCTAAATCTCCCAGGGAGAAAATTAATTATCCCCCCCAGTGGGTATTAATGCAAAGTGAATAGATAGTTCATAAAAATACTACAGAAAATCCCCACATTTGTCACATCCGTATTGATCAATTTTCATCCCACTGGTGGTGATAACAGAAGTCACAGGAGTACAGTGATCAATTTTCCTCGATTAACTATTGACATTCATTATGCTTAAGATATATGCATGTATTTGAAATGTTAACAGCATAGAGAATTATAGAGCAGAGTTAGGAATCATATTTATAAATTTCAGCATAAGCTTTAATGGATTTCCTGAGCACAATAAGATAGTGTGTTTGATGCTAGGAATATATCATGAGTTTATGACTGTGACAGTATATTTAGACCTCTCCAGTTAAAATGAATTTAGTTGCTTATTTACCATTTGCTAGTACAATTGAGCTTAAGAATAGTGATTCTATTAAATTCTCCCTAGAATCTGCAAAGAAGGACTCAAATAGTCAGTTAAAACTAGATTTACAAAGTCAAGAAAATGTAACCCAAAAGTTGGTGCAAATCATAAAGCCCCCAAAGCAAAGTTTGCAGGACGATAGTAATAAGATCAGAGAACTGGAATGAGTTCACAAGAAATGGGAATCAGACACAGAAATTGTTAAAACAACTCTTGGACTTCAGGGAGGAGGAATTTAGAAGGTCAAATGTAGAAATGCAAATTGAAATCCAGGCTTCTGAAGCTGATCTTACTGAGAAGGAAACTGAAGGCCAATAAAAGAAAATAAACCCCCAGAATAATAATCAGCTTCCATCTACAGGTTAAAGATCAAAAACTGGCCCAGGTCCAATCAGGAGTCCAACATTTAAAGGCTTTAATTGAATCCAAAGGGAAAGAATTCAAGCAGCCGGAAGCACAGATAAGAAAACTAGACTATTGTAGGGAACTCCAAGACTCAGATATTGGAAAGAAAAAAGGAGAGGGGAAAAAAAAAGGGCTCCTCTTCTGTGAAGTGTGTGCTAGGAAAAAGGAACCATCAATACAGAATGGTCTAAAGGGTCCAAGGAATTACCAGTTTCAGTGCTTGTGGTGCTAGGTTTATCATGTAGTGAAGAGACATCATGTTATCTTGTCTTCCTCATGTCATGTCCAATCACACAATAGGGACAAGGGAATAAATGTATCTGAAAAGAGTACATGTCCCCAAGCATGTCCACAGCCAGTCCAAATACATACATGTTCATGTGCATATGTGATAAATGAAGGGGGATTGGGGTGGTAGCTCCCTTTTATGGACACCCAGCCAGCCAGTAGCTATAAAATCCCTCTTAGTAGCTGTTCTCTAATTGCTCTACCTATAAAGGGTTTAAAAAGTCACTGCGATGCCTAGGTAAAAGGAAGTGAGTGGGCACCTAGCCAAAAGAGCCAGTGGGAAGCCTAGAACTTTTTAAAATTGAAACAAGACTCCCCTTTTGTCTGTCTGTCTGTTCTCCAGGGAGAGGCAGACAGGGCTGCAACTATGCAACTGAATCCAAGTAAGAAGCTTGGATTCAGGTATGAAAAATCATCGGTATCATACCTAAAAACTCCTCATTTGAAACCCTAGATATGTAAGTAGATCAGGGAATGTCTAGGAAGACGCGATTTGGTTTATCTATTTTTATTTCTTTATGGCTTGTGGACTCTGTGCTAGCCCCAGGTGCTTTTGTTTTGCTTGTGACCTTTAAACTGGACCTCAAGAAACTATTCTTGATGCTTAACCATTGTAGTTGCTCTTTTTAAATCTAGCAATAGCCTAAGTTCCCAGAAGTATTTTCTTCCTTTTGTATTTTTAATAAAATTTACCTTTTCTTAAGAACAGAATTGAATGTTGGGTCCAAGAGGTTTGTGCACATGTTGTTTAATTAGCTGGTGGCAACAGCTGATTTCCTTTTTTTTTCTTTCTCAGCTCTTCCCTGGGTGTGCGGGGGGGGGGGGAGGGGAGAGGGGAGAAGAGGACTTGAGGGTACCCCAAAGGAGGGAATTCCCAAGTGCGCCTTCCTGGGTTCTCAAAGGAGTTTTGCTCTTGGGTGGTGGCAGCATCTACCAATACAAGGTCAGAGAGAAGCTGTAACCTTGGGAGTTTAATACAAGCCTGGAGTGGCAAGTATTTTTAGAGTCCTTGCGGGCCCCACCTCTGCACTCGAAGCACCAGAGTGGGGAAACAGCCTTGACGGCATATATTCATGCAGCATTTGTAGCTATTTAGGGACAGCCCTTGTGTTTCCAACAATTCTCACTATGGGGTGTGAGGAGACTGACTGAACAGTTTCCCCCAGAATCAGGCTAGGGAAATAAAAACTGGGGCAGGGTCTCCCTTTTTCCCTGCCTGGAGGGAGAGCCTAGAAGCAGCAGGCTCTCTTTTTCCCTCTGTCCCCTTGGAGGGGAGGGAGAATTTGAACGGAAAGAGCTCTTGCAGTATAAAAATCTAGAGGACGATACAGCCAAAGGCAGAATTTTTTCTTTCTTTTTCCAGTGTCAGCATTCTCCTCCCTCCCGCCCCCAACACACACAATTCATAGCTCACTAATTAAAGAATACTAAAAGTGACATTCAAGGAAAATTCTGGGACTTGGGTAACAAAATGAATGTTATTTTTTACTTCCAAGTCTCTCTAAGTTTCTTCAGCAGGTCTGGTGAATCTTTAGTATTAGCATAATTAGGTATCGCAAAATAATGGCCTATTTCGCCAGCAATTATTGAAAGCTAATAAAATTATCTCCTAATCTTAAATGTTGCCCCTCGTTCAATTTACCATTCTATTACAACTGGTTTTTAGGTGATGGGAAAAAGCAAAGAGGGAATTAATGTATTAATTATATACTGGACTATTTATGTCTAAATCATGCCCAAAGAAATGGAGGAAGTCTTCCTTCTTTTCCCACTGAGGTACCTACTTTTTAAAATGTAGCCCAGAGTCATTTTTATGCCATGTTAGAATGGAAACAATTATATTAAATTATTTAAAAGAGGGTCTTCACTAATAGTAAAGCAGCTACAATTCTTTCAAATAGTAGTCTGGTATATGCATCCCACAATACAGAAACACTTCATCTATGGAGTTAATCTTGCATTCCTTTCATGCCCAAAACTCCTAGTTGCCTTCAGTGAGTTTTAAATGCATTGGGTATGCAGGATCAGGCTGTGGGTGTGCAAAGTGCTTAAGCACATGCTTAAATTTAAGCATGTGAATAGTCCCATTGATTTGCTGAATTGGGGCTTTAATATGCAATCCAAATTCTCTTTCATGTTTATATGATTTATTAGTATTTATTAGAAACTCACCTTGTAGTAGTGCCTGGAGACCTCCAGGGGGCCCTGTACAGACATACAGTAAATGACATTTCCTGCCCCTCATAACATCCTATTGTATGTTAATGTGACTTTTATCCTGTGCATACACCTCCCTATAATTAGGAATGATATAGCATTTTTGTAACTAATAGGGTTGTGTGGCTCTTGGGTTAAGACTCCTCAGAGTATGACAGCCAGACTCATTGTGGCTTTTGTTGCACTTTATAAATTATACTAGGACTTTATTCTGATTTGGGTACCAAAATAATGCAAGTTGCAGATATATCTTTTGGCACACAAAAGTCAATGTTTTCAAAGCTGGGTGCCTAAAGAAAGGTACCTAAATCCATATTTAGTAGAGCTGGTAGAAAAATTTTTGGACCCATGTGGGAAATTCAGATATTTCAAAATTTTTCTTCCTGAATCAGGACAAAACAAAATATTGAAAATTTATCAAGGAATGGAGAGTCCTGAAAAATTTTGATTGAAAGGTTTTGTTTTGGCTTGTTTCAACATTAATCTGTGTCCCCTGAGCTGTCATGGTGACTCGTGTTCCCATTCTCCAGTATAGGCTGAGTTCTTTGGCCAGATTTCCCATAATGTGGGAAGATTTCCCATAATGTGCTGTGGTCATGTGACTCCCAATATGCATTACTGCATTCACCCAGAGGGGAGACTGCAGTGTACCATGGGAGGTGTAGTCTAATCAGGAAGCCTTGCCCATAGGGGAGAATGGGGGGCATGAGTTACCTGAACAGCAGCTCCCATGAGGCACCATGGCAGCTCAGGTGGACTCAGATTAATGTCAGGTTTCAGAGTAACAGCCGTGTTAGTCTGTATTCTCAAAAAGAAAAGGAGTACTTGTGGCACCTTAGAGACTAACCAATTTATTTGAGCATAAGCTTTCGTGAGCTACAGCTCACTTCATCGGATGCATACTGTGGAAAATACAGAAGACGTTTATATACATACAAACCATGAAAAAATGGGTGTTTACCACTACAAAAGGTTTTCTCTCCCGGTACCCCACTCTCCTGCTGGTAATAGCTTATCTAAAGTGATCACTCTCCTTACAATGTGTATGATGATCAAGGTGGGCCATTTCCAGCACAAATCCAGGTTTTCTTCCCCCCCCCCCATCCTTGCAACAAAGCCCGTTGCCAACGGTGCCCACATATCTATTCAGGGGACACCATCACAGGGCCTAATAACATCAGCCACACTATCAGAGGCTCGTTCACCTGCACATCTACCAATGTGATATATGCCATCATGTGCCAGCAATGCCCCTCTGCCATGTACATTGTTCAAACTGGACAGTCTCTACGTAAAAGAATAAATGGACACAAATCGGATGTCAAGAATTATAACATTCATAAACCAGTCGGAGAACACTTCAATCTCTCTGGTCATGCGATTACAGACATGAAAGTTGCGATATTACAACAGAAAAACTTCAAAACCAGACTCCAGCGAGAGACTGTTGAACTGGAATTCATTTGCAAATTGGATACAATTAACTTAGGCTTGACTAGAGACTGGGAGTGGCTAAGTCATTATGCAAGGTAACCTATTTCCCCTTGTTTTTTCCTCCCCCCCTCCCCGTTCCTCAGACGTTCTTGTTAAACCCTGGATTTGTGCTGGAAATGGCCCACCTTGATTATCATACACATTGTAAGGAGAGTGATCACTTTAGATAAGCTATTACCAGCAGGAGAGTGGGGTACGGGGAGAGAAAACCTTCTGTAGTGGTAAACACCCATTTTTTCATAGTTTGTATGTATATAAACATCTTCTGTATTTTTCACAGTATGCATCCGATGAAGTGAGTTGTAGCTCACGAAAGCTCATGCTCAAATAAATTGGTTAGTCTCTAAGGTGCCACAAGTACTCCTCTTCTTTTTCAGATTAATGTCAAACTCAGATGTTCTGATGTGAGTTAACCTGACCCAAAGCAGACTATTTCATTTCAATTTTCCCAACAGGACATCAAAAAAATTCTGAAAAATCAAAATTTTTCTTTGGAAATTTTTGATTTTGTGGAAACTGCTTTTTCTGTCAAACATTTTGTCAGAAAATTTCTGCCCAACTCTAATATATAGGCATCTAAATCAATGACCTGATTTTCAGAAGTGTTGAGTATCCACAAGCTGTCTTTGAAGCCACTGGGAGTTGTCGGTGCTGGGCATTTCAGAAAATCCGCCTACTTTTTATTTAGGTGCCTCAGTAGGGATTTAGGTATTTGTCTTTCGGCATCCAGGTTTGGAAGGTTTTGGTCTTAGTATGAGTATATTTTTTCCAATGTAGTACATCTCTGTAAGGGGATTCCAATATCCCCTTTTTCCATATTATGCCTCTACCAAATATGGATTATACAATCTACAGATGAAAAATATATTAGCTCATCTAGCTCACTTCTCTGTTAATGAAGGATTCTTTATACCTACAGGCCAGATTCTGATACTTTTATTCATAGTGAATAGCAGTTTGGTTTCAGTGGGATTTCTTTTTGAGTAAGGTGCTACAGGAGTACTTGAATTTGTCTGTAAATATTCCACCCACCCCATTGCCCTTATAGGCATCTTTACTTGCAAATATTTTTCCTGATCTGATTGTTCAGGGTTGTATAATCCAGAATGAATTTCCTAATCATTTCTTTACTAGACATCATAAAGGTCTGTGCAGGGCGTGAGAATTACATTAAATGAGAAATTTCAGAGTAACAGCCGTGTTAGTCTGTATTCGTAAAAAGAAAAAAGAAAAGGAGTACTTGTGGCACCTTAGAGACTAACCAGTTTATTTGAGCATGAGCTTTCGTGAGCTACAGCTCACTTCATCGGATGCATAGCATATTGTGGAAACTGCAATGCATCCGATGAAGTGAGTTGTAGCTCACGAAAGCTCATGCTCAAATAAACTGGTTAGTCTCTAAGGTGCCACAAGTACTCCTTTTCTTTTTTCTTTTTATTAAATGAGAAATAAAAATATATTTGAGTGAAACTGTAGAGTCTAAACTGATCATTCAACAAATATATGAAAAGAACCTACAATTCAGAATCATTGCCTCCATTCCATAGTTACTGCTCACTTTAATTACAAATGGCATGTTTCCACTGCTGATAACATACTTTATCAATATATTGCAAACATTTGCTGATGGAGCATTTTGGAACAATGTAGTAAATATTTTAGTTAATCTAATCCGCCTAGCACTTTTGTTCTGACCAAGACACACAATTAAGCACTCACTTCACGTCCAACTCTGTGCCTTCTTCCATATGGCCTTCCATGACGTGGAGCACAATGCATGTTTTTGAGTCCTTTCTTCAAATGCATTTCTTCCTTGAGGGGCCTGTATCCTAGTTTTTTCAAAGCATGTATTAGGTAAGCAGAAAACAAATGCAGAGGCACCTACAAGGCACAATGCTAACTGTTAGGAAGCTTATTCCTTCACCCACTTACTTCCCTGGTCCTTCTCGCATGAACAGAGAGCAACAATACCCGAAGTCCAAAGGTGCAAACAATTCGATGTTTATTGGGGTGAACTTCCAGCAAGCATGATTCCAGTTTTCTTCCTTAGTGTCCCCCTTCCCAGCTCTGACACCACAGCGCCTTACACCTGTGTCCCTGTTCCCATTCCTGCCCTTAGCCAAACATGATTCCAATTTCCCCACCCCCATTCCCTGTTCCCATTTCCCCCACCCACCCACTCAGTCACTTCCTTCCTGATTGACTGCAGACTAGTAAAACTTGAGTTCTGCTTAGCTATACCTTAACCAATCATTTTACTGAAATTTAACTAACCAATCCTAACATAGTGTAACACGATTATGTAACCAATTATATCCCACCACCTTAATTAGTTTACACCCAGCAAAATTAATTATACAGCAGACAGGAACAATCCCAGAACCAGACAGAGATTAGACAGACAAACAATAGCAAAGTGGGAACTATAATGACAAAACAATACAGAAGTGAGGATTTCACATCCCAGCTATTGATAAGTGAGTTCTTACCAGACAGGATGCTATCAAACTAAGTTTCCTTTTACATCTTCTACGCACTTCCCTTTCTCTGGAGGCGATAGGCATTATCAGGACAGGACTGTATTCCTAACAGCCCAATAGCACCTTATTTCAGTGTGACTAGTTTGGAATGTGAGGATGTGACCGGTTGCTTCCCAGCTTATGGCTGCCTCTGTTGCTTAGCCAAAGGCCTTAACCTAAGAACAGGGAGGGCCTCAGACTGTCACAGTAAGAGAAGGCCCTTACACCGGCAGACAGTGATTTTGATTCTTTCTTTTATACCTCTAGAACTAGCTAAGTGATAAGAATACACCTAAATTCTTAGAGTATAGGCCTTTACAGACAGGCCTGAATATCTATATCCTAACACTAACCCTTGCTTGTTTCTATTTATTGCATCATATCAGTCTTCTATATTGTTCCTTTAGATTGTAAAGCTTTTGAATCAGTGACCTTGTCAGATTTATCTTAAGAGCCTAATGCACATTTGGTTCTATATACATAATAAACAGCAATCCCAATAATAGTGAAGTGATAGGTTTAACACAAGTTGGGTTTTTGTCTCTAGCACACCATAACACAAGCAGTGGGCCTTCCATTTCATTCAGGGAGATGCCACTGCTACAAAATGCTGCGGTACTTGCTCATGTTTTGCACAGTAATTTCCATTCTTTTGTGCTTTCTAGTACGTAGCATTGTGAAAGAGAGAGAGAAACTGATTTATATTTCTAATAGGGCTGTCAAGCGATTTAAAAAATTGCATGATTAAAAAAAATAGAATACCATTTACTTAAATATTTTTGGATGTTTTCTACATTTTCAAATATATTGATTTCAATTACAACACAGAATACAAAGTGCACAGTGCTTACTTTATATTTTTTATTACAAATGTTAGCACTGTAAAAAACAAAAGAAATAGTATTTTCAATTCACCTGGTACGAGTATTGTAGTGCAATCTCTTTATCATGAAAGTTGAACTTACAAATATAGAATTATGTACAAAAAACCCCTGCATTCAAAAACAAAACAATGTAAAACTTTAGAGCCTACAAGTCCAAACAGTCCTACTTCTTGTTCAGCCAATCACTAGGACAAACAAGTTTGTTTACATTTGCAGAAGATAATGCTCCTGCTTCTTGTTCACAATGTCATCTGAAAGTGAGAACAGGCATTCATATGGCACTGTTGTAGCCGGCATCGCAAGATATTTACGTGGCAGATGCACTAAAAATTCATATGCCCCTTCATGCTTCAACCACAATTCCAAAGGATATGCGTCCATGCTGATGATGGGTTCTGCTTGATAACGATCCAAAGCAGTGCGGACTGATGCATGTTCATTTTCATCATCCGATGCCACCAGCAGAAGGTTGGTTTTCTTTTTTGTTGGTTTGGGTTCTGTAGTTTTTGCATCGGAGTGTTGCTCTTTTAAGACTTCTGAAAGCATGCTCCACACCTCATCACTTTCAGATTTTGGAAGGCACTTCGATTCTTAAATTTTGGGTTGAGTACTGTAGCTATCTTTAGAAATATCACTTTGTGTCATCTTTGCATTTTGTCAAATTTGCAGTGAAAGTGTCCTTAAAACTAACATGTGCTGGGTCATTATCTGAGACTGCTATAACATGAAATATATGGCAGAATGGAGGTAAAACAGAGTGGGAGACATACAATTCTCCCCCAAGGAGTTCAGTCACAAATTTAATGCATTAGTTTTTTAATGAGAGTCATCAGCATGGAAGCATGTCCTCTGGAACAATGGTAAAGCATGAAGAAGCATATGAATCTTTAGCGCATCTGGCACGTAAATATCTTGCGACACCAGCTTAAAACAGTGCCATGCGAAAGTCTGTTCTCATTTTCAGGTGACGTAATTAAGAAGTGGGCAGCATTCTCTCCCGTAAATGTAAACAAACTTGTTTCTCTTAGCAATTGGCTGCACAAGAAGTAGGACTGAGTGGACTTGCAGGTTCTAAAGTTTTACATTGTTTTGTTTTTGTAAGTTATAAGTCTACATTTGTAAATTGCACTTTCATGATAAAAGAGATTGCACTACAGTACTTGTAGGAGGAGAATTGAAAAATACTATTTTATCACTTTTACAGTGCAAATATTTGTAATAAAAATAATATAAAGTGAGCACTGTACACTTTGTATTCTGTTGTAATTGAAATCAATATATTTGAAAATGTAGAAAAGCATCCAAAAATATTTAATAAACTGCAAATGGTATTCTATTGTTTAACAGTGCTATTAATCGTCATTAATGTTTTTTATCGCAATTAATTTTTTTAGTTAATCAAGTGAGTTAACTGTGATTGACAGCCCTAATTTCTAATCTATATTTAGAATCTAGATAATAAGACAGATTTTAATCACTAGACTGTGTTGTGATGCCTTTTGTCATTCATAAATAATTGCACTCATAATTGTGCACCTAAAATAAACTGCTTACCAAATATTAGTAGTTAGATCTCTGACTACCTGTTTGCAAGAGAAAACACAAAGCCTGGGCTGAAAGTCTAGTCTCAATTATTTCCTGAAAAATATGACTCAGATTATCTCTCACAGGTGAATAAACTCTAGGCACTGATGAGTCTTGTTAATTCAGTGTTTAATAAACCTACAATCCCAAAGAGGCTATAACAAATCCGTGTGGCTTATTCCTGGGGGAATTCTGTGCAGAATTCATGTCCCCCACAGCTTTCTTTGCTTCCCTGCAGAAAAATGACTTTCTGACAGGGAAGCGAAGGGAATCTGTAAGAGCAGTCATGCACCACTCCCTAGCAGTGCAGGTACATCGTTTCAGGCACCTGGAGTAGCCAGCGGAGAGGTAAATCACTGCAGAGCTGGGGACACCTCAGTTGGGATCAGCTGTAAGTCTTGTCTGGGCTAGAGGCAGGAGAGGACGGGACTTCCTCTTCCCTTGCAAGGAGTGACTGGGGCTTTGTCAGACCCACCCCCAGAAACCTCCCCCAGCTCCACGAAGTCAGCATCTTCCCCTGCTTCCTTCCCCCATCGCTCTTCAGCTGTTGGGGGAGGGGTCACTGTACAGGGAGCTGCTCACCAATCCCCATGCATCCGGACCTCCCATACTCCAACACCCCTGCTGAGCCTTGCCCAGTACATCCACAACTCCCCTAGCCCTCCATAGGTGAACCGCACTCCCTCCCCCCCGAGCTTCAACCCCTGTAGCTAGAACCCCCCTGCACCCAGACTCCTTGCTTCCAGACCACCACCCCTTCATGCTGACCACTTCCCCTTGAGCTCCCTGCACTCAACCCCCCCCCCCCGATGCCCCACTCCCTACACCACCCTCAGTCCCCACATCCAGACCCCCAGGCTAGCTGTACCCAGACCTCCACCATGTGAAACCCTACTTCTCCAGCACCCAGACCCCCTGCACCCCCACCCCTCCCCTAAGCCCCAACTGCCTTCACCTGGAAGCCCCCCCCCCCGAGTCCAATTTCCCCTGAACCTGGAACCCCACAACAAGCCTCTGTGCATCCAGATCCCCCCCACACCTAAACTCCCCACTGAGCTGCCTGCACCCAGATAGTCCCACACAGAATCCTCTCACCCCTTACCTGGATCCCCACACTGAGCCCCTCCACACTTGGATCCTGTCTGGTTGAGCCTGCCTGCCCCACATGTGGTGCAGAGGGGCAGGGCCCCAGTGTGTTTCTTACACAGCGCAAGGCCTGGACCTGCCCCAGAATGCAGAGGCTCCAGCATGGCAGTGGGGAGCACTGGCTGTACAAAGGTGGGAGATCACCCTGCAGCGCTCCCATCCCCACCCCACCCCCAGGACACAGACTCAGTGGTGAAGCCTAAGCGACCAGAGGAGCGACTAACAAGGGAGTTTTGCAAAGGAGTTTACAGGGGGTGTCTGGGGGAGAGGAGGGGGATGACTACATACACTTAACATTCTTTAAACTTAAGCTAAAAAAATCCCCTGATTAAAAACAAAACAACAAAGGAACCAGCTGCAGAAGTAAAAAGAGAATGCAGGCAGAAGTCCAGCAACAGAGTGGGGGCTACCCAGTTTATTGCACCCAATGCAGCATGTATGATTACCTGCCCTATGGGCAGGTGGCATAAGTGTGCATTTGGTGGAAGGAGCTCCTGGCCCTCAGAGACTGTGTACAGGCTTTGGAGACCAGGGCGCAGAGCTGCGGGGGCTAAGGGAGACAGAGAGGAACATAGATGAGACATTCCAGGACACAGTAGAATGGTCCCACCCCTGGTCTGACAACCTCTGTGTGTGGTTGAGGAGGATGAAAGCCTCGGGGAAGGAGAACATCTAACTGGAGCCAGAGGAAAATGATCCCATAGTTGGGGCCCTCCTTCCAGATGGTGATGTGGTATCCTCTCGCACGGAGGATACCTCTCTGGTGGAGGGAACTCCAGATATTATTAAGACACAGGTATTAGTTATGGGGGATTTGATCATTAGAAACATAGATAGCTGGGTTTGTGATGACCAGGAGAACCACATGATCGCCTGCCTGCCTGGTGTGAAGGTTGAAGATCTCTTGAGACATCTAGATAGACTTATGCGTAGTGCTGGGAAGGAGCTAGTGGTCGTGGTACACGTAGGTACCAATGAGATAGGGAAGGATAGGCGAGAGGTCCTGGAGGCCAAATTTAGGCTGCTAGACAAGAGATTGAAGTCCAAAACGTCCATGGTAGCATTCTCTGAAATGCTTCCAGTTCCATGCGCAGGGCCAGTTATACAGGCAGTACTATAGGGTTTCAATGCGTGGATGAGACGATGGTATAGGGAGGAGAGGGTTAGATTTATTAGGAACTGGAGAAACTTTTGGGAAAGGGGGAGCCTATACAGGAAGGATGGGTTCCATGTAAACCACAAGGGAACCAGATTGCTGGCGCTTAAAATTAAAAAGGTTGTAGAGCAGTTTTTAAACTAAGGGCTGGGGGAAAGCCAACAGGTGCAGAGGAGCACGTGGTTCAGATGGAGACACCCCTTGGGGGAGGACCTATTAATGCAGATTCCCTATGTCCTAATAAGGAGGAGATGATGGAAGATGATAAAATACAGGTAGGATTTGATGAGAAACAGTCAAAAGAAAAAAGTCCCATTCAAGTACATCATGTAATGGCAGACAGCTAAAAAGTGACAAGTTTTTAAAGTGCTTATATACCAGTGATAGAAGTCTAAATAATAAGATGGGTGAACTAGAGTGCCTTGTATTAAATGAGGATATTGATACAATAGGCATCACAAAAATGTGGTGGAATGAGGATAATCAATGGGACACAGTCATACCAGTGTACAGAATATATTGAAAGGACAAAACGGGTCATGCTGGTGGGGGAGTGGCACTATATGTGAAAGAAAGAGTAGAATCAAATGAAGTAAAAATCTTAAATGAACCAAACTGTACCATGGAATCTTTATGGCTAGTAATTCCATGTTTGAATAATAAGAATACAGCAGTGGGGATATACTACTGACCACCCGACCAGGATGGTGATAGTGACTGTGAAATGCTCAGGGAGATTAAAATAATGGGGGATTTCAACTATCCCCATATTGACTGAGTACATATCTCTGCATCCCTTCCTGAGGAGATAAGTTTCGTGACCTCTTAAATGACTGCTGCTTGGAGCAGCTCATCCTGGAACCCACAAGAGGCGAGGCAATTCTTGACTTAGTTATAAATGGAGCACGTCCAAGAGGTGAATATAGCTGGACCCCTTGGTAATAGTGACCATAATATTAAATTTAACATCCCTGTGGCAGGGAAAACACCACAGCAGCCCAACACTGTATCATTTAATTTCAGAAAGGGGAACTACATGAAAATGAGGAGGTTAGTTAAACAGAAATTAAAAGGTACAGCACCAAAAGTAAAATCCCTCCAAGCTGCATGGAAACTTTATAAAGACATAATAATAAAGGCTCAACTTAAATGTATACCCCAAATTAAAAAACGTAGTAAGAGAATCAAAAAAGAGCCACCATGGCTAAACAAGCAGTAAAAGAAGCAGTGAGAGGCAAAAAGGCATCCTTTAAAATGTGGAAATTAAATCCTAATGAGGAAAATAGAAAGGAGCATAAACTCTGGCAAATGCAGTGTAAAAATATAATTAGGACGGCCAAAAAAGAATTTGAAGAACAGCTAGCCAAAGACTCAAAAAGTAATAGCAAACCCCTTTTAAAATTACATCATAAGCAGGAAGCCTGCTAAACAACCAGTGGGGCCACTGCACAATCAAGATGATAAAGGAGCACTCAAGGACAATAAGGCCATTGCAGAGAAACTAAATGAATTCTTTGCATCAGTCTTCACAGCTGAGAGTATGAGGGAGATTCCCAAACCTGAGCCATTCTTTTTAGGTGACAAATCTGTGGAACTGTCCCAGATTGAGGTGTCATTAGAGGAGGTTTTGGAACAAATTGACAAACTAAACAGTAATAAGTCACCAGGACCAGATGGTATTCACCCAAGAGTTCTGAAGGAACTCAATTGTGAAATTGCAGGACTACTAACTGCAGTCTGTAACCTATCATTTAAATCAGCTTCTGTACCAAATGACTGGAGGATAGCTAATGTGACGCCAATTTTTAAAAAGGGCTCCAGGGATTATCCTGGGATTAACTACAGCCGGTAAACCTGATTTCAGTACCGGGCAAACTGGTTGAAACTATTGTAAAGAACAAAATTGTCATACACATAGATGAACATAATTTGTTGGGGAAGAGTCAAGCATGGTTTTTGTAAAGGAAAATCATGCCTCACTGATATACTAGAATTCTTTGAGGGGGTCAGTAAGCATGTGGATATAGTGTACTTAAGATTTTCAGAAAGTCTTTGACAAGGTCCCTCACCAAAGGCTCTTAAGCACAGTAAGCAGTCATGTGATAAGAGGGAAGGTTCTCTCATGGATTGGTAACTGGTTGGTTAAAAGATAGGAAACAAAGAGTAGGAATAAACGGTCAGTTTTCAGAATGGAGAGAGGTAAATAATGGTGTCCCCCAGGGGTTTGTATTGTGCCCAGTCCTATTCAACATATTCGTAAATGATCTGGAGAAAGGGGTAAACAGTGAGGTGGCAAAATTTGCAGATGATACAAAACTACTCAAGATAGCTAAGTCCCAGGCAGATGGCAAAGAGCTACAAAACCCATAACAAGGTTGAGATAACTGGTGTGTGAAGGCTTTAGTTTGCGTAGGTCAAACTGACCTTTTTTTGCTTTTTACAGCACGGAGATATGTTAGACATACATATCTTTCTTGATGCACCTTTAGGTAAATGGTAGTTTTGAGCTGAAACTGTTGTCAGCCTCTCAGATGTATAAGTTGTTCATTATTTTTATTATTATTTCCTGCCTGTCTCTGAGTCTGAGATCAGAACTGAGCCCATAGTTAGTAGAAGGGAAACCTGGAAATTGTTCAGAAATAACTAAGTTTGGATTGTTTTGCCAAATAACATACCTGTGCATTAATTTTGGATTTAGAGTCACATTACCTCAAACTGTAATCATACAAGCTAAGCAAGGCCAAGCCTGGTCAGCACTTGGATGGGAAAACTTCAGGGAATGCCTATCAGATTCAGAAAATTATAGTGCCTGCTGCTGAATTACCATTATTCTCTCTGATCTAGTGTACAACCATGGCCTCAGTATGGTGGTATTCTAAGTTCTTTCTAAGCTGTGTGGTCGCGCAGCAGCCTATTAAGCACCGTGCAGGTGCTCAGGGCTGCGGTGGGGGGGAGATGAATTCTCCCCCAGCCCTGGACCTGCTGTGGCACCCCTCCCCAGGCACTGACCCAGCCTGGCCCAGTGGTCACAGCACTGGCTCCTCTCCGGACCCTTCCCCATGCGCTTCTTAGCCAGCTGGCTGAGGCCTCCTCTCTTTGCCTCCGTGACCGTCAGGCAGCAGCCGCTGGCCAGTTGCGCACAGGGCAGAGGGAGGGGGCAGAAAGGAGCCCACATCTGCTGTTGCTACTCTGGGCTGCCAGTGAGGGACGGTCTGCCGCTTTGAGCTCCCCCGGGGTCCGGAGCCTGAAGGGGTGGACCATCACTGGCGGCCTGGACTGCAGACGGACTTGCTGCGGCCTGGGGAGAGGCACCCCTCCCCTGGCCCCAGCCCAGTCCCCCCAGACCTGACGTGGACAGGGGAGAGGCACCCGAGCCCAGCCCCTCTGGACCTGCCAAGGACGGGGAAGAGGTGCCCCAACCCAGCCCCCCCCGGACCAGACGCAGCCCAAGGAGAGGCGCCTATCTGGTGGCCACAGCCCCGGGGCTGCTGCGGCAGGGAGAGGTACCTCTCCCCCCACCAGACCAGGGGAAATCTTGGATCCGACTTCCGGGAAGAAGGCCGGAGAGAAGCTGACAGAGGCAGCAACCACATTCTGTCCAGCCCTAATGCTTCACTGCCACAGATGGTCCAGGTGACTGCAGACCAGGATGAAATGTGAAAGGTGCTGCTGCAGCGGGAGAGAGCTGGGGGGAGTCCTCTCTTCCCACCATAGCCCCTGGGCAGCCTGCACCCTAAATCCCGCACTCCCAGCCAGAGCCCTCACCCCCTCCTGCAACCCAACCCTCTGCCCCAGCTCTGAGCCCCTTCTCACACTCCTAACGCCCCAGCGCCACCCCCGCCTCATGAACTTTGTTATGTGCACCAATATGGAGGTGATATGTCACACATCACCTCCATATTGGTGCACAAAACACAAATTTTTCTGCACCCGTGTGGGAAAAAGTAGAGGGAAAACTGGTGGTGGTATTATTACAATTTAGGTAGCACTAAAGAGGTTTCATTTTTAGTAAAAAGAAGGGGTGCAAGGTTCCTGTGCCAGGAAACTGGAAGGTGTGCTTTTTCAGATAAGATATAAAACAGCGGTCATGACAGTTCTGGACAACTGCGCCTGTATTTCCCCTCTGTGGTCCCTTAGGGCACCAACTCTCGGCTTGTGGCTCCTCAGCCATCACCTGTCTTGGATTGAGACCTGTGTGTCTCTCCCTCCCGACCAGCGTTTTTCCAGGCTGCTCAGTTCCCTGCTTACACTGTGACATTCCCAGCAAGCCAGATTGCCTAAACAGGACAGCATCTGTGCTTTGCTTTCTCTTCCAGGGCTTATGAACAATATAATTGCCAGCAGTTCTAAGTTACCACATAGCCCTTTATAAGCAAGCACATTTATTTTTAAGGTGAAAGCAGTCAAGAAGTTTGCCAATGTATATATTAGGTGTAGTATACACCATGTTAATAGGTGTTATGTGCATGATATTAATAAGTGTTGTGAAGTTAATCTAACTGAATGTATTATTCTCTTCTCACCATTCTGTTCACTCATGTCAAGTATCCCACAACACTCTGCAAAACTGAAGTCAGCTTTGGAATTAGAAAATAAGAAACTTGTAAAAGCAAAGATGCATGAATACTTTGTACCAAGTATAGTTAAGGAGTACTTTTATGGCTCATCAACGCTTTGACTGTAGTATTCAAAATAAGAGCTGGAAATTTTAGGGAGGTACCTTCGCAGACCAGTACCTGGAATGCTTGTTTCCAAAATAAAGATAAGAAAGGTACAGAACAAGAAGTTAAGGAATTAGTGCAAACTGGTGGGTTGGATTTTAGTGACATATAAGAGTGTTGTAACTTGTAAAATCATGCTATAAATACTACTAGCTGAAACTCATTTCTTTGAAGCACACCTATGTAAGGTGAACACACAGTGAGAACTTGCTTCCCAGAGGGAGGGTATGTATGCCTCCTTTTTTTATTGTATTGCTTTGTCTTTAGGCAATAAATGTGGCTAAATTCAGTTATTTGGTTTCTTGAACATTTGTAAGAACAAGCCGTGAGTGTAATCAAACAATTGACTACAGCTTTTAGACAATACCGAGAGAACATATTAAAAAATAAAAGTTCCTATATGCATGCTAAAAGCTTATCAGAGGTAACCTTCAGTGTTATGGGACTCAATAGATCAAAGTCCTTCCAACCCTTCCCAGGAAGAATTGGGGCCTCCTTTGGACAGAAGGTCCTGTCTGTTTCCTGGATGAGAAAGAAGGCCCTGAGTCAGAATAGACTCAGATTCTTTATTCAAAAGTCCTTTTTGTCTGTTGGTCTCTGGAGAATCCAGTTTGAAATCGTATATGTGAGTCTGTCCAGATGGTGGTACTTCTCTGGAGGTGTACCTGAGTACATTTGCCTAATCAGCCCCTACTGTTCTTAGTTCCTGGAGGAGCTGTGGTCAACCTCTCACATGGAATTATGTAGAATCCCTGGCACACAATGATACATAAACTTCATACAATAGGTTTTCCCAGATATATTGCAGGAGATTGCCACATCTTCCCCTTAAAGAACTGGATGACCGACATCCTAGGGAAACCCATTGACTTATTTTCTGGACAGGTTTATTTCTGTGGATGGTGTTTCTGCCATTACCTTTCATAATTTCACATTTCATCCTGGTCTGCAGGCACCTGGACCATCTGTGGCAGTGATGCATTAGGGCTGGACAGAATGTGGTTGCTGCCTCTGTCAGCTTCTCTCCAGCCTTCTTCCCGGGAGTCGGATCCAAGATTTCCCCTGGTGGGCTGGATGTGTCCTGCAAACCATCATCTCCCGCCCCCCGGTCATCAGCATGCTGCAAGTTCACGAGCTGTACTGTTGTCTGATCCTTACTGCTGAGCTGCCTTTCTTTGCACAGCTCAAGCATCTTCAACTGTTCATAATTCATTCTCCCTGTCTCCCTCTTTTCTCTCTTTCTTTCCCTAAAAGACTGAGACTTTTCTCTGTGCTTTTCCCTTCCATGGTACTTGCTTTCACTGCTGTTGGGACTTATGGTAATTCACCCAGTCATAGATCCCACACATGCTGAAACCCTCTATGTCACAGTTCAGGGCAGTGGCACCTATATTCTCCCCTTTATGGTTCCTCGAGGGTGCCAACTCTAGGCTCCTTAGCCATCACCTCTTTTGGGTAGAGACCTGCATCCAGGGTTTTTCCAGGCTGCATAGTTCCCTGTGATATTCCCACCAACCGAGACTGGCTAAACAGTCCAACATTTGTGCTTTGCTTTCTCTGCGAAGTCTTACAATAATGTAATTGCTCAAGTTATGAGTTACCACACAGCCCTTTATAAGCAAGCACATTTATTCTGATGGTGAAAGCATTACAGAGAAAACATAGAAAATAATTAAAGTTCTTATACACATGCTAAAAGCTTATTTGATGTCACCCATTAGTCTTATGTGGCCTTAGTGATTGGGGTCTCCTTTGGTCCAATTGCTAGATCAGAAAGAAGGCCTGAGTCAGTGTAAACTCAGAGTCTTTACCCAAAAGTCCTTTCTTTGTTTGTTGGTTTCTGGAGGATCCACTCTGAACTAGTATAGGTGAGCCTCGCCAGGTGGCAGTAATTCTCTGGCGATGTTACAACCTGAGTGAATTTGCACAATCATCCTTTCCCCTCTCCCTCCCCCCACACTGTTGTTAGTTTATGGAGGAGCTGTGGTCCCCCTACCCCATGGAATTATGCAGAATCCCTCGCCCACAATGATATTTCTTAATAGAGCAAGATCTCCCAAAGATATTGCAGGAAGTTGCCATCTGTGTCACAGTGACTACTTGTGGTCATTGAAAGATCCCATAGCAATTTCAACAAGATGAGTCTGTTGTTCTGACCAATTTTCAATATGGGAAATACACTCTGGCTCCCTAAATTCCTCATTGACTTCAATGGAAACTGAGTTACACCAATACAGAGCAGTGTGGAAATCTCATTGTGTGTATGTGCATGATATAATTATTAATATACTCTGAATATTATAGCAGAACTCACGTTCAAAAATCTTCAGGTACTGCAGTTCCTTTACAGTGTGTACAATGGCAAAAATAATGAGGTTTGATGAAAATGGTGATTGAAAAGAAAATTCACTTTCTATTGGATATGTACCTAAAATTGGCGTTTTATTAAAAGCAGGCTGACCTATGTGGTGAAATGCAGAAAATGCTTTATAAATATATGGAAAGCTGTGTATTCCACATAGTTTTAGATGATCGTACCTACATGAAATTGAAATGCAGATGAGCTGATTAAGATCTGATATTCATTATACTTTAGTATTGTCTGGCAGAGTTCTGTATAATCAGACATGCACAACATGCTTCCTGAGCACTTTCACAAAGCCTTGACTGTATAATGACAGTTAAAGTGCATCTTTTCCAATAATTACATGGTCTGCATTCGGTCTGGGCTAATAAACTTCAGGACAACTTACATTCCACATTTTAATATTAGAAATCCATTTAATTATAAGTAATCTTCAGATCTGTATGTCACCTATATTTGCATTTATATTCCTCAGTGTCTCTGCAATATAATTTTCTGTTTATTGTCTTGAGTATGCACCTAATATAAATCTACAATTTCACGTAGGCCGTGCTGGCACACAGCCAAGCCTTTAATTTATCTCACCCTTGTTTTGTAAACTAAAAGAGACTGCTGGTGTGATTAGCAAACATTCCATAAGCAGGGCTGAGGTGGTAGCTTGAACAAATGACAATACAGGTAAACAGGTAGTAATCTCCAGATGGGTTTTTCTAGAAACAAAAACTGTTAAGATATGCTGTTCCCTCATGTAATATTCCTACGAGGTATCTGCCAGCAGTGGGCTTTTTCCCCCCTGGAGGTGGAGAGGCTATCAAAGAAGGTAATTCCCAAATTCACAGTCTATTCACCACAGGGGAGTAAGTAGCCAAGTAGAATCTATTGCCCTTAGGATTTTTGCCTGTGCTGATTAATTGTTTTCCATTCTAGACTATCATATTGGTAAAATATTTACATTATGTATGATGAAAATCTGCTAGGAAATGAATCCACACAGTGTTGCTGTCTTTTGATTTTCCTTGTCTCTGAAACATTGCCATGGTTTTGGTTTACTCTTACTTTTCTCTCTATCCCTTTCTGTCACACTCTGTAATTGGGCTAATAAAAGGTAGAAACAAGGATTTATTATACCTTGAGCAATACTTAAAACAAACTTTTATTTGCTGGAACAGCGCTTTTTATCTATTTGCTGCTGTATATTTTGACACTCCCTCTAAATACTAAATCTGACTTTATTAAAAGTTGAATCACTGCACTTCTTTTTTCTGTGTGTACGGGGTTGTCATTGCTTTTTTTGAGGCAGACTAATATTTCTATATAAATAAACATTTCATTTTAATGAAGCTTTAGGAGACGCATTTAAGCAGGGGATATATCGACTTCATTACTGTCAATCCACAAAAGTTGCATGATTTAAAGAAAATATTCTGTAATACTTTTGTAAATTAGCCTTGGAATAATTCTGGCAATGACTAGAGTGAATACAGATTTAGGGTTTTTATAACCTTTTCCTCTAACAAAAGGTATCTTTTTATTCAGAGTGGTTTGATACATGTTAGAAAACATGTTAGTTAGTCAGACTTCATTGTGAACTAAATTCTGACGTTGAATTTGTATTTCATCCATATAGCAGACCGTAAAATGATCAAGGAAATAATTTTTAAAAATTGTCTTAAGAAATTGCAATACAAATTCCTGAAATTGTTTATGCAGGAATTTTTATTTATTTTTTTTATCTTCCAGTGTTAAAGCAACAAGAAAACATTTAGAATGTCCTTTGGTGGAATCTTATTACACTTGTTATATATGTAAACTGATATTCTTTGATGCCAGCACGTTGCCCATACAGAGAAATCTCTGCACAATTAAATGAAAGGAGAAAAGAAAAAAAAAAAGAAAGATTAAATAAAAAGTAGTAATTTTCTTATCCGATTACAATTAAATACATTAATAAATTGTCTGGTAACACAAATTGTCAATAATACAAAAAATCTACATTGTACATTATTTCAAGAAAAATAACTTCATTTGAATACAAAAGGATAAATACACTTTTTGTTCTATAGCCACTCTTGTACAGTAGATGAACACAGCATCTTACTGATGCAGTGCTGCTAAAATATACAAGGATATGACTGTCTTTGAGTTTTATTGAGGGGGGCTGTTACACATGTGCATCACTAACATCAGACAAAGAAACCTTTCAACCAACAAGGGTTACAGAGCAATGTTCACTAAAGCACAGGTTGGAAGGGATTTAGGGACTGAAGCAGGCCAATATGGCAGCTTTAACAGATTTCCTTATACCCACAATGCACTGACAGCAAAGAATGCCTCTATTTGGTTGGTCCACACACTGGGCAGAGGTACAGTAGCGCACCATATCAAAGTGGCAAATGTTTTTTATTTTCCATTTTGGGGACTTGTCAAAGCCTTTTCAATCCTTTGTACTCTTCGCAGCTGGCGTTGTTTATAGTAATAGACTTGGCAGCTGCCAACTTGTCTTGAGTCAGAAATTAACAGTCTTTTGACTCAGAGTGCAGTCCACAATTGATTAATATGGCTTAGTTCAGTTGGGCCTTCTTAGTTTATACGTGGTTTTATTCTTTTTCTTTTTAAAATTTTAGTAGCAAATGCTTGGGTTTTGTTTTGCTTTTTTGTGGCACATTCCTTCTGAAGCAGTCTGAACGCGATGCCATCAACCAGACGGAGCCTAGAATATGAAAAGCCCAGTTACTCCTAGTAGAGCAGTCAGCGGTAATAGAGGGCCATGTGATACTGCCACATTGCCGGAGTTTTGGCTGCAGCCTCCTGGATCCCTTTCACACTTCAGCTTCTCACACAAAATGCCAGTGTAGGCTGGAGGGCACTGGCATCGCATGTTTTTGAGGCATGTTCCTCCATTCTGGCATTGCAGTAGTTCTTTGTCACATACATTTGCTGCAGGACAAGGGGAAAAATAGAAGAGCAGAATAAGCTTAAGTTCATTCGTTACAGAAAGCTTTGAACTTAATTTTTTTTCTCGCCTTAGAGATGTAAATAGATATGTGATTCCAGTTTCCAAACAATTGCAGTTTACTATTTTTTCTCATTTAGCTATTTTCCCATAATTTTTTTTGCTGTAATCTGAGAGAATATTATCTTCCATTTCAGACAACTGAATACGAAGTTACTTAGTACCAGCTGTTTGTCAGTGCCTTTATTATTATTTATTGAACTGGAATGCTTGGTGAAGTGCCATATTTGAAAGGCCAATGTGTATGTTAACATCCCAGAGCTCTTGAAAAACATTAATGGCAATTAAAAATGCAACACGATGAGGTGAAATGAATAGAACTGTATGAGAAACAGAACTGCCCCTGATACTGAGTGACTTTTATGTATTAATGTTCTGGAAGCTCAACAAAAAGCAGTAGGGGATATGGCATGGGAAAGTCAGCATGCTCTATGGGTGTTAAATGATGTTAGTTTAAATTCACACACCATGTCAATGTGAGAAGAGAGAGAAAGGGCACCATTTTCATTACAGACCTACATATTTCTTCTTAATTGTGTATGGTGCTTAGGTACCAGGGTGATAGACACTTTAGAAATACCTAAGATATCTACTGAAGATAGCGAGGAAGGGTCACTAGGCTTTTTCTTTCCATTAATTAAATAAAACTGGATTGAAACATTCCCCTATAAGGGTGCGTACAGGCATACCGTGCTATTGTCTCACTGTAAATTCTAGATTATATTATAGAGTAGAATATGCTATAGATTATATTCCCATTTTAATAGAATATTTTCAGATTCAAAAGCCAGAAAGGACCATTGTGATCACTGAGTCTGACCTCCTATATAATACAGACCATAGAGCTTCCTCCAAATAATTCCTAGAGCAGATATTGGTTTATTTTAGTTTTTCTTTAAAGAGGACAAAGGGACTGATCCTGCACTTCTAATTTGGGCAGAATTCCCATGCAATCATTAGGAATTTGCCCTGAGTAAAGGAAAGCATGATTGGATCTAGTGTAAGGCCTCCAGGATTTGGAACAATGTTATATATTGCTTAAGCATGTAACATCCAGGGAACACACTAAAGGAGGCAAGGTAGAAAAACAAATTATTCTCAGTCTTTCCGCTGTGAGATATGCTAATTGTTCTTTACATTCATAGATTTATAAATGCTTCACTTTTTTAAATGTAAAAATACCATGATAGCTGAAATCCAACAGGTGGCCCAGATTCTCAAATGTTATTTGGTAAAGCTCTCTGTCATAGGTTTACCAAGGCTATGTGGTGATTTACATCAGCTTTACATAGGTCTGGCCCAAAGCGTTTCTAAAAATGACTTTGATTTGTCAAAAAACAAGTTATTTTTTATCTACTCCCCTCTTAACACCATCCCCTTGAACCAAAACAACAACAAAAAAGTCCAACCATCCCAAACACCAAGAGTTGTTTTCATCCTTAAATGTCCTTTCTCACATATAATCACTTTCTAATTCGGTGCATACAAAGGAGTCAAATGCTGATGTTGGTGCGCTTCCTCTCCAGCATGTAATAATATGAAAATAACCAAAAGGCAACATCTACCCAAGTGTTTCTCACTTGACACCTTTCTCAATTATTCTTTCTTTTCAACCAATTGATATAACATTGAAAAGCATCTGCAATTTCTGTTCAGTAAGTATCTCAACTGATTATGAAAGTTCAACTAATGCAGATTATTCAGGATATCATGAAGAGGAAGATCGTATGTCTGCATTTCAGTGTTCTTTAGTATAGTACATTGGGCTATTTTTACATGATGAATATAAACTAAAAGGAATAATAAACAACAAAATAAATACTGCATACAATGGTACCAAATCCAGAATGGTAAACTAAATTTTTCAACATTCAAAGTAAAATTGAATATTTGGTTATGTCTATTATAATGAAAACCAAAAATGTTTATATATAATCATACAATTTATGTAGTGTTAACAATCATAGCAATAGCAAAGGTCAAATAAAAAGTACTGTCTTATTTAAAGATAAAGCTGCTGGCCTTTGCTTATTCTAATGTAACAAGCCTCTAACATTTCCTTTGATTGGGCAACAGTGGTGGGGAAATATCTATTCCATCAATATTAATCATTGTTGGCCTTAGAATAATTGAGTAGAAATCAATAGTTAATTAAATATCCTTTTTACATAGAAGATGAGATCTTTTTTCTTAATGTTTGGTTTTGAATCCAAATTAGATATATACCAACACCTTTGCCTTTTCCAAGTAGCCAATTAAACAAGTTTATTTGCCTACATTTTCTGTTAAAAAAAAATTTTTTTTGACAGACACTCTGATTTTTTGCCCCTAGTTTTCTGGGTGTGAATTATTGTGGTAGCATTCCACAGTACATTCACTGCTAACTCTATCTGATCTACAGACACAATGAAGCACTTAGAAATCTAACTCCTATAAAATATCCCCACAATAATTTGCACTTACAAAATTGCGGATGCAACATCACATAGGATGCTTTTCAAAATTAGGCCCAATATCTCTCATTATATCTAATGTTGCCTTAAGTCATCAAACGGAGTGCTGCATAAAAAGTTTCAATGTCAATGCTTTTTTGTGTACTCACAAAGACCACATAAAAAGGTTAATGAAGGTAGACAAAGGCATAGGCTAATGACCTGAGCAAAGTACTAGGAGTTAGTAATTCTGAGTTTCTAATTCTTGTAATGTCAGTGACTTCTCTTATGAACTTGGCAAGTCATTTCATTTTTCTTAATTTTCTCATCTGTAATACATAGATAATAATTAGGGTTGCTTTGGAGGATGGGGGCAAACAGTTGTGAAAGTTTTCATGCTGGTTTCTGTTAATTTTATATTGTTTTAATTTTCCAGTCAGCTCTAATACCCTAACTTACATCACAGCGGTGTTGGAAGGAAAGATGCATTGTTTGCAAATGGCTTTGAAAATGACAAGCCGCATCTACATTCAAATGACTGTTATTTATGTTGCTACTATTTTATTGACTTAGGACCTGCATTAACTTCTGATAATGTTTCCAGCACATAAGTTGCACAAAGCTATGGATCTGTACTTGAATTGTGACCAAAGTTACTCATTTAACTAAGCCTAGTCAGCATGATGCAAAAACCAAGAGAAGGGCAGATACGTTAGTTATAGTTAGGAAAAAAATTAAGAGATTTTCCAGTCTACTATATTTTAAATGTTAAATGCAATATTTTGCCAGGAGAGTTTACCCTGACACTTGTATTATTATGTACTTGCTCTCTATCAAACAAACCCAATGATAAACAATAATAAAAATTTAACATCCCCCTCCCAACATTGTGAAATGAACAAGGCTCTATTTGTTCTTGTTTCTATTAAAGAAATGTCAAGGTGGAAACAATTGTATGTATTAGGCTAGGAATAAGATCCACAAAGTACCCATCCAGCTACTTTAAATTGGTGGTGGTTATTTTCAGAGTTTGTGGTACCATCTTTTGCTTCTATTTATTGACATCATTCAGATAAGCCACGCCTTAGTAAGAGGTCTGCAGTCACTCCTATGGTGAGAAAAGGACTATATGGAATGTCTTGAATATAACTACGTATGGCTTTCAGAGTGCAGAGTCAAAGCTTTGCCTGAGCAATGGATTTTACATTTTATTTTTTCTTCCAAGTATCAAAACAAATGTACCTCAGTAATAACCTGGCAGATATCTGCTGGGCTGCCGATTCTGTCAAACTGTGGTGGATTTTTTGCTAATGCTCACACATAGGACAAAGATGATCCCACCAAGCTTATATCCTTACCCAGAACTGTAAATCAGGGAACAAATTCACTGCTGGAGTAATCAGACACAACTCCATTGACCTTAAAAGATTAGCTATTTGCTTTTAGTGTTGCCGGCATGGTGCAGTGTGTAAAAAAAACATTAAAATGACTCCTTTTAGGCAGCTTCGATACAGTAGAAACTCAGAGTTACGGACACCTGGGGAATGGAGGTTGTTCGTAACTCTGAAATGTTTGGACCTCTGAGCATGCTTTATGGGACTGGGCGGACTACTCAGAGCAGGGTTCACAGCTCTGCATTGGCTGCCTGGCGAGTGGAGGTGGGGACAGGCAGCTCGTTCTAGCCCCCTGGCTGCAAGGATGGTGAGTGAGGCACCCTGGGGGCACTGCAGTGTCAGTGGCTGCGTGGTGCAGGCTGTGGCCCTTTAAAACTGAGCTGCTTCTCCAGAGCGCAGTGTGCAGGCAGGAGCACAGGCTCCAGCAGGTTGGGCTCCAGCAGCTTACACTCCAGGCCAGGTTTCAGCAGCAGCTCAGGAAATTTATTTCCCAGCTTGTCCCCCTCGCAGCTGGGGGGAGGGAGAGGGGAAAACAGCATTCACTACCTCCTACCTGTGACTGCCCCCTGCTGTGGCGAGTAGAGGTGGGTGTGGGAACAGGCAGTCCAGTTGTGCCTATCTTTAAGATGCAGTACAGGCACAGTACAGTACAGTGTTTGGGTTTTTTTTGTCTCCGCTGCTGTCTGGTCACTTTCTTCCAGTTCCCCATGGTGTCCGGTTGACAGTCAGTCTGTATCTCTGGTGTTCATATCTCTGAGGTTCTACTGTATACACTAAGCATTCACAGATGACTTTTCAAAATGTGATTTATGCTTGACATCTAAAGCTCAAATCTTGATGATCCTGAAACATCTCAATATAACTTCTAAAACTTGCAAATGTTGTTTGGTTTCTAAAGAACTCAGTGAGCCAAGAGATTTTCATGTGGAACTCATGATTAATCACATACAGAAAACAACCTCTAAAAGGCAAAAAGGTTTGTTTTTTCTCTGTCTCCCTACATCTCCCTCCTCCCTCCCCCCCAAAAAGCAAGCTTGTTTCCCACCACAGAGCAAATGCTCTCAAGATGTAAGAGAAGAAAAAGGACTTTTTTCTCTGCAGGACTATTTATGGGATCATATACTGCTAGTATATCCATCCTAAGGCACAAGTGTCTAGTCTAATATGTAACAAGGAATGAGATGGGCTGAGCAGCATGGATTCTACGGGGAGGGGTACTGGATATGTGGTGTGCTTTTGCTCATCTTACATGGGATTTTTTGCCCAGTGAATCCACACAATACAGAAGTACACTATCCCATCCTGAATTGGGGAGGAAGGGAAGTTTTGTGGTTAAAACCCTGGGATGACCCTTTGGAGATATGGGTATAATTTCTGACTCTACTTCAGATGCCCTGTATGATCTTGGACAAGTCACTCAATATCTATGCATATTAGTTCCTCATCTATACAATGGGGATAATACTCTTTTTTTTTCTTTTTCTTTTTTTTGGTCTGCTTTGTCTATTTACATGGTAAATTCTTCAGGTCAGGGATTCTTACCTTATGTGTATATATAGCACCTAGCAAAATGAGGCACCAATTGAGATTGTACTACCACTACTGTAATACAAATAAATAATAACCCTTCACATTGGCGCTGTGAAGATCTATGCAGGAGATCTCTGCAGCATTCAGGGGTATTGATTATTCCCTCTCAGCAGGGTCTCCATGGTTTCTGCCTTCTGAGGAAATGACCTGCATATTTAAAGCTGCTTTTGATGACTCAGAAATTAGTATTTTGCTGTGGTGTTGTAGCCGTGTTGGTCCCAAGATATTAGAGAGACAAAGTGGGTGAGATGTGAAGAAAAGCTCTGTGGAGCTCAAAAAGCTTTTCTCTTTCACCAACAGCAATTGGCCCAATACATTCACCCATCTGGTCTCAGCGATTAGTATGTAGACTACAGTCTTCTGATTATGCTATTCTCAGATCACTGCACTAGATGGATGAAGGCCACCTGCAAAATTGGACAAAGTTTTCAAGATTTGCCTACCTAGGGAAAAGACACTGCAGTTAACTCAGTGAATTATTCTCTGAGTTAAAACTAGGCAACTTTTCCAAAGTGATCATTAATAAAATATTGAAAACTTTTGTAGGTTATGACCTCCATAAATACTGAAAAGATGCTTTGCTGCAAGTTGCAAAATGTTCACAAGAAATCATTTGTTTTGTAATTCCGGTGTAATTAAAATTGCATTTTTTTTTTTAAAGCCAGCCCTGTTCTTCCAACCAGGTCAGGCAGTTCAAATGGCAGATGGTACAATAATGTTTCATACAATTTAGTTGGACACCTAATCAAACATATTGATTTTGCATTATTGTTAATTATCAGGAGAGGATAATTGACAAGTTTTATTGAATTCATACTGTATTCTTAAATATTCACGTATGAATAATGCATGGAGGAATTTCTCAGTTTGTTTAAAGCTTAACTTTCAGGCATTTGCAATTTTAAAAAAACAAATAGATTTGATCAGGACTGCTGTTAGTTATGAAGCAACTATATAGATGATGTGACTACAACTTAGAGGAAAATTATATACAAAATTATTGTTTCTTTCAAATGGGGACCGCAGGATCCAATTATGAGCTCTTTGTACCCTTACATTCTGTTTGAAGGTCAGTTCAGGGAAGTAAATGGGTTCCCCTCCTTTTTCTGGGACACTTTCTTCTACTTTTGCTATATACAGCTTACTTAAAATAGCATCGTAATGCCAAAAAGGATAGGCGGGTGGGTCAGAAACGTAGATATGAGAGAGAACTGTCAGTTTTTCAGAAGGAAAATGAAAGTGATAACAAGGTTTGAGTCCGGAAAAGGGGGAGTTGCCTCTCCTCATCCAAAATTAGGACAATCTTCACATTTTTTGTGTGTGTGCACTAGAAACATTAAAAGGACCATTAAATGACAAAGTGAAAAGGTTATTGAAAGCAAACTTTTGATAACATAGAGCTAGTTATATGTCTCATTTTTTTCTTTTTCTCTTCCCTTTGTTCCTTCTATATCCTGATTCATCTTTAGGTCTCTGCAGTTTTTCCTTATTTTTTTAGATTTTTTCATCTTTTTGAAATTTTTCAGTTCACATTTTCTCTTCAGTCCCCTCTCTTTCTTACAAGATATTTTTCTTTTCTGAGCTGTCTCTTGCGTATTTGTATTTTTTTCAGTATCTTCTCTCACTCTGTCCCCTCTCTATTACAGCATTCCTTCCACAATCCCTTCCTACTTCTACCTCCCTAAATTATTTCTCCACGTTCAGGTTAGTCCTCTCTTTTCCATGCTCCCCTGACAGTTTTCTTGGGAGCTGGAGTACAGGTATTGTTAATCCTTTAAATCAGCGTTTCCCAAACTTGGGATGCCGCTTGTTCAGGGAAAGCCCCTGGTGGGCCGGGCCGGTTTGTTTACCTGCCACGTCCGGAGGTTCGGCTGATCGCAGCTCCCACTGGCTGCGGTTCTCTGTGCCCGGCCAGTGAGGACTGCGGGAAGCGGCAGCTGATACGTCCCTCGGCCCACGCCGCTTCCCACAGCCCCCATTGGCCTGGAGCAGCGAACCGTGGCCAGTAGGAGCCATGATCGGCCGAACTTGCAGACGCAGCAGGTAAACAAACCGGCCCGGCCCACCGGGGGCTTTCCCTGAACAAGCGGTGTCCCAAGTTTGGGAAACACTGCTCTAAATGCATGTGATGAGTGAGTTGTAGAGGGTAAAAGCATGGCAGAGTAAATATATGAGTATCACCTTCCAAGAGTGGATGGATTGACAGCCCTGACTACACTGTAGGACATATCTTAGTCAGTTTTAATGGTTTTTACTTCAATAGGCTATGGATCAGGCCCTATGTATGGTGAGTTAGCTACACCATTCCCCAACAGTCCAAGGGTGAAATCCTGGATCCACTGGAAGGTTGCAACTGACTTCAGTTGGCCTAGGATTTCATGCCTGGTGCATACTTTGACAGCATGCATGTCCACTGGGCTGGGAAATATGAGTCCCACTTGCAAGGTTGTTCACATTTGTTCCATGTTCATTGGTTGAGAATGATATTTAACATCATCTTTGCAGAAATTTAAATAGTTTAGTTTAAGATATGTTTTCAGTATGCTGATACATCCAGACTGATTGTTCTGTTAAACCATACCAAGTAGAAGAGGAAGTGGAACCCAGATTTAAGTAAAGGTGTTCACAGACAGCTTCAGAATGTGTGTGTGTGTGTGTGTGTGTGTTTGTCCACATATAGAAAGAGCGATTGGCTCTTGTGTGGAACTGCAAATAGCACATTTACATGCAGTGAAAAAATTAGGGACATTTATTTCCCTTTGGCATAACAATGTCACTGTATCAAAGCTCAATATAAGAGGTTTAACTTTACTGCCAAATGCAGATCAGTGAGAAATCTAGAGTTACTGTAAAGACTCTGTTACAAGATTCTTCTATAAAAATGTGTTCACTTAAGTCAATAAATTAGTGGTTTGGGAACATGGAGAAAGGAGAAATCCACCAAAAAGAAACTCTGTGTCTCTATATTATAAACACTCTCTCTCTCTCTCTCATCTTCCAAGTGAGCCTCTGCAGGCATGGGGCAGAAGCAGAATTTTGAATGATACTAGTTTAAGAGGGCCATGAGAAATACCTATGCAGATTTAACTAAAAGGTTTTAATTTTTTCCCAGCAAATCACATATTAAGACCTACAGTTAAAAACTTACCAAATTATTGTATATAACTTAGTGTGATTACCTTGGTATCTGTAATATTTCCTAGGTGTTCTGTATAACAAGTATAGACCCAGTCCTACAATGTGTTGTGTGTGGTTTGACCCCTCTGCCTATGCAGAGTGCCACTGATTTAAACAAGACTCTGCCTGAATGGAGTCAATTGCAGGATTCAGGCCATAGGAAAGTACAGGGAATCCTTTGAAAACCCGGGCCATCATAACTAGGATAAACTTGCCTAGTTTTTGAGAGTGACCATTGTTGTGTTTATCACTTCCGAAGTTACCATGATAGTCCTTCGTCACGACTCCGCAATTAATGTTGCTTTAGCTACAGCTAATTTGATAAACTTGGATTTTGAGGGTTTAACATCTGACCTATCTGAAATTATTTAAGGCAGAAAACTGATTTAGGGTTCTTGACTTTAAGGATTTTTACAAAATAGGAAAAAACCAAAGATGTAACTTGGATCTAGTTTTGGATTAAGTGGTTTTTTATGTTTTAATTTTTCTGATGCCATATATATATATTGAGCATAGTAATTGTAAATGTTGATTAGGCTTTCTTAGGGGGTTTAAGCAGAGATAAAATACGAAAAATAGCTACTGCTCTTGCACAACAGTAACTATTCATAATTATATATATTTTTAGTGACACTAATTCACCGTTTGCTGCAGTGTCCATAATATCACTAAAAGTCCCTTATGACCATGTCAAATCAAGTCAAGGTAGGTGATTTGATAACATGAAAACAAAACCATTTCTGTGCAAATCTATCGAGGCAACATTCCAAAGTCAAGACAGAAATAATCAGTGTTCATAAGTGGAAGCCTATGGAGACAATCGTACAACATCAAGATAATGGCCATAAGATGACAAACTGTAGAAGATGGTCTCTGGTGCAAATATGAAACAATATTCTGACTAATTACATTGCATTAGAAACAAATCTAAGAAAATGAATTCTAAGTAGATGAGAGTGGCATGTGAAAACTGATAGCACCTGTCTTAGATATTCCTGCTGGACGCTCCATTGAGTTGAAGCTGTCTTATTTACCGATTTAAGAACATTGCCAGGGTACATGAAAGTGTGGCCTGCAGCGTAGGCTGTTTTTATTGTTTGTTTATTGCTGTTCTATTGTAGCTCCACTGATCTCTGGCAATCGGTTTATAGATTATTCCCTAGCACAACTTTTGATGTCACTGGACCCTATTCACTCCCTAGTCACACCAGCTTTGACCAGGCTTCAGGCAAACTCTTGGCTGCAAGTTAGACAGAAGAAGGGAGGCAGCATTACAGAGAGGAGGGGACTGGAGCCAGCCAGCACAGTTTCAAAAACAGGCACGTACAGCTAGCATTCATAGCTTCTTAGCCTAGCCAGTGGAGCACCTGTACACCCACAGCTACTTTTCAAAGTTACCCTTTCTCCCCTGGTCCCAGGATGATGGTGCACTGGGGTGATTACCTACCTGCCCCTCAGCACAGGTGTAAATTGCACTCCCTGGCATCCATGTGGGTAAATTTGACCCATTATGTCCCATTCCTGTAAGAACAAAATCCTTTGGAGAGAAAAGGTGGATTTTTTTTTCCAATTGTGGTGTAGGGTCAGCAAAGATGATGGCTTAATTCTTTTCCATGAGTACTGTCTGTGTCTCCATTTTCTCTAAAACCCCTGGTTGGACAATTAGGAAAGATCCATACAATCTATCAAAACTACAGTGCAAGGATTTTCAGGACTTCCTCTTCACTGAGTGGAACAGTTAACTGAAATTCTGGAATCTACAGTTCCACATGACAGAGATGTTGTAACAGGCCTGGTAGGAAATAACAAGAGATTGCTTTCTAAAATGGATGACATTGAAAATAAATCCAAGATTACTCATCCAAGAATTACTGTTGTTCAGGGGAGGACAGAGCCCTCCTATCTCTTTTGGTTTAAGGAAATGGGTAACGGAGCTGTATGATTCTCTGAGTTGGCTCTGATCAAGTATTTTCAGCTAGAAGGTTCCCAAGGGGAGGAAAAACCCTCAACTGCATCCATGCTATTTATTGTTTTGATTATATGTGGATCCCTGTCATTTTGTAATAAAGTTCTTAAAGCTGCTATAATAACCTGTGTATTACTCTTTCAGAGCTCTAAAACAGACACATTTACCTGCCTCATTGAAAGGAATAAATATTTTGCTTTGGTCAATACGTTATTTTGAAAAATAAGAATCAAAGCCATAGTTGTATCTGTCTGGATTTATGTGGAGGTCGATGACCATTCCTACAGCTGTAAGTCTGTGGAAGAGGTAGATAGCTTTGCTTCAACAAAAATCCAATTATGCATTTGGATTCACCATTCAATGAGTCCAATATGAGTGCAACACAGGTGGAAGAACCACAAACAGCCAATGTGGCCCATAGTGTAATTTAAAGCATCTTCAGGACTGCTCTAAACAATGCTGCAGCTCAAACGGGACAAATGGATAACCAGGACATACCAGAGTGCAGTATTGTGGTCATGCCCCTTCTTTCTCCTATCTCACCCATGATGATGAAGACTGGGAAAGGAGTGGGTGTGCCAGCTTTAAGCCACTCAGAGATTCCCTCTAAACTGGGAATCCCATATGGCTGTTTATCTGGAGCACAAAAGGGCTGTAGCAGTTCTTAGGTATAAGTCTGTGAAGTCTGAGTGACACCAGCTATTGTTTTGACCCTATCATGAAAACGAAGTTGTTTCAATCTTTGTTTTGCCCCATGCATGCAATTAATATATTTTGAATGTGCAAAGCTTGTTAATTTTTGTTAGATGTTATATCTTCTATGTACTTTTTATTCTCTTTGGTCTGTCACAAGTCTCCAGTCTCCAAACAGTCTCTGGAAAATAAGTTTAGTTTGTATTACAAATTCTTCAGATTCTGTTTCTTCATTATTAGTTGCTAACACTTCCAAAAATACTACTTTACTGGGGGTTTAGGTCATTGATAGACACATGGAAGGGCTCATTTGGGCTCTGATTTAGCAAAGTACTGAAGCCCGTGCCTAACTTCAAGCACATGAATAGTTCCTCTGGGAATCAGTGGGGCTCCTTATATGCTTAAAGTTAGGTATGTGCTTAAATACCTTACTGAAATGGTCACGCTTGTACTGCTCCTGGTTACTTATGATACATATATGTATGAAGAATAGTATTACTTAGCTTTAATAGCCATGGCTTATAGTGTCTTTCTGTACCACCTTTTGTAAGAAGGAATCTCTTATTTCCCCGAAGATTACAAGGTGTAAATAGTTTATATCAGTTTATAAATGTTTAATATCACCTTTCTGGTTTTTTGAGTGGAATTTTCAAAAGCACCGAGTGACTTAGGGCATAAGTCTTACTGAAAGTCAGTGAAACTTGTGCTTATGAGTCAATTAAGTGCTCTTGAAAAACCCACCCTTAAATAATATCTAAATACAGCAGTGCTTAATTTGTGCAAGGGCTGAGCCTCAGCACCTCTAGGTTTGGCAGTTTATAGCCCTGGCACCTCTGGGCTTGTCACATAAGTTATGAACATAAGGAAGTTGCTTAAGCCCCGGCAACACTTTATTACAAATAAAGCATGGGAATACAGTTAAAAGATATTCAGCTCCTAGAAACACTGTAATGTTGCTAGGCCAGGATTCTGTGGTGTTTTCCTCTTTTTAACGGCAACTTAGCAATTACAGTTGTATGTGGTAGCAGTGTCATTATTTCCATCTTCTTGGAGGAGAAAGATTTGTATTATGTAGAAAGCATGAAAGTTAGAGGGTAAGAAGAGCCTCCCCTAAAGCAGAGTTTCTCAACCCGTGGTTGGGACTCAAAATTGAGTCAGCAAAATGTTTCAAAGGGTTGCGTGGCAGCTCCTGTTGCACACGGCTGCCTGGGCTCACCTCCTTGGTCCAGGGGTCCCAGCACCACTGAGATTAGGCCCAGCCATCATGATGATGGGAGTTCATTAGGCCAAATCTGAGTGAGTGGCATTGCAACCCCATGAGCCAGATCATGACTCCACTCACACAAATTTGGTCCAGTCATGGGGTGGGGCAAATCTGAGTGGTGCTGCAGTCCTGGAGGTTGCAACACCCAGAGCCGAGAGCCAAGCCCAGCCAGCCCCACAGCACAGGAGCTGCTACTGTGGGGTAAGTGCTGGGCAGGACCCAACCCCCCTGGGTGGCAGGCCTCAACCAAAACCACCCAATGGCCTCCATCCTTAGACTATTTACTGGGTCATGACAGGCCATACCCATTTACAAATGGGTCCTGAGCCCAAAAAGGTTGAGAATCACTGCCCTAAAGGATCTGTTGTTTCCTTCCTTGACAAAGAATGAAACAATTAACTCTGCAGTTTTTAGTCATGCTGCCATTGGTAAAATCAGAAGGAACTATCAGCAGTGGCAGCTAGTATGTAGGGCAACTGAACACAGACATAGAAGATGAAACAAACACCAAAAGGCCTAGCTGCACAGGTGCAGTACACTCGTGTGGATATGGGCCGAGCACTAGCAGCATGGCTGGGTCGCATTCTCAGTTTCTTACATACAGCTATATCTTTGACAGGTGAGGATGGAGGAGGGCATGAGACAGGAGACTGACTGAAGAGTAGGGAAAGGTGAGACTCTCTTCCACTGCCACGAGCACTCTTAAAACAGACATAGTTGTGGTTTGGGCAAGGGAGTAAAAAGACTGAAAGGTTGAATTGACTTTAAGACTATAGTCTCAAGACCTGGGTTCTTCACCTTGCTTTGCTACTGACTTTGGGAAAGTAATTTAACTTTTTTCTCTCTACCTCACCTTCCTCACTGCGTTTGTGTCAGTGCCAGGATTAGAATGTTCTTCAGAATCTCCTTGATGTCATTCCTGAGCTTAGCCTGCTAGACTACCCATGCTATTGAACTGCCTTGTGGCTGGAGGCATAGGTGCTGACTTCCTCTCTACCTGGGGGTGTGCTCGACCCTCCCCCTCTGCCCCAGGACTGCTACCACTCCACCCCTTCCTCCAAGCCCCCACCCTGCCCTGCCTCTTCCTGCCCCTGCTCTGCCCCGCTCCCACTTCACCCCTTCCCCCAAGGCCACACCCACACCTTGCCTCTTCCCGTACCTGCCCTACCTCTTCCCACCCCCTCCCCCAAGCACGTCCTATCCCTGCTTCTCCCCCTCCCTCCCAGCGGCTCCTGCATGCTGTGCAGGAGGCACTGGGAGGGAAGGGGAGGAGTTGACCAGCAGGGCCGCCAGTGAGCAGGAGGATCTGGGGGGTAGGGGAGAGCTCTTCTCTGTGTATGCCTAAGGACGGCCCTGGTCCAGAATGCATTTGCCAATAAAAAGTTACGAAATGTCAGTTTGAAGGTAGAATCTGGGCCCTGCTTTTGCATGCCTTGGCATTCTTCTAGTTTACTTTAAAACATTCATGGGCCTCAACCTACAGTGCTTTGTAGATAAAACTTCAACTAAGGGCATGTCTAAATTGCCATTTATGTCGGCAAAACTAATGTTGCTCACAGGGGTGAAAAAAGCACCCCCCTGAGCAACATACGTTTCACCAGCGTGAGTGGTAGTGTACTCAGTGCTATGTTGGCGGGAGAGCTTCTCCCGCTGACATAATTACTACCGCTCGTTAGGAGTGATTTAATTATGTTGACGGGAGAGCTCTCTCCGATCAGCATAGAGTGGCTACATGGGAGATTTTATAGCGGTTCAGTTGCATCGGTACAGCTGTGCTACTATAAGGTCTCTAGTATAGACTAGAGATAACTTCAATGAGATTTGTGCAGAGAGAAGTGTAGGATCAGGTCCACCTCTTAATGCTATTTAACAGCAGTGGGCTTTTTCTGCCCCCTTCTGGTTTGAGACACACGTATTCAGGTAGTTTTAAACATGCTTATTATGTATTTAATAAACATGAAGAATGTCTATCAAACTAATACACATTTTAAACCTGTATTGTTGCCTGAGAGGCTAGAATAGTTCTGGCTTAACTATGTATGCATTTTTTGTTAAGAAAAAGACACATTTTAATAAGTGCTTAGAATGCCTCCAAAGGAAAAAGTCAGGTCTGTTACATAAATTTTTGTTGAGGACACATGCTGTGCATAGCAAAAATGCTTATGAAATTTCTTTGAAAATAATGATTGCACATTTCACTAGCCAGTTTTTAAAGCCAAAATCCCTTGGATTTATATTTTTATTCTGGGATTTTTCATGCCCATCTAAAATTTTAATCATTGGCATTCTTTAGTTATACTTGAGCAAAAAATCATCTGTTGTTGGCAAACCTTCACTTTTTAATGTTTCTTTAGCTTAAAAGCAACTGAACTAATTGTTTTGAAAATTAGTAGCAAAAAAATTCTGAGCTGGAAATGAGTCTTTATGGTCAAATTATAAATCACATATAATAAGGGTGTATAATGGAAACATCCATTGATCTTTAGCTACAGGCTCGTGAACAGCTAAGCTGTTATAATGGGAAAGGGCCGTATAACCTAATGAAAGGAAACAGGTTTTCAATTATTTTAAACATTTATCACTATATTTTACAGGGGTGAATCATAATCTACTACATTATAATGACCAGATACATGGCTAATGACATGTTTTGGTTGATTGCCTGTCTGTGTCAGAAGTGTGAAGATAATGTTCTAGTACAGAAGACCAAAATCCCATTGCCAGATCATTAATAGTTACACGTTTTACATTAGTAATTACATTGTATTTGTTCCCTGTAAAACAGGAATATGCTGAAATGGAAGGAAGAGCAATCTCTTGGTTAGAGCAAAGATACCAGGACTCAGACATTCTATTCGTGGTTCTATCACTGATTCATGGTGTGATCTTGGATAAGACTGCTTCCGTTTAACCACTGGTAGAACAGGGATGATAATACTTCTCCAGCAGGTCTGAAAATCCTTTTCAAAGGTGGATACGAATTATTATCCTCACTTAACCAGTGGGGAAGCTGAGACAGAGGAAAGTTACATTACTTTCCTAACGTCAGTAGGAAAACAAGGTAAAGAACCCAGTCTTGAGACTTGCAGTCTGTTGTCTTCTTCACTGGATCACACTGCCTAACAGACAGGCATGTTGGAAGGGTTAATTAATCTTTGCAAAGTAATTTTGAGATTCTCAGATGACAAATGCCACATAAGTGTAAAGTACAATGTGAAAAGAGGAGTATCCAAATCTTGCCCATTTAAAGCATTTGCAAATGGTTACAGGTTTTTGACTAAAGAGTTAACTACAGGATCTAGCATGCAATGTTTTTGCTTGACATGGGCAATCAGAGCTTCAACCTCTCCATATTTAACATAACAAGGACACTATAAAACTTCCACTGTCTGTTTTTGACCTTGGGCTGCATTTTAGCCTTCTCTGTGTTAAAATATTACCTAACCTTTCTTTTTGTAATATTACAGTGAAACAGAGCATTAAGAATGAGAATTAATTATACTGTAGTCTCTCCCTCAAAATAAAGGAAACCACTTTCTTTGCTAAATCTATTGGGCAAGCTCATGAGCTGGTACATGAGTGATGTACACTGATCTAAATTAGTTGAGGATCTAGCCCATTAAATTTACCTATAAACAGATTTTTAAGGAAAAGGAAAGTTGAAGGGTGGTTTTTAGTTTAATTGTACCACTTCTGCTGTGAACAACTTTTTCTGGATGCTGACACAATATACTGTAAATGGAGTCTAATTTGGGTGGATGTATTATTCCATACTGTCTTTTACCAGAATAGTGACAGGATATCTTAACCATCTGTAGTTTAACATTCAGTGAAAAAAATGAGAAATAATAAAGTAATGCATCAAATAATTAAAGCTATTAGCCACTTTGGGATAACTTTTATCAGCAGCATTTGTTGTTACATGCAAGATTGCTCTAGGGAGCTTTGTGTGCTTAGCCTCACTAGGAGAAGTCACTAGAGGCAAAAGATATGTTGGATGCATTCCAACATGATCCTCTATGGTCATACTAACCTCTCTTTTCCAGTTGGTGTGAAGATGTCCCAAATGAGATCATGGTAGTCAATGTCTTAGCCCAATATTTTCTACTTTCTCATAATCTGAGTATTATTCAGCATAAATATGTAAAAGAAGTCTATATCAAAGCACAGACCTTGTATAACAACTTTATTAACTTATATCTAGTCTACTTTATCCCTTTCTTCAAAAATACTATTTATTTGTATTTTCAAAGCAATTTACAGATGGGATCACAGTTAAATTTATAAGGTTGCTGCATACATACAAAAAGGTAGATATATAAGCGAAGCGTATTTTGATACAATATCGTTATGTAGGATGCTATACACAAGCTGCTAATACAGCAGAAGGGCTATGTTGACCTGGTTCTTGTCAGTTTCACTAGTGCTCTTAGTTTACAGATTTGCTGACAGAACACTGACAGCTCAGTTTTTGCTGTGCTGCAATTTGGGAAAGCTTTGAGGAGCTCCATTTAAAATATTACCAATTATTGGTGCTTTTGATAGATTTCAAAGCCAGAAAGGACTACTGTGATCTGCCCTCTTGTAAAAGAACAGACCATAGAACTTCCCCAAAATAATTCCTAGAGCATATCTTTTAGAAAATCATCTAGTCTTGATTTTAAAATGGTCAGTTATGGAAAATCCACCATGACCCTTGGTAAATTGTTCCAATGGTTAATTATCCTCACTGTTAGAAATGTACATTTTATTTTCATTTTTTTTCCTAGCCTGGCAGTTCCTAATTTTAGACGATTGTCATTGGGTGTCAAAGAGTTGGAGAACAGTGAGACAATTATATCATCCCCATTAATCTAGTTAACAGACAAAAATAAGAATATTTTCAACTGCTATTAGATACATGTTGAAGGAAAAAAGATGGATGATTTAATGTTTAAAACACTGCACCAATACCCTAGATGTTATGATGAAAATGACTAATTGTTGTATTGGAAATGTCTCCCACTCCCACCTTCTAAATGTGTGATATTGAGGATTTTTTCTTATACCTCCAACTAAAGAGCTTTAAATGAGAACTAAAATACTCATAATATTTTCTCCCTAAACTACTCGTAATACCATAGATACAACATTAATGCCTTGTCTTCTTTCCATATTGTGGCAAAGTATTAGGTTAATAGCTTCCTAACATTTCAGGAGGGATACACGTAGTAACACTACAAACTCCTATGTCTACTTTATCTTAACTTAGGTAAGGAAGATTCACATCTGAGCATTGCTACAAGAATGTTGTACTTGTCCCAAAAATACTCTCTCTGAAAAATAAATAAAAATAAATGGATACATCTTTTTAGCTTCCTCTCTCTCTCTCACATACAAAAGTTGGAAGTAAAATTGTTAATATTTGGATCATGCTTCCTCCTCAGCCAGCCAGCCAGCCTATCCACTCCACCCAGTGATATTCCTTTTCCACTCGTACAGCCAGCCTCCCTGTTTACCCTCTCTCAAGGAAGTAGCACCACCACCTGCTCCAGTGTGTGACCTCCCTCCAGTGAGTTCAATAGCAATGCCCATGCTGAGCCTCAAAGTCTGTTCCTTATCAAAATCATACCCCAAGATCCAATGTGGGAATGTGTTAGATTTGACTGGGATGGTGGCTTTCTGAAGAACATACAGCCTAGCAGCAGCCTGTTGGAGAGAGAGAGAGAGGAAGGGGGGATAGATCTGAAATTGGAATGAAGGAATTTAGACCGGAGCCGGAGGGGCAGGGGGAAAATGGGGAGGTATCACATATCTTGGCTGGCACATTGGGATAACATACATACCGTTCAGTGGTAAAGTTTCGTATCTACAACACAATCATGATCCTCCAGTGCTGTAGAGTTGACAATGGGTCCTTACACTACTGAGTCTCCATGGGTGTCTCTATGCTGGAGCTGAAAGGTGTGATTCCCAGCACAGGTAGACAGACTCGCACTAGCTCTGCTCAAGCCAGTGTGCTAAAAATAGCAGTGTGTGAGTAGGGGCAGCAGTTCAGTGTGAACTTGCACTCTGAGGGGCTTGGGCAGGCTTGGATTTATGTGGCCAGATTGAGCCACCACCAGCTGCAACATTCACACTGTTTTCTAGCACGCTATCTTGAGCAGAGCTAGTGTGAGTTTGTCTACCCAGGCTGGGAATTGCACCTCCCAGCTGCATTGTAGGCATACCCCATGCTGCCAGACAGGGGAACAGGGGGCATGGAGAGAATGAGGTGCCCTAACTTATCCTTAGCTGTGTTTTCACCCCAGTGCAGTCTTGCATGAGTAAGAGTGACCCTAAGGCTGTTCTGATCCAGTACATGGTAACCAGTCTGCACACAATATGTGGCCCTATTTCTGTGATATTTCTGCAAATATCGGGCCATATTTTCCAAACTTTGCACATACACAAATTCTGCTGCACACATGCTGCCCTTGTTTTCCATATGCATATAGGGATGCAGAAAGAGGTTGTGCACCCAATGGGAGTTTGTGCACGTGTAACTTGGGCAGATGCATTTTGAAATATCTGAGCCATTATGTACAGCAACTGTATGTGGTGCAGCATTACAATCTATTGGTAAAGAAGCTCTCAGGGATGGAATGTGTTTCTGTGAACTGAAGCCTGATGGCACAGAACTGCAGTGTGTTGCATAGCACTGATGCAGTGGGACTGATTTTTAGTGCTTTAAGAATTTCCTTGCACTAGTGACTCCGGCTGACATTCTATTGTGAGCACAATCCTATTCTCCTTGAAATCAGTAGGAGGTTAGCCAGTGGAAGCAGTTTGAGACCCTGTGATATGAACCTGTCCTCACTGTAGTATTCAATGTCTATTGCCTCATTATCCAAATTCAGTGTTAGTTCTTGAAAGAAAGAGCTACATGTGATGAAGCTCTTTTCATCCCTCGGAAATAAAACTAAACTTTTCAAAGTAAGAGTCTCATTTCAAGGATCTTTTGGGTTAAAAGGGAAATTCATATTCTTCTTAAAATATGTATAATATTCAGAGAACACTATGAGGCAGCGTCTTGTTAACAGTACACCCTGCTGTGGACACTTTTTTGTTTTCTTTTAATGAGGATGCTGTTTATATTTGTTGTTGCCTGTCAATGCAAATGAAACTGAAAATGGTAAGCATATGTCAGGGAGTCTGGTAGCTCTTTAGATTATAGGTCTAGTGCTTCCCTTAGGGCTGCTCAGCACTGCTTTCCAAAGCTGCCCTAAAGCCAGCATAACTAGTCAGTGAAGGATCCACCCATAAAGGGAGGTGTGGTTGGGAGAGTCTCCCTTATAGCCTGGCAATTCCCTACTGCTAGAATGACTCTGTGGGTCCATTAAAGAAGTCTTAAAGTTGCTCTAATTTAAGCAGGGACCAGACCAAGAACAGGATGGCCAACTAATGGAAAGTAAATGTGGCTTAAAACCACCTTTGTGTCCCCTGTACTGAAGTTCAGCTTAGCTGCAGCTTCAGGGTATATGTTCAGTAGCTTTGAAACACCAGCTCAACGTTTGCAGTTTACATCCAAGCACCCCAGAACAGATCAATATTTTAGTTTATTCACTCATAAATGAGTATTAAGATGTGGCTTTCACACTTCTGTTCTTTGGCGACCAGGAAAATCTGTTGGGTTTTATATTTGTCTGAAAAGTGGGAAAGAACTGGTATTGTCAAAATGACCCAATGGATGATCATTAAAATAATAGAAATATAAATCTAAACACTTTTTCCAGGTTCAGTGGGTAGGCATTTGTGTGAATGTTAACATGCTGCTCTGAAATACCATCTGCAGTTTGGTCCACCAAGAGAGCACAGATAATCATTGGAAAGAAAGAATAGCATATATAAACATGTACCTGTCCAATGTGTAATCAAACAGCAAGAAATGGCTTTGGACACAATGTTTTAAACACTGCAGACCCTTTACTGGGCTCCAGACACTTAAAATGCTGCATTGACACAGCCTCTGTAGCACTTTAGTGAAGATGATCCGATGCCGAGGGGAGAGCTTCTCCTACCATTGTAGTTAATCCACCTCTGTGAGAGGTGGTAGATATGTTGATGGGAGAAACTTTCCCACCGAAGTAGCACTGTCTACACTGGGGTGTAACTATATTGCTCAGGGGTGTGGATTTTTCACATCCCTGAGTGATGTAGTTATACCAAAATAAGTCAGTAGTGTAGACGTGTCCTTAGTGATCTTCAGAAAGTAGCAATTTCCAGTAACTGATAGATTGATTGATATGAACCTATCTCCTTCCCTTTCTCTGTAGAGATCCTGTAACTTCTGGCACTATCTCATCTTCCCCTTCTCACTCATGATCATAGGTTAAGGTTTTATTTTTGATTTAGTTATTTTCTTTATAAGAGAAGATAATGGTAATGAACGTGGATCTGGCTTCCAGTGAAGTCTCTTCTAGTTATTCTGCCACTAACTTTGGTCCAATGTAAGAAAACAGTAACTGGTAATCAACAGATGTGTATCTTGAAATCATATTGATGAAAGAAAATGAAAAGAGGTAATACTATTAATATCTTGCAGAACATTTTAACACCTGTATGTGCTGTATGGATGCCTGCAAATCTTTATTCATGTGAGTAGTCCTTACTTAGATGAGGAATTCCACTGAAATCATGGGAGGAATGATAGTCATCCTGTGATCAACCAATAAAAGACTATGAGCTGTTAATGTGATGCGGCTATGAAAAAGGCTAATGCAGTCTTAGGATGCACCAGACGAGGTATTTCCAGAAGAGATAGGGAAGTGTTAGTACCATTATACAAGGTACTGGTGCGACCTCATATGGAATACTGTGTGCAGTTCTGGTCTCCCATGATTAAGAAAGATGAATTCAAACTAGAACAGGTGCAAAGAAGGGCTATGATGATGATCAGAGGAATGGAAAACCTACCTTATGAGAGGAGACTCAAAGAGCTTGGCTTGTTTAGCCTAACCAAAAGAAGGCTGAGGGGAGATATGATTGCTCTCTATAAATACATCAGAAGGATAAATACCAGGGAGAGAGGAAAGTCCCTTCTGACCTTAAAATCTATAAATCTATGAGACTTTTGGTGAAGACGCTGGACTGGCACTCAAGAGATATGCCTTTGGTTCCCAGCTCTGTGGTTGAATTTCTGTGTGACTTTGCCAAGTCACTTGGGCCTTGATCCCGAAAACATTCACATGCTTAACTTTCAGCAAAGCTTGAAGATAATGAGACTACTAATGTGCCTAATTCAGCACAGTGTTGTGACGATGCATTAATTAAAGGTGCTACAGGTATTGGGGGCCAAATGAGTTTGAAGATAGACAGACTTCTTGTATGAGTAAAAGTTTTCAGAATCAGGTCTTTAAAGTAGTTTGGGTTAGATAGATAGGGATTCTGGGGAAATATATTGAGGTGGGAATCAGATAAGGATATGTGAAAGTTAAACTCTTGTATTCCATAAAAGAAGAAAATAATGACAGGCCTTCATTTATTTTCAGGAGATCATTTATATATAAGGTAGTTAATCTACCGACACCAAGCAATAAATCCTTTAGCTCAGATTTAATAAAATAGGTATTCAGTTTGAGAAGATTTTTGGTATTCATAACAAATATTGTACATGGGTGAAAAAGTTAGAAGTCTCTCAGAAAATGCCCAAAATGGAAGTAATATGGTTCATCAACTGTTCAGGTACTGCAGTATTGGGACCAGTATAAATCTATAGAGAATTGGCCTGGGGAAGGAATTACTGGATACTTAAGGCCAACATCCTTTTAGTATGTTCAATTCCAGGTCAGTAGTCAATGCACCGGAAATTAGTTATGCCTCCTGAAGTTAAAAGAACTTAAACAGCCAATTGCAAACCATTCAATTTTCAGGTGAACTAGTTCAGATAATGTCTTTTGGAGGCTGCAGGAATGTAAAAAGTATAATGTTAATAAGCAGTGTAAAAACACTGGCTTCAGCAAGAATTGAAGGGAGCTCAGTTCATCTTAGGAAGCCCTCAGCACCTTCTATGCTCAAACACTTACGTGTAAGAGAAATATCATATATGAGAATACAGACCTTGTACAAACTTTAATTATTTCTATTTTAAATGGATTATTTTGATAAGCTTTAAAGTAACTTGCTGCTCTACAGTGGGAATTCCAGACACAAGCTGTGTAACGTTTGACACAGTTTTACAAGATGATAATTGCCAAATTGTCTTGTTTGCAAGAGAAGATGGTGATATCTGTCATGAGATGTCCATATTAATTTTTAGTATTGCTGATGGATGCATGTTGAGTGGTTGGTGTTTCTCTGAGGGTCTTCTGCAACTCATTATTTTTATAGGATATTTAGGGCTCTTTCCCCTACAAGTTTCCCCCTGGGGGCAGATGTTAGTGTCACCCTAAAAGGAGTGGGGGCTATGGCAACTACCTCAAAACCAGGCTTGTGCCTTTTTTTATGTTGGGGGTCACAAGCCCACAGTGCATATGGTGTGTAACAATGAGTATTTTTTAAAAATGCTTCCTTAAGTGGGACTTGAGGGAGACCGATGCTTCTGATTCCTGAGGCCAGCCTCATGAGGGGAAAGGGAAGGCAACAATGAACAAGTTATGCCAGTCTCTGACAAGTCTCCCACCATCTGAAAGGCCCCACTAACATGAAGCACTGTTAGAGCACCACCACCATATGGTTTCTTGATCGTCACTCCAGATCCAGCTCCTACACCATGTGAATCAATAGCTGAAGAGAGAACCCTTATTATCTTAAGTATATTATTTATCCTTTTTGCTATTTTTGTCCTTCATTTTATTAATGGAGACACATCCCAACCTTTTATTAATTTAGGACTTGGAAAGGTGGTTGTCTGCATGCATATGTGTGTGAGCACTAGTAAAGTCCACACAGGAAAGGCACCATTAAGAAAGTTTCCCAGGTATAAACAGACCTCATAAAAATACTTGCTACGAGTGTTCTTCAGTCTGTGCAAGCATCCAAAAAAAAACCTTTTAAATTGTCAGTTGTAAACTGTTAAATAAGATTTGTTAAACTTCTGTTCATCAAAGGGTCCTATTAAGGCTTCCATTGTCAGTATTGGAGGGAATGAAAAGGGTTAGCTATCACATTGCAGTAAAATCCACTTAAGCTTTCACTGGCTGTGAGGTTGTGACTTAAGACATTCAATTACAATTTGGTTTTAATATTAAACATAAAACCAGTTAAATTTTGATAGTAGTGCCATGGGGAAAGTTCTCTAATTTGGTTTTGGGACTTATAAGGATTGATTATCTGCTGTATTAATTTGATGATTTGACTAAATTGATGATTTAATTCTAATCCAATCTTACTCTAATCCAATCTAATCCGATTTTCCCTTAATTGTGACTTGATGACTGTATTGATTAATTCTAAGTTTAGGAGTGTTAACAGTTTACTTATAGTGATATTTTAAATTTTATTTATTAACATTCATAAAATGTCATATTTCCCCTTTAAGAAATATGTCCCAGAAGCTTTCAGAATCAGCTGGGGGTCAGCCTGTCCATCTAGGAACCTAATCAGCTCCCTTTAAATTAACCTTTGGTTCTCACATAAGTGTTATCATGAACAGGAAAATCTGATGGAAATATTTGTGCATGTTAATGTGTACCTGTATCAGTATTGCATCAATAACATGGATGGCAAGGACATGTGAAGTACCTTTTGATTAACTCACGTCAATAATCTTTTTTTGTCTCTAATTAAACATGATGATTGCTTTATTTCAAGCTAAATTGTCCCCTTTAGACCCATGTGATCAAAACCTCAGTACTGGTTGAATGGATCTTTTCTTTTTGTTCTCATGAAATGGTAGCAAGCAAATTACACAAAGGTTAAGGCCACTGAGTAGGTTTAAAAGAGAAGCATGACAGCTTTTCGCAATAAGAGTAATCCTGCTCATCACAGTTGAAATGATCAATTAATAATTCATAACAATTAACTGAGTTATATGCTTCCTCTTCAATATGTTTCCAAACATGAATAAATTAAATGGTAATTGCTTTATGTTCTATTTCATGTGCCTAATAAAAGTTTATCTTTTGGAGCTTAATTTGTATCTCCTTTTGATCTACTCCTGAATGCAATATACTATATTAAAATATTTATTATTAATCTATCAAATATTAACCGTTTTAAAATTATACCGACTAAAGAAAACAAATAGGATACTTTAACTTTTTTATGAATTTCTTAATATTTAGATGTACAGAAAACTTCCATAATACACTGCCAACAAAAACTGATGAACCAAAAAATTGTATGCACACTCTTTAAAGAGTGCTGCTTTGAAATGCATTGCTATTATATCCCTCAGCATTATTTATTTTGGCTCTTTACAGATACAGTAGAAACTCAGTTACGAACACTCTGGGAATGGAGGTTGTTCGTAACTCTGAAATGTTCATAATTCTGAACAAAACGTTATGGTTGTTCTTTCAAAAGTTTACAACTGAACACGGACTTAATACAGCTTTTACTATGCAGAACAAAAATGCTGCTTTCCCTTTATTTTTTAGTAGTTTATGTTTAACATAATACTGTACTGTATTTGCCTTTTTTTTTTGTCTGCTGCTGCGGCTGCCTAATTGTGTACTTCCAGTTCCAAATGAGGAGTGTGGGTGACTGCTCAGTTTGTAACTCTGGTGTTTGTAACTCTGAAGTTCTACTGCAATACTTGGTATGTATTCGATAAAAGGCTAATAACTTCCCATCTGTACAATATATTTCCTGCAGCACTGCCTATTTTTATTAAATTAGTATTTTATCTTTTTTCAGTGGTTAGGTCTTTGTGAGCCTCCCTATTTTTCGCATTTTGCTTCTCTACCACTTAAAATAGATTGAGTTAGTTTGCTCAAAATTCCAATAGCTAGCTTGACAGCTGACAATATTGATAACCATATGGTGGAATCTGGAAAAAATAGTTGCTATCCTAAAAAGGCTGAAAGGCCTGAAAGTGGACACCTTTGTGAAGGCAATTGCAGTAGAAAAAAACATAATACCTTGATGGTAGGGGAGCTCCTTTCCTTTCTTAAATGGCCAGATTGGTGCTGTGGTTTTATAAATGCTGTTCATGTATAATATGCTCTGATTTTGGGGGAAAACACACCAGGTGATCACACTAGCCCTTTTAAAAGGAGAGGTTTCAGAGTAACAGCTGTGTTAGTCTGTATTCGCAAAAAGAAAAGGAGTACTTGTGGCACCTTAGAGACTAACCAATTTATTTGAGCATAAGCTTTCGTGAGCTACAGCTCACTTCATCGGATGCATACTGTGGAAAGTATAGAGATCTTTTTATACACACAAAGCATGAAAAAATGGGGTGGTGGGAGAGAAAACCTTTTGTAGTGGTAAACACCCATTTTTTCATGCTTTGTGTGTATAAAAAGATCTTCTATACTTTCCACAGTATGCATCCGATGAAGTGAGCTGTAGCTCACGAAAGCTTATGCTCAAATAAATTGGTTAGTCTCTAAGGTGCCACAAGTACTCCCTTTTTTTTAAAAGGAGAGTTATTGCCCACTAGAACCCAGTGGCCTAGTAGTGTGATGCTAACTCTTTACTCTATTCCCTCTCCAGTTGTTTGTGGGCTGTCATCTTCCTGGGACTTTCTTTGAAATGCCCGTAGATGTCACTAGCTGTTGACCATTGCGTTTACAACCAATGTCTTGGTCATGCGCTGTTATGGAAACCTTTCCTCCATGGAGAGGCGCAGACACAATTCCCCCCAGTGCCCATCAATGCCACTTTCTCTGTAGGTCAGAGAAGATTGCTAACAAACTCACTGTAGAGTGGAAAATGCTGTTTCGGCATCACTCCTTAGCCTATGCCAGCACTACTAATGCTATCAATATCTATCCATTGATTTCATTACATTCTATGCTGCAATCTCAACATTTGGAGCATCCTCTCACCTTCTTCATGCTAAGCACACTCCCTTTCCCTCGTCAAATCAAATCCCACACTAAAACCCACTTTTGTCATGAAACCATGCTTTGACCTGAGTGTTTTTGTCTCTTATACTTTGTTGCAACTGTATGGTTATCCCACATATCATATTTGCCTGAACCAATGTACTCATCAAGGTATGGATCTTGTCTTTTCTGTCCTTAAAGATCCACAATGATAGGAGGCTATATGGAACGATGAGGCATATTTTCTGCTGGTAAATTGATATACCTCCACTGAAGTCAGTAGAACTACATTGATTTATACCAGATGAGAATCTGACCCAATAACTCTGGGGGGATTTATAATTTTGTTTGTTCTTGGATTGCACATCCTTACATGTTTCAATAACAGTATTCCTATTGCCCTCTATAGGACATCAGTGTGATTCTGGATTGATTTCAGTCAAGTTACTCTGAATTTACACTGGTGCAATTTGGTCTGGCATATTCAAAGCACTACCTAATTAACCACCACAACAGCCTTGTGAGGTAGGTTAGTAAATATTATCTCCATCAGAATAGATGGAGAAACTGAAGTAGGGAGGGTGGGTAAGTGACTTGCCCAAGGTACACAGCAAGACCATGCCAGAACTGCATTAGAAATCAAGGCTTCCTGATTCTGAATTCTGTGTTGCTTCCTCTTGAGTATACTTCCTCATATGTATAAGATTCATGTGTATGTATTTAGGGTGATGTACAATGTGCATCTTCCTACACAGATATATCTATCTATCTATGTTAAGTATCCCTGCAGGCAAGATTTCTACAGGACAACTGCATTTATTTATTTTAACTATTTAGAAAGAACAGAAGGCTGTAATATGTCTTTTAAGACTGACACTTTTGGAATTTCTCAGTAGCAAAAGATTTTTTGTTGAATTGCAAATGTTAACTTCCTACAAGCAATGTTTATATAATTCATTGGCTCATGATTTCATGTTTGATTTTCTCTGGAAATTCATCCTGCATGATGATTTTCATAAAATGCTTTAGCTGCTAACATTTGTAACTCATGGGAAAATTCAGACAATAAAAGAAGCTTATTTACATTTAAATAATCAGGTAATATATAGAAGGCATACTGACAGAATAACCTAGCATTCTATGGAATGATATAAGTTCAATCCACAAAACAGATGCAAGCAGTTTGAAAAGTTCAGAGATGAAAATTTAATTATAATCCTCTGCCTGCTTTAATGAAAATTATTAAAGAATGGAAAAGGGGGAAAAATCAAAGAATATATGAAATGGCTACTTACTGTAATTGTGGTTCTTCAAGGTGTGATGCAGATATGTATTCCAGTTAGGTATGTGTGTGTCCCGCACACCAGAGCCCGAGACTTTTGCCTAGCAGTATCCGTAGATGGGTAGCATTCACATCTTGTGTGTATCGCCTCTTCCTTGACTATATGAGGCAGCACTGCCTTCCTCCCCCCCCCAACCACCCCCTCAGTTCCTTCACATTGAACATCCAGGGGAAGACTCCGATGCAGAGGGGTGGAGGGCAGGTCATGCATCACATTTCAAAGAACCACAGTTACAGTGAGTAACTGTTTCTTCTTCTTCAAGTAGATGCAGATGTGTATTCCAGGTAGGTGACTCACTAGCAGTACCCTCTGTTGGAGTGGGACTCGGAGTCTATGTGAGTAGGGATCGCAGGACCACTTCTCTAACATTAGTGTCTGTTCTGGAAGAAGCAATGATTGCGTAAACCTATCTATGGACAACCATGTGGTAGCCCTGCAAATGTCCAATATGGAAATGTCATTGAGGAATGTTACCAATGTAGCCTGTGCTCTCATTGAAATGAGCTAGTATCTTCTGAGGAGGCATAGCTGACACTATCTCATACACCGTCTTGATTTAAGACGTTATTCATCTAGAGATAGTCTGCGCAGAAACTGTTTGTCCTTTCATGTAGTCCGCATGTGATTCGTGCTTTGCCTTGCCTGTTTGCAACTGTTCAGTCCTGTTCAGATAAAAGGCTAGGAAGCATCGAACGTTGCTTCTTTGGAGAGGAATGCAGCTTAGGGAAATACACCGCTTGGCTCAAATGAAACTGAGAGACCATCTTGGATAAGAACTTGGGCTGTTACTGGAATGTTACCTTGTCTTTGGAGAGCGTGTAAGGAGGGCCTTCCTTCAAGCGCCTGCAACTCACCCACCCTCCTAGCAGAGGCAATGCCTATGAAGATTGTAGTTTTTTGAGACAGGAGGGCCAGTGGACAGGATACAAGGGGCTCGAATGGAGGCCCCATTAGAGCTGCGAAAACCGTGTTCAGGTCTCACAAAAGGACTGGCTCTTGGACCAGAGGATGCAAGCAAAGAAGTCCTTTCAGAAATCTTGTCACTGTGGCATTGAAAAAAACTGATTTCTTTGGATAGGGGGATGAAATGCTGATACTGCTGCCAACCCCGATTTCTGAAGGTATAGCAGGTACTCCAAGATGTCCTGGATTGAAGTTCCAGCCAGATAGGCCCCGTGGGCCAAGGACCACACTGAGAACCTCTTCCACTTAGTCAAGTAGGCCATCCTATTGGAAGCCTTCCTACTGTTAAGTAGGAACAGTTGGTCTGCCTCCAAGCAATGCCCTTCTTCATTCAGCCATGCAGCACCCACTCCATAAAGTGCAGGGAGCTGATCACCAGATTCAGGGTGTGGCTGTAATCCTGTGTGAGGAGGTCAGGAAGAAGAGGAAGCAGTATGGAAGGATGAATTGACAGGGCAAGGAGGCCCCAGAACCAGCTATCATGCCACATCGGGGCGATCCACCTTGAACTTGGTGATGACCTGGAGAGTGATTGGGATAGGAGGGGAGGTGTACAGCAGTGTCGACTGCCAGCTGCAGTGGAAAGCCTTTGGAGATGGAGCCCAGACTGAGCATCCCCATTAAAGCAGAATAGGCAACACTTCTTGTTTTCCCTGGTCGCAAATACCCCAGTTGTGGGAATGTCCCATGCTGCAAAAACAATCCTCCTTCAGGAGCCATTCTGAGGGCGATCTGTGGCCTCAGTACCAAGGCAGGCCACGTGGCCTGTTCAAGCAGATGCTGCTTGAGGCGAAGGTCCCGCGCCCCCTGAGACCTCTTTTTGAATGATAGACAGATCAAACAACACTCTTTAAGGTAGGCTTTACCAAGGCAGAGCAAGCATCTTGTGTAGGAGTTGGGAATTGCCACTCCACAGGAAGGGCAATGCTTGGACCCTGGTGAGGGCATCACTCCTGCTAACACTACTCTCTCTCTCTCTCTCTCTCTTTTTAAACTAACACTAATTACTATTAACTATGTACAATGAACTAGGCTAAGAAGGATGAATGAGAGGTTGTGAGAGAACAACCACACTGAGCTCTGATTCCAGCTGATGGGTGCTGAGAAGGAACTGAGAGGGGTCAGGGCAGCCCTGCCTCATATAGTCAGGGGAAGGGCTATAGACACAAGGCACCCCTCTACAGGTACTGCTAGGCAAAATCTCCGGATCCAGAGGCACACACACTAACCCGGAATACACGTCTGTATTCTACTCGAATACATCTACTCGAAGAAGAATTAGAGTTTAACATTAGATATCTGACTGAAAACCCACACTTCTGAAAGGAATGTTATGCTTGCTAATTGTTTAAGATTTGTACTGTTAAATCAACAGATGATAAAACAGAGCTGATCCAATACTTCACAACAGTAATGTGTTCAACAAACATAGGTTCTCAGTCTGTAATCAGATCTACAGAGGGGGACCTCTACACCTCCCCAAAACTCCACTTGGGCTCAGTGATGAGTCAAGGATCTGCTTGCCAGGATCTCATTGCAGTAGCTGCTTTACCTGCTTACAGAATATCTGCGAGCAGATTGCTGGGTTTTTTTTAAACTGTATCCATTGTTTGATTTTTATCTGACTTTTTCAAACTCTTTTTTTGTAACTCCACGAGTTGATCAAACTGTGTTAATAAGTTGTCCCTGGTGGAAAGAATCACTACCAAAGTATTCTTTCTGTTACCTGATTGCAAACATTTCCAGCATAACTCCTTGCATTAGGGAAATTAAAAACTGGTTTCTGTAAATATTCCTGCATATATCAAGTCTCTTGAAATGTTATGGTAATGGAACACAAAAGAGGTGAGAATATGGCAAAAGAAATATATGTAGAAATTTAATGTGGAAAATACTCTTTATTAGTCACTCAGCTTTAATTTTAAAACTGACATTGCCTTTGTCTAGATGTAGATGGGTCCCCACTCTGATTCAGGCTCCTCTTATCACATGTCATTAAGAACCCACTCTGGACTGGTCCCTAATGTGCAAAGATGTGGTTGGTCTTCTTGCTTTTTATTTATTTATGTATTCATTTATTTATTTAATTCCTAAAATTGCAAAATAAAAAAAAGGATCTCTGATAATCTGGGTCACTTTCTCAAACTCTAAACAAGCTTAAGGGCTAGATTGTTTTTCATCCATTTCCTAGACTTTGGGGGAGAAGAGTGAGAGAAAGAGGGGAGGTTGTGCGTTTGTGTGTGTGTGCGCATGCCTGAGATAGAAATGGGTGATTGGCACACAGCGGTCACATCAGCTGCACCCTGTTTATTCAGTACAGTAAGCATTCTCCCTGCACCAGCACACCTCAGTTAGATGTTATGTCTGTGTGGTGGAAGCCCTGAACTCTGAGGTTACTGCTGCTAATGTTAGTACTTATGATCTGGAAGGCAAGGACCAAGATTTTACCTGGCCCCTGTATTAACAGGGATGCAAGGGGTGAGCTACATGTCTTTCTGCCTTCTTCTGACTTGTGTCCATGCAGTACTAAGAACAATTTGGGCCTTAATATATAAAAAATATTGCAGCACCTTGGTCCATAAAACAGAATAGGTCTTTGTATATAATATTTTAAAGTAGTGGATTAACAACTCTGGAACATTATCCACTTGGAATGTATAATAATGTTTTTTAATACTTAAAATCTATCTGTGTAATTGAAATCTATACTATGAACTGACATGACATAGAATATGGATTTGTGTGATAGCAGGTCAAATTTCTGGTTCCAGTGGGTCAAAACTACACACTGGGAAAGCTCCCTAAACATAAATATGCCTAATTTTGTAAATAAGCCATATTTTTTAAAAAAAGGAAAAAGTCCCATTATATATTTCTGTAGCATCATGGCTCGGAGAAAGCTGTTACAGGGAATTAGATAAACACCACCTTTGGTGTGCTCAGGCAAATAATCCCTCCAGACTCTTGATAATGCAGTGCAGTGATTTTGGTTTTCATGTAATTTTCTAGAAGAAAATAGTAAACAAAATCTTCCAGACAGAAATTAATTGGAAAAAAATGGGCCAATTGCAAAAGCAACTAGATCATGGACTCCTCTGCTGCACATTGAAATATCAGACAGCGGATTTTAATCCAGCCTATAACCCTGACAACTGCACTCAGAAACAAGTTTTTTCTGATTTTTGAATAGATGAGCAGTGCTATTTGTTTCCTTTGTGTCAAGTAAAGAAACTTATTAAATATCCCTTGCTGTGTTTTAACTTTCTGAATATATCAGTCTTCTAGTGTTTTAACTAGATATCCTACAAAATATTTGCAAGAACTTTGATTCAATAAAATGTAGTTTAACTACATATTACACACAAAAACCACTATGAAGAAGTCTATTCTGACCAAGGCCATGAGACAGTGAACAAAGCATGAATTGACAGCAGTGTTCACAGTACATATAAATGTGTAACTAGTAGATAAGGGAACAGTAGAGTAGTGATTAATGTGTAACGGATGGCAGATGTGTGGCACGTGATCAGTTCATGATTTGTATGGAGTATGGTGCCCAGAAATTAATGAACCAATCACAGAGTGCATGACATGATGTAAAGTAAAATGGGCATACGGCATTCTCTTTTGGGAATGTGTATATAATTAGATTAATGATTATGTACTTTGGATTTGTGGCAACCCCTGTGCTAGTAGAGTCTGATCAACTAAGTGTAGTTTTACTATATGACAGTAAAGAAACCTAAATGACTGGTTCAGAGTCGAGCTGAGTTGCTGGAGGTTAAGGTATTGGCAGAAATGCCAACACTATGTTAAAAGAAAATTGAGGTTGCAAACTCAGGCACTCAGAGGGTAGGAAATGCCAGAATTAAGGTTGCCTGTTTAATCCTAATGCTGCCTCTTGGGCATGTGCATTATGATACTTCTTTAATTACATGATCACATAATGTTTTTTTCCACAGGACGGGCAGTGCTCATTTAGTGCTCAAGTACACTTGAAATGCTACAGCAGCAGTTGCATTGCTATAGCACTTCACTGTAGACACTACCTTTACCGAAGGGAGGGGCTCTGTAGTTAATCCAGCTGCCCAAGAGGCAGTAGTACTGTCTATATCGAGGGTTAGGTCAGAATACCTACGTCTCTCAGAGGTGTAAAAAGAAAAGGAGTACTTGTGGCACCTTAGAGACTAACCAATTTATTTGAGCATGAGCTTTCGTGAGCTACAGCTCACTTCATCGGATGCATACTGTGGAAACTGCAGAAGACATTATATACACGGAGACCATGAAACAATACCTCCTCCCACCCCACTCTCCTGCTGGTAATAGCTTATCTAAAGTGATCACTCTCCTTACAATGTGTATGATAATCAAGTCGGGCCATTTCCAGCACAAATCCAGGTTTTCTCACCCTCCGCCCCCCCCCAAACTCACTCTCCTGCTGGTAATAGCCCATCCAAAGTGACCACTCTCTTTACAATGTGTATGATAATCAAGGTGGGCCATTTCCAGCACAAATCCAGGTTTTCTCAAACCCCCCCCCCCAAAACACACACACACAAACTCACTCTCCTGCTGGTAATAGCCCATCCAAAGTGACCACTCTCCCTACAATGTGCATGATAATCAAGGTGGGCCATTTCCAGCACAGATCCAGGTTTTCTCAAACCCCCCGCCCCCAAACACACACACTATTACCAGCAGGAGAGTGGGGTGGGAGGAGGTATTGTTTCATGGTCTCTGTGTATATAATGTCTTCTGCAGTTTCCACAGTATGCATCCGATGAAGTGAGCTGTAGCTCACGAAAGCTTATGCTCAAATAAATTGGTTAGTCTCTAAGGTGCCACAAGTACTCCTTTTCTTTTTGCGAATACAGACTAACACGGCTGTTACTCTGAAATCGCTCAGAGGTGTGGATTTTTCACATCCCTGAGAGAGACAGCTATGCCAATGTAAGTTTTCTGTGTAGAACAGGTTTCAGACTAGCAGCTGTGTTAGTCTGTATCTGCAAAAAGAAAAGGCGTACTTGTGGCACCTTAGAGACTAACAAATTTATTTGAGCATAAGCTTTCGTGAGCTACAGCTCACTTCATCGGATGCATGATGAAGTGAGCTGTAGCTCATGAAAGCTTATGCTCAAATAAATTTGTTAGTCTCTAAGGTGCCACAAGTACGCCTTTTCTTTTAGTGTAGAACATCAGTTCAATAGTTTTGTTTTCTCCTTATTGTTCAGCATTTGGCCTCATGCTTTATTTGCTGCATTAACTATTCCAATCCTGTTCTGAACACAGAACATAATAAAGGCCTTACTGGGTGAAACCAATGGTCCATCTAGCCCAGTATCCTGTCTTCCAATAGTGGCCAATGCCAGGTGCTTCAAAGGGAATGAACAGAATGGGGCAATTATCAAGTGATCCATCCACTCCCAGCATCCGGCAGTCAGAGGCTCAGGGACACCCAGAGCATGGGGTTGCATCCCTGACCATCTTAGCAAATAGCCATTGATGCGCCTGTCCACAATGACCTTATCTAATTTTTTTTTTGAACCCAGTAATAGTTTTGGCCTTCACAGCATCCCCTACAAATGAGTTCCACAGGTTGACTTGTGTGAAGAAGTACTTCCTTTTGTTTATTGTAGACCAATTTCATTGGGTGACCCCTGATTTCTTGTGTTATTTAAAGCAGTAAATAACACTTCCCTATTTACTTTCTCCACACCATTCATGATTTTATCGACCTCTGTCCTGTCCTCTCTTCCATGCTGAACAGTCCCAGTCTTTTGAAGTCTCTCTTCAAAGCTTCACAAATATTATTGAATTTATTTTCATGGCAGCCCTGTGAGATAACGGAATTGTATTATCCCTGTTTTACAGATGTGAAACAGAGTCACAGAAAGACTAAGGTCAGAAGTATCCGCTAATTTTGGGTGCCCAATTTGAGATGCCTAGAACCTTCTTTTTCATTATATAGCTCTTTATGTGTTCAAAGCACAACTCCCCACTGACTTCAGCTGTAGCTGTGAGTGCTCACACTTCTGCAAATCAGGCCCCCGGGTCTCAGGACAAGCACTCAGGAAATAAGGTATACACAATTACGGACCATCTGAGAAAAGTTTGATATGAATGACTTGACTAAAATCACATAAGCACTCTGGCAGAGGCAGGGAGATAATTCATTTCACCAGGGCAGCTGTCAACTGCTTTAATCATGAGATCATTCTTTCTCTTATTGTAGTCCCCCCGGCTCATTCACTATACACCTTCTAATGTCTGCAACAAATTAAGCATGGGTTGAACAGCCTCCTTTCCTTCCCTCCTGTATCATTTCTGGAGCAAGTCCATCCTCTGCACTGAGTAAGGCAGGGATCCTGTGGAAAAATAGTATGTGATCATATAATTAAAGTCTGTATGATAATGTGTATGCAGAATTAAGTTTTTGAGGGGGGCAAATTAAGTTTTTGAGTGCTTGACTGTGCAGCCTCAGTTTTCCTTTAATGTAGTTTATTGGGCCTAATTTCCTAGGTTTTCAAAAAAAGCAAACTGAGAAAACAGAAATTCCATCATGTGGCACAATATTGACACTCAGATGATTCATCAAGCAGGTTTGTACCTTTCGATTCACTGCGCAGACCTCTGGCACTTGAGCTAAAGGAGTAATTGAAAGCAGTAGGAGGTTGTCATAATCTGTGTGAACCAGCACTAGAGGGATGAGGCAATTGAGCTCTTACATAGTTCATAGCCTGATAGTTAGGGAACTGGGTGAGGATGCAGGAGACGCAGGTTCAAGTCCCTACTCTGATTGATTCACTGCAGGTATTTTTTCCCTCACGGACCACTCTGAATCAGGCAGAGCAGGGACTTGAACCAGAGCATGGGGACACACACTGCTTCCCAAATCAAAAACCTCAGGTTTCAGTCTCAAAATGGACAATTCAACACAATTCTGATTTCCTTAAAAGCATTTGAAAAATTTTGTTTTAGTTCCAGTGAGGAAGGAAACCAAATTTCAAAACTTTGAAAGTTTCTGTCAAATATGTTTGCATAAACCAGTTATTGAATAATAAACATGTTAAAATCAAATCTGTGTGTGTATAATTCACAAATGTAGAAACAGGACAAATTCATTGAATAAAATGTTTACTGTGAATAGGTCATTCATCTCTAGAGACTGCCTGTGGCAAACCTTCAGTAGCTGAAACGTTCTATTTCAGGAATTGTAGTCTTCCTACCTGCAATTCCTGATAGTTTTTCAAGTTCCTCGCTTTGGAACTGTTGTCTGCTTATTTGAAGGCCAAGGTCTCTCTCCCTCTGCTCAGCGCTTCCCTCCCCCGGTAGTTGTATTTTAGGAGGCAGTGAAGTAATCTTAGGATATATCATTTGTATTTGGTTTTAGAGTATTTTAGAATCTGTAGCTAAAACACTATGCCAGTAATTCTTCTTCTTTTCATCTTTCACGAGTTTCTAGATCTTACTAACCAGGAGCAAGTGTTTCTTGCAGAAACTGTCTCTTGTATGTGTGTGTGATTAGGACACAAGTGCTGAGAATCAGGGAGAGAAGGTGAAAGAAACAAATAAAAGGATGTTCAAGGGTTTGTAGAATTAAATCCTCAAAAGTAGTAGTTATAGAGATTAGAATATTAAGGATCTGATACAAAGAATCCAGCAGCAGCACGCTAGCCCAATATGTAATGGTGTGGCATTTGCCTGTGTTATCTAGAAAAGAAACTTGGTGTACAGCTAAATATTGATCATCATCTGCTACTAAAAGTTAATATTAAATGCTGTTTTTGTCCCATTTTAAATGAAATTAAAATCTTTAGATTTATTAACTCTGGTTTAGACTGTATTTTTCGTTTACTAAGTAATGAGTTAGTACGCTGTTCTATATATATTATATGGATGTAATTTAATTTATGAACTCACATTTTTAAGTTACTCAAAAAGGTTGAAGTTCAGTCATAGAAATATGTTAATACACTTAGATATCACCTTTTGTCTTTCAGTCAGAATTTTTAAGTTTGGAAAGTTGCACTTGTGGTTTAGCTCACACAAATTAATTGATAGCGGTCAAGACACACAGATCTGCATATTTCAGTACAAGCTCCTCCAGGCATTAGCAGAGAAAAGGGGAGAGGGCACTAAAAGCATAATGAAATAAATGGACTGCACAGTCAATTTACTGCCCTCATTTGGGAGTATCCATAAAGGTTCAGGGAGTGAGGCATTTTTAAAGCTTGTAAAAGTTTTGCTCTTTTTCAACTCTAAGTAACTGCACATGCTGGGATACAGAAGCACAGGCAGCAAAGGTGCAGGAAAAGGGCAGCTCTCAGTTACTTACGTTGACAGCCTAGGCTGTGCCAGATATATCCCAGCAGACACTTATCACATTTACGCCCTGATGTTCCCTCCTTACACTCACAGAATCCTGTGTCATTACAGCGGTCACGGACAGAGCCAAAAGGGTTACAATTACAGTCTGCAGAAACAAGACAACACACATACGCTGGCCATAATTCAAACAATAGCAATAAAGGAAGCAATTCTAGTGTTTAAAAGTAAAGGAAGACTGTCTATTAGTGACATTTGGAGGAGAGAGAATAATTACCACAGGTCCACTTTTCATTTGTTTGGTCGCTTTAAGAGCAGACCTCTGTCTGATTATGTGAGGGGAAAAAATAAACAGAAAAGATGTAGAGTAAAAAGATAACTGATCGTAATGGAGATTCCATTTTAGTAAGGAGGTTTTGGATAGTTGAATGAACATAAGGAAAGATTTGTATAACAAGGATAAATCAATATGCCATCAAGATGAAATCTGTTTTAAATTATTAAAATAGGTGTAGCTGTATCACTCAATACTTTGAGTTCTGCTGAACATTTTTAAAGTGCTACATAATGCACTTTACTTATTTCCAAGATAGTCTTCCCTTTATATTTAGGAGTACTATGTTAATTATGTAGGTACTTGCCATTGTAGAGATGAGAATTTACAATGCACCTTTCACATATTCCAAAACAACCTTGAGGTGGGGAGCAAAATACTCCAAGACTTGATCAGTACTGACTTTAAGCTGTCCTTTTCATTCCACCTCTTTTCTTCCACTCCCATGGGGAGGTGGATGTGAGGATGGAAGATCCCGATGCACTCCAGCACCCAAGTGCCTGACCCTGACCAAAGACTATAGTAAATGGTGGTGGTTTGGGTTGACCCCTTTATCTTCCACAACCTTTAGTCTAGGGAAGTATGTCTTCTTCTCTTGAACCACAAATCTCTCTCTTTAACACCATCACAAATTCAGTGCTCAGCTCTGGGCTCCAGGGCAGGTGAGATCCCTTCAAAGAAGGAAGATCGTTGACAGCAGTGTTGAGTTTTCTGGTACTGCTATGGATCAGCTGTCTATTTTCTCTAAGCCTAAGGGCCAAATTCTGATCCTGTTTGCACTAACATAAATCTACAGTAACCTCACTGTTGTAACTGAGGCCACACCCTACCTCTAAAAATAATTTTGTCCACACACCTGATTTGTGCTGCTATCAAAGTCAAGAGATAGAAATCCATTGGCAACCTTGCTGGTTGCATTGTTTATTTTTTTTCTTTTAATCAAGCTACCTTGTTGTTACTGTTTGCTAGGATTACATTAAATTGCAGCACTATTACAAATGACAGAAGAGGAAAAAGCAACAGAATATTTCAAAATCCAATGGAATTTTTTTTATGGGGAAATTAATACTACCAGAAACAAATTTGTCACCTGTTGCCTTACTGCTTATTAACTTTAAATGAGAGAGGACGTTTCAAACATTTGGCATGCTGGAGAAGAATAGTTACCTCTGCAAACACAGTTCCACAATAATAATCCAGTCAATTAGCTAACAACATTAATTAATGAAGTTGAATGCTGACATATAAAAAAAAACCAACAGAAAAACAGCCCATTGTGAAACATTGAGCACAGTTATTCCTCAGTGGGGGGACCATATAAAAAACTGGAACTTCTTATGTTAATCAGACATTTGAAACCTTTATGTAAATAGGCATACAGTTGAGGTACTAAATGCAGTCAGTCAAATTTATTTAAAGAAGTGTAAGTCAAAAGCTAACAGCACTGTATATTATAAGGAAATGGCCTGATTCTCCTCTCATTAAACTGAAAGTAACTCCTGAACACAGCGGAATTACACTGATGTAAAAGTGGGAGAAGAGTCAAGCATGTAATATATGATCTGTATATAATATATTGTCCCACAAAATAGAAAGCCTGATCTAAAGGTCAATGAAAAACTCTCACTGTATTGAATCATATCAATAAGTAAAGAGTATCAGGCTTATATTTTGCGACTAAAGGGGACAATATATACTGGATTAAAAAAACTGTTATGACACACATCTTTATAAACGTGCTGTTCTGACAAGCCTCTTTAAAAAAGTGGTAAAATAAGTTAAAGAGGTATTACCAAAAAAAAAAAAAATTAAAGTGCAGCTCAACAAATTATTATCCCAATCTTGCAAAAACACTTAGGCATGTGCTTAGGCATGGAGGTTGTAAGATTACGCCCATGTGTAATGTTAAGCATGTGCCTAATGTCTGCAGGATTAGCACCTATTTGAGAAAGTTTAAAAAATCATCATGTCAGTATTTCTTTCTGAGGGAAAATAAATGGCTATACTTGGTGTCTCATCTGTAACTACAATGTATTCATATGGTTATGTATGCTCCATGGTAGTATGCATGGAACTGCATGTTTTATGTAGCTCTCAGATTCTTGCTTAAAAAGATTCATTCACATGACACTAAATGTGTTACCTTCATGTAATTATGGTATCACACCATAGAGTAATTGCATAATAATTCAAAGACCTGGTACTTGTATTTGAATTTTATATAGAAAAGCCAAGTGCTTCATCAGTAATTACAAAACAACTAATCACCATGTACATGCAATAGCCAATGGTCTCTGCAAAATAAGGCATTATCTGGATTTTGGGACCTTGTACAAATTATATTTAAATGTAATTCTTCAAATACTGTTACTGTTCCTTCAGTGTAAGAGCTTGTTCAATCAGATGTAAGCCCACTGTATGACATGTTCTTATTTGCGTTCATAGCTAAAAGCATTTTCAGTATCTCAGTTATTTGTATCGCTGTCATTTCTAAAAGCACCACATCGTATGTTTCCTCCATTTGGTCTAATCTTGACTATTGTATATTATGTAGCTGTCATTTTTTTTAATCCATACACTTACCATGTATATTTTTTACTTGGTTTGAATAGTGTCAATTGGTTTGAATAGTGTCATATTTTCCTTGATAAAGCTAGCTTAGCCAAACATTTTTAATTTTTCCTAAACACACTGTCTGGAAATGGGGAAAACAACTGCACTGGAAAAATAAGATATTCATATGTAAATATCAATGCAAATCTCCTTATTAGCTTGTCCACTGATCTACTAAATGTGTAATTAAAACCCACAACACTGATTGGCTGTCAGGCTCTGGGTAATCAAATGAGCATTTCCAATAGAGTGAGACACATTGCAGGCTTGAGTCTCAGAAGCGTTGAGTATCTTTAACGCTCACTGAAATCGAGGCGAGTTGAGAGAGCACAGCGGCTTGCAGGATCAAGTCACTAGAGTCCCAACACAGGAAAGCGCTCAAGCACATGCTTGCGTCCACCCCTTTTTAGGAAAGTATTTCAGTGTGCGCCTAAGGGCTTATCTTCATGTACAGTACTAGAGCAGCACAGGTGCAGCTTTAGTAAGATGCTCCTACACTGGTGGGAGAGCTTCTCCTGTTGGTGTAGTTAGCTACCCGCTTTAGCGGAGGTAGATTATGTCGGAGGGAAAAGCTCTCCCGTTGACATAGTGCTGTCTACCTTTGGCGGGGAGTGAGTATTCCACACCTCTGAGTGACGTAGCTATACTGCTATAGGTCTGTAGTGTAGACCTGGCCTTAGTCCCACTGACTTTAAGGAAGTTTTCTGGAGTCAGGACATCAATCAGCATATGTAGATTTTGTATGCAGTATGATCAACTGCAAACCTGAGGAACTGTTCTATATTTGACTTATATTTTTGATTTAAAATGACATTGTCTGATAGGTACTATTTTGACCTTTCTGCAGTCATCCCACATGGTACAATGCCTATAGGAGTCCCTGAGAATTTTATTTACATTAGGGTGTGAAGGTCTGGAAATGGTCTGTATATTTTTATTTTCTGAAGAATCTTCCTGATTAAACTTTTAAAAATTTTATTTCTGCTGAGTCAGGAATGCTGAAATCTGCTCAGTTGTTCACTTTGTGAACTAATTCTAAATGTACTGCTTGCAAATTATTTTAAAAAAGTCATTATTTTTGGCTCCTGCTTTATTAACCCCTCCTTGTTGCCCATACTGCAATAACTATTGATCCCCGTCTCCCAGCATTTCAATGTATATTCAATGAAAATCTAGTGAATATGAAAAAAAGGAAAAGTTATTAGATATCTTTCCAGATCTCATAGCTTCTTTAGCCAGTTTAAAGTACATAGCCCTGTTGTCATAAAGACAATGTCCCTTGTCCACAGCAAACAATTACTAGGAAGGGATAGTTCTGTTCAACAGTACTATATATGGCCTATGTTTATTTTATTTAACAGGATAATGTGAGTGCCTGACTTTCTAGTTGTCATACTGAAGTTCATATTAGCTCAGCTTAATTAATGTCAAAGGGAATAATGCACATCATTTCACATGGTATCAACCAATGTTAAAAACGACACATGAAATACAGTGTGCATGTGTCTTATTTTTCATTAAATAAAAAATATATCGCTAAGTTGCAGATTGGAACAAATGATAATCTAAATTAGGTTTTGGCTGAATCTTTCCAACGAATATAAAAAAAAAGTCACATTAAATGTGACTTACTGTGAAAATTTGTCCACAGTCTGTTTTTGAATTGCACAAAAATATTACCTTTTCAATCCTATATTAACTCTTTGGTTACTCTCTGATTAATGACAGAAAGCACCCTGCTTTGTAGATGTGGTGAATGGATACAGCTGAAATCCATGACTGACTCATAGTTACAAGCAATATTGTAAAACACACTCTAGCTCTGTTTATAATTGGAACAAGCTTTTAAGGCCATTTGTTAACTAATAGCCATGGAATGAACCTGTACTTTCAACATACTATATGTTAATTTTTCATCCAGATAGTCCAACCTCTTTCTCACTAAACAGTATTTGAGATAATGTAAGGATGCTGTGTATTGCTCCAGTGTCACAAATGTCTTATATTCTCTTCTGTATGTCATTTTTATTACTGGTATTCCATTCTGGCATTCTCCTGGTTTTAGCTGTTTGGAAGTTTTCATGGGATTATAGTGTATATATGTTTGAAGCATCATAGACCCTGAGGAGTTTGCTTCAAAACTGGTATCAGATATGGCTCATAGAATTTTTTTTGTGAGTTTTGGTGTCTGACTTATTTTGTTGGATATAACTGATTTGAAAAAAAAATGCTCTCAGCTACAAGGGCATACATTAAAAGTGAAAGGAGTCAACTCTGAATTTATACCCTTTTATCCGAGAAGACAACTGGGCACAGTATGTTTGTTTTTGAAATCTGGATGCATAAAAATGTTGTTACAAATATAGGCACTGGTCTTGCCATTGGATTAACTCTTATGGGTCTCCCTGCAGGTGCAAGGGTCTGCACGCATTAGGCCAACTCCAAGATCTGAGCTTATAACTTAAGGCTCAGTCCTTATGTTTTGCAACTCCCATGTGATTTCTTCTGAGTGGAAGCACTGCACAATCAGTTTATCCCAGAGCTCCTGTGAAGAGCTTCCAAAAATCTTTAGCAATGATTTTGCTGCTTTATACTGTTCTTAAAGACATTCAAAATACAGCCCCGAGGCCACAATTAAAACTGGGACAAATGCATTGAATGTCTACACAGGAGATGCTCTTATCCATTGAAAAAGCTCATTCTGGTTCAGCTGGAAAATATATAGCGGTGGTGTAAATTGCTAGCCAACTCACTAGTAGCTCCCAATAGCTGAAAAGGCAAAGAACAAAAGCCAGAATTATAATGAAACTGACCTATGCATACATTTTCATCCTCCAGCTCTGCAGAAGCATTTCTGAAGTAGCCCAGCCTGCATAACTCACAGTGCTGCCCTCTAGTGTTGTGTTTACAGCTCACGCAAATGACTGTATTTATCAGCTCGATGTAACTGCACCGGTTGGAGTGGCCGAAGCATTCACAGTCTTGCAAGGAAGAACAGAAATGTATACAAAATGTATACAGTAGCAGAGTAATAGCACATTACATGCTTGGTTAAAATGAACTATGCATAGAAGATGAATGGTAGCACATACATGTTAGTCAGTGTAACACATGGACAACAACAGATGTCTGATTGGCATGAACATGACATCTGTTTCAGGCAGGTTAAAATGATCAGACATTCATGACTCTGAAGATTGCTTCTCCTCAGTAGATCTGATGGAAATGAAGCATTTGCAGTTGTAAACCTTTCAAGGGTTTTGTAGGCTCAGTTTACAAATGCATATCTTTTGCACATTTGAGATGGAAATAATCAAAACACGTGCAAAACTTTCTTACACGTAAAAAAATTACGAAATGTTAAATACGTAGGACAAAATTGTCAAACTTGGGTGCTCAAAGTCAGGCATTTAAATCCACAGTTAAGCACCAAAATAAACCAGTGTGATTCTTAGAGATGCTGAATAAGCATAACTTGTGCTTAAGTAAATAGAAGTTGTGGATGTTGAATATCTATGAAAATCAGGCTTTTTCACTGAGGTGCATAATGGTCCCAAATTGGATAATTTTGGCCAGCATTCCTAAAACAATTAACTTGTAAGAACAGAAAGGAACAGAGATGAGTGCCATTTAAATGCCAGTTAAACTGCCATCCTGAGTCAATACCCAACCTGTCTTTATACCGATGACAACACTTTTAGCATTTGATAAATATCATGGAAAATTCTTCGGTTTGTGTAGAATAGGAAGAATGCTTACCATAGCCATCTAAAGTGTAGTGCCCACTTTAGCAACTATAATTGTATCGAAAAAATATAACAGGCATTGGAATTCTGTCTTCATTTATAAAACCAATTTCTGGCTGGGGCACAAAAAAGTCATCCTAAACTTTTATTAGCAATTTTTGTTATTGTTGTAAGTAAGCATGACACATAAGGCTAAGATGTCTGTTCAGCTTGTCCTTAGCTTTTGTAATGACCTGATAGCAACACAAGATTTCGAAGCAGTCCTGACCCTTCTCTCTGGTGTAACAGGTTTCAGAGTAACAGCCGTGTTAGTCTGTATTCGCAAAAAGAAAAGGAGTACTTGTGGCACCTTAGAGACTAACCAATTTATGTGAGCATGAGCTTTCGTGAGCTACAGCTCACGCATCCGATGAAGTGAGCTGTAGCTCACGAAAGCTTATGCTCAAATAAATTGGTTAGTCTCTAAGGTGCCACAAGTACTCCTTTTCTTTCTGGTGTAACAGAGACTCTGTGGTCTGCTATCGTGGCATAATTAGTTTCTGGGATGAGGACACCAAACATACTGAGCCTAAAATCAAGCCAGCTGGCCAATCAATGAAGTCATATTGTAGGTGGATTCGGAAGAAATAATTTACCTTGCTTTGCCAACTTCCAACCAGCAGTTGTATAATATCAGATCATTAGGTAATAAAAGTGTGTTCATTATAAAGGGGAGGTAGGGAATCTGACTGTATGATTGCTAACATCTATTAGTGAGCAGAGAGGAAGCTAAAGAATGTGCTATGAATGACTGCAAAACTCACCCACATGGCCCTGTGATCATAGAATATCAGGGTTGGAAGGGACCTCAGGACGTCATCTAGTCCAACCCCCTGCTCAAAGCAGGACCAATCCCCAACTAAATCATCCCAGCCAGGGCTTTGTCAAGCCTGACCTTAAAAACCTCTAAGGAAGGAGATTCCACCCCCTCCTTAGGTAACCCATTCCAGTGCTTCACCACCCTCCTAGTGAAAAAGTTTTTCCTAACATCCAACCTAAACCTTCCCCACTGCAACTCGAGACCATTACTCCTTGTTCTGTCATCTGGTACCACTGAGAACAGTCTGTAACCTTTCAATACAATAATATCATAACCCCTTACAAAGCCAAGAAAAACAAAGCTGCATAAAAATTCATTAAATTGTTGTTACAGAACGTTGTCCAAAATATAGTTTGGACTAAAGAAGCACATCCTGTAGTTATGGCTGACTCAGTTCTCTCTCCCGCTCTCACACACACTCTCAGACAGACAGACGTATCATAGTAGGTGATTCCATGCACTTGTTCTTGTTTCATCAGTACTAAAGAAAAAAATGAAACTGTGTCTTGTACTTAACTGCACTAATATGGACACTGATACTTTTATTACATGAGAGAAATAGCTTTGTGAGTTAAGGGGTCTCCTGTCAACCCAGCTACCACCTCTCGGGGAGGTGGAATACCTACATCAATGGAAGAAGTTCTCCCGATGGTGTAGATAGCATCTTCACTAAGTGTTCCAGTGCTGTATATGTAGCCAAGCCCTGATAGTTTACTACATTAAGGTTAGGTGAAGATTTGGGAACCTTGGCCATTAGACTGATAGTGTTACTTGATATAAATTAACCCCAGAGACAATCTAGTGTCTGATTAAGGTGGAAAGTGAAAGAAACAACCCCTGCCTCTTTATCATTAAATAAGATAATTGCTAATACAATAATGAGCGTGCTGCCTCGGCCTGTAGCGATTGGGCTTGATTTTTATTTACACTAATTCCCTTTCACACTGCTCTGGTGCCCTAAAATGGGCTTACATTGTGAAAATGGTGTAAAGGGGTCTTCATGTAAATGAGAATCAGGTAATTTCTCCACTGGTAACATTAGGCCAGTTATCACAGCCCAGTGGAACATAATACCTAGAATTGCATGCTACATCATACAAGCTGGGACGATAAAACAAGGTTGGCAGAATTCAATTTTTGTTTTTGATATTTTTGGTGGATAATATCAATGTTTATTTTAAAGCATTGTTCATGTTTTTATCAATTTAAATGTTCACAGTTGGAAATTATGGGGATGAGTGTCAGACAATGGGACGGTCAGACAATATCTGTTTAATGGTAGTAGACACTGAGATTCCAAAAGTTAAAACTTTATATGCATTAAAACACAAATTGTCAAAATCATGTCAAAATATACACAGTAAATATCGTTATATCAAACTTTAATAAGTTCTTAAGCAGCATTTTTCTTACTTTGCTTATCTGTATATTTCCATTTTTGTTGATGGATTTTTTTGTCTGTGTGTGTACAATGACACTGAAGTTTATTGACATGTGCCAATAAAAATTTAATCTGTCCAAGTCTAAAGATAATGCATATCGCCACTGTTGCGGCTTTCTCACCTTTCTGGCATAGGAACAAGTGAGTCACACTAACCCTTACACAGAAAGACCAGAGTATGACATTATCACCCTCTGATCAGTATAGGTTGAAATACAACTTTAGTTTCTTAGACACACAGCTCTGTCTGGCAGCCAAGGCAGAATTCCATCATAGGCAAAGCCATTCAATCACTGATATAGAGGGGGAAAAGGTGGTAAAAGCTAGGGTGCTAAAGCACTAACGAAAAAAATATGAGAAGTGCTTAAAATGTTGACATATGCTGCTTTCAGTTTTGAGCACCACATGTCAGAAAAGACAGACAAATTAGAGAGAGTTTAAAGCTGAGTAACAATAAATGGTAAATGGTTTGGAAAATAAAATCTCAGAGGAAAGGTTAAGATAGGTGGGTATATTTAATGCAAAGAAAAGGAGTGCAGAGATCATCAAGACCAGATTTGATAATCATCTCTCTCTGGATGAATCAGGAATTATCAAATCCCTTATCAAGATGCAAAGGGATGAACGAGATGACACATTAGAGATGCTTTTCTATAAAAACAATCCCATCAATATTGTAAAATCAAGATACAATTGCACTTTAAAGGAGATGCATAAAATAATATCAACCATCAATCATTTTATTCTTCTCCACTTCCAGTTTTAATATCTCTCATTCCTTTATGAGGAAATGCAGCTATGCATTTACATGTGTGAAATGATACAGACCTGTACTATGGAGGCTAGCTCCAGCTCAGGCTTGAACCATTCCCACTGAAACTGTCACATGAACAGTTGTAGAGGTATATGCAAGAGAATCATAATTTCTAAAAAAAGACATTCCTTAGGTGATGCGTGAGACACCTGTTGTTTCCATATTTTAATTAGCAGAATACAAGACTCTTTCAAGAAGAGAGAATTTTTTTGAAAAGTCTCATTTTTTCATTGCCTGACAAATCTCTCTCCCTCTTCCTCTACTACACACTAGCAAAAGACAAACAAATTAGCTTTTCATTATAACTTTAGAAATAAGCTGCTTCAGTTTCATAACAAACAGTATGGCTCATTATCAGTTTCATTAACTGGGTCAAACTTAATTCAGATTTTTGTTAAATAAACCTATGCCTTAGTAACTCATGTTTCATGAATAATGAGGTGTTGATAAGGATAAATGAGAAAAAACAAAACACCTTTTATACATATACCAGACAGATCAAATGATGAGGAAAAACAACGGGGGAAAAAGTTCTCAGATGGATTTCAGACTGTGAATGACAGATATTTAGCTGTAACAGCTTGACTTTAACTCATCAAGACAATACTGCTATCCTTTCAAAATCCCAATAAAATTTCACTATGTTTATATTAAAATCATATCTGTTGATATGTAATGCAATGCATGCCTATAAATGAAGTTTGTACTATATTAACACACAATGGAGATGTATGGTATACTACCAGTGCAATAAGACACTTTTCTGAAAATCGTATCATTACACCAGATGGCATTTATGTTTTATTCTAGAGAATATGAACAAGAGATGGTTTACATATTGCCTACCCTCAACTAATCCATTTACATTTCCTCATTTACAGTCTATGTAAATTAGTGACAAAGATATGGCTAACATGTTAGTTTTCTAAACAATAACCTGGACTGCCATATTCTAACTCACATTTAATACTTTCAAAAAACAAATGCTCCACTATTTTATATCCAAGCAGAGATTGCCTATGAAGCATATTTATTCTGTTCTTCACTATGGCTTATGTTGTTTGTGATACTTAATGCTTCAATTGCTGTCAATAAACATGCTTCACCAATAAACTGATAGGTACACTTCACAGATATTCCAGATTCATACAGTGCAATATTCTCACAACACAAAACACTAGGAAATCACTGTATGAATCCAAGAATTCCTACCTCTCTTGTGGTTTGCAACTTGAACAGAAGAAACAGTTGACAAAGATAATTTGGGAGCAACTGGATAGGTTTAAAAACATGAACAATAAATTAGAAAGGTATCATATAGGAACAAATAAAAAAGCTTAAAAATGAATTACTTTAGTCACTACATTTTTAATTAGCTTTAAAAAAATTCAACATAAGTGAGTATTTTTTAACTATTGTTTGCTGTTCTGAAAAGGAAGGTTGATATTGAGGTGAAAATGGGTGAAACACTATCAATGATTAAGGTATTGGAAATGATAATAATTTGAAGGGTTTTAAAAACAGGAAGGAGAGACAGTTTTAATATCTGCATTTTTATTTGGCTTTGGCTCAGATGTTATACATGACCTAGGGAGTTTCTTCCCAAGTCCATAATTACTGACTATACAATGCACCTCATGGTCTGTATAGTTTTTATTAAATTTATGTACAGATGTTGTTCTAATTGTGCTATAAAGAAAAGCATAATAAATAATGTGCAGGTATGGGCATCATTCTGTAATCAGGATGTACATATATTATCCTTCAAATACTGGACTCAAGGATCTTAATTCTGATAAATGTTAAACTCTTAACAATATGTTCCAAACAAGTAATCTAACCACAAAATATTTGAAGTTTTTTGTGCTTTGTGTTCTCTCCTAACATGTAAAAGCTAAATAAAATTTTCGTGTGTGTGGGAACAATGCATAATCTTGTACTGCTCAAGATGCATTGTGAAGTGATGTTAATCACTTGCAGTATAATTTGTTAAACTATGAAATGCTTTAGAAATGCTAAGTGTCATTTTGTTGAGGATGTTTTGATTGATAATTCATATGAATAACAAACTGAACTTTGCTGCTAATCCTTAAAGAAAGCAGAAGAGCAGAGATAAATTTGTTTTTCTTCTTTAAGGAACACATGCAGAAACTTGGAAAATATAACATGGAGTACCTGATTAAGATAATTCTATTTGTTAGTAACCTATGTGTATCTAGGGCAGCCTCAGTTTCATCACCATGATCAAGGACTAATACTGCAGTCCGTACAATATAACTCCCCAAGAAATTGCTCATGTATTTTGTTTAGCTTAACAGCTATTTCCTGGATCTTCCTCTTGCTCATTTCCTCCTCCTCCATCTGTATTCATTAGAGTTTAAAAAGAACATCCTGTGCATAACCATGGCAAGCTGCAGGCCAGAGTTCTGCAATTCTGGGGGAAGGGTGCAAGGGAGATTGGGGAGAGCAAGGGGATTTCATGTTAAATAATGAACGGGTTTACATCTGATTGTCAAATTTGTAGCATGCAAGCTAGTATGAACACAAATTCAAATGGAAAAGCATTTTACTTTATATTTTATTACTCTTAAAATCACTCTATCCCTTTCTGCAGTAATCATCATGCCACAGTCTGTCACTGTAATTTTTTGTGTGTCATTGGAATTCAGATGCAGAAGTATTGCACTAGGGATTTCAGAGAGATTGCTGTCAATGCTAGAGGAGATGTAACTTTTAGACCACAAAGAAAAATACTTAGAAACATCTCTTCTGTGACCTGACCTGCTAAAAAAAAAAAATGGAGGAAAACCCAAATTCTGAAAATACTGTATATAAGATTGTTAAAATAAATTCCAGGAGACTATGGTCCAACTGTCTTTGACTATGCAGCTGAGCTCTGAATACAAACGGGAATAACATTCATTTCACTTAAGAAAACAAAGTGAAAGAGAGACATTAAGAAATGGGTTTGATGTAGACAATGGAAATCTCTGGCACTCAAAAGTCTTGAAACTGTCTCATAAAGCAAACTGCGATGTCTATACAATTCCAGGCTTCTCCAGAGACTCACTTTAAATTTAATCTATGAAATTGCTTACAACTTTGGTGCCTGCTTTTCCATACTTTTTGCAGTAGTGTTTCTAGTCCAGAATCTGTATATTAGAAGAAGCCTTTTTCATGTAAAATTTTGTTTATGCTAATTCTCATTAGATTGGTTTTGACAATACCATTACTTAGCACCAACAGAAAAAGGAGCTGGATTATTATTATTTTTTGCAAACATGTGGGATTTTATTAAAGCAATTTAAGTAACTTTCGACTAGTAGGAATTTTACAGAATCCTACCTTGATTTGGTTTAGAAACCTCAAGGGAAGAAATATTCGGCCATATCCTATCAAACTTTGGTGGATCTGCATGCATCAGGAAAAATCAGGATTTGTTATTTACATACGTGATATTGTTCTAAACAGAGAAGTGTATGGACAAAGACATAAACCACAAACATCTGCTACTGGACTTGTCTATGATGCATTTGAACAATACGTGACTCCCACATTGAACAAGAACAAGCAATTGATGATTCCCAAAACACTGAGTGGACATTAAATACTGTATATAGCAATTTATCTTTCAGGATTTTAGATATTAACTTCAGTGTTAAGAATATATACTGGAAAGATATATATATTTTAACACTAATCACAAACCAGGAACCTTTCTGTTCATGCTATTATTTTAAACCTAGCGTCCAGAGATAAAATGACAATATCATACAAATACAGTAATTTCTTACTATAACATCTCATTTTAAGGACTTTAAATCTAACAAATACTTACATAAAGAGAAGCTTCTACTATCAGCAAGTTATATTTACTAGGGGAATGGGTTATTTTGTTCTCACTTTTGTGTATTGTATCTCTTTCCCATTGCCCCATCAATATCTTATATAGCTTGATTTCTTTTAAATAAATAAGGAAATTAAATTTTTCTTAAAAACGTTAGATAAAGGAAAAGATTTCTGAATTAGTTGGGTAGATTTCCAAACCACAGATTTCCCAGTAAAAGGTGAATCCCCCTTTTCTTCGTCAGATGCACCAGTTTACACATATTGGAAGTGCATGGCAGCAGCCAATGGGAAAGGGAGCACACATGAGTGAAAGGTATCAAAAACCTGTATTTGTAGAGGTAGAAAGATCACCGTAGCACTTGATGAAAGAGTGGCTAGAATTGTTTGCACCTGTGAGATAGCTTCCCCTTTTCTAGAGTACCGACGTTTATGGCTTTTATAAAGGATCACCAAAAGCAAGTCGACAATTTACTTTATTTGGTCTTGTGTTTGAATAATTGAGGATTGATCTCACGTGTTAAGGGACTGTGAAAATAGCCTCTGTATGTAATAAAAATAAAAAACAAATAAAAAAAAGAGTGAGGTCTGGATAAAGAGAATAGGAATCTCCCAGCTGTCTTACCTGTTGCCTTGATAGGACCTTATCCTTTTACTCTCCTAGCCACTGTGTAATAATACATCAAAAATCTTTGAGACAGACTAAAGTTACATTCCAGATAGGAAGTGCTACTGGCAGAATGGATCTCTTCTTGGCACTTGCCCTCCAAAAATACAGAATAGTAAGGTGGCCATCAGCTGAAATGGCCTAGGCATTACCAGTAATAATATCATACTATGTCAAAGCTCAAAGGAAATCTGCACAACACTTTCAAAAGATGAACTTAGGAGCTTAAATTCATAACTTTGCTAGATACTAAAAATCATGGACTGAATAGACACACTGGATTTATGGGTTACTACAACTATCCCACTACAACTCTATCCTGCTAATGACCCCCCTTCCAGCTGCTTTCCCCCCTTCCCTTCCTCCCTGTGACTGGAGGAGTGTTAAAGGGCTACTTTATCTTAAATGGCCTCTTAAAATATATGTTAAGTATGCTAAACAATCTGTTCCACCTTGTTTTTAGCTGTGACATGAGTACCTTTCCCAGACCTGAAGAAGAGCTCTGCGTAAGCTCAAAAGCCTCTCTCCCCAGCAGAAGTTGGTCTAATGAAAGCTATTACTTCACCCACCTTGTTTCCCTAAAGATCTGTAATACATTTAAGACCAGCCCTACGGAGTATCTGTCACTGACTAAAATATACTGGGGGAGGGATAGCTCAGTGGTTTGAGCATTGGCCTGCTAAACCCGGGGTTGTGAGTTCAGTCCTTGAGGGGGCCATTTGGGATCTGGGGCAAAACTTGGAGATTGGCCCTGCTTTGGGGGTTGGACTAGATGACCTCCTGAGGTCCCTTCCAACCCTGATATTTTATGATATGCCTAATCAGAGCAATTCTTACTTGGAGACACACATTTTCAGTCTCTTGTCTGAATGAGACTACTAATCACGTAACTAGAGATATCAACCAATTTACAGTTCTCTCAGCAATATTGTTGATAGCAGTACGGGATGTTCACGCTCAAGTGCTGTAGATTATGAAAGCTTGTTTCAAGAAAACATATTTAAGCTACGGACCCTATATAGAGGATGAACCAGGTTAGAAAATACAACTCTAATGACCTTCCAAATTTATTTACAGTAAGATGAGTTTGCCAAGGGTACACCCAAGAAAGTGATACATATGTATTTGTATTATAACTGATTGAAGTAATTTGGAATGTTTTTGTGCCTGGAGGTTACTCAGTGTTCAGGCAGATACATGATGTATACAAGTAAATATAAACTTTCTGGACCTTGGTAATGTAGCTAATGCACTGACTGGTTTAGTTTTCCTACTTAGAAATTTTTCCTTCTCTTCTAGGAAAGTCTTCTTTGACTACTCTATGATGACTAGAAGGTTTATTTTGTTACCTCCCTGTCTACTGGTGGAACTTGTCATCACCAAGATTTTCAATTTCAAGAAGAGTCTTTGTTCTTATCTTTGAAACCCAAGGTTTTATTTTCTGGATAATATTTTTATTGCTCTATCAAAACTTCCATGGGAGACTTGCCTCACAAAGAATATAGACTGTCCTCATTATCTGGTATAGACCCTTAACATCCACAGGTTAAAGATTTGTTTTGATTGGGCTTGAGCGTGTTAGGGCCTTATTCCAGGATGTGAAAGTTATATTATTTTATGTATGTTTAAAAATGTAGATGTTAATTCTAGAAATTAAGCTTTTAAGCCTACAGGATCCTTCTATAATGTATTTTATTGTGTCTGTGGCTTTATGTAGTAGGAGCACATTCCTGTAATTGCATATTTTCCTGTGTAGTTAGGTTCTCTCTTACCTCAATTGTAGAAGAATTTTTGAGTCATCAAAGGAGCCCATTGCATGCATACTGTAAAAGCCAGATACTGGAACAGATTAGTCAGCCTCGGAACAGCCACCAGTCAGACTCCTTTAATAGGTTATTTAATAGCCAATCATTCATTTACAGCAATTTGTGAAAATCTTTTTTTTTTCCTGAGTTACTAATAGGCAGGCCTTGTCTACATTGGGCAATTGACCGGAAGAGAGATATTCCAGTATAGCTCTCCATGTGGGCACTTTAAATCTGGAATAAAAATCACATTGCTACAAAAGAATTACTTTGTGGTTGAATAATTTATCCAGAATACCGTGACTTTTATTTCAGAATAGTGTGTCCACATAGGGGCTATTTCAGAATAGTTCACTCTACAATAGCTATCCCTCAGTCAATTTTCCTGCATAGACAAGACCTAACAGTAATAGTTCTGAGAACACAGGAGGAGCAAAGTTTAGCTTAAAAGGAAAGCTATGGAATTGTGATCTCTAAAAGTACATTTTGAATATATCTTTTAAAAAATGTAGGTACTTTAGGCACATTTAAGTGTAGAGGGATGTGAGACATGTAGCTTAGCAGACAATCTATTTTAAACATTACTTGAAAAAAAATTCTGTACTGCTGGTTAATCCATCCTGCAACATTTTGCTCAGGTAGTAAGGACAAAATTATTGTATGATGCTTAACAAGTGTATAATCACTTACTCATAGACTTAAAGGACAATAGAAATTTTCCCTATTGCTTTTCTTTTCACAGGATTCTTTTATAACAATGTTAGAACAATCTGTAGTGCTAAAGGAACGGAGGCAATATGTATCAAATGACCACTGGAAATCAAAATTTGGACCAACTGGCACAGTATGGTCTTAATTTGGGAGGTTTATGTGAAATGAGTTGGTAGTTTCAGCCCAATTCCAACTGGATGGATTGGAACACAAAAACCACTGCCACAGTCAGCAGAAATTAAGCATCACCCTTATTGGCTGTTTCAAGTGGCCAAACACTGAGTTGACATGGTAATTAAACTGTGCTCTCAATGCAACGTGCTATCCTTCCAGAGCAACGTTGAGGAACGTTGTTAATGGAGTGTGTGGAAGAGGATATTACTGCTCCATGTGCTATGCATGTTCTTTGCCTAGTCAGAGTATTTGTCTCCTAAGCTAACAGTATTACACAAAGATTGCATTTGCTTACAATTATTAATAAAATAATTAATAAAAAGTAGTACTGAGTTTAGTTCACTCTGAAGATTGACAGGGGCCACTTGAATGACCAAGTGATCATTTGACTGGTACATAATAGCAGTGACACAACTGTCCGAGAAATTGAGAATGTTGTGATTGGGGAAAATTTGTTTAAAAGTCTTCAGCTTTTAAACCATTTTTATTTAAAAAGTAAGAAAAGCATGAAGGCTAAAAAAATCACAATCCAATTTCATTTAAATCATTCCAAGTTGAAGTAAAGCACCTGATCATTTAGGCTTGGCCCTGCCACTGTCTTCTTAGACTGTAAGTTCAGTTAAAGGCATGTCTCTTATAGTGCGTATGTAGAGTGCCTCGCACAAAGGGGCCCTGTTCTCATTTGGAGCCTCTGAGTGCTACTGTAATACAAATAATTAATAAATGAAAGTATATGCCACTCCTATTTAAATCAGTGGAAGATTTGTATATGAATTCCTGGCATAAATGGGTATAATTAGATCAGGTGATATTTTATCACCACTCTTGGGGAGTAAACTATGACAAGGACAGTATTTCCCCCTCATTGTATTTCTTATTTCAAATCAGTGTGATGCCTACCTCACGCAATAAGCTTACCTTAGGGATGAAATCAACTTTTTCTCACAGGTTAATAGAATACTATAGAATAAAACTGAGCAAAAAAGAAATGTTTCAAAATTTAGTCTAAATCTCCCTCGTTTTAGAAATTCAAAAATTTAAAATTAAAAAAAATGTTAACCAGTGCTAGCTAGACTATTTTTTTGGGCAATGTAAGACATTTCATACTTCTTCCTTAGACGGATGAAAATACTGCATTAAAGTAGAGATGGAGTTGTTTTATTTGGTATGGAAGCTCCTCAGCCATAACAGCTTTTACAACTGTTGGAAGAATTTGAATTGAATTAGTGGCTTGGGTGTCCAGCTATTCTCTCACAGAAAGAGAGCACTCTTCTGCAGAAGTGGTTTCAATGGGCCCCGATGATCCTGTGGTGGAAAGTTTTCATAAATCAGAAAAAATTCACTGTTTCTAACAAGCAGGCTATCTGGGTCTCTTCAAACTCAACAGGCTTGATGACATTTTCTAGTTACCTAAAGGAAAGTAGTAATAAGAATACATAGTAGATCTAAATAGTTCATGGAGGAGGAGAGCTCTGGATCTTTTCCTATGGAGTAGAGTTATTTTGGTCTACTACGGAACTGGTGAAATTGGCTGTTAGTGTTGAAGACCTGGTATATCAGACTGTGGTGCAGAAGATCTCTCTCTCTCTCTCTCTCTAATCAGGATCTGATTTAAAAGTCAGAGAGCTGATTTGGAGAGTTCAGTCTTCTATACTCTGTGGAATTCACTGAATATTGTTAGGAAGGAGGAGGGCAGAGGTGGACATGGGGAAAGAGAAGTGGAGAAAAATTTCATATTTTTTAGTCATTTTAACTATACATTTTTCTGTGGCTTTGTAGTAAGAACAGCCAGCACTGCACAGCTGTCGTGGCACAGATTAAATGCTTGCTGACTTTCTCATACTTTCTCCAGTGTCTCATCATTTGATTGCTTTTTCCTCATTAACAATTAAACTGAAGACAGCAGTGCAATTCCTCCATATAGTGTAGTCAGTTAAGGTAACTGTGACAAGGTAACTTTGAAATTAGCTGGAAGTGATAAAGATTGCACCTTCAAAAATGGCGAATATGAAAAATATTGAAGTGCCATTGGCTGTGTCTACTGGTGGCTAAAGCCAGGCTGTTCAGTTGTGTTATGTTGGTGGATCTGGTGAAAATACTTTTTTTTTTTTTTTTGCCCCCAATGTAAACTTTTGTAGTTTACCTTTCACAGTGTTGTGGCATATACATTCTCCTAAGCTACTGTCACCCGACATGGGAATTTTCTCTTCCAGGGTGAAGTGGTAGTTAAGTTCCTTTGCTCATTCAGTTTCAGGAAGTGCTGTAAATTGTACAAATTGTACAAATGTGAAATAGATTTGTGATGAGACTTACTGAAGAAATAGTATAAAAGATTCCCAAATTCTTATCACATGGGACATTAAGGTTTTCTTCCAGATCCGGAGTTCAAATTAATGTATTATGCTCTACTTGCACAATGAATTTTTTATATTATAGAAAACCTAATTAGTTAAAGAGCAATTCAAATTAAACTTTTATTTTTGGGATTTAGAAGTATTAAGGCAGAGGGAGTGTGGGGACAAATACTGTAGCTTCCTTGATGTTATGACTATGATGATTAATAACAATGCTTGGCTAAGAAGATGATTACCCTTGTTATTTTATTCACAATTCACACTTGTATCAAACAAAACCCAAATCAGAATATGTTGTTGCTGTGTCAAAACCAACATCTATATAATATCAAGCCAGTTTCAAATGTCTTCAAGGAGAAAAAACATCTGAGAGGTCTCTTGACAGGGTGATGGATTTCTGGGGGAAACTTTTTCTTTATGTACTAATATATCAACTCAAATAATAATAGGGAAAAATTAATAAACAAGGGCCAAAGTCTGCACTTCATTATGCATGTTGAATCTCCTGCTTAAGTTAATGGGAATTGCATTCAGGACCAGAACTTGGCTCTACAGAAAGGGCTCAATCCTGCAACCACTAAAGTTAATGACAAAAACTCCTACTGACTTCAGTGGTACATGATATCAGGACTATAATATTTACAGTGATGAAAATAATGGGAGAACTGGAACTCAGGTGTTTGTTAGCAAAAACCTTGGGTAACGTGCAAATTCGTATAAGCATATCTGAGACCACTAAAAAAAGCGTTCATCCTGACACTTGCCAAACCTGAAAAATACCCAGCTGATATTTTAAGATTATGAAAGCAATGCATGAAAGTCATGCTGTACAATATTTTGACTTTTGTGTCTTGAATTGGTTATCCTTCCAAGAGAGATTTCTGTTTATTTGAAATTGGCAATTAGAAAAACAAAAAACAAAACATAAAAGACCATTTGATTATCTTGATTGCATCTTGCATTTCAATATATGGTCTGTCGCTAAACTCTGACTCATCTGCCACTAGCAGGCTTCAGAGGTGATAATCACCCACACAAAGCTATTTGCATATCATGTCAATCCTATCCATGTCTAATTATATTCTTTATAACAAACTGTTTAGCATAATTAGTGAAATTATGCTCCACAGGAATAAGGATAGAAGTTATTTGATAGAAGATTAAAGTTTTTTAAAGTCAGGCATACAGGTACAAGCTAATCACTTTGCTATTTGGTCACAATAAAATACATTTTGATATATTTGCCTACATACAATTATTATTTAAAGTAAGTCTGAGTAACTTTTTGTATAATTTTACAAATTGGATGAAGGCATCACTGATCATAAAAGCTTACATAATTATGAAATGGTTTTGGGATTCATAAATTGCTAACAATCTCACCAATATTTTTCCAGCCATGCCTGAAAAATGCTGTAAAGACCAGCACTGGAATCAGGTATGCTGGAAATGATCAAAGAACCTATTACTCAATTGATAAGACAACAGCAGGTACAAATGACCTTAATGGGAAAGCTCTGGTTTAATTTTTTTTGTTGTAGATGATCAGAAAGGATGTTTACTTAATGACCACTCTTTCTTTGTGTTTAAACTTTAATGATGTGCTGCTTTAATATGAGATGCTTTGAGATCAAAGAGAATGCAGTATTATACATATATGTACACATAGATAAATATATACATCGTTGATTTTTCTTTGGGCATGCTTTGATCATAAAAGTCTTATGGGTGATACATGAACATCTGTTGCAGTGACATTTTCTTTGTATGTTGGCAGTTTTGTGTTCATTTTTTCTGTATTAAACTGTGAAAAGCTTGAAGCATACAAAAGCCAATACACCAGTTTATTGTTTCATAGAGGCAAAAAAACGGTGTCATCTGAGAATAATTTCCTGTCCCCAGCCGAGGACAGAAATCTACTATTATGAACACATATATTGTATTAGCATAGACCAAAAAAAAAAGAAGAAATCATGCAGAATCCATTAAAGCAGCCTCAAGTAATTAATCATGTGTGTTTTTTAAGTATTGATTGTAATTCTGTTAAAACATAGTTACATAGTGGAGTAGGACCAAGAAGTCAAGGGACTCTCCATTGTTTAATGACAATTCTGTTATTTCTATCCTATAGGAAAGGCCGTTAGAAAATTGTGCCATGAACAGCCACTTTTTTCCCCGAGCTACTCAATACCCCTGTGGGGGAGGAGGAATCTAGTGGGTAGGAGCCAAACACTGTAGTCATCTCTTTGTGTACTCATAAATTGGTGCTCATGCTTCATGCATTCCACATGGGCAGGGAAATTTGTTGAACCCTGCCTCATCTATTCAAAGGACATCCATACCGGATATATTTAAGATGATGCATAGACTTGCAGTAACTACTATATTTCCTAAGGGATGTTAAACAGAATCTTGTTCATTTTAATAAGTAAATGACACTAATCACCTCACTGTAAAAGTTTATAGAATTCAAAGAGGTCAACAATGCATCCTTTCAGGTCACCATTGATTAAAAAATATTTGAGTTTCCCTATTAAGTATTCAAAGGCCAACATCTGCTGATGCTCAGAGATGGTGAATGTGGTGAAGAAGGCTGTATGGAGTGTAAAGTGAAAATCACAACAACGTAGTCCATGCAACACAGTATTGACAAACAGTAGCACAACTGAGCTCCAAAAAGCTATTTTGCCATTTATCCATTTCTGTTACTTATGATCGTAGGATTCCAGGGAATAATAGTTTAATAATCTCTTTTTACTGCCTTTTATTTAGTTCCCCTTTTGAATACAAAATACATGTGCAAATGCAATTGTCAAGATTGTGAAAGTACATCATTGTGCATTTGCAGTGAGGCAAATGTCAAGGGAGACACTAAAGCAGAAAAATTAGACTCTCAAAACTGAAGACTTTCATTGGCAAGTTGTTGTCTTTCATGCTGTTTTGCTATTTAAGGTTGCAAACTGGATGCCATAGGATTAAGCTGGCATCTAAATGGACATGAAACACTACTCCCATTTACAAAGAGGCTAGTTTTGATGGCATTTAACATGCTGTCTAGTGCTTAACAAATCAGTGCCTAAGCCTGTTCATGCGCTTAAGTAAACTGAACTGATTTATTGAAAGACCTGACCACGCATTTATAAGAAGCAAGGCAGCTGCTTTATCCAAATGATCAGAATATTGCTTTTCAGCCAGATATCAGGTATTGCAAAAAAAAAAAAAATCTTTTGACACTGCTTAAATTGTGATAAACCTGCATAGTACAAAATCTGTGCCTAACGCCTATGCAAAGCAGAGGCTGTGCAGGACCATTCTTTCACACAGCTACTTGAATGATACCTTTTCTGCTTCAGTGCTTTATTTCTAATTAGCTGTCATTCCATGACTGTACCCGCTTACACGTAGGATGGTTTGACTCAAATACCATCTTCTTATTTTTTTGCATTGTTTTTATTTATAATAGCTGATTTTTAAAAAAGGCAATTTCATATGTTGTTAGTTGTTTTAAATGTTTTAATTTTATACAATAAAATGAATCTCAACATAGAACCTGTTTATTCTGTTCAAGGCCTGAGCTAGAGTCCGCTGATGTCAATTAAAAGGTATTCTCTAGTTTAGCTCTATGGCCTGATCACCATTGTCCGTCTGGCTTTGGAATCTATGAATCAATGGAAAGACTCTGATTGATACAATACATTCACTAGATTAAAAACAAAAAGAAATGCATTTTAGTGCATTCTTCCATTTCCCCTTATATTTATCTATTCATATATACAGCTTTAAGAGCTCTACTCTTCTTAGGTATTAATAAAGTTTGGTGTTTTGGAAAATGTACTTGAAAATATTTTTCTACCCAATGCCATCCTGATGTTCCAATTTGTAATGCTAACTCTTTTATTTGCTGATCAAGAAGCTGTGTTTTCAGACAGATGTACTTTCATGAGCTACATATCATATTCTCTTTGATCACGTAATGCAGTTACATGTAAATGCAGCATGGCAAAGTCAATAATATAGTCCCCTTACCGTAAAGCACATTTCAGTGAAACATTATCTACAACAGAAATGGATGTTGGGAAAATAGAGCTAAGAAGCTGAATAACATAGCAAAGCTATTCTAGATTTGCTTTTTATTACTTACTACCAATACTGGAAATACTGGGAATACCTGTAGAAAAAGAGAGTAAAAAGGGCATAGTTAGTAGTTTACTGTAAGTGTCTAAAAGGCTGTAGCATTGCATCAAATATTTGGAACTTATTTTCTCATACTCTCATAAACTTCAGAATACTGTATCAATTAGCAGCTAGAACCAAGCACTTGCACATACATCATCCAAGCCTTCTATTTTTAATTGTAGAGGCTTTGGATTCTTTAATATGAGATTGCAGGGAATTTTTGGAAGGTATTTGTTGTGTTCAAAAATGACATTTGGAGTATTTCTGAGACATGCAGCATTTTTCTGCTCTCATAACTTCATGCAGTTGTTCAGAACAGTTCTGTATTCATACTAAACAGTTATTAGGTTTCTGGTCTGGACAATAAATACAGGCCATGATGTATCAGGTATATCTAGGAAACTATTTTAATTACAGACGCTCCCCGGGTTACGCAAGACCCCTACGTACGCAAATTCGCACTTATGGAAAAAGTTCCATAAGCCAGAAATAGGATTTTCGAGTTGCGGAAATTTTTGCATAATGTACAGGTATATGTTTCTGACTTACACAAAATTCGAGTTACGCAAGGCTTTCTGGAACGGAATGATTGCGTAAGTCGAGGGGTGTCTCTACAGGGATAGATCCATTATTAGCTGCTTCAGTCGGCTGCTGAAAATCATTTGGTTTTTTATTAGATTAACTTTATCTAGCTATCATTTTTTGTTCCTCTTTTACCTGTCAGTTGTCTGGATTAAGCTATGTAATAGAAATTTAATTGAGCAAAATAATACAACGCATTAGGTCACTCATATTGATCATGCCCCTCATTGATTTTTCTTCTCTCACTTCAATTCTCAAGTTGAATTAATGTGGGAGAACCACTTTAGAGTGTGACTGGACTTGGTAGAAAATGTGGACGTGCAATATTCCTTGCAATATAGTTCTCCTTAGCTAAAGTGAAACATGCCTATGAGACTATTTACAGGCCCCCAAGTTAAAGCCACAAACTGCAGATCAGTATTTAAATCCATGCTACTCGCATCATCTCAGTTAAATAGTTTGCCTTTTATACGTTTTATTGACTTTTGATGGCATATTATAGTGTAGAAATCTATTTCTCCATTAGCATCTACTATCCTTTTAAATTTCTTCCTGAAATTCTTAATGCAGAGAAACTGGGATGGATTCTGCGACGTTTACTCAAGGGAATGACTTGTAGGAGTATGCATTACTCAGTGTAGACTAGGGCTGCAGAATCAGGCTTATTTTATTATAATTATTTTCATTATCATATATTAGGTAGTAACCTACTGTGCATTATGGCTATATCCTAGGCTCTATCAGATCGTTTACACCAGTAGAGCCTTGGGCTTCTCAAGTCTGCTGAGGATTCTGCCAAGGTGGAACCATCACTGGGGGTGTAGAATACACAACCGAATACAGGCAGTCCTTGGATTTACGACACAATTGGTTCCTGAAAATTGCGTAGTAAGTCGAAATGTTGTAAATCAGAACTGCAATACACTCTGTTGCAGGACCGAGCATCGTTACGTCGAAACCAAAGGTCGTAAGTCGAATCAGGGTGTCAATTTAGAAACGTGGTAAGTGCTGTTTGTCTTTAGATGAACGTCATAAAGTCGAGGCCTGCCTGTACAGTCCTCACTGCAATCTGGTTTAGGAGCATGGCTGGGAGGAAAAGGAGTACATATTGAGGCAGCTCTAAATTATTTCATGGTTGGGGCCATGTAGCACTACTAGCTCCAGGGTCAGGGAATCATAAATGGCTCCTTTGTGACTCCCCACCTCAATTACAGATAGTACTTTTTGGGTACTTGTGAGAATTGTGTCCCAAAAGTTTTATATTCCGTTTGGAAACCCTATGTGCTCAGTCCTGCAAGGTGCAGAGTATCACCTTACAGAAGACTCTCAGCAATTTTCAGGACTGGGCTCCATATGCAAACACTATTTATAAAACAATGTATTTGACTCCTGCTGAGAATAAACTGATGTTTAAATGGAAACTCCATCAATGTTTCAAAATTTCAGAATCATGTAATTAGTATCACAGACTACAACACTGATATTTTTAAATAGAGAACATTAAAATTGTATTTATAGAAATAAAAAACCTCTCATTCCACTGCTGCCATATTTTCTTGGAAACAGAGTAACAATGATAGAATCTCTTCCCCATTGTTTTAAATAGAAAAGGAACTCAACTTGGAATACTATTTTTAGATGAGCTTTAGTAACATATATTACCATTTATATGTGGCAGTTTAGTCATGTTTTGAATATGTTTTATTTTCTTTATACACAGATGGGACTTGTACAGATAAAAAGGCAGGTAATGTTCTCACAGCTCCCCTGTGAAATGGTATTAAATATTCCCTTTTATGTGTACGTACACACACACACACACACACACACACAAATATAAACACATACCCCCCACACCTTCTCTTCCTCTCCAAGGCAAGTTGCAAGGTAGGGAGAGGTTTTCTTATTAATTTGTACTCCTCTTCCTTTACTGTATCTCAAAAGTCTCAATGAAAAATAATGATGAACATTTCCTTAGCAATGAGGAGTAATGAAAACAAGGTAACTGCCTGCCTGAAGGACTTTGTATTAATATTGTTAGCTTGTTTTCACATTCCCTATTTGAGAAGCTTCTTTTGCTATTTCCATACAGATTTCTCAAAAAGGAAAGAGAAGCTCTGAGTGGCAGTGAACTTCTCTCTGTCTCCTAAAATATTTTTGGCCCTGGAAAAAGACAGAAAAATAAATTTCGCACATAATAGGGAAATGCTTTATAACAATGGTTCTCAAAGTGTGAGATTATGGGGTTTTAATGGGGTCATCTGGGCCAGAGCTAGACTGGCAGGGAGCCTGGGCAGAAAGCCCCACCCTGAGTCCTGCAATCATGGGGCTCAGACTGAAGCCACAGGGGGGCCATTTAGGGAGGGTGGTGGGGCACCTGCCCACCCTGAGTTTCATACCACAAATTTCAGCTCTGCACATGGCAGGGCTTGGGCTGTCAGCCCTGTGCTGATAGTGGAAGCCTTGTGGTGCATAGGGCTGACAGCCAGAGCCCAAGCTCATCCACAGCAGGACTTCCAGCCTGAGCAACTTAGCTTTGCGCACCCTGTGGCATGGGGCCACAGGCAGTTGCCCTGGTTCCCACCTCTTAACCCCAGCTCTGTACATCACTTCCTCTACTCAGCACCTAGAAAGGAATCAGTGCGTCTTGTAGATAAAGCCAGTTTGAAAAGTTGCGGTAGAAATAATTTTAGCAAGGGACTGTTTTCTGAAAAAAGGTGGAGGAAAGGGGGGTAGTGAATGGGAGTTGATTGCACTTGCAGCAAAAGAAGAGCTCACAACGAGGATCTAAGCAGCAGTAAAAAACCAAGAAACTGAATATACAATCTGAAATATCTGGAATAGGGATTTACTGGGCTGGTTTTGAGGGGGATCCATGGCCACAGTGTGTGGCAAAATTCTGGCAAAGGAGAGCTTAAAACCGTCTAAAATGTGGCACCCACTTGGAGACATGGTGCAGTTCTATTCAAACAAAACCACTTGATTTTTTTTTTCCAGCAAAAGCTGAGAGAGCTACAGGGCCAGAAGAGAGTACTCAGATTGGCAGCTACAACAAATGAGAGCGCCCTTGAGGCATCTTCTGCTGTGTCATACTGGATATGTAAAACTGGGAACCACACTCTACTGGAGAAACTTCTTTTCTGCCATGTGCCAAGGAATGATTTGATTATATAGGGGCAAAGTGCAGTGACTCAACTTGATTCAATTCCCCTGTCTAATGACATTATTGCCAGGTGTATTCACAGTATGGTAAATGATGTGACTGAACAAGTGATCGCCAAAATCAAGCAAAGTTCTTTTTTCCCCCATTCAACTTGGCGAAACAACAGATGTGCCGGGGACTGTTCAGATGCTGACATATGTAAAATTTGAGAACGATGAAAAACACCAAGAGGAATTTCTGTTCTGCCAGCCATTACTACAGCATGCTACATGGGAACAGCTTTTTGCACTTTTCAGTGCTTTTGTCTCTGATTCTGACTTGGAATGGCAGTGCTGTGTAGGAATTTGCAGTGACAGCATTTGTGCAATAACTGGAAAAAACAGTGGGCCAGTCACCTGAGTGCAGGCTGTTGCACCGCAAGCAGTTTGGATGCACTGTTTTATACACAGGCAAGCCCTAGTTGCAACAACAACAAAAAGCCACCCATCCTAAAACAAGTTCATGATGAAGCTGTTCACACAGTCAAGAGCAGCTCAACAAGTGTACATCTGTTTGTGTGGTGAGATGGGAGCTGAGCACCATCAGTTACTTCATCACACAAAAGTTTGGTGGCTGTCTCAGGGAAAGGTTCTCAATTATTTGTTTGAGCTCAGATGAAGATTCCCTGCTGGCCGAAAAGTTTGCAGGTACCAAGTGGCTTGCTTTGCTAGCTTACCTGGAAGACATTTTTGAATGCCTAAATGAGTTAAATACCTCACTTCTCTCACTGACAAAACTGAAAGCTGAATCAAGAAACTTTCCTTATGGTATGTGCATGTGGACACTGGCAGTTTTGAAGGGGTTTTATACTGGATGACTTTTTGGATGAAAATGCCTTGCCAAAGCATGACTTGCAACCCATAATGCAGCCACCTGGAAAGCCTTAAACTGCAGTTTAGGGAGTACTTCCCTGAAAATGATCAGAAAACAGAGGTGTGGATTAGAAATCGCTTTAATGCAGAAGTGCTGTTATGTCACTTATAGTCAAAGAAACATTAATGGACCTTTCCTGTCATGAGACATTGATGCTGAGATTTTCTGAACAACCTCTTGCTAACTTCTGGATTTCTGTGTGAGAAGAATATCCAGAGCTGTCATCTACAGCACTGAAAGTGCTCAGGCCATTTTTGTCCACCTACCTGTGTGTAGCTGGCTTTTCAGCACTGACCTTACTGAAAAACAAATACAGGGCCCGTCTCACTGTTGAAGATGACCTCCGTCTTTATCTCAGCCACACAGAGCTCCGCTTCGAGGATTTGTGTTAATCAATACAGTAACTCCTAACTTAGGGCTTGGTTACACTTGCGAGTTAGAGAGCATTAAAGCAGTCCTGGGTGCCCTAGCTCACTACCTGTCCACACTGGCAAGGCACTTAGAGTACTCTGACTCCATGGCTAGAGCGCTCCTGGTACTCCACCTCGGTGAGAAGATTAACGCTTGCTGCGTCTTGGCTGAAATGCCCGGGCGTCAGTGTGAACGAGATGTTGCATTACTGCGCTCTGATCAGCCTCCGGAAACGTCCCATAATCCCCTTAAGTCAAGTGGCCAACCTTGTCATTGTTTTTGAATCGCTGCAGGAATGCAGATATGCCCTTTGTAAGCGCCATTTCTGACAGCCAGCTGCTTATCTGCTCTGAGACAAAGCAACCATTAGTGTGGAATGCTGTGTATGAGAGAGGGAAGCGGGGGAGAGGGGGTCTGCTCCTGTCTGAATTTACAAGACAGCATGCTGACATGCTCTCAGGACCCCCAAAACCCACTCTCTCTTCCCCCACATACACACAACACACTCCCTGTCACACTCCATCCCCCGCCCCCATTTGAAAAGCACGTTGCAGTCACTTGCATGCTGGGATAGTTGCCCATAATACACCGCTCCCAATGCCGCTGCACATGTGGCCACGCCAGTGCACTTGAAGCTGTCAGTGTGGACAGACTGCAGCACTTTCCCTACTGTGCTCTCCGAAGGCTGGTTTAACTCAAAGCGCTCTACATCTGGAAGTGTAGCCATGCCCTTAAAGTCATCCAGGTTAATGTTGATTCGTTGTTACACTGCTGATCAATTAGGGAACATGCTTGTTTAAAGTTACGCAATGCTCCCTGATAACGTCCTTTGGCAGCCGACTGCTTTGTCCATTGCTTGCAGGAAGAGCAGCCCGTTGCAGCGAGCTGGTGGGGGGCTTGGAACCAGGATGGACCGGCAGCCCCCGCATCAGCTCCCCGCTCCCCTAAGTTCCCTGTGCAGCAGGCTATCAGTTGCCTGCTGGGGGACTGGAGGGGGGAAGAAAGGGGCTAATGTCAGGGTGTCCCCCTCCCCCTTGCTCCTGCACCCCGCTTACCCCATCCCCATAGAGCAAGAAGACACAGGACAGGGCTCAGGACGGAGGGAGCTTCCTGGCAGCAGCTGTGGTCTCAGCTTGCTGATTTAAATACACTGCCTTGTTAAGTTAGAGTGGGTCAGCATACTAAAAGAGGAAATGCGCAACACACACACATACGGTGTGTGTCTCTGTCTGCCATGCTGTCTCCCCTCCCTCCATTCCTGCTGCCTTGTAGAGTGTGAGGCTACATTAACAACAAGTTAACCCTTGAGGGCTCAGCCAATTGCTAGTTCATCAGTTAGCAGTAAGGCATTCACTGGGAAATATCCCACCTCTGACTTAATCACCTCAACCAAGCTTCACAATCATCATTGCTGTGTACAGTATTAAATTGTTTATAAATGCACACAATATAAGTTTTATATATATAAAATATAGTCTTTTGTCTGGCAAAAAAAAAAATTCCCTGGAACCTAAGCCCCCGATTTACATTAATTCTTATGGGGAAATTGGATTCGTTTAACATCGTTTCGCTTAAAGTCACATTTTTCAGGAACATAACTCCAACGTTAAGTGAGGAGCTACTGTACAAGCATACCCCTCCCATAAGGTACATATTTATTTTTTACGGCTGGATATAAAGATTGTCTTGTGAATTTAAACTTTTTTCTAGATATGGTCTTTAATGCATTTTTTTATTTAAAATATTAACTGTTCCAGAGTAACACAGCGCACTGGGGTCCTGCAGTAATTTTTGTTTTCAGAAGAGGGTCGTGGTGCAGTGAAGGTTGAGAACCCCTGCTTTATAGTAACATCAATTGTCTGGAGTTCTGGACGCACATATTAAACTTGATTCTCTGGTTGAGCTGTGCTTGGTGCAAGCACTTAAGGTGATGAGCAAAAGGAAAGTTTAAGGTACTTTTCTTTTTCGCTGATCCTGGGGTCATGTGGGAGTTTGCACCGTATGGCTGCTCTACTATGCACCTGACTGTCTGTGGCACTAATGGACCGTTCTGGCATTCAAGAATAGCTGGAGTGGAGAGACAACCACATTCCCATGGCAAGGCTTTTGGGGAGAGTCTGGCCTAAGGCTTCTATGTCACTGAGGGAATTTTCAGTTGGTCTGACTCACTGGGATTCTGGCCCCTTTACACCAGTGGAATGGTGCAAATAGGCTGCAGAGTGATGGAGAATCAGACCCATTATCTATCTTGATATAGAACTCCCACTCCTCATCTAAATATAAAAAGTAAACAATACCAAGTTAATTTATAACAAAACTGCATTTTCCTACACACCACTTTAAAACACATTTAAATACAACTAAATACAGTGTTCATATCTGAATGCTTTCCCCTCTGAAATCAATGAGAGCGAGATTCTCTGTCAGTTAATCTGATCACAGGGAAATTAGCAACCTCCATAAGTAAAGCTCAGAACCATGTACTTCCACAGATAGCTCTCTAGTAATAGCTATATTTTTAGATTTGACTTGTGTTATAAGCAAATTCACTGTAAATATATATACATATAGCCACAATATTTGATAGAAAATATCTGGAGTTGTCCTTTTAAAGGCTTATAACTTGGATTTCTCCAATTATCACTCATCTGATTTTTATGAAATAATCTCAAATTTTTCTCTATTACCTATTGAAGAAAAATTATACTTAACCTTTCTTAACTACACAGTAAAGAAAATGACATTATTTAATAAAATCAGATCCTCACAGAGAAAATGAGTTTTAGAATTCTTTTGTAGGTTTATATAAAGTATATAACAGCCAATAAACAATTGACTTCAAAGATGGATTGATAGTAATTGCTGATTATTAACTATATCAGAATCTTTCTTGAAAAGGATGCTTTCCTTTAATTGGAGCATTCCACACTGCATGTTTTAACACCTGGAGATGAACTAAATTTAGATCCTGGACCAAGGAGTCAGTTCAGAGATGTTAAATTCCACATCTGATGCTTTGCTAGAATATCTGTACTGCAGCATGACCTGGCAGTGAGTCTTTTTTCCTTTTTCAAGTGCCTGCTGAGGTATGATTACAGCATCATAACTTCAGCATCAATTTTAGAAACTACAAATTTCCTAGTGATTGAAAATCCTGAGATGCTGTAAGAAACTAGCCTCTTCTAATCCTCCAAGGGGACTGATTAGTTATGATCATGTGTTTTCAAATGGCTGTTGACCCAGAGGACTACACACAGCAAATTTCTCAGGAAACCTGGCTTATCCATTTCCCTGTAACAGCCCTAGAACTCCTGCTTCTGTAAAAACTGCATTTGTTTGCTTTAGAAAGTCACAATTTTTTAATTCACTGCAAGAGAATGGTGTATGTGAGGATTATCACTTATTCTGTGTCTATGCTCCTCCAAGCAATATCACTAGAAATGTGGCTCTCTTTCATTTGAACAGGCATGAGAAAATAGTTGATCAATGTTTTAAAACATAGGCCCTTTTCCCTTGGTAGTTCAGTCTCTCAGGCCCAGTCTTTTAGTCTCTATATGTAGGAAGCTCCTACTGAGGTTAATGGGAGTTTTGGGTGTGTAGAGGCATGCCTGGGCATACTTTATTTCTAAGAAAGCACAATGCATTAAGAACTTTTGGGAGCCAAAAGGAAAACACAACCCATCCTGGGACTCTTAATAATTTGTGCAACAGTCACCTTGCTTTCTTGTGCTAGAATTTAGTGACTGTGCCAAAGTAGTTTCATTGCTGCAGTTTATTTTAAACAGATTTGTTTCAAGTCAGTCAGTGAAACTGAAGTATTCCATCTCCCAACAGTAGGTGTCACTATAACTATCAAAAACAACTGCAAAGGGTTAGTGGACAGGGAATAGTGCATTAGAATAATTTTGCAAGTCACACTTTTTAAAAATATAGCAAATGTTACTTACAGTGTATCATTTTTCAAGTGTGAATCTGGAACCTTTTATTAACCACTAAAGTTGATGTCTAATATGAGGGAAGGCAGTTAATCAGCTGCAGGTTATCCTGACATTTCTCTTTCCCTGAATGCCCAAGCTCAAATACACTGCTATTTATTTTCTTTTCCTTTCATCAGGTCTCCCAGCTTCAGTCTGTGGCTTACTACCTGCTCTAAGTCCTCATGAGCTAGCCAAGTTCAGTAAGTTGTACATAGTGAGAACAACAGGAAGCACTGCTATTTTGTAACATTTTACCCCACTTACCTCATCTTTCCTGCCTATCATGGATCTATCATCATTGTACAACACTGCCCTTCACGCAGGAGTGGTCCCATACTTCATATCAGTATCATACCACAAAGGCTTCTTCCAACCTACAGATCGAAGTAGCATCTCTTTAGAAAGCTACTTCCAGTCACTTGAGCCAACCTCAGATACTAACTTCAGTGAAGCTAATTTAGCTTTGACAAGGAATAGGGATAGGATCTCTCTCTAATTGCGGGCATGCATGAGCAAGATGGGTAGCTATTTAGGGACATGACTAGGAATCCTGCTAATATACAAACTCTTGGCCCCCTTCACTCATATCACTCCTTTAAAATGGCACTATATCATCACATTTTAATAAGAACGGGTGCCAAACAGATGAGTTTGGATGAGAAATCAGCATAATATCTCAAGTGTCATATCTCCTGCCAAAACCCCTCTGTGTGACAGCTGTGCCACATTACAAGTAAAAAGAGTTATGAGGCAGAGTAGGATTAAGGAAGTATTGCTGAGATCCAGGTCCTATTGTCAGAGAGAGTCCCAATACAGATATAATTTAGCAAGCTGCTTATGGCTGGCTGGATGGCTGTTGCCTGGGAAGGAACCTAGGTCCATGTTGTCCTGATCAATCCCTCATTTCATGTCATGCTATGACCTGGGAGAAGGACTGGCAGAAGTTGGGAGATGTGTCCGGACTGTTTGGTGCAGTTTATTCGCTGATGGGATAAATTTTGGTGAATGGGAGCCCAAAATAGTCTTAGATACCACTATTCAACTGAGCAAAGTAGGTAACACCTGAATGTGAAAGAAAACCTAAATAACTGGAGAAAGAAAAGACCAATGGCTGTCAGACATTTGTGGCTGATGACTAGAAAAGCTATTCTATAGCAGGCATGTGGGAAATCCAGTAAGATCACTTGGAGTGTCAAAACCTGTTACATAACAAAACTGCCTATGGCATGTGACAGCATCAGGAGACACATTTAATCACAAAAGAGTCAACAAGATGGAACTCGAAATGTTAAGCAGCAGTCAAATACAGAGTTATCCGTCATTCCAGTAAGTGATGGACTATCCCAGGGGTCTCAAACACGCGGCCCGTGAGTTATTTTCTGCAGCCCGCCAGCTCCCCGTGCCCCTCCGCCCCCAGCATTTACCTAGAGCAGCTCCGGCCAGCCCAGTGCGCACCGGGGGCAAGGGCAGGCTCCCTGCCCGCCTGCCTGCACTGCCCCCGTGCTGCTCCGGGAAGCGGCTGGGACTTGGTGGGGGGGGGCACAAGGGACTGTGTGTAGCCCTGGCCGCTCCTCCAGGTCCCCCAGTGCGCACCAGGCTGGAGCCTGCCCCCCGAGCCCCTCCTGTACCCCAACCCCCTGCCGCACCCCACACCCCTCCTGCACCCTGACCCCCTGCCCTGAGCCCCCTGCTGCATCCCTCCTGCACCCCGACCCCCTGCCCTGAGCCCCTGCCGCACCCTGCACCCCTCCTGCACCCCCTGGGGACAGGGAGGGGGTGGAGTTGGGGTGGGGATTTCAGGAAAGGGGTTGGAATGGTGGCAGGGAAGAGGTGGGGCAGGGGCAGGGCCTCATGGAAGGGGTGGACTGGGGGCAGGGCCGGGGCAGCGGTGGGGAGGGGGGGTCAGTGATACGGCCCTTGGGCCAATGTACTAGTCCTCATGGGGCCCCTGTGGTCATTTGAGTTTGAGACCCCTGGACTATCCAATGCCCTTTCACAAGGAACAAAAGCAAAGAGGGGAAATATTTTGCTCAATCATGAAAAAAACCCAATTGATGATAATAAGAACATAGGAAACAGGATTATCCCAAAGTTCTGACTATGGCTGGTGTAGACTGATCAATTAAGTTTCATGAACAAAAGCTGGCTGTGATGGTTTCAGCAGTAGAGCTAAGTGAAAGACAGAAGTTTTGTTTCATGATGGATTTAGAGATTTTCAACTTTGCATTTGTTCCAAATTGGAGCAAAGATTTATTTAAAAAAAATTAAATTCTCTTCAAAGGAAAATTCCATTTTTTTCATTTCTAGCCCTTCAAAACATTTCATTTTAATTTTGTATTATATACTAATGATTCAAAATAAAAAAAATCAAAACAAAAGATGCAAATGTTTTGTTCTGAAAATATCAGCACAGGATTTTTTGATACCGTTGGAACTTTTCTGTTGGAATTTTTGGGACTTTTTTTCCAAATACAATTCTGGTGAAATTGACCCAATTTCAAGAAACATTTTGATGTAACCACCCATTCTGATGGAATATGATTCCATCAAAGTTTCTCCAACCAGTGCTAGTCAGCAGTCGATACCAAGTGCCAATGCCATTGTTTTGCTGGCACTTGATGTACGATTACTTAAATGGTACAGGAAATATGGAGGTAGAGGGAACATTGATTTCACACTCTGATGTATTTTACCCCTAGACCTCAAGCACAGCAAGTTTTGTATGGAGTTGGGATGCTGAATGAAGCCAATAGAGAGTTTGTGATCAGAAACTGTGGCTCTCAAAATTTTTGCCGGACATAGTTAGACCATCACTTTTTCTACAACATGGAAAAAAGAGAATACTCTTACAAAGTACCCCTCCCCTTTTCTTTTTGAAGGTTCATTTTTTCTACCTGGTAAGAATTTTTTCATAATTTCACGCCCCCAAACTTCATGGTTTACTTGGTCTATTACTCTCAGGACTTGATATGGTTCTGCTTCCTGTGATACCCATTTTTGAGTTTTTATTCCTCCCTACTGCTGCTTTGAAGTGTTAGATAACATTCGAAGCATTGCACGTTGCTGCTGGTTTTTAAACTTTTCATTCAACTGCAGTACATAACCCTGTTTCTTCTAAATAATTTTTCAGTGAATGGTTATATTCGAAAACCAGCTTTTTGCTTTTAATCAGGGCGAAATGCCAGCCTTTTTTCTAAAGCAGCTAGTAAGTGCGGTCCAAAAGGTTGGATGATTTTGTTTCAGTTTATTTCTTTTCCTCATAGGGATTTAGGTGCATAACTTGAATTAGAGGAATCTGAATTATTGTCTATTTCCAGCATGCATAAATAGGAGAATAGATACCTGTATTTTTGTTTTCATGCCCCTTTTCTCAGGATTGCACCCTTGGGGCCATATCCTGTCTACAATCTGTGCACGTGGCTCTCAGTAACATCAAGCAAATAGGAGTAGATGGCCTATAAAGTTGTATCGTAATGGTGGTTAAGCATCTTACACGGGCAATTATGCCAGTGTTGAGCTAGGAGTTAGCTAGAAATATACAGACACAACTGCTCATGTTCTGCCTTCACTGTCTATATCCTGGCAATCCCACACAAATCAAAGTGGTTGTATGCCTATCAAGGAATCTGGATTTCAAGCAGAGAACATAGCTCAAAATCTGAAATTTTCCTACACAGTGCTTAAAACCTATTATTACACCCACCAAGTTCACAAAGACTTGGTCTGAAGTTTAACCTTAAAAAAAGGCTGACCTCACTAGCCAGGGTGTATTTGTATGGGTCTGTAGGCAATGGGAATACCCAGCCCTCCCCCCACCTCACTGCTGGGTGCAGGAAGTGGGTCCAATGTCTATAACCCAAACTGGCTGCCATAGGCCAAGAGCACAATGATGCACCATGAGTGGGTACGCTTCCATCACGTCTCACACGATGTATAGTTCCCCTTATCTCATCTCTCCTACCTCCTACGTGAAGGAGGAGAACAGTTTGCGGCTTTGGCTTCCAGCCCGAATCCCTGGGCAGGGATTCGTGTAAAGCGTTATTGCCCTCATGCCTTCCAGGTTTGTAGTACTGGGGACATTGGTTTCCAGCTGAAATCTGCACTGATACAGTCCTGCTGGGTAGTTTGGGGAGTGATTCCTCATTGGTTAAGGGTTTTCAATAAAGTTGTGATCTTCAAGTTGCACGACACTATGGCATACTTCTCTTATTGTATCCGTGTCTACATCAAAATTCTTGAAGAAATTGCTTTATGAAAACATCCGCCCTATTCACAACACAACAACAATCCAAAATCCCCAACCCTGTCATTTCAATTATTTTCTACATATTTGGGGAAAAATTCTCTCCAGTTTGCACTGTGGATCTCCTACCCTTCACATGATCTCTAATGGAAATCCCATGCATGGAAATAGAGTGGAGAACATGCAACAAAGATGGGGCCACAGTTCGGGCGCCAGTTCCCCCCCTTTTTAGGGTGCTTCCACCACACTTGATAGCACTTAATTTTATTGTAGGGGGCCAAGTTCTGCCCTGGAATGTAAACACACCATTCTCATGCTGAGTTATTTATGTGCATATGGGGGCAGAGTTTAACCCATACTTGCAATTAAATGTTTTTATCTTTCCATCAAATTATAGACATAGATTTGTTTCACATTTGGGTCCCAAATGAATGACAAACTTTGGCTAGCACTATTTTTCCCCCTCAAATATATGGACCAGAATTATAATTATAATGATGTATAGAGCCTTGTTGTACAAAACTACTCACAGATATTTGCTGTGCCCTTAGGAATAGGCAGATATGAGCCAGGACTCCAAGGTCGACCCTGATAATTCTTCTTGCATTTCCCGCAGTCTGGGCCTGTAGTATTGTGCTCACATTCACAAAACAATTTTTTGTTTTCTTCTTTACAGCCAGTGGCATGAAGGTTACACTTGCACCTATCAGAGAAAAGGTAGGGTGTTATGTCAGACTACTGAGATCCTACTAAAATACTCCTTATGGCAGGGATGGCCAACCTGAGCCTGAGAAGGAGCCAGTATTTATCAATGTACATTGCCAAAGAGCCACAGTAATACGTCAGCAGCCCACCATCAGCTCCGCCCCCACTCCCAGCGCCTCCCACCCACCAGCAGCCCTGCAGATCAGCATCTCCCCCCTCCCTCCCGATCAACTGTTTCGTGACATGCAGGAGGCTCTGTGGGGGAGCGAGGAGGAGCGAGGGCACGGCAGGCTGAGGGGAGGGGGCTAGAAGGGGTGGAGTGGGGGCAGGGCCTGTGGCAGAGCTAGGGGTTGAGCAGTGAGCACCCCCCGCACATTGGAAAGTTGGCGCCTGTAGCTCCAGTCCCGGAGTCTATGCCTGTACAAGGAGCCGCATATTCACTTCTGAAGAGCCGCATGTGCCTCCGGAGCCACAGGTTGGCCACCCCTGCCTTATGGCAACCAATATATTTCTCTCTAACTTTGCGGTGTTATTGTTTTAACATGTCTCCAAAGAAATCTATCCAGCTTAAATTGGTTTCATGCATAAATGCCACATTGTGGTATCCTGCTGTTCGGCAGCATTTTGACAATAACAGCTTCACCTGAACTCCAAGGAGCTGATCTCCTCTTATTTACACCAGTTTTACACTGGTGTAGTTCCACTGAAATCAATGGAGTTACTTCTAATTTTCACTGATCTGTCACCCTGCAAAGAGTTCAGTGGGACTAGTCACAGGGATAAAATTAGTCATGTGCTTCCTTCTTGGCAGGGTCTGGCCCAAAGTGAGATCAGCATCACATCCCAAGCTCAGGTTTCCCGTTAAATGTACTCGACGACACCCCACTCTTTCTTAACAAGGAACAGTTATACAGTAAATGCACACACTTTTTAGGTGTATTTTATTATACATACAACCAATAAAATAGTGCTTTAAAGATACCAGAGATGCCAGAAAAAATGTTCTCAGAAAGCTAGTGTGAATTCCTTGCCTAGGTTCCGAAACACAGATTCAGAGGATGATAAATTAGTAATTAGAAGGTCTCCAGGAAATAAGCCCAATTACTCTGAAAGAAAACGTTTACACAAAACAAGAAGTACTGCATTACGTACATTTGGAAAACTTTTGCTAAGGTCCTGCTTTTTTGGCTGTGGATAAGATATAGATATATAGTAGGTACCAACGGATATGCAATATCCACAAAAATATGTTACCCACATCACATTTGAATGTAAAATTGCAGAAGCCAACTTATTTGCTGAAGAGGCAGGTTATTACTTTGTATTGTACCAAGCACTGCCCAATTGCTCTGAAAGGACAATTAATCTGACACCTTAATTTGACAAAATTATAGCACCTGAAGGGAAGAAAAAATAATTTGGTAAAAGTGTTTTTTTTTCAAAATAGGAAACAAAATAACCGCAATTCTTATCAAAACCATTACATGAATCAGAATTTGAATGTACATTGTTTTTAAAATAGTTGGGGTATTTTCAGGAATGGAAAAAGCTAGGTTCAGAGACACTAAGGCATCGTTATTTCTTTCCAGTAGTTGTCAGAAATGGGTAAAATATCCTTGTTATTGGCCCTGGAAAGGAAACTAGTATTTAGCAACTCTGGTTCTTTGTTTTCCTAATGATTATAAATCCAGTGATTTAAAAGGTTCTCATGTGGGCATTTGTTACCTGTTCCATACAGTGCCCAGTAATTAGAGCAAAGCAGCACATGGAATAGCCAAGATTTTTAGCAAGTGCAAATGAACAGCTGCCAAGCTAACTTCCATTTAAAAGGAATATGACCTGAAGCAAGTGGCCATACACACACATATCCCCAGGGTAAAACAAACTTGCAGTTGCCTTAAGTGGCAGCTGGAGAAAAGCCACTAGAATTTGCAATACAGAAGATGCTGTATGCATTCTACTCACTGTTAGAAAGGAGACATGAATTGCTTGTTATTTAAACAATGCTCACTCTAGCTGGAAATATAATCAACACCTTTTAAATTAAAATTTGCAAAAAAATCTTTTTTAAACATGACTGAAAAAAAAAAAAGAGAGAGACTCTGTTAAGCAAACAGAATTTAATTAGGTATGAGCTGTGTCCTGCATATACATACTGCAGTGAATTACTTGTAGTGCTAATTTGCTTAAAGGACCTTTTTTCATACAACATTAGCACCTTTCTTTGATGGTGTGCTCTATATATGTACTACATCCAAAATTGCTATGTTAAAGGAATGTTTAGGTTACAAAGTCAAGCATTCAAGAGATAGGAAATGCTGTGTAGCCTTAATTTAGCCCTTTGCATATAAGCATTACGATGGAGTCTTTAATGACATACTATTACTCCACAAAATTCCTGCCTCTTTCAGTGAATGAGCAGTTATTAAATATTTTTTATTCATCTCATTCAGTGTATGGCCCCAGGGCTTATTTAATGCACACCATCCAGCCCCTGTAGTGAATACAAAATTATGCATTTCCTCATGGACAGTTCTGTGGTGCTCTTTCCATAGTATCTGAGTGCTTCACAGACACTAATGAATTTACCTTCATGACATTTCTCTGAGATAAAGAAGTATTATTATCATCCCCATTTCACAGATGGGGAACTGAAGCACAGAAATATTAAGGCCAAAATTGTCAAAAGTGTCCACTAATTGCTGGGTAGCCAATCTGAGCCTACCTATGAACTGATTTTTTAGAGTACTTAGCATTTTTATAGCACTTACATGTTCATGGCACAGCTCCAACTGACTTTAGTTACAGTTGTGAGTGCTCAGCACTTCTGCAAATCTGGCCTTAGGTATCTCACACTGGGTACCCAGGCAATAAGGAACACACAAGTATGGGGCAACTTTGAACATTTTAATTTAAGTGACTAGCCCAGCACACACAGGAACTCTGGCAGAGGCAAGGATAGTGTGGCATTCAACTGCCCTAACCATAAGACCATCTTTTCTCTTCCTGCAATTCCCTACCGCAGTGTTTCCCAAACTTGGGACGCCGCTTGTTCAGGGCAAGCCCCTAGCGGGCCGGGCTGGTTTGTTTACCTGCCGCGTCTGCAGTGGGAGCCGCGATCGGCCGAACCTGCGGACGCGGCAGGTAAACAAACTGGCCCTGCCCGCCAGGGGCTTTCCCTGAACAAGCGGCGTCCCAAGTTTGGGAAACACTGCCCTACCTCTTTCACTGCACATCTTACAACTCCAGCCCACCACCTCCTTTTCTGACAAGCCTCCAGCTCTTACCAACTCCCTCATGCACAGTGTTGGACAACCTTAACTATACGTGATATTACAATCTCTGCCATATATAGGTGCCAGATACAAAACTGCTGTAAATTGTCAATGGAACTATGCAGATTTACACCAGCTGAGAATCTGTCCAGTGCATGTGTTTGAAACCCTGGTGGTATAATCACCCACAAAATAACAATATAATAATGTAGCACCTACATATGAAAGAAAATCTCAGACAAGCACCAAATGATTAGAGGAAAAGGAAAAGAGAAGAGTAAAAAATAGGAAGAGAGAGTAAAATTCTAGGATCAGTAATTCTAACTGGATTACAGAAGCAGCAACAAATTTGAATGTTGAATGACTGGAAATTAAAATTGTCTCAAGAGCGCTGAGGGGGCTGAGTGAATATATGGGGGCAGAGCGGAGACAGACATAAAGACCTGTGATTCAGATAACATTGATAATTAAACATAAAGCGTAGGCAATGCTGAGGAATCCTGAAAACCACAGTTATTCAGACATAACTGTCTACAGTTCCCTTGAAGAAGACTGCAGGGAACAAGAAGTGGCTAATGTGACTTCATGAAGGATTACTTAAAGATCAGAAATAAAAACAACAACAACTGGTATTATCAAAGCAAGAGTCAAAAAGATGAATACTTAGAAACAGTTAAGGCTTGCAGGAAAAGGAGAAAGGCTGCAAAAAAAAAAAAAGAATTAAAAAAAAAAGAGAGAGATGAGTTAGTGCTCAGAGGATAGCCCAAGTGAAACACAGGAACAACTATCACATGAAAAAGATCACCACCTCATCTAGAGAATAAAGGAATCATGACTGCAATAAGCAGCAATATGTTTATAAAGGATAAATCATGTCAGAAAAAACTGACTGCTTTTTCCTGACCATAAATATGAAGGGGATGCAGCAAGCATAGCATATTTGGATTGTAGAAAATACTTTCTGGTACACTTTCACGTGATTGGAAAACTAGCTGAAAAACTACCAGAAACAAAAGATAAAGGGCTTGTCTACCCAGCCCCACATTGTGAACTACTGGGGTGTGAACTGCGGCTGCACTAAACTTTTGCGCTATAACTGCCCTGTGTAGACTCTGCTAGCAAGAACTACAAGATATTTTGTTTGCATTAATGTAGTCCTGTTTGAAACTGGACTACGTTATCACAGATTAGGTATCTTTGAGTTTGTGCTAACAGGATCTACACAGGACTTTACAACACAACGCTTTTGTGCTGCACTGCAGGTCACAGCCCTGTAATCCATGCTGTTGGGCCACACAGACAAACCCAAAGACTAATGGCATTGTATTGCTCTGCGGAAGGATCTTTAATGAAGTACTATTGCAGGGATAATGTCAGTGTTGAGTCTGATCTTCTGGAACACCATTGTTAATAATCTAGAAATGGGACAAAACTGTGTGCTAATGAAATCTGAAGAGGATACTAATTTGGGAGTAGTGAATATCAATGAAATCATACAACCTGGCCCAGAGAGGAGAACCACTGGCAGAAAAATAATAAATTGTGAGTCAGATAATCTGAAAAACATAAATTCTGATTTATGCCAGTGTCACTCCATTGATTTCAGTGGAGTTACTCTTGGTTAACAACTAATGTGAGAAACAGGCCCTTACTCAATGAGAGGGTGAAACCTAGATAGCAATAATACTAAGAGACCAAAATGTAATAGTGGACAGCACATTAGACATGAGTTTTCAATATATTATGCTTACCAAAAAAAAAAAAAAGGCCAGTAAAGTTGTGTGCTGTACACAGAGAAACATCACATTCTGGAGAAGTGGTGTATATTCTCTTTCTATATTGCTCTAGTGAGACTGCACTTGGAATCTTGCAGTTAGTTCTGGGCATTTCATAATGCATGCATTGATAAACTACCGGGAATTCACAGAAGAGCAATAGGAAAGACTAGAGTGCTGGAAGGAGAGAAGGGAGGGTGAAAGTGTTTCTCAGACCTATTCTTCATGATTATTTGTACAGATATAGTTGACAGAATGTGTAAAGACATGTAATAGAAACTGGAAAGTCTTTTCCCATCCTGTTTACAAAGCAAGTGTTAGATGATTATAATAAAATTTTACGTCTAGAGTTTTTTTAAGTCCAAAGAAATCCAAAGTGCTTCACAAACTTTTGTATATTCACATAACTTTTTATATACAGAAATCCAGCTATCTCTGGCACACCATGCAATAATGTGTTTGGGTGTGTTGGGGAGAGGGGCAGAGCGAACAAACAGAGGAGCTATCAGAATGTAGGTAAAATGCTGCAAATGGAAGAGGATATATCCAGTAACCTTGTCAGTACACTGTACACCATGTAAGAATAAAGCAGATGTTAAAGGCAAAACATAAATCTCATACTGCATATATTTAAAATAAGAGGTTATGGCACGGTTTAATGCTTTCCCACATCTTCATAACCCTTCAAATAAGCTATTGACCGCTCCACCAGCAATTAGAAGAAAAAGGGGGAGAGAGAAGCCCCACACTGGCTGTCTGCCCAAAGGGAGTGGTTTCATCTGTCTGTTACATCTGATGACAAAGCAGTTTTCCATGCTCTCTTTTTATCGGTCATTATGGCAGCCACCTTGTCAGAGCTGAGCCTGTGAAAGTGAATACCAACTCTCCACAATGTTTGTCTATATTTGGAAACTTACATCCGGATGTTTCTACAGCTCAGCTGATTTTCATCTTTCCAATCCAACCTGTGAGAATGTTTACTGCCTAAATGTCGTTTTAGGGCATACACAAGAATACAATTCTTTTCAATGTGCAGATTTAATTCTGAATAGCCAGAGATTGATATCACTGTCCAACACTATAAACTCCACTCTAATTGTGTAGGAGAACAAATTTGTTTTTCTGACCACTCATCTTTGACAGACTCATTATTTTGTCATAAAGCAATTTCAAACAAATGATATTTTTGGCAGTTATATAAGGTATAGGAAGCATTCTGGTGCATTCAAGGAATAGCGCTGCTTTAGTGGGAGAACGAAGCCTTGGCATCCTGAATTTCTCACAAATTCTATTTACATATAGACAACTGACATTAAAATGCTGTAAATATCACTGAGGTAATTGCTAACAGCATGCTGATTCACTTGCATGTAAGTGCCAACCAGCAGACTGGAGGTCACATGAGGGGATCATTCATGTCAACAAAAGAGAGAGAGGCTCTTTGATACATTTTTAATGACAAGCCATATGTTCCTCACTTAAACACATTTTTGGATCCTTCTATGTCATTGCCAAAGTTTAACAAATCAACTTAAAAACAACTTGCTGTGCAAAATGAAGCATGCATAAAATGGATCTGCATCAGCCAGTTCTTCACCCCATGTATTCTGTCAACCAGCCTTGAACTTGAACAGGATTCTGTATAGAGCCGTTCTAATGCTACAACTCCAACCATGACAGAGACACTCCTTAACCCAGTTTCCACACAATTCCTTTATGTAGTATAGACAGGATATAAACAATATCCTACTATGCTAAAGCTTTGAAGGCATTGTCTACATTAGGGAATTTTTACCAAAATGACTGGTTAGCAGCAGTGTGAGTCGTCATGTAGGCAACTCTCCAGCTCCAGCAGTCATTTACAGCACCTTGTTGGTTACACTTGCTCTGAAAAGGGTGAACCGACACCATGCTGAAGATGGCTGCCAGAGTCTGAGAGCCATTTATATGAATGCTGCCAAGGCTGCAAACAATGGGGCAATTTCAACAGTGTTAGCAACACTGGGCTTTTTGTTTCTGTACAACAGTCTCTAATGTAGATGAGACTGGAAATTCACATTGTAATGACGTAACAAGTTTCCCCCTGTCATGGATGAAGATGGAGTGTAGATGGGCTATCATTTTAGAGGAACACTGTCAATATTTTTTTTTTAAAAAAGCTCAAAGTAGTTTCAGATAAACACCTGCCCCTGAACTCTCTGCTATTTTACAATTACAGTTTTTTAAAAATTTTGTTTTATATTTTCTTCTCCTCCGTTGTGTTGTGTGGAAAACTCAGGCTAACAACAATGGAAAGGAATGGTTACTTACCTTACAGTAATTGGAGTTCTTTGAGACTTGTGGTCCTTATCTGCATTCCATTGTAGGTATGCATATGTTCCATGCACCTGAGACTGTAAGATTCTTGCTAGCAGCATTTGTTGATCTGTGCCTGCGCCTCTCTCCTACTAGCTAGGTCATAAGGGACAACATGGACCAATCACCTCTCCAGTGTCATTCTACTGCGAATTAACCTAGGATGAAACTCTGCAGCAGAGGAGTTAGAGGGCGGGTAGCAGAATACAGATAGGCACTACATGTCCTGAAGAACTCTAATTACTGTAAGGTTAGTAACCCCCATTTCTTCTTTGAGTGATGGCCCTTATGAGTCTCACTGTGGGTGACTCACAAGCAGTATTTATTGAGGAAGAGGGTGCAGAGACCCCTGCTGTACCACTGAATGGAGGACTGCTCTGCCAAAGGCTGCAGCAGCTGTAGAAGCTCGCACCAGGGCATAATGTCTCATGAAAGTGTGAACAGAGCCCTGTGTTAAAGAGTTTCCAGGAGAGGGACTTCTTAAAGAGAGGCTACTGATGCAGAGTGGGATCTAGATGAATGGGCCCTCAGCCCTTCTGGGGGAGGGGTTGCTGTTAACTCGTAAAAGAGCAGGATGCAACCTGAAATCCATTTAAACAGTCTTTGGGATGAGATTGCTTCATCCCTGCTCTGCGAAGGATATATATAATCTAGGTGATTTCCTAAAAGATGTAGTCTCTGTAAGTAGAATGCCAATTCTTGAACGACATCCGGAGAATGAAGCTTCTTATTCTCAGTATAGGCCTGTAGTTTTGGGAAGATGACAGACAAGTGAATAGTCTGATTTACATGGAGTCCCAAGATCACACTGCGGGGTGAATTTTGGGTGTAATCTCAGGGAGACTTTGTCTCTATGGAAGACCATGTAAGGTGGACCAGCTATAAGAACTCCCAGCCCACCTACTCTTCTGGCTAACGTGCTGGTCACCAGAAAGGGAATTTTCATCAATAGGTTGGCTAAAGAATGTATGGCTAAGGTCGCAAGCAGAGTCTTCATTAACGCTGATAGGACTAGACTGTGGTCCGAAGTCAGGGTAAGTTTCAGTACTGGGGAAAGGGTTCTAATGATACTCTTTAGAAAATGGACTGTCACAGGATGGGTGAAGATAGAATGGTTGTCAACTGGAGGGTGACTGGCACCGATAGCTATTAAATGCACCCATATGGAACTAAGTTAAACCTGAAATCTTTAAGGAGAGGAGATATTTCAAGATGACAGGAATGTTGGAATCCTCTGGTATTATCCAACAATGTTGACATCAGATAGAAAAATTTTTCTACTTTACTGCAGTACTTTCTTGTGGATGCTTTCTTACTGTTATTAAGGATGAATTGAACTGCTCCTGAGCATGTCCTTCATAGATTCATCACCCTTTCAAATACCAGGCTGTTAGGTAGAGGGATGCCAGATTGGGATGCCTGATTTTTCCTTTGTCCTGGGTCAGTAGGTCCAAGAAGAGTTGCATACAGATGCTTGGATGGATGTATCCAAAGATTGACCGCTTCTATACAAAAAGGGGTGGATCTTGCTCCCCTTTGTTTTTTGATGTAGGACACCATTGTCTGACTTGACTTGGACCTGCAGGATTCGAATGAATGGTGGGAATCATTTGCTGGCCTTATGGACTGCTTGCAGTTCCAGGAATTTTAGGTAGATCCAAGACTCTTGAGAAGTCCATGTCTGCTTTGCTACATGCTCATCTTGATGGGTGCTCCACCTTAGCAAGGAAGTGTCAGTTATCAGTCTCTTCTTGGGTAGTGAAGGAACAAAGGGGACCCCCAACTTGCACCTCTTTTCCCTGTTCTCCCACCGTTAGAGGAAACCTTGCACTCTGTGAGGGAGCAAGACTAGTTTATCTGCACTCTGTCTGCTAGGCATATATACTCTCCATAGCTAAGCCTATAGACAATAAAGGCAAAGTATTGCAAAGAGTGTCACATAGGTACAGGAAGCCGTGTGACCCAAAAAGATCAGACATGAGTGGACTGAGATCTGTGGGCTTACCCAGCTCTGAGTAGCGAGCTCCTTCATGGATTGGAACCTGTCCTAAGGAAGGTATGCCTTGGCCTTGATAGTGTCCAGGGTTCCCCGATACACTGTACAGGCAGAGTCCCAATGAGCACAGAAGATTGAGCAGTGACAGAGTTGATGTCTACACCTCCTGATGAGATTTTCCAGTCAGTAACCAGTCATGATGGAAGGGGAAAACTGATGTGTCCTGGCAGTGGAAGTGGGCTGCCATAGTTGGTAACACTTTTATGAAAAACCTTGGTGCTGCTGTATCCATAGTGGTCCTGACTGTCAGTGAATCTCAGGAATCTTCTGTGTGATGAATGCCCATGTGGAGTAGGCATTCTTCAGATTGATAGCTGTGAACTAATCACTCTTGTTCAATGAGGGAATTATTGAGGTCAGGGTGACCTCTTGAATTTTAATCATCAGATAAAACATTCAGTGGCCTGAGATGTAAAATAGGTCTTCATCCTCCATTCTTTTGGGGGATGAGAAAGTATTTCAAGTAAAATTCTTTCCCCCTGTGTTGAGGAATATCGGTTCTATCACTCCCATATGGAACAGGGAGACTACTTCTTGATGGAACCTCCTCTCATCAGAGAGATCTTTCAAGAGAAAGAGGGGTTGGGAGGGGAAAGAGAGAGAAATTCTGTGGCGTAGCCAATATAAGTGATCTCCACAACCTCTTTGTTGATATGAGATGCCAAGTTTGGGATAAATGAGCTAGGCAGCCACCAAATTAGGTACTGGGTTTCTGAACAGAGGGATGTGGTAGGGGGATATATTTGCAGCTCTTGAAGGTCCCATCAACAGTGTTTTCTAATGGAAATCTGGGATTGGAAGGAGGGCGAAGGGAGACGTCCTGCTTGTCATGCTGCACCCTGTGTAGTTTCCTGGGTGGCTCATAACCCTTTTGATGATAAAAAGTTTGAAGGGCTGGTTGCCGCTTGTTGGGTTGAGATCTGTTGTATTTCCTCAGTGGCACTGGAGTGTAGATATCCATTGAGCATAGGGTTGCCCTTGAGTTCTTTAGCGAATATAATGACTCATCTGACTTTTCACTGAACAACCTGTTTCCCTCAAAGGGCAGATCCTTCACCGTGGATTAGACTTCTTTGGGAACTCCGGAGGATTGAAACCACGATACCTGATGCATGACTATAGATGTCACCATCAAGCAGGAGGCTGTATCTACTGCACGTACTGAGGCCTGGATGGACGATCTAGCAAGCAATTTACCCTCCTCGATGAGTACTTTGAAATGCAGGCTATCCTCCTGTGAGTTCTGCCAATTTAGTATAATTAATAAAAGCATTCTTCGACATTACTGCCTGATAGTTTGCTATGCAGAACTGTAAGCTGGTTGAAATAAAAATCTTTATCCAGAAGAGATCTAAGCATTTAGCTTCCTTATTGTAAGAGGGTGGATATAGGCTGATATTGTCTGCCTCTTTCAATGACTGAATTACTAATGAATCTGGAGCAGCGTGTGTAAATAAAAATTTTACTCCTTTCGCTGGTACAAAGTATTTATCCATTCTTTTCAGAGTGGGGGTGCACATGGCTGGGGTGTGCCAGACCTTCTTGGCCAGTTCTAAGATGGCCTCATTAATAGAAAATGCCACTTGGCTGGGTCTGGCACTTTAGAGAATGTACAGGAGTTTGAGGAGTGTCCTGCACTTCCTCCAGAGGGATTTGGAGGATCTGTGATCCTCCTTAGCAGGTCCTGAAATTGCCTATAGTCATCAAGTGGTAAAGATGGTCTCACAACTCCTTAACATGGTGTGAAGGTATCGTCAATGAAGGAGGTGTGTGCTTCCATTTTTTTCTCACTAGTACTGGGATGGTCCTGCTCCTGTGGTTAATGATGGTTTCAGGGTGCTTTTACTTGTTGGACCTGGGAAGTCGGCACCATGTTCTTCTGAGCTCCTGATACTCCCATAACTTGAGTGTGCAGTCTCACTCAACTTGGAAGTTATCGCAGAAGAAGTCCTCTTCTTGGAGGAGGACATGGAAGGGGATTTCTCTTGCTTCTTGTGAGAGTGTTTCCTACTTTCCTCATGTCCCTGTTTGGAGAGCTCCTTAGCTCTGCTCTTATCAGCCCCAGAACTGGAGATCACTGTGCTCAAAGTTTTTGAGCACCTCTGCCTGTTGTATGGGGGAGTTGGGGCGCTCATGGGGCATGGTCAGATTGGGGCCTCATTGGTTGATTTATCAAGTGTCTCTGAAGTTTAGACTGATTGGCTTGACAGGATCAGCTTGGGAAGGATTGGCAAATAGTGCACTTCGAGGGGACATGAGCTACTCCAAAGTAGTAGAGGCACTTGAGGTGGTCATCATAGAATCATAGAATATCAGGGTTGGAAGGGACCCCAGAAGGTCATCTAGTCCAACCCCCTGCTCGAAGCAGGACCAATTCCCAGTTAAATCATCCCAGCCAGGGCTTTGTCAAGCCTGACCTTAAAAACCTCTAAGGAAGGAGATTCTACCACCTCCCTAGGTAACGCATTCCAGTGTTTCACCACCCTCTTAGTGAAAAAGTTTTTCCTAATATCCAATCTAAACCTCCCCCATTGCAACTTGAGACCATTACTCCTCGTTCTGTCATCTGCTACCATTGAGAACAGTCTAGAGCCATCCTCTTTGGAACCCCCTTTCAGGTAGTTGAAAGCAGCTATCAAATCCCCCCTCATTCTTCTCTTCTGCAGACTAAACAATCCCAGCTCCCTCAGCCTCTCCTCATAAGTCATGTGCTCTAGACCCCTAATCATTTTTGTTGCCCTTCGCTGGACTCTCTCCAATTTATCCACATCCTTCTTGTAGTGTGGGGCCCAAAACTGGACACAGTACTCCAGATGAGGCCTCACCAGTGTCGAATAGACGGGAACGATCACGTCCCTCGATCTGCTCGCTATGCCCCTACTTATACATCCCAAAATGCCATTGGCCTTCTTGGCAACAAGGGCACACTGTTGACTCATATCCAGCTTCTCGTCCACTGTCACCCCTAGGTCCTTTTCTGCAGAACTGCTGCCTAGCCATTCGGTCCCTAGTCTGTAGCGGTGCATTGGATTCTTCCATCCTAAGTGCAGGACCCTGCACTTATCCTTATTGAACCTCATCAGATTTCTTTTGGCCCAATCCTCCAATTTGTCTAGGTCCTTCTGTATCCTATCCCTCCCCTCCAGCGTATCTACCACTCCTCCCAGTTTAGTATCATCTGCAAATTTGCTGAGAGTGCAATCCACACTGATCAGGAAAGCCTGAGGGCTGAAAACGTAGTTCTTGAATCCCGGGGTCTTGGGCATGCTAGTCACCCCGTACAGGTTGGAGGGGTTTACATAGTGGCAGACCCACCCAAGGCCCTAATTACTAAAACCTCACGTACCTAATTATTTAATAACTATCTAAAATTACCTAAAAGTTATTTACAAATATTTACAGATAGATGCAGAAGCAGCTAGCAAATGCTGCGGTCACTGAAGAGGTTTGGTCTCAGACCACAGGCAGTAGAAAGGAACTGAAAAGGTGGTTGGTCTGCATTGCTCCTTATGCCCTCTATTCGGTGCACAGACATGGATGAAAGGATGCTGCTAGTGAGAATCTTTTGGTGTAAGATGCATGGAGAGCCTGCACACCTAGAATGGAATACACATAGGGACATCACTTTAAAAAATTGACTATAGAGGGAAATAGTAAAACTGGCTATATATAAACACTGTCCAGTGCACAAGATACACAACCCAAACAACCCCAGAAAATTATTCTTCCACTTATTCCTTCCCAGCAAGTAAAACATTTTCAGACAGTGGTTCATGTATACACAGAAACTCCACAAGCCTACTGAATAATATTATGCATTAAACCATAAGATTTCCCATGTCATGTAAAAAACAGCTCATCCTACTCACTGTCTACATCGCTTTGCTATTAAAAGTAGATTTTGTAGGGATGAAAGTATAGAGCATATTACTGTTGTGATGGGGGCAGCATGTCGCACCCTCATATTTTCCATGACTACTGGCTGCTCTGAGACATTCTTGCTTGTAAACACCATTGTGTAGTTTATTTACAGTGTTTTAATCCCTCTACTAATATATAGCAGTGCCTCCACACTTTTACACTGTATCTCAATGTTCTAACCCCTTCTCGAAAAGGGGAGGGGAAGTAAGGTACCTCTACTCAGAGGACTCTCTATGTCAGGCTCTCCTAGCCTTTTGTCTCTCTATTTCTCTCCTTCTCTTCCCCCCAAGCCCACCTTTCTGTGCCCTTTTATAAAGCTTCCCTGTTAATGGGCTAATTGGCTCATTGACTCACTAGCCTCAATCTGTCCTGGTACACCTCTGTCCACTTAGGCCTTTTCCAGAGGAACCTAATTAGTACTAATAGTGACCAGAGTGCCGGCTCAAGTGCTCGCCCTCAGCACTGTGTAACAACTGTGAAGAAATAAAATCATCTTTGACCAATTTACACATAACTTTTGGAGAGAAACTGGGTAAGACAATGGGAACACAGAGATAAAAGAGGCAACAAGATAATTCCTGCAATCTACACTGCCGCTGCTCACTTCAGGACCAGTCAATCTGAGGACGTTCTGAGCTCAAAGGCTCAAAACAACTAAGGACAATTGGCAATCAGCAAATGACCCTGGTGGTCGTCTGCTATAAGGACAAGTCTTGTGAACTACTGTACTCCAAATCATTTGAGTTAAAAAGCCAATTTGGGCTATTCACTATTTTCAGAACCAAAGGAATGTCTCAGGGGCAAATTCAGACCTGGTGTAAGAGGTGCAACTTCTATTAAGTCAATGGTGTTACATCCTTCTGCAGCAGTTCTGAACTTGACCTTTGTGGTCATATAACCCATTGTTTAAAAATAGCCATATTTAAAGATCTGTAATAAATGCAGACTATTTTTATAAATAGATTTGGAAAAGTGGGTCCTTATATATATATATATATATACACACACACACATATATATATATATAAGCTCTTCCATGTCCCCTTGCCTGAATGCACTTAAGGTATTAGAATCTCTCCCCTTAAAAGTGAAGTTCTTGGTAGAAAGGGTCTGCATCTACAACTAAAGAAAAAATTGTTTCACTAATAATAAATATAACTTTATATATAGAGATATATTATTCTTTCATTTGCAAAGCAAGGACTAATGTTGGATCAGCTTTTTAAGCTTCTTAAATCTGTAAGTAGCTTTGTGGCTGGAAAAGAAGTTTAACCTGTGCTCAATAATCCTACTGCACCTTAGTACAGTACCTTAGAATCCAGTGATTTACAGAAGCCTCTTCAATCTTATTCTTTACTGCTTAGTTTTCACTACTAAATTTGGGTGGAAATTGAATTAAATTCCCACAGGCAGTATGGAAAATTGGGGAAAATAGCTTTTTCCTGATTTCCCCTCGGTGGAGTTTAATATATCTAGCAGGGAACGTATAACCCAGGCAAAGGGAGCGTACTTCCCTTTCTTGGTGGCCTACTTTTAACTAGTTTGGAGAGCTTGAAATTTTACAAATAAAATCCCAAAGGGCAAGCACGATCCACTTTACTTCATGAGTAAAACTACTCCTGGGCCTCCTATAGCTAAAAAGGTGATTCTGAAATAAAACTTAATGGAGACTGAGCTGCTGCACCTGATTCAGATCCAACCAGCACAATAACATGGCTGTACAATGCTGAATTTAAATACAAATAATATCTCTCTGTGGTGCTGGCCACATTGTGAACACTTACAGGAGTTCTGCTTACAGAAACAGAGTTACTTTCCTGAGTTCAGTGCTTACCAATGTGAATAAGGGCTCAGTCACAGCTCAGGGCAACTGCACCTGTTTCCCCTTTGCAGTTCAGCAAAGGCATCCACTCTGAGGCCTCCAGCTCTCTAGCTGTCACCTTTCTTGGATGGAGACTCGTGCCTCTCTCTCCCTCCTGAGCGGGATATTTCCAGGCTGAACAGTTCCCTGCCTTCACTGTGTTATTTCCAGCACAAGGCAGTCTGCCTAAGCAAACCTGCTTCACCTCTTTCCTCAGAGACAGTACAGAGTGTAATTGCTACAGTTATAAGTCACCACACAGTTCTTTTTAAGAAAGCCTATTTTAACCCTATGATAAAAGCACTACAAAGAAAACATATTAAAAACAATAAAAGAACCTAAATGCATTCTCAGGATCACCCCCAACCCATTCTACATGGTCTCTGGCAAGTGTCAGTCCGCCCAACCTTTCCCTAATGACTGGAGCACTTTAGGACCGGAGGTCTTGTCCGTTTGCGGGATTAGAATGAAGGTTCTGAGTCAGTTTAAGATCAGGCCATTTATTCAAAAGTCCTTTCTTTGTCTGTGGTCCCTGGTGAATCCAGATTGGATCTTTAAACTGTCCTCATATAACAGGTGCTCAATAGATAAAAGGTCCCCCGTCAGTGCAAAGCTTCCAAGGCTGAGTCCCTAGTTGGGGGTTTGCCATTCCCTCCTCCCCTATACATCCTACAAATTCCACTTTACACATATTGTCCCAAAAGATTAATCGTATCTGCTGTGTTATTCAACTTAGTCTTTTGCAGTTCAGATTATCTCCCAGAGAGTGTATTAATCCTTGTCCCCAGTAAAGAAGTTCCATACAATCCTACAACAGTACACAAACACTTGCATTTTCAATACAATGGACCCAAAAGGTATTAAAAGTAATGCAATAAGGTTTAATTTAATTCCATAAGGTTTGCCCAGGATATTGAGGATAGTGTCATATCTGTCACAGGCTGAACAATCGTGCCCCCTATATCTGCATGTATATAGCGATGTCTCGTGTGTGTAGGCTATTTTACCCTTCTGAGATCAAATGATACCTACTAATCCTTCTTTGACACTGCTCCATATTACAGATTGCAGTATTCCTCATGCAAGTGACTAGTAGAGAGAGTGCCTCCTTTCCTGTCTTCCTTCAAGTGGATAGAAATAATATTCTGTTTTAAAATGCCAGCCAATGATTCCTCTTCTATATACTGTAACAGTGAGAGTCAATTTATCTCAGATCAAGCAATAAAAGTGTTTACTGGAAGATACAGGAGAGAGAGAAAGGGGGGGGGGGGAGAACCAATAGATTCTGAACTGTTGTTCTACCCTGAAAAGTTATTCTGTAAAAAGGGCATGGTGGGTTCACCACTGTTCTTTCTCAGTGGTCCCAAATCAAATTAGCTCAGTGAACAAGTAAAATAAAAGCTTCTTCTATCAGCCAACCCTGTAAACTTAGAATCTTAAAGTCAAACTAGGATATTTCTAGTTTGCACCTCAAGTAACTATAGAGATGGGTAGCACTGGAACTCTGAATCATCCAACCAGATGCAAAACCTTAAAGAAGAAATCTCTGCTTTTGGGGTTCAAAAGCAGAAGTTAGGGTGCTGCTCCTCACCCCTTCACTACATCTGGCAGTGGTTTCTGGAATGTGGGCCCACCAGTCTCCAAACCACCCTCTCTCCAGCTTCATAGTCTCTTTATAGGGGGCTGCCAGAACAGATCCTACTCCACCTAATACAACCGAGTCTTCTGTGGGCATGGCAGCTGGCCTGACCAAACAGACAAAAAGGACCATAAGGAATAGCACAATCCATTTCTACAGTTCCCAGCTGAATCAGCTGATGCCCGCTCATTCCCCTTAAAGACCCATGTATGTTATGCCCATCATTCTCCCCTGTTGTGAATTTTTTTGCACTTTTGGGTTTTAGCTAGGACCAGAATTGAAAGTGCCAAAATGCCAAAGGCCATTCTCATAATATTACTGGCTCAACTGAAACTGGGAACTACCTAGAACTTGAAAGAAAACTTGTTACAGCAGACCCAAGAAGTTCAGATAAGCTTTGGCTAAGGAGGCATCCTGAACTTACACGTCCAGCCTTTGAAGTACACAGTTCACTAAACAAAATGATGACATCTGGTAGTCACCCTGAAATCAGATGATGAGGGCCAGATCCTGTGCTGTAAATTGGCATAGTTCCATTGACTTTTCCAGCTGAGACTCCTTGTTGCTCCAAACTTTAACCCCAGGGAATTACAATAACCTAGGCTGGAGGTGCCATATTTGTGGACCTGTGTGGTCATATTTCCTTCTGAGAATAAGCAAATCTCTTAATAAACTGCGAATGGATAAAAACATTTCTTGCCACTGTAGCTAACTAGTCATTCAAGGTTAATGATTAACTGGGCAAATCAGATTTTATATCATTGACCAAACATAGGATATATGCCCTCAGTATAAGGGCAGTAGATAGATATATATGCCTTCAGTAGGTCAGTTTCTCAGCTACAGTAACTCCTCACTTAACGTTGTAGTTATGTTCCTGAAAAATGCTACTTTAAGCGAAATGATGTTAAACGAATCCAATTTCCCAATAAGAATTGATGTAAATAGCGGGGTTTAGGTTCCAGGGAAATTTTTTTCGCCAGACAAAAGACATCATATATATACACACAGTATAAGTTTTAAACAGACAGTTTAATACTGTACACAACAATGACGATTGTGAAGCTTGGTTGAGGTGGTGAAGTCAGAGGGTGGAAGAGGGTGGGATATTTCCCACTGAATGCCTTACTGCAAAATGATGAACTAGCACTGGGCTGAGTCCTCAAGGGTTAACACATTGTTGTTAATATAGCCTCACACTCTACAAGGCAGCAGGAATGGAGGGAGGGGAGACAGCATGGCAGAGAGGGACAGAGACACACACCCTGTGTGAGAAAGAGGGATGTGCATTGCCCCTTTAAGTACGCTGACACCACTCTAAGTACACTGCCTTTTTAAGTAGATCAGAAAGTTGAGACAGCAGCTGCTGCCGGCAAGCTCCCTCCGTCCTGAGACCTGTCGTGTCCTCCACCTGCTCTGTGGATATGAGGTACAGGAGCGGGGGGAGGGGACACCCTACACCCTGACATTAGCACCCCTCTTCCCCTGCTCCTGCCCGAACAGCAAGCAGGAGGCTTCTGGGAGCAGCTCCAAGGCAGAGGGCAGGAGCAGCACATCGCAGTGTGGGGGAGGGACCGCTGAACTACCCTGCAGTTGATAGCCTGCTGGGCAGCTGCTGCACAGGGAACTTAGGGGAGTGGGGAGCTGAGGGGAGGCTGCCGGTCCACCCTGGTTCCAATCCCCACCAGGTAGCTCCAACAGACTGCTCTTTCTGCAAGCAGTGGACAAAGCAGGCAACTGCCAAGCAACATTATAGGGGAGCATTACACAACTTTAAACGAGCATGTTCTCTAATTGATCAGCAATGTAACAATGAAACAACGTTAACGGGACAACTTTAAGTGAGGAGTTACTGTAGTTCCTCAAAACATTTCTCCCTTCTCACTAGAACCACTTTCATCCTATCCAACTCAGTATAATTTACTGGTCCTCATCCACAGCAATGGCTGCATCTATTGCAAAGGAAATATAAAGGCTGATGTCATCAACATATTGCTAACAGCACAGCTTCTGGTGTCTAACTGTTCTCGGAGGTTTCATATAGGTATCAAAGAGGAAGGGGACAGAAAAGAACCTTGTCAAACTTTACAAGTAAGGACTCTTGGAGAGTACCCATTACCGTTCTGTGGGTCCTGTTTGAGAGGAATGACTATTGGAACCGTAATGTTGTGCTGTCTACACAGCTATATCATGTAAACAGGTCGGTAGAACCCTGAAATCAACTGTTTGATACTACAGAAAGGTCAAAGTTGCATGGGAATTGAGATTTACTCTCTATCCATTATCATGAGGTTCTCCATTTGTGATACTAGGGTTGTTTGTTGTTGTTTTGCCATAATCCAGTGAAACTTCTGATTGCAAAAGGTGGTGGCAATTGTCAGAGCTCACTAAAGCAATCTAGGCAAATCGCCTAATCTGTCTGTGCCTCAGTTTGCCCATGTATAGAATAGGGATAATATGGAGGTCACCATTAAAAAGTTAGTGTTTGCCAATAGTTATCATGTATTTAGGTCCTATTTTAAGCATAAGGCATAACTGTAGTATCTCAGATACCATTGTGTTCTAACGGTTATGGACTACATACCAATGAAGTATGTATTGCAATCTGGCCAAACTGTTTGCAAATGTGACTTGAGATCCTCTTATGAAAGGTGTTGTATTAAGTTGCATTAGAGATTTATTAAACTGTGACCCTTAAATCACAGCTTTACAAAATCCTTAAGTGTCACTGTTTTTGCTTTGGAAAGGAAGGACCAAAAGTGAACATTAGATTTTAATTTTCTGGATTAAGATCAGTGTGCATTACCACTTTAATTTTATTTAGTGACACATTTTTTTATTTAATTAACACCAGTCTTACATCTGCTCAGCAGCAATCTCAAGAAAGTTGCTCTAAGACGCAAGTAATTACACTGAACTTCCTATCTTTATTTTTAAGTTGTATTCCCCAGCATCAACTGCCAGCTGGAATCCTGCACCCTTTCCCTCACTATACAACTAAAAAGGAACAATTTGTTTTGTGGGAGGTCTAAAATTGTGGAGATTATATTCCATCTGAGTGGACATTCAAAAATGTCACTTAACTCTCTGCCAGGGGAAAATTTTGTTCTTACATGCAGAGAGACCCAAGTGAGTTGTTACATATCTGTGTCAACCACAATTATTGGACAGATCTGACTGAAGTGGCAATAGCTTTATCTGTCTTCTGTTTAGAGAAGAGCCATGCAGTAGCAACCACTGTGTCACAATAGGGAATACAGTACATTTGTGAACAGAAATGAAAATCATTGTCATGTGAACTGTATTCCTGCTACAAGAGAAACAAGCAAGGTTAATTTCATACTGGTTTATATAATTTCCTGAAGGATACAAAAGGAAAAAGCTGTGTTGGAGAATATCAGTGGTGTGTTCCCACACTAGGGAAACTAGCTTAGTGAAGCAGTACGTCTGTTGCTGTTTTCAATAGATTTTAAAGCATTTCTGTGTAAGAACCCCCCTAAGGACTGATATTAAAGATTAGATTGCGTCTTAATAGCGACTGCTGCAGTAAGGGTGTGTAGAGAGGCACTTTGCTAGCTACAATGACTGACTATCAGCCTCCAAAGGAGAAACAACACCTTTGGTGCTCTGAAGGAACCCTTCCGGGAGTGGCACAGAATGTCCCACCTTCACGTCACTGCCCCCCTTGGGTGTCTAGCACTAATGCTACCATTTGTGTTCTTCCCTTTTCACCCTTATTTTTACTTTATACCCTAACAAGGAGACTTCAACCTTCCATTTAACCAATTACACAGCAGCTAGGAAGTGACTTGTTTCTAAAAAGATAATGAGTCATGGGTACGAGAAAAGAAAATGCAAAACAGAACTATTTACTCAAGTTGACTAATCCTGTCAGAGAAAGAAAAATTCAAATGCTGAGCAGTTTATTCACAGTGGATCTTAGGAAAATATCTGGCAGGCCAAACTGAGCAGGCCTCATATCTTAACAGGTGGATAAAAATATGGGAAATGCCAGGAAAATGCAGGCAGAGCTGGTGTTGGGGGACAGCACGAAAGCTGCAAGCAGTTGGTCAGAAACGTCCCTGCCTTCCTTTCCTGGAAGGTAGCCAGAAAAAAGAGAAAAGAAAAACGGAATATATCCGATTTTTTTCCTCATCCTACATATGCTTTCCAGCTTCTGCTCCAGGTGTACCAACAATACACACAGCCAGCAACAAAATACCACTCAAGTACCAAGGCTGAGTCCTGGCACCAATTAATGCTCTGCAGTAAATATAGTCATACATGAGCTGTATCCAGGCAATGTTCCTGAAAAGCCTAGGATTGGAACTCTCCCAGAAAGAAAATGGACTTTTTTATTTCTTTTGGGAAAATTTAAATGGTAAAATCACAGTCTAATTTTCAATGAATACCAGCGTGAAAGGCCTAGATGCTGACAAAATACTCGGGCAGAGTGTGGCGTGGTGGAGGCTTTGAGCGTTTTAATTCAGACAAGACAGCTAATGACACACGTGCCTCCTAAGTGACTTGGACTGTTGATTTTTTTTCATTTGTGTATTTAACTAGTTTTATATGAATTGTACTCAAATAAATGTATAATCTCCTTATTAGTTCTAACTGTAACAGCCATCTTGTAATGTCACAGTCCCCTCTTCCAGTCCTGCTGGTTATTTGTTTGTACTACTATCAATACGCAAGAAATGATGGTACAATCATAATGAAGGGAGAGGCTGAAGGTATTTTGATTGTAAGCCTCTTCGGGTAGAGACCATTTGTTTCACCTGTGTTTGTACAGCACATATCATAATGCAGTCCTGGTTTATGACTAGGGTTCCTATTTGCTACTGCAATATAAGTAATAATTATTAATAGTAATAGTAAACGTCCTGTTCCTGCTCCCCACAATGTTTTGCTATCCCAGTAATCACTATTTGTATTACAGTAGCACCAAAAGGCCCTGAGATCAGGGACATCTTTGCTTCTCTCCCCATGCCATAATGCCACAGTTGCAGTTAGCACGGGCATCCGAGCTGGATCCCCCTCATTACAAAAATGAGGGGGTGGCTGACAGGGCATTCTCTGAGGGCTCCAAGACTTGCTCCACCTCCTGGGCCCCAGTCTGAAATAGCCCAAATTTGGTGACTTTCTGGGCAAGTTACAAAAGACACCTGTTTGACTAGGTTGTCAGACAGGGCTGAGGATTTGCTTCCCATAACACTGCAAGGATGGAAGAGTGTCACTGTAGGCACCTGAGTTCCTGTTGAAATTATTACTTTAGTGCTGCTCGGATTTTACTATTAATGGTGTCATAAGGTGCCCACAGTCTTGGACTGGCATCCTTGATATCATTTTTAATCTTAAAATAAATACGGTAAATACATAAATAAAAATTCTGCTAAACATGGTATACATACACAGTAAGGGACAGTCCTCTCATCAATGTTACACAATTTAGATGACTGATGAAATACCCTTCAAATTAGCATCAATTCAAATAGTCAATGGGAAGATGCTCAAGAACAAAAGGGCACAACAGAGCCCTATATAGGTGTTGCCAGCATGAGAACTTAGATAAATTTCAAAAGTGGGTTCTCATTTGTAGTGCCTATCTTGAGTTACCTTGGGCCTGGTTTTCAGAAATGCTGAGAACCTTTAACTCTATTTAAAATTAATGGGAGCTCTCGGTGCTCTTTCCTCTGATAATCCAGGCACTTTTGAATATTTGAGCCTTACCTTCTTTATTTTTAAACCAAAACAAATATATAAATAAACAAACAAAAACATAAAAAGAAATTTAAATAACATTTCTGACTGCCTATCATGCTAAACTAGCCACCTTCAGTTTTTAATTTGTAAACTCCAAAGCGCTTAAGCTTCTTTTTACAGTATAATTCCTTCTGAAATAACTGTGATAAGAATTATTTGCTACTGAAAAATTAAGAATTAGACAAAACCAAAATGGCTTTACTTGGTGTACTATGCACAGTACAGTAAAATAAACCTAGCATCACAGAATCATAGACGTTAGATACAGAAAAGACTTATCAGGTTGTTTTGTTTCCTAGCCCCACTACTGCAGAAATACAGCACATTCAAGTAATTTGTTTGGTCTACTTTTAAAGCATATAGGAAGTGAGGGTTCCACTATGTCTTTTTCTGTAATTTGGGGAACCAATCCTTCTTTCATTCACTCTTTTTCCATGACCAGTTTTGTCCCCATAGCTGAAAGCCCATTTTGTTTCTTTTTCCAAAAATACATGTGATTATTGCTTAATTTTAAACATAATTTATTGCTCCCTACAGTAAGGTATGGAAGCCTTGAACCTGCAAACACTTAAGCCCAAATGCAATCTTTCTCATCAGAGTAATCCTGTTGAAGTCAGTGGAGTAAAGTTACAAATATTGAGTGTTAGCAGGATTGGTGCCTAAATTATTATGGATCAGATTTAATGGCATTACACTATGGATAAATCTGGCTTTGTACATGATAGCTAAGAGATGGTCTGTAGTCTCTGTATTTGAGGAAGGATGGTCTTGTGGCTACAGAATTCCTGCTTCTGCCACAGACTTCCTGTGCGATATCATACGAGTGTCTCTGTGCCTCAGCGCCCTCTCTGCAAAATGGGGATGATAATATTCCCTTGCTATTATTCCTTTAGCTCAAGTGATAGAGGCCTATAATTTGGAGCTGAAGGTTCAGAGTTCTGTTCTGATGGGAGACAGGAGGATCATAATGATCCCTTTTGGTCTTAAAATCCAGAAACACATCTAGTATTTATTATTTTGTTACAGTGATGTACAGTCACAACTAGAGCTGAACTGCACTGCCCACTAAGGTGTTATAAGCATGTTCTTGTCTCTGAAAACAGACATGCTGGGAGGTTGAATCTGGTCCAGTTGCTTTAATATTCCACTACTAGAAGAATCAAACAACTTCATTTATATTTAAAAAGTTTCAAATCAATATCTCCCTTCATTTTGTATTGCCCTACCAGCATAACTATAGCTAGCTGAAAATTTTAGGAATAGATTGCCTGTTATGAATAATTTATTCCAGTCATAGGGGAAAACAAATTGTAAAATACTGCTGACAAAAACAATGTATGTATGTTTATTTTAAGGAATAAACCTTTCTATCTCCATCTTGTCTAACTTAGCTTTTAAAATCCTTTAGCCTCTTCTCCTTTTTTAAATGTCATTCAGGCTTCCCTCAATCATACTCTCCAATAAAAAATGTAAAGGCCGTGTCTGTTCTCAAAGAACATTTGAGCTAACCTGAAGGGGAAAAAAGCTGAAAACTCCAACCACTCAAAATATTATACATGGTATAAACATAAAATGAACCCTGTAACTGTTTTACCCCCACTGTTCCTGAACTCACTGCCCTGAGGCCATGCACATTTAGAGAGGAAATACATGCTTCCCTATGCCATATGTAGCGTAGTTGTAGCTGTCGGTTCGAGGATATTAGAGGGACAAAGTGGACGCGGTAATCACTTCTATTAGACCAACTTCTTTTGGTCACAGAGACAAGAAGAAGAGCTCTGTGTGGCTCAAAAGCTTGTCTCTCTCACTCACAGAAGTTAGTCCAATAAAAGATATTACCTCACCCACCTTGTGTCCCTATGTCATGGCATTCTTTCAGCCAGGGATGAAATTTAAGGAGACTGCAGCCCAAAGCAGGCACTCCCTGCTGAGCTCTGCAGCCAGAGAAAAGAAGAGAGGATGTGTTGTCCTGAAGACTGTCACAGATCTGCCTCATAATGGAGAGCAAACGGGGGGTGATTGGGGAGGCCTCCAGCAAATTTTCCATAGTCAGCAGGCAAGCATCTCTGACAGGATTTAGGAGCTCCATGTGGCAGCCATGTTCTCCAAGTACTATAGACTTCATCTATAGCAGACTGGCCCGATTTACCCACACCTATAGCAAGCCAGAGTGTTCCCTACTGGAAAGCTCCATAGGTGAGGTATATGCTTTCTGGACTTCCTAAACCCCAATGGAGCTGCTCTTTCTACACCTCTTAAGGGGGTAGAGCACCTCAAGAGCAGAAAAGGACAGCTTTTAGTGGATTTCATGATTACAAAGATTTAGCATTATATGAAGCAAATTGACCAAAAGAAAGTTTGGGATGATTTGTGTGGCCACATAATCACATCACACATGGGGAACAAGCCGCTACGGTTTGGCCAACCAGTTAGCAGAAGACTCTTACTGTGTCTCTTCATCTTTCTCTGCATACTCATGGCTTTTATTCTATCTTTGCCATATAACCTCAAAGCCTCAGGTCAATTTTACCCCTTATTACATGGTTGTCTCTGTGTTTTCACCTGCCCAACTACAGTAGAACCTCAGAGTTACGAATACCTCGGGAATGGAGGTTGTCTGTAACTCTGAAATGTTCGTAACTCTGAACAAAACATTATGGTTGTTCTTTCAAAAGTCTACAACTGAAAATTGATTTAATACAGCTTTGAAACTTTACTATGGAGAAGAAAAATGCTGCTTTCCCCTTGGTTTTTTAGTAGTTTACATTTAACACTGTACTTTATTTGCTTTTTTTTTTTTTGGTCTCCGCTGCTGCCTTATTGCATACTTCTGGTTCCAAACGAGGTGTGGGGTTGACTGGTCAGTTCATAATTCTGGTGTTTGTAACTCTGAGGTTCTACTGTGTCTCTAAAGATAAAGAGCTTGTTTTAAAAGAAGTATTCTTTTAAAGAAGCAGATGCACAGATTCCCTTGGAAACAAATGTACTCTGGGTAGAGAACTGTGATAACACTCTTGACAAAACAGTCATCATGCTTCTCACTTTCACACTGTCACCTCCTCAAGTGGCTTCTTGGGCCGACAAGTGCCCTTGGCTGCTGTCTCCAAGTCTCTGAGCTTCAAGCCTCACCTATTTCTCTTAGGGCCTCTTGATGTGTTAGAAGTATATCTGTTGTATCTCTGAAATGCATTTTCTTTTAAATATATAAAGAAAATACATATTTTTACGTGTTATGCCCCAGGCTACTGGAAAGCTCCTTAATGCAAAGCACTGGGATTTAACTAGTGATCATGTTTACACTACATGCATATTCATTCACACAGCACTGAAAAAATAATGAATTGGTGTCAGTGTACACCCTGGAATGACTAATGGGGAACAGTCTCTTCTTTGGATGTTCTAAGGACCTGGTCAGGAATCTGGAAGGGATGTCCCCAAAACATTGGTATAACAAAGCACAAGCATAGACAAGCATACAACAAACAAAAACATCTCTAAGTACTTCATGACCAATATACAATCTGTAACCACAGCAAGGCTCCAGATGCTGTTCCAGATCTTCTCCCAGCCCACTAGCAGCACCTCAGTTTTACCCAGATTATGCTTCAGCCAACTCCCAGCCAAGTCCAAACATGGGGAAAGCAAACACACTGCACCAGGTACCAAACTAGGTTTAGAGCCTGGAACACCTGATCTACTTTTTGGGGTCAAGGAGTTAATGGAAAACCTATGGACACTTTAGTGGTAATTCAGGGTAGTTAGAAAAACCATCTCTACTATACAAATCCTAGAGATTTTTATGCAGCAATAACAAAAAAACAAAACAAAACAAAAAAAAAAACAACAACCCAACCAAACAAAAAAACAAAACAAAACAAAAAATAAAGCAAAACAACAATGTAGTCCACAGCGGCTTAAGTATAAGGTATTCTCTAATAGTAACCGCTGAAGTCAATGGATAATACCCATTCCATCTCCAAAACTACTGGATCCCAGGTCTGTAAAAATTGAAAGAACAGGAGGAGAACTGAAACACCCAGGCAAATATTTTAGGAGACCAAATCTGGAGCGTGAAATGTTTATAAATTTAGAGAACTAGGACATCCAATGTGGTTTACATAGGGGGATTAATTGAAAAACGAATCTCTGAGAAAGACTTTCCTACTTGAGTATAAATGCTGTAGGCAGTTCATTTACTAACTGAGGTGAAGTTAACCCTGTGCAAACAAACCTTCAAAATCTGCAGTGTTCTCTTTCAGGGAAGGGGAGTACACTGCCATAACAAACATCTTCCAATTGGTTATATGAGGATTTCTTCACTTTATGGCTCCATGTCCCCTCACAGGGTTATTAAATAGCCTTAGGTGCCTCCATCCAGACAAAACACTTTTAGAATAGAAAGTAATTTTTTTTTGCCTTTCTCCATCCCATGCAGCTGTTTCTCTTTTACTATGGTCCTCTAGTCCAGTGGTTCTCAAACTTTTTTACTGGTGACCCCTTTCACATAGCAAGACTCTGAGTGTGACCCCCGTTAAAATTAAAAACACTTTTTAATATATTTAACACCATTATAAATGCTGGAGGCAAAACAGGGTTTGGGGTGGAGACTGACAGCTCGTGATCCCCCATATAATAACCTTGCAACCCCCTGAGGGGATCCCGACCCCCAGTTTGAGAACCCCTGCTCTAGTCACCATTCACCACTACAGCAAACAGGCAAATACAAAAAAGGGGAGAAAAATAACACAGCTTTGACTATCACAGTGTGGGGTGGGTTCATATACAGGACAAGACTTTTCACTTGTAGAATGTTGGAAGTTAAATGACATTCTTATACTGTCCCGTGTCTACCTATTCATTTTAACAAATAGTTCCAGGAAGAGAGCCCTGGTCCCAGCTCAGACCAGCAGCTCTCTTCCTGTGATACAAAGGGGAAAGAGTTGTCCTCACAGGGAAACTGGCCATTCCAGTTGCATAGGGGCATCGCAAGATGTTTTAAAGTTCTCATAGCCAGCTTTATGCTGTCTAGCTCCAGTCTCCTCCAATTAGAAGGGGTGTTTCAGGGTCATGCTACGGTCTGGAGGGGGGGGGGGGCGTTTAGGCATCGTAGATGCTAAGTTAGAGAGATGGACTGGCCCACAGTTTCATAAACACAGTGAGAGAATCTAGAGCCCGTAACAGCACGACAACGCTATAGAAACAAAGCCACGGCAGATAGAAGTTAAAAACGTAACCCCCAAAAACAACAGTTGGAAAGCATCTGGTTGCCCACACTACCAGGGTGCATTACCACAGTGAGCACCAGCAGACTCCCTAAAGAATCCTTTTCAGAGGCAAGGACTTTAATGCACTCTGCTGTACAAAAGACTCAACACATGTTGATGGATTCCAACTCTCTGCAATTCCTGTTTGTTTGGTTTCCAGTTCTCTCTGCCTTCTCTGGATTGGCCTAAGCAAAAGCACTAAAGCAGTCACACCAGATCAAGGAGGTTCAAATTAATATGCCTGTATTAACTTCAGTAAACACGCTCCTGAAAGCCTACAGATTCCTAATGCACAAGATAGTTAGAAGGGGAAATAAATAAAATCAGCATTATCAAAAATAAGAGTCAGAAATAATAAATATTCCTGTTGCTGATCTATCCCTGGTAACTTGCATTAAATATATATATACAGTGTTCTGGAAACTGAAGCAGTGCTACAGTTCAATAAAACTAATGCAATTAAAAGGGTAGAAAGCCTGTTTTTTCCCTTGCTTGCAGTTTAAAATGAGAACTTCCTAAGACTCATGACCATTGTTGGAATCCAATTCAGTACCCCAGCTTATCAAATTCCTGACTGTGGCATTATGCCTTTAAGGTATTGAAGTGCTACTTATTGCACGAACTCTGTCTCTGAATGTTTCTGTGTAACTTTAAAGTGCAGCCACCCCATTTTGAAACCGACAAGTGTTCATTTTGAGTCAAAATGGAGTTGCTAGATGTGAGCAGCCTTCAGACAGCTTTTCTTTTCATGTGAGCCAACAAAGGAAAATGTGTTTAGTACAAAAATCTCTCCTATTAACAAATATAGTTATTTAAAAAAAGCTTGTATTGCTTTGCAGGACTTCACACCTACACAAAGCTCCAGGTTCCCGGGGATCCTGAGGAGCAAGCTTTGTATTGTGTAATTCATCCAGGGACAGAGAATCTGCTGGACTAATGAGCTCTCCTGCAGCCTCTTCTTCTGCAGGTGATTCCCTAGAAGTGCAATCTTAACTCAAATACTGTAACACATACACAGCCTTCCAAACAGAAACCAACAACAACCAGGGTCAAGAAGGGCACAGTCGCGCTAGTATCTGAGTTCAGTGAAATCATGTGCCTTCTGATTTTATTCTGTCAATGTGAATTGAATTAATTTCTGAGCTTCTTTTATGGTCAAGGCCACATTTTGAGTTCAGTATTAATCATTTGAACAGACCCATTCCTCCGATAAGGTATTAATGCAATGGATCACTAATGTGGCAGCTTGCACTTAAGCATCATGATAGTGACCCTGACCAGGAAATGATTGGAAAGGCAAGAATAAAGGAGCTGTTCCTTTAGCTTGAAGGTGCAACATTAGCCTAGGCAGGTAGAGTCCCTCACTTTTGTCCCACTACTAATTTCCCCATGCATTACCTTGTCACTTGTGTCCCCAGAGGTGTTCATTAGGAAGGCAAGTGACAGCCTCCAATAATATATGTCTATCTTAAAATAATCAATCCCCTCTTGCAGTGGTGCTGTTTAATACTAATACTGTATGGTAGATTATTAGATGGAAGGTGCACTTAGATGGTGTCTAGTGCAATACATTATCAGTCAGCAATATACTGATGATCTGTCACTTACAAAATAATGTAATCCATAGAAAAGGGCCAAGCAGAAGGTGTAGGGGAGCAAGAGGGTTCAATTATATTTGTGGAAGAAACAATGTCCTGAGGAGAGTGCATTATGTAGTGGCTGTTCAAAAGCGCTCAGTGCAACTTGAGGGAAAAATCAGGCTCTGAGAGATGGTGGCTCAGATGGCTGTAACAAAGGATCTGGCCTTGAAGTCAAGTTCAAGCTGAAGTACAAAATTATCTTTTACAATACATAGTTTGCTTGTGAAAATGAAAAGGGTAAGAGATGTATTAGTAATGTTGGCATTACTACAGGCAACCGCTTTTAGATATTTGATATTTTGGGGACATGAGTTTTGCATCATTATTAGAATTAAGGCTTACTATATTATTCTGCAAACTTTCCAGCACTGAGCAGATGGTTACCCTATTACCAACCATTTGCATTTAACATATTGTAATGATTTATGTACCACATGTCACTGAGCAAAGAAAAAACAGTCAGTGGCAACTAATTAGTTGAGTGTGAAGACACATATCTCAATGTACATATCCTTGTTGTAACCAAATTTTAATTTTTTGATAGTTTACAGGTTTAATGTGCAGTGTAACAGAAATACTGACAGCAATTAAACCTGAACCATGACATCCCTCTGTCACTATGATAGTGCTACTATAATTACATCTGCACCAGCGTTCCCATTAAAACCCTGTATTTTGGGGGATGGGTGGGGAGAGAAGGTTATAACAATTCTTTGCACTTTTATATAGGACCTTTCTTCAGAGGATCTCAAAGTACTTTGTACTTTGTAAGTACTCTGATATCTCAGAGCCTAGCTCAAGTTTATGAGCTGGGAGGCTGCTTGAGAGTAGGGTGGGGCTGGGAATATTACTTGGTAGCAGAGAGGGACTATGGCCCAGGATACCTCTTGGAAGATTGAAATGAGTCTAGGGATGTGGACGGGAGGAGGTGGACACTTTGAGAGGGGAACCAAGGTCTTATTAGAAGTTTGCAGGGAAGGAACAGTCAGCTGTGGGCAACTGAATCAGCATCAGTCAGGATAGAGTCAGATACAGAAGCAAACTTTGTAAGGTTGCCCATTATTATTTCAAACATATCGTAACTATATACCATATGCGTTGCATTATCTACAGTAAGCCCCACTACAGCAACTCTTGATTATCAGCCTCATGTTTGAATGTTCTTGGTTTTAGGTTTATGTTGCAATGGTAAGGACTGTCACAAAAATGTCTGCAAATAAGTCAATGAAATACATCTGTAATGCAATTCCTATGTGATTTTCTGTGTGCCAATATTTTTAGATCCAAATAATGCCACTGGGAGTTTTACTTTTCTACAATATACCAATCTTGCTTGCTAAAATACCAGGGGAAGAAATCTGGCTGAAGGGTAGCCCCTCTTCTCCCTTTCTCCTAGCATGTCTCTACTTGCAAAAAACAGACTCTAACCTAAATTCATAGCACTGAGAGATGTCCAACAGAGGGCTCATAAATCCCTGGACTGCACTCAGAAGGAGTGAAGGCTAGGAAGAGCTACCATGGGCCACAGATGTGATGACTTTGGTGAGTGAGGCAAATAGAATTTGGCCATTTTTGATTAACTTTACTGCCTTCTGAAGTGCATGACTCTAATTCGCTCCTATACAATTATACCCTCAGCTAGTGTAAGTCAGCACAGCTCCACTTAAGTCAATGGAATGATGCCAATTTACAAGTATCAGGGGGTAGCCGTGTTAGTCTGTATCCACAAAAACAACAAGGAGTCCGGTAGCACCTTAAAGACTAACAGATTTATCTGAGCATAAGCTTTCGTGGGTAAAAACCTCACTCATTTACAGAAGCAGCTTTGCCTCTCCTGGAATTGACACCTCCTCATCTATTGTTGGGAGTGGACTACATCCACCCTGATCAAATTGGCCCTGTCAACACTGGTTCTCCACTTGTGAGGTAACTCCCTTCTCTTCATGTGTCAGTATATTTATGTCTGCATCTGTAACTTTCACTCCATGCATATGAAGAAGTGAGGTTTTTACCCACGAAAGCTTATGGTCAAATAAATCTGTTAGTCTTTAAGGTGCCACCGGACTCCTTGCCAATTTACAGTATCTTAGGATCTGGGCTATTATTTGGGGATCATAAAGTATAGGAAGGTTAGAAGCTTTGTTTTTGTTTATTTGAAATAGAAACAGCATTAGATTGTTCCATCTGGATTTTTTTTTATAACGTTTTGACTAAAAATATTCCTGCGTAATTCTGATCCGTTTTGTGGCAGTGCATCAACTTCAGTCAGTAACTCTGATTTACATGGAGATTAACTGAGATCATTCTCTCTTATTTCAATACTTAATTTCATATAATTTGTAGGAAATGATGCACAACTTTTACCACAGCACAGTAACAGATGTACAAAAGTGGCATCAGGAAATGAAGAAAAGTTAATTTTTCCAGAATATTAACAACTGGAGTAACTTTTTCTTTTAACTATTTGAACAATGTAGGTACACTTAAAGATGAACTCAGATAAATTAGACTTTTTTCATTAGACTGATTTTTTTTAAAGTCCCTTCAATATTTCCACAAATCACAGTGGCAGAATGATACCTCATTTGTTACAACTAACAAAGAGATTAACAAAGAGAGATAATAATCATCTGTGTCAAGAAAAACAAGTGAACATTCTGGGCTCAACCACTGATGCACTTCTTGCACTGATCAGTATCAGGAAAAATCAACCCCTGCACATGTGTAATTCTTTCCCTAATGAAGTACACAAAAATAACTGCATATCAGTGGTGACTGGGATCACAGATTAGCAGCTGGGAAGAGAACCAGAGTGCTAATTATCAGACAGCCCCTCCCTCCAGGGGTGATGGTATAATGACAACACACATACTCAAATACTGTGTGTGATATTCATTGTGGGTCTCTTTGACAGATTCTCATATAATCTGTCACTGTGCTCCATGTATGAACAAAGGGTAGGCATAAGGGAACAAGGTTGACTGTGGCCCATCTAACTTACACTCTGTTTTTCATGGCCTCCTATGGGCCATGGGCAGCAGGGAATAGCTGGAGCACTGTACCCCAACAATGCACACCCTTTACAAGCCAACTATGACAGGGCCTGGGAGCAGAGCAGTTATAGGGCTGTTCTGGCAGCTTTACACCAGTGCAGGGCATGTTTCCAGGGACCATTCCTGTCTCATTTAAGATCCTGCTGTGCCACTAGCATGGTCTAAAGGAGCCTTAGTGGAACAGAGAATCAGTCTCTTTATTTCTGGATCAGTGTGTTAAGTTTAGAATTGGTTACCATGACATTTAAAGTGCTGAAAAAAGACAGTAGTTTGAGTATGAAAAACACTAAGCTTTGCTTCAGTACAGAAGGTATCATTGCTGTTGCTACCTGTAAAATAGTTCAGAGATTTTAAACTTTTAACACAGGAATGAACTATTCTGCTGTAGCTATAACCTCAACTTTGAAGAACACTTAGTGCCTTGAACCTTTCAGATACATGGGCGAATAGATTTGTAAGGTTATTTAAGTGTTTATGTTTGCCTAAAGTCTTTGAAATACAAAGCTTGAAGAAAAGAAAGTTCCTGCCTGAAATGATTTGTGTTGGAATCCCTGAAGTTATTCACAAAGGCTCTTTGAATGTTTTGGACCATGAATTCGACTCCAAAGTAACACAGTAGGGATATTTCTATTTCATTTCATTAGGATTTTCCCCTATGTCTCTTTAACGTTGAATGACAAAATGAATTATACGACAAAAGTGACTGGTTCTACTCCTCACAAAAACATCGATCTTATAGGACGCTGAGAGCCCTCAAGAGGGAGCTGAGGGAGGTCAGTAGTTTTTATGGAAACTCTTGACTCCTCACAAATCGGGCCAAAGGAGATGATCAAAGGTGGTTAATGGAGATTGAAGTTTTAAATACACCTGCACTTAAATCATGCACTAGGAATTAAGGTCCCAATTGTACCCTCAGTTTCATAGGTTCCCTTTGTAGTCATTGGAACATTGGGTCCTGTCTGATTAACTAATAGTACTTAAATACCAACATGGAAGTTGAGAACAAAAACTATTTGAGAACATGAGGGTAGTACACAATAAATTGATGTACCTTTGGAAAGACTGTTTATCTGGGTGAATGAATATTGAAATCATTTCATTACTTCAATTCATGATGTTTTGCTTAAAAAACCTCTAAGTGTTTACAGAAAAGGAAGGTTCCTTTTCTTTAATACATTTTACAGTAGATATACAAAAATCATTGTCTATTGGCACTTGGGAGTTAAGGATAAACCGACAAGTACATAAGTATATAAGCTGTTTTTTCCTGTCCTCTAATGAAGTTAATAATTTAATTGCAGGAATTATTTGATATATGCACTCCAATCACTGGTGAAAACCTCAAAGGAAAACAAGTTGCCCATACAAGTATTCTCTTTGTAAATCAAGAAATCCTCAAGTACAGTAAATATATACAGTACTCCAAAAAAGAATGGCATTCAATTGTCCACTTAAAAGCTTGCTGTTAGCATATCTTTATTTTGAGGGTTTGAGGCTTGAATTGAAGCTTAATGAGAAAATTTCCTGTTAATTAAAGCACATCTAAAATTTAAAAGTTCTGTGGGGCCCAAAGTCTGCTTCTGGGTAAAATACAGAGTAATGCCATTAAAGTAAACAGTGTTATCCAGATTTACAATAACCTAACTGAGAGCAGGATTTAATCCACTTGGGGACAAATTCTGAAGCGTAGGGCACGTATGCATAAACCAGAAAATACAAGCATTATAACCTCAGCCATTTCTTTGTGAACATCCACTGCAAATTGTACATCAGGTCCCAGACCATGGATAGCAGAATCTGCTCTTTTCAAGTGGCTGTTTAGGCCCTGTCATCCACTTCCAAAACAATGAGGTCTTATAAAAAATGGACACTTTAGAACCATAGCAGATTTTGGGGCATACTGACTGAAGAAACAGTATAGAACAGGAACTATGCTTTCCCCAAGTGTAATTTATTCAGACTCTTGCGTGGATTACATTTAGCACAGACAATGTGAGGGAGAGAAATTGTTAAAACTGAGGAAAATTTTCACTTATGTCATGTAAGGTAGAAGTTGCTATTACTGCTGAAACTGGAGCTGAGACAGAGTCAGATAACCTCAAGCTTCAAATACAGAAGCCTCAAGCAGAGGAAGAGTTTAAAAATAGATTCCAAAGGGCAAAATACATATTATATAGAGTCTGGATATTTTAGCTTTTACAGGAAAGTATTGGCTCTTAGATTGAAAAACTAACCACCAATGAGCAACAGTGTCCTTCACCTTAACCTGCCAATCATTTTTCAAACCATGGGGGCAATAATTTTCCACTATTATTAACCTGAACTACAGTTAACATACAGCATATAATATACAAACCATTGAAAGTATAACGGTAAAACTGAACAGTTATTTATTTTTTACCCTATTTAAGAATTAACATGGTTAACCTTCTGGATCCTGATCCAAAGCCCCTTTCAGTCAATAGGAGCCTTTCCCTGGGCTTCAAAGACTTCGTATTAGACTCTTAATGAACATTTCCTACAGAAAGCACAAGTTACTGTTACTCACAAGTGACTGTCAGGACATAACTTTTCAATTAATCAAAGATATTCAGAGCTATAAAATCCTCCTCTTCAAGCAGCGTAATAAGAAAAAAATTAGAGTTTAGTCTCATGGACCAGCCTTTGATTCTTTCTGCTCAAAAAGAGATGAACAGAGCAAATGTCTACCATCACTTACTTTCCCATCCTGACAGGCTTTATTTATTCATTAGTCGACCTTTCTAGCCATTAGGACCATCCTGCTTCAGCAGTTAATTAACACAAGTGCCATAATTTAATACAGTTAATGCTACTTGATGCCCTTTAATGTACCTTCCATTAGTGATATTATTGTAGTATTACCCTGTAAATTAAAATGAGATCAAGACTATGAGAGGCTTTCTTTAATTAAGGTACTGGCACACTACACTCGTCCATTATTCACCAGAGAAAATCACCCTGATTTAGTGAAGCAGACCATCCATAAGTCAGAATTAGTTCATGAGGATTATTAGGTTTCTTGAATAATGTGCATGCAATGGGGTTGCTGAAATTGCTAACAGCCATGTTTCCTCTTTTTTCATTATCTTAACAAACACACAATGAAAGCTGAATAAACAAGTGGTAATAGAAAAACTAAAGGGTTTATCATCTCTAATACAATAAACATCAAGCTCATTTCACAACAAAATGCAACGGAATGAGAAAACAAATTATATATTAAATGGGCACATTTCCTAGCTTGAATATATTGTGAGGTATTAAAAAGCTGCATATTTAATACAGCAGCTTTCAGACAAATACTTTTCACAGACATTGATCCGTAAAATTCAACAGGAAACAACTTACATAGAAAATCAGCTTCCTTTAAAAATATGCTGTTAAGATGACTGGTTATTTTAACCATCCTCAACCTAGAGATGAATGTTACAGCATAAGCTACAGCATTAAAAAGAGTCTATTAGCATCACTCATTCACAGCATGTCAAGTTACTCAGTAACCTCTCTTTGCATGTTATCCTCATGGAATAGCCCAGACGAGCTGTTCAATATCCAGAAAAAATTCTAAGCCCAGAATATCAAACATCATGGCTAAACTTTAAGGTCAATTGACTTCTTGGGTTCAGCTACTATTGGTGGACAATCCACCTGGATTGGATACATAGTGGAGTAACGCTTGGGGTCCCCAGTTGCCCAATAAGGCCAGCGGTCAGGTAAGAGACAAGGCAACTGGGAGTACTGCTGATTCACAGAATCTTCAGGGCAGCCTCTGTCAGTGGTCTCCCGCAGAGCACCGGTGATGTTTAAAGCTGTCTTTCACTGATGGAGGATGGCAGTGATACTACAGTAGGGTTGCCAACCCTCCAAAATACTTCTAGAGCAGTCGTGGGCAACCTGGGGCCTGTCAGGGTAATCTGTTGGTGGGCCATTAGACAGTTTGTTTACACTGACCATCTGCAGGCACGGCCACCTGACTGCAGCTCCCTGTGGCTGTGGTTCGCTGTTCTCGGCCAATGGGAGCTGTGGGAAGCGGCAGCCAGTACGTCCCTGCAGCCTGCGCTGCTTCCCGCAGCGCAGGCTGCAGATGGTCTATGTAAACAAACTGTCTTGCGGGGTGCATGCGGCCTGCAGGTTGCCCACTACTGTCCTGGAGTCTCCAGGAATTAAAGATTAATCTTTAATTAAAGATTATGTCATGATGAAACCTCCAGGAATACATCCAAGCAAAGTTGGCAACCCTACACTACAGTCTGCTCTTCCTTGGAGTGGTCAAAGGTTCACAGGGTACTGAGAGCACCCTGACATGTGCATGGGGATGGATCAAGCCCTAATTTTTTTATTTATTAATTTATTTATGAACATACTTTGGGGAAAAAATAGCCCAGCAAGAGGTGTTTTTTTCATCATCAGCAGAATGATAAAGGCACTCACATGAATTTAATCTACTAGGATAGGATTACATAGCAGATAACCCCTGGTAGCTGGTGTCTGATTATTGTAGTTTAGCCAACAAGCATCACCATCAGATAAGTTCTCTGTACAGTCACACTTAATTTTTATAGACAATTTGCTATGGGATTACTGTTTCCTTTAGCTGAGTTTTGGAAGGTGTCTGTTTGTGATTCCCTTAAAACACTCTCTTTCTCCTTCAGATTATTTATGCGATGTGACACTGATAGTCTAATTAGAGACAGACTGCTTGCCAAAGTTCAGGGGTTTTCCGATGTGGACCTGCACCTTCTCGAAGTATGGTGTTTTTTGAACCCTGGGTTTTGTTCTGGTCCATCTCTACATCTAGTCTACTTGAGAGTGAGGAAATGACAGAAGAAAGGATACAGGAGAACTGAACTATATGCTGTAATTCTGATAAATTGATTACTATAGTGGTTATCCAAACCACTATTATAAGCTTTCCATGTTCCACTAAGCGTATTACATGAACAATATTAGTCTATGAGCAATATTACATATATGTAAAATTCTTAATGCAAAAGCAATGATCCAATGTTTTTGTATTTTTAATTAATCATCCTGTATCTATGTATGTGTATTTCGCATGGGGCACAAATAATTGTACTGTAGCAAATGAACTGTGCAATGAAACTCATTTAGATTTGCATTGTTCATGCTCATTAAAAATATATTTTCATTGAGAAAATGCACTGATAAATCCAGAGCAATGTAAACAGCACTGATTTTCTGCCTTATATATTTAACTGACTATTAAAAATATAAGCAAAAATTGATACTAATTTGTATTCATTTAATTCTGCCAGGAATTTTTTGCAACATATAAAATTGATTTCCTTGCATGTATGAAAATGCTTAGAGACATACAATGTCTTCCATATAAAAGAGACTAAAAATACCCACTTAAGTAATCCACTAAACAGCAGTAACAAGCACACAGTCAATAGCATGGTATATAATCTCCTTGTCTACTGCATTAATGTCAATTATCTTTTGCTTACTACAGAATGTACATGCTATTCTTTATCCTTCCAGTAAGTTAAGTGGATTTTTGTTTGTATGCAATCAAATATTATTGATATTGCATCAGTCCTCAATAAAATTTGAAAATAAAGTTGTTTAAAAAAGATGTTTGGGACTCTTTAGTTTAAAGAGGATATGGATAAGAGGTACAAGGTGCATGAAAGAGGTAAGTAAAATAATAAAATATATGGAAGAGGTCCTATTTACCTCATCTGATAATACAAGTTCAAAGGGACATCTAACATATTTAAAGATAACACACAAAATTGCTAAAAGGAAATACTCTTTTTACACAACGGGAAATAAATCTGTGAAACTCGCTACCACAAAATATAATAAGGTCAAGAACTTAGTGGGATTCAGAAAAAAGTTTAGACAGTCATGGGGGAAAAAAAGGTATCTCCAACAACTACTGTCCTGTAGCAATGATTAACGTTTTCAAAGGATATCAGTCCTCATGCTTCAGGTAATAAACAATCACTAGCTTCCTGGCATTAGGAAGACACTTTCTGTGTAGGCACGTTTTGCACAAATGTCTATTATGAGACATTTATACCTGGTACTAGCCATTGCTAGACACAGGATGGCCACCTGTCTAATGCAGCAGTTCTCAAACTTCATTGCACCGTGACCCCCTTCTGACAACAAAAATTACTATATGACCCCGGGGGGGAAGGGAAAAGGGGGGGGAGAAGATGACCAAAGCCCAAGCTCTGCTACCCCAGGTGCGTGGGGGAGGAGCCAAAGCTGAAGCCCAAGAGTTTCTGCCCTGGGCGGGGGGAATATAACCTTAGCCCTGTGCTGTGGGATTCAGGCTTTGGCTTCAGCGCCAGGCAGTGGGGCTTGGGCTTGGGCTCTGGACCCCAGCAAATCTAACATGAGCCTTGGCGACCCCATTAAAATGGGGTCGTGACCCACTTTGGGGTCCTGACCCACAGTTTGAGAACCCCTGGTCTAAAACAATGTGGCAATGTCTATGTTCCTATCCAAATTAGCCTTGTGTTATTCAAACCATTGGTTTATTTTTTACACTTAATCTTCACTCCATTCTAGAACAGTCTAAAGCATCTGTAAGGGACACTAGCCTGATTAGTCTTCATTCTGTCAAACAGAACTATACCCTGCAGAAAGGGTGAAATTCACTCCACTGCAGAGGTCTCATCCAAGGCCCTTCAGACCAATTACACCTTACAGTAAGGGCCTGTATTAAAGCCCAGTGAATTCAATGGCTTTAGGCCATAAAGGCGTAAAGGTAGCCTGGCCTGGAGAGCCCTGTGGAGTGTCCCTTCAGCTGGCATGAATTTCACCCTCAGACATAAAAGCTTGGACATCCCAGACCTAGTGTAAGAAGCTGTTAAAAGTATTCCACTCTTAAGATGTACAGAGAGTTGTCAAGTTTAGTGACAGTAGGACTTTGATGACTTAGTACTGCTGACTCAAAAAAGCATCTAATACTTTAAGAAACTGTTTTTTATTGAGCTACATTTCCGGGAAAACATTTCAGTAGAAATTGCTGACATTTTGAGGGGGGATAGAAAATTGTGGGCATCCTTTAAGGACAGACATATTTACTCATTCTTAAAGGCTCATATTCTCTTACCTTCCATATACCCTTATGTCTGAGATTGCATAAAAGTAGCGTGCCAAGTGCTGCTCATCTACATATATTTCCCCAGTTGCTGGTCTGAGCAATCTTATCCTCAGGTCTGTGATGGTAAAGAAATCTCTCAGCTTCTTGGTTGTGTCAAGCTGGCCATACAGGGAAGCCATATTATGAAGCCGAGGTCCAGCAAAAAATGCAAATCGATCTTTGATCTCGAAGTGGATGATTTTACTATTTGTCATGTACCCAGTGGAGTATTCTTCTGTGCAAATGATTTCTAGGACTGTGTGCTGTGATAAATCCTTCACTGATTTTGGATCCATATGGAAAGCGTCTAAGCAGTCTGTGGCATAATACTGGTATGGTTGCCATGTTCGCCCATAGTCAAGTGATTTCTCCAGGATCATTTGGTCTGGACGGCCAGATTCAAAGGTGATAACTATGTTATCTGTTAGTTCAATGGTTTTGTTCCAGGAGAGGGTAATGTTAACTTGGAGAGGTTTTGGATAATCTTTCCACGTTGTAGACTGCCAAAATGTGGAGGGATGTCTTCCTTCAAGATCAAACATCAGTTCAGGTGGATGTGCCAGTTCATTGGTACTTGCATCACATTCATTATTGCACATGTAGGGATTCCCCTATGAAAGAAGAACAAAACTGTTTTACAAGCAGTATTATATGAATGACTACAGTACATAAAGACATTCTTTGCTTGACAAATTAGAATTGCCTTTGTATTGTTTCTATTGTCTAAGAAAGAAAATAAATGTTTGTAGAAAATATCTTTGTTTATCTTAACTAGATTTCTCCTCATTGCTTTATTTATTAAATTACACATGTGTTGGGCCAGTAATCTAGTCACAAAAGCACAAGAACAATGAGCAAATGTCTAAAGGCCCAATAACTCTGATTCTTCAAAGATGTAGCAGCGAAGCAAGGAGAATTTCTTTTTAACACAAGTACATTCCTCAAGAGCACAGTTCATAAAAAAGTCACTTTTAGGAGAAGTGCTTTAGAATCAGCAATACGTTCTCTATGTGTGCAATATGAAACCATACCCACTACAGCTTTCATGCTTTCTTTTCCCTGGCCTCAAATTTATCATACTTAACTGTGTTCCTGTTTAGTAATGTCTTCCCTTAAAATGTTTACACTGTTCACTACAAATCATTAGAAACACAGTGCACTCTGGGGTTTGGTCCAGACACCTACCACCCTATTAGCTATAGGCTAGTGAAGTACTTCAGGAAAGACTTTTTACCAGACATGGGCTCCAATTTATCAGGATAAAATAATCCACCACTTGATTAGATAGGAGAGTCAGGAGGTCCAACTGGAAGGCTGCTTAGGTGGCTGGAGGTTTGAACTGTGTGTCGAGTTTGAAAAAAAACAACACCACATAAACTTACCAATAATGTGTAACTTTTACTACTACTTGTCCTCTATAACAAGGTGAAAGTGAATTATTCTGCTCTGTGCCTTTTGATGCATTAACTTGCACACTACAATTGTCTTCCTCCTCACAAAAGCTACTTCATCTGGAGGCTGGGGATAACTTGATAAACCATTGCAAGCTATTGGCTACTTTAAGCTGTACTGGATCATGTCTACCTAATCTAGAAGCTTTCATCAGTACATTAATATTTGGCTACTTAATAATTTCTTATTTGTTTCAGAAAACAATTACTGCTCCGTATTTTTTAGAGTTAAATTGCAGCGGCTGGAGGTCTATATTGTCCCATCTGTGCATAAGGGTTCCTCTTCCTCACATTAACAGGAGTTCGACTCACATATTGATGGGAGAATAGACCCTTATGTAATTAATTTTCCTTTTTTCCCTTATCGTTGCAATTATGTTTCTTTCCATCTCAAGACCTTAGGGATCTGAAGCTTTGCAATCACACCCACTGAATGAGCTGGGTCTCAAATAATTGAGTTTCCACCTTGGTCACTGCCACAGTCCCTGACATACTCAAGTTAAATGCAAGAAAAGGGTCTTAAGCACTTACTCTGACCTCCCTAGAGGCAACTTTCTCCTACCTACTCAGAGAAATACTCTCACTCTTTCCCATTAATGTAGCTGAATACCATAACCGACAATAATTCATAGAGACTCAAATATAATGCAAGAGAAGAAAATGGGTTATTTGAAAAACAGAACACTGCTTATTAGATTGACAGACTCTAAACACGCAGCTGTAATTGAGAAGATCCTTGTTACAGTTTTCCTGCTTTCAAGCTCAGGATCACTATTTCTATGCATCATAGAATCATAGGGTTAGAAATAAAGCAAAGAGGGAAAAATAACAATACTTTCTAAGCAGGATGGATAAACCACTAAGTTTTTTATTAATTAAACTCAGTTTAAAAACATACCCAGAGACACAAATGCAAAGATCTGCAACCTTGCTTGGGCTTTTTTCAGGGAGCCTATAAATACTGTGGAATCTGTCAGGAGTTATACATTTTAAATATATGTAAATGTGCACTTTACAGAAAGAGGTCAGCATTATCACTGGAAATTTACTCGAACAATATGGTCACTTCAGAGTCTGTCCACATTAAGCTATCAGTATAGCCATGAACATGCATGCTACAATCTCCTTTCTGGCAAAAGCTACTTAATCTAGAGTTCAGGAATATCAAAACAGAGAAAATCAAAGCTACTGGATAGCAAGTTACAGACATTCATATTAAGCAGAACAGAAAAATGGCTTTGGTCTTCTACAGCACAGCCGGCAAGCACACATGTGGGTCTGTTGTCATTTTTATGTTAAAAGCTATCCACTGGTCCCAGGATATCAGCAGAGACAATGTTTCATGAACCAGAACGGATAAAGGAAGGCTATTTACCTTACAGTAACTGGAGCAGACAGTAACTGTACAATGAAATTAATTAGATGATTGGGTGGGCAAAGATTGAACTTAGCTTGTTGTTTTCAGATCGATCTTTGGGCAGGTGAAGAGGCTTCACAAAACTACGATTGCTAATGATGTATGTAGCAGATGTAGTCAGTGAATGCACCCTCCTTCCAGCGACAGGGCTTGCCTTAGGGACAATCAAAACAGGTAACTTCAAGGTAGTCAGACAAACTTTACTGGAACAAACTCTCCCATCTCTACATTTTAGAGGTCAGCATAGTCTAATCCCCCAAAAGATTAAAGGCTGATCTCGTTTGTTGGCAAATACGGTAATGTGCTGCTGAGGCCAGGTCTATGCTACAGACTTCTGCCGGCACAGCGATATCTGTGAAGAGGTGTGGTTCCCTAATGAACACAGCTGTGTTGGCAGAAGCCCATAGTATAGATGCAGTAATATCAGCAAAACTGTACCTTACTATACTGGTACAAAGCGCAGCTGCTGGTATTGCTGCATCCGTAATAGGAACACTTTGCCGGTACAGTACATTGATATTCCCATACAAGTAAAGTGCTGCTAGGTAGACGTAGTCTGACTGCTGCCAAGCTACCCTAATCCTGTTTGTGAGATCTCTGATTGTTGAATTATTGCTCTCTCCAGGCTTCCATGCACAATGCAAATTAAATATTCCATAATTAATGGAACTCTATATGTCACCAGTGCTGCTATTCTTCACAAGAGAGATGGCTGCATTTTAATTCCTATCTGTTTATATTGTGCTTTGGGATGGAAGATGTTGTATAAATTCAAGTTATTACTGACCTTCTAAAAATCCACTAGATATTAAATATTGAATCTTTTCGGTTTATACCAAACAGATATTGATTCTGTGAAGAGTGCAAATGAGAACTCAATTCACTGGGGATGAAATTCATCCTGAGCTGAGGGTCAGCACAAATCCTATGGACCACTTCATATTCATTAAAACCTATTTTCAGGCAAGCCTGGTCCAATGGACGGGGTAGATTTTACCCTCTCTGAATTTTTTCACTGAAAACAAAGAGTAATTGTTACCACTGTCAGTACTGCCAACTCCAAGTGTTCAAAAATCATGGCCTGAAGAAAACATAAGATTGACTTAAAATATCCATCCATCCATCCTTTGGATTCTTTTTATTTGCCTTTTGATTTTTGAGTCTTTAGGGTGCACTTGGCTCACATTTTCAAGTTTTTCTCAACAACTATCAGGGATAGGAGTTTATTCTTTTTTAAATGAAGGCTGAGAGCCTCATATTTTCACAAGACTCCAGGAGTTGGGACTTGGAGGAAACACTAAATACCATAGGACTTGGAATAAAATCATGAAGCTAGCAACAATGAAATATCTAAATCAGCAATTCTCAAACTTCATTGCACCGCGATCCCCTTCTGACAACAAAAATTACTACATAATTGCAGCTATTTAAGAACATAAGAATGACCATACTGGGTCAGACCAAAGGTCCATCTAGTCCAATATCCTGTCTTCTGACAATGACCAACACCAGGTGCCCCAGAGGGAATGAACAGAACAGGTAATCATCAAGTGATCCATCCCCTGTCACCCATTCCCAGCTTCTGGTAAACAGAGGATAGGGACACCATCACTGCCCATCCTGGCAAATAGCCATTGACTATACTGGGGCTAGATGGACCTTTGCTCTGATACAGTATGGCTGTTCTTATGCTCTTACATAGCTGCAATCATGAAATTTACGATGTTTAAAATACTATGACTGTGAAATTGACCAAAATGGACCCTGAATTTGGTAGGGCCCTAGTTATATTAATATCCATTTTAAGGCCCCTTTACACAGCCAGAGCAGTGGTTTAAAGGGGCACTAGTGTAAATGAGAATCAGACTAAGTCTGGTTAGCTACAGTTTCATGAAATATGAATATCCATTTTTCCTCACCTCTGTACAGGCAATGGGGAACTTGCCTCTGTTTGTGATTAGTCTTCCTGTCCCTATGTTTTTAAGATAATGTTAAAATTCATGGTGTCTGATTAGATTACAATGAAACAGATCTTTTTCTAATTTACTCTCAGTGCTGTTATAATCTTGGCCTTCACAACATCCTCTGGCAAGGAATTCCACAGGTTGACTATGCATTGTGTGAAGAAATACTTCCTTTTGTTTGTTTTAAACCTGCTGCCTATTAATTTCATTTGGTGACCCCTAGTTCTTGTGGTATGAGGAGTAAATAAGACTTCCTTATTTACTTTCTCCACGCCAATCATGATTTTATAGACCTCTATAATATCCTTCCTTAGTTGTTTCTTTTCCAAGCTGAAAAGTCCCAGTTTTATTAATCTCTCCTCAGATTGCAGCCATTCCATATCCCTAATAATTTTTGTTGCCCTTTTCTGAACCTTTTCCAATTCCAATATATCTTTTTTGTGTTGCAGCGACCACATCTGCACACAGTATTCAAAATGTGGGCGTACCATGGATCTATATAGAGGAAACATGATATTTTCTGTCCTATTATCTATCCCTTTCTTAATGATTCAAAACATTCTGTTAACTTTTTTGACTGCTGCTGCACATTGAGTGGATGTTTTTAGAGAACTATCCACAATGACTCCAAGATCTCTTTCTTGAGTGGTAACAGCTAATTTAGACCCCATCATTTTATATGTATAGTTGGAATTATGTTTTCCAGTGTGCATTACTTTGCATTTATCAACACTGAATTTCATCTGCCATTTTGTATCCCCGTCACCCAGTTTTGTGAGATCCTTTTGTAGCTCTTCACAGTCTGCCTGGGACTTAACTATCTTGAGTAGTTTTGTATCATCTACAAATTTTGCCACCTTACTGTTTACCCCTTTCTCCAGATCATTTATGAATATGTTAAATAGGACTGGTCCCAGTACAGACCCCTAGGGGACAGCACTATTTACCTCTCTCCATTCTGAAAACTGACTGTTTATTCCTACCCTTTGTTTCCTATCTTTTAGCCAGTTACCAAACCATGAAAGAACCTTCCCTCTTATCTCATTATCATTACAGCTTACTTTGCTTAAGAGCCTTTGGTGAGGGACCTTGTCAAAGACTTTCTGAAAATCTAAGTACACTATATCCATTGGATTCCCCTCGTTCACATGCTTGTTGACCCCCTGAAAGAATTCTAGTAGATTAGTGAGGTAATGATTTCCCTTTACAAAAAACATGTTGACTCTTCCCCAACAAATTATATTCATCTATGTCTGTGATAATTTTGTTCTTTACTATAGTTTCAACCAGTTTGCCCGGTACTGAAATCAGGTTTACTGGCTGTAATTGCTGGGATAACCCCTGGAGCCCTTTTTAAAAATTGGAGTCACATTAGCTATCCTCCAGTCATTTGGTACAGAAGCTGATTTAAATGATAGGTTACAGACTGCAGTTAGTAGTCCTGCAATTTCACATTTGAATTCCTTCAGAACTCTTGGGTGAATATCATCTGGTCCTGGTGACTTATTACTGTTTAGTTTATCAATTTGTTCCAAAACCTCCTCTAATGACACCTCAATCTGGGACAGTTCCTCAGATTTGTCACCTAAAAAGAATGGCTCAGGTTTGGGAATCTCCCTCACATCCTCAGCTGTGAAGACCAATGCAAAGAATTCATTTAGTTTCTCTGCAATGGCCTTATTGTCCTTGTGTTCTCCTTTATCATCTTGATTGTCCAGCGGCCCCACTGGTTGTTTAGCAGGCTTCCTACTTATGATGTAATTTTAAAAGGGTTTTGCTATTACTTTTTGAGTCTTTGGCTAGCTGTTCTTCAAATTCTTTTTTGGCCTTCCTAATTATATTTTTACACTTCATATGCCAGAGTTTATGCTCCTTTCTATTTTCCTCACTAGGATTTAACTTCCACTTTTTAAAGGATGCGTTTTTGTCTCTCACTGCTTCTTTTACTTTGTTGTTTAGCCATGGTGGCACTTTTTTGGTTCTCTTACTAAGTTTTTTAATTTGGGGTATACATTTAAGTTGAGCATCTATTATGGTGTCTTTATAAAGTTTCCATGCAGTTTGCAGGGATTTCACTTTTGTCACTGTACCTTTTAATTTCTGTTTAATTAACTTCCTCATTTTTGTGTAATTCCCCTTTCTGAAATTAAACGCTACAGTCAGGGCTGTCCTTACGCATATGGAAACTACACAGCTGCATAGGGCATCAGGAAATGTGGGGCACCAAATTGCCCCGAATTTCCTGGTGCCCTACGCAGCTGCGTGCTGCTCCAGCAGCCAGCCCGATCCCCTGGCTGGCTGACCTGGCCAAGAAAGATGCCCGCACCCCACCTCTTCCCCATGGCCCCCGCCCCTGCTCCACCCCAGCCCCGCCCCCACTCCACCCCTTCCCCTGAGCAACGTCCTAGGGGACTGCAGCAGAGGTCGGGTGTACCCTGCACTCACTGGGTGGCAGGAAGTGGAGCGACTTGGCCCCAGCCTGCTGTGCTCCGCTGGCGCCCAGCTGTGCCGCCGGTGAGTGCTGGGGGGCAGTTCCCCCTACCCCCCAAGTCTGGGAGCCAGGGGAGGGGATGGAATGGGCTGGAGCCTAGTCACTGCACTAGGGCGGTTGGCCTGCCCTGCACTCACCTGGTTGGCCTAGGTTGGCCTGCCCTGCACTCACCAGGCGGCAGGAAGTGGAGTGACCTGGCCCCAACCCGCTCCACTCTGCCGGCTCAAGCTCCGGGGTCGTTCCCCCTGCCCCCAACCTCTCCCCTCGCAGAGGCCTGGGGCCACCGCCCCCCCTGCAGGGAAGGGGGGCTGCATAGGGCACCAAAATATCTAGGGACGGCCCTGGCTACAGTATTGGGCTGCTGTGGTGTTTTCCTCACCGCCAGGATGTTGAATTTAATTATATTATGGTGACTATTACCAAGCGGTCCAATTCACCTCTTGGACCAGATCGTGTGCTCCACTTAGGACTAAATCAAGAACTGGCTCTCCTCTTTTGGGTTCTGGGACTAGCTGCTCCAAGAAGCAATCATTTAAGGTGTCAAGAAACTTCATCTCTGGATCCTGTCCTGAGATGGCATGTACCCAGTCAATATGGGGATAGTTGAAATCCCCCATTATGATTTTTTTTTTTAATTTTTATAGCCTCACTAATCTCCCTGAGCATTTCACAGTCACTATCACCATCCTGGTCATCCCTACTGCTATATTCTTATTACTAGAGCATGGAATTACTATCCATAGAGATTCTATGGAACAGTTTGGTTATGCTTTCTTTCACACATAGTGTCACTCCTCCACCAGCACAACCTGTTCTGTCCTTCTGATATATTTTGTACCCTAATATTACGGTGTCCCATTGACTATCCTCATTCCACCAAGTTTCTGTGATGCCTATTGTATCAATATCCTCATTTAATATTGAACAAGGCACTCTAGTTCACCCATTTTATTATTTAGACTTTTAGCATTTGTATATAAGCACTTCAAAAACTTGTCACTTTTTAGATGTCTGCCATTACATGATGTAATTGAATGGGACTCTCTTTCATCTGACTGTTTCTCATCAGATCCTATCTGTATTTTATCATCTTCCATCCCCTCCTCCTTACTAGAACATACAGAGTCTCCTTTAATAGATCCTTCCCTAAGGGATATCTCTGTCTGAACCATGTACTTCTGTGCACCTGTCAGCTTTCCCCTGCCCTTAGTTTAAAAACTGCTTTATGACCTCTTTAATTTTAAATGCCAGCAATCTGGTTCCATTTTGGTTTAGGAGGAGCCCATCCTCTCTATATAGGCTCCCCCTTTCCCAAAAGTTTCTCCAGTTCCTAATTAATCTAAACCCCTCCTCCCTACACCATCGTCTCACCCACACATTGAGACCTTGCAGTTCTGCCTGTCTAACTGGCCCTGTGCATGGAACTGGAAGCATTTCAGAGAATGCTACCCATGGAGATCCTGGACTTCAATCTCTTATCTAGCAGCCTAAATTTGGCCTCCAGGACCTCTCTCCTATCCTTCCCTATGTCATTGGTACCTACATGTACCACGACCACCGGCTCCTCCCCTACACTACACATAAGTCTATCTAGATGTCTCAAGAGATCTTCAACCTTCGCACCAGGCAGGCAGGTCACCATGCAGTTATCCTGGTCATCACAAACCCAGCTATCTATGTTTCTAATGATCGAATCCCCCATAACTATTACCTGTGTCTTCCTAATATCTGGAGTTCCCTCCCCTGGTGAGGTATCCTCAGTACGAGAGGATACCACAACATCATCTGGAAGGAGAGTCCCAAATATGGGATCGTTTTCCTCTGCTCCAGTTGGATGTTCTCCTTCCCTGAGATTTTCATCCTCCTCAACAGCACAGAGGCTGTCAGACTCGGGGTGGGACCATTCTACTCCCTCACTTTAAGTCCCCTTTACACTGCCAGAATGGAATAAAGGGGTCCTAGCGTAAATGAGAATCAGGTCCTTAGAATAAGTTAGTATGAAAACAATCACCATTAAAAAGATGAATTACAAAGTTTAATAGCTTCATCTAGGTGATAATCCTCCTTAACAGCACTAACAATAAAACGGATACATCAAAGAGGAACTTTCTCTTATTTGTCAAAACTAAGAAAATTCTTTGTTACCAACATCTAACAGACTACAGCATTGAGTAATTATTTTGTGACCAACAGGCAGCATTAAGTAAATTTTAGTGTAAGTGCTCCATGCAACAGCTCTTCAGCTGGACAAGGTGGAAAATACTCACAACTTTTTAAAACAATATTTAAACCATTAGAATTTTCTAAATAATTGAACAGCTAATGCCTCTAAATACTTCCTGGCAATAAAGATAGAAGGATGATGAAGGTTTTCCCTACATTATCACCTTCTAAAGGAAGTGTCTTATTTTACAGTACCTCTCTGAGGTTGTTATTAATTAGCACCTGAAAGCCAGTCGCACTATGCTATATTTTGCCTCCTGACACTTTGGGACATCAGGATGTTAGCAAAACATTCTGACACACTGGAAAAGTTTTAAAAGAGCACTGGACTTGTTCTATACTGCAGCAGCAGCATTCTATGGGGCTTGTCTCTCTTACAAAATATGATCATGTTCAGACATGCCTGAGAAGAGCTGGGTTAGCTGACACAATGCTGTCCAGGTCTTACTGGTCCCAGCAGGGTTTCATCATGATTAGCTGAGTACAGTTTGTTCTGGTCTACACTGATTGGTTAGTCTTGGTCTGTATTGTGTCAGAGAACTTGAATCTTCACAATGGTGTTTGAACACAATAACATTTTGTGAAGTAGACAAGGCTGAAAAAAAAACCCTCAGGTTGCTCTGCTTGGCTGCACAGACTGTCGTTCACAGAAAGGAGCATTGAGAGCTGAACTACAGCTGACATTTTATTCTTCTCCTTGTTAGAAAACTTCCACGGCTTGCCATTGGTAACACTTGAGAACGTGGCAACAAATGGGATAATGACCTTTAAATAAATATTCACGTTAAAGGCAAAGATCTACAGCAATTCAGTAGTTGAGCTATAATGGAGGTACTGGTGAAAAGGGGTTTTGCAGTTGCTTCTCAAGGGTTAAAATCCGATTGCTCCTTCTCAGTTGAGGGGCCTCCCTCCTCTCATCACAAAGATTCTTCTGTGGCATATACACAGGCTTAGGACTTGATTGAAGCTGTTGCTTGTTTCAATCTGCTCCCTGTACACACTAACACCTTGTGGACTTTTTTACTCAGGAACAAAGATGGGGAGCTTAACCTTTCTGCTGCGTGAATATTGGAAGCTGTATCACAGATTACATGCTGTAATAGACACCTGGCTAAATCCCTACAGAGGATTATGGCTTGGATTTTCAAACTGGTGAAGGCCGCAGAGGTCAAGCAGGCCGACATTTTAGGAAAGAGCAAAATAAATTCTCAAGAAGCCAGTCACAGAAGCTGATTTTTATACTGCTGTCTCCAAGTAGTTAGCTCAGATATACTAGACAAGGAATAAATATAGACTGAATCAAGCAAGACTTAAAGTCAGGTCCTGTAGTAAAATACTGCATTAAAATAAATAGTAGGGAAATAATAGGACAGTCATTATTTATTACTTTCCCAAAAGGTCATCACAAGAGAAAGACATTAAGTACCATGCTGTACCTTGTGGATGATTAATTACTTAATTATTAGCAACAATTGCACTTATGCAGCACTTTACATCTTCAAAGTGACTATAAACATAGATAATATTTTTAGTTTTATAGAGCTAGATTATGATACCTTCACTCAGGCTGCATAGTACATTACTCCATGAACAGTCCAATTGAAATCAGTGGGACTGTTAACAGAATGAGGTAGTACTCAATGTGAGTAAGGGGATCAGAATCTGTCCCATCATGGTATACATTTTCAAAGCACCTTGCAAACATTAGCTAATTGATAGTACACTAGTGAATGTGTATCATGAGCTTTCACGAGGAAAAGTGCTATTTAAGTGCTAAGAATTATTGTTGATATTATGAGAACAAGGATGATTATAGATAAGAACACTTCAGCATCAATAACCTTTTAAACACTGCACTGGCAGCCAGCATTTTAAGTTAAAGTGATTTAAGTATTAGAATCTCAATGGAGGATTGATGCTGTTTCACAGAGCTCCCAAGTGAGAAGTATTTGGAGGGTCAGACAAGCACTTTGAACTTTGAGCCACAAGCTGAGCCACATGAATTCTTCAAAACCAGGGGAAAAGAAAGTTTCTACATCAATAGCTTCTATGGAGATTTTAAAAGATTAAACTAGGGAAGACTGGTTTGCTAAATATTAATAGTAATACTTATCACCTCCATGCACTTTTTATCTTCAAACTGTATTACAAACTAAGGCTCTAATCTTACAGTAGACTCCATGTGGTAGACCCAGCAGACCAGATATTAAACATATTTAGGTGCCTAAAGATCTGGCCCTTGGGCCCTACATCCTGCAATACTTAATTAATTAATGCTCAGAACACCCCTGACCTCTGTGAGGTAAATGTTATTGTGTGACACAGGCAAATATGTCTGATGCCAAATTTACATAGGAAGGAGAAAGAAGTAAAGAGATTAAAGTCAGTGGAAACTAAGGAGCGCGCATCACCTTGCAGGTTGACGTCTGCATCTTTCCAGATTAGATCCTAATGATTTGCCCAATACCATTCAGTTTGAAGCATTCCTGGCTCCACTGGCTACGAGACCATGCCTCTCTTGAATATTATGGGCCACAAATATAGCAGCAACCTTTAACGTTTGTGTTTCCATTTAAGAAGATTAAATATATTTCCCTCTCATTGTGCCTATGTTAATGTTAATTGAGTGAGTATCTTGCTCACTCTGAGTCTGTTTAGGCTTCTGAAAACTTCTAGTTCACACCAGGCATACTCAGAGATTTAATACAGATTAGCAGTGTCACTAATACAAGGTGTCATTAATATACATCATCACACTAGCATAGCCACTTGATGCCTGTCTGTACATTCTCTCTTTTTTGCTACTTTAATTGCACTTCTATCTTTATAAAACCCATGGATAATAGATTTTGACACACTTTTCAAGTCACTTGATTAGACAAAGAGACTATTTCACGCCCAAGTCTCTAGCTGCTTTCTCAGACACAGCCTACTCATTCCAAGTGGATTGTACTATGTGTGGCAGTGCTAACTTTTACTTGGCAACCTTGCTGATGCTATTGCAGCCATGATTTGCCACTTGGAGATTTTGAAATTACGGGTGCCTTTTAGCAAATCTACTGGCACTAATACAGATTCTGCTATGCCCTTTTCTGTTCCTTGAAGAATGAAATACTTGCCTTTTCCTTTTGTATCAGCAAGTATCTGAGATAATTATTAACAACTTTTATATTGGGGTAATGCCTAGAGGCCAGTAAGACTGGGATCCTATTGGTAGGTGCTGGCCAAACATATGTCTGAACTGTATCAAGGAAATCATCTATGATTTCTCTGGTTCCTCTGTCTAGTGTTTGTTTGAGTAACCAAAGTAACAGAATCATAGAAATGTAGGGCTAAAGGGGAACATGAGCAGTCATAAAGTCCAGACTCCTGCACTATGTCAGGACCAAGTAAACCTAGACCATTCCTGACAAGTGTTCGTCCAAGCTGTTTTTAAAAACCTCCAATGATGGGGATTCCATCAGCTCCCTTGGCAGCCTATTCCAGACTTAATTACCCTTATAGCCAGAAAGCTTTTCCTAATATGTAGCCTAAATCTCCCTTGATGCAGATTAAGCCCATATCTTCTTGGCCTACCTTCATTGGACACAGAGAACAATTGATCACAGTCCTCTTTATAGCATCCCTTAACATATTTGAAGACTGTTATCAGGTACCCTCTCAGTCTTCTTTTTTTCAAGACTAAATATGCCCAATTTTTTTAACCTTTCCTCATTTTTGTTGCTCTCCTCTGGACTCTCTCCAATTTATCCTCATCTTTCCTAAAGTGTAGTGCCCCAAAATGGACACTACTCCAGCTAAAGCCTCACCAGTGCCAATCATAGCAGGACAATTACCTCCCATATCTTACATAAGATCAGGCTGTTACAGTATAATACATCAATGATATTAGCTTTTTCTTCACTGCATCAGATTGTTGATTCATATTCAATCAGTGATCCACTATACCCACTCCCCAGATTCTTTTCAGTGGGACTACCTAGCCAGATATTCCCCATTTTATAGCTGTGTATTTGACTTTTCCTTCCTGAGTGAAGTACCTTGCATTTGTCTTTATTAAATTTCATCTTGTTGAAGACAGATGAATTCTCCCATTTGTCAAGGTTGTTTTGAATGCTAATCCTGTCCTCCCAAGAGCTTGCAACGCTTCCCAGCCTGATGTCATCTGCAAATTTTATAAACATATTCTCCACACCATTATCTATAGTCATTAATGAAAACCTTGAATAGTACCGGTCCCAGGACTGACTCCTGTGGGACCTGAGCCTGACTGATAACTGATAACTACTCTTTGAGTACAGTCTTTCAACCAGTTGTACACACACCTTATAGTAATTTCATCTTGGCTTTTGAGAATGTAATGTGCGACTGTCAAAATCCTTACTAAAATCAAGATATCTCACACCTACTGCTTCCTCCCTATCCACTAGGTCAGTAACCCTGTCAAAGAAGGAAAATTATCTTGGTCTGGCAGATTTTCTTCTTGACAAATCCATGCTGGCTATTCCTTATAGTCCTATTATCCCCCTGGGGCTTACAAATTGTTTAATAATTTATTCCAGTATCTTTCCAGGTATCTAAGTTAGGCTGACTGGTCTATAATTTCCCGGATCCTCTGTTCCCCTTTTTAAAGATAGGTATTATGTTTGCCCTTCTCCATTCTTCTGAGATCTCACCTGTCCTCCAGCAGTTCTCAAAGATAATTGCTAATAGTTCCAAGATTGCTTCAGCTAGTTTCTTAAGTACCCTAGAAAGAATTTCATCAGGCCCTGCTGATTTAAATACATCTAAATATTCTCTAACCTGTTCCTTCCTTATTTTGGCTTGCATTCCTTCTCCCTTGTTGTAGATATTGTGTTGACCATTCTAGAAAAGGCTGAAGTACAATATGTATTAAACACTTCAGCTTTCTTCATGTCACCTGTTATTAGCTCTCACTCCGAGTCCACTCTAAGTAGAGGACCTACACTTTCCTTCATCTTTCTCTTGATGTATTAAAAGAACCTCTTCTTATTGCCTTTTATGTCCCTTGCTCGGTGTAACTCATTTTGTGCCTTAGCCTTTCTGCTTTTGTACTCCTACTTAGCAATTTGTCCATGCTTCCAATTTTTGTAGGATTTCATTTTGATTTTCAGGTCATTAAAGATGGAGCCTATTGGCATCTTACTATTCTTCTTATCTTCCCTTTGCATCGGGATAGTTTGCAGTTCCTTTAATACTATCTCCTTGAGAAACTGCCAGCTGTCCTGAACTTCTTTTTCCCTTAGATTTTTTTCCCATGGGACTGTACCTATCAGTTCTCCGAGTTTGTTTAAAGTCTGCTTTTTTAAAGTCCATTGTCCTATTTTGTTGCTCTCTCTCCTTCCTTTCCTTAGAATCATGAAATCTATCTTTTCATGTTCACTTTCACCCAAATTGCCTTCCACCTTCAGATTTGCTGCCAATTTCTCCCCATGGGGCAGAATCAAATCTAAAATGGCTATCCCCCCAATTACTTCTTCCACTTTTTGGATCAAAATATTGTTCCCAATACATTCTAAGAACCTACTGGAAATTTTGTGTTTTGCCGTATTATTTTTCCAACAGATGTCTGGATAGTTAAAGTACCCACTACTACCAGATCTTGTTTTTGGAATATTTCTATTATTTATTTTAGAAATGCCTCATCCACCTCCTCTTCCTGATTTGGTAGTCTATAGTAGATCCCTCCCAACATATCACCCCTATTTTTACCCCTTTTATCTTTACCCAGAGACTGTCAACTAATTTGCCTCCCACCTCCGTCTGAACTTCAGAACATATGCATATATTCTTGATGTATAACGTAACACCTCACTTTTAACCCTGCCTACCCTTCCTGAACAAGTTATAGCCCTCTATACCAATATTCTAGTCATGAGACTTATCCCACCAGCTCTCTGTGATGCCAATTAAGTCACAATTTATCTTATGTACTAATACTTTCAGTTCTTCCTGTTTATTCCACATACTCCTTGCATTCGTGTATAGACATCTAAGATGTTGAGCAGATTATCCCTGTTTTTGCTCATATGAGACACATTATCGTTCGTCTGTACATTAGCATCTGTGATGGGGAAGCCAATCCTTCTACTGGTGCATTTATTAAACCAAACAGCAGTGGATATTGATCTCTACTGTTATGCACTTTTCTTTAAAATATATGTCTGAATAGCTCTCTCAGCCATTCTGTGGGAATTTTGGCAAGGAGGAGATGAGGGAGGTCTTGGTGAATTCTTGAAATTCTCTGTGTATTTGATTCAGATTACTTGATAAACAATAGAGGTCTGAGGATGAGAAAAAAGCTAGGGGAATCTTTTGGGGAATGAATAGGAGATGGAAGTAACAGAAATGGAAGTGTTAATAACTAGATTTAGGAGACAGCAGAGGGGTTCAGAATAGTAATGTACCTCATAGCATAGTCAATGAAGAAAAAAAGTAGGAAGAGAACATAAACAGAGAGTGGAGAATGAATGAGCCAGTTTGCAGCAATCATTCTAGATAAAGGGATGGCCTTAGTGTAGATTATTCAGTTCTGTTCTATTCTATTTTGTATAGATTCTTACCAATGACTGAACAACTCAAAGTGGTGCATTTAGTAATTTGACTAATATCTGTCATATGGTTCATTCTGTTGCTTATCCTCTCCTCAGGGAAAAAATGTATGGGGAATGGAGTGTTTTGGCTTAGTAGAGTTTTTTATTATTATTTTAATGTACGTGCTGCTATACGTTATTGTAGAAAGAGAAGATGGGTTGAATAAATGCCCCTTGTTTTCTGAGCAGAGCATGCTGAGGTTTGTGATGGTCCTTAGTTCCTGGAAGAGTTCATTCCACAATCTTGGACCAGCTCCTGAGGAAGTTGTCTTCCAAATAGACGAGATCTACTCTTATGATACAAAGTTCCATTGTGCCATAGGAGCAGAGTTGATCATGCCTGTCAGAGGTTTACACCATCATTTAGATGTCCTGGGTCCAGATAGAGTGACCAGATGTCCTAATTTTATAGGGACAGTCCTGATTTTTGGGTCTTTTTTTTTTATATAGGCTCCCATTACCCCCCTCCCCCGTCCCGATTTTTCACACTTGTTGTCTGGTCACCCTAGGTCCAGGCCATTGAGCACCCTGAAAATAAGGACCGAGATCTTGAAGTTCACTCAGTATTCTATGGTAAGCCTGTGCAGTGAGCAGAGGACAGGATTGATGTGGCCAGAGTAACCTGTATTGCTGAAGAGATACAAAGTAGAGACATATATATATGTAGCAACTAGGATGGCATGCTATGGTTAACAGCCAAACTCTTATGAAAGTGGCCAGGGCCTATATTTTACCTCTGATCTGAAGGATGATTACAGTAAAGTGAGGGCACTTTAAACATTTGTTTCCATTTGAAAGGTATAATGTGCCCACCACAACCTTTATTGTGCTGCTAGCTGGAAGAAAAGAGTCATTGCCCCTTAAAGGGCTCCCTCACAGTAGTTGAGGACAAAGGGAGAAAGTTTACCAGGATCAAGGGGAAGCAATTGGAGCAGGTCACAGCCAAGGTCACTGCATTGCCCTTCCTGCTGATTGGAAGAGTGTGTATGGGGGAGGTATTTATAGCCCATGCAGCCATGAAGTACAAGCAGTAGCATGGATTGCAGGCTTCCAGCATTAGCAGCATCTACATGTATAAGCAGCCTGCCAGCAATGCCAGATGCTTGCTTTTTGTAACCGAGTGGTGAGATCAGAAAGGGGGGAAAGCAACCCCCCCTCTCCCAGCAGGTGGAGCCTGATCGAGAGACAGGAGAGAGTGGCTCCCTCTCCCAGCACGAGGCCTGAGCAAGAAGGAGAAGTCGTCCCCCTACAAGCATGTGGGGTTGACTGGGGGCCACTGTGGGCAGCACGGGGAATGAAGGGGAGATGAACCCATCTGGAGACAAGAGACCATAAGACTTTCCATATGTGAGTAGCAGAGGTTGTCAGGGGACAAACACTCCCTATGCAGCACAATGAGCATTAAAGATTGGGGAGGTAGGACAAGAATTAATTGACGTTGTGTGTGCTGTTACAACAAAAGCTGTTTCAGCAGCAGTTCAGAAGTTACAGGGTGCTACAGGACAAGCAGAGCAAGACCCCAGGAATGAGGGACCTCTAGGTTTCAGGAGGCAGAGTATGAGACTGGCAAGAGACCGAATCGCTGCTGGTGGGGGCGAGTTGGAATGACACAAACAAACACTCGCACTAAAGACAAGCCTGTGTTAACAGACTGAAATAATATGAAGTAGAAAAAAATGGTTTTTCAAAAGATACCCATTTAACCTTTATGCCGCTGGCTTCTGTGCCGCTTTGGAACGTGGTAATGTTCCTCTGAAGTGCTAATGTCCCATTAAATATCACCATTTAAAAACTAATTTACAGTACCTGGCACAGGTGTCAGCACTGGATTTGCATTGTTTTTGGCTCACAGTTCAGGTATGTGACAGTGCAGCAGCTAATACCCTGTGCAATTAGTATTTTTATAATGTAATTATTTTACACATTTAATGAAGCCTAAAATATTTATACAGAACAGTAATACAGAGTTTACCACACTCCTATTAAGTTAAGATTAATTGTATGTATATTGCAAATAGATTCTGAGAGCACATATTGAAAGTGGCTACACATACAAAATACGTGTCTAACCTTTTTTCCTGCAATATGAACATCTGCACATAAAAATGGTTAACTGTGTGCTAAAGTGCCATTTATTGTGTAAAAGACTGTTCTAGGGGGCACAAATGCATTATATAATGGACTCACAGACATCATTGGAAGAGTGTTTTTGTAAGGACTGAGTGAAATCTGCAGGATTTGAGTTCCTAGGTTAGAAAACCTTTGTATTTTCAAAGATAGAAATAATGATTGTGACCATAAACCATGGATCTGTGCTCCCAAAACAATCATTTTCACTGCAAACGTCCCTTGGGTGCATCACTGGGATTTTGACCTTACTGAGGACTGTAGGATTTGACCTGACAACATTGGGATCTATTCTTCCTTACATATGCAAACATAACTCCTACAAGCACCAGCAGAATTTATATATGCACTGCTAGGGGAAGAAACCCAGTAATATCCATGCAAACTGAATTCAGGTGTAAAGAATCCTAATTTTCTTCTCTGTATATTCTAATTTTCTCCCTCTGTATTGTGTGTTTAACTTTTTTCTTTTTGCTACCTATGAAAATTTTTCTCTCTTAAAATGAAAGAAATCTGGAGATGCAGAATGCACTGCAGCTTGAAAGTACATCTCTTTTGCTGGCAGTTACATTATGTTATTTTACATAAATGTAATTCTGGGTTTTACATTTTGCTCAGTGAAATATCTGTGAATTATCATGACAAAAATTATGATGTGTCACAATGCATCATACCAACCTAAACTGCACTAAATGTTTATCTTGAACCCTTTGCATGCAATGAAACCAAACAATACCAACATTGATAAAACCCCCAGCCTTTTCAAAGACACATACTTTGTTTAAATATTCACCCTCAGGAAGCAGACATTACAATTTATTTTTCACTTTTTACTTCCACCAATTCATAAAATCCTATTTGCTTGCTTAAATGTGTGGCTACAAGTATTCATACATCTACTCTGCATAATCCGTGGGATATTGGATATAAATTACAGAAAGACAATGAACAGAAAGGCATGCAATCCTCCATGGTATTCATTAATGGCTGCTTGTGACAAGCCAGTGTCAGCCTTAATTTACCAATTTTTCTTGGGATGGTTCCTACTTTCTCAGTGGGAGGTTTTTAAGACTGCTGGGGAGGACTCATGAGTGGTGGCAACAGTGAGATGACTTATTTGTCAAATCTGATGCAAAACTGACAGAGAGACTTAAAAAAATCTTAGAAGTGGCCCTCTATTCTTACTTTAATTATTTATATTAAAAGAAAAGTGTCACCTCAAAATAAATGACCCAATCTAATACCCTCAGCAGACTGTACTCAATAGAGGACATTCAGTTCATAAGAGCACTACTGAATTAATAATGAACGAACATTTTACTAAACTGCACAAAGACATTCCTGAATACTCAAGATAAAAAATAAACAGTTCCCCAAATCATAAAGTTCCTTTGGGATTACTGAAAGTGGATTACTCACAAACATATACTGGGCCAAATTGGGCCACCCTTCCTCACACTGAATAGTACCTTATTACACACATAGTCCTATTGATTTCAAGAGGACTCCTGCTTGTGTAGTATGGGTGAATAAGAGTGGCAACGTTGGGTCATTATAAATCAGTGGAAACCCTTTCCAGTCCATTTATTTTAGAAAGAATATTAAAACATTCACTTATATAACTTTTAATCTGTAGCTCTCAAAATGTTTTACAAGGAGGTAAATATCATTGCCCTAGATGTAGGGATAGGGAAACTGAGGCATGGAATGGTGATGTAGTTTGCACAGAGATAATCAGTGGCTGAGCCATGAATGGAATCCAGATCTCCAGACTCCGATTCCAAGGGCTGTTTCTTTTAGGAGCAAAAACTGGTATTTATTCTTTGTTGTTAATTCTATTGCTGATTCCACTGGGAAGAGAAACTGCAGAGCCAGCCAAGAAATGAAAGATGCTAAAAAGACCAAAGAAGTTCTTTTCTTGTTGGGGATCTCTCAGCTGTGCTGCTGGAGCTGTCTGCATCTGTAGGCACTATTCATTCTATTCTGGTGTATTATTGATTCTATGTCTGTGGATTATATATAAAATCATATTTCTACAGCATCCATTATTTTATCTCAGATTCTTAATGTTAGTATTGTTCTTGACAATTTCTGACCTGCTCCTATGCTACCAATGTGTCTACTGACATTTTTAATAAACTTTAGAGCCAGTGGATTAAGCACTGAATGTAAGCCCCACAATTAGAATTGCTGATGTTATGCAGAAACAGTTTTTTAATATAAAAAACTGTCTTCTTATTGCCCCAGAATTCAGCACTTGTTTCTGTTGTATTAGATCATTTTTGTTGCAAAATTTCCATACTCAGAGGATTCTTGTGTGTATATGAACCATTTAAAGGGAGAAGAAAAGGTAACATAAATAAAAGTGACAACTGTAAATGAAATCCAATTTCCTTTTCACTTCTCTTAAAAGGTGAGGTAGATTATTTTGCCTCCATTTGTGTTTGTCTTGAGGATAAAATAAATATTGTTTTAATGAATCACAATGAACATGTATAAAATCTGGGATTTCCATAATTTTTTTTGTAAAAATTGTATCCCATCACACAGACAAATGATCTCTTATTAGCATGCACAAAGAATAGTTCGCCATCTCTATATGTTTGGATTATAGAATACACAGTTTTCAAAAGGAACAAAGGCACTCATCAAATCCACATTAGATTACTGCAGAAATGTGACTAATTTTAGTGAAAGAAAAGCAATTCAATATCCTTGGAGCAAGGATGACCAAACTTTGTGGCACCCAGGAACACACTAGTAACTTTCCAAGAGCCTTTGAGGCGCATATAATTACGTGTACATTCACATAGAAATGTAATAAAAATAATAATTGCACACCCTTGAAAAATTACTATAATATTATATAGTAAGGACCTAAAACAAAACAGCTTGCACTAGTGATATGGTTGTATTTTGGAATATTGGTATACATTTTATATTCCTGGGGGTTTTTTTGTTTATATTATCAATATCAAGCCTATGAATAATTGACTAACATTTAAAACACATGCAATCGTGAAAATTCCCATGGGCCTGATGGTGCTCAGCTGCTACCTGGGAAACAGAATGAGAAAAAACCTCCCTTCTTATGCTTCCATTCAGAAACCAGGCATATTTGCAGTCCAGGTGTTTCTAAGTCCCTACTTGTACTCTAGGGCACTAGCCACCCTGGAGGGATAAGGTAGGAGTAGCAGGAGGAGGTGTGACTGTGACCAGAAAAACGGCACTACATGCCATCAGTTCCATGCTGCCTCCAATGATGGTTATGCCCCTTAGTCACCATCTCATAGGCCATGTCTACATTACTGGTTAAATAGGCACCACTGTGATCGATGCAGCAGTGTCAATTTGGCGGGTCTGGTGAAGACACACTACGTCGATGGCAGAGGGTTCTCCCGTCAACATCTGTACTCCACCTCCCCAAGAGGCAGAAGCTATGTCAATGGGACAATGTCCCCTTCTGGCTGGATAAGGCAGCTTTCTGATGGCAGAATGGTACAAAAATTGCTGTAACACACTGGAAGTTCTAGGTCAATGTCTTTCTACCACTACTCAGTGATTTAAACCAATATACTGTTATATAACATTTATCTCTGTTAAGTGTTTTAGTTTGTATGAAAGGCGCTACACCAAATACATTTGTATTGCACTGTATTTATTAGATTGAAAGTTGGCTGTCTGGAAAAGGGGTTGTTTTATTTATAAGGGTGCAAAAATAAAAGCAGTAGGGAAAGACAAGCAAGCCTGTCTTCGGACCCATAAATTAGGCCTATACTATACTGTAAACCAAAACCTTGTGTGTCTTTCTTGGAAGATATGCCGCATTAAAGGTTTATCAGTTATCTTTATACAGAGATACTTGTATTTAACCTCTAAGAACTAATATATTGCAACCCTAATAAAGCTATTTTAAAGGTAAGAAGATGTGTAAATTTACTTTATGTTTATAACAATGCAAAATCTTTACATAGCATACAAAATAATCCTATTGAATGTGGCCATCTGTGATCTGTTAAGGCAGCAAACTTCAAAAGATTTATGGTCTTAATTGCTGCTCATTTTTGATAGGGCATCTACTATAATGCCTCACAGAAATCAATGTAAAAATATAACGTTAAATCTAGTTGATGGCTGAAATCAGCACAAAACCTCAAGTCATCTCAAACAGATTTAAAATTCCTTCTGTGAATTTTATTCCATGTCATCTGAAAATATGATATTTCAATAAATAATAATAAGTAATAAATACTCATTCTGTGGGAACATTGTGAACTGTAAAGGCTTGATAAACCATTAAAAATTTACAACAAAAGATAAAAAGTCTTTAATTATCTGCCACTGTTATAACTGATATCAACTTATTAAGGTGATTTTAAATAACACAGCGATGTAACTTTACAATCAAAGCTGAAAAAATCTTGTCTGTTATAGAAACTATTTAAAAAAATCTGTTATTTCAGTCCTACGTCCTTCTCAAAAACAAACTTGTGTGTCTCCATCAACATATATCTATTCTTATTTATATTTATCTATATACTGTAGAGATATAGATGTTGAGGTTAACATTGTAACTAGCTTTCTATCATTAAACCAATTCTTCCACTCTCAACTTTCTACCTGAACTTTCTCATGCAGGTTCTCTCGAGACCACACCCCTCTCACCTCAAATATTGAGATTAATCAGTCAGGGTATTTTGGAGACAAACATTTGAAAGCCAGGAAATTCAGAATAAAGGTTCTGCAAAGAAGCTTCATCTCTGCTCTTGTATTAATTCCCATCTTCTTCCTTATCCACTAGAAATCCCAGAAAGACTGCTACCATTTAACAATATGATAAATATTTGAATATCTATTTATCATATTGTTAAATGGTAGCATGCTAGAAAATACTTTTATTATGGCTTTATGTTCTTGTTATTTTAGTAATCTGAAGGTTCTTACAATGAGTGAAATCCTGAAGTCCATATTGAGATTTAATTCATTGCTTATTCAAGCAAAAATCCATTGATATCAATGGTATGGTTTCTCTACTACTGGACAGTCAGATACCTTATTCTAAGGTCTTACCCAACTTCTACTGAAGTCAGTGGGAGGCTTTTCATTGACTTAAATGGGAGCTGAATTGGGCCCCAGTGCTGCAAGGTGCATACATAATGGTAGGATTTTTGGTAGATGGGAAATCTTTTGGATAACGGAGGCAACTAGTGCTAGGAGGGAGGATACAGTGCTTGTGTTAAGTAGGAGTGGGGAGGAGACCAGAGATATTGATATTTCTACTGAATATCAATCCTTTAATGGTACATAACCCTAAAGGTTAAAAAAATGATATACTGATAAAAGGTGATGTGTCCCTTAATTCATTGTAAATGAAGACATCTATGCCACTGCCTTTTATTGATTGGAATTTACTTGACTTTACATAAAATTAAGTAGTCATTATTCTATTTGCATTTTTTAAAAATCCACAAATGATGGATGAAATTTAAAATAATTCAGCAAAATGTGTTTGTTTAAAATATGAACAGATAAAATGTTCTGCAAATATAACTAGTATTCTGTTAGTCTGCTGGATGCAAATGTTAGTAAAATAGATGGCTCAGATTCATCATTAGCATATTTTGGATATGAAACTTTTTGACCTTGTGAAATAGTGAAAAATAATCATCCAACATAAAAAAAGTGTCCTTGTAAAAAATTTATAATAAGCTAATAATAGCTTCAAATGCTTCCTTATATCTGTTTTGGAGCTTAGCACTTTTTAAAATAGTAGTGTGGACCCAGTACAGGAGAAAATGTAAAAGGGGGAGAGGAATGCGCACTGTTTTTTTAAAACTGTAGCAGAAGGCCTGACAAGGAAGGGGGCTGGGGAAGATTACAGACAGCAGCTCTGCAATGAAGCAGCAAGGCCGAATAGCTTTAGGGATAATACTGTTTTCCTTATACTGATAAAGTTCCTTGTTCAGTTTTAAATGAAAGTGACGCTTTACTATTGTCACATGACAGAATATAGTAGAAATTATATGTAGAAATGGGTATGAACCAAAACACCAGATATTACCATCTCCAAACTGTGGGGAAGTTCAGATCTGAATCCAAATCTGGACTGAAAGTTTACAGTTGGCTCCTGTCTCTATAATAGCTGAATGAAACCTCTGGATCTGAACATCCCCAAGTGTTGGGGAAGATTAGATCTAAATCTGGACTGTTTTTCCTGCATTCATTTTTAGTTAAATACTATTGGATACATTGGTGTAAATCTGACAATTTTTTTACTTCACTGAACGAGTTCCACATTAGAGCTGGTAAAAATAGTTAAAAATTCCCAGGAATGTTCATAATTGAAGATTTTGGGAGGGAGCGTTTCCTTGGAAAATAAGATTTCCAATGAAAAAATTAGTCAAAAATTCAGAAAATTTCAACAATCTCTACTTCACACTGACACAGATGCAAACAAGAACACAATTTGGTATACAGTCTACACTGTCCGTTTGCACTCAGAACTTCTACTGATACCAGTGAACTATCAACATTTTTACTAACATCATTTGGATTTCTGTTTGTGGAAAGACTATAGAATAGGTTCCTAAAAGTGTAAAACCTCATTGAAATTAATGGAGCTACTCCTGTGAGCAACCAGTGTGAACAGGTGGTGACAGTATTCACAAATCCAGTACGCGCTCAGTTGTCTGAGCTTAGTATTCACATTTGCTCATTGCAATGCTGGTTTTAGCCAGCACAAACTGTGCTCATGGATATTTACAGTTGCACTCCTTGTGCCCTTTTTTGAAGGTTTAGCCTGAAAGAAAGTTATTGGGAAAGAGCAGAATTAGGTTCTGAAACATAATAGTGATAATTGTAACCTTTGGCTAAGACTAAAATAGAGAGGTGATAATGGTATGAAGCTGAAAAGGGAAGATGTGAAGAATTGAGGGGCTGAAAAAAGGGCAAAAAAGGACAGAAGTTTTTCAAAAAAGGGAAGATGACAATGGCAATTCTTCTTGTCTTTGTTTTTTTCCTTCATCCTATAAACTTACAAGCCAATGCTCTCAATATTATGGTTTTATCTACTGCTAAGCTATTGTTATCCGTTTTGACCTGAACCAAGTATTCTATGTCCTGTCTGATGTTTCCGTGAGGAGGAGAAATTGATGATGGAGTCAGGTATTTCTTTGTTGCAATCTGGTTTACTTACAAAGAATGCGTGCAAAGTCTGTTCCCCAGAACACAGCATTAATTAAACAACAGCAGGCAGCTTCTTTGCTCACAGTTCAAAGCCTCTTTCCAGCTAGTACTCTGCTCAAAAAGCTCTCTTTTCACTTATCTCAAGGTCACATTTCCACTAGCTGTCTGATTGGCTTTTTCTCTCTGCTTGTTGTCTGGCTGTTTCTGCTCTCAGACACAAATATGTCCATCAAACAATATCCAAAAAACCTCTTCCTTCTGCACAGCTCAGTTTCTGACCTGTTTAGCATGTGACTTGTCTTTTGGATGGTGGTTCCTAATGTTTTAGCTATCTTACTCCAAAAAGAAGCTTAACTATTTGTTACATTCATCCTGAATGAGGGGCAGCTGTTAGGCCCACCAGCTTCAGTGAGGTTTTACCCAACCTCCACCACAACACTATGATGCAAAAGAGCTGCCAGTCAAGTCCAGAAAAAACACCAGCCTTCCCACTTCTACTTCAAACAAGAAATTTCTAGTGTAAAAAAAAAAAACAGGATTAAGAAAATAAAGGGCTCACAACCTAAAAAAAAATACCTTAGAGGAGTGGTTGGATGAACTAGGATGGGAAAAGAAGACTACACGAGAGAATTACCATTAAGTTATTTCCCCCATCTCCCCTTCACCGATATCTTCTCTTTTCCTCATCCTGTAAGACATTATGCTAAGTGGATGTAGCAAGCACTAAAGAAGAGGATTTCTCACACAGTTGCCAGGAGCACAGCCCTTATCCAAAGGCTCTTTCTTCCACTCATCCCCCCACCCTCAAAAGACTAGATACGCCTTTATATAGTGTGTATGTCTGAAGCATCTATGGGAAAGGATCCTAAGGGACCCTGAGCACACATTATTTTCTGAAGTCTTGCATTGTAGATTAAGATCCCCACAGTAAGCCCAAAACTAATAGCATGGAAAAAGAAGAGCGAGAGATACAGTAAACATGGTTAAGAAGATTTATGTGTTTCCACCGAAACAAGAACCAGTGGCCTGGCAGTTACAGTCACTGACACAATGTTTTTCCAGTCTGAGACAACTCCAGGGTACAGCAGGGCTGTTCTTAAGGAGTCTGACAAACCGGCAAAACTGAGCTCCTGTTATATAAAATTTTCAGCACAGAAAAAGGCATCAACAGTTAATCCCAATTCATTCAGATGGACAAGTGTCAGTGAGGAAACACTAGGCATCTACAACTTTCAGAACAGCGGGGCTGTCACTCCATGAGATTGATTTGCAGTATGCAGGGATTTAATATCTATGGTCAAAACAAGTCAATGTTATCTATCTATTTTAGACAGCTATAGCATGCCCATCACCACAGCATCTGGACATCTCCATTCTGGTGACATCTGTCAAATAAGGCTGCTATCTTTAATTTATGAAGGAATAAAATGTAACAATCCAGCTCAACAAGCTGTTAATAAGAACAGTGGCATAATATATTAGGGCCTGATTCTGTAAACCCTTTGTGACTGGGACTTCTACTCACTCCACTGGTACGGGTCTGTAGGATCAAGGCCTACGACAGGGTCTCTGATGTGCTGAATGCTTGCTAAGAGCTTTCAATTGGATAAATTTTTAAAAATAACTTTGTATTTTATTCTTTCAAATACAAGAGATTTGATCAAACTCCAGTTACACTGGAAACAAAGAAAGGTGAATGAAAAGTAGGAAAGGGAATAAACAAACATACATAAATACAAAATGAAAGTTCACAGTTATCCCTGGTTTCTTACAAGTTAGTCTTATCTCCTGAAATGACAATAGACAGTCCTTGAAAAAAGCTTGTTCCCAAGGACATTTAGATCATGTACGGGGCTCCTTTTCTGTATTTATTTATTTATTGTTTCCTTTTCTCCTTCCTGCCTTCCATTGAGCTCTTCTTATTTCCACTGTGGTAAGTGCTTTCATGATCAAATATCTGTTATATGAAAAAACAAAAAAAAATATGTCAAGGAGATGGGGTTGCTATGGGTTCTATCCCCTTAAGCCACAGATTTCAGAGTCTCCACAGGTGATAAAGGGCATCCATGCAGAGCGCTTGCTACCCAGGTTCACCATATCCTAGGGCTTCCCCTACTCTGGGTTTACTGGAATCCCCTTGAAGTTATCACAACTTCTGAATGCCTCTTGCTGCCTGCAAAAGCTTTGTTACATGGGAACCCCTTGCTTATTCTATAGGGGGTTCAATCCTCATAGAAGAATTCCAGGAAAACTGAGAGTTAAATTTCACTGAGTTTGCCCTCAATAGCAACCATCAAAAGGTGAGACTAAAGGGTCAGAGGTTTGGGTTTTGGTCTGTGCAAAGGACATGGCAGTGGTTCTTATATGAACCAAACCACTTTGCCCATCCTCAGTTGACACAATGTTGACCCTACCCATTCACTGTTTGTATTTTAGTGGCATGGTTTTTAATTTCTCTTCTTTCCCAATAATTGCTCTAGGTGCTGCAGAGTCTAAAGGGTACATTATCATCTCGAAGCTTGGGCACGGTTAAAAATGTGTGCTTCATGAGGCCCATTTTACTGTTTGATATTAATGCAGTTGTATGTTAAGAAATGAACACCCGCATCTCCCTTTTCCCTCCCTGCCACCAGTATGTTTGGAAATGATGAAATCTAAATGATGTTTTCCCCGCAGAAACCACAAGGTAAATGTAACAAGTAATCAATCTACTGAACAGCAATCAGGCAACCACTTAACGAACATACTACATAAACAAAATAATTAATCTAAGCGCTGACCTGAATAGCAATTAATATAATCAGCTTCAACTGGCATGCTTACTGTACATTACTTTGTTTCTGAATTGTCATAGTTAGGATGTCATATGCAGCATAAATATGTTGGCCCGTTCTGAAGAATACTAATTTTAGGAGGAAAAGGTGACACAAATGTTTATGCAGAGCAGGTTATTTGTTCCTTTGTGTTCAGACTAAAGCAAAACACAACGTCAATGTCAAAGCAGAACAAAAAGGACAAGTACTCTGAAACTAGAGTTCTAACCACAAAACATCAGACAAACCACTGTGGTCTGTGAACACAAAATGGGAGATTACTGGTGGGGAAAGCTTTTGCTTAGCCATAGTCTCAACACCAGCAGATGCACATTTTTTCCCCTTTTTTAATTAAAGGGACCCTGTCATTTTAAGAATCCTAGATCAGCTCTTCAGCTGACATAAATCAGCCTAGCTCTGTTCATTTCAATGGAGTTATACCAGCTGAGGATCAGCTGCATAGTTTTTGAAAAAGAGACTGCAAATGTCCTGTTTTGAATGATTTAGTAATACCTTGGATTTTTAAAAGTGAGCAATTTCAAAAGTCTTGCTTACTTTTCATTACGATTGGACAATAAAAGCAGTTTCATTTTTTTGTTTTCCTGCATTAGCAGGGCACAGTAGTGTTTGTATGTTTTCCTGAAACGTAGAGGGTTCCTTAATTACGAACAAAAATACAGTCTCCATGAGTATTAAAAATAGGAACAACCACCCATGGAAACATGTTGTTTCTATTGATCTTAACTTTTGTAAAACCTTTGTTTTCAGAAAATCTAAATACTGGCATGAAATCAACCCGACAGCGACCTTTAAAAACAAAACAAAACAAACAACATGTTGCCTCCTTCCATGAGTTTAGGCAACTCTCACTGCCTTCCAATGTTGGATGCATTCTAGAATGGGATTTACTTCACTGTGCTTGTTTCTTTAACTTGCCTCTATATTTGAAGGTGAAAAAAAAAGAATCCCTTGCCTTTTCCTTCCCGAAAGCTGGTAATAGTTGGCAGTGGGCAGACACTACCGAGGAGAATCTGGATAAATGTTCTTCATGATAGTCTTCTCAACTTACAATGAAAATTCGTGTCATGTGGTCCATTAAAACCATGGTTTAAATCCAAGTTCACCTAGAGCATATTATACCAGTTTGATACTGTACATGATGGGCCAGGCCTGCCCTAAGGGCCAAGAAATCTGATGGGTACACCTTGAGGAGTCACATTTCAAGGGAAAATCAATTATTAACAACAACCCCAATCACTTACAAAGAAAAGAAAAGGCAGAAATTGTATGGTGACTAGAGAAGAGAACATCTGGAGACTGGAAGAGGAACAGAGAAGGACATTTGTAGCTCAAAAAATCTCTGTAACAGCCCTCCAGCACATACAAAATAATAAAGCCCACACATCACCTTAGGTATTTTTCATTACGACAATTATTTTTTCTTCTATCTCAGAGCCTCTCTCTGTTCTTTCTACACTCATAGCTTCTCTTTCCTCACTCTCAAATCCCACTCTTCTCCACAGTTTCAGAGCGCTCCCACTTCCTTCTCTTTCATTCAGCCTCAAAAAAATTTCGGTTTTCCTCTTCTCCACATGGCATGACAGACTAATTTCCTTCCCTCCTACTTCTCAGCTATAGCAAGAGTCCCTCCCACGCTCCCTTTGTGTTAGTCTCATCCACCTGTTAAATTATGTTGTGACCAAGCTCGTAAACTCTTTGGGGCAAGGACTATCATTGTAATAATGTGTTTACACACACACTTAGCACAGTGGGACCTGGATCCTCAACTGGGGCCCTTAGTTTTTTTTACTTTTATTATTACTGCAATAATAAAATATTAATTAATAATAATAATGGTAACAACAAGTGTAAATCTGGAGTAACTTTACTTAGTCAGTGGAGTTCTAGATTTATATTATGAGAGGAAATGAGAACAGAATGTGAACCTGAATAACTAGAAAATAATAGTTACTGATCCAAAAGGTAGTTTCATGTCATAAAGGATAAAATTAAGAATTATAACAGTTCCTTAATTCATTTCTCCTGTTCCAAGGAACATCTATATTTCAAACATAGTTACAATTGTGAGGAATTGATGAAGAATGTGTTGTAAAGATTTCAGGTATCAATTAACAACATGTATGAACAAAAGTTGAAATTATAATTTACGTTATAGTAAGATTGTTTAGATTTTATAAGCACATGCTTATAAAAGTATCTGGAGAGGCTGCATAAGCCTGCCTGATGTCTACAGCTCTGGAAATGGAATAGGTGGAAGCTCCTTCATCTCTGGCCCAGAAGATGTTAGGTTTGCACGCAGTAAAAACACTGCTATGGAGAATGGCACTACAGATCAGGGAGGAGGTGCTGAAATGAGGTACTTTCCTTCTGCTGAGATGTGAAAGCGAGGTTTCATGTCCAACTCTACTGACAGCTCAGGAAAAAAAACCTCCTATGACAATATGGAAGAGTATGTAACAACCCTTGTATCCTGCCCAACATCCCTCCCCCTCATCGAAACAGGCTCTAGAGGGTGGAGTTGTGCATGAGCTATTCAGGAGTGACTGCTTCATTTGCTTACACTTTATGGGCCAAATTAAAGCTAACCTAATGGGGATGGAGAGCAGGAGGCACAGGGAGTTTATATGCCAATGCCCCATAATTTGGCTGTGTCAAAGTTCCTTCCCCACTCTGAACTCTGGGTACAGATATGGGGACATGCATGAAAGACCCCCTAAGCTTATTCTTACCAGCTTAGGTTAAAAACTTCCCCAAGGTACAAACTTTGCCTTGTCCTTGAACAGTATGCTGCCACCACCAAGCGTTTTAAACAAAGAACAGGGGAAGAGCTCACTTGGAGACGTCTTCCCCCAAAATATCCCCCCCCCCCAAGCCCTACACCCCCTTTCCTGGGGAAGGCTTGAGAGAATCCTCACCAATTTGTACAGGTGAACACAGACCCAAACCCTTGGATCTTAAGAACAATGAAAAATCAATCAGGTTCTTAAAAGAAGAATTTTAATTAAAGAAAAAGGTAAAAGTATCACCTCTGTAAAATCAGGATGGTAAATACCTTACAGGTTAATCAGATTCAAAACACAGAGAATCCCTCTTGGCAGAGCCTTAAATTACAAAAAGACACAAAAACAGATATACACATTCCATCCAGCATAGCTTATTTTACCAGCCATTAAACAAAAGGAAATCTAATGCATTTCTAGCTAGATTACTTACTAACTTAACAGGAGTTGTAAGTCTGCATTCCTGATCTGTTCGCAGCAAAAGCATCACATAGACAGACAAACCCTTTGTTACCCCCCCGCCTCCAGATTTGAAAGTATCTTGTCCCCTCATTGGTCATTTGGGGTCAGGTGCCAGCGAGGTTATCTTAGCTTCTTAACCCTTTACAGGTGAAAGGGTTTTGCCTCTGGCCAGGAGGGATTTTATAGCACTGTATACAGAAAGGTGGTTACCCTTCCCTTTATTTTTATTACACGCCCCCCCAAATCACAGATAGGGTGAAACGCTGGCTGTGATTTCTTCCTGGAGCTCTAGGAGAAAACAGAGTTAATAAGACACATGCACCTCTAAATATACTACCAACTGTATAAAGACTAACAATATTTTCCACATCTCAAGGATGATTTTAACCAGTTGATTCTGGGAAACTTTCATGGGAGCCTGCATCAGCCACTTTGTTAGAAGCTCCTGAAATGTGTTGTGTTGTATGTCAAAATCAAAATCTTGGAGAGCTAAACTCCACCGAATAAGTTTTTTGTTATTTCCCATGGCGGTATGAAGCCACTGTAGCGCAGCATGGTTGGTTTGCAGGTGGAAAAGCCATCCCCAAACGTATGGGCGTAGCTTTTCCAGAGAGTAGACAATGGCATAACATTCCTTTTCACTGATTGACCAGTGGCTTTCCTTCTCAGACAGCTTCTTGCTCAGAAATACGACAGGATGGAACTCTTGATTCGGTCCTTCCTGCATTAAGACTGCTCCCACACCACGCTCGGACGCATCTGTGGTTACTAGGAACGGTTTGTCAAAGTCTGGGGCCCTTAGTACAGGGTCAGACATGAGTGTCGCTTTAAGCTGGTTAAAGGCCTTCTGACACTCTTCAATCCACTGAACTGCATTTGGCTTTTTCTTTTTGGTTAGGTCTGTCAGTGGGGCGGCAATTTGGCTGTATTGCGGTACAAATCGCCTGTAATAACCAGCCAAGCCTAAGAAGGATTGGACCTGTTTCTTTGACTTTGGGACAGGCTACTTTTGGATAGCATCCACTTTGGCCTGTAGGGGGTTGATAGTTGCTTGACCCACCTGGTGTCCAAGGTAAGTCACTCTGTTTAGGCCTATTTGACACTTCTTAGCCTTAACAGTTAGTCCTGCCTCCCTTATGTGCTCAAAGACTTTTTGTAGATGTTCCAGGTGTTCTGCCCAGGAATCCAAAAATATGGCCACATCGTCAAGCTAGGCGACTGCATATTCTCCTAATCCCATTAGGAGACCATCTACAAGTTTTTGGAAGGTGGCAGGTGCATTCCGCAGCCCGAAAGGGAGCAGGTTAAATTCATGCAGCCCGACATGCGTGATGAAGGCTGACCTTTCCTTGGTGGATTCATCTAGCGGTACCTGCCAGTACCCCTTGGTTAAGTCCAAGGTAGAGATGAACTGGGCCCATCCCAGTTTCTCCAATAGTTCATCTGTACATGGCATTGGATAGTTGTCTGGGCGAGTTACAGCATTTAGCTTACGGTAGTCCACGCAAAAACGTATCTCCCCATCTGGTTTGGGAACTAGAACCACTGGAGATGCCCATGCACTTCCAGAGGGGCGGATTACCCCCATCTGTAACATATCCTGGATCTCCCGTTCTATAGCAGTTTTAGCTTGAGGAGACACCCGGTAAGGTTGGGCTCTAACTGGATGAGCATTACCTGTGTCAATGGAGTGGTATGCCCGTTCAGTCAGTCCTGGGGTGGCTGAGAACGTCGGTGCGTAGCTAGTGCACAGCTCCTTAATCTGCTGTCACTGCATACGCCCAAGGGTTATGGAGAGGGTCACCTCTTCCACACCACCAGCACTTTTCCTTTCGTAGTAGACACCTTAAGGCCACTCAGCGTCATCTCCTCCCTGGGTTGTAAACTGACAAACCTTTAATTCTCTGGTATAATAGGGCTTTAGAGAATTAATATGGTACACCTTAGGCTTTCAGTTTGAGGTGGGGAATACTATGAGATAATTAACAGCTCCCAAGCGCTCTTGGACCATGAATGGCCCTTCCCACGACTCTTCCATTTTATGAGCCTGGAGTGCCTTTAAGACCATGACCTGGTCCCCTACTTTGAAGGAACACTCTCTGGCATGTTTATCATACCAGGCTTTTTGCTCTTTTTGAGCATCCTTTAGGTTTTCTTTAGCAAGGGCTAAAGAGGTTTGGAGGGTTTTCTGTAGGTTGGTTACGAAGTCCAGAATGTTAGTTCCCGGAGAAGGTGTAAACCCCTCCCATTGCTGCTTCACCAACTGTAATGGCCCCTTAACCTCGCAGCCATATACAAGTTCAAATGGTGAAAACCCTAAACTGGGATGGGGTACAGCTCTGTAGGCAAAGAGCAACTGCTGCAACACTAGGTCCCAATCATTGGAGTGCTCATTTACGAATTTACTTATCATGGCCCCCAAAGTTCCATTAAATTTCTCCACCAGGCCATTTGTTTGATGATGGTAAGGAGTGGCAACCAAGTGATTCACCCCATGAGCTTCCCAAAGCCTTTCCATAGTTCCTGCCAGGAAATTAGTTCCTGCATCTGTAAGGAAGTCGGAGGGCCGACCTACCCTGGCAAAAATGTCTGTTAGTGCCTGGCACACACTTTTAGCCCTAGTGTTGCTTAGAGCTATTGCTTCTGGCCATCGGGTGGCAAAATCCATGAATGTATGTACTGTTTTCCTCTGGGTGTCTTTTTCGGAAAAGGCCCCAGAATATCCACAGCTACTCACTGAAATGGAACCTCAATGATGGGGTGTGGCTGGAGAGGGGCTTTGACCTGGTCTTGGGGTTTTCCCACTCTTTGGCACACCTCACAGGACCGGACATAGGTAGAAACATCCTTGCCCATTCCCTCCCAGGGAAGCAACGTTCCCAAATGGTCTTTGGTTCTGTTCACCCCAGCATGGCCACTAGGGTGATCGTGGGCTAAGCTTAAGAGTTTTACCCGGTACTTAGTTGGAACTATCAACTGTCTCTGAGGATGCCAGTCTTCCTGGTGTCCACCAGAAAGAGTTTCCTTGTATAAAAGTCCTCTTTCTACAACAAACCTGGATCGATTAGAAGAGCTGAAAGGCGGTGCATTGTTCCGTGCCACCGTCCAAGCTCTCTGGAGGTTTTCATCTGCTTCCTGTTCAGTCTGGAACTGTTCCCTTGATGCTGGAGACATCAGTTCCTCATTGGATTGTGGACCTGGGCTTGGTCCCTCTGGAAGCAATGCAGGTGATGGGGCTGTTTCTGTGGACTGTGAACTGCTCTCCGCTGGTGCACTATGTTGGGGTTCAGGCTCCAGCTGAGTCTCTTGTGTAGGGTTATCTGCTGCTGCCAGTGCAGGTTTGGTGGGGCCCTTTGATGTTGGGGTTGCAAGCACTGGATTCAGTGCTGGCAATGGTTCTGGGACTGGATCCACTATTGCTGTTGCAGACATTGGCATGGGGTCCGGTTCCATCACCTCTGACCGGGTCCTGGTAGAAGTTTCCAGAACAAAGCTAGGTATGACAGCTTGCTTAGCCTGGCTGCGGGTGACCATTCCCACCCCCTTGGCTAGCTTCACATGATTGGCCAAGTCCTCCCCCAACAGCATAGGGATGGGATAATCATCATAGACTGCAAAAGTCCACGTTCCTGACCAGCCATTATACTGGACCAGCAACTTGGCTGTAGGCAAGTCAAAAGAGTTTGATTTGAAGGGTTGAATCGTAACTTGGACCTCTGGGTCGATTAAATTGGGGTCCACTAAGGAAGCATGGATAGCCGACACTTGTGCTCCCGTGTCCCTCCACGCAGTGACCTTCTTCCCACCCACACTCACAGTTTCCCCCCGTTCTGAGGGTATCTGGGAGGCATCTGGGCCTCAGGACCTCTGGTGTGATTCTGGTGCAATGATCTGTAGTCTGTTGGGGTTCTTGAGGCAGTTGACCTTTACATGCCCCAGCTCATTACATTTAAAACATTGCCCAGCTGATGGGTCACTGGGGCGAGGTGGGTTGCTGGAGAATGGTGAGGTAGGACGATAAGGTGTCTGGAGTGTTCCCTGGGGTGTAATTGGGGCCTTCAGTAGTAGGGTGGGGTCTGAGAGTGTCCCTTCTGGTATCCGCTCCAACTGCGACCAGGGTTGTTTCTCTCTCCTCCCTCCACCCGTTTTGTTCCGGTTTGCCCCGCCTCTCTGGCGGTCTGGGACTGCTCATATTGATCAGCACAAGAAGTAAGATTTCCTGCTGAGTCCATTTTCTTATCCCATAAACACTGTTTTATATCATCCTTGGACATATTCAGGAATTGCTCCTGTATCATCAAATCCCACATTCCTCCAAAGTTAGTTACAGCCTGTCCGTTGAGCCATTTATCAAACAGATCTGTCATCTGGTTTACATAAACCACATGACTTGGTCCAGGCCCTCTCTTAAGGGTTCGAAATGTTACTTTGTAAGTTTCAGGTGTAACTTGAAATTGCTTTAAAACCAAATCCTTGAATTTATTATAGTCAGAAGCCTCATCAAAAGGCATCTTATTGAATACGTCCAGAGTTCTTCCAGTCAATTTTGCGACCAATGTGGTCATCTTGTGAGCTTCAGGAATTTTTTGGAGAGTGCACAGTCTCTCAAAGGTGAGAAAATATTCAGCAAAATCACTGGATTCATCAAACTGTGGACATAGTCGCTCCCATTTGTGGATTGTTGGGGAAGGATTGTTAGGATTATCCAGTAGATTCTGCTCAGCCCTTGCCTTCTCCATCTCCAGTTCATGCTTCCTCTCTTTTTCCCTCTCCTCCATTTCTTTTTCCTTTGCCTCCATAGCTCTCCAGTGGGCAGCCTCCATTTCTTTTTCTTTGGCCACTTGTGCCTCAGTCTCCATCTGTCGGAGTTCTACCAGTCTTTCCTGTTCCTTTTGTCTTTCCTCAGCCTCAAATATGGCTAATTCCAGTTTCTGTTGGGTATTGCTTCCTGTCATTCTAACCTCTCTGTTTTTAACCTAGCTATACCCAAGAGTTAGAAAGGGGGAAAAAAAACCTGGCTTGTAAAATTTTGTTGTACTGTAACCGGATACCTATTTTCTCTGATAGCTGTTCTCAGCCTACAGAAAAATCCTTTTGTTATGCCTGCTGCTCTGTCCCCCAGGCAGAGAGACAGAATCTGCAGCTGCAATCACCTTTTACAAAACCTTTTAAAATCCTGCTGTGCTTCTGGTTCAAAATGATCCCACCCTCTGCCACCATGTCAAGGTTCCTTCCCCCCTCTAAACTCTGGGTACAGATGTGGGGACCTGCATGAAAGACCCCCTAAGCTTATTCTTACCAGCTTAGGTTAAAAACTTCCCCAAGGTACAAACTTTGCCTTGTCCTTGAACAGTATGCTGCCACCACCAAGCGTTTTAAACAAAGAACAGGGGAAGAGCCCACTTGGAGATGTCTTCCCCCAAAATATCCCCCTCCCCCAAGCCCTATACCCCCTTTCCTGGGGAAGGCTTGATAAGAATTCTCACCAATTTGTACAGGTGAACACAGATCCAAACCCTTGGATCTTAAGAACAATGAAAAATCAATCAGGTTCTTAAAAGAAGAATTTTAATTAAAGAAAAGGTAAAAGAATCAACTCTGTAAAATCAGGATGGTAAATACCTTACAGGGTAATCAGATTCAAAACACAGAGAATCCCTCTTGGTAGAGCCTTAAGTTACAAAAAGACACAAAAACAGGAATATACATTCCATCCAGCACAGCTTATTTTACCAGCCATTAAACAAAAGGAAATCTAATGCATTTCTAGCTAGATTACTTACTAACTTAACAGGAGTTGTAAGTCTGCATTCCTGATCTGTTTGCAGCAAAAGCATCACACAGACAAACAAACCCTTTGTTACCCCCCCGCCTCCAGATTTGAAAGTATCTTGTCCCCTCATCGGTCATTTTGGGTCAGGTGCCAGCGAGGTTATCTTAGCTTCTTAACCCTTTACAGGTGAAAAGGTTTTGCCTCTGGCCAGGAGGGATTTTATAGCACTGTATACAGAAAGGTGGTTACCCTTCCCTTTATTTTTATGACAGGCTGAGAGTCCAGGGTAGCACTGGATGAGCTGGGACTGTGCCACGTGTTTCAGTGGCCCCACTGGGGTTGTATTTGGGCAGAGCCATGGCTCCTGAGATGAGGGAAGTACTAGCAGACCTCATAGACTTTAAGGTCAGAAGAGACCATCGTGATTATCTAGTCTGACCTCCTTCACATCGCAGGCCACAGAACCTCACCCACTCACTCCTGTAATAGACCCCTAACCTCCGGCTGCGTTACTGAAGTCCTCATATCATGGTTTAAAGACTTCAACTACAGAGAATTCACCATTTGTACTAGTTTAAACCTTCAAGTGACCTAGGCCCATGCTGGAAAGGAAGGAGGAAAAAAACCCCAGAGTCTCGGCCAACCTGACCCAGGGTAAATTCCTTCCTGTCACCAAATATGGGGATCAGTTAGACCCTGAGCATGTGGGCAAGACCCACCAGGCAGATACCTGGGAAATAATTCTTTGTAGTAACTCTGAGCCCTCCTCATCTAATGTCCTGTCTCCAGCAGCTGGGGATTTCTGCTACTGGCAGTTGCTGATAGGCCACATGCCATTGTAGGCAGTCATATTATACCATCCCCTCTGTAAACTTAACTGACTTCAAGATTGAGTTTGATAAGTTTTTTGATCCCACTGTACTCCTTGGAAGGCTGTTCCAGAACTTCACTCCTCTGCTGGTTAGAAACCTCTGTCTAATTTCAAGCCTAAGCTTATTGATGGCCAGTTTATAGCCATCTGTTCTTGTGTACACACCTCTGCTTAACTTAAATAACTCCTTTCCCTCCAGGGTATTTATCCCTCTGATGTATTTATAGAGAGCAATCATATCTCCCCTCAGCTTTGTTTTGGTTAGGCTAAACAAGCTAAGCTCTTTGATTAGAGGAATAGAAAACCTAGCTTATGAGAAGAGACTCATTCTTGTTGCCTTTCTCTGCACCCGTTCCAGTTTGAATTCATCTTTCTTAAACATGGGAGACCAGAATTACACACAGTATTCCAGGTGAGGTCTCACCTGTGCCTTGTAGAATACCTTGCCTGATGCATCCTAGGACTGCTTTAGCCTTTTTCATGGCTGCATCACACTGACGGCTCATAGTCATGTTGTGACCCAGGCCTTTCTCTTCCTCTGTCGCTTACAACTGATAAATCCCCAGTTTATAGCAAAAAAATCTTGTTGGTAGTTGCTAAATGCATGACCTTGAACTTTTCATTCCATTTCTATTACTCCAGTGTACAAGGTATCCAGATCTTCTTGTATGATATTCTGGTCCTCCTCCACATTGGCTATACCCCCCCTCCCACTTTGTGTCATTTGCAAATGTTATTAGCACACACTCACTTTTTGTGCCAAGGTCAATAATAAAAATGTTAAATAAGATCGGTTCGAAAACCGATCCCTGACAAACTCCACTAGTAACCTCCTTTCAGCCTGACAGTATAACCTTCTGTAGTCGACCCTTTAACCAGTTCGTTATCCACTTTTTAATTCTCATATTAATCCCAACCTTCTCCAATGTAACTAATAATTTACCATGTGGAACTGTATCAAATGTCTTACTCAAATCTGGGCAGATTAGATCTACTGCATTTCCTTTGTCTAAAAATCAGTTATCTTCTCAAAGAAGATCAGGTTGGTCTGGCACAATCTACCTTTGTAAAACCATCTTGTATTTTATGCCCATTACCATTCACCTATATGTCCTTAACTATTTTCTCTTTCCAAACTCTGTAATGTAGACCAGACCAAAGTCCCATAGGAACGTAGGCACTTTCGAGGCACCGTTATTAGGATGGTGCAGCTCCTCCAAGAGGCCAGCCAGCCTATGTTTGCCAGATTCCAACTTTTGAAAATCTGTTACAGTGAGTAAATATATTTTAATAAACTGAAGAAAAATCTTTTTCAATTAAAATAATTTTTTAATTTCAAGATTTCTGTGTAATTCTGTAAATCCAACATTGTTGCATTGATTTGTTTTACAAGGATATCAACATTTTACTACTGCTTTAGAATTAGAAAATGAAACTAACTTGAAATTATTTCAAATTGAGCAGTCTATTTTTATTACCCAATTGAATGAAAAGGAAAACAAACATAAATCATAGTCAATTAAAATTTTTTTCATTAATCTGTGATGACACATGTAAAGAATTTTAAAAATATATTAATATGACATTGACAGTATCCCTTTAATTTTAAAGTAAAAAAATCACTTATTTTCCCCCAACAAAGATGGGCTGTATATTTGCTTGAATGAAGAAAATATGCTTTTTGTGTGAATTGAAATGGTAAAATATGTATGCTCAATTAATCTAGACAAAGTATTGTATATGGTTTGCTTCAGGTTGGTTCTTGATGCATTAGATGCAGGTGCATATTACAGGCGCAGCTGATAATTAAAACCCTCAAATGTGCAGCAATCTATTTAAATCTAACAAATTGTTCACAAAATGTGCAGTATCTGAAATGAAGATTTACAAAGCTTGTAAATTAAAGAAATTCCTTGTGGCCAATAGTTGATTATTAAAAATACCAGGAGGTGGTGGGTATTTCCTTGTATATGTAATGGCAGTTAATGTAGTCAATATGCAATAAATCTTTTATTTACTATTTGTGTTGATAAAGCTTTATCAATATCGGAGGAGTGATGGGAAAAAGAAGGTAGGACTTTATTAGCAAAACTGCTTTGATACCAAGTACTTTTTCTTTGGCACAGTATGCATAATTTTTGCCAGAATCCAAAATGAAAACTTTAAAATCTCAGTACTGCATACTAGCTCTTTAGGAACCATCAAACAAAGTATCCTGTACTAACTGTTTTAGATGCTGGTACAGGCTTAACCTTTCCTGCAACAGCTGTGGAAATATTTTTTTGATTCGGGGGGGGGGGGGGGGGGGGAGCCACAGATTTCTTCCTCAAAACGTTCCAAAAAAACAATAGGACCTTTTGCGGGATGGCACAGAAAATTAGAGAGAGAGAGAGAATGGATCCTTCAAAACAGTGAATTGGAGGAGAAAACTGAAACAGAATTTTTAAGTGAAAATCCTCTTACATAATCACACTGGTAAAGTCTGCACTTGTACTAGGAGACTAACGGGGTGTCTTTCTGTGGTAAGAAAGCAACATCAGTTTGTATTGTAGTCTCTGATGTGGATAAAAGATTCAAGACATTTTGAGCTATGCCAGCTTATACCAGCTGAGGATCTGGTCCTTTACATGAAGAAATTCAAGACCATTGAAAAAATGTAAGCAAAGAAATAAATCAAGCAGCCACCACTCCCTTGTTTTGCCAAATGAAAGAGAAAATGATGGAACTACTATATTAAAAATTAATGGGGGTAAAATGAATGCACCACGTTTAAAACATTTTTCTTGTTTACTAATTGCTCAGTGTTAGCACTTTAACAACACAGAGGTACAGAATGCAAGTTCACTCTTTGCCTGTCTGCTCATCTACTGAAGTCTCTGTCTCCAAATATGCAAACTATACTCAGTTCAGGAACGTATATGCTTCCTCTAGTGGATTGGTATATCCAGTAGATCTTTATTGCAGTGAAATATAATATGTAATAGCTCCCTCCAGGATGGTTCCCTTTGAATTAAAAATGGAGTTTTCTAAGCTGTCTAATGTGAGAATTTGGGGATTGATTCTGAGGCGCTGGGATTCATAGGACACTACCTCTCAGGATCAGACCATTATTGCACACAGGATGGAATTCATCCTTGATATGAAAAGGAGTATTTGTGGCACCTTAGAGACTAACAAATTTATTTGAGCATAAGCTTTCGTGAGCTACAGCTCACTTCATCAGATGCATCAACTTATGCTCAAACAAATTTGTTAGTCTCTAAGGTGCCACAAGTCCTCCTTTTCTTTTTGCGGATACAGACTAACACAGTGGCTACTCTGATCCCTGATATTAGAGTCACTACTATATTGCTTTCACATTTTATATGTCAAGTTAGCAATTCTGACAGTCATTAATGGATGCAAAGAAATGCTTGAGAATAGGCCATGTCCACACAGCTACTTGACAGTGCTGCAACTTTCTCATTCAGAGGTGTGAAAAAAGCGGCAGTGCTTTAATGTTGCTAGTGAAGACAGACAAGTGAAACCAACACAGAGACAGAGTATCTGCCTAACTCTGCAGAGTACATGAAACAACAACTCTGTCCCATGCATCTCAGTGCGGCGTTAGCTCCAAAACTCATTGCTCTGCACCCTCCTCACACCAACACCATTCCAGCAAAGTAGAAAAGTGCACAGGGACCAGCCCACACATCTAATAAAGCAATATAAGTGCCAACCCCTCCCCTCCTGGGGTGGGAGAAGGAGTCCCTGCTACTATACCTGTCATGCCACTATCTCTAGCTCCTTGGGCTGGAAGCCATCCTCCAAATGGTGGGGCAGAGCCACAGTGCAGGGGTGGAGTTACAGGGAGCCTTTTGTGCTATGCCTTGGGTACTGGGGACTGAATGTAACTGGGAATTCTCAAATTTTCAGCATCACACTAGGGGGAAATCCTGAGCTCACTGAAGTCAATGGGAGTTTTGCTATCAACTTCATTGGAGGCAGAATTTCATCATAAATTCTTTTTCCCAAATGGATGAGGCTTCCAGTCATGTAACTATTATTATTAATTATTGGTATAGCTGCCCCAACTGAGAGTGGGGCCCCACTGTACAACTCCACTCAGTCAAAATGATATTCTAAAAAGGGCCGGCATTGCAAAAACAGCTGTAAAGCAACAGTGAGAAATCCATCTACATGCATGGATAAGTGGAAAGGGGGAAAATACTGTGTAATTTTTCTAAAGCACCAGAACTAGAGATCGCAAGATAGCAGGAGTAAGGGGAAAATGGAATTTCCAACAATCCCCATGATGCTGTGATCAAGCTTTAGAAATTTAAATCAGAAGCCCTCTGGCAGCCCTCTAGGTAATCAAAATCTTGCTATGCCTGTATATAATGCATTGATGTATAATAACCTCTCACTGTAAGGGGTTATTTTCCCTCACATAATGTTTCTACTCATTTTAAATCCCAGATGCATTTAACCCTTCAGCGTGAAAAAGTGTCCCCTCTCACATATGCATCTGAAAATGCACTAAAACAAAACAAAATATTGCTGATCTGCTATTTTAATTTTGAAATGCATCTATTTTAAATTTTCTATCTGAGACGTTGCAGTGTGAACATCACTCTAATACACAGCAAAAACTTAATGTATAAACTTAGTGTCTAAACTGAAAGTCAAGGAAAATGAAGGAGTAAATGTGTGTAGAGAGGAAAGTGTAATTTATTTCCCACTACTGAAAACTTCAGTATATTTTATATACACAGTAGAAAACATTTCAATCAAGTAAAATTTGCTCTGGAAAAAGGTTAAGAGGGTTTTCAGTCCTTCTAAACCAAACCGATTAGATGTGGCTATATTATAGTCCTAACAAATCTAGTTTAATTAAGGAACTACACAATCAATTAGGTGAAGAATGAATCCAGCGTGACAAGCCTTTCTTACCGCAAGATCAAAGAATGCACTCTGCCAAATATTTATTAGAATGCCACACTGCGGCGGGGGCGGGGGGGGGGGGAGGAGGGGGGAAGAACCCTCACTACAACCTTCTAACATGTTTAGCAGACCTGGACTCACTGGGGAGCCACAAATCATTTATGCTTTTTAAAATTGTTTCCAGTTAAAAAGAAATCATACTACAGCATTCCTTTTAGAAAAATCTCAGAACTAGTGTTTCAAATGCTGACATCACTTATTGTGGTTTTGTAGTATAGCTAACACCTATGATTTATGTTTTACAACAGAATTATTAGAATGATACAATTTACCAAAAACTATGCACATTTTGCAGAATTTTATTAGCTCTTAAAGGGAGAGTGTTAACGTAAAAAAATACAGGATCACATTTCTGTCAGAGTTTGTTTGTTTTTATACCTACCACTGTTAGAAGCAACAGCAAAAATTACTATCAGTATAAATGAAAGAGATTAGAGATTTCCCCCCCAAGTTTGTTATGTAGTGCATTTGATAATACTTTGGATATAGTAGGTCTCATTGTTTCCAAACTACAGTCAGGCAGTTTTCCCTTGTTGTTAGTGTGGGTCCTTCACACATCAACAGGGAAGAGAAACAAATGTAAGCCCTGGCTGGGATGATTTAATTGGGGATTGGTCCTGCTTTGAGCAGGGGGTTGGACTAGATGACCTCCTGAGGTCCCTTCCAACCCTGATATTCTATGATTCTATGATAATAAAATAGGGAAATGTGATTGTAAACTCACAAAAACTGTCAGGACAACAACAAGTGTAACAAACTAATTTTTAATTTTAATTTCAAGTTGATTTAAACCAAAAAAAGGCTAACGTTTACTTTAAGAAAACAATTTCTGTAAGATTAAAGGAGTAGCTTTACATTTTATTTAGACTTTTTAGAAATGGAATTATTCATAATAGAGAGACGTGGCATGTGTAGAATGCCCTATTATTTGCTAGGAGTAAATAGTGGTAAATGCAACAACAGCACCACTATCCCAGCCCTACCATTTATATCCTAGACTTTGCTGTTCTGCCAGTTCTTCTGTCCAAAAACACATTAGCAATTCATCAAAAGAGCAAATGTCATTATACACAGGAAGCCAGGGGAATTATTTTGCATTTGATTTCCAGTTCCGATAGCATTATTATTGATTTAAATATTCCCAGAATGACATAGGCTAGACACAACAGATCATTGTATTTTTGAACTGTCAGTCACAGTAATCCTTGGTTGCCCAAATGCTGATGCCTTTAGAAAACTTGAAAATATAAAACTCTGAGGTCAGGCTCCCAGCCCAGTGACTATCAAACTTCAACAAATGCTCCCAAATGAAAATCATGATTTCTGAAATATGTAAAAAGGCAATGATAAAATAACTTTATCAACAATGCTGTACAGCAGAAAAACTTTACTGCAAAATGCCATTGTGGATAAAACTAGTGAGATGAGGAAAGAAAGTGTTTGTGTTGCACAATCCAATTTGAAAAATGCACAATTTAAGATTAGCATAGTGAACTGTACTTACATGCACATATGCATCCTAAGATCATCACGGGGATCGAACCCAGGATTTTCAGCACCAGAAGCACAACCCCTGCCACTTAAGGTAAATAAGTAATTCCATTAGCTGAGAGACAGTAGCACAGAGCCAGGCAATAGGAAGATAATCATATGCCTAGGCCAGTGTATTACCGTATCAAGTCTTTTTTGTCGTTCTCCTTAAAATGCAACTTTCAGGTTCACTTTTGTTTTACATATGTTGTGCAAGGCACAACAAGCCACGATTATGCAAACTGTGTTGGCATTGAGATGGGTCCACAGGCATCGGCAATGTGCTTTCAGCTGCCCAAAAGCTCACTCAACCACCATTCTGCAACTACTTAGCCTGGAGAACTCCATTTTTCTTGAGTTGGTAATGTCAGGATAAGACTTCATGAGCAAGTTAAGAATGGCTATGTGGGGTCTCACAAAATAACTGTGGGGACAGAAACCTATACAGAATCATGTTGTTTTTGGAGAATCAAGTCCCTTCTTCCCCCCTGTGGTACAATCTTGACTGGGACTTCCCAATCCTGTACTGGTTTGCAACTGACTGACAGCTGTCAGGTATTGCCAGCTTCCAAAGGGCAATAGCCACCAGCTTCTGCACTGGTATGGGTTTCCAAAAATGAGTGGTGAGGCACTGGAAAGGTTGGTGCAAGCTGCTCACACAACTACATGAAGGTGTGCTTCCTCAGTCTGAAGTTCTGCAGCCATTGGTTATCATCCCAGGTTTCCAAGATGATGTGGTCCCACCACACCATGCTGCTTTTCCAGAACCAGAAGCAGCAGTCCATCCATGGGTATATCATTGCAATCCTGGCACTGAAGACATCTGTTCCATGAAACCCCACTGGATTTTCATTCACTCTCTTGGCCAGCTGTCGTCAGCATCTCAAATATTTCTGGACCAATTCCCTCTTGTATCTGGGAATGCACTGCATGAATGTTTGTCCCACGAGCAGCAGAATCACAGCTTCTTGGACTTGTTCCACATCGTCCACACATTTTGGGAGAAGGGAGTGGGAGCTGCCATTGCCAAATGTGTGAAGGCAATGTACAGTTCCAGAAGCGTGCAGCAAGGTGATTCCCAGAATGTCTCCTGTGATGCACAGTACCGCGATACTGTCCCTGAAATGGTAGTGCTAACATCACATAATGAAAAGGGGCAGTGTGGAGGTGGGTATATCCCACAGTGCAAATGGTCTCATGACCTGCAACAGAATGTGCAGGCTTACTTATGCACATAAAAAAGATTGAAGAAAAATTACATTTCCTATTATATTAATAGGGCTGGTCGAAAATTTTCTATCAAAGCAGATTTAATTGAAAATTGGGTTTTTGACAAAACTAAAATTTGAGAAAAAATGTCCACTTTCTGAAGGCAATATTGATTATTTATTGAAAAAACAAGCACCCCAAACCTGAAAAATTCCATTCTGGTATGCTGTCAGGGTACATCACAAGAATTGTACTTTGGTTGCCTCATGCCCACATTCTCCTTATGGATAGGGCTCTGTGGACAGACTACAACTCCCATGATACACCAGAGTTAGGGACTCCCATGATGCATTGCCTCCCCTCATCAAGAGGGAAGATCATAGTGCACAATGAGAACTGTGTTCTGAACAGGAAGCCTGGGCTATAGAGAAGAATGGGAACATGAGGAACCTAAACTACATAAGGCACTGCAGTTGCATTTCCAAAGCAAAATATTTTTGTTTACAGTCAAAATATTTCAGTTTTTGATTTTTCACCAAAAAGTTGCAATTTTCCCAGGAAATTTTTATTCCCTACCATCTCTAATTACTAATTATCTTGCAAGTTCTTAGTTTATACAGAGAAACGGATAGGCTATTCTACAATAGCTACTTTGGAATAGCTCACCATGTACACATTTTCTTCTAGAATAAAAATGATTTTCTTCTAGAATAATTAGCCTGCTTGGAGGAACACTAATTCTACCGGAACAACGTGACTTTTATGCTGGAATAGAATATCCACGTGGGAAGCTATTCCAGAACAGCAGAATACTTTACTCTTCAATTTTTATTTCAGGCAATTTCCTCATGTAGACAAGCCCTTATTCCTTAGTAAACTTGATCCCTAACAAGGGTGCCCCTTGTACTTGAAGCTTGCCTACAGAAAGGGGTTCTATGTGTGAGTTTAAAAAACAGTGAGAGATTGTACTTGTCAGTGAGTGTTCTAAAAGAACTTGACTACCACACTGGATGTTTTCCAGGATGCAACAAGCATATTTCTCTTCCAATAAGGGATTAATATATATCAATTGTTAAAACTGGTTTTCTCAGAAAAACTCCTTCCTTGATGGACTTTGAAAGTGTCCACACTATTTATTATGTATTACCAAATACTCTTACTTAAACTCCCAAAACTTTAGATACTATTAAACTGTTTTGGGAATACTTTCCAGCGTAAACTCAAGTGCACAGACATTAATAAAACCCCCACATAGAACAATATCAGATACAATGAAAACCTTTGCTTAATGTGCAGCAGAGGTCAAAAGGGCAAACACAATGTTAGGATGCCAGAGAGATGGGATAGAATAATACTAATTCTAAATGGAACTACGCACTTAACAATTTTGTTTCAGACATGAATTTTCTAAATTTATTTTTTGCATGATCAGATGATGTCTATGTAGCTGAATACCATTAGAGTGCTGCACTTTGTATAGTGAATAAAATATAAGACAGAAATTTTACATTTACTCATATTGATTTAGACCAGGAAGCATGCAATCAATAGTGATTACAAAATCAAAGTATCCAGGGGAGAAAGAAAATTAAACTTGATTAATTACTTCTAACTATACAAATATATTGGATCTGATTCTCCATTGCTTCGCACCATGAGTTGTCATATACTCCTATGCAACCTGAGTGCAAAAGGAGTATAAACTCTCCCAGATCAGAACAGCACCATTGACACCCACTTTGCATAGGTGTAAATTACTATATAAGGTGAAATGCAGTTGAGAATCCAGCCCATTATTTTTACGATAAACTGCAAAAAGGGAAAATAAATTCCATACAAAAGAGGTGCCTAAATTGGGGCACCTAAAGCTAGGGTGATTAGACGTCCCGATATTAAGGGCTTTGTCTTATGTAGGCAACTATACCCCCACCATCCCCAAAAAGCGTCCTGATTTTTCATACTTGCTGTCTGGTCACCCTACCTAAAGCCATGTGTAGGCACCTAACTAAAAATGGCCTGATCTTTAGAAGTCCTAAACAACCTCATGTCCCATAACTTCAGGGTTGAGGGTGTTCAGCACCTCTGAAAATCAGGATTTACTGTAAGAGAAGATTAAGGGCTTAATGTGGGTTCACCACAAGTCCTGTGTTAGGGGCAGTGTGTCATTGCTCTGCCCCAGGAACAGAATAGGAAGCAGGCTGTTACTCAAGAGTCACAAAGCTGCCTTACCATCCCCTCCTGCCCCATTCTCCTCCCCCCCCCCCATACAGACTTAACCTGTGTTAGCTGCACACCTGGTACAATATACATCTCGTGGTCTGCAGGTATGTATGTGGGGAAAACTGAGCCCATGCTCCTGCCAGGCTGGGGATGTGGGAATAACGTTCTCATGGAAGCTACGCTCTCCACCACTCTGTACAGCCTCCTATGGTATGGGGAGCAGGCACCGGGAAGTTTAGGGACAAACCCCAGGGTGGACAAACAGAATGTGCCACAAGCCGACCCTCACAACATTCAACAGCCAGAAAATATCACTATTAAGGTTGTACATATAACTTGAACTCTCCCCCATGATGCAAATGTGTGACAATCTGACCCAAAATGTCCCCTGGTAAATGAGAGATTATTCTGACTAAATAGGAAATCATAAATACTAATATAAAAACAATATAGAAAAACCTGTAAACAGAGCAATATGTAAAATTCTGCTGATCCACTGCTCTCATTGCAGGGGAGGGAACTGCATATGCAGAAGCTCTACGGTGCCTTGAATAAAAGCTCAATCTATTTAAACCACATATGATTAAACTGAAATGGTGTTATCCACTTTTTAGCCTGCATTATGGAGAGATCTTGGCATATGAAGCCTGGGTTTGGAAATGTGCCGCCTGCATGTCACTACCTCTTTGCAGCAATGCTCTGATTTCGATTAACACACTGCGGTGAAAGTGGAAGGCTGATCTAAAGAATAATAGGCATTATTCCATCATCTGACAATAGCTAGATGATTAAATCTGTTACACAGATTGAAGAAGGAAGGGCAATACCTCATTAGAAAACACAGAACTGTCTACTTAATTACTTGAAAAATGTCTCAGCCAGTACATTTATGACACCTGGAGGGGATAAACATGTCGACAGTTTTAATTAATTTTATTTCTTTCATTGCACCTGTATGGCCTGAAGAAACAGAATCCTAATGAAAGTACAATCAAGCACTTCTATAGGACTCATATTCATTTTGGCAATAACCAGAAAATGAAGCATTTCCATGAGTTTAATTAGAGAAAAAGGGTGTATTTGGAAAAATATAATTACAATTATAGGTCTGTAACTCAAGCCATGATGCAAACTCCCTCATCTCAAGTCTTACAACACTGCCTTTTCATAGTGTTAGTTTTCAATTTAAAAAGATAACAAAACAGTTTTGTTTCCCAGGCACACCAAGTAGATTTGTAGTAAAAATCACTTTCTTGTAATTTTCAAAACTAACAGCATAAACTAATATCTTAACCTTTTAGTCCCAGGACTCATCTAGAATTGAAGACTCAGCTCCTTCACATTATCACATTGAAAATAAACCTGCCTAAAATTTGATTGCAAAAACAGGTCTCTCAACTGTGCTATTAAGACACTGCCCAAAGTAAAGGGTGATACAGAGCCGTCCCATCCCAGAGAAGCTCCTGGAAGAAATGTGCCTTAAAAGAGTAATTCCTGGAGCACCTGGGTGGGTAGGCATGCTGCACTGTCAATTACAATTGTGCAGCATGCTCCCCATATCACCTCAGGCCAGCTCTGCTGGGCATTGAAGGAGGAGGGAGAGACCATAGTCCTCTTTCATCCTGGCCTCTTCTAGGGTAATTTGTGTCCAAGGGAGTGTTATCAGAGAGTAGATTCTGCACTGCCTAAGTGCAGGGCCTGAACTTGTGCCTAGTTTCTGTGATCATGTGGAAAGTGGAAAAAGGTTCCATGCATCCTCCACTCCCATTTCTATGTGGACCCATGCAAGAGTCAGGCACAATCTGGCCCAAAGCAAGTAAAAATGAAGACCTCGATAGTTAATCCTGGTAAATCTGAATCTTCCACAGAGCAATCTAACATGCTACTGTAATATCAGGGGACCATTTACTTACTGAACATTGCATTTGACCTTTCTACAATTTATGCACTTCCTGTCCTAAACTACTGTGCAATGTTGCTGTACACTTTTAAACAGCTGTCCTATTTTACCCCAGCACTGGCTGCATTTCAGTAGTGCCTGGTGAAGTGACTATTATATTACAGAATAGACACAAAACTGAGAGTATTCAGAGTTTAGATGAGGAGGTTACTCACCCTGTGCAGTAACTGACGTTCAAGATGAGTGTCCCTGTGGGTGCTCCACTTCAGGTCAAGGTGCATCCCAGCGCCTTCGATTGGAGATTTCTACAGCAAGACCCCTACGGGCTGTGCACGCGCTGTGCCTGCCTCTCGAGCGGTCAGTGTTCTAATAGTCCGCACACAGCCCGGGCTCCTCAGTTCCTTCTCTACAACGGAGTGTGTTACAAATTCCGAAGTAGAGGGGAGGAGGGCGGGTAGTGGAGCACCCACAGGGACACTCATCTCGAAGAATGTCAGTTACTGCACAGAGTGAGTAACCTCCTCTTCGAGAGAGATGTCCCTGTGGGTGCTCCACTTCAGGTGACTGAAAAGCAGTATCCCTTAGGATGGTTGGGACTTTGGATTAGACAAGAAGGCTGTTGACAAGACAGCTCTATCCAATCTGGTATCAGACGCTGCAGTGTGGATGAGAGCATAGTGATTGGTGAAGGTAAGGTTCAATGTCCAAGTAGCAGCCTTGCATATATCAGACAGTGGGACATTGCAGAGAAAGGCCATAGAGGTGGAGACAGCTCTGGTAGAGAGTGTTCTAATTGACATAGGAGATTGTATTTGCCTGAGTTGGTAACAAAGACGTATGCAGTCAGCAATCCATTTGGAAAGTCTCTGTGTAGAGATAATATTTCCTTGTGAGCGCTGAGTAGCACAGAGAAAAAGTCTGGGGGTTTTCCTAAACTGTTTTGTTCTATCCAGGTAAAAGGATAATGCTCTGCGAACATCAAGTGCGTGCATTATCGTTTCAAAGGCGTTAGCATGAGGTTTTGGGAAAAATGTTGGAAGGTGTATAGGTTCATTGAGGTGAAAGGAAGAGTGTACCTTAGGGAAGAACCTTGGATGCATGAGTAGTGTGACCTTATCGCGGAAGAACATGGTATACGGAGGGTCCGCCATAAGTGCCCCCATTTCTCCCACTTGTCTGGCAGACGTGATTTCTATGAGGAAGGCAGTCTTCATGGATAGGTGGAGAAGGGAGCGGGTAGCCATCGGTTCAAAGGGTGTATCCATCAGGGCTTTGAGGACTAACAGGCAATTTCACATCTGGGTATAACATCTGGATGCCCTTCAGGAACCTTTTGGTGATTGGATGGGCAAAAACCGTTATGTTGTCAACCTTATGGTGGAAGGCGGTGATTGCCGTGAGGTGGACTTTGAGTGAGCTTGTAGAGAGGCCAGATGTTTTAAAGGTGTAATAGGTAATCCAGTATCAGTGGGAGTGAAGCAGAAACTGGAGAGGTCTGTTTGGCAGCGCACCAAGATGTGAACCGTTTCCATTTATGCAGGTAGGTAGTGCGCGTGTTGTATATTCTGCTGGGTAGCAAGACAGTACGTACTTGGTTCGAACATGTTAACTCCGCATTAGAGAGCCATTGATCAGCCAGGCCCTCAGGTGGAGACGTCGTATGTCGGGTGAAATAGTTGTCCCCAGCATTGTGATAGCAGGTTGCTGAGTGGTGGAAGGGGAACGGGTGGCTTGACCGACATGCGCATGAGAAAGGGGTACCACGGTTGTCTGGCCCATGCTGGGGCTATGAGAATGATGTTGGCTCTGTCTGTTCGTATCTTCTGAATTACTCTGTGCAATAGAGGCAGTGGTGGGAACGCATACGTGAGAGTCCCGGTCCAAGGGAGCATAAAGGCATCCCCCCTGTGCGTGTTTCCCCAGGCCTTCTCTGGAGCTGAATGTCGGCTATTTTTTGTTTGTTGCTGTGGTGAATAGATCCAGTTGGGAATAACCTCAGGTCTGGAAAATGTTGGAAAGGATGGTGTCGTTGAGTTCCCACTCGTGCCGTAAGGGGAGCGATTGGTTGAGCTCATCTGTGGTGGTATTCTGAGAACCTGGCAGGTATGAGGCGGAGATACGGATATTGTGTTGAAGGCACCAGTTCCAAACTTTTACCACCTCTGTGCAAAGGGAGTGTGATCAGGCTCCCCCGCCTGTTGACATAAAACATGCACGCGATATTGTCGGTCATGATTCGAATTTGGCGATTTTGATGATGGGAAGGAAATGGAGACAGGCATTGTGTACGGCCCGGAGCTCTATCAAATTTATGTGAAGCCTGGTTTCTGAAGTGGTCCAGAGACCCTGAGTGGTGAGGGATGCATCTGCGGTGATGGTAATTGAAGGGGGATCGTATCGGAAGGGAATCCCAGTGCAGAGGTTGATGGGAGAGGTCCACCAGAGGAGTGAGTCCTTGACTTTCTGGGGCATAGTTAGTAACCTATTTAGCTTGTGCTTGTTTGGTTTGTATACCGTGGCTAGCCAGCCCTGGAGGCATTGCATGTGCAGGTGAGCATTTGCGACCACAAATGTGGAAGCGACCATATGTCCTAAGAGCTGTAGGGAGTCTCAGACTGTAGTCTGTGGGCTGGCACGTATCTGGGTAATAAGGATGCCCATTGTGTGGAATCTGTCCTGGGGGAGAGATGCAAGACTGGTGGTGGAATCGAGGTGGGTGATGATAAAGTCGATTTCTTGGGTATGTTGTAAGGTAGATTTGTTTTTGTTTATTTGCAGGCCCAAGGTGCGGAAGCAGTGAAGCGTTGCAAGAGTTGCATGGTTCGCGTCTAACTGCATGGGAGACTTGAGGAGACAATCGTCCAGGTAAGGAAATATGAGGATTCCTTTTTTCTGAGATGGGCTATTACAACTGCTAGCACCTTGGAGAAGACACGTGATGCAGTGGAAAGGCCAAAAGGGAGGACCCTGTACTGGTAGTGTTGAACTCCCATAGTAAACCTGAGGAAACGTCGATGTGCAGAATGGATAGAGACATGGAAATATGCATCTTGGAGGTCAAGGGTTGAAAACCAATCTCCTTGCTCCAGCGTCGGAATTATCGTTGGGAGAGTAACCATCCGGAATTTCTGTTTCTTGACAAACTTGTTCAAACGTCGAAGATCAAGGATAGCGCGCCAACGGCCACTTTTCTTTTCTGTCAAGTAGCAGTGGGAGTAAAACCCTTTCCCTCTGTGTTGAGGGGGTACCTCCTCTACTGCTCCAAGATGTATGAGATGTTGTACCTCCTGACAGAGCAATTGTTCATGAGGGGGTACCCCTCTGTGTGTAGTGATGGATGGCCAATTGGCCAGGAACGGAAGCAAAGGGTGTCCAAAAAAATGGTTGGTTGGAGTTGGCACTAGAGAGGGTGCGATGTTTTCTATACCCCTCGACCAAGACTTCAAAATTTGTTTACTTGGGTTAGGAGGGTGCGTCACCATTGTATGTGGAGGGCGACGTCGTTGGTTTCTGGGCCTGTGTCGTTGTTGCGTATCATATTGCTTGAAAGGTGGATGTTGTACAAAGGCATGGTAATGTGGTCGTTGGTATGGCTGATATCTATATTGTCTCTTCTTTGAGGCAGGTGTTTGGATGCCTAAGGATCAGAGAGTGACACGGGAGTCCTTCATAGAGTGAAGGACCTCATTGGTTGTAGCAGCGAAGAGCTTGTCTCCATCGAAAGGGAGATCTTCAACCATATTCTGTATCTCCTTCAGAAAGGAGGAAGAAGCAAGCCATGAGGACCGCCATAATAGCTCGTAAATCAATCCTTTTAACTTTAGCATTGCCTGATTTTGGGTTGACTTAAAAATCTTAATATTCTTTTAACTTTGATTCCTTACAAGGCAATTAAATAAAGGTACTCTTTGAGAATAGCTGAAGGGGTTGTGAGCTAGAAGCATCACATAATGAGTCAGGGGCTTCTATGCAACAGTTGCTTCAGAATTTAAAAAATATTCCTTAATTTTTTTTAACATATATTTAGTTTTGTAAAGGAATTGGAAGTGAACAATGAGTCAGTAGGGGAGCTGAATTACAGTCTGCCACCTTACTTTTATATTAATTTTCCTTCATGGAGACCCTAATCACAGCATTCATTAGCATTTTGCATATTGTAGGCCTGCTTCTGAACTCTTTAATAAGGCAAAGATGCCAGTGATTTCAATAGTAGTTTGCATGAGAGAGGATGTAGGAATTGGCCTTTCAGTCACAATATGCTGCATACTGAGAATACTGTGAATTTGCAAGATATGTCTATTTACATCAGACAAATATGATGTGAATGGAATTATGACAATGTAAATCACATTATAAAAAGTACCATGAAAGTGATGGAGTTTTATATCACACATACAATCCATTACATGAATTATAAGGGTAATAAAAGTCATTAGGAAACATAGAAATTGTGTGCACACTGTAGCTGCTCTTCAAAAGTAGCAGCTTTATGCTTTTTTAAAAACATGAGGGGCTTTGGCTCATGGTAAGGACTTACAGTGTGATCAGCTGCTACTTTTAGATCCACATTCCCTGCCTTTGTCCTTTGGCTTTATTTATGCATTTATCAGTTACAGCAATATCGATTGGCCCAAAAAGGTGTGCATATCCAAATGATCATGTCTTCCACATATACAGGGGTTTTGTCATCACAAGTAGTTTAGTTTGACCCAAAACTCAAACCCAAACCCCACTCGTGGAATGTCCAACCACTTCACCTGCACTTCCACCTACAATTCTGGTCTCAGAGGTTGTACCTTTTCCTCAGGGCTTCCTATAGTCCACATCCCCTTCTGAGGGGCTTCATACCACCTTACCAGTGGCTGGTAGAGGAACCCAGGCCCACCCCCTACACTGGGTTCCAGTCCAAGGACTCTAGGACAGGCAGTCAAGGTGCACGTCATTTGATTCCTTGCTGCCACGTTCCTGAACTTCTTCCTGCCAAGATTTTCTCCGGGCTTTCTCCTTGCCCTGCTGGAGCCTTCCTAATCCTAACAGGTCCCTTTGCCCTACTATAGGGAGAGTGACTGCAGAGTTCCTCCCTCTCTCCTTGGAGATCCCTTCTGCTCCAAGCTTCCTCTGTTAACACCACCACCCAGCCCCTCCCCAGCTGGGTTTCATCATTAATTATGCATGGCTCACCATCCAGGTGCAACCAGATGGGCTAACTGAGCTCTCTGACTCATGTTAACTCCTCTGCTAATCCGGCAGGGGTATACACCCCATCACAGTATCCTTTAAAATACAGTCATTAACTGCATGATCACATACAACTCTCTCTGCCTCATTCAGCGTCCAGGTTGGATAAGACTGGCAAGGGTGTGAAACTGCCCCTGGCGTAACTTGAAGCAACCCTGTGGGATTCCCACATTGAGTACGATCTGGCAGGATGCCATGTGCTCTGCCCCACATCTTCCCACTCTGGCATGCTTCCTAGGTGGAAAGAAACCAGGCGAACAGATGGTAGAGAAGTGGCTTTGCTAGCTCTATGCCACCTGAGGAATCCCCCTGTGACAGGAAGAAATCTTTGCTGCCTTTTTAAGGCTGCTTTCCAGCTACTTCATGCTGCTAAGACAGCACAGAGCAGCTAGATTAGGGACTATGGACTGAACCCAGTGACTTCAACGGACTTACTCCCAGTTTACACAGGTGTAGCTGAGAGCACAGATAAACCATCAGTGGACAGGTTTGTAGCGAATGATGCAGGGCTATTCAGTAAATGAAGTAAAGGTCAAGAAATGGGCTTTCGATGAGGCAGAGATCCAACGTTCATTGAAAAACAAAGATAAAAATAAATATTGAACAGCTGCTTTGTTCACTCTGCACTGGCCAAATGGTGATAGGACATTTTGTTTTTGATAAATATTGTTTGGAATAATTCATTGTGGAAAAGCCTTTGGAGAATATGTTGACTTCAAAATATGCTTCAGAAAATTATTCTTAGTTAGAAATAGTCTTTACAGAGTCCCATCAGTTAAAAAAACTGCTTGGAACCCCATTCTACATTTTGAAACCCGAACTAGGAACCTCAATAAATTGTTAGCTATGGATATGGAGCTAGCTATTGGCTGAATACGACTATGTGCTTCACAAGTGTAGCTCTGCAAGCACTATCTGGCAGCCTGATCAGGGGGATCCGTGTTCGAGAAAAGGTATATTCTAATTGTGGAAGAAATGTTATTGCTTGTATAGCACGTAGGTCACCAGAACTTCAGTTTAAGCACTTTTTTCCTTGTGAAGGGCAGCATCTAGCCCTAAGAACCTGACAGGTTTAATTATTTAAAACTTAGACTTTTCTAAGGAAAAAAACCATGACAAAAATAAGAATCTTGAACTGATAAAACCCTATATTTTCGATGACCTGGCTTAAGCTGCTATTATTTACAAAAAATACAATCCAATCTCCTCCACGTTTTGTTTGCCAACCTTCAGCCTGATACAAACTAGGACAGCCTCAAACACAGAGTTTATAATGGAAATGTCAGAAGACCCTTAAATATAGCACTGGTGCCAGACTCTGCTATAAAGAAGAGAAGTATCTACTTTGCATTACAGTATTAATCACAGAATCCAGACAGTACAAACAGCAGTTAGGGAAGAACATTCTAAGAATGTTAACACAAGTGAATAATAAATGATTTAGATCACTTCTTGGCCAAAGCTGGTATTCTGTGTTACCAGAGGCAGTATAAAAAAGCCCATACACAGGTATTGAGATTTTCAAACAAACTAGGAGATTTCACAACACACTCTCATTGCAATTAATGGTATTCCCTCACCCTTTCCCCTGGTTGGCTTCAGCAAGCTCAGCCATGTGCTCTATGGACCTGATCTTGCAACAATGACATCAATGAGAACTTTGCCATTGTCTTAACTGGGCACAGAATCAAGCCTATTTGCTACCTCATAGCATACTGCCCTAGCCTAGAATTCAGATGTCTTGCTAAACCATCCTTTTTCTTTCTCAGGCCCAATACAACCGTGACTGCATCAGAAGACCCACTCATACGGTTGCCAACTTTCTAATCGCACAAAACTGAACACCCCCTGCCCCCTTCCTGAGGCCCACCCCCACTCACTCCATCCCTCCACACCCCCATTGCTCACTCTTCCCCACCCTCACTCACTTTCACCAGGCTGGGGCAGGAGGTTGGGGGTGTGTGTGGGGGGGAGGGGGGTTGAGGGCTCTGGCTCCAGCTGGGGGTGCAGGGTCTGGAATGAGCGGTTTGGGGTGCAGGAGGGGGCTCTGGGCTGGGGCAGGGAGTTGAGGTGCAGGGAGGTGAGGCCTCCAGCTGGGGGTGGGGGCTCGAGGGGTTTGGGGTAAAGGAGGGGGCTCATGGCTGGGGGAGAGGGTTGGAGTGTGGGAGGGGGTTTGGGGTGCAGGGTCCTGGCAGCGCTTACTGTGGCTCCCAGGATGTGGCTGCCAGGTCCCTGAGGCCCCTAGTTGCATGGGCGGCCAGGGAGGATCTGCACATTTCCCTCATGCCCGGAGGCGCTGCCCCCACAGCTCCCACTGTTCACAGTTCCTGACCAATGGGAACTGCGGAACCGGCGCTGGGGATGGGGACAGCGCACGGAGCCTTCCTGGCCACCCATGCACCTAGGGGCCGCAGGGACCTGGCCACCGCTTCTGGGACCTGCAGGGAACCTGCCTTCACCCTGGGCCTTTGCTGCGCCACTGACCGGACTTTTAACAGCCTAGTCAGCAGTGCCGACCAGAGCTGCCAGGGTCCCTTTTCGACCGGGCATTCCAGTCGAAAACCAGACACCTGGCAATCCTACCCACTCGCAACAAAAACATTGTTCAATTAGGTCTATATAATGCAACTGTTTGCCAACTGTATTTGTATGTCCACACCTACCACAAGACCTAACCCTGTTTGTATCTGTACATTCTGGACAAATCTGGAGAGCTATCCCATAGTGCCCAGTATACTTGGCACACCCAGAGGACATGAACATGGAATTAAGGGCACACAGTAGTACACAGAGGGATTTCCTATAGAGAAGAGAATTGGGAGAAAGACAGACTGGCCAGCCTGGATAGATAGGCACAGTTAGGAGTTCCTTTTACACAGCAAAACAACAGAGTTTTGCCCTAGTTACAGAAAGAGAGTCATGTGCCAGCTTTGGTCATTTACAAGAACTGATGCGGTTACTAACCATGTATTAACTATGCTGTGTGTGGATATAAACTATGTTTAGATTCAGCCAAGTTAGTAACTAGAGGCAAATTCAATTAAAAGATACAATGTAGACAAGACTTTAAAGTAAACCTGTCTCATTTTGGGATTGTATCACTGAAATGTATTTGCACCGTGCTTTCTACCACACTGTCCCTTATGCTTGAAATTCCCTCCTTGAACTAATGTACAAAGGTACTACCCTCTCCTCATTCAAATTCTTCCTCCAGATTCACTTCTGAAGTGACACCTCCAAGAAATCAACCATCTGATGACCGAGAGGTTGAGTGACAGTCATGAATACATATTATTTACTTTTAAAATCTTGTAAATAATGTGGAACTATCATACTGTGCACATAAATAGTCTATGTAACTGCAAGATCTTATGAGTCTTGCTCTCATCCTGCTGCCCCTTCCCTCCTTTTGCTTGTTACATTCATGCTGCAGCTTGTTTCAAATTAGACTGTAAACTCTTTGAGGCAAGGATAGTGTCGTCCTGTGTTTTTGTACAGAGCCTAACACAATGGAGTCCCAAACCCAACCGAGGTCTTCAGTGGTAATACTGAAACTACTACGACCAATAAATAATTCATTTTAGCCATGTGAGCCACTATCTGAGGAGGTGAATGTAGGTTATTCAAGGTATGTCTACACCAACGGTTCTTAAACTGTGGGTTGGGACCCCAAAGTGGGTCACAACATCATTTTAATGGGGTCACCAGGGCTGGAGTTAGACTTGTTGGGGTCTGGGGCTGAAGCCTGATCCCACTACCTGGGGCTGAAACCCAAGCCAAGGACTTCAGCCCTGGGTGGCAGGACTCAGGTTATAGCCCCCCACCGCCTGGGGCTGAAGTCCTTGGGCTTTGCTTACCTCCCTGGCCCTGGCAGGCTCCTGGGGTCCTGTAGTAATTTTTGTTGTCAGAAGGGGATCATGGTGCAGTGAAGTTTAAGAATTCCTGGTCTACACTATAATTGGGAGGTGTGATTGCAGCATGTGTAGGCATACCTGGGCAAGCTTTGGTTTAGCTAGCTCGTTAAAATAGCAGAGACATCATTCCAGCAGCATGGGTGGCAGCACAGGGTAGCCACCTGAGTACAGCCACACATGGGACCTTGGGTACATACTCGGATGGCTAGTCTGTGCCACTGCCTGTGTGGTTGTAGCAGCTTCACTGCTATTTTTGGCACACTAGCTTGATTAAAGCCAGCTTGGGTAGGCCTACACATGACTCAATCATTAGCTCCTGATGGAGGTATAAAAAGGAATGGCATGGGATATTAATAGCCTTTCCTCGTTAATTGTATTTTGTGTACTTTCTTAAAGAACATATACCAAATAAGTAAACCTGCTTCGGTTCACTAGAGACATATCACTCACAAAAGATCATTTTCTGTGTTTAATACCTTAGGATGACAGAGCTCATATAATGCTGCCATTAATGAAAACGCACAACATACTGCAGACAGAACAGTGAAACCTGTTAGCTCCTCCTTTTTGAAAACCAGCTGTCTGAATGGAACATTGAGAGAGAAAGCTAAGTATAAGGCAAATTAGTTAGCAAGATTTAGAAGGAGAGAAGAAAGCACTATGAAAGTTATCTGGGCTACTGTGTTTCTTAACAGCTGTGTTATTTAATAGAATGAATAACATTCTTAACATGCTCCTGCTTCAGATTACTGAATGGCGAAAAAACCTGCAGAGACTATCAAATTATACACAACCATTACAGCTGTACAGGTCTCTGCATCTGAACTTTATAACCTCATATAAATAGAAACCAGATAATAATTGCACTCTAATTACAAGTATTGACTACATATGTAATTATGCTTCAAATAAATAAACTTTTAAAATTGCAATAAGCAATTTAATACCTTTCATTGAAGAGCAGAGATCTATATTTTACTATTGAAGGACCAATGGCACATCATTTTTGGAGGCATTTAAGGTAAGTGTAAGACAAAATATAGAGCAGCAAACAATGGAGACTTTTATTCCCATATGAATGCTGTTAATATAATAAAAAATTAGCAATCTTGAGAATTCTCCTACATCCTCTGCCTGGAAATTGAAACAACCAAAATGAGATGCAAATCAGTGCCTTTATCTAATGAATAATGCAAACGAAGGCTCTTTTTAAGGTGAGTCAGTCTGCAGGAATCCTGCCTTACCTCACATTTCTTGTGGATTTAAGCACCATGTGTCACAAGAAATTAGAGAAAGGAATTGCCAAGTAATGACAAAGCCTTGGAGCCTCAAGTCAGTACAGACAGCAAGGTACATTAAGATGCATGGTACAACGAGGGAGAGACCTGACATCTCATTAAAATGAAAATGTTGCTATTTTTTCTTCACCTAGTTAATGGAGTTGTATGACACTGTAATCTGCGATTATTTGTGCAGCTATTACTTAGAAGCATCCTCCACAACACGTCCAAGATGGGAACTCAAAAACTTTATAAAACCTTTTCTCCTCCTCCCACCCCCTCAAACAACCCACTAGTGCTATTTTACCTCTCTGATTCAAGTCAACTGCATCAGCATTTTTTCAGCAGCGCCATACAGCACATTTCATGTATCCATTTGTCACAAATTTTGCCATAACTTTGTTTTAGCATCAAATATTAACTTCCAAAAATAAACTCGTGTCAACAACCCTACAGGCATACAGTCCTTAAAAAACTCATGCACTCTTTATACAATCATAAGTTATTTTCCCTGAATGAAGTATTCAGCACAAACTTCATTACTCTCATCAGAAAGCAGTCCTGGACCTGCACACACAATTTCTTACATGGAGTAATCACATCTTTCATGGTACACATTATTTTGCTCGCCAGCTTTTTGTCTTTGAATCAGATGCCAACATTGGGAATCTGCAAATCTTACTTTAGTCAGAGAGTGTCCTCTAAGATGGCACAAACTGAAGATTCTACCAAAGTACGATAAAGGTGGATTTGACATAATGGAGTCATTCACTTCCAAAATAATTACCCAGCCATCTAGCACAGGGTGGAAAAAGTGCAGCCCAAATGTGGAATGTACGTGTAAAGGGGCTAAGCCGGGGCTCGACCCTCTCCACGGTGGCAGGGAACCACACTGGCTCGCTACACACAGTTAGCTTTGGGGAATTTGTCCGGCCACCAGTCTCTCCCTCGGCAGCCCTTGCGGTAACTGGACTGAGCACCGTAGGTCCGGGCCCTGAGTCAGGATGGGGCACCAAATAGTCAGTAGCTCAGATCCTCAGGCGGGGCTGAGCAAATTGCCCGATGTTAGCAGGCCAGGCCCTGGGTCAAGGCATGGCACCCAAGAGTCAGTAGCTCAGGCCCTCAGGCAGGGGCTGAGCAAATAGTCCAGTGTTAACAGCCTCAGGCTCTGGGTCAGGGCGGGGGAACAAACAGTCAATAGCTCAGGGGCTGAGCAACACAACATGAGTGAATTAGCCCAGGCCTCCAAGGACCTGGAAGAGGGGGAGACTGCCACCCATGAGTTGGGTGGCAGAGGGGACGCAGGCCCTCCCACTCCACTGCGTCCCAGCCTGGGGCCCTAGCAGTGACAAATGACCCGCTGCTCGGTCAGTGGGGATCCTGACCGCAACACACTGACATGGGTTCTGGTAGAGTTACAGCCAGACTAGGGTCAACTGTCCCTGGGCTACTTCCTAACTCCCCTCCTTCTGGTACCTGGGTCCAGGCAGTGTTCTCCGGGGGGTCCAGCACCATGGGTTCCTCGGGGCAGTGGGCAGCGGCCGGCCTGGTAACTCCCCTGGATAGCTGGCGCAGGGCAGGTCTGGCAACTCCCCTGGATAGCTGGCGCAGGGCAGGTCCGGCCAGTCTTGGTGTGGACCTGGGGCCGTGGGGTTTTCCCAGTCGCAGGCTAGGCTGGCTACGTCTGGCCTCCCCGGCGGCTGGTCCGCTAGTGAGCTCTGAGGGCCAGCCTTTACACTTCCAGGTTGTGCCTTTCCACTTCTGGGTTGCCTCCTGACCCTCTGAGGGGCGGGCTCAGAGCTTCCTGGCTCAGCCCACTCTGGTGGATGGAGGGCCTCTCTGAGGCAGCGGGGAGCCACACTGCCTTGCTATAGTACGCCTTGGAGTTCTACAGTGCAGCTGCTCCCTGTCCTCATCTTAAAGAGAGGAATGGGATATGCAGAGTCTACAGGGTCCTGCATGCCATAGTCCATATTAATTTGAACAGCTTTCTGCTTGTGTAGAGATGGAACATTGCATGCACGGACTCTTTGTGTCTGCACTGATATATTAAATATGAGGTTGGTTGCAATTTGTCCCATTTTATTTAACATGCAGCTCTTGGCAAATTGCCAATGTGGTTTTTGGTGTCAAACTGTGAATGCGTCTGACCTACCATCACTAGGCTGATGTTGTGTGGACTTTCAATAATATCACAGGCAGAAGACACAGGAAATGCTTTTCTTTCAGTATTGCTGATTGCCAGCATTCCAATGGCTGCAAAAACACACAGAAAAAAAATCCATCTGCTCATTTGAAAAGATAATAATACCACTAAGTCCAGAATCACAAGGCCAAGAACACAGAGTTAACTAAACCACTGACCTCTGGAGTGCCAGAGTTGATGAGGTTTATCACTTACATGACATGACCTTGGTGCCATGTTACTTTTGTTCTGCTCACAAGTTTGCAAACTAATTGGAGACAAATCAGTATTTTGGCTTCAGTAAACCATAAAAAGGTTAATCTATATAAGGAACAAAAAAAATGAGATTAGAAAGATTTTAAACACGAGTCCTTTATGGGTCTGAGAAAAAGAAACCCCTTTATTACAAGCTGGCAAAGACATCATTGCTGAAACAGTGTCTTAAAGCTTATTTTCTATTAATAGTTGCACTTCAGTTCATCTTTTGGATTTGTGCTAGAAAGGATGCAAAAACATTTGAAGTATTATTACTAAATTATTATGATTTTTAAAATTATTTTCTTTTAGTGTTCCCTTTGTTATAAAAACAAAGCCATTTTTATTGTACACCACTGCTGAAAATTTCACATAGTTTAAAATAAAAAGGTCAAATCTGAGCTGACTTACACCCGTTTCAATCCCACTGAAGTCAGAAGGGGATGCATGAAGTCAGATAATTTGGCCCAGTAACTTAAAAACATTAGCGAAAATGTGACTAGTAATCAATATGGCATTGTCACTCTCTTAAATTACGTTCACACTCAGACTTGCCTCACAGGTTCTGCTCCTGCCAGCAGTAATCATGCCAGGAATGTATACAGAGCTTAGGTTTCCAAAAACTAGGACAGTCACAACTAACAGGCTATGTGGGAAGAAAGCTTTTGCTAAACCAGACTAAGCAGTTGATTTGAAGTGGGGAGACAATTAAAGCATGGCATTTCTGAAAGAGTAATAAAAATGTCACTACAAGTGATTGATTTGTTACAAGTCCTTGGGTTCCTACTGGCACTCCAACGAGATTTGGTGCTAAATCAGTTCTAAAGGATTATTAGTATCATATGTTATTTTCACAAACTCAAAGAATTCAGCATCATTTCTGCAAGTTATAACTGCAAGTTAAAATTAGATTTCCTTACAATTTCAGTTGTCATGTTATATCACATTCATACACACACACAAACACGCTTACAGATACACAAAATTTACAAATATACTGCAGTCTGACTCAAACCGAGAAGAGTAAATTTTAAAATGATTTCTTAAAAATAATTTTAAAAAACCCTATTCTGACAAAGGGCTCTGTTCTATGGCGGCAGCTGCCCATGGGAATTCCAGAGCCAGGAGACACTGTAGGAAAGGACTCTAATTTTTTGTTCACCTACAGTCCCTGCACATTATTTGTAAAGTGGTTTCTGATATTCTGGGTTGTGTTATGTGTCTTTATTTACAGCACTACTTTTCTGTGAAAAGCATTCTGAACCAAGGGGAAGAAGACTCTATAAAGGAATAAATAATAGCAACAACAGTATAAGACCACCGTTTGGAGACCTCTGAAATACAATATTTAGGCATCGGCGAATATTATAAGTCAAGAAGGTATTTCAGGCTTAACTATGAATTTCTTTGCTATTAAGTATTTATGAGCTGGATTGTGTCCTCCAACTGAGTTTCCATGAGACAGAACTGGCAGAATTTATGAGGTATCCTGCACATAAGACAAGTGGGGGGATTTGACTTCCCATGGAGATGAGAGAGCATGCCTATAAACTCTTTGAGATCTGTAGTGAAAAGTGTAGCTCTCAATCCCACTGTTCTGAAGGCTATAACGTACACACTGATGGCACCCACCCTCCAGCAGTAGAGCTTGCTTAGGAGCTGTGTTCCCATTGGATCCCCTACCTGTACTTGCGCCCTGCATCCCTGCAGTGGAAATAGAATGCGGGGAACAGGCTATGGCAGAAGGATCAACATTAATCTGTGCACTGCTATCATGAGGTTTGGGCATGCAGGCTAACTTATCACCAAGCTCCCCTGTATCGGTGCTTTACCACTCCTTACAGGAGATGGAGACCAAAAACCTCTAAGGCTATCTGCCTATGAAGAGAGCTATCTAGTACTCAACTCCCAAAGCAAAAAATTGGCAACTAAACTTTCTCAGCAATTTACTGTAGACCTGAACATCTTCACAGCAAAGTAGTCTGCAGATTTATAAGATGCTGCTAAACATCTAGGTTGTTATTTTATCTTTTTCTAAAAATACGTTTTAGTGCTTATGAAAGGTTTCATACGTATGGCATTGATAACCTAAGCCCAAAGTTGATCCAAAGTAAAATTAGCAATACCAACAGTTTTCCCAACGCTGCCCATGCAGTATTTCAATTCTAACCTGTGGGGGAAACCCCTATGGGGTGAAGACTCCCTCACATGTATTCAGTCTTTGGGGCTTCTGCTAAGATGGCCAGCAAGGGCACCAATTAGTGACAACTGTGATGGTGGTTTATATGATATGGTCACTAGGACCTGGTCTAAAAACATCAAACCTGATTTCAAGTAGGCTACCAAATTTTTGTTACTACTCTTTTGGGCAGAACCCAAACTAGTAATCTACTTGATGAGATCCTTTAAATCAGTAGTTCTCAACCAGGGGTCTGAGGCCCCATAGGGGGCCTCCAAGTAGGGCCAGCATTGGACTTGTTGGGGCCCAGAGCAGAAAGCTGAAGTCCCACCACATGGGGCTGAAGCCCAGGTCCTGAGCCCCGCCACCTGGAGCTGAAGCCTGAACAATGTAGCTTCATGGGAGCCCTGTGGCATGAATCCCCAGGCAATTGCCCTACTTGCTACCCACTAACACTGACTATGGCTTTTATATGCAGAAAACCAGTTATTGTGGCACAGATGGGCCGTGAAGTTTTTATAGCACGTTGGGGGGACCTCAGAAAGAAAAAGGTTGAGAACCTCTGCTTTAAATGAGGTTTCAGAAGGAAGTGCCCTAGGGGAAGAACAAGATTCTGAAAAATTGTATTAGCATACTCTGCCTACGTTGTATTACTCTGAAAGTGGGATTGAGAAAAAGGAACAAAAATGTCAGAGTTTTCTGTTGGACTCAGTGCTGCCTTGCTGTTCACTGATGTATGTCTGATACTATGCAGTAATTTTATCATCCCAAATTCACCTTTTAGCACTACTTGGCACTTGCCAAGATAAAACCACGAGTATGATATTTGCTCCAAATTCTTCGTCAGATCAGTGTTGATTAGAAGAGTCAAATATTGCCGATTTAAAACCCTAAACTTTGTGGGCCTTTCCATGTACTTTTGGTGCACAGCATGTTTACTTCCTCTGAGTGTGTGTACAGGGAAGGTGGCTGCTTCACAGATGGCATTCTGAGAGAGATATCATAATACAAGTCACATTTCAGTGCACACTTCTATCATATTGCCACTGAAGTGTTTGACCTTAAGATTTAAGTATCTGCCCCTCGTCGACAACCTGGGTCTGCAGGGACATAGACTTCTGAGGGTGTAGATGGAAGCCTTTCCATCTGGTGGACGATTATGTTGTCCAATAGAGAGAGGGAAAAGGATAAGGAGGGAGAAATCCTTTAGTTGTGGCTTCTTCTCAAACTAATGTGTAGTAGAAAAAAATCTCAGATCTAGAATCCACAATGTACAGTCAGTGGGGTACAGATATCATCACTGCATTCTTTGAAGCATCTCCAGCTTTCTGTCTTTTGTGTTCTCTGAAAGGACAGTTTTCTTCAATCTTCATCACTTTGAAGAACATACTATTTTAGTGAGGCCAAAGGAAGAACTCGTGAAGGGCTGGTACCCAGGGAAGAATGCAGAGACAGATTGTATCGGGCTTGAATCTCAACAGAAGCAGCAGATGTACAGGGACAGACCCTCTGCTGATGTAAGTTAGCACAGCTCCATTCAAGTCAATGGAGCTATGCCAATTTACACCAGCTGAGAATCTGGCCCACAGTGTCTGAGAACACTACACAGAGAACCAACCAAACGGTAGCATATTTGCGAGAGCTAGCTGGCTATGTTCCTATGCTGCAGCTCAGCAAAACTGGTACCAGTTCAGACAGCAAAGGTCTGAGTCCTTTGCTGGCACCAAAACCAAAGCATATGGGAATGATCTCACTCCAAACTTACAAGTTTTCATGCTCTGCCTTTTGCCAAAGGGGGACTTTGTTCAGTTCCCTGAAACAGTGCAAGAGAGAAAAGGAAATGTGTGGATGGTTACAAAATTTGGATATGAAAAATACTGAGCATTTTCACACATCAGTAACTTGGCCATTATTCTAATGTTAAAAAGGACACTGTTTACATTATTAATAGTCAACAAAATTATGCTAAAAATGCAACTGTTTTTTAATTTTAAAAAAGTAGTCTGATTTACTCCTGTTTGGAGACCTATTTCTAAACCCATGAAAATTGGGGCTGATAAAGCATGAGCTCAGAGACACTTAACTATTAAACAGTGCCACAATTAATGATGGCATAATTAGAGAGAAAAATTGGGAGAGTATTCATTAATAGGTTTTTCTGTTCTTGTTAGTTATTTATAAACAAGCTGTGGAACTCATAAAAGTAAAGCAATATATTTTAATATCCAGACTGTGATGTGTGTGACATATTTGTTTGCAGTGTTGTTGTAGCGGTGTTGATCCCGGGATAAGAGAGAGACACGGTGGGTGAGGTGATATATTTTACTGGACCAATGGTGGAAGAGACCAGCTTTTGAACTTCACAGAGCTCTTCTTCAGGTCTGGGCCTGACCCACCTTGTCTTTCTCAGCTGTGTGACATGGCACTTTCCAGATAAAAATTGTTAAAATATGCTATCTGAGCATTCTTACTTGCCCTAGAAGTGCAGTAAATGTATCAAAGAACAAAATGTATCCCAGTAATAAAATCTTGTCCAGCCACTGGAGACTTTGACCCTTGCTTTCAAGGGTTCTGCAGGTGAGGAAATCCGAAAACAAACATTTATACAACAAACAAACAGGTTTAATATACTGGAAAAAATGCTTTTTTAGTGAAAGTACTCATGACACAGAATGTAAATATACAGAAAGCTTATTCCTAATTGTGCTTTTACCTAAAATAGATTAGAAGTCATTGATTGAGATTTCCAAAGCGATCTAGGAGATTTAGACACATATCTTCATTACACAACTGACATATGCCAGTAGATTTTTGGATCAGGCCATCAATGGGAGTCTTTCCATTTACTTCAGTCAATGTTGGTTCAGGTCCTTAAATGGTGCAAATTAATTTTAATGAAGGATATGTTTCCAAGGAGGAGATTTTCCTTGGAAACAGCTATTTGTGGCTTTGAAAATCTTCCTCTAGAATTATGCAGTCATAGAGTTTAAAGACGGAGGGAACCTCCAGTTTCCACTCTGACCTGCTCATCATAGGCCACTAAACACCCAATTACCCCTGCATTGACTCAGGTAACATGAATTAAACTAGAGTATTACAGCCTCAGGAGACTAAGCTAGTGTGTGCCAGAGTCCTCTATAGACCACATACAAAATCCCAACCACTTACTTTTAAAGGTAAAGTATAGATCATGCTTTACCCTTAAACATCTTTTCCCATTGGAAAAAATGAGACCGACCATTTTTACAAAAATCAAAATCAATGCGTCACCAATAAAGTTCTAAGCTTCTAAATCATCTTCCCCAAAACCCAAGCTTTTGTCCCAGCTTCAAATGACAAGTATTCCTATGTACTTCCAGACCTTATTCTTGCTGATGGTAGTGAATATGGATATCAACAAAAGCACAACATTTTCATCCTGGTTTCTTGAAAATATAAAATTTGAGATGTCCAAACTGAAGAATGAATGGGTGTGGGCACAAAGTTTGTACATAGCCCCTATTATTTTCAAGAGCTACTTTTATTTCATCATCATCTAAATGAGGAAAAAATTGGCCTTTCTAGTGAATAATGAGCTTCCCAGATTTTTAGACCGGGAAAGTGGAGTGTACTGTTTAAATTTAGTTTAATGGCACTGGAAATTTGAACATATTCCTGCATATGAGGCACCTTGTTAGAGTTTCTCCAGGATATTTCTTCAGGCTATCCCTACAGTATTGTTTCTCCTTGCTAGATCCATCTGGGCAACGAAGCCGAGGGACCTACCAGACTTTGGAGGGCTCAGATAAAAATAGAGGTGGAAAATGGAACATATAGTAAGAACTGTTTAGTAGTTACAAGAATCACATTCTGTACTTTTTGGTTATACACAGGGTGCTTTTTAAAAGATGTCTTAAAAAAAAAGTTGTTTGCTATTTAGTTGGGTTTTTTTGCAATCATTTGCAAATGTCATCCATAATCGGCTCAGTTTTTAGTTTTCACTGGAGGAGATTGCCTTATGAGCAGGTATAGATGGCAAAAATCAAATTGATGAGTTACAGTGATGACTCTTGACAGTTTTACAGATAAAAATGTAACAAGCACTGGAAAGACACTGTATTTACACATAAGAAAATGCTCTTCTTATCATAACACTGTCCCCTTTTAAAGGCCTTACAACTACTTGGCAGTAAAAATTCTCTCTGGTCTGGAACTTGACAAAATGTCTCAACTAGGGAACTGTTTTTTACTTGGAGTAAACAATTAAAATTCATTTCAGCTCGTTTCTCTTTTTATTTATAAATTCCATGTAGAAAAAACTGTCTAAAGAATTAAATTATGAGAAACAGAAACATTCTATGGAAAACAGAACATGGAAAACACCACAGCACTGATCTTCCAAACACTTACACATGGGTAGACCTGCTGAATTCAGTGGAACTACTTGCATGCATAAGAATTTGCATGGTGAAAATGCAAGGCCTTTCCAATATCCATGCAATAGAGTGTTCACTGTGAAAAAACTGGACTGGACGAGGGAGATAAGCAATATAAAAATAAAACAAAAATCATGAAATCATTGGCTTCACAGGTCAAAAATATTATTAAAATACACTCATAGACTACTATCCATAACCACACTCACACCTACATATCCAAATGGTGTCACTGCATGTGACTGTTGTGGATATATTAAACTGCAGAGGAAAAATTTATACAAAATCAAACTGTGCATAAATATAGATCTGTGGACATTGCCTCTTCAGGTAAATTAGCTCAGAGGATTGTGTTGCACTTCTCAGTCTATTGAGACTAAATTTTTAAGTACAAAGGCCCCTTTGCCTCATCAGTCAAAGAACATAGCAGCATCGAGGGCTATTAATTTTTCAGGGTAGAATATTATGGCCTCTGCACTGATAGAGGAAATGTCTGGATTAATAATTTCAATATGTGGAGACTGCTTTTGGCTACTTGCAAGACATCTGCAAATACACACACTTATTTTCACATACAGGACATTTCAGTCTCCATAAAACAGTTTCTACCTTGAATCACAATAGAAACAATAAAGGTGTAGTGGCACTAACTCGGAGGAAAATTTAACAGCACCTACAGTCTCACTATTTCCTAGTCCCCTTAAGCAAGACCATATAATGAATTTTTTTCTCCATATGGAGTAAGGGATAACTCACTTAAATGGTTTCAAACACAACATTTAAACTACCAGCAGGGGATGCTAGTGCTTCCATGCATTTCATCCTCTCTGCTCTGTTCCATGAAGCAAAGGGAATGAGATGGCTCTTAGGCTCTGATCCTAGAAATACTTACGCACATGTATAACTTCTCACATGAATAGCCCCATTTAACGCTATGGGACTATTCATGTGAATAAAGATATGTACATGGTTACATGTTTTCAGGAGTGAATGCATGGAACCTTGATCTATGCATTGGACTGGTCACTTTATGACTAAAAAGAAAAAAAAAATCAAAAACCAAAGTGTTAATAAATGTTAATATTTGGAAACTGTCTTATGTCATCTTAAAAGTGAACCCATATGAACATCCTACTATGGTTCAGTGTAACAGTAACAGTTCTTTTGACTTTGTACAGGACTTGAAGAACTCACAGATGCCGGATGAGTTCAGTAGGTATTGTAATCCAGGAATGGGCTTTTATAGCACAAGCTCTTCTAGGCTGGCAATGGAATAATGTCAGAAAGCAAGTATTGTATTGGGATGCAGTTCGGGTTCACCCACTCCTTGGAAAAATAAAGTCTACAGTTTGCTGTGTTCTAGGGCACCTGCACACAGTAGAGGTTCCTAATGATACATCATCATGACACAATGTCGTCATATAGTGATGTTACGCCATAGTAACAGCCTCAGACAGTGAGTGTTTGTTGGGACACTACTATATAGATTATACTTACTCTATTACAGCAAATCCTGTTCTGAGGGGCTCCCTAAAGCTTGGAATCCATGAGCCATTGCCTCGTGATCAACTGTACCTTAGCAGTAGCTGTGCAGGTTGCAGTACATTACTAGTAATGGGTTTATTTATATAAATTTTTTTTAATAAGTGACATTAAGATTTCAGGGTACATTCCTGACACAGTTATATTGACAGTGAGCTACTATAATTCAACTGTGAATGCCACTGAATCTGGTTAAGAATTTTTTTAAAATTACTATTTTACTGGGAATACATGTTATTTATTTTAAAACTGATGTTGTGTTTGCACATCCATACGCACCATGATACCTAATGCCCCAGAAGGTAAGAGAGTGCATTCAGAGCTGCACCAGCAACATGTGGGACCATGCGTACTGGGATATCCTGTGTGCAGAAAACTGGGAAGAATGAAAACCAGCCAACATATTGGGTGTGGAGGGGAGAGTCGAGGGGGGGGAGGTCCTGTCCACACAGCAAAGAGAATAATAGTATGCTGGTTACAGGAAGACAACTCTGTGCCACATGACAAGGTTGAAATGCTGTTAGCAGCCACACCTAATAACTGAGTTCTAAACACATTGTGTGTGGATGCAAACTATGGGTATGTCTACTCTGCATTTGGATGTGTGACTGCAGCATGTGTAGACATATGCAAGACAGATTTAATGTAGCTAGTGTGAGTACCAACCGCAGTGAAGCTGTGGCAGCATGTGTTGTACAAGCCCATCCAGGACCCCAGGTACTTATTTGGGCAGCTAGCCTATGGTAGGGAGACTAGAGGTCCCGATTTTCTAGGGACAGTCCCGATTTTGGTGGCTTTTTCTTACATAGGCACCTATTACCTCCCACCCCCGTCCTGATTTTTCACACTTGCTATCTGGTCACCCTAACCCACGCTGAAGACTGTGCTGCCACAGTTTCCCGGCTCTTGGTACTCATGCTAACTTGATTAAAGCTAGCTCAGCTATGTCTATAGGGGCTACACTCAAACATCTGACTGCAGTGTAGACATACCCTATGTTTGGAACCAACCATGCTCATAAGCAGTTACAAAGATGATTGAAAGCTTGTTTGTGGACAGAGCCAAACTCTAGTTATAGAAACTAGCTCCCTATAGGTATTTAAGACAATCTGAGGAAGAATTATGTTGCTCGTCCAAAGAAAATCTACATGTCTACCGCTCTCTCTCCAGTAAACTTGTTACATTACACAGTTGTTTCCAGGTGGTAAGAGCACAAACTTAATTTTCTGCTAATTTTTTCTTATTACTTCTGAATGTCTACATGGGGACACTACAATTCCTTGTCTTGCTCAGATCTACAGTTATTGTGGTAACCATCTACTGACACTGAAGGGAGTTGTTAGCTACATTCTAATATTCAAAGTTAATTTGACATACTGAAGAAAAACAAAAAAAACATAGGCATAAACAAACAACATTAAAACACGCTGTCCAGTACATGTTTATGCACTTGGCACATTGTTGCAGTGGCTGCATTGCAAACATTGCAGGAGAGTGCAAACACTGCAAGGGTAGGTTTGATTCAGAAAACTCTGTTTCCACTGAAAGAGAGTTTAACAAATTGAAAATTCCATTGCCACATTTCTGCTTAGCTTAGGTTTTCTAAAAACTTGTTTCTAAAAACTTGTTTTTACAAAATGTAAATTTGGAACTAAATTCAAATAGACAGATTCTTGTCAATAATCCACAATTGAGCCTTGAAATGGGTTAATAAATGAAATAACCTAAATCTGATTTCCCCATAACCCGAATCTTAGATTTTGATTTATGACGGTATTTTTTTCTACTGCCTTTAGATTGCACAGGAAACAAGCATCCTGCAGGTTCCACCAAGCCATCTTTTGTTTCTACTGTCATTACATACATTTACTTTTTTTTCTTTTATAAGACTAAAGTGGCACTTCCATATTGGGAGCTGAGAGAGAAGCACACCACCACCTGGAGTTCCTTTGCATGTGAAGGAGTGCCACTGCTGTGTCATCCCTGATGAGGCTGCAATGTGTAGTCCCTGTACTGGCTGGCCAACTCAGGACCTGGCTGTTGGACAAGTGTAAGGTCACGTTGTTCTCACCCACTCCAAAATGGCTAGCCACTCTACTCGGACACAGTCCTCATGCTCAAGTGAATGCAAGAAGAGATATTGTGATTGGTCTCCACATGGGGGTGAAAGATGGGACAGGGGTTGGCAAAGGCTCCCTACAATTGCATGGTGCACATAGTGTATTTCCTGATCTTATTATACTATATAATAAAATATTTCTTAAAATAATAGGAAATTCCAAGGCAAAAAACTTTGTTATCTGAACTTAAAGTACCCTTACAAACACTGCTAACTTTAATTACTGTAAATTAAACCTAAGCATTAAAAAGGTATGAAAAATAGATGGATTAATTCAGGTAATGTAGGTAAAGACTGCAATATCTTTCACATTTATATAGTCTCTTCAAATGTACGTGTATGAAGATTCACATTAAGCAATCCACTACAGCTTCAACTTTAGCCAAATAAACCAATACAATCTCATGCTTATTAACATAATAGCACTGATGTAACAGAGTAGAATTTGTACCTTAATATTTACAATCAGTAAAAAGAAAAAAGAAAAAAGCCTTTTTACAATAACACATCTGCTAGGAATTCTGCTAGGTAGAATTATACTTAATAATGCTTCTATACCACTGCATTAAATTGTTATACTAGTTATGCTACATACATAAGAGTGTTTCCCAAAGAAAATCCATTTTCATTGCACATTTTGATTTATAAGTTACTTAGAAGAATGATATCCCTTCTTTTAATTATTTCAGTAAACATAATAATGGCATTGCTAACTACAACACAGAGCACTTTATTTTCCCAATTTTTTAGTAATATGAGCCTACTTGTAATTAAAGGCATGCTGCATTAATGATGCTGAAAGTCTCAGAGGGAAACATTTAATGTCCACCTCATAATATTATGCCAGAATTACATGCACAGAAGACTTTTTAATAATCTTTGTTTCTTAATTTAGTTTTGATTGACTATGAAATCCAGAGGAGTACTCTAGGGCTCGAATTTCTACTGTCATCAGCACTTCTGCTCCATAAATTGTACAAACACAGATGACTTCTTCCGTCTGTAGGCTTCTTTTCAAAGCTTCTGTTTAACCTATCCAGAAAATTAGCTGCAGGCTGCAGATAATTGCAGATAATTTTACCATTTTTAAGCCACTGGGGTGTTGAATTGGGCTGTGACAGCCAAATTTGTCTAAACACAAAGAGCAAATCATATTTTTATGTTGTCATTTCAGCTTTATACGCATGTTCATAACAATCTCAGTTCTGTATGCAAACTACAGCAGCAGCCACTACGGGTTTCCTAGGTAAGTATCTGAGAGGGGTTTCTTTTCGAACCAGGGATTAGTAATGGAATTAAAAGTTATATTAATAAGGGTTAGATTCGAGCAAATCAATCACCTCTCAGGAAGGGGTGGTATGTAGCTGTGCTGCTCAAGCTGATAGCTGAGTAGGAAGAGAGAAGGAAATATTACACTGGCAAATTATGTTTATTAAAATTAAAATGGTGTCTGTTTGAAGCAGTGTTAGTGGGGATAGATTAGTGGGCAGAGTGCAAGTGGTGCAATCAAAAGGTACAAAACCAATGTAATTGCTTCATGTATGATATCAGCACAGCGTATGTGGTGAGTGCATGTGTCCATGCATACAACATCCTAAATGTGTGTGTGATTGGACCTGAACACTTTCAAGAGTACTGGGGGTTGAAACTGATGCCATAAGCCATTCAAAAGTTAATTTTCCCAGAATAGACCTGTTTGTCACAGAGTAATAGTGATCTCCATACAGATAATATACAGGCAAACAAATATATTTAGTAGGTTATATCAATTTACAGTAAACTTATTTATAAGAACTCCTTAATTTCCCAGAGCTAAATTATTAGCTAGAATTATACAAATTTCTATTGCTTTACTGATATCATCATAATAAAATGAACCATGAATAACATCATATATATGATTTATACTTCAAAACTACATTTTCCTATCAAGGAATAATAGTTTTCAACAGAAATTAACATTCTACTGAAAGAAAATTTATTTTATATATAAATGCAAGAAAAAAGAAGTCCTCTACAAGCTGAAAATTTCTTCCAACATTAAGAATCTCCTAGGATCTGACCTGGCAAACCTTTATGCATACAGCTTTACTCAGGTGTAATGTTTTGACACATACATAGTGCCTAGTTCTTCACAGCTGGCACAACTATTTACTAAGTGCAACATTTTCACAATTGGCCTCTAATTTTAGGAAGACCAGATGCAGAAAGCCTGACTTAAGACCCTTGGGCATGATTTTTAGAAGTGCTGGGCACCCGCAAATCTAATTAAAGTCACAGGAAAATGCAGATTCTCAACACCTCTGAAAAATCAGACCCTAGCTAACGGTGTTTCTTTTAATGCTGCCCATAAATACAGCTGTGAACATTTATGGCTCATGATAACGAAGCATTAAGTAGCAATGCTTAGAGCTGTGCATACTTCCCTGAAAACACTGCCAATGAACCTTCCCCCACCTTAAACCTGCAATTGTTTAAGTATTCTAATTGTAGACTTCTACTGGGCAAGGATGCCTAATTACACCACATTATGATGGTTTCATGATGTGAACACACTAAAATCAAGCCACCAAACTCTTTTTCACAAATAACCCATGCAAACACAGCCAGTTGAAAGGTTAGTGCACTAGAAGCTTGATACTGCTTTCATTTAAGTCCACTGTAAGCACTGCCATTGATTTCAAGTGAAAAAGCATTGGGTTCTAACTAAATGAACCACTTATCCTACAGCTTAATGTGTTTTAATGAAGATTGCCTATTTCTTCTTGCTTTGTTTCTCAGAAGCCTTTCACATTTACGAACTCATAATATTATGTGGCTTTGCCTGGATCTTCACTGAATTGGGGATTTCCACTTTGCATCTGCCTATTACAGAAACACATCCTGAAACTATATAGGAAAGGAGCATTGAAAAGTTTGCCTTACCATTGCACAGAACGTCTCGGGAGGATCTCCACATGTTATATCAGGGGGATCCAGGGTCACTTTCACATATTTGATCATGTCTCTGGCTTCTGGCTGACAGGCCATGTAATCCCAAATTTTGCCTTCTTCAGTGTAAATCTGAGTCTTACACACGTCATAATGTCCCCACACTGAAGGATAATGCTGCATCACTGAAGATACAGTAACCCAAAGGGCATGAAGTGACAGGAATCTTGACAAATACATCTCTAAATCCTTTGAAATTGCCTTGATAATTATAACCAGTATTGATTTAAGGACAGTCTATAGATTATAAATATATGTACATGTATATTTATGTATGTATCTTATAAAAGAGGTTCCACAACTGAACGTGAAACGTTAGAATATGGTACTTGCTTTACTAAGTTGAAGACTTTGGTAGAAGCCTAACATATTCAAAACAACAGCTTTTCACTGAAATCTGAAGCTTGTCCTTGGTCTTATAATGTGTCTATCAGGACTTTTTGTAAAAGATGTCTGAGAGCAGATAATAATTTAGCAAAGTTGTAGGTCTTCACTTGTACTGTCGATAACCCCGAGTGATCCTCCGTGTTCAAAGCTCACAAGAGATACCCAGACGCACTGATAAATCAGCATCTGAAGCAAAAGGATGAGTGTCTACAGCCTGATGTCTGTTTCCCATCAATCATTCTTTTCTTCTGGCACCAACACCCTTTTAGAAACAATAAGAGTAAGAGTTATTGTCCAAGAATCAATGCATTATAAAATATATGATATGTTGACATTTTGGAGGTCTGATGCAATATAAAGCAAATTGATGTAATATAGATAACCTTTACAGTGGGTGCTTTGCTAGAATGAACAAACTACCAAAATCATTCACAGTGAAAAGTATTTCAACTTGAAGGATTTAACTCTTCTCTAACAAAGACAGATTTATAACATTTCAGGTGAGCTACAGGTTTTTGCTTTAAAAATGACATTTCCATCTTGGCAAAACCTGAAAGGCAAACAACAGAACTTAAACATTTCTCATATTTTATAACCAATGAGGTGGGGGAAACCTAAACCGCCAAGGAGATCAGCAGAGCGGATCTTTTATTACAGTGACAAAGATGACAACTACCGTTGTGTGCTTTTTGTCTCTTGGAACGAGGACCTCAGAGAGCTCAAAATGCCCCATATGCTTCTATGCTTTTGTTAGCTTAATAAGAGAGTTATTAGGAGCACACATCTGTCTGTTTGGATTTTCTCATTAGTACTGGAAAAGCTTTGCTCCTTTTTTTAAAATTGCAGTTAATGATAAAGATAACAACTGGCTCACCTGTAGCTTATTATATTAACAATTTCCCTTTCAACATTGGTCCCATGTTTTCTTAATTATTTTAACATATCTACCTCTTGTTTATTTCTGTAACAGAAATACCCTCCAAACAGTTCTGTATGTTGTTGTAAGATGTAAAATACCAGGACATAAAATCATAAACCCTAAAAACAACATGATACAAATTCAAAAGTCATTTATATAGGTCAATGTAGTTTTCTCTAATTTTGCAGTCAATCCTGTTCCAATTGAAGATATTGGAAGTTTGGCCACTGACTTCAATGGGAATAGGATTAGCCCCTTTGTGAAAAGAAGGATGCATTCAACAACTACTGGACTTTTCAACTCTTTAGCTGACTCTTACAATCTAAACAACCTCTTAAATTTCATGTTTACAGACAACTATAAATCATAATGTTGCATAACTTAATTAATGTCTGTAGTCTAATATTCTAGTTAGTATGATGAATCTTCCTATGCCATAAAAATATGAAAGGTTCCATCACATACACCTTGTTTTAGAATACACATTTTCAAGAAAGAGCAAAAGTTGTCTTCAAAGCAATTTCACAAACGGGTTCACTATATTTAAATACTGCACCATCTTAAACTGAAATAAGCCACACACACTATGAAATGCCAACAGATGGCTGAAGTGTGTTTCCATAGCAAAGTAATTTACAATAATTGCCTTATGGACGCAAGTGCAATTTTTCATTATATTCATTTCATAAAATGTTATCATAGAGCAGTGATTTGTGATGTATTCTATTGGAAAGTGTGTTGAATATCTGAATTTTTATGTAACAATAATTAGCTATTTGCCTAAATACATGTAAACTTCAAGTCTGAATTTGCTACAAAACCAGAAACTTCAGATACTTTACAAAAATTAAATACATTTTAAATCAGATCATTAACCATTACCACGGCTTTTTTTAACAACCGTCCATTATTCCTGTTTTCATTGGCAATTCTTAACTTGTTATTTTGGAATTAATTACAGAAAAAAAAAACAGCTCAAATACAAAGGTCAACATCTATAAGTAAGGAATTGACCTGAAAAAAACATTCTTTGTTTCTAAATAAAAACTTACAAAGTGTCTTAAATGATCATGACAAATCAGTGCATATTCAGTACTGAAGGATGAGAAAAACTATTTTGAGCTTGGGCAAAGCTGGTATAACTAGTGAGTGAATGTTATGTTACTGTATAGAAATAACAATTTACTGTGTTTAAACAGCCTTACAATTTAGCCTTTTTCATTTAGTCAGAACTATACTCTTTTTTTAATGCTTTCTTTGTTAGTTTTTCTTTTCCTCTATAACCTGCTGTCTCTGTCAATCTACAGATAAGTGGGACTAGATAGGGCTGTAAACAGATGTATTAACTGGAATTGAGAATATAGCTATTGTGAATGAAGGTGAAGCTAGCCGTTATCTCAACACCCACTGTGCTACAATGCTCACCATATAACCAATTCTCATTAAAGAAAGTCAGCCTCATAATGATGGTCATTACACAGAATTACAGACTATAACATTGATCAAATTTAGCGCACTGACAAGGAAAAAGTGCAGAGGAGTGCAACATATGTTAGAATTGGGAAGATATAGGACTGAGTGACGGACATTCCTGACAAGAAGCGGCCAATTACAGCTTAAATTTCTGGCACATAACCAGTTGTGATTAATAGTCTTCCATTATATTACAGATATATTATTAATGTATTAAAAATGTCAGGCTTTGGCAAGAACTAATATGGCATGGTTCACTTACTCTGCAGTATCTTCTTTTAATGAGCTCCCATTGACATAGAGAAAGATATTGACCAAAGCACATTAAATATCATATGCTATGGGTCACTGAGGCTTTTATAATAGAGCTACATGGTTTGTCTTTATTATATTTATGCCTGCAGTGTCGTTCATTATGTGCATTCTAGTTCCTGGTTGTCTATTCCCAAACATATCTAATTTTTAAAAAAATTACCTCGCAAAAATTATTTTAAAATTACATTTCCAAACTTTAAAACAATACCAACTGTAGCTCTAAACCACACGGCAAACTGTGGGTAATATAAACCAAATTTGTTTTCATGAATACACTTACATTTGGCCCTATGGAGTAAAATGCACCAAACATAATAACTGACGCATTTCTTGTGCCCAAATCCTCTGTACCATGTAGTCCTCTCTTCAGCAACTGACCACGCATTCTGCTGTGTTAAACTGAAACAATCCATAAGGTCTGACATACAGAGACTGACATCTTCACTGCCTGAAGGAAACGCAACTACAAACTACTGGAAAAATTGATTATGCTAGCTGTATTCAGTAAAATGGTGGCACATGGTATACTGGAGCTAATCTTTCTTGGCAATAACTGTATTAATTGTAGAACATTTAGGCCCTTGAATTTTCACATGTGCCTTAACTCCTGCCATCTGAAAAACAGCAGGCATTCCCTGGGCAACTGTGGAGCAACAATGCTTAAGTCCCTAATGTCTCTGCTTTCTTCCAAACCATTCCTCTGTATGTAAAGAAGTGGATATATACCACATATAATAAATTCATGTATACCTCTGTATCATCAATTCTACATGAAGAGCATTAGTTGACCAAGACTAAAATTGTCTGTAAAAGTGGCCTTACTCACATGAATTTGTTTCCAGGTGGCTACACTTGAATCAGTCCAGCCTCACACAGCATTTTAATTATGTAGTCTGCTCAGTTACCCTCCCCACTCCGCTCCCCACCCCAACTCCAGCCAAAAAGTATATTCCAGAAGTAATTAATTACGGTAAAAGAAGCTGTCAATTCTTATTAGGATATGGTAGTAAACACAGATCCTTGTAACTGTTTTGGTCACTGAATATTTCCCTCCTCCCACACACACTATGATAATTTTCTCATTATAAAAATTGTCACTAGCAGCTTAGCATTCACTGTGTTACAGAAGTCTCTTGGTGAGAACTTGCTGTACTTACATTATAGATTTTTTCCAAAAACTCAGTTATGCAGTGGATTTCATAAAATGGCAACTAGTGATCATTTCTTGTACAGACCATGAATTTGATAAACATACACATTTTTGCAGCACATGAATTAGAAAGAAAGGTGAATAATCAGTTATCTGATAACATATTCCAGTATCTGCTGGTGTAAGAAATAACATTTAGATGTATAAAAAAAACCTCAGTCAATGGCAGATGTGTATAATAGTAGGAATATATAAAATATTTTAAAGTGAAATCTATTGTAATTTTGCATCTACAATCAGAGTACATTAATATTTCCTAAAAAATACAAGTAAAGGTGATTTTTGGCTGCTTTGGTTATAATTTCTAAATTACTTTTTTCAAGATGAATAAAATATGGTGTATACCACAAGATACAACTGGTAACTGATATATATTTTCACTGTTACCACTTATGAAACTTGGCATACAGTGATATACTGACATACTGTGATATATTAAATCTGAGCATTTCATAAATGCAGTTATTCATCCATGCAAATTAAATATGTTCATGTGTTTAATTATATTACATCCTATCTTTGATTAAATGTAGTACCTTCTGAAAAATTCGTAGGATATTTCAAATTCAGTACTAATACTAGAAGAACTTCACATTCTTTTTCTATTAAATAGTTAAATAAATTTGACGAAAATGGAAAGATTTTCTTCTCTCTTTTAGGAGAAAGGAGTAATAAGACTTCTGAGATCTATTAACAGAAGACAACAGAATATGAAGTTCTACAAATAAAACTAGGGATTCTGAAATACCCTACAAAATTTTAGGTTGCCCGAAATCTTTCTTTGTCCTGTAAAATAGCACATGAACATTACCACTTACACTGTATCACCAACATTCAGCATGGAATGAAAATACTTCAAAAACTTTCATTTAAAAGGCTTCATTTTTAACTGCTGTAAGTTTTTAATATAAAACCTTTGTAATTTTTTAACCATCTCTTATTGGTTAAGTCAACTTTGAAGCACAAATTGCATTGTTTTGCAATTGTTATGCACTTAAGATGATCAAAATGGTTTACAGAAATAAGATTCCTAACAGAAAAAGTAACAGGCTCTTGTCAAAAACTACTCACAGATCATCTATTGTGTAGTGATAGTAAAGTCTTCAGATTGTGGCGTGAACTCAATATAACTTTCTGAAGCTGCTAAAATTATATTAAGGACTTAACATTGGAAAAAAACAAACAAAACTAAAAGGACCCGGATTTTGTTTTGTGCTGTTGCCAAATTCTGTACCTCTAATCAGAAAGTTGGTTCCACTCCTTAGCAATGCCACCGTGGTGCATGGCAGATGACAAGGAACAGGAAAGATCAGGCTACTGCCATTAATTGGTGAAAAATGTCAGGGAAACATCCTTTAAAGCACCAACAGTCATCTTTGATTTTTTTCCATTTAGACTAAAAAAATGTGAAGTCTTACCTAGGCCACAGCGTCTAAACGTTGGGCTGCATCATGCTTGAGGCAAAACTGTAAATTGCTCCCTCTTTAAAAGCATCTGTACCAATTATTTAATTCACTTCCTCTTTTCACATCTTTGCAAAAATTAGGCTGAATCTTAGTGCACAAAATATTGAAAAGCCTAATGCACAGCAATATAAATGTGTTCATTAAAGCCAACAAACATACAAACTTTAGGAGAGAATACAGGACCATTCATTTTATTGGTCTCAGCTATTCAGCATGTAGTAAATCATTTGGTTTTTGTCTGAATGATTTTTCATTTATTTTTTGAATGATTATGTAAACTGCTTGTAATTTCTGATACGAAGCAGGGAATTATTCCTAGTTGAATAAGTGAACTGTCAGTTCCATGGGGATTGGGGTTATTCTACAAACCATCAATTCCATCCTTTTTTATTGGATTTCTGATAATATTTTTCTGCAGAAAAATCTTTATTCATAGACTGCAAACTGTTTGAAGCAAATGACCCCCTTTTGGCAGAATCCTTCTGAATTCACTTCAAAAACTCTTTCATTCCTTCCATTGCCAGTTTGTTGGCTCTTATTTAATACTCTTTTCATTTTAAAAAATAGGAAGTAGTTATAACCAATCATTTCCACAGTTCTGTAAAATCCTGATGTGATTCAGGGTTTTGGTTTTTCTTTTTTTTGCTTCCCTGTTTGAAGTTAATGCCCTTTATCTTTTTTTTTTAAGTGCACAGCTGATTTCCATGCCGGGAAACTGATGAGAACAGATTGCAGTTTTGTAAGTGAACCAAAATGTAATTCGATGTTTGAGGTAGGAGGGTAGCCCATTTGGAAAACAATCCACAGAGGAGTTTCAATGGCGTGACAATGTATCAGAAATAGATTAATCGACTTGTAGGTTGGGGGAAGGGGCGGGACCAATACCTGTGTCTATAGGTGCCCATTCAGGATGCAAAAACAAACAGAGCAATCGCCTGCTCTTTTAACAAAAATGCCTTTGAAATACGCGCTAGTAATTTTCCTCCCTGTGTAAAGCACAGGGGCAATGTGCTTGGAAACCCGGCACAGAAATTTGCTCCCCAGCGAGGAGCTCACAGCAACAGCAGAGGGCGCAGTTTCTATTTGTATAGAAATTCCACCCCCCACCCTCCTGCTAAATCTCTTAATTGGCTACGTGGGGTCCAATAAAATGGCAATAGCTCCACCTGATCCATGTAGATCTGTACCGACGGGGAGACCCATAGCGGTATTCAAACTAAACCCCCAGAGAGGCAGAATTACCACTGCATGCAATTCTCCCTACATACCCATCTCCCATCCGCTAAGAGCAAACCCAGGGACACATACCACTCCACCATCCCCCGGCCGATACCAGCCCTCTGCCCAGCTCACCGCGCGGGGGGCGGGATTCCCACAGCCCAGCTTCCAAGCCCCAGCGTGTGCAGCCACCGCGCCAGCACCCAGGGGCTGCGGGCAGCCAAGTTTTTCAAAGCCAAGTCCAGCTTGCCCAGCCCCAACTCTTCCCCCCAGCCAGCCACGCCAAACGCTCCCGAGGGGCTGGGCAGAGTTCCTCTCCCGCCCGCAGCCATGGCTCCTGCCCGCCGGTTTCACCGGGCTGGCAGGCAGCAGCGGCTCGCTAGCGAGGCAGGGAAGAAGGAGCCGTACTCACCATGTGGAGCAATCCCTCTCGTTAGAGCGGGGAGGAGAGAGGAGACCGCGCTGCCTGGGACCTTCCCAGCCTCATCCCCCTCCGGCAGCGGGAGCATGGGAGCCAGGGGCGCACGGGTGGGAGGCTGCTCCGCCCGCTGTGCCCCGTCCCCCGGTCGTGGGGAGCCTGGCAGGCGTGTGCCGCACGCCCAACAAAAGTTCCTGGTGACGCCGAAGAGTTCAAGGGCTGGAGAAGAGCAGCCCCCGCCAGCCGGCAGGTCGGAGCCCCCTTCTCCGCCCCTGCCCCGGGACCTGTAGACTGCCCTGGAGCTGCCCCGCGGAGCTGGCTCCGGGGCGAAGGGGGAGGAACTCCTCCGGCTCCACTGCAAAGCTCGGCGACCAGCAGATCAGAGAAGGGGAGCCAGGACCGACGCTCCCCCTGGAACAAGTCAGCAGCAGCCGCTCAGGGTTGCCTGCCAGCCCCGCTGCACCGCCGGGTCTCCCGTCTGCCCGAGCCACTTCTTTGCCTTAAACTTTTACTGGGGCTCCGGGAAGGTGCAGGACGTTCCCTGGCTCTCCGCGACAAGACGCGCTGCGAAGGCTGCGCTCCTGGCTGGCCCCAGCTTTCGTTTTATTTTAGATGAAGCCGTGGAAGGTACTTGGAGGGGACATAAATCACGACAATTAGCACTGGCGCCGAGAAGATCCTCTCCTACCAGTTTCGCCGAAGCTTCCTCCGCGCATTCCTCTGCTCAAGTCAGAAGTATCACTGCATACAGCGTTGATGGCAGGGAGATGAGACACATGGAAAGTCCATCCGATGAAATATACATGCCAGCGATTCTTCTGGATTGGAAATCTCCCGTGGGTCCCCCCCTCAGCGCTCGTGCTGACCCTGCACTGCAAAAGGAGCTCTCAAACTTAAGGGCAGGACACTATTAAGGGGAATGAAACCTCAGAGAGGTGGCAGGGACGTTTCACTTAAAAGCAATCTTCTCCTGCAACTGCCAGCAAGTAGAGGGATTGCAAACCTTATACCACCTCCAGACCTGAGCGCGCCGAGCGGTCCTAAAGCCGTTTAGATCTCCATCTCTCTCTCCCGCATCTCCACACTTGCCACTTGCACAAGTCCCTTATTAACTCATGACACCGATTATCTCTCCTGCTGCATTCCCCCCTTGCACCTCCCTTTTTGTTCCTTAGAAAAAGCCTTTAAGATCTTGGGCTTAAACGACACCAGAGCCTCAGCCTTCAATTAGAAACGGACTGAAGGGTCAGGGTACAAGTTGGATCTTGCCAATTTTTGGCCCAGCCTTCCAAATTCCACCCCTTAAATGAAGAACAAGCCTAGCTGTTCCAATTGCAACAAATACCCCAGACCCTGAGACATCCCACCTCAGTTGCATTGCCAAACTCTGGATCCATCAGGTGGGTCCTGCTGGATCCTGGCAGTTTATAACCCCATCTACCCAAGTTTCATGCCTGAACAAAAAACATGTTTAGCTGTTATTAGTGCATCTTAAAAACACAGACCCTGAAGCTCACCAGTACAACAGTACCACAAAACTCAGGTTCAGCATCTGGATCCTGGCAAAATTTGGTCATAAAACAAGACATTGAAGGACCACAAAACATCCTGGTACAAGAAAGGCAGAAAAACTATGATTTGGCACCCATCACCTTTTACTGGGTCTGCGTACTCTCCAGTTTTACCACCTACATTTAGGTCATTTGCAGCTTCTCCTAATCTATCAACATAATCCAGCTCCCAACCCACACCCATCCCTACATCTGGCAACTGAATCTGGCTGATTCCAAGAGCCAGACTGGAGGTCTGTTACATATGGAACTCTCAAGAATTGGACCTTTTCTGGCATAACAGGAGCAGCTAAACATTCTCTATTTGGGCAAGGACCCAGCAGGGCTTCAAGACTTTTTGTGAAGGAGTCAGGAAGAGCCCTACTGCAGCTAGAATGGTTGCATTTTTCCTTATTTAAAGCATCAGCTGAAGGCAAACCTGAGGCTGCATAAAGTATAGTTCTTTGTTAAAATCGCATGCAAGTTGTGATTGCGATAGGACAGCAGGTGAAATCCAGAGATTTGGACTCATTTTCCCTTTGAGTTTTTATATTTGTTAGAACTAGAAGCTCAAACTAAATGTGACTGAAGACCCACAATCAAAAAGAAAATGTTTGCATAAACAACAGTGAAACAAAACTGCTGAGTTTCACACAGCTCCATTGTGAATAGTGCCTAACACAATGACCATATCTACTGAGACTGTGGAACTCATTGCCACAAGACATCAACACCAGAGTTTAGCAGGATTCAAAAGAAGATGAGACGTTTATATATGGATAGCAAGAAAATACCCGGAGTTCTAACAAAAAATATGGGGGGAAAACCTAACCCCCCTAAAAGCTTTGGGCGTATATAAATGTGCAAACTTTAGGGCTTAAACCAACTTCTAATTATAGGGGGATAGGATGAAACTTCCCTGCAGATTAGGTTATCTCATAATTGCCCACAGTAGGGTTTCTTACATCTTGCTCTGAAGCCTTTGGTACTGGCTACTGTCAGACAGGATACAGTAGAACCTCAGAGTTATAAACACCAGGGTTACAAACTGACCAGTCAATCACACACCACGTTTGGAACTGGAAGTACACAATCAGACTGCAGCAGAGACAACAATAAAAACAAAAAAGCAAATACACTACTATTAACAAACTACTAAAAATAAAGGGAAAGCAGAATTTTCCTTCTGCAGAGTCAAGTTTCAAAGCTGTATTAAACCAATGTTCAGTTGTAAACTTTTGAAAGAATAACCATAATGTTCTGTTCAGAATTACGAACATTCCAAAGCTACAGCCTCCATTCCCGAGGTGTTCATCACTCTTAGGTTTTACTGTACTGAACTAATTAGACCACTGGCCTGACCTAGTATGGCACTTTTAGTAGGGTATTTATCCACGGCAATGACCTAACTGCAACAACACAAACCTTGAGTACAGAAGCACTATCCCAGTTTGCAAACCTTTCAGGGAAACTAGGCTGAGTTTGGAATTTGTAACAAAACCCTAATCAAGTTTTGCATGATTTCAGGCTGTGTTGTGGCCATTGCACACATCTCTAAATGTCATCCATTATGAATCTCCCATTACCTGAGCTATCCTGTGTCTTTGTCACAAAGGAAACTGTAAAGGCATTGTATTTGTGGTATTCCCTGTGTCCAGTTACCTACAACTCTCCCAGTGGGATGGAGCCAAGAGAGTTACTGTGCCTGAAAGTATTTAGGGACACTGGGAATTTTGTTGTCTGAAAGATAGCATTTAAATCTATCAGTATTTGAAGCCCAAAGCTCCATGAAAGAATTAGACATGGTGTGCCAGTCCTCCTTCACACTGGAGGAGGGATGATGCCCGACTGGCCCACTGCATGATGGCAACTGTTGCATACATTTTGGGCTTGATCTGCCCCTCCCCCACACTGTGCAACCTCAACATCCACAGAAATCAATGAGAACTGAGAGCACTCAGCACTTTATAGGAGGTGTGAGCAGCTTAGAGGGGCAAGCCCTTTGTTGGAAGAATGGCTCAGGTCCTAGGGTCCTTTATGCAGTGCAACTTTCTACTCCACACCCTGCTTTGCACACGCAATTCCACTGCATTGAGCACACGCTGCTAACTCTCCAACTGGCAGCTGAAATAGACTTTTTTGAATAAAGTAGCAGACAGACTGTGTGCGAGAGAGCAGGAGGATGGTTGCTAACCTTTCCCCCCCCCCCCCCACTCCACAACCACCCAGCTATAGTTGAGGCAAAGGGTACAAATCTCCAAACAGAAGCAGATTTCCCCAAGGGCAGAGCTGGCCTGTCTGCTTTCTCATTGCTTTGCCCACAGTAGTTTAACCTCCAATACAGTCAATCAATCAGTGATGATTTGAATGTTGATCTGGACTTGCACCTTTACTACCTCCAGCTGCTTCATTTTTAGCTCCCAGTGGAAGAGGAATGTTTGAAAAATTGCACTGGAGATACGTGAGCAAAATCAAGAGGTTACTGCATTCAGTAGGAAAGGCACAAACCCCTAAAACTGTTCAGTGAAACAGCAGAACAGACAACACTCAAAAAGACATTTACCACTGCCACCACAGGGGCAGGGGACGGAAAGATATACCTCACCTCTGCCTGTGGAAACCTCCATCACACGGGTATGCTTTATAAAAAGTTTGCTCTGAGAAAGGATAGATGACAGAATGACAAATGCTGGAGGCCACAAGTGCCTTCTGTGGAATAGGGCTCCCATCTTTGCTACCATTGCCAGAGCTGACCAATGTTAACAATGCTGGGAAATTTTACTGGAAAAGGCACAGAGTGATATTGAAAGCCTTCTAGCCAATGTGTAGCTTAATCTATCTGACCAGCTGGGAGTATGGTATTGCACTGATGCACAATACATAAAGAACTACGCGAATCTGACATTTTACTCCTTCCTGTATTTTCATGCAGTTTGATAATGACTATTTCCCCTTAGGGGGAAGGAGATCTTTCCCAATCTTGTTTCAGGGATGAGAGTTTCTGTGTGCAGGACATCTTGGGGTGAGATCTCTACATTGGGTACGTACAAACCCCAAGAAAGGCTGTCTAATAAACCTTATTTTTCATTCCAGTCCCATTGTTTCTCATTGGGACAGCATGGAACATTATTATTGATTTCTAGGGTTTGGATAGAAAATGAACCATTTCAGACCTATTGGAAGGAATGATTTTTATTCTTATGCAGTTCACTGGAGAATAAGGTCCAAGGAATTCCATAAATTAAACTTTTAGAGAAATGGAGAAATCAAGCTCAGTGTACAAAGGGTTAATATTAAGTATCAAATTTTTGATCCAAAAAGACATATAAAGATTTGGTTTCTACTCCCAGAATATTAATGAAAAAGTGTCTTATTCTAATAATAAACACTGGAACCCTGCAGTGTCCAGTTACAAACACATGACACTATGTACAAAGACTTGACAATTTTTCAGATTTTGCTTTAGCAGTTTGTTTTCCAGTGAATGTTAACATTTTCTGTATGTATTGCAACAATTAATAAAATGCCACATGCCTATAACTGCAAAATCAAATCCCAAATATACATACATGTGTCTTCTAAAGTGGCATTCCTGTACTATACTTGACCTAAGCAAAGTGGTAGCGTGTATGCTATTTTCTATCTGGGGTGGTTTGGTGTCTCATCTCACCACAGATAGAAAACAGAATACATGCGACCACTTTGTTTAACTCATGTGTAGTATAGGAATGCCACTTTCAATGGGGAGCATGGATCAGCGTTCACATCATACTCCCCATCAGTACCCGACCAAAGCCAGGGAAGCTAATGATCCAACCAGCAGACCAGATTCTGTGATGAACCCTGGTGCCACCTGACGCAAGTTGCGCATATATTAAGAAGAAGGTGTCTCAACAAATATTCCATTAATCTGTTTTTCTTTTAAAAGAGAGAATTCACCCTTCAATTCATCTTTAAAAAAAACTCCAAAACAGTCAACCATCATTTAAAAAAAAAAAAAGATCATGCTTGGAACCCAATCTTTGTAACTAAAAACAGGATATAAATCGAGGGATTGTAGCCCATACTGTGCACCTGCATAGAGGAGTAAAGAGATATAAGACAATCCTTTGTCTACTGGGCCACGTATCTGCTAGGTGGGGAAGAAACAGCCTCCACAGAGCCTCACCTCACTTCCTGGACAGGTTGGTGGGAAGTGGACAAGTAGTGGCTCCGTCCTTCCCATGCGCAGGCCCAACTGTACCAGGGATGAATGGTATTATGCTATGTGCAGGGCTTATCCTTCCCTTCTCTGGAATTAGGGGCAATCAGGAAGCAGACAGACAATCTGCTTTCCAGTCTGCTGCTAGGTAAATGCAATTCTGTGCTGCCTCATATACGGAGGTTGTGCCAAACCACAGTCTACCTTATTATTTTGAAAGAGAAAAAAGTTCTTAGTTGATGAAACTTCGATCTTTCACCCAGGTGGCTTTCTTCTGAGTCTACATTTCTAATACTATTTATTGCTCTATTTTAGTAATTATTTATATAATTATATACACTACACACATTATTTTTAACCCTAATATGAAAGGCAACACAAGAATAAAGGAAAATAACCCTGCTAAAGATATCCAATGATTTAACTCCATTTCAACATGCTTGTGCCTGATGGGACAGAAACACTCTATGGCCTCGTCTACACTAAAAATATTTTACTGGTCTAGTTCTTTGGGTATACCTATACCAGCAGAGCCCACCAATGTAGATGCAGCTTATGCTGACAGAAGGCATTTTTCTGCTGGCACAGTAGCACCACTTCCCCAAACTACATTGGCGATACTGATAGAAGCACTCATCTTGGCCTAATTTTCTTTTTACTTTTAGCAAAAATGGCTCAGCCATTTCTTAGAACAAGGTTAGGGGAAAATACATTGTTTTCCCATGTTAAAAAATTCTTAAAACTGTACAGTCGAGAAACTAGCACTTCCATGCTTTGGAGCATCCTTTGACATTTGGCGGGTGTTTGCCCTAGCATCTGGGATGTACCTTTTCCTTATCAGCCGTGGCTGGACCATGGTTTAACTTCAGTTTCTGAAACAGAGCGGACTGCAGTTTTTTTCTGTCTACATCTGCAGCTAAACTATGCTCAGCCCCAGTTCAGCTGCACAAATCACTGAAATCTGTTGTTGCCAATGGATCATCTTTCTAGCGTAGACCAAGCCTATGACTACTGAAAAACTAGTGAAATAGTGACATTACAAGAGACATGAAACCTGAACTGCTGAAAGAGAAAGGGATTTTTAACTGTTAAAAAAAAAATCAAGCAAAAACCAGTTTTAATTACTATCTATTTAACAGAAATGAATGTTTTGGATAAAGGATGTCTTTGTTAAAGATTCCACTTCCTTATCCCTTTCAATTAAGATATAAGTGCTAAGAAATGCTCGAGAACCCCATACAGTTCCCCAACAAAACTAGGAAAGGCTTGACATTCCTAAGGTAAAACCCCACTAAAAACAAAACCTTTCCTGGCCTTCTTTATGCATCCTAAAAGCGCACCGGCCCAATTTTCCATGCTATATTTAAGCGATGCACGTGGACCAAAACCTGTTAATTGAGAGAAAACATGGTTTGACAGCAAGGATGGTCTTGTGGTTAAGGCACTGGACTGATCATCAAGAGATCTTGATTCACCCATTGCTTACAGTCACAGGCATGCTGTCTGACCTTGGCCAAGTCACATGAGGGAAGATTGTGAAAGACCTTAAGTGCCTCTTTTGAAAATCTCCTCATTAGTCTCCTTGTGCCCCAATTCACCAGTTGCAAAATAGAGGGGACAATATTTCTGTTCTCTAATCTTGTGTGTCTTGTCTATTTAGCCACTAATTTTGCACTGAGCTTCATTCTATCAGACCTCTGTACCTGTGTGGCACCTCACTGAAGTTAATGGGGCTCCAAGAGCAGTGCAGTACAGATTTGGGACCTCACATTGTCATAGAGATTATCCACATTTTTCACACAAAAAGTTGTTGTTGTTGTTTTTTAAAATGGCCTTTTTAAAAAACAAATTTTTTGTGAATAATTGTCATCTTTAGTGAAATTCTGTTTTTGTGATATTTTCCATGGACTTTCCTATTCAACATTTTATCAACATAACCAAAATCTTTTTTTAACATTATTTAAATTTTTCATTTACTGAAAAAATAATTTTCAGAAAAAATGTGTTTTTCTAATCAAGTTTTCAATAATGATTTTGATAAAAATTCAACAACATATTGATAAATATTTTGACTAAAAGTATTGTGATTTTTTTCCCAAAAACCAGAAAATGGATCAGTTTTGAACCCTGCAAAAGAAAGTTTCAATCTTTTGAAATATTTTGTGAAATTATTTTTCAACCAGCTCTAACTGCAAGTTCGTTAGGGTGCAGATTGTCTCTTATTATGTGTTTGTACACTGCCTAGTACAATGAGATTCTGATCTAAATTGGAGCATCTAAGTGCTACTGTAATATACATAATAAGTAACAGTAATTGAACAGATCCCTCTGTCACCTGGTGTCTTTTGAGTGTAAATGGCATCCACAGCATCTTTCCTTATTCTAATTAGCACTTTTCAGTTAAAATGTCCTAAACTTACTTTATCATACTGATAGCTAGCTAAAAACCAAGAATTTAACTGCCAAGTCAAACTCAGTAAAATTGGAATATAATAAGATTTGCATTTCCCATTTCTTTTTAAGAATTCTTTAAAAACATTTATGTTATGTATGGAAAGAATTAAAAGCAGAAGTGGACCTAGTAATGTTGGGTATTTACACATGCACAGGACATGGACATAACTTGATAGTAACAGATCTTTATTTGAATCAGATCATACTTTTAACATAAAATTTAAAAAAATGTTTTTCGTTGTTCTATTTGTGATAAATTGTTTTTCTTTCATTAAAAAAACTCAGTGTCACCAGTGGGTTATAACACCATGGTAGGGTGGGATAAGAACATCAGAAGAATCAGTGGAAGCCACTATTTGAAATAGTTTTACTCAATAAATAAATAAATTTAGTAGTAGAGAGGCTGGATTAAGAAGAGAGGTTTTGTTAATTTCTGAGAGGGGTTATGGAATTGCTTTAGACAGAAATACATAATACTCATTTAGCTTTTGTAGGTCTGCATAATATTTTGTCAATTAACCATTATTTTTGATTTGTGATATACCATTACAAACCAGTAAAGGGCAGCACTAACCAACTGTTTTAAGTCACTAAAAAAAAAAAAATGATTGTTTTCAAGTTTTAAATAATGTATACATCTATAGTTTGACTGGATTTACAATTAATTTAGTGTCTTGCCATCTTAGTGCTGAATATCGATTTTAAGAGTCTTCTATAATCCTTAAACAGAAAAACTAAGGCTACAAATGAGCAGTTTAGTTATAATTAACTTTTGTTAAGGGCATTTCAGTTAGTGAGGAGTTGAAGCTCTCTTATTAAGACAGAGTGGTCACTTTAATTGCTTTATTAGATTATGCCATAAAATCTACATACTAAACCGTACAATGGTTTAGATAGGACAAAAAGAAAAGGAGTACTTGTGGTACCTTAGAGACTAACAAATTTATTTGAGCATAAGCTTTCGTGAGCAACAGCTCATGCTCAAATAAATTTATTAGTCTCTAAGGTGCTACAAGTACTCTTTTTCTTTTTGCGAATACAGACTAACACGGCTGCTACTCTGAAACCCGTCATTAGATAGGACAGTAACTCATAATCTGAAACATCTGAAGACTAAATGTGTTTGAAATGTTGCTGGTAATCTTTATTTGCAAATAAACTGGTAAATTAGATTAGTGTAATTGTCTTTGAGTCTAACTTGAAATAGCTTTTTTTTTTTTTTTTTTTTTTAGAAATAACATGACTTGTACGAACTAGACGTTGCATATACTGTAGAATACACACGTGCACTCTCGAACATGAATTACATTGTAAAGAATTTTCATTAGTCCTTCCATATTTTATTCAAGTTTGTAAATGATGTAAAGAATTGGCGTGAACTTTTTTAAAATGCTGTTTTCTTTACCCCGGTGTCTGAGAGGGAATAATGAATTAAATATACAGAATTGTGATAAGAAATATCTTTTGGAAGACAAAAAGTGGCTCTTCTTCCATGTAAATTTAATAAATTCTTTTAACACAGGCATATAAGAAAAGAGGCCCTTGGTTCTAACACAAGGAGGGCTGTTTTGTTTTGTTTGTAATTTTAGGTTCTTCATAATTAGCTGTATCTATTTAATTGTAAAAATAATAAATATGTACCATTCTAAAAATCAAAAACGTATCATTTGAAAGATTTGTCATGAGTGTAAAATGTTGAGATATAGAAGTCCTATTAGAGCCTTAAGTGCATATATGGGATAGTCCCCATATAAAAGACACATCAGGTATTAGATTGATACTGTATTACACTTGGCAGGAAAAAAAGCCAAGAAGAAGTGATCAAGTCTATGGCTGCTATCTACTTTCAAACTGCTTTCAGTAATATTACATTGTAGCACAGTTTCTTTTACAACCAACAATATTTTATTCTATCACTGGAAAAAAATGTTATTAGAGCTGAAGAACAAAAAGTTATTGTGGTTCTGTTCATGTATACTAAACACTCACACGCTTTCATTCTTACTTTCTCTTTTCATGTTGTCCTTTGTAGCTTTAGGAAACCCAACCATTCTGATGTAGAACCACATAGTCAGCATTGTCCCCAAATATGGAGAGTAAAAGATACAGCACCTCAGAACCCCACAGCCAGTTCTGACTCAAATAATTTCTACTAAGCCTTTGGATGGCACGCCACAGATTAGCATTTTAGACACATGATAAAAATTAGTGTAAAGCCCAACCACAAGTCAAGCCATTGCCTATTAATCCAAAACGTTCTACTTTAACCTCAGAAGTTCTGTCATATAACAGACTTATGAGTAATTATTATTATTATGTCTGTTGTGAACACAAGAAATACAGCATTCACTGCATACCCACTCTCCCACTGAAGTCAGTAGGAACTTTTGATACTTGGTGAATAAAAGCTTATTTTTTCTTACCTTTTATGTCTAAAACATTTAAATTAAAAGCGAGTTCACATCATGCAGTAAATTTGAACTTACAACTTTTTGCAGCAATATTTCTCAACTGATTTGCCCAATTTAGTATTTTCAGTGGTATTTCTGTAGTAGTTTTTTTCTGATTCTTTATTGGCATTTCCTTCTAGGAAGACCTAAAACCAGATTATAGCTCCTGAATCTGCAGCTAAGGTGACCCTCCACAAACAGATCTGCCACTGGCCAGGTAGGTGAAGGGCACCTGCATTTCCAGGAAGAAACTGTGGATCCAGGGAGCACAGGTCAGAGGGAAATGCATTAACCCATCCGAGTCCCTGGAAAATCCATATTAAAGTTATATAGCCTTAACATGAGGCTGTAGGGGCAGCTGCCAGTGGAGTATGCCTGGCAGTATGGGTCTAATGGAATTGCATTCCTCAGTCTTGGAGTATGAGCAGAGTCCCAAAAAGTGGCTCAGGCACATGAACTCTACACCATGGGGGGTCGGGGGACGGAAGATCCACAAGGTCTGTAGGCAGGCCCCTCCTCGCCTTAATTTATATGGAAAGCCAACCCCCCACCTCAGAAGAAGATTATGGGACAAGCTGAGAGGAATGGTGCTGATTTGGGTTTTCCCATGAGAATGGTTGATCTGGCCCTTTATTATTTTCTTTCCTCCTCCCCCCCCCCTTTTTTTTTTTTAAAAATACACACAGGGCCATGCATTTACTAGCCAAAAACATCAGGATTTCTAGCTTGCTTTAGTTTGTAAATCCAATATAACAGACTGCTGGGAATAAAAGTTATTAAAAAAGAAGCTAAAATGATGTTGTAATAAAAATATTTAATGAGTTGTGTATAATCTGTCAATAGTGGAGCGATGAATGGACACCTGGAATGACACTAACAGAGGTTAGATTTTCTCAGGCAGAAATGGCAAGGAAGTGCAACCAGCAGACTGCCTCATTACAGTATTCACTCATTTGAATGATACTAGAAATTTTCAGGTCACAGTATAAAACAAATTCTTTCTTAAGTGGCTCATGTGAAACTTTTCTCTCAAGTCCACAGGCATCTTCTCTATACAGAATACCAGCAAAATCTACAACAGAAATCTGCCATGCAGTATGGAGGAGAGGAGAAGTTTGCTTTAAAGGGTGAAATGTATCCCTCTCCATATAAAGCCATATTAAAAAGGGAAATATAGTGAGGATTAACATGGGGAAGCATCAACTCCCAAAAAGCATGGATAAACTATGGGATTTCACTCCAGCCTCATGTTGGGTTCTGTTCCAGCCTAGGATTTTCCCCAACATAATCCCTCCACAGGAATCCCTGACCACTGTCTTAGTGCAAGAGTGATCACCCCCATAAGAGGGTACAGATGGCTTGGAAGGACCTGCATGTTGCTTCTTTGCCAGTCCCTCTCACCTAATGCGAGAGTACTACATAGTTTTAATGGTGTGAAGGGCCTTCAGTGACCGTGTCAATTCCATGCTAGTGCCACAGTCAGTTACAAAGAGAGCAAAGTGCTCAGTTTCAAATGTGAACCATGGTAAACGTTCTTCTTGCAACAAATTATTTTAATTTAATCATGTGTTCAAACTTCATTTACATTCTAAACTACAGTCCAGTTCTTAACACATATTAGATCATGAAACTCATCCTTGGAGGAAGTAAAGGGGTAGTAGTTCTTTGGAAGGTTTAAAAGAAGTTCCTATAGAATTTCCCCAAGACTTGTGATATTAAATTAAAATGGTAACATTTTCTGACCCACTGATGGACAGATTATGGTCTGTGAAGGGAGTATTTGCAGATTCCCAAGCCAGAGAGACCATGTCAAAAATTCTAGAACGAGTAAACCAACAGAGACAATAAATGGAACTGAACTGAAGGTCCAGACTGGTATTTAAGTTTCATATTTATACTCTCACAGGAAAGATATTAGCCTGAAGTTTGATCAGTAATATGCAGAGATCTATTATTGTTATGTTATATCATTATTATTTATTTCCATTACATTAACAGTGTGGTACACTACCTGAATACATAGCTGAAAAGGCAATCTGAATTCCCATTACCTAAATTGTTCAAATCTCCTAGGGAACTTTCTGTTTTCTAAGGGCTTGGTTTCACTTCCACTGACCATGAGTGATGGATTGGGTCCCAAGAGACTAGAATTTAAAATTGCTATCTTCTTTGCCAGGACTGTGACAGACTTAGAAACAACAAAGAGTCCTGAGAGCTCCGTTTTCTAGATATGCAACTCTCAAGTGCTTTCAAGAGTAGTTTCTGTGGTTGAGGAATTACTTTGCCAAGCCTGAGTTCTTTGCTTTCCTGCCACAATGTCACCACAAGGGTTAAACTTGAAGCTCAGATTGCCCACAGCTCTGAGGAAGTGTGTGTAAGCAACCAGGGGGCTGGGGAGGCCTCAGACACCAATTTCAGGGCCTAAGATGGCTTGGTGGCAGCACCCCACCTTCCAAAGAGGAATGTCAGACAGGAAGCCTGAGCCCTAGAGTGTGCCATGTAAACCCAGAACTAGAAATGTGACTCAATTCCATCTAGGCATAATTGGTATGGAAGCATATGGGGTCAGTGACTGGGTCCACCTGTAGCAGACCACTGATTGTACAGGGGGGTATTGGGCCAGGTTATAACAAAGGCATCATTAACTGTAGAGGTTTATGGGTTAGCCATAATCAATAAAAGAGAAAAGTGAAAGGACCCGTAGAAGAGAAATCACTAATCAGAATTTAATTTTGCTTAGAATCGTGCATTATACATAAATATTTAAAGAGAAAGGTTTTGAAACAGGATTTTTGGAAAATAAGAGAAAGAACTAAATGCCAAGGGCAGGGCTACATCCAGCATTCATTGAAGTTAATGCCAAAACTACCAATAATTTCAATACATGCAGACCCCGTATTTGTCTCTTTTGAGACCCAACTTCCACATTTCAGTGGATCTACTGTCACATTTTATTTAATATTTGAAGCTTTGTTTTCAGATCTGGGGCCAGATCTTCACCTAGTATAAACTGGACAATGGTATTTACATTAATACCATTTACACCAAGTGAGAATATGGCCTTTAGTTTCCACATCTCCTTTGTCACAAAAATGGTCAATTCATACCAGATTCAACACATGAGTGTTCTCAGTAATTTTTTAATGTTGATCATGTGTATCTTTCTGGTTGTCCAGTCCATAATGACCGTCTTAGTCATCCCCCCCCCTCAAAAATAACAACAGTGATTAAATTATGTGAGGAACAAACAGTTGCTAGCTGAAACTGCAGAGCCCAAAGAGCTTAGCCAACATATGTGGGAACATTAACTAAAATATTGTTCCCCATTTTTCATAGTCTGTATCTTATTATTCAAACCACAAATTGCATCCAGAACAGTAATACCATGTGGTTGACTTATATATATTACAACATTCTATGCATTATTTATACAGCACCATAAATATACTTTTTTATTAAACATTTGTATCTATTTAGCACCATGGATGCGAATGGTGCTTTACATATCCAGTAGATACACAATTCCTGACCTGTTTAGAATCTAAAGGGATCACATCAAGACAAGACACTATGGGAAACAACAGGTAATTGTGGTGGGGGGTGGGGGGGGAGGAGAAAATAGAGTGCAGGAGAAGAGACTACCCAGAATAAGCTTAAGGGATTGTTTGGGTGGCATAGTATATATTGTAGCCATGATCCTGAAAGCACTTATGCTTGTGGGTAACTTATTACAGTAAATTAATGTTAGTGGTTTTTATAATCATATTTAAATGGAATTGAACGTACAAGATACTTAAAATCAGACCTTTGGCAATGGGAATTGCAGCTTTTTGAGTCAAGTCATATCACAAATCAACGTCTAAGGTTCCTTTTGCTTTTGAGAAACTTGACCCACATACTCTGAAATGGCTGCCTCTCCCTCTCCCATTTTGTATAAGAAATTCCCCTTGAAGCTTTGGGATCTGAAATAGTTAAAAGAAAACTGGCCCCATTTTGCTCAGCCCAGCAGTCTGAGAGTTCAAAAGATAAGCATTTCTCAGCATGAATAACCTGAAATATGTTTTAAAATAAAGTCATTAAAAACATTGTTTCCCAATACATTTCACAGCTTATTCGTGCTGAGCGGTGCAGAAATTGTGAGAAAATGCAAGTAAGTGTCATTTCATCACTGGACCATCTTTGAAATTGTGATTAGAGTCTGGTAATGAATAATAAACAATCTGTAGCTGAAACTGTATGATCTAAGCATATATATGACCAGAAAGTGTGATCTCATATGGTAATTATGACAGTTAATATCCAAAACAATAGTGCCGGAATGAATACCTGCACAGTATAAGCCATTTCTATTGTGCATTCTCATGCACACAAGGTCTTGAACTTAATATTATAGGGAGATCAAGATACCTCTAACTGATGAAAATAATAAGTAAGATCTTTGGGGCAAGGACTGTCTGTGTTGTGTGTTTATACAGAGCCTAGCAACTGGGCCCTCATTGTGCTATAACAATACAAACAGTCATAATTTATGCAGTACTGGAATCCATTTATTGATTTATGGATCCCAAATCTTAAATCATAATCCATCTGATATCCCCATCTGTAGGATTTTGCAGGCCAGATTCTCCTCTCCCACCTGCAGTGGGGAGCGCGAGAAAGATCCTCACAGTGGATCGGAAAGAACTTTCCCTCATATTTGTGAATTAGTCAACAGAGGTATAAAACCACATGCAGCAGGATAGCTCTTTAGTATTTCCATGACAGAAGGGACTTGGCCCAGCACACGGGGAACCCTCAGGTGGTAAAGCACCACGATAGCAATCCCAATGCCATCATCCTCACCTCCAATATTCTGGAAGAGGGGGTATGGTCAGGAAAAGGGCAGCATACATGGGTGACCGTGTATCCTGGTGATCCCTGGCCAGCAGAATGGCTTTTGTGGCAGTTACTTTAATTTTCACTGAGTACTGAGCTAACACTCAGATGGCTTCAGGATGTTGGAGGTGCGCATTTGTGACTCTAAGCCATTGCTGTGCCAAGTAAACCTCAGACATCTCTCCAGAGCCGAACCTCTACGTCCTATTATCCCCTAACCTGAGCCAGCTAATCACCATTATTTATTAATTAATTTTCTGAAATCACTCTGATTATTAAATCACTACTGCATGTTAGCACCCATTATTTTTTATAAACCCATTGCAGGCTCCCATGCATGATAAATAAATTGCATTAACTCCAGCTCATATGAAATATTTATAAATATTATGGAAAGGGCTCACTTTCTGAGCATAGTTATTAGAAATTTTAGATTATGGAGGATTGCAAATGGTCAATTATATAAAATTATGAGAATACAGACAAAACTAAAGCTCATGTTTTCACTTGGAGACATACACACACAACTTAGATTCCAACTGGGTTCAAGAAGAGTGACATATTTTATGTTTCTTAATTATCTTTATTTCCCAATTGTATTGTTGTTATAAAGGCTCAATTACTATATACCAATGAGAGAATAATAAGATGTAGAGATACTCCTTTTTCAGATGAAAGTTTCACACTCTTTCTTACATAGTCAGAATATAAACTCATAAAGGACAGATGATTTCAGGATTTACTTTGTTCTACTCAGAGCCACTTAAGAGTCTGGGCAAAATACATTTACTAAATACAAAAACAAGACAGGGCCAAAATGCATCCCTTTTATCTTAGTTCTCAATCCAGGTTCTTATATTGTGCCCATCACCACCATATCTGAGCACTTTGGAGGCACTAGGGTGACACCATGGATGGATTTGGTCGAATATGATTAAACATTTCTAATTGGGGAGATTTTCAAAGGCAAAAAGGAATGTTAGGTACCCAACTCCCATTGAATGTGATTAACAAACACCAAAAGAAGCCAGTGATACTGAGGAGACTACTGCTTCATTGTTAGCTCATTGTGTTATAGAGTGAAGGGAGACATAACAGAATGACACAAAAGACAGAGGGGGGTATTTCAAAAGTGCTCATCCCCTGGCCGAAGCTTGCCCTCATTGAAATCAATGAAAAGTTTTACTATTGACGTCAATGGGAGCAGAACTGGGCCAATGCTGGGTGTTTTTAAAATCCCACCACTCAGATGTACAAGCTCATTGGTGTTGCCATCAGTGAATAAAAACTCCACACCTGGTCACAGTTTAAAGTCCTTCTCCAAAGCTCATTCAAATTGAGGAGAATCTCTTCATCAACTTCAATGAGTTTTGAACCAGCCCCTCTCTGAATGGCTGCAACTTCATTATTTTTTTTTTTTATATTTTAAATGCCTGTTCCAGTTACCATTCTACTGTGATTACTTTCTTGAACAATGGCCATAACATTGCAAGCCTTGGGCAGGAATGGAATTTGCCTCCCATCTTCTCCATCCCTCCACCCCCGTATGGCCAGAGTTGCCCCCTCAAAATGCAGAAGTCAAATTTATGCCTATGCTTATGTATTGAGAGGAGACTATAACTTAAACAACAAAAAGTTTGGACCAAGTCAGCATAGCTCCATCAATTTACAACAGCTGAGGATCTGATCCTTTTATATTCAAAAGGCAAACACATGGGAGTACTTTGTAAACACTAGTGACACCACATTTTGTTCTTAAATGTTGTCCCTAGGTTGATGTAAAGCACCAAGGGTCTGAATCCTCTTTTTGGTGTGGCTTCAGCTTAAAAAAACCCCAGAACTTATGTAGGTAATACAGATTTTGACTGCAAGCATTTGAGGCAGCATTTAGCCTTTTCATGTGTAGCGCATGACTGTAATTTTTCATGTATTTTAATTTTATAGTCAGTGATTCTGCAATACAGCAAGTAAGGGCCCAATCCAATGCCCATTGCAGTCAACAGCAATCTTTCCACTGAGTCTTTCACTTGACTTAAATAGACACCATATGTGATTATAGCATTGCATTTTCCCCCTACAGATTGCCATATAAATCCAAACATTACAAAAAGCTTTTTATTTTTAATGCGACCGATTCTTTTCAGCTTCAACGCAACTTCTTCAGAATCTAAAACTTCTAAGGACAAATCCTACCCTTTTTCATCCCCAATTGCGCGAACAGACCTAAATGCAATGGAACCAACGCAGTTTCGCTGTGACATGGGTGCAACGTTCAGAGAGGCTATTCAGGAGACTCCACCCTTTTCATGCTACTGAACACAGATCTGCAGGTGGTCCCTGCTCTCCGTGTGTGTTTGGGAAATGGGGTGAGAGATGAGAAGGGCAATTGTTTAAAATGCTGTAAAGCTACTATAGCCAGCAGTGCAGTACATTTGCTTGAATTGTTTCATTCTCTCTTTCTCTAGTTTTTTGTTAAAATGTAGCTCTCATTTTCCAGAGGTTATCTGTGAAAATTGCTACAGACTTTACAAATTTAGGATCCATACTTTTCTTTGACTGTATATGCACCATAATTTACACATTTTTTTTCTCTCTTCCCCCACCCCACATAGAATGCCTGTTGTAAAAGTGGACTGGCCATTTTTAGAAATTCATGCCTGGATAAGGCCTGTCAATAACTATTTGTCAATGTATCTTACTGCCAGTTGTTTTTAGCATTTGTAGTTCCTGTAAATATGTTGTGATAATGTTGGTTTAAAATAGCTATGGTTCCAATCAGTTCACATTAGGACTAAACTAGCAGACAGCTCATACTAAGAAGGAAATGCTTATACTAAAACTCAGAAACACCATATGCACCAATTCTGGAAATGGACAATCTTGATAAGAGGTTCACCTTTCTGTTCTGTAGGGAAGCTTTTTTAAGAAAGCATAATATGCACAAAATAAGCCTGTTTAAGCAAAACCCCTTTAATTCAAAACTTTCTCCTATTCAAATCTAGGTTATACCCCCAGTTAGAAAATGTATATATTAGTTAAATGTTTGTACAGCACCTTGAAACGGTAAAGTGCCAAGTAATATTACATCTCTCAATCATATATCCTGTTATCCAAATAGGTTTGTTGTCCCCAAAATATTTTGGATAAATGCAGTTGTACTGTATATCCCCTACTGAGAACAGAGGGGACCAAGCCTTATACAAATGCAGACTTCCCCTGACAGTATACAATTCAGAAAAATGACAGCACAAAATAATACTTTACAGTATAAAACAATTTTCTAAATATTTGGAAACATGAAAACAATATTTCAGTAAACATTAAGAGGATTTTCATTTCTACCATTCTAATCACATTGCTATGTTGATTACAGAGGCATCTGGAAATGTTATAACTGCAGCGCATTAATTTTACTATAGTTCAAGGCCTGATGGTATCAGAATACTACATTTTGTGACGAACCTGTCAGGATGAGCAAGATTCTTTTCCTGTAATATTAATACTCTGTACTGATATGGTGTGTTTCAACCCAAGTGCTTCACAAACTATTTCCACACAATACTTCCACTCTGGAGGTGGCAGTAGGAACAGTGAACACCACATTTTGTGACACTAGAGAAGAAAGAATTTTGGCCAAGGACAACATGGTAAATCCATATTCTTAAGAGAAATGCTAGGAAACCTCTAATGTCCATGTAGAGCAGACAGCACTTTGATTTTTGAGAAATCATTCCCAAACTGCCTCCCACATGGTAAACTACGTGGTACTTGAGTTATTTACCTTGGAAGATGAAGGGCAGAACCAAACCTGTTAGAATTTGAACCTAGAATAATGCCAAGGAAGTCTTGATAACCAAGCCTAAGGGATGCAATAAAATATGCTATGTGAGTAGTCCTAGAACCTCCCTAATTTTATGTGTGTGATTTTCCTCTATGTACAACATACACATCTGAGAATTGGCAATGGTTTCGACTTATTTAGCAACAGTGTAACACTAAGTGCTCATATTTGCTATCAGATTTGCTGCTTTCAAGATCAGCCATTTTCCACTTAGCTCTTGCATTGTTTGCTTTTCTGCCTGAGGTATATAATTTTACATATACCACATGCAGTTTCATCTCTCATCTGGATTACATTCCCAGTGCTGATCTAATGTTTCATGGTGATTCCCCATGTTCCCAGCCTGGCTCTTAAGATAATTACCAAACACTGAGATGTTTGTGGTGTGTAATTTTCTTCCTGAGAATTATCAGGACTCCTAAAAACTGAGAAGAGAGACTACTGTGTTTGAGGCAACAGCACAAAGGAGGGAAGGAAGCAGGTGTCTGGAGTGCTTCCTGACCCTGGGGACTAACTATGAAAGATGTTGTCATCACTAGTATCTGAAGAATCTGTTTTGCTTGATGGGTTAGTGATGGAATGACAACATGGATCATTTCCTTTCTTCTTCAATAAATGTTGAGACTTCCCCCCCCCACAGGATACTGTGCCAAATTCTGCTCTGATTTACATCTACACAATCCCAAGGAGGTCTGTAGGATTGCACCATTGTAACTGTGAGCAGAATTTGATCCACTACGTTTTCTCTTGCTAAATAAAATGTATAATTGTACGAAAATAGTTGTTGATCCAATATTTCATCACATCACGATCTGGTGTGGCTTTTTTTTTTTAAAAAGAAGCGCTACAGTACATATTGTATTGGTAACACACTTATCAACCAGCACAACGGTTTCCAGAGCAATTGCTTTTATTGAAATCTACAGTAAATAGTAGACTAAAATCCTCATTAAATGTTGTTATATAGCTACCCATAGCACAGACGGGAGAGCAGCCAATTCTACACCAGCTTTAATTTCCAATTCTAGTTTTCCAGTGGATGTACAGATTTTCTGGCCTTGGGAACAGAAATACAAAGTAGGAGTTTTCACACAGGGAAAATGCTTTCAGCAACACTCCTTTCTGGTAGGAGTTTGGCCTGTGTATGAAGTGTTAAATAGGGCACTTAATAAATACTAGAACTGCTACTTTGTTCACCTTAAGGTGAAATTCACCCCCTGGCAGAGGCCATGCATAAGACTCAAGTTATTGATGAGGAGGTGGGTTCCATTCCATTCTATTCTGTCTATATTCTTATGTCCCCACCTACCTGTGAACAGGCTGGCAGGAAGGGAGTATTGAGGATGGGCACTGGGAAGGGATGCTGGATCCATGCATATGTGGATTCAGTGGTCGGGAGCCACCAAACTGAGTGCAGTGGCCACTGGTATAGTGCACAGGCTGTAGTGATCAAGTACCATAGGAGGTACTACACTGCAGCTCTGAAGCCTGATCCTGAGTTGCTGGGGCTTTGATTTCTAGATTTCCTAACTTCTGCATAGCCCTGCAATGTCATTTTGATTTGGATGTGTGTACAGGAAAGAAGAATAAAAATGGGTGGTAAGGGTTATGGAGATAAAGTAAATTCTGTATTTATATTTTGCATCATGGAGATCATCTCTAACACATTAAGAACAAATTATTTCATATTATTTTGTGTTAAAATCTAGATAGGACAATTTATTTACAATAGTTTAAACTTTTGACAAATTTAGTCATTGGAGCATCTCAACAAAATATTTTTAAAGGGGAACTCTGTACTTAAAATGGAGTCATTTTAAAAAAATAACTTAAAACACTTTCAAATACTATTCATCCTCTTAAGTCCCCCTCAGAATTTCTGGGGGTGTTCCAACCACATTTTTAAATGTTTTTCTTTCAACAAAGTTATATGAAAGCTAGCTCGTATGCCCTCCAACAAGAGATACTGATCATAGTGGAACCAATTATATACAAAGTGCTGTCAAATGCACAAAGTAAACTGATAATGAAGGGGAAAATATACATTTATACTAATCTTAGATGAATGGCTGACCAAAACAAACCCTGACATACTGTATATTTTGAACCATAAGCTTACAGGGATCTATTAAATGAGGAGATTTAAAAGGGTACCGCCAGTGCAAGCTCAACATATAGTTATTCAGGGAAAGAATTTTTACAAAACTTAATATTCAGACAGAGGGGTTTCACGAATTTTTTAACAATATTTTTTTAAATATTCAATTCCTCTGCCATATTTGGAGCCCAAATATTGCAGCACAGCACTAGTACATAAAAACCAGGATCTGAAATGGACTATAAATAAAAATAAAACCAAGTTGTCTATTTTCATTGTCCAAGCTGAAGGCCTCTCCTACAAGCTAATGAGCAGAGCCATGTCCTTACATCTGTGAAGAATCACACTAAAGTCAATGGGACTTCAGGCAGGTGCAGGGGTCCACCTACTTAGATCAGATTGCAGCCTTCTGTCCCTACTCATGGGTACTCAGCATCTTCCATTGCTTTAAAGTGAGCAAAGGGCTCTCCAAGAAGACATGAGCAGCAAACAAAAGTGCTAATGGGTAATGAGTAAAATAGATTTGTAAAATGTTCTTTCAGTGTTAGGAAACTAAGTTGTTGTTTGTAACACAGCTAAAGAAATTTGTTCTCTCTCCTGCTGACGTGATTTTTAACCTGACACTGTGATAGATTCACCAATGGGGGCTGCTATAGGGGCACAGAATCAGAGGGGCTCAGATCAGCCCTGGCCATGCTGATAAATTGGAGAGGGTTCAGAGAAGAGCCAGGAGAATGATTCAAGAATTAGAAACCCTGCCTTACAGCATTAGACTAAAGAAGCTCAATCAAGTTAGCTTAACTGGAGAAGGTTAAGGGGCGACTTGATTACGTTCTGTGAGTACCTAAATGGGAATGGTGGGAGGGCAGACTTGCTCCTACCTACTTTCTAACCCCTTAGACCTTTGGGTAAAACAGCTTGTGTGGTTTATTTACAGTGTTCTTTTCCACCACCTGTACAGACTATGCTGCCTCATACCAAGAGTAACATGGTGCTCTCAGCTCCTGAGGCAAGGAAGGGAGAGAGATCTCATGGCTCTGATGCTACAAATAAACCAGCCATCCTGCGCCCTCCCATTCCTCTCTCTCACCACAACTCTCATCTTCTCCTTTTTCACTTCCTTTCTATGCCTTTTGTACCCTCTGGGCTAATGAGTTAATTTTTTTTTAACTCTCTCCAGCCCATCCCAATCTATCAAGTGGGCAGAATTCCCATAGTCAGGTATGCTCCAGGGCAACTAATTGGAGTTCCAGTGATCAGAGTGTCGGCTCAGCTGCTGTTGTCCAGCCCTCTGTCACAGGAACAAATATGTGATAATGGGCTCGTCGATCTAGCAGAGAAATGTATAATACAATCCGATGGCTGGAAGCTAAAGAGAGACAAATTCAGACTGGAAATAAGGTGTAAATTTTTCACAGTGAGAGTAATTAACAAGGGGAACAACTTAGCAAGGGTCAGGATGGATTCTTCAATACTGGCAATTTTAAAATCATGATTGGATGTTTTTCTAAAAGATCTGCTCTAGGAACAACCTATGGCTTGGATTATGCAAGAGGTCAGACTAGATCACAATGGTCCCTCTGGCCTTGGAATCTATGAATCTCACCCCTGGGGTTTGGCCCATTCCTGCCAGGTCTCTTGCTCCATCTTTGCCTCTCTCTAGTACGCCCCCTTAATTGAAGGCTTCTCTGGAGATCTTTCAAGTGTTCCATGCCTGCTATAATCTGATGGGCACACTGGGGTTATTCTGGTTCTGTCTCCGGGGGGGTGGGGGGGGTGGAAATCTGCACTAGAGACTTGGCAGGCTTATTCTCCATGCCTGATAGCCACCATTTTCAATTTGAAGGTAGGATGCATAGTAGTTATCAGTGCATATGCTCCACATGATCCAAGTCTGGATGCTGAAAAAGATGCTTTTTATGCATGTTAGAGGAAGAGCAGATTTTATTATTGTTTGCTCTATCACAGACATTGCTGAAGAATAATTGGGGGTGAGGAGAATGAAAAAGCAACATTGGATTACAGATACTACCATCAAATTGTGGGAGAGAAAAAATGACTGTGCAGAATGGATGCATAGGAAGGTCAGAGTTGAGAGTGAAGAGGGAAGGAAATGGGCTATAGAACAAAAGAAATGTCTTGAACGAGCAGTCAGGAAGGCCTGTCACAATGATCATAATCAACGGTGGAAGAGTATGGCATAGTGCATTGAGGAAGCCTCTGAACGACATGACCAGAAATGTATATTTGAGACTTTGAAGATACTAACTGGATATCCATTCTCATGGCTTTCACCAGTTAAGGACTAAAATGGAAAATACTTGCAGGATATTGATACACAATTTATGTGTTGGCATGAGCATTTTTGTGAATGAACAAATTGATTCCCACCAAACTATAAGCAAAATACAACTTAAATAAAAAATGAACCCCATGAAAAACAAGCTGGTGACATTAGAGGAAGTGATGCTTGCAGTCACACACAGTTATGAAATATTAAAGCACCTGGTCTTGACAGTATTTCATCAGAACTTCTAAAGAGTGGAGATCTGGAGTTAGTTCACTGGCTTCATAGAGTTGTCTTCAAAGTTTGGGAAACTGTTCAACTGCCAGAAGATTGGAAAAGGAGCTGCATCATCTTCCCTCTCCCCGCCCCCACCCCCCAAAAGGAGAGAAATCAGGTTGCTTAAATTACAGGAGAACAAACACCCAGGGAAGGTGTTTACAATTATACTACTGAACGGACTGAAAAGCTCTCTCTACCCAAAAAAGGAGAAAAAAAACCAGTGTTTCTGTACAGGTGATAGCTGTACAGTGTCCACTGTATCTTAAAATATACAGTAAATTGTTCATTATTATAATGGCAATTTTACATGGACTAGCAAGAGCACTGAAGTGTACAGTGTGAGAGGCACAGTATAAAATATGTATAGATAAGTTTCATATTTTCTTTTTTAAATGATGTGTGTATGGTGGGATTAAACAGACAGAACTAGAGCACTGTGACTAGTGGTTAGAGCACTGGACTAGGAATCAGGAGATCTGTATTCTATTCCCAGTCTGCTACTAATCTGCTGGGTGACCTTTAGCAAGTCACTTCACTTCTCTGTTTCTCAGTTTCCCCATCTGTAAAACGAGGATAATGATACTAACCTCCTTTGCAATGCACTTTGAGAGCTGTGAATGATAAGACCCAATGATAACATAATGATACTTATTATTAGGGATGACAAGAGATTAAAAAAATTAATCGCGATTAATCTCGCTGTTAAACAATAGAATACCATTTATTTAAATATTTTTGGATGTTTTTTACATTTTCAAATATATTGATTTCAATTACAACACAGAATACAAAGTGTACAGTGCTTACTTTATATTATTATTTCTATTACAAATATTTGCACTGTAGAAAACAAAAGAAGTATTAGGTGAATTGAAAAATACTATAAGTATTGTAGTGCAATCTCTTTATCATGAAAGTTGAACTTACAAATGTAGAATTATGTACAAAAAATCCCTTCATTCAAAAATAAAACAATGTAAAACTTTAGAGCCTACAAGTCCAATCAGTCCTACTTCTTCTTCAGCCAATTGCTCAGACAAAGAAGTTTGGTTACAGTTGCAGAAGATAATGCTGACTGCTTCTTGTTTACAATGTCACTTGAAAGTGAGAACAGGAGTTTGCATGGCACTGTTGTAGCTGGTGTTGCAAGATATTTGCATGCCAGATGCGCTAAAGATTCATGTGTCTCTTGAGGCTTCCACCACCATTCCAGAGGACATGCGTCCATGCTGATGACGGGTTCTGCTCGATAATGATCCAAAGCAGTGCAGACCAACGCATGTTCATTTTCATCATCTGAGTCAGATGCCACCAGCAGAAGGTTGATTTTCTTTTTCTGGTGGTTTAGGTTCTGTAGTTTCTGCATCAGAGTGTTGCTCTTTTAAGACTTCTGAAAGTATGCTCCATACCTCATCCCTCTCAGATTTTGGAAGACACTTCAGATTCTTAAATTTTGGGTCGAGTGCTATAGCTATCTTTAGAAATTTCACATTGGTATCTTCTTTGCATTTTGTCAGATTTGCAGTGGAAGTATTCTTAAAACGAACATGTGCTGAGTCATCATCCAAGACTGCTATAACATGAAATATATGGCAGAATGTGGGTAAAACAGCAGGAGACAGACAATTCTCCCCCAAGAAGTTCAGTCATAAATTTAATTAACGCATTATTTTTAACAAGTATCCTCATCATGGAAGCATGTCCTCTGGAAGGATGGCGGAAGCATGAAGAGGCATATGAATCTTTTGAGCATCTGGCATGTAAATATCTTGCAACACCAGCTACAACAGTGCCATGCAAATTCCTGTTCTCACTTTCAGGTGACATTATAATTAAGAAGTGGGCAGCATTATCTCCCGTAAATGTAAACAAACTTATTTCTCTTAGCAATTGGTTGAACAAGAAGTAGGACTGAGTGGACTTGTGGGCTCTAAAGTTTTACACTGTTTTGTTTTTGAGTGAAGTTATATAACAAAAAAAAAATCTACATTTGTAAGTTGCACTTTCACAAAGAGATTGCATTGCGATACTTGTATGAGGTGAATTGAAAAAAACTTTCTTTTTTTTAATCATTTTTACAGTGCAAATATTTGTAATAAAAAATAAAACAAAATGAGCACTGTACACTTTGTATTCTGTGGGCTGGGGCTTGCCTGGCTCCATTCCGTGGCTCTGTGCAGCTCCTGGAAGCAGCAGCATGTCCCCTCTCTGGCTCCTACACGTAGAAGCAGCCGGGGGCTCCGCACGCTGCCCCCACCCCAGTGCTGCTCCCGCAGTTCCCATTGGCAAAAACCTGCTTCTGGGAGCTGCTTCAGATAAGCGCCGCCTGGAGCCTGCATCTCTGACCCCCTCCTGCACTCCAACCCCCTGCCCTAGCCCTGATCCACCTCCTGCCCTCTCAGCTCCTTGGTCCCAGCCCAGAACACCCTCCTGCACCCCAACCCCTTATCCTCATCCCCACCCCAGAGCCCACACCCCTCCGCCGCAGCCCAACCCCATGCCCCAGTCCGGAGCCCCCTCCACACCATGAACTCCTAATTTCTGGCCACACCCCAGAGCCCTCACCCCCTCCAGCACCCCAACTCCCAATTTCATGAGCATTCATGTCCCGCCATACAATTTCCACATCCAGATGTGGCCCTTGGGCCAAAAAGTTTGCCCACCCCTGCTTTAAAGTATGCTATACATAAAGAAATAGGTTGTGACATTCATGCAAAGGACATAAGAATGATAAATTATAATAGTTAATACTTCAATATTTATATCTGCCTACGTAACATGGTTTTAGTACTTTTTCATGCAACTTTTAAGAAACTGCTAATGCATAATTTTAAACTTAGACCCTTTTGATGTGATGACAGGGCTCAAAACTGGGGTTGGTGTCATAAGCTAAAATGATATGAATATTCAGCATATGCAAGTATTATTAATGACTCCTTGTGAGCCAGTAACTCCTCTGGATATTAACTGCAGTTCTTTGTGCAAGAGGATTGCATATATAGGCCCCATAAGATGTAGTTGGCATTTGCATGCTGCAAGTAGAAGGCATATCTTGGTGGCAGGGAGCGCTTTTTGAACAAAAATGCTTTTTTTTTTTTAAATTACCAAACATTTTTTAGGGTACATCATGCATCTGAAAAGGCCCAGAAACACACTGAGTTAACTGTTTTACTCCGTCATCCTTTATTTTTATAGGGACTGATCCTGAGTTCTTAATGCACTTGAAATTCTTGCTGAAGTCAAAAAGCTGTCAAGGAGTATTAGGTAAGTGATACTCTATCCAGTGGACCACTCTTCCTGAATTCTGTGTATTTACCAGGTTGCATTGCCCCTTATAGCCTGGGAAGTGAAGCAGTAAACTATGAACCCAAACTTGCAAAACAATAATTTGAGCACGTTATAGTGCAAGGATTCCTTGTGCATCTGAAACTCCCACTGACACCCTGACAGCTTTTTGACCTCAGTTTGAATGCCTAGGATGCATTCCTCGAATCAACCACTTTGTGACTGCGTCAATCACATGAACATCTCAGTGTGTCTGTTTCCCCTTCTGCACAGTGAGGACAATAATGCTTACCAAGCTTTGCAAAGTGCTTTGAGTTTTACTAATGAAAAGCTCTATATAAGTGCTAAATACTATTATTAATATATAACGAAAGTGAGATTTTTTTCTTCCTTTTGTTGCTTTTTCTCCCCTCAAACCAGGATCTTCACATTATTTTAATATTTTATTGTCCTTACTTAAGAAACAGATATAAGTATCTTCACCCATTTAAGGAACATAGTTATACAGACTTCAGAGGAACAGATGTGAACAACAAATCAATGCTTACGTGATTTGATATTTAAACTCCCTCTGCTTACTCTGTATTCTGAGTTAACAGGTGGAGATTTAATACTTTCTTACTGACAGAATCACCTTTTATTCTGCTCCTAAAAGGACAGATTGATCTATTTTTTAAGTTAATAAATATGCCATTGTCCCTGTCTGCTAGGATACTTTGGGAATATCTTAAAACCTTTCTGTGTTGTATTATTTACTATGCAGCTATGCAAAAGAGAAATTCAGCCAATGCAATTAATAACTTTAATATGCAAATTGAAATTGGCTGGTGTTAGACAGCTGACCCATCCCTCAAATTTGACTGAAATATACAAATGTAATACAACGTGCAAAAAGCTTCTGAACAGACTGAATTTGTATATTTGTTTAGGAAAGAAATGGAGGTGAATGGATGGAGTGGTTAGCTGGTCATGCACCTACAATGCCAGCTCTTTTCAAAGAATGGAAGGGAAATTAACTTAGACGTCCTTTTGATTAACCAGCTTTTTAAAGACTAACATAAGCTCTTTAGTCTTTGGAAGAAAATGCTTCCAAGGAGGATAGAGAGCTCTTTTTAATAGAAGTAATCTTCTAATAAATTACTCCTGACCAAGGGGACACCTGGAAGGGCAAGGTAATCCCAGAGTAAAGTTGATTTAACTTCCCCATTATCCTCAGCAAGGCTCTGGGTTTGGAGCTTTGAGTCAGTTTCATGTGATGTTTTTAAAAGGTTTCAAGATGGCTTAACTCTCGTCATGTTAAATATGTTTTGGGAAGTGCCGAGGCTTTCTATCCCTAGTGAATAGGCACTAACAGAACGTTCATGTACACCAGATAGCTGGTGACATTTGCTTTTTGACAAGTTTATGACAAGACACAGAGACACACACAAAAATCAATCCCCTCCTGCCCCCCGGGAACAACTTTACTGCATTGCCAATGAGCAAAACCAAATGGGTTCCCCCTCTCCCCGGCCCTGTCCAGTGACATGTGTAGTAAGTATGTGATCTCAGTTAATTTCCTAAATGGGCATGATTCCTCATCAAATCACAGTTGGCAGCCTTTTCTCTCCCTTTGCTGACAGCCTGAGGGAAACAAACAAGGACAATAAGCAATCAAAAGGAAATATCCTCTCACTGCATCCTCAGGTCTGGGTTGAAGTACACTGACAGGGTCAAGCAGGAAAGCTTGCATTGCTGCTGCCCCTACTCTTTCATTCTGTGGATATAAAGAGTTTCAGTCTTCAAGGCTCTCAAACCAGCACCAACTGCACTCAGATGCAGAAATAAAACCTTAAAAAGCATTTTTTAACCAGGAGACCCTGATTCGCATCACAAAGTTGGGGGGCAGAGGGAGAAAATATCCATTCAGCTTGTTATATTTCGTGGCCTTGTGAATTTCACACACATCGTCAGTGGCACTGACTGTAACAATGTGATAATCTTTGGTAGGGAAGGAAGACAGGCTGAGTGCCACTACACTTAATTCAGAATAAGCAAAATTCATGTCTCTTTTCTTGTGTTCCTGACTACACTTCACTTGCATTAATAAGAGTGACAGGTGAGAATTAGTTCAGCTATCACTGGATAAATTTCACATTTGTCAGTGACTGGGAAGGGCATAACTTTTCAACTCTGTTTCCCCAACCTCTCCATGTGGCAATTTTGTTACAGGTCAGAAAAACTGTTGAAACCCGATGCAACAGTGGTCTTTGGCCTCTGCAGGATGCTGCTACTATATCTGCCTTCCTGATTTTCTTCCACAGTTATGTTTCCATCTGTAGTCTGTCTCCTCAGCCTCGGCAAGTGGACCCTTCTTTTACATCAATATGTGGTCATGTTGTGAGATAATGAAAATTAAGAAGCTGAACACCTGGATTTCATCCTTCCCAGAGTACTATGGCTCACCCTTATTAGCTGTTGTTTTGTGTGCTAATAATGTTTCTGGCCTTCACCCCAATTCTTTGATTTATTTTTCCTGATGTGCTACATTACATAATGAATGATAATACATGCTTGTTAGGTTCCCACAGTCCCTTCACCAATCTTCTTTTTCTTATTAAGAAAAACTTCATTTATTTTAATATGTTTTATATACAATCTGTTTTGATTGAAATTTCTTCCCTGTGGTAGACAGAAATAAGTTTTCATTTGTTAGGTATCAGTCATGCAAGTCTTCTTAGTCTAAATCTTTCTATAGTTGTGGTCCCAGTTTGCATTTCATTTAATACCCCGACGGTACTGTTATACTAAGATATTTTCCTCCTAAACCCAGGTTTATCTTTTTAGATTTCCCCTTTGCAACTTAAATTCCATAGAATGTCTTGCACTAGATACCTGGGTTTAATAGTGTTATTAGTAGAATGGAACAATCTTATTTTGTAAACTTTGGGTTCCTGCCATGATAAGAGAAAGAGGAAATGGAAAAATATTTCCCCTCATCTGATAGGTCACTATAGAACTAATTTCCTTGATAAACTTTGGAATTGATAAACTATTTGAGAATGATCTATTTATAGTATTTCTGTAGCATCCATAAGCAAAGCTGTTTGGTCACAATGAGAGTCGCTGTCAGTTACTCAAGAGAACATCTCTTCATGTAGCCAACATCCATTTTTAGCTCTGGAGGGAAGGATTTAAAGGATTCATAAGGGCAATGCCTATTGTGGAAGGTTTGAGTAGTGCATGCAACAAATAGTGGCTAGTTATATCTTGAATTGTGACTAGGCTTCATGGGTACAGAGTTAAATTTCTGTGAACAGACCCCTAGCAATGTCTCAGGTGTGATTAATTAATACAAAATATTAGGAGCCTGATTTTCAGAGATGCTGAGCACCCACAGCTTCATATTTACTGCATCTGTAGATTTGGGTGCTCAGCACTTATGCACATTTTGTAATGAGTGGCCCTAAGAACCAGGCAAGCCAATGTCTTTTTCCTTTGATTTTATAATCCACCTTGGGTTGATAATAAAGATCAGCATGTCAAACGGTGTTCAAGCTATAACATCAAAACAGTAAGAAAGGCAGGAATCACTGTGCTCCTAAGAGCTGTAAATATCTTCCAAAATTGAATATCAATTTTAAAAAAAATAAAGCCTGCTATAAAAAGGAAACTCTTGGAAGATACATTTTATGGTAAGATTTATTTTATGAATTTCTACTGACTACAGTAGTTTCAACGCTTGCCAGTCTGAAAAATATTATTTTTTCAGCTGCAAGTGTTTTAATGACCCTCATTCTTCCTCTGTCTTGCTTCCAATTCTGCAAAGCATGGTCATTGCTGGCTTCTGTGCCGGAATGACCTACGGCACTAACAAATACTGAGTCAGCAACATGGGCTTAACTCCCTAGTGTAACATTGCTACTAATTCCCATCTGGCAGAAGGTACCTGACTGGTACAAGGTTGAGCATGTTCTTTGTCCTTCTAAAAACTACTGGATCCTGGTGGTATCAGGAGCTAGAACTTACACTCTTATGCAGCATACTGTACTTGCATTACCTTCAGCTGCTGAAATTCTGCAACTGATTTGTTTAGGAAGTCATTTGTTCCCACTTAGGCCACTGTCCTCATGACATTTCATGCCAAACACCATCCTAGGGATTTTACTGGTCTTGCTCCTCGCTTCTTTAATACAGACTGCAACTTAGTTTAAATCATTTGCACTCATTATCTCTAGGTTTTTTTATAATAAGAGGAAAAAAGGAAAGGGTGTTTCTCTTCGCAAAAACTGGCAACCTATGAGTAAATCCACTCAATGCCTCTATGAGGAACACACTTCAATTCTGATACTAAGTTTTATCGTGTGTTTTGGGATATGTAGAAAGTCATCTTCCACATGGTTTATTTACTTTGTTTCAGAAAGTCAACTCAGCTGACCAAATGTTTTAAGGGGGGCCATTTCCTCAAGGGACACTGAAAAACTGTCTATATTTTTAAATAGAGTTTAGGATAGCACACCATTTAAGTGGTACATCCCCAAATTAAAAACAAAACATCCATTTAAAATGAATGCTTCCCTATTGCTCTATATAAGGGTCTTTTTGGCAGGGGAAAGAGAGTGGGCCTGAAAATACCATCATCAAAACTCCTGCAAGGGACTTACTGGAGGGTATTGGAGAGCAAGGAAGTAGCCATATTTCCCTAACTGCCCTTGTTCCCTGGCCCCATACACTGATCTAGGGAGTAAAGAAGGGTCTGCCCCGAGCTGCACCCCTACCAGTCTCCCTTTGCTCCTTGGACTTCTTCAGGGATTCAGGAGGGAACAAAGAAAGAATGTCTCCCAGGTTTTAGCTCCTCAGCCCTTCATATTGGGGTTCATTCAGAAAAGGGCTCATCCACCCCTCAAGGATCTTATTGCTTCCTTGGGACAATGCAGATATCTGGAAATTAAAGAGGAGGCCACCTGTCTACATGCCAACAGACAGGCTCTCTTCCATTGTTCCTTGGTCCTAATCAGGGGGCTAGGGAAGGAAGAGTGAGTCTCTACCAGCCCCTCCACAGGTTGCAGTAACTCACAGGCCTTGTGAAAGAATTCAAGGAATGAAGGGATTCTTTCCCAGCCTCTAAATAAGGCCTCTCATTGCTCCCAAACTATACACATGGGTCCTCGCTAGTTGCAAACTCAAAAAATGCAGCCTCTTTGTAGCTAAGCTACTGGCAGATAAACACCCTCTTATAAGGCCAGTAGAAGAACAGCATGTTCTCCCCAGAGCAGTGCAAGAGAGTGATGTTTTTTTAGTGGATGAGACAGTTAAAGCAAGTGACCATCAACAAAATATTGAGTAGAACGGATGGAAAATTTCAGCTTTTCGTCAAAAAAACACTGCAAGACAAAAAAATGTAAGTTAGAAATGCTGTCACGGTGCTTCATGGGAGTTGTAGTTCTGATGCCTAGTGCCCCCATTCTCCACTGTGGACCAGGCTTCCCCAGCCAAATTACATGTCCATGAGGCACCATGGCTAGAGACTCCAAAGATGCATCACTGTGGCTCAGCAAGAGAAGAGACTGTGGGGCATCATGGGAGACATAGTCTGGCCAAAGAACCCAACCCAAAGGAGAGAATGGAGGCACCAGAACAACAACTTTTATGAGACAGCACTGTGGCTTTTCCGAGTTGAAATTCTTTGGTTTTCAATTTTTCACTGAAGATTCCATGGAAGATTTCAACTAAAACTATTGTCCCACGCCCATTTTCATCTAATTTTCCAAGCAACCCCTCCCATTTTGGAAAGATATCCCTACATGGAATGATACTGAAACATATCATTTAATAATCAGTTCATAAGCACCTAGAGGATAATAGAGTGATAAGTGATAGCCAACATGGATTCATCAAGAACAATTTTTCACGTCAAACCAATTTCATTTCCTTCTTTGACAGGGTTACTGGCCTAACGGATGGGGGAAACAGTAGAGGTGCTATATCTTGATTTTAGTAAAGCTCCTGATACAGTCCCACATGACTTTCTCATAAGCAAACTAAGGAAATGTGGTCTAGATGAAATAACTATAAGGTTGGTGTACAACTGGTTTAAAAACAGTACTTAAAGAGTAGCTATTCATAGGTTGCTGTCAAACTGAGAGGATATACCTAGGGGTCTGTCCTGGATTCAATATTCAATATTTTCAGCAGTGACTTGGATAGTGGAGTGTATGCTCATAAAATTAGTGATGACACCAACCTGGGAGGGGTTGCAAGCATTTTGGAGGACACAATTAGAACTCAAAAGGGCCTTGATGAATTGGAGAATTTGTCTGAAGTCAGTAAGATGAAATTCAGTGAAGAAAAGTGCAAAGTATACACTTAAAAAGGAAAAATAAAATGCACAAATATGAAATGGGGAACAACTGGCTAGGCCGTAATACTGCTGAAAAGGATCGGGGGGGGAGGGGGGGGGTCATATTGGACCACAAATTGAATATGAACCAACAATGTGATGCAGCTGCGAAAAAGGCTAATATTCTGGGGTGTATTAATAGGAGTGTTGTATGTAAGACATGGAGGTAATTATCTTGCTCTACTCAGTACTGGTGAGTCTCAGATGTTTCTGGGATCCACTCTTCAAGAAAGACGTACAAATTAGAGAGAGTCTGGAGGAGAGCAACAACAACAGGTTTAGAAAACCTGACCTATGAGGAAAGATTAATAAACTGGGCAAATTTAGTCTTGAACAAAGATGACTGAGAGGGGGACCTGATAACAGTCTTCAAATGCATTACATTACCGGCTGTTATGAAGAGGACAATGATCAATTGCAGTTGCTTCCTCTTCCCAGGTTTTCCCTTAGACTGACATACTGCTATTCATTTTTCGTAACAACTGGATTTTGCTTGTGGGAGCAGTAGCAATTCCATTCCCAATGCCCTCATTTCTCTGCTGCTCTTCCCTTCAAGCAGCAGCATATCTGCTTTCAACAGAGGAGAGGTGCCCTCTCATATGTCTGCAAGAACATAATCTTCCGTGGATTAGGATGACCAGATATCCCAATTTTACAGGAACAATCCCATTATTCAGGGCTTTGTCTTACATAGGCACCTATTAACCCCACTCCCAGTCCTGATTTTTCACACTTGCTATCTGGTCACCCGACTGTGGATGCAAGTAAACTAATTTTGAGTGATTTTAAAAATAGCCATGGCTTTTGGCTTAGCTACTTGGACAGCTTTCTGATGCTGATACAAGACTTGGGCCTGCTTCACCTTCCATGTCAACAAGGGACATTAAAGTCAATTGCCTGGGACGGAAATGACAGGAACCAGAGCTGTCTGTGCCACTGTAATAGAATCATAGAATATTAGGGTTGGAAGAGACCTCAGGAGGTCATCTAGTCCAATCCCCTGCTCAAAGCAGGACCAACACCAACTAAATCATCCCAGCCAAGGCTTTGTCAAGCCGGACCTTAAAAACCTCTAAGGATAGAGATTCCACCACCTCCCTAGGTAACCCATTCCAGTGGTTCACCACCCTCCTAGTGAAATAGTGTTTCCTAATATTCAACCTCACTGCAACTTGAGAACATTGCTTCTTGTTCTGTCATCTGCCACCACTGAGAACAGCCTAGCTCCATCCGCTTTGGAACCCCCCTCAGGTAATATAAAGCTGCTATCAAATCCCTGCTCACTTTTCTCTTCTGCAGACTAAATAACCCCAGTTCCCTCAGCCTCTCCTTGTAAGTCATGTGCCCCAGCCCCCTAATCATTTTTGTTGCCCTCTGCTGGACTCTCTCCAATTTGTCCACTTCTCTTCTGTAGTGTGGGGGCCAAAACTGGATGCAATACTCCAGGTGTGGCCTCACCAGGTCCAAATAGAGGGGAATAATCACTTCCATCAATCTGCCGCAATGCTCCTACTAATACAGTCCAATATGCCATTGGCCTTCTTGGCAACAAGGGCACACTGCTGACTCATATCCAGCTTTTCATCCACTGTAATCCCCAGGTCCTTCTCTGCAGAACTGCTGCTTAGCCCGTCGGTCCCCAGCCTGTAGCGGCGCATGGGAATCTTCTTTCCTAAATGCACAACTTGTCCTTGTTGAATCTCATCAGATTTTTTTTGGCCCAATCCTCCAATTTGTCTAGGTCATGCTGAACCCTATCCCTACCCTCCATTGTATCTACCTCTCCCCCCAGTTTAGTGTCATCTGCAAACTTGCTGAGGGTGCAATTAATCCATCATCCAGATCATTAATAAAGATGTTGAACAAAACCAGCCCCAGAACCAAGCCCTGGGGCACTCTCCTTGATAGCAGCTGCCAACTACACATCGAGCCGTTGATCACTATCCATTGAGCCCAACAATCTAGCCAGCTTTCTATCCACTTTATAGTCCATTCATCCAATCCATACTTTTTTACTTGCTGGCAAGAATACTGTAAGAGACCATATCAAAAGCTTTGCTAAAGTCAGATATATCACATCCACTGCTTTCCCCATATCCACAGAGCCAGTTATCTCATCATAGAAGGCAATCAGGTTGGTCAGGCATGACTTGCCCTTGGTGAATCCATGTTGACTGTTCCTGATCACCTTCCTCTCCTCCAAGTGCTTCAAAATGGATTCCTTGAGGACCTGCTCCATGATTTTGCCAGGCACTGAAGTGAGGCTGACTGGTCAGTAGTTCCCTGGGTTCTCTTTTTTCCCTTTTTTAAATATGGGCACTCTATTTGCCTTTTTCCAATTGTCCGGGACCTCCCCCGATTGCTACAAATTTTCAAAGATAATGGCCAATGGCTCTGCAATCCCATCAGCCAACTCCCTCAGCACCCTTGGATGCATTTGATCTGGACCCATGGACTTGTGCATGTCCAGCTTTTCTAAATAGTCCTTAACCTGGTCTTTCACCACTAAGGTCTGCTCACCTCATGCTGTGTTGCCCAGTGCAGCAGTCTGGGAGCTGCCCTTGTCCGTGAGGACCGAGGCAGAAAAAAAAAAAAGCATAGAGTACTTCAGCTTTTTCCACATCATCTGTCACTATGTTGCCTCCTCCATTCAGTAAGGGTCCCCCACTTACCCTGACCTTCTTCTTGTTGCTAACATACCTGTAGAAACCCTTCTTTTTACCCTTCACATCCCTCGCTAGCTGCAACTCCAATTGTGCCTAATAAAGGTGTGTCACAACGGAGTGTGGTTAAGAGTGCTGTTACTTGGCACCTGATGTGTCAAGGCTGCAAAAGATTAATATCCCCTCATGAGAAAGGTCAGTATCCACAGTCTCCAGTGGTTACTATTACAACCAACACTCTCGCTCACATTCCCGTTCATTCTCTTCACACTTAGTCCCACTTTCATGACCCGCTTTCCCTGTAAGTCAACATGATCTAGGTTATTTTAGCCCCTACACCATTTTAATTAAGTCTTGTATATAATGCCTGAGGTGATAGTGGATTCTTGATGCTTTAACAAACAAATGTGGCACAACCACTGACTCTAAAACCTCCTTGCCCACCAGACGCTTCTCTTTTGTCCCCACCATGTTTTTATATATACACATGTACACAAACACACACACTTTACTTCTTTCCAAAGAGAACACGATAATTCAGGAAGCACAAAACTGGCAGGTAGTACAATGATTAAGATTAAAAAGCTTAATTGTCTTCTAGATGGAGGAAGGAATCAATGGTAGAGAAGCCAGTAATAGATGTTCAACTCAGCCAGTCACATTTTGCCTTGCATTTCATGATACAGGGTAAAGTATTTTTAGATTTAGCATTCCTGCATAGAATAATATTTAGATATTTTATTTTGCTTTTCTATAGGACCTTTCACCTGAGCGTCTTACAAACATTTATTTTGCCTCACAAACCCCTGTATTATTCTATTTTACAAATGGGTAAACTGAGGCACAAAGAGCTCGTGTGACTTGCACATGATCATCTTGAGAAATGATAGCAGATCTGGAAATAGAGCCCAGAAGCCCTAACTCTCAGTCTCTTGCTCTAGCCACTGCACATTATTTCCTCTTGTCGCAGTTGATTTAAATCACAAAGAGTCAGAAACTCAAATTCAGGCAACTATTTTTAACACAGTCCCCTGTTCCTCAGCACAGGAGTATCCATTTATTCAATATCCAACCTGATAAATAACAAAAACCACTAAATAAATAAGTAAACAGTGGTCTGAAAAGGAAAAGAAGGGGATGCTCTTTGAGGATATATTACAGACAGGTCAGCTTTTCTTATCTTTTTTTTCTTGCTTGTTGTTTACATTATAAACACCAATAATTTTTGGTCCTGAAATTCAGGGCCTTCCAGAAGGAGTCTGACAATGTCTGGAGAACTAGGATGGTGACATCACAATAATTGGAAACTACAGATTTGCCTGCACAAAAAAGTTGCCTTGGTTAACTGAAGGTGTGAATTTAAACAGATGCAGTTAAACCAGTGCCAAAGGCTGTGCGAACACACTTACTTTGGTTTAAAAGTGGCACATTTTGTTTAGCTCAAATCAATTAGGAATAGGTTTAAGATAAACTGAAATACAGGTAATTGTGCAGCCTATTGCATAAGTTTACTATATTCAATTAAAAACCAAGTTAAATCAGTGCAATTTTCTCACATACACAACCCATCGTTTATACATTATTATAATATGGTTAATGAAGACTGTTTAATAATAATGGCCTGCTATATTTTTTTAAAAGAATTAGCTATTTCCGATTTATAGAAAAATATTTTTCACTGGAAAATTTAGCAAAACTGGATTATAATAAATGGTTCCAAATTCAGCTCCCTCTTTATATCTGAACTGTAACATCGAGGGAAAAGACCATATTATATATTTTACCTTTTTAGTCTCTGTCATAAAAATAAAGGGAAGGGTAAACCCCTTTAAAATCCCTCCTGGCCAGAGGAAAAATCCTCTCACCTGTAAAGGGTTAAGAAGCTAAAGGTAACCTCGCTGGCACCTGACCAAAATGACCAATGAGGAGACAAGATACTTTCAAAAGCTGGGAGGAGGGAGAGAAACAAAGGGTCTGTGTCGGTTGGTATGCTGCTTTTGCCGAGGATAGAACAGGAATGGAGTCTTAGAACTTTTAGTAAGTAATCTAGCTAGGTATGTGTTAGATTATGATTTCTTTAAATGGCTGAGAAAAGAACTGTGCTGAATAGAATGACTATTTCTGTCTGTGTGTCTTTTTTGTAACTTAAGGTTTTGCCTAGAGGGATTCTCTATGTTTTGAATCTAATTACCCTGTAAGGTACCTACCATCCTGATTTTACAGGGGTGATTCCTTTACTTCTATTTACTTCTATTTCTATTAAAAGTCTTCTTGTAAGAAAAACTGAATGATTTTTCATTGTTCTCAGATCCAAGGGTTTGTGTCTGTGGCCACCTATGCAAATTGGTGAGGATTTTTACCAAACCTTTCCCAGGAAGTGGGGTGCAAGGGTTGGGAGGATTTTGGGGGGAAAGACGTGTCCAAACTACGTTTCCCAGTAAACCCAGTTAGAGTTTGGTGGTGGCAGTGGATATTCCAAGGACAAAGGATAAAATTAATTTGTACCTTGGGGAAGTTTTAACCTAAGCTGGTAAACGTAAGTTTAGGAGGTTTTCATGCAGGTCCCCACATCTGTACCCTAGAGTTCAGAGTGGGGGAGGAACCTTGACAGTCTCCTTATCATAACTTACTAATATTTAAATAATTAAATAAATTGCCTTTGAGAAAAGTATTCATATTTCAATAAAAGTATTATTTGTAGTACTTATCTCATAGGGTCTCTCCTCATTTTATGTTCCTAGGTAGGAGTAACTCAATGCTACTTATTTGTTCTCTAGGAAAAGTTTTGCTGGATAATTCACCAGAGAGCTGAACATTTTAACAGTAATGCTACTGAGAAGCTGGTGTTACGCTTATGGGGAAGGAATCCATTGTAATGGGAGTTGCCATTACCTCACTCTTTTTAGGATTCCCATTTGAATTATATTTGATCACCTGAATAGGCAAGGGACATTGTACACCACAAGGCAGAATACATACACTCAGTTTAATTGCTGCCTGGAAGTCCTAGAAAATATAGGTAAAGCTAAATTGCTCTATTAACATACCATGTTAAGCTTACAGAGAGACTTAGTTAGAAGTATTCTCCAACCCCAGCACGCATTTACCTGGACTACTTGCACAAACAAGAATAAAATATACTCACAATATTAGTGTTCATGGTACGATATCTAGTCATATAAATAGAACACCTTTCATTCTAAAGGCAGGAATAATCACTTACTTCTGGAATGAAACAGGATAGCTCCTTTAGCAGCACACAGTAAGAGTGCACAGCAATTTAGGATAGTGAGCAAAAAATAATACTGCATCTGACTGAAGATTCAGAAAGAATTTAATTTATCCAAATTGACTATTTCCCAGATACCATTGTGTTTAATACCCCACCCACACACATGCAGAAAATGCCATGGGCTCTTTAATGACCACTACATCCAGGACCTTTGTTTCTTTATCCTCTTTTCTTTCTTCCTTCTTTTATTTTCTTTTTTAAATTAATTATTAATTATTAATTATTATTATTATTAAAGAGGCACTTCTAGCAACACAGTATCCCTCAGCACCAGGCAGCGCCTTCTATTTAGTATTGCTTCTAAAGGAGCATTACTTGCTAGTGCATCTTTGCTTTTTTCCTTGAGGGTTGGGGGCTGTCTCCCACCTCAGGACTGGCCCAGACTGACAGTTTTACTTGTGATATTTGACATCACCACCAACCAAACCTTGATCACAAAAGATCAGATAAGATCATTTAACACACATTAGTATAGTGTTCATCATTGCCCCTCTGTAATGGTCAGGCCATGTAGGAAGGTAAGAATCTACAACAGCCACTGACTACAGGCTAACGCTCTGAGCACTAAAGATTCCTGGTTCAAACCCCCTGGTGAACCAGCCAGCAGGGAGGTCTGTCACTCATTAGAATTGGAGCCCAGAGCCCACAGTGTAACTGCTGACCCAGAGACTATACCTGGCTTTGACTCCAAACTCAGAGCCCAGCTCCCTTGCATCTAGGGTGCACAGAGTCCACCTATATGCCCACTCCACAGTTGCCCGTGCAGCAGTTACTGCTGAGCTTGAGGGCTCCTGCAATCTTTACACCTGTGGGTGAATTTTCTCATGTCTGATTTCTTATAAAAATTAAACATGAACTCTCCATGGGGTGAAAATATACTTAAAAGCAGCCCCTTGAAGGGTTAATCCACACTCCCCCCCCCTCCTTCTCTGCCTTTCTGAGCCTCAAAGGGGAAAACCTTTACAGTGATCCTTTATTGCCAAGTTCCTACCCCTTCCCAGCCTTCGTGATGCTCTAGCTATATACACAATGAAATAGTAATGCTGTGGCCTCATTCCAAGGTTACCTTATGGTTTCAGCTCCCGTTCTTGGAACAAGCTGAATTTCCTGGTTGCTCAGTGGCACAGTTTTCAGGAGATGTTTATGCTCTCCCCCGTCTGTCTTGTGAGTCTGTGAACCACAGTGAGCACGGGAGTGCTAAGGGAATTGCTTGCCAGGTTTTGAATTGCTGGCAAAGCTTGCTATACCTCTTTTTCAAATGTGCATTGAATCTGACAGGGTAGGTAGCCAGATGCAACTGGGCATAGTTCCCCTTCCCTCACAGGGATTTTAGAATGCCATTAGCTCCCTCACCTTATTTACCTCCCATATCTGTACAAAAATTAGATATACTGTGTAAACCTGTGCTTTTAAGTGCGATGAATAAAAATAATTGTGTAAGCCTAAAGCAGTATAAGGAATTCTATGGATAATTAAAAAAAAAAGTCCATGTGCTCACATTTAAGACCCTCCAGGTAAAACACAGGTGAATATATAAGCAGGAAAATGCAAGGAATGAAGAACTGATCAAGAGTGCGAGCGTGCACTGACATCTGCAATTTACAGAAAAATTAGTTTGAGCTGTTGGAAAAATGGAATTTTTCTTTCATGGGAAATGACGACATTTTGAAATTCCCTTCCATTCTGAAACAAAATGAAAAGTCAAAATATCAACCATTATTAGAAAATAAAAAATTCCAAAAAGTTTTGAATCAAAATGTAAAAACAAATTTTGATATTTTCAATCACAATGAAACAATTTAGCAAAATAAAATAAAATCTTCATTTTGAATTGACATCAAAACAAAATTTTCAGTTCAAATTAACATTTCAAAATAAAAAAGATTGACATTCCAAGACAAACCAATTTGAAATGAGGCTTTTTGTTCTGATTCTCCTGACTGGAAATTTTTTATTTTTTTTTATTTTAAAAGAGATTTTCCTGCAGAAAATGTCAAATTTTGACAAAAAACACATTTGCAACAGGAAAATTTTTCAGTCAAAATTTTTTGTCCACCTTTAACTGTAAGTGGGAAGTAAGTAAGTGGAAGACAAACACTGAGGGCTATACTTTATTGTTCTCTTTCTCACTGCTTTTTCACAATAAGTGTAGATCCTTCTGTGACACTGCACCCCATATTCTTCACAGTGATATTATGATATCGTTATGGCATAAATATGATGTATTTTGTACAAGACGGGTCATGTGAGGTGTCACTGGAAAAGTTATGATTTGCTGAATATGATTATCATATTTGTATGCATGTATTATTTTTGTATCTAAGGTTAGGAATATTGACTATGTATCTGTATTTCAAATCGTGCTTACTCTGGGTGACACCCACAACTAGCCTTTCTGGTACAACAATGAAGTAGCCAGTCAGTGCTGATGGCCCATCAGCAAAGACAATGGATCCTGGAAGAACTTAACTTTCCTGTGAATTTTCCAGACAGCCTGTAAGTAATGGCTACTATGACTCAGCAAGGTGTGCAAGGGCATGTGACCAGGCCACATGACTCTGGACTCCATCTTGGGATGCCAGTATTTTTCCACAATCTGAGTTTGGGACAAAGGGTTCCCACCATATGCTAAAGCTATATAAGGCAGGGAGTGACATCATCTGTTGTTCTTCATGCCCCACACAAGAAAACTCCTGGAAACACCTAAGGAACAAAAGACTGAACTGGGGGAAGTGCTAGACCCAGGCAAAAGGGATTTCTAGCCTGTGAATGAAAAACCTGGGGATTCCAAGCTCTAAAGCAAGTGCAGTTAGCACCTTAAGAATCTGCCAGCCTGCTTGTTTCATCAGTCAGGCTGAGAGATTACTAATTCAGATCCTATCTAGTATCATAGGCTCAGTTTGCATTTGTTTTATTTCTTATGGTAATCACGTATAATCACTTAAAATCTATTTTTTTGTAATTAATAAACTTATTTTATGTTTGAGTCTAAACCAGTGAGTTGGAATGAAGTGCATGGGAAATTGTAGCTCAAAGGGCAAAGGCTGTTGCATATTCTTCTCCACATTGGGGGCGGGACAAACTCTACAAGCTTACACTGTACAGTTCCCTGTGCAGTGCAAGATGAAATAATTTTGGGTTTTTGCTCTAGAGGGGGTGCTCCCCTGGGGAGCTGAGACTTACCTTTGATTTAGCCTTTCTACTGTTGGTCCATAGAGTGGCTGATCAGAGAGCCTGCATGTAACTGCAGCTGGATGTGTCCCTATCTGTGTGAATGCTGGTGGAAGTGTAGGATCAGGAGCAAGTCTGCAGATTGTCACTGCAGCACAGTGAGAGAGGGAGCCCAGGCTGGTGGGTCAGAGGGCTCAGTGGTACCTCAGTTCCAGGCAGCACCCCGGGGGGAACCCATCACACCTTATTCTTCATGTTTTCAGTACACTGTCTAAGGCTTTACTAGGCTAGGATTTAAAGGCATGTCCTAATATGTTCTAACAACACATATTTAAATCCTAGCCTTGCAAAAGCCTTAGATTGTGTTCTGAAGCCTGTTCTAAGAGTACGGTTTGTCCAAGACACTGCATGTGTTAATCAGGTCAAGTTAAAGATTAGGTTCCCCTCACAGATTTGGAGATCCCTCAAAAGCAGGTGAAGAGCAACCTAGACCTTCCCATGTCAACTAGCTTTAACCATCTGCACAACGTTTTTCTGCAATTCTATAAAAATATTTTTTTATTTTTACTAGCCTCCAAATAAAATGTTGCAAGAAAAAAAATAATGCAAGAGGAGTAGTAAAGGAACACTGTGCATTTACCACTACTGGTAAACTTTGGCTTTCCACTTTGACTAGGTTAGTTTTAGCAAACAATCTGAATTGCTTTTTAGCAAGTGGTAAGACTCCCTTGAGATACAATCTCACTCAGAGCATAAAGGGACAAATTGAGGGCAAATCCCTATGTGGGATCACTAAGCTATAAATTCCAAAGAATTTTAATTTAGCAAAAAGATAGATTCATTGTGACAGTTTATTGTTTAGGGTTTACAGAATAGGGAGAAGAGGAGGACAGGAGACCAATTAGTGAAGGACAGGAATAGTTTTTAAACGATGTACCCACAATTTATCTTCTCCCAATATGCACATATATTATGGGTGTAATTTCATCTTGAAATTCTGGTGATATGAACAAATCTCTTGAGCTTCACTATCATTGTTTGTGCTCTTACTAGAATCCCTACAAGGAATTATAGCCTTATGTGGAATGAGTATACTTTTCTCCTTATACACTATAAATTGTTCAAAAGGAAAGCGAATTATAGAAAATAAGTTATTTTATATATAGTCAGATCCCATAAGAAATACTTTGTACCACCAAACTGTACTTTGTTTGCACTGCACTCATTTAGAGTTTGTGCAGATTTTAAGGAATATACATATTTTGTATTGTTTTATTGATGTGTTGTATATTAGCATGAAACATTGCTGAATAAATATAGGATGAGATGGGAGATGTTTCTTCAGAACTTACTGACTCTGAAAACCATCTTACATTTTAGTTACCCCCAGTAATGCACATATTTGCTTTGTCACAGCATACTATACTTTGTTGTGGTACAATAAAAGTAAGTACAGTACGTGCACATTTAATTTAATTTGTTGGTAGACATTCCTTCAGTCAAAATTAGAAAAGGAGATGGACACCAGAAGTGGGGCCAAAACACCAGGGAATTAGGAGTGGGATCTCCAGCTTAGTGGTCTGGGCCAAGTTTTATAAATGGATCTGAGTCAAATGCCAAGAGCCTGACTCTCCTACTAGTTGTGCCAGGGTAAATCAGAAATAACTTCATTCAAGTTACACTGGTGTTAAAAATGGTGTAAGGCAGAGGAGATTTAAGCCCCACATCTGAATGTTCCTCTAAATCTGCAGATTAATTTTAGTTTTGTAGTTAAGTCTCATCTCTAGTCAAAATAGGTATTAATAAGGTTGTGTTTAGCAGGGGTCCAAGGCTTAGGTTAAAATGAAGCCATTCACTTTGGATCCAAAGTCAACGTACTGATTTTATATGAATTTACTAGTGATGTTTTAAACTAGAAAAATAAATGAAAATATACCAAATGGTTTTGAGCAAAATGGTCTTTACTGGAACTCTTGCTTTGATGTTGTCCATACAAATTTGCATCCTCACAATGAAGGTTACTTTTTCTCTTGAAAACCTATTGTGGCCAAATCATTTGTTTTCAGCTAGAAACCCGAATGAATGAGTGAAAACCACAGGTACGGAAAATATGCATCTTCTAGTACAAAAGCCTAGCCACTTCCTCAAGATAATGTCAGCTGTATTGCTGATGAAATGTCACAACGCACATGCACATTTCCCTTGCTTTTCATTGTCATTTGTCAGTTCAAAATTATCTTATTTCTCTCCCCTTCCACTCCCCCACTCCACCGAATAGTGTGTTTTTTCTCTGTCCTTTTTATTCTGCTCCAGGGGACTCCTCTTAGCCTACTCAGAACACTTATTTGACTGAGTTAGATCTGATGGCCTCTTCTGTCCTCCTTCATCCAGAGATTTAACACTTTTATGTCCCAGTTCTCTGCTATTATAAATGTTTTTTCAAAATCTTTCACAGACTTAAGGGAGCACCTGGCTGTGTGCAGGGGAGTGGACTGAAACCTGAAATCCTATTTAGGGATGACACTTATAAGACCTGTCCATTGAAGAGCTGAATGAATTTGATAAAAAACCACAACTGGAAATACACAAAACATTTTCTTAACTAAAATTCATGTTGAAGACATTACTTGCTGCCATACCATCTCAGGCTGTGATCTGATCAGATGTTATACAAGCTATGTAGGGTCAGTCCTAGTCAGGACTCGGATGGGAAAGACCTACGGAAAACAGAAGGTACTGCAGAAAGTGGTACTGTTGATTCAGCAGGTGTCACTCTCTCTTTTAAATCAATGTTGAATCAATGTCCCAATCTGGTGCTGCTGCTGGATGTACCATGTTTTGGAAGAGAAATAAAACTGAGGTCATAGACCATTATAGTTTAATAAAGATTTCATAGCACTTTTTTAACGTGGGGGTGCTTCTGCAGAAAAATCCAGTTAGATAATTACAAAATCCTGCCTGAAACTACTGCGGGAATTTTAATAGGATATAGTACTTTCATATTTTGTCTTAAATGGTCATGTACTATTGCTTTGTGCCAAGATATAGTCACCACATTCCACCTTGGAGATAAGTTTGGATATACCTGTGTACAATGGAAAACTGGAAAGCCTGATATATTGCTTCTGAGTGATCCTACCACCAGGATTGCTGCCTACATTATTATGCCCAGATTTCTATCTGCCACAGGAAAAATAACGGACTCAAAAGCAGGTTATTTTCAAAATTAACCCCCCTCCACACAATATATCCCCTTTAAGGGAATCTAGTCAATGGTAGGAATTATCCTCTTTAGGCTTGTCTGGACAGGACTCAGCTCTCTTTTTCCTCTAGTCTACTTTAACGTCATCTTCATGATTACAACACCCACCCACAGCAAGACTGTATGCTATCCACAACATGCTAGTCACAGAAACACCAACAGTCACAAGATTTTGGAGACAGCTCTAAGGGCTTGAGAAATTCTCCCCAAAGCTTGCAGGAGATATGTATAATGGCAGGTAAAGCAGTTCCTGTGGAGAAGAGGTAGTCAAAAATCTTATCTCCAATTCACACAAAGAATCTTACTTTCAATTTTCTGCTTTCTCTGCATGTACTTAACTCCCATTATTCTCAACACAAGCTCTGCACATACAGTAACAGCAGAATACTGGAGCTGAGAGCTACCTTAAGGATATAAGAGCAAAATGTTGCCAATGGTTTGCAAAAAAGGTTTAGAATCCTTCTGGATGAAAGGCTCTGTATAAATGTAAGACGTTATTATTACTAATAATACATTTTATACTCCCTTAGTTACAATTACTTTCACAACATGACTTGAGAGACTTGCTGCTAAGAATAAACTTGATACTTGCGCAGCATGACAATACAGTTGAAGATAATTTTCCATAAAGAGTAAAAAGAAATAAATCTTTTACCTATGGCAAGGCAAAATACCAACTGTTTAGACTACTTTGATTTCAGAGCTGATAAGTCACCTGGGAGAGAAGCAAAGGTATCATGAACTTTGAAACATTTACCCCACTGACTAATAAGTCAGTTTTGCACTATTTGTAATTTTACACATTTCATGGCTTGTCACAACCTTAACTGTATATGAATGCAATTTCTCTGTGTTAAATATAATTTTTTAAATAAGTGATACTTCCCATATTTTACACAATAAACTGAAATGGTCAAAGTAACTGTCTTAAAAAATGCTAGATGACATGCATATTAAGCGCCTGAAAAATGGGTAGCTCAGGGTATCATTTCTTCTAAGAGACATGCAAAACGTAGTCAGAGTAAATCTTCACAGTGGCAGTGACGATACCAAAGATACCAGGGCAGGAAGATTTAGAGGGATTAAATAACTATAGGAAGTTGGCAGAGAAAAATCACTCATGTTCAAGGCACTTTGTTTTATATCTGATGCCCAAAGGGACATACATTTTGATCAGCTATGATGTTTTTGGTATAGAAAATATGTGAGCATCATTGTATCATCATCCTCATTATTTATTTGTGCTGAAATAGTGTCTAAGAATCCCAGTCAGGAACCAGGGCCCCACTGCAGCAGGCACTGTACAAATGCAGGACAAAAAGACTCTCTTTGCCCCAAAAAGCTCAGTCTAAATACTGTTTACCTTAACTGTAACTATACAGTGCAGTACATATAAGCCTAAATCTTACCGCCATTGGTGTAAATGACAATTTCCCTCATTTTATTGGAGCAGGACTGAAACAACTTAGAGCAATTAACTCTAAAAGACTTGATCCTGTAGTTTGGAGTATAGATCTATGATATGATAAGTAAGGAACTACTGAGAACTAGAATAATACTTTACCCATAGTTTGTTATAATTTAAGAATCACTGAGCCAATTTCTTCCTTCAGTTATGCCCAGGCAACCACTTGGATATCAGTTACATCACTGATCCCATGGACTCATGTGGAGATCAGGACAGAATTTTGCCCAAAGTTTAGCAGTACAAGTCATTGGCTATCCATAATGTCATGGAAATAGGTTGCATTTATTGAGAAAAATATACCAGAACTGCCCACAGCACAGTCCTCAAGTCCTATTTTCTGTAGCACGGGCTCACACAGCACAGAAGCTGGATATATTTGCTTTTTAATGACTATGGCCTTATATTGTTAATGTTGGCCTGAGAGCATCCCAGGTAGACCCATGATGCAAAAGAGCCCTATATGTGAGGATCTCTTTGTTCTGTGCAGAATAGGGGAGTGCTACTTCAGCAGTATTGTGCCCACTTCATACAGAAGCCTCTCCAATTGGCGTTAACATGGCTGCCACTCCAAGTAGATTTGGGGGTGGTTTGGGAGTCGGAGGAGCATGAAACAAGATGGATAATGCTCTCTGTCACACTGTCCTCTGATCTGCACTTGCCCATTCACAAAATCCTAGTTAGAAGAACTGTATTACTCTCTCTGGGTCCCTTCTGAGAAGCCAGAATGAGACTCAGCCAGCGACAGTGTGGCTGTGAGGTAGCTCCTGGCTCTGCACGGGGGTCTATATCTGAACCCTAAAAATTCAACATTGCCACTGACTTTTGGAGAAGAAAAGGGGGAAATCTCTTCCCCACAGGAGATGCCGGTAGTTAGGAATGGTTTTGGCCTCAAAAAGTCAATGCCTAGCATATATGGTCATATGATGTAACTGGGCTTTTTTCTCCATTTTCTCTTAAAAATATATCCTTGAAACTCACGTACGAAAATACTACACGAAAAGATTATTATAAAGGTTACAGAAATTAGGAAATGCCAAATTAAGGCAGGCCAAGCAACCTTGATTCTGTCTACTTGTGTGTGTGCATGTGTTATAATACAGTCTTTAATTACATGTTCACATCATATTCCACAGAATCCCCTGTGCTACTCGGTGCAGAGGATGAATGGTGAATAAGGCATGGGTGTGTGGTGAATAAGGTGGGAGCTACACAAAGAGAAAGGGATACAGCTCAGGACTAGGATAAATGTGATCTAGGATCTTCTCCTGGCTTTGTTGCCCAACATCACATAGAAAGCGTGTAAGTCATTTCAGCCAAAGTTTGTAACTTCTGTTTGTATGTGTCTTATTTTCTGGATGCCCAGCTTGAGACACTGAGGGTTTGAGTTTCAGAAGTACTGAGCACTCAACTCCAAATGAAGTCCATACGAGCTATGGATGCTCAGCACCCCTGAAAAATTAGGTGTTTCAATTCACTACCCAATTATTGTAGCACCAAAAGTCAGGGGAATGTTTTTGCAAAGCTGGTCTCTAGTTTTCCTGTGTCTCAGTACCCTTCTGAGAAATGAGGATGATAACACCTTTCTATCTCAAAGGTACTCTGCAGATATGTTCATTACTGTTAGTATGAGGCACTCGGGTCCTTCAGTAAAGAGCTCCATAGAAAAGCCCATGAAGAATTAAAAATCCCTTATTCTATGCATGTTTTGGATGTGTGCAACTAATAAGGTATGGGACCACACACTGACTGATGAGGATAGAAAGAAATATTGAACATCTGTCTCATTCCCTGAGCACCAGCTATACTGTGCACTGAATGAGGCAGGGGTCCAGTGGGGAAAAAATAGCATGAGATTATGTAATTTAAGACTGCATCATAACGTATACACACAAGGGGGCCAAATTAGGGTAGCACTAATTCTGTCTTTTTGTAATTTTAAAATGCTTCACTTTTCAGTCTTAATATTTTTTTAAAATGTCATTCTTCTGCATGGAATATAAGTGCTATTTAGGAGGTTGTGATACAGTCTGTAACTGAAACAAATATAGACTGAAGTAACTAATAAAAGTCTTAAACTAATAAAAGTCTTAATAGACTGCATGAGTATAACAAAATATCTTGATCCAAAAAACCTGATTAGAACAGTGCATTTACCAACTGCTCACATGGGAATGGGCCAGGAATAACCATTTGAAGTAATATCTAATTAATCCTGCTTTGCAACAGATGTCAGACATTCTCTAGTCTTCTGCACATGAATCTGGTTTTAGTAACTTTCATCCTAGTTAAACATGGTTGGCTCAATTCTCAGCCCTTTATCCAGTGTCGAACACTGAAAGCACTGGCCTAAAAGGGTCATTGAGGATCAATTTATGCACCTGATCAGCAGACAGTGTAAAGACAGTGTATCCAGCTCTATGCCATTTACTCCTCACACTCCACATTTGGAGCATCACTGGGGACAGGAGGGGATGGACTGGAGAGCCTGTAGCTCTGCCAATTCAGAGCTAGTGCATTGCTACCTAATTTAGTGATGTGGCCCTTGGGACCCTAGGATTGAGGGAGGCAGAAAGATAGCTCAAAGCCACCTTCTCCTTCATCTCCCTCATCTTTTTTTCCATCTTTGCCTGTTTGCATGCCAGCCACTTGGCTTGTGCACCCAACAAGCTTTTGTGTAACATGTATTACTGATAGGTGTGTGTGTGAAATGGCTACTGGTAGGGACAAGCAGATGGTCAATGTCTCAGCCAGACAGAGTAGAGCGATTCAGCTACAGCCCACAGCACCTTGCTGAGTTGTGTCCTGATGGACCCAGTCACAGGTCCTGTGCTAACCACATCAATTAATTCAGTTCAAATTAGATGATGAATTTAGCTTTTCTTGTACCCCCTATAGTTGAGAGTGTCTCTTGTATTTTTCTCCCTAAAAATATTTTGTTATATTGCCCTGCCCCAATGGCATAGTATTGGCATTGGCTGTCCTGGTCTGTGTAATGTCCTGCACTGATGCTCCGAAGTAGCTTAGGAATGTCATTTTACATATACCTCACCCAGCATTATTACACAGCCGGCATAGTTTATGCAGTGTGCATACCTTTCTGCACAACTGCATTTATATAGCATGCATGGTGCATTATTCATATACATGTCCATGGCACTTTACAGACAAGTCCAAGGAGCTTGCAGTCTCAGACAAAGAACATAAGGAGAAATGATAAAAGATCATGAGGGGAATGGAAACCGGAGAGGAGACAAAGAACAAAATGATAGAGAAAACTTCTGTGAAATATTAAATTTCCTTGTGTTCTGTCTGTCTCCTCTCATCCACTTTCCAACCTGCAGAGCTTCAAAAAGAGGTGAAGGCCATGCACACAGGTGAGTGCGCACAGGCCATGGAAATTGGGAGTGACATGGGTAGGAGGTGGATGTGGCTCTGCACTGATTATTTTGCACAGGGCTCCAACAAAAACAAGAGATGGCTCTGTAAGCTGGAGGGATGACTGAGTAGAAATGAAAAACAGGCAGCAAGGTCTGTTTAGCAGGAGAGAGAACCTATACATTCTAAACAAGGTACACTGACAAAAAGAGTAAGAAACAACAAACTTTGCAGTTTGGGGATCCACTCAGTCCTACAAGTCAGCTAAAGAATCCCACTTTCTCCCCCAAGACTATCCAGCAGCTCTTTTTATTCTCCCTCCCTTGTACACCTTTCATAAGGAGAGAGGAAAGGGAAACAGGAGTTAACTCCTTGTCTATTGGGGCCAGGTAGTGCCACCCTAACCCCATCTGTGTTAACACTGGTCTTAGGTAGTTTTTTCTTATATTTTAAGTCTCAAAAAAAAATCTATTTACACCCTTCTCGTTACTTTTCTAAGAAACAGGGACAAAGAGTTTTGAAAACGACTAGTGATTGTGGGAGCATCAATTTTGGGGTATCTTATTTGAGAGTTTCCTAGGTTTGGCTACAGAATAAACTCTATGGCATGACTGGTAGCCTTAATTTTGAGCTTCCCAGTTTTTGTAGGCTTGTTTAATCTTATAATACATGCAAAAAGTACAGTCATCAAAAATTGCCTTGCAAGCATAACTTTAAAATAAAAGATTGGCGTTAAAATATGCAAAGTAATTAATCTACATAAAGAACAAAACAACATTTACTTGTCTAAAACAGGTTGGATTTGAGTTATGCGCGCAAAAGGAAAAGCTTAAAAATAGCAAGTTTGATAACTTGAAAAACAGCTGAAATTATTTTCTTCTACAAAAATCAAGCTCTTGCGCTCAGACTTCATATGCCAATTTTCAGCCTAGAGTGAATTTTTATGGTCAAGTCATAAACGCCTGCAAATTACAGTTTATAGTAGAAAGGCTGACACAGCCTTAATTATAGTGTTGCAAGAGGTGACGTGACAAAAAGCACATTAACTCTTTCAGTAATACATGGCAAAGGAGTTCTAATGTTCTGCATCACCTTTTTGGTCACATTCTGAAAAATGTGACAGTGAAACTTGTACAGAGAATACTACTCATTACATCAATCTAAATTAGCATCTCTGTAAGCACACTACATCAGTCTCCTAAATTGCACAGATACATACCTATTTCGCTAAACAATCTACTTTGCCTTTATGAATATATTTTATTTGATTTGGTTTGGGCAGAGGAAAACTCTATATTTTTAGCATAAATTTGGCATTATTGGGCCACTTTAAAAAAACAAAGCAAACAGCCAACAATTTTCCATTTGCAATAGTACTGCTAACTCTAAACATTCAAAGTTCATAATTCAAGCCACCAAATTCATGAGTCTGTATTAAAAATCCGGATATTTTAAATATAATAGATTTTGAGTTCCTCTTACTTGCCTTCTAGTTTTTGAGCTTTGGGGATTCACATTTTTGAGCATTTCTTTACAGCCAAGACAAGAAACTTAGTAAGAAAAAATTTTTTTTCACTTATTCACATGATTCCAGAAGCTGGGACTTTAACAGAAACACCAAATATAATTAAGACTTGCAATAAAGTTGTGAGTTGACAACACTATACATTTTGTGGGCACAAAATTGTGGACATGATTAGTTGTGGGTGTCAAACTACAGACTGGACTGAGACCTATTTAATTATATCTGAATTTAAAATTTGCCTCCACCCTTTCCTAGAAGTCCAGCTCCAGGAGGAGAGGGTGTTTAAAACTTCCTTATCAAGCTCTCTGCTCAGACTGCCTACAAAGATGTCAATTGTTACCATTTGTGCTAGCATGTTAATGATGGGGACACTGATCTATTCAAATCTGAGTTGTATTGGGCAACTCATTTGTCATCATACTAATTTCTCTGACCATGACCATTAAAGGATAATGACCTTCACTATCAACCTGGGGGGTGTTTTTAGGCCTCTGAAGTCAATGCAAGTTTTGGCATCGACTTTAATGGAAACAAGCCTTTGGCTAAATCTGAATGGATGGCTAGAGGCTATCCAATTACCAATATCCAGAGTCACCCACTTCCCCTAAAACTTTTATTAAATAAGTAGGAATGCCTGGAATATACTCTGCTTTTTAATACACCATCAGTATTTTATGGCTTTGATACACTGAGTATCATTTCATAATGAGGGTTATCTTGTTTTTTTAATGTGTTTTGTTATTTACTAGTAATTACGCCTATTACTGAGATTTTGGGAAGAAGTGCACACCCTGCAAGGATTGTCTCCTGAAGTTTTAGCTGTTCATAATGTGAACATCACCTGAAGGATGTTTTTAAAAATTACTTGGGACCATACATTCTATAAAAACAGATGCACGAATGAATCTACAGGCCCTTGGAGATCACCTGAAGATGAACCAAGTGTAATTATCTGATCCAGCAGAATACATTCATAAGACTCTTGCAGCAAATTTATGCTTGACTGTCTATGACATTTGGTGTGGAGTGAGGCCTACAGGAAAAATAATTTCAGAAACAATTCAGTGTATTCAGCATGTAGAATATATTCATTTCTTCACATGCTTGTGATACACAGGAAAGGAGAGCCCCTAAAACAAAGAATTTGTAAGCTACTGGGAGCAAGGCCCCATCTTGTTTGCTCTGTGTGTGCGCAGTCCACAGCACAAAGGGGCACTGATCCTGATCGAAACTTTTAGCAGGGTATTGCAATACAAATAATAAATTATTATATCAATGGATCCAAAGTGCCAGATATCCAGGAGGAAACTCATCCAAAAAGAGATGGGAGACCAGTTGTAAAACAACACAGGCATTGGTTGAATCAGTCCTTGCAATCAGTAATTATATTAGTACATTAGACTCTCTGGTACCCAGCTCACAAGGAGATGCATGTCTTAGAAATACCATAGCTAGGTGTTAGATCATACCTGGAATTACTGCTTATTTAATAAAGCCAACAAAACTACTAACCAGAGAAACCCACAACCCAGCCAACTTAGGCTGTGTTTGTTAGTAAACATATTTAGTTGAAAAAAGAAAGAAAAATCTGCAGGCAGTGGAAGAGTAACACATGGGAATCGCGGTTAAAGTTAATACCATGTTGGCTGACACACAGCAGCTTCAATTCTCTTTAATTAGTTCAGAGTTAAATGACAAAGTATTTAATCAGCAAACTAACAAGTGCAGCAGCTGATTGCTCTGTGCACGCTTGTGTGGGGATGTGACTGAAAAAAGTAAATAAAATTACTATCCTTGCTTTAAATGAAATGGAATCCCTAATTTTATTACAGTAGCAATCAGTTTAGAAGCATGATCAAGCAATAAAAATTGATTCTTTCCTGGTTTATTCCTTTAACAAAGTATTTCATTTAAGAGGAGACTATTGTAATTTAACTCTTTGGTTCCCCTGCAGATGAGTATGGGCCTTATTCCCATATATCAGGACACATATCTTGTGTGATGGGGATAATCCAACACCTATATCCTGTCATCTGTTATTTTTAAAAACACACCCATTTTTATTTGCAACTGACCAGATGGTTGTGCCCCATTTTTTTAAAACTGATCTAGCCATGGTGATCCATACAATCAAGACTTCCAGCTTTGATTATTACAATTCATATCTAGAAATCAAGCCGAAACACCCTGAAAGTGATCCAACTGCTACAAAACACAACCACCTACCTGCTTAGTAACACATTCTGTCATCAACCACATCACCCTTGTGCTCTGCTCACTGCACTGGCTCCCCATTGGACAAATTCCAATTCAAGATTTCTGTTTTCATATTCTAAGTCATCTATGCGTATGCCTCTAGTTACCTGAGAGATCACTTCTCCCGCTGCAGCTCCCTTAACAGACTCATCCAAAATAATTTGTGTGTACACACTTATACAGTCTTCTGCTGCAGCGTGGAGCCCAGCTGCCTATTCCTTTTATTATTAGCAATCAGATTACATTTCCAGGACTATCTTTGCAAGAAAAAGGACTACAGATGCTTAAAAAAAGTGTGATCCTTTACAGGACCCAAGGGTTGGCAGTGTCAGTAATCAGCTCACATGAGTTACCGACAACTCATCAGTGCATGATAAAGACAAAAGCAGAGTGTAATTAGTACAGATATTTTTGTAATGCATCCCCACATCGCCAGAAAAATGGGGGCAAAGATGAAAGGTTAGACCAGATCCTGAGCTGGTGTAAATCAGCTGGTATAAATCAGCAGCTTTCCAGTGATGTCAGTGGAGCTATACTGCTTTACTCCAGCTGAAGATGTGGGGTGAAATTCTGGCTTCACTGAAGTCAACAGCAAAATACCCATTCACTTCAATGGAGCCAGGATTACACCTCAGCTCCTAATGTTAGTCATTCAAGGAACATACACCCCATATCTCTCTCTCTCCCTCTCCCTCCCAGCATGTGGATATGAGCCCTGTAACATCACTGGAGGTAGCCCTAGCCCACATATGGTAACACGTGCAGAGGTGCAACTTTAGACTTCTATGATAAGGTCATTTACACAAGACCGGAATGTTGATACATTAGATAGTGCCCCTGAATCTAGATTGGGCTTTTCAGATTGGCAATTATGAAATTCAGTTTTGGATAACTAGATTTATGGGGTAAAATCCTGGCCCTGCTAAAATCAATGGCAAAAATTCCATTGACTTCAATGAGGTCAGGATTTCACCCATGGTAACTAATTTACAGCAAGGGACTGCCCAGTACTAGGCAGCTCAGGTTCAGCATAGTGCAAAAGTGGCTTAAAATGACCTTCTGTGTCCTGCTCCTGAGTTGCACTGTGTACTCTTCAGCTACAGGTGAGGATTGGGACCTCAGTTGCTAACTGTACTGCAGAGAGCAAAGAGAGGTTAGTCTGTGAAGGTAGACTTGGAAAACAGACCCTTAAATGTGGGGCTGACAGGCTCTCTTTAGAAAGCCAACATATGCACTGGCTGCATCCGTACCTGAAATGTTTCCCAACTTGACAGGCAGGCAATCTACAGAACAGTGTATATTAAGGAGAGGTAGTGTAGGATTTGGATTTTGGTTCACTTCTAGCAATTTCTATAATGTTGTACATTTTTAGATAGGCATTGATTTTGTTTTCCAATAAGGGCTATGGATACAGCTTATCTTATGTCTTATTTTTAAACAACCCAGAGAAAAATAATTGTAATTTTAAGATGATTCTGGCTGGATTCTGCATTTTCTCCATGCAGTGAACCACCATCAAAGTCAATAGGAGTTTGGAAAGGCTATTGAAATGGATGATAACATTTTTTTTATAACTTTAATTTCTTAGAATTATTATCCATCAGGAAGAGTGCAGTAGAGAGCAAAGTAAAGATTTTTGTCATTTCAAAGGGGTGTTCTTAACTGACGTTAAAGTGAAACATGGAAACAGATGGTGAAAATACAAAATCTCTGCCCTTAAATAACAGGGTCTGCACTGCTCCATCCCTTGAGTGTCTTCTCATCTCCCAGTGACCTTAGGAGGAGGGCTTGATGTTGAAAGTGTTTTCAATTCAATAAAATTGCTTTGAGATCACAAGTTGAGTGGTCTGTACCCTGCATGAATGTCAGGTTTGTCCTCAGCAATAGAGAAGTATGAGCACGTTAGAGACATACGATTGGCAGAGGCATATGTTATGAACCTTGACTCAGGCCCTAAATCATGAAAGCATCCCTATTCAGGAAGACACTTAAGCACATGCTTATGTCCCATTGAAATCAATAGCACATGTTGAATTGTTTTCCTGAACAAGGATCTCCTTCAGCACATGCTTAAGTACTTTCCTGAATTGAGGCCAATGAAATATTGGTTGTAAATCACCTTATAAATAGTAGGACAAGTTTAAGAATCCATAAGACAATGCAGACAGAGATATTACTGAGAGTGACAAGCTGTTCTCAGAAGTGCATAGCAGGTGGAGCTAGATCAAGGCATATGAAGGGTGAAACCATGAACCTGAGGAGCTGACTTAACTTTTCTTGATTCGGTAGGCCATGAACTAGTATAATTGCAGTGGTATATTTACAGCATCCTACTCTTTTCTCAAAAAAGAATAACTGCCAGCAAATGCTATCTTTTAAAATAGTTATTTCTGTATTTGATTTACAGAGCTGCTTCAAACAAAGGTCACCTTCTAATAGTTTGACTGGAAATCTCCATCAACGATTCCCCTAATCCTCCACAAACACATATACAAATTCTGATGAAAATGCTCCTGATTCTCCACTGTCCTGAACCTTAGTCATTTATACCAATGCACAGCGGATGTAAACTGCTGCCATTCTGATTTGGTAGTGTTTTTACACCCACTTTGCACTTGCGTTAAGGGCCACAAAATGTGCAGGGTAATGAAACATTAAGGCCCACTGTCTATTTCCACCAACACAAATTGTGGTGTTGAACTTTTCTAGCAGCCTTACCACAGGATATTGGAGCAGATATTTGAGAGAATATTGCATGTGGAACCTAAGATTACCTCTGAATGAGTCTGCAGGGTTCCCCAGATTTACTTAAACTGGTCCTGATGATTCACTATTTGCACAGTTAACCAAACAGTGATGTCTGCTGGAAAGAAATAGACAAAGGAATCCACTCCCAGTTGCAAACAATGAACCAAATTCAGAGGTAAGTGAAGACAATATGTTGAGGAAATCTAAGCTGGTATAGTTTATACCATTTTTTGCCCTCGCCTACCCCAATGTATGTGTTACATCAATTTAAGGTTCCCTTTAGGCTCCATTTACTTAGACTCACAGTCACTTATCAATGTATCCTGTAACTTACACTGCCTTCTTACAGATTCCCTCTGAATTTAGCTCACTGAGTTTATATTGGTGTAGAAAGACCACAAAAGAGAAGTACATCAAAAAGCAGTTAATAGAAAGGTGTGAGAATTAGGTATTTGATTATGGTGTATAAGTGCCTTTAGGAAGAGAAAGTACCAGTAAAGGACTCTTTAACCAACCAAAGAAAGGTATAACAAGAATCAGTGGGTGGAAGTGAAAGCCAGACAAATTCAAATGAAAAATAAGGCATCACTATTTGAACAGTGGGTGTGTTTAGCCATTGGAACAAACTACACAGGGAAGTGGTGGATTCTTCATCTCTTGAAGTCTTTTTGAGCTTTTTGAACTGGCTGCCTACCTGGAAGATATGTTTTAGGTAAATACCTAATGAGTTCCTGGGCTCAACACAGGAGTAACACTGACATTCTATGGCTTGTGTTATACAGGAGGTCAGACTAGATAATCTAATGGTCCCTTTGGGATTTAAAATTTGTGAATCCACGAGTAAGTGAAAATGAGCTCACCTACTTTACCTTACAGCTTCCAGTGCCTTAGTATAGAAATTAAACCAGCTTAGATTTCTGACCTGTGAGTAAATGGACACACTGTGAACAGTTCTATCAGGGTCTAAGTGTGAGGGTCTTAGTGTTAAATTACATTACCCTCATGTCAACTATGAATTTGGCCTAGTGAGTTTATGTATACCTTGAACTGCCTAATCAAATTCTTATCAAAATTACAGATGAGGACTATTTTTAAAGGGACTTAGTACTTCATGCACACATTTTGAACATTAAATGATTTTCTACATGATACCAGGGAGCCTCACATCATTCATTGTTCAGGTAAAAACTTTAAAGGGGCAACAGGCTTTAAAGTATAAAAATATTTTAAAACAGGAGGAGTGGACTGCTCAAGCAATTGCTAAGGGAGCTTCTAATTTCTAAGTGGCAGGTTGGAAGCCTTCCCATCTGAGTAGTGATAGAAAATTAGTACTATGTGATAGCTGATTGCTGACCTTTATGTGAAATGAATAGGTTCCTCGTTGACGGGTGCCCAGCTGATAAAACCAGCTACCATTATTGGCACCAACACCCCTGCTAGTCTCAGAAGAAAGGAAAAGGATTGAATGGGAACGATGACTGAACTATCCTCTTGCCCTTAGATTTGATCCCTCCAGTTCAGGAGCGAGGCACAAGTAGGACAGGTAGGGGACATGGATAGCTTTACAAAGGAAGCTTCTACCATTTTTGCACTTGCCATACACACCTTCCAGACAATCAAGTATTATCTTTTCACCATTACTGAAAATCACTCTGAATAAGACCAATAAAATAAAATTCTATAGACAATCATTTTAGCTAATAGTGTTCCACAGCTTTAGTTTGCTTTGACTTTTTCCAAGTTTTAGTTTAAATGAGTCCATCCAGGCTTATGAAGAAGAGCTACCCCTCTCTCTGGCAGGAGATCAAAGCTTCTGGGGAATTCTGAACTGTACGCCATGGGAGGAGAACATATTTGCACTCCCTTGGCTTGGCACAGTATAGACACTATACACATCTTGCATGGGCTGGCTGATTTCTGACTGAATTAACAACCAGGTGTGGAGCCAATTTCAGCAGCTTCCATGGCACTGCCTGCTCTGGAAATATTTTTCATTTGAAACTGAACAGAGCAGTAAGATGAGCATAAATGCAAATGAGAATGATGATGAATTCTCAGAGAGCTCTTACTTCAGATTTTTAAGGTTATTATGGTATTAAATTGACATATGGTCAGGATGTAGGAAACATTCTAAATATACCTCCTCTCCTCCAGTTAAAATGAACTCTTCTGGCTACAGTATTTGTACGTGGGGGGAGAAGGATGGGGAATAGAAAGAGAGAGACTATGAGAGTTAGTTGAGGAGCTTTCCAAAGAAAATATAGTATCAGCTACTTTGTGGTTAAACTGATTAGCTCTCTTATAATCGCATCTCAGCTGATGAGCCTTGAGATCTTAAATCTGTAAGAGTCCTTTCTAGCTTTTTTGTTTCATTCTTTAAGTAGATTAAAAGGGTGATCCTTAAGCTGTGCAAACCACCTGTTGTTTGGGCCCCTAGCTAATATAGCTTTTGATGCAATACTTTGATAGCTCAGGAGTCTGATTTTCAGCAGGGCTACCTATTTGTGTACCTGAACATTTTGCATGTGTAGCATATTCAGAGCACTGTGCACCTCACAACTTCCAGCAGCACAATTAGAAGGCCCTTTGAATAATTGGGCCTTTCTTTCCAGCTGACCCAATATTCCTCTATTCCTCTCTCCCTCAATTCCCTTTTAAAATGCATCAATAGTGACACTGATTTCATTGCTACAGATGTTCCTTGCTGTGGGACAGCCTCTTACCATCTGGGTATTTTCAGATTTAAAATACACCCTTCCACCTGCTCAGTCAGTTCATCAGAGATCATGGCTAACTGAATGTTTGGGAGCAGCACAGAGGCATCTGGGGCCTGCAGCCCAGATCCTCAAATGTTTTTAGGCACCTGACTCCCATTGAGCTCCTATAAATAAAGGAAGAGGTGAAAGGCAGATCCACTGGAAGGGGAAAGAGAGGGAAACAGGACAGCCAGTCAGTGGCAGGCTGGGCCAGCCAAGCAGTCATACTAAAACTGGGACAAAAACTTCATTTGACATAATCTGCTGGGACATTGTGGCAGCCACTTCAAATTAGGATGCATTCCTGAAAGCCACACTGCCTGGTCATCCTACTCAACTGTCACTCATTACAAGTGAAACTCCTAATTTTAGATCCACATACAATATTTCCATATGAATGTGGGATCCTCTAGTTATTTTTAATTATTTACAAACCTGAGGTGATAAAAAAAGGTTATTTTCTATAAAATATGAGTTAACCACCCATCATTCTGAATCTCCTGGACACCTTTTCTTGTCTCTCTCAGACTTCAATATGGCAAAGCATTTAAGGAATTTCTTAACTTTACGCAGACAAGTAGCTTTAATGGGACTACACAAGTGCTGAGAGTTAAGCATATGCGTAAGTGCACTGTTTGACTGCACCCATCTACTCTATATGTAGAGAGATTTTGATGAAAAACAAATATGAAGAAATATAGTAGTATTTTCATCCACAATAAAGACTCTCTAAACCCACTAAAATGAAGTCCTTCTTATTAATTCATTTACCCTACCCCTTTGGAGAAGCCTGTGAGACTAGATAAGCTCTGCAGCATGACTTGAAAGTTGAAAATCCAGGTGAATGGCAAGCATGCAGGCCCCTGAATCAAGGGATCTTGTATTGAAAATACCCTGTTAGCCTCCTCATGTTTAATCGTGAGAAGCTGGTAAGTCCTTTTCTGATGTGTTGTGTATCCAATATTCTTCACAAGCTCCTCTGCATTTCTCAGATAATTTAATACTCTTTTTGATCACAATATTTTCCAATGTACCATGAATACATTCTCAAAATGATAGTTGCATATGGCTCCTGTGTCCTCCCTTTGAGTTAGATGGTTTGGGAGAACCACAGTTATTTGCTAAAGATTTATTATAAGCATGTTTTGTGCTATGGAAATTAACAAAAAAAAAATAATCAAGCATCAATTTATCAGCACATTTCTGACTGTGGAAGCATGATTACCAAGAAACATCTGTAAACATATGGCCATTGTTCTTGATGAATCTGTTCCTTCATATCCCCTGACAAGGAGTGAGGTGGTCACTGAATTTGAGTATGAATGTATCACTTCTGGATGCCGCTAGTTCTGATCTCTAGTAATCATCATTAACATAGAGTACAGCATCATTGAATATTTTATATTGGGAAATGGATCAGTAGAATTAGCACATGTGGTACTAGGCATGGCTCAGTAGAAAAAGAATTGCCTGAAAAAGGTATCCACATGGGTGGTTTAATTGACAAAGTGCAGGACGAAAACAGAACAGATTACAGTTATGAGAAGCAAATTGTATTGGTTATAGTAGCAGTGGATGAAAAATGGATTAATCACCAGGTTCCTGACACTACAACACAGAACAAGTGAACAGCATAAGATTTCTTCAAGACTCAGCCTACTGTGCAGTTAGCCAAGGAAGATCATGGCATCCATATTTCTGAATGCTCGAGACATGACTCTTAATGACTACTACAAGCCATCTTAAAGCTGAATTGTAGGAAACAATCAGCATCTTGATGAATAAATTATCAAGAAGGACAAAGGTCAAGATAAACTCCTCTATGGCATGATTCCTGTACAAGCTAATAGAGCACACACTCATGGCAGGAGGTTTTCAAAATGTAAGCTTTGCATGCGCTTGTTTTGCATGGTTCTGTATTCATTGCTTTCTAAAAAGGCATATAGTTGTTTAAACAAATCTTTTAATCTTGGAGAATACAGTTTATATTGCATCAGGACATTTAAAGTTCCCTTATTTTTATACATTTGCAGAGCATAAGGGTTCAGTTTAGCTTTGGAATTTTGGTCTTTGTCTACACTGGAATTTTAGTCCCTGGTGTTGTTACATTGATGTCGCTGGTCCATAAAGTCTCCAGCCAAACACCTTCTGCTCCCCTACTCCAGGATCTCCCCCCTAATGAATCCTCATTTCCCCACCCACTGAAGATGTAAAAAAAAAAAAAAAAAAAAGGAGAGCTCTCGGGGAGGTGAGCTCTTCTAAAGCCACAGAGATCAGAGGTATCTTCCCTCTGCTTTTACCACAGGTGAGAGGGAGTTGCACTCTCTCATTCTCAACTTCTGTTAACTCCTGGAGAAGGGACACTGCTAACAGCAGTGCAGGGCTGCCATGGTTGGCTGAGAGGTCTGGGCTGCAATGTAGGGTGATGGCCATTAGTTAGTACTATTGAAGAGTGCCCTCAGTCAGAACTTGTGAGCAGCAGCCGGAGGCAACCACTTCATTCCATGTGAACATGTTGGGCTGGGAGTGCAACTGCACTCCAGCCAGCTGGACCAACCCATCAGGCAACTACCTTGTCTCCTGGCAAGCTGCCTAGTGCAGGTCTGCCTGCCCCTGTTGACTAAATTCATATTGAGTTGAAACAGAGGGACATGGCCACTACTAATTCTGTCTACAATTTTTAGTATAAAGTTTGGTATACCTCATATTATTACTGTGCGCTCAATGAATAACTGCAGTAACCTCTTTCCCAAGCTTCCTACACCCGAAACGGATAAACATTACTGATGTGCTATTAACGAGGTATTCACCATTTTTATTTTACAATATACTTAATGAGGGCTTTGTCAGTGGGTTTGCATTACACTGTGAGAATGATCAGGACCCACTCTCAGTTCTCAATGCTTCTTCTAAATACATTTTTCAATTTTAGTATGTTGATCTTTAATAGTTGCATGAGTACTAAAATCCCAATTATTTTATTTTCAAGTCTTACTTTATACTTACATTAATGTTAAGTAAACAATTTCTCCCTTCTTTTATTTTGACCTATTAGTCTGCATGGCTCTTGTCTTAGTCAGTTGTAATCTCCTCAAATAAGTCAGTAAATAAAACCTCTCCTCAGCAAGAACTCTTCATTGCATCTTATGAGCAATTATACTGCAGCTGAGTGGCGTTATATTACTAAGTACTGACACACAGATATGACAGCCTCACAGGAGAAAGAAAGCTGTTGAGTACATAAAGGGGGGTGCTAAAGAAAGGTAGACTTTTGTGAATTACTAGTCCCTGTTCTTTCGATGGCAATAGCTATATTTCTTGTTGCAATAAAATATAAGAATACAGACCCATGAGAACAAAAGTGATTGCAACTGTATTTAATGCAGCTATTTGCATATTCTAGATGATAAAAGGATCAAATGAGACTTCCTTTAGTTCAGTATAAAAGGATTTTCAATATTGTAGTCATTAATTCTGTACTTTCCATAAAATACTCAGAAGTCAGACCATTTATCTTCATGTCAAAGTATCGCTAGAAATTAGCTGCAGCCTCATTGGAGTGATTATTAGTAATGCAAGGCAAATAGAAGCTGTATGACTGTTGAAAGTTGCAGGAAAGTTTGAGAGTTACCTGTATTGAGGCCAGAACAGAAAAGGAGAATAATTTACTAAATCTAAAAAAGGAGGAGGACAGTGTAAGAAATTTAAGTGGCCAAGTAGGTCGTCATGGCTCACTCTATACAGTATGGCACTTTAGAGACTACAGCTGTAGCTCACGAAAGCTTATGCTCAAATAGATTTGTTAGTCTCTAAGGTGCCACAAGTACTCCTTTTCTTTTTGCGGATACAGACTAACATGGCTGCTACTCTGAAATCTATACAGTGTGGCCATTTTGGAATTTCCCAGGGACAATGGCATTAGAATGCAGACCCTCCTGCTCCAGCAGCACAGGCCCCTAGCTGCACAGGGCCTATCACATAATTGAGCAGTTCTGGTCCTATCCACTGGAGGGAATTTCAACACACACACACACACACACATATTATTCAGTGAATTACAATATTAAAGGCAGCTTCCCCTGAAGAAGACATGAAAACTGAAACTCTGGGGAACAAACCATGGAAACAACTGGAACTGCACAGCTGGAAATTCCATATTTTTGCAGAAAACAGATTTCATCCACAAGCATGGCAGCCAGTACATTTCACCAGATATAGAGATTTCACTAATTTGAATTATGAAGTTTTGATTATGTGCTACTGAAAGCAAGTTTGATTTAATCCAAAATCATGCTAGTGAGTGTTTTGAAGAAAAACTGTTTTAAATCTAAGGATTAAAGTATGTCAAGCAGAACTGCTTGATGACAGCCTCATTCTGATATTTCAGACCTGTATAATAGTGCCCCATCCCGTGGGCACATGGCTTATTTATATCATTAAAAGCAGTCATTAACAATGAAACAAGCTCTTTAAACTGTAGATTTAATAACACCAATGAAACAAAAGCATTCAAAATAAAGACTTAGTAGCTATTAACAGGGCTGGCCTTACAGGTGGGCGACGTGGGTGACCACCCAGGGTACCGTGATTGGGGAGGGAGGGGGAGTCATGGTCAAGAAGCAGGGCAGACCTGGGGTGCAAGGGAGCTTGGGGCAAAGTGGTGGTGGGGGGAGCCCAGGGAGGCAACGGGGGCCTGGGGTTCCAAAATACAAGTTTTCATTCTTTCCTAAGGCCAGCCATGGCTATTAAACTGATGTACTAGTAAAACAAACAAAGCCATGACCAAACAGATAGTTCTTAGGCTCAAATCTGGAGCATGCCAAACTTAGACTCTTGCAGATATAAGAATTATATAGGGAAAGTAATGCCAATACTAAAATTGGAAGAAAATTATCTTTTGCTTATTGGTATATTAAAATTAATGCCAATTTTACTTTCAAGCAGAAATTATTAACTAAAATAATGCCTCACCAGCAGAGGGTCATAAGCAGGAAACTGTTCCTAAGCAATTTTTCTAGGTGCATTGTACATGTTCAAAATAATTTCCATTACAATGTTCCAAAAATATCACAAATCTATAGACAGGTTGAGTGTATAATTTCTAAAGTGAATTTAACATTCTTTTCTATTGCCGTTTTCTCTTATGAATGTATAGACTACTCACCATGTAATTGAAGGATATGTACATGCTGATCACTTCTAGAGTATATTCTGTTGCTGAATGAAACTAATATGGTGGTATAAATTTCAATATCTATTCCTCTATTTTTGCCTATCCCTTAAATTCCCTTATCCTGCTATATAGCGGACACTTGCAAGACACTATTCTGAATGAAGCAGTTTCCACATATGACTATTTCAAGAGGAGAGTGCTTTCATGTTTAGTGATTTCATATCTATTCCTTTTCCAGCATTTAATTAAAATTTAGCTCACCAAGATAACTTTATGACTGGCAGGATCTCATTTGTTCCCATGAGGCATGCGAGTGACAGCATGTATATATTTATATATGTGATATTCATACATATGCTACTACTAAATGCTGGGAAAACAACAAAAACAAACTTGCTTACCTCTTTCCCTCCAAAACTTTGAGGTTTTGCAAAACAAGGCATCTGAAAAACAAAAGATTTGCAGTAGTATTGGTGGGATGAATATATTCCAGAATGCAAAAGACTTGGGAACAGGTGTAAATGGGTTTCATGCATATATATATATACACACATATACACACACACACACCCCTCCCCCAATCTGAAATGAAAGACCTTTGGGGTAAATATAGGCCCCAGTCCTGCAAGCTACTCCACATGGGTGCAGATGGGTTAGTGGTGGATAGGAGAGTTGCTGGTCTGGGGCCAGAGGATTCAATTTTGCAATTGATGTGCACAAGGGGAACTTGGACCTGTTTAGAGCCATGTCAAAATCAGTGGAAACTCCATGCTTGCGGGGATCAGACTACAGGATTGGGACCATAAATTAAAATTGAATACAAATTAGTTATTGTATAAAATATATGAATAGTTTGCATTGCATAAGTCTGAGATAATCTTGAAACAGAGGGGAAGGGTTTAGTTTGGTTTGGTTTAAATGTTCACGTCAACTGTGGCAGAATAAATCATTTAAACTTTTTTTTTTTTTTAACTTTTTTTTAATTTTACAATGGGAGGGACAACTTTCACCATGGTAACACTTTATATTCAGGCTATTTATAAGCTTTTTTCTTTTTATATATGCTATATTACACAACACTACATTATATGCCACAGTTAATAAAGGTGTATTTTGCCTTTCACACACCAAATGTTATTATTAACAAAAGCTAAAGAAACTGTAAATTGAAGTGTCCAAATCCAATTTCTCCATCATCAGCATTAAGTTCAGAAAAGAACTTAAGGGAGCCAGAGGATACAATATTAGGTATGAATGCATCTGGAAAGGTAGATTGTGGCCTTTCCTAAAATAATACTGCAACAAACTTCCAAGTCCAGGCCCTGATCCTGAGAAGATGAATGTGTCCCAGGCTAACCAATGGGCTGAATTAGAGGTTTAGTTTTTCTTTTTCTTTCTTTCCTGGATTTGTGCTTCTTTCAGTATAAATTGCTGAGGAGATGGTGGGAGAAGAGATCTTGCCCCAGGAACCGAAGTCTGATAGATATGCCTTCTCCTTCACCATTGGAAGGACATGGCATGCCTTATCTAAGTGGGTTTCTTTGACAGTATAGGGAGGGCAGAAAAAGTTGAGCCTTTGACTCAGTATAGGATGCTGCAGTCTCCACCCAGGCTGAAAACCTGAGAGATTTCTTTGACCCACAAACAGTTGGTTTAAAATTTTTGTCAGTCAGCTAGGAAAAGCCATGCCCTTATGTAGACATTAGGGAACATAGTATGGTGTTACCATGGCATCATATTTCTCCTGGGCCCTATAGATAGGAAAGGGAGTGTCAGAACCAGAATTTCAAAGCAGCTATTAAGGAGGTAGTACCCCCCCCCCATGAGCAGGGAATATTCTCCATTTTCTGACCCTCGGTTGCTTCCACAATCATGAAGGCTACTTTGGGATCTCACACAGAGTATTCTCAGAAATATAAATAAGTACATCTCTTAGCTCACCTACATCAGGAATTAAAAATTATATTAATTGCAAAACAGTTAATATTTGCTATTTAGAAATTCTCATTCCTAAACAGTAATGGGTCTAAGAGAGTAAGCTAACCCAGAAAAGTTTCTTCTGAGCTAATTGATAAATGCAACATTTCTAGGATCCTTATTTGTGGCTCTGCAGGGTTAATTATTTAGCAAACAAGAAGCCACTAAAGAATTCTTGTATGTTTCATAAGTCATCTCACATTGACCTTAAATATTTTGCTTTGTTAAAAAAAAAACACCCCACCTAGCTGAATCCAGTCATTTTTCTTTGCTTGCTTATCTTACTAATGCTGTTTCCTCGCCTCTAGAAGCCCCGCAGCTGCGCTGTGGGGGAAGGGGATTTGAGGAGCCCAGCCCATGCCAACACAGCTGCCCCGTGTACAGCTCCCTCTGTGAGGCTGCATGCCAATTAGTTCACCTGCTGTTTGGAATATCGCAGAGCCCCATAAGCCTCAGTCAGTGGCACAAACCCGTGGGGCTGGGGAAGAGCGCGCGGGTGTGAGGCGAAGCTGGGGGCTGCCTGGGGCCAGTGAAGTGGGTGGGGAGGGCACTCAGGGAGCTGGATGTCGGTTGGCCGGGGCTCTTGGACAGGCACTATCATGCCTGGGCTGGCAAGCCTGGAGGGCATTGGCTGCCCGGGTGTGGGGGAGGTGCTTGTGCTGGGGGAGCCTAGGGTAGGTCGCTGGAGGTTGAAGGAACCTGGGGCCGGAGCTGGAGTCCTCGCAAGCTGCCGCTGCCGCCGCCGCCGCCTCGCGTTCCAGGGACTCCCTCCGGGCTGTGAGCCAGCTGCGGGGCAGTCAGACTGGCTGCTTGCTCGGCGGGTGCCACATGCGCCCCACGTGGCCAGTAGGTGCAACTGCAGAGAAATGCCCTGCAGCCTGCTGTCACCTGAGCGGGCCGCGTGAGCGATCCTGGAGCCCAGCTAAATATCCTCGCTGCGAGCTGGCCCGCTTTGAATCCTGTCCTACCCAGTGGCCGCTGCCTGCGGCAGAGATGCAGCGCCGCGAGGCCACCAACCCCAGCCACTGCTATGAGACTGGTCTGCAGCTTGCGGGAAGGCGACTTTTCCTTCACCGCCACGGATCACCCAAGCACGCAATCTGATTCCTGGGGCTGTACCCCGGACAGCCAGGCTTTGCCATGTAAAGAACACCCAGTAAGTATTTTATCCCCAAAGGGCTCCGTCCTGTGAAGAAGTAGACGAGAGATCGCACTTAAATTATACACTAAATAGTTCCAATATTCAATCCTAACAATAAAGGAACCTTTTCATACATGGAATACCGAGCAGACTATTCAGGTGCGAATAATTTATTATGATAATTATGGCATAAACCAACGTGTCAGCAGCTAGCTGTTTAAATTGCGCCCCCTCCCCACTCCACTCTTCTCTAATCTTTTGGGAAATCACTGGAAGAAATGACCCCTCTGCCTTTCATACTCATCAGAAACATGATGCTACACATGAACACTTTGCTGTGTGATGAAACAATTCTCATCTGCAGTGATCCTGGAGCTCCACAAGGTCAACGGGTGTTCTGGTAGCCAGGCTTACTCTTTACAGGCAGCCCATGACATTAATTAATAATACCCACACACCTTTCATCAGCAAAATTGGAATAACATTTATGCACATAATTATGAGTCTTTTGTTTTGTAATGCTTTGACAGCCATAATTTATACTTTGCATGCACCTCATTTTACTTCACCAACCATAAGCTAACTGGGCTTTATTTTTAGTGGCAAAGATGTTTTAGATTACATTATGACATTTTCTGACCCACATTTGTGCTTTCAGGCTTACCTGGGCTCTGTCAACAGCACATTTTAGAAACAGTGCAGTGTTAAGTCTTGCCGCTAAACTGTATTGTAAAAAAGTCCCCTGAATATTGTAAAGCTGATATTGACGCCAGTGAAAGGTGTCAAAATAACAAAACTGGAGGTTGAAGTACTCACTATATTCACAGAACAGGCACAGCTTCGTCGAGCTCCTCTTCCCCACCTCAACACTATGCTTCAGCCCTGACCTGGATAGTCTTTTTCTAGGAGTTCATTCTTCATAGCAATTTAAGGAGCATGCAGAACTCCCACTGAGTTCAGAAGGTGCTCAGCACTTTGAAGGATCAAGCCCTCAATCCCTAGCCTCTCTGCAGAGACTGCTGACAAGGGTGCAAACTGGGATGGTATTTTTTGTGATGTGGTTACTTGCTCCCTGGGAACTGGATTGAGACCATCAACTCATTTCACATAGGCCACCAAATAATTTTCAAATGCTGATGACTTTCTTTCACTGCCAGTTAGGGGTGGGATACATCTGTTTTTGTGATTCAACAAAATACTAAATGTGCCTATTCATTTAAAAAAATGTATGTGACTATGAATACTGTGAGCTACTGAGCAATCATGGACAGGGTAAGGTACCCAGTGGGGCTCTCTGCATGAGGGAGGAAGTGGTTGATGGGTTAATGCCACCAACGAGGAGAGGTGGAAGTCAAGGAGCAGGTGGAGGAATGTACTTGTAGAGAACTTAACAAGGCCATGGCCACAAGGCACTTGCTATTCAAATAATGTCTTTCGGTTTCAGTGTGGTTGAATATGAACACTTGCTTAATGACTACATTCATGTAGAGAGCTGCTTCAAATGAAAGGTTTATCATCTGTACTGTGAACCTGGAGAACCTGTTAATTTGAATTGCAAATCTCTGTTTCCCATTGTCAGCAAATGATGGAACAACTTGTCTGCATAAAATAAGAACCAGTTCAAGAGCTTTACCAAAACATTTTTAGAGTTCCAGAAAGTTTGATCAAACGGTTTTATGAAGTAGTTTTACATTTTGCAAGTGTCTGTGGTTTTAGTCATGCTCAGGATTGGCGGTCCCAAAGGATGGTTCTTCTCACAGGGTTCCCTTTCCAGTACACCAACAGTGCTACTGATCTCCAGATGGGTCCATATGACAAGATTTCTAGCCCCATTTTGCACATATAAGAGCTTTAGATAATAGAGGTAAATACCTAGATTTTTAGCTGTTTCTCCAAACAGAACCTCCCTGGCATGTGAAAGGGATACATATGCTCTATCATCCCTCAAGATAGTGAAGCTTGGTCCCCTCCCCATAGCTAGCCAGCTCTGCTGTCATTGTAGAGAGATGAGAGATAGGACTTAGCCTCACCAGCTGTCTGCCACTCTCCACCATCCTTGTGGTGACTTTCCCACAAGAGTGCTATGAGGGAGAAGTGCTACAATTCCGGGAAAAATCTAGTACATTGTGCAGGAAATGGACTAGATAGATAAAGAAAATGGTTTCTTGGCAACAGCCTTCTGTGATTGGAATTTTATTATGTGTAATTTCTTCTTCTGAGACAAACAAGCTCTCCTGATATTTGACAGCTTTGTCATTATGCTGCGGGGAAACATGCTGCACCTTATACTTATGTCCTTACAGGGTAAAATTAGTATGAGAGTAGATGAGTAAAGCAAGAAAGTCAAGTGTGTTAGGGATTGAGAACTGTAGATTTTTGAGATTTCAAATAAAAAGTATTGCCAGTAAGGGAAATCATCTGTAAAGCTGTGCAACCAGTAACAAACACTAGAACACACAGAGATGGACAAGTTCCTCTTTCTGCCTGGTAACATTACACATGGAGATCCTGAGTGTCAGTAAAACTGCTGTGACCATTCTTGCAGAAGTGCTATATGCCAGAGTCTATACATCTTGCAAATGATCATTGTGAAAAAACAAGGAACCTCCATAGGCAGTGGTCAGGAGAGTCCCTGGCAGTATGTTTACTTCCATCAGAACTGCCTTGATAGGGGGTGGAATGGGGAAGCAGGGTGTGCCGCAGCCAGTGCAGAGGCTTGGGCTCTGTACACAGATGAACAACAGTGTTGCTGGAAGTCAGGGTGGTAAGGGTTCTGCCCCACCTCCTGCCTTGAAGTAAAAATACCAAATTCATGGTTTCCATCATCAGCACCTGCTCTATAAAAATTGTTGCAGCACCTCTGATGAGCAATGCGTCCAGTTGATCTCTGAGGATCCATGGGTTTTGGGAGCTGGTCAACCCTACTGCTTGAAACGTGGAGGAAAAGAGGGGAGAGTGAAGTGAAGGACAACTACAGAACAATCCAGTGCAAACTGAGCTTATCGTCACTATGGAGCTAAATTGGCACTGCTGCAATCTGTGCAATGGCATTGATTTAGCGGGCCTAGTGAAAACGTGCTCAATTGATGGGATAGCACTCTCCCATTGATTTCTGAACTCCACCTCAATGAGAGGAGGAAGCAATGTCAGCGGGAGAGCACCATCAACATAGCGTAGTGTGGACCCTGTGGTAAGTAAATCTAAGCTACATTGACTTGAGTTATGCTACTAATGTAACTCAAATTGCGTAGCTTAGATTGACAGGCAGCAGTAGTGTAGCCCTGGTAGTGAGAAGGTGAAATTTTCTTCTGCCAGGGTCAGGTTTATCCATGGGAAGTGGCAATCTGGCCCACAACACCTGTTTGTTTTTTTCTAACTAGCATATCACACTATTTTTATTGTCAGCCTGATGTATATGGACTCATGTGACCAAGATAATAGTTTTCTTTTTCACAGCTTTGAATTCCCACTGAATGAATTCAATAGTTTCAGTTTAAAGCCCCAATGGACAATAATGTATATCTTCCAACTAATACATAATTCTCTCTCTCTCTACTCAGGACAGGCCTAGGATCAAGGCTATATAGAAATTAATTAATAATTTGTCCCTGGAGGATGATTCCTGTTGGACAACATGGAGGTCATTGGAAGGTCAACGTAAAGAAGATTGCACTAGTGACCGTTCTAATATTTTCACCCCTGATGTTAGGGGACTATCATCTCTGGGGATGGTTTGTTAATCACTTGCCTGTGCTAGGTTCAGTTTGTGGATAAAATGAGACTTTGTAATGATCACATTACATCTTATGCTGGTGGTTTTTCAGTGTAAAGACTAATCATCACTGTTGGGGGTATATGGAATTCAAAGGTTGTGAAATTAATGGGGTCACCACTTTTAGCTTTTAAGACTGTATATTTGAAACCAGTTCAAGAATTCCAATGACTACAAATCAGAAAACAATTAGAATTGTGATTTTCAATATGCTTTTCCCCACAATATCAGTTAACCCCACATGTGCAACCCGGGTAAGGAATTAAATGCAACTTTGCATGGAAATTCTAGATTTTCTTGTATTAGAACCTGTACTATTCCTCTCCTATACCTCTCTTGATAAATTAGTGAATTATCACTCATGCTGAAATAAATTCTCCTTAATCTGTGATAGTGAATAGCACATATTGACAATTCTATTGATATAAGACCTAAGACCAGTTTCTGTTTATGGTGTAAGTGGAGTCACTGGAAGGGATGGCTGAAGAGCCCACCATCTGATACTCACCCTAACTGAAAGCTGGGTTTCTGAAAAATTGTGCAAGAAATGGTGAGGGATGATGAAACTCAGCAATCCACTGGAAGTTAAAGTTGAGGAGGTAGAACAAAAAGCAGGATCTGCTGAGCACCCAGTCCAGTGCAGCACATGATAAAGTCAAAGTTTGGGGGACAGGGCAATCCATGGAGGGTCTGCCAACTGTTGATGAAGACAATGAAGGTCAAGAATAAGGAAAGATGACAGTGAGTAATCCTGTAGTTAACATTCAAACTAAAACTGGAACTCAAGGCCACACCCAATCCATTTATTAGAGAGGCATCATGATCGAGTCCAGGGGTTCTCAAACTGGGAGTTGGGAACCTCAGGGGGTCACAAGGTTATTACATGGGGGGTTGCGAACTGCCAGCCTCTACCCCAAACCCCGCTTCACCTCCAGCATTTATAATGGTGTTAAATATATAAAAAAGTGTTTTTAATTTATAAGGGGGGGTCGCACTCAGAAGCTTGCTACGTGAAAGGGGTCACCAGTACCAAAGTTTGAGAACCACTGATCTAGTCATTAGAGCTTGAGACCAGGATGCTGGAGACTTGGGTTCTACATCACAGGAGTGTTGTGTTGGATTAGTTAACATGCGTAAAGTGTCTGAATGTGTAAGTCATTGTTTAAGTACTAAGTTCTATTAGGGTTATTGTTGGGAGGAAATGGATACAAAATATTGCTTTTTGTTTAAAGCACTGAAACAGCATCTTTCAGATAGCTGGAGCAGAAAAAGAACACATGACATACAACAAATGCTAAATACCACATACTCTGAAACCCAAATACCCTTGTTCATGTATGAATCCAGATATTAATATGAAGAAGAAATCTTCTACAAATATTCACAGAAGCAAAACTCTGTTTGTGCTGCTGTTTGTGGATAGCAAGTAAAAGGAGGTTAGAACATGGGCTCTCAGAATTGGAACAAATATTTACAAACATGTTTTTGGCAGTGTTTGACCAGCTTGAATAAAGAGGCAGAAGAGGAGGAGGACTGGCCCTGATTTGGAGGGAAACAGTATACTCAGCACCATTAATAACAAGAGGCTTGTGAAGGGACGTTTAAAAATCTACCTCCAACATTCACATAAATTCTTGTACCTTTCAGGCATTCTTTATAGTTTTCCTTACCCTTTTTGCTCATTATTAAAAAAAAAATTCTTTTTAAGCATAGATTTTCTCCCTCACAGCCATTTCCTTCTCCTGCTTGACCCTGCAGTGAAGTCAAAAATGACAAATTTGTGACATCATAATAATTTTTTCTCAGGTAACAAACTGTGAAGCCATTAACACAGAGCTGTGACTTCACTGCAGGACCAAAGGGAATGAGCAGCTGGCTACAGAAGGAGAAAGCTCTTATTCAAACACATATATCTTCAATAATAGCAGGGGAAATACAGAAAATTACTGTCAAAGTAAATTGCATTTTGTATAAATGCCATCTCCTTTCAAGTTTTCCCCAGCATGATAATCTTTCTTTATTTAGTGGTGTTGCCCTTTTCTCTTTAGAGACCTTCAGTGAAGCCTTCTTTTATATTTAATGTATTACCAAAATGATTTAAATGAGCAGGGATGTGGTATGCTTGACATTTGTTTTTAATTATTTACATAAATAAAGAGGTTTCCTTATTCCACACCTGCTGCAATTATAAAAATATATTTTCTTCATTTATTAACTGAATTTAGTGCTTATGAGAGCTGAACAGACAGAGCACAGGCAGCGGCATTGGAAAATTTCCTGTACTGTTCTCCCAATATGCATGAAACCTGACTAATAGGACAAACTTTTCTAGGGATAATAAGGTCTTGATGCTCACTCAGCTCTTGGCCTCACTGTCAGGCTTCCAACAAGGGTGCAATTTGTTTAAAAATGGGAATTTGGTGGGAAGAGAAAAATTACAGGGTGAAACTCTGGCTAGTATTTCACCCGGGGTCTTGGTCTTGCATTGCTCTCTAGGCCACACTGCTACAGTCTCTGGTCTGCTTCTGAAAGACAATGCAATAATTGTTGATCTGATAATGTATCGGTAATCAAGAAGTTAAGGCAGAAGATAAGCAGAAAACAAGCTCTGCGTGTGATTTATGTGCAGCCTGTACACACTGGTTCTAGCAGAGTAACCCTATTTAAACTTCGGAAAACTTAAAGTGAGGAGGTTTTATGTGAAATCAAAAAGTTGAGTTGTATTTTGTTGTGGATTTGTTTTTTGTTGGCCATTGCAGCCATACATGTATATTGACATTGAACATAAAATGTATAAATAATTGTTTTAAAAGTATAAGAATTTCAATTAATTTAAATGAATCCAAAACTCCATATGTCAAAGTACACTGCCATTGCAGATGATTGATTCTCCTTTCTGATGCAGTCCATTCTGTTTTCTTATACTAGCAGTCCATCTTTAAATGGGCTGAATAAAAATTATATCCGACACACATTTCAGGAATGACCTTGGAGACTATTCCAGCCATTTCAGAAGTTACTCTCCCATCAACTCCGGTACTCCATCAGGGCGAGAGGCGCAAGCGGAGTCAACGGGAGAGCATCAGCCATCAACTTACTGCAGTGAAGACACCACGGTAAGTAGATCTAATTATGTCGACTTCGGCTATGTTATTCACGTAGCTGAAGTTGCGTAACTTAGATCGATTTCCTCCCTCCCCCCCAAGTGTAGACCAGGCATAAGTGAGGGAAGAACTAGGCCTCAGGAATTTTTCTGGAGTTTGCTCCCATGATCCACTGAGGAATAAAGACTTGCTCCTACCTTTGTAGATTGGGGTAGAGTCTCTGTCCGTAAATCCACTGATGGCCACTTAAACTTCAGTCACCTGCTGGGGTCAGGCACATCCATGAAGGATCTCTTCACAGCTCCCCTGCCTTTCTCTCTTCCACAGCAGCATGGCTCCCTCAGGGAGGGTTTGCCGCTAAATAATGGGAGATACAGTTGAGTTCATAACTAAGCCACTCAGGCCTAATGTGTGAGTGCCACAGCAAGGAGTTTCACCTCAGTTCCTCCCCCTCTGATATCCTTGCTCTACCCTTCCGAAAGTCACAGAACCCCTACCATACTGAAAAGATTCCATGGTACCCTCTGGGAGAATGCAATAGTTGCTGCTTTCCCCATTATGTGAATTTGCTCCTTTCATGTCACAATTTGCTACTCCCTCTACCATTCTTTAGAGGGCAGCATGTTTATCTGTATGCTTGTTGAGAAAGAAGATATGCAGTAGCAATTTGGCGATTTACTGTGACTAGCTCAAACTGTTGTTTAAAAGTTTAAGTTTTTAGTTAAAAGCTCTTTGATTAATGGTAGCTGAACAGCTTGGTATATGTATGACTATTCCACTGCTGAGATGATGAATTCCAGGGTAAGGTGACTGATTGTCTTAATGGTGTGCACTTATGTTTCAGGGTGCACATAAATTAGCTTAAGGCACAGTGCTGCAGTCATAGGATTATTTTGGGGGATCGTTCCCTCCCTTTTAATTTTAACTTTTTGCTTTTCAGTTTGATTCCAAAAAGAAAAGGAGTACTTGTGGCACCTTAGAGACTAGCCAATTTATTTGAGCATAAGCTTTCGTGAGCTACTGCTCACTTCATTGGATGCACACTGTGGAAAGTACAAAAGATCTTTTTATACACACAAAGCATGAAAAAATGGGTGTTTACCACTACAAAAGTGATAAACTCTCCCCCCACCCCACTCTCCTGCTGGTAATAGCTTATCTTAAGTGATCACTCTCCTTACAATGTGTATGATAATCAAGTTGGGCCATTTCCAGCACAAATCCAGGTTTTCTCTCCCCCCCCACCACCACAAACCCACTCTCCTGTTGGTAATAGCTTATCTAAAGTGATCACTCTCCTTACAATGTGTATGATAATCAAGGTGGGCCATTTCCAGCACAAATCCAGGGTTTAACAAGAAGGTCTTGAGGGGGGGGGTATGGAAAAAACAAGGGGAAATAGGTTACCTTGCATAATGACTTAGCCACTCCCAGTCTCTATTCAAGCCTAAGTTAATTGTATCAAATTTGCAAATGAATTCCAATTCAACAATCTCTCGCTGGAGTCTGGTTTTGAAGTTTTTTTGTTGTAATATCGCAACTTTCATTGATTAGTCTCTAAGGTGCCACAAGTATTCCTTTTCTTTTTGCGAATACAGACTAACACGGCTGTTACTCTGAAGTTTGATTCCAGGCATCCTACACTGCGACCTGTCTTGCACTGCTCCCTTCGCAGCTGTTTTCTTGCTCTCTTTCATGTAACTGTCATGCCCGAGGTATGATGACGACAACAGCGACAATGAAAAGAAAATCTATTCTGATATCTTGGTAGACACAGCAATTTACAGAAACAAGTTCTACATTTTAAGCAGGTAAAATTACTTTAAATCTTGTTGTGTCAAGACAATTGGGCTTTAAGGGAACATTTTCAAAGGCACCTAAATGACTTAACAGAGCTAAGGCTCCAAAGTCATTTAGGTGCTTTTGAAATGTTTACCCTCAGTTTAAAAGCATATGCTTATTAGGCCCAGTTCATCAGATATGCTGTGGCCAATTTGTGCCTCACTGCCAGCACAAGGTGACCATAAAGCTGGCATATTTGATCACATGGTTTTAACTCCAGAGTAGAAAGATCTTCTGGTGATGAAAAGGCAGCCTAACAAGTCCTGCACCACAATCCCTATACCTAGGCTTGGCAGAATTCAATGTTTATATTTTAGACGAGTGGTTCCCAAACTTGTTCCGCCTCTTGTGCAGGGAAAGCCCCTAGCGGGCCGGGCCGATTTGTTTACCTGCTGCATCTGCAGGTTTGGCCGATCGTGGCTCCCACTGGCCGCAGTTCACCGCTGCAGGCCAATGGGAGCTGCGGGAAGCTGCGGCCAGTAGGTCCCTCAGTCCGCGCCGCTTCCAGCAGCTCCCATTGGCCTGGAGCAGCGAACTGTGGCCACTGGGAGCCGCAGTTGGCCGAACCTGTGGATGTGGCAGGTAAGCAAACTGGTGCGGGCCGCCAGGGGCTTTCTCTGCACAAGCGGCAGAACAAGTTTGGGAACCACTGTTTTAGAGGATACTAGCAAACTTTATTTTAAAGCATTTTTTCATTTTTTATCTATTTAAATTTGCACAGTTGTGGGAAGTTAGGGAGTGTTAGACAATAAGGGCATCAGAGAATAATTATTTAATGACAGCAGATATTGAGGTACAAATAGTTAAAGATTTATAACTGTAAAACACAAATTGCCAATGTCACAGGTCAGGATATACCCAGGAAATATCCTTAAATCAAACTCTAAATTTCTCAAGTAGCATTTGTTTTTACTTTGCCTATCTATAAATTTCAGTTATTATCAATGGAAGTATTTGTATTTGTATGTCTGTGTGCAGTGAAATTGATGGTTACCAACAAAAATCTAATCCTTCCAAACTTGTGGCCAGTTTAGGGGCATGGCTGGAACAGAGGGGAGTTAGCCAGGACTCCCCTGTATGCTACTGGTCTCTGGATGCCATATTTTCCTCTTGGGAATTTTGGCAGCTCTTTTAAAGTAGAGCCTAGAGGGGAGCAGCTCAGCACATAGACGGGCTAGGACCGGGGGTGTGCAAAGGTGGGTTAGAGCCACTTTTGCCACATCTATTGAGTTATGCTATGCACTCTTTGGCTGCAGCCCTAGATCTGGGACGTTACATTTTAAACATCACAGTTTACAATTACATTGTAAAGTTCCTTTAAAAAAGGAGAAGCAAATGTGCCAGATTGACAGCAATGGGAAGTGGAGTGCTCCATTTGTCCAAATAACATGTACAATATAGACAGCAGCAATACACGTCTTGCCCTGTTAACCCTAGTATGCCTCAGCCATGGCTTGTAGGAAGCACCTTTAGGGATAAGAGGGGCTACCATATCCATTCACGATTTGGCCTCGCTGCTGAGACTGCAAATTGTGCTGGAGTTTTGTGGTGGGGTTGCCTGTCTGGCTAAGACCTGGACTGAGACCACCACCTCATTTCATACAGACTGCAGAGCAGCCATCAGATGGTAAACGTTTTCATTCATAAACCTTCATTCCATCTGTTATTTGTACATTTCTGTCATTTCTGCCTCTTTCCTCATGTAGCTGCACAGCACACCAGTGTAGACATTCAGAACTGTTTGCTGTATGCAGATCTGGGAAAGGTTTGCTATCCGAAATCAATATTTTAAATGATGTTTTCCCTAGAAGATTATCATCATTGTAAAATCAAAATATTTTGCAATTTCTGAAAGCTCAAAGAAATATTCTACGTATGAACTGACAGCACACCATAATCAAATTGTCAAGCAATTGCTCCTACTGTGGCAAAGTGAGAATGTTAGATTACATGTGTCAGCATGTGAAGATAAAGACTGCATAGTGAACAGCATGTTGAAAGCTTGATAGGAGATGGGAAGTTTATCGCTGTAAACTGTAACCTATCGTAGACAGTTCTGCTACCTCAGCAGTCCTTAGTTTGCATTAAAAACCTGTATGATCAATAAAATGCCTCAGTTTTGGCACTTGAAAAACACTTTAAAATTTTTCTGCCAACTTTATTTGGCCAATTAAATTGAAGACTAATTGTTATTCCAAAGGGTTAAAAGCATAAAAGATGGTGAATGATAGTAACTTACATACCCTAGTTATTTACTGAATTTAATATTATCTCCACTATAATCTCTTCATACAGGCCCCAAATGCAAGTTGCTGTGCTATTTGAGTAAGAAAAATAGCTCATTTGCTCAACATATGCGTTAGCTGCTAGCCTGTGTTTTTAGCAATTTAAAGATTTCTGTTCAAATTATTTTTCTCCAGTTTTCCTGTCCTTTTACCTATTCTCAAAACTCCTCAATCTTACTGTCCAATATGGCTGTTCTGCAGACTACCACCAAGAACATCTCCTAAGGGTATCTATTCTTCAGTGACCTGGGGCCCAATCTGAAATGTGCTGAGCACTCAGACTCCCATTAACTTCAATGGAAATTGAGGATACTCATCCCTGTACAGGATCAAGAGTGTGGAGCACTACCTTAGCTTGTCCCTTACATACCTATCTGTCCCTTGAAGGCAAGGGTCAGAGTATATGTTTGAGAGCAGGTCATATCAAGTATTTAGCCTTGATAGCAAGCTTCTTATTCAGGTATATTATTTAGTTGTAAAACCAGAATATTAATGTATATCTAGATATTTTCCAAATATATGATTTACCTCTCATATATTTAGGTGCACAACTATTCTGATGTACATTTTCTTCCTCAGAGCCATTATGGTACATATCACAAATACATAATTTGATACATATAGGGGCCAGATCCATGGCTTTTGTAAATCAGCATAGCTCCACCAATTTACATGAGGATTTAGCCTACCATTTTGAAAAATGTACATTGTGGATACAAGTGGTTTATATCTGTTGATTTATTTGGTAAATGCACATTGAAGTGAGTAGACTTCTCCATGTAACTCCTGTTGGCATTCCCAGGAGCCACATGAACTTATGGCCAAATCCCATCCCCAGTCAATGGGACTTTGCCATTGAGTTCAATAGGAACAAGATTTGGCTCTTACAGAGTGGAGAATTATGCACACTTGTGTTAATGTGTAAAGTGTATATTTTCTTTGGAGCAACTTCCAGGTTTGTTAGATGCAAAGAACTACAATTTGAAGCTTGCATAGTTAAAAGGAAAAGAGAAATAGCAAAAGTTAAAGTTCTGACAGCAACACCAGCTTGACCACTTTGCACATAAATGTACACCAGGAAATACCACTAAACAAAATGTTGTAGACTACAATTCTATATATGGGCAACATGGCTAATGTAAAGGCACTTTCAGGACGCTGGCCTAGATCTTTAGTTGCTGCTTGGATACACACAGCAAAACTAGGGCATATACAATATCAATATCTACTGTATAGCACTTTTCATCAACAGGTCTCAAAGTGAATTACAAAGGAAGTATCATTATCTCCATTATAGATGGGGAAACTGAGGCACAGAGTGAAGACGTAACTTGCCCAATGTTACCCAGCAAGCCAAGGGCAAACTGGAACTAGAACCCAGCTCTCCTGAATCCCAGTCCAGTGCTCTATCCATTTGGAAATACTGCCTTGCTCCTCAGAGCCTGAGCTTACTGCGTGCCAGGCCAGTCCTTTGTTATAAGTGAGAGAAGTCTCAAGAAGTATCTCCCAGGTGAAAATGTCTTTTGAACAGATTTTTACTTGTATGAGATTCTATATGCAGGAAAAAGAATAATCTCACTATAGTATAGTATTCCAGGGCAACACTAAGGAGTCACACAAACAAGGAAACTCAACGTTAAGGCTAGGTTAAAAGCTTGTTGATGATTTTGAGCTGTGTATTCTTCAGTCTTTTGCAACTTCTGTTTACTTCCAATTTGCAGGTCTTTTCACTAGTCAATTAGTATTCACTGTCAGTCAATCCTCCCTGAGGATTTCTCAGCTCTATTCCACTAGGCAAATGCATCCCTTTAATGAAAATTTGCTGATTGTCTGTCTTGACAGCTACAATGGCTGCTCTGACTTTCACATATCACCTGTGCTTAAGTAATGAATTTCCATTGGCTGCTCACTGTGTCCTCTTCTCCCCCCCGCCCGCCCGCCCGCCACAAACAGTAGGAGCTGAAAACAAGCAAGAATTAAGTAACAATTACTATTGCTTTTAACTCTTGATTTGAAACTGCTTACTTATGGTTTATTTTTGCACAGCTCTCCAAACTGTCTAGCTAAAAAAGCATTTAAAATATATGTTGAATTGTGAGTCAGGCTATACTGCCAAGGCTTATTATGCTGGTAAAATAAATGCTAATGGTCATATTTTGCCAACAGAAATATTGCCCCACAGCCTTTTCTTTCAGCAGTTTTCACCATCACAGTCTATCTGAAGGTGTGTGTATGAGGTGTAATGAAAGGACTCGGGTTCAGCATAGTCACTCTCTTTTAAAAGACCCTAAATATACATGTTCAAGGGATGAATCTCCCTGCCCCTTCAATTTCTCCAGTAATTAGCAGGACTTTAGAATTAAAAGAATGTCTTTGTTGTATCATTCTAGCAGGAGGAGGCTTTGTTGTCTTACATCTTAATAGTTTATCATTCACTTGATAAGAATTCTAAAAGATTAGTCGATAAGAATAAACAGTCTCAGGGAGACAGCTGTTTGATGCTGACTTTGTTAATTTTGCAGCAACTAAATCAGTCTTCTGTCATTACAATTTAAGAAGCAGAATTGCAAAATCATCATTTTGGGGAAATTACTACTGCCAAATCTTTTACAAAATGACTTATATTAATTAAACCCTTTAAAACAAAACAACAACAAAAATTACAGCTCTCCTTACTACACAGGAGGGAGGAAAAACTGCAAGGGGTTGGAACGTCAAAACAATCATAAATGAAGAGACTGAGCTGAAAACTCTGCTCTAAAATTAAGACGGGAGGAGAGGAAGCCAAATATTTTGGTAAATACTCAAGCATAGTTAGACTATAGTTAGGTACTGAAACCCTGCAAGGAAGGTTGTTCTAGAGAGGGGACAATCTAGTGGGTTTAAGCACAAGAGTAGGAACTGGGAGTTCTTGCTATGACACCGACTCCTTCTGTGGTCTTGGACAAGTCTCGTAACTTCTCTTTATCTGCTTCCCCATCTGTAGTCTGGGATAATAGCATGTACCTACTTTGTAGGGATTATTTAGTTAATGTCAGCAGAGAACTTTGAAGGTGAAAACAGCTATGTTTTATAGACTCAATTGTTGTCATATTTAAACACAGCTGACAGTATGGTGCAAATGTAGAGACGCAACCTCCTAGCAGAGGCTGCTGGAAGAAGAAGCTCATTGGCCTCTAGAACTCCCCAAGGAGCAGAGTCATCCTGGCAGTTTTGAAGAAGATGCAGTTTGTGCTCTCCCTGCATCAGGGACAGAGCTGTTGGCTGGTCAGAACCATGGCTCCTGCATTATTGAAGAGGCACTTTGCATGATTTCAAGTGCGAGGGCCACACACTACCCATTTTACTCACATGTGACCACTCTGAAGAGTAAGGACAACAGGATTTGAAGCTCAAAACCATAATGAACAAAGTAAGGGCCAGCACCTGATCTCAGTTGCATTAGTGTAAATGCAGTGGAACTCCACCAAAATAAATGAAGTTACTCTAGATTAACAGTGGTGCAATTGAGATAATAATTTGGCCCAATGCATCATGAATAGGGCTCTATCAGGCCAAATATAAAAGTAAGATTTCTAAAATTCTGGATTATGTTTTCTACCATTGTAAGTTAATATATTTAACAGCCCTAGCAGAAATGAAAAACAAGTGGGATTTATTTCAGAGTAGCAGCCGTGTTAGTCTGTATCTGCAAACAGAAAAGGAGTACTTGTGGCACCTTAGAGACTACCCAATTTATTTGAGCATAAGCTTTCGTGAGCTACAGCTCACTTTATCAGATGCATGCAGTGGAAAATACAGTGGGGAGATTTTATATACACAGAGAACATGAAACAATGGGTGTTAAAAGGTGGGGGTTTTTTCCTCTCCTGCTGGCAATAGCTCACCTTACGTGACCTCTCTCGTTACAGTGTGTATGGTAACACTCATTGTTTCATGTTCTCTGTGTATATAAAATCTCCCCACTGTATTTTCCACTGCATGCATCTGATGAAGTGAGCTGTAGCTCACGAAAGCTTATGCTCATATAAATTTGTTAGTCTCTAAGGTGCCACAAGTACTCCTTTTTTTAAGAGGGATTTACTCATTTTCTAAATACACTGGCAAATCTTGTCACTTAACAGCTGTTTATGTTGCCTTTTTCATTATTTTTAATATTTCTTATTAAGTTATGGTAATTTTAGAAGCGTGTATCATGTCAGTCAATGTTTAAAAGTAATTTGAAAACATTAAAACAAGATAAAAATGATTTCTTTCATGTTGATCATAGCCAGCTTATCAGCAATGAAATCCTCAGTCTTCATTACTGCAGCCTTCTTATACTAATTTCACTAGTGCACTAATAAAACATGACAGTTCATTCAAATAAACGTTGTGCATTGTAGAATGGAAAATTTACAGCCTGATTCTGATCCCAGCAGTGTAACTCCATTGATTTCAAAAGACTCATTCTTGATTTACACCCAAGCATGACTGGAATCTGGCCCACAGTTTTGGTGTGCATCTGCCTATGTCTATAAAGACTTGTTTATACTGCCCGGAAGTTTGGACTACAGTTTGGAATAACAGTGCACATCAGAGTGCTGTGATGTAATTCCCCTGTGTTGATCATACAGGCGCAAACTAAAAGGTTCCTAGTACACATTAATGTAATCCTTTTTCACGCTCCTGTAGTCCAAACTTCAGGGCGGTATAGTCACAGCCTAACTCTTTTTGGAGTTTCTGATCAGTGGATTAAATCAGACCTTCTGAGGGAAAACCATTCTTGAGATTTATTATTTACTTATATGACTCCATCATGGAAGTATGTGAGCACCTCAGAAACATCAAGTTTCCTCAAACTGTTGAGTGTGGCTGAAAGGATGAGCTAGGATGAGCTAAATCTCCATGTAAGGGATTTGGAACCTGATAGCCCATGGTCAGGAACCATGGCTAACTTGTGCTCTGTGCTTCTCTTGCTGAATGTGTGGGTTCTGGCATCTTTTCAGAGCAGCTGCTAGAATGTGGCCTTATTTAACTAACTTCTATTTGCCTTCACCAATATTAACCCCCCCCCCATTCATAATATCTGGAATTATTTACTATCAAACACTTCATTGCTTTATTAGCTAGTTAGACATTTTCACACTATGTTTTCCATTGTTCGGTATTATCTTTGGCATAGCCAAGAAGCGTAAGTTAACACAGTAAAGAACATAATGCTGTTTACTGTGTATTACTTTTAAATATCTGTGTTACTAAACTCTGGATACTTTTGTGTGCATACATTCATCTGGGTGCATGGTGTATAAATCATGTTACCTTCAGGTAAAATATATCTCTGACTCCCAAAGTCTCTCTGTAGTCTCTGAAGCCTTTCAAGAAACATGCACAATGTACAAGATGAATTTTATATTCAACATGTAGTTCTTTTTCTTCCTTACTGTATGTGTCAGACTGATCCTGTGACAATTTGTATTGTACAAAATGAAAACATGCCTTTCTTTCCATTCTGCTCTTGGTTCTCATGGTTGTCTTAGTTGTCAACTTTGAAAACTTTCTTTCAATTAAAATGTGATCTGCCAAGGCTTTCAATTTAATAATTATTGTTGTTGTTTTTTTAAAATCCTGCATGAACAAGAGAAGCAGAGAAAGGAGTTCAGTCTGTTGGATAGGGCACTGAACTGAGAGTCAGGATACCTGGGTTCTGTTATCAGATCTTTGACTCACCTGCTGTGTGAGGTTGGGCAGATTGCTTGACCTCTCTGTGCTTCTGTTTTCACTTCTATCCTTTATCTGTCTTTTCTATTTAGATTGTTAAATTTTCAGGGCTTGGGCCGTCTCTTACTATCACTTTAGTTTGTATGGTCGCTATCATCTTGGGACCCTGATTTTGGTAGGGTGCTACAGTAATACAAACAATATAATATTAAAGGGCTCAATTTGTGTGGGCTGTCAAGTGCTAATGCACAACTGCATAACATCTAGAGACCTGAGCATTTTACTCAAGAAACCAAAAAAGCCACAGGAAAAAAACCTACTTTTTTCCATGTATAGTTAGGATGCCAGGGCACATTCAGACACAGCAATAAGCTTTCTGCTTCTGTGTAAGTCATACTGTTAGTCTGTCTGTCTGGATTCAGCTGAGAAAGAGACAAGATTCTTGTCAATAATTCAAAGAACATTCTATGGGCCTGATTTTTAGAAGTTCTGTACTTACAACAACAGTCAGATTTTCAAAAGAGCTCAGCTCCAGTTTAGGCACCAATATAAAGTGACCAGATTTAAAGAGCTCAGCATGAATTCTTTTAAAAATCTGACCGAAGTGTTACATTGGAAGCAGTTGGGTGCTGAGCACTTTGGAAAATCTGTCCCTTATTTAGGTGCCTAAATGGGATCTGAGATCTTTTGAAAATCTGCCTTCAATTATGGGTGCTGAGCACTAGAAAATATAGCCCTGAGCTCCTTTAAAGATCTGGCCACACATCTGTTAAATTAGAAAACCATGGGAATGATCTTTTGTTATACATATTTACATCCCTCATTGATTTCAATGGGAACTGGCTATAACATCTGGTGATTATGACTTGTATATTATTATAAAGCATAAATATGTTTTGGGGAATGAAAAAAATCATTATCTGTTAATGGGCTATGACAAAGCTCTTGAGTGCATTTATCATCATTTTCTGTTTTGTGTTTAAAGTATGCATCTCACCCACAAAGTAACTTTTAAATTGATGACAGGTTGGGACAAATTTAGCCCTACTATAAGTGAAACAGTTCCAACTGAAATTAATGGCAGGTCCATTCTTTGTGCCAGTTCTGAGTGTGGACCACTAGATTTCATAAACCACCATTTATAAAAAGATTCCATTTGAGATCATTTTTAACTTTTCACAGCACTTGTGTCTATTTCCTGGTTTAGAGGCAAAATCCTGTCCCCATTAATATCAAAAGCAAACTGCCTTCAATGGGCCAGGATTTCACCCTAGCAATCAAAGACTATCTTCATTGTGGCCTGCCTAGATTATAACCTGCCTACTCTGTTTAACTTCATTTTCGTGGTGGTGGTGCTTATAATCACAGCAGCTTGGCCTCAGCAAAAGTTCTGGGAATTTAGAGATCAACCAGCATTTGAGCTTGGGCTGGTATGTGCTGACTAACTGCCTTCATGATGTCACACAGGAACCATCAGAACACCACCTGGTGCAAAGAGGTGGAGGCCCAACCAAGGATACTGATGAGTCCTTTAGCAGTATATTTCCTTTACCCTTTTCCAGACGCAAAACCCTATTATAGAGACTAGATGTATCCCTTTGAGTACAGATTATAAAAGATTCAGGGCCCCTCTGGGTGAAAGGGCCTACCTCAAACTATAAGGTATTATCATTGTTGTTCGGGATACTTATAATAAATTATTTATGGATGAGCTAAAGCAATGTCAGAAATTGAGGTGAGCATGGTTAGCGCTAATGGCTGGAGCAGTGGAAGTCATGCCTACAAGTCAGGGTCAGGAGTCAAATGTGGTGTTGGAACAAGGTAAGAGTAGGGTTAGGGACATGTCTAGAAAAAAAGCAAGGCTGAAACAGGACTAGAAAAAGGCTGGAGCAGGCTAAGGCCACTGGAGTCTGTCACCACTATCAGACAGAGGAACATTCCAAGCCATAAAGCAACACTGAGCAGGCTGAATTACTGGTTCTCTTGTGAGGCTTTTATACCTGCCCTGAGAGTCACCAGCTCAGCTCCTGGCTTGTAGTTTGACTGGAGCCTAACACAGGAATGACTCATCACTGTATGTGGCTTAATTAGGCTTTAGTTCAGGGTGACTCATCACCTCACAGTCAGAACTTGGACTCATTGAAAACACTGGATCACACACCTGGCATACCTGAATTTTCAAGACCACCCAGCCACAGCCCTTGACCGATCTTAATTTCAGTCCCCCAATTATTGCTATAGGGTGTTAGGATTTTAGATTTCAATCATCATGTTTTGTTTATATATTATGTATTATTTATTATTTCTTCAGATTTGCTTGAATGAAGCCAGTGTGGCAATCTACCAGAATTTTCTGCAATGACATCGTTTGCATTAAGAATAAACTCCTGAGCCAAGTTTTCTGCTAGAATAACTCCACTGACTTCGGATGACTTATGCCAGCAAAGAATTTGGCCCTCTCTAGGTAAAGGTGCATTAAGATGGTCACACATTATGTGTGTATGTTCATGAATACGAAGGGAGGTAAAACTGCCTATGGTGAACTCTTTCTGTACCCAGGGGAGCAGAAAGCATATTAGGGGCAGTAACAGAGTGACCTCTATCTGATAAATAATTACAGATCCATCTTAATGTCTCCAGTCCCAAGCGAAGGTCACCAAACTTAACCAACAATAACCTGCCATTCATTAAAGTTGAAGAGCATATAAGATTTTTTATTTTAAAAAGACCACTCTCAATAATACTCTTCATTTAAAGCATTATACAAAATCACTCACTTTCATTAACAAGTGATCAGTCTTTGAATGTCTTATTTAAAACCTAGGTTATCTATGAATCATAAATGTACTTTACTACTTAGAGGATAATCTTTGATGTAGGTGGAAAAATGGACATAAAATTCTACTGCACCTCAGTTTTCTCTCATTTACGAGAAGGAGTGACAATGGAATGTTGCTGAACCAGGCTTATCTAGAAAGTATGGTAAAGGGTATTTCAATCAGTTGTTTAGTGACATACTAATACTGCTTAGCACTTATACAGGGCTTTTCTTCTGTAGATCTCAAAGCACTTTACAGACATGGGTCAGTATTAACATCATTTTACACAAAAGGACTCTGAAGTCCAGAGAGGATAAAGGCAAAATTTTAAAAAGTAACCTCTGATGTTGTGTACCTCAATTTTGCAGTAAGTGACTGCCAAGTGACCCAGCATCTCGTAGCAAGTCATTGGCGAGCTTGGACTAGAACTTGACACCCACTCTTGTACTCTATCCATTAGACTATATTGCCCATATGGTCTGCATTTCATTACACTGTGTTTCAGACCATAATTAATGTCTAGTTTTCATTCTTGTTAAAACTCAATAAGTAGTTAATTACAATTTTATACCCTGTCATATTCTACTATGAATTGTTATTAGATGTATTTATATAGATACCATTCCTGTGCTGTCCAGGGGCAAAGATTACACTGCATATTTCATCATCTACTTTCAGCCAGTGAAATGTCAATAGTGTGATACACTTACTTGATGTGTAAACGTACATATTTGGGGACCTACATGAGTCCTTAATAAAAGAAATAAAATAAAAATAATAAAAGCATGTTTTGGATTTGGGGTACACAAACACCAATAGATAATTTAACTGCAACCCGACCCGCATCATTAGTGCAAGAATCAAAATTAGTGGAGTACAGACTGGAGTTCTACGTGATCCAGTACAAAATGATCAGGGAGTCTATGTGGCATGGTTTCAAACAAAAAAACAAACAAAACAACCCAATAGAAATGAAGGAAACCAAAATACCAATCAAAACAGGAATAAAGGGTTTCTGACAGCTGAGAAACAAAACCATGATTTCATTTGTAACTAGATCTGGAATAACAAAGATGCAATCCCTGGGACTGCCTTGCTCGTTAGATTTCTATAGTTTCAGAGGCACAAGACTTTTTCAATTCCACTGCCTAACTTCAACAGATCCATAATAATTTTGACATTCCCTTGAAATGTCACTGAAACATTTTGTTGTTTTTAGACTTCCAAAAATTCTGCATATCTTTCCAAAACCTCTTTTGTATTCTTTCCATCACCCTGAAGACTTTTTGAATTCACAGTTTGCAGCACTCCTTCCATTTCTAGTGGGTTAGAACTCATTTGCGAACATTTGCCATTGACTGAAACTGACCATGGAAAGGCTCAATCTAGGAACACATTTTGTTTTACAATTAAAAAAAAAATAAATCAGTTAAAAATACAAAAGCTCCTGAAGTCCATATACAAAAATAAAATAAAAATTCAGGTTAACCGTTTCAGTAGCTTTTTTGTACTCGGAGAAATATGGCATATGCTTAGTCCATAATGTGACCCAATTTTTTTTAGTATTTTGAAATAAATAAAAATTAAACAAGACACTTAACTCTGCAGAGTGGCTACTACACATGAACAGTAGTTTTCTGACATTACAGACTGTAATTGTTCCCTTTCATGGTGGGTAGGAGTGTGTGTGTTGGGGGTTTGGGGGGGGGGCGCAACAGATTCTTCTAAGCACCTCTAGGAGCATTCAGTATTCCTAAGGCCCTTTGCTTTTGTTTTTTATTTTATTTTATTTTTCTCGGGAATTTGTCAGTGTTTATTACTACAACAACCAAAACAGCTGATAATTGGTGCAAAAAACTATTAATAATTTTTCTGGGTAAATATTGGGGTTTATTTTGGTGGAAGGAAGGACAAGAAAAATATTCAGTAGATTAATGCTTTGATGAATAGAATTCAGTGTGGTTTGCTGCAAACTAAAACAGAACTCAAAACACAATGCCACCTCTGAGTTTAAGAAAACAATATATCTCTAATTCCCCAATCAGACTTTTTATTTGAATAAACAGTTCACTGTTGTAGACTTAGAACTATTAGGCTATAAATATTTACATTTAATAATTGGGCCCAATATTTTAAAACATTTATAAACATTCACTGTCTTATGTGAAGTCCTTCAGGGTAATTTCCAAAAGTCCTGCATAGCGCAGGCTCACAGCTATCTTTTTAAGGAGTCTTTTCCAAGGCCTGTTCTCCAACAGATGTAGCTGAATTTAGAAAATACTCTCTCCACATCACCTGAGCCAGGTGGGACACTGGGGATGCAAGAAGCAGCCTGGCTCAACATCAGAACGTTGGTGCGGTGGATTTTCCAGAATTCAAGAGGAGCAATGGAGCCGTTGTCCGGGGAAGGCATTGCCATGTAGGTGTGGAATTCACTTTCCAATTTTGCACCTTCTTCGTCAGAAGCCACAAAGGGGGAGGTTTTATGAGCGCACACTTTAAATTTATTAGCTGAGGCCACACTTTTACAATGAGGGTCAAACAGAATAATGACTTTCCAGAATGATGATTCGCTGTGAAAAGCTTCAGGGTACATATTGTGAGTGACCATAGTTTCCCACTTCTTTGACAGCATTTCGTAAAAACTTCTGAAAGCTTTTGGGAGGTTGTCCTGTTCAGTGACTGGCAACATAGATTCCAGGTAAGTTCATATTCATTTAAGGCTTTATGGACACAAGCTGCAACTGTTTGACTGTTTGCTAACTTTACAAACGCCAAATCTGGCAAAATGAGCGCAGGCTTTTCCACAACAAAGTCAAAAAATGAAAACAAAATCACCAAGGTAGGGCAGTCAAGAGCATCTGGCAATTTGTCAAAAATCAAAGAACTAACTATATTTCCAGCCGACTTCTCTTTAATTTTGTTGGCCAGAGCAACATCATTCTCCTCCAAATAGTTCTTGGTCAGATTAATTGAATTTGGCAAAGATTTTGCATCTAGACAGAAATTTTGTACAAAGTCCCTCAAAGGACCATCAGCAAGGCCTAGTGGCTGCCCTGAAAAGCAGAGGGCATGTACAAATTCACTTACTACACCATGTTGGTCTCACTCTTTCTGCCGTGCCCAGAGGATATGCTGATTCCAGTGTTGCTTGTTTCTATTTTCGTCTTCTTGTTTTAATCTTAAATGTCATTTGCTCTCCAAATGTTCTTTAATCCAGTCGGCCTGAGTGTCAACTTTGAAGCCACACCATTTGCAGCACATACACTCAACTTCATCCTCTTCTCCTGTTTTTTTTTTAAACTTTCGACTACTTCCTTGTGTTCTGAAACGTATTCTGATCCAGATTTTTGTTTGATTCTCATTTTAGTGTGTCAACTCTTTGAACCGTTATCTGCTAACAGCTTGAAATGTGTACGTGGTGGGTGTGAGATTCATCAGTATGTTCAGATGCTCACACACTTCAGAGCTTGTGTGCGTGCTTGTGTGTTTATTGTGTGTATCTTCTAGACTGATACATAGCATTACGTCAACAGGCAGCTTTGCATATACAAACAGACGAATGTATTATCGTAATACATATATCTCATGCCATGTATTACATTTTTCTGCTAAAACATGTTATTTTTTATATATTTGAATGATACAAAAGTGGGGTGAAAAATCAGAAAAAAAAACAATAATACTTTTTGTAAGACCTGGTGTGATTTTTTTTGGTAAAAATCAATCTAAACTGAAAACGTAGGGGCTTAGTTATCCTTATGTTTCTCAACATCAGCCTGCACACAAAGGCTTTACATGTTGCCATCCTACCCTCTAATGACCCAGGATGTGGATCTGGCCCCATATTTCATACCTTTCTAATGGTATGAGCTTTGAATCTCTTTCCTGACTCTGAACAGGGCTGGTTTAAAAAAAATAAAAATAAAAATCTGGGGTTGAATCCAAATCCATCACATTGGGCCCCCTGGTTGCAAAGCCTACATGTGTAATGTTATTGTTTGCGCCCCAATTTCTAAGTCATGTCAGTAGGGGTGTATGGCCCTATTGGGGGGTGGGCAGTAAGCAATGAATCCAGAAATGGGGTGTGTTTGGGAGGGTGAGTTAAACTGAAGGAGAGGGTGATGTACTCCAACCAGGGAGTACATGATAAAGAGGGAGAAATCCCAGTTCCCTAGGACCCTCAAGTTATTATAATCAACAAGCTCTCAATCAGCATGAAACTGCTTATACTCAATAACGGGGAAATGGAGCACAACAAGAGAGCGTAAACTGGGGTCCCCCTGTGGCTACAGGTTTGACAACATCCTCTTAACCTACCCTGCTCTTGTTCTCTTTTCTCAGAGATTTAAGAATTGCTTTTAAAATTACTTAGATTCTGTGGTTTAAATTGTATACTGCTGAGGGAGTGGGGTGTATTGTGAAGGAAGGGAATTGACTAAGGGCTGAAACAAATGAATTGGTGTTTACTCTCAGAGTGAAGTTTGTTCTCTGTTGGCCAGGTAGAACAGAAGCTGAGTTTACACACTAAGCAAATCTATTTAAAAAATACCAATAACTGCATTAAAATTGAAAATACTTGTTACAATAATCTTATCTCGGCCATCTGTCTACAAAGATAAGTATTTTCATTTGCACTGTTTTCCTTCAGATTGGTGATTCTCTGTGATGCATAAATAGCATTACAAGATGTATATAGAGATGACATCATCAGCATAACATCAGCAGAACAAATATGGGCTATAGGTGTAAATATATTCATGTCCCAACCTGGCAGTTAACATATAGCACATTGGACTTTAGTTAGCATGGTCAGGTTTGACACATTCTATGTAATTACATGCAGAATGAAATGTAGAGAGATGATTCAAGTAATCTATACAGCAATCAAGGCACCATTTCAAGGAAGCATCTGTGTTCAGGAAAGCACACAAATACTTGCTTAACTTTAAGCACACGCTTAAGAGCTTTTCTAAATTGGGTCCTAAGTCTCTAGATGCTCCCAAACTAACTGAAACTACATCACAAATAAAAATAAAAACCAATATGCTTCATTATTATTTTAAACATTTGTGGTTTACATCAGCAATAAAGATTTTGGTGCTGGACATTTTCTGGGGATAATAAAAAAGGCCATCAACTCCACTCATCCAGTCATTCAGCCATAATGAATTCCATGTGCTTTGATTGTAATGCACAGCTTTCAAATGAGGAATACCTTTGCATTCCTGAATATTGTGGTCATTAAATCTCCCTCTCACTTTTTGTAAGAGCAGAGTAGTTCATCCTGATGGACTGGCCAAATTCCAATTTGGGGAATAACAGGCCAGACCCTCAGCTGGAGAAGATCAGCCTAGACCTAAATTCACCTTCGCAGTTTCAACTGCACAAAGTATTCTTCACTTCCTGACTTATACTGCTAATAATAAATAATTATCTCTGTTGCTTAAGGAAATATGTAATAATTGTACATTCCAAACAGTTTAAAGGTTTTTATATGTAGGGTTCATATTTACTTTGAATTTACACAACTGTTAATTTCTATTGATATTAGGTATCTCCTTATTTCAGAGAAGCATTGGATTTTTCTAATATTACTAGAAGCACCATGATTGCTAGTCACTATGAATGTCTTTTGAAGAACTTTTTAAAAAGGAAGGGTCATATGAGAATACTCACCCATCCCTAAACACTTTCTCCCTGGGTATTTTTATTAGATTGGTCTCAACCAAAGAAGAGCATCTGTTGGAAATATTTTTAAAAAGATATTCACTGAGATACCATCTTGCAGTCTTGGCAGCTAGATTCTTTTATTCTTAACAGAGAAAACCAAAAGGCTAACTACTCCAAAGAGGAGGGTGTTCAAAACCAAACCTAGGCTCATGACCCAAGAGCAGTCTCTTCAGAGTGCTTGCAGCAGAAAATGATTCAATAGGCTTTTTCACTTTCCCTGCCTTCAGCTTCCACTGTGTAGTCCTTTAATTCAATCGTTTGGGGGCTTTTCAGGAAATCTCAAAGAGGAAGTATCCAATCTCTTGCCTTTCAATTTCTATTATTCCCAGACAAAATGCTTTAAGGTTCTGTTAAGGTTGAGAGTACATAGCAGTAACTTAAGGGTGAAAAACTTTACAATAATGTTGTTCTTTCTATAAAAATCCAACCATTAAAAAGCTACCAAATGTTAAGGCTGAACTTAGAAGAAACCCCAGCATTCTGAACTGCTGGTGCACATATAAGGTCACTCCAAACAACTTCTACTCAACCGCTATAGCCAAGCCTGGAAAAGAATTAGAAACTCTGGGACAACCTGCAGCAAATTTTTTATTTTTTGGAGGGTGGGAACTTACTACAATTCACACATCAAGGTGGAACACCTGAGATAGTGTGTATTAATCACAGAGCTACCTTAAAAGTATGGGCCGGATCCTTCACTGGTGTAAATTGCCATGGCTCCATTGAAGCCAAAGAGGCTACGCCAATTTACATCAGCTAAGAATTGGGCCCATGTTATTCTAGAAAGAACACAGTTTTAAGATAGCTGCTGCCATCCTTAGGTCAGCATTGCCCCCTTTGCATTTTAAATTAGCAGAAACCATGATGACATTCCTAATTCACTAATGAACTCATTTCCAACTATGCCTTTTTCTCTCTCCGAATTGGTTATGTGCAGTAGGGCCCTAATCCAAAGCTCATTGAAATAACTCAGAGCCCTAGATCTTTGCCAAGATCTTTCAAGTAAATGTCATTTGAAATTTCTAAGACAATTTTTTTTTGGTGAGATAAGATGTGGCAAAAAAAAGTTAGAAGAATTTTCACAACATGATTAATGTCTATTTTTTATGAAGGACCATATCATAAAAAACAGCTTGTCCATATCACTTTCAATTTCATCGAAAGACTGTCACAGTCACAGATTGCACATGCAAAATGTGAAGTGGAAAGACGTTTTGGATGATTTTTGAAGTTGGGGGGCAAAACCAGAACTTATAATGGATAGCAAGCCTCATAAACATGATGGGTCTGCTGCCTCCTTAGAATGCTCAGAGAAAAAGAGTCCGTTCAAATACTTAATAGTTTCAATTTTCCTTCTGATCTGGTTTGTTGGAGAGAAGTTTTATGTTATATCAATTACATCCAAAAGATACATGTTAGGTTATGGACCCAGTTTAGCTCCCGTTGGAAATACTGGGGCTTTGACCTAGGTTTCAGTAGGAGCAGCATAAAATTTAAAATTCTTCCCCCAAAGTGGATAACTTTAGTACTCCACTGTTAAATCATATCATACCTTAGCTGAAAGCAAGAGGAATGCAGGCTTCCATACACACCTTTGCCAGTACACCTTAGCCCCAGTCGTGGGCTGCCTCTGAGCTGCACTTAGGGCAGTCCAGGAGGGGTATGAGGGCAAAAATAACTTTATTCCACATATTGCCACCCTGATACTGGGGAGTGGGCCAATCCCTAGAGCTATTTAGATTGGCCTCAGGGATGTTCTGAATGACGTTGGTCTGCCTAGGTCTCAAAGAAGCTGGTTCAGCACCCAGGCATTGTCAGTAATCAGGGTTTTCTAGTGCTCCCCTCGTCCCCTTTCTGTAGGCCAAGTGCCTTACACAGGAGGGCAGGAATGGGGTGGCATAGAGCTCCCACCTGGGAGATTGATTAAGCTGCCATGGCATAGGATAGGACTGGAGCCCCTGTTTCTAGCTTCAGCAGTACTGCTGTTCCAGAGTTGTGTCTCTCCTAACCAAAGGGTGGTAAAGATGCCATATTGTTTGAGCATTATAATCCCATAGAGACTTGATTAAATCTTCAAATTTCTTTCTTATCATTTAAATGTAGATGCTCAGGTGTAATGCTGAGGGGTGAAGTATAAGAATCTAGATAGATAGGACCTATAGAGAGAAATAATATAGATATTATTTATATGGTTATTCATTATTATTATTAGTTGTATCATTGCAATGTAGCCCAGAGGCCCCAGCCATGATTGGCTCCTTTCTTCTTGACACTGACACATCTCATGACATAGTCCATGCCCCAAAGCTCATACAATCTAAGGTAAATAATAGATTTTAGGTCAGTTGGCAACTTAGTCTTCAGAGATAAAGGGCTTAATTAACTCACTGCTGCACATTGTCTCTAAAATTGATCTTTTGCTAAAATCCTTGGGTGGCGTATTAGAAGGCTCCCCAGATGGAAACTACTAAATCAGTTTTATATATTAATTCTTTGAATACTGTTTTTACTGGCTGCTTGTTCATCTCTGATCTTATGAAAATAAATGTGTGTGTCCATAAACTTGATACCAGGCCATATAGATGAACTGGAGTCACAGACAACTTCCACTTAGTACAAAACTGTTTCAGTCCAGATGATCAGAGTTGATAAATAGAGACCTTATCACTATCTATCATTGCATTATCACTGACTTTTCTATATAATAGAGCTGCGCAAATCTTTCAGAAAAGTTCCATGTGAGGTACATTTCACCTGATTTGTTATTTGTTATTCAGCCCAAGTTTGCTGAAGTTTAGAATCTTCCAATAAGCCTGCGATGAATTTCAGATGTAGTAGGGTTGAAATTCCAGATTCAGGCCACTGATCCATCTCCCGAACAAGAACTGGGACTTTCCATTGTCTTTTGCAGTCTTCTGGTGTGTTTAGGGGATTTTCTTACCTTCAGCCTGCTGGTCTAGATTCATAGATACGAAGGTCAGAAGGGACCATTATGCTCATCTAGTCCGACCTCCTGCACAATGCAGGCCACAGAATCTCACCCACCCACTCCTGCGATAAACCTCTCACCTATGTCTGAGCTATTGAAATCCTCAAATTGTGGTTTAAAGACTTCAGAGCAGAGAATCCTCCAGCAAGTGACCCGTGCCCCATGCTACAGAGGAAGGCAAAAAACCTCCAGGGCCTCTTCCAATCTGCCCTGGAGGAAAATTCCTTCCCGACCCCAAATATGGCGATCAGCTAAACCGTGAGCATATGGGCAAGATTCACCAGCCAGATACCCAGGAAAGAATTTTCTGTAGTAACTCAGATCCCACCCCATCTAACATCCCATCACAGGCCATTAGGCCTATTTACCATGAATATTTAATTACCAAAACCATGTTATCCCATCATACCATTTCCTCCATAAACTTATCGAGTTTAATCTTAAAGCCAGATAGATCTTTTGCCCCCACTGCTTCCCTGGGAAGGCTATTCCAAAACTTCACTCCTCTGATGGTTAGAAACCTTCATCTAATTTCAAGTCTAAACTTCCCAATGACCAGTTTATATCCAGTTTTTGAGTCCACATTGGTACTGTGCTTAAATAATTCCTCTAGTGTCTCCAGCTGGCCCCCTTCATTCTTTAAGGGCAGACAGCTGACCCACACCTCTATCTTCTGTTTTAGGGTGGGGAGAAGGTAAGCGTTAGAACAGATTCCCTAGTACTTCAATAGATTCTGGGGTGCATGAGGACTCTGGACAGGGCTATGGGTAATAAAGCTGGTGGTGACAGGATCAACAGCAGGATTTACAGTAGTGTGGCTGTTGAATGGGGGTAGGCAGCCCACTATCTATCAATCAATTTATTTGATTTATATAAAGAAGTTTATGGTTCTTTGCCAGTTCCCACCAAATATAGAAGATGGGAGAACAACCTAGCCCTCTGCTCCTAAAACAACTGGCAACGGGGTTGGTTGCAGGCCAGTAAGACATACCAGAATATTGTAAAATGTATAAAAGCGTGTGCTGGGAGCTGCAGGGAGTTGGATGATCCAAAAGGAAAGAGAGATCTTGGCTCAGGGTTTCAGGCAGAAGCCATATGAAAACTGGTGACTTGTAATAACCTTGCAATCCAGCTACAACATGTTAATCAACCTCACAGTACATTAAACAGTCAATTTTATCTGTGCATCAATCTTTCTCAAAATAAGATGGGAAAAACAACATTGCAGCAAGACAGCCCAGAAAAATAATTAATATGCAGTATTAAATCTCTCATAAGTGAAGAGTAAGGAAAAAGAAAGCTCAGTCATTACATTGGATTTAATTTGCTGAGGGAAACAGCCTTCACACCTGAGCCACAGTCACAGCTTGGTATTCTCTCAATTAAATCTATGCTTGTCTAAAGCAATGAGAGTTTGGAGGACAAGATCAGGGCACATGCTAATGAAATGCCCTTGTTCTGCAGGGAATTAGGCAGAAACTATTACAAGGAAGGAATCACATAATCTGTATCTAAAATTCTCTCTTAAGCAAGCATTATAAAATCTTATTGAATATCAGATGTGGGCCACAGTATTGATAATATAAATCAGGGAGTATTAGTGGTTTCAGCTTGTACACAGAAGTACCCGAAAAATGATCTTGGCATTTTATTTAAATAGTGAAAAATCCGTAGTCTGTAGATTTAAATGTTTCATTAGATGAATCCACAACATATGTATATTTTCCAATTTACAGTACTTTAAAAAAATGTACATTTGTTCTTTAGAGGACAGTCACTAAAGGCTATCTCATAAGACATGTGTACAGTATTTTGATTCTTAACTCTATTGGAGTCCAGTCTGATGGGAAAGGAAAAGACCTGCTGCATTCCGGTGCCCAGCTATATCTGCAGCTCTGCCCAACATGGAGTATGTCTTTGGTCATGTCAAACTGCAGCATTAGGGCAACAAACCACTGAAACAAGTTATTCTGCTAATAAATTTTTTGTGCCAAGTCATTAAAATTTTTGACAGTGTCACTTAGAAGTTGGAACTTCCAGAATTTCCAGAAACTTGCTGGCACTTACCATGTAGGTAGAAGGTAACTTGGTGAGAGTGATCATAGATTTCATGATTCTAAGCAAAGGAAGGAGTGAGAGCAGCAGAATAAGGACAATGGACTTCAAAAAGCAGACTTTAACAAACTCAGAGAACTGGAAGGAAAGGTCCCACGGGAAGAAAATCTAGGGAAAAAAGGAGTTCAGGAGAGCTGTTAGTTTCTCAAAGACAATATTAAAGGAACAAGAACAAACTATTCTGAGGTGAAGGAAGGATGGGAAGAACAGTAAGAACACAATATGGCTATATCAGGAGCCATTTACATTACCTAAAAAGTAAAAAAAAGAATCCTGCAGAAGATGGAAACATGGACAAATTGTGAAGAATAAAGACAGAAGAATAGTACAAGCATGTAGGGACAAAATCAGAAAGGTTAAGACACAAAATGAGTTATATCTCCTTTGCTAGATGTAAGACAATAAGAATAGCTACAAAGAAGTTAAGAGCAAGCAAAATACGAGAAAGTGTAGGTCAACTACTTGTGGGAAGAAGAGCTAATAACAGACAAGAAGGAGTTTAATGCGTATTTTGCTGCAGTTTTCACTAAAAAGGTTAATTGTAATCAGATGTGTAACACAATTAGTTTTAACAACGAAGGCAAAGGAACACAAACGAGAATAGGAAAAGAACAGGCTAAAGAATATTTAGATGAGTCAGAAGTATTCAAGTTGGCAGGGCCTAATAAAATTCACCCTGGGGTATTTAAGGAACCAACTGAAGCAATCTCAAAACCATTAATGATTATCTTTGAGAACTTATGGAGAATAGGTGAGGTCCCAGATGACTGGAGAAGGGCAGACAGTACCTGTGTTAGAAAGGGGAACAACAAGGATCCAGAAAATTATAGACTTGTCAGCCTAACTTTCATCTATGGAAAGATACTGGAAAAATTATTGAACAATCACTTTGTAAGCACTTAGAAGATAATAGGGTGATATGAAATAGCCAACATTGAATAGTCAAGAACAAATCATGCCAGATCAGCCTAATTTCCTTCTTTGATAGGGTTACTGGTCTAGCAGATGTGCCGGGGGAGAGAAGGGAGAAGAAGATATGGCAGATCTTGATTTTAGTAAGGACTTTGATGCATTCCCACATAACATTCTCATATGCAAACTAGGGAAATGTGATCTAGATAAAATAACTATAAAATGAGTGCACAACTGTTGGAAAAACCATATGCAAAGAGTAGTTATCAATGGTTTGCTGTCAAACTGGGAGTATATATCTAATGGGATGCCACGGGGGTCTGTCCTTGGTGTGATACTATTCAATATTTTCATAAATGAAACTTGGGTAATGGAATGGAGCATATGCTCATAAAATTTGCAGATGACACCAAGCTGCGAGGTGTTGCAAGCACTTTGAGAGACATGATTAGAATTCAAAAATACCTTGACAAATGGGAGAATTGATTTGAAATCAACAAGATGAAATTTAATAAAGAGAAATAAAAAGAACTGCACTTAAAGGAAAAATAAAATGCACAAATACAATATGAGAAATAACTGGTTATGCAGTAATACTGCAGAAAAGGATTGGGGGGTTATAGTGGATCACAAATTCAATGAGAGTCAACAATGTGATGCAATTGCAAAAAAGTATTATGTCATTCTGGGCGAATGTGCAGCCTGCCTCAGGTGGCATGTGATTAGGATTCATTGCCAAATTTGGTCCGCCAGTTGGATCATTAGCTTCCCTGGCTTGGGATGGGTAGTGATGGGGAGTGCAACGTGAACGATGATCCATGCCCTCCCCCCCATTCCGGGGTGTATTAACAAGAGTGTCATATATAAGACACCAGAGGTAATTGTTCCACTATGCCTGGCATTGGCATGGCCTCAACTGGAGTAAAGTGTCCAGTTTTGGGTGCCACAAGTTAGGAAAGATGGGCTTAATCTGCAGCTAACGAGATTTAGGCTAAATTAATTTTACCAGGGGAGGTTGTGGAATCCCCATCATTGAAAGTTTTTAGGAACAGGCTAGACAGACATCTGCTAGGGATGGGCTAGGTATACTTGGCCTTGCCACAGAATGGGATGATGGACTAGATGACATCTAGTCTTTTTGAGCCCTACATTTCCATGATTCTGCGAATAGTTACTAACACAGGTAGGTAAGAACATAAGAAAGGGTAAAGGTACCCTTTACTGAGATCTCTGAGCTGAAGGTATGCAAAACATTCAGCTACATCTTCAACTATACTCAAAATCAGCCTTGGTGTGACTTTGAGCTGTGGTCATGTACTTGCAGTGGTTTTCCTGAAATGTGTCTGTGTTCAGACCACAGTCTTTTCTCTCTGGATATAAACTTTATTTTATTCTCTCTGGATGTGTGTGAACTTTGTGAAGCTGCTGTTTCTCAGTGTATTTGAGTTCAAATGAGGGTAGTTGGACAGTCACATGGTAGTTTGCATTCTGGTAACTGGTTCCACTTTAGTTTTCGAAGTAGGGGTGCAAATTGATATGAAGTTATTCAAACCCTATAAACCCAAACCTTGACCAAAGGTCTTCTATGCTATTTAACCATGGAAAAGCCTGATTTGTTGTAACTGAACTTTTTCAAAAACTTTGAGGTTTGAAAACCCATATGAACTGGTTCTAGTATTAAAGAAATCAAAAACTCATTCCACACCAAAGATGTAAGGTTTTGTCCAGCTCTGCTCAACCTCTTCTTGCTCAAAAGTACTGGCATTTACTGACCTGTTTCAGCTAATTTTAATCATCCTCCTGCTTTCTTGCCATAGTGTGCGCTTTGAGTTCCAACCGTGAAACAAGTCTTGAGAAAACTATCAAAAAAACCTTGAGTTGCTATAGAGGTCATTAAAGTTAATGGGACAGCTTTGATTTGTGCCTCTGACAAAATTATAAATTGAGCATTTTTTGATCTAGAAAGTCATAAACATCAAAATTAAATATTAAGAGGGGAGAAGTATAACTACACGTTTCAAGACTCTAGGATGAGACTCAGAACCTGATACTGATTTCATTTACATGCGCTAAATCAGAAATAACTCCACTGAGCTCAATGGAGTTACATCACTGTAAAATTAGTGTGAGATCAGAATAAGGAACATGGTATTCAGTTCAGTGCATTTTTAAAATCTCCTATTTCAGTGGGAATCATAGAATAAGAAAAATTAGAGATGAAAAAGACCTGATAGGCCAATTAATCCAGCCCCTTGCCAGTTAAGGATTTCTCCATAGTGCTTTTATTTAGTCTAGTTGTAAAGTTCTAAATGACCTCCGTCCTCATTGTCAAGATATTTTTCCTGATATTCATCTGAAATTTCCCATGTTCTTTATTTTATCCCCAACTTCCAGTTATACCGTTTTATACCATCCCACATTTTCCCTCTCCATTCTTGGTGTTCAGACAAGTGCTAATATTGAAACCCTTCCCCACCCCGTGCCATGCCTGAACTTTGAATGTTTCAGATAATCCATGATATGGATCTGGAAGAGCAGAGTTCTGTTTTTCAAAACACAACTCTGACAGATAAGATTTTGCTAAGACAAATTAACAATCATCCTATCTTGCATGTATCTAGTACTTACATCGTTCACATTTGCCAGTATGCCCCCATCACAGACACCTCAATCACAGTATACAGATAAAAGTAACTTGAAAGATTAAAAATATCTTAGTTGTTCTTTTCGGAACTCTTTCCACTTTGTCTGTAATGTCTGGTTCTGAGGTTCCTCATATTAAAAACACAATATTTTAGGTGAAGTCTTACTACATGAATACATTCCATGCTCTGTGATGTGATACCTCTCCGCATGCAGGTCAAAGTGGCACTGGCTTTATTTTTTTTCAGCTTCCATGCAGGTTGAAATCATACTAATTTGTTTTCTTCTTTCACCTCTGTGCCGCCTCCTTTCACCACTAGGACCCTTTCAGCATTACTTTCCATTGAATATCTTTTGGATTCTCTGTTTCCAAATGTGTTAGGGTTCAAGCCTCCTCACCACTGAGGGTTTTCATTTTAAGATGATCCTAACATGACAGCAATGAAAGTTGACACTCTTAAAATAAAAGGGAAAATTATAAAACCTCCAGGAAATTATTATTATATATTTCAGTCTCCATAGGTTTGCACAAGTCCGGCCTGTGTCTGGGGTATCCCGTTGGTGCTTATTTCATGTATTTTGCTTGATCTCAACTAGCAGTGCTGAGCATAATTTTGTGAGACCTTGAAAATAAGCATATATAAGACAAATGGAAGTGTTTTTAAGGTCCTTGGTAATGTTGAGATTGCTGTGGTTCGGCAGTCTGATCAGCGATTGTCCCTATCTGAGTCTGCAGGTTTAAATGTGCAAAGGTAAGTATAGTAATGCATAGATGGGAGAAACTTGGCAAAAGAGAAGAGGATATAAAAAAAGTCTCCAAGTGATGGAATACTTGGAATGCAAATGGACTTAATGATCCAATTTAAAAGAGAAAAAAATTAATTAAAAAAACTCCAGAATTCTAATATAATTGTCATAGAAGACATACATCTCCCTAAACCAGAATATGAAAAACTGAGAAAGGAATGGATGTGAGAGGGATTTGCTGCTCTGTGTAAATCTAAATGACAGGGATAATGATTTTAACAAGAAAAAGCTTACCTTATTAGGCAATAAAGTTTATTCTAGATAAAGAAGGAGGATGGATTGTAATACCAAGCTCAGTAAATGGTATGACTGTAGTCCGAACCAATATTGATGCTCTCACAAAAAGAACTAAAAACTACATCAGCAACAGGACTGTACAAAAATAAAAATGTGTAGATTGCAGAATTTGATATGACAATGGGTGGCATGATTTGGCAGTCCTCAGTTTCCTCCCAAGTTATTTCAATGAAATGGCAAGGTGTCACTAAAAACATGCAAAACCATGAATTTCCAATGCACAGACCTCCTTGTTCAAAAATATGTCCATTTTCAATAGAGGATGGGCTTTTTTGGCTAAAAAATCAGAAAGATACAATTTTTGAATAATTTTGCATTGTGTTCTAACAATTTTACCCAGCTTTAATGAATAATCTAATGCTGACATTGGTATCTTTTACCATAAAGAAGGCATTGCTTCCTGGTTTTGATGCAGGTAAGCACTCACGACTCCAGCTGTAGTCAATGGAGTCTTCAGGTGCTTACCAACTCTGACAATAAGACCTTAGGGGTGCCAACCTGGACATACAAAATGAGGAGGCAACTCTGAAAATGTTGTCCTTAATGCATTAGAGATAGGAATTAAATTTGATACTAAGAAAACAGGCTGATTGTCAAATACAACTCATGAAGACTGGCACTCAGTTTCTGAATATACAAGAAGCCGTGCTACATCTGGTTATTTGTTCCAAATACAGTAACACTTTTTATACCGATTTTACTATACTCCTGTTAAATTAGTCTCCCTGAAGATCACCAACCAGAAGGTGCACTAGAGGCAGTGCATGGGGGAAGGCACGTTAGAACATATGCTCTGTTTCTGCCCTTGAGTAGGTCAGTTCTGAAAGCAAATTATATAAGGTGATGGCAGAAAACTAAACTCCCAGTGGTAAATTTAGCTCCAGAAAATATTTTCCTAGAATCACTTGACAATGACTTTAAGAATAAGTCTATGAAAAAATATATGTTTTTAGCTACCGCAGAGCTTTCCAGCCTTTTATAAGGGGTTAAAATATCTCTGGTTTATAGTAGACATAGAGAGACTTATAATACTTATATAATTTTAAGGACACAGATTTTTTTCCCACATATGGAGAATACATGTAACTCACACACCTCCTCGGTGTGGTGCTCTGTCCCATCTAGTGGCACCGAGACCACTTAGAGAGATTTATGAGTCTGCTCTACAGCTTAGCTAACGGCCATGTGGCTTTTAGCTCATGCAGTAGAGGTTCATGCACTAAGCTCCAGAGCAGGGGTCTCAAAGTCCCAGCCAGTGGGCCATCTGTGGCCCGAGAACCTCCCCACTGCGGCCCGCAGAGGAGAGACCCATGCAGCCACGCTGCTGGCTGTCTGCTGCAGGCGTTGCCCCCCACAGCTCCCATCGGCTGGGGAGAGGGACAGAGATATCATCACTAGTTGCCAGGAGGAGTCAGCCAGGGAGGCAGCGTCACTTTTCTCCACAATGAATATAAACAAGTCAAAATACCAAACACAACTATCTGACGCACACCTTGCTGCAATCCTGAAGGTTTCAACTGCTCAGTCACTGAGACCAAACATCAACAAATTGACAGAACTGAAGCATTGCCAGGTGTCTGGCAAACACTAAAAACTCTCTGGCAGGCAAAGAATTGTGTAAAGTTGTATGACAGTTTTATTATTTCTAAGAAATTCGAAATAAAAAATACAATATAAACGTTTTCTTTTCTGAACACCATCTTCAGTGACATTATTGGCCCACTGGAAGGATTTGAGGACCGGCACTGGCCCTAAAGTAAATTGAGTTTGAGACCCCTGCTCCAGAGGTCTGATTCCGCCCACCGACAACCGGTGCTACAAGATGGGACAGAGCACCACACCCAGGAGGTGACTATGCATTCATTATTCCAGGTCTAGAGAAGATGGGCCCAATTCTGCTCTAAGTTCAACTGAAAACTGGGCTAAATTCTGCTCTAAATTCACCTGACAGAAATCCAGAATAACTCTGCTGGAGTCAATAGAGCTTATTTGTTGTTGCAACAGAAGAACTTGGCTTAGTGAGGTATTATGAAGCAGTGTGGATTTTGCAAACTGTAGAAGGCAAACTTAAGGTTTGGTGGATAGGGTAAGCTGGGTGGAGTCATAGGGGTGACGAACGATTATATGGCAGCAGGGAAATGTCTGGATCCCTTAATGGTTCATATTTAGACATTCTAACACTTGAGTTTTTAAAAGGGATTTTTTGCAAACAAAACTTAATATTGTTTTCTGAGTGTTAGCTAGACTCCAATGAAACACACATAACTCTCAACCCTTTTTTAAAACTGGTTTTTGCTTGGGAATAAATCAAAAATAAAAAGTGTTATTTACAATGAATGCTATTGGAACTGCTGTCTGGTATATGAGAGACCTCAGCAAAACTTGGTGATGTATAAAGAAATTAAAATGAAGCAAAGTTTGTATTAAAAGCTTATATTTATTGTTAGGCTGTTTCTGATTAACATATCTGTTTTTTTCTGATCCAGTGGACAAAATAATCTTTTCTGTTAAAATATAACTGGTGGGGAAAACTCTTAGGACACCTATGTCTTCCACCTTTGTGTTTGGACAAGATATTGTTTGCCATTTCCCGTTCATGGGATTCCCTTATGGTTGTCGCTTTTAATATATTATATTCGACTGCAAATAACATTTTAAGATGTCTTGGGCACATATCATTTCACAGGAATGACAGAAAAAGACGCAAACATTTTGTTTTCCTGGGGAATGAATGTACATTTCAATGCAATGTTCTATGCATTTTAAAATCAGGTCTCTTGATTGATACTCCCACTTTAAGATCTCAGTTCAGTTGAATTGTACACGCCATAATGTATAGTTTGTAGTACAGACAGAGGGAAAATGCAATCCAGAGACCTTCTCATTCCTTCTGATAATATTAGTTTCATGTTTTAAAGCAAGTGTATCTCTAACACACACACAGCATTTTGAATTGGTATATGACCTCTGCTGAGCCCTCCCCCCCGCAATCTTACCTGCTTCATACACTCCTCTATGGGGAATAGTGTACTCTAGTGTAGATAAATTATTACATTTGTATAATTTATGATTATTATTACAATAATACCCAGAAGTCTAATCAAGATCTAGGCCACATTGTGCTAGGCACTATGCAAACACATTAAAAAAACAGTCTCTGCTCTGAAAAACTGATGATATAAGAAATGTGACTGTGCAATTCAATTATTTAACATTCAAACAAACATGGCACTATAAGGACAGGAGATTCAGGGGAAGTGGTCTAAGACATAGAGACGGTTTGATGAGCTAAAAGGTTAATAATGTAAAAGGTTCTACTCTGAAAAGTGACTACGTAAAAATGGCCACCTAGATTTTCATATTTATTTTCTCCCCTTTATTTCCATATCAAAACATACCAGTTTATAAGTGAAAATGATTTTTTTTGTAACTGTCAGGCCTGTAGACTCAATCTAAATTCAGGAAGTCAAGCTTGCATAATTACCAGTAATGTTGACACAGCTCATGTGTTTTATGTGTGTAATAAGGTCCCAATCAAGCCAAGCACTTAAGCAGGTACTTAGTTTTTAGCACAAGATTAGTAATACACACATAGGCTCTGCTTTAGCAGAGCACTTCAGCATTTACTTACCTTTAAACATGTGGGATTTAAATACATGCTTGACGTTCAGAACGTGTTGAAGTGCTGTGCTGAATATGGATGAACTAAAACACGTGCTTAAAGTTAAACATATGCTTACGTGTTTTGATGGATTTGTGTCTTAAAGTATACAGCTCAGGGTAAAGATTCCATAATGGGAGCCTACTTAATAATTCGCAACAGGATGTGCAAACCAGAAAGAGCCAACTGACTCTCTTGAAGTTTTATGGGTTCTGCAATATTAACAGGAGTAAAAAAAGGTAATAAAACTTAATTTTAGCACTCATGGAAATCAAACTCAGAATGCTCAACAACAGACCCTGTGTGTCAGAAGATGCCATTGTTGTATGCTGTAGTAACTTTCCTGACCATAACTCAACTCTACAAAAGATGTTAGTCTTCTGATTTACACCACATTTGCTATCATTCTATGTTTGATCATTCAAATGAAAAAAATGTTCATTGCAAATAAGCTAGATGCTTTATTGAGGGAGAAGGGTGGAATATCCCTATTCCATTTCTTTTGAACATCAGTGAGAATGCATTCTGAATCAAGGTATGAAACAGAGAAAGAACTTAACATTTTTCTTGCATTAGAATTTCATTTTAGCTACACTTGTAAGCTCTACGTTTATAGTGATCCTTGAGACTTCATTTCAATTATTTTTTTAAACAAAATCTTGTCTTGTTTTCTCATACCTTACATGATCTCATCAAAGCATATTTTGACACATTAAACACAGGCTAGCTTTGATGAGATTGCAAAACAACCAGAATCCTTTCACAAACATCACACACATGTCACTGATATTAACATACAAAATGTAGCCTTATGATTAATTTTGGATGCAAAATGCACTTGTCCCTAATAATAGGTCCCGCTGAGGTTTGCATTTGATTCACATTTTATGCTCCAATTCCTTACACCCACCTATTTCTGAGACCATATTTCATTCTATGTCCACATTTGCCATTTTTGCTACCCATTTTGGGGGCTCAACAATTGTCGTAGACATTTGCACAGATAGAAAGTTCTGTATACAATGTGGTTAAGGAAGTTTACATAGTTTATCACACAACATATATTGCTAAATCTAATGCTAACTTTTATTAGGCCTAATGTGGCCTTATGCTAACTATTACTTCCACTATGCATCAAGCTAAATATTAGGCTTCAGGCTCACTGAAAAAGCTCATCTTTAAGTGTCCTTTGCTTATTCCTACTTGCACTGTAGCTTTAGTTCCATTTGCACTAATTTAACAAGCATCTTAACTTTCTAAGATATAAATAAACTAAGGTCACGGGTCATCGGTCAACAAAAGTAAGTGGTCTCCTCTTGCACAATACAAGACTAATAAAATCAAAGAGATTCAGAAATTAATTCCTATTTATATTAATCTTTTTATTTCTTTCACTAAAATACTTGGCTGGATTAATTTCTTTGCAGGGGAGGAGAAAGAAGCACTGCTCTGCCTTAATTCCTCACTTCTTTATTCTGGAGCCCATATTTTTGTATTTCTACTTTGAAGTTCTTCCATCTTCTCCCTAGGAGTATCAACTGTTGCTCCTATGGCAACCTTTCATCCTTTAACTAGAAGGGCAGGCTGCTACGGCTGTCAATACTGATCACAGTTCAGCCAGCAGGAAATACTTCAACAGCTGTAAAATTTTCCTTGTCTTTCCCTTGTCATCACATGTATCACCTTCAAAATATGACCACTCTCAACTCTCCCAGGGAGTGGAAATCTTCAGGTTGTTCCTTGACCTGGTTTTATGCTCCACCCACTTCCCCAGTGGGCCCTCTAGTTAATTTTTCAGGGCCTAAAACGTGCTACTGCTTCATGTAATTTATTCTGGACTTTTCAATTAATAATTGGAACTTGTTTTATGGACAGGGCTTTTAAATTTTTTATTTTTAACTCTTTCTCAGTATTCTGATCATACCTGCAAAATATTCATACTCTACCTTTATTAAGACTTTTATCACATTCCTTCCATCTACGTAGGGCAATCTCCTGTCTGCGCAAAATTAAAGCAAGTCAAAGACCACCTTCAGGTGACCATGGTGGATCAAATTGCTGTATGGCAATTTCATACCCAGAATAATGATTCCTATTCCAGTTTCAATAGACATCAGTACTTCTGTGCAATATAGAATTTTCAAGCGACTCATATTTTTTCTTCTATTGATTTCCAGTGCTAGCATCCTGTTTTATTGAAACTATCCTCCGCACCAATCTCAAAATGTCAGCACAGTTTACAAAATATTGCATCCTCTTCATCACTGAATTCTATTCAATTAAATGCATCATACCAGCAAGCTTTAAAACTGCAGAGCTTCCAGAGGAAAGTAATACCGAATAGGACATTTCAATTTTTTTGATTGAGTTTCATTCAAATTAGGTAGATTAAGATGGCTATTACTAAGAGGCAGCTCTTCAACAGCTGAAAAGAACTCTGGTGCTGCTGAGAATCATTTATTTTCGATCAAGTCCATCTTAGATAATTATTTAGTCAAAATTTATGATCCAACAGTTTGTATGACTTCCCTGAAATGTTGTAGCTACAAATAGAATAGCTTTTGATCACTTTCTATGTGGGGAGTGTATTTGTTATGGCATTTCTTGAAAGAATCATCTAATTGAGACCCCAATTCTGCTGTATTCCCCATGTTGAGTAATAGCTTACTCCACAAGTAATCCCATTCATTACCAGGAGTCTGCACAAAGAATAAGGTATTGCTCAATGTAAGTGAAGATGGCAGAATTGGGCCCTATGATTATCTGAGCCAAATTCATTTCTAAGTCAGGGAAAATATGTCTTTTGACATTTCTTTCTGCAAGAAAGATTCAGTAAGAAACCAGCTGGTCTTCAGAAGCTTATTCAAAAACACATTTTCTTCCACCTGGCGGTAAGCTGTTCAAATGACTGGATAGTGGAGAGCTCACACAAATGAGTTGCCCTACTCCCACAGCACTTAATGCAATAGAATTTTGCATCTGGGGCACTTGACTTTGTAAAAGAAAATAGCAACTTTGTCAGGAGTGAAATTGCAAAGAGCCTCTAAACTGCATGAATACCATGATGTTCACTGCATTGATGGTTGCATCATGTTGTTGTATCATTCTGTTGCTATGTTGTTACATCGCACAACACTGCAAGACAAACATTGCAATGTAACATTAGGAGGATAGGGCCCCATGATTATTTTTTATAGCTGTATGATTTCTAGATACACAATAGGCTAGATTGAGATTGCTTTGTGCCACTCCAGCACACAAAACAGCTTTGAAGACAGCTTAACTGGTCAATGCAGGATTTACCTGCTGGCCATACACAACTGTCTTCCTAGCTCTTAGCTTAGGGGACATGTCTGGGGAAAGGATGCATGAATGATCTCTGCTTGCTGGGAATGTCTGTTGGGGCCACAAGTAGCTGGGCATAAAATTGTGTGGGCATAAAGTTATCCATAGTTTCATCCTTCTGGTCTTGTGCTGAGCCCTACTCACCTGGACTAGAGAATCTGACCTAAGATCTCCTCTAATCCCTCACCTCTTCTAGGAGGGGTGAGAAGGAATGGAGTGTTCCTTTCTCCCTGATCCTGGCTGCAAGGAGAGGATGAGGTTTTCTTCCTCTTTTCCCTCCTCCAACTTTGTCTGCTTGAAGGGACAGAGAAGGATCCCAGCCCTTCTGAACTATGTGCTCAGCTCTTCTTATTCTGCCTTGTATGTGTCAGCTGGCATGGAGTGCTTGAGAGGGAAGCAAAAGGAGCTGTTCTCTGACTCATAGTTATATACTGTACATTATCCCACAATACTACTTATGGCCCTATGGACACAAGTGAAGTATCACTTCCTAGAGCTTGCTCTTCCTTTCTCCCTGACCAGGCAGTAGAGTTTAAAAACCAGGAGTCACTTCAAAATAGCCTGGCTTTTAAAACAAAAAAGTATGTCCTTGTAGAAGTAAACATGCTGGAAAGAAGGGCAGATCTTTCTTTTACTCATCAAAGAACCTCTATTTGAAATAGGTTCTTATACCGTGCTCATCACCATTGTAACTGAATGTCTTCCAGTAGTGCACTAAGCATCATCAAGTCCTATATGGAGTTTATTTACATTATGACCACAATTCTTAAACTTAAATGTAAGCACTAAAATCTATATTCATACAGTGGGAGCTGCAGTTATTCAGTTATTGGACCTTTAGGTCCAATGCTTCTTTTATGCTTTTTCTGGCTGAATGACAGTGCTTTTCAGATATTAGAAATGGAAAGCGATGTATCCAGAAGAGTATAAGGGGAATCTGAGTCAGAGTTCCCAATTCACAATGAACACATCCCATCGGCAGCCTGTGTTGGCTCCACACACACCTATTCTGACTTAAAGGTGTTCCCTCCTAGCACTCTTGGAAGCTGGAGTCAACAATACTCCTGTCCTCCCTCTGGATGAATCCTTCCTAAATTGCAGGGGAGAATAGGACTGTGAACAGCTGGTTCTGGGAGTTATGCATAAACCTGCTTTGATGAGTCTGGCCCAACATATCTATTGAAAAGGGTTTCATCGCCTGTGACTCAGGCTCATGGATGCACTGTCAGGGCAGATCACCACATAATAGTTTCAGAAAAATAGAAATACTTTATCTTACCTGTACTTAAAAACCAAATTTAAAAGGGAGCTCATTGAAACATGAAGAAGAAAATGAGCTGGGACTCTGTCCTAGCCTGCATTTTTTCAGTATTCTTCCTTTTAAATCAGTTCATTTTACCCAAACATAAAAGTTACATAATCTTTGCGGGAGAAACTATTTTTATCTTTTCTTCCCTATTAGTCCAACAGCCTGACACTAGCCATGAGGTCTAATTCTGATCCTACGTATTTGATTCTAATTTCAAAACAGGGCATCTATTTTGACTTAAATTAGTGCATAGGAGGGGACTTAATCCTCTTGGTTACTATAAGATTAGATAAATAAAAGTAATTTTTTATTAGCATTGGGAGCCATTTTTATTGCTCAGCACTTGATAGTGATGATGAAAATAAATATTAATTGAATAAATATTAAAAGGGTTTACGTGACTCACACAACTGGTACATTTGCAAACAGCTGTAGGACAAGCTCTCTTGGAAATGGACATGAAAAGTCATCAAGAAAGAGAGAGAGTTGCAAAACTGATTCCACTGTTTAGAACAAAATAAACAGTAAATAATTTTATATCAACTCATTAGAGTCTCCAGTATGATATTAAACTCCCTCCCAATAAAACAGGGTTAAGCATAGTGCAAAAGAAGTTTTTCCTTTATATATTTATCCTTGTCTGCTCTGTTTTTCATTTTTCTTTAAAAGCTTTTTGTTGATACGCTCCAAGATCATTATAATAATATTAATAATGACAGTGTCCTGACATTAATGGCTGGGATCATCCCTTCCCACAGCAAAACCTCTGGAATGGTGCTCAGAGGGCACTTAATCTACAAAATATTATTATTTTTGTGCACTCCCCCCCCACTCCCATAGACTAGGCCATAAGACCTGCCCCCCACAACTCTATGGATGCAAAGAGATGTCTGGGATACCAGAACTACGAGCACAGAGGTCCAGGTCTACACAACAGTTATGTTTCCCAGAGGCTTTGTCTCTGCTCCCTGGCAGCTCAGGCATGATGGAGCTGTGCTACCAGGTCTCTTCTAGCTGTTACTGGGACAGGTGCATCTGTGAAAGGATATAAAATAAAGCATCCCCCATCACTTTATCTTACACCTGTCCAAAATCTGCTATGATTTTTGCCCCTGAGATGCAAATGAGAGTTATATTTACATAGAATGCTGACATGTAAATTTACACCATTTATGCCACTTCTGAATTTGACCAACCAAAATAACAGTAAAATAACTTTAAAATATACTTTAACTAGGCAAATAGAATCAAATTAATTTCTGGTGAAAGTTGGTGCTGTTACAAGAATTTCATATGAAAGTCAACATGTATGTGATCTGTGTGTATAGTTAATGTACATTGAATCATCTATTAGCATATTTATTACACTATACAGTATTGTTCATGAATTTGTAGGTTCATTAAAGTTGTTGTTACACTGCAAAATGTTTCCTGACTGAAACTCTTAAAAGGCAAAACCTTACTGAGTCTATAGAACAATGATAAAATTGGTCCATAGGTTTTTAGCTCTCTGTTCCATAACACTTCTATGTTGCCCACAGAGGTTAGATGATATGTTCTATACCCAAAGTCACCTCCATGGCTTCTCCCTCTATCATTCTGGGCAAGATCACAAAGGTATACAGTAGTTATGTTCTTAGTTGAAAGGGTGGCTTCACCTACATTAGAGGCTCCGCGGCTGGAACCAAGATTTGTGGCAGAGTTTTAACAGAAGTTCTTTGATAGCTTCCTTAGGAAAAAAAGCCCCCCAAAACAAAACCCATTTTAAAATAGTGCATACAGAAACTCCTCTTCTTTTCACAAAATGTGAAGATAAAGACAGGAGAACCACCTCCACATATATTTTCAGCTCTCAGAAGCATCAAAATAGGCTCCTGTGTCAGCCTTCAAACATTGTATCAGAAAAGACAGCTGTAGGCAAAGGAAGCTGCCTGAACAAATGAATGCCTTGATTTCCTAGCACTCTGACCTGGCTTGACTCCTGATCTCCAGTTTATCTCCTGATATCTGGACCCAGCTGATTCTTCACTCCAGTCTTGTGGCTGTGGAGACTGGCTCTGACTACCCATGGCTGACATGGCCCTAAATATAATTCTCAAACTCTCTGGAACATTAGCTTCCCCATAATCCTAGCTTTAGCAGGTAAGTTGTCCTTTATCTTCCTCTGTGATTCCTCAGCAGTTTCATGAACCTCTGGATTCTTTACCAATAGTGAAATGAGCTCTCTGGTCCCATTCTACACTATCACTAGTGATATGATGACTGACTACTTCCTTGTTTTTGGTTTCAAAGGCTATTTACCTAGGACAGTTTTCCTGAGTGGAGAAATCACTCATCTGCTAAAACTACTTATTTTCCTTTCATCTTGCTCCCTAGTAAATTCATGGTGTGAATCACATGTGTATAAACAGAAGTAAATTTTAAATGTCACCACAGTAGATATTGCACTAATTTAACCACACCCCTAAGAGGGTAGGGTTGTTTCTCAGCATGTCATTATAAAGGGAAGCAACACCATATTCCTAAAATAACTTTCTGTAAAACACAAAGCACTTTGTACATGAGTGAGTCTAAGAAAACATCACTTTATTAAAGGTGCAACCTGCTGTGGCTTCCTCTTTATCACTGCTGCTAAGTGATAATTACTGCCTATCAACATAAAAACTTGCAGGAGCCTAAAGTCTCTGTAATCTCTTCATTTCAAGTATTTTGGGTAGTATTTTGTAGTCCTCAGTTCATGCCCTGCATTTGCTGGTCTCTAAGCCATGTGTCTGTGTCAGGGATCATGCCTTTTAATGGCTCACTTCTCTTACCCTTGTAGATCACAATGGGCTCATTACTCTAACTGTATCCACTCCAACTCAGCTAAGAGGATCTTGAAAGTGAGGCAGAACAGGGTTCATAGGAAACTATGGCATTTTATAACAAGAAATCATTTCCCCTGATTAGAGACAAGCAGTGAAGTCTTGAAAATTGAGGCGTCTAACACAAAAACAGCCAAACAATCTTGAAAGAAACAGGGTTCCCTGGGAAGATGGTCCATTTCAAAGCTATCTGTTTTTGAATCTTCAGAGGTTCTCCTTCCTTCCCTCTTACCAGGTCACTGCAGCCTTGACTTCCCTTCTCCAGCCCAGCTTCTTGTCTTTTCTAGGACACTTCCTGTCCCTTTCCTTCACCTCCACTTTTAAGGACTCTCTGATATAGTCCAGAGAACTCTATACTTATTTCTGGCATGTTGTAGTGCCTGATGCAGTCTGCTGTGCATGAAGCCTCAGAACCCCCAACTGAGAACAACAACTGAGGATTAGAAGTGCCCAGGAGAAAGCAAAGAACCAGCTGAAGCCAGCAATAAGTCTTTAGAAGTATGGAGTTCTGCGGGCCTGAAATGGGGACAGGAGGCACAATGTGGTAGAGAAAGGAGAGAGTCAACATGAGGAAGAAGCCAGGTCCTGGGATGGGCAGGCAGGTTCTCTGAAACCAGACTAATTCCAACTTCTTCTTTTTTTTTTTAATTGAAGTTCAGGAAAAGCTTTGTCCTGGTTCTTGTGTTAGTAAAAATTGGTACATCCTGACCTGCAGCCAATAGCTTACCTCAGAAATGTTATCTGAGAGGTTGCACATGTAGTCTTTCTCTGCTTGTCATTAGACCCTTTCTACTCTCATCTATGTCTGTGCTCTAGGTCTTCTATCTGCATCTAACTCCTGATGGGCCCTCACCTAGTGTTGTTAGTTCTCACCAGTCTTGCAATATTTGTTGTTTTCTTAAAGCCCCTGCCCCACTCCTGGAATGATGTAGGACTTTCTGCTTTCATTAAAAAAAATAAGTGTCTAGTCCCCATGATTTTGGAGAAAAGTCAAAAATTTGACCTCTAGAAGGCTCAAAAGGCCTAGTTTCAGCTTTTTTTTTAGGGCTTCACCCAGCCTCCACCCTGGATGTGGATTGCTGGAATCTATGGTTCCACAGCTTTGGGCCAGCCTGAAAAGTCAAGCTGTAAAGTGTCTGCTGGGTAATTGCCCAGTAAGTACCAGCTTCAGCCTATCAGAGTGAAAGAGATGGCTGTAACTCTCTCCTACACAGTCACTTCACTTCAGCCTGACTCCACCTTCCCTCCATGCTCCTCCCTTTCTTCCCAAGTCCCCTCTTCTTAAAACTTCTTTCCTTCCCTAACGTCTGTACAACAAAACAAAGAACAGTAACAAAACATCATGGCACTAACAATCCATCACACAGTTCACTCTGTTATATCCCTTTCTCTCACACTTGTCTGCTTAGATCATAAACTCTTACCACCTATATGTACAGTAGCTAGAACAATGGACTCTCATGTGGGGCCTCTAACTGCTACTCTAATACACATATATAATAGGGACCTTGGTTAGATCAGAAACAAACAGGGCCCCATCTTGCTCTCATTGACTTTAAGGGAAGTAGATTGGACCTTGACAGTTATGCTAAACTATGTGTTTTTATGATAACAAATGTCCACTAAGGATATTTCAATCACTTGAGAATAAAGAAATAAATAAAAGGGTATGGAACTAAGCCAGTGCATTACATAGGCTGTGGCTGTTTTTGCTTCTTCAACTTTAGTTTGTAAACTTCAATGTCAATTTCTGTTTGTTCTATTATTTAATCATCATTACTAAATTTTTTTTGCATTCTCCTAGAGTTCAAGAGAGTAAAGAATAAACCAATGACCTTCTAAATTAAATGAGTGGGATTCCCATTCCTTTTTAATTGTCAATCTTTCTCTGAACTACAGACCAGATATTTTTTTTCCCAGTATGGTGTATATAGTTGATAGGTTTATTAAGTGCCATTTTTTTTTCAGTAGTTACATCTGAAGGTTATGGAACTGCAGTCACATTTTTTTTATTCCTGACATCTTATGTATGTTCTTCATAGTTTTTGCAGTTATAGAGGATGTGTTTATTTCATTGTAATCAGTAACTATTAAGCTCATGATTTACATTCACAAACAATCAATTTATGTTCATTTAGGCACAATACTGCAAGATGCTAAGTCTCTTTGCTGTGTTTGGAAAGGGCAGTGATTCCACCATGAGAAACTGCTAATTTTAGTGGATCCATAGGAAGCTAAGGCCATCTCTGGTGAGATCATGTAACTTAACACTAGTTCATGGGCCAGCTGGTCCCCACTGGTAAGTCCTCCCTTACCAGCTCTGTCTCTGTAGCTGCACAGAGGAATTCTGCAACTTCACAGCACTGAAGATTTCTACACAATAGTTAATACAGCTGTGGGATGAGTATCTATTTATTACTTACCCCTTCTCCAGATGCAGATCCCTGCACCTGAAGTAGCAGCTGACTTCCCTTCTGTGTGGGATAGGGCAGTTTGTGAATTCTCTCTCTCATACACCTAGCTCATTGTTGGCACCATACAAACAACTCAATAATTCTCTTCAGGTGAGAGAATGAGTGCTTACTTACATCCTGGTGGAAGGGATGTGTTCCTAAACTCGGAAATCTTAATTGGCAGTAGAGATCATGCAGTTTTGTCTCAGCTGAACTTCATCAAACAAAAACAGTCATACTAGATATGGTTGTGGGGAAGAATGCTTTTTTTAAAATCACATTTTAGAAGCATAAATGTTAAATAATAGACAAGAAATAGAAAGTAATGTTGATTGCTCATGTGAATATAGTAGATTCCAGTAATCCATTTGTGAATTTGAAAGTGATTTTATCGTGTTAAACATTATACTCTTTTTTTATGTTCACTTTCCTTTGTGTTAAATCCAAAGGTCGCATTCCCCATTATCTGGTAAATACTCCTTTCAGTCTGTAAAGGAATACTTGTTTAAAGAACTGCTCAGATTGTCACACTTTTCAGGCATTTGCATGCTTTCGCCTTTTATGATCTGGCACACCTTGGGTGTGATGTGTAGGTGGCAGTGATGGTAAAACAGAGCGCTTGACTTTGATCTCACACTGGTACAAATTAGGAATAACTCACTGATGTCAGTGGAGCAATGCTGGTGTAAGTGAGAGCAGCATGAGGGCTTCAGAAAGACATTTCAAAACTATGTATTTTGAAAATGGGATACATTTTGTCTATTGCTGTGTCACACAGCCCTGGTAGAGCCCCTCTCCTTCCCCCCCGGAGCTGAACACTCACTAGATTGGTGTTTGGGGGTCCCAGCATGCAACACCTATGTGCTCTTACACTTCCCTTGGTCTGAGTAGATTGCAGCACTGTCTCATCTTTTGGCCTCTCTTGTACATTTGTGGGCACATTTACCTGTCTGTTACCCCTTAACAGAAATCTGACCCCACCTCAGCTGTGTGAGGTTTACAGGGATAGATCTGAGCCCCCAGACACTATAGTAGCTGTAAAGATGCTGGTTCTGGTGGGACACAACTGAGAGTGCCAGTTCAGGACAAATTGCTTAAAGCAGGGCAGTTTCAGCCCAAGGCTGGGGTTTCTATGCGCACAGGGCTGGATTAAGACCTTTAGAAGCCCTAAGCACTGAAAAGATTATCGTGCCCCCCCATATGTAATTCAAAATAAAAACAATACTATACCGTAAAATAAAATTTTATTTTTCGAAATGACACAAAACTTACATGTATGCTGAAATTAAAATAGCGTCTTTCTAGATTTTTCTGATTGCAAAATTCCGGATAAGTTCATCGAAGCTGACTCGACAAAGCATGTCCACTTCCATACACAATAGGGAAAGTGAATCAAGTCTATCCTGACACATTGTTGTTCTCTGAGGATTTTTTATTCTTTTCAGCTGAGAAAGAGAGCATTCTGTGGAGTAGTTAGTCATCATCAATGTTAGAAAAATGTGTAGTGCAATCTCTACATTTGGAAATACACATTGTATTCCATCTTTCAATATTGTGTCATGAAGATCAATGTGACTGAATTTCATTTTTCCTGTTTCATTAAACTTTGCGCGCGTATAACAGTGGAACTGCTGTACTTCTCCACAGAGATTCATGTTCAAGTCAACAGGGTATGAGTCAACTAGCTTTTGGGAACCTTGTAAATATTGTTTGTCAGAGAAGTCCATATCGTTTAGAAAAGAAAATCTACTTGATACTACTTTGGTCCGTAGTGGTCTGCTAATGATTGACAGAGGACTGCACATGTTTTCAAATCCAATTCATTTTCTTGAGAGCTTGACTTGTGCGGTAAAAGTGTTGTAAAATTTCATTCCATGTGGTCAACATGAATACAAACTCTAGTTCTTGCATCTTGTTTGCAATGTTTTCTGCCTCTCGTATAGTTTCTCCCTTTTGTGACATGTCTTCAGCTATACTTTCTAATGCATCCACACTCTTTGAGTAGGACTCCAGAATTGCACTTGTTGCCACTGCATGTACCTCCCAGCGAGTATTAGAAAGAGATTTCAACACATGATCATTGCCCAAATATGTTTTAAGAACTGTCCATCGGTGTGTTCAGGCAGAGAAAAATGTATAAAGTAACTGGACTGTTGAGAAAAAACTTACTGCCACTGGACAACAATCAACAGCACTGCGGCCAACAAGACTGAGAGAGTGTGCAGCACATGGTACGAATATGGCATATTTGTTCTGTTCTAAAAGCTTCTTTTTGTGGACAATATCTTGTTTGTTTGCCATTGGTAAAAGTCCAACATGATTTCTCAAATGGCCGAGTGTGGTGTTGACAGTCATTTGGTCCACGATCTATCCAGTAAACTACATCATCGGTACTGAAATCAACCCACATACCAGGATCTTTTCTCCTATTATTTACAGCATGAGCAGGTTCAGTCTCTGACACATCCACACCTTCTAGAACAATGTCTGTTTTACCATCAGGAGTAGGATGATCAATTACAGTCTGACACATCCACATGTTCTGGAATGGTGTTTGTTTCACCAATAGAAGAAGGGTCAGTCTCTGAAACACCTATAGGTTTTGGAACGATGTCTGTGCTACTGAGAGAAGATGTTGCTTCTGATGGATTCGCTTTGAAAAATGATTGCAGCTTTGGAAGATTTTTGGAAAATGTCACTAGTTTTGTTTTGTTTTTCTTCTGCCAGTTTACGTTTCTGTTCAGTTGGTTACGTTTCATCCTGCCCCTTATCTGAACTTAAAAAAAAAATTACACAACGTACACTATTTTGTGTGTGTGTGTGTGTGTATAATTTAAATAAAAGGAAAAAAACGAATCAAGTGTATATAACTCAGAAGAATATATCAATAATAAAACAAATTTATTGCAATACATGACAGGATCTGATTTCCTCGCATTATTTTGATCTACGTTAGTAGGACGCCCCTCTGGTTTAGGTGGGGATAAGTAATAAAAAGAGGACAGAAAAATGGGGGAAGAGTGTGTAGTGGAGTGTAAGGCAGTTTAACAAAGTTCTGATTTTTCCCATGATGACTACTTTGATACGTGTGGGGTTTTTTGTGTGTGTGTGCCCCCTGCTTTGCTGGTGCCCTAAGCACATGTTTAGTCTGCCTATTGGGTAATCCAGCCCTGTGTGCACACCAAGGCAAACCAAACAAGCAAGACAGAGAGGACTTTAGTTTTACCCCACTAGCTAACCGCAAGTCACACAAGCAATTCCCTTAGACACTCCAGTTTCCCAGTATCACCACAAGTGCCCCTTGTTATGGGGAGAAATGGTCATGAAAACCAATACCCCAGTAAAAGAAAAAAGGTACTCTCGATCCTGAAGGACCAAGCCCCAGACCCAGGTCAATGTACAAGTTAGACCTTACCCATGGCAAGAACAAATCACATTGTTGCCAATCCTTTAGAATCTAAAATCTAAAGGTTTATTCATGAAAGGGAAAAAGATATAGATGAGAGCTAGAATTGGTTAAATGGAATCAGTTACATACAGTAATGGCAAAGTTCTTAGTTCAGGCTTGTAGCAGTGACAGAATAAACTACAGGTTCAAATCAAGTCTCTGGAGTACATCCACAGCTGTGTCGGGGGAGGGATAGCTCAGTGGTTTGAGCATTGGCCTGCTAAACCCATCGTTGTGAATTCAATCCTTGAGGGGGCTATTTAGGGATCTGTAGCAAAAATTGGGGATTGGTCCTGCTTTGAACGGGGGGGGTTGGACTAGATGACCTCCTGAGGTCCCTTCCAATCCTTATATTCTATGATCAGTCCTTTGTGTAGAACTTCTGTTTGTAGCAAAATCCCTCCAGAGGTATGAAGCAGGATTGAAGACAAGATGGAGGCACTGCAGCAGTCTTTTATAATCTCTTGTCATGTGGCCTCTCTATCTCTGTTTCAAAGACAAGCATTTGGGCACATGGCAAGAATAAACCTCAGAGTTCTGTCCACAGGTATGTCCATGCATATCTTGCTGAGTCACAAGGTGTATCTGCCTTCTCTCAATGGGTCAATTGTATAACTGATGGTCCTTAATGGGCCACCAAGCAGGCTAGGCAGAGCTGACACCAACTTGTCTGGGGTGTCACCCAGAAGCACCACATAAGTTTGAAATACAGACAGGATAGATCCAATACTTATAACTTTAAATACAAAAATGATACATGCATACAGATAGCATAATCATAAGCAGCCAACCATAACCTTGTCTTAGACACCTTATTTGACCACCTTATACAAGATTTGGTGCCACTACAGGATTTTGCTTGCAACAATGATCTATATGATCCCAGTTCATATCAATAACGTCACAGTAGCTTAAGCACACCCTTTCTCAGAACTCCATCCTTGTGGGCCCTGCTTGTGTGTTTACAGTTTACCTCTTTGAAGAAATGTAATAGTAAAAGCAAACACACTTAAGGGTTCCAAAAATCAATTATTTTTTACTTGAGCTAGTACAAGAAAATCTATAGAGCTAGGCAAAACAATAAATGCCTGTATGCATTTCCCTACCTCAGTTTTCTCACCTTTCTGGTGGTGTTCTTTAGGCTTAGGTCAGAGTCCTTTAGGGAATGCAGGATTCCCTCTCCTGCATATGGCTTCTTCTCCAAATCAGGGAGTCTCTCCCTCTTCAGAAGCCTGTTTTCTTTTTCCTTGGCAGGTCCTACCTGAAAAAGGACTCAGCTGCTACAAAAGCATGTTCCACTTTTCCCCTCTCCTGCCCTCATGCATAGGCCGCCTCCTTCTCCGCAACATGAGTTAGTTGTGTGTTTGTGCATGCTTGCATGTGTCTTCCCTCTCTTTGCTTCTTTTTCTCCCTAAAATGGGCAATGAGCAAGTTTCCTTTATAACCTCCAGATCCCTTTATCAAGTGACCTTCTGTTCAGCCTCATCAGGTGATTCAAGTCCCTTGCTAGGTGATCTATTGCTTTGTTACTTCCCCACAGAGTTCAGATTTGAAAACCTCCTTTGCCCAGGGCACTAGCCAACTCTTTTTCTAAGGGTGCTCCATCTGAATGGATGTTCAAATTTAAATGACCCTCTATTAGCCCTGTGCCAGGTGATTTCTCATGTCACCTCCTGCAGATTTTATCTCAATATGGAAGCAAAATACGGGAGGGCTATGTCTACACTACAGCTTATGTTAGCATAAGTTATGTTGCACAGGGGTGTGAATAAATCACCCTCCTGAGTGACATAAGTTACACTGACATAGCGCTGTCCTCCCACTGACATAAGTGCTGGTGTGAACTTCTCCCGCTGACATATCTCTCCTGTCAGCTTAACTGTTCCAGCTATCACCCCTTGCAGGGGCTTTCTTCTGTTGTCTTAGGGTATGTCTACACTACCTGCTGGATCGGCGGGCAGCGATCGATCCAGCGGGGGTCGATTTATCACGTCTAGTCGAGACGGCATAAATAGACCCCTAAGCGCTCTCTCGTCGCTCCTGTACTCCACCGCAGTGAGAGGTGCAGGCGGAGTTGACGGGGGAGTGGCAGCAGTTGACTCACCGCAGTGAAGACACCGCGGTGAGTAGGTCTAAGGACGTCAACTTCAGCTACATTATTCACGTAGCTGAAGTTGCGTAACTTAGAACAGTGCAGCTGCACCACTGTAAACTCTCTAGTGTAGCCACGCCCTAGTAAAGCTCTACCTTCAAAATGAAGTTTTGCAGACTGACACTAAGACAGACCCCAATACCAACCAGCATTCACAAGTTGTACATAGATGGATTCCTCAAATCACACACTGATACAACTTTTACAAATTGTACTAAAAAATGAGAGCTAAAACCAATTAATAACTGGAACTGGTTGAAAAAAACAATTTCCCTCCTGTGTGAAATCCTGACACTTCAAAAGTTGGTTTCATCCTGAAACAGAACAAAAAGTTAATCTTAGGATTTGTCAAAACTGAAATATTTTGAAAATATGGAAAAAACTATAGTGATTATGAAAATATTTCATTTTGACCATTTTGAATCTTATATTAATATAACAAAAGCTGAAATAATAGTAAAATGGATTTTAAAAATATTTTTAAATGAAATACTTTCATAATTTCCCATGAAAATTTTGACAATCAGTATGTTCCTACAAAACACTTTTTGATTTTATTGAGTCTGCATTTTCTGACAAATGTTCTGCTGAAAATTTTTTAACCAGTTCTACTAACAACATTTAAATGAAGTGAGCTGTAGCTCACTAAAGCTTATGCTCAAATAAATTTGTTAGTCTCTAAGGTGCCACAAGTACTCCTTTTCTTTTTTAAAAAAATGGTTGTGCACCCAGTTATAGATTTACCAAACCAAAATAGTGTTGGTGACAGACATAAATGGATTGAAAAAAAAAACTACCTATTCCAATTCACCCATTGTCAGCATCACTCATAATCATAGTCTTATTTCCTAGTTGCTCTAAATCATACTAATTTTCACTTTTGGATTGTTCCCATGATCATTCTAACAGGAGTTCCTTCCCCACACCACTTGGCTAGACTCTTAGGAGAGAGGCAACATTTTATGGACGCACTCAAACCAGAGCTGTTTATCCACTCCTTTCCCTGAATTTTGGGGATTTGGATAAAATGGAACCTGTGTCTGAACCACTCATTATTTTAGTTTCACAAACCTAAACTCTGACTGAAGTTTTGCAAAGTCAAAACCACCTATACTGTTTGGCTTTGGCTTATAGCACAGAGCCATTAATCCAGAGACTATGGCTCTTTGTGGGTTCAGCTGAAATAGAATAAAGATCTGAATCAAAACATGGAGGTTTTGCAAATCCAAAACCATCCCGGTTTTGCTGCTCTCAAGGATTCTAGGTCTGTGAGGTGCTGACTGACTTCTGCTGAGAGTAATTCCCAGGATGTAGGATGTAGGATGTTTGTTTGGATGTAGTCCTAGATACTGTAAGTAAAGGAATGTTTTAGTGACTCAGATGAAATCTCACAGGAGTTCTTTCACTCCATTCCAACCCAAGTGACATTTCAGTATAATGACTATTGTTCTGTCCAGAACAGCAAGGAGGCTCTAGATCACTGATTCCTGATGCCAAAGGAAGTACTGTATGGAAATGCTGTGAAGTTGTCTGAAGAAGAACTGGATGAAGGAACAATTTACCCCATTGCAAACTGGACTATTAACCCCGGGAAACTTAAGCAATCTGATCTATGTGAGATTTTAAAAACATTTGTTTTGCCTTTCTAGATTCCAGGCTTTCAGACCCCTCATGTTCTTCCCTCTTAGGCCCATTTTCACCTTTATGGTGTAGGCATTTTATTGACCATGAGAACAGATGGCTCCAGACTGGTCTGAGGTACTAAAGTACTCAAGGAAGACTTCCTCGAGAGAAAAAGACATCTTTTAAAAATTGGAAGTCAAATTCTACTGAGGAAAATCGAAAGGAACATAAATTTGTCAAGTCCAAGTGTGAAAGCATAAATAGTAAAAAAAAAATTTGAAGAGCAATTAGCAAGTGACACAAACGAACAGCAAACTTTTTTTTTCTAAAGCACATCAGAAGAAGGAAGCCTGTCAAACAATCAGTGAGGCCACTAGACCATCAAGGTGCTAAAGGAGCACTCAAGGAAGACAAGGCTGTTGAGGAGAAGCTAAATGAATTCTTTACATCAGTCTTCACTGCAAAGGATGTGAGACAGATTCCCACATCTCCGCTGTTCTTTTTCGGTGACATCTGAGGAACTATCTCAGATTGAGGTATCAAAAGAAGAAGTTTTAGAACAAATTGATGAATTAAACAGTAATAAGTTACCAGGACCAGATAGTATTCACCCAAGAGTTCTGAAGGAACTCAAATATGAAATAGCAGAGTTACTAACTGGTATGTAACCAATCATTAAAATCAGCCCCTGTACCAGATGACTGGAGGATAGCTAATGTGACTCTGTGTGTGTGTGTGTGTGTGTGTTTTTTGTTTTTTCTCTTCTTTAAAAGGCTCCAGAGGTGATCCTGTCAGTTAGAGGTTGGCAAGCCTAACTTCAGTACCAGGCAAATTGGTTGAAACTATAGTAAAGGACAGAATTATCAGACACATAGATGAACATGATTTGTTGGGAAAAGTTGACATGGCTTTTGTAAAGGGAAATCATGCCTCTCCAATCTACTAGAATTCTTTCAGAGGGTTAACAAGCATGTGGACAAGGGTGATCCATTGGGGATAACATGTACTTAGAGTTTCAGAAAGCCTTTGACGAGATCGCTCACCAAAGGCTCTTAAGCAAAGGAAGGGGGTCTAAATTAGCTGTTACCACTCAGGGGAGAGATCTTGGAGTCATTGTGGATAGTTGTCTGAAAACAGCTGCTCAGTGTGCAGTGGCAGTTAAAAAAGTTAATAGAACCATAGGGACCATTAGGAAGGGGAAAGATAACAAGACAGAAAATATCATAATGCAACTATATAAATTCATGGTATGTTCACACCTTGAATACTGGGTGAGTTCTGTTCAGCCCATCTCAAAAAAGATATATTAGAATTGGAACAAGGGGACAGTAAAGGACAACAAAAATGATTAGGGGTGTGGAACAGCTTTCATAGGAGGAGAGATTAAAAAGACTGGGACTGTTCAGCTTATAAAAGAGACAAGTGAGGGAGTATATGGTAGTCTATAAAAGCATTAATGGTGTAGAGAAAGTGAATAAGGAACTGTTATTTGCTCCTTCACATAATATTAAAAACCAGTAGTCACCCAATGAAATTAATAGACAGCAGGTTTAAAACAAACGTAAGGAAGTACTCTTCCACAACCTGTGGAATTTGTTGCCAGGAGATGTTGTGAAGGCCAAAAGAATAACTGGATTCCAAAAAGAGCTGGATATGTTCATGGAGGATAGGTCTATTAGCCACAATGGTCAGGGATACAACCCCATGCTCTAGGTGTCCCTAAGCCTCTGACGTCTAGAAAATGGGATTGGTCAACGGGGGATGGATCATTCGCTAAATTGCCCTGTTCTGTTCACTCCCTCTGAAAGCATCAGGCATTCGCCCCTGTTGGAACACAGAATATTGGGCTAGATAGATCATTGGTCTGAGCCAGTATGGCCATTCTTACATTTTTATGTGAATGGGCTGAAGGATAAAATATACACATGTCTCATTTAATCCAAACTGCTCAGATTTTGTTTGTTTTTTCTAATTTTTTTCTGCTTAAATGCATCATTGGACAATAATAAGTCTTCAAATGAATTGAAAACTGGGCAAAAAATTTTGCACAAACAAGTGATATTAAAAGTACAGCTTCTAGGCCTAGTGTGCTGGCACTGATGAATTTTGTGCCTCATGGAATGATAAATCCATTTTTGTTGAAGGATTACTTCGTAAAAGCGCAGGTTTTTATCTTTATGACATTTTGTTACCACACACTTTTCAAATCAGCATATTCATTTATTTCCTAAATATTATGGAGCTTGTTTTTTTCATTTGGATACATGTGCCCTCATGTATTTAACGGAGGTAGAAATGCATTTAACACAAATGATACAGAGGTTTGTGTGTATTTTAATAGAAACATCCCCAATATAAATTCCTTTAAAAGTACATTGGGAATTCATTGTGTTTTGCAAATGCAGAATTTGGATGCACTACAGTATTTAGAATATGGCAGGCGCTGTTTCCATTCTCAGCTATTCACTTTACTTTATTATTTTGACTTATTGATTTTGAGTGCCTACTAATTCCAGGTGTGACTATGCAGAAATTTTGCACAGACTGAGTACAGTTACCAGATAGCAACTGTGAAAACACAAGACGGGGGTGAGGAGTAATAGGTGCCTAATAAGAAAAAGTCCCACAAAACCAGACTGTCCCTTTAAAAACAGTACATCTGGTCACCCCTAGTGCAGCACATAGCATTCTTATTGTCTTTAAGTTTCTGCTCTTTTCAACACAGATGAGTCAAACAGAACTGGGTGAGTTTTTGTTTTTTTCAGTTCACTTGGGCATCTTTATATATCAGAAGTGAGTAGTTTAGATCTTCAGGGTTCTCTCTAGGCAACAATGCTGGAATTAAGCTAATTGACAGTAGGGGTTGGAGCACATGTCCAGATGGTTAGTGAACTCTGTATAGCTGCACTGACACTGACTCTTAAATATAGAAAAGGGCGAGCTGAGGTTTACACTGATAAAGTTCATCCTGGTTTTATGTCATTTGGGAGAAATTCTGGCTTGTCCCTTGTCCTAGATGTAGGAATCCAGCTTGGAGCAGTTACATTTATCAGTGGCCAATAACTAATGTATCAGGGCTATTCTTGAGTATAGATAAACTCCAGCAGGATGTGGTAGAGTAAGGGGCAGAAATACCTCAATTTGTGTTAAAAGTGTTTATAAAAAAGATAGTTACTAGTGAAAGAAACCTAAGTCCAGAGGAAAGAGTTGCTACTGAGGATTTAACAACCATCTAGACACATCTTCCAACACACTACTGTCAGTTAGCTTAATCCCAACATGATTGCCTATGGAGATCCCTAAAGATATATCAACTACTCATAAATCAAGGCACTCATAATCACTAGTCACTTTTGAAAATTTAGGCCAGAGTGATTGTTCTATAGAAAATTCTAGACCAGCATTGGAATGGCTGGATATCTTTTTGGAATGGGATGATTATTTATCTTTATTTTGCTTTGGCTTTTCAAAATATTTTCCATTTATATATGAATGTCATCTGACCAGGTTTTACACTGGTATAACTTCACTGCTTTCAACACAGTTAATCCTAATTTATGCCTGTGTAAGTGAGAAGAGAATCAGGCCCATCTCTGTGGGGGTGGGGAGGGGTGGGGAAAGGGATTGTGAATATGAGTTTTAAAGGAAATAAACATTTGAGGTTAATCTAAATAACTAATGAAATTTGCTGTTGCTTCTGCTAAATACAGATGTAGGTACATTTATCTGGCTGTTACACAGTATAACTCTTAAAGCCACAAGTTCTAAATGTGGCAGGAAGCTTGGCTCATGTCTCTATTCCCTAAAAGTTTTATTTTGATTTCAGTATCCTTAAGTAGTCATTGATTTTTCTAACCTAATTTCATTCCTGATGTATTTAAGATCAAGCCATCTTTGCCATCCATCTACAAATCACTTTGACTTTACAAGCCAGCTCTGCTACACAGCTACAAATCACTTTGACTTTAGTCAGGAAATTAGAGGCAGGTTTAATTTTTTGGAAAGTAAATGTAATTCTTAAATCACTTACCTCAGCCATCTTTTATGACTCAACTTGTGATTTTGTTTGCTGCATTTCCTGGCTCATGGACTCTGTCAAGGTAATCATACAACATATTGTAGCTGACTCAAATTCTGGCAATCAGATCAATTGTATTCAGGTTTTTCCTTGCAGAGAAAAATGCTTTGATTTATTTAAAAAAATTTCTAGAATAATGCTGTTTCTTTTATCCTTAAAATATGTAAATTCTAGTGTGTGTAAGAAAGAGCCAGGTTGAATACTATTAGAATAATAATGTAGCACCTTCCACCAAAACATCTCAAAGCACTCTACCAACAGAAATAAATTTAGCCTCACCACAACCGTAGGATTTCTCCAGGTAAAATTTTAGAAGCACATCATGGAAGTGACAGGAATCTAAGTGCTATTGAAAGTCAATGGGATTAAGACTCCTATTTCACTTACGTGCTTCTGAAAAAGAGACTTAAGCTCTAAGTCACTTGGGTATTCTTGAAAATTTTACTCAGTTTGACTTGCCCAAGACCACTGAGGAAGTCTGTGGTAGAACAGGGAATAGATTCCCAGTCCAGAGTTTTAATTGCAAGATTTTATACACCCAAGCTGTTTAACAAGATGACCAATGGGTCATTCCAGACCTCTCTTAAAGTGGGTTATACAAAGGACTCATTCCTACAAACAGGATTTCTTCAGACACTTGATCAAAGGAAAAAAAGGGATTTTCTAATTTATTTGATCAGTACTCTTATCAAAACTGTCTCACCTGATGTGGGGTTTCTAGGGATTCATTCATAACCTTTGTGAGGAAAAGTATTTTTATCAGGCTTGATTCTTAATTTCTTCAGACAGATTCTAAAAGGCATCATAGTTGTTTTCATGAAGCTGTCCTGAGGCTAATGGGTCCTATGAAGAAGGGAGTGGCTCCTTAGATCTTTCTGACATTGAAGTATTAGAAGAATGATTCATCATTTTTTATCTTTGATAGACACTCACTGGAAATTCATTGGAATCACAATTTGGTGAAATTATTTGCATGGAATCATATGATAATATATAGTAACATACGTGAATTTCAGATTCTTCATTCAGTCTTAACATTTAATGTTTACATCAACTTTAGGATTGCCCTAGATACTTTCCTTCTCAATCTTTTCATACTTTATATTTCATATTTGGACTATTCTCAAGTTTACATCATTCAGGGAATTAGACCGATCAGAGGGCCACATTTTCAGAGGTATTTAGGCATGTAGATTTCAATGTGAGTTTAGGCACCAAAACTGCATAGGTGCTTTTGAGAATCCACCTAGGTGGCTAACTGCATCATTGGGGCCCTAAATAACTTTGAAAATCTAGCCTAATATTCCTACAGTCCAATAGACCGATTCAGTTTCCCTTACTTGCATTAAGTGGTACCTTACTCTACAGATTGCTCCCCTGAAACCAAGTGGGATATAGGGCTTTGCCAACAAATTCAGTATAGGATCAGACCATAGCTACAGAATAAAGCACTACTCAACAGAAGTAAGGCTGGCAGAATCTGGCCCTAGGATTGTTTTAGAACTGTGCAGAAAAATAAAAAGGAGACAACGATTGTATTTTAATCTGCATGTTAATGGAAAAGAAATATCCAAGTTAGGGATTTCTGGATTAGTCTGACACATTAAGGGTCAAAAAAGACATTTGTTGAAAAAACTGAAGTTCATTGAACAAACTGCAGAACCCCTGGAATACGTGCATATCAACACCAGGTATTATATGGTAACTTCTCAGTGTGATGTAAATCAGCTGTGGCAGGGCAATTTTTTTCCTTCAGGCTGTTGTCCTTTCAATATTTTTGTTGAGCCATCAAATATTCTCTTGCACCTGTTTCACAAGATTATTACAAAGTGGGTATTTCCTGCTTATGCATATATTTTAACTGTAGATTCTTTATCAATTGATCTGAAGACATCTCCAGCAGATATTTACAGAAATGACTCAGTTTTACTGTATATTTGACAAATTTCTTGTAATGTATCATTTATTGCGGAAGGAGAACTCATCTAATATAAGAAGAGAGCCAATGCATTTTAAAGTGTGCATTGCTGCCAAAAACCTCATGCGTATGGACTGATTCTGTGTTTGATGGTGTGCAATGAGAATACCAGATGTCAACTAATCTTTCTATACACAAGTTTCAAAAACACAAATTTATAGATAAGAAGTTACCCATTTTCTCCATGAGCTGCTGGAATGAAAACAGAGAACTATTGAGTGACAACATATAATAACACCCGCACAAATGTAAGGCTAAATGGGCAGAGATACTGTAGGTGAAGCAGTTCTGTAAAAACCAGTCTTTTCTCTATGCCTGATGGAAAATCTTAGGGAAACTGAGAAGTATGTTAAACGCATCAAGTGCAGATTTAAAATGTTATAAAGCATTACAGACAAAGAGACAAAGAATTATGTACAATACCTCAAGATTTACAAAGGGGAAACATTTAAATTTTAAGCAAGTTATAGCAGTTGTCCTAAATCATTTGGATTTACACCAAAAAGGTTAAAGATTTTAAATATTTAGCAAGATGTACCTTTTTAACCTTCACTCCTCTTGGGAGGCAATCTAAACTCTGCCCAAATCATTAAATGAATCCTCAGTGACCTCTGTACAATCAAAATTTTATTTCTTTAGCATGCAAATGATATTATTAATGTTTTGAAGATATACAGCACAAAAAATCATCCACCTTTCTAAATTCTGGGTTGAGATCTTTAACTTAGTTACTTTTATATTGCATGTGTATATGTTAATTTAAAAGTTAGCATTACAATTAGATTGCAAAGACAAGCTTTCTTTGAAGGATAAAAAGATTAGTCTTTTCCAGAAAGCGCATGTGCCCATATTGTGAACACACAGTGCAAGAAAAAGCATATTACTATGAAAGTGTATCTTTTTGCACTAACTCAGTAATGGATTGTGAGACTCCATCTTTTCTGTAATTCCACTGGGTCAGATATTGAGAGGTACTGAACACCGTTGCTAAGCATTGAAGAAGAGAACACTTGAAGCTCTCACTGACACTAGTGCTTATCATGTTAGGATATGGTCTATTGTGTGTTGTCAAAGAATGGTATTTAGCATAGTTAACCAGACTTCATCTCCAGCAAAGCACCTGACTCACTTTTCAATGCCAGCAGACTTGTGAGGAATCCTGGAAGACTTTGTGTTGTCTATGCTGCAGTATTTCTGGGGAAACCACACACTACCTCTAAGCCCTTTTCCAGCAAGCGCTTATGAGAGTGCTTAACTTTGACTCAGTCAGACCATTCATGTGTATCAAATACTGTACAACTGTCAAACATGTTTGCAGGATTAGGATCTTAGTTTTGCATGGAGTGATTGCATGTTAATTTGTTGCCCATTCTTGATAGCTCCCAACTATGGATGCATGCACACTGCTGAGAAGTAGGGGAGCTTACTGTTAACTCAACTTGTTTGGCATCACTGTGGCTTTATGTGGTTCTTTTAATGCCTGTCTCATCTTTGTCTTAGAAACAGTCCCAAACACCCAACTCCTCCAGACTCTGGGACACTTTGGATTTGAATCCAGGTCAAATCTTTGTGATTGGCTTCTGTCTGTATAATGAGCAAAACAAAGGGCCTGATGTGGCCCCCCATTAAGGTCAAGATAAAGACTTCCATTGACTTTAATAGGCGTAGGATGGGACTTTAAATTCCCAGATGTGAATACCTCACCACTTTAGGGAAATTTGGGTTGGGAACAGAATCAGAAACCTCTTCTTTATAAGGCTGCACAGTTCTTTTTCTAGTTCACCTTTCCTTTAAACATATGCGCTTACATTGGCTATGAAAAAATATACTAGAGCATTGACAAAAATAAATCAGACCCTTCCTGCAACAAATATTTGATATAGTTGATCATAGTTCTCAGTAAAATGAAACAATAACATATTTAACATCTAATAAACTCTTAACAATATTTCCGAGAATGAAGTTGCCCAGTTACCAAATGTATGCTGATATTACTGAAATGTTGTTTAAAATCATTGTTCCTGTAGTGGCACAAAGGGAATAGAAAGTCCCTTACCTCCCCAGCAAAAGGGGTGAATTGAGGATTCTTCAGAGAAGAAGCATGGCTGGAAAGTGGTGCATTCTGGCGATTCCAAACTGATGTACTTTCCTTTTGGGACCATAGATAGCTGGTCCAGTCTCATGCAGGTCAGTCAGAGGGTGTGATTGGCTCCCTGATGGTTGACTCTTGTTTCCATGCTGAGCTGATCTCCTCACACAAGAGAGTATTTGGCAAATAAGTCATGTGCACAATAAGATTTATTTTATTTTTAAGGATGATTTATGATGATTCACAGATGCTTGGGAATGGTTTTAACTATCTATCATTTACAACCATAGAAATCCTTTGAGAAACTCTTCACTTTCACGTCTGTTCACAGCTTATTTCCATCTTACCTATCTGCTCCTGTTCAGGGTCAACTCCTGCCTCCAATCAATTCATGATGCCAGCCTCCACTGCGTAGTTAAAATTCAAACAAGCACCTTTGTGCTTTCTCCCCTGCTGGCCCTCATGCTTGGGTGATACTTTCTGTAAACCCACTTCACTGTTCTCCTTCAAATCCCTCCTTAAGACTATTCTTTGCTGTGATGCCTACAAAAACTTGACAACAGTTAGGCTGCTGGTGTGTGAGACCACAGCCTATCATGCTTATCAATATAGTCTCCTTGTTCATGGTACTCTTCCACTGATCTGTCTACATCCATCTGTTGTGTCTTGTCTTAAACTTGCATTGCAAGCATGGGGTAGAGATTATCTTCTTATTCTGTGGTTTGCAGAGTGCCTAATATAGTGGGGTCTTGGTCCAGGACTGGGGCTCCTAGGCTCTATGATGATACATATAATAAATAATGTACTGTACTGCTGTCACAAATATAAAGGGAAGGGTAAACACCTTTAAAATTCCTCCTGGCCGGAGGAAAAACCCTTTCACCTGTAAAGGGTTAAGAAGCTAGGATAACCTCGCTGGCACCTGACCAAAATGACCAATGAGGAGACAAGATACTTTCAAAGCTGGAGGGGGGAGAAACAAAGGTTCCCTCTGTCTGTGTGATGCTTTTGCCAGGTACAGAAAAGGAATGGAGTCTTAGAACTTAGTAAGTAATCTAGCTAGATATGCATTAGATTCTGTTTTGTTTAAATGGCTGATAAAATAAGCTGTGCTGAATGGAATGTATATTCCTGTTTTTGTGTCTTTTTGTAACTTAAGGTTTTGCCTAGAGGGATTCTCTATGTTTTGAATCTGATTACCCTGTAAGGTATTTACCATCCTGCTTTTACAGAGGTGATTCTTTTACTTTTTCTTCAATTAAAATTCTTCTTTTAAGAGCCTGATTGCTTTTTCATTGTTCTTAAGATCCAAGGGTTTGGATCTGTGTTCACCTATGCAAATTGGTGAGGATTTTTATCAAGCCTTCCCCAGGAAAGGGGATGTAGGGTCTGGGAGGATTTTGGGGGGAAAGACGTTTCCAAGTGGGCTCTTTCCCTGTTATATATTTGTTAGACGCTTGGTGGTGGCAGCAATAAAGTCCAAGAACAAAAGGTAAAATAGTTTGTACCTTGGGGAAGTTTTAACCTAAGCTGGTAAAAATAAGTGTAGGGGTTTTTTCATGCAGGTCCCCACATCTGTACCCTAGAGTTCAGAGTGGGGAAGCAACCTTGACAACTGCAATTGATAGAAATGCCACAACTCTTAGCAAATTCCTTAAAACCTTTACAGTTGTTATGCAAGACAAAATCTGACTTCAGATGTGCATGCACAATTGACTTCAGGGATGGATATCTGAGGGTGGAACCTGTCTCTATTTTGGGTGTGTCACATATTCACACCTCTGAAAAATGCAATGTCTCCGTTCTGATATATATGTAATAGGCGCCAAGAAAGGGAAAAGATTACTTCTGGAAAGTAGGCTTTTTCTTGTTAATGAAAATGGTTGGTTCAAATTGCATGACTGGTCTACTGAGGAATTACAAAGCACAGATTCAGTCACTTTGTCTTTTTAAGACAGCTTGCCATTACTAATAGACACAGATCAATGAAAGCTACAGAAAAATTGCAACTACTTTACTTATTGAATATAGTGAGGTTTTTTATTTAATCTGGTCCATTGCAAAAAGAAGTAAACTTTAATTACCCTTTTCATGGTTTTGAAAGAAATTAAAAATACAATATATATATATGACATGCTAGAGTACCATTGCCATGACGTGCTAATAAACTAGTAATCTGAAAACTTTTTAACATATTGGAAACAGGTAAAGAGAGTGCGATTTAGATTAGAGATTGGCCTAAAGCAAAACTTAATATGCAAACTTGGGTTCAGCTCTTAACTTTGAAGCTGGCCCATCTCCAATGGCTGGAGATGGGACACTAGGTGGAGAAGGCTCTGAGTTACTACAGTGAATTTTTTCCCAGGTGTCTTGCTGGTGTGTCTTGTGAACATGCTCCAGATCTAACTGCCATATTTGGAGTCAGGAAGGAATTTCCCCCCAGGTTAGACCGGCGGAGACCCCTGGACTGTTTTTGCCCCCCCCATGCAGCATGGGGTCACTTCTTTGTTTGAACTAGAGCACATGATGAATCCTTTGTAACTTTAAGTCTTCAAATCATGATTTGAGGACTTCAATTACTCAGCCAGAGGTTATGGGTCTATTACAGGAGTAATAGAGCTTCTGTGGCCTGTGATGTGGAGGAAGTAAGATGAGCTGATCATGCTGGTCCCTTCTGGCCCTAAAATCTATATCAAAGCTATGTCCCCAACTTGGAGTGGAAAGGGAGTATTTTGAAATCCAAGTGCATATGTTCTAGTGTCGGCCTTCTCTAATGGAGATTTGCATACTATTTTTTTTTTAAACATAGCATGGTTTCCTTTAAGCGGCATTTAACTATTCAGTTTTCAGTTGTCCTTGTCAGGTTCCATTGGTCTCAAACCTAGGTCCACCACACTCCACCTTACAGACAGCAGAAGCCCAAGGTACAAGCTCCCCACCATGTGCACTCTGACCAGGAGAGCTCCAAGCCTCCTGATTGAGCCACAGCCCCTATTTAAACTAGACGGTCATGACCTATTGGCCTCAAACCTAGATCTACAGGTTTCATAGGAGCAGCCACACTTCATCCCTCTACTTAGCAGCTTGCTGCTAACTACTAACCCATGAAGCCCAACCCCATTTTGAGGCTCTTATTGGTGACATCTTATTGGTGGAGTCCCAGAGCAGCTGACTGACCTGCTGGCCCTGCTTAAGCCAGCAACAGGAGCAGGAAGCTGTCTGTACAAGTGGGCTTCACTCTGCTATGGATGGCTGGTCTGGTGTTGACCTTTTCCTGTCTTCTTTATTGGCCTGACTCTTGATCCCTATCCCCTGGTTCCTCTCTGGATTCTGGTGTTCTAACCCAGCCTGATTCCTGGTACCTGGCCCTTGGAGCCTTGGGCTGTGCCTGATGCTAACCCATAAGCCAGGCTGCCCACACCCTGCCCCTGACCACCAGTGAGTATGAACTTAACATTAACAATTTGTGAAAGTTATCCTACAAACTACCAAATCAAATCCTTGAGGGCTTTGTTCAGTGTAAACTGGTCTCTGGCTACAGATGAGCCAACAACTGTTAAAAGGAGGTGTGAGAATAGCCAGTACCCCATGTACATGAACATATGTGGCCTCATCAACTCCCCCACAATGAACCCTTCCAGCTCTCCTTTCTTCAACCAAGTTCCCCTTTGCTTTCCCAATTACAGGTCCTTGTCACAGATCTTCAGGTCATTTTTCTCCCTGCTTTCTAGGTCTCATGAATTTCCCTACCATCACAGGTCTCCTCTGCTTGCCCTCCCTCTTGCAAGTCTCCTCTGCCTCTTCTCCTTGCTGGTCTTCTTTCACTGTTGCTCCAATGCTTTGCACACTTGCTTAGCTTCTGCTTCAACCTATTTCCCCTGCCCCTTTCTCAAACTCCTTTTAGAATCATAGAATCATAGAATATCGGGGTTGGAAGGGACCTCAGGAGGTCATCTAGTTCAACCCCCTGCTCAAAGCAGGACCAATCCTCAACTAAATCATCCCAGCCAGGGCTTTGTCAAGCCTGACCTTAAAAATATCTAAGGAAGGAGATTCGACCACCTCCCTAGGTAACGCATTCCAGTGCTTCACCACCCTCCTAGTGAAAACGTTTTTCCTAATATCCAACCTAAACCTCCCCCACTGCAACTTGAGACCATTACTCCTTGTTCCGTCATCAGCTACTACTGAGAACAGTCTAGATCCATCCTCTTTGGAACCCCCTTTCAGGTAGTTGAAAGCAGCTATCAAATCCCCCCTCATTCTTCTCTTCCGCAGACTAAACAATCCCAGTTCCCTCAGCCTCTCCTCATAAGTCATGTGTTCCAGTCCCCTAATCATTTTTGTTGCCCTCCGCTGGACGTTTTCCAATTTTTCCAGATCGTTCTTGTAGTGTGGGGCCCAAAACTGGACACAGTACTCCAGATGAGGCCTCACCAATGTCAAATAGAGGGGAACGATCACGTCCATCGATCTGCTGGCAATGCCCCTACCTATACATCCCAAAATGCCATTGGCCTTCTTGGCAACAAGGGCACACTGTTGACTCATATCCAGCTTCTTGTCCACTGTAACCCCTGGGTCCTTTTCTGCAGAACTGCTGCCGAGTCATTCGGTCCCTAGTCTGTAGCGGTGCATGGGATTCTTCCGTCCTAAGTGCAGGACTCTGCACTTGTCCTGTTGAACCTCATCCGATTTCTTTTGGCCCAATCCTCTAATTTATCTAGGTCCCTCTGTATCCTATCCCTACCCTCCAGCGTATCTACCTCTCCTCCCAGTTTAGTGTCATCTGCAGACTTGCTGAGGGTGCAATCCACACCATCCTCCAGATCATTTATGAAGATATTGAACAAAACCGGCCCCAGGACTGACCCTTGGGGCACTCCACTTGATACCGACTGCCAACTAGACCTGGAGCCATTGATCACTACCTGTTGAGCCCGACAATCTATCTTCTATCAACCTTTCTATCAACTTTCTAGCAACCTTATAGTCCATTCATCCAGCCTATAGTTCTTTAACTTGCTGGCAAGAATACTTGTGGGAGCCCGTGTCAAAAGCTTTGCTAAAGTCAAGGAACAACACGTCCACCACTTTCCCCTCATCCACAGAGCCAGTTATCTCGTCATAGAAGGCAATTAGATTAGTCAGGCATGACTTGCCCTTGGTGAATCCATGCTGACTGTTCCTGATCACTTTCCTCTCCTCTAAGTGCTTCAGAATTGATTCCTTGAGGACCTGCTCCATGATTTTTCCAAGGACTGAGGTGAGGCTGACTGGCCTGTAGTTCCCAGGATCCTCCTTCTTCCCTTTTTTAAAGATGGGCACTACATTAGCCTTTTTCCAGTCATCCGGGACTTCCCTGGATCACCATGAGTTTTCAAAGATAATGGCCAATGGCTCTGCAATCACATCCTCCAACTCCTTTAGCACTCTCGGATGCAGCGCATTCGGCCCCGTGGACTTGTGCTCGTCCAGCTTTTCTAAATAGTCCCGAACCACTTCTTTCTCCACAGAGGGCTGGTCACCTCCTCCCCATGCTGTGCTGCCCAGTGAAGTAGTCTGGGAGCTGATCTTGTTCGTGAAGACAGAGGCAAAAAAAGCATTGAGTACATTAGCTTTTTCCACATCCTCTGTCACTAGGTTGCCTCCCTCATTCAGTAAGGGGCCCACACTTTCCTTGACTTTCTTCTTGTTGCTAACATACCTGAAGAAACCCTTCTTGTTACTCTTAACATCTCTTGCTAGCTTCAACTCCAGGTGTGATTTGGCCTTCCTGATTTCACTCCTGCATGCCCGAGCAATATTTTTATACTCTTCCCTGGTCATTTGTCCAATCTTCCACTTCTTGTGAGCTTCTTTTTTGTGTTCAAGATCAGCAAGGATTTCACTGTTAAGCCAAGCTGGTCGCCTGCCATATTTACTGTTCTTTCTACACATCGGGATGGTTTGTCCCTGTAACCTCAATAAGGATTCTTTAATATACAGCCAGCTCTCCTGGACTCCTTTCCCCCTCATGTTATTCTCCCAGGGGATCCTGCCCATCAGTTCCCTGAGGGAGTCAAAGTCTGCTTTTCTGAAGTCCAGGGTCGGTATTCTGCTGCTCTCCTTTCTTCCCTGTGTCAGGATCCTGAACTCGACCATCTCATGGTCACTGCCTCCCAGATTCCCATCCACTTTAGCTTCCCCTACTAATTCTTCCCGGTTTGTGAGCAGCAGGTCAAGAAGAGCTCTGCCCCTAGTTGGTTCCTCCAGCACTTGCACCAGGAAATTGTCCCCTACCCTTTCAAAAATCTTCCTGGATTGTCTGTGCACCGCTGTATTGCTCTCCTAGCAGATATCAGGGTGATTGAAGTCTCCCATGAGAACCAGGGCCTGTGATCTAGTAACTTCTGTGAGTTGCCGGAAGAAAGCCTCGTCCACCTCATCCCCCTGGTCCGGTGGTCTATAGCAGACTCCTACCACGATATCACCCTTGTTGCTCACACTTCTAAACTTAATCCAGAGACACTCAGGTTTTTCTGCAGTTTCATACTTGAGCTCTGAGCAGTCATACTGCTCCCTTACATACAGTGCAACTCCCCCACCTTTTCCGCCCTGCTTGTCCTTCCTGAACAGTTTATATCCATCCATGACTGTACTCCAGTCTTGTGAGTTATCCCACCAAGTCTCTTCTTCTTCCTCTTCCTCCTTTGCCTTCTGCTTCACATGCTGTCCTCCAGTTTGTATGAGAAAATAAGTGGTGGGTTTCTGGCCTATCCACAAGATCCTCTGAAGTGGTGCTGTATGGTAGCTGCTGAAGTTTAGCATTTCTTAACTGTGTACAGTGGAGGGTATTTCCTTTCCTACCCATTTGAGTGGTATGGAGAGAGATCTCAGAAAGGAATGTGGCTGCTGCTTCAGATTTTATGAATTTACAGAGGACAAGAGAAGTGGGATAAAGGATTAGCTAGATCATGAGAAAAAGAGAGAGAAAGGAATTGTCAGGAAGGTATTGAGACACATGATCTGCCTTGTACAGGTATAAAATAGAAGACAATGAAGAAACTTATCAAGCAGCTGTTGAAATAGTATTATAGATGGTGAATCTCAGGGTGGATAAGAAAGGCAAATACCAAATGCTCCTCCTTACAGTATCTTCAACCAAAATGTAAATACAGATTTATCACAAGACTAATCATATAGAAAAAAATGTTCAGAGGTGGAATACAACATATTTAGCATGATTCTGTATACTAGGGGGCTAGGCTGTGAGGTGAATCCTCCCACACTGGAAAACCCATTCTGCTTTCTCTCTCATGGAGATTTTATATTTGTTGTTTCTTGCTTTCTTTATTCTAAAATAAGTCACTTAGCCTGAAGTATCTATTTTTTTTCTTGTCTATTGAAAATATTGCACCACAATACCTGCAGTCATATGTGAGTGGCATGCTCATGATTGTCCTTTTGTGATATTTGTTCCATTTGTTTTGTTTTTTTTCCTCTTCACTATTTAATTTTTATTTTCTCTGTATAGGTCATGACACATCATCATCAATTTTTTTTTACTTGGTAAAACAATAGCAATAAGAAATTTCCAGCCTACATAACTACATATTTTCATTTCTTCCATAAGCATTATTGGGGAGATCTTCAAAGGCACAAATGGTTGTTACATGCCCATTGAAATTCAGCTCGCGTTAGGCACCTAACTACCATTTGTTTCTTTGAAAAGCTCCCCTGATGTAACATCTGAGATGGTCATGCATCCCAGAGAGTTCATTTGTTTTGAATGCAAACCCAGCCCTTGTCTTTGAGGGCCTGTTGTATTCCTGGTGCTCCACCAACAGAGCTGTGGGCATCACCAGCAGAAAGCAGACCTGGAGTGGGGACACTGTGGTGCTCTGTCAGGGACCTTGAATCAAGCTTGCACAACCTTGGAAGTGGGGATGGGAGGCTGAAGGAATGCAGGGATGTGGAGGTATAAGGCATGGAAGGAGGTGAAGGACATCTCTCAGAAAGCTGACAGTGCTCCAGCCAGAATTTATAGCTTCTCCTCACCTTGTATAGTTCCACCTACCCTCGTAAGCAACTTCAAAGCCTACCAGTGCTATCAATCATTATAATAAAATTAATAAGAATTAATTCATAGAATTACAATTTGTATTTCTTACATAGGCCAAATACTTCTGTCTGTATTCTATATTTTCAGACTTTTTTTTTAATGTAGGAAAGATCCAGTCACAGTGCATTGTTTCTTTACTGTTGTTGATGGCCCTGCTGTTTTCATTCAGTTTGTTTAGTGTTTTCCATGTGTTCTACGATTGTCTGCCTTTGAATGTAATCTACAACCTTACTGCATCCATACAGAATAGCACATTACCATCAACTTGAAATTTGTCCTTACCAAACTCAAATCACCTTTAGAGGGTGATTTTTTAAATACAGTTTTTTGGCATCTTTTCCTAAATTTAATTACGTCTGGAGGCTGAAGTGAAATTTGAGGTGCATTAAAACACAAACCCCATATGCTGTTGAATAACCTCTACACACTAAAGCAGTTTATTGGAGTATGATTAGCTGTGTAAACTTAAAATGCATTCAAAAACCAACCACAAGAGGGGAAAGTTGTGTGCATTGAATAAATGATACTGGTACTTTCAGTAAAATTTAGTTAATGTTTTTATTTTTTCACAAAATGTAAACACTAAAAATTCTCGGTAAAAATGCAAATTCTGCATTTTTCTGAGGCAAACAGATTGCTAGGATCCCTGGTGATCTATGTGAGATGATTTGATGGTCTCAGCTCAGTGTCTAGTGGGCAGATGTTCCTCTCACAAGAGCTATCATCTCAATTGGCACCCTTGTTGGCAGAGAGGCCATGGATTGAGTAGACCTGGGGACTGAACTACATCTTACTCTCCAGAACAACAGTGTGGTGGTCCCTCTAAAACAAAATTGGGGCACACTGGCAGGGTGTTTGCATAGTCAGTGCCCCTGCTGAACTCTTGTGTGGTTTAAATGGAGGAATTCAGTTACCAGGACTGTCAAACCAGGACCATCGGTATTAAAACCAATAGAAACAAAACATAATCCTTGGCTGAGTGCTCTCTTGTGACTACTGCATGACATGGTGCCTGACAAATAATTCTCCTTAAAGTAATTGTTCAATGGGAAAAGATAGCACAAGGGAGTCCTAGAGCTACCGTTACTAGAACAGATGAGAAGGGGAATTTCTATTAATTTCAATAGAGCTAATACACAGGCAGGGTATTTAGCATGATTTTAAAATTGAAAGTGGTGAATCTGTTAAATATAATAGCCTTATAAATTCCAACATTATTCCATGTCTGAAAAGTAAACAAAGGGAAAATGAAATGATCTGAAAAGAATGGCAGTGTCTGTCAAATAAATAAGTGGAACCAACTTTTCTCTGTGTTAATGTCAATTTTAATTTTAACTCTCTCTAAAGAGATACAAGATAGTAATTTTATAAAGAAAAGGCTTCAATTAAGAAAACAACCTGATCTGGTGAGGAGCATTTTGAGCTATAAAAGCAAGATATCTCCACAGGAAAGAACTCATTCATTAAAACATTGCCATCACCAAGGTTTATTGAAGTTCACAGAACCCAAAAAGACACAGCTCTAGAGTTTATACCCACTCCTCAAGCATTTGAAGAAATCATCCTTCCACTTCATGCCTTACCCTTTTATCAGCCGTACTATGACCCAGATTTTAAAGATAGTTAGGTCGAAAATCTCATTTCTGAAATGAGATTTAGGCTTCTAAATCAGCAATGCCTAAATACCTTCAAAAATCCGGGCTATATGCTTACATGGTAACACACTATAGAATATCTTGCTATGTAGTATTGCTTACAGAGGCCCAGGATGCTCCTCTCTTACACTTATGAGCAGCTACTCACAGGTATAATCCTGCTGAAAGCAATGGCAGTAAATTTGTGCACAACCTGGCCTATAATCTTATGATTTTAATGGCTATTGGAGATTATATCAAAATAGGTCAAGGTCATGATTTTCTTTCTTCGATAGAGTACTGTAAATCTTAATAGTATCATCCTAACATCTGAAAGGACTTTACACTTGATTCATTAAATCAAAGAAATCTCACAACACCTCTGTTAGTACATAAGTATTGTTAACATCATTTTACAGGCAGAGAAATGGGGAAGTACCTACATTTTAACCAAATTATGGAGATTTTTAGCCTGTTTTAATTTGAAATTTTAAGTTGGTGAAATAGAGTAAGTGCAAAATGTTGCTCAAACCTGTGTCTCGGCAAACTAAGCTCTCAGTTTTAATATATTTGGGCATTAAAACTACCAAATATTTTTTTCCCTTGACACAGTAACCTGCATAGAAAGAACCACAATAATTACTTTTACAAGTATCGATTTCAACACTTACATGGGAGCACTTATTAACTGTACCCTCCAATCATTCATTCTATTCTGAATATCTATTACTCAAGAGGGCCAAATCTAGAAGTCTTGAACTCAATATTTATGCAGTCCCACTGGCCTCAGTAGCACATTCACCTGAGTTATACCTAAGTAAGCCCTTCAGAATCTGGACCCTAGTGGAAATATGAGAGCTGAATTTAAAAAGAATTGCCCTGAGTACACAGAAATATAGCATATAAGGGGTGAAGAAGAGAATTCCCTGGATCTTAGGTTTTAAATTATTAATTCCTATCTGAATTTGTTATCTTCTACCTTCCCTTAAAAACTTTTCACTTAAATATTTTGAAAGAAATTGCTCTCATTTATACTGGCTTGGTGTCAATCAGACTCATACTATCCTTCCACATAGGATGGAGGTCGATGGCTTCCCTTTAGCATGGTCAATGGAATCCATTTACTTTTCTGATGACTGTTCAGTATCCATATACTATACAGCCATACATATACTATACAACCAGGCCGGTGACTGACATTGCTAAGGGTGGCCAATGCAAAAGTCCAGGGACAATGTTTCCTTTTTGTGAATCAAAATTAGATTCAGCAAATTTTCTTAGTGCTTAATTTACAAAGCCAGAACTATTACAGCCAGCTTATATGGAGCCAGCATTTTGACTGCATAGATAACTAAACTACCTGAAGATAGGTTAAGTCATTGATAAACATTATTGAGCCATATGGTAGTGCTTTCAGTTCTTCACATAGTATTTCACTTTTTTTTTGTTTTTTCTTTCAAAAATGGTACTCGGTATTTCATCCAAAGTAGGGCATTTGTGTTTAACCCACAAATACAGGGATAGTCCATCCAAATCAAATGATCTCACACATTACCTATTCATTATTATTATTCGTTGGTATTACAGTAGTAAATACAAGCCTTAGTTGTAGCCTAAATTGAACTTATATAGGTACTTTTTTTCTTTTAAGCATAAAAAAATGATGTTAGAAACATTTCATAAGGGGCAAGAGGACACAGAATTGTGGAAGACATATAAAATGCATTTTGCAGTATTGTCATGATTTCATTGTAACTCTAGTAATTTGGGGTTGGGGGGGGGTTGAGCTTTTTCTATCTGTGTCATGAAAGGCTGCAACTCATGAATTTTCTCTTATTCAAAATGGTCATCATCTCATATTCTTGTCAATGGGGCTGAAGTCAGTAAGATGGCTATCATTTCCATATAGGATATCTGTGTGTGGAAGTGAGACTGCCCTTAAGTTCACTGCCATCTCCCACTCTTCTCAATGGGATTCTAGCCCTGCTCACAGGCAAAATGGCTGCCACTCTGAGTCAGGTGTCTTGACAGGACACCGAGATTGTGAGGAGCAGCAGACACTGTGAAAGGTGTATGAGGGAAACAGGGCATTGGGGGGAATAGGAGGCAGATTTAAGGGTTATAGGGGGATGTGGGTATAGGACAGAGGCTGAGGGAATGCAGAGGATAGTGATGGGGTAGGAGATGGAGGGATCGGATGTCAGGTCCCTCAGGCTAGGGGGTAGTGGTGGGAAAGGCAGTCTCTGAGTAGCTGGGGAAGCTAATGTTGCATTATTGCCAACTTGAAAACTCATCACGAGTCACAGGATTTTGGAGTCTGCAAGTGGAGCTATTGCAATGATGCGAGAAGCAGCCCCGATCTTCTGATTTTTTTTTTCAGGGCTGGGCACATGGCCAAACACTGTAGAAGAGCCTTGGAGTGAAAGACACAGATCAGCCCTTCCCCTGAGCCCTGTCTTCAGGTATGGCTCTGCAGTAGAGGGAGCATCTGGGGGCAATGGGAGGCGGGGGATAGGGGAGTTGGGGAAGTGGTGCAGCTGGGACTTGAGTGGAGGAGTTGTTAGGGAAGGGTCTACCCACCTGGATCCAAGGGTAGTATTGGGGTCACACTGCCTTGGGAAGGTGGGATGCGTTGCTGCTGGAACCTAGGCAGGGAAGTCCTAGAGCAGCAGGAGGCAGAGAAGTGTTGCTGCTGGGTCAAAACAGTAATAGGAAATGAACAGCAGTTCCCTTATCTTAAGGGAGAGGAGAGGGTAAGTGGAGTCTCCATCTGAGCAGGCAGGGAGAGGCATGCATTTTTGTGTGCATTAAAGGTTGATTTTTTTTTTCAGTCTGATCTGATATTCTGACAGAGGAGAGTTACAAAGTCAATGGCAGACTAAAAACCCTGATTTGGTTTTTAAATCTCAAGATGTGTTTGGCCAGTCTCATTATTTTTGATCTCTTGAGGTTAGCAATACTGATTTTTGTCACTATGCCGCCCGTCTTCTCTATTTTTCAGGTAGCACATTTCCACTCTTCTAAGAAAGCTGCTCTTGTAAGTTTGCACATTTCCAGTTTAATCATGCCTTTATTTCAGAGCAGTACAAATTAAGGCTGGATAGACTGCTTTCATTTTGAATTGCCTAGATTTGTTGGTTTCTCAGGCTGCAACAGCATTCACATTCGGCAGCATGGCCCCAATACTATCATTGGATCTCGGTTGGCACATCCTTGTGCTTGTATGCAGCCCATTGGCTTTGGGTGGGGCTCTTGAGAGTGCAAAGTGTACATCTAATTGTATGACGGGATCCAATTAATGTTTACCCACACTTCAATGGACCCATAACTGAGCAGGGGGAGCCCCTTCTGTGGTTGTCAGGCCCATATAGCTCCAGCCCTCCAAACTCAGGAAAGAAATAAACTGCGGGGATGAGTTAGTTCAGCTGCTGATGGGATGAGACCAGATTTTGTGGGTCAAAGCCGCTGCATGTGTAATGCCGACAGACCCCCATTGGCAGAGGCGGGATCGAATCTGGGTCCTCTAGAGTTTAATACGTGAGCCTCTACCGCATGAGCTATAAGCCAACTCGCTCTTAGCGAAGGTTGTAGAGCAGACTCCTTAAACTCTCTCTAAGTGGTCTTGGTGCCACTAGATGGGACAGAACACCTCACCCAAGAGGTGTGTGTTACATATGAACAGCTTTGCTGTGCAAAATCAGTGGCCGACTGGAGGCTGGCTGTAAGGTCAGCCCAAATGTACATCACTATAAATCACTGAATAGGTGACTGGCACACAAAAGCTACTATACGTATTCTTCAAGAAAACAAATATTACTTATGCCAATAGCAGGAATTTATTGCTATGTCCAGAGAAATTAGTATAAAATACTGTAGGAATCCATTTTTTGGCCTGGACTGGTGGAATCCTTTTAAAAATGTACATCACTCTGTTTCATCTTCCCCAGGGTATGATTCAAAGCCGAGAAAAATATCATTTATCTCCTTATTTTGTTTAAACATTGACACTTTACATTTCATCTCTAACAAATACACGTGACACCATCCTAGCTGAAATGTTTGTCTTTATTTAAATATTAACATGGCACTTCCATAGCCCTTTACTCTATATCTTGAGATAGCTGGTTTTATATATTACTCATGTCAATCAATTTAAATCTTCTTTGAGCTCTAATCTAAAAGCATGTATAGTGTCAAGGTTTCCTTACCCCCCATATCACTACCAATAAGTTATTTATTGGATAGGTCCCTCACAGTATAATATATACAAATAGTATTCACCATTTCCATATTCTGAATGTAAAAATCATAAAACCAATATTCTGTACATATATAAAAAGATTTATCTCATCTAGTAGGTTCAGAAGTGACCTCTCTTAACATTGCATCCTTCATCACTCTCCATCACTGACTTTCTATCTAGATACTTTTATGGTCCTCATCACCAGAGTACCTGAAAACTTCACAGTCATTAATGGATTTTATGGAAGTATCCCCATTTTAGAGGTGAGGAACTGAAGTATGAGGAAGAGTAAACTAGCTTGCTCAAAGTCATATGGAAGGTTTGCCTGTGAGGCTGGAACTGAACCAAGGGCTCCTGAGTTTCAGTCCAATGGCCTTCCATTAGATTATCCTTTTCTTTCCCTACAGAATTCTTGAAATAGTTTTATATATAACAGAGTGAGTAATTCCTAGCGAATAATTTATTCAACTTTCATTTTTCCTTCTATCCATAATTTTATTGAATTTTCCAAAATATTCACTGAACATTTTTCTGAGTAATTCATGGCATATAGATTATTTGTGAGCAGTTTGTTGTGACTATGCAATATTCAGAATTAGAAATGTGAGTGATTTTGATTAGACATGTAGGTCATCTGGTATGTTTCTGCTTCCTCTGAATGAGTGTAACTCTTAGAACAGACTTCTGGTGTGAATACTTCTGATTATGAACTCTAAACTCAAGTTCTGAAAATTCTATAGTAATTTTCTGAAAACTGGCTGTTTTGGCAGGTAGTCCTGCCAATAGACTCTTGCTAGAATAAAGCACAGGAAGTGGACACAATTGTGCCCAGTATGGGGTTGAAGACAGCCTACATGTATTTGTTTAAAAGAATTCAGCGCACAATACTTTGCTGGATTATACGGGTGTGACCAGCACAGAGAGAGAGAGAGTAGGGAGCTCATCTGTAATGGGGTCTATACGCCCCATAATGAGCTTAGACAGAGGGGGAGGAGAACCTCTCCTGTTTACAAGCAACCAGCTTGATTACAGCTCCATGTAGCTACCAGAGCTACCAATCATGGAGACAGGCACCCACAGACGCAACCAATAGACAAAACAAGGCCTGCTATAAAGGAGAGAGTATTGAGGAGGCAGAAAGGCCTGGGAGAGCAAAGGGGAAACAGCCTTGCACCAGGCTATCTCCAGGAAAGTAACAAAAAAACCTGAAGGAGACTGAAAGCCCTAAAATCTAAAGGACTGCTAAGCTTAATTAGAGGTGGAAATTCCAGGTATTGACTTGATTGAAGACAAGCTAAGGAAGGTCAGCCAGGAGAATGTGGGGGCTCCTCAAAAGACCACACCAAGAAACTATGATGGCCTCAAATTGGGCCTCAACCTTTGTAGTCAATGAGAGATTTGGCATTGGCCTCAGTTGGAGCAGGACTGGGGTCTTTGGTTCCTGACTGATACATGCAACAAAATTGGTAAAACTGTGTTCTGGAGGGAGACTTACTGAGTTGTAACATCTTTGCAGGTAATATGTATAGGAAAGGTGGAAGGAAAAGAGGAAAAATTAGGGGGAGCCTCTCAGGAAGTAATGGGAAAATACTTGTATTCCTGTCCAGTAATTAGTCTTTATCTCTTGTTGCTTTTAACATTTCTCTCAATCAGTTGGGCTTTAAATGGTATCATTGGTTCAGTATATCATAGGAGAGTGCACATTAAGTCGCTATAAAAATAGCTGCTTTTCCCATACTGACTAGTTTTCCTCATTTCATATTTTATAAATAAAATATAGAAAAGAGACACATTAAGGTGAAACTAATTTTTCAATATGAATAGCTAAGTGAAATCTCTTCCTTTGGAAAAAAAATAATCCATTAAAATGAATGACTGTTGATCCTACATATTTCTGTCTTCAGGCATCAAAGAGAATCCATGCTGAGTTATTCATGCTGAGAGTAAGTGGCAGTGGTCCTGGGAAGAGGTAGACCACGCTAGAAGTATGTCGGCCTGATTTGAAACCAGTGATATATACAGCCTAGACTGAAGGAACTGTAGGACAGGATCTCTGTGGATGGGAAACTGCTGAGTATGGAAGCTATGCGCCCACCCTCCAGCAAATACCCTCTCTTCAAGTCTCCCTCTGTATGAGAGTTTTGAATCTTTCAGTGGAAAATATTACCCATTAAGGCTGATTCCTCAAATAATATGCTGGATTAAAAAGATGAACCTGAGACACAATTACTAGAATGTGTTTTATTTATGCTAGAAGTCTAAATACTAAGATGGGTGAACTTGAGTGTCTGATATTTTATAAGGGTATTGATATAATAGGCATCACAGAAACTTGGTGAAACAATGATAATCAATGGGATATGGTAATACCAGGGTACAAAACATATAGGAATGACAGAGTAGACCGTGCTGGTGGGAGAGTGGCACTATAGGTGAAAGCATAGCCAAATATAGTAAAAAAAATCTGAAATGAATCCAAACTGCACCACAGAAATCTGTATGGATAGAAATTTCATGCTTGAATAAGAATATAGCAGTAAAAATATACTACCGACCAGAATGGGATAGTGAGTGTGAAATGCTCTGGGAGATTAGAGAGGCTAAAAATATAGAAAACTCAATAGTGAGGGATTTCAGCTATCCCTATATTGACTGGGTACATGTCACCTCAGGTTGGGATGCAGAGATAACGTTTCTAGACACCATAAATGACTGCTTATTGGAGCAGATATGTGTTCCAGGACTAAGTGGAGAGGCAATTCTTGATTTAGTCCTCAGTGGAGCACAGAATCTGGTCCAAGAGGTGAATTATAGCTGAACCATTCAGTAATAGCAACAATAATGTAATGTCTGTGTGGGAATACCAAAGAAGCCCACCACAGTAGCATTTAACTTCTGAAAGGGAAACAAAACAAAAATGAGGAAGCTAGTTAAATGGAAATTAAAAAGAACAGTCACAAGATTGTTATGCCTCCAAGCTGCATGGAAACTTCTTACAAACACCATAAATAGAGGCTCAAATTAAATGTATACCCAAATAAAAAAAAATAGTAAGAGGACCAAAAAAGTGCCATCAGGCCTAAACAACAAAGTAAAAGAAGCAGTTAGAGGCAAAAAGGCATCCTTTAAAAATTGGAAGTTAAATCCTACTGAGGAAAATAGAAAGGAGCATAAACTCTGGCAAGTCCAGTATAAAAGTATAATTAGGCAGGCCAAAAAAGAATTTGAAGAGCAACGAGCAAAAGACTCCAAATTTTTTGCTGTTAGGTTTTTAAGTACATCGGAAGTAGGAAGTCTGCCAAACAATCAGGGCCAGATTAATTTTTTGGGCCCAGCGCCAAACATATTTGTGGGTCCCCCTGGGGAATGATTGTAAAAGGGGCCGGGGCCAAAAGCACAGTAGGGCAGGAGCTAGTGTTGGTCCCTGGAGCAAGGGAGGGGCTGGGGTAAACTGCAAGCGCAGCAGGGCTGGGGAGGGGGTAAACAGGATTTCCCCCCCCACCCCTGCCCACATAGAGCGGGTACCTACCTTCTCCTAGTTCTAGCCCATTCTCTTCATCTCTCTCTGCACTGAACTGCCCCTCCTCCAGTGTGACAAAGTGGGAAAGTTCTTAATGTTTTCTCTGAATACTGTGTGGGTGCCTCAGTTTCCCCTATGCATTGCTTAAGTATCTAGGTGGTGGGATAAGGGTGTGTGATTGTTGCAGAGCCCAAGGCAGGTGTGATGCTGTCTGCACAGAGAATGGTTGACACCCTGTCTCCTGGCAACTGATGGCCTGGGCCCCTCCCCTGCCAACTGAAGGTGTTGGAGAACACAGAGATCAGGTGGCCTCCTGGCCCGGGAAAGAGACAAAGGACAGAGGAGGAGCTGGAGCTGGCTGGGGAAATGGAGGGAGGTCCAGAACTGGTGTCTGGGCTCCCTACCCCACAAGACAGACCTGACTGGGGGGTCCTGTCTTCCATACCTACAAGTGCTGCTTTGACTGTGTTCCTGTCGTCTAATAAACCTTCTGTTTTACTGGCTGGCTGAGAGTCATGGTGAATCGCAGGAAGTGGGGGGTGCAGGACCTCACTCCCCCACACTCCGTGACATCCAGCAGCAGCAGGACAGGTTCTCTTCCAGCCCTCTGGGGTGGGTGTTGGGAGTGGGAGGAGAGGAGGCTAATGTGGTTACTCCTATAACTGGACTTTTAGTTTCCAGTCAGCACTGCTAACTGGATACGCAGGTCTCATTTTCTACTGAAGTCTCCAGCCTAAAACTGGATACTTGGCAACAGGGCTGCCAGAAAAGCCTGAGGGCAGGAGGAGGGGCAAGCAATCGTTTTTAAAAGTGAGAGGGCTAAGCCTTAAGCGGTGGGAAGCAAGGGGTGGGTGGGCTAGGGAGTGGAGGGGAACTAATGGGCAGGGCCAGTCTGCTGTACTGCCCAGGTAGGTTGGAGTCTGTGGGGATCAGCTGACACAGTATCCCCAGCCCAGGTGACGTGACAGCCAGTGGTGGATTTAGAATTCGCGGGCCCCCCCGGCCCTGTGCTCAGCTTCATTTTTTGGGCCCCTCCTTGGGACCCAGCCAAGAAAAAGAACATTCTCTCTTATCTCCTGCCTCCCCCGTTTTTCATTCTTTTTTTCTTCATCCTCCTCCTATAAGTAATAGCAAGTAAATGAACATAAAGTGAGGTACCTTGATTGTTCTTGTAGTTTAACTTATTTTTCCACAGACCACTTGAAAACCACAAAGGTCTTGACGGAGCACTTAATGATCTTTCCAAATATTGTAAAAAAAAAAGTTGGGGTGCAGGGTCTGGCCTGGAGCTAGGATGAGGGAGGGGGCTCAGGGTTGGGGCAGGAGGTTGGGGTGTGGAGTGCTTACCTGGGGCAGCTCCTGTTTGGTGTGAGGGGTACAGGTGGGAATGGGGGGGGGGAGAGGTGCAGGAGCTCCCATTTGGTGCTCAGGATGGTGGTGGGGATGTGGGGGGTTCAGGAATCAGGACATGGGGTGTGGGGGGCTGGGTATGTGTGTGGGGGGGTGCAAGAGTCAGGGCAGGGGGCTGGGGGTGTGTGAGGGGATGCAGGGGTCAGGGTGGGCAGAGGGCTGGGGGTGTGGGCTGGGGTCGTCAGGGTGCTCACAGCAGAGGGCTGGAGGGGGTATGCCCTGATTCCAGCCCCTTCCCCAAGGCCCTGCCCCTGCCTCCGCCTCTTCTCCTCCTTCCCGGAGCGGCGAGCACACTGAGGCTCCGCTCTTCCCTCTCCCTCCTGCTGGCAAACAGCTGATCGGCGGCAGGGAGGGGGGAGGGGAGGGAATGCAGCACGCTGTGGGAAGAGGTGCGGGAGGAGCTTGGCTGCCGGCGGAGCCTACCCTGCTGCAGCAGGAGCCCCAGGAGCCAGCAGCACCAAGTTTTCACCACCTAGGGGCAGCGGGAGGAGAAGAGCAGGCCAGGCCAGGGCCCCTTTGGACCGTGGGTCCAGCGCCATGGTAAATCCGGTACTGCAAACAATCAGTGGGGCCACTGGATGATAGAATTGCTACAGGAGCACTTAAGGAAGACAAGGAGAAGCAAAATGAATTCTTCTCTTTGATCTTCACTGCAGAGGATGTAAGGGAGATACTCATATCTAAGCCATTCTTTTTTAGGTGACAAATCTGAGGAACTGTCCCAGATTGAGGTGTCAAAAGAAGAGGTTTTGGAACAAATTGATGAATTAAACAGTAATAAGTCACCATTACCAGATGGTATTCACCCAAGAATTCTGAAGGAACTCAGATATGAAATTGCAGAACTATGAAGTGTGGTATGTAACCTATCACTTAAATCAGCTTCTATACCAGATGACTGGAGGATAGCTAATGGGACACCAATTTTTGAAAAAGGCTCCAGAGGCAATTGCAGGCTGGTAAGCCTGCTTTTAATACCACACAGACTGGTTGGAATTATAGTAAATGACAGGATTATCAGACACCTAGATAAACCTGATTTGTTGGGGAAGAGTCAACATGGTTTTTGTAAAGGGAAGTCATCCCTCACCAATCTATTAGAATTCTTTGAGGGGGTCAACAAACGTGGACAAATGTGATTCATTGGATATAGTGTACTTGGAGTTTCAGAAAGCCTTTGACAAGGTCCCTCACCAAAGGCTTTTTAAGAAAAGTAGGCAGTCATGAGATAAGAGGGAAGGTCCTCTCATGGATCTGTAACTGGTTAAAAGATAGGAAATAAAGGGTAGGAAAAAACATTCAGTTTTCAGAGAGATAAATAGTCGTATCTCTCATGGATCTCTCCTGGGAACCGTGCTGTTCCACATATTTATAAATTATCTGGAAAAAGCAGTAAACAGTGAGGTGGTAAAATTTGCAGATGATACAAAACTACTCAGATATTAAGATATTTAAGTCTGAATCTGACTGCAAAGAGCTACAAAGGGATCTCAGAAAATTGGGTGACTGGGCAAGAAAATGGCAGATGAAATTCAATGTTGATAAATGCAAAGTAATGTTCATTGGAAAACATAATCCCAACTATGCATACAAAATGATGGGGTTTAAATTAGCTTTTACCACTCAGGAGAGAGATCTTGGTGTCAAAGAATCATATCACCTCAAGAGGTCATCTAGTTCAGTACCCTCCATTCATGGCAGGACCAAGTGTTAGCTAGACCATCCCTGACAGGTGTTTGTCTACCCTGGTCTTAAAAATCTCCAATAATGGAGATTCCACAACTTCCTCCTGGGCAATTTATTCCAGTGCTTAACCACCCTGTCAGTTAGGAAGTTTTTCCTAATGTCCAACCTAAACCCACTGTGACAGGGTCAGGCCAGATGGCTACAGGAGAGTAAATTTTTTTTTTTGAAGCAAAAGATGTTTTTTTTATTTGCATAAACACACTTACAAAGTAAAAACAGCAGCATATGCAATGTGTAACACAGCAACCAATCACAATTGTTTTCTCATTAGCTTCAGGGGAGGGAAGTGTTCAAGCTTGCCTGAGCCCAGAGCGGGGGGCTTCCTCAACTCTCGTGGTCTTCCACCCTTCTGAGTTACCTGGTGGCCCAGAGCGAGGGGGCTTCATCGACTCTCGTGGTCTTCCACCCCTTCGAGTTACCTGGCGCCACGCCCGAGTGTCACCAACAATTCCCTCCTCTGAAAGCACCCAACAAGAGGGGCAGGCTGTGGGGTGGACAATCCGGGGGGGGGGGGAGAGGGGGACCGAGGATTGGAAAAATGGCCCCACTGTCACAGGAAACTCCATCGGCCAACCTCCTCTCTCTGGTTTTATAGATGGCCGTTTTAGCCAGGGCCAGGAGGAAGTTAACTAGGAGATACTGCGACTTTGTGAGGCCATGGATGGGGAGTGCATAAATAAAAAGGTGAGGGGAAGAATGCAACCAAAAACATGATAGGAGATTTGTGAGGAGCTGGAGTAGGGGCTGCAGCCTGGCGCACTCCAAATATACGTGCACCAGGGTTTCCCTCACACCACAAAAGGGACAAGTATCTGGGACGGGGGTGAACCGCACCAAGTACGTACCCATGCTCACAGCTCCATGAAGGAGCCGTCAACTGATGTCCCCAATGGGCCTCGGAACCAAGGTGGAATATAGGCTGGCCCATCAGGGCTGCTCACCCTCCAAAGGTGGCAGAAGGTCTCGCCACTTTGTGTCGGGACGGGACACTAGGGTGAGGGCGTGAAGGGTGTGGAGCACGAGCGTGTATAGATGTTTCCTTGGCGTGGTTTGGACGCGTACCTGCTGCAGTTCATGCAGCCGGCTTGCAGTGAACGGGTGAGGGGGTCGATTGGGTCTGCAGGGCAGGGGTCCAATTAAAAGGTCCGGCGGGCCTGGGGTAGAGGGTGGGCGGGGCATGCCCTCGAGCAGGACACGGTCGAGGTAAGCTCGAGCAGCGGGCGGCAAAGTGGCCTTCTCCTCCTGAAGTACGCGCCGGGGGGTGCGAGGTCTGGAGAGCCCAATGCGCCGGGCGAGCGTCAGGGGATCCAGCCAGTCTCCCCGGTCGTAGTCCACTCATGACTTCTGCCAGGATCAAGCTCTGGGGCATCGAGCGGGACTCCGCCACCTGCACACGGAGCTGGGGGTTGTGTAGCAGGGGCTTCGCGAGGAGATCTACCCCCTCGGTGGCTGCCATGGACCTGGTCGTTAAAGACGGTTTCCAAGTCCGGAGGAGGTCCTGGTAGAAGACCGGCAGCCCCGAGAGGTCTCGCGGAAGACCTCCCGGTCGGAGATAAAAGAGCTGCTGGTCATATCGGAGTCCTCGGATGTGGCGCAGGATGGCGTGCACCAGTGTGCTCCACGCCAAACTGCCTGCACCTTAGAGGAGCCTCTGTAGGGCCTGGAGGCGGAAGACACGGACCTGAGTGTGTAGACACTTCAGGCCCTGTCCTCCTTCCTTCAGGGGTAGATGAAGAAGCCCTACAGGGGCCCAGTGCATTCCTGACCAAAAGAACTCCAGAATCAATGTCCGGAGGTTGGTCAGGAAACCCGGGGCCGGGACCAGGGCGTTGAGCCGGTACCAGAGCATGGACAGGACTAGTTGATTAAGCACCAGCGCTCTCCCTCGGAGGGAGAGACATCGGAGTAGTCCCGTCCATTTCCGGAGCTGCTCTATCACCCCGCCCTCTAAATTTTCCCAGTTTTCCAGCGGAGAGGGATGCGTGGCAGAAAGGTAAATGCCGAGGTAGAGCAGCAGACCCGTGCTGCACCGGATGGTCTGAAGCACGGGTGGGAGAGAGCTCGCCGGCCACCAGTCTCCTACCACCAAGCCAGAGCTCTTGACCCAGTTGACCCGGGCGGAGGAGGCTGCCGAATAGATGGCCTGGCAAGCCTCCACCCGTGCCAAGTCGCCGGGGTCCTGGATCACGGGGAGCACGTCTTCAGCGTACGCCGACAGGACCAGCTGCAGCTCCGGCTCCCACAGCACCAACCCTGTCAACCTCCCGCGGAGGAGACAGAGGAAGGGTTCGATCACCAGAGCGTACAGCTGGCCCAAGAGGGGGCACCCCGCCGTACTCCTCGCCTGAAGCTGACCAGTTCGGTGAGGGTCCAGTTGAGCTTAACCAGACACTCTGCGGAAGTGTACAGCATCTGGAGAAAACCCACAAACTGGGGTCCGAAGCCAAATGCCTGCAGAGTGCTCAGGAGGTACCTGTGGTCCACCCTATCGAACGCCTTCTCCTGATCTAGGGACAGGAGGGCGAACGACAGACCATCTCTACGCCCGAGTTCCAAAAGGTCCCAAACCATAAATAGGTTATCAAAGATACTGCGGTCCGGGACGGTGTAGGTCTGGTCTGGGTGGATCATGTCCGCCAGCACAGACCCTAGCTGCAGCGAGATTGCTTTCACTACAATTTTGTAGTCCATGCTGAGGAGCGAGACGGGACGCCAATTTCGTAAATCGCGGAGGTCCCCCTTCTTCGGCAATAAAGTGAGCACAGCTCGCCTGCACAAAAGAGGGAGGACCCCGCTCTGCAGAGACTTGGCCCAGACAGTGACTAGGTCTGGGCCAAGGACGTCCCAAAACACGTGGTAGAACTCCACAGTCAGCCCGTCCATGCCTGGAGACTTATTAGTGGGCATACGTCGGAGGGCTTCCAAGAACTCGGCCAGAGTGAGAGGCAATTCTAGCTGGTCTCGGTCGCTCGCGCTGACCGTAGGGAGCTCCTCCCAAAGCACTCTGCAAGCGCTAGGGTCGGTCGGATCCGGGGAGAAAAGACTTGCGTAGAAGGCTCGGGTCCTCCCGCACATCTCTGCCGGTTCCGTGAGGGGGGTGCCGTCTTCTGCCAGGAGGCAGGTGATGTGTTTCTCAGCCCCCCTCGTTTTCTCCAGGACATAGAAGAAGTGGAAGCCGCGATCCATCTCCCGAAGGAGGTGGATGCGCGATCGAACAAAGGCACCCCGGGCCCGATGGTCCTCGAGGGACTGGAGCTCCTCCCGCTTCTCCCGGCATGCTCCGCAGAGGAGCGGGTCTTCGGGGCTGGCAGCCAAATGCCTCTCCAGCTCTAAGACCTCCCGTTCCAACTGCTCTATCGCTGCATTTCTCTGTCGGCTGGTGCCCCGGGTGTAGTCGCGGCAGAAAAGCCAGGCACGCACCTTCCCCAGGTCCCACCATCGCTGCGCCGAGGTAAAGGCACGCCGCTGCCCTCGCCAGGCCAGCCAGAATTCCCGGAAGGACGTCACGAAGCCTTCATCCTGCAACAGGCTGTTGTTAAAATGCCAATAGGCCGGCGCCGACCTCTCCGCATAGAGGGAGGCTGTCACGGTGGCTAGGTGATGGTCAGAAAATGGGGCCAGCTGAATGCTGGAGGAGTGGGCTCGTGAGAGATGGAAGCATGATAAATAAATGCGGTCCAACCGGGAGTGGCTCGACCGATGGGCTTCCACCCGGACAAAGGTGAACGAGGAAGTGTCATTTGGGTGGTGGTCACGCCAGATGTCCACTAGGGACTGATGTTCAACTATCTCCCAGAGGGTGTCCGCGGTGGCCGGGCTCTGCTTGGTCCCCGAGTGGTCTTGCTCCTCGAGGGTGGTATTAAAATCCCCTCCCAGGACCAGTCACTCATGAGAATCTAAAGTGCCGAGGAAGGCAGACGCCTGCTGATGAAATTGCAGCCGCTTTGGGCCCAATGTCGGGGCATAGACGTTAACCACAAGCCCCTCTATACGGACCCAGAGATGCAGCAGGCGACCTGGCACGGCGTCCCTCGCACCTCGGGCCGTAGGTCGGGGGAGAACAGGGTCTCCACTCCAGCCTGCCAAATCGTGGAATGGCTAAAGTAGACCCTGTCCCCCCACTCCAGCTGCCAACTGTCTTTGGCGGTCGGATCCGTATGGGTCTCCTGCAGGAAAATCACAGAGTACCCTCCCTCCTGAAGGAAGGAGAGCACCTGGGACCTGCGGAGAGCCATCCTACAACCCTGGGTGTTCAACGTTGCGATGGTGAGAGGTGTCATGGGGGAGGCAAGGGAGGATCCTCACTGGCAGGGGCGCTCGCATCCCCCAGCGGGCCGCTCAACAGTCCTTGACCCATGCCGTAGGTGAGTAATTGGTCACGGAAGATGCGGACCCGCCAGTAGGCCGCGGCATCCTGCTTCCCTGTCCCTTTACCTTCCCCCATGAGGGCCCTTGTGGCCCGGAGGATTTGAAAAAAATCCCCCCATCGCTGGAGAGCAAACTGTACCTTGTTGCGGGAGCCACAGACATCCTCTAAAAACTTCCGCAGCTCTCCTCGCAGCTCATGGGGGGGTGGGGTTATTGTTTCCCGGTTGTTCCCCGGCAGGGCCCTTGGTGCAGCCCTGTGGTCCACTAAAATGGACAAGCAGTGTGCAGAACCCCGACAGGGTGCCTGATGGAGTGGAGCTTCTAGGCCCGCCTCAAGCTCTGGGGTGATAGGGGGCGGTGGAGGGAAGATAGCAGCTCCTAATGGGTCAGGGCAGGAGAACACAAAGGCCGCTCCCTGCGGGTCATCAGTTGGGAAAGGGAACGAGACAGCCCCGGTGGTGGCAATAACATTGCAGGAGGTAAACTGGATAGGGGTAGGGGCAGGGGCAGAGGCGAGGTTCTGGGTTTCGGGAGGCAAGCAGCTGGATGGTGGCGCCTCCCGATCAGACTCGAGGGTTAAGGGGGTGGGGAGGGAGCTCTCAGTGATACCGGGCGCGGACTCTATGGTGGATTTAGCAGCCACAGCACCAGGAGGTGGATTATCTTCTGTTGGGCCTCCGCCCGGGAAGGAAATCGATTACTCCGCACCAACGGGGGGTGCCCCTGGCAATTCGTGTCCCGGCCACGTGGCACCGGCTGTCACCTGAGCAGGCTCGGTGGTCGTCAGTGGGGTGCCATCAGCGGCCGGGTCAATGGAGGAGTCCAGGGGCTCCTCGGAGGTGGGAGCAGAAGCAGCAGTTACGGAGAGGGAGCATGGGGAAAAGAGGGGTGGAGTGAGGTCTCCCAAATCGAGGTTTGCTGGCAAAAGGTCGTCCTCCCCCTGAACGACCGGGGTCAGATCTAGGGCCTCGATCTCCTCGAACATGGAGGAGAGGACACTTTCCGTCACCCCGGGGGTCTCCCCGCTTGCACCCGCCACGACGGTTGTCTCGGGGTTCACGGGGGCTTCGGGTAGTGTCAGGGGCTTCCTCGAGGGTCTCGGAGGGGAGGGTGTCCCATGGAGGGGAGACACTACCTTCTGGTGCTACCACGTCTTTCCTGGCTGACACCAGTGGATGGGACGCACTCGTGGGCAAAGCAGAAGGTTCGGCATCGGTGCCCCCCTTCCTGGTCTTCCTGGGGGCCTCCGCCTCGGGTAGATGAGGCGGAGCTCGAGCCTTCCACTTGCCTCGCTTCCCCTGGACTAGGGCCCAGCCCTCCATGGTATCATCTCGGGTTTGGTTAGCAGGCGTCGTGTCAGGGGGTAAAGGCGATGGCTCAGGGACTTGTGGGGGGGATGGTGGGGTGGCATAAGGGAGGGAGGATTCTCCCTGGGGCAGGCTCTCTCCCATGCCTGGTGGTATCTCTGCCACACCCTCCTCCATAGGCCCCGCCAGATTGTCAGTAGCAAGGGCGGGGCTCTCCTGCTCGTCTGGGCATTGTAGGGGAGGTGCCCCTTGGGCCTGAGTGGGAGAAGTGGTGGTCCGAAGAGGAGAAGGGGCGGGTTCAGGTATCGGGCGGCCATGGGCGTTGGCAATGATGGGGCCGATGTCCTGCCGGATCTCGGGGATCCCAGATGCCCCTCCTTGCCAGGCTAAGGGGCAGTCCCTCCGGAAATGCCCTGACGCCCGGCAGAGGTAGCACCGGGCTTCCCCCGTGGAGAAATACACCCAGTAACGAGCCCCCTGGTGGGGGACTAGGAAGGACCCCTCGAGCGCCTCTCCGTCACGTGCCACCAACGGCAGTAGAAGCTGCACTTGCCAGCGGAAGGAAAAGATGTGACGGAGGGTAGGTTCCTTGCGGCCCAACGGGAGAGGGCTGATGACAGAAACAGGTTTCCCCAGAGTGGAAAGGGTGGATAACAGGGAAGCATTGGGGAGAAAAGGAGGGACAGCGGTCAGGACCAGGCGGACGCCCAGGTCCTCCAGCGGCTCTAGCGGGACAAACACCCCCACCACCGCCAGGCCCCTCTCCACCGCCTCCTGGGTGGCAGCCTCCAATGCTAAGAAGAAGACGACCTTCCCATACATTTTGGAGGCCACCACAATGGCCGAGGGCCCCACCACCCTCGCCAACGCCTGCACGTAGGTCTCCACGTGGGGCGAGGTGGGCACCAGGAGGCATCGGACACCGTGCTTCCTTGTCATGGTGGGGAAGGGGCCCCGGCCGCTGTTGATGGTGGCGGAGGCAGTAGGCGGGAGAGATGACGAGGCGGCAGGTGGGGGGGGGCTGCCGCCGCCTGGGCGTACATCCTTGGGGGTGAGGGATGGACACCCGCAGAGCTGGTGAAGGGGGCAGCGGGGACGGATGCTGTGGTCGGTGGCGGGGCCGCAGCAGTGGGGGTGGCCCCTGCCACGGAGGGCCTGGTGGTTTTAGCAGGGCCCTTCCCCTTCTTCTTGCCCTGGCCTTTCCCACCAGCTGGGGGGGCTCCCCTAGAGTCTGGGGAGGCGGTGGGCATGGCAGCAGTGGAGGGCACCCCGGTGCCCTCCATTGCTGATGCCCCAGCGGGGCGGTGGCAGGTGGTTAACAAGAGTTGGGGTCAGGTAAAAAGGGACAGGCTATGGGATGGGCAGTTCGGGGGGGGGGGCACATGAACCACCGTACACTTGTCCAGAGAGTCCTGTTTGGTTGGCTGGTGCTTCTGGCCCACACGGTGGAATCAGGGTGAGCAGCTAAGTCCAGAGGAAGATGTTAAACAGCCAGCAATGACAGTGGAGGAGGCAGTTGTGAAGATGGTAGTGTGGGGGTTGGGAGGACACAGATGGATCAGGGGGCAGCTCCATGCCACACCCCCTGTGTCCCTACAAACACAGTCATGACACAGTCAAGGCCTCCCCCCACACAAGAGCACAGTTCGAAAGTTACTCAGTCTTGGGCCCCCCCCACGGCGATTTGTAAGTTCCCCGGGCGGTGTTCCTCTGGTAGATGGCTGTTTCTCTGTCTGTTCCGGGTTTTCTTTTTTGCATTCCAGAAATGCCAGAGCAAGTGATAAGATTCCTCTCTACCGGAGACGGGTCCGCAGACAAACAGCAAGCGGCTGGGTCTAGGGGCTGGGTCCTTCCACTCCCCACCTCTGGGGAAGCGGGCCGGCAGGCCCCCCCTCTCTTGGGGCGGGGTTTCAGCTGGAGTGGCAGTAGCGTCCGAGGGCGGGTGGGGCGCTAACAGCCGGCCGGCAGTCGGCCAGCACTCTAGCAACAGCGGTGAAAGAAAAAAAACAACAAAAGGAAAAGAAAGGGGGGAGAGCATCTGGCCCAGTCAGGGGGGGAAGCTGAAAGCAGGGGCAAAAAGCAAGGAAAGCCCAGGCCAGAGGGCAGCAGCAGGAGAGCAGGCTAAGTAGGTCCCTTTTGCCTGGGTAAGGTAATACGGAAGGTTCCAGAACAATCAGGAACCTTCTGGAAACAATTAAGACAGACAGGCTGATTAGAACACCTACAGCCAATCAAGAAGCTGCTAAATCAATTAAGGCAGGCTAATCAGGGCACCTGGGTTTAAAAAGGAGCTCACTTCAGTTTGTGGTGCGTGGGTAAGGAGCTGGGAGTAAGAGGTGCTAGGAGTGGAGAGTGAGAACTCATACTGTTGGAAGACTGAGGAGTACAAGAATTATCAGACACTAGGAGGAAGGTCCTATGGTGAGGATAAAGGAGGGGGAGGAGGCCATGGGGAAGTAGCCCATGGGGAAGTAGCCCAGGGAGTTGTAGCTGTCGCACAGCTGTTCCAGGAGGCACTCTAGACAGCTGCATTCCACAGGGCCCTGGGTTGGAACCTGGAGTAGAGGGTGGGCCCGGGTTCCCCCCCAAACCTCACAACTCCTGGTCAGACACAGGAGGAGTTGACCTGGACTGTGGGTTCATAAAAATGGCTAAACTGAGGGCTGCTGTGAAGCTCCAAGGTGAGCAAATCTGCCAATAAGCGCAAGACCCACCAAGGTAGAGGAAGAACTTTGTCACACCACCTATGCTGCAATTTAAGCCCATTGCTTCTTGTCCTATCAGAGTTAAAGAAAACAATTTTTCTCCCTCCTCCTTACAACAACTTTTTATGTACTTGAAAACTGTTATGTCCCCTCTCAGTTTTCTCTTTTTCCAGAATAAACAAACCCATTTTTTCCCCAATCTTCTCTCATAGGTCATGTTTTCTAGACCGTTAATCATTTTTGTTGCTCTTCTCTGGACTTTCTCCAATTTGTCCACATCTTTTCTGAAATGTGGTGCCAAGAACCGGACACAATACTCCAGCTGAGGGCAACTTAGTGTGGAGTAGAGTGGAAGAATTACTTCTTCCCCACAATATTCCTGCTAATATATCCCAGAATGATGTTTGCTTTTTTTGAAACAGTGTTACACTGTTGACTCTCATTTAGCTTGTGATCCACTGTGACCCCCAGTTCCCTTTCTGCAGTACTGCTTCCTAGGCAGTCATTTATTTGTTAATAGTTCTCTGAAAACAGCTGCTTAGTGTGCAGTGGCAGTCAAAAAAGCTACCGGAAAGTTAAGAACTATTAGAAAGGGATAGATAATAAGACAGAGAATATCATAATGCTATTATATAAATCCATGGTATGCCCAGACCTTGAATACTGAGTGTAATTCTGGTTGTCCATCTCCAAAAAGATATTAGAATTAGAAAAGGTACAAAGAAGGGCAACACAAATGATGAAGAGTATGGAACAACTTCCATATGAGAAGAAACTTTAAAAACTGGGACTTTTCAGTTTGGAAAAGAGATGACTACGGGGGATATGATAGAAGTCTATAAAATCATGACTAGCGTGGAACAAATGAATAAGGAAGTGTTATTTACTCCTTCACATAACACAAGAACCAGGTCACCCAATGAAAATAATAGGCAGCACTTTAAAACAAACATAAAATACTTCTTAACATAATGCAGTCATTAAGCCCGTGGAACTCATTGCCAGATGATTTTGTGAATGCCAAAACTATAATAGAATTAAAAAAAGAATTAGATAAGTTTGTGTAAGATAGGTCCATCAATGAATATTAACCAAGATGGTCAGAGATGCATCCCCATGATCTGGATGTCCCTAGACTCTGACTGCCAGAAGCTGATAGTGGAAGAAAAGGGATGGATTACTCAATGATTGTCTGTTCCGTTCATTCCCTCTGAAGCAACTGGCATTGGCCACTTTTGGAAGATGGGATACTGGGCTAGGTGGACCATTGGTCTGATTCAATATGGCTGTTCTTATGTTATGTTCATATGCCTGTTATTAAACGATACAGAACTATTCCATGTGATAAGCCAAAAGTGACTGAAGTTTCTTAATGCTATGTGGACATTATGGGACAAATTAATTTCTGGCGTAACTCAGTAAAATCAATTGAGTTACACTGGGGATGAATTTGGCCCAATATAGTTAAATTAGAAATCTAATAATTATACTTTTACATGTTTTAATACTTACGCTTTTCTGTTGTCTACTGTAGAAGGCCTGGGGATATTTTCAAATACCATAAATCTCAGTATTGGGTTACTTGATATCTCTCGTCCATGAAATGTTTTGCCACAGGCGAACTTTCATCTTCTCCCTTAGTATGTCTTTGTGATCTGATATTCTGACTTTCAGAGATCTAGGTATCTCACCAACATACCTTAGGACACAAGGGCACTTAATCATGTAAACAAATTCAGTGTCACAGGTAATCCTTTGTCAAATGGCAGATTTTTTCTAGTGTATCTTTTGATCATGATGAAAGGAATTGCCTTTTAATACTGTAGTATTATACCCTGCACATTCAGAGCAGTTAAAGATTATTTGTATGGGCTGTAATTATAATATTTTTTTCTCTTGATTTGTGTATGCATTAGAGTCAGATTAGATTATAATGCTTCTCTGATTTGGGTTTTTTGCACATTATAAAAGGAAGAAGGTCAAATGCATCCAATAATGTTTCCTCTGTGGAAAGACTGTTTCAGTATTTCTTCATTACGTTAATAATCCTTTGAGATAGTGAAATGTGGATGCAAATGAATGACACCAAAAATCTTTTAATCCTGACTCATAACTCCATTGTTTAATAGCTCTTATTAACTGATTGGTGGTTTAGAGTGAGTATCAAAATGTTCTGACTTGTATTTTGTGGTGTGGAATGGGGGTCAGCTGACAATGAAGATTACATCTTGCCTAAACGGTTTCCTTCCTTTTATAGCAATAATTCTTCTGAATGAAAATGATCTCGTCAAGAGGACAGGCAGTTTATTGCATATTGGTGTATAATGGGATTTGGGAGAAGATGTGGCAGTTACTCTCACAATTCCAGCTCTACTAGCTAGTCAGTATGGCATGGAGTTGGATGACATTTGGCTGGAATCATTAAGGCTCATCACAGAGTGAACTGTAGAACCCAAGAGTTCATGGAATCATAGAATATCAGGGTTGGAAGGGACCTCAGGAGGTCATCTAGTCCAACCCCCTGCTCAAAGCAGGACCAATCCCCAACTAAATCATCCCAGCCAGGGCTTTGTCAAGCCTGACCTTTACAATAGAGTTAAATGGAATGGTTAGATGGTCAGGTGCAGTTGCTATTGGATGAATTATATGGAGATATATTTATCAAGATATGAATTTTGGATAATACAGAGATTCTGATACTCAGGGTCAGAACCTCGCCGTGTGTAAATTGTCATAGCTCCATTGATTTCAGTGGAGTTATACTTGAGTGCCCTCAGGGTTTACTTGTGCAGCGTCATCCCTTAAACTGTCACATACCATGGACAGCCTATTGCCTCAATGAAGGGTCTTTTCCAAATTTAGGCCCCAAGGACTTCCAAAGTGCTGAGGACCCTCAATGCCCATTGGCTTCAGTGGAAGGTGGGAGTGCTCAGCTCCTCTAAGTCTTGAGCCCCAGTTCAGGAAAGCAAAACATGCCCAAATTCTGTTCCCTTGAAGCTCATGAGTGCTTTCCTGATTAGGAATGCTCTTAATTGAGACCTATGGGTCTGATCCATTGGAGGTAATGGAAGTCCTTCCACTGGACTTTGGATATGGGCCTAGGAGAAGAGGGCATGAAGAAGAAATAAGTTTTCTGTAAAGACATAAAATGACACAAAATATTGTACTAAATAATAATAATGAAAAGGGATATTCAGTGCCTTTCATCTTTATCTCTTCTTCAATCTTTATTTCCCAACTTCTGTACTAAAAGACTCTAGCTTAGCATTTCCTACCTATTTTATGCCTGGATAAGTACCATTTAATCATTTGTCCCTGGCCAAATGTGTTCCCATTAGGCAGATTTTATTCCTATACTCCCCCAACTAAGTAGCAGACATTACCACGCACTATCATTAGGCTAAATAGATTTCCTGGTAGAAGTCCCAATAAATGATTGGATTGATGTGTTCCAATTAAGTGCCACATATTGTATTTTGCTAATGGTACAGAAACAACCAGGTCTATCCTTTGACAAATATACAGAGCTTTAAAATAGAGTTCTCAGGAATTTGGGGGTCCATTGATACTGAGCTAGAGTACAGTATGTTAAATATGATCTGACACATTTTTTCAGCAATTTGAGCGAGCTCAAATAAGAGAAGTTCTCTATCTTATTGTATCAAAGCAAACATGATTAATGATTTCTGTACCTTCATCTGAGCCCACAGCAAAAGAAATGGCACATGCTGAGCATTTTTTTAGGCTTGTGGTAATCTCACTGTGACAGATCAATTCTAATCTGCAATAATACATGTCTGATATAAAGTTGAATTAATGTTAAGAGAATTATAAGAATAGGTGAACCGTGTCACCTTACAGTAAGATGCAAAGCAGATGGAGTTGGACACCTACAGCCAGGGCAATTAATATACAAAAGCACAGTCCTTGGGCTAAAACCAAAGATCAGATGCTCTTGGGGTGACAGAGGAGATTTGTTTGGGAAAAAAGTGTAAAAAAGGTGCAGGAATATAAAACTAGGAATGTAACTTTTTTACCCAAGAGCAGCGATTACAATAATGAATAACAAAGAAAAACAGACAATGGATGTGGTCAGAGTTACAGACGTTACAGACATGTTTTTTGTTATAATTAACCAGACACATAAGAGAAGCCAGAAGAGTATAATGGAACTGTGAGTCTCCTATAAAGGGAATCTAGAAACAATAGGCAGTGTCTGTAACATGCTGCCTGGCAAAGGCTCAGAGATAAAAAGGACCAACTGAGGAGAGAAGATGCTCTCTTGAAGTGTAAGGTTTTGTTTTTCACTGTGAGTGCACAGATGGTACCTATCTATAAGCTTGATCTTGTGCCCATTGACTTCAATGGTGCAGATTTGGACACTAAAACAGCTTTTGCAGTTTAAGGCTAAATATATCATGCATATATTTTCTTTGCTTTTTTAAATAACATTTCCTCTCTTTGTATGTAATCAATCCTGTTTTATTACAACCCACTTTGTTTATACTGCTTCAGCATTTCACACAGATCGGCCTGGAGAGGAGAAACAACCTGCACCCTCTAAGAAGTACCCATAATGGAAGTGGGTCTGGAGCCTACTCTGCTCCAGATGAAGTCAGATTTACCCAATGAGTCCTGTGTTGCAGGCTGAGGTGGATATTATGTATTCCAGTCGTCCTGACCATGTGTAGAGAACCATGCACACTCCAGATATTCACAAGCATATCTCCTCAACCACAGAATTCAGCCTCTGATCAGAAATGTAATAGAGTTTTTGCTTAAATTAAATGCAGAGTTTATCATCTGACTGAATCTTTGACTAGCATGATCATATAGGGCCCAGTCTGAAAACATTACCCATGTGACTAGTCCCAATGATGGGCAGGAAGCAATTGCTCTGGTAAATGCTCACTAGGTCAAATCCTAAAGATCCTCATTCAGGTTTTACTCTGGCTTCATTTGGAGTTTTGACTGAGCAACGACTATATGATTTCCCCCCCCCCCGAGTAAGGAGTTAAGATTTTGGCCTGTTTGTGTTGGAATTAGTTTACTAGCCATGTTGATTTTAGTGCAGTTTGGATGTTTAATTGAAAGCTAGGAAACAAGTGGAGTCTGTGCTAGTGTTTTTATTATGAAAATCCTTTAATTTCCAAAAACAAATGATTGCAAAGGGCTATATATTAACCCTTTTGTTCTCACTCATCCTGATCATTAGGCTGAATGAACAGAAAACATCCGAGTTAGAAAACCTCAGTTTCAGCACCAGGCACCTAAGCCAGCACTTCATTTTTTTTTTGTACCAATCATGTTTAATAAGTTCAAAAACATATCAACGAAAGTGATTGTATCCTTGATGTAAATGTAAAGGTTAATGTAGAAATGGCTATATAACACTGTTTAAGCTGCTTCTTGTCAAATCACATTCTGCTAATGACTTTTCAACTATAAGTCAGACCATTTAAATCCAGGATTCCTACTGCACTTATCCAGTATGAACAGGTAGCTAGATATAAATACTGATGTGATGGTACTTGTAGGCTGGAAGTGAAATAAATAAGAGATTTTTCTTTTCACTGGGAGGAGGAAAAAATAATCTGGAAATGACTATCAAAATAGTAACTACTAATAAACTGAAGGAAGAATAAAAGAAGGAATACTTTAATTTATATAGATCAGATGTTATTCAGCAGTAGAGATTAGCTTCTTACGAAAGTTTTTAATAATATATGTAGGGAGATTTCAAAACTTGCTTGCCAGAGACTTTTTTTTGCCCTTCCCTCCACCCCTAATATGTTGTCTTTAAAGCCAAGTTGGATTTATAGTGAAGCACATCACACTTTTTAGACTAATTCAAAATGGATTTTTAGTCCAAACACACAAACAAACCATATTTTTCAAATGTGTTAAAGAAGGGAATAGAAAAATTCCTGCTTTTTTAAAACCATAAATTTCCCAGGCAGTCATGATGAAGAGTTTAAGCAAAAAGAAAATTTACACTGAGAAATTCCAGGATGTGCTTTATATGAAACTGCTTTGGAAATCAAGGATCAATCCTCATAATTTGATTTTAGAAATACATCAGTGTCATTCTGTATTTCTATCCCACCCATACACATCTAAAAGAATGATTACTCAAAAATACCTCTTTTTTTTTTTAAAGTAGTAATTTTTCTCTTGAGGTTAAGGCTGCAGATCAAATAGGTATTTCAGTATTTGACTGGAAAATACCTATTAACTAACAGCTTCACAAGTAGAAAATGATTATAATTAATATCATTCACCAATCTCTGTATTAATGAGGTTATCATATGTATTTCCATATTAGCCCAGTGTCTAAACACTGTAAAATGCTACTAAATAGTGAGGGGGGGGGGGGAGTTTTTTTTTTTAAACTAGACTGTTAAAATGTTTCAAATCGGGCAATTTGGAAACGGTGAGATAGAAAATTGTTAAATGACCAGTGGTTAGGAAAAAAACTTGAAAAGAAAGGTATCAAGACATACTATATTAAACCCTTAGGCTATACACCTTATTTATACAACAAAGAACATCTACAGAATAAGCAACCAGTACAACAAACAGAGGTATGACTAATAGATCGGTATGAACTGCTTGTTTTGTATTCCTCTCACATCTCACCTTTCCCCAAAGCAGAGAAATTGAAAGAAAACCCAACCTCTCTCAGGCATTCATCCTTCTCAGAGCTGGTACACAAAAGTTATGATTGTTTAATTTTAGCCTCAAGCAGCATAGGGTATTGAGCTATAGGGTGGTAGGTGCCCCCTCTAAACTAAATCACCCGCTCATGATTCATTTACTTCCTTTGTCTGTTCAGGAAAAGACAACAGGGAAGGTCTCCAGAGATAAGTCTCCCATTTGTAAAATGGTAACAATGTTTAAGAGGAAGATTTTCAAAGGTGTTTGGGGCCTTGAAAGTCAATATTCAACAGGGGTGTTCTAAAGCTCAATCTATTAGTGTTCATCAAATGCTTTGATATCCTCAGATGGAAGATGGTATAAAAGTGCAGCGTATTATCACTATTTTCCGTGATTAAAATGCCCACTCATGTAGGTCTCCATAAGCTATGTGTAGCTGAAGAGTCTTCAATCCAGTAAGTATAGTGCTCTGTCACTAAAATGCTTGAATAGATTTTTATAGTGAATGTTGGGTCTGATCCTATTGTCCTCATGCACATACAATATTCATTGGTTTTTGTGGGAATATATGTGCATGCATAAAGTCCATAGGATTAATCCTTTCACCAGTATTATATTGAAGTCCATGGAAAACTAGGAATTTACACTTCCTGATCTAAAGGTACATTGCTGTATTCAATTAGAGGTTTACTACATAGTTGTTTCACAGTTTTAAAATGGATAATAAGCAAATCCTCAAGTGTGAAATTCACCCCATGCAGAGAATTAGTGCAAGTCCTGTGTCCCACTCAAGTTCCTCTTAAATTCTATTTTGAGGGCTTGAGTGATGCATAGATCTTGTGCTGGACTTCTGCACAAGGGAGAATTATTCCTAGCAGAATATAGGTATAAACCTAGCCCTTGACCTTGCAAATACTCATGCATGTGCTTTGACTTTACTTGTAAAAGTGTGAGTAGCCCCATTGATTATTATATGGAGCCATATATAGCACTATCATTTTTTGTACATGAAATAAGGGTTGGAGAGAGCCAATATTTTTGCTAATGATTTCTCTGTATTACTAAAGCACTGCAATTCACTTTTCAGCTTTGATTATCATGTTCATCATGTATCATATCAGGCTTGTGTGTAGTGTCCGCTGTTACTCAACTTCCTCATGTCAAATCGTTTCTGTCCTCCCGCTGTAATAAATAGTAATGTGGTTTCATTGTGTTGCATATCCACCACTTGGAAATGACTGAAACATATGCCATGTCTGATGAACCTGAAAGTGAGAGTAGGTAGGAACAAATTTGCTAAAAGGTTTATGGCAGTTGACAATATGCCCTTTGTGACGTTAATAATGCTTCAAGTATGTTGATTATAAATGAAGATATAGCCAGAAGCAAGTTGTAGACATCATGGGGAAACAGTAGAATCCTGTTTTAGTATCCCTAGAGCTGATGAACATGACAGTTTTTAGTTTAGAGGATAACACCATTCCCTTTTGACAGGAAACTTCTAGACATAATAGCAATCAACATTTGGCTGTATATAGTTATTCAAGCCAAGAGTTTCCAGGACAAATCTGTGAAGCTAATATAAAGTCTGATCCAAAATCTAAGGATGTCTGTTGGAGTCTTTTCATTGACTTCAGTGGGCTTTGGATCAGGCCGTTAGTGTGGCTTACTTCACAGGGTATGGTTATGCCTTGGGAAGCACAAGTTACTGGGACTTCTTGGGACAAAGTATTGGCTTGACTCAGGCAAAACACCTCTTAAGATCCGGTAAATGGGTGTTTTTTAAGGAGTAAGGATTTAAAGGATTTAAGTGACTCATAGCTTGTGCTGGTCCTCTGTGCAAGGGTGAATTTCAGTCCTTTTGAGCACTGTGCAACTCCTCTTGCCTGGCTGGCAAGGAAGGGCAATCCCATGAACTGCAGAGCTTGAAATGGATGCCTAACCTAGTCCCAAAATGATGATTGCTTAATTTACTTTTGCTTGAGTTTCTGCCTAAGAATGTAATGGCCCTTAGTCTGAGTGAAATTTTCCCCACCCACAAAATGCTAGTTTCTGGAAATGTGATGATGGGTTGTATTCCTTTCAGATATCAGTGCCAATAGCTTTGCTTGCTTTTCTAGTGTCTGACATATGGAGCTGTGAGCACATGTGAATACTATTCTGAAAGGAGAAACTCTGCCCCCTGTCCCCCAAGAAAAAAATTTCTCCTTGAAATACAGTACATGCGACAATAGATGGGAAAAACGAAAGAAAGCAGTCAAAACAGTTAGACAGCTGTTACATTTTTCTAGCAGGAGGCTGAATGCAACAGACATACTTGGCAAATCTATATTGTTTCATTCTTTGCACAGATAAACATGTAGTTCAATAGAGTATTTTACCAGAAATCTTGAGAGTCCTAAAATCTGCTGAATTAAAGAAATTTTGGGCCAGGGTAGCAAGGAGGAAACACTTGAAGCTGTTGTTTCTGGCAATGCTTACAATTCCCTTCAGCTTTACACTCATGCCCACTTTGTATTAACTCCTTTATCAGTAACTCCCACAAATATTTCAAGTTATGAATTAAATGATCTATTGCAGAACAAGTACTGTACTGAAATGTTGAGAACAGGCAAAAAGTCTATTCACAGCCCATGTTTAGCCTTTTAAATCAACTTTATCCAAAGCAATGAAACTTGCTACTCATTCTAAGGTGGTTAATTTACCTTCAATGCAATTCCCTTTAAAATAAATGTGAGTTATGCATCCCTATCAATGGGATGTGAGACCCCAAAATGTTGTTAAGCAACATGTGAATTGGGAAGACAACATGATTAGAAAGAATGCCCGGTCCAGACTTTGAACTTCACAGAATCTTGTCATCTCCATTAGGATGTAGTTTGGGGAAAGGAAGAGGTTTAGCTAAGGCAGTTGAGAAACTATTTGTTCCCTCTTTATTGAAAATTGTAATGCAGTTCTTGAGTATAACACAGAGGATAGCTAATACAGCAGGTATTGTTACTGGTTATAAGGACTGGTGAGACAGGAAATCATAAGTCGGACAATGTAACATAATAGAGCTGGGGGGAAATGGATACTCTTCATGTAAAAATATAGAATGAGCCTTTAGGAGATGTAGGTGATGCATTTTGCCATTTCTACTATCAAACAACTAAGAATGAATTTCCAACTATCCTCCTCTAACTTTCTTGATTAGACTTCCAATAACAAAAATTACATGCCCCCTACCAGGAATCAGGACCTGCAGCAGAGCCAGTCTCTGGGCAACCTAACAAATGCAGCTGGCTTATAGTAAGCTGCCTGATTGGCTACACCAGCTGATTAACCTCTTGTAGGCCCCGGTGCCTGGACTGTGGCAATGCCCCCACTCAGCCTCTTCCCCCACTTGGCCCCACCCACTGCTCACATGGGGGAGGGGGGTGGAGAAGAGTGAGCTGGGGGAGGGGAGGAGAGGAGCAAGCAGGGGGCAGGGTTTCTGGGGGAAAAGGCTGAGCAGGGGCTGGAGCGCAGGCCTAGCGGGGCCACGATCCTGGTGCCAGGGCCCCTTCAGAGTGTGGACCTGGCACCATTGTAAACCCAGTACTGTCGGTGGGAAGAATCAGCAGACCAGCTCTTAAACTCAGCAACCGGAGCTGTTCAGTGTCTGTTCAAAGCACTTGTCCTCAGTAGTGATAGCTCCTGAAGCTGTGTGTTCCAGCTCCACTTGATGGCAGTTACCTAGCCTTACTCAACGTAATTCATCCCTGATCCTCTGGTATGATTTCTGACTTTGGTTCTGACCCTCGGCTCTGGTATCTGGCCTCTGACCCTGGGCTCCTATTCCTGGCTACTGACTCCTGCCTTAACCACTGCACCTGAGTGCCCATGTCCTGGTCGCTGACACCTGCTTTACATATAACACCCTTCCTCAGTTCATCTGCAAGTCTACTCTTTCCCCCATGTTTAAATCCTTCTTGAAGATCCACCTCTAAAATATTGCCTTTGGGGACACCTACCTGATGTATAGTGACAGGTATATTGCTAAATGTTACTTATTTTGCCAAGATGTGGCCAACCACCTCCTTCAACACTCTTTTTCTGTGGTGTACACATTCCCTTAAACTTTTGTTTGCCAGTATGTCTGTCCGTAGGTTCTTGGGGCAAGGACCAAACCTATATGTCTGTCAGGAAGCACTTAGTACATTGTAAACTGAAACAGCATATGCTGTCCCTTGAAGGGAAGTTAAAGGTGGGGCACAACTCTAACCCCACTTCAGCACAGAATAAAGGGAATCTGGGGGCTTGGATTTCCTGAAGGGACATGGTGAGTGACAGGCTGATACAGACATTATTATAAAAAACAAATACGATAATCACATTGACTAACAAGAATCACACTTTGAATCACTTAGTAGTTTTTGTTAAAATCCTCATTTTTAAAAATAATCTGTCAAACCAGACCCTTCTGTGGTCTCTTAACGTTTGTTTCTTCTCCTTGCCCACAAACAAATTAATCTGGGTTTACTGCTTGGATATTATTGTAGTTTGGTTCCTCTCTTCTATACAAACTACTCTCAGCTACACATCTATCTGGTAGCATTAAATGCTTTATTTCTTTACATCTAAATGATCCACATAACATTGTCAGATGCTGGACTCTCTGCCTATATATTAGCTCCACTTGCCTAGTGGTGCCTGCCTTGCCAGGGGTTGGAAGGCCCCAAGTGTTCTCATTTGTCTTGTAATCTCTTTTATTACTAGCTAAAGCTGTGTGCATCAGGCCCATTGACATTTTGACCTGCTGGTCTTTTTCGCAAAACAGATAAACAAGACCTCTTAGATAAAAAGATGGTGGCCCTAGTTCCTACAGCTTTATGGTTACAAAAAAAATCCCATTTCTTTTCAAATGACGTGACGATTTTTTTTTTCTGCATCTGCTCTCACAATATCTTTTGAGAGTTACATATTCTTTCATCCCTCGAGGATGGACCTAAGATTCTGAGAAGTAACTTTTCTTCTCAAAAGAAATGATCTTGTTAATTTCAGGAGGAATTTTTTTAAAAAATGCCAGCCTATATTTCTTCACTCTCTCCCCCCCTTCCCCCCCCCCCCGGCCGTATTCAAATTAAAGAACATTCATTATTTCTGATACCCTATGAATTATATTATTTTCTCTTTCTTGACAAAGAGCCTTGTGTGTTCTGTACTAAAATGCTCTCTTTTGGTTAGGGATCCTGTAGAGTTTTTGATGTTCAATATTAGTTCTTAACTGCTCAGCACATGGTCCTAATAAATACTATATTAGCTTCCTTTTTTACAAAGACAGCCTATTTTTGTAGCAATGTCATGATGAAAATTCTTGTAATTTACTTTTGGTACAGTACCTCATTAAGAGAAATGGAAAGCTGATTTTACAGTCTGAAGTGGTACTTACATAATAAAATAAGACATTTCATTGACAGAACACAATAAAACATACTTCATTGATACAACACCCCAATATCATTTTTAATAAGCAAGAGTTCATTGTATTATTCCAAGCAATTTGGTCTGTGATCAAAGTATTGACAAAGACTTTTTTTTTTAAAATGCTGTCTGTTGGACACATTCTCCTACCTTTCTCTAGAGCACTTACAACATTTAGGATTAATTACCTCTGTCTCCTGTAACAGGGCAATCAGACACTTTAAAAGCCTGGAGAGATATGGGGAACAGCGAGCCACCAACCCTGTCTGAGAGAGAAATACAGCAGGCAGGTGCCCACGCTCTGAGCTGGAAAATATAAGGAAGAACTCAGCTCCAGGCCACTTTGGAACCAGGTGTTAACATTGGCCCATGATATACCTTGGTCCTGCCAATTGGGAGTGGAAAACAGAGTAGAAGATACTTGCCCAGTTCTTTTGGCCAAGCACTTTCTGAGATATCAAGGATTATTGCACATTCTGCCCGGAATGCTAATTAGTGAGCCCTAGACCAGCCCATAAGGACTTCTTAACTCCTGTCCCACTAGTGGACACCCCTTCTGAGGGGATTGGGATAGACCTTTTTGGACCTCTAGAACTGAGGTCAAGTGGATGTCTATTAATTTTAGTAATTGGAGGCAGTGGCCTTGCACCCTGGAGACACATAGACAATAGCATGTGAATTACTGAAAGTATTCTCCCAGGCAGGGATCCTGAGAGTCATCCTGACTGATCAGGGCACAGATTGTGTCGCTGCTAATGCATGAGGTGTGGTACCGTCCGAGGGTCCACTTGAGAAGAACCTCTGTCTACCATCTGCAAACAGATGGGCTTGTAGACGGGTTTACCATATGTTCAAAGGAATTATACAAAAATTTGTAGCTGTTGAGTCTAGGAATTGAAACAAGATGTTACCCTATCTGTTTGTGATCAGGGAAATCCCACAATTTTCTGTGGGCTTCTTGTCTTTTGCATTACTATATAGGAGGCAGCTGTGGGCTATATTAGCCCTCCTGCAGGAGTTATGGCAGGAACAAGACACCATAACCCTTAGCATAGTACAATATGTCTTTAAGTCAAGGAAACACCTAGATCTGCTAGATCTGAAAACACCTTGACTTTGCCAACGAGAACTTGCAGGCAGCACAGAGGTCCCAAGAACAATACGATAATAGAAAGGCTTGCCTGCAGGTTTACCAGCGATGGGACTGAGTGCTTTTGCTGCATCCCTCTTTTGAAAAAAAGCTGCTGGCAAAATGGCAAGGCCCTTCTGAGGTCCTGAGATGCAATAGAAGATGGACTGAGATACATTTGGTGGGGAAATGACAGAGGTCCTAAATATATCATGTTAATGTGTTAAAGCTGTGGAAAGCCCTAGAGGCTTATTTTATCCACTCTCGGACACAAGAACTGGATGTAGGGTCCCAGCTGGTGGTCCCAGAGCCACCCACACACACACAGAGGAAAATCTTTCTTTCACATTGTCAAGGTTCCTCCCCCACTCTGAACTCTAGGGTACAGATGTGGGGACCTGCATGAAAAACCTCCTAAACTTATCTTTACCAGCTTAGGTCAAAACTTCCCCAAGGTACAAAATATTCCACCCTTTTGTCCTTGGATTGGCCGCTACCACCACCAAACAAATACTGGTTACTGGGGAAGAGCTGTTTGGACACGTCTTTCCCCCCAAAATACTTCCCAAAAACCTTGCACCCTACTTCCTGGACAAGGTTTGGTAAAAAGCCTCACCAATTTGCCTAGGTGACTACAGACCCAGACCCTTGGATCTTAAGAACAATGAACAATCCTCTCAACACTTGCACCCTCCCTTTCCTGGGAAATGTTGGATAAAAAGCCTCACCAATTTGCGTAGATGACCACAGACCCAAACCCCTGGATCTGAGAACAATGAAAAAGCATTCAGTTTTCTTACAAGAAGACTTTTAATAAAAATAGAATTAGAAATAAGAAATCCCCCCTGTAAAATCAGGATGGTAAATACCTTACAGGGTAATTAGATTCAAAACATAGAGAACCCCTCTAGGCAAAAACCTTAAGTTACAAAAAAGATACACAGACAGAAATAGTTATTCTATTCAGCACAATTCTTTTCTCAGCCATTTAAAGAAATCATAATCTAACACATACCTAGCTAGATTACTTACTAAAAGTTCTAAGGCTTCATTCCTGGTCTATCCCCGGCAAGGACAAAATGTAGACAGACACACAAACCCTTTGTTTCTCTCCCTCCTACCAGCTTTTGAAAGTATCTTGTCTCCTCATTGGTCATTTTGGTCAGGTGCCAGCGAGGTTACCTTTAGCTTCTTAACCCTTTACAGGTGAGAGGAGATTTCCTCTGGCCAGGAGGGATTTTAAAGGGGTTTACCCTTCCCTTTCTATTTATGACACACATTACAGGAGGAAGTCAGTGAGCTAGCTGGGGACTTTGCTGATGTTTATTTACCCAGACCCAGGAGAACCCATTTCATGAAACACAACATTCACCTTGAACCTGGGAGCTTGGTCCAGAAGGGCCATTGCCAGACTCTGGAGCAGCTAACGAGCACTCTAAAAAGGGAACTGCATAGTATGCTCCAGTTGTGGGTAACTGAGGAATTCTATAGTGAATGGTGTAGTCCAATCATGCTGGTCCCAAAACTGCACCACAGTATTTGGTTTTGTATTGACTGCTCCAACATAAATGGAGTATTTAAATTTGATGCACATCCTACGTCTCCACTGCATGAGATGTTGGATGGACTAGGGAAGGCCCCATATAGCAACATTTGATCTTACTAAGGAATATTCGCAAATTCCCTTAACCCCAGAATCCAGGAGGCCTACTGCATTTGCCACACTTTATTGCCACACCAGTTTTAAACCCTTCCATTCAGTCTCCATGGGCCCACAGTGACATTTCAAAGGCTAATGAATAAGATACTCCTATCCCACCAGGCTTGCACTGGGGCTTACCTAGGTGATGTAATAGTTCATACAAATACCTGGGACAGAACATCTCCAGTGAGTCAGAGCGGTGCTCCACTCCCTCAGGGCAGTGGACCTCACTGCCAACTCCACTAAATGTCAGATTGGTTGTGCAGAAACAGAATACCTGGGATATACCCTGGGGACTGGGAGAATCCAACTGCTAACAGATAACGTAAAGGCCCTTGTAGAATCTCTAGTCACACCACTTAGCAACAACTGAAATCTTTTTTGGGACTGGCTGGATACTATTGGTGGTTTATATCCCAGTTCTCAATAATCACAGTCCCTTTAATGGACCTTCCGTGCAACAAGGCACCTGGTAAGGTACATCCTGCATGTGCAGATGTATTTGGAGAAATGAAGTGAATTGTTTGCAGCACACCAATTTTACATAGCCCAGACTCTACTAGTGACTCCATCCTACAAACACACCTCTGAACACAGGATGGGAGCTGTCCTGTCTCAGGTGTTTGAGAATAGGGAGCATCCTATATTATATTTCAGCAGAAAACTCCTGCTCCATGAACAAAACTATGCAGTGATCAAAAAGAAGTGCCTGGCAATAAAGTGGGCCATTTTGTTCAGAGCACCCTTCAGCTTCATTACCAACCCTGCTTCAGCAGCTATGTGCTAGGTGGGAAACGAATCCCAGGCAGTCATGATGGTACCTAGCCCTGCAACCATGTGCCACTCTTGTGGGGAGGGGGAGAGGCATGTAACAGGATGGTCTGCCCCTTTAATAGCCCTGGGGGTAGGGACATGGAGCAGGTGAACCAGCTCCAGAGAAAAGCCCAGCAGACAGGTCCTGGGAATTAGCTGACACCGTTGATCAGTACTTCATATTGCCCCATGCTCCCAGCTGGACAATATAAAGAAGAACTCAGCTTCATGGGTAGAGGCAGTGGAAAGACCAGAAGAGAGGATACTCTCTGGTAACCCGAGCAGGAGGTGGCAGGCAGGCCAACCAACCAACCAATCCACCCACCCCACCCTGCCCTGTGACCCAAAAGGGCCCTATCCAGTAGCTATTGGAGGCCAGAGAACCCCAGTGTGAACCTCCTAACCAAACTATTGTTTGTATTACTTGTTGCACGTTTTTCTCTCTTTGTTTGTCAAGACAATAAACAGACATCTGAAGAAAGGGACCCTGGGTGGGGCTGACTGTCTATCCCCAGCTGGTCACTAGAGCCACCAGCATACAAAACCATTTCTGGGAAACCGGAAAAAGAACAATTCAAATTTTACCATAGTTACTAAATGACAATGATTTCTCTAAAGCCAGGAGGCAACATGTCTTCAGCATTCACCAAGGAGAATGACCCCAGCACAGCAAGGCAGAAATCTCACTGAGTGTGTGAGAGTCAATGCACTGAACAGGTGACCTAGCGTGTCAAATCACAGTTCTGATGAGATCTACTAGTTAGAAAAGGTTGTTCGCTTTAAAAAGGGATGTATGTGCATACGTACATGACATGCATGTATATATTTTTGACACATACATAGAATAAAATTAGAGGTTTTGCAAAACTTGCAAACTATTAACAAAAATTAGTTCAAGGTTATGTACTACATTTCTGTAACTGAAGTCTTTTAAAAGAAAACATTCTAACTACCATGAAATCTTTACCCCATCCTTGCTAGAGCAGACAAAAAGTGAGGTGGGTGCAACTTGACAATCTGTATAAGTTACATACGATTATGACAATTTTTTACTCCTCATCTCTACTTCTCTTTCACACTCCGTTGTTCACTCTTCACCTTCTCCGCTCCATGTTAATTCTTTCTCACAGGATTTTCTCTCTCTGCCCATTGCTGGTCCCTTCATTCATAGTCTTTCCTACGCAAAATAAAAATGAAGAGTCATTCAGTTTTGCTTTAGCCTTTCCAACCCATGATGTTCAAGCAGATTTACAATTAGGCATCACGATTACACTATTACTAACTATGCCCACAGATGGAACAGAACTAAACATTTGAGGACTGGTTTTCAAAAACATGGAATACACATTTGTAGATCTCGATTCTGAAAACATTACACATGTACTTAACCTGTATAACTAGTCTCATTAAACTCACCAGCTGAAGAGCAGGCCAATTAATGTTAAATCATATTCACTGTGGCAAGATATTGATCCTTACAAAGCTAGTTATGCTAAATAAAGTCCCTTGTGGGTCAGTTTTTCAAAGGGGTCTTATCTTCAACTGCAACCTTATGAATTCAGTTTTGCTTGTCCAGATTTTTTGTATTTATGCAAATTCCATATGCTAATAGAAAGCGGCTAGTTAGACATTTGAACAAAAATTCTCTGTGTCCAGAAAATCAGGCCTTTAGCTACCAAGGGGCTGATCCTGTAACATGAATGGTTCCAAATCAGCAGTCCATCCTTATTTAGCAAAGCTCTCAAACACGCACTTCAAACTCTTTACTCATTGACTTCAATTGAATTTAAGCACATACTTAAAATTAAGCATGTGCTTTGCTAAAGCAGGATGGACTTAAGCATGTGCTTGAAGGCTTTGCTGATTTGCGGCCTATGGGGTTGATCCTGCTCCACTGAAGTCAATAGAAGCAATGCCTTGGGATGAGGCAGTATGTGTACTAAGCATAGAAAGACTGAGCCCCTAATATGCGTGTACAAATCCAGTTTGCATGCACCAGTCAAAGTTTTGGACTGCACCTTCAATTTTAGAGGCTATTTTTGAAAATCTGTCCTTTAGACTATCATTTTACTGAAAAATCTGTATCTAAACATACACTTTGTTACATGTGTTTTATAATCCAGGATATACATGTGCCTGAATTACAGTTATAATAATGCCTGTCCTTTTCACCTATATACCACCAAATATATGAGGATCTCAAAACACTTTCTAACAATTAATTAAACTGTATGTTATTCCTAAGAGGTAGCTAAGTAAAGAGTACCAAAGATGGAAAAACTCCATATGTTCCTCTGCTCTAGTTGATTTGTTCCCATTAAGATTATTTCCACAGTAATATCTTCAGAAAAAAGATGCCTAGATAATCACTTAGGCAATCATGCGAAACTAATCAAATCCTACCTGCTCACACAAGATTCAAATCTCTATTGAAGACATAGTTAATTTTAATGATTTGTCTCAAGAATTAGCTTAACTTTTTAAAACTAAAGGTGATATTAGCCCACGAATGAATGGCATCTGTTGAAATGTACTTTTTTCTTCAAGGTGATTGATGTAATTTTCTATTAAAGTGACCTTTGCTAGAAATGTTTTGACTGTAATGATTTCCTGTCTTTTTTGCTCAGCAGTCAGAACAGCAGAACTGACATAAGCCTGTTTCAGCCACTTGATATTAAAGCGTAAAGGGAAGTGAGCTATAAAGTATGTATGTCTGTATTACAATGGTGGCAGTGCATACAGGGAAGTGGCAATGTTAGTCAGCTGTAGAAACTTAAAGCCTTAGCCTGTGAGGCACTGAGTACCCTTGACTTCCATTTTAGTGAATGGAAGTTGAGGAGGCTCAGGACTTTGGACTATTGGGACTCAGTAGAAAATACAGTGGAATTGCTATTTTAAACTGATACCGTTGGATTTCTGAGTAGGAACTGTTGATCTTGGATGGATTTTACTTCTAATATGGAAACAGAGCAACTCACACTCTATGTCTTGAATGATCTCAGTAACCAGGCTGTGCTGAGCATTTAGCTTACAGCAAATTTTTAATTTACCTTTATAAAAATACATTTTTCTCTCCCTGAAATCTACTGGTATTTCCTTACTTGCACAGTATCATACTGTGCTATCATAAACACAAGAAATATCAAGGGCTGGAATAAGCTTCTGGTATCTATATCATAGAATGTTACATTACGGTACATTTTCATCAAAATAAGAAGTACCAGTGAATTTCACTGAGAAGGAAATGAATTCTTAAAAGGAAAGTCAAAACTTTGTTCTCTACAGAATGTTCACAGCACCTAGTGTGTTAGATCTGCTAGCAAACCTTTAACTTCATTTTCATTTTAGAGAAGAAGCTCACCTTTTAAAATGAGACCATATTTATTACCATCTGGTTTTTAACAGAAGATATCTTTTGTTAATGAAGTGCATTTGTTATCATATAAGATCTCTGATTTTTTTTAGTAAATAAATCAAAAGTTCAAAACAGGAGAAAAATAATAGGATCTGGTCAAAAATAAGGTTGTAATTATAAGACATTCTACTACCAGGATTTTTCCCATACACCATATGGCTTATCTAATTAGGAAGAACACTTTTATTTTTCATATTTTAATCTTTTAAGCTGAATATAATACCTTAAGTTCTATTGCACGTATTACCATATTTCCAAACTGTGCCTGATTTTGCATCACAATCCTCCCTGTCTTCCTCAGTATGCTCCTACCCACTTGCTAAGGGCTGGGGTTAAAATAAATTATAAATTGTCTGCCTTTTGATGTTACTGATGATCTTTCTTTTAAAATGCTTCCTTTATTCCAACCATTTTAGCTGTATAACCTTGAGGTTAGTATTTCTATTTTTCAGAAACTTCTCCTGGCTATGGCCTTTGCCCCTAATTTATAGTTGTTGTCTCCCTCTTATGCCTGTGAGGTGATGTGACTATTGCATTCTTATTGTTGTGTCAGGTATCTTGAGCACAACTGGCATAATGTTAAGAATAATTATGTTATTACGTGTAATATTATATGCAACTTTTTTATTTTTTTCTCAATACATTTTGCTACTTTAGGAAGCCCTTTAGCTAAACGATCTCTATAGCTGGCCAAATCCTGGTTACTTTCCATATGCTAGTAATCACATTGATGTCAATAGGGCTATTTAGCATGAGGAAGTTGTGCAGGATTTTCCCCAGAATTTTAGTTTTTTTCTACTTCACTACATTTAGTGCTAGAAGGCCCCAATGCTGCAAACTGCAAATCATGTGAAAAAATCCGATGGAAATCAATGGGAACACTTGATGGCCCTAGGCTAGGGCTAAGGCTACAGCCCTTCCCCACCTATCAGCTCACCAACTCTCCCCCCTGTGCGCATGCCCAGCTCTGCAGGCAAAGCTTGCTGTGGTGGGCTCCTCAAGCCTCCTCTTAATGGAGCGAGTCAATGGGTCAGAGCAGGCCGGGCCCAGCCCAGCACAGTGGGACAAAATGGAACTGCTGCTGCTGGAGCTAGCTCTCCAGCCCCCAATTATCTATGATCTTCAGTAACTGAAGGGTTTTTCTCTTGTGCAAGTCACTGTTGGGCAAAGCATCCTTACCCATGCTACTTTTTTACGCATGAATTCATAACAATGTCAGACACCTTTGGAATCAACTTATTTTTTAATAACATAAAGTCCAGCCTGTCCTCTTTGAACTATCTCTGTATAGTGGCTTATCAATAAATCATTCAGATGATCTTAGTCATCCGCTGCAAGGCTGAGAAGCTACACTTTGTCGTCACAATTCTGTTTTTAAAGTTACTTATTCATGGATATGTTAATATTTATACTGATGACATATTCAGAGTTCCTTTGGCCTCAACTCCTTAAAGTAGAATGCAACTTCAATTTAAATGGAGGTCTAATCGTTATTTTGCAAATTATCTTACCGAATGATTTCTGTTTATAAACTGGTGCTTATATAGAAAGCCAGAATCAAAGAATTATCAGTGAATTTGTACACCTATTGATATTGTGGACGTCGGTGTATGAGAGCAAAAATTTAAAACAGACGTCCAAAAAAATGCTGGTCTATAAGGATGTGTGTGGGGTTGGGGGAAGAAATCAGGCCAGGCCACTCCCTACTTTAATTCCATTCACCATCAAGTAATCAATGCTTACTTCAAAGGCCTAATGGAACAGACACATCTTGCTCCACCATATTCTGGCTTTGGTGAAGTACAAGTGGGAACAAGTTTGACAAGGTGCCCTCAGCTGCCAAACATTCTCTGCAATTCAATTTTGGAGACAGTGTTTCACCCAGAGTGAGAGGCGGTCTTGGGGACAACATAGCCAAATATTACTTTAGTGGGAGATAAGATATGTCTATTATTAGGCAATATCACTATAGAAAAGGTAGAAGAGGTAGTGGGCCAAATTCCCAGTCAGTGTAAATTTACACCACTGGGGCTATGCTGACTTACACCAGTTGAAGATCTTTCCAACTGAAGTCTAGTTGTTAAAGCAGGAGATGCCGAGGATGAGAATTTTGGGGTTCAAGCCCTGGCTGTGCCTGACTAACTCTGTGGCCTCTCCAGCTCCCAATCAGGGAAAAAAAACATCTTGTTACAACCATCTCACACAGGGGGAAGGCTTAATTGATTGATTGCTTGTAAAGCACATGGAGAGCCACAGATGAATGGTAGTAAGGAGGTACAACACCCTCTGAACACTTCAAAAGCAGCATTTAACAGGAGGTGTTCCCAAAGTATAATTCATTGTCACCAGTGTCTTAAAACTCCCTGCTCAGGGCTGTCTTCTAAAGCTGAATTTGTGAGTAAGCACAAAACCAATTTGCCATGCTGTTGTCTGCAAGGTACTTTCCTTCCTACGTGGTGAAAGGGGGAGGAAAATAAAGGACATGGTTCTAGTTTGAAAATATATTCAATTTACAGTATCAATTTGTATAAAAGGGGATTATGTTATTTAAATAAGGTAACATGCTATTAGCATCAAACTCAGGAATCCTCTCATCATATAATATTGCAATATTAGATATACTATTTTATTTATGTATTTGTTCTCTCTTTCTATACATAGATATTGCAGCAAAACACCTGCAAATAATGCAGTGGCTGAAATTGATGAGATTATCTGGCGTCACAGCCCCTGCTGTGTGAACTCCCTCAAAAGGAGCCTTTGTTTCCATAGGCAACAGAGCTGCTGTGCCACTATGGATCAAACGCATCCGGATTTACTTTCATGCCCCTGAGGTAAACAGTTGCCTGCTGCACTACATAAATACTGAAAGAAAAACTCTCTTGGTAAAAGACCTGACCAGCATGAACTGAGGGTAACTACAGGCTGCTCAGAAAAACCTAACTCAAGCAGCTCAGTGATAAAGATTCCCTAGGAGAGTGCTATATTCACTGCCATTTCTGTCATTTAGTGATGTAACTTTTTGTCTGGTATTCACCTCTTTTTATATCAGCTTAGAGACACGACAGAAAATCATTAAAGTGATCATTTCCTCCTTCCCCCACCTTTAAAGGATGTCAACATCCTTTTCCAGAAAAAAAAATTGCTTGTCTTGTTAATCAAGGTTTGATAAGATAATTGTAAAATGTTTCAGAATCTATTTGATCATAGACATCTGGGTAAATGCTTTAGTTCTTAATTGTAAGTCAGTATTGTACCATTGTTAATAGAAATTGTTTGGCATTACATTAGCTGTTTCATTTATGTAGAATCAGATTTCAAAAGTAATCAGCACCTACATGTGAGGTTGAAAGATATCAGCACCTAAACAAGAACCAGATGGTTGAGCTCTTTTGAAAATCTCACTATATATGTTGATGCCTAAATGGGAACTGAGGTCTTCTGAAAATCTGACCCCAGCTGTGAATTCTGAGCCCTTCTATAAATTCAAGCCACTGCCTCAGTATTTGTGAATGGAGTTTTCACTTGTAGAATTGGGGATTGGAGAATTAGCTGTCAGCTCAAATTGCAATTACTCTGATTTGTAGACACAACTGCAGATGTTAAGAGAGGGTGTGGTTTGTGCCCACAAAAGAGAGCGGGTTTATTTAGAAAATACTGAACATTTAGGTTTAATGGAAGTGTCTATACCTGCTGAATCATGTCTAAAATAAATTTTAAAAGAAACTTAGTATAAATGAATGCACATGAGTTATGACCTTTAAATTAAAAAAAAAAATAGATAGTTGTACAGGAAACATGAACCCCGCAGATCAAAGAGAAATGTTAACTATTGGTAAATTATATCTGAATTTGCTGAGATTGCTTATTCATCTGATTAAAAATGTCATTCTGTGCAATCTATATTTATAGTATTTTGCATTTTCTATTTATCTTGCCTTTGGATATTTTCTCTCCAAGTTAAATTTTCACAGGTGTCAGCCATAGATGCACCACATGCTCCAAGGACTCAATTTGAGAAAAGCCTAATCCCAAATTAAATACACAAAATTCTGCAGCTGTCGTGTAGAAATCTGATTGATTAGTTTTTCTTGTAAAGTTGTCCATTGCAATGGAATCTGGACACTTTACGTCTATTAAAAATAATCCAAATCTTCAGAGAATATCTGGCACCTTAATATTGAAGAGACACTAATAAATATACAACCCATGGCTAAAAATGTTCTGGAGCTTATTTAAACACTTGTAAGCTCTAACTTTTTTTTCACTGCATCCTGAAACTTATGAAAGAGAGAATCAGAGAGAACAGGTTCCAGAGGCCTGGGCCTTCCTCTGGAAAAGCCTTGATGCCTTCCTTAGGCAGTTCATCCTCAGGAGTCAATAGCAAGGCTGTCACAAAGGGTGTCACAATCTTGACTAGACATGGAGAAATTTCTCAAATAACCGAGTCCCATACCACACTGGTCCCACCCACGATGTTTTGGACTCAGCAACACCGACCCATCACCATGAAAAGTGTCTGTCAAGACATTGACCACCTGTAATCATTTTCATGGGCCTCCATTTTCTTCCGATGAAGTGAGCTGTAGCTCACGAAAGCTTATGCTCAAATAAATTGGTTAGCTCTAAGGTGCCACTAGTACTCCTTTTCTTTTGCGAATACAGACTAACACAGCTGCTACTCTGAAACCTGTCATTTTCTTCCTGTTTCTGCTAGACTAACTTTTCTCTTCAAAATAGCTGCTGGCAGATTCTGTCTCTGCCTTCCTGAATCTGGAAGAGTAATGGAAGGTGGGGTGGGATTGGATGGGATGATATCTTTGCCTCAGTTATTCTCTACACAAGAGGGGCCTATGGAAGTCACCATGTCCTAGAAATGTGTGATGAATAACTGCTAAAAAACTCAGGCCCCCCTTCTTCTCAGGGCAGAAACCCATGGATAATTACTGATGCATAGAATTCGGAGTACCAATTTGTTGAGGTTTGTTTCCTAGTTCTATTCTGTTTCTTTCAGTTAATATTAAAGCTTTTCAAGGTCAGGAGTGACATACTGGTAGTGATGAGCCTGAGGTAGGCTTATGTTAAATTTGTCCTCAGTGGTCAGGTTAATCTTTTCATTTCTGTTTTTTCCCTGTAAATAAAGACATTAGATCTGTGGCACAGGCAATTTTCCTATTACCTCCCTCTCTTCCCCCCACCTTGGTCTAATTTTCTTTGTCTATTTTTTAAAGTATAGGTGAGACTATGTAACTGAGGTGTGGCAATAAGCTTACATCAAGTGCTTTATTTAGCAAAAGTTAAAGCTCTGGTTATGAAGTATTTTTTTGTAGGTGTATCGGTCCCAGGATATTAGAAAGTCAAGGTGGCTGAGGTAATATTTCTTACTAGACCAACTTTTGTTGGTGAGAGAGGCAAATTTTGATCTTACTGAGAGCTCTTCTTCAGGTCTGGGATTGCATCTCTTCCCCAACAGAACGATCTGTGGAAAATGGTTTTCTGTGAGTGTGGAAGATCATAGAATCATAGATTATCAGGGTTGGAAGGGACCTCAGGAGGTCATCTACTCCAACCCCCTGCTCAAAGCAGGACCAATCCCCCAATTTTTGCCCCAGATCCCTAAATGGCCCCCTCAAGGATTAAACTCGCAACCCTGGGTTTAGCAGGCCAATGCTCAAACCACTGAGCTATCCCTCCCCCCTGCGTTATTCTTTAATCTGCACCCACAGAGAATATCATCCTAGCTGGGACTAACATTCTCTAGAGAACACTGGTGGTGGTGGTGGACAACCAAAGTCAGAAATCTTATTCTGAAAGATTATTGCTCAGTGGAGTATCCCAGGCTATGATTTCCAAAAATGCACAAAGTATTAGTTTCCAAAACAAGGGAGTAGAGACTGAAGGTTATTAGGGCATCTTGCATGCACCTCAGTGAAGCGACAGCCAGGTCACACATCTGTTGTGATATTTTACTGCCAGTTTCTAGTATGCCATATTCTAAGTGACATGGTGAGTAACACAGTGACACTCACTTGACTGACAAGCATGCCATATACCTTACTGTACTGAAACCTTCTCAGTTAATGGATGGACAATTTAACTTCATGTGTTTGCACTCAGGGTGTTAAACAGGGCAAGGAGAAAACTGTACTGAGAGCAGACAAGAAGGGACTTCTACTTTTTAATTTCTCTTTCCAGTGTCCAGTTTACTTGTAGCCCAGTAAACATGCAATTCACACGCCTTCAGTACAATATTCCACCCTTCTTTGCAAAGTAGTAGTGAAGGTATCACAGAATATCAGAGTTTCCCAGTAGCTGGAATTTTACACATGTAACTCAGGCCTTGTTTACACTTCAGAGTTTTGTTGACAAAAGTTATGCTGCTTTAATTTAAGTGCTTTATTAAACTGCTGTTGCATGTCCACACAAAGCTCCTTATGTCAGCAGAGTGTGTCCACACGAGGAGCTCTTGCATTGACACAGAGAGCAGTGCACTCTGGGTAGATACCCCACTGCGCAACTGGCCACACGATTCTTTGGGAAGGGATGCCTCATGGGGCAGGTACAGCATCACATGATGCAGGTTTCTCAACCTCACCTTCCATGGGCATCCTACTAGATTGCCAGCTGCTTTTCAACTGAAGTGTGTGTGTGTATATTGGAGGGACGGGTGGGGGTGGAAGAGAGAGACAGAAACAGTCTGTATGGGGAAGTGTGAGAGAGATTGTGTGTGTGGGGGGGAGTGGGTGTGTTGCCTGAACAACCAGTCCTGGAGGGGGACCCCCCACATCAGCCCCCGCCTCTCCCACAGCAGCAGCCCACTCTGCCTGCCTGCCTATGGTTCTGTGATTCCCTCAGAGTTCTCCACAGCCACCTCAGCTACCAGGAGCAGAATCCTCAGCAGCTCAGTGAGCTCTCCAGGCTGAGGAATGTCAAAGCTTCCCGGAGCTTTAAAAGGGGAGGGGTGCATGCCTGCAGGGCAGCTCAGTTCAAAACAATGAGCAGAGGGGTCACAATGGGCATTCTGGGATACTGGAGGAGGCCAATTATGTTGTCGACATAACGAACGGCACTGGCACTTTGTCAACACAACTTTTGTGCAAAAAACTGTCTCTCATCGAGATGGTTTTATTTTGTTACCAAAAATGGCATTTCAGTGTGTACTCCTCCACTGTTTTGCTCTAAAAAGCTGCCTTTTGCAGACAACTCTGCAGTGCAGATGAGGCCTCATCACCAAATTTGAAGGTAGTTGTATTGAGGTTGCCTCATGCTTTAGTTTCCAGCATGCTTGTGGAGTTGCTTACTTTGGTCCTCTTTTTAAGAAAATAAAGCCAAGTAAAGTATGCTGATGCGCAAGTGTTTGCTAACAATTGTTTCTCTGCCTGGCTAATAAAAGTCTGGGTGATTAAAATAGTCTTTAGCCCAGGCCACAAGCTCTGAGCAAAATTCTGCAAGGGTCAAACCATTCCTTATAGCTATTGTCCCTCACCCCCTCCGACAGTTCTTCCTCCAAGTTTGTTTGCTATTTTATGCCATTGGACATATGCAAGCTGCTTCCAAGCCACCATAATGAAAGTCCAGAGCTTCTCCAGGCAATTATAAACACTTTTTGAAACTCTTTATTACTCTTTTTTAAAAGGATCCCTACTCTTAGAGGTCACCTTCCCTTCTCCTGTCCCCCTGAGCTTAGCTGGCTTTTGAGCAGCACAATTTAGCTCAATATTCATTGTCATTTTTCAACTTCACCTGAAAACATTAATGTAGGTTCCTGATTTCATTTTTTTTTCAATGGAAAGGGAACGCTGAGAGTGCTTGTTGAGCCACAAACTGCTGCTGGAAGTGCAGCTGAGATTGGGAAGGGAGCAGGTGGGAATAGGTAAAAAGATAGTTTAAATGCAGACATTTCTTTCCCTTTTGTCCCTTGAGCCGGAGAAGGAGCCAGAATTTTCCAATGTATATTGCCAAAGAGCAACAGTAATACGATGGCAACTCCCCCGGCTCCCAGTGCCTCCTGCCCACCGGCAGCTCCCTCCCTCCCCGCACCTCCCGATCAGCCTGTTTTGTGACATGCAGGAGGCTCGGGGGCAAGGGGGAGGAGTGAGGGCATGGCAGGCTCAGGGGAGGGGGCGGGAAGGGGTGAAGTGGGGGCAGGGCCTGTGGCAAAGCCAGTGAGCACCTCCCGGCACATTGGAAAGTTGGTGGCTTTAGCTCCAGCCCTGTAGTTGGTGCCTATTCAAGAAGCTGCATATTAACTTCTGAAAAGCCGCATGTGGCTCCAGAGCCACAGGTTGGCCACCCCTGAAATACACCATGACTCACTATAGTGACTCTCTTTCTAAGATGCTGAGTGCTTCCGTTCCAATGATGGTTTGAGTTGAGGGCTATTTGTATGATCTACCAGCAGTGATTGCTGTTCTGCAGTCCTAAACTGCACATGTTCTATGTACATGCCTGAGCATCGAAGAGTGATCCGCATTCACAAAGTGAAAATATAAGTTTGACATTTAACATCAGGAATGGTTGAATGAGGCTTAAATAGAAGCACCTATTTTACCATCTTCTCTAAGCATTATGTTGAAAGGATTCAGGCCAGCAGTGCCTGTCTGCAACCTGCCCTGCTTGGGCACCATGGCAGGAGGGAAATCTCCTGTGCAGCTAAAAAGCTTCAGGAAGAGGCATGGGTGATTCTAATGCTATTACCATGGCTGATGTAGAAGTGGCATATTCCTCTTCTGTGGCTCCGTATTGTCTGATCCAGGAGAATACTTTACCCTCCATCACAGACATGATCAATATATATTGTCCTCCCCAGCTTACCTTTTATTGTACATTTTATGCTATATATCAAAGTGTATGGGCATTTTGTGTTATCCTGTGTGCTGCCTTTTTGTAGGTTCCGAATGCAGCTAGGAGGGAGTGAGTGTTTGCAAAGAGATTTCTTCCTTTGGGCCGCAAGTAAAATGGACTTTTGTACTAATCTGTCCCTGCCATCACATTTCTATGCCACAGATAGTGAGGTGGTGATTTTTTTTTCTAAAGCCCTTTTTAAAAACTCTACTGAAAATGTGATTAGATATATTCAATCAACTGAGTTCCAACAACAAAAAATTAGAATGAGTGAAGAAGAGAGAAGTTCTCTCTCTCTCTCTGTTTCCATTCTTCTCTTTCCCCTTCTATCTGCTTCATTTAATTGGCTTCCTCATGAAATTTTCTGGGTTTGAAGGAGATAGGGAGAGAGAGAGGAAAAAACTATTTGGACTATTTTACTCAAAAAATCATCTCATTTTTATGACTCATCCAATGTGTGTGCATTTGTTTTATCTGAAATGCAGGGCAGTATTAGCCTTGAGCTTGCCCTCTCTAGGGAAGAAATGGAGAGAGATTATATTCTAATGTGTGAGTCTGAGCAAATAAACAAACTGAGATCATTCCTGGGAGGTGGGGGATGGGTGAATGTGTATGCATAGCACAGGATCAGGGGGACTTTCCCCTTTATATCAGAGAGATTTACAACCTTAGCTCATCTTAACAAAGGATTGGGATAGTGAATTTCCTTTTATAAACCCAATTGCATATGGATCAGTGACACAACCCCTTATGGCCCTTGCAAGCTGTGCAAAAATGAAACTCATTTCTCTTAAAACCATCTCCCCAGCTTCCGATGTCATTTTTCTCCCTCTTGTTTCATCGTCACATGGCTCTCTATTCCACTCTTCACTGTACGTGCTCTACCCGATGTTTCCCCATTGTGGTTATCTACATTAGAACCTATGGGTCATGGCAAGTGAGAGTGGAGGCCATGAAGATTTTGCAGGAGACTTAATCAAGGTCCTATGGGTGGTGGGAAAGGAACATATATTCATAAACCATTTTAATAATTAGACAACTCTTACCCTGTTCCACCAGATTTAGCCAAAGGCAGCCACCCTCATCTACACCAATTCACAGAAAGAAGCTAGCAGCTTCTAGGCCAAGTCACTATGGAGTTATGACAAACCCAATAAAGTTAGGAAAATGTTCAGGAAGGGAGACTGCTGCATTTTTTTTTTTAATCCACATCTCCCTTTTCTAACATCCAGCCTCAACAGTAATTTGTTTCCTTCTTCCACTCCCCTGGCTGTACCTTTTCCAATCCTGCCAGTTATACCTGGCATCCCCTCCCACTTCCAGTATACCAGGTCCTCACTCCCTCATTCAATAAGTGGGTAAAGACTTACTTCTTCTGTGAGACTCCACTAGAACAAGGAATAAATAAAATGTCTATGCCAGATCCTTCCCTATCTGTGCATCTTGCTTTGTGTCTGTGATTTAGGCCCTGATCCTGCCATTGAATCTATGCAGATGGTGCCCTTGTGGGGCACCATTGAGTTCAGCAGGATTCTGAGTGGCCATAAGGGTACATCACATAGATCAGATTGCAGAACAGGGCCCATCAACTGAAAGCCCACCCAGGCAGGGGCTGTCCAAATATGTATTGTACAGTACTAGCTTCATCCTTAGATGAAGTTATTGAGAGAATAGATTTTCATAACAGAGGCACATCAGTAAATTTGGATCACTCTGCTCCCTGTTGCATCCACATGACTTTGATACTGGGAAGTAAATAAGTGCATTATAGGCAAGCAGCATGTTTATACGGATATCGATCTAAAAATCTGTGTTCTAAGAGTGTATTCCATTGCTTGAGACAGAATAATATTATTGCCTAATTTTTTTCCTCACCTTATTATACTCCTCTTTCCTTCCCTTTTACCTGCATTTGATTTATTTATCTTTGATAGATATTCTCCCTAACCTGGGGGCTTATGGTAGCCTAACTTGACTGTCTTTTCATTTCTTTTAATGTCAACATGTTTCATCTTTCTGTGAGGAGAAATAAAGCACCTGAAGAGGCTGAGCTAGATTAGTAGCATTTTAAATACTGCAGTTCAATGGTATTTAAAACAAGTCACTTAATGTGAGTTTTTTTTAAATAAAAACATGAAACCAAATGGATACTTGTCGTATAACCTACCCCCCAAAAAAACAGAACATCAAGAAATTGGTCTTTCTTTTGGGTCTGGGTGATCTTATTTAATAAACCATTAACTTTTAGTAAGGCAAATAAATAAATGGAGCTTTGGGGCAATATGAGAATCAGTGCTGTGACTGAAATAGTGCTAAGGTATAATGATAAATATGTGGAACTGGTATTATTAGGTCGGGAAACAGTTTCAAGGCATGAGGAAAAAATATTCTACATGATAAATAATTCATACAATAGGGTAGATATTTCAACTCATTTATTTATGTATTTAAAATTGTGCTTTTTTATTTTTTGCTGACAAGCAATTTTATGCTAATACAAGAAACAATACAAATTGCTTAATTTGTAATTGATGCTTTAAAAGTATTGGTCTGTCAAATTCAAAATAAAACTTCATAGTTTTACTCCGCTCTGGTTTATTCTCACACAGAGGTGAGGGATGGGGACCTACGTTCCAACTACAAAATTTTTTCCATGATGCGTAGAGCAGTGGTATCTTACTCACACCTATGAACACACCCACCCACACTTCGTTTGGGTCAGTTCACTGGTGATGATGATAGGGGAACTGGAAAGAACCAGGCTTGACTTTCAGATGCTAGGTTGGTCTTCAGGTCTGGAAAAGGACCAAATCCTGCCCTTGGTCACTTCTTTGAAATCTTATTAAAATCAGTTGGTTCTATGGGTATAAATAAGGGTAAATAATGACCCAAACAGAACACATTTGATATGAAAATCACTGAATGATAATAAATGTTGAACCTCACGTGCTATTTTTACTGAGTCATTTTCAGAGTCGAACCATACTTTGATGCTGTTAAAATCTACTACAGTTCAAAATTCCTTAAAAAGCAATTGAAAACTTCTGGAACTAATCAGTCATTTAATTGTCAGATGGTATTTTAATCTAGTCTCCTCTCTCTGCCCTCCCTTCCACAGCCCTTTGTTTCAGTTAAGAACTCTTGCCAGGTGATATTTGTGGTTACTTCTTCTTATGTACTTTAGAAAAGACAAAAAATGTAAGTAATAAGAGACAATCTTTTCATTCTGTACATGGAACAAGAAAAGAATAGAACTAATAGGACTAATTGCTGGTAACCATCCTTTTATAAGCTTCTATCTTCTAGCATAATAAAAATAATAAATGTTGTTATTATTCGGGGATCAATCTGACAGAATTTTTCAGACAAAATTCCATTGAAATTATCTTTTGGAAGTCAATGGGAATTTGTCATGAGTGAAGACTATAGGATCAAGCCCTAAGCCTGTGGGAGAACTGCATATATATGAAGCCACTCATGTGTAAAGCTAAGCATGTGCATAAGGACTAGGGCAATAGCCTCTTAAAAGAAATTTAGAACCTTTCTTGTGATTTATTCCTTAAATTTCAATGAGAACCTGATCCTAAAATGAAGAAATATGGCAGGAAATATTTTCCCTCTATTAACTTCTGTTTTTCTTGGTAAAACATTGTTAATTGTGGTGTTTATATAATTATATTCCAGTGTAACTCAAGTATGTAATGACATTTCTCCAATGAAAGCATTTAAATAACTCAGGAAATTGCTTTACTGTTCTGTTTCCTGACTTAAAACCCATTTTGTCATGTTAATTTTATTGTTCAATCCATCTGAACTCATCTAGACATATTCCACACTATATAAAGCAAAATAAAATATTTACCTGATCGGTTTTTATGTATAGATGTACAGGTGAGTCGCATCATATGCGCATTTAACTTATGCAAATTCAACTATACGTGCTCGGCAAAAAAAAAGAAAAATAACAAGAGACCTGTAAATAGTGTGGGCAATTCCACCCACCATTCCACTCAATGAGCATATGCCCCGGAGTGAGCTTGAAATGGGAGACGTGAATCTGCTGTTCCCTCAGTTGGTCTCAGTTCCTGCGTGCTTCTCATAGTGTGAGCATCTCACTGCGCTGAGTGTGATTCTAGTGTTTAAAGATACTGTACGTATTTTTCGTACAACATGGCCCCTAAACACAAGCCAACTACTTCATCTGGTGCTCAGCCGAGGAAACAGCGATCTGTTCCAACGCTGGAGGAAAAACCGGCTGTGTTGGACTTATTGAGAGACGGTATGGCAGTCTCCAACGTGGCACGTAAATATGGCCGCAACGAATCTAGCATCTGTGTCATCATGATTCAAGAGAGAGAAATTTGTCAAGCCGTGGCATCAAGTGCTCCAATAACTGCTAAGGTGATGAGCCAGATGCGTGATAAGACTTAGGTGAAGACTGAAAAGGCATTAAACTTATGGCTGGAAGACATGAACCATAAACGTGTGCCTGTTGATGGCAACACGTTGCAAGAAAAGGCTCTTAGCCTCTCTGCGATGTTCAAACCTCCCACCGAAGAGGGACAGCCTTCTGATGAGAAGGAATTCAAAGCCAGCCAAGGTTGGCTTAACAGTTTTAGGAACCACTTCAACCTCAAAAACGTGCAGACTACTGGTGAAGCTGCATCTGCCAATGAAGAGGCAGCAAAAGCCTACTCTGAACAATTAAAGAAAATCATAGAAGAAAAGGGCTATCTTCTGGTACAAGTTTTTAATGCTGACGAGACTGGGCTCTTCTGGAAAAAAAATGCTCAACCACACTTACACTTCAAAATCAGAAAGACAAGCCCCTAGCTTCAAAGCAGCTAAAGACCGTGTGACTGTGTTGTTTTGTGGCAATGTGGCTGGGCATTTAATAAAGCTGGGCTTGCTCTACAGGGCTGCAAATCCCTGTGCCCTAAAAGGCAAGAACAAAAATCTCCTGCCTGTGTTCTGGCAATCAAATAAATAGGCTTGGCTGACGCCAGCATTATTTCTGGATTGGTTCCACAAGTGTTTCATTCCAGAGGTCAAGTGGTACCTCGAAGATAAAAGACTTTAAAGTATTGCTGATCGTAGACAATGCTCCTGGCCACCCTGCGGCACTCCAGTTTGTGCATAACGACATTGAAATCTTCTTTCTTCCCCCCAGATACCACCTCCATCCTCCAACCTCTCGACCCAGCTGTGATTCGCTGTTTCAAGGCCACGTACATGAGGCATACGTTCTCATGGATATGTAGCGCTATGGATGCTGATCCCAATCTTAATGTGATGGAGTGTTGGAAGTCCTTCAACATTGCTGATTGCATCACTTATATTAAACAGGCAATGGATGCAATCAAGCCTGAAACAGTCAATGCATGTTGGCGGAACCCATGAAAAGAATGTGTGAATGATTTTAAGGGTTTCCCGACCATTGACAAAGAAGTGAAATGCATTGTTCAGGTAGCCAGGCAAGTGGGTGGTGATGGCTTCATCAACATCCTTGAGGAAGAAATTGAAGAATTAATTGAGCCATAGAGAAACATTGACTAACGAAGTTAGAGGAACTGATAAAATCGTCTATAGAAGACAAAGGTGATGACGACGAACAGGAAGAGCCAGCAAGTTGGAATCTTCATAAATTTGCTGAAGTGTTCCAAGCAGCGAAACACTTGAATGATTTAATTTATGAATAAATCCCTCTATGGAATGAAGCCTCAAAATCACACATAGTATTATGGACTATTTGAGACCATATCAAGAAATGTTTGAGCAGCTCAAGAGACAACAGCGACAGTTGCTGATCACCATGTTTTTCAAGGAAAAACAACAAGCAGCAGATGAGCCTACACAAGGGCTTCAACTTCTCGAGCTGAACCGGAGCCAACCACTTCGTCTACGACTCGCTCTCTGTCACCCAAGCTCTCCGTCACCTCCGTCCCCTGGATCAACAACAAGCCCTGACGACCCCCTGTAATTACCTCCTGTAATTAAAAATACAGTACTGTCAAATTATATTTTGCATATGTACTCTTTATTATATACTGTACATTACTGTACAGGGCTGTATACACAAAAAACCATGTGCAATATACTGTACTTCAAGGGATTTTCAAGGGTAATTTTGACTATACGCGATTTTCACCTTACGCACTGACTTTAGAACGTAACCCCTGAGTAAGATGCGACTCCACTGTACATGTATACATGCTATACCAAGGGAAAGTTATACATATAGAAAATATTTGTGTGTGTGTGCGCGCACAAATATTTTCTATATGTATGTGTATATACACTCACACACACACACACACAATTATGCTTCTCAACCTTCAAAGTTGGTATTAAAAGCATAAAGCTCACGTAGTGAGATAATACCACAATGTGATTAGGACAAGAAATAGAGGAATCTCCTTAAAATGGAAAAGAGTTATAGAATAATAATTAAAAACACACAAAATGGAAACTTTCATTTTTGTTATAAAACCAGTGAAACAAAATAAACCTAGTGTCTCTGCCCCCTCCGCCCCCCCAACTGCATTTGAGTTAGGTTTTTTTTACAGATACAAAACAAAAGAGGCATTTTGTTTTGTCACATGAAATAAAATGATCTGATGTAGGAGCAAATATTCCAAAAAGGAAAGGGACAATTTGCCAGACCTGCTGTCAAACAGTTGCTTTCTCTTTTTACCATAATGGTGCAGCTTTTAAACAAGTGACAGGTTAATCTGTCTCATTTTGATCCCAACATTTTCCAATTTAGTGGATAAAATTAAAGAACAAATGCACACTGAACATCACAGGTGTAGTGTAGGTTTTTAATCTGATTCTGGATTCACTCTAGTAGTGAATGGGGCTACTCATAATATATGTCAGAAAATAAAATGGGAATCTTTGCTCTTGGAATACTTTAATTTCCCTTCAGATAAATCAGTGGAAAATACAGTAAACTGAGAACAATTAAGTTTGAGGTGCACAGTTACTTCAAGAATTAGAGTTTAAAAAACTACAGTAGAAATTGAGGGAGGCAGATTGAACAAGGAGGTCAAACAAGGACAAATTCTTGTACTAATGAACTGCCATGTGCACTGAAATTGATCTGGAAGCACCTGTGCAGGTCCAAAGGCAGAATTTGGTCATAAGTAAATATTTTAGCAAATAGAGGATTCCATCCACTTGATGCCTCTCAGGTTGCATGATGCAATGCAGACCTGTTTGGTTGTGATCCTTACCTCTAGAGCTGGATGAAATTTTTTGGACAAAAATCTTTTTCACTGAAAAAAAGATTGGGTTTACTGAGACATCTCATGAATTCATGTCAAATTTGCCAAATTGTTTAATAATAATAATTAATAAAAAAGTGAAACAATTGAAATGTCTTTTCGATGTTTTTGAAAAGAGACTATTAGATTTTTCAATTTGAGACAACTTTTTGTTTTAAAATTTACTCCACTTTTATTTTAAAAGGCCAAAAAACCTCAAAAATGAAATAGGTGTGGGTTTTTTTTTTTTGGGTCAAACAAAAAAAAAGTTCAACCCAAATGAGATATGTATTTGCTTAGGCCTATATGAAATTATTTTTTATTTTTGTTTTTTGTTTTTCAGTTGAGCCAGAGAACAAAAAAATCTGTTGTTTGCACAGCTCTCCTTTTCTGTCTATAACTTCCACAAAAAATAAAGGAAGAAAAGAAGTGTGTGTGTGTGTGTGTATGTGTGTATGTATGTATGTATGTATGTATGTATGTATGTATGTGATATATATAATTAATGCTGACATATAGCAGAATTGTCTGGCTTGGCCCAATAGCTTATAACTGTAAAAGCCTTTTCTTCATAAAGCACTTAATATACTATGTATTCAAAGCCACATTCTTCAGCCCTTAACTGAACAAAACTCCCGTTGTTCTCAGTGGGAGTTCTGCTCAATTAAGGGCTTCACAACTTTTGTCCTCAGGAATACTGATGGTTTTGAGGTGAATATTTTGCTACTTTTAAGGCCATACACTTTGCTAAATCTTCATTTAGGATCTCCAATTGACATATGGTACAAAGGGGCCAAAAAAGCCAAGATTTATTCTGAGGATCCACCTGGATAAATGTTTAATTTTCCACAGATGTTTAAGTTCAGCAAGAGAAGTCTAATTTGATCTTCAGCCTTGCCTTTGCTTCCCAATAGATCTGACAAGACTGTGAATTTTTCCAAATAAAACCAGTGGGTCTGGTTCTCCTCTTACTCTGGCTTTACACCAGTTTAAATTGTTTTGCTTCAATGGAATTAAGATGGTAAGAGCAGAAACGAGTCCATAATGTTAATTTTTAAATCTTACTTTTGACCTTATTGCATATTGAATATATACTTCTAGGACAATATAACTCATGCTATTTTTTTTAAATACAGAAGGACCAGCCACGTATTTATTTACCTGTAATAGTTATAGACCATCCTAATAACAGTAAATTGCATCTAATTAAAAATGTTTTGCTGAAACCTCATAATCCCGACAATTAATCCTAAAGATCATTACACAATAGAGTATCCTAGAAAATATTTATCATAGAAATACATGCTTGCATATAAGGTAAATATCAAGTAAATCTTGGTCAAAATTCCTTAAAATAAACTAAAATAATGTTCATTGAAAAAAGTCACTTTCCTTAACAATTTAAGAAATGCAAGATATGGAATAGGTTCTAATTCTGCACATCCCAAGCCTAACTGTTTTGAGTGAAAAACGAACACCACCTACCCATAGGATATGCTTGGCATATATTTATTACAACAATCTTGAGAAGCAATTTCCATTTAGATGTGTTCTCTCTGTCTGTATTATTAAAAAAGTTAAGGTGAAGAGAGGATCAAGATTGGATCTTTCAAAGATGAAGCTGCAAAAAAAAAATGAATGGAGCAATGTAATCTACTCAGAGCGGTAAGGAAATATCACACAACTTTTACAGCTATTGTACAGAAAATAGTCAATAGGCATTGAGTTTCTATGGTCTTGAGTTCCGAGAGTTTTGCATGCCTAAGGGCTGTAGGATTGTGCCCTGTGTCATTATACAACAAAGCATATATGCAAACAATACTTTTTAGGTGTAAAGGTGGAGAGGCTTAAAAAGGACACATAACCAGTCACCTAGGGGATAAGGATCTAGGTAGGCTGACAGGTAAATGCAAACCTTCAAAGTTCTCATAGTTTGTGTATGTGAAATTGAGTCTATATTGATTCAGGAACAAAGGTTGCTTAGGAAGAACTATGACATTTTCCTAATATACCCATTTTGGGTCAAAATGCCTGTTGTTAAAGACCTGACTTCTGTTAGTGTTGTAACATATGTATAGTTCCATATAAGTTACTCCGGACAGTGCATTTTCCCCTTAAATAATTAGCATTTCCTAGCATAAATGACACACAACTCATTTTGTTTTCAAATACCAATCGTGTTTTCTAAATGTACATGCAAGATCTCTGAACAACCAATGTCAGTTACATTCAAGGAAATCAAAGTCTCCCATTGACTTCAGCAGGATTTAGATCAAGTCCTTAGATGGTGGCTCGTTTTTGATGTGGCACCTTTAAGCACACTGAGGAACTCTGTGAGTCCTTGTATCCCGGAGATAGCTGAAGCAATTCAGAAATGCCAGACAAGTCCTTCAGTTCTGGGCAGGGTCTCTCTGGAGACGTGAGTTTGATAAAACGATCCAGTTGTGGCTAGTTGCTCCTGGGAAGAATCAACCTGTTGGTTATGAGGAAACAACATAAGAATAGTTTCTCGGTCTGTCTCCTTGACTGTAGTCCAGGTGGGGCCATCTCTCTCCTGCTATCTCTTTCCCTTCCACTGAGCTACAAAACCTGCACTTGCTCAATAGGGGGTCTCTATGAGAAACCAGGAGGACTTAAAGAGACAGTCACTTGACACTGGTCAGTTAGTCTAGTGCTTTGAATCTTTGTAGTTTTAACAGAGGGGTAACCGGCACAGCTGGGGTAATGTCAGAACTGACACAGATTGGAACAAGTGGAAGGGTGCTGATTTAGAGGCTGCTTTGTGTAACTTACTATAAAAATGGGAGATAGGAGGCAAAGGCCTGAAGGTAGAATTTGGCCCTTGGCAGAGGAGACCTGCAGGGACAAAGATGTGATGGCAGGTAGACGGGGAAAAAATTAAGACAAACACAGGGTTTCCTGCAGCTGTTCAGTATTGGAGTATTCTTATGAGAATTGCTTTGATAACTGTAACTCATATTTCATCTACAGAAAGCACTGAACATTTGAGATATGATGAAGCTGCTGAGGCATGTCGTTGTCAGTAGATTGTGGTAACACTGCTCCAATAATGGCAAGTCCCACCTGACTGCAATTACTCAACTACTTTAAAAGATTTATGCTGATTTATCCAACCTACCTGTCAACTTACCCAGCTGTGCAGGAATTATAATTGCACATTTGAAAGCTCTATCTTCAAAGCTTATCAATATTTTTAGAAGAACATCCCATTCAAGATAATTATCATCATCATTCTCTGGAACATGTGTCTTCCTTCAAAGGAACAGAGGACTGGAAGGGATCTTTGAGGTCATCCTGTTCAGTCTCCCGCTATTGCAAGCAGTCCCTTTGTAGACAATCTTTTCCCTTCTTGCACATATGCAACAAACAGAGAATGTGTATGCTGCTAGAGCTTGGTAGAGACTTTGGGGTGGAGAAAGGAAGAGTATGAAAGGAGGAAGCAAGGGTTTCTCCTGTGTGGGAACTGCTTCACTGTGCAAAGTGTGATTAACTCCACTTGAAGAACACTTAGAAATACAAGGGGTAACCAGAATGCAACTATGCCACATTGAAATTAGGTGGGACATGGACATAAATGTAATATTGTTTGAATTGTACTGCTTGCCATGTAAGAGTTTCTGCTGAACTGTAATCAGTGTAGGAATGAGGCAGGGTTAAATCGCAGGCATAAATTAGACAAACTGCTTGATTCTATGCTGTTTTACAACAGACCCCCAGGGCCACTTCAGATAACCTAGGATCAGCTGGATGCAGAGACACCCCAGGCCTGCCCCTGCAGCTGGAGTGGGGTGCTATAGGAGCCACAACAGCAGCTCTATCTTGGCGAGGTGTTCCCCCATAATGGAGAAATCCTCCACCAGTTTGATCTGTCAGGTACAAGTCTGTGTTGTATTGGCCCAGGAGATTTTAACTCAAAATATCCATTTTTTTGAAGGTGTATAAATTAAAAATATTTGAAATGCAGTAAATTCCCAAAATATTCACTTGGTAGCTGAGGGTAGTTGTATGCCAAATTTCAGTTCTGAGTGAATCTCAACAGTGGAGTGAGCTGTAGCTCACGAAAGCTCATGCTCAAATAAATTGGTTAGTCTCTAAGGTGCCACAAGTACTCCTTTTCTTTTTGCGAATACAGACTAACACGGCTGTTACTCTGAAACAGTGGAGCTGTGACTTCTCCAGTGATGTACTAAGTGGTTATATTCACCCTCTTTTTATAAATTAAAGAGACCAGCTGCAGAGACTGAAATCAGACTCTGGGCTTTGCATTTGCTTTGTTTTATGAAATAAAAAGATGTCTAAGGTTCCATCGCACAGAGACACAGACTACCATTTAGGATGAGTGATTAATAAAAGCTTTACATAAATCCATAAAGGGAAATTGGAGTCAAATCCAAATCCAAACACAAGCCCTGTTTTTGCAAATTAGAACCCAAATCCTAATCCTTCTGAGATTTGCCCATCCCTCTGAAACTACATTGTTGTTGTTTCCCAAACAGATTCTTTATGAGGGCTTTGAAAGTATTTAGAGTTGGTTTGTCTCTCAGATGGACTAATTTTGAATAAAGCCCCAACAAAAAACAAACTTACTATAAAGCCAGCACCAATGCTAATACTATAATCTTTACCTGTCCCATAATTAAATATAAATGTACACATGTGATATATATCCTTATCATTACTGAACTGAAAATTATGCTTATTCTCTATACTCCACTGGAGAGTGTATGTTCATACAGTAATACAAAATGTAAAAAGTTTATGCTTCTATCATTATACTAGTTATTCCCTGAATAGAATTTAACAATGCCATATACTGCTTATATCCTGCATGAGTTCAGTACATATTATAATGTATAGAATATATATTGTGTGTGAAGATAATAGCTGTGCTAGCACAAATCTTCTCTATATGCTGTAAGTAACAGCTATGGCCACCTCCCCCAGCCCTCCAAGTAGGGTTCTGTAAGGGGAGGCTAGCTCAAAGTTCTGTCTAGTGCCCTGGTGACTGGCTTCCCAGGAGATATGATGGATCCGGATGGTGGGAAACTGAGCTGGCTCAGGTTATATAGTAGGAAGAGGTATTGAGAGCTTTTCCTGATGGTACTGCCTCTGAAGCCAAGAGCAGATATCTGAGGGCAGTGATTGAGGAATGAAGAACCCAGCGTTGTTTGCATCTTCCAGTAAATTGTATGGGGGATACAAGAACATGGTGAAAGAAGGACACTGAGTTCGGAGCTGTTGCAGTCAGTGGTTGACGGTATTTCATTGCCAAAGCACAGCTGGGGAGAGTCTCTGGAGGAAGGCAAAGCAGGTGGTAGGCGCAGGCCAGAAAGGAATGGGGGCAAAAAGTGGCTTTATGCCACCTTAGTGCCCTGCAAATTCTGGGCTGCTATGGAGCTAAAGTAGAGCTCCCAGCATAAGGGAGAGAAACCTGCAGCTGCTGAGAATTATGTCAGTCTGTCTCACGTCATCTATGGGCTATGATGCAGCACAGATTCCCCATAGTGCCATGTGTTACAGATCCTTGCACTGCTTCCCCCTTTCTCTTGGGCTTGCAGCTGAGACAGCATAGGCCCACTAACATCATTCAGACACCTTGCTATGCCAAGAAATTCTCCCCCATCCTCTTGTGGCTTGTTAACAGCTCCTTTATGCTACTCTGTAGTGTTGAGGCTGGCCCTTTAAGATTAGAATTTGGGCCTCTACCAATCATATTTTTCCTTTAGCAGTCCACTGGAATATGGTGGACCATTGAGATTTTCTTAATTGCAGAGAATCTTCCCAAGTCTCAGAATTGGTTCTGAACATTAGATCTCACCAATATCTTTTAAATAAACCTCACCTAAGTTTCTAGGACAAGTTATTTTATGATAAAATAGGGCAAAAATGCTTGAAGAATTTTCAAAATTTGACTAAGACCTATTTCTTCTGAGTCCCATATCTCAAAAGTGGACCATCTGAGTCACTTCACAATGAGGTAAGATCTCTGTTTACAAAACAGAAAGGACCTTTTTTTTTGAGGATGTTGGTGTAGTGAACTAAGCACAAATTTGTTGATAATGGAAGGCAAATCTCTCCCTTAACTAAGTAGAGTATACTGCTTCTCTATATTTTTATACATTTAGGCTTGGCATAATTCAAGTTTTATTTTTGCATAATTTCAATGGATATCATTTGTTTCTATTGACTTAAAACCTATAGATTTCAGAGTAGCAGCCGTGTTAGTCTGTATTTGCAAAAAGAAAGGGAGTACTTGTGGCACCTTAGAGACTAACAAATTTATGTAAGCATAAGCTTTTTGTACAACTGTGAACATTTAAGCTTTTTTGTAGTTTATCAATTTAAATTTTCACAGTTGCAGGAAATTATGGGAGGGTTAGGCAAAGGGGGGGGGGTGTCAGATAATTATTTAATGACAATAGAGGTTGCAATTAAAAAAGTTAAAGCTTTATATCCGTTAAAACACAAATTGTCAACATTAGATGTCAAAATATACCAAGTAAATATCATTAAATCAAACTCTAATAAGTTCCCAAGAAGCATTTGTCAGACTTGCCTATCTGTAAATTTTTATTATCAGTTGAAATATTTTTTCAACATCTACTGACATTTACCAATAAAAATTGAATCATTCCAAGCATATGTACACTGTATTTAGAGCTTTTAAGCTGTAGGTTTCAAAATACTTGACAAAATTATTATTATTATTATTTATTATTATCCCGATTAAAATGGGGAACCTGAGGCAGAGAGTGAGCTGAAGAGCCTTAGCAAGTCACACAGTAGGTTAGTGAAAGAGACAGAAATAAAGCATAGGTTTCCTAATTCCCAGTGTAGTGTCCTACTCACTAAACAAACACTCTTTATATATAAAGTGAATAGTATAAGTATAGACAGATCTCATATTCAGTTGGCTGTTTAAAACTTAGCCCATCTGTCCACCACATATCTATAATGCCAGCTTTTAGACATGCTTAGTCTGTCAGACTGTCAATCTCTGGTGAAAAGCATAGTTAGAATGCTATGACATCATCAAGATACAAGAGTAGATGTTTTAAGTGAAGAAACTGTTTAAAGATATAGACCAAAGTATTGAATAGTGTAGGCATAACTTTTTAAATAATAACTTGGAAGAACTCCCTAAATAACTAGTAAAATTGGCAAAGCAGCCTGCATTACTTGATCTGCTAGTGGCACATGCAATATGTAATTTAGGATAGGCTAATTTAAACAGAGCATTTTTCAGCTGTATTTGTTTTTAATTTGTGAGAGAATGTAGTGATTATGAAAGTGAGGGACTAGTACCACTGGCTCGAACCAGGCTTAAGGTGAGCAGGCACCTTGCAATCTTCTCCTGATAGCTCTGCAAATGAATGACAACCCTGCTGCCACTACCACTGCAGTAACTCTTGTGAGTATCTCTTCTGGGCAGATGTTGCAAATTGTGGCAAACTGCATGATGCTTTTTTGTTATGGTTTTACTTTATTTAGTCCAAAGGAAAAAAAGGAACAATCGAGAGACTTCAGTGATTGCAACCTTATTCTAGTCTATATAATTTTATTTTATTTTTAATAGAATGATCATTACTCCAATGTAGACTATGAGCGCCTGATCATTATGTCTATGGCATTCCTACAAAGTAGCCTGCAGTATGACCTCTCTAATGGATCAAAACAGTGTTACATACTGCTTTGTGCACTAAGTGGAGAGGATAAGAGGTTCAAAAAGGTGTCAGCCCTACCCTCCACATTTGTGCCTGCAATTTTTTTTTCTTTTTTCTTTTTTTGCAGAGGGCACTTATGAACAAATATTGGGTAGTTAGCTGGCTAACTGTTCCATATGCACATGGAAGTACTGCTTACAATGCGAATTAAGGGCTTCATATGAATAAATTATTGCAGGTGCAAATTTAGAGGCTATTTTTGAAAATGTAGGCCACAGTATTAATCTTAATTCTTTATTAGATGGATAAATAAGAACTAGAATGAGACAATTATCTTCATTCTCAGTCTTGGCCTATCTTCAATAGAACTTTAACCCAGGCCTCCAGAGATATAAGGCTAGTTCACTGACGCACTAAACTACCTAATCCCATTTCACTTACATTGTAAAATTCTGAGTAAGAAAGAACAAATTCCCTTAATGCTGCTTTTTCCGATTGGTTTTTCATGTTGCTCACATTCAGCAGTTTACAAATAAATATTTACTAGATTAGTGAGTTAGAGAATGTTTGTGTTAACATAATTTTTAATGCAGATGTCCCAAATGATTTTGCTACTTACACTGTATGAATAAAGCAGGAAAACTCAATTCCTATAGAAAATACGAATTATTGGATGCATATTCTGACTTTTAAGATGCACTACACACTACTTCTTTGAATTAAAGACCAAGCAAAAAAATTAATGTTTACTAAAGAATTTTTTTTAAATTGAAAAATGATACTATTTATATATCGACCTAACAGCAATGTATCAAGGAAAGGACTCATTTTGCTTGAATTTCCTTTTCAAGAATGTTTCCAAAGCCATTCTGTTGACTTTAATGATTGTTAAATATTTAGAATTTTAATGTAGGAGACCAAATAGAATAATGCATGAAAGCAATAAATAAATAAGTAGACAAATAGAAATGCTAGACAGATAGATAGTGGAGCTTTTACTTAAAGATCGACCGATTGGCTCAGAAAAAAACATTTTAGTTCCTTTGAAAGTAAAGATATGAGAGTGCATTTGCTTGGCTTGCATTATATGGCCATCAATGATGGCTCAAATACTGACTGTTTTCTGAACCTAAAAATATCTAGGTTTTATGTAGTGCTTTTTATCCATAGATCTCAAAGCGCTATACAAAGGAGGTAGTTCACTTTATCACTTCCTTTATAGATGATTCAACCAAGGCAAAGAGAGGTGAAGTTGCTTGCCAAGGGTCACCCAGCAGGGGTACATCTACACTGCAAAAAAAAAAAAATAATAAAAAAAGCTGCAGCAGTGACTCTCAGAGCCCCAGTTTACAGTCTCAGGCTTGTGGGGCTCACATTACAGTGCTAAAAAGAGTAATATAGATGTTCCTGCTCAGGCTGGAGCTAGGTCTCTGAAACCTGACAAGTGGGATGGGTCTTGGAGCCCAAACTCCAGCCTGCTATTTGTAGCACCATAGAGCAATCCGGAGTGTGTAGACCCAGGCTCTGAGACTCGCTTCAGTGGTTCTTTTTTTTTTTTTTTTTTGTAGTGCAGCTGTACCTTAGGAGACTCAGGGATACAACCTAGTTTTCGTGTGTCCAGTACCCCATTCACTGGGGCACATTATAAATTAAAGTAAAACTTAGCAATCACTGCAACACATAGCTTAAAAGATTTTTCAGGTCCTGCGTTATAGAATCATAGAACTGGAAGGGACCTTGAGAGGTCATCTAGTCCAGTCCCCTGCACTCATGGAAGGACTAAGTATTATCTAAGTATTATGTAGACTTATAGGTATAAACTGAAAAGCCTTAGCATAAGTAAGTAACCCTAGACCATAAGATATCACAAGATAGAATGCTGTAGTGACTAAATGCTGACCGGTAACCACAAGATGCTCGTTTATGCTAGCTTGGGATACTTTAAAGGCAGGAACATCAGCAGATGTCTGACCATGAGAATGCCATGGCCTTATATGCTGATGAACTTGAAGTGAATGGACTAATAACCTATGGGAGAAGAGCGCCCCACTATTAATAGAGTGAGAAAATAAAAATAAGGAAAAGGGGATGAAACTCTTAATGAATATGCATTAGGCATAGTGGCATTAGTAGAACACATAAAAGCTGTATCCTGGTCTGCCTTCCTGCCTGAGTGGAGATGTAGCTCTTGGGAGATGCCAGGATGATGACCACTGGTGGTGATGACAAGGAAGATGAGGAGGAAGCTAATAAGTAGTCCTTCAGGATATTCTGCAAGGGATATGAGTATATGAATGCTCAGTCACACATTCCATATTATCCCTGTCTACCTTGCTGGGTTGGAGTGTTTGTAACTTTGCTAACTGTATTATTAAAACTACTGAAAATTCAAAAGGCTTTTCCTACTTGTGAGTGTTCCAACCATGCACATCAGGGTTCCCAACTGAATGATAATTCTGTGCCTGATTTTGTGACAAGAACCAATCAAATCTCAGCGTGTTAGTGGGGAATTCTTAAGTAATCGATATAATTAATATACAATCAATAGCACAGGCAACAATTACACAGGCCATAGAATTTCACCAAATGGTTCCTGTATCAAGCCCACTTTGGTTGAGGTACAGTATATCTTTTAGAAAGACATCCGTTCTTGATTGAAAGACTTAAGTAATAGAGAATCCACCATACCCCATGGTAAGTTCTTCCAGTGGTTAATTACAACTGAAATGAAGGGCCTAACTGTAGAAACACATTTTTGAAAAGGTTAGCTGTAATGTATATAAAATGGTACATAATTGGTTAGTATCCTTCTGTCCACGCCAACATATGTTGCTTGTCTTTTTAAATTATTCCTGGACGCAGGGACTGTGTCTTTCTATGTGCTTGACCAATCCCTAGAACAATGGGGACCTGATCCTGATGTAGGGCTATGGTGCTATATAGCAAATAATAAAAATTATGTAGATAGTGGATAACCCTTGACCCTGAATGTTTCTGAGACTATAGGCAAGCCAGGAATCATTGTGAGGGTTATGATGATATAATATTAAGTTGCAATAATCAGTTACATATTTATTTGCATTTTTATAATTGTAGTTTAAATTTCAATTTTAGAGAGTTATCAGCAGGTGAGCATTATTACTCCTTTAACTTTTCTCCTATATGCTTTTTAAGAGGCTGTTGAGACATGACCACCTCTTGCCATATGTTGAGGTTTTTGGAATCACTGGGATTGATATTATAGATAGATTGATAATTAAGTACTGAGCTTCTGCCAGGGGTGCTGGAACAATTTGTATAGTGGGGGTGCTGAGAGCCATTGAACCAAACCGTAAACTCTGTATATGATGGAAATGACTTCAAGCCAGGCAGCACCCCCAGCATCTCTAGTTCCAGCACATATGGCTACTGCTTGCTTATAATTGCATCTCCATTTACTATGGGAGTGCCAGACTTCTAGAGGGAACTGCATTTTTTCATTACTCTGGGAATTCCTGCTTCAGCGTTGTCTTGGACATACTAATCTGTAAAATGATACTGCACGTCATCACCCTTGCTGGGAAGCATCTCGAAACCATGCATTTGTGTTGGAAGTAAGTGAGGAAGTCAAAATATGCAGCCTACTCAAAGACTGCCCAGTTCGTTTGGGTTCAGAGGGAGGAGCTATTTAGATTTTGTATAGTTAACATTTAATTTATCAGAAAAACATGATTTTCCTTTCCTTTCAATTTACTTTCTCTCATTTTGGAGATTTTTTTTTCCTGTCACATTTGTACAAGAAGCTGATCTTCTTTATTCTGAGTATTGATTTGCCTAAAAGAAAATGTACTATAAGGGAATAATATTGACTTGACAGAGAGGTGGAGCTGGATGATATAAGAAGTCTTTTCCTTCTCTAACATGTATGATTCTATGAAACCATGGCCTAGGGATAGCAACTCTGACCAACCTCTTTCCTTTTTTTTTTTAGTTAACGTCTATCAGCTTTTTAATATAGATTCTCATGTTTGTCATATGAATTAGTAATTAATGTTATCCTATTCCTCATGTTAATATGTTCATTGAGAGTGACATAGAAGGAAGGGCATTTTGCTCTACAGAGAATTAATTAGCATGTAATTTTCAGTATATTATCTAGTGTTAATTAGCAGTTAAACCATCTTCTTGTGCATGACCTGATGATTTAAATACAGTGTTCTGTTACAGCAACCCTGGGGGAAAGTAACTTGAAAGGGTATTTTCTTCTTGAAAAGGGAACTTTGTGCATCAGCTTTCTTACTGCTGCACCGTGTTGAAGTATCATATCTTTCTCTCAGCCCTTCCACAATATGAAATTCTACATAATAAACCATGACATAGACAAACGGCAGTGGTGGCACTAATCAAATAAATTAATGTTATGGGTTTCTCTGAAATTTTACATCTATATTTAGGAATTGGATAGCACCATTTGAATCTTCATAAAAACAACCGGCATAAATCAATACTGCTGCAGTGACTTCAGTGAAGCTATGTCAATTTATACCAGATGAGGATCTGGCTCAAGGAATTCTAGAAATACCAGAAGGTGAAGTAGCCCAGTATGCTTGTGCTTTTTTGGATCCCATTTCCTTCTCAGGATGTCCAGTGAGCACATCTAGACATTTTTTTGCTCCGGTTGTTTTGAGGGGCATTGTTTTTTATTACCTATGTTATAAAATGATTCTGCCCAAGTTCTATAGTTCAGTGGCTCTCAACTAGAGGTATGTGTGCCCCAGGCGGTATGCAGAGGTCTTCCAGGGGGTACATCAACTCATCTAGATATTTGTCTAGTTTTACAACAGGCTACATAAAAAGCACCAGTGAAGTCAGTAGAAACTAAAATTTCATGCAGACAATGACTTGTTTATATTACTCTATAGACTGTACACTGAAATGTAGGTACAGTATTTATATTCCAATTGATTTATTTTATAATGATATGGTAAAAATGACAAAGTAAGCAATTTTTCAGTAATTGTGTGCTGTGACACGTTTGTATTTTTAAATCTGATTTTTGTAAACAAGTACTTTTTAAGTGAGGTGAAACTTGGGGTATGCAAGACAAATCAGACTCCTGAAAGGGGTATGGTAGTCTGGAAAGGCTGAGGCACTGCTCTAAACTCCTACTTTCCTCATCTGTAGGTTATATCCCCCAACTTTTGGTATCTTTTTTTCAGTGTAAAAATATCTAATGCTCCATTAATTTGAGTACTTTCATCATTTTGAATACATCCATTAGATTTCTTTGAAGTCTTATTTTCTAGTAATTCCAACTCCCTTGAACTCTACTCATAAGATTATTCAGAGCAGGTATCCCTTTTGTTGCCTTATGTTGTGCACAGTCTTACACAAGTCCTATGGATTTTTTTATTTTTTTTTTTAGTGCAGTTCAGAGATGATTTAACACTATGGAATCAGTTTCTTTGTATTCGTATGGGAGAGATACCAGGAGACTAGGAGACAAAACCAAGTAAGCAGCAAGTTTCTGTGGTGTTGCCTTGACTTCTTTGGAATGGGAGAATGTCATGAGAAGTAAAAGATGATGTGTGACTAAAAAGGAAACACAATACATGTACACAAGTAGCAGATTTTTTCTAGACAGTTTATGCCCACCCAGTTCTGAGGCTGGTAATAACCATTATGACAAGGCTTTTTGGCTAATCTGGATGGTTCTGATGAAGGCATTTGCATAGTAGACTATCTCCGTTAGAGTCACAAATGGACTTCCTATTTTTACAAATAGTGTGGACAGCATCTATCCTGCATCATCATGACTGACACTTTCAGACCAGTTGTAGAAGACTATGCATGACTGTTGTTTCTGATGTTTGTCTGTCATGTATGCAACTATTTTGTACATGTGCTCTAATGTGCAAGCTCATCCATTAGTCTGTGAATGGTCCTAATTAGCAAGCATAATTTTGGATTTGAAGGACTATGCAGTACGTTAGACCTTTGAGGGAAAAGGGATGTGGTGAAATCAATTAAAACTAGGAAGATTTGTTGGGTCAAATAGCCTTTTTCTGTTCCTAAAATTCCTTGTGTTTTAATGAGATCTGAGAATATAATGTACTGAAAGAATTTAGCCATTTTCCCTGCAAATTCCTTCTGTACTGTCTGTGAGCAGATTATGATTAATTTGGAAGAAATTACAATTCAATTTTTTTTTTAATCTATGGATTGTAAGTAATTTATTATGAGTATTCAGTATCTGATATTTGGTTAGTTGTTAGACTGTTTTCAGTGGAAAGTAATTCAGAAGTCTCTGCTTAGACCTGGATTCAGATTAGTTATAGGTAAGGTTTTGGATTTTGAGGTGTGAGGATGAAGCAGGATTTATATTCAAATGTGCCAACGTTTTATGAATTGTTTACATGAACTTTTAACTCACAATAGCACATTTCATTCAATCTGGGCTACATTGAGATGATCTCGAATACAGGTCCCTTCTAGTTTTAGAACTAATTTAGAATCAAAAGTGTAGGGAAGATTCAAATTTAGGGATTTAAATTCAATCCAGTACAGAATTCTGGGTGGTTTGGATTTGAAATTCAAGTTAACAGACCGCATCTCCTAGAAATCAATATTCTAGGTAAAAATTGTCATTTTAAATACAGTGCCCTGGTGCTGTTCACTAGCTGAACATTCAAAGGAGGCTGCACTTAGAAGCAGGAAGAGCTAACAAAGTGTGCTTGTTGTCTAAAGCTCACCTTGGTAATGTGTCAGAGACAAAGCTGTAGAGACATGGCTGTCTAAGATGGGGTTTATGAGACAATAAAGTCTTCTCTGGAGAGACTTCATACTCTCATAAAATGTTTTTTAAACATGAAAAATGGACTGAATATCTTTATCTTTATTTGTAGTTTTAGAATTTGATGTGAATAAACCTCCAGAGCATTTCTGAGATTGGGGCCTGCATTCTAAATCCTCTCAGATGACTTGAAAAACAGGCCTCAGTTCTACCCACATTACATATTTAAATTTATACATTTGCAAGATAAAGGAAATAGAATAAAATGTAAGACTGATGTGAAAATAGACAATGTTTGAAATATCAATCACATCCGCTCCCATTGCTTTTTTAAAAGCCTGTGTCACATTAGTTTTAAATTGCATTTTGTATGTGAGAGTCTATCCTGTCCTGTGATGGGTGAAGAGACACAAGGGGGTTCAGACACACTGTTTCAACTCTGGAAAACCTTTTTTCGAAAGCCAAACAGTGAGGAGCCTGTTTCATTAGCATGTCAGATGACACTGGCCCCAGCTATACATTATGTACAATAATACTTTTTTTTACTAGGACAAAATTAACATATGTTCACATACTTCATTCTTCCTTTTTTTTTGTTTTGTTTTGTTCCTACTCTAGCTTGGAAAAGATTTACTTGCAAGGTTTAAAATAGCCTGAAACCTATCATCTCAAAAGCCTCAGCCTTAGGTTTACTGAGATGGTCTTTCCATTGTCTTTTTTGATACTCCTTCCCCTTGAAGAAACCAGTGTAACAATGTTTTATAATTACGTCCATCCCCCAAGCCTCTTGTCACCCTTTGCCTGGTGCTTAGAGACCGTATTACAGAATGTATGATTGCAGAATCTTGACTCAGTCGCTGGCAGAGGGTTTTAAGCTTACAGTTTCTAGGTCAAGTAATATAACAATGTGTAAAGATGCAGTGGTAGCAGCTTTTATTCATCTCTGGTTTCCCCTCTTTGTTTACCTTTTTTCATGACTTCCCCCTCACTTCCATAGGCATACTGGTACCTGTGCTTTCAGTAAAACCTATTACTGCTTGAATGAGTGAGTAGCGTAAATATGGGGCTCCTTGAAGAGCCTGGAGGCTTATAAATCATCATCCACTAAATGATGAACAGGGAGAACAGAGTAAGGTTGGTCCAATATTCTTTATTCATCATTGTGGGATGGAGCATGGAGGGAAGAAAGGAGAATGCTGCAAAGAAAACCCTCCTTTGATGTGCCTAATGATCCAGAAATGTACTGCTCACTAAAGTTGAAGTCATCGCTTTATATCCTTTTGGTGCTCAGTGTGACAATAGGGGGCATGATGAATTCTTTTGGTCTAAATGGGAATATTGTATGTTATTTGATCAGAATTCCATTGTAATCTGGCAGTCATTAAAATCTACATATTGCAAAGTGTTTCTGGTTACAGTTTTTAACCTAATTCCCAGAGTTGGAATCAAACCATAAAGTAGCAGTTTGTACATCACACACATCTCAGAGGGTCAGTGAATTACAGCAATTTATATATTACTGACTGAGGTACAGCTGCAATATAAGATGATGCAATGGGGAGAATTTGGACCCAAGACACATTTACTTTTCTCCTTCTTTCAATGTTCTGCACATATAATTAGTATTTATATGTGTAAACAGTACTTTGGGGATCAGGTGGGTGGGACTCAGTGGAGATGGATTTTATCCTTATTATTTGTATAGTACCATAAGTGTGTAGACAAATAAAAGGCCAGGTTCCTGCCCTAAAGAGTGGGCAGTTTGGCAGACAAATCCCCCCTACCTGCAAAAAATTTGCACAAAGTGCTGGAAATTCCCTGCAGTTCTATTTGTAGAGTTTCGATTGGATATTTCCTTTGGTAAGTGAGGAGGGATGGCTTTCCAGTGAAATGATCAGGCTGTTTGGTCCCCAAAGTTCATGGATTTGGGGGGAGCCACTCGTGACCCTGCATTTCCTCTTATAGCTCCCAAGGAATCCCCCACAAATCACTGGTTTGGGATCCCCTGGGCTTCAATACTGTGGAGGGGATCAACTCTTAATTTAATGCTGACTCAGGACCCTGTTCTGCATTCCTGAATTACCATTTCACCTGCAGGAATGATCACAAAGGCAAAATAAGAACAAGCAATTAATAAACATAAGCACACCATAGGAAGTTATATTTCCCATACTCTCCCACAATCTCTGCTTTCTTCTGTCCAGCCATGGATCTCTTTCTTCCCCTTAGTTGTACTTCATCCAGATTTTTGATCACAGGACTTGATTTTTTAGATATAGTAGAATACTTCTTCAGCAGGGCTTCAAACAGTTTGTCTCTGTTTGGATGAGTACCCAGGAAAGCTTTCTCCAACACATACAAACCAACTCCTTTATCCTCAGGAAGACCAGAAATAAAGGCAAAGTACTGCAGAGAAGCTTGCATTTGCCTTTGCTACATGTGAGTTGTGGATAAACAGAGGGGTGTTGTCTCTTGAGCTTCAGTACCCTACATCAGCATTATACTCCATTTTTTTTCCTCTTAAAAATGTTTTAAAAGATCACATGAACACTTCCTAGAGTAAAGAATGTAGCAGCTGAGGATAGCTATTTTTGTTAAGCCTTTGAAAAGTTAGAAGCTGAAACTTAGGGCGAGCCTTGGAACCGCAAATAAGACTATATTATAAAATACAATGTGTGTTCCACATGGGGGATCAATGCACAGATGAGATAAGTGTCACTAACAATTAATGTTTTCGGACTTCACTTCACAGAAGAGATACTGACAGGATACCCTCTCCATGAAAAATCAGGAATTGCTTTTATATAGTGCATTTCATATGCAGATTTTTGACCCAAAGCATTTTAAAAAAGTATTGACTAGATCCAATAGAATGCATTGACTGTGCCATCTAACATGACATTTGTTATGCACTTGGAAATATCCCTCACACAGTCTTAGAGATTGCATGTTTTCTTGGAAATGAAGGTCAGGATTCACATTAAGGTTAAATCCTACGCTTTTGGAAAAGAGTGATGGAATCTTTAATGGCCATCTGAACAGCCAGGCAGACCTCAGTGTAATGTCTCCACTGAAAATCAGAATGCCATTATTAATAATGTACAAGCTGAGAACCCTGCCTCACTGTGGCTGAAAACTTAGCAACTTAGGCAGAGCCACTTGACAGTGGTGGTTTGAAATTAATAGGCACACAAATGAATAGAAAATTATTGTATCAGGCAAATGAGCCCAAACCATGCTAGCAGTCATGAATACACATTACTACCTTTGTACCCCACATGATCTTCTAAGACCAGCCTTTCGAATGTGACTGGTACAAGGCCCATGGAATCAAATTCTTTCTTCACCTGTGCATCCCTTCTAAAGTTCATGGATCTAATGAACTTATTTGCCCTATGGCCCCTTTACATCATTGTGGTAGAGGCATTAAAGTGGGTGTACCTAATTTATACCCACTTTAAGGGCCTTTACCTCTACTAAAGCAGTATAAAGCAATCTTGGTGTAAATGAGAAACAGCTCCAATATATAGAAGTTCAGGGCTCAACTGTGTCTGTAAGATTGATCTTGCTAGGGGCGGTGTAGAGCCATCCTACTTTAATGGCAGCTCTGAAAGGCACTGTAAGGTGCAAACTCTCCAGCTGCACAAGGTGTAGGGCAGCTGCTACTACAACCTTTAATAGGCTGCATCATGTACACTCAACTATTGGCTGGCATAGAGGTGGCTGCCCATCATCTTTGGGATCCTTACAGTTGCTAGAAACACTGCCTAGAGACAGTCTTTATGCTCAAGAAAGCTCACATAGTGGATTGTGGCCATCATCTGCATGGGGCACTCTGAAGGGGTTTACAGACTAAACTAAACAAAAGCAAGGCATTGAGCAGTACTGGCCCAGGAATACCCTGCCCCTCAGCAGCTGCAGAGCATGCTGTAGGTGAAGGGTCAGTTTAAAAGGGCACTGACTGGGCTGGGACATGGGCAAAGTCAAAGGAATTAGAGGCTGCACCAGGAAGTGAGGCTGATGTAGGCAGTGATCCATACCCCTGGTTTCCCCCTCACCTCCCTTTTTTGAGTCAGGAACCCAAAGAAGGGGATGTTGTCCCCTGGGCAGAGTATGCTAATACTTCTAAGATTGTGACCATGCTCTAAGATGAGATTCTGCAGCAGGAAGCACCACAGGGGGAAGTTTAACTTGGGGTGGACCAATGCATGGTCCAGACACTGAAACATCCCTTTAGGCTCCAGGTCCCACACCTATTGGGAGAGAACCCCAAAGTGGGGAGGAAGGGACACACAGGAGGGATTGATGCCCATTGTATATGACCTGGATGGACACTCCAGGCTGAGCAGACTGAAGAGAACTGTGGAGTCACTGTGTGACCACTAAGCCAGCTGGCCATTGGGCTGACCAACTACAAGTACACAAGTGGAGGATGGTGTATTGCACCCTACCTCTGCCTTGTGCACCCATGCAAGGCCTCTGCAATCAGGCTCATAAGAACTTGCCTCCAAATATGTGTAAGTTACTATTGTTTTGGAGTATGTTTGTGAATAATGCCCCTTCTTCCCCAAAATGCTCACAAGCGTGTCCTTTCATCTGACGGAGAACATTACATATATCAGTCTGATGCGGAGTTAAACCCCACAATGCTGACTTGCAGATTAAAAAAAATAAATCAAAAACATGCAAAGTGATACTGTACCTCTTTTTCAATTAGGACCAGAGTGCAAAACTATCCAAAACGAACAAATCATTTCCTTCTCATTTCTAGCCACCATTCTCCAAAGATAGTCAAAGTTCTAGCCCAGGTGACACCAAGCCACAATTCATCTCAAAGCAGTTTGAAAGGGCAGAGTTATACAATTTGTATGGAATTTGTCATGTGGGCAGACCCTCAACTATAGAGGTTCCATAGACCAGTTCTATAAGCTCAATTACAATATATGTGGAGACCTGACAACCCATTATGGCCCTGATTGTGCAAACCTTGCTCAGGGCCAAATTCTGCCAACCTCATTCACATAGAGCAGGGGTTCCCAAACTTGGTTCACAGCTTGTTCAGGGTAAGTCCCTGGTGGGCCATGAGATGCTTTGTTTACCTGAGCATCCGCAGGTATGGCTGCTCGAAAGCTCCCAGTGGTTGCAGTTCACTGTTCCCAGCCAATGGGAGCTGTGGGAAGTGCTGTATGGGGCACAGCAGCAGAAGTTGCTGGCAAGCATGGCTCTGCTGAAGTGCTTTGCGCAGCTCAGAAAGTGGCAGGGCCTTTCTGGGGAGTAGAACATGGCTCATTCATCACACTTCCTGAAGAACTTCTGATGGCTGGGGACCTATGGATTCCTACTTTCCTCAGGATGAAACCCTGCTGATATGAAGCTGGCCCCACAAGGGAAGAAGGTGCAGATTGCAAATTGTGATTGGGGTGGAAAAGGTGCTGTATCCTGTGGTGATATCACCTTAGCTTTGATCTTGTCACATCTCACATGCCGATCAGGCCTGGTTAGTTCTTAGTCTGGTCCTTTAAGGAAAAATCAAAAGTACAGCAGAAAGTAGTATATATTAACATTCTTTAATCAACAATATTAGGATAAAAATTTTGTAAGCACCTTGCTCCAGAGAGTTCAGAAATATTCTAAGGGCAGCATTCTTCTGTGCGTGTGTGCGCGTGAATCCACTATGCCCAACAGTACATGTTTACAAGTTTTGGCTCTAAAATATTATACATCAGTTTTACATAATTTCATTGACTCAGTGGTGTTACCCTTGCTTTATACTGCTGTAAGTGAAAGCAGACACTGAGTTATCTCCAATTTAAACATTAGAGATCTCTGATGCACATTATTTGTGATTGACAGTAATAGAGGGCACAGCACATTAATATGAGCTCATATTTAAGCACTGCTAATAATCATGAGAGAGCTTCTTTGAAGTTATGGGCATATCAGTGTAGTATATAATTAAATGTGTATGGTATTTGTTATTGGTTATAATTAAGGTGCATGATCTTTGTTGTTTATTATAATATCAGAATGTACTATAATCACAATGAAAAGCAGCGTTTGTCATGTCCTATTGCTTAATTATGGAAAAGTACAATATGACTTCAGGTTGTGCTGATTAAAGCAATTAGTACAAAATTATAACCAGATGCTATTAAAAAGTGTATACAAATATTTACAAGCCTTTACATGACTACAAGAAGCAGGCTTTAAATACTGAATATTTCTTTTTTCCACTGATTAATTTTGCCCAGTTCTCAATTAGGAAACATCCAGCACTTGTTAGGTTATTATGCTGCAGTGCACTTTTATGTACCTAGTACCTGTTTGTTTAAAATAAGAATAATATTCTAAACGGGCACTGTCAAGTGCTTTATAAATAAGTGTGAATGGTGAAAATTGGTCTTGATTCTCCTCTCATTTATACAAGATGGAGAAAGGTGTATCTCCATAGGAGCACCTCAACTGATGCCTCACGTCCAAACAGGCCTGCGGCTTATGTTCTAATAATGAAAGCTTGAAAATACTAAGCCCCTGACTGTTTAGCTTTTTCTCCAGTTGGAAAGTATTGACTGTCTCAGAGAGTCTTTGAGAGAAGAAAATTATTACTTAATAGTTCAAATGGCCCCACTCTAAAGGGGAAAAACCCTGCGGCCTGTGCAGGCCTTTTGATTCCATGATAGGAGTTCTACACTGACCTGAAAGGGCATCCTAGGCGGTCACAGAAGGGGAAAACAGTATTGCCAGCCCCAAGCATTCAAAAAAATCATCCTTCAGGTCCCCAAGAATCAAGAGATTTAAAAAAAAAAAAAAACACAACACATTTTGGGTTCGTCTTATTTGTCTTCTGGGTATTGAGCCTTTAGGCTGAACTTGGGTCACATATACAAGCTTTTCTTTGCAACCATAAGGGCTGGAAACATACTTTTTATTCAAATTAAAACAGATTCTCATGAAATAACATGATTCCATGAGCTAGGACTTTTTTTTTTTTTAAATCACCAAATAGTGCAAAACTCATGATAGAATTGTAGGGGCGTTCCAAGTGCTGGCAAAGATTTTGTCTCCAATTTCTCTCCAGCATCTTCTACACTGCTGGGTTTCTTTCTTTCCCCAGTGTGGGGCTCTGGCAGAGTTTCACATACAACAGGTATTAGTAGGGGAGTGAGAATGGGCAGCGAAAGGAAATAGTCACAGACATGCCAACTCTTGTGAATTGATCACAAGAGTTGCGGTTTTGAGTAAAATTAAGCCTCACTTATGATCTCAGGATAGAATTCTCAAATGTCAGGATTGGTGAGGTTCCCCCCCCCCCGCTTAAAATGTTTTTCCATTCAAACAGGAGTTACTCCACCCTAAACAAAGGAATGTGATTTCTCTACCAGGCAGTTACTTCCAAAGTACTTTGAAAGACAATGAAAATTCATTTACATATCAATTAAACAAAGCTATCAAGCTAACAAGCAGGGGGAAGAGGCTGCATGGCTACACCCCAGCAGGGAAGAGAAACTTGATCTGAGATACAATGAAGGGGCGGGGGGGGGGGGGGGGGTCATGTGGAATAGCCAAACCTCAAACAAGCAATTGATCTACAGGTGGAGGGGCAGGCTTCCCAATTGGCCCCTGTCCCTCCTCTACATCCACATCTGATTGGTCCCTCACAGCTGCTGGATCTTGTCCACCCAGGCCCAGGCTCCCAGTCTGGGGAGAGGGAGAGAAGGGAGGTGCTGCTGGACAGCTGTTGCTAAGGTTGCCAACTCTGACTGAAGCTGTTCCAGGAGATTCCCCCCCCCCATGTCAGTTTCTTAAAATAGCCTATTAAAATCTCCCCGATTGCTTTCAATAGTCACTGGGAGATCGAGGCCAATTCTGGAAGACTCCAGGCCAATCCTGGAGAGTTGGCAACCCTAGCTATCACTATGTGCTAGGTCTGTGCCAGCTGCCTTGTCATCATGACACGGAGTGACCCTGCCTCCCCATCTCAAGAATGAAGCCCCAGATACCCCTCCCAGTATAGCCCTCCCTCCCCACTTTGGACTAAACTGCAGTGGCACAGTGCTTTGGATTCGAAGTTTGTTAGTTTTTTTAAGTCCCTAATGTGTAGCAGAATGGAACAAGAAATGAAGCCCTGGAGTTCCAGGCTTCTGCTCTGTAACCACTAGATAATGCTCTCTCCTTCATCTGAGTCAAGCTGTTAAACAAACATACTACCTTTTCAACATGAATCCCTGAGTTTTGCTACCTCCCAGAGAAGAAATTAAGGGACAGTTCTGGGAAATGATGTGCAGCAAGCTAATTGCCTGAGATTTTATCTCTGGTGGTTCTCTATACTCAGCAACAACAAAGCACTTTAAGTTACTCAGTTCCTTCTGTCTGTTACTCATATGCTCAGGTCTTGGTCATATACAACAAGAAGTAATAATATCCGACCACAACAAGAACATGTTGTAATGATCTCATTGTTACTTTGTGGTTTCAGTAGCCCTGTTCTCATTGGGAGTGCTTTCAAAATTTCAGTCAATTTAACATCATATTTGTTTGATACACTCTTCATTATTAACCTAATAGGGAAGGACCTGGAGGACTTTCAAATGGATCCAAGTGTGAACCAGAACTACTAAAGCCACAAGGTAATATACATAATGAGGCCACTGTAACAGCTATGCTGTTTGGTAGAGTTAATCACAAAAACTCAATATTGGCCTTTGCTTGAGTTTGCAGCTATGGACCAGCAGAGATTGAAAAATTTGGAATTTCAGGGATGGAAATTCTGGTTTTTTGACCAGGTTTGCACAACACAACAAAATATAATGGGTCCAGTGAGCTGTCATGAATTTATGGATAAAACTAGGTCTTCTCTATAAACCAGCACTAAGGCCCCCACTACTATGAGCTGAAATCACTGAGAGCTGAAATCATTAAGAGCTGAAATCACTGAGCACTGTGTCAAGTAGTGGGGAGCCAGAAGATCTAGAGTGCAGCGGTGTGTTCGTGAGATGGCGAGCTGTGCGGAGTGGAGCCGGTCGTGGTGGAGCGGAGCCGTCTGTGAGACAGCGGTGTGTTCGTGAGACGGCGAGCTGAGCAGAGCTGTTCGTGAGACGGCGAGCTGTGCAGAGCGGAGCCATTCATGAGACAGCGAGCTGAGCAGAGGTGTTCTTGAGACAGCGAGCGGTGCAGAGCAGAGCCGGTCGTGGTGGAGTGGAGCCGTTCGTGAGACAGCGGTGTGTTCGTGAGACAGCGAGCTGAGCAGAGCTGTTCGTGAGACGGCGAGCGGTGCAGAGCGGAGCCGGTCGTGGTGGAGCAGAGCCCTGTGGGGCAGTCAGCTTCAGGACACGTAAGGTGCCCCTTACCCCTTTCCCCCACACACAGGCACATTTTAGCCAGACTGGGGAGTAACACTATGCAGATGAACTTTTGAACTCTGGGGCTGGACTTTTTGGACTTTGGGTGATTTGTGGATTGCTGGACTCAAGAGACGTTTGGGTGCTGGGACTCAAGAACCCGAGGGAAAGGGGCATGCCCCAATTTGCTTGGGGTGGTTTTTTTTGCTCATGGGTTGTGTTATGAATCCTGTTGGTGGTGTTTCCCCAACATAATGCCACATTGTTTCTCTCTGTTATTAAAAGGCTTTTTGCTACACTCAGACTATGTGCTTGCAAGAGGGGAAGTATTGCCTCTTGGAGGCGCCCAGCGGGGGTGGTATATATTTGTCCCAGGTCACTGGGTGGGGGCTCGAGCTGGTTTGCATTGTGTTATTGGAATGGATCCCCTAGATATTGAACCTGGCCCTTGTTGCTGCCAACTCTGATGGGCAGAAGGGTTACATTTTTGGGGGCTCGTCCGGGATCCATTCCAATAACACAATGCAAACCGGCTGGGTTGGATGGTGGCTCTAAGTGCGGGCTTCTCCATTGACCAAGTTAAGACTTCCAGGAATAAGAAGCCTCAAACGGTGGCAATTGAGAAGCCCGCACTTAGAGCCACCATCCAACCCAGGCGAAGGGGGAAATGTCAATTCTTCTGCTACCGATGTGGTCAGGATGGACACAGTGCTGCCAAGTGCCGTAATGAAGAAAACCCCTCCTTAGTGTATGGAAAGCTGAGGATCAGTTGGGAGAGATCCGGTAGCTGCCAGAGGGTCTGGGGACGGGGACCCCCCAGGTCTGCAGGATTTGAAGATTCCCCCAGAAAAGACTGTCCAGCTGGGATCCCCGCAGGACTGATAGGGCCTCGAGCAGAGGTCACGGTGAGGATTGAAGGGGTGGAGTGTAAAGCAGTGCTTGACACTGGATCTCAAGTGACTATTATATTTCAGTCATTCTACCAGCAGATGCTTAGGCACCTGCCTATACAGCCACTGACTGGCCTTGGCCTGTGTGGCCTCAGCATGGATGAATACCCCTACCAAGGGTATGTCATAGTGCACCTGGAATTCCCAGAGGAGGTTGCTGGGGTAAGAGAAGAGGTAGACACAGCTGCCTTAATATGCCCTGACCCTAAAGGGACCTCTGATATGTCTGTGCTGATAGGGACCAACTCCAGTCTCTTCAAGGTACTCGCGGATTACTGCAGAAGGCGGGCTGGGGACCAGTACCTGAATACCCTGATGATCCATACGCTTTGTGCTGAAGCCTATAGGAAAATTGAAAGCACTAAAAGGGAGACATCTGAGCTACCGCTTGGGGCACTGAAGTACGCGGGCACGACCCCCTTAGTAGTGCCTGCAAGGACGGAGCAAGAAGTGCTTGTCATGAGTACCTGTCTGAAAGGCAGTAAACGGACGTTAGCAATGATAGAGCAGCTGAAGGAGTGCTGGTCCCCAGTGGAGTCATAACTCTACCCATTGAAGCCCAGGAAAGGGTGACTATACTGATTGCTAATGAAACGAGTCGTGATGTTGTTGTGAATCAAGGACAAAAGATAGCAGACCTCTTTGAGCCTGAGTCGATTGTAAAACCCCAGTGTGAAACTCAAGTTCCCACAATAGACCCAGCAAAGTTTGACTTTGGAGATTCACCAGTGTCCGAGGACTGGAAAGATCGCCTGAGGAAGAAACTTTGTGAAAGATCCAAGGTGTTCTCACTGCATGAGTGGGATGTGGGATGTGCAAAAGGAGTAGAGCACAATATCAGACTCCATGACTCTCGACCTTTCAGGGAGAGATCTAGGAAGATTGCTCTCTCTGAGATGGAAGATGTGCGACATCATCTTCAGGAGCTGGCTGCGAATGGCATCATTACAGAGTCCCGCAGCCCATACGCCTCACCCATTGTGGTAGTCCGTAAAAAGAATGGGAAAATTCGGATGTGTATTGACTACCGCACCCTAAACAGCCGTACTGTGGTCGACCAGTACACTATGCCTCGAATGCAAGATGCCTTAGACTGTTTGTTGGGAAGCCAGTGGTTCTCTGTGTTGGATCTTCGAAGTGGATACTACCAGATCCCTCTGGGAGAAGAAGATAAGGAGAAGACAGCCTTCATCTGCCCATTAGGGTTTTATCAGTTCGAATGCATGCCCCAAGGGATTTCTGGAGCACCTGCCACCTTTCAACGTCTCATGGAGAAAGTTGTGGGAGACATGAATTTACTGCAAGTGTTAGTTTATTTGGATGACCTGATTGTGTTTGGAAGAACCTTAGAGGAGCATGAAGAAAGACTTCTTAAAGTGCTTGATAGGTTGGAGGATTATGGTCTGAAGCTTTCAATTGACAAATGCCAGTTCTGCAGAACCTCAGTGAAGTATGTGGGTCACATCGTGTCCCAAGAGGGTGTGAGTACTGATCCTGATAAAATAGAAGCACTCACTACATGGCCACGTCCAAGTAACTACAGAGAACTCAAGACCTTTCTCGGATTTAGTGGCTACTACCGCAGATTTGTGAAAAACTATGCTACGATTGTAAAGCCTCTGAACGATCTCACCAGGGGACATCAGTCCAGCAAGAACAAATCTAAGTCCAAGAATAAGGGGAGGTCTCCAAAGCCCCCTGTGCAGAGACACTATGGCCCATTTGAACCATTTGGGCCACGGTGGGATGAGAGATGTGAAAGGGCTTTTCGAGAAATCATTACTTGCCTAACTCATGCTCCAGTCCTAGTTTTTGCTGACCCAAGCAAACCCTTTATCCTGCATACTGATGCCAGTTTGGAGGGTCTGGGAGCAGTCCTGTACCAGGAAGTGGAAGGCAAACGTAAACCTGTAGCCTTTGCCAGCCAAGGATTGTCTGATAGTGAAACTCGCTATCCCACCCACAAGCTGGAATTTTTGGCCCTGAAATGGGCCATCACTGAGAAATTTCGAGACTACTTGTATGGTGCTCAGTTCCAGGTGTGGACAGACAACAATCCACTGACTTATGTGTTAACAAGTGCTAAGCGGATGCTACAGGGCAGAGATGGGTGGCCGCCTTGGCTAGCTATGAGTTCAGCATTCAGTACCGATCAGGGAGAAGCAATGTAGATGCAGATGCATTGTCCAGGCGTCCACAGGCTCCAGAAGTTGCTGTGATACCCACAGATGGCGCGAGAGCTATTTGCAGTGTGAGTCGCCGAGAGCCAGAGGCCCGTGAGAGCCTTCAGGTATGTGTTGCAGAAGCTTTGGGCCTGCCCCCTGAATGCATGCCTTCTGCTTCAGTGACCTATATTGCATTGGACCAATCTCCTTTGCCCATGCTCAATGCAGCTGACTGGCAAGAAGCCCAGCGGCAAGATATTGACATTCGTGATACACTACTTGCCAAAAGGGAGGGGTGAAGCCCAGCTGCGGTTGTCCCACCTAACCCGGAGGGTAAACTACTATTGAGAGAATGGACCAAACTAAAACTGATTCAGGGAGTGCTACACCGAATGACCACTGACCCTTTACAAAAACAACGAGCACAACTAGTGCTGCCAAAAAAGTACAGAGCCCTGGCCATGAGGGCTCTGCATGATGACTTTGGGCATTTAGGATGGAGAGGACCCTGGAACTTATTCGTAGTAGGTTCTATTGGCCCCGAATGGCTGAAGATGTTCGCAGGAAATGTGAGACTTGTGCTCGATGTGTTCAAAGGAAAACTCTGCCCACGAGGGCTGCATATCTCAAGAACATCACCAGCAACAAACCTTTGGAATTGGTATGCATTGATTTCTTGTCTGTAGAGGTAGACAAGAGGAAGGTTGGGAACATTCTAGTAGTGACTGACCATTTTACACGGTATGCACAGGCATATCCCACACGTGATCAGAGGGCCACCACCGTCGCTCGAGTATTGTGGGACAAATATTTCTCAGTCTATGGATTCCCGGCTCGGATACACTCTGATCAGGGGCGGGATTTTGAGAGTCACCTTCTGAAGGAGGTGCTGAAGATAGCAGGAATCAAAAAGTCTAGGACAACGCCTTATCACCCCCAAGGTGATCCTCAGCCAGAGAGGTTCAACCGAACCCTATTAGATATGTTGGGAACTTTGCGACCAGAGCAGAAGGCAACCTGGAGCCAGCATGTCGCATTTCTGGTGCATGCCTACAATGCCACAAAGAACGATGCTACGGGAGTCACCCCATATCTCTTGATGTTTGGGCGAGAACCAAGAATACCCATAGACTTGTGCTTTGGTGTATCAGAGGATGGAGATAGCTATGAAACTCACCAGCAATATGTATCCCGACTAAGGGAAAAGCTGCGGGATGCTTATCGCTTAGCTACCGCTGCGGCTCGGAAGAACGCAGACCGCAACAAACATCGATATGATGCTAGAGTGCGTTCGCAGGAGCTCCAGCCGGGGGACAGAGTCCTGCTGCGAAATTTGGGTATTGCTGGCAAACACAAGATAGCTGACAGATGGAAGGCAATACCTTACCTGGTGATGGAAAAGCTGGGAGATCTGCCGGTCTACAAGATCAAACCTGAAGACGGCCCAGGGCAAATAAAGACGGTGCATAGAAACCTTTTGCTCCCTGTGGGGGAATTGGTAAGCATCCCTTATGAGACGGGCCACAACAGGGCAGCCGGGCAGAACAGAGGTGCTAGACCAAAGCCGCCATCCAACACAGACAGCGGGCCCCCTGCAGCTAACTTACCCCTATTCTGCACATCTGAGAGTGAGTCTGAGGAGGAAGACACAACCCTGGTGTATCCTGGGATGGAGACAAGATTTCAGACTCAATCAGCTGAACCAAACGAGAGTTTTCCCTCTTCTGCCCTAAACCCCATGGTGGAATTATTTAGGCCCCTTTCTGACACCCCGGTGCCGCTGATGAGACCCCCCTGCGATGACACACACAGGTTATTGGACAATGGAGACACACAGGTAGAGGATGCCCTGGGCACCTTGGACCCTCCAGCGTTAGAACTAGGAGTGCAGGGGCCTACGCCAGTAGCCGAGGGACCCTCCAGGGAAGCCTCTCCATCCGTCACTCAAGAGGATGTTCCCCCTACCTCGGCAACAGAGAGTCTCAATAGACGAGACAGGGTGATAAGACCAGTGAAACGGTTAACTCATGATGCACCTGGGGTGACTAGTGAGGAGCCAATACATTTAGCACACAGGCTTGTGGAAGCTAAAGTGGGCTTCCTGAGGCCCTTTGGAGGAAACCAATGAGTTGGTATAAAGGGCGTGTGATTTGTCGGGACGACAAATTCTCGGCTGGGGGGAGGATGTAAGCAGTGTCAGGGTGAGCTCCACCCTGACATCTGGTGGTGAGGTGTGGCCAGTTGTGGAAAAAAAACTTTAGGGGCTGATCTCATTTGCATAGGCACACCCACCCCGCCTAGACTGAGGCCATAGCTGCCCAAATGGTCACTTCGGCTGCTGTGGGATCCCCAGTGTCTCTGTTATTGGGGCAGGAAGAATAAATTGTTATTACCCTGATTATGGGAACTGTGCTTGGAACTGTACTTGGCCTTTTGCTATGATGGAGGGACTCACCATCAACTAAGTAGCACTCGCTAGGCAAGGGTCATGGGTTCCAAAACTGTGTGAATGGAGAGAGACTTGAGACAGGTATTAGTACCTGGTGGTGTGGGCCCCTTTGTGAGGGCCTGAAGCACCAATTGCACCTCTGTCTCTCTCCACTGTGGAATGTCAGAGCTAATTTTGGGTCTATTAAGAGTCTTGCTACAGGTACTGTGCTGCATTCACTTTGGCCTTAAGGTGCACCAGCACTAAGGCCCCCACTACTATGAGCTGAAATCACTGAGAGCTGAAATCATTAAGAGCTGAAATCACTGAGCACTGTGTCAAGTAGTGGGGAGCCAGAAGATCTAGAGTGCAGCGGTGTGTTCGTGAGATGGCGAGCTGTGCGGAGTGGAGCCGGTCGTGGTGGAGCGGAGCCGTCTGTGAGACAGCGGTGTGTTCGTGAGACGGCGAGCTGAGCAGAGCTGTTCGTGAGATGGCGAGCTGTGCAGAGCGGAGCCATTCATGAGACAGCGAGCTGAGCAGAGGTGTTCTTGAGACAGCGAGCGGTGCAGAGCAGAGCCGGTCGTGGTGGAGTGGAGCCGTTCGTGAGACAGCGGTGTGTTCGTGAGACAGCGAGCTGAGCAGAGCTGTTCGTGAGACGGCGAGCGGTGCAGAGCGGAGCCGGTCGTGGTGGAGCAGAGCCCTGTGGGGCAGTCAGCTTCAGGACACGTAAGGTGCCCCTTACCCCTTTCCCCCACACACAGGCACATTTTAGCCAGACTGGGGAGTAACACTATGCAGATGAACTTTTGAACTCTGGGGCTGGACTTTTTGGACTTTGGGTGATTTGTGGATTGCTGGACTCAAGAGACGTTTGGGTGCTGGGACTCAAGAACCCGAGGGAAAGGGGCATGCCCCAATTTGCTTGGGGTGGTTTTTTTTGCTCATGGGTTGTGTTATGAATCCTGTTGGTGGTGTTTCCCCAACATAATGCCACATTGTTTCTCTCTGTTATTAAAAGGCTTTTTGCTACACTCAGACTATGTGCTTGCAAGAGGGGAAGTATTGCCTCTTGGAGGCGCCCAGCGGGGGTGGTATCTATTTGTCCCAGGTCACTGGGTGGGGGCTCGAGCCGGTTTGCATTGTGTTATTGGAATGGATCCCCTAGATATTGAACCTGGCCCTTGTTGCTGCCAACTCTGATGGGCAGAAGGGTTACACATGTAAATGAAAACCATTCTGAATTTACTTTGTGATTTTGTGTATTAATTGGAGAGTTAGCGAACTGCTGTGTGACCTAATATTGGGAGGTTACTACAGCATAATCTACACATGCAAATGATTTTAGTTGTTGTGTTTTTGTATATAAACATGGTTTAATCTTCAGGGAGACATGGGCAACTGAGTTCTTTAAAGTGCCTTATTTTCCCCCTTGAAGCAACAGAAACGGGGGGGGGGGGGGGTGTGCTGCAGGGAGACCCAAAGAACATTTTAAAGTGATTTTTATTCCCCCATGAGTATGAGAGAGACTGAGAAATAAAGTGAGAGGATAAGTCTGTAATGACTTTAATCAAGACCTCTACAAGATGGCAAGCTTCTTTGGCCTTTTTGTTTACGCAAGACAAAAAACAAGCATGTGACCTTGTGGGATTTCCCAAATTTGTGCAGTTCTAATTTTTAAGTGTCTGCAAAAGAAAACTGGAGCCTAAGGAAATACTTACTCTTGCATCTTTTAGGGATGGTTGAACGAATTCAGAAAAAAACTAGAAATCCTCCTGAACCACATCCTGTTTCTACAATTAAACATGAACCAAAACTATTTAAGGGTCCTGAAATGCTCAGATAATTGTCTTCCCTTCCACTTTCCAGTAGTGACTCAATTGTGAAGGGCTAAAATAGCCAGAGAAAGGCACTTTTAACAGTATTTCCAGCTAGAATAATGAAGCTGAAGTCATAGGTGTCAACTCCATGGGTGCTTCGGGCTGGAGCATCAATGGAAAAAAAAGTAATGGCTCCTCAGCCCCCACCAGCCGCAGCTGTTTGGTGGCTCGGGGAGGGCGCAGAGTGTCAAGCAGGCGGGGACTTCGGGGAGGGGGTGGAGTGAAGGCAGGGCCTTGGGGGAGGGGGCAGGAAGAGGCAGAGTGAGCACAGGGTCTTGGGGCACATGAAGGTGGAGCAACCCCAGAGAAAACTAAAAAAGTCAGCACCTATAGCTGAAGTACTAGAAACTTCATAAGGAAGTCTGTTCCTGCCTGAGAGATTCTGGAAAGACAGGGAATTTAGAGGCTCATCCAAACTGAATGTGAACTTTGAACCTTTAGAGATTCACCCATCACTAGTTCCTTTAATGTGAACAATTTCTGAGGCAGGTCAAAATATAAAGTGGGGGAAAAAAAAAAAAAAAGAGGCCTTTGGAAGCTCTCTCTAGTACTAGGACATTCAATGGTGCTGAAGGATTGCTTAACTCAGGCTTGCATTCAGCAGTGAAACAGAAACCCAGGGAAGGTGTTTTACTGAACAGTTCCCCAGTGACAATGGGCAGAGCAGCAGCTACAAAAGGTAGTAGTGTGCAGAGCCACTGGGAGAAGAACACAGTTGCCGTATGGCAAACTATTATTTTGATGGTCTCTTCTTCATTTCACTTGAATTTATTAGTCTGTGGAATCTAAGGGCCATATTCAGTGTTGATATAATTTGATGCCACTTCTTTGAAGTGGAGTTGTATCTGCTTATGCCAGTAGTAGTATGCCAAGCCTCAAAGTCCAGAAATCATGAGTCAGCCCACAAAAAATGATTGGATCAAAAATAGTTTTTTTAAAAAACAATAATATTTTTGAACTCTTTCTTCATGCTCCCAATGTGCATGTGACAATTAGTGTTGACAATTCATAGTGAGAAACTGGATTTTGGCCACAAACCAGTACCATCAGTTAATTTTCTGTCCCAGCCCCCACATCAACTATGCATCTCCTGCCCCAGATCAGTTAATTGTGTGCTCCACAGGATTCGCATCTGCTGCAGTCCCCATCCCCATCTCAAATCCACCCAGCTAGCACCACCTTAAATCTGCAGCTTCCTTGACCCTTCAAACAATATCTGTGGCTTGTTCACCAGTGTACTCTACTCTTCCTGGAGCGGTGGTTCTCCACCTCTCAGAGGACTAGAGGAAGAGCACCTCCAGGGGGTCTTCACATCCTCCCTTTCCAGGTCTGTGTACAGCATTACAGAGGAGGAGTGGGCAGGGGAGATGAGTGAGGATCTGAGAGGAGGAGTTGGCCTATTTTTCACAAGTGGAGTGTGGAAGAGGGAGCAGAGGCATCCTGAGCTATTGGGCTCTTTCTGCTCCTGACTCACCTCTTGTGAAAATAGTATTGGCTGCTCCCTATCTTGCCTCCCACGCAGCCTTAATTCAGTCCCCTTATTTGTATGGTTAGGCTCTGCAGAATTGGAGTTTATTTTTTTATATAATTTGGATGGATACTATATTTTAAAGCATTGAGATTCAAAAAGTTAAAGCGTTATAACCATTAAAACACAAACCAAACAAACATCACATGTCAAAATATACAAAGTAAATATCCTTAAATCAAACCCCAGTAAGTTCTCAAGTAGCATTTTTCTTCTTTTGCCTAACTTTTGTTGGTTCCTGTGTGTATGGTGAAATTGATATTTATCAACAAAAAGGAAATAATTGAACCATAGGACTGCAAGGGATCTCAAGAGATCTAGTCTGGTCCCCCACACTCATGGCAGGACTAAGTATTATCAGGACCATTCCTGAAAGGAATACTTCCAAGGCTAATTAGGATACAGGATTTCATTACATGATCACTTACTATTTTTTTTCCCACAGGACTCCAGCCTCATTCAGTGCACAGGATTGATGGTGCATGGAGTAAGCAACTACTCAATATTTTGTTTTATCCTCACTGTTCAATACATGGTCCATGCCTTATTTATTTATTTTCCTCATGGGCTTGCCTATGGTATTCATCACTATAGTATCTGAGTACTTCACAAACAATTCACAATACCCCTATGAAGTGAGAGGATATTATTCTCATTTTAAAGATGGGGGACCAAGGCAACTTGATGGCGTAATTGTACAAGCCCCATACTGGTGACCTAAGGGTTAAAAAACAGCTCTGGGCTCAGAAGCCCCTGATCAGCTGCACCTTCTGGGAATGTTGACACTGGAAGCTGAGGTCAAAAGGCAGTAGCTCAGCCTGGGTGGACAGAGCAGGGGAGTAGTTGAGAGTCTGGAACTCCTCCAGAAACGCTGCTGGGGCTCCACATGGCTGAGACCAGGCCCCACTGCCAAGCTGCCACAGGCCCTTCACACTTAGGAGACTGGGAATGATGAGCTATGGCTGATAGTGGAAGACTCTCCAGAGCATGACCAGAGAGAACTCCAGGGGGAATCCAGAAACTGAACAGTGGCACTGATGGGGAAACTGAATTCGAGGTAGGAAGTGGCCCAGGGAACAGGAGTAAAGGTGTCTTCCCCTAGGCCACATATTTGAGCTATTATTTCATAGGCCCTGGGTTGAATCCAGTGGTGCAGGGAGCACCTGTGTTCCCCTACCCCGGCCACTGACTCCCACCAATGGGAGACATAACAGCCTAGATCACTGCCACTAGGTGCTGCTGCCGAGTTTGGACTTCAATCCCCTGACACATGAAGGAAAATACAGGCAGTGACCAAGTCCCAATTAAAAGAACAGCAGGTGTAATTGTTAACCTGACCCAAATGAGGCCATGGAGATGGAAAAGTTATTGAAATGGATGGTGGAGAGCCAGCAACAGCAGCTGGCCCAGCAACTGCAAGGTCAATTACTACAACAGATTATGGTCAAGTAGCAACAACAAGTGGCTGCGCAGCAGCAATAGCCATTCTGGGAACGGACGACACAGCATCAGGTGTAACCAGAATGTCTGATTCAGCAGTGGCAGCATTCTTTCAGCCCCAGGGGCAGCTAATGCCATGGTGCCTGGACACTCAGAGGATGTCCTCCCCACCAGGTTGTTGATCAGGCTCATGAAAATGGGCCCTGGATATGACTCAGTCATCTTCATGGTCACCTTCAAATGGGTGGCCACAGGAGCCCTGGGCCACTATGATAGCCCCATATTTGACAGAACCTGCACAAGATGCCTATCAGGGTTTGGAACCCATAGAAGTGCTAGACTATAGCAAGGTGAAGGCAGCCATCCTTAACTAGCCGGACAGCAAACCAGAGATGTTCTGCCACTGGTTCAAAAAGGGGGAGAAACCCATGAGGAACCCAATACCAGTGGTGGCCCAATGCCTGAAGGAATAGCGTTGGTGCCAGTTGGATCCGAGAAGCAGACCAGAGTACAGGTGGCGGAGGCTGTCATGTTGGAGCAGTTTGTCCAGGCTGGCAGGAAGGAGTGGGTGAAATGCCATTGACCATGGTGGAGGCTCTAACTTTGGAGAACTACACGGCAGCCAATAGTCCTGCCTCAATTACACTTACTATGGGGGCCCCAGAACCAGGACACCAACCCCATTCAACATCTTGTTCACAGGTGGGGCCCAGGCAAGATGTTGCTGCTGATGTGGGTCAGTGGAAGTGAAGTGACATGCCTGATTGGTTTGGCTACACCTTTTTATGAGCAAGCTTGGTAGAGTCCCCCAAAAAGTCAGGTCCTCCAGTGCATCCATGGGGCCATGTGACTGTACACTTCCTCCTCCCCCCCAACAAAAGTGCAGCTGAGGGAGGAGCCTACACTGAGACTTGCTGGCTGTCCCTCCCCCTGCTGAGCCTCAGAACCTCCCCTCACTCCCACTCCTATCCCTTAGCCCCCCTCCATTCACACAGAGCTTCCTCCCCTTCCTCTGCAGCCCTCGCTCCTCAATGGCCCACATGGTGGGCTTCTGAATCCCTGGATCCTTTGTAGCTCACCAGCTGGGCTGCCATGGTGTTTTCAAACTTTTGGATTTTCCAAAAACTTGACATTTTTCACAGAACTAGAAATGTATCTCTTGGCCAACTTTTACTGTAATTTGTACATACGGGGGGGGGGGGGAGGGAAGATGAAATATGGGATTCCTATGGTGAGGTTCTCAGATACTTCAAGTCCTCACAGGATCTTGGAAAGAAAGAATCGTTATTGGATTTCTGCAGTAAACTTGCATAGTGTGCAATACACATGTTTACCATTTAAATTCATCATTCTATTTCACAGAAATAAATGAGAAAAAATATAGCCTGTATTTACTTAGGTCCTGTGTATGAATAAGGAACTGTTTTGTTCCCTATCTTGATTCTACAGTAGAAGTTGCCAACAAGCCTCCAGATTCCTAGATCTGGGCTGACAAACTTAGATCCTTGTTTACAAATAAGGAAGCAAAAAAGGGACTATTGATTTCCAGGTCTACTGGAAAGTGAGTAATACAATAATTTTTTGTCAATTTGGCTTTAGATTCAGTTTCAGTTTTGTTTGATTGATGGTTAGTCCTAATGCATGTTATTTTGACGATCAGGCATCAGATGATTACTCCTGAGATAGTCAAGACCTTTTAACAGGAAGACTAAGTGAGGAAATAGTCTATAATGGTTCTTAGTGAGACAGGGGTTATTTTTACTTCTATAATGGCTAATTTAAGTCACAATGATGGCCAGCAGCCAGGAAAACACATTCTGCTGGAAACATGCATTTTCTTAAAAAGACAAAACATTGAAAATGAAGGAAAAATATCCAGTAGGCAATAGAGAGTAGATTGTGTGAGACAATTGCTGCCTTGAATAAATGACTCTTCTAGCCACATGGTGCACAGATGGAATGTGCAGACTGCATCGTCCTATAAGGCTATACAACCGGCTCTTTCTACTGTGGCATAGACAAGGCCACATCCCCTATCTTTTTCAACTATGTGAGGTATGCCCACAGAGGCACATGAAGGGAGCAATCCCTGTGATCCACTAACAGTAGAGATGGTGGCTGTGACTGGCCCTTGTGTGGGGCTTGCATGAAGAATAACTAATTGTGTCTATCCTCCTATGCACCCACACACAAGCCAGTCACAGTCTGGCCCTAGATGTAGTGTGAAAGTTTTGAGGCGTCGGCATCATTACTAATGTTGCTCAGCTCAAAATCAAGATGCCATTCTGTGTAGTCAGCAGTAGAGCTAGTTCACAAATTCAACGTTTTTTCAGTAAAAAGTTTTAAATCAAATAAAAAAATTTGCAATGAAACTTCCATGGAATTGTTTGAAACAAATGGAACTGAGTTTTTTTGTTTAGTTTTATATTAAAAATGTCTTTCATTTTGGTGGGTTTCCCCTTTTCCCCTGCTGCTCCCTTTTATTTCCATTGGAAAATGAAGGTTTTTTGAGGGTGCAGGAGAAGGGAAGGAGGAGAAAACCCCTAAAAACCTGAAAACCAAAAGAAAGTAAAAATTCAGTTAATCAATAAATCAGAACACTTTCAAGGAAAACATGTTGCAAAAATTCTCATTATTTTTGAAAAGTCTTTAATTGAAAAATTTCAACTAGCTCTTGACAGAGGCTGAGTGACAGACAAGGAAAATTGTTCTTGCTCCTCACTACCCATGTTTAATGATGGAAAACTTGTGAACTGAAGTTGTTGACTTATTTAGAGAGAAGGTGGAGGGCCTGATCCTCCAATATATTACACCAGTTTTATACTCATTTTACACTGGTGTAACTGCTTTGAAATTAATGGCGTTCCACTTATTTAACATTAAGGTAACAGTGGAGAAGCAGGCCCTCTGTGCCTAGTTATTATGAGACAAGCCTTATTAAATGATTAAACAATTAATTGTAATGTAAACAAAAGCAATTTAATAAATATGTAGAAATGGGGAAAACTGTTAAAAAGGAAAACTTTCCACTCAATCATCTAAAATATTAATATACTTGAGTGACTTTATGTAATAGTTCCATAGTATTAAAACATACAGTAAATAGTTATAGGCTCAGCCCATGGAGATTCCAATCCAGGACTGAATATAAAAGTACTTAAAGTTTGGCAGGCATTCAGATCTCATTAGGCCAATTTAGGAGCTGCCGTGTAGAACTCTGAATAAAAGCTTCACTACAGTTTGAAGTGGTCAGGTTTGGATGGGCTGTTCAAGTTCAGCCCTGTGACTAATGACAAACAGTTCAAGACATTTCCTCCATTTTTCATAGTTTAGCAGATTTGAAACTACTGTACAGATGAACTGGAACTAGAACCCCTTAGTCACTACATTTGGAAAGTTTGTGTCTGAACTTTGTAGCTACAATTTAAACACATTTTATATGGCCTCAACATAAGCAATGCTCAATGGTCCAATTTTCTGGGCCTACTTTGCTTTTCTATCAGGTATCCAGGATTGTTAATGTTTCTTCTTGTCCTCTGTTGTGAGAGGATTATTAAAGTAGTTCTCTCTCCAGTAGTCTGTTGCCTCTACTACATTGACTGATAATTTAATACTGTGACAAAGTTCCAAGCCTGTAATTGTGGGTCCCACGCTTCCTGGAGGATCCAGGGGCCTCAGAAACTCATTAAGGCCCCAGTATGACCTTCCTTTCACAGTGTAGTGACAAGAGTCACAACCTATTGAGTTACTTTCATCACAGGCCAGTATGGGAAATGGAAAGGGTAAATACCCCGCAGTCTTTGTTGCTCTGTAGAGTACAGTTGAGCCTCCTGAATGGACAGTCTTGCTTCTCCTCTCAAAGGGATCTCTGTTGAGTATGGGGACGGGGAGGGAAGAAACCCAGGCCCACTCTCTACTCCAGGTTCCAGCCCAGGGACCCTAATGGTAGTAGCTGTTTGGGGCTTTCCCTCCACCACTAAATGCTGCTTTGATTCCCTAGGCCCCTTCCCCCATGGCCCCCTCTTCCTTACTTCACCCTTACCTCAGAACACAGCAATACTTCCTCCTTCAACTCCTTTCACCTGGACTCACTCAAGAGAGCTGGAAAGGAGAGCTTTTAAGCAGTCTGAGTGAGACCTTGATTGGTTCCACCTGTCTCCATTAGCCTAACAACCCTAACTGGTTAATTGGCATCAGGTATCTTGATTGGCCTGGAGTAGCCTTCATTTGGCTATCTAGGGAACAGGGACCTGCTCATTCTGAGGCTGATATACCTGTCTCTACTACTCTTCTGTAGCCCTCTAGCCTGGAAGGAGGGAGAGGGCTACTGTTAGGCCCTGGGCTCTCCCTGTTGCTGCTCCAGCTCCTTCTCCTTCCCTGGCTGGGCCAGACACTATCACCCCTTCTCTGCTACCTGGTTGCTGGCCAGCTGCTGGACCCCCCCCCCACCCTTGGGTGCTGCTACTGCTCCAACTACAGTTCCTTGGGGGGGGGGGGTGCCTGCTGGCCCGCTCCCCAGAGGAGGGGAGTGTGGGGCCCTAGTTGTTGCTGCTGTGGACACCATCACTACCACCACCTATGAGGGGTCCTTTCTGCTTGCCTGGACCACCAGATGGCCACCTGGAGTTGCTGCTGTGTGTGCTGCTGAGGAGCTGCTGGAGCCCCAAGGAGCAGAAGAAGAGGGCCATCTGCCATTGGGGGAGCACCTAGAGACTCTGCAGACCACCATGGAGGGGGCCTTTCAGACTGAGCTTTTGTGGTGGGGGTTTTGACTGTTTGTGGGGACACAGGGGGTGTGGTGTGGAGCCTGCCCCCTGGTCCATCTGTGTCCACTTCCCCTCCCCCACCACTGCCCCCTCCACTACCCCCAGTGGACACTTACAATCTGCCTCAAGCTCCTGCCTCTGAGACTCAGCTGCTCCCCTGGCTTGCCATGCCCTTTTACCACCTTTTGGGCCTGAAGCAGCAGCCAGCCCAAACTGACTTTTTTGCAAGCGCACGTTCCCTACCCGCCCCCTGGACTGACCCGCCCCCCCAGCTTTGCCCCTTGCTACCTGCCCCATTTGCCCCGGCCACCTTTTTCCCCTCCCCTTTGCCCCAGCGCCCTCTTACTGGCTTCAGTTTGTTTGCTTGCCCTGCCCTTTTCCCTCTGCAGCGTTTGTTTGTTTGCCCTGCTCCAGCCTCTGAAGCTAGCCCCTTGGTTCCCTGTCCTACCTCCAGCTTAGTTCTTCCATCCTCCCCCCCCCAAATGGTTCCCCTGCCCTGATTAGCCCCTTGCTCAGTGCACCCATGCCCCCTCCCATGTGCTTGTGCCCCTCCCCATTTTAGTTTAACCCCTTTTCACTGCACCCCTCCCATGCTGTTGTAATCCCCCCTCCCCTAGTGCAACTAAAGGAGCCGGACTTCCACCCCGTGTCAGTGACTGACCCAAAGCCCTTGATTGCTCCCCTGTCCAGCCCACCCCTTTTTGGTGTCCTGCCCACAGCCTAGCGGGGAGGAGTGATTGACCTGCTTCCCCTTTCCCCTCCTCTTTCTAGTGTTTCCCTCTCCCTTCCTGCTCACTATGGTGGGGGACAAGGTGGGTGGGGCACCTCCAGCAGACCCAGCTGCCCCTCCCACGTATGCCCCCCTTTCATGGCCCCCCAGCCTCTACCTCAACCGCTGCTGCCAAACCAACTGCTACCGCCCCTGCTGGGGCGCTGGCAGTGACAGGCAATGGGGTGACCTCCGCTGCTGCCACATCCCTCACCCCCTCAGATTCTGGGGGAGCCCCCCCAGCCAGCGGGAAGGGCCAGGGTAAGAAGAAGGGGAAGAGCCCCACTAAAATGACCAGGCCCTTCATGGCAGGGGCTGTCCCCACTGCCACAGCCCTGCCATTGGCTGCGGCGTCCCTCCCTGCTGTTCCCTCCACTAGTTCTGTGGGTACCCCTCCCCTGGCCCCTAGAGCATATGCCCAGGTGGCGGCAGCCCCCCCCCCCCCGCCTGCCACTACATCATCTCTCCTGCCCACCACCTCTGCTACTATCTACAGTGGCCGGGGCCCCCCTCCCACCTTGACGGAAGCACAGCATCCGTTGCCTTCTGGTGCCTGCCTCGCCCCACGTAGAAACCTACGTGCGGGCGTTGGTGAGGGTGGTGGGACCCACAGCCATCGTGGCGGCCTCCAAAATGTACGGAAAGGTCGTGTTCTTCCTAGCATCGGAGGCCGCCACCCAGGAAGCGGTGGAGAAGCCCCTGGTGGTGGGGGGTGTGTTTGTCCCTCTGGAGATGCTGGAAGACATGGGTGTCTGACTGGTCCTGACCTCTGTCCCTCCCTTCCTTCCCAATGCCGCCCTATTACCCGCCCTCTCTACCCTGGAGAAACCCATTTCCGTTGTAAGCCCTCTCCCACTGGGCTGCAAAGACCCCGCCATTACGTCCTCTCATTCCGCCGGCAGGTGCAGCTTCAACTGCTGCCAGCGGCGCATGACGGAGAGGTGCTGGAGGGGTCCTTCCTTGTCCCCTACCAGGGCACCCGCTACTGGGTGCATTATTCAACGGGGGAGGCCTGGTACTACCTCTGCCGGGTGATGGGGCATGTCCGGAGCTGTCCCTCCTCCTTCCCAGCCCATCACTGCTCCTGCTTGGGCCCCAGGGGTACCTCCCAACATTACGCCCAGATGAGTGGGAGAGCCCCGCCTCCACTGCCTGCAATCTGGCGGGGCCTGTGGAGGAGGGTGTGGTGGGGATATGGTCGGGCATAGGAGAGGGTCCACCTCAGGGGGAATCTTCCTCCCTTGTGTTGCCCCACCGTTACCTCCCAAGTACCTGTGCCATCGCCCTTGCCCCCTGCTAGCCAGCCCGCAGATGATGCCATGGAGGGCTGGGCCCTAGTACAGGGGAAGCGGGGCAAGTGGAAGGCTCGAGCTCCGCTCCTTCCATCCGATGCGGAGGCCCCCCGGAAGCCCAGGAAGGGGGGCACTGATGCTGTACCTTCTGCCTTGCCAACAGGTGTTTTCCATCCACCAGTACTGGCTGGAGAAGATGTGGCAGCACCGGAAGGCAGTATCACCCCTCTATGGGACTCCCATCCCTCCAAGGCCCCCGATGGAGCTCCTCATGCCCTGTTACCATCTGAAGCCCCTGTGAGCCCCAAGGCAACAGTCGCTTTAGGTGCTGGTGGGGAGAACCCTGGGGTGGCGGAAGGTGATCTCCCCTCCACTTATGAGGAGATCGAGGACCTAGGTCTGACCCCGGTCACCCAGGGGGAGGACGACCCTCTGCCAGTGGGCCTCGATCTGGGCGACCACACTCCAGCTCCCCTTTCCCCATGCTCCCTCCCCCTAACCATTGCTTCCACTCCCGCCTCCGAGGAGCCCCTGGACTCTTCCACCAACCCGACCGCAGATGGCACCCCGCTGACAGCTGCCGAGCCTCTTGAGGCGACGGCCAGTGCCATGCGGCTGGGACATAAGCCACCAGAGGCACCCCTCGTTGGTGTGGGGTAATCGACCTCCTTCCCGGGCGGGGGCCCTATGGAAGATAGTCCACCTCCTGATGCCGTGGCTGCCACAGCCACTGTGGAACCTGTGCCCAGCATTGCTGAAGGCCCCCTTCCCAACCCCTGAACCCCTGAGCCTGACCGGGAGGTGCCACCACCCAGTTGCTCGGCTTTTGGAGCCCAGAGTCTTGCCCCTGCCCCACCCCTGCCCCCGGCCCTGCCCCGATGCTGACCCTGTCCCTATCCTGTCCACCTCCCGCGATGTTATTCCTGCCCCTGGGGCTGTCTCCTTCCCTTTTCTAGCAGATGACTCCCAGGGAGCAGCCTTTGTGTTTCCCTGTCCTGACCCACTAGGGGCTGCTATCTTCCCTCTGCCACCCCCTATTGCCCCAGGGTTTGAGGCCGGCCACGTGGCTCCATCCCATCGGGCGCCACATCGGGGATCCACCCCTTGTCTGCCCATCTCGGTGGGCCACGGGATTGTCGGGCCCCGCCAGAGGATGGTCAGGAGCCAGTAACATCCCCCCCCCACCCCCCGCGCCATGAGCTGTGAGAGGAGTTGCTGGAGTTTTTAGAAGACGTCCGTGGCTCCCACAACAAGGTACAGCTTGCTCTCCAGCGATGCGGTGATTTTCATCAGATCCTCCGGGCCACAAGGGTCCTTAGGGGGGAGGGTAAAAGGACCGGGAAACAGCCCTAGCAGCTTACCAGCGGGTCCGCGGCTTCTGTGACTCGTTGCTCACCTACAGGGTAGGTCACAGTTTGTTGTGCGGCCAATAGGGGCCGTGAGCATCCCTGCTGGCGACGATCCCCCCCAGCCCTCCTCATGGCACCCATCACTATCACAACATTGAACACCCGGGGCTGTAGGATGGGTCTCCACAGGAGCCAGGTGCTCTCCTTCCTTTGGGAAGGGGGGTACTCTATGGTTTTTGTGCAGGAGACCCATACGGATCCAGCCACTGAAGACAGCTGGCAGCTGGAATGGGGGCATAGGGTCTACTTTAGCCATCTCACAGTTCATACAGCTAGAGTGGCGACCCTGTTCTCCCCCGACCTATGACCCGAGGTGCTGGGGGTTGCTGAGGCTGTGCCGAGACGCCTGCTGCACCTCCAGGTCCATATGGAGGGGCTCGTGGTCAACCTCATTAACGTCTATGACCCGACATGGGGCCCGGAGTGGCTGCGTTTCTATCAGCAGGCATCCGCCTTCCTTGGCACCTTGGATCCTCGCGAGTGCCTGGTCCTGGGCAGGGACTTCAACACCACCCTCGAGGAGTGGGACTGCTTGGGGACCGAGCAGTGCCTGGCCGCCATGGAGGCCCTCTGGGAGATAGTTGAACATCACTCTCTGGTGGATGTCTGGCATGACCACCATCCGGACCACATTTCGACGTTCACCTTTGTCTGGGTGGAGGCCCATCAGTTGCGCCACTCCTGGTTGGACTGCATCTAATTATCAAGTTTCCACCTTTCATGGGCCCACTCCTCCAGCATCCGGCCGGCCCCATACTCTGATCATCATTTAGCCACCATGACGGCCTCTCTCTGCACGGGGAGGCTGAGGCCAGCCTATTGACATTTCAACAACAGCTTGTTGGAAGATGTTGGCTTTGTGGCATCCTTCCAGGAGTTCTGGCGAGGGCAGCGGCATGCCTTTCCCTTGGCGCTGTGGTTGTGGGACCTGGGGAAGGTGCATGCCCGGCTCTTCTGCCGTGACTATACCCGGGGCGCCAGCTGACGGAGGGATGTGGTGATAGAGCAGTTGGAATGGGAGACCTTAGAGCTGGAGAGGCGTCTGGCCACCATCCCTGAGGATCCATCCCTCTGCGGAGTGTGCTGAGATAAGTGGGAGGAGCTCCGGGCCCACGAAGACCATCGGGCCTAGGGCGCCTTTGTTCGATTCCGTCTCCTTTGGGAGATGGATCGCGGCTCCCGCTTCTTCTATGCCCTGGAGAAAAAGAGGGCGGGCAAGAAGCATATCACCTGCCTTCTGGCAGAGGACGGCACCCCTCTCACGGATCCGGTGGAGATGTGTGGGAGGGCCAGGGTCTTCTATGCAAGCCTTTTCTCCCGAGATCCGACCGATCCTAACACTTGCAGAGTGCTCTGGGACGAACTCCTTATGGTCAGTATGGACGACTGAGACCGGCTGGAGCTGCCTCTCTCTCTGGCCAAGTTCTCGGAAGCCCTCCGCCGCACGCCCACCAATAAATCTCCGGGCATGGACAGGCTGACCATGGAGTTCTACCGCGTGTTCTGGGACGTCCTCAGCCCAGACCTATTCAACTTCTGGGCTGAGTCTTTTTGCAGAGCGGGGTCCTCCCTCTTTCGTGCAGGCGAGCTGTGCTCGCCTTATTGCTGAAGAAGGGGGACCTCTGCTATTTACGGATTTGGCATCCCATCTCACTCCTTAGGACAGACTACAAAGTCATAGCGAAAGCCATCTCACTGCGGCTAGGGTCCGTGCTGGTGGATGTGGTCCGGCCAGAGCAGACTTATACCGTCCTGGGCCGCACCATCTTTGACAACCTGTATCTGGTCCGGGACCTTTTGGAGCTCGGGTGTAGGGGTGGTCTGTCGTTCGCCCTCCTGTCCTTGGATCAGGAGAAGATGTTCGACAGGGTGGACCACGGATATCTCCTGAACGCTCTGCGAGAGTGTCATAAATATAAAGGGAAGGGTAACCAACTTTCTGTGTACTGTGGTATAAAATCCCTCCGGGCCAGAAGCAACATCCTATTACCTGTAAAGGGTTAAGAAGCTCAGCTAACCTGGCTGGCACCTCACCCAAATGGCCAATAAGGGAATAAGATACTTTCAAATCTTGGGGCGGGGGGGGGGGGAGGCTTTTATTTGTGCTCTCTGTTTACATGTTTGTTCTCTCTTGGGATTGAGAGAGGCCAGACAGAAATCCATTTTCTCCAATGCATCCAAATCCAAGTCTCCAATATTGCAACCAGTATAGGTAAGCCAGGCAAGGCAGATTAGTTTATCTTTTGTTTTATGTGAATTTTCCCTGTGTTAAGAGGGAGGTTTATTCCTGCTTTCTGTAACTTTAAGGTTTTGCCCAGAGGGGGATCTTCTGTGTTTTCAATCTGAATACCCTGTAAAGTATTTTCCATCCTGATGTTAGAAGTGATTCTTTTACCTTTTCTTTAATTAAAATTCTTTTAAGAACCTGATTGACTTTTCATTTGTTCTTAAGATCCAAGGGTTTGGGTTTGTGTTCACCTGTACAAATTGGTGAGGATTATTATCAAGCCTTCCCCAGGAAAGGGGGGGGGGTAGGACTTGGGGGAGATATTTTGGGGAAAGAAGTCTTCAAGTGGGCTCTTTCCCTGTTCTTTGTTTAAAACTCTTGGTGGTAGCAGCATACCGTTCAAGGACAAGGCGAAGTTTGTACCTTGGGGAAGTTTTTAACCTAGGCTGGTAAGAATAAGCTTAGGGGGTCTTTCATTCAGGTCCCCACATCTGTACCCTAGACTTCAGAGTGGGGAAGGAACCGTGACAGAGTGTTTGGCTTCGGACCCCAGTTTGTGGGTTTTCTCCAGGTGCTGTATGCCTCCACTCAACTGGACCCTGACCGAACCAGTCAGCTTCGGGCAAGGAGTACAGCAGGGGTGCCCCCTCTCGGGCCAGTTGTACACTCTGGCGATTGAGCCCTTCCTCTGTCTCCTCCGTAGGAGGTTGACGGGGTTGGTGCTGCAGGAACCGGAACTGCGGCTGGTCCTGTCGGCATACGCCGACTATGTGCTCCTTGTGGCCCAGGACCTGGGCGACTTGGCGCAGGTGGAGGCTTGCCAGGCCATCTATTTGGCAGCCTCTCTGCCTGGGTCAACTGGGTCAAGAGCTCTGGCCTGGTGGTCGGGGACAGTGGTAGGCGAACTCCTTCCCACCCACGCTTCAGGCCGTCTGGTGGAGCACGGACCTGCGCTCCATCTCAGCATTTACCTTTCTGCCATGCATCCGTCTCCGCCGGAGTACTGGCACGATTTAGTGGGAAGGGTGACAGAGCGACTCCGGAAATGGACAGGACTACTCTGGTACCTCTCCGTTCGAGGGAAAGGGCTGGTGCTTAATCAACTAGTCCAGTCCATGCTCCGGTACCGGCTCAATGCCCTGGTCCCGGCCCCGGGTTTCCTGGCCAACTTCCTGACATCGATTCTGGAGCTCTTTTGGTCAGGACTGCACTGGGTCTCTGCGGGAGTTCTCAATCTACCCCTGGAGGAGGGAGGGCAGGGTCTGAAGTGTCTGCACACTCAGGTCCATGTCTTCCGCCTCCAGGCCCTGCAAAGGCTCCTTTATGGTTCAGGTAGTCCCAGCGTGGAGTGTACTGGCGCACGCCTTCCTGCACCACTTCCAAGGGCTCTGATATGACCGGCAGGTCCTTTATCTCCATCCATCTTCCGCGAGACCTCTCCGGGCTGCCGGTCTTCTACCAGGACCTCCTCCAGACCTGGAAACTGTTCTCAGTGACCAGGTCCGTGGCAGCCACCGTGGGGGCATATTTCCTCACGGAGCCCCTGCTACACAACCCCCAGCTCTGTGTGCAGATGGCCGAGTCCCCCTCGGTGCACCAGAGGTTGGTCCTGGCACAAGTCACAAGAGTTGGAGACCTCCTAGAGTACGACCGGGGAGATTGGCTTGATCCCCTGATGCTTGCTCAGAGCATGGGGCTCTCCAGGCTTTGTACTTCCCGGCATGTACCTCAGGAGGTGAGGGCCGCTTTGCCACCCGCTGCTCAGGTTTACCTTGACCTGGGTCCTGCACGAGGGCGTGCCCTGCCCACCCTCCACCTCAGGCCCTCCGGACTTTTTCATCGGGCCCCGTGGACCCAACCGACACCCACCCCCCGCCCCTTCACTGTGAGCTGGCTGCACAATCTGCAGCCAGTCCGCTTCCAGACCGTTCCAAGGAAACATCTATACGCACTCATGCTCCACACCCTTCACATCCTCACCCTTGCGTTCCACCCAACACAAAGTGGCAGGACCTCCTGCTACCTCTAGAGGGTGAGGAGCCCCGGTGGGCCAGCCTATACTCCACCCTGGTCCCAAGGCCCGCCAGGGATATAAGTTGGCGGCTCCTCCACGGGACCGTGAGCACAGGCATATACTTGGCGCGATTCACCCCTCCGCAGGACACCTGCCCCTTTTGCAGCGTGAGAGAAACCCTGTCACACGTTTACTTAGAGTGCGCCAGGTTGCAGCCCCTATTCTAACTCCTCACAGATATTTTGTTATGTTTTTGGTTGCACTTTTCCCCTCACCACCTTACCTATGCACTCCCTATCTGTGGCCCCACAAAGTCACAGGACCTCCTGGTCTACCTCCTCCTGGCCCTGGCTAAAGTGGCCATCTGTAAAACCAGGGTGAGGAGGTTGGCCGATGGAGTCTCCTGTGACTGTTTCCGATCCTCCGTCCATTCATGTATCTGGCTAGAGTTCCTCTGGGCAGCATCCACTGACTCCCTTGACGCCTTCGAGGAGCAGTGGGCACTGTCCAGGGTTCTCTGCTCGCTGTCCTCGTTTCATTCCCTTTGTTTGACCCTTTAACCGCACTCCTGTCCCTGTTGTTCCATTTGTTGTCCCCCGTATTTATTTGGCTTCCAGGTCCTGTGGATCCCCCTCTTAGGCTGGGGGGAGGATCCTTTAGCAGTGGGCGGGCTTTGCCTGCCCACTTCCTGGATCCCAATAGGACCACTCTCTTATATCCTTTTAGTCTGACTCCATCACAATACATACTTGATTCCTCGAGACATACTTGGTTCCTCCCACTCCACAATCCTGTTTGAGTTTCAGTTCCTGAGCTAAGGCAATAGCCTCTCTAATTGTCTTTGATTTATTGTTCATATGTAAATGCAGCTTCTCCACTATAAATGATGATCTTGAATACAGCTGTGTGAAATATTTGACTTAAATGAGAAGTATGAAAAAATCAACCTTTTCTAAGTTTGAGCTACTTCTGTTAACATTCAGAGCCCAGTCAGAAATTATTTGCCTACGCCAAACTTTTGCCAGAATTGGACACAGAGCTTTGCACTATCTGGAAGTCAAAGATTTAGAGACAGGTTTTTTTCACTTTGCAGTTTAAGGTTCATGTTAGAGGTGATGACGTGGGGGCGAGTCATCTGGTTGGAGTCTCAGGGTATTTTTCCTGGTTCCTCAGATGAAATATAGTCAGGAGTGTCAGAGAAGCAATTTTGACTTGATCTCAGGCTGCATTTAATGAGCTCTATGCCTTTCTCTCAGCCATGTTTAAAAAATAATAAGACTTCTACCACACCTCAGATAAAATGATCACTCTGGTAGACTCTTCTAGCAGGCTGATGCTTAGTACATTTTGACCCACATTTTCTTGCAGGACCACACAATACCCTGATGTGTCATGCCCTTCACACCTATACGTGCATATGCCAGCCTGACATGAAAGTATGAGTCAAGGGATTTGCACATCTAGGTCAGGCCCAGCAAAAGAACACATGAATTTTTTCCACTCACCCCTTGGAAGTCCAGGCCTTTCTGAACTTATAATTTCAATTAGTTGTAACTACTTTGTTGTTGTTTGCTATTTCTCTTCATATTATATGTTACTAATCTTAAATGGGAGATCTGAGATCAGTTTTCTAAGTGGAGGAATTCCTCCAGCTTGTCTAATCTTCTGCAATTCTCTGAGTTGTTACTGCTGGGGGATGGATTCAGTTTGTACAATTTTTGAGCTTTCTGAGTCTCATAAGAGCAGATTTTTAGTTTTACAACAGAATATCCCCACGATTTCCCCCTCTGAGGAAGATCGGAGTCCTGGTTTGCTACTATCACACAGAGGTATAGTGTCTACTGCATGTGCACCTGGCAAAGCAGGGGCTATGTTACTACTGAATGATTCTAATCTAGGAATACTGCCATCTGGAATTTTCTGAACTACTATTAGGAGTTACTTTAATTTTATGTTCATATCTCTGAGTCTCTCATAACTTTTAATTTTAGCAGCAGTATCTTCAACAAAACAAGAGATTTCCTAAAGAATTGCCTATAGTTTAGTCAGCTAGCTTAACAATTTCCCTGATACTGCTAGAAGTATCAGAACTAGAAGAGTATTAGAGTATTTTGCTTCATACCCCATCCATCCGCCTCTCTGGATTAATAGCCACACCACTGACCTTTCACGCTAACGGTTTTCCTTATCATTTGGTCTCCTCAGAAACATTAAGGTAAAGTTTAGCTTTTCAGATAATCAGTCTGTTCATGTTAAGTATCAAACAGCAGAAAACATTGATGAACTAATCCAGAATGCTTGTTTTATCAATACAACTGTGTGAAGCTGCTAATTTCAACTTAGTGAGTATTTTATATGTGAAACAGGGAGCTTTTCATCAGAATTTGCCTAATTCTTATGCAGAATGAAATTTTAGTACTTATCTGTGAGCCTCGAGTGACATTTTGCCTAGATTAAAAAATAAGTCTGCTAATTTTCGCAAAGAAATGTTATCATTTTTTTTTTAATCCAGTGACCAGGCAGTTCTCTATCTCCTCTAACTACCCTTTGTTTTCATTCAGATCAGTGAAAGTTCAAGGCAAAACTGTAATCTGTCTTGCTTTTTGTGATAGTGGCAGAAATACTTTAATTTCCCCTTGATTTGCTAAGCAGTGAGATTCTGCCCCACCTCCCCTCTGCTCTATACATTGGCTTATTAAGGAATTCATGATTTTCCTCATCTGCCCAGTTCCATCACACATTTATTTCCCCCTAATATGTGGATCAGATACACTACATGGGGGAAAAACCTACAAGTTGATGTTCATATCAGGAGCCGTCCTAGTTCAGGGCCAGATCTACAGCTGGTGTAAATCAGAATAGCTCCATTGAAGTCAGTGGAGCTAAGATTTATACCAGCTGAGGATTTGATCCTGTCAGTTGTTTGGGGGAAAAATATTGGATTTAGCTTTAAAAAGGCCTGAACCAGCTCAGTACAGTGACTTCAGTGGGAGATGAGGCAATGGGAATTTGGAGTACTCAGCAGCACACAGTATCGGGCCCAAAGTATAAGTATGACTTACTTACATGCAGGGTAGCAGAGCCACCAGGTAATGGACACCTTCACACCATCAGCTCTAACCCAGCTGCTCTCTGCAAACCACAGTGGATGTACGCTGTGGGAAGTCCTGCCTGAGAGGTCCGATTGGCAGCCACCTTGGAGGCTCCTGATTGGCTCTTGACCTCATATAAGCCCATGGGGTGTACCAGGAAGTGTCCAGGCAACAATTTTGATCCCCAGTGAGCTGCCATTCCTGACTCTGCTTCTCTGCTCCTGACCTCCCTCCATCAACTTTGGCTCTGACTCCTCACTCTGGACCTGGAATCCTGACACAAATGCTGATCTTGGTCTGGAAATCTGATGTTGAGCCCCAGCCCAGGACCCTTATACAAAGAGAGGAAAGTTTCCAAATCAGTTTGTCCTGAGTCCTGATGATGGGATATATGCTAATCACTTTAAATCTCCTCATTGAAGATGAATAACTCTTGTATTGGAAACACAAGATATAACCATATAACTCTATGTGGAAGTGCTAAAGCTGGTATCCGTGCATGAATGTTTTCTGATCACTGTTTGCCAGGATGCCCAGAACTCACATAATCAATATATAGTTTCATATAAATATGTTTCTCCCCTGATAATATAGATACCAGAATAAAACAATGCAGGCTGTCAAATAAAAAAGCTTAGCCCCAAATCCTTTTCATAGCTGCCTTGTAGTACTTGTACTTGCTTCCAGGTAGTAAAAATCCCCAAAGAGAATCTTTATGCCCAACTTCTTTCCAGGCATCTGATCATAAATTTCTCAAGGTTCCTAGTTTCTTTTCAATACATGTTTGAGCTTTCTGTAACCCACGTAGTGCATTTTCATTTTGGTATTCTTCTTTGCCGGGTGCTCATATCTCCTTGAACTCCAATTTAGCTAGACTTTTACCTTAACAATTTCCAGTTCCCTTTCCAGTACCTTTTCAAATCTTCTCGCATAACAATGATAACCTGAAATTGTTAATATATGTGGTCTCAAAAGTTCCTGATAGAGAACAAATAAAGAGCCATCATGGGAAGCTGTAAATAAAAATGCTCACATTCTGTACCTGAACATATATGGAACCCACTGTGTACCTCTGGGAGCAATGTGGGAGGGACCAGCATTAACACCACGGTCTGTTCAGTCATTCCTGGGACAAACACATGTAGTGCTCAGAGCTTCCAGGAAGGACAAAATATATGGTTGAAATCTACTATAGAACCAAAATAACTTGATCACATGATATGTAAACTCATCATAACTCTGTGTAAATCAGTGATGTTACTCTGGATGTATTTTGGCCATAACTAATTTGATTTATTCTGTAACTAATCTGTCCCATCACCGCTACTCAGCAATTAATTTAGTTAAATCCAATGGAAAGCAACTGGCGATTTCCTGAGTGAGGACCTCAGGCTTTCACCCAGTAAGTCTATAAATTTCTGATGGGTGACCTTCAAAAGGCTGTAGGTACTGATTCAGTCTGGATTAGTATCAAATATTTAAGATGCTTATCTGAGCCTTCTCCGAACTATCTAGGCCATTTAAGTCTGAAGAATTTGGGCACATAGAGCATAGAGTTTAAGGCCAGAAGGGACCACCAGATCATCTAGACCGACCTTTTGTATATATCAGGCCAGCACCCCCACCCAGCACCCGTATGCTAAACCCAATAACTGAAATTAGAGCTATGTATTACAGCCCTCAGGGGTGTAAACTATTGTGTGTCACAGGCAGCGAGAAGGAGGGACTGAGCACATCATCTGCTCCAGTCCTGGCAAGAACCTGGAACAGCAGTGGCACAAGAAAAAAGGTATGTGAATGGGGGAAAATAACCTTATTATTGCAATTCTTTAAAGGGTTCCATCTGAATTTGGAATGAAGATCTTTCGGAGGGAGGGTGAAGGGATTTGTGACTGGAAAAAATAAACCAGTTTGAGTATCCCTATTTAAACATTTTCAATGTTATTTTAGTGGCAAATCCTGCCTCCCCCATGTTAGTGAAAAGGCCTGCGCATAGAGAGAATTGGTGCCATTCTCTTGCACAGGATAGGGATAGGACAGGACTGGGGAGCCTGGGCAGAGGGTCTGTACATCTTATATACCATGGAACTCTGCCCTGTGGATCTTCCCAGTACAAGGCATGGGTGGGAGGATAAGCCCTCTGCAGAGGCGTGAGCTCACCAGTTGCTCTCGTGACTGAAAAGTGATTTGAGGGGAGGAGTCCTTCCCCTGGAGATCCATATGAACCTTTCAGTGCACAGTTCCATTACTGAGTGCTAAGGGGATGATTTTGCCTTTGGGAACTAGTGTTTAAATCAGCCTTCAATTATTTTTAACCAGATTTACATAATAAAGTAATTGCAAAGAATACATGACTACTTCCAGGAGAAAAGGAGGACTTGTGGCACCTTAGAGACTAACAAATTTATTTGAGCTCATGCATCCGATGAAGCGAGCTGTAGCTCATGAAAGCTTATGCTTAAATAAATTTGTTAGTCTCTAAGGTGCCACAAGTCCTCCTTTTCTTTTCACCGATACAGACTAACATGGCTGCTACTCTGATACTTCCAGGAGAGACATTTTTTGAGATGACTTAATACATTATTTCATTCTCTTTTTCCCCTCAGAGTATCCCTGTTCTCGGGGTAGTTTCTGTCTCATGGTCTTAAAAAATGTGCTGCTTACACACTATACTCTCACTATAGTATATAACCTCATTGATGGTACTTACATGGTGCCCAATACCATAGTATCTGAATACCTGCACTCTCTATTGTAGTTATTCTCACATCACTCCTATGAGGAAAGGAAGTGCTATTATTCCCATTTTACAGATATGCAACTGAACCATAGAGAGATTCAATGATTTACCCAGCATCAGACAGGAAGTCTGCAGTGGAGCAGGGAACTGAATTCCAGTGCCAAACGGCACCCTAACGTCTGTACCATCCTTCTCTTCCATGCACAGAACTTAATTACAACTTGAGATTAATTTCAATTATGGGTTTAGACAGCTGCTAAGAACAGATGAGAACTATGTTTTGGGCTTGGTCTCTTATTAGGTTGGATCATAAACCAACAGAACAATCCTTTTCAACACATTAGACATCCCAGATTGAAATGAAGGTAAGAGATAGCTAGTAGGAAACAATTTCATTCATCATTCTGCTGTTGAAGGATATGCTCACCAGTGGAGAGTAGCATTTAAATCAGATATCTACATCATTACAGAAAATAACAGGAAAAAAAACTTTCCATAATCAGAATCTCAGCCCATCCTTGAGTCTCCATAAGGACTCAGGCTATAGGCAAAGCAGTGGGATTCATCACACCCACATCTGTGCACCTGCTAGCCCCTGATCAGGCACCCCCTTATGTGTTTCCACGTAGATCTAGGCTGTGATTTGACCCTCTTCTCCTGTTTGAGCTAGCTGCATTTGTCCTGGTCAGCAAGCTTCTGTTGCTCCAGCTCTGCCTCCTCACTCTGAAACCTGGCTTCCAGCTTCATTAATCTCTCCTCCCCAGTAGCTTTTTCCACCCCAGCATCCACAGTTCTGGACCTCTTACCATTGCTGGTGTCTCTGCTGCATTGTCTGGCGATCTGTCTGTTCTCCTTCATGCCCTGTAGGAGAAAAAAGGGACCCCTTCTGGCCCCCATCCTGCTGATGGCATATGAGTGCAGCATGGCTGCTAGCTTCGGTTTCTCCTGATCAGCTGCTGATTGACCTCACTGTGTGCCCAGCTCTTCTAACTGCTTCTTGGTGAGCTCAACATATGTTTCTTTGCTCATCCTGCCTTTTCTGATACTTACTAATCTTTATACTTTCCTTTGTTCTATCTCCACGTGATATAAACACACAGAAGATGACAAAACTGTAAACTTTTTGACTGTTTCCAGTCTTCTCACACTGTGAATCACTTAAAAATCTAGTTTACTAGTTTTTTGAAGTGTGAAACTCAGCTAACCAGCAAACTGTGTGGAAATCCTGCCTCAGCTGTGATGCTTTCTCGGAGCATCCAGAACTGTAAATCACCTTGTTACCCTTCTGCCTCAGTGTGAGAGAGATTTGTTGGTGCTGTACTGTGCAACAGCTGCCTGCCATCCCAGTTTGTTAGCCAGTGAACAAACTCCTCAGAACTCTGCCAGTCCAACCTTTGCCTGGCAGGCTAACCCTTGGTGTACTTGGAGTTTCCAACGCTGCTGCAAAAGCATTCCTCTGCAGTATCCTCCCCTGTCAGTGGATGCCCACAGAATTACCAAGTTCATTGCTCTGAAGAGACAGAATACACACCAGCCTGTTGGCTCAACTGAGGATGCTCACCTCACATTATAATGAATAACAGCACTGAGATGAACAACAATGAGTTTTTATTAATAAAGAAAAGAGATTTAAGTGATGCTAAGCGGAGATAATAGAAATAGAAAATGCATACAAATGAAACAAAAGAATAATGTTCAAAGAGTCCACATGTTGCCTTAGCAGGCTGCAAACTTTGTCTAAAGCTGTTTTCTCACCTATAGTTACATTTCAACATACCCAATCCACATAGGTGGGGATCCACTGTTCATAGATGCAAAGAGTGCTGACCTCTGTTCCCTTAGTGAGGGATAACAAGATGCCTTTTTGCTTCTCTTGATATTCCCCAAAGTTAATTGTCTTTGTCTCCAGAGTCAAGATGACCCCCTCGGATTCAGACTGTGGTATGTCCTCCCTTGTGCTGACACCATGTTGTTTCCTCAGTCTCCTGATAACAGTGTTTTCGTCAGATGCACGTGAACCGCCCATTATCTCTGGCATCATCTTGCTTAATTTACATTGGAGACCCAGGCAAAACAGTATTCCTTTGTCTAGGATAAACTTGTTTATCATTTCTCCTTCCAAAACATATTTTATGCACATATTTCCAGCATACGAGCATAACTCTTTACATACAATCATATAATGCTATTAATAACCAGTGTGTCATCAGCTTTCATTTGACTTCACACAATACTCTTTACAAATAATTATTAGGACAGCAATGTTTTGGATATAGTGAATGTGTCAGGCCTGATATAAGGTACAGCACAGTGGGCCCTCCGCCAGCTGGCACTGAAGGAGTCCTAGGGTCACACATTCTCTACTGAAGAATGTTAGTGCCAGACAAGTGTCAAAATGAAGAACATAACTGAAGCCTGTACGTGATTTGTCAGTTTAAAGAGCGATTTCCCTGCTCTGTGCGTATCTGTGTGCTTGCATGCACAGATCTGTCAGTGTACAAAATGTGAATTTCTTAGGCATAAAACTTTAGAATAATTTGTATAGTCCATTATCAAAACGTATGCATAGTAGTTTTGTTTTATTTTTCTTTAATGCATCGGCTGAGGTGGAGTGTTTTTTTTTTTAAACAAACTAGAATACTTCCCCTAAGCAGTTAACTAATATTGCTCTGACCCATTCTGAGGGCAAAATTGAAAAGTCCTCAATATGTGTCCCTGATTTTCTGACTTTATTGCTTATTTGTTTAGTCTGATGGGAATAAGCTTTGTCTATTGTGGTTGAATAAGAAAAGAAGATTTTGCGCTCCCATGGGTGAAAAGCTGTTTTCATTGGCATTTTAGTGAAATATTAAAGGTAAACTAGATTTGGAGGGACATTCTGTAAAGGCTGTCACAGTGATCAGAGAAGCGCTGGAGTGAGGAAAGGGACACCTAAGTGGGTAGGTGGAGAGATGGCCCATTTGTGCAAAGGTATGCGTAACCAAAGTTAAGAATTGGCTGCAGATGGAAGCTAGTGCAAGCAAGAAAAGTGGAACAGAATTATATTGACATCCTTGTGTTGTCTAAAGACCACTACAAGACCATTAGTATTGTTGCATAGCCAGCAGGGAGGTACTGTCAGGGTGAGATTTTACTGAGGCAACTGGTATTGATTTTAGGTCTGCAGCCAGGATGTAGGAAGGAAAAGTTTCTTTTTGCCATGTCCATATTTATGGGCCTCAAAGTGCTGTATTTGAAACAAAAATGCAGATCCAGAGTAGTTTGTTTTACTTTATTATTATTTTGGGAGCAAAATAAATCCTCTGAATTATCCTTTATACTTTCTGCCTTTCGTTAGCTTTTCTTTCATCACCTTCCTTTTCAATTCTCCTGTTAGGCCATCCTGAAATGTATAGTTAAGGATCCAGTACATTTAGTGATAGATGTAGGTGTCATTCTGAACACTGTTTTCTTTTTTTATGTCTCAGAATTCGGAGTGACTTGTTAGTGCTCCAGATTGATAACCTCCAGACTGATGGATTGATTGTCCTTTGTTAATCCGCACTAGGTACTGGTACATGGACTGCAAGTTTCTTCAGGTTGCTCTGCCAATGATCTGGGAACCAACAGTAGGGGCTTGTTCAAAAGCTCACTGACATCCAATGGAAAGACCCTAGATGATTCAGGGCAAGTTCAATATCCATGACCGTTCAGTCCTTGAACCTCATATTGCCTATAAGGTTGCCAAATAGTGGTTCATTTCTGATGCAGAAATTTGTCTACTAAGAATTGGACTTATGCTATGATCTTATTTCAAATAGGCTTTGAAATAGCCATCAGATGGGTAGCAATTTTCATTCACTGAACTGGCAAGATAGGGGTAAAATGCTCTATGTCCCATTTTCAATCCTTCTCCCCCTATAATGTGTATTCAAAGTTGTTTCTGTTTATTTATTATTACCCATTTTAAGGGGTTTATAAGAGGTTAAAAAACCTGGCAAAGTGAAGTTTTGTACTAAGAATTTTTTTTTAAATTATATATTTAGTTTTTATTATACTATAGCTTTGCTAGTGGAAAAATAAATCTGAAATAAAAATTTGTTTTCTTCATTCTTCAACTAGCATATACATACAATATGTTATATACATTTGATAATAAATAAATATATATATATAATAGTAAACAAAAAAATGGTTGAGAGGTTTTTTCAATAAAAACAACCAAAAACAACAGACAGTGACGATTACTGCAGCCTTATACATGTGTATAATAAATAAAACAATAATAATTACCTATAGTAGACTAATGAAATATCTCATGTTATTCCATCTCTCTTCTTCTATGGATTTATTTTCTTTTTTGCTGCTTAAATGTCATTCTGCTATTCATTCAATCAGAGATTATTATTATGGAGGCTAGATCTGAAAAGCTTGTTGCTTCCAGGGGGATAAAATAAAAATATTCCTGTGGGAATTTTGCCCTTTAATTTTAGGTAATTTTATTACAAATTGGTTTTGATCATTGAGACACCAACGTAAACCTCAACATTTACTGTGGTCAGTTTTATTAGCTCTGCAGATCCTGTGTGGTCCACAGTGTGGTGGCTTTCTTTGTATCTTGAGTGTTTGTTTGCTGCTTCATTATTTATCCGTTCTCTTCATAACCTTACTTTTAGCAAAGCATTTGATTAGAAGTGATGTGAAACAACTATCGTGTATGGAGAAAAATCTGACATATGATAACAGTGATCTATTTGTGAAATTCTTATTGTTATTGTTATTATGTAGGTAGCATCTGTGAATGGGATGAGACCCTCAATGCTCTCAAATCTACAACATAGTTACTGGCTTAGGCCCAGACCCTCAAAAAGGTAATAGGTACCTAACTCCCGCTGAAATCAAATTAGGCACCTAAATACCCTTGAGGATCTTGGTCTTAGTGTCCAAAATTCCAAGTTGTCAAGGTTCCTCCCCCACTCTGAACTCTAGGGTACAGATGTGGGGACCTGCATGAAAACCTCCTAAGCTTACTTTTACCAGCTTAGGTTAAAACTTCCCCAAGGTACAAATTAATTTTATCCTTTGTCCTTGGAATATCCACTGCCACCACCAAACTCTAACTGGGTTTACTGGGAAACGTAGTTTGGACATGTCTTTCCCCCCCAAAATCCTCCCAACCCTTGCACCCCACTTCCTGGGAAAGGTTTGGTAAAAATCCTCACCAATTTGCATAGGTGACCACAGACCCAAACCCTTGGATCTGAGAACAATGAAAAAGCATTCAGTTTTCATACAAGAAGACTTTTAATAGAAATAGAAGTAAATAGGAGTAAAGGAATCACCCCTGTAAAATCAGGATGGTAGGTACCTTACAGGGTAATTAGATTCAAAACATAGAGAATCCCTCTAGGCAAAACCTTAAGTTACAAAAACGACACACAGACAGAAATAGTCATTCTATTCAGCACAATTCTTTTCTCAGCCATTTAAAGAAATCATAATCTAACACATACCTAGCTAGATTACTTACTAAAGTTCTAAGACTCCATTCCTGTTCTATCCCCGGCAAAGCAGCATACCGACAGAGAGACACAGACCCTTTGTTTCTCTCCCTCCTCCCAGCTTTTGAAAGTATCTTGTCTCCTCATTGGTCATTTTGGTCAGGTGCCAGCGAGGTTACCTTTAGTTTCTTAACCCTTTACAGGTGAGAGATTTTTTCCTCTGGCCAGGAGGGATTTTAAAGGGGTTTACTCTTCCCTTTATATTTATGACACAAGTCTTTGGAACATTTTTGTTGAAATGAAATTGACAAACAGTAACTTCCTTGAAAATTTTCATAATTTTAAAAAATGCTTTCCAACTTGCTCTAATCTTTAACTAAAGTACAGCAGGAGTCAAGCCTCAGTTTAAACCTTCTCTTGTATTCTTCCTGCAGAACACCTCTCTATGTACCAGTTTGCTCTGCCTTATAGAGTGATGTGCCAGGCCTTTTTATACTATCAAGCTGGTGTTGAGAAGACGCAGGGTGAGCTTGCAGAAATAATAATTTTGCCTGTCTGCGCAGGGTGTTAGCTGCTCACATTGGTGAGAAGAGATCTGCATCTTCAAATAAGCTATTTGTTACAGATTGTTCACTCAGGTCTCTAATGTATAATCAAAAATGGAATTTACAGGATGGTGCTCTTTGCTTTTCTGTGTGACAACCCACCCTTTATCTGAATTATGTTTGTCTAGACTGAAAACCATTCAGGGAAGGGATCTTGTTTTCTTAGTCTCTGTAAAGCACCTGGCACTGTTTTGGCACTATATTAATAATAGATTTGCAACGGTTTCAGTGCAACATGGCTTCATAAGACCTAAGTTTGAGGTTAGTTTTATAAAGAAATTGGGACATGTTTTATATATGGAAAATTTTGCAAAAGAATGGACGAGAAGGAATTTTGAGTGGTTTTTATATTGGATGCTTCTTACCTTGTAAGCTTGTCGGGGCAAGGATTGTCTCTTAAAGTGCTTGGCGCAATGGGGCCCTGATCTCAGTTTGTCTCTAGTTGTACCTTAACAGAGAGAAATAACTTGCATTGCACATATTTTTCAAAAATATTTAACTTTCAAGACAGTTTTAAGTTTTGCTGGGGACATTTGGCAAAGCCAGAAGCTTTCTTCAGCTCAGCGGGCCCTCATTTGCAAACAAATACACAGCTAAATTCTAATGCTTTGCTTACAGGTTTGAAACTGAAGATCTTGAATTTCTCAACTTGGATTTCCCTAGAAACAGGAGTACAATCTCTTACCATTATGCAGACCCAGCTTCTAATTTTAGAAATACATGCAGTATTCCCAGTAAATGCTATGCAGAATTCTGGCTCTACAACAGCTGACAAGCACCTGTTCATAGTTCAGTATAATAGGTACTCTTTTCCTCTATACTGGTTGATAGTAAATGATTAAATATAAGACTTTTGTCTTGGAACTGAAGAAAATGTTAACATTTCAGAATGCTGGCTACATAAGGTGATCAATTTAATTCTTCCACTCCAGTGACAATGGAAATTTCTGTCTAACTCACAGTCTGTCAGATGGAAGCTTCCCCCCTTCTGTTATTTCTGAGCTTAACACTTAGGCATATAGGTACTCTATAATAATAGGTGATACTTTTTAGACTTGCAAATAAAAAAGAACTTAAGCATTGTTCAAGGAGAGTTAGTTCTCAGGCTCAGTTGTTACCTCACATGTGTGTGTTAATAGTAGTGTATACAATATTGGAAAGTTGGAAACTGCACCTGCAAACATATATGTGCCAGTGCAGTTGCAGATTTGTCGAGGTATGTTTTAATCTGTGACTTTGTGTGTCAGATTGGACTCAAACTCTTGCACCTTATTTTTTTCAATCACTCTATGTATAGTCCATAGTTGAAATCGACCTCGTGTGTGGGTACAGATAGACGCCATAGTCATCAACTCAACCACATGGGTAGTTGCATGGAAAATAGAAATCAGGACCTTCATTTCCAAAATCAGAGGCCTCTGCCACATGAGATAAAGGAAAATCTCCTTTAGGCAAACCAAGAGTCTCCTAGAGTTTTGTATGCCAGCTAATACAGGTGATATACTCACAGGCTGGTGCATCCACTAGAGGGTATTGACACACTATATATGGTAGAACATTATACATGATATATAATAAGCCTTATGAGACCTTTAAAAGAACACTGTCTCTTATAGAACCTATATTCTGGAGCACTTTCATTTTCCTGTAGTAACTACTTTCCTAATACCATCTCACTTGCAGTTAGCAGAACAAATGAGTGGCTCTGAGCCACTCACCACTAAATTATTAAATGGAACATGCCAGAAGGTGACTGAAATACTGATGCACTCAGTACAATCTCAGAGAAACTGAATATGTCAATCATGTAATGAGAACACTAGAATTTTCCCACGCTATAGGATCCATCAGTGGGACAGAGTGGGTGGAAACGTTGTCATCAGACTACTTATGAAACTTTTCATAACGTACTGAGAAAATAAAGCAAAACACAAAAAACTTTTAAATAAAGTATAGTTAGCCCATCATTAGCAAGACTATTTTAACAAATGAATTATTATAAACTTATTATACACTATAAAACAATATTTTAGGAGAAATTTGCATTGCTTTTCTAGGTCAAGTTGGAATTAGAACATTTATGTATTTATTCCTTTCAATCATAAAATAAGAAGAGAAGCAGCAGTAAGATTCCTAATTCCTTCCAAAAGACAATATTATAAGGAAGACTTTCCCACCCTGTAAATGTAAAAAAATTAAAAGAATAGCAAAAGTACATTCTGGGCCTGATCCAAAGCCCATTTAAGTCAATGGAAAAACACCCATTGATATCATTAGGCTTTGGATCAGGACCTATAGTAAGAGCCTTCTAATCTTGTGGAAAAAATTGACAAATTACTGTATGGTCTAATCATATTGTTGGATCTATGGTGCTATGAAATGCAGATATTGACTCTATTGAAGTGAACATCAAGACATATTGACTCAAGAAGGGGCTTACATCTTGACTGAAATATGAAGTCAGTATATGGCTTGTTGCATACATTCTGAATGTGTTCATCTGAACTCTGTGAATGACAAAGACAGAAGTGAAACATTTTTTTAAAAGCAGTCTTAAAACATTGAAACATCTAAGTTAACACCTCCTGTGTATCATCCAGTGTGACTTTTCTTATTTGCGGTGGGCTTGCAAACGTTAAGTGCCTCAGGGCAAGAGTTGTCTTTGTGTATTGCAAAATAAACAGCTTATTGTCAGTGTTTAACAAATCATACAGAATAATATTTACATTATAAAAAATGTAGTGTGGCAATGCCTTCAGACTCCATCTGAGATTCAGGCCTTATTTTGTTTGGCACTGTACAAACAAACAGTAAGAGGCAGTCCCTGTCCTAAAACGCCTGCAATGTAAAGAGATAAGACAGACAAGGGGGGGAAACAAAGGCACAGATAGAAAGTGAACTGTCTTGCCCAAGGTCACACAGCAGAACTAGAACTAGAATTGAGGTCTCCTGACTCCTGGACAGGGTCCTGTTCATGGGACCATGTTGTCTCTCATAGCCATGAATTTAAAAAGCGTGACTGTTTGAAACTAATATTCTAAAGTGTTGTAGTCCATCTATTCCCATTCTCCCAGAAACTTTTTGGACAGTTTCTGTTAATACTGTTCAATACTAAAAGTCTTTAAAAAAAGAAAGAACACTTTTTCTATCTTGGTCTCTTTAGGCATCCATAGAGAGTACTGTATCCAATGCCATTAGGCATTCATATCCATGGATCCATATCAGGGTCTGAAGCTTTTCATATTCTTAATTCCACAGTACATGATTTACTTATCTATTGACACTAAAAAAAGAGCTAGATAGCTCTAAGCATTTCTAATGAGTTACAAAACATTTAATCTCTAGTTTACTGGATTGAATATGGCCCAGGTTAGTAGAGAGTATTCACCGAAAAGCATTATCTGACAGCTGTAATGTGGAATGGGTGAAGTGAGCTTGTAGATTGGTGAAATGAGTTAATAATGGGAAGGTGTCCAAGTCATAAGAACCAACAACAAAACTATCTCCAGGTTAGCAGCATTGGTCATAACATATCTGAAAGACAGTGTCGTTCATGCCCATGACCTACTGTAAGATAACTGATGTATAAACTTGATGATACTGCATATGAGTTTTCTGATATAAGTATTTTATGCTGCAGAGAGAGAGCCCATTGTGTAATATCTATTCTAATCTAAATCAGGCTCTAGGGGATCACATAACAGGATACAATGTTTAAGGATTGATTTATAGGAAGATGTGACATCATTTTGTAGTTGGAGTCTTTAAGGAAAATGTAGCCCCTAAATATTCAATTCCCTTTATTCCGGACTCAGAGCTATGTAACAAATGAATCTGTGTACCAGATATCTGTGCTTGCTATGTTTTTTTTTTTAACTAAAAAACTTGATTATTTTATAAAGAATTCATTACTCATCACAAATAAGGTTTGGGTTTTTTTGCATTGTATTAATAGTTATATGCAGTTTGAGTAATTTCTTTATTATAATAAATTCTAGAGATGAAAAAGATTTATTAGGTTATCTGGACCATCTCCTACCAAAACAGGATTTTTCTGTACATTATGCATTCTAATGCTTTGCCTAATCTAGTTTTAAGTGCTGCAAGTGATGGAGTTCTACAAATTCTCTTGGGAGATTATTCACCAGGCTAATGTATTTTACTATTAGTAAGTCTTTCCTGATATTCTGCCCAACGTTTCCCTGTCCTATTTTTATCGTATTATTCCCAGTATTACTGGTACTCTCCCTTAAATATGTTAAAGATTTCCTCTCCTTAGAGATGACATCCTTCAAATATTTGTAGCCCTGTATTGGATGCCCCGTTAGTCACACCACTTAAGTGAGCTATAGATTATAATCTTACTAATCAATCACTTCATCACCCCCTAATCATATCTTTTTTTTTGCTCTTCTCTGATCTTCCTCCAATTCGTCAATATCTTTCTGGTAAAAAGTTCCCAGAGTGAACGTAATAATCCAGGTATAGCCACACCAGAGCCATATAAATATACAGGTATATAGTTGTATAGATTTCCTCTCTGCTCTGGGGCATGCTTCCTTTATGTACGCATCTTGAAATTCCATTGGCCTTTATTGCTGCTATGTTGTAAACGCGTGTGTCCATTTTTTTTCCCATTTCATTCCTAAATCTTTTTTGTGATTATTGCTTTGAAAGGTTTTTCCTCGCATTGAATATCAGTGTCTTGGATTATTTTTCACCAGATGTTTTAGCTTGCATTGTTCTACAATGAGTCTCATTACCTTATTTTCTGTCATATTTCTAATTTCTCTCTCTGTTCCTTTTTACTTCTCTGTCATTTTGGTGTTTCCTACAGTTCTCAATATAGTATCTTCTGTAAAGTTCATAAAAATCTTGCTATCCCCTCTCCAAGGTCATTAATGAAGATGTTAAATAGAACAAGACCTGACCCCAGTCCATTCAAAAACCTACTAGACATTTCCCTCCTTCCTTCCTTTCTTCCTTCCTTCCTTTGCTAGTACATATTGCCTTTTTTTGCCGTTATTCTTTGTTTATGATCCCTCAACAATGTCTGAACAAATCCAGTAAAGGACCTTGTATAAATAATTAACAATAAGCAGCCCATCAGTAATATCTCTCAGTACTGACCTTAGTAAAATGGGTGAGAGAACCATAAAGAGAAGCTGACAAGTCCTCTCATCCATTTTGCTCAGGAGACAGACAGCACAAGAGCTATATAAACTGCTTCACAGCAAAATAAGAATGCTTTAGAATTTTGGGAATCCTCATTGCTGAGTGACTGGTGAAGACAAGTTAATTAGTTTGTTGCCATGCCATCTTCTACTGTGATCCAATCAGATTTTACATGCTGAGTAGGGTTGAGCTGGGTCTCTCCTTAAATAGATCTTCTAGGAATACCATCTTGCATGAAGTGATGTTGATTATTCAGTAAGGACCCAGTATGGTTTTGAGGGGTGACTGTACTACTGAAAAAACAACTAGGAGTACTTGTGGCACCTTAGAGACTAACAAATTTATTGGGGCATAAACTTTTGTGGGCTAAGACACACTTCATCAGATGCATGCAGTGGAAAATACAATAGGAAGATATATATACATAGTCCATGAAAAGATGGGAGTTGCCTTACCAATTGTAATGAGAGAATTCAATTAAAGTGGGCTATTATCAGCAGGAGGAAAAATCACTTTTGTAGTGGTAATCAGGGTGGCCAATTTCAAGCAGTTGACAAGAAGGTGTGAGTAACAATGGGGGGAAATTAGCATGGGAAAATTAGTTTTTAGCTCTTATAGTGACCCATCCACTGCCAGTCTTTATTCAGGCCTAATTTGATGGTGTCCAGTTTGCAAATTAATTCCAGTTCTGCAGTTTCTCATTGGAGTCTGTTTTTGAAGTTTTTTTGTTGAAGAATTGCCACTTTTAAGTCTGTTATTGAGTGTCCAGGGAGGTTGAAGTGTTCTCCAACTCGTTTTTGAATGTTACAATTCTTGACGTCTGATTTGTGTCCATTTATTCTTTTGCATAGAGACTGTCTGGTCTGGCCAATGTACATGGCAGAGGGGCATTGCTGGCACATGATGGCATATATCACATTGGTAGATGTGCAGGTGAACGAGCCTCTGATAGTGTGGCTGATGTGATTAGGCCCTATGATGGTGTCCCCTGAATAGATATGTGGACACAGTTGGCAACGGGCTTTGTTACAGGGATAGGTTCCTGGGTTAGTGTTTTTGTTGTGTGGTGTGAAGTTGCTGGTGAGTATTTGCTTCAGGTTTGGGGGGCTCTCTGTAAGATGACTGGCCTGTCTCCCAAGGTCTGTAAGAGTGAGGGATCGTCCTTCAGGATAGGTTGTAGATCCTTGATGCACTGGAGAGGTTTTAGTTGGGGGCTGAAGGTGACAGCTAGTGGTGTTCTGTTACTTTCTTTGTTGGGCCTGTCTGTAGTTGGTGACTTCTGGGTACCCTTCTGGCTCTGTCAGTCTGTTTCTTCACTTCAGCAGGTGGGTTTTAAGAGCACTTGATAGAGATCCTGTAGGTCTTTGTCTCTGTCTGAGGGATTGGAGAAAATGCGGTTGTATCTTAGAGTTTGGCTGTAGACAATGGATCGTGTGATGAGGTCTCGATGAAAGCTGGAGGCATGTAGGTAAGTATAGCAGTCAGTAGGTTTCTGGTATAGGGTGGTGTTTATGTGACCATCGCTTATTTGCACTGTAGTGTCCAGGAAGTGGATCTCTTGTGTGGACTGGTCCAGGCTGAGGTTGATGGTGGGATGGAAATTGTTGAAATCATGGTGGAATTCCTCAAGGGCCTCTTTCCCATGGGTCCAGATGATGAAGATATCATCAATGTAGCATAAGTAGAGTAGTGGTGTTAGGGGATGAGAGCTGAGGAAGCGTTGTTCTAAGTCAGCCATGAAAATGTTGGTATGCTGTGGGGCCATGCGAGTACCCATGGAAGTGCCGCTGACTTGAAGATATACATTGTCTCCAAATGTGAAATAGTTGTAGGTGAGGACAAAGTCACAAAGTTCAGCCACCAGGTTTGCTGTGACATTATCGGGGATACTGTTCCTGACGGCTTGTAGTCTATCTTTGTGTGGAATGTAGGTGTAAAGGGCTTCTACATCCATAGTGGCTAGGATGGCGTTTTCTGGAAGACCACCAATGGACTGTAGTTTCCTCAGGAAGTCAGTGGTGTCTCGAAGATAGCTGGGAGTGCTGGTAGCATAGGGCCTGAGGAGAGAGTCTACATAGCCAGACAATCCTGTATAGTGTACACTGTATAGTGTAAAACCAAATTGCCAATCACTGTCTTCCTTAAAGAACTCCTGGGACTTTTCATAAAAGTCTGTTACAATATGGAAACAATAATGTACTATGGTATTGTACTTAAGTAAATTCTCCCTTCAGTTTCAAATGGATGTGGTATTCTTTGCTTAGGGTTCCTAAACTGTTGTGTAGTGTGGCAGTATGCTGTTTTATTTCACCTCACGGATGGGTGAAGTGATTCCTATATGTAATTTGAAAAGCATTTTGGGGTGGAAGATTTCATATAAATGCAAGGCAAATTTATATTATTACAATGATTTATGACCGTATTCTAATGCCATCTTTAAGTGGAACATGGAGTATGCTACAATGTTCCAGTAGTACAATCACTACAAGATTTTTTTAAGTATTCAGATTTATCAGAGGAGGAAGAAGCTATCAGTGTTACTGAGCCAATAAAAAAAAACAACCTTTATTCCAATCTGTGAAACTGAGAAACTAATCAACTATAAAATCAAGTTAAGAACAGTTTGTCATCTTTAAAAAAGCTTATCAAACTTTTAAATGAAAACAGTTAAATTTGTTTTCATTCACTTTATATTTTGAAAGACATTTACATCTTTTTTCAACTGAAAAAGTTCCTAAGAGACAAAAGTACTATATTCCTCAGTTTAATATACTGTCAAAGTTTGCTTCTCTGTAAAGTGTTTTGTTGGCATATGGCCTTATGTAGCTCCTTGTAAAGGTCAAAGCAAGGGGAAAACTTTCTGCCCATATTTAAAGAGGGTACTCAAGTATGCAGTTAAGTCAAACATAGACAGATGTTGGTGGATGCATATTTTAGATGTTCTTTTCTAGGATATTGTGCTGCCAATGCACCTGTCCTGCCAGATAAAGACATCACATAGAAAGGAAGTTGCACTTGCATAAGTTGAAGCATTTATGAAGAGAGACCTAAGTATCACTTAACAAAGCAATCCATGTAGCATATGGGAAGTCTGGCTTCATCTACAGAGTAGTGGGCTTTCATGCCCACACCCATATCAGTCAATTCCAGCTCATATCCTTTGACGCTGCTGCTGCTGCCATATGACAGGACATCCAGCTGTGCAGTGCATTATCTCTATAAAACCTATTTCTGGAGAGTGTAGGTTGCAGACCTCTAACATAACTTTTCTTAGGATATGGGGTATGGAAAAGGCACCAGCAGATGATTTTCTGTGTTTTATTCACACAGGCTGTGAAAGACTCAGATCTCTCTCTTGTGCTCTCTCTCTCTCTCTGGGGTGTCTTTAGGTTTACTGGAATAATTCATGTGGCTCAACCCTATCCCATTATCAGGTCAGTGGGAAGGAAAGATAGACATTTCCAGGATAGGGAATAGTACTGTACAGGAACTGGGAAATTCATTTAATCCAGTGCATTGTCTTCCTGATTTTAAGGGAACCTTAAAGAGCAAATTAGCCTGCTGCCTATTAAGAGAGTTTGTTGTGCAGTCAGCACCTTTAGGCCAGCATGACACTAATGTCTTCTGCTGGATAGGACCCATACTGTATACAAAATGAATAAGCCAATGAGGGTGTTCTGAATTCCAATACCAGTACTCAGAGTAGCAGCCGTGTTAGTCTGTATCTGCAAAAAGAAAAGGAGTACTTGTGGCACCTTAGAAACTAACAAATTTATTTGAGCATAAGCTTTCGTGAGCTACAGCTCACGTCATCGGATGCATTCAGTGGAAAATACAGTGGGGAGATTTATATACATAGAGAACATGAAACAATGGGTGTTACCATACACACTGTAATGAGAGTGATCACTTAAGGTGAGCTATTACCAGCAGGAGAGCGGGGGTGGAGGGGAGGGGAAACTTTTGTAGTGATAATCAAGGTGGGCCATTTCCAGCAGTTGACAAGAATGTCTGAGGAACAGTGGCGGGGGGAGGGGGAAGGGGGGATGGAATAAACATGGGGAAATAGTTTTACTTTGTGTAATGACCCATCCACTCCCAGTCTCTATTCAAGCCTAAGTTAATTGTATCCAGTTTGCAAATTAATTCCAATTCAGCAGTCTCTCGTTGGAGTCTGTTTTTGAAGTTTTTTTGTTGAAGAATTCCCATTTTTAGGTCTGTAATCAAGTGACCAAAGAGATTGAAGTGTTCTCCGACTGCTTTTTGAATGTTATAATTCTTGACGTCTGATTTCTGTCCATTTATTCTTTTGCATAGAGACTGTCCAGTTTGGCCAATGTACATGGCAGAGGGGCATTGCTGGCACATATCACATTGGTAGATGTGCAGGTGAATGAGCCTCTGATAGTGTGGCTGATGTGATTAGGCCCTATGATGGTGTCCCCTGAATAGATATGTGGACACAGTTGGCAATGGGCTTTGTTGCAAGAATAGGTTCCTGGGTTAGTGGTTCTGTTGTGTGGTGTCTGGTTGCTGGTGAGTATTTGCTTTAGGTTGGGGGGCTGTCTGTAGGCAAGGACTGGCCTGTCTCCCAAGATCTGTGAGAGTGATGGATCGTCCTTCAGGATAGGTTGTAGATCCTTGATGATGCGTTGGAGAGGTTTTAGTTGGGGGATGAAGGTGATGGCTAGTGGCGTTCTGTTATTTTCTTTGTTGGGCCTGTCCTGTAGTAGGTGACTTCTGGGTACTCTTCTGGCTCTGTCAATCTGTTTCTTCACTTCAGCAGGTGGGTATTGTAGTTGTAAGAATGCTTGATAGAGATCTTGTCAGTGTTTGTCTCTGTCTGAGGGCTTGGAGCAAATGAGGTTGTATCTTAGAGTTTGGCTGTAGACAATGGATCATGTGGTGTGGTCTGGATGAAAGCTGGAGGCATGTAGGTAAGTATAGCGGTCAGTAGGTTTCCGGTATAGGGTGGTGTTTATGTGACCATCGCTTATTTGCACTGTAGTGTCCAGGAAGTGGATCTCTTGGGTGGACTGGTCCAGGCTGAGGTTGATGGTGGGATGGAAATTGTTGAAATCATGGTGGAATTCCTCAAGGCTTCTTTTCCAAGGGTCCAGATGATGAAGACGTCATCAGTGTAGCGCAAGTGGATTAGGGGCATTAGGGGACGAGAGCTGAGGAAGTATTGTTCTAAGTCAGCCATAAAAATGTTGGCATACTGTGGGGCCATGCGGGTACCCATAGCAGTGCTGCTGATTTGAAGGTATACATTGTCCCCAAATGTGAAATAGTTATCGGTGAGGACAAAGTCACAAAGTTCAGCCACCAGGTTTGCTGTGACATTATCGGGGATACTGCTCCTGACGGCTTGTAGTCCATTTTTGTGTGGAATGTTGGTATAGAGGGCTTCTACATCCATAGTGGCCAGGATGGCGTTTTCAGGAAGATCATCAATGGATTGTAGTTTCCTCAGGAAGTCAGTGGTGTCTTGAAGATAGCTGGGAGTGCTGGTAGCATAGGGCCTGAGGAGAGAGTCTACATAGCCAGACGATCCTGTATAGTGTACACTGTATAGTGTAAAACCAAATTGCCAATCACTGTCTTCCTTAAAGAACTCCTGGGACTTTTCCTGGTAGCGTAGGGCCTGAGGGGGGAGTCTACATAGCCAGACAATCCCGCTGTCAGGGTGCCAGTGCCTGAGATGATGGGGTGTCCAGGATTTCCAGGTTTATGGATCTTGGGTAGCAGATAGAATACCCCAGGTCAGGGTTCCAGGGGTGTGTCTGTGTAGATTTGTTCTTGTGCTTTTTCAGGGAGTTTCTTGAGCAAATGGTGGTGTTTCTTTTGGTAACCCTCAGTGGGATCAGAGGGTAATGGCTTGTAGAAAGTGGTGTTGGAGAACTGCCTAGCAGCCTCTTGTTCATATTCCGACCTATTCATAATGACGACAGCACCTCCTTTGTCAGCCTTTTCAATTATGATGTCAGAGTTGTTTCTGAGGCTGTGGATGGCAGTGTGTTCTGCACGGCTGAGGTTATGGGTCAAGTGATGCTGCTTTTCCACAATTTCAGTCCGTGCACGTCGGTGGAAACACTCTAAGTAGAAGTCCAGTCTGTTGTTTCGACCTTCAGGAGGAGTCCACCCAGAATCCTTCTTTTTGTAGTCTTGGTAGGAAGGTCTCTGTGGGTTAGTATGTTGTTCAGAGGTGTGTTGGAAATATTCCTTGAGTCGGAGATGTTGAAAATAGGATTCTAGATCACCACAGAACTGTATCATGTTCGTAGGGGTAGAGGGGAAGAAGTAGAGGCCCCGAGATAGGACAGATTCTTCTGCTGGGCTAAGAGTATAGTTGGATAGATTAACAATATTGCTGGGTGGGTTAGGGGAACCACTGTTCTGGCCCCTTGTGGCATGTAGTAATTTAGATAGTTTAGTGTCCTTTTTCTTTTGTAGAGAAGCAAAGTGTGTGTTGTAAATGGTTTGTCTAGTTTTTGTAAAGTCCAGCCACGAGGAAGTTTGTGTGGAAGGTTGGTTTTTTATGAGAGTATCCAGTTTTGAGAGCTCATTCTTAATCTTTCTCTGTTTGTTGTAGAGGATGTTGATCAGGTGGTTCCGCAGTTTCTTTGAGAGCGTCAGCATAGTCTGTGTGGTATGTAGATTGTAATGGATTTTTTACCTTCAGTCCTTTTGGTATGATGTCCATCTGTTTGCATTTGGAAAGGAAGATGATGTCTGTCTATATCTGTACGAGTTTTTTCATGAAGTTGATAGATTTCCACTCCATACGGCTAAATTCAGTACCTTGCATAATGACAGGTTTCAGAGTAGCAGCCGTGTTAGTCTGTATTCGCAAAAAGAAAAGGAGTACTTGTGGCACCTTAGAGACTAACAAATTTATTTGAGCACAGGCTTTCGTGAGCTACAGCTCACTTCGTCGGATGCATTCAGTGGAAAATACAGTGGGGAGATTTATATACATAGAGAACATGAAACAATGGATGTTACCATTGAACACTTCAATCTCTTTGGTCACTTGATTACAGACCTAAAAGTTGCAATGCTTCAACAAAAAAACTTCAAAAACAGACTCCAAGGAGAGACTGCTGAATTGGAATTAATTTGCAAACTGGATACAATTAACTTAGGCTTGAATAGAGACTGGGAGTGGATGGGTCATTACACAAAGTAAAACTATTTCCCCAGGTTTATTCCCCCCACCCGCACCCCACACTGTTCCTCAGACATTCTTGTCAACTGCTGGAAATGGCCCACCTTGATTATCACTACAAAAGGTTCCCGTACGCTTCACTTCAGTTTGGTACATTATAATCTTCCCCAAAGTTGTTCAGCTCTTCATAGATCCAAATTTAACACAGTATGAAATTGGTGTGGGGCTTCAAGTAAATTTATCTTTTTAAAATATACATGCTTATCTCTGAAATATATTGGTATATATATCATGTCTTGAAGATATTCCTCAGTTTTGTGGTGTCATATTTGAGAATATCACAAAGGACTTTACTGATGCACAGTGGCAGCATTACTCCACCAGCTTACACTATGTTAGCGCTATCTCAGTATACTACAGTGACACCCAACAAATACAATGCACTTCAAGCTTACCCAACAGGGTCAATCTAACAACAATCTGTCAAGCGGGTGATATAAGCCCATGTCTTGTTGAAAAATTTGGATAAAAAAAAATCTTTGATTTAACATTGGATTAAAAATATTTTGTAGGAAAAATATTTTGACTGAAATCTTCAGATCTCTGCAAGCACGAGTTAGTGAGAGACCCTGCTCTGTTTCCTGGGCAAGCAACACCCAACTTACCATCAACGAGCTCCTATGAGTCCTTGTGCCTGGATATACTCTCTTCTCCTGATGATAAACTGCGTGGGGCTGGTATCTCTGCTCACCCCCCATGTATTGCATCCCACTTTTTTGACAAAAGTGGGCATTTGTCCCATTTCCTCTTGCCAGCTGACCAAGTCGGCAAGAGCAAATGGGACAAAAGCCCACTTTTTGGGGGGGGGGGGGAGAGGTGGAATGGCCAGGACAGGGCTTAAAAAGGGACTGTCCCCGCCAAAACAGGACATATGGTCACCCTAGCACAAAGGAACTTCCTTGATCCAATGCATTAACTCAGATTCAGTGTCCCTGCGAACTCCTGCCAGTCTTCTACCCTGAGAAAATGAGTAGGATGGGATGTTGAGTTCTATCACATTTTCTTCTCCCCGCCACAAGTATTGTGTGTTCTCATAATGGGTGTTCATTTCAGTGGAGATTACTATACTGTTAACTATGTTTTGTTTTCACATGTAGTCAGTATATTTATTTGGCAAATCAGTTTCCTATTAGATTTTACTTTTTGATGGACTAGTAGGTTTTTCTTTTGGTAGATGTATTCACATAATAAGTGCTGTATTTGTCTAAATGGTCTTTATCATATAGTTTGCCATTAGTAATTGTAGTTGAGGGAAATGGCAATAAAGCATGGTTCCTAAATGAAAAGTAGGAGAGAGTTATAATACTCAAAGCATTTTTTGCATTCAACTAAATATTTATTGTTGTAGTAAATGTTTGGTTGAGTGCAAACATTGTAGTTATCTAACATTTTACTTTACTACACACATATGATATATAGACCTTGAAGAGCTTGAGTTTATAATAATGTATCCAGCAATGTCATCAGTGAGGCCTCCATAAGGCCATAGAAGTCTCCAACAATGTTTTTTGTGTCGCATTTGGCATTGTTCACAGTGAGACAGCATACTTCTTACTGAACTGATTTCATTACCATCATTGGTAATAACATCTGTTCACTTATTTTTATCAGACAAAGAATAGCTGCTATTCAGCTGACATTTAAACCATCCTATCTTCCTGGACTCTGTGCGAGTAAATATAGATGATAGAATTAAATTAGACGAATAAAGTACTTGGTCCCCCAAAACCTGGAGAAGACCAGAAGTGCTTTACAATGGACTGCCTGTTATAAAGTCAGGGGACATCTTAGTTGTATTTCTCCCCTAGAAACACTGTGTCTGATTGTTCTGTGTCACTACAGCATGTGTTGGAAGTGGATGGGTCTTCAGCATCCACATTGTGTTTCAGATATACTATCGCTGTAAGAACTGACATTCATATGGTATCTCTCACACTCCATACTGCTGGAGGCAGGTAAGCGTCTCTTCAGAATTGGTAGATGTTTTTCTACAGACAAATGTCACCAAGAAAACATACTACAGACTCATATCCCATAGTGACTTGCGATGACTAGAGTAGAGCAAAAAGCCAGTCTCTAAGTACCCGCCAAACTTTGGGGAAGGTTGATATCTGAACAAGGGGAGGAATTTTCAAATGAACTTAAGTGACTTAGAAGCGCAAATCCAACTGAAGAATAATGGCATGTATGCTTTTAAATCACCTCTGTTCTTTTGAAATTAGCACTGAAGTATCTTAATCTGAATTTCAAAGTCAGTTCCATCTCAATAATGGGTCAAACCTAGACCCTGGATCCAGACACAGTCAAGCTTTGAGGTGTTTGAAATCTGATTCTGAAGTTTGTGACTCAGCCCCATTTCTGGCATTATTAATACATCACTTATTGTGACCTCCGGAAAATCTTGAAGTAGAAGTTGCTGGTCAAATATTTCCAACGGAATAGTTTTCCATTGGAATGTGCTGATTTGATGGAATCAAAATATTTTATGAGGAATGTCTATTCCATCTCAACTTTCAGTGAAACAAGACAAGCAGGCTGCCCTCAGGTTCCCGGCTCCCCAGAAATGTCACTAGAAATTTCACATTTACATCTTTCATTTTCCCCTTTTCTGGCCAGCTCTGCTTGAAGCCTCCTCTGTTTCTTTCTCACTCACACAGAGAGATTTCAACCTAGACAGCTAGAGAATGGACAATCATCTCCACTAATGCATCATGAATACATTTAAGAGCAATGATGCCAACTGTCATGATTTTATTATAAATCTCATGATATTGGATGTTTTTCTTAAAATCTTGTGCCTGGAGTCCAGTGAATACATAAGAATCTCAGCTTTTTTTTTTTTTTTTTTAAAGAAGAGTAAGTTCCTAGCTCTTGTAGTTATGGAGAAAAGCTTAAAAATGTGAGCCCTAAAGGCTCAAAAACCAGAGGGCAAATAAAAAGAATCCAAGATTTATTATTTTTATAAATTTCATGTTTTTTAAGTAAGTCTCATAGAATATCAGGGTTGGAAGGGACCTCAGGAGGTCGTCTAGTCCAACCCCCTACTCAAAGCAGGACCAATCCCCAACTAAATCATGAACACCTGAAGTTGGCAATGCTGCAAAAGACTTGTTGGATTCATCTATGGAAACATCATAGATATTGATGATGGCTTTCATTCATCTGCTCTATTATCACGCTATTGATTAGAGGATAGGTAAAACAAATCCCTAGATTCCAGCACTCCCAGTATTTGGGGAAGAGAGTTGAAATCCAGATCTGCATCCAAATTCTAGGGCTCAGGCCTCTAGGCCTCTCTATATTCTAGCTAGTAAAACTCTGGCTGTCAGATGATTGCCTTCCTGTACCCAGTTTGATTAATTTCTAGCAGTGTAGATATGGTCCCTTAAATATGCCTGCATTTGTCTTGTCTTCCTTCTTCCTGGCTTTTTTTGTGCAGTAGCAGATACCAGAGGGTATTGGCCTGTGAGCTGCTGGTGCTACTTTGGGCATATGTCTTGTAGATGCTATCCCCTGATGAGGCAGTAAGGAATAGCTGCCTACATTATCCCAGAATGCAGTGATACAACCAGGACTAGTAAGCATGATATATGTAGGCAGCCAACAGGGTTCAGCTATGATTATGGAGGCAAAAAGGCTGTATCCCCGTGCTGGCCCTTTAAAAGGTGTCAGATGCCCAGCCTACTTGTGACAGGCTCCACTGCAGGGAATAAGCCAACCCAGGTCCATCTGGACATACTTAACTCCCTACATAGCTGGAAGACGAAGAGAAGGTGGGTGAGGTAATATCTTTTATTGAGCCAACTTCTGTTGGTGAGAGAGACAAGCTTTCGAGGCACCCAAAGCCAACAGAAGTTGGCCCAATAAAAGATATTACCTCACTACATTGTCTCTTTAATATCATGGGACCAACAAAGCTACAGCAACACTGCAAACAACAGTGAATTAATAACTGGAAGGCAGTTAATAAGGAACACCTGAGCCAAATGAAAGGCTTAAGGGCTCAGTTGAGGGACTCCTGAGGAGGAAAAAAGTTCCTCAGGGACTCTGAATTAGGCAGCAGTGGTACCCCAAAGGCAGACAGAAGAGATTACAGAGCTTTCCAGGCAAAGAGGCCTGGGTGAGACCTTGGTAAAGCGGGAGAAAGGCTGCAGAGCTCTGGAGTCAGTGGTGAAATTGAGACCTTACAGAAGAACATAGAAACTGCTGCTGGAACCTAGAGACCTTTGTTTTGGGACTTCAGTTTATTTTGGGAGCTGAGGTAAGAGCTTTTAAACCATTGTACAAATTCTCCTTTCATAAGGTTTGATTAAAGGAAGATATACTGCTGTAAAGTAGATTTTGTTTGGCTTCCCCTTGATTGGGCTGTTTGTGACCTTGGGGGGGGGGAGGGTAAACTGAGGCAGAGCCACACTCAGCAACAAGGGGATGCCTGGGAGGTGATGGCATCCCTGCCACAGGCTGCAAGGTAGACACGTCACGAACTTGTGACAAAAACATGGTGGGTATCAATAGCGTGCCATTTAGTACATGTCTAAAATGGCTTATGATGTGTTGTAGGAGCTACATCAAAAGTGCTTTCCCAATTCATGGGACTATTCAGTGGTTCATACATTCTTCAGAGGTGTTTGGAATATAAAGCACTTAGAGTGGGTTAGTTTCCCAAGGACACTTACCTCAAGATTGGCTTTTACTTTACTTTAATTTAAACAAGTTTACTTTTCCCCCCAAAACATAATTCCAATAGTTTCAATGTGTTTTTTTTAATTCACATGTGAAACAGTTGTCTCTAAACATATAATTACCCCCTCTCAGCAGTAAGCTAAATATTGCAGCACTGAGAATCTGTACATTAGGCAACCGTGAAACTGATTTTCTTTGTGTAGCCTAAGAATATATAGAAATAGAATTATGTGAGCAGAAAAAATTGTTTTCTTTCATTTTAATTTTTAGAAAAAACTAGGACAGGTAATACAAAAAGGATTTTACACAATAACTACAAGGATTACACTGCAAGAAAAGCAATTTCTCAGTTTAATACTGCTAATGGGAAAAACTTTCACCGATATTAATTTGTCAATCACATTCAAAATGCATGAACTATACACAAATAGCTCAATCAAAATAGCCATTAATCTTTGTAAGGGCAATGAGCTATTCATAGTATAAATACTGCCAATAAGTGTTTTCTCAATAAACAGCTATTGCCTTACATTCATTAGGGAAAAGATCTAATACACAATGAGATTTCTTACAGTAGTTATAGGCCATCACAATCCCGTCTCTTTCCCCTCCTTCCCCCCATTTTATTTCAATCTGGAGAGTTAAATTAATAGATTAAATTCATTTGAAACATTACCAAGTCGGGCCAAGTGTGTGTCTGATTAGCTTTGCTTTTCAGAAATAATGCTAATAAGAGTACAAAATTGATTTTTTGATACTTTTTAAACCACTTTCACATTTAATAATCCAAGATGCTACTAGGAAGTATCACAGTCAGTGCATTTATTTGCAAACAATACACTTTAAGATAACAGTGCACCTATAAGCGATTTCATTCTGAACACCTACTGAGCATTTTTTCACATAGTGCAACTTGTATTAAAAAATATTCAGCCCCGTGTAATGAGGTGAATCCTTGATTATAGCAAATGTCTGGTTTGGTGAATGATCTTAAAATATATGTTTGCTGACTCTTATTCAAAATACTTTCCCTAATTACCCAAAAGTTTAAATGTATTAAAGAGTATAGTAGCCTTTTATTAGTTTTATACTCAGAAAAAGAATGAAGACTTCATCTATGTTATGTATCAATTAGTCTGAAAAATAATTTGACAATAGCAGCGATTGGGGATCACATATTACTAGGTATACAGTACAGAAAAACGATCATATCTGAAAACAAGTTTATCCACTTGAACTGTAAGGTAAATATTTAATATGTATGTTCTGTAATGGATGTCCTTGAACGAAAAGAATACTCCATTCAAATCAAGCCCAATATCAACAAGGTGTACTTAAAGATTACATCTGTGCCTGTAAATGGATTTTCAGAGTTCACATTTTGTTTGTGTGTTTTTATAGTGATCAATAAGGAAGCCCTTCCACCACATTTAGGTGCTCCCATGCTGATTGCTCTGACAGCAACTGTATCACTGCTAAGAGATTAAATTTGTTAACAGGTTATTTTTTGCTTGCTAAACTCACTGACTGGAGAGAACAGAAAATAGCAGCTGAGGGATAGCATGAAGTAAAAGTATAAGATACTCATTAAAGAGAGAGGAACCTGGTAAAAGCAGTAGTTTTCGTTTTCTCAATTGTTAGGTATGAATTCCACAATTAAAAACAAACAAAAACAAAAAGTAAAAAGTTCATGGGAGGCAAGCTGGAGCAGTGCCAGCAGCACAATGGGATTTGCATGAGCAGGGCAGGTTTCAAGCACTCCAGGACTGAAAGTTATTTACAAGCAGAATAGGGAACAGGAACTGCTGAAGTATCCTCCCCATTTCTTTAACTGAGGTTCAAACTCTGAAAAAATGCCACCCTCTGGCCTGTTCCCTGCCATGGACTTTAATAGGAGCTGAGAGCAAATGTGGCTGAAAGTAAAGGATTTTTTCTATCCTGGTCCAAATTATAAGTGGTAAACTATCCACCATCTGCAAAAAGGGTGCCTGAACGGAGGGCACTATCATACAAAGCTAATAAATGAATCATACTCTTTAGCCCCAGACCAAGCTTATACCAGAGTCCATACTTAAATATAGAGGAAATAACCTTTCTTCAGTTACAGTCTCCATAAAAAGCCAGAAAGAACAACCATGTGTTCTCTCCTCTCTCACAATCACACTCTCTTCAACCTTTTCCTTTTCTCTGGTTTTATTCCTTATCAGAGGAGGCAAAGGGGGGGCTGATCTGTAGCCTCCACAGAGATGCTTCTAATTCCCTGACCTTTGTTAGTAGACTACACACAGTCAAGTTGTCAGATGGCTCCATTTCACTGCAATTCTAGAAGCTTTGGCAGGGGTCTTTGGCTGTTTGAATCAAAGTTTTAAACTCCTTCCTTGCCTGGTTTTGTACCAGGGCTATTCCTACGATCCATATTCAGGTGAACCTTTTTCTCTACTTCATAAAAGGCATAACATGATAACTAACATCTAAATCAGAGTTGTTGAATAATTTTAGCCACAGTCAAAATCTGTTCCCCTTCCACTGCAGAAACCTCCTACAATTCCTCTGTTTGGGTGACTTCCCAGTGGTGTACGCTTGAAGAAGTCAGTTCCCCTGCTTCTCTTCCCACATCTCCTGGCACAGGGGGCATGTTGGCATTGGAAGGGGGAGTGGCTAGAGTACACTGTGCTATAACTGTCCTCAGTTCGTGTATGGCCTCTGTAACCTGAACTAGAGCACAGAAGCACAGAACTATATCTGGTTGTTGGTTCTCAGGTTCTCCTGGGCTGCTTTGGGTGGCTGTGTAGGGGAAGGTGGTTATCCTTCCCTATGAGTAGTCCAAGCTCAGTTAAAGCCATTTGAGTGCCTATCCACTCTCCATGGGCTTCTATAGCCTGGAAAGAAAGTATGCAATAGGGCACCCAGAGTGACTTTCCTTCTTCCCAGGGGAACTGCTGAGTACTGCAGCAGGATAGGACGGTGAACACTCAATTGCTTTTGGCTCACACTACAGCTGCTCCTGGAGCTGTGGGGGAGGTGGTGACCCTTATCTCCTCCTGATAGCAACAAGTCCGATTCTAACTTCAGTTTAAAAATCAGAGGGCACAGCTCAGGGAGCGCATTTTAATTTAATAAATACAAAATTTATTCTTACCATACACACAGGTGCCCCAATGTAGAGCCTTAGGGGGCCTCAGGTTGGACATCCTGGTCTAAATTAATGTGTAGCAAATATCTTTTGTTACCAGATACTGTAAATAAATAGTCTGATAATAAATATGCCCATGTACATTTTTAAGTTGTTTCTGTTCTAAAATATCTGACTCTGAACTTGATTTGAGCCCTGGGCTATACCAGCAGGAACAGCCTATTGCAGAAAGCACCCCATTGCAGAAAGCCCACTGTTGCTGCAGCATAAGATGCACACAACCTTCAGTCCAACAGAAGGTTTGGAACTGGTTAGCACAGCCCCCAAAGTGAGTGGCACTGTCTGGGGAGGGCATGTAGACAGGGCATTGAGGGGATGAACTAAGGAGCTCTGGTCATATGTATGTCTTATCTTGAGTGTTGCACCTAAATTGAGTCCCACCCCGCCAACCCTTCACTTGAGCATGGTAAGGCTTTTAACTCAAGTTGGCTGGTGGGCCAGAGGATGTAGTTATACCAGGAGTTAGCAGCTGACATGAGTTGTGCTAACACAATCACCTTGTGCTGCTCAAATGTTATTTCACAATGTGGCCTCTCTCACTTGAGAGCTAAGCTAACTCAAGAGGAGTTAGCCTCAAAGCTTGTTCCCTCATAGAAATCCCAGAGGAGGGTAGCAGTACAAGCATACTCTACCATCCCTAGGGACCTTTGGGCACAGCAGCCTGCATTTGATTCTAATCTTGATATGTTGTATAGTATGATTTAACATTGTTTGCTACATATTTAAGCAACTGTTTGCCAAAGCACAATACATTTTACAGCAATCAAAAATAATGAATTTATTTTTCTCCCTTTAGAATGAAAATCTGGGGGCTTCAGGTAAGCCATTGAATTATTGTACTTACATATTTATATCATGAATTTGTTTCCTGTGGAGAAAAATAAGGCTGTTGTATGTAATTATAATTGTTAAAAGGCTTACACCAGGCAGGTAGACAACTTTAATTGGTATATTTATTCAATACACCAAGATTCATATGAGACAGATAATGCAAATGATTAAATTATCAGCAAACCACAGAACACTAAAAGGGATCTTGACAAACATATTTTCCATCTGTTTTAGAACAAGTGTTTATGAAAATTATCATCTAGATCTTCTCTTAAATTATTTTTTCTGTGGAGGGGGTAGAAAATAGGCAAGGGGGAATCCCATCATTTTCATCCAAAGTTTTGCATTATGATTTAACATTTTCAGTATTCCACTTTGAAATTGATAAAATCTGCAAATTTCTGCTTTGATCTAAGCAACAGTGGAAAAATATATTTGCAGCCTTCAGTTAACTGTGGCAAATGTTTACTCATGTATTTCTATTTGGAGTGTCTACACTTAAATTTTATCCAGTATTCATCTCCATCAAATATGCGATGTTGTTTAATTATTAAGAAATCTTACAATGTGACATGTTTAATGGTAATATTAACTCTTTTGGACTGTTATTACTAGTATTCATGGTTCTGTTGCTTGGACTGAACTGGAGCTGTGTGAAATGTTTGTATCAAAGCCAGAAACCACATGGAAACTCAGCTGGTTTGAGTTTTCACTAAAAACTCATGCTAAGTTTTATTTGATAGAGCCATGAAAGTTCATGAAGCATCTGAGCAAATGTGGGCAGATTTATTAAAATTACTTTATATGTGATTGCCTCATCTGGGTTTCAAAACCAAAGGAAACCTGGAGGCTTAAACTAAATTTTGCTTTCAGATAATGTGTTTGTTTAAATCATGAACTCAAATCATAATAAAAACGTGCTTATATGAGAATCTAACAATTGACACTAAAACACTTCCATGTGAACCCAGATATGAAGAACTTCTTGCGTGATCCAGTCGATCATGTGAAAGTTATTGCAGCATATAGTATTTTTTTCTGAGCTATATCTTAAAGTAATAGCTTGCTTATGATGATGTGCCTCAGTATAAGTTTATACTGGGCTCAATCCTGCACCATTGAAGTGAAGGGGAGTTTTATCATTGAATTGTATGGATCAGTATGATCAGACCCACTCTGAATTATTGTGTAACTTTAAGATTTCTTACACTTCAGCCAGGGAATCAAAGGCCAGTATGGATGCACAGTATCCTGTACTACTTTAAAGAAGACAAGATTTTTGATTGTCTTCTGAAATGGTGATACACCTCAAAACAAACCCTATTTATTCTTCAACTCTGTGTGTGTGTGTGTGTGTTCTGCTACAATTGACAGATGCAAAGTAGTAACCCCCAAAAGAAAAATACTTGCATAAATGCAGTAACAATAACTTCATTTGGTACAAACAGGCAAAAGTACAAGGTGTGTAAATAAACTTTGGAAAGTGGGTGCCTGCGCAGCCGTGCATGTGCTGTCCGGAGGAGGGAGTGGTGCGCTCCAGCAGGATAGTGTGGGTTCATCATCGGCTCAGTTTCTGCAGGGAAGTGTTTGCACCCCTGCTGTGCGTCTATTGTGTCTCCTACCTCCCTCGGTGCTGCCTTGTAGAGTGTGAGGCTACATTAACAATGTGTTAACCCTTAAGGGCTCAGCCGAGTGCTGGTTCATCATTTAGCAGCAAGGCATTCCCTGGGAAATATCCCACTTGATATCAACACAATTGCTTTAGGAGAAGCTCAGGGAACTCATGAGCAGGGCCCCAGACAATCCTCTGATTAGAACTTGTTTAAAATGTATACTGGATATGTGTATAATGTCTTTTGTCTGGCAAAAAAGATGTCCCTGGGACCTAACCCCCCCTATTTACATTAATTCTTATGGGGAAATTTGATTCGCTTAACATCGTTTTGCGTAGTCACATTTTTCAAGAACATGACTACAATGTTAAGCAAGGAGTTACTGTGCCCCAGACTATCAATCGTATTTTCCTAGAGCATTATTTGGATGATCTGAAATCTCTCAGTCATAGGCAGCATACATCTATTTGCCACTGGGCCTTGCAAGTAGCAAAGCTGCCAGTTGAAACACTGGCCAGTGAACTTTTCATGTTGTGGGGAAACCTGAAGTGCAGTGTTACTATTATGTGTAAAAGCAATGGTACAGGTAGCCCTGGGTTGCCATTACATAGAGTGACAGTAAACCATTTGCTGAAAATGACACTTTAAGTAAAATCTTACTCGAGAATAGGTGGCAGCATCAAATCCTGAATTTTTTTTTCCAACATCACACCGCACATCACTCCGAGTAAGGGATCCTACAGAGTCACACTATTCCAAAAGGAGCACTGGGAGACAGTCCAAAGAATGCCTTCCCAGAATGTGTACCTCTTCATGGGGTGCAAATACTCCTCCCCATCCCCACTGCTGGCCAATTTAATGTATATGGTGGAATGGAGTCATGGCTCCGCCTCTTTTCCCACCTTTCTTGGGATATAATGTGTCCCTAATAATTGCGAGGAAGAAGTCCCTGCACTGAGCACTGTAATGAGTGAAAGGACTTAGAATTCTGCCCAGCCTTTGCATGTGTCACACCAGGGAGGGGACAATCCTTACTCCCTCCCCTCACACTCAACATCTGCATGAACTGGGTAGAATGTTTGGTTTAAAGAATGTAAACCCTGTTTGGGGTAGACAATCAATCATGAGCTCATCCTGAATTTGACCAATGTGTTAGTTATGTAGTCCTATCTGTGAGTAAATCCTTCTAATCAGAAGCACTACACAACTTGAGTAAAGGACAGCAGAATCTGGCCTTTAGAGAGCTCCACCAGATTAGCTCCACAGAAGTCCTGTTTTTATAGGGACAGTCCTGTTTTTTGGGACTTTTTCTTATATAGGCACCTATTACCCCTCCACCCCCTGTCCCATTTTTTCAGAGTTGCTATCTGATCACCCTACATCAGATGCATGTCAGTATTACCACACATTACAAGTTTTGCAGAACATGACAGACTTAGAGGACATAAAAGTGTGATATAGTATGTGTTTGGGTTACAAAACAAACAGGGGTGTGGTTTTTCTGTACTTTCCTATTGTTTGACAACTTTGTTCTAAACAGACATTCAAATATAGGATAATCTAGAAAGATAGTGCAGATGTGAAATAAATCTTTGCATGAAGTGCATGATGAAATGCCTCACTCAGTTCTTTCAGGAAGGTAAATATGCTGTCGAAATAAAACTTTTTTTCTGTCTTCATTCAGAACTTCCCAAAAATGAACAAAAAGCTTCTAAAAGAGAAAAACTGGCAATTGCTGAAGTAAGCCCTAGCCAGTTTAGCAAAAGAAAAATCCAAACAAGCTGATTTTTAAAAAAAAGCGTATAAAAATGAAGTGGGTAGATTTTTAAAGATGTTCAGTCCTCAGCAGCACCCCTTTTTCTCAAAGAGGGTGCGGGGTGAAAAATCTGGCCACTCCATTTTGATACCTAAATGGGAGATGAGTGATTTTGAAAATCTAGTATTCAGTGCCGGCAATTCTGAATGAAATTATTAATAAAATATATACATTGTATACACTAATCTACAATATGTACAGCAACCGAGCAATTAAATAGCCCATAATTACTGTTTGTCTTTTAATTGGGGATCAAATATAACTAGACTATGGCATATATTTACCATTTGTAGTGCTCTATATTTACAATGAACATTTATGCCATCAAACCCCTCTTTTCTCTAATTCTTCCTATGTTTATTTTACATCTAACACATTTAAAAATCAGATTTTATTTCCCCACATAACAGAGAACTGCAAAATGCTGTTTCAAATAGAAATATATATAGCTATTCACTAGACAGGAGCAGAATTGCACTTGCACTGAACTTAGACTGCTTATTTTGGAGGCAAAGCTGGTTGGGAATATTTTGATGAAAGGTTTCTTCCCCAGACAATGCTGCTCCATTGAAACTATTTACAGGAAAGGGTGAGTGTTACCGAATTTCTAAACTTATTTTTTTCAGGTTGGGAATTCATAGTCCCATTTTGGCATATTCTAAATTTTAAAGTTTGGGGTTTTTTGGTTCAAAATTTAACTATAATTTATAGTAGAAAAAGGTCAAAATGAAATGTGTCAAAATTCTGAAAGTAAAATGTTTGTATTGACCCACACTGAAGTTTTGTTCTGGTTTGTCTGAATTTTTTTTTTTTAAATATAAGAAACTTTTTCAAATCTCAAAAATTCTCATGGGATAGGAAAATAATTTCCTTTAATTGGAAGTACCTGAGGACCTGTTATAAAGCATGATCTAGTGGAACAGCAATCTTTAGTCCAAATATGTAATCTCATGATTTCTATTAAAACTAATTGCTAAAACATGCACCAAATAACGGTCTGTCTTCAGTTACATGCTGATGGTGGCTCATTGTTTTAAAAAAACAGCACACTGAGGTGAATAAAGTCATGCGACTTATGAAGACTTCAGTAAGAGGTAATGCACTTAAAACTATGGTCTCTTGAGAATAACACTGTCTGCTGTACACAGCAGTGAACATCATGCATGCTTGGATGGGTTTAAGAAGGCATAGAAAGAATGCTGAGAAGTGAGAGATATTTGCAACTGCCCATTGCTCTTTCTGCAACATTTAACCTCTTTTGAATATTGAATCATTTACAGCCTAATTCTGTGTTAATGAGCATAGACTGGCTCACTGATGCTACATTGCAGTTTTGTCCTCAAAGTCAATACAAGGGAAATAGCAAGGGATTTTCAATTAAAGTAATATTTTATAAATTGATTATTGATTAAGATGACATGATAGGATGCTCGTTATGACCTTGTGATAAATGTCTACAATTACAGGTGCCTTTGTTGAAGCCATGATCTGAAATTTAATGGCAGAGTTCTGGTAGGTTTTTACATAAACTTGCAACTTGATTTAAATCATCAGGCTGATCACAAACAGGTCCATAACACATCAGTTCTTAGACTAATGAACCATATATCCTTGTCGACTTTAGTAATGTTTTGACAGTTTTTGCCTCAGTGCCTTTGAATTACAAGTGTGTAGAGATGTATTGCTTACTGCTACAATAGGTCTTTCCCTAGGGATATGGTAGGTCACATTTACTGAATCTGAATTGGTTAACAATGACAACAGATTAATGTTGTAAAAGGATACAATCAATTTTAATAGTTTTAATTACGTTTTTCATAATTAAGTATAAAGAGATTACATAGCAATCCCAGGCATTGTTTTTAAATTGTATTTCCTTAAAATGTTTACAATGTAGGTGATTTACAAAGCAGTGAGATTAGTATTAAAGTCACAGAAAACTTTCCTTAATGTTAAGATAGTGATATAGACCCACCAAGCCAAGTGAAACACCCAAATCTGGCTGACAGAAAGCTGCATATCAGAAAAAGCAAGAAAATTCAGATTTCTAGGTTAAAAATCATAGGTAACTTTTCACCTTCAAACTATTATTGTTTGTGATATACAGGAGTGATGTAAAACATATTAAAAAATACCCAACAACAAAAACCCCCACCAGCATAACCTTTTACTATGCAACTCGCCTCTCTACTAACCTCCTTTAGTTCAGCAGGTGTCCTTTTACATTATTATCCCCAATGCCTTTCTGGGGCTCTTTATTTTGGAAGAGCCAAACAGCTGCAGGCCTGAAGTGGGCACTTTGTAATTAGCTTGTTTCATCTCCTTCTCTTCTAGCAGCAGATTAATTTTCCTTAACCCCTGTTATATTCTGTCTCCCCTCCCCCAGTTTTCCCCTTTCTTATTCCTGAGTTAATAACTATTTCTCTTTCTCTCTCAGTGGTTTTGATTTCTTGTTTTTGTGGGGTGATGTAAGCAAAAAGCCTATTCCTGTTAATCAGCATAGAAGTAAAACTCCCTCTGAAGTCCCTCTCTCACACACATTGCCAGGTTTTTAATCTTCACAGTGAATTTCCTTTTGTTTTCTTGATGTTAAGGGAGTTTTGTTTTTGTGAGGGACCTTTACTTGCCTCTTCCAGCAAACAAAACATATGAGAATAAAGCAAAACAATTGAAACAAATGACAGGTAGGCGGCATTAATGTAAAATACCTAGATTTGCTTAGACTGAATTCTAAATTTCCTTTTTGGGGAGAAGGGGTAGAAGGGTTAAATCAAAGCTTGAAAGTTACTTCAGCATTTAAAAAGAAAAATTTAGGGCCAGATTTTTCCTATGAAAGAGCAAGAAAACTGAACTTGGAAATGTGGTGTTTTCTTATTACTAAATTGGGGGAAGAAGGGAAGGTATGGCCCTGCACCCAAACCTCTGGCCCTGTACCTTTGCACTGTTTCCAAGCACACAACCCTCTAGGAGCCTGGCTCCTGTGCAGCTGTGTTTGCATGGGCTGCCCTCCCATGCTGCTTCCCCCTCAGATCTTCTTTTCCATAGCAAGTTCATATTATGGGGAGGGATGGTGTATAACTTAATGCTGCCAACATCAGCATTAACTTAGGTCCCAAAGCTCCATGTGGCTGTGCAGCAGGTAATCTCCTGGAGAGCTGATGTTCCCCTGGCACTGCTCCCTTCCGTTCATGGCCTGTCCCTTCCCCATCCCCATGGAGTACCCAAGGAGGTACTCTCTCTTTTCCACCGTTCTATGATAGCATGCTGGGACAATGGTATTCCACTTTTCCCTTGCTCCCACTGTGTTGTCCTATAACCCTTCTTTTGAAATGGAAGGTAGCACAGGACCCATAACTTCATTTGTTATTTCTATAGTAAAACAAAAATCATGTCTCTAAAACGTATACAAAGCTTGACATAAAATACCATAACCCCCATTATAAATATGTAATTATCTGCTCAATAGTCCATTATAACAGCTTTGGAGTCATTGTCCTTAATGTATTATATGATTTCTTAAAGACTGTTCATGGATCACTGACCTGAAAGACCTGTGACAGCCTATTAAGTGAGTGCAGATAATTCAGTCTTTAAAAATCCTCCTAAAATATATCCTAAAATGATGATCTAAACTGAGCTTCTATTTTACCTCTTCAACCCCAACAAGGCATTTGGAGTGCATGAGTGTACCTAAGGGTTGAAATGGAGTCTGTTATGGCACATGTGCAAACCCTGTTTTTAAAACTAAGGGCTTGCATATATGCACTATGGAGCAGAAGGGAGAGAGGCATTTTTCCCTTGTTCAAGCTGCATAAAGGCTGCCCAGTATTATACCCTTTGCACTCAGGGCTGCCACCAGATGTACCTAGTGGGAGTTGGTATGTAGGTGGAGCTATGCTGCACCCCTTAAAGTCATATAGCATTTTTTCAGCCCCCTGCACACTGGGGAATTGTGCCTAATGTAGAGCTGTGTTTAAATAGCACAAATGAGCCTTAAATAATATTCTGCCCCCCTTACTTGTAACTCAAAATATACTGGCTGAAATTCATCTCTTTGGTTACAATCAATCAGAACAAATTTGAGAACTTCTAAAACTGTATTTTAAAGAAACCCCTTTAGGGCATGTCATGGACGGGCTGGCCCTTTGAGCTGGGCTCAGCCTTGCCCATGACCATCTCTCAGCCTTATTGGTGAGTTGGCAACCTAAGGGCTAATTAGTAACTCCAGCTGGGTATAATGAAGTTTAATTAGAAAGACTGATCCCAGTGGGGTGGTGAAGCAGTGAGACACTACTTAATTAGAGCTGGGAATTCTGTAGTTGAAGGGAAAGTAAGGAGTAGTCCCTTTTTGGGTTGAGCCTGAAGAAGTCAAGCTGAGAGCACCCAGAGGGTGGTGGGGATATGTGTCTGTATGTCGGTTGAGTTAGGTCTGGCAACAGCAGACAGAGACCTACAAGGAGTACACTAAGCTGCTGTGGGAGAGACCTCTGACATAAGGCCTAAAGGAAGTAGGGAGGTCTTCAGAGGTAAACTACTGGAGTCCCTGGTGAAGGGAAGCAGTAGAAGAATCCTTTTAGGGATGAAGCAAGATAAGAAAAGTTGTGCAGGGGCAAGGAGAAAGGATGAAGAAGCAGAGGACTTCAGCGGAGCCTGTGCAGAGCAGAAGAACTATTATTCTGGGCATTGGATTTGGACCTTAAGCAGGACCCTCTCATTACCCTGGATGGGTAGTTACATGAGTTGGCTGGAGGGTTGAGCCACCAAAAAAAACCAAACAAAACCAAAACCCAGAGAGGGAGTCAGGAGAAGATAGTGTCTGGGACTAGCCATCGTAGCCAAGGAATTATCCCCCTGCTGGCAATGAGAGGTGAAGTCCCTTGCAATGCTGTGTCTGGACATGAGAGGGTGCCCTAGAGGTGAGGATGTGCCCTTAGTGGGTTGGAAACTTGTTTCTGAAGTCCTAGCTCATAGTGAATTCTTACAGTGGAGTTTTAGACTGGAAAATAGAAATGCTGTCAGATTTTTTTTACTCTATGGGCTTATGGCCCCTTGTACAGCTAGATTTAAGTCCTTTTACTGAGGACAGGGCCAACTGTCTGGGCTAACTGATTGAGGATAAAATTGCTCCTGTAAAGATATATTTGTCTTGTTTCTGTGACAAGATAATCATTATGTTCCAAGTGAATTTAGAAAGTGAACTTTTGTGAATATTGGAGAAACTTTGGACTCTCAAATTCCAATTACAGTGTGATGGCAATTTGTTTTGTTCAAAACTAAGACATTTAACAATGATTGACATTTTGAAAAGTTATTGTTAAACTGAAGAGAAACTGTTGGTAATTACTAACTGTAACTGGGGTATATGTGTAATGGTGCATGTGCAGGAGGTAGAGTCTTCCTAGAACATTGAAAATCCAGCTTGAGGATGAGATTTATTGAAGTATTAAGGTTTCCCTGAAAAATGTTGCAATCTGCATGTGACTTTGCATTTTAACTTCTTCCTTCCCTCAAAACTAAATAAAAATGCCTTTAATTCTCACTAAGACAACAGTAACATCCACCTCAGTATTCCTTTCTTTTTCAGTTCTAGTATCTGTATGTGTGGTAATTGAAATGAAATGAATTTAAATGCATTCCAAATGTAGGGGGCTTGATTCTCCACCGCGCCTGAGCTCTGCTTGTGCACAGTGGAGAGGGGAGGTTGTGGAGGAGTCAGCTTTGGCCCCTTGATTCTTAGCTGTCTGGAGTCAACTTTAACTTAGGTCACTGACATCAGGTCCCTCAGTTCTCCTTTAGGGTAAAGCTCCTGAGTGTCATGTCCTTTTCCTCTTAGAAATGACAATAGATTTTTTTTTTCATCTGTAGCTCTCAACGTGCTTTACAAAGGAGGCAAGTATTATGCTGCAAGGAGGGGTTCTGGTACAGGAGGTGGTGGAGCCAGGCAGCAGAACCATCACTACTAGCTTTACACCGGCAGCGATTCCCTCGACACAGTGTAAATTTCCAAACAGTTTTAATTCACTTTACCAGGTAATGCGTGGGTAGGCAGTGCAAAGTGAACTTGTCAGCTCCAAGAACCTGATCCACCTCATCTTAGAACTCTTATTAATATAATATGCTTTATTTGACATTGCACGCAGTAGTATCACTGTATATCACCAAGTTATATTTTTAATGCACTCAACACCTTTTTACCAGGATACCAGTATTGGAATATATAAACTATTCATATTTAACTCTTGGATCCAATGAGGGAAAGAGAAAATTGAACAAAATGTTTCTGTTACTGCAAATCCCATCCCTTTTAGAGTTAAGGAATCATGTCAGTCAGATTCAGCACCATCATGTTGTTTTCAAGTTATGGTTCCAGACCTGAAAATCTCTTCCATCTCAAATAGCTCCTATTCACATGAGAAATCAATGGGATTAGTCATGTAACTGCTATTCACTCATGTGAGTTAGTAGGACTGGGGCCTCTGATGGCCCACTCTTCCTAACCTCCAGGCCATTTCAAGATTATTGCTTTTAAACTGTGAACCAGTTGAGACATCAGAGGCATTTAAAACTAGACAGGACAAAGCTGGAAAGGTATGCTATAGAGAACAAAGCTGTAATGGCAGTGGGATAGGCTGGATATGTAACTTCTCTGGTTCTGTTTTATTATCCATTTATTATTGCTCTTGCCCACTACATTTAAATTTTCCAGCAGGAATGTTGTAATCTTGTTTGTGGCTTGAGCACACCTTTTGAATGGACTCCCCCATACATACAACTACATTTTTTCCCCCTGCTGACATCAGATCTATTTTGTGGTTCTCATCTCAGTCAGTTAGCAATATGTTTTATTTACAATGAATCTTTTAGCAGATTAATTTCTATATCCTGTTTTAATAACCTTATCATAAGGTTTGGGAGTTTTTCACATAATAGATGAACTATAATATCGGAGGCATATTCTTCTCTTCATATGTGGAATCTGGGGCAAAATACAGCCCTGGTACAAAGATGTACAACATCACTGAAGAGACAGAAGTCGTGCCTGCATACATGAAGGTTAAACTTGCTCGGTCACCCTAAGAGCTTCAACTGTTGTAGTTATCAACTTAGGAGAAAGCTTGCTGTATTCTTTGCTGTACCTCTTAGGGCTCTCTGTAATCGGTGTGACCATATGTTCCAGGAACGTTCTATGTATAATATATGGGAGTTCTGAATATATCGATTTCCTGATGTCTTAGACTTCCAGGCATGCTTCAAATCATATACGCTGATATGCAGCCTGCGTGTAAAGAACCCTGCAGCAAGCAGTTACTATCTCACCTTAACCAAGTCCCACACAATAAGAGTAGAGTTACTGGGAGTTATGTGGCTGAGCTAACCTTAACACCTGGACTTAATTACATTCAATAGATGTCTGGCATTCGGGGCCTGATCCAGTTCCCATTGACGTTAATGGGACGCTTTCCACTGACTTCAGTAGGTTTTGGATCAGGCTCCAAATGACTGTTGATAGCACTGTTAAGATATTAATAACTAGTGATGGGGCCTAACCAAGACCCCCAAGAACTATTTGAATTCCACACATACTAGAAACAACTGCATGGAAACACTGACTCCTAGTTCGAGATGAGGATTTTGAAAAGAGGAAAAAAGTGCAGATGAATGGAGAGGCGCTCTATTGCTTTTGTTGTGAAAAATCTAAAAGAAAACAGAAAATGACAGCATATAATTATACCTAAATAGACCCATTTGTTACAAGTTCAACAGTAAAATACTGCTATCGACAGTGATGACATTATACACATTTGCATTCCGCTTAAGACTCATTAATATGATTCATGGTGGATTCAATAATTTTCCTGTATCGTCCTCGTGGAAGGGATGAATACTAAAAATTGAGTGAATTAGTCCAGATTTTAGCTTGACATCTATTCTAGCTATTTTAAGATTTTCTGTAGCACCTATCAACATTGCATCTAAGACGTCTTTTCCATAACACTTTCATTTGAAGAATTTACAATTGTCTTCAAAATATGCCTAATACATACATTTTAGATATAGTTAAACAATTTATGTGCTACAATTTATTTTATTTCCTTTTATTATTGGCTATGCTTGAAAAATCTATGGAACAGTGAACCTGATGTATTGAAATAGGATGAATCCCTTAGTGTGTTTTGTAAAAATTGTGTTTAGTAGATAGCTATATAATAGGCAGAAAAATGAAATAAGGGATGAACACTACAAAAAGTGGGGGGGAAATGAGTAGGAGGTAGTCCAAATAATATGTAGTTTTTTCATGTAGGTGCAGCTGTTGGCAGACAATCCTAAATAGAAATTTAGGACATTCAATCAGGATATGCTCTTGAGTTCCATGCACAAATCTAGAGTGGTAAAATTTGACCTGAGTGACTCTACTATCCCTCATATTTGTTTGAGCTAGAGATGACTGAAAAACCTTCTTGCTGAAAAATGGGATTTCATATTAAAAAAAAAAGAGAGCGAGAGAGACAATTTTCACTGGAAAATGTTCTCAATTAAATATTTCAAAGGGAAATTCCAAAATGAAACACATTTTGCTTAAGGAAAAATGAAGTACTGGAACTTTTTCCAAAACTGAGGAAACTTAAGCTACAGAGGTGGCAGTTAGTTTCACTTTTTCCTTTTGCCACTCTAGCTTTTCCAAAGTAAGATAGTTTGATAAGTGTTAGGGTCAAAAAAGTGAAACTAAATCTAGACATCACTAGTTCTGTTATATTCAGTGGCCAAAAAAATCCCTGAATGAAGCATACTTCAAATAGATGAATTTTTGCTTTGCTTTGAAATATTCTCATCACAAGGTGTGGAGGAAAGAAACAAAAAAAAACCTGAATGAAATCTTTTCATTTGTTTGTTATGGGGGTTGAGGGAGGACAGGATTTTTTATAAGCCCTTAAAAGTCTATTCAAAGACGATCTTAAAGATCATCCTCCACAGATTTTGGGGCCAGTCATCTTATGTTTCTGGTCCTTCGAATTTGCCAGTAGACATTTTTTTTCACTGTCAAGAAGGTAGAATAAGAAACCTCCCCTAAGCTACCTAAATTAGTTTATGGCTTTCTCAAAGATATCTCCTTTGTCCTAATTCTGGAGAACACGTATATCACTTCCATGATGTGCATGAAGCTCATGTTCTTCAGGAGTTTAAGGCTGCTTCTGAGCCCAGGTTTTCCCTATATCAATACATTATCCGGCCCTTAAGCAAATGAGTCAACTAAGCTCATGGGTCAAATGCTGAGTTGGTGTAAATAAGCATAGCTCCATTGACTAAGATATACCCATAGAAGTTCTGTCTTTAGATAAGTCCCAAACATAATCAAGGGAAATTTATATATGAGAGTTTTAAACATATGTATTTAGTTTGTATATCCACTATGTTGGAATGTTTTGTTGGAGGCTTATAAACTTTCTTATAACATTCAAAACGATGACAGAATTTTCACGATAGAAACTGATATCTGGCTGCAGTTTAGTCAAATTCTATTTAGACTACTGAAAGTCCAAGCACCAGTGAAGATGACTTACCATCATCTTCATACAGCTGTTCTGAGTGATAATTTTGTAACCAGATGAAGCAGAAAAACAATAGCTTTTTATTCTGAACATTTTAAGTTACTGCATTTAATGTTACATTTAACTACCCTGCAATTATCTTTTCATTCAGCCTCACTTGTGATCTTTTCCAAAGTTATTCTTGTCTAAAAGTTATGTGAAGTTGTGACACACTTAAAATCAGATTTAGTTAATGTTTTAAGATTTAGGACTGCTGAACACTCACTACACTAAAACCTTGATCTGTTCAGTGAAAACTTAATGAGTTGCCTGCGTGTCAGACAAATGTGGAAAAAGGGAGAGGAGTGTGCTTTGGGCCTCTTCAAGACCATTAAAGCTAATAGGCATCTTTCCATTGACTTCAGTGAACTTTGGATCATACTATTTATTAATTGGTAAAACAGATTGTGACTTTCCATTTTGTTTTAATAATGCATCGTATGGGATTGTCCCCTTCTCCGCCTTTATGACTGAATTTGGTCAATCTAACTTGTTAACAGTAGGTAAGACCAAAGCTCTGTTTTAGGGCAATTATTTTTAATAAGTTATTTGAAAAAGCAGGTGTACAGTGAAGTGTCACAATATTGGTCAGGTGAGACTAGAGAAAATAGTGAGAAACTGTAGAGGGACCTAACAAAATAACATAAATGGGAAACATGGTGACAGATGCATGCTAATGCACGTAGGAAGGAAAATTATTTTTACAACTGATTGGGTTCTGAATGAATTGTAAGTGCTCAGATAAAAGAATCTGTCATTGTGGAAACATCTGATTAATGCACAGCATCAGTCATAAAAAGCAGGCAAAACATTAAAGAAAATAATAATGAAAATACAATACATTAACCAGTGCTATGCCCTTACCTGGGAAACTTAGTTCGGTCTTGGTAACCGTATCTTAGAAGAGAGACAGCAAAAATAAAATGGGCTGCTAAAATGTTCAAAGGCATGAAAACCTCTTGCATTAAGAAGAGATTGAAAAGCTGGGATTGTTTAGCTAGAAGATGCATTAACAAAGATATGACACGTGCTTGCAAAATAATGAATAGTATAGAGCAGTGATTCCCAAACTTGTTCCGCGGCTTGTGCAGGGAAAGCCCCTGGCGGGCCGGGCCGATTTGTTTACCTGCCGCATCTGCAGGTTCGGCCGATCGCGGCTCCCAGTGGCCGCGGTTCGCTGCTCCAGGCCAATGGGAGCCGCTGGAAGTGGTGCGGGCCGAGGGATGTACTGGCCGCCGCTTCCAGCAGCTCCCATTGGCCTGGAGCAGTGAACCGCGGCCACTGGGAGCCACGATCGGCCGAACCTGCAGACGCGGTAGATAAACAAACTGGCCCGGCCCGCCAGGGGCTTTCCCTGCACAAGCCATGGAACAAGTCTGGGAACCACTGGTATAGAGAAAGGTAAAGTGGGCACATCTATTTACCCTTTCTCATAATGTAAAGATGACCGAGACTTGTATCACAGAAACTTGGTGGGATGAATCTCATTACTGGAATGTTGGTATAGTGGGTTATAGCTTGGTCAGGAAGTGGGAACGGGATCTGAGGAGGTGTTGCATTATACATCAAGAATATATACATTTGTTCTTAGGTCCAGAAGGAGGTGATAAATATACCTCTTGAAAGTCTCTGAGTGAAGATAAAAGGGGAAAAACTTAGGTGATATCATGGTATGTGTATACTGTAAACTGCAAAACCAGGAGGAGGAGGTGGAAGAGGCAATTCTAGAACAAATATCAGAAAAGTCCAAAACGCAAGATCTGGTACTGACAGGGGACTCTAACTACCCAGGCATCTGTTAGACAAATAATAAAGCAAAATATAAAATTTCCAACAAGTTCTTGGAATATGGGGCGGGGGGGGGAGCAACTTTTTATTTCAGAAGGTGGAGAAAGGAGCAATGGGAACAGTAAGTTTTGGACTTGACAAAATTAGAAAGGTGTATTCACAAAATGAGTTGTATCCAGTAAGGGACATTAAAAGACAGTAGTAAGAGGTTCAACAAATACTTTCCTTCATCTTTCTCTTGTTCCTAATGTATGTCTTCTGTTTAGTGGGGAAGGAGAGTTAATAATTAAACACATTAAACCATCTGAGGTATTTAATGCATATTTTACTTCAGTCTTCATTAAAACAAAGGTAAATTGTGACCAGATGCTTAATAAGCGAAAATAGGAAAGACCTTAATATTCTTTAACCTGTTAAGTTAATGTATTCTTTTCAGCAGGGCTGAATGAAATGCACAGGAGGGCACTTAAGGAACTAGCTGAAGCAATCTCCGAACTGTTAGCGAATATGTTTGAGAACTCAGAGGATGGGTGATGTCCAAGAGGACTGGAGCAGGACAAACCTAGTACCTATCTTTACAAAAGGAAACAAAGAGGTTCTAAAGTATTATAGATCAGTCCTCCTAACTTCAATTCCTGGACAGATGAAGGAACATGTTGTTAAACAATCAATTTGTATGCAGCTAGAGGATAATAGGGTGATAAGTAATATCTAACATAGACTTGTCAAGAACAAACTGGGTCAAACCAACCTAATTTCCTTCTTCAACAGAGTTACTGGCCCAGTAGATGAGCGTTGGAGTGAGGGGAATCAGCAGATGTCATGTATCTTGATTTTTTTAGTAAGGCTTTTCTCATGATCTTCACATTTTCCTAGTTTTCTCATGAGGTCTAAATAAAAATATAAGATGGGCACACAACTTGCTGACAGTCTGTACTCAGAGTAGTTATCTGGTTCACTGTCAGACTAGCAGGGTGTATATGGTGGAGGCTGCAGAGGGAGGTCAGTACTTGGATAGAGGAGCGGAGAGTGTACTTCTAAAACTTGCAGCCGACACCAAGCTGGGAGCGGTTGCAGGCACTTTGGAGGGGAGGCCAAGATTGGAATTCAAAACAACCTTAACAAATTGGACAATTGGTCTGAATTCAACAAAAACAAAGTATTGCACTTCAGAAAGAAAAACCAAATGCCCACTACAAATTGGGGGAATAACTGCTCAGCTATACTACTGCTGAAAAGGATCTGGGGGTTAGAGTGGATTTCAAATTGGGTATGAGCCAGCAATGTGGTGCAATTGTGAAAAGCTGCCGCTAATCTGGGGTGTATTAACAGAAGTGTCATGTAAGATAGTCCTCAGCACTGATGAGCTCTCGGCTGGAGTACCGTGTCCAATTCTGGGCATCATGCTTTCAGAAGGATGTGAACATATTGGAGAGAGTCCAAACGAAAGCAACAAGAATGATAAAAGTTTTAGAAAACCTGATATATAGGAAAGATGTTTGGGGTTTTAAAAATCTGGGCATGCTTAGCCTTAAGAAAAAGAAGACTGGGGGAGAAGGTGGACCTGATAAGTCTTCAAGTATGTTCAGGGCTGTTATAAAGAGGACACTGATCAATTGTTCTCCATGTTTACTGAAAGGAGGACAAGAAGTAATGGGCTTAATCTTCAAGGGCAATCTAGGTTAGATATTGGGAAGGAAAAACTTTCTAGCTATAAGGGTAGTTAAGTACTGTATTAGGCTTCCAAGGAAGGTTTTAGAATCCCTTTTATTAGAAGTTATAGAGAACAGGTTAGACAGACATGTAAGAGATGTTCTCAAAGCATGGGACTACAGTAGATTGCCTCCTGAGGTCCCCTTCCAGCCCTATATTTCTGTGATTCTCTGAGGGAACATCCAATGAAACTGAATGACAAATTTAAAAATGATAAAAGGAAATATCTTTTGGGTTTTTGCTGGTTGCTGATATGCTTGCTAATATTCTATCATAAAATTACAATTAAATTGGACTTTGGGATCCTTTGGTTCACTAAGATTCCTCAGTCACATTTCATGTTAAGATTCCATTTATAAAGGGTTTATAACTGATTGAGATGCTATAAGTATGTTACAGACATGAGTAGTGTGTTAAAGAGATAGATAAGCACATTAGGAGAAGGTGTTACAAAGGATTATTCACCATGGTTATAAGCAACCTGTTGAACTCTCTAACAATTGACTTAACCTTTTATTAAAATATTTATTAAAAATATATTACCCATTTATGAACAAAACCGTCTTATAAAGTGTGACCGATTCCTCTGATGCTGATGTTAAGCAGAATTTTTGGTAGTCTTTCAAGAATTTTCTTCTTTTCTTCTTTTTCTTTTTCTGAGAGGAGGAGGCTGTGCACTAAAAACAAAATAGGAATGGAAAGAGAAAGCTCTGAACAGCTAACATTCTCTGTCTTACTAGCTTTTATCTTTCATGGTGGGGTTTCACATTGTCTGGTCAAGCAATCATTTTTCTTTCTATAGGAATAAGGGGGAGGAGGAAGGGAAGAAACATCACAGCATATACTCATAACAGCTGGAATCTGCCTACTGTTTTGAGGGCAGTAATTCAACCAAAAATTCATACAGTGGAACTGCAGGGCCTACTCCCTGTCAGTTAATTGTGGAAGTGATCAGATGGAAGAGGAATCCTGCTGAACTGCCAACAGTTATCAATACTTTTGATTCAATTTAATTTCCACAGCTTGTTTCATTGCAAATATAAACTATGAAAGATATGTTAACCTACAGCCAATTTGGCAATAATCTGTAGTCTCCTGTCATGAAGAAAAAATAAATGTAAATATTCAGTGCCTTTTATAAAAAATATACTTCCTGATGTGCCAAATATCAATTAATTTTTTTGTTACCTCCTAGTTCCCATTCCTCCCGGGTAGTGATATTGTACTGGAAGAGTGTCAGATGTGGCTCAGTGTAACTGAGAACTCTGTGTTAAACATGCCAGACAATGTTATGGGTCATGTGGTGGGATGGGGCAAGGCCAGATGGCTATAGGAAAGTAGTGAGAAACAGGTATGTTAGCCCCAGGCTAAACAAATACCTGTTACCATGGTAACCAAAAGACAGTTGCTCCAGGTTAATCAAGACACCTGGGGCCAATTAATATCCTTCCAGAAAGCAGTGGAGACAGCTAGGTTGACTGGGACACCTGAAGCCAATCAGGGGCTGGCCGAAATTAGTTAAAAGCCTCCCAGTTAGTCAGGTGGAGTGTGTGGGTCAGGAGCTGTAGCAGGAAGCCATGCCTCTGGAGAAACGGAGCAGTACAAACCCTATCAGGTACAAGAAAGGAGGCCCTGAGGTAAGGGTGACATAGATATTGAGGAAGTGGGGGCTTCTGTGGGGAAGTGGCCCAGGGAATCATATTTGTCCTGTTTCCAAAAAGTCAGCTACCAAGAGCTGCTACTATCAGGGTCCCTGAGCTGGAGCCCAGAGTAGAGGGCGGGCCCAGGCTCCCCCCTCTCCTCCCCAACTAATCACTGAGACTGGGAGACAACAGAGACTCTGTGAGGGAGGATAGCTTCTCCTCACCTCCATTGCTGCCTTATGATAAAAATGGCTCAGTAGGCTGTGACCCTTGCCTCTAGAGAGAGAAGGACTACGTGGAGGGTCACAGTGAGCCTCTGAGGCTAGCATAATCTGCCAGGAAGCACGGGACCCACTGACACAAGGTCAGAGCTTTGTCACAGTGGTTAAAAAAACAAACCAAAAAACCACCAGACATGCCTACTGAAAGGCAGTGAAGGATGCAGGAGGTCTAAAAAAATGCAGTTATTTTATGTTTTGTATTTTCTAACTACACAAAGTTGGTCCATAGGTTAATACCCAAATTCTTGCATATAATTTTCAAGTCAAATGGAAAATGACCACCCTTACCAGGGGATCAGAGGCTCTGATATCTGCTAGACTTCTGGGCTCAAGTCTACTTTTCCTATTGATCTAGCTGTTTTAATGCCTAATAGAGAGGAAAATATGACAGTGGATACTGCAAGTGAGAAATATTTTTTTCAATTAGGGATGACCTCATAACTCATGGGTGGCAGTGTGAAGTGGAACCAGGAATGAGTTCTAGAAGGACATCCTAGCTAGTGGGGCGGGGGGGAGGGGGAGAAGAGAGGGATTCTGATTGCATTCTACCTACATGAGAATTTCTAGGAATAAAGTACTTTTGTCTTTCTTTATAGTTAATTTTCTGACTAGAAATGGTGTGTATGTGGAGTTAATCCAGCTGAATGCTATTGGCATCTGTAGATATTTTAAAAGTAATTAGCATGAGATGAATAATTTAATTTTAATGCTAATGGCACCCACATCAGAGTAGTAACAATGTTTCCAGAGGAGCTACTCAGAACAGACTACTACTCAACAAGAGGAAAATGTAGCAAAATCTGGCCCTGAGTTAGTAATTGCATTTTGTCTTTGTAGTTTACATATGTAAGCAGAGTCAGGATGAGCTCCACCCTGACATCTGGTGGTGAGGTGTGGCCAGTTGCGGAAAAACTTCAGGGGCTGATCTCATTTGCATAGGCACACCCACCCCGCCTAGAATGAGGCCATAGCTGCCCAAATGGTCACTCTGGCTGCTGTGGGATCCCCAGTGTCTCTGTTATTGGGGCAGGAAGAATAAATTGTTATTACCCTGATTATGGGAATCAAGGACAGTGGAACTGTACTTGGCCTTTTGTTATGATGGAGGGACTCGCCATCAACTAAGTAGTACTCGCTAGGCAAGGGACATGGGTTCCAAAACTCTGTGAATTGAGAGAGGCTGGAGACAGGTATTAGTGCCTGGTGGTGTGGGCCCCTTTGTGAGGGCCTGAAATATCAATTGCACCTTTGTCTCTCTCCACTGTGGAACATCAGAGCTACTTTTTGGTCTATTAGGAGTCTAGCTACAGGTGCTGAGCTGAATTCACTTTGGCCTTATGGTGCACCAGCACTGAGGCTCCCACTACTACAAGCTGAAATCACTAAAGAGCTGAAATCACTGAGCGCTGTGTTAAGTAGTGGGGAGCCTGAAGATCTATTGTGGAACGGAGCAGTTTGCCGGATGGCTGGAGTGGCTTGTGGACCGGCTGGTGGAGCAGTTCATGGGATGGCGGGAGCCGCTTGTGGGACGTGAAGCGGACCGCTGGTGGAGCGGAGCAGAGTGAAGTCCTATGGAGCTGCGGGTCAGTCAGCTTCAGATCATGTAAGGTGCCCCTTAACTCTTCCCCCCCCCCCCACACACACACATTTTCACCCAGACTGGGGAGTAACACTCTGCAGATGAACTTTTGAACTCTGGGGCTGGACTTTTGGGTTGTTGGACTTTTTGGACTTTGTGTGATTTTTGGATTGCTTGATTCAAGAGATGTTTGGGTTGTGGGACTCAAGAACCCGAGGGAAAGGACGTGGCCCAATTTCCTGGGGTGGGTCTTTGCTCATGGTTTGGTTGATGAACTCTAGTTGTGATGTTTTCCCAATTTAATGCTGATGTCATTTACCTCATGTTATTAAAGCTTCTCTGCTACACCGAGACTCTATGCTTGTGAGAGGGGAAGTATCGCCTCTTTGAGGCGCCCAGGGGGGTGTGTAAGATTTTCCCAGGTCACTGGGTGGGGGCTTGAGCCAGTTTTGCATTTGCTTTGATGAGAGGGAACCCCTGTGTACTGAACCTGGCCCTTGCTGCTATCATGTCGGCCTGGCAGAAGGGTTACACGTACATTCAGTAGGTACGTAAGTATGGTCAAATCCTGCTGCAAGACACGTGCATATACCTATTGGTCAGAATTTGGTTCTGAGTACATCCATAGTTACTATTGTTGCTCCACTTAACTTATTAAATTATATTTACATTGTCCTGATGAAGCCAATGGGACTCTTGCTTGAATAACATCTGAACAGGGACTGTGAGATTTTTACTTAAAGAATTGCTTATAGCTTCTGAAATATGGTCACATGTCTTTTAAATGGGTCACCTAACAATATAATTTTTGTGTTGATAGTAATTTTAATAAACCAGAACCTTTAGCTATTCAATAGTATTTTCCCTTCTCAGGGCTGCTTTGTATTTAAGATCACTGTATGATCTTCCAGAAGCTTACTGCAACATTGCTCTTACGTTGAATTGCATGGTAAATACCTTGAAACTATCCACGTACAGTAAGCCATTCAGTAAACTTAACCTTGATGACAGTTCTTCTCCCCATGGGTGATATGAGTAGATATTTATTACTATTATTTGTATTAATACTAAGTATAGTCATTTGGCTTGCATAATGTTCAAAATTTTTTCTTCATAAAAGCAAAGTCAGAGAGGGCCTGATTCAGACTTGAACTCACTTGTAGGGAATTCCATTGTGGAAGGGGAACCTGCAGCTACCATGAAACCAGCTCCTCTGCCAGTTGCCCCTTCTCCACTTTGACAAAGGGAGCATTCTGTTGGTGGGACAGAGCTCTACCCTATTATGCCAGTCTCTCACTGGAATAAGGTCCCTTAGGGATCACGTGCACTACTCCCTCTACTCTCTCGAAGGTCAGGACCAGGATAGTACAGAATTGGGGAGTTATCATCACCACTACTGATCGTGCAAGCAGGGGCTGTGTTGAGAAGAGTTTGGGTACAAGGGAGATTGAGCCCATAGCTCTTATTATTTAATAAATTTTCATTCTAGTCTGAGAGGTACTGTGTACTCTCCAACAAGCACAGAGGTAATTTCTGTGTTCCACATAGTACACGGAATTAACCTCTCAAACACATGTTAGTGAAACCTTTTAGTAAAACCATTTTTCATAACAAACCACCTCATTTTAGTCATTATCACTGAAACATAACTTTTTTTCCAAAACCCTTGTCTTACATTCCCTCCTGGCGATGATGGAGGGAAGAGTAAGGCCTCCTCTTCAACTCCCATTGCTATGGGGCAAACAGGAAGGATATCACTTCATTTTAGGGCAGGGGTAGTCTATAGGCAGATCACGAGCCAAATCTGAACCACCAGACACTTTTGAGTGGATCCCAAAATCTTATTTACTTATTATCATTATTGTTTTTTAAATTGTTTTTTCTTGAGTCTGGACTATACGTTAACCAAGGAGTTTGGACCTTGACAAAAAATAAACTACTCCTGCTTTTAGAGGCTATGGGGCAGGGTTCCCTTATGGTTATTTTTAATCCCATTAGTGAGGGAGTGGGGTGGGGGTGGGGAAGTAAGAGAAAGTACAAGTCTCCTGTTCACTCTGTAACTTTTAAAAGGCTTTATCATAACCAATACTCTGTGTACCATCTTCCTTCTGCCCCAATATAGTAGAAGAAGCCATTGCAGCACTTTATTTCTACCAGGCAGGTATCTAGTGAGGCACTGAAGAGTAGAACCTGTCTATGGAGAAGGAAAACTACACTGTGAATGGAAGCTTCCTTTATGATGAATATACAAACACCTCTGAATTTCACTATAGAAACATGGAACTTTGTTTATATGCTCACTAGGATAGCCTCATGAGATATAATGCTTTCATGAAAGCCTTAGAGGAGAGCAGTCATATGATCACAAATGATGTTCCTTAAGATAAGGGATCTAAAGCTTCTCAAAATCCGGTAGTATTGTTGCCATAGATGGCTGAAGAAGACAGGAAAAGAGTGAGAAACTGTGTGACTCTTTCTTGGGGGTGGGAGGGTGTGACAGCACATGGTCCCTTTTTACAGCTCTATGCTTTCAGAGGCCCAGACTTCAAGAGCGGGGATCAGTGGAGCAGGGCCGGCTCTAGTCACCAGCAAACCAAGCACATGCTTGGGCCGGCACTTTTCAAGGGGAGGCACTCCGGCCTTTCTCTCTTTTTTTTTTTTTTTTTTTTTTTTTTTTTTTGTATTGCCACAATTTTCAAACAAGGAACCTAAAGACACTTCATATATATGGCCTTGTTATCTGACGTGCTATGCATCCACACAACCCATTGAAGTCACCACTGAAAACTAGGCCACTTTTTGGGGACATAAATATAGATTTAACTGCTTAGTTTTAGGATCCCTGGTTTGGAAATGTGCCCAGTAGCTTTTCCAAATGTTCAAGACTGTAACCCCCAAAGCCTTGCCTTCCACAGTCAGTTTTGACTAAAAAACCTTTAAATGAAAATAGTGGTTCAAGTAAAGGGCACGTTTGCATTTGGATTAAAGTGGATGTAAATAGGTTAACGAGAAGTTATGAGCAATTAACCTATGGTGAATCAGTGTCTCTGCTCTGAGACTTAGCCTGTTGGTGTGGGCTAGTGATAATACCAGCTACTCTTCTTTTAAGCACACAGCAAGGATTGCCAGTAAGTGTGCTTCCCTGTATGCAGGGCTCTTGCTAACATTGCATAGGCGATGGACCTTGTGCTATCTCTCCCTAGACCCAAATGCTGTTCCGGCTATACAACCCACCACTAAGCCCTTAGGATGTACTGATAGAATCATAGAATATCAGGGTTGGAAGGGACCTCAGGAGGTCATCTAGTCCAACCCCCTGCTCAAAGCAGGACCAATCCCCAACTAAATCATCCCAGCCAGGGCTTTGTCAAGCCTGACCTTAAAAATATCTGAGGAAGGAGATTCTACCACCTCCCTAGGTAACGCATTCCAGTGTTTCACCACCCTCCTAGTGAAAAAGTTTTTCCTAATATCCAACCTAAACCTCCCCCACTACAACTTGAGACCATTACTCCTTGTCCTGTCATCTTCTACCACTGAGAATAGTCTAGAACCATCCTCTTTGGAACCCCCTTTCAGGTAGTTGAAAGCAGCTATCAAATCCCCCCTCATTCTTCTCCTCTGCAGACTAAACAATCCCAGTTCCCTCAGCCTCTCCTCATAAGTCGTGTGTTCCAGACCCCTAATCATTTTTTTTGCCCTTCGCTGGACTCTCTCTCCAATTTTTCCACATCCTTCTTGTAGTGTGGGGCCCAAAACTGGACACAGTACTCCAGATGAGGCCTCACCAATGTCGAATAGAGGGGAACGATCATGTCCCTCGATCTGCTGGCTATGCCCCTACTTATACATCCCAAAATGCCATTGGCCTTCTTGGCAACAAGGGCACACTGTTGACTCATATCCAGCTTCTCGTATACTGTCATCCCTAGGTCCTTTTCCGCAGAACTGCTGCCTAACCATTCGGTCCCTAGTCTGTAGCGGTGCATCGGATTCTTCCGTCCTAAGTGCAGGACCCTGCACTTATCCTTGTTGAACCTCATCAGATTTCTTTTGGCCCAATCCTCCAATTTGTCTAGGTCCCTCTGTATCCTATCCCTACCTGCCACCGTATCTACCACTCCTCCTAGTTTAGTATCATCCGCAAATTTGCTGAGTGCAATCCACACCATCCTCCAGATCATTTATGAAGCTATTGAACAATAATGTTGCATGTCAAATAAATTAGGAAGGAATATAGCTATAAAGAATATATATGGAACATGCAGTATATGTCTGGTCTCCAAAGGGTTAAGATTATTTTAGTAAATATGTAGTTCATCAACTGACCACTAACTGTGGGGCTTGCTTCACCTACTGCTGAATTCAGAGATCTGTAGATTAATTTTAACTCTGATGACAATTGGCTGTAATGTTTCTTGTTGTCACTGCAGCCATGGAGGTCAAGCCTAATGATATGCCAAGTGCTCTTTGACAGTTTGCATACAGACACAGTTTACTCAGGGTTCAGCACTGCCATTCTCAGAAGATGAGGAGCTATTGAACTGTCAGCCTGGGTCTGAACTGCTGACAGCTGATGCATTTTAGATCATCTGCCTTTATGACTGACTTAATAAACCTAACTGGGAGGAAGCAGATTTTCCCCCCTTCAATATTACTTTTCTTTTTCTTTCTTTCTTTTAAAGGCGGTGAAAACATGTAGCCTTATTTTTAAACATTGTCCCTAACCTTTCATTTCATTTTGAAATCTATATGCATAAAATGATAGCGGGTGTATGATTTTAAAAAGCATAGATATTTTTTCCTATGGAAAGATTGATGGCAGAGAAATGGATTTTTATCCTTTCCACAGCTCTATGGCAATTTAGCATCAGGCTCTCCTATCAGTCATTCATGCTCCTTGTTCTCTTCATTTAGATAGTACAAGGATAGGTAATGCTAGGAATAATATCCATAGGTGTAAAAATTATGGGTAAAATATTTATGGCTTCTGAATATCCCATAATCAACAACTGGCCACTAGAAAATGACTGACATTTGTTCTTCTAAAGGATTGTACGTTGTCGTTACGCTTTCGAGTTCAGAACCAATTGCTCTACTAGGAAAGAGCCCAATCGCCTGGTATGGGCATAGAGATGTTCCAGCACTGTACATTAACATTTGAAAGGCCTCATTGGGATTAAGTGATAAATCCTACCATATCTCCTTTAACAAATGTTCAGTGGCAGATCAGTTGTAACCCCACTGCATGGGGGGATGGATTTCTGGAAGGTCATGTGGGTGGTAGAACCCAACTATTGGGGGGGGGGGGCAGGGTTCCTTGCATGCTGTTGCTCAAGAAGAATGGCATGGAGAAAGGGGACTTACCACTATGTCTGTGTATCTTACTTACTATGGAGAGGGAGGCCATAGAAGTATCTGAGCACCTCATGAACTTTAATGTATTTATCCTCACAACAGCTGTGGGAGATAGGGAAGCATTTCTCGTTTTACAGACGGAGAGCTGAGGTACGGAGCGGTTAAGGCCCAGATCCTCAAAGGTATTTAGGCTTCTAACTTCCATTGATTTCTAGGTCACACAAGAAGTTTGTAGTGGAATAGGGACTGATCAACAGCTCCCCCTCCCTCCCGTGCTTTCTGTATGCTGTGGAACAGCTGTTCAGCAGCATGCAGGAGGCACTGGGAGGGAGGGGGAAGAGTGGGGATGAGGTATGCTTGGGGGAGGGGACAAGAAGAGGTGGGGTGTTGAGGGCCGGGGTGGAATGGGGGCAGGGCCTTGGGCTGAGCAAGGGTTGAGCACCCTCAGGGAAAATTATAAGCCAGTTTCGGAGGTCTGCAAAATTTTTAAAACCAAAATGGGGGTCCTCAGGTTGCTAAAGTTGAGAACCACTGTGCTAGGCTTCACCAGCCCTGCTGTCACTCTGCAGGTTAGCAATAGGCACACTTCAGTGTCCAAGTCTCTCCCTGGAGTGTGCCGCTTGTGTTCAGTGGACCAGTTGCTGCATTCACTGATCCGCAGCTTCCAAGAAACAGTACACTCAAGCTTACCAGTTTTACCTCAGATCACCTCTCTGCTTAACTCACAGCACCTAGATTTGTTTATTATGAAATCAAGTGTAAGTTTGTTTAACAAAGCACAGAGATTCAAGTGGTAGCAAGTAGAAGTATAAGAAACAAATGGTTACATAACATGCAAGCTAGAGCCTAGACTTAACTAACAAGGTACTCTCATGTCTAATAAAATCCCCGCAGTGCTTTACAGCCACGCAGGCTGTGACCCTTCTTTCATAAGACAATGGATGCTATTGCTTTGCCTCCTAGGCAAAAGATTGTGTTGCTTTACATTTCAAGATATAACAGACAAATCCTTTGTCTTTATTCATAACAAGGATACCTCCTTCCTGTTTGTTTCTGCCTGTAGATTTTGCAATATCTCAATTTGTACCTGGCTCAATATGCAGATAGGCATACAATACACAAATGGTCAGACAAAAGTATCAATTACCTCCTGCTTAAAAGGAACATCTCCGAAGTATGTTACCTCTTGATGACCTGTCTTAACCCTAAGACCTTATATGCATAATTTTCAGTATAAATACATATTACCTGTATGTACATTTCATGATTATGATTACTAGTGGGCTAATGGCTCTCCATAGAGATCTCAAATGCCATCCTTTTGGTGAACTATTATGCACATATCAGACCAGGGGATCCCTGTGCCCTCCACCAGCTGGCATCAAGGGGTCCCTGGGTCACAGGGAGAAACCCATAACACCACAGCTAGTCTTAGACTCTACAGGGAGCAAGGTGGCTCCTGCAGCATGGGGAAAGCTCAAGAAATAGGAGACAGTGAGGAAAGCTCTCTAGGCAGGGAGGCCTGGGAGAGACTGGAAAGGCCTGCAGAGAAGGACCAACTCCAGGCAGAGGATACTGGGAAGCAGACCTACCCTTAGGGAGGAGTGGCTGTGCCAAGCTGAAACTGGGGTAAAGACTTTATGAATTTATAAAGAATGTATGTTCTATTTTCAAAGACTTATTTTGGACTACTGAGAGAGACTGAACTAGGGTTGGGCCTGGAGTGCCAGTGTGTGCCCAAGAACTAGCTGTGTGGGTTGTTTGAACTACCTTTGAACTGAGTGAGTTCTTAAAGGGCCTGAAGAGGGGGGGAAAACAGAGGCAGGGTGCTCTAGGGTGACTCCTGGCCATGAGGGGACACACAGGAGGTGGCTGCCTGTGTTACAGGATAACTTGATCAAAGTCTGTAAGTACCTTCATGAAGACCAAAAATTTCAAAATGGGCTTTTCAATCCTGCTGACAAAGTTATAACAATGACTGGAAACCAGGCAAAACTTTTTGGTAATATGGGTAATTAAGCATTGGAACAACTTACCAAGTGTTGTGGTTGGTTTTTCCATCACTAGTATATTTTAAAATCAAGATTAAATGTCTTTCCAAAAATATATGCTCTGTTTCAAACAGGAATTAATTCAGGGAAGTTATATGGCTGTTTTATACAGGAGGTCAGTCTAGATGGTGGCAAAAGTCCCTTGTGGCTTTATAATTTATGAATCATTTTCTTTTCATTTCTTCTCTGCTATGCCCGTGGAGAGGCGCTGTTATTGCTCTGTGCCATCATGAGAAAGTATCTTCTTCCCTTTTCCCCTCCAGCATTCCTCAAGAGCCAGGGATCAATTTCTGTTTGATCCATAAAATCTCACATACAAGATGTAAAGTAGCACTGAGCTACATGTGGCTGTGTTTAGGAAGCAAACTTCTTATTTAAAAAACCCAGAAAATACTATTCATATTAAATATGCATGAGGTCAAAACAGATTTCTCTTCTCATATGCTGTTTTGAAAATGTATTTAATATTAAAATAAATCTTAAGTGCCTGAAAACTGGGTCACTGGTACAACAAAGCAATTCAACCATCACAATGGTGTTAGATATCCAACTCCCCTCTGCAGGCCCTTTATTGCCCATAAAAATGACAGAAGAAAATAACAGCATTTATGCAGAGTATTCTTTCTTCATTGTCAGCGCAGCAGGGATGGCAGTACTGCTAGTGATGACTGACGTTTTCTCTCACCTCTCTGTCCTCTGCTCATGAAAATGCTTAGCTGCTTCTGAGGAGCACAACTGCTGGACAAAACACAGCGTCCAAGGCTGTGCCTTTGGGAGGTCTAAAGTAGGGAACTGGCCAATCAAGAGACAGGTTGAACAATGTCAGATCAGATATGCCAATCACTATAAGAAAGGTGATGACCCAAAGAGATGATAGTGCCAACTCAATGCTTAGTTCAATCTATATAGCACAGTTCTCTAGTGGCTGCTGTTATTGCTTTCTTGGTATATTATAAGTCGGGGAGGGGGGTGGGAATTGCAAAACACTGCAGAAAGCAATATTGTTTTATAGAATTAACACCCAAAAGTCTAGATTTAAAGCGATTTTAAACAATAAAGAACCTCGATGGTTTTGGACAGGTGTAAAAACTTTCAATGTTGCTTTAAATCTCCACATTAGAGGAAGGAAAGTTGAAATGTGGTAGCAACAAAGCCTTCCAGATTTTGATACAGATACTTTCACATGCATTGAAAAGATACTTGGATATCTCTTACAACCTTAAAACGTATTATTGAGGGGGGGAAAGACAAAGTGTTTTTCTCCATAGGCTGTGCTGCATAATCAAAAAAGCAAATGCCATTTGGATTACATAGTGCAAGAGTGTTGTCAGGGGATATTTGTGTATTTCTTCCAATACTCTTCTCATATTAATTTTGAAAATAGATGCTATTTTTAGATGCTCTGATTCCTCTTAGCCCTTTGTGTGGTTGTGTTAATATATATATTTAATCCTGTCAAATCTTTATTTTCTTCCTGCCAAAAAAAAGTAACCATTCCCATCTTTATCATGTTTATTATAGTGCATGGCTGGCATGGAAGTGCTCACAGCTGCACACAGTTACCAAAATATTACCTGATGGTCTGTGGGTTACGTAACCTGCCAATTACTTCTAAAAATCTGGAGCTAGGTGCTTGAAAGTTGGAACCCAGAACATTTAAATGAACATGACAAGCTGGAGCTGGGCTTAGTTGTGATGTCTGATCAGTATTCATCATCCCTGCTGTTGTGGGAAGAAGGAAAAACAGGATCATGAGCAGAGGAGATATGAAAGGAAGGAAATGATTTTAATTGTGAAGCAGGTTCTCTCTTACGGAATGTATACCCACCCACCCTACCTGGCATACATCATTGCCTGCCGCTATGGATTTATATGCAGTACATGAGCTGGTTAGATCTGCTGCACATGTGCTAGGTGGCTTGTGTTTTCTAGCTGGATGGGAACAGACAGATGCTTCCTTCCACCTCCTTCCCCCGAAAGGGGGGATGTTTTCACAATATACACACATTCATAGGTCTTGAAAAGAGCAGTCGCCTGATACCGTTGAGTGAGATAGTACTAGTGGTGGGTATCCTTCAAAATAATTCATGGCCTTGAGTTGGTAAGGCAGGGACAGGAAATCTCAAAAGAGAAAATAATTTTTCATGATACTTCTGCTTCTGGCTAAAAATAGCATGACACTCCAATGACAAAGGAATGTCTGTAGATTTGTAACAGTCAAATGGAATTCTTGCCCAGATAATAGAGGTCCCACTCCTGCAGAAGGGACTTCAGCATGGTTACAAGCAGTTGTGTATTAGATAGGACACCCAAGGCAGAGCTCAAAGATTAAAATTGAGAGGAGCTCATATCCACAAGTCAGGGGAGGCGGGGGGGAAATAGACCCTAGTTGCAGAGTTTGGATCTGCCTCTGAAATTACCCATCATTTTAAGATTGTATTTTGTCTCATTATGTTAGAGTAGCAGCTCTCAAACTGAGGTCCGGGGACCCCCAGGGGGTCTGTGAGTCATGTCTGGGTCCACCAGCCCAACTGATCAACTCCTCCTCCTCCCTCCAGCATCTCCTGCATGCTGCTGAACAGCTGTTCCATGGTGTGCAGGAGACACTGGGAGGGAGGAGGAGAGTGGAAAGAAGTGGGGAAGAGGAGGGGCAGGGGTTGAGTGGGGGCAGAAAGAAATAGGGTGGGGGTGGGGCCTTGGGGAAAAGGGGTGAAGTTGGGGTGGGTTTGGGGCTAAGTGGGCATTGAGCACCCCCAGGACAAATTAGAAGATGGCTTGGGGATCTGCAAAAATTTTGAAATAAAAAAGGGGGTTCACAGGTTACTAAAATTTGAGAAATGCTGTCACGAAGCTGAGATCCAGATCCATTACTTCCCCAAAGTTTGTGGAGGGAGGTGGCTTACTTAGAACCATAATTTTGTTTTGAACCCATCTGTAGAAATAAAGGAAAAGGTCACTCTCAAAAAGGCTTTTTGAAATTATTTTTGTTCCTCACTGAAACCCCCCTAAAATCCCATTAAAACCAGTGGTCAAGAGAACTGTCAGGGAGTCAGAGTTAGGGGAATGAAAATTTCTGAAACTGAAAACCTGGATATTCACCCAACTCTTCCTCTCTACTTATTAAGACAAATAAGGTAAATGGACCTCTACTCCCTTGCTATCCTGGGAATTTATTTTTTGTTTACCGGTTTCTATCTTGGTATGTAGACATCATGGCAGGCATTCAGGGGTCTATCAAGAATCTTTGTATCTTGTGGCCTCCCTTGAAAAACTCAAGACACAGTTGATGAGCGCAGTGCACTGCACATTGATTATTGATAATGCTATGCTAACCTCATGCAAATCTGATGAGACCTTTTCACCTGTGATAGTTCTCATTAGAAATCTCACTGATTTCTCCCCCCCCCCCTTGACTTGTGGCTGCGTGCAGTGATTTCCATAAACAGGATGACAGCTAAAAATCCATCCAAAAATACTTTTAAAATCTTTGAACTGGCTACATGACACTAAATTTTTCAGACCTGAAGAAGAGCTCTGTGAAAGCTTCTGTCTCACTAACAGAAGTTAGTCCAAGAAAAGTATTACTTCACCCACCTTAGTCCTTTATTTTGAATAAGTTTGAAACTGTGGGAAATAAATAGCAGGAAGGAGGGCCTCCAAGGGAGTTGTGGGTTAGATGATTGAAGATACAATCTTTTTGTGAAATCTTATCAGAGGAGGAGGGTTTTAAATTTGATTTGATTAAGGCGTGTGTAATAAAAAGACAAGGGAACTCCTGGAAAATCAGGCTGGTGCCAAGTCTGTTTAGACTTTTAGGATCTTGTCTAGAAAGCTGGCAGCCATCCATACACATTTTCTCAGCCAGCTTGTTCCTAAAGTATTGGGTCTGCATATCAAACCATATCTGCTTTTTTAGATTTGGTGGACAAAGGTGGATAGCATCCTTTCAGGGGCTGAGGTGGGGAAGGGAAGAGGGGCCGGGAGAGACATTCTGTGCAAGGAGACAGTGGAGTGTCCCTTAAAACAGGTGAAAGAAGCTATCCTGGCAGAAACAACCTCCTGAAAAAAGCAGCATTCCTGCAAACAATCAGTATCCTGCCGACCTGGAAGAAGGGATCAGCACAAGATACATAATTTCTAATGCTTATCCTTTGCCTTCAGACTATTTGAAAAAGATACAGAGGCAAGTTGGCTAAAAAAGGTAAATTAGACAATAGTGACTTGGGGTCCAATTCTATCTACTCATTGATGATAGCATGCATAGGTGGTTGCAGAACTGGCCTCATGAGTAGGGTTCTAGGGCCTGATTTTAATCTCATAGCAGTGAAAGTCAGGAGCAATTCCATTGAATCCAATGGAGGAACACCAGTATAAAACTGATGTCACAAGATCAGAATCAGAACCTCTTGCTCTGTTCTGATTTTCATGTTTGTTGTCAAACAATGCTACTTGTAAGACGCATGAGAAGTCCCATATCTGGTTGACAGAGGAAAATGGAAACTGGGCATTAATCAGTTTAGGTAGTTGCTTTCATTTTGATTCTGTATTCAAGTACTTCAGGTTTTTATATCCATTCTTCAGTTTAAAAATATGCACAAATTTTTAACTCTGCTTAGGTAAATATGAAATGTGCATTTCTCAGAAATTATATTTGTACTTCTTAAAATACAGTCCTGTTACTTTTTTCCTTGGCAAAGCTCTGCTTGAGTTCCTGATGGTATTTTAATATCCTTTCTGATCTAACACATTTTGCTCAGGTTTCCTTTTAGCTTGTGAAATGCACTCATGCCAGAGCAAGGCAGAGAATATTTCAGCAAATTAGAAAATGCAGTTTGAATCCCTGTCTGCACCTCTTCAGTGTTTATGTCTGAAATACATTTGTATGAGAAATTTTATTCACATGACTATTCATGAAAACAACATTTCTGGCCCACAGTCAAAACGCATTGTCCAAATGAATGGAATAAGCAGCCATCTTAGAATATTCTTTGTGGGTGTTGTAAAGGAGAAGGGTAAGTGACAATGCAGAGAGGGAAAGAGTGGAGACAGAAGTAAAGAAAAGGAGTGGAAGAAAGAGGAAGCTAAGTGGAGCAGTAGATGGTGAGATGAGCAGGAAGGCCCTCTCCTCACTTGCCAGGGGGAGGGAGCACGGCTAGCTTGACAGAAGGTGCATAGAATCTCTCAAACTTGCAAACTCAGTGAAATGCAGGTGAGCCTGTTAAAAATTGCATGTGCAGAGTTGCACACAGGAAGCCATCTGCAGTGCATAACAAGTTTTATTGGTCCTGCAAGCCTAAGAACAATGCTACATATTCTTGTGTGCCAACTATTGGCATTTTAGCTGTTGACTGTTTACATATATACAGACATGACTTTCTTGTAGATCACTTGTGTTTAAAAGCTAAGGCTGCAGCGAGGACAGGGCACGTGCCTCAGCTCTGTGGGTTCGTCAGCAGGTTCACAACAGGGATAAGTTGGAGGCCCTGATTTATCTTGATTGTGATGTGGGAAGATGCTCCTCCTTGTCAGTAGGGGATATGGCTTTCACCTCTGAGGGAGTAGAGTTTACTCCCAAAGAAGCAGCAGCAAAAGGGAAAGCGGTTGCCAGGGGTAACTCTGTATGCATAGTAGCTGCACTTCTTCCTTACAGACGTCTGGGACAGTTTTTCCAGCAGCATACTGATGGAGGAGGAGGAAGAATTTTGCAGGAGGAGAGAGCAGCATCTTCAGGGGAATCTCTAGGGGGAGAGAGCATTAAGAGGAGAAGAGAGGTTACATCTGTCCTCTCCAGAATTTGTCGTCCTCCTGCCCAAATCTTCCTGCTTTCCAGTGGATGTTGCAGCCCCAGTCCCAAGGAACCTCTTCCTGCTTGATCCTTATGTTGATGTCTCTTGCTGATCCCCCTTTGTGTTACCATTCTACTCCTATTTTTCCCCTCAGAAGTGGAGCGAGTCAAGTGGAATGTGTTCTGTGTCACTTTCTGAGCTCACCATTTTCAGAGGAAGCAATGTGTATGTCTACACAGAGGCATTAAATACTCAAATTAGTATTTAGATAGCTGTAGTTTAGTTTGGAATTATTTTTAGCAAACTACTCTTGAACACACATGGCTTTTAAAGTGAGGGAAACTTTTTTTAAACTTAAAGATAGCCAGATGTCATGGATGACAAGGAGGGTGAGCAATGTTTTTGTTGAATTTTTTGTTCTTAATGCAGGTGGACTTTTTCCTTGAAACACCTGAGTCCAACTGTTTATAGAGCTGTTTACAAAGAGGATTAAAAACTGAATGCTGGATCTTTTATTTATGTTGCTCCAGTTGATCTGCTGGCATACCTCACATTTCAAGGATCTGTAAAGTGGAGCTTCTAGATATGGATGGAAGGAAATTCTACTCCCTAAAGTCCTCTCATGTATCCACATTAAGTTGGAGGATTCTAGTTTCTCATTGGAATCCTTTCCCACTTTGTCCGCTGGTGTGTTCTTATTCTTTATGAAGGCCAAGTGCAGTTCATTGACAGCAGTGGTCTGCACACAGTCAATGACAAACAAACAATCATTTAAACACAACTTACATAAATTTGACAGTATCTGCAGTAGCAGCAGCCTCCTCTCTGCTCTCCTCACACATATAGGGTGCAAGTCACACCAGCAGCATCATATCAGCCCTGTCTTGGTGGCCTGCTCTTCCCAGTTACAATGTGCAAAGTAGGCTAATCATTGTGGTTAGCCAGTAGCAGAAGAGCTAGCTTGTGATGATAACTCTTGCTGGTGGTGCCCTGTGAGGAACATGCCTTGGTGTCTATTGAAGACTTAAATGTATGTGGGGGTTTTAGGGTAGGGTCCCTTTCTTTCATCACTGCTACTGCCTATTTATTGCAGATGCTGATTATTAAAGACAATTGCATATAAACCAAAGCTTGATTAACATTAAGCTGAAATATTGGACCATTGGCCACCATGATAAACCAACTGTGGGGAACTTTCCCACCTACGAGCACATGTACTTGCACACAGCAATTACTAACTTGCGACAGTAATTGTGGGGAAAGACAGTAGGTGACAACCAGTCAATTCTATAAATGCATTTACAACATTAAAATCTGGAATGGGGACACAGTGCTTAACAAAGTATTATAGGGACTGTTTCCCAAAGTCTGAGATCTAACAGTGTGAGACAAAAGTATTTGACCACACCCTTCATAGCTAGCACCCTGCAAAACTCTTTGATTGCCTGGTACAGAGGCAATCAAATAAAGTAAACAAGAACCTGGCTACATACTTTGCAGTGGGGACTGCACATACATGTGCCACACAATTACTTCAAGTTAATATGTTAAGAGAAAATTGAATTTAAAATAGGAGCCTTGCCAATAATGTTCCATCACTAGAAAAATAGTGTACTGAAGTCTCAGGCAACACTTTATTCAAGTACCCTCCCCCCAAAAAAGTTGTAAATACTTTAATCCTCACAGTCTAGCTACTCCTAATTTTACTAGCTGTGCCCACCCTTCTCTGGGGAGAAATGTGCCTTTCCTGTTTTTATTAGTTTTTCATCCAATCAAAGAACAGCAGCAATAACATGTGACTAAGCTGATTGGCCTCATGGCAGTCATAACAAATGACTAATCTACACAGCGAGCACAACTCAAGAGCAATCCACAGTCTTAAATTTTTGCATCTGACAAGGGGAATTCTTGATGGATAAAGAGGAACTGATCACCAAATTAAAAATTGATAATTTAAGTACAAGTGATCATGATTGGATCACAATTTGTAATGTGCAAACAGAGTAAAGTCCAAGACGGTGGTATAGATATACTTGGTCCTTTAATAGGGCCCATTTCACAAAACTGAAAACAATTATGAACCATATCAGGTGGGAGGAAGGATTTAATAAAAAATGTGAATGATAATTGGGAATTGTTCAAAAACACCTTACTACAATTGAGGAAGAAGGCAGTATTGGTTTAAAAAAATGACCCAATTCAGAGGGGAAGTGAAGGCAGCTATAAAAGAATGAAAGGGGACGGTGATAGTACTAAACATAAATTAGAAGCTAAGAATTGTAGAACATTGATAAGGGGAGCATAGGGACAAAAGGAGAAATCTATGACCATCAGAGTTAAGGACAATAAGGAGTTTTTAAAGTATATTAGGACCAGACATAATCCTAACAATTGTATTGGTCCATTATTAGCTGTAAATTGCAGAGTCATCAATAATGCAGAAAAGGTAAAAGTGTTAAATATTTCTGTTCTGTATTTTAGATGGTATAGTCATATCCTGTAATAACTCTTTCCATTCAGCTAATATCTCAGGAAAATGTTAAACAGCTGCTGAAGTTAGAAATTTTTAAATCAGCAGGTCCTGATAACTTGCAACCAAGAGTTTTAAAAGAGCTGTATGAGCAGATCACTGGATCTTAATGCTGATTTTTCAATAGGTCTTGGAACACTGGGGAAGTTTCAGAAGACTGGAAGAAAGCTGCTATTGTGTCAATATTCAAAAAGGTAAATCCCATTTACCCTAGGTAATTATAGGCCTGTCAGTCTGATCCCAATCAGGATAATAGAGCGACTTATCCAGGACTCAATTAACAAAGAAAGAATTAAAGAAGAGTAATGTAGCTAATGCCAATCAACATGGGTTTATGGAAAATAGATCCAGTCAAACTAACTTGATATTTTTTATGAGATCATAAGTTTGGTTGATAAATGTACTAGTGTTGGTATAATATACTTACACTTCTGTAAGGTATTAGATATGGTATGGTGTGACACTCTGATTAAACAAAGATATAAAATTAACATGACATATATTAAATGGATTAAAAGCTGGCTAACCAATATATCTCAAAATATAACTGTAAACAGGGAATCATTGAATGGATGTGTTTCTAGTGGGGTCCTGCAGGAATCAGTATTTGGCCCTATGGTATTTAACATTTAATGATCTGGAAGAAAACATAATATCAGTGATTCTGAAAAAGATTTGGGGGGGGGGGGTCACGATGATTAATCAGAGGAACATGATCTCCCAGAACAATGCTGTGGCAAAAAGGGCTAATACAATCCTTAGATGCATATAGGGGAATCTTGAGTTGGAGTAGAGAGGTTATTTTACCTCTGTATTTGGCCCTGGTGTGATCACTGTGGGAATACTCCATCCAGTTCTGGTTCCTGCAGTTCAAGAAGGATGTTGATAAATTGGACAGGGTTCAGAGAGGAGCCATGAGAATGATTAAAGGATTATCAAACATGCCTTATAGTGATGATTCAAAGAGTTTCAGTCTGCTTAGTTTAAAAAAAGAGAAGGTTAGGAGGTGACTTGATTACAATCTGTAAGTACTTACATAGGGAACACTATTTAATAATGGGCTCTTCAATCTAGCTGAGGAAGGTGTAACATGATCCAATGGCTGGACATTGAAGCTAGACAAATTCAGACTGGCACTAAGGTATATAGTTTTAATGGTGAGCATAATTAACCACTGGAACAATTTACTAAGGGTCATGGTGGATTTTTATCATCACTGACAATTTTAAAATCAAAACTGGATGTTTTTCTAAAAGATCTGCTCTAAGAGTTACTTTGGGGGAAGTTCTCCTGTATAACACATAGGTCAGACTACATGATTGCAGTAATCCCCTCTGGCCTTGGAATCTATGAAGTAGTCAAAGAATTTCAAAGAGCAAACACAATAAAAATGTCTTTTCATGATTAGAGGAAAAGTGAAATCTTTCAAAAAAAAAATTTGCTATGCGTAGTTTTCCCAGCTCTAATCTACAGAGCTCTTTATCTGTAATGATCCTTATATTCCCTGGGCCAAATCCTGCAGTCCTTAATCAGTCAAAGCCTCTTGTAAATTCTACATAATAGCAGTGACTGGTTACCAATAAAATAGAAATTTTCCTTATATAAAAGGAAAGTGTTTTATTTTTAGAGTCCACTGAGAGCATTTATGCCTGATATCAGCATCAACTAATCAAGAGCTTTGAGTGATGCATGCAGGGAAATATTCTGAAGCTAGTACTAAATCTATCATTTTGGTGAAAATGCTTCTAGCTACAGAGGCTGTTAAAGGAAAATTATTAAAATCAAAACTCTGGAACAAGAACTGCAAGAGCTTTCCAAACTAAAGGTGGAACACAGGGGAATCAGAAAACAACTCTTATTCTGTAAACATTTTCTGGGCAGATTCTTTTCACCTGCATCTCCCCTCAATGTAGCGAATGGCTTTGTGACATTTGCTGTTGATAAACAGATGACAGGGCAAGCAGTGCTTAATTTGTGCCAGAGCTTGCCAAGGTTGAGCCCTGGCACCTCTAGGCTTGGCAATTCACAGCCTCAGCACCTCTGGACTTGATGTCCATTATGAACTGGAAAAAAAAATTGCTTGAGCCCCACCACCTCTTTTGATTACAAATTAAGCATTGAGAGCATGGTCTAAATTGTCACTAGAACTGATGTGACTATTACTGGTGTTGCTTAAGGTGACTGAAAGAGCAGTGAAAATACTGGGTTTCTTCCCTTGTTTGCTTCATTATGATGTATAAAAATGACCTGAACGCTGTCACTGATAAGTAAATATTTTGAAAATATCCAGGCTATGTTTTAACCTTAGAGCCACCAGGAACTTCAGGTCTTGCCTTCTATGATTTGCTGCAAGTCTCCTTTGGAGATCCGAGGTTTAGACTGGATTCCCTCTGTCATTAAATTAAGGGACAGGGATTTTGAATCTTTAACGAAGGAGATTTTCTTCCAAGTGCTTGTAGAGAAGAACTGAACTTCTAATATAGGAGCACATCCTGGCCCTACTCCCCCAGCGCATGCTCTCTCCCAGTCTCTTATCCACTGGAATAACTTTGAAGGAGAGAGAGAGAATTACATTTTAGAGGCCATTACTCTATCCTCTCTTCCTCCTGGGTGCTCTGGGAGAGCAATAGTAGGCATGGAATCACATTGGAATCACCAGCAAACCAGCTGTAGAGTAACACCACATACTTCAATGGAATTACATAGGTGTGCCTGAGATCAGAATCTGGTCTGACTAGTGTGTGCATGATTGACTTATTAGGTCTAGGATTTATAATTATTACATCTTTATAAGACAGTTCTTAGACTACCAAAACTAGATGTATTTCTGCAATATTTTGAAAACAAAAAATCCCCAAAATTAAGCATTAAAATGTGAAAAGTTAAATACTAGCCTAAGTCAACAAGATCAATCTGTCAGTAACAATGTCAACATGAGCAGAACATTCAAAAGAGAAATGGCTACACCTGGCTTCATAGCTTCCAGATCTTCCCTGACATTCAGTGACCTTTTAGCATAGAACAATCCTTCCACCAATAAGGAGGCAGATGGATTTTGCGTGCATGAAGTCTTGATTCATTCCGAGGAGATGAGAAAAGTACCAAGATCTGATCTAGAAACAGCTTTTGTACTGCTACAACTATTTCAATGAGGGGTATGATTTTTTTTTTTTTAAAAAAGAAATAGTTATACCAGTACAGCTCCTTGTGTGGATGCAGTTATACCAGTATAAAGGTGCATTATACTAGTATAGTTTATTCCGCTGCCTGTATAGGAATACATACACTGGTATGTCCACTGGTGTAACTGCATCCACACTTGGGGGTTGGGCCACTTTAGCTATACTGGTATAGTTAAAGCAGTACAAATTCCATGAGTAAACAACCCCTTAGAAACAGTGTGGGCTCTATTCAGTTTATGCTTTGTGGCAGGGTCGGGCGAGATGGCTACAGGAGAGTGATCCTATTGGGATCCACTTCACCTTCCCACTGCTAAAGGATCCCCCCCCAGCCTAAAAGGGGGATTCACAGGACCTGGACACCAAATAAATCCAGGGGACAACTAATGAAATAACAGGACAGGAATGTGGTCAAGGGGTCAAACGAAGGGAACCGGATGGGGACACCAAGCAGAGAACCCCGGACAGTGCCCACTGCTCCTCAAAGGCGTCAAGGGAGTCAGTGGACGCTGCCCAGAGGAACTCTGCCCGGATACGTGACTGGATGGAGGATCGGAAATAGGCCCCACAGTCACAGGAGGCTCCATTGGCCAACCTCCTCATGCTGGTTTTATAGATGGCCATTTTAGCTAGGGCCAGGAGGAGGCTGACCAGGAGATCCCGTGACTTTGTGTGACCGCAGATACGGAGTGCATAAATAAGAAGGTGAGGGGAAAAGTGCAACCAAAAACATAATAAAATATTGGTGAGGAGCCGGAATAGGGTCTGCCGCCTGGCACACTCCAAATATATGTGCGCCAGGGTTTCCCTCACGCTGCAAGAGGGGCAGGTATCTGGGATAAGGGTGAACCGTGCCAAGTACACCCCGTGTTCATGGATCCGTGAAGGAGCCGCCAACTGATTTCCCCAGAGGGCCTCAGGACCCAGGTGGAATATAGGCTGGCCCATCAGGGCTCCTCACCCTCCAAAGGTGGCAGGAGGTCCCGCCATTTTGTATCTGGGCGGGACACGAGGGTGAGGGCATGAAGGATGTGGAGCACGAGCGTGTATAGATGTTTCCTTGGTGCAGTCTGGAAGCAGACCAGCTGCAGCTCGTGCAGCTGGCTCACGGTGAAGGGGTGGGTGGGGGGGAGGGGTCAGTTTGGTCCACGGGGCTAGGGCCCAATGAAAAGGTCTGGCGGACCTGGGGTGGAGTGTGGGTGGGGCGCACCCTCGTGCAGGACCCGGTCAAGGTAAACCCGAGCAGCAGGCGGCAAAGCGGCCCTCACCTCCTGAAGTATGCGCCGGGGAGTATGAGGTCTGGAGAGCCCCATGCGCTGAGCGAGGGTCAGGGGATCCAGCCAGTCTCCCCGGTCGTAGTCCAGGAGGTCTCCGACTCTTGTGACTTCTGCCAGGACCAACCTCTGGCGCACCGAGGGGGACTCTGCCACCTGCACGCGAAGCTGGGTGTTGTGTAGCAGGAGCTCCGCGAGGAGATCTGCCCCCTCAGTGGCCGCCATGGACCTGGTTGTTGAAAGCAGTTTCCAGGTCTGGAGGAGGTCCTGGTAGAATACCGGCAGCCCAGAGAGGTCTGACAGAAGACCTTTCGGATGGAGATAAAGGAGCTGCTGGTCGGATCGGAGCCCTCGGAAGCGGCGCAGGAAGGCGTGCGCCAGTGTGCTCCACGCCTGACTACCTGCACCAAAGGAGCCTTTGCAGGGTCTGGAATCGTAAGACATGGACCTGAGTGTGCAGACACTTCAGGCCCTGCCCTCCCTCCCTCCAGGGGTAGATGGAGAACCCCTGCAGGGACCCAGTGCAGTCCTGACCAAAAGAACTCCAGAATCGATGTCCGGAGGTTGGCCAGGAAACCCGGGGCCAGGGCCAGGACCAGGGTGTTGAGCCGGTACCAGAGCCATGGACACGACTAGTTGATTAAGCACAAGCGCTCTCCTTCGAAGGGAGAGACACCGGAGTAGTCCTGTCCATTTCCGGAGCCACTCTATCACCCCACCCTCTAAATCGTGCCAGTTCTCCGGCGGAGAGGGATGCGTGGCAGAAAGGTAAACACCGAGATAGAGCAGCAGACCCGTGCTCCACCGGACAGCCTGAAGTGTGGGTGGGAGGGAGCTCGCCTACCACCGTCCCCGACCACCAGGCCAGAGCTCTTGACCCAGGCGGAGGAAGTTGCCAAATAGATGGCCTGGCAAGCCTCCACCTGCGCCAAGTCGCCCGGGTCCTGGGCCACAAGGAGCCCATAGTCAGTGTACGCCGACAGGACCAGCTGCAGTTCCGGTTCCTGCAGCACCAACCCCGTCAACCTCCTATGGAGGAGACAGAAGAAGGGCTCGATCGCCAGAGTGTACAACTAGCCTGAGAGGGGGCACCCCTGCTGTACTCCTCGCCCAAAGCTGACCAGTTCGGTCAGGGTTCAGTTGAGCCTGACCAGACACTCTGCGGAGGCGTACAGGACCCAGAGAAAACCCACAAACTGGGGTCCAAAGCCAAATGCTCTCAGAGTGCTTAGGAGATACCCGTGGTCCACCCTGTCAAACGTCTTCTCCTGATCCAAGGACAGGAGGGCGAATGACAGACCATCCCTACACCCGAGTTCCAAAAGGTCCTGGACCAGATATAGGTTGTCAAAGATGCTATGGCTTGGGACGGTATAGGTCTGGTCTGGGTGGACCACGTCCACCAGCATGGACCCTAGCCGCAGCGAGATAGCTTTTGCTACGACTTTGTAGTCCATTCTGAGGAGCGAGATGGGACGCCAATTTCGTAAATCGCGGAGGTCCCCCTTCGGCAATAAGGCGAACACGGCTCGCCTGCATGAAAGAGGTAGGACCCAGCTTTGCAAAGACTCGCCCCTGACGGTGACTAGGTCTGGGCTGAGGATGTCCCAAAACACGCGGTAGAACTCCACGATCAGCCCGTCCATGCCTGGAGATTTAATGGTGGGCATGCGACGGAGGGCTTCCGAGAACTCGGCCAGAGTGAGAGGCAGCTATAGCTGGTCTCGGTTGCCCATGCTGACCATAGGGAGCTCCTCCCAGAGCATTCTGCAAGCGTTAGGATCGGTCAGATCTGGGGAGAAAAGGCTTGCGTAGAAGGCTCTTGCCCTCCCACACATCTCCACCGGATCCGTGACGGGGGTGCTATCTTCTGCCAGAAGGCAGGTGATGTGTTTCTTGGCCCCTCTCTTTTTCTCCAGGGCATAGAAGAAGTGGGAGCCGCGATCCATCACCTGAAGGAGGCGGATGCGGGATCGAACAAAGGCACCCCGGGCCCAACGGTCCTCTAGGGCCTGGAACTCCTCCTGCTTCTCCTGGCACACTCTGCAGAGGGACGGATCCTAGGGGCTGGCAGCCAGACGCCTCTCCAGCTCTAAGACCTCCCGTTCCAACTGCTCTATCGCCACATCCCTCCGTCGGCAGGCACCCCAGGTGTAGTCACAGCAGAAGAGCCAGGCGCGCACCCCCAGGTCCCACCACTGTGGCACCGAGGGAAAGGCACGCCGCTGCCCTCGCAAGGGCAGCTAGAACTCCCGGAAGGATGTCACAAAGCCCACATCCTCCAACAAGTTGTTGTTGAAATGCCAATATGCCAGCCCCAGCCTCTCCCCGCAGAGGGAGGCCATCACAGTGGCTAAATGATGGTCAGAAAATGGGGCCGGCCAGATGCTGGAGGAGTGGGCTTGTGAAAGGTGGAAGCGTGATAAATAAATGTCCAACTGGGAGTGGCGCAACTGATGGGCCTCCACCAGGACAAAGGTGAACATTGAAATGTCATCCGGGTGGTGGTTGCGCCAGATGTCCACCAGGGAGTGGTGTTCGACTATCTCCAGGAGGATGTTCATGGTGGCCGGGCACTGCTCGGTCCCCAAGTGGTCCCGCTCCTCGAGGGTGGTGTTAAAGTCCCCACCCAGGACCAGGCACTCGCGAGGATCCAAGGTGCCGAGGAAGGTGGACGCCTGCTGATAGAATCACAGCCGCTCCGGGCCCGATGTCGGGGTATAGACATTACGAGGTTGACCACAAGCATCTCCATACGGACCCAGAGGTGCAGCAGGCGGCCTGACACAGCCTTGGCAACCCCCAGCACCTCAGGCCGTAGGTCGGGGGAGAACAGAGTTGCCACTCCAGCAGTACTAACTGTGAGATGGCTAAAATAGACCCTATCCCCCCCTAAAATAGACCCTGTCTTTGGCGGTAGGATCCGTATGGGTCTCCTGCAGGAGGACCACAGAGTACCCCTCTCCCAAAGCAAGGAGAGCACCTGGGACCTGCAGAGACCCATCCTACAGCCCTTGGTATTCAATGTTGCGAAGATGAGCGGTGCCATGAGGAGGGCTGGGGGGGGGATCCTCGCTGGCAAGGACACTCGTGGCCCCCACTGGGCCACGCAGCAAACCGTGACCTACCCCGTAGGTGAGCAACGTGTCACGGAAGCCGCGGACCCGCTGGTAGGCCGTGGCGGCCTGCTTCCTGGTTCTTTTACCCTCCCCCATAAGGGCTCTTGTGGCCTGTAGGATCTGATGAAAGTCCCCCCATCGCTGGAGACCAAGCTGTACCTTGTTGTGGGAGCCATGGACATCTTCTAAAAACTCCCACAACTCCTCTCGCAGTGCATGGGGGGGTGAGGTGGGGTTATTGTCTCCTGGTCATCCCCTGACGGGGCCCTTGGTACAGCCCCATGGCCCACCGAGGCAGGCAGGCAGGGTGCGGACCACCGATGGGGCGCCTAATGGGCTGGCACCACGCGGCCCGCCTCGAACCCTGGGGCAATAGGGAGCGGCGGAGGGAAGATAGCAGCCCCTAGTGGGTTGGGGCAGGGAAACATAAAGGCCGCTCCCTGGGGATCAACTGCTGGAAAAGGGAAAGAGACAGCCCCAGGGGCAGCAATAACATCGCGGAAGGTGGACGGGATAGGGACAGGGTCAGCACCAGGGGCAGGGGCGAGATTCTAAGCTTCAGAAGCCAAGCAGCTGGATGGTGGCACCTCCCAATCAGGCTCAATGGTTGAGGGGATGGGGAGGGGGCTCTCAGCGATGCCGGGTGCAGGCTCTGTGGTGGGTTTGGCAGCCACGGTATCAGGAGGTGGACTATCTTCTATAGGGACCCGGCCTGGGAAGGAGGTTGATTACTCCACACCTATGAGGGGTGCCCCTGGTGGCTCGGGTCTCGGCCACGTGGCACTGGCCATTGCCTCAACAGGCTCAGCGGCCGTCAGCAGGGTTCCTTCTGGGGCTGGGTTGATGGAGGAGTCCAGGGGCTCCTTGCAGGTGGGAACAAAAGCAATGGTTAGGGGGAGGCAGTATGTGGAAAGGGGGGCCGGAGTGAGGTCGCCCAGATCGAGGCCCGCTGGCAAAGGGTCGTCCTCCCCCTGGGTGACTGGGGTCAGACCCAGGGCCTCGATCTCCTCATATATGGACAGGAGATCGCTTTCCACCACCCTGGGATTCTCCCCGCCGGCACCTGACACAACGGTCACCTCGGGGCTCACAGGGGGTTCAGACGGTACCGGGGCAGGAGGGGCTCCCTCGGGGGCCTCGGAGGGGAGGGACTCCTGTGGAGGGGAGATAATACCTTCCGGTGCTGCCACGTCTTCCCCAGCCTGCACCGGTGGATGGAACACACCCATGGGCAAAGCGGAAGGCTTGGCATCGGTTCCCCCCTTCCTGGTCTTCTGCATCAGATGGGGGGAGCGGAGCTTAAGCCTTCCGCTTGCCCCGCTTCCCCTGTACTAGGGCCCAGACCTCCATGGCATTATCTGGGGGCTGGCTAGCAGGGGTCGTGTCAGGGGGCAGAGGTGATGGCTCAGGGACTCGGGGGGGGGGGGGGGTAACGGTTGGGCAGCATAAGGGAGGGAAGATTTCCCCCTGGGGCGGGCTCTCTCCCATGTCCAGCGGTGTCCCTGCCACAGCCTCCTCCACAGGCCCTGCCAGATTGCATGCAGCGGAGACGGGGCTCTCCCGCTCGTCTGGGCATAGTGGGGGAGGTGCCCTTTGGGCCTGAGCGGGAGCAGTGGTGGACTGGGAAGGAAGAGGGGTGGCTTCGGGCGCCGGGCAGCCAGGGGTACTGGCGATGATGGGGCCGCGCCCTGCCGGGGCTCGGGGGTCCCGGATGCCCCTTCTTGTCGGGCCAAGGGGCAGTCCCTCCGGACGTGCCCCATCGCCTGGCAGAGGTAGCACCGCCCCCCCCCCATTGAATAGTGCACCCGGTAATGGGCCCCCTGGTAGGGGACCAGGAATGACCCCTTGAGCGCCTCTCCATCCCGTGCCACCGGCAGCAGTTGAAGCTGCACCTGCTGGCGGAATGAGAGGACGTGATGGAGGGCGGGGTCTTTGCAGCCCAGTGGGAGAGGGCTGACAATGGAGATGGGTTTCCCCAGGGTGGAGAGGGCAGGTAACAGGGCGGCATTGGGAAGAAAGGGAGGGACAGAGGTCAGGACCAGGCGGACGCCCAGGTCCTCTAGCGGCTCCAGAGGGACGAACATGCCCCCCACTGCCAGGCCCTTCTCCACCGCCTCCTTCTGAAGCTAGGAAGACGACGACCTTGCCATACATTTTGTAGGCCGCCACAATGGCCGTGGGCCCCACTACCCTCGCCAACGCCCACACGTAGGTCTCCACGTGGGGCGAGGCGGGCACCAGGAGGCAACGGACGTTGTGCTTCCTGGTCAAGGTTGGGAAGGGTCCCCGGCTGCTATAGGTGGTAGCAGAGGCGGTGGGCGGGAGAGAGGACGTAGCGGGAGGCAGGGGGGCTGCCGCCACCTGGGCGTACACCCTGGGGGCCAGGGGAGGGACACCCGCAGAGCTGGTGGAGGTAACAGTGGGGAGGGATGCTGCGGTCGATGCGGGGCCGTGGCAGTGGAGGCAGCCCCTGCCATGGAGGGCTTGGTCTTTTTGCAGGGCCCTTACCCTTCTTTTTACCCTGGCCCTTCCCACCGGCTGGGGGGGCTTCCCCAGGGCTGGAGGGGGTGAGGGACATGGCAGCAGTACAGGTTGCTCCGGTGTCCACCGCTGCCAGTGCCCCAGCGAGGGCAATAGCAGGTGGTTTGGCTGTGACAGCGGAGGTAGAGGCTCGGGGGGGGGGCAACGGGGTGGCAGGTGGGGGAGGGGCGGTGGGGTTTTCTGGAGGGGCCCTACCTGTCTCGTCCCCCGCCATCATGAGCAGGGAGGGAAGGGGAGACACCAGAAGGAGGAGGGGAAACGGGAAGCAGGTCAACCACTCCTCCCCGCTGGGTTGCAGGCAGGGGAGGAGGGCGCCAAAGGGGGTGGGCGGGACGGGGGGGACAATCAGGGGTTGGGGTCAATAACCAACACTTGGTGGGATTCCGGCTCCTCTAGCTGCACTAGGGGAGGGAGGATACAACAGTATTGGGGGGTGCAGTGAAGAGAGTTTAAACTAAAATGGGGAGGGGCACAAGCGCGTGGGAGGAGGCATGGGCGCATGGAGCAAGGGGCTAAGCGGGCTGGAGTTAGGGCAGGGAAACCAAGGCTAGCTTCAGAGGTTGGGGCGGGGCAAACAAACAAAGGCTGCAGAGGGAAATGGGCGGGGCAGGTGAACAAACTGAAGCTAGTAAGGGGGGCTGGGACAAAAGGGGGGGCAAAAGGCTGCAAAGGGCAAATGGGGCAGGTAGCAAGGGGAAAAGCTGTGAGGTGGGCAGTCCAGCGGGAGGGTACTTGCACCCACATGCACTTGCACTTGCACAAAGTCAGTTTGGGCTGGCTGCTGCTTCTGGCCCAAATGGTGGAAACAGGGCATGGCAAGCCAAGCAAGCAGCTGAGTCCAGAGGCAGGAGCTGAGGCAGATAGTAAACAGCCAGTGGGGGTGGTGGAGGGGGCAGTGGTGGTGGTAGTGGTTGGGCGGGGACACAGATGTATCAGGGCGCAACTCCACACCACACCCCCTGTGTCCCTGCAAACACAGTCAAGACCCCCACCACAAGAGCACAGTTTGAAAGTTACTCAGTTCAAAAGGCCCCCTCCATGGTGGTCTAAAGAGTCTCTAGGTGCTCCCTCACTGGTAGATGGTCCTCTTCTTCTCCTCCTCGGGGCTTCAGCAGCTCCAGGAACTCCAGGTGGTGGTCCAAGCAGGCAGAAAGGACCCCTCTCAGGTGGTGTTGGTGGTGTCCACAGCAGCAATGGCTGGGGCTGGGGTTCCTCACTCCCCCCTTCTGGCCACAGGAGTCTTCCTCTACGGCCTTAGTCAAAGTGCAAATAAACACAGTGAGCCCAGGCCCTAGGTCAGGGTGGGGCATTGGTGAGTCAGGTGCTCAGGCCCTCAGGCAGGGGCTGAGCAGTAACAGTAGGCCCAGGCCCTAGGTTCCAAAGGGCCCAGGAGAGGGGGAGACTCCCACTCCACTGCGTCCCAGCCCAGAGCTCTAGTAATGGTGGAAGACCCGCTGCTGAGTCAGTGGGGATCCTGGTTGCAACACACTGACATGGGTTCTGGCAGTGCTGCAGCCAGACTAGGGTTGGCTGCCCCCAGGCTACTTCCAGACTCCCCCTCTTGAGGTACCTGGGTCAGGGTGGTGTTCTCAGCGGGATCCAGCACCATGGGTTCCTTGGGATAGCTGGTGCGGGACAGGCTCGGCAACTCCTCTGGGTTGCTGGCGCGGGGCAGGTAGGGCCAGTCTTCAGGTCTTCTGCAGGCCACTGGGCTTTCCCACTTGCAAGCTAGGCTGGAGGCGTCTGGCCTCCCTGGTGTCTGCTTTCTTAGTGGGCCCTGAGGTTGGGCCTTTATCTTCCGGGGCAACGCCTGACCCTCTGGGAGGCAGGTTCAGAGCTCCCTGGCTCCGCGCACTCTGGTATCCGGAGGGGCTCATCCCTCTCCGGGGCGGCAGGGAACCACACCGCCGCACTACAATGTTGCTATTTGTTGCCTACCTGTCTGACTGTTACTGTTTCACTAAGTTTTTTGCACTCCAAGTTGTCCCCAAAAGTCATTGAGATATGCCTGGTCTGGAAGTACAGAGAGGAAAAGTTGGGGAAGTAAGCAGAACAGTGACATGGCCTCTAGCATTTTGTTTATGAGAGCATCCATCCATGTCTGCATGGGATGGCAGAATAATAGCAATTTTGTCCTTGAAACATGAATCAAACAACGTTGCTCTCACACATTCGTCCCTTTCAGACATTCCACTGATCCTAGTATCTAGGAGCAGCTTAAATGCAGGGTTTCTCTGTCTGTCTGAATGTAACATTATTCTTGGCTTCAGAGTTACTTTCCTACTTTACTTTTCTTCCATTCAAACATGCAAATACCAATGAGTAGGAAGTAGAAAAGTTATAATGCTCACTCTCACTTCTCACTGTCCTATCAATAAGTATAATAAATGTATGCAAAAAGTTCTATTATGGTATATTAGTTGACCTGAACGCCATTTTAGATAACTGTACACAAAATACTCTTTGGGACTGATTCTGTGCTTCATCTCTGCACAGTCCAGGAGGAGGGGAGGACAAAGTTTTGTGCCATCCACATTCTGTGTATCCTGGGGGCCAGCATGACCCCTCAGTATAATAACAGCATCCTTGGGACTACTCTAATTTATGACAGCCCCTAGCATCTGCCTATGGGCTGCTGTAGCACTAAGGAACAAGGCTACTTTGCAGGAATTGTTTCAGTGGTCTTGAAGTTATGAGCACTGGACATTTCTTGTTGTCTAACCAGTAGGATTTTCTGAACCAATGTTCTTCAAACTTGGCTTTGCTTTAACAGATATATGTGAGATATAAAAATGAAGCCAAATAAGAAGACTATATAATATAATATAATAATTCAATAATGCATCATATTGTGTTCAATGCTTCATGACATATTGGTTTTTAATATATAATATTTGAACTGATGAAGGGTTTATAATGATATTGAGACTTTATTTGAAAACTAAAGCACTTTTGACTGCTTGATACCTCTGCAATGTTATTTTTTGTGTAGAGTCTAGGAGCTTCAGTCATAGACCAAGACCCTATTATGCTAGGCATGGTACAAACAGAACAAAAGAATCATCCCAGCTCCAAAGAGTTCACACAACTATAAGACAAGAGACAACAGGTGGATACAGACATAAGGAAACAATTGGGCAATATTGGTTAGCAGGATAGGCTGTGGTTTCAGCACACCATCAGCATAACTGTTGTCAAGTTTTTTGTAGGCATCAAGGCAAAGGAGAAGTTTGAGGAGGGATTTGAAAAAGGACAATGGGGTAACATTGCTGATGTTCACAGGGAGTGCCTCCCAAGCATGAGAAACATGAACATGCTTAACGTTAGAAATATTTTTCTCATGAATGATTTCTCTAAACTTAAGTTTGCATTCATGTTAGGGTTGGGTTTTTTTGTTTTCTTGTTTGTTTGTTCCCTGCTCCCTCTCCCTCCATGGATGGGAACTTTGCCTGAATTATATTTGGCTGAATTCTGAAATGAACTATAGTATTAATTATTTCTGGCAAATGTAGGCGAGCATGGTTTGTTTTCTGGAATCACAGATTTGTAGGGAGGTTGCAAGTCTACAGGTTGTGGTAGATTTTACATGTAGTGTAGCTCTCTGAGTTAAATGAAACCACAAGCAGGTGAGAAACCAACAAGTAGGCAGAGTGTAATCACTAGGGAACATTCCACGGAAGTAACTGTGCATTTATTCCAGCAAGTACATGAACAAATATTGCACTCATAAAATACAGTACTGCTTCTAACAGCCCTGAAATATCTCACTTTTTGAGAGTCCATTCCCATTTCCTAGGTTATTGGAGCACAGGCTTGTTAAACATGTCCTAATGATCCTGTAGGAGTTCAATGGTATCCTTATGGGTTTTGGGTTGTAGTTAGTCATTCAGAAGCATCCCCAAGGTCCATACGCTCCTGTGTCTTGCACTCTGAAAAGACACAGCTAGTTACCGCTAGCTATGCCTTATTATTTAACATACAAAATGAAAGCTCACTCTTTTGCTATGCTACTATCAACTTGCAAAGCAAAACTGGTCCCACATGAACATCAGCCAATAAAGTCTCAGGGGAAAAATAGGAGGAGTCTGGTCATAGGCAAAGTAGCACATACGCTATCCAGAGAAAACAATGTAAGCTACTACAGAAAATTCATAGCAAGTTAATCTGCTAGTGGTAGAAATTTGTACCTTGTGTCAAAATATACGCATTATAGTTGATGTTTAAGCACAGAAGGGCTATGTACACATACAGGGGGGTTATGTTATGCTATACAAAGCACACGGGATCTTTTATAAGAGAGAAGGCAAATACGCCATATTTATTGAAAATACAACAGATAGCATATGCTTTTCAGGCACACAACGTACACACAAACACACATAGACAAGTCCTGCAGATGGTCTTTATAGTTACCAGTCTGTTGTAGCTCAAGTCAATCTAATGGCCAGTTAGATTGAGCATGAGTGAGGAGCTAGGCTCTGTCGGTCGTGATCTGATGCACCGAGGCTTTGCAGGACTGAACCCAGAGTTCCATAGCAAAACACCCCATCTTTATAGTTGTAAATTCCAATTTGAGTCCATGCATTTTGCAATGTCATCCTGTAATCATTAATCCTTAAGTGGTGTTAATCTTGGGGTTTTCTGCTGTTATCATTTGATGGTTATTGTAGGGCTTCCCATCGGTATCTCCTATTTGTTGTCTCGCCTTTGGGGGGGCCTGCCTCACCTCTGAGGCTGTCAGTGCTGCTCACATGTTTAGCCTCGGATACAATGGATATTTTCTGATTGTCTCCTGGTGTTTCCAAGTCTCTCACTTTTTCTTGACCATCTGGACATTTGTGATGGCTTTCACACCTTGTCTTTTCCTGATGCGTGCATTCCTCATTCACACAGTCTCTCACAGAAACCTTCAAAGGTATACAGAATACATTGTAAATTAAGTCTTGCTAAATCTTATAACTGAAACAATTCACATTGGGGCTTCAGGCCCTCAACATTTCTCTAATCTATTTATCATAGACACAATACAAAATCCTGTCTTTTTACTTACTTAACCTTAAAACAAAGAAATCTATATTTAACTAGAGTGCCTAATTTGTAATATATATAGGAAACCATAGTAGACATTATAACTTATCCTAAAACAAAAGGATGACCATAATCGGTCATAAGGATTGTTCTGGTCTGTCCCTGCCTTAACATCAATACAGACACTGGCAGTCTGTCAGATGCATTCCTCCTACCAGTGTCCCAGAGGGTCATTCCTTTCTGCTATTCAAAAAGGGTGGCTGGTAAAATGAAATCAAGACAGACATTAGTACCTCTATTCTTATAGTACAGTTATAAAATCCTGCTCCTACATTTGTGGCCTTTGACTCTGATAACAAGCGGCTTGAAAATGTTTGTTTGTTGCACTTTTCCATACATCCTACTGAAGAAGCTGCCAGATGTGTTACAGTGCTGTGATCAGCATCTCCTCTTGGCCCCTCAATAACGCCCCCACCCTCCAAAATCACACTGAAATCTACATACTTTGGACAAGGTACTTATTTTTTCAGTGGTGTTTTTATACAGCCCCACCCATGGCTACTATTTTTTTTCTCTCATGACTGAATAGCTTGCTACTTGTTACTGTAATTTATGCAGATCACTTTTGTAATGCTTTTGTAAAATCTTAGTCCTCTTCCATCCAGGCTTCCCCCACCCCCCTTTTTTTTACTACAAAAGGGATATATGCCCCTAAATCAACAGATTCAGTGTACTCTCCTCCTAGAAACCTAACACTGTGAAGAAACTGCACCGTGGCCCCCACTTTATTTTTCACTTCCTTGCTGGAAACGTTAGCATATATTCCTGAACATCACTTACACAGTAATTGATCATTATTTAGATAACTTTACACTTCTGTCTGATATCTATCATATTTAGGGCAGTTATGATACCTCTTTGACATAACTAATTATGTGATTTCAGTCAGCTATGGGTTGAGTTTCCCAGAATACCAAATTGGCACTGAAGTGAGTGATATTGACGGCTCAGTTCTTTTGTCATCAATGGCAGCTGCACGCATGCAACAAAAGGCAGGATTTGCTCTTTAGTGATTAATCCAGTTCATTTCCTATTGCTCTCTTCTCTTTCAACCTCAATCTTTTTGGCATATGCACTGTGGTGTCAACACCTTTTCTATTCTGGACAAGATAATGAGGTCATAATTCCATTCTGAATAATTCAGTAGCACCAATGGCTTTTCTTCTTATAGTATGAATTTCAGTCCCAGCTAAGAAGTGCATTCATTCAGACTTGGCATCCATACCAAGACTGCTGGCCAATGGCAATTAACTCCAGACTATGAGACCTGAGGTGCTCATCTACAAAAACTGAAATCCTTGCAAACTGTTCTATTAATTTACAATGTATAATGGAAAACAAATGTTGCTTATTTATTGATATTAAGGTTTTTTTATAGAATCCCTTATTTTAGTGTCCAATTGCTTCCTGTATGAGTACAGGAAAAGGATAGTTCATATAAGAGTTTTAACATTTTCAAAACTAACAAATGTAATTTAGGATTTTTACAAACCTTTACAAATAGCAAACAACAATACTATCTACAAGATTATTACTTCTCTGATTAAATATAATTACAAATATTTATTCCATTTAAGATTAATGTATAAATTAACATAAACCAGTGACAAAAAAGCAAAGCTCATATTGATCTATCCACATAGGTTTTAAGTTATACTAGATGTGACTTCAGTGATCTAAAGATGAGGGATGTTTTACTGTCCTGTCTCTCGGTCAACATTAACTTCCTCAGTATTCTAGAAAAAGGAACAATCATCATTCCCAGGGCCAGGTCAGGCTATGATTTTTGTTACTGGAAGTCCCCAAATGGAACTATTAAAGATAGCCTTATGAGTCCTTTTAAATAGATATATATACAGTTAGAACTTGGAAGAAATGCTAGATTATTGGCTGTGGTACAATTCTCTTTTCCTGTGGTTGCATATCACCAGTAAAGTTTGTCACCACTTGAGTACCTGTAACTGGAATAATTTTTTTATGTTTAGAACTACTGCCTACAAGTATAGCCACAAAAGCAAAGCAAACAGAACACCCCCTGGCCAACCCTCTCTGCTCCCCACCCCAAAAAATTATATGGAGCCAAAAACATTAGGCTGCAGATTAAAGTTCCTACTTTTTATTTGTTGCTCTCTGAATCCATGGATTTGTCCAATAAGTTTTGCTATTCTGTCTTTCTACTTGGTATTTTGCCTACCTCTGCTTGGCATGCATTCCAAGGCTATCTTTGTTAACTGTACTCTGTCCTTCATATTATTTATCCTGCCCATGTGTCTGTTCTTTGTTCAGTCTTAAAGAAATCTCCATTGTATTAGTCTTTCAATACATCTATAAAATTTTATACAAAAATAGATAGGACAGCTTAGAGGTACAATACAATATATTTGTTCTCTGCAACTAAGACTAATATGGCATCAGTGCATCAGAAAGAAAGACTGAGATGTATGAATTTAACGAAAAATTAATATAGTGAATAAACTTTAACTCCCCCCCCTTTTCCCTGCCCCATGTATCCAGTATAAGAAGACTATTTAACACTTAAAGATTACTCAGCAAAGCAGTCTTTCTTTACAAGCAGTAATCAGGCATCTCAGTATTATCAGGTGAAATTTGCAAAGCCTTTAAAACATGGATATTCCCTTTATACTTTGCCTTGCATCTATTAAACATTCAGTCATCCCCGCCTAATACCCTTACATTGCAAAACCCTTATGTGTACAAGGTGAAATGAGCCCACTGATTGAAGGCCCAATGATTGACTGAGCTGTAACATTCTGAGGGCTTCAAGAAAGGGTTTTACTCAACAATTCTTCCCTCAGGAGTTCACATTTTCTGTTTTATCTCTGGGAGCGAGCTTAGTGACAGACACACATTGAAAGTCTGTGAGAAATGCCATGGGAGCTGCTTAACAGCATTCAGATGCAGAGATGGCATTTGATTTCCAGGCATCTCTGCTGCATCTGCTTTATAAAATTTCTAAATCGGGAAAACCTACAAGGTATCAGGGAAGGAGACCTCTGATCTGCCTGCTTTTACCCTTAAAAGCTAAGTCCAAGTTTTGAAACAAAAAACAAATCTAAAGGTTAGAAACTTGAATAATTTTCATACATTTCAGTGAAATGTGTAAAGTAGTAAAATAGGCAGATACAAGGCATAGATACAAGTATGTACATTAAGACTACAACAATTCCTCTGATGGTTTGTGTGTGCGTTAACAGGCTGCATAACATACTTATTGTAGGTGTTTTCATTTAATGTAGGAATTGTGTTAGTTTAATTGTTACATAGTAGTCAATCAGGATGTTCTGAGTTTTATAAACTGAATAATGTCTTCTTGACACGGTTCCCAGCACATGTATTACACATACAGAGTGTTCTAGTATAAAGGACAGCCAAGCTGGAAATCTTTTCTTGTTTTGCATCTTATTTTTCCTAAATTTGTATTAATTTATAAATATATGTCAGTGGTTAATTGACGCTCTGCAATAATCTGTCTTCCTTTAGATGTCTTGAGCCTTCAAAATGTGCAATACCTCAGAAACAGACATGTTAATATTATGTAGATCTTTTGCTTTCATTTAATGGAAATGTTTTATTTCATTTATTTATATTTTTGTAATTCATTTGGTGATATGAAATTAAGAAAGTTACCAGAAATGAATGCGAAAAGCCAATGACTAGATGGGAAAAATGATAAAAACATAATCACTGCAGCTGTAAGATAAGGTGCTTTATGATGTCAGAACTCTGAATTGTTGATGAAGTTTGAAATAATTCCATTTTACATATTTTTAAATTATCACATAAAACAATTGATTTAAACTTGAAACCTTTGAAGTACAAAGAATTAACCTCACCCTCTAGATAAGATGCTTAAGGTTAAATATAATAGAAACATAAATCTTGTGTAAGTCTTATTAAAGAAGAAATATGTGCAGTATCTGAGTTAGATTTCTTTCAACCAAAAACTCCTATTTTGAAATGCTAGCATTCTGACAGTGTGACAAATTGCTGGAACAAATGCTAAATAGTTAAATGGACAGGTGATGGATAGCCTCATAAGCCTTGCAGGGCAGCCTGTGTAAGATACTAATTGGTTCTGTGGAACTGGTTTTAGTCAATAAATTCACTTGAGAGATTTTTTTGTGTTAGACATCTTTAAAGAATGCAGTGCTGTAGGTGACAAACCACTTGCAACATATTAGGCCACCAACAACTTTACTTTGCCTACTACATTGTCTACCTCTTTTCAAGGATATAACCTACACATACATACTAAATATCCATTATTGATGCACTACTGTTGTAATGTCTTTCAAATGCTTCTGAATTATGAGTTTATTTGGTAAGACTCCAGAATTTGCTGACTCTGAAAATTTTATGTTTTAAGTTTCTCACAGGCTTTGCAGTTACATTTTTATAGGGATGTATTCTGCCATCATTGCTCATTTTGAATAGTGCCTTACTTTGGGAGTAGTCTGATTGAACATAATGATCTCCCAAAAGTGCAAGGCATTAGTCAAGGTAAGTAAGAGAGACAGAATTTGACACTTAGTGACTTCAGTGGGAATTTGAAACATAGTAAGATTTTTTTTTCTTTCACCAGAGCTAAGAAAAAATTTCACTCATTGGTGTCAAGAAAACTAAATGTATTCGCACAAGGAAAAAATGATAGTTCCCTGGTTTTCAGGGGTAAAATCATTTCTTCTTCTTTATAGGAAGAGGACTGAGTAATTCTGAAGGCACTAAATGTACAGTGCTAATAATTACAAATTAGAGATGAGCCTGAGCCTAAACCATAAATCTAAACATTGCTATGCTTAGGAAAAGTTCAGATCCAGATGTCAACTTTGTCATTTTTATCCCAACTTCGTTACAAAGTAAAACATCATTTTGGAGCAGGAACAGGAGCAGGAAGCTTGCTTTTTATTCCTCTTTGTTAGTCTAGTTGATGTTTCCCATATCTGTGCTTCAGAGACACTTTATAATCAGAGACTCTGCTTGTCTATCTGTAATCTGGGGATAACTAATAACACAAAGCAGCTGCATAACAGGAGTGTTGTAATGAGTAGTTAGTGAATACCTTATTTCTAAAAGGCCTTGAAGTTAAAAAGCACTATATAAGTGCCAACATGATTGGGATAAGATCTCCATCTTGACTTTCAAATATATAAACAAGTAGTAAACAATGACTTCTGTAACTGCATCATACATCTGAGTGCAATGGAGTATAAAATGTGCTTTAAGTGTTCTAGAAAAAAAATCTGAGTATTTAGGGGTCTGAAGAAAGCTTTTGATATTTTAAGTAGAATAGGAGCCTTTTAAAGGTATTAATAATGACAGTATTCCCTGTTCTAAGTATTACCTTTAACTAATGTAAAGAGTTAAAATAAACTTTTTAATGGCATGTATTATACTTAAATTTCTACCATGATTACTAGGGATGAGCTCAGCAGGTAGTGATCAATGGCTCGATGTCTAGTTGGCAGCTGGTATCAAGCGGAGTGTCCCAGGGATCTGTCCTGGGGCTGGTTTTGTTCAACATCTTCATTAATGATTTGGATGGTGGGATGCATTGTACCCTTAGCAAGTTTGTGGCTGACACTAAGCTCGGGGGAGAGGTAGATACACTGGAGGGTAGGAATAGGGTCCGGAGAGACAGAGACAAATTGGAGCATTGGGCCAAAAGAAATCTGAAGTTCAACAACGACAAGTGCAGAGTCCTGCACTTAAGACGGAAGAATCCCATGCACTGCTACAGGCTGGGGACCGACTTGCTAAGAGGCAGTTCTGCAGAAAAGGACCTGGGGATTACAGTGGATGAGAGGTGTGCCCTTGTTGCCAAGAAAGCTAATGGCATATTGGGCTGAATTAGTAGGAGATTTGCCAGCAGATTGAAGGAAGTGATTATTCCCCTCTATTTGGCACTGGTGAGGCCACATCTGGAGTATGTGTCCAGTTTTGGGCCCTCCACTACAGAAAGGATGTGAACAAATTGGAGAGAGTCCAGTGGAGGGCAATGGAAATTATTAGGGGGCTAGGACACATGATTTATGAAGAGAGGCTGAGGGAACTGGGCTTATTTAGTCTGCAGAAGAGAAGAGTGAAGGGGGATTTGATAGCAGCCTTCAGCTACCTGAAGGGGGGTTCCAAAGAGGATGAAGCTCAGCTGTTCTCAGTGGTGGCAGATGACAGAACAAGGAGCAATGGTCTCAAGTGGAAGTTGGGGAGGTCTAGGTTGGATATTAGGAAACACAATTTCACTAGGAGGGTGGTGAAGCACTGGAATGGGTTACCTTGGGAGGTGATGGAACCTCCATCTTTAGAGGTTTTAAAGGCCCATCTTGACAAAGCCCTGTCCTGGATCATTTAGTTGAGCTTGGTCCTACTTTGAGCGGGAGGGGGGAGGGGGTTTGGACTAGATGACCTCCTGAGGCCTCCTCCAACCCTAATCTTCTATGATTCTATGAAATTATTCACAAAGGATGATTTTTCTTCCAAACTTCACCTTTCTTCTCAGCTTACAGGATATCTTCAGGCAAATTATGATTTCCCTAGATTTCTCTGATATTCAAAATTATCTGAAATTTTAGGTGCCTAATTCCCATTGACTTCCAGTAGAAGTTCCGTGACTAAGTCCTTTAGGTGCTTTTGAAAATCCATCCTTCAGCTCTGTGGATTGACTGAACAATTGATGAATATTCAGTGTTCCATGTGTGAGTGGTGCTGTCTATCTGTAATTGATTTTTATTTCTTTTATTTGATTGAATAAGTCTGCCAAAAATGCTTGCTTTTTTGTGAGGCTAAAATTTGGTGTTTGTGCATCTTTACTCATATGATTTTGAAAATTTGTTTTTATGAACATCTATTGCCAATAAAATTTCATCAGTATGTTTACTAAAAGAAAACCCAAAAGGAGGTGAATGGAGGCAAAAAATCATTTAAAAAAATTAACTGAATTGCTTTCTTAGTATTTGCCTTATGCAAATAATTGTCAGCATCACTTTAATCTTTAAGATGAGGAGCTATATTATGTGTATTAAAATCAGGATGAATCACTACTTCCAGACTGGGTAAGGAAGATATAGTACACTCATACTTCAGGACATAAACTTATCATAGGCTGAGATCAGGAAATGATTCCATTCCATAGTGAGTAATATCAGGGAATAGGAACATTCGGGGAATTTTTAAGTTTTTCTCTGAAGCATTGGGCATTAGCTACTGTTGGCAACAGGACACTAGACTAAAGGGACTGTACATTTTGTCTTATGCAGCAGGTCTTGTACCAAGAGTGATATATTATTTTTCACTGTTAAAGAAATGAATACAAATAATTTACTATTAGAATCATTTTGAATTTGAAATGTTTACTATCAATAACAGTCCCAGTTTCCCCTCCCCCCACTTAAATCTAATATATAATTAGGTTTGATCATATAGGAAATGTATAATGACAACTTGTCTGAATTATTCTTATCTAGATACTAGCTTTAGCTTGTAGTTTAGCTGATAAATATATACAGTAAAATTAATTGATCTGTAGTTGAATTTTCCCATAAACTTCTCTAGTTTCAATGTTGTGATCAAATAAGAGACATATTATAGGAGTTAAGAGCAGTGCAGTTTTCTTTAACTGGCTGGTTTTGTAGCCATCTGAGAATCCCAGGATGATGATATGTACTTTCTTCTTGCATTTAATCAGACTCTATGGCTCCACAATAGAGGCCTGTCGTCCCCTAGGAACAAATCTATAATAAATATTTTAGTTTATTAATACAAAGAATTGTGACTATGCACCAAACAGAACAAACAAATGTTATGTGATTTCCAATATGCTATTCTATATTTATGTACCATAAAAGCCCAGGGTAGACTTGTCTAGGATATTGAACCATAAAGTTTTACTACTGAATCAAATAGAGCTGGTAGATCAGATATTTTCCATATAACTAAGATAATTGTTTATAGAAGCATTAGGTCACTTCAGTTTAAAAACTTTTTAGGGGGATGACAGGTTGTTTGTTTTTTTGCTGGTAAGCATTATTTTTAATCTCATGAATTTTAAAATATAGCACATCCTGTCCATAAGTCTTTTTGTGGAACCTAATGAATGTTTACCTCAGAGTGACATATGGTAAAGTTCCAGTTCTGTTCGAGAACTGGAAATCTATGAATGGTATCATTCTGTGGGAGATAGTCTAGTGAACTTTGACCAGAATATTCTTTGCTGAGTTTAATTTCCATGAGGGAGATATTCAAAGTTAAGTGCCCAACATCCACTGACAATGAAAATCAATTGGAGTTAGACTTTTGAAAAATCTACCTTTGTGAGCTTAGTAAAGTGATATGAATACTATGAGATAGAGAACATTTCATGTGACGAACTTGCAGAGACTGTAGGTTTAAATACCTTGGTGCAAACCCTAAAAGGCATCAGTCAATAGCAATGCTCAAGAAAGTGAGAAAGAAGTCCTCTCAAGGTCCATGACTTCCACTGGTGGAACTTGGCCTAGGGAAAATGTCATATTTCCTTTGGCTCTTCTTTGAATTTTATGCTGTGGTTACTCACTAGTCAGTTGCAAGGCAGTGTTTACAGATGTTGTATCTGATCGACCAAATACCATCAACGTGATATAAAAACAAAAGGAGAATCTTGGTAGAGATCAAAAGAAGGGTAGGGGAACCAAGGAAACAGTGGAAGGCTTGGAAAACTGGCTAACACCTATACAAAAACTGGTCAGAAAGACAGCTCTAGTGAGAAATCAAAATTATCTTCGCTCGTTCCGAGTTCCTCCAGCTCAAGAGAGCTGGGTAACACCCTATGTTAAGGGTACATTTATAAATAACTTACATATAAATGATTGATTGATGTTATTTATTAAGGCTGGTATAGACATGCAGAAAGGGAGGTTTAGTTTGGATATTAGGAAAAACTTCCTGTCAGGGTGGTTAAGCACTGGAATAAATTGCCTATGGAGGTTGTGGAATCTCCCATCATTTTAAAGAGATTTTTAAGAGCAGGTTAGACAAACACCTGTCCCCAGGGATGGTCTAGATAATACTTAGTCCTGCCATGAGTGGGACTGGACTAGATGACCTCTTGAGGTCCCTTCCAGTCCCATGATTCGATGAGAAGCATGTGCTATAGATTTTAATAAATATATCAGTGGAAGTTGTTACAGGTAATTATAAGCAACCTATTGACCTGTTGGATTCAGTAACTTAACCAACCATTTATTAAGCCTTTAAAACTATTTGTAAACATAACCCTGTATATAAAATGTGACCGACAGCAATCAGTGAGGGAAAACTATCAAAAAGGGTAGCTAAATTCTGAAGGAGACTTGTTAGGAGGACCAACTTGGATTCCGTAGAAATCCTCACTCAGGCAAATTAAGGAACAAATGGTTCTCTTTTTTTATACCATAGACATACCATAGGGGGTAACACTTTGCTGTTTCTCAGCTGAGAAGAACCCATTTGCTGATCTGTTCATTAACTTCTCCACACAAAAAACCTGGTTTTGGAACTGTCTGTCCGCCTTGTTATCACTAGGATAGGCACCATCAAAATCAGTTTTTTAAAAAAAAGAATAAATTAAAACACCTACCATCATTAATAGGAGAAAAGTTCCATTCAGTTTCGCAGGAACAGAGTAGGCAGGATAACTCTGTTTTGAATTGGTAACAAGAATTTTGGAAGTATGCAAATGAGTAAAATGCAAGGCCTTGGTTCTGGAAAGACTTACACATGTGCATAACTGTAAGAATGTCAGTTGAACCTATTCATGGGACTACTCACACGTGTGCTTAATATTAAGTAAGTCAGTCTTTGAAGGATTGGGCGAAAGGCATGGCATTTATGAACTACATCTCTTACTTACTGTGACGTGTTGGGGGGGTTCACCCAGGCCAGTAGGCAGTGTGTTACTGCCTGCCCTGTAACCCTGGGTGCTTCTGTGCTGTGCAGCTTTCGCTCAGAGCCCTGACCCCAGCCCCTCCCTTGCTGCATAATGACGTGACCCTGGCTCCCACCATCATGGTTACTCCGTGCAGGGGGACGCCAAGTCTCCCCAAAGCCGCCATCTCTGCAGTGCTCAGCCCTTCTCACTGTAGCGCACTCAAAACTTTATCAAGTTTGCTGCTCCATTAGGATGACTATACTCAGCACCAGGCTGTTAGTTTGGTTGAGGCTTTTACCCTTCAGCTTGAAACACTGCAGTGAGATGTTGTGTAATAAAACAAGATTAAGTTTATGAAGAAAGAACAGATATTTAAGTGATCTCAACCAGAAGGAATTGAGATAGACATAGTTACAAAAACGAAATTTAAAATTTCTAAAACTAAATTCTAACTAAACTCTAACAAACTAAAGCTGAAAACCAGGATTAAGTTTTTATTATTAAAAAGGTATTTTCTCAGAAAGTCAAAAGTGACTTGTTTTAGAAGATTGGGAATGGGCCTGGGAGGCAGGATTTCCCGATTTCTAATCTTAGCTTCTACCGTTGGCTCACCGGGTATACGTGCACAAATCACTTAGAACTAAATATTCAGAGGGTTGTGCACACAAATCCCCACATGTACACTTATTCCAGTGGCAAGTGGGAAATACATGAATAGGAGATTGTGCCCATGCTAAAGAACAAAGCACACCAAAGGACATGCTTGTAGGTATGGCCCACAACTTATTTTCAGATTGTAATGGGGAGCTCCATGGCCTACCCAGGTGTGCAAGATACTATGGGGGATAGTAGGGGGCCATCTCTCAATTGTATTTCATAGAATCATAGAAGATTAAGGTTGGAAGAGGCCTCAGGAGGTCATCTAGTCCAAACCCCACCCCTCCCCTACCCCCCACCCCCTGCTCAAAGCAGGACCAACCTCAACTAAATGATCCAGGACAGGGCTTTGTCAAGATGGGCCTTTAAAACCTCTAAAGATAGAGGTTCCACCACCTCCCAAGGTAACCCATTCCAGTGCTTCACCACCCTCCTAGTGAAATTGTGTTTCCTAATATCCAACCTAGACCTCCCCAACTTCCACTTGAGACCATTGCTCCTTGTTCTGTCATCTGCCACCACTGAGAACAGCTGAGCTTCATCCTCTTTGGAACCCCCCTTCGGGTAGTTGAAGGCTGCTATCAAATCCCCCCTTCACTCTTCTCTTCTGCAGACTAAATAAGCCCAGTTCCCTAAGCTTCTCCTCATAAGTCATGTGCCCGAGCCCCCTGATTATTTCCGTTGCCCTCCGCTGGAATCTCTCCAATTTGTCCAAATCCTTTCTGTAGTGGAGGGCCCAAAACTGGACACAATACTCCAGATGTGGCCTCACCAGTGCCAAATAGAGGGGAATAATCACTTCCCTTGATCTACTGGAAATGCTCCTACTAAAGCAGCCCAATGTGCCATTAGCATTCTTGGCAACAAGGGCACACTCTTGACTAATATCCAGCTTCTTGTCCACTGTAATCCCCAGGTCCTTTTCTGCAGAACTGCCTCTTTGCCAGTTGGTCCCCAGTCTGTAGCAGTGCCTGGGATTCTTCAATCCTAAGTGCAGGACCCTGCGCTTTTCCTTGTTGAACTTCATCAGTTTCTTTTGGCCCAATCCTCCAATTTGTCTAGGTCACAGACTTCCATTGCCTGAAGTGCCAGCCATCCTTGTACATGACAGAAAGCCCCAGAAGCAGGAAACATCCATTATTTGAGGAAAGGACAAAGAAAAGAGATACATAAAAGGCAGTTTATGTGGAATTTTAGCACTAGAACTGTGAGAAGGTGGGAGACAGATTAGGCTGGGGGAAGGTTACATAAGCACCAAGGGGAAGAAAGCAGTTGCAAAAGGGAGGCCAGGAGGGTAGAGGGGTGTCAAGGAACAGCCAGCCCACTTTATTCAAGTGCATGGGTGACTGTGTGTCAGTGCCAACAGGTATGTAAATTAGCTTAGCAGCAAGTCATGCAGGATTTCTGTGCTATGGCCCAGCTCTTGCCAGCTTTGTGACTGCTTGTCCTTGGCAGGCCATTGCACAGAAATCTTGCAGTATCAGTTTCTGCATTTTAGTGTCCATTTAGAATATGCTGATATGGCAGGTGTGGACATGGCCTCTTAGCACTCCGAGGCCAGCTCCACTGGCACTCCTGTTTTGAAAATCTGACTGTTGTGAGGGGCAATCTGTTGCATGCACACATACAAATCACTCACCCTCCATTTGTAAGCAGAGCCAGGAGGTAAGAAAAGACCTGGCTGTTTAGCAACTGCATAGCATATAACACACTTAAATAGAAACATACTGCAAATGCCAGATAAACCAAATTAATCCAAAAGAGCACTCACTCAGTGACCTTTAAAGTCACTTCTCTCTTGCGCACCCATGAGAGCCAATAACCTGAAACATATGCACTTCCCATAATACAAACTGCTCTTGAAAATAGTGAGAATCAGCAAATTGAAAACAATGTGATCCATGTTCCACAACTAGAAGAGTTTATCCTGCCCAACCGTAGCGGCTATTTATCAGTTGTGAATATCACTTCTTTCCATTTACTGGTTTTTTTTCACCTCAGAGTTTCAAATATAATTAAACTTCTTTCCATAATTAAGCCTTTGTGTATTCTCACATAACCGCAAGCATTTTTTTAAAATTAACATTTAGTTTCTACAGTTCTGGCAAAATAAATATATATATATATATATATATATATATATATGCGCAAAAGCACTGGGATCCATTAAATATATTCACTTTCCTGCCACTGCATACCTTAAAAAAATGCTGATGTTCTTAATGTTTTGGTAGAAATAATTGCCTCTCTACTGACAACTTATCAAGTTTCAGAATGATGCAGTTTGAAAAGGCTGAAATATTGCCCCCCAAAAAGCAGGTTTCTAATGGAAATGCTCATAGACCCTTAACTAAAGCAGTATTACCAGGTCCTCAGCAATGCACACACTGACAGCATAAGGTAATCCTTTTTCAAATGACCACAATTATTTTGTTGTAAGTGATCTTACAAACTGATCCACCATAGAATAAATCTCAGTTCTAAACTGCACGCACAGTAGATGCTTTGTAATGTGGCCTTTTGTATTTAATCACACAAGTGTTTGCGGTTTGTCTATCTCTCTGACCTTCACCATGAGTTCTGTGCCACCCCAATATACTCATTGTAGTAAAAAAATTGAGACATTGAAGTGTCCTAGAAACTGGAGGGTTTTTTTTTTAAAAGGGTATTATATGGAATGATTTACAGATGGGTGAATCACTGTAGGTCAGTGACTAACTTGTCCCAACCTTTACCCATTCCACTAACATCATGATGGTAACAAATAATCAATAATAATCTGAGGATCCCAAAGTGCTTTATTAATTAAGCCTTATAGGTCTCTATATGGCAGGTTCTCTTACCTTCAGATGCAGTCACTTGCCTTCTGTCTTACTGGTTCAGGTCATTGAGCCTCCTCCAAATCAAAACTCCTCCACTTCTGGCAAAACAGAAGTTGAAAACCAATCAAACAGCAGTTCCAAAGAGCTGTTTTTGCCTTGTTTCAGAGTAGCAGCTGTGTTAGTCTGTATCTGCAAAAAGAAAAGGAGGACTTGTGGCACCTTAAAGACTAACAAATTTATTTGAGCATAAGCTTTCGTGAGCTACAGCTCACTTCATCAGATGCATGAGCTTATGCTCAAATAAATTTGTTAGTCTCTAAGATGCCACAAGTACTCCTTTTGGTTTTTGCCTTGTCTCTCTTCCTTTCTGGGTCTTTGACTGTCTGTCTGTAAAGGTGTGCAATAATCTTTACCCAGGTCATTCAGTCACTCAACCTGGAGCACAGGTTTTCTGTGTTTGAAAACCTCTTCCCTTACTGGTGCAGAATAATGAAGGGATTTCCACCCACTTTCACCCAGTTTCTCACTTTGTGCTGCTGCCCTTTCTCAAGAACCTGTTGATCTTCACACACCTTGCAGGATATGACCTCATAGCCCTTAGTAGTTCCTCAAAGCTAGCTCTTCCCAGTCCCCTTCAGACATTCTTTTTACGGATGAATGCAAAGGTCATGCTGTGATGGTGCCCCCCATAAGGCTTTATGGAAATATGCTTATGAATATATATGATATGACTGGAATATGTTCTATGATACATATGCCATGTAATATATCTATGTAAAGGTTATGATCTACTGAATCTATTAATCATATTTGTATGCATGTATCACTTTTGTATTCGAAGTTATGAATATTGGCCATGTACTGGCTTGATTTCTAAATAACCTTAGTAGAGCATTTGGTCAGTTCCTGGAGAAAGGAATTCGCAAAGTTAAGTGCACAATCAGGAAGCTCTTAAGGAACAATGCATCTTGGAATGCTCCAGTCCACATAAGAAGTCTTCCTGGAGGCATTCAAGATACCATATGGGCAATTTTCAGAGTAACAGCCGTGTTAGTCTGTATTCGTAAAAAGAAAAGGAGTACTTGTGGCACCTTAGAGACTAACCAGTTTATTTGAGCATGAGCTTTCGTGAGCTACAGCTCACTTCATCGGATGCATAGCATATCGTGGAAACTGCAGAAGACATTATATACACACAGAGACCATGAAACAAAACTTCCTCCCACCCCACTGTCCTGCTGCTAACAGCTTATCTAAAGTGATCATCAAGTGATCATCAAGGAAGGCCATTTCCAGCACAAATCAAGGTTTTCTCACTCTTCCCCCCCCCCCCCCCACAGACACACATACAAACTCACTCTCCTGCTGGTAATAGCCCATCCCTCTTTGAAACCTCTCTTTATAATGCGCATGATAATCAAGGTGGGTCATTTCCAGCACTAATCCAGGTTTTCTCACCCCCCTCCCTCCAAAAACCACACACACAAACTCACTCTCCTGCTGGCAATAGCTCATCTTACAATGTGCACAGCAATAATCCAAGTTTAACCAGAACGTCTTGGGGGGGGGGGGCTGTAAAAACTGTGAGTCATGCATGGTCATGTGACTTGCCCAGGTGACTCCAGAACTCCATCTTGGAGCTGGACTTGCATAGGAGGAAGGAGGGGGGTCTCCACCCACAAGAGAGAGTCTATTTAAGCCCATGGGATACCCTTCCATTTTGTCTTCAGCTGGCTAAAGAGAGATCCTCTCCACCCCCAAGAAAGAAACTGGAACAAAGGGCAATAACTACGGAGGTGTGAGTGATTGCTGGACCTGGACTAGAAGGAGATTAGTCTGTAAAAGGAAGCTTACTGGAACTGGTGAGGTTTTGTCTGTGTTCAGTCTGATTAGACATAGACTTGCGGATTTTATTTTGCTTGGTAATTCACTTTGTTCTGTCTTTTACTACTTGGAAACACTTAAATCCTACTTTCTGTATTTAATAAAATCTTTTTTTACTTATTAATTAACCCAGAGTATGTATTAATATTTGGCGGGAGGGGGCAAACAGCTGTGCATCTCTATCAGTGTTATAGAGGGTGAACAATTTATGAGTTTACCCTGTATAAGTTTTATACAGGGTAAAATGGATTTATTCGGGGTTTGGACCCCATTGGGAGTTGGGCATCTGAGTGTTAAAGACAGGCACACTTCTGTAAGCTGCTTTCAGTTAAGCCTGCAGCTGTTAGGGGATGTGGTTCAGACCTGGGTCTAGGTTTGCAGCAGGCTAGCGGGCCTGGCTCAAACCAGGCAGGGCACTGAAGTCCTAAGCTGACTGGTCAGGAAAGCAGGGGAGAAGTAGTCTTGGCACATCAGGTGGCAGCTCACAAGGGGGTTTCTGTGATCCAACCCGTCACACATGCCCTTTCCAGACTCCACCCGTTCACATAAAGAGGCCACAAACTATTCCTAGTTCTTTCCTCCCTTGCTTCAGCACCGGTCTTACTCTAAGAACAGCCATACTGGATCAGACTAAAGGTCCATCTAGCCTAGTATCCTGTCTTCCAACAGTCGCCAATGCCAGATGCCCCTGAGGGAATGAACAGAACAGGTAATCATCAAATGATCCATCCCCTATCACCCATTCCCAGCTTCTGGCAAACAGAGGCTAGGGCAGGGGTGGGTGAACTTTTTGGCCTGAGGGTTGCATCAGGTTTTGGAAATTGTATGGAGGGCCGGTTACGGGAGGCTGTGCTTCCCCAAGCAGCCAGGCGTGGCCTGGCCCCCGCCCCCTATTCCCCACTTCTCGCCCCCTAACGCCACCCCCCCCCCCGGGACTCCTGCTTCATCCATCCCCGACTCCCGTTCCCTGATGGCCCCCTGGGACCTCTGCTCCCTATCCACTGACTGCCCCCTGCCACCCCATCCAACCCCTTGTCTCATTCCTGACTGCCCCCCAGGACCCTTGATTCATCCAACCACCCCTTCTTCCTGTCCCCTGACCACCCCCAGAATCCCTGCCCCTGACTGCCCCGCCCTCTGACCCCCCTGACCCCATCCACACCCTCGCCCCCTGACCGCCACCCCGAACTCCCCTGCTCCCTGCCCCCTTACTGCACTGCCTGGAGCGCTGGTGGCTGGTGGCGTGGCTGCACCAGCACAGGCAGCGGCACCGCCCAGCTGGAGCCAGCCACGCACCGCGCAGCACAGAGCCCTGGGTCAGGCCGGGCTCTGCAGCTGCGCTGCCCCAGGAGCTCGCAGCCCCGCTGCCCAGAGCATTGCGCCGGCAGCACAGTGAGCTGAGGCTGTGGAGGAGGGGGAACAGCAGGGGAAGGGCTGGGGGCAAGCTTCCCGGGCCAGGAGCTCAGGGGCCAGGCAGGAGGTAGCAAAGTAACACTATTGCCATTTTACAGATGAGGAAACAGTGACAATGGAAGTCCATGACCTGTCCTGGCTTCTCATTTAGTTTTGAGTTCAATTTAAAGGGTCATTGTTGACCTAGAAAGCCCTGCAGGTTTAGACCCCGAGTACCCCAGAAATTGTCTACTTTCCTATGAGAAATAATTTCAGTGCTCAGGCATTTTCACTGACAACTCCTTGTTTTTGGAACTCCTCTTCCTTTTTGGTCCACCAGCAATAAACTTTCTCTGGGAAAGTGGGCTGACTGGTACTGGACGGGAAGTCTCAGTTTGAGTAGGAATTCATATTTTGGACATTGATACTAGATTATATGTTTTTATTATTCAAATGTTATACATGCACCTAGAGCTTGGGGTGGGCACATTTTTAATAAACCACAATTAACTGATTGCTTCAAGTAGGGTACAGTGTCTCTTCCCCTTTTCACTTTGCTTATATAAGTTCATAGCAGAATTTCAATCCCTATACTCAAGGATGCATAGGGACTGCACCATCCTACTCTCCAAGGGAAACACATTACTACCTATCCTTCCTGCCTTCTTAAAATGATGTGATGCCAAGGCCAAGTTCTCTCTAAACCTTCCTGCAAAAGAGGACCAGCAGAGAGTGGGTTATGCCCCATAAAATGCTTATTTAGCAGATGTGCCCCACTATTAAGAGGCATTCTGCAGCTCTGCTCCACTTCTTCCCTTGGGCTGTGCGAAACAGGTATGATCTAGCCTTTTAATTACTACATAATTGTCCTGGTAAGCACACCCCTGTACCAGAAAGCAAGAGGCTCCCTGGTATCTAGCAATGAGTCTCAGGTGGCCTGACCAGCTCAGTACACCGCAACTTACTGCTGTTATAATCTGTATCTAAGAGGTGTCATGGAAGGTGTCGTATGTGTAATGTATATACGGGTGATATATGAAAAATTATAAATATGTGCTAGAAATATGTTCTTAACATGTAGTTGGCAAATAGGGCTTAAAATTACTCTGCCCTAGACAAAGGAATGTAGTCCTGCCTGCTTGAATGTATCTACGACATAAATTGAGCAAGGAGAATGAAAATACATTTACATAAAAGGTAAGCAAACCATCAAACTAGCAAGTGAGGGAGATGACCTCTTGACTATCACAATGGAGGATGTGGGGAGAGAGACTGCAAATGTTAATATAGTGGACAAGGCAAGTTGAGCTCCGAGAATGGCTTTCTGACTTAGAAAATAAAGAAAAAACTTTGAGGATATAAGAAGAGAGAGCCATTTTTCTCCTGAACAGTCAAAGAAACCAAGCACTTTGGGCTCTGTGTTGAATCCTGGCTAAGAACACTTCAGACATGCTGGAAGCCCCGCTATGGTAAGAAGCTTACTTTGAGACAACGGTGGAAGCTAAGATTAGAAATCAGGAGATCCTGCCTCCCAGGCCCCTTCCTAATCTTCTAAAAAGTCACCTTTGACTTTCTGAGAAAATACCTTTTTAATAATAATAAACTTAATCCTGGTTTTCAGTCTGATATTTAAAATTAGACTCCGTAGGCAGTAAAGCGAGCACATGCCTTTGCTAAATTTTACATTACTGTTGGGCAACATAGTCACACATGGTATATAGAAGTGTTTTGGTTAGTAACAGTGTGATCATATGCCAATTTGTTCATCTTTTATCTTTCTGTAATTCACAATACTGAAAATCTGGAGGTTAGAAAATACTGCAAGTGGGAAAGCAGAACCTCTGCAGTCATAGAAACTCAGGAGGCAAACAGTTAACACTTCTTCCACCATCACGTACTAACACTTTCAATTGGAACTGTTGATTGCTCTTGCACCTTTAACTCTTTGACACCAGTAGTTCTGGTGTGTCCACTGCACTGGGAAAATCGACCGCTTAGTGTGAAAGAACTATGGGAAATACCATGTTGTCTTGTAGAAGATCTTAGGTGTCAGAGGGAAAAGAGCAGTTCAACAGGAAAAATTCACCCACTTCTAAAATATCTCCCATGCTGCACATTAGCATATTTCAATTGGAATTCTATTCTGAAAGGTGACTAGGTAAAAATGACACTCTCTTAATTCACAGAACTGCTCCCTGTGTTTATTCAAACATTGCTGCTGGCTTTAGTGACAAAAACTAGATTTTTAACTATTTTTCACTCCTGTCAGCCTTTCAAAGCCAGCACAGCCGAGAGTGAACTGGATTCTAGTCTGGCACATGCATAACCAGCAGAATTGTTAAATGGGAGCCAAATTCTGCTCTGATTTATACTAGTAAAACCATATTAACTTAAGTGGACATGCACAAGAACTTGATCCCAGGTTCCAACTGCAGTGATTTCAATGTATTCTACTCATGATTACACTTCTGCAACCCAAGTGCCTGTACAAAAAAAAAAAAAAATAGGTTTGCCACAGGTGTGACTGAGGGCACAATTTGGCCTGTGGAATCTTTGTTCAATGACAATTATACAGGACCCAGAAATAACCAAGTATTATAACAATTTACAAGAGGGCTGTATTTGTTCAGCAAATTGTACATACCTCTGAAAGTGGGGAATGTTACTTAGAGGCCTGCAGGTATAACGGATAGTTTGTTACCTAGATGCTGATGGACTGGAATTGGACCATTTTCAACACCCAAAATACAAAACCCTTCTCTGTATGTGAACACATGACTGGTGTGAGAGAAACCAGACTACTGGGTGACTATCAGCTGAGACTCCTGAGCTGTGAAAATGTAACCCACACACCTCCTGGCTGTGGTGCTCTGTCCCATCTAGTGGCACCAAGCACTTGGAGAGAGATTAACGAGACTGCTGTATAGCCTTAGCTAAGAGCCATATGGCTTTTAGCTCATGCAATAGAGGCTCATGCATTTAGCTCCAGATGTAAAAGGTTGAATCCCACCCGCTGATAACGGGGCTCTGTCAGCATTACAAGTGGGGGCTCATCCAGGATATCAACTGAGAAGTCTCTGAAGCTTGGGACATGCTTCCTCAGCTAGGAGAAGTATGTAACCACACACTTCCTGGGCATGGTGTTCTGCCCCCTCTAATGGCACCGAGTCCACTTACAGATTAATGAGTCTGCTCTACAGCCTTAGCTAAGGGCCATGTGGCTTTTAGCTCATGCAGTAGAAGCTCATATACTCAGCTCCAGAGGCCCCAGATTCAATCCCACCCACCAATGACCAGGGTCTGTTGGTGTTACAAAAACTCTAGGGAATTTCAGAAAAAAATATTCTCACCAGTGCTCCTTCACCGAAGGCTCAGATTTAATTAACATGGTGCAATGCCAGAATTTGCTGCAGCCTTGTCTGTGCTAGGGATTAATCTCAAACCCTGGCTCCAGCCTAGGGTTACCAATTTTGCTTGGATGTATTCCAGGAGGTTTCCAGCCCCTTTGCACTGCATAGGTGATATTCAGGTGCCAAAGAGCTGGCCTACCAGGCTACCTAGATTTTTCCCTGGTTTGGGGCAATCCTTAGGAGGAAAAAAGCCAGCCCACTCTACTCCTATTGCATACTTCTTGGCCCTGCCATAGCGAGTATTGGGAACATGGCAGGGAAAAGGGATCATCGAGAGTTTCCATCTGTTCTCCTGTGATTCCTGGTGGTAACCCCAGATTTATGAGGCCACAACCAGCCAGCTTGATTATGAGCAGTCCTGAGGAGCAGAACCTGCCCCAGGATCAAAGAGCTGCAAATTGCTCTTCTGTTGTTGCCCAGCTTCAGCTGAGTTTGGTGCTTATTGGTGCAGCTGAGGATTAAGCCACAGGGTACACACCAGTGCCTGAATTTTCTAGGGTAGACCTGGCCTGCAAGTACTGGTTTGTCAACTGAGGACCTAGCTACCTGGCACAGCAAAATGCACCAGAGGGGTATGATTTGTAATAATATTCTGTGCTAACTGCCTGGTATAATCCCTGCTGGTGTGCCCTAAAAGGTACTTAGTTCATATTAGCATAGTACTGTTTGAAATGGGACTACATCAACGTAAACTAGGTATAGAGTGCACCAGCAGGGTAAACACAGAACAGGATTTTACAGCGCTCCACAAATCACACCCCACCAGTGCAGTTTGCCAGTACACCATAGATCAGCCCTGAGATGCTCTGTAAATGAGAAATCTGAAGTAAAGTAGGGTAGTTTTTGTACTTATTTGTATGTACAGACAGTTCTCCCCTCTATGACCTGTTTTTTAGCAAATGCAAATAGCAAAGAGTGGGGGTGCTTCCCCCGTTTACAAAAAAAAAGTTCAGCCTCTAAACAGTTTAGAATTCCTAGGATCACCCTAAATCACCTCTTCTGTAGCTTACAACATTTAGAAAAGCTTAGATCTTATCAGAGATTAAAAGTCCCTGAAACCTCAGCTTTTTTGGTAGTATTGTAGTTAAGCTTTGATCCTATGGGACAGAAGAAATGATGCAATTTAGCTAGGTGTGGAAAAAGTATGTATTTTTATTTTTTGAGAATGAAGACACTTTGACTACACGGCAAAGAAAAATACACAGCTGGCCCATGCTAGCCAACTTAGGCTCATGGGGCTCAGGCTGTGGGGCTGTTTCATTGCTGTGTAGACTTTGGGGCTGGAGTCCAAGCTCTGGGACCTTCCTACCTTGCAGAGTCTTAAAGCCCAAAGCCAAGCCTGAAAGTCACATATTTCCAGACATACTCAGTGCCCCAGGTGTCGTAATACTGTACTGAATGAACAGTCAAAGCCATACAAAAGGTTATATTCAAAATAGAGGTAGAAATATAAGTGGCACACCCAAAACAAAAATGGAATTTGTAATTTGACACAGACACATTCCCCGAACAGTAACACCTGTGTATAACAATTAAAAATATGGGACACTGCAGTTTTCTGGCCAGAAATTTTTATTTCTGTAATTGGGATAAGAAAGGGGAATTTGTATTCATTGCCACTCAAGGTTTACTTCATTCTGTACTTCTTAGCTGTCAAGATTTAATTCACAAATATAATCTTATTATATTTGCTTATGTTCTGTCTCCTTCTCTTTATTTATCTAGAAGCTTCTTCATAAATTCTTCAAAAATAAATTTATCTATAAGCTGCTTCTTCATAACAATTACACGTTTGTGATGTTTTCAAATCTATTTTATGGGACAAGCTTTGGACCAGGAATATTCTGTCACCCGTCATCACTGTGGTATTTGGGCATCTTCCAGCAGTGCATTTAGCACTGTGACTTACATATTTCATGTATGGATCATTCTCTCTCGTTCCAGGAGAGAATTGTGTATGCAGCACAGAGTTTTGTTTTGGCGGGCTTTTGTTTTCATAGAATCATAGGACTGGAAGGGACCTCAAGAGGTCGTCTAGTCCAGTCCATGCACTCATGGCAGGACTAAGTATTATCTAGACCATCCCTGACAGGTATTTGTCTAAACTGCTCTTAAAAATCGCCAATGATGGAGATTCCACAACACCCCATAGGCATTTTATTCCTGTGCTTAACCACCCTGACAGTTAGGAAACTTTTCCTAATGTCCAACCTTAACCTCCCTTGCTGCAATTTAAGCCCATTGCTTCTTGTCCTATCTTCTAAGGTTTTGGCATTTGGCTTTTTAAAAATGTACCCCAATGGTCCTCTGCTCCTTTGGGAGTTGTTCCACAGTCTTGGATCAGCTCCCAAGAAAGCTCCATCTTCTGCAGAGATGAGGAGCAGCATTATCCACCACAGTCATCCTCCCAGAGTTCAAGGAGATCTTTTAGGTGTCATGGGCCCAGGCCATCGAGAGCCTTAATATTAAGGACCAAAACCCTGAAGTTAACATGATATACCCATACTATGGCTGTGGTCATTGCCAAGGCACCAGGCAAACAAAACATGCATTCCAAAAACCAAAGGTGCAGTGACGGGTCTTGATCCATCTCACTGTCATTGAAGGAACCAAACAGATTTGGTTACAGGAGTTGTTTCAACGAGAGGTCAAACCAAATTGCAATGAAATAATTTTGGGTACTTGAACATAGTCAGTGAAGGGTTGCCTACTGAATATAGTTCCTATTGCAAGTTTTACTATATGGAACGTAAAAAAATCTGCCGTCTATCTTTTGAGATATTAAGTGGGGAATACTTTCCCCTCAAAGATGGTGAAGTATACATCAAAATTTTTTGGTTTAATTTACAGCACCATGCTTTGTGAATCTTATGGGTAAAAGATAATAGCTCAAAAAAACCCACAACAATTTGTTATACATGTGCTCTACTTTCCTATTTCAAGAATCACCCATTAACAGCAGAGCTTGAATCAATGATGGAGAGTTCCAGAGTTAGTTTTACGCCTTACTTCACACTCCCATTATGCTGTCCCCTATGTTTTGTTTGCTTATAGCTGCTTGTCTGGACAGGGCTTCAGCTTTCTTCCTCCCTATATAGTGAACTGCTCACAATTCTTTAGAATATTTATGTAAAAGGAGCTGGTCCCATGATATCCTTCTCTTTAAAGTACAGTACAGTACAGTACTATGCTTTAAAAATACAAAGTTTTTTTTTTAAAGTAATACAGTAGAATCCTCCTAATTGAGACACCACTTGGGCAGCCTACAGTCCTGATTAATCCAACATCCTGATTGAGACTATTTATTTTAAAAAATTAAGAGAAACAAAATATTGTACTGAAGATAAACATGGTATTTGACACCACATAACTGTTTGTTCTTCTCTTTTTGGGCAGCTCCTCTATGAAAGACTGGGCCTGAGAAATTCACCTCTTTAACACCTGATTAAATGACACTTTTATCTCTTGGCCTGCTGCATCCCCATTAGGCACCATTTATATTTTCTGCACTAACTAAACAGCAGTTTATAACATTCACAGTCAATATAATCTGATAAATAAATTCCCTGTTAGGGCTATACCAATAAAACACTGCTTTAATTAAACAGTATACTCTGTTTAAATATGTCCAATCAACTTGTGTTTTTTCTAGTCTCTCCTTCCTAAAATACTTCCTGGATTATCCTATATTTACCTTCTCAGTCCACCCCTTCCTCCACCCTAGAATATCAAATTTGATCCCTTAAAGATATAAAGGCTGTGAGTATTTCAGCCTTAATCATGTCAAACATTTTGGTGTCTATAAATTTGTAGAGAATGTCTTATCTGTGATACTAACTGTAGAAATGGAACAATGGGCTAATCCAAGCCACTTGGTATCTAAACAAGTCAAGTCACATTATTCAGGTCCCTAAGAAGTGGCTGTCTGCAGTTCAAGATTTGAAATAGTAAGTATTGCTTTCACACTTAACAAACAATTGATAACTGGAAGCAGCTTAAAATATGGAAAGGTTCATTTTGTGTTGCAAAATGGATAGCTTGGCTGAGAATGGTGGTGTATATCCATATCTAGGTCTAAATCCTTCCCTGTGCTGTGCTGGTATGCATAGGCCGGTGAGAAATTTGTGGTGGTAATCTCTTCTCTCACTCACAAGCAGCAAGAAAAGGATTTTCCATAGCTTTCAAGAGGGTTGAGGGAGATGGCTGGTTACAGCACGGGCCTCCAGTGGAGTTTTACCTGCAGTTTGTGGGGCCTCTTCAGTCCTCTTGGTGACCAGCATGTAGACTCTTATCTAACCATGGATGCATGCTGTTCTTATTCAGAGTTTAGCCCTTCTTTGAGAATAAGAATATGGTTTAGGCTCAGAAAAAATGAAAACACATGTAGAGAGTCAGAGTTAAAGAGGTCAAGTATGGAGAAAATAGTGGAAGCATGATGTGATACCCCAGAGGGACAACATAAGAACCAAGATGCCAAACTTCTCAGCCACAATTCCCATTAGGCCAAATCCTGGAGGCAGTGGCCTTGAGTCTCCTCTTGAACATTACTCCTGGGGGAATTCTGTGCCAAAAAAATTAAAATTCAGCACCAAAATGTTAAAAAATCTGCAAACACTATTTCAAAATTCTGCATATTTATTTGTCAAAATAATGGAATATAATCCAGCTACTTTCAATTATTTTGGTAATTTATTTAAACAACAATACAATGAATGGAGAATGGAAGTGGGAGCATTGGAGGAAATCACCAAACCCCTTCAGTCTAATAGTAATGTAGATAGTATTGACCCTTCACTTCTAATTATTAGTCAACAAATATATGCAGCCATATGCTAAGTGTTACATCATAGGCAACTGAAGAACAACTGAGGGCTGGGGACTCAAACTCTCAATTTATACTGGCTACTGACCGTCTCCAAAAAGGTCAGTAGAAAACAGTTCATGGAGCACATTTTGTTTGGAAATTTTTTCAGTCCAAAAATTTGGACCAGTTCTAATCACTAAAGCATCGTAAGCATTTATAAGACAATACTGTCCTTTGTTATAAGCTCCTTTACATCATTCTGGCAATTAAAGGAGCCTTAAAATTTTTACACCTGTTTTATACTCCTGGGGGAATTCACTAAGAACAATGGGAACAATTCACTGAGCAGGCAAGCTGCTACATTCTCTTCTGCCTAAGGAAACAGAGCCTGCCCCATGCCTACCTCTTTAGAAATACCCCAAACCTCTGCCCCTCCATGCCGAGCGTGCTGCAATAGCAAGCGAGAGGGACAGAGTCACACTTTCTCTCTCTCTCTCTCTCTCTCACGACTACCCAGCCCGCCCCCACCCCCAGTGTGGTGATTTACATCTATACTGGATGCTCTGGGTGCCCAAACTGACCTGTCTGCACTGCCAGGGAGTGGGCGCATGACCGCTCTTGCAGCTTCCCTTTGCTTCCCTGTGAGAAGTCATTTTTCTGTGGTTAAGCAAAGAAATCTGCGGGGGCCATGAATTCTGTGCATGCGCAGTGACAGGAGTAGAGCATGCAGGTGTAAAGCAGCAATAATTTCATTTTAAATCAGAGGAGTTCCATAAGTCCACTAGTTTGGCTCCAGCATGTACTTAATTCTTTGTAACTAAGGGGGATTGTATTCAAATCTCTGGGGAGAATTTTCTTTGGTTCTATGAATAGTGGTGTTATCTGTAGCATCAAGTTATTGGATTATGTTGTGCTGTAGTTCAAGTGCCACACATTTCATAGCTTGGAAGCAGAGTTTTTCTTTTTCTGCCAGCTTCTTTTCAGAGGGTGGAACTTAGCCCTGAGTGGGGAGGGGAAGGGATTTTATTTTTTGCCACCAGACAGCTGGAAAGACACATTTGTGAGGACTGGCAAACATATTTTAGAAACTTTTCTATTACATGGTCCTTTAATATTGTGATCTTCAAAGAATATGAATATCCATCTTTCATTGCATGTTCCTTCAGAATTTAATGACTTATTCTTTTTATATGAAGCACTGGCATATGTAACATACACGCCAACTGTCTCTGTTTACGTTCTTTTGTGGCTGTTATCACTGCAGTACCTGAGTGCCTTTCCCCGATTGAGAATCATTCTCCAGTATTTAGCCATATTTGTACTCTGTTCAAATTCCTGTCACCTAATTCTTAGCATAAATAAGGGTTCCTTTTATTGAAATCACTGACAGTTGCATGAAGATATGCTGTTGGTGAGTTTAGTCTTCTGTGTTCAATCTGTTTCATGGAGTTCAATATTTTCCTCTCCGAATATCCTTAGTTATAGAATTTACAGAATTGGAAGGAAAAGTGGAAATATACCAACTCTTATTCAGTTGTCTGAGCTGTGTGCTAATTCAATTGACTTATTTAGTGAGGTAACTAAAGTGAATCCCTTCTTTGCAGGGTTCTACAGGAGCGTGTTCTGTTATGTTCATGTATGTGAGGTCATTATGGGACAAAGTGAGAAGGCTTGGGTGTCGGTACTGAAGTATGCTGATGACACTATGGGTCAGAGTTGCATGTGTGCTTAGCACCCAACCACTCTCACCATTCTCAGTGTGACTACTTAATTAGTTGATGAAATAGAAGTTGTTGTGTACCAAACACTTTTGAAACTCTGGACTACATAGCTCAGTTTCATCAGCATGCTTTTGATACTGCAGCCTAAACTCTCTGTTTCCACTAATGACATCGTATGCATTCTTCTCATTTGGAACTACTGGGTGCTGAATAATTATCCAAGCCCAGGTGGTTGGAAAGGTGGGTTAGAACCTATTCCAAAGCCCACTGTAATGCAAAGTGGGCATCTTCCCATTAACTCCAGTGCTGTGTGGATCAAGTCCAGGAAAGCATGATGAGCTCTTGCTGCATCTTGGCCTTTTAGATAAGACCAAATCTCAAACTGATTCTAGACCTGATGTCTCCTAATCAAGGTATTACCATCAACCAATATCCTACTCTTTGCATGGGGATGAAATTAATGATCTAAGAGTACTCTTTTAATCCTATGTGGTCCCAGTGCTGCAAAATGAGGCCATCTAAATAAACATTGCACTATATTACAATGTCCATTTAAAAAAATGACAGATGCATTGAAGGGTAGCCATGTCTGGTGCATCTCAGTTGCTGCCTTCGAACTTTCAGCCATCTTACTTTATCTTTAATATATTTACTTTTCCATTCTGACTAAATGGCTTTCCCTTTCAAGTGTTCTATGCCATATTAATAATCATGAGCACTTAAATTCCATCTTGCAGAACACAATGTTCCAGCATAAGTAATCAGTGTTCCTGATTTGATGTACAACTGAGGCGTCCAGTACCAGAGGTGAGCAATGTGTCCCTCACCAAAGACCTGTTTCATCTCCTACAATAGCGAAAGGAAAAATAATCTGCTTATGGTTGGCTTTTTGCTCAAAATAATGTACAGGACTCAAAGATTCTGGGAAGCTGAAATGGGCTTTGTTGTAGCTTGTGATCCAGAGAGATAATGTTGATAGCAAAAGCAATCAGATGGTGATTGGGTCTATTTAGTCCAGCTTTTTGTTGTCACACTATATCACAATGTTGTTGTCACACTGTATCACAATGTTGTGTTTTTCAATCCAGTATCTGTCATTTGTAAACTTGCCAGCATTTTAGTGCATAAAATGTTAGGACAATATTTCTGGGGAAGCTGCCAAAGGGAGCTGCTTCATGCATTTGGCCCTCTTCCTACTTCCTGATGAGTGATTTCTGAGCTCACTACTGGAAACAGTCCCAGCTGATACATGCATCTCTTTGCCCAGTGCTGTTTGAAGACTGTTGCTTGCCTGAATTATTTCTGGATGGGTGGATAGCAGCATCTTGCATGTCATCCTTGTGGAATGATATCCCCATTAGCTAACTGTTACGACAGTAATCACTTAAAGTGTGAAACCCCGTTAAACAGAGCTATTAAACTGTGGCTTGTGTGAACTCCAGCTGCCATTCTTCAGAGGGTGCCATGGACACTGCACCAGAGTTCTGGGGCAGTTAAAAAGGAACCAACACGACACTTTGGAAGCTACGCTGGCAGAAAATATGAGCATAATGAGAGGGATCAAAGGCAAGACTGTGAGCAAGAGGGTAAGGATGGATAAAGAGCTTCAAGTCAAATTCTGGAGGACTTGACTGAATACATACTGCATTAGCAGTTCTGTCACCCTTTGAACAGGGGCAGCATGTGCTCCACCTTGTGCCAGCCTAGCTCTGCTAGATATCATAGATTTGGACCATGGCCCTGCCTTCACCTGTAGCCTTTGGTGTGTCTTGTGGTGGCCATAGCATAGAGCAGAGCTTGCACTGTCTGCCTGGGTTGTGGCAGGTCCCTGAACAAGATGGTGTAATGGGAGAGCTCTTTAGCCAACTTGAGTACCCAATCAGAGCCAGCCACTATTTGGCTCTAAAGGTGCTTAGGAAGAGATAGGTGATTGAATGAATATCCAAGGGTTCAAAAGATAGGGGGAAAAGTGATTTGGAGAATTCAGGAAGAACTTTAAGGGGAGATTTTGCAAAGGACAGTTAGGCACTGAACTCCCATTGAAAGCCAATAGGAACTGGGTGCTTATCTCCATTAGTCCATTTTCAAAATCTCACCTCTGATTACCAGAGGTGGAAGGAATACATGTCATAAAAATTCAACACACTCTAGTTTTATTCAATGCAATTTATGCATTTTAAATCGCATTACAATATGTACATCCAAAGCTCTGGGCTAATAAAATCTTTTATTGTTTAACAGTCAAATTGATTCAATATCCAAAATTAACCACCAACCTGTTTTCTCCAAAAGTAAGACTCCCGCTGTCCTTCATATCGTAATTAATTCCCCTTCCCTTTACACCTGTGGGCAGAGGAGGACCATGAAAGCAGATAGAGCTTGCAAATATGACTTTAAAGTCAACAGATTTGGCCACTGGTTGAAATTTCAGTGAAAATTTTCTGCCTTCATGTGAGTCTTGTTTAAACATGGGCCTTGTTATATTTGGTTGCAGATCCAAACTTGATCCATTTTTTAAATTGGGTTGCATGTGTTGTAAATCGATGTAGAAATTTTACCATTGACTTCAACTGGAATTCTGTGTTTTATGTGGGGACAGAATTGAGACCTGTGTGTCTGTGTTTGTGTGTGTGTATAATCTTCATGATCTGGAAAGGAGGCAGCTGGGATTGTACCATTCTTTTCTGCCTTATGATGCTGCCAGAGGTGGCCTGAAAGGCTTTATTAAAAGTCTGGTCACATGCTATACACTGGGGGACTCTCCACATTTATGATGGCTTTACAGCCCGCTTGCATAGCTGAAGCAGCCCTGGCAGTGGGAATGCAGTGTGAAAAGGCTCTGCCAGATCTCTGCTGCTGGAACCCATCCCCACTGCAGGGAAAGGCTCTGGTAGCACAGATGCAAGGGAGCAGGGGGGTAAAAGTCCTGCCACCCACTGGCTACTGGACCCTTTCCCACCACAGGGAAAGATTCCAGACTTTCCTCACTGTCTCCCCCCGCCAGAACCTTCAACTGATACACATAGTTATGCACAACAGTGTGGATAAAGCCTGCTTTTCACTGTGGCATGTACCTACAGGTGCACTGCACACTGCGTGAAAGTGACGTGTTTTGTAGTCTGAGTTGTGCACAATGCCATGTGACCTATATGTTCACTCAGAACTAACCACCGCAGTTCAAATTTCAGATATAGTACGCCCACAACAAATGGCTCTCATACAAAAAAACTGAAGATAATTCCAAATGATGCATACATTTGAGTTAATCATAGGCTTTTCTGGGGCAACTTGCGAATAGTAAATGGCAAAATTAATTAAACAAAGGCCTTGATGGTATTTTTAGCTTACATTTGCTTAGGAACAGCCTGAAAATAACAACATATACTTGTGACTGAAGAAGAAAAAATTGGGAAAAACATTCTTCATGCTGCACCTTTAAAAATCATAATTCTCCCTACCTCTTTCCCCCTCCAATCTCATTCAGTTAGTTATTTTAGGTGTAAGCTGAAAACAATTCAGTTTTTTCCCAGTTTTACTTTGTGCAGTTGACAGGACTTTGTGTATACTCTTATTCATAGTTTCTCCTGTGCAATTTCTAGTCACTTCCCATTTTGTTTGCATGGTTCTTTCATGCAGCAGCAGGAGAAAAATGTCAGGGGATTTCATGGACAGGTATAGTAAGTATTTGAACTTATTTTTTTTTAAAAATTACTAGATTCCAAATTGAGACTCTCTTTAAAGGAAATCATTTAGTCTCAAGTTACAAAATGGGGGACTCTATCCTGGGAAGTAGGGATTGTGAAAAAGACTTAGGAGTTGTGGTGGCTATCATCTGAACGTGAGTTTCCAATATAACACTGTGTCCAAAAGACCAGATGCAATCCTGGGATGCATAAGCAGAAATCTCAAGAAAGAGTAGAGGTGTTGTTTCACCTGTGTATTGGACACTATTGTGACCGCTGCTGAAATACTGTCTCTAGTTCTGGTGCCCAAAATTCAAAAAGGATGTTGATAAATTGGAGAAGGTTCAGAGAAGAGCCACAAGAGTGATTAATAGATTAGAAAACATTCTTTACAGTGATAGGCTCAAAGAACTCAATGTATGTAATTTAAGAAAGACAAGGTTCAGAGGTGACTTGATTACAATCTGTAAGTATTTACATGGGGAACAAATATTTAATAATGGGCTCTTCAGTCTGGCAGAGAAGTGTGACACATTTCAATTTCTGGAAATTGAAGCTAGAGAAATTCAGACTGAAAATAAGGTATAAATATTTAATGGTGAAAGTAATTTACCATTGGAAATTACTTAAGATAGTTAAGTCCAAAGCTGCCTGCAAAGAGTTACAAAGGGATCTCACAAAACTGGGTGACTGGGCAACAAAATGGCAGATGGAATTCAGTGTTGATAAATGCAAAGTAATGCAAATTGGAAGACATTCCAACTATACATACAAAATGATGGGATCTAAATTAGCTGTTACCACTCAAGAAAGATCTTGGAGTCATTGTGGAGCGTTCTCTGTAAATAGCCTCTCAATCTGCAGCAGCAGTCAAAAAAGCGAACAATGTTAGGAACCATTAGGAAAGGGATAGTTAATAAGATGGAAAATATCATAATTCCTCTATATAATTCCATGGTACCCTCACACCATGAACACTGCATGCAGTTCTTCTGGTTGCCCTGTCTCAAAAAAAGATATTAGAATTGGAAAAGGTACAGAGAAGGGAAACAAAAATGATTAGGGGTATGGAACGACTTCCAGATGAGAGATGAAAAAGACTGGGACTTTTCAACTTGAGGGGAAAATACGCCTAAGAGGGGATATGTAGAGCCCTGCGCTGATATAAATTTCGTATCTGCATGTGATCTGCAGATATAAAACAGATATCTGTGGATTTGCAGGCCTCTAGGGATATGATAGAGGTCTATACTATCTTGACTAGTGTGCAAAAAGTGAATAAGGAAATGTTATTTACTACTTCACATAACACAAGAATCAGGGGTCACCCAATGAACTTAATAGGCAGCAAATTTAAAACAAACGGAAGTACTTCTTCAAACAATGCACAGTCAACTTGTGGAACTCCTTGCCAGGAGCTATTATGAAGGCCAATATTATAGTGGGGTTTGAAAAAGAACTAGATAAGTTCATGGAGGATAGGTCCATCTGTGGCAATTAGCCAAGATTGTCAGGGATGCAATCCCATGCTCTGAGTGTCACTAGCTTCTGTTTGTCAGAAGCTTGGAGTGGACAGTGGGATGGATCAGTTGATGAGTGTCTGTTCTGTTCATTCCCTCTGAAGCACCTGGCATTGGCCACTGTTGGAAGATAGGATACTGGGCTAGATGAACCATTGGTTTGACACAAAATGGCCATTCTTATGTTCTTATGGAACAATTTACCAAGGATCATGGTGGATTCTCCATCACTGAGAATTTTTAAATCAAGATTGGGTGTTTTTCCAAAAGATATACCCTGGGAATTGTTTTGGGGAAGTTCTATGGCCTGTGCTATAGAGGAGGTCAGACTAGATGATCACAGTGGTCACTTTTGACCTTAGAATCTATGAAAGTCTTTAAGGCCGAGTCTCCCATTACCAGGTCCATGGGTAGGTGTGATCGAAAGCACCCCTGTAGTCACACCTTACATGCTACTTTAACAAACTTTGCGCACAATATGCCTTGTGATGTATCATTCAAAAACTAATAACTCTGTGATCATTAATATTCATATGTAATATATGCACGAAATGCACATTAAATGTGATAAACAAACTGATATTATGACTAAAATGTGCTTACCAGACAAGTCTGGGAAGGGGGTAAACTGGTTTCTCAGAGATAAAGGACAAGCTGATGCCTCTAGTCAGGTGTCAAAATTGATTGGCAATCGCCTTTCAAGTGGCCCTTATTTGGCAACCAAAGGGGGGTACAAATAGATCAATCTGCAGTTAAGCAAAGAACAACGTGGACCCTCTTCCACCACAAGACTACTTGTCTCCATCCTCACAGCTGGAATAAACTTTGTCTTGGGAGTAATCCTTAGGAAAATGCATTTCAAAGGGTGTCTGGACTATAAAAATGAGAGGCAAAGACACCCCAAGCTAGCAATGTTGCTGGGAACATGTGGTAAGGATTTTACCTTGAATCAGGGCTAATTTATAAAGTTTTAGCTACCAGAAAATGTTTGTTCTTTGTTTCTCTTGTAACCATTTCTGACTTTAATATCTTATATTTGCACTCACTTAAAACCTATCTCTTTGTAGTTAAATAAACTTGTTTTATTTTTTTGATCAAAAACTTTAATCCAGTGTTTAAACTGAACTGTTTGGGCAATGCTAGTTAAAGTAGCAAACTATTGAATGTTGACCCCTAATGGGGGCAATGGGCCTTTAATATCTGAACTGACCAGGAGAGAGCTGGACAGTGCAGAACACATGTTTTGGGGAAAACCTGGGACTGGGAGTGTGTTGGGGCCACCCTGCAGGTAGTAACCCAGGCTGGTTGAAGCCAGAGTGTGACTAGAGTGTTCCTGACAGGCTGCTGGGGTCAGAGCTGCTGGGCCAGGGCTGTAGCTATACACAGACCACTCAGGTTGTGACCTGCACGCTGTTGGGCTTTTGTGAGTGGCCCAGGTTGGGAGCTACAAGAACAAAGCATTGTGAGGCACCCAGGGTTATAGGACAGGCAGTGACACAACCTCTCACTGGTCTGAATTGCATCTCAGGATGTGACAGTAGGTTGTTATGTATAAGGAATTGCCCCAGAAAACAGAACACTGCCCTTTTATCCTCGGCTGATCATGTTCCCTCTTGCTTCTCACTGAAAGAATCTGGGGTTATGGGACTAACAGAGCTGGGCAACAGCCTCTCTTCCATCAGCAATAGTAGCTGGTGGTCAGACAGAGAGTCTGCAAATATGTACTAGACTCAACTAGAAGCATTGGGAGCACAAAAAGGGTACAGACAGGGCTGGATTGAAGAATAGGCACCATAGAGTTCTCGAGTTCCAGCTCCTGGAGTCCTACAATTACATGAAAATCTCAGCTTTCATTTTTTAAAAAATGAGTTTTATAGTTGTAAAGGAAAACTTGGAAAGATGCAAAGATGTCTGCCTGAAAGAACAGCCTGGTGTGAACTGCCTCTTACATCTCAGTAAGCTATTAATATTAAGCTGCAGTGTTACAGAAGCACGGGAAAAGTGTGTGGCTGCAACATCACCATAACAGATGATTTTGTATATGGCGAATCAACCCCAGCTGCTGAAGTCAATACTGGGAACATCCTACTGCAGATTTCATCTCTCCTGTGGGGAGAAGTGTCCCCATGCCACTGCCCTCTCCAAATGGGGATGGGTGGGACTTGGAGAAAAGTCATGTAGCTAGGGCAGGTGTCCCAGTGTCATGTGCTGGTATCCTGGACAGCCTTGATCAGGCTTGATCCCCTTGGAAGTCCCAATGTATGCTTTTGTTGTTGTAGTCTCTGATTGGAAAACCTCTGATCAGGGCTACTAATATTTTGCATGGGAAGTTATGCATGGCTGGACCACTTCAGTGAATGTTAATGCTGAGCCAAACACTAAGCTATAATGCGCAAGTAGAACAAAGCAAAGTGAACTTGCATGTGCAAAGCTGAATGGCAGTTCAGTGGAGAATTCAAATTATGGATAGCTTAATATGAAAATGCTGAAACAGCAAAGCATTGACTGTGTTTCCTGTAAATTCAATGTTAGAACTTAACTGCTAGTAAAAACAAATATTGTTGTGGGTATATACTTGTATAAATTCTTCTTTTTTAAACACTCTGTTAAAGATGACAAGATACCAGCAGCTAAAGTTACATATGATCCATCCATGATACTTATCACAATCATTATTAGTCAATGTTCTGGAATGCAGCTGTCAACAAAAGTGCAAGGTGACTCCAGAATCGGTAATAAAATGTCCCCTAGGAACATGAGTGAGGGTATTGTGAAAAGTTTTGGCTCCCCATTTTACCCTTAGGTTCTTGGAAAAACTAAATAACATGCTATTTATCTGATGTGTCAGAGGGAAAACGAGTACCACTTGCACAAATGCAACTTACCAACCACGTGGTTGGATACAGGATTTCTGGGCCTCCCCCTTGGTCACCTCCATTTGAGTCTTCTGTAGTCTAGTCCTCAGGCTAGGTCACTAAAAGTTCAGCTCCCTTCCAGGGTACTCAAAGTCCCAAAATAAACATTCCTTTCAACAACAGTCCCACACTAACACAAACAAAATTTCTTCTATCCTTCCTGGGATCAATTCACAGTTCTCAGTTTCTCTTGTGGAACAGTGGGCCCCAGGACTGCCTTCCTGGAGCCTGGATAACTCAGGCAGCTATTGCCTCTCTCCTTAAGCCAGGAGTTCCCAGCTCTCCTCCTGAAGCAAAGTGTGCTTTAGTCTGCTGAAGGGCCTCAGCCAGTTTCTCCCTCAGCTGGCTACAACTAGTCCTCAGTCTCAGAGGGACTGGCAGCCTTTTTCTGTTAGTCTATGTTAGGATATAGATATTCAGGCCTGTCGGTAAAGGCCTGTACTCGAAGAATTTAGGTGTATTCTTATCACTTGGCTAGTTATAGAGGTATAAAAGAAAGAATCAAAATCACTGTCTGCCGGTGTAAAGTCCTTCTCTTACTGTGACAGTCTGAGGCCCTGTTCTTAGGCTAAGGCCTTTGGCTAAGCAGCAGAGGCAGCCATAAGCTGGGAAGCCAACGGTCACATCCTCACATTCCAAACTAGTCACATTGAAATAAGGTGCTATTGGGCTGTTAGAAATACAATCCTGTCCTGATAGTGCCTATTACCTCCAGAGAAAGGGAAGTGCCTAGAAAATGTAAAAGGAAACTTAGTTTGATAGCATCCTGTCTGGCAAGAACTCACTTATCAATAGCTGGGATGTGAAATCCTCACTTCTGTATTGTTTTGTCATTATAGTTCCCACTTTGCTATTGTTTGTCTGTATAATCTCTGTCTGGTTCTGTGATTGTTCCTGTCTGCTGTATAATTAATTTTGCTGGGTGTAAACTAATTAAGGTGGTGGGATATAATTGGTTACATAATCGTGTTACAATATGTTAGGATTGGTTAGTTAAATTTCAGGAAAATGATTGGTTAAGGTATAGCTAAGCAGAACTCAAGTTTTACTATATAGTCTGCAGTCAATCAGGAAGTGAGGTGGGTGTGTGTGGGGAGGGGAAATGGTAACAGGGAATGGGGCTTGGGAAATTGGAATCATGTTTGGCTAAGGGCAGGAATGGGAACAGGGACACAGGTGTAAGGCACTGTGGTGTCAGAGCTGGGAAGGCAGACACTAAGGAAGAAAACTGGAATCATGCTTGCTGGAAGTTCACCCCAATAAACATCGAATTGTTTGTACCTTTGGACTTTGGGTATTGTTGCTCTCTGTTCATGCGAGAAGGACCAGGGAAGTAAGTGGGTGAAGGAATAAGCCCCCTAACAGTCTATGACTACTCTGAGGGGGGCAGGCAGCATATATTCCAGATCAGGGGGTTCTCAAACTGGGGGTTGGGACCCCTCAGGGGGTCATGAGGTTATTACATGGGGGGGGTCACGAGCTGTCAGCCTCCACCCCAAACCCCGCTTTGCATCCAGCATTTATAATGGTGTTAAATATATAAAAACATTTTTTTAATTTATAAGAGGGGGTCGCACTCAGAGGCTGGCTGTGTGAAAGGGGTCACCAGTACAAAAGTCTGAGAACCACTGTTCTAGATCACATCTCCCAGCGCATTCCCCTTTCTGCAAGGCTTCAGATTCCAGGCCTTAAAGATACAGTAACAAAATTCCCTCCAAACGCTACTTATTCCCAGAACCTTTTCCTCTCTCCCCATATCTCCTCAGCCTTTCTATTTCAGGCCATCTGAAACTCTTAAAGTGGCCAAGCCACATGACAGGGATGAGCTGACCACTAGAAACCACTAGAAGGGGCAAATTACCCAGTCACAATCCCCCCTGTCTACATCATTGGCATTTTACATAAAAATGTACTCGGGCTGCTGCTTGAGTACCGTAACCCAAGTAAATTCGGAGCACTCTGAGTGCTCATCCCCAAAGCCCAACATCTTGGAGTGCAGTAAACCCAGAGCAATCAGGGAACTTGGCTATGATCAACACCAAATTTTATAAATCCCACATGTGCCCAACTCCAATTTCTGCCTTTAAATGGAGCACACGAGTTGCTACCACAGCCATTCAAGATTTCAAAATGTCTGGCATTAGCTTTTGGTTAACCTGAAAAACAAAAAATCTTATCTTCCAGATGAGACTTCAAACTCATTCTTAACCTCTGCATCTCATCACACACTTCAATAGCGCGGATGGCATTTTCCTTTTCAAGCACTTTGATTGATATGGTTACTAGGCTCATGTAACCGTGTACGACAAACTCTACGTACTCAGGAAGACAGAGGCAGTTGTCATCAGTAAGCCCATATTTCTGGTCAGAGATTGATTTCCAGGTCAGAGGATGTGTTTCTTCTTCATCTAGTGATAGAAAGTAGGACTTTACAGTCTTCCAGTTTTCCAGAAATTGGTTGATGGCTTTCACTTCTTTCAGGCATTAGACTGGAATAAGACAAATGAGCCTACTGCATTCTTGTTCTATAGAATCAAAGCATGTTCTTTCAATGCCTGAGCACTCCTTGCATGTTTAAATATTTGATTGTTGAACCCTCAGCATCATAGTCGGAGCCTTGAATATACATTGGTCCATATGCTGAAATACATGACAAATACAGTAGCCATTTGTACAAGATGGACCAAGCAGCTTACAAAATGAAGTAGACTGATGCTTTGGGTATTTAACTAATTGATTTGCAATGGTTGCATTTTTAAAGATTTCTTCTTTCAATTTGGACTGAATTGTCACCGAAATTGCATGTCATTTTTGTTTGCCTCTTCACAGAAACTAAGCAGTCCTCCTTGTATCTCAACTTTTGTGGAGAACCTTACCATGAAAGAAAACAGTTTTAAAATTCCCTTTGACACATCAGATAAATAGCATGTTATTTAGTGACAGCAATCAAAAATCAGAGAAAGAGATGTCTATATGCTCTTACGATCTAGGAGCTACACCATAACCTTTCTGGAGCTCCCAAAAGCTTGTGATTTTCCAGTGTGTAGGCTTAGTCCTGGAGCTATTCAGGATGCCCACGTTGAGATGGAGAGGCATACAGAAAGCATGGTCTGTCTGTGTTCATCGGGGTTTTTAGAGCAGTAGGCCTTCTTGCTATGGGGTACTTTCAAAGAAGAATTGATAATACAGCTACCATTAGTCAGTCCCTGAGGATTTCCCTCTGGAGAACAAAGTGGGTAATGGAAATGGACTAAATGTCACAAAATGGGGGTGGAGGGGGAAGGGGGAGCCTGACTGGTGGAAGAAACAGATATGGGAATTTGGAAGAAACTGATTAAGCAAAAGGGGGGTGGAGGAAATGATTGAGAGGAAAGAAGAGAAGGAGAGCTTGCGATGGATTAAGGGAATGGCAGAAGTAGAGATAAATTAAATGTGTCCTACATTTGAGGCTGCATGTTATTTTAACGTCTTATTGTATTCTATGGCATTTAACTATGTTCCATCTTGATCATTATGTACCAATGTGACAAGAACCCTAGGAAAATGTCTGCAGAGGAGTGGCACTATAAAAACAAAATTATTATTATTGTGCACAGAACTTACAGGTGGTATACATGACTTCAGTGGAGTTACACAAATTTATATCCACTGAAGATCTACCCCTCTAAACATAAGGCGTAAAAAGTATTTAAAAAGTCTAATTTCAAAATGTTACAATAAATTATGGCATTTTGGCATGTGATTGAGTGATGCTTCTTGCAGAAAGAAGTGCCAGGTCTTCGGGTGTGGCATAAGTGCTTCCCTTGGCAGAGCTCAAATATAGTCTCCAGTCAAAAGTTAGCAAGTACCACATAAAGCTTGAAAGGGATATAATAAATAGCTGGGGGGAGGGGTGGGGGTGGAACTACTTTGATTTTGTCATTCCTATATATAAGTATATTTTGGGTCTATGATATTAGACTAATGCTAATGTTTGTTTATTATTATGTTAATGAGAAAAATACAATAAAAGTGGCTGATAGGGGAAGCAAAAAGGGATTTTTCTATGGGTGGGTTCTCCTCTTTTCACACTCGTTTTTTGCTTGCTGCACAGTTTTTGTATCATGTTACAAGAATGAACTTGGGGTTTGTGTCCTGTACTCCTGAATCACTGATCTGATATATCCATCAGCTTGGTCTCCTACTACATGAAGAAATTATGGGAAGTCTAGGGATAAGCCAGGGCGATATACTATTGCACAGATTAGATTTAGTGAGCCACAAAATCACCTTGAAGAGTACAGCAATGGGCTGTGTCTCCTACTTTAGCTTTGTAGGTTGTTGTAGGTGTCTGTGGTGTATCAGGGAGCCAGCCTTTCTATAGTTCCCATGGGCAAAGCACTTTCACTCAGAATTATTATTAAGGTTACAATTTGGTACTTAACAGCTAATAATCATTAAAACTTTAGTCCCCAGTGAACAAACCCATTTTCAGAATATCAAAAATAAGTATTTTGCTTATAGAACCAACTGCTGTGGTCCATCCACAACCTTAGGGCAATAATTACTACGTTCTTCCTTATAATTTTACTTCAGGAGATTTGTGCACTGGTCAGTACTATTAGCATATCAGACCACCAGGAGCAACCATATCTGATTTTTACCAAGAAATGTGTATGGCTTTTTATATAAGAAAACTCCACAAACCAACTTTTTGCTAATTAAGCAGTCTAATTATGTTGTTGAGACTACCTTGATGTTGTGTAAATCAATAGTGCTGTATAAAAAAGAACAAATTATACTTTTAACTTGCATAATGCACAAGATCTAAGATGAATTCCATGGGTTAATGAGGGTCCTCAGGGTTGTTTGTCAGGATATATAGCCTTCTGTGACACCAGTGTGTTAGTGATTGAAAAGCACCGCTCAGAGCGCACCAAATAAAATAAATAAGTAAAATAATCAGGAACAAGCTGGTTTGGGGACTCAGCATACTGAAGCTTTTAGCTTTAGTGCATTGATTTTTGACTGTCTGCAGCGAGTTTCAGCATAAACTGAGGATACAAATTCAGATTTGCCCTCACTTTGAGATTCAAACTCCATTCTAGTCCCAGCTGGGGATTCAAATTGAGGTTGTGTTGAGCTCCCAGATTTCTATCACAGTGATATTAGAGTCATTCTTTCATTTTGAGAGAGAGAATGGTGCTTGCTAGAGTTAAGGGAAGAAACAAACAAACCCTGAAACTTACGCAGTCTCAGACGAAGTCCTGTCTTCTGGTAGCTTGCTGACCCTGAGGCTCAACTTGAGTTTAACTGGAAGAGATCCAAAATGACATAAGGTGAGTATCAAGACAGCAAACACTAGGTGAAATAGAAAAACTGGGGGAAAAAACTCATTACAATGGTAGTAAACTTGCTCCTGTTGTTTTCTCTTCTGCTGCCCCCCATCCTCTGGTTCGTGCAGCCCAGTCATCTGTCTGCATCCTGGTTAATCTGCCTCCTCTTTCCCTGCCTGGGCATTGGTGACGTGTAGGATTGTGGGCACAGGATAGACAGTCTCTCTGCTCTCTGTTCCTGTGTTTGGTGCCACAACTGCTCCGGCTGCAAGGAGAAGCAATTTCAGTGAAAGTCCTGCTCAGCCTTTGCAACTCTGGGTTGGAGGATGCTCAGCGCAGACAGACTCTTTGGAGAATTTAGCTGCCACATTCTTAACAAACCTCTTCTGAGCATGTGAGAACTGAAATTTTTTTACTTAGGCCTATGACTTAGCCAAATTTGGGCAAGTCTTCATAGGAATGGCAAAAGGCTCTATCCTGACAACACAGTGACATGTGCGTGTGCGCATTCGCATGTGCACACACACATTCATATACACTTCCAACTCCCTTCTCCAAAGCATGTAGGTGTTAAGGCTTTTCAGCATAAAGGTTACCAGAATTTTTTTTTAACATGGACAAAACGTCCCCCATCCCCAATTTCATTCGCAGTAAAGGCTGACTGTCTGCCTCATGCTGACTATTTCTGGAAAAACAGCATGGAGAATTTCAACCCAAACCATTACAATTTGATGTAATCATAACCAACCTCCAGAGAGATCATCTGTTCCAAACCTTCTTCTCAGGCTTTAATATTTTGGCCCATACTGGTTAGGGAACAGTTAAATGAGTAAATCTGATCTTCACTAATTCTTCAGTGCAGTTTATCAAGGAGAAAAATGCTACAAAACACTATCCATGATTAAAAATAATAAATGCATTAAAGGAAAATATTCATTATACAGTACACCAAAGATGTGTGTTTCAGTAATCTCTACTGGAACATATAAACCAATACAGCCTAGTAAAATCTGAAATGATCACACATGTACAGTGCTCCGTGGAACTGTGACTCTGCTATCACTAAGTAATTTATGTGGAAAATGTGCTGTGCTTTATCCATGGACTTATCACTTTCATACTGTGAAACCTGAAGTGAGAATGGCAAGTCAGTTGCCATCACAGAATAATATACATTCTCTATTCACAGAATCTTCTAGTTCTTTACTGGGGATAATTGACTCTTCTCACTAGCTAAATAACTTCATCGATTTTTACAATGCAGAATTTAAATGTGAAATATAATTAAAACCTATTGTTTTACATTTTTTTTGAATGAGAAAATGTAACTTGGGGAATAAGAAATTTAATTTCATGTCACACATGAGTGTAATGTCTCCCAATAGAGAAAAACATCCTGCTCTCTCTTGGCCTTTGTGATTATTCCCTGCCCTGTATTGTGCCACTGTAATACTTTATGACAGTCTCCCTGATGCCATTTCTTGTAATCACAGAACATGAAAAGCATTATGCTAATGGTCCTTTCATTTTAATTTCTATGATGATAATAGCTGCAAATGGTGACCTCCTATTCCTGCTTCTTTGAATGAATTACACACCCTTAAAACAAGTGCCACTTTTCCCCTGTGACCACCTAACTCACCGTTGGGGTATGTTTACTCTGCCATTTGACACCCATGGCTGGCCCGTGCCAACTGACGTGGGCTCATAGGGCTCAGGCTGTGCAGCTAGTTTATTGCTGTGTAGGTTTCTGGGCTCGGGCTGCAGCCTGGGCTCCAGGACCTTGTGAGGTGGTGGGGTCCCAGAGCTCAGGTTGCAGCCCTGGCCCAGAAATCTACACTGCAATGAAATAGCCCCACAGCTTGAGCCCCTAGTCCAAGTCAGCGGGCATGGGTCAGCCACAGGTGTCTAATTGCAGTGTAGACATACCCTTACTCTTAGACATCTCCATGGGGAACTGTATTATTCACTTTGCTCATTACCATGAAAAGCTGAGTTGCAAGAAGAAACATGAATATTACCTTTCTTTAAATGGCAAGAACCTCTCATAAGGAGCTTTGCAAACTAAATCCTGCATAAAAACATGCCAGAAAGTTGGTCTTGAAGTTGTGGCATTTTGTCTGAGATGTTCATTTTGCAAGCAATTTTGAATCTAAGGCCCCCAAACCCAGTAGCAGGCAGCTGGATGTTTCTGGACACTCTGCCACACAGGTTTCAGAAAGACTGGTATTGTCAACCCTGTTTGTGCATTCTCTCCCAAGCAGCGTAAAATACACCTTGGTATTTGAGTGAGCGGTTACCTCAATGGAGCAACCATCTACCCTCTTGGCTGTTGGTGAAGCACTACAAGTAGCCCTAGTGAATGAGAGTTATGAAAGATTAGAGAAATAGCACATGCAATGCACTTTCAGTCACTATGAAAGAACAGTTCTCTGTAGGCTTGTTGCACTTCATAATCAATTTCAGTACTGAATGTAGCCATGTAGCTGAGTTATTTAAATATAAACACAGCTACTCTCAACTTTATACAGGAAATTTAAAATCTGAAAACAGATCCAGACAAGTAATATATTTGTGATGGGTAGAAAATTCCACTGACACTTTGTTGTCATAATATTTTATTATCCGCATCCAATAAACTTTTAAGTGAACTTAGCCAAGACTTGTGGCAGGCAGAATTATTAAACTAAGAAAAAGGGGGAAGTGCAAAAACAAGATTTCTGTTTGGATGCTACTCAAGGAGGCTCACAAAAAAAAAAATCCTATATACCAAGTCTCCTCATGGATTCTTTAGTATGATGAATCTGTCTGTTTCTTATCCTGATCACACTATTTCTGTTTGATTTAGGAAGTACCCAATGCACAGAGTAACCTGAGTGAACTTGGGAAAGTCATTTTGAAGTCACACAGTGGCAAATTTTCAGAGATATGTAGGATGCAGATAGGTGCATAGTAAAAAGAAAAAAGAAAAGGAGTACTTGTGGCACCTTAGAGACTAACCAGTTTATTTGAGCATGAGCTTTCGTGAGCTACAGCTCACTTCATCGGATGCATAGCATATTGTGGAAACTGCAGAAGGAAACTTCTGCAGTTTCCACAATATGCTATGCATCCGATGAAGTGAGCTGTAGCTCACGAAAGCTCATGCTCAAATAAACTGGTTAGTCTCTAAGGTGCCACAAGTACTCCTTTTCTTTTTTCTTTTTACGAATACAGACTAACACGGCTGTTACTCTGAAATAGGTGCATAGTGCGGTTTTCAAATGGCCTAAACAGATTAGGCACAAAAATCCCATTGAAATCAATGGGAATGTGCTCATAAAACAAGTAGAATGCAATCATCATCCCTAACCTGGAGTAGCCAGCATTCACCTAGTATACACTTGATACTAGATGTTATATGGGGACTAGTGGATGCAATCTGCTTGCATACAGTATTTGGCTAGTGGCATTGTGTGGATTTTCCTGCCAAGCCCTGCTCCCTTTCGTTTGCCCATGACACTTCCCCTATGCTTCTGTAAAGTGGTGTGGGGCTTGGCTCTATAATTCACCAGGGGTTGCAGCCTTTCTGTGGTCCACCTGCCTCTGCGGAGTAGAAACCTAGTGTAACTGCTGCATTTTGGGCCTTGAGCACCTGGAAGGGGAGCAGGGGGAGGGTATGGATTCAAGCTTTCACCCTATGTAGAAAAAAATGACACATTAACTAGAGAGAGAATTCTGCAGGCTGAAGCTAGCAGAGAGGCTGCTGTGCTTTATCCGCAATTCTTCAAAAGATGTTTGATCCTTAGATAAAACATTTGTTAATACTTTAAAGATTTCAACTTAAGATCTATAAAGATTCTTTTTCTAAGGTAGAAATCTACTGATATGTGATAATTTTACTTAAGTATGAAATTCCCTTCAATATGTGGAGCTGACTATTTGCCCCCAGGCACTCTAGCATAAAAACATAAAAACACTGAGGAATCAGAAAGTAGGATGAAGGTAATAAGGGGGGTAAAGTGCGGAGGAATAGGAGGCCAGTATAAGTGAACAGAGTTTTGTTTTGGAGATTGGATGTAACACCAGGACCCCTTCCATTCTTCCCATGACATAAAAAGATCACTTTTAATTTAATTGACAGATGTATTGGGGGAATTTTAGATACTCTGTTTATATGGGACATAGAAGTGATTTAGCTCAGTAGACAAAGAACAAAGACAAAACATCTTTTCACATACACAATCATCTTATTGGATGAACTACAGCTAAAATGGGCAAAGCTTTTGAGACTCTTGCGCTCTTCATCAGACTGGGAAATGGAGCAAAGCTGAACAAACAGATATACTGGCAGGGTGTTAATTGACACCTGATAATTAAATGAAAGCATAATCATGATACAGCTGTCATCCCTGCTTTGTGTAAGAGAATCATGGTGGGTGCTGCCTGTGGATTCTCTTTCTCCTGCCATGTTCACTCCGGGGAACAGCCAGTGAGAGCCTCTGTGATGCCACAGGTTTGTGCTGGAGAGAAAAACAGTTGTATTAGCAGATGGGGAGTTTGACACACACCTGTGGTAAACTGTGCTTTTAATTGCTTTTTTTTTCTTTTTCCCTTTTATCTTCTTTCCACACGGGATGGTGTGAGTGGGTTTCACCTGAACAAATGGCAGTTCTGAGGAAGCAGCGGCAGCAGTGTCTTGCACACAATGCTGAGAGATTAAATGAAAATAGGTGGTGGCTAATTGAATTCAGAGATATAGGAGAGCAAAGCGAAACAGTATAAAATTATGTACAGGATATGGATTGGAGTTTCACTCTGGATTGCAATTGCAAATAGCTCTTTTAATCAAAGGACAGTATATACAATACAAAGAGCCACTGTCCCTTAGTAACTTAGCAACCATAAGCAAAACTGACTTTGTAAAGTATCAGTAGTATGTTAGAAAATTAATATTTAAACTAAGTTCCTTTGCATTGGGGTTTTTTAAAAATAGGATCCCTTTGAGTTCAATTATCTGCCTGTCTTGATTAGTGACAATTCCCTTTCTATAAATCAAATTGTTCAGGTCAGAAACAGAGCGGAATCTCTGAGAGACAATGCATCTGTGACCCAGAAAATAGGCTAGTTTATTAAGGTAAGCTCAAAGAGTTAACTGTTAAAAGACTACAAGGAAGAAATGAGTTCTATGGGAGATTTGAAAGTAGAGATGGCCCTCATGTGGTGCCCAACAAGAGAAGACAGAACTAAGCATAAGGAGCAGCATGGAAGACACAACACAAGACTGGGAGAAGGATAAAATGGGGGAGCTAGAATGGAGGTTTGGGTTGTATAGAGGGAATGAGAGCAAAGATCTAGACACAAGTGGAGTTGTCCTGGCTCCTGAAATTGAAAAGAAGCAGTTGAACTTGAAGTAGGGGGTGAAGGGATTTGAACAGGGAATATCTGACAGGGTCTGGCTAGTGGGAAAGACTGATAATTTTAACAGCAGCACTTAGAACAGACTGGATGGGTACAAGATGAGATGCAAGGAAGCTACTTGTTGTTAAGATCAAAGACAAATGAAGGGGTGACATTTGCCTGCGTGCAAAGGGCTGGCAAATCTGACGCACTTCTTAAGTCACACACCTTATTTTAAAGGTGTAAGTGGTGCATAGGTCTTGTGTGCCACAGCACAAGGCTGAATTTCACCAAAAGGGCAGTCAGGATAGATTTCAGAGATCTTCTAAAGATGCCATGGGTTGGAGGTGGGAGGAGTCAAAATGACATTGAAATTGTGGGTCTGGGAGATGGGGAAGATCATGGAGTTGTTGACTGTGGAGAAAACAAAGTGGTTGGTAGAGAAGACTAGAAGTTCAGCTTTGAGGAGAGATGGTGGTTGGATATCCAGAGGAGACAGAGTTGCAAGACTGGATTCTCGACAAAGATTTTTCCAAATCGTTTTTTTAGAGCTAATCATTGTTTGAGCTGTGCAAGTAAAATGCCAAAATGAATACACTATTTAAAGCACGAATCAAAACAGTAAGCAAAGTGCCCAGCACTTTTTTCTCTAAATTATTTTGTATTGAATGCTCTTTTAATTAATCGGACAGTGAAACGTGATGTTGGAAGCAGACTCCATACGGTGGCAGAGAGACTAGCAATCTGGAGATGAACACCAAAATGGGAAAATTCTGAAAAAGAATTAAATATTGTTCTCTTCTGAATTGGTGTCTGAGTAAGCAGATGAGCCATTTGTCGCTATACTGTCCAAGAATTTTTATCCCCAAATAAGAGCTTCTTCTCTTGGAACGTGGAAGCTGACCCCACCTTCTAAATTTTTCATCACAGTTACATCCTCCAGATCTTTCTTATACTGAAACAAATGGGGAATGTGGGCATTGACCTCACAGGGAGCAGGAGTAAACTTTAACTTTAAGTATGTGGGTTGGATTATTTATGTGTTCAAATTTAACTACCAGCCATTAGTATTTGTAGGATCTGGGGCTTTCCTTTGCTTACACTAAGATCCTGATAGGAACGCAAAACTCATTGATTCTTATCATTCACTTCTGGTGGGTTGTTCCACACTGAATTGCATTTAGATGTGCTGTGCACATTATGAAATGGAGTTACACCAGAGATTAATTCAGTCCTTTCACAAAACTGAGTGACTGGGCAAGAAAATGGCAGATGAATTTCATGTTGATAAATGCAAAATAGTGCACACTGGAAAACGTAATCCCAACTACACATACAAAATGATGGGTCTAAATTAGCTTTTACAACTCAAGAAAGAGAGATTGGCATCATGGTTCTCTGAAAAATCCACTCAATATACAGCAGCAGTCAAAAAAGCTAACAGAAGGTTAGGAAACATTAGGAAAGGGATAGATAATACAGTACATATTATAATGCCACTATATAAATCCATGGTACACTCACACCTTGACTACTGCATGCAGTTCTGGTCACCTCATCTCAAAAAGATATATTAGTATTGGAAGAAGTACAGAGAAGGGCAACAAAAAACGATTAGGGCTACGGAACAGTTTTCATATGAGGAGAGACTAAAAAGTCTGGGATTGTTCATTTTAGAAAAGAAACAAGTGAGGGGGGATATGATAGAGGTCTATAAAAGCGTGAATGGTGTGAAGCAAGTGAATAAGGAAGTGGTCTTTACCCCTTCACATAACACAAGAACCTGGAAATTTCCAATGAAATTAATACGCATCAGGTTTAAAACTAACATAAGAAGTACTAGTTCACACAACACAGAGTCAACATGTGGAACTTATTCCCAGGAAATGTGAAGGCCAAACCCATAACTGGGTTCACAAAGAATTAGATAAGTTCATGGATGATAGGTCCATCAGTGGCTATTAGCCAAGATGATCAGGGATTCAATGCCATGCTTTGAGTTTCCCTAAACCTCTGACTGCCCAAAGTTTGGACTGAATGATAGGGGATGGATCTTTCCTTATGAAGCACCTGGCATTGGCCAATGTTGGAAGACAGTACACTGAGCTAGATGGACCATTGGTCTGACCCAGAATGGACATCCTTATGTATTTAGGATCTGATCTTGTGCCCACTAGTCAGCTGGCGTTTAGCACAGACTTAACTTAGCGCGTGCTCAAGCCTTTAGCGTAACGCCTATTGAACCCAAATGATGGGGCAATTCTCCTTTGTTTTGCATGTGGATATCCTATTATAACTCATATGAAAGGGGAAAAAATTGATAAGTAGGGCAATATACTGTCACATTTTCCCAAGGGAAGATTGAGTAAAACTCATTGGACAACTTCTATTGAAATGAGATTTCAACAAAAATTGAGGGAGAAAGAACTTGTGATAACTTGCAAATCTTATTTTATCCAATATGAATACTTCATTATTTCTATAATGAATTTTCAACTCAGAATATGATCCTTTTAGGACCAGATTTTTTAAAGAGTTCAGTTCCCGTTTATGGACCAAGATAAGTGAACTCTTTTGAAAATCTGTCCATAAGTATGACAATGGGAGCAATTGTGTGCTGATCTGTTATGAAAATCTAGCCCAAATTCTGAGTACTGAGCATTTGAAAATCTGTCCCTTAAAGTGTAAACATTCCAAAACAAAATTGGAATAGTCTTTGATTTTGTTTTTTAAAACAGAGCATTTATTTACACAATTTGTTTTTTAAGTTCATCTTTGTATGGTATATGGTGTGTGTCTGTGTGGTGGGAGGGGCATATCAACTTACTAGATCGTAGTGAAGAGACCTGTCTGTGTCATCTTATCTCAAATGTCTGAATAAACATGAGATAAATGTAAATTGCATCACCATGGAAAGAGTGCAAACATCAAATATATGTGAAGGAGAGGCCCTGCCAGAGGCTGATTTAGAATTGTGATGGATTCTCCTTTACTACTTTGCAGTAGAAAGCTATTAATTTGTGTTCTTTCTATTATTCTCATTATAAAGCTTTTAGCTAGACAAAATAGCTGTTCTCAGCCTTTCATTTTATTCCTTAATACTTACATAGCACTGATTATTATATGGAATCATTACCCTTTTTTTTTACCTGTCCTTGATGGAATTCTGGTACAATTAGTGGTATCAGTATTCTGGTTACAATAAAGACTGGCACATTTTGTTACCAGTGCCTTACGTAACATACTTTCCTTGTGCTATTTCCATTAAAGGATATGTTATGTCTTTCATATGCATTAAATATAATTTGGCTTTTTTCATGGAAACAATTGGTTCTTTGCATTGACTTTAATGGGAGTTCAGAGCATTAAGTATCTCTCTCTCTCTAACTGAAAAGATCAGTTTTTGCGATCTGTCAGTTTATAAAACCGAGTGTAATTTGTTTTGTATATGTGAAACTTTTGTAACTTTATTGAAATACAAAAAATAGAAGGTGCAATACAGTGCCCTCCACTATGGTGTGATATATGTAATGTTATTGCAAACCAAATTCTGTTTGTCTGGATATACACTGCAGTTAGTATTTGGATAAATGCTTATTTTCAGATGTGATGCAGTTCTTCTTCAATGCTGAGCATGTCCCTGATTCTACAAATAGTTATGCATGTTCTGAACTTTAAGCTCATGCCAGTCCCATTGAAATAGTTTGAACTTCATGTGCCTGAAGTTACACAGGTATAAGAGATTTCAAGTTTAGGGCTTAAGTTTGTCTTTGGCTCATTTGTTTTCTTAGGTTTAGCTGCCTCCTACAGGTTATACCCAGAGTGTCAAAACATTACAATACAATCAGATTATCTCTATTATAGAATACCAAAAGGAATCTGCATTATGTTGTAGAATTGCATGGTAGCAGCACACTTTTCACTACCAAAAAATGACAGTTTTTAAAAATGTTAAAATATACTGCACATTTAAAACAGTGTGGCTTACTCTAAGGGCTTACTCTATTGTATGGCTGAAACACAATGGGGTTCTTCCCTTAACTAATTTGAGTGCACTGATGATAGAGCCCTTAATATAGCCCTTTAGCATATGAGAAGTTATATTGAATTCAGTGAAACTTCTTATGCAAGGGCCCCCATATAAGCACCTGTTGCACTACTGTACTGGCTGCCTTCAAACAAATTGGATGGCTTAGTCCAATAATACCTTTGGTACCATTAAAATTAAGTCCTTGTAATAGGACAAGATCAGAGGGCTGCTGCCATCCAGGACTACTGCCCCTATATCTCTGCTGTAGGTTGGTGCTGTCTTCCTTGTGGAGATCCCTTATACACGGTGAGGAAGCCTGCATTTCTCAGGCTCTGTGCACTCTGCTGCTTGTTGCTGTTGAGCACTGGCGATACCCCTGAGAACTGTGAATGCTCAACACTCTTCAGAACGAGGTCCTAAAATGAATGTGTTAGACCTTCAGATGGATTTTAAAAACCATATGGACACATTTGAAAAAGAAAAGAAACATAAGCTGATCCCTCTTCATTTTTCTGAAGTTGTATGCACTAAAAATGTGGTCAGTTATACCTGTATAAATCCTAGGGGATTCTTGAGTTGGATGGTGCTCCTCTGGATTTACACCAGCAGAAGTGGGGGCAGAATGTGGCTTATTGTCGTATTTCACAAGAAGCTTGAAGTCCTTGAAAACATATCTAAAAGTTCAGAGTTACTAAGCCTACTGAATGCAACATGAAGGTGGTTTTTTTTAAAAATCTGTGGGTCCTTTTGACCATTTAGGGAACAATGTTAGATCATAAACATAAGTCCCAAAGAAATTTCAATAAAGTTTTTCAGATTCTAACAAAGAATAGACCCCTCAACTCTCTTCAAATGCATTAGTGGTTAAGCCTGGAATATCCACAAGGACATTCATTGTCTCTGTCATAAATATAAAGGGAAAGGTAAGCCCCTTTAAAATCCCTCCTGGCCAGAGGAAAAATCCTCTCACCTGTAAAGGGTTAAGAAGCTAGGATAACCTCGCTGGCACCTGACCAAAATGACCAATGAGGAGACAAGATACTTTCAAAAGCTGGGGGGAGGGAAAAACAAAGAGTCTGTCTGTGTGATGCTTTTGCCGGGGACAGAACAGGAATGGAGTCTTAGAACTTAGTAAGTAATCTAGCTAGATATGCGTTAGATTATGATTTCCTTAAATGGCTGAGAAATTAAGTTGTGCTGAATAGAATGAATATTCCTGTCTGTGTGTCTTTTTGTAACTTAAGGTTTTGCCTAGAGGGATTCTCTATGGTTTGAATCTAATTACCCTGTAAGGTATCTACCATCCTGATTTTACAGAGGTGATTCTTTTTACTGTTTCTTCCATTAAAATGTTTCTTTTCAAGAACTAAATGCTTTTTTCATTGTTCTAAGATCCAAGGGTTTGGGTCTGTGGTCACCTTGGCAAATTGGTGAGGATTTTTATCAAACCTTCCCCAGGAAGTGGGGTGCAAGGGTTGGGAGGATTTTGGGGGGAAAGATGTGTCCAAACTACATTTTCCCAGTAAACCCAGATAAAGTTTGGTGGTGGCAGTGGAAATCCCAGAGTAAAATAATTTTGTACCTTGGGGAAGTTTTAACCTAAGCTGGTAAAAGTAAGCTTAGGAGGTTTTCATGCAGGTCCCCACATCTGTACCCTAGAGTTCAGAATGGGGAAGGAACCTTGACATGGTGGCAGAGTGGTGGGATTAACCTGAAATCATTTTGAGATCAATTTGAGATTTTTTTGAGCCAGAAATACAGATTTTAAAAAGGATTTTTTTTCCTTTGGGGCTGCTGGAAAGGAGGTCCAACTGAAAGCAGCTAGTTTTTTCTCTGCTTTGGGGCCAAAGCAGAGAAAAAAGGGGATTATCTTTGTGAATTGCAGGTTTTCTTTGCCTGGAGGCAGAGTAGTTAACCTTCTCCATGGAAATTCACAGTCTTCACAAACCTGAGGCTTTTCCCCCCTAAAAGTAAATAGGGGGCTGTTCTATACCCATTTGGCTGGAGACAAAAGTGGAAGGGTTTTTTTTTTTTTTTTAGGATTTTGATTTTTTTTACAAGGAGCACAGATTTGAAAAGATTTTTTTTTTCCTTTGGGGCTGCTGGAAAGGAGGATTATAAAGGCAGCCTTACAGTAATTTTGAGGTACCCTAAGTCCTTGTTTACATTGTTTTCCATATTAATTTTAAAGTTTTCCCTTAATTTCCAGTCTGAATGATGAATGTTTTTGCTAAACTCTTGTGTTTGGATAGAATTTCAAAACTGAAAACTGGATACAATATTGGGGTATGTAAGGGTTAAGTAGAGACCTGGGAAACCGCTGGTGTGCAGACACGGTATTAGGGAGCAGAGGCACAGGCAGGCACTATTTCTTCACTTAACAGATAAGTGTCATCCCTCGCCCTCCCCTTCAGCTTGTTGCGGATAAATAAACATTGCAGCTGCATAAAGAATATGGTTGTACCCTTTAAGTAAAGAAATGTTATCTCCCCCTCCCTTCATTTGCCAGCGACATAAACGAGTCCTGGGTCATGGCCCCTTCCTCCCTCCCCTTAGAACAGCTGATTAAGGGAACTTGTAGCAACAATCATTGCAAAGAAATGTATTTTCAAGGTAAAGATGTGTGTATAATACACATAATGCTGTAATCAGCCAATAGGGGTGGGTATAACCATAGTATGGGAGTGTCTATTACTTAATAATGGGTTTGGGGGTGTTGTAGCGGATATAGGCATTTACATACTAACTTAAATAAAAAGAGCGTGCTGTAACTAATCTAGTGCTTCCCTCGACAATTGGGTCAAGGGGAACAAGTATCGCAGTAAAGAAGCCCGTACTCAAATCCACCTCTGGGTCAACGTGCTCTTTCTTCTAACATACAACATTCACAAAAAATTAGGATAAGGTCTTGAGTGTAAAGTTTCACCCATGATGGAATTTTTGTAATCAAATTAAATTACAAACTCCTACAATTAGAGATTTCCAGTTGATGATCAGATAACCTGAAGTATGAAGGCATAAACGTGCCCCGTTAACTGAACCACAACAGACAATATTTAACAGTTTCTGCCTTCAGTCCTCAAGAAAAAAAGATTCAGAACTAAGGACAAGACACTGTCCTTAACTCACTCTTTGTGACTGGGTATTGCAGAGTCTGTGAACATAAGGAAATCGCAGTTACACATCATAACAGAAATCTGCACAGCAAGGTGAATTCAGGACAAAGCCTCTTCCTTTTTTGGTTGTCAGTGAAATGCTTGTTGCCAAGTTGCTTTTTTATTTCTGATTTTTTTGTTTGTCTTTTTAAAAAATATATCAGTGTGTCATAAATATAAAGGGAAGGGTAAACCCCTTTAAAATCCCTCCTGGCCAGAGGAAAACTCCTCTTACCTGTAAAGGGTTAAGAAGCTAAAGGTAACCTCGCTGGCACCTGACCAAAATGACCAATGAGGAGACAAGATACTTTTCAAAAGCTGGGAGGAGGGAGAAAAACAAAGGGTCTGTGTCTGTGTGTATGCTGCTTTTGCTGGGGACAGAACAGGAATGGAGTCTTAGAACTTTTAGTAAGTAATCTAGCTAGGTATGTGTTAGATTATGATTTCCTTAAATGGCTGAGAAAAGAGCTGTGTTGAATAGAATGACTATCCCTGTCTGTGTGTCTTTTTTGTAACTTAAGGTTTTGCCTAGAGGGATTCTCTATGTTTTGAATCTAATGACCCTGTAAGGTATCTACCATCCTGATTTTACAGAGGTGATTCCTTTACTTCTATTTAAAGTCTTCTTGTAAGAAAACTGAATGCTTTTTCATTGTTCTAAGATCCAAGGGTTTGGGTCTGTGGTCACCTACGCAAATTGGTGAGGATTTTTACCAAACCTTCCCCAGGAAGTGGGGTGCAAGGGTTGGGAGGATTTTGGGGGAAAGACGTGTCCAAACTACGTTTTCCCAGTAAACCTAGATAAAGTTTGGTGGTGGCAGTGGAAATCCAAGAGTAAAATAATTTTGTACCTTGGGGAAGTTTTAACCTAAGCTGGTAAAAGTAAGCTTAGGAGGTTTTCATGCAGGTCCCCACATCTATACCCTAGAGTTCAGAGTGGGGAAGGAACCTTGACAGTCTCCTAAGTCAGTGTCAGGGAAAGCGAATGTTATAAAAGTAAGTTAATTTAAAAAAAAAGTCTGTTTCTATCAAGGAAGGATGATTCATAATTTTCCAGATTGCTTCAGAAATTTAAAACATATTAACTGCTGGTTTTGTAGTTAGTTTGTGTTTGTTAAATTTCATCAAAAGATCTTTGTATAATTTTTCTGAAAAAATTACAGGTTGAAGTGCATTAATTTTCTTCTTATTTATGTTTGAAATCAATGGAATTGCATTGGTGTATCTGAAGGAAGAACTTCACCATTTATAGCCCAGATTTATGTCTCAGTTACACTGGTATAAATCGGGTATAACTTGCATTTAAAATGATGTTTGTGTGCAAATTCTTGTGCATACAGCTTTGAATTGAGCAGACCATTATTCTCAGTGAGGAGATGTGATACTATTGAAGCTAATGGGAGTTTTTCCGTTAACTTCAGTATACACTGGATCAGGCCTTTTAGTCCAATTACACAGATGTAACTGAAATCAGAATCCTTCCCTATATTATTTAGTACTCAGATGGATATTTTCTCTTCTTGGGCTTTATTTCTTGATGGCCTTTAGAACATTATATCATACTAGTGACTTTTATCAATTTTTTCTTATGTGCCAATACATTAAAATATAACTTTAAAAAGCTTTTAACCTTGAAAACAAAAAAACCCAGAATCCCTGTGGTGTCAGCATTTCCTTAGCATTGGTTTATAAGCAAGAGTCCATTATCCTATAACAATATTGTAGAGCAGCCACCCTTCAAAAAAAAAAAGGGCCATCCTTAAAAAAAAAAAAACCAACTTACGCAAAACTTACCAGGACCACTTTTCCATCTCTGTCCATGAGTCTGTCCCTTTCTTCTTAGCTATGGGTGTATTGAACATATTGTGAAGTATTTCTAAGGCTTGCACTGGTTTGGAAAAGTTTTCTCTTCTCTAATTGACTTAATGGAGGGAGCAGCTTCTACATCTGCTTAGTAAGTAGGCTAATGTGGTTTCCTTGTGTTTGCAACTTTCCCAAACCACCTGTTTATTATATGCATTATATATTATATATAGAGGTAGATAGGAAATTATATTTGTCCCATGCAACCCTCCCTCCCCAATTTTGTATGTGTGTGCGTGTGTACATGTGCATACAGACACACAGGTTTTCATAGGGGTAAAGGGAGGAGAAACCCAACCCCTCGCCTCCCCCCCCAATAAAACAAATTTCTTCATGAAAATGTCCATTTAGGCAAAAGCTGTTCAGTTTTTTTCCATCAGTCTAAGATGCCTGGATGATAATTTGTAAGTGCATGCATGGTTTATTTGCCTTTAATCCTTGTAGGCACCTTGATGTCACTGTAGCCTTTGTTGATGCATTTCCTATGGCGGCTCCACTTTCTACATTTTTTTTTCCTGCCATCCTCAGTCCCAAGAGCATTAAATGCCTCATTGTGACTTTAGTTTTTATTACAAAGTAAAGGTTAGCTGTGGTACTACCAAAGATGCTACTGAAAATATTAGCTGGGCTGATATTTGGGGCCAAATAAATTTTAAGCTTGTTTAATAAATGTCAATTCCTGGGGGGAGTTGCCTGTCAACAGTCCAAAAGGGTAGGAGCTTCTTGTGTTATTGTGAGACTGACCCCAGAGGTGGCCAAAGTCACATTGTTCTTGATAATTGGCAAGAGTTGACAACATTGTATGTCTTAAATGTGGTGTGATGTGTGAATAAGAGAAGAAGAAACACTCCCGGACGGATACAACCTTTAGAAATGCTTCAGAATGTGCTTATTAATCCCATGGTGGAGAAGACAGACAAGCTGAAAGGCACAGCTGGGCAAAATGATTCTGATGAGCTTCAGGTATGGACCAAAACAATTTTGTGGTTAAACAGAACATCTCAGAACCCCATGAATTGCTGAGGTTCTCCAGTTGGTACCCAAAATGTATGTGGTACATTCACACTTCCCTGACCAAAACACCCTTCTCCCCCCCCAAAAATCCACCCCAACACCTGGTAGTGAGCACAGGATATTAACATTTGCTGGTGCTTATGGATGTCCCAGAGGTTGAAGTTTTAAGATGGATCCCACTTTCAGAGGCAAGTCCTGTTGCCTCAGCCCACTGCTTCCATCTTCAGTGGACATGAAAGGTTCTGAATGCAGTAGAACAGCGTATTTCTATTGCAGTGGGTGGGGATGGGAGGACAGAATGCCATTTGGTGTGCAATTCATCTATTCCAGGCACTGAAGCTATGCTGATTTATACAGAAGGAGCATTTTTGTTCAGGCATGATGTGGGAACTGGGTTTGACTCCTTGAATTTAAGGCCTCTGTGCTCAGCTTCTGGTTTTATAGTTTCACTTCGACAAGAAATAGCACAAACCTGTGCAGAAGGAGAGCACCACTAAAGGCTCTGTTGAAGTCCACTAGGGACTCTGTTGTTGCTATGCAGTTTTACTTGGAAGGTGCTTGGGTATTATGGTGATGTGTGGCAGTGTGTGTGTGTGTGTGTGTGTGTATGTACATATTTATGTATGTATGTACATACATATTTATTTATAAAATAAATTGTGATTATATTTATATATATAAATAAGCTGGGCTTGATCCTGAAAGGTATGGAGGGCCATGTTATGTATGGGAAGTGAAAAGTGTCCATTCTCCTCTTTGACTCCACCAGAAGCAGGGAGGCCTTAGAACCTTATGTAAGGGGACTGTTGCCCCCTTACTAACATTCAGTGGGGGTGTTTTGGTTGGCTAGCTCCCGGTACTAAAAGGGGAAGGGTCTATGGGAAACCAGGATCCTGAGACTGATAGACTCCAGGAACAATGGGGAGAGGCCAATGCTCCAGGTCAGCCTGAATGACAGGGTGGGCAGGCTAATCAGAGAGTCAGGAGGCCAGGGAGGTCCCGTCCTCCACGTGAGCTGGATTTGCCTGGGTCAGACAGAATGGGGCCGAGCAAAGGAGAAAGCAGGGGCCCAAGCTAAGCTGGGGAGCAGAGCTGTGCCAGATCCAGAGGGACCAGAAAAGCAGCCCAGAGAGAGCAGACCCTGTCCTTGGAGCAGAGCTGCAGCCCCAAAGCTAGAGGCACAGCCCAGAGAGAGCAGACTTGCCTGGGAGCAGAGCTGCAGCAACCAGAGCCAGAGGGGCCAAAGAAGCAGCCCAGGGAGCTGGAGGCAGAGCAGCAGAGACAGAGTGGTAGAGCTGGGGCTGGAGCAGCCCAGAGCTGGGTGCAGTGAGCAGCTGGGGAGAGCCGGGGGACCCTGGGCAGTGGGCCCAGCACAGGGAGACGCCTCAGTCAAGAGGCTCTGCAGGCCAGGCTTGGATTGTAACCCTGACAGGGTGCGGGCAATACTAGGCAGAAGGGTCCTACCACTTAGAGCCTGAGAGCGTGTGGCCACCACCAGAGCAAGCGTCCAACCCACAGCATCCCTGCAGCACAGCCGGGGCCTGAGAAGAAGGCCTGGGCCTTACAAGGAACAGACTGTGAACTGCCCTGACATTCCAGAGACACTGTTTGTGATGTTCCCTGCCACAGAGCAGGTTGATGTGTTTCCTTTAACCTTTCCCATTTTTCCTTATTCTTTTTAAAAATAATTGTTGATCAAATAATTTGCATTTGCTTTAACTTGTATGTAATGGTCAGTGGGTCAGAGAAGTGCCCAGTGAAGAGAGAGTACTCCGGAGTGGGGACACCCTAGCCCCTGTCCTAGGTGACCACAGCAGGGTTGGGGGTCGAGCCCCCCAGGAATCTGGGCCCAGCCTTGTTGGGGTTACGAGGACTCTGCCAGACAGGAGAGTGGAGGGGGAGTCCTCAAGGGCAGGGAGGCCACTGTGTAAAGGAAGTGGGAGCGAGGACTCAGATCCTTTCGCTAGCCCACTTCACTGCGGTAGTACAGAAGCCAGGAAAGTTCCCCACAATAGTGGGACTATTCCCCCGCTTACGCTTACAAAACTGGTGCATCTGAATTGTTTTCATAATGTTAGTGCTTTACAAACTTCTTGCACTATAAGCAGTACGATAGCTAAGCAAATGGATTGGTTCAATGCATGAGCCTAGACTTTAATTCCGTAAAAGTCCCGTCACATTACTATCTCTCAGAAGTCTTGTTATTAAACTGTGGCAGTGGGCACGAACAATAGGAAAAGAACATTGAGGGCAGCTGCATTCTGAAGATTTCCCAGGAGAAGACAAACAACAACTCAGGCTGCCAGCCAGTGAAATCAGAAGACAGCCTTTGTTATAAGCATGTTGGGCATGATTTAATTCTGCCATCATCAGCCAGATGGAAAACATGCTGACAAACTCTGAACGTCCACCCGCAGGATCAAAGGGCTTTGGGGGTCACAAAGTTATTAGCTGGCACAAGGGCATCTTTACCTCACCATGTAATTGTTTCAAAGATTGCATTTATTTGTCTGATGCATTAGAATTTGTCTTCTTCTTTGACAATATTGTCAAATCTTTTTTTTTTAAGCCCAGTCCTGTGTTTTAAAGCTGTTTTTAGTACTGTATCTTTGGGTTAAATTATGCTCTCAGGGACACCTGTGCAATTGTGCAGCTGGGTGTAACTATATGCAGAATTTGGCTTTTGATGTACAAATTAAAAACATGTTAGATTAGGAAAGCTACTGAAATAGTGGAATGCTGCTTGAATATTTGATTTCTGAGATGAAAGGAAATCTTCCTCCAACCAATAAGAATTGATGTATTCACTATCATTCTTTTGTGTAGAGAGATTGGGATATTTTTTATTTTCAAGAGAGAGGTCAGTTACCTATTTCAGATGTTCTTGTAGCTGTTTCATAGACTTCTTTTCCAGCTGTCCCAGTACACTGCTCATTTAGCTTTTGCTCATAGTCTGAAGAAGCTCTAGGGAAAACACAAAAAGTCACACAATAATGAAGCAGTCCTCTCTGTCTGATTCCTCTTAGAATGAGACTATGCACTATGGTCTGGTTTCAAAGGCTGACTCATCTCCCTAGGAAATGGGATCAAATTGTTTTACATAGGTTCTTTTTAGGGTGCTATGTCCCTGACAAGATGCAACCTTAAGCATGATGGTAAAGCAGTTATTAACGCTGTTTTACAACTATAGGAAGTGAGAAATTAAATTGGCATATGCAGTAGCTACATTATTAAAACAGTCCAAGATGATCATGTGAGCATTTTTATTGCATAGGAAAACAAGAGATTATTAACATTTTAAAACATCCATTCAGTTCTGTTTCTCAAAAGCTGACAGGCAGCAGCATTCTGTGTTTCAGCTTTTCTTCTTAGGCTTTCCGTGCCTTTCAGCCCCCTTTTCCTTGCAGGGCTGCCTACAGGCAGGTTCAACTATTTGGCCACTATTAACTTATTAAAATCCTAAATCCTTGAATCACATTCATATCTTGTGTTAGGGAGTGATCTCCTGCAAATACCTTTTGGGGGGTTTGTTTCTTCTCCTTTTCTGAGAAAGGTGATGACTACTTCAGCCATTGCAGTCCTCTTGAGCTATAACTAGCCATAAGGAATATGTCTGATATTACCTAGCTCCAAAGCGTCAGGTGCAATAACTGAAGGCCTATTCAGATCCCTACTTCTTTGATAAAAGCCACCGGCCAAGATTTTCATATATCCTCTAATTTGCTTAATGTAACTCATAATCAGAAGGACGGCTTGGAGAACCCACTGAGGGTTTTTAATTTTTCAGGAAGGGGAAGCAAAAACTCTAGACTAGATAATTTTAGAAAAAGACATGGAAAGGAATTAAGAAAGGAGGGGAACTGTAAGTTTTATTATCGTTATCCTCTTGGAGGGGGCAGATTGGAGGAAAAAAAGGTATGTCCAAGCCTATGGTTCTTGGGTAAATGTACCCCAGTCTAGGCTCTCTCTCCTGTTTGCTACTATTAGCAACAGGAATGAGTTCCAGAGAGAGCTAATACATTATCTGTATCAGATTTCTGCGGAGGAATCCTAGCACAAAGCAAGGGTGGTGCTGCAGAAAATCCCCAGAAACCCACAGAGCCCCTTCCATGTTGGTGCAAACATGGCCTTCTACTGTTACATTCTGTAGTCTTTTCTTTTGGCTTACTGCAAATGGCCCAGATACATATTCAGATACAATTACTTACTATTGCAGATCATGACAAGTTCTTGCAGAAATCCAGTGTGTATTGGAGATAGTGAGACCATTTCTATGTTTCACTAAGTATTCCTGTCAGGTAAAAAACTCTCATATGTTATAACCAATATGAATTTATGAATCTTGACTAAAGAATAAATCCCAACGCACACAGTCTGTTGGCAATATTATGTATAATAACATTTTGGATCTCTTAGTAAAGAATTCAAAAGCCCTTTGCATTCCTCAATGGACCAGCATAGACTCCTGGTAAGCAGCAGTAGTAATGTTTATCCATGAGAACTCTTTCAGTAGCAATTTAAAGCCATCATCCTGTAACAGATCCTGGGCTCAGTTCACTCTGTTTGTTCAACAACCAGGCACCACTGTGGTGTAACTGGGTTTCATGTGTGTAATGTACCCCTGGGAGAAAGTGTTTGCACCACCATCCTCTCCGTGGGATTCTGGCGGTGGGGGAGGGGAAAGTACTTTATCCTTCAGCTGTTGTGCCATGGAATCTCACTGACTGAGGCTACTAGGGGATATATTGAGTCCTGGTGGCGTGCCCCCACCCCACCCCGGCCCAGCCCCTTCCAGGCTAGTGACACCTCATCTGTTCATCACCCATCTAGACTTATATTGTGGTGGCTATAGAAAAATACTTTCCACTATTGGGAACCTTGGGATCTGAAAAATACTGAGTTTGGGGCTGGACCCTGAAGTCCTTAATCCAGTCAAACTCACATTGAAGTCAGTGCGAGTCTTGCTTGAATAGAATAAAATAAAATAGAGAATTAAAGAATGGAAAATACAAGAAAGAGTAATATGGGAAATAAAATTCTGCTTCTGTAAAACAGCTTCCAACATATGCCCAGCACAATGTAGCTGCCTCCTATAAATCATACATGATTAGAACATACAGTTGGTTATTGTATACAAAAATATTTTCTAAACCAGGCATTATTAAAAATGAAAAATGCACTGAGTTTATTAAGAATGAAACTGCCTATTTTGTTAAACATTTATGTGTAATGCTAGTGCTATGAGAAGAAAGGAAGAGAGAATAGTAAGTATGGAATGCTAGCAAATTATGAAATTACATAATGGAACTACTACACTTCTTAAAATGTGTGAAGAATAATCTGCCAGAAACAGCAGATACTTATTTTTCAGTAATATCTTTCTAGCTTTTTTTTTTTCCAGTCTCTGTTGTTTAATCCCTGAGAGCTGGCTTCATTTAAAAAAAAAAAAGTCAGAAAACGAAGCAACAAGTAGTTGTATCTACTATCCACAAAATCCTCTAGTAGCTCCAGAGCTATCATTCTCTTCTTAAGATGCCCCGTAGAACTAAGCAAAAGATTCCAAGCTCGGTTCAACCCTACATGTGCAGCACCCTAAAGTTTGCTTCAGAGGAGATTCACTGCCCTATATAAAAGAAGTGAGGAAGAATACATTATGGCATATGATACAAAGAAATCACATGGCGGAGAGGCAGGAGACATTGGCAAATTATTCTGATAAAATAATGTGGTGTTTTTGATACCTTTGGAAGCCATCCATCTATATAAAATAGAATTGGGAAACTGAGTAAGTCTATGGACACATCTTGTGGTTCTAAAGATACCACAGAACACTGAAACTTTACTTTGGTAATATATCTCTGAGCAATGCCCTGGTTATTCCAAGGTTGAGCTTGCACTTTAATCATTAAATCCCTTTCCCTCACTCCCATCCCACTTGCTTAAGTTGACAGAAATAATAGAGAAGTGGTAAAGAAGATTCACCCACAGAGCTCAAGTTTGGTACAGACAATGAGGCAACCTTATCTCTGAATGAATTTCCTAAATACAGATGGATCAAATCTCCATTCATTTAAATCTTAAGGTTCCATTAACACAGATTTTGGTCACCTTGACTATAAGAGTTATCTAATACAATGTTAAATTCCCTTTCCTCTTCTGAATGTGGTGTTTTTTGTGGTGTTCCTACTATTTTAGTTTTTGATATACTGGTAAAAAAATGTCCTCAATGTGCTGTATTCTTCTAGGTTTGTATTTTAAGTGACCTAGTAAAATGGCAGGAGAACACGGGCAACATACTGTAGGGGGAAAGAGAGAGAGAGAAAATGCAGCACAAACAGTGTATAGAGACACCTAGATATCTCAAAACAAAAATAACTGCTTAATTATAGACACAATAACAAGCACAGCTGCACAGGAATAGGAAATTGCTTCCGTTTTGAAGAGAGTGTCATTAAGATACAATCTAGAGACATTAAATGCTGGGCAACACCTTTACATTTATGCAAATTAACAAAACAAACACACTGGAGCTCTGTAATTAGAAATTGAAGACCCGATGACACCTCCTGGAAAATGTTGAAAAACATTCAATTTAGAAACAATTGTTTCTCTATGCTATCCTGTTTTCTCTATTTTTACTCCTTTTTAAAATTTATTATGAAAAGGTCTTAGAGGAAACCAGAATCGTTCCTCAAGCCCCAGTTTTCAAAAGTATGCAGAAATGAGGATGCACGAGCAACAACCAAAGTGCATGTGTAAGCCCAGATTGCTCACAAAAGGCATTGTACATGTCATTTTTGAAAACTCTGGCTAAAAATTGCATCCCATAGTCATATTTTTGACCTCCAATCATAATTAGGACTGTGGTGTCATGTTTTGTTTTCCTTCAATTTTCATTTTTTCCTCCTTTGAATTTCTATACCGACTCAGAAGAAATATTTGTATGGTACATCAGCCACAAACATTATATACTTCTGTCATAAATATAAAGGGAAGGGTAAACCCCTGTAAAATCCCTCCTGGCCAGAGGAAAAATCCTCTCACCTGTAAAGGGTTAAGAAGCTAAAGGTAACCTCGCTGGCACCTGACCAAAATGACCAATGAGGAGACAAGATACTTTCAAAAGCTGGGAGGAGGGAGAGAAACAAAGGGTCTGTGTGTCTGTTGGTATGCTGCTTTGTTGGGGATAGAACAGGAATGGAGTCTTAGATCTTTTAGTAAGTAATCTAGCTAGGTATGCGTTAGATTATGATTTCTTTAAATGGCTGAGAAAAGAATTGTGCTGAATAGAATGACTATCCCTGTCTGTGTGTCTTTTTTGTAACTTAAGGTTTTGCCTAGAGGGATTCTCTATGTTTTGAATCTAATTACCCTGTAAGGTACCTACCATCCTGATTTTACAGGGGTGATTCCTTTACTTCTATTTACTTCTATTTCTATTAAAAGTCTTCTTGTAAGAAAACTGAATGCTTTTTCATTGTTCTCAGATCCAAGGGTTTGGGTCTGTGGTCACCTATGCAAATTGGTGAGGATTTTTACCAAACCTTCCCCAGGAAGTGGGGTGCAAGGGTTGGGAGGATTTTGGGGGGAAAGACATGTCCAAACTACGTTTCCCAGTAAACCCAGTTAGAGTTTGTTGGTGGCAGTGGATATTCCAAGGACAAAGGATAAAATTAATTTGTACCTTGGGGAAGTTTTAACCTAAGCTGGTGAAAGTTAGCTTAGGAGGTTTTCATGCAGGTCCCCACATCTGTACCCTAGAGTTCAGAGTGGGGGGAGGAACCTTGACATGGTGGCAGAGTGGTGGGATTAACCTGAAATCATTTTGAGATCAATTTGAGATTTTTTGAACTAGAAATACAGATTTTAAAAAGGATTTTTTTTTCCTTTGGAGCTGCTGGAAAACAGCTTGTTTTTTCTCTGCTTTGTGGCCAAGCAGAGACAAAAGGGGATTATCTTTGTGAATTGCAGGTTTTCTTTGCCTGGAGGCAGGGTACTTAACTCCTGCAGGGAAATTCACAGTCTTCCAAACCAGAAGGGTTTTTTCCCCCTAAAAGTAAATAGGGGGCGTGTTCTACCCATTTGCCTGCGGACAAAAGTGGCAGGGGTTTTTTTTTTTTAGGATTTTGATTTTTTTTTTTACAAGGAGCACTGGTTTGAAAAGGAATTTTCTTTCCTTTAGGCTGCTGGTAAGCAGGTTTCCAAGTAGTTGGAGGTTTTTTGCTTTGATTTGGGGCCAGAGCAGAGACAAGGGAATTGTCTTTTTCTGTAGGCTGACAATCACTATCAGAGAATAGGTATTCTATTCCAGCACAGCAAAATTCTAGCACAGCCAAGTTTTGTTTGTTTATTTCTAAACCTCGGGTGTAAAGTTAGTTAAAAACAGAGATGTTAGGATGACAAAATCCACGGCTTGACAAAAGCTGGAATTAGCCAGATTTCAAGCTAAGGAAAAACAAAGGGAACATGAAAGACAGATAGAACTCATGCGGCTGAAGGAGGAGGAGAAGGAAAAAGAGAGGAAGCATGCACTGGAGATGGAGAAGGTAAAGGCTCAGCAGAATATACCAACAAACCCTAGCAATCCTTCTCCAGGTACCACTCCCCATCCCAGAAAGTTCCCCACCTACAAGGCAGGCGATGATACTGAGGCCTTCCTAGAAAACTTCGAAAGGGCCTGCCTTGGGTACAACATCTCTACTGACCAATACATGGTAGAGCTGAGGCCGCAGCTCAGTGGACCCTTAGCTGAGGTGGCAGCTGAAATGCCTAAAGAACACATGAACAAGTATGAACTGTTTAAATCCAAGGCGAGAGTCAGAATGGGGATAACACCCGAGCAGTCTCGTCGGAGGTTCAGAGCCCTAAGGTGGAAACCAGACGTGTCATTTACCCGACATGCCTACCACATTGTGAAACATTGGGACGCCTGGATATCAGGAGCAAGTGTTGAATCTCCAGTAAATTTGCCCTTCCTAATGCAAATGGAACAATTCTTAGAGGGTGTTCCTGAGGAAATAGAAAGATACATCCTAGATGGGAAGCCCAAAACTGTAATCGAGGCAGGAGAGATTGGAGCCAGATGGGTGGAGGTGGCAGAGAAGAAGAAAACTGGTCGCAGTTGGAGCGGAGACCAGAAGGGACAACCCCAGACCACACCCTATTACCGGGGGCCGCCCAAAGGCCCACCTACCTCCCAAAGAACCCTCCAGACCCCTTATCGTCCCACCACCCCGTTCTCCAGCAACCCACCTCGCCCCAGTGACCCGTCAGCTGGACGATGTTTTAAATGTAATGAGCTGGGGCATGTAAAGGCCAACTGCCCCAAGAACCCCAACAGATTACAGTTCATTGCACCAGAATCACACCAGAGGTCTGCAGGCCCAGATACCTCCCAGATACCCTTGGAGTGGAGGGAAACTGTGAGTGTGGGCGGGAAGAAGGTCACCGCATGGCGGGACACCGGAGCACAAGTGTCAGCTATCCATGCTTCCTTAGTGGACCCCAATTTAATCAACCCAGAGATCCAAGTGACGATTCAACCCTTCAAGTCCAACTCTTTCAATTTGCCTACAGCCAAGTTGCCTGTCCAGTACCAGGGCTGGTCAGGAACGTGGACTTTTGCAGTCTATGATGATTATCCCATCCCCATGCTGTTGGGGGAAGACTTGGCCAATCATGTGAAGCGGGCCAAGAGGGTGGGAATGGTCACCCGTAGCCAGGCTAAACAAGCCGTGAGGCCTAGCTCTGTTCCGGAAACTTCTATCAAGACCCAGTCAGAGGTGATGGACCCGGACCCCAGGCCAATGTCTGCAACAGCAGTAGGGGATCCCGTCCCAGAGACCCAGATGGAACCAATCCCAGAACCGGAACCAGCCGAACAATCAACACCAGACCCATTGCCAGCACTGAATCCAGTACTTGCAACCTCAACACCAGAGGGCCCCACCGAACCTGAACCGGCAGCAGCCGATAACCCTACACAAGAGGCTCAGCCGGAGCCTGAATCCCAACATAGTGCACCAGCGGAAAGCGGTTCACAGTCAACGGAAACAGCCCCATCCCCTACATCACTTCCAGAGGGACCAAGCATAGGTCCACAATCCAATGAGGAACTGATGTCTCCAGCATCAAGGGAACAGTTCTAGACCGAACAGGAAGCAGATGAAAGCCTCCAGAGAGCTTGGACGGCGGCACGGAGCAACCCACCGCCTCTCAGCTCTTCTAATCGATCCAGGTTTGTTGTAGAAAGAGGACTTTTATACAAGGAAACTCTTTCTGGTGGACACGAGGAAGATTGGCATCCTCAGAGACAGTTGGTAGTTCCAACTAAATACCGGGCCAAGCTCTTGAGCTTAGCCCATGATCACCCTAGTGGCCATGCTGGGGTGAACAGGACCAAAGACCGTTTGGGGGGGTCATTCCACTGGGAGGGAATGGGCAAGGATGTTTCTACCTATGTCCGGTCTTGTGAAGTACGCCAAAGAGTGGGAAAGCCCCAAGACCAGGTCAAAGCCCCTCTCCAGCCACTCCCCATCATTGAAGTTCCATTTCAGCGAGTAGCTGTGGATATTCTGGGTCCTTTTCCGAAAAAGACACCCAGAGGAAAGCAGTACATACTGACTTTCATGGATTTTGCCACTCGATGGCCGGAAGCAGTAGCTCTAAGCAACACCAGGGCTAAAAGTGTGTGCCAGGCACTAGCAGACATTTTTGCCAGGGTAGGTTGGCCCTCCGACATCCTCACAGATGCAGGGACTAATTTCCTGGCAGGAACTATGGAAAGCCTTTGGGAAGCTCATGGGGTAAATCACTTGGTTGCCACTCCTTACCACCCTCAAACAAATGGCATGGTGGAGAAATTTAATGGAACTTTGGGGGCCATGATATGTAAATTCGTAAATGAGCACTCCAATGATTGGGACCTAGTGTTGCAGCAGTTGCTCTTTGCCTACAGAGCTGTACCCCACCCCAGTTTAGGGTTTTCCCCATTTGAACTTGTATATGGCTGCGAGGTTAAGGGGCCATTACAGTTGGTGAAGCAGCAGTGGGAGGGATTTACACCTTCTCCAGGAACTAACATTCTGGACTTTGTAACCAACCTACAAAACACCCTCCGAACCTCTTTAGCCCTTGCTAAAGAAAACTTACAGGATGCTCAAAAAGAGCAAAAAACCTGGTATGATAAACATACCAGAGAGCATTCCTTCAAAGTAGGGGACCAGGTCATGGTCTTAAAGGCGCTCCAGGCTCATAAAATGGAAGCATCGTGGGAAAGGCCATTCACAGTCTAGGAGAGCCTGGGAGCTGTTAATTATCTCATAGCATTCCCCACCTCCAACCGAAAGCCTAAGGTGTACCATATTAATTCTCTAAAGCCCTTTTATTCCAGAGAATTACAGGTTTGTCAGTTTACAGCCCAGGGAGGAGACGACGCTGAGTGGCATGAAGGTATCTACTACGAAGGGAAAAGTGCTGGTGATGTGGAAGAGGTGAACCTCTCCATGACCCTTGGGCGTATGCAGCAACAGCAGATCAAGGAGCTGTGCACTAGGTACGCGCCAACGTTCTCAGCCACCCCAGGACTGACTGAACGGGCATACCACTCCATTGACACAGGTAATGCTCACCCAATTAAAGTCCAACCTTACCGGGTGTCTCCTCAAGCTAAAACTGCTATAGAATGGGAGATCCAGGACATGCTACAGATGGGTGTAATCCGCCCCTCTGGAAGTGCATGGGCATCTCCAGTGGTTCTAGTTCCCAAACCAGATGGGGAGATACGTTTTTGCGTGGACTACCATAAGCTAAATGCTGTAACTCGCCCAGACAACTATCCAATGCCATGCACAGATGAACTATTAGAGAAACTGGGATGGGCCCAGTTCATCTCTACCTTGGACTTAACCAAGGGGTACTGGCAGGTACCGCTAGATGAATCTGCCAAGGAAAGGTCAGCCTTCACCACACATCTCGGGCTGTATGAATTTAATGTACTCCCTTTCGGGCTGCAAAATGCACCCGTCACCTTCCAAAGACTTGTAGATGGTCTCCTAGCGGGATTAAGAGAATATGCAGTCGCCTACCTTGACGATGTGGCTATATTTTCGGATTCCTGGGCAGACCACTTGGAACATCTACAAAAAGTCCTTGAGCGCATAAGGGAGGCAGGGCTAACTGTTAAGGCTAAGAAGTGTCAAATAGGCCTAAACAGAGTGACTTACCTTGGACCCCAGGTGGGTCAAGGAACTATCAGCCCCCTACAGGCCAAAGTGGATGCTATCCAAAAGTGGCCTGTCCCAAAGTCAAAGAAACAGGTTCAATCCTTCTTAGGCTTGGCCGGTTATTACAGACGATTTGTACCGCAATACAGCCAAATCGCCGCCCCACTGACAGACCTAACCAAAAAGAAACAGCCAAATGCCGTTCAGTGGACCGAAAAGTGTCAGAAGGCTTTTAACCAGCTTAAAGCGACACTCATGTCTGACCCTGTACTAAGGGCCCCAGACTTTGACAAACCGTTCCTAGTAACCACAGATGCGTCCGAGCGTGGTGTGGGAGCAGTTTTAATGCAGAAAGGACCTGATCCAGAATTCCCCCCTGTAGTGTTTCTCAGCAAAAAACTGTCTGAGAGGGAAAGCAACTGGTCAGTCAGTGAAAAAGAATGTTACGCCATTGTCTACGCTCTGGAAAAGCTACGCCCATATGTTTGGGGACAGCGTTTCCACCTGCAAACCGACCATGCTGCACTGAAGTGGCTTCACACTGTCAAAGAAAATAACAAAAAACTTCTTCGGTGGAGTTTAGCTCTCCAAGATTTTGATTTCGACATCCAACACATCTCAGGAGCTTCTAACAAAGTGGCTGATGCACTCTCCCGTGAAAGTTTCCCAGCATCAACTGGTTAAAATCATCCTTGAGATGTGGAAAATATTGTTAGTCTTTATGTACTTGGTAGTATATTTAGAGACGCATGTGTCTTATTAACTCTGTTTTTCCTAGAGCTCCAGGAAGAAATCCCAGCCAGTGTTTCACCCTAGCTGAGATTTGCGGGGCGTGTCATAAATATAAAGGGAAGGGTAAACCCCTTTAAAATCCCTCCTGGCAGGAGGAAAACTCCTCTCACCTGTAAAAGGTTAAGAAGCTAAAGGTAACCTCGCTGGCACCTGACCAAAATGACCAATGAGGAGACAAGATACTTTCAAAAGCTGGGAGGAGGGAGAGAAACAAAGGGTCTGTGTGTCTGTTGGTATGCTGCTTTGTCGGGGATAGAACAGGAATGGAGTCTTAGAACTTTTAGTAAGTAATCTAGCTAGGTATGCGTTAGATTATGATTTCTTTAAATGGCTGAGAAAAGAATTGTGCTGAATAGAATGACTATTTCTGTCTGTGTGTCTTTTTTGTAACTTAAGGTTTTGCCTAGAGGGATTCTCTATGTTTTGAATCTAATTACCCTGTAAGGTACCTACCATCCTGATTTTACAGGGGTGATTCCTTTACTCCTATTTACTTCTATTTCTATAAAAAGTCTTCTTGTAAGAAAACTGAATGCTTTTTCATTGTTCTCAGATCCAAGGGTTTGGGTCTGTGGTCACTCAAATGCCCAAACACCTCATTTCTTTCTTATTGTACTCCTCACTTTAACATACGTACTAAGAAGATCAACTTCAAAACTTTTTCATGCGATTGCATCAGGGAAAAAAATGTAGTGTGACTGATACCATTGGGCTTTGACAAATAAGAGCTCCACTGTAATTATGCAAAAACTTCCTTCCATATTTTCACTCAATTGTTCTGCCAGTTGGATGAAATGGTAATCGCTCTAATCCTTTCTCCAGTTATAGAAGTGTTTTAAAATAATATTAATAGTAATTAATAATACCCTGACCTGCACTTATTACTATGACGGAACATTTATTATTCAGCTAATGGGGCATCACTATCCACTCTTATACTTTTAAAAGACTTCAGAATAACTGTCCTCTATATATTCAGCTAGATGATCAATTAACATATCAAAAGAACACAAGACAGAATGCAAATCTGTGTCCAAAACCAATAACCAATATAGAAATATATTAAAATCTCAATTGGTGAAATTTAGCCCTGTGCAGAGGGACAGTCTAAGGCCAATGTACCACTTTTCCCATTTAAGCAATTTAAACTGTAAATTCTTCGCACAGAGACACTCTTAGTATGGGCATGTACAGCATTTAGCAAAATGGGCTCCCAGTTGGATTGGAAGAGCATTGCTATAATACAACCAAGTAATAGTAACTTTTGGGCCTGTACGATCATCAGAATACAAAACCTCTGATAAAGAGCAAGACATGCAGTTGAAAAAATTAAGTGCAAAAATAAAAATAGAATTTGTGTGCTCAGTCCTTGTTGGCTGCATTTAAAAAGTTAGATTACAAAATATAATAAATATCCATACAATACATGAGGATTTACTGAAACAACTTCAAGTGATAATAGAGTAGGACTGAAGTAAATGGGCTGTTAGTGTACATGGAAAGTATTTCTGTTTCTTAAAAAAATCATTTTATGGTCACAAGATAAGGAACAAAATCAGATTCAGCATGCTAATTAACAAAATAAGCAGTGCTAGACTTTTTGGTTTTGAATATAGAAACTTTCTGACAATTTAAGCTCTGACTTCCACCTGTCTCTACAAACCCAAATGGTTTAAGATCATCAAATCAGTTGAGGGATTTTAGATGCAGCTTCCATTACTTTTAAAGGAATATATGTATCTACATTCCCTAAACTGTTTAACCACTGTGGTGTTCTTCACCAGTTAGTCTTAGCTTCATTGAACCAAAGGGATGGGAAAGGAACTCACATATCTATCACATAATACAGCAGTTGTTATTTTTTAATGTTTATCATTCTTTAATGGGGTCAAAATATGTTTTTTAATTTCTGCCAACTATCAGGTTGGAGAATATTTATCCATTTAGTGATGGACCTTGGAAATACAAGTTCCCAGTAGTCTTTAGAAGTGGTGCACATAGTTTTTCTGTTTGTTTTTTCCTCTTTCCTTTAGTGCGCGTGTGCGCGTGTGTGTGTGTGTGTGTGTTTAATTTATAAGGGGGGTTACACTCAGGAGCTTGCTATGTGAAAGGGGTCACCAGTACAAAAGTTTGAGAAGCACTCGTGTAGAGGTTTATTTTACCTCTGCTTTTGGCAGTGGTCCGACCCCTGATGGAATACTGTGTCCAGTTCTTGTGACCGCAATTAGAGAAGGATGTTGATAAATTGGAGAGGGTTCAGAGAAGAGCCACAGGAATGATTAAAGGCCTAGAAAACATGCCTTGTAGTGACAGACTCAAAAAGAGCTCAATCTATTTAGCTTAACAAGGAGAAGGTTAAGGGGTGACTGGATTACAGTCTATAAATATCTACCAAGGGGAAAAATATTTAATAATTAGTTCTTCATTTTAGCAGAGAAAGGTTTAACATGATCCAAATACCTGGAATTTAAGATAGACAAATTCAGACTGGAAATAAGGAGAGAAATTAACCATTGGAACAATTTCCCAATAGTCATGGTAGATTCTCCATCACTGACAAATTTAAAGTCAAGATTTGATGTTTTTCTAAAAGATCTACTCTGGGAATTATTTTGGGGAAGTTCTATGGCCTGTGTTATACAGGATGTCAGACTAGATGATCACAATGATTCCAGTGCCAAATGGGATCTGTGAATCTAGTTCCTGGACTTTTGGATGGAATGCCTTGGCAACAAGATAAAATTGTTCTTTGGAGTCTTTGTAATGTTAATTTCTTCATAATACTTACTGATACATTTTGCAAGTAGCTTTAGATACTTTCAATATTTGTGGCAGAGAGTAAGCAGTTGAAAACAATGTCACTGAGTTAGATTTCTTTCTTTTTTTTTTTTTTTAACAGAATCTTTCAAAAGTAAGTAGCTAACTATAAAGCGCACCTTTTCAATAGTAAATAGTTCTATGCAGGTTCATCTTGTGACTTCCCTCATCCCCATGTTTGACCTTCAAAATTAATCTCAATTAAATGCATTCACAAAAGAACATTGTTCTCAATAAAACAATTATATTTTTATTTTTATATTTATGTGGCTTTTTTCTCCCTTCTTGCAATTATTTGTGAGAAATCAGCAATGCCTCATCACCTTTTCTTTGGTTGTGATAACAGCTTTAATCTATATTTTGGGTAGTTGGTAAGAAGTGGTTATTAAAACATTTCCTATCCTGTATTGCCACTGCCTCTTCCACTAACACATAAAGAACTCTTTTGCCTCTGACAATAGAAAATGTTTAATTTTGCAGCATCACTTTGAATTTACTGTAGATGAGAAGCAGGACCCTGTTTCTTCAAGAAAGGTTGATGTCATTTACGCATGATTGGATTACACTTTGCTCAGCAAAACCAAATCTCAACCTGGACTTTTCTGCAGGTAAAGGATCTGCTTTAGTGATTTCTAAAACTCATCTTCTCTTTGTGCCAAATGCCACCTGTTTGTTATACACTCAGGAGTAGGCGACCTGAGGAAAGCTTGCTGACTCAGAAGAAAGTGTTCTAGTCCAATATATTAGTTATGAAAAACAAAACAAAATCCTGAAGAATTATTAAACGGGTTACAATTAGGTTAATCTTAGTGACATGTCAATATGCATTTTACGTGAACATTTATTCAGTTGGAGAAAACCATAGCAACTCATATACTATATATTACTTTTGGACACATTGCAACACAGAACATATTCTTAATGCCTTGTTTGTTCCAGGAATGTGTATGTTACAACTTATACATGTATCATCTCCAGAGCTGTGCATGAAAATACCAGACACACTATGTGTTGCCACTTAAAGCAAGTTTAAAAAAAAAATCCTCTCCCACAAAAATTTCAGAATGCTTTACTATCTGAGATCACTGGATAAAATCCTCTCTTGTTACCCTGCTTTGAGCTGTTACATTCATGTGATCAGTGGAAAGCCAGTGAAGTGATGCTGTTTGTTTGTTTTTTTTTTTTTATTTGTAATGTTCTTGGAAACAGTGTCACACTGCAGTCAGAACAGCTATATTTAGTATTCACTAGATCTCCTAAAAACCAGCTGGCACCATTAAAAAGGAAACACATAATGTATCATATATACAAACAGACATGTATGTTAGCATGTGTTTATACACAAGCACACCTTACTGAGCAAGTAAAAATTTTAGACATATAAATACTAGATTGAGTACTCTTGGTATTCATAATTTTAAACTGGTATTTCCGAAGGCACAAAGGGCATTAAGGCACCCAGTTCCCACTGAATGTTGATGAGACTTGGGCACCTCACTTTAAAAAGACTACCTTTAGACCATAAGCATCATCAATCAGATAGCCCCATGTTATACCGAAAAATGCCTCACCAACATTAAAGTAGATTTAAAATGACTGATAACATTACAGAGCAAGCTGTCAAGCTGAAAACACTAGGCAAATATATAAAATACATATATATAGCTGATTCAGAAATGTTTTTCCTTGAAGTTGGTCTGGTAAAAATACCATAGTGAACATTTGAATATAAATATATTGGCAATTAAGAAATTTTCTGTACAGTAGCGTTCACTTGAATGTGATGTTTTTTTCTAAATTATTTAATTATAAAAGAACAAGTTTTCTCCTATCAGGTGTTACCAACTAATATTTCTGCCACTTCCTGATGAACAGGAGTTTAGATGCAGTTAGATACTATTTTTTGACTTATAATTTTCAGTATTGCATCTGCAATTATTAGTGGGTGCAATTTGTTATTTACATATAAGGTACATGACATCTAAATGCCATACATTGTGAACATATATAATTGCAGATGCAAATTTACACCTGGAATTATCTGTGCCTGCAAATTATAGTCTCATAAGAGGCCCTGTTAAAGAGTGGCTGAGAAATGGGCCCTTAGTATCATGTGCATTGTAATTACTTTTCCACAAATTTTTAAGACACATTTTTTCTTCCTATCCGACCCTATCTGCAAACTGTACTTTCTTCATTTTTCTATTTGAAAGGTTATTAAAATGTTTTAAAAGAAGAATTAGGTAAACTCAGGAAAGAGAAATATTATAGATGTAAAGAGCGTTTGTCACTTCTTCTCTTCTGTGCCGCATTTTGTTTTAGTTGTGAATGGACTTTTATAATGGTTATATGAATATTTTATTGAAAGCAGTCCTGCATAATTTACTTCCTGAATCATGCAATCAGTCCATTAATGTACAAAAAATGGGTGTTTTCTCATACACATTTGATTTTCCCAGGTATTCACATGGACCCTGGTACATGCTGCTGGTGAATATTCTTATAATTCTCCAGGTTTCCATTTTAAAAGAAATACACAAAAATCACTTCACCTTGTACTAGGATATATAGCAAAACCATGGAATGCCTACACAAGCTTAGGTTTATGATATATGAATTTTAATTGGAAAGGACTGTGCACATTTCAGTAGGGAATCAGATAGTTGGGTTGAGATTTCAGTTCAGATTCTCTCCAAAAATTCTCAGTGTTAAAATTGGAGAAGTTTTCAACTGAGGTGAAGGAAGAAAAAAAAAAAGCACATGCAACTTAGAATTTTTTACATTTTTACTATAGCGAAAGGTAAGGTTGTTGTTTTGTTGAGACAGGGCATTTCACAATGGTTATTTATTTCAGTTGCTAAAGGTGTTAATCACTTGTTAAGCACGCATCAAGTGCTCTTGGTGCTCTTCCAACATAAGCAATGTACAACCTCATACATGTATAAGATTCTTAGTTTGTTGAGTGCCTTGAAATGTGTTGATTAGATTCGTGACCCAAGAATTTTGGAGCTCCTCTTTCCTGTGTTGGTGCTTCCATTGAATGTTTGTTCCTGAAATCATTTTTCTCCCATTGCCTTTTGAAGGCATTGAGTCCCTGCAGTTGGCTCACATGGTCCATGTTGATTTTAGTTTATTTGCCTCTCTTTGGAGTATATAACTGGCAGTTGCTACTCTTGAGTCTTAGGAGCCAACTTCGAAACTGTCTGGTGCCAGCTGGTGTCTGTTATTGGGCAATGCATTTTTTTTTGTAGTGTCATCACTTACTGAGGTGGGGTGGAGGAGGAGTAAAATAACAGGAAATGTAACCTCATCAGCTTCTTTTAGATTTCTCATTAGGTGGCATGTTAAAGAGAGAGGGAAGAAAAAGGAGATGGAAAGGATTAATAGAGGGAAAAACATAAGAGAAAATAATTAAATGGGTTGGAAGAACATTCACCCCTGCCTCTTCCAACCTTACTATAATATCAATGTATAACATACTGCAGAACCTAAGAGGAAAATTAAATAAGATGGAGACAATTCATTGAATAATACCAAGTGAGAATAAAGGGAACAAAGAAGTGAAATTAATACTCTAGATGAGTACATAATATTTGAAGCTAGTGACATGGCTGATGTGTGATGCCTCCCTAACTCTGACACGTTTGTTCTCATTCAGAATAGCTAAATAATTTAACAAGATTTTCCTATTTTGAGGTAGTTAATTTTAAGAGCAGGTTAGGCAAACACCTGTCAGGGATGGTCTAGATAATACTTAGTCCTGCCTTGAATGCAGGAGACTGGACTAGATGAGCTCTCAAGGTCCCTTCCAGTTCTGTGATTCTACGAACTATAAACAAACCGGTGTATTACTTAATGCTTGTAAGCCATTCTTAGGAATATAGATTTTAGGCATGATAACTCTAGTCTGTTATCCTGTCTCCAACAGTGTTCAGTACCATATTCTTCAAAATAAGCTGCCCAATCTCTGTGTACACCAGGTTTTCAATAATACCACATTAAGGGGAATGTTCTCACCCTAAACGGTGGCCTGATGAATGAAGACTAATGGAGTCTGTCACTTTGACTTTGCCAGAATAACGAGGAAGGAATGGGAAAAATCACTGGAAATGAAAATCATAAAAAAGTGAATGAAACCTGAACTCTTAGACTTTTAGTCCTCTCTGAAGGTGTGAATCCTAACAGATTTTGCAGGAAATTTTCTGACAACTCTTAGAACATTTCGTAATGTTCAAAGAACACCTAGGCAAAAGAAGCCACATGATATTCTTTCCTTAAATCTCAATGAATCTTTAGATACTTGCTTAGCAGCTGGTGCTATATATGAAAAAGACTTTCTTTTATTAGAAAAGCAACTGTTGGTGCCCCTGTTACTTCTGGAAAAGATTATGCCCATAATAAGCCAGGAGAGGAATACAATATGTTTCTTAACTTTCCAGGTCTCTTAAATAATATAACTGTAAGGAAAAAGAAAATAAATCTCACACTATTAGAAATATTTAAACATGAATTATTTACCATTACAATATTGTATATAGGGAAATCTTATCTAAAGTTGCATGTGCAATTTCTCTTGACTAAGATTTTTGCTTGTGAAAGACTTGGTTTTGTCTGTCAAAACTTGATTTGCCTACTGATATCAGGTAGTCAAGTTTGAAAATTTTGGCCCAAGAATATTTAACATAATAGCTGAAATTAGAGCAAGTTAATTAATCTTTTTTAGTTCTAGGGTGTCTCATAGGTCATAGCTACACTGCATTGATGAAGAAGGTAAGTTTGAGAGATGGAGGTAAAATATTGTGACCTTACAAAAACATAGCTATTTAGAATTATTGGAAAAAATTAACACACAAAATTATTTACAGAAATCTATAACTAAAATGAGTACTTGTGGCACCTTAGAGACTAAGGTGCCACAAGTACTCCTTTTCTTTTTGCGAATACAGACTAACACGGCTGTTACTCTGAAACCCATAACTAAAATGAATAACTTAATGAGGATGTCATCTTTATTACAAGTAAATTTCCAGCAGATTAATGAAACTTGCATTACTGATCCTCTCTATATATTTTGGCAAATCAAAATGTTAACTAGTTTTTCACATTCTACTTAAATGAGAGAGAATTTTTTGTAAAATCAAGTATAGTGTAGCAAAATTTGTTCCAAGTCCATGGTATCAGGATCTAGAATTCATTCTGTCCTGATCCCTGTATTGAGTGACCCTGATTCTGGTGTTACATACCCTGATTTAAATCTGGAATAAATCTCTGAAATCAATGGGTAACGCCATGAAATCAGTAGTTACACAGCTGTAACCACTGAGAAAAGAGAATCCGGTTTAGACTTGAACCACTGATATGGGATGAAATCCTGTCTCCTTTCAAGTTGATGGCAAAACTCCCAGTGTTGTTGTTTAATTACAAAGGGCAGGGGATTGCTACCTGCTTCAAGAGTTAAAGTAGCCCTTCTTTTCTATTCTACCTACCACAGGTACATCCTATTCTATCTCTAGTATGTGCATATGCTGAATATTTCATATCCTAGAGAGTAAACACATTCTAGGGCCATAATTTCAAAAGTGCTCTGGATTCAGGAGTTCTTCGCTCTCAGATCTGTTTAAACCTACTATGACATTCCCAATGTTCAGGAATATTTCTTGTCTGTTGATCAAATATTGGGATTGAAGATAGTATGGTGGTACAGCTGCATCCTTCTCTGCCCTATCATACACAAGAATGTTTTAATGAGGGGATTTTTAAATTTGACTGGTTTCCTCAACATTTTAAGATCACAAATATATGGATTTTTAGGGACCATGATGGCCATCTATTCTGACCTCCTGCATAACACAAGCTAGAGGATCTCATCCAGTGATGCCAGCATCTAATTCTACAACTTGTGATTGAGCATGAAAGCATACCTTTTAGAATGACTTCCAGTCCTGATTCGAAGATGCCAAAAATGGAGAATTGAACTCATTCCTTTTGGCAATCTTGCCGTATTTCTTGGTAATCTGCAGTTTTGTAAACTCTGTGTCCCCAACCATATTCTACTAAAGTCCCAGTGCAGGAATAACTGGGCTATACCATTTAAGTACCTGTATTGAAGTGCATTGGGAAGGCTTTGTGAAGAAGATGCACAGTATCTACAATAGGTAAATTTATACTGCTAGCCTTTTTTCCCCAAGAACACCAAATTCATTCATAAATTTATAAAAAAAGAGAGAGAGAGACTAGTTCTGGAAAATAAGGTGTTGGGGGTGTAGAGGTTGAGTGTAAATGAAAAACTGAGAATGGTTTTTCTGGTATCTGAATAAAAAGAGCAGTGGAACGGACAAAAGTAACTTGATCTGATGCACTGCTCATGTGCAATCTACTTAGTTTAAGCTGACTCTGATTTAAGATGGCTGTCAATAACTATCTCTCCCCACCCCTCACTGCAGCTCAAATGCAGTTTTTAATGGGATACTTTGCAAGCTATTTTGGAGTCTGAATATTATATATCGGCACTACTGTTAGGCACTTCTATAATATGACATATAGTATAACACTTCCTGTAAAAGGTTAATAGGTAAGAAGACTGCCTTTGGTCTGGCTTTATTGCTAAACAATTCTTTGTGATCATATTGCAGAACTCACAACTATGAGTTCCACATTAAAGTGCATCATGATTATGATTCTAATTAGTTTGGTTTAATCACAATCAATACACTAAGGAGAAGCACAAGAGACAGCTAATATGATTTATTACCTATTCCAACAGCATTTGTCTTGGTTTCAGCATTTGTGCTATCTATCTCCAGAATGCCCCTGCCTACTTGACAGCAACCTGTCAGTGCTGTTATGATTGCTGTACACAGTGACTTCAACTACCAGCTTTTCCTGCAGACTTGGAAAATGATCAATCTACACTATAATCAAAGCAACACAGCATAACTTATACACTTGCCTATAGCCCCGTCAATTATGAAAGGATGTAATATCAATATATATTGCAGTCTGGTACCATATCACATAGCATCAATATATAAGAAAAACAGTGACTTATCATTGGTGTGAGTGGGCTTAAGGGTATGATACACTCTTTTGAAGCTTTTCTCTTACTAGTTGATGTTGTATAAATAGCTCTACAGGGAGATCAAGAGCGATCTTGTAACTTTAAGTATACTTGAGAGAACCTTAAATACTCAGGCAGAGGCAAAGAACTTCAGTAATACAGAGGATTTTTGCAAGAGCTCTCTCAAATTTTGAAAGCCAAAGGTCAGATGCTTTTTTGGGGGCATCAGTTTATTATGATTGGCAAATATAGGAATACAATAAAACTTTAAGGTCACATTCAACACATATAGCATTCTACAGTACTGTTCCATTGCATCCTCCTTTTCTAAGCCTCTGCTATGGGTAACCTGACCCTTATTTTATTGATAAATCTTTTATTCTTCACTAATGAATAATTCAGGTCATCTACAGCAGGCTGGTTTGTTCTGAGAGAGTATATGGGAACTCCTGCCTACTCCTCCCTCAGTATTGAATTATTTCCTCACTCTGCCGGTTGAGTCTGGAGGGACTGAAAACTCCATATGCAAATAATTTGCTTGTTTAAGATTTCTCTTTAGTAGGATATATGGTAAAATACCAAACCATTGATTTTCCCATTTGCTGCAGAAGGGCCAGCCATCAGGGAATTTGGTTCTGATTCCCTAATTCTCAGGGCCATCACAGGCCCCTATGTAATAATGATCTGCTTCTGAGCAGCTGTAACTCATGCCACTGGTTAGGGTCTTTAATAGATCTTAAACCAGTGGAGGATTGCTGTAGTGAATTGAAGCTTTCCCATGCCTTCCACGCTCCCCTGAACTTCCCCTCCACACGTGGCAGGGGTGGGGGCATAAGGTACACAATAAAGCACAATTGCACCAAGAAGGAGTTCCTTTATGCCAGGGGAAATCTCTACTGGGCATTTGCAGATCAATTAGGCAAATTATTATTGCAACCTGAGAAACACAAAGGGACCATAACTCAGCTTGAAAATTTTGCTCCAAATGTCTACGGAGCAGATTTTGTGTCCTTGTGAAGAATTAATTTTATACTGGTCACACTGGTCAATATATTGTCTCTAGAATGTTTTAATCTCAGATGCTTTATCAGGTCATACTGATCTGCCATGGTATTAGCCTGTGAGACTTGGGGACAGCTTTAAACTCACTAATGACTGTGTAACTGTATTACAAAGAAGAGACAGAGATATGTTCAGGTGATAAGGGTTGAAAAATGGTCACAAATTATAAATGATCTCCTGGAGCATGACTGCAAATGCATTAGTAAAGAAAGATAAAAATGGTAGGTTAGGAGAAAATTAAACAAAACAATTATACTAGCTCTATAGAAAAAAAGGACTATTTTATCTGAAGACTTGTGCTGTCAGGACTGGTGCTAATCACCAACCCAAGACAGTTGTGTGTGTAATAGTAAAAAGCAAATAGTAAAAAAAATCAATGAATTACTGGCTGGATTTTCATTGGTATCACTCCCCTAACTCCCTCTATCTCAAAGAATGTTTCTTGCTTTAGGTTATTTTTTGTTTCTAATTTTGTTTCCTGTTTTCATCATTTAAGCACAATATATTGCTGTTCTAAGAAATGTGCTAAATAATAGTATACTGCAATGCATATTTACATATATAGTATACTTTTCAAATGCAAAATGCATACATATTATTTAAAAAATACAAAAAAAACTGACTTTGTTGAATCAAAAGTCAAAGTGGGTAGCACTGAAACACTTGTATGTCTTCCATTCAAATCACAGGTGCAAGTAATGAGAAGATATATGTAGAAAGATAGACGTTTTATACATAATCTAAATTTGCATCTGTACAGATGAGAGAGCAGATTACAGTGTGTACCTTCCCTCAGTAAGACAAATGGAATAAAGGGGCTCTGGAGGAGAAAAGCTCCATGAGAATTCCAGAATTGCCACCCACAAGTGTTCAAAGTCATGAGTCAGGCCCCTTAGGTTGATATAAAAATTAGATTATATATGGTCCTTTATATTTACTTTCTGATTTTAGAGCCATTAGGGTGTACATGGGCCATGTTTTCAAGCTCTTCTCTGCAACCATGAAGACCAGAAACTTACTTCTTTTTTTAATGAAAGCTGAGGGTCCCCTGCAATCACAGGACTCCAGGAGTTGGCATTTAAAGAAAAATACTAAATATCATGAGGCTCACAATAAAATCACTACAGCTGGTGATACGGGAATTCCTTCATGGAATTCCCCCCTAGGGTGTTGTTCTCTCAGAGGTGGGGTTTGCTCCTTCATGAAATAGGCTGCTAGACCATCCCTTTGCTAAGGGATCCCCATGAATCTGAGTGGTTCTTGGGAGATCCAAAGAAGATCACCCACAGTGGGCTCTGTGCTACTGCGCCAGCTCTTACCCAGTACAGCCTTTCCATCACCAGCAAAGCCCACTGCTCCTGGCCACTGCTGCCCCTGAGACTGGAGTATGGTGACATAGAAAAGATAACACAGACTCAGGCTACATGCTCCTTTCCAAGTGCTCTGGGAAGGAAGGAGGATGAATGTCCCACGCCTATCCAATCCTCCCCCTACCCTACCCAATCTTCAGTTCCATTCCTCCCATGAGCCCAGTGCCGCATAGCACACTCTATGAGGGTAAGGGTGTTGCAGGAGGAAGAGATTTGTGCACAGACGTTTCTCTCTGTGCAGAGATCATCAGGGGATGAATCACGATTATGTTATGGAGTACAAGAGTTTTTGTTTATTGTCATGGGTACTTATATGATCTATTTTGATCTATTTTAACTGGTGCTTATATGTCATCGTGAATTCTGGCATCATATGGTGAAGTGACATTGTATCATTCTGTATGATGAGACATGGCATGGAGAAGACAACATGGACAGAAAGGGATTCAGATCCCCAAGCAAAAATGCTGTGTGTTTGTACATGCATGTACAACCTGTATAAGGTGCAAACCTGTATAAGGAATCAAACCTTGTTCTTCCCAATATCCTTTCTTTCTCCCTTCACGCTTGCCCTACTGTGGAAAGCCAGGAGGAGAGAGGAAATAGACCCAGGGCCTTTGCATTACTCCTGGATTTTGGCTGATGGCAAGGCCTGCATTTTCATCTCTAAGGGAATGAGAGTTAAGGGGGCAGAGCCTGCCTCCTATCCGTCACTGAACCATGGGGGGGCGGGGAGGGTGGAAGGGAGCCAGAAGCAGCAGGGTTATATTCTGATAGAAGAAAAGAGGAAATCAGGGCCCCCCCCATTCCTCCTCATCAGCTGCTAGTGCTGCTCCACCCACTGGCAGGAAGACCTAGAGCTTTATGTGCTAGCTCCTCCAGCTGCTCCCACCTCAGATTCTGCTGCCTGAGAAGTTCTTATTTCACTATCCAGGGAAGGGGCAAGAGGATGAGGTGTTCTAGAGAAGCTAAGAACTTTTAGCAGAGAAAGGGGAGTTTCTGTATCCTGTGCTTTCCTGTACTGTAACCCTGGCAGAAGTCTGTGAGAGTGACAGTATTCACATATATTACAAACACTGTATCATTGTGGATTCTGTATATGACATATTTTACAGAAAAACTAATTTAAAATGCTTTAGAGGGCTTTTATTGGATTTTTTCTAAGGAAAGAAAAATGTCAACTTTAATAAAAATGTAGTGCATTTTCTGTGAACTATTTAATGTTCTGGTTCAATTCAGAGCTTTAGAACATGGCAATTTCCAGATGGATTCAGTTTTAAATCAGACATAAACACCTCGCGAAATATTTTTGGACCTTCTGACTGTTTATCAGAATCTCTCTAATCAGAAACTTTCTAGGAAAAGTTACTGGGATCACCCTAATCTTAAAATTTCAGAACTGATACAACCATGTGACTGAGACAGTATGGGATCCTTCAATATCAGTCTCCCACACTGTCATTAGAAAAACAAAAATTGTTGAGTGACAGCTAAGATTGTGGCAGAACATAACCTTCCATCCCAAACCTTAACAGAGTGAAAATAAGGGGTAAGACTTGTACATTTGTTTCTACCTTCATATTGACTACAAGACTGTCAATAATTCACTCCAAAACTGTGTAAGACTTTTACATCCATTTCTAACAGATACCAAAAAGCAATACATACCTTATTTTCATAAAACTGGTGCTCTAACATGAAACCTTAAGTGATATCACATGGTTTTATATCCGTTATCTCTACAGATTAGCACATCAAACTTTGACACAGTTTTTGCATGTGAGTTTGATGAAGTTGGGGGTAATTATTGCTTTGTGATATCAGTCCTTTGTCCACATTGTTGCTGCCACTACGCTGTATGCCACCCTGAATCCTGTCTGCTCAATCCTTTGGTGATTTAGAGATTATTGTTTATAATCCGAGACCTAGGATTTGTACTTAACCGTCATGTGACAGGCCAGTTCTGGTGTTCTAAAATTAAGTGGAACACAATGGTCGACATAAAAGCACTACATTTTTATTAAGAGGAAATGTTTATTTCCTCTGGACTTCCTTACAAATTACAGTGCCACCCGATCCAAGACCTAAGCTTGGGAACAGATTGATTCAGTGCATCTTTGAACTTCTGATGCCACATGTTCTAACATACCACCCAATGGACATGTGGGATAATGTATTAATCATTTAGGGGAGTAGCAGGAACTCTGCTTTTATTTGGAGCTACCCGATGGTGAAGTAATCTCCCTTTTTGGCAACAATTTGCAGCCCCACTGAAAATACCTAAAGAATAGTAAATACCTTACAAAAATAAAAGTGTAAGAGTTTCATAGATTGAGTTTGCACTGGTGATGTTGGTTATGAGTATATAGATTTTTATCTTTAACACTGTAATGAGCTATAAGTGCATTTGTACAATGAAGCTGTGAAAAAACATCAGTTTCTTTTTATAGGGATTTAGTGCTGTTTTATTACATCTAAATCTATTTAGAAAGAAAAGACAAAGGAGCACATCCTGCCTTGACTCATGGCCCATACCACTGCAATGACACATGATCCTGAAGGTCTAAATCCAGTTTATATTGCATTCAGTGGAAGTCTTTCTATTGCAATCAAAAGAAGTTGGATTGAAAGCTAACCATAGTTAGCATTAGTTAGCCATAGTTTTGAGCCCAAACAACATTTAGAAATTCAAGTCTAACTAAGGCAGGTAAATTCCAAGGGAGAATGTTAAGAGGCAGAATTTTTTAGGAGGAAATGTGGTCTAGGGCACAGGGATGGCAATCAGGACTCATATAGTAGGTTCTATTTCTAAAAAGGTAAATGGTATAATTATTGTTAACAACATTTGGGAATTTTCTTCAAACTTTTGCTATAATTAATTGGATACACAGCTCTGTATTTATTTATTATCAGTATTTGGTCACACTGAAATCTCCATGAATTCTGATGATGTTGTTCTTTTCAAAGACTGATGTTACGGGATTTCCCCATTTTGAGTTATGGGTGTTTCCCATTTGCTATACATAAGAGAATGGACACCTGCATCAACTAGATATTCCAGATCAGCTCCAACATTTGGTCTCAAGAAGTACGGCATTATCCTTACCTGCAACATTTGAGCAGGATGCTCTCGCCTAATGGTTAACTTTACAGTGAAGTTTTTAATGGTACTCAGTTCTTTTTTGGTAGCAGAAGCACTACATTTAGTCTTGTTTCATTTTTTGCACGTGAATTTCTGGCCAATTCAGCCAGATCTTTTTAAGCCACAATCAGCCTAGCAAAGGTGGTTAGTCACTCTTTACCACAACCACTATCAATCAACGTTAGCGGTTTGTCTCCATTCCCCATTTTGGTCACAAGTTGCCATGGAAAAAGTACAATATGGTTTGCACAGACTTTTGGGTAAGATAAGTGAGATTTACAATGTGTCTGAACCAAGTGATATTGCAACACCTCTATTCACTGCAGCCAAAGTGGTTGCCCTTTCAATAATGGAGTCACCAGCAAAGGCTCTGACACAGCTCTGATCCTGCTCCCGTTGACATCTATGGCCAAATGCCTGATTTCAATGGGCAAGCCTTGGTGACAGTGTACAAAGTTTGGAGTTTTTCTTTCCCTTGCTTAATATTACAAAACTTTCTTACTGTCATGTTCTTGTGCCTGCAGGCTCATTCAGGAGGCCTGTCTTCATCACAATGACAGCATACCAGGTCTTTACACCAACTCATTACTTCTGAATGTATCTTACCACTTACTGATATTCTTAACTACCTGACATTTTGTTTGAAAATGTAGTAGCTGACTTGGTGCATTTGGCAGATGCATTCAGGCATTTCTATAACCTTCTGGTGTACAAGACCAGCGCATACAATAGGTGCTTCTCCAGTGCCTCAGTAGGTAAACCACAGACCAGCCTGTCATGAAGGGTATAATTTTATGTGGTATTATATTCACAATGTTCACAGAGCTTATATAAAGCTGCCACCAACAGTGAGGCCACAAAATTGAAATACCTTAGTATTTGAATATAACTGAAGTATTTGCACAAGGGCTGCATGTTTTAGTCCCCAGTGTAGTTATGTCAGCTGGTGTAATAGGGTAACAATGTTTCTGACCTGTGTTATACTTAGGAGAGTGGGTACCGAACAGTCATCCAGTGGGGCATTTGTTGCAATGTTATATTCATGAGGCTTCATTCATCACAGAGTTAACTTCATTTTACAACAGTGTTATGCTTTTATAAAAATGGAGAAAATCAGTGGTGAGTAGAGCTGGTCAGAAATTTTCTGAGAAGAGTTATCTCATCAGAAGATACTGATTCAACAGAATCTAAACATTTTGCAGCAATGTAATAATTCTATGACAATTCTAATGGAAGCCAGGCAGCTGGTAACTTGCCCACCTCCCTGGGCAACCTGGTTCTTGAGTCCCTTGGGCTCCCAGGTTCCTGGAGTAGCTGCCTTCCCCAACTCCCAGGGCACCAGCTACTCCAGGAGTCAAGTAGGGAGCTTTGACTTTCAAATCGTTAAACTATTTCATTAAAACATCATCCAGGAGACACTTTGAACAAGAAACATTTTGAATAAGATGTTTCAGTCTACTAACTAGAATTGTTTTAATTACCTACAATAAAAATAAAATATAAAATTATTATAAATTAAAATAAAGAAATGTAAAAGATAAACAATTATAAGAAAAATATAAAAGTTAAATTACATTAAAAATGTTAATCAAAATATTTCATTTGGAAATTTTCCAAACAAAATAGAATTTTCCAAAACTTTTTTGCAGAGTTCTGAAAGTTACAGTGGAATGAAAAGTGTTGTTACTTTTGGTTCCACATCAGAATTGTTTTCAAAATTTTAGAATTTCTGGCAGAACGGGCATTCAGAGTTTCAGCCACCTCTAGTGTTGAATCAGGCCCATGATATCCCATGCAGGAACTCCACTGTTCCACATCCTTGCCTACATAACCCGTAGGTCACCTTATAGCAAACACTGTGATTTAGATACCTAAATATGTATTTAAATGCCTAACTTTAGGCATTTGTGTCTGAAAATTTCAGCCTCAGATCCTGAAATCTTTAGATAATATTATATTCTTCCAGCAACTCATGTTCACAAAACCCCAAAGCATCAGTAATATGGGAAAATTTACTTTCCCTTGTTCATGTGCAAGCATACATCTGCATATATGGTACACACATGCAGTTCCTCTTTTTCTCATAAAATTAACTTGTTTTGTCTGAGGCTGACCATCTCTGTTACACTAAACCAAGCATTTTCTACCAAGCAAAGTTAAAAACATTTAACTTTAGACAATGAAAGCATAGCTGCACTGAAATCCAGGGATTTAAACTATGGGTGATTTCATATAATAAAATATCCTTTATATCTATCTCCATATCAAAACAACTATATGGATTGAGAAAAACAAACTGTGTACAGGTTGTTTTCTCTGTATCTGTAGCAGGCTGTTACCATTGAACTGTAGCTTTAGATACCCCCAAAATGAGCTGGCACTCACTATTCTCTCTCAGTAAGCAGAGGGGCCTCTGCTGTAGGGTGTGATTGTCTGGATCTTTTGGTCCACCAATTATGCCTTTCTTTCTCCCTTGGGTGCATTTGCATTTTTAACTGCTGATCTTAATGAAACTCACTGCAAGGTTGCTTGTAGCTTGCCTTTCGTTCTTGATGTTACTATCTTCGCTTCAAGCTTCTAAACTGCCAGCTAGCTTCTCTCAGAGGCAGATGACTTCTTTATGGTACCATATGGCAGGGATAGCCAATTCAATGCAAATCTGCAACCTAGTGATGCAGCTGCATGCTAATTACCACTAGTCTGCTTATAAAAAAGCTAGAGAGACGGTTTATAAAAATGGACTGTATCTTTGACTTGTAAGGGTCCGACATACTAATATTTCAAATATCTTCTGCTCATATATCTATGAACATGTTTTCTAAGCTTTAATATTTATATGCATATGTGATGGCTGCCATCTTGGCTGACAGGTATACTAGGTATGTTTCTACAGGTATGTTAGCAACAAGAAGAAGGTCAGGGAAAGTTTGGGGCCCTTACTGAATGGGGGAGGCAACCTAGTGACAGACAATGTGGAAAAAGCTGAAGTACTCAATGCTTTTTTTGCCTCGGTCTTCACAGACGAGGTCAGCTCCCAGACTGCTGCACTGGGCAGCACAGTATGGGGAGGAGGTGAGCAGTCCTCAGTGGTGAAAGAACAGGTTAAGGACTATTTAGAAGAGCTGGACATGCACAAGTCCATGGGGCTGGATGCACTGCTGATGTGACTACAGAGCCGCTAGCCATTATCTTTGAAAACTTATGGCAACTGAACAGGTCCCAGACATTTTGGAAAAAGGCAAATAGAGTGACCACCTTTAAAAATGGGAAGAAGGAGAATCCAGGGAGCTACAGACCGGTCAGCCTCACCTCAGTCCCCAGAAAAACCATGGAGCAGGTCCTCAAGAAAACCATTTTGAAGCACTTGGAGGAAAGGAAGGTGATCAGGAACAATCAACATGGATTTACAAAAGGCAAGTCATGCCTGACCAACCTGATTGCCTTCTATGATGAGATAACTGGCTCTGTGGATATAGGGAAAGCGGTGGATGTGATATACCTTGACTTTAGCAAAGCTTTTTATTCTGTCTCCCACAGTATTCTGGCCAGCAAGTTAAAGAAGTATGGATTGGATGAATGAACTATAAGGTGGATAGAAAGCTGGCTAGATTGTCGGGCTCAGCAGATAATGATCAATGGCTTAATGTCTAGTTTGCAGCGGGTATTAAGTGGAGTGCCCCAGGGGTCGGTCCTGGGGCCGGTTTTGTTCAACATCTTCATTAATGATCTGGATGATGGGATGGATTTACCCTCAGCAAGTTCACAGATGACACTAAGCTGGGGGAGAGGTAGATATACTGGAGGGTAGGGATAGGGTCCAGAGTGACCTAGACAAATGGGAGGACTGGGCCAAAAGAAATATGATGAGGTTCAACAAGGACAAGTACACAGTCTTGCACTTAGGATGGAAGAATCCCATGCATTGCTACAGGCTGGGGACCGGCTGACTAAGTGGCAGTTCTGCAGAAAAGGACCTGGGGATTACAATGGATGAGAAGCTGGATATGAGTCAACAGTGTGACTTTGTTGCCAAGAAGGCGAACAGCATATTGGGCTGCATTAGTAGGAGCATTGCTTGCAGATCGAGAGAAGTGATTATTCCCCTCTATTTGGCACTGGTGAGGCCACATCTGGAGTATTGTGTCCCGTTTTGGGGCCCCCACTACAGAAAGGATGTGTACAAATTGGAGAGAGTCCAGAGGAGAGCAACAGAAATGATTATGGGGCTGGGGCGCATGATTTATGAGGAGAGGCTGAGGGAATTGGGATTATTTAGTCTGCAGAAGAGAAGCGTGAAGGGGGATTTGATAGCAGTCTTCAGCTACCTGAAGTGGGGTTCCAAAGAGGGTGGAGCTAGGCTGTTCTTAGTGGTGGCAGATGACAGAACAAGGAGCACTGGTCTCAAGTTGAAGTGGGGGAGGTCTAGGCTGGATATTAGGAAAACTATTTCACTAGGAGGGTGGTGAAGCACTGGAATGGGTTAACTTGGGAGGTGGTGGAATCTCCATCCTTAGAGGTTTTTAAGGCCCAGCTTGACAAAGCCTTGGCTGGGATGATTTAGTTGGGGTTGGTCCTGCTTTGAGCAGGGAGTTGGACTAGATAGTCTCCTGAAGTCTTTTCCAACCCTAATTTTCTATGATTCTATGACACACTGGGAATTGAACTGTGGACCTCCAGAGCTAAAGGGTCTAAAACAACTCCTAACCTTTGTGGAGCAGCAGAGGGTGGGGATTTGTAACACACACTTACCAGTATACATATATTGATAATGCATATGAGACTGGACTCCACACAAGTATATATTTCGAAAAGCCAGAGCTTATGGATTCTTTTAGAGTTCTCAAATTCTAACAATTAAGTAATATGCATTTTAAAAATTGGGTTAAGTATTTTCATGAAAGATTATGTTCTATTGTATAAACAATGCATAAATAATGCTAATCTTTCAGCTTGATAAATATGTATATATTATAGAGAGTGAAAGCAGTGAAAGAAGGTCAAATTCCAGGAGGGAGCTAGCTAGGGACAGGTGGCTGCTCAACTAATAATAGAGTCTCAACATGTAACAAGGGCCATCATCATGTTTAATAAGTTTTGTTTTAGATAACTCTGCCTGCCTGCTGAATCACTTATGAGTAATGAAACAACATGTACATTATAAGGCAATAATGACTCCGAGTGTGGCCGAGAGAAGCAGCTGCAGAAGCAGGAACAGCTATATCGGGAAATGAAGGGATAAATAGGGCTCAATTGAGGCTATTCCTCCCCCAGCACTCCCTGGATCCAAAAATGTGAAGGCAAAACAGCCCTCTGTTATGGGGAAAGTTGGACCCAGGTAATGCCACCCCTCTCTACATGTGGCCTTGTGGAAAAACTGCAAAGAGGAATGTCATAAATATAAAGGAAGGGTAAACCCCTTTAAACCCTTTAAAAGGAAGGGTAAACCCCTTTAAAATCCCTCCTGGCCAGAGGAAAAATCCTCTCACCTGTAAAGGGTTAAGAAGCTAAAGGTAACCTTGCTTGCACCTGACCAAAATGACCAATGAGGAGACAAGATACTTTCAAAAGCTGGGAGGAGGGAGAAAAACAAAGGGTCTGTGTCTGTCTGTATGCTGCTTTTGTCGGGGACAGAATAGGAATGGAGTCTTAGAACTTTTAGTAAGTACTCTAGCTAGGTATGTGCTAGATTATGATTTCTTTAAATGGCTGAGAAAAGAACTGTGCTGAATAGAATGACTATCCCTGTCTGTGTGTCTTTTTTGTAACTTAAGGTTTTGCCTAGAGGGATTCTCTATGTTTTGAATCTAATGACCCTGTAAGGTACCTACCATCCTGATTTTACAGAGGTGATTCCTTTACTTCTATTAAAAGTCTTCTTGTAAGAAAACTGAATGCTTTTTCATTGTTCTAAGATCCAAGGGTTTGGGTCTGTGATCACCTATGCAAATTGGTGAGGATTTTTACCAAACCTTCCCCAGGAAGTGGGGTGCAAGGGTTGGGAGGATTTTGGGGGGAAAGACGTGTCCAAACTAGGTTTCCCAGTAAACCCAGTTAAAGTTTGGTGGTGGCAGTGGAAATTCCAAGGGCAAAGGGTAAAATTAATTTGTACCTTGGGGAAGTTTTAACCTAAGCTGGTAAAAGTAAGCTTAGGAGGTTTTCATGCAGGTCCCCACATCTATACCCTAGAGTTCAGAGTGGGGAAGGAACCTTGACAAGGAAGGAGCCAGGGACTCCAGTGATGGGAGCAGTTGCAGAAGCAGCCAAAGCAGGGCCCTTTGGACATTCAGAGAAATTTCTACAGTTTTGACTGGAATTTCTATGCCTGGTGCTAATTGGCTGTTTGCTCCAGCTCCCTCCCTCCCTCTCCATCCCAGTCTCTTCACTTCAGCTTAACCTCCACACATACCCCTCTTACTGATTTATCCTCTGCCCTGACCCACCCTTTCCCCTTCAATGTCTCCTCTCCCTTCACTTTTCATTTAGCTTATCCCCTCCTAACTAAAAACAATTGTGTAACTGACATGACATTTGCTACCATTACATGTTCACTCAGCTTGTATATTTGATCCCTCCCCCACCATGTCTGTCCCGTCTACTTAGACTGTAAGCTCTTTGGGGTAGATACTGTCTGCTACTGTTGGTACATTGCCTAGCACAATGGGTCCCCACTTCTGGTTAGTTCTTAGGCCCCACCAAACTAAACGTAACTAGTAATAATGTGAATTATTAGTTTTTGTGAGGTAGATACTGTGTTCCAAAAGTAACTCTTAAATATAATTAAATAAAAGTAGCTTTTAAATATCCTTTGCCTTTAGCTTCTTAACTCTTTACAGGTAAGAGGAGTTTTCCTCTGGCCAGGAGGGATTTTAAAGGGGTTTACCCTTCCCTTTATATTTATGACACACTGATATATTTTTTAAAAAGACAAACAAAAAATCAGAAATAAAAAAGCAACTTGGCAACAAGCATTTCACTGACAACCAAAAAAGGAAGAGGCTTTGTCCTGAATTCACCTTGCTGTGCAGATTTCTGTTATGATGTGTAACTGCGATTTCCTTATGTTCACAGACTCTGCAATACCCAGTCACAAAGAGTGAGTTAAGGACAGTGTCTTGTCCTTAGTTCTGAATCTTTTTTTCTTGAGGACTGAAGGCAGAAACTGTTAAATATTGTCTGTTGTGGTTCAGTTAACGGGGCACGTTTATGCCTTCATACTTCAGGTTATCTGATCATCAACTGGAAATCTCTAATTGTAGGAGTTTGTAATTTAATTTAATTACAAAAATTCCATCATGGGTGAAACTTTACACTCAAGACCTTATCCTAATTTTTTGTGAATGTTGTATGTTAGAAGAAAGAGCACGTTGACCCAGAGGTGGATTTGAGTACGGGCTTCTTTACTGCGATACTTGTTCCCCTTGACCCAGTTGTCGAGGGAAGCACTAGATTAGTTACAGCACGCTCTTTTTATTTAAGTTAGTATGTAAACGCCTACATCTGCTACAACACCCCCAAACCCGTTATTAAGTAATAGACACTCCCATACTATGGTTATACCCACCCCTATTGGCTGATTACAGCATTATGCGTATTATACACACATCTTTACCTTGAAAATACATTTCTTTGCAATGATTGTTGCTACAAGTTCCCTTAATCAGCTGTTCTAAGGGGAGGGAGGAAGGGGCCATGACCCAGGACTCGTTTATGTCGCTGGCAAAGGAAGGGAGGGGGAGATAACATTTCTTTACTTAAAGGGTACAACCATATTCTTTATGCAGCTGCAACGTTTATTTATCCCCAACAAGCTGAAGGGGAGGGCGAGGGATGACACTTATCTATTAAGTGAAGAAATGGTGCCTGCCTGTGCCTCTACTCCCTAATACCGTGTCTGCACACCAGCGGTTTCCCAGGTCTCTACTTAACCCTTACATACCCCAATATTGTATCCGGTTTTCAGTTTTGAAATTCTATCCAAACACAAGAGTTTAGCAAAAACATTCATCATTCAGATTGGAAATTAAGGGAAAACTTTAAAATTAATATGGAAAACAATGTAAACAAGGACTTAGGGTACCTCAAAATTACTGTAAGACTGCCTTTATAATCCAGTTCAGTGAGTCATGAGCCCATAATAAATATCCCAGTCCTAAAACCAGTCAGTAATAAACTCTTCTGCTTTAGCTATCAACTGTAAAGCCGTACTCGAAGCTATCTTTGTATAAGATATACACAGACCGTTGGAATGAACTGACTAGGTGTTCATAGGCGATAGGCACAGGATACTGGCATTTAGTTGTAATGGGACTTAACCAAACAGAGTGGTGTAATTTCTACCAAAAGAATAAAATATGTGAGAGCCTGATTCACTGTGGTACTACAGTCCCTTTATGCCAATTACCTAAGCACATCAGGGCTGGAAAAGCCTGCTGATCCAATCAAACAGGAGTTCCTTCAGTATCATAGCATCTATGACAACCTCACTCAGCCCCTGGCAAATATGGCGTGTAGGGAGCATCACTGGGGAAAGAGGTTAGCATGGGAGCACTGTTCCCAGCTGCTGCCAGGACACCTTGGGGATCATTGGCAAACAGACATAAATTATGGTAGCTCAGTGTTGAACCCTGGGCTGGAGAGTTTTCTGCCTGTGGTAGCTTATTTTGCTTTTTTGTTAAGCCGCAAAGACCTTTGTAACTGTTCCTGTAACTTTTTTTGGCTGAATCAGACCACCCACCGACACTGATTTTTTAACATTTGGAGCATTTCTGATGCATGTTGGGAGCATATTTTGCATTTTGTTTTGGGAAGTAAAATGAAGACCATCTTAGGAGAAGCTGTGTCTCTTTTCAGTTTGTTTGCTATGGTAACTTTGTTCTGAGGTAGCATGCTCTGGAGAAAGGAGTGGGGATTGGTAGTTAGGCTTTGTTCTAATCCCAGCATGGCCACAGGCTTGCTGTGTGTATTTGGGTGTTTCTTCTATGACTCAGTTTTCCCATCTTTAAAATACAGTGAACAACACTCATCTGATTCACAAGCACAGTAAGGTAAATTGACAGAATTGTAATTCTAAAAGAAAAACTTTATTTAGCGTTAGCTATTGGGCCTGTCACATGTCACAATATGCCTTCTATAAATGTACTGATCTCACTGGGGATTGCATGTATAGTTTGGTTATTTACTGAGTGCTATCTGAGTTCCAGAAATAATTCATGCAGGTTACCTGGTACAGGCATCGGAAGAATGAGTGGTCTAGGGGGTTGCTTTATAGAACAGAAGCTGGTTAATACATGCTAAACTGTAACTGTACAAGCTGCCCTGAGTAAAGGGCAGCACATAGCTGCACTTCTGCAGCAGAGGACCACAGAATGAACCGTCGCTCATTCACAATTCCTCCCCTGCTTTGCCTTTGTTTTGGAGGAGAGGTTACGCTACTTCACCACTTATAGGAGTGACTTACTCCCAGGTGTGCACCCAGCCAGCTACTTTGGCTGGCAAGGAATAGTGGCTCAAAAGAGGGAACCTAAGGAAGGAGAATCAGATTACTAAATGGGTGTGGCTATGCAAATGAGATTACATACAGTCATTATAGGAATCAGTGTGACTGTAAAAATATTGGGATTTAGAGCATGAGTATGGTGAGGTATGTGTTTTCAGAAGTTTGAGCAAAACAGACTGAGTGGAACGCTTGCGTAGTTGAAAGGCACAGCAGATTTTACACTCCTTGTTAAACAGCTTGTGGCTGGTGATGCTGAGGATGCTGATGCTGAGGTCCCTAAGGTTTTCCCCTCAGGGAAAAAAAGAAATACTTTTGTGGGTATAGAGGGGTGGGTGGAGTCCTGGGGGATGGAGTGTTCTCCAGTTTCCATAGGTGTGAGTCTTTTGCCCAGATGGATGGTGCTACTCTCTGGCTAAAAGACAACTTAATCTCCAAGCTGTCAGCTGCCACTATTCTTTGGATTGTATGGGCCCTTTAAATTTTGAAGTAGGATTGCCCCTTTCCATGGAGACAGGAGCAGTATGAGCAGTAACACTCTCGATATCAGCCTTAGGGAGGCAAGGGATGCAATTGTGAATGATCTGCAGGCCAGGTAGGTATTACACATCCATTTCCCCACCCCTCAAATTCAATCAGTGTCTTGCTGGCACAAAATCTGACCATGACATGGAGCCGCAGTTGGCTCAGTATTGTGGCATGTGACAGGCCCAATAGATAACCCTAAGGAAAATTTTCCTTTTAGAATTACAATTTAGAAAGAAATCAAAGGCCCACATCATTAGCAGGTTCAAATGTTTTCTCTCTGCAAATTATACACACACAGTAGGTAAACTTGATTTCATTAATATTTAGAAATCTGTGTAAATTGGCTGTTACCGTGAGAAGAAAAATGGTTAGAAAACATTTCTCTTGTGGTAAGAAAAGGGCACATAAATAATTGCAAAATGATCCTTCAGTGAACAAGTTTTCTCTGGAAGCAATAAAAACAAGTGCATCTGCTGTCTGGTGTGTAAAGTTCTCCTATGCATTTTTGTATAGTCACTTGTTTTGATTGAAGCTGCTGGACTGCTGGAGCTGAGAGGGCATAATGAATATTATTACAGATAGGGTTTTAAACAAACACAAAAGAACCCAAAATAAAGTCCTTATGTGTGCCCTTAGTACATGAGGTCTGCCTATTACTTCTACTACAGTTGAGTGAGCATACATGAGAGCCATTTATGATACATATTGCTGTGTCTCCTCTGATTGTAAACTTTGATGATGGGTTAATCGGTTGATGTCAAGGAAGGCAATCCTGGTCACATAAAAAGAATGAGGAGATGATGGTAGTCATCAGTACTTCATTACTAGAAATCTTTCCTTTAAAAACCAAATCAGAAACCTCTCATTTTAAAGGCAGTAATTCTACAGCAGTTCAATAGCTAACAAGGAGAAACAGTTTAATATGTGACAGTTATGAGGTAATGAGCCTTTGTGCTAACTGAGCTTCTCTTAATCCCATGACAGGATTTCAAGATTCCTGATTCTTTTGTGAGAGCCTGTGTCAGAGTGGCAGGAGCAGTCAATTGGTTACATATTTAGAGAACTTTGTTGCTCATCTAGCTTCCCCTCACACATTTGTTTCACTCCTACCATATACATCAGGCTCTACACTTATGATACAATGTCTGTGGGGAAAAAATTCCACTTAATGTAGGTGCCTCAGCTGATCCTACTGTTTCCACTAGACCAGAGGTATGTTTGTTCAAATCCCCAAGATTTAGGCATGAGCACAGAACTGCTAACAGCATGGTATGTGGTAATGCATTGTTACAGGTCTCACCCTGCTAATGGGATGTGAATAGAGCTGGTTGAATCTCCCCCTTCCCTATTTTCCCCTCCTCCTCCTCCTCACCCTCCCCCCAGAAATCAGTGAAAAATTAAAAACCAAAATTTTTGGTTTGGAAATGCCAATGCAGTGCCTCATGGGAGTTGTAGTTCATTTGTCTCATGCTCCTGCATGACCCTTTATGGGTTTGATTTCCTAACCAGACAATATCTCTCATGATGCACCGTGGTCTCCCTTTATGCTGAGCCACTGTGGTACATCATGAGAGATGTATTATTGCTAGGGAACCCAACAAATAGAAGAGACTGGGGCATGAGGCACTTGATTTACAAGTGCCAGAAGGTACCATGGCAGCATTTCTGAATCAGAATGTTCTGGTTTGCCAAAAGCTTTTGTTTTTCATGCGTTCAGTTTTTCAATGAAAAGTCAAAATTTTCTGTAGAAAGCAGAAACTTCTTGTGAAAAATGCCATTGAGTTGGACAGCCTATATCTACATCATCTCTCTCTCTCTCTCAAAATATATAATTTGTTAAACCACACTTTCGAAAGAAAACTTTCAACCAGTCTTTAATGTAAAGCTGAAATATCTGGTGCCAATCAAGGTGCAAAGGAAAGTTTCTCTGGCACTTTTCCATAAGATTAGGAGATGACCCTAGTTCTGTTTTCATTTGCTTTTCTCTTCTTTTTTAATTTAGGTATATAAAGAGCTTTGAAATGAAAATCGTTATATACATTAAGTGCTAATTTGATTATTACTTTTGTTCACTATTTCAGTTGTGCTAGGGGTCAAAGCCTTGTTGTTCTAGACACTGCATGCCTACATAAATCAAAGTCCATGACCCAGAGAGCTCACAAGATATTTTGAAACCTTTTGAACAAAATAGGGCAATTGATGAAAAGACTGTAGCTATGTGAGAAGCTTCTGTCGCTCCTGTCATTTTGAATAAAGAGTGGAAATGGGCCAGGATTTCCAAAATACCACAGAGCCAGATTTCTAAGTGCTCTGTACCACAAATAGGGCCATATTTTCAGAAGAGCTCAGCCCTTATTAAGGCACTGAAATAAGTGGCCAGATTTTCAAAAGAGCTCAGAACCTAACAGGCTGAGCTATTTTAGAAATATGGCCCTTTATTTTGGTACCTATGTAGGAGTTAAACTCTGTTGCAAGTCTGACTCTAAACAGTCTTTGAAGCAGCCTGCATAACCTAGAGCACAGGAAAGTAGGACCTGAATGATAATTGTACTGTTCTTTGCTTTCTAGTGCATAGTAAATGTAGTCTATATTAAATCTCATCTGCCTCTGGTTAGGCCTATGCCTGGTTAGTTTCTTTTCTGTTCTTATATTTTTGTACCTTATTGGATGTGGATGTGTATTTATGATTACATATGAGTATTTCCATTCACCTTGCATTCAACATACCATGCAATTTTTACTATATGACTTTTGGGGTTTTTCAGTGAATTAGACTCTTGAAAGCCACAGCTCAGGTAAAAGATAACAGGTGGTAAATGTCAAATTAAAAGTAACATTAGAGATGGGGAAAAATTTAAATCCTCAGACCCCAAACCACCCCATGAAAGTAGTTTTAGGTTTAGATTTAACTTTAGATTTGAGGCTTATAATTCAAGTAGCTGCCTGTAGAGCAGACAAAAATTTCTACCTTAAATGCAGGAAGGAAGTACCAAAAAAAAATTCCTGTTGGTACTTCCACTTTCTGAACCCCCTCATCTCCTAACCACCACAGCTGGAGCTCCTCTCTGCTGCACAAATCCTTCATAACTGAGGTCCAGCAAATGCCCAGAAAAGCCAAGTGTACTGCATGGCTCAGGCCCAGAGCTTAGGAAAACCCCAAGGCTTCCATTGCAGCTTCTTGGAAAATTTTATGGATGCATTTCTGCCCAGCCTGCTCTCCATTTCTCCCAGATCTGTAGCATTGGTGGCTGTAGGGAGGAAGGAACTGCCATAGTGGATCAGAGCAGCAGTCCATCTATTCCAGTATCCTCTCTCCAACAGTGGCCAGAACCAGATGTTTCTGAGACAGCGCAAGAACCAAGAACCCTGCAATAGGCGTATGTGGGATAATCTGCCTCCCATATAGGTCTCACCAGAGATTGGTATAAGCACTGAGAGTACAACATTTAATATACTTTCAAAAATTGTCATTATGTATGATAATTCTGGCTATTCTTAATATCCATATAGGCAGCCAATCCCTTTTTAATCTTGTTAAGGTTGTGGCTTCAATTGCATGTGGCAGTGAGTTCCACATCTTAATTGTATGCTGTTTGAAAACATGTTTCCTTTTATCAGTTTTAAATTTCCACCTTTTCATTTACTTGGATGTCCCCTTGTTCTTGCGTTGTGAGACAGAGAGAACAGAAGTACCTTCTCTTTACTATTCATTTTTATATACTTTTATTGTATTCCCTCTTTTTCATCTCCTTTCGAAGATAAACAATCTAAATCTTTTCAAACTCTTCATATATCTCTGAACCCTCTTCAGTTCTGAAATATACTTTCTGAGATGGAGTAACCAGGACTGCACCCAGTATTCCAGATGAGGGTACATCACTAATTTATATAAAGGAATTATAAAGTTTTTGGTATTACCCTTCATCCAATTCCTTATGTCTTATTTGCTTTTCTGATTACAGCTGCGTATGGAGCAGAGGTTTTCTTTGAGCTGTCTACAGTGATGCTGTGGTCCCTTCCTTGGGCTAATATGGGTAATTTAGAATCCTGTAAGGTATAAGAGCAGTTTAATTTATTTTCCTCCAGTATGTATAACTTTACATTTATCATTAAATTTCATTTGTCATCATGTTGCCCATTTGCCTAGCTTGTTTAGGTCAGATACATTGAGGTCCTGACCCCAGTTAATCTCCTAGTGCAACTAACTGTGGTAGAGTCCAAATCAGACAGTGTGCACTGAGACCACAAGACAAGACTAGACACAGTTGTCACCACAAAATCTCCTTTCAGGGCCTCAGTCAAAAACAGCACTGAAAATCATCAGTTTCAATACGGAGGGATTCTTTTGCAGAGAAGGCGGACATGATAGTAGAAATCATGTGGTTGCAAGGGATATACATAGGCAACAGCACCAAACATCCTTGGCATGCATATCGCTGTAAACATCAAAAGCAACACCTGTAGCAGTTGAATGCTGAGAGAGAGTGCTAGCTGAAGCACCCTGGTCACTTAGGTAATTGCATAACAGAGAAGATTACAGTCTTTATTGGAGCAATTAACCTATTATGGTGTTGATTGTTGACACTTGGGGAAATGATTGGGCTAATGAGGTAATTAGCTTCAATAAGGGAAGATATATAATTGGCAAGAACAGGAAGTAAAGGGGTAAGCTTAGAGAGTTAGCTAGGTGTGGCAGAGAGAACTGTGTGGAAGGTGCCTCCTGATACATGCCAGTATTGTGTTCTGTGATGTTGGAAATATAAAGATTAAAGAGACACATGAGGAAAATAAATGGACTGTGTATATTGTGAATAAGAGACCACCAAATGGGCCAGGTAGTGCGGCACACTGGGTAGTTGAGGGAGTGCTCAGTGACAAATATGTACATGCGACAAAACATTGGTGAAAAATATTGCTGTGAAACTCTGTGGTACAATGGAACTTATCATGATTGAACGCGATCAGATCACAGTAGTTTCTGTTTACAAACCAGCAGGGGAATATTTTTCATGGCAACCTGACTTTCCCCAGCCAGAAACACCATGTCCTCTCATAGGTGACTTCTCCAGTGACAGCACAGTCTGGGGATATCCTAATAATGACAACAGTGGAGAGGAAATTGAGAAGTGTGTGATCTACGACTTCAAGGGCAAATGGACCATCCAAAGTGCACAATGGAAGAAGGGCTCCACGCTTGCTCTAGCCTTTGTCATCTCTGAAAACGCAGGCGACTTCAGAAGGGAGGTTTCAGCAGTGAGACCAAGATCAATAACATAGACCAGGGTAAGTGACAATAGAGGTGGCAGTACATTCCAGAAAAATGAAGTACCTGTGCTGAGATTCAGCTTCAGAAAATCTGACTGGGAAGGTTTTACCTTTGAACTGGATAAATCCATCTGTAATATCACCCCAACACAAGAGCGCTGGGGAGAACTTGTTTCCCTGGTGTGGTAAACTGCCCAAAAACACATCTCCAGAGGATGTCTGACACTATGGGCTTGTCTACACAGGGAAGTTAGTGCACAATATGCTAGGGCATGAGTTTAAAATGCACTAGCTATGTTGCACTAACTCTCCATGAGGAAGTTGAGGAATGACCCCAAATGTGAATGCAGAGGAACTATGTAAACACTTGAACACTGCCTGATGCAGTGTCCCTGTCAACATCTCATACTCCCAAGGAACTATTTGAGATTAGTGACAACACCAGGTCTTGGCTGTGGTTTTGGAACAATAAATTCCAAAGTTTATCTAAAGTGCTTCAGTCTTCTCTGGTTCTGGCTAACTTAAATAAATTAAATAAATTTGTGCTATCTGGAAATTTTGTCCCACTTTTCATGTCATTACTAAATATATTAAACAACATGGGACCCAGTAAGGAACTTTGAGTCCCCACTGTTTGCATTTTGCCATGAGGAAAATTGACTGTGAATTCCTATTCTTTTCTTTCTGTCTCCCAGCCAGTGTTTGATTCAAGACACTAAATAAATAAAATATGTCTGTTGGTTCTCCTTCATCCACTACTTTGTCGATCCATTCTAAGAATTCTAATATTAACAAGAAATGATTTTCCTTTGTAGAATCTATTCTGGTTGGACCATGATGTTCCAGGTGTTTTGTTAGGTTTTGATCAGTTCAACCAATTTGCCAGGTACAGATGAGAGGTGTACAGGTCTATAATTCCCAGGATCACTCCATCCCTATTTTAAAATATGGATAAAATTTTTGCTATCTTACAATTGTCTGGAACAGTGGCTCTTTGAAGTTTACGTTTAGTGCATGAGGAGGCTGTGTTCAGCTCATTGGGGGTGACTGGAAGAGTGTCTTACAGGTATAGAGTCTGAAGTGGGAAATTGCTTAGAGAGTCTGTCTTGTGGAGAGCTATTAAGGACCCTGAGGTATAGCTCTCTGGATGGGGCTATTTGAGAGATGGAGTATGGGTCAGAGAAGGTCTCCTGAGGCACAACATTGTGTGAATGTTTGTGGATCTTGTGGGAGTAGCAGATTAAATTCTAAGGGTTAATTACTGTGGGTTTCTTGCTTGTTGGGACAGTGGATTCCAGGTACTTTTTTGTTGAAGGGTGAGGATATCCCTGGAAAAACTCTAGTGGAAACATCCACCCAAAACAAGAGAACCAGGATTTTCATATGTTGTTTTGGCAGGGTCTGGTGCCTTTTTGTGTTGGTGTGTCTCCGAAGCTCATCATCAGAAGCAAACTCCCCATAGACCAGGGAACATCAACACTTTCACAAGATGAGCCTGGGCACTTAAATTCATCGTTTTGCTAGACACTAAAAATCACAGTTCTAATAAAGATCCTGGGATTTATGTTTTATTGCAACAATCTGTAATCCACTGACCCTCCTTTTTATCCCAATACATGGGTGTTAACGGGCCACATCACCTTGAATTGTCCCTTAGAATATGTGCTAACTACTTATGCTGAACTATTGGTTCTTGCATTTAGCTGTGACACTCTAAGTACCTTTCCCATATGTGAAGATCTCTGTGCAGCTCGAAAGCTTGTCTCTCTCATCAACAGAAGTGTCCACTGAAAGATATTACCTGACCCACGTTGTATCTCTATGATCACCTAATCATCTAGATCTTTATACGCTTATCTTAACTAAATGCTAGAATTTTGAGGTAACCCTGCAATTTATTTAGATGTAGTTTTCAAATAATGGCACTGGTTTACTACACACTCATATGTTGTTTTTTTACAGTAATTCTAGGGATTTTAATGCCTTTTTAATCCTAGAACCAGGACACGAAATATTAGGTTTTTTTTTTTTCTAACTGAATTTTCTTTAACTTTCTCTCCCTCTTCCTTTGATTTCACACCATTCAGTTCCACAATTCAGCATGATATGTTTATGCTACCTGCAAGATGCAATATAATAAACAAGAATGTATGTAATTGAGATGCATTCCAGGGAAGCTTCTTAGAATTACTATATAAGGAGTAAAAAGAACAGGAGTACTTGTGGCACCTTAGAGACTAACAAATTTATTTGAGCATAAGCTTTCGTGAGCTACAGCATCCGATGAAGTGAGCTGTAGTTCATGAAAGCTTATGCTCAAATAAATTTGTTAGTCTCTAAGGTGCCACAAGTACTCCTTTTCTTTTTGCGAATACAGACTAACACGGCTGCTAATCTGAAACCTGTCATTATATAAGGAGTGTGAGAGCTAGCCATTTTTAATCAGGTCCTTTGTGACTAATTTGGAAATCATAAATTTTGGCTAGACTAAGATGAATGTAATTAACACTAGTGTTGTATTTTCCACATTTTAGTTTTCTAGGAATTTTATCTAAAAAGTAAATACATAATAAAAAACCCTGAAAGGAACAGAGAATCTATTGCACTTAATATAACCTTGAGAATTGAGCCTAACAGTTAAATGTCAAATTGTTGTATTACTGGGTCTTATTATCCTCCAACCATCACACATTTTTTAATTGATTTGATGTTTTGGAGATAAATGCCTTGGGTTACGTATAACACAAAACATAATGTGATTTCATAAAGGATCTTTTGTAATTGCTTATCACACACGGCTGTGCATGATAGATTGAAACAATAAAAGAATAAATGAAAAATATGTAACCCAAACAATATTATTGAAATGGTATTTTGGCTAGTCCTGAAATGCTTTTTCTTGCAAGATGTACAGATCTGAACACTGAGAAAGCATCAGCCTTTCAGATCTCTCTGGGACTGCATTAGTACCCATGGGGTGTAACTGATAAAGGGCTTACCTTCCAAAATTTAAGATCAATAATGGGAATTTTAGGAAGACAAACAGCTGAATCAAAGAAAGAGCTGGTACATGTGGAATAAGATGCTGATTAGAGAGCCTGAAGCAAGATGGTCATATGACAAAAGTGAAATCTTAAATCTGACCCTATGGCTTATTCTGAGCCAAAATAAGGTGAGTAAATAAAATGAAAATATGTTCTAGTTAATGCAAGTAAATTCACAAGTAGCTTAGGTTCACACTATGTATATCAAGATGAGAATAAATTATATGAAACTAGACTGAAATAAAACTTTGTACACTTTTGGGTAAGGTATATATTGGAGTAACTTATGCTGAACGTCCTTCTCTCACCAACTGCAATTTGGGGGAATCAGGGCACATTTTACTTATTTTCAAAATTAACCCTTTGAAGGTCTCTTTTGTGAGGATGATTACCTATCCTTTTTTGCAGTTTGTATGTATTTTTGTATGCCAGTGGTTGTAATGTGCAGGCTAGAAGCTTCATATTTTAGACAAAAAGTATATTTATTTTCTCTTTTGCAGAAAAGACTGAATTAAATCATAGCTCTTGGGAGTATTTTAATGATTTTCTTCTTTATTCTGAGTGCAACAAAATGGCTTGCTTGGAGCTATAAATGTCCATAGTCTTATTTTATAGGACAATATCCCTTCATGAGCTGTGCAATGTGCATCCTTTGTATCTGCCAACTGATAGACTCCAGAGCAGACAAACAATTAACAGAGCCCCCAGACTGGTTGCTGGGTTCAGTGTCATCCTGAAAATGTCTGACACTCAGATTAGGACTTCTATGATCTGTAGGCAGCAGCTGTACCAAGAGAGCCAGAAAGCAACTTTGTGCTTTTCAAGTCAATAGGCACTGTCTCAGCTGAAAGTCATTCTTTGCTTATAGGATTTTACATACTGTCTTGCTGTTCAGTTGAAATTATCATTAAAATAACCATTCATAGTTGCAGTGAGTTGTGGACCTGCCTTTTTATGAATACAGTAGGAAATGTCCTAATTAGAGATGGACAAAACAATCAACCTGAAACTAGGTAAAAACTAGGTCAAGTATCAGACCCCAAGGGATTCTCTTAGGACCACACAAAACTGTGATCTATATTCATGACCCTCTCTCCAAGGTCTGTTTGACCAATTGTGACGAGCATTCATTTGGGGCTCCCTCTTTCCCATAAACTCAGACTTCTACCTTTCCAACTCCCTGCCTTTCCCTCCTTCAACCAGGAAACAAACCATCTTTTCCCTAACCACTTCCCATCCTGGATCCCTGCCTCCCAATTATTCAAATTGCCCACTCTCACCAACTACCATTTGCTGCTTTCTAGGAAGTAGTCAGGAGAATCTTAGCCTTCGGCTTGATGGTTGCCTAGCAAGTTTTGTTTATTTTAGCAGAATTTATCAGAGTTCACGAAGTTTCACACTGAGTCTTCAGATTTTCAAAAACATAAAACTCAAACTGAAAATGGAAAGAGAAGGCCTTGAAACTTTGTAAAAGAAATCTTCCATTTTGGTTTGCCAAAGTCCCTGTAAATCCAAACAGGAGGGGTTTGTACACTTCTTCTTTGGCATGAGTAATTTTTGACAGTAATTTCCAGCATTTTAAAATGCCATCAGTTTTATATTTAATTTTGGAAATATGAATAAAGTGAAACAATTCAGAGCTGCCTGATGTGAAACCTCTGGAACTCCACTGCAGTCACGGTAGAATTTGACCCTGTATTTTAGGCTTGGTACAAAAGTAACGTTCAAACCTGGTCTAATCACATAGCTGGGATTTTCAAAGAATCCTAAGGGAGTTAGGTAGCCAATCCTTTTGAATATCAGTGGGTGCCTATCTTAGATCTCTTTGAATACCCCAGTCCTAATAGTATAGCTATATGTTATCTGATTCCAAATTTACAAATAGCCCAGGTACAGGGAAAAACTTCAGCCCATGAATATTCTTTCTCATAATATAGGAAAGAATTAGCATTTAAATGGTCAAATGAAAGAAAGTTCACATCTGATAACCTGACATTCCGTAGTTCATAAACTCACTCAGGAAACTCCAATAATTTTTTTTTCATATTTGTTTATAAAGCAATACCGATGAAGGAAAACAGTTCGGTGATTCAAGCACAAGGTTGGGAGTCTTGCTCCTCTCCAGGACTTGCTATGTAAACTTGGGAAAGTCATGCATTCTCCCTTCAAGTATAAAATGGGGATAACAACACTTCCCTACCTCACAGGAATGTTGTGAGGCTAACTGCATTAATGTTTGTAAAGTGGTTTGAGATCCTCAGATAGAAAGCGCTATAGACTGCCAAGCAACATTGTTTATTATAATAGATAGAACTCAATGATGAAGACACTAACACCATCTAGTCAATGAATCTGTCTACTTGTTAGGGTGACATAAACACAATGTTTTCCATCAGGTATACTCTTCCCCATATGAATCAAACTCTTTTATTATAGAGTGCTATGCTATTCATCAGTCTGACTCTCTGGCCTTGACTGCCAAGAGCAAAATGTCTGCTGATACTTAGGGATGTCACCTAACAGGAATCTGCTCTTAGTTTTAGAGTAATAGGCTGTCACCAGAACACATGCAATAATTACCACAAACACTTAGGACTAAATTCTGTGCTGATATGCACCTCATGCAACTGTACTGACATCAGTGGGGTTGCACAGGTGGTATGCACAGAATTTGGGCCTTCATTCATTATCATGAAATTGTAGCTAAAAGATTTATGTAGAATCTTCCTATGAAACTCATTCTGTTTACTAGCAATTTAGAACATTGAGCGCAGATACCGGCAACATAGAATTGTCTTTACATAATTAATAATCAGTTTCTTTTTTAATGTACTCATTCTTTTTTACAGCTGGAAACTCAAACACAGAACTGTGATTACACATGGCTCAACAATGATGAAACAATACTTCTTTGCTCGTAAATGTTGGCAAATAGCTTAGATTTGATTTACTGCAATTCAGTCGTGCTTTATTATTATTTATTTGTATTATTGTAGCAGGTAGGAGCCCAGTCATGGACCTGACCCTATTGTGCTAGGTGCTGTACAAATATAGAACAGAAAGCTCAACCCTGCCCCAAAGAGTTTACATTAAAAGTCTGACAAGAGACAACAGATGCATACAGATGGGGGAGGGGAAGAGGAGTACAAGGAAACAACGAGACACGATAGGCTGTGGTTTCAGCATATCAACAGCCTAACCAACGAGAAGCTTTTTGTTGGCATCACAGAAAAGGAGAGTTTTAAGGAGGATAATGAGATCGTTTTGCAGATGTTTACAGGAAGCACCTCCCAAGTATGAGAGGCAGCATGGAAAAAACCACAAAAGGACTTGTTTGAAAATTTAACAAGTGGGTGATGGAAGCTGGCCAATCAGAGGTGGGAGTCAACCTTTCAATACTGAATGAGAGAGAGGCTGTGAGGGGCCTTGAAACAGCAGACAAGTAGCTTACGTTTGGAGCAATAGAGAAGAGGGAGCTAGTGAAGAGATGCAAAGAGAGGCGTGCCATGGACAAAGCAATGGGCTAGAAAAATCAAGTTAGCAGCAGCTTGCTGAATGAATATGAATGGACAAGATTGCATTTGTCAAGTCCAGAAAGAGGGAGGTTACAGTAATTAAGATGTGAGATGATGAGAGTGGGACAAGAGTTTTAGCTGTGTGGATGGATAGCAGAGGTTCTAGCTTAGAAATATTATACAGAAAGAATCTGCAAGACTTAGACACAGCCTGGATGTGAGGCCGTAAAGAGAGAAGTGTGAGTCAAAGAGTACTCCCAGATTATGGGCCTGAGGGACAGACAGGATGGTGATGTTGCCCACAGTGCTGGATAAAGGAGGTAGCAGGGATGATTAAGAGCTCTGGTTTAGCCATGTTTAGCTTGCGCTGCTGGTTAGACATCCACAAGGAGACGTCAGAGAGAGGCTGAGATTTTAGTTTGGATGGAAGGAGACAGGTCTGGAGTAGAGAGGTAGATTGTGCACCATCATCATAGAAATTGTAGTAGAACTTTATGGATGAGGGGGAAAAAGAAGGGGACCCCCCCAGGGAATCCCCACAGAAAGCTGGAGAGGGTATGAGAACGGTCCCCTGAAGGACCCACTCAGGAAGCAATTAGAAAGGTAGGATAAGAACTGGGAGAGGACAGAGTCATGGAAGCTAAGCAAGGAGAAGATTTCAAGAACAAGGACATGTCTGACTGTGTCAAAGGTGGCTGACAGGTCAAGGAGGATGAAGATGGAGGACTGGCTCTGAAATTTGGCTAATAAGTTATTAGAGATTTTGGTGAGTGGTTTCAACTGAGTGCAAGGGTCATAAATCAGATTTGAGAAGGTCTAGGATGGAATTGAAGAAGAGGGACTCCAGACAGCGATTATAAACAGTGTGTTCAGTGAGCCTGGAGATGAAAGGGAGAAGGGAAGTAAGGTAGTAGCTGGAGAGGCTAGTTGGGTCAAGGGTATTTTTTAAAGATGGGAGAGACTAAAACATGTTTATTTTGAGAGGGAAAGGAGCCAGAGGAGAACTAGGGCTTGTCTATATGAATAGTTAGTGCTCGGCAGGCTAGATGTAAATTAATTCATGCTAGCCTACCATGCACTAATTGTTCATGTGACATGCACTTGTGTGCTTGTATGTGCTCCCATTTCAAAGTGAGGCAGGTAGATCAAAGCACACAGGGAACTTTTAGTGTGTGGCAACAGACCATTAGTAGCAGACTAGTGTGATGTATATTTACACCCCAGCTTGTCATGCACTAATGATTTGTATAGACAAGCCTGGAGAGGTTAAGGAGATGAGTACAGGAGGGGGTGAAAGTGGACAAGAAGGAAATCACGAGATAGGATAGGATGGGGTCACTGGGCTACCTACAGGGATTAAAGGAGGAGAGCAGATAAGCAACATCTGTGTGTGTGACTGGGAAGAAGAGAGTTGTGGGAGTGAAGGGACAATGAGCCGAGGGGAAGGGGAAGATAAAATCATATTTTGTTATTTTTTTCTTTAAAGAAATTTGCAAGATCCTGCAAAGAGAGAGGAATGGAGGAGGGGAAGGTTTGAGGACTGAGGCTATGGGCATGTCTACACTTACTAGTAGATCGGCACTGCTGCAATCGATGCAGCGAATGTCAATTTAGCGGGTCTGCTGAAGACATGCTATATCAATGGGAGAGTACTCTCCCATCGATTTATGTACTTGCACTTCTTGGGGTGGGAAGGGAAGTTGACAGACGCTCTCTTGTCGACACAGCACAGTGTAGCCACCGCAGTAAGTGGATCTAACTACGTCAACTTCAGTTATATTATTCATGTAACTGAAGTTGCGTAACTTAGATCAATTTACCACGGTAGTGTAGACCAGCCCAAAGTGGGTGAAAAGGCAGTTGGGATTGCAGTCATGAGATTCAGTTGAGTTGGAGTAAAGTTACTTAGCTAGGAAGGGGGCAGAAGTGAAAGGGGAGAAAATGAATTTGTAATGGAGGAAGTCAGCCTCTGCAGCATGAAAGGAGGAGTGGAGGAAGTGATATTGGGTTTGAGCCAGGGCTGGGAAATTGGAGGGTGAACCTCGTGATGAGGGAGAGGGTCGAAAGAGTCAAGGGTGGAAGACAATGGGGAATGGATAGAATTAACAACCATGTCAATGGAAGAAAGGGAAAAGAGGGCTGAGAGCAGATGAGAAGCTATCAGTGCTGATGGACTGGAAGACATGGAAAGGCCAAGTGACAGGAGGTATGGGTGCAAGTGTGGAGGGCCTGATGGGTGATGGTGATTGTCAGAGCAGGGGAACTCATCAACAGAGAAGTCAGAGAGAGAGGAGTGGTTGGTGAAGACCAAGTCAAATGAATGGCCTTTTGGTGAGTTGGAATGTTGAAACGGGGCTGCATGCTATTTATTGTTTACAAATATTTTGATAACTAACAGATATTCACAAAAATGTTTGCAAAATCCAAAAGTTTCATGTATCCTTATAGTAGGTGCGTAATTACTTATTCACCATTTGTCTTTTCTTTCTTTCTGTTTATTGTTTCACTAAACATTGATTTTTATTATTATTATTATTATTTTATTTATTAATAAAGAGAGAATTTGCTGATAACCAGAGTCATTCTGGTTTTCTTTTTATCTGATTCTATTACACGGACAAATTGAGACCCTTACTGATTAAATTGGATGAGTAAATATCATGAAGTGACTGCCACTCTAGGAAAATTAACCCACACCTCAGTCCCATGATCTCTTAAGGGATTATGTCCAGTGCTGTGTGCTAACTGTTGAGTGATGAATTAAACACCTTTCCTGTTATGTGAAGAATCACAAACAAGTTTGTTATACTTCGGAGGTGAAAAAATTAGAACTCTTAACACAAAAGTAGCAGCAAGCATCACACTTTGCTTAGTGTTGCTTGGTGATAGAAAACCTTGTATGATTGCCGGCTGCAGAAGTACTGTTGTTGGGAAGTTTTATTTGTTTGTTGGGAACTTGTTTAATTGGAAATGTTGAATAAATGTGAGAAAAACAAATGTGTTCCAGTTGCAATAAGGAAATGAAGGATATGTGAGAAAAATGTTCATATTATTAGAGGGGGTTTAATGCTTTTCATCCTTCTGATAATTAAAGACCTTGGGTGAAATTCTGGATCCATTGAAGTCAATGGGAGTTTTGCTATTGACTTCAATGGGACCAGGATTTCACCCCTTAAAGTCTGTTCGTATGCTTTCTTTGGGGGATGTAAAGTAGAAAGGAGGATGGTATTTTGGGGGAAGCACTGCAGCAGGAATCAGAAGATTTGGGTAAAAAGAACAGGAGTACTTGTGGCACCCTATAGACTAACAAATTCATTAGAGCATAAGCTTTCGTGGGCTACAGCCCACTTAATCGGATGCATAGAATGGAACATATAGTAAGAATATATATATATATATATATATATATACACATACAGAGAAGGTGGAAGTTGCCATACAAACTGTAAGAGGTTAATTAATTAAGATGAGCTATTATCAGCAGGAGAAAAAAACTTTTGTAGTGATAATCAAGATGCCCCATTTAGACAGTTGACAAGAAGGTGTGAGGATACTTAACATGGGGAAATATATTCAATATATGTAATGACCCAGCCACTCCCAGTCTCTATTCAAACCCAAGTTAATGATATCTAGTTTGCATATTAATTCAAGCTCAGCAGTTTCTCACTGCAGTCTGATTTTGAAGCTTTTCTGTTGCAAAATTGCCACCCTTAAGTCTTTTACTGAGTGGCCAGAGAGGTTGAAGTGTTCTCCTACCGGTTTTTGAATGTTATGATTCCTGATGTCAGATTTGTGTCCATTTATACTTTTGCGTAGAGACTGTCTGGTTTGGCCAATGTACACGGCAGAGGGGCATTGCTGGCACATGATGGCACATATCACATTGGTAGATGTGCAGAAGAATGATCCCCTGATGGCGTGGCTAATGTGATTAGGTCCTATGATGGTGTCACTTGAATAAATATGTGGACAGAGTTGGCATCAGGCTTTGTTGCAAGGATAGGTTCCTGGGTTAGTGTTTTTGTTGTGTGGTGTGTGATTGCTAGAGAGTATTTGCTTCAGGTTGGGGGGCTGTCTGTAAGCAAGGACTGGTCTGTCTCCCAAGATCTGTGAGAGTGAGGAATCATTTTTCAGGATAAGTTGTAGATCTTTGATGATGCGCTGGTACAGTTCCTAGTTCTGCCATAGACATCTGTATCACTTAATCTTTTTGTGTCTCAGTTACCCATCAGTACAATGGGCAAAATAATACATCCTTTCCTGTCTCCAGTATTGCCAATCCCAAAAGTTGTCTTCACTGTCTCTTATGTGTTTGTGTGATGCCTAGTACAACAGGGCCCAGATCTCAGAAGAAAGAAAATAAGATGTTGGAAAAGGACAAGTGGCTTTAATTTGGAGGTGTTAGTCACCACACGTCCCCCCTCCTCCTCATTCAGTTTGTGACTGCAGACCTAGGACCTGGAAGTGGAGGTGGGTTCCTCCAGGGACAGCCCCTGAAAACATATTTCCTGCAGGAACCATGGTCTCCAGGGACCCCCATAGAATCAGGGATGCACCTAGGCAGCAGTGCAGTGGCAGGGAACCTGCCCACAGATACTCTTTGCCTCTGCTGAACTAAATTGCATCCTTGGGCATAGGGGTGAATATCCCAGCCTCTTCCACAGGGGGTAACTTTACCCTTCCCAGAGAAGTACACTAAATAAACTCTTTGAGTTAAAAGTCAGTTTCCATTCCCTTATGTCTAGGTTTTCTGTGCTTTAAAGCATAGAAGATGACCGATGAGAAGAGGATGAGTGACACATTCAGTGAAGAGTTAAACTCTAATTGCTTCTCTGTTGTTAGTTCAAGAACTCAGCTTTCCACCTATTTTATTATATCCGCTATTTTTGTTTTATTGCTAGCCTCAGTTGTAGCCTTTCACTGGTTCTTGTTCAGTCAGTTCTTTAGAGTAGTTAGCTCTACCCATGTAATCCTAGCTTTTTAGCTGTTAAATTGTGAAATGGAAAGTTAGCTTTACAACTTGTGGGAACTCACGGCTGGCTACAGCCTTGCTATCTATATGACGGGTCTTAAACTATCTTTGATCCTAGTGGAGAATGGAGAGTTGAAGTAGGCGGATTAGCAGAGATGCTGGACAGTGAGTGTTGTGCACAGCTGCCAGAGTGAGCATTTTATTTTAAACACAGATATGATGTCTGCTGAGTTTCTTTGATGTCAGAGAAAGTCAACAGGCAACAGATACTGGCTGAGACACTGAGGAGTGTAACGAGCTGGTGGGCTGTGGAGTATTTTTAAGACTGCATAATTTACAGTTGGTGGTGGTTGTGGTTTATTGCAAGATTGAGAAGTTGTCCAGGGAATTCTTAATGCATCTAGCAAGAAGTGCACAGATATTTTGAGGTTGGGGATAACCCCATCATTCTCATGGGTTCAGAAATATAGAAAAAATCTGCTAAAAATCAGAGGTAAATGGAATGGTTGAATTCCATTGGGTGGCAGAGTAGGAAAATCTTCTGTACACCACTGAGAGAGAGAGCTCACCATCCCCAGAAGTCATTAAAGAAAGTTCTTGCCAGATAATTGATGTAGGTTTAACTGCCCACACGACACTGTGGAATAATGATGGAAACTGGTATAAGGTCCTCTCATAAGAGTGCAACCTGAGGAAGTAGGAAAGTACTTTTTGAGGTATTAGTGTATGTGGAGTGATTTCCTGAAATGAGATATTTAATTTAGTCATTAGTTGTATAGAAATTGTATCATAAAGATCACTTCTGCTATTTGCTGGCTACATTAAAATGATAATTTTTTAGGTTTGTCCCTATTCCCTATCCCTGATTTCTGAGGTATTTTGGATCATAAACACTGAGCAATTATCTGAAGGTTGTGGTATGTTTACTGTTTTCCTGGTACCTTTGCCAAAGCAAAAAGCAACTTTTGAGACATTTTATACACATAAATTCAAAACATATCTATATGCTTATGAATCGGGGGTATAAGACCTAAAAAAGCTGGATAATAATAGTGGTGTAATATTAACCTGTATTTAAGAATGTCCTTGCTGACCATTCCACAAAGTATATCTTATAAGACTATCCCATAGAATCAGAAATGTAGGGATGAAAGGGACCTGGAGAAGTCATCCAGTCCAGCCCCCTCCACTAAAGTAGGACCAAGTAAATCTAGACTATCTCTGACAGGGGTTTGTCTAATCTGTTCTGAAAAATATCTGCTGATTGGGATTCCATGAGCTCCCTTGGAAGCCTATTCCAGAGCTTAACTGCCCTTATAAAATATTTCCTAATACCAAACCTAAATCTCCTTTGCTGCAGATTAAGCCCATTACTTCTTGTCCAACCTTCAGTGGATCTGGAGAATAATTTATCATTTTCCACTTTATAACACCCTTAATATACTTGAAAGCTATGATCAGGTCCCCACTCAGTCTTCTTTTCTCAAGACTAAACCGGCCCAGTTTTTTAAATCTTTCCTTATAGGTCAGGTTTTCTAAATCTTTTAGCATTTTTGTTGCTCTCCACTGCACATCTTTCCTAAACTGTGGTGTCTAGAACTGGAGACAGAACTTCAGCTGAAGCTTCACCAGTGCTGAGAAGAGGGACAATTACCTCCCATATCTTACATATGATACTCCTGTTAATGTACCCCGAGAATATTAACCTGTTTAGCAACTGCATCATATTGTTGACTTTTATTTTCAGTGTGAAATACCATATAAACCATAGATCCTTTTCAGCTGTACTACCAAATATTCAGCTATAACATTTTGCAGTTGTGCATTTGTTTTTTCCCTTCATAAGTATAGTACTTTGCACTTGTCGTCATTGAATTTCATCTTGTTGATTTCAGACCAATTCTTCAATTTGTCAAGCTTGTTTTGAATTCTAATCCTATCGTCCGAAGTGCTTGCAGCCCCTCCCAACTCGGTGTCATCTGCAAATTTTATAAACATACTCTCCACTCCATTATCCAAGTCATTAATGAAAATATTGAATAGTACAGGACCCAAGACTGACTCCTGTAGGACCCCACTAGTTATATCCTCCCAGTTTGACTGTGAACCATTGATAAATTCTCTTTGAGTGTGGCCTTTCAACCAGTTGTGCACCCACCTTACAGTAATTTAATCGAGACCACATTTTCTTAGTTTGATTATAAGAATGTCATGTGGGACTGTGTCAAAAGCCTTACTAAAATCAATATATCATCTACAACTTCCATCCTATCTCCAGGCCAATAACTGTGTCAAGAAGGAAACTAGGTTGGTTTGGCATTATATGTTCTTGACGACTCCATGCTGGCTGTTTGTTATAACCATATTATCCTCTAGGTGCTTACAAAATGGTTTGATAATTTGCTCCAGTATCTTTCCAGGTATCGAAGTTTGGCTGACAGAGACATTTTTGGTCCCCCCTTTTAAAAATAGGTACTGTGTTTGGCCTTTTCCAGTCCTCTGGGATCTCACCTGTCCTCCGTGATTTCTCAAAGATAATTTCCAAGCATGAAAACTTGAGCAAAATATTGCAAATCTGTTTCTTAATAATGGATTCGGGCCTCAGCTGATGTATATGGGTGGAACGCCAATTAAATGAATGGCAGTGACCCATTTACACCAGCTGAGGACATATTAAAATGCTTTTTGCCACAGTGGTGACATAATCTGGTACTAAAGCCTTTTAACAGGTCCAGGTAGGATTACTGTAATGTTAGAATGACATTTCAGTGATATAGGCTGAAATATGGCTCTTATGCTATTCCCCTTTACTGCTACTAGAAAAGCAAGAGAAGGGGGTTGTGGCCAGGACACACCTGTGCTGTGCTAATTCTTTTTATCTTTTCTTATCCGTTTGTCATTTACAGCCAGGGTAAGTTAGAACAGCCCCCAGGATGCACTTATGTGGAACTGGGGAGAGCTGCACAGCGCTCCACCATTATCAGGGTGAGTTTTAAGTCACATTGGCAATCCCTACCCTCTCCTCTTTGTTCTCTGTGCAGGTTGGCTGAAATTCAGACTCTGGCCCTCTGTTAACATTATTCGGTCTATATAACCTATAATAATCAGGACATCACCTCCAGAGTGTGCATATGTGTAGTCAAACACACAGAATCTCATTCCCTCATATATTTTGTAAACATTAGGATTTGCATTGCCAAGAACAATTCCTGAGAGGTCAGAGAAACCTTCCTGTAATAATGCTGTGGCGAGATGGGGGTTTCTAGAGGAAAGACTAATACATAGCATTTATATAGCACATTATATATTGAAAATGTTGTGCAGATATTTGTGTGCCCAGAGCTGAATTCAAAATTAATAACTCCTGCATATCTCTAATTGAATTAAATTGAAAATACTTAAAAATGCAAATTGAATGTAATCCGATGTATGAAATGACATATATATGGAATTCCAATAAAGTATATACCCTAATTCCTCCCCATGTTGTATCTCCATTTACCATTTCAGACTTAATATAGTGTGTTTAGCATCTATCATTAAAACGAACTCACAGAAAAACCCCAAGAACTATTGTCCTACATTTTAGCTATACATCTAACTTATATCTGTCTTTTATTCTTCTAGAGCACCTAGTATCATATTAAGCCCCCAAAATAGACCGTAAATGGGATTTTAGCGCTATATGCTGGTCATGTGCACTGGCGTGATTTACATGGAAGAAAAAGGTCTCTTACCCTTCCTATTTGTAACATCTCTCAGATGTTTGCAATGTTGTTCATATTCCTCCCTTTAGTTTGTCTGAGGAGTGCTTGCTAGCTGATTTTATTATAAAGCACTTTAGGATACTGGCAGGCTAAGCACCTTGCATATTGGGCACTTATTTGTGTTAGATATTAAAAGATATTCATGTACAAGGAGGACTTTTCTGCCTTTTTTCCACCCTCTTTCATTGCACTGAATCCCAATATAAACATTCTGGGGAAAATATACTGTAAATATTTACATTTGTTCATGTTAATGAGAATCACACAGCTAAATCCCCATACACTGCACTAAATATTTACCCTTCTCTGTAGGTTAGTAAATGCATTCAGGGACAGAACAATCATTCTCAATGTTCACAAATAGTAAAAGATCTGATTAACCAAGAGAAGTGGGTATTTGCTTATTACCTCTGAGTAGAAGAGCTGGAAAAGAACATAAAAATGATGCTAGAGTAGGTAGTAAAATATGAATGTTTTGTGGCTTAAAAGTTTGGAAATAATTATGATGTTAAATTATCCATTGCCTGGCTATTTATTTACTCAGCACCTCTCCAGAAAATCTCCATACATGGCAGGACATGTTAACAAGCATTCCATTTATTGCATTAAATAGTTACTCATGCCCACTTATTGAATAGAGCTATTGTCATAAACATATAGCTAAGGGTAGCCTAGAATTCCTCCTTACCTGTAAGGGGTTAAGAAGCTCAAATAACCTGGTTGGCACCTGACCAAAAGGACCAATGGGGAAAGAAGACACTTTCAAATCTGGGCAGGGTGAGGAAGGCTTTCTTTGTGCTCTTTGTTGTGTGTTCTCTGGGGAAGCAGAGAAGCATCAGGTCAGAAAACCCCTTCTCCTAAAATCATCCTAAAATGAGTCTCAATATTGCAAAAAGAGTAAGTAAATAAGGCAAGGTGCGTTAGATTATCTTTTGTTTTTAGCTTGTGAATTTTACCTATGCTTAGAGGGAGGTTTATCCCTGTTTTTTTTTTAACTTTAAAGTTTTGCCTAGGGGGGAATCCTCTGTGTTTTGAATCTGATTACCCTGTAAAGTTACCTTCCATCCTGATTTTACAAAGGTGCTTCTTTTACTTTTTTTTCTTTATAATAAAGTTCTATAATAAAGTTTTTAAGAATCTGGTTTACCTATTTGGTTGCTATATTATTCTCAAGCCTCCCCCGGAAAGGGGATGAAGAGGCTTGGGGGGATATTTTAGGGAACAGGAACTCCAAGTGGTTCTTTTCCTGAATCTTTGTCTAACTAACTTGGTGGTGGCAGCAGTACCCATCCAAGGATAAGGAAGGATTTGTACCTTGGGGAAGTTTTTAACCTAAGCTGGTAGAAATAAGCTTAGGGGATCTTTCATGCAGGTCCCCACATCTGTACCCTAGAGTTCAGAGTGGGGAGGGAACCTTGACAGCTATGGAAAATGTTTGTGATGTTATTGTTCAAAATGAAGCAAGTTTAATTATAAAATTAAAACTCCTCAAGATTTGTCCAGAAGATTCACTAAGGTTCAGGTAATCTTTCCAAAATGCTGAGGAGTTTCAGGTGAGATTCGAAGCCTGAAACTAGGAAAAAATAGGTTCTGTGCAGATGTCAGTAATAGACATTTCTGGCCCCGAGAGCTTAAAGTCTAAACAGACAAAACATTTGAAGGGCTGAACAGGAAACAGAAGTGAAGTGACTTCCCTAGGATCACACAACCAGTCAGTGGCTAACCAAGGAATAGAACACTGTTCTCTTGAGTCCTCATCTGGTGCCCTACCTGCTGGAACATCTTACCTCTCAAATGACATGATAGGATCCTTCCCTCTCACAGATCCCAGGCTTTTGTTTTCCCTGTTGTCATTTTGTTGGAATGATACAATTCACTTCCCTGCAACAGGCGTACCTGCAACACTCTGGGAGGATAGCGGGGGTGGGGAGATTAATTGGAGGGGGCGTAGACAGAGGTCTCTTGAGGATTCTACTAGGAAAGGGCCAGTGATGAGCTGCCAAAGTCTTAACAACCGGTTCCCTCCTCACCTCACGAGGGGGTCATTGCCCACCCCCGCCCCCCGGGACCTCTGCCCCATCCAGCCCCCTCCCTGTCCCCTGACTGCCCCCAGAACCGGGCAGGAGGATCTCGTGGGCCACCGTAGTGGGTGCCCATCTCACCCCTAAGAGCCAGAGGGACCTGCCAGGGGGCAAGGTGGGGAGTCCCCGCGGTGCTTACCTGGGGCAGCTCCCAGGAAGCATCTGGCAGGTCCCTCTGGCTCCTAGTGGTGGGGGAGCATAGCTGGATGGGAGCAGGGGAAGCGGCCACTCCCCCCACTGATCACATCAAAAGTGGTGCCTTAAGCGCTGACCCTGTGGGTGCTCCGGGGCTGGAGCACCCACGGGGAAAATTTGGTGGGTCCAGAGCACCCACTGGCAGCTCCCTGCCCTGTGCCCGGCCCCAGCTCACCTCACCTCCGCTTTGCCTCCGCCCCTGAACACACCGCCCTGCTCTGCTTCTCCACCCCCCACCCCGGCTTCCCTTGAATCAGCTGTTCGTGTGTGAAGCCTGGGAGGGCTGAGAAGTGGGCGGCGGCTTCGCACTCAGGCCGAGGGTGGTGGAGGTGAGCTGGGGCGCGAAGCAGTTCCCCTGCATGCCCCCCACCCCGGGTTACCTGCTGCAGGGTGGGCAGGTAACCTCGCACCCCCTGGCCCCAGCTCACCTCCGCCTCCCTGGGCCTGAGTGCGAAGCCACTGCCTGCTTCTCAGCCCGTCCCAGCTTCCCGCGCGAACAGCTGATTCGCGGGAAGCCTGGGGGGTGGGAGAGAAGCAGAGCGGGGCGGCGTGTTCAGGAGGGGAGGCGGAGCGTAGGTGAGCTGCTGGTGGGTGTTCTGCACCCACCAAATTTTCCCCTTGGGTGCTTCAGCCCTGGAGCACCCATGGAGTCGGCACCTAAGGCACCACTTTTGGCCGATTGTTAAATTTAGAATCCCTTTTAGAACCGGTTGTCCCTCGCGGAACAACAGGTTCTAAAAGGGCTTCTAAATTTAACAACTGGTTCTAGCGAACCGGCTCCAGCTCACCACTGGAAAGGGCACACTCCTTCACTGAGAGGTGCTCCATAGGCTCCCAGCAGTGAAAGGTAAATCGGATATATTTTGAACTGTTGTATCCTTAGGCCACCTTAAACCATGCCGGCATCCTGGCCTTTGCTGCCAACTACTGGAATAGCATTGGCCTCTGCCTACTAAAAAAGAGATTGTAGGTGCTTTACCATTTGGTTGCACAGACCCTGACCTTGGTACTTTGTAAAGGTTAAGATGAGTAAAGAATTTGGTACAACAACCTCTGTTAGCATTCAACATTTTAACTGAATTCTTTGAGGTTCAGAAATCTTTGGATAGCTATTTTTATTCCCATTATTGTTTTTATTATCATGAACCACTGCAGTTCCTTGTTCTCCAGAATCAGACCAATAGTGGATAAAGAAACATGAGACAAGCTGTCTTAGTAGTTATATTGACAGGTGAGGTAGGACTTTTCAAAAGTGCTCTGCAGCCATTGATGTTTGATGGAAGTCACCAGATAGAGTTGTGCCACATGGCCTTAAAAGTTCTTTCTCTTAGTGTGCAAGCACCATTCGGTCTTTGTAGAAATGCTATATTGTTAATTCTGTGGTGTTTCTTCTTGCAGGAGTGATTGCAAGTGTAACCCACACACCTTCTGGGTGTGGTGTTCTGTTCCATCTAGTGGCACTGAGACCACTTAGAGAGAGAGAGATGAACGAGTCTGCTCTACAGCCTTAGCTAACAGCCAGTTGGCTTTTAGCTCATGTGATAGAGGCTCATGCACTAATCTCAGGAGGCTCCAGGTTCAATCCTGCCCATCGATAACCTGGGTCTGTCAGTGTTACACAAGCAGCAGGAGAATTTGCTCTCTGCCTTAATTTCTCTAAATGGAGTCAATTCCTGGGGCAGAGTTACACCCTCAGAGCCAGACATATAAGAGTTCTGCCTGAGATTCCTGAAAAGGGACTTCTTGGGTGTAATTTGTGACCATCTGTATTCAATATAGTATAAATAAATAAATGACTGCTGAACAAATCATGAATTTTCTCCTCCAGGGGGCAACTGACCTGCAAGGCTCAAACATCTGGTGCCACTCAGCAGACAGGCAACAGAAGTCCGTGCTACATCTCCCATAGACCTCAGTGGAAGCAAAACTGGGCCAGTATTGAAAATCTCACTTGTGATTTACAAAGCAGTTTTGTAATCTTAAGAGGGTCAGGTAGAGTTTGGATAAGTATTTAAACTTCTGAGTCCTCTGACTGATTCTTTTAGGTTCACTACCCAGTGACACTTGATGGGCCAAGGAATTGATATTACACCGTCTAAGATCACATAGTGAGCTGATTAGTGTGAAATTCTAGCTACTCTGACACATAAAGAGGAGCGATTATTAGGGATTCAAATATCCTAAAGGGTCACAAATTTAAATCTGATTTGTGTTACCTTTCTAAAATGCAGGTTTTTATAAAACCTTTGAGAAAGAAAATAACAAAGATATTCCAAAGTGTATGGCAACTGACGCAATGTGGAGATTTTAAAATGAACTCTATATAAATCTATATTTAAGGTGTGCTACAAATGCAGATTATTTCTAGCTGTTAGGGTCAATCAGGTAAATATTTAGGGACCAATCCTGCCCATTCCTTCAAGGCAGATGCATCTGGTGTGGTTCCATTGGATGTTGGTGATGGGGAGATTAGATTTAGGGTGCTCTCACAAAGGATCCCATGTCCCTCACCTGCAAGACTTGTACATCTTCATGAACGGTAGAAATGCAGGGCTGGAAGGGACCTTGAGAGATCATCAGGTCCAGCCCCCTGTGCTGAGGCAGGACCAAGTAAATCTAGACCATCCCTGACAGGTGTTTGTCTAACCAGTTTTTAAAAGTCTGTAACAATGGGTATTCCACAACCTCCTTGGAAAGTTATTCCAGTGCCTAACTATCCTTATAGTTAGAATTTTTTTCCTAATATCAAACCTAATTTCCCTTCCTGTAGATTAAGTCTCATACTTCTTGTCCTACCTTCAGTGGACATGGAGAAAATTTGATCCCAGTCCTCTTTATAACAGCAGTTTTTGGTCCATGTTTCCACTTTTTGTAGGATTCAATTTTTATTTTCCTTTTTGCTGACACCGAGTCTGGGGAATGGGGGCAGGAAGGAACAGAGGTGGAAATGGTAGAGAAACCAATATTGGCTCCACTAGCCACACTGTTTTAGAGCAAGGATACAGGAGATTAGAGACACCCAAAAGAAGCACTGATTCCAACAAAGCAGCAGCAGATTCAGCAAGGGTTATCCTGACTGGCTGCATGTTAAAGCTCTCTGGTGACACCTCTGACCTGATGAGGAGGGGAGCATCATCTGTATTTCCCCAGAGTAAATATCCCTCTTATCACTGAGGGATGCAATTTGTGCCCCCATTCTAGCATGGACATCAAGCCCATTGTGTTTAATGAAAACGGACACCGCCTTAAGTATACAGGGCTAGCAAATGCTTCTGTAACTCTTTTTGTTGCAGCAATGATAAAATGACAAGTGCTAACAAGACCAGAGTAGATTAGGTGTGGGATATCCCACTGAGCTACAACCCATTAGGGTGGCTTGCAAATCCAGCAATCTGGATCCAGCAACGTCAGAAAATGGTCTTATATTTTTAATCTTCCTCTCCTACATTTTTAGGGAAACAAAATGGCTAATGCTGTTGTAATAACGTCTAACTGAATGTCTGCATTTTCTGATCCTGAGCTGAACCCCAAACAGAAGAAGAGGAGATCACTGCAAGTATACATTGTGTAAATGACCATGCTGCCAACTGGTGAAGTGGCTCAACTCACTATTGAATTGAATCCTCCATTTACAGCTTACACTACACCTTATCATTACAAAGTACTCATTGCTGCCCTTTCTCTTTATATTCAGCTAATATACTTTTTATACCAAACTGTACACCCTAAGGAGCATTTCTTCTCCCTAGGGCAGTAATGAGGAGGACGGTGGAGCCCAGAACCTTCTGCTGGGCGTCTGCAATCTCAGAACTGCAACCGATCATAGGTAGGCTTGGAAAGATTCAGTTGTTATCTGTAAATGTCAATTTAATCATACTCGCACAAACCAATGGAAAAATATTTCCATCGATGATTATTGAAATTTACAGATAGACAAAGTAAGAAAAATGCAGCTTGGGAACTCAGAGTTTTATTTAAGGATATTTACTTTGTGATGGTGACAATTTATGTTTTAGTGTTTTAACTTGTTCCATCTCATCATCTACTGTCATCAAAAATTATGACACCCCCCCATAATTTTGCACAACTGTGAACATTTAAATAGATAAGAATAAAAAACCTTAAAAATAAACATTTATATTACCCATTGAAATTATATCAAAAATCATATCCTGCCATGCCTAATCATACATCTGATATGCTGCCTAATTAAGGGAGAATGTCCAGTGGTCAACCCATATGTTTTCCCTGCCCCACAACCAAAACCCCTCTACAGGCTAAGACGTAGGAAGGCCCAATGGAGCACAGATCATGAGTCCACAGAGGCTTTTGTAGCCTCTGTACTAGATCTTAAACCCTGTCTTCCTCGTGCTGTGGAACTGCTTTTAGTGACATTGAGAGGGGATTAGGGTTTACCCCTTAGGTATGTGTAAGCAGTGTCAGGATGAGCTCCACCCTGACATCTGGTGGTGAGGTGTGGCAAGTTGTGGAAAAGAACTTCAGGGGCCGATCTCATTTGCATAGGCACACCCACCCTGCCTAGAATGAGGCCATAGCTGCCCAAATGGTCACTTTGGCTGCTGTGGGATACCCAGTGTCTCTGTTATTGGGGCAGGAAGAACAAATTGTTATTACCCTGATTATGGGAACTGTGCTTGGAACTGTACTTGGCCTTTGGTTATGATGGAGGGACTCGCCATCAACTAAAAGTAGCACTCGCTAGGCAAGGGTCATGGGTTCCAAAACTCTGTGAATTGAGAGAGGCTGGGGATAAGTATTAATACTTGGTGGCATGGGCTGCTTGGTGAGGGCATTACATGCTAATTGCACTTCCTCCTCTCTCCACTGTGGAATATCAGAGCTAATTTTGATTCCATTAGGAGTCTAGTGACAGGCTGCTGAGCTCACTTTGGGCTAATGGTGCACTAGCACTGAGGCTCTCCTACTACAAGCTGAATTCACCAAAGAGCTGAACTGACTAAGAGCTTAAATCACTGAGCGTTGTGTTAAGTAGTGGGGGAGCCTGAAGATATATTGTGGAGCAGTTTGCAGGATGGCTGGAATGCCTTGTGGACAGGCTGGTGGAGCAGTTCATAGGACGGCGGGAGCCACTTGTGGGATGCGGAGTGGAGCAGTTCGTGGACCGGTGGGAGCTGTTTGTGGGCCGCAGAGCGGAGCCAAGTGAAGCAGTTTGTGGGGCGGCTGGCGGAGCGGGGCGAAGGCCTGTGGGGCGGTCAGCTTCAGATCATGTAAGGTACCCCTTACCTCTCTCTCCCCCCCACCCATCTCCACCCAGGTTGGGAGGTAAAGCTCTGCAGATAAACTTTCGAACTCTGGGACTGCCCTGACCAGGGACAGAGACTTTTGGGTCATTGGACTTTTGCGACTTTGGGTGATTTGGGGTTGCTGGACTCAAGAACCAAAGGGAAAGGGCATGCCCCAATTTGCTTGGGGTGGATTTTTTGCTCATGGGTTGTGTTATGAATCCTGTTGGTGGCGTTTCCCCAACATAATGCCACATTGTTTCTCTCTGTTATTAAAAGGCTTTTTGCTACACTCAGACTATGTGCTTGCGAGAGGGGAAGTGGAGGCGCCCAGCTCTTGGAGGCGTCCAGCGGGGGTGGTATATATTTGTCCCAGGTCACTGGGTGGGGGCTCGAGCCGGTTTGCATTGTGTTACTGGAATGAATCCCCTAGATATTGAACCCGGCCCTTGTCGCTGCCAACTCTGACGGGCAGAAGGGTTACATATGAAATAAAGAAGACACATGGTGTAATTATAAGAAGTTATTTCAGGATACCACTAGATGAGAGTAATATTTAGATTGTGCTAGAGCTCAGCTTGAACCAAAGCCCCAGTTGAAAGAGCTGAGTTTGCGGAAGTTCAGATGCAGATCTGAACACTGCAGTTTAGTCTCATCACTACAGTGAGCAATAGTTTAAAGCCACTTCTGCATCTAAATCCAGACTTTAAAAAATAAATCACACACCTACTGCACTGCTCTTTCTGTAATGTATTGAACTAGTTTGATAATAACAGGGTTTGGAGAAGTAAATTGTGTTGCTCTGTAGGTAAAAAGTGTTAGTGTCTATTTCCATTATCTGGTCTCTTCTGAATCAGGGGAAAACTTTGATCTCTCAATTTCTGCATTTAACAAGCTCAGCTGTGTGTTGTATCAATATAAGTGAAGTGAGCCCTTTTTCATCCATGCTTGGTTTCTCTGTATGTCTGAGTATGAGAAATTTAAATGGTTTACTTCTCCTGCATTATACAGTGACTGCTTATCAGATTGTAGGTCCGTTTATTCTGAATAAAAGAATTTGCAGCACTAGTCTGTTTAATCAAGTAAGCTTTGTTTTTGCTTATTTTAAAGTCCAGGCAGGTGCTGTGTGGGGAGAAATGTAGTCAGTGATCATATAATTAAAGACTATTCCTTAATGAATATGCACAAGGGTGCTTCTATTAAGTTTACAGGAGCATGGCTGGTGGAGCCTTAATTCTGCATTTTCTCATTTTAAAGTGTTTGATTTTGTAACCTAATGTTGTCTTTTAGTGTAGAGTCTTGTGTGTAATTTCTGAAGTCCAAACAGAGAAAGAAAGAGATTGAGAATTACTTTAAAAAATGGAAACTGAAAAAAACAAAAATTTCATCACGTGGAACTATATTGATTCCCTCATGGTTCATGAGCTAGGTTAGAACATTTCCATCCACAGCACTGACCTCTACCAGTTGAACTAATGGAGTAAATGGTAGCAATATTAGGCTGTTATCCTCTCTGTGGACTGACCAGCCACAGACATGGGATAGAAACACACACTTCTGCCAGCAAAGGAATGTTGGGACTCTGTTTCTGCAGGGGAGTGTGCATTACTGGTTACACATCTTTTTCTATTCCTGTTTTTCCTCTTGCCACCCTGAGACCTCACAAAATATTACTGATGTTTCAAAAATTGCTGTCACAGACCTTTATTTTCCTGTCATTTAAACTCCAAGGGCAGATACTGAGCAGGTGTAGATTGTCATATCTCAATTGACGTCAACTGAGTTATAACAGTTTACACTAGCTGAGAATCTGCCCATGTTTTTTAATCAAAGGGAAGTCTATATTCCTCATGAAGCATCTCTGACCCATCAAAAAGCTGTGCTGGCAAAAGTGAGTGCACTAGATCTGGCTTATACATTGTACTTCTTTTTCCCTCATGTGTTCTTCTATCTTGCTTGCCTGCTCTGCCCCTTTCTGTGACAGAGTCTTTATGAATGAGTTGTTTGTTTCTTTTTATACCCTTTGTTCTCTTTTCACCTTATTTTTGCATTTCATTTTTTTCTTTCCGCCCTCTCTTTGCATTCTGCTTAGGCGAGACTTTGGGGAAAAGGTGCTATAATATTTAGAGAGGTAGATATAATATGTGAAATCTACACACTGCACATATGTTGTGGCACGCTTCATGTACTAAATGATAGACACATGGCACAAGGTTTGTTTATCACTTATGCTCTGGCCACTATTCCTTCTGTCCTGGGACTCCTTCCAGCATTCTCAGCTTCTGAATAGCTTCAAAAAGCCACAGTTTAAAACATCAACAATCCCTGGCTGGAGAAATGTTTCCTTGTTTGCTCCCCAGCTGTGGACCTTCCTCCTCAGATTTACAGTGCTAAGGTGTAAGAATGGGTAATATTCAGTACTGTGTCAGAGACTGATTTAATGCTCAACATCTTGCAACAGGAGGTTTCTAGCTGTCCAGTGGAATCCCCCTGTTAGTTCTAAGCGGTTGTACATATCTAGTCTTAAAATTGCAACATTGTGTGTTAGATCCTCATGTGGTATAAATCAGAACAGCTCTCTTAAAATTAATGTTGCTGGGACAATTTATACTAGCTGACAATATGGTCCTGTATGTTCTATAGCTATTTTGGATACGTACCTAATCTTATTATTTAAATTTCTTCTGATTCTCTGAGAGCTCTAGAATCAGACTCATGGTAACTAGAGGAGCCTGGTTTCATAGGCAAAGGGATGTTAAAATAAATAGTACCAATCACATTTTAAAAATCTGTCCAAAACATTTCTAAAATATTTTTTTCTGTAAAATGCATGGCAAACACAAAGTATATATTGGTGTGATATAAAACTTGTATTGCACGATGTGAATAACTCAGTTGTAGTGTTCATCTCTCATGAATAACAAGGCCATCCCAAACTCATGCCATTGAACTCTTTCTACCACACCACACCTTACTGTATGCCATATATAACATACATATAGATAGGTGTACACACACACACACACACACACACACACACACACACACACACACACACATATTCTCTATCTCTTTCTTTTTCTGCTTGGACTTACAAGGCATAAAGCTTAAGATCTGATGGCTTTAATACAGCAATACTCCTAAAATGTCCATAACTATAAAAGTAAATGGCCTATGAAACATTATGCTTAGCATCTTTAAAGAAATAATGTGTAAAATAAATGAAATAAAAGTAAATCTGTCAATACAAGTCCTAGTTCACAGAATGTGATAATTTCCATAAAGTTTTTTTTATTACAGAATATTGGGAAAGCTGTTACTCAGTTAGATGAAAAGCTCATTAGAGATATTAAAAGAAGAAAAAAACAAAATATGCATTTTAATTACTTGAATCCTGCTAAACAAAGGAGCAGAGAGCGAATTTCATTTGGCTAAGTCAGACAACATTTTATGTAATATAGATAAGTAATGAAATTCATACAGCAGTGAAAGTGATTTAGGATTGCTGAATGCTTTAATATGAAACTGATGTAGATGTCCATTTGCAAAGTAAAATAATTGAGGAAGGGCTTAGTGTTTGGCATAATTAACAGACATTATTTTGCTTTCCTTCTCATTTGGTTCTATTACTATACTGAGATTCAAATTGTTTCAACACATTTAACAAGACAGGTCAGTGGGGTAGAGTGAAATGTTTATACTAGAGCCATGTGTGTATTCTCTGAATACTTTAAATAATGTCAGTATTTTACTACAGTAGGAAAAAAAATCACTGCTGTGGTAAACTGAAACAAGTCACAATGGGACAAAGTGTGTTTTGTTGTTTTGAACCAGGGCCACACACATATTCAGAGCCCATCGTTGTCAGTGGGTACAGAACTCTGGATTGGTGTTGGAGATCCAACAAAACACTTAAGCACATTCTTAAGGTTAAGGACATGAGTAGCTTCACTGAAGTAAATGGGACTATTCACATGCTTAACTTCAGGCATGTGCTCAAGTCCTTTGATGGGTCAGGGCCAAAGAGCACAAACCTGTATCACTTGAGCCAAAGCAATAACCCCATCAGTTGTGAATACGCAGCAGGTGTTTATACTTGATTTAGGCCCAGGTGACATGATCATTCACTTTTAGCCAGTTGGCCCAAATCTGGTTCTCTGAGCATCTTTTATGTTTGAAATAAACATTGGATCCAATCTTACATCATATTCATTTCCAAAAATGAATGTACCTGCAGAGAGTGAAGCTACAGGGGAAAGACAGATGATGCCTTTGATATCATTAGGTGGATCTACATCAGATGAGAAGTAGATTAGCTGACAAGAAAAGGTATTTGGAGAATGGTCAAAAGAGGTGACACTTCAGGACATGTTTGTTTCCCAGTTCCTGAGTGAAATATACTCATCCAAGTCAGTAACCACAGTAACTTTTTTCACCTAAAACTGTAAACAAGGCACCAGCAACTATTAATGTTTTATCACCATGTGGTATAACTCTGCTCCGCTCTGTAAATACAGCAATGAGCTCCAGCAACTTGTTTAGTCAAGTTTCTAATTGTTTCTGTGGTGGTAGAGCTTTTAGGAATAGTGGTGGGGAATTTTAGGGGAAAAAAGCTTAACAAGGGAAAATTGTCAGATAAAACAACCACTTGCTCTCTTTCCTAATTTGGAAAGAATAAAGATTCTAGTGAAACATATTCTATACAGCAGATTTGATAGCACAACTGTATTTTGAATACCTCTCTTTAAAGCAGTTTCTTGAAAACAGAAAAGTTTAGTCCAGTAGTATATTTAACGTAGTGACTTCTTTGGGGACTTTGTGTTAAAGATTTATGAAACTACTAAATGATTGCAATTATTACAAGTCATAAAACATCTGTAAGTGGTATAACTGAGAAATATCGCGGGGCCTGTTTCAGTGCCCACTGAAGTCAAAGGAACATTTCCTACTGACATCAGTAGCTGTTGTATCAGACCACTAGGCTGAGATTTTCAAGGGAGCCCAAGTGAGTTAGGCAACAAATAACCATTAAGAGTCAATAGGAAATAGACACCTAATGATCTTAAGTCCCTTTGAAAATATTTCATCTCTCAGTAGTCCTGTTTCTCCCTACCTCTTTTTAAAGTTGACCCAGTGAGTTGCTTTCTTTATCAGCTGAGATTTATAAAAAGAGAAAATGTTTGATTACTAATCAAAGCACTGGACTGGCTATTGAAAAATATGACTCAAAAATACTTATTCATTGTTTAAAATACCCCTTAACTTTTCCTCTCAAAATATTGTTCCTAATTTTCATGATCATAATCCCTGGGAGGGTTATGTCAGTAATTTAAAAATTAAGGTTTAACGTGCTCTCTGAGGGCCAAATCTTGCCATGCCAATTCAGGTAACACTCACTTAGACCTCAAGAAAAGTATAAAAGGACTGAGTAAGAACTGTGTGATGTGGCCCTTTCAATGAGAAAAGATCTAGTTTGTTTCCTGCATAAATAAGACAAGCAAACCATAAACATATCAGTCTGAGGAAGACAAGTTTAATCTTTAACAGATAACTGTGTTGTAGAAAGGACTGATTGTTAAGAGTAGTGATTGATAGGAGATGAGTGACACAGGAGAAGCTATGGTGTTGACCCCTGAAAAGTGCATATTTCCCTTAGAGGTCTATATTCCTTAACATTTCTCTGCACAGGGAATAAATCATTGAAAGTTTCCTGAAATGTATTACAAATTCTTTTTATTTTTTTGCAGGGGAATTTAGTTTTTGATCATCCCCAGTGCATTACAATTAAAAACTTTCCCTTGACACTAACATACATATAGTTTAAAACTCTGCAGGCCAGATCTCAGTGGGCATAAACTGGGACTTCACTGGAGCTATGCTGATTTACACTAGCTGAGAATCTGGCCCTCTGACTTTTGCAAAAGTAGACAGATTGTAATAAATATGACACAACACCCTTGTATGTTCCCCTGGGATATCAGAGAAGCAGATTAGTCTGAAAATTTTTATTAAAGTAGTAATTGCTCAAACAACAACTGATTCTTTATATTTCAGTAGCACTCAAAATGAGCTCAGTGCTGTAGAGATGATCAGGGAGGAAGAAGCCTTCCCTTGAAGTGCTTATGTTCTGGAAGGAAAAATATGGAAGTGTGGGGGAATTGTATGAATGCTTCTGTATTTTAATTCCCATTTATATTATAAAAAGATAGCAGGATGGGGAGAGAGGAAGTGGGGAAAAAATGTGTGAACTCAAACAAGTTAGATAAATAAAACTCTGTCAACTAGGTCAGTGAGGCATTCTAGCTGAAGGGCAGTGCTCTACCATGTGTGCCACATTGCCCACTTTTCAGACAAGGGATATGAGGATAAGCAGCTTACAATAGGTCATACAATGAGTGAAGATGGGAGCAGAGCCCAGGTCCCCTGATCCGCAGTCCTGTGGGGGATGGAGCTCTTCCTGTCACTTTTGGAAATTCTCTGGTTGAGGCTTGGAGTTGTGCTGCTGTAGAAGGAGCTGCATCTAGTCCTGTTTGGCCAGGGAAGGATCACGGCAACAGGAGCATTTGAGGTTGTGGAAAGAGGGTAAAAAGGGTGATAAGTGAGTGATTCCAGAAGGAGACGTTTTTCTTATAGTGTTACAAGACAGAGAAAGCAAAAATTCAGTGTTTGAAGATACAGCCATCTTGATTTCGGAGTAAGTATTTGGTACAATAGGATGTAGTGGTTGCTATGGTAACCAAATTTTACTGAGCAGCAGGTAAAATGCAGGTTGCAGATTTATTCACCCTCTTTTATTGTCTCACTTTTATTTTCAATCATTACAATGCAGCTTGTAAAGAGCACTTGTGAAAAAAGCACAGTAAAATAATTGATGAAGCATGAGTTCAACAAGTCATACGTATAGTACAATGGATGCCACCATAGACTAATTAATAATAATTAATAACAACACTTTGCCCTGCTGTAGCATCTTTCATCAGAGGAACTCGGAGCTTTGCAAATATCAATTAAGCCCCAAACGCCCTGATAAGTGTGCTCTGTCTGTAACAGACATTAAAAAGTGCATTGATATTTACACACTTCAGAGGGGTGTTGTTAGGTTTAATCAGTCAATGTTTGTACATTGATTTAAAAAATATATATAGTACCACACAAGCAGACTGGAAAAGGGGAAATACAGTATCTAGCTATAAAAACGGTATTAAGGACAATTGAGGGAGTGATAGAGCAGTCAGCTTAACTTTGATACCCAGAAAGACAATGGATAATGTAAGCATGAGGTGATGAGTAATGGTCAATGAGGATTTGTCAAGAACAAATCACATCGAACCAACCTAATATCCTTCTTTGACAACATATCTTGACTTTATTAAAGCTTTTGATACAGTCTCCCATGATCATCTCATAAGCAAACTAGGGAAATATAGGCTAGACGGACCTACTATAAGGTGCATGCACAACTGTTGGAAAACCATACTCAGAGACTAGTTATCAATTTTTCACAGTCAAGCTGGAAGGACAGATCAAGTGGGGTTCCACAGAGATCTGTCCTGGGTCTGATTCTACTCAATATCTTCATAAATAATTTGGTTAATGGCATAGAGAGTACACTTATAAAGTCTGCCGATGATGCTATGCTTGGGGATGGGGGAGTTGCAAGCACATTGGAGGACAGGATTAGAACACAAAATGATCAGGAGAAATGGTCTGAAATCAACAGGATGAAATTCAACAAGGACAAATGTAAAATACTCCACTTAGAAAGGAATAATCAATTTCACAAATATAAAATGGGAAATACCTAAGAAGGAGTACTGCAGAAGAGGATCTGGGGGTTATATTGGATCACAAATTAAATATGGGTCAACAATGTTACTCTGTTGCAAAAAAACAAAACAAAACCAGCATTCTGTGTTGTATTAGCAGAAGTTTTACAAGCAAGACATGAGAAACAATTTTTCTGTTCTACTCTGCGCTGATTAGGCCTTGGCTGGAATATTGTGTCCAGTGCTGGGCACCACACTTCAGGAAAGATGTGGACAAATTGGAGAAAGTCCAGAGGAGACCAACGGAACTGATCAAAGGGTGGGAAAATATGACCTATAAAGAAAAACTGAAAAAAAATTGGTTTGTTTAGTCTGGAGAAGAGAAGCCTGAGAGGGGACATGATAAGTCTTCAGGTATGTAAAAGGTTGTTATAAGGAGAAGGGTGATAAATTGTTCTCCTTATCCAGTGAGGACAGAACAAGAAGCAATAGGCTTAAATTGCAGCAAGGGCAATTTAGGTTGGACATTAGGAAAAACTTCCTGTCTGTAAGGGTAGTTAAGCACTGGAACAAATTACCTAGTTAGGTGGTGGAATTTCCATCATTGGTGGTTTTTAAGAACAGGTTAGAGCAGTGGTTCCCAAACTTGTTCCACCGCTTGTGCAGGGAAAGCCCCTGGCGGGCCCGGCCAGTTTGTTTACCTGTCATGTCCACAGGTTCGGCTGATCGTGGCTCCCAGTGGCCGCGGTTCGCTGCTCCAGGCCAATGGGGGCTGCTGGAAGCGGCGGGGGCCGAGGGACGTACTGGCCATCGCTTCCAGCAGCTCCCATTGGCTTGGAGCAGTGAACCGCGGCCACTGGGAGCCACGATCAGCTGAATCTGTGGACGCGGCACGTAAACAAACCGGCGCAGCCCACCAGGGGCTTTCTCTGTACAAGCAGCGGAAACAAGTTTGGGAACCACTGGGTTAGACAAACACCTGTCAGGGGTGGTTTAGATAATACTTAGTCCTGCCTTAGTGCAGGTATCCTACAGTCCTACATTTCTATGATTATCTTAGAGCATGTCTACACTGCCTCATAGTTTAGACTACACAGTAAAATGTGCATCCGTATGCTATGCTGCAACTCCCCCATGGGGATGCTGCAGGCATGAACTTAAAAGGTTCTGAGTTCAATGCAAACTCAGGACCTTTAAATTTGGGCCAACATTATCTGCATAGGGGAGTTACAGCATAGCATTTTGGTGCACACTGCAGTTCACACTCCTAGTCCAAACTGTGAGGCTCTCTAGATACGCCCTTGGACTGTGATTGAGACATTTGTTTTATCACTGTGACCTACCACGGTACAATCCAGGCTAATAAGCAACTGTGTCACCCCTACTCTCTACCCTTAGGTGCTTTAGAATGCCGTGCTGAAGTAGCTCCCACCTGGCCCACTCACAAACAGCCTTTCAGCAAACGGGCCACACCCTGAGTGTCTGTGTGAAACTGCAGCCTGCCAGTCACACTTGCGTTATGCTCTGGCTCTCATGAGCCTTAGTTACTTCTGCAGGGTGACCCTAATACCCCTTGCCCCCATCTTAGATTTTCCCCTAGAAACTGTATGTCCTGTACTGCCCAGCCCTCTTCTGGGCAATACAAGTTACGTTAGGGTCATTGTTTCTTTAAAAAAATAACATGCAAACAACTTGTCGCCCCAAATGGTGTTTCCCAGGCACTTCAATTTAAACACACTGGGTTGGATAAAACAATAAAACAAGTTTATTAACTGCAGAGAGATTTTAAGTGTAATGAGGCATTACAATAAAAAATGGTTACAAGAAAAATGAAGATAAGACATTTAACAAAGTATATCAGGTTAAAGCAAGATTTCTCACCACTTGCTTTCAGCAGTTTTACCGACCAAACCTTATAGGTCAGGACCCCTTCTCCCAGAGTCCAACTGAGGCTTCCTTTGTTGCTTCTGGTGCAGTGAATGTGGTGAGAAGGGAGGTACCTTGGGTGTCTATCCCTCCTTTTTCTAGTCCTGAACCCCCCTTTGAGAAGTATTTCCAGCTGGGAGCAAGGCGACAGGCAATCTATGTAGAAGGGAACTGCATGCTCTTTCTTTCCTTACCTGTTTGAGATTCCTTTGTTTCCCTTCCTGCTTCTTGACTCTATTTACTGCTTAAATTCAAATTAAGCAGAGCACCCATCCCTTTGTTTAGGACAGACCTGTTTGCCAACTTCTGTTTGGAACATGTGTTAATAACACCATGCTGAAGTAACTTATAACTTCACATACAATGTTGCGATACATATTTTACCAGGACAATAATAACCAGAAATTATGATTTCAGATGATACCTCACAAGGCATACTTTGTACAAAGATTATTACTATAGTATGTAGGGTGTGAATTCAGGGGTATATTCTGCCACAATCACATAGATTTTTGGTGTTAGGGCAGGCTGATCCTGAAACAGTTCCCCAAAAGATATGATTTTCATTAGCGCAATCTCCACAGTTTCTCTAGTGACTCTGGGTTCATTTTATTGAACTAGATTAATGTAACATCTGATTTTTTTCCAGTGTAAAGTACAATCTTGCCATACATGTAGCACCTAGTGTCATTTCACAGATGCTATTTTCTTTGACTCCTGGAATTCTGATTCCTATTTTGTGTGGCCATTCCTTGCTCCACTTCCTCTTCATATTCTATGGCCCCAGGTGGTTCTCCTGTCTGTTGTTTGCTCTAACTGCGCTCTCTCTGAACATTTTTTGTAGTAGCTTTTCAGTTTCAGAGCTGGATTGGTACAGTCTTTGCTAGTCTGACCTGGTGAAAAGGAAATGTCTAAACTGAAGTTATTTATAGAAAGCTGTTTCATCCAGTTTGTACTGTTATTCCAGACAGTCAAAGGATATCAGCTCAAGTAAAGACAACTATATGGGCCACTGGACAACCTGCATGCCCTTGTTCAGAGTTGTGTGAAAATCAGTGGTTTGGCAAACAATTTTTTTCTGGTTTCAGTTCACATGAGTTCTCATCCTCTGAGTTTTACTTTGAATTTAATGTTCAGGTTCAATCTGAAGAATTTAAAATAAAATTCAACCAAAACTGTGGGAAGGCTACAGGAGAGGGGAGGAGGGAAAGCTGAGGTGGGTTTCAAGCAGCTCATTTTCTTGAAGATTATTTCTGTCCTTTTATGGGAAAGAATTTAATAGGGTTGAAATCAATTGGTTTCCATAGGAATGTAATAGAGGCCTATATTAATGATGCTGCCAGCATATAGAACTTGAGAGAATGAGAATCTTTCTACAGTGTTTTTTTAAACCATCCATGGAAATTCTATAGTAGTGATAAAATTGTTCATTATATTCTAAAAACCTATAGAAAAGTTATCATTTTTATTAAATTCCATAACAGGTTGATTAACATTCCCATAACAGGTTGATTGTATCCCTCTGGGGCGACTGTAGGCAGGAAGTCAGGACATTTATGGGAAACAAATAATAGAATACATGACCCCTGTAACCAATTCACTACACTAAAAGACAGTTACACCTTTTGAAGGCTTAGGATGATTTACAAATATTTTATAAAACCAAAGATGGATACCAGTCACATCATTCAGAAATGGATCTGAGATCCCACAAAGTTTGGGATATTTTTGCATCTGTGATGGGGCTTGACTCACTGCTGTGGCACCTCCTGCTGGCTGTCCTGGGAATTAGCTTAGTTCGCCAGTCTGCCCTCGTTTGGTGATGTCTTGCCGCCATCACGTCTGCTCCAGGAAGCGTGTTGTCAAAACAAACACAGCATCCTCTTCAGGACACAGCTCTCTGGCTGTGTCACACTTTATTCTCCCGCTTCCTGAGCAATGGCAGTCCACTGTCCAGCCACTTCTTCTGTGGCAATTGGGGGCAAGGAGGGGACTCAGGCCCGCCCACTACACCAGGTCGCGGCCCAAGGACCCGGTAGATGGCAGCCATGTGCTATGTTCCCTCCAACCCCGCAGTCTACTTCCCTGGGCCATTTCCCCATTACTTTCTACTTGCTCTTGCTCCAGCCTACAGATCCCTGCAGCCTATCAGGAGCTGCCTTTGGCTCCCTGGGTCTCTGCATGAAGCGCTGTTAAGTCCTGGGTGCTTGCTACCCTCAGCCTGCAAGGTAGCCAGTCCTCCTCCCTCTCTAAGCTCCAGGGAATGACTGCCCCTGCTCTGCTCTGCTTTGCAGTCCTTCTTATATGGGCCAGCCTGGCCCAGATTGGCTGCTCCTCCAAGCCCCTCTGATTGGCTGTGTCCTGTGCAGCCTCCCAAGGGTCCTATTAACCCTTTATGGGCTAGTGTGGAGCAGGTGCCCCATCACAGCATCCCCGAATTTTGGTCAGCCCATTACGTATGTATAGCATCTGGGTATAAAGTTTCGGTTGGATCTGACCTCCCTCAAACATTGGGATTGTTCAGATGCTGGGCTTTGGTTCAGGCCCATCTCTAATTAAAACCCATATTTCATAGAACCTCAGATGGATACATCCAGTTTATTCTGACACATACCTTTTCAGTTTCCATTGACAAGAGGTCCTGGATGCAAGTAAGACCCTGTTTTGTATTAGAAAAATCTGGTAATTTCCCATTTTTGTTGAATTCTGTTCAAATACTTTGATTAGTCATTTAGGGTTGAAATTTCAAATGGTATCCTTGCAACCAGCCAAACATATGCATGCATTTTTCTGACCTGGCCGTGAACTGAGGGTGGAAATAGTGGTTACCGGTACCTTTTTAAAAGTCCCTTAGTTACTTAGACTGTTAAGTCCTATTTTCAAAAGTCACTTAGGCCCAGATTTGTAAATGGGATTTTGGCTCCTAGATGCCTTAATCCCTTTTGAAATGAGATTCAGGCTCCTCAATTATTCAGACATTGCAATACTGAGCAGAGCAACACTTAAATACCTATAACAAATCTGGTCCTTGGGCATTTAGGAGATTAAATCTCATTTAAATTCAGTGAGACTTGGACTCCAAGGGCTTGTCTACACTACCACTTAAGTCAACGTAACTTATGTTACTCAGGGATGTGAAAAAGCCACCCCCCTTGAGCAATGTAAGTTAGATTGACTTAAAGTGCTGTCCACACTGTGTTGTGTTGGCAGGAGAGCATCTCCCGCCAACGTAGCTTCCGCCTCTTGCTGAGGAGGAGTAATTATGTCGACGGGAGAGCACTCTCCCATCGGCACAGCGTGTCTTCACCAGACGCGCTACGCAGTACACTGATATAGCGCTGTAGTGAAGACAAGCCCTAAGACTCTTTTGAAAATCACTCAAGCTCTTAAGTAGCTTGAGAACTTTAGAAACTCTCACCTTTAGTGTCTAACTATCTGACTTGTGCTGGCAAAGAAGTGTCTGCACCTTTGAGAATTTGGACCTTAATCTATAGTCATGCATTTGGCAGACTTCAGAATCAAAAGCTTCTGTTTCAGCACTGTCTGAGCCTTAAGGGTTCATTCAAGTCCTGACATGGTACTAATGCAGAAAACTTGATTCCTAAAACAACTGACTTGGATCTCTTTAGCACATTAAATAAATAAATAAATAAATAAAATAAAACTTAAGACAAGATGAGAGAATATCAGTGGCTAAAACTTTTTTGTAAAAAAAAATAAGTATTGGATAGGTAAAGGAGAATTTGAAAACCAATGAAAGAAAGCGCCTGGAGATTCTAATCTTAGGTCAGGCACAATTAACACATAATTAAAGGGGAGAACACAATTACCGTTATATCATATTTTATGTAAGATACATACATGATGCATGTAAGACACATACTGAAAAAAGTACAAATTTGTTCTCATAGTGATCAGTTTCATACAAGCATATCATTTCATGGGCTATTTCCCTTTATAGTTTTAAATGTTCTAGGGGTATTAAAGCAATATAGAAAAATATCTTACTGATATAACTTTTGTTACATCTATTTTTATCCTATGTTTGTTAATACTGACTTGGGTTTGAATGAAGACACTCCCACTTCATACGACGCATGGAAACACAAGACATTTGGAAGTCAAAACCCTGCAAAACATCTAACACACTTGTCTACAAAATTTTTTACAGTTTTTAAACTGAATCTAATACTTACATAAATGGGGATTTGGATGCTTCCAAAAATAACAGTAAAACGATGCCAGACTGACAGCCCTGCATATTCAGGAAAAGATAGAATAGAACAGGAAAAGATTTTAAATGTTCTAAACTGTGCTAGCCCTTATTTATTTCCTATGTTGTTCTCCCTAAACCACTCCACACTTTCTTCCTAAGAGATCCAACTTCCCAATGACTTTGTCATGGACACTGCTTCTGTTTATAAAGGGTAGGACATCCAGTCAGGAAAGAGAAGTCATTATATGTGGCTCAGATGACCAGTCTCATATACTAAATACTAAATCTGAATATCTAATACACCAAGGAATATCTATATACGCAGTTTGGGAAATTCTCATTGGTTTGGAAATGTTTGTTTACTATTTTCACAATTCTTTTATTCAGTAATTAGGTGATGGACAATGCTTGAGCAGAGAAGAGGTCTAAGTTGTTCCTAATTAGTACCCTGACCAGGTCTATTAAATACAAAAGCATTCTATCCTAAACCTTCCGCGCCACTGAAAAGTAAGTCATTGCTAGCCAGCATCTTCAAATTAAAGACACAGAACTAAGGCTTCAGTCCTTTATTTATCCAAAGAACAAACAGAACAAAAGAGGCACTGGCTAAAAGGGATTCCCCACACTGCCCTGCCAATGTTAGTTTCATACCTTAATTGTACTTTACAATTGATACCAGTTCAGAACAGTTCCTGACTAGACTCAGAGTGGAAAAGATCCTATCAAGGACAAAAATGGTAAATAATTAAGAGCAGATGGAACCAGTTTTCTGTGGAATGAAGTTCCATATTTTGTTTTTGTTCCTAAGGCCCCAATCTTACAAAGACTTATATGCTTAACTTTGTGCAGTAGGAGTAGACCCTTTCATTTCAATGGGACAACTCATCAGTGTAAATCTCTGATTGGGGCCTAAACATGTCATATAAGCTATTGTAGACATACATGTGTTACTATTTTAAATATTTCATTTTAAGTTTCTGAAAATACAGTATAATTATCGGCCCCAAATAGTTCCTTTCCAGTACATGGCTTCATACCTACAGATCTAATCTACAGCTAGCTTGAATAAAAACTCACAAGCTTCTTTGTAAAACTATAAAAGCCCCCAAACAGAGCTTTGGTTGGTGGTAGCAATGTCCTGAAACTGCTTTTGACATTCAGAAATTAGATACATGTTTTAACTGAATTTTGCAGTTTCAACGATAGATTTTAAAAATATTTTTTTAAATTTCATCAACTGCATTTAGATTAAAAGTAAGAGGTATTTTAAAAGCCCGTATCACAATAACTTAGATAAGGTTTTTGCTAGGTTCTTTGCACAGTTTTAAATATGTTTAAAAGGAAAAATTGACTCTTTCAAAGCCTTTTCCAGAGGATCATAAATATTATATCATAAATATCACAAACTATAAATGTTATTGCTAAATAAATAATTGTTAAAAAAATTATCTTTGCTGATCATCAGAAGCTGGCGCTTCTTGCACAGCTAACAATAATACTTGTATTTCAAATAATGTCCCAGAAGATGTATATTTAGCAGCCAACATTATATATGTAACCATCCAGCTAATAATTTATCCTTTTATCCACTTCCCAAGATTTTTATAAGCATATAGGATAATATAGCACTTGTTCTTATCACATACTTTAATTTTATTATTGCATCTGAAGTACCTAAACAGAGCCATCTTTCATGATTTACATTCACAATGCAGATTTCATCACCTTGTTATTAGTATGGATTACTTAGCCTGTCCCAAAAGAATGCTGAGGCTAGAATATGAATTAAATCCTACAGCATTCTCTTTCAAGTGTAGGATCCCTGGGTTAATCCCTACATGAAACAGTTTGGTTACCAAATGGAAGAGCTACCATGTGGGCTAAGGCTGGCAAAGTCAATACATTTTAGGGGATTTAGTATAACATGCTCTTCAGAAGTAACTTCATATGATCTCTGTGTGGTCTACAATAATTTAATGACTCTGAATTCTTTGATATCTAACTGGAGCACAGCTTTAACTTGTATCTTTTTTTGTTTGTTTGTTTGATGGCAAACCACGGGTCTATGGAAACCGAACAAAATCCTTGTGGGTTATTGTCATTGGGGATACGCAGACCAGAGAAGAGATAGTACTTCTATTATCCTGATGAAATCCAGCTTTGTTGATTAGTATCTGGAAAGATGACTGTTAAAGAAAGGAATCTGAAATCCAAGATAATGTATTAAGTTGTGCCATCACTACCTTTCATATACAGAGAAATAACCAGTTCATAAGGTGGCCCAGTAAGCCTGAAATATCTCAGTGCTCAACCACACAGAGATCTGAGTTTAGAATTTTGATTCTGAAGTTAATTTGAGTTTAGCTCCCTCATTCCCAGGAAGCTGGTATCTCTGCAGAGCTGGTATGTAGAGGGTAGCTGGGAGGGGGCTGGGGGAAGTGTTATTTAGTAATGCTTTGTGATCTTTTGAGCATAGTCAGGAACAACAATTATAAAGGGAGCTGGATCCATCAGTTCCGGCTGGAAGGAAGATTAGCTTGGTTGAGGATGAGGAAATAGAAGGATGAAGTTTGCTACTCAGAGGTCAGAGAGAGGCTTAAAGATTCCTGAGTGGGGGCAGGGGGCTGGGCAGGAAATATTTTGATCAGAAAGCTCTTATTTGATACCCCCTCTCAGTAATTAATGGCAGTTATTTTTATATATATGTTTTCATTAAAATGCCCAGTAGATTATCTTCTAAACCCATAAACACAACACTGATTATCTGAAGGAGAAAACTACTTTGAGATGGCAGTTTGACAAGCAAATATTGTTTGCTCTTACACTGGCCCACTCTGCAGAAAATGGATAAACAGTACTTTCCTAAAGTGTGTTGCCCAGAATTGCACACAGTACTCCCACGGAGGCCTCACTAGTGTCAAGTAGAGCTGGACAGTTACCTCCTGTGTCTTCCATTTGACACTCCTGTTAATGTTGCCAAAAATATTAGCATTTTTAGCAAATGATCACATTATTGACTCATATTTAATTTGTAATTGAATTTCTCTTGGTTGATTTTTTTTTCTGCCGTCAATACTCTCAAAACTAAGCTTGATTCTAATAATCCTCACTGGGGAAAAAATAAACCAGAATTGACTGAAGGAAGGAACTGCTACAAAATCTTGTGGAAAACACAGTAGGGTTACAAGCCTAGGGAGAAAGCTCCAAAGCTCTGATGGGATTACTTGTCAAAAATAATACTATAGTACACTGAAGTGGAAATTATTGAAAATAATCTCTAAAAGTGTACTCTCCGAGTGCTGGGTTTACATCAAGGAGTGACGGTTGATGAGCCTTGTAACATTTTACCTCCCTTGATGAAACAATTGCTTCAGGAAGAATTTAGCCTTTCTAAATTGGCTAACGTCTTTAGAGCTGTATTTAAATATTCCTCTTCTGCAACTGCCATCAGAACAACCACCTAAGTCAGCCATATGGAATACCCTTATGATCACTTCAATCACTCTTTGGACCCCAAGCCATAGTTAAACACAACAAGATTAACAGAGGTAATGGAAATGCTTCCTTTATACATACACATCATTAATGATCATGGAGCATGGGTGGTGAATGGCAATGTAACATGAAATGGAAATGAGTGAATTCTGTCCATGTATGGCATCTATAATTAATTGCTGCTGTTTATGGGATAAGAGAATACACAGCAGGTCCACAAAACCTCCTGGCCAGAAGTCTGGTATGCAGGCAAGTAAATGAATTAGACAAGGATTGATATGGCACAAAATTAATTGGTGTGAATGTGCCCAGAGAAAATTGAATATAAATTCTGCTAGGCAACCAATAAAAATATAGCTGGTGAGCCAAATGTTTTTTAATTCAATGGAGTGCTGTCAATTTACACCAATGGGGAATTTGCCCAAATAGGTATGCTTGCCTCAGGAAGGAACCCGATTATTTTACAATCTCAGGTCCATGCCTGCAGCCAAATATAGTGCTCTTTCCTCTGCTGACGAGAACAGGAAAAGATTTTAAATGTTCTAAACTGTGCTAGGCCTTATTTATTTCCTATGTTGTTCTCCCTAAACCACTCCACACTTTCTTCCTAAGAGATCCAACTTCCCAATGACTTTGTCATGGACACTGCTTCTGTTTATAAAGGGTAGGACATCCAGTCAGGAAAGAGAAGTCATTATATGTGGCTCAGATGACCAGTCACATATACTACATACTAAATCTGAATATCTAATATACCAAGGAATATCTATATACACAGTTTGGGAAATTCTCATTGGTTTAAATATGTTTCTTGGAAATATTTGTTTACTATTTTCACAATTCTTTTATTCAGTAATTAGGTGATGGACAATGCTTGAGCAGAGAAGATTAGTACCCTGACCAGGTCTATTAAATACAAAAGCATTCTATCCTAAACCTTCTGCACCACTGAAAAGTAAGTCATTGCTAGCCGGCATCTTCAAATTAGAGACACAGAACTAAGGCTTCAGTCCTGAAAAGATTTAAGCAGTTGCTTGTTTTAAAGCACCATAAGTAGTCCTACAGAAGTTAATGGGACCACTCATACATTAAGTTAAGCATATGTATTGCAGGATTGGGGCCTAAAATTGTAAACAATAATATTTGTGTAGAAGTAGAACCAATGGACCGCATTATAAACTAGGATCCCATTGTGTTAGATCCTGCACACACATATTTAACAAAAAAATAACCTCCTCATCCCCCAGAGCTTTCAGTCTAAATGTATGAAGAAAAAATAAGTAGATGTGGGGAGAACAAGGTAAGAGTTAAGTGATCGTATTTGGTACAATAAGCAGTGAGCAGTCACAGCATGCCCACAACTTGAGAACTATGTAACAATGGTATTATATTTTCATTGTATTGCATTTTATTAATGCCCACTGCAGATGTGCCATCTGACTGAGCTGACACCTTTCATCCTGCTGCTGGTATATGTCAACTAGCATTTAAACATTCTCTAGATTTTAGTGATAGTGTTCTAGCACAAAGATTTTGTAAAGGCTGTAAAATATACTTCTTTCAGTCTTGTGCAAGACTGTTCATCATTTATACCTTTTTTGAGGCTTTTATAGTACAGAGCTCAGGGCTTGAAACATGAGACTTTAAGTTGACACTGCTGCACTGTGGAAAAGTCTGTATGAAAGTTCAGGTGTAAGAAAAGTTTGATCTCTGATTACCCTAACCAGTCACATTTGTCTGCTAGCTTTAAAGATTCTTTTAATCATAGGTCATAAAGTCTTTGATGTGCTTGGTTAGCTTTCATCCCTCTTCCAAAATCCTTTTCTCTGTCTTCCTTAAATGCCAAAAACTTAATTCTCAGTGCTACTGTAACTGGTAATAATAAAATCTACATTATAGACATTTTCCTTTTGTGTACTAAGAAACATGGTCTTTAAAATTTTGAAATCAGATTCTCTAATTCCAATTCTATCTGTAGATAGTATAAACAATTACCCAATTCTGGTTGCTCGATTGAGGATTAATAATTCATACCTTTCAATATATATATATTTATATTTATCCCACAGACTGGCACTTTTGTTTCTGCTGTTTACCAAGTCTATACTACTATATATAATTGCTCACATTACCAAAGGGGTAAATAATACATCTCACAATTTTTCACACAAAGCAATTAAAACATATGGACATATGGGAGTTTTATTATACAAAGGAGAGCAGAATTTGGCCCTTTGCTTTTATTCCTTTACTTACCAAGGACTGCGCATGAAAGATTATGGTTATGACATGCAAAATGAGGTACACAGACAAATGTACTCTACTGACTTCTCAATCATAAAGAGACATAAGCTCAAGGGACAAAAGCTGAGCAACCACTCTTGTTTCACATTACTGACTTTTGGAAATGTTTATACCCGTGCACTGTGGATGCTGTTACTGTAGTACTAATTCCTTGTCCAACTTCCACACATCAGAGTTGACATCGATGGCTCTGGTACATATGATGCCAGTGGTCTGACCTCATTGGGACTGTCACAGTTCAGGGCAACTGAAGTGGGATACTGGGAGGAAGCATGAGCAAAAGAGTGCAAGAGGGGAGGGCTCCTGCCTCATACTGAGAAAGCGGGACAATCAGCGAGTTATCTTAAGTGCCTATACAGAAATGCAAGAAGCCTGGGAAACAAGCAGGGAGAACGGGAAGTCCTGGCACTGTCAAGGAATTATGATGTGGCTGGAAAAACAGAGACTTGGTGGGATAACTCACATGATTGGAGTACTGTCATGGATAGATATAAACTGTTCAGGAAGGACAGGCAGGGCAGAAAAGGTGGGGGAGTTGCGTTGTACATAAGAGAGCATTATGACTGCTCAGAGCTCCGGTATGAAACTGCAGAAAAACCTGAGAGTCTCTGGATTAAGTTTAGAAGTGTGAGCAACAAGGGTGATGTCGTGGTGGGAGTCTGCTATAGACCACCAGACCAGGGGGATGAGGCGGACGAGGCTTTCTTCCGGCAACTAATGGAAGTTACTAGATCGTAGGCCCTGGTTCTCATGGGAGACTTCAATCACCTTGATATCTGCTAGGAGAGCAATACAGCGATGCACAGACAATCCAGGAAGTTTTTGGAAAGTGTAGGGGACAATTTCCTGGTGCAAGTGCTGGAGGAACCAACTAGGGGCAGAGCTCTTCTTGACCTGCTGCTCACAAATTGGGAAGAATTAGTAGGGGATGCTAAAGTGGATGGGAACCTGGGAGGCAGTGACCATGAGATGGTCGAGTTCAGGATCTTGACACAAGGAAGAAAGGAGAGCAGCAGAATACAGACCCTGGACTTCAGAAAAAGCAGACTTTGACTCCCTCAGGGAACTGATGGGCAGGATCCTCTGCGAGAATAACATGATGGGGAAAGGAGTCCAGGAGAGCTGGCTGTATTTTAAAGAATCCTTATTGAGGTTACAGGAACAAACCATCCCGATGTGTAGAAAGAATAGTAAATATGGCAGGCGACCAGCTTGGCTTAACAGTGAAATCCTTGCTGATCTTAAACACAAAAAAGAAGCTTACAAGAAGTGGAAGATTGGACAAAGAGAAAGATATTGCTCAGGCATGCAGGAGTGAAATCAGGAATCACACTTGGAGTTGCAGCTAGCAAGAGCTGTTAAGAGTAACAAGAAGGGTTTCTTCAGGTATGTTAGCAACAAGAAGAAAGTCAAGGAAAGGTGGGCCCCTTACTGAATGAGGGAGGCAACCTACTGACAAAGGATGTGGAAAAAGCTTAATGTACTCAATGCTTTTTTTGCCTCTGTCTTCACGAACAAGGTCAGTTCCCAGTCTGCTGCACTGGGCAGCACAGCATGTGGAGGAGGTAACCAGCGCTCTGTGGAGAAAGAAGTGGTTCGGGACTATTTAGAAAAGCTGGACAAGCACAAGTCCATGGGGCCAGATGCACTGCATCCGAGAGTGCTAAAGGAGTTGGCGGATGTGATTGCAGAGCCATTGACCATTATCTTTGAAAACTCATGGCGATCGGGGGAGGTCCCAGATGACTGGAAAAAGGCTAATGTAGTGCCCATCTTTAAAAAAGGGAAGGAGGAGGATCCAGGGAACTACAGGCCAGTCAGCCTCACCTCCGTCCCTGGAAAAATCATGGAGCAGGTCCTCAAGGAATCAATTCTGAAGCACTTAGAGGAGAGGAAAGTGATCAGGAACAGTCAGCATGGATTCACCAAGGGCAAGTCATGCCTGACTAATCTAATTGCCTTCTATGACGAGATAACTGGCTCTGTGCATGAGAGGAAAGCAGTGGACGTGTTATTCCTTGACTTTAGCAAAGCTTTTGATACGGTCTCCCACAGTATTCTTGCCAGCAAGTTAAAGAAGTATGGATTAGATGAATGGACTATAAGGTGGATAGAAAGCTGGCTAGATTGTTGGGCTCAACGGGTAGTGATCAATGGCTCCATGTCTAGTTGGCAGCTGGTATCAAGCGGAGTGCCCCAAGGGTGTGTCCTGGGAACGGTTTTGTTCAATATATTCATTAATGACTTGGAGGATGGCGTGGACTGCACCCTCAGCAAGTTTGCAGATGACACTAAACTGGGAAGAGTGGTAGATACGCTGGAGGGTAGGGTTAGGATACAGAGGGACCTAAACAAATTAGAGGATTGGGCCAAAAGAAATCTGATGAGGTTCAACAAGGACAAGTGCAGAGTCCTGCACTTAGGACGGAAGAATCTCATGCACTGCTACAGACTAGGGACTGACTGGCTAAGCAGCAGTTCTGCAGAAAAGGACCTCGGGGTTACAGTGGACGAGAAGCTGGATATGAGTCAACAGTGTGCTCTTGTTGCCGAGAAGGCTAACGGCATTTTGGGCTGTATAAGTAGGGGCATTGCCAGCAGATCAAGGGACGTGATCATTCCCCTCTATTCGGCATTGCTGAGGCCTCATCTGGAGTATTGTGTCCAGTTTGGGGCTCCACACTACAAGAAGGATGTGGAAAAATTAGAAAGCTTCCAGCAGAGGGAACAAAAATTATTAGGGGACTGGAACACATGACTTATGAGGAGAGGCTGAGGGAACTGGGATTGTTTAGTCTGCAGAAGAGAAGAATGAGGGGGTATTTCATAGATGCTTTCAACTACCTGAAAGGGGTTTCCAAAGAGGATGGATCTAGACTATTCTCAGTGGTAGCAGATGACAGAACAAGGAGAAATGGTCTCAAGTTGCAGTGGGGGAGGTTTAGGTTGGATATTAGGAAAAACTTTTTCACTAGGAGGGTGGTGACGCACTGGAATGCATTATTTAGGGAGGTGGTGGAATCTCCTTCCTTAGAAGTTTTTAAGGTCAGGCTTGACAAAGCCCTTGCTGGGATGATTTAGTTGGGGATTGGTCCTACTTTGAGCAGGGGGTTGGACTAGATGACCTCCTGAGGTCCCTTCCAACCCTGATATTCTATGATTCTATGAACTGCACCTGTACTTCCCCTCAGTGGCATAGCAAGGACACCTACTCTCAGGGTTCAGCTCCCCAGCCATTGCCTAACTTGGGTGGAGACCTATGTCTCACTCTCTTCTGTCTGGAGTATTTCCAGGCTGCCTGTGTTTCCCTGCCTATGCTGTTATTCCCAGCAGAGGCGGGCTGCCCAAGCACAAATGCTTGCTTTCTCTTCAGAGCCCAATAACAAAGTGATTGTCAACAGATATAAGTGATCATACAGTTCTTTCTATGCAAGACTGTTTTATTCTTAAGGTAAAAAGCAGTCCAGAGAGGACATATTAAAAACAATAAAATGACCTACATCCATGCTAATAAGCCTACCAGAGAATCTCCCAACCCTAACATGAACTCTGGCAGAAGCAGTCCTTCAACAACCTATCTGTGGGGTTTCCATTGTGGTCACATGTTCATCACAGCTTCAGCTCAGAACAAACACACTCAGTATGTTTAGTCTTTATACAGTTCAGGAGTCTTTGATCTGGAGTTTCCAGAACCAGGTAATTAGTAGACAACAAGTTTTCCTCCCCAGAGCATAGCTTCAAAAGGGTGGATTCAAAGTGGGTCATTTGCTTTCCCCTCATCCCCAGGTATTTCCTAGGATATCCACTTTACGTGCATTGTCCCCAAAAGTCCTTTGACATTCCTAACATTTACATTCGTCAAGTACTTAGAAAAGTTACATACAATAACACACAAACAATTGCATTTTCAGGACAATGTACCCCAAAGATATTAACCTAATTCCAAATTGTTTAACATAATTCAATAAAACTTAATTTCATAAAGGTTGTCCAGGATATTACAGGAGTAAGATACTATTCAACCTAAAGAAGGGCATCGGACTCTGATGCTAAAATTTGGAAAATCAGACTTATTAATCTGGGCAGCAGCTGTCTGATTTCTGCAATCAAGAGTGCTTTGTTGGCTGGTGTCAAATACAGGGAAAAATAAGAGAAACACTAGCTTTTTTTTCTGGTTGGCTTAAAGACTCCTGCATGGAGCAAGTGAGCTCCAAGTACTTTCACTAGATTTTTGGAACACATATGGAATATACTTAAGCTGTTAGGAACCTGAAGCAATGCCATGCTCTTTCCATGACATGATGAATCTTAACCAGCAAAGTTGAAAATTCAAAAATGCTGCTGTGAGAGGTTAAGATACATGATTAAAGAACAAGGGACGGTGTGTCGGTTATTTTCTCTTTATTTAAATTGAAATTAGAAAAATTAAAACCAATAAAATATATTGACTTCAACCTAAATTAGTATTAAATATTTAAACTGAACAGCCAGAAAGCTCACGGCAAAATTCAGACTCCTGCATATGCCCTGAACTCTCTGGCTGTTCAGTTTAGCCCATTTTATGGGAGGAAATTGCCCATAATCCCAGATCAAAAAGTGTTAAAATTTCCTTCATCATTAAAAACAAAACCCTAAAACTTGTTACTTAATGACAGGTTTCAGAGTAGCAGCCGTGTTAGTCTGTATTTGCAAAAAGAAAAGGAGGACTTGTGGCACCTTAGAGACTAACCAATTTATTTGAGCATAAATTTTCATGAGCTACAGCTCACTTCATCGGATGCAACTGATGAAGTGAGCTGTAGCTCACGAAAGCTTCACGAAAGATATAAAAGCTGCAGCTTCTTGGTGTACCTCCATTATAGGGAGCTTCTACTAAAAGTAAAACAGGATATCCAGCAATGTACCAATTTTTCACTAATCATCCCATCTCTCAACCAAACATAGCCAACTTCAAAAGCAGCACAATAAGGTACCTTTTTTGACAATCACTACCTAGCTTGGCTTACCTCCGATAGTTTTGATCCAATTCCAACTGATTTCAATAAAAGCAGGATTGAGCCCCAAATATTCATATCTGGTCTCTTAAGTATTTAAATAAAATAAATAAATTTCTTGTTCAGTATATTGGTGTGGTGTTATTGAAATATTTATATAAATACAGTTAGAGAATAGATGTCTTTGTCTTTGCAAAATGTTAGTGTTGTGTGGTTATTTTCCAAACAATTACAGGAATCTTACTGCTCACTATTAAATGATGTGGTCTCTGTACACTGAGTGAGTACAACATGTTCACCCATGCTGATACATGGAAAACCAGCTTCAAAGATATTTATTTTATTTATTTCACATGAGTGGTATATTTTGTCATTTTTATTCTTTTTTTCAAAGGCTTAGGGCCATATTTCTAAAGGGATTTAGGTGCCTAACTCCAACTGATTTCACTATGCTTAGATTCATTTGAAAGCCCATTGCAAGAATGGATCTAGTTTTTAGCTGGTTTCAGAGTAACAGCCGTGTTAGTCTGTATTCGCAAAAAGAAAAGGAGTACTTGTGTTTTTAGCTGTTACATACTTACGTTGGTGCCTGAGTTCTCAGACTGAAGTTTCGTATATGCTGGTACACTTATTTCTGCATTGTTCAGTAAGTAATTTATGTGGTGAGTTTTACAAGTGTGAATGACAAACATTGTTTCCTGTTGTAAAAGCATTCTTTTTTTCCCCAATTTCTTTCTTAGTGTTGCCCCATTAAATGTAACTTTCTTTCTCCTACAATGAAGTCTTGAGCTAAAAGGCCGAGGGGTCTGTGTGGAAAGTTAGGGACATGAGATTTGCTGCTTCAGTTGTAATTCTTAATATTTTAATATTTTTATGGGTATAAAGTCATTTTGATGTTCAGGAATTTGCATGCATAACTCCCCACATATCATGATGAGAATATACCCCTAAATTTTTAGTGACAGATGGAGAGCTTAAATTGATCTGATTTGAATGATGATGTGATAATTTGAATAAAATGACAAGTATATTTAATGGATTATGCACAAAGGATAGGTTACATTTGGTAATATGGGAGAAAATAGTCATATGGTATCACTCTCAAATATATTTTTTTATACTATGAGAGTAGCACTTGTGAGGTGGCCGTCCAAGAAGTTTGGGATGTAGCAGCCCTTGTGTTAGTAACTTTACCGCAGATAGACAGCGGGGGGGGGCGGGGTTGGACAAGTCAAATTCTGACTGTAGAGTCATTCTCCCTCTCTCTGGACAAATTACTATTTAAGTATTTTATTTACAGTGGAACAGCTTCAGCAAGAGAGATGGAGACAGACCCACTCCAGAATAGCCTATAGCAGGGTGGTTAGGGCACTCACCTGGAAGGGGGGTAAAACAGGGATTTGAACCTGGGTCTCCCACCTTCTATCTAAGGATCCTAACCACTAGCCTGATGAACACTTCTTATTGCTGCGTTTTTGTTAATCTAGACTGAAAAGCAAAATTTCAGGGTGAATTTAGAAAATTTAGTCAAATTAATGAATATTTTCAAATAAATTGAAACTGCATTTTTCTGTGAATAAACAATGTGTCTGATCATTTTTGTCCAGGTCTACATAGGAGCCTGATTCCCTATTTCTTTAATGAGATTTAGGTTCCTAAGGGCTTAAATCAAATTGAAAATGTGGCTTTGGCTCCTAAGTCACTTGGATCCTTGAATCACTGAGTAGAGCATCTCCTAAATATCTTCAAAATCTGGGTGCTAGTGGGATTTTCATAAGCACTTAGGCACCTACATCCAGTTGAAATCTCTGAATGTTCAGGCTTCAATAGAGCCTTACAGTGCAGTGGGTCACCTCATATATATGGTAAAAGGAGAATTCTCTACATGTTTCATGACAGATCTAGAGGACGTGGTCAGAGATCCAACTAAGGTCCTGGAACAAAAATATTATTTTGCCCATAATCAGTATTAGGTATATGGTAGCTAAACCTCTGTAAAGTTTCTGTGACCATAGCTGCAAAGCTATGAATGTCTGAAAAATGAAACTTTAGGCCCCAAACCTGCAAATACTTGTTAACATTCTTAACTTTATTCATGTGAGTAGCTCCATTGAAGTCTACTGGACTACTCATTATGCGTAAAATTAAGCATGTGCATGTTTTTAAAATCAAGACCTAACTGAACATTTTGAGGTGCCATGGCTTTTATTCTTTTACTGTTTCTTGCAGGTTAACAAGGGAGCAGTTAAAAGGCTCTTTTAGAGGCTCTTTGGTGAGAGTGAAGGTATAGAATAAGTAATAAATACGAAGTGGAAATTTTATATACAAAAATCAAATTACAGATGCAGTTTAAGATGCACCATGTCTAGTTTGGATTACTTATAAGTACTGATATAGAAAAAGCAATCTCTTTGAATCCTGTAGCATTATGCATACTTAAGTTTCTCCTTTTTAATTTCTTAAAAAGCTTATGAGGAAATCCAGACTTTCATGTTAGTTAATCTGAAAGATCTTAGCACTGCACTTTAATGTTACATCAAAGAAATGTTGGCACTACAATTTGACTAGTTTAACATTTTAAAATGGGAATGGGATGTATTATATCATCCTTTATATTCTGTCAGGAAACAACAGATTTAAACTGATGATTGAAATGATTTACACTGTAAACTTAAAAAAATTCCATCAGAATTCAAATACGTAAGAAGAACATTGCTGGCTATTGAGGTATGCAAAATGAGGTATTGCACAATTCTAATGATTGCTAAGCATTCATGAATATAGTGGCTATCTGAATGGTTAGTCCACTGTGTTTTCACTTCCAGCGCAAATTAAAAAGGAGATGCAACAGGATAGTAAAATGGGATTGAAAGAGTTTTCAAAGTCTGAAATATGTTGTGTTAATGTCATTGGAGCCATGATAAGTGTGCAAATTGTCCCAAAGGACAGGGTCTTCAGGAAGAAGGACACCTTCTTCTAAAAGTGATTAACTTTTCTACTTCATGAAAGGAATTTTTCAGGAAAGCACAAATATACTTCCTGTGCTATTACGTAAGGCCACACACAGTGGTTTTAATTTCTGGGTTTGATGCACTTTCTAAGGAAGACTCAAACTCAGTTATGTGTTCATATCATTTTAAGTTGAAAAAATGCTTTTTTTTCCCTTCATTAAAATGACTTAATTTGTTATTCATACTTATCCCTCGGGGTCTAGCCATGAGTAGTGAAGGTAGGTAGAAAGCATTCACAGGCAGTAAAAGAGAGAATTGATCATATAATTCTAACATGTATTTACATCTTTCTTAAAAAAAGAAAGAAAATGTTACCTCTTTTTAATTATTAGATGCCATCCTTCCTTTTATCACTTTATTTCTCTAGCCCTTTTCCTTTACTTGCCAACTCCTTTTGTTTATTGCATATTAGATTTGTACTTCTCTGCCCATGTCTTAATGCTGTTGTCTTCTATCTCCAATCCTGAAATGTTTCTGTGTGTGTGTGTGCGTGCGTACACACACTACTTCATGTATTACAATCAATAACAAACTAATTTGTAAAAGTGCTTGGAAATAGAATAATCCACTTGCATTCAAACTCTTTCCCAAACACCCTACATTACTGGCAATATTCTTCTGCTTATTTTTGATTTGTGGATGTGATTTAGTTTTTTGTTTTGTGTGTGTGTGTGTGTGTGTGTGTGTGTGTGTGTGTACAGACTAAAAAGGAAATTGAACTCCAATACCAAGAGGGGCTACATCTCTGATAACCAGTACTATAGTAACAAAATGAAAATTTGAACATTATATAACACCTCTCATTCAAATTATTCCAAAGTGCTTTACTAATTCAAACTATAAATAATCGCTATAACATTAACCACTATGAATAAAGCCATCTTGGGGATGGAATGCAGAAAATGTTTAACAATTCACAGCAACACTACCGCAGTTTAAGGGAAAAAGTGAAATCCTTATTCAATAGTGACACTGCAAGGGAATATAATTGAAGGGCAGAATTTAATTACTCTGTTGGAATGTGGCTAGGGCACTGCTGTTAACATGTATACACTTACACAAAGTGCTGTGCAAATCTTCAAAGACAACAAATGATCAAGACCTTTATTCAACATCTTCTGCAGCAGCACAGCCCCTCTCTGGAGTACAACACTAAAGCCCGATTTACTAAAGATTCAAAAGTAATCACGAACAACTTCTCCAAGGTTGAAAAAAAAAAAAGCCTTCCCTCCAAATTGTGACCTCACTCCACTCTGCTTTGCCTCTGGGAACTGAAAGTGCCACAACATGTGATGGCCTGGCCGCGTGTAATGCCTTGTACCTCTATTACCATCTTCTACATCTGAGATGCTTCCTAGAGAAATATAAATTCTACATGGAGCTTGAATAGCAGCTTTACATTTAAATATGCAAACATAGGAAAGGAGAACTGAACCAGGCAGGAAAGAATAACAGCAGCAAAAGAAATTATATAAATTACTAAAACTTAAGTATATACAGAAAATGCCAAGCTAAAATTAGATTGAAACATAAAAGAATACCAAGGCTTTATCTAAAGGCAGGAAATCAATTTTCTTTATTCCCAATTTGTCTGTGAGAAATGGAGACAATAAAACAGTCAGACCCTGAGCTTGACCTGCTATTCTTTCCCTGGGAGCCTTTTATCTAAGCATGACACCCTTTGGTCTGTTCAACAGAAGACGTGAAACTTTGCTTTCTCTCCCGGCACAGGTTACGTTGAGACTACTTTAAATTATATTTCTTTCCTTCTAGGAAAGCTTCTAGAATATGGATGCTACTAGTTTCCTTGGCAACTGATATGCAGTCAGCATAACGGCACTATGGCATCTGCAATTAAACTTCAGAAGGCACGCCACCTTCATCCCCCAGTATCTTCTCCTGGCTGCCTTTGCTTCTGGAAAGGGTATGTATGTGTTGGGGAGAGGGAGCTTTTTGCTTTCCACCCACCCTGTAGGGAAAGAGGTGTCCCATGCAGTGCATGGAGCTTTAATAACTGTCATGACTGTGTGATTACTTCACCTTTTATAATACTGAACAACAATCAGAGTGGCAGAGCTCAGAACACTTGTCCATGAAAACCTGGTGTATCTGATTGTCTGGAAGCTAACCCTAAGAATGGAGTGGGACTGGATGTAGCTTGTAAACATGTAGTGCGTAGCTCTCATTCTGTTACATATTTTCTTCTTCCTTTATTTTTCCTGCTTGTTGTTGCTGACTTAAATTAAAAGGCATGATTGGCCAATTGGATTTGGAGAGATTTCTCAGTGAATCTCACCTCTGCCACTGCTGGAGATGCTGTTCTTTCATAGCTCCTTTCTCTCACGCTGTCATTGATCTGGGCACCTTCAGTGGACTCTTGTTTTTCCCACTCTCCATGAACAGACAATACATAGAATCATAGAAGATTAGTGTTGGAAGAGACCTCAGGAGGTCATCTAGTCCAATCCGCTGCTCAGAGCAGGACCAACACCAATTAAATCATCCCAGCCAAGGCTTTGTCAAGCCGGGCCTTAAAAACCTCTAAGGATGAAGATTTCACCACCTCCCTAGGTAACCCATTCCAGTGTTTCACCACCCTCCTAGTGAAATAGTGTTTCCTAATATCCAACCTAGACCTCCCCCACTGCAACTTGAGACCATTGCTCCTTGTTCTGCCATCTGCCACCACTGAGAACAGCTTAGCTCCATCCTCTTTGGAATCCCCCTTCAGGTAGTTGAAGGCTGCTATCAAATCCCCCCTCACTCTTCTCTTCTGCAGACTAAACAAGTCCAGTTCCAGCCTCTTCTCGTAAGTCATGTGTCCCAGCTCCCTGATCATTTCCGTTGTCCTCCGCTGGACTCTCTCCAATTTGCTACATCCTTTCTGTAGTGGGGGAACCAAAACTGGATGCAGTACTCCAGATGTGACCTCACCAGTGCCGAAAAAGGGGAAGAATCACGTCCCTCAATCTGCTGGCAATGCTCCTACTAATACAGCCCAATATGCCATTAGCCTTCTTGGCAACAAGGGCACACTGCTGACTCATATCCAGCTTCTCGTCCACTGTAATCCCCAGGTTCTTTTCTGCAAAACTGCTCCTTAGCCAGTCGGTCCCCAGCCTGTAGTGGTGCATGGGATTCTTCCATCCTAAGTGCAGGACTCTGCACTTGTCCTTGTTGAACCTCATCAGATTTCTTTTGGCTCAATCCTCCAATTTGTCTAGGTCACTCTGGACCCTATACCTACCCTTCAGCATAGCTACCTCTTCCCCCAGCTTAGTGTCATCTGTGAACTTGCTGAGGGTGCAATCAATCCCATCGTCCAGATCCTTAATAAAGATGTTGAATAAAACCGGCCCCTGGGGCACTCTGCTTGATACTGGCTGCCAACTAGACATCGAGCCGTTGATCACTAACCATTGAGCCCAACGATCGAGCCAGCTTTCTATCCACCTTATAGTCCATTCATTCAATCCACACTTTTTTAACTTGCTGGCAAGAATACTGTGGGAGACCATACCAAAAGCTTTGCTAAAGTCAAGATATATCACATCCACATGGTGAGGTATGTGCTCCTTAGCAGCTCCTCATTCTCTGGGTCCATAACAGCTCTTCTTCCTCCTCCCCCACATATTCGGGAGCAAATATTCATGGTATCCCCTTTCTTTCCCCACATGGTCATGGTAAAGAGAAGAGTTAGCAGACTGTGGCAGATGTGGGAAAGTTGGTTTGCTCAACACTCAGCTGCCTGGGCCTGCTGGCAGGCAGAAGGAAGTGAGCAATGATCCCTGCTCTCAGTTTAGATCTATAAAGGGCTTATTTAAAAAAAAAAACAAATCAGTTAGAGCCTGCCTTGGAGAATATAGACTGGTTCAAGTGGCAAACAAATAAAAAAAGTTCCCCATTTGCAACCATGCAGGGAGGAACTCTTTAACTACAGCAGCACATGAACAAAGTAAAAAAATACATACAGTTCTTATCATTCCAGAGTTAGGACCTGATCCTGCCCTCACCTTAGTTACAACTCCCACTGTCTTTAATTTTTTATGGTCAGGCCCTGCAGAGTGAACACAGAGCAATGCATACAGACAAATACACAAACCTCTCCTATGCTTATCACAACCAGTTCATGCTTAAAAAAAACAAACAAAACCAAAACGTTGTTCACTCACTCAAAATCAAACACAAAACTCCCACTCAAACAACAGCCTCTTCCCTTCTCAACTGCCATCCGACTGTCATTCAATTTCACACACTGCCATTATGTTCTATCCTTGGTTGCGACAATACCCAACACGCGGTCTGTTGCTAAGGGTTCTGGTATATAAGAGCCACCAGAATACAATATTTAACAAGAAAAATGGAAGGGTGTCTGCCACAAAATATTACAACCTCAGTTACCTTGCGGAGGTTGGAAACTACACACACACGCAGAGTCTTATTTGTAAGATGGAGGGAGGGAGATGGCTAATAGGTCAGAGCATCTACAAGAAGTGTTGCACTGCTGAAATTTGAAAAGCTCTGTGCAGATAAGTCAAAACTGCCCTTTCCTCATTGCCCTGATTTTATAACTATGAAATCTCACTGGGGCCTCTGGACCGTTTGTGATCTTGTAGGCATATGGGTTTGGGTTTTTTTAGCGTCTTCATTTTATTGTCTAGTAAGAACTAATAACTTCCCCTCATACCCTCCTTTTAAGATGTTATGTATCAATTTAATTAGCACATTATAGCATACATCAAAACAATTCAAATGCTTAATTAAAATGTTGAACATAAAGTGGTTTTGTCTTGCCTTGATGTACATGTGAAACTCCCATTCACATTAATAGAGTTTACATGTATTCAGTGAAAAGAAAGTGAAACCACAGTTTATTGAGGGGGTTGGGAATTAATTAAACAAAACTGATCTCTAATTACTAATAAAATATGTATTAATAAAAGTTACACACAATGAGCTGAAACAAGACCTGTAGTTTATAGGAGATATAATATGAACAAAAGTGATTTCTAAATAACTAAACATATTGGAATAAAGTTCGGCTCTCTCTAGTTTTTATTTATTTATAAATTTGATAGTGCACAGAGGCTTGAAGTGGGTGGAATACCCATTGTGCTTCACAAACATAATGAATGAGAATCACTAACCCAAAGAGCTTACTGTCTAAAAATAAGTCACAACTCCTTTACTTTATGGGGTTATGCCTTCTCTGCTAATTGCTGAGTTAAGTGTAAACATAGTGGAAACAACCAGACTTAGGCCTTTTCTACACTATGAGGGGAGATCCATCTAAGTTATGCAACTTCAGCTACGTGAATAACGTAGATCTACTTCCTGCGGAGTCCACGCTATGCTATGTTGATGGGAGACGCTCTCCCATCGACTCCCCTTGCACTTCTCGTTCAGCTGGAGTACAGGAGTTGACAGGAAAGGGATCTGTGGTAGATTTAGTGAGTCTTCACTAGACCCACTAAATTGACCACCGATGCATCGATCACCACAAGTCGATCCCCTGGTAAGTGTAGTCAAGTCCTTAGTAGCTCAGCAAAGACTAAATTTCTCCCTTATTTGTATACTACACTCTCCTTGTATGGGGTTGAGGAAACCTGATGGTCAATCAGTAGCTTCACTTGTCATGTTGCATTTGCACTTGTTCCTCTTGCAGATCTTTGAAACTTCCAACTTGTTCACTGGACACATTCTGATTCCATCTCCTCTGGCAGAAAATGGGGAAGTAGCTCTTCCACTAATGGATTAACCTTCACCCGCCCATGTCCTCCCTGCACCAAGCAGAATGTAGCTGGAAGTAATGGGGAACTGGGCCCTCCTGAAATTTAGTCTGGCAATGGCCCTCAGAGGGCTGTAATGTCAACAAAAAGTATAGCCTGTGTGACATGCTCCAGCCACGCTCCTTATGTCTGCCCTCCCCTGAGCAATAAAAGTGGGAGCAGTGTAGTCATTCCAGCAGCACTGCTCTACCTGGTGAACCCTGGTGAACCCTGTTACACCAGCTGCATTGCCTGGAGGCTGTTTCCAGTTCCCTGTGGATCCTGGAAACTGATGGAGCAGCATAAAAGGCTGGGGCAGAACAAAGAAAATATTCTTTTTTTTTTATTGTTTCCCAACCCTGCCCTTTAAGATAGTAATAAATAAATAAATTAATTAAATAAAGGGTTGGGGTGACTTTCTCACTGATATGGATAAGTCCCTCGATGACTGAGTTACATGTATATCTAACATTTCCTTTTGTATAATCTATCCCTACTGCTCAAAAGCCTTTCCTATTAAGCATGGACTAACCAAACTAGAGCTGAAATTCCAAAAAAATATGTGTGTGTGTGTGTGTGTGTGTGTGTGTGTATGTCTGTGGGTGTGTGAGAAAGTGTGTTCTCACTTCTGGGTATGTATACACTATAGAAAAAAAGTATATTCTTAACTCAAATTAGCTAACTTGGGTTAAAACAGAAGTCATGGCAGCTTGTTTTTTAACTCAGGTTAACAGCTCATGTTAAAATCCAATCTTTCCTATAAGCTTTGACTCAAGCTGCTTTAAACATCCAGGGTGATATCCTGGCTCTATTAAAATCAATGGCAAAACTATAATTGATTTCAGTAGAGCCAGGATTACATCCACAAACTGTTGGCTGCGTAGATGAACCTTGTGAGGTTTGGCCATATTTAATTCTTGTCTCATTTATACATAGGTGAATGGCTACCTTATTAACTTAATACCTACTTGGAAGTGTGTTTTGCACAGTGTGAACTGATAGCTATTTAAAGGGACATCTTCTGTGGAGTGAGTGCAGTACAGATTAAAATGATGAAACCTGTTTTATAGCCTGGTCTTAATTTAGCTCTAAAGAAGAAGCAGGATATGAAAAATTCTACTGGGTACAGTGTGACTAATGAATATATGTAGTTTTTCAGTTTGAAGTATACCTATTAAAATGAGAGCCCAATGCAACCTGAAGATGCTGTCATGAGTGAGCTAGCTGACCCCACTTACAAGAATTTCTAAGTACAAACCATTTTAAAAAGTAAAAATCTACAAAAATTCAAGTGGAGGATGGACAAAATATCCTCTCAAGAAAGATTAATCAGCAAATGCATTAATCAATAGAGGCACTACAGAGACCATTTACACTTTCAGACAAAAGCCCCACTTAAATAACAGTTATCAGCAAAAGAAGCTGAAATTTAAAAAAAAAAAAAAAGGACAAAAGAAACTACTTCTTGGTCGGGGAAGACAATGAGTTACCTAATCCTCTTAATCTTCTGGGATAGCTGCTGGAATAGAGTGCAGTTTTGTACCCTCTTCTCTGTGCAGCAATTGCAGAGTTAATTAGTCTCCAATGTTCGTAAGTGGGTGGCATTTACTTTTATAATAATAGGGCTGTCTTTTAAATGGAGGCAGCATGGATCATGATTGTGTACCTTACCTTTTGTGGCAGGAAAGTAAAGGCTCAGTAAATGGCTTTAAGCAGAAAGTTAACTAACTATCCCACCCACTGCTTACAATGCCCGCATCCTGAGTATGTTGCTTTACATGTTTTCATTATGGAATGGCAAACATCAAGTAGAAATGATTCTGTGCCTGGGTGGGGATGGTGACTCAACCTCAACTAGTCACTGAGGAGCAGGCTGTCAGATGTATTCTTTTTTAATCATACTTGGGTGCTGCTTCTCTGACTCACTACTTCTTATAAACGCATAAGTGCCACATTATTTAATTCCAGTGACTGCTGTATTTGCGAAGGTATTTAGCCCTTTAAAGTGTTAGGCTTTCATGTGGCCTTTGGCAGTAATGTATAACAAAGCTATCAGTATTACAGGAGGCGGCAAGTAAAACAGTGGTTGATAGTCAAAAGTCCTCTTGCCTGTGACTCCTTTGTATAAATCACAAGCAAATACGGAAGAAGAGTTGATTTATCGTTTTAGGATTGGTTCATTAGTTTGTTTTAAGTTTTAATAGGTAACTGTTTATATAAGGACAAATCCTGGTCCACTGTGGAACTTTTGAGTAAAAGGGGTTTGAGTAGGGAGAGTGTACACAGCTTGGGGTCTGATGCAGAAAATTTAAATGAGGGTTGTCACTCATTTTACTCCCAAAGTTATTGGTGTATTCCCTGGAAATTTGGTGTTCTCTCACTGTTTACATCGGAAATAAAGAACCAGGAAACTGAGGCTATAGAAAGGGTCATTTATACTAAAGGGATGGATCCCATGGCATTTTAAGTTTACTGTATGAACAGTTTTCCCCCTCTTTCTTTCTTTTTGGGTTTTTTCACATTTTGGTCCCACATTTGGTCCCACATCAGGCCAGGACTCTTTGTGCTAGGCACTGCATAGATATATATCAAATGATAGTCCCTGGCCCAATGAGCTTACAGTCTAAAAGACAAGCTGTAACAGGTAGACAAGGCATGCAAATAGGCTGTAATGGGGAGTGGGAGAGGGCGACACAAATTATAGGATGTACACAATTCTTAGCAAATCAGGAACAGTAATCACAATTCACCACCTGCCTGGGGAATGGGAAGGAATAGCCAATGTGACCTGTTTCTCCATCTCTCTCTAGATAAAGTTTTACGTCAAATGATCTGTGATGTACATGGATGGCTGTCCATGGTCCAGGAAGGGAGCAGAGTTTAGCATTTGGCTCTTAAGATCCATTTCCAGCCAGGTCACTAAGAGGAAGCTGCAGCTCTAGGAACAAGAGGGGGGCAGCAGAGAGAGAAAGTGACAGAGTGCATCTGCATCAAGGGGTTTTGGCCTGGCAGAGCTAATCCCCAGGACAGCCAGGAGGAGGCACCACACAGCAGGGAGGACTGTAGGGCACCCCATCACAGGGAGACTGACACATTTTTTTAAAAGTACAAAACTTTTGAGTGCTACGGCACAACAATTGTCAGAGGGACCCAAACTCCAGTGCAGAATGTGAAACTACATTTAACTGTGCTTTTGAAACCCACCATATTTCAAACAGAGGGTGTCCCATGTAAATAAATAAATAAAGCAGAACAAAACACTTTTGTTAACACTAAATAACTTTGCTGTGTTGCATGGGATATGATAGATGGAGTTGAAATGTGTCCTAAATAAATTCTGTGCTGTTTTGTAGAGACTTCTCATATTTTAGCCCCCAATCTTGCAAGCAACCTACTCCAAGCAACTGACTCCAGCATCTGTGCAGAAACCCTTTGCTTTAATGGGTCTCCTTGTGGCTGCAAGCATCCCCTCATGTAGTTAATGAATAGGGATTTGTGTAAAATTTTCTCTTTGAGCATGTTATTAATCCTCTTCCATCTAAACAGGAATAGTCTTTTCCCTCTTCCTTGCTCTCCTTCCCCTCCTCATCCCCTCCCCTCCGCAGTAGCATCATTTGAAAATGCTTTCTACCGTGTTCTAATTCATAATGTGCGTATATTTATGAACAATGTGCTGGAAGATCTGTTTGTTCCAAAGGTGCAAGCATTTTTTTTTTCATTTTTAAATTGAGTGTATTGCTGGAAATAGTAGAACAGATGGAAGAAATTTCATTATGGATTTGTAAATACTGTGATCAGAGACATAGCCAAAGCCTTGTCAGCCACTTCACTAGCAATGTTTCCTTGTCACTTGATGGTTCTTGCCAAGAATGGGTGAACTGATTTTAAAAAGAAAAGACTCACAAGAAGAACAAGGCCAAACGAAGGTTCTGTAAAATTGATTCTAAGTTATTTTTATTTTTCACCTATTGTCCATTACCTTCTGTCACAGCCCACTGTAGTGGTTTGGTAATGAATGGTGGCATGCCAAATATGGGCAAGATCCTTTGCTGGTGTATCTCAGCTTAGCCCCATTGACTTCAACAAAGCTATGCCAACTTATACCTTCTGAGGATCTGGCCCTATATTTTCCCTTCTCCACTGCTCTCTTCCTTTATTCCTTTTCCCAATTCTCAGCCAAGTGCCTATTCAGCTGTTTGGAAGCTGCTCTACTAGACTCCTGCTATACTGAACTGAGAGCCCTGTTTTCTGCAGTGGTCTAAAACAAATTAACTTGGTTAAATATGGCTTAGCTGGCCAGTATTGACAGTACTAAACCATATTTAAAGCTAGTTTGTAAACCATATGTTAGCCTAGGTCCCAACTCTAGGTTGAATAGAACTTGTTTTTAACAATACAGTCTCTGGGTCCAAAAGTTTGTTCAATTTCTTAAAATGTTAGAGGTCCAAATGTTCTGTTGTAAATGGGTTAGGTACACTTTATGCAATACTTCTCACTATCCCAATTGTACTTGAAGTCTATAGAATTCTCAGTTGACAAATGTATTTTTATTAACTGCAAAAAACTATGGTCAAAATCTTCAAATTTGGAGCCTAAATTCAGGCATCTAAATACCTATTCAGGAACCAGTCCAAAGTTTTTGTTTAGATTTTTCATAGGTGTTGAGCATCTGTTGAGCAGTTCCTGTTTAATTACACTGGAAGTTGTGGGATTCAGCAACTGTGAAAATCAGGCCACTTTTGTTACAATATTTAAATATAGATTTAGTGCCTCGCATTAGGCATCTAAATTTGAAACTTTTGCCCTGGGTTCATACAACATTTAGACTCCCAAAAGTCCAGAAATGCCAGAGTTAAAGTTGAATATGCAACCGTAAAAGGTGTGGTTCAACTCCTGAAAAATGACTGTACAACAATATCATTGTGAGGTTATATGTTTAATATCCTGTACTGATTTCCATATCTAATATATTCAATTTACAATTAAAAAGATATTTGTTTCTAACTTCCAGATCTGTGGACTCAGTTGAGGATCAGAGACTTGATCTGGATTATTTATTTTCCATACAATCTCTAGTAATAAACAATTTTGCAGGACAATTTATATCCCCAGTTCATCTGTGCAACCCCACTGACTTCAAATTATGTCCTCAGTTGCTCCTATCATTCCGTTGCTTTAAATCAGGATTCACAGGTGTAATTAGCTGAAACATAGCATAAACAATTCTATTGATGATACGAAAGAAGGAATAGAATACAGATCATGCTTTGCTGAGTTGGCTCTCCCAGGCTAGTAGTAGTAATGTGCAGCAACTACTTACTTTTGACACTAAGATAAGTAAATGTTACTCAAAATACATAAGAGGATCTCATCCAAAGCCTCCTGAAATCAGTGGAAAGATTCTCATTGATTTTATCAATGGGCTTTGGATAAGCAGATGGAGCAGATCTGTTATATACAAGGGTACTATTTTCTTTATTGTCACTTATCAGACTAGAGTCACAGTTCTTCATCACTTCAGTATACAATTTTCCAAATAGCATAGTATAATACTGTGCAATTTAATCTACCACCTTAGCATCTATAACAGTGTGCTAGTCTGGTTCCAGACAAAATTGTGGTATAACATTTATCCTAGGAATGCCATTGTCTAGTTCTTGGCATATTTTAGGTGATGAGATTCTTTGCCAGTAAAGTAAATCATACTATATTACTGTTTTAAGAACTCCTGCCTATTCTGTTTGTCTGTCTGCTGGACTGGTGCTCTTTCTACTGGAAGATAAACTGACATTTAATGGTGGTAACACAGGTGATTGACTGGAGGCTACTAAAATTAGATGCTCGAAGAACAAGTTTCAGTTGTGGCAGTCAAGCAATTTAAGAAGCACACCAATGGTCAGAGGCATTTAACAATGTACCAACTGCCAACTCTGATTTTTTCAAAGTGAATTGTGACTTCAGTGTACTTTAACTGAAGGTCTGCTTATGGAAGAAAACTTTTCCTCCTTTAAAACAAAAACAATTGAAGTTCATTTGAAGTTCTTATTCTAAAATTTGTTTGGTCTTGAGCTCCCAGAGTTTTGAAGGTACTGGATTGTTCAAATGCACACACAATTGGTATTTTTTTTTTTTTTTTTTTTTGCAGTTCAGCTCTGATCTGCACGTCGGAGCTTTATTGTATAAGCTGCAATCTCTTGATACATGACTGGGAATTCTGCATGCAGGAATGGTGCAACATTTGTAGGAATGAGCTGGGGTGAATTTCAGAGAGGACAATTGTTTATAGTTTACTTTAAATGATGCTTATAGAGTTTTCTCTTATATAAAAAAGCAAGGGTTCTGTAACAGTTCAGCACCATAGTGTATATTCATCATAAAAGAATAATGGATCTTTATTAGCTTTATTTTCTGAGAAATTAGTTTGGATTCTCAGTTTCTAAGATGCAATGCAGCATACTCAATGGTGATTCATGCTTTGTTTCACCACTGTAACCTATAGAACTCTGGCAAATGGGGAAGATCTTTTCTCCTTCAGATAAAAGGCACCTCTGTCATCACTTCATATTGTGTTCCTTTGGTGGGCGCAGCACCCATAGCCCACATGCACTGCCCTCCTGCTATTTCCCTGAAGGCCAGTCTGAGCCTGCTTATTTATGCCTGTAGAAGATACTGCATCTGCAGAGACTGTACCATTTCTAATTATGAAAAGTTTATTAAAACTTACTTTTATGAATTCCTGAAAAACAAATCCTACTTAAATTCTTGCCAGAATTTCAAAACTTGGGTTGAGCCTGCTCCTACTGGAGTCCATAGCAAAACTCAGGTTTATTTTAATTAGAACGAATTCTGGACCCATTCTGTTCTTTAAGGTACAAATAGTAAAAAGTGGCAAGAAACAATTTGATTTCAGGTATCTTAGGCTCTGATCCAAAACCCATTTAAATCAAAGGAAATCTTTCTATTAACTATAGTGGGCTTGGATCAGACTTTTAGTGAACTGGTTATCCAGAAGTACCAGTTTTTGCAAACGGTAATATCTGTCCTCTATCCATTTTCCCCATATTACCCTTCCCTGCCCACTTGTATTTCTGATTGAAATTCAGGTGATATAGATTATAAATAATTTCCAATTCTAGCAGGACTACTCAAATTATTTGTCTATAATATTCACTGAAGATTTATCCCTTTTTTGGCCACATGGTTTCATGAACAGATCCGGTCAAATTTTGTTCAAAAAGTGTGGTGTTTTATGAAAACTGTCTATTTCATCAAAACAGAACTTTTTTGCAGGAAAATATTCTTGAGTTTTCACTGAAACTGAAAACTTCGGAGTGATAAACATTTGTGGTTTTCAACAAAAATCCTCAAATTTTTAAGGAGACATTGACAAATTATTTTTCCCATTGAATTTCTTTCTCAGGAACAAAACCATTTCATGGCCAGTTTTATTTATGAACCAATCTTCATTTCTATGGAAGTATTTGATGTTATAGCTGTTTGGAAAACTTCTATCAAAACAAATTTCAATGATTTTTTTTTTTTTGTGAGTTCACACACACCCCCATTTTTTTAACTCACTAAAATGTCTGCTGAATACTTTGGCTGAAAATGTATCCAATGTGTTGTCTGGAAACTGTTCACTTTTACTAATCTTAATGCATGACTAGCCATTTATGTCCTTATAACAGGGCCTCCTCAGTCCTGTTTCAGTCTTGGTTTACAAACCACGCAGAGATCCTTGTGCTGGTTCATCATCCTGTGCAGTTTACTTATGATTGTGTCCCACCACCTTCACAACATACCTAGCATCTTTACAAGCAGGGGGAGAGCACTCACACTCCCTACTTTCCCCCTTTTCACTTCCTGTGCCTATTTGTGGGCTCTGACTAATGGCTTAATTAGCCTTTCTGTTTTGCCCCACCCACAAATTAGGCACAGGTCTGCCTCGTCAGCTCCAATATGCTATGTGTGATTGGAGCTGCTGTGAACAGAGTGCTGACTCAGGGTTTCAAACCTAGCACTCTGTGACCGTCCTATACCAGTGCCTTTGTTCCCTGCCTGGATAGAAAATTGCAAATGATGAATAGTAAACAATACACTTCTGGAATTGTCTTAACAAATATTAATTTATGCTATGTGTCATGAAACTTCTGGAATTCATTATCACTTTTACAAATACCAAGAAATTGTCCAAATTCTTGTGAATAATAAGTAATAGTACACTAAACTGTTCATTAAAACATTTGCAAATCACTTTTTAATATTTGACCCTAAATACTAGTGACAAATAACATAAGTAACTTTATATGCATTTTATGATTCATGATAAGAGAACCTGTAAAGTCTCAAGAGGCTTTATATCTTAACATAGTCAAGTTGCTACAGACTGGAATTAGAAGTTTAAAATCTCATGATGTAAGGTAGTACTGAGCATTTCATAGCTGAGTCTAGTTTGAGATGAGTTGCAAATAGTTTAAGATTAGTTTTATTATAGTATTTCCTTGTTTCTACTTCATTCCTAGTCAGAACCTGGAAATGCAGAGATGCACAAAAATGCTAAAGATAATCAAAAGGAAAAAAAAAACCTGCTTTTTTTGAAACTCAGAATATTGGATTTGATTTGAATTTTGGGTTTGGTTTTATTTTCATTTGTAATAAACGCAAACTAGTTTTGCATCCCTTATGTTGACAATTCTGTGGCTTTGTATGAACAATTGGAAAAAAATCAAATAACTTCCAATCTTTTTTAAACTCAAAACCTCAGAAATGTTCGGTGTCCAAAGTCATTCCTTTTCTTCTGCCTAGGGCGTCTGTACAACTCGTGCCTAAAATGAAAAAAAAAGGCTTTTATGAAATAAACAACAGCCCTCCTGGAGACATCAGTGACTTGGCATCACTCAAGTTACTTAATACTTGCTTCAGTGTCTTTCCATTCTTCACTGGACTATGGCTCATTTTAGCATTATCTCTTGGCTTTCTATATCCAGGCTTACCTAGTCTGTGGCACTAAAAAGACTAGTATAAATCAGCAGGCACGGAGCCCCTCATTCTGACTCATGAATTCTGATTGATGATAGGTCTCCTAAGTAGGCAGAAGTTATGAAGGACCTTCGTGGGTGATCAATGTGCTTTTTGCACCACAACTGTATAGAAGTAGTGAAAGAAGCAGCACAGATATTGCTAAAAGTGGAATGCTGGAATGTGAATATTATTTAGAAAATAGGCAGACTTGCTACTATCCCTGTTAGCATTAGTGAGAGAAAAGGAGAAGATAAAAAAGGCCCTGATCCTCAGGTCTGTCCAACTTGTGTTGTGCACAGGATCCAAGGGTAGAAGTGCAAAAGTGATTGCTCACCACCTTAGTGCTCCCATGGTCCCAGTGGCAGCTGGAGGCCATGTTTGCCCCAAGCACAAGATAAAGCAGTCCCAAGTCTGCTTTAGCTTATGTCGGCACTGTCATATCTTAGAAATAGAATTCCTTTGGCACACCTGTGGGGAGGGAGAAGAAGAGGAATTGGGATGTGGGGGGCCTAAATCCAACTTTTTGTTCCCTTTAGATTCTCCCATGGTGGGAGAATCCTCAATTACTCTATCATGGCAGCTTTAAGTTCCTTCTATGCTGATAGAGCTTCGCACAAGGGACACTTGCCTCAAACCTGTAAAATATCTGCAGATGCACTTAGTACATATTTGTCCATCTTTCAACTTTAGTTGCTCCTATGGATACTGTGACGGTGCCCCCCAAAAGGCTTTATGGAAATATGCTTATGAATATATATGACATAACTGGAATATGTTCTATGCTACATATGCCATGTAACATATCTATGTAAAGGTTATGTTCTACTGAATCTATTAATCCTATTTGTATGCATGTATCATTTTTGTATTCGAAGTTATGAATATTGGCCATGTACTGGCTTGATTTCTAAATAACCTTAGTAGAGCATTTGGTCAGTTCCTGAAGAAAGGAATTTGCAAAGTTAAGTGCCCAGTCAAAAAGCTCTTAAGGAACAATGCATCTTGGAATGCTCCGGTCCACATAAGAAGTCTTCCTGGAGACATTCAAGATACCATGTGGGCAATGGCTTCTGCCTGTAAAAACTGTGAGTCATGCATGGACATATGACTTGCCCAGGTGACTCTAGAACTCCATCTTGGAGCTGGACTTTGCATAGGAGAGAGGAGTGGGTCTCCACCCACAAGAGAAAGTCTATTTAAGCCCATGGGAGACCCCTCCATTTGGTTTTCAGATGGCTAAAGAGAGAGCCTCTCCACCCCCAAGGATACCTGAAAGAAACTGGAACACAGGACAGTAACTACACGGGGTGTGAGTCCTTGCTGGACCCAGACTAGAAGGAGGCTAGTCTGTAAAAGAGAGCTTACTAGGACTGATGAGGTTATCATCTGTATTTCTTCCCTTTCCTTTGTATTTAGTTTGATTAGACATAGACTTGCGGGTTTTATTTTATTTTGCTTGGTAATTCACTTTGTTCTATCTGTTACTACTTGGAACCACTTAAATCCTACTTTCTGTATTTAATAAAATCACTTTTTACTTATTAATTAACCCAGTGTATGTATTAATACTTGGGGGGGGGGGGCAGCTGTGCATATCTCTCTATCAGTGTTATAGAGGGTGAACAATTTATGAGTAAAACAGATTTATTCGGGGTTTGGACCCCATTGGGAGTTGGGGCATCTAAGTGTCAAAGACAGGAACACTTCTGTAAGATGCTTTCAGTTAAGCCTACAGCTATTAGGGGACATGGTTCAGACCTGGGTCTGGGTTAGCAGCAGGCTATCGGGTCTGGCTCAAACCTGGCAGGACACTGAAGTCCTAAGCTGCCAGGGCAGGAAAGCAGGAGCAGAAAGAGTCTTGGCACATCAGGTGGCAGTTCCCAGGGGGTTTCTGTGATCCAACCCATCACAGGTACTATAACTATAGCAGCAACCTTTTGGTTTTATGATTTTTAAACAGAAGGAAACCAAAGAGATGGAAGAAGCTAGAATGAGGTTCTCCTTCTGCTTGTTGAAAACTGGAAACCTGTGTTTGTAAACAATGTATTTGAATTCTGAACAGCTGTTTGATTTAGTTATGCATGCCCTTTGTTACTCCTTGTGCTTAAGTATTCATACAAGTGGGTTTTTGTTTGTACAAATATTTGGGGAATGACCTTTTTATATATATATATATATTGGATTCTCACATGTGAACAAGGTAATCATTTGATAGCAAGGATGTTTTTTTAAATCTATATTTCTTATTTCCCTCTTTAAAACATTTCAGTGATCCCATCAGGGAGTTAAATCAATACCATATGACTCAGGATACAAATCACACACCATGAACAGCAAATAATCAGCATGACAAGTTTGTGAACAACCTATGGTTTGAAGTTCATGTGAACTGCTTGCCAAATTATGAACAGCAAATAAGATTAATGAAAGCCAGTCTGTTCACAAATAGAAAAATGACATTATTTACAGGGTTGTTGTAGCTGTGTTGGTCCCAGGATATGAGAGAGACAAGGTGATGAGGTAATATCTGTTCCTGGCCCATCTTCTATGAAAAAGAGCATGTTTTCAAGCTCCACAGAACTCTTCTTCAGAAGTGGAGAAGTGCTCTGTTGAGCTTGTCTTTCACCAACAGAAGTTGCTTCTATAAAAGATATTACATCACCCAGTTTGTGGGTCTCACAAGACTTACAATTTAATCCACTCTACTTGTTTTCTTCCCTTCCCCTGCTTTTGCTATGAATTTCCTTTGTATTTTTCCTCCTGCCTTTTAATCCAATCTTTTTCCTTCATTCTATTCTCAGACTTCCAACTTGTGCGACAGATTCTCTTCCCAGCTGCAGATCCTGTACATCACTCTGAACATGTAATGACCACAGCTGTCCAGGGACGTATTACTCCGGTGCAGGGACAGCATTAGGCAGCTATAACTGGAAGTCTTGAGTAATAACTGGGAGTCAGGGGTGGACCAGTAGTTCATGGCACTCTCAAGACTCTGGACTGGGCTGCAGCACATAAGCAGCTTGACATGGACTGCCATTACTTATCGCAGTCAGGAATCATTTTGAGTCCCAGAGTAAGAGAGAATCCAGAAAGCATAAGGTGGTGTAAAATCACCTTTGTCCCCTTCTTCCCACCTGCATCTTCTGTGTTGTGCCTGTGGAAGGTGCAGTACAGATTCAGATCTAGATCCAGATCTCCAAAGGTATTTAGTTACCAACTCCCACTGGTGGGATTTTTTTAAAGCTCTGGGCACTACTATCTCCAGTTGCCTGCCTCCTTCTCCAGTATTCGAATTCCAGTAGACAAAGAAGTTCAAATGTGCTAACTTTCTTTCCAAGTGAACTGATAAATCGGAGACAGTAATTCCTGCCAAACTTACACACACAATTGCCTTGTATTTTTTTTTTAGTTTTTCCTTCACACTTGCACAACTTTGCATGCCACAGATAGACTCTTTTGAATAACAGCTCTGTGTCTGCGTGCAGTCCCAAAACATTGGCACAACAGTATGTGAACCACACTTTTTTGAAAAGGTTCAGTAAAGTAACTCACCACACAGATATCTGCCCTTCTATTCCCAACCCCCTACTACAAACAAACACACAAACAAACACAACCCCTGTCCTGAGCAGAGTCTCAATCCCACAAATGGAGAAGTACTGGAGACTCCATGTAGTCCGCTAGCCACTTTGCTATTGCTTTAATTTTATGTGGAAAGTGTTCAGATATATAGGTGACAGGTGGCAAAGTAAAACCCTAAAATACATAGATTAAAATTATATCAAACTGATGTCTGAATAAAGTGCAGTTAGTCTTATCAAAAACATTTTATATTTTTCCTTATATAGGACTAGTGTAGAAGAATCTTTCCATTTCAAATTTACAGATATGGAGGTTCAAAGCCTTAATAGACTAGCACTAATGCCTAAAAGATTTGGGGCCAGATTTTTGGTTAGTATAAAATGGTATAACTCCATTGAACTCAGAAGAGCAGTGCCAATTGTCACCTGTTTAGAATCAGGCCAGTGAAGTGGTTTACTTTAATCTATTGTTTTTGAGGTGACAAGTTGTCTTCTCAATGCATTTCATAAATGTTTTCCTTATATCACACTCCTGATATGAAAGTTTCAGTTTATATTTAGTAACTATTCAGTTTTTATGTGAAAAGTGTTATAATATCCATTTTAACACAGAGAAAAAGCATAAACAACTGCAATATTCTACTAAATATTACTGATATAAATTATTCTGTGTATTGATTGATTCAGTCATGTAATCTCCAAGACAAACCTCTTAACCAAAACCCAAAGGAGGCATTTCTGCTTCTTTTTTCCATCATCAAGAAAAGTATTACTCTGCAAGCTTAACCCATTAACAAATGTGTATGTTTAACCCATTATTTGAACACTAATATTGTAGGCATGAGAGAGAAGTGTGTTGCCTCTGACTTTAAACACAGATTTATTAAATAAGATATAGTGGTTTATTATTATTTTGCTGTGTTTTAGAGACCTAATTCTAACATCAAGATGCAACTGATGCTGATGGGATTAGGGTTTGAGGATTTGTTGCCATTTATTCTTCAGTGGAGGTTAAATAAGGCTTTTCCAGCTTACAGTGATAAAAGAGTTGATGCTGGTAAGGGAATATGTTAGACAATATAAAAAGCTATAGATTTACTGTTCAAGCAAAAGAATATGAAAGTTGTACTTCTAAGGATTTTGGACTAGATCCTTAACTGGTATGGACCACTAGAGCTCCATTGACTTCAATGAATTTATACCATGCAAGGAACTGACACTAACAGAAACTTTTTAGCACCATTCAGTTTAATCTTTTATTTTGCTTTTGAATCAATATTTATCTTCAAAAATAATGCCCCAAATGGAAGCACACACAAATGGAAAGATACTTCATCCCTTTGAAATTGTATATTCTATCAATAAAGCTCCCATAATTGTATTGCCTTTAATGGCCATCATTACACTGATCTTTTTGTTTTTGTTTTATGTGAATACTTGACAACTGATTGAATAATGGGGAGATTTGATTATGGATTATAAAACTGTTGTTTTAATCCCATTTTCAGATACAGGTACAGATTGTTTGCCTGTCTGGAACACAGTAGCTAGAGTTTTATTATGGGTTTGGTTAAATCAGGCCTTCAATTCAAGCTTCAAAAGTAGCTAAACAGAAGTATTGTTCAGTCTAAAAAAGTTTTTATCTAAGTCTGTTATATGAAAGCTATTCTATCATATTAGATGCTCTTTATTTTTTTAAAGATTTTTCCTCCTACTTTAATTATAAACACTGGCCTACTACCTGCAAAAATGTGGGTTTGATGCTATGTACCTCGGGGGAACACCCAGCACCCCCATGTTCATCCTTGTAAAATGATTGTGTGGTATCCAATGCAACCCCCCCTCCCCCGCTTCCTTTGGTCAGTCTGGAACTGCAATGAGGTAATGCTCACCTGACTCTGAAGGGGGGCGGGGGAGCAAAGCCAAGAGGGAAGACAGGATGGGATAAAAGGGAGAGACATTTGCCATGCTCTTTCTCTCTTCCACCTCCATCTTCAGACATCACCACCAAACGACTGAAGCACTGATCAAAGGGGAGAGCCTGGCTGAAGGGCAACCAGCCACCCTGTAGTGAGACGCATCTAAGTTTGTACGGGCATTGAAAGTGTTAAGATCAGCTTAGAATGCATTTTGCTTTTATTTCATTTGACCAAATCTCACTTGTTATGCTTTGACTTATATTCATTCACTTAAAATCTATCTTTATAGTTAATAAATTTATTTGTTTGTTCTACCTGAAGCTGTGTGTTTTGTTTGAAGTGTGTCAAAGGCTCTCCTTGGGATAAAAAGGGTGGTACATATCAATTTCGTTGTTAAATTGACGAACTCATATAAGCTTGCAGTGTCCAGGCAAGCATAACTGGGCACTGCAAGACGGAGGTTCCTAGGGTTGTGTATGGGACCAGAGATATTGGCTAGTGTCATTTGCATGCAAGTAGCTGGGAGCCACTTACATGCCAGAGGCTGTGCCTGAACAGCCCAGGAGTGGGGGTTCTCACAGCAGAGCAGGGCAAGGCTGGCTCCCAGAGTCAAGGATTGGAGTGACCTAGCAAATCACCGGTCCACACAACACCAGAGGGGAATGTCACAGTGGATACCTTGAACATATGGATTTTGAATATTCTGCTAATGATGCCAGCAGTATGCAGTAGATCTGTTGATAAAACACCTGATTGTGCTGTATAATCCGTCAGTTCCAGGAATACACCACTATCGCAACAGCTCCTGGTTCCTGCTCTGGAGACATGCATGATTTTGGCCAGTGGACTTCCTCAGGCAAAAACCTAAAGACCGTGTCCACTCATAACCACACTCATCTGTTTAAAAAGTTGTCAGAGGTCGGCTGGGCCTTTAAGAAGAATTGGGCACAGCATGGCCTGTGACAGATCAGTTACTTCCCCTTCCACTCCCATTGGTCCTGAGTGGCTAGGGATTAGATGGAGATTCTAATTATTAGACCCCATTTGGAGGGTAATGGGATACCTACCCAGGACTGAGAAAGCTCATCTGGGAAAGGGAACTGTGGAAGGATGGTTAGCTCCACTGGTCGGCCCTGGAGAAGGGTAATTCCCAGGCAGATGGCTGGGAAGAGGATAGAGGAAGGTTGCAGATCAGATGCCAGTTTATCAGCCCCTGTAACTGGTCCCAAAGGGAAAGAGTGAAAAGAGAGATGGAGGCTCCTGTGGCAGGACCTGGAGAGAGCCAGACTCCAGGTGGGTGGCCTGGAGGTAGCCTCCGAATAAGGATAAAGCCTGTTGAGAACCAACTTGGGGGGAAAGACTCCCAAAGGGGGAAAGCCCTGAGAGTCATTGCCTGTAAGAGCGCAGGAAATAACTGAGAGCTGAGCCCAGGAGAGGGAGAAGGCCCTTTTGTTTGTTGCACTTGGAAGTGTTTTCCAAGGACTTGTCTAAACAGTGGAGTAATGCACACTACAGAGGTGTATTTTCTAAAGCACACTAACTAATTGGTCAATGTGCACCAGCAGGGTCTATACGGAAGATTCTCTAGTGCACCTTAATGAAACACTCCAATAAAGCACAGTAGGGAACCATTAGTGCACACCAGCAGGTCCTACACAGACCAATTAATGTGCAACACGTAAGTTTGCTTTAGAAATCACGCTCCCCCCCCCCCCCAGAGTGCATTGCCACAGTGTGTAGACAAGAGCTAAGTTTGTTATCAGCACATTGCTGGGTAGTGAAATGGGCGACTATTGCCTAGGACAGTTCCCCTGGGATGAGGGGAACTGAGCAGCATGAATACTGCCAAGGTGGGCCACAAGGGAGTGCTGCAGAGGTCAACCCTCCCATAAAATTATGCAGCCTCTTGAAACTGAGGAGAAATCCTGGTTCCCTATGAGTTAATGAGTTTTTTTGCCATTGACCTCAATGGAGCCATGATTTTGCCCTATGGCCTTGGAAATCTATTCTGTCTTGTTGTTTCTACAAACTTGGAAAGAAAACATGTACCTACATTAGACAGAATATGAAAAACATCTTTGACTAGTTTATTGTAGTACAGTTTCCTGTAACTGCAAGATGGAGGTACAATGCCAATATCTTTGAATATTATTAAGTTCTGTCTATTTTTCTCACAATTGATGCTTGGTTGTGGAACTGCAGTACAGCAGGAAATATTTGCTAGACACAGGATACTTGTTGAATGTTTCTTGTTGAATATAAAAAGATTACCATTGGAATAAGAGAAGTGCATGACAAGTGACTGGGTGGTAGAAGGAAATGGCAGTTAGATGAGGAGTTTTTCACGTGTAGCTTTCTGCCTTGTTAGTAGTGCTTTTACTGCAACCTGGTAATTCTTTGGTGATCTATGTGAAATACAGTGAGTTAGTGGTCTCTGCAGGTCTTAGTTAACAGCTTGACATCAGACGTGTTCTTACTTCCAAAACAGTCATCGTTGTTGGCACCAACCTAGCACCCTTGAGATATATCTCATCAGACAAGCCAAGGAAAGGAGACAGTAAAAGGATACCACAAAGCAGCTTGCCTACTGTTACACAAGTTGTATCTTGTGGAATAATAGAGCACTTCATTCTCCAGGGCTGTTAGTCGTGTATCTTTCACAGATACACATATAAATCTACACCAATTTCTTTTTCTATACTTTGGAGTATGATATTTGATTTGGTTAACTATATCCAATTATTCAATATAATTTTGTAGAGGTTTAGTACTACTGATATCCCTTTATGGTATCTAGAGTCACTTATCTACTGTCACTGGATTTCTTGAAGTCTAGGTAACCTATCAAGTAACTTTATATCATTTGGAAACTCATCCAAAATAAATTTGATAAGACCCCTCACAACTGCAGTAATGCAATGTGTGTAGTGTTCTCCTTGACTGTGGAAGAATGAGATAAAGACTTATTATGGAAGATATATATATAGCTCTTCAGTTGTCTGCAGGAAATAAGAAATGAGACATTTGAAAGAAGCTCCATTTTCTAGAAATGAGCCTGAGTCACAAAATTCTCTTTTGAGTTACTCAGCGCTAAAGGTGGTTTCAATGCAGGTTTATACATGGTATTTTGTTTGACCCATTTGTAGAGAATGTGCTGTGGTAAAATAAATAATAATGGAGTTAGACTGGATCCAGATTGAATAGCAATCTTTGTCCCAGTAATGGGGTGTTCACCCCCCACTTGCCCTGAAAGGGTTAATGAAAACTAAAAATGGAGCTAATTAACCCAGTGGGCCAGAGCTAAGAAGAATCAGGTGGCTAAGTAATTCCTGGACTGAGTGAGGGAGCCCAGCTGAGGAGGAATGAGTTGGGCTGGCATTTATAAAGACAGGATATGGCAACTGCAGGGAGGGAGCTTGTAGTCACTCTCTGGGAGAAGAGAGGTGTGTTTGGGGCCTATAGAAACAAGTAGCCCCTGGTTGCTTCCTGGAAGGAGGGAGTACAGAGGCTGGCAAGCCCCAAAGAGGGTGGGGGAGTACTGGAGTAGAAAGCAGCCCAGGGAGTAAGCAGCAAGGTTGGGGATTGAGCAGATCTTGGCTGCATGTTGTAGGATGCCTGGGCTCGAACCCGGAGTAAAGGAGGGTCCGAGTTCCCCAACCCAGCATGGGGCAAATGGCACTGGTGGTGCAATGCATAAGAAGACTGCCTAAGCCTGTTTTGGCGAAGAGACAACCCCCCCACCACACACACACACACACACACACACATAGCCTTGGAAGGGGAAACCACAATAGTGACCTAGCCAGAGGCCTGAGTCACGAAGAGGCAGCAGCAGCCCATGGAGCGAGAAAGGGGCTGCGGACCCAGAGGGAGAGATGATGTGCAACCACAGGAAGGGGCACTGACCTCATGAGCTATTCCCCAGAGTGACCAGGAGGAGGCACCATCCTAGTGGTGAGTCGAATAACCCGTCACACTCCCCAGTACAAACTTTACAGTGTGTAGGTCCAAGCCTAAATTCTAGAAATCTCTCTAGTAATTTAGAAACATAAGATTTTTGTCTTATTAAGGTGAATATTCTCAAAACATTCAAGGCCAGATTTTCTCTTGCAATCTATTGATGGGTGACTAGTAAATGTATCTAGCTGGCTGAAAATTCCCTGGCAAGGGTAGCTCTCAGCTGGCACAAAGCTGGAATAGCTGGCTCCTATGCCACCCTTGCTTCTGGTCCCCAGTAGTGTGTTCTAACCTCTTGTAGGGCTGGAACTGTGCAGAATGAAGAATGAGGGGAGCAACGACTGCTCCATCACTCCACCCACCGACTGTGCAAATGGATCTCAACACAGGAGTAAATCTGAGCCTCCAGCATTTGTTCAATTAGGAGATATTCATTAAAGGAAAGTAGTAGAGGTCTATTTAGCTCCTTCTTTCTGTTTATATTAGTAGTCAATTCAATTGTACACACTGGTGAAAAAGGAGACTTTTGATATCATCTGGGCAAATTCTTTAAAAAAAAATTATATATAGAAAGTTGAGAATATGGCAACAGATACAGCAGTTCAAACAATATGAATCTGTCCCAGAATAGTTAATAATTTGGAGCTGTTATATTTTCTGCAGATGACAATGTTGTTGCTGCTGCAGTTGGCTGGTTATTTTTATTATTAAGAAAATCATCTGGTTCCATAAAAGTACATTCTTCTTTGGTGGTCAGTTAAAAGATTGATATTAAATATATTGGGAGAACTCTATATCAATATTTTGGCAGTCCCGGCAATTTAGTACTGTTACATACCCTTCTGAATTTATTGCCTTCAGAAATGGTCCGTGTGAGAATTACACACATAACAAAGCAGTCTGAATGCTGATTCACAGGAATTTGCAAAATAATTGGTGGATGTAATAAGACTAGAATTTAGTAAAAATAAACTGCTTTCATTTTTAAAGTACTTTCATGTAATATGAACCCTGTGTAGTAAATGGAAAAATGTAAGCCAAAATTTCAAAGAGAATTTTGTCAGGACATGTGAGACAAACTCAAAGCGGGGAGTTTATAAGAATTGCACTTGCAGAACTTTTAACCTCTACATGTTACAAGCTTTTGTTGAGTTTATAGATTCAAGTTAAAAGCTTTACGCTCATTCTGTTTAGCTCTACAGATGCAGAACTTATAATAAGCAGAGTTTATAAACTCAATCAAGTGTGGTTCTTAACAGTTTCTTAGGCAGAGTACAGTACACTCCTGTATGTAAACCTGTTCCTTTATATGTAGAAGGCAGTATGTTGAGAATTTTAATACGGAAATTTTGACTGTTGGCTTCCAGTTGATCTGAGATTATAAGGTAATTGATTTTGAATGTCTTTGAACTTTGCAACAAAAAACTCTGATCTTTGGAAACTGGTTTCACAAATAGACATTTATTTGAATGAGAACTTTCTCAGTAAAATTTATTTTCAATAAAGTGGCCTAGTTTGACAAGTTAAAATGGTGTTCATTTCTAAGGTAAACTCTATATTCCAGAAGTGAGAATACTTATTTGCTACTTTCTTACAAGGGTTAGAGAGGCTCTGAAGTTGTATTTACAAGGAATAAAGAATTTTTGATTTATTGCCTTTTACTAGCATGGAACAGGCAATCAGGCATGAACTGTATATTTTAAATTTCCTTAATGAATTTTACGTAGTCTTTAAGATCTCTACAAAGCATGAGTGCTGATGTCTCTGTGGTGACTTGATTCAAATAACTGGACTGAAAGAATGAGCTGCCTTGTTCAAAACATTTTGCTGAACTCACATGGAGTTCTGGCCACACGGTGTAGTGCACATACAATAGATGTTTACTCAACACAGAGGAAGTCTTTAGCTGAAATGATCCTAGTTCCAGCACTGCTGCTCCTCAGCCTTTGTTATTGGATTTATTGCTAATACTTACTATTTCTTTGGCAAAAAGATGTTTCTTAAACTCCGAAAAAATAAAGAGAATATTTATATTTTTATAAAGAGAATAAAATATAGGCCCCTAATTCCTCTGTAACAATTTTCTTTGATGTTTTGAATTTTGGTTTTATTTGTTTAATTTAATCAAGCAAAACAGAACTAAACATCAAGATAGTCCTCTACTATGTAAAGAGGGCAGAGTTGATAACCTTGCATGAGCCTTCCATAAGGATAAGGAAGATGGATGAATATATAACTTTCAAATAAAGCACTGTTGCCTGATTTTTTTCATTTATGTATATATCTTTTTAGAACTTATTGATTAGGTTTCCAAGGTATCAGTGTTTCAGATTTAAAGCAACTATTTCATCCATATGTTGATATGTTTTCTGATATTAAGGATAATTTTTATAATGAACTTAAGGAACATTGAAGTAACCTCATAGCAATGAATGTCTGTCTCTATACACCTGGAATTGGATGTTATAGTTGGTTGCTTAAACATTTTTGCTTCATTTATACTCTGACCAATGAAAATGGGTGTAACTGGGGGGTAAAGTTTGGGCCATTGTGAGAAATAAGATTACAGTCTGCTTGTAAAGGACAATACTCAACCAATGAGTTCTCCAGACATGAACTACAGAGTGAAGATGTAAATACTAACCATGAAACTTATAATTGAATGTTGATAATGTACAAAAAGTTGGGAGTACAGATGCTAAGAATTACAAGGGGAGAGTACACTGTAAATTAGCATGTGATGATTTAGAAAGTGCTAGGATGATTACATAAATCTACAGTTTGCTTTGTAGAGAGGCTGTCTTCCTATGCTTTCACAAAATCAATCTGTATCTTAACACATTTGATGGGTGGGCTCTAGACTAAGCTGTCTCAAGAATCTAAGTAATATTTATGATAGGCTTCATAGAATTTGATCTTTTTCTTTATAATGTTGATAAATATCAACGTTTGTTTTGAAGCATTTTTTTCCCATTTTTATCAACTTAAATTTTCAGCTTCAGGAAATGATATTCTGACCCCTTCATAATTTAGTATAGCGGATGCTGAAATTCAACAAGTTGAAGCTTTACAACCACTAAAACACAAATTGTCAATATGACATGTCAAAATATACAAAATAAATTTCCTGAAATCACTCTAAGTTTTCAAGCAGCATTTTTCTTTCTTTACAGATGGAAATATTTCTGTTGTTTAATGTGTGGTGAAAATGACAATTACCAAAATGTACTGATAAAAATACAATTTTTCCAAGCCTAATAATAGTACAGATCCATGAACAACAGACAGAAGTAGCCAGGAATGGTGTATTCTTTTTGAGGACTACTTTGATAGTCTTAGAACAAATAGCAAACTGTTGGAGGGAGTTTGAAGTTCAAATCCAAATTCAAATTGTACTTGAATTTTTTTTTTTTTTAGTTTACCTGAAAAGCGCTTTCTGGGATATTGAGGTATGCAAAATATATACTCTGTTCAGGTTAGTAATCTACCCTTGATTTGTGATATAGATAGATATAATGTATTAAAATTTAAGGTAGCAAAGTCAAACACTCAAAAGTTAGGAAAAGCCAGAATTAGGGTTGCCCATGCAACCATAATTCACCTTTCTTTTACATATGCATTATGATAGATGTCCTGAGTGACAGTTCTGTATGTAGCACCCATGTCATACCTTTACTCCACCCATTAGCCAGGGGCAAACACTGGTGGATTGAGAAGATACCGAGCATATGAATGGCCACCCATCTTCACAGGGGTGACAGGTTTCTCCACCGCTGATAACCAGGGAGACTGAATGGGCTATATTGTTCATGGTGGGATAGCTCACCTGACAGTTCCTAAAAGGATGTGTCATCTGAAAACAGATTACATAGGCACCATACCTTATCTCCATCCCTTACATCCTTGGTGTTATATGAATTCTTCTCATTTGTATGAATTGCTCACTCTATTTCATTGTGTTAAATTGTAATAACCTTGTTTTCAAATAAACGCTGAATCATAAAGCTGTAGTTGCACAATGTTTATATTAAAGAGACAAATCCCAGATGACAAGACAACCCCCCTGAATTATTTTTGTGGTGTCATAACAAAGATGTCCACAAATGGGGGTGGGAGGAGGAATCTAAGCTTCTTCAGAGACCATTGCAATGATTAAGACTGTACAGCTCCTCCATGTCTATGCATGATGTGTTCTTCTGCAGCGTGAAGAAACAATGCAGCAATGCAACCATTCAACAGCCTCTGCAAAACTAAGAGGTGGCTGAGGAGAGAGATGGTGTAGTAGAGTGACTTAATGACTGGAAGCAACACAGCTCTATGTTCTAATCCTGCCTCTGCACTGACTCCCTCTAGGCAGTTGTAATCACTTTACCTCCATTTCCCCCTCCCTGTAAAATGGAGATTCTTTCTCTCCAGTTGTCTCTTCATGCCTAGGACCTGGTGATTCTTAACTTTGCAAAATATCAAGGATCTCTGACAGTGACACCTGAAACTACTTTCATAGTATCAAGTTTGCTATTTGACCCTTCAGAGGAATTACTTACTGATCCAGGTCTCCAAGGAGTGCAAAGTGCAGCTCAGGAGTGCAGCCTTTCTCCTCCTGACAACAGGTTTGTGGAGATCCCTTATTCTCAAGATTTATGGTTAATCAGCAATCTCTAAAACCACAGTGCTTCAAATTGCAGACCCCAAAACAGCAGAGAGCGAAACTAAAGTACAAGCTAGGGCTGAACTCTCTTAGCCAATTCTTCCTCAATCATTGGACAAAAAGATAGCTGTCAAACCAGCACTCAAAACCAGTGGTAGGAGAAAGAGTATGGTGCTGAGTCTGTAAGTGACCTACCCATTTAAGATTTTTTGACCAGGTGCTCCACTGCAGAAATTATATGCTGCTTTCAGATTATGGTCTAAATTTTCAAAAGGACTAATAATTTAGGTGTCAATCTTTCTGTGCCCAATCTGAGATTCCTTTTAAAGGGCCAGAGGTTCATAAAGTGCTCAGGAGCAGTCTTCTGAAAACTGTGCCCCTGAATGGTGTGTCAAGTTGGACACCCATAATCACTAATCACTCTTGAAAATTGAAGCCTTTGTATTTTACCTGATTTAAACGATTATATTAATAAACAAAATAGCAGTAAAGAAACTGTACAATGTTGAGAAGACTCTTGTAAGAAAGACCTCAATGAAAGAAAGAATGTATCTGTTAGCAGTGTCATTTTTAACTAAAAACAGTTATATCCAAAGAGCAAGGCAAAATTTGCGGCTAAAATCTACTTATTTACTATGGACAAAATCCTATCCCCAGTACACAGCCTGAGTAACTGGGCCATACACTCAGAATTTCTGTGATGGCTGGCAAGAAGGGAGTCTTCCACCCACCACAATAATCCTTGTGCCCTTAATCCACTGGTGAAATGACTGGATCCCCATAATCATCCACTCCCCCATACCTACCAATTATTTATTATATGTATTACCTGTGCCCCATCTCCATGTATTGAGATTCCCCTCATGACCCCCAGATCACTCACAGCAAGGTCTTTTTAAAGTACAAATAAAAGAGTAACACCATAGCAGAGCTGGTATGTGGAATGGGTATTGTGCATGTTGATAGAGAACATTATAGCAGAATAATGTAAATGTATGTGGAGGCTTTCCAGAGGCAATGCAGAAGAATGGCTAAAATGACTTTTCCCCTTTCCCTTTTACTTATTTTGGTCAGGCTGTCTTCTTAATTTCTGGTACTTATCTTTACAGCTAAACACAATTAGGCAACTAATTTCAAGGAAATCTCTTTTTAACTAGAAGCAGCTTACTTTATGCTAGGGATATATGTGTTAATGTGTGCTCACAATTTCTGCAGATGTAGGAGGCCTGGATCTCAGCACTACCATAGTTCCACTGGATGGTGGTGGGGGAGAGATTTTTTTTGTGGGCTCCCTATATGCTAGTGGCTGATAGATGGAACAGGGCAAGCCTAGAGAGGAGTAGAGGAAATCAGTACAGTGACCACAACAAGTACACATTGCCCATTTTTCCTCCTTATTCCTGAGGCTACATAGTGAGAAGTCACAGAGCAGTGCTCCTTAGTTCTTCGTGGCCAGTGAGGGGAGCAATTCTTTCCTCTGGTACCTGGCAGAAGCTTCTTGCACCAGGACTCCAAGATGGCTACTCAGACTCTCTGCATGGTAGAGAGGGAGAAGATTTTTTTCCCCCTTAATGAACAGCAATTCACTAAACAAGAGGAGCACAAATTACAGAGTTAAACGGGTAATTTGTACCAGAGTTAAATGGGTAATGGTACCATTCTCCAGCTGTGATGTTTTTGTGTCAATTCCTCTTTTGTCAGAGCTCCAGTGGCTATTTGGCAATGGACTAAGAGAGCAAATCTCAAACTCAGAGTGCACTAAAATTTTTCCTGTATTGTGTTCTTTTCTTTGCTGGTTAAACTGCCCCCCTCTCCAACAAGCTGTTACATATATAGATGAAATTTAATAACTGATAGGAGATCAAGCTTTCATAATCTATAACAAGGAAAGAGATTAGGAACAAAGAAGAGATTAATTTGAGATTTGTTTATATCTCTGCTAAAATCTTTTCTGGGAAATGCTAAAGTTTTCTTCTAATCTCTGATTAAATATGGATACAATTTTCATTGGCCTCCTACCTCATGATTTGTGTTTACTTAAAGAACATGTGTTTTATATAAAAGTATTTCCATTATTCTTTACCCAAAAATGAACCTGTTATCTATCCAGAGTAAAGTTATTTTCTTTGATAACTTAACTGGTACTTCTAGCTGCTTATGCTGTTTTATATTTTGATTTTTAACCTCTTTGTAAATAAAGTGGAGAGAAATTTCCTTTGGAGCACAGATTTTTCTAAAAATGATTTGTGATGTTATGGACAAGTGTTACTATGGTTTACTGATAATTCTGGGCAGTTTTCATGTAGGTGTTTTTTAGTGGAATCTTTTTTAATGATTGTAAAGGTGCCTAATGCTAGGGATATACACTTTCAATAAGCTGAAAACAGTGAGACTGGTCAAGATAATGTTTATTTATATCCTGCATTCATTTTGCTATTCTCTACTTTATAGGTTATGTCATAGGAAATTGACTGACACCTTACTTTTTTAATTATAGTAATATTTTTGTTTATTGAAAGAAACAGTGGTAGCCTTGTGCACATTTTCTATACCTTTACTTTAGAGGGCAGAGTACATATTTCAGGTGTGGTTCAAAATAATCAGTGGATATGTAACCAGTTCTGGATTACATTTCATTCTATTGTAAAACTATATGCACAATCCTGGGCAATCAATTCTTAACTGTCAAAACATGTCCCAGTCAGGAAAGTGAGATAGTATGGTTTTGTAGAAATAGTTAAAATGAAGTTTTATTAACAAAAGTTTAAACTTTAAAAAGTAAACTTTTTAAAAATGTGTATTTAATGCAATGTTAGATAAGCTCTACATGGCTATTTGCAATGGGAGTAGGTCAGAAGTAACTTTATGCAAACCCGAGACCACACTTAACTGTTTACTGCCGTGCCTGCTTCGGGGGGGCGGAAAGTAGTAAAGGAAAAAAGAGAGGTAAGAGCAGTGTAATAGATGTTAAATGGAGTGTGACTTTCATGTGGTTGTGGCCTCTAGTCTTCTGGTGTTTGAGTGCAATGCATTTTTCTAGATGACAAATGTTAAAGTTGTTTATTGCCCAAGGTGTTTTAAGTGCCAAAAGGCATGAGCGTGAAAGATGGCTATGAAAATATCAGAGAGAATGTAAAATTATTAAAGGGATGTCAGTCCATGTGTATGTGAACAGGGGCAAAGAATAAGATTTTTAATGTGTTTTTTTTTTACTTCCCCAAGCAACAGATTTTTACTTCTATGTCCCTTCTCATTTATTTTTAATTAAAAATGTTTTAAAGCTTAAAAACTAAACCTATATTATGAATGACACTTCACTAATGCCATTTCTGCAATAGCAAGTGAATCACTCTCACAGTTTCAATGATGTCGTTGAACTGATTCTACAGTTCTTGCTCAAAAGTACTGTATTGATTTATTGTATTGATTAAATGATTACCACAGCATTTTCTAGGTAATAACAGTTTGTTTCTGTGCATTAACTTTTAATGATTTGGAAAACACTTGATCTTTAGTCTAGTATTTCCTAGTATATTCAATACCCTAAATTGCTGAAATGGTAAATGTAAGCTTTCATGGACATAATGGATACCAAACTTTTTTAAATAACCGATTAAAATATCCTTGTTTTTTCAGATGTGTTGTGCTATATTAAAAATATAATGTGCTACAGTAGTCTTACACACTAACAAATGCTCAAACCAGGGATGTATGTGAAATAATTAAAGGCTATGCTTATAGTACTAGAATATTTTTTAACCTGGAGGGACCCCCATATGTTTTTGTCATTCCTGTACAGGTGAACTGCAAAGCTAACATGAATACTGAGTTAATTTTGTGTGCTGGTTGTGCCAACAGACCAAACTAAATTCATACAACACAAGAATAAATCTTAACAAGTCTTTCAAATATTATTTCCCCACTTCCATATGAAATGTTCCCAGCACTTCCTGATTCACTGGAGATAAGTCCAAAAAAGATTGATTTTTGGACTTTCCTGTTACTATGGGTAGACTCATTACTGTGATACCCTAAAACACATCATTCTCTAAACAACATACATGAGCCAGGATGATTTCACATAGTACGTACTGTGCACTCTGAAGATCAATGAAGAAGTCTTATCAATACTCAGCCTAATAAGAGTGGCAGCATCCTCCTAGAGAGAAACTCTGAAAGCTTTTAACAGTGGATCTTTCTTTCTAAAAGTTATTTTCTGATCCAGTCACATTACTGGGATAAATGCAGGAATCACTGAGTGTAATCTGATACCCTGTGTTATGCAGGAGGTCAGCCTTTATGATAATGATACACTTCTTGGCCTTAAAATCTGGGAAGATCACCTAATTTTAATACAAACATTAATGGGGGAGAGGGTCATGGAAGCAATAGACAAAATGAACCCAAAATATTTTACATTACAGTAAATTGGCATAGACCATTAAATGCACAAAAGGTTGCTTTAATAGTTATGGACACAATTATTCAGCAAAGTTCTGTCTACCCTCAATTCCTATTCTGACACCCAAAATAGCTTGTCAATGCTAAAATCTGCTTCTACAAAACTGTAGTGCCAACCTCTATTCCATGGTTGTACACAAGAGAAAATGAAGTAACCTTGAGCTGGTTGAGCCTGGACTATTTAATAGGACTGTGCTCTAGCAACTTCTCTGAGAAGGCATCACTGTTTCCATAGCCCAAAATATGTGAAACCTCCTACCTACAATAAGGAAAGTCTCTCTTTTAATATGGGTGGTAATTTACTATGATACTGTCATATTCTGGGATGCAGTCCAGATCAGTGAGAGGTTGTCAATACTTTGTTGTTGTGGCTCCCAACCTGAGCCACTCACAAATATCCTAAAAGCATGAAGCTCACAACATGAGCATCTGTCTATATAGCTACAGCCCTGGCCCAGCAGCCTGTCAGCAACAGTCCAGCCACACTCTGGCTTCCTCCAGACTTGGTTACTACTTGCAGGGTGGCCCCAATACCCCCAGCTCAATCTTGAATCTTCCCCAAAACATGTGTTCTGTACTGTCCAGCCTTCTCCTGGGAAACTGAAATATTAGAGGTGCATTGCCCCTGTAAGGGATCAATATTCAAATCCTGCTACTTTAAATGAAGTTACCAAGCAATTCAGTTGAAACACAACACTGGATTAGCTTAAAAAAATTAGACAAGTTTATTTAACTATGGAGATTTTAAGTGAGTGCAAGTATAAGGTATTAAAGTCAAAATGGCTAAAAGAGAAACAGAGAGCTTAGGCTGTTTTTGCCCCTCACTGATCTAGTCCAGTCACCCTTCAAAATGCATTTTTGCATTTTACTCCTAGATAAAGATAGACTCATAGACTTTAAGGCCGAAGGGACCATCATGGTCATGGAGTCTGACCTCCTGCACATTGCCAGCCACAGAACCTTACCCACCCACTCCTTTAATAGACCCATAACCTCTGGCTGAGTTACTGAAGTCCTCAAATAATAATTTAAAGACTTTAAGTTACAGATAATCAAGTATTACATTAATTTAAACCTGCAAGTGACCTGTGCCCCGTGCTGCAGAAGAAGGCAAAAATCTCCAGGTTCTCTGACTATCTGACTTGGGGGAAAACTCCTTTCCAACCCCAAATATGGTAATCTGTTAAACCCTGAGTATATGGCCAAGACCCAACAGCCAAACACCCAGGAAAGAGCTTACTGTAGTAACTCAGAGCCCTCCCCATCTAGTGTCCCATCTCTGGCCATTGGAGATATTTGCTACTAACCATCACAAATGGGCCACATGCCATTGTAGGCAATCTCATCATACCATCCCCTCCATAAAATTATAAAGCTCAGTCTTTGAAACCAATTAGTATTTTCGTCCCCACTACTTGCCTTGGGAGGCTATTCCAGAACTTAATTCCACTGATGGTTGGAAACCTTCATCTAATTTCAAGCCTAAACTTGTTGATGTCCAGTTTATATCCATTTGTTCATGCGTCCACATTGGCCCTTAACTCCTCACCCTCACCGGTATTTATCCCTCTGATGTATTTATAGAGAGCAATCACATCTCTCCTCCGCCTTCTTTTGGTTAGGCTAAACAAGCCAAGCTCTTTGAATTTCCTTTCACAAGGTACATTTTCCATTCCTCGGATCATCTTAGTAGCCCTTGTCTGCACCTGTTCCAGTTTGAATTCATCTCTCTTAATATGGGAGACCAGAATTGCACAGAGTATTCCAGATAAGGTCTCACCAGTGCCTTACCTAATAGTACTACCACTTCCTTTTCTCTACTGGAAACACCTTGCTTGATAAATCTTCAAACTGCATTAGCCTTTTTCAGGGCCACATCACATTGGCAGCTCATAGTCATCCTTTCATCAACCAATATACCCAGGTGTTCCTCCTCCTCTGTTGCTTCCAAGTGATACATTCCCAGCTCATAGCAAAAATTCTTGTTAATTCCTAAATGTATGACCTTGCACTTTTCACTATTAAATTTCACTCCTATTCTACTAAAGTTTTCAAGGTCATCCAGATCTTCTTGTATAATATTCTGGTCTTCCTCCATATTGGCAATACCTCCCAATTTTGCATCTGCAATTTTTATTAGCACACTCTCACTTTTTGTGCCAAGGTCAGTAATAAAAATGTTTAAGATGGGTCCTAAGGCCAATCCCTGAGGAATTCCACTAGTAACCTCACTCCAGCTTGACAGTTCACCTTTCAGTATGACTCGTTGTAGTCTCCTCTTTAACCAGTTCCTTATTCACCTTCCAGGTTCAAGTTCATTCCAGCTATGAGGATGGGGTCTCCTGGTGAAAGAGGTTTCATGGTGTTTGCTAAAATGCAGATTGCTCTGTTCCTGGCTCCCTCTGTTGTCAAGTGGCTGCCAATCAACTTTGACACCTGGCTTGAGGCACCAGCTTGTCCTTTGTCTTTTAGGAACTGGTTTATCCACTCCCCAGTTACAGTTTTCTGGTAAACACATTGTAGTCATAACTTCAGTTTATGTTCATAACTCTTGATATGCATTTCGTACATACATTACACAAGAATATTGATGATCGGTGTGGTATTAGTTTTTAAATGATTCCTCACATGGCATATTTTGCATAAAGACTATTGCAATAGTGTGCAGAGTGTGAATACAGGTGTGCTCTCAGTCACAAACACACAAATAGCAAGCTGCTATTAAACTATACATTTTGCAGTTCCTGAATTATAAAGTATCAATATCTTATCTGGCATCCTGAGGTTCTCCTACCTGAGACTATTATGGTGACTGTATTCAATATGTTAAGAAATCTACATTAGCATGCTTTAGGAATATTAACATAGCATAACAAGTTTAACTAATAAACTTGAAAACAACTAATAAATTTACATGTTTTTATTGTCAATTAAGATTTGCATACATACTGTGACATTCATTAAAAATTTAGCAGATGGATACAATCAGTGATAATCATGCATGCCACTTATTACCAAGAATATGATGCATTGTTAATTCATGGGAACCGAAAGCCTAATTACTTCTATCAGTGTAATTGATGGGCTTTGTATGTGCTGTTTTGTCATACAAATTAATATGAAACAAAATTTTCCTCTAATTTATTGGCACTTCAAGAAAAAAGAATACCAGTCAAATCTGCAGAAACTCTGGAAATTCATGCTTTGGGATTTTCAGAAGTCATTTTTATAATCTTTCATAAGCTTGTTCCCAATACTAGTCTTTAAGTACAGTGCAATTAGTTAGTTAGCTAATTAACGAATATGTTCATTGGCAGCACTCTAAAATTAATTTTTCACCAGTAAAGCTGTTTCAGTAGTCTGGTATAGCTAGAGCACAGGGACCACTGATGGGTAAAACTAAACTGGGTATTGCTACAAAACATAATTTCATTTCTGGTGATTTAAAATGCACCCAAAAATTTGGTCAGATTTTTAGGGATTTGGCCTAGACCCATAAGACGGGTACTCAGTGAATCACAAAGTATCCCTTTGCTTTTCCAGAACTGTTATGCCGTTTTTGTGTTGATTCTGTCATCTAGGAGCTGCTCAGGGACCAAGCTTTCCACTCAGTTGCAGAAATACTGGATGAACTGAATAATGCACGTTTAATCAGGATCATCTTTGTCGTTGTAGTGTGTATGTTTGCCTCAGGAAAAGTAAGGTGAGCTCTTGATGACAGGTGGACTTTCTGGAGAAGTACAACTCTTGAATGCTGTTGTGTTCACATGTACGACCATACCTGGCTGGCACCATTGCCTGCACACTTCTTTAGTCTATGAAATTTCAATTGCTTTGACTATAGTTCCCAGTGCCTCCCATAGCAACTGTGTCACTACAACCTTACACTTTACTTTGTAAATATTAGGGTTGGGTGAACATGCTTGGGCCAAATAGATGACCCTGTGGATCACTTTAGGTTCACTAGAAGACATGCTCCTGAGCATCTGCAGGTCACCTGAGCAATGTAGATGGCATAACCAAAGAAAGCAAAGCAAAGAGCCTGTGCTGTCCTGTAGCCTGCACAGCAATCCGTGGTAACTGATGACTGCAGTGACAGTGACAGTGACTTTCTCATTCCTGAGTGTGTAATGGGATTGGGAAGGAAGATCTGGTTAGAACAGTACTACAGGAAACTGATTGTTTCTGTGTTTACTTTGATTCCTTCTCCTGCTCCCAGGACTACAGAAGGGCAAGAGCTAAAACTGCTAGTCATCTCAAGCTCCATGAGAGCAGGACAGAGTTTAGAATGGGGGTGGGGCAGAGCATCTAAGAGAAACTGAGCTCTAAACTTTACTGAAAAGCAAAGAGAATGTTGCAAATGCAGTTTTTAAAATTAGACTACCAGAATATTTCACTGAAAGAGAAGAGGAAACAGATTAGTAATAGAGAAACTGACATGGACCCAATCTTATTTAATTTATCAAACACAATCACTAGCTTCTATGTCTAGATAACCCAAGAAACTTTTGGCATGTCTGAAAATGTTTTGTAATTAAATTTGTAGTTTTAAAAAATGTTGAAGATTAGAAGAAAGCAGAGACATTTTCGCCCTTCTTTATAATAATTATGTACACACACATATATAAACACTCTGACATTGCCCTATATAGCTTGTGGGCACATATTTAATTTGGTTCAATTAACAGAGACTGTTCCAGAATATAAAGTGAGACTATTTTATCAGCAAAAAAAACCAGCAAAAGTTAGTGTGAAAGCCTGGAAACAAAAACAAAAAACCCAAACCCCAAAACTTAAATCAAGACTGATTTCTAAAAAGAAAAGTTTCAGACTTAGGCCCTCCTGTCCTGGGATGGGCTTCCCATGGGCAGACTCCCATATCTGTGCAAAGCTCTTTGGAGGATTAGGGTGTAGGTATTACAATATTTTAGATTTTGAAGAGAGGATGTATTCACATGCAGGGTGTGGGGAGGAGAAGTAGCAAACTGGTACACATTGAAATAGGAAGTTACATTTCAGAAAAGCAGTTATGAGAAGTTGCTAAAAACACAAACAGAAAGGTTTAGTACTTTAGGTATCTAGGTCTTTATTGTCCAAAGAAATTCTGTTGTCTACAGAATTTATAGGTTACAGAATTCAAAGTAAACAAACCATAAGTAAACTTTTTCTAGATAAGGTGGAGTTTTTTGGATGGCAAAAAAACCCATCCCACGCCAAAAAATGACAACATCCATCATCAACAGCTAGGAAAATACTGAAACAATAAAGGACTAAGAAAACTGCAGGCCATCGTATCTGAATTCTGTTCTTGATTCCTACCACATTTATGAAAATAATCTGTGGATGAGATGATGTTGGTAAAAGTACAAGAAAATATCTGATTTTAGAGAGGAAGGATGAGTTTGTGATGAAGGCCCTGGACTGGAATTTAGGAGTCTGCGTTCAATCCCTGATTTTGCTACAGATTTCCTGTATGACACTGGATCTTTGTGCCTCATTTCCTACTATAAAAAATAGAGATTTTAAAAAACCAACTCTCCTCCCCTCCACCCTTTTTTTTTTTCTTCCACCATTTGCTCTCTTGTCCGTTTGAGCTGTAAATTCTTCAGGGGAGGAATCTTTTTTTACTGTGTGTATATACAGTGACTACAGCAATAGGCCTCAATCTTGTTTGGGGTAACTAGGGGCTATTCTAATACCAATAAATAACCATAACAAACACTTCTGGAAATGTCAAAACCAAAAGTTATATGCAGTGTAGTTGTAGCTGTGTCGGTCCCAGAATATTAGACAGATAAGGTAGGTGAGATAAATCTTTTATTGGACCAACTTCTGTTGGTGAGAGAGACAAGATTTCGAGCCACACAGGGTATGTCTACACAGCAAAGAAAAATCCGCAGCTGGCCTATGCTGGTCGATTCTGGCTCATGGACTGCAGAGCTGTTTCATTGCTGGGTAGACTTCCAGGCTCGCAGGGTCCTAGAGCCCACAACTCTACACAGCAATGAAATAGCCACACAACAAGAGCCTCATGAGCCCTAGTGGGCTGGCATGGGCCAGCTGTGGGTTTTTCTTGTCTGTTTAGACATACCCTCAGGGCTCTTGAGGTCTGGGAAAGGTATTCCAAGCATCACAGCTAAATGCGTATGCTAAACAATCTATTCCACTTTGCTCAGTGTGTGGCTCAAAAGCTTCTCTCCCTCTCACCAATAGAAGTTGGTCTAATAAAAGATATTACCTCCTCCTACCTTGTCTTTCTAAAACCAAAAATTAGCATTTATGGATTTCACTTCACGTACAAGGATTAGTCTGACATCTCAGTTAGAAACCACACTATCTATCTAAGTAGTCTGTCACAGAAACGATGCCTCTTGGTTCTCTGCTGTCATCAGGAGATAATCTGAACTCTGACTTCTGAGCCCTCTCTTCACTTCAGTGACCCATTATAATTATATTGATTATTCAGGAGAGTTTGTACTGCACTTTCATCTCACAGTCCCATTCTTGTTGGCCTTTGAATTACATTGGAGGAGCAGAACTCCGGAGCATGAAGCCTCCTTACATTTTGTTCCAGTCACGTCTACTCCTCTTTAGTCACTCCTACAATTTTTGGAACTGTGAGCAGTCTAATGAATACTAAATACTTTGGATGCATTTTACAAGTCCAATTGTAAATACTCTGCCTGTCCTTCACATTGCTACTACCCACTCTTTGAATGTGAGTTTCTGTTCTCTACTTGTCACGGTAAGTGCAGCACCAGTAAAGGCTAAAAAAGGCATCATTTGAAGCCATTAGCTTTGCATAGGTGTACCTGGGCATGGTCTGACCTGCAGCATTTATATGTGATGATTATGCATAAGAAAGATATTTTTAGTGAGCTGGTAAATGTTGGACTGTATCAAAGCCATTCGGTTTTCATTCTTAAGTGTAAATGTTATAGAATAAGTCAAATAGTCATTAATGTGAACTATGAGAAAAGGGCATGGCTGCATTCAAATCTTAATCAAAACAAGGAATCAAATATAGCACTGAAGAAGAGGGATGTGTACCAGCTAAACAGACAGAAAAATTGTTTTTTCACTTTGAAGGTTTTGGTAGAAAGTGTGGGAAATGTGTTAGAAGCCATGCATTCACTCCAATGATTACCAGAAAATATATGACTTTAACATATGCTAATATCAGAGCTAATGCGTGATAAGGGAGTTGCTATCTGACCTAATTAGAATATTGTACAGTTTCCAGACAATCAGCAGTATGAACTGCAAGTGGAATGAAAAAATTGTGTGTGATTGGAAAGGGCATAGTACAAGGCTGTGCATTCTTATCATGGTGCATCACAGCCTAGACTGATCATAGGACAATGCAGAAATGTGGTGTGTACCAGGCATAGATCTAGCCTTCTAGTCTCTGACAGAGAGTGAAGACTGGCAGTAGATGGTTAGAACAGTGTTGCTGGACCAGTGCACTGTGGTGTTGACATCCTTATTCTCAAGCTGAGAGCTACTCAGAACATAACCTCAGACTACTGACCAGCCACCAGCAGAGCAAGCTAATATAGTGGAGTAGAGACTGAAGAGTTCTTTGGGAAAGATTGGAAAATATGAAAGAATTAGGAAAATTGTTGAGAGTGATGATTTATGATTTAGAGGGTGCCACAACTATACCTGGCTCATTACTGGATAACTTAAAAAAAAAAGTCCCTGCCCTGCATAATTTATAAGATAATTCCGACAAATATCATACATAGAAGGACCATGTCATCCTCTTTGTTTTATAAACCTCAGAACAGACTGTTGTCGTTGAACAAATGATGAGATGATGCAGAGGCATACTCAAGACATGGATATGGGAAGGTTTCATAGATGAAGCGGGTTTTCAGAAGTGATTTGAAGGAGGTGAGGAAGCATTTCTAACATGGGTAGTGGGAAGATGATCAAAGATTACAGGGCAGCAAGACAGGAAGGCATGCAACTAAGAGTGAGAAAAAATACAAGATATCAGGAAAGATGATGTGGAGGGGTATTAGGACAGTGGATGTAGGATAAAATGGAATGAGTTGAGATAGTCAGTCAGTAAATGGAATAAAAGTGGGTGATTCCCCCTTCCTTTTGTTTTTGTTTTTTAATTGAAATATCATATTAAGGAAAGCTTTCTGACCAGATTTAGAAATGAAATCAGTGGTGCACATAGGGTGTGGAGCTGTACTGTAATGTATGAACACTGTATGATGGCCTGGTTATTGGGGATTTTTGTATGACTGTATTGATTTAACTCAACAGCAGTCTGTCTGGGAAAACCGGTAGGAAGGAAAAGAATAAGCCACCCCTCAGCAAATACTTGAGAGATGTTAAGGAATAATGTCTGAGCCATTGGCAGTGAGGACTCCGGCACAAATTCATGCTGAGCCTGCAGGACTGGGTTTGACCAGAAGGGTCAAAGGCTGAGAACACACATGAACAAAAGAGAGAGGGCCCTTTTTTAACTCTGTAGTTTTTCAAGAGAAAGGTGGTAGGTGTTTGGAGGAACCACACTGAGAGACAGGGACTCCTCTGAGGGAGTCTGAAGAAGTCAGGGGTGGTAAGACTTTGGGTAAGATAAACATATTTGTGAACTATTTATTTTAGAGAGTGGATTATAAAATAATGTTCTTATGCTAAAATAAACAAATTTAGAATAATAACTGCATACATCAGAGGTATAATTATTTTTGGATGGTCCCCAAGAAGAATCTGGAGTGTCACACTATCCCCACCTCACTACTTCTCTCCCTCCTTCCCCATGTTATCTTCTAATAGTCACTCCTTTCCTCAGGATCCATTCCCTGTCCTGCAACCTCCCATCCATGCATGACTGCACTTACACCATGGCTAGATGCCTGCACAGAGGTACCCACACACCTTAGTGCAGGCACCTACCTGCACTGGTTTCCACCACCAGTAGTCACTCTACCCATGACCAGACACACTCATGCACCAAGACTCATGCACAATAGCCACTAACGCCTGCCCAGACCAGCATAGTCTGTCACTCAAAAGGTTATAGCCCTTGATATTTCTCTATAGGGATTACCCCTGGGACTCCTATCTTCTTCCAAGGATAAGGGAAATGGACAAATGGCTCTCTCCCCATGAGGATCTCTTAAGGGGTGGGCACAAAAATGTTCCTGCCCCCAGACACAAATGCTGAAGGCCAGGCAAGGGATGGGTCACACAGTTCTTTGTTCCTCTCCTGGACAAGGAAGAGTCTGACAGGAGTATGTCAGCTGACAAAATGAAAGGAAACTGGTCTGTGCTCTTGTTTCTGTCTGTCCTGTCCTCAGACAGATTACAGATAAAAGTTCTTGCTTAGCACAGCACTTTGGGACTTAGCAAGGAAACCACCAATTGTACCTTAGACAATCGTGTGCTAAGTGTGGGCAGATCACCCACAGGAAGGGGCAGTGAACACAAAGAGAACTGCTGTGTCTCAGACAGCTGAGGCAGGTTTCCTGAGAAGGACAGGGTGGCAGATTTGTATAATTTTTGGTGGTGCCCAGAACAGGTCCAAGTCACACCCCCTCCCCCACTTCCGCACCTGCCTAATGCGCTGGGAGGGAGTTTGGGTGCGAGAGACCATATGTATAGTACAAAAAATCTAAAGTAATGGGAACTAAAAGGAAAAAATGGACCACTGTAAGGTTACCATAAAGATGACCTCTAGCAATAAAGGAGAAGACAAGTACAATTATTCCATTATATAAAAAATGCGGGCAACTATTTGAGTGTTTATTTTGGCAGAATCTCAGCATATGCTTTAGTTTTCTAGTGAAAGGTAATTTTTTTGCCAAGGTCTTATATTCCTTTTTGGATTCCTTGTCTATATTACAGAGAGTGTTGCTCTTTCCAAATTTTCCCTGAGTAGCTGTGACTTGCAAAGTGACCCAATCCTCTGATTCCCTGCCCTTACATAACTTTTCTACCTCAAAATACATTGGGGGGCAGAGAGGAATGTGAGCCCCAATAATAAGAGGAAAGCAGTTTTACCATTGGAAAAATGCGTAAGAAAAGCACACAGCAAACCAGACTCAACACTGCAAATCACGCAGTGGTGTAAGTTCAACAATGGCAAAATATGTATCAAAGGAGTGGAGTACATAAGTATGATAAGTATCCAAAGTCCTGATAATTGTCCATAAGATTGAAAGGCAAATACAGACCTGGAACAACTCTATTGAATTCAATAAAATTGCATCTGCTTTCGCCATCGGGCAGATTTTGGTGGTACCATATAAAAATAGCATTTTCTCAGCAGTTGCAGGCATTATTATAGAATATTCTAGTACATTAAAAAAATCAAAGTAGGTTATTCAATTGGTTAGTTTCATCAAAATCCACATCATAAACCCATCAAAAAATGGCATGCATAGCAGACTTCTTAGTGAAGGCCCATAGCTAATTTAATTTAAGACTGCATTTCAGTGCATATGCACAAAGGGACATGACGTTGCACAGGCAATCTTAATCACTGGATTTCTTACTCTTTAGTGCTTCTCTTCAATTTGCAATAATGGTCTTTTAGCATGTTTACATGCATCTTATATATCCTGTATCATATGTTATGTTCCAGATTCTGACCTCACTTACACTGATTTAAAACCTGAGTAATTCTGCTAACATCACTAGAGCTATTCCAGTGGTATCAGTGTAACTGAGATAAGAATATGGCCCTTGGAGTATATTGCAGCAAGGCAGAGTGCACAGGTAGACAACATTTACCCACAACATGGAGTTTTTCTTAACAAAGCTTAGAAATGTTTCAGATGTTACTTTAACATATTCCATCTCTTTGTTACTGATGATCTCTACAGAAAAAGAGGAAAGCTTATTGTCTTTGTGCTGCGTACTTCCCCCCTCTAATCTCTGATTAAATGTTTGTGCTTATAAGAGCGACTGAGCTAGGCATGATACAATCGATGCCCTTTTTCAGAAAATTCTCCAGTTGTGGCAGTTTTATGGCATAGATAAAGAAAAATGACACTATAAAATAACTTTTAATGTCTGAGGATGATTCTAATTATTATGTAGTAAAGCCAAGATATTAAAAATAGGTGCCTAAAGTTAGGACCTTAAATGGGCTGATTTTCAAAAGTGCTGTAACCAACAACTCACATTAAAATTAATGGGACTGCTCATGTTACTTATGTTGAGCACATACATACGTTTTTGTAGAACTGGAGCTTAAGAAAACATATGATCATATTACCTATGCGTTGAACCCAAATTCTCTAAAGTTGAAAAATTTAGTACATTCCCTCACTGGAACTCAGACTATTATCCCTAAAGAGCTGAATGAGTTTAGAAGTTATAATAATCATAAACATTAATGATATAGTGTAATTTAAAATATTTTTGCCTACATGTACTAAATGTGATGGGGGGGATATACTTTTCATCCTTCTCATCATGTGTGTTACTGTATGTTATAATAACATTATGCTGATTCCATCTTGAATGGAATGGATATTCCTTTCTTGTAGTCTCCGTTTAGTTGGGGAATGAGTCAATGATAGAACAGTTTTAATTCCTATTGCATTCAGATGCCCATATCTGCTTAGACTACTGATGCTTTTCGATGAGAACATTTAAAGAAGGGTTTTGTTGTTGATGTTGTTCTGGTTTTTGCTGCTTTTGCCTTCTGCATGAAAACGACTGAACTTTTCTTCTTAGTAATATTCTTTCTGAATGCTATTTCCCTTAGGGATAGGAAAACATGTTTGAATAAATTTTAAGCCAGCTCAGACTTTGCTGGTTTGAAATTTACCCATGATAAATGGAAGAAGAGTGAAGGACCTGAGTTCTGAAACAGAAAGAAAGAGGCTATATGGCCCACAGAGAAAAGAAAGAAACAAAAGGAGAGAAATGGACACTGTGGGCTGGATTCCTTTTCTATGTTAGAGACAAAGAACAACAGGTTTTAGTCAAATCAAATAGTTTTTTTCTGAAAATATTCTATCTGTATACTACTGTACTTCACAAAAATCCTCTAGTAATATCAGAATTAACTCTAGTCCTTTGGGCTAAAATAGTTCCCTATGGAAAAAAGAACTAATGTCAAAGAGCACTCTGAGTGGTCTGATACACTGCTGAGTGGCAGTTCAGAGGAGGGATGCTGAGTTTGAACATTGTTTGGTGGGAGTTGGGCAATGGATTATTTTAATGGAGGGTGGGATCATTTTGTTTAAACAGTGTCCAAACTCACCAAAATCCCCTCTCCTGGCTGGATGTGCATCCCATCAGCCAAGTTCTTAGTTCTTTCTATGTGGGGAACTTGTCTGCCTCAAAAGATTGTAGTTAATTCTGATTCACTGCCTGCATTCAGCCAAGAAAGGGAGAGAGAGACTCTTCCTCCCCCTCGTCCCCACTGCTTACTCCGATGCTCAGCCCTGTTACTTGCTCAATCTTCCCAATATGAGCAAGTGGGGAGAGAATTTGGGAGACTTGGCTCAGCTCACCAGAAAGAGTAGCTCACTATGTGTAGTCACAGATTAAGCTGCTGCATTGAAAAGGAATCAAAGTAATTTATTCTTCCCCCTTGACGGAGGCAGGAACAGGGGAGAAATTGTGATCTGTTAACAATTCATTCTCTGGTCAGTTCCACAGGGGGTGCATCTGTGCATGCCCCCTTACTTAAGGCAGGCTGTAAAGTTATAATCTAGCCCAGAATAAATAAATAAGGGCCATTTTACAGGGTATTTAATTTTATTTCCCACCTGATCTTTAGTGAGGAATATTTCTTTCAATTCCAGGTATGATGTCTAACCTTAATGCTTTATCTGTGCTCTGTGAATCATTTCCGACAAGTACAACATGGTGTCACTTTCACACAATTTTATATATATATATAGTCTTGCTACACCACACACTGAATAAACACGATCTTTCACAGGATAATCTGTTCTCCTACCACTGTTATTTTATTAGCCATGGCTAATAAAATATGTGGATTATTTGGATATACATTCCTACAGCTTTTTTTTAATCCTGCTTTTTATGATTGGAGGTCAGACACTGACACACGTCATAGATGCAGTACTACTTACATAAACATTTGTACAACGCTCCGATTCTGCTACAGAACTCTGTTTAAGATATTTAGTCACATTTGCTTTGAGACATTGCTGGTGATGTGTAAAATTCTTTCCCTTTTGGGCCTGTGGGATGAGGGATAAATTTAGGACTACATGCTAATCATCATCCCCAGAAGAACCCCCACGGGTGTCAATTGGAAGTTAGAACAAATATCAACAGTGGAATGTCACCTTTATATAGTGACTAATTTTGGCATTATTATTTTACTTGTTCGTTATGTTATTGCCACATTCAGTATCAATCAGAGATAAAATAGACTCACTTTTAAAACAACTGCTACTGCAATCCTTCATTTGTCTTCCTTCCTTAACTTCCTTTCCTTGGCTCTGTCACTATTCTTTCTATGTATTTTTACTTGATCCCTCTACATTTCCTTCCTGAAGCAACTCCCAGTTCCCATCCTCTCTTGCAGGGCCCATAAATCTAGACCTACTGATCCAGCAACCACAACATGAGCCCAACATGCTAAAGTTACAGAGCTAATGACATCAGAGGCCTCTGACTAGACATCAGCCCGGAAAGGTACAGATGCTGAGCTAATGACCTCATACAGGCCTATACCTTGACAAAAGGCCAGAAGCTAGAGTTGTTCACCGAGGCCTATACTTTGGACTCAGTTCAGCAAACTCAAGGTATGTCACAGAACCCTGTACTCAGAAATCATTCCAGCTAGCTAATGTTGTAGAGTCAATAGCTCTCACAGAAGCCTTTGCCTTGACATAGGCCCCACATACTACAGTTAATGAATACCTCACAGAGGTATCCAATATTATCCCATTAAGCTATAGCGACTGAACCATCAGCTCTCTCAGAGGCCAGAGCCTTGGCATAGACCTGTTGTTAGAGAACGATTTGACCAAATCCACAGCCATCTTGTGCACTTAACCCCCCTACCCCACTCCTGGTAAACTGGAAGCGAGGACACCACAGAGTCAGGAGAAATATCTGGCCTTGTCTAGACAGACTAAAACAGCTGCAAGCTTCAGTTTTACTAACTGGGATAGATAAAGTGAAAGGACTGCTTCATGAGAATGGGAGTAGGGGGAAGAGACTGTAGAAAATTGACCTTGATTCTGGTTGTTTCTGTTCATAAGTTTCTTTGCTGAAGCTGCTTTGCAGATAAGGAGAATAATAAATTGTTGTTGGCTGTTGCTAGGGAAATTGTTAGCCTATTAGGAGCTATTGCGAGTTATGCGCTTTGTCCGGAGAAAATCTATAAAGAGTTTAGTTAGAAAGTGTGTTGTGGAGCAGTGTGAGGGAACTTTTCCTTGGGTAAGGAGTTGACGCCTAAACTCCCCAGCAGCTGGGTGGAAGGAGGGTCCCCAGAAGCCTGGCGGCTGATCACTCAAAGCCATTACAGACTTTGAGTAGCTGTACATGTTTAGGGGCTCTGAACAGACTGCTATAGCATATAGTAGTTTTGGGTAAAAGCACTCTGGTTTATATCAATCTTTTATCAGACAGAGGAGCTGTGTCCCTATTGATTTATACCTTACAGCGCCTGGAGAGAAACAACTTTGGGTTCTGAAAACCCTGGGTAACAGAACCATCAGAAGCAGAAAAGAGTCCCGTGGCACCTTATAGACTAACAGACGTGTTGGAGCATAAGCTTTCGTGAGTGAATACGCACTTCGTCGGATGCATGTAGTGGCAATTTCCAGACATGCATCGGACAAAGTGGGTATTCACACACGAAAGCTTATGCTCCAACACGTCTGTTAGTCTATAAGGTGCCACAGGACTCTTTGCCGCCTTTACAGATCCGTATTAACATGGCTACCCCTCTGATACTTAGAACCATCAAATTAACTCTTCAGCCAATGACTCTTTACTTTGGCACCAGCCCAGGACACTGATAATGATAAGGTAGTTATCAAGGTGCAGGCCTCTGTGGGTATCAGACCAGCAAGCTAGAGATATGGCTTTGTAATCTTTTTCTTGACATACCCTAAGTTATTGTCTACATAGCAAAGAAAAACCTGCGGCAGGCCAGTGCCAGCAAACTCGGGCTTGCGGGGTTTGGGCTGTGAGTCTGTTTAATTGCTGTGTAGACTTCTGGGCTTGGGTTGGAGCCTGGGCTCTAGGACCCTGCAAAGTGGGAGGGTCCAAAAGCCTGTGTTCCAGCCCAAGACCAGAAGTCTACGCAGCAGTGAAACAGCACCGCAGCCGAAGAGCCTGAGTCAACTTGCACAGGCCATCTGTGAGTGTCTAGTTGCTGTGTAGGCCTACCCTTAGTAAGCTAGCGGTGCTGAACCAGTGAGCTCGCAGAGGCCTGAGCCTTGTTATCAACCTAGCAAGCTCAAGGTCCTGAACAGGATCTAAATAAGGGAAAAGTGGGAGCATAGCTCCCTGTCATCTGTTACAGAGCAGAAAGATAGTTTCTTTCCTCTCCTTCTCCTGGACTTGGAGTTCCCCTTAGAAGTCTTCCTCCTCCTTCCTCTGCTGATAAATAAGGACTAGTTAGGGGGGAGAATCTGAAGCAGGAGCAAAAGGAAGGGCTGGTGTCTGACTGGGAGTTTGAGGGTCTCCATCCTTCCCACCAGTGAAGTGGAGCAGCATGAGAACCTGCTGGGAGAAGAGGAATTATCTATTATTTTCATTGCTGCCCCAGGAGTTCTGAACAGCAGTGTTAAAACTGACCAAATCAGACCGATCATGTTTGACTTTTTGACTTTGCTGCAGCTTGAAGAAATTCTGGCCAACACTAGAGAAACTGGAATTGTCTGTCTGCAGGCCCGGGAAGACAGCACTTCATTGGTTTGCATTCACTTTACATTGGGTGGGTTATCTTTGTAACCATAAAGGGTAAAAATAGAATAAAATATTGCCTCTGTGAAGTCAATGGGAATTTTGCCTCTGACTTTACTGAGGCCAGGATTTCATCTGGAAGTTTTTTCTCTAAATGAAGAGATGCTGAAGAAATGGGTGACTCTCAACTGGAAAAGCTCCCTACTGGTGTGAATGGACTTTTCAAGACCTGTGCTAAATTATGGTAATTGAGATTTCAGAGTTTCAAGTCTCTGAACATTTTCAGTAACTAGATACAAGACCCTGGAAATCTTGATCTTTTATCTATTTCTCTTACTTTTGCATAGTTTCTGCCTTACAGGGCCAGTTCCTCATAGGGTTGCTAGGTGTCTGGTTTTCAACTGGAACACCCAGTTGAAAAGGGCCCTCCGCAGCCCAGTACAAATGAGTGAGTGAGGGTGGGGGAGAGCGAGAGATGGGGGGGAGGGATGGAGTGAGCGGGGGGAGGGTCTTGGAGAAGGGGCGGGGCAAGGGTGTTCAGTTTTGTGCGATTAAGCCTTGATACTGCTCTTTTATGTTGCTCCAGGAGTGCAAGGAGGTGGTAAACCCGGTATTGTCTTAATTCCCCTGCATCCAGGAATCCCTAAGTGACACAGAGCCGTTACAGCCAGCACTTTGCCAACCCCCTAGCAACCCCCAACCACTCTTGCTCCTCTCTCCTTGAATCCCACACTGAGAGCAGGTTGGCCAAACTGAGCATCAGGGCCTACAAGTCTGCTTGAAGAGGCTGGCATCTAACTAATTTTATACAACGTAATAGAGATGTGTAAGCTTTTGTCTTTTATGCCTTGGAAAGAGTCTGCCTAGTGGGAGAAAATAACAAGAACATTTCAACTTGCCCAAAAAAGTTATCCAAATCAAGATGATCCATTACTGGGCTGGTTCTGCCAAGCAAAATGACCCATTCCAAAACCTAAAGACCATTACAATTAGCACAATGGACACATTTCAAAAGTGCCAAAGATATGGGACAAATGTCTCTTGTCTGAACTTTGTCTTGAACCTCCTGAGGCTATACAGTTGTACTGGGGATACTGTGAAAACAACCTTTCTCCCAATAAGTTAGAACATCTGCTTCTGGTGTGAGCTAGAATGTAGAGAAGCATGGAAATAAAAATACTGGGTAGAAAAAAATGATTGCAACTTTTTCAACCGCAATAAAGGTTCAATTCAAATTTGTTTGAATGTTGGGGAAATGTTCAGGTCAGTTTTTAAATTAGTTTGGCCTAGTTTATTAGTTTCTTTCAGATGCTGATTATTGGGCAGGGTTTTTATAGAGTTTGAATTAAAATGACATGATTATGATGATACAAACTCATTCAGAAAGAGAAGCAAACAAAAGTAATTCCATGGGATGCAAATGAGAGGAATTTTCATAAATTGCCTACGGTTTTTATATAACAGCACGGAAAAAATAAATAAGTCAGATATGATAAATAATAATTTAAGAATAATTATTAATTATGAATTATACTTCAGGAATCATACAAACATGTTTCTTCTTTACTTGAATAGTTTGAGTATAGATCTAATCTTTCTCCCACGTCTGTCAAGGGGAGTCTTGCCACTGATTTTAATAGAAAAATAATTGAGCCTGGTATTTTAGGCAAATTAAAGGCTCTTGTAATTAAAGTTTGTTTGTGGCATTAGATGCTGTCTTGTGTGTTTTAGTACAGAGGAGTAAGACCACTTGAAGAGGAGGGAATCTATGCATATCTAACTTACATAGGTTTTGTTCAAGATATTTTTCCCTATTAGTGGTCTATATGGTGCCTTTTTTGTAGATGGTCCTATCAAGGTAAACTCTTCCCCAGGAAGCACCCTCTCTCCCACACATTCTCAAGGGGACTTCTAGGAGCTGATGGGAAATCATGTCTTTTTCAAAAAATCCTTGTCTCTGGTTGAAGCTGTCATACGCTGTCAACCATCTGACACAGATTGATTTAAAGTTTTTTCAGGATTGGCTGAAGAGAGTATCCAAGACCTTAGATTCCCCTGGAGATGATACAGGAGCCCAACGTTCTCTAGTGGACATCGACCACTATACACATTAGAGCAAACTAGCACTGCCCATCAATGATGCCCTCCTAGCACCAGTTTCTCACACTTGGCAGACTCCTGCCAGCATGACAACTGTGTGTCAGAGGGCAGATTAAACAATTCTGTGTTCTAACCCTGGGCTCTGAATACCTTTTTTTCTAATCCCACCCTTAAATCCCTGATGGATGATATAGACAACAAAGGGAACAAGCAGCATCGGTCAAGGTCTACACATCATGACAAAGAGCTCAAGCATCTAGATCTTATCAACCATAAGAGCTATGTGCTGGCCACATTTCAATTCAAGTCTTAAGTGCAGTGTTGCAGACTAACTGAAGACGGATGATATGTATTTTTCATGGTCATTTCAAAATACGGTACATTCACACATATATTCTCATTTATGCGTGTGTATGAAAGGTTAAATAAGTAATAGACTTAACATTTCAAAATGTGAATTCTTAAAGGCCTTAAATAGATTTGTTAAATACTCAGTATCTTCCTCCCAGAAAGATTGTTCACTTCATTGAATTCTACAGTTTTCTTCATTATGAAACCATACAGTAAGTAGTAAGCGTATTGAACAACTTTTGTCAGTAGGTTTGGAGATTAGTTATGGAATGCTACAGCTTGAGGCCATCCCATGCAACAGTGAAATTGTGATTGTATCCAAAAAAAAAAAAAAGACTATGATCTAATTCCTTACTTTACTTATTGCGGGAAAGGTTGGTTGGTTGGTTTTTTACCCCAACGCCAATCACGGTAAGTTAAACAGAATGTTGATTTGTAAACAAAAACAGAGGCCAAGAACGCATGCTGAAATATATTTTAAATGTACACTTTAAAAAAATGCACTTAGTATTTCTGAACTGACTACTGGAATAGACTCACTAGTTTGTTAAATGCAATGAGATGTGTACTGCACGAAAGGCAATTGGGGAAGGCTCTGTGCAGAAACTGCGGTGAAGCAGAGAGCGAGGGAGCTATCTATTAGTCTGTTCCCCAACATCCGCCACTGAATGAGCCTCTAGCTTTCTTAGACAGATGGCAAAATGCACATGGCTGGTGGCAGAAATATTCTCTGCACCTTCCAGCCAGTCAGCATCCTCCCAAGCCCCCCGGTTCCTCCTTTGTTCTCTAATAAGAGACCTAGAGGGAGCAGCAGCACAGAGGAGGGACTGTTAAATACAGAGGAAAGAGGGCTACTGCAGTCACCATTTCTTTACTAAAAAGAAAAGAAGTACTTGTGGCACCTTAGAGACTAACAAATTTATTTGAGCATAAGCTTTCGTGAGTTATAGCTCACTTCATTGGATGCACGAAGTGAGCTGTAGCTCACAAAAGCTTATGCTCAAATAAATTTGTTAGTCTCTAAGGTGCCACAAGTACTCCTTTTCTTTTTGCAAATACAGACTAACACAGCTGCTACTCTGAAACCTGTCATTTCTTTACTGCTATTCCTTGCTGTTTAGATTTTTAAGTTTATTCCCCATCCACCTGACAGTTCAGGAGCAAAAAAGAGATCATGTGAAGATGCAAGACTATAAAATGTGGCCAGTTTCAAAATATATGTGGCCAACTGTTGATTCCACAGCCTCTCTTTACCTTCCAATAAACAGAAATCCCAGTCCTGAAGAAGGACCATGAGGAGTTTCTGAATCATTCTCTGCCCCCACTTTATGTGTTTAATACGTTTGCGATAGGATTTTAATATATATTTTAATGACTGTTAAACAACATAGGAGTTTTATATACAAAGGATCTTGGCCTTTGTATTTGTATGCATGAGGATGAAAAATGCATTTTGAACAAAATCAACATCCCAAGGAGAAGTCTATCTTGATGATTAGTACAGAATATACTCTCAGCTGGAACATGCAGAATTTAGGGCATCTTATTCAATCTGAAACTCAACTGAAATGCATAGACTGTAGAAGAAGTTGTATGTACTCTGGGGAGATTCTTTTATTAATGTTTATGTACTTTATTTGTGGTAAATTGGGGTAGGGATATTGTGATTTTTGAATATGCTTGTAACAAGGTTTTGTTAATTTGAAAAGATTCAGGAATTGATTTTTGTAGGTATTTTGGAGTCATAAAATGAATTGGGGGGGGGGGAGAAATCCATCACAACATGATTTTCCTATGCCTGTCTTTTCTCTCTTGTACGACTCTATACAGACTGAAAACTCATTATATCCCTGACCAGATCCAAATATGGTATTTCTGGCTAACAGATTGTAAATTGACTTTAAGGATAATGTAACAATTTTTTTAAAAAGTTGTGGAGACAACATGAAAATGTGTTTCTTACACAAAGATAGCATACAGTAGTTACATTTTTTTTAGAAAGATGGCCAGTAGTCAGCTTTGAAAGGCCATAATGCTGCAATAATTTTAAAATACCTTGTGCAGTTTCTTGAGAGTGAGTTGTTTTGATATGCCACAATACTAAGTTTTAACTTATGTGCATGGTGTGTGTATACACATACATATACACACCCACCCACATATGTATACATATATATGCTTATACATATATAGGTATGCTTTCCACTGTGAATGGCTGGGGAAAAAAAAACAAAAAGAAGGTTGGAGGTGTAGAAGAAACAATATGCATATGCTGGATTTGTATTCTGATTCTCACCTGTATTTGCATATAAAATCTGAAAACAAATTCAAATATCAACCTCTTTGCATTCCCCATTGGGCTGTCCCCTGCTCCCCTCACATTTATCTTATTGTTGTGGGTTGGGTTAATCTTCTTGTTATGGGTTAGGACACAGCTGCCTCCCTTAACTTAGGATGAATGTGAAGAAGTGACTGAAATAATAGCAGTCTCCAAACATGAAACACGGGATACATGATGTCTCTGCCTAAAAGAAAGGCAAATGCAAGGCTGGCCAGAAATTTGTTTGCCCTGTGGAAGATGGGGAGGGGCATGGAATAGCATGTGTATAAAGAGAAGCTGGAGACCACAAGGAGAGAGAGACGTGCACACATAGCCAGGACAAGCACGTTAGGTGACCCTGAGAGAAGCATAGAGAGGAGTCTTCTAAGTCTGGTGCTGGCTAAAGAGGCTTGGGGCTGTAAGTAAAGAAACTCTCTCATGTTTTGTTCTTCCTGCGTTTAAGGAAACAGGACTTTGTATATTCTTTGTAAATAAACAAGAATATATCAGAGAAAATACTTGACTCTGTCACCAGTGTCTACTCCTAACTGGAACAACTCTCAACATCCTTAACTTTGACTACCTGCTCTGGTTGAAAGGGGTCACTCTGTGTGTACATATATGAAAAAATTTCTGCATTTATATCATAAATTCCTAAAGCAATCAATTTTCTTTTAAATTTATATTTTAAAATAATTAATTTACTATGTCTCCCATGCTTGTATTCTTTTTTCATCCCACTTTTCATCCTTTGCTAAACTTTATTCTTTCCTTCTGTTTTGCATCCTTGATAACTTATCCTCTTATCCTTTCTCAGTTTTCCACTCTTCCCTTATTATTTCCCTTTCCTTTTTATTTCCTGGGTTGCGTTCTTTCACTTTCCCCTCATGTTCTTTCATTCTTTTCTTCTCATTCCCAATAATCATTCCTTGTGTTAGATGTAGTGTCTTAGACTTTCTTGAGCTGGTCAGTGTAAGGGAAGCACACCCAGAGGCAGTTTTAAATTAACTTTAACAACAGAACAACAGTATACAGGGACATCCTTTAACCATGACAGGACAGCTCTATTGCTTAGTCCAATAACATACTTTAGAGATATGTTGTGCAAAATGTGTTACTTAAATAATGAAGAGTTAAACTAGTATGATACCCTTACTCATGTTGAATAGTACATCACAATCTGGCCCTAAATGCTTAATTATCACATAATGGAGCAGTGGGTGGACTGGAGACCATAGGACTTACTATGTTTTTATTGGCTGGAAGCACTTGGGGGAATACAAAACATGATATAATATAGTAACCAGTCTATTAATCTAGAGAGACAGCTGTGAGCATCTGGAAACTCTTTAGACTGCTGTTATGGTCTCTATTATCACTCACTGGAAAACGTATCTTTTCCTCCTTCCCTCATCCTCCTGGATCTCCTGCCTCACTGATTACTTTTTCCTCCTTCTTTATCTCCCCGCAATCTCATTTACTAATCCACTCAACAATTTCAAGCTCTTTTCTCTTCTTATTCTGCCAAATTTAAATGGTTCCCCACACCTCTAATCATTTTACTATCATCACTCAAGTCACAAAGATGTTGGCATTCCAGTTACATTCAGAACCTCCAATCATTAACCCAACCATTCACCCTCCATGATCATCCTTATCCAGACTTTTTTTTTCTTTGTAGACTGACCCAATTCAGTTTTTTTCTCCGAGCTCCCTTCATCCAGTTTCTCTTTGACTGGATTAGGTGTCAGTAGAATGTGGCTCCTCCTTTTGTTTACCCTCTAACAAGGGGAGAGGAAAAAGGATGATCTCCTCTGTCTTTCTCCAGCAGTTCAGTAAGGGAGTGAAGTTTCTTTTAGAATAACATTCTCCATAATTGCTGGGAATACGGAATACATATCTGTACAGCTCCTTGCACAACAGGGTCCTGGTCCATAACTGGGGCTCCTAGCTGCTGTGGTTATGCAAATAATAAATATTCATAAAATAATACATCATGGCATGCCAATTTGTGAAAGAAAAACAAATCTATTAGAAGAACATGATGTGGGAAAATATAATACACCTGGTTCAGGATTTTTCAATCCAGCTATTTGAGTAAGAGTGATACACAGCTGTATTGTGCTGTCATCAGCTGCTTGACAGCTGCTTGACAGCTGCTTTACTGTTGATTATGAGTTACAGATACATAATGAAAATTTGTTGATTGAGTCCCCTTTGATCAATACTACAGTTATTTTCTACTGTGGAAATAAATAATCCATGTCAGTAGAATCAAAGCAGGGAAATAACTTATGGGTTTGATTTAATTTAATAACAAGAGATGTCAAATAGCTAAACTTAATCTATTTTATTCACCAAGGATTATTAGTCAAACATTAATATGGCATAATGCAGAAAGGAAGGCCAATATGTTACCAACTGGTCTGGGAGGCAGCAGTGCAGCTGGTCAACTCTTTCTAAATCTGAGTTTCTCTCTACTTCTATATATACTAGGGTTGTTTACAACAGATTTTCACTATTTATTTGCATTACTTCAAACCTAACATAATTCTTATCAATCTTTTTAAACCTATTTTTCAAAGATTCTTTTGCTAGGTTGTCATAGACCCCACAGTAAATAGGACAGCGATTGTAACCAGATTCTTGCCTTGGTTTCACCTTAAAGTTAGTATAAGTTTAGAAACATCCTCTACCAGCTATAGCTTGGTACAGAGAGCATTAGCTCACTATTAATAAAATGTTTGTCTTGTTCTGTCCCTCTGGAATGTCTTTTATCTAGCACTGAAATTACAACACTTCACATCATCCCTTGGTTAAACGGCTTGACAAAAGTAAAAATCATTCTAAATATAATGTGTTACACTTATTCACAATTAGCTACTTTCTTAGTTTGGTTATATAACATCTCATTTCTAGTCACATTTATAGCTATCACATCTTCTATGCTTTGATTAATATTTTGTTTGAGAGATAAATGTATCTATTTTCTGGTAGTTTAGTAATAAATCAATTTATATTCCTTATTAATAATTCTGTTTGTGAGAGCTGTTTCCCCAATATATCTGTTTACAAGAGTCAACTCCCACAAACCTCAATAAAGTTTATTCTGTATCTGATAACTGCCCTACAGCATTTAGCAACGTATATAACTAAAACTCAGTGTTTTTCCATTTCGCTTTTGTCCTGGCTGCAAGGAATCATGAGGCCTTGGTTTAGTTCAGTCAACATAACCCTATCCGTTTCCACCGTGAATGTAGCCTATTGTATGAGATGCATAAATAAATATATTTGTACAAAAAAGGGTGTATATCTCACAAAGGTGCAGGGGGGCAATCATACTCTGTAAAGGGTCCTACTACCAGAGTTCAAGATGAGCCTGAGTCTAAGCCTTGACACTTTTAAAACCCAGTGCCAGACTCATCCCTTTAATTAGACCTTGCCCCCATAATAAAATAGTATAATGACTTACCACCATACTCATCTAAGACAGCTACCAATATCTTAGCTGAGAAGGTGGCTTAATATAGAAGGTTGCTTAACAGAGTTGCTTTGTCACAGTAGCCACTGTATAGGGAAAAGAATTGTCCATTGCAATATGTTGCAATGTGTTTTCCATAGGTACTATGGTCAGGAAAATTCATTTGAGCTGCCTTAATGGTACTATGACCTTTAATTGGGTATATGGCACCTAGATACTACAGTGATATGGATGAATGAGATAAGCAGATAGATAAGGTAATCTTATTGTTGACCCCATTGTCATGGAATATAGACAAAACTACTTGCATAGCTAAGTTGTATGGTAAAATAAAACTAGTTAAGACTGAAGACTGCTCCAAGGGTTGTTATAACTAACTCTTTTCAGGGAAGTAACCTGGAAAGTACTTCAGAGGACTAAGATAGTAGTCTGTCAACAGCTCAGAGAGCTTTTCTTCTTCTTTTTCTTCCATAAGCTCTAGTCTGGGACCTGACTTTGTCTTTAACTTTGTCTAATACAGTGCCAAGTGCACTGTTGACACTTAATAAATAAATAATACTTTAATGAATAATCTAAACCTCTGGGTTGTTTACTCATGTTTCTTCTATGAGTATGAATTGCATGCCTTGTGCTTTGAGTTGTCTGCTCAAGTTGTGATTTGTGACAGTTGAACTTACTATTATTAATATTTATGTAAATAACTACCTCATCTCGGTTTGCACCCTGTTCTGAAACAGCTGGTTGAGAACACTTTCTGTGACCTGATACTAGACTAGATGGCTCATTGATCTGATTTGGTATGGGAATTTCTATGTAACTAGGCTTTACATCAAGGAAAGGCATTCAGGTGCCAGGGAAGATCCATTATTGTGTTGGGAATAGTGTACCTGAGCAATTTGTATATTTCTATCTCAGCCCATATTGAGTTTGTAGAAATAAGTTCCTGTCATAAGCACTTGTCTTCAAGTGACCACACTATTAATTCATTTCCAGGAACTCATTTGTTGAGGCAAAAGTAAAACCTATTTTCAGCATAATGCCCTAACTTGCAGTAGCTGTCTTATGAGAATCAGAAACAGAGATGTTGTCATACAGATGTATCAGGGACAAGGTTTTTATGTTGCAAATAGAAAATGCAGATTGAATAAAATGCACTGAGTAATGTCTAATGTCTTATTGAAAAGTAAAGTTCTTTGAAAAATAAGGTAATTTTTCACACTGTGTCTTCTGCAAATGGTTCTGGAAGTATTGTCGAGAGCAGACTGCAAAAATAAATAGACTGTTTACATGAAAACTTGGCCAATAGATTCTTAAATTTAGAGTTTCCTTGTCCAATATCAGTTTTAGAGAACTATACACAATTAGTAAATGTCACACTACAGTAATTAGAATCCAAGTTGTATAAATCACGAGTGAACTAAGTTTGAGGACAAGGAGAAAGTAAAAAATAAGTCATTTGGCATGGTTAAGCTCATTTCTTGCATATGGCAATACTTCTTTCCTTCATGATACCTTCTAATTACTTTCTGATTAACCTAGAGTTAATCAGAGTGCCTTAATGACCTTGAACGGAATGGTGTAATTCTCTGTATGAAAAACAGCTTTCTGGTATTTGTTGTGTGTGTGTGTTTTTCTTACATGTCGACTTATGCCCTGTTGTCTAGTACCATCATAGAACTGACAACATTAACTTCAGTTGACCTTAGCGATGCTTTTTTAAAATTGTACACTTCAGTCAAGTATTCTTTTATCTGACCTTCACTGGGCTTGGGAAAGATTCATTATTTTAGTCTAACTTCATAGCTGATATGTTTTTGTCTTGGGATGGCCTTGTCTATAGCTTTTCAAGTGCAACAACATAATTTATAATCTGCTGAGCACAGTTTTAAGTGTGTTCCTTACTAGAGATTAGTATATTTTCATTGTAACGTCCTAAAATGCTTGAAATGAATTATTTAAGCCATAGGACACAAGAAGCATTGCATTTCTTGATGATTAGTTCATGCCTCTGGTAGTATGAGGGACAAAGTTGAAGGACAACTGACTTTAATGACCTGAGAAGTGTAATAATCTCCTAAAATGCATTGTCACGCATATTTTATTGCTATTAGCAAATGGATATTATCTGTCCATTTGTCCATTGATCCATCCATTAGTGACTGGTCCTATTACCTTAGAGAAGGATATTATATCAATGAGGGTCAATCAGAACCCTCCAATTGTGTACATAATAGTAAAACCATTTTGTAATTTAATCCATTATGTTTAAAAGATGCATTCCTTTTTTGTTTTTATGAAGATAAGCAATGCTGTCTGTTTTCCTTTTTGCATTACTTATACATTCCTAACATTCTGTATTCCCCTATTCTAGTTGTCTATGCTGTATTTGTTGACTCGTTTAATTGCTTCTTGCTGTTTTCTACATCTTTAATAGGAAACTTATCCTATTAATGCAAAAAAGAGGCATACGGTCTCCTTCTTACCTATAATTCAGTGTACTTTAAATGCATTTTGTTGCAGGCTGGCTGCTTTAACTGAAGAAATTTGTAAATAAATGTTTATCCCTAGTATATTAAATACATAAACAGCAGTGTTTGTGATATCTTAGTATGATTAGCTCTTCAAAAATTCATCAAATGTCCTGAGAGCTGCACCACTTATTTAAAAATTCATAAAAAGTTTTGAAGAATAAAAATGGTTTGACAAGTAGGCAGGCCACAAAGAAACTGACACATCAAGGGAAGAAGATCAAACGGGAATATAGCAGGCATAGTCATACTGTAGGCTGTAGAGCCTGTCTGCACTCCAAGGGGGTTGAAAGAACAAGTAGACATGAAATATAGAGAAAGAATAGAGACAGGAATCTCAAGGTGGAGAAATGAAAGGCCATCTGACATTCAAAATGATTTTTTTTATAACTTTGACATGCAGTCAATAAATTCACCTTTGTTTAGCTTATTTAACTAGATGCAAAAGTTTTCTTACAATGGTAGCGTCTATTTTAAGAGAGATACAGTAAAATATCTTCTCGTCAGGATCCCATTACTCAGGGGGTTTCAGTTTTTTCAGAAGATTCTCACAGTAAACACCAGGAGCCAGATCCTCAGCTGTTGTGAATCAGCGTGGCTTCACAGTGGACCTATGCTGATTCACAACAGTTGAGGATCTAGCCTCATCAAACAGTAAGGAATGGTAAATGTTAATAAGCTTATATGTTCATTGTTATTTCTGAACTCAGAATGAATGGCACATTTGAAACAAAGTGTTTTGTGCTATTAACATTTTATTGAATATTTGTAGTCCTTCTGTATTAAATGGGCATCTAATAAAGGATGTATGTGTTATGTGGGATATATATTAGTGATGGTGACTTTAACATACATAAGCTTAATAATGCGACCTAGTAACAGCCACGGCAGTTAGTGCTTACTACTGATGCTTGCCATGTAACGGGCATATTAACCTCTTTGTTACCCTGATCTATGGGGCCACGCAATAAAGTTCACTCTTTTACTAACACTCTTGTGTGTCACCCCTTTATTATGCCACCTATCACAGAATTGCAAAGGAGGTAGGATAAATGGAACAGATACATTTAAAGGCCTGGTTCTCTTTCTGTTAGGTTCTCTCAGGCAGCTCCCCTAGGCCAAATGCAGGAGCAACAACAAAGAGCCCTTTAAAACTTCAGTTTCCCCTTTCCTTGGGTAAGATGTACAGAGGCCTTACAGACCTTTAGCCTTCCACTGCCTGAGCTCCAGGATTCCTTCCTGGGCTAGACATACTTCTCCCTCAGAGCAGCAGCTAGAGCAACAGCAAGGTGATGGGTGGAAAAGAGCCCTCAGAAGCACAGGTGACTTATCCTTCTGCCCTGCCTGTTTGGTCAGGTTTGGAAAGTTTAATGTGGGGAAGTGGGTAGTTAATCAAATTCTTTCCTTACTCATTTTGAATCTCTGCGCCCCACCCCCACCCCCCAAGGGCCATATCGGATTTCCGAAATTGTATGGAGGGCCCGTTAGGGGAGGCTGTGCCTCCCAAAACAGCCAGGCATGGCCCGGCCCCTGCCCCCTATCCGTGCCTTCCCCCCACCCCGCTTCTCACCCCCTGATGGCCCCCTTGGGACTCCTGCCCCACCCAACACCCCAGTTCCCTGTTCCTTGATGGCCCCCCGGGACTCTGCCCCATCCACCCCTCCCTGTCCCCTGACTGCCCTCAGATCCCCCGCACCTGACTGCCCCTCTGCTGCCCCATCCAACCCCTACTCTCATTCCTGACTGCCCCTCTGCTGCCCCATCCAACCCCTACTCTCATTCCTGACTCCTCCCCCTCCCCCCAGACCCCTGCCACATCCAACCACCCCTTCTCCCTGATCCTGGCTGCCCCATCCAACCTCCCCTCTTCTTCCTGTCTGCCCCCCCAGGACCCCTGCCCCCATTCAACCCCCCTGTTCCCTGCCCTCTGACCGCCCCGACCCCTATCCACACCCCCTCCCCCGACCACCACCCCAAACTCCCCTGCCCTCTATCCAACCGCCGTTGCTCCCTGCCCCCTTACCGCACAGCCTGGAGCACTGGTGGCTGGCGGCACTACAGCCGTGCTGCCCAGAGCACCAGGACAGGCAGCCATGCTGCCCAGCTGGAGCCAGCCACGCCACCGCGCAGCACAGAGCACTGGGTCAGGCAGTGGCTCTGCAGCTGCGCTGCCCAGCAGGAGCTCGCAGCCCTGCCGCCCAGAGCAATGCACTGGCAGCGCAGTGAGCTGAGGCTGTGGGGGAGGGGGAACAGCAGGGGAGGGGCCGGGGGCTAGCCTCCTGGGCCAGGAGCTCAGGGGCTGGGCAGGAGGGTCCCGCAGGCCGGATGTGGCCCACCTCTGTGTTAGGGGATCAGGAATTAGCAATTTGTCATTTTAGATAGGTCTGAGAAGCCTGGATGGTTGTTATAGGGCAGCGGTTCTCAACCAGGGGTCTGGGGCCCCCTGAGGGGCTGCAAGTAGGTTTCGGGGGCGGGGGAGAACCAAACAGGGCAAGCATTAGATTTGCTGCAGCCCAGGTCAGAAAGCGGAAGCCCCACTGCCTGGGGCTGAAGCCGAAGCCTGAGCAATGTAGCTTCATGGGGGGCCCTGTGGCATGGGGCCCCAGGCAGTTGTCCTGCTTGCTACCCCCCTAATGCTGGCCCTGGCTTTTATATTCAGAAAACTAGTTTTTGTGGCACAGATGGTTTGTGGATTTTTTATAGCATGTTGGGGTGGGGCTCAGAAAGAAAAAGGTTGAGAACCCCTGTTATAGGGTTTACGGACCACTCAGAAAAGTGGTAGGAGCCCTGAAAATTTGGAAATGGTGAATGATTCCTTCTCCTTTCCCCCAAACTAGACTATGTTTTTGGTCTCTGTGGCAGTGCACTAGGTGAGTACAGGAGCTTTCCATCCTAAACCATGCTGCAAGTCCTGCAATTCCCAGATGCTACTTATTGAAGCAAACTTTTAGGGGCTTGGATGTTTCAATTCCTGTAGCAATGGAGACACCAAAACAAAGAAATATTTATGGATTATAAAGCCGTAAGGGACCACTTTGATCATCTAGTCTGAGTACCTGCATAAGTCCGGCCATAAGATTTCCTTGAATTAATTCCTGTTTGAATTAGAGCATACCTTCTAGAAAAACATCCAGTCTTGATTTAACGATTTGCAATAATGGAGAATCCACCATAATTCTTGGCAACTTGTTCAAATGGCTAATTACCCTCAGTGTTAAAAATGTATGTCTTATTTTGAGTCTGAATTTGTCTTGCTTCCAATTCCAACCATTGAATCTTGTTATACATTTGACTTCTAGATTGAAGAGCCTCCTAGTCACTGCTTAATTTGTAATGAAAGAGGTGCCAGGGCTCAAGCAATTTTTTTACATTCATAACTGATGAAGCAAGCGCAAAGGTGCTGGGTCTATGAACTGCCAAGCCTAGAGGTGCCGGGGCTCAGATTAATCACTAATTCTAGTATCACATTACCATTCCCCATGTTGTGATCAAGTCACTCTGTAACCTTCTCTTTGATAAGCTAAATAGATAGACTTAAGGAGATCAATCACTATAAGGCATGTTTTCAAATCCTTTATTCGTTCTTGTGGGACTTCTCAGATCCTCTCCAATTTTTCAATATCCTTCTTGAATTGTGAACACCAGAATAGACACGGTATTCCAGTAGTGGTGACACCAGTGTTAAATACACAGGTGATATATCCTTTTCATAGATATAGATATTAAGGTCAGAAGGGACCATTATTGTCATGGTCTTCAATAGCACAGATATAGGTGTGAGGTTTTTTGCAGGAGTGGTGGGTGAAATTCTGTGGCCTGCGTTGTGCAGGAGGTCAGACTGGATGATCATAATTGTCCCTTCTGACCTAAATATCTATGAATCATCTAGTCTGACCTCCTGCACAATGCAGGCCACAGAATCTCACCCACCCACTCCTGCAATAAACCTCTCACCTGTGTCTGAGCTATTGAAGTCCTCAAATCATGGTTTAAAGACTCAAGGTGCAGAGAATCCTCCAGCAAGTGACCCATGCCCCATGCTACAAAGGAAGGCAAAAAAACCCCCAGGGCCTCTTCCAATCTGCCCTGGAGGAAAATTCCTTCCTGACCTCAAATATGGTGATCAGCTGAACCCTGAGCATATGGGCAAGATTCACCAGCCAGATACCCAGGAAAGAATTCTCTGTAGTACTCAGATCCCAGCCCATCTAACATCCCATCACAGGCCTTTGGGCCTATTTACCATGAATATTTAAAGATCAATTAATTGCCAAAATCATGTTATCCCATCATACCATCTCCTCCATAAACTTATCGAGTTTAATCTTGAAGCCAGATAGGTCTTTTGCCCCCACTGCTTCCCTTGGAAGGCTATTCCAAAACTTCACTCATCTGATGGTTAGAAACCTTCATCTAATTTCAAGTCTAAACTTCCTGATGACCAGTTTATATCCATTTGTTCTTGTGTCCACATTGGTACTGAGCTTAAATAATTCCTCTCCTCTTCTCCTTATTCTTACCTGACAGTCCACTCTTCATACAAGGATGAAACTAGTCTTTTTGACCACAGTGTTACATTGGGAGTTCATGTTTAGCTGGTTATCCGCCATGACCACCAAGTTTTTTCAGAGTCACTGTTTCCCAGGTTAGAGCCCACCACCATGCTATGCTGTAAGGCCTACATTCTTTGTTCCTACATGTATGACCTTACATTTGGTCATATTTAAATGCATATTGTTTTCCAGAGCCCAGTTTACCAAATGATCCAGATTGCTCTTTATCAGAGACTTGTCCTTTTCATTATTTACCACTCCTCCATTTTTTTTATCTGCAAACTTTATCAATAATGGTTTTATGTTTTTGTCCAGATCCTAGATAAAAATGTTAAATAGTGTAGAGCTTTGTTTCCCAAACCTGGGACACTGCTCGTTCAGGGAAATCCCCTGGCAGGCAGAGCAGGTTCGGCTGATCTCAATTCCCACTGGTGTAGAGCCAACAACTGATCCCTGCAGGACCTCACTAAAAATACATTTGCTCAATAATGATTCCCCATTTACAATTACATTTTGAGACCTATCAGTTAGCCAGTTTTTAATCCATTTAATATGTGCCGTGTTGATTTTGTATCATTTGTGTAGATACAAACTTATCTCAGACTTCAGAAGCAGACAATAGCAACTAGCAGAGATCCATTTACTCAAACATTCAGCCTACAATGGCCACCATTAACTAGGATAGGGAGTACTTCAAACACAACTATAAAGAAAATAATGTGATTAGTGCTGGTCAAAATTTTTCAAACAAAAAAAGGTTGGAAAAACAGGGTTTGGTTCTAAAAAATAATTTTTCAAAGAAGTTTTGATCTGAAAAAAGTTGATATAATTTTGCAAAATGTATTTCAATTTTTCTACTCCAAAATTTCAAAAGATTGTTTTGCCATTCTGTAACTAGTGATTGGTTACTGCATTTTGTCATATGATGTCTTATAGTTGGATACTGGAAGAGAGTATAATTGGCTCAATTGACCCACAAGGGGTGAACTGGTACTGTCTTTGACAGGTCATGAGACTGGGCTGGGATACACTGATTGACTGACCATCTGCTTGTGGGGTTTTCTATAAGCCTGTTGAACAGTACCTTCTCCACACAAATCTTTGGGGAGAGGGAATGGATTTGGGTCAGTGATTGTCTCACTGACCATTGCAATTTGCACCCGCTTGGCTGCATTTTTCATTAAATTAGGATTCTGGGCAGCCTTCACATGTAGTGGATCTGACCACTTGCTAGTGAGGTTCCTTGTAGTGCTGGTAGGCAACACCACCCTACGTCCTTCTCTCCCCTCATCTTCATCATCTTCTCCCCACCTCCTCCCACCAGTCTTCAACCCTTCACTGTCCATGGGAATTACGTTGATGGTGTTTGGGAAGGGGCATGTGCACATGCGCTTGGAGCCTATGGACAACTTACCTTTCCCTTCCCCTGCCCACTGATAGGTGAATTCAAAACAGATACTCTTACATTTCCTCCTCTGGGTTGAAATTTCTAATATATTTGAAATATTGACATTTGATTTGTTTCAAATAAAAACAATGAGCATTTCCTTTTCAACGATTGGACTTCTTTTTTTTGTAGAAAACGTCTACACTTGGTGCTGACTGAAAATGGTTGGCCATTTCCTGAAAAAGTGATATTCCATTTTTCAACCAGTTCTAACTATGGTGTTCTACAAATCTGTTTGACATCCTCTGGGCCAAATCCAGGTCTGACTGCAGTCCTTTGGAATTATGAGGATTCCCATTGGCTATTGAGCCCCCCGTGGGGCAGATTTTCACAAGAGCTCAGCATGTTGGATCTGGAGCTGCTTAAAAGTGTTGCCCTTGTTCAGGTGCTTAAATAGGAGCTGAGCTCATCACCAGCCCCAATCAGGAAAAACATTCAACAAGATCTTGTAAAACATATCATACTTCTGGTAAACAAAATGGGTGTAATTTCCTTTTAAATATTTTATAAAACCACAGTGTGTGGCTGAAACTTGTCCCCTGTGCAGAGGGCCAACACAAGTCTACTGTGTGTGTGGGCTTTGTGCTGGTTCTCTACTTGAGACTGGCTTTCATTTGGGTGAGCAAATATACTGGAATAGAAATTGCTTCTCCAAAATGTTGCCAAAGGTTGCTGCATTTGGTGATATATGATATGCTTTTCTCTGAAGTGAGAGTCATGTCATGTAGATTTTTTTTAACTGGTATGATACAGAGGTTGTGCCACAGCCAAGTGATTTACCATGTCTGAAAATCATGTGTGTGAAATGTCTCTCACCTCATGTGTGCTGCATGATATAAAATACTGCTGCCCTGTTGCCTGATACTTCACTACATTATAGATAGGTATTTTTTGTTTGTGTCATACGTATATCAGTGTTTGAAACACTTTAAATGTTGAAAACACCAATGGGGCACTAGACTGCTGTTGAGGGGAAATATATGTATCCCATTTACAGCCCCATGTGTAAACATTATGAAGTGAAAATCTTGCTCAGTACAACAAGCTGTGTATTTCATCCTGCCAACTACACCACTGCGATGGGATCCCCGGAGTGCAGCCTGGAACTATAGGATTGCTGTGCCCCTTTATCTCTCCAGCCTGGGCTGTCTCTCACAATGCTTTGCTAGTGACAAGCAGCAAACCCCTCCAGGCACTGTGATCATTCAGCACACCTGCTTGTGGAGACCCACACCCAGCTATATTCCATGAATGCTCCCAGAGCCACTCATGAGTCACACACAAAAAGGCACCAGCCAAATCCCCCAGCTCCCAGTCTTGTAACTCAGGAATATACTGTCTTGCACTGCTCAAGACGAGCAATGCAAATTTATTAATTGGTTCACCACTTCATCAATGGAAAGTGGATATACACTAGCCTTTGCAAACCTGAGCAGATTTACCACACACTTCAGGCAAACTTGCTGCTGAAGATAAACAGTTAAACAAATTTATTGACTACAAAAGATAGATTTTAAGTGATTATAAGTGATAGGCAAAAAGTCCGAGTTAGTTACCAAAAGAAAAGAAAATATAAGCATGCAGTCAAAAGTCTCACCCTATTAGACTGGGCAACATCTAGATTATGCAGTTTTTCTCACCCCACTGAATATTGCAGTGCTTAATATACAGGTTTGTCTCTTAAACCTGGGCCAGTTTCCTCTGTTGGAGTCTTCAGTGTATTCTGAGTGTCTTTATTGCTTGCAGCATAGGTGGGGGCAGGAGAAAGGCGAAACATGGACCCCGGTTTTCTGTTTTATACTCCCAGTCCATGTGCGTGGAGAATACAAATCCAGGCATGTCTGGTGGGCATTGCTGAGTCCTCAGGCAAGGCTGAGCAATTTCCCTGGTGGTGGCCTTATGCAGGTGATTCACTGAATTGTAGCTTCCTTGTTGGGCAATGGTTGTTTATGGTTGTTTGACACCCCACCCAGGTGTTGTTTACTTTCCTTGCTGTTGTCTCTGGGGAGCTAATATCTGGCTGATTCCCCAATTTACAGCATGTTTTAGTGACAACCATACAACACAATCTCTTAACTTCATATGCACTAAAGATATACATATTTAGATAGAACAGTGATTTTCAGCCAATCATAACTTTTTCTCTGATACCTCACATGGCATGCTTTATATGTAATATCACAATTATATACAGATGAGGAATATGAGGGTTACAAGATGCTCTCCCAAGGTATAGTATGTCACAACGTTATCCTCCAGATCAGAAAAGCAATCAGTATATTTTAGGTAGGAAAGATATGATGAAGCTCATGATGCATTTTGGGACCTGAATAGGGCATGATCCAAGTCAGGCAAAAGTTTTTTGGTTTTTTTTTCCCTGAGCAAGAACTGATTAAGCACTAAAATGTTTGACCTTCACTGAGGCCCTGATTCAAAGCTCCTTGACATAACTGATAAGACTCCCACTGAGTTCAGTGGGCACTGGATTAGGCCCTGAGTGCCAACAGTATTTCAGAGTCTCTGCGGTAGGATCAAGAATGTAATTCTGTTTCATTTAAAAGAAGAAAGGAATTGAGGAGCGCATAATGGGTTTTCCATTGATTGTATGTGTTTGTTGTGTGAGATGATTCTATTTCTCTTTTATTACATTCATATGACATTTAACATTCCTTAGTGATGAAACTATGGGACAAATCAAAGTCTTTAAACTGCTTTAAAATGAAAAAATTCTGTCCTAGATGTGAATCCAAAAGTCTGGGCTGAGTTTATTTGATGTTCTCCTTTAAACTGTTTCACTTTGATGGAGAATTTACTGTATTCAATGGACTGGAGAGATCCAGGGAACGGGTCCTGATTTGATCTACATTGAAGTCAAATGGGGATCTTTCCATTGAGTTATGTGGGCATTGGATTGAGATCTTTTTCTTTGGGATACAAAATATTTCACTTCTAATCAGCATTGTTCTTGTCATGGAGGCCAAAGTTTTGACAGGAACTGAGAAGGAAGGAGTCAGAGTGGGACAGTGAAGGGAAAGTTGTGCTGGTGATGCAGAGGCTATAACTTTTCTGTGTACATATTGTGACGGGGCAAGGCCAGATGGCTATAGAAAAGTAGTGGGAGATAGATATATTAGCTCTAGGCTAAACAAATCCCTGGTACCAGGTTAAGTGAAATGGAAGCTGCTCCAGGTAAATTAAGACACCTGGGGCCAATTAAGAACTTTCCAGAAGGCAGGGAGAAGGCTAGGTTGATTGGGACACCTGAAGCCAATCAGGGGCTGGCTGAAACTAGTTAAAAGCCTCCCAGTTAGTCAGCTGGGCACGTATGTCAGGAGCTGTGGGAGGAAGCTGCGCTGTTGGAGAGACTGAGTAGTACACACCATATCAGGCACAAGGAAGGAGGCCCTGAGGTAAGGGTGAAGTGGAGCTTGAGGAAGTGAGGGCTGCTGTGGGGGGAAGTAGCCCAGGGAATTGTACATGTCATGTTTCTAAAAGGTCAGCTACCATGGCTAATACTATTAGGGTCCCTGGGCTGGAGCCCGGAGTAGAGGGTGGGCCCAGGCTCCCTTCCCACCTTTGCCCCCTGATTAATCACTGAGACTGGGAGACAACAGAGACTGTGCAAGGAAGGATAACTTCTCCTCACCTCCCTCGCTGGCTTTTGATGAAAATGGCTCAGTAGACTGTGACCCTTGTCTCTAGAGAGAGAAGGATTATGTGCAGGGTCACAGTGAGCCTCTGAGGCTAGTGAAATCCGCCAGGAAACGTGGGACCCATGGAGGCAAGGACAGAGCTTTGTCACAATATGGAAGAGTTCATTCTCCGGGATGGACTTCCTGGTACTTTCACAAGCACTAGATTCACAAGCAAATATATAAATAAGGTACTTGTGTCTAATATAAAAATGCTGGGTACAATTGAAAAAGGTTAAAAGTTACCATCCTGACTTACAGTAAAATGAAGTTGTTGCTGGAAAAAGTAAGTGAGCAACAGGAAGATGATCATGTGCTGGGAGGAGATGGATGAAGGAAACAGATTCTACAAAAAACAGAACAAAGGGCCAGAAAGGGGGATACAGAACTCTCTTTTAAAATTTTCTAAGAGTCAAAAGCTCCCAAGAGATTTTGGAGAGAAAAAAAAACCACTTTTAAATGCAACTTTAGTTTCGGTCTTCTTTAACACAGTAACAGAGGGAGTTTTCAGTCTGCAATGTCACATGGAATTATATATTCTGAATTTAAATAAAAATGCAGATGTTTTCCTTTAACATTTTATTATACTACAGCTCCTACTTGTTTGCATTTTCATGGTTTTCACTTTTTAGTGAGCTGACTTGAGGGAGTGGCTGGGCATGATGAAGATACTACATTTAGGGAGAAATTGATGGTTGTTTCTTTAAGTCTTACAGTATTGTGACCAAATACATAAAATTGTCTCACATTTAAAATGTTTAGAACATTTCATATTCTTTATGTTTCATTTTTGATAAAGGCCTCTATTATATCAGGAAGGGGAAAAATATATGCTCCTATGTTATGACTGCTTTATCTAGCTAAGCAAAAGATTAATTAACTGTTATAGTCATCACAGAAACTACCATTCTTTTAACTGACTCTAGATACCAAGAAAAAATTTTTCAAAAGCATGCATGCTAAATTGCACATACTTTTTCATGTTTAACTGGTGCATGTGCAAAATGTATTGCAAGTGTACAGTCTCTGGTTTGCACATCCACGTGTGTGTTTGTGTGTGTGTGCATGCATAAATTTACATTATCATTTTCATGCATACAATTTTGTGCACTTATTGTTAAAAATGGGGCTGGTAAAATGGTGGTAATTTCTTAATGTAGTTCAGCTAGCAGGCACAATATTTTGCATCCTACATCAGTGTGCGCTACAAAAGCTTTTACATTTCTGCCTCCAGCTCATTTTCTTCTTTGTCTCTGTCTTTTCAGGAGACAAGCAGTTCTATTATAACTGCCTGTTCACATTTCTCAGACCAGAACACAATCTGCCTGGAAATTAGTAGTGGCTTCTGTAGGTAGAGAAATAAATCATCTCCCTCTTTTGTTCATTGTTATTACCAGTGGGTACATTTCTGCCCTCAGTTGCACTCATACAACCCTCCTGAAGCCTATGTGATTGAACTCATGTAATTGTGATCAGAATTTGGGGCCCTAATTGTCTAGCAAGATCCTGAAGTTATATTCCTTGTATTTATTTCTTGCATGTCTTCTTATTTTAATGATATGTAATATGGTCTCCTCTGCAGTTGTCAAAATCATCTGCAGAAACTAGTTCCGTGAATACTTCCATGATAGAAGAAATCTTTTCTATGAATCACTCTAAGACTATGTTCCTGTTGAACATCATATTTCAGTTCTTTTTGGTTATGCATTTCAACAGTTCTTGGTGTCCTATTCAGGGTCTGAATTCTACCAAGGTACATTTTGTTCCTTTAAAAATTCTTATGCAACACTTCTAGATGCATAAAATATGAAGACTGACAGTATTAGAGACTTTAATCTGATGTCTTTCATGATCATGGACACGTTTAATTTTTGATAGTCATTTATACAGCAGATACCAGTAAAATGTAGATGTTTATGTAATCTATTCAAAAATGATGGGGAGAACCACCTATGATGGGAAAAGCCTCAAGTGAGGGTTCTGCCCATTGTGAAGAGTAGTTCAAATAAGTCTAGGAAAAGTTTCTGTGGCTAAAAAGTTAAAAGTAAAACCTACACAGTGGCATAAAATTAAAATCATTCATTATCATCATCTTTAATTTTTAACATGACTGGAATAAAAGTTACACAGATTTCAAAACTGAACACTTCTAGAGTGGATGTTCCTTCCTTCCTCCCAGAACAAACAAATGAATAAACAAAAAGTGTCCATATTATGAAGGTAATACTCCACATGACTAAGGTATTACAGAACTGGGACCTATTATTCTTCATCATTCCCTTTATTTGAATGTTATGTAATGTTTCTGCAAAATGTTAGAACTGCCATGCTCCACCTCAAAATCATCTGTGTTTCATTGGTGGGGACTGTGATTTATGAATATAGTTTGTTAAATGCTTTGAGATCCTCCAGAGTGTAAACTATTATGGGACAGATCTGCCACCCTTACTCACATTGAACATGTACTGTCTTAAAACTTGTCTGCATGAATTGGCAATGTTCGCTATGGGGGTGTGATTTCTAATGTGCACCAATGTGTCATGTACTGGCCCATATAGCTCTTGCTAGTGCTCACTAAAAGTCCTCTAGTGTGCTTTAACATAGTACATTAACTAACACACACACAAACACACTCTATTTCATATCAGTTAAGAGGACACATTCCTTTTGGAAGGTGTAGTCCACAGTTACTTTTCTAGGGTTCTTACTTTAATATGCCTGCATTGTTCAACTTGAAATTATTAAGTTGCTGGGGGGTGGGGGGGGAAGAGATCTGGCAAATGGGTACTGGAATATTTTAAAAAATTAGTATTGCCTACACAGTGTTTCAGCTCTTAGCATGTGCAGTAAAACTTGTTATACATTTATTTCTCATTACACTGAGTGCATCCTGGGTCTTTCAAACCTGAGGACACACTGTTTCACGTTACAGATGCTTTGCCTTTTTCTCTTGCTTGTGTAACGCTACATCTCAGGCTATATCTAGTGAGTCAATAACATTGTTTAAATCAAAGCTAAAGATACACCATACTGTTTTGATTTTGTACTGCCAATCTTCTTTTGTGAGGACTGACTTGCTATAATTAAAAAAAAAAATTCTTGAGGAGAATGAAACTGCTACTCCCTGTTGTTTTTCACCACTAATTACAGAACTAATAAATATCGTTCCTCTAGGTCCTCATTGTCTCTCTTCCCTGCCTCTGCCTTCAAACCCTGTCCCCCAGTTTAAAATGCCAGCTTGCCTCCAGTGATACCAATTGAGGCCATTGCAACTTAAGAGAATGTACTTGAGTTGGTTATTACCTCTGCTGACCATTTTTTAAAAACAAATTAGCTTTCTGATAACTTCTTATCAGTTGGGTTTTTTTTGCAGGTCTATATTTTAGCCATCATTTTTTTTCAAAGATCTGTCTGAGGCCATTTCCTATTCAACATGATCTCTTGTTTCATCGACTCTCAGTGTTTGCTTTCCAATTTCCTCTGTTTTTCCTGAATTCAGTCTGTATTGTATCTCTGTTCTCTACCACTATTGCTGCAATTTAGTGACTCTGCTGATAACAAAAGCTTTTTTCTTTAGCTGTGTTTACTAAACACATTACATCCCATTGGCTTAATTTGACCTGACTTCCTACATTATTTCCTGTGGCTGATGACTGTCCTTGCTGTAAGGAAGTTGTCTACTTTTTTGGTTATTTCATGCCTCAAACTTCTCTACATGATTTCTGTTTTAATTGCATGTACCTTGAAGTTCAGAATTAAATACGATGCTGGGAATCTGTATCTCATTAATATAGGCTGTGAAATACTCAGCAGGCTTAGTCCAGTCACTTCAACAAAAAAAAATTTCAAGTTTCAGGGTTTTTTTAAACACAAAAGAAACTTTCACAAAAGTCAGCTCCATTAGGTGTAACTCATTAGGCAGAGTTTTCATGAACAAAAATCATATACTCTATCTACAGAATACCTACTTCAACTCTTTAATGTTTCGTTAGTTATAAGAGCATCATTTCACCAGACAGAGCTGTAAAATATATCTGCTAATTTTTATCTGTGAATAATCAGTTTTACTTCTCTTTGTACAAAGTACTTATCTGAACTGACTCAATCACATCAGGCAAATTTCTGCTCATGGATACACACACTGGTTTTCTGGGGTGGGGTTTTCAAAAGCACTGTGTTGGCCTATTGGATGTCTTCCTCTATGCTATTTAGTCTTCGTGGTATTTCTAGAACTCACACTGGAATCCAAATTCCAGGTTTGGATGATGTGTACTAAATAAGGTATGGGACCACACACTGGATGAAGAAGATAAAAAGAAATATTGACTATCTGCCTCAGTTTTGATCATTGTCCATACAGTGCACTGAAAGGAAGATCCTGTTGGGGAAAAAAAATGTACTTGTGTAATTAAGAACTGTATTCTCATGAATATACACAAGGCGGAAGACTTAAGTGTGCCTTGGCTCAGATCTTTAGGCAGATATTTTTAACAGCCATGCTGTGGCAATGTATCCAGTATGATACTCCTGGAATAAACCACCTTGCTCCAACTATGTGGAGAAGAGGAGACATGATTCTACCTCCAGAGGGCTCATAGGTGTACTTTTCTAATGTATGGAATGGCACTTAATATCACAGTGATGACAGACACTGTAGAAATGCAAATAATAACTACAAGGAAATAGTAAGTTATGGTTACTGGGTTAGCTGTGCTTTAGACCCCATTAAGTCCTTTTTGAGTGCGCCCCTTTAGGTACTGGTTTCATTACATTCTTTCCTCTCTAGATAGAACCACATGGTTCTATCACTCTGACATTTGATTTCTTGGCTGCATCCCCTCTGCTTACCAAACCATGTTAATAAGACAGGTACACCCTGCAAGCCCTTCTCCTTCCTGGACATGTCACCAGCTAGTTGATTAAAGATACCCCAAATCAGCTTCTTCAAAATAAAGCATTAATTATTCACCTAAATTTATTCACCAAATTTGTAAAGGGAAGGTATCTTGTGAACCAGTAACTTATCATGACTCATTGATTTATGCAGTTGCAAGTCATATTTACTATACATGGTTCAAATACACCACAAAGCTCTAGGAGACCTGACCAAATAGAACTAATGGAATGCATACAATTTCTTGCTCAACAAAATTTGAGACCTGAAGTTGATTTAGAGATTAATCTTTTTTTCTGGAATTAACAATTCTAAAAGAAAAGCTGCAGAGTTCTTGTGAGTTCTTGTAAAAAAAAAAAAAAAAGTATTCTAACAATCTGAGTCCCAGTGCCATTTTTTGATGAAAAGTATAGTTTAAAGTATTCCTCTATCAGTTATAGAATTATAACATTCCCAATGGATAACAAAATAAATTTAATTTCTCTCAATAAAACTGAACTTCAATTGTTTCTTTGTTAGGAAGATAAAACTTTCCTTATATATTTCATAGGGAATACACTCAAGTATGTACGTTATGGATTCTGAATGCTAATAAGATTTCTAATTTCTGCTGCACAACATCCCTATTTGAAATCTTAGCTAGGCAGACAAAGGTATACATAGGTCTGAAATCAAAGTTCCTTTCTTGAATCCTTTAGATTTTACAATAGAACGTATTAACCAAGGCATGGCTGTTCCTATTTGGGGAGCATTTTTTTAATGTGTGGCACAGGTATAGGACTGTGAATTCAGCTAACCAGGATACATGACACTTATTCCAGGAGCTATTGAATCCTGACTTTTAACATTTTATGAGTCATTTCTACTTTGATCTCTGGAAGAACAATACATTGTTTCTCTTTAATAATAGAGCCAAATTCTGATCTTTGTTACACCCATGCTTCATAGGCTGAAAATATTACTTCAGTGGGGTTAAAAAAAGTCACATAGGGGAGAAAGTGTTCTCCCCTGAAATACTAGATGATTTTTTGTGAAATCTACTTTGACTATAGTTGCCCACTGGTGCCCTCCCACCAAATGTTTTGAGCTAGATTCTCTCCTTTGCCAAGATGTTCTTGGTGTAGGAGAGATGGGATGCTGTGAGGGAGCAAAAGCTCCTTGATTCTCATGGTACATTTACCTTGGCCCACTGGTGTAAATTACAATAACTGTGGGACTTCTCTGATTTATGCCATTTAGCTTTGGTCTCTATGGGATTATGTGCCACTTATGAATTGGTGTAGCACAGGTAATGCTGCATACTGCCCTGCCTCCAGCATGACTGGAACTTCAGGGGGCGACAGCTGTCCATAGATACAGGCTACATCCTTTATATTAATTGAGAACCCCGATATGTTGGAGGAACTCTCATCTGACCAGTCACAGGTGCATTGTAGAAGTGAAAGTTCCCTGCCAAGAAGATGATGACTTCAGCAAGGGAGGATATTTTAAAAATGAAATAACATTTTGATAAATGCAAATGGACATTCAATCAAGAGGAGGATAGCTTTCGTTGTATAGTGTTTGATAAGCATCCCTCCCAAAATGTTCTAAAATAAATCGACACTGTCTCTCATAAAAATATTGTAAGACTTAATTCCTGAATGTCATAAAGTGCTTTGAGATCCCCAGATGGAAGGAGATATGGATATTTTAAATTATTAATTACAGTAATTAGTATTCCTATCAATTGGGTTGTCTATTGGGTTGGAGTAAGAGGCTATATTGACTAAAGAACAAAGAATAATAGCACTGTTTCTTCTAATCACCACTGTCTGGTAACTGAACTACATGCCTATTTATTAAACACCCATTGCTGAGGGGCACTTAGATTTTCTAAGGTTTCCTGCTTGGAGATGGTCCAAGATAATAACAGCAACAAAAATGTTATATTCTGTGCCAGAACCCACTGCACTTGTTTCTACCCCCTTTTGCCTTTTCCTCTGCAACACCTGTATTTCAGTGGATAATAAGCAGATCAAATTGTGGCCTATGAGAAAAAGTAACTGCTATTTGAGATCCAAGACATCACCACAAATTGTAATTTCTCTGCCTGCAATTAGAATTTAAAACTCCATCACCACCATGCTGGAAAGTAAATGACTTCTATGTATAGTAAACACAGATCCTATTGATGTGTCTTTCCACTGCTCAAAAGAGTGCTTGGCTCTTTAGAGGTACGTATAGAAAGACCTAATCCGAAGAATGCATATGCCTAATTTTAAGCATGAGGCACAAAAGAGTAATATCCAAAATGAGTTTGAGCTGGGGATTATCTTGGGGACAGAAGAAATTTGTTTCATTGTCAATTTTTGTGTCCATTTTTAAACACACTGAGCCGGATTTTTTTTTTCACTGGTGTAAATCTCTAATTACTCACTGAAGACACCATTTATGCTGGTATGCAACTGGTGTAGTTGTGAGAATAATCAGTCTGAGGCTATCTATACAACTCAAGTATTATCTGCTCTGCATGATTCATTGTTCTGGCCGCCTTTGGCTGTGCCCCTACAGATGCCAGTCTATTCTATACTGCACCATGAGACTTTTCCATTGAGTTAGTCCTTCCTTTCCTTCAGAGAAGCAATTGCACCTTTTGGAAACTGTAGTTACCAAAAAGGACTATTCAATATTGCAAAAGCGTCGCCAATTTATACCATTGGTAGAATCTTGTGGTTTCCCCTGGCCTTACCAGGCAGCATATGTGTGTGTTCCCTAATGGAATCCATGACCACGCAATGGGAGAAATGCCTTTTCTTCCTTTTTGGAAATGAAAGGCTAACAGAAATTCCTTTATTGCACCCCTGCCCTTTGAAGCTTATGGGCCAAAACAATCATGTCTCAGATCAATTTCAAGAAAGCAGCCATTGCTGACGCCCTGCAGGGTTCAGTGACACAATTCTTGAAACACCAGCGGCAGCTGTCATTCAGTCTGCACTTGGGTTTTGCTAACCTAGCATTTCTAACACATATGGAACAAAACTGGAATTAGTAACACCCGTCCTGGACAGGGGCGGCAGGTTTATATAATTTTTGGTGGTGCTCAGAAAGGGTCCAAGTCCCTTACCCCACACCTGCCTAAGGATCTGGGAGGGAGTTTGAGTGCGGGAGGGGTATGGGCTCTGGGCTGGGGCAGGGGTGCAGGGTCTGGGAGGGAGTTTGGGTGCAGGAGGGGGTTCGGTCTCTGGAAGGGAGTTTGCGTGCGACAGAATTGCGAGCTTTGGGAGGGAGTTTGGGTGCTGGCTCTCTACTGGGGCAGGGGGTTGGAGTGCAGGAGAGGATGAGGGTTGCGATGCTTACCTCAGTCGGCTCCCGGCACACTCCTCTGGCACCGGCTCCTAGGTGGGGGGGAGGGAAGCCGGGGGTCTCCGCGTGCTGCTGCCCACAGGCACCGCCTCTGCAGCTCCCATCGGGGAAGGGGCAGCGTGCAGAGACCCCAGGCCCATAGGGCAGTTCCAGCCACTTCCGGGAGTGGCACAGAGTGAGGCCAGGCAGGAAGCCGCCTAAGCCCTGCTGCACTGCCGGTGGTGGTGGCGGCAACCAGGGGCCCCTCGGTCCTTTTAAATCGCCCAGGGGCAGCAGGCGGGGCCCAGAGATGCTTTGGGGGAGGTGTGTGGGGGTGGCAGACAGGGCCAGGGGAGAGACCCGGCCCCAAACATTGATGAAGCTGGGCCCCCAGACCCTGAATGTTCCTGGAGCATGGGCACCATGAGCCCATATAACTTGCCGCCCCTGATTCTAGATAACCCTACATGAAAGTATTCTGCTTTCAATAGTTTTGTCTTACTTTTGTCTTAGTGTATAATGAAGTCACTCAAAATATATTGGGACATCACTCCTTATGCCCATGATTGTGAATATTTTTGCCTCAGTTCTGTTGAACATTGCTCTTAATTTTGGGTTTCTAGTATGTCTTAAATACTTAGGATGCAAAGGAGGGGGAAAAGGAAGATGATGTAATGTTTCAAACATCTTTTTTATGTAAATATGCTTTCAGCATCAGTATTTTCCATTGCTGAGGCTTCTGTATTTTATGTCAAAGATCACACTACTCTATCTCAGTGAGTGGTTAGCCAGCCAATAATTTTTGACATAAAAACGATTGACCAGCTAGCAGGTCAAGCGTGCAAAACTATTATAGATCACATTGCCCTGTCCTAATCAATTGGATTATGTTAGGCAATCCAAGGTTGTAATAATACTTTACATATAGACAAGCATAATTTGGAGATACAGATCAACTGATATTTGGAAATTAAGACACACAAGCTACATGGAACAGGCTGTTCTGATTGGATTTTTGTACAAGTTTTGTAAGAGTGCATATCTAGGTTCCTACTGCACCATATCATGACCTGTATATCATAGATAATTTTGGGCAAAGATAGCCTGATTGTCCTGTCATCACACCAGTATAACTCCATTAACTTCAGGATACTCCTGCTTTACACTGGTATAAATGAGAGGGGAATTGGACCCAGAATTTCTTTCAACCACATCAGAATGGTTGTTTCTCAAATAGTTATTCACCCCTCACAGGTCCCCACATCTGTACTCTAGAGTTCAGAGTGGGGAAGGAACCTTGACATGGTGGTAGCGGTGGGATTTTAAAGGGGTTTACCCTTCCCTTTATATTTATGACAGATACTGTTCTAAAATTAAGAATTGTTGGCTTTGCTGAATAGTTTGTACTTTTTCTCTCAAAGTTATTTACTTGTAGCGATTGTCAGGCCTTAAATCGCACTGGGTAGGGTGACCATATTTCCCTGTGCTGAATATGGGTTACCTAGTAAAATTACTCGTATTCCAGCGAGTTCAACAGCAATCAACCAGAACTGTGCAGTACAAATATTCAAATTATCATCAAGTTGATTGAACCACTGTTAAAAAGAAATATTGCGTAGTTGGATTTTTATTTACCTTCTTACCTTGAAGGCTTTACCGTTCACATGGGGTGGAGTGACACCCCCCCATTCCCCCCCCACACACACACATACACATGGGGAGAGGTGACACACACACTCCCGTACACCTCTCTTACACAGGGGTTGGGTTGGATGACCGACCGACCTGACCCTCCCTACCCGGTACTCTATGCCCTCCATGCCTGACTGGGCCCCTGGGACAGATCTGCCTCTCCTGGTACCTGGTGCCGGGTCTTCCCGAGACAACACGTGTGTGGGGGGGAGCATAGGGTTGCCAACCCTCCTGGTTTCACTGGGAGTCTCCTGAAATCAGACGCTATCTCCCGGAGGGTACTAACTCCAAACCAGGAGATTTTAGGTGCTAAAAGTCCGGCAGCACAGCAGGGCTAAGGCAGGCTCCCTGCTTACACTGGCCCCTGGGGCAGGGGGTCTCCGTGCGCTGCCCCACCTCAAGCACCAACTCCGCAGCTCCCATTGGCCGTGAACTGCGGCCAATGGGAGCTGCGGGAGCAGAGCCTGCAGGCAGGGGCAGCATATGGAAACCCCCCGCCCTCCTGCCTCCAGGAGCTTCAGCGATGTGCACCGACGCTGCAAGTCCCACTGGCCTGGGAGCTGTGAGAGCGGTGCCTGCAGGCAGGGGCAGTGGGCGGAGACCCCTAGTCCCCCACCTAGGAGCCACTGCTAGAGCGATGTGCCAGTTGCTGTTGGGAGCTGCCACCTGCCCTCTCCTGCACCCCTGCCCAAGCCCAGAGCCTGCACCCCACCCCCCGCCCCATCCGAGAGCCTGCACCCAAAGTCCCTCCCAGATCCCGAACCCTCACCCCCTCCCGCACCCAAACTACCTCCTTGAGCCCGCACCCACACCCAAACTCCCTCTCAGAGCCTGCACCCCCTCCTGCACCCCAACCCCCTGCCTCAAGCCGGTGAAAGTGAATGAGGGTGGGGGATAGCGAGTGATGCAGGGAGGGAGGAGGGCTGGTGTGAGCAGGAAGTTGTTCCTTCCTAAGTGGAGTACTTTGCATTTGTACTTATTGAATTTCATCTTATTTCATTGAGACCATTTCTCCAGTTTGTCCAGATCATTTTGTATTTTAATCCTATCCTCCAAAGCACTTGCAACCCCTCCCAGCTTGGTATTGTCCACAAACTTTATAAGAGTACTCTCTATGCCATTATCCAAATCATTGATGAAGCTATTGAACAGAACCAGACCCAGAACTGATCCTTGCAGATCCCACTCAATATGCCCTTCCAGCATGATTGTGAACCACAGATAACCAGTGTCTAGGAACAGGTTTCCAAACAGTTATGCACCCACTTCATAGTATCTCTATCTAGGCTGTATTTCCTTAGTTTGTTATGAGAAGGTCATGTGAGACCATATCAAAAGCCTTACTAAAGTCAAGATATACGACGTCTACTGCTTCCCCGCCATCCACAAGACTTGTTACCCTGTTGAAGAAGGGTATTAGTTGGTTTGACATGATTTGTTCTTGACAAATCTATGCTTACTATTACTTATCACCTTATTATCTTCTAGCTGTTTGCAAACTCATTTCTTATATATTTGCTTCATTATCTTTCCAGGTACTGAAGTTAAGCTTACTGATCCATAATTCTCCAGATTTTATTTATTCTCCTTTTTATAGATTGGCCTTTTCCAGTCCTCTGGAATCTCTCCCTGTGATAAATGAAGCAGGGCGGGTGGGAAGCTCCCTTTTATGGACCCAGCCAGCCAATTAGCTATAAAGTCCGTCTTGATGGTTACTTGCTTTACCTGTAAAGGGTTGAGAAGTCCCCCAGGTAAAGAAAAGGGAGTAGGCACCTGACCAAAAGAGCTAAAACTTTTTAAAATGGGAAAAAAACTTTCCCTTTGTGTCTCTGGGCTGAAGAGACAGAGACAGCTGGAATGCTGTGTAAAGTTTGGACCAGGTATGAAAATTCATCGTCCATACCTAGAAGGATTCATTGGGACATTGGGATAGACGTGATTAGGTTTATTTCTTTTATTTTCTGTAAGGCTTGTGGACTCCTCTGTGCTAACCTCGGATGCTTTTATTTGCTTGTAACCTTTAACTAAACCCCCAAGAAAGCTATTTTGGTTGCTTAATTTTTGGAATTGCTCTTTTAAAATCTAGCAAAAAGCCTAAGTTCCAGATGTATTGTCTTTCTTTTTATTTTTAATAAAATTTACCTTCTTTAAGAACCTGATTGGTTTTGTGTCTTAAAAGGTCTGTGCATATGTTTTTCAATTAGCTGGTGGCAACAGCTGGGTTTCCCTTTTGTTTGTTTTCTTTCTCGCCTTCCCGGAGGGAGGTGTGGAAAAGCTGAGGGGCCTCAGGGAAAATTTCCCAAGTGAGGTTTTCCAGGATTTGCAGGAGGCAGTTTTTCACTTGGGTGGTGGCAGTGTTTACCAAGCCAAGGTTAGAGAAAAGCTGTAACCTTGGGGGTTTAATACAAGCCTGGAGTGGCAAGTATTAATTTTTTAAAATCCTTGCGGGCTTCCACCTTCTGCACTCGAAGTGCCAGAGAGGGGCATCAGCCTTAACACTCCCATATTCCATGACTTTTCAAAGATAATTGCTAATGGCTCAGATATCTCATCAGTCAGCTCCTTGAGTATCCTGGTATGTATTTCATCAGGCCATGGCGACTTGAAGACATCTAACTTGTCTAAATCATTTTTAATGTGTTCTTTTCCTATTTTAGTATCAGATCCTACCTCATTTTCACTGGAGGTCACTATGTTAGATGCCCAATCATTACTAAACATTTTGGTGAAAAATGAAAGAAAAATATCATTTAGTACTTCTGCCATTTCCACATGTTCTGCTATTGTTTTCCACCCCCTGTATTCCATTGAACAAAAGGCCGACCCTGTACTTGGTCTTCCCCTTGCTTCTAATGTATTTGTAGAACATTTTCTTGTTACATGATCATTTGTGATGCTAATACAACTTCATAGTGTCTATTATATCAGAAATGAAACAAAAATTGACACTACTTTTAGAAGTGATACAGCTCCACATTGTGGGCCCAGTCTCGAAAACTTTTACCCACATGCATAATCCTTGTGCAAATAGAACCATTGGAATCAATAGGACAGCTTGACTAACTAGGTTTTTCAAAATCAAGCCCAGTAATGCTACCTCTATACGCTTCTATTAGGCTACACTTACAGTCAAACCTGCACTATATATCACTTATATCACTTGTCTCCTAGTTTCTACCCTGTTAGCAACATTATCATTTCCCACAGCAAGCAAGGAGGGAGAGCCTATTCAGGTTAATGCTGAGTCTATCCGCTTTGGCCTGTGCTGCCCATGGGCTTGGAATGTGTGTGAAGGGAAATGATGTGATATATAGTGTGGTTGAGCTTCTAGCTCTCTCCTCTTCTCAGCTTGGCCCATCCCTGCAGGATCCATGGAGTCCCTATTCCACAGAAACCCTACAACCTAGATCACAGGCCTGTGCTCCCCACACCCTCTCTTAGAAGTGAAAGGGAGCATTTTGGGACTTAAACTGCATATGTTCTGTATGGTGACACCTCTAGTATTAATGACACCATTTCTCTTACTACATCACTTTGAAATGTGTGAAAAGTACTTTACAATGGGATAATTAATTAATGGCAATTAGAGATGGATTCGAGCCAGAATACTGTCTTCAAGCCCACCAGAACTTTGAGGAAGGATGGATCTGGATCCATATTTCATCGTTTGGGCCTATCACTATGTAAACTGAACAAGAACACTGAATGTGAACACCTTCATACCTGGGGAAATTCAGATTCCCCTCAAAGCTTTGACGCATCTCTTAAAATAAATGACTATATAAACATGATTTCTGTGATTTTCTTCTGCTCCTCATCATGCTCTGGCTGTGGCACTGAATGCTTCTGAGATAACATTCAATAATTATTTATAGCTTAAATTTCTTTGGCTATTAGCTGGATGGGGTAACCCAATTAGCTTCAAGTGTTTTTAGGTACTTGATTTTTCATCTCTTCCATTAACTGAAAATGGTTTTTTTGTGCCTAACATGTCTGTAATAAAAGGGACTGATACAGGTAATATTTTCACGATGGAGCCTGCATAGTTATATAGGCACTCAGGCATATGAACTGCAGGCAATCTTTCTCTGCCTAATGGGAACTCATCTGGTTTTTGTCAGGGTTAAAGTGTAATCATGCAGGCAGAAGCAGCGTATGCTGGCACATATATAAGGAACCCATTTACTGAGTCACTGTCATTTGAACAGCAGGAAGCTTGACTCCCTGAGGTGTATCTAAAGCATTTCAAGCTCACTGAGTCAAGACTAAATAACACCCAGCTGGGTAAGAACAAACACCTGTCGGATAATCCTACTAATGGTTGGTTTAGCTATCACTGGTCTCCTCCCTTCTCCCCCTCCTTCTGGATGCACTATACTGGATGTGTGGTGCATTTCCCCACAACATCAGGTTCCAGAGTTACATAATCCAGTGGGAGAAGGAATAGCCTATGACTCCTTGTTTGTTTGTTTTTTGTTTCTTTTGTTTCCCCCCTCTTGCTCTTGGAAGGGTATCCATAGCTCCATGATATGTGTTATTGTTGAGAGTGGCTGTTTTCTGTTCATATATATTTCACATGGTATTGTTTGTATTCCCTGATCGGAGGAATGTAAGTCTTCCAATTAGCATTCTGGTAGAAATCCTCCTGGATGCAAATTCATTCAAAAATAGCAATATATTCTTATAGAATTATTGTTTGCAGTGGTCACTCAGCTCAATCAATGACTCATGAACTCATCTATCTTCAGCTGTTGAGCCTCTGACAGGCTCCCATTAAAGTCAAAGGAATTGTTTCCATTGATTTTAATGGGGGATGGATTGAGCCCTAAGGCCATTAAATAATTAGTACCATTATTGCATAGTTAATACTGGTAGAGCATGTAAGTGAGAAGATTAATTATCTATATTTTATCATTATGTGGCCATATTTTTCCAAACCAAATTTCCCCACCCCATCAAGATCAGTGTTGTTACTGAACACACTAGAAAGCCATCAAATTCAAGGATTCTAGGCATATGAACATGCCTTTTTATATATGTTAGCAAGTAGGCCTGTACATATATATTAGAACTTCCACTGCTTTGTATTGCCAAGGCAATTCCCCAGTTTCTCCATCAAGCTCCGTTCTGTAGAGATGCTAACAATGGCAGTCTTTTATCTAGCTTGGCTTTGAGCCGTTATTCTCACTGTCAATACAAATAATTATGGTGATATAACATTAATAGGTGGATTTTAATCCCAGATGGATGACAATTAAGAACTATTGGTCTGATCCTGCCAACACTACTCCCATGAGCAGTCCCAATGATGTCAATGGAATAACTTTACTTATCGGATTAACTCACATGCAGAAGTGTTGGCAGAAATTTTTCACTCCATCCTCAGTCTGTCCCTAGGTTATCACATAATGTAAGCACATAACCTTTTTACAGTATATCATGTTAACATTGATTTAAAAATATACATATACACCTTGCACAAATAGAACAAGACTGATTAGGGAGTTAGTTAGGCACCTACATACTTTTGAGGATTTGATTCTTTGTTGGAGACCAGGGGAATTGGGCACCCATCTCCCATTGCCAATGCAATATTGACACCTGTAAACATTAAAAAATCAGGTGTCATGCCACAAAATATGATGTGATTAGCTTAAAAATCATGACATTTTATAAAAGTATTGATAAGCGGGGGGGGAGGGGTTGATTTCTGGTTTCTGAGCCTTTCCTCACTTTAGTTTGCATTTGCCACATTTTCAAGGTTTTGTCTGCAAACGTGGGATTTTTTTTTTTTTAAACCTGAGATTCTCATGTAATCTCATCATTTCAGGAGCTTTGGGCTTTAGGAAATACACCAAACACCACATGTATCACTACAGAATTGCAAGAGGATAGCCCTGAAAATCTCCCCATTTATACAATTTCTCTGCAAACTGTATTGAGAGAAATAGGAGAAACTATAGTTTGCAATTTGCACAGAGCCTTGCATGGGGCATTGTAGAGTTGCGCCACTCTGGAGGAAAAACCCAGAGACTAGGATGATACAAATTCACACTATACGTGGCCTTTCATTCATGCTACACCACCCCTGCTTTAGCTAAAGTATCTTTCTCAACCTTCCTCCTCAATGGGTGATTTGATGCTCAGAGAGAGTAGGGACCAAGGAGACTCCTTATGAGTGTTTGCTCTACACAAGCATAGTTCTACACAAGGATGGTGGATGCTCCTAAGCACATGTGCAAGGGTAGATCACTAACTAATCCTAGACATTTTGCATAGAACTATTATATTAGTATTGCACCCCTCCTGTGTGCCAGGTGTGTATATTATAGGTGGAACTGATAGTGCTAAGTAAAGTTAAGGTTACTCAACTCTTCCAATTATAAGACACCATTTTCAATTGTTGAGAATTCTTCCCTACTTTAACCATTTGGGCAAAAAATGCCCATGCTGGGTGTCTGCCTCAGGCTGATTGATTTGAAAAGTTTCAACTAAAAATAGCTCAGATATTTCTGAGAACAAGTTCGGGGAAAGATATGTTGTTTTTTAAATATGGGCAAAACAAACACCTTCTTACAATCATTTCACTGAGAAAGTCTAGTGCCTCCAGGCTTTGGAGGGCTTGAAATTTGGTAGGGGTGGAGGTTACCCAGATGCCAGAGATGTGCCTTTTGCCAACCCTGTTAAAATCTGGCTAAATTATAAGCTTTTGAAAAATCTCAGTTTGCAAATGTTCATTGCAGACTTCTTCCAGTTTGGCTGCTAATTTATCAAAAAATCCATATGCACAGAGCATGCTCCAAACCAAGGATGCAGAAGTTGAGCAGGATTTTCCCTTCAATTGCTTCTCTCAACTGTCAGGGAATACTGTGTCACCAGACCTCAGTGCTCCACATGCTAGCACCCAGGCAGTATGGAGGAAGTAACAGTCTGACTGGAATGCAGACAGCCAAGAGGACAAAAGCTGGATCTGGAGGAGGGTGGTGGAAGGATGGACGGAGTAGATTGGGACAAGGAGTTAGGGGTTGAAATAATGAGTGTGTGGAAGCCAGTGTGTGTGAAGACTGAGATTGGATGAGGAGCTAGGTGGGTGGGTGGGAGGAGACTGGAATAAAGACCCTCATTTGCTGCAGAAATCTGAAGGTATGTAGCCAAGGAGCTAGGGAAAATAAAGGATGGTCTGATGGTAAAAAGAATGACGAGTACTTGTGACTAACAAATTTATTTGGACATAAACTTTCGTGGGCTAAAACCCACTTCATCAGATCATGCCCAAATAAATTTATTAGTCTCTCAGGTGCCACAAGTACTCCTTGTTCTTTTTGCTGATATAGACTAACATGGCTACCACTCTGAAATCTGATGGTAAAAGCACCTATTGAAACACTGAGAATGGGCAAGTGTGAGTTTGGCAACATTTAAAGGCCCCTCACCCCAGCCTATGGGGAGGAGCCACCAGACCCAGACATTAAATAATTACAGGGACAACTAATGAAAAAACAGGGATGGAAGTGAGCATCACAGGTTCAAAATCAGGGATCCAGAGGGGGACAATGAGCAGAGAACCCCGGTCAGCACCCACTGCTCTTTGAAGGTGTCCAGGGAGCCAGTGGACACAGCCCAGAGGAACTCTGCCCGGAGAACATAAGAACGGCCATACTGGGTCAGACCAGAGGTCCATCTGGCTCAGTATCCTGTCTTCCGACAGTGGCCAATGCCAGGTGCTCCAGAGGGAATGAACAGAACAGGTAATCATCAAGTGATCCATCCCCGTCGCCCATTCCCAGCTTCTGGCAAACAGAGGCTAGGGACACCATCCCTGCTCATCCTAGCTAATAGACACTGATGGACCTGTCCTCCATGAATTTATCTAGTTCTTTTTTGAACCCTGTTATAGTCTTGCCCTTCACAACATCCTCTGGCAAAGAGTTCCACAGGTTGACTGTGCGTTGTGTGAAAAAATACTTCTTTTTGTTTGTTTTAAACCTGCTGCCTAGTAATTTCATTTGGTGGCCTTTAGTTCTTGTGTTGAGAAGGAGTAAATAATGCTTCCTTATTTACTTTCTCCACACCAGTCATGATTTTATAGACCTCTATCATATTCACGAGATGTGACTTGAGGGAAGAGCAGAAATGGGCCCCACAATTGCCGAGCACACCCCCCCCACCCTCCACTAACTTCCCCCTCCTAGTATGCTAGACAGCCACCTTGTCCAGTGCCTGGAGGAGGTTACATGACTTGGTGGGACCAGAGGGTGTGCATAAATCAGGAGGTGCGGGGAAAAGTGCAGCCAGAACTTAAGGAGGAGTTTCTGGAGGAGCCAAAAGAGGGGCTGAAACCTGGCACACTTCATGTAAATGTGCACCAGGATCTCCCTCTCTTCACAGAAATAGCAGGTGTTAGGGGAGATTGTGAACTGTGCCAGGTACATGTGCTCATGACTCTGTGAAGGAGCCACCAACTAATATGCCAGTGGGCTGTGGGACCAGGGTGGAATATGGACTGGCACACTGGGGTCCCTCATCCTCTTTGGGTGTAAGAAGTCCTGCCACTTGGTATCAGGACAGGACATGAGGGTGAAGAAATGAAGGGTGGGGAACGTGCGCGTGTATAGCTGTTTCCTGGGTGCAGTTTGGAGAGAGACCAGCTGCATGTCTCGCAGCTGGCTCAGATGTTGTGTGGAAGTGGTCTAGGGGGGCTCGTAGGGCAGAGGGCCAATGATAATGTCTGTAAGGCCAAGGGTGAGGGGTAGCAGGGAGCACCCTTTTGGCAAGATCCGCTCTAGGAAAATGAGAGAGGCAGGTATTAGGGCTCATTAGTTTCTACAGGCAACAGCCTCCTTCACTACACAGCCCTGCTCCATCCCCAAAGCAGGCCCATCCTGTTCACTGAAGGAGGCAGAGATCCTGTGGAAAAAATAGTACGTGATCATGCAATTAAATACTACATGATAACGCATAGGTAAAAGCGGGACAAATTAAGGTTGTACAGGCAACCATAATACTAGCATTCCCTATCTTCTGAGTGACTTTGCAACCTTAGTGTTCTTTTAACATTTTGTGTGTGTAATATATTCACATATGTATTATATGTATTATAATATATATAATATTATATTATATGTATTATAATATATATATAATATATTCACTATATGTTACAGTATATTTTATATGCTGAGTTGCACTAAGGATGAACCAACTGAATTTGAATGGCCTTACTTACCTTTCTTTTGTAGGTTTAAGTGAGATCTTCAGTGTCATTATAAAGCACTTAAGAATGTTCTGCTAATCTGATTGCTCAATTGGCTGAACATTTTTAACCTTATACATTTTAATGGCGGGTTTGTAACAACAGACCAATCAGTGTAACTGAACAGAGGAAAAATGGTTGAACTGATTTCATCCCTTTTTCTTACGGAAATAGTTTTGCTATCCAGGCTGAAAATCTGTAGGTCAAGTTTCAACCTGAATCAAATTAAAATGGTTGATTTATGGGTCAGCTCATGTCTCTGCTGTGCTTATGTCTGGAGTATAGTTCCTGGACTTGGTGTCTAGTTTGGAGGGCAGGTAGCAGCTTTGACCACACTGGAGCCGAGTGCACTCAGCTCCTAAGGGAAAGGAATACTTCACTGCCCCTCTTTAGTAATCCTCTATGGCTAATGAAGATGTAGCGCTGATAGGTTCCAAAGGACATCAGCTGCCATGCTGTTCTACTGGAAGGGTGGAGGTGGTGACATGAGGCTTTGAGGATGATGGAGAGGGTGAAAGGGCTGAAGTGATTGTCACATTATGGGTGTAGAGCAGGAGATATATATTGTGGACTCATGGAAACAGTGAACACAGTAAGAGTAGACAACAACCATTTTTTAAAAGTATAAAATACTAGGGATTTTACATTTCCATAAACATTCTGTATCTGACCCCAGTGCAAGGTGGTTTTGTGAGTGTTCTAGTACACTGGTCCCTCTGATGTCCGACAGTGTTCTGCATACCACAAGTGTGTGCTCCAAGCATTAGGTGCTACAGACAATAGCCCTCAGTAGGTTCCCATAAATACTCACAAGCAACAAGTAACAGAGAATTCCTTTACTGGGGCTGCCAGACACTAGATAGTGCAAATACTTTAGGAACAATACTTAAAATCATAATGAGCAAAACAAAACTTCCTAATGCAGCCCCTAGAGGCAGGGGTATAAGGAAAACCATGTCTCATTGCAGCTGCTCCTCACCATCTTCATAACCGTAGACCTCTTCTCTCCTGCTGTGGCTACTGCTGGCCCCCTGGGCACAGCAGGGTTCATCTTTGCCAGCTCTCAGCTTTCCAGTCCTAGCTTTCAAACTGCTTGCTACCTGGCCTTCCCTCCAAAGCCAGATTCTGGGCTGCTGCTGCCTCTGACCTGATGTGCCTGCTCTTGCGTAGCTCCAACTTGACTCTAGAGCCAGGTCCCCTCTGATGTCAGGATATTTCTTGCTCTCCTGTGCTCTGTGCTGGTGCATGTTGAAATGGATAATTCTGGGTAAATCCTTTCCCTGTAGCTCAGCCAGAGTGGTGGAAAGGTTCCCAGAGTAATGAGCCTCCAGCTGGTCTATTACAATGCTGTTATGAGCTGAGTGAAACTTTGTTATGGGTTGAGTTAAGACCTCATTGAGAGGTATGAACTCACCCTTCAGTCAACATAACTGTATGGATAGGTCCTCACCTAAGAGAAAAGGAATAGGTGAATGCACCCAGGAGATTTTGCTGAATATTTTTTGGTAGGGATGAGTGTATAGGTGTGTGTGAGTGTGTGTGAGAAAGAGAGAGGGCAGAACACAGAAAACCAGGGGAAAAAACATACAGTCTCAAGGAGCAGCTGACAGCATAGTGTCTGACCCTGGAATAAACTTGGAGAGAGGTTTTTGGGTTGGTGTAAAGGCTGAAAAGAGTGTTCTTGGTGCTGTGAGCAAAGGAAGCCTTTGTGCTATTTGATTCCTTCTGCTTTCAGAGACACAGGGATTTGTGCACGCTTTGTAAATAAACAAAACTGCGTTAGAGAAATACCTATCACCAATTTCTATCTACATCTCCAGGGCCCTGAAATTTGACTCAGATCAAAGAAGGAGCAACAATACATTAATTGCCTTTACAAAGTTCCCTTAACAAGTCATGTGAAATAGTCACCCATTCATAAAACCCTCTAAGGGCAAGAAGATTAGCACCTGTGAACTGAAGTCTAAGCAGACCTAAATCCTGACTTCTTAGCTTTGCCCATTTGCTCAGGATGCAGAAGATCTGAGTTTGATTGCCTGCCTTGGTAGGGTACAGGGAGTTGAACTTCAGTCTCTTATACCCCAGGATGGTATCTTAGCCACAGAGCTGTGGAGAATTATTGGAGCAAGCTCTTCTGTTGAAGTTGTTCCAATCTGTATAAATAATTAAATGTAAATATGTAATGGGCCAGAGAAAAAAAGTGATCAGTGCTTAGGGCACATTAATGGAAGACCCAGGTTTCAGTTCCCCTGCTCTGTATCAGACAGAGTGGGGAATTGAACGTAGATCTTTTACGTTAGAGCTCTGACCACTGAGTTAAATGTTAGAAGGAGCGTACAAGTTCCTCCCCTGGCCAGTTTGTGTGAGTTTAGATGTGCTCTGAGTACATCTACCATGTTGGGCCTTGAAGGTAAGCTGTGCAGGGAAACTTATTATGTGTGAATCCCACTGGGGCCTAGACATGAGTTAGGTGCCTAGCTGCTAGGCAGTCTCAGGACTTAGGTAGCTTTGTGCATGCCCAGCCACCACAACTGAGGACTGTGGGCACTTCAACAGTGGAAATATATGCACTGACAGAGTTAGGCGGAGCTGAACAGAGGCTTTGTGAATAACAGTAGTGCCTAAAATGGCATGTACACATATAAGTCCCCCCATGAATTCCACCCTCAGCACCTAGTGAAGATGATTCCTAAACTGGAATAAACTCCTATAGCTGGAGCAAGCTGCTGAGCTGAGCTCAAATTCCAAGCTACACAGCAAGCGCCTAGGGCTGGATAGCGCCTTGGCTCTATCCCTCATTATTTCTAACCTCTCAGCAACCACCATGTCTTCCTGCAGTTTCAGTGGGTAGCCTCCCTTGCAATACTGCATTTCTAACATTAGATGGTGCTATATAAAGATATAAATAGTAGCCTCCCCTCTCATTCAAAATGGAGTCCAGCAGTTAGTTGCAATCTCTGCTGTTCCTCCTAGTTCCACAGAAAACTTGGCCAAAAGTATCACCATAAGGTAAAAATATCCAAGTATTTTCTCTCTGAGAGTAACACAATTTGAAGAAGCAAACTCTGCAGTTGGGTTCTCCTTGCCTATTTTCCCCTTGAGCTGTTACATATAACTCTATAGGGGTTTTCATACAGTTAACATATTTTATTAAATTAAGCCTTTAATGGGCCCATCTCTTTGGTTTCTGCATTCTTTCCTTGTCATGGTGATAAAGCAGAAAAAAGTGGGGTGGATCCCTAGGGTAAATCAGAGTTGTAGAGGAAAAATGGCAGATGCATAAACTTTTAGAAAAGAATGTGGCCTTGAATATGGCAGTCCTGGAGGACTTTGAGATGCAGGTTGAAGCCTGTATGTTTACCCTCCAATACACTTTCTTTTTGTACAACTTGGGCATGATTATGATTTCATGCTGTGATAAATCAGGAGTAGCTTCACTGAAATCAATTACACTGGTGTAATGTAGATGGAAGTGAGAGAAGAATCATACCCTTTGTACTCTCATGCATTATGTGAAGAATAATTAATTTATAGTCAGGGTTGTAACTTGCATTTCTGTAAAGGTGATTTTAAAAGTTTCATAAATACCAGGAGTTGAGAAAAGTTAGTTCTGAATGTCTGTGAAGTGCACCTCTTGGTGAGTGTTTTCCTTCAAGATTTGTTGTAAGATACATGTCAAACTCACCAGTTAGTTCAAAAATATTTCATTTAAAATAAAATGGCTTGCATAGTGTAGATGTCCAAAATGAAAGGCGCAATGGGAATAGATGCCAATCGCTGTGCTAGGACCCAGGATTATTCCCTTCTCAACTCTGAGGAGTCCAGGAAGCATAGCTAGGTCTCTTTGGAGCAGCTGCATGTCATGGGGTCACTTGCTGGAGGATTCTCTGCTCCTTGAAGTCTTTAAACCATGATTTGAGGACTTCAATAGCTCAGACATAGGTGAGAGGTTTTTCGCAGGAGTGGGTGGGTGAAATTCTGTGGCCTGTGTTGTGCAGGGGGTCAGACTAGATGATCATAATGGTCCCTTCTGACCCTAGTATCTATGAATCTATGCTAATAAAGGGGGCTATAAAAATCAGCTTTTAGGGGAAGGAGGCTGCTAGGGCATTACTCTCCATTTCCCAGGGGTGGAGGGAGTCTAACTGTGCTGTTCTGGAAATTAAGCCCATAGCTCACGCTGTGATTATATTTGTAGCCAGCCCATAGACACTGGGAGGTCTGCTGAAGTAGAATTATTTTGGTTTGTTGATATCCAGTCAATAAAAGAGACCTTTCTAAGAGGATGGGGTTTCTTTTGTTTCTTTTTTTTTTTTTCTTCAGTGGACCTTCTGGCAGACTGGAACTGGGAGATCAGCTGCATAGAGTACACTCTTCCTTTGTGTCCCTGCCCACTCTGCACTAATCATATGAGAGCCATACCCCTGCATGCCTAAGTTAGATCTTCAGCTGCGCTGAGCATCAGGAAAAGGGGATCTATGATACCTTTCTGTTCCTGGCTCTTGCAGCTGGTAAAGGGGAAAAAAATTCCTCAGCTTTCTTTAGGGCAAACTAAGGGCTCTTTTAAATTATACTGAGTAGACCGGACTCACAAAGGATGCCAGCTAATATTCAGTCCTTTCCACAATCAGCACACTCTGAATATTCCAACAATGGCAACTTTAAAGCTGGATTTAGCCTGGATCAAGGATCTGTCCCCATATATTTTCACTGTAGTTAATGAGACAAACACCCACTCTACCATATCAGACACATGAAGGTGATGTGGGAGATAAATTCATATGTGCCACTTGCTTGATCACAGGCTAGCCTCCCTTCATCTTTTTCAGACAAGTTAGAAACACCAAGATCTTGCCTCTGGAGAGAGAAAGTATGGTCTCGTAGTTAAGGCAAAGGAAAGAGTCTGATTCTGTTCTTGACTCTGGCATAAATTTGATGTTTGACTGAGGATGTGGCCTGCAGCCACATTTTCAATGCATCTACTAATTTTGGATACCTTTATTTTTGGGTGACCTTGGCCTGATTTTCAGAGGTACTGAGCACCCGCTGCTTCCATTGACTTCATTTGGAGTTGCCTATCTGTGCTTGGTTATACTTGTTCTATTTCTTTGCTAACTGCATGGTTTTCTGTTCCAAGCTCTGGTAGGATGGCTGGTTAGCTCTGCTTAATGTACCTGAATATCACCTTCAAGTAAGGTTTCAGAGTAGCAGCCGTGTTAGTCTGTATTCGCAAAAAGAAAAGAAGTACTTGTGGCACCTTAGAGACTAACAAATTTATTTGAGCACGAAAGCTTATGCTCAAATAAATTTGTTAGTCTCTAAGGTGCCACAAGTACTCCTTTTCTTTTTACCTTCAAGTAAGGCATCAGTAAATTGGGGATAGATTATGCTTTTACAGCTAGCCCTGAATAAGGGGTGGTACATAGTTGCACCACCCCAGTAAAAGCCCAAGGAAGGAATTGTTTACAGATCTTGCTTACCCCCACACACTTGCAGGAGAGATGCAGGGAGGCTGTGAAGGGTCCTGTATGCATGGTTATGGGTGGGATACTTGCTCCCTCCTTCCCTCCTGGGCAGCTTTGAAGAATAAGCACCTCTACTAAGGGCCAGATTGTGGCTCAATCTTGCCTAGAGGAACTGTGAGCGAGATTGGAGGGAGGAGAAATTCCTCTGCCCATGTTCCCCCTTTGAGCACCTATGCCAGGCACACAATCTGATGGGTCTAAGACAATAGTGTCACTATGTTACAAGTTACAATAGCACTTTTTAAAAAAGGAATGGTTACATTACTGGTTTTGTTTGATCTCTCAGATTTTATTTTCTTTTTAAAAAAGGATTATAATGTTCTATAATTTACAAGCAACATTTTTATCCCAGGAACCTTTATCATAATAAGTTCATGGGTTTTGTACCTGTCTCAGGAAGGATGACTATTTGAGGAGATAGCCAGCCATAGTTCCTGATTCCAAAGGGGTAGAAACACATGTAGATAGCTCTCATTTCACCCTCCATTATTGCTAACTGCAGGGTAACTTTCAAAGCTTCAACCTCTCCTTCCACTTTCTGTAATCTTACATCAAAGTATATTTCAAGCTGTGCTAAGTGATATCTGGACAAAACAAAGTATGAATCAGGCTTATTCATTGTCCTTATTCTTTATTCTTTCCTGACCCATTTCAGTTTTAGTCAGTGGCTGAAATATCGCCTCCATGCTGATAGCTCCATTGTCATTTTGCCAGTGACTGTCTCTTATTTTTACATTCTTTATTACTAAATTTGTCCCAGTGAGGCCTCAGAGCAGTTTTTCAGGATCTCTTGTAAAATATTTATTTCACACACCAAATTCAGGGGTGGTGTGTGTTTGCTTGTTCCTTAATACTAATATGACAAAAAGCAGGTGGGTCCATATAAATTCTCCAGTGGACTGATAGTTTATAGAGCTGCAAACACCAGGAGTCAGCAGTTAGGTGACCAACTCCCACTGATTTTTCAGTGGGACTGGGATACCTGCCTGACCTTTGTGCCTTTGAAAATCTCTCCCTAAATTACTAGCAAGACTATTGTAAATACTTCTGGAGTGTTGTATTTAATTTTGTGTATTAATCCAAGAACAGGTCAGAATAAAAATCTGTTGTCTATGTAGATGCGGAAAGGCTCTAAAAGTTGTGAACTGCACCAGGGCACCTTCTCCAGTTTCAAGCGGGTGTGGTGCAAACTGTGGTGTATAGCAGTTCTGCCTATGTGAGTGGGAGTTGGGGGGAGGCTACGGTAAAGCTACACCAGGATTGGCCATTGTTAGTTGAAATCTTCACTGTAAGCAAAGCCTCTCCTGAAAAATAAGCAAAAAATACCAAGCCCTCCCTTTTGCAACTTTTTATACATCATAAATAAGCAAAGAAAAAGCCCTCTCCCCGCCACACACACACAAAAAAAGCACAACAATTCCTTTGCAGACAATCCTGAATAATACTGATGAAAGGGAATTAGTCTACTGCTACAGAACATGACATTGCTTGGTTCAGGTCACATATTAATTGTTGGATCTTTCTCAGCAATTAACTTTCCTATGTCCTATCCTCTCAAATAGCTGAATGCTAAGCAACTGTTTTGTATTAAGTTTAGGTTAGCTGCAAAGATGGGTACAAATACGATCCTTTAAATCACACCTAAATCTTCTGGCCTTCGTCCTTTTAAAAGCTGCATGAGCAATTAAAGGACTTCTTATTCCAAAGTGATTTCTTTATATCCAACTTCGTAATAATGTATTTTTGCCATCATCAAAGTTGGCAGTCTCAGAAGAGAAGCCAAGGATTGAAAGTGCATGGAGAATGAACACTAGTCCCTGCAGATTAGTCTGAAGACTCACTAGCAGAGCAATGTTTGGAAACTTGCACTTCTTTAGCATTTTGTAGATAAAGAAAAGACTTCTAAAAATTGTGAATTTACTGACATTTGTTAAAACTGTTCTGAATGCTGTGCAGTGATTCCCAAACTTGTTCCACCGCTTGTGCAGAGAAAGCCCCTGGCAGGCCGCGCTGGTTTGCTTACCTGTCGCATCTGCAGGTTTGGCTGATCGCGGCTCCCAGTGGCTGCGGTTCACTGCTCCAGGCCAATGGGAGCTACTGGAAGCAGCGTGGACCGAGGGACATACTGGCTGCCTCTTCCAGCAGCTCCCATTAGCCTCTAGCAGCGAACTGCGGCCACTGGGAGCCGTGATCAGCTGAACCTGCGGACGCGGCAGGTAAACAAACCGGCCCAGCCCACCAGAGGCTTTCCCTGCACAAGCTGCGGAACAAGTCTGGGAACCACTGCGGTAGAGCATGCTAGATTGTTCACAATCTAGCTCTTTGCACATATGTTTGTCAGTACAGCAATAATTTGTGTTAATTTCATTATTAGAATAAAAATGTTTTTATAAATTGCAGTTCATATCTATTGTAATCTATCTTGCCAAAAAGTCAAAATGTGATATTTTTAAAAATTACTTTAAAACATCAAATCACAATACAGTTAGACAATTGTCAGAGCAATTATTCTAAATTATCTTTTTCAAACATTATTGTGAAACACAGTTATGGAATAATTTTCTTTTCATCATTGAGTCACACTCTGATCTTTAATAATCATCTTTTATTTCTTTTAAAAAATACAGGTTTTTCTTTCATCTCTAATCATGAAAGCATAGGTTTATGGGGGAAGGGTGTTAGAATTTCTGTTAAGTTAAATCTTTTTTTTTAACTGTCGAATTCTCAAAGGATTTAAAGATTTGGGATTACTGGAATAGAAAAGGATCAAAGGCCGGGTGGCAAATACGAAGAATAATAATAAAGAAGTGCCTCTTGAGGTTCTTAATCAAAGTCTGTTTTAAGGACGTCATGCAGCCTATGATGAAATAAATATAACTCTAGTGTACATGTGAAAAACAAAGCAACCCCCCCCACCTTCTCTTAATACTGAAATATGTTTAACTGTAAGTAATGTTTTCAATCATTTTTAAAAGTACAGGCCATACTTTAAAGAACTTTCAGTAAATGGTGATGATAGGGAAATTGAAAATAAGGCCCCAGTCCTACAAGTTACAGTAGGCGTGTGGATCCATGCACTCAAGTGGAGTCTATTGCTCTGAAAGTTGGGACCTAATGCTGTGTGTTGATTTGCAAATAAACTGATGACCCTTACTGTCTGAAAGTTGATCTCCTGTGCATTGTAAAATGCAGAGAATACTTGGGCAGCACAAATTTTCAGGGAAGCTGCAGGAGAAATAAATTGTAATTGCCCATTCTTTACATATGCCAGAATCTTCTTTTATTGTTCGTTTGGACAGCCTGTTAGTGAGCTAACCTTAAAAGGTCTACGGGCTCGGTTTAGATAAGCTTCAAAAAATCAGGTTGCTTATTCACAGTATTAGGATGTGCTCCTGCATCTAAAGAAGTAAATGGCCAAATTCACATTGATTCAATTGGACTGTGTCTATGGACTGGAAATATAACTGCTAGTCTGCCTCATTTACTTCCATTGCAGATGGAAGCAAGGAGTTTAGAGGCGCATGAAGAGGAAGATACTTTATCTAGTTCTCAGAAAGGTTTCCATTAATTGGCAGCGGTTCCACAGATGTTGGAACTAGGGTTGTAGGGGGTCCTACTGCACCCCCTGGCTTGAAGTGGTTTCCATCATATACAAGGTTTACAGTTTGGTTCAATGGATCTCAGCACCCCCACTATACAAATTGTTCCAGCAGCCCTGAGTGGTTCAGTTTGGGTGCTTCACATTTTGACTGTGTTGTTTTCCACCGGAGCTGCTTGGGATTTACTATTTTTTAAAAAGGAGAGCTTAGTCTCCAGAAAAAAATGAGACATTTGTCTGGGCCTTCCTGCCTGGCTTTTGAACCTGCCTACATTATTCCTGGAAGCTTTTCCATTACTGAAAACAGATTTTGAATGAAGTTATATAATTAAGTTAAATAGAGATGGGCTCCAGTCACACAGTCTGGGTCTGGATCTGAACCTCACCACAGCTTGGAGATCTACAGATCAGTGGCTTGGTTTCAGGCTCATATCTAAACTTCAGTAATTTAGACAAATAATATTTTAAAACTGACACCAGTTCAGCATAAATACAAAACATTTCAAGTTCACATACTTTGTTCATAGAGTAAATGAACATTTCAAGACACTAATATATGGAAAAATTATATAAATATAAATATCAAGGTATTTAAAAGATACTCCTGTGATCATAATCGCTGCAAAGTTGCTTCAGTGGAAGACATCAGCCCTATTGTAAATAGCATCTGAAAGCTTATGTATCATCAAAGGTAAAAGAAGTTTCCAGCAGAGCTTTGAGTATAATACATATGAACGGCAGCCAGCACATCCCTGTGGCCTGCACCACTTCCCGCAGCTCCCATTGGCTAAGAATGGCAAACCATGGCCACTGGGAGCTGCAGGTGGCCGTGCAAATGTAAACAAACTGTCTGGAGGCCCGCCAGTGGATTACCTTAGTGGGCCACAGGTTGACCACCATTGGTGTAGACAGACCTATTTCTTTTACCAAATTTTGCAACATGTTTAATACTGTTCATCACCAAATACTCCTGTCACACCGCTGACAAAATTGCAGGGTGAATAGGAACATCATGAAATGGCTCAGATCCTTCGTAGCCCAAACCCAAAAGGTGACTATGGTTAATAGTTCCTTTGCCTCCTAAGCTTTCACCCATAACGTTTGCTACTCTCCTCTGTAATCATCTCGATGAAGCTGTTGAGACAGCTGGCGAGCAACTAGGGCTCAGGTACCAGCATCAATCAGACAATGTGTTGCTCCCCTGCTCTCTGTGTAAGCCTCATCACCAGCTCAGGGATGAAACCTCTCTCAGCTATTACCTAGGTAGATTAGTATTCAGGATCCACATTCATTGTTAATGCTGCAAAACAGTAATTGTGGACATTCATTCAAACACAATCAAACAATTTGCTTTTGACCTCTTTACATTTGCTCCCAAGGAAATCTGCGGAAGTGAATTTTTGTTTGCAAGATATTCGTGGGCAGAGAGTATGTCCAATATGTATTGTCATGGGTATTCATGCTGGAACCACTCCATATGATGGGTCCTCATGGCTCTGCTCTTCCTTCACTTCTGACTGCTCAGATCTCTGCCTTCACACAGAATGAATTAAGTTCCTGATGACCACATGAATGATCTTACTTTGCTATTTTCCAGTTAAAATAGTCCTTAGTTTTATTTCAGGAATCCTGCACTCACCCACACATGTACAGAAAAAGCCCTAAATACCATAACATGTCTTTAAAAAAACAAAGACAAAAAAAAACCTTGGAATTCATTATTTCTGGGGCAAAGTGCAGCTTTGTTTATCAGGGCCTGTAAAGTTGGTTTTTGTCCTGTGATTTCGGCCCCTTTTGAGACAGCCTACAAACGTAATGGGAAAATTGTTTTTAAATACAAATAGGTTTCCAAATAGGAGGTTAATTTTACATGGTTCTTTCATGTTACGTATAACAACAATTTTAGGTGGCGTTTCTAATACTAATTAGCAACTAATGAGAACTGGGTTTCTAACTCCCTTGGCAACTATGAAAATCTCTGCCTTCAGTCATAAAGTCAAAGTTAAGAGCTTTGTAATCCTGAAGCCAGTTTTAGTGCACACCAGCAGTAACTTTATTGGTCCTACAGATTTACAATGTTACATGTTCTTATGTGTCAGTAGATTGGCATGCTTTACACTATCTATAGGTACAAAACTCCACCCCTGCATGCAGGGCATTGTGCTGTAATTTCACAACATTGTAAAATCCGCTTTGTCAGGTGTACAAACAGAAAAACTGAGGGTAGGAGGCCAAATTCTGGATGTGGTGGGTAGAATTTGGTTCTTAGTGCATTGGCTTTTTTTGGCAGTTGAACACTCTTGTTCACTTCATGATCTAGTAAGCCAAACAAACCAGGTTGCGAAGCTAAGTTTTGTATACCAAACTCATCATTTGAAAACTAAGGAGCAAAAACCAAATGTGTTGATGAGCTATGTGCATCTCTGCATATGGTGTATATATTACTTTAATTAGAATGGCTTTGGGGAGGGTACATTCATAATCCCATATGAGCTACAGGCACCCTGATTTGTTTAAATTATATGATCTTTTCATATTATTTTTTTCACTTTAGAGTATGGATCAGGTTAGGCTGTTCATCCCTCATTAGTGCCTCAAATTTCTCAAACAAATAATGAAAAGCATGAAAGCTAAGAGCAAAGCTCTAAACAAGAATTGGTACCTCTGAATTTATATATGGAAATTAAGGCCATGTAACAATATATAGTATGCACTGAGGTTTCTTCACTCTTTGATTTTACATAGAAACCGGGGCAATCCTTTTGCTAAGTGTTCTAATCAAATGTTACTTGACATTAAAATTGAGTTTTGATAGTACATTTCCCCCAGGATTGTTAATCCGTAGTGTATATTTCCTATTATGTACACCTGAGTATAATACATTCAGTTTCTAGGTGGATGCTATCTGAGCCACATAGAACGAATAAATGACCTTTTATTAGAGTTATAGCACATTGTCCACCAGAAATTCAGACTCCAGCAAACACACACCACTTCATGGACACTTTTAGGGAAGCCTCACATATTCATTACTGTATGGTAATAGTACCTACTGTATACTACTAGTATACACAGCTTTTTATCTGGAAAAACCAAATTCCAAGGTGCTTTCCTTGTGTGTGAGCATGCACACACAATGTATAATTACTTTGTATATTACTGAAATGCGTGTACCTCTGTGGTGGAATGCAGTACACATTTACACTTCAGAATCATTTATACTCGAAAGTAAAGTATGGTATAACCAATTGAAACTACAGAGGAGATTTAGCAAGGCGTAAAATGAACTTGAACCTCCAAGGGAGGAGTTTCACAACACTCCTCATCCCACCTACCCCGTCTACCAAAAGAACTACAGCCAATCCTTTCTTAACTTATCTAATTTGAGATGAATGAAGCCATGAGTCAGTCTATTTACAGTACCGGATTATTATCCCTCTGAATATTTCGACAACCATAGATGTATTTTCAGGTGGGAGGGACCAACTGGGAGAAGGTTGTTAGTGGGGACAAAGATTCATCGGTTTTCCAGCAGTTTGCTCAGCTTTAGCCAAGGTTTGCTAAATTTTTGCATCGGGGTTGACTGAGGTATGTGGAGATGTCAAATCTCAAGTTGAGTGGGTTTCACTTGTGATATAAGTATTTCTCCCAACTCTATTAAGAATGCAAAGCAACCCTGAAAGCTCCCAATTGACACTATTCTTAGATACAATTCATTCCCTCTGAGAAGGAGTTCAGTCAGAGGAAGGGATTTTATGAACCCAGAGCAAATTATAGTGCTTACATACTTATTTTTATTGAAGATTTTTTTCCATTGATTATAACTGAGTTATTCCTTTGAAAACCTTTGAGGGACATGGATAATTTTAAGTTCCTCGTGATCTAATTTTTAAGATTAAAGTTACCTTTTTGTTGTATGCCTACATAAAAATAGTTGTCAATCCTAAATAGCCTTCCTGTATGGTAAAGAGACATCATCAATTGCTTATCCACAAAAATGAACATTAGTGAAGCAAAGGGAAATTGTGTCTAAGAAGTAGACCATACAGAGACAAAATCTTCCAGGATCCATTTGTTCTAGCTTAGTATTTGACATATCTTTCATAATGTTTTCAAAGAACTGTAGAGTGGTGTATCCATAGTTGACAGGTCTCTGTCCTGTCACTCTCCATATTTTTAATTTAGAAAAGTAACTTCATTCATATTTATCTATTTTCCCTTTACAGTGGAAGATTAGCTGATGTCCCGTTCAATCTTTTTTCTCTTTAAATTTCTTGTTGTTGTGGGCAGTATATTTCTTTATAATTAGAGATGAATGAGCTATGATTGATTTGTGTTATGCCTGTGGGTATTTCTAACAAGTTCGTATTTTACTGTGGTTACTTTGAGATTGTTTATGAATTATAGCTTTGTTTCTAATTTGGTGGGAAAATCTTAGTTCTGAAGGAAACAAACAGATCATATTTATTTTTATATTTAAATTTCTGCTGTTATTCTGGGGCTTTCCAAGTGAATGTTAGGGGAAACAATTGTTTTCTGATGTTGTACATCAGATACGCTACCACCACCAACAGGAACAACAGAGGATGGGAAGATACCAGCCTAAGAATTTCAATAAGATACTATTACGATAATTATTTAGATCCTGATTCAGTAAGGTACTTAGGCATGTGCCTAACTGTAAGCACATGAGTATTTCATTAACTTCAGTTGAGCTACTCCCTTGCTGACAGTTAGGCTCATGCTTAAGTATGTTGCTGAATTTGGACCTAAATTAGTACTTTCTAAACTCATCAATTTGAAAATGGATTAAAGTTCTTCCGTTTTCTATTTCCATTATGTTCTCTGTCATCTGAGTAATACCACATAATCATGATGCCCTGTGTTGTTTGCAAAGGACAGCCCCAATCTCTTTTACTACTTTGACCTTTACAACATATTTGTTTTGAATAGGTGACCGTTCCATTTTTCTTTTGCTCACAGAATATTAAGGCTACAGGCAGGAGGGAGGAATGGCCAGCAACTAAAATTTTCAAATTTTGAAAAGGTCAGAGGAGTATGGTTTACTGTTGCCTGCAAGACTTCACTTCAGCATATGACAACTGACCAAATACTAATAAAACTACAGCCTATATATTTTTAAATATCAATACAAAAAAATTTCCAACAATCAGTTAAAGTGACACTATTTTTCCTGTAGGTCTCCGCCTTCCAATACTCATAAGTTATGAAATCTAATAAAGACTTTTGGATTTTTTTCAACCACTGTAGGGTTTTACTATTATCGTTGTATTGTAGGGTTGCCAATTTTGATTGGACGTATTCCTGGAGGTTTCATCATATGACATAATCTTTAATTAAAGATTAATCTTTAATTCCTGGAGACTCCATAACAATCCTGGAGGGTTGGCAACTCTATTCTACGTTTTTGTATGGCTTAAAAAGTATGGCACCCTCTGTTGATACCATAGGAAACCTTTGCTTTGGGTTATTTTTAACCCTTGTGTGATTTCTGTGGCATTTAACCTAATATAAACCAGGGTTCAGTTTGGCTGTTTGCTTATAAAGCATAGATTCTTTGAATGCCATGTCATCAACATACACTTTCATAGTCATGTACATTGTCCCTGTTGGCATGCAGGTTAAGTGCTGTGTGTGATCCTCAGTGTTCACTTTCATACAATCTCTTCTTGGAAAAATGGCATTATAGAGTATTAAAATACTATGGAAAAGATTTTGTGCTCTTTTGGACCAGTGGGATGCTGGAGTAACTCCATTGGTTTCAGTTGAGATGATATGGATTGAAACTGGCATAAGTAAGGGTGGGATTTGGCCCTCTAGATTTAGAGCAGGTGGATCTTTAGCTATGATGAGAAGATTCCCTCCTATCCCATTGCCACTAAGGTTGACAATTGCAAGATGTTGAATTCGGCCTGCTTTTCTGTCGCTACTTCTCATCAAATGACAAGCCAAGAAGTTGGCACTTCCTAGGAGGCATGTAGTAGTTCATAGTCTCAAAATTGGCAGCGTGAGGAGGGCCCCTATATTCTGTCACTGTGAAAGGCTGGTCAGCTATAGCCATCCTTTAGCTAGGGAATAAAAATCTATTTATGTTTACACAGATGAGAGAGAAATACAGCACTTACGTAACCCCACATTAGAATGTTAATAGACTTAGTCTAATAGGATAAATTGAATTTAAATTTGTCTAAAATAATAAGCTATCATGAGTGGTTACCATCATTCTATACCATATAACTATGTACAAAAATATAATACACTCACCAACAATGTTTCACAGTGCATAGGCTAGTACTGTTACTCAGTGTTCTCTTCCAATCTCTATATGCCAAATAATAGCGGTAAAAAACAAGTGGTATATGGTAAAGATTTGACGTGCCAGATTCTGAACCTGTTACTCTCACTGGGCAATAGTTATTCACACTCCTTGTCCCACTGAAGCCAATGGAGCTTCACGTGTGAGTAACAGTTCACCGATGTGAATAAGTGGTTTACAGCTGGTTCAAAGGTTTGTTTCCTCATTGACAAACAGCAACGAAAAGGGATGTCTCTCCATTGCCAGTCACTGGTTCTGATTTTTATTGGCAACAGAGGAATCTCCTGGCTTTCTGAATTCTCATTGTACTTCTAGATAATGGTTTTTAAATTTTTCTTAACAACAAAAACAACTTTGCAATAACAAAAATAAGAAGCTTGTGGCTAATCCTCCAGCTTCTCCAAATCACTTGGCAGCTGCTGCAATGTCCCTGAATTCTCTAAATGGTGAACCTTCAACATTTTTAAACTCTTTGCTTAAAGTGAAAACACAAAATCAATTTTTACCCTGTACTACTTGTCTTTTACTAGACTTCTTCATAAGTGTTGTTATTCTTGACATAAGATGCTGAGGTCAAGGCTACAGTTAATTTTGTCTTAATTTTGAAGAACTTCTGCTGAAAATAGGGCTTGGTTTTACGCATTTTAAAAGTGTTTTCAATACTTATTGATTCTGAATTCCTCTTCTCAACATTTTTTTAACCCCATCATTCACAAATTTAGTAAGCAGAAGATGAATCACAGCCAGGCCAGCAAACAGTAATATCAGTGACCTGTAATCTGTGAAAACTGGATCACCGCTGAGGCTGGTGAAACCCAGGGAATTCTACCTTTAGCTGCAAAACACATGCAGAACTCTGAACCTGCCACAGTGTTCAACGTAAGTCCAGTTGAGCCTGTGTGAAGCAGCTGGGATGGAAGTAGCTGGAGAAAAGCACATAGTCTGAGAGCTTGAATTTTAATGCAATGTAAGAAACACCTGGGGAACATGGTTCTGATTGTGCTTTGCAGTTAGAACCGGACACGGACACATTTGGGGTATGCGGTCACTGCAGAGTTACCTTGGATGATTGGCACCTGGGTCTGAGCACTTCTGGGGTTAGCCTAGCCTGGGTGTGAGCAGCCATGCTACCAACCCATACACAAATTACTGTGTAGTCACTGGTGCTGCAGTCACCTGAGTTTGTCACTCGAACTTCTTGGGGCATATCCCATGGTTCTTTGTGCTGCAGTAAGCTGAGTCACTGATTCTTTTCCCAGTGAATTGTGGGAGAACTTGTCTGTCCTTCTGGATACACATTGCGGAAGGGTTTGGAGGACTAGCAGAACTCGAGTGGTTTAGTCTGTGTTGCCACTTCAAAATGGATGAGTTGCCAGCCTGAATGATAGCCTCACTCAACTTTTAGCCTATCACAGGCCAGCTAGCTCGGCATGAAAGTGCCACCAAACTTGGGTCAGAAGTTTGTGTGTGTGGATGGGCAGGGGATTGGGGAAATACCCAGGTAAGAGCCTGAGTTAACTCTGCAGTGAATATATACTTACTTTTTATTCTGATTAGGTGTCTAGCACATGGCTGGAATTATGCAAATGTTGTACTGCCTCTAAAAGGAATCACAGTATAGGGAAATCTTAAAACAAGCTAGTATGAATGGAATATATAGGCCCTTGTTTTCCAATGCTCTGGCTTCTTTTTTGACACTGGTGGCTTAAAGCAACCTGTTAGCCAGTGGATCGAGCCATGTAAATATTTCCCTTGTTTCCCAAATCCTTGGGAGACGTAGAGCCACTATAATGATTCCCATGCCACTCTACTTCCTGGCCCCCAGCACAACGGATGTGTATGAGGAAAGGGGTATGTGGCTGGGTATCCCAGTATCTGGCTGATCTCCAGTTACCTGAACAGCACATTGAGTCCTTTGGTACAAGACAGAGCACTGGGGTTGCACTGGGTACCAGGCTAGCATCTGGCAGCCCCAGAATTGGGGAAATGCAAAGACATCTTAAAATGCTCTCCCTTCAGGGGCACTTGCACTAAGCAAAGCTGGATAAGGTCAGCAAAACATGGTTCCGGGGAAGCTGTACAAGATATAGTAGGCACAGAAAAGATCCAGAGAATAATGTGATCAGAGGCATGATGGAGGATGAGGGTGGTAAGGAAGAGATCTGTGCAAGGAGAGATCAGATCCAGTTGGAAAGGAGAGAAGAAAGATGGTATGGCAGATATATAAAAATATATATAGTCTAGAGAAGGCCATTCAAGTTCTCCTCTGGTACTGTTTCCCATACTGCAAGACCAAAAAGACACTGACATTAAAAATGCAACATATTTAAAACAAATTAAAGGAAATACTATAATTAACATGTGGAACTTACCACTGTAGGATTGCTGAAACCATGACTAGGTTTCCATGTTTCCATGTTTTTGTCTACTTTTAGCGATGTGATTGTTGGGGGACTCTGGGAAGTACACTGCTCTCTGCCAGTCTGTAGGGAATATTTCCCCTGATGCAGGCATATCAGCAAGTTAGAAGAGACTTTCCTACTCTGTTTCCTTATAATTAATATGCTGCTAACCAGGTCTGCAGTAGGAACAAAATTGCTCAGTTGGAAGCTAATGAGACAGTGTAGTGACGTTATCCCATGCTCAGTGTTCCAGATTCGTTTTTATTTTTCAGTCAAAGAATCACCAACTTTTTCTGAAGTGACATTCTGTGAATGTGTAAATGACACCACCTTTTCTCTCACATTGTGCAAGACAGCGTCTCTGCCTAGGATGGAGAGAATGAAATTTGTGACTTTGTAAATGAGGAGATGATGTTCTTGATAGTTTTCACAGTCCACCCATAGGCAAAAACACAGTTTCTCAACAACATTGTTGTTGATGGAGGTACATCAGAAAAACAGTCAGGTCAGATAACAAAAATGGTAAACACATTTTAGCAACTGCAAACTTACTCTGGGTCTCCTTTGGTGTTTTAAGATTTAATGTCCTTATTTTACTGGCTTTTACTAAATATTGCCTCCCATTAGCTACCTTTTTTTTAAGATGGCGCAATTAGCATATTTCTTGTGAGTAGTATGTAGGTGAATAACAAGGGTCATATTGTCAGTGATCTGCAGAAGTGAACTCAAAAGTGTTTATCAAGTTAGATGTCTTCACAACGTATTTTGCTTCCTTTCAAGGGAGCATTGCCAAAGCAACTACTGGGCCAACAAACTGACATCCCATGACAGTGTTCACTGTGCAAGGCTTTAAATTCTCTAGTCCAAAGAAACATTTATTTTTCCAAGTTGCCACCATATTTCATCTGAAAAAAATTAGCTTAAAGGTTAATGTATTACTTACTGTGTAAACCTAACAATAGACAAAGCAGATGGGGCAGGCAAAAGAGGTAGCATGTATGAGTCAGTTTGTTTGTTACTAGATTTATAGACTGTTGAGCAGTTCCTGGTGAAATTCACAAAGAATTGGTTGGAACAGATTCTGAAAGGAGAAGCCTTGCTAATAGGAACACAGTCAGAGAGTGCAGTTATTGTTTAGTTACACACATTTTTCCTATTAGGACTTGCCTTACGTTTTTAACTAAATACGTTTGCACATCTCAGTTTGGACACTCCACAAATAGTTATTCTAGGGCAGAAATGTTTGTGGTTTGCCCTAGATCAAATCACAAACATTTATATAGCATGCAGGCTAACATGCAAATATTTTAGCTAACTTGAACTAACTGGCAGTCAGTTAACTCCTTTTATACTCTAGTATAGAGACACCCTTATAAAACTTTTATTTAATTAGCACCCTCCAGTCCGCTTGGGGGTGGGTGGAGAGGAGCAGGGCCCTGGTGTCCTTCCATACTCAGAGTTGAATTCAAATACGGCGGGGGAGTTTCCTTGCTGCAAGAATTTGAATTGTAGGGGTCGTGGAGGAATTGAATCCACAGAGGAAACAGGATCCTGTGTGTGTGTGTTGTGGTGGTGGTTGGGGGTAGGGTGGTCCTTCAAGCTGCCACTGGAGCACATGGAACCTTTCACCAATCTTTCCCTCCAGCAGAGCTATTGAGGAGTAGAGGGAGACTTTCAGGGTCGTAATGGTAGGACAACGACAATGTAGCTGTCAAGACACGCAAAGAGGATGTATCAGGGGCATAGAACAGTGGCTCTTAACCTTTTCAGACTATGGAACCCTTTTCAGGAGTCTGTTTTGTCTTGTATGCCCCCAAGTTTCACCTCACTTAAAAACTACTTGCTTACAAAATCAGACGTAAAAATACAACAGCACACTATTACTGAAAAATTGCTTGCTCTCTCATCTTTACCATATCATTATAAAATAAATCATTGGAATATAAATATTATACTTACATTTCAGTGTATAGTATATAGAGCAATATAAACAGGTCATTGTATGAAATGTTAGTTTGTACTACTTCACTAGTGCTTTTTATGTAGTCTGTTGTAAAACTAGGCAGATATCTAGATGAGTTGATGTACCCGCAGAAGACTGCTGCATACTCCCAGGGGTACACGTTCTCAGCTTATTTATCACTGTGGGCCGCATATGCAGCTCTCTGTGTTACGTGGGCTGCTTCCACCAATATATATATATACACACACACAACCACCTGTATGGCCCTGAGGATGTCACATGGGCTGCAGTTGTGTGCTGATTGAGCCACAGGTTGAGAATCACTGGTGTAGAAGGAAGGAGGATTGTTTTAGAGCACGTGGGCCGGGGGAGGTAATATTGCTGGCTGGAAGACATGGTTTTACAAGACCTGAATGGAAGAGGGAGGAAAAGGAGGTTAGGATACTGAAAGGCAGGGGGCTCTTGTAAGTTTATAGGTTTAGGGAATCATGTGACCTTTCAATGATTATCCAAACGAAACTTCCAAACCTTTAGCCTGTCTTTCGTAAACAAACACCTCCCCCTCCCCCGTTTTTATGGGTAATGTTGCACAACTTCACAATGGAAAATCTAATGCTTTGCAATCTGAAGACTTGGCTGTAAAGATGGCAATCTTCTAAATGGCATTTAACAAAGGCAGTATAGCAAGATCATAAAACAACAATTTATTGCTTAAAAATTACTAATTGATATTTTGGAAGGTTATAACTTCCTTTCTAAAACACTCTTATCAAATGCTAATTAAGTACTTACACATTCCTTGCAAATTTAATTAAGTCACAACATTTATTGCCTCTGCAATTTTGAGTTAATTACATGCGAGAAATTGTTCTCTAATATACGTCTTCATCCAGAGTGCATACCTTTATTATAATAATAATAATAGATTGCTGTGTAAAGGTATGCAATAGGGTTACATATTCCAAGTAAAGTATTGGAGGTGCTGTTTCTGTATGTGCAGAACTCCCATTATAGGTAATCAGACTGATGTGCTGATCTGATTTTGAATGCGGTACATACGAGGTAGCCATGTTAATCACACTGATAGATAATGAATCATTTAGAATAGACTATCTGGTAAATGCTTATGTAACCCTTCTGCCAGGCCAAGTTGATAGCAGCAAGGGCCGGGTTCAGTACACAGGGGTTCCCTCTCATGAAAGCAAATGCAAAACTGGCTCGAGCCCCCACCCAGTGACCTGGGAAAATCTTACACACCACCTGGGCGCCTCAAAGAGGCAATACTTCCCCTCTCGCAAGCACAGAGTCTCGGTGTAGCAGAGAATCTTTAATAACATGAGGTAAACGACATCAGCATTAAATTGGGGAAACACCACAACTAGTGTTCATTAACCAAACCATGAGCAAAGACCCACCCCAGCAAATTGGGCCACATCCTTTCCCTCGGGTTCTTGAGTCCCAGAACCCAAACATCTCTTGAGTCCAGCAATCCACAAATCATCCAAAGTCCAAAAGTCCAGCCCCACAGTTCAAAAGTTCATCTGCAGCGTGTTACTCCCCAGTCTGGCTAAAAATGTGCCTGTGTGTGGGGGGGAAAGAGGTAAGGGGCACCTTACGTGACCTGAAGCTGACTGCCCCACAGGGCTCTGCTCCGCTCCCTCACGAACGGCTCCGCTCTGCACAGCTCAGCTCGCCATCTCACGAACGCTCCACCAGCCTATCCACGAACAACACCACTGCACTCTAGATCTTCCAGCTCCTCACTACTTGACACGGTGCTCAGTGATTTCAGCTCATAGTAGTGGGAGCCTTAGTGCTGGTGCACCATAAGGCCAAAGCGAATTCAGCACAGTACCTGTAGCAAGACTCTTAATAGACCCAAAATTAGCTCTGACATGCCACAGTGGAGAGAGACAGAGGTGCAACTGGTGTTTCAGGCCCTCACAAAGGGGCCCACACCACCAGGTACTAATACCTGTCTCAAGCCTCTCTCAATTCACAGAGTTTTGGAACCCATGTCCCTTGCCTAGCGAGTGCTACTTAGTTGATGGTGAGTCCCTCCATCATAACCAAAGGCCAAGTACAGTTCCAAGCACAGTTCCCATAATCAGGGTAATAACAATTTATTCTTCCTGCCCCAATAACAGAGACACTGGGGATCCCACAGCAGCCAAAGTGACCATTTGGGCAGCTATGGCCTCATTCTAGGTGGGGTGGGTGTGCCTATGCAAATTATATCAGCCCCTGAAGTTCTTTTCCACAACTTGCCACACCTCATCACCAGATGTCAGGGTGGAGCTCATCCTGACTCTGCTTACACTTAAATCTAAGATCACTAATGGAAATTTGCTCCTCACTTAAAGTGAACGAGTTGATGCAGTTTCAAGCTCTCTTAGAAAAACAAAGGCTTTTTAAATCGACCTAGCCCTCTCTCCCATGGCTGGCACTTTGATGCGCCTGTTTTAGTCCATTCTGCCAGGGATGAAATTTGAAGAGAAGGTGCATTGATTAGGTGTGAGTGGCTCAGCTCCTCTCTTTCTAACATCTTGCTGTATTCGAGAGAGACTATGCCAAGAGCTGTGACAGGCTGCATTTCCCAAGAGGTGGCAGCTAAGAAGAGATTAGAATTTCCTCTGTATATGGGTCTGAAAATCCATAATCTGTGGGAAAACACACAGGGCCAGATTCTCAGACATGCTATGGAATGGGGGCTTTGTGCCTTTGCAGTGGTATGGGGTAGCTAGACAGCCAGCTGATCCAGCCAGCTTAGCATTCCTTTTGTGTAAGGGGATTCTGGGTGGCGTAGAGCTGCCTTAGCGGTTGATATGCTACACCATCCCAGTGCCTAGTGCAGCAGGTGTCCTTGGTGAAAAGTAGTGTCCGTATGCTTTGCCACCCTTGGGTACACAGGTAATGTGGAATAGTTTTCAGCTGTAACTTGCCCTAGAGACCAGGCTCAAGGGAATGTAAAATGGCTTTAAATCACCTTTCTCATACAATATTTTGTGTTCTGCACCAAGTATTATTCAGCCAGACCACAGAACCTGGCTGGGTTGGCAAGCTGGAGTAAACGACAAGCTCGTATCCTTGCTGGGGCTACCACTGGAAGGAAACATGATTACATGCTCTAAGGGCATTGGTTTTTTTGGATGCAGAGTGCAATCGCTGGATTAAGTATACAGCGTACAGGGGTAAACGGTTTTGGAAGTTTCCCTGCATATTAATCCTCCATTCAATGGCACAATGGGGCCCTAATCCTTCACGAAGTATATGACCACCGAGAAGTGGAATCAAAATAACAGGCAGCCTGTCACACCGTAACAGTCCCTTTCTCAGCAGCCAAAAGTGCAGAAAGTAACCACCTACATTACAGGACTTACCAAGCTTAAAAAATAAAGGGAGTGCAAACCCGTAAAGAACAGATGGTGGAAGTAGAGAAATAGAGTGAGATTCACATTAATTTTAAAAATAATGCAAACAAGTGAAGGTTTAGTCAAAATGGGTTGAACTAAATTTGTTTTGCAAGTAACTTAAGGGTGAATGGTAACTGAACACGAACTGGCATGGAGTTTACCACATACTCTCTAAAATTAGTCTCTAGCAAAACTATTCAAATATAGTCTACAGTTAGCCACTAGCAAAACAATATTGCTTGACAAGGGTTTCACCTTGACAGTCTTTAAGCTGTTTATTTTGACCAAGGTTAAAGATCTTGGGCAAGCTTAAACTGTTTAAGTGGCTCTTAAAGTGATTTAAACTAAAATGAATATTGAAGAGTCTCTGATAAGAGGTTAGGATGGAAAGGTTTCTATGACTTTGTAAAGCTGCTGTATATTTTTGGTCTGGCTGTTTACTTTCCTGGCAAGAGGTAAAGAAAACAAACCCAAAACACTACCTGTGGGTTAAAAGGTTATATTTTTAGAGAAATAACTAAATCTGTTTCTCAGGGAGATGTTTTGGAGTGGGTGTTTTGGTTGCTTGTTTTTTATCACAGTAGTATTTTTAGCTAGATAATGTCATTGCAGGAAGTATACTTTTAATAAGATGTATTTTGACCAAATCCTATAAGGATCTTTCAGAAATGTCAGTTAGTAAGGACTGACTGAACACTGACTAGGGACTTCACAATCTGGCCGTTTTAAAATATTCTGAATATTTGGGGTTCCCCCAAATCCTATTTGCTGGTTATTTTTCTGTATTTTTATTTAAAGAATGTGTGAAAGCAAATAGATGATATTTACTGCTGAACATAGTTTTTGTGTATCCTATTTAGTAAATATTTGCAGGGTTAGCTCCTTATTTATCCTGATCAAGTGGCTAATTGGTTTGTTAGGTATGTTTGTTGTGGTAAAATAATTGGGGCCTAGCAACTTCCATCTCCCTGGTGGTTGAAGTAAATCAAAAGTTCTCTGTTCTCAACATTATGAAGTTGTTACACCATCTTTTAGAAGTGTGATTTGTTTGATTTACAATATGAAATTTTGACTGAATGCAAGGCTTACTCACAATAAACTGATTATTAATAAGAATCAATAAATAAGAATCAACAATCAATAAAATAACATTTTAGGTTATTTGATAGGTGTATATTTTAACTCCCTTTGATTTTAAAGCATGATGACTGGAAAGTAAAGATTACTTGGACTTGTTTTAATTTTATAATTGTGTAACTCAAAGTTTCAAACCTGCACTGGGCACTTTCCGTGGGATTCCTTGGAGGAGGAGGGATAGGAGGATTTGGCTCTCTGAAGGAAGACCACAACTTCCAAGTAATTTCCTAATATTTATATTTCAACTGTCTTTACTTGTGCATGCACCCATTTTACTTTAACATCCCTCATTTTCATAACTGCAGCTATGATTGCTGCTTTCATTGATATCAGAAGGTAAGAGAAACCTCTCTCAAAGATCCCAGAAATAACTTGCCTCTTTACAATGAATTACTATCCTGTCACTCATGACTGCTTTCTTTCCTGTTGCCAGGTAGTGCAGTCTTCATTCTCACTACATGTCATTAATCTTCTCCTATTAAGAAACCGGTCTGTGGATGTTTGGAATCCCTTATGCCTTGTTAGGTTTTCTAGGACTTGTTTGACAGAAGCTAAAATACCATGGGCTGTCTTCTGCTGGTCTGATCGTTAGTGCATTCCTGTAGCGATGCTGGGAAACTGAACTGATGGATGGAGAAAATTTCTTGCTTTGGCTCTGTGAGATGTTTAGTTTGCAAGAATTCAGACTTCCCTCATTTTTTTCTCAAATATAAGTCATCTCTGTTCCCAAGTCTATTTCAGTGTCTCATGTTATCCTGCCCTCATGAATACTAGTAAATATTTGGCCTTCAGTCCATTAAATTGTTGGATGCAAATTTATCGCCAGCCACACCAGTAGGCACAAGCTCTTTTTTGTTCATGGCTGGAAGTAGGAATGACAACATTTTTTTCAATAAAAAGTTATTTTGAACCCAGTGGGTTAGTGATCCTAATTTAATTGCACAGAAGGGATCTGTACTTTTACCTGATAAACTGTGATGTAAAAGATAGAATATCTTCAAGTGCCTGCTTTTCATTTTCAAAAGTGTATTTAAGTTTTGAAAAAATAACTAAAATATTTGTCTTACAAATGTAGGTCCATCCATATATCCACAGTCAAATTAAAAAAAAAAATCACCATGGGCTGTTAATAGTGCTTTTTTCACCACAATTCACCATTAGCTGGGACATCACAAAAATAATAATACCTTAGACCCCAGACCTAAAAATGCATATGAATGGGCTCAGAACATATATAAATGTTTGCAGAATTGGGGCTATAATTTGGAAGACAAGATTTGAAGGAAGAAAGAATCAAAAATATTAATAAAATTCCATAAGATAGGGTTTTTTTCATTCAAAATCACCAAGTGCACAAAATGAAAAACTATCAAAATTATACATTAACATTCTGTTCCAAGTTCCCAATTAGTATTCACTATAAAACTGAAGGGAATAGTCAACGTATTTTCAACTAGTCAGAGGAAATTCAGTTTAATATCCAAGGCCCTGATCTATTGTAACGGCCTTTGTGCAAGTGCAGGCACAGGTATTTGCAGAATCAGGGCCTGAAATTTCCTCCAAAAGAGCAGACGAACCTGTAACTTTTTCTCCTTTTAATGTCCCTTTTAAATTTATGGGCCAAGATTTTCAAAAGTAGGAAGCTTAAAATTATGCTCTCTAAGTCCATGTTTCAGCACTTAAATGACTGGATTTTCAGAAACGCCCAGCTCTGGAACAAAAGTTTGTGTTACAACAGATCAATAATGTCTGAACAGGCAGTGCCCTTAGAAATGGCGATAAGTGTGGCAAGGGACAATTAGTTTGCTTTGTTCCCTTATCACAAGACAGGTAATATAATGTCTTGCAGCAAAATACCTGCCTAATTTAAACATTGATTTACTATACTTACCATTTGTGACTAATTGAAGCCACATTACTTTGGCCAAGTTTTTTTAGCTGTAATGGTTTTATTATGCAAAATTTGTAACCTACAGGGGTTGCATCTGAACCATGTGAAATGAAGAACTTGAGGGAATGAAAGTAGTTATTTTGGAAGATATGAAACAAAGTTGGCTTAAATATCTAAATGCAATTTATGAATGGCCTTGATTATTAGTTTTGATTCAGCTAATTACATTTCCAACCAGGATAAATACGGATCATCACATCAGATTCTCTCTGATTGAATGTTAACTGTCCTTATGAAATTTTAATTTCTGAAACATTACTTGATTGCGTCAGCACCCATGCTATAATTTACTGCCATGAAAATTCAAAATAAGTTACTTTTAAGCCAGGAACTAGTCTGTATTTGAACACAATTTGTGTATTTCACTAACAGCTTTAGAAATGTTTAAATCCAGTGACTGGATGGCTTTAATCAATTTGAAAAGGGACAAGTGATTTTTACATGCCCAACTTGACCCCTTAATGGGGGCCCGATTTTCAGAAGGTGGGCACACAGCACTTTCTGAAAATAAGTCTCCCCTTGGCCTTAGGAAATTGTTAATTGGCTAAGGAGTCTTTCACCTCTGGAATGCTTGTATGACTGCAATAATTCAGTAGTGAAAGAAACATTATTACCTTCTCATGACTAACTTGATTATATTAATTGGTTTTCTGGGGACAGTCCTGGATTTTTGTATGATGGCCTAGTGTCCCAGAAACTTCTGAATAACTGGAACGCCTGAAATGTACTGTATTCATTTAATCAGTCAAAACATTTGTGTGTGTTTTCATAATTGCAGAGAGTTTGTTGAGGCCATATTGCTTCATCAAATAAAATTTCTTCTGAATTTACCTGGGACGGAAAGTACAGGAGAATGAGCATTCAGTTGAATGAACAAGGTTTGAAGTAAAGAAAAAAAAGTCAGAGGAGTGTAAGGTACTATTAAAGCAGTTGTTTCACAAAGTGTCGATCTCCTACATTTCACAAACATTGCATGTATTGATAAAAAAATTAAACTAAGATAAGGGCCTGCAGGAGAATTTCTGTGTTCTTTTTAAATACTAAAGATATGGTTTCAGGCCAAATTATTGGGAGATTAATGCCCCAGTCAACTGAGCAAGGGTTTCATGGTTTATTTACAAGAAAATGCAAATAGGGTGATTAGGGAACTATTCAACCCAGAATGAATATCTGATCTCTGGTTTACATGAGGGCTGGAAAACTTTAGTATGAGAGAAACCACAGCAGAATAATGACTAGGAATTTCAAAGTTGGCTTATATTGAATTGTACTATACAATATATGTGCAAATAATTGTTCTTAAGTTACAGCAGTAACTAGTATTTTTAGATCATAATTGTTATGTCTCTTATTGCATGAATAAACAGCAGTGCTTGTTGTTGCTGCTATGAAAGGGTGCATCTGTAGTACAAAATATAAATCTCAGATTTACGGAGTTTAAAAGTCATCTGTTAAGATTCAATGAGGGCAGAATCCTGACATACAAGGTTTCTTTTTGGGATGATTTTGTTGTATCTACTTTGAAATAAATGTGCTTGCCTGTTTTTATGCTGGGGTACAGAGATGGTGTTCTTCGAGCCTTAAGAGATTCCATTCTAATTTCTTTGTTACACCACTATATTTCTACGTACACGAGCAAATGGATGCTGTTGATATAAAATACAGCAGAGTAAGAGGGTAAAGGTGAAGCCTCCATGAAGTGAGTACACAATGTGCTGAACTCTGCACATACAGAAAATAAGACATCACAATTTTATACATTTAGCCACCACAGCACTCTTTTCCAAGGACCTCTCCTATGGCCACCATCACCCTTCTGTTCAAGGAGCATTACACAGAACTTCCTTTCAAACTATCAATATTTGTAATTAGCCAGATGAAGTGGGGGTAGGGTTACCACTTTTGAAATGCAAAAATCCAGCACCCCCCACCACAAGGCAAGCCCACTGAAATCCCATCCACAAGGCAACTCCTCAATACCTCTCCTTCAACAGTGACTTATAACATCTGGAGAGAGAACGCACGTAGATAAAACTGATAACATTGCACGTCTCCTCACTCTTGCGTGACTCAAACCCTCTCTCTTACATGTGCGGTGCGCTTGCGTGTTGGTGGGCAGACAGCTGTTGTATTTTCAGCAGTTTTGATCTGTTATTGCTTAAACTGCAGAAACAGGAACAGCATAGCATCTTTCACTGGACACAGAAACTTTTAACATTAGATATCCCAGTGCATTGTGATGATAATGCATATCTTTAGACCCACATAAAAACACCCGGCTGATTAAACTATTTTTCTAGCAACTCGCAAATCCATTATACTGGCCAGGCCAGTCAAATACCGGCCAGATGGTTACCCTAGGTGGCATTTTCTCACCCCTGGAACCCATGCTGCCTCCACAACACTCTATACCTGCCAGTACAGGAAGCAAGAGACTAGGAATGGATCCAAGTCTGTTGTTTCAAGGATGGCTCTTACCAGTATTTACCAGAATAATGGGCTATGATCTGGATCTTTAAACTGTAAATCTTACTGGGTGAAATTCTTCCATGATGCAGAGGGTTTGGTAGTGGTTGTGTAAGGGAACTGTGCAGTGGTGCTGCTCAGGTGCCTCCCATGAGTTAAGGAACCAATTCTTGCACCAGCCCATTATAGAGTAGGATGGAACATGGCAAGGAGGGTGGTCCATCTAAACACAACGCCCCCTGTCCTGGCTTGGAGGGACTGTAATGACATTTCTAGCCTATAGGTGGTGGAATAGAAATTCTGCGCTGGGAAAGAGTAGTTTTGTGCATTAATCCCAGGTAGAAGGGACAAGATTTCACCTCTCCAGCTTCTCCATGCTTATAGACTGCAAGCAACTTAGGCTTTGTGGATGGTGTGGGTTTCACCCACTGTGTATAAATGACAGTGCTTCTGCACCTCTGTCTAACAGTGTCTTATTCTTAAAAGTGTGAAAGTTCAGTGGTTCAGGTACCCTAAGGATATACAAGATTACATTTTCAGACATTCAAAAGACATAAAGAGTTTCCATTTATATTAATGTGTTGTGACTTGTTGAGGTTTGAATCCCAACTATGACACTTATGAGGGCTTATCTGTTAAAAATTATTTGTTCAATAACGTACATGATGAATTTCACCTCTTTTCCCATTCATAAATTTTCTGTGAAGAGCTTAATGTTTTCTCAAATGAATGTGTGTTAAGTTATTGAATAATTTCTGAGAGTAGTTTTTGCTCTGTAGATTCCTTACAAGTATTCAGTCTTTGAAGTTTAAGCTGTGTTGGTGAGTCTTGACTGGACTCTTCTTCTGGGAAACATGGTGTGATTGTGTTTCCTTAGTGGATAAAATGAGTGTAATCTTTGAAATTAAGTTTTGATGAATTCAAGACTCAGTTCTCCACTCCATCAGAAATCTGCTCAGACGCAGTGGAAAGCATGGGTACATATGGAGCCACTTACAGTTCTCTGCTCCCAGGAGACCTGCTCTAATTTACGCCAGCGGAGGAGAGAAATGATAGAACTCTGCTCCACTACTCTTCCTTCTCCCAAGCTGGATGTTGGCATGGTTGGAACAGAAGCTTTATGCCAGCATGGGGCTCCCCTGTGCAAAAAGAAATCCTTGCTGCTAGAATCCATCCACCCTGGGCCAAAAGCGGGTACAAAGAGGGCCAAACAAACTGGGGGATCAACACCTGGAACTCATTTTCTCAGTTAGCTGCTTAGAATTAACTGCTACTTTCAGCTCTTGCGAGTTTGCTATAATATTTGTGGAGAAGAGGATTTTTTGTTTGTTTTTGTTTTAAACGGACAAACTCCTGATAACATTTGAGGCAGAAGGTTCAATTCCATTTAGGAGAGACTTTAAAAACAGGGCAAACATATACTGGAAAAATAAGGCAAGAAAAATAGCAGAGAGAGGACAGAGTGAAAATAAAATAGATTGTGACAGAAAATGAGGGGAGAGCAATTCTAATGGGGAAAAATGGCACATGGAATACAGGCCAACCCACTTGTATCACTCTTATTCAGGTCAGGCAGAATATAGTTTAAAGTACTCAAGGAAAATGGTTCCTGAACTTAAGTTAGTTTTACAGAACGCTGTAACCCATTCCAAACCTGACCAAAAAGAACAAAGGAATACAGAGTTCAGGCAGGGAAGCTCTATCCTTGACTCATTCTGTTGTCGATTGTGGATTGCATGTATTATCATCCCCAGACTGGAGGCTCTGTCAGTACCAAGGAGTAACAGACAGGGAGTAAGGAAAGTCTTGCATTTAACAGTCTGAACTTCTTTGCTGTTGGATGTTGTAGGTCAGATCAGACACTACCTGTTATTTTAACATACTGTTTTGTGATATGGTTGCTTTGTGTTTTTGTGAAACAATTTAAAAAAGAGTGAGGGAAATTAAAAGAGACGCACTCCAGCTGGTTAAGAACTTGTAAGATAATGGTTTCCCTGCCGCTGTTATGCATTCTCGGCATATCCCACTATAGCTCCCAAGGAGCCATTATAGTGTATGCTCTGAATGTTTATGACTAATATGATAAATCATTTAACGAAGCTCAATCAAAACAGAGATTTACTTAACAAATTTAAATCTCTTATTTTAACTGCCCCTCCAGAGTGTTATGAAAAGTAAACAAACCTTTCAAACATCCATACGCTTGTAATTTTTTTATAACAGTTAGTGTGATAAAGTTTTTATTTTATAAACTATAAAACATGGGAATGGTATAAGTGACCTACTTAAGTTTTTTTTTTTTAGGGTTCTCAGTTTTTTAAACTAATATAATGCAAAACAATGTGCAAACATTTTGTAACTAGGCATTGTAAAGAAAGGAAAATAGTTGATGAAGCATGAGAAACTTAAAACAATGCAATTTGCTAAAAGGTTCATAGTTTTTAATTAAATCATGCCTACTTTTATGTTATATGTTCCTTTGCTTATTGAGATTACTTTTGTTCATCTGTGAAGGTGCAGGTACTGTATGTAGCTACTCCCCCTCTGTTGGGACCAGTAAGTAAGCCGAAAAATTCCTAACTTGAATCAAAATCAAATAGTGAGAATCTTTTCATGTGTTTATCAGAAATGGCTGAAATAATAGTCTGACGTGTACATGAAGTAACAAATAATGCTGATTTGAGGATTAAATTATGGAAAGTTAATAACTGCAAACTTCTTGGTATCTCATAGACAGTGGAAACCTCTTCTAAGTCTTATTCCACTGGAGCCCATCATCAAAGTCGTTCTGTTGACTGCTATGAGCATTGGCTCAAGCCCAATGGCAATGGCCATTTTTTTCCTACAGAGAAATTTCACTGTATAAGAGGAGGGTTGTTATAAAAGATGTACATATTACAATAACAATGAAGAAACATCGGTCTTCCATTCTTCTTCACTGAAGGTTCACTATAGCTGTGTTCACTATAAATAGATTCCCTTTTGTTGTGATTTTATTGTAATATGGGGGCCCTACTGGATCATGTGTTTTATATATTTCAATATAATTTTTTTCTGTTTTTATAATTTATTCTTGTCAGTGCCACACTAAACCTGAAGAACTGAATGATAAATCTGACTAGTCTGTTTCAAAATGTTTTTGTCTAAAAATATATATATTGCCAAATTCAGTTTGGATGCACTTAGACATTGGAGGAAAAAATAGCTATCAGGTCTTTGATTGTATCCAACTGTCATTTTATATGATGGTTTCTTTTTTAAATCTGGTGAGTGAGTGTAACTATCAAATAGAGGGAGCATTCCATTTGATAGGAACTCTAGTCAGAATGTATATTAAATCTTTTCCTGTATAGAGGCTTGTTTGCAAAGTTATTCTGTGTGTACTTCTGCTGTGGGGATGCGGGATTACACCGTGCTCTTATTCACAGTTTTGCTGTGCTGGGCTAGCATTTTTTTTAATGTTATTCCTTTCACAGTCCTAGAAATAGGGCAAGGATTACTTAATGGGGGAAGGGATATACTTATTCCATTATGAGCATCCCAGCTGCAGAGAGGAAACTTCGCATTGAAATGACTGAGGTATCGTGGAGGGCTAATCAAGGCAGAATTTGGCCTGACGTGAGTTTAAACACTCCACGTTACTATAAGCCATGAATTCATAAATAAAAGAAATCCCAGAATTGGGCAGACATTGGCCTACTGTTTGCAAAACAGCTGATGCTGATGCTGTTCCTGCCAGCAATGGAAAGGTTGGAATCCGTATGCTTTGGCTTTGCCTCGCCAACAGCAATCAGCAGGGTATGAATTTAACAGTCCTGGAAAAAGTTCCTGAGGCTATTTTCCTCTGCCTCTGCACCACTGCCAACTCTTCTCTCTTGGGGCCTAGTTCTAGTCCCATTGAAATCAGCGGAAAAATTTCCATTAACTTTCAGTGGGAACAGGATCAGGCCCTTAATGAGGTGGGGTCAGACACCCGAGTTCACAGCCAAATATAACCCCTCTTTCTGTGTACTCTTCAGGTACATGGACTTTGCCCTGACTGATTGATGTTCTTAAGTATACTCCACAGAATAAAGAAAGAGTCTGGACCATCCCCTGGTATGTGTGCAGTGAACATAACAAGTGGAGGCTTGGCAAATAGGCTTAGGGAGACCATTCCATGAGGTCAGCACAGACACGTTTGTGTGAGAGGGTTACAAATGGGGTTTCCGGGATCATGTTATTGGCAGAGCAGAAGAGGTGGCAGAATGCAAAAGCGGATGAGATCAGAGATGTAGATCAGGTCTGAGTAACGAAGGGCTCTGAAACCAGGAACAAAGAAATTGAGTTTGAGATTAGATTCAGTTTAGCCTTTCAGAGGGGATGACATGGTGAAGTCAAATGACAAGAAAGATGTTCTTGGCAACAGCACTTTGGACTAGCTGGAGGAGGGGCGTAGGTTGTTGTCGAAAAACCTGAGAGGAAGATATTGCAGTAATTATTATGGGTGAACAGATGATTTGGCCATGGGAACGGAAAGGAAGGGGTTGGATTTTAGATGTTATGAAGGAAGCAGTGGCAAGATTTAGTTGTTGTCTGCATGTGGGCAGAAGAGAGGAAGGAGTCAAAGATGATTCCACATTTGCAGGCATGGGAGACAAGGACGGTGTTTTCAACAATAGAAGAGAACAGGTGTAATGGGTAGCATTGAAAGGAATGACAAGGAGCTTGAGACAACAGCACACCATTGGGAAATAGTTGTCAGAGTCACCCCAATTTACACAAGGTGTAAAAAAAAGGAGAATCAGGCCCAGGGATGTGCAAAAGTCTAATTTATACCGATTTGGTATTTTCTGTGGACCAAAGTCAGACCTTGGCAAAAGCACTTGCCGCTTCCATTGGAGTCAATGGGCATTTCTCCTGCTTCTTCCTGGGACTGAATTTGGCCATGGGAATATTGGAAATGCTGAGAGTGTAAGCTAAAGTGGTAGGGGAGGCCCTGCTTTGTTTTGCAACTTCCTCCTAGTTACTTTTCCTGTAAGAATCTTGTGTATTCCTTTGGCATGTAATTTACAAATCAGTATAAATTAACGCATGTCTACACGAACATTTAATTTGTGGTAATCTTGGGTGCAAATCTACCCTGCATTAGCCTGCCGCACACTAAGTATCTGACTCTGCTGCTGCATGCTAACAATTCCCTAGTACGCTTTGGAACTACTCCTCTTTTCAAGTGCTGTAGATCAGAGCTCACTAGGGACCTGTTAATACAGAGCAGCAGGGTCCAGGCAGATACTTAGTGTGCGCCAGGCTAATGCGGGATAGATTTACACCCCAGATTCCCATGAATTAAGTGTCTGTGTAAGACAAGCCCTTATGCTATCTTCCCATCTGCACCCATTTTAATTTACACCACCTTTAATTTAAACCACCATAGTAACGTGGCCTGCTTACTCCAGGCTGCATTTGGCCTTAATTTTCATTAGAGAAAAAAAGGCAGAAGCCTGTTTACAGAATATTCACACAATACTAATAAAATGGAAATAATCTGGAGTTCCTCAACTACACAAAAAATATAGCTTATTCAAACGCTTTATTAAAAACAAAACAAGACAAAAACACTTGCCAGGGATGTGTAGCAGGGAGATAATACATGCATCAAGAGCCGCTGAGGCACCATTCTTTTTAAAATATTTTATTTTAAATATTTTCTCTTTGACGACAAATGCCAAGAATATGAAAAGCCAACATGCATGAACGTTCATTGATGTACCAAGCAGATTATTGATCATTTGTCCAGCACCATATTTGTGCATAGCACTTTACTGTCAAATAAAAGACCTATAAAGCCCTGAAAATCTGTCAGTATAAGTTTTGACATTACAGTCGGAGGTGAAGCCAAAATGGCTACGGATGAGGTGTGGCATAAGGTCCCAATCCTGCAAACACTTGCACACGAGTAATTCCCATTGTGTTCCCATGTGTAGTGTTTGCTGGATGGAGGCCCAAAACTATGTTTCTTTAGACAAGCTTGTTAGACCAGGGATATAGGTCTGTGCAACAATCAGACAAGCTCTGTCATTCCAAGAAGTACTTTGTATTTATAGGAAAACCAGATCTTTGTCTAAACCACATAAAATTCTTAGGTCATCTTGCAACTATTGTAGAGCTGCTTCATCTTAGCCCCTAACTTGTATAGCTCCCATTTGATTGCATCATTACAGTCTTGCAGGCATGGCCATTTGTTTCAGTGATCCTCTCATAACATTTCTGAGATGACCCTTTAATCTTCTGACTGACCTCCAATACACTTTTAACATCATAAACATCTGAGCATGTTAACTAAGCAAACCTTTGGAAAATGTTTGCTCCAAAACCACTAGAACAAATTATTTATATCTATAATGTATAACAGTTCAGATATGTCATAAAAATCATAAATGTATATATCTAGGTTTCAGAGTGGTAGCCGTGTTAGTCAGCATATTGCTGTTTGGTATAGATACAAAATTCAGCTTGTGACTCCCTATTGTCTGCCGTAGTCTGTCACCACATCACCCCTGCTTCCTCTGCTATGCCAGCCTTTGTCAGCTTCGCAAAATGTTCATGCCTCTTTCTATCCTACCCAGTGCATGGAACCCTTTCCATTAACTGATTTGTAAGACTGCAACCGACTGTGTCTTTCAAATTGCTCCTCAAGACCCAATGATTTTGTGATGCCTATAAGGAAACGAGTCAGTTTTCAATGACTCGAGAGGCAGGGGGAGGTTAGTTGCCAGTTTATCTATCTGATTTTGAAAAGAAGTCTGAAAATGTATGCAAGTGTACTAACGTTGTGTGTATTTGATTGTATCCCTCTTTCCCCTGCCACTCTTGACTCTAAGTGCTTCACTGCAGGGTCAGTGACCAGGAGCCACTGGTCTTTGTAAGGATGTCATAGTGCCTATCACAGTGGAGTCTTGATCCTGATAGGGGCATCCAAGCCCAATTGTAATATAATTATGAAATATTAAATAATGGTATTAAATGTTTAACACATCTGTATTCTATTTGAGGGGATAGTGGTTAGAAACTTTAAACATGCTAGTCTCAGGTTTAGGAGAAATACTAGGCACTATTGTGAATTAACTAGCCTTCCCCCTCTCCACACCCCACCCCCAAAAAGGTGTCTTTCAGAATAAAGAAAGGAACATTACTGTAAAATCACCATGCTGGATTAGCTCAAAGCTTCATCACATTCATTAAAAGGTTTGAAAATAGCACAGCTAACAAATTAGTAAGAAGAAATCAGAACTTGAGTTACTGAAAGCACTTATCTCTTATGAGGGTTATACATTTCTTCTTTGAGGATGCTTGTGGTAATTATGTAAATCTTTTAGGCTCTGGTGAGCCCACACCCAGGGTCAATTGCTTGAAGATTGTTTCAGTTTATTGTATGCTAAGTGATTGAATCCTTGTCCCAGGCCAAGTATTCTCAGTCATCATGTAATGTTAGGCAGGCCATTGATTTGTTTTTAATCTGGACAGTCCTATTTTTGTAAGGTTTGTCCCTGGCCCATACTGATATAGAACTGGATGTGGTTTTGTCCTGTATCATCATTAGGGTTGCCAAGTTTCTAATCGCACAAACAGAACATCCTTACCCCACCCCCTTCACGAGGCCCCAACCCTTCTCCGAGGCCCTGCCCCCACTCACTCCATCTCCCCTCCCTCTGTTGCTTGCTTTCCCCCACCCTCACTCACTTTCAGTGGGCTGGAGCAGGGGGTTAGGGTGTGGGAGGAGGAGAGGGCTCCAGCTGGGGATGCAGGCTCTGGGGTGGGGCCAGAAATGAGGGGTTCAGGGTCCGGGAGGGGTTGGGGTGTGGGGGGGGAGGGCTCTGACTGGGGTGCGGACTCTGGGGTGGGGCTGGGGAGGAGGGGTTTGGGGTGCAGGAGGGGGCTCCAGGCTGGGGCCAAGGGGTTTGAAGTGTGGGAGCGGTTTCAGGATTGACGCAGGGGGTTGGGGTGTGGGCTCCAGCCAGGCAGTGCTTACCTCAGGCAGCTCCCGGTTGGTGGCACAGCAGGGCTACAGGAGGCTCCCTGGCTCCATGCCGCTCCCAGAAGCGGCCACCATGTCTGGCTCCTAAGTGGAGGGGGAAGGGGGCTCTGCGCGCTGCCCGTGCCTGCAGGCACTGTCCCCGCAGTGCCCATTGGCCATGGTTCCTGGCCAATGGGAGCTGCGGAGTTGGTGCTCATGGTAGGGGCAATGTGTGGAGCCCCCCTGGCCTCCCATGCGCCTAGGAGCTGGACATGGTGACCATTTCCCGGAGCCGTGCGGAACCAGGGCAGGCAGGGAGCCTGCTTTAGTCGTGCTGTGCCGCTGATTGGAATTTTAATGGCCTGGTCACCAGTGCTGACTGGAGCCACCAGGGTCCCTTTTCGACCAGGCGTTCTGGTAAAAAACTAGGTGCTTGGCAATCCTATGGATGCAAGAAGGGTGCTGCCCTGCTCCTGCCAGTGTGACCTTGCACACACACTTCATTTGAGATCACCCCGGTGAGGGACACTATGCCATTCTGGAACTTCATGCATCTGAGGGGATGTCCTGTATACTGAGGGTGGCCGCTGATGCATCCAATGTAATATTAGGAACTTTGTTGGGAAAAGGACAGCTGCTGTAAAGTCTGTCTTATTGAAAGCTTTTTGAATTGGCACTCTAGGGCATGTATACACTGCAATACAATCCCAGGGCTTGAACTCAGGCTAAGCCTAACCCCCTTCCCTCTACACTCAAATCACGCTGACCTAGGGTCCCATGGTCCACAGGGATGGAGAGTCTGAGCCTGAGTCAAGCTAGGACCAGGGTTCAAGCTCTATTGCTCTGCAATCTAGAGGCAGCGCACTGGACCCAGGCTCTGTGAGTCTGTCAAAAAGAATTCCGCAGTCCCATAGGCTGACATTTTGTCCTCTGGACAGTCAAGTTAGGTAGACAGTCAAGTTTTCCCGCTGCACCATGAACAAACGGCTAGAGAGGCCACATTTTGGGAGGGCACTAGGAAATCTGGGATATGGGTGATTGGGGTCCAGCTAGGGTGACCAGATGTCCTGATTTTATAGGGAAAGTCCTGATATTTGGAGTTTTTTTTTATATGGGCTCCTATTATCCCCCACCCCCTGTCCTGATTTTTCACACTAGCTATCTGGTCACCCTAGGTCCAGCCCACATAATGCAGTGTAGACACTGAAGCCCCAGATTAGGACCCAGGGCTCATCAATTCCTAACCTGGGGTTACAAATGATTGTAGATGCTCAATCCCTGCATTAAGCCCAGGATCTGCTAACTCAAGTTCTACTAAGCCTGGCCTTACATTGCAGTGTAGACATACCCCTAGTGTTTGGCTACTGTGGCTCGGACTAAGGGGAAAAAAACCAAAGAACTTTGAGTCATCTAAAAGATGTTTTTCAAGGTTTTTGCTTCTGCTAAAATACATTCCTTGTCTTGTAGTTTGATTAATATTAAAATGAGTTTGCATTCATGGGTGGCATTCTTGTCATTTGGCATAAATAGGATCATTTGAGAAGTAAACTTGCAAAGTCTGTGGGATCCAGTTCTGTAAGAATGCTTTGGGATGCTTTGCCATTTTCACATCTGATATGCCTATTTTAAATGCTCATGGACTGCCAGTCGTGTTGGTACCAAGTCAAGCTTCTAGTGTATCAGTCAGCTACATATTCTTGGTGTAGGCTTGGTAAATCTAGTATTCACCTGGGGTTTTGATTACTTCCCAGACATTTCCCCAGTTTGCATGCATGTTCTGGACACTACCCTTAGACTTTCCTTAGGATGAAAGAAAAAACAAATATTAGAAGACTCTAAACATGTCTAAGCTTGTAGAAAAAAATATATATTCTACTACATCATAGGAATAGTATGTAACCATGTATAAATGACTATGCTGTGATGCGTACATCCAAAAGAGGCACAGTTAAGAGACAACCTTCTCTTTGTTGTTTAGTCCCATTGACTTCATCGTTGCCAATGACTTCACGGGAACTATTCACAAACATTTATTTAGGCATGATGCTTAAGTGTCTTGCTGAATTGGAGTCTCAATGATTTTTCAATTAATTGTAAAATATTAATACTCTCTTAATGTAGGATTATTTTGTGGAATATACAACATACTTCCTGTTTGATTTCTGGTCTCTGTGGAGTTTTTTAAGCTGCTTTTCACTCTAGTATATTCCGTTCTGAACAGCAGCAAGCAAATTTTATTAAACATGGGTTTTAATAGGGGGAAAAGCAAAGTGCTGGGGTTAAATTGTATGTATTGGGAAGTTTCAGAATCCTTTCCCTTTCACCATTGTCACTTCCAGTTTATTTTCCAATTCCACATTGACTGGTCCTACTTCAGATGTTCCTGCTATTTTATCTATATTTATGGATCAAAAGAATATGATTTCCATGGCAACGGCTGCAGGTTTTGAGCAAATATCAGCTTTGAAGGTGCTCTCTCCTTTGGGTTTGCATTTTGTGGTTATTGGATTAACTCCAGGAGGGATTTAGATCTTATTTATAAACAGTGGACTTCATTTGAAGAAGAAAAGCAAAGTTCAACATGGTGTGGAGTATTTATTCCATCCTACTTATTAAATTCAGCTGTAGAATTCCACAAGATTCTTGATGTGGCCTCAGTTACTGTACGTAGTACACGCTTCAAAAAGCAATCAGTAACATAGACAATGCTCTGTTAAGTGTAATTATGTTAGACCTTGGAGCCTAACTGAATACTTCAGTACAGATGTTCTCTGTTGTTTTGTTTTGTGGGCCATTGGCTTTCCTTTAAACTCTTGTTGGTAGTCTATAGCAGTGATTCTCAACGAGGGGTACGTGTACCTCTGGGAGTACGCAATGGTCTTCTGGGTGTACATCAACTCATCTAGGTATTTGCCTAGTTTTTTACAACAGGCTACATAAAAAGCACTAGCGAAGTCAGTACAAACTAAAATTTCATACAAACAATGATTTATATACTACTCTATATACTGTACACTGAAATGTAAGTATAATATCTATATTCCAATTGATTTATTTTATAATTATATGGTAAAAATGAGAAAGTAAGTATTTTTTCAGTAATGTGCTGTGACACTTTTTTTGTATTTTTATGTCTGATTGTGTAAGCAAGTAGTTTTTAAGTGAGTTGTAACTTGGCGATATGCAAAACAAATCAGACTGCAAAGGTTGAGAGGCACTGGTCTGTAGAGAGCGGATAGATCCCATAGTGACACTCCTCATTTTTAGCTGCTAAACTACATTGTAGGATAAATGCATGAAAAACTTTTCCATGTAAGCAATTGTTTTAGTTGCCACAGGGATTTTATTGGGTGCGAATGCGATGGGGAGTGTTTCGTGTAGTTGTGATTGGAAGGAGATGTTGTGTGTGATAAAATCTCTCTTTTGAGATATGGTCCATGCTGTGCAGAAGTCTGAGAACCCTGGTTTAGTAGACCATCTGTTTTCAGTAGCAACGTGGAAATATTTCCAATGTTTATTCTCACAAATGAGCAAATTATACTGTGAATTGTACAATTTGGAAGTGACCACTGCACATGTGGATGTGACCCTGCCTGTTGTCACAGGACATGCTAAACACAAGTTAGTTTATTGCATTGCCCCCACAACAGGAAATAAGAATTACTATTTTCTTGTAGTGGGAGAGCAAAACCTTACGATGATAACTCCTTGAAGCTCTTTTATGTGACCACTAGGAACCAAATATTTTGATAATTATTAAAAGGTTACTCTATGGACATTGATTATAATGACAGCACATGGTGATTATGGCTGAATTTTAAGGGAGCCAGCCCATGGTGAATCAAATCCTAACTCCTTAACTCCGGCAAAACTCATTGAATTCAGCCCAACTCCATCAATAGAATATTTTTTTGAGGGGGTGGGAGGGTTAAGGGTGGTAGAAAGGATGTATGACAGATGTTAGTCACTTCATTTAGTGCACTCCTGGAAGGTGCTCGGATACTACTGTGAACCTGAATGGAGTAGAATAGCTGTTTTCCCCCCATTTTAAAAATTCTGATAATGTCCCTTCAACATAGTGCTGTTCTCATGTATTCTCAAAGCTGGTCTTCCACCATTCCCTTTAGCAGAGAAGCTAAGAATTAATTAGGCATTGTAGCTGTCCCACCTTTCATCCCTGGAGGCTTTTTCTTTGCTAAATCATGGGTTTAAATATTCTGTATGTATTTCCTCCCGATTGAGTCACCTGATTTAGGGCTGTAGCATGGAGAAGCTTTTCTGGCATTTCAGTCTCTGAGACTGGCAAACGTGGCACCTCTTTACCAGAACTATGCTTTGTCTACACTAGCAACATATGTTGGTATAATTATGTTGCTCTGGAGAGTGGAAAATCCACATCCCTGAGCAATGCAATTTTACCGACCTAACTCCCAGTCTAGACAGTGCTATGTCATAAGAACATAAGAGTGGCCATACTGGGTCAGACCAAAGGTCCATCTAGTCCAGTATCCTGTCTTCCGACAGTGGCAAATTCCCAGCGCCCAAGAGGGAATGAACAGAATAGGTAATCATCCAGTGATCCATCCCCTGTTGCCCATTCCCAACTTCTTGCAAACAGAGGCTAGGGACACCATCCCTGCCCATTTTGGCTAATAACAATGGATGGATCTGTCCTCCATGAAATTATCTAGTTCTTTTTCTGTTGGCAGGATGGTTTCTCCCATAGAAATAGCTACCTCCTCTCAGGGAGGTGGAGTACCTACACTTACAGGAGAACCTCTCCCATTGGCATAGGTAGTGTCTTCGCTGAAGCACGACAGCAGCACAGCTGCAAGCCCCTAAATTCACACAACAGGCTGTCAGAGGATAAATGTGTCCTGCTTAGAAAGACAGTGCTCAGCCTTCAGCTCAGCACTCACATCCTGCCTGTAGGCCACTATTCTATAACCTCTGTATATTCCATTTACACTGCACCAGATTCATCAAAGGGAGTCAGTATTTATTGCCTCCCATTTTTTAAAAAAAGTATTAAACTGAGAGATTCATGAAGCACATAATCAAATTTTGATAAGCATTTCATGAATTCTTCAGAAGTCAGCTTGATTAAAAAATGAGCCCATTACTTTAAACATGGAATAATTCTTGCCAAAGTCTGTTTTTCTGACTTCAGCTTCTGAAAACAGAAACCTTGCAGGATACATCCAATGTACAAGACTGTTTTTAAGTGTGTGTGCATGTGTGGACGCATGCACACACACAAAATGTTAGGAAATGTCACTATTATAATTGCCCATGTGATCTTTCTTCTGTCGTCTTGTGCATCCATCTGACTAAAAGCCCGGTTGGCAGCACAGCGGGGCTAAGGCAAGTTAGTCCCTACCTGTCCTGGCACCGAGCTGCACCCCAGAAGCGGCCAGCAGGTCCAGCTCCTAGGCGGGGGGGGCACAGGGCTCCACATGCTGCCCCCACTCTGAGCACTGACTCCACACTCCCATTGGCCAGGAACCACGCCCAATAGGAGCAGGGTGGGAGGCGGTGTCTGCAGGTGAGAGCAGCACTTGGAGCCTCTTGGCCCTCCCCGTCTAGGATCCAGACCTGCTGGCTCCTTCTGGGGTGCAGTGCGGTGCCAGGACAGGCAGGGGTCTGCCTTAGCCCTGCTGCAGTGCTGACTAGGAGCTGCCTGAGGTAGGCCCACGAACCAACCCTCTACCCCAGCCCAACCTGGAGCCCCATCCTGCACCCCAGAGCCTGCACCCGCGTCCGGACTCCTCACCCTCTCCTAACCCCCATCTCAACCCGCAGCCCCCTCCCACATTCCGAATCCCTCGCCACAATCCACAGCCTTTTCTGTATAAGTCTGCCAGGAGAAAGAAAGCTCTTGATCTTATTGCTGGTAGGGTCTGAATGCAGACACTGGTATTTGAAAGTTAAGAACTGCAGGGTTTTGTTTTATTTTAAACTGAGTTGAAGATTCACTGAAGTTTGTGGCTTGAATTGCAATGACTGGAACAAAAGGGAAAAGAACTTTTTTAAAGAGGAGCTTAATAGAGCTGGGGAAAACTTGGAACGTTAACACTTGAAGGGTTTGTGCAGACATGTTCTCTGATTTAAACCATCTGGGTTCACATCCTCCTCCTCTTCCCTCTGTTTCACTTTGAACAAACAGCCGTAAAGCAAAACTCAGTTTTCAGCTGTGTTTTACCTGGCTTCATGTTAAAACCATGCAAAACTGTGAAAATCCCATGATTTTGATGCAAAACCATTCATAGGCTCAAGTTTGTGAGGCACTGTGTCTGTCTTACCAAAAGGCTCACAAACTTTAGTGAACAAATCAGAGTTGCAAGTTTGTACTGAAACACAAAATCAGGAAAACCCTGGTGATCAGATACCATGCTGATTGACACAATATGAAATAAAGTTTCCTTTATGTTCAGGGTTTGGGGTTTTTTTTTAGAGTGTTTCAGGAAGCTCTAGTTATGAATTATTTCTGCTCCATTTAAACTGCTCATCACATGTAGGCACATATTTCATGAAAGGTGCATATCACATTCCAGACTAGTGCAATCCAGACTAATGAAGGGTTGTGTCACTACCTGCCCTGCATCCTTTGGTGCCTCACAATGACTTGCTGCTGTAGTTCCCAACCTGGGTCCCTCGGAAACAGCCAAACAGCATGCAGTTCTGAGTGTCTGTATGTAGATGCAGCCTGGTATCAACACTATTTGCAAGGTGACTCCAAAAAATTCCCAGTCCCAGATTTTCCTCTAAAATATGTGCTCAGCACTGTCCAGTCCTCTCCTGGATAGTTTCAATATTAGAGGTCCATTGCCCCTGTAAGGTGTCAATATACAATAATTTGCTACCTTAACTGGAGTTACCAAACAATTCAGTTTAAATACAATGCTGGATTTGTTTTGATTAAAGAAGAAAACAAGTTTATGTAACTACAAAAATATTTTAAGTGAGGACAAGAGGAATTAAAGATAAAACACTTCCTAATAGCTAAGACTTAACAAACAAGAGTTGGTTTAAGGTAAAACCCTTAGCACATGTCCCCAGCAACATAACTGACCAAATTCTCAAGTCAGGTTTTGCCCCCAAAGACCAAAGGATTGGCTCCTTTGTTGTCTTAGGTGAAAGAACAAGAGGTAGAGAACTCCTGGGGTGTTTTTGCCTCTCACTTTTATAGTCCAGTCCCCCTTTGAAGTGGATTCTTCTGAGGATTACCCTTCAAAGCAAAGTTTATTCAAACAGTGGTGAGTTTGATGGTGAAGGTGGGCTCATACTCATTCCTCTTCCCAGTATATGCTGAAATGAAGATTTGCCTTGTTTCTCTCTCACTGTTTCAAGGACCCTGTTTACTACTTATATATAAATTTAGGCCAACATATAATCCTTTGTTAAATATAGACCTGTTTAACTACTCCTTCCTAACCACGGCTCTGTGGGTTTGAAGATATGCTACCAACATCATCCAGAGGGAATTCACAACTTTACATATAGTACTGCTACATACATTTCACCAAGATAATATTGACCAGCAAGTTATACATTTTCAAATGAGACCGCACAGGCATATTCTGTACAGATATTATTACAATGGTGTTTAGGGTAAGAATACAGGGGGCACATTTGGTCACATATCTCTTGAATCAAGAGGCCTTTTTAAACAGTCCCTTCAGGTGGATTTGCTTAGTGTATTTTCTTTTTTAAAAAAAACCTTCACAATTATAAGTACAATTACATATAACTTCTTAGTTAGTTCATTGGATCTGTTTGCTTGTCACATCGATTTTACACTGGTGTACCCACATTTAATGTTATGGAGTTAACTTTGATTGACACCAGTGTATGTGGAAAGAGAATTGGGCTCTGTGGTCATGGCATGACATACACTCTGGACACAGATCCTAGGCTGCTGTAAATAGGTGCTGTAGATACGCAGCACTCCTGAACACCAGGCCATGGGCGCCCCTTGCATGGCAATTTCTGTCATGCTTGTGATGTGAAAATAAGCCTGATTTCTTTATTCCCTTCTCAGAAGACAATATTTTTGTATCTTGCCCCCCCCCCCTTTCTGAGAGGCCCTTGTGTTCTCTATTTGTTTCTCAAACATATGTAAAATATTTGCCTATAGATGCACCTGTCAAATAAGTGTATTAAAAATTCACTTTGAGAAGTCTTGAACTGACGTTGCTAAATACAAATGATGCACCTCAGCTCAATGGACAACTAACTAAATTAGCTCATCACAAATGGGACATTTTTGCTCTTGGAATTGGAAATGGGATATAGAGACTTTGACCTCTAGGTGAATACTCTGAATGTTGCCCAGGCTGGCAGAGACCAAAAGTCATTTGTATGAGATGGCTTTTCAGTGGCCTGTGTAAAATATATTAATGGCTTCAGTCTGCTCCATAGCGAGAAAATGTCCATGTTGCACTTGGCACTAACCCTTGATGGCTGTTTCAGCAGAGATGTCAAGCAGATCTAAAGGTGATCTGTCCCTCGTATTCATAGTTGAGCAATCTGGGCAAGATGGAGTAGGGAAACTTAGGGTATGTCTACATTGCGGTAAAACACCTGGGGCTGACCTGGCCACCATTGCCCCTACCTCACTTTTACTAAGCAATGAGTCTCAGGCATGTATCTGATTTCATTTACTACACCAGTTTTACAGCAGTGTAACTACTGACCGCAGTGGATTTACTCATGATTTTCCTGTGAGCAAGAGCCGACTCAAATCCTATATCTGGGCAAAATTTTTCATTTATTCTTTTCCATTTTCTGGTTGTGAAACTAACATTTTCATATGCAGAATTGCAATGGAAAAATGTCAGATCTTGTTGATGAATCATTTGCCAGGATTTTGGGAGGAAGAGAGACAGCAGTGTGCCCCAAACCAGAAATAACTTCTATGAGGGTGAGACAAGACAGCCATTCACCTCCTCTTCATCATATGTTTTTATTATATAACACTTTTAAATACAGAAGCAAAAGCCAGGTGGCAGTCAAAGAGCAGAAGAGGACACCAGCCATCAGTGGAAGCATAAACATGTAGCCTCAAACGGGGTGAGGCATAAGAAAGAGCACACACATTCACAACATTTAAAATGTTAATGCCACATGACATCCTCTCTCTCTCTTACTATTAGTGAGGTGTAACCACACTTATTCCTCCCCCTTGCCTGAGGAGCATGGTATTTTTGTTTCCACCAGTGGTTGATTTTCTGTGGCTCTTGGCTGCTGCCTATCTTACGCTTTTATATTCATGTAAAATGGAAGCCAGTGTGAGGGTATTAATCAGCATGGGTTTGGCACACTTTGATTACTCATGAGTAGGCTGTACATACCATCATATTTTCTGCACATGCCACCTGCATTACAGAAGAACTAGGAATGTTTTTAAGAATGTTTTTTTTGGGGGTAATGGACCATTTTTGTCTCTCTCTATCTGTAAAGCCAAACGCTTTACCAACAGTTCACTGCATAGGACTTCTGGGTGCTGATTAGGCCTCAGTTGGAGCATTGTGTCCAGTTCTGGGAGCCACTTTTCAAGAAATATGTGGACAAACTGGAGAAAGTCCAGAGAAGAGCAACAAAAAGGATAAAGGTCTAGAAAACATTATCTTTGAAAAAATTGGGTTTTTGGAGAAGACTGAGAAGGGCCATAACTTTTCAAGTACATAGAAGGTTGTTACAAGGAGGAGGGAGAAAAATTATTCTCCTTTAACCTCTGAGGAAAGGACAAGAAGCAGTGGACTTGAATTGCAGCAAGGGTGGTTTAGGTGGGACATTAGGAAAAACTGTCTAACTGTCAAGGTGGTTAAGCACTGGAATAAATTGCTTAGGGAGGTTGTAGAATCTCCATCACTGGAGATTTTTAAGAGCAGTTAAACAAACTAAGTTAGACAAACTCCTGTCAGGGATGGTCTAGATCAGTGGTTCCCAAACTTTTCCGCCGCTTGTGCAGGGAAAGCCCCTGGTGGGTCGGGCCAGTTTGTTTACCTGCCGCGTCTGCAGGTTCGGCCGATCGTGCCTCCCAGTGGCTGCGGTTCGCTGCTCCAGGCCAATGGGAGCTGCTGGAAGCGGCGGTCAGTACATCCCTCGGCCCACGCCACTTCCAGCAGATACAGAAAAGAAAATCCTGGGGAAAGGCAGGTTTAGTTTGTTTTTGACAAATGTTTGTGTGTGTGAGGGGAGAGCATGTGGGGGGTTGCTGCTTATATCCAAACAGCTTAGCCTATTTTGAGTTTTGAATAGATGGTAACTTCTGTTTCTATGGCTATCATAGTTGACACCTAGTTGGTTTCTGTGCCAAGTATCCTACCATACTAATTATGACCATATGAAGTAGACCTATTAGATCAGACTGTGGCTGTTACACACAGGATCACAATGGAGGTGGTGTGGAGGTGCCCCTCCAAATTAGAAACTCAGACAATGCTTTCCTCTGCTCTTCTGACCAGTGCAGAGGGGGCTGAGAGAGCACAGGATCATTCCTACCCTTCCTGGGACACTAGTAAGGGAGTGTATGGGTAGTCTATGGTTGTGCCTGGCTCTAGCAGGGAGAGCTTGCTTCTTGTGCCCTTCTACCTTTTTGTATGTGCATCTCTTCCTGAGTCAGCCACAGTTTGGCATCCTACATGGACTTTGACAGAGACAGGAATGTGTACTAGATCAACCATTGTCCTGTTCATGCAGTGGTCAGACATCAAAGTTTGTCAGTTGCCTTAGGGAGCTCGGTATTTGCAGTATTACTTAGGTAATCCACAAAGAAAGCATGGAGAACTATAACAAATTATTCATTTACTGTACAGAGAACTCATTTAAGAAAATAGAGAAGCACAGATGGGTGCAGTTTTAAGTGACTTGCCAGCCACACAACAGAAATTAGAACTCATTAAAATAGCCACAGTGCTGGTGTACAGATGAAAACTGAATCCAGACAAGTCTGGCTTATACATGAAAATCCAGATGCCTCATCTAGCACTCCTTGAGAATTTTTCTCAACTCCTCACCTCCAAAAATCTTTTATCTAAATATTTCTCAATTTTTTTCAGGTGTTTTGTCAAAAATCCAAAACTGCAATGTTTTTGTTTTTTTCTATGGGGAAAAAAAAAGTCAAAATGGACATTTTCCTTGGAAGTTTTAGTTTTCAACCTAGCTGTTTTCCATCAAAATCTTCTTGATGGAAAAATTTTGACCAGTTCTAGCTACGACCTCACATTAAACCACATGAACAGCTGTGACGGGTCCCAATCAGCCAATACCTTGCACTCCTAAAATGAGACTCGAGGCAATGGACTTCACTTAGTATGGATCAGGAAGCAGTGGCAATGTAAATGCGGGTATTCAAAGAAAACCTGATCAGATGTGTGTTATTTCAGCATATGCCCCCAACTCTACTTACATCTGACTGTCCACCTAGGCTTTTAATCTGCATTTATTGCTCTAAAATGTGTGTGTTTATCTCACAGTAGTGTTATAAATCCAAAGGACTTGATTATGCAAGTTGCTAAGTGCTTCCTCCTTTGTGCCGAACACCCCCAAATTCTATTGCAGAAGACACTCAGCACTTGGCCTGATTATACCATACTGGAAATGAAGAGTGCTTGTAAAATGTTTTGAGATTCTCTAATGAAAGTCACTATAGAAGTGCCAATTACAGTTATTATTCAGGCATTTTAGCAGCAGCATCTATTCCTGCTTATGCTCATCCTTTGAGAAACGAAGGAATTCGTTTTCTATGATGGGTGACGGGGGCTTTGTTAGTGCTACTCTTCATACTATATTTTGTACCATCTGCTGTTCCTTTTCCTCTTTGGCACAATTATGGTTCCTCCCAACTTCCCTCTCCGAGCCTTCTTCAACTGCAGATTTTCATTTCTAAGAATAAAAGAGAAAAATATCTTACATTTTTTTGTAGATTACTGAGCACTTCTCTTTGCTTTTGTTCCTCTAAAATGCAGAGATCTTTTTTCTTTGTATTCCCCAAAATGTATATGTATCAATGCTGCTGATCATACGAGGAGTGATTCACCCTGAGATTACATGGTGGAGCAAGTCATCTCAAAATAAAGCATTTTAACAAGTGCACATGATTCCTGTTTGTGAATACCAGATGATTTGTATGTTTGATCATGCCACTAGCCCTGTGCTGGCCTAAGAATTTTGGGGAGGGTTTCTGTGGTGGTTCTTTGGAGTATAGCTCAAAGTCATTTGACTGATTTTAGCTAAAGCCGTATGCACAGGAGAGATCTTTAAGTCCTACAAACACATCTATCTTCCTGCTGCAGAGGCCAAGTTCAGCTTTTTTGTTCCTTTTAGCTCTATGGAATGGAAAACCTACCTTATGAGAGGAGACTCAAAGAGCTTGGCTTGTTTAGATGCACCAAAAGAAGGCTTAGGGGAGATATGATTGCTCTCCATAAATATATCAGAAGGATAAATACCAGGGAGGGAGAGGCATGATTTACATTAAGCACCAATGTGGATGCAAGAACAAATGGATATAAACTGGCCATCAACAAGTTTAGGCTTGAAATTAGACAAAGGTTTCTAATGATCAGAGGAGTGAAGTTCTTGTATAGTCTTCCAAGGGGAGCAGTAGGGGCAAAAAAACTAACTGGCTTCAAGACTGAGCTTGATAAGTTAATGGAGGGCCTAGTATGATTAGACTGCCTACAATGACCTGTAGCCAGTCTGCAGCTGCTAGCAGCAAATATCTCCAACAGTCGATAATGGGACACTAGATGGGGAAGGCTCTGAGTTACTTCAGAGAATTCTTGTCCAGCTGTCTGGCTGCTAGGTCTTGCCCACATGCTCATGGTCTAATTAATCTCCATATTTGGAATCGGGAAGGAATTTTTTCATGCGTCATATTAGCAGAGACCCTGGGGTTTTATTGCTTTTCTCTGCAGCATGGGGCACAAGTCACTTTTAGGTTTAAATCAGGGTAAATGGTGGATTCTCTATAACTTGGAGTCTTTAAATCATGATTTGAGAACTTCAGTGGCAGCCAGAGGTTAGGGGTCTATTACAAGAGTAAGCGGATGAGGTTCTGTGGTTTGCAATGTGCAGGACGTCAGACTAGATGATCATGATGGTTCCTTCTGGCCTTAAAGTCTATTCATATCTTTTTACACCTGTATACATTTTAAAAGAGTTGGGCTAGAAACATGAGGTCCTAATCTCAACTGATGTAAATCAAGATAACTCTCGTGGCTTTAGTGGAGCTTCACTGATGCATACTGACTGAGAATCTGGCTTTACTGATTCATTAGAAATGAAAAATGAATTTTTCCTTCAGTATCTGTCAGAATTTGTCCCATGAGTGTGGGCTTTCTGGACCCAAAAACCAGCCCTGTAGAGCTTTATGTTTAACCTCTTGAGTGGTGTTCTCACACTCTAACGCTGAAAATAAAGTACTGCTTTGTGGCTCTATTTCTTTTAATAATACTTCAAGAGAGAGGGCAAATGAACAACAATTCAATATGCTGCTGTGAACTGAAGGCATTTGAGTTACAATGTATCTGTACTGTAACCACAGTCAATCTGTTAATGCCATAATATGAGTCATGCCATATATGAATGGAAAACCAATTTAAGACAATTACCTAACTATACAGACTCCCCCTCCGTGCATGCATTAACTAAAGCAACACACTGTAATTCAGTGTTATTTTTTCTTCTATGTCCCCACATTCTCTTTTATGTGTTTCTTTTGTATTTGAAGCTAGTAAGCAATTTGGTCTTTAGCAGCTACTCTCCCAAAATGTTAAAGGCAGACAGCCAGTTACAGCCATTGATCTGGAATTTTGAGAGATCAGTTTAATTTCCTTTTTTTCTAGTTGTTTCCCTCCTCTTCCGTAACAAGTGGCGATCATCCTTGGAAGGTCAATGTCTAGAAACTTACTGCTTGTCATTCTACAGTATTTAGCTTGACAGATGGATCTCAAAATCAAACTGTAGACTCTGAAGTGTTGTTTTAATGTGCAGGCTTCCTCCTTTGCTGTTAAAACTCTGCAGTGTGTATTAGCGTGCCTTTTTTAATGTTCAGCGTATTTCAACACCATGTTTGAGGGCAACAGTCAAGAGCAGCCCAAAATTACAAACGAATGATATTGACAGTGCTGTAAAATTCTTCCTTACTCAATGTGTAAACAATTCCACTCTCTTAGATTACTGTTTCTACACATACACAAACATTTCCACCGATAATATTTTAGGGTCATGGACTTTAAGGCCAGAAGAGGCCACCAGATCATCTAGTCTGACCTCCAGACCACCACCACCACCACCCAGGAACTGCACACTAAACCTAACTACTGAAATTAGACCAAAGTATTGAAGCCCAGAGGAGACTAAACTATTATAAGACATTTTTTCCAGTGAAGATATCATTATCAATGTTTTAATAATCAAAGTGAATAAATCAACGTCATCCAAGAGGAAACCTTTTTAATCAAGCTATAATTTGAAAAGATAGATATATTTTAAATCCAGACTCATTCCAAAGCAAGCTGTTGTATAGCATTATTTGGAGCTTGCATTTTAACATTTGAAAATTGCTATATTCAGGTTAATACAAGGTGGTGACACAAATGCTGCCTCCTGCCATAATGGCAGTACTGTACTTGGAAGATAATGGGTGCTCTGGCTGTACCTGTGTGGAAGTTCCAGGATACCGGTTGTAAGTACTGGCATGGTGCTACCATGAGTACACCTGACATTTTTCTATTTCATTGTACCCTATAGTTCAATCCTAGACTGGCATAAAATGTTTTAAGATATTCATTCCAGGAAACCCAAAAACCTGAAATACAGTTAATGCAAATATTTTCAATTCCACAGAAAAAGGAAAGTCATCAGATCTATATGAAAATCAGTGGAACTTATGAGAGAGATGAGATCTTTTTACTGAAAACTTCTTTGGTGCAGCATCTTTTAATTAAGCTTAAAAATTGATGCATTTCTCCTTTTTTTTGTACAATAACAGCTAGATGCTGAATTGGTCTGAGACTTTTTTGGTTGGAGTATCATAGAGGAAAGTGAAAGAGAGATCCAAAATAAATTTGTTTTGGATGCTAAACCTTTCACTCTGAGCTTGACCCTGACCCCAGTTACGTCTTGTTTTACAGTGGTTTAAACCCATTGATGTCAATGGATTTATTCCTGATTTACCCTAGTGTAAGAGGAGAGTCAGGCTTGCATCTGACGGATGGCAAGAAATTAAACTTCATATAAGAAGTGATCACGTTACTCTGTAGTTTGGAGGCCTTATCTTTGGAAATTAGTGTGCACTAATCACTATGATGTTAACTTATGGAGGTGTTGGTAATGACTCCTAGTTAAGGCTGTTTTGAGAATTACACTAAGGCCTTACAAATGTGCTTATATTTTAATTATTTGAGTAGTCCCACTGAAATAAATAGGGCTACTCACAGCAGTGGAGCTAAACATGTGTAGGTATATGTAGGATTTGGAGTTTGGGGCTGTTTCAAGGCTCCTGGAAGTCAGTGAAAAGATTCCCACTGACTTAACTGGCCTAAGAGTCAGGTCTATAAAGCATAACTAAAATGTCTATATTTTACTTTTTAATTATTTCCCAAATTTTATAATTTTAGGTCAAGTTGAAATTTCTGTGTAAGTCTTTTAGTAAAATCTTTACTAACTTGTGCTGAAGAAACACATCAAATGCTCCCTCCCCCCCCCTTTTTTTTTTCCAATTTTACTGTTTTCCTTTCACTTCTTTAGATTTCTGTAGATGGACAACATAGTCCAGGAAAATATGTTTGTATTTACTGATTTACTCAAATTACTGCATGGCGTGTACTGCACAAGTTTACAAAAATCACAAAATAAACACTATGTGCCTATAATTATAAGGCAATAATTGACTGCCCCCAAAGAATTGAAACATTACCACATGCCTTTTTTTACACATATGAGGAAGGGTCAACTATATCAAAGAGCGGTAGGTCCTAATGTTTAGGAGATGATGTATTTGGCATGGCTTTGTGACCATGTTATCTCATAGGATGCAATATAATGTATCAAAAATAAATGTTTTTAGGTCCATTGTTATCAATTTTAGCAATGACTGTTCAATCTGCTGTTCACATTTCTCCAGGTACTCGCTAATCAAAAATGATCAGAAAACAGCAGAGGTTTTCCTACTGTTTGCATGGCAGATGTGAACATCAACAGCAGGGGGCTGGAAAATCACTACATAGAAATCTCTCCTGTTCTTGCAAGGGGCTGCTTTGAAAGTAAATCACTATCTGATGAGGATATTTCAGCATCAAGATCATGTTATGCCAAAAACACATGCTACATCTTCTCCCCCACTAAATCACGCAGAAGGGGGAAATTATCAAATATTTCTGTATGTTCAAAGCTATATTATCATTTATTATTTGTATTATCATAGTGCCAAGGAGCCCTAGTCATGGATCAGGACCCCACTGTACTAGATGCTGTACAAACACAGAACAAAAATACCATTTCTGGCCAAAGGAGTTTATAATCTACATACAGGACAATTGATACAGGATAATTGTGGATACAGACAGAACAATAGGGGAGTACAGGGAAACAATGAGACAGTACTGGTCAGCATGTCAGCAGCTGAACCATTTGGGAAGGTGTTGCTGGTCATACAACAGGGATGCAGGGCATGATCTCTAATCACATGCCCTCAAGTTCTGCAAGGAAATCTGTCATATCAGCATACACAGAGAGAGACAGCTCCTCTGTACTTCTTCCCAGGCTCCCTCTTACCTGGCAAAAAGACTTCGTGAGGAACCATGATGGCACTTATCTATACATATGCCTGCATTCTATTATCCCCACTCTCCCAACAACCAGCAAAAGGATCTCCTGCTGGACTTTCTTAAGGGAATTGCATGAGTTCGCCATGGGATCATGGAGCCCTTAAGTCCCTACCCCCCTGACTTTACAGCCTTATTCCAACTGGCTGTTTCTCTTCCCTCTCCCCAACACCTTCAGAGCGCTAATCCCATATTGTGCAATGCTGTTTGTAGGGCAGAGAGATGATGCCTCTTTAGGCTCCACTCCCCTCTTCCGTCCTTACTAGATTGACAAGTGTGAGCCTGTTCTATGTGATCTCCTTCTCCCAACGCAGGGAAAAATTTCATCCCATTTTGTTTTACTTTTAACTCAATCTTGTTTAGGCAGAAACCAGCCTCTATTCTATCTACTGGTATGAAGAGGTACTAGCAGTGCTGCTCAAATAGCTGTGCAACTCATTCTCCAGCAAATTTATCTCCATTCAGGGTCAAAATTATGACCCTGCATACAGACCTGCAAGATAGGCCCTTTGTCCCTATGCACAGTTCCAGTGAATCCTTTGCTTGTATGGTAAACCCAAATCCCTTAACAGCTGCTATACCGTAGTTCCTCTGTCTGACAATGGAAGGTTCTGCAGCTCAGCTACAAGACCAATCTCTGTAAAAGTGTTTGTTTTCAGATGCATTGGAACATTGAAACTTTTAAATACTGAAAGTTGGTGTAAATGGTTTGCTGTAGACATTTTTGTTAAAACATACTTCAGCTTTGCTCAAGAATATTTCAAGCAGCCATCTGTGTATAACTACCATCCATTACTTTGTATTCTCTCTGGGTAACATGAAGGGGACAGAACTCAGGTATTAGTTTTCTGAGCAAAGCTGGTCAGCAAGTGGCTTTTCTCAAAAATAAAGAAATTTATATTTTTGTATACATAAAATATAGCAGCTGGGAATCTAACCAGCCCCCAATTTCAGTGTTAGTAATAAATGACAGAAGTGCTTCCTCAGTCAGCAGTGCCAATATAATTTCAGTCGTATCCTGTAGTTGCCCCCCAGTCCAACAAGATAACCACTCATTTATTTGGATAGAGTCTCAACCAACTCATTCCCATGCATGCTCCAGTCTTGCACAGAAAGTGGGGGAAGACACTAAACCATATTCTTCAGGCTAAACAAAATGAAGATGTAATGCCAAATGTCATCAGCATACTGAAAGCAATCTGTTTCCTCAGCAACTCTCCTACTAGCCTCATGTGCGCATGGAATAAAGGGATGAAAGAGTAACCTGTGGTACCCCATATGAGACACCTCAGAGCAGAACTAAAATTTCAGAAAGAGGTAGATTTTTGTGCTAGACTGTATCTTGTCCTAATTTTTAAACTATTAGATATACAACTGACCAGTCCAACTTTGGAGTTTTTCAGATGACGTTCAGTCACAACATCAGGCCAATTGATTTACTTATATTAATGTGGCTAGCACTGTGTGTGTGTATATATTCTATCTGCTCAGAATAGCAGGTTCCAGTGAATCTGCTAAATTCAACTGTAATCTCACAGATTTATTTATTTGATTTTTGAATGACAAATGGAATGTAAAAAGAATTAAGGATTTTAGCAGAACTGTAAAAGAAATCAGGTATGCCAGCCTAAAATGGTCTTCCTCAGCTCAGAAGAAGCTGCTTTGTAAATAACCTGAGAGAAAAGTTGGCACGTCAATCGGTGTTGTGGAAACTTGGCACCTAGAAGAAGATATAAAGCTTCTTGCAAGAATAAGGTCTAAAGGAATCTGATGGTGACCAGTATCAAATTGGAGAATTGACTGAGCGAACATTAACTGCACTGTACAACAGTTGGAAAGCAAATAAAGGTTAGGTTGTGAGCTGGGAAAGATAACTTCTGTGTCAGTCCAGTTCCTAGTAGTCATGTAACCCTGATTTGTTGAAGTACTGGTATCCCACCCTTATCAGCATGACCTCACACACAACGTGCATGCGAGGTCAAGCTGTGTGGGGGATGCTGTTTTGCTGTACAGAGTGGTGACCTCCATGCAGCTGCATAGAAGATGCCATTTTGTTTCTGTATAGCTGCTGGAATAGCATTCTGTCTTGTTCTGGCTCCCTTATGTTAATGGCTACTACAGAACAAATGTAGTTCTCATAAAATACACTGTGGAAGTAGGCATTGTTTTTGGCAGTGTTAACATACTAACGGCTGAATAGGTCATTGGTGCTTAAGTGGGAAATCTTGGTTATGGTTAAGACATATAATCTAATTGATCTGAAACCTTTTTAGGTACCTGATGGTTTTTTATGCTTTAATTTAGGTAGCAAACCAAGTCATTTACTATCATGATGATCAACCATGTGGTCAAAAAGGCCTGCCCCAATAATTCATATAGTCTGATGTCAGATATCACTCTTCCCCCACCCCAGGTGTATGGTTGGGCCTGAACAATTTAGCTCTCAGGAAAATACAAACAGAAGATACAAGACTCTTTAAAAGAAAGCTCTCTCCAAATAAGCTTTGTATGCAATGATACTATTACCATTCAAATGAATGGGAGCTTTTTGATTAACTTTAATGGAAATAGGATCTGGATCCTTATGTTTTACCATATATTGTTTCTTGATTCCCTGTTCCTCTACTGTGTAGATACAGTGAGCTTGATTCTCTGCTCACCCACTCTGGTTTATATTGGTGTAACATTATTAATTACAATGGCATTTATTCTTCACACTAGTATGAGATCACAAGCAGGTCATTCTGTTTTAATTAGAAACACCCATGAGTTTGGATCCAGATTCAGATCAGAATCTGAGCTGTGAGGGTGTTTAGATTATGTGGGGTTCCAGTTTATCCAGTTATAAAGATTAAGCCGAGTATGTTCATATTCAGATTTGGTTCTAAATTTATACAAAGTTCAGAGGGGTTTGCATCTGATGCAGTTTCAACCCACCTACAATCTTAACTAATAATCTTATCAAATATTTCTGCCTGCCCGCCAAAGTCTTACAAATTATTCCATTCAGTATAAGCAACTTTGTCTTTAACTTTTAGCGGTCAGCGCAAGTTTCTGGATGTATCTTGAGTAGGGTGACCAGATGTCCCGATTTTATAGGGACAGTCCAAATATTCAGGGCTTTTCTTATATAAGTGACAATTACCCCGCAACCCCTGTCCCGATTTTTCACACTTGCTATTTGGTCACCTTAATCTTGAGAGACTTCCACTGCTCTTTTCTACTTCAGTTCATTTCAAATCAGAATAATCATCGTACTAAACTTGCTCTAAAACACATTAGTGCATGTGATCGGTTTTATGCTCAATTAAACATTTTCAGTTTCCTAAGCATTTTGCATCAAAATACAATTTCATTGCACAGCAATTATATAATATACTATATAACAATACATTAAAATAACACTTATTATAATAAAACAATATAAGATTAAATGCTCCGCTGCTAAGGAAAATCACATAGGAGGGTAAGAGATAAACACACAATCTAGGGCCTTAGGCACAACACATCAGGGGCTGCCTCAGGTTGCACCCTCACATGGTGGCCCCAGTTGGAGTGACAGACATGAGGCAACAACAGCATGAGGCAGTCTTTTTCCCATGCATGGCAGTGGGGGATCCCTCTTTACACTTACTCAGATAATCCCCAGCTACTGAGGTACTTTACCTCAGTAACTGGGTGGGTTGGGCAAACTGCATTTTCCTTCTACCACAGACAATCCTCTGCTGGAGTGGATTTGGTGCCTTGGCGGTCACACTCCTTTTAGGTGCCAATTCAGACTTTGGGGGGGGGGACGACAGGAGGGAGAATTCCTGTTCTTGTCCCCCCATCCCAACATGGACTCTGTTCTGGTCCCCACTTACCATACCTTCCTCAGGAACCTAAGTCTCCCGTCTCTCTCTTACCCACGTAGTACATGAGCTGGTGCCCACAGGAGTCCACCTCTTGGCATACTCCCCTGTGCTTTGTCATACTGGAACAGATTCCACATGCACCAGGTCACAATGCCATTTGGCCAGGCTGCTCTTCTCTCTGGACAGAGGGGCAACCGGACCAAATTTCAGTGGCGTTATGACCCTATGGACCAGGTCGCAATACCACTCACTGAAATTTGGCCTGGCCTCCCCTCCATCGGGAAGAAGGGTGACTCAGTCAGATGTCAGTAGCATTGTGACCATGTGTCTGGACTGATGTTCCAGACTGCTTTGGCAGCAGCCATACTGAATTAATACAGGACTATTGCTTGAAAGTGGTCAGGCCATAGCTACCCCCTCTGGTTCCATTAGCCTGTGGAAATTGGCACCACTGAGTAGGTCTAACATGAAATGAGTATCTCAACATAAGTGAGACCTCATTTCTCAGTGGTTTTGATTGGGAAGGTGAATGGAAAGTTGTAAATACGGGCATAACTCATTAGGGTGAAGTCAGCTAGGATAAGCAGGAATACCCTGGTACTAGGGACAATGGACAAGATAAACCTGGAATGTAAAGATCTGAATTTACATTAACATGGACAGAGCATGCTGTATAGGGATTGGTTCTTGAAAAGTAACCAAACCAATCATGAAGTATGTGATGAAGTGCATAGTTAAGAATGTGGATGTTAGGAAAGATGTATACGAGGAAAAATTTTGCTGTGTAATTTTGGACTTGTGATGTACCCTGCATCCATCCCCCACATTTGAGCCTTTTCAGCATGTGCATAGGGTGGTTGTGTACCAAATGAAGGTATCTGAATGACAAATTCTGGAATTGAACTGAGTTTTGGGGAATCAAGAGGAAGAGGAACTCAGGGGATCCCAACACACTGGTGCATGGGGAATCTTCCACTTCTCAGAACTATTGTCTCTGGCTATCTGCAGGCTGAGGCAGAAGTCCCTGCATCAATTACACTTAGGTCAGATTTTCAAGTTTTTGATGAAGGCTAGAAGCTATTTTTGTTACAATGAAAGCTGAAATGCTGATTGCATGGTACCAGGGTCTGGGACCCTAGGAACAGAGCTATGGTGTCTATGCTTTAATCCAGCCTGGCATGAAACTAATTTCCTCAGTTTACTTTCCTCCATTGGAAAAGCCTGGTGGATATACAGGGATAGACCTGGAAACCCTACATGCCAGAGGAGAAGACCAGACCCAAACCCTATGGATATGTTTCTGTCTTTGATAGGGGCTGGCCACTCTGAAGATCTCCCCAGGTCCACATTCCCTGATTGCATCAAGTATTTTCTGCCACAAACAACGGAGGAAGATCCTGCAAAGGGGTTGAGACCTGGAGGGTAGTTAACACATATTGACCTGCAATGATTCCTTTGCAGGTTCCTGCTTGGAAATGAGGGAATCATGCTGTGTCAAGTGACTGTTCACTATCTCTGCTCCTCATTCCTTCATGTTTCCTCCCCTTCTCCCTACACATACTGATGATGCAAAGAGGTTTTGTGGAGGGGTCCTGTGGACTTTGAGAGAGGAGAGAACATTTCTTCTCCCCACCACGGAGATATAGAAATATCTCAAAAGAAAACACAAAAAGAACAGGAGTACTTGTGGCACCTCAGAGACTAACAAATTTATTTGAGCATAAGCTTTCATGGGCTACAGCCCACTTCATCAGATTCATAGAATGGAACATATAGTAAGAAGATATATAATACACACAGAGAACATGAAAAGGTGGAAGTTGCCATATCAACTCTAAGAGGCTAATTAATTAAGATGAGCTATTATCAGCAGGAGAAAAAACCTTTTGTAGTGTTAATCAAGATGGCCCATTTCAGACAGTTGACAAGAAGGTGTGAGGATACTTAATATGGAGAAATAGATTCAATTTGTGTAAAGACCCAGCCACTCCCAGTCTCTATTCAAGCCCAAGTAAATGGTATCTAGTTTTCAAATTAATTCCAGTTCAGCAGTTTTTCATTGGAGTCTGTTTTTGAAGCTTTTTTGTTGCAAAATTGCCACCTTTAAGTCTGTTACTGAGTGACCAGAGAGGTTGAAGTGGTCTCATTGTTCAGAGTGAAGGCTCTTTAAATGATACTGAAGAATTAAAATGTTTCTTAAAGGAAAACAAAAGCTCTCAAAGACTTGAAAAGAGCAGGATTTGGCTTGCTACTCGGCTCCTGAGCTCTGCATTATAACCATCTTTTTGCTCATGTGATTATGGTCTCATCTAGTCCCCCGATTTCCTGCATCTCTGCCCTCCAAAACTACATCCATAATATCATCGAGAGAAACTGCTTCAGTCATGTAGTGAGTTGTATCCCTTCTATCCTTTTGTGTCTAGTTCTGTTCTTAGCTACTGGGACATCTGGCAGGACCTGTTTAACAAGTGTCAGTTGTAAATTTAATTTCCCTTTAAAAAATCAGAAAAGATTAAAACAAAGACTTTTCTCCCTGAAGGCTGCCTGTAACACCACCTCTGGTAAACTTCCTTTTCTTTATTCCTCCCCAGAAGAAAGCAAACACTCAAACCTAATAGGTCATAATTAATACATAAATGTGTAGAAACCAGCAGTTTCCTGAATGTAATCTTCAGCTGTGACATGACCTGTTCACTGCAGTGGTTTTAAGGAAAATAGTTTGAAAGTTATTCAGGATGAGAGAGATTTTCTAGTAAGAGGTCTCGCTTACCAACTCTATCTAGGTTTACTCTGCTGTTCAGAGTTCCCTGCTCATGTGGCCTGTATTTGCTTTGTTCCATTTTTATGAAATATTTCTCTGTCTCTTCTAGACGGTTGTTTCTCTCACAAACCCAGCCTCTTGTCATCGTCTTTGTAGCAGTTCTAGAATCACCTGTCATCAAATGACTTAGGAAACATTCCAAGTCTGTGATTCTGCATCCTGACCCTGAATTTACTAGCATGGAAGGGGCAGGGGAATTCTTTAAGGCAGGGATGGGCAACTTTAAGCAGGTAGAGATCCATGAAATCCACTAATACCCTTCGTTGGGCTAGGATTTTGATGTGGTTGGGTGGGTCTGTCCCATGCTCACCCTGCAGTGGCTGCTCCTGTTCCACAGGGCTGTGCTCCCCGCTCCAGTCCATTGGCTCTCACCACAATGTTATGTGAAATGTCTGTTTGCACATGGATGGGACTCTCCTCCCATGACGGCCTCCCACTTTCCTGGCCTGGCATTCCTGGATTGCTTGCCCTGAGGTGGGCTGTGCTGGGCCAAATAAAATTATCTGGTAGACTGGATGTGGCCTTTGGGCTACTAGTTACCCAGTCCTGCTTTAAAGGTTGATGGGGAATTGTGGGCAAACAGTACTTCCACATGTGCTATAGCTGCTGTGTAGATAAACAGAGGACTTCAGTCTCCAGGGCAGTCAATCAAGTGCTTTTTAATAACAACAAAAGTTACATATTATAGCCAGGGAATGCTGCTATAGGAAAGGTTCATTAATAGGTTAGTTAATGCATGCTGGAAATAGAGGGAATGCATTTTGCTTATGATCCATCTGAAGCCAATGGGATTTTAGCCTCCAACTTCAGAGGGGAAGCAGGAACATACCATTTATGTCTATTATCTGTATATTTAAGGTTTAAGTTAAAAAGAAATACACCTCAATGCACTGAATAAACAAAGATAAAATCATCTGATAAAAGGACCCCTGTAGTGAGTAATTATATTCAACACTCTGGTAGATATGCTTACATTCAGGCAGACTGGCAAAAAAGGTTATTTGTATTTCACAGTAGGCCAGATTCTGATGTGAGTTACAAAGAGTTCAGAGAAGTTACTTTGCATTTACTTCAGTGTAAATGAGATCAGATCCTGGACCACTGATTTCCATTAACTACCTATTTTCTTCTTTAATTAGAGATGAATAGGGGTTATCTGTAATAAGTCTTAGTCCTTTGCCCCCGGGTTAGTATCATAAAACCTGGCAACAATTTTGGATGTCCAAATTGAGACACTGTAAAGGGATGGGTGTTCCACACTTTCTGAAAATCAGGCCATGTATCAACTCCAGCTGGGAAACAAAAACTGAGAGACTCCCAAATCACCAGTCAATTGTGAAAATCTTAGTCTCTGATTGTGATTGAAAGTAACTGGTAGAGCTGGGTGGGAAATGGTTTTCCCATCCCATGAATATTTCTGAAAGTTTATAATTTTTTCCTGTTTTGCGTTGGGATGAAACAGAGACCTTCCAAATTAAAATTAGACGCAGGCGAAGAGACCAATCATCCCTAGCCCACTCCACAATAGCCAATAACCTGATGGGTAGGCGGCTCTAAATCAGGCAAAGCAGAGACTTGAATCCAGGTGGGTGCCCTCACCACCAGGATATTCCAGTGTCTCTCTCTCTCTCTTTGGTTTTGAACAGAAATTCATTTCAGAAATGTTTTTCATCAAACGCAGTGCATTCTTATGAACAGGGTTTTTTTGTTTGTTTTTTTCAACTAATCTTCATTTTCTCATAGAAAAACGGTTCATTAAAAAATTCCTGTCCAGTTTAGTAGTTGGCCACTCTTAGACGGTTGTCATGCACTCTTGTAGATACAGGTAAGGCTCACAGATGTAACGTGCCAAAGGAATTGTATGATGATATGCAAAGATAAAATCCATGCTTTTGCACTTCAGCTGTCTCCTAATGAGCACTTTAATTAAAAATCTGGCCTTGATAAGTAGTTACTTGAAAAGTAAGTCAACTGATACAATAATTATGAACATGAAAAACATGTGCTGTCTTCTTTTTTTCTTAGTGATCAAAATATTTATGTGGAAAGGTTGCTATTGTGGAGCTTCCTGTAAATATTAAAAACATTAGGAAGCTATGTGAACAAGAAATATATATACAAAAAGACAGTTGGAAGCTTGTGGAGTTATTCAACCTAATCTATCAGTATCTTAATTTCAAGTCTCCACAGGGAAATAATTTAAGAAATGTGTAAGATTATAGTAGAAAAAATTACATTTTTAACAAAATTGTTAGCAAGTTGAATATAAGAAAGTGAATAATGACATTTCACACTGGGTATTTGTTTCCAATTAACCTAGATTTTCTACGGTCTTAAAATTATGGTTAATGCTTAAATTAAGCATTGATTAAAAAAAAACCCAAATATGTACATTTTATATCCCACCTGGAAAATATGGAAATCAGTGTATTAACAGTTTATTGATGCCGCCGGGCTTAGTCCCGTCCCCCCTGCCAGTCTTGTTTTACTGCAGGTTAAAAGTATTTTTCTCTAGGACAGCAACATTAAGCTAAAGATCAACAGTAAAACATAAGAGACACTGTTGTTTACAACTTTCTGAGAAATGGCATTTGGTTTAACCTTAGCAATGTCAAATGAGTTGATAGCTCATTTACCCATTGCCATTTAGAATTTGTAAAGCAATCTGTGAACAACGAATTCTGTCTATCTAGTTTTTCTATTTTGTAAAATGCAGTTCAAGGATATTTCTACAAAACAGACCATTCACTCTGTTTGTTTCACTTTGTCCTTGAGTTTACCTCTTTCTTTTTGCCCTTCTCACAATCCCTAGTGGTCACCTTTGCAACTTTTCCTCCCACTTCTGGAAAAATGTGTATTGGACATGAAGTGTTATTTTTGCTCAAATGAAAATCTGCATCTTGTGTAAGCATGATAGCTGCCACCATGCCAGAAAAATACACTGTGAAGCCACTGAAGTTCAATAAGCCTATGTTGACACAGTCTACGTAGCTACTAGTGTACTCTTGCCATTTGGTAGCCAAGATAGTCCCTCCATGTCACCACATGAGTCACTCTTAAGACAATAATGGTAAACCTTTGCCTGTACCAGTCATTTTTAACTCATATTTTGATTTTTAATGGCAAGATGATTCTTTATTCTTGCAAATAAGATCTACCTGTTTTGTTTGGTTTTAGGTTCTGCCTAGTAGTGGTACTAGTAATGAAGACAAATGGGTAGATTAGAAAGGGAAATCCTCCTGGCTGTGAAGGGGCTTTGGAAGACCCAAAATGCAGGAGCCACCATATTTCCTCTACATGAGGGAGGGGTTAGGGGGTTGGTGTCTGGGCCTACCCAGGGGATCCATAGGTGACCATGCCCCACTGAAGCACATAAGGTAAGGGAGTGTAGGGACACTGCCATTGAATTGAATGGCTCAATTAACCACAAACTGGTGTATAGGCTGTAGTGATCACAAACTGTCTGTATAGGTGCTCCAGACCCTCTCTTTGTGCTGAAGAATTCTGCCCCTCCTTCACTCATGTTGATTTCCCATCCACTGTTCTGGTTAGGCCCCAGTTCAGCAAAGCACTTAAACATGTGCTTAAGTTGCATAGACGTCAATAGAATTTAAGCTCGTACTTAAGTACTTTGCTGAATAGGAATGGATGTAAGTATGTACTTAAGAGCTGTGCTGAATTGAGCCCTTGCTATATCAGGTTGTATAGGATTAAGAATTTGACCACAACAGAATAAAGGTCAGAATGAAGATACCTTCAAAAGGGAAGCAGACAAAGCTGTGGTCAGTGCCATGTATCTGAAGTCTATAGCACAGTAGGGTATGAAAAGTATTTTGTACTATTGACAGCAACTCACACTAACTATTTGAGTCTGTATCTGAAAAGCTATGTCCAGTATGTCTCAAAAAATGTTGAAAATAGTATTCACTGTTGTTGACATTCCTGTAATGCCTCAAAGCCCAGCTGAGAGCAGAGCCCCACTGTGATATACACCTAGAAAAAGACAGTTCTTGCCATGAGACGTTTACAATGTCTGGGTTAGATTATGCCACACTTATTCACATTCGACTGTAGCTTGCTTCATGAATAGTTCTACTACTCCAATGAGATAATCTGGTCCTAAATTTACAAAATAGTCAAGGGGTTGAAGAACGGATGCATGACTGTTTTCATTTTACAAATGGAAAATTGAGGAATGGAAGCCCTGATTCAAGAAAACATCCCTATTTAAGAGCAGCACTTAAACACATGCTTAAATTTGCACATGTGCTTTAAAGCTTTCTAGAACTGGAGCTAGACAGATTAGATAATTTGCCCCAACCCACACAGGCGGTCCACTGCAGAGCTGGGAATTGAGTCTGGTAATCTGAACTCCCAGACTAGTGCCATAACCACAAGATCATCCTTCCTCTCTTCTGGATCACTTCCTTCTTATCAAGGCTATTCTTGAAGAGACTGATTTGTTAAAAAATATTGTTTCTGTGCTAGGTAGGAGTCACCAAGTAAATTAATAAACAGATTAATAGTTTTTAAATAAGTGTTAGAATGAAAAATGTGCAAGACACTACAGTGTCTCTTGAGTCATTAAGATGATAATAAACTACGAAGATGATGGACATGATGGGGGGGGGGGTTATGAGTTTACCCATATGCTCTCTGTATGAGAGAACCTCATCTTTAGGAATAAGGAAAAATAAACTTGTAGAAAAACTATTTTGAAATGTTGTAACATCTCCTGAATTTTAATAGTCACAAGAGCTTAGAGCAATTTTTAATGCGCTAGACCTTGTTATACTTGTTAATTTCAAATGAGCATTCCCAACACCATCCTATTTTTCCTCACAGACTGACACTCAGATTTACAATATTCAATTAATTTTATTTTCAGTATTTCACCAGGACAAGGGAAAAAAAAAAGATAAGCCACTGCAATAAAATATCTAATTTGGAAGGGTTTCCCCCATAGCAATGCTGGCTTTCATCAGCGTAGGCTGTGCATTTCAATAAGAATTTAATTACGCTATGAAAGGATTTTTGTCCTTCTGTTTCACAATAAGTGGTTCCTCATTCTTGTAAACTAACATTCCTAACTTAGAAAATAATTTACAGTCGATGTATCTGCTGTTATCCTGCTAACTACAGCATTCAGAAAGTTCAGCTTCAGTAAAGGAAAGAGAATACTTTACATTTTTAAAGCCATTTAGGGCCCTCTCCTGCATCATTTAATTCAGTGGCAAAATGCCCACTGACTTCAATTTTTGTGTATATTCTTTTTATGGCAGTCATTACTGCAGCATCTTAACACATTGTTTAATTAATGACTTTATCATAAGACTCCTGTGAAGTAGTCTTGTGAGGCAGGACCATATTATATTCATTTTACAGATGGAGAAATGGAACACAGAGTGATTACCCCTAAGTTGCCCAAAGTCACAAAGGAAGCATGTGGCAGAGGATGGAACAGAATTCAGATCCCCTGAGTCTGGTTTTTAACCATAAGACCATACTGCACTCAATTCGCATGAGAAACTCTTTCAGGTCATGGGAATTTCATGAATACATCCAAGGCAGACTATGGCTCCATTATCAAAGAATATTTTAATTATACAATAGAACCAAATTTTATGTACCAAAAAGTCAACTGCCTATAACGAAAAAGAAGCAAGCTGATCATAAGAGAGTTCACACCAACAATATATTCTCTGACTTATGAATGCTATATGCTACTTGGAGAACACATGTTCTCTATACTGTTTCTCTGAAATAGAAATACAGAAAAAAGTGTGTTTCAGACAATTTGGGATGCTAGTGCTTTTGTTCTTTGTCATATAGGGCTATAGCCACTGGTGCAAAGCAGTCTTAAAATTGGTTTAACCAGCTACATAAGGATATGTCCATTGTAGGGGAATCCTAGAGTAATTGTAATAGGGTTGGCTGCCTCCCATGTGCCCTTTTGTGGCCAGGTATGGCTCTTCAGTGCCCTGTCTCAGTTTCCCCTTTGGTTTCTCAATAAACTCAAAAAGGTTTTCACAACTCTAATAACAATCCTCCTTGGGGTCTGGATTTCTTAACATAACATTTTGAAACAAACAGAGTCTTCTACCCAGCCTTAATTTGTTCACAGCCCCTTCTCCCTGAGGTATTTTCTCTTTCTCTCTTCTTCGAGCCACTGGAGAAGCCACAAGGCCTGGCCTGCTTTCTTTGACGTTCCCTGAAAAGAAAACAAAACTTTCAGCTGGGTTTTTCTACCCAACTGTAACTCTCTTCCTCCGGGATCACTGTGTAACTGCTTGTATCAGTCTATTCCCTTTAAAAACCAAAAGTTTAATTTCTATAGGAGCCCAGTAGGCTCTTAGATCAACCAACTGATTCACTTAGATTCTCAAACGTTCTTGCTTATGTTACTAATTAAAAGAAGTGTTACTTGGCATCAATTATTATAAATTTTATTAAAACTATAAAATCAAGAAAATATATCATTAAACTTAAACTAACTTGAAACAATACAAAGAAAATCATGATAAAACCAAATAGCAGTAATATTAGATTGGCATTAGACACATAATCATTCCATATAAATCCTGAGAGGGAATCTAAGTAGGTGACTCTTCACTTGGTAACAAACCCCAACTAAGAAATTTCACCCAAGTCAATCAAATCTATAACTTGGAACTGATTGAATAGCTTGACATGTTAGTCTGAAGAACAAAGGCTTCTTGACTTTCCCTTCTCTTTTCCAAGTGTCTAACCTTCGCTCACTCTCCCTTGTAGTATTGCCTTCCTGGGTTTTAGATGAATCAGGTGAGATATTTACCTTGAACCCAACAACATGGCCCAATCAAATGAAAGCAAGGGAGTCTTTAAGCTAGCAACAGTCTGGAACAGGGGTTCTCAAACTTCAATGCACTGAGACCCCATGGCCTCTTCTGACGACAAAAATTACTACACAACCCCAGGAGGAGGGACCGAAGCCTAAACCTAAGCCCGCTCAAGCCCCACTGCCCCACATAAGGGGGCCAAAACCCAAGGGCTTCAGCCCTAGGCAGGGGGGGCCTGTAACCTGAGTCCCACCACGCTGGGTTGAAGCCCTCAGGCTTCAGCTTCAGCCCCGGGCCCCAGCAGGTCTAATGCGAGCCCTGGCGTCCCCTTTAAAACAGGATTGGGACTTACTTTGGGGTCTCAGCCACAGTTTGAGAACTGCTGGTCTGGAAAATCCTGCTTCAAATATTTGTTGTTACATATTGCATGCTTTGGTAAAGTGAACCCCCCATGGTATAAACATATAAGAGTAAGTAGGCTAGTTTTGAGCAAGTTGCCCTAGCTTTCACACTCTGGGTAAAATGGCCATGGGTAATATCTGTCCCCATCTTGCAAAATACTTGTCTTATTAAAATACCTGATTGCATCCAATTATTCAGTCATACAATCAGCCATACATAAAAATAATTTGCATGTCACATGTATCTACTGTCACTGTTAAAATTGGGACAAGGGTTAAGCCAGTTTTTTTTTTTTTTTTTTTAGTGTTCCACCCAAAAGCCAAAAATTCCTTCATAGGTTATTACAGTCAATGCCCTTTAGAATAAAATAATCTGTTTTCTCGCACGCCCTTTCTCTGTCACAACCTCCTTTACACCGCACCTTACTCCATTCTCCCTTATTCCTCCTCCGTTTGTTTAACACCTTCCTTTGCTGACCGTTCCTCTTTCTCCTCTGACCTGGCTTCTTCTTGGAGGTTTTACAGATTAAATAAATAGTATGTTTAAATAAATAATAATAAAGCACAATCTGGGTTGAATAATTCTGATTCCACTTAAAAAAATAGTCCACGAAGAAACAGAGAGTAAGGCCCCCCCATTGCCATTGAATTCCCGCTTGGGCCTCTGAGCATGAGTGGTTACTGCAAATAAAGGAGTTTAATGAAGATAAAAGAGAAGCATCTCAACTTGGAGGCTTGGAGGTACCCAGTGGTACTTATTCTTATGGCGGGACCTGATTCCCTAGCTGACTTTTAGTGATTGAATTTTTGTACGGCTGACCTGTTCTTTTCCCAATCACCCCTATATTTTCCTGGTGAAATGTTTTAGATCACATACATTATGGAGGTAGATCTCGCTTTTTTAAAACTTGTTTCATGTTGCCACTGTGACTCTCAGTTTCTGATCATTCTGTAAGTCAATTATACAACACCTACTATAATCTCCATGTAATCAGTGTTTAATTGACATTTTGTTGTTGTCGTTTATTTCAATTGCAAGAATAGAATGTCATTTAACAGCAATTATTTTCCCAATATTTTATATTACCAAGTAGGTCTGCAATGCAGCCTGCATTAAGATGAGCTCATTTGTAAGAGAGGGTGCTGATCAGGAATGGAATGTTTGCTTGTAAAATAATATGAATAGCACAGGGCAACACAATGGGCTGTGGTTTATCATTTGAAGTAAATGTAAATGCTGCTGAAAGTCCTGTGATAGACTGCCATAGAGACAGAAGCCCCCTGTTTATTCAAAGAGCATGTACAATATGGAAATTTGCAGTACAGTGGTCCCCAGGCTGCTCTGCCAATATGCTTCAGCGTTCACCTAAAGGGAACATCAGACCTATTTTATCCCTTCCATCTCTGCTGAAACTGATAACAAGGATGCCAGTCATAATGATGTTTTGTGGTGTGGATGTGTGTCCACTAGGAATTCAACGGAGACTAGCAACACATTTCACATGGGCCAGCAAAGAGCTAGCAGAGGGTGATGACTTTTGGAAAATAGGGTTGAATTAACAGAACCAAGTAATCACTAAGAGCATATCCCAGTGTGTTAGAGGCAATACATTGTTCTTTCCTATGACTCAACTTTTCCCTAGTTAAATTGTCATTTCATAAAGGGAGAAGAAAGTCAGTTTATGGAGGTGAATCAGGTCATGAGGGTGCTAAAGAACATGTTATAATTATTATTCTATTCAGTGACAGCAGCAATGTGGGGAGAGTAGGAAAGAGAGCAATTGAAGTTTATATCCAGACCGTGAACCTGTGGGGATAGGGAGACAGTGGATTAGCCAAAGGCAATGGCAAGGGGAGGAAATATGAAGGGATTGATTTTTGCCATGGTGAATTTTCCTTACCTTAGCAGAAATGTAATCACTAAAGACACCAGGAGGTAGAATGTCCTGGAATTAAAAGATAGAGTTCAGTTGCACAGAATATATAAACCAAATGTTAAATGTAACAAATGCATCCAGAAAAAGCAAGTGCACTCTTGCACTTAATGAAACTTTGCATTTGTACATCCAAACTGTCAAATGGTGTGTGCAGATCAGATAATTGTACAGGCAAATGTGGTTTTTGTTTGGGCTTGTTGGCTGTGTGTGGATTTTTGAGGGCAACCCCCCGTGGGGCCCGTATTTGAGATGTGAGTCTATGTCTAAAGTCATACTCTTAAAGTAGGTACTGTTTTTATGAGTGATGTTTTGGGTTTTAATGCCTACAAAAGGAAAAATCTGCTAAATGGCTGATACAATTGGACTTCCTGTGAACAGTATCTGATGGTAATTCCCTCTCTATCAGACAGAATTTGTCCCTAAGAGCTAAAGACTGCCACAGCTGCTAGAGTGAAGGGACACAGGTAGAGGCATCCTTTGCTAAAGAGTGCTTGCTGGCTGGAGTTTGTACTTCCTTGGAGAACAAGCACATTGCTTCCAAAGTCAGTGCTATGCACCTCTGTAAGAAGCAATGCTACCTAGCAAACAACAAAGTTTCACTTTCACCCCAAAGATCATGCTATTTGGGTATGTGGTGTATGGGTCAGCATATTAGCCCGGAATCTTTCAAATGACGTGGCATGCTATGGAGAGATTTTCTCTTGTGCTTGTACAAATGGAAAAGGATCATCCTGAAAGCTGGTATAATACATGCTGTATATAGCCCAAAGGTGCCATCTTCTTAGAGTAGTGCCTTATTAGTAACTCAAGGACCAACATTAAAACTAAAACCTCAACTTATTCTTTGTCCCTAAATTTGCCTGTTGTTAGGACTTCCTATAGGTCTTCCTTTGTCTCAGTCCCTAGTCCCCTCTGCCTTAGGGGGACTCTTAAATCCCTTTATATCCTGGATGGAACTAACAAAATCCACCTGCCAGAATAAATCAACAGTGATTACTCTGCATTTTTATGCAAGATTCTAACACTCACTTTTCTATAACTCAAAAGAGAAGCCCTATATTCCCACCCTCACCAACCTCCTTCTACTCTGATGTGCTAGCTTGGCACATGGCAGGATTTAATCCTATATAATTAGGTGATATTTAAAAAAGGCAACAAATTACTGTTATGAATGAAGACAGGAAAGACTTTAAGAACAGGCAATATCTCAAGGTACCGCTCTAAGGTCTGTCTCAGGTAGATTTATTCTTGGGAGTTTTTATGGACTGTAGGCTGCACAGATCTATAATACTGGTGAGAGTTTCCCATGAGGTGCTTCCATATCATAGAATCATAGAATATCAGGGTTGGAAGGGACCTCAGGAGGTCATCTAGTCCAACCCCCTGCTCAAAGCAGGACCAATCCCCAATTAAATCATCCCAGCCAGGGCTTTGTCAAGCCTGACCTTAAAAACTTCTAAGGAAGGAGATTCTACCACCTCCCTAGGTAACGCATTCCAGTGTTTCACCACCCTCCTAGTGAAAAAGTTTTTCCTAATATCCAACCTAAACCTCCCCCACTGCAACTTGAGACCATTACTCCTTGTCCTGTCATCTTCTACCACTGAGAATAGTCTAGAACCATCCTCTTTGGAACCACCTCTCAGGTAGTTGAAAGCAGCTATCAAATCCCCCCTCATTCTTCTCTTCTGCAGACTAAACAATCCCAGTTCCCTCAGCCTCTCCTCATAAGTCATATGTTCCAGACCCCTAATCATTTTTGTTGCCCTTCGCTGGACTCTCTCCAATTTATCCACATCCTTCTTGTAGTGTGGGGCCCAAAACTGGACACAGTACTCCAGATGAGGCCTCACCAATGTCGAATAGAGGGGAACGATCACGCCCCTCGATCTGCTCGCTATGCCCCTACTTATACATCCCAAAATGCCATTGGCCTTCTTGGCAACAAGGGCACACTGCTGACTCATATCCAGCTTCTCGTCCACTGTAACCCCTAGGTCCTTTTCCGCAGAACTGCTGCCTAGCCATTCGGTCCCTAGTCTGTAGCTGTGCATTGGGTTCTTCCGTCCTAAGTGCAGGACCCTGCATTTATCCTCATTGAACCTCATCAGGTTTCTTTTGGCCCAATCCTCCAATTTGTCCAGGTCCCTCTGTATCCTATCTCTGCCCTCCAACGTATCTACCACTCCTCCCAGTTTAGTATCATCCGCAAATTTGCTGAGAGTGCAATCCACACCATCCTCCAGATCATTTATGAAGATATTGAACAAAACTGGTCCCAGGACTGACCCCTGGGGCACTCCACTTGACACCGGCTGCCAACTAGACATGGAGCCATTGATCACTACCCGTTGAGCCCGACAATCTAGCCAACTTTCTACCCACCTTATAGTACATTCATCCAGCCCATACTTCTTTAACTTGCTGACAAGAATACTGTGGGAGACAGTGTCAAAAGCTTTGCTAAAGTCAAGAAACAATACATCCACTGCTTTCCCTTCATCCACAGAATCAGTAATCTCATCATAGAAGGTGATTAGATTAGTCAGGCATGACCTTCCCTTGGTGAATCCATGCTGACTGTTCCTGATCACTTTACTCTCGTCTAAGTGCTTCAGGATTGATTCCTTGAGGACCTGCTCCATGATTTTTCCGGGGACTGAGGTGAGGCTGACTGGCCTGTAGTTCCCAGGATCCTCCTTCTTCCCTTTTTTAAAGATTGGCACTACATTAGCCTTTTTCCAGTCATCTGGGACTTCCCCCGTTCGCCACGAGTTTTCAAAGATAATGGCCAATGGCTCTGCAATCACATCCGCCAATTCCTTTAGCACTCTCGGATGCAACTCATCCGGCCCCATGGACTTGTGCACGTCCAGCTTTTCTAAATAGTCCCTGACCACCTCTTTCTCCACAGAGGGCTGGCCATCTACTCCCCATGTTGCGATGCGCAGCGCAGCAGTCTGGGAGCTGTCCTTGTTAGTGAAGACAGAGTCAAAAAAAGCATTGAGCACATTAGTTATTTCCACATCCTCTGTCACTAGGTTGCCTCCCTCATTCAGTAAGGGGCCCACACTTTCCTTGGCTTTCTTCTTGTTGCCAACATACCTGAAGAAACCCTTCTTGTTACTCTTGTTATATCGCTCTGGAGTATACAGACCAGTAGATTTAGATGTTTTAAAAAGGAGAATGGAAAAAACTATTTACACGTTTGAATACAATAGATATGGTAATGTTTGCAAAAACTAATTATCTTTAACATGTGTGTGCCCTCAAGATAAGTCATAAAAAGAAGCAAAGACTACATAATATAATTACAGGGGGGAAAAGTATGCTACACAAATATATTATGTTTATATTTATTTATCAGAATGGTTTCTTTACATATAAGCTGCTCAGTGGGAATCAGTTTTGCATTTATGATATCTCTAAGGCTATAGTTGTGCAGAACAGTAAGAATTTTATCTAGTGCTTGAAAAATTGCTTCAGTGCTATTCTGGATACCTCCTAAGCCTGAGATTTAAGCAATTGCAAGTCTGAGATTTATGGAGTTTGAAGAGTAAAATAAAAAAACAACAACAAGAGCCACCAAGTATGAGGAGGTGTAGTTCACTGGTTAAAGAACCGCAGTCACAAGTTTGAATCTGATTCAGTATTGGTAGTGCTTGATTTATTACCATCTAAGTGATATTTGGTTAAATAAATTGGTGATGTCAGTCCCATTCGTAGCCCAGGCATTTATAAACATTGGTGCGGCAGTGCAGATAAAATGAACAGCTGGTATCCTTTGTGGGAATAAATAGAGAACTATTGTTGGAGATCATCAAAGCAATGGAGGGGATTTTGGCACAACTTTTAATGGAACTAAAATTTCTAGACTGCTTTGAAAATCCTAAACTGTGTTACCAGGATTGTGAATCTAGCACAGTGTCAGTCATGGCAACAGGAAGGTGTTGGATGCCAATCCTAGAAATCATGTTTTATTTAAAATAGGTCAGATTTTTGTATTTTAAGGCCAGAAGGGACCATTGTGATCATGTATTCTGACATGTATAACCATAGGACTTTCCCAATTTAATTCCTGTTTGGACTACAAATGTTTAGGGGAAAACCTGTCCAATTCTGATTTAAAGATTTCCAGTGATGGGGAATCCACAACACCCCCTGGTAAATTGTTCCACTGTTTACTCACCCTCACTGTATTAAAAGGTGATGCCTTATTTCTAGTCTGAATTGGTCTAGTTTCAACTTCTCAACATTGGATTTACCCCTTTCTCTGCCACACTGAAAAGCCTTCTATTATAAAATTTCTGTTGCCCATGTAGCTGTGATCAAGTCACTGCTTAGCTTTCTCTTTGATAGGCTAAATAGATTGAGCTACTTGAGTTCCTCACCATAAGAAATGTTTTCCAATCATTTACTCACTCCCATAGCTCTTCTCTGAACCCTTTCCAGTGTATCAATATCATTTTTGAATGGTGGACGCCAGGCCTGGACACAGTATTCCTGTAGTAGCTGCTCCAGTTACTCAATATTCCCCTGTTTATACATCCAGTGATCACATTAACCATTTTAGCTGCAGTATTGCACTGGTAGTTCAGTTGATTATCCACATAATTTCTTATCAGCGTCCTTGGGTACCAGGATAGTCTCCCATCCTGTAACTATGGCTTACATGCAGTGTTCTTAGATGCATGACTTTAAGTTGGCTACATTGAAACACATACAGTGCTTGCATCCAGCAACTGAGATCACTTTGTATCATCTGCAAACTAACATTTTTATCAATGAGTTGAAAGAAAACAAAATCACTACTGATAAATTTTGTAGGGCCAAGAACTGATCCCTATGGGACAGCACTAGAAACACACTCACCCAATGATATTTGCCTGTTTACAATTACATTTAAGACCTATTAGTTAGCCAGATTTTAATCATTTAGTGGAAGTCAATTTAACTGAAGTCAGTGACGCTACTCAACATGAGAAAGGATTAGGAGTGCCATAAAATGGTGTTGAGCCTGCAGAGATCTGACTGTTTGCTCAGTGAGCCTTACTCAGGAATCTTACTGCTTATATCTATAGATTAAAAACAGTCATGCTGCTTGGATGTAGTGAAGGTTGGGTTTTTTTTATTATTCTTTGCACACACACAACTGAGCTTTTTCTGATTGGACTCATACTATGTGTGATAAAATATTGCCACCCGTGCCCTCAGAAAATATGGATGCATCAACTTGATCATATTGCAAGTTTCTTGGACCACAGAGGCCTCCTTAATGAGGGACTTCAGCTCATCCATCCTCAACAAAGCAGGCTTAAAATACATTTTAAAAAATTGAGAAAAAAATGTACACATGCAAAGCTGCTGTCATACGTTCATTAAAACTACTTATCAAGATCTTCTTGCTGCTGAACCTGATTTCTAAATCTCAGTGAGATATAAGGGAAGCGATCTATAATAGCATTAGCCATTGTTGCGGTCATCCAAACACATTTCCAAATGCAACTTCAAGAAGCATTTAGCTAATAAATTTCTGAACTAATTTTCTCAAAGTTTCCCCACAAAAATTTTGCCTTTGTGCTTAGGGCAAAGTGGAATGTTTCAGCTTAAAGAGAATTTTGACTGGTAAAGCTAGAAGAAACTGAAGAGGGATGGTGGAACTAAACCTGGAACTAAACCTTCTCTATAGTGGGTGGTAGCCCCTGTTTACTGTAATGAAAGAAGCAGAAAGCACTTTTCTTCATGTACTCCATTTTAAGAGTCCTCAATGTAGATTGAGATGTAACCAGGACCTTCTTCCTTCCTGACTTGTATATAGCAATGACCCTTGTGCTATCTCAGGCCCTGTCTACATTGGCAAGTTTCTGTGCAGTAAAACAGCTTTCTGTGGTGTAACTCCTGAGGTGTACACACTGCCAAGCCACTTAGTGCACAAAACTGTACAGTTGCAGTGCTGTAAAAAAAAAAACACCCCGATGAGAGGCGTGCAGTTTTCTGTGCTGAGGGTATAGCGCTGCAGTGCCAGTGTAGACACCCTGGTCGATTACTTGCGCTACATTGATGACATCTTCATCACCTGGACCCATGGAAAGGAGGCCCTTGAGGAATTCCACCAGGATTTCAACAATCTCCACCCCACCATCAACCTCAGCCTGGACCAGTGCACACAAGAGATCCACTTCCTAGACATTCTACATGCTAATAAGTGATGGTCACATAAACACCACCCTATACCGGAAACCTACTGACCGCTATACTTACCTACACGCCTCCAGCTTTCATCCAGACCACATCACATGATCCATTGTTTACAGTCAAGCTCTAAGATACAACTGCATTTGCTCCAATCCCTCAGACAGAGACAAACACCTACAGGATTTCCATCAAGCATTCTTAAAAGTACAATACCCACCTGCTGAAGTGAAGAAACAGATTGACAGCGCCAGAAGGGTACCCATAAGTCACCTACTACAGGACAGGCCCAACAAAGAAAGTAGCCATCACCTACAGCCCCCAACTAAAACTTCTCCAGGGCATCATCAAGGATCTACAACCTATCCTGAAGGACGATCCCTCATTCTCACAGACCTTGGGAGACAGGCCAGTCCTCACTTACAGACAGCCCTCTAATGTGAAGCAAATACTCACCAGCAACTACACACCACACACTAAACACTAACCGAGGAAAACACTAAACCAGGAACCAATCCTGCAACAAACCCCGTTGCCAACTCTGTCTGCATATCTATTCAAGGGACGCCATCATAGAACCTAATTACATCAGCCACACTATCAGGGGCTCGGTCACCTGCACATCTACGAATGTGATATATGCCATCATGTGCCAGCAATGCCCCTCTGCCATGTACATTGGCCAAGTTGGACAGTCTCTACACAAAAGAATAAATGGACACAAATCAGATGTCAAGAATTATAACATTCAAAAGCCAGTAGGAGGGCACTTCAATCACCGTGGGCACTCAAGAACAGAATTCTTCAACAAAAAAACTTCAGAAACAGAATCCAACAAGAAACTGCAGAACTAGAATTAATTTGCAAACTGAACACCATCAAATTAGGCCTGAATAAAGACTGGGAGTGGATGGGTCACTACAGAAAGTAATTTTCCTTCTGCTGATACTCACACCTTCTTATCACCTGTTTGAAATGGGCCACCTTGACTGCATTGGCCTCGTTAGCACTACAAAAGTAAAAGTTACTTTCCCTCCCTTGGTATTCACACCTTCTTGTCAACTGTTGAGAATAGGCCACTTCCACCTTTATTGAATTGGCTCGTTAGCATTGACTCCCCACTTGGTAAGGCAACTCCTATCTTTTCATGTGATATAATATATATTCTGCTGACTATATTTTTCACTCCATGCATCTGATGAAATGGGTTTTAGCCCACCAAAGCTTATGCCCAAATAAATTTTTTAGTCTCTAAGATGCCACAAGGATTCCTCGTTGTTTTTGCTTATACAGACTAACACAGCTACCACTCTGAAACCTAGCAGAGGAAGTTTATTAGACTTGTCAGACCAAAGTATGCTTCACAAGGGAGTTTCATCTCAAGTGGCAGAATTTGGGATTTTATGCCCTGGAGGTACCTAGAGAATTCACTTTACTAGGCTATCTTTAATTGCAGTTACTTTTATATGAATATTTAGTGGAGGATCAGAGAGATATTTAACATTAGGGTGATTATTGCTCAAATACAAAAAGTTAAATTTCTCACCAAATGTTGGGGGACAAGAAGGCATTTTTCCCCAGGGAAAATTTTCAGGAATCTATTTTATTTATTTTTTTTGTCCTCACTGAACATGTATTTTTGCTCTGTGGATTACTTTCCTGTGATGGAAAGAGTATGAAAACTAGCATACTTCCATATTTTTCCACTTTCTGTTGTTCATGTATAACATTCTGGCTCAACAACCATTTAAAGAGACAATAACCAGCACATAACCTGGCACAACTCAGATAATAGAATCATAGAATATCAGGGTTAGAAGGGACCTCAGGAGGTCATCTAGTCCAACTCCCTGCTCAAAGCAGGACCAGTCCCCAACTAAATCATCTGGAATTCAAAGATAGAACTGGTCAAAATTGTTACATCTTTGTGTATAATCATAATCTCCCAAACAAGGTAGAAATTTGAAGAAAAGTTACACAAACGGGTGTCACATTTCAATTATCAGAGTTTTTAAATAAAATTTCATTCAAAATCTTCACTGAAATTGCTTCCTTTTGTAGTCATCCGGTGAACTCGGAAAAAGACAATTGTCACTGAAATCCTTTCTATTACTATTATTTAATCAAACTCTGTTCATGAATCAAAAAAAAAAAGGCAGAACACTGGAAATGTAGTTGTGTGGCAGGCTAGGAACAAGTTATGTTGGAAATATATGGGGACGCTAACCTGCACAATTCCAGATTTCACTGTACATGGCTCAAAAAATATCAACAACTGTTAGCCCATCTCTTTCACAAGTATTGAATGTCCTCTTTAGAAAAAAAATTACAAAGCTATTAAAAAAATAACAATTTCATTTTAGAAACAGATATGTCAGAGCAGATAATAAAACACCTGCATTATCAAAGGGTCACTTCCAAACACTACATTTCCACTATCTGAATTACAAGGAGCCAGTTTGTCAAATAGCTTCCCTGCATTTTCAGATTTTTAGCAGTATTTGAAGGAAAGCAAACCAGTATGAGCTTTGCTTCAGCTGGGGATTTGATAATCCGGTTTCTTTCAGAGACAAAGGAGCACAATGTATGGTTATCTATCTAAAATTAGTTTACATAGGAAGGAAAAGTTGATTTCCCCCCCCCCCACACAAAATGTAACAGCTTGCTACCAGTGTGCTGACATACTGAATTTAAAGAATATATGCAAACATTTTCTGTCAACTACTAACACGTCTTTATAATTTTCCCTTTATAATCTTACATTTCTTTCTTTTTGGGATATAAACACAAAACTAACGCTCTCTATTTAGACTGGGGTATAAAATATGCTTGTGTTATCTGTAACATATTTACACATTATTTTCCTTGGTTGTGCAGTATCTAGTTTACTTCAATAAAATCCTTTGCTCATCTAAATTAATAGAATATTTTGGGGCTTGTTTCTGCCATCTGTACACATGTGAATCTGCTGTGAACTAAAATGGGAGTTTTGCCTGAGTGGTGATTTTATTTCCAGTTCAAATAAAGCCTTTGTCCAGACTACCTGTGATGACAAGATGGGTGCAGGTAAAGAGCCTCACTAAACTTGTTACTTAAGTTGAGTGGGACATTTTTCCCCCCTTCAAAAAAAAAATGGACAAAAGCATATTTTTCATTGTCATTGTTTCTTCATAATTTTTTCAGTTTTCATCAGAAAACAGAAAACTCAAATGTTTTAGTTTTCAGCAACAAAACAAACAAAATATTCATGTTTTGATGAAAGACAAATTTATAAGAGAATTTTTGTTCTTCAAGTAGGTCCAGCCATGTATTCTCTGTAGGTGCATGTGCGCCCAATATGCTGGAGCCAGAGAACTTTGCATAGCAGTCCCCATGTGGGAGGTGCTTGTGCCCTGCCGCCTGAGCCCATCCCCTGGCCGAAGAAGGGCAGGGCCATCCTAACCTAACCCCTTCAGTTCCTTCTCACCACCCATGGCTAGAGTTGGAGCTCTGTGTGGTTTCTTGGTCTTTTCATCTCAGTTTCTGAGAAAATGTTCATGTATATAGTAGTTAGTGGTAACTTAGGTTAAGTTTTTAGTGTTAGTTCATTATTAGAGTAGTTGGCTGCTTTGTGTGATGCCCTCATCTCAGGGATCAAGCATTGTCTGTCATATTGGGGGGGACACACCCCAACAGTGATTCCCACCCGAGGTGCTTGTGCCTCAGTGAAGAACACATTAAAGAGTAGCACTCTATCTGCAAGTCATTCACAAAGAGGACTCAGGTGGAGAGAGACTTATGGCTGAAGGAGCACATGGGGTGGAGCAGATCTGTTTAAATGCTCCCTGGTACTGTGCTGGGAGTAGCAAGAGACTGTACCATCGACTTCGGTTCTGGTCATGGGGTGTATGTCGAGTCTGGTAGCAATGACATTGTTAATAGCACCGACTGTCTGCATGTTGGTGGTTTACCAGGTGACATCAGACCTGTCTTGCCTCTCAGTCCCATACTCTCCACTGGTTCAAGAGTTCGCTGGTGCTCCAAGCTTCGACCATCTCATCCTCATCGTTCCCTTGGTGGTTGGTGCTTTCTGGTGCATTGCAGAGCTACTGGACTCATTGGCACCACAGCTCACAATACCCAAACCTCAGACTGTGGAGTTGAGGTGGACACTGGGCACAGCACTGATGGCCTGTTTGACACTGGTGAGTCCTTTGGCATGGTCATTGTCTTGGTGGCAGAACCCTTCATTGAGCTCAGTACTGCCCTTAGCCTTGGAAGCAAGGCCTCTCCTGGTAACAGATGGGAGTCTCTTTCATATGGTACCGCCAAAGCTGATCCCCCATTCCTCTTCAGCGCCGATGCTGCCCTCATACTGGGCTTCAGATGAGTCTGACTGTTTGCCCCTTCGGTGTTGACTCCTCAGTTGTCACCAGAGAACCTTTGGGACTCCTCAAGATCCAGGATTGTCCTCTCCCTCATCATTGGATAGGTGCCAGAGATCGCCTTCAGATCACCATTGGTACTAAGGTGGGCATCTTGCAGAAGAATGTCACAGTTGGAGGTCCCCTCACTTAATGGAGTCCTGGGACTGTTTCTTCAAGTTGCCCCCCAGGAACATACCATGCTTGGTGAAAGAAGTGGAACCATAGTCTTATTCCACCTCCATACCAGACCCTAGAGCTCCTTCAGGGAAGTGCAGGCTACAGACTTAGTGTGGTGTAATCTGAGGCATTTCCCTTATGCCTCCCTGGCAAACACACCATCTCATTAAATTGCTCTTTTTTTAAACTCTGAATCAAAATCTTGAGATCTCAGTGTTTCTCCAGGTCTTACCACATCTAGAAATAGTAATCAATGGTAATTGGAGAATGAAAATAACATGGCAGATAGTGATGTCATCTCACTAGATGGTGCTGCAGAATCATTTTGCTTTGCAATAGAGGAAATGTAACTTTTGTAATGACGAATGGATGCTAAATATTTGCTATATTGGTGATATAAAGCTAACTGATATGTTAGAATTTCCACAAACGCTGTTGCAGGTTTTCTTTGCTTAAAATTGTATATATAAGGAAGTTTAGGCATAACTGAATGTGAGAGCACTTTCTGTGCAATTTGAGGTTAAAAGCAACATAAAAATAGCATGAACTGAGGAAGGACTTGAAAGAAGTGTGTTCAACAGCCAGTTAGAATAGGCAGCTGGGTTTGCCCTTATTTATATAGAGAAGGTATAAAGCATCCAGATTTTGAAGCTAATATTAAGGAATTGGATAAGTCTAGACACAGTAAAGGGGGTTGAGGAAATTCTTAAGGTGATAGGAATTAGAAGAACATGGGTTTGTTGGATCCTATTATGCTTATAGAAAAGTCAGTCGATCCGTTCCTGAGATTTTCACTGGAATTCCAGGTGCAATATCTGTATCTGTGTTAACTACAAGACCTGGTACACTCAAAGGTAAAATATGTTGATCTGGAACACTCTCTACATTTAGCTGATTAGTTTTGTTTTGTCATTCTTCTCCAAATATTCAAGTTCAGATTTAAGGGACATTGTTCTTCGTAGACTTTTATCTTTACTAACAAAGGATACGTGTGGTCTACCAGAAAATCCTGCTAGGTTACAAAGTGGTGGCAGCAGGTCTGAAGATTGACTCTCTCCAGTCATCATAGTGTGAATAGATACCAATCTTAAAAAGTTAATCCTAGATTTACCTATTGCCCTGGAGGGTGGTATGGATGTTACTGATTGATCACTGATTTAAAAGGACAAGGAAGGAAACTAATGCCTCCCAGCTTACTTCTATTGAAAACCATCAAGGTAAAAAAAAAAGGTATTTAATGTTAACCACGTTTTTGGAAAATCAAGTAATGAAGTATAATGTTACCATGTGAATATGCTGGCAATTTGAGCATAATCTATTTTTATTATTTAATATTTATTATTAATAATTTATAATGTGCCCATCGTAGTAGTATCGGGGCATGATATAGGGATTGAAATAAAACTATTTTTTTCCTCGACTACAGGGAATAAAACATCTATGACTCTGCAGTGCCTCTGCTTTAAGTACCAAGATAACACAAACTTGCCAATTAGACTAAATACTAGGAGTAATGCAGCCAACTGATAATGAAAATCCTGGACAATCTGGTATATCTTACATCACATTCTGAATGTGGCTCACTTCTCACTTAGACATAATTCCACTCTGTCAGAAGGCATTGCTACCAAGACTGCCCAAACTACAGCAATCTGTGGACCAACAGTAAATGCTGTGTGTAACCTCTCCTGTACATTCTATATAGCCCTCCGAGATAACAATACATCACTTGTGAATAAACCATCCGGGAACACTATGTAAGGCAATGTGAACTACACTGGAGCCTGTTGTTACTAAACAGATTGTGTCTTGTAGGCACTTACCTGTATTGGAATTGGTCGGGAGTTGCTCAACACAAAGCTTGGGGTAGTGTAAGACTGTACCTCAGGATGAACAATCCCCACCTGAGATCCCCAGCATACAAGGGGAATGCACACACTGTATCATCCCTGTGAACTGATTTACACGCTTCTGGGCTCTGAGTGCAGGAATGGCGGCTGAGTCTGACTTTGTGCAGAACGTGGTGGGGTAAAATTCATTGTTTGAGTACATACTCACACTCATGTTCACTCTCTCTCTTGGACAAGAGACATAACTTCTACGGTTAGCTCCTGAAAGGTGACTGTAAACTACCATGCAAAGATGGGGCAGAAAGAGAAAGACAAACCAATATGAAATGGTGATGGAAATGGAGAGGTGATCCCTAACTTAGACATTCATGTAGATCGACCAAGATTCATATCTGAGTATCCATAGAGGGCTAACTCACAGTTTATGGGCTTTTGTGCTTCCAATGCTGCTTTTTCTTTTTTCCCTTTTATGGCTTAAATACTGCTATTGGGTGACATTATTTCAGTGACGGCAGAAATGGAAAAGCTATTTATTTAAATTGTCTAATCTTATTGTTTGTTATGCAGCTTCTCTCCCCAAATACTGTTCTCTAAATCCAGAATAACTATTATTGAGTAGTTTTAAATCTGCACTTAATGTTATTGACGTTATCAGAGTTCACAACCTCTTTCAGTAAAATAAAAACTTTCACTATTTAATTAATCTGATGTTTCTCTTTAATCATCCTTTAATAAATAGTCTCCTCCTCTACCGAATTCACAAAGAATAACTTCTCAAGTGAAATAGCTTTGATCCACATACAATTTCTGTCATATTAGATTTTAAAATTTGCATGTGTAGGACACTCAAAAGGCTGCTATTTTTTCAGTAGCAACAGTGTGGATTTTGAATTAAAAATGTTTGCTTTAAAAAAATAAGACCATTTTCATATGTATTGACCTGGGCTACATATTCGGGGTGTTAGCCAAACTCAGGGAGAATGAGGTGTTGCTCATATTGGCCACTCTACCTTGGAAAGACTAGTGGAGGTTGGAGTCTGCCATGTGGAAAAGCAATAAGGAAGCAATAAGGAAGTCTGATGCACGGGAGACTGGTGTAGTTCATTGTTCTTTAATGTTTTCATAGTTCAGCTGCGGAAACAGGAGTCTGGAACTGGACCTAAGATGGGGTTATCCTTGGAGGAATAGGACTAACCAGACAAGCTGGGCACCTGACAACTTCTGAGAACCAGGAGAGGCCTTCCTCAAGATCATCCCTCAGGTAACACAGCTTGCTATTCCAAGTTAGCATGAGAGAAGGGGTTTGATGCATTATGGATCCCAGTCCTATGGACATCTGTGAGCATTAGAAGGGACTTTCCTAGAGACTGAGAGTGAAGTTCTTCTGACATTTATTTTGAATTAACCTCTTGTTTTACCATAAGGCGCTTAGAATGTGTCTGTATATTCCCCAGTGACTTCTGGCTAAAGTGTATTGTTCTTTGAAGTGGTGTGATCTTGTCACTTTTACAGAGCTGGTTGAATCATTCATTTCAAATAATATTTATTACAAATTTAGCCTTTTTTTGGTTAGCAAATAATTCCTCTTATATGCAAATGTATTGCAGAGCTGCAGACATTAATCTCAACTAATAATTTTTAGCTATGATTTGTTTGCAAATTTACTTTCACTAAGGCCAAATCCCAAGCAGCAGTGGACATCCCAAGTGTCAGGCCAATATGCACTGCTGTGCTGTGAAGAAATTCTCCGCCCACCTTGCAGAGCAGCAGTATAGCAGCTCTGAGGCTGTAATAGATGTCCAAAGCACATAACTTCCTTGAAGGGGGAAAAAAGAATCTGTGTAGTAGTACATCCACTCATTGTGCCTCTGCGATGGCCTCCACACTGAATGAATCCCTATGGAGCTGAGCCTCTTACCAGGTAGTGGGTGCACAGACTCCATTCACAATCCCCTGAATCTGGCCTCCCTCTTGTTCAGTGAAACCACAATGTTTCTACAACAAATTATGTCAGGGACAGTATTTTCTCCAATGCGTGCCCAAGATACCCATCCTGATGATAGCACAGACTCTCTCCCTTATCTCTTGCCTGGGCAGACCAAATACTGCTGCTAGCAGGAATGCACAAAGCCCTCCAGGTTCAAGTGTAGAACATTTGGAGTGAGGCCAGTCCTGTATTGTAATAGAGGATATATTCAGATCCCTGACAGAGTTGCTTACCCTAACCCCAGGCCAAGAAATTATTCTCTGCAGATTTCCATTTGGAGATGATTCAGAGACTCTTTAAAATACCAGCTTTTTTTCCACAACAGCCAAATCATCAAGCTAATGATGCCAAGTAAGGAAGAGTTAGCTTAGTTGCTATGGCAAAACTAGCAAGAGGGTACAAGGATGATATAAAAATTGTGTACATTTACGTATCTATTCCACAGAGGGAGTTGGAAGGGATGTCAGTGAAGGAAGAGTTACATGTACCCAGACAATTCTGCATTATTTGTATTTTTGTACTATGACATCATAAATTCACACTGGCATTTAACACAAATTAATAGACTTCCAGAGAATTAATTTCCATGACGAGATTTACTCCTCCAAATTGCCAATTTGGCAGCCTCATGGAGTGCTTAATATTACATCTGCTTAACAGGCCAGATAATATTACTGCAAACTATGCCCAGATCATTTGCTTAAACATAGAGTGAGTGGCTGTGGAAATGAATATGTTACTGAATGTTGGTGTAAATTCAAGAAGGATGTTAAATTTCTTAATGACTAGATCCATAACATCCTTCCCACTTGCAGATGCAACTATGATGGGCTCCATATGAATCTATGTAATGTTAAATAATGATTCCTTGCTATGTGAATAACAGACATCTCTTGGGTAGATTTTAGGATAATGTAGATGTACAATCTTCATTAATGTGAATAGGGTTTGATCATTTTCCTACAGTATATACTTTTCTGAAACTTAGAGAATGGCCCTGGATGTGGGCTCCTTATTAGTGTTCAACACTACACAACAGTTTGACAGGAACTGAAGGAGGCAGTCTATTTGAAACTGAAAGGGGTACATAACTATGCCAAGCATTCACACTCTGACTCTTTAAAAAAGTAACCTTATTATTTATCACAAGCAGTCAGAACGTTTGGATTTATGTCTCTTTGGAAATCAACATGTCAGCCGCAAAGGGCTTTTCATCATAATGGGGCACATATTTAGCATTGATTAAGGGTGAAGAGATCCACAGTCTGAATCACCAGCACCAGTACGTATGCCTTAGAGGTCACATGTTCAAGTGGTGATGAGGTGAAACCCTGCTTAGGTTCTGAGTTTTGACAAAAATGCCGTACAAGGTATTATTGCTTTAGGTCAAATGATTTTTCAGTGGTTCTGTCAGTTCAGTGTACCCAAGAAGAGATGGGTCAAATGGATTCTCCACCACTGATTGATTTCTAAATCAGGATTGGATGTTTTTCTAAAAGATATGCTCTAAGAGGAATTATTTTGGAGAAGTTCTGTGACCTGTGTTATATAGGAGGTTAGGCTAATGATCAGTGTTTCCTTCTGGCCTTGAAATTGATGACTTTATGAAACCTGAAATTATTTCTGGAAGTCCCTTCTTCTCAACCCAGGTCTGGTTTTGGTTTTGCTAAACAGAAGGTTTTGCAAACCCAAAATGTTCCCAGTCTTGGTCATTTCTAGATGAAATACTATTTAAAGCACATTTTCTAAATCAGGATGGTAATGGGAATGTGACTGTTGAGTTTTTGGTGAGATAGGAATTAAACACATTGATTTACTGCATTGAAATTCAACTAATTCTTTTTGGTAAACCTAGCCATTTTCTTTGGAGATTCATTTTGTTTAAGACACATTTGACTTGCTTGAGTGAGAAATTACTGTATCCTTTGACTTGAGCAGATTTTGGCAGGTCATTCATAAGGCACAATAAAGACATGGTTAGAGGCCTCTCTCCTATGTATCACTAATTTCATATGAACACATCTCCTGTAGTATATTTTCAAAAAGTTCTTTGGAGTCTGTTTCCAGGAAACAGCAGAAGCCACTGAATAGTATTATTAGATATTCTGAATGCACGTAATTTAATGCAGAGTATGGAGTGGCTGAAAGTATTTAAGGCATTCTTCAGATCCTAGAAACACAATCCCACACAGATGTCACTTATCTATATTAATACATACTTGGATGGTAAATTTCAGTAATGTTATGAAGGTACACTCTTTTGGGTGAAATCCAGACGGTTAAACATCTATTAAATTTCAAATCATAATATAGTTGTAAATCTGCTTGTGTACTGCCTTTTCAATAATTTTGGATAGAAGAAGCATGACATACACAGGTAAGTAGTTACTTGTGTCTGATCCATCACTTCCATTATAGAGGGGAATCACCTTGGCAATTTTCCATGGAGAAGGAAATCAGCTTGTGCTTAAAAAGATTTATTATGTGTGCTAAAGGTTGACAGAGTTGGTGTTGCTGCTCCATATTCAGTAGTCTGGCATTGAACCTATCAAGAAAGAAAAATTAAACACTGGGTGTAGGCAATTAGGAATGTGGTCATGGTAATAATAATAGGTGTAGGCTTTTTAAATGTCTTTGTTAATGATTTGTTATCCAAATTGGGGGGAGGGATAGCTCAGTGGTTTGAGCACTGGCCTGCTAAACCCAGGGTTGTGAGTTCAATCCTTGAGGGGGCCATTTAGGGATCGGGGCAAAAATTGGGGATTGCTTTGATCAGGGGGTTGGACTAGATGATGTCCTGAGGTCCCTTCGAACCCTCGTATTCTATGAAGAAGATAGCGAAGGCACTACATCTGCTATTGTACTTGGGACAGTATCCACAGTGTTTGACTATTTTGATTTAATCCACAATTTATATTTTGAATTGACCTTAAAATAGTCATTTCAATCTCACCATAAAGATCCAGTGACTCAGTATGGAAAACTTCAAAAAACATCTAATTTGGAACAAATTCTGCTCATTAGTGATATTTTATGTATTTTGATTTCTCAGAAAAATCACTGCATATAAACAACATAAAAAAAAAATCATTCAGTTTACAGCAGCAAAAACTGTTGGACAAAGTCCTGGAGACCAAGCTCCTTTACTTATCCTGAGAAGAGGCGCAGTGTGGACATGCACAATACAGCGTGCACACTCTCTCTCTCTCCAGTCCTGCCAAAATGTCTTGCAACTCTGGGCTTAAGGCTCCTTCTCTAGAACTGAGAGGCTATGCCCATCCAGTCTTTGACTGCTCTTTAATATATGCCTATGTTATCTAATATCTCTGTTAATGATCTGGAAGAAGGAGTAAACAGAACTGATCACAAATTGAAAATACACTTAAGACTTTTTTTCATTGATATGTTTGGTAAATTGTTTTCTGAAAAAGAACAGTTTTTTGATAAACGACAAATTACAGAAAATGCAAAAATGTCTGAAATTTTGAAAAAAGGTCACTTTTTGATTACACAAAATTTGAAAAATTTCCACCAGCTGTATTAAACAGCATGTTATTGAACTTAAGATAAATTCGGAGGAGTTAGAACACATGAGAAAAAAAATTAATTAGACCTACAGAGGTTAGAAATAGAGGCCCAAATTGTCCCCTCCATCCCTGTGGAGCTCAATAAACGTTTAGTGGAACCTAGAGGGAGTGTAGCTGCTAAGGGTTTACACACAGATGGCCCAGGTCTCTATTACATCCCAGGGGATTTTGCAGAGCTTGAGCACCAAGGGGTATGTCTACAGAGGGATAAAAAACCCACAGCTGGCCAGGGTCAGCTGAGAAATTGCTGTGTAGATGTTTGGGCTCGGACTAGAGCCCAAGTTCTGGGATCCTGTGAGGGTGGACAGTCCCTGAGCTTGGGCTCCAGTATAAATCCAAATGTTTACAAAAAATGTTTAGCTCCAGAATCCAAACCCTGGGAGCTCAAGTCAGCTGACCTGGGCCAACTGGGGCCATACTGTGGGGCTTTAATTACCATGTAAGTACACCCCAAACACTATCCATCCTGAGCTGGGCAAAACCTCATTCACTTGGAGAGCATAAAGGAAACTCAGGGCTTGATCCAAAGTCAATGGAAACAATCTCATTAACTTTAGTAGCTTTGAATCAGGCCTTCAGTAAGATGGACCTTGTGGAGTTTCCAATTCCCCAACACAATGTTTTTTTATCATGTAGGAGATGATCTGGGATGTATACAGACCATAATAAAAATCACACTTGACTTGTAGAATTGCAAACAAAATATCCTGTGGGGGGAAAAAATCTGAAACAGACATTCAATAGAACAGAAGAGCCTGTACAGCAGTAATACTGAGAGTTTGCAGTGCAATGTGGTCATGAAAAAGGTCGATGTGACTTTTATACTGAATTCGCCTAAGCTTTAACTCATTAGGCAAGGAAGAAACACTGTCTGTAAACAACTTTGGTGAGACTACTTCTGGAATATTATTTTTAGTTCCGGGCACTACAGATTATAAATTCAGTAGGAGAATAAGTAGAAAGAATCCACAATGAACTATAAAGAAAAAAATATACTTTCTTTTGTTTTTATTATAAGATATACAGTATAAACACTAATATTAGAAAATGATGTCCAGTGCTTTTAGAGTAAATTCTACATAAAATAGTATTTTTTCATACATTTTCCATGAAGTGAATTTTGTACTATTTCTTAGGGAAAAATATATTTTATATTAAGATATTTGTTTGATGGAGTTCTTTAACTGTCTGCAGGGGGAAAAAAGACAAAGGAGGATCTTTTGCTTAGTTTAAGAAACTTTTTCTCTTGCACTTGCAGAGGTTACCATAGTACAGACTTCTTTACTTCCTTTATGCTACAGTAGTATGTTAGTTATATAAAGCACTTGTCAAAATATTGTAGGAAATTTTCCCAGGGGAATCTAGATCCTGGCATCAAGGACTTCATTCCTCTGATTAAGCTATAAGTGAAAACATGCAGAAGGTTAAAGGAGCTACAAATCCTAAATGGTTTATAAGCTGGGGTGCCTTTGGACATGTGAAGTTCCTTGATGAAGTAGTTGAAAATGTTATCACCTTGCCCTGATGGAGTGATTCTACTTACTCTAATTCTCTCTTGGTTTAAGCTATGAATTGCATCAATCAAAGAAGCTGATTGACTTGTTATAGGAGTAGATCCTTTGATGAGCTAGGGAAAAATGAGACTTAGCAATTAAGTTTTTATGCCTGGTTTAAGCAAATCTGTTCGTTGTAGCGATCAACATTCTGTTATTTATCTGAGCTTTTTGAAGTCTGCCCTGTTTTCCAGCCTGTTTCAAATTTCAAAGCTGTCTCAAATTAGAGGTGCTGCAAAATGTGTGGCATCCTATATCCTCCCCCCATCTATCCCCCATACATTTCTATCCGCAGCAAAGCTTCAGAGCTTGAAAGATTTGATGTCTGAGGCCAGAAGAAATTTTAAGACCTGCAACACCACCCCAGACAATTTTCAGGAAAGGTATGGGAGATGTTTGGAGGTCAGACAGCTGGTGGGGTATTTAACGGACCTTTAACAACCTTAAAAATAGCTTGTCAGATTTAGTCTGTTCACTTATTATTTATGATTCCTAAAAATAATACCTTTGTGGCTAATGCATGGAAATAATTAGATTTTGGTATTAAAAGCTGTACACAATATGTAAGGGTAATAGTACATTTTTCAGGAAATTGAATAGCCAAAAAGACTTTCTCCAGACTGAGTATGCTGATAGATATTTTTATATAGAAAGTAGATCACATATTTCTTTCAGATTTGGTGTGAAATGTGCACAAGTATTGAGATTTTCCCTGCAAGTTATTTATGACCGAGAGAGGTTATAGTAAGCGTTTCCAAACATATGACACAGCTGTGGTGGAGGGAACACATGGATCATCCTGATTAGAGTTGGTTGAATAACCCATTTTTTGATTCATTGGAAACTTTGAAAAGTTGAAGAAAAAAAATTGTTTTAGGTTGGACCAAAAACTAAAATTTTCAGTGACTCAAATAAGAAAAAAAGTTGTGGGTTGATTGAAACATTCTTTTTGACAAAAATCAAAAGTTTTCATTTAGATTTTGATCATTTTTAAGAAAATCAAAGGACATTTGGAAATAAGTTGATTCAAAACAAAAAAACCCAAAACACTTCATTTTGAAAATGTCAAAAAAAGTGTTGTTTTTTGCAGATTTTTTTTTTCAAAACAAATAATTTGGCAAAATCAACACAAATTCACAAAATGTTGTGGTGTTGCTGAATTGGTATCTTTTGCCAAATATATATTCAGTGTGAGGAAAAACAGTTTCCTGCCTCTAATTCCAACCCATATTCTTCACAGTTCCAAGCCTGAATTCCAGTGAGATTAAGAATGGGCTACAAATGCTACATTTTGATTTTGCAGTTGGGTAATTGATACGAGCGTATTAGTTAACCATCACATTTGGTGTGCTTGAGAGGGAGAGTTTTCATTTTTCTTATTTCTACAATGAGAAAACGGGTGGTTTTCCCATTCAAGATTTTAAATTAAGAGGTCAAAAAAAGCTTCCTTCAAATGGGCTTCTAAATGCATGTAACTAGAAAATAACATCTTTGTGTAGTCAAACTTTGAGTCTATCATTTCGCAGAGCTTTTCCAGTTTGCATTGTCCTCCTTGCTTGTAGCTCCAGCTCCCTGGAGTCCATAACTCCTACAGTGTATTATGGAATTTTTACTTTAGGCCATCAATGTCAACCCTTCTCCAGCCGGACTACCTAGACAGTCATATAGGGAATGAATGCAGCTGTGGTCTTTGTTATGGAGAGAGAGAGAGAGAGAGAGAGAGAGAGAATGAATATTAACCCTCTCCCTGCCAGTCCCTGGACTGGCCTTTGGACTTGATTACAAATCTTCTATTTTAAACCTTTGATTATGAAAATGTCATAAAATAAACTGATGGTCATATCCAAATCAGTGACTGCTTTATCAGAGTTAAATCACTACTTTAACATGAGGAATAAGGACTAAAAGGCTTTAGTAAAGCAGTATTCAACTTACCCTTATGACTCTTGTTACTCTGGCTCAGAGCCATCTGTTTAGTTTTTTAAGTAGATGAAAGTCTGTGGTTTTGTCTCAATGTCACTGTACGGTGGAACATTGTTTCATTATTGATATATTGTTACAGAGCAATAACTGTGGCTTACATGTTGAGCAGAGCTGTGTTAAATTCCATGGGTTTTGCTCCAAAGGGCTCTTTGCAAATACAATATTCAGTTCTGATTTGTATGGCTCTGGAGCCCTTACGATTTTGGTTTGAGATTTCGATTTGAGCAAACCAAAAATCTCAAAATGAAACTCTGTTGAATTTCATCTGAGTTGAAACTAAATTTCTTTCAAGGTTGAAATAGCTCTAAACCACTAATTCCTTATGACTTGGACATGAATTGGCTCCCTGCTTCTCTGAAAGGCTTAGAGAACTTTCAACAATCTGGTCTGAGCTCTGAGTTTATAATAGAATCCCAAACCAGGTAAGCTGTGTGCACAGTTCCCAGGTTCTGTTGTGGACATTTCTTGTCACTTTTTTATTTGTTTTATTATCACTGATTTATATCAATAAACCTAAAATCAGTAATGTTAGGTTAAGCCCTATCTCTCTCTCTCTATATATATAGTGACAAAGTTCTTCTTCTGCCTTGGTGGGTCCTGCGCTTATTGGTGGATTTTCTTGCCTCAGAGGTTCACGGCAGCCCTCAGTTTGGCCACTTTCATGGCTCAAATCTGCCTTTCACTCAGTTAGCCTCATCACTGGCCAGCATGGGAAAGGAAGAAGAACAATCCCTGCAGTCTCTGCTGATCCACCTAGTGGATCGGGGAACAGGCCAGAGACCTTCCACTCTGGTGGAACCTATAGTCCAGTTCAACTCCTCTGGTATCAAGTAGGGAGTTGGAGGGATGGAGGGAACCCAGGCCCACCCTCTACTCCGGGTTCCAGCCCAGGGCCCTGTGGATTGCAGCTATCTACAGTGGCTCTTGTAAGAGCTGTGGGACAGCTACCACTCCCTGGGCTACTTCCCCATGGCCTCCTCCCAACACCTTCTTTATTCTCACCACAGGACCTCCCTCCTGATGTCTGATAATGCTTGTACCCATAACTATTTTACATTTGGGGACAATGTATACCTTCAGATGAGCGGCACTGCTATGGGTACCGCATGGCCCCACAGTATGCCAACATTTTTATGGCTGATTTAGAACAACGCTTCCTCAGCTCTCGTCCCCTAACGCCCCTACTCTACTTGTGCTATATTGATGACATCTTCATCATCTGGACCCATGGAAAACAAGCCCTTGAGGAATTCCACCATGATTTCAACAATTTCCATCCCACCATCAACCTCAGCCTGGTCCAGTCCACACAAGAGATCCACTTTCTGGACACTACAGTGCTAATAAACGATGGTCACATAAACACCACCCTATACCGGAAACCTACTGACCGCTATTCCTACCTACATGCCTCCAGCTTTCACCCTGACCACACCACACGATCCATTGTCTACAGCCAAGCTTTGCGATACAACCGCATTTGCTCCAACCCCTCAGACAGAGACAAACACCTACAAGATCTCTATCAAGCATTCTTACAACTACAATACCCACCTGCGGAAGTGAAGAAACAGATTGATAGAGCCAGAAGAGTTCCCAGAAGTCACCTGCTACAAGACAGGCCTAACACAGAAAATAACAGAACGCCACTAGCCGTCACCTTCAGCCCCCAACTAAAACCCCTCCAACGCATTATTAAGGATCTACAACCTATCCTGAAGGATGACCCAACACTCTCACAAATCTTGAGAGACAGGCCAGGCCTTGCCTACAGACAGCCCCCCAACCTGAAGCAAATACTCACCAACAACCACATACCACACAACAGAACCACTAACCCAGGAACCTATCCTTGCAACAAAGCCCGTTGCCAACTGTGCCCACATATCTATTCAGGGGACACCATCACAGGGCCTAATAACATCAGCCACACTATCAGAGGCTCGTTCACCTGCACATCCACCAATGTGATATATGCCATCATGTGCCAGCAATGCCCCTCTGCCATGTACATTGGTCAAACTGGACAGTCTCTATGTAAAAGAATAAATGGACACAAATCAGATGTCAAGAATTATAACATTCATAAACCAGTCGGAGAACACTTCAGTCTCTCTGGTCACGCAATCACAGACATGAAGGTTGCTATCTTACAACAAAAAAACTTCAAATCCAGACTCCAGCGAGAAACTGCTGAATTGGAATTCATTTGCAAATTGGATACTATTAATTTAGGCTTAAATAGAGACTGGGAGTGGCTAAGTCATTATGCAAGGTAGCCTATTTCCCCTTGTTTTTTCCTACCCCCCCCCCCAGACATTCTGGTTACACTTGGATTTATGCTGGAAATGGCCCACCTTGATTATCATACACATTGTAAGGAGAGTGGTCAGTTTGGATGAGCTATTGCCAGCAGGAGAGTGAGTTTGTGTGTGTGGGGGTGGGTGGGTGGGTGAGAAAACTTGGATTTGGGCTGGAAATGGCCCACCTTGATTATCATGCACATTGTAGGGAGAGTGGTCACTTTGGATAAGGTATTACCAGCAGGAGAGTGAGTTTGTGTGTGTGTGGTTTTTTTTTGGGGGGGGGGGGTGAGAAAACCTGGATTTGTGCTGGAAATGGCCCACCTTGATTTTCATACACATTGTAAGGAGAGTGGTCACTTTGGATAAGCTATTACCAGCAGGAGAGTGAGTTTGTGTGTGTGGTTTTTGGAGGGGGTTGGGGGGGGGGGTGAGAAAACCTGGATTTGTGCTGGAAATGGCCCACCTTGATTATCACTTTAGATAAGCTATTACCAGCAGGAGAGTGGGGTGGGAGGAGGTATTGTTTCATGGTCTCTGTGTATATAATGTCTTCTGCAGTTTCCACAGTATGCATCCGATGAAGTGAGCTGTAGCTCACGAAAGCTCATGCTCAAATAAATTGGTTAGTCTCTAAGGTGCCACAAGTACTCCTTTTCTTGTACTTCTCAGTCTTCCAGTAGTACACCTTCTCACTCTCAGCTTCTTGCGCCTCTTGCTCCCAGCTCCTCGCATGCACACCACAAACTGAAGTGAGCTCCTTTTTAAACCCAGGTGCCCTGATTAGCCTGCCTGTCTTAATTGATTCTAGAAGCTTCCTGATTGGCCGCAGGTGTTCTGATCAGCTTGTCTGCTTTAATTGTTTCCAGAAAGTTCCTGATTGTTCTGGAACCTTCCCTGTTACCTTACCCGTGGAAAAGGGACCTACTTAACCTGGGGTTAATACATCTGCATTCTATCACTCTCCCGTAGCCATCTGGCCCGACCCTGTTACTATATATATACAGTGTGTTTGTGTGTATGTATGTATGTGTGTGTATAAATAAATAAATAAAAGTAGGAGTTAACCAACATTACTGAATTTAAGCCACCTTAAATTTCTTTATTAAAAATCCCTTTCTTTTGAAGCAGCATCAACAGCACCTGGTGCATCACTGCTCATGTTTGGCTTAACTCTTGGCTTTCATTGAACCTGCAGTGGCAGAGAGATTTGAAGCTGACTCAGAATCGGCAAAGCTGATCATTGATGCACTCTCTCTAAATATGCAGCAACTATATCATTAACCCTTATGTGAGTGATTTGTGAGATTCTTGCAATGCAGCTGCATAAGTCACAAACTAATAGGTGAAAGAGATGCCTCAGCTGGAAGATTTCTGTTCAGAAACCTTCAGGGTCAACTGTTCTCTCTTCAGGTGTTATCAGGAGAAATAAATAAGATGCAATACCTAATGTAGCTGTTTTGCATTTGCTGCCATTGTTTCCATATCTCTTGCTGCTGCTGCTTTTGCCATTCTTTGAATGCTGTCTGCTTTTGTCTTTTTTGTGTAAAGACAAAAACATGCCTTCTGCCATGTGGAGCCAGCAGCAATCAGGGCTGGGTTCAATGTCTAAGAGTTCCTTTTCAACAATACAACACAGACCTTGCTTGAGCCCCCATCCAGTCACTTGGGAAAATTGCACACCACCCTGGGCACCTCTGAGAGGCAATACTTCCCCACTCGCAAGCACAGAGTCTGAGTGTAGAAATGAAACTTTTAATGAAAGGAGGGAAGTCACCAGACATTAATTAGAGAAAATGCCACAAGCAGGATTCGTAATCATAAAACTGTGTGCTGGATGCCCACTGCAGAGTGTGTAGGGTGACCAGATAGCAAGGGTGAAAAATTGGGAGAGGGTGAGGAGTAATTGGCACCTATGTAAGACAAAGCTCCAAATATCAGGACATCTGGTCACCCTATGAGTGTGTGGGGCAGTGCCTTCTGCCTCATGTTCTTGAGTTCTACAACCAAAAGTTTCTTTTCTGTGCCCCTCTCTGCTCCCTCACCATACCCCATTCACAGTGGTTGTCCCTGGTCAGTGAGGACACAGGGTTCAGATGTGAATCTCTGTGAGTTCACCTCCCACCTGGGGAAGAAGGTACCTTGATTGCTCCACCATCTGAGCACTTTCTCTACCTGGCCACCCCGCCAGCCGTGATTCCTCTCCGCTGGCCGCCCCGCTAACTGCTCGTTCCACTCGTTAGTCACCTGCTGCCGCCTGCCTCTCTGCTGTGACCTCTGCAGGTCCGTCTTTTGAGGTTCCACCCAGCTCTGTGATTTTCAGCTCTTAGACTGTGTGGAAATGCTGTCCCACCACAAGTGATTGTCACTTGTTTTGAGCACTTAAAATAACAAAAGACTCATAATGGAGCCTATTTAGCCCTATGTTTGAACAGTGGGAAGAAACAGGTTAAACCAAACCAGGGACCCTTAGGGAGAGTCCATTCCTTCTGGCTGGGATACCTGCCCCACCCCTCTTACTTTCACAGGGGGTCTGGCATTCAAGCCCCTTTCAGCTGAGGGTGACCCCCTCATTTGGGACAGGTTAAGCACAGTTCTTCTCCCCTTTATTCATAACATAAAGACAGCAACATTGATAACATTTCACTACCTCTGCATTCAGTACTAAAGTGATTTGTAATCCAACACCAGCCAAAGTTGATTTCAGAGTAACAGCCGTGTTAGTCTGTATTCGCAAAAAGAAAAGGAGTACTTGTGGCACCTTAGAGACTAACCAATTTATTTGAGCATAAGCTTTCGTGAGCTACAGCTCACTTCATCGGATGCATACTGTGGAAAGTGTAGAAGATCTTATTATATATGCATCCGATGAAGTGAGCTGTAGCTCACGAAAGCTTATGCTCAAATAAATTGGTTAGTCTCTAAGGTGCCACAAGTACTCCTTTTCTTTCAGCCAAAGTTGATCACTTTGAGCAACACTGCTCTATCTGCTGGATACCTAGCCAGAGTAGGTGTGTTCCTGTAAATACAGTTTGCTCCTGAAGTCTCCCCCCGGCCCCCCCAGCTAACTGTTGGGAGAACTCATTCACACTCTGCTTACGTTTGGAATCTTGGGGCCAATTCATTGAGCAGAGGTCAGAGCCTGAGAAAATGGGCTTTGTGCTCAAATAAATGCACAGAGGCATAAGAAATAGAATTTCTAGCCCTAAACTGCTATGGCTGGCATGGATCCACTTCATGCAGCCACTACTTCTTTGTGTACAAACCCACAGGGCATGCACCCGCCACTCCTCTGGCTGCCCACTACCTATTATCTGTGTTTCTGCATACAGAGCCAGAACAGACCTGTGAGTGCTTCCTGTGAGTCCAAAAAGTAAAAATGGCATTGCAACTGCATCTTGAGTCTTCCATTCCCACAGAGGGAATCAGAAGATAGAAATGTCAGTGCATGTGTCTTCCTTCTTCAACTCCCATTGCAGATCTTTCTACTCTCCTTCCCCCCCCCCACCCCTTCCATCTCTTTTCTTTCCTCCTCTTCAAGTCCTTTCTTTAGGTTGTCTGTGCCTTCCTGCTACCATTTGGGGCAAAACTGACCAGAAGATTCATGAAGCAGAGCCTGAGAAGGCCCAAAGGTTCCTTTGGTGAAGCCAGCCAGGCACTTGCTCAGTACCAACTTCCTTTCCCTGCACAGCTAAGAGGCAACTACCAAGGCCTGTTGGGGAGGGGAAAAGAGCAACAGGCAGCTATTGCTACAACAGCTTGGCTACTAGGGGAGGCGCATTACAAAAAGTAGCCATATCTGTTGGAGGCAGATGGGAGCTCTTTTTCCAGACAGTTTCTTACTGCTTTTCAGCTTGTCCAGGAGGTGCTATGTGTGACTGCATGATTTCTGTTTTGCTAGGATCAGCTACATTTTTTGAGGAGAGGGACTGCAGAGATGGGTGAATTTCAGAATTTTTGTTTCATGGAGCTTCTTACTGAAATGCTCTGTCTTGCATGATTTCAAACAACCCACGCTGTGCTTTATGACAAAAGTAAACAAAATTGGCTACGTTCACACTGAAATACTGAAGGGAGAAAAAACATTTCTGCATATTTTTTTAATGAAGACATCTTTGCTGACAATTACCCCACCTTGTTCTGTGAATGATCTGATCTAGTAACATGAGCCAGTCATTTGCCTGACTCATGCATTTTTTTTATTGCAGTTAACCACTGAATGCATCCGATGAAGTGAGCTGTAGCTCACGAAAGCTTATGCTCAAATAAATTGGTTAGTCTCTAAGGTGCCACTAGTACTCCTTTTCTTTTTACTGTAATGAAAATATTTCATGGGTTGATATTACATTGGTTGCTTCCTACTTTTTGTTTTGTTATGTATACAATCATGCCTGCTGGCATTCTTCTATTGCAAAAGTGGTAGCTCAGACATATTTAAGTTGGTTATCTTTTCTACATTCTACCTCCACTCTGGACCTATTTCATCAATTCCAAATATTTGTGGATTTTAGAGGAAGATCCAAAATTGGGCTTATAGTGGAAACTCTGTTGCAACCTTAATTATGGAAAGGCTATCTCACTTCTTACTGCCTGTGGTCTTCAGTCCAAATTTAACTGCAAAGCCATCTTCTCAGGATGGTCATATGATAGGTGATAAAATAACAACCTATGGCCTATCAGAGCTGGTCTTTATTGTGCATCCATTACACTAATAATACTGTGTCTATCATTTTTCTCTTCTATTTAATCATTTTTAGGTGCTCATTTCTCAGACAGATTCCTCTGACCCGCTCTTGTGTTTTATGTCTCTCCATCAGATTGTATGTTTTTCATTATTATTTCTGTTTTAATGCCCTTATTGTGCTATTCCACGTATGTCAGTTCTGCCAAAGGAATAATTGCAGTATTCTGGTTAATATCTGCTAAAACAATGTGTGCCCAAAGTTTATATCTGTTCTTTTATTTGTTCTTTATAATGTAACCAGGCTGCTATAATTTAGGCTAATGAGCCAGTTATTTTCTACAAGACATCAATCTTGTCAAATCTTCTTTTTTCATGTTTATGAAAAAGTTATTTGTATTGGTGTTTGTACACAAATTAATTATGCGCAAGAACCCAGTGAATGTTTGTGTTTCTGTGTTCTGAAATGCTGGATGTTGTTATAGCCAGTCTTTTAAAACTTGGCTACTTAAAGTTTAGGCACCTACGTCCATAGTTAGGTACCTAAGTAAGTGATCTTATAATGAGGTAACGAACATCCAAAACAACTAATGAAGTCAAGGAGAGCTGTGCTTAGCCCTTTTGAATAACTTAGTATTCAAATCAGGGATGGATGAATTTTTGTACATAATGTATGATGAAAGGAAATTGCCTTAGTAAGCATGTCTCTGTACTGAACAGATAAGCAACTATTTCAATATAATGAAAGTAAAAAGAAACCATTTCTAAACTAATACTGATGCTTCTAGTATTAGTGTAACCTGTGTGCTGCATTTAAAACATTTTTTAAAAGGAAAGGTTTTTAATGAAAATGTGTAAGGTGCATGTTGTAGACTCTTCGCCTCTGATGCAGACTCCTATTTGGGTTACAAATATAATAAATAAAAATAATCATTTGTGCAGATGCAAATGTTTAGGATAAAATGCTTTAAAAACCAAACAAACTAAGAAACAGAGGGTCCTATCAAAGCATCAGATTTTTTATATCCTCCTTTGGTAGGAATATTTCTGTTAAACAATTGATAGGTCATAGAACAAGAAAGATCCTTTAGTGTAAAAAAGCATATAGAGGGAAACAATGAGCACAAAAATGCATTGAAACTAACTGTCGGTGGCTGCACACAACCTTGCCCATACTTGCAGTGGGAAACAATGCATCACAACAAAATAATTTTATAAAGCCATCCGTAGCGAAGCGAAGACTCACAGCCACGGTGCCTCCTGCTGGTCATCCAGGGAATTAGCTCAACTCCAGCTTTGGCGTGCTCTCTGCTGGCCCATGTCCCTCCTGCCTTAGGCCCCCATGTCCCTCCCGGACCCCTGTGCTCCTTTTCCTTGGGGTGCTGCCCCCTGGCAGTGCCCTCACACGCTGGGTCTCCCCTTACAGGGGGACCCCCAACCCTCTAACCCCACCTTGCCTCAGTGGCTACTGCCAGTCGTCATCTAGCCCACTCTCACTGGGGCAAACTGCAGTCTGTAATGGCCACTCATCATCGGCAAGGGGGTAGGACCTGCTGCCTTTGCCTATCCACAGGCTGCCCCTCTGCAGCCCCCAGTACCTTTCTTTGGCCTGTAAAAAGGCCTGCAGCCTGGGGAGTTGCCAGGCTGGAGCTCCCCAGCCCCTCTTGCCTTTCCCCAGCCCTGTTCTACTTCAGGTACCCTTTTCTTCCAAACAGCTAGGTCCTTCTCCCTCCAAAGCTGGAGAGAGAGAGAGTCCTTCAGCTTCTGGCCCCCAGTCCTCTTATCAGGGCCAGCTGCTGTGGTCAGCTACTCACTCAGGTGCTTTCACTCCTTTTCCCAGCTGCAGCCCTCTCCAAGGCTGCTTTCAACCGCTGTTCTGCAGGAGTGGGGCAGCTGCCCCACTACACCATCTCAGAACTGCAGTGAGTTCACTTCCTTGACAGCAGATCTCCAGACTCAAGAAGCAGAGGAGGTATCAGTACTGGTAATGGATCTCCTCCCGTTGGCTAGCAGTGGACTGACTTGCTGCAAGAAAAAGGGTCACTGTCAACAACGGTACCTTCTGTGCCACAGTCACAAAAAATGGTTTATGAGCATCTCACTGTGCCCCCGATTTCCCAAATATATGGTAATACCCAATGCGCCAGCCCAATACACAATGGCCGGCCCACCTGACTCTCCTAGTTGCTCAGATAAATTCTTCTTTTACCTGTTCAGATACATTCCAGCCTTTTGTGCATTGAGTGCCCACCTTACCACTTGCTGGTCACATGACCTTGCTCCCACTTACATGTACTTTGTGACTCTTTGAATTGTATTATTTATTTATTTATTTATTTATTTGTATTGTGGGACCCAACCATAGAGCAGGATAAGATCGTGCTATGTGTTGTACAAACTAAAAGACATCGCCTCCCCAGAGGAACTTATAGTTGAAGTATTTGTTTTGATATAACTTGCATTCTTTTCACCTCCAGTGCCTCAATCCAAATGTACGGACATCCTGCCATATCACCATTTGTTCTTTGCTCTTGCTTTTTCATTATGATGTTTATATGTAAACTCATATTGGTTATGGCTGCTCTGGGGCCCACATTAGGAGCAAACACTTGAATTTGTATCTGTGTTCAGCTGGGAGCTGAGGTAGTGTTTGGACTGCAAGGATGAGACAAGTAGACAGGCTGCTGCATTATGAACTACATGGCATTTTTTCAAGACTAGTGTTTTCATCCCTAAATACAGCATGTTGCAATAGGCAGACTTGGAGGTCACAAATGCATGAATCATAGTGGCTTTGCCATTATCTAAGTAAAAAGGGCACCGTGTTTGGCTAGCAACACAGAGAAGACAGTGTTTCTTACCACTGATTATAATTGTGATATTTTATATTAAAATAAGTCACAAGAACTGAGACGTTTTCATACATGATTGTGCAATACAAATGTATTACATTGATTTTAAGTTTCTGGTCTCTCCTATCTACATGAGATACTGTGGGAAGAACTTAGGTGGAAAGAAAATATAATTGACAGCTACAAGAAGACATATTAACAAAACTGACTAGGAAAACTACATCCACATAACATGCAGTCCTAAAGAGTGCACATGTGAATTGCAATTGCAGTAATGAAAATTAAGGATATAATTCTAAAAAGGATAAAGTGACAAGTAATTTGCAGATTTAGTAGAAAAATCAGTCAACCATAAACCATTTTCTTTCCCTTTACAGAATGTAATACTTATTCTTACAACTGACAGCCTCTGAGTGTCTATTGTTTGAAGTTGTTCTATGGACTTTTATATTTCCACTCACATGAACTGTCTCTGAATCACCTGAAAAACCTTGCTGATCTTCAAAATTTAGCACCAGGAATAGTCTTTTATATATTAGCTAAACAAAAGACAGCAAAGGATAGTCCCAAGCTCCATTTCTGATTTGCTATTGGAGACAGGCCAGTCCTCACTTACGGACAGCCCCCCAACCTGAAGCAAATACTCACCAGCAACCACACAACAAAAACACTAACCCAGGAACCTATCCTTGCAACAAAGCCCGTTGCCAACTCTGTCCACGTATCTATTTAAGGCACACCATCATAGGACCTAATCACATCAGGCACACCATAAGAGGCTCGTTCTCCTGCACATCTACCAATGTGATATATGCCATCATGTGCCAACAATGCTCCTCTGCCATGTACATTGGCCAAACCAGACAATCTTTACGCAAAAGAATAAATGGACACAAATCAGACATCAAGAATTACAACATTCAAAAACCAGTCAGAGAACAGTTCAACCTCCCTGGTCGCTCAATTTCAGACCTAAAAGTTGCAATTCTCCAACAAAAAGACTTCAAAAACCGACTCCAACAAGAAACTGCAGAATTGGAATTAATTTGCAAACTGCACACCATTAAATTAGGCTTGAATAAAGACTGGGAGTGGATGGGTCATTACACAAAGTAATAACTATTTCCCCTTGCTATTTTTTTCCCCTATTGTTACTCACACCTTCTTGTCAAGTGTTTGAAATGGGCCATCCTGATTATCACTACAAAAGGTTTTTTTTTTCTCCTGCTGATAATAGCCCACCTTAATTGATTGGTCTCGTTAGAGTTGGTATGGCAACACCCATTTTTTCATGTTCTCTGTGTATATATATCTTCCTACCGTATTTTCCACTGCATACATCCGATGAGGTGGGTTTTAGCCCAGAAAAGCTTATGCCCAAATAAATTTATTAGTCTCTAAGGTGCTACAAGTACTCCTCGTTTTAATTCTCCAAATGTTGTAGTGACAGTGTATATGTAGATTGTGGTATACAGGGAGGGGTGTATGTGTGAGAGGTGGCTATTGCCCAAAGTGAGTTTGATGCATGTTTTGGAACATTCTGGGGATTATACAAGAGGACTGATAAGAAAAAATTTTTGCTTCTGTTGTTCTTTATTGGTTTCCTGAATTAGCCATTCTTCAGGATCATCATCATCATCATGTTCCTATTAAGCCTCTGGCGTTTAGGGAAGTGACAAAGCTCTTCCATTCCTGTCTGTTTCTGGCAAGTCTTTGAATGGTTCCCCAGCTGTGCCACAGGTTTTTCAGCTCGACTTCCACAGCTCTTTGCCATGTTGTTTTCGGGCTGCCTCATTTTCGCTTGCTTTCAGGTGTCCATCTTATTGCTACTCTGGTGATGGAATCAGTTTCCATCCGAAGCACATGGCCAGTCCATCTCCAACACCTCCTGGCAGTGATGGTGCTCAGATCCTCATGGCTGCACTGTGTCAATAGATCTTGGCTTGAGATTGTTCTAGGCCAAAAGATACAGAGGATTTTTCTGAGGCAGGTTGTATGGAATGAAGACAGTTTGGACATGTCACACTTTCTCATTCCCCAGCATTCTGCACTATAACATAGTGTTGAAAGTACGCAGCTCTGATAAATCTTGAGTTTGGTTTTGGTGTTGTATTTTGATGATTTCCAGACTGTGTTTAAGCTCCTGAAGGTATTCCTGGCTTTATTGATTTTGTTCCGGATGTCCTGACTTGTTCCACCATCCTGGCTGATCGTGCTGCCCAAATATGTGAATGTTTCTGCATTGAGGAGAACATAATCCTCTATCCGTACTGGTGAATGTGAGGCAATACTAAAGGTCATGATATCTGTCTTATTGAGGTTGATTTTCAGTCCAATTTGCTGGCTGAATGCGTTGAGTCGAATTGTTTTTTCTGGTATATGGTATTGGGTATGTGATAGGAAAGCGACATCATCTGCAAAGTCCTGGTCTTCAAGGGATGAGAAGAGTGTCCATTTAATGCCTCTTGGCGTGTCTTCTGTTGTATGCCACATTACCCAGTCGATGGCAATGTTGAAGAGGATTGCAGACATGACACACCCCTGACGTACTCCTGTTTTGACTTCAAAACTGAGCTCACTGTGATCAACACTGCATGTAAAGTTGAAATAGAAGCTTTTGATGATGTTGATTATATGGAAAGGAATTCCATATGCCTGCAGAATGCACCATAGGCTGGTCCTGTGGATACTATCAAAAGCCTTCTCAAAGTCTATGAAATTTATGTAGAGTTGATGTTGCCATTTTAAGCACTGTTCTATTTTTCCTAGAGTGAAGATCTGGTCTGTGCATCCACATCCTTTCCAAAAACCAGGTTGCTCTTTTCTGAGAATGCTATCAACTGCCTCTGATATACGCTGGACTATTATCTTACACAACACTTTGCTTGGCACAGATAAAAGTGTGATACCACACCAGTTATTACAATCACTGAGAATTCCTTTCTTTGGTATTTTCACTATAACCCCATTGGTCCACTCATCTGGTACTTTTTCCCTTTCCAGACTGATGTAAATAGAGGGGCCAGGATAGATGCTGCTAATTTAGGATTTACCTTGAACAATTCTGCATTCAAGTTATTCTTGCCAGGAGCTTTCCCATTTTAATCAAATCCTTCAGGATCATGAAGATAGAAAACTTATTCAACATTTTTTATTATTTGTATTCTGGTAGTAGCTATTGTGTGCTAGACACTGTCCCGCAGATATAAGTAGAGACAGTCCTTGTGCCCAAAAGCTAATTAACTGTGTGCCTCCACTCAAATCCTGGGGCTTCCCAAAGCCTAGTTTCGCCTCTGGCCCAACATTCAGCAGCCTTGGGCTACTTTAGGGTGCTGTGGTTGGTAATCCCTTCCACCAATTGGGATCACTGGAGCATTGCTGTGCTCTCACCGCTCTCCTTTACGCCAACAAGTGCCCTATGCCAAGACTGTGATGTAGAAGGATGACACTGTGCCAGCATAACAACTTGGGGATCCCCCTCCACTCCAGTGAAGCCAGTGAGGGTAGTGTAAAAAAGGAAGAATAAGGAGCCAAGATTTGGCCTCATAGGTACGTTAATACTTTTAGAAGGCAAGGAGAATCCTATAGGGGTAGTGGGTTCTTTTGGCAGGAGCTTGCCTGTTGGGTATCTCCTTGTTAAGGTTCCTCCCCACTCTGAACTCTAGGGTACAGATGTGGGGACCTGCATGAAAACCTCCTAAGCTTACTTTCACCAGCTTAGGTTAAAACTTCTTCAAGGTACAAATTAATTTTATCCTTTGTCCCTGGATCTCCATTGCCACCACCAAACTCTAACTGGGTTTACTGGGAAACGTAGTTTGGACACATCTTTCCCCCCAAAATCCTCCCAACCCTTGCAGCCCACTTCCTGGGGAAGGTTTGGTAAAAATCCTCACCAATTTGCGTAGGTGACCACAGACCCAAACCCTTGGATCTGAGAACAATGAAAAAGCATTCAGTTTTCTTACAAGAAGACTTTTAATAGAAGTAAAGAAATCACCTCTGTAAAATCAGGATGGTAGATACCTTACAGGGTCATTAGATTCAAAACATAGAGAATCCCTCTAGGCAAAACCTTAAGTTACAAAAAAGACACACAGACAGGAATAGTCATTCTATTCAGCACAGTTCCTTTCTCAGCCATTTAAAGAAGTCATAATCTAACACATACCTAGCTAGATTACTTACTAAAAGTTCTAAGACTCCATTCCTGTTCTATCCCTGGCAAAAGCAGCATACAGACAGACACAGACCCTTTGTTTCTCTCCCTCCTCCCAGCTTTTGAAAGCATCTTGTCTCCTCATTGGTCATTTTGGTCAGGTGCCAGCGAGGTTACCTTTAGCTTCTTAACCCTTTACAGGTGAGAGGATTTTTCCTCTGGCCAGGAGGGATTTTAAAGGGGTTTACCCTTCCCTTTATATTTATGACACTCCTAAAGACAAGTAACATGCTTAGGTGCTAAGGAATTCTGTAGAGTTTCACTTTCCATCTTGGTACACATAATTTTCCACCCAAAGAAATGTTGAATCAGCATCTTAGAGTACCTGCAGCACAGCAGTTAACAAAGAGGGTAGCCATTTGTAGATGCTCATTATTCAAGCTATTTGACTAAACAGATTAGATATGGAGTAGCAGATTCTGTGCATTTCAATGATTATATTCTCTTTGCTCTGGGGAAAGTTGTTCCTCTCTTCTGTTGGTTAACTGAAAACCTAGGGCCGTTGATGTGGTAATCTATTGGCTGGAGTGCTTCAAAAACTCCACTCATTACTTTGCTGAAGTGATGTGAAATAGTATATATGAATAAATGGTCAAACCTGTGGCTGTTCATTTGACAGCTGGGAATCTTTTTATGACAAGTAAAAGATTATTGTCTACAATATATAACATAAAGTTTCCAAAGCTGCTTTTTATGTCTTATTTGTAGCTATTGAAGGCATCACTATAGTGATTGTGAATTATGGCAGTGGTTCCATTAGTTGCTCACTGGAGGCCTCTTGTCTTGTGGTTGAGTTTCATTGACAGAAGATGTTAGTCTTCACACATTTATAACCCTGCTTTAGATCTTGTCATGAGCTCCATTTATGTCATTTGAGGAAAATAATAATAATAATTAATAAAAGATTTAACTAGCCGGCCATTTGCTACAAAAACAAGAAAATCTTATTCCCAGAAAGTTGGACTGCACTATGCTTATAGAAAATACTGTGTGTTGGAGGGAAAGTGTATTGTAACAAGACACTGAAGAATGAGGCAGTACTCCCAGTTATTAACCACTTTTGCTTCTGTTTGCATGGATTCTATATTCAACATCACTCTGAGCTGCGGAGTTCACAAAGGATAGGATAACAAAATTAAACAGATGTAACAAGACTTAGAGGGCAAATGATATCATCTTTCCTGATTCAATGTCCATTGAAGTCAATGGGAGTCTTTCCACTGTCTTCAGTGGTCTTTGGATCAGACTCCCTAGGATCGATTCTCAATTTATACCAGTTCTGTGCTGGCATAGGTCCATCGATTTCAATGGAATTAGTGCTGGTAAATGAGATTAGAACTGGGCCCTTGATTTCTTGTTGTTCACAGAATACAGAAATGTTCTTCAAGGAAATGCTGATATGCTAGTTATAACAATTTCTAGGAGTACCTCTTTCCTGAGGTACCTCTTAGAATCACATTTCGACAGTGCTGGTTGGTAAGCATTTCAGGGGTCCTCCATTCCATAGACGCAGCTGAAGGTTACCGTAACTGTTTTTTTTTTATTGTATCCCAGTGTTCCCGAATGTCAGAGAACACATGCTACACAGTATACATCAATCTTAACTATGAATTTTCTGTCTTTTATTTTCCATTCTAACCTTAAGAGTCTTTTATGTATAGTTTTATTATCTGAATATGAGCATTTCTTCTTGAATTGGTATATTTCCATGTCAGACTGCAAATTTTAATAGTAATTTTGCTACACAGTGTTTTTGTTGTGATGCAAACTAACTTGGTCTTATAGCTTGATTTCCTTTTTCCTAGCACATGTGTCCCGTTCAAAAATCTTGCTTGAATAGTGCGAAAAGGAAATGTGAAAGTGTTTTATATGTGACATTAGTGGAGCATATTTGCTATTTATCTTCCTGGCCTTGTGTCTGTAGAACCACATACTTGTGTACATTTGAAAGAACAGTCCTAAATAGGATTTAGATCTTTAAACATTTATCTATAGCTCACATACATAGTACCATACATTCCAAGCAAGCTGTTCATCTAGCCCTCTTACTGTCAGTAGCATTTCTTTTTTGGTACTTTCCATTTTCTCAAATGTATTTAAAACCTGTTCTCATCCATTGTGATTTTTGCCACGTCTTTAGTCTCAATAGTTATGGAGCTGGTGATTATTTATTTATTTATTTAATTCAGTTTTGGATAATGACATTCACACTCTAAAATAAGTAAAACAAATCTGGTATTTATAAGAGGCAAATATTTTAAATTGTCTGCAGATAATTTGCTTTTCCAAATATTCATTTCACCTTCCCAAATCTAATTAAAGGCATGTTTTCCTACCCAGTCACCTTGCGCTCGATTCTGGAAGCTCTTACACACTTGAGCTGCCTGACTTATGTGAGTAGTCCTATTAATGGAATATATACTACTCACGTGATTAAGGTTACTTGAGGGTGCAGGTGGATGCAGGATCTGCCCATCTATTTATTTGACCAAGTCAGCAGTTAAAATGAACAAAAGTTTGATTTGAAGCACACAAATGTACTTGTAATGTCAGTGCTGTCATTGCACAATATAGTAGAAGCTGTATCAGAAGTTAAGTTGATCTTAAAAGGTAACAGCAAAATTTAGCTTGATATGAGCACTGGTGATCTTTATAGAAAAAATATGCAATAGTTTGTTTTGCAATAAAACATTTCAATATTTCCTTCTTTATATTTCGCAAACAGCAGACTGATACTTTACTATAGCTATCTGGAACAGTCTTGCTGTGTAACTTGCAGGCACACTCAGGATTTTCCTTGGCTTTAAAGAATGACAGCAAAAGCACCTTTATCTGACATTTAGGATGATTAAATTTTGAAAAATCACTTGGCATATTCAGTATGACTCCACAGGGTGCTCTTGCTTTATAAGGCAATGGATCATGTTAGCTTAACTTATATTTAAGGTTTGCTGGCCTGATATTATTGTGTTAGGCAGTATTGCTGAAATGGAAACATAAAATTTTGCTGCCATGAGATCAAGTCTGTGCCTGCCCTACACTATAAATTAGTTCCATAAAGTTTTAAAATGCAATATTTGTTCTAGCTCAACTAGCATTGCGAATCAGCAAACTATGCTTAAATATATAGAATTAAACCTACTGTGGGGGAAAAACATATATTTCTTCTGTCTTCTTAAGTTTTGGGGAGATGAATTGCTATGTTAAAAAAAGAAAATGACTTCACAGGCTGCGTATCTTCACAGGAATTAGTAAACTATTTAGTGAAAAATTGTTTCCTTCTCTGTCAGCCGTATGATGATATAGCAGTAGGTTTTCAAGCATCTTCTTGATTTTTGACCCCTGAGTCATGATACTGACTCCACATATAAATGGGGATAGGCCCAACTGAAGCACTGGATCTGAGTGAAGGAAAATTTGGGGGTGCTCAAAATCCTGATGTGGATCTGAATTTTTTGCAAGACATCATTATTGTATTCATTTCTCAAGTGTGCTGAAGAGAGAGATGTGTTCAATGATATTGCTATGTAATACAAGACATAAGGCTGAGAACATGCTTGGCACAGCTGAGAGGTCAGGTGGAGAAAGGGCTTTTAGACACCTTGGGATATAGGAGTGTGACCGTATAGCCCAGTGGTTAGGTACTCACATGAGGTGTGCGAACCCAAGGATCTCCAGCATCCAGGCCTAACCACCATCCTATAGCCTCTCACACTCTCTCTTTATATATGACTTAGGCAGATGGCCTGCTTAGTGTAATCTTGTAGGAAGTAAGCTACCAAAAAGAAGCGTGCGGAGAGGCATGCCCTGACTCCAAGAAGATAGCCTGTGGAACGTAACCCTATAGAGCAGTGGTTTTCTAACTGGGGTACACATACCCCGAAGGGTATGTGAGGAAAATCCCTGTAATTGTGAACAACACATTTTATTTAGTACAGAGGTTTTATTTAGTATAGAGCAAGTTTTCGGGGTGGGGAGTGGTGACGCTGGGTGGCTTGGGCCACCCAGCCTGTCTGGGTTGCGGGAAGACGGGGAAGGAAACAAAAATTGTAAAAAAAAAAAAAAAAAAAAAAAAAAAAAAAAGCTGAGCCTCCTTTGAGTTAAAATTTTTGGTTGTGCCCCCCCCTCAACTCAGACAGGCTGGGTGGCCCACTGAGGTGACTCAGGGGACGGAGGTGGCATTCCCTCCCCGAGACCCAAGGTATGGAGCTGGCCCAAGCCACCTAGAGTCACCATTCACTCCTCCAGAAAGTTCTTCTGTACCCTCCTAGGGCATAGTTTGAAACCTCTAGAAGCTGTTGCTAAATAGAAGGTAGAAATCTGAGACGAGGCCACGTGACTCTGTGTGCCCCCGCCCCCATGAATCACCTCTGCCTATCTCAGATGGGGGATATGTGGTAGATTGCATTATTTGGAAAGTGGTACATAGCCTAAAAAGTTTGAAAACCACTGCTACAGAGAATAGATAGCTCCTACAGAAGACCCTGGGTCAAGGGGAAAGGACATGTCTGATATATTGAACGTGTATTATTTTGAAGAAATAAAACTGAAGCCCTGAAGAAAAGGAGCCTGGAGTCCTGTAGCTGGAGTGTGTTCTTAGCTGCACAGGCTGGTGAGTTAACCCACTGACTTACAGTTTACCAATAAATTAAGGGATGGTTTTGCATTATTGCTACTCTTAGCAGATACCTCAATCCTGTACTCCTGTCAAATACTAAACTCACCATTGGTGGTGTTTCTGCTTGCTCTTCCCAAGGGCATGCACCAGGAAGGGAGGAGATATGGTATAGTGTAATGGACAGGACTAGGGAAAGAAGTTTGGGTTTCAGAAGGGAAATATATAGGTGCACAATTAGAGACTTGGGATATAAACCTGAGATGGCTCCTTGGTGAGGCATGGAAATAACAAGCAGTCTGAGCACTAATACATCTGACATAGCATTAAAGAATTGTTTCTTACCACTCTGCTCTGCTTGTTGCATCACATTTTACTAATTAAATATGGTCGTAAAGTTCTCTCCCAATTTTATAAGGGCAGGTGCACTATCCATGCAATCTTGTTTACTGCAATATTTCAGAGAAAATTTTTAAGGTTCTACAAATATAAATCCATAGTTCTTTTAAAATGGATGCAGCATAGAAAGTTTAAAATCACCATCCTTTCTAGTCTTCCTTTTTGTGTGTCCCAAGATATTGCCATGTACAAATGTACTCTTCCAGTGCAGTCAGTCTAAAGTGTTTAAAACTTCAGGGGATTAGAAAAAATGGTTATTTTTCTTTGCCTTCTGACCTAATTACTTGTCTCCAGGAGCCAGGGCTTAAAAAATAAACAGACAACTGTGTGCATGAACACCCACACACACCTCCACACCGCTTCCTCCTCCCGCTGAGTTTCTAACATTTCTCTGAATTGCAGCCATCTAAATATATTGTTTGGCTTCCCTGCTTTAGACAGGTAACTGTTCAGACTAGGTGTCGCAGCACTGTCCGGGATAATAAATGACTCTTGGCAGTAATTCAGCAGCAATTAGATAGCTGTTCCACTCTGCGGATGTAGTATTGCACAAGCCTAGAATTTATCCCATATAGAGTAGACATTTTTATCTCAATCTAAAAGCAGCTGCTTTGGGCCAACAATGCATATTGTTCTTTATAGTTCTGTGGAAGGACAGTCTTAGTGCCTGTTACTTTGCCAATCTTTTTGTAAGCTTTCAATCAACACTATAACTGAAAGAGGTTCACATTTCTGGCCTCTTAGCATTTGGCAAGCATTATCGTCGTGTTGGACTAGAATCCTTGGGGACTGATCTGTTAATTTTTGAGATATGGTGCAGATTAAGGGGATTTGCAGATTAAAATATCACTCACTGTAAATAAGGGTATCACAATCTGTCCCATAATAATAATTTATTTGTTAAGCGCTGACAATGTGTGTTTGGATTCCATAATCTCACTAAACAGGTAGCGAACTATTTGACCTTTTAAAAGCACCCTTAAGGAATCTTATCATAGAGGTGGCTCCATCTAAACAGAACCATTGCGTACTCTGGTTATAAAATCCTGGGCCTGAAAGTCAGGAGGTCTGGATTCTATTCCTGGCTATACCACTAACTCAGTATGTAATCTTGAACAAGTCATTTAAATTCTCTGTGCCTATTCCCCTATTTTTAAAATGGAGAAATACTGCTTATTTTCTTAATCGGGGCTTATGAGGCTTAATTGATACAGGTGACACTAATTAATATTTGTGAAATACTTTAAAATGCTTGGGGTGGGGAGAAGCTCAGTGATTTTTATTCCATTAACATTTTACACTGACATATTTTCACCTCTTCATGAATGATGTTCCATTGTAAACCTGTTAATCGCTTCTGTTGAACAGGCATGAAAAACCTGATATCCCCAATCTGTTGTTCCCTGATTGTCCTCACTCAACATGTCAGCCACACACATAGCACTGGTTTCAGCCTTAGTAGATAGGTGCATTCCTCTGGTGAAAAGGTTTTGACACAATGTTCCAATGTCATCTTATAGTTGATGTTTGAGACATCTGAATTTAAAGGGGAAACTGCCCCTCCAGCCTCACAATCACACATTCTTTTAATGCTAGATTATAGTCACATTATGCTTTAGAAAATAAATCAGAATATGATAGATACTCTATCAGAGACTGTTGGTGACTTGAGAATAATAATTTTCTTGTTTTGTCTTCTTTCCATGTCAGATGCTTTTGCAGACTACATGATCAAGTACTGTCTGCTTTGGCATGTATTCCGTATTATGTACTATGGCACCAGAAGTGACAGTACAGTTGTTAGTCACATGAATAGAAATCCCAGGGAAGCAATTTTGTAGAGTCTTCAACATGAACAGCAAATGACAGGAACTTAGATTTGGTTTCTTCACTTCTTGGATTTGTGTTTTATTAGATTCTATCCTATTAACTTTTAAAAATATATCTAGTTTTTTAAAATCAGAAAAGAAAGAAAATAGGAAAAGGAATTATTTTCACTTAGGAAAAACAATACAACTCTCCCAATGTGTTTGTGTCAGATCTACTGATTTGTCAGCCTAACCCAAGAACCACAGGTATTCAACACTTTCTTTTAGGAATGAAAACTCACTATGCCTTATCTGATAAATGTTTAAAGTAGCCCAGAAATCAATACCATGTTACCGTCTTTCTAGAACAAACTGTCACATGGCACCCTCAGTGGAGGTTACTCTTTTCAGTGATGCTTTATTTTCATCCTGGTGCTCTGGAATGTTTCATTGTGCTACTGCTAGAGTGCTAAATATCTGAACAGTGTATGCGGTCCTGCTGGTGGAGCCTAAAGGTTCCATTTCATGAGTACAGTAGAACTTCTGCTCAGCAAGCCAGGATAATAACAATGTAGAGAGTTATCTTTCATTTTTCAGCCAGATGTTCTGGTGGGGGTGGAGAAGTATTGAGGTGTTTCTAAAAGTGGTTGGCTATGCTTGGGGAGAGTATGACCTGTGGGTTTTAGTTCTTCTTTTCAAGAAAGATAACGATGACATTCACCTGGAGTGATGTATTGACATTTTAAAGACTATCTTCATAATGAAAATGGCTACAAACATCTTCAAAAATAACAAACTGAGAATCTACATTTAGCCTTGACCTTTTATGGATCCTAATCTCCTGAGGCTTTTAAGTCCAGTGTTGAAGCTATATGTTATCTTTTTTTGATCACACTTTTATATTGTGTATGTTTATAAATGATTAATAGATGTTTCAGTAAATGATTGTTCAACTGTTACAGTCCACCTGGCAAATAGGTTGCTAATAATAGTCTAATACACCTTCTGCAGATTTTATTCTAACCATCTGTGGCATGTGCTACTTGTGCCTTTAATGTACTTATTCATTATTTATTATAATTTATAAACTCTTTATGACTGTAATCTTTATATAAACTGTAACTTATTTTTCTGCTAAGGTTTTATGTAAATCAAAGATTTATTTAAACTAAAAATATAGTTTGATGGCTTGTTTCAAACCCAGATATCTTTTGAATGATTCTTGTATCCATATCTACTGTATTTCTTACTCTTAGACTATTTGTAAAGTATATTAAAAAGCATCTAGTCTTCCTTTGAGTCCTCTTTATGAACTGTAAAAATCATTTCACTCATCAGCCATGATTTGCTCCAACCAACCTTTCATTTCTATCATTTTACCCATATAATTTAAAGACCTAGGCCAGGAAGATGGATAAGATGTCATCTTAGAACTTTTTCATACTATCCTTAGTCATTCATCTATGAGTCTAGCTGTACATATAAATTTCCTGGCTATGTCTAATTTGCTCCATTAGTAGGAGTGATGAATGTGCTGGTCCTTAAAAAGTGAAAATTCACTCTCTTTTCATCTTTTTGAGTTGGAATGACTACAACTTCCAGTCATACCATATGAATAAACTTTATTATTAGTTATTTTAAACTAAGGTTTATTTTAGACTCTCCTTATCCCATGTGGACCTCATGACAGTTGCTTTAATGTTTTGGAGTTCTGAAGCTTAAGGTAGGATTACCTCACCAAACTCCTTGTCAAAACCAATTTATTAATGGACAGTCAAGGAAGTTTTATTAAAAATAGGTGAGGCCAAACTAATCTAATAGCCTACTTCAATATAATTACTGGTTTAGTAGAAAGAAGGAATACACTGGTTATGGTGTACATTGATTTCAGTGAGGTATTTTTTATGTAATATCCATTAGCTTGAAGCAGGATAAGTACCAACTACATTAGAGACTAGAAGTTGATTAATAGGAAACATGGTATTAATTACAGGACTTCATAGTGGGGAGCAATTTCAAGGGAGGTATCACAGTGATCTTAATGACTGTACCCAATGAATTAAGTCCTGTAGTACTTAATATTTCCACTGGAAATATAGATCGAGGCATAAATTCTACTATTTTCAGATTTCTGAGTGACAAATCTGGTGGGTGGCAAAAACACAGAACAATGGATTCAAACTACAAAATGACGTAGAGAAATTATGGCATCCCAGAGCAGACGTAAGGCATCATACTAAATGTAAAGTCACATACCTGAGAAATGCAAATGAGCAGCATAGTCACAAATTGGGAGACAACTACCTGGAAAGTAGTAAATGTAAGAATTTGCTATTGGTGGAAGAGCTCCTCTCATCTTTCAGTATGATTCATATTGCAGAAAGAGCCAATACATTTTGGGTATACTATATACATATAAAATTATGGTGAAAATTGTTCCAATCTGCAAAATATTTTTATGACTTTTCCTCTAATAGTGGGTGCAGTTCTAGCCTTCACACTCAAGGAAAGATATAGAAAAACCTGTGGAAAATATAAAGAATGTTAACAAAAATCATTCAGAATTAGAGGGTAACATGGATGAAATGAGACTGTGGGAGCTACAGTTGTACAGACAACAAGAAAACTGAGGGGAACAGGATACCTTTTACCAAAAAAAAAAAAAAAATCGTTAAATACCTTCAAGGTAAAACATATATGAAGGAAAGAAATCATTCACTGTCTCTGTAGATTGTAGTCTGAAGCTAATGAAATAAAAGTTTTTAAATTGGGTCTTGTTAAATTCTTTACAGTAAGAACATACAGCAAAACAGACAACAAAATAGGTGGATCAGTATGGGTGACCAGAGCAAACTTTTATGGCCTTACTCAGGGCCGACTCTAGGTTTTTTGCCGCCCCAAGCAAAAAATTTGCTGCCCCAAGCTCCGAGAGCGCAACTGTCCAAGCAACAAAAAAAAAAAAAGGATGGCTGGAATGCCGCCCTTGGAATTGTTCCTCCCCAAGCATGTGCTTGCTTTGCTGGTGCCTAGAGCCGGTCCTGGCTTTACTATCGCTATTATCTATTTTAAAGCTCTCCCTCTTGTTTTAACTTTATACTGGACTCTCTAGCTGGTGCTCCTCCACACTGAGCACTCATAGTGTGCCATTAATATCACGGCCCTGATCTGATAGTGTTTTGCGCCCACTTTTGCACAGATGTAAATGACTGCACAAGGTACAAGGCAGTGAAGAATCAGGTCAGCAGTTTCCCTTTTATAGCAGGCCTTATCTAACCACAACATGGCAACTAGTTCTGCAGCAGGGAAAGAGGCCTTCCTCTATTTAAAAGCGAAATACACTGGAAACAAATCATGTAGAATTAAAAATTATAAAAAACAGCTCCTTTTGTAAAGAATAATTCTGTTCACATCTTCTACTTCCCCTAGTATGATTATCTTCTGCCTGGCTACCAAGGAAAAAAATCAAGTGACTATCCGTATTTATGACTGCTATCTTTTCCCCTCCCCAAAACAACACACCCCTCTTTTTAGAAGCCAATGTTGTTTTTATAATTGCACTAAGTATGGTCACAGTTGGACGCCTCCCACCTACTGTACCTAATCCTCTACTGGCCTGCCATGGGGCAAAAGCTGTAGGAAGCAGTATGTTACTTGTAATGAAACCCCAATATGATCAACTACATCTAAGTCCTTTTAAAAAAATAAATAAGAGAACAAAATATGAACTCTTTAAAGCCCAAAGAAAGAATAATATTTTAAGCTTTAGTAACATTACACACTGAAATAGAGTAAGATTGGATAGTCACACAGATGGATTTTTATTTTTTATTATTTTTAAGCTTGAATTTGGCTTAAAAACACTTACAGCACTTACAAACACAGATACTTAAAATGTTGCTTTCATTCTGATGCTGAACACAACATTTAAAAATGTTGCATCTGTTTAAAATATTGATAGTAAGCTCACTACTTTTTGGGTGGGAAGGAAGACAAAGGGGCTACTCTCCCTCCTCTAGACTCTTTGAAGGGAAGATGGAATTCTTCTCTCTGTTCCAGACTTAGGGGCTAAGGGTCCTCAAATACTTTGTCAGTGAGTACAGTACAAAAACTTGGATTAGATATAATATTCAGCCCTCACTTCTTCCCTACCATTATATCTGTATTTACACAAACACAACCATCGCTCAATGTCTCCTTTTTGTCCAACAGGATAGCAGTAAAAATATACAGTTAGCTGACATTCAAGGACTCTCTCCATCAGTTACACAAATGGAAATTGATTTGTAAGAATCTCCTTTGCTAAGCCTGGGCTACTCTTGCTGAGGTAGGGGAAAAGTTATTACTTTCACCTCTCTGCATCTTATCAAAATAGCATGAGGGCTGAAAGCGTAGCCTCTCTGCAATAATCTTTGAGATTTCTGCACCATCTCTAACTTGTAAGAGTACCCAGTGCACAGAGTGTGTCTGAACCAGTTTATCTCTGATTGGACATTTGTAAGGAATCACAGAGATTCCTCTACCAATGAACAAGGAATTTTGTACTCTTATTTGTTTATACAGAACCAAGGTCTTTGTCAGTACTCAATAAATGATACTTGGATATAGTATTTTTTTCCCAGCTGGCCTGTGTGATATAGTTTTACTGGGGAAATTAGCTGGGGAAATTCTGTTTCCAACTACACCAATGTAAATACAAAATAATTTTTTGGCTTCAATTGGGAGTAAAAAATAAGGTACAGGGTAACATTTTCCAACTCCTCCAAATGACTTAGGAGTCTAAGTTCTATTGAGAGACGAACAATATGAATATTAGTTGTCCTCTACTCTTGACATTATGTTGGAAAGTTTTTGCCCTCCACATTTTACAGGGCCAGGAGTGACTGGGCCCATTGAGGCATTTCTGGGTCCTGTTGCCACACCATGGAAAAAGAGTTGACTGAAGAGGAAAGGCTGCCTATCTGACCTTCATGTGATAACACAGTTGGTGAGAATGCCCAACCTGCTGTCTTTGTAAAGCTAACATACAGCTTTGGAAAGTACAAAAATTGTCTGTCCAACTACCCCTAGATTATCCCACAGCAGTGAGGGGCCTCCAGCTAACAAAGGAATGGTGTAGAGAGGGTCTCTCAGCCATCCCTCGTAGGAACCCATGGCTATTGAGTAGTAGACTATTGAGCCTGTCATTCAAGAACACTGTATAAGGTAGGGAGAGCATCTGCTTGCTGGGTAGAGGCAATTGTGGAGCTAGTTGGGGAGGGGAAAGGTTGCACAGGGTTTTGTTTGGCATTTTTATTGGTATTTTTCCCATCATTTATCATTGTCAAGGAACTTCTAGAGGCCCTGGAGAGCTCTGGCTGGCAGATGATGCAAAGGGTGGTATGAAAACTCACTATTCCCCCCCCACCCCCGGAGTTGTTTTTCCCAAAGGGGAGGAGGAGGAAGGAAGAGTATTTGATTTTAGGGACATTCAGGACTGCAAAACCTACAAGGAAGAAACAATAGATTCATGCTTTGTTTTGCAGATTTGATTTGTGTTTTGGAACAGAATACAGGTCTTTTTATTCATTGCATGAAATGTCAGGGGAGAAATACCGTGTTTGGTAATTTTCAAATTAAGATGAAAAGCTGGGCCATGCTTGACTGTGCTTGCATTTATACTGCATGCCATTTGGAATTCAGTGTAATCAGGTCTTCAGGATCAGTGCTCCATATGGTGTTCCGGCCTCTGAAGTCCTGAATCCCATCTCAGCATCACGGTTCTTTAGTCATGGATCCAGTCATGACATCAAACTTGTAGGAAAGATATAATTAGCTATTATTACAGAGTTCTACATTTCATTGCTTAGACATGACTAAGAATAATATATCATGTGTAGTGGTAAAGTGCAGTGAATTTCTTTCACACTAAATAAGTGTGGAGATCAGTATTATTATTTTATAGTGCCCACAAATGTGCTGGGTGCTTCACAAAATACAAGTTCCTTGAAAAAATGCATGAAAAGAGGGGTCCCCCCGCCTATGACATACTTGTTTTACCTTTTGCTTCTATTTCCAGTGGAAAATAAAAGAGGGAGAGGGACCCAAATATTCTGAAATCAAAGATGGAAAACCAAAAATGTTTGGTTTCCAGAAACCAAAACAAAATTACATTAAGTCCTGTCACAACTTGGTCCAGTCCCCTTCTAGGTGGATGCCAGTCTATTGTGAGTGGACCCAACTGCTGTATCCTACCTGATTTTAAACCAGCTGCACATTCTAATGGATGCTCCCAGGCTCAGACCCCTTGTCTCAGCCCTTCTTAGGGGCATGGGACTCTACTATCCTACTGCTCCCAGTCCCTGGAATCGGTATTTCCAACCTTCTGAGCCTCCTAGTTGCTTACATATCCTCCCTCAGAGTTCCACCTAGGCTGCGGTGAATCTGGCCTTCTAGTTTAAATCCCCCTGGGAACATCATGACAATCAGGCAAGGAATACAGGTTTAGCAAAGGAATTACTTAACCACAGACACTTTATTCTTAAAAAGAGAGTTACAGATCTTTGCAAATAATGAAAATTCTGTGAGTGTCCAGTTATGTGAAGTGTCACAAAACTTCACCTCCCTATAGTCCATTTGGCTTCTTCTCTGTGTCTAAAGGTCTTGCCAGCATTTCAGGCTGGTTCTCCAACCAGTTCTTCTTGAATGCGGCAGTGGGTACCTGCCCCCAGCTCTACAAAGAATCACACCTTTTAAAATACAGTCTATCCCCTTTTGCCATGTGTCTTCTCCAGTCTGAAAAATTGCAGCCCTGTCCTCCAATCAGGCTTCTCTGAAGAGAGTTCATTGATCCATGGGTTGGGCCATTGGTCAAGAGACTATGAAAGATGATGGTTTCTCAGTCATAGTCATTCAGCTAGGTATCAGGCACTTTCCTGGGACAGGCACCTGTCTGCAGTGCAGCATAATAGATTGACATTGTCAGGGTCAGGTTAGTTTTTCAATACATAATTGATTACATAGGTAATCAGCACACAAAATGAAAGATGGGGTACAAAATGGAAATAATTTGATAAACATATCCTATGTTGTCACAAATCTAAATGAAATAAAAATATTCATTTCAACAATTGGAAACAAAACTTTTTTCATTTTTTAAATTCATTTCAAAACAAAATGAAATGATTTTTCCCCCGGTATTTTTGGAAAATCCCGATGAAAACCTGAAAATTTTCAGTCAAACATGTCAAAACAGTTTTTTTTTCCTATGAAATTATTCACAGGGAAAACTAGGTTTTCTAACCATCTCTAGAAAATAACACTTACTAGAGGACTTCTAATGAAAACACAGCCATGTATTTACATTGTACTTACAAAATAGTGCCAGTTACTTTGACCTTAGCAGGAGAGTATTAAATCTCTTGAGACTTGTTTGAAAGTTACAATCATTGATGTCTGCATCGTGCCCAAAAGCCCAGTACTTCATAATTCATGTTGTCTTCTCAAACAAACAGATGCAAGGTATCAAGATGTCACTTTAATCAGCAATAATTAGATATTGTAACATACACTCAAGGCTCTTTCTTACTTTAATTAAACAAATTCTTGGCCATCAGCTGTCATATAAAAAGTAATCAGAAGTCTGTTTTAAAAGAAGCATTAACGGTTTGATTAATCTATATTAGAAACTTTCTCCAACCAATGTAGAACCTTGATCTACACAAAATATAGTTCAGACTTCAGTGTCAAAAAAACATGGTATCACTGGGATGAAAGGGAGGAGGGAACGCTTTGAGGGCTGGAATCTATGTATCTGTCTATCTAAATGGATCAGGTTCTCCCCCAGTTGATATCTTTTTATTAGAGGGAAAAGTCTGAAAGTGCTAGATTTCTGCTGCAAGTAGTTTTATTCTGGAGACCAGTCAGGTAGAAGTAGCAAGGAGATCACAGGATGGATTTCAAAAGAACTCCCATTTAGGCACTTAAATGAGGTGGGTGCTGAGCACCCAACAGCTCCTAATAACGACGAAAATCAAAACAAATGCTCTTCTCGTTTCTTGCTACACAGTTTCTCTTATTTTGTGTGTTATTTTACTTCCCTATGAACAATGGAAAATGCTGGGTGCAGCACACTTTCAATCTGGCAACTTCATTTAGCCTGAGCTCTTTTGGAAATCTAGTCCACTGTAGCTTAAATATACAGGACTGGAAGAAGAAAAGGAATCCTTTCCTTTCATGAACAAAGTGTGTGGGGGAGCAGGAAACCATCCTGAACACATCAGTCATGAAATGAGAGGGGAGTACCTTTTTTCATTCTGGATTTTGGAAGCAGCTGGACAGAAAATGGATTTCCTATCACACTCATTTTTGAGATTTCAAAGCAAATTTCTGTTCTGTCTTGGGACAAAACAGACCTCTCAAGTACTTTTGAAGAGTACCCTGGAATAACCAATGGCCCAGTGGTTAGGGCACTTATCTGGTATGTGGGAGACCTAGATTTAAAAGTCCTTCCTCTGCCTGACTTGAACCCATGTGCCTCAAATCACAGATCCTTGCCCTAAATACTTGGCTATAAAGTCACTTGGTTGCTTTTTTCAGTCTCTCCTGTTGGAATTGTTTCATGCTTTATAAATAATTAAATACTCATTGGTTCTAAGAGCGACTGACTTTTTAGGCTAGTGATTATGACACTCAGCCGGGATGCGATGCCAGATTCAAGTGCCTGCTCTGACTAATGATTACACATTTATACAAAGTGGAACAAGCGCCAACAGGACAGACTGAGCAAGGCCCACCTCAGAATAACTAGCAGCCTGGTGGTTAGGACACAGAGTAGGAGAGTTGGCTTCAAGTCACTGCTCTAAATAGGCAGATCAGGAACTTGAACTTGGGTCTCCCATATCCCCAGGTGAGTGTCCTAACCAGCAGGTTCTTTTGGACACTCACATAACTTGCACTCCGTCCATCCTGGACCTGAGAAAATTTCTTGAGGATAATTTCTTTGAAACTGATACATTCCTGCAAAATTTTTTGATTTGGATGAACAGGCATTTTTGTAAAAAAAAAAAAAAAAAAAATGTTTTGAAAAATTCCTGACCAGGTTGAATTTTGGGGGTGCCGGGGGGGAAGCTCCAGGTACAACATGAAGGAGACCAAGTGCATTGATAATAATTGGTTCTGGACATATATTTGTAGTTTCTTTTTAAAGTGCCTATGAACATATTTATTAAACCTAACAATAGCTAGGTGTTACTATTATTATTACAATCATGATGAAAATATAGACAAACTGCAAAATTAGCTTTACCAACTAAACAGCCAGCTTTTCAGTGTTGTCGGCAAAATATTTGCCTGAGGGAGCTCTCTCCTGCTTATTACTACCATCCCTGTCCCAAAGAAAGGGCAAAAAGCTCTGTGCTGCCTGTCCTCCTTCCAAGACCACTTTCTGCCATGATATGAGTCACACCTGATACTTATAAGGACGATTGCTGGAATATACCACTTTCCCTCTCTCTCACCTTGTAAGTCCTGAAGTGTCTATTTAGCTGCTATGTTATACTAAATCGATTGATAACCTTTTTCCTAATTGCCAGCCCACAAAGGGCAATCTGTTGGCTCTGTGTCCCCCCATGAGCTTACTTCTGTACCGTGCATCAGGTGGAAATTAATAATGTTATTCTATCCCACATATTAATGTGTCTTCATTTTCATGCCTGCAGTGCATGGGATAGATACAGCGGCATGACATAACATTGAAAAAATCATCTTTACTTTGTATTCATTTAAAATCTTATTAGAATGGAGTTATCTAGTTAAATAGTTATAACATTTTGAAAAGATTATTATCTGTAGGTGATTAATTTTACTACTAGAGCAATCTCTTATTCCCAGTGCAGTTCACCTAATCATAGTAGCTTTTCGAATGGATTAGTTGACCAGTTGAGTTAATTCTGTGATTTTACTTGCTCAGACTCACACAAATCAGATTAAAAAGAGAAAGTATTAAATATTGTACGTCTAAGACTGTTACAGGTTTTATTAAGGTCATAAATAGCAATCAAAATGTGTCATGGGTTCAGAAGTTAAAATTTTAATTTTGGCTTAGTCTCTGTGAAAACATAGAAAAAATGTACTGTAAGGTTTTCAAAATCAGTTAAATTTACACCATTGCAAGATTGTTGACATCAGGAAGATCTAAATGTTGCTGCAAAGATACTTTAACATTTGGAACTACAGTAATGTGTTTATGAAGACAAGGCATCGAAATTGATTCATCATGTTGTTCTGCTTTACAAAATCCTTTGTTATCTTATTTAGTCTGCATAATAATGACTTTTGTTTGCTTGCTCTGAGCTTTAGAGTAATTATAAAAGGATAAACCTTTATTGGTAATCTATATCTTTTGCAACATCATGTTGATTTTAACTGAACAATAATGATGAAAAAGATATTAGCTTCACTGAACCAAACAGCTGCAATTAAATCAGAGGATTGGGAAAGGATTAAACACTAATGAGCTGAATAGTATGGATTACGAAATCTGCATTTTGTCCAATTATTTTCAAAATCCTTATATTTAGATAAAACAATGTTCAGGGTAGATAATGGCTATTAATTGTCAATCACATGCAAAACATAATTTTGACTCAATACTTTAAGGAACTGATATTTTAACTTATTGAAATACAGTAAGGTTGCATAATCAGTGCTGTCTGAGACAATTTACACACTGCTTCTGTTAACAGTTGTTCTATTGTGGGGGCATTTATAGTCCATGCAACATCTCTGCATTTTCCTTTTATTTTCATTTCTAGTAGGTGACACCAGAGCATGAGCCATGGAGCTGGCAAATGTGAGAACGGATGAAGAGTTCCTTGCCAATTTCAGGTTGACCTAATAGGCTCATTGAATAGCAAGCATTGGTTACTGATTATGGTGCTCTTAGCAATCTCCTTCTGGATAATAAACACATTCCCTGAGAAGGGAAAGGAAAGATAAGAATTGGTATGTTAGATCAGACCAGAGGTCCATTACTTCAGTTTTATGTCTCTGACAATAGCTAGTATCAGATGCTTCAGATGCAGGTACTAGAAACCCCATGGTGGAAATTGTTTGCCCTTGTCATTTAATGGTTGGTTTTTACCTTGTAGCATCAGAATTTATACCACTCATTTTTCAAAGAAAGGCCAATCTGTGAAATATCTGTGGCTCCTTCTGTCCCATCAACAGGTTTTAATTTCAAGATTGTCTTTGCCCAACCCCACACCCCAAAAAAGTCTCTGTAAACTTACTCCTTGAGTTGTCTCATTGAAGTAAAAACTTTACTCATATGTTCCCCCAAAAGATGTTATGATTTCTGTGACAAGGTCAGGTCAGATGGCTACAGGAGACTGATAGAAGGCAGATATATTAGCCCCAGGTTAAGTAGGTCCCTTTTCCCTGGGTAAGGTAACAGGGAAGGTTCCAGAACAATCAGGAACTTGCTGGAAACAATTAAGGCAGACACACTGATTAGAACACTTTCAGCCAATCAAGAAGCTGCTACAATCAATTAAAACAGGCTAATCAGGGCACCTGGGTTTAAAAAGGAGCTCACTTCAGTTTGTGGTGTGCATGCGAGGAGCTGAGAGTGAGAAGGCGTACTACTGGAAGACTAAGAAGTACAAGCATTATCAGAGATCAGGGGGAAGGTCCTGCGGTGAGAATAAAGAAGGTGTTGGGAGGAGGCCTGGGGGAAGTAGCCCAGGGAGTTGTAGCTGTCATGCAGCTCTTACAGGAGCCACTGTAGACAGCTGTAATCCACAGGGCCCTGGGCTGGAACCCGGAGTAGAGGGCGGGCCCAGGTTCCCCTCATCCCTCCAACTCCCTACTTGATACCGGAGGAGTTGAACTGGACTGTGGGTTCCACCAGAGGGGAAGGTCTCTGGCCTGTTCCCCGATCCACTAGGTGGATCAGCAGAGACTGCGGGGATTGTTGTTCTTCCTTTCCCCATGCTGGCCAGTGATGAGGCTGAGTGAACGGCAGATTTGAGCCATGAAAGTCGTGAAACTGAGGGCTGCCATGAACCTCTGAGGTGAGAAAATCCAGCAATAAGCGCAGGACCCACCAATGCAGAGGAGGAACTTTGTCACACTTCCAAAGACAAAAATATCTCCTGTTTCAAGCTCCAGTATATCCCCTTTTCTGAAAAACCTCCAGCTTTGCACACATCCTTCCACAAATTTCTCTCTGTGGCTTGAGAATATATATGAAAAGCTTCAGATGGAAATTTCCTATTATGAGGGAGTTAGAGAGTGGCCAACAGACAGGTTTATTATGAAAAGCTAGCTACAGTCTCTGGAACAACTTCCATACTTCCATAATGCTGGCCTCCAAAAACAGGCTTTGTACTTGTGTTGGAGCTATTGTGCTTTCTCTAAAACAAAATCTCTATCCTGGCTTCTCACTCTAGATTAAAAAGTCCTTAACTTAATTTGAAGATGGGTTCACATGCCAATATTATGATATAAAAATCCTTCTCTTATTCTGAAATTTTGGGAGGATACGGCTTTCAACAGAAGAAACAACCTGCAAAAAATGTTACTGTATAAACAATCACTCAGTAGTCCAGAACAAGTTGGCTTTGCCTCTTTAAAAAAAAAAATCCATAGATGCATTGAAAAAAAATCTTTCTAAAGTGATTTCAGACTATTGACCATCTCTCAGGAAACATAAAGATACTTAAACCAAGCATGTTCAATTATTTTACTCCAACATCATGTGGCAAAATTCCACAAACTACAAATTATTACGCCAAAATTCTCTGCTGGCATAACTCTGTTGGATTCGTTTGAATTACACCCATAGAGAATCTGGGCTGACATCTTCCTAGACTGAAGGAGACACATTCATCCCTGATGTTGCACTGGAGAAGAATTTAGCCCAAACTATCCATAATCCATGGTGTGACATGATATAAAATGAAATTTCAGGTATCATGTTGTCCATCAGTAGCCGTTAATTATGTTGTGTTCTGAATTAGTATGGTGTGGCTATTGGCAATGAAGCAGCCTAAAATTTATGTTGCTCTGGAATTTTTTTTTGGCTATTAAAATTTCATGCATAAGATTGATTGTGTTTATAGAAATTGACTTTCTTAGATTGCAAATGTTTGCCTGAAGGAAGTCAGATTTGTTTTCAGCTACACACAGAATACAATCATGAAAATATAATGAAGAGTTAATGAATGTGCAACACATTAAATGGATCAAAGAATAGTGTGGTGAAATGAATTTTTCGGATAATGTGAATTTTTTTCTGTTTTCTTTGCTGATTGCTTGTGAAGGTAGTTAACACTCAACAGATGAACCATTGCTTAATTAATTTACAAATGTAATACCACATATACCCTAAACAAAACTGTAAAATTAGAATATTAATATATTCATTGGTGATTATGTCAAATTCCTTTTTGCCAAACCATGTAATTATTTAATGCAGTATTTAACTGTGGCTAACACTGTGAAAAGAATAAAACATTTGTATTACTTTAAAAAGTTTATAAACATGTGTCTGACTTTCTGTGCAGAAGAGCATAGTTATAGAGATGGATTTAGGTGACTGTTTTTAGGTTTTGGCAAATGTTATGTTTTTCCTTTCCAGAGACAAAAGAGAGTAGTTTGTGACACTATTCAGCTAAAATAAACTAATTTTACCTTGCATATAATTATTCAGCTTCTTCTAGCATAAAGTTGAAAAAATGAAACATAAAAAGTAAACCCCAGGTTCAACAATACTAAATCTCTCCTTTTATACACACAAATCTATTTTAAAACTACATTATAAAGGTTGCAAAGTGAAGCACTCAGAAGTTAGGAAATGCCAGAACTAAGATTTCCTGTTCAATCTTAATTTAGCTTCCTTGTGTGCATACAGGCTTTATCATACAGGCTTTAGTTACATGATCATAGATTTTTTTCTACAGGACCCCTACCTCTTTCAGTGCACAGTCTGGACTTCCTCTGAGGATGAATCAGGGTCGTGCAGTGAAGAAGTCTGCTGTCTGTCTGGGACCCCGGCCTTATTTGTTGAACGAAGCAGGGGGATTTCAGGAAGAGAAAAGATAGTTTTACTCAACAGCTGGAAATGAACTCCGTAGGAGCTCTGCTTTGAATTTATGAAATGGTAAATACTCTGAAAAATCAGGCCCTATATATCTCAAATTGGGCACTCAAAATTAGTGGACATTTCTGACCTTAATTTTTCTCAGCCTCAGTTCTCCATCTGTAAAATGGGCATGATAATACCCACTTATCTCACAAGTTTGTCATGAAGATATTAATGCATTAATGGGTGTGAAGCATTCAGATACTCTAGTGATGAACGCTATGTGAAGAAATTAATAATTCTTTCTCCAAATCATGGTTTGAATAGCATGCAAGAAATAAAGTACAGGGCCACACATCAATCAAGGATAAAAAACTTGCTGGTTGGTTGCTCATTCAGTGAGCACTGTCCATCCTGGGCACTGACTGAAGCAGAGGTCCTGTGGACAAAATAGTAATTAAAGCCTGTTTCGTAATACAGATGCACAAAGGGGCCAAATTGAGATTGCACAGGCAACTTTGATTCCAGCATTTCCTAAATTTTGTGTGTTGTGTGTGGCTGTCCCTCCCACACATACTTCCTTGTCCCCACTGTTCCCTGTCCCTTCATTCCTTGGGCTTCTCATCAAGCATTAGTGTCCTCACCTCCCTGGCTCTTTGTTCAAGTCTCTTTATCCAGCCAGGCCAAGTTCTTTCCCTGCCCCCCAGCTCCTTCTATCTCTCCTCTCCCCCACCTTTCCCCCCCCCTCCAACCCCACTGCTTCCCAAGTCTCTTTGCTGTGCCGGTCTCAGTCTCCCTGCATGATCCTTATCCAAACTCACTTCCCTCCCACCCATTTCTCTCCTCGGGTAACTGACTCAGTCTCCTTGCCAGCAAGCCACTGTCTCTATTCCTCTGCCAGCCTCCAGTCCCAGTTTCTGTCCCTCCACCACTCTCGCACACCGGAAGTTGCAGTGTCTGTTCTCAAGGGTTTTATATATACATTTTGAAGTTTTTACTTCAGCTGTTCATGAGGAACTGAGGTGGCACTTGTGTTACTTGGAAATTCCAAGTACATGATCTAGTTTGAGTTGAGCTGCATACAGTAGAGAGATTTGCATATTAACATATATGATTTCCGAGAAATAACCACACAGAGATTACGTAAATTCCAGTACTATGACCACCAATGCCAACCAGTCACAATACAGGAATTTACATACTGTAAAAAGCAACAAACTCTGTGAAAATGTGGACAGGTGCACATTTCAGGATCAGGGTCCAAGCTGAGAAATAACTGCATTGTGATTATGCAGTTCAGACATTTGGAACCAATTATGTTTAGGGAACTATGTACCGTGCCTGGTTATGTTTATTAATTGTAGTGCATCCCTGCCTTTTACTTTGCGGATGCCTGGTCTACCATAAAAAGTTACAGGAGTACTTGTGGCACCTTAGAGACTAACAAATTTATTTGAGCATAAGCTTTCGTGGGCTACAGCCCACTTCATTAGATGCATGCAGTGGAAAACACAGTAGGACAATTTTATATACACAGAGAACATGAAACAATGGATGTTACCGTACACACTATAATGGGAGTGATCAGTTAAGGTGAGCTATTACCAGCAGGAGAGAGAGAGAAACTTTTGTAGTGATAATCAAGATGGACCATTTCCAGCAGTTGACAAGAACGTGTAAGGAACAGTCGGGGGAGGAGGGGAATAAACATGGGGAAATAGTTTTACTTTGTGTAATGACACATCCACTCCCAGTCTTTATTCAAGCCTAATTTAATGGTGACCAGTTTGCATCCAATTCAGCAGTCTCCCTTTGGAGTCTGTTTCTGAAGTTTTTTTGTTGTAATATTGAAACTTTTAGGCCCGTAATAGAGTGACCAGAGAGATTGAAGTGTTCTCCGACTGGTTTTTGAATGTTATAATTCTTGACGTCTGATTTATGTCCATTTATTCTTTTACGTAGAGACTGTCCGGTTTGGCCAATGTACATGGCAGAGGGGCATTGCTGGCACATGATGGCACATATCACATTGGTAGATGTGTACTCTACCACAAGAATAAGTACTCCTGTTCTTTTTGTGGATACAGACTAACACGGCTGCTACTCTGAATAACCAATACAAAGTTAAAACAGTTAATTAAATCAATCTTGTTAAATTGGTACAAACCCCCACTATAGATTCATTTAAACTCATTTAACATTCTCTTAAATGGGTGTCAATACTGTAACATACCAGTGGAGGCTCAAATAATTTAAGCAATGATTTAAACCACTGTAGGTACATCTACACTAGGAGTTTGCATAAGTTTAGCTAGATTGATTTAGTTAAATTGGTACTACTATTTCTAATGTGGACAAGCCTTGAGATATCCCATTTTGGTGCACCTTAATATTACATAACAACAATAGCCAGACTGGTAACAGCATATCTGTAGCTTGGAATATGAGTTTCAAATGCTTGTCATAAACACAAAATAGACAGGGTATCCATTAACTAATTAACTAACAGACAGACAACCTCAAAACCACATTCATATTTATGAGAGAAACTAGTGGTTTGGTGAAGCAAAGTGCTTTCAAAGTTTTCAGTTCCCTAGCAGTTTAAAACAATCTTTTAAATTGTAATAATTGCTGTTTAACTTCTGTAACAGTTATAAGCCTTTTTTTTTTAGTTAAAAACCGTGTTTTTACCAACAAATTCTGGCAAGTTCTTCAGTGCCCAATTAACCTGATCAAGGTACCTTGAAAGAGGATTCCCACACTGCTTGGCATAATCTGAATTAACAACACAACCTGTCTAATTAGATGGCATCATTTATATTTTAACTTCTTTTTTCAAATATTTGCAGTGTAAATGCCCTAAAATGCTCTTTCTACGTCATGTCATAAATATTCAATTAATTGTTCAACACCTATTGCTAATTTATACTTAATAAAATGATTCTTAGGTGCGGAGGCATTATCCTCATCCCTGTGGAAGACAAGAAACTAAAAAGCAAAACTTTCTTCAAAAAGGTGTGAAAGAAAAGAGTCTCTGAGGAATTTAAAATGAGTTAATTAATTCTACGGGCTGCAGTGTTGCAAAATGCAATTTATAAGAGTTCTTTTAGCAAATTAGATTGTATTTTTGATATGTAAATATGACGATGCATACAAAAAATCTTTCCAAGAGTAATTAACTAACCTGGGACTTTGTGCTTTCTTACAAAACTTAATGTTCCAAGTTATGAGATAGCTAAAAGGCAAAGTTGGGAGAATTGAGTAAAAAAATTGCCACACCAAAAAATGTTTGAAAGGATCTCTGGTCTTGTGGACCTTGCTGAAACTCTAGTTCAAGGAATGGAATGTTCACAAAAGGTGACTGACAAGACATATTGATATGTCTAGTTGTGTAAAGAACAGGTACAGTGTAAGTGACAGCAGAGCAAGCTTCTCTGTATCATCTTGCTAATGGGGATGCAAGTGAGCTGACTTTGGCTCAATCCAGGTAAGACTAAGGTTATGATGGTAGTTTTGGGGAAGTAATCAGAGGAACTGGATCAACTCATCTGAAGGTGTTTGTCCACGATTTGTTACTCTGCTTTGCAGTATAGGAAACCAGTCCAGCAGGGTTATCTGCATGGGCAGCTCCATTGACTTCAGTGTTCGGGGAGTGGGGTTCATCCACCTCTCCAAAGTTGATCTTGCTACCATGTGGCATGCCTGTAATTGTTGTCCTTTAGGGGACATTGCAAATCCTACCCATTTGTTCAGGCTCTTTGGGAAGAGTTGGTGGCCAACTTTTTATTGGGGTGGTACGTTTTGGGAGCATATGTTGGAATATTTTTTTCCAAGTATTGATTTATTCAAGGAGTGCTTCGTGGGGACTGTGTTATCTTCTGGAGTAACTTTTGTGACATAAGTTGACTGATTTTCTTTTTGTTAACACGGAGCCTAGTGTTTGGGATAGGTTCATTTATTTTCATATAAAACAAAATAAACACATGAAATATTTAGCAAATGCCTTCAAAAATCCATCTTCTAAATTACTTTAGCTAAGATACTGTTAAAATGATGAGGTAGTCTGTGGCTTTAATCCTGTTTTAGTCTCTAACACTACAACAGAAATAACCTTGGCATTCCCTCTTCAAATGGAATGTCTTACTCTCAGTGCATTATGTGACAGTATAAGGGAGACAAGGTGGGTGAGGTAATATCTTTTATTGGACCCGCTATGTCACTGAAAAAGACAAGCTTTCGAGTTTACAGAGAGCTCTTCTTCATGGCTGGGATAGGTACTCAGGAGTGTCACAGCTAAATACAAAGTGGAACAGATTGTTAAGCATAAGGCATTAACATGTTGTAAGAGATCATTCAAGGCAAAGTGGACAGTTAATATCTTGGCAGTCATAGGACAAAGGAGGGCTAGTGGGTTATAGATTGTTGAAATGAGCCATAAATCCAGTGACTTTATTAAGTCTATGATTTTTAGTGTCTAACAAAGTTATGAATTTAAGTTCCCAGGCTTGTCTTTTGAAAGTGATGTGAACGTTTCTCTTGAGGATGAGGACTAAGAAGTCAGATACAGAGTGATTGTTTTGTGAGACATATTCACCCATGGATCATATGGTGTTTTTGTCTTTTATCATTTTTCTGTTTGAGGTCTTTGGAGAGCATAGTGAATGTCTTGTTTCTCACTCACACAGTTGTTATTGGGGGCATTTATTGCAATGGATGAGATACACCACATGTTGTGATAGTTATGTGTAAAACTCATGGATCTTGAATGGTATGTTTTCAAAAGTCCCATTTCCAAGAATGACTTAGGTGCCAATTTTTAAAGGGGCTTAAATGCCTAAAGATGCAGATAGGTGCTTTAAACTCATTTCAGAAGTCCTTTGATTTGCCAAGGGGGTTATTCTATTACTTCACACAGTATAATTTCTATCTAAACAATTTTAAAATTTCCTTGTTTCCAAATTGTCATAGTAATATAAGAACTGAATGATCTATTTTTGAATGAATCCATTTTAGTAGTGTATTAAAGTACCTGGTAACTTTTTCTGACACAACTATTAAAAAATAAGTTTATCTTGTCTTTTCTTTTTATCAAAAACCTCAGAGTGGTCTCATTATGCTTACTTAACATTTAGGTTTTAGACTGATTTTCATACTGTTAGTGGACTCTTAAAAAGCCTTAAACAAGTGTATTTCAAAGAGTAAGAAACAACAAATGGTAAAGGAGTGGAGGGGTGGGGGAGGAGGGAGGAAAGAGAGGAAAGAACCAGCAAGCTTTCTTGTTGAGGGAATGGGCTAGATGAAAAGTAAAGAGGCTCATCTATTCCTTTCAACTCTAAATGCAGATATATACTACAAGATATAAAAAGAAAAGGCTCAGATAATAAAAGAAAGTGATTCCAGAGAGAAAAATTAGCCAAATGAGGAATCTTGCTCTTGGGGATCATTAAAGCAAATGTTTCGTACTGGGACTATATAATTGAGAAGGAAGTGGCATCTTCCTAAGACAATATAAAGTAAAACACTGAATCTGCTACCATGTTACAGGAACACACACACACACTTTTATGAGGATTAAAAGTTCACGAAAGCAAGAGCTGGGGGGAAAACCCACCCAGTTAGTAAGATTTTCTTTCTTTTTCTTCCCTGAAAGAAAAATTCTTCAGGCTTTGGAGCCTTTAGCAAACTGAAGAAAATTCAATAAAAAATTTTAAAGTGAGAAATAATGAGGGTAATAGAACATAATCAAATACTGGATACTAAAACTCAAATTGCCGTTATGGTATGTAGAAAAAATTATACTTAGATGTGTTCTATTTATTGTCTGAGGCTTACAATGACTCTGTCTTGAAGATAAAAAATTAAATAACTGAAATCATTAAGAACCAATATGCACTTAGTTGAAGCTGTTCTATCATTATTTGTTTTAGGCTAATAAAATTTCCTTTTTCTCTCTGGATAAAAAATAAATTGTCACCTAAAAATATTAAGTATTTGGTACTATGTTCAGTTATACCAGATTCCTTCTGACTTCCAAGCTATGCAGGGAGTTGCCAGGCATCCGGTTTTAAACTGGAATGCCAGGTTGAAAAGGGACTCTCGTGGCTCTGGTCAGCGCCAGTCATTAAAAGTCCAGTTGGCGGCACAGCGGGGCTCCCTGCTTGCCCTGGCTATGCACGGCTCCCTGGAAATGACCAGCATGTCCAGTCCCTAGGCATAGGGTTGATCAGAGGGGCTCCGCGTGCTGCCCCTACCCCCAGCATAATCTCTGCAGCTCCCATTGGTTGGAAACTGCAGCGAATGGGAGCTGCGGAGGTAGTGCCTGCGGGTGCGCGCACTGCGCAGAGATGCCTGGCCGCACCTCCGCCTAGGGGCCGGACATGATGATTGCTTCCGGGAGCAGCACATAACCAGGGCAGGCAGGGAGCCTGCCTTAGCCCTGCTGTGCTGCCGACCAGGAGCCATCTGAGATAAGTGCCGCCTGGCCGGAACCCGCACTCACAACTCTCTCCTACACCCTAACACCTTCCAGAACCCAAACCCCCTGCTGCAGGTCAGAACCCCCTCCCGCACCCTAACTCCCTCCAAGACCCCACATCCCAACCCCCTGCTGCAGGTCGGAACCCCCTCCCGCACCCTAACTCCCTCCAAAACCCCACATCCCAACCCTCTGCCACAGGTCAGAACCCCCTCCCTCACTCCAAACCCCTCAGCCCCAGCCCAGAGCCCTTTCCTGCACTCCAAATTCCTCATCCCCAGCCCCACACCAAAGCCCATACCTCCATCTGGAGCTCTCACTCCCTTCCGCACCCCAACTCCCTGCCCCAGTCCAGAACCCCTCCCATACCATGGGAGCCCTCATTTCTGGCCCCACCCCAGAGCCCACAGACCCCCACCAGAGCCCTAACCTCCTCCCACACCCCAAACCCCTGCACTAGCCCAGTTAAAAGGAGTGAGGGTTGGGGAGAGTGAACGATGAAGGGAAGGGGGCTGGAGTGAGTGGGGTGTGGGGCCTCGGGGAAGGAGCAGGGCAGGAAAGGGCATGGGACAAGGTGTTCAGTTTTCTGCAATTAAAATGTTGGCAACCCTTGCTATGCAGATTCTTCTAACCCATTGTAAATGTATTTGTGAGGGTCAGGGTTCATTTATAGCATGAAAGCTGGACAGACTGAACTGTCTGTCTACCTGTCTTTGGTGAATCAGGCTCTCAGTGTGTGATTTCTTTGTAAATTAAGAGGATGTAGTTTTCTTTCTAATTGGGGTCCTCCTCCCTGTCGTGTCGTCTTCTGCGTGTCTGTACAGTATCCTGCCTTTGGAAGAACTATTTCTTCCTGTATTCTTCGTGTATCTTTCTGCCTCATCAACCAGCCATCCCTTTGAAAATCTTATAAAGGTTTTATCCGTAGTTTATACTACTTTATTTCTTTCACCCTCTGTTTTTATTTAGTATCTAAGGGCCTGATCTCATTAAAGTCAATTGGAAAAGTACCCTGGATTTCAACAGCAGCATCATTGGACCTGTAAATAGGGAAAGTAGAAGGAAAATATGCTTGCATGGAAAATGCTATACAAAATAAGGTTTTCTTGCATTACTATAATACAGACTTCTCCCAGTGGGCAAATAGTTACATATGTAACCTGCACTTATGCTAATGAATAAAACACATATGTTGTAGCACATTTAAAGTAAAGAACTAAATTTATTTGTCAAAACTGAGATTAAAAATGTCACCTTGAGTCCAGGATTTGTCCTCATGTTTTCTCACTCTCTTCCAATAAACTGTGTGTTTTCTTCAGCATTTGTCAAGGTTATTTTTTACTTGACTTTCTGCCTATCTATTCTAAACTGAGCTATTCTTAAAGCACACAGAACAGCTCTTTTGTGCTCACAAACCTGAAACACACAGTCTTCAGGTTATAACATATATTCCAGAAATGACATTTGAGAGACAGGTTTCTTGAAAGCTACATTTTCAAAAGTTATATTATCTACATATGGACCTCTCCTCATCAGAAGTACAACTCAGCTAAACTGCAGAGGCTTGGGGAAGCTGCTCAGAATGAGATTGTGGTGCAGTTATCTAATTCCTGCCATTCCCTTAGGATTTCTACAGCTCCTTTTGCTGCAGTGTAAATATTCTGATGTTCAGAAATGGAATTCTGAATTGTTCTTCATTGTGAACTCAGCGGACGATAGTCCAATAGTGTGTGAGCAACTGCAAGCACAGTTAGAAGATTTATTGGCAGAAGCATGAATCACTTGGTATGAATTTCTGGTGTACATCACACTTCCTTTACTGTATTTGGCCTTTCCAGAGAATGCAAACTGCTTTGGGTGACTGTGGGCAGAGAGACCCCCCAGCTAACATCTAGTATGTCAACAGCTCAGCACTCAGACTGATTTTTAGCTTAACAGCCACAATTCTGAATGAAATTGTAGTGGGAAAGTGAGATCCTGTCTGGATTCGAAACTACTATAACTGGAAATCATTGTATGTTTCTCAACATATAATATTGTAAGAACACTTTTAGTTTTATGGAGTGCACCTTGCCAAATTAGTTGCTCCATCTGATAGCCCTTTGTAAACATCTCCTCTATTACATGTTCAGTAATGGATACAGTATTTATTTTAAATACCTTTAAAAGTGTTTAACTGCACCCTCCCCCCACACACAAATAAGTTGAGTCTTACCAACAGACATATTGGACGGGATATATTGTAAAGAGCAACTTTGCATTGATAAAAGTTCCTCTTGTCCTTCTCTTGTCTTTTATTATATTGTAATGAATCCATAACTTTGCAGAACTTCACAGGTGTCATTATGTTGAACAACATGGCCACTACCTTCATAGTGACAGCAGATGTAGAGCCCAGAATTTCCTGCTCTGACAACACAGGCTGCTATTATTATCCGAGTTGGCTTCTTTTTATTCCTTTCCAGGAATAGGTCCATTTGTTCAACAGACTACATAGTCTGCCTGCATTTTTTTTTCTGGATAGGACCCTAAAACATGTTAGAGATGATGTATTAAAACTTCTAGAATAAAATATTTCCCAGAATGAAGACTGTCTGTCTGGATACAGCTCTAATATGGGTTGTATTAAATCTTTCGGGATTAGCTATTTCCCAGAGTGAAACATATCTGTATTGAGGGATAGCAGTGAAATTGAAAAGGCAGAGGTCTTATCTCCTTCATATTAAAAATAATGAGGGTGAAATCCTGGCTCCATTGAAGTTCAATGGGGCCAGGATTTCACTCTGGAAGTTTTGCCATTGTCTTCAGTGGTTGCAGGAAAAGGACCCTAGTGCTATTCTTCAAAAACGTTGCCTTTGTTGCCTCTTTAACTGGAGAAAGTGAAGGATCTGCATTACGAAAGCTGCTATTCACAGGGTAATCCTTACTCACTTGGCTACTCCCAGTGACTTCAGTGAGATTAGACAGCAGAAAAAGGGCTGCTCATGGGGGTAGAGATTAGCACAGTCACGTCTTAACTTGCTGTAATGCACCCTCACCTTTGACTTGGGTTGGATAATTTATGGAGTAATTAATTTGCCCACAGCAAAATAGCACACAAAAACAAAGTTAAATATCAGTAAGATCAAACATTCTACATGCGGCAGAGCTGCACAGGCTCCTTTTACAGGCTCTTCTGTATCTCCTCACTAGCACACACACCATGTGAAGTGGCAAATGCTAGTAACTAATGGGTATTTTTTTTTATTGAATAGCAGAATAAATAGGCACATAAAGCTTCCTGCAAAGGTTACTGCTGCCTTTCAGCTATTGCAACTCACTGGGGTACCCTTTCAAAGAGAAATGTAGGGTTCAGAAGTAAGCACACAACCTTCAGTTGTTACCCGGATTTCTGTATTTTTTCTAACTGCTGCTTGTTTAATTTGCCTCATTGTGGAAATCCATTTCTTTCTTTTTTTTCTTCTTCCTTTTTTCACTAAATAAATAGATTTTGTTTGCAGAATACTTTTTATTGAACTGATTTCAAAATCATTTGGTGTTTTTCACGCTAGTGTATAAACATGATAGTTGACGGTGTACCACATGTGCAGAATGATAAAGGGTCGATGTTTAATTCCAGTAGATTATTTTACCTTGCTACAATGTGGGAAAACTAAATCTTGTATTTTGTTTAAATATCAAAAATGTATATGATCCTCAATTTGGAAAGGAACAAATATTGCAAAACCCATATTTTTTTTCTTTTGATGCCAGTCAAAGACTTAAAGGAGGCATGTTATTAGCAGAAATATATTATTGTACAATTTAAAAAATAAATTTGCTTAGAAAATTCAATACCCCAAAGCATCATTTGTGTCTCTTGAAATGAGCATGACTCTTGCTAAGAAAGCTACTCCCTGTGATCTGCAGTCATCTCTCACATACTGTGTCTAGAGAAACACCTGAAGGGAACGATACAGTCTCTCTGATGAGAGACTGGGTTTTAATGGAAAAACAATTAAAAAAATCATTGTTGAAAAGTTTTCCAAAGCTCTGTGAAAGTCATCTAGCTCTGGATACGCTGAGACACAGACATTTCCCACTGCCTTTATTTAAAGTTCATGACAGCTAGAACTTCACTCTGAGAGAGCTCTGATCTTTATTGTGACCAGCATGTAATTCAATTAAACGTTTGGGCTTAAAGGATCTGACTCTGTGCCTTCTTTTATGTAAGTGTATTATTTATTTCTTTTCTTTTTGCCATTTCCTTCCAGAATAGTTATTTGTATGGTTGTTTTATTGCAACTCCTTGTAGCACAAAATCCTCTGAATTATTTTTAACAGGTTTTGCTTTGGTGTAAACTGATGATAGAGCACAATCTGGCACTTGAGTTCTTTATTTCTTAGGTTTCAAAATAACAAGCCCATTCGTAGTTAGTGTCACTTTAGCACATAGGACAAAATTAAAGACAAAATGTATTTCCAAAAATTGTCTCAACATTTAAGGCCACAGTCAGGGTTGGGAACCCTTTATGCAGGCCATTAATGAACAGATGGACCCTGCCAGAACAAGCTTCCATGCTAAAACCTCAATTCGGCAATTCACTGTGCATGGGCAGGCTGACATTAGTGGGTTTCTGCCCAGGAACAATGAATTACAGCATCGGGGCCATGTGTGATTGCTGTGGATCAGCAGAAGCTTCTTTTTTTCCCCTCTTTATCACCCCACTTTAAAACAAATGTTTTCCTTCTCTGTGAAGCTGAAATAGGATTGTCTGAGGGACTGTATATCTATAAGTCCGCAGCTGTTTTTGAAACACTGAAAATGTTCTCCCATTTTAAAGTCTGACTGATAGGGACAATGCTCACAGAGGCCTTGTAAAGTGGGAAAATAATCTTTTGAAAACAAGCGTTTGCCAAGAGCAAACACAAATGGTGGCTTTGAATTGTGTTCCAGGGCTTTTAAGTGGTAGCGCTTCAGGACCCAAATTCAGCCAGATATTTAAACACATGAGACTGCTCCCATTGGCTTCATTGTTAGACAAATGCTTAAGTACCTTGATGAACTGGGCCCCTGAGCTGCTTGCCCTGTGGGGTAAATTCCGTCAAAAACATTGAATTTTTGTTCTCATCTAACAGGACAAGTAGAATTTTGAAGGATCTAGAGCTGCATATCAGCCCAGAGAATAAATTCCATTCTTAATGCAGTCAATCAAAGGATACATAAGCAGAAATAGCAAAGTGGCTTAAGCTAAAGGGTGATGTTCATGTTGGATATGCTGTCTATATGGCATGCTTAATTGTGAGATAGTGATATCTTGACAACAAGGGCACGAACAGGGTAAAGACATTACGTGTTGCCTTTTCCATGCATAAACAAATAGTACATGTTTGAATTTTCTCTCCTGCTAGAAACTGTCAGTGTTTGTTTAGTTTATGTACCAAGCCAAATGAGGAGAGATGTGCAATTTTGGATTCAAATTGGATATCAGTTCATCATTTGATGTAATTTTCTTTAGACTAACAGAAATATTTTCAAACACCACTGTAAAAAGCTCCTTTAATGAGGTTAGTTTCTGCTTCATTTTCAAGGTTGTGGGTAGAGTTTAGAAATATCCCTAGAGATGAGAAACTAAAGGAAGTGGCTGAAACCTGTATAAAGAAGTGTGATGGAAAAATGTAGGGTCTTTTGAGACACCATACAATTGTATCCATCAAACAACTGTCACCATTAAAGAATCATGGAATCTGATAGAGCTGGGGGGAAATATTGTGGACATTCTTGTAAATAAAATGCACCAATGTATTTCACTGGTATTCATAGATCTCATTTCCCCCACCATATTTGCAAAATATATGGATGATAGTTTTATTCACAAGAATATTTGTGGAAAGTGTGTGCCATGAATACTTGTACAGATAACTATTTCACAAGAATATTGATAACCCACTTGCTTTTAATTACATTTTATTTTCCAAGACTGGTGAAAAGCAAAGCAGGAGTAGGAAGAAGGAAGTGTGTTGGGATCATCTGTGTTGCTGTACCTGAGCAGATCATGAAACTCAGCTACAAAATGCCCAGTAAAATCCATTAGAGGTGGGGTTGGTAGATTAGTGAGCAAATTCAGAAGCTGCTTGAAGCCAGTATAGAAGTGTCCATTATGGACAACCAATTCTTCATGAAAACAATGGGAGCTTCTGGGTGCTGAGCCCTTCTGAAAATCTGGCCACATCACTTAGATGCCTAAAGGAGAGGTGAGCTCTCTGGAAAATCTGGTCCGAAATATGTGTGCCACGCACTTGAAAATCTGACCTTTAGAAATCATTTTAGGAGGGGAAACCATGTGTCCATGTAGATGTCTAGAATTACACACAAAACTATGTTGAAAGAACATCACGGTTGTGTAAAGTTCAGTTTTCAGAAGTTATGAAATGCCAAAATTAAGGTTCCTTATGGAACCTTAACTTCGCCTGCTTCAGGGTGCTTCCTTCTCTTTGCTGCCTAGGCACAAGCAAAGGGATTGTTGAAAGCACAGGAGAGATAGTCACCTTTGCTCTCCATTCTGGTGATGGGCACCACATTGGCTGGGAGCAGCAATTTCAGGGAAAGGTCTACTTAGTCCTTGCAGCTTGGGATGGAGCACGCCCAGTGCAGATGGAATCTTTGGAGAGTATACTTGCCGAACTCTAAGAAGCTTCTATTGCATATGTATGAACTGAGATTTTTCAAAGACTTGTAATTTGGCCAAATTTGGATAGTTTTTTTTTTAAAACAGGAACAGCAAGCACTACTCTGTCAACCAGGTGGCCACCTTGCTAAATTTCAGGGCCCAAAGCTTCTCAGCAAAATAGTTATAAGGCTTTAACATGGACAGAATAAAATATTTTCCCGAAATCTTGTTCTGAGAAATGGATCTTGACAGTTTTCCTGAAACTTTCCAAAATAATTTAGCCTGAGATAAATGCCAACCATGAAAAATTTCTTTCCACACAATTAAAGTTTCACAAATCACAAGCAACTGAAAACAGGATCTTGTAGAACATGTCAGACAACCTCAACTATAAATGGCACATATTAAAAATGATAGTACAAAGAATAAGTTTATTAAGGTAAGAGTATAGCTGGGTGAATATTTACTTGCAAACTTTTTTTTTTTTCAAATTCTGAATTACTTTTCCTTTTTGGCCATTATTTGTAGCCCATTTCATTCACTTTTCTGCAAAGGATTGTACACATTCTGGTTGAATACAATTATTCATGCTACTTGGCAAAGTACCTTGGGATATACACAGACTTTGTGTGTTTGGGAGTGACAAGAGGCAGGGAGAAGGGTGGCAACAATAATATTAGTAAAGTGGTTTTGCTAACAAAATAAGGGTCTTTGATTTCAGTGGGACTCCTCACATAAGTGGGACTCCTCTATCTGCTCACTGATAGAAGCAAGAGGTCTGAAGTCTGGCCCTAAAAGATAAGCAGAAGTGAGGAAGACAAAGGCATTATAAGAGGGATAGTTAAGCAGTGGAAGCATGTGTTAGGTGACTGATGACATCATGACATGAAATGGAGACTAGTGGGTTCAGTCCATTTACTTGGTATATTTGAAGAGTACACAATAACTACCCTGGCCAGAAAATATTATACTGGTTGAAAAATAGGAAACCGAAACAAAAAAAAAGTTTAGCTTTTTTTGTGATTAGTTCATCCTGTGCTTTTATCAGCTTTAATGGCGATTTACCAGTAGTGTAAAACCACCCATTCTGGGTCAGAGCACTGAAATTGTGTTAGGTACTGTGGATTAGAGCTGATGTGCAGTGCCTTGTCCTCCTGGCTAGACATGCCGCCTCTCCCACTTCACAGGCATTCACACACCTAACAGCGACACAGTTTCGTGTGTGCATTTTCTGGTTTGATCCTAAACAGGGCTCAAGAGAAATACTAGACCCAGCAACCCATAATGCAGTAATTTAGTTTTAATGACTCTAGCTGTATATTTGTTTTTGGCTGCTTTCTTTTTCTAACAGTGGTAGTATTTATGATGGTCATCATAATGAAGCATAGTAGTTAAATGCCCATTAAGATGAATGAGGGGAATGTAACTTCTCTGCTGGTGTTGTAAGGTCAGATTCATGAAAGGTATAAACAGATAGATGATTTTTGTTTGTAGATGTTTTTTAACTAATAAATGGCATGGGTATATGTTGGATATCCGTAAGCCTGCTTAAATGAGTTGGTGATCTTCAGCAGAAGAACTCGGAGTTTTAATAAATAATTCTAATGAGGACTGAATTTCGGTACAGACAGCCATAGTGTCATAACATCATATTGTGCTAGTATCTCTTATAACAGAGTGTCCTATTTACAGCAATTCCGTTATTATTGCCTAGAAAGATTCATTTCATATTATTTTTAAAAGACAAAGCAAAGAAGAATGTTATTGAGTTTTAAAATTCATCTCACAAAAAATGACTGACTACCTAAAAGAGCCCCTTCCTGTAAAGTGCTGAAATGCTGCTGTTTGAATTGAAACTGCTCAGCAGACCACAGGATTGGACCCCATATGGGTAGGCTAGCTAGTTTTCATTGCAGCAAATTTATTGATTAGTTAATGACTGACATGCATATTTAATTTAACTAATCTACAGACAAAAAGTATCTTCTTGTTAAATGATGGCCATAGAACACGAAGGTGTCCAGCACCTGCCCAACTGTAGGCTTAAACTGTGTGCCATGGTGTAGTAGCGCCATTATGAGAGCCCAAGTCTTGCTACCACACTTGTTTTTGTTTGTTTGCCTTCTGCCATGTAGACATACCCTGAGTGGTCTGAAAGTCAGAGGGAACACAGGGATCAGACAAACTGGCTTTTTAAATTATTATTGTTCCCCTTTCTTCACCAGCTGCTTTTCTAATACTTTACTTCTACAGTATGTAATGGACAGTACAGGCACAAAAGCTGAGTATTGTTATTACTATTTGTCATCTGAGCAAGTGGGGAGTGGGCTAGGATCGCTTCTCTAAAAGGCACTAATCATTCTGATGCCAGGCCTTCTATGGGTGCCAAATGCAGGGGAAGGTGTAAGGAGTCCCCTAGACCCTAACTTGCACATCCTGTAGACAAGCCAGATAGAACTGCGTACCCCATGGTTATGAGAAGCCAAGGTCTGTTCCTTCCCAACTTTCTGAGGAGTGCACAACACGACTAAGTGAGGAAAAAATGGGTGCACCAGGGCCTGGTCTATGACTCTGCCCCCATCCCAGCTGAGTGCAGGGAGTTGTACAAATAACAGGTTTTTTAGCTCACTGGCAATTCAGAAAAGTTTTTTAAAAAATTGTTTCAGGTCAACCTAAACATTATTTTTTTTTGGCAAATGAAAGAGTAAATAATAAAAATTCAAAATGGTGTATGGGGAAGGGTGGTGGTAAGGTGAGATGAAATGAAGTGCTTTTAGATTTTGAGTAGTTTTAACATTTTTAATTTTAAAACCTATTAAAGGAAATTTTGAAACAAAGTTGTGTCATTGGACACATTTCAAATGGGGGAATTATTTTTTTTAGTTTTTTCCCCTCAACTGAAATAATTCAGCAAAATTTGCACAAATTCATTAAATGTTTGTGTCACTGAGTCTGCGTTTCTCACTCAAAAAGTTGTGGTCAAAAAAATGCGTCTAGCTCTAATTGGTGGGGTGCAAGTATCAGCACACAGAGGAATATAGTGTTGGACCTGCTGCCTCTGTATGCCTGAGAGCTTTGTGAGACACTTTCACTATAGCCTATACCTAAATGGCACAATCTAGTCCTCTACGAAGCAATTATATAATTACTGCCTCCCCCGACTCCCACAGACACACACGTCTCCCATCTTTTTTAAAGCAAACATTTGCACTGCTGGATAATTTTAGTACCTGAGTAGCTACCATCAAAGGGTACAATTCACTTTAAAGAAAAAAAATATGTTCAGGCTCCTACGTTGCAGATGGTCATGCCGGGCTGTTGAAGGCCTCTGTGGCATTGTGTGGGATTCTATAATACGGAAGCCAAACGTTGTCTATTACTGATTTGGTCCCAAAATGTTCCATTTAAACTGAGACTGAAGAGATGCTTAATTTATCTTTAATTTATACTGTCAGAATAAACCACGGCTTCATTCTTTCTCTCCCCTCTCTCATTGGAGAAGACCATCTGTTTGTCAAGGGAAGTTGGAAAATAATATTCAACATGAGATTTGCACTGAAATTCTGACACCTAGTAATTGCAGTTATGAAAGCAACTATCTATAATGTATCAAATTCATTTATTTTTTAATTCCAATCCATCAGTGTCAAAAAAAAATATTTTCTTCTATTCCTGGATGATACTTATAATAGTCTAATTTGTTCTGGACATTAACAAAAAGGAAATGTGTTGGTGTTTTGTTATTAAACAATGGGCTGTTGTTGAGAGAGGCTGCCAAGATTTTGTTTGTTTTCCTAAGACATAACTAGTATTTCAGTAATTATAATGAATGCATTCTGTGTCTCTTTAAAATGACCCCTGGTCCAGTAACAATGAAGAGAAGCCACATATGAAGACATTTTGAAATAGGGAGTTTCAGAGTCAACTATATATTTCTATTGGAACACAGGGGCAGAAAAGAAACGCAGGTGAGGGGAGACAGATTTTGTTGTCTATCAGTTTGCAACATACAAAAGAAAATATCTCAGAACGGGTAACTTGTGTGCAAACATCATTGGTGTGACTTGCAGCGCTTCACATTTGATTCTTTTGTTCTGTTAGTGGCTGTGTATTTTTAAAATGGATACACACGTATTAGGTCTAGTTCTGCAAGCCTTGCTCACCTAGACTGACCAATGACAGTCAGGTTTGGACCTTTTGAGACTATACAAGCCAGATCCTCAGTTGGTGTAAATGAGTATTGCTCCACTGACTTTGACGGAGCTACTCTAATTTATACCAGATGAGGATCTAGCCCAATACACTGCAATGAAGCTGAAGCTCTCCTGTTTAAGGGGCATTCCAGGGCATATAGGGAGCTGCACAAGGAAGGTCAAAAGGTTTGATACATGATCCCACCGCCCTGCCATTTCTTCAAACGTGCTCCTTAGAACTGTGGATCTTCCTTTTTCAGGGATGAGAGAATGGTGGTGTGGAAGAAACCAAATCCCCTTCATGCAGGCAAGGAAAGAGCCATCCAGGAATCATAGAATATCAGGGTTGGAAGGGACCTCAGGAGGGCATCTAGTCCAACCCCCTGCTCAAAGCAGGACCAATCCCCAACTAAATCATCCCAGCCAGGGCTTTGTCAAGCCTGACCTTAAAAATATCTAAGGAAGGAGATTCCACCACCTCCCTAGGTAACGCATTCCAGTGTTTCACCACCTTCTTAGTGAAAAAGTTATTCCTAATATCCAACCTAAACCTCCCCCACTGCAACTTGAGACCATTACTTCTTGTTCTGTCATCAGCTACCACTGAGAAGAGTGAGAAGGAAGAGTGGTCTGTCTTAAAACATCACAGAAAGATGATCTAGGTCTAAGTCATGAACTTACTCGGATTCCAGCAATGATCCTTCTATTCCAAACTTCTGAGGAAATCTCATCTCAGGTGTTTATTTCAATAGATCTGTTGATTCATATTCTTGCATTTATAGTCCTGTGTGAGTGTGGTGAGCTGACACTGTCAACTGTACCAAATTGTGTGATGATTTATGATGTCAGCAAAAGGGGAAAAAATACCTTTAATTTGTAATGAAATGCCAGGATACTAACCCATGTGTCCACAGACAGTAGTCTAGTGTGCTAATCTATCGTACCACATGCTGTCTTCATGAATTGCTATTTCAAATTGAGACCTTAAAATACAAGAAATCTTTGAAATTTCTAAAAGAAAATCTTCAGACATCTATACATGTTTTCTTAATTTCCTATTACCTAAAAATAAGGTAAATGAGTTCATCCAACTTATGCATACACGGTATAGTTCTTTACATATTACACTGAAAATTAGCCTTGTGTATATCCACTCATGTGGATGTATTGTAATTGACTACTTCTGGATTACCAGCATGCCTAAAACTCCCATTTCACCTTTCATTGTATATATCCACCCAGTGTTTTCAAAACCCCTTGAACGTAATTGAAATAACGTGGCCTTTTCAGCATTAAATTGTACATCACTTGAGCCTTCATTAATTTGCAAGGAATCTTGAGTAAATAGTAGTGAAGTGATAAAGAGGAAAACAAAAGAATCCTATCCTGTTTTATGTCTGCTTTTAATCTACTATTGGAAGAACAAAGACAAATGTAATAACCAAATCCTCTTTTAGCCAGAGCAGTGAAAATATGACAGCAACATCACATAGATTAATCCAAGAACTTTTAATCAGTGGAATGTTTTTCTTTATGCTGCTCCAATTTAGGTGTTGCCAAAAGCTTTACCCACTTTTATTTTTAGAGAATTTTCAGTGGCAAATCCTTTAATCTGTAATCTTGATTTATAAAGGTCTGTTTGTTCCATTTTATTAATTTGCACTGTGCAAACCCAGCTTTGCTGAGTGACTTTCTATTAAAAACAAAACAAAACAAAACATCCTGAAGTGCCTTTATCTATAGCTATTCTAAGCTTCTTTTCTCCTCTTCTCTTACAGAAAAAATGCAGCTGTTCCGAATAGGAAATATTCCTGTATTTTAACAGAATTACTATGCAGTAATTATGTGCAAAGCATTTCTGCTTTGGGATAGTAAAAATGTGATTTTTGGTAACAGTCTAACCTAACCTGCAACAGGGGTAGACTTCTATCTTTGGCTCTCCCTCGGGGTTAGTAGGGCCCACACTGTCTACCAGGTTGTGATCCAGAGCCCAGTGGTAAGCAGCTAAGTCCTGCACCTCAAAGTGCAATACTGTTGTCTCCCTCCATCACTTCTTACCAATCCCCTCTTGCCAATGGATAAAGTAAACATATTAAATAACTGAACTCAGAGGTAAAGTGTCAGACCTTTGCAGAATCGCAAGTCCCCGCTTTGTGCGTTTGACCAAGTCATTTTAGTCAGACCTTGGGCAGCTGGAGCTCCTGCAGTGCTCCTTCCCAGGAGCTCAAAATGTAGGCCCCTTCACTTCCCCGTGGGTCTTCTACTGAGCTACTCTGAATCCTTTTTATGCTCTTCGTCCAGTCCATGCATATTTTGCTAGTGTGGCAGGGTTGGGCCAACTGATCACAGAGTAGCTCTTTCTGGTGTGGGATTTGTACACCCCATCACAGGGCCAAACTAGGAGTCAGGAGCTCTGGGTTCTGTTCTCAACTCTGTCATGAATTGTCATCTGACCTGAGACAAATCACACAACTTTTCTGAGCCTCAGATTCACCATCTGCAATATATGACTAAGAATACTCAGTCAATTATGTAAAATGTTTTGAGATCTGTGGATGAAAAGTGCTATGTAAATGCGTATTCATTTGTACTATCAGAGACAGATTTTGTCATCCAGTCATACCCCTGCGTGCCTCTTGTGAGGTATGTAGGGGGCCATTAGTGTGCTGCAATGCTCCACAAGTGATTTCCCTTGTCAGAAGCACAACTTAAGGCCACAGGATCATTTTATATAAAGAATTTATGTATCAATATAGTGTGTGTATATATACAATATGCATATGGTGCATTTACATGTGGCCAAAAGTATGCAAACCCTACTGTCTCCCTGGATTTTGGTAAGTATTTGACACTAGGCACTGGTTTTGTTAGTTGTTTTGGAATGGTTTAATTTTAGTGGAATGTTTAATCTTAATTGCTCTCATAAAACATGATTTGGTTTGCTACTTATCACTCACATCTCCTGCTGAATAGACAGGAATGTTTTCTATTACAATGCAGTATCCAAAAAAGGATTGGGATTGGTCTGGGTTGCCTCCACTGCCCACTTCTGTGTATCTGCATTCTGGAGCCTTTAGCAATTATCAGTAGTAACTAATATATAAGTGTAAAATCATTCTAATAATAATTAATAATCTCTACATGTTGATGTACAAATTCAATGGATTGTGTGGGATGGGACTTTACATATTTTACTGCTACTCTTTCATTCGTTCAGGCTGTAGACACAAGATACTCATGCATTTATTACAATGGGATGGTTATCTTTGCTGACAAAAGGGCTAAGCACTTTCAAATAGACTCACAATCTAGAAAATACAGTAAAACCTACTTTAATAACATCTCAATTACATAACTGCATTTCCATCAACACAAAAGGCCCAATTTCCAAGAGCAGCCTCTAAATTTGCATCCACCATGCTGTGTTCTCCCTTCCCTCAAATTTAAATGTGCATGTTGAGAAACTGGTTGCAAATGTGGAGACTGGGTCCTGGTCTACATAAGAAAATTAGCTCAGTATAACTATGCCATTCAGGAATGTGAAAAATCCAGATCCATGAACGACACCGTTAAACCAACCTAAACCCCTGGTATAGGCAGTGGTAGGTTGGTGAGAAAATTCTCCCGTTGACATAGCTACTGCCTCTTGGGGAGGTGGTTTACCTACGCTGATGGGAGAACCCTCCCGTTGGCGTAGGTACTGTCTTCACCAAAGTGTTGCAGTGGAGCAGCAGCAGTGGTTCAGCTGCAGCATTTTAAATGTAGACAAGTTCTAGGATGAGGACATTCTGAAAACTGGGCTGAGAGGCCCACTGAAACTAAAGAAGTGGCCAAATGAATGAACATTTTGAAAGTAATTTCCTTCCAAACATGGATAGCACTGCCACAGTGTTCCCAGTTGTCCACCTATTTTGTTGATTTTTGCATCTGAAGAACTCCTTGGTTTCCATGAAAGATACTAGCCATTTAAGAGCTGTTCGTTTCAATTCTCTCCAGTCAAGAGTAATACAGTCTTCCTTTCCACAAACTAAAATAATTATCCTCTTCTTTTTTTGGCTGTCTTTTGATCCACTGGGTTGGTAGAACAAAGGCATGTGAGATAAGCAATTCTGCTGTCAACCAAAGAAATATTTTGTAAACATATAGCTATATCATGTGGATTAATCTGAGAGTTTTTAATTCATGTTTTCTTTTTGCTATGTTGAACTTAACTGATGTTTTCTTTTCCTTACCTGCTTCTCTTCTTTATCTTTAGTATATTAAAAGCCAAATCCTGGCATCTGAAAGTATGATTTAGCTAGGTCTTTTTTCCACCCTCTTGCATGCTCCATTTTATTAATCTGTGCTATGTACTCCCAACTGCATTGAATGATTCTATTAAAAAAAAATCAATACACTTAAGTGGCTTTATCTATACCCTTTCTAAGCTTCTTCTCTTTGTCTAGTTTTACAGAGGGAAATGCAGACATTGACTAGAAAAGACTTTCAAATACTATGCTATTCACCAGATACTTATGGATAGCACATTAAAACTAGAGTGGATAATACATATCCTTTTCTGTCTGCTTCTGGCACTTTCCATTCAGTGGTCATGACAGTGAATAGTTGCAGTGGTGAAAACTTTCTGGGGATTTTATGAAATACATACTATCAGAAGGGAAGAGTGACCCTTTCTTTGCGCTTTCAGTCAATTTTGCTTCATACATGCAAAGTGCTTCGGAAGCACAAATCAAACAAAGTCAGTTTCCTGAAAGTCATTTCTTTTTACTCTAAAAATGAAACAGGAAAATCTGAAGTTGGCTGAACATTTTGAAGATTTCACTTGTATTGTTGACAGTTCTTTTTTAGTTACATATTAGAATAGTTGTGTATTTTTAATGTTCTCACTATCATTTTGCTGTCAGAGTTTTTCAAAGTGTCAGGATCAAAATGAGATTTTTCTGGCTCATGTTTTAAATATCTTCTGTTTTTCTCTATTATGTTAAAAACTTTCAATTCTGCATCTCTCATCCTCTAAATGTATTGTTTGCCATGTATTTCTTCCTCAAGTATGTCCATTAAATACACTGGACATAAACATTCCCAATCCCTAAATGTCTTCCAAATAAAAATGCAGTTGTTACCATTAAAAAAATCCAGTTAGTACACTATGATATCTGACAGAGTTCACTGGACATGGTACTGGACTGGGACATGAGTTCTATTCTTTGCTATGCCACTGATCCCTCTGGCTTAGGGCAAGTCACTCTGGGTCCTGGTTTCCTCTTCCACCTGTTTAGACTGTAGGCACTTAAAGAATATATTTTCTTTTTATGTGTGACCCAGAGACTCCTTGCCAACAGGTCGCTATTTGCAAACAACTCCCACCTCACACTTGAGAAACTCACTACACCAAACATGTTTTATAGGATATTTATCTATAAAGAATAATATAAGCATGTACAGAAAGCTAGTAATCTACAGAAAGACTCTCAGTCATTGTGAGATGGATGTACAGACAATATTTAGGGAATAATATATTTAAATTGAAAGCATGCTTTATGGACGTGGAGCAAAAATTAGTCACCAGGGATAAATTTATCTAGGTGATGGCCTATTCAAGGAAGAGGTAATGGTAAACCCGCCCTAGTCAGCTGGCAAGGTTTTGAATGGTTCTATTGTCTACCCTTGCCACATTCCCAGAATAGTCAATGGAAAACCATCAGAGACCATTGCAAACGATCTAAGTCACTTGCAGGTGAAAAGGAACATTAGGGCAGGCAGGAGATGCCCTGGCTATGAATAAAGACAAAAGATTGTTTCAGTATAACAGAGTGTAGAGAAAGGCACTCTGGATTCCATTCACTGAGGAAACCCCAAGGAGTGGAGGCTTTTATGGACCTCTGGATCTTGTGAAACCAGCCAGCTCTGCAACCACAGATGCTGACTTCTAATTTTCCCTGGCCCTGCATCTTCCCATCCCAACTTCACCTACGCCCTGCCCACACTCCACCCCTTCCCCCAAGGCCCCACCTCTGGCCCGCCTCTTCCCCCCGCCCAGTGCCTCCTGCACAACGCGAAACAGCTGTTCTGAAGTATTCAGGAGGCGCTTGGAGGGAGGGGGAGGAGTTGATCAGTGGGTGCCACCGGTGGGTGGTAGTGGAGGGGGGAGGGAGGGAAGCGGAGCTTGGCTGCCGATGGGTGCTAAGCACCCGCTAATATTTCTCCGTGGGCTCTCCAGCCCTGAAGCATCTATGGAGTCGGCGCCTATGTCTGCAACCGACTGAACTTTGGGCAGGGGTGGGAGGATCTATTTTATTATATAGGAAAGTTAACTGTTGGCCCAGGTTCATGTTTTATGATTTGTGTCGTAACCCCTTGTTTCCATCACTTTCTCTCATTTCCAGTCAAATCTTCGTTGTTTCTTCAATAAACCTACTTTTGTTTTGTAATAACTGCTCACAAGTGCTGAGTGGTTTACAAGAGTGGGGGCTTAAGGTAAAACTGGTAAATTGAGGTACAGTGCACCTTTGGGTGCAGAGAATCTGGAATTTCTGTGGGTAGCCAGTATCAGGGACTGGATATCACAGGGAAAAGATTCAGAGGGACTTGGGAAGTTAAGGCTGTCAGAGCCCAGAAGAGAGTGCTTGAATGGCTGAAAGGCTGGTGGTGGTAGGGAGTGGACACCCATCTTCCACAGGAAAGACTCCTCTTCACTGGAGGCAGGAGGTAACAAGAACTCACACTCCTGGGTGACCAGAGAACTGTTACAGTGTGTCCAAAGAATCATAGAGTATCAGGGTTGGAAGGGACCTCAGGAGGTCATCTAGTCCAACCCCCTGCTCAAAGCAGGACCAATCCCCAACTAAATCATTCCAGCCAAGGTTTTGTCAAGCCTTGAAAACCCTGACCTTGAAAACCTCTAAGGAAGGAGATTCCACCAGCTCCCTAGGTAACCCATTCCAGTGCTTCACCACCCTCCTAGTGAAAAAGTTTTTCCTAATATCCAATCTAAACCTCCCTACTGCAACTTGAGACCATTACTCCTTGTTCTGTCATCTGCTACCACTGAGAACAGTCTATATCCATCCTCTTTGGAACCCCCTTTCAGGTAGTTGAAAGTAGCTATCAAATCCCCTCTCATTCTTGTCTTCTGCAGACTAAATAATCCCAGTTCCCTCAGCCTCTCCTCATAAGTCATGTGCTCCAGCCCCCTAATCATTTTTGTTGTCCACTGGACTCTTCCCAATTTTTCCACATCCTTCTTGTAGTGTGGGGCCTCAAACTGGACACAGTACTCCAGATGAGGCCTCACCAATGCCGAATAGAGGGGGATGATCATGTCCCTCGATCTGCTGGCAATGTTTCTACTTATACAGCCCAAAATGCTGTTAGCCTTCTTGGCAACAAGGGCACACTGTTGACTCATATCCAGCTTCTCGTCCACTGTAACCCCTAGGTCCTTTTCTGCAGAACTGCTGCCCTGCCGCTCAGTTCCTAGTCTGTACCAGTACATGAGATTCTTCCGTCCTAAGTGCAGGACTCTGCACTTGTCCTTGTTGAACCTCATCAGATTTCTTTTGGCCCAATCCTCTAATTTGTCTAGATTCCTCTGTATCCTATCCCTACCCTTCAGCATATCTACCACTCCTCCCAGTTTAGAGTCATCTGCAAACTTGCTGAGGGTGCAATCCACACCATCGTCCAGATCATTAATGAAGATATTGAACAAAACCGGCCCCAGGATCTACCCTTGGGGCACTCCGCTTGATACCGACTGCCAACTAGACATGGAGCCATTGATCACTATCCATTGAGCCTGACAATCTAGCCAGCTTTCTATCCACATTCATCCAGCCCATATTTGCTGGCAAGAATACTGTGGGAGACCGTATCAAAAGGTTTGCTAAAGTCAAGGAATAATACGTCCACTGCTTTCCCCTCATCCACAGAGCCAGTTATCTCATCATAGAAGGCAATTACATTAGTCAGGCATGATTTGCCCTCGGTGAATCCATGCTGACTGTTCCTGATCACTTTCGTCTCCTCGAAGTGCTTCAGAATTGATTCCTTGAGGACCTGCTCCATGATTTTTCCAGGGACTGAAGTGAGGCTGACTGGCCTGTAGTTCCCCAGATCCTCCTCCTTCCCTTTTTAAAAGATGGGCACTACATTAGCCTTTTTCCAGTCATCTGGGACCTCCCCCAATCTCCATGAGTTTTCAAAGATAATGGCCAATGGCTCTGCAATCACATCCGCCAGCTCATTTAGCACCCTCGGATGCAGTGCATCGAGCCCCATGGACTTGTGCTTGTCCAGCTTTTCTAAATAGTACTGAACGACCTTTTTCTCCACAGAGGGCTGGTCACCTCCTCCCCATACTGTGCTGCCCTGTGCAGTAGTCTGGGAGCTGACCTTGTTTGTGAAGACAGAGGGGAAAAAAGCATTGAGTACATTAGCTTTTTCCACATCCTCTGTCACTAGGTTGCCTCCCCCATTCAGTAAGGGTCCCACACTTTCCCTAATCACCTTCTTGTTGCTAACATACCTGTAGAAACCCTTCTTGTTACTCTTAACATCCCTTGCTTGTTGCAACTCCAACTGTGATTTGGCCTTCCTGCTTCACCTCTGCATGCCTGAGCAATATCTTTATACTCCTCCCTGGACATTTGTCCAAGCTTCCACTTCTTGTAAGCTTCTTTTTTTTGTGTTTAAGATCAGCAAGGATTTCACTGTTAAGCCAAGCTGGTCACCAGCCATATTTACTATTCTTTCTACACATCGGGATGGTTTGTTCCTGCAACCTCAATAAGGATTCTTTAAAATACAGCCAGCTCTCCTGGACTCCTTTCCCCCTCATGTTATTCTCGCAGGGGATCCTGCCCATCAGTTCCCTGAGGAAGTCAAAGTCTGCTTTTCTGAAGTCCAGGGTTCGTATTCTGCTGCTCTCCTTTCTTCGTTTTGTCCATAGAGTGCATAGAACAATGGGGCTCTGAACTTGGTAGGGCCGTTTAGGTGCTATCATAATACAAATAATAAATAGTAATACAACATTTCATTATATTTAGAACAGGAAATAACTGTTTCTCTCAGGACTCATGGTGGAACTGTTTAATGTTGACTGCTTAATTGAGACCCTTGCAGAAGATCCAGATATTACCTTGTTTTGACTGTGAAGGGCTTATCAATATACTGGGCTTTTTACCATACAATTTAGTTATTTATTGTTCACTTATTGGTAGTACCCATGAAAGTTCTTTTAGAGAAACCAGGTAAATACTTCCAGTTCAATGGTCCTAAGTCTCCCATAAGATGGAGCACTCTGGAGTGTACTGGCAGTGCCAAGCTGAGCTGAAGCCAGTGTACCTTGGCCAGTTCAGGATTCTGCCTGTGCAGGGAATCTTCTGGTGACATAGAAACAACATAGTCACTCCTACATCACACCTTTTCATTGGCCACTGGCATGCAAACATGGCTGGGGGAAATGGCTATGGCTGAGGCTCCCATGGAGTCATTGGCAACCAGCTAAAGTCTGAGCAACCTTCAAACTATATTTATGCCAGGTACTGGATCAACACCTGAATGGTTCCAGGACTCGTGTAGTTCAACAACTGGTTAAAGTCAACTTCACATCCCTCCACCTTGAGCTGTCCTGAGTGCTCCTCGGGCACAGCTCAGGATCTAGTCCTGAGTCTTTAACAAGATGCTGTGGGACTGATTGATTTCAGTGGACTTTGGATCACTCACTGTGTTCATATGTGTACATGAATAAATGTTTTAATCAGTTAGTAAATATAGCCATAACAATATATATTCATAATAATCAAATTGATATTCAGTTAGCTTGTAGTACATACAGTCTCTATGCTGGTAGCTGAAATACTTAGCTATTCCCTAGTCATCAGCCACTTTGACAAATGAAACCTCTTCCACTCTGGCCTCTTCTTGTACACTGCCAGTCAACCTCCTTGTGGTCCTGATCCCGCAGTATTAAAATCAGTGGGAACTTTGCCATTAACTTTTATGAAAGTAGGACCAAGCCCTATGTTCAGATCCCTCCTAAAAGTGCATGTCTGCAGACTTTTAGCAACAACTGACCCTGTAGACCTTAGTATTTTCTTGAAAAATAGACTGTTAATGTAGTGGATCAACATGTATATTTTATATCTGAATTGTATTATCTGGCTCCAATAATATGAGAAGCCTAATAGAGTAGGAATCTTATGTTCTTCCCTTCACACAGGACTGTGTCCACATATTGTTTTCAATTAAAAATCGTAACAAACGCAGCCTAATATGTCTCCATATAAAAAGGCTACTCCATAGTACATATTTTCAGAATGTGCAGCACGATTGTTGAATAAAAAAAAAATCTAGTACTTGACATTTTTAATGTTAAATCTCAACTAAAATACAGATTCACATCACTGCTTCATTTTGGGAAGATTTAGAGCTTTGTGTCCTAGGGCAGTGTGTAGGAATGTCTTAGAGCTACAGGAAAGCAGCCAGGTTCACATCATATCCCTACTCCTGAATTTTGCTTTGACTTTCAGGTGTATTCAAAAGTGAAACTTCAAAGCGAAACTACAACAAAACCTGGAGAACACAGGCCAGCTTCCCTGAATCAAAGATAATACCTGCCTCCTTACCCAGCAGTGTCTTGGGGGGAAGCCGAGGGTGCCCTTTCCTTCCCTCAAACTTCCATGAGAGGTTGCTCACTAATTCACTTTTTGACTGTCAAGGAAAGATCAAAATGCCCACTGTGTTCCTAATAAGCGGTAAGGAATTCTTCTGGGCATGGGTGACCTGCCTACTGACCAGGAAAGGAATTGCTGTGCAGACGCTGTTGGCCATGTTTAATATGGCTCTGACCTCATTTGTTCTCTTGGAGAAACAAAGTAGATGGCACAGAATCCGCAGAGGCTCCATGTGGAGCAGTCTGAAGTATCTCTCAGCCCCAGAATGAGCTAACAGTCAGAAAGAACACCAGGAGTTAATGTTTACATTCTTCTTGTTACAGAGCTGGAGTACTGGCAGCAGTTGGTCTTTTCATTATGAAAGCTTCATAGAGCCCTAATATTTATGCAACATACCATCACTGGGTCTTATTAAAATCTTACTTTAAGAGGATCCTAAATCATAATCCTAGCTTCAATCTATGCCAGGTTTATTATCTATATTACAGTAGCACCAAGAGGCCCCATAGTGGTAGTCAACCAACATGTAAGAGACAAACTTGGCATTCAAGAGTTTATAGGCTGAACTGACAAAGGGTGGGAACAAAAAAGTAGTATTCTCCTAGTTTTATAGGTGGGGAACTGAGGAAAAGTGACTTACCAAGGTCACACTTGAAGGCTGTGGTGGAGCTGCAAACTGAACCTAGATTTTATGAGTCCCAAGCTGTTGAGTTAATCACAAGATCATCCATCCCTAGTGGAATGTAAATCTGAATTTTGCAGTTTGTGCCTATCTCTAATTGAAGCTGAATGTATTGCACTGCTTTTTGGGGTATGAATTTGGACATTATACCCTTCAAGAAAATTTCATTTCAGCTTCTCTAACGTTGTCTTGTTGCCACTCCCTCATTGGTGGCCAAGATGTCTGTTGTTTGTGTTGTCCCCCTTCCGAAATGATGTACTGTCAGAAGTTTTATGTAGAATGTTATACATCAAACTTCCATATTTCAATTTCATTTCTCATGTACCAGCCAGGGTTTAATTTGAATTTAGAAATTGTTCCTCTTTTCCTTTCTCAATATTGTTTCAGTCTCAAGTAATACCAATAACTTCACTTTTGTTTTTTGGACTTATATCTAAATTAGCTAAGGACTGTGAGGTCCACAAGTAGAACCTGTTGCTAAAAAACAAATCCATATTGTCTGGGGAACAATGTTACATGTTATTAAACACTGAAAAAAATGGTGAATGGTCTCAGTGGAGATGGATCAGTCAAAATTCTGTCACAAGCCTACAACTACAGATGGTAATAGGGAATTAGCAGTCTAGGTGCTCTAGCTTAATAGCTTGCAGTCCAAGTCTTTTCAAAAACATACATTTCAATGTTATCGAGTCTGAATCACCATTGTATGTTAAAAGATTAAATATTATGGAGTCTGTAGACTCCATAATACAGTCTGAAGTTTGAAGAATAAAATGTTCCTTTTGCAGGTACAGTCTATCAAGCTATGAACATTGAGTTCAGCTTTTATAGTCGAGAGCTTTCTTCAGGAAAACCAAATTTTCAAACATGGCTGTGAAGGAAATCGCTCACTGCAGGAGTGCCTCTTTGTGGAGGGGCATGGCATAGCGTTTCTGTCTCCCCCCATCTGGCAGCCCCTGCTCAGTCTGATGCCAGGGTGGTTTTTCTTCCTGTGACTCGGCCCCCAGCCAGGTCATAATTTAGTCCACTCTTTCTGGGGTAATAATGTTCAAACTCAAAGGAACAAAAAATCTTCTGTTTTTCCCGGAATCTGCACATACTTCCCTCCACTACCAGGCTCTTCAGGATTTCTCCTTACTATCACAGAAGACTGTCTCCCAGGGCCTTCTCCCTGGAGGTCCAGCTTCCACTGAGCCATTGACCAGCAAGGCTTCTTCCCTAGAACCTCTCTTTTCTTGGACCTGTTTTAGGAACCTCCTCACCAGCTGCCTTCTCCCTTCAGGGACAGTCTCAGGGTACAAGCTTCTTCCTGCAAGACCTATTGTTCCTTTCTCCTTTAATCTAGGCCTTCTTCCAAAATCCAGCTTTCATACCCTTACCCTCTTTCCTACCCCCCCCCCCCCCGACGTTCTTGTTAAACCCTGGATTTGTGCTGGAAATGGCCCACCTTGATTATCATACACATTGTAAGGAGAGTGGTCACTTCAGATAAGTTATTACCAACAGGAGAGTGGGTTTGTGTGTGTGTGTGTGGGGAGAAAACCTGGATTTGTGCTGGAAATGGCCCAACTTGATTATCATACACATTGTAAGGAGAGTGATCACTTTAGATAAGCTATTACCAGCAGGAGAGTGGGGGGGAGGTATTTTTTCATGCTTTGTGTGTATAAAAAGCTCTTCTACACTTTCCGCAGTATGCATCCGATGAAGTGAGCTGTAGCTCACGAAAGCTTATGCTCAAATAAATTGGTTAGTCTCTAAGGTGCCACAAGTCCTCCTTTTCTTTTTGCGAATACAGACTAACACGGCTGCTACTCTGAAACCTTTCTACACTGAAGCACTGCTGCAGCACAGCTGTGTCACTAGTATGTTAAGTGTGGACTTACCCTCAGTCTAGAATCCGTAAGGAAATGCAGCAAGGCTGTTTTTGCACTGTTCCATTTTCCTGACATTCTTACTCGTCCGTTTTGGAAAAATCCTTTGATTCCAAACTGACTCAATTTTTCTTAGAGACTTTCTTTCCATTGAATGTTGCCCACAATGCCATAGAACAGGATGAACAGCTTCTTTGAGTTTGCACACATTACACAGCCCATCTTTGTCTTTTTAATAAGTTTAACTTATCATTTAAGGCACAATGATCTGTTAACACTCTGAAAATGACTACTTCACTTTTTTTCTATCATGACCGGAAAGTGTAGTATTATCTTCGATTTTTGAGCATACATCATAAAATCTTTGTCCTTTTGTTTCCTAATTCCATAGTTCTTGCTATACCTTGCTATTCATATGCTTCTTCATTACCACACTTTTAAATTCTTTTCTACTTCAGGTTATCTTAATATTCACCTCCTCATTTTTTATAGCTTGCTTTGTCAGCCATTACATTTCCAGGTATAGAATTGCACTGGAATCCATGCTATTGTTACAGATACTTGCCTGCATTATTTCCATAGCTATAAACATTCTTACATTTATTATGTCATTTCTGCTTTCTGAAATCACTGTTCTGATCATTATAATGCCTGACATGAAATCAGATAAAAATTCAGCTGCAGCTGGTTGCACATCTCTTATCGAGGTTAGTGACAACACTACCCCTATTAGTTCAGCCGTCGGAATGGTCACATAATTTGATAGTCTTTTAGATTTTTGGATTCCAAGAGTAGAAACACAGAAAACTGTTCCCACTCTACCCAGGCTGTCATCTTTAATATGCTTGTATAGATGTGAGAAAGCTGACTCCATTTTTCATAAACAAATTTAGAAATTTCATGTGTGTTTTTGTGTTCCTTCCCTCAGTTTTTTCACACAATTACAAATCCACAAACGGGGAATAACTGTCCAACTGTAATTTGATTTTTCCATGACTACATGTTTTAGTTCTCTCAATTTTTCTTTTTTGCATATCTCCTTTCTCCCTTTTTTGACCCTGATGATATGAGGAAGTCTGTGGTAATCCATATAAATATATCTTTTTACTTTATGTAAGGGGACTGTTGCCCCCTTACTAACATACAGTGGGGGTGTTTTGGTTGGCTAGCTCCCAGTACTAAAAGGGGAAGGGTCTATGGGAAAGCAGGACCCCGAGACTGATAGTCCCCAGGAACAATGGGGAGAGGCCAATGCTCCAGGTCAGCCTGAATGACAGGGCGGGCAGGCTAATCAGGGAGTCAGGAGGCCAGGGAGGTCCTATCCTCCGTGCGAGCTAGATTTGCCTGGGTCAGACAGAGTGGGGCTGAGCTAAGGAGAAAGCAGGGGCCCAAACTAAGCTGGGGAGCAGAGCTGTGCCAGATCCAGAGGGACCATAAAAGCAGCCCAGAGAGAGCAGACTTGCCCTGGGAGCAGAGCTGCAGGAATGAGAGCCAGAGGGGCCAGAAAAGCAGCCCAGGAAGCAGGTCATTGCTGGGAGCAGAGTCACAGAAGCAGCCTGCAGAGCAGACCTGTCCTGGGAGCAGAGCTGTAGCAACCAGAGGCAGAGGGGCCAGAGAAGCAGCCCAGGGAGCTGGAGGCAGAGCAGCAGCAGTGCTGAGACAGAGTGGTGGAGCTGGGGCTGGAGCAGTCCGGAGCTGGGTGTGGTGAGCAGCTGGAGAGAGCGAGGGGGACCCTGGGCAGCGGGCCCAGCACAGGGAGACGCCTCAGCCAAGAGGCTATGCAGGCCAGGCTTGGATCGTAATCCCGACAGGGCGTAGGCGACACTGGGAAGAAGGTTCCTACCACCTAGAGCCTGAGTGTGTGTGGCCACCACCAGAGCAAGTGTCCAACCCACAGCATCCCTACAGCACAGCCAGGGCCTGAGAAGGAGGCCTGGGACTTACAAGGAACAGACTGTGAACTACCCTGACATTCCAGAGACACTGTTTGTGATCTTCCCTGCCACAGAGCAGGGTGATGTGTTTCCTTTAACCTTTCCCATTTTTCCTTATTCTTTTTAAAAGTAATTGTTGATTAAATAACTTGCATTTGCTTTAACTTGTATGTAATGGTCAATGAGTCAGAGAAGTGCCCAGTGCAGAGAGAGTACCCCGGAGTGGGGACACCCTAGCCCCTGTCCTAGGTGACCACAGCAGGGTTGGGGTCAAGCCCCCCAGGAATCCTGGGCCCAGCCTTGTTGGGGTTACGAGGACTCTGCCAGACAGGAGAGTGGAAGGGGAGTCCTCAAGGGCAGGGAGGCCACTGGGTAAAGGAAGTGGGAGCGAGGACTCAGATCCTTTCGCTAGCCCACTTCACCGGGGTAGTGCAGAAGCCAGGAAAGTTCCCCACAATAGCGGGACTATTCCCCCGCTTACATTTACAAAGATTTTTTTTCTAGCTGGAGAAGGGGACTCCTTTAGGTTCTCCTTGGCTCAGTTCCTCTTCTGCCTCAATTAACTTCAGATCTTCTGTCTTAAAACTTGCCTTAAATCTTGCTTCTCACCTCACTCCCTGATATAACACCATATCTGTTGAGCTATTCTTCCTTCACTATGCTGTCCTGCTGTAAGACACTCCCCATACATCTCCATCTGCTGTATGAACATATGGTTGATGATTACATTATAATGAGACACACACATTCTGAAGGCTTGTAGGCTGAGATTTGCATCAGCACAGGATGGAGAGGAGAGTTTAGCCAGATGTGAAAGTTGGTGGTAGACAAAGACAGCAGCAAGATGCTCTTGCTTAGAGATCCCAGTACTCGTTCTGACATATTTACAGCACCAGGGAGAGAACAGGTTAGGACATGGACCCAAAAGGCAACAGTAAGACCACAAACACTGTAAACAGCTGTCAAACCTTTGCTTTGGTTTGTTTCAGCGACAAGTTAGTTTCACATCTTTTGAGAGAACTACCAATAGCTGTTACAGTGAAAGAGAGAGGGAAGTCTACTGTTACAAAGCTGTTTCAAGTAATTGTCCTGAGTGCTCACTCTACAGCTTTATCATCTGGGTATAAATTAGAGAAGGCAGATGTATAATGTGTGAAGAGTTGCAGATTAATCTTTAATGAGAAAGCAGTATGCCCAACAGTGTGTCTATATTTTCCTATTATAATACCAACTGTGGTCCTGAATATGTGGTGTGACAATATAATGTGATAATACTATTAAATAGTGTAATAGCCCTGACCATCTACATCAATTATTGACTACACATTCAACATGTGGAATCTGCTCCAGAAACAGAGGCCTTGCACTTAAACAGAAACTTTTGATCCAGACACTTGTTCTAATCTGCCGTTGTATCAAGTAGAGTCCTGTCACAGATATATACACAAGCTTCTCTTAGATTCTTTGGAAGGATATGGGGCCATATTCTTAGCTGGTCTCAATCAGCAGAGATCCCTTGAAGCCCATGGAGCAACACTAATTTACTAATTTACTAATTTACTAAACACTAATTTACCACAGCTGAGTAGTCCAACTGGTTAGTCTCTAAGGTGCCACAAGTACTCCTTTTCTTTTTGAGAATAAGAATGTAATAAACAAGCAAATGGATATAGTGATGAAATAGCAATGAAATACCCTTCTTTTGTTTAACAACAAATGTATTAACATTGTATAACGTTGACCTTATTATATAACTTAATGACTGAACTGTCAACCTTATTTTTTATTCAATTTCTGATTTATTTAAAATGTGTTTCTACAGAGTCATGAACTTGTTCGTGGGTTTCCTCCTTATGTCGATATTTGTTCTGCATGTGCGGTAAGGGAGAAATAGCCTAGTGTGTGCTTGTGCGTGCACACACATGCACACACAAATCCAGACACAAGTTAAACACAGTTATCACTATTTCTAATAAGCCTACCATTTTCAAATGGGAGTAAAAGATCTAAATATGCTTTATTTTGTTATAATACTATGCATATCAGAGACAGGATGTAATCATAGTGCTTGTTATCTACTCCAGATCCAGACAGTTCTAAAAACCTAACATTTGCTTTCTCATTACATTAGCCAAGATACAAGATTAGCTTAGCTACAAAAGACTGCCAGTGAGAGAGTGAACTATACCAGAAATAATAAAAACAGCCATGTGATAAGATTAGGGTCTTTTAGAACATGCAATAGATATTCCAATATTTTTCTGCAAAGCAATCCTGAATTTGGTGGAACACTAAAAGAAAATATCTGATTGACACAGGACATCTTCAATACTATGCAAAGATTTGCATTGCTATGTTCTGTGTTGGGGGTCAGTTCGGCTTTGACTGAAATCAAAGGGATTTTTGCCATTATCTTCATTGAGAGCAGGATTGGATAGACAAAGATATCAATTTAGAATGACAAATATTTCGTACCACTAACCGTCTATGTATCTCTTAGACCGCCAATAAATTCTCTTTTAAAATCATGGGAAACTATTAGACCTGTCTAGAGAATGACAATTCCATTTCAAAACATCTTTCAACGATTCAAAATTGGGTTTTGTTCCACATTGGAGCTAAACCAAATGTTTTTGAACATTTTGGCAAAACAGACTTGTGTAGAAATGACTGTTTCCAGATCAAAAATATTAGTGTAGCCAATTAGTTCATTTTATCATCCATTTATAGTAGAACCTCAGAGTTATGAACACCTTGGGTATGGTGGTTGTTCATAACTCAGAAATGTTTGTAACTCTGAACAAAACATTATGGTGGTTCTTTCAAAAGTCTACAACTGATCATTGAATTAAAACAGTTTTGAAACTTTACTATGCTGAAGAAAAATGCTGCTTTTAGCCAGCTTATTTTAAATGAAACAAGGACAGAAACAGTTTCCTTACGTTGTCAAATTTTTTTTTAACTTTCCCTTTATTTTTAGTACTTTATGTTTAATACAGTACCGAACCGCATTTGCTTTCTTTTTTTTTTTGTCTCTGCTGCTGATTGGTTGTATATTTCTGGTTCCAAATGAGGTGTGTGGTTGACCAGTCAGTTTGTAACTCTGGGGTTTGTAACTCTGAGGTTCCACTGTGTCTTTGTGTTATTTAGTGTTATGGTTAACTCCTATGCTATTTCATATATAATCAATGTATGCTGAATAGTATTTGATTTTTCTCTCTGTGTGTCTCTGCCTCTCTCTCTCTGTCTCTTGTCAGAAGTGACCAGAGAACCCTGGACCTCAAAAACCTTCCCCATGAAAATGCCATCAAAACTGATATGTTTCTGTAAAAATGAAATTTTTGTCAAATGTTCTGACCAGTTTTAATAACAACATTTTATATTCTTGATAGTTCTAAGGTAGTATAGAACAAGGAGGAAAAAATACCCTGGGGACTATTTTTTTTCAAACTTTTATGCTTTTAGATTTTCTTTATGTATTAGAAATCAATTTTCGCCTTTCCACATCATCTTTAACATCAGTTGGAGATATTTATGTAGGATCCATCTCAGGATCAGGACACAAAGTAAGAACTACTGTAGTTGAATAATAAGGTTGGCAAGGTATTAAGATTGCACTGCGTGTGAGATCAAAGCTACCTATGGGAGCTTCTCTGGGGCGACAGCTTGCTGTTTATTAAGGAGTTATTCCTGTTATAGGATCAGATCTTTCTCCCATTGAAGTCCTTGCCTTAATTCCTATGGTAAGAAAAAGGAACCTAAGCCAACAAATAATATGAAAGTGATGTGTAGCGGTATAATATTTCATTGTTTAGATTATTTTTCTCAAATCATTGATTAAATTGAATTACATGTACTGCAACCAAAACCTATCCCATCAATTTATCCCTCTAAATTGCTGGGTACAGAAATGGTAATGTTGCATGGGAAACAGAACATGACTCAGCATAATTTAATGATGTAGCCAGAAATCTACCTTAGGCAAAAGTAGCCATTCTTTTTGTGGTAAACTGAGTCTTAAGCAGTCCTCCTGCATGTCAGGGCAAATGAATGGAAGTGTACTGTCCCTGTGCCAGTGTGTAAAGAGCAGTCAGGAGGGACTATTTGGAGTATCAGAGGGGTAGCCGTGTTATTCTGGATCTGTAAAGGCGGCAAAGAGTCCTGTGGCACCTTATAGACTAACAGACGTATTGAAGCATAAGCTTTTGTGGGTGAATACCCACTTCGTCGGATGTATTTGGAGTACTTTCCATCATTTTTATGTAATATTGATTATTTAGTCTGATTTCCAGACCTATTTTCTAAAGAAATCTAGCACAAGCCTAGAAAAGAACAACACAATGGAAATGTTTTAAGTAGTTGACCTTTTCCATGTAATCCCTTAAAAAGTAACTTTAGGAATATGTCTGGACGATCCAGTACAATATGTTGTGAAATAGCATTTCACTCTTATCCTTATAAGTATGCAAATATTGGAATAGTTCTGTGTTAATCTCTTGTAATTTTCGATATATATTATTTAATTCTCAGTCACAACTATACTGTTATTTCCATACACTAATATATTAAAGTGCATAGAAATGAGGAAGATTACCATAATACAGTGAACCATTGTTGAGAAAAACAACAATGTAGTTGAATGTATTTTTAACTGGAAATGGGTAGTAAGAGCCCCTGTGGACTGAAGGGACAGCTGGCATGACAGCACTTGACATCCTGTGTGTAATTGATTTTGAATGCTTGACAGATTTTTATAATGGTACAGAGGCACTTAGACTGGCAGGTAACTGTTGGGAATAGATTGTGTGGTGGTGAGGCCATTTTCATATAACTCTTACTCAAGAATCCTTTAGACACACTTGACATCAAAGATGTATTCCCTTTTAAGTTCAAGAGCTTGTCAACTGGTACATGCTTTTTCATCAAATTCAAGAAGAGCAGAACACCTAAAACACCTATACATTATTTAATTAAGTGATTTTTTTAAGATGATGTTTAAAGTTCAGTTGTACATGGGGAGGGTGGGGAAAAGAAGATATTGGCTTGACAACCAGGGAAATAAGCTTTCATCTTTTACATTCAAAATTATTTTTATTGGCAAAACCTGATCTGAGAATCACTTGTTAAATTGGCATCAGGAGCAGATCAACCAGCCCAACAACTACAATCAGAGACAAGCTGTTTCCATCTGTTGGAAGTAGCAGCATTTTCATTCTTAATATGGGTTAAATGAGTTGATACAACTAACATGACAATGCATGAAATACCATTATTGATACTATTTTCTTTAATGTAAGGCAATTCCAAATGGTCATTTACAAGAAAATAAATCAATTTCTGATTAAATACCCAGCCTAGTTAACATGCATAAGCTGACCTGCTCTACTTAATTAATTTCCCACAATCTTCTCTGATGATTGGATAGAGGAATAGAACCTAAGGACAAGAGATTTGAAAGTTACTAGTGACTTTGGATGCCTCCACTTTTGGGTTCTTAGTTTGAGGTACTGTGGAAGGAGATTGATTTTCAGAAAGTCCTGAATATATGCAGTCTGGATATCAAGCCACTTCAAAGTATGGGAAATTGAACAATGAAGCACTCAAAATGACTAGTCACTGAGGAAAAACTTGGCCCCATAACTCCAAGAAAGTGATCCGCTTTTAAGCTAATTAAGATTTATTTTGCTCTGAAAGGATATATTTGGATTTCAGCCAGCTTTAGCTATAAGAGGTTTGGCATGCTTCACAAATTCTTTTAAATTTTGGACATGATTGGATTGATTTTGGTATTTGTGGGAGTAGGTGGCTGAAGTGATACATCGTGGAAATCTAGAGCAGCTGCTTTGTTGAACTAATGGGCTGTGCCAAACAGTATTCACATTTCTTTTATTAACTACTCTGAATCTGACACAGGGGACTTTACAGAGGTTGTACTGACTATTCATCCAAAAGAAATGGATACTTAACATCTTCAGTATATTTAACTTCTCACACCTCATACCAGCCGGATAAACTGTTCTTTGTTTCCAGATGTAAATAGTTGTGTGGCACTGTAGGCACAGTAAATGAGTGCTTTATTCTATCTTAGAGAGGTTTGCAGTTCCATGTTGGGTAAAGTGATTGTGTTATATACTGCACAAATGCTCACATCGGTTCATTTTTTTATGTTAATGGCTACAGGAATACAAGATAAAATTAGACAGGAAACAAAAAAAAATCTTTCATCAAAGTACCATTTGGATTGATCCCACAGATCCTTGTCAGTACTCAGCTGGTGACATTCCATCAATAGTCCCCATGTACCTGCCAATGTTCAGATTTGACTAAAAAGGAAAATTTTGTTTCCAGCAAAACTAAAATGAGGTGTCATGGGGTCCTTCTCCAGATTTAACAATATTACCATGGGCAGAATGAAAACAGCCATGATAACTGTCTAGTATTTGCTTAACACAGTGTGCCAGTAAACTGTCCTGTCTAGAAACTTCTCTGAAAGAATATTTGAGAACAGTGAATACTCAACTGGGCAAACACAAATTAAATTAACTTGTATAAATGTTTAGGCAAATACTGCTGGAAAAAGTTTTGCAGCATTTTCCCTGCTCTTGCAGCTGTCTTCTCTCCAACTGCAGATTCAAATAGACATTCCTAGTAATGGCTGTTCTTTGGATGCACAGGCACAGTAAGACTTCAAAAAGAAGCTGAGGTTGTGAACCACTTTGACTATAGATGAGAAGATACCCTCAACTGAAGGAGCAGGCATTGTCCTAATCACTTCTTCAAAGCTCTTCCTTTTGCCAATCAGTATCACTTCTGTGTTCTACAGACTTAGCCTGTGCTCAAACCTCAACCATTAAACCAAGGTCCACACACAACCACCTGACATTAAAATTCCCGTTGCAATGTCACACAATCAAAGCTTTGGTATTGTGTGGCACTGTGGGCACAGTAAATGAGTGCTTTATTCTGTCTTAGAGAGGTTTGCAGTTCCATGTTGGGTAAAGTGATTGTGTTATATACTACACAAATGCTCACATGGGTTCGTTTTTTTACGTTAATGGCTTCAGGAATACAAGATAAAATTAGACACGAGACAAAAAAAAAATCTTTCACCATAGTACCATTTGGATTGATCCCACAGAAAATTAATTGCATATGGAAGAGGGAAACAATTGTGTTTGAGGAAGCAAGCTGAGTGGCGCTCATGGATTCTAAACCATACAGGCATAGGATCTTATCCAGTTTGGAAATCATAAGTTAGAGCACTAAAATAGCCATATAAGTAGTGTACTTAACCTAATGTGCCAGACTGCCATTGTCCTGTACATATTATTTGCATGCTGGAGGCTTCCCAGCACATCTCAGGCAAATGTCACACTATACATTTATTACCTATCATGTGATATTTGTTACAAAGCTGTTTGACAGGAAATTGATTAAAATACCTCCTACAATGCTCCAGGTTTTCTAAATTCATAAATTAGCACAGTAACTTATAATTGATTTTTTTTCATAAGAGCCACAGTATGACCAAAAAAAATCCCAATTAAAATACTATTTTAAAATCCAAGAAACTGCATTTAAGTAGATTTATTAGTGGACCACTCTGTTTTGAACTCTCACTAGTGTCAGTCTTTTGTTTGGTAATTCCATTGCTCCAGAAGAATGTAGCTGTAGATGGTACTCATGGATGTCGATGGTGAGACAATATTCTAGATGGTCTGGAGTGAGTCCATACACAATCAAAAACCAAGCCGTGAATATGACACAGTGCTAAGCATCATAAATAGCAGCATGTCAGTAAGATGAGTCCTTATTGGCCCATGTTCCTAAGAACAATAGGTGGGTAGGTGCACAGAATTAACTGATAGCTTTTTAAGGGTAGTAATTTCATTTTTTGCTATGTTATGCTCTAATAATTAAATCCAGAGGATTTGTGGAACACTCCTTTCAGCCCTGAGTCCAACACAATAGATTAGAGTTTCCTAAACAGGCACCGATAGAACAGATATTTTTTTAAATTTTATATAACTGCCAGCTCCCCCAAAACAATATCGCATCACCAATGTGTATAAACATCCCACATTTTTGTTTCAAGCTTCCATACCATGTCCATTCATGAGATTAAATTAGTATGTACACCAGGTTCTAACTGCTATTGCAGCTGTCCATTTTAGATGGTCTAAGTTAAGGCCGTATAACCACTTGGATGCAAAATTGTTTCAGGTCAAAAACATGTCATCCTACATCTGTCCTAAAACAATTTTTCCAATCTCTGTACTGAAACAATAGCCATAGTCATCCTCTATGAAAGGTTGTGTGTGATGATTGTTTTGGGGGCTTTTTTTGGCTGTTGGGAGCACTAGCTCTGCTACAGGCCCCAATTCTGTGATGACGTGCATATGCTTATCTTTATACTCCGTGGGTCCTTCAGTTGGACTGCTCATGGTGCATAACATTAAGCAGCTTAAGTTTTTGCAGGATTGATGCTAAATGTGGGTTGCTTGGCTCCTTCTCTGGCCCTGGTGACCTTCCACACAGCCCTACACAGACCCATTCTATAATACATAGGGGCACATGGGCAGCATCAACTGCAACTAAAGCACACTCATGCATCGCTTCAGTGGTGTGGAGCACCTTGGGCATTTCAGGCAAATTTCACTCGTGATGAATAACTGTAAATATTGCCATTTTAAATGTTGGCTTTTGGCCTGGCATTCTCATCCCTTTCCATAGTAGTATTCTGTCTGAATATGCACAGATCCTGGGTCCTGACGATCCTACATCTTGGGCTGAATTAAAAAAAAAAATAGCTAGACACCAGGGTATGTGAGATGAGTATTTGGGAAGTGATGCTCTGGGTAGGATGTGGATTTGAGAAATGCTGGAATGTTGTTTGTAGCTTTTTAATAAAAATATATACTTCTATGCTAATGTTACTAAATATAATTGATTACCATATCAGAGCCATTCTGATTGTTATGGCAAATACTCTCCTGTGTAATTAACTGTTTTGAAAAAAAAATAGATAAATGCAAACTTCTCCCTATACTGTATCATATAGCAAATGATGGGGAACTGATAACATTTTGAACCCTTGGATTGAAATGCACACTGTTTCTGCTGCTGCATGCAAAATATGTTGAAATTTCTTTAAATATAGTTGCCTGGTATGCCATGCTTGATGACGACATTGTGGGATGTGAGTGGGTGGTGGTCTTGTATGGTCTTAAGCAACTTCAGCTTAACATAAAGAAAGGACCTTTCAGATGTAACAAGGTCAATGAGTACCGTTGTGTAAAATTTTCTTATTCAGTATTAAACCAGAAACTTGGCTTTTTGTCATGAAATGGTTGCAGTAGCCCAAAGCAGCTTTCATGACTGAAACGACTTTCTGCCCTGGAGGCCTGGACAGAATGTCACCCCAGGGCGATGCGAGGCCCTTCAAACCAATGTGAACTTGATCTTCTGAGATTCATAAGCTAATGCTACTCTTGCAGATATTCACATCAATTACTGTATTTTCTTGAAATGCTGTGCGATGGAAAGAGAGGACCAGAATCAGGAGCTATGTAAATTTATACCAGCTGAGAATCTGGCCCATAAATCTTCATTATGTTTTCAGTCAGCTTGTTTCTTTGAAGGTTCATCCAGCATAGTTCCTCCTCAGCATTTGTAAGTCCTGGAGCCTTAATATAATTGCAAGAGAGTTCCTGCCACAAGGATGAGTTCTGGTGAACAGCAAGTTCCTGCAGGACAGCTGGGATTTTAAGGCTCAAAGACCGTACCTCTCTGGTAGTGCTTTTTGTCCCTAAACAAAGCAATTATACTGGTACCAATCCTTGCTAGAAATAATAGGCCAAGTCCTTGGTCCCTTCTTCTGACCCTTTGCACCACTCTCAAACCAGCCCCTAGCTACCATCAACAGCAAGGGAGCACAAAGCTGGTTTTAACCCATCTTTCCTCCACTCCTTGAGTCCTGTGTTCAGTGTAACTTGGCTGGACTTCAGGATCTGACCTATTGTGTTCATCTCAAGACATGTAAAGGAAAGACAGACATCATGAGACAATTTTGCTATGTCCATTCCCATTGTTATGCCTTTTTTCGTTGTATATATTAAAATGCACTAAAGACACTTCACAAGATCATGATTGTAATATTTATAGGATTCATATTTAAATAATATTTACATCTGTATCCACTCGGATGGTTATGATTAAGGTTATGTCAGTATTCTGCATGCTGGCCTGTCATCTGAGATACAGAACCTCTAAAATATTTAACTTTGGCAGTTATCAACTGTGTAAGTGCAGTAGCTATTTTTCATATAAAACCATTGACTGTGCATGCAGTACCAAAGTGTTTTTAGATTGCCAAATATATTTACTCTTCATGATTTTAAAAGAGCCATTACTATTCAGGAAAAGTAAATTTCTCTTATACCAGTGATGATGGAACCTAAGGCTTTCTCAGTTAAACAGATGGGAAGCCCCTGAGGTCCTGTCCTTCAGTAATACATCTCTTTCCAATTTACTTTATTCGTCTAATTCAAAACCAAGGCCAGTGTTTCAAAAGGGGTGTCTCCCATTCATGTGCCAAAATGAGTGACCAAATTTTTAAAAAAGTTCAGTATGCTGGATGCTGAGCTCACTGTAAAATCTGACTCCCAGCTGTGGGTGATAAACACTTGAAAATCTCTTCCCCACATTTCCATTTTTCATTGTTTATATCACAACCTAAATTGTCTGCATTTGGGATTTCAGCCATCAGGTGTAGAGGCACAGTGCGAGCCCTTACTTTTGAGAGGCAAAAGCACATTAATCTGTGATTTTACACTACTGTAATTCACTCCTGCTTGAGACTGATGTAAGTTACCCCAGAGGAAATCAGAGTGGTTTTGTCTGCGCACACTTGGATTTTGCAGTGATACAGCTACCCCAGTGCTTGCTTCCCATAGCTGAAATCAGGTCAAATCCCAGCAGAGACAAAGCCTCAGCTTTGTAGGTATTAACTCTTTGGGACTTAGATATCTTGTATTAGCATTAATACAGTTTCTTTTTATTATCCAGACATTAAATTCCAATTCAGAAAGTTAAATCTCATATTTATTCAGAGAGCTTCACAGGCCAGTTTTCAGCGGAGTGCTATTGTCAGTGCTCTTTATTAGATCAGCTGCCCAAATGATGCCTTTCGTAAATAGATCAATTAGTGTAATTTACTGCTACAAATACATTTCGCCTACCTAGCAGTCAAAAGTGTTACTTAACATTTGATTTATTATCCTGAGTAGCTGCTGTTTAATATCAACATCTGCAGGGGCTAATTTACTTTTCAAACGACAGAGCAGTGCCATTGTTATAAATAAACCTCAAGTGCAAAGCAACAGTAAAGGAGTTTCCACAATGTGGTTTTCATTCACAGAGAATGAAAGGATGTGTGTCTGTTCCAAGAATATGCAGGATGTGAAAATGCCGGCGATTTTAGTGATAAATGAATATACGAGGTATGCTAATGAGCGTTCAGAAACTCTAGTGGCATTTGGAAGGATGGCTATAATGATAAACTAGGATTTGATGGGCCCTGACCAGTGTCTTCAAGCAGTGCATGGTTCAGTGAGCTGAATCGCACAGTTGATTTTCTTTAGAGCACAAGAGTAGCCAGGACTTAGATCCTCAGGCTCACCCTGAAACATCCCTGCCAAAGGATGTATTATAATGGGTGGCAGAAAGGAGGGTGCATACTGGGTGTTTTAGTAGCAGATCCTGATTCATAAAGAGGAGAACAATGAGATTTTAAAAAACTAGTTAAATTAGGAAAGAATTGCAAAACAAAATTATTGATCATATGTTACATACACAATGAAGCCTGTCTTAAGCAATCAGACAAGACACCTGCAAAAAATGGTTGCCTAGTGGCATGTGGTCTTTAACAGGAAAAAAAATAGTACAAATAATCCTAAGTATATTTTAGGATAGTCTGATGAAACGGGATGTAATGCAGAAATCAGTATTATACATTCATATTTTTCATCACCACTTTGCTTTCTCAAGAATTCATAGAAATTGGGAACCTGATTCTGTATTACATCACACCATGTTTATACCAGTGTAATTCAATTGATTTCAACAGAATTTATTTCTGGGGCCTCATTCTTCAATCTCTTATGCCAGCCTAATTCCACTGAAATCAACAGAGTTCTCTTTGTTATGCCAGTGCAACACCATTGATTTCTGCAGAGTTACATTGTTGTAAAACTGGAGTAACGGAGTAGAAAGTGAGGCCCTGGAAATCAAATCATTATACTATAATATTTTGATCAAACTTTCTTTTTGGCATAAGAGATACAACACTGGAAATTTTAGGATGAAAAGGAACCAGGAAAAGCCATTGAATTCAAGTAAATGGGACAGCAAACAGGAGTTTGTGTATCAGTGCTCTCAATATAACTGATCCAGCAATACAAGGGAACACACACTCTGGTCAGCATTTGCTATTGCAGTATATCTTACTCTAGAAATTCAACCCTCAGAAGCTAGAATGACTATAGAATACATTGTGTACTAGATAATACATCAGTATCTGGCTTGGACAGAGTATCATCCCCTGGTGATGCTTTGAGGGCACTTCCCCCCCCCCTTTTTTTTTTTTGTGAGCCTGCTCCCAGAAGGGATTCATCCACAGGTGGTGAGTCAGGTTAGGAATCTTGGTATCATGTTCAGCTTTTCCATGGAAAGCCATGTGTTGGGTCTGGGTCAAAAACTGTGGTGTTATTTTTAGTTCCAGTTTTGCAGTTTGCACAGATTGTGCTTTTATTAACTCTGTGATTACCTTGCAACAGCAATACAATGATCACGAGGCCTGATTACTCCTACCAGAGCTCCCTCATATCAGAGCTTGCAGCAATCACTTGCTGTTGTTCACAGTATAGCCCCACAGTTCCCCACTAGGAGGTGCACAGGGTGAGCCAGTGGGGAGTAGGTTGTGTTTTTTTCTGTGCACTTCAGAGAGGCTTTCTGTACCACGCTGAATGGCATGGACAACCATGTATTCAGGTCCATGGAGGAACTTGTATTTACTAGAAACTTGTGTAGGTGAAGCAAATTTTACTCTGGTTTAATCCACTATGATCATATTATGGAAGGTGGCCAACTGTCTAGTGCAGTCAAGAGGCATACAGCCAAAATTTCAGGCTCTCTATTAATTTCATGTGCCTTAATTTTTGGTGCCCACCTTGAGACATTGAGGGCCTGATTTTTCAGGCAGTTTCAGGGATTAACTGCACCTTTGACTGTCACACCCTCCTGCTTTTCATCCAGGGAACGCACTTTAAGATTTCAGACTTCCTAGCTGTCACCTCTCTTGGCAGAGACCTGTGTGTCTCTCCATCCAGACCAGGGGTTTAGGCATGCAGTCCCTCTGCACCTTACTGTGATTTCTGCAGCAGGTCTGACTGAGGTCCAGCATCTGTGGTTAACCTTTATCCAGGGCCTACAACAATGTATATCAGTTATCAACCAGCCTTCACAAAGCAAAGTACATTTATTCTTAGTGTAAAAACATTACAGAGAAAACTTATAAAAAACCATAAACGTTCCAATACACATGTTAAAAGCTTACCAGAAGTCATCCGTCAGTCTTATGGGGCCCAAGTAAGCCAAAGTCTTTCTAACCTTTCCGTAAGGGTTGTAGGCCCTTTTGCTCTATCAAAAGAAGGCTTTGAGTTAGTTTAGACACAGCCTTTTTATATCAAAAACCCATTCTTTCTCTGTTGATCCCTGGAAAACCCAGCTTGAACCAGTATAGGCAAATGTCCCCAGGGGTGGTACCACTCTGAAGGTGTTTACAGCCTGTGGGATTTGCTTTAATCACCCCCCACAGTTCATGAAGGAGCTGTAGTAATCGCGCGCACACACACACACACACACACACACACACACACACACACACACACACACACACACACACACACACACACACACACAGTTGCATACAATCTTCGCCCACAGTGACTTATTAAAATATGATCTCCAAAGATACTGCATGTGATTGCAATATCTGTCACACAGAACACTTACAGCCCCCATTATCTTTCCTGTGGAGGAGGCAAGGGTGAATAGGGCCTGTCTGCCCTCCCCTTTCTCCACTGAACACAAAGGAATACCGGATTCCAGCAGTGCCCTCTCCTCTCTGGTGCAAGCATGAGCAGCCATCTCATGTAGTGATTGAAAGGTCCAGCTACCCCTGCTGTAGACTCCTGTTCAGCCTCTACTCCGCTATCCTAATCGGTTATACGGACCAATTCTACAACTGCCACCTCCAATAGAAAAATGAAACCGCTTTCTAGTCAGCAACTTCCCCCTGTCTCTGCTGCACTGCTCTGCACTGTTTTCATGAAGAATGAATGATTCCTAAAGCGTGCTCAATTTATTGTTACTGGAAGAAAAAAGAATCTCGCACAACCTGAGTTTTATTTTCCTTTTTAATTTTGTCTGCTCCACTCAGATAAATAACACTTTTTTTTTCCTCAGAGGAATCTGGTTTTAATGGAAAAAGAAAAAATGTTCTGAGGAATTAAAAATAAACATGCCCATGACTGGCATACATGACCACTGGTGAGAGCATTAGGTCAGTTTTCTTAGTTGCTTTGCCTAAATCCCATCTTGAATCAGTTCCTGAAAATAATGTAAGGCTCGGATGCTACAGCTGACTCTGCATGAGTGAATCTCTGCATCTGTAAGGAGCTCCACTGAAGTCAATTGTAGGATCAGGACCTTAATTTGTAAATGCAATCTGTCCAGTCCCACTCTGCCTCTAAGAAAAGTCATCCCAATAAAAGCTCCTCTAATGGTAAGCTGTGTTTCCGGCCCACACCAGTATTTCAGAAATAATGAATTTTCTCCTGTTAAAAAATTATTCGTGTTTGGAGTCACCCCCCTTTTGTGTAAAGAGGTTTAAGTCTTGGAATACTGTATGCCCATAAATTGCGCATTAGGCCCATCATAAATTGCTGCTGTACATCCTCCTGTTCATCTATAACAGATGGCTAGCCATTCATTTCCTTTTAATGAAACCTCAGCCAGCTCATCAATACCAAAGGATTTGTGAACAAAACTATCTTCTACTACCTTGCAGCAGTTCCTGAATACACTAAACTTGTATCTGTTTTTGACCCTAAAAACTGAATTAAGTGAGCCATTGGAATCAGCCAGCTGTTAGCCATCCTCCTTGGAAGCCTAAATGCCATAAACTAATTCTTTCTTGTTAATTGGCTAAGTGTCTGAGCCCACAGAACACCTACCTGAACATGACTCCGAGTAGCCAATGTTCCAGAAATAAGCCAGTATGGATACTGGCTCTGTTCCTTTCCCTGACAGAGCTCTTGCAACTGAAAAAACATGGCAAAGCAGCCACAGAGTTGTTTGATTCCCTAGGAACATTAAGCATTTCATAAAATAAAATTAGCTACAATAGTCTCCCAAAAGAAAATCTTAAATGAATATTAAGGTAACTGGAGTAAGAAAACCCACCATTTTACTATAAAAGGATCTAAATTGAAACACAACGTTTCAATTGACCTGAACCAAAGCAAAAATTCAGATTTTTGATTTGCAAAACATTTCAAGATTTCGACTCTTTGTTCCAATTCAGGACAGGATAATTTTTCGAAACTCAACATTTTCTACACAATGGGAAAACCATTTCCTGCCCAACTCTAGAAAAGAGTTCTTGCCCCCATCTAAACTGGATGCGAGAGCTTGCTCATTGTACTGTGATTATGTGAAATAGAACTTTTGCAAAGACACACAAAATAATGCAACAATGAGACTAGGGATGAGAGGCTCAGCAGGATTGGTTAGGCAAACTGTCACAGTGATCATTGTCTAGGGAAAAAATACCCAATCAGAAGTTCTGTGCTAAAATTGGCCCTTTCCTCTTCATCTGTACTAGTCTTCTCACTTCAGTCCATCCAAAATGACCCTGCTATTATTATCTTCTTTTGCTGCCGATCTGAACACATTCCTCTTCTCTTTCTTCCTCAGGTCCTGTCTCTGGATTCCTGTCGTATGATGCTTTGCATTTGGGTTTCTCATTCTCATGTTCAGGGGCCAGGCTCCCCACAGCTCTGCCTCTTCTTACATCTTTACCCTCCTTTCCTCCTCCTCCTGCTCTAGTTATTCTAATCTAGCAAGGTTTTTATTTATACCTTGCTCATCACTATGATATCTGAGCAATTTATACGGTTTTAACTTAATTAAAAAACAACAACAAATAAGACTAAGGGCTGGTCTATGCTAGAAAATTAGATTGACCCAGCTATGTCACTCAGAGGTGTGAAAAATTCACCCCCCTGAGCAATGTAGTTAAGCCAACTGAACCCCCCAGTGTAGACAGCAACAGATTAATAGAAGAATTTTTCCATTGACCTATCTACTGACTCTCAGGGAGGTGGATTACCTACGCCAATGAGAGAACCCCTCACATTGGCATAGATAGTGTCAAGACCAGGGATCAGCAACCTTTGGCATGCAGGGAAATCTGCTGGCGGGCCAGGACGTTTTGTTTACCTGCAGCATCTGCAGGTTTGGCCGATCGCAGCTCTCACTGGCTGCAGTTCGCCGTTCCAGGCCAATGGGGGCTGCGGGAAGAGGTGTGGGCCAAGGGATGTGCTGGCCACCGCTTCCCGCAGCCCCCATGGGCCTGGAACAGTGAACCGCGGCCAGTGGGAGCTGCGATCGGCCAAACCTGCAGACGCTGCAGGTAAATAAACCATCCCAGCCTGCCAGCAGATTTCCCTGATGGACCTCATGCCAAAGGTTGCTGATCCCTGGTCTACCCTGACACACTACAGCAGCACAGCCTGTGCACCTGTGCCACGGTAGCATTTGAAGTGTAGACAAGCCTTAAGTCTCCCTTCCTTCCCCTCCCCTCCTCTCCCCTCATTTTCTTTGGTTTGGTTAGTATTTGTTTTGCCATTTCCATTATTGTAAGAAAGTTAAAGCAAATAACAGGTTTCAGAGTAGCAGTCGTGTTAGTCTGTATTCACAAAAAGAAAGGGAGGACTTGTGGCACCTTAGAGACTAACACATTTATTTGAGCATAAGCTTTCGTGAGCTACAGCTCACTTCATCGGATGCATTTGATGCATCCGATGAAGTGAGCTGTAGCTCACGAAAGCTTATGCTCAAATAAATGTGTTAGTCTCTAAGGTGCCACAAGTACTCCTTTAAATCAAATAAGTGAATCTCACCTTTTGTTTTGAGAACAGTGAAATTTATAATCATTATCATTGCCCTCTATGCTCTTCCCAGTCCTCTTTCCCAGCTTCCCCCTTAGGCCCTGACCCTGTATCCAGGTCTACTCACGCAGAATCCTGCATCTGTGCAGAGTCCTGTTCCAGCATAAGGTTGGGTTCTTAGCCTTCTCTAATGGCCAGCTCCATCTCTGCATTCGTGCTTGGAATAAACTCCTACTTCTTTTATACCAGTTGTCCTCCCTCTCCTGCTTCTTTGCAAATCTTTCTGGTACTGATCTCTGTGCTGATGATTTCACCTTGGCATTTTGTGTATAATCTGGTAGCATATATAGCATACTTGTCTGTTAAAATAGTAAACTTCTCCAGGCAGGGACAATTGATCAAGTCAATCCCAGATGTGACTCCACAGAAATCAGTGGAGTTACACAAGGGATGAATAGAGCTCCTCGCCTCATAGATGTGCTTAAAGTGCCACTTATAGTTAGGGCCTGCTCCAAAGGATGGGTGTATGACTTCAATATGCATTGGATCAAGCCCTGGCAGCACTTCACGGCCTTCAGACAATAAGGGAATTTGAAAGGCCCCGGACACTAAAGAAAGCTCTAGCTTGCTGTGCATGCAATATTGATATAATTGTATACATCTCCCAGAATAAACAAGGTTACTAGTATCTTCTTCATTAAAACTGGTTTCAAACAAAATTATGAACAACAGATCATATATCTTTAAACAGATTAAATTGTTTTGTGCTAAGTAAGGGCTTCCACTCTGGAGCCTGTAATAAAAAATAGATACTGTTGAGTGAAAACTGTTGCAATAAATATGGAGATTTCTCATGCTTGGTTCTTAGTATTATTTCACAAGAAATGCTTACAGGCCTCCAAACTTAATATCCTATACAGTGACTGAAGGCAAATTAAATGCAAATGAAACTCCTTAAATGAGCACATAATGCTTTCTGCAATGAGGTTCTAAAACACTTATATTTATGGTACTAAGTGGGGGAAAAAATTAAACTTACATCGAAAGTACTGTGTAAATGTAAATTTCATCATCCATTCCCACTTAGTATGCTTTCCTGGTCTGTGTTCTGTCTGCTTTTTTTTGGAAATATGGTAATTGTATATTAAACAAAATTGGCTACAATTGTATTAGAATTGGAAGAACTTGTCAAAATTCACCCAGCCAAGTATAGTTCTTCGCAGGCTCAAAAATAGAAGATATGTTTAAAATGGCACATTTTCTGAGTAAGCTTCCTTTGCCCTTTATGTGCAAAGGGCTAATTTGTGCCAGATAGCCTTGGGTAGCAGACAGTGTGGAGCTGCAGTCCCTCCCCAGGCTTCCTGCTGTGCACTTCCCACTCCCTCCGAGTGTTCTTGGACTAATCTGTGGGTTGGTGAGCTGGGAGTAGTCCATAGCCCTGCCTCTTCCACGCTATTTTTGGGGCCATGTGCGCCCTGTGGAATACAGAGAAGAAACAGCTCCTGCATGACCTAACCTTGGCTCTTGCATAGGGACAAGAATAATGCTCCTTGTCTGCCCTCCCCATTCTCTCCCATGTCTATTCCTTGTCTACAGTGTTGCCAACTCTTGCCATTTTAGCATGAGTCTCTCAATTTGTAGTGTTTAAATTAAGTTTTTAACTTTGCGGGGGGGGGGAATTATTAGGAGAGAATCTCAGCTTTCCTGATTTTTTTTTAATAAAAATAAGTTTCTAACTCTTCTGATTGTGAAGTGAAATTTGAAAACATGACCCTGGAGGCTCAGAAAGGTCAAGAAATCAAAATCTATGGCTTAAAAATTATGAGACTGCTAAAAAGCCTGAGACAGGATTTGTGAACTCTTAGGATTGGCAGTAGTGGGACTATTCAGCCCTAAATGCAGATCTTCAGCTCTGTACTGATTTTAAAATAAACCAACTAATCCGTTACCCTCTTCCCTTCCAGCAGCAGAATCTCACCCCAGGTCTTGAGGAACACACAGACCCTCTCAATAAGCAGCTGAATTCCGTTCTTATTATTAATCTAACAAACGGATTTTAACATTAAAATATTCCCTGCTCTCCATAATTCTCCCACTGTAGGTGGGAGGTGCTCCCAACTTGCACGCTCCTCAGGACAAGTAGTGCCTAGCCAGTTTTGAAACAGAAACAGCATAATCTATACCTGCTGTTATAGAGTGACTGTGAACATATGTTTGTTTCAGAAAATTGCCCTACCCATGGACATGCAATTCCAGCCTCCACTGCTCTGCTCCTGGTCCCTGCTTTCAGGCCAGATCTCATCTACAATCTGCCCCTCCTCACCCCTGAAAATAAAAACCTGCCCTTGCGTCCATGGCTGTTTTCCCAGTCCCTCATACTGACTCCTACCCGCCTGAGCCTAAAAAGACAACAGGAGTCAGCATGCCAGTGTGAGTGTGGGTATGTTTCTTCACCAGTGCCTGAAAGTGATAAACAACTTGTGGCTTCTGTGGATGATGATGATGATTTTATCTTCTGTTGTCGACTTCTTCCACAGTTGTGTAGTTGAATCCTACTGGTAAATCCTCTGTGCCCCATCCTCCATCACTGTCATTACCTAGCTGGGGAGCCCAGGAAACCTAATGGGACTTCCTTTGGATGTGTTACTTCTACCACTCCTAGTTCAGTCCCAGTAGTCACTGCAGATCAGTGCAAGCGCCTCCCCTTCTCAGAGGCTGAGCATGCTATCTGTGCAGCATTTGCTTTGCTGCTTTCCTGCAGAAGTAGACACCAAGCCAGGGAATCAAACCTGAATGCCTTGCATGAAGCAATAAATATAGGGCCAGAGGGCCAACTCACTTCTGGATTTCATGCCAGGTTTAATATCCTACAGCTCTCCTCATTTGTCTTATTGATCACATTTGAATAATGAAAAACCTCTTAGCTTTATATAATCAGCACTGTCTATGCTTGGAGAAAACATTCAGCAAAATCCTATTTTAGCACATTGCGTAGGTTCATAGGGTGGTTCAACTGAGCAAGTAACAATAGATTCAGCATGCTTATCATGCTCTGTCTATATATTCTTCTATGACATGAATGAGATTAGAAATATTGGCCTATTCTTCTTGCATCAGTATGGGACTCTGAAAAAATGTACTTATTAACAGTAATGACACAATTTATTCCTTTAAACAGAATGACACCTGATACCATTTTTGCAAGGTTAAGTCTCCACTACACATAACAAGGACTTTGACACATTCTTTACTGCAAATTTGGTGAACTTTGTAGCTACGCTAGCACTCTTTACTTGAATCATTATGTTTCCAAGGATTATCTTCAAAATTAAATGTATACACCTAAACACACAGAACATATACAATAAACACGTTTTGTACTGGAAATAAAATCCTCTGGTGACCTACAGTATTTTATGTTATGATTTGCCACTATCACAATATATTATTCTTCGAATTACCTCTACATTTGACTGTTGTGTTACATTGGGCTTTCTTTAACACACATGTACACACAATGTAGATATAAGCAGTACTCTGATCTTGACATTTTTGAAGGACTGCACGCAGTGACGATAGGGTTTAAGAAAAGCCTCTGATTTCATTAATAACCCTATTGAGTATCTGACACTCTGCAGCAATATTTTTTTTAAATGCCCATTTAGGTCCATAGTATTCGCCAGTAGGGGTTGTCTAAATAAACCCCAAATGCTTGAGTTCAGTTTCCTCAAGGGCAGATCTATTAATAAACAAAAGAGAGACTCAAAATAAAACAAAACCCTTCCCACTTTCTACTGCTGGAAAAGGGAAGGAGTCCAGGTGTCCCCCCTTTCCCCTGATAGCCGTTTCCTCATTATTGAGGTGCTTTTGAAAATCCCACCCATTAAAGTCTATGGATTAGAGACTTTTCCTTAGGTTTTCAGATCTACTGGTCCATGGGTAATGGATGCTATCTGGGGGTTCATTTACTATGATTACATATCCGTCTTCTGTCTAGCCTTTATTACTGTTACTGAGCAGTTTAATCATATCCTGAGCATAAGGCAAAACATTAAGGACAAGATCCTCATCTTGAAATAGAGCTATGCTGATTTACACCAGGGAAGGAGCTGGCCCAAAGTCTGTAAAAGTTTATTTGATTTTTAACCTCTCTTTTTAATGTAATCTAAAAGGGTTTTTAAAGCAGGAGTGGTGTACTTAGTGACATAGTAGTGCTACAGGACATCACTGCTGATATATGGGATGGTCTCAGGCTATCCATATCCAAGGATGTTACAGGCTGGAGACATCTTTCATAATAAATTCACTCACTAGGAGTCAGCTGCATCAACATCAGCCGATAAACAGGGTGCCAAGCAAAAAGAGGCATCAACCATGAAAGAGGGAAAAGTACAATGAAATGCCAGTAATACACAGTGGGAAGTGGCCATTCTGCATTGGCGTATACAGCTTTCACACAGCCACAGGCTGATCATTTAAGAATAAGATGTTACTGCAGAGCGATAAATCTGGTTGACTGATGAGGCAGGTAATTTTTGAAAAACACTTTGCTTTTTAGAGTTTGAACATATTCTGTAGTTTATTTTAGTTTATGTTCTTGCTATGTGTCTCTGTCTGATTTAGTGATGCTGGATATAGATGGCCTGTAGTGATACCTCCTTGTGCTGTGATCCCATAAGGTCCCATAAACTAAGGGGGGGCTCAACTTTTGCAACAATTGCATTGGAAACCACTAAGAATATCTAGCTGCTGCAGGAAGTGTTGCTGGTGATTCAGCAAGGGAATATTTTCCTCAGAGTCACTGCTGATGAGTCCGTGCTCCAGCATGAGGGATGGCAAGGCCAAAATCTAAGAGTGGTCTAACGGGACACTGTATTATTCAGATGAGAAGTAAACTGGAAGTCGAGGCCACCAGTAACTGTTAAATATCCTATACATTCTTTGTATGAAGCAAGAAGTACACAAGAGTTTATTCTTATAAGCTTGCCAGCCTCTTCTGCAGTTCTGAGAGTGTGTAGCCAAGCATCACACTTTAAGGTGTTTTGTTAACCTAGCTTGAATATATTTAAGATTCCCATCCCTTGTCTTGACCTGAGAGAGCCACTGCTGATGCTTTTTGAATCTGCTAGGAAGACAGTACTTATGGTATAAATACCATATGCAGGCATTTGAAGCTATTACCATTTAAATAGCCTGTGTCAGCCTAAATACAAAGCACAAGGGTGTGGATGACATTTTTTTGCAGGAGTCCAATTCCAGGGATCTTTATGGTATGTTAAACACATCATCCAAACTGACATATACCATGGTGATGTTCTGGGTTGGGGTCAAAGACTGATCTTGAGTGAAGGATGATGGGTAAAAACACAGTACAGAAAACACACAACAGGAGGAGAAAGAAATAGCAAACACACAGAAAGTACAGAAAACTTGCACAGTGACGAGCAGGGAGCCTCTAAACCTTAGGCCCTGATCCTGTAACTTTTATGTATGTGCTTCTCTTTACACACTGGAGTAGTTCTGTTGATGTCAGTGAAGCTAATCACATGCTTACACTGAGATAAGTGTTTGCAGGTAGCAGCATGGAGGAGAGAATAGTGTTTGTGGAGTTGCTATGGTCCTCCCCACCCCAGTGCGTGTGGGCAAGAAAGGGAGGAGAATGCTTTTCCCCTGCTATCACAATGCCAGCGTGCCAGGGGAGATAAGATGCACCAGGTTTTGGCTAGAGTATGGTACAGTCCCCACCATCTCTGAGCAAAGGAAAACCTGAAGGTAGATTGTGACTCTGATCTATACTTAAAAATTAAATTAATCTGCTTACATCACTCAGGGCTATGAAAAATGTTGTGGCGTGAAAGCTATAGTTAGGTAGAGCTAACCTCCAGTATAGAGGCGGCTAGGTTAATGGAATCATTCTTCCATCGACCTACCTACCACCTCTCGGACAGAGGGATTAACTACACTGATGGAAAAACCCTGTCTGTAGCGGTAAGAAGTGTCTACACTACAGCACCACAGCTGCAGTGCTGTAGCTATGATGCTGTAACAGCTGTAGCGCAGGCATACCCTGAGTCACACTCTGCTTCCTTGGCTGATCCTGGGGTAATACAAAAAGACACTGCCCTTTACCCAACTGGGTGAAGCTACAATTTAATCTGTAGTTGTATAAAATTACTATCTTCAGAATGAAATTGTGGCGATTGGGGATCATTTGAAAATAATCCTATGCTTTTATTAATGTTACACGTAGGTCCATACTTTGATATCATCTTCTGAGTGGTTTTTTTTAACCTAGCTCTGAATGCTTATGAGGAAATCCGAAGAGGACATGAAGAGAAACCACTCTGCAAAGTCCGATATAAAAGTTCTAATATCTTATTCCTTTAACCGTTAAAACGTGAAGGGAAGGAGCAGATTTTGTTTAAAAAATCATATTATTCTAAGATCTCTTTTAACATTAATTGTGAAAGTGAACATAACCTTCTTGATACTACCCTGCACACTTTTGTGAATCAGCAGTAAATAAACCCGACACATAAGATTATCAGATATTTAATTTATGCTAACAGTTGGTAGTGCTTCGCTAGCGTATGCTTACCAATTAATTTCTTTATCTATTATATTGATTGGAATCTGTATGGTTAGTTTTAAATTAAATTTTTTTCTGCTCTCCCTGTAGTCAGTGGACTAAAATAGACTAATCAATACTGACACTTAAGACATTGTTTCTGTTCCATTTGCATGTTTAAAAGCTGAAAGAAATTAAAAGAAAGTTCCAATCATTTTTCTTTCCAAAGGTGAAATATTGCACAGCACAGGATACTGATTATGTTGTTTTTGCCTTTGAGAGGCCCAAGGACAAATTGTATGATGTTGATTTTTACTGCTGTGCTAGTCTGAAGTAATCTTTCTCTCAACATTTCCCTGGTTATGGAGTATCTTTCCTGTATTTAACTAACATACAATATTATCTATCTATGCATTCCTAATATACCCATCACCATGGTGTCTAGCCATCAAATACTGCCTACAAAGGATTCCAATGCTTTGCTATTCCTTATTTAATTTGGCTTTATCTATTTGGAGGTGTATATTTATATGGCTATGAGACTCATTGCTGTGCTTTTCCTCTGATTTGATCCCCTTTCCACAAAGTGATTACAATTTTAAAAGCGCATTATAAAATAAAATATGCTCATGATGATTTTTTCCCAACTCTAGCGCGACTTTTGGAGCATACTGTATTTTTGACAAATCCAGCTAATAGATGGTATATGGTACATACTCAAACATAAAATAGGCTATGTAAAAAATGGCAGCCCACATTACTGAAAATGTTAAATGAAGCAACCCCATCGCTTTTGAATCAAGTTAGACTTTATCATCATTTATAATTCATTTGAATTCCTCTGAACACTGCTTCAAGATTCTCCTAGGTGTTTATACTGAAGAAAGATAAAATGCATAGATGTGTGTTGCTGCCTAATAAATCTCTTTCATGCTTTTCACTTGCAGTGACAGAGTATCCTGACCTTGGAAAAGGGCTATAATCTAGTGTCTTTATAGAGATGAGGAAGCAGCTTTGACAAGTAGAAGTTAAACCCTAGATGGTCCAGGACTATCTAGCCATTGCTTAATCTTCTTAATATGGTAAGACAAATCCCATTCTTCATTTTTATATTAACATATTTCAATTTTATTACAGTTTTTAACTCTTAAGTAGAGCTGTAAGAGCTTGAAGAGAAATGCCAGACAAGCGCACATATTTAAATAAAACCTTCCCAATCTCAAAAAGCTCACAAGTCTCAGGAAAGCTTATTTTAAATGAATGTAAAATTATAAGAAAGGGAAAAAAAAACTAGGGCATGGAGAACAAACCGACAAAACTAGAGAAGAAGCAGTATAATGAGGAGAAGAAGAGAAATAATTATTATTAATAATGCAGTGAATTTTCTTCCAGCTGGATTCCCTTACTAGAACCCAAAGATTCCTAGGTTGACACAGGTTTAGAATCAGCCACAGTGGGATGTTTTTCTGCAAAAGGAACAGTTGTACATGTGCGACACACACCATATATGAGTATATACATGACATGACTTGTTGTCCCCAGTATTTTACTGCATCTTGGTGGTTACCTGAAGCTCCAGCAGATACGTTGTTCTTTGGGGTAAGGTACAGTTACCCACAGTTGTTGCTGATCATGAGCATAGTAGATTAGCTTTAATCTTTCTCTGTAACAACAGATCAGTTCTCAATCCAGACCAATCTTGAATGGGGTCACATGAAATATAATCTGCCCCAAAATTTGGCCCCAAAGTTTTGACGGCGTGGAAAGATCCTCTGGCAACTATCACCTTGTGTTTTCTTCCCTCTCCCTTCTTTTCACTTACATAATACAAGCTACTATATTTTTAATAAATTCTCTAGCAATGTTAGCCTCATTTGCCAATAAATGAGTAAAAACAATCATCTTGTCTTGATTAAGATTGGTCGAACAATTTATTCAACCTCCTCCTGCATTTCTGTTTTCAGGATATTTATATATTTTTTGGTTAACTTGAAACTGTTCTTACAGTTTTTACAAGCACATGGGTGTGATGGAATTTTTGCAAACTGTGCATGGTATGTTTATTGATAGTCAGAATTTGCTATTTGAACTCTGTGATTGGTCACATAAGCCACCTGTTATTGCTGCTGTTCCCTGACTAGATGACCTAACTTCTAGAACTTTTTCCCCAAATGAGTTTTGTTTCTTGATTAAAGAAATGTTTAGAACTTACCCAACATTCAATATTTTCAAAGTTTTGTGCAAGCTAAATTTTGGTCATGCCAATATTCACACACAACAACAAATAGGAGTTCATGAACAGGCCAAGTCAAAATTGGGTTTCTTATTTGGGTGAACTATTTTGGAAAAGATTTTCTATTATTTCACGAGCTCCAACATTTACAATCCTAAATTTCTAATAAAAGCAAGATAAATACTTCAGTCCAACACGGTATTCTCACAAATATGAATAGGTAGTTGATACTTGGGCCCAGATTTTCAAAGGGAAGGGTCTGTAGTGTGGCCTCACAGGCTCTGATTCTGCAGACACTTGCAAGCACTCTTTAGGTCAGCAGGACTACTCATGTGCTTGATGTGAAGCACACAATCAGAGCTTAAATCTGCACCTGCAAAGTATCGATAAATATATGGGCCCACAAAAAGCATAATTTTTGTGCACACAGTCAGTTTGTTCAAGCAAATGATCTTTGTTGCAGGCACTTCAGAAGGCACAAATGATTGTATGGACAAAACTACAGATTCAAATTTAGAGGCCGTTTTTTGATAATTTGACTCTTGGAATATAGTCACATCTTATAAATGTATACAACCATCACCTTTAACAAATAACCCCTGACTTTCCATAGGATGGTAGGTGGATGTCAAAAACACCCTGGAAGGATGCACTTTCTTTTCAGCTGTTTAGGCTCCTTTCACCACACTGTTATCTGAGTGTCTTTCAGTCCTAGATAGAAGGCCACATATTTTCCCCCATGTTCTAGTTTGTTGCAAAAGAAACAGTCTCACTTAATTTCTTAGCATACATTCTCCTAGTAGCTTTTGAGATGGATGTGCTTAACTCTGGCTATTTGTTAATTTCAACTGCCCTGCACTACCATGTGTATCATAAAACAATAGAGATTCAACCTTACATTTCCTTTGCTTCCTCCCTTCCCCCAATGATATAAAGGTGGGGGAGGGGTCACCAGAATTAAGATGTTTCATATTTTATAACTCACCCCTCCCCCCGCAATTCCATATTTGTGCTTTTGTAGAGAATGCATTTTGGGGACTTTGACAGGGGAGGGGTACATATGGGAAATCCTTGGTGTTGAGCTATTTTGAAAATCTGGGGAGGGGTGCTTTTGTTTTTTAATCGTATCTAGAAATTACATGCCCATTTAACTCTTCTGGTTCATGGATGCCCTTTGCCCTTTACCAACAATGCCAGCTATAAATACTTGTAAAGTTTTTAAATTCACAAACAGTGCTATGGTATTAGCTTATGCACCACTCTTTCTTAAATTCCACACAGACACCCAGCTCACTCTGTTAAATCCATTGTTACAGTGGAGTAATAGAAAGCCTCTTGTCCCACAAGCCTAGTTTCCTTGTCAAGATGAAAAATAGAAAACAGACCCAGAAAATGGGGCAAAGGAGAAGAAAGATAGGGGAAAGTCAAGAAATGAAGCAGCAAGAGATGAGAAAGATAAAAGTAAGTCCTGTGAAGCACTGAAGCAATGTGTATTTTTCAAAATGTCCAATAGTTTGCATAGTCAGAGGCATCTCACATGTGTTTTGATTCAGTGTGGTGATGAGTGGTACCTTGCAGTTTCACAAGAAGTTAGATTTAATAGTTTTTTGGGGTTATAAAATGTTAGCCTCACTAACCTCAATAACAATTAGGTAATGAGTCCTTTCCTAAAAGTTGTCCTTTCCAGCCTGACACAAATTTAGCATGGCTGGCATGTCCCTTTTATCGCAGTGGGCCCGTAGAGCCCAGAATAGAGCAGCTGTTCCCTGGCTAGTTCTGTGCCAAAGAGAGATCTTAATTAAAACTTACTTTATTATGAGTTATTGTGTCCTTGAAAGGGATCAGATGCTACATAGAATATGTAGAGTCAGGGGAATTTCCAAAGGGGTGCTTTGGGCATAGAGCAGGAACTTGAGCGCTCTGGAAACTGGGGTGTTAACGAAGATAGGTGAGGGTGGGCAGTGCTAGAGTTTTGAAATTTTGACTCCAGCTCTGGGTGTGAAATCTGTTGACTGTGCTGGCTCCAAATTCCTGCTGTCACTTGAGCCTATAGTGTCCTGCCAGTGTTCTGCCCACTACTAGCCAAAAGTCACAGAGCTAATCTGCTCTGAGCTCTAAGTTCTCAGCAGGAAGTGATACAAGATCTATATGGGGTGACCACTGGGACATATAGGAAGAGACCATATTGACCCAGGAAATATATATGACAACACATGGCTCTGCCAGAGTGTTTCCTGGATTATGTAGTCTAGCCAGGAACCATAGGGTAGAATGGGTACCTGAGGTATCTGAATTACAACTTCCATGAGAATAAGCAGCTTAATGTTAAACTGACTCTAAGCAAAATGTTTCAGTTCAGTTCAACAAATTGAAATGGATAGACCCAGGTTTAAACAACCTGAAATGCAATATTTCATTTCACTTTTCCCAAGGAAAACTGAAATTCAGCAAAATCAAAATGTTCCTCTGGAAAATTTTAATTATGCAGAAACTTTAAATTATTTTTGATGGAAAACCAAAATCAACAAAAAATTCCAAACCAGCTGTACGCCGCACCCAAAAAGCTAAAAGAACTAAGTTTCTTCTCTAGAAATTCCATTTGTGCTCAGTCAAACATGCTGCCCTCACAGGCTACTCACTCCAGCTCAGGCTCTCACTTATAGTGGCATATATAAAGAAACATTTCTTTTAAGTTCTTCTAAACTTATGAACCATTAATTATACTATATGAAAATTGTGGTGTTAGTTAAAAATATTTAGAGCAGCCACCAGGGGGGATAGAGCAATGAGGTAAGATTCTGTTTAAACTAGAAATAAAGTCAGGGCGCCCCAATCATGTTGTGCTGGGTCTATAATCTCTGTAAATGCTTGTTCTTTTATTACTGGACAGGATAAAGAGTTGGGGCTGATGCACATTCACTTCTAATATTCATAATTTTAATACATTCTCTTAATCAAGTTTTCCTTCCTGCTTGTGCTTTTCTTTAAGCATACGAGTAGGCCCTTTGATTTCATTGTGACTACTTGTGTGTATAAAATTAAGCATGTGTAAACATGTTTGCAGGAATACTTTTAAGTTTTCTTTCATGGATAAATAATCCTGATTTTGCAATCTCTAGACAGTCCAACTGTACCTTTATAAAAATACTCTGCTGCCCTTCTCTAGACCTTTTCAGTCTCATCTGTATCTTAAATCTTAGAGCTAACATATTTTGAATACTTATCTCATCATAATGGAAGGCATGCCCAACTAAATCAAACTGTGCATCAATCATAGTAAGTGGGTGAAAGCATTATTTTATAACACACACACACACAGAGAAATATTTCTTTAGTATCACTGTCCAATAGTGTGAAGATAATGGAGCCCAGCCAAACACATAGTCAGAAGGATGCTGTTCATATAGTGTGTAATAACAATGTGTGTTAGGGTACTTTATTTTTATTTTTAAAATGCATAATACAGTAATACATAATAATACTGCAGTCACCATTCTAGCACTCAATGAAACAAGAGACCTGTGGTGTTTTAGTCTGTGTTTTAGCCAATCTACCAGAGCTCTTTGTTAAAAGAAATCCAGTGACATTTTAACTGGTTAACTTTAATGAAAATATACTAGGTGTTCCCTGAACCACAAAGGCAGTTGGGGATGGAAGCCAGTTTTATTTTTAATCTATTTAACTAATTTCATTTACCTCTTGGATTTATTTTATGAGTTTGACAGTACATTGAAAAAAACATGTAATATATTTTTCTTCCACATTTGAAAATATTTGCATTGGGAGATTTCAGAATTGCAATAACACGTTCAAAAGTGTGTATTGTACTGAGATACTGCTACTTCTCAGGTGCCTGGAGCATTTAACCTCAGCTTCATACCTCCAAGGTCTGGCAACATCTCAGAACAACATGAAACGACTTTGGGCCACATTCTGAGCTCAGTTACAACAATGTAAATCCAGGGTCAGTTACAGTATTTCAATGGTGTTACCTTGGATTTGTACCAGTGCAGCTGAGAACAGAATCTGATCTTTACTGCTTACAGGAAGTATAATTTTGTGTGTCAGAATGAAAGGTTTGAACTTTTCACAAGTTCTAAAATATTCTAGAACTTAGAACATTTTAAGCTAAAATTCATTAAAAGAAAAATCCACACAGGAAATCTCATTGATAGTTCAGGCACAAACTGTAACTGAAAAATGCTTTATATACAGATTAATACTAACAGCCTCTCGTCCAGCAGGTGACTTTCTACATGAAAAGATTTGTAGAGGTAGAGATCATAATAGGATGAACAACCTTGATAAAACACTTTGATTCTTATCTTTGAAATATCTTCTCTATTACAGTTGCCTCAGCTGGCACCTCTGCCATTAAGGGGATGTCAGTGCTCCCATTGTAAACCCTTTTCCCAGGGTTTTATAATTCACTGATAAAAAAATTAGCTTTTGTCCAAAATACAGGAGGAAAATAATGAAGATAATTATTTGTTCAGCACAAAGGACAACGTTAACTTTAAAAAATACATTTTGTCCCTGAAAGAATAATCTTTTCTATACCTTGTCATCTTAGATTTTTAAAAGTGACAGAATTTAAAAAATCCAACTCACTGTTCACTGTTTATGCGGTCTACCTTTTTTCATGTTTTAGTTTGGGTAAGGAAAATCAAAAGAGTCAGTTTCACTGTTGGTTGCAATCAGTTTCACTTTAAGGTCCTCAGGACTTCAATGTTTAGCATGCAAATTCAGCAAAAAAAGTTTGCTGAAGAAAAACTGCCTGCACTGGAATTTTTTTAAAAAGTTGTAGAATCATCCCCATTGATCTTTGGTTCTGTGAGAGATTGAATTAACAGAATTCCCATCTGGACCCTTGCTCCCTCCCTGCTCTCAGAGACTATGCAAGTCCCAAACTGTACTAATCTCCAGCTGCAGCTCAAGTGCCTTGGGCTGCTCTAATTTACACTGGGGGACTGGCTTCATGCACAATAGCACCAGGATGGGGGAAGTGCAATGGTGAGCTTTATGCTATCTTTCCTTCTCCCCACACTCTTCCTGAACTATGGCGCATGTGCTTTATCCAGATACCAGGACGTGGCTCTTTCTTGTTGTTTATGTGGGTTGCAATGTGCTAAGCTAACATTGTGCTTGACTTGTAGCTTGTTGAGTTTTTCTGACTTTTTTGTTTCAATTTTCAAATATAACTTTGCTTTAATACTGTTTAGGAAATACCCTTTGTAATGGAGGCGTTGGTTACCTCTGCCACAGCCTGCACAAACTTCCCTCAGTCACCAAGGTGGAGAGTGTGTTTCTGTGTGCGTATAGTTGATTGTGGATGCTTATAGGAGCACTGTAATGGGAAATACTACACATTTAGGTTTTGAACAGTGGGTCTGTGGCCATTGCAGAGGCATCATGTCTAAATGTCTCTTTCTCTCCTGTGCTTATCATCAGGATTCAGGGATCAGTCAGGAGTGAATTAAGGGTCTGGGAGGGGAGGGAGCCAGAGTTCATCAGGCAGCCAGGCTGGGATGTTTTATATACCAGTGAGGAAGAGGTTTCTGTGGGTTAGAACAGAGAGGAAACTATACTGGTCGCAAGAGATATAAATGGACATGTAGAACCCCTCTGGTGGTTGTGTTTGTACCCTGGCAGAAAATAAATTAATTTCAGGCCTGTGTTTATTCCTGAGAGAGATTTGGGAAGCAGAGCTGGAAAAGCCCCCTTTATGCTGGGTTGTAAAGAATGGCTGCTTTTTTTTTGCAATGAGTAAATTGTCAAAGCCTCAGTGGAGACAAAGGCACATATTTGACTTCTTTATTCATATTGTGTAGCCCCAAATCTTCTAGTTTCACCTTTTGAATTCAATCCTGCAAGCAAAGTGACTGATTTTACATACTTTCTTATGGAAGGAAGCATTGCTGTGAAATACAGGAAGGAGCTCAAGGCTAAATGTTTCTCACAAATTAAGTAATTTGGAAGGTGGGTGGTCAAAATACCTACCATATTCTTAGTAATGCAGTCCTGAGTCCTGCACTAGTCAATATTTTTATTAATGACTTGGACAGTGGAGTGGAGAGTATGCTCATAAGGTTTGTGGATGACACCAAGCTGAAAGGGGTTGCAAACACTTTGGTGTATAGTCTTTCAACTAGTTGTGAACCCATCTTATAATGTCTGTGTTTAGATAGTAGCTGAAATTTTACCCCACTGAAGTCAATAGCAAAATTCCCATTGACTTCAACAGGGTCAGGACTTCCTCCAGTATCTAGATCTGCTTAGAGGGACTGGAAAAGAGACAGGAAGAGGGAGAAGAAACTAATACAGCACTCCCTCTCTCTGCTGGGACACTGAGCAAGGAATGCCATAGGCTCACTGCCTCCTTTGCTATCAACCTCAACGAACCGGTACCATACCCAGTCCATGGGGAACGGGAGGATGGGTGTCTCATAAGCTTTCTGGATATATCTGTACTACAGCTGGAATCAAGACCTCCAGCCCAGGTTGACATACCCTAGTGGGCCTCAAGTTAGCTCACTTAAAATAGAAGCATGGGTGATTTGGCTCAAGCTGAAACTCAGGCTCTCAAGCCCTCCCCCCCCCCCCCCCAAATCCCTACCTTGAGACGCCATGTTCACGCTGCTATTTTTAGTGCACTAGCTCAGGCTGCGCTATCATGTGTCTCTCAACCCGGGCTGGGAGGCTCTCTTCCAGCTACAGTGTAGACCTACCCTATGTAGCTATTTCATAGTGTGTTTATTCCTTCTTAGGATGTGATTAGCCTGCAATAGCTGTGGAGTTCAGGTGCGCCATAAATAAATCTCCTGTAATGTTCCTATGCAGACATTTCTGGGCCCTGAATTCAATCCTATATTCTTTTAGGAACAAAATATAAAGAACACCAGCAACTATATCTAATGTGCAGTAAATTTGTTTTTCAAACTGTATTTCCCTCTTTCCTTAGTTTATTCTTAGGAAACAACATTTTGTTTAAATTTGAAAGCAAATGAACACATTGCCCAGTTTCTCATGTACCCTCTGTATGCTTCTCTCTCATGCATGAAGTTTAGCATTGAATACAGTTGTCCCTGGTTTCAAAACTAAAATATTGGCAAGTCTGTCTGTAAGAAAAACGTTGTAGATCACAAGAGAATTTCTGCTGCAGAGCCAGCTTTAATATGTGTCTCTGAGAACAGGGATTTTAATGTAGGCTGTTTTATACCTTCAGTCCCACTGAAACTGGCCCAGAGTGAAATCATTGTACGCTGCATCTCTACTACCACAACTCCCTCCTCACTGATGACTTCTCTCCCAACCCTTCTCTTGAGTATCTGTCTTGGTCCACTGGAATGCCTACCCGCACTTCACACTTCTCCTAAGCAATGTGCTTTAGCTATGGCTCCAAGAATAATAGTTGGAGTTATAGGGGTAGGTCTCGCATAAGTGACATGTATCAGAAAGCCTGCTAGGATGTATATGTTGCATAGAAATTAGCCCACTCAATGTGCTAATTAGAGAGAGGAGTTATATAAGGGCTTCAGACTTGCTCCTTTTAGGTAATCCTTTAGACTTCTAACACGGAGATTGAGTATTTATGCATCTGGGGAAACATTTTTTTCTCCTTTTTCCAAAATCTACTGCTTTGAGTGATGATGCCTGGAGAAGATTTCTATGCTTATCAAATACCCCAATTTTAATGGCAGAGTCTCTGTTTTAGCTCTTTCTCTCCTGGAGCCCAGAAAACATCAATGTTTGAGTCTCAGGATTATTTGCTTTTTTCAGATGTATCATGGATTCTCCGATTCCAGGCATCCAGTGCTGAATCTAATCAAGATGTTTATTTATAGGGGAAGTTATTTTACAAGGATAAGGAGGCAGTTCTGTTGCCATTCAGTTCCCTGACAATGAGAAACAATCTAATTTGCATATTGCTATACACATAATTGGAATTTTGGATATGCAAATTAAACATTCTGCATTCTAGTCTTGTTTCTGGGTTTTCAGGGCTTAATTGGCCTGAAACAATTATAAAAGGTTGGAAGGGATGTATATTTTCCTTTACGACCAACAAGAAAATAAACACTATAAACAGACTACCAGAGTGCAAAAATGCCTGGCTTCATTAGGTGAAAATATTACAACCATATGGACTAAGTGCAGTAGATTATGAAAGTAAAATTTAAGATTCATCTTATTGCGTTATAACCTCAGCCTGACCCCATCTAATCAACTTTTCTGATTGCTCATCTCCTCCCCTTTTCATCTTCACTTTACTGTAAAATACCTGCTTCAGCAATTATTGACAAATGTTTCAGTGCTCTTGAATGATATCAGATTGACTATTCTGGAAAGTGACGCCCTTTATTTATTCACAGAATGGGTATGGCAGATACACTGGACGCAGGTAGTTCTTCCAAACTATCCCCTTGATGCGGCAACTCCAATCTTAGAGCGAAAAGGCAATTCCTTCTCTGTCCTTTTGTTTTTGCTTTGTCTCCTGAGACTACCTACAAGGATATCTATTGCCCTAGTGTTTTCTTATCTCTACGCCATGTCTACTATGCCATCACATTTCACATAGACCTCTCTACTGTCATCTGATAGTAATGAGTTTTGGCCACTATCCAATTTCAAGCAGTGTTCCAAGGGAGAAACATTAATTCCCAGAGTTCTTTAGTCCTGTCAGTTCTAGCTGTATTTGTTTTTATTTGTTTGCTTTTCCTCCCTAATAAAAATCACTCGCTCCCTCTTGCTCCCCTCACTTGCTTTTCCTCCCTCATAAAAATTTTACATTGTGTCACTTTGCTCATATTTATTTCTTCTGTGTGGGGCTAGTGTACCCTTCTCAACTGCCAGCTAAACAGGGGCTCTTTATCCCTTTGTGCCCACATCTGCTTCAATCAAGATAGCTCCTCTCTCATTCTGTGGAAATGCAATTGTAACACTTCCTGTTTTCCTCATCTCCATCATGTGGTGCTGAATGGCTATTTTTCTCCTGCTGATAATAGCCCACTTAATTGATGAGTCTCATTAGAGTTGATATGACAACACCCATTTTTTCATGTTCTCTGTATATGTGTGTGTGTGTATATATCCCTACTGTATTTTCCACTGCATGCATCCGATGAAGTGGGTTTTAGCCCATGAAAGCTTATGCCCTAATAAATTTGTTAGTCTCTAAGATGCCACAAGTACTCCTCTTCTATTATCTTCTCTGTAACTCACCAGCAGACTAAAAAGGTCAATTCAACAAAGAGCCAGAATGCTGCTGGCCCAGAAAGCACTGATCCAGGCCCACTTTTCCAGAAGGCTGCATGCCAAAACTTGGATACAGGAAGTGTGGGCTCAGAAACTTGGATTCTGAAAATTGTTCTTTCAGTTTTGGAGATATGGTTGTAGCCCTGTGAATATCTGGGCTTCAGTCCCATTCCTGTTCCTGTATTTCCAGCTCTGCAGCCTGTAGTGTAGCCAGTATCACCAGGTCAACCTGTTAACCTAATCTTGTATTGTGACTGCAAAAATCAAAGTGTTTTGGTGCATTGTCTTACATTTTGTAAATATACAGCCATAGGAAGTTAACTGGTTTCAGGCTTTGGGAACTACAATATTGTTAGATACCATTAAGAATTTCATTTTAAAATAATATCAGCACATGAAAAATCAATGTAATGCTAATGTACCAGCCACTATTTAAAATATTTTCCTTTTCATTCCAAACATGTATTAAATCTATTTATATCTCCACTAATATAATAGGCCCCTATGGATTGCGGTTCTGATTTGTATTTTAATGATTACTTTAATATATAGGATATACTTGTTTGCATCTTAATCCCTGTCTCCTACCCCAGACATAAAGGCTTTTTGGGTGGCTGGGTGATTAAACATCTGCTTGAATGCTACCATGTCTGTCTCATGGATCTATGTTAAACTGCAGGCTTATAATTAAAAATGCTGACTGTATAATAAAGTATTATATAATAAACTCAGTAACGATCTCTTTGGCATTTTTAGTAGATATAGATAAATGCCAGGCACATTAGGTAGGTGAGTACATAGACAAGAAAAAGTTTCAACAGTTTCTGCCACCAATGTTAAAAGAAAAAAAATGCTTTATGGTACTTTAGATAATGCAGTTCTGAAACAGACCTTCCTGCCCCACTTCAAACATAATCCATATAATGGCTATATTGCAGTGAGGATAAGATCATCTTATAAGTACCATAAAAGTGCAATCTGCCATGCTTTTCCAGTTTTTTTCTCCATCTTTTTTAAATCAGACTTAAATAGACTCCCAGCAGCAGTTTATCGCTGCTGCATCAGAAGCGGATATTTTCGGTTAGTGAGAACAAAAAGCCCTATAGGTAGTAATTGCTGCTCTCTTGTGAGCAGTTGGCAGAGAGTATCTAGTTCCACTCTAACCTCCAAAAACAATATAATGGGGTTATTTTCAGTCTGTCTGGAAAACAAAAATCATCCTAAACTCTATTTGATTTAATTGAAAATAAATGTTTGAATGTCTAATTGGAGAGGCATTTAGTTTAGGTAATGGGAGGGCTATGCTGTAATGTTAAAATATGTCTGTGTCTCACAATGACAACTTCAGAAGGTTAGTAGTGTTCTGTCTGAACATCAGTTGTGGGTTTTTTTAAGTTTTAGAAGCCAAGGAGCATGGCTGTAGTACTCAAATGACATACAATATTCTGATTTGTATCAATGCCTCATAAAATAGCATATTGTTTAGTTCCTTATACTGAGGCAGAGCAATTTGTTTCAGGGATCTATACAATATGTCCATACCAAAGGGTCTTGGTGCATTTTTTTAAAAAAAATCTCAATATAGCAAAAATGATTTTTTTAAACTTAAAAACCAAGATTATATAGACTATAAGGACTTTTTGGCAGGGGATTTTCTTTTAATTGCATGAATGTATAGTGCCTTGAAAAATGGGCCTTGGTTTGTGATAAGGCCCTTTTAGGAGCTACTCTAATAAAAAAGGGTTTCAGAGTAGCAGCCGTGTTAGTCTGTACTCGCAAAAAGAAAAGGAGTACTTGTGGCACCTTAGAGACTAACCAATGTATTTGAGCATAAGCTTTTCGATGAAGTGAGCTGTAGCTCACGAAAGCTTATGCTCAAATACATTGGTTAGTCTCTAAGGTGCTACAAGTACTCCTTTTCTTTTTTCTAATAAAAATATATTTCTAATTATGTTCAATAATAAAAATACATTCCTCTCCAATAGAATGTTCTAGCTCCCTCCTCTCTACCAATGCTTTTGAAAAAGTGAAGGGTCTTGCACTGTGTCCTGAAGACTTACAAACTTTGTCTGCATCAAACTAATAGGAGAAGTGTATGCCAGAATCAAAGGCCCTCCATTGAGGGTGTCTAGGCTAGAGTCCCAGATCATTTAAATCTGGGGACTGCCGGCTTGAGTGCCCAGCTATGACTTCATCTGTTGGTGCTGCACAGAGGATGCAAAACCAACTCAGATAGCCAGGATGAGACCTTATGAGGCCTTTGCAGACCAAAATGAAGACCTTGAATTGAAATGAAGGCATGAATAGCAAGCCAAAGCAATTGAAAAATCTTCTTCCCCACTTTACAACCACAGAGACACAAAAGGACCTACCTCCCCTCCCACCACTAGTCTAAAATAGACAGCAAGAGCCTGAAGAGGGCACAACAGCTGCTTGTGGGCTCCAGAATTTCATTTCTCTCCTCACAGTGGCTTAAAGGGCCAAAATAACAACTCTAAAATATAAATAGTTTCTTTCCCTTAGTGAGAAGCAGCCACCACACCAAAATCACCATTCCTGCATGTATCAGAGCTTCCATTGTCAGGAACTTGCTCAGCACCAGAACTTCCTGGATGTGAAAATACTGGAGTGCTGCCCCATCGTTGGCTTAACTCTGCTCACAGTGAAATCAGTGAGAGCTTTACCACTGAGGGTTTGGCCAATGCAAGGCTATTGAAAATCTCACCCTCACTGTCTATATTAGAGCAGGTCAAAAATGTTTCCAGTCTAGACTTTTCAATATATTTTCATGTATTTCCAATTTCAGCAAATAATCACTGCTTCTTCCTATTTTTGACAAGCTCTATCATATATATTTTAGATTCAAATAATAACATTGAGCATTCTTCATCATAAGTACTTTTGTTCTCACCAAGGGAAGCAGATGGAAAATAAAACAACTACCTTATAGCACCAGGGATGAAGTACTGACGCATGAGCACTTCACGGCCTTAACTGGCACCTCAGCCGTACTGCTTATGCTCCATGGATAAGTCAGCCAGCTTCTCACTCTACCTCCCTCTCTCTCCTGTCTACTTATATCCCCTTTCAAGCCTTAAGGCTCACCAGGGGGATCTCTAGTCCAGAGACCCCCAGGTTAGGTTCCTTGGACTGAGGCTGCACTCTAGCAGCACATAGAGTGTCCGCCACTCATGGAAGGTGCTCCCCCAGTAGAGCTAGTCTCTGAAGATGGTTGATGAAAATAGGAGAGGTACTTTCAGTGGCTAGTATACATCCTATTGTCAACCAGACAGCAATCTCAGAATGATGAATTTTTCTAGTCAGCATTTCCTTTGGTGATACTTAACAGGTCACTGGAAGCTGAGAGAGGCAGTGGGCTGGAGGCAAAACAGGGGAATGGTCATGAGGGGCTAACTGGGTATCTTGGTTGAGAGAGTTACTTGACTTCTTGGCTTCCCATTCCCACTGTCCAGACTAGCTCCTTGGCTCCTCAGCCAGATTCCCAGACCTTACTATCCACACCTCATGCACCCCACCACAGTCCCCTGCTCTGCTCCACTTGTAAATGTTTACATGTATCAGCTATTAAGACTTCACAAGTGCATTTCTCATCAGTGTAAACACTAAAAATCTAGCAAAGAAACATTACAAACCAACCCACCCACACACTGCCTAACTTCACAACAACACATAATAATACACATTTACATTCTCATCCCACATCCCACCACATCATATTCCCCTACAGTATAAACCAACACCCTCCCACAAACCATACATTTCTCTCTCTCTCATTTCAATCTTCAAGCATTCAATAAATCTCTATTTTAAACTACAGATAGTAGATGTGAAACCAGAAAATACTAGGAAGTCTTTTCAATAAGAAGCAAAACATTGTAAGCTTTGAAATCAAATTGAAATTCATTTATAGAGAATGTGTGACCAGAATAGAAGTGTATTACACAGTTGGGCCCTCAGGTATTACCAGATATCATTTGTTTGGGATCTAAAATATTATGGATTGAGAAAAGACCTGTTTCTGAAACAGGTCTCTGAAGAACATGCTTCCACTTTCCTGATCTCCTAAATAAGAGTAACATTTTCTCTTTCCATTATACAATGTTTTCCTTATATCATTGTTAGTTTGTGTCAGGGAAATGTGACTAAATATTTCACACCAGATTGACCAAGGTTGGCCTGAGGGTTGGTTCATGGGCATCTGTGCGCACCTTGGATTTCTCCACAAAATCAGAATGGAGCAAGTTAGGTGAGGTGCATAATTTGTTTTTCAAAGTCTTAGTGTTCCCTGGTATATCCATCTGTCCGTATCGGGTGGGGGAAGGAGAAAAAGACACATCTTTCTGGGTCATTTCAAGAAGGGCTCTGCTACAGTGGAGCACAAAAGTGAAAGTAACATGTCAACATTCCTCTGAAGTTACAGTTATTGTCTCTTTTGCAGAGTTCTATTGTAGCATCCTACCCAACCCCAAATTTTGAAGGTGAAAAATGAAAGATCCATGTCCATGAAAGCTCCCCATTTTTCTACACAGTGTAGACAGGGCTTTTATGACTATTATAGAATATAATTTCCTACAATCAAACAAATGGTCCGTAGCAGATTGGCAAGAGGGAATAATTCTTAAGCAATATAATTATTTAATTCCACCTCTATGCCCAGTGTAATTCCCAACCAGTAAGTGAAGCATGGAGAGGCTATTATCTCATATAGATAAGGTGGTTTTCCACATCACTGTGAACTTAGTACTGAGTCTGTGTATCACATAATTAATCCACTCAACATGACAGGTGTGAAGGTGTACACCATAAAGAGTATTGATTAGCTTTAAAAGTTAGACACTGGAAAGCCCCTGATATGTCCATCTAAGGCAAAAAGGGTATTCTATCTTTTTGAAGTCAATGGCAAAACTCCCACTGACTTCAGTGGTGCCAAAATTTCACACACTGTATTTCAACAGCGTTTGAGGCAATTGCTAACAAAAAAAAAAAAGCTGCTGATGTCTTGGTTTCCTGTGAGAGTGAGTGGCAACCTAACTGCCATGAACAAAGTTTGGAAAGCAGGTCTGATACTAGACTTTGCCTAGCCCCTATGCATAGTAAAGTGTGAGATCCCATCCAAGTCCCTTCACTCCTATTACCAGGTCCTTCCATCCCTATGCATTCATGAGAGTCTCACTTCCAGCCTATTTCCACCTGCTTTCCTCATACAGTGGAAACTCCCCTTTCACCTCTTTGGCTTCTGATGGCCCTCACCAACATGGACTTCAGAAGTCAAGTATTCAGAACCAACGAGACTCTTCCCAAGTAGAGAAATTCATTTGGTAAACTTAATTTCTGCCATTGCTTACTGGCACAGGCTGATCACTGGAACACAACTATGGGTGAGTGTGTGTGTGTGTGTGTGTGACTGCAGTGAGGATTCTTGAAGTGTTGAGCTATAAACACCACCACATAGGTCGGATAAGCATAAAACTATCACTGTCTGAAAAACTCCATTCTAAATCCCTACTTTGCTCCCTTTTTTCCATGGTGGTTGCAAGCAAGTCTTTAGCATTTGAAAACCCTGAAACCTGAAAATATCTCTTGCACCCCTTTAAAAGTTAACTCCACATTGTTATGTTATAATAGGTGGATGAGATGAAAAGTATAAAGGAGAATAAGACCTAATAATGCTGTGAACTATAATTATCTGAGTGATCTGGAATTCTTTGTCTGATGGCCAGTTTCACCATATGCCACTACTATCGTTGTTTACTTTTTGTGTTAGGGTGATGCCTAGAGTCCCCAACTGAGATCTGAGCCCTGTTGTGCTAGGAATTGTACAAACGCATTGTAGTATATAGTCCCCGTCGGTCAAAATTTGCAATCTAAATAAATAAGACAAAGGGTGGGACACACAACAGAAGCAAAGAGAGGTGAAGTAACATACTCCAGGTCACACAATAGGTCAGGAATGGAACACAGTAGTCTTCTGGCTTACAGTCCAGAGTCTTATCCACTGAATCATCCTGCCTTGCAATCCATGCTTTTGGTGACCCTCAAATACATTGGAGAAAATCAGGAAACCTCTTTTTGACATTTTGGTTTGGAATCCCCGATTCGCTGCCAGTTACAGTCTTCTTCGGTAGCCTGATATCTTGTATCTTGTCTTTCACTTTATTGCCTACGTTCTCTCCACTGCAACACACGAAGCACAGAAGCACTGTGAACCATTCATTATTGCTGTCGCTTGCTGCCTGTGGGGAGGTTTTGTCTTAGAGGCATTGGCTGTCTGATGGAGAAAATACTTGGCTTTCTTGTTTATATGATCTTTTCAGTTTATTTTTATTAATAGTCTCCTCTTTGGGTGAGCTCCTGTATCATCAAATGTTTGATGTATCATATGTTTGTGATTATAGAGGTGAACTGTACCGTTAGATCTGTAGTCATCTACCTGTATATAATTTTCTAGACTAGTTGCCACCCCCGCTTCCAACTTTGTTTTAGGATGTGTTATGTATTTTCACATGGATTAGTTCATTTTTAATGAAGTCTTACTTTAATTTAAATACTTCAGTGAAAACAAAGAAGCAAGTATATTCTACACTGGGGAGGTTTCTCTGCAGATGTAGGTGATTTTGTTTCTTGAGGGGCATCAAGCACATTGCATGGCATTGACAAATTCTGTTTTATACCAAGGATGGGATGATCCTACTGGAGCCTGAGGCAATACAAGAAAAGCACTTTCCCAAACTCCAGTGGGGAATACATCCTAACCACTGTAATTTCACAGGATGATTCAATTGCCCTTTGGCTTATTTATAAAGTGTTAAATACAATTAGTAAAAACATCCATTCTCTAGGGGGACTCTTTGCTTTTAGTAATACTTGGAGTCCATGTTAAATAAAGTGGATTTTATTTTGTTTTGTTCTGTTTTAAAAGAAAGTGAGTGAGAGAGAGCACTCAGATCCAGTATGTTCTTGCTGCTTTCTGAGTTTTACACTCTGCTGGTGAAGCAATTGTTGGCTGGTTTTCTTCCTTGATAGTCTGATTAATGTGCTATGTACTGGAGACTTGGCTGTCATAACAATCCCCAGGAACATTTGATAATCATAACATTTGTAATATTGAATGATACATCTGCTAATAATTATGCTCACCATATTTTATTCAAGGCTGGCCAGAACCAAACCCCCAGATTTAGTTGTAGAACTCTTTTCTTTCATCCTCCAAAGCCTAGATTAAGTTGCCAGATACTGTTACACACATCTTTAGTTTCTCAAACTTTGGTGGTGGAGTTGAACTTGAGGGATTAAGGTGGCTATGATTAGTCTGATCACAACAGACAAATACTATGTGGAGTAAGTATGAATATAGATTTTAGTTTTAATGTTGCATATTTTAATTACTGTTAAACCACCTAGAACTGTGATTGCTGCTTGCTTTGCCTGTCACAATCATCTCACTGTTTCCTCTTGCTTCTCCTTTTGGTTGTTGTGTATACCTGTGGCCTTTCATCTCATACTTAGATTTTTAAGCTCTTTGGGGGCAAAGACCATCTTTTAATTGTGTGTGTGTATTAGTGCCCAGCACAATGGGCCCTGAATTCTTGATTGAGGCTTCAAAGTGCTACTACAGTATAAGTATAATAATAATAATAAGCTATTCATAGGCTCTTCATTTAAATATAAATAATAAAATGAGTACTGCTCTATTAGATGATATTCAAGTGTTCTGCTCGAGTTATGGAGAGAAGAATGAGAAACTTTGAAGGTGAAAATGAAATTAAAATAATCCCATTACTGTACTTTGCCAGTCTCAGAAACTTGAATGTGTATGACTTTTACCCACAGGATCCTCCACTGTGTAGCTTCAGAATTGCCCTACCCAGGGCTCTTGGGAGGAATTAACACCTTCCTGGTTAATAAGATAGAAGTGGGTAGGCCACTAGGGTACCAAGACCTCTGTCCGCCATGCTGACCAATATTGTCCTATGGTTCCCTTGTACTCCCCCATCTGTCTGTAGTCATCCATTGTCTCTTGTCTTATGCTTGATTGTGAGATCTTTGGGGGAGGGACCATTTTTTTGTTCTGTGTTTGTACAGTACCTAGCACAATGGAGTAACTAAACATTACGGTACTACTTCTAGTAATAATAATGATAATAAGCATAATAAAGAGCCTCTGGTGCTTCAATTATGCATGATTTATTCAGTTTACCTAAGACAGGAAAATTGAATGAATCACAAATGGAAAACTCATTAGGCTCAGGTAAGGGCAACATCATTTATAATTACCAATTTCATATGTGTACTACAAAACGTCAATAGTGTCAAAATTGTTCAGTAATTTGAAAGCTTGTGAAGTGAGGATATTTGCTGGTCCATAAATAAATTAGACATTTCAGAGTTTGCCCCTGTAATATAAATGTAATTGAAGAACAATAAATGTGTGCTGGTTGAATAAGTCCTTTGCAGTGGGACTGCAACAGGTTGTCCTAAAATTTTGGGGACACACAATATCAGCCACAAATATTTAAGTCATTTCAGTGCCGATAGAACAAGGTCCTTCCATCTCTAGTGGTTGTTCATTCCGCTGCACAGGCAGCAAAGTAGGTGAAATACGGTGTTTTTAAAGTACTCTACTATGGTGTGTTAATTGAATGTGCTGAGAGAGAGCAGGAGAGATTGCAGAAAGCCATTATTTAGAAACCAAACCAAATCTAACCTGTGAAACCTTGCCAGGTCTTCAGCAGAGGGACCCCTTCTGGCTAACTCAAGCAGTGCATAGGTCTCCCCTCTCCTGATTTCTCTGTATCTCTTCTTTCATTTTTCTTTTCTTTTCTTTACATTTCCTCTTGCAGGAAGTCTGTAGTGGTTTATGGATTACAAATGTATTATTGCTATCTAATTTTCTTCTTGTTAGGCTACTGAGAAAATTTGCACTGTTCACCAGGCTGGACAAGACCATGCATTGGAAGAGGTCCCAAGGGAAGTAGAGGAGACTAGAAAAGCGTGTGTTAAACAAGAAAACTTCATGAAAGCACACAAATAAGACTCAGTGTTTGTATCAAGTCAGCACTGAAGGCTAAAGTGCTCTCTGTCATTTTAACTTGGAGGATTGAGACATATATAGCAAATGAAGCTGGAAGATTTAAGCCCTCGAAGGTAGTTAGGCATTTTTCTGCTCAGCATTGCAAAGCCCAACCACTAGGTGGCCTGCTGCCTAGTGGAATCCTCAGCCCCAAGCTAGGCACCCAGGCTCCTCATACAGTGCCTGGGGAGAGTCAGATGCCTCAGGAATGGGTCCTCAGAAGCTAGCCAGGCTGAGCAGGGAACTGCCTAAGCTAGCCAATAGGAAATGCTGAAGAGAGGAGTGGGGAGAGGAGAGGAGGTTAGGTGCTCTGGCTGACCTGGTGCACCTGGCTAATGCACCAGAGATAAGCACCTCTCCTACTTGGGATCCTCAGCTGCGAACCCTCTCCTGGATTTAGGAACCTAAGGCAGGTCAGCCACAATAAGCAGCCTTTGCAGCTGAAATAGTCTTTCTCCTGCTCATACTCACCCTACATTTCTCTGTGCTCCTGCCTGTTTTCTGGGTGGATATTGTGCTGCCCTCTTCTCCCCCCATCCCCACCCCCACACTGGTGGCCTATATCCAGGGCCTCCTGCTGTGGGGTCTGATAGGTGTCAGGTCTTAGGCATGTTCATACCCCCACTGCTGAGATAGATATTCTCCTGCCTAGTTTAAGAATTCTGCTTCAAGGCCTCCAGGGTTTTGGCTTGAGCGAAGGCTCTGAGCTTCTTGTTAGCTCTGACGGTGTCAGGGATTACACCTCTTTGAAAATGCCAACCAGTGGAAATTTAGGTGACTGTGGTTAGGTGGCAGCTGAGCAGTTAAATGTTAGGCTACTGAGAAAATGTTAATGTTGTTTGAGTGGTGGGGTTAGATACCTAAAGAGGCAAATAGGCACCTGAATACCTCTGAGGAGCTGAGCCTAAGGCCTGATGCTAAATCCGTTGAAATAAATGTGAATCTTTCCTTTAACTTAAATAGACAGGATCAAGCCCTTCCTGAATTTTTTAAGCATTACAGGGCCAAAGGATACATGTCTTGCATAGTTTCAAGAAAGAATCAAGAACAAACTAACAATGACAAGAAATATTTCTTTCCATTTATATCCAAGTCCTATAGGTTCTTCTGATTGCAAGACGTACTGAACTTGTTCCAGATATTTACTGTTGATCTTAATAATAGCAACGATTTGCTTGTGGAGTGTCAAGAGTGTGCTTGAACTCAGAATTTTTGTCCAAAAACAGGGCTTGAATTCAGACTCAAGCCTACCCTCCCCATTTTCTGTCTACACACAAATCGCGACAATCCACGGCTCAGACTCAGGCTACCAAGACCTCACAGGAGTGGAGGGTCCAAGCCTGAATCAAGCCGGACTCAGGGTTCAAGCCCTATTGCTTTGCAGTGTAGCTGCAGCCCCATTGGATCTGTGCTCTGGGAGTCCACCCAAAGTATCCGAGAACCCCACCAGGCTGACTTTTTGTCCTTTGGACAATCAAGTTCTGTGGACAGTCAAGTTTTCCCACACTACCCCATGAATAAAGGGCTAGAGAGGCCACATTTTGGGAGGGTGCTAGAGAGCCTGGGATATAGGGAGTTGGACTCAGGCCAGTATAATGCAATGTAGACCGAGGGTTACAAATGAGTGTAGACTCTCAAACCCGAGGTTAACAAACCCAGGGTCTTCTAACTCAAGTTCTACTAACCCAAGGCTTACATTTCAGTGTAGACATACCCATAGGGTCTTTGCTTAGCCAATCTATGGTGAGAAAACGAATTAACCTTTTATTTAGATCTAATGTTGTGCAAAGCACACATCCACCATTACTTTGCAAAACTTGGGGAAACGTAAGTTTCAATCTGCCTTTGTGCTATAACACTTCCAGTAAGTGATTCCGTTCTCTGGCACAACTGACTTCAATAAGAATGATCAACATTATAATGTGCATTGCTGCTGATAACTAACCTACAGTCTCAGGAGTCAGACCTGCAGCAGAGCTAGTCTCCAGGCAGCCTCATCAGAACAGCTGGCCTTCAGCAGGCCGCCTGATTGGCCATGGTGCATCATTGGCCATGTCACCTGATTGACTGGAGGAGCCAGCAGGCTGGCTCTTAAGCCACTAGCAGCAGCAGCTCACTGGCTGCTCAATGTTCATACCCACCACTGTGCCTGCTGCTGTGTTACCTTGTTCCTGCTGCCCCGGCCTTGAACCCTGCTTCCTTCAGTGCCTGACCTCCAGTTTGACCTGTCCGTCTGGTATCTGACTATGGACTCTGGCTTGACCCTTGGCTCTGACATCCAGCTCCTGACCTTTGGCTTGACCCTGGGCTCTAGCTTTCGACAACTGGCTGTGACCCTAATCCAGCATTTCTCAAATGTAGCCACCAGGGGCTGTTCTTGCAGCCACAGCCTCCTGGGCTATGGTGGGGGGGAGGGGAAGAAGGAGTGGCAAAGTAGCAGCCCCTCCCTGTTGCTCCTGGATGCACTGCCGTTGTGTTGGTTGCTAGGGCTGCCAGCAGGGGTTGGACCCTGCCCCCCTCTGGAGACACCTGGGGCACAACGCTGAAGGAGCAGGCAGCTGGTGAGTTCCCCACCTTCACAGGAGTGGTGGCACTCAGGCTTTGGGCTTCATCCCTGGGGAGACGGGGCGGCAGGCTCTGGCCATGGGGCTTCAGGCTCCAGCCCTGGGTTCCAGCTGTGCAGCAGCAGGCCCCAGGCTCCAGCTGCACGGCTTCAGGCTCCATCCCCAGGCCTCATACCCTGTCCATGGGACTTTGGGATCTGGACCCAGGGCTTCATACTTTAGCCCACAAGTATTTTAGGGAAAAATATGAGAGCGGCCACCAGCAAGAGTTGGTGGCCACACTCTGAGGCCACTAAAAAAATTGTTCTGAAAACTCCTGCCCTACTCCTTGGTTCCCAATGCCTGCTTAGATCACTGGGCTACCCTTCCCTCATTCTGGTTGGCTGACATATAGCCCTCCTTGTTGTAGCTTTGTGTTCTGCTACTATTCTTTATCTTCCTCTAGTTTGTAGACATTTTATGTCTGCCACAAAAATATGGATCTTAAACAACATGTCTAGTAAATAACGCTGCTGTGACAACAACCAGATTAGAAATGAGATGTGACATTGTAGAGTGTGGGTATTGTGGTTCAATAAATGTAATTAATCAGTCAATCAATCAATCACTCTATCTCCCCAGGGAAGAAAGGTACATTATATGAATGCAGTTGTTTTATGTGTTGATCTGTTGAACTGCCCTTAGGAAAATTCAGGTACCTCTGAGCATATGGGTAACCATCCACTCGGAGCTGAAAGTGCAAGGCAGTGGCCTTTATAACCTCCTCAGGTTGGTGCATCGTTAGAATGGATCACATCATAGTGAGTCAGTATGGGAGAAGAGCTGATCTACTCCTCCACTCGCCAATAATAGTAGAGACTGTTGCACTGTCTATACTGTGTGATTGCATGGGGATTCAGAGAACCTAGCTTTTCCAGAGCAGTATACAAAATTATTCCTTTTAGGTTTTCCATTAAAGCATCATAATTCTAAATATATGGCCTTGTGAATACAGAGAGAGAAGTGATATTTTAAATAGCTGGATAATTTAACAGAAACCCCATCTAGCTGTATCTAACTTTTATAGAAGTCACAATTCAGTCACTAATTCAGGAAAGCACCAAAGTACATGCTTAACTTTAATTTAGAGTTAAGAACTGTACTTTGGTGCTTTCCTGAATCAGGGTTTTAGAGAGTGATCACATGACACATATGTTGTAATATATTGGAACGACCCAACAAAATGAATTAGAGAGTGAGAGTTTGTCCTAACTTTGAATGTTCTCTTCCTGCTTATTTTCCCCCAATTTTAGCTCTACTTAAATATACTTTTGTGTTTGAAAGAGCAGCAGATGCCTTGTGGGAAACATTCTACTTAAACAATTCTGCTTGTGTATCAACCACCGTCCTTTTGTCTACTCATTTGTTATTGCTAAAGGCTTTTCACAAATAACAGGATCTTTGTTTCTTACTGTAGTTCATCCACTCCTGCAATTTATTCCTCACCTGGAGTAATAATCCTCTATTTTCAGCACCGTAATCATCTCCACGGTAACCGATTGTGATGTCACAGCCACAGGATTATGATTTCAGATAAAGAGCAGATGAAATTTTAAAAGCAAGCAACCTATTTTCATGACAAAAGTGCATGTTAATATAAAAAACTGTTTTAGGTGGGGAAAGTATATTTCTTCATCTACAGGCTTGTTTGTGTTTAATTGATATAAAATATTGAATTGTACTTTCCACAATATGGATAGTTGATTTGAAATAAATGGTCTCATATGTTGTTCCTTTAGGAGACCTGATGCCTCTGAGAAATATTTATTTTTTTATTATCTTGGTAAACTGTAAAGGACAGCTAATGAGGTAACAGTACAGACTGGTCAGATGGCATGAAATAAACTGGGAACAGAGGTTTGCCAGAGCCAAATTCTGAAGTGAAATATTCTGCATTTGCACCATTCTGCTTTCAGTGAAGCTAGTATGATTTGCCAAGGCAATTTGTAGTTATCTGTCACCTGATTAGAAGTACAGAATTGAATTTTGCTGTAAAAATACATTCTTAGATCTTTTTGTTAGAAGTTAAATTTAGTTTGAGACATTAGCCCAAACCCCTGAGTGTGCAATATAGGAATACCACACTAATCAAAATGTCACAGAGTAGCATAGGTTTTTCTTTGCTTTCCCTCCCTCCCCTCCCCTCCCCTCCCATATAACATATTTCTACCAGCAGGGCATAGAAATATGCACTCCCATCAATCTTCCCCGCTTGAAATGTTTAAAATATCAACAACATGCCCTCCTCATAGAACTTGGCTGACCAATAGATGTCACTCTTGCCTTTCACAAAGGTGATGAAAATGGTATTAATCAGGCAGCAAATTTTTTAGAAGCCAAAAATATTAAACAGTATTTTGCAAAGAGGTATGTCTTTGTTTTCACCTCCCAGAAGTTTACTTAAGCTCACACAGCTACAGTCATGTTGCATGTGATACTGTCTATCATACTGCATATGATATGGCCTAACATTCCATCCTGCAAGCTACTTACAGGTTTAGTGCTTAAATTAATTTCCTCTGTAGGGTCTTATTTGTATTAAACATAAAGTACTATAGCTTAGATTTTTAAGCAACTCAGATATGTCAGTCACTTGATGGTAACACATTATTTTTTCTAAACATTTGGGACTAGTGTTTTCAAAGAACTTGCCTTTGGCCTAATTCTGCTTCCATAGGAGCCAGTGCAACGCACTTTAGAAATCCCATCTGCAAACTTCATGGACCAGAATTTCAGATGGTTTAAATTGCAGTAGTCCATTTACATTGGTGAGTGTGGGCCCACATACCTACACTTGGTTATCACTAGGATGTACACCACCTTTCTTATACCGAGCTTAACCTAGGAGATGAGAGAGGCAATGAACTAAAAGACAAATTACTTTCATTAGCCAGGTGTTTTTCTCAGGGAATAAAGATGATTGTGTGCCAATATATCTGTTATATAGAAAACTCAGGTTAAAAATTGTTGAACCTCAGTGAAAAGATAAACATAGATCTGATTCTGCACTTACATGTGTGTAAAGTGAACTTGTGGAATCGTGGTGTAATATTAAAAAGATTCATTGCTTTCTCTGAGGCAGCAAACACCTGTTACCCACATTACCCTGAAATACATAGCTATAGACATCGTGATACAGCATGGCCAGAGGGCAGCAGGAGAGTGTAAGAAGGAAGCCTCATTCCCTGTAGAGGGAGGAAAGTTTGCTATAGATTAATTAGAGCACCTGAAGCCAATTAGAGCACCTGAAGCCAGTCACTGATACAACCCCCCTGCTTCAATCAGACAAGGGAAGGAGTTGAAACAGCGTGGATTGGTGCTGGAGTAGAGAGCAGTTTGAAGGAGTTGAAGCAGAGTGGATTGGTGTTGGAGCAGAGAGCAGTTTGGAGGGAAGCAGAGAAGAGTTTGGAGAAATACTGTGGTGGGCTAAGAAGACCAAGACCCTAGGTAAAGGGACACCTGGTTTGTGCAGGGGGAGGGCAGGAAGCCCCACAAGCTGAAGGGCAGCAGAGGGAAGTAGCCCAGGGGAAGGAACCACTAGTTCAAGCAGTTTACTGCTATCCCTAGGGCCCCTGGGCTGGGACCCGGAGTAGAGGGCAGGCCAGGGTCCCTCCCTCTCCACTCCCCTCCTCTAGGACACGAGTGGGGCAGTTAATACCCCAGTTCAGAGGTGAGAAAAGGTGCCATGAACCCTCCCCAAGAAGAGAAAGCACAAGACCCATGAAAGTAGTGCCGGCAATTTGCCACACATGGTGTCAGAGGTGGGATCTATGTGCTGGGGACTTAAACCAGGGTTAGCCAAAACTCTCCCATCCCTAAGATGGATGACATGGTCAAGGCCCTAATACAAGTCTCCGCAGCCCAGTAGGAGGCTACCCGGGTCCAAGCAACTGCCCAACAGGAGGCGACTCGGATGCAGCAGGAGACTAATCGTCTGTTGATGAGTCAGGCTGCCCAGGACCGAGCCCTGCTGCAAGAGCTGATGAACCAGATGAAGGCCCTTATGGATCTGAACCGCAACTGTGATGGGACCTGGACCATACGGGCCAGCCACTGCCTACAGAAAATGACGCGGGAGGATGATGTGGAGGCATACCTCCTGGCTTTTGAAAGAGCAGCCCTGCGGGAGGCCTGGCCCCGAGATCAGTGGTCTGGTATCCTCGCCCCATTCCTGTGTGGGGAGGCCCAGAAGGTCTACTATGATATGGCTGCGGAGACTGCAGCAGATTACCCCCAGCTGAAGGCAGAGATCCTGGCCAGATCCAGAGTAACGAAGGTGTTGTGAGCCCAGAGGTTCCATAAGTGGCAGTATACGGAGGACAAAACACCCCGATCGCAATTGTTTGACCTGATCCACCTGACCCAGAAGTGGCTGCACCCTGAGGTCCTCAGCTCCGAGAAGATGATGGAGCTCCTGGTACTGGACCAGTATATGAGGGGGCTACCACCATGCCTCCGGGCTTGGGTTGGCCAGAATGACTCCTCCATCTATGATCAGTTGGTCTCCCTTGTGGAAAGACAGCTGGTAGCCCGCGAACTGTTCCAGACCCCAGGGGGTGAGACACGGCAAACCAGGAAGCCAGTCCCAAACCCAAGGCCCCGGACTGTCGAGAACTCCAGGAGATAATTCAGGTCAGTGAGGACTCGGAGGCAATTCCTAGCCCAAGTGTTAGGATATAGATATTCAGGCCTGTCTGTAAAGGCCTATACTCTAAGAATTTATGTGTATTCTTATCACTTGGCTAGTTAGGGTATAAAAGAAAGAATCAAAATCACTTGTCTGCCGGTGTAAGGTCCTTCTCTTACTGTGACAGTCTGAGGCCCTGTGCTTAAGCTAAGATCTTTGGCTAAACAGCAGAGGCAGCCATAAGTTGGGAAGCGAACGGTCACATCCTCACATTCCAAACTAGTCACATTGAAATAAGGTGCTATTGGGCTGTTAGGAATACAGTCCTATCCTGATAGTGCCTATCACTTCCAGAGAAAGGGAAGTGCCTAGAAAATGTAAAAGGAAACTTAGTTTGATAGCATCCTGTCTGACAAGAACTCACTTATCAATAGCTGGGATGTGAAATCCTCACTTCTGTATTGTTTTGTCATTATAGTTCCCACTTTGCTATTGTTTGTCTGTATAATCTCTGTCTGGTTCTGTGATTGTTCCTGTCTGCTGTATAATTAATTTTGCTGGGTGTAAACTAATTAAGGTGGTGGGATATAATTGGTTACATAATCATGTTACAATATGTTAGGATTGGTTAGTTAAATTTCAGGAAAATGATTGGTTAGATATAGCTAAGCAGAACTCAAGTTTTACTATATAGTCTGCAGTCAATCAGGAAGTGAGTGGAGTGGGGGGGGGAATGGGAACAGGGAATGGGAGCAGGGAATGGGGGTGGGGGAATTGGAATCATGTTTTGATAAGGGGGGAAATGGGAACAGGGACACAGGTAAGGCTCTGTGGTGTCAGAGCTGGGAAGGGGGACACTAAGGAAGGAAACTGGAATCATGCTTGCTGGAAGTTCACCCCAATAAACATTGAATTGTTTGCACCTTTGGACTTCAGGTGTTGTTGCTCTCTGTTCATGCGAGAAGGACCAGGGAAGTAAGTGGGTGAAGGAATAAGCCCCCTAACACCAAGTAGGGGCAACCCAGGGGGCGGAATAGAATCAGCTCCCCTGGAATTAGGTCAGATTGGTACCGCCTGTGAGAATTTCGGGCAGGACCAAGCCAATGACCCGCTATATGCGAATGTGAGGGAGGAGGTAGTGGAAGTAAATGGCATACCTGTGGAAGGAAAGACCAAAGGCCCAAGACCATATTGGGTGCTCAAAAGCGATCTGTTGAACAGGGTAGCGCAAATACGAGGAAAAGTAGTAGAGCAACCCTTACTCCCATGGAAACACACAAGGGCAGTACTAGAGTTAGCTCACAGTCATCTATTTGGGGGACATCTAGGAGTAGACAAGACACTGGATAGAGTCCTAAGAAGGTTTTATTGGTGAGGAATACATGCAGAGGTCCAGCGCTATTGTGCCTCCTGCCCTGATTGCCAGTTGCATAGCCCCTGACCTCACTTGCGGGCCCCATTAGTACCTTTGCCTATTATTGAAGTCCCTTTCGAGAGGATAGCAATGTACATAGTGGGCCCACTGGAAAGATTGGTGCGGGGCCACCGAAATGTATTAGTCATCCTTGACTATGCCATGCGGTATCCAGAAGCCATTCCTTTAAGAAACCCCACATCCAAGGCAATAGCAAAAGAACTACTCCAGGTTTTTTCCAGAGTGGGCATCCCTAAGGAGATCCTGACAGACCAAGGAACCCCGTTCATGTCAAAATTAATGAATTACTTATGTACCCTACTCCGCATCCAGGCCATACTTACCTCAGTCTACCATCCACAAACAGATGGACTGGTCAAGCGGTTTAATCGTACCCTTAAAAGTATGATCCGGAAGGTGTTAGCACAGGACAGAAAAGACTGGGATAACCTTCTACCGAATCTAATGTTTGCTATACGGGAAGTCCCCCAGGCATCCACTGGTTTCTCTCCTTTTGAACTACTATACGGGCGCCACCCACGCGGAATATTAGATATTGCCAAGGAAGATTGGAAAGAATGTCACTGAGCATGTGACACAGATGAGAGAGCGAATAACTCGAGTAACCCCTATAGTATGAGAACATTTGGAAAAAGCACAAGAGGCCCAGCGGACATATTGCAACTGTCGGATGAAAGTACGGAGATTTCAGCTGGGGGAACGGCTAATGGTGCTAGTACTGACAGCAGAAAGCAAGCTCCTAGCCAGCTGGCATGGACCGTATGAGATCGTGGAAGCCATTGGGGAGGTGGACTATAAGGTCAGACAACCAGACCACTGAAGGCCAGAGCAAATGTACCACATCAACTTACTGAAGCCCGGGCATGACAGATGACCCACAGGGGCAGGTGAAGATATCTTCTGAGTTAACTCCAGAACAATGAACAGAGGTCATTGATATGATCCAATAGAACCAGGACGTGTTCTGTACACAGCCGGGCTGTACGACACTGGTCCAACATCATATTCTCACCAGTCCCAGAGTAAGGGTGATGATAAGACCATACCGAATACTGGAAGCTAAAAGGAACGAAATTAGGACAGAAGTGAAGAAGATGCTGGAACTCGGGGTTATTGAAGAATCCCACAGCCAGTGTTCCAGCCCTATCGTCCTAGTCCCCAAGCCTGACGGCACCCTGGGGTTTTGCAATGACTTCCAGAAGTTGAATGAAGTATCCCAATTCGATGCCTATCCGATACCAAGCATTGATGAGCTAGTTGATCAGTTAGGCGAGACCCGATACCTAACCACTCTAGACCTGACCAAAGGATATTGGCAAATTCCCCTGGCCAAGAATGCCAAGGAAAAGACTGTCTTCTCTACACCCGATGGCCTGTTCCAATACACTGTCCTCCCTTTTGGACTCCATGGGGCCCATGTAACATTCCTACGACTTATGGACAAATTGCTGCGACCCCATGCCAAGTATGCTGCTGCCTATCTAGACAACATATTCTTCCATAGCCCTGACTGGGAAATGCACCTCGGAAAAGTAGAAGCAGTGCTAGATGCCCTGCGGAAGGCCGGCCTCATTGCCAACCCTCTCATGATAGGATTAACTGAGGCCAGATACCTCGGGTATGTAGTAGGGAGAGATTTGGTGAAACCCCAATGGAACAAAGTGGAGGCAATACAAGGCTGGCCTCGACCAGTCTGCAAAAAGCAGGTCAGAGCATTTCTAGGATAGTAGGATACTATCGGAGATTCATCCCTCATTTCGCCACAAGAGCAGGGCCATTGACAGATTTGATAAAGGCTCGAGGCCCTGAGATAGTAAAGTGGACTGATGTGGCAGAAGAAGCATTTGCAGATTTAAGGACTGCCCTTTGCTGCCATCCAATATTCATAGCCTCAGACTTCAAGAAGGACTTCATCCTACAAACAGATGCCTCGAGGGTAGGGCTAGGAGCTGTCCTTTTGCAGATAGTAGGGGAGGAGGAACTCCCGATCTTGTACCTCAGCCGGAAACTCCTCCCCAGGGAACAAAAGTATGCCATTGTTGAAAAGGAATGTCTGGCAGTAAAATGGGCTATGGAGACTCTCCGCTACTACCTACTGGGGTGGTGGTTTACCCTCGTGACAGACCATGCCCCACTCCAGTGGGTGCACAGAAACAAGGAGAAGAACGCAAGAGTGACTAGGTGGTTCCTATCCCTGCAGCCCTTCCATTTCCGGGTACAGCATAGGGCTGGAAGCCAACACGGCAACGCTGATGGCCTATCACGATGGCACTGCCTCTCATGCCAAGTAGCCCAACTCCATGGTGTTGAGCGGGGGCGGGGGATATGTGATACAGCATGGCCAGAGGGCAGCAGGAGAGTGTTACAAAAGAGCCTTATTCCCTGTAGAGAGAAGAAAGTTTGCTATAGATTAATTAAAGCACCTGAAGCCAATCACCTGATAAAACTCCCCCTGCTTCAATCAGACAAGGGGAGGAGTTGAAACAGCATGGATTGGTGTTGGAGCAGAGAGCAGTTTGGAGGGAAGCAGAGGAGAGTTTGGAGAAGTGCTGTGGTGGGCTAAGAAGACCAAGATCCTAGGTAAAGGGACACCTGGTTTGTGCAGAGGGAAGGCAGGAAGCCCCACAAGCTGAAGGGCAGGAGACGGAAGTAGCCCAGGGGAAGCAACCGCTGGTTCAAGCGGTTTACTGCTATCCCTAGGGCCCCTGGGCTGGGACCCGGAGTAGGGGGTGGGCCAGGGTCTCTCCCTCTCCACTCCCCTCTTCTAGGACACTAGTGGGGCAGTTAATACCCTAGTTCAGGGGTGAGAAATGGTGCCCAGAACCCTTCCCAAGAAGAGAAAGCACAAGACACATCAAAGTAGTTGCGGCAATTTGCCACAACATAAATGTTGTTATTTAGAGCTAAGTGTATGATTTCAGCAGATAACTTATCTGATTATTTTAGCCACTCTGTCTGCTCCTATGATATCCAGGAATACAGTTTGTAGGTTTTGCAAACTGGAAGTATCAGTGTATATAGTGTGTGTGTGTGTGTGTGTGTGTGTGTGTGTGTGTGTGTGTGTGTGTGTGAGAGAGAGAGAGCATTTTTAACTCAGTAGCTTGATTCCCCAGTTTCGTGATGTTTACTGTCTGTGCCATGTTGGATAGCAGTGCTTGGTTAATACTTGTATGTACACATTTATATTCATATTTCCATGAATATATTTGCATGTAACTTTGAAATTCCCTTTCTGTGAACATCCATGCTAGTAATATTCATGACTTCATGAATATTTGTAGAGAGTCACTACAAATGGATTGCAATAAATTAATTTCAAAATATAGATGAATTTTTAACTGATTCCTTTTCATTTACAGTATCTGCAAAGCTTTCTCTTTACTGTCCATGAAGGACAAAACCTTGTGTCAGATTTTGCCCCCAAGATCCTTACAGAGGGAGGCTGCAGCATGCACAGATCTTTCCCCTTTCATGATTGATGCAATCCCCTTCCTCCCTTTCGACCTCCAGGACTCTGCTGTTGGGTCTCTGCTGAAGCTGGGAAGTTTGCAGGCTTGTAGTGGGAGCAGGATAGGGCATCATCCCCAAGAACTCTGTGCAATTTCATCATAAAATATACATCTTAGCTATCTTATCATCATAAAATATCACATCCTCAGACCCTCTGCACACTGGCGGACCCCTTTTAAGGAGAATACAGAGGGCCGCTACAGTCAGAGGACAGCTTTACTTTACGGGGAGCTGGTTGGGAACTCCATGCAGCTAGCCCTGATCTCCTCTAGAAATCTTCTGAGGTCCATTGTTTCTGAGTATGAGAGTACAATTCATTACTAGTCTTGCGGTGGGGATGGGAGTAGGACACCTCTGCCCCACTTCTCACTTGGAATGATTTAGCAGAACTCCACCAGGAAATCCTCATTAATTTTCCTCCCTCAAATTGCATCCCTTTGCAGTATTTCCATGGGAGAGGATGTTCTAGGCCTAGATGATGATTCTGCAGTATTGCCCTGACAATGCCCAGTATTTAAATCTTTTCATGTATATCTGTGTGTAAGCAATCATACTGACATTACATGCAAAGATCACTTTCATGGGTATTCTGTTTATGGATAAACATATAGCTAAAAGGTAGAAAACTTCTTGTTCTCCTTCATTTTGTTCTGAAGAAGTAATGCATGCAGTAGATTCAGTAAGGGATGCAGTCATGTGGACCTTAGAGTCCACTAGGAACCTATATTTGAACATAGCCCTTTTCCTTGTAGTTTTAATATATTACAATGGATTATTAATGTCTCTAGCTTAATTCCCTTAAATGGTATCTAAATGCTAAAGACTAAGGGATTGTGTTTGCTTCAATTGTAAAGGTAGTTTGATCAAATGCATTAGCAGCTGTATTTTCATGAGGCATGTTTCATGGCAGATGAATCATTATAGATTCAAAATAACACTCCTTTATATACATAGTGAGTTTCAGAGCCTTTCCATTAGTATATCTTTGGATATAATTCTGATTATCTTGAATATTTGTACTGGCTTCAGTTTTGTACTGTAGCAATCAGATAGTGAAGAACATAAGTGGTTATAAAAGTTCACTCCCTTTCATATATAAAACTAACCAATATCTGTGAGCAAGTATAGTGCACTATATGAGGAATAAAATTCTGGATTTGTTTCATATGAGGATGGATTCACCTATTGGTCATAAAATTATTTTCATTTTTTAGCTATTTTTCGTTAATCTTAACTAGAATGTATTTAAAAACTATATTTGTGTGTTTTTGTTGTTTCAATTGTTGTTCTTAGATCAAATCAAATAATGGTAGGATTTGTTGATCTGAAAAATTGCCTTCCATGTATGGATTGGTAGAAGATTATCCCGCTGGGAGGTTACTAGCTGGGAAATTAATATTAATATTTTGGTGACTAAATGATTCGGGGGGGGGGGGAATCTATGATAATGAAACTAAGTCTATTTTAAAATGCATGGCATCCTCCCTAAAGCTGGTGTTAAGCACACTCAGAGAAAACTTTGTGCATTATGATTATCAAACTGGGTCTCATTTAATCCACTGATATTTAAAGAGTCTTTTTAAACCATTACTCAGAAAAATCTGTGGATAAAAAGAAAGATTTTAGAAATAACAGAATAAAAGAATGAAGCATCAGTGACCTTTATCCCTCTATTGTTGTGAGGAAAAAAATCCAAAAGTGGCTGTAGTCCTTGTGTAAATACAGTCTATGTCTGTTGAAAATACAATAATTCATCATAGTGTTCTCCATAATTTTAAGAATTTGAAAAATAAAATACATAATTAAATAGAAGGCAAGACTGTATAATAAATAAGGCTGTATATAGCAAGCATGCATCTGAAATACATGCCAAATGTGATCCTTTTTCAATATGTAGTGATGCAGCTGGTTGAAGGAAATTTGTTTTGCTGTAATCAAGACAACCAATTTTAAGAGTATTTACTATAGCTGAAGTAGCAAGTCATCCGCTTTATTTTATGATAATAGAAGATATGTTGCTGTATCAGCTGGAGTAACGTGAATATATATTTTCGTTTCCTAGACTTAGCATATGAATACAAAGCTTCTTATAGTAATATAAAGAACTGCAAAGTAGCCTTGTGAGAAATTTAGCTATTTGGAAACTGGTAACTAAAACTGCTACATTTGTCTCTGAGGAAGTAAAGGAATGGATATTAACTTCCAGTTCTTAGTTATATTTGATATGGAGGATTGGTCTATATAAGGAGCCCTTGAGATATAAATTCATGTGTACCCTCTTTTTGTATGCCTTATTTTTTACTGGAAATTACATATACTAAAATGTATTCACAATATACTGAAAATAGTCATTGTGTAACTCAAAACAAAGAAGTGATAATTAACATTGTTTCAATTTTGCCTTTGTACTAAATATTACAAAAGTATTTGAAATACTATAAGTATAGTAGTAACAATTAATGATTGACATATGGTAACTCTAAAACTTTAAAAGTGTTCCATAGATTATAAGGCAAGGAAGGACCACTCTGTTCATCTAAGTGATAATCATACATGTGGCATAGGAGTAAGTACACCTCATATGGAAATGTATACCTTGTGATAAAGGTGTGATTACAGAAGTGCTTTGCTCCTGGCCCCCAGTCAGATGAGTCAGGGCTATAAAAGGTGTATATCTAGTTTTGCTTTCTCTGTTTTATGGGGCTTTGTATTAGAGTCAGGGAAGGACTGAATTATAATCAGAATAATCTTCAAGTTGAGCCTTCAGTGGCTCCCTCATTGAGCTTTCGCTTTCTCATTGGCAGATTGCTACAATGCACACACATTATACAAACAGACCTAGCTTTTCAAGATATCATGAATGAAATATATTGGGTGGGACAGTGCTTGTAAACAAATACACATTCAAAAATGGCTAGCATTGTGATAGTTGTAAAAAGTTTTATCAATCTGGGTTTATACCAGTGCATATTTATATTTATTTATATTTATAAAAATGCCTAGCCAATTATTTGGATATTATATTCTCTCTCACACACACACACACTCTCTCTCTCTCTCTTTCTCTCTTACTTTAATAGATCCCAAACCCATTTAATCCATGATATTTTATTCATTTATGACTGCAAGCAGCCATATATTGTGAATTCATTGAAGGATAGCTCAATATGTTCTGTATATGTAAAAAATAAATACAAATAAAATAATGTAGATATGAGATATTATAAACCCCTTTTTGCATTATGGAAGAACATGTTTTCAGTTTGTCTGCTTTCAAATAAGTTCCAGCTTATTTTGGAATGACTGACTATAGAAGTCCTGCTCAGACATCCAAAGCATGGCATTTTAATTTACACCTTCTTTTCATTTTTAAGTAATGGAATGCTTTTCATCTCTTGACATAAGTTATCATTTTGAGGCTCAGCTGGTTAGTTCTATATTTTCATTTATCCTAGACCCCAATACCATATTTTCAGATGGTATTGGGATTAGACATGGCTTTCTATTGCAGCTGTATGTTTAAAGTAAAACAAATTCAAAGACTGTCTCTAAGAGTAACATTTATTAATGTGGTATTCAATAAATCTGTTGCTAAAAAGGTTATAAAGGTTATAAATGATGACATTTTACCATTACAGATAAAGACACTGAGGCTCAGGGCTGGCCAAGCTGTGCTCAGCACAAGACCCATCTATGATGCCTCAATCCCTGGGTGTCAGTTTGGCTACTGGTATAATTAGAGAGAGCCTTGGTGCTGCTTCATTTATGAAGACACCCGAGAATGCATGAGATTGCCAGAGTGCAGCAAGTTTTGGCCTCATCTTCTCTCCTCACTGGCACCCTGCCAGTGTACCCCCCTACATTGGGGTCTGTGAAATCTGCCTATGCCATAAAATGTTTCCCTTTTGCTAGGATGTCTCCAGCTGGCCATTTCAACTATCTTTAAGCCTTCTCTGTGCCAAAGGAGAGTGGCAAAGCAGCCTTATTTGGACTGAAGATCTGGCAGATATATAGGACCTCCGTATCTAACTTTGTTGAATGTTACATCAGTGATCCAAAATGATGGTTTGGTCTTATGTTCATCTATTACTGTTTCCTCGGTAGCGTTCAGAACAGAGTAAAGTATGGTATTCCTATCTCTCTATTTGATCTATGGGATATTGAATCTTGATTATTTTAAGGATCACTTTTCTAATTCCAAATGGCTTGTACCTTAAAGTAAGTAATGAATAGACACTGTCTTCTGCAATTCATACACTTCTAATGTTTCTGAGTTGAGATTTTTACTACTTTAAAATTGCTTGGTTGGGGTGAAAATTGCATCTGCAATTTTATCAATGAAAATTACTTTGGGTGGGTTACATGCATAACCCCCTTCACCCTCCATCTCTTTGTGAGGAGTGGACAAATTCGCTTATCTACACACATTTTAAATTGTAATTCTTCTCACATTTTGTGTGCAAAAGCAGCATTTTGAAAATTTAGCCATTACTGATCAGTGAAAATATCACTTCTTGGGGATTAATCCAGAGTTAATGTGGAGAAATTCAGCCTAAGAGAGGGAGACAGGCACCTTTTGAAAATTAGATCCAGCCCATTTTTGTTCATAGGTGGATCTGCTGTAGTGTGTCCAGGAGAAACAGGTAGGAGGGTGTATATTTGCAGTCTCCTCACCTGACATGATCCCAACCACAAGCAAAATCTCTATGTATAGGTGTGGGTCGGAGGCTTTTTGCTTAATGCTTATCCAGAGAACAATAGATTTTCTTGCAGAAATAAATTCTGGCAGGGATTACCAAGTCACAAAACTCATAGAACTGTAGGGTTAGAATAGTCATCTAACCCCCTGCCAAGATGTAGGATTTCTTGTGTCTAAACCATCCAAGGTAGATGGCCATCCAGCTTCCTTTTGAAAGCCTCCAGTGAAGAAGCTTCCACAACTTCCCAGGGCAGTCTGTTCCATTGTCTTACGGTTCTTACAGTTAGGAAGTTTTTCCTGGGATTTTATCTAAAGTTTCTGTGCTGTAGTTTGAACCCATTGCCTCTTGTCCTGCCCTCTGTGGCAAAAGACAACAACTTTTCTCCATCTTTTGTATGGCAGCTGTCATAAATATAAAGGAAAGGGTAAACCCCTTTAAAATCCCTTCTGGCCAGAGGAAAAATCCTCTCACCTGTAAAGGGTTAAGAAGCTAAAGGTAACCTCGCTGGCACCTGACCAAAATGACCAATGAGGAGACAAGATATTTTCAAAAGCTGGGAGGAGGGAGAGAAACAAAGGGTCTGTGTCTGTCTGTATGCTGCTTTTGCCGGGAATAGAACAGGAATGGAGTCTTAGAACTTTAGTAAGTAATCTAGCTAGGTATGTGTTAGATTATGATTTCTTTAAATGGCTGAGAAAAGAACTGTGCTGAATAGAATGACTATTCCTGTCTGTGTGTCTTTTTTGTAACTTAAGGTTTTGCCTAGAGGGATTCTCTATGTTTTGAATCTAATGACCCTGTAAGGTATCTACCATCCTGATTTTACAGAGGTGATTTCTTTACTTCTATTAAAAATCTTCTTGTAAGAAAACTGAATGCTTTTTCATTGTTCTCAGATCCAAGGGTTTGGGTCTGTGGTCACCTATGCAAATTGGTGAGGATTTTTACCAAACCTTCCCCAGGAAGTGGGGTGCAAGGGTTGGGAGGATTTTGGGGGGAAAGACGTGTCCAACCTACGTTTCCCAGTAAACCCAGTTAGAGTTTGTTGGTGGCAGTGGAGATCCAGGGACAAAGGATAAAATTAATTTGTACCTTGGGGAAGTTTTAACCTAAGCTGGTGAAAGTAAGCTTAGGAGGTTTTCATGCAGGTCCCCACATCTGTACCCTAGAGTTCAGGCTTGGGGAGGAACCTTGACAGCAGCTTTTCAAGTATCTGAAGACTGTTAATCTCCTCTTTCCCAAACTAAACATACCCAGTTCCTTCAGCCTTTGCTCATATGGTTTGCATTCCATCCCTTTGATCATCTTTGTCACTCACCTGTGGATCTTTTGCAGTTTCTATATGTCCTTTCTAGCATTGGTGACCAAAATTGGATACAGTACTCCAGCTGAGGCCTAACCAGTGCCGAGTAGAGCGGTACTATCACCTCCCATGACTTGCATGCTATGCATCATTAATGTAACCTAAAATTACATTTTTTTTGCAACAGCATCACATTGCTGACTCATGTTGAGGTTGCGATCCACCACAACTCCCAGATCCTTCTCAGCAGTGCTGCTACCAAGCCAGTTTTCTGCCATTCTGTATTTGTGCATTTGATTTTTCTTCCCTAAGTGTAGCACCTTACCTTTGTCTTTGTTAAATTTCTTTTTGTTGTCTATAGCCCAGTTCTCCAATTTATCAAGATCCCTCTGAATTTTAACTCTATCCTCCAAAGTATTGGCTAGCCCCCTCCCCGGAGCTTTGTGTCATCTGCAAGCTTGATCAGTGTGCTCTCTATACCTACATCCAGGTCATTAAAAAAGATGCTAAACACTGGACCCAGATCAGATCCATGTGGAACCCCACTTGAGACCTCCCTCCAACCTGACATAATTCCATTAATAGTGACTCTTTGTTTGTGATTCTTTAATCAATTATGTATCCACTTAATCTACTTGGTTCTGTTAAGCCTGCATTTCTCCATCTTACTTATTAAAATGTCATGTGGGACTGTGTCAAAAGCCTTTCTGAAATTCAGGTATATTATGTCTACTGCTTTCCCCCATCCACAAAATCAGTTATTCTATTGAAGGAAATCAATACTGTTTGGCATGACTGGTTCTTGGTAAATCATTGCTGGCTGCTAGTGATTAATCCCTTCATCCTCCAGGTATTCGCAAATTGAGTGCTTTATACATTGCTCGAGGAGCTTCCCCCAGTATCAAAGTCAGGCTGATTGGTCTATAGTTCCCCAGCTCCTCCTTTCCCCCTTTTAAAGATGGGCACTATATTAGCCCTGCTCCAGTCTTCCAGTAAATATTATTGCCAGTGGCTCTAAGATTTCTACAGCTATTTCCTTCAATACCCTCAAGTTAATAGTATCCGGCCCCGCAGATTTGAAATCATTCAAATTGGTCAAAGACTTTGACATGTTCTTTACTTACCTTAATCTGCATCCCTTCCCCTTTATTGTCTATGATACCTTTGCTAGTCATCCAATTACATGTTGTTTTTTGTGAGAAGACTGAAGCAATGTAAGCATTGAGCAGCAGTACCTTCCTGTTACCTTTTGTTACCAGCTTGTCTTCTCCATTGAGTAGCAGACCTACACCATCCCTGATCTTTCTTTTTTGTCTGACATATTTGAAGAACTCCCTTCCATTTGTGTCTAACATTTCTTGCCAGCTATAACTCATTCTTTGACTTGGCTTTCCTGATTTTGTCCCTACATGCTCATGCTATTTCTATGTATACTTCCTTGGTGACATGCCCCTCCTTCCATTTTCTGTATGTATCCATTTTGGGTTTTAGATCACTAAAAAGCCTCTTATGCAGCCACATTGGCCTCCTGTGGCTCTTCTTATCTTTCTTCCGTATCGGAATAGCTTTATGTTGAGCTTCTAATATTATGTCTTTTTAAAACTGCCAGCACGCTTCAACTCCTTTTCTTCCTAATTGGTCTTTCCATGGGACCTTGCCTACTATTTCTCGGAGTCAGTTGAAATCCACCTTTCTGAAGTCCAGTGTCCTTGTTTTGCTGTTCTCATGTCCTCCTTTCCATACGTTCTTAAATAATCTCAGATCATGATCACTTCCTCCCAAGTTCCTGACCACCTTCACATTCACAACTAATTCATCCCTGTTGGTCAAAACCAGATCCAAAATGGACAACCCCCTAGTTGTTTCCTCAACTTGCTGAATCAGAAAGCTGTCCCCTACACACGCTAAGAATTTGTAGGACGTATTATGTTTTGCTGCAATAATCTTCCAACAGAGGTCAGGGAAGTTAATATCCCCCATTAATACTAGTTTGTATGTTAGCTAATGTTGTTGCCTACTTGTAGAATGACTCATCCATTTCCTCTTCCTGATTTGGTGGTCTAAAATAGACCCCCCCCACCATAACATCACTACTATTCTTTTCCTTGTTATCCTCACCCAGAGACTCTCAGTAGGTCTGTCGCTCACTTCCCCTGGGATCTTGGAGCAAGTGTATACATTTTTGACATATAGCATAACACCTCCTTCTTTTCCCCCATACTTTTCCTTTCAGAACGAGCTATATCCTTCAATGCTGGTACTCTGGTCATGGGAGTTGTCCCACCCAAGTCTCCGTGCCAATTAACTCATAATTTTCTTCATCTGCCATGACTTCCAGTTCACCCTGCTTGTTCTCCAGGCTCCTTGCAATTATATACAGGCATTAAAGATATTTTGCAGACTGCCCTGTTGCTTTTCTTTTTGCCCTTTTAATGCAGTTGTGATTTCTAGACCCTTCTCCAGAAATTAGCTCATAAAGGCTTATGCACAGTTGAGATCCTTCACCTACTTGTTGGTTGAAGTTAGTGGGATGCATATTGTGATGGAAGTGGCACACAGCTAGACACATGGAAAAAGAATAACTGTTGGCTCCGATGGTGCAGCTTGATTCAGGGCTTGTGTATTTTGGGAGGTTTTGCACAGGACTAGCTAAACTGATCTAACTACACCCATGCAACCCCCCAGTGCAGATGTACTCTCACTAATCTGAAATGGTTTTCAGATGTGTCAGAAGTCTATTGCAGATGGATCAAACTATTCACATCACTCCCAGATTTGGTATCTCCTCTGTAAGGAACTCTCCATAGTATGTGTCTGCATGTTTAACCCCATACCTGAATGAGGTGTTTGGATATGCTTGGGTTGTGCTTCACTCACATTTTGTTTGAGGTTGTGGGAAGAGAAAAGTTACGACAGATTCTATAGGAATTTGAGTTGCTTCTCAGGCAGGATACCTTTACTGAGTAGCTGACAGTCAGTGGTTAGCCCCTTCGAAGTAGCTGGTGGCTCTTATATTAGTAAGAACATGCAGTGGTCACCATTCAAAATCAGTATGATCCAATAGTAGGTGCACAGTGATACCCGAGGTTGAATAGAACTAGGAAATAATTGTCCTATCTGATGGCTAAACATGGGGTTTGAATGGTGACCATAGTAAACTGCTCAATTTAAGCTCTGATTCAAGAAAGCATCCCTATTTAGGAAAGCACTTAAGCATGTGCTTCAGTTTCATTGATTTCAGCAGGAGTTAAGTGCATGTTTATAGTTAAGTATATGCATAAATGCTTTCCTGAATATGGCTGGAGTTAAACACATGCTTAAAAACTTTCCAGAACTGGGACCATAGTCCCTCTCTCTCCAAATGGATATTCAGCAGTCACAAATGTACTTGGCCCTTCTGGAAGGAGAAATTAGTGTAATATTGTTGCAGATGCCTGGACCTGGTGATACAAAAGTTTGACCACATGTGTGGCATCTGGCTCTTCTGTGCACATAATGGGACTTCCATGAATTTTGAAAGAAAGTGAAGTGAATATATTATTCCATGTCAGACTTGGAATAACTTCTGCTCTCTGGCTCATTTCTTGTGAACTTTAGAAATCAAGTGCTCATCTCAGACCTCTGCCTTTTTTTTTTCTAGCCAACTCCCAGACTGTATTACCAGTCCAATGTGCTATTCTGTCTCGTCTCAGAATCCCTCTTCTCTACTGTTTCTTCTACATACTCTACCCTGTACCATGCCCATCACACTCTTTGCAGCAATGTACTTTGGTCAATGTACAGGTGTGGGTCTCAGCTTAGGACTGAGCCTTTGAGATTTTTATCTGTTTTTAATTCCTGTCAGAATTTATTTGAATAGGAAAATTGGCAGACATTAATTAAATACTCATAAGAAAGAATCCTGGTAGCCCATTTGTGCCTTTGTTTTGCCTGTCCTTCCTTGGGGTAGAGAGTTGAATCTGAACAACTCATGCATTTGTTTAAGATTTGATTAAGTTGGAACTAAATTAGGGAAATTTCACTTTGTCGTTGTGATGGGATATAAACCCCACACTGGTACAGAGGCTTCACAGGAGCCTGAAGGGGAGTGAAGTAGTGCAGTTAACAGGTTCACCTGGAAAGGAGTCAGGTTTCCTTAGAAGGACTGAGGAAGCTCAGGTAGGGGGGTTCCTGCTCTCTGAAAATGGTCTGATAGAGTCAGAAGAGAGGAGAATTGGGAAAAGCCACTGGATGGTGGGTTTCAAATTAGGGTTGAGACTCCAGGGAGGTGGCTGTCAGGGTTCACCTTTGATGCAGAATACTGCGGGAGCTGTGTACAAGGCCTGGAAGGGTGGAAGTGGTTTAGGTTTGTACTTTTGGTTTGGCAGTTGCTGGAGAATTCCAGGGGAAATCCTGAGAGCCACAATCGTGAAAGCAGGGCAAAGCCTGAGGACTCTGGGAGCCTCAGAGGAATGCTGACACACAGTGAGCCCAGGAAAGGACTGTGGAAAAAGCCTGCAGACAAGCTGAAGGAGGATGCAGGGGGCCTGAAAAGTCAGACCTTATTTGTTTATTACAGGGTCCCTGGGCAGGAACCCTAAGAAGAAGGAGGGCCTGGGTTCCCCTACCAGGCACAAAGACTCCAGAGATCAGGGATGAAAGGACTACTGAATCAAGACTCAGGCCAAAGACTTTGCTTAGGGCTGTGGGACTACTGTTTGTTAGAGTTTTCATTACCCTGGAAGGGATGGGACTAAAAGTGACCTGGCCAGAGGACTGAGTCACAAGAGGGGGCAGACCACTGGAATGGCTGTTGGTAGGAGGCGCTAGATGAGGAGAGCCTGCTATGCAATCACTAGCCGTTAGGGGGTGCACCAGTGATGAGTGCACTCTGACAGTCGAGTGTTCAAAACTATGATTAAGTTATCAACATTTTTAGTAATCATAGCCTTAATACTGCAAGATGCTGAACATCTCATGTGAGATACTAAGCACCCTCCTTTTATTTTGAAGCTGTCCCTGTATGATGTTTGCAAAGTTCACCATATTAATCTAATTATTTCCATCAACTGCTGCATTTTGTCAAGGTCTGAAAGAACTGCTAGTAGTGAAGTCCTGGCCCCTGTTATAATGGAAGGTCAGGTCAGCTGAAAGTGGGACCACACATTTCTGGCAAACTAATTCTAGCCCTGCTTCCAACAATCAATATATATAACAAAGTATCAATCAGCATGTGTTATCATGTTCAGACATCTTAGGAATTCCCTACACTAAAGCCTTGAATTTTAATACATTATAATCAAAAGTTTTCTCTATGAGAGTTAGCTGTTGGAATTCTGTACCTGTCAGAACCTGTAAGTTAACTGCTATTCAGAAGCAACTAAAAGTAATTCAATAGCAGCTGAAATATGTTTAAATTCATTTAAAATTTCATTGAGATGCTATATGAGTAATCAAGGAGGAGAAGAAAATTATTTTTATTTTTACAGTGTCTCCTTGGAGATGCTAACTATTTGAAGCAGTAAAATCTTACCAAATCATTGCAGAGGAAGACTATTACATTGACAGCAGGGGCTCCAGTGTAATACTTGGTACAAATATTATTAACATACTAAGTGAAGAGAGGTACACTGGGATGAGTTATACTATTTTGCAGGCATTTTGGAGAACTGAAACTAATAAATATGGTCATTGTCATCGCTGGTTAAGCTGGTATAATTTTTATCAGCACGCAAGTAAAATTCCTGTTTGTGGCTCATGAACAGCACAGAAAGGTTTTGACATTTGCTCAAAATATGTTTGCAGTCTGTAATGAAGAAAACAGATAACACATACATAAGGCCAAGCAGTCATAAAGTGAGCTCCCTCTGGGTCGGTGAGTAGACTTCAAAAATGTTTATATACACTGTGACGTTCCCCTCTGGTGTTGTCTGGACCAGTGATCTGCTAGGTCACTCCAATCCTTGACTCTGGGAGCCAGCCTTACCCTGCTCTGCTGTGAGAACCCCCACTCCTGGGCTGTTCACGCACAGCCTCTGGCATGTAAGCTGCTCCCAGCTACTTGCAACCGAATGACACTAGCCAATATCTCCAGTCCTAGACACAACTCTAGGAACCTCTGTTTTGCAGTGTTCAGTTATGCCTTCTGGACACTGCAAGCTTATATGAGTTCATAAATTTAACAAAGAAATTGATATGTACCAGGCTTGTTATCCCAAGGGGAGCTTCTGACATACTTCAAACCAAACACACTGCTTCAGGTAGAATAAACAAACAAATGTATTAACTATAAAGATAGATTTTAAGTGATTATAAGTCAGAGCATAACAAGTTAGATTTGGTCAAATGAAATAAAAGCAAAATGCATTCTAAGCTGATCTTAACACTTTCAGTGCCCTTACAAACTTAGATGCTTCTCACCACAGGCTGGCTGGTTGCCCTTCATCCAAGCTCTCCCCTTTGATCAGGGCTTCAGTCGCTTGGTGGTGGTGGTTTCTGTAGATGTAGGTGGAAGAGAGAGCATGGCAAATGTCTCTCCTTTTTATCATGTCCTTTCTTCCCTCTTGGCTTTGCCCCCCCACCCCTTTCAGAATCTGGTGTGCATTAGCTCATCACAGTTCCAACTGACCAAAGGAAGCGGTGTGACTCACTGAAGAATCTAACAGATTCTTTTGTTGTTGCCTAGACCAGTATCTTTTGTTCCTGTGAGGCTGGCCTGGGTTTGTCCCATTCATGCCCTGATGAGGTGTGAAATGCCCCTCTGCTTCTCGAGAGTTTTTGTCTGGGTTTGCTTTAAGCCATGAGGATACGTTTTCAGCCTCATAACTATATGCATACAATTATACCCTATAACAACAATACTCAGTATATCATGAGCCTTCCGAAGACACCCGACATGACAAACTTTGCATTGGATACCACACAATCATTTTACAAGGATGAACATGGGGGTGCTGGGTATTCCCCCGAGGTACAGAGAGTCACATAATTTTTATCAGCACCTAAGTAAAATTCATGTTTGTGGCTCATGATCAGCACAGAAAGGTTTTGACAATTGATCAAAATATGTTTGTAGTCTGTAATAAAGAAAACAGACATCACATACATAAGGCCAAGCAGTCATAAAGTGACCTCCCTCTGGGTGTGTGAGTGGACTTGCAAAAATGTTTATACATACCTTCTAAATATTAACATGTGGAATAGATCAATTGTACATGCAGGTGCTGATGCTCCACAAGAGCATCCTGCAAATGAAGCTGCCACTTTAAATGCACAAAAATGGAGGCAGGATTGTTGTACAGGCAAGAACACCCTAGTTGACAAGAAGGTGTGAGTACTGTTGGAAATGGGTGTCATCCAACTGGATTGCATTGGCCTTGTTAGCACTATAAAAGTAATTTTCCCTCTCTTGATATTCACCCCTTCTTGTCAACTGTTGAGAATAGGCCACTTCCACTTTAATTGAATTGGCCTTGTTAGCACTGACCCCCCCACTTGGTAAAGTAATTCCCATCTGTTCATGTGCTGTGATATATATACTGCTTACTGTGTTTGTCACTCCATGCATCTGATGAAGTGGGTTTTAGCCCATGAAAGCTTATTGTATAGGAGTGTAAGGACCTAACTCAGGTTTAGTGGGTTAGAGTGATGTTCCTGTGATTTTTCTAGGTGGCTAAAAGTTAGGCACCACAATGTTCAGTGTAGCAACACCTAAGTTCCTTTGTGATTCTGGGCCCCAGTCACTTGCATAACATGAATTGCTGATCTCAGTCTAATTTATAGTGCTCAGACACACTAATTTATAATGCTCGGATGTCTATATTGCAGAATAACTGTCATGTTTTGGGGTGCAATCCCAACCAGTGGGGGGTTGTCATTGCCTGTCCTATAATCATGGTTGCCTTAAATGCTCTGCTGCTTTGGCTCATAGCCTGGACTCCAACAGTCTGCAGCCAAGAGTGCACCATCTGTATTAAGCAGCTCTGTCTCAGCCGCTCTGATTCCTGCAGCCTGCTTGTTACACCACAAGCAGTCCCACTGTAGTCTCACTCACCTAGTTACCTTGTGCAAGGGTGACCCCAACACACTGTCTCAAATTTCCCAAAAACTGTCTGCCCTGAAGTGTCTGGCCCCCCCCAGGAACACTTAGAGAAATAGTACAGTTCATTTGCTTTTCTAAAGAGACAAAATGCACAGCTTATCACTTTGATAGGAGTTAACTAACACTTCAGTTCAAACTGAGCACTGGTTTGTTCAGGTAAAAAAAATCAAACAAGTTTATTAACAAAAGGAGATAGGATTTTAAGTGAATTCAAATATAAAAGATAGTGTTAGAAATGGTTACGTTCAAATAAAAGTGAAAAATGTTTTCTACTGGCTAAAACTTAACACTATAAGCTACAGCCTTTATTCAAGGTAGTTTTCTTACTTCCAGCACTCTGGTCAGGATCTCCCACAAAATCCAAATTGCTCAGTTCTTTTGTCTTCTTAGGTGAAAGATAACTTGGGATTTTTTGCCCTGCTCTTGTATAGTTCAGTGAACTTTTGAGATGGATTCTTCTGGAGGTTACTCCCCAAAGTAAAGTTCATTCAAGCTGTGAGGAAGGCAACATGGAGTCTCCTGGTGAAGGAAGTTTCATGCTGGTTTCTTCCCCTGCTTGTGTTTGCTAATGTGCAAATAAATGGCCACCTGACATGTGATTGCTAATCGAGTCTGACACCTGGCTGGAGACATCGGCCTGCCCTTTGTCTGGGAGAAACGTGTTTATCCACTCCCAGACTTCTCTGGTGAGCACTACTTAGTTCTAAATTTCATTCATATTTGTATGTCCTCTTGGGTGTTTACCATACATACACCATCAAGAACATTAATGATCAGTGTGTTATTAGTTTTCCAAGGATATCTTACATGACACATATCAGATACAGTTTGACATTAATGAATTAGGACACACTGAACTGGTCAGGCCAGCTGAAACTCATTAGATACCATGAGCCCGTTGCCCTCTTGCACTGGGATTCTGTTAGGGTCACAATAACACAGCAGGAATTAAAATCAGTTATACCCATTTATTACCGGCAGTCTCAGCAGAGAGAACAAGGAGTCAATGGGAATGGAGAATGAATTAGCCTTTTATCCCTGGTGGAGGTTTGCCCTCTGGAGCAGGGTTGAGCTACATTAGAGAGGGAAATTTGCACTCCCTGGTGCTGACTGTGGGATTATCTGCTGTACGGACACTGTATTGGCACAGCTATGGTACTATAGCTATGCCACTGGAGCACCACAGCTTAGATGCTTCCTACAGCAATGGAAGGGGATTTTCTGTTGTTGTTAATCCACATCCCTGAGTGGCAGTAGCTAGATCGATGGAAGCATTTTTCCATTGATCTAGACACATCTACACCAGGGGTTAGGTCAGCCGAGCTACAGCACTCAGGTGTATAAATTTTTCACATCCTGAGCGATGTAGCTATGTCAATCTAAATTTTAAGTGTAGACCAGGCCACAGTTATACTTGCTGCATGAACAAGTGTTCTAGTTTCCAGTGATTCCAGTCTGGCTTTTTTTCATAAGCACTAAACTAAATTAAAAGAAAAAAAAGAGTCACTTTTTACCTTAATCTTCCTCTTTCTGGTGTGGTGGTTTCTTGCCTTTTTTAAAATCGATGATTATTAATTTCTCTCCTTTGGTTAAATTCTATTTACTCACCTCCATCTCTCATCAAAAAGTGTCTTAGACCTCAGGACAGCCTGATTTCCCCAAATTCTTTCTTTGAACTTTCAACTCCAAATTTTAATGAGCACCCATCTGATTCAGCTCAAGCTGAAGTGGGTTATTCTAACTGCTCTGTTACAGATTAAATTGTGTGGTTGCACTATTATGCAAAAGTTCTTGAAATCTTTGCTACCACCTTGGGTTAACATAGGTCTTTTAAAAATAAAAAGCAATTCTCCATTATTTTGAAGGGAAATATGTTTCTAAATCAGAGTAAAAATACCAGGGGTGAAACTCCTGGTTGCCCTGATGTAAATGGGAATTTTGCCATTGACTTCAGTGGAGCCAGAATTTCACCAAAGATTTTGAAACGGCATCATTTTGATCTTAGAGCTGTCACTGCTGACAAGTCTTTTGTTTTTGTAAATATATATTAGCTATTGTAGACCATATATTTCCCATTGCTTTATTTTAATTGGTAGCATATCCTCTGACAGCTAAAATCAATAGACATTTCAAGCACACTTCCAGCATTTCTTATATGAATTGAAGTAGCACTTAGATGCCCAATTCCTGTTGTTCTAGGCCCTGTACGTACGTACACACACACACACACCCCAAAAAGCTTACTATAGAAATATAAGATGAAAGACGACAGATGGATGTTCCCAGTGGTATCTTTTGACCCTCCTAAGATGGTTTGTATGTGCTCTTCATTCAATCTTAGCACCACTTTGCTATGTGTACAGTGTCATTCTGGACCCACCTTGATTTATGGCACTTCTGCTGCTACTTCTATTTAAAGAGACCTTTTAAAAGGGCTTACTGCTGTGGATAACTGTAAAACATGGCTTATGTGAGACTTCAGTGGTGGAACTGCCTTATACTGCACAAGAGAAAATTTCACCTTTATAAATGAATTTTACTATAATTATTTAATTAAAATAAATCATCATTTTTTCCCACAGACTATTTCTTATACTCTTTTCCTAAAGTACCATTCATTTCTTTCTAAAATCATACAGAATGTAACTGAAATACAGTTTTGCGAATATTTGCTGTTCCTTTCCAAAAAAAAAACATCAGTCTGGTTATACATTCTGCACCTGTAATGATGAGGTAGCCTCTCTCTGACTGGTGTGAAATAACCTCCTGTTTCACTCAATGGTCATGTTGATATGTTAGATATATCTCTGAAATTCAGTAATGTTGATCAAAAGAGAAAAGAATCTTGTACTATGAGTGAAGCAGGGACCTCATTTGTCTAACCATTCACTTTCTTGGTTCCATTCCCTTTGTATCCTATTGGACTTATTCTGTTATATTTGGATGATTTACATCCATCTGTCTTTTACAAATGCATGGTTCCCTTTGTTTAATATTTATATGATGCCACTCAGAGGTATCATTCACGGTAATAATTTGTCTTTTTGTTCTTATGTAGATGATACACAACTGCACTTGACATTTCTCTTGATTCAGGGACAATGCTGTAGTTCATCTCTGCCTGGTTTTGTGATGTTCATCATTTGATGGAAGGGAATTGGCTGCATCTCAGTCTGTGCAAAACAAATTGTAACTTGTTGACGACCAATAAAATTCTGTTAAATTTGCAGATTTTAATCTTTTTATGGAACTACGTTCCTGATGTGTCTCTCCTTCAGATTTTGACTTATGCAGTATAAGTTAATTTGCTGAAATGATTTTCAAAAGAGAAAATTCTCTAACATTCATAAAACATTGATTATGTTCCTACCTCTCACTCCCTTATATTTGTAAATTTAGAGCTTTATTTTAACTAAATTTAGGTTTTACTTCTGATCGCACAAGCACATCTTGTATTAATTAAAGGAGAATATCCATACGCACACAAATCATCACCCTCATCTTGAACTTTAATAGTTGTAAAATATTGAGAAGTAAAAATCAATTACAGAGTTCCAGATTAAATAATTTGTAATCTCTCATAAGAGAGACACTTTTGTTCAGGTGTAATCAAGTACTTTGGAGAAAACTGGTAATAGCAGACCTTTCTAACACATGCAGTTTCTGTAATACTGGTACCAGAATTTTAGGAAAAGAATCAATTATCAGAAGCCAAATCAGAGCACAAAACAGCCCTATTATTTGAGTTTACAGATTGAGTTTCCCTATTTCCTTTAGAACTTTGATGGTCGATATAAGCCTGTGTTCTCTGGAGCAAAGATACAGAGGGGTGAAGAGTGGGAAGCCTGCAAGATATTCTGGCTGAATCAGGCAGAATTCTTCAGTGAGCTCTGAGGAGTGCACACTACAGAAGCTGTAACATTTGCTTACACAATGCAGTATGATGGCCTACCTTTCTTGCTTGGTGCGAAAGGAGTTGAGCTGTGGTTCTGCCCTCCTAGGTCCTTTGTGGCTCTTAGCTCTGCTGATGGGTAGGTTTGTCCTCTGTCTGTACTTTCTCCTGGGATTGTGTCTGCATCCTGGGTGAAGAGGGGAAGGCTTCTTGACTCAAATAATCAATTGCATTCACTTTTTATGTGCACAAGCGTAGGGCCAACAACAGTCAGAACCGTCTAATTCCAGAATCCTTTCTCAGCCCAAACCAGACTTTAAATCCTGTGGATGTAAATGAAGAGAGTCATCTGGGGATTTTAATTAGCTGTTCAGTTCTTGGTTTTTTTGGTCTTTTGGGGAGCTAAGTTCTTTCAGATTCATATTACACAAAGAAATTCTTTAATGTAATTATACACATTATAATTCTTTAATGTAATTATATAATTATACAGACACAGAAAAATTTTACCCAAATAATTAAGGCTAAAAACTATAAACAAATATAACAATTGGTACTGATTGAAAATTACCTGCCATTTTTCTGATAGATAATTTGGTTTTCAATTAGAATCATATTTTTGAGGAAAATATTGCTTGAAAATTTAGTTTTCAGCTGAATTTTTTTTTTCCTGGTTTTCAGTTGCCAAAAATTTGTTTGTTCTTTTTTTTTTTTTTTTTAAAAAAAGGGAAAAAATCTAGACAAAAATGGAAAAAATAGTTTCCTTGACATTTTCTGTGGGAGAAGAAACGATTTTGTGACTAGCTCTAATAAAAAACCAGGCAAGATTGATCCTGCATGGTGCAGATTTAGACAATTGCACACATACATGTAAAGTAAAAAGGATGAATTGGGCAGAGACCCAGGGTAACAAAAGTTCTCCTTTATTAAGGTGGCTGCTGCGATATAGCAGCAAGTTACTCCCAACTAGGAATGTGAGTAAGGCCAAAAGGGGTGAATTGCTGAACACTTCATTTACAGGCTGAGAAGAACACTTAACCCTGTGTCTCATCAGACTTGTCTAATCTCTTGTCATAATCCTGCCCTTTATTATACCTCATGCTCTGGAAGCAGATATGAAAGGGAATTGAGACTTCACTCAGCTCAGAGGGCTGTCCCTAGCATTCATGTTGTTTGCACTTGTGTAGCCTTTGCTCACCTTTGTGCTGGAGTAAAAGTTTTGTGTTTCATGCTGCATGTTGAACAAGATCAAGGCCTTAGTGTTAACAGAGGCACACTTTTCCCTACACCAAAGAAAACTGCTGTATCATCCCATATAAAGATGTTGAGGAATGTTCGTTAGAACCGAATTTCCAAAGCCTTTATATTAACTCTTACATGCATGTACTTGTAAACCTCTTGAACTGAGTCTTGAATTAAAAACACTCACTGCCCCAGTTAGAGTTCAAGATAGTTCCTATATTAGTAGTAGGCATCCTTCACTCTCGAGAGATCGTGGGTATGCACCCTTGAGAGTTAAAGAATTTACTCAGTTGGTTTTATGGCAGCCACGAAGGTGGCTGAAGAGACCCACTCAAGGGAGACAATCTCTGCCGCATCTGTTACATTTAAAGGTGATGTTTCGACCCTTTGGGGTCTGCCTACTGTGAGCTCTTTTCTCCTCTGCTAAGCTGGAAGGCTTCCTCTCGTAACTCTGGAGACCTTTGTTAAGCTCTTGTTTCCAAAGGCTGTGGTCTTGAGTGTGATCTTCCCATTTGTCCACATCGATGTCCATTTCTTTGAGGTCTCGCTTGCACACATCCTTGAAATGCAATTTTGGGCATCCTTAGGGTCTTTTTCCATATGCCAGTTTGCCATAGAGAATGTCCTTTGGGATGCGCCCATCATTCATTCAGCACACAAGCCCAAGCCAGCAGACACATTTCTGTTTGAGGAGTGTTTGCATACTGGGTATGGTGGCCCGTTTGAGCACCTCAGCGTTGGCGACTCTGTCCCTCCAGGAGATTCCAAAGATTCAATGAAGGCAATGCATATAAAAGCTGTTGAGCCTCTTCTCCTGATAAGAGTATAAGGCCCATGTCTTGCTCCCATACAAAAGATCTTTGTGTGTTCTGTCAGTTTGTTGTGGCGGCTTTTCCAATGTGGATGCTGAGTTCCATTTCAAGTGAAAGGTTGACTGCTATAGTGGACCCCAGGTATGTGAACTTGTTCACCACTTCAAGTTCATAATTGTTGATCTTGATGGAGGATGCTTCCTCAGCTCCTTGGCACATTAGGTTAGTCTTTTTTAGGCTTATAGTAAGCCCGAAGTCTTGGTAGGCTTTGGAAAAACTGTCCATTAGGTTTTGAAGATGAGCTTCCATGTGGGTTGTTACTGTTGCGTCATCAGCAAAGAGAAGGTGTTGGATAAGGGCCTCCCGAGTCTTAGTTTTAGACCTGAGTCTTGCAAGATTGAACAGCTTTCCAAAAACCTTGTTTCAGTAGCAGGGAGAAGATGATCCTAAACAGAGTTGGGGAAAGTACACAGCCTCGTGTAACTAGGCTACGAATCTGGAAAGCCTCAGACACTAAGCCATCGTAATGGACTGTGCCATACGTGTTTTCATAGAAGGATTGAATCATGCTTAAGAGCTTAGGGAGACATCCAATCTTTTCTAGAAGCGTAAATAGTCCACTTCTACTGACAAAGTAAAAAGCTATGCAGAGGGCCTTTTTTTGTTCTCTGCATTTCTCTTGTAGTTGTCTCAGCGAGAAGATCATGTTGATAGTAGACCTTTCAGCTCTGAAGCCTCACTGTGATTCAGGATAGATTCTATCTGCAAGGGTCTGAGGTGTGTTCAGGACAACTTGGGCAAAGGCTTTTCCCGATAATACTAGGAAGGTAAATGCCATGATAGTTGTTACAGTCACTCCTGTCACCCTTGTTTTTATAGGGGGTGATGATGTTGGTGTCTCATTTCTTGTGGTACTTTGCCTTCTTTCCAGAACAGGCAGAACAACTCATCAAGATGTCGCAGTGGAATAGGTTTTCTGCATTTTATGACCTTGGATGGTATGCAGTCTTTTCTGGGGGCCTTAACATTGCGGAGGCCATCTATGGCAAGGCTAAGCTTCTCAACAGTCACTTCATCGTCAAGTTGGTTCATGACAGGCAGGCTTTTGATGGCTGCAACCATAACAATATTTTCATGAGAGTAAAGCTCAGAGCAGTGTTCTACCCAGCAATCCATCTGCTTGATGCAGTCATTGATTGTTTCCCCTGTTGTTGATTTGAAGGGGCTGTCATCTTTGAAGTTGGATTTCTTGATCCCCTCATGCTTGTTTCTGATGTTACCTGCATCAGCTGCTACTTGGATGCTTTCACATAAGTGCCCCAATAGTCACTGGTACATCGAGCTTCCGTGTGGGTTGTCACTACTGTGTCATCAGCAAAGAGGAGGTGTTGGATAAGGGCCTCCTAAGTCTTGGCAATTTGTTGTACCTTGGTTCTTGCCACTCTCAATGCTTGTAAGGTTTTTTCATGTGGGTATCTCTCATTTGGTTTGGGCTTTGCGTTTGACCTCTATGACTGGTGTCAATACACTGGAATATGCATCAAACCAGTCGTCGGTCTTGTTTTCCTTCTTCCTAAAGACTGATAGAGCTTCATCATAGATTGTTCTTCAGTTGTTCCCACTTCCTATATTACTACTTGTAAAAACTTTTACTGTGATTCCTATTTCATGCTTGTATTGATTTTAAGACCTCTCTACTTCATTTTGTGGAACATAGCTGATTATGGATTCGTATCTCCTTTCCACTTTTACTATCTGCTCTTCTAGCTCCAGATTTCCAAGTGAACTGATGTTTAGATAAAATAGTCATCATTCCAGATCCTTTGTAGTTTATACATCTTGGCTACATTACATTCCACAAATAATTAGGGAAATTATTGTCCCTTGTTAAATACAAGGAGAAAATATGGCAACTTCTTGTCATTCAGTTATTTCTATCCAGTTAATTACTTTGGTTGTCATGGAGTGATAAAACTAGCACTATTGTTATAATTGCATATTGATCTATTTTTCCAAAGTTACTTTAAAATGGAAGGTGCTATAAATTGCTGTGATGATACTCACTTAACTGGTTAATATTCACATAGATAGTCCTGTTGAATTTAACTAGCTAATTTAATAGAAACCATTAAAAACTAAAAACAAATAGCCATACAGTATCTTCCATTGTGTTTAAACATTGACAAAGATAAGACAATCCTTAACTATATACCCAAAATGGTTGGTGTTTGAGATCGTTATCTCTAGGTCTAATTAAAATTCTTTATTACTTAACTGCTGTGCAACTACTTGTGAATTAGAGTTTGCAAGACTGGACACAGAGTGGGAAATCATATGCAGATTGTGAAAACCCATTAAGCCTAGGATTTTTAAAGGCACCTAAGGGAGTTGGATGCTAAGGTCCCACTGACTTTGAAAGTCAACAGGGGCAGTATATGTTCCTCTCATAATAGGAATGTTCCTGTAATAAAATCTTGGATGCGAAAGAGGTTTTAAGAGATTATACTATTGTATTTTAGTGACTTCAGAAGGGAACATTATAAGTTATAGAATGTATCCAAATTAATGTCGTCATTATTTAGTGATTTATTAATCTCCAAAGACTTGCATTTCCTATAGATCTTTTGAAAAGTTTGCAAATTTGCATACTAAAAACTGTCTTTTCAAATTTTAAGCATTCTTCTCATAAAAAAATCCTGTTTGTCCCATAGCTGGTGTACTGTACCAATGCAATATGATCTCCATTATAATAACCTACTTTATGAAGATTAAATGGTTTTGCAATTCAAACAAGGTAAAATTGGTTTAAAGCAAAATCAAACACTATTTTGCTAGTTCAGGATTTGAATAGTGGAATGAGAAGTCTTTTTTATATTGCTATTGTGCACTGGTCAGCTAAGAAGTAATTGCTTTTTATAAGGCAAATTTGCTTTTACTTTTTGAAGGTAATGAAATGAACCTGAAACATTTCCTTTGAAATCAAAGTCACTATCACTCAAATGTCACCAGCAGAATTCCATCATATAGTTTCAGGAAATGCATAATAGGAAAGTTTGTGTTTGGAATTGATTGACAGAATTCTATTAGAGAGTCTGATCACACATTCATCTTTAATTATCTGTGTTGTAAATCAATAGTGATTTTATTTCTTCATATTTGCGTGTTACTAACATGTACAGAAAAACAGATCTCAGGGCTTTTCAGAAAGAAATAGCTTCCTGGCATATGCTGGAAAAATGCTCAGCACATCAAGGGGAAAGATGCTACACATTTTATTTTCTGAGCCACAAATGCAATACAGCATTTAAATGAATAGTATATCCATTGACACAAAGACGATCCTAAAATACTGCATGCAGATTTATTCAGAATGAGTCAACTCTTTACCATAAACTAACTTGCGTAAGGGTCTAACAAAGAAATTATTCCCAAATAGGTGGATATTCAAATTGCTCAGAATCAAAGTTTATTAAAGGAAACTGGCGTCAAAGATAGCTTAGTTCATCTCCAGCCTAATCAAGTGCTCAGAAGAAGTGATTTTTGGACAGTCCAGGGGAAGTGTTTTTTGGGGGTAGGAGGACAAGTAATATAAATTAAATCTCTGCGGAAGGGCTGCATAACCCTGAGTAAAGTAGAAAGAGATTGAGAGAGCAGTGTTGCAGTGAAAAAGCTATATGAAATAGCACGAAGTTCAAACCCTCCTAATGACCTAGAGATATTTCTTTTAAATAAGAATAAAATGAAGGCCAGAAAGTTGATATGTGAATTAAATAAACACAGTCTCATGCTAATGCAAAGCCATTACAGTAGCATCAATGGGCTCCTTATGCTGTCATGGGAAACCATATTTAAAGGGCACTCTAGATATTACTCTGCAATGGAAAGAAGCAAAACTGACAAGAGTGACAATTTTATTTACTCTTCCTAGTGTTCTCTTAGGTTGTTGAATTGAAGTATAGGTGTAGGATAATTATTGTATTAATGCAAAATATACAGAGACAGATTTTGCCAAACCTTCACAGTGGCGCACATCTAAGGTAAAGTGCAAGGAGCACTTATTGCCTCCCCTCCCTCTGGCTCCCCATTTTCTGTCTGCATAATAGCTAGGCATAAGCACAGTCTTTGCTTGGCAAAGTAGATGCTCTGCTCTCCTAGGGATACATGGACCCTGAACAGAATGGAGAACAGGTGGGGCTCTCCCTCCAAAGTCCTCCCCATATTCCCACATTGTAGTGAGCAAGAGTCATGCTGTGTTTATTGGTACAGTACCTCCAGGGGGAAAACAGATAGGCTCTACAATAATTAACAATTATAATACCTAGGAGCTCTAGTCATGGACCAGGACCCCACTGTGCTCTGTACAGTACAAACACAGAGTCAGAAGGCAGTCCCTGCTTCCGTGACCACATTTTCATTGAGGAATTTTCAAAAGGAATTTGTGCTGGTGGTTCAGGTGACTGGGAGTCCTAATATAGATCAGGCTCCAGCTGCTTCAGAAGTTTTTATCACTATATTTGTTAAAAATACTGAAGAGCCAGAAGCCACCAGAACCTGGCTACACTTGGCGTACTAATGATAGACTCAGTGGGAATTTTTTTCTGTAGACTTCCCTAGTGTAGCAAAGGGTGATGAAGCAGAATGCCTCCTGGTACTGCTCCTTGGCAGTGTCTAACAGGCACAACCTAGCCCACAAATTGTAGAATTGCATACATGTGTGAGAATTTACAGACATGGCTTACCTGACTGGATGCCCCAAACCATAATTAAATCTTATCTGTACTTACCAGTAAAAATGCCATCCACATCACTGGCATTGTACAGGGAAAAACACATAGGGTTGGATCCTTAGCTGCTATACATCTGTATATTTTTACTAAAGTGAATGGAGCTATGCTGATTTACACCAGCTGAGGGTCTGTCTCTGCAGTCTGTAAAGGATATAGTCTGGCTGAAAGTAACTTCTCTGCAAAAAAGTCTAAATCCTCCACTGGGTAACATTAACCCTCTCTTGGGCCTTGTGTACTTGACACGTTTTTCCTGTTTAGCTTATGTTGCTTGGGAAGGGATTTAAGCTCAACACCAACAACAAAAGCCACTGGTAGTGAAATAGGACAGTCCACACGGGGGTATATAAATGTATTGGTATAACTGGCAACACTTTCCTGTATAGACCTTAAACTCCACTGTAAAGGAGTAACAGCGCACAGAATGCTGTGTAGGTCCTCTTCTCCCCCCCCCCCCCCCGAGAATTTCATCCCATGTGCATAGATATAAAAAGTCTGAATAGAGCCTGAAGGCCTGAATCATTACAGCATTACTCCATATATGCTTCTGTATGTGCTTTTCACTGGTATTACTTCACTGGGATCAATGGAGTGACCTAGTAGTGAATAAACTACTACTTGGCGGGATTTTTTTTTTGTCTTCTCAAATAATTTAAAAGTAAAAATGTTCAAAATAGTTTCACAGGTTTGCTTCATAATCTTATAAAGTAGCAACTGTAGTTAGAAAACTACTTCATTAAGGAGAAGAAATGACCGAATATAGCATGTTAATACTATTTAATAAAATTATAAAAGTAAAACATCTACATGATAAAGAAGTACTAAAACTTCTGTTGAAAAGATTGTCAAAATTGATTTTTCTCATTGAAAGGATGCATGACACAAAGTATAAATTAGATGAATGCTACATTGAGGTCTAAGATTCTCTTTAATTGTTGTATAGTAGGGGAGTTTTGTTATTGGTAAGAAAAAAAAGCAAGCAAGGAAACATACTTCAACTGAAAAATGTAGGCCTGTAATCTAGACTATATTTAATGTTTAATATTATAGGGTTTAATTGGTTACTCATTATTGAATGCTGTAGTTTCATACTGGTTCCAAAAATGATTATTTTAAGCTGCGTTTGGTTACACATATCCCATAATTGTTCTTAGTATAGCTTGGTGTATCATGACTCCTTGCAACAAGAGAGTTCTCATTGCAAATGGAATAGCAGAAGCCATGGGACTTCGTTCTCCATTATCTTACACCTTTTGTCGTCATTTCTACCGGTGCAAATTGGAAATGATGAATACAAGGTACGTGGCACTATAAAGCAGGTCTTTGGCCTCCATTACTATGGAGGGGGAAGTATGAAAGGATAAACACAACTTTCCCTCAACCAGTTGGCTTATCCATCCATCCTTCAAAATTGGGCAGAATCTTTGAGCTGGCATCAGTGGAACAGGCTGGCAAAGGAACAGAACACTCTTAAAACATTTAGACTGCCCCATCAGTCTTGAGAAATCATCTTACGCTTCATTAATGGGTTCACATATGACTTATTCCATTAGATTGAATTGGTCAAACAAGTTCATGCTACCTTCACTGAGATGCTCGATGCTATGTCAACTCAAAAAAATAGTCTTGACTTCCAGCTACACAAAGTTGCATTGTAGCTAGACTCAATATAACAACACTTATGATAATAGAAAAGGAGTACTTGTGGCACCTTAGAGACTAACCAGTTTATTTGAGCATGAGCTTTTGTGAGCTACAGCTCACTTCATCGGATGCATAGCATATCGTGGAAACTGCAGAAGACATTATATACACACAGACCATGAAACAAAACTTCCTCCCACCAATGAAGTGAGCTGTAGCTCACAAAAGCTCATGCTCAAATAAACTGGTTAGTCTCTAAGGTGCCACAAGTACTCCTTTTCTTTTTTCTTTTTACGAATACAGACTAACACGGCTGTTACTCTGAAACTTATGATAATACACCTGATAACTTAATCCTCAGGTTGCTGATACATCATGGTCAGAGTGAATCACAAAACAGGCATGATTTGATACAGTATAGTCTTTTTTCAAAAGTGGTTTATGATTCCATTTTGCAACTCAATTGCATTCTTTGTGTATATACAGAAATGTACAATACTGATTGATGTCAGGACCTTTCCATTCTCTTTAACCAATTTAATCTGCACCATTTATTTTGAATTTACAAATGAAAAAAGAAACCTGCAGAGAAAAATAGATAAGCACATCTGTAATGCCTTTAGAAAAAAGTAAGGGAGCTATTTCTAATAGCATTTTGTTGCTTCTTTAGGGGTATCAGTCAGTGTGTTTTCCCTCCTTGGGAAATGGGTGACAGGGAATGGATCACTTGATAATTACCGGTTTCAGAGTAGCAGCCGTGTTAGTCTGTATTTGCAAAAAGAAAATGAGTACTTGTAGCACCTTAGGGACTAACAAATTTATTTGAGCATAAGCTTTCGTGAGCTACAGCTAAAGCTTATGCTCAAATAAATTTGTTAGTCTCTAAGGTGCCACAAGTACTCCTTTTCTTTTTGATAATTACCTGTTCTGTTCATTCCCTCTGGGGCACCTGGCATTGGCCACTGTTTGAAGACAGGGTACTGGGCTAGATGGAACTTTGGTCTGACCTAGTATGGCTGTTCTTATGTACTTGCCCCCTGACACCTACACACATTTTTCAGTATATTTACATTGTATTCAAGAAACTATTAAAGACATTCTGTAGTTAATTTAACTCTTTTCATTGTCCACTAGGCAATAGTGCTTTTGGTTAACAAAGTGCTTATTTTACATGTCAATAGTGTTTAATCAAGTGCTGCTTTGATGATGTATTTAGGTAAATGCTTTACTTTTTCCCCTTCTTGGGAACAAATGGCCTATGACATCTTTCATCCCCACAACTATTCTGCACCTAATGTAAATATATAAGGCCTGATTCACTAGTGCATTACTCTAGGATTGTGCCACATTGTGGATAGTTCTCTGAAAACATCCACTCAATGTGCAGTCAAAAAAGCAAACAGAATGTTGGGAATCATTAAGAAAGGGATAGATAATAAGACAGAAAATATCATATTGCCTCTATATAAATTCATAGTACACCCACATCTTGACTGCACTGTACTACATGCAGATGTAGTTACCCCATCTCAAAAAAGAAATATTGGAGTTGGAAAACATTCAGAAAAGGGCAACAAAAATGATTAGGGGTATGGAACAGCTTCCATATGAGGAGAGATTAATAAGACTGGGACTTTTCAGCTTGGAAAAGAGAGGACTAAAGGGGTATAGTAAGGCACTGACTCACCAGTGTGGCACCTCCTGCTGGTCATTCAGGAATTAGCTCTCAGCCCTGGAGCACCCTCTATGGGCCAGTGTCTCACCCTCTGTTACCTGCCCCTCTGCAGTCCCTTTATCTCCACTATGTGTAGGCCCCACATCCCACCCAGACTACAGTGCCCCTTACCTTGGGTGCTGCCCCTCACCCAGGGAAACCCATTCCCCTGAGCCCACCTCACCTCAGTGATCCACTGCCAGTCTTCATCTAGCCCCATCCCTCAGGGGAAACTGCAGTCTGAAGTGGCCACTTATCATTGGCTAGGGGGTTGGACCTGTTGCCTTTTCCCTGCAGCCCCAGTACCTCTTTAGGCCTTCCTGTCAGGCCTCAGCCTGAGAGGTTTCCAGGCATGAGCTCCCCAGCTCAGCCTGCCCCTTCCCCAGCACATCTCTGTTGAAGGTACCCTATGCTCCTAGTCCTCCCCACCCCAAGGCTGGAGTGAGACTGCCTGCCTCCTAGCTCACAGCCCTCTTTATACCAGCCCTACCAGGCCCGGATTGGCTGCTACCTGCCTTCCCCTGATTGGCTCTTCGGGGCACCCTTTCCCAGAGCTGGTTTTAACCCCTTTCTCTCTGGAGCGGGGTGCTTGCCCTGCTACAGTGGGGATATGATAGAGGTCTATAAAATCATGACTGGTGTGGAGAAAGTAAATAAAGAAGTGTTGTTTATTCCTTCTCATAATGCAAGAACTAGGGGTTACCAAATGAAATTAATAGCCAGCAGGTTTAAAACAAACAAAAGGAAGTATTTTTTCACACAACGCACAGTCAACCTGTGGAACTTGTGAAGGTTCAAAAAAGAACTAGATAAATTCATGGAGGATAGGTCCATCAATGTCTATTAGCCAGGATGGGCAGAGATGGTGTCCCTAGCTTCCGTTTGCCAGAAGCTGGGAATGGGCAACAGGGGATGAATCACTTGATGATAACCTGTTCTGTTCATTCCCTCTGGGGCACCTGGCATTGGCCACTTTTGGAAGACAGGCTAGATGGACCTTTCGTCTGACCCAGTATGGCCATTCTTAAGTTGTTGGTATAACTCAATTGATTTCAGAGCATAATATGGTAATATTATGTGAACCTTAAATGTGTTGTGCAATCTGGAAATAAGGCCAAAATCAGACTCAAAATTGGGAGGAGATGCAAATTGCCACAAAATGAGTCTGCACTTTTGCTGCAAAAACACCTTTAAGACACATCTGAATGCCCTAAAACTACTATCATAAGCATGAATAGGAACATGTTTCAAAGATCCACTTCCTATAGCCAAACAAAGGACCAGGTATTTCACTGATGTTTCTTACCCTTGGTTCCACTATGCTTCAGCTCCACTTTTTGGAGCAAAATCCTTTTGTTAAGGCCTTATCTCAGAGTTAGGATCTTGTCTATATCATCTCTAATCAATATCTTACTTTTTTTAAAAAAATAATCCCTCATAAGAAGATAGGAAATTCTATAGAGTTTAATCCTGCACTATTGAAATCAGGCTCCTGGTGATCAAAGTTGTACCTTTGTATCTTCCCACCAATGCTAATCACAGAAAATAATGGAAAAGGTGCACCACTGATGGAAACAGGTGCATCTTGTTCCAAGATGGGGCACCAAAATCCAATTTCTGTTTACTTTTTCCATCAGTGCAATTATCGATTCATAATCACTGTTTTTCTAAAGTACATAAAAAACTGTATAATCCAGAATATTCACATGTCAAACTGCCAAGTTAATCCAATATGTATTGTAAACATGTGATGCTTACTCAGACATCCAGGTTAGAAAAGGTATTAGCTCATTAAATGGCCAAATTCAAGGAAATAATAGGTGTAACATCATCTACCTTTGGGTTTATCAACATGAAGGACAGGGAAATATATTTCTAATTACCTTGTTCAGCTTGACCTGATCCAAAGCTCACTGAAGTCAGTGGAAACCTTTCTGTTGATTTCAATGAACTTTTGACCAGACTGTAAGCAGTTCAAGCTTTTCTAACTTGACTGAATCTTTCTTTATTTAACTGTGTGACACATTAATGACTGAAAATGATTTTATTAATGTGATGTTTTGTATGTGAAATGTGTTGAATAAAGAGGCCATAATGAGAGTTAAAAAAGGATACAGACTACATACCCATACCAACCACCCTCTCACATCCCCCACACACCAGTAATCCAAGATGGCAATTACATATTGGTAGTCACACACACACACACAGTTGATGATGTGATCAGAACCTTTCATACTGCTTAATGGAGGGTCTTTCTGTTATGTAATTTATATATTTGAACAGCATTGCAGGATGCTAACTGCAAAACAGAATGTTCTTGTACATCATTATTTATTTTTACTTTTGTAGAAAAACAGGAAAATGGGTAGGAGGAGGAAATAATCTATGTAGATAATTTTGTAAATTTCCAGCTTGACTTTAGAAAATTCAGGCTGAGTGAAGAAAGAGTGGGTGGGATTGCAAAATCAGATACAACTCACTAAACATATCAACATGTTGCAATCTTTTTTGTTAAAATTCTGTAAAGGTTGATCTGTACATTCCTTTGTGCTTTAAAAAGTCATTTCACAGTTACTGCATGACCTTGCATCTGTGAAAGTCAGCCTTCTGATTAAATCATAGTTGGGAAATATGATTTATTTTGCTAACGGATGGAAGGATTCTTCCTATATCTGTTTTAAGATCACATATATAAAATATACGATACCAGGAAAACTCCAAGTAACCTAAAAACAGTGAGGTGTCCTTGTGGCACCTTAGAGACTAACACATTTATTGGGCATAAGCTTTTGTGGCCTAAAACCCACTTCATCAGATGCATAGAGTGGAAAATACAGGAGCAGGAAAATATACAAAGTACATGAAAAGATGGGAGTTGCCTTACCAAGTGGGGGGTCAGTGTCAACGAGACAATTCAATTAACAGTAGCACTAACCCCTCACTTGGTAAGGCAACTCCCATCTTTTCCCGGACTGTGTATATATACCTGCTACTGTATTTTCCACTCCATGCATCTGATGAAGTGGATTTCAGCCCACGAAAGCTTATGCCCAAATAAATGTGTTAGTCTCTAAGGTGCCATAAGGATTCCTCATTGTTTTTGCTGATACAGACTAACATGGCTACCACTCTGAAACAAGTAGCCTAGTGTTGCCTGTGAAGTTATAATTTTGCAATGATATTTCGTATCACTTTTGTATGTTGTTGATGTTTCACACAAGGTTAAATATATTCTCTTACTTACTAATATATGGCCTCAGTGTATGACTTCAAAAACACCAAACAAACCTCTTCATTCATTTGCAAAATAGAGAATGAGAACAAAAATAGTGAGCTGCTATAGGAATGCCAAAGAGCCTATCTCTGTGTTTCCATGATGCCTGATACTGAAATCAGATTCAGGTTATTCCCCAGCATAATCTTTCTGGTTGATTTACAAGTGCTGCTAGTGTCTGCATGGTGCTAATGGGAGGCTCACTGCACCTGTCCTTGTGCCGAGATGAAGCCAACAAGCAAAAAACCCGCATGATTTCTAAGTGACATACAATCACTGGGGTAAGGGAGGGAAAAGGGAGGAGTGGCTTCTGGCCAGATGCTGGATCTTATCCTTCAAGTTGGAAATGGGAAACATTTCTTTATAGAATCCTTCCTCAGTGGGACTGTCTGACTCCTTAATGTTCAGATTAATCACAATTCCATTACTTGTTCTTGGTTGCAGCACAAACTTAACTATTTTTTTCTTTTTCCTTTGTATTTTTTTCTTCCTTTTCTACCCGAGTCCAGCTGCATTTTATGTGTTCATGTCTAGCAGCCAATGCAGTTTGATTAGCTCTGATAATTGTTTCCTCACCCATTTTACTGAGGCGATGTTTTGTGGTTTTGAAGTCATAAACCACCAGCCATGTGGTGTGTGGTCAGCTACTTTGTCTTGGAACCATAAGGTATGTCTTGATGGTCTGATGGAAGTGTAGTTTTTAGAACTAAGGACTAGCTCTGCCCCTCCAGATATTTTTCCACTCCCTTTTTCCTCTGCTCCCAAGGCCATGTGAAAATGTTGTGCTCTTGAATGTAAGGGGCTAATAACATTGACTAGAATGAAATATGGTATGGGCAGATGAGCTGCAAACTTCCCCACTGATGGCTCTGTGAATGTGCCTCATCTTTAAGTTGGAAAAAATATGCTGTTTCAGTCCTGAGTCTCTCTTCAGAAGAATTGAGCAAAGTGTTAAGATAACTTTGTAATGAGGACAAACACTGCCTAGGGATGCAAGGTCATAATCTGAGTTCCTTCAACTCGCATTAACATTAATGGGAATGGAAGATGCTTGTCACCTTGCAAGAGGCATGTGACTCAGACCGTAAATTGGGAACACTAATGCTAACTCTGTCCCAGTACTGGATCTCATACAGTGTGTCCATTAGGTGTGTAAATCTCAGAGTTGAATAAAGATGTGCTTGGTTCTGGTGTACGTATCCCCTGTTGCACTCTGGAGAACCCTGTAAGATTATGAAGTTCCTGACTGCTTGGAAAACCCAGGACTTGAAAGTACTTGGTGCCTTCAAATAGCCACACAGATGAGTTTGTGAAGTCTTCTCAGGATTTTGTAGCACCATAATGATGATGGGATCAATGCTGCACTAGGTAGTTGTAGGCTTATTTCATATAGACAGTCATGCTTTGGATTTGGTGTTTCAGAAGGGATTAGAAATTGGAAGGTTAGACACTTGTACCCATGTCTGATCATTAACTCAGGTGGCTCAAGTCTCTTATTAGGGTAATTGACCTATTTTGACTAGAGGGCCCTGATCCTCAACTGGGGCCTCAAGGTGCTACTTGCAAATAAATAATAATATTAATGGTCTGCTGTCAGAGACTGATGAAAATGGAGATCTAGAGGGCTCTAAAAGAGAATATTGTGGCTCCAACAGACTCCTGCGTTGATGGATTAGTAAACTTGATCATCTTTTATCCTCTCCATTGATAAAGTGGCTCCTAGGCTTCCTTTCCCACGGCTTTGTCCTCACAGGTCACCTTGGTTTATTGATGATCAGCAACAAATGAAGCGAGAAGGAAGACAGCTGGTACGCCAGTGGCAGGAGTCTAGGCTACAGATAACTGATTACGACATAAAGATTCTTCTTTGAGTAGATGCAGCCATGTATTCCGCTTTGGTGTGTGCATGCCCAGGGCACTGGAGCATAATTGTGTCTAGCTGTACCCATACAGGAGTGATACTCATGCCCCATGGCCATATCCCCTCCTTTGCTATATAAGGTGGCACCTCCCTGTTTCCCCTCAGTTCCTTCTTTGAGGTCTGTGGTGGGAGTCGGAGCTCTGTGTGGTCTTAACCTTCACAATCTTTCACAATTTTAGTGTCTTTTTCTAGTTGTATATAGTTAGTAGTACCCTTAGTGTTAGTTAGATTAGCATTGGTTGTATTTTGTTAAGTATTCTCCTGTGATGCCCTGATTCGGGTTTAAACATTGTCCATCATGTGGGGGGAGCAATCCCCAACAACGATCCTCACACACAGTGCTTGCTGTGCTTGGGTGAGTCCCATTTCAGGAGACGGTATTCGATCTGTAGATTGTTCACAAAATATACTCAGGTGGCTAGGGACCTTCACCTAAAGCAGCTCCTGCTCAGACAGGCCATGCAGCCTGCTTTGGTACCGAATTCCTTGTTCAACTGGAGATCGCCCTTAGGTTACGAAAGTGCTGCTACTTCACACTGTGGAGCAAGTGCCTCTCCGAAGACACAGAGGAGTCATTCCCCACTGTGTGCGCTGAGGAAAAGGTCACCAATGGAGACCACTCCAGGCGTCTCTTCCACATACCCCAGGAAGAGTGTGGGCCAACCACTTCCTGGTACTAAGTATGGAGGTTAAGACCCTGTACCATCAACTGGCTCTGGGGCATTGGTTGAGTCCGGAATTTATGAGGGCGATGCTGGCACTTATTGTTTTGACACTGGTGGCATACCAGGTGGATACTGTCTTCCCGTTTTTCAGTCTCAACCTCTTCCTTGGTCCAGGACTTTGCCAGGGCTGTGTCATTTATAGCTCCGTCAACTGGATGGGCCACTGAACCCTTAGGTCAGTTGGCACTGCACCTTGATGTTCCCCTTTCACAGTCTGTGGAATTGGGGCCAGTACAAGGGACATCCTTGGCACCAAACTCCTTGGCACTGTTACAGTCAGCATCGCCGATATTACCATGGCATCTTTCATGGCCCTCCACTTCAGCACCACCAGCGACTTCTGGACCACTGCTGACTTCAAGGCTGACACCACTTCTGGCACTGGCATACTTGGTGTCAGAGGAGCCGCTTCCATCATCGGCACTGGTTCCTGCCTTGTTCTGTTTGATGGATGAATCAGAGCACTCCCTCAGACCTGGCTCCACTGTTATCCCCAGAAACCAGAGACTTTTTGGTATTGAGGTAAGGATCTTCCTCCTCTCACTCTCCATCGCCCCCCACACATGTCGGGACCATTTATGGAGCACTATGTGTACCAGGATTGGGCCTCATTTCATGGTCAGGACAGGGGCGCTAACCAGGCACCTAATGCCCTCCCCTTATCAGCAGCCTCCATGGAATCCATGGGTTGCTACTTGGTTGCAGAGGTTGCCCTTCTCAGGTCATTTTAAGGCAAGGTTGCCAGGCAGATTGGTGGCAGGAACTGCAAACTCATGGTAGGTTCAGGCACCAGTGACCCTTCCCTGTGCGGAGCCCATAGAGCCATCCCTTCCAGCTCCACCAGTCCAGGATTGGGAGCCAGCCTTGGTACAGTTAGCTTCCTCTTCTTCGTCCACAGATGATTCAGCAGTGCCGAGGTGTTCCACTCCTCCAATATCGGAGGATTTCAAGGCCTATCATGACCTTTTGCTGCATGTGGCTGCTTCCCTGGGCATTCAGGCAGAGTTCCTGCAGAACCACACTCATAAGTTAGTGGATATCGTGCAGCTATCTGCTCCTGGGAAAGTAGCCCTCCCTATCAATGATGTGTTCCTAGAGCCTGCAAGGTTTCTCTGGGAGCATGTCATCTTTGATACTGCCTACTACAAAGCATATGGAGAAACACTATTTCATCCTGGTGCAGGAATTTGAGGTCTTTTATTCCTATCTGGTCCCAGATTCCCTGGTTGTAATCGCAGTGAATGGCAGAGTCTGGAAAGGCAGGTTTAATTCCACTCCAAAGGACAAGGACTCTAAAAGGACGGATTTAATGGTCAGGAAGATTTATACCTCCTCGTCTCTACCAATGTGAATCGTAAACCAGCAGGCATTATTGTCCACATGTGACTTTGTAAATTGGACAACTATGTCTAAGTTTGCAGACCAGCTGCCTGAAACCTCCAGAGAGGAATTTCTGGCATTTATCAGTGAAGGATATTTAGTGGCCAAAACATCATTGCAGTCTGTGTTGGATGTTGTGGACGCTTTGGCTAGAGTTATTGCCTCTGTGGTGACCAAGAGAAATGTGTTCTGGTTGCAGAATTCAAGTATTGCTCCCAACATGCAGCAGGGCATAGAGGATTTGTCCTTCGATAGCTGGGTGCTGTTTTCAGACAAGACGGATGAGACCCTGCACTCCTTCAAGGATTCTAGGGCCACAGTATGTTCCTTGTGGGTGTATATGCTGGCAGTGCAGAGGCATCACTTTGGTGGCCAACAGCAGCAACAATAACATCTGCAGCTCATCTTTGGGCAGCATTTTCTTCTCTTAACACAGCAGGATTACTCCAGAAAGGGGCATAGATCCCAGGGGAGAAGGCAGTTGGGTCCAGGGTTTAGCCAGTTGACAAGGCCTCCCCTGGTGTCCTCCAAGCATCCATTTTGACTTCTTGGTCCAGAGCAGTGGTCCAGTCATCACTTCCTTTACCCCGTCTCTATTCAGGGACAGGCTGGCTAGCTTTAACAATGTTTGGGGCTCAGTTACAACTGACATCTGTATCCTAAGCACTATCGTATCGGGCTATTCCATCCAGTTCGACTCCACTCTTCCTTTCTCCCACCTTTCGTCTCCATTCCTCTTCAAAGGATCCCTCTCATGAGATAATGCTCCTCAAACAGGTCTGCTCTTTACTGGCCTTGGAAGCGGTGGAGGAAGTTCCTGTGGAACACCGGGATCAGGGTGTGACATTCTGTACCTTGAAGGAGCACCCTGTAACCCCCATATTCCTCATCTGTATATAATTGTGATATTACCTATAAAGCATGCCTGGTAAGGTATCAGGAGAAAGGTTACGGTCTGTGGAAAGTCATTTCTCTATCCATATATGTGTATCATTAATGCACGTGAACTTATGAGAATTGTATTGTATGGTTGTCACTAAAACATGCTGTAAATTGGGGAATCAAGCAGATATTAGCTCCCCAGAGGCAACAGCAAGGAAAGTTACCAACACCTGGGCGGGGTGTGAAACGACCCATCAACAGCCATTGTCCAGCAAGGGAACTACAATGCAATGACTCGCCTGCATGAGGCTACACCAGGGGAATTGTTCAACCTTGCTTGGAGAGACTCAGCGATGCCCCCAGACGTGCCTGGACTTGTGTTTTCCAAGCACCTGGACTGAAAGTATAAAACAGACAGAGTGGACACATATGGGGCCCTTCTCCTGTGCTCACGTACACTGTAAGCAACCAAGATCCTGGGAAGAAAACAAAACTCCAACAGAGGAGATTGGCCCAGGTTTAAGGAATAAACCTGTATATTAAGGACTGCAATATCCAGTGGGGTGAGAAAAACTGCTTAATCTAGTTGCTGTCCAGTCTAACAGGGTTGAGAGTTTAGACTGTGTGCTTATACATTATTTCTTTTGGTAACTAACTCTGACTTTTTGCCCATCACTTAATGTCACTTAAAATCTACCTTTTATAGTCAATAAATTTGTTTAATTGTTTATCTTTACCAGTGAGTTTGTATGAAGTATGGGGCAAATCTGCTCAGCTTTTGACAAAGGCTGATGTATGTCCACTTTCCATTGATGAAGAGGTGAACCAGTTAATAAATTTGCATGGCCCATCTTGAGCAGTGGAAGATGGCATACTCCTGGGTACAGTGCTGGGAGCTGGGGGGATTTGGCTCTGGTACTTTCTCTGAGTGATTCATTAGTGGCTCTGGGAGCATTCATGCAATATAGCTGGGTGTGGGGCTCCACATGCTGTTGTGCTGAGTGATCACAGCTTCTGGAGGAGCTAGCTGTTGTCACTAGCAAGGCACTGTGAGAGACAGCCCAGTCTGGAGAGAGTTAAGGGGGCACAGCGGTCCCACAGTCCGAGGCTGCACCCTGGGGGGATCCCATCAGACAGGGCTTCTATTCCTGATACTTCCTGGTTCCCAAAATCCAAGAGAGGGGTAAGACCTATTCTTGACCTCCGCATCTGCAACAAATATATCAGATACATGAGGTTCCGTGTCATCACCCTATCAACTACCCTCTCTGAGTTGACTCACAATGATTAGTTTGCTACTCTGTACCTTTAGGATGCTCACTTCCATGTGGCAATTCTCCCAAGCCACAGAAGATTTCTCTGGTTCGTTGTGATGAACTGCCATTTTCAGTACACAGTCCTTTCCTTAAGTCTGTCTTGTGCCCCCTGGATTTTTACCAAATGTATGGTTGTGGTAACAGTATGCCTCAGGAAGAGTAGCAGCCGTGTTAGTCTGTATCTGCAAAAAGAAAAGGAGTACTTCTGGCACCTTAGAGACTAACAGATCTATTTGAGCATAAGCTTTCGTGAGCTACAGCTCACTTCATCGGATGCAGTGAGCTGTAGCTCACGAAAGCTTATGCCCAAATAAATTTGTTAGTCTCTAAGGTGCCAGAAGTACTCCTTTTCTTTTTTCAGGAAGAAGAGAATCCATTTCTTCTTGTATCTGGATGACTGGCTATTCTAGGGCAGGTCCAGGGAAGAAGTCCTTTCTCATGTATGCATTACACAGTGCTTGCTCGACTGTCTTGGTCTCATTCTAAACACCAGAAAGTCAACATTGGTCCCCACTCAGAAAATCAAATTAATTGGGGCCCTAATAGACTCTACAAGTTTGAGAGCATTTCTGCTGACCGACCATTTCCAGGCAATTTGCTGCCTTTGTCTTGGTCTGCAGTCTCAACCTACCACAACAATTTGTATGTGCCTGAGGCTTTTAGGCCACATGTCCACATGTATGCAGGTGGTTCAATTCACAAGGTTGTGCCTTCACCCTCTTCTAATGTGGTTCAGGGCTGTTTTCTGTCCAAGCCTTCGCCTCCTAGATAGGTTGGTTTCAGTCTCTGTCTGTCTGATCATCAACTCCTTCAGTAGTGCATGGTTCAGGGAAATGTATATCAAGGCATTTCCTTCACTCAGCCCTTACCAACTGGGACTGTTGCCACTGGTGCCTCCCTGATAGGTTGGGGAGCACATCTGGGGTCACTGAAGATTTTGGCCTCTTGCTATAGCAGGAATCTCCACTGCATATCAGTATGCTGGAGCTCTGAGCCATCTACAATGCCTGTCTCTTTTTCCCAGACCACATTAATGGTTTGGTAGTTCCCATAATTACTGACAATACCACTGCCATGTAATATCTGAATAAGCATGGGGGAGCACACTCAGGGATGCTCTGCCAAGAGGCAATCAAGTTGTGGTAGTTCTGCATTGATGAGAGTATCACTCCAATAGCTGAGGGTCCAGAATCATCTCATGGACAGCACTAATTTTCACCTGAATCATGAGTGGTCTCTGAAACCCAGTGTTCTGCAAGTCATCAGTGCAGCATAGGGCATCCTGACAATTGACCTGTTCACTAGGAGGGGCAAGAGGAAATACCATCTGCTGGGCTTTCGAGTGGGTTCCCTGACCATCCCCTTCCACCTCAGTTGGCAGTCAACTCTCCTATACACTCTTCCTCCAATTCCGATCATTCCACAGGTCATCCTCAAGCTGAAAGCAGATTGTCCAAGGTCATCCTTATTTGTCCAGCATGGCTAAAGCAGTACAGGTTTTCTGACCTTGCACTATTGGTTCAGTTTCCTATATCCCTTCCTCTCCATCCCAACCTGCTCACACAGAATCATAGTCGCACTTTGCATCTGCGCTCAGCTCTGTGCATATCAATCTGTGGCTGCTCCGTGGTTGAATGAGGAGAAAGAACAATGTTTGGCATCTGTTCGATAGGTCATACTCCACAATAGGAAACCTTCTACGAGGATGGCCAATTCGTCAAAGTAGAAGCTTTTTTTCAAAGTGGTCATTGGCCCTCAGGGCTCAGATAATGCTGGCTAATATTCACAACATCTTGGAGTATTTGCTGCATCTTCAGTCATCAGGCCTTATGCTTATTTCACTGAGGGCGCATTTCAGCCTTTCAGCTACCTATTCATGGAAGATTTGTGTTTTCCAATGTCATGTTGGTGAGATTCTTGAAAGGATCTTAACACTGTTTTAGTGGCTTTCATGTGACCTCTGTTCAAGCATCTGGCTTCCTGCTTCTTTCCTCTCTTATGTCAAAAAACTGCATTCCTCTTGGTGATAACATCTGCTAGGAGAGTGTGTGAGTTGAAGGCTTGGAGGACAGAGACTTCTTACATGCAGTTCTCCAAAGACAAAATGACTTTGTGGCTGCACCTAAAATGTGTCTAAAATGGTCTCTCAGTTTCATTTAAACCAGGCAGTGTATTTGCCTGTGTTTTTTCTTAAGCCACACTCATCTTCAGAGGAGCAGCGTCTTCATATGTTAGACATCAGACAATGTCTGGCCTTTTATCTGGACAGGACTAAACCCTTTCAGGCTTCACCTCATCTGTTTGTGTCATATGAAGACCATATGAAGGGACAGGCAGTCTCCTCACAGACAATCCCTAAGTGAACAAGCTCCCGCATCAAAACTACATACAAAATAGCTTTGATGATATGCTCTCTACAGGTGAGAGCACAAGCTACGTCAATAGCATTTTAAGTGATGTCTCAGTATTAGATATTTGCCAGGCTGCCACATGGTCGTTGATACATATGTTCACAAACCATTATGTAATTATTGGGGCATCCAGAGCAGATGCAAACTTGGGAAGGCGGTCCTGCAGTCATTGTTTAAATGGACTCTCAGCTCCACCTCCTGTGGCTACAGCTTATAAATCACCTAAATGGAATACATGGCTGCATCTACTCAAAGAAGAAGAAATGGCTGCTTACTGTAACTGGTTCTTGGATATGTGATGCAGATATGTATTCCACAACTCGCCCTCTGTCCTTTCTACAGAGTCTAGTCTCTGTGGGTTCAGAGTGGGGTCAGGGCAGTGCTACCTCATCTAGCCAGGGTAGGGTCTATGGTCAAGAGGCGTGAGCGCCACACCTCTAGGGGTACTGCTAGTCAACATTCTCTGGCTCCAGTGTGCAGGGCACTCACACACCTAAGTGGAATATGCATCTGCAGCATATCTTGAGCAACCACAGTAACAGTAAATAACCCTTGGTGTTCATACCTCAACTGCTAGAAGAGGGCCTCATCCTCCCTGATTGAACTAATCTCGTTATCCCTAGCCTGATTCTTGCTTGCATATTTATACCTGCCTCTGGAAATTTCCACTACATGCATCTGACGAAGTGGGTATTCACCCACAAAAGCTTATGCTCCAATACATCTGTTAGTCTATAAGGTGCCACAGGACTCTTTGTCGCTTTTTCAGTAAGTAACCGTTTCTTTTCTAATATCTTATTCCATGGCTGTACCATAAACTCTGCATAATCTTGAATAGTTGGTTTATTCCGTGTAAAAGATGGCCTGTTTAATCCAGTTTGTTTTTTCCTGGCAGCTTATTTGCGTGCCTCTCCTGATGAGAAAATTTCTTCGTAGTTTGCAAAGACTATCATACAGCTTCAGACCAATCTATTGCATCTGTGGTTACAGAGCAGAGTCTTCATAAGATGAGGTCTCCTGTGCTTGAATTGAAGTTGGTTTTGCTTACTGAAGCTCTAGAAGGGTTAGGAGAACTTGGTTCCACAACCTGTGCTTTGGACTTACGACTTACCAGCTGGTGAAAGCTAGTGGGGAAATACTCAGCTCTTTGATGTTGGAGACTGTCAGTGTGTCCTTTAAAGATGGCAAAGCACAGAGAGAGGAGGCCTTTGTTTTTCTGTTACCTTCCAGCCCATTCTCCAGTCCTGGGGACATCTGGGGCTGGTTCATTGTCCAGCACAAGTTAGACGAGCCTCAGAGCAAACACAAATTTACATGAATAGTTTTGAAAATCTAGCTTCGTATTAGTAAAAATAAAACCACTGCTTGTGCTCAAGCAGGATTCTGGCAGAGTTTGGGGTACTGTTGGGCAAAGTTTCAAAGGTCTGTAAGTTTTAAACATTCCCTGGTCTGCATTAGCTTAGCTGACCACACTACGTGCCTGTTCCATCTCCTCAGTTAAATGGGTAAGAAAGCCAGTATTAGAGCTAGTCATAGCCTGCATTGTTGGCTAGCTGCACATATGTAACATGCAGCTGGAGTCCTGTACAAAAAGAAGAAGAAATCCTCACTGATTTAACCACTAGTGGAAGGCCAAGAGCATCTCCTGTCTTGCCACTTGGTTGTGGCGGCTGCTTAGGTCTGGGTGAGAAGAGATGTATGGACGATTAAGCTGATGAGCACAGTCAGTCATGCAAGCATTAGGCTACAAAGGTCTGACTATCATATGCATGTGAATATTAGCCCATACTCTATCCCTAGAAGAGAGTAATCATTTTTAAGGTGAAAGAACTAAAATGCTCTCTTTTATCATGTCTCAGGCAGTATATATTTCATGTGGACTTTGAATAATTGGTGACAGAAGTTTCAGTAAGTTTTTCTCTCTTTTTAAAATATGCTATGAATACCAGAAGTAAAATAACCTTTCCTTGTTCTTTTATTTACTAGCATTTTGTTCTTGACAAATTACATCTAATTAGAGAATGCCTGAAATCTACAAACAACCAAAATACAAGAAAGGATTTATGAAAAAATCAGTCTGCTTATTTTATATCACTTTAGGATTTGATTCAAGAGACAACGGTTACTACAATTTCTTGTGGGTCACAACATTCAAAAAAATCTACAGTGTATATTTCAAATCCATCTCCTCTGATCACATGGGTACTGCTTCTCAGAACTTCAGATGTGTTACAAATCAAACAGCTCCATCTATCTTGCATCCTTTTTTTGTATCTAAATTCAGCTGCCAAATTAAAATTTCTGAGGGAAGAGAATAGCTAAAAAACAATGTGGCTGGTATTTAATAAACTTGTAAACTCCAATTTGCTTAAAGCCTTTTTGAAAAGAGAGTGAAACCTGAAGTCTTTTGAAATGCCTAAAATTTATTATAAATAAATAAATAGAAGTGGAGTTTGAGAAACAGGAGAGTTACCATTCTGTATAAAAACCCATTCAGGAAAAAACAACAACCTGTAAATCAAAACAGTTAGGTTGGGATTTTTAAAAAGCCTAAGGGAATTAGGCACCCAGCTCCTATTCAGTGAGACACTGTCTGTCTTGAGTAGGAGCTGGGTGCCTAATTCCCTTAGGCATCTTTGACAAGCCCAAGCTTCTGGCCAGATTTATTGCTGACTTACATCTAACACAGCCCTACTGCAGCTCCCTAGGAGGAACTGCATATCGTATAAATCAGTACAGACCTTGACCTTATGTCGACGGGTGTGGTGGGGAATTGCACGTAAATTGTAAACAATTCTCATAATAAATTATTATTCTGGGACTAGTTTAAATGTAAGGGATAGATACAGAGTGCAACCATTCTTGTTTTCTGAAGATGTGCTTGGAGGACAGAGCCTCCTTACATGCAACTTGGAGTTGGAAGTTTTATTTTATTTTTTTAATTTGGTATACCAAAGGGCATCTGAAGGCAGGCGAAACCATAAATAGTTCTAAGGTCCTAGGCAGCCTGCCATTCTGACAGCATATTTTATAAACAACCATAAATAATACTCACTGCAGCATATCAGAGACAATTATACCATGCCATCAGCCCCATTGTTTTGATTTACTGGGGTCTTCGAAGCGAAAGAAATACTTACCTGTCATGCCTAACTCTAAGGCTCTAATATGGTTGATATTTTTTCTCAGGGTTTATTATGTTTGGCTCTTGTTTTTGTTATTTTTAATGCTTGTTTTCTGTTTCAAAATATGGTCAAGAGGGAACCTAGGTATTTTTTCTGAATCAAACAGTATGTGCAATATGAATACAGTGGAGGAGCATATCTTATAATACTGCTTTCTAAAACTATGGCACTTATGAAGAGAAACCATGGATGTATTTGACCAAAAATATCCAGTCTTGGAAGAGCAAAATGGAATAGGATCAAAGCAGCACTGAGCAGGAAAGATAATGCAGAAGTAGAAGGACCAGGGGAAAGAGGAGACAGACAGACTTGGGTCTTGGGTTTATCAAGCACATACTTACATGTTTCAGAGTAGCAGCCATGTTAGTCTGTATCCACAAAAAGAACAGGAGTACTTGTGGCACCTTAGAGACTAACAAATTTATTAGAGCATAAGCTTTTGTGGACTACTTATATGCTGTCCTAGATTAGGGTCCAAGAATTCAATCTATAGCGTGGTCATTGAGAAATGCTTCAGAGGATAGCATGAAACTTCAATAATGCACCACTTATGGAATCCTGCCCACTGAACAAGGCTGGGGAAAATCCCTGCCTGACCCTGCAGCTGTTAATTAAATTAACCTATACGGTGACCATGGGCATGCAATGTACATCAGGCGAATCATAACCAATATGCCTACATCAGTGTACGTTGTACCAGACTGCATACTATGGAAGCAAATATTTTGACAATTATTAGGAATTTAGCTTGAGAAGTAGCAGAAAGCCTGGTATGGCGGTGATATTATTTTAGAATAAATATTCAGTATAGAGGCAGCACGGCCCAAAGGATAGCGTATTCCACTGGCACATAGGAGACCTGGAATGTATTCCCAGCTCCAATACTGACCTGCTCTATGAGCTTGGCCAAGTCACTTCACCTCTCTGTGCCTCACTTACCCTTTGTCTGTGTAGATTGTGAACTTTCCAGGGCACGGACTATCTTTTACTGTGTGTATGTGCAGTGTCTAGGGCCTCTAGGTGCTACTGCAATACAGATAATTAGTAATGATGATTCCAAAAAGTTCACCTTGAAGGCTGGACCTAAACAGCACACTCTGACCTTCTGAGAGCCAAAGGCCAAGTCTGGGAATAAAGGGGATATTTTTAAAGTGCCTACATGACTTCGGTGCCAAATTCATTCTGAAAATCAGAGATATCAGTCCCTAAGTCACTTAGGCGCTTCCAAAGTTAGGGATCTATACCACCTTGCAGCCAAACTGCTTATGCATGTGATCTCATCCAGTCTTATAAACTAAGCGGGATCAGCTTCTATTAGTGCGTCAGGGGGAGACTTCAGAGGAAAACCTAGGCACTGCAGGCTGAGGGGGTAATTCAACAGGTGGCACTCACTCTTTCAATAATGTCTCTGTATGATGTTAGTACTGTCTGCTGTTCTTAGAGGTCCATTTATCAGATGAAAGTCTTTATCCTGTGTGGTTATTAAACATTCAGTGGCACTTTTAACAAGAGAATAGGACTGAGTCCTGGTCTCCTGGCTAAAGTCCAGTTTGGCAGTTAAGTTCTGTCTGCCTGAAATTCCCCTATAGGTGTTAAATGGCTGACTTAATCTTCCGTTTTCATCCTGAACTGTTGTGGTGTTTTGCTATATGCCACATAAAACGGCTACATTTCCATGATGGGAGAAGTGTATTCTATAGTTTGCAATGTTTTGAATGAAAGGCACTTCAATATGAAAATATATTACCCTTATTAGCACTTGACTTCAAGGTTAATTTTGTAATAAACAATAATTGTCATTTCTAATAGAATAACACATTAAATATCCCAGCATATTAACCAGTCTCAGACACATGAAGTGAAAGAAGCAGAATTTCTTTATTAAAATATTGTCTTTTGTGGTCTAACTGTCCATGTTATTTATAGATACTTTCATCAAAACAAGATGAACTTCTGTCTTCCAGGAAGTGTCTGGCAGTAAGAGGGTATAATTCCACAAATTAATGCAAATAGATTGCTATTAGATGGTGGCCATCTGGAGGAAAAGCATTACCCCAAGGAAAGTTCTATAAAATGCATTTTAAAATGATATGTACAGTGGAATACTTTAAATTGTTCACTTTCTACTCAGCTGCTCATGCTTTTCCAAGAAGATTTGAATGTCCTTGTAATTGAAGAACAATTATTTTACTTTTTAAATCAACAATCCCATTCATACGTGTTGCCTGTAAATATTCAGTTAGCTTTAACAGATGCTGAACAGCTGCCTTTTAATTGTTTGCATACATTTCTTACCTTCCCAGGCCGAGTAATATATTTCTGAGTATTGACTGTATTGACTCAAGAGCTTATAAAAATATTAGAGAATGATGGTGTTGGAAATTAGTGTGACTGATGAAAGGGGACAGATTTACATACTTTGATAAAGAGGAATCTGGGATAATTACTAGTGTGCACGTTGGGTTTAATCTGTTGGATTCCACTGTGATTAGAAAGCAAACGAATCGATTCTTCTGATAAGTAAAAGAACTGGCTGTTTCCTACCTTCAGATGTTGTTTCAGTTTACAAAATAGTCAGATATGAATAGACAGCATGCATGTGTGTATGTATATATTAGTCACTATATACATACATAGTGACTAATTTCCTCCTCTACCTTGGTGGGTCTTGCACTTATTAGCAGATTTGCTCGCCTCAGAGAGTCATGGCAGCCCTCAGCTTGGCCGTTTTCGTGAACCCACAGTCCAGGTCAGCTTCTCCTGTGTCTGACCAGGAGTTGGGAGGATTTGTGGGAAACCCGGGCCTGCCCTCTACTCCGGGTTCCAGCCCAGGGCCCTGTGGAATGCAGCTGTCTAGAATGCTTCCTGGAACAGCTGTGTGACAGCTACAACTCCCTGGACTACTTCCCCATGGCCTCCTCCCAACACCTTCTTTATCCTCACCACAGGACCTTCCTCCTGGTGTCTGATAATGCTTGTACTCCTCAGTCTTCCAACAGTCCGCATTCTCACTCTCAGCCTCTTGCTCCCAGCTCCTCACACGTTTCTCCACAAACTGGAGTGAGCTCCTTTTTAAACCCAGGTGCCCTGATTAGCCTGCCTTAATTGATTCTAGCAGCTTCTTGATTGGCTGCAGGTGTTCTAATCAGTCTGTCTGTCTTAATTGTTTCCAGAAAGTTCCTGATTGTTCTGGAACCTTCCCTGTTACCTTACCCAGGGAAAAGGGACATACTTAACCCGGGGCAAATATATCTGTCTTCTATCACTCTTCTGTAGCCATCTGGCCCAACCCTGTCACAATAAATAAAACTGACAGATGTTTGATTAAATAGATTAATCCGTGCCTCTTTTTCATTTTGCATGCTACTGTGTGCACTTGAACATAAGTTTCCAATTGTGCAAGATATTCCAATGGGATTCTTTCTTAGCCTGCACAGTGTTTAATCTTTTATGTCAAAGACTCTTCTCACAGATGGCTCTGCATTGCGTATATTCACTGTAATAGCTCTGAACACACGCATTTAATCACTTACATATGAAATTATTCAAAATTTCTATACCCCAGCATCTACTGAAGCTTCTAATTGAAGCAAGATTTTGACAGTTTCTCAGTTTGAGCTATGGCAGTTTCTATGTTGACCACTAAGTGTGCTGACCTTACACATGAAAATAAAAGTCCATCCAGATATCTCATTAACTTACCCCAATCCAATAAAATCAGATATCTGCACTGCTGTGGAATAATTGTGATTTGGAAGAGCACTCTAGCTATTAACTAGAGCTGGGTGAACTATTCTGGATCAGTTTAGTACCGTTCTACCAGGCAAAAAAAATCTTCATTTATGCAGAAAAGTGAATATTTACATGTGGAAATGAGGTAATTATCTGGGGAATGAGATCTCTAGTCCAAAATGGTTCAGATAAGCTTTGGCTATGTGTGAAAGTTAAAATTTTCAAGCCTATAATGCCTTAAGTTAGGCTCCTAAAGTGGTCTGAGTTTCAGAAGCTTTGAGCACCAACAAATAACATTTATCTCACTGGGGAATGGCAGGTGTACAGCAATCTACATATTAATTTAGGAGCTTAAGTCACTTAGGTGCTGTTGAAAAACTTGCCCCCAGTCGAGCAAGTTTTGGCCTTCTGAGAAACGGAATGTGTAAATCGTCATATAGAAATTAAAGTGGGGAGGGAGATACTGACTGATTACACCATTTTGTATTATCCTAACTGCAAGGCGGTTAACTGGAAAGAAATTAACCACGGCCTTTTGCAGTGATTAACAGACTACTGTTTATCAATAACATTGCTGATATTTCTCATAGAACATGGAATGCTAGGAAACCTGTTGGAGTCCATATTTGAGTCCTAGTTAAATGGCAGCCATTGGATACACTAATACGTAGAAACACTATCCGCTATGATACCAAAGGAAAATGGGCAAAATCCTGTGACTACTGACAACCCTCCACTTCCATTGACATCCCTGAGGGCACTTAGCACCTCATAAAGTAAGAGAGCAGTATGACTGCTCAGCGCTCCAGGATGAAACTGGAGAAAAGCCTGTTGAGAGTCTCTGGGTTAAGTTTAGAGGTGAGAACAACAAGGGCGATGTCATGGTGGGCGTCTGCTATAGGCCATCAGACCAGGAGGATGAGGCTTTCTTCGGACAACTAACAGAAGTTTCCAGATCACAGGCCCTGGTTCTAATGGGGGACTTCAGTTACCCTGACATCTGCTGGGAGAGCAATACAGCAGTGCACAGACAATCCAGGAGGTTTTTGGAGAGTGTTGGGGACAACTTCTTGGTGCAAGTCCTGGAGGAACCAACTCGGGGCCGTGCTCCTCTTGACCTGCTGCTCACAAACAGGGAAGAATTGGTAGGGGAAGTAGAAGTGGGTGGCAACCTGGGCAGCTGTGACCATGAGATGGTCGAGTTCAGGATCCTGACAAAAGGAAAAAAGAAGAGCAGCAGAATTCAGATCCTGAACTTCAGAAAAGCAGACTTTGACTCCCTCAGGGAACTGATGGGCAGGATCCCCTGGGAGGCTAATATGAGGGGAAAGGAGTCCAGGAGAGCTGGCCATATTTTAAAGAAAGCCTTATTGAGGGCACAGGAACAAACCATCCCAAAGTGCAGAAAGAATAGCAAATATGGCAGGCGACCAACTTGAACTTGGCTTAACAGAGAAATCTTTGGTGAGTTTAAACACAAAAAGGAAGCTTACAAGAAGTGGAAACTTGGACAGATGACTAGGGAGGAGTATAAATATATTGCTCAAGCATGCAGGAGTGTAATCAGGAAAGCCAAAGCACAATTGGAGTTGCAGCTAGCAGCGGATGTGAAGAGTAACAAGAAGGGTTTCTACAGGTATGTTAGCAACAAGAAGGTGGTCAGGAAAAGTGTGGGACCCTTACTAAATGGGGGAGGCAACCTAGTGACAGATTATATGGAAAAAGTTGAAGTATTTAATGCTTTTTTTGCCTGGGTCTTCATAAACAAGGTCAGCTCCCAGACTACTGTACTGGGCAGCACAGTATGGGGAGGAGGTGAGCAGCCCTCAGTGGTGAAAGGACAGGTTAAGGACTATTTAGAAAAGCTAGACATGCTTTGTCCATGGGGCTGGATCTAATGCATCTGAGGGTGCTGGGGGAATTGGCTGATGTGATTCAAGAGCCATTAGCCATTATCTTTGAAAACTCGTGGTGATCAGGGAAGGTCCCGGATGATTGTAAAAAGGCAAATGTATTGCCCATCTTTAAAAAAGGGAAGAAGGAGAATCCAGGGACCGGTCAGCCTGACCTCAGTCCCTGGAAAAATCAAGGAGCAGGTCCTCAAAGAATCAATTTTGAATCACTTGGAGGAGAGGAAAGTGATCAGGAACAGTCAACATGGATTCGCCTGACCAACCTGATTGCCTTCTATGATGAGATAACTGTCTCTCTGGATATGGGAAAAATGGTGGACGTGATATACCTTGACTTTAGCAAAGCTTTTGATATGGTCTCCCACAGTATTCTTGCCAGCAAGTTAAAAAAAGTATGGATTGATTGAATGGACTATAAAGTGGATAGAAAGCTGGCTAGATCATCGGTCTCAATGGGTAGTGGTCAACGGCTCGATGTCTAGTTGGCAGCCGGTGTCAAGCAGAGTGCCTCGGGGGGTCTGTCCTGGAGTCGGTTTTGTTCAACATCTTCATTAACTATCTGGATGATGGGATGCTTTGCATCCTTAGCAAGTTTGCGGATGACACTAAGCTGTCGGGGAGGGATAGCTCAGTGGTTTGAGCATTGGCCTGCTAAACCCAGGGTCGTGAGTTCAATCCCTGAGGTGGCCATTTAGGGATCTGGGGCAAAAATTGGAGATTGGTCCTGCTTTGAGCAGAGGGTTGGGCTAGATGACCTCCTGAGGTCCCTTCCAACCCTGTTATTCTATGATTCTATGATATACTGGAGGGTAGGGATAGGTTGAATGACCTAGACAAATTGGAGGATTGGGCTAAAAGAATCTGATGAGGTTCAACAAGGACAAGTGCACAGACCTGCACTTAGGACAGAAGAATCCCATGCACTGCTACAGGCTGGGGACCGACTGGCTAAGTGGCAGTTCTGCAGAAAAGGACCTGGGGATTACAGTGGACGAGAAGCTGGATATGAGTCAACAGTGTGCCCTTGTTGCCCAGAAGGCTAACATCATATTGGGCTGCATTAGTAGGAGCATTGCCAGCAGATCACGGGAAGTGATTATTCTCCTCTATTCGGCACTGGTGAGGCCACATCTGGAGATTGCATCCAGTTTTGGGCCCCCCACTACAGAAAGGATGTGGACATATTGGAGAGAGTCCAGCGGAGGGCAATGAAAATGATTAGGAGTCTGAGGGACTTGACTTATGAGGAGAGGCTGAAGGAACTGGCCTTATTTTGTCTGCATAAGAGAAGAGTGAGGGGGGATTTGATAGCAGTCTTCAACTACTGGATGGGGGATTCCAAAGAGGAATGAGCTAGGCTGTTCTCAGTGGTGGCAGATGACAAAACAAGGAGCCATAGTCTCAAGTTACAGTGGGGGAGGTCTAGGTTGGATATTAGGAAAAACTATTTCACTAGGAGGGTGGTGAAGCACTGGAATGGGTTACCTACGGAGGTGGTGGAATCTCCATCCTTAAAGGTTTTTAAAGCCCAGTTTGACAAAGCCCTGGCTGGGATGATTTATTTGGGGTTGGTCCTGCGTTGAGCAGGGGGTTGGACTAGATGACCTCCTGAGGTCTCTTACAACCCTAATCTTCTATGATTCTGTGAAAGTCAGGCCCAGTGATTGCCTGATCTATTGAAAACATGGGCATTTAAACAGGAACAGGGTGCATTTTGCCGTCATATGCTGAAGATATATGCAGCTGGTATAGTATGTCTGCCAGACTAGTGCTGCCCATAGAATTGTTTCACTGGGTTCTGTTGGAAATGTTAAAATAGCATTTTTTGCTCAATGCTCATGGCATTTCATTTTGGGGATTGGGGAGGCTCTAAAAACCATCTCCTTTTTCTGCAATACTGATGTGAATGATGTTTAAGTGAAAATTATGTGTTGAGATATGGGGGTACCTAGTGATAAGTCAGAACTGCCTGTAGGAAGTGAAAATCATTGAAGACATTTATTGTAATTCTTTATTAACAAATGAATTCAGAAGGAGAAACTAATATTAAACAGAGTAAAAAGTCAAAACCAGACGAACAAAGTGTCTGTCCTTATATAATACTATCTACTCTTCTGGCTCATACTTTATGCCCTCAAAATGAGTATTAATTGACTGACATTTAAACAGGGATTGAAAAAAAAATAGATTCCAGTTCCAGATCAATACCAGTCTCCAAGAATGTCTGGAAACCAGTAATCTCTCTAGGAGTACAACCAGAAGTGTAAGGGGAAAATTTATGCTTAAATATTACATTGATTGGTGATAAATAAATGTGTGTGGGAGGGAACTGTTTCATAGATTCCAATACAAGAAAGGACTATTGTGATCATCTGGTCTCACCTCCTTTATAACACTAGCCATAGAACTTCCCCAAAATAATTCCTGGAGCAGGAAACACCCAATCTTGATTTTAAAATGGTCAGACTCCACCACAATCATTGGTCCAATGACTTAACCCTGCTCCAGGCACTGCCCAGGTTTGAGACCGGGATCTTCTGTTTAGTAGGCAGCTGCTTTGACCAACTATGGTACAGCATACTCCAAGTGGATAGCATGGCTCAGAGCCAATGTAGAAAGTCTAAGTCTCACTTGATACATGTTTTGTTTCCTAATAAGATGGGTATGACGGAAACAGAAGGACAGATATATGCTCAGAAAAAATGGGCTCCAAAATATGCACCCTTATCAGCCACAAAGGGCCACATTTCCTTCACACTGAGGCTCAACACCAAAATTGATGTAGCTCCACTGATTTCAGTAGAGCTATGCCAATTTACACCAGCTGAGAATCTGGCCCACAATCTTGAATGATGTAGAGAGTCCTAATTTTCATTACTTTCCTGTTGTGAAGTTTAATTTAGGACAATAAAACAATATTCTGAGGCTAGTCAGAATGTATCAAGACCGTGGAATTTGTTAGTACAAGTGAAACAGAAGAACTGCATTGGATAACAATATAACGCTTCTTCCCACTCCCCCACATGCTCAAAATTTCATCCAAAATATGAACTTAATGTTCTTTGAAAACCTTTTTATTTTGTCAATAATATACATGAACTAAAGAAATTTAACCATTCAGATTATACAGATGTTGAGCCTAATTAACTTTAACATAATACATTCATTATTTCCACACCACTGTAATAAATTATATTCATAACAATTTCCACGTCTCTCCTACTAATTCCACTTTATTTAACCTGTGAAGAATCAAGAGGATCTCAACCCTAACGCTTTTGAAGTTTAACAAATTTGGTTTGCCATGAGTTGTTTTATCTCTGGGTCCCTGCATCTCTGGGTCCCTGCTCAGGCATGGAAGCAGAATTGTTAAAATATTACCTCCCCCCACCCACACACACCCTCAAAAAAGGTGCTATTGCGAGTTCAGCCAGAAATAGAAGAAACTTCATGAGATTTTGCAAACTCAAGACACTCAGCAGGATGAAGTTGAACTTCATCAATTCATGATTCTCCCACATTTGTTCCTATCCTAGAAGGAGCACTTGTCTTGAGGAAGGCAGTTTTCAGGAAGGACTTTCTCTCTTCAGGGACTTATATTGGCACCCATCACTGCAATATCTGAGTGCCCTCTTCTCCCCTATAGCCCCTACCCCATATCGGTAAGAGTCAATCTCTTGTTGTGTCTGAGTAGATTCTTGTACTATATAGTGCTGGAGATGCAAAAGAGAGGAAGAGAAGCAATAGTAAAAAGCAAAAAAACAAAAACAAAAAGCACTTTAGGTTAACGGATTATTTTGCAAATGTACCAATTGTACACCACTAAAAAAGCCCCCAAAAAACTGTGATTTAGAAAATGCATAGTGTCAGAATGATTCTAGATCAGAAAGTGGGTGACCAGTAAGAGGAATATTTTTGTGTGTGAGGTGCTTTTCCATTCAATGTAGAGAGCAAGATTATCACAGTCCTCCGTCTCACTGGAGGGAAAACAAAGTCTCTGTTACTTCCCTGCTCATGTGACTCAGACTATTAAGAAGGGGGAAAGAATCACCTGATATTCTGTAGTGCAAGCTACTGTGCGGAGAAGGGATCCAGAGGGACAGGGAGTGAGAGGAGCCATAGTTTCACCTTTCCCACTCAATGACTGGAGTAGCTGATGAGGTGCAAAGCAGCAAGTAAGCTGCTCCATGAAAAGGAGCTTATTTCCAGCCTCAGAATAAGCAGAGGGCAGCTTTATGAGTCACAATTTGTCACCCACAGTAACAGAAGCAAGGAGGAAAGATAACTTATGTCTACACATCAAGGAAAAAATCTCTTACTCTAGGATCTTACATTCAAAAGCAAATGCTATATACACATTCTAAATTATAATGAAGACTTCATGTTGGAGAAATTCCGTAATGATATCAAAGATTCAGCAGAAAGCTCAGTTTCAGATTTCAGTTGAAGCTTGAAGAGGAGAAAATACCTGCATAAGCAATTTTTGTCAAAGTGATGAGATGAAAAGAAACATGCATGCCACTATCAGAGCATGTGGAAAAAAGACAGACATTATTGGGGTCATTTATTTTCTGTATAGATCTAGTGTCACATCAGTCAATAGTTATCTTAAGGGTCATTAGAAAGAAAGAAAATACCCATTTGAAAAACATGCAAGAGTTCAGTTAAGGAATTAGAGAACACCACTTAAGAACAGCTTTTCTAAGAAGTACTGGAGAGAAACATCTGCATGGCTAGCATGTATGAGTTCAGTAAAGGAAAAGATGAGAACACAGTAAGAGAAAAAATTAGGTCCGAGGAAGCCACCACATGAAGTGGTTGGTTTTCCCTCATCATCCTAACATTCGGTATTACAGAAAGTAGCAGTAAGATAAACAGATTGCCTGTCTGATACTGTATTACCTCTTATTATGGAAGAAAAGATCAGTAAGGGGAACAAAATGAAGCCCAAACCATTCTACTCTATACACTAAGTCCAAAACTTTTCAGAACTTTTGCAATTGACTTTCTTGAAACTCTCATGTTTTGTAGAGGATTAGCTCTTTAGTATCTTGTTGGATACACAATTCTCAAAAAGATGAAATATCCACCAAGGGGTTCCTAGAGCTATACAAAATGCTCTTAACAGCATTTTTAAAGCATTCAGTAGCTTTAATGGCATGCAAGTTACACATTATAACTTAATTGCTGATCTGTGCTTCTGTGGACAGAGATGTATATAGCTTCTCAAGGAGTGCCTTTTTTCTTTGCATCCATCTCAGCAAGAAGCAGCCAGATTTCAGTTACCTAGTGTCCTTCACCAAATACCAGTTCTCTGTATTTGGTTCTGAACATACATTTCTCATAGCAAACATATTTAGAGAAGCTTCATGATACTTTCCATAAGCATTGTAACTCTTTTTAAGGTTGGTGACAGTAAAATCAATAAAGGCTTTGCTTTTAATTTAGCACCAAAATCCAAACTCAGCTGAGGTGATTTATGTTTTTTTTCCTCCTTAAGTAATTCACAAGGGTGTTGTGAAGATTGTTTACAATTTGGCAAGTGCTTTGAGATTCTTAGGTGAAAGGTGCTATCAGGAGTGTCAATTCTTGTACTGTTGTTGTTTTATTAAAATTCTTCATATTCATGTGTGGCAGAAAGAAACACCCCATCACCTGCATAACGTTAAGGTAGGGAGCTGGTCCATTGTGTAGCTCAGATTTCTGGGAAAATGAAGAATGACACTTTACCTTCCCATTGTTTTAACTCAATCTTTTATATTCATTTTAGTTAACAAGAAATGTCCCTTTTCCCTTGAAAGCAAACATGTCCCTATCACAAGTGTCATCCTTTTTTTCTCTGCTGGTGAAGCTTCAGCTGACAGACAAGTATTGCTCTAAAGAAAGACAATATGGACATGCTAACATTATAGAAATAAGATGGACCCAAGCCACACAATTGAGATCCAGATTTCAAATACCTTCTGAAATTGAACCATCAAAAACTGATTATTCCTTCTGCCTTTTTGCAATAGCAAGAAAAGTGGTCAGACATGTCTACTCACAAAACAAACAAACCCCACCTCAATATTAGAAGCCATTTACACTGCATTCTAAGTGCACGTAGCTATAAATTTAAATTATTATTTCGTGAAATTTACTTGGTACAGTGGTTCTGCAAAAGGCCCTATATACCACTTATGTCCCAGTTCAGTAAGGTATGTAAACTGGGGTTACCACCTGGCTGGTATTTGACCAGCCTGGCCAGTTTCTTTTATGGGTTTGCCAGTTGCAAGAAAAATAATTGAATTTGCCAGGTTTTTTTAATGTGGGTCTAAAGATTTGCATATTATCACAATACACTGGGATATCTAATGTTAGAAGTGTCTGTGTCCAGCTAAAGATGGTGCAGTATTCCCACTTCTGCAGTTTATATAAAAAAATTATGTTATCAATCTTATCTATATGTGTTCTGTCTCTAGATACTATAAACAGCTGTTAAGGGGGAGGAGGTTGCAGAGTTGCCTTGTGGTGGGGGGTTGAGGTTGTGGTGGGCTTGCCTTGTGGAGGGGGGGAGAGTGCCAGGTGATCTGACTGTCTGAGGAGAAGGAACTCAGCTGTCCGTGAAAACATTAGTTTCTGACAGCACATTCTGTCCATGGCAGAATCTTTCTGAATCAGGGCTTAAAGCTGTTATTTAGAGAATAAGAGACTTGTGCAAGCCTGCTTCAGTGAGGAAAAAAAATTACCCATAGGCTAATGCCTTCAGCTTTATTCAGGCAAAACTTCCACTGCTTAGTTTGGGAGCTTTGCCAGCACAGGAAATACAGAACATGGCCCACTGATTTCACATTGAACAAATACCATTTGAAAACTAGCGACTTGAGAGAAGTGTAACAGTGATATACAAATTTGGTAAAATTGAAAAACATTTGTATTCCTAGACTGTTAGTTAATAAGCATATTGTATTGCAGCTAAATTAATAAAAAGGAAAGGAGGACTTGTGGCACCTTAAAGACTAAGCAGTTTATTTGAGCATAAGCTTTCGTGCGCTACAGCTCACTTCATCGGATGCATTCAGTGGAAAATACAGTGGGGAGATTTATATACACAGAATATGAAACAATGGGTGTTACCATACACACTGTAACAAGAGTGATCAGGTAAGGTGAGCTACTACCAGCGGGGGGGGCGGACATTTTGTAGTGATAATCAAGGTGGGTCATTTCCAGCAGTTGACAAGAACCTCTGAGGAACAGTGGCGGGGGGGGGGGGAACATGGGGAAATAGTTTTCCTTTGTATAATGACCCGTCCACTCCCAGTCTTTATTCAAGCCTAAGTTAATTGTATCCAGTTTGCAAATTAATTCCAATTCAGCAGTCTCTCCTTGGAGTCTGTTTTTGAAGTTTTTTTGTTGAAGAATTGCCACTTTTAGGTCTGTAATCAAGTGACCAAAGAGACTGAAGTGTTCTCCGACTGGTTTTTGAATGTTATAATTCTTGACGTCTGATTTGTGTCCATTTATTCTTTTACGTAGAGACTGTCCAGTTTGACCTATGTACATGGCAGAGGGGCATTGCTGGCACATGATGGCATATATCACATTGGTAGATGTGCAGGTGAACAAGCCTCTGATGGTATGGCTGATGTGATTAGGCCCTATGATGGTGTCTCCTGAATAGAGACGTGGACAATGTTGGCAACGGGCTTTGTTGCAAGGATAGGTTCCTGGGTTAGTGGTTCTGTTGTGTGGTGTGTGGTTGCTGGTGAGTATCTGCTTCAGGTTGGGGGGCCCTCTGTAAGCAAGGACTGGCCTGTCTCCCAAGATCTGTGAGAGTGATGGGTCGTCCTTCAGGATAGGTTGTAGATCCTTGATGATGCGTTGGAGAGGTTTTAGTTGGGGGCTGAAGGTGATGGCTAGTGGCGTTCTGTTATTTTCTTTGTTGGGCCTGTCCTGTAGTAGGTGACTTCTGGGTACTCTTCTGGCTCTGTCAATCTGTTTCTTCACTTCAGCAGGTGGGTATTGTAGATGTAAGAATGCTTGATAGAGATCTTGTAGGTGTTTGTCTCTGTCTGAGGGATTGGAGCAAATGCGGTTATATCGTAGAGCTTGGCTGTAGACAATGGATCGTGTGGTGTGGTCTGGATGAAAGCTGGAGGCATGTAGGTAGGAATAGCGGTCAGTAGGTTTCCGGTATAGGGTGATGTTTATGTGACCATCACTTATTAGCACCGTAGTGTCCAGGAAGTGGATCTCTTGTGTGGACTAGTCCAAGCTGAGGTTGATGGTGGGATGAAAATTGTTGAAATCATGGTGGAATTCCTCAAGGGCTTCTTTTCCATGGGTCCAGATGATGAAGATGTCATCAATGTAGCACAAGTAGAGTAGGGGCATTAGGGGATGAGAGCTGAGGAAGCGTTGTTCTAAGTCAGCCATAAAAATGTTGGCATACTGTGGGGCCATGCAGGTACCTGTGGCAGTGCCGCTGATTTGAAGGTTACATTGTCACCAAATGTGACATTAATTGCATTCTTGTGGCACATAAAAGTGTGACTCTTGTTTAATTCTGCAAAGAGAAGGAGACTACATTTGCTAGGGCAATGCTTTCTTGCAAGTTTAGGTGATGCATTTGCTGTGGCAGAAAAGAAACTGTTAAGTTTATAAAGAATAATGCAGGAAAAAAAATGTATTCCTCTGCTGACATTAGCTGATGCACATCAGCAGAAAGTATATTAAGCTAGGTCAGTGATGGCCAACTTCATTTTCTCCTCCCCCACAGTTCTGCACACCTTAATGAGAAGAACCTTCCTGAAGTCTCTGGCTTTCTAAAATTTGCTTCAGGGCAGTATGAATTTTTAGCATCCTAAATGTAATGAAAAATTCCAGAAGATATAAAAAAAATTAAATTAAAAATAAATTTCTCAAAGCAATGAATCACAATTAGTGACCGATACTGCGACAGTTATTGAGAATCCCTCCTGAATATGTTACAAATGCAGCCAGATACACTTTCTACATCTAATAAGGCCCAATGTTGTATGACATTCTGTCCAAAAGACCTCCTTGCTTTATTAAATCTCACTATAACCATCTGAACTGCAATACTTTCCATAATGATTAAAAAAGCTTGACTCCCAAGCCTGACATTATAATGAGGATGGAGGTCATAATATAAATAAGACACTGCATCATTCAGCATATACTCAGTCCACAAACCAAAATATAAATGAATGTCCTCCATGTGGTAACCTTACTGTATCCATTAAAAAGTCAGACTATTTCAAAAAATAACATTTGTTGGGTTTTGTAAATACAAGCTAAAATCAGCGCTGCACAGAAGATAAAAGAATAATTTGCATATTTAAACTGCAGAAGTACAGACATTTATATAATATCAAAAGTTTATATGTAACATGATATACTTTAATTTACTTAAACTAACAAAAGATGGAAAGATTTATTTAATGCTTCCGTACACACACCAGTGTGCGTATGCATATTTTTGCACGTATGGGGTTGCTAACTCAGCTGTCCTGGCCTAATTCCGACTTGAATAATTCTACCTTTCTTTCTCTGTAGTTTCATTTAGATGCAGCAATTCTCATTTCCTTTCCTGTAAGGATAGTGTGTGTGTAAATATATTGTGTATATGTGTACTACAGACACTTACAAAACTTTCACTCTTTTTTTTGGTTTAAGTAAACTTAAGTATCTCACTTTATATATAAGCCTTTTTATATATTGTGCCTTTCATTCAAATGGATCCCCAAAGGTATTGTACAAAATAAGGCCCCCAGTCCTGTAAAGAACACCAGCTGCATACATTCTTATTCCTACATGGAGTCTCTTTGGGAGGCATGGTGGGGAGCACAGAGGTGTGGAGGTTGACTCTATGGGGAAATAAGGGTGCATTCAGATCTCTTTGCTGGATCAGGTCCTATAGGGGTGCGCGCGCGTGTGTGTATACAAACATGACATTGTCATCTACAGAAGTGCATCTGTTTCTGGTTAAAGCCCACAAATGTTTAAGGGCCAGAAACAGCAAGCTGAAGAGCACCATCAACTCCCCTTTACTTCATTAGGAGTTGAGGATGTTCAGCATCTTTCAAGGTTGGGCTCTAAGGCCCCAGTCCTGCGAACGGTTACTCATGTGCCTAACTTTATTCTCATGAGCAGTTCCAAAGGTACTACTTACATTCTTAAAGTTAAGCCCATACATAAGAGTTGGCAAGGATAGCCCTGAAGTTAGCACACCGACATTACATGGCTATTAGAGAAAGGATGTGAAGTATGCTGCATCCAGCTGAATTATACTAAGAATTTTTAAAAGGCTGATTAGGATTATTTAAATTGGAATTTGGCCAGGACACCAGGGTTAACAATCCCATACTCTTTCAGAAATTGCTATGGAATTTTTAATTACCACACCTGGTCAGGACCTTGGTTTACCTCTACTCTGAAAAACCGCACATCGCATAGCACAGTGCCCATGTATGGGCATTGATTCAGGCCTAATTTAAAAGACAGGGTAGTATGGACAATCACCTACACCACTTCCCACAACAATGTTTTCATTAGAGGTCTCCGAACCAAGTTTCTATTCAACCCAGTGCTGTTGGCTGTTAGCTGACATTTTCACAAGCTTGATGTGATAGGATGACTTCCTAGGTAATACGTTTTTATTTTCTGATCAAATAAATTGCACATACCTTTTACATAAATCTGATAATGCATAAATTGTATTGCAATAATACCATATTGGCTAACTGTTTTAAAAATGTGTGTTCTAGAAACAACCATGTATTGTGATATGATTTTAGAGGGGAAGGGGCATTTTTTAAAATTAATGCACTAATATAGATAGAAAAATAGTTAAACAAAGCCAGTGTACATGGAAATATGCTACACAGGCAGGCCAACCTCAGGATACAACTACTATGTTTCTGCAAACTAAATAACTATAGCTTTGTTGTACTCTAGCTCCTAAACTGAATCTGTAACCATCTTGCTCAAACTTGGAGCCTGATGCTGACTGGTGGGCAATGTTTCTGTTGGACTGAAAAAGCATGTTTTTCACCCCAGAAGTGGCTCAGATGCTTGACAAATTCAGATTTATACACAGGTGATACCAACTTCGCTAAACTGGACACTTGTATGGCTGCTCTTTTGTGCCACACAGCTGGAATATGCCAATGAATCTGGCCTCTGGTTTATAAACTTAAAGCCCAATCCTGGGTCTATGCTGGGATGGACAAACACTGTTCTGAAAAGGGCTAATGTCACCCCTTCCCTGTAATACTTGCCAGCTACAGTAATCCTGATTGGAATGACCTCCACCAGAAGGAAATAAAAAGGGAGGAAGCATACTTCAGAATGCGACTTCCCTGACTGGGGGATATTGAGTCTGAAGTAGAAAGAACATAGGATGCGAGCTGAGCAGTCCGACTCTATGAAGCCAAGGCAGCAGCCGATTCTGAGAAGAATAATTCAGTTCAACTTTTTTGCTTTGTTGTTCATTTGTGTATTAATTTCCCTAAACAAAAGTTGTTAGTTTATGGTTTATGTTGCTCAAGTGAAAATCCCAGCAAGACAACATGAAACGTCAAGGAAATCAATAGTTAAGGTAATATTAACCAGCAGGCCTAATACAATTCCTGTGTCTAATCACTCAATTACCATTATACCCCAAAGTACTAACATACTCATCCTCTCCACAACACACACTCTTTCAATTCCAACCTAGTATTACCCAGAATACACACATCAAATTCCTCACAATCACCCTCAAACTACACAAACTCTGACTTTGTTCTCTTTAGGACCCACTAACACACAGTACATTTGTAAAGTGGAAGTATGTCTTTTTAGTAGAGTTTCCTACATTTTCTGAGGGAAGTAGGGGACATAATATGGAACTGTGATGGCGTTGGGGATAGGCATGGCTTTTCAGGGATTGGGGTGATGATAATACCAGGGAGAGGAGCATAGCTGTGCACGCATTAGTATGGAACAATGTGAAAGGGCCTGGAGGAGTGTGGCATAATGGACAATTCTGCATTGGCATATCCATGGTGGTAGTTTCTTCCTACTGAAGTCAGTTAGTGATTGGCATCTGTCCTGAGGGATGAAGGCTGCTGTCCTTTGTATATTATATTCTAGTTAGTGAATTGCCTTTATTTAGTTTTTTGTGTGTACAAGAGCACCTTAAGGGCCAAATGCTGCACAGCCTGTGGCAGAGAGAGTGTGGGGCATGGAGATGTTACTCTTTGCACCATACATTGCAGTAATCCTTCTAATCAAGATGTATGGTGGGGGCACACTTTGATGCTCCTTTGAATATGTATGTGTGCTGATCATTACATTCACCAGATAGGGGCCAGCATATACCCCATTTGGGGACAACCTACAGAAGCTAATTTGGTTGCAGGACTTCTCCTAGCACTCTCTTGAACAGCTGTTTACATGGGAAATGTAGTACTGTTTACAAAGGACAAGCCTTTTCCAACAATCCACCCAGCTACTAACAAAACAGAGGACAGCAGCAGTGCACCCACATAGGACATGGTCTCACCATAAGAAAATAGTTGTGTAACACACTACATTAAAGGAACTGGCACATGCAATTGCAAGCCCAATAGCAAGAATTTTTAATTCATCTGTAAACTCAGGGTTGGTACCCTTAGATTGGAGAATTGCTAAAATAGTTCCTATTTTTAAGAAAAGGGGAAAAAGCGATCCATGAAACTGAAGGCCTATTAGTTTGACCTCAATTGTATTTAAGATCTTAGGACAAATTTTGAAAGGGAAAGTAGTTAAGGACACGGTTTTACAAAAGATAGATTGTGCCAGTCCAACCTGATCTCCTTCTTCGAGAAGATTACTTATTATTTAGACTAAGGAAATGCAGTAGATCTAATTTACCTGGATTTCAGTAAGGCATTAGATACAGTTCCACAAGGGAAATCATTAGTTAAATTGGAGAAAATGAAGATTAATATCAGAATTGAAAGGTGGATAAGGAGCTGGTTAAAGGGAGACTACAACGGGTGATACTGAAAGATGAATTGTCAGGCTGGAGGGAGGTTCCTAGTGGAGTTCCTCAGGGATTGGTCTTGGGATCAATCTTATTTAACATTTTTATTACTGACCTTTGCACAAAAAGTGGAAGTGTGCTAATAAAATTTGTGAACAATCCAAAATTGGGAGATGTTGCCAATATGGAGGAGACCAGAATAACATATAAGAACATCTGGACAACCTTGTAAACTAGAGTAATAGAAATGAGATGAAATTTAATCATGCAAAGTGCAAGGTATGCATTTAGCGACTAACAACAAGAATTTCTGCTATAAGCTGGGGATGTGTCAGTTGGAAGTGTCAGAGAAGGAGAAAGACCTTGGTGTATTGGTTGATCACAAGATGACTATGAGCCACCAATGTGATGTAGCCATGAAAAATGCTAATACTAGGATGAATCAGGCAAAGTATTTCCAGTAGTCACAGAAGCGTTAGTACCATTACACAAGGTACTGGTGAGACCTCATCTGGATGCTGTATGCAATTCTGGTCTCCCATGTTTAAGAAAGATTATTTCAAACTGGAATAGTGCAGAGAAGGGGTATTTGGATGATCCAAGGAATGGAAAACCTATTGGGGCCAGTTTTGTTCAATATCTTCATTAATGATCTGGAGGATGGCGTGGACTGCACCCTCAGCAAGTTTGCAGATTACACTAAACAGGGAGGAGTGGTAGATATGCTGGAGGGTAGGGATAGGATACAGAGGGATCTAGACAAATTAGAGGATTGGGCCAAAAGAAATCTGATGAGGTTCAACAAGGACAAGTGCAGAATTCTGCACTTAGGACGGAAAAATCCCATGCACTGCTACAGACTAGGGGCCGAATGGCTAGGCGGCAGTTCTGCAGAAAAGGACTTAGGGGTTACAGTGGGTGAGAAGTTGGATATGAGTCAACAGTGTGCCCTTGTTGCCAAGAAGGCTAATGGCATTTTAGGCTGTATAAGTAGGAGCATTGCCAGCAGATCGAGGGACATGATCATTCCCCTCTATTTGGCATTGGTGAGGCCTCATCTGGAATATTGTGTCTATTTTTGGGCCCCACACTACAAGAAGGATGTGGAAAAATTGGAAAGAGTCCAACGAAGGGCAACAAAAATCATTAGGGGACTGGAGCACATAATTTATGAGGAGAGGCTGAGGGAACTGGGATTATTTAGTCTGCAGAAGACAAGAATGAGGGGGGATTTGATTGCTGCTTTCAGCTACCTGAAAAGGGGTTCCAAAGAGGATGGACCTAGACTGTTCTCAGTGGTAGCAGATGACAGAACAAGGAGTAATGGTCTCAAGTTGCAGTGGGGGAAGTTTAGGTTGGATATTAGGAAAAAACTTTTTCACTAGGAGGGTGGTGAAGCACTGGAATGGGTTACCTAGGGAGGTGGTGGAATCTCCTTCCTTAGAGGTTTTTAAGGTCAGGCTTGACAAAGCCCTGGCTGGGATGATTTAGTTGGGGATTGGTCCTGCTTTGAGCAGGGGGTTGGACTAGATGCCCTCCTGAGGTCCTTTCCAACCCTGATATTCTATGATTCTACTTTATGAGAGGAGACTCAAAGAGTTTATCTTGTTTAGCCTAACCAAAAGAAGGCTGGGGGGAGATATGACTGCTCTTTAAAAATATATCAGAGGGATGAATACTAGGGAGGATGAGTAGTTATTTAAGTTAAGCACCAACATGGACACAAGAATGAATGGCTGTACACTGGCTATCAACAAGTTTAGGCTTGACATTAGATGAAGGTTTCCAACCATCAGAGGAGTGAAGTTCTGGAACAGCTTCCCAAGGGGAGCAGTGGAGGCAAAAACCCAAACTGGCTTCAAGACTGAGCTTGATAAGTTTATGGAGAGGATGGTATGATGAGACTGCTTATAATGGCATGTAGCCAATCTGCGACGCCAGTAGCAAAAGTCCCCAATGGCCAGAGACGGGACACTAGATGGGGAGGGCTCAGAGTTACTACAGAGAATTCTTTGCCAAATGTCTGGCTGGTGAGTCTTACCCGCATGCTGAGGGTCTAAGTGATTGCCATATTTGGTGTCGGTAAGGAACTTTCCCCTTGGTCAGACTGGCAGAGATGTTGGAGTGTTTTCACCTTCCTCTTCATAATGGGGCATGGGTCACTTGCAGGTTTAAACTAGTGTAAATAGTGAATTCTGTGTAACTTTAAGTCTTTAAATCCAGTGATGAGCTCCCAAAATCTTAACAACTGGTTCCCTCCTCACCCCACGAGGGGGTCGTTGCCCAACCCTGCCTCTCATGACCCCTGCCCCATCCACCCCCCCACACCTGTCCCCTGACTGCCCCCAGAACTGGGCAGGAGGGTCTCGTGGGCCACCGTAGTGGGTACCCACTGTGCCCCTAAGAGCCAGAGGGACATGCCGGGGGGTGAGGTAGGGAGTCCCAGCGGTGCTTACCTGGGGCAGCTCCCAGGAAGCATTCGGCAGGTCCCTCTGGCTCCTTGGGGTGGGGGAGCGGCTGCTCCCCCCACTGATCACATCAAAAGTGGCGCCTTAGGTGCTGACTCCGTGGGTGCTCCGGGGCTGGAGCACCCACAGGGAAAATTTGGTGGGTGCAGAGCACCCACCGGCAGCTCCCCAACCCGCACCCAGCCCCAACTCACCTCACCTCTGCTCCGCCTCCACCCCCGAATGCACCGCCCTGCTCTGCTTCTCTGCCCCCTCCCCCGGCTTCCCGCGAATCAGCTGTTCGGCAGGAAGCCTGGGAGGGCTGAGAAGTAGGCGGCAGCTTCCCGCTCAGGCCGAGGGTGGCGGAGGTGAGCTGGGGTGCGGAGCGGTTCCCCTGCGTGCCTCCCCCCCGGTTACCTGCTGCAGCACGGGCGGCCGTCCTCACGCCCCCCTGCCCCAGCTCACCTCCGCCTCCCTGGGCCTGAGCGGGAAGCCGCCGCCTGCTTCTCAGCCCTCCCAGGCTCCCTGCCGAACAGCTGATTCGCGGGAAGCCAGGGTGGGGTGCACGGAGAAGCGGGGCCGGTGCATTCAGAGGCGGAGGCGGAGTGGAGGTGAGCTGGGGATGGGGGGGGGGAGCTGCCGGTGGGTGCTATGCACCCACCAAATTTTCCCCTTGGGTGCTCCAGCCCTGGAGCACCCATGGAGTCGGCGCCTAAGGCACCACTTTTGGCCGGTTAAATTTAGAAGCCCTTTTAGAACCGGTTGTCCCTCATGGAACAACCGGTTCTAAAAGGGCTTCTAAATTTAACAACCGGTTCTAACGAACCAGTGTGAACCGGCTCGAGCTCACCACTGTTTAAATCATGATTTGAGGACTTCAGTAACTCAGAGGTTAGGGGTCTATTACAGGAGTGGGTGGGTGAGGTTCTGTAGCCTGCAATGTAGAGGAGGTCAGACTAGATAATGATAATGGTCCCTTTTGACCTTACAGCCTATGAGTCTATGAAGACATTGCTGCTGTGATGCGCTAAAGAGATTTTCTAAGGCTTATTTCTAGTATTATTGATTTAACTTAAACGTGGTGTTCTCATGATATTTTTGAGACCATTCTACATACCGAAGTAAAAACCACTGGTTTTCTTTTATTTTATGTCTTGTGACAAAAAAAGGGACTGTGAGCTTTTGGAAGCTGTCTGGTTCAATAATCATATCATTGTCATACAGTTGGGGAGGTAATTGAATTTTCCACTTGAACTGGTATTGGGTGGAATTTGTTGTCATTAAAATCTTAATAGAGGATAGCCAACAGTTGTACCAGAAGGGAGCTGTATTTTTCACATTGTTCTTTGAAAACACAACTACTCTAGGACATTACAATGTGTATGTGTGATTGTGACAGGGAGCGTTTCCCCTCCACTTCTGTTTTCTTGTATAAATGGCTCTGATACCTCTCGGTTGTTGTGACGGGGTGTCTAAGAAGCAGTTCTGGGCTAAAGAGGCTTCCCCCCCTCGGCCTTTGCTGAGCATGCTCAGGTGGAGGCGGGGTATAAAAGCCAGCCAGGCAACTCAGTCAGAGGCTGGCAAGCCAGGAAGGAGGACATGCCCTGGGTGCTCTAGGGAAGGACCAGACCAGACCAGACCAGACCAGACCAGACCAGACCAGACCAGACCAGAGCTGAGCTGAGCTGAGCTGAGCTGAGCTGGGGAGCAGAGGTGCCACAGTGACAGGGTCAAGGGCTGGAAGCCTGGAAATTGATGTTCTCCACAGACAGGCAGCAGTCGGACTGCGTGCAGACTAAGGTTGGAAGTGACCCAGGGAAGCTGACTCCACATGCCGACAGATGAGTGCTCAAACCATCCTCCCAGGGCCCTGGGTTGGAACCTGGTGGAGTGGGAGGGCCCAGGTTCCCGTACCCCACCCTGCACTATATCCACTCAGTGGGGTTGCTGCCTTGAGGACTGTATCCACTAGACAGGGTTACTGCCCCCTGGAGCAGACCCATTAGGGGAGACTGCCACCATAGACAATAACCACTATGCAAGGGAACCTGCCCTCCCTCCGATCACGGTTGTAAATGCCAACGTGTCGTTTTTGTGTTATCTCTACCACCACCACCCCTTTACAGTCTTGTTCAGCAACTGTTTACAGTGACATACAAACATCATTTTGCCATACAGAACAGAGGGAAAAGATCTCTTCACACAGAGATCTCCCTTTGCCCTGGCCTTGCTAGCTCCTTCCTCCCTCTCTTTGCACTTCCCTCCTGTGTGACTTTCTAATCTTCCAGTTAATGGGCTACCTAGCTCCTTCGCTCTCACCAGTTTAGCCTGATTTAGTAATTAACCCCAGCTTTCCTGATTCAGACCCTTCTCTGGGGAAACTAAATGGACTTTCAGTGACCAGAGTGCTGGTTCAGCTGCTAGTTCACACCACTGTCACAGTGATGTATAAGTAAATAATATGTCACTATAAATCTGGCTAAGCCTAGCCATTGTGAATTAGAACATTAACTCAACAGAGCCAGGACTGTCAGGCTTTCATGTTTCTGGGAAGTGTTTCTGTTCCATTTTCGTGAGTCACCTGCTGTCATAAATATAAAATCCCTCCCGGCCAGAGGAAAAACCCTTTCACCTGTAAAGGGTTAAGAAGCTAGGATAACCTCGCTGGCACCTGACCAAAATGACCAATGAGGAGACAAGATGCTTTCAAAGCTGGAGGGGGGGAGAAACAAAGGTTCCCTCTGTCTGTGTGATGCTTTTGCCAGGTACAGAAAAGGAATGGAGTCTTAGAAATTAGTAAGTAATCTAGCTAGATATGCATTCGATTCTGTTTTGTTTAAATGGCTGATAAAATAAGATGTGGTGAATGGAATGTATATTCCTGGTTTTGTGTCTTTTTGTAACTTAAGATTTTGCCTAGAGGGATTCTCTATGTTTTGAATCTGATTATCCTGTAAGGCATTTACCATCCTAATTTTACAGAGGTGATTCTTTTACTTTTTTTCTTCAATTAAAATTCTTCTTTTAAGAACCTGATTGCTTTTTCATTCTTCTTAAGATCGAAGGGTTTGGGTCTGTGCTCACCTATGCAAATTGGTGAGGATTTTTATCAAGCCTTCCCCAGGAAAGGGGGTGTAGGGTTTGGGAGGATTTTTGGGGGAAAGACGTTTCCAAGCGGGCTCTTTCCCGGTTATATATTTGTTAGATGCTTAGTGGTGGCAGCAATAAAGTCCAAGGGCAAAAGGTAAAATAGTTTGTACCTTGGGGAAGTTTTAACCTAAGCTGGTAAAAATAAGCTTAGGGGGTTTTCATGCAGGTCCCCACATCTGTACCCTAGAGTTCAGAGTGGGGAAAGAAGCTTGACGCCTGCACTATCAAAGGAAGCTCCAACCTACTTCACATTGTAATGTAGAAACTAGTAAATGATATGGTAGGCTTCCCAGTTTTGGTGGAAGAAACCTTTTGCATAAGTGGAAGAAGGAGTTTTAAGTATAAGGGGCAGTATGGAAAGATGTCAGGAAAAAGTAAATGAAGAGGCATTGGTGGAATGAAAGAAGCAATTGGGCAAGAAGTTAGAAATAAAAGCCTAACTAGACTTCTCCAGCTCATACTGGGACTGGGCCAGTGCAGAATCAGGGAGATATAACTTCTCCTGTCCCTTCCCTGCTTAACAGAGTTCAGATGCAGAGAAGACTGTGGTCTAAAATGTGTAGCTCATTTTTGCACATGTTAAGTTTGAGTTCATGGTGGGACATCGTGAGTGAGATATTTCAAAGGCAGCTTGTGATGCAAGACTGAGCAGAAGTACTGGCACCAGGAGTGGTCAATCAGGTTTGTGATTCAGTGTGTGGCAGGTACTGAACAGATCAATAAGAATGAGGATAGAGAAGATGTCCTTAACGTTCTCCAGGAATTGTGACATTGGAAAAGGGGGTAGAAGAACTTCAAATGGTCCCTATATTTGCATTGCCAAACACACTGCAGTTGGGTGAGACATGCTGGCATGGCCTGATTAAGCCAAATGCCAACTCTGGATGAAATTCACCCCAGTGCAGAGCATCTGCCCAAGACTCATTTTAACCCTCTCTAAAACAAAATTGAAGGGCTAAATGGTGTGCAAGAGCTTATATGGGCTCTCTGTACCCTTCATGTCAAGAGTTCAGAAACTACTGACTACTAGGCATGTGACCCAGAGGTCAATAATGTGGTCAAGTGGTGAATAATGCAACAGTATTTTTGGTCACATGACACTGACCCATCCAACTGTACTTTGGTGTGCACATATTAAAAAGCAGGATAAATTATACTGAATAATAAATATTTTGAAAAACATGACATTCACACACTAGATAAAGCTGAAATTGGAATGTATTGTCTTAATGAAGAGAATGAAGTAGAGAGATGTGAATACTAAATGATTGCAAGCATTAATTATACATGATGAATTGTATATTATGTTAATGATATTCCTATTGCAAAGATTTTCAAACCAAAGGGCTTGTTCAGTAAGTTTCCAGGAATTATTCATCTGCTCATGGTTCTGATCTGCTTCAATGCTTAATTAACTCTCACAAACTTTGAGTTGCTACAGAGCTTTGTGAGTAATCCATTTTTCACTAAATAATGTAGCACATTCTAATTTTAGCTATGTGTTTTTAGTGAATAATTGTCTTTTCTTCCTTTCATGTTTGGATAGTTGTTTACTCCTTACCATGCTTACTTTGAGTTTATAGATGCAATACTCTGCTTATATCTATGAAAGCCATCATAGTATTTTGCAAAGGAAGAGAGAGCCTTGCAAGCATGGACAGGATATAATGTGCTTACATAGCTTGCTCTGCCAGTAATGAAATGTAATAGGAAATGTTGATACTGTGCCAGTTATGAGACAGTGCCACATGCCAGCATGATTATTTAACTAATAGGATTAGCGAAACAGGAAGCCTTGGGCTTGTGGCAAGTGTCACACTGCCAGAAATGTATCTCTTCCAAGGGTTGAAACATAGCATCGATACATTAATTTGTTTGAACTACAAAAACCTCACAGGAAAATCCTTTCTAAAAGACTTGTATGCTTGGATGTGTAGACTGTTCATATAATTCCTGTGTCTGTCATTGCCACTGTTCCACAGCCAATTGGGAAAACTCAAGGGACAAGAACTGTGTAGCTGATGCTGGGAAAAAGAATGAGCGATGTAGCTGGTTTTGCCCTGGTACATACAGTACCTGCCTTCAAAAGATATATTGCTTTCACACACTGTAGTACACAGCTCAGATTCTTAGAAATTTCCCAATGCTTTTTTCCAAATAAAATAAACACCCATGTTTTAGGGGTTTTGGTTTTTTTGGCAGTGTCTGAAAATAATACACATTCATGGCTATGATGAATAGGTGGCACTTCTATCTTAAGCAAAAGGCAGATCTGATCACTGAAAACTGCTCAGATTCTAAACCCTTTAGAGGACCACTGAACCATCACTTAGCCCCCAAATTATCTGAATCCCCCCTCAACTTTTGGTCCAGATTGTTTGGACTTTGGGGTCAGCATGAGGGCTGACACTTGCAGTGCTGGTTTTGGGTCCAATCTAGACCTCAGATGGGCCTATTTCTATTTATGGGTTTGTGGAAGGGAATATTGGAGGACACTGTCCTCATAATATTTCTTCCCTGCTCAGGCTTCTCAACCTCCTTCCTCCTAGCTCCATCCAGGTCCTATCTCCCACTTCCCCAGACACTTGGTTGCCCCAGAGTCTTCCCACAACCCCCCAGACCCTGCCACTTCTCATAGACTTTGTGCACCCACACAAAGACCTACAATTTTTTTGTCCACATGCCTTTACATGTTAACCTTCTTGTTTTTGTGGTAGTAAAAAAAAATAACTGAAGCTATATGCTTACACTGATTTATCAATTTGTGGGATCTCTTTTAACACCTCACAAAGATCCGGTATGTGCCAAGAACCCATTCTTTGTTTAATGTCAATTCATACTCTTCTTCCTACCAGATTTGGCTTTTAGTTTTATTAGTTGGTCCTGTAGCTCAAATGGTAGCATTCTGTAGTGCTAGAGGTTCAGTGTTCTAATCCTGCTGATGATGCATAATAGGGTGGGGGTATGGTTATTACAAAATAGTTGTAATAGCAACATGGTGTAGTAGATTACAAGAGTAGGCTTAGGGGACCTCAATTCTATTTACAGTTGTGCTAGTGGCCTCCAGTGTGACCTGGGGCAAGTCGCTTCACTTCTCTATGTCTCAGTCTCTCCATCTGTAAAACTGGGATAATGATCCTGACCTCCTTTGCCCACTTGGAGATCTACAGATGAAAAGTGCTAAATAAGGTATTATTACTATTTTGAAAAATGTATGATCAGTTTAAGGTAGAGGAGGTTCGGCACTCAGTAGTCTGGCTGGCCTGCAGTAAGGGAGCACATGCTTTATCCCTTTCTGCCAGTATTGTTGTTAATTTATGTATTATTTGTATTGCAGTATCATCTAAAGACATCAAACAGAGATTACAGATTCATTGTATGAGGCACTGTAAAAACAAATAACACAGACAGAACCTGTCCCCAGGAGATCCCAGCCTAGGAGTTAGACAACATGTAACTGTGAATAAACAGATAAATGGAGGCAGTGGGAGAGGGAAGGCAAGGTTATAGTAGAGACAGTTGTGTTATGTAAATTAATAGTAACAGTGGTCTCCATCATCACAGAAAAGATGGGGAGTTCATTGCAGGGTACCTTATTTTCCTTCACTTGTCACTTGCCTTGCCTTTTCAGATATAAAATAGTACGTAGTAAGTTAAAGAGAATAAATATCCAGTTGGTCAGCTCTCTGGGTGTGATGACTGTGTACCCCTTAAAATTGTTAAATTTGGGAGGATGCCCTACAGTCAGGGATGGGGTCCATGGAACTCACCAGGCTAACATCCAAAAATAAGACCACAAGAGCCAAATTCTTCTTTTCCCATAACATGCCTAAGCATTGACAGTATCTCATTCTTTGTGACATAGCAATAAGGCAGTGACCTGCAAGAGAAATAAAGTGCACAGTCCAGGGATCTGCCAAGTCATAGTTAGTTTCCACTGCTGTTTTCTTATGAGGAAATTAACAAAGGTGACATTTTAGTTCTTTAGTATGTTTGAAGAAATCACACATTTGTTTACTATAAAAGATTACAATTGTGTTTAATGAAACATATGGATATTTATTGTGATCAAATGTCATATTTTCTTTTGAGATTTTTTTACTCAGCATATTTGCATATTTGATATCTTAATATTGTTATGGAAATAAACATTCTACCTAACTGTGACATGTATGTTTTAAAATTGTTCCACAGTGTAATCATGTATTGCTTAGGGAAAGAAGAAAATACATAATTATTTCTGCAGTATATATAACCTATGACAGTGCTGTCTAGGTGGCATCACTCTATAATCTACTCACAAATTAATTTTATATCACATGCACATAGAAAACTACATAGAAAGAACATTATTAAGGTTGCAAAGCCAAGCACTCAAAAGCTAGGAAATGCCAGAATTCAGGTTGCCCTAACAACCTTAATTCAGCCTTCTTGTGCATGTGCATTATAATACAGTTTTTTTCCATAGGACTATGCCTCATTCAGTATACCGAATGGATGGTGTTCACTTAATAAGCAGCTATTCAAAATTTTGTTTCTCCTCCTTGTTCAATGTGTGGCCCCAGGCCTTATTTACTGCACGCTATTCAAATCCTTCTCAGAAGATAGAACTCTGTTTCCTCATGAGCTTTTCTGCTTATCACTACGGTATTTGAGTGCTTTACAGACATCAATTCAGGTATTTTCACAACATCCCGGTGAGGTGAGAGGTATTATCCCATTTCACAGATGGGGAACTGAGGCAGAGAAATTCAGATCAAAAGTGGGGAAGTGGTAGAAACTCACCGTGAATGAAGGGAGAGAGGCATAGGAGGAGGAACAAGGAAAGCCGGCTCCAGGCTGGGAAGAGGCATCCTGGCTGTTGCTAAGGCAGTTCCTTGGTGGCTGGTGCCCTGTGCCCTGTTCTCTCTCCTCCCTCCTTGGCAGCTGGCACTCCTTGCATCAATACCACCCTGCCTCCCACCCAAGTGCTGAAGCCCTGTCCCCCACCCCACCCTAGGGCACATGCTTCTGCCTGTCCCCTGGGCCAAGTGTCTCTGCCAGGACCAGAAGTTTCTGGAAGGCAGTGAGAGGAGAGCTCCTACCCGCTTCCCAGTGGCCAGCCGAAACTGATGCACTATGGTGGCTGCTTCTGTGGGTCCTGCTCTTGTCTCTACCCCCTGCACATACTTTAATTGCACAGATGTTAGCTCCCTAGCCTCTCTGGTTCCATCACTTCAATCAAAAGTGGCCACTAATTTTGCATACCCTGTATGAGATGCCTAGGACCTGATTTCTCAAAGTACTTTGTGTCAGATATAACACGTTGTGTTCAAAGCACAGCTCCCATTGACTTCAGTTGCAATTGTGAATGCTTAGCACTTGTGCAAATCAATCTCCTGGACTCAAGTCTGGAACCCAGAAAATGAGGCACACACACTTAGTGACTACCTCAGAAATGCTTGATTGAAGAGACTTGCTTAGCTTCACATAGGAACTCTGTGTCAGAGGAAGGTATAAAATCTAATTCTCCAGGGCAACTTTCAGCTATCTTAACCATGAAACAATTATTTCTCTGCCTGCAGTCCCCTGCCTCATTCACTATACACCTTCCAACTTCTGCAGCAAATGAAGCGGGGGTACTAAAAGTAAGTTTCCTCATTCAATCCCGGAAGAAAGCCATTATGTGTACTGAATGTGGCAGGGGACAAATAGTATGTGGTCATGTTATTAAAGATTGTATCATAACGCATGCACACACAAAGAGCCCACATTAAGGTTGCACAGGCAATCTGAATTCTGGCATTTCCTGATTTGTGTCTGTCCATCACTAAAACTGTCTCTCCTCCCTTACTCTCCTTCCTCCCACTGCATTGGTTCCCAGTGTCTCCTGTCAGCTCCTCCTCTGATTTCAGTCTTTTCCCCTCTAGCTCTCCCTCTGTCTGCCAGTCTCCTTGTCCAGACAGTTCCAGTCTTCTCTGAGGTCAGACTAGATGATCTAATGGTCCCTTCGGGACTTAAATTCTATAACTCTGTGTATCCTCTGGCTCTCAGCTCCAGTATCCCTCCATCCAGCTCCCAGTTCCAATCTCCTTGTCCAAACAGTCCCAGTTGTCCTTCCAAGGTTCCAGTTTCCTTGCCCAGCTAGTCTCACTATTTCCCCTGGAATTTAAAACATCAGAAGTAGCCCCGAGGAGCTGGATGCTTTTCTAAAAATGTTGCTCTATTTCAAACTTGAATTAATCCAAGGAAGTCCTAAGGCCTGTGATATGCAGGAGATAGACTAAATGCCCATAATGGTCCCTTCTGTCTTTAGAATCTATGAATCATTCAGCTTCCTCATGCCAGCAGCGTGGGTCATTGAGAGCATAAGAGAGACAGCCTTCCTGTTTTTAGATCAGGTGTCTGGCCCTCGCCTGGTCCACAGCAACCCAGAGATGCAATTGCAGAGAAATTCCTGTTCAGCTCCCTGCACCTTCAGGCTGTACTGTGCTCATTGCGGATGGAATCTTTAGCGATTTAGCTGAAAAACTGTAACAAGTCCTTACTGACCCTGTATATACTGAGATTGTCAAAGGCTTATAACATGGCCCAATCTGGGCAAATATTGACAGGGATGGCAAAAAGACACATCTTTGACACAAAAGCCAACCCCCTGCCAAAATTCAAGTTCCTGTTCTGAAGCATAGGTGTACTAGTGCTTTTCAAAGAAAAGGTTGCCAGAATTTTTTAACATGGTGTCAAGGTTCCTTCCCCACTCTGAACTCTAGGGTACAGATGTGGGGACCTGGATGAAAACCTCCTAAGCTTACTTTTACCAGCTTAGGTTAAAACTTCCCCAAAGTACAAACTATTTTACCCTTTGCCCTTGGACTTCCACTGCCACCACCAAATGTTTATCTGGGTTTATTTATTAGGAAAGCGTTGTTTGGAAACATCTTCCCCCCCAGAATCCTCCCAACCCTTGCACCCCACTTCCTGGGGAAGGTTTGGTTAAAATCCTCACCAATTTGCATAGGTGACCACAGACCCAAACCCTTGGATCTTAAGAACAAAGAAAAAGCATTCAGTTTCTGAAAAGAAGGATTTTAATAGAAGTAAAAAGTAAAAAAGAATCACCTCTGTAAAATCAGGATGGTAAATACCTTACAGGGTGATTAGATTCAAAACATGGAGAATCCCTCTAGGCAAAACCTTAAGTTACAAAAAGACACACAGACAGGAATATCCATTCTATTCAGCACAGCTTAATATCTCAGCCATTTAAAGAAATCATAATCTAATGCTTATCTAGCTAGATTACTTACTAAGTTCTAAGACTCCATGCCTGTTCTGTCCCCGGTAAAAGCATCACACAGACAGACACAGACCTTTTGTTTTTCTCCCTCCTCCCAGCTTTTGAAAGTATCTTGTCTCCTCATTGGTCATTTTGGTCAGGTGCCAGCATGGTTATCCTAGTTTCTTAACCCTTTACAGGTGAGAGGATTTTTCCTCTGGCCAGGAGGGATTTTAAAGGTGTTTACCCTTCCCTTTATATTTATGACACATGGCAAAACAACTTTTTTTTTTTTACTTGCCTTATTCTTAGGAACAGCTGGACAGCTGGCTGAAATTCTCCACAAAAATTCAACCTGAGATATTCAGCCTGGACAATGTCAGCACTAATGGTTAAAGTTTGGGAATATTATAAGCAACTGAAAAGAAGGTCTTACAATGGGAACTGTAGGGCAACCTTAATAGGCGGTTCTACCAGCCTCATGTATAATTAAACTCTAGTATCTGGGATCAAAATAATAGCATATTAATCTGACCATGTGTATATTTTATGTAGTGCCTTGATTTTAGAAAATATTTGGTATTATTATTATCCTAATTTGAAGTGAACTGAAGTAGACACAAGCCAAATCTGATTTCAAGTACACGGGTTTAAACCACTAAAGTCATGCAAGGTTTAGAGACTTCAGTAGGTATTATCAGAGGAAGTGTGACCTGGAAGCAAAATTTACATTTATTTGGGTTGAGTTGTGTTCAGTTGCTAGATCTAACTGTATTTGTTAAAAGGCTTTTAAGTAGTTTTTTTTTTGAGAATATTGAGTTAATCTTGCATAAAATTCTTCATGGCAAAAGCAGAGAAATATTTGCATACAAAAAGAGAAAACAATAACTAAAACTGAAAAAGGTATAACTGGGAAAGTCGTTCAGTCTGTGACAATCATATCTCCTCCCTTTGTGTTAAAATGTAATAATATTAGAGATAGGCCCAAAGTGGAATACCACATCCAATTCCTCCTCCAACTTCTAATCTGTGGAGATCTGAATGCAGATCTGAACTTTTCAATGTGACCTATCTGTGATACTGCTTTTTGATATTACCTTGGTTCATTCTAAAAGCCCCTGCATAAGAGTGACAGTGGTTTTCATAGACCACTTCCACCTCCCAATACACCAGTTTGCCTGTGCTTGATTCTCCAAATGTTTTATTTGGTGAACCAAAAAGACGCATGCAACAGACTGAGAACCATTGTCATAATACATTGGAGTGTTATCTGATCTTGCCTGTTGAACAACCATGTAACTGAAACTAGTGAACAATAAAAAAAAAAAATATGCTATCTGAGCTCTGACCATAGCAAGAAGGTACATAGCAAGAAGGATTAGGCCAGTCCTTCTGCCCTCTGGTGTATTGCAAAGTGTGTAATAGCTTTTGTTTTGGGATTAAATCTAAGAGTAAACACCACATGGTACCTGAAAGAGTTAGAATCACCGCATGCCACAAGTTCAAATGACATATGGCAAGTACTTCATCAGTTGCAGCTTAAATAGATTCCGCTAAATTCAGTAGTGTGTCTTCTAACTTATCTTTCCCCCTTTTTGCATATATTTATCATTTAGGGCCTACTCCTTCACTAATTAGTCAGAACTACAGATGACTTCCATGGGATTAGAGACTGCAGGATCAACTCCTTCAAGTAACTTGTAGTCCCTCTTGGGCAGTGAACAGCTTTGTTTTTAACTGAACCCACCTATTGTTTTCACCTCTGTATCCGTGTGATGATTATCCTGAAGGTGAACAATATACAGTGTGCAGGATATAGTGCCTCTGTGAAGAGGACAATTCAGGATTTTAGTGCCTAATTTCCTTTTACGATGCACTCCCCCTCCCCCATCTGCCTTTTCATGCAATTAGTCATTAACTGAAAAGTTCTGTGATCAGGGTCAAAGAATTCTCAAAGTCTACAATATAAAACTTGTATTGGCAGCCAGATGCTTGGAAGAATTCAGCAACATTTGGTCATGAGCTGCTTCTAACCAAGATTTAATTATAATATTCATTACTTCAGAGACTAGGAAAATTCAATATTGCTACCTTGAGGGACTAATAGTAATAAAATAATAAATGGAAATTTCTAAGAAATCAGCCTAGTGAGAGAGTATATCTATATCACTGTAAAACAAACTATCATAATTAAAATAGTCATTTAGCTTCAGATCTATGTGAGTGTATCATAAAGCCTTTAGAGAAATGAGAGGATAAAAAGCAAAACAATTTAAACATTTTTTGCTCAGACTTTTGCTGGATACTGCAGATCATTATTTTGCTGGTTACATGTGCTTTTTTCTAATTTGGGTCAAAGGCACATATATCTTGCTGTAATCACTCTAACCTTTTATTCCTTATTGGCCCTTATCCTGTGCTATCACAATGAAGTTCAAATCCCTACCCATCTGGCAACTGACAGAACAGGGCAAGGGTCAAGGGCTGCCTTTTCAGAATATGCTATGCCTGCTGCCTCGTCATAATGTCCTTCAGTACCTTTCTTTATCATTGTTTAAAAGGCATGTACTTTTCACATGCACTTCTTGTATGCTGCATCATGGGAACAATTCAACTTTAGTAAAACTATGTTTTAGGTAGCATTTTTCACCTTTTTACTGTTCTGAAATGGCAAAACATACTTAAAAAGCTCCATATCAGCTCCAAGCACCTTAGAAAAATCATGGAATGGAGCCAATGGCTCTAGTGTCAAACACATGGTCAGTACTTTCTGAAATTGCATTTGTTTTGGCATTAGGAAAAATATACTTATTTACACCAGGCAGCAAGGTATTAAAGTAAACCATTTACTGCATATGGAGGGCCATGCCTTTTGCAGACAATTCTTTATTATGCTTGGCTAGTTGTATATACTGTTGCCTACTGTAATGTACATCAAGAAACATAATGTACTGTCAGTCAGTAAGCAAGAAGGAGCTTGGTCCAAAGTTCACCAAAGTAAATTGAAAGACTCTGTTGCCTTCAATTGGTTTTGTGTAAGGCCCAAGTAATTGATAGAGGCTAAAAAAGCATGTTGTTTGTTTTCTAAAAATTATTTCCAGCATTACTAGCATGGCTTGCTGCCCCCTCCCTGCCTTCCATATACTCTATTATATAGTTTTGACAGGAAGTTACTATTAATCAGACATTTTGTCAACACAACTATAACAACATAAATTCCTATCATGGAAGTTTGTTTATTTTTAAACACACAATTCCTACCAATATAGGAGGAGGAAAACAACCGTTCAGCTAATTTTATTTATCAGTCAGTCTGGTTTATCCAATGAGGATTTGTCCTGGTATTCATACAGCATAAGATACTTTCTCTTATCTAAGTCTCACAGTGATCAAGCCAGTGCTCTGTTCTTCTGTGATTCTTTACTTATGAAGTGTTTCATCCACTACTATATGTGACTGGATGAATACCCCATACTGGCAATGAAAGTTTTAAAGGGAGCTGGAAGGCTCGTTTGGGATATCTGGTGGCAAGTATAGGGTATGTCAAGCTCAGTTAAGGATGAGACCTAGCTGGGGAGGAGCTGGGTGACTAACATAAAGGAAGGGCTTAGGGGCAGAAGGAGGCAGGAAGACCAACAGGGAGAATGAGCTTTGGGATCCACTCCTGAGAAGGGAGTTCTGCAAAGGGCCAGGTGAGACAACAGGAAGCCACAGAGGTGTAGGGCAAGGTCCTGTGGTGAGCCTTGACAAAAGGGCAAGACTCCCATGAAGCAGCACAGGGGGTTGTGTTGCTGGAGGAAAGAGAAACTGACACAGAGAGCCTGGACCAGGGAGGAGTCAGACCAGGGAGAAAGCACTGACAGCTAATATCTGAGGAGGATGTTAAACAGCAGCTACTAAAGTCAGCCACTTTTAAATCAGCAGGTCTGGATAACTTGCACCCAAGAGTTTTAAAAGAGCTGGATGAGAAGCTTGCTAGACTGCTAATGTTGATTTTTAAAAGTCTTGGAACACCTTGGAAGTTCCAGAAGACTAAAAGAAAGCTATTGTTGTATCAATATTTAAAAAGGGTAAGTGGGATGACTCAGGTAATTATAGGCCTTTCAGTGTGACATCAGTCCTGGGTAAGATAATGGAGTAGCTGATACAGAATTCAATTAATAACTAATTAAATGAGGGTAATGTAATTAATGCAAATCAACATGAATTTATGGAAAATAGATCCCGTCAAACTAACTTGATACCTTTTTTGTTGAGATTATAAATTTGGTTGATAGAGATGATAGTGTTGATCACATATATTTAGACTTCTGCACCTTATCATGTTTTGATTAGAAAGCTAGAACAATACGAAATTAACATGGCACACATTAAATAGAATAAAAGATGGCTAACTGATAGGTCTCAAATAGTAATTATAAATGGAATCATCAAACAGATGTGTTTCTGTGGGGACTTGAAGGGATCAGTTCTTAGCCCCATTCTATTTACAGTTTTTATTAAGTGCCTGGAAGAAAACATAAAATCATTGCTGATTAAGTTTGCAGATGACAAAAAAATTGGGAATATATAATGAAGAGGACCGGTCACTGATACAGAGTGATTTAGACTGCTTGATAACCTGGCACAAACAAACAATATGCATTTTAATATGGCTAAACGTAAATGTATACATTTAGGAGAAAAGTATGTCACCCATACTTACATGATGGGGGAGTCTATCCTGGGATGCAAAATATCTGAGTCATAACAGATAATCAGCTGAACATGAGCTCTCAATACGATGCTATGGCCACAAGGATGAATGCAGTCCTTGGATGCATAAACTGGTGTGACAGCTGGTGGAATAGTGTCCAGTTCTGGTGTCCAGAATTCAAGAAGGATGTTGATAAATAGGAAATGGTTCAAAGATCCACAAGGATGATTAAAGAATCCGAGCATATGCTTTATATTAATAGACTCAAAAAATTTAATCAATTCATCTTAACAAAGAGATAATTAAGGGAATTGCAGTCTATAAGTATCTACAGGGGGAACGATTATTTAACAATGGACTTTTCAATGTGTAAGAGAAAAGTATAACATGATTAAATGGCTGGAAGTTGAAGCTAGACAAATTCAGACTGGAAATAAGGTGTAACTTTTTAACAGTGACAGTCATTAACCACTGGAACAATTTACCAAGGTTTGTGGTGGATTCTCCATTACTGACCATTTTTAAATCAAGATTGGACTTTTTTTTTCTAAAAGATCTGCTCTAAGAATTATTTTAGGGCAGTTCTATGGCCTGTACAGGAGGTCAGATGATCACAATGGTTCCTTCTGGCCTTGGAATCTATGAATCCATGGTATAAACTGTGTTACAGAGTACAAGGGACAGACAGAACTCTGCAGGGTCCAGGAAAGAGTGAAGAGTCTGTGGAGGAGTGAGTCTGGGAAGGAGCTGGGGAAGAAGTCCTAGAGACAGGCCAAGGTAGGAAAGGTCCAGAGAGACAGCCAGGAGTCTCAAAAAGCAGATCTGTTAACTGCTTGTTACAAGGGTCCTTGGACTGGGTCCCAGAACAGAGGGACAGTCTGAGTTTCCCTACTGGCCACTGAGGAAGGTAGTGTGAAAGCCCCCTGAGGCAAGCAATGTAAGGATGATTGAACCTAGAGTCAGGCTGAAAACCTGGTGTAAGGTTATTGGACTATTTTGTGGGACTCTCTGCTACCCCAGAATGGGTAGGACTGAGTGTGAGCTGGCCACAGGGAAGAAGAGCTCCACAGAAAGGACTGCTAAGCTGTGTCCAGCCACAAAGGGGCATGCTGGTGGTGTTACCCTTCTATATTTTCTAAGGGGTAGGGCCACTTATTCTAGTGGTGATTGCATGCTAAAGGCTAGCTGATGTAAATAGGTCTGCCTAGAAACACCTCTGGAGCCTTTTGGAGACAGTGGGGCTCCACAAGGGTGCACTTGGGCAGATCCATTTTCAGAATCTAGCCCTAAATGTGCACACAGTAATACCTTTGACAAGTAAAGAAACACAGAAAGCTGTGCTACTTAAATGTGAAAAATAAAGAATTATTTTGGTACTATTTTTTACCAAATGTGCCATAAAATATGTTCTTAAATCTAGTATACTTTTTATCTACACAGTCAGGTAAGAGAAGGTGAGATCTAGACGAAATATTTCATCAATGGTAAAACCTAGTCACTTTTATTGAACAATCATTAGACTATCTGTTGTGTTCTCTTAGATAAACTCTTCTGAATTCATAAGCTTTCCATTTTACAATAGGCAATAGTGCTTGACTCTGGCTTTTATGGTAAGTAATAAACTTCATATATTTTCACCCTCCATTAAATATCAACCTAGAGCATTAAGTGTCATATCAACATAACGTGGGACGTGATCCTACAAACCCACTACTTGCAGAACTCCCATTGACTAGAATTGGAGTTGAGCGAGCCAAGGATTTTTTGTATCAGGCTCAAAGGTCTCACTAAAGACTGTTGACCTGGACTTCAGTACCTATACTGAGGACAGAGGGCTATAAAGAGTATTTTCATTATATTGCACTAAGCCAGTACCTGATCTGTGGAGTTGAAAAATGGAATGTGATATTTTTATTTCTTAATTTGATTTACCTCACATTATTATTGCTTCATAAATTCAAACCCATTAGAAATAAAACACTACATTATTTCTGTGGGAAATTATAGGCATAGAAGATAGCATTTATATCAGTAGATTCCAGCAAAATCATTTACAGGATAAATCGGGCCATAAACTGATCAGGAATTAGATCTGGTATATTAATATTACCCAAATTCACAGATGGGGAGGAGGAAGCAGCAGCTGACCACATACAGGATGGCTGTTTCATCACCAAGTAGGAGAATAATTCCAATTTGTCCCATCCTCTGCTTCTGCATCCCCTTTAATTTGTCCCAGCCTGTGCTTCTTTCAACAGACAAAGGCTCAGGCCCAGATCCTTTAGGCATCTAACTCTCATTATTTTCAATGGGAATTAGATGCCTAAATACCTTTTGAAGGTTTGGGCCTCAGTTTCTTTTAAGGGAGTTTAACAGAGTAACGGTGCTGGCTGGGTTTGTCACATCCACAGACAGCCTGAGAGGGAAAGGACCCCTGGGAGGATGGTCAAGTGAGGGGATGTTTCGTACCTGAGGAAGGCAAAGTCAGCAGCAGCTGGAGGTGAGCTGCCTCAGTACCCTCTTACAGTAATAATAAATAATACATGCTTTGTTAATGAGACCATGCTAGTGGCACCATTCCAGGGAGTCTCACTGCTGTGCTAACCTACAAGAAGGAGACTGCAAGGTCATACAACGGTACTGTCAGCAAACTCTCTGAGCAAGGCATTTCAACCAAAATTTCTTCTGAATAACTGAAAATAGCTGAAAACCAAGTGAAAACCAAGGAGAGACAAGATCATAGACCCAAAGGGATATAAACTCCATTCAGAGCCATCCATATGGAATTAGTTATGAAGCCATTACATAAATGGTATCATTGAATACTAGAGACTTCTGAGTATACGGTAGGGAATATGGCCTAGCAGCTCGAGCACTGGCCTGGGAATTGGCACATTTGGATTGTACCTCTGCCACTGGCTTATAGGATGACTTTGGCCAAAGTCACTTCCCTTCTTTATGCCTCAGGTTCCACATCTGTAAAATGAGGATAATGACACTTACCTCCAGTAGTGCTGGAACTAGCGGTGCTACCGTGTCCACTGGCTTGGTGTAGTAATAGCAAACACCAAATACGTGGTTTGCATGGTTTCCATCATCAGCACCCCCACGATAAAAATTGTTCCAGCACCCCTGCTTACCTCCCTTTGTAAAGTGTTTTGAGATCTACAGATGAAAGGTACCATACAAGAGGGAGGTATTAGTATTTAATTGCAGCAACTCAAATCTCTATAGTAGAAGTATCTTCCATGTGAGCACGTGGCAGATGAGCTCTGGTTTCCCTGCACTCTATTAATTTCAGTCCTAAAGCTTTTTTGATGCGTCTTTGTGTGTTGGTTTGGAGGGTTTTTTTGTTGTTGTGGTTAAGCTATGCAGACAGAAAGCAACATGGGAGGACTATGGTTGCTCATTTTCCCCAGGATGAGTATTAGGGGTGCTCACGCACTCAAGGGCAGAACAGACCACAGGCTTAGCAAAAATACAGCTTTTAGGTCCTGCAGATAGCTGAACGAGTTCAATGTAACACTGCAGCTCTCAAAGGTATTAATCAGAAAATGATGCTGCTTGAAACCTGCCTGAGAGATCAAGGCAGATGACAAGGCTCAGACTATCAGACAGGTAGTGGCCAGGCAATTCTGGACTCTTGATAAGCTATTCTCTGCATCCTTCACACTTGTAGTTTCAACCTGCAAGTTACTGGGATGTCAAGGCATGACATCTCTAATTTCTATGCTTTATTTTGGGATCTCCTTGGATCTTCTTTACAGCACTGTACAGGAAATTTAAAGAGCCTATTTGACCTCATTATCAAGGCTCCCTGATGGTGACTGTCTGCTGGCTATAACTGTAAAATTATTGCTTTAGCAAGAGAAAATTGTTCTGAGTGAAGTTCATAAAGTAGTGACTCCTATAAAGGGGATGACAAATCTTTTTTTTTTTTAGATCTCTGCCTGAAAGTGCAGAAGAAGAAGGCAATATTTTTCCCATTAGAAATAATTATGAAGCAAAAATATATGATCCAGTTGTCAGATATGTTTCTGATACAAAGTACAGTAGCTGGTAAAGCTAGGAATTCCCCCTTCCATCAGCTAACATTCTGTCCCTCTGTATATTTTTTCCATAATAGCATTCATGTAAAGATATAATAGCACATTAAAGTACTTAAGAGACAGAACTGAAAGGAAGGGCTGTGAGAAGAATTTTTTCCCTCTCCCCTCCCGCCACTTCTGCATTTCTGTGTCTACCCTTCCTTAGGTTTTCTTTCCATTGCATTGTCTTTATGCTCCTGAACAACATCTTTCCTCAAGATAGCATCATTTAATGTAAATGGCATCAACAATTCTAGGAAGAGAGAAAATTATTTCTTATTTAAAGAGGAAGAAGACTTACTCTGGCATGTTTACAGAGGATGCATGTTTCTGCAAAACCACAGGAAATTGAAGCATAATTGAATCAGGAGAAGTTCTTTTTGTCTCTGAAAGAAAACAAAAGGAGTAGTAATTCTTGCATACACATTCATTAACTTCCTATTGAAAAGGAAGTACATTATAAGGAGGAAACACATAAAAACACTTAATACAATGAATTAAAAGAGTAGGCGCATCCATCCACAGAGGAGGACTGAAGGTAATTCTGAGACAGTAATAAATACCTATGCCCCAAGTGAAGGACTAGTCCCCTTTCTAAAAGAAATCTTGGATATTTTTTCTGGGGGATCTTCAGGCATGGCTGCAAATTTCTCTCTCTCTCTCTCTCTCTCTCTCTGTCACACACATACACACCTCTCTCGTTCTCCCTCTGCCTTTCATTTAGCACTGTGTTACTCCAGTTACCTGTGTAACTCCTTTGAAGTCAGAGAGGCTACCCATTTTCTTAATGTTAAGCACATGCTTATGTACTTTGCTGAAGAGGGTTCAGAGAAAGGAGTCTTCCTGGCTAAAAATATAACCCATACGGGTATGACCATAGTGGAAGGCTTATTAAATCTTGCAGTCTGTCTGAAGGTTTTTCTTGAAATGTATGGTTATCAGATCCATCTAAGAATTCTTGGTCATGTGCTCAAATTCTCCAATTTGTTATGTAGATTTGCTTGAGCATAAGTTAATTGGACAGCCAAGGAGAGTCATCTTACTACTTTAATGGGTAGAAAGGACAGGCCTCAGAGGAAATAAGACTCCATAGTGATTACTGTCTATCTTGAGCCTTCATGGACCTTCTCATCACATGGGCTGTACTGAGAGAATGTTTTGGCTAGAAACTCATGAATCTGTATATTTCTCTATCAATACTACAATAAAATAGACACTGAACCAATCACTTTTTCCATACATTGCTTCCACTGTATGTGAGGTAATTTTATAATGTTATTTATAATGAAAATAAAACATGGAAACAAACAATTATGGCTGAAAAAAATGCAATTTCTGTCTTCCCACTTCTATTTTTTTTCTGTTTTAGCTGCAATTTTCATCCATCCCTAAAAATTCATCTTTTAATTTTTCCACTCATTTATTATTAAAGCTGTAAAAAATTGCTTGCTAGCAATTTAGATTCTAGCAAACACAACCTTCCAAGCCTACAAGTTTTAGGTTTTAAGTTCACTTCCATTAACTCATTAGTCCATGTGACCATTTGCTGTTAAGGGGCTGTGGCACATTTCTACCAGACCAAGGACTATAGTTAGTTGTTAAACCTTAACAGTTGCTTATTCTAGTGGTTCTCAACCAGTCTACACAGAGGTCTTCCAGGGGGTACATCAACTCTTTCTGATATTTGCCCAGTTTTACAATAGGGTTACATAAAAAGCACTAGCAAAGTCAGTACAATACAATACGAAGTCGTACAGACAATGACTTGTTTATACTGCTCTATATAGTATACACCGAAATGTAAGTACAATATTTATATTCCAGTTGATTTATTTTATAATTATATGGTTAAAATGAGAAAGTAAGCATTTTTTTAGCAATAGTGTGCTGTGACACTTTTGTATTTTTATGTCTGATTTTGTAAGCAAATAATTTTTAAATGAGATTAAACTTGGGGGTGTGCAAGACAAATCGGACTCCGTAGTCTAGAAATGTTGAGAGACACTGGCCTATTCAGGTGGAAACACTGGTGACAATAGGGTGGCTGAAAGAGTGAGAAGCTCGTTCCCTCCAACTTCTCTTCAGGGAGGATAAATGGAAAATCCCCAGCAGTAGAACAAGAAACCAGATGTTGGTAGGGACTTATAAATTTGAGGACACACAGAGTAATAAAAGAAGCTTTGTGCAGGATAGAAAGGCATGATCTTTTGTGGGCGTGTCCTGTTCTGTGGGACCTGCCAAGGTCGGGGAAGGTGAGTTAACTTAAAGAGGGAGAGAAGCTCCATGTTTCTGAAGAGAACCTATGAGCTGCATGAGAAGGTTTCTGGCAACCCCAGAGGTCTTTGCTCACTTTCCAAAAAAGTCTCAATATTGGTGGGGAAACTGAGGCAGGGAAGTAAGTGTTGGTGTGTTTCTTATTTTGGCTAGATTTGTGTATTTCTTTTGCTAAGTAAAGAGTAACTATGTTTAGCATCCAGTGCAAACTCTGTGTGTCTGTTAGCTTTCACTCTTGCATGCCCCTGAAAAAGTGAACTGTAGACCCAGAGTGCCCACATGACTGGAATTCTGGGAGAGAATGTGTTTATGCTATGACAGAGTCTTAGGGGTTAGCACTGGTCCCACAGTTTAAGCACTAGGATCATAGGATCTCAGCTTTCAGAAGGTATGCTAGACAGAGAATCAGCACCCTGAGAGTGTGTCTAGAGACTCCGGCCGGAGCAGTGCTGTACTCTGTTCTGACTTGGGAGGCTTAAAGAATACATGACCCTGTTAGGTGTGCCCCAAACATAGCATCCTGCTGTGTGTCCAGTCAGGGAGATGGAGCTTTATCACGGCTGTGTGACAGTCCATTTGGCTCAAATTTGACAGAAGAGTGTCTTTTTCTGCTATCCATTATGAAGCACTCAGGTTTATATTCATACTGATGACTAAATTAAAAGCCATACATAGGAGCAGCATTAGGCCTTTATTCAGTAAAATTCTTAAATATATGTCTAACGTAAGCATGAATAGTCCCAATGAAGTCAGTAGGAGTATTCTTGTGCTTAAAATTGCTGTTTTGGGAGTTTAATGCTTAGGATGAGTAATACCAGTGAATTCAATAACTTTTTGTCCTGTGTTTATACTGTGCCCTAAGAGGCCTGGTCTCTGACTGGGCCTCCCAGCTGCTACTGTAATACAAATGATGGGTAATAATAAGTGCTTGTATGTGGGAGCTGAATACATGCATGATGATTTGCACAGTCATGGTGTAGATTTTTTTCTTTACTATGATATTTGAAGGTCTGTTTTAGCTTCACATGAATTATGACAAGTGAAAATTGTTTAGAAATATTCAGCATACATTTTTTAAATTTTAATTATTTGTGATTGAATATGTTTTTGAAAAGGATAAATAGCAAAATAAATATTTTAAGAGTTTTGAAGTTGGTTCACTTGAAAATATGCCTGGTTTATATCCACAACGTCAACAAGGGCGCAAAAGATGCATTTTTAATTAACTTAAATTTATAGAGCTTTGTTCATAAGCTTGATTAAATTTTCCTCACAGGGAAGAGCTTGCTTCCCTAGCAATTTCATTCCAGAATTTTACATATTTTTATGTATTAATTTTAGGCCCCAATCCTGCAATCAGATCTTAGGTCTCTCCTCCACTGCAATCAAAGGCGTTCTGTACAGGTGAAGGGGTCTGGTGAATCTGATTGCAGGATCAAGGTCTAAAGCTGTTACAGATCCTATTGCTCAAAAATTCTGACTGTTCTAAATGATAGATCTGTCTGTGTGTTACACTGCAGCACAAACCTAACATTTTAAAACATACAAACAAATCCCTAATTTAAAAATATACATTATATGTAGTTTAAAGTATTTGGAACGCTATATGGATATTTTTAATAATTAAAAAGTACCTCTACATTTCTGTGCTTGGAATCACTGCACATATTTCTCAATATCATAACACAGTAAACCAGTATCAGCTAATTCATGTTTATAAACAGGTTGTCAAAATCTAAGAAAAAGCAGAGGGATGGTATTTATTGCCCTTCTTCTGAAACTCTAGAATCAGTTGTGTGCCTTTTTCTACCATATCCTGTCCGGCAATTAAAAAGAGAAGTCAGAATGCCAAAGCAGGTAATCAGTGTCAGCTACGAAAAACAGTTTATCAGGATAAAGCACAGCTGTCATTATATTTTCCTCCTGAAGTCTTGCTTCCTTTGTCCTTTTTTAGGGTAGCTAGACTGAGATACAGAAGGATACATGCTCTGAGTTTTAATCCTGACCTCACTGTAGTCAATGGTAAAACTCCCAATGACTTCACAGAGGCCCAGATTTCACTCTGTTGTTCCTTTCAGTGTTACCATTATGTTTTATTCTGGCAGTGTTTAAAATGTCTTCCTGATCTTGTGTGTGAGATTGCTGCATCAGTGTTCCCAGATGATTTTTTTCCCTTCCTTGATCTAATTGGAATACAGTGGCAACCTTGTACAGAGCTGTTTACTTCTCATGACGGCCATCTCAATCAGTGAGGCCATATTGGGCTAAAATGTTCTATAAGTCTCAGGTACAGTTAAGTGTAAAACGGCATTTCCAAGAAATGTATGTACTCTTGCTCTCTCCACACACACAGAGAGAGGTGAGAAGTGATATATAGCTGTCATAAGAGTAAAAAAATAAACATGCTTTCACATGCCAAAGTTAATGAAGAATGCCCATTTTTGCCATTTTATATTCTGTTTAAAGCCTTCAAGATGTTTACACAGAGCTTCATTTATTTCCTTAAATTTTTAATAAATTTAAAATAAATTTAATGAATACTAAGGGGTGGCGGTCTTCAGATTTCTTGGCTTGGTCTCCTAGGGCTAGAATAGGGGAAAAAAGAACTTCAAAGGTAAATGTATGATTAAAAAGAATAAGAAATGTATTAAAGATTTATTTAAGATTAAATATAAAAATGATGCAGAGAGCACCTAGGACACATTTCTCCAAGAACTTGAAACTTAACTATTCTCATTTAGAGTTTAGAAATGACCTTTTATTAAAAAAAAAGTTTTATTTATGATGTAAACATACAGAAAGATATTTAGATGTGTTCCTCTTTGAAAGGCCAGCTGAATCAATCCCCTGTCTGTTAATCAATCCCCAGTTCCCTTCAAACAGGTCACACATCTTTGTAACTGTTTCTTGATCAGGAAAGCTTGACCACTTGTGCTTCAGAGATCATCAGTATTGCTAATAGGATATCTATCAGAGCAACACAAGGTTTGGCCTTCCTCTGAAATCCACAGTATGCTCTTATATCCCTCACTAGCCCTGTTAAGGGTCAAGGTCAGAATTCAAATTTGCCTGTCTAACTTAGCTATGCATACAGTCAGCACAGGCCATGCTCATTAACTTTGACCTGATTACCAGAAATGTTTGAAATATTTTAAGGCACTGTGAAATCAACCACCATGTTGACCTTTCTGTCTCACCCTGTGAATAACCTGAAAGACGCTTGAGATGGTGTGAGTATCCAGCTGTTATATTGCAATTCAGTATATATTTTGATCTTCTCCTGCAATGGCAATTCTGGAAAATCTATAAACTTGTCAAGATCCTTAGTGGGTTTTTTTTATTATAAAGCATTCATAAAAGAAATTGTTGGCTAGAGGGACACCCAATTCCTTTGCAAATTATCTAGACACATTTTAGTTTTATTTAGTGTCAAAACTTAAAAACAAGATAATTCACAAAACTCATATTCTACTCCAATCATAATTTCTTGCACCTATATCCTTATGGTCTTTTATCAGAGGATCTCAATGATCTTTATGAACACAAAATAATTGAGCCTTTCAACATCCCTGTGAGGTGAGTCATTACCTTTCTACACAGAGAGGTACAAAGATATTAAGGGTAAAAACTTGGTCCGATTGAAATCAATGGCAAAGCTCCTATTGACTTCAATAGCAGAATCTAGTCCCACAGAAGATTGCAGTAGAGAGGATTGGCTGGCTCAGAAGATTAAACTGAAGCATTAAAGTTATGGTTTCATATTGATTATTATAGCAAATTCTTCACTGCCTTGCACTTTGTGTGGTCATTTACCCCCATTCAGAAGAGGTGTAAAATGCTGCCATTATGGTTTGGTGGGGCTTTGAATTTACTTTCCATATGTGTAGATGACTGTAAAAGGTGCAAGGCATCGGAGGATCAAAGCCCAAAGTATTTAATAACATACATTTAAATGTGACTTCAATGTGTTTCTCATATCAAGATTTTAAGATATTGGTTTTGTGCATCCCACAAGCAGATTCTTATAGAAATATTTTATTTGACAATTGAAAGTCAATTAATATTTTATTCTTAGTTAAGAGTGTGGAAAATTAGTCTTTACACTCAAAGAAAGAAATGGAAATATGGGTCATAAATGGAGTGGTCTTTATGAGCAGTAGCAGTGCATAAATTTGCACAGACAGTTCTGGAATGTCACCTCTTTCTTCACTATGAAGTCAGCGAGAGTAGAGCTCTGATTGGAAATGCATAACATGCCTTATTCTCAAGCAAGAAAATATGGAAGCTTTTGGCAAGATTGAACATGGGTCACAAAAATGTCGTCACAGTCGAAACCTCAACAAACTTCCTTGTGACCTAACACAAAAGAGATCAAAATTAAAGTAATGAGACATTTTATCAATTTAGTAGTGAGTCTTAATTTTAAGTGGAGTGTCCCTTTGAGAGTTCTGACAATTTTGTCTCAGAGGATCTCTCAGCTTACAAAAGGATTTCTTGAATACAGTCAAGCAGAGAGGATTTTTGTATTCAGAGGTGGCCCTTTTTTACTTTCTTATTTGATATTCAACCCCAGACATGGTTGTAACAATAAGAATTTTCAGCCAGAGCATGCGTAATTTCCCCATATGGTGGCATGCGTTTTTTCCATGTCATGTTCCCTCCTGAACTGGAAGCCATTGTGCCCTCATTAACAATGGAACTCAAACCTATATGAATGAGGTCGGTAGGAGGTTTGCCACCAATTGGGGCCACACTGGTGTTTAGATTCCAGACTGAAGGGTTTTCTGTGGGACTAGAGAAAGAGAGAGTATGCCAGACACCCTACTCTAATATGTGTCACCACCCCAGATTAGCTCCTTACACCAATGGAAATGGAAGATGTGGAAATACTCCACTATTTATGGACAGAGCTCAATCCTGCTGTTACTTAGGCAATAATCTCATTGATTTGTAATCAATTTCTCCTCAGTATGAGACTCAAAATCAATGGGGAGTATTGGAAGTCAGCATCAGGGCTAGAAATGATTTGTGGTGAGAAAATAAAATCATCAATTAGTTTTGCTAGAAAGAGTCATTCTACTAATATTTGTCACAGTGAATTAATATCTTCCTCCTCCTCAAATCAACAAAATACCTTTTGTGTTCTTATGTTTTTCACATAAATACATTAGTTTCAAAGGGTAGAAAGAATCAGAGCCTGATGTGGTTGCTTTAAGTAATTTCAAATGAGTAAAAGTAAAAATATATATGCAAACAATCTCTGTGGTAGAGCTGCAGCATCTAGATTATACTTTACAAACTCTTTCAGAAACATACAATACAAATATTATCCACTGTATACTATTATATATAAGTATTATAAACAAAATTTTTTCCAAAGTGACATCTCATGTTTTACTGTATTTATTTTTTCAATTTTGAATATGCCACCCAAGGTAGATATTTCCATTCCGTTCACTAGCTTGTCTTCTGGATCCCTTTTGGATAATGGTTCTCACTAAGAGCAACAGCAAGAATAATGCCCCTGTGATCTGATACTAGCTGCATTGAATATCTGAGATATACAATTTAAGCAAATAAAAAAGGGAAAAGCAAAACCATTTGAGTGCAGACTAACAATATAAGTATAATTTATATTGTCTTGTAAATATATTACTTATTGATAACAGATTAGCTAATTATTTTTGGCTAGGTTTTTTTTTTAAATGAATGTAATGGCATTGGTGGGTCTGCTTCAGGGTAGTTATTTACATATGTTCAGATTAGACTGGTAGTTTTTTGCACCACTTTGCACAGGTACAGATGGTTAAGAAAGGTGAAAAGCAGTAGACAGCTGGTGCAATGTTATGGTATCAAACACCACAGTTGTCTAGTTAGCAGGTTTCCTGCTAGTATTTTGTTGGTCAAGTGGTGACAGGAATTAATTCAATGCTTATTTCATAATCTCATACTTGATTGCTGAACCATAAACCATAGTTTTCATTGCAAACCGTTGCTGTGGTGAAGGCAAAATATAATAGCCAGTTTCTTATATACACTAACTCTGACAGTGTAAAGGGGCCTTAATGGGGGTGAAAATTCTATCACACCCACATTAGGGCTGCTTTGTTACCCACTTGAAGCCCGTTTACACTGCCAGAGAGGTCAGTGAGAATCTGGTTCCAGTTGGTTGTTGATATTCTGGAAAAAAATTTACATTTTAACATTTACTAAAGGTCAGGGAGCAGGGCCTGCAGCAGAGCCAGTCTCTGGGCAACCTATTCAGCACAGCTGGCCTGTATTAGGCTGCATCATTGTCTACACTGCCTGATTGATAGGTAGGAGTCAGCAGAATGACTCTTAAGCCCAGCAGCAGGAGCTGCACTTCGGTGGCTGCTCAAAGCATTTGCTCATGGCTGTTATAGCTCCTGTGCCTGCTCATGCCCAGCCTTGCCTCACTCTGACCTTTGCTCTGATTCCGGACTACCAACCTGTGCTCTAACCACTGGGCAACAACCACCCACATCCCGGTCAGTGAGTTCAGACCAGTACTCTCTCTGCCTGAAAAGCATTAACCTTTGTGTTAGCATCAGTGATGAGAGCCCAGGTCTATCACTGGTATGTTGAAGAAAAATGGATTCTTGATATGAGGGGAATAATTTTTTTTTTTGGTCTGGAGTACATAGAAAATTGATTCCCCACCAGTGTTTGTGATCAAAGACTCAGGAAAGTATCTATAATATAACTTTTCAAAAAATAAAAGGCCACTGTTTAGGGTTAATGGCAGGTCTTTGTGTTTGAGATGTACTGTGCAACATGCAAGAAACTGAAAAAGTTACAACCAAGAGAAACAGCTACATTTTTCATCTGAACTCTTCGGTGCCTTTGCAACGTACATTATCAAAATTTGTAAAATGCAGTTTAAAATCTGAATGTAATAGAGCAGTGGTTCCCAAACTTGTTCTGCTGCTTGTGCAGGGAAAGCCCCTGGCGGGCCGGGCCGGTTTGTTTACCTGCCGCGTCTGCAGGTGTGGCCAATCGCGGCTCCCAGTGGCTGCGGTTCGCTGCTCCAGGCCAATGTGAGCTGCTGGGGGCGGCCAGTATGTCCCTCGGCCCGCACTGCTTGGGAACCACTGTAATAGAGAATGGTAGAATTAAAGCTAAATTTTTGTCAGCCAGTGCAGATCATTAAAAATCACGTGTTGGAACTATACAGCTAAATCTACAGAAGACCAAAGTATAATACAGACTAGCTGTTACAGTGCACAGAATGAAAAACATATTGTGCTATAAAGCAGGAAAGTTCCAATGATAAGGAAATATGACACTATTTTTAATGTTAAGAAGGGTTCCTCTTACTTTAGTTTCATAACTATATTTCTGAATTTGAAGAGTTGCTGGAATACACTTATTTTTGATCTGGGGAAGAGCAAAGCTTTGAACCAATACTTAAGATTGCTTTGCAATATATGAGGTAATGGAAATATAATGGAAGCACTACTATTATCTATATTGCTACAAAATGTAAACCTAAGGAAAGCTCTAGTTTTTATTGAGTAACAAATCCAAGCTAGTTTAAATAGCCCATCCCAGGGTGAAGCTGAAATAGTGTCCATTGCTTTTGGTCCATTTGCCAGGTCTCATTTTGAGTGAAATTTGCCCTATGCAGAGCCAACAGAAAAATCTATGCACCACTTAAGCTCTATTTTGAGGGCTTAGTGGGACTTAGATGGTATATTGGCCTAGTACTGGCCCTCTGACCGGGGATAGATTTTTACCCTGGGAGTATTTCTTGCTTACTACAACATATTAAGGGACATATTCTTTTCTAAGTTAAAAACATGCAATCTCACTGATTTCACTTGGAGTTACATGAATGCCTTTAAGAATAAATTATTTTGTAAATGGCTAATCTTTTAGCTGATAAGTTTTCATGTATAATAAATTCTCAGAACTCTAGAGATATACCTAAGTCAAGAAATACAGGACTATGTACATGGTGAGAAACACAAAAAGCTTTTCTTTCCAGCTGAGATGCAAGCACCTTTTTATAAATGAAGAAAGAAAAGTAGTTTTCCATAAGAAAATGTAATTTTCTCAAAAATCTAAATGTTTCACAACTTTAACAAACTTTTGACAGGAAAAATTAATCATTTTCACTCCCTCATTTTGTTTTGATAAGGTAATGTTTATGTAAACTTTCTGGTTACATTTAATTTTGTTTTTACTTTTATATTGTATTAATAGTATAATATATATGATATATTATAGTTAATATTGTGGTGTTTCAGCATGATCTGAATGAAACAGTTTTACCTTATTGTGAAGCAATATATTTTGATATTATTTAATCAAAATTATTCGAGCTTGAAATAGAAGATTCTGATGTGTCTGAATCTATTTATTTTTAATTTTCATTTTGTGGGAAATTTCTAAATTTCTGCTTTTCTTTCCAATCTGGAATGAAAGCTAATTTCAGAATGTCAGAATTTCCCACTGAATGTAAATTCTGTTTGTCCCACTCAGATATACACCCCCCAACACACATGCATACAATCTGTGTTGCCCTAGCACCTAGGAGCTCCAGTGACGGACCCTGTTGTGCTAGGTGCTGGACAAACACAGAACAAAAATAGGGTCCCTACCCCAAAAAGCTTACACACTCAGTAGACAGGTAGGTAGATAAAATACATGCCATCCCAAAAGACAAGCTAAATTGCCTTACAGGCCTCCGAAAGATTTCTTAAAAGATTCAGATGGGAAGCTAGAAGGACTTTTAAATCTCAGGAGACTTGGGGCTGCAAACACTGTTTAGTTTTTTTCAAGACAGGAAGCAAGGGTGTTTTTAAATCCCAGGAGAATGTGAGCTGAAAAGTTATATATTGTGGATTTGCGCAAATATTAAATGTCTGGCACACTTTGATGCTATTACTTTGTTTTACAGCTGTAGGACTGCAGAGATAACACAAAGTAAAGCACTGTGGCTTCTTGTAAAGCGAGGGAGTAGAACTGCATAAATGTCTTGATGTATTTTAACTTGTTAAATTAAATTGCTTTACTGCTGTATATAGACCTTGGGTATTTTGTTCCATCTGTTGTACACTATGCAGTTCACGGTGTTGCTAACAAACACCATGTATCTTTTTACGAGGCACTTTGTGTTTGCCCTCATTTCTTTTTAAGCGTTTTCCTACACTCCAGCACTAGCCACTTCTTTGGAGCAATCATTTCTTATACATCAATAGAATGAGAAGTTTAGCTATGTACAAATAGCATTGCTCTTTTGTAAACATTTCCAATTACCAAAGAAAGACGTTTCCTCAGACATCAATGCGATAACAATTGCAAATGTTAACATGCCTTGAATATAACAATACATAAGGAGAGAATACATGATGTGGGATGGTATAAAATTTTGGTGGCATGAGTTTGGGATGACTGTATTACTCAGATGAAACCATAATTCATGTCATTTCAAATGAGTCCCAATAAAACTGTTATAATGCACCATGTATTCTGTATTTGCCATATATAGATTTTACAGAAAATCTATTTCAGGAAGGTTTTAGAGCATTTAGAAAAATTAAAAGGAGTACTTGTGGCACCTTAGAGACTAACCAGTTTATTTGAGCATGAGCTTTCGTGAGCTACAGCTCACTTCATCGGATGCATAGCATATCGTGGAAACTGCAGAAGACATTATATACACACAGAGACCATGAAACAAAACTTCCTCCCACCCCACTGTCCTGCTGCTAACAGCTTATCTAAAGTGATCATCAAGGAAGGCCATTTCCAGCACAAATCCAGGTTTTCTCACCCTTCCCCCCCCCCCCACAGACACACATAGAACAACGCTTCCTCAGCTCTCGTCCCCTAACGCCCCTACTTTACTTGCGCTATATTGATGACATCTTCATCATCTGGACCCATGGAAAAGAAGCCCTTGAGGAATTCCACCATGATTTCAACAATTTCCATCCCACCATCAACCTCAGCCTGGTCCAGTCCACACATGAGATCCACTTCCTGGACACTACAGTGCTAATAAACGATGGTCACATCAACACCACCCTATACCGGAAACCTACTGACCGCTATTCCTACCTACATGCCTCCAGCTTTCACCCTGACCACACCACACGATCCATCGTCTACAGCCAAGCTCTGCGATACAACCGCATTTGCTCCAACCCCTCAGACAGAGACAAACACCTACAAGATCTCTATCAAGCATTCTTACAACTACAATACCCACCTGCGGAAGTGAAGAAACAGATTGATAGAGCCAGAAGAGTTCCCAGAAGTCACCTACTACAGGACAGGCCTAACAAAGAAAATAACAGAACGCCACTAGCCGTCACCTTCAGCCCCCAACTAAAACCCCTCCAACGCATTATTAAGGATCTACAACCTATCCTGAAGGATGACCCAACACTCTCACAAATCTTGGGAGAAAGGCCAGTCCTTGCCTACAGACAGCCCCCCAACCTGAAGCGAATACTCACCAACAACCACATACCACACAACAGAACCACTAACCCAGGAACCTATCCTTGCAACAAAGCCCGTTGCCAACTGTGCCCACATATCTATTCAGGGAACACCATCACAGGGCCTAACAACATCAGCCACACTATCAGAGGCTCGTTCACCTGCACATCCACCAATGTGATATATGCCATCATGTGCCAGCAATGCCCCTCTGCCATGTACATTGGTCAAACTGGACAGTCTCTACGTAAAAGAATAAATGGACACAAATCAGATGTTAAGAATTATAACATTCATAAACCAGTCGGAGAACACTTCAATCTCTCTGGTCACGCAATCACAGACATGAGGGTCGCTATCTTAAAGCAAAAAAACTTCAAATCCAGACTCCAGCGAGAAACTGCTGAATTGGAATTCATTTGCAAATTGGATACTATTAATTTGGGCTTGAATAGAGACTGGGAGTGGCTAAGTCATTATGCAAGGTAGCCTATCTCCCCTTGCTTTTTCCTACAAACCCCCCCCCCCAAGACGTTCTGGTTAAACTTGGATTATTGCTGTGCACATTGTAAGATGAGCTATTGCCAGCAGGAGAGTGAGTTTGTGTGTGTGGTTTTTGGAGGGGGGTGTATGTGGGGGGGGGGTGGTGAGAAAACCTGGATTAGTGCTGGAAATGACCCACCTTGATTATCATGCGCATTATAAAGAGAGGTTTCAAAGAGGGATGGGCTATTACCAGCAGGAGAGTGAGTTTGTATGTGTGTCTGTGTGTGTGTGGGGGGGGGGGGGAGGGGGGGGAAGGGTGAGAAAACCTGGATTTGTGCTGGAAATGGCCTTCCTTGATGATCACTTTAGATAAGCTGTTAGCAGCAGGACAGTGGGGTGGGAGGAAGTTTTGTTTCATGGTCTCTGTGTGTATATAATGTCTTCTGCAGTTTCCACGATATGCTATGCATCCGATGAAGTGAGCTGTAGCTCACGAAAGCTCATGCTCAAATAAACTGGTTAGTCTCTAAGGTGCCACAAGTACTCCTTTTCTTTTTTCTTTTTACGAATACAGACTAACACGGCTGTTACTCTGAAACCTGTCTTTAGAAAAATTGAGATTATTTTTCATCCCTTCACCTGTAAAACCAGGGGCCTCACTAGTTGACCAACTGTGCAGGGCTCTCGGGGAACTATGCTAATCTCTCAGAAAACACGAATTAGCTCTTTGTTGCATACAAATATAATACTTTAAAATCTATTATCTAGGCACCTTCCAGGGCTTGAAGTGCTGTGTCCCACTAGGGAACTCATCCCAATGCTGTGTCATAGCTAAGAAATTCAAAAAGCTATAGTTGTAGGGAAAGATAAATTATAGTTCGAGAGAGAAATCTCTGCTTTAATTGTTTTTTTTATTTTTACAATGGATAAGTAAAAGATCACTGAGGGTCCAATTCTGATAATAGCTGAATGTCCTTAACTCAGTTGAAGACAAGATACTCAATACCTCTCACTGTTAGGCCTTTTGATCCTGATCTACAGCCCATTGAAGTAAATTGGACCTTTCAAAGGGCTTTGGATGAGGCCCAGGTTGGAGAATTATAAAATATTTATGGGCTAGGTCCACAGTACTCTCCACATACTTTATTGTTTATGGCTGTCTAGTACTGCTGTAGTGGTGTGAAGCAGCGTGTGACTCTTCCCTGTATATCTCTGATCACTTGTGTTTCCATTCCCAATCTTCTTCTTTTCTTATAAGCACCCAGGTTGGTTACTGTTTATGTGATAGATCCAGCAGTCAGGAGCCTGGAATAGCCAGCCAGCCTGCCTTTATTCGGGAAGTGGTCCAAACCATGCCCAAGGTACTCAGGCACTTTACAAACCATTAAAATACAGCCCCAATAAATAAAAGAGTTGGCTGGGTTTGCAATGCCCTATACTCCATTTGATGTTATTTCTCGGTCTATAAATAATACAGAAACTTCTGAACTTTTCACCTGATCAGTTCCACAATGTCAGGGAATGTTCTAGGCCCATTCTGAAATGTTCTAGAACCTATCGATGTTGGTTTGAGTAGAGTTTAAAATGTTGACACCCTGAATGAAAAAAATGTGGAGGGGCACACAGAGCCCTGGCATGGGGGTATTGGGGTTTCTGGCATAGGGAATGGGGAAAACTGGGGACACACAAATCCCCTAGCATAGTATGAAAGGGGGAAATGGTGGGAAAATGAATATAGGGGGCACCCATGTGGAAGAGATGGAAATGTGGGGGGACACAGAGTGCCTGGCCTGAGGGCTGGCGTGGGAGGCTACGGAAAGTCCATAAAATAGAGGGGGTGGGAAGGTGCCACATTGGGAGCTTGCTGGGGACACGTTGGGGATGGAGGGATGCAAGGAACCTTAGATGTGTGCAGTGAGCTTGGCCTATAGAAGCTACAAAGTGTGAGACTCTTTTGTAAAATATATAAAATAAAAAAAACCAAAAGATTAACAGCTAGGGAAAACCAAATAGCATAATTAAAACGAGGTCTCAAGGGGGGTCAGAACATGGGCCAACAGCAATGAAAGTAGAAAAAATTTCTGATAGTATGTGTTTCACTTTATGGGGATTTCTCTCTAACTTGATTGAAGCCTTCCCTTCTGTCTGAGTAGCTCTCAGATGGAGATAACATGCAACCACACAGGGCATGTCTACGCTACAGCTAGGAACGAGCCTCCAGCCTGGGTAGACAGACTTGTGCTATTAGGACTTGAGCTAGCACACTAAAATTAAGTGGTTTTCAATTTGCGGTTCACGACCCAGTACTGGGGTGCGGAATGTAGGGCACTGGGTCGTGGCGGCTCTGGTTAAAAGTCCTGTCGGTGGTGCTGCCCGGCTAAGGCATGCTAGTCCCTGCCTGTTCCAACACTGCGTTGAGCCTCGGAAGCGGCCAGCAGCAGGTCCAGCTCCTTGTGCTGCCCCCGTCGAGGGGGCCATGGGGCTCTGTGTGCTGCCCCCCGTCCCAAGCACCGGCTCCGTACTCCCATTGGCTGGGAACCATGAATGGGAGCTGGGGGAGGCAGTGCCTGTGGGTGAGAGCCACACAGAGCCACTTGTGTACCTCTGCCTAGGAGCCGGACCTGCTGCTGGCCGCTTCCGGGGCGCAGCTCGGTCCGCAGTGCCAGGCCAGACAGGAAGTTTGCCTTAGCACCCCCACTGCGCAGCTGACTGGGAGCCGCCTGAGGTAACCCGTGCCCCAACCCCACAGCCCAAACCTCTGCCCTAGCCCTGAGCCCCCCTCCAAGCCTGGAGTCCCTTCCTGCACCCCAAACCCCTCATCCCTGGCCACACCCCAAAGCCTGTACCCCCAGCCCAGAGCCCTGACCCCCTCCTGTACCCCAAACCCTTGCCCCAGCCCTAGCCCCTCCCACACCTCAAACACCTCATCCCCAGCTCTGTTGGGTCACAGGTATCAACAATTTTCTTCAACTGGGTCTCCAGAAAAAAAGTTTGAAAACCACTGCTATAAATAGCTGTGTGGATGTTGCAGTGCCAGTGGAGACTGGGGCTAGCGAACTGAGTTCAAGCCTAGGGAGTCAGGGGTGTCTGAGCTTTGATGGCTAGCCCAAGTCTTTGCCGGAGCCACAATGTCCATACAGCTATTTTTAGTCTCTAGCTCAAGCCCCACTAGCAAGTGTCTGTCTATCCAGGCAGGGAGGCTCACTGCTAAATGCAATGTAGACATAACCTAGGAGGGCTGCCAAGTCAGCTCACAGGCCAACTTTGTTGTAAATGGTTTTAAAAGCTAAATAGTGTTTCCATCACTTGTGAGTGATATTTTTGTGTAAAGGTGACTGGGTCCTTAAATGCGTGGTTTAGGAGAGTCCATGAAATAACTAACCATAATCCCGATATTTATGATGGGGTAAATCTCAGGTCAGCAATTAGTTTAGCTATGCTATCATTGATGAATGCTCCTGACAGTAATTATGTTAAATGTTGTTTACTGTTTTAGTTGGAAATCGTGTGTCTTCTGTGAAGTGATTTAACAATCAGACCCATAATTTTACACAGATGCACTGCACTTACTAATTGTTTTTACAATTGGTCTGATATCAGTGGGTAACCTTGTAAAAAATTAACCTCTGTGCTTTAGGGTATGATTTTGCAAGATACTTTCTCTAGGTGCTCTTAAAGGCATTAAAACCCAGGTTCCTGATGCTCAGTAGCTCCAGGAGTTCCTCAGCCCCTTGGAGGACGGATTTACTATTACCCTTTTATTTATAGGCTGTAGTGGAATGGACACCCCCCCATGCATGTAGTTTCAGATTAAATATCCAAGGCCAAAACAACTGCTTTGCATGAGATTATGCTATATGGGTGGTACTCTCCTCTGCGCATGTAGAAGAGAGGAGAAAAAATCAGCTTGTAGCGATGTGGGACTCATCCGGCAGCACCTCCTGCTGGTCGTCCAGGGAATTAGCTCACCAGTCTCCAGAGCACCCTCTGTTAGCCGGTGTCTCACCTGTCTCTGCCCCCCATGTCCCTCTTGGACCACGGTGCCCCTTTCCCTTGGGTCCTGCCCCCCAGCAGTACTCCCCCCCAGTCTCCGTGTTTCCCCTCCCCAGGGAGCCTCCAACCCCCTATCCCCACCTCACCTCAGTATATGGCTACTGTTAGTCACCACCTAGCCCCTGCTCACTGGGGCGGACTGCAGTGTACAAGCCACTCATCACAGGCAAGGGAGGTTTGGACCTGCTGTCTCCCCCTACCCTTGGGCTGCCCAGTTGCAACCCTAGTACCTTGTCTTAGGCCGTTTGCCAGGCCTGCAGCCTGGACTTTTCCAGCCTAGAGCCTCCCAGCTCCTCTGGCCTTTGCCGGCCCTGCTTCACCTCAGGTATCCTTGTACACTCCCCAGCAGCCAGGCCCATCTCTCTCTACAGCTAGAGGAGACTCTGTCTGAGCATCTGGCTCACAGCCCTTTTATAAGGGCCAGCTGTGGTCTGTTTGGAGCGTGGCCCCAGCTGTGCCTACTTCCCCAATCAGCCTGGGAGCTACTTGCCCCCCAGCCACAGCCGTCTCTGGGCTGTTTTAAGCCCCTCCAGGCAGGCAGGAGTGGGTGACCACCCTGCTACACAACTCTTTATTCCACAGACTCCTCCTTCAGTTGGAGTGCCGTACACAACAGGCCCTTCAAGGTTTTAGGGAGTGGAGAAGGGAACAAACCCAAGGAGGGAGATTTCTGTATAGAAGTTTTGGAGCTATATTACTGCCTTCTGGAGTCCCTCACTGGTTGCTTAGCCATGCTCTCTCTTGAATGCCTCAATGGACCTACATCCAATAGGTGCATGAGCTGACAGAGTTACAGTACGTCTCCTTCCCTAATTGTATTCCCTCAGTAGCAGGCTACTCTAAGCTGAGTATAAAATGGTTGCAGATAAAAATAAAACCCTGTTAGATGACTGAAGATGAAGCTCCTAGATCAGAAGCAGAGTCATAACAGTTGTGCAATGCTGTATACATAATAGTGTACAACCAGGGCAATTTATGGGGAAACCAAGAGCACGAAAAAAGTTTTCCAGGGAAACCAGACCTAGTGTTTAGCAGAAAGGCTAGAGCTCTGCTGGGTCCACTGTTGGATCAAGCAAGATAGTGTGTGTCATAAATATAAAGGGAAGGGTAAACACCTTTAAATCCCTCCTGGCCGGAGGAAAAACCCTTTCACCTGTAAAGGGTTAAGAAGCTAAGATAACCTTGCTGTCACCTGACCAAAATGACCAATGAGGAGACAAGATACTTTCAAAGCTGGAGGAGGGGGGAAACAAAGGCTCTGTCTGTGTGATGCTTTTGCTGGGACCAGAGCAGGAATGCAGGTCAGAATGCCTGTAAAGAGTTAGTAAGCAATCTAGTTAGATATGCGTTAGATTCTGTTTTGTTTAAATGGCTGATAAAATACGTTGTGCTAAATGGAATGTATATTCCTGTTTTTGTGTCTCTTTGTAACTTAAGGTTTTGCCTAGAGGGATTCTCTATGTTTTGAATCTGATTACCCTGTAAGGTATTTACCATCCTGATTTTACAGAGGTGATTCTTTTACTTTTTCTTTAATTAAAATTCTTCTTTTAAGAAGCTGATTGCTTTTTCATTGTTCTTAAGATCCAAGGGTTTGGGTCTGTGTTCACCTATGCAAATTGGTGAGGATTTTTATCAAGCCTTCCCCAGGAAAGGGGGTGTAGGGCTTGGGGGGATATTTTTTGGGGGGAGACGTTTCCAAGTAGACCCTTCCCCTACTATTTTTGTTAGACACTTTGGTGGTGGCAGCATAAGGTCCAGGGACAAAAGGTAAAACAATTTATATCTTGGGGAAGTTTTAACCTAAGCTGGAAAAATAAGCTTAGGGGGTCTTTCATGCAGGTCCCCACATCTGTACCCTAGAGTTCAGAGTGGGGAAGGAACCTTGACAGTGTGGCTGGAACATGAAGGAGGTCACGGGGACAAGATGGAGAGAGATGGCTGAGTGCTAATAAGGATTCTGTTCTCTGGCATGTGGCTGGACAATATTTAGAAGTTAGAAAATGTCTGTTGTTTAACTGCAGCCTTAATCCTCGGAGAGAAATTATTCTGCCTTCCACTAAAGATGGCATTGTGAGATAATTTGTTAGAAAAGTTCCTATTTTCTGTCTGTTTTAAAAGTTGATTTTAACGTAGCTTTTAAACTTCAAGCAGGCTGTCTCAAATTATGGGGCCTGACTTCATTGATTGAGCTTGGAGAGTGTCTGATTGGGGCCTGGAACTTTTCTCTTACTTTTTTTTATTTATGGTCTTGAAAATGAGAGAATGAAAGGGTGAAGGAGTTGGGAGCGCAGGTGGTGTTCTTGTCGATCCTTCCAAATATGGGGAATAAGCTGGAAGAACTCGAAATGCTAGTAAATAAACACAACTATGACATAGTTGGCATCACAGAGACTGGTGGGTTAATACGCATGATTGGAATATTGGTATAGAAGAGTACAGCTTGCTCAGGAAGGACAGGCAGGGGAAAAAGGGAGGAGGTGTTGCCTTATATATTAAAAATGTATATACTTCGACTGAGGTTGAGATGGAAATAGGAGACAGACTTGTTGAAAGTCTCTGGTTAAGGATAAAAGGGGTAAAAAACAAGGGTGATGTCATGGTAGGAGTCTACTACAGACCACCTAACCAGGAAGAAGAGGTGGATGAGGCTATTTTTTAAACAACTATCAAAATCATCCAAAGCACAGGACTCGGTGGTGATGGGGGACTTCAGCTACTCAGACATCTGTTGGGAAAACAACACAGTAGTGCACAGATTATCCAACAAATTATTGGAATGTATTGTATACAATTTTTTATTTTAGAAGGTGGAAAAAGCTACTAGGGGAGAGGCTGTTCTAGATTTGATTTTGACAAATAGGGAAGAACTGGTTGAGAATTTGAAAGTGGAAGGCAGCTTGGGTGAAAGTGATCATGAAGTGATAGAGCTCATGATTCTAAGGAATGGTAGGAGGGAGGACAGCAAAATAAAGATAATGGATTTCAAGAAGGCGGACTTCAGCAAACTCAGGGAGTTGGTAGGTAAGATCCCATGGGAAGCAAGTCTAAGGGAGAAAACAATTGAAGACAGTTGGCAGTTTTTCAAAGAGACATTATTAAGGGTACAAGAGCAAACTATCCTGCTGCATAGGAAAGATAGGAAGTACTCTGACTTAACCAGGAGATCTTCAATGATCTAAAAATCAAAAAAGTGTCTTACAAAAAGTATAAACAAGGTCAAATTACAAAGGATAAATATAAACAAATAACACAAGTATGTAGGGACAAAATTAGAAAGCCCAAGGCACAAAACTAGATCAAATTGCTAGAGACATAAAGGCTAACAAGAAAATATTCTACAAATGCCTTAGAAGCAAGAGAAGACCAAGGACAGCGTAGGGCCATTACTCATTGAGGGGGGAAACACAATAACAGAAAATGTGGAAATGGCAAAGGTGGTTAATAACGTCTTTGTTTCGGTTTTCACCAAGAAGGTTGGCAGTGATTGGACATCTAGCATAGTGAATACCTGTGAAAATGAGGTAGGATCAGCAGAGACTGAAATAAGCAAAGAACAAGTTAAAAATTACTAAGAGAAATTAGGTGTCTTCAAGTCACCAGGGCCTGATGAAATGCATCCTAGAATACTCAAGGAACTGACTGTGGAGATATCTGAGCCATTAGCAATTATCTTTGAAAAGTCATGGAAAACAGGAGAGATTCCAGAAGACTGGAAAAGGGCAAATAGAGTGCCCATCTATAAAAAGGGAAATAAGGACAACCGAGGGAATTACAGACCAGTCAGCTTAACTTCTGTACCTGGAAAGATAATGGAGCAAATAATTAAGCAATCAATTTGCAAACATCTAGAAGATAATAAGGTGATAAGTAACAGTCAGTATGGATTGGCAAGAACAAATCATGTCAAACCAACATGATAGCTTTCTTTGACAGGGTAACAAGCCTTGTGGGTGGGGGAAAGGGGTATATATAGACGTGGTATATCTTGACTTTAGTAAAGCTTTTGATACTGTCTCGCATGACCTTCTCATAAACAAACTAGGAAAATGCAACCCATATGGAGCTACTATAAGGTGGGTGCAAAACTGGTTGGAAAACCGTTCCCAGAGATTAGTTATCAGTGGTTCACTGTCATGGTAGAAGGACATAATGAGTGGGGTCCCTCAGGGATCAGCTTTCTGTCCGGTTCTGTTCAATAACTTCATCAATGATTTAGATAATGGCATAGAGAGTACACTTATAAGGTTTGCAGATGATACCAAGCTGGGAGGGGTTTCAAGTGCTTTGGAGGATAGGATTAAAATTCAAAATTATCTGTACAAACTGGAGAAATGGTCTGAAGTAAATAGGATGAAATTCAATAAGGACAAATGCAAAGTACTCCATTTAGGAAGGAACAATCGGCTGCATACATACAAAATGGGAAATGACTGCCTAGGAAGGAGTACTGCGGAAAGGGATCTGAGCGTCATAGTGGACTACAAGCTAAATATGAGTCAACAGTGTAACACTGTTGCAAAAAGAGCACACATCATTCTGGTATGTATTAGCAGTAGTGTTGTAAGCCAGACACGAGAAGTAATTCTTCAGCTCTACTCTGCGCTGATTAGACCTCAACTGGAGTATTGTGTCCAGTTCTGGGTGCCACATTTCAGGAAAGATGTGAACAAACTGGAGAGAGTCCAGACAAGAGCAACAAAAATGATTAAAGGTCTAGAAAACATGACCCATGAGGGAAGATTGAAAAAATTGGGTTTTTTTAGTCTGGAAAAGAGAAGACTGAGAGGGGACATCATAACAGTTTTCAAGTAATTAAAAGGTTTTTTACAAGGAGGAGGGAGAAAAATAGTTTTTCTTAACCTCTGAGGATAGGACAAGAAGTAATGGGCTTAAATTGCTGCAAGGGAGGTTTAGGTTGGACATTAGGAAAAACTTCCTAATTTTCAGAGTGGTTAAGCACTGGAATAAATTGCCTAGGGAGCTTGTGGAATCTCCATCATTGGAGATTTTTAAGAGCAGGTTAGACAAACACCTGTTAGGCATGGTTTCTAGATAATACTTAGTCCTGTCATGAGTGCAGGGGACTGGACTAGATGACCTTTCAAGGTCCCTTCCACCCTATGAAGGTGGGGTCTATGCTGATTTTCTTTATAGTAGTAGAGTGTGATGGTTAAAATTTTGAGAACTGCTATTTTGCAGACTTTGGAGACAACAAGAACCATAAAAACGTTCTAGCCATGTTGTGAGTTGTCATTTTTATTTCTCGTCGTCTTTTCAGAAAACATATTACTACCGAATCTTCACCCCCATGGTTAGAATAAAAGAGCTATGAACATGAGTTATCCTGGCGGAATACAACCATGGTCCAGTATCCAGTCTCTGCAAGAGGCCTAGGATGAGACTAGCCTTGCTTTTGCGCTTATCGAAGTTAGCACTTAGTATAAGGGAAAAGAAAATCACTCTTTACCCCTCACCCTACAAGCGATCAGTATGTTTCCTAATCCATGAGAGTGATTTAGCTCTGATTAAATCAGCAGGTTTGTTTTGCCCCCTATACTTATTTGCTGGCTGTGACCAGTACTAGAACCAACACTCATCTCCTGCTTTGTCATTTGAATTATCCCCTTGTGTGCTACCTGCCATAGCTTTTTGCAGCACACCTCACTGGGAGAGGACACTTGTGTCCATGCATCTTGACTGGGACTCAGAGAGGTTCCAGAAACTTTACCTTTCACAACCTCTCCTTAGATGTTACCGATGTTTTCTCTTGGGACCTCAAATGAAATTATCCAAATAACACTAGTCTTCACCAAAACCAAGATTTATTTAAAAAATAGAGAGGACATGGAATTAAAAGCATAGAAATTGTGTGCTTAACATAGATTTGCTCTTCTAACAAACAAAACCAGGCAAGGCAATTCTCTCTCTGACCACTCTTCGGTCAGACTGCCAACATCACTTGCTAATTAAACACCGACTCCCTTCCTGAATCCAGGACCCACTTTTCAAGTCCCTGCTATTGAGTCAGCTTGCATGTTCAAACAGGCTGCTCTTGGTTGTCCAATGTGTCTCTAAAATTTTAGAGGCTATTAACACATCAAGGTGAAGGTTTCATTAATATTTATGCAACAGAATGTGATCCAAAATCCTATTTGGGAGGTGACTTCCTGGTTCCAAGGCTGGTATGTCAAAAGCACTGGTGATTTAATTTCTTTAAAGTAAGTGTGATGATTAGCTTTTGATCTGTACTTTAGTTCTTGTCCATGGGTGTTCACCCCTCGCCAGTTGCATAGACTCCTCTTCTCCATTTCTTCTGAACAAAGAGATAGTTTGGATTTTAAAATTTCTTTTATTAAGATCTGACAGACCCTAGCTCTTCTATCACACTGGCTTTCACCCAGACATCTCTTAAATTCCTCTAAACTGATGGATTCAATCATTTTTGTGGTACTGAATTCCTCAGATTTATTATACACTTTATAAGGCATCATTCTTAAGTTTCCTCGTAACCAGTTTCAATGAGTGTCCTGTTACGGAAAAGGTAACAGTCTTTTCTCCCTGGGCCTAATTGACCTCAAGTCCTCAGTTAAAGAAGAAGAGGTTTTTCTGATTGATTGATTGGATTTTTAGGAATATGCTGGCTACTATGTTCAGTAATAGATGTTAAACACAACTTTTTTTTCATTTACATATTTTATTTATTTTCTTAGATTTATCCGTTCTTCAATGAAGTCTAGCAGCATGTTTTTATACTGGGCCATTTTTTCAATTGTTGGTTACCAAAAAGTTATTTTTGTGTTGACTGGACCTCAGGAGACCTGAGTTCTAGTCTCAGCTCAGCCAGTGGTCTGCTGCGTGACCCTGGGCAAGTCACTTTGCCTGTGTGTGCCTCAGTTTCCCCAATTTAAAATGGGGATAACAATACTGATCTCTTTTGTGAAGTACACTGCGATCTACTGATGAAAGTGCTATACACCCAAGCTAGGTATTGTTTTAATGGTGACTATGTATATACATATATAATTTGATTTAAGCTATAATTTGAAAATCACAGAACAGATTTTCCTTATAATTTTCTGGCAGTGAAGAGGCTTGACATCTTTGGGGTGAACAAGCCCAAAAGGGAATTTCTCACCAATTGATGATGAGAAAGGGAACACAAGATGTTAAAAGGAAGTTTAGTTGTAAATTTAGTGTTCTTCATTTGTAACAGTAAACTGTAATACATCCATAGGTGTACAGACACACACACACACACACACAGTACAGCATGAGTATATAGACATATTAAATATCACTGCCACTGTCAGGGGGATTTAGATTTTCTGAAACTGGCCAAGGCTCAGTGCTAGGGTTTTAAAGTCAAAAATATATGAGGAGTGTTGCATTAAAGTTAATTCCCTTCACCATATCAAATCTTCATGGAGCATGCTTATTACAAATCAAAATAAATTCTTTATAGATTTATTCCATTTTAAATTAATCTGCAGGATTAACTCCAGATGGTTCTAAATAACAAGATGAATATTAAGATTTCTCACAAGTAAATGTTTTTATAAGAATGATCCCTGCACTTTTAGGGAATCATATAAGTATTTTCATTTTAAAATGGAGATCACACACCAAGCATACAACAGAACCTCTGAGGAATGATTCCTGACTGAGATACTTCAGTCATATTTGTAGATTTCTCATCTTGTTTCAGAGTAGCAGCCGTGTTAGTCTTTATCGGCAAAAAGAAAAGGAGTACTTGTGGCACCTTAGAGACTAACAAATTTATTTGAGCATAAGCTTTCGTGAGCTACAGCTCACTTCATGAGATGCATTCCTTGTGATACTTATAATTGACCAATGACTCATTTCATAGTCTCAAATCCAGTTGAGTAGCTAAATTTGAGCCTCTCTGAACCGTTTCATGTAAGTTTCAACCTATATGTCTTTTTGCTATTATACTTGGAGTCAGACTTCTTTAGTTTCCTGCGTGCCTAAAGGGATATAGCCAGTTCTGTGTCTTGTTAAATTAATACTGTACATCATATTTATTTTAAATAACAACAATTTACAAAAATGTTCTTAGAAATCCCTTCATATTCAGAGCTTGAACTGGATCTTAGCAATTGTACAGATGGCGGGTGAATAGGACTTGAACTTGAAATACATTACATAGAATGAAATACAGCTGAGTAATAATGTTTAAAACAGCAGAGTTATCTCTTCATGCGATATAATCTCTCTTGTATGTGAATAATAAATCCTCATTTTTACAGATGGCTATTTAGACTTCACGTGGCCTTTTTAGGACATTGTCTTTAAACTAAAATAAATGAAAACCTGTTTACTTGCCATTACTGTTGTTCTCCATTTTTCCCCCCACAAGTGATGGTGATGAGCCAACATAAACACCAATGGCAGAGGTAAAGCTGGTGAAATATTTCACTTGAAACTTTTTTTTTTGCGTAAATGCCAATTCAGCAACACAAACATTTTGTGCATTTGTGTCAATTTTGCCAATTTGTTTTGGTAGGGAAAAATCTTTTAAAAATTCAAAAGAAATTAATTTGGATCCATAATGAAAATTTTTTGACTTCTTGATTCTCCAGAAATTTAGAAAAAAATAATTTTCAATTTGACCAAAAAATATTATTTTTTAAATGGCAGCTAACCAAAAATTCAGTTAATCACCCAACTGTAGATAGATCCAGTTCTTATTGAAGCAGGTGTTCCCAAACTTGGTACATGGCTTGTTCAGAGTAAGCCCCTCGCGGGCCGCGAGATGCTTTGTTTACCTGAGTATCCGAAGGTGTGACCACTCGCAGCTCCTAGTGGCCGCAGTTCACCATTCCCGGCCAATGGGAGCTGTGGGAACCGGCGCGGGCCGGGTCACCACTTCCCACAACTCCCGTTGGCCAGGAACTGCGAACCGTAGCCACTGGCAGCTGCGAGCGGTCGTACCTGCGGATGCTCAGGTGAAGAAAGTGTCTCACGGCCCGCCAGGGGCTTACCCTGAACGAACCACAAACCAAGTTTGGGAATCCCTGTATTAAAGTGGGACTGTTTCAATTGACTTCAGTGGGAGTTGGATCATGTTGTAGGGCCCTGATCCTGCAATGAGATCAGAGACAGATCTGGGGTGAAACCCTGACCACATTTAAGTCAATGGCAAAACCTCCATTGATTTAACTGAGATCAGGATTTCACCTCTGGTCCTGATTAAGGAAAACATCCCTATTAAGGAAAGCACATATGCATGTATTTAAGCCACACTGACTTTATAAGCATGTGCTTAAGTGCTCTCCTATGTGATTATCTTGCCTTTGCAATGAGCTGTAATAATGATCTTACCACCATTTATCTCTAGCAACTGAGATTGTTTCATTTCAGTAGACCTTCCATTTATTTATTATTATTATTATCATTATATTTTATTTATTAGTGAATAGTTTACAGTGTTGAGATTCCAAATACCATTTTGTCTTTCCCTGTCCATAACTTTTCATTAAACACTAGCACTCATGATGCTACTGATTAGATAGATGTCTCTTAACTGCTTCCCAGTCTCTTGCAAAACAATGTGCTGCATGTGGGGGACATTCTTCATCAGACAGAGTCTATCTGCAAGTTGAAAAGAATAAAAATGTAGCACTTTAAAAGAGCTGTTTGTCTTCTCAAAGGCTGCAGGAAGCCTCTTTGTAAAAACTGTTTAGCTTTTCAAACAGCTTTTTAAAAGACCTTTTTTTTTTTTAAAGTATTGGGACTTTGTCCTCCTGGTTCCTTTATGTAGAAAGCAGGCTGTTTAAAATAGAAAAAAAAAAGTCTTTAAAATTTTTTTATGTGGCAAGTTTCCTTCTGTAGTATTATATTGATGAGGAGACCGATTTCAAGATAAACGCTTTACTATGAACAGGAACTATATACAGAAATGAGGTAACAAAATGTTTTACTATTCTGTGTAGCTGCAGCCTGCAATTGCACTGTACTGGGTTTTTTTGCTTCTGCCCCAGCAGAAAGTGTCCCAGGAAACAACAGACTGCATCTAGAATGTACAGGAAGTTTGGCATCACTAAATATCCTGGATGACTTAATAACACAGCTTCACTTTTTTAGATCCCTTGTTTATACATTTTCTGAGAGAAATAAATACAATAACTGACTTAACTCTTCAAGTTGCTTAAACACAACCCTAACACATCTTGATCAGTCTCTAAGGAATCTTCCTGACCTGCTGTATTGCAAACCCGCTTTGGTCAAATCCTTGGCTGTAACAAACTGTTCAGTCTCACGGTCAATAGCAGGGTCAGTTTTTGAATTGTTTTCTACTTGTACATCTGCACTCAGTTCATTGGTCTCAGTCAAGTTGTCAGGTATCTTGAGCAGATGCTTACACTTCCTTTGTAAGATGTTGCCTGTGTCTGTGATCACTGAGTATGAGAGAGGTGACTCCTATTTGATCATTGTAGCTGTAACTGGGCAGTGCCCATCTTGCCAGATTCTCATTGGGTCTTTGTTTCAACTGTAGAAGAGGTCTTGCTCCTTTACTATAATATTTCGTCTGATTGTACTTTCCCAGTATTTTTCTCACCATTAGCAGACTCCTTAGTCACCTTTGTTTTTGTCCCATATCTGGTAATCAAATATTTATACATCTGCTATTTTGAGGAGTTCAGTAGGTGACTTTGCACATTGTGGTTGTGAGTACAGTTGAGTAGCGGTGACTATAGTTGAGTAGTAATCAATATGGATCTGCTCTTGCCTCCACTGGTTTTTTGAGCAAGGTCTTCACTATACATACTCCACATTCAACTATTCCATAGGTTTGAGAATATCTGGGACTAGATGTCTCATTATGAAAGTGGCACATTTTATCAAAGTCCAGGAATTCCCTATTCTGGAACTGAGGTCCTTTGTCAGTTATTACTGTTCTTGGAATTCCATGCTGAGCAAATACAGATTTAATGTGCCTGACAAATGTTGCTGCTGTGGTATCTTCAAGTATGACTACTTCTGGGAAACAGGTAAAGTAAACAGCTAATCTTGTCTTCTCACGTTGAGCATACCAGTTCTGACTTTGTCCCATGGAATTGCAAGTTGTTCATGCAGTATCATTGGTTCTCTCTGCTGGGAATCTTGGTACTTCTGACATATTTTCCACACTTGTTCACCATTTCTTCAATGTCACTGTTAATCTGTGTCCAGAATACAAATTCTGTAGCTCTCCTTTTTGATTTGGTCATTCCCAGGTGCCTTTCACGTATTTGTTCCAATAGTTTCCTTTTCATCATTGTAGAAATCATGATTTGTGTCCCTTTCAAGAGCCCTCCTGAGATCATTGAGAGCTTATTTTTATAGTGGGAATAGGCAGGTAGGAAGGGTTGGGTTTTTTCCCCTCCTTCACTCAGTGCTTGTATCATTGTTTGCAGCATTTCATCTTTAGCTGTTTCTGACTCCCACTCATCCCCTGTGCCTGGAGATACAGCACATGGCACTTTTATCATGTTCACATGCATGTTTATTGCTTGTTCCAGACCATCAGGCTGTGTATTGTCAGACAGTGCATGTGCTGCAGAAAATGTGCCCTCCGTAACTAAGTGCCAGCCAGATTGGAACTCCATGTTGGTCACATCCTACGTCTATATTTTCAAAAGTAGTCACTATGTCCTGGGTGATTGTTCTCCAAGTCCCTTTTTGTGTATTGCGGTCAGTGGAGCGTGATAAGTTCCTGTTTTGAAGCTACGACCACAGAGAAAATTATGAAATCTTGTATATCCATACACCAGATCCCATGTCTTCTTCAGTTTTTGCATACATCATCTCTGTGGCTATCCTTGCCCTAGGTGTAAATGAAACTGGCAATTAATCAGTTCCTTGGCTATAATAGTACTTTTCTCAACCCTCTTTTTGAACCATCTATTGAGATTTTGATGTCTTTCAATAGGTCAAAAAATTGCAGCCCTGGAGCTGATGTCGGAATGTGCTTTAACTCACTGAACTCTCTTTCATGCTCTGGCATCGATGCCCATTTGGTGTCCTTGTGGAGAAGAGGTCTTAGGTGAACTGTGCGAGCTGTAATGTTAGGAATGAACTTGCTGACATAATTCAGCATTCTTAGCAGCCTTTTAATTCCCTTTTTATCTTCGTGTCTCAGCTTGTGCAGTATTACCTGAATATTTGATTCATCGGGCAATATTCCCTTTGAGTTCAGTCTCTCTCCCAAGTATATTATTTCCGTTGTTTGAAATTGACATTTGGCATTATTCAATTTAAGGTTATTAGCTCTTGCATTTTCCAGTAAACTCCACAGTCTTTCCTGATGTTCCATGGCAGTTTTGCCCCAAATTATTATGTCATCAATGCACACTTCCATGCCCGCCAGACCCTCTGTCATCTGGCTCATTGTACGCTGAATTACTTTTGGAGCTGAACATATTCCAAAAGGCAGTCTTAGAAGGTAATATCTGCCAAATTGTATATTGAAAGTGAAGCTCTTGGAGCTCTTAGTGTCCAAGGGTGTCTGTCAAAATCGTGCCTATGCATTTAATTTTGCTGAAGAATTCGACTCCTGCCATCTGACAGTATTTCACTTCTTGTGGGAAAGTGACAATGTTCTCTCTTTATGTTTTAGTTCAGTTCTTTAGGGTCCGTACACAGCTGTAGTCTCTCTCTCTTTTTTCCTCTACAGCAGTGGTTCCCAAACTTGGGATGCCGCTCGTTCAGGGAAAGCCCCTGGTGGGCCCAGCTGGTTTGTTTACCTGCCACGTCTGCAGGTTCGGCCAATCGCAGCTCCCAATGGCCGCACTTCGCTGTGCCCAACCAATGGGGGCTGCGGGAAGTGGCGCAGGCCAAGGGACATACTGGCCACCACTTCCCGCAGCCCACATTGGCCTGGTGCAGCGAACTGCGGCCAGTGGGAGCCGCGATTGGCCAAACGTGCAGATGTGGCAGGTAAACAAACTGGCTGGGCCCACCAGGGGCTTTCCCTGAATGAGCGGCATCCCAAGTTTGGGAAATACTGCTCTACAGTTAAGAAGTGAACCCAATCTGTTGATTCTTCTCTTCTCTGAGTGATACCATTTGCTGTCATGTTTTGCAGCTCTTCTTCTAGCATCTTCTTTAAGGCTTGTGGAACTTTTCATGTAGCATGTAATGGGTCTTCTCTTAACCCTATCTTGTATGTTACTGAGAGGCAACCATTTCCTATGAATACATCTTCACATGATATTAGTATTTTCAGATCTGGTTCTTCATCATCTCTCTGCCTCTCTGACATATATCCTCTTAACAAGAGCAAGCAATTCAGGTGTACAGACCCAAGACTGGTAGCTTGCCTCTGTGTATCACCACAAACTCTCTTGTTTTATCATTTTTGTATTTGTAGCCTTTGTATTTAAGTTTCAACGTGCATTCTCCCAGGACTGGAATTGTTCCTCCACTGTAGTCTTTCTCAGATACTTTTGACTTGTCCATATTTATATGAGCCTTACCTCTCTCTATTTCAGTTTCTGTTATTATATTTACCTGTGCCCAGTGTCCATCTTGCATGTCATAAGTGCCATTTGTGCACATTTAATTAGCCAGTCTTTTGAATGTTCAGCTTGCTCCATTACTGTACTAAAGAACAGCTCTTCCTCTTCACTTGAACAATCCATTTTTGCACTTAATACATGCACTTACCTACTTTATCTGCACATTTTAGCATAATGATTGGTATTATTACAATTTCTATATATTTGCTTACTTCTGGGAATTTCCTATACTCCATGTTCACTGGCATTGTTTCCTGCTTTCCGTTTGTCTGACCCTGGGAAATTTTAATTTATGAACTTTTCCCTTACCGGTTTAGCTGTTGAACTCGCAGTCACATTCTCTGTGTACGTCTCCATTCTTTTTATTTATGTTGCTGTTTGTTCTGCTGCTTAGCATATACATTTTGCTCTTGCTCGTGTCAGATCCATCTCCCTTAGCAACTGTTTGCATGCTTTTTTACTGTTGTGTCCCAGGACAATCTGGTCTTTAATGAGAGAGTCTTTTAATATTCCATAATCACAAGACTGACTTTTTAGTTTTAAGTCTGTGACAGACTCCTCTATTGTTTCTCCTTCATTCTTTATTCTTATCCTGAGCATACATTTTTTTTTTTTAGGGACACAATGATCTTCCACAGTTTCATTATTTCTGTCCAGCTTTTCTCTCTTTTCTCACCATCATCAGCAAGGAATTCATTGTATATATCTATCTAGGCCTTCCATGCCTGCCACTGTTGAGAGCAGATCAATCTTTTCTCATCCTTCACTTTATTTGCCCCAATGGCTTTCAATATACAGTTCAATTTGTTGCTTGAGCCTTTTCCAAGCACATCCAGCATTTCCCTGGATTCCCAGGCCTGGTTGGAGAGTTACTTACAGTTTCACAGGATCTGTAGCCGCTATTTCAATGTTACCTTTCTCCATGGTCTTCCAGCCCACTGTGCCTTCCACAAGCAAACCAGTGTCAGGGTAAACCCTTTATTATGTGCAGAGCTGTGTACAGAAATGAGGTAATAAAACTTTCTACTATTCACTGTAGCTGCAGCCTGCAACTGTCCTGTCCTGGGCTTCTTTGCTTCTGCATGCAGCAGGAAGTATTACAGGAAATGAAAGATTTCATTTAGAATGTACATGAAGCGTTGTTTCAGAGTAACAGCCGTGTTAGTCTGTATTCGCAAAAAGAAAAGGAGGACTTGTGGCACCTTAGAGACTAACCAATTTATTTGAGCATGAGCTTTCGTGAGCTACAGCTCACTTCATGCTCAAATAAATTGGTTAGTCTCTAAGGTGCCACAAGTCCTCCTTTTCTTTTTATGAAGCGTTGTGTCCTACACTTCCTAAAGGACTTACTCTCTAGCACATTTTTTCCTTAAAGCTTGCCTGACTTTTTATTATACATTTTGTCTTGCTCTTTTTTCCCTTCACAATGCCTTGAAAGGTTTTTGGACACCAAAGAGGTTGGTCCCAGAAGTACGTCACTTCCAACCTGGGCCTCACACCCCCTTAGGGACGGCCCTGCATCCTACCAATACTGGGTGTCATAAATATAAAGGGAAGGGTAAACACCTTTAAAATCAGAGGAAAAACCCTTTCACCTGTAAACGGTTAAGAAGCTAAGATAACCTCGCTGGCACCTGACCAAAATGTCCAATGAGGAGACAAGATACCTAAAAAGCTGGAGCGGGGGGAGAAACAAAGGTTCTCTCTGTCTGTGTGATGCTTTTGCCGGGAATGGAGTCTTAGAACTTAGTAAGTAATCTAGCTAGATATGTGTTAGATTCTGTTTTGTTTAAATGGCTGATAAAATAGCTGTGCTGAATGGAATGTATATTCCTGTTTTTGTGTCTTTTTGTAACTTAAGGTTTTGCCTAGAGGGATTCTCTGTGTTTTGAATCTAATTACTCTGTAAGGTATTTACCATCCTGATTTTACAGAGGTGATTATTTTATTTTTTCTTTAATTAAAATTCTTCTTTTAAGAACCTGATTGCTTTTTCATTGTTCTTAAGATTGAAGGGTTTGTGTCTGTGTTCACCTATGCAAATTGGTGAGGATTTTTATCAACCCTTCCCCAGGAAAGGGAGTATAGGGTTTGGGGAGGATTTTGGGGGAAAAGACGTTTCCAAGCGGGCTCTTTCCCGGTTATATATCTGTTAGACGCTTGGTGGTGGCAGCAATAAAGTCCAAGGGAAAAAGGAAAATAGTTTGTACCTTGGGGAAGTTTTAACCTAAGCTGGTAAAAATAAGCTTAGGAGGTTTTCATGCAGGTCCCCACATCTGTACCCTAGAGTTCAGAGCGGGGAAGGAACCTTGACACTGGGTCAGATGGTTAATGGGAGGTAGATTGAGGAAACCACTCTCCCTGTTTTATCATAGCTGTTCTGCATTTTTATATGAGCCATTTTGCAATTTTCAGTGTGGTTAAAGATAAAGCTCCAGTTGCAAGATACTTGACTTAATGGTTTCAAACAGTTTTTGCACCAATGCTGACTCTCCTTCATCTTGGACCTATCCTGCTGCTAATTTCAGTCCTTTAGTAAAATGGAGTAGGATTATCATGTTGTCAGGGATCGGGTGTTTTTTTCAAGGGTGGGAGGCATCTTTTAAGCAAGAGAAATATTTGCTGTAAACAATGTAATGTTGTGACTCATATCTGTGTGAATGGTTGCTTTCGACTGTCTTTAAAAGTACCAGCATGATTTGGTGAATATTATATGCAATTGTGAAGAGGATAATGAATATTCATGTAATGTTGCCTAATTGATCTCTGCCAAATGAAATGCAATGCCAAATTACCCTGTGCAATTACAGATGTATTCATTCTAGAGAAAAACAGAAAGTTGCTAAAAAGAAAACGTTTTCAGAGACTCTAATGATAACACATTTGTCTTTATCTTATGATTACATATTTAGGATTACACATGATAAATATTTTTCAGGGATAGCATGAGTTCCCATCATCACCAATATTGAATAGACTGGGAGCTCTAGGTTGCTGAAAGCTGGAAATATTAAGATGCCTTTGAGCCATTTGCAGGAAGAAGGTGAATTCTCTTGGGGGTAAAGAGGAATACTAGGGACAGAAGAATTTAATCAAGTTTTTCATCAGATTGCATACACCCTATTTGAAAATATAACAATGATTCAGGCTGGTGAGCAGTTTCATCAGGAAGGGAAACTCCCTCATCTTACATTTGGGGACAAGCAGAAGATTGTGTGGGGAAAAATAGGGTTACATTTTTTTAAAACATACTTACAGTGGAAGCTGGAGGGTCCAGCAGGGGGAAGCTGGATCCAGGTGCCTGGCTTGTTGTTACACAGCATTTTATAATAAATATTTGAAAGAGACACCTGGGTCTTTCGGGATCAAAAAAGAAACGGATTGCAACCCAAAACCTATTTTGCAGAGAAAAGTTGCTACAGTATTCCACTGTGGGAGTTAGGAGGGCTTCCTGTAGGCAAATAATGCTTCAAATGCCTTTCAAGCCCAATGAAGGGATGGGGTAGAGGCAGAAGGAAAGTTCCCCCTCTGGGTTGTTTTAGATTAGAGTTTACCAGGAAGAAGGGGGAACAATGAAATTTCTTTCAACTAATGTAACAGACCACGTGAAAGTAGAGCTTGAAGTGGATATGTAATTGCTTATTTGAAGTTCCTACAAAGACTCTGAATTCTGGTCCTTTGTGGGCTTTGTTAGTAGACCTCTGATGGATTGAAGAATTGAACTCTAAAAGCACCTGTTTTTCATGGATTATATGAAAGCATGTTGACACCTTTGCACAAAGTAAAGCACCTTTGAAGTGAACATTTCACACTCATACTAGATTGTTGTGGGGCTCCTTGGTAAATCATACCAACACGTGCCCGATTCCACACATTAAAAAATAGGTATATGCACTCTTCCACTATGCTCCTTTATGGGTGTACAGTGATAGGACCAGATTCCAAATACTAGGGCCAGATTTTCAGGAGTTGTACTGTTTGTTCATTAACATTTGTGTGTGCAATTTGTGCTCAGCTGTGTCCACAATTCTTAATGCAAGCCATTCTGCATGCAAGAATGAACTGGCGTAAAGGCCTTTTGTGCTCAATCCGCAGCCAGTTTGTGTGCAGCTGAGGATTTTGTTTGTATAAATTTTGTTAGTTTAGTCTGCAAATAAGAGTATACTTAACCTACACATGCTAGACACCTATGTATAAGGACAGGGGGATACAAACTTCTGTTTGTCCCCAAATGTAAGGTGAGGGAGTTTCTCCAACAGATCTTGCTCATCTTCTCTGATATGCCTTTGGCAATTTTACTTCTAGGAATTTTCTGTAGTGTGTTCTAGACTTGGCCACACCCCATGGAATAAAAGATGGCATGCTATCTGTCAATCAGTCATTAAAAGTCAAGGAGGATATACCCTTTGACTCTCTAGCATACATTAACAGAGGAGCCACTGTTGTCAGAGCTGGTATTCTGTTACCACAGACTCGTTGCAAAAATATTAGTGGTGCTTCAAACTACTTTTACATGAAGTATGTGGTTTTTTATCTGACAATCAGATACAAGGGATTTTTGGTTTTCTGGGTAAAATATGTGACTAAAGCTGACCTGATCCTGTCTACAAGGGCCTTTTACCAGAGGTCAGAGAAAGAAAATGTATGTCATTACATTGAGCTATGAGCAGGACATCAGGATGTAAGGATATTTAAGATCCTAGGTCCAATCATTGCTATCCATCCATATGTGGCTCGCTCTGCTTCTGTGGGCATGAGGGGAGGGGTCCTGTCCTTGGATCCTGCATAGGAGAGGGAGCAAGGGGGAATTAACCTGAACCAGATATTGGTACAATACATGCATAGCCCCAGGGTCCCTTCATCCAGTGGAATTTCCCTTCAAAATGAGCTCAGGAGACTGCAGCCACCTGAGCATGTCATTGCTGCCTGGGAGTTGGAGAGGCCAGTGTAAAGACAAAGGATTTCATGGGTCTAGGAGCTTAGTGTATTACTCATTCTTTGGGCTACGGGGGGGAAACCCCAGTCCCTCAAGAGAAACAATCCTGAGTAAATTTCAAAAAAGTTTCCTGTAATTCTGATCCTTCTCCATGGTTTTTTCTAGAGGAGAGGGATCTAGCCTCTCCATGGCTTTTTCTAGAGGGAGTGACTCAATAAAATGGATACATTAATGGTTTTCTGGTATTGGCTCAAGCTCTTTCTTTTTAATCACCCTTCCTCTCCATGTCAGTGTGTGAGCTGCTCTGATGTGCTAGACGCCTCTGGTTTACCAGGCACACGGCTTCTATGATAAGCAGACATTCTTAATTTACTGAGATCCACACAATAGTATAGGAGAGAGGAAGAAAATAATACTCGAATCTCTCTCTCTCTCTCTCTCCTCACCTCTGCCGAACTGTCAGAGGTTTACTTTCTGAGCCAAATTCTGCTCTCAATTACACCACTGTTACCGAAAGCAGAGAGTGAGATGTCCCTCTCCCTACCTCCCCAGAACTAACATCTGGTTATTTTTCAAGCCGTTTCTTTTATGAGCTATTTCTCTGACACCTGTACACCAAGAGCAGATTGCATTACTGTTATCCACTTGATCTATGGGGAAAAAGTCCTACATTATTCATCAGTGATTTTGGGTATATTTTCAGGCTAACTGGCAAGGAAGCACTTTATTTGGAGGTTGTTTTTTAAAGCACATGGCTGTGTGTTGACCTCTATCCCCTGCTCATCATAAGCAATACTTGTTTCAGACTACATGTCTTATAAGGATAGTGTGTTATCAGCAACACTGTTTTTGCAGAGCAGCAATTTCATATTTACATGTGATAGGAGTCTTGTATCATTTTCAGAATGTCATTCATGCAGTATTCTATTACTGCAAGATTCTTTAGCATCCTGGTTCATTTTTTCTCTATTTCTTCCTTTTATATTAGGTCTTTTTGCAGTTCCTTTACTCTGTCTATTGCTCTTACCCCCAGTGGGATTCTTCAGTTGTTAGTCTCCTCTTTGACAATACTTAGAGAGCTTTTCTCGAAGTTTATGGGAATATTTCCATTGAATTCAGTGAGCATAGGATGAGGCCTTAAATCATAATAATATGAACAGAGTAGAAAATAGGACTGGACAAAAAACAAGAATTCTGTTTGGGGAGAAATTTTGCGGTTTGGAAAATTATCATTCTGCATCAGAATGAAAATGAGACCTTTGGCGTGAAAAAACATGAGACCCACCCTAGAATAGCCTAGTAGTTAGGATACTCACCTGGATATGTAGGGACTCTCTGCCTGATTCAGAACAGGGACATGAACATCAGTCACCAACATCCCATGCAAGTTCCCTAACCATTGGACTATAGAATCAGTCTGCCAGTCTTTCTTGTTGGAGTTGTTCCACTTTGTATAAATAATGAAATATTAATTGGACCAGAGAGAGAGACCAACTGTATGGCCCAGTGGTTAGGGTACTCACCTGGGATGTGGCTGATTTGGAGCAGGGACCTTGAACCTGGTTCTCCGGCATCCCAGATGAGTTTCCTAGCCCCACGCTATTTTGGAGTGGTTCTCTGTCTCACTCTCCCTCCTCCCCAGAAATTCTATCCTGGACCTGAGAAACATTCCTGATGAAAATTTATCAAAACCCATACATTCCTCTGAAAAGGTTTGGATTTGACAAATCAGCATTTTCTGATTGAAAAAATATTTAGTCAAAAAATTCCTAGCCAGCTCTAGTGGGCAATTGCTTTGGGCCTTTCCATTAGCTACTGCATGGCAACCTCTGCATTTAATTTCTCTACTCTGCTGCACTATTTAATGGACAGTAGCACATATAAGTAATGGTGGACTGGCTAGTGGGGCCAATAGCACTCAACCATGCAAAGGGGACATACCACTAAATCCCCTAAATTTGCACTATATGAAAACTGTCAGTTTCATGTCACATCCCTGGAAGGGGAATCTTAATTCTAGGAAACCAACAAATAGCATGAAACAACATCGGTGCAGGATTTTTTTCTTTTTCAGTGCAGAACATTTGATATTCAGCAGCATTGGCAGTATTACTTAGTGTTAATTAGTGGGGTGATTTTCTGCTACATCTAAATTAAAGATCATAGAACACAGTTTGGTCGAAGCACTTGCTTCTGTAACATTTCAGTGGACAAGTTATCCTTCTGTTTTAGGAAGCCATAACCTATGACCTACTGAGCAATAAGTAGAAAGGGTCCCTTAAAGCCTTTGGATATTCATATTTCAGCCACTTTTACATGTCTTGAAGTGATCTCATAAACTCCTTTGTCCTCCATTTATAGAAGTCAGGAAAGAGAATTAGTTAGGAAAAAAATCCACAGAAAAGGGTTTGTGGATTTTATTTTTGTTTCTCACATTTTAGTGCTGGTGTTACTATGTGACTGTAAGCTGTAAAAATGCCAGGGAGAGTAACTAAATACATGATGCTTATATAGGGCTGGATCCAAAGCAGCATTTCAACTCTGAAGCTGTACCCTGGCTGTATACAAATGCAACAATTATAGTTGGAAAGATATTAAAAAATTATGAAAGATAGAAATAAAATATAGAATAGTACTGAAACAAGTATGTGCTGTTTCAGATAAAGTGGTCATGGGAAGGACTGCTTACCACTCTAAAATCTATTCTATTATTAGGCTTGTAGAGATTCAGATACAGTAGTTTCTGTAGTTCATATCAGATCCAAAGCAGGTTGGTTACTTTAGCTGGATGTTGCTGCTTGATTTAAGGTAACTTTCCTGAGATTTTTATGTGGCATGAATATAAAGGAACCTCAACATTTTGAGGGCCACTATAAACAGGCCATTCCCAGCCTATAAAGGCAATGTTCAGACTATGAGAGGAGTAAATATTTTTCTGTCTTGAAGAAGAAAAGAATTAAGGCAGAGATAATGTAAATATGAGGGAAAACTCTATTATCAAATGAAAGGAGAGCTTGATTAATAGGAATATATATAAAAAGAGAGCCGAAATTTGGGAAACTAGTTACAATTTTTCTTCCTATTTTATCTTTAAAGGGTCTTCCCCCACCCCCTCCACCCCTTCAACATATTAGTCCTGAGTCCTGAAGCCAAATGTGTACTTGAAATTCTTTCCCTCACTGCCTAAAGTGATCAGTCTTTATTTCAGGAGTTGGCTTATTATTATTTGATCTTATAACCCCTTAAGGCCAGCATTAGCAGTGGGTGTCAGGAAATCCCAATTCCCAATGCCAGGGGGTTAATTGCTTTTTACCGTTTGATCTTTTTATACCCACTTTATATGCTACCTGACCCTTTTACCATCTAAAGGAGGTACACGTGCCTTGTCAGCGGCCTACTTCTTGAATCCCCCCATAGCTTTCCCCAAGGCTGCTGTACCAATTTTAAATTACATCTCCCTCAACCAAAAAAATATAGTTGACCTAATTTTTTTTCTTCTTTTTACACTTTCCCATTTCCCTGGCAGAAAATAGTAAGTGTACTTTAGTTTGTATTTCGAGGAATTGGTCTTCTATATTTACCATAAAGACAGATTTGACATATTGTGATAAAGTATATGTTGCATACCTATAGTGTTGCAAAATTGGACTCTTATATGTTGAGTTTGAATTATGTTGTTGTGTATAGTGTGCTAAACAATGGTATGGCTTTTTAAACTATAGCAGTTAAAAAGGAGTGTCCAGAAACACTAAAACGAAATCAGATCAGCCCATCCTTTAGAGTTCACTTAATTAAACATATCACCATGCAAAACAAACACATTAGATTTGTCCAAATTATTTGAGTTGGCAAGGAGTTCAAATGCACAAAGATTACTGTGCATGCCCCCAGAGTTCATTAATTATCATCCGGTTATTTACAGATTGTTTATTGTAAATGGTCCCATCACCCACCAGGAAAATATTGGCATTAGGGTTAAACTTTGAATAATGGCAAATGTGAAACAACTGGTTTAAGTTTTAGATGGCGGAAAGTTCTGTACATTATCCATGTGTATCACTGTCTCTTCATAAGCAGCATGGAGACTGAAGATGCACTTAGCTCACATTCACTGCAAATTTTATTCAATCATCAGGTTACAAGTATACCATGCAATTTTTAGGCAGCACATGTAACTGTTGTCATTAGATGATCTCTGAGTTCATGTTTTTCTCCGGCATTTTGAAATGCTATCTGGGCTTGAATAATTCATATAGCCTAGTTATGATTTTCCTGTGTTAGTTTTATTGCTATTTGTTTTAAAATAACAATTTTATTTATCTTGATTTCATATTTTGTCGAGAAAAACATCAAACTGATGTTCTGTTAGTGCTTATAATTTTGCACATTTTGAAATTTTCATAATTTTTATTTGAAAATAATTAACATTACTACTCTATTCTTTAAATTTCATAGAAAAACCAGGAATAAAAATAATTGACAATACATCCTTTTAGAGATTTGAATGGTGACCACTTTACTTCTGTTTCTGTTCAGGTTTTGTCCTTTTGCCCATGAAGATTTTTTAACTGTCAATTCTGATGCTCTCCTAAAAACATTTACAGATCTTTTTACCAAGTGTTTGCCCTGTGTATAGATTTTTTGGTGAATAAAATGTAGTCACAAACCGGGATAAGATATTTTTATAAGGAAGAAAAGAACACTAGAATTTTTTTATCATTCCAGTTCCCCAAAATATAGCCAGTGAGATTAAGCAAGCCTTCCAAAATGAAATCTGAAATAGGCAAAAATCTCCTAGCATTGGATTATGTTATAAGGCTATAAATCTTCAGCGTTCATAAAAAAAATCCCATATGTTCTTTGTACCTCAAAATCTTCCATGCTAACCCTGAAACCCCAAAGCAGATGCATTTTGACTATTTTTCGGTTTCATTTGCTTTTTGACCCAGCCACAGTTTCCTGTCCCTACAGGCCTTGGCTCCTTTCTTTACCTGATCCATCTTCTGGGAGGAGGCCTTTGTCTTTTATCCTGGCCATCTGCATTTGAGTGCCAGCAGGGAAGAGCCTCTACCTATTCCCAGAATTGATTGATGTCTTCTGTTTGTGGCTGGCCTTCCTGTTCCAACACTTGTTCTTTCTGCTGCCATTGCTTTACTAAACCCCTTTAACTCTGGGTATGTTGACACTGCTTAGGGGTGATGTGATTCCAGCTTGGGCAGGCAGAGTCATGCTAACTCAGCTGGAGCTAGAGTACTAAGAATAGCAATATGGACATTGTGGCACTGACAGCCACCTGGGCGAGCAGCCCACTTAACCTGCTGGGTCCAAGATCGGGTGGTTAGCCCAAACTGCCACATGTGTGGCCACATCCATACTTCTATGTTTAGCTGAGCTAGTGCAAGTCTGTCTGCCCATGCTGGGAATCTCACCTGCCATCTGCAGTTTAGACACACCCTTTGGGGCTGAAAGATGCCCCAAAGAGTATATGGTTTTGTGGGGAATCAGTGATTCCCTTAAGCTTAGTGCAGTAAGCAGCATGTATCTCTCAGTCTTGAAGATGAAAGACTCAGTGCAGTAGAGTACTTTCCACCCCTTCTGCCACACAACGTGGCATTTAGGCAGAAAGAGGATATTGATGTTATGGGGATGGTCCTATCTTGCTGACCACTGTTTCTCTCCCACCTGTTAACATGTGGGATGAGTGAAGGAGGAGCCAGCTGAACTGCTTTACTACGATGAAAGTGAGGCGATGAAAGTGAGGCGATGTAAGAGTTAAAGGCCACTGGGACTCTGCTCAACTTCCCACTTGTAGCTGCCAAGAAAAGATGGCATCAGATAAAGTTGGAAAGCTTGTGTATTTTGTAGGCAGAGAAGCGAGCGGAGTTGGGAAATCAAGTCAAGTTTCTAAAGCTTTAGCAAAACTCCCTTGGTTCAAACAGTTTTTTGGATGTAAATAAATTCACAATCAAAGCAAAACTCAGGGGGCCATACAGTCAGGCATGACAAAACTCATGCAAAACCAAACCAATGTGTTTTGCATAGCCCTAAAAAGGTGGGGCCGGAATAAACAAATATAAATAAATAGTACTTTACCTCTGAAAGCCAACAGAATGTGACATCCTACACGACTGCTCTCCTCCTACTCACAGATTCTACACCCATTCAGTCCCTTCAAGAGTAAAACCTAATTTCTTTTTTTTTTTTTTTTTTAAAGTCCTTTCATTTTTTCCATTCTTCAGTTTACAAAATGATCACTTCCTGGCTAACAAAGGAGCCCCAAACCCTTCTAACATACCTTTTCTCCCACTTCCCAGGTCTCCAATTGCTTCAGGCACCTTAAGGTTGATCATTGGAGAGGCACAGCTGCTGCCGCCTACATAGTCTCATTGCCTCTCAGTTCACTCGCTCCCCACAAACTAAAACCAACAAGCTGGATTCTTGGATTCTCCCATCACTTTGACAGATGAATGTTCAGCTAGTATTGACTTGAGTTCTGGGTATATTAATTTTTATGGATTCTCGCATAGGAAGCAAGTTCAGTCCTGGATTTGCAAATGTGGTTGCATGTCTTACAAATGTAGTTGTTGTTGGGGGGAGGGGTTGAGGTTGGCCTTATGACGTGCTCTGTTCTCGTGTAGGGACCTCAAATGCCACCCCTCAAAAATGGACACTGCCTTATGTCACAGACCTATCCATATGGGTCTGTCCAGTGCAACAAATTCCCCAATTCCAATGTCTATCTTGCATGCTTTGAGGTTGGCCTTCAAGGTGTCTTTATATCGGAGGATGGGTCGACACTTAGAGCAGGTTGCTGTGCTCAGTTGGCTGTATACTTTCGGTATACAGGAAACCTCCATGCGGACCATGGGTCTGATCCAATGAAGTTGAGCCCTGATGAGCATGGCTTCAATACCAGGGATTTGGCACCTCTCAAGGACTTCAGTGTTGGGGATCCTGTTCTGCCACTTGATGTTGCAGATATACTTAGGCCTTGAAGGTGGAAGCTCTCCAGTTATTTGATGTGTCATCAGTAAAGCGTCCATATCTCACAGCCATAGAGGGATGGGATGAGTACAACGGTGTGATTTTTTTTTATCTTGGTTCTGTGGCAGACTCCACATTTCCTCCAGAGCCTGTTCATGAGCCTGCCAAATGCCAAGGTGGCCTTTGCCAGGTGCTGAATGATCTCATCATCACCTAACATGGCATTCCTGGAAAGTATGCTACCCAGGTAGCGGAATTTCCTAACCAAGTTGAGGGGTGTGTTGTTGATTGCGATGATGGGCTCATGGTAGTCATGATGCTGGTGGTCTGGTACTGGTACTGGCTGGTACATGACTTCTGTCTTTTGCAGGCTGACTGTGAAACCAAAACATTTTGAGACAGAGTGGTTAGTGATAAAAATAAGAAATCACTCCCTCCTCACAAACATAAACCAACAAGTAGAGCTGGGCAAAAATATGTTAACAGAATAATTTTCTGTCAAAAAAATTTTGTTTGTTGAAATCAAAATGTTTTGCTGGGTGTGTGTCAACTTCAGCAATTTTAGATGGGAAAAATTTTAAGTGTTTATGTTGGCTTTTATATTATTTTAGTATATTATAATATATGAAATATTATAATATTTCAATATTAACAAAATGAAACATTTTTACCTTATTGAAAGAAAACTTCTTGATGGTTCTGAAAAGAAATTTTTCAGAATTTCCATTTCATGGTAAATTTCCAAATTTCTGCTTTTTGTTCCAAATTGGAAAAAATCTTTTGTTTTCTGAAATCTTGGAGTTTCCCAAAGACTGGAAATTCTGTTTTCTGACCAGCTGCACCAACAAGGATAAAGAAAGAAAGAAAAAAAGACTAGGACCATTTCTGCCTCTTGCCCTTCCCCTGCCGCCAGCACACACATTTTAACACTTTGCCGGGGCCACAGTGATCTCATTGCTTAGAGGCTCAAAACCACATTGCATCCGTCCAAGCAAAGTGTGTCTGCTGATCACCTAATACAGGAATTTCTATTCCAGATTTGCCAATGAGATGGAATTCCAGTGTCCCCAAAACTTTGGTTAAAATTCATTTTGGGCCTTGTTGAAACAAAGATGTAGATGCTATAACACTGGACAGCAAGTTCCAAAGCCAGCGTGGAGGGAAGCATTGAGGAAACTCCTCCGAATTTCTGTGCATTGAAAGCTAAGAGACAGATTCAACCCTGGAGTAAACCCATTGACCCTAAGGCTTTTTTTCTTGTATGTCCAGCATACTCCTGTGGAGTCTTGTAGCTATGCCACTCAAACCAGAGTATGTGCCTTTGCCCCTCTTGTCTAATTTGAGTGATATCATGTATGTCTGGCACCAAATGCTTCTCGGACTCAGGAACTTGAGTAAATGTTCCAAAGCCAGAGCCACTAATTAAAAATATGTAGTGTTGACATCTGTTTAATATATGCAATATTTCCAGAACTTGATAGAAGACCACCTTAAAGTAGCAAAGGTCTAAGCCTGTTTAAATAAAGTAATTATGAAGAACAGTGATATGGATGTAAACTTGGAGCCTTTCCAAATGGAGTCATAAAATGTGCTAATTGGTACTGAGAATTAGAATGCAGTAAAAGTCAAATTTACCACACTGACTGTTTTATAGTGAAATTAACTTGGCTACTCTAGAGATTTTAAATGCACCTAGCCATTAGGAGAAGAAGTCACTAGATTTTAGGGCTCTTGCATGAACAGCCAGAGAGACAGACGCATCCACTTTCATTGGTACAGATTAAGATAATGTGAACAACCTAATTAATGAGAAGAATGTACAGTACAATTTGTTTGAACAAATTAGTAGTACCTGTGGTCTTAGGTAACATGTTGGAACAATACCAATTTTTTAAGCAACAATTTAATTAAGTCACTTTCTTGCTAATAGGTTAAAATATAATTAATTGTGACACCTTTATTCAACCTAAGGTACAGAGCTATTTAATAACATTAAACCCCTGCATAACCTCATATGAATTTTATATTAATACTAGGAAGTGTAGGGATTACTGCATTGGTATTGTTGAAACGTTTGTAATTTTCTGAACTAGAAAATACAACCAAATTCATTTCAGTACCAAAGCAACAGCCTGATAATGCAAATTAGTCACAAACGCAGCGTCTATTTAATATAGTTCAGTATATTAAAAGTTAGAAAGCTCCAAGAGAAAGATAAAGGGGTCCTTTCTGTAATGAATATACTCACTAGAACTATTTCTTTGTCTTTACAGGCAACTTTACAATTCCATCCTTTTTTTTCTTTTTAAAAAAAAAAAGTTATTTATTTATGATATTACTGGGGAATGATTTACTATTTATAATCTATACTTGCCAAAAATGTTGACTTTCAAATATGTAGCATTCATGCTGAAGCTATAAAATACTGATCACTGGGATTTGAAAGAGAACTGGATAACCAATAAGTCACAGTAATGCAACTTTAATTAGGAGTACACAATGAGAACAGCTTACTAGCTCAGGCTGTTGTCCATCTAGTCCTGTATCCTGTCTGACAGTGGCCAGTAACAAATGCTTTATAGGAAGGTGCAAGATACCCCACAATAGACAAGTGCCCACAGTGAATGTTTTTCCTAGTCCCAAACAGTTATACCCTAAAACATGTGTTTATATTCCTTATATGTTTTGATCCTATCCTATGTTTCTGTCCAGTTTCTGTCCCTATAAACATCTAATCCTTGAATCTCAGCAAGATCTTGGCCTCATATCTCCTGGATATTGAGTTCCACAAGCTAGTTACATGTAATGTAAAAAGTATTTCAAGTATAAATTAACCCTGTTGTCTTTCAGTTTCTGTCCCCTGTGTTTTTATAATGAGTGGTAAATACAAGCATAATATTTATCTTCTCTGTCGTATTCATTCTGCATGTCTGCTTTAATCTCAGTTAATCCTCTGACATTAGAATTTCAGTGATTATAGTTTAATTAGAGACAACTATGATCGTTCCAACACTATGTACTACACATTTTACTGTAGGTTAGCTTACGAAATATAGGATTTGTGTTTAGTAGGATAGCATGTATTGGACCAGAACTCCAATGGGCTATAACAGGATCGCTAGCAGAAAACCATCTGCCACTAATAAAACGTTTGCAAATGCAGGTCGGACATTGACACTAACTTATATTGTGGGCGAAAAAGAGGAGCAAAGGGAAGGCTTTTTATTTCAAAATCAGTCCAATGCTTCATCTGTGTAGCACAACTATTAAGAAAAGTAAACTTTTAATTTCAGTCCCCAGAAGGCATAAAGACATAGGTGTTGGGATGCTTTTCTGTCATCTCTTACACTGTGCTAAGAAAAAATAATATAAAGGTAAGAGTTATAGACCATTACATTAATAATTCAAAAGAGAAACAGGTGCAGCGCTTGCAGTATTTAAAATGTACAAGGATGATGTTAGTTTGATATCAATCAACAGCTGTGAAGTAATTACCCTTTTAAAATTTAGTTATAAAATTGCTGGCAAGGATAATATTGAGCCAAATCTATGACAATGTTGCTAATTTGATAGCTGAATCACTGGCAGATGCTCAGCAAAGCAGATCTTCCATTGATAATTTAGTTGTCATTTTTTTGCAAGTAAATCATCAGATGGAATTGACCGGAGAGTAATATGTATTAATATTGTCACTCAATTTGCACAGATATTTATTTTAATGTACTAAAACATTAGAAAAATGTGGCTTTAAAATAAATAAGATGTGAAAAGCAGAATTTATGTGTGATCCATTTGTTTACTAAAAGAAATATTTGCATATGAATATTGCAAAGTGGAATGGAGACACTGTCATAGGAATCTCTCAGATTCACATCAGAGAGGGTATGTGGGGATTTGTACATGTCTATAGGCAGGGAGGAACAGAGAGACTAAAGGATGCAAAATCCTTATCATTATTGTCATGAAAAGAACTGAGGAAATATAAGAGAAATGATACACAGTATTTTTTTTCCATGTTTGGGTAAAAGAGGGAAATGTGAGGTGAGCAGCAGCCCTTTGAAAACCTTAGAAAAATTAAGATTTTTTTTAATTAAAAAAAGTATGCTTAGATGTGTTCAAAGTTCTTTTAGAGTGCATAGTTTAAAAGGTTGCCATAAAAGATCTGCAGAGCAGAACTGTAAGAGGAAAGAGCAATGGCAAGACCATGAATTTTTTTTCAGCAATTTGATCGTAAGCATTTGGTAGAACTAAATGTTGCTTAATAGCAAAGGGTTGAAAATAGCTAATGTCTAGAGCTGCAGTGAGCTGTTCATCAGAGAATTAGACTCTAGCAAACAAGCCCCTTTATGCTCCCATAATATACCTGGACCCATTCCTCCATTTGTCCGACTCTAAACTGGAGGAGGAAAACTTCAATTAATTCCAAATAGGTAGAATATTAAGTAGACCTCTGAAGAGAAATTTGTGGCCCCAGTACATGATGTTCACTTAGGCCCCACCCCCTCCAATTTCACTTTATTTATAAAGACATTACAGATGTTTTGGGTTCTCATGAGCTCAGGGCCCCAGTACAATTGTGCCCCTGGTCAGCCCTGCTAAAATGTAGTTTGGCTGTAAGCAGAGCTATGCGGAATTTTTTGAGCAGAACTCAGAAATAGGGTTCTCTGAATGATTGTCTCAAATTTGTGAACCTTTGGTCAAAGGATGCTGAATTTCAACTGGATTTTGGTTGATGTATTGCTTGATAGCATGCAAAATTAAGTGGTAGATGTTTGGCTGGTTGGTTTTTTATCACGTGGACCTCGGATCAGGAAAAAGGTGACAAGCAATATTTGCTGTTTTGCTTTGTGTTCAGTGTTCACGTGAACCTGAAACTCAAAGCAAAACTTGGAGGGTGTGAACTGATGAGAACTACAAAAGAGAGGCAGAGAATTTTGTTCAAGATTCTGTCAAGTGAAACTAATGAGTCTTGCACAGCTCTTGTAGTAGTAGGAGGAACCTTCATTTTTCTGACCACGAGTTATTTGCCTTTGGAAATAGGTTCTCTAGTACAAAAAAGATACGATTTCAAGGGAGCAAATTATGGGCAATTAAATAACCTAGTCAGGATGATCCACTGGCAGTGAATTTAAAATCCTCATGCCAGATTTCAACCCAAGTTACACCTGTGTAACAAGAAGGGTTGATCTTATGTTAATACCATTCCTGGTGAAACCAGAAAATGTGAGAAGTCTCATGTGAAATTGGATCATGAAATTTTTAGCATAAAAAGGTTTAGATACTCTTCACATAATCCTAGAAATGTTTGGATACTGCTCCAAACGTAACCTTTGATTCTTTTGAGAATCACTAGTTGCCCATCAGCACATTTTGAGTAGGCCCTTCATCTGAAACAGCACTTACAGAACATTTGCACTAAATTGGGAAGCACTGTCTGGCTTAAATTGCAATCTCTGTTTGTCTTTGACTGTGAGCTTTTTCTAGAAATGCTCCAGGTATACAACCATATTTAGCAGGGAAAAACCTTCTACCCTATTAAAATAAAATAAAAAAAATCTGACCTTTTCTCTGTGGAAAGCAGCTGAACAAAGATGTCCTTTGCAGCAATTGCCACTGGCTGATTGAGACAGAGTGGTTGAATGAAGGTGTAAGAGGTAAAAAATAAGTTTAAAAAAACAAGGAAAGGTGTGAATCAGGGCTGTCACTTAATTGCAGTTAACACAAGTAATTAACGCAAAACAAATTAACTAGATTAAAAACAGTCTCAATTAATCACAGTTTTAATTGCACTGTTAAACAATAATAGAATACCAATGTAAATTTATTATAAATGTTTTTCTACATTTTCAAATATATTGATTTCAATTACAACACAAAGTACAAAGTGTAGAGTGCTCACTCGATACTACCTTTGATTACAAATATTTACATTAAAAAAAGATAAAAGAAATAGTATTTTTCTATTCACCTCATACAAGTACTGTAGTGCAATCTCTTTATCGTGAAAGTGCAACTTACAAATGTAGAATTATAAATTTTCTTACATAACTGCACTCAAAACAAAACAATGTAAAACTATTTTGAAGCTTGTGATTAGTTGCAATTATTTTTTTAATCATTTGACAGCCCTAGTGTTAATATCAAGAAAGAATAATTATAGATAGGCTTGAATGTGAATTTAGCATCTGAATACTTATTACATTGGAGGTGATCTACAACATCACCTGAACCTAGATCCAAATTTTATGGCTTGGGACCCTCATCTCTAGCATGAAAAACGTTATTGGTGTTCACTTTTCTGTAGAGATACAAAATAGTTGTGTATGTGGAAGGCACTATTTGTTTCTGATTGTGGGGGTGTCTAATTTGCATATGGATACACTTTAAACATGCCTGCCCTTGCTTGAATGAAAATTATGGAAGGTATAGGTCTGATTGGTAGGCTTATGCAAGGTATAGGTCAGGTTAGTAGGCTTTCACAAGACTGAAGCCAAAACAAAAACTTCCATGGTGACCCAATTCTCATTTTAAAGGAAGCTTGTTGAAGCAACTTTTAACCTTAACTAGGCCTAAAGTTTTTTTCTGGCCTATTGAGGCCTCTAAAGTCCAGGCCTAAACATAAATTAATGGAAGCATCTCCTGGGGTCGGGGGTTTCATTCTTCCAGCTTCACAGATGTAACTAAGGATGGGTTAGATTAGGAACATACAAATTCCCTGGCTGGATCAGAGGTAGCCTGGTGTCCTGTCTCTGACAGTGGTCATCGCCAGTTACTTCAAAGAGAGGTGCTGAAAAACCCATGGTGGGCAATCATGGAATAACCTGCCCTTAAGAAAAATTTCTTCCAAATCCAGGCAGCTGGTGGCCAGTTTCTGACCTGAAGCATGAGTTTAGATCTCTTTTACACTTTATTCTATTTTATGTAACTGTGGTTGCTTTTATCCATAAATGTCTAATTCTCATTTGAATCCTGCTAATGTCCGTGGCTTGCTTAGTCTCTACAAACTGGTTAGAATCTGTGAGTTGCCTGGAGTCAGTGTGGGCAAAGTGAGAGAAGTGGCTCTAGTTCATCTGGTATGGAGAAAAAAAAAATGTTTAACACGAGGAATGTTTTTTCTGTGTAATAATTATCGGTGAATCCTCATTTTCTCTATAAAAGTGTCAATTAGTTAGCTAATTAAGGACAAACTCATCTACTTGTTTTGACTGGTTATAGGTAGGACTACTATACCTCTGCCTCAGCAAATCCATCTGCTAAACACACTTCATGGATCTGGAGGGAGGGCATATGTTCGGAAAAGAAAGAGTCTATATCAGAGAAACAATAGTGTCTCTCTCTACTATCCCTTTACCTCCTGTTCTCCTTTTTTCTTATGTTTTCTTTCCCTGTCAGGCTGCAGATATGATGCTGAATGGTGATGAGGCAAAACTCAGTGCAAACTAAGTCAGTCATTCACAGGTAATAGCTTTGGTATCCAAACAGCCAAACTTCACTTATTTTGCAGGGATAAAATTGAGCACATTTAATTATCTGGATATTTTTCAGATTTGACCATTAGATATATATTTGACCATTAGATATATTTGACCATTAGAATCTGGGTAAGCCAGTCTCTGTCCATTTCAAAAAAAGGTATAGACCTGGGGTCTTACATTTATTCTTGTCCTGAAAGGGGTTACCTTTCACTTAAGGCGATTTATTTAGAAACAGTAGAATTTTAAGGTCCAGGACAGCACATACACTGCAAAGATGGGTTCAGACTGGAATCCCTGCATCCCTCCTGCAATCCAGATTCTCCCACACCAAAGTTTGGGAAGGTTCAGATGTTGATAGAGATCTGAGTTTCACAGCTCCGATCTATGTAGATAATGCTTTGAACCAGAACTATTTATCCAAACAACCTTGGGAAAGTTTGGTAGCAGATCTGAACTTCTTCGGTCAGGTTCATATCTGATATTTCTCACTGGAGACCTTGAATGCTAGGTTGTAATAAAACATCGAAAACGTAATTTAAAATTATTACCATTACAAACTGTGTTTTTAACATAGTATGGAAGACATTCCCACCAAATATGGAATGGTAAATTACACAGTGTTTGTTATCACACTCCTCAAATCTAAATTGGCTTTGCAAGGGGTTATTTATGGGTGAACTATTGATGATGGTATCATCACTCAAATAACAAGCAATCACACTCGTAATTTACTAAGCTAGTGTGCTAGTAAAAGCCTAAATAGCATTCAGCTAAATTAAACAGAAAACATTCTTGAGTATAGAGTTGTTGGTATTCCTACTTAATGATGCACATAGAATCTGCAGAGACTTCTGCCTCAGGTTAAACTTGGAGAAAACTGTGGCGCCCTGAATGTAAAAAAGTCAGCTATAAGTAGAAGAGTGGTTGCATGAAAAATACTTGTGGGACATAATGCTGCCCTCTTCTTGTTTACAATGTTACCTGAAGGTGAGAATAGGTGTTCACATGGCACTGTTGTAGCTGGCGTCGCAAGATATTTATGTGCCAGGTGCACTGAAGATTCTTATGTCCCTTCATGCTTCAACCACCATTCCAGAGGACATGCGTCCATGCTGATGAAAGGTTCTGCTCTAATGATCCAAAGCAGTGGAGCCCAACGCATGTTCATTTTCATCATCTGAGCAGAAGGTTGATTTTCTTTTTTGGTGGTTTAGGTTCTGTAGTTTCCTCATTGGAGTGTTGATCTTTTAAGACTTCTGAAACCATGTTCCACCCCTTGTCCCTCTCAGATTTTGGAAGTCACATCAGATTCTTAAACCTTGGGTCAAGTGCTGTAGGTATCTTTAGAAATCTCACATTGGTATCTTCTTTGCATTTTGTCAAATCTGCGGTGAAAGTGTTCTTAAAACGAATAACATGTGCTGGGTCATTATCCGAGATTTCTGTAACATGAAATATATAGCAGAATGTGGGTAAAACAGAGCAGGAGACATACAGTTCTCCCCCAAGAAGCTCAGTCACAAATTTAATTAACTCATTTTTTTAAAAAGCATCACCAGCATGTCCTCTGGAATGGTGGCCGAAGCATGAAGGGGTATACGAATGTTTAGCATATCTGGCACATAAATACCTTGCAATGCCAGCTCAAAAGTGCCATGCGAACGTTTGTTCTCACTTTCAGGTGACATTGTAAATAAGAAGTAGGCAGTATATTTCCCGTAAATGTAAACAAACTTGTTTGTCTTAGCAATTGGCTGAACAAGAAGTAGGACTGAGTGGACTTGTAGGCTCTAAAGTTTTACATTGTTTTGTTTTTGAGTGCAGTTATGTAACAACCACAAAAATCTACATTTGTAAGTTTCACTTTCACAATAAAGAGATTGCACTACAGTAGATGTATGAGATTAATTGAAAAATACTATTTCTTCTGTTTATCATTTTTACAGTGCAGATATTTGTAATAAAAATAATTATACAAAGTGAGCACTGTACACTATGTATTCTGTGTTGCAATTGAAATCAATATATTTGAAAATGTAGAAAACATCCAAAAAATATTTAATAAATTTCAATTGGTATTCTGTTTTTTAACAGTGCGATTAAAACTGCGATTAATCGTGATTGATTTTTTTGAGCTAATCGCATGAGTTAACTGCGATTAATCGACAGTCCTACTGAAAAGAGACCCTGGAAGCCTTCAGCTTTAACCGTGAAGTGTTGAACCTGAACCTCCAGCTATTAAATAGGAAGGTTGATCTTGTGGGTAAGGCAGGGGACAAAGGAGCCCTAGTTTCACTTACTATGTTTACTGTAGACTACGTGTGTAACCATAGGCCAATCACTTAGGGTATGTCCACAGTGGAGCTGGAAGGTATAATTTCCAGCTCAGGGATGCATACCTGTGCTAATCAGATTGAAGTAGCATGCTAAAAATAGAAGTGTAGCCACAGCAGTGTGAGTAGCAGGAGGAGGTCTAGCTGCCCCTAAAAAAAGGTATGTACATCACACATGTACTCAGGGTGTCTAGCCCTTCCCACAACTCACGCTGCAGTGGCTATACTTTTATTTTTAACACGGTAGTTCAATCAGAGCTAGCATGGGTATGTGTCCTGGAGCTGGAAATTGCTCAAAGTGTAGCCATACCCGTAGGGTAAAATTACAAGGAGTGTTCAAGTCTCACTTTAAAAAAATGACTCCTAGTGCCTAAATCACACTTGAAAATATGAGTTAGGCTCCTAAATCACTCAGGCACTTTTGAAAATGTTGTCTTTCATTTCCTCTGTGCCTCAGGCCCACAATTTTTTTCCTTTCTCCCATACTCTGTCTTGTCTATCTAGATTGTAAACCTTGGTTCAGGGACTCTGTGTGTTTGTACGGCCTAGTACAATGGACCTCCAGTCTCAGAGCAGGATATTATGTACTAATGTAATACAACTATTTAACAGCAGAAGGAATCCCATTAACTTCAGTGGGTTTTAGGTCAGTGCCTACATGACTTACTGTTAAAAATTATGTCATCCAGTAGAACTACAAATATATATTTAAAAAATGCTTTTCCACATTTGCATAATGCAGCCACAACAGTAAGAAGTATGTTCCTCTGGGGGTGATGTGAGAGGGTTTGGACATGTCAGCCCAACCGCTTAATAAAATTCAAGAAAAAGGAAAAATAACTTTCTTGTAATTCAATTTTTAACCAAAAAGTACATAAAATAATCTAATGACCCTAATCTTTCCATGGACAAATTACAGGAGAGGTGCCATATAGTGACATGCGTCCCACCTCACCGTTGACAGACATTTAGTGATTAGAGTAATTTGAATATCTCTTTCTACTGTATTTTCCACTGCATGCATCTGGTGAAGTGGGCTTAGCCCATGAAAGCTTATGCCCAAATAAATTTGTTAGTCTCTAAGGTGCCACAAGTACTCCTCGTTCTTTTGAATATTTCTGTGGTTTGCACTGATTTTAAACCTATTTAATAAGAAACACATAAATAGAAATAACAATTGTTACCAATCAAGACTTTCGTCTGCAAGGTGTGGATTCTATGCAAGTAATTACTATACTTACCTGTCAACGACACTGCAGTGTGACAAACTGCCTAATTTGTGAAAAGGGACCACCGTAAACTCCAAAAGCTTTCAGGAATGAAGAAGCGGGAAGAAAAATCTGTTTCTCTATATAAGCAGACTTTGGTCCTTATTTTCTCTCACCTCTTTGAATAATTATCAGGCCACTAGTTAAAAACTGCTGCTGTTATGCAGCTGCTAGAATTTATCCCTGAGAAACAGACATCTTTTGAATAGAAAAAAAGAGAGTCCAGAAACTGTCAGAATTTAAAATTTCCTTTCCAGTGGCATAAGATTTTATTGATAAAAGAACTTGTCTGAATAAGAATCTTTAGTTTTACAGATGTCTTAAGACTTGATCAAGGGGAAATCTTATCTATGGTTCAGTTTATGTATAAGGACTTCTATTTATGATCAAATCCATTGGTGGAGCCATTTTAAAAAGGAACCTATGCCATAAATTTATCCTGTTCTGTTCTGAACAAAAGATAGGATTCCAAGTAATTGATATTTGCCAAGCTACATGTATTTTATTAACCAGATGGTGTGCTGAGACCACTGCCTGTCATGGTGACCAGTATTCTCTCATTGTTTTTCCTTGTACTCCCCCATCAGTCCGTATCCATCTGTTATCTCTATTTTTATACTTGGATTGAAAGCTTCTTGTGGCAGGAACCATCTTTGTTCTACGTTTATCAGCATCTAGCACAATGGGGTCCTGGTCCATGACTGGGGCTTTCAGGCTCTACAGTAGTGCACATAATTACAAATTATAAATAAATAACATACCAGGAAAAATAACAACTGTATGATTTGCTGTCCTAGGGTGAACATCTGAATCTTATTCACTGTTTGTGAGTTTGCCTGAGAAGAACTGTATAAAGACTTCAAGATAAGTCACTTCATTCACTCCCTATTTTCTTTATTATAACCACCTTTTCTCTGGCCTACCTGACACCTACATTGCTCCTTCCATTCCACACAAAACACTGCTGTCAATATCATCGCCCCTCATACCATCCGTTTTTTGTTTTTTTTTTAAATTCCACTGGCTCTCCCATCTCCACCAAATCAAGCATCTCTTCGTTTTAGGTCCTGCGTAAATCTGTCTTTCTCTACTTATCTGCCCATGTCTTATTTACTCTGTCCCTATTTCTTTCCATTCCACTAATGATGTCAGCCTCTACATCCCATTTGTCTGCCTTGCACTGCAAGCAACACTGTATGTTCTTCTAGGCTGCTCCTACACGTGGAATTAGATTGTGAGGGTAGAGTGCTTTTAATTTTGTGTTTGTTTGGTAAAACATCATGGGGGGAGTCTTTTAAAGGCACAAATAACAATTGGGTTCCTAACTCCCACAGACTTTCAAAGTCAGTGGGAGTTAGATGTCTAAGTGCCGTTTGTGCCTTTGATCATCTGCCCCTGTGGTTATGATGATGCAGAACTCCAGGTGAGAAAATCTCCCTTATTTACTGTAATGCCATCCTTGTCCCTGATGATGTGTGTTTGGTATATTGTATCACCATCAGTTGTTGTCATTTACCAACAGGTACCACACAGTTGTATGTGGATACTACTTAGAATTGGAAAAAAATGGTATCTCTCTCTCATCTATTGAGCTTATCGTTGTGATATCTGAACATGGTAAGGTGGTGAATGCAGTTCTCTATTTCCCTCTCTCTCCCTGTCCCTCCAGCCCCTTAGTTAGAAGGAGGAGTTGCTGCTGTTGGAAAGTTAAGTTGAAGAGGTGGGTATTATGTTTACTCCTGATGGGGCTCAGATTTATGGTCATTCAGGTGTGGTATGTGTGGGTAGATGCTGACTACTTTATGTTGACCACTATATAGATAATAGTCTGCAAAGAGCAGGGACTTTTTTTTTCTTTAAGGCAAGTGCTTTAGTGAAGCCATTGGATGTTTTCTTAGTAGTAAGCCTGCATCTCTGAAACTTGCTCCTTGTGCAAATTGGATTGTGCATTAACGTGGCATTAATTTGTACAAAGAGAGTGGTGGGACTCATCTCTCTGATCAAGCCTTCACAACAGATGAAATCCTGGTTTCCTAGCTGCCAGCTAAAGCTGCACTGCAGCAGAGTGCTTGGTCTCATTGTGAACCTCAATGTCTCAACTTAATCCTTGTAATGTGCCCAAATACCACAGTGAGAAGGCCAAGTGTGCTTATAATAATGTAGTAATTATTAAAAGAATAAAGTTATAATCACAGTTATAATCTCGGTTCTCAGACTGTCAGTCTCTGAACTGGCTTTCAGTGTAGCTGAAGAGTTTTTTAATATGACATAAAAAAACAGTTCTTCAATAATTAGATGGTGTGGGGGAGAAAGAAATAACCAATACAGAAATAGTGTAGTTGATATACAACACCTTATATCTATCCATCTATAAGTACCTAGATACTGTGGTGATTGCTACTCTATAAATACTTGAAATAGACATTTATGCTGGATTATGAGTCATCTTCTCTCGTATGGCAGAAGAACGTGATTAACAATGTTCAAAAGGCCAAATCCAGTGGGTAGCTGCAGAAGTGGCTTGGTGGAAGCCTGAGATACCACTAGCAAATGATCAACGTTTGCAACTGGTTTCCACAGTCACATTATGCATTCTCTCTCTTTTTCCAAAGGTGTACATAATGACAGAATCTGCCATGTGATGAGTGGAAAAGTATTTTAAAATTGAGGAAAATGACCACAAATTAAAGTGGAGGAGCTTGATTGGGAAGAATGCACAGCAAGGGTAGGAACAGCTTCATGTCCCCATGTCCCAGCGCTGAAAAGTAAATAAAACTGGAGAGAAGTCAGCACAATGGTCAACATTAATCTTTGTTAAAAGATACATTTCTAGTGCCACTGAATGGTGTTTTGTATTCCAGCAGAACAGTGGAGAGCACCAGCATGACTTGCTAATCAAATCAGGCTACAAGGTCAATCCCTTTTATGCTGAAGACTATTTGCGCCCAAAAGAAGAAACACTCCAAACTTTATTTCTTTTACAAGGTCACAGTTTATTGCTAAATGAAGCATTTGACTTTGAAGTTATTGTTTTAGTGGGATTGTCTGAATCCTCTCCAGACTTCTCTCCAGAACAATTTGGGAGTATCATAACATTTAAGCAATGCATTTTTAGTACTTAAGGATGTTTTTATAAGCTCATAAATAATTGAACAAAATTGCCCTAAAAATAGCTGCCTGAGCTTTCACCAATTATTGCTTCATTAATGTTTAGCACAATGCTATAACACACAGGGAGAAGAGATATGGGGAAGGAGATAAAATGAGAACAGTGAGTGAAAACCTGTGTCTTTTAATTGTTTTAGAGAGAAGAAGAAGAAGAAGAAAATGGCTTTCACCACTTTGTTTATAAGATCATAATTCTAGCAATGTGCTATCCTATCATTTTAAGAAGCATGGCAGACTTTTTGGCTTTGCGAAATCCATGCCCCGTCACTACACATCAGTTGCCAATAATGTACTGGATTCACCCTATATTAGAATATTTCATAGCTATTTGTATAATGCCAAATTTCTGTGTTTAGTTCAAACTGCCTGTTTAACTTAAATGGACAGTATGAATTGAACATGAAGGACCAAGTTTTCATAAAACATCTGAAAGGATATCTGAAAGCGGACTGTCAGTTTATTTATTTATTTTTGGTTAGCTGGACCTATTTGTGCTTACAAATACATGATCACGTATGCATGGAAGCAAGTGGCGACTTGCAGGAAATAGGCAGTGGGAAGTATCCACTAACAAATGCAAATATGTGCATAACTAATGAAAGCTTGTGCACATAATTAATGAAAAATTGACCTACACTTTCAAAATGTTGAGCAGCTTTAGCAAGAACTCTTTCATTTGCCATTTTGCGCCTCAGTTTCTATTTATAAACAAAACCCCTAAATAATTAAAAATTGTTCCTTGCTGGAGTCTCTTACAGAGGTGCTGGAACTGCCACACCCCCTGGCTTGAAGTGGTTACCTTCAAACACAGGGTTTACAGTTTGGTTCAATGACCCTTAGCACCGCCACTGTACACATTGTTCCAGCACCCTGGTCTTTCACTCTCACTTTTACAAGATATATTTAAAAAAATAAGTAATGTGTTCTGTACATTTGACATAACTTTGAACTGATGCTACTATATGTCTGTATTGGACAGAAGCATTGCACCACCTTAGTATATTTTAAAATGAATTATATTAAGCTCCCTGATATGTACATAGTGAATTCTTCCATTAATGTGCATGTTTTGCTTATACATGTCTTAAGCGGTCTAAGGACTTTTTTCTTTAATGCCCCTCAGACACATGCCATGTAGTGTGCACAGCAGATGGCTCACGTGGCACGTGTGTGTGTGTGTGATGCTATATAGCTAATCAATGAGCAGTCTCCTTCTCCTCCCCCGCTGCCCCAAGAATGAGCAATCTTCTTGCAGAAGATTAGTGATTGATCTGGAATTGGATGGAGAGAAGCAGTCACACCAGCTGCTAGTTTTTAATTCTAGTCAGCTTTTGGTCTTATTTTATCAATGCATTTAGTGGAGGTACAGGATGAAGTGACAACTCCTCCTTAATGTCATTCAACTCTGTCATGACTTTTTAAAAAATATTGGCAAGTTGTGACATGTATGTTCTAACTGTATTTGTTATAAGTGAGTACAGATGTGCTAATGGAACAAGAGTTCCAGAATTTCCTCATCACTTCGTATTGCAAATATCCTATACCAGGATGCCTCTGAGGCATTAGAAATCATGCTCTGGAAAATGGTATGTGTGCGTATGTTTGTGAGAGAGAGAGAGAGAGAGAGAGAGAGAGAGAGAGAGAGAGAGAGAGTGATCCTTATGCTTAGTACTGCAAATACATAGATACCATAAGAGATAGCAAGAACAGCTTCTGAAGCAAACAAAAGTCTACATTTCCCCATATATAATTGAAATAGAATCTAACTTTCTCCAGAGGGGATTCGCATAGATGGACTCAACTATTTAACCTGACAAAATGTAAGAGGTTTTTAAAAAAACAAACCACCATCTGTATGTGCCCAGATATTTCAACCAAGGCACAGACCATGCAAAAACTCAAGCATGTGCTTAATTTTTTACTTACATGAACAGTTCAACCCTTGAAAGTACATTACAAAATACAAACCATCTGTAGCAAGTTTACCACAAAAAAGTTAATTTCTGGAGGGGTTTTTTGGAGATGAAACAAAAGAAGTAGTTATTCAGTTTTTAAAAGCATGCAAATACTTTAGATTTCTTGTTTCTCCCACAGTTCCCCTTCATTCAGGGCAATTAACAAAGTTGTATTAGGTAACACAAGCCAGAAGTTCATGGGGTTTTTTTTTTTTCATTGCTCAACTAAAGGTCACTGCAGCAATAATTCAGAGTTTGCTCTTGAGGAACAAATGAAACAGCTCACTTCTTAGCTTCCTGTTCTTTGTTTCTGCACATCGTTTCTTTATACAGTGGTTTAACACAGCCAGAAGTCAAACAAATAGGTCACTACCTGGGTTTCATACCTCCTGGTCCACCATCCACTCAGTCTGCCAACTGCATTACGTTGTCAAACTTAGCCTTTCTATTGACGAGCATATTGATTTCCTGATTAATGTACCTCTCTTTCATTGGCATTTACTACAGGAGACATAATTTTAATGTTTGTATGATCAATAGCTCCATCAACACCAAGAATTCCTACTGTTAGCCTGCATGGCTCTAACTATAGGGAGTTGTATATTTCTTGATAAATACTACAGGGAAGTTGTAAACATTACAAAAGCAAAGAAAATTGATGTTCTGCATGGATTCCTATTGTATTTCACCCCTGGGGGAGAATGCAAAATCTTTCAAGTAATTCTTTGTCGAGAAAGCAAACCAGCAGGTACAAACTGTTTGGCCTTGAATATAAATGTATGGGAAATAATTACTTTTAGAATTCCCATTGTATAGTCACTTCATCTCAAAATGTGTAAATACTCATAATGGAAATTATGGGGTTTTATTCAGTTTTAGGTTATGAAGTGACATTTTAAATCCCCTTAGTTAACTTCATTACAGTAATGGAATTCTGTGGCTGTCATAGACATTTCTAGAGCTACAGCGGTTCAAAAATTATGTGTTACCTGAAGGTGGCTACTTAAAATGTAGATAAAACAGTTCTTGTTCTCTAAATTGTAATGAGCTTAAAATTACCTGCTTGTTGACAAACAGTTTACTTTCTCCTTTCTCTTTTTTCTTTTAATACTAGAGAAGTGAAACGAGTTTGTTTGCTTGGGTATAGTAAGTAGTAAATTTTAATATTAACCTTTCTTCTTTCGTCTTAAAACAGAACAATAGATAAGCAGAAAAATAACAATAAATTGCACCATTTTTCAGAAAGATTGTCTAAAATATTTTTCAGATCATGTCTTTAGATTCTTTGATTGGCCGAATGAAGCAAGGCCCTACTCTCACCTTGATGGCATCTATCAGTGTTAAAATACTGCATGAAGAATATTTGTGAACATTGTTGTGTTTGAATATTCTTGTGAACCCATATTTTGTTCTCATGAATAGTTGTATAGTGATGATTGCACACATAGTTACATGAGTACATGGGTATCCGGGCACAAATGAAAGGATTTGCTGTTTCTCTCCTATTCACTCATTGTTTTGCTTTAAAAGCTGATCAACCAATCAGGGAGGAAAAACAAAGCTATGAGACTTGAGTGACCAAGTATACCCTACAAATAAAGTCCAGTGGTAGATGAAGTGAAAAGTTTGTAAAGAACCCATTAGCTCAGTTTTTTTTTTCACATATACTGTTACATGAACTGTTGTGTGAATAACAAATCTGCATGAAAAAAAAAACCAACAACAACTGTGGATAACATTTGCAAACATGGCCACTGATTTCATGTATCTTAGGCCTGGTCTACACTACAAAGTTTAGATTGACATAAGCTGCCTTGTGTTGACCTTGTTGTGTATGTGTCTATGCTTAAATTTGTCTCCTTCCAGTGTAAGCACTTTGTTATGATGATGCAGTTACATCACTTCCCTGAACAGTGTTGAGTCATGGTCAACATACCGAGGTCGATGCAGTGCAGGTGTAGACCCTAACAGTCCTCCCACAGCGGTTCCACAATGTCTGACACTGACTGCTGTGGTCACAATTGTGAACTCTACTGCCCAGGGGTCACAGAGACCAGAAACCAATTTCCCCCCATACAAACCCTGAACATTTTTGCAATGCCTTTTCCTGATTGCCCTTCTTGGTGAGCACACTTAGCAGCTCTCCCTTGTGTGCAACTGCCCAACCGACCATGCAGGCTGCACGTTTCAAACATGCTCCTTCCTGGAGCTGACAGGAGAAATTGGATCTCCTGGGCCTGTGGGGAGAAGAGGCTGTGCAAGCACAGCTGTAAAGCAGTTGTAGATATGTCAGCATCTACAAGCAGATTGCATGGGGGATCCAAGTGAAGGCTATAAAGGGGATCAGCAGCAGTGTCATGTGAAAGTAAAAGAACTGCAGCTAGTATACCAGAAGAACAAGGAGGCTAACAGTCAATCCAGTGCTGAGCTGCAGACCTGCCACTTTTACAATATGCTGCCCGCATAATTGGTGCGACCGCATCAGCACCCTGCAGAGTACTGTGGATACCTCTGAGGAACCTACACACAGATCCCTGCCACGAACAGTGAGGAGGAGATGGAGGAGTAGGATGGTGGACATGTGACCAGGGATCCAGCTATGCTGTGTGTCAGGACTTGTTTGAGACTCCACCTCAGTCCAGTCAGTCCTGGCAAGTGAGCATGAGCAAGCCCAGTGCAGGAGAAGGAACTTCGGGTAAGTGTGTGAATGCATTTGCCATTACAACATTTAAATGTACTGATGGCACCTGATCCCAACCTAGTAAGTTGACATTAGAGAAGCCCAGGAACTGTTTGATACCACAGGTGTCTTTTGGTGCAGCCCAATCAGAGACGGCTGCCACCTTGGTTGGGTCCATGGTTAGTCCCTTAGAGGGAGATAATGTAACTAAGGAATTCTATTGTATCCTGCCAAACGTGCATTTTTTGGACTTTACATATAGATGGTGTTAGCGAAATTTTTCTAGGACACTACAGACATGCTGATCATGAGAAACCTAATTGTCAGAAAAGATGAGGATATTGTCCAGATAAATGACTACTTAGCAGTCTAACATATCCCTGAAGAGATTGTTTATAAGGTGCTGGAATGTTGCTGGGGCATTGCACAGGCTGAACAGCATGAACAGGTACTCAGTGTTCATACATGTATGCATTTCCCTCTCTAATATGGACCAAGTTATAGGTCCCTTGAAAGTCCAGCTTAGGAAAAACCGTCGCAGAGCAAAATCTTTTGAAAAGCTCATTAATGAGAGGGAGAGGGTATCTATGTCAAATCATTACTCTGTTTAACACCTGATAGTCGATATAGGGACTTAGTAACCCACCTTTGTCTTTAAAAAGAAAATTGGCTGGAGAAGTAGAAGGACAGATAATCCCATTTGTAGATTTTCCTGGAGGTAGTCACGGAGAACCTCAAGTTCTGGCTCCAAAAGGGAGTAAATGCGGCCAAAAGGGACTTCTGCTCAGGGCTAAAGGTTATGACAGTCATAGCTGTGACGGAGTGGCAGAGTGTCTTGTGTTCTTTTTCTCAAACACATTGGCAAAATCCGTGTATTTAAGCAATAATGTGGAGGCAGTGGACCAGACCACAGAACGTAACAAGATTCCCTGGCGATTAACCTGTTCAGATTCAGAACCATGAGGAAGACACGTTGAACCATAAAGGGCTTCCAGTCTATGGTCCGCACAGTTGGGTTTCAGGAAACAGAATTGTCAGCAATGTAGGGAGCTGAACTGTATCGCACCTGCCCTCCTCTGAATGCATGGGTTGTGGGTAGTGAGCCAGACCATGCTGAGAACTACTGGAAAGTGTGGTGCTCATTTAAGTCCAAACTGTAGGATCTCTTGGAGACCTTGAAGAGTCACAACCACCAGGGTGCAGTCTGGTGAATAACCGGGCCTGATGGAAAGGAGCAAGCCACCGATAGGCTCCATCAGGTCCGGTGTGTCCTTGTTTTGGATGGGGATCTGATGTACTTATGCAAAGTCTTGATCCATACAGTTGCCTGAGACCCAAAACCACCAGTGTCTACAGGTAGACCTCAGAGATGGAGGGGTATCAGACTTGCAGAGGGAGCTGGAAATGTGTTGGGACCCGCTTGGTTGTCACCAAGGTACCAGCAGACAGGTACTGATGCTTGATACCAATGAGAGGCGGAGAGTGCCACCCCATCCCAGACCCCCTAGAGGGGCCAGGATTTGGCATTCCCTGACCTGGGTGCAGATCGGACTTTAGCAGGGCAGCCCGACGTGAAGTGTCCTGGTCTTCCACAGTATAGGCACTGTAGTTCTGCTGTTGGCCCTTCATGTGGCATCACACTCTGGCAGACGCTGGTGCAGCGTTGTCTAAATGCTGAATCTCTGTAAGAGGGGGAAAAGGGGAAAGTGTAAATCCACTAAAATTATGCTCAAATATTATAGTGATGGGTGCAGTGTAAGAACTAGAAACATGTAGCTAGACACATGTAGGCTCTCTGTTAGAATGCAGCTAGGCAGAAGCATACTCTGGTTACCCTGCTTTGCCTGTCATCACTGGAGAAAACCATTGGGACTAGGAAGGCATAGCAACGGGTACCATTAATTCCTATAACTTATTCCCTTGTGCCATGATTCCTGAGCAGTCAGGACTGTGGTTAAGTGGTGGGCAGGAATTACATAGATTTCTCTATGATGCTGTTTTTAAATGTATAAAGTAGTTTGTCTATCATGGCCTAATGGATAGAGCACTGGAATGGTACTTAGGGGACTAGGATTCTATCTCTTGCTCTGGAACTGGGTTGCGGGGTCACCTTGGGCAACTCACTTTAACCACTTTGTGCCTCAGTTTCCCCATCTGTAAAATGATAATGATACTGACCTTGTTTGTAAAGTGCCTTGATATCTACAGATGAAAGCAATATGAGAGCTGCATATTATTATTATTATCCTTTCTAAATATTTCCATTAAGCTTCCCATTCCTGGACATTAGAGACCTGAAGATGCACACAGCTCTGGAATTAATTGTGTTCATAATGCAGTTACAAACACTTGGGTAAAGCCATAATGACCTTATGAGAAGATACTGCTACTGACAACTATTTCTTTCAGCTGATTTAATAACCTATAATTATTAATTCTACTTGTGGCAAGGAAGCTAGTTTGAGTCATAAGGTTCCATGAGATTACTTTTGGTGTTGGAAATACTTCAAAGCCGTAGAGTTCTCCAAGGGGATGCTGGTGCTGCCTTTTGTGTCACTGGCTCTTAGTTTAGTCCCATCTTCATCTTCCTTTTCCTCTTCTGATATAGCAGAAACTTTGTTTAGAGACTTGGCTAATTTATTTTAAAACTGTTGAATTCTTAAATCATCCCAGGAGGCTACCTGGGAACTGCAGTCAACTACCTCTTGGGTAATAGTGGGGCAGATGGATGCTGAGGCATTGAGTTCAGTCAGGTGGCAATAGTATGTGGGCTGCGGTAGCACAGCCCAAGATGTGCAAATGCTCCAGTGGGAGTTGTTTGTTTATTTTGGGAGTGAGAGACATTTGTGAAACTATTTAGCCTGCAAGGCTCAAGCCTTCCAAAGTTGTATATATAGGGCTTAAGTCAGGAAAAGACAGAATTTTGTCCGTGTGTTTTTCATATTTGATTTGTATTACATGTTCAGATATTCATTACCTAAAGCATTGTGGGGAAATGTGATTTTTGTAAGGTGTAGAATATATATTTTTTCTATATTGGAGGCAGAATTTGTGTTATACTAGAGCACAAATAGCAGGTGTTGGGAGATGTTGGTTCTCTTCCCAGCTTTGACAATGACTGTGTGTGTGACTTTGTTTGAATCACATAACCTCTCTGCCGGCCCATTTTCCCTTTCTATAATATGGGATAATTATCTCCACTGTATTAAAGATCTTGAAGCTCCTGGATGGAAACACACTCAGATATTATAGTGGATTGTCTTCACTGTTGTATTTCCCTCTCTCCCCCCACCCCTACCCCAAAGAGGTGCAAAACAGGAAGAGTTAATAGGAGAAAAGAAGAGCTCTTTTCATAAAGTACAGTGTATTTAATCCTTTTCCCCAAATGGTTCCAATAGAATTCAAGAAAGATTGGACATAAGTTAGCCCTAATACTGTTGGGCAGTTTTCTATTAAGGATTGGTCATTTATCATCATTTTTGCCTGAGGGATTCCCCACAATTCATTTTTTAAAAGCAATTGCTATAGCAACCTCGTATTATCTGACAAGCAGCACACACAGAGGACATATACTCATACAATGCAGCATGAGATTAAGAAAAACAAACTTGAGAGCCAGGTGGAATGGTGGTATTACAGTATTGACCTGTCACTTCTTCAGACCTGAGTCCAAGCTGTAGCTTAGGTCACCAGTGGAAATGAACTTGGATGGCTCATCCCAGATCTTAGGGCTTATCTTCACATACAGCACTTTAGTGAAGATGTTCCAACACCCACAGGAGAACTTCCCCATCAGCTTAGTACTGTCTATGTGTGTGGGAGGGGGACTGGGGGGTAGGTTGGTATAACTACATCTTTCCGGGGTGTGGATTTTTCACACCCCTCAGTGACGTAGTTATACCAATATAGGTCTGTAGTGTAGACCTGGCCTTAATAGTCATTTCAGTTTGATCATGGTTTCTCCTCAGAAGAAACCTCTGGCTGAAATAAAAGTGTAGTTGGTCAGGATTAACATGGCTCAGCATCAGAACTGTATGGAAAAGCTGACCTGGTTTTAGTCACAGTTCTTATTCATTAGCATTGTAATAGCACAAATAATTAAGGGGCAAATGCTTCAACTGACTTTTGGAAGCTGTTTTAAGTTAACTAAAGATGAGGAGGTTATGGGAAGTAGAGTTTCTTTAATTCCAAACCAAAGGCCCTTATCCAAAGCCACCTGAAAGACTACCACAAACTTTGACAGGCGTTGTGACAGTAACATGTACCATCATAACACGCAGCCCAGTTTTGCAACCTTTATTCTTATTGATTAGTCCTGAATTACTACAATCTGAAATTAAAGACTGTATCACAATGCATATGCACATGAGGGCTGAATTAAAGTTGCACAATTCAGATCTCTGTCACTTGATCTAACCAAGTAACTGATAGCAATAGCAGGCTGTTATCCACTATGTGGATGAGTCACTAGCGGAGGATGAGAGCTCCCTACATCTCTTCATATCAGTGTTATTTGCTAGCTAGAAGAGGGATGTTGAGGCTCAGGAATCCTGACTTCTATTCTGGGTAGTGGAGGGGGAGTATGCTGTAGTGATTACATGCCCATCTGCCCACAACTCTCTTTTCTTTCCCTTCCCTCCCACCCTTCAGAATAATCCCCTTCAGTCTTTGTCCATCCTGCTTGTATTCCTCCTCCCCAACATACCCTGTGATCCTCACACCTCTGTATTCGAGCCAGGCAGCTTCTTCCTTCACAATGCTGCCTGGGCACCAGTAGGAGAATCACTGAAAACACAAGTAAGGCAGTCTCTCTGCTCTCACTTCCAGTGACTCACCTAGCAGCCAAGAGGGAACAGTTGCAGGGAAATTCCTCCTCAGGCCCTGCAGACCAGGGCTGGTGCATGCTCAGTGCTCCCAGCTCTGTCTATAATTAGGCCTATAGTTTCTATTTCACTAAAAGCATTCCAAGTTAATTTTGACTGTTTTTTTTTAATCCATGCCATAATGTTGGCTGAGTAAGAAATATATTGAAACCTCTGTCATGATAAACAAATACAGAGGTATTTTCTGAGTAACATTACTACCGCATGCTGAAGAAGAGAGCTGTGTCTCCCTCACTAACAGAAGTTGGTCCAATAAAAGATATTATCTCATCCATCATGTCTCTCTAATATCCTGGGACCAACACAAAGTCTTAAATTCTCAACAATTATTTCCCGGAGGCCCTTCCCATTTGGGGTTTCACGGTTCAGCTATGTGGGGGTGGTAGGGGGTTTGCGGTGGGATAACTCTGAGACCCGGAGTGTCCTCTTATCAGAGCCCTGTGTACACTTTGCCACAATAGGACAAATTTCACAGCAACCACCCCTAAATTTTAAGGCAAGGTTAATTGCATCTCATCTCTCCGCCCCTCCCAAACACACACAGCTATGGATTATAGCTGAAAATGCTTGTTGATGAACAATTTGTCCATGCTTATTTTCAGCAATCATTTTTTTTTAACAGTAGGCTTTTTCACTGTGTTCTCCAGCTGGCTCTGCAGTCCCAAGGTTGCTTTGCAGCTCAACTCAGAATCTTTCCCCCCACTCCGATTTCCCTGTCCAAGTGTGTCAGGAGCAGTGGGGAGGAGTTTGTAGTCTGCTTCAAGTGGTTCATCTTTTCAGTTCCCTGAGCCTCAGCTGTTGCTTTAGTCTATAGAACAGTGCAGGGAGCATGCAGTGTAATCCAGTTTAATTCCTCCTGTGGGGAAAGGTGCAAGGCAAGGGGCAGCTGCATTAGGGTCCCACCGGAGCAGGGAGACAGAAAAGAAAATGCCAGGTGCCTGGATGCAGCAAACTAATGAATTCTGCACCAGAAATGCTGAGTTCTGTTGTATCTTGGGGAAGGTGCCAAATCCCATGGCTGTGGAATGGCAGAATTCATGTAGCCTTGAGCGAGATGACTGAGACAGTTCTTACTTCTCAGAACCATTGTTTCAGCTCCTTCCAGATTGAGAGGGGCATCAATTCACATTCAATGCATCTTTACAAGGTTTTCTGCAGAACCCTAAGGGCTGGGAATGGAATTATATTTTTGAGAGCTGAGATTCTGGAGCCCAACTCTATGGCTAGGGGTGAATTGTATTGCAAATTCCACAGCTTCAGAATAAAAGGATATGTTCAGTGCCCATCACTATAGCATTTAAATGCTACTTTGGGGATCAAAGTGTACAAAAAGACCAAGCTCCAGAATTTAGAAACAGACAGTGGGTAAACCCATGCAGCAAAAAAACAAGCTCTCTACTCAAAATAGAATTTCTCTTCCAAGTGTAAGTAATTGAGTATTACAAAAGATTTGTTTGGCACTGCCTGATGCAAGGTTGATAGAAGCAGAGCAGATGGGAGTTGGCTATTATGATTGCCAGTAGTGCAATGCCTCTGTATTTATAAATAATGTCAAAACAGTCATTCTCTCCTTTCAAGACAGTTATATTATTGTATCCTTTTAATTGAACATATGAAATCCGTATCAACTTAACAGTGATCTAAGAATCCATGATTTGAACAGCAGGCATTTGATGTGAGCAGCAGGAATTTAATGAATACCCTTTTTAAGGTAGGTATCCACAGTTCAAATGTTTTTAAAACAGCATGCAACAAGAGACAACTCTATGGCTAGTTGTGGAAGGCGGAGACAAAAAGGGTCCTGATTATTGCATTCTTCACTAAACCTCAAGTTCACAATTTTGCACCCATGTGATTGAAATTGCTGTGGAAACTTGTAAGGATAAACAATATTGAAACTTTCAAGCATGATTTAGTGTTACCTTGGTAACCGTTTGTAATTAATTTTAAGCACCAGCTGGTTTGTGATGAGCATGAAACCTGACAGGTTCTCAGAAGGATTGTTTCCCATTTCCTTAGCTGCAGTAATAAGAGTATTAGAATTTACTTTCAATGCCACAACAACAAAACAAGCAGTAACCTGTACATTGGTTAACTAGTGAGATCAAACAGTATTTTGTGCACTAACAAGATGAAATGTGCAGGGGAAAATTGGCCTTCATGAACCATAACTAAAAAAAAAATGTACCTAGAGTAAGGGACCCTAATATTTAGTCTATTAAATTGTACAACATTTGCACAATACAAACTACATCACCTTTAATTGGTGATTTATATTTAACTGCATATAGAAATGTTCACCGGGTTAGTTGACATTGCAGGTTGTAGAGAATTTGTATGAAATCTTATATGAAAATAGGTATATTTTTTCTTAAAGAAAATGAATCAAAATTCCAAGGCCCAGATCCTCAAAGGTGTTCAGGCACTCAACTCCTGCTGATTTCCAAAATACTTTTGGGAATCTGGGCCCAAGTGCTTAGTGCTCACTAAGGCATAAAGCTTACAATCTGATCCCCACACATGGACACTTGTGCTCACAAAGAGCCCCACTGAATTTAATAGGGTTCACACAGCCACAAGTGTTCAGCTACATGTATCCTCTTATAATGTCAGGGCTTGTGTCCAAACTTGGGGCTAGTGTCATTGAAGATGGTGTAGAGAGGTGTCATTTATGCCGGAAAAACCAACTGACATCTCTCAGGGTGTTTGCTGGGGAGGGCAGCTTTTCATAAGTGGCGAGGTATGTGCTGAATCAATGTAATCTGTGCGCATGCCCCTTTCCTGGCCTGCAGTTTGGCCTGCATTAGTTACTTACAGCTCCCCAACAGACAGGAATTTGGAGTACTTTCTACAACTCCATGTCCTTACCCTGACAAAAGCTATTCTAGATGTAATCTGAATCTAAGCCTCCAAATTTACAGATTCACCCGTTTAATTCATTCTGTACTTCTGAAGCAAACAAGGTTTTCCTCTTTTTCAATGTCTGTTTTCTTTTTATATGAGTGGTCTAACTTGTAAAAATATTAGGAATCACAATTTTTCAATTTGCACAGCCAACAAAATTTTCTGAAACAAATTTAAAGACAAGTTGTTCTACTCAGAATACCCTTTCCATATCTCTGAATTCTAAATGACCTCCCTGGCCAGAAAGAAAATTAAACATGTATATGCAAGCTGTAAAGAGTCACTAAAACACTCTTGTAAAGAAAATTTTGCACATGGTATATTATCCTTAGCATAAAGCATTACGTCCTCTGGTCCTAAGAATGGTCCTTGGGGAGAAACAAATCTCAGTCCTTGGGAAGTAGTCACAAAACAATCATGCATCAATGTCTTTGCACAATGTGCTGTTATGTATGTCCGATTTAGTTATGAAGTACATTTTAAAATTAGTACAATCAATTATTAAACAAGTGGGTACAATTTCATTAGGGTTTTTGGTTGTTTTTTTGTTTTGTTTTTTGGTATAAACTAGTTTTTACACCTTTTGCTTTCTAACTCATTAATTAGACTCTTGGGATTATCCTCTAACCTAGAGGTAATAACTAGCTATTATATACCTGTAAATGAAGTTTATGAAAAATTGTAGATTGCCTTGAACCACCTACTCCAGCAAGGCACAGGTGTCATGCAGAACAGTGGAGAACAAGAAGAAAATACAAAACAGTGTAGGGTTTTTAGCAAAAATGATGTGTAGTTAGGAAAATACTCACCAATCTGAACATCCCTGGCTTCCCCATAAATTCTTTGCTTATATTTGCTATATGAATAGTGTTATTTTTTGTTATTGTTACCCACAACTTCTAGGTGCTGCCAATGTGGGCATTTTTATGGAATAAAATCTAGTTTTCACTATGATGTACTCTATATAAATTCTTTAAAACACATATAGATTGTTCTAGCTGTTGAGAGCTATGTAAACATAAGGTTTTAAAGCAATATTGCCATCCACAAGTGTTCAAAAATGAGTTGGGCCCCCCCAAAATTATGAAATTGATTTAAAAATTACAGGATTTTTTGGGGGGGTGGGTTGGTGGGGGAGTTGGGTATTTTTCATCTCCTGGATTTTAAGCCTTAGGATGCACTGAGGTCACATTTTCAAGCTTTTCTCCATGAGAGCCAGAAACTCAATTTTTAAAATGAAAGCTGAGATTATTGCATAATCAGAGGATCCAGCAGATGGAACTTGAAAAAGAACACCCAATATTGCAAGAATTAACAATATTTTTAAATCATCTATTTTCAAAGTGGGAGGGCGGAGGAAGGATAAATGCCACATGCATAGCTTTAGTTAAGATTACATCTAGGATGGATGGTAAAGAGCCAAAGCATTGGAAACAGAACACAACATCTTCCTGATCTGTACCTTGGTCATTCTGCTTTCTGAGAGCAAGACTCCATCTGAAAAACTCTGGTCATTCACATGGCAGGATAACACAGAGTCAAAGCACCAGCAAGCTAGCTTTTCCTTGGCGTTTTTAAAAGGCAAGGTGTTTTAATCCAAAAAATTTCCAATATTTTATGAGAAAATAAATATCCTTTCTTAAATTAAGAAGTTATTAAACTCGAATAAGTAAAGTCACTCAATTTTTCATTTGGTTCTGGTGCTGAACTACTTAATCACACCTGAAGGGTTGAGATTAGTAAAAGCTAAAACATTATTGCTGTTCCAAATGAATGTCTATGGAAAAGAAATTTATTTTCCAATTCTACAAATGCAAGCACTGCTGCATGGTTATATATCCAAGTCACAATTTAAAGCTTCGACTTGCTGTGAGTGAATAGTGCATGCACTTTTTTTAAAGCCCTGTGTAGTATATACCCCAAGCTGCTTGAGATGGGCCACATTCTGATCTCGACTACACCAGTATAAATCTGAAATAACTCCACTGAAGCCAATTTACTCCAGAATAACAGATCAGAATATGTCCCATTCATTCAAGGTCTGCACTGGCTTTTGCTTGTGCAGATCTTGGAGTAGGGCCCCAGTGTTGGAAAGTCCATTAGGGAAAATGGGTGTTGGCAGAAAATAATTAGGCACTCACAACCACCCGCTCCTTAGGGAGCCTTTTGCCAAACAGTACAGCCCTAAATGTAGCAGCACTGCCCAGGAAGGGGACATTGCTAGAGCGGTGGTAAATGAGCTGATTTGCCACCTCCCCCCCGCCCCCCAGGCAGTGTTGGCTGGCAGAGCTCCTACAGACTCACTCATGGAGATAGAATCAGATGTACCACAATGATGCCAGGCAATTCTAAACCAGCTTCTCCCTTGGGTCAACTCCCCACAATGTCCCAGGACCCTGGACTTAGGCTCTATCGTTTACCTCAGCCTCTGGCTAGTAACTCTCTTATAAATATGAAACACCGTTGTGGTGTTTAGATGTTGCTTATAATTATTAGAATTGGGAGCAGTGGCTGTTGGGAGTCTGAAAGGACAGGAAACAGGAAGGACGGGGGAGGACTTGGGAGACTGGGAGATAGCTACAGAGGTTGCAGCAGCAGCTTGGTAAAGAGGTTTCCACTTTGAAAATAAAGTCCTGTTGAAGCTTGTTAGTACCTTGTCTGGTTGATACAACATTTTGGCGATGAGGATGGATCTTCTGCCTCTGAACCCACCTGCACCCTTTCTGCAAAGCCCAGGTGAGCCTCCAATTGCTTTTACTACCTGGATTCATACGTTTGAGACTTATCTGCTTGCAACCAGTGCTACAGAGTTTTCTGAAGTAAGAAAGCATGCTCTGCTAATCCACTGCCTTGGAGCAGAAGGGCAGAGTATATTTTACACTTTTCCCCTTGCAGATGATAAATATGAGACTGCACTTTCACTGCATTAAAGAATTTTTTTGTGCCAAAAGTGAATGTAGTAGCTAATCAGCGTGAGCAGAAACCAGGGGAAACTATAATGCAGTATATTGCTTCCCTGAGGAGTCTGATTGTAATTTGTGACTTTGGGAATATGGCAGATGAGATGATTAGAGACCAGCTCATTGAGAAAACGCTTACTTCTAGAACCACAAATCACACTAGTAAAAGCAATAACCATTGCTACTCAGATTGAGTCAACTACAGCTGAAGCCAAAATAATGAGCATGGATACAGGAGGCACAGTCCAGGCTGTGACTCCTTTGCAGAAAAGTTCCCTACCACTGCAGACACACAATTGCAAAAGGAAAACTAATGAAAAACCACCAAATCAGCAAATTCAAAATACAGTAAAAATATGTTTTCGCTGTGGATCCCCACAACACCTTGCAAGCTACACAGGATGTCTGGCAAAAGTAGCTCAGCGCAATCATAGCAAAAAGATTGGACGTGTTGCTAAAGTATGTCGCAGTAGCCAGTTCAATCAACAGGTGCATGCAGTTACAATACCAGATGTTTTTGTGCTGAGAGTGGACAAAATCACTACTGCACATATTCCAGAACAGATAAAGTGCACTGTAAACGTTTCCGCCATACCCTCAAGCAAACCACACTCTATTCAGCTAATGTTGGACACTGACTCAGCAGTATCTATACTACCTGATTCAATCTCTCTGCGTTACTTTAAAGATGTGCCTCTTACTGAACCCAAACTTCACTTGGTGTGCTATTTGAAAAACCATATTCCAGTATGTGGCTGCCTGCCAGCAATAGTTACTTTTGGTGATTGCTGTGTAACTGCAGACTTCTACATTGTCCACAAAGGCACTTCTTTCCTTGGCAGAGATTTATTGGCTGCTTTAAATCTCAGGGTAGTTAATGGACGAATTGATCTTCCTCAACAAAACACTCTTGCGGTACTCACACCAGTTTCACCTGGGACCCAACACCAGGTTGAGGAGAAACTCAACTGTGCTTATGGGTTTCTGCATAAAGTTAAAATGCGGAATAATGTGATGATGCCTGTACGACAGAAGTTATGGCACTTACCATTTTCAGTCAGGGAAGCTGTTTCAGAGAAACTTAGAAAACTTGTTCAAAAGGACATTATTGAAGAGAGAGACTCCTCGGAATGAGTTTCATCTATAGTAGTGACGCAGAAGAAGGCTGGAGGCATTCGCCTTTGTGTGGACTTAAGGGAGCCAAATAAAGCTATTGTGATTGACAGCCATCCTCTTCCTCACATAGAAGAAGTATTTGCAGAACTCCGTGGAGAAAAGATGTTTTCTACTCTTGATTTGCAGAGTGCATACCACCAGGTTATGTTGCATGAAGATAACAGAGACCTCACAGCATTTATTACATGAGGGACTATTTCGTTTTAAACATGTTCCATACGGTCTCACATCTGCCCCAAGTGCCTTTCAAAAAAATGATGTCATTGATTCTGAAGAATCAACATGGAGTTCAGTGCTATCTGGATGATATTATCACGTTTGGAAATACTTCTGAGGAGCATGACAATAATCTGCTGTCTGTACTAAACTGCATTTAGACAAACTGAACTCTCCTTTCTGGGGCATACAATTTCACAGGCTGGACTAAAACCTGATCCAGATCATATCCTGGCAATTTCAAATGCTCCTCCTCCAACAGATTTGCAAACCTTATGTTCCTTCTTGGGTCTTACCTCCTGGTATGCAAAATTTATTCCCAATTATGCTTCTGTCATTGAACCGTTACGGGAATTACTATGGAGAAGTTCAATCTTAGTGTGGACAATGGATGCACAAGCTAGTTTTGAAATGGTGAAAGACTTGATTGTACATAGTCCAGTACTTGCAATATTCAGTCCTGCATTGCCCACAATTGTAACTACTGTTGCTTCTGATTATGGACTTGGGGCTGTTCTCACACAACTGCATGAGGACAACACAGAGAGGACTGTTGCATTTGCTTCAAGGACACTAAGTAATGCTGAGAGAAAATATTCTACAGTGAAAAAAAAGCACTTGCTTGTGTCTGGGCTGCTGAAAAATGGAGAATTTACCTGTGGGGCTGCACATTCAAGTTGCACACAGACCACAGCCCTTTGACGACATTGCTCACCACGAAAGGACTGGGAAGAGCAGGATACCATATTGCTTGATGGTCTGCAAGACTACTCTCTTTCAATTAGGAACTGGAATATAAGCCTGGAAACCAAAATGTGGCCACTGATTGCCTTTCTCGCCTGCCTTTGCCTTCACCCGATGGTCCACCGGAGGATGAGGATGTAGTGGTTGCCCTTACTACGAGCACTCTCACTGCAGTTACAAGAGAACAATTTCAAGCTGCTTGTTCAGCATGTCCAATTCAATAAAAACTATGGGAATTTCTGACAAAGAGATGGCCCAGTCACCCTAAAAACCTTGACCCAGTTTTGCTGCTTTATTTTAGAGTTTGGGATGAGCTTTCTTTGATGGCTGTGTGCTACAAGGTACACACCGGCTCCTTATGCCAGAATAATTACAGTCAAAACTCACACCTGGCACACGATACTCATCAAGGAATTGTCAGAACCAAACAATGACTACAGGATCTGTATTGGTGGCCAGGAATGGACTCTCAAACTGAAGCACTCATAAAATCCTGTGGCACCTTAGAGACTAACAAATTTAATTGAGCATAAGCTTTCGTGAGCTACAGCTCACTTCATTGGATGCATCATGAAAGCTTATGCGCAAATAAATTTGTTAGTCTCTAAGGTGCCACAAGTACTCCTTTTCTTTTTGCGAATACAGACTAACGCGGCTGCTACTCTGAAACCTAAAATTCTGTGTCACTTGCCAAACGCATGATAAGACAGCATGGGAAAAAGTGGTGATTGACATTGTAGGACCCTTTGATACTGCTCCAATTGACTGCTGTTATGCCATCACTTTAATAGACTATTTCAGTAAATGGCTTGAGGTAGTGTTTACATTGCAAATCTCTTCTGCTACAGTAATTAAGTTCCTCTCTTCAGTTTTTAGCCGGGAAGGTAACCCCAAAGAACTGATTTCAGATAATGGTAGTCAATTTACTTCCCTGGAGTTTGAAACTTTTCTAGCACAGAGGAACATTTTACACAGAAGGTCATCCCTATATTACCCTCAAGCCAATGGGGAAATTGAACGATTTAACAGAAGTTTGAAAGAGAGTTTGCAAACGGCTAAACTGGAAGGGCAATTGTGGACACCCTTCACTACTGATTTCTTGCAGGCATACCGGGCTACACGACATGCCACGACGCAAGGATCACCCACAGAGTTACTGCATGGGAAACAGATGAATACTAAACTGAACATTGCTGGATTGTTAAAGGCACGACCTGATGCCCCAAATGAGGATGATGTGAGGAAAAACAGTTGAACAGAACCAGAAGTCTAAGGTTTTCATAGACAAGCGGTGTGGTGCTAAGGAACCAAAGTTTGAGTGTGGTTTCTTCGTTAGAATACAAAAACCTGGAATTTTACGCAAAGGGACCATAAATTCATAGCTCCTCTTAAAATCATAGAGAAGAAGGGACCTTACACCTACCGACTTTTTGATGGGTGTGTATGGAATGCTTCTTATCTTGCACCTGCCTATGCACCAAGAGGAGATTATGCCAACACCCAGTCTGCATTGGATGACTTCACCATAGTACCAACACAACAAGACATTGCACTGGAACCGGGGCTTGAGAGACAGTCTGTCAGACCCAGACGACCACCTGTCTGGACTAGAGACTATGTTATGTAGTATCTACAGTGTTTTCAGTGTAATATTTCTGCCAAAAGTATAGAGTCTTGTTTCATATTTTGTTATTGTGGTTAGAACAGTCATGTTTATTTTAATTGGGAGAGTTTCTTAAGAGAGGAGGGAATGTGGTGTTTAGATCTTGCTTGTAATTATTAGAATTGGGAGCACTGGCTGTTGGGAGTCTGAAAGGACAGGAAACAGGAAGGATGGGGGAGGAGTTGGGAGGCTGGGAGAAAGCTAGAGGATGCAGCAGCAGCTTGGTAAAGAGGTTTCCACTTTGAAAATAAAGTCCTGTTGAAGCTTGTTAGTACCTTGCCTGGTTGATACACCACATCCCTCTAACTGCTGGAAGGGAGTTGTTTTGCCTTTTTCCCCCTCTTCCAGAGCTGCCTACCTGAGCTGTTGTGAGTTGGAGATGTTGTCTGCTAATATACTCCTCCCGAGTCCTTCCTTTTTAATGTTTTATCTTCTTCCCCTATCAGTAATGGCAGTGTCTACATTTGTTACAGCTGTTGCTAGTAACTTTCCCAAGCAGCAGTAACAGCAGCCTAAAACTAATATGATGTTTAAAAGTGTAATGCTCCCCAAAAGGATCTTAATAGCAGTAGTGAAACTGACCAGTTTTCCTAAATTCACTCTGCTGCTAATGACAAAGCTAGGAGCAACAACAGGGGTAAAGCACCTATTGATACAAGTTAAAAATCAGCCTGTGTGTTTCTGCAAAATTATGCAAGATACCCTTCCAGAAACCCTTTTCAATGTACTTGGGGACTTTGGGCTCGATCCTGTACTAATTGAAGTCAGTGATAATGATTTTAGTGCTGTGCGATCAACTCCTTAGAGAATAAATGCAAAATCCACCCTAGTGGAGAGAGGCCTGAGTGGCTCAGAAACTGAGTTCATGTGGTACCCATGGTGAAAGAGAATCCTGCAGGTGCTCAGCTGCAATTCAAACCTACTTTTAAACGCATTCGTGTGTTTCTAAACAAAATTATGTAATGCCTCTTAGCTAATTACAATTATAATCTTGCAGTGTGTAAGAATTTTGCAAATTAGATTTTATGGTGATTTTGATATCTTTTGTTTTTATTTTGAGAAGAGCATGGTTCTCATCAGCAAATTAATTTGTTCCCATAATTAATTCCTGCTACAGCTCTTAAAGTGATATATTATCATAAATTAAGACAAACTAGAAATCTATTATCAGAAGTAAAATGGAGCATCTGCAGGTAGAAATTTCTTACCACTAGATTTTCTTAAGTAAATATTCATCCAAATATTCTCATGTTTGGAGATATCCACTCATAACCCTGTTGAACCCTTTATGCTGGATTTGCTAACCCTAATAGACTTAAATAGAAAATATTCTTAGGGGTAAATTCATATATCTCCACTGAAGTCAACAAAGCTATGCTGATTTATACCAGCTGAAGACAAGACCCTCAGTTATCAGCAGTTGATGATGTGTCTAGTTAACAATGAGATGTGATCAGCAGAGTATATGTTATTATGTATAATATATAATATGTTAATATGTATTATTTAAAAAGTTGGACGGATTGTTAATTATTGCGAATACTTGGCTGCTTGAACCTCAGTGTGAGAATCCATGAGATTGCTAAACAAAGCATTGAGATACTTCTAAAAATTTTGAAGGATAATGTTTGAGGACTCAGAGCATTTGCAGCCTCAGGCTATGCTGTGAAACAGCCGTGGTATTACTCTGTCTAAAAATCCACAAAACAGTTTTAAAGAATCATTGAGGAAAGTGTGTGTGGAGGAGGAGGGTGGGGGAGCATGCTTAGAAGTGTTTGACTTTTAGTGTTTCTGAACACGTATAAGATGAAAATATTAAAATAGACTATTACCATACTAAACCAGTTTAGTTTCAGCATTACAAAATCTCTTTGGGTTTCTATAAAAGAAACAGCAATGAAAAGCTCTAGGGAAAAGAACACTATTTTCATATTAAAATATTCTTAGAATAGAAAACTATTTATGGATGATTTTAAATTCAGTAGCATGTCTAAGTACAGTAATAAAGAATCTCTAATAGGTTACTTTCAAGTTTAACGATACATACTTAATAAAATCACATACAGGTAAAACAGAACATTAAGTTTTGTTAGCCAGAATTTTATTTCTGTGTCTCATTAATCCGTGTGGCTGAGTTGCATTTTCTGCATAGTTGTGTCTGTTCAGTTTTAAAACTGATTCCTGGCAGCATAGTCTCTGTGTCACCCATGAGGCTTACTTAGAATGATTGTCTCTTAATAGCCCTCACGTTGGAGTTGTTTATTGCCAGCAGCTGAAATTAACCATAGTGCCTGGTAGCCCAAGAGAAACAAAATTTCCAAATTAGAGGCTCAGCACTTTTTATTTCTCAGGGAGCCTTTACATCAAATGTACTCAGAGCGCCAAGTCATCTGAGTAATTTAAATCTGAGTAAAGGATTACCAGAACATCGTCAGTGATTTAGCACAACAAATAAGACACATAAGAAAATCAGTATTAATATTAAGTCCAGTATGAAATAATCTATATTAATATATGTTTGGTGTTTGTATATAAAAACGAATAAAGCCAGTCATAATGTGAGAAGATGCTGCGTAAGGTTATTTGTGCAGATTTGCTGATGCTTCTCAATCCTGACTTGCACTATTGCTGTTATTACTGTCCTCTGCCTGTCATGAGGAGAAAACAACAGCTGTGCTTGACTGCGTATTGATTGGTGCTCTGAGCAAACCTCTGCTAGGGACTGTGCTGGAACAATGGGCTTAACTCTTCTCTAATTTAAACTGATTTTACAACAGTGTAATTCCATTGACTTCGGAGTTGCTCCTGATTTACACCAGCACAGCTAAAATGACAGTCGAGCCCTTGAAGCAGTCTTGCTTGCAATCTCTTGTCAGTGGAACTGAAACTCTGGTCTTCATACATGAAAAGCTAGTGCTTTAATCCATTGTTTTGCCTCCTCCCTAACTCCAATAACTTATTTTAAAGCAGTAGGGGGGAAAGTGCCTAGGTATATATACCAAAAAAAAAGTTAAAAAATCAAGTTGAGCAAATATTGACCACCAACCCTTTCATCTAAACGAGGTTGAAATTTTCCTCTTCACATAGCACCCAGCCCCACTCAGAGAAATCCATGGCAAAATTCCCCTTGACTTTATTGCTGTAGGATCACACTCCAGCAAAAAGACAGATAATATAGATAGACATTGCACCATGCCCTGAGGGTCAGAGAACTTGGGTTCTTGAAAAGCTTGAGAAGTGCGCAGTGAATTCTGCGGTCAAGAACATATGCGAAAGCATCTTGCTATCTGGCCGCTCCTAAATACATACATGGTGTGCAAAAGTACAAATACAAAGGGTATTTACAAATAAAATCAGTCCTCTTAAAGATAGGGCTTCATTAAGGGTTCTGTTTATCTCATCTAGTCTGTTTTACCTTTACCTACTTAATCTATTATATTTATAAACACAAGTTATCTTAGTCTCTATACATAGTATATCAACTAAACAAGAAGCCATTTAGATGAGGAACGGAATCCTTGGTCATCAAGAAAAGGAGGCATTTTATTCTGCTCTCTGCCTAAATAATTAGTAATAATAATTGTTTTTTGATACATAATATATAGGCTTACTGGGATATAGTCTGATGGTGTATGTAGCTATGTAAATATATGAGGCTGATGCTGTGGGCTAGAATCTGTGTGGGAGACAGAACATTCTCGGGGGCAGGTCAGACTATAGAATGGACTTCCCCAGGAACTGAGGACCATCACAAACCTCAACACCTCCTATTCCAAGTACAAGGGGCATTTCTTTTACCTTGCCTTCTGTAACATAAATACATAGTGTCAAGGTTCCTCCCGCACTCTGAACTCTAGGGTACAGATGTGGGGGCCTGCATGAAAAACCTCCTAAGCTTATCTTTACCAGCTTAGGTCAAAACTTCCCCAAGGTACAAAATATTCCACCCTTTGTCCTTGGATTGGCCGCTACCACCACCAAACTAATACTGGTTACTGGGGAAGAGCTGTTTGGACACATCTTTCCCCCCAAAATACTTCCCAAAACCTTTCACCCCACTTCCTGGACAAGGTTTGGTAAAAAGCCTCACCAATTTGCCTAGGTGACTACAGACCCAGACCCTTGGATCTGAGAACAATGAACAATCCTCCCAACACTTGCACCCCCCCCTTTCCTGGGAAATGTTGGATAAAAAGCCTCACCAGTTTGCATAGGTGACCACAGACCCAAACCCTTGGATCTGAGAACAATGAAAAAAGCATTCAGTTTTCTTACAAGAAGACTTTTAATAAAAATAGAAGTAAATAGAAATAAAGAAATCCCCCCTGTAAAATCAAGATACCTTATAGGGTAATTAGATTCAAAACATAGAGAACCCCTCTAGGCAAAACCTTAAGTTACAAAAAAGATACACAGACAGAAATAGTTATTCTATTCAGCACAGTTCTTTTCTCAGCCATTTAAAGAAATCATAATCTAACACGTACCTAGCTAGATTACTTACTAAAAGTTCTAAGACTCCATTCCTGGTCTATCCCCAGCAAAGACAGAATATAGACAGACACACAGACCCTTTGTTTCTCTCCCTCCTCCCAGCTTTTGAAAGTATCTTGTCTCCTCATTGGTCATTTTGGTCAGGTGCCAGCGAGGTTACCTTTAGCTTCTTAACCCTTTACAGGTGAGAGGAGCTTTCCCTTGGCCAGGAGGGATTTCAAAGGGGTTTACCCTTCCCTTTATTTTTATGACACATAGCATCATGTATATTTTTATAAGTCCCCCCCCCCAAAAAAACCCAACAAAACAAAAACAAAAATCCCTACCAAAACAAGACACTTCACTACACACGCTTCTCCCCCCAGGGAGAGGAGGAGAGAACAAACACATGACAAATGTTAGTCATGTTGTTTAATGCACTACTAGAAGGTGCTCAAATATGACTATGATAAATGTGGTGTAAGAATCCATACAGAATAGAATTATCCTTGAGTTAGGGCAGCTTTTGCATGGATTCATCAGCCCAAGGATGCTGTAAAGCCAACTTTACGTGACCAAAGGACGATTTCCCCTGTAGACGGGGAGGGGAGACCTAGGCAGTTCATTGCTGCCATAGGGGCTCTTGTGCCAGACCTCTTGGCTGCAGTCAGAACAGAGGGTGTGGCTGGGGAAAATGGGCATGGCCTCAGTATGCCTGAGCTCCAGCAGTCCCCAGCTACCTCAATGATTCCCCGGAAGCATAGGCTACCAATTCAATTTAGAACAGCGCTCTGACTGCTCTAATTAGTATAGGGGGACTAACCCAGTGCAGGGAAATACAAAAGTCCTCTCATTTTGTTTTCTGTGAATTGCACCCTTAAATCTAAGGAATTTGCCTGCCTGTCTGCGTGGGGTGGGCAAATGGTGTGAGTGAATTGAAAATGAACAGTGAAATTGAATTGAAATTGTAACAGTGTGAGCAACACACTTTGCTCCCTATGGGGACTGATATTTGTTTGTTCTGTGTTTGTCATTATTTTTACTCTGAAATAAATCAGCCATTCTATAGGAGCCTTTTCCAGCAGGCTTTTGTGGTGCCTGGCCCTTTAACTTTGGGAAAGATGAGCAGCTGCTGCCCTAAGGTGCTCATTTTGCATTTGAACTGCTGCAGGCTGCACCTCCCTCCCTTCCAGCTGGTGAGTTTTCTTTGCTCCTGTTATAGCTTTCTTTTTTCCTTTTTTATTTATTCTTGAGGAGCTGGCACATCCTAACAATCTCCATGTTACCCTAGCAAGCCAAAACATTTGCACTGCATGGGGGACTTGCCACTTCGCTATATGCCAACAACAACGCAGGAAGCAACTGGAGGTGGAAAATTTTTCATTGTGCAATATTCATCCATTTATGCAGCTGACTGATCCCTTTGAAATGATTTGCATAATCTGGCAGAGGTGCGAGGTATCTCGCAGACATGTAGAAGTGAATCAAAGTTAGTTTGCTGTAAAGGCCCGCTCAAAATTATGTGCTATTCTTAAAGCACAGTGAGAAATACTCAACTCAAAAGTATTCCATTAATAGTTTATTTCTTTCAGTACAATCCTTGCGTATTTATGTGAAATTTAAAGTATCCAATCTTTCTGTCCTGAAGTTTGAGTGGCCATCAAACAAAATCCATCTAGCCAATTCAAAACAAAACAAAACAGAGAGGTCCTTGAGCTTGTTTGACCTGTAGATATTATATTCTTAAACTCAAAAACAGGACGTGAGAAATTAAAACACAGATTGTGTTCAAAGATTTTGTAAAGTAGTGTGTTTGTGTTATATTTTCAGGTGTTCTCAAAAATGACATGATGATAGGGATCATGAATTGTATGAGTATTCTCAGGTATTTGTTGTTATCATGATTATTTGTACAAGCTAGCACCTCAAGACGCCACTGTGCTAGATGGTGTACAAAAACTTAGTCAAAGACAGCCTCTGCCCCATTTGCTTACAATCTAAGTAGTGAGTGGGGAAAGGAAGTGTTTTTTATCCCTCATCTTACAGATGGGAACTGCAGTTTAGAGAAACTAAAGGTCAGATTTTCAAATGGGCTTAGCATCCACATTCAAGGTAAGATTTCCAAAAAAACCTCCGCTCCCATTAGGCAGCAAAATAAATGGCCAAATTTTAGGTATTGAGCTCTCTTGAAAATCTGACCCTAAGTGACGTATGTAGGATCACACCAGCAATATTGGCAGAGCCTGGAACTGAAGCTAGATCCGTTGAGTCCCAGTCCAGTATATCAGTCACAAGAGCATACTTCCTCTCATATTATTTTGGATGGGAAGGGGAAAGTGGTCATGAATCTTTACTTTATGACAGAGAACTTTATTCAGAAACTGAAAAATAAGTGCGCCTGGTTAAGATGTTTATAAAACAATAGTAATGTTTTCAGTGGTATCTAGGGCTGTCTGAGACCAAAATACTTAACCCACTTGGGTGCATGATCATCATATGACTTGTCTGTTACCTGGGAGGAAAAGAGCAGGCGGGGAGATCTTGCTAAGTTTTAAAAATGGCTTTGATCCATTTTTACACCTCCTATTATGCTCACTAGTTTTAATTGCTGTTAAGGTGATTCAGGAGACCTTTTGGTCTTTTGTTAACTTTCCCTTTTATAGTTCTTAGATGTTCATCTGCTCAAAAATATCTCTAAAGCTGCTAGTAAAAATAATACCTGAATATCTAACATGCAAAGATTCAATGTGGGATGATGATAATAATACTTTGCCACTTACAAGCATACACCACTTTTCATTTGATGATCTCAGCATACGGTTCAGTATTAAAGAGCTATCATATTACACTTTAAAATTGCTCTTTTCCTTGCAAATGATGGTCCACAGGCTCGCAGTATGTTGATAATACATCTGAAACTGAGAGTAGTGAGTCAAGAAGATGGGAATAGTAGAATATAGTTTTGTTGTTTAAATATATCTGAAAATTCTAACTCATTGCTTTGCCTTATAGATGTATGTGTGCAATTCTTTATATATAATGTTATTTGCTACTTTTGTTTATTTTTTTTAAATATTAAAAAAAGATGAGAATTTAACATTTAAGCTTCCCCACATGGGGGCGGGGAGGAAGTTTAGACTCTCTCAACCATGCAAGTATATTTGGGGGTGGGATAGAAGTGGTAAGATTCTCAATTATGTTTTCAGTGGGGCTCCCCAAAACAGACTGTTCCTGTTCGTCCTCTTTCAAATATGTTTCCTACTAGATGCCCAGGTGTTGGCCTTCAAAAAGAGATCTGATCAACTCTGAATCCTCCATTAGTTCATGTCATGCCTGGAAGACTATGGAATGTATCATCTACCCACAAAAAACAAACTCTTCAAAAATAAAACTAAATTCTTTAAGTTTCCTGCGATGGTATTTTAAAAACAGGGCAGTTCTGGCAATGTGAGGCTGCTCTAGAAATGATAGAGAATAACTGGACTTTAGAAAGAGATGATATTCTTTTCATGCTTAACAAAATAATGCACCTGGAGATTTATTTCGCATCTCTAATGCAGTTTTGACAGAATAACAGCACATTCTGAATCTGCTCTTTTGCTTTTACCAATTTCCTAGAGCACAGCATGAACATAGACTGATACAAAAACAAGTGGCAAAGCACCCTTAGAATTTAAATTTCACTGTTCCCTCTCTATAAAGCAGGCCTTGCCCAGCCACACACTTTGGGAGAAGTCTTTGCTGTAAAGAGGCATTCTACAAAGGACTTCAGTGGAGTTAGAAGTCAGAGAGCACTAGTAGCCTTATTGAAGGGAAAAGTTGCAGATAAAACGAAGGAGCATTGCAATTCAATGCAGAAGAGACTGTGAGAGAGGCTCAGTTTGTTTCAGTCTTTTACTCTCTTGGCATGGTACAGGACTGTGAATAAAGATAAAGAAATGGAAATAAGCACTCTATCCTGATTTCCACACAAGGGAGAGACTGGAGCGCTGATCATTAAGAGATCCTGCAACTGCTTCCACCTGGGTATATTTATAAAGAAAAATTGTTACATGCAGGAGAGAGAGCATTGTAATGTTATGAATTGCTAACAGCTCGCAGTGAGCTGAAAGGCAAAATGCTTGGTAGAAAAGAGAAGCCTAGAGTCCCTTTGCAGCAACAATATGGTAGCATTGGAGAGAAACAAAGAATAAGCTTATTGTAGATTTTATAGAGGTATAAAGGTATATATAGAGGTATCTCATCCCTCCTTCTACCCACCAAAAATAATAGTGTGGACAAATGTATCCATATTTAGTTGCTTAATAGGTCTAGAAATATACTTCTACTTTCAAAGATAAATGAACACAAAATCTTACTGTATCGTATAAACCATTTTTTTTTGTTTTTTGAGGAAACATCTGCCAATTCTTCCAGCTATTAGCAAAAATGCATGTGGAGCTGTAGCATTTCAAAGTGCATGGGAAAATCCTAGAACCTGCATATAGTTTGTGTATATTGGCTGTACAGAAGAGTGATCTATTGAGGATTTGGGATGTGGGGAAGTGTGGTGTTTAGATGCTGCTTGCCATTATTAGAACTGGGAGCACTGGCTGTTGGGAGTCTGAAAGGACAGGAAACAGGAAGGAGGGCGGGAAGTTGAAGAGGCGGAGTGAGAGCTACCGAGGGTGCAGCAGCAGCTTGATAAAGAGGTTTCCACTTTAAAAATAAAGTCCTGTTGAAGTTTGTTAGTAGCTTGCCTGGTTGCTACAACAGGAACTAAATTTTCCCATTTATCCCCACCAGTTTCAATTGTCCCTCTATATCATGCCCTAAACATACCCAGGTGCGCTAGAGTGGAGCGCACACAGGATCTATAACCTCTTTCTAGGCTTCTTAGAACCTGTCCCCTGTTCTGTGCAATAAGAAATACACTGGTTTTGCAAACATGGGTTGAGATGAGAATCTAGGCCATGCAGAGACTTAGTATTTTTAGCCTATCTGAAAGAGGTTGCTCTTAGTAATTCCATAGGTCCAGATTGTTAAAAGTGCTCATTGAGCAAAATTCCCATTTAGGCATCTTTAAAAAAGAAAGAAAGAAAGAAAGAAAGAAAGAAATGGCCAGGTGTCTAAAGTGCTCAGCAGCACCCAACGTAGATTTTTGGAAAATCTGGACCATAAAATTCATTTTGTCTCGACTGTACTGAAGAATCATTAAATAATTATATTGTATAATATACTCTTGTAAGATCTAGTTCACTTTCTCTGAGTTTCCATTTGAGCAGACCTTCCCCATGGTGAAACAGAATCTAAATTAGACCTAAAATCTCCCTAGGATTCTTACCAACTTCCCTGCAGTATGAGGATGAATGTCTGTAAATTGCTTTGATGATGAAAAGTGATCTAGTATATAAGTACTAAGTATTTTTATTAATATTATAGTTATATCTATGTATCTATAGAAACAGCTCCTTCTGCCTCACACACATAATCCCATTGACTTCAGTGAGTCTTATTCTGTGAGTAAAGTGAAGAGGATTTGGCCCATAGTAGGTTTTTTTAAGCATTTATAGATATGTGGGGGTAATTCTGATTGAAACAGCTTATTAAATAGGGATGGAGCTCAGCTTGTAGTTCTGGCATCTGAAATGCTGGTGAGAAGATGACACTGTTCTCTATAAGTAATTAGTATTTTGTTTATTATTGCTACAGTTCCACATAGATGTACATGGCGCTTTACAGACAAAGAAACAAGGTAAAACCCGAAAACCCTGTATTTGACACTGAAATCCACATGGCACAAGGCTGAACCCATGCAGGATTGGAACCTAAGCCATAGCACGACTAAGGGTAGAAAATAAAGTAGAAGGGGGACGTGGGAAAGAGGACTCCGTTAACCATACAAATCACAGGTTATGCTTTGATTGGTTTCTCTTTTTTCATTGTTTTGATACATTATGGATGAGATCTTCAAGAGGGCACAGCACTGGCTTACCTCTGCTCCTATTCGTTTCTTTGGGAGCAGAACTGAGCCATGTCATGGGGTGTACAGACCCTGTGCTGTCTCAGCTGCTAAAGGGTTAATAGGAAAACTGACTGCCAGCTCCATTGTGGATGATTGGCAGACTCACAACAGCTGCAAAGACAAAAGGACTGCAGAGCAGAAGGACAGGGTGGCTGCCAGAGAGGCTGAGGAGCCACAGAGAGTGGTAGTCTTCACTATGAGGGGCACCTAAGATCGAGGGTGACTGCCAACAGGTCAGCAGTGAGCACTTTGGGAAATCTTACACTATGTTTCTAGTCTGTGGGGAAATGAAGCAGAAATGATGGAGCAGAGGTCAGTATTGCAAGACTAGTCAAAAAGATGAGTGATTTGAAGGAATAAACAGAAGTATTACAGTGTGGTGTGAGAAAAGGTACTGATTGCTTATTGAGAAAGAGACCGGGGAGCAGCCTGGCATGTTGATCTGACAGAGCCTGTGGTGTGAGTGGAAGAGTAATTGGAGATAATATTTTTTATGTATGACAGAAGAGCTGTAGGAAATAGAGGATGAAGTACCTGTGAAGGAGATTGGAAACCAGTGTAAAGGCTCAGTAATAAAGTCGGAGTGGGAGGCAAAGGAGACTATTTTTAACAGCAGAATGTCAGATGGATTGGAGGAGTGCAGAAGAGAGAATCAGAGAGGCCTGAAAGAAGGTAAGAGATGATTAGGACATGGACCAAAGGTTTAGTAGCAGGGATAAAGGAGGAAGATCCAATTTTGGAATACTTTAGAGGACATAACAGCCTACTTATGGCAGGAAGAGAAAGAATAGTTAAGGTTATGAAGCTGCATCTCTGGGGAGAGGGTAAAATTACTGATAGGGAAGGAGAGAAGACAGTTTGGAGGTGAGAGGGATACGATAAGGAGTCCCCCTCCCCCCGCTGCCTGGTCCAATTTGAATTGACTGGGAACAGCTGTTGGAAAGATAGCTGGACATGCAGGACTGAGTATGTGGGGAGAAAGGTTAAATACATTAGATACACAGGACCAAATTCAGAGTTAGCCTATGGCCCACTTGTATCAGCTAAGCAGATGTAAACACTCTGTAAAATATCTCCAGCACAGGAAACTTCTATGCCAGGCACAGGGCTGCTTCTCAGAGGCATTTTAAAACATGCTAGAGCATTCTAGAACAAGGCCGGAGGTGGGAGGAGCTGTACCAGGGGCTGGAATTGCACCTCAGCAATTCCCTAATTTGGCAAATCTCATACAAGCTATGGCAACACAGAGCACAAGTCAAGGCAGCCCTCAGGGCTTTCTTAGCCTATGGAGTGGACAAACTAGTCCCTGGATTAAGCTGCCTCCACTCTCTCCGGGTCAGCATTACAACTGGTATAGGGATGAAGGTGCAGGGGTATGAGGGTAAGGACATGACTGATCATGTCACAGGAGAATGATAGTGGAGCTGGGATCCTGGACTTGGTCATGAGAATCATTAGTGTCAACAGTGAGAGTATGGCCAGTATATCAGTGAGGGCAGAAGTAAGAGTGCGGAGAGTCCAAGAAAGAATTTGAGGAGAGGAAAATTCTGGCAGTAGAAGCTAGTGGTATAGGAAGGGAAGGAGTACTAAAGGAAGGAATTTTTCAGATAGAATATAATGCAGCATGTTTAAAAGCAGAGGGAAAGGACCGGAAGAAAGAGAGCAATTTCTATTGAAAACAGGGAGTTTTTAGTGGGACTGAAAGAAAAGGGCAGGAGCCAGAGGAAAGAGCAAGGTAGAAGAGGAGCATTTTTTCTTAGCATCCATTTTCCCTGAAGTATCATTCTGTACATATTAATTTATACTCCAGGGGCTACCTCTAAACAATAATATATTCATATGCTGATGCCAATCAAGACAGAAAATCCTCTTTTCTGTAGACTAAAAACAGTAATTTAATGTTTTACTGTATTTTCCTGACATTTTGGAATATATTGTAGATAATGAATCATGACCAAGAAATTCTCAGAATGATAAGACTATAAAAGTTTTAGATGGTCCACTTTGCAGGAAACATTTTATTCTGCATTTGCTGTAACTATTTCTTGCTGTTGATGTGTTCTAAAGTCTGTTTACAAATAGTGTCAAAATAATGAGGAACTGAGAATGCAATCCCCCCCCCCGTACAGCTGATTCTTAAGCTTTAGTTTTGAAGCATATATTTTTCACCATCACTGCATTTTTTTTCTCTGAGCTCCAGCCCAAAACCAAATGTCTACACTGCAATTTTATAGCCCCACAGCCTAAGCCCTTCAAACCCCAGTCAGCTGACCTGAGCTCTGAGACTCAGTGCCATGCTTTTTTTAATTGCAGTGTAAACATATTCTTAGTCTCTCCATGCCTCCATTCCCCACCTGTAAAATGGGCCTAATAGCACTGTCCTATCCCACAGGGGTTGTGAGGATAATTTCATTAAAGACTGTGATGTGCTTAGACAGTATGGCAATGGAGCATGTGTAAGTAACTTACTTTCTATTCTATTCCACACTGTAAACAAACCTAACAATTAATTCAAAGGGTTTATTCAAGTTAAACACTTTTCTAGATTGGGGCTTATCTCTTGTATAGCCCTGGTGACTCCAGTAGAGTTGCACAGATGTAATTGAAGGCAGAATTTTGCTGCTAATGTTTCATTTCAGCAATAGGACATGACAGGCAGAGCATTTCTGGAGAATTTAAATTGTTGCCAAAGGCAAAGTGACTTTTACCACCTAGAAAGCTTAACAAAAGCCAAAAGAAAACCCTGCTTTAGTATAAAAAGGACATTTTAAAATATCATGGAATTAGTACAGTTTTCCTGAACTTTAAGCTGTTGTCAGATTCATATAACTATTGACATCCAAATAGTTCTTTTGGTCATCTTCAATTATTTCCCAGCCCTCCCAACCCTTTGCCATGTGTCTCCGATTTGCACAACTATTCTCCAGGCATTTTTTTAAAAGGATAGATTCAAAAAATGACAGTGAGGAGAAGGAAAAGGTGAGGAGATGGTGGTGCCACCCTTTTAACTTCTAGTTGGAAGAGCTATAGAAAAGTAGTGGGAGATAGATATATTAGCTCCAGGCTAAACAAATCCCTGGTACCAGGTTAAGTGAAATGGAAGCTGCTCCAGGTCAATTAAGACACCTGGGGCCAATTAAGAACTTTCCAGAAGGCAGGGAGAATGCTAGGTTGATTGGGACACCTGAAGCCAATCAGGGGCTGGCTGAAACTAGTTAAAAGCCTCCCAGTCAGTCAGGTGGGTGTGCATGTCAGGAGCTGTGGAAGGAAGTTGCGCTGTTGGAGAGACTGAGTAGTACACACCATATCAGGCACAAGGAAGGAGGCCCTGAGGTAAGGGTGAAGTGGAGCTTGAGGAAGTGATGGCTGCTGTGGGGGGAAGTAGCCCAGGGAATTGTACATGTCATGTTTCTAAAAGGTCAGCAACCATAGCTGATACTATTAGGGTCCCTGGGCTGGAGCCCGGAGTAGAGGGTGGGCCCAGTCTTCCCCCTCCCCCCCACCTTTCCCCCTGATTAATCACTGAGACTGGGAGACAACAGAGACTGTGCAAGGAAGGATAACTTCTCCTCACCTCCCTTGCTGGCTTATGATGAAAATGGCTCAGTAGACTGTGACCCTTGTCTCTAGAGAAAGAAGGGTTACGTGGAGGGTCACAGTGAGGCTCTGAGGCTAGCGAAATCCGCCAGGAAACCCGGGACCCACGGAGGCAAGGAGAGAGCTTTGTTACAAAATAATTAAATATTCAGTGGATCAGGGACTTGAATTTGGGTCTCCCGCCTCCCAAGTTATAGAGTAAGTCTCAGTCTCTCTCTCTCTAACAGTGACTAGTTAATTGTTTCATACACAGCAGAACAGCTTGAACAGGAAAGATTGAGTGAGACCCACCCAAGAATAGCCCATAGCCTGGTGGTTGGAGCACTCTTCTTGGAATGGGGAGACAGAATAGTCTGACCCATCACTGAAGAGACCCACCGTGGATACATCAGTTCACTCAGTGTCAAACCCCTATTCCTGAGCAAGCTCTTTAGAGAAGCTAACGAATGGCCAAATGTTAATGTAATTGAAACTAATATTTTTGACCTGTGTAATCTGTATTCAGGTCAAGACACAGAACTGAAACCTCTTTCGTGGCACTGATGGATGATATCCTGCTGATAATTTTCAAAGGGCAGCCATCCATTCCTATCTTCTTGGACCTCTGTGCAGCATTCAACACTATTGACCATTAATTACTGCTCTCTTGCCTGAGAAAAGTGACAGGGTCCTGAGTAATGCACTAAAATGGTTTAAGTCCTTCTTGGAGGGACGTAACCAATGAGTATTGATGGGAAACTGCACCTCCACCCACTAGACACCTGTCTTGTGGAGACTTACAAGTATCTATCCCTCTCCATTCCTATTCAACATCTACATAGAGCAAGTAGGTGAACTGGTCAGATGACATGGATTCAAGTGCCAGCAATATGCAAATGCTACACATCTCCGTCTGTTTTTCACCACTTATGTCCATACCACTACTACTAGACGGCCCAGTGCTTGCACAAAATCAGCTCATGGATGAAGGCCAGTTAGTTGAAGCTAACCCAGAGCAAGGCAGAGGTGATGCTGTGGACAGAGGAAAGCATTTGGAAGAGTTTGCAGCCACACTACAATTCACTTTGGATAAAGGTGCACACACCTGCAATCAGTCAGTTCAAGACCATAGCTTAGGAGTGCTCATGCATTCGTCACTGATGTTAAACTCCAACATAGTGATATCCACAAGTAATACTGTCTATCATTTTCACTTTGTTCGGAGAATCTGTCTCATCCTGGCGAACGATGACCTGGCCTCAGTTATTCATGCTTTTGTTATCTCTTGGCTGGACCACAGCAATGCAGTGTACCTGGGCATGAAGCCTTCAGTGTCTAGCAAATTCCAACCAGTACATAACACCAGAGTATGTCTCCTCAGAAACAATGGCTACTGCATGCAACAAAACATGTGTTCACTCCCTACGCCAGCTTCCCAAAGAACATCGGTTCTCAAACTTTAGTAACCCGAGGACCCGCATTTTGATTTAAAATTTTGCTGTGGACCCCCAAAGCCCCTGCTGAGCCCAGGCCCAGCCCCCACTCCACCCTTTCCCCCAAGGCCCCACCTCCACCCCACGTCTTCTGACTCCACCACCTCTCCTCTTCCCCACTTCTTTCCACCCTCTCCTCCGAGTGCCCCCCATCACCCCTCCTCACCCTCCCTCCCAGCGCCTCCTGCATGCTGGGGAACAGCTGTTCCATGGCATGCCGGAGGCACTGGGAGGGAGGGGGAGGAGTTGATCAGTGAGGCTGGTGACCCCAGACATGATTCCACCCCCTTCCCCCCCCCCCGAGCACACCCCATCTCCACTTCTCTCCCTCCCTCCCAGCGGCTCCCGCCCACCTGGGAACAGCTGTTCTGCAGCATGCAGGAGGCACTGAGAGAGAGGGGGAGAAGTTGATCAGTGGGACTCTCGCAGACCCCCAGTTTGAGAAATGCTGCCATAGAATATCTAATCAAGTTTATCTTGCCTGCCTGTATCTTCAAGTTATTTAAACCACTTAAGAAAAGTAGTGCAATAGTTTAGAATAATAAAAACAATATTTCTCTCCCAATAAACATATGAGCCAAATTTGAAAATAAAATAATTAATGAGTTGTTATAGCAATAACTTGCTATGAAAAACCTTTTGCCACAAGTTATAACGCTTAAAGTCATAGACCTTTACTTATCACTGAGCAGTTGACTTATCCCTATCTATCATTTCTTCCCTGACCTCAGTTCTCTTAGAAAATATCCAATCAGTACATATGGTCTCTGTCATGGTTCCTCAGGGTCCACAGTCACCATGGATAACCCCTCTGCTTCAGCAAAAGAGACAATTCCTGATGCTTAACTGGGTGTCGGCTCCCTGACACAACCATTTTGTTAGCCACCCAAACAATTTCCTCAGAGCTCTAACAGCCTTTATTTTGCATTGCAGGTTAACAATTGGTGCACCACAGTCCCTTCGCCTCTCAAACAGTATCCACCTATAGTATCCAGCCTCTCATGTTGGATGCTCACTGTAATCACCAGGTTTTCTGTTGCCAAGGGAACAGTATACACACAGCTTGATTGGTACAATTCAGGATCAGGTCCTTTAGAGTATTGCAACACTGAGATATATTTATAGTGAAACAATCATACATTTATTATCAAAGATTAACATTTACGAGATACCAAGTAAGGATAATGAAAATAGAAATGGTTACATATAAAACAAAAAGTATAACATGCTTCTCGGAGTCTAAACTTAATTTCAATAGGCTAAAATCCTTGTCTAAAGTAGTTTTTCTCCTAAAACATTCTCCCAGTGTCACCAATGTACATGGCTGGAGTCCATGAAAAACTACTGTCTTGTTTGCTCTCTCAGTGATGGATAGAGATGTGTCCTTTTGCCTTTCCCTTATATTCCCCAAAGTCGTTATTTTTGACCCCCGAGTCAGAAAAAAACCTAATCTTTATTCTCTGTGCCTGGTGACTTTAAGTTGACTTCACATCCTCATGTTGATGTCATATGCAAATAGGCTTCCTGTGAGTTGACTTACAATGCTTAATTTACATTTGATAGAGAGATCTACATCTTATCTGTTGTCTGAAAGAAACTTGTTTGTCAGTTCTACCTTGGATACAGGATTTAAAACACATACACAGCTTCTTAAATACCATCTATCACACTGGTTATGAGGATCATGTGATCCTGGCCATCATCTGAGATCTCAGATGACATTCTTTATAGATAAATACTATGACAGCAATGTGTTAAATGTAATGAGCTTGTAAGGCCTGATAGAAAAGTTGTTATAGAACAGTGAAGCCTTTGTCAGTTGTCATTGAGCAGCTCTTATGGTCACAATCTTCAATCCAAATGTTTAACTAAATCAGAATAATCATCAAATGTATTTAATCACAAATTAAGAGATTTAGTGATGCAAGACCGCTGTGAATGGTGTTAAGCAATGTGTTGAGAAGGAATAATTGATGCAAGGTGGATCTTGTTCTTTACTTTTTTTTTGGTAGAAATCTCTCTGTTTTGACTATGGGATATTGCTGAAGGGTTTGAACAATCTTCCATTAAAGTGTACATTCTATATTCCAAAAGAACAACAACAACAGGGACTTGAGCTCATCCGATGATGATTAAGTCACATTGTTCTCATTGACCAAACACTTATATCCCTAGGGAGTCCAGATACTCAATGAAAGAACAGTGCAATCTGTTGTAGGTCAAAAAATCAACAGGCTTCGTTTCAGCTACATACCTACTTAACATTCTATTTAGAACAATTACATTGTATTTCGGCATTTCATGGTCTTTAGTACAATTATATTGTATTTCGGCATTTTACTCCGATTAAGTTTATTTAAGAAGGCTTGAAACGACCAATGAGTTTGTCCCCCTCCTTCTTAGTGTCTTCTGTCTGGTGGAAGAAAATAGAAATAATTAATTCTGGAGTTTGTAAATATCATTGCATATGCAAGTATAATGACTTAAAGGCAGTTGATTAGTTTTGATTTAATGTTGATATGAAACTTAGTTTTATTGGCTACTGTGTAGTACAAAAAAGAGCATTTGCATTTGTTCTTCTAGCACTTTGTCACTGTTTTTATTATAACTTTTCCTGTCACCCAAGCAGCTGCCGAAAACTTTGACTAAATTGAAAAGGTGGGATACAGGCAAGTTTATCTGATATCATTATAAGATCCTGTTAACTGAAATGCCTATTTTCATGATCTAAATCCACATTTTAAAGTTTAATTATTTTAATACAAAGTGGTGTATTTCTTCACAGTTTTGAGCTGAACCAAAGTTTAATGTACTTTCTGGAAAAAGCAGATATTATCCAATCATTATAAAATTGTGTCTAAGAAAAAACCAGAATTATAAATGTGGGAATAGTCTTAATTAGGATAACTTGTATTTCTGTTAGGCCATAATCGTATGTACCTGGTGAAATAATACCAAAGTGACATTTATTTTAAATCTTCAGTTTAAATAGTTTTCTAATAGCTAAGAAACCGTTTGTAATTGTTTAAATACCATATTTGCTTAGATTTGGCATTGACGGGTAAGCATATTTGGTCCTTAATAGTGAACCTATTCAGAAAATCTTTACTAAACGAAAGTGTTGGCAACACATTCTCAAACATCCATAAACATGGTTGCAACTATCAAAGAACAACTTCCTTCTAGCTTCTGCATTGCTTTGACATTGCTGTTCAGAGAAAGTAGAATAGGAACCTAAATTTAATATCACATTTTTCAACAAATTAAAGATAGGCAGGATTTACATTAGCTGACTCCAGGTGATGAACAGTTCTGCACCTACTCATCCCATCCCACAGTTTGATTCTAAAAGTGGTACTTCCAAGAGTGATGTGAAAACATGGCAGCATTATGTTGGTATTAAATTACTTAATTATTCTGTATTGCTCAGTTAATGTGATGCACTTGAACATATGTTTTGTTAAAAGATGGAAGTGGATTTAGGGGAGGAGAGTTTGTAAATAAGACATAGCATCTTTCAAAGTAAAATGACACTAAATACAGCATCGTATAGATGAAAGTAATTTGCATCTATGAATTACCTGTTATGCAGCATTGTTGCTATTCTTACCAGGCATCTTTTGCCACATAGGAACTGGGTTTTGTTTCAGCTAGCCATTGGGTATACTGTATATTGAAATTTGTTACTTCATATAAAATTTATTGTTTGACAGCATCTTGTGAAAAGGACCAAAATCATATATTCATGTTTGACACAAAAACTGCTAACCCGTCTTGGGGAGGGGAGCGGGGAAAGTCATGTAACACTGCTGCATCCTGCAATAGCAGGAATTCTTATAAAACATATGTCTACAACTAAGGCCTCACCTACAATACACGGTTTTGTCAACAAAGGGCAGCTTTTGTCAACAAAACAGTGAATGCATACACAGTGTGAAGCAACTTTTGGTGGCAAAAATGCCCTGTTTTGGCGACAAAATAAAACCACCCTGATGAGAGACGTAAAGCTTTTTGCGCAATTTTTTTATCAACAAAGTGACAGTGTGGACACCATGCTTGATTTTATCGCTTTAATTGGCCTCCAAGAGGTGTCCCACAATGACCATCCTGACTGCTCTGGTCAACAGTTTGAACTCCACTGCCCTGCAGCCAGGTAAACAACCATCCACCCCTCCCCCTTAGAAGCCCTGGGAATTTTTGAAATTCCATTTCCTATTGGCTTGGCATGGAGAGGTCTCATTACATATTCCCAGGTGACCATGGAGGCTTATCACAGCAAGCACTCTCCTGCTTGGACCACTGTGGAGCTGCTGGATCTGTTTAGTATATTGGGGAGAGGAGGCTGTGCAGTCCCAGCTGTGCTTGAGCCATAGGAATTTTGATACCTATGGGCAAATTTCTGGAGGCTTGTGCGAAAAGGGCTATGATCGGGACACGCTGCATTGCAGAGCTAAGATAAAGGAGCTGAGGCATGCATACCATAAGGCAAGGGAGGCAAACTGTCACTCCGGTGCTGTACCCAAGATTTGCCAGTTCTACAAGGAGCTGGGTGGTGTCCTTGGTGGCGACTGCACCTCCGCCACCAAGAGCCCCATGGATACTTCAGCAGGCCTCGAGACAGCGGAAAGAGGACCTAACCCGGAGGATGAAGTCATTGATGAGGAGGTGGAGTTAGACAATGATGTGGAGCTCCCGGTGGGGCAGACAGCCAGGAACTGTTCACCACTCCCGAGGTGTCTAGCCAGTCTCAGCAGTTGCTCTCTGGCGAGCAAGAAGCAGGAGAGGAGACGCTTGGTAAGTGGTTGTGGTTTCTGTAGTGTGGAGGTGGGTTCAGGGTACAGAAATGTACAAGACTGGCTGTATTTCTGTGTGCTGGACGTTTCCCTGTGCAACTAATCAGTGTGGTGGAACAGGGTGTTGATGCATGCTGAGCTCTCACAGGAATGCTCCAGAGAGATCTCCAGGAGGTACTCGTCAATCCTCTGATGAAGGTTCCTTGGCAGAGCAGCTTTGTTCCTTCCATCATTGTTGGAAACTTTCCTGTGCCATTAGGCAATCACTTGTATAGGGACCAGAGCGGCACACAGGGAAGTAGCATAGGGACTGGGGCAGGAGCCACAAGCATGTAGTAGATGTGCCCTTGCTTCCCTGCTTACCCTCAGAAGTGAGATATATGCTACAGTGACTCTCCCTCCTGCCCCCCGTGGAAAAGCATGGGAGAATTTGAGAATTTTTTCCCTAGTCGGCTGGAATGCAACCCTTGCAGAGTGCTCTTTTCCCCATGTAGAGTGCCCCCACAGCCAATGCTCACTATAGATGTGTGCTTGCCAAGGGTCAGTGAGAAAGTGATTGTTATGTTACCAGAGGTGTATTTTACTGAAATGTTTCAATGCTGTGTGTGAACATAACAATCATGCTTCTGTGCATTGTTCCTTGTGCTTCAGCGGATGTGGCCTTCAGGAACATCCCACACACATCGGCCCAGCATCTCTGCCAGATAAGAAAACACCCAAGACAAATCAAAGAATACATGTTGTTTGTATTCTCCAATGCAGAGAAAAGGGAACTCAAGGAGTGGAGGGAAGCCAAAAGGCAGGACAGAAAAGAAAATCTGGAGTTTGCTCAGGATGCTGCTGAGTGGATGATTAAAGTCATGGAGGAGCAAACACAGATGCTGAAGTCCTTAATAATGCTGCAGACTGAGCAGATGCGTGCCCGCCCTTCGCTGCATCACATTCAGAACTCTTTTCCGTGCCCCCCCCCGCCCCAAAACTCCTCCAGCACAGTCCTTTCAGCTTTCTGGATATAGCAAGTTTCCCCTTCACTCCACCCTCTCAGACAACTTTCCAAATGATAGCTGGACCTACATACAGCTCTAAAAGTCTGCCTTTCCCTTGTACCTCCTTTCCCAGCAAGCATCTTTGTGTGGTGTGTGTTTTCTTATGCAATAAAAGCAAAGTTTTTGAATGGTCACTCATCTTTATTTGTTTCCTACAAATTGAGATAGCCGGCACTACCGATACATACACAGGCATTTTAATCGTTTTGCGTACTGGAATGTAAGGCCCCAAATGTCACCATTGCTTACTACGAAAACTACATGTAATGTAACGTTGCAGCACCAATCACTGAGATATACATTACTGGTTCTCATTTTCAAAGTGTTACCTCCCTGATTCGAATTGCTCCCCTCTGGGCCCCTGTGATAGCCCTGGTATCTGGCTGCTCAAAATCAGCAGCAAAGCGGTGTGCCTCAGTACTCCACCCCTGAGCTAAACTTTCACCCTTAGCTTTCCAAAGATTATGCAATGTACAACACACTGCTATGACCATGGGAATATTAATAGAATCATAGAAGATTAGGGTTGGAAGAGACCTCAGGAGGTCATCTAGTCTAACTCCCTGCTCAAAGCAAGACCAACCCCAACTAAATCATCCCAGCCAGGGCTTTGTCAAGCCGGGTCTTAAAAACCTTTAGGGATGGAGATTCCACCACCTCCCTAGGTAACCCATTCCAGTGCCTCAACACACTTCTAGTGAAATAGTTTTTCCTAATATCCAACCTAGACCTCCCCCACTACAACTTAGAATCATAGAATATCAGGGTTGGAAGGGACCTCAGGAGGTCATCTAGTCCAACCCCCTGCTCAAAGCAGGACCAATCCCCAATCAAATCATCCCAGCCAGGGCTTTGTCAAGCCTGACCTTAAAAACTTCCAAGGAAGGAGATTCTACCACCTCCATAGGTAACGCATTCCAGTGTTTCACCACCCTCCTAGTGAAAAAGTTTTTCCTAATATCCAGCCTAAACCTCCCCCACTGCAACTTGAGACCATTACTCCTTGTCCTGTCCTCTTCTACCACTGAGAATAGTCTAGAACCATCCTCTCTGGAACCACCTCTCAGGTAGTTGAAAGCAGCTATCAAATCCCCCCTCATTCTTCTCTTCCGTAGACTTAACATCTCCAGTTCCCTCAGCCTCTCCTCATAAGTCATGTGTTCCAGACCCCTAATCATTTTTGTTGCCCTTCGCTGGACTCTTTCCAATTTATCCACATCCTTCTTGTAGTGTGGGCCCCAAAACTGGACACAGTACTCCAGATGAGGCCTCACCAATGTCGAATAGAGGGGAACGATCATGTCCCTCGATCTGCTCTCTATGCCCCTACTTATACATCCGAAAATGCCATTGGCCTTCTTGGCAACAAGGGCACACTGCTGACTCATATCCAGCTTCTCGTCCACTGTAACCCCTAGGTCCTTTTCCGCAGAACTGCTGCCTAGCCATTCGGTCCCTAGTCTGTAGCTGTGCATTGGGTTCTTCCGTCCTAAGTGCAGGACCCTGCACTTATCCTTATTGAACCTCATCAGGTTTCTTTTGGCCCAATCCTCCAATTTGTCTAGGTCCCTCTGTATCCTATCCCTGCCCTCCAGCGTATCTACCACTCCTCCCAGTTTAGTATCATCCGCAAATTTGCTGAGAGTGCAATCCACACCATCCTCCAGATCATTTATGAAGATATTGAACAAAACCGGCCCCAGGACCGACCCCTGGGGCATTCCACTTGACACCGGCTGCCAACTAGACATGGAGCCATTGATCACTACCCGTTGAGCCCGACAATCTAGCCAACTTTCTACCCACCTTATAGTGCATTCATCCAGCCCATACTTCTTTAACTTGCTGGCAAGAATACTGTGGGAGACCGTGTCAAAAGCTTTGCTAAAGTCAAGAAACAATACATCCACTGCTTTCCCTTCATCCACAGAATCAGTAATCTCATCATAGAAGGCGATTAGATTAGTCAGGCATGACCTACCCTTGGTGAATCCATGCTGACTGTTCCTGATCACTTTCCTCTCGTCTAAGTGCTTCAGGATTGATTCCTTGAGGACCTGCTCCATGATTTTTCCGGGGACTGAGGTGAGGCTGACTGGCCTGTAGTTCCCAGGATCCTCCTTCTTCCCTTTTTTAAAGATTGGCACTACATTTAGCCTTTTTCCAGTCATCCGGGACTTCCCCCGTTTGCCACGAGTTTTCAAAGATAATGGCCAATGGCTCTGCAATCACATCCGCCAATTCCTTTAGCACTCTCGGATGCAACTCGTCCGGCCCCATGGACTTGTGCACGTCCAGCTTTTCTAAATAGTCCCTAACCACCTCTTTCTCCACTGAGGGCTGGCCATCTACTCCCCATGTTGTGATGCCCAGCGCAGCAGTCTGGGAGCTGACCTTGTTCGTGAAGACAGAGGCAAAAAAAGCATTGAGTACGTTAGCTTTTTCCACATCCTCTGTCGCTAGATTGCCTCCCTCATTCAGTAAGGGGCCCACACTTTCCTTGGCTTTCTTCTTGTTGCCAACATACCTGAAGAAACCCTTCTTGTTACTCTTGACATCTCTTGCTAGCTGCAGCTCCAGGTGCGATTTGGCCCTCCTGATTTCATTCCTACATGCCCGAGCAATATTTTTATACTCATCCCTGGTCATATGTCCAACCTTCCACTTCTTGTAAGCTTCTTTTTTATGTTTAAGATCCGCTAGGATTTCACCGTTAAGCCAAGCTGGTCGCCTGCCATATTTACTATTCTTTCGACTCATCGGGATGGTTTGTCCTTGTAACCTCAACAGAGATTCCTTGAAATACAGCCAGCTCTCCTGGACTCCTTTCCCCTTCATGTTAGTCCCCCAGGGGATCCTAACTTGAGACCATTGCTCCTTGTTCTGTCATCTGCCACCGCTGAGAACAGCCGAGCTCCATCCTCTTTGGATATTATCCTCATTGAGGTCTAACCTGCTATAAAGGCATCACCAGCGCACCTTTAATCTGCCAAAGGCACATTCAACTGTCATCTGGTACCTACTCAGCCTGTTGTTGAACTGCTCCTTACTGCTGTCCAAGTTTCCCCTGTAAGGTTTAATGAGCCATGGCTGTAGTGGGTATGCCGGGTCTCCCAGGATCACTATGGGCATTTCAACATCCCCCACTGTAATCTTCTGGTCTGGAAAGAAAGTCCCTACTTGTAGTTTTCTATATAGGCCAGTGTTCCTGAAGATGCGTGCGTCATGCACCTTCTTGGACCACCCTGCATTGATGTCAGTGAAATGCCAATGGTTATCCACAAGCACCTGCAACACCATGGTGAAGAACCTCTTCCTACTGATGTACTCCATCTCAAGGTGGTCTGGTGCCAAAACTGGAACATGTGTGCCATCTATCTCCCCTCCACAGTTAGGGAAATCCATTTCTGCAAAGTCATCCATTATTTCATGCACATTTCCCAGAGTCACAGCCCTTCATAGGAGGTTGCAATTAATTGCCCAGCACACTTGCATTAACACAGCCCCAACAGTTGACCTCCTGACTCCAAATTGATTTGCAACTGACTGGTAGCAGTCTGGAGTTCCCAGCTTCCACACAGCAATTACCACACGCTTCTCCAATGATAGGGCAGCTCTCATTCTGGTGTCTTTGTGCCATAGTGCTGGGGTGAGTTCCGCACACAGTTCCAGGAAGGTGGCTTTCCCCGTCCAAAAGTTTTGTAGCCACTGCTCGTCATCCCAGACCTGCATGCCGATATGATTCCACCATTCAGTGCTTGCTTTCCAAGTCCAAAGGCGACAGTCCACCATCTGCAGCTGTTCCGTGAATGCTAAAAGCAATCTAACGTCGCTCCTGTCCATATCACACAGCATTTCAGGCAACTGGGAGTTTTGTTCCATTAGGAACTTCATGATTAACTGCACTGCCATCTGGGATGTCTTCATGACCGTTATCAGAGCATAGGAGAGAAGTGTGGGATCCATCCCTTCACACAGATATGGTAGAGAGAACAACAAACAAGGGCCGTTGAAAAATTCAGCGAAAGAAAGCCAGAAGCCCATGGAATGCTGGGACAGAAAACAATGCATAATGGGACATTGAGCCCAGTCCCAAGATGTACTGCAGTCCGCTCTGCCTTCCCACAAGACGTAGTGGCAGAAGGTGTCAAGATGGACTGTGGGAAAGGTACCCACAATGCATTGTTCACACTGTCAATGATAGTGCCCCAACTGTGAACGTGCTCTGCCGATGGAGCGAGTGTGTATGGACATGCAATACTGATTTTTATTATAGTGCTTTTGAGTGTCGACATAACTTTTATGGACCAAAACTCTGTAGTGTAGACAAGGCCTAATATTTTACGGCTTTGTACTGCCACTGACCACTGTAGCATTTGAACACCTTTCACATAAAACAGTGACTACTGGACTTTATGGAATCTCTGACTCCACTTCTTTCTCTGGTTATAGGAGGCTCTGTTTCAATGTGTGTGTGTCTGTGTGTTTTAAGGGTGATGACTGTGGATAAATAGGTGTTATATTTAACATCTTGTTTTAAATGTTCAACAGAGCTGTTCTTGCTTTATCCAGAAGCCAGGCTGATTTTTGATGTATTCTGTATTAATAACCCACCAATAATTTTATGGTAGATGTATTTTATCAATTATTTAAAAATAAATGATTACCTTATCACACATGCGCTGCATATTGTGTAGTATGCATCCTTTGTGAGGTTTTTCTGAGAAATGATGTATGCTCTGCTGTGGAAATTAACACTTCTGTTTCTGAAGCCAATTGTGGTAGCAGGATGTAATGCAGCTAGACTATGAGGAAGACTTTTTTCTAGATTGGTAGTGGCAAGCATTGATATGGTAAACGTTGTTAGGACATAGATATTCAGGCCTGTCCGTAAAGGCCAAACTCTAAGAATTTAGGTGTATGCTTGTCACTTAGCTAGTTCTAGAGGTATAAAAGAGAGAATCAAAATCACTGTCTGACTGTATAAGGCCTTTTCTCACTGTGACAGTCTGAGGCCCTGTTCTTAGGCTAAGATCTTTGGCTAAGCAGCAGAGGCAGCCATAAGCTGGGAAGCGAACGGTCACATCTTTACATTCCAAACTAGTCACATTGAAATAAGGTGCTATTGGGCTGTTAGGAATACAGTCCTGTCCTGATAATGCCCATCGCCTCCAGAGAGAGGGAAGTGCCTCGAAAATGTAACAGGAAACTTAGTTTGATAGCATCCTGTCTGGCAAGAACTCACTTATCAATAGCTGGGATGTGAAATCCCCATTTCTGTGTTGTTCTATCATTGTAGTCCCCATTTCCCTATTGTTTGTCTGTATAATCTCTGTCTGGTTCTGTGATTGTTTGTGTCTGCTGTATAATTAATTTTGCTGGGTGTAAACTAATTAAGAAAAATTGGAACACGTCCAGCGGAGGGCAACAAAAGTGATTAGGGGACTGGAACACATGATTTATGAGGAGAGGCTGAGGGAACTGGGATTGTTTAGTCTGCAGAAGAGAAGAATGAGGGGGGATTTGATATCTGCTTTCAACTACCTAAAAGGGGGTTCCAAAGAGGATGGACCTAGACTGTTCTCAGTGGTAGCAGATGACAGAACAAGGAGCAATGGTCTCAAGTTGCAGTGGGGGAGGTTTAGGTTGGATTTTAGGAAACATTTTCACTAGGAGGGTGGTGAAGCACTGGAATGGGTTACCTAGGGAGGTGGTGGAATCTCCTTCCTTAAAAATGTTTAAGGTCAGGCTTGACAAAGCCCTGGCTGGGATGATTTAGTTGGGGATTGGTCCTGCTTTGAGCAGAGGGTTGGACCAGATGACCTCCTGAGATCCCTTCCAACCCTGATATTCTATGATTCTAAGGTGGTGGGATATAATTGATTAAATGATCATGTTACAATATGTTAGGATTGGTTAGTTAAATTTCAGGAAAATGATTGGTTAAGGTATAGCTAAGCAGAACTCAAGTGTTACTATATAGTCTGCAGTCAATCAGGAAGTAAGGCGGGGAATGGGGAAATTGGAATCATGTTTTGCGAAGGGGGGGAATGGGAACAGGGACACAGGTAAGGCTCTGTGGTGTCACAGCTGGAAAGGGGGACACTAAGGAAGGAAACTGGAATCATGCTTGCTGGAAGTTCACCCCAGTAGACATCGAATTGTTTGCACCTTTGGACTTCGGGTATTGTTGCTCTCTGTTCATGCAAGAAGGACCAGGGAAGTAAGTGGGTGAAGGAATAAGCCCCCTAACAAACGTGCAAGGTTGAAACCCCAAAGTACTAATTGTTATCCTTTGAATTGCTAAGCAAACTGAATAATGCAAGGTCACTGCAGCTCTTGGGGAAATGATCTTAAAGGCCATCCTTTCCTGCCTTGTGTGTCAAGACTTGAGAACTTGCCTTTCATAGTGGTTGTGACACCCAACTCAGTCAGCAATAAAAGGAATTGAAAATGTCTCTCCAGAGTACTTAGTCTTATATTAGAGCATACAAGCTGTTTAGCTACAATCATAGGGTTCAATCCTGCAACATTCTCGTCCAGTCAAGCACTTAATCAGAGAATATCAGGGTTGGAAGGGACCTCAGGAGGTCATCTAGTCCAACCCCCTGCTCAAAGCAGGACCAATCTCCGATGTTTGCCCCAGATCCCTAAATGACCCCCTCAAGGACTGAACTCACAACCCTGGGTTTAGCAGGCCAATGCTCAAACCACTGAGCTATCCGTCCTTCAGCAAGACTACTCACTTGTTTAAAGTTAATGGGATATTTTAGTTTAAATCAGAGAGTAAAATTGTGGCCACATTGAAGTCAATAGCAAGCTCCTGTTTACTTAAATGGGGCAAGGTTTTCACCCAATATTTAAAAACATCTAAATTAGGGTATATAGGTCACTTATTCCTAAAAATCCAGAAATAATTGGGCTGGGGGTCAACTGTCCAACATTAAAAGTCTTACTACCCTCATTTGGTACTATCCCTGTGACACTCTAGCCCTCCTGCAGTTTTTCTAACCCGTTTTTTTCTTTTTGTCATCTAGCTTTTAGTTCCTCCTTTCATCTTTTAAATTTCTTTCCTCCCCCAATGGCTGTTTCTTAGATAATGTAATGCACATGATACTATATATACTTCGGTTCATGAATAATAATATCCTAAAAAGAACATCAAGTTTGCAAAATCAAGCACTCAGCAGTTAGGAAATGCCAGAATTCAGGTTGCCAATGCAACCTTAATTTGGCCTCTCTCTGTGCATGCATTATAATTGTCTTTAATTACATGATCATATGTGGGGAAAAAATAACAGGTTCCCTGCCTTGTTCAGTGACTGCATAATTAGGTTTTCAATATTCCTTTATTTTCCTCATTCCGTGTGTGTCCCAAGGCCTTTTTTAATACCCACCATCCAAGCTCTGCACTGAATATAAAATTATTGAGCATTTCTATAGTGATAGTACCATAATAGCTGATCGCTTCTAAACATGAATGAATTTATCTTCACAATGCTCCATGTGAGATTAGATGTCATCATTATTCCCTTTTTACAGCTCGGGAGCTGAGGCAAAGAAAGAATAAAGGCAAAATAGTCAGAAGTCTCCACTAATTGTGGGTGCCCAACTTGAGAGAAACAGGACTTGGTTTTTCAGAGTACTTAACATTTTCATAATAAGTTATATAGTCAAAGCAGGGTGTCAGTCAACTTCAGTTGCCACTTTAAGTGTGTGGCACTCCTGCAAATTTGATCCCACGTGTCTCTCATAGGGCTCCCAGAAACAAGGGCACACTCAATCTGTGAAATATTTTAAGTGACTTGCCCAGCATCATATAGGAACTCTCTGGCAAAGGCAGGGATCGATACTAGTTCTCCAGGTTGACATTAAACCTACTTAATTCTTCTCTTCTTGTAAGCCCTTGCCTCTTTCACTACACAGCTTTCTGTTTCTGCAATAAATGAGGCAGAGGTGCTATAGATCAGTGTTTTTCAAAGTACGGGTCACATAATGTCAGGCACTGGGTCGCCTTGCTGATTCAAATTATAAGGATTGTTGGCACACAGCAGCTCTGAAGGGCTGCGCAGCAGGGACCTGGAGAGGAGAGAGGTAGTAAAGTAAGTGTGCTCTTGTTACTGCCTTTCACAACAACCTGCATGTGTGAAGTTGGATTTTCAACTATGACAATTTAAAACCAAAGAAAGGAACCAACTGAACAGTGGACCTGATATGGGGGTAGCCCTTTCATCCTGTGATCCTGATTGGAATAAGATCATGAGGAACATACAGGCCCCCCAGTCACATTAAGTAAGTGAAACTCAACCTGATCGCCTTTATAGTGTTTTGTTTAAAAGTAATGGCTTTGTCTAGTGTTAGGTATGTAAAGTGGGTTAAGCTGTAATGTATTGCATTATTATGATTTTATGAAAACTCTAGTCAAAAGATATACTTATGTTGGGTCATGGGCATCAACAATTTTCTTCAACTGGGTCATGAGAAAAAAAGTTTGAAAACCACTGCTATAGATAATAGCTTCATTTGTTCCCAAAGCCCTGCCAATCCTGTGCACTGAATGAGACATGGGTCCTGTGGAAAAAATAGTGTGTCAATGTACTTAAAGATGGTATCATAATGCATATGCACAAAGGTAGCCAATTAAGATTGCAAAGTCAACCTTAATTCCAGCATTTCTTAACTTTTGAGAGCTGGACTTTGCAACTTGAATAATGTTCTTTTAACATCCCGTTTCCGTAAATGTAATTTTCTAAGTTTTTTAAAAAACAGACTAAAAATTGAAATTCCATTGTGGAACTGTATTGTTATGCAACTTGTGTCAGCAGCAAGATTTGGACCTTTACATCCACAGCACAGACCCCTATCACTTGTTATCCTCAGTGAACCAGCCATAAGAGGGGGAGGAGGTGCACACATCTCCAGTGGGTTTCACAGGCATTTGCTGACAGTGGAGGAATGTAGGATTCCATTCCAGGTTTTGAAAGGGAGTGTACCACAGTGGTTGTACACTTTTCTGCTCCTGTCCACCAGATCCCTCTGCTATCCCCCATCAGTTCCTCTCTCTCTGCTCTCCTACCATCAACTGTTCCCCTCACCCCTCTGCATTCCTTTCAGCCCATATCCTCCTCCACCTTGCTGCCTGAGTGTTAGCAGGATGGGCCCTGAAAAGAGCACAGGAGAGAAAGTCTTCCTGCTCTCAATTCCCGTGCCTGGCACCATCTTGGCAACTGGGAGGAGCAATTGCAAGAAAGTTTTGCTTAGGCCCTGCAGTTCCAGAATGGAGCATGTTCAATGCAGACAATCTTCAGTGAATTTAAGTGCTAAATTTTAACATGTGTCTACTGTGCACTGGTGAATTGAGATTTTTGGAGGCTTATAATTTGGCCAAATGTTGGCAAATTTTCACAGGCATGGCAAAAGGCACATCCTGACATAAAGGTGAACCCTCCATGCCAAATTTCAGTCCCTGATCCAAAGCATGGAGATGCTACAGCTTCTCAACAGAATAAAATTTATTTTTTTAACATGGGCAAAACAATGTGTTTTTTCTCTAATCTTATTCTTGGAACCATTTTAGCTAAAACTTACAAAAACAAAACTTAAAAAACCACACCTACAAGAAACCAGCCAGGAAATTTTTTACCTGAACAATCAAAAATCTGACAAATGTATAAATATCTGGAATTACAGTATTATAATGGAAAGTGTCAGGCAACCTTAATTGTATTAATTTTTTATTGCATAATTATTAATTATTTATTGTATAATCATAACCTTTTATGTTGAATTGGGATCCAGAGCCTTTATTCAATAGAGACCCAGATTTCTCCCTATCTTATTGCCATAAAAACAGAGTTGAAATTTTGTTTTGTCCTCCTCCCCTCCCACCCCCCAAACACTTCAGGATGTATACAGTAGTTCTTAGGTATGCATTCTTTCTTTTCTTACTGTGTAATAAACTATGCTGTATCGAAGAACACATACTTTAGCTATCTGAATCCTTTCAGCACTATTTGTCATTCTAGCTCAAAAGTATTTAAAAACTTGTTCTAGAATCTCCCTTCATCATCTTCCTCTCTTTCCTTTTCTGAAAGAGAAACTATTAAACAAGTATTTGTGGCACCTTAGAGACTAATAAATTTATTTGAGCATAAGCTTTCGTGAGCTACAGCTCACTTCATCGGATGTCCGATGAAGCGAGCTGTAGCTCACGGAAGCTTATGGTCAAATAAATTGGTTAGTCTCTAAGGTGCCACAAGTACTCCTTTTCTTTTTGCGGATACAGACTAATGCGGCTGCTACTCTGAAACCTAGTAAACAAGTATTATTACTGAATGAAAGTAACCCCGCTAACCATTAAGGTCATTATTCTAAATACTTATAAACTACCTTTCTGCTTGATAGCTTTTCTTTTCAAAGAAGTCTAGTATGTGCTTATAAAATGGGGTGATGTTTCTGGATAAATACTTTTCTAAATAAATACGAAAAATGTGAGCTTTTGGAACCATGTGGGGAGGGGGTGGCTGCAAAGTGAGCAAATTCTTTCCCCTTGGTTAAATCCATTCAAGTTTCTCTTCAGAAAAGTCAATGAGGATTACATATGTGGAGGAAGTGAAGAAGAAAAATCATAATGATGAGAAAAAAACATACTACATTTCATTTGATATTATGTGCTTTCCCACTCAAAAGCCAGCCTAAATTAAGCTAGTGGCATATAGAATGTTCTATAGAGGAATAGCACTGGCACGCAATACACATTTTTCCAGAAAGTGTATTTCATTTTTTGTTCAGGACTTGTGTACTTTGTTCAAGAAGTGGTGTTCAAAGCTCTATGCAGTTTAGGCTAGGCTTTGAACTGCAGCCTGAAAATAGAACCCTTCTTTTGGTTTTTGAAAATGACCCAGAATGAAAACTGTAGGGAAAGGTTTGATTTTGGACATTGGAATCTAAACCCTTTCCTCCCCAGCCATCCTTGCCCTTGAAATGGAAGAGTCGATGTTCCAGTTTTGACTCGTCTCCTCCACTAATCAGAATTATATTAAATTCTTAATTTGGAATTTTAAAATATGTTGTGCTACAACATGGATATTTTTATAAGTCTCTGAAAATGTAAACAGCCTGAATTTGTCTTTTTTACCCCCTTATGAAATGCAAAACTGTGAAAGCGGTTGACAAGTTATGTAGGCCTGGAACCAAATAATTAGGAAGAAAAGGTTTTCTGAGGAATTTTGTGCCACTTGTTTACTCTTCTAACTTGTGCTTCTGGAAGTCCAGGAAATGTATTGCAATTCCATCCTGAGCAAACTACTGGCCAAAAGGATGCTGCAAGACAATGCAGTAGCCATTCCATGGCAAGATGGAGTTATGCTGAAATACAAGACGACTGTTCATTTGTCTACCTAGACCAAGGGACATCCAGATAGTCAAGATAAAACCTGCTAAAGATAACTGGCAATTGGTGAGATGACAAGACTTCCAGAGAGGGGACCATGCTTAGCAGGCCTTGGATTAATGTAGTGCATGTAGAGTTTTGGGTGGAAACCATGTGAAGCGTAGTGTTTTCTCGTAGTTTGAACTTAAACCTCCTTGAAAGTGACACTTCTGGCTGAGTTTGTGTTGGTAACTCTCTCAATTTTAGCTTGGCTCAAGTCTTGCATTATTTGGTGTTTTGGAGTCATGTAACTGTGAGAGCCTTGGCTTGTCTTTTTTTTAAAAAAAAAAGGTTAAATGTCTACATTTATAGTTACAGAAACTTTGGGAAATGTGAACACTCACTACTCAAGCACCAGGAGACAGACGAAAAATAATTCCAAACTTGCGCTTTAAAATCTCTTGGTTTGTTGTTGTTGTTTAATTATTTTTTGTTTGGAAGGGGCTGACTCATAAATTTTGAATCCTTGGAGATTTTTTAATTCAGGTGAATTTGGATACCGGAGATTGGCCTGAATTGCCTCCTTCTCCTAGATCCAAATGCCCTCTAACTCTGGGGGGAGAATATCAAATCCAACCCCTGATTTGGATCTGAATTTTGTGGCTTAGAGACTCTAGAATGGGGCAATCTGAAAGCTAGATGATGATGTTTGATATCCAGATATAGGTATGGATCCACATGTTTCCGCACAGTCTCATCTCTATCAAAACTTAGTGCTGGGCAAATAATGCAGTACATTATCTCTGAATATTCATTTGGATTTTGAACTGAATTCACTTCAGCCATGTTTCATCATCCTCTTTTGGTGTTCTCTTTGTGTTATCATTTGTGTAATTTGTTGCACAAATGTTAATGAAAGAAAGTTTCAAAGTCCCATGAGTGAGCGTATACACCAACACTAGATTTTAAGTTCACACATGCAAATAGCTCCTGAAGTGCTTGAAAGCTTACATGCTCAGAGGGCAGGGACAATATAAGGTGACTTCTAGCTGACCAATTGTAACTAAATATATAGTTTGTGTATTGATTGGGAATATATGTTTGAAAATGCATATTACATTCAGTATATATTCATTATTCAATATTCACCTTAAATGTGTGTGTACATATTATCTGTACACATGCGCACACACACACACACCTATTTTAAATGTGAATACTAAAAACAGTCAAGAAAATTTAGAAACAAGAAATAGGATACATTTATTGGATAAATTTTATTTGCTATGAGTTATGCATTCAGCTCTAAGCTACCAAAAAGCAAGACTTAATGAGGCAAGGGCTGTAACCAAATGAACCCACACTGAAAAAAAAATTGCCCAAAACCTCTCCAAATAAAAATGTTCAAGTTTTGCACAACTCATGCTTGAACCATGGTTTGTCAGAAGTGTTACTGATGATGCAGAACTGTTATTGATGATACAGATGCCTTGGTTATTTGAGCATACATCTTTTAAGTCAATGTTGAGAATATACTTTATGTTTCCATTGCTTTCAACAGTTGTTTAATATTCAGCATTATTAGTCTGGACAAGGAGAAGGTAAAGGCCTCTGTGGTTTTGCTAAAAATATTGAAATCTTATCTTTTCAACAACATATTGAATAGAAAACTATTAATAAGATATGTTTCATTATATTCTATATGGTACTCTAAACTAGTACTGAGAACTCACTCATGTTGATTTGAAGTTAACTGATCTACTGCCTTTATTCTTCACTGACCTTGGAAAAACTATTTTCAGTAGCTACTGTAACTGTATTAGAGAAGGCTAAGCTTAAGTTTAAAATATGTAGCCTATGCATCATCAATTTTACATTTTTTGTGTGCAAGGTACTTTTATGTTGTATGTAATAAACATACACCATCAGAATAACAAGTGGCAAAAGATAGCAAATAGCTATCTGATTTACTGCTGAGATCTGTTGCAGGACTTTGTCATCACTCTAACTTTATTTTCAAAATGAGCAACTTGTACCAATATTTTGATTAGTCTTTTTGAAGTTTAGGTATTGAAAATATCATTGTTTAATGTATGAGAGATCAAATTCGATGGAGATAACTTTGTAATGAGATTTTTCACTAGTTTCATTTTATATACAAGGACCTCTATAATAATAAATTACACCTTATATTTCTCACATGTTGATTTAGAATGAGGAAGACTATAGTCTTCTATCTAACAATATATCACCTCTGCTAATACAAAAATGAAAAGTGAAGTTAGTCAAGGGCTGTTTTCTTATATGCTTTAAGTAGAGTTGCCTACAGATTCTGATGAGCTGTGCTTTAAGTGTAAAATGAAAAAAATGTGGTATCATTTCTTGGCCTAAAAACATTACTAGCTACAATTATTTATATATTACAATAAGGATATGCTGGATATAGATAACACTAAACAGATCAGGGGCCCAGGAAGGATTCATAACCTCACATAGAGGAGTAGTATGTGGTTGAAAGACGGGCAATTCTTCACTGGATGAGAATGGCAGCATACATACAGAGTTTTCTTCCGGTGGGGTAGGATGGCAGATGGGGGTGATAGTCATACAGTGTGTAATCTAGGCACTGATATAGCCCTCCTTATCCATTATCTGAATGCCTCCATAATCAGTAATGGACCTTATGCTTGCAACACCCCTGTGTGATATATATGTAGAGTGACCAGATAGTAACTGGGGGTAGAGGGTAATAGGCACCTATATAAGAAAAAGTCCCAAAAAAGCAGGACTGTCCCTTTAAAAACGGGACATCTGCTCACCCTATGTATATTGCACCCAAAGTCACACAGGAAGTTTGTGGCTGAGCTGGGAGTCAAACCCAGAGTTCCAGTCCTGTGCCCTCTCCACCCCCACCATCTTTCCTATTCTGCTCTCATATTTCTTTTCAAGTTGGAAAGCAACTATGTGGGTGCCTTGCCCTTTGTGAACTTTGTGAAGCTCCGTATTTTGAGGGAAAAGGGCTTTTTTGACTAGTTGCATGAGAAACCAGCCAGCCCTATTTCAGTCTGTGCAGGATGGCTTTAGATTAACTACAGTTACTGTAGGTAGTCTAGTAAACCAAGCCTCCATGAAGATGAATATTTAATCAAATTCCTAGGAATATTCTGGGCCAATGTTTCAAAAGCATTTTCTTAACTATATCGAATTTGTGTGTGTGCAATGTTCACTATGGCCAAGTTTACAAAAAATCGGCTATGTCTATGTAAACTGTATTTGCATTTGAAAACTGGGACGATGATTCTAGATGTAAATAGTAGCTTGATGCCTTATGATGCACAAATGCGCTTGGAGTACCAATATGAGACCTGACATATGCATATATTTATGTTTGCAAAATCATGTCTGCAACTTTAAGGAGGCTGGATTGAGACCCTGTTATGTCACATTACTAAAACAAATATTGGAGTCAGTTTTACATTTTTTTGGAAGAATGGAAGACGTAAGAACACATTCTTAGCTAGACATAGATTTTTATCATTTTATACTAGACCTATTTAGAAAGTATTTAATTAAGAACAGTCATGTTTATATTTACATTTAGAACTGAAGAGGGATAAACAGATTGTAAAAGCATTCTAGTGGCTGTGAACTTGGACAGGTGTTTAAAGAACCGTGACCGGATATGTTTGTACAATTAATCTCTTTTCAACAGTGGTGGATGCCACAAGGGTTTGATACTATTTTTAGAAGTACTATACTAGTCTGCAAGCAGTAATTCTGGAAATGACATTACAGTTCTACAGCTCAGTGATCCACGGTTTAAAGATATTTTCATTACCTAATGGTGTTTGGATTGTTTAGTCCACATTTAACTTGGATTTGTGCATTGCAATAGTTTATAACAGGGCTTTACAATAGAACCCATTCTTTAACTTGAATTAGTTCAGTACATGATATTACCCTATGGTAGAAAAATGTTCTCCTATATACCTTGTAATCTAATTTTAATATTGCTGTCACATTACAATCTGTTAACCCAGCTGAATTCTTTTTCATGAATAAGAACTAAGAAATTTTAGTTAGGCTCTTGGGATGGTGTGTAGCTAGAGAGATCATTTGAAGAACATTAAACTGTAACTAGTTACAATTTAAAATGGATATAATTTACAAAACAAATAAAGTAAACAGCAAATGTTGTTTAGAATTGTGATTTAAGTTAAAAAAAAAACCTCTACATTTTTCTCCAAGAGATATACAGAAATCCCCTTTTCTGCTATTTCCCATACATTTTAGTGCATATACGCACAAATTTTAGGTCAAAAGGATACCACTAATGTGCAGCAGTTTGAAGATTAGCACATAGCCCTAATGAGATTTTTTTTTTTTTTTACTTTTTTCATTCGGAAGAGCTATAATGCAGACTCATGATAGACTTACAAATACACCAGTGGGGATGTGCATGAATATTCATCTCTGAACCCTGTCAAATGTTCAAGGTCACTCCATTTACATCTGATATGTGATTCACCATTGAAAATAAGATCAACTGAGGTAGTTACATTTGCATAATGTGCCTTTTTTTTTCTGGCGGGACTAAGCCCTGGTCTACACTAGGACTTTAGGTCGAATTTAGCAGCTTTAAATCGATGTAAACCTGCATCCCTCCACATGATGAAGCCCTTTTTTTCAACTTAAAGGGCTCTTAAAATTGATTTCCTTACTCCACCCCTGACAAGTGGATTAGCGCTTAAATCGGCCTTGCCGGGTCGAATTTGGGGTACTGTGAACACAATTCGACGGTATTGGCCTCCGGGAGCTATCCCAGAGTGCTCCATTGTGACCGCTCTGGACAGCACTCTCAACTCACATGCACTGGCCAGGTAGACAGGAAAAGAACCGCGAACTTTTGAATTTCATTTCCTGTTTGGCCAGCGTGGCAAGCTGCAGGTGACCATACAGAGCTCATCAGCAGAGGTAACCATGATGGAGTCCCAGAATCGCAAAAGAGCTCCAGCATGGACTGAATGGGAGGTACGGGATCTGATCGCTGTATGGGGAGAGGAATCCGTGCTATCAGAACTCCGTTCCAGTTTTTGAAATGCCAAAACCTTTGTCAAAATCTCCCAGGGTATGAAGGACAGAGGCCATAACAGGGACCCGAAGCAGTGCCGCGTGAAACTGAAGGAGCTGAGGCAAGCCTACCAGAAAACCAGAGAGGCGAACGGCCGCTCCGGGTCAGAGCCCCAAACATGCCGCTTCTATGATGAGCTGCATGCCATTTTAGGGGGTTCAGCCACGACTACCCCAGCCGTGTTGTTTGACTCCTTCAATGGAGATGGAGGGAACACGGAAGCAGGTTTTGGGGACGAAGAAGATGATGATGATGATGATGAGGTTGTAGATAGCTCACAGCAACCAAGCGGAGAAACCGGTTTTCCCGACAGCCAGGAACTGTTTCTCACCCTGGACCTGGAGCCAGTACCCCCCGAACCCACCCAAGGCTGCCTCCTGGACACGGCAGGCGGAGAAGGGACCTCCGGTGAGTGTACCTTTTAAAATACTATACATGGTTTAAAAGCAAGCATGTGAAAGGATTAATTTGCCCTGGCATTTGCGGCTCTTCTGGATGTACTCCCAAAGCCTTTGCAAAAGGTTTCTGGGGAGGGCAGCCTTATTGCATCCTCCACGGTAGGACATTTTAGCACTCCAGGCCAGTAACACGTACTCAGGAATCATTGTACAACAAAGCATTGCAGTGTATGTTTGCTGGTGTTCAAACAACATCCGTTCTTTATCTCTCTGTGTTATCCTCAGGAGAGTGAGATATCATTCATGGTCACCTGGTTGAAATAGGGTGCTTTTCTTCAGGGGACACTCAGACGTGCCCGTTCCTGCTGGGCTGTTTGCCTGTGGCTGAACAGAAATGTTCCCCGCTGTTAGCCACGGGGAGGGGGGAGGGTTGAGGGGGTAGCGACGCGGTAGGGGGAGGCAAAATGTGATCTTGTAACGAAAGCACATGTGCTATGTATGTAATGTTAACAGCAAGGTTTACCCTGAAGAGTTTAGCCAGTGTTTTATAAAATGTGTCTTTTTAAATACCGCTGTCCCTTTTTTTCTCCACCAGCTGCATGTGTTTCAATGATCACAGGATCTTCTCCTTCCCAGAGACTAGTGAAGATCAGAAAGAAAAAAAACGCACTCGTGATGAAATGTTCTCTGAGCTTATGCTGTCCTCCCACACTGACAGAGCACAGACAAATGCATGGGGGCAAATAATGTCAGAGTGCAGGAGAGCACAAAATGACCGGGAGGAGAGGTGGCGGGCTGAAGAGAGTAAGTGGCGGGCTGAAGACGGGCTGAAGCTCAAATGTGGCGGCAGCGTGATGAGAGGAGGCAGGATTCAATGCTGAGGCTGCTGGAAGATCAAACCAGTATGCTCCAGTGTATGGATGAGCTGCAGCAAAGGCAGCTGGAGCACAGACTGCCCCTACAGCCCCTGTGTAACCAACCGCCCTCCTCCCCAAGTTCCATAGCCTCCACACCCAGATGCCCAAGAACGCGGTGGGGGGGCCTCCGGCCAACCAGCCACTCCACCACAGCGGATTGCCCAAAAAACAGAAGGCTGGCATTCAATAAATTTTAAAGTTGTAAACTTTTAAAGTGCCCTAGAGGAATGAGTCCCCTAGACGGAGGGCGGGGGGGGGGGGGGGTTTGCAAATGAGTACAAAACAAATCTGGTCTATTTCTTGTTTTGATCCACTCCATCTATCTTTTACATCTTTGGCTGGCAGTAGACGGTGCAGAAGGACTGCAAGCCATCCACATCTCATGGCTGCTCGGCAGAAGATGGTGCAGTAGGACTGCTAGCCATCCTCATCTCTTGCCTGCCTGGCAGAAGATGGTACAGTAGGACTGCTAGCAATCCGTACCGCCTGCCTGCTCACCATAAGATGGTTCAATAGGACTGACTGCAGGACTAAAGAGAATGACCTGATCAAGTCACTCCAAATTTAGTCCCTGCGCCCATGTCTGCCCAGGTGCTCCTGGCCGACGTGGCCAGGAGCACCTCGGACATGACGATGACGGCTACCAGTCCTACTGTGCTGTCTGCTGCCACAAGGCAATGGGTTGATGCTGCTGTGTAGCAGTACCATGTCTGCCAGCACCCAGGAGACATACGGTGACGGTTACCTGAGCGGGCTCCATGCTTGCCGTGGTATGGCGTCTGCACAGGTAACTCAAGAAAAAAGGCGCGAAATGATTGTCTGCTGCTGCTTTCACGGAGAGGGGAGGGAATGGGGGCCTGACGATATGTACCCAGAACCACCCGCAACAATGTTTTAGCCCCATCAGGCATTGGGATCTCAACCCAGAATTCCAATGGGCAGCGGAGACTGCGGGAACTGTGGGATAGCTACCCACAGTGCAACACTCCGGAAGTTGACGCTTGCCTCGGTACTGTGGAAGCACTCCGCCGAGTTAATGCACTTAATCCACTTAGAGCATTTTCTGTGGGGACACACACACTCGAATATATCAAACCGATTTCTAAAAAAACGACTTCTATAAATTCGACCTAATTTCGTAGTGTAGACATACCCTGAGGCACAGAAAACGTATGTGGAATTCCAGAGTGAGAACAATTTCCTTTCGACTTTTTGTTGTTTTGTTTTTGTTACAAGTAGGGAGCAGCCAGATATTGCCATTTGACTGTAACCTTTAAAGAGTCCTCTGCTCAAATTATTTCCTGCAGCCTGTTCCCCTGTCTTGATTTCACTGTCTTGTTCGGTTTTAGGTTGGAGACACTAATAACATTTGTTGAGTCCTCTTTACATATTACCTTCTCCCACTGAAGACTTTGGCCACATGCTCATTATTCCCTCCTCCAACAAAACTCTGAGGATGTGAATCAAGTTTTCTGTCCATGTTGCAAACTGTTGCTGAAGTCCTATTATGATTCTGTTTGAAGGAAACCAGTTATTCTTCTTAGTAATCATGAATAATGTTTCATTACCCAAATAATACAGTGAAACACATGTATGTGGACCTCAATCACACTTAAATCAGTCTCAGATAACCAAGGGCTGGATTCAAAGTTCATTCAAATGGAAAAACTCTCACTTGATTTGAGTGGTCTTTGGGTGAGGCTCCAGATATATGTACAGTGAAAAGGGCAATGCAGAGACAATGAAAGCCTAAGCAGTTCTCTCAAACTGAGCCAGTAATGAATAGAAATAATTGGGATGAAGAGTGTTTATTAAATTACTAACAATTAATTATGCTCTAAAATATGCACTTACGTTGTTCAACTCAATGGAATTTTTGCCCTTAACTTCAGTGGATCCATGAATGAGTTTTAAGTAAGATCCTTAAGGCTTGTAGCACTTTAAAGTGTTTCTTCCGCTTTGAAGCTATTGACATCAGTATGAGTCTCTGAGAGAGATTCATTATACATTAAAATGGAAAATATCACTGCAAACAAAATATTCCAGGATGCATTTCAAATAGAAGAAACTTCTTAAGTGCAATAATTTATACTTGCAGTTCTGAGAGATGCTATCAGGAGAAGTCATATGAAGAATAACATATCCATAGCACCATTTAATTGTGCACTTTTGACTAAGGCCCCAATCCAGCAAAGAACTTAAGTATGAGTGTAACTTTAAGCCTGTGGTAGCACTATTGACTTCTCATTGCTGGATCAGGGCCTAAATGCTGTCTTATTAAAGGAATTGTTTGGTGCAACATTTTCTCAGCTGTTACATTTAATACTGTAAAATCAAAAACATTAAAAGGTTAAATTCATCAATATCAAGTTAACTGAAATCTCAGGAATTCTGGTATTAAGAAAATTGATTTTCTATCAGTAACTCCTGTGATGACAGTTCACAAATTACAATTAAAAGGTATTAAGACTCTGAACCTCTTGAAGAGTTACCCAGTGAAAAATAATTGAAACAGTTTCAGCTGCATAAAAAAATTGCAATATTTTACAATGATACATTGGAAGGCTGCAGCATTAACTTAAAGATGCAAAAGTGACTGGAACCCTTGGGTTGATTTTTCCTGAATCACTAGCATGTTGTGGGGAAAATCACAGTTATCATTTACCAGGCTGCTTGTTTGACCATAAAAAGTATCCTTAAGAGTTGCATGACTTTACTAAACTTAGACAGCCCAGCAACTATAGAAAGGGAGAGGGGCTAACACTGCCCCCTCCCCCACTCTTTAGAGGTCCTTAAAAGCTTTTAGGTACCTATCAGATTCACAGTTAAGCTTAGCAAATAATAGATTTTTCAGTTTCTGGCAATTCCACCTCTCCCACCTCCACTCCTCCCCCCGAAAAAAATCAGTTTGAGCACATTCTTTGTTGTTGTTGTATTTTATTATTTAGTCAATTGAAAAATTTAGAAAAATTCAAATTGAGTCCAGACAAAACATTTTGTTTGGACCCAACATGAAAAACTTCATTTAAATTTGGGGCATTTTGACAAAAGCCAAGGAGGACTAGATTCACAAAACTCAAAGGGAGAACCTTCCTTATAACCTTTTGCCCCACTGGTTATGGTATTCTTCTGGGATATGGAAGACCTGGATGTGGCAAAGTGGTTTAAACTTATGTCTCCCACATTGCAGGAAAGTGCCCTACCCACTGAACTATGGGATTTCCTGGGATGGGAGTTTCTCAATCTCTCCTGTTGAAGCTGTTCTTAGTCATTAGAGTAGGGACTTGATCCTGGGTCTCCCACATACTGAGTGAGTGCCCTAACTGCCAGGTTATACAGTCATTCTTATTCTCTTTACCTGGCCCAATGACTATTTATTGTCATCATGAATGACTATGAATTGCCACTATGAATGACAACAGATTGTCATTGGGACAGGGACAGAGATTGTGAATGCCTCTGTACCCTGATCCCATCTATTTATGTCTTTTGATGAGATTTTTACAAAATTCTGCCTCCTAGTGCATGCTCCTTGTAGCTTTTCCTGAGAAAAGAAAGTAGAGGTGGAAATTTGACCAGCATCATTCCAGCATCTCATTCCAGCATCATCAGATGATTTGTGAAGACAACTGGAGCATGGATCCAAAGACAGTCAACCCTAAGGAGGTTATACAGCAATATTCATGAAAGACAGGAGAAGTTTCTCTGAGAAGTCTGAGTAGAATATGGAGAGGAGATTTTATTTTACACCTCTCCAGTTTAATTCACAATAATATTATATTAATATTTCCTATAGGGTGAGCTTTATATTTTTTTAAAATTGGGAGTTTAGGCTCCTTTCATATTTACTGACTCATGTAGTTTGCGCCACTCTGAAAGACCCAGTTACTGAAATCCTATTTTTACTTTGTAATTAACTTTCAATTTTAACATTTTGTTCTTTTTATTTATTTTAAATCCATGATATTAGATAGAGGGAAAGACCATAAAGACTAAAAGGTAGTAGGAAAATAGGAGTTCTCATACTGGGCCAGATGACTAGTCCAACTAGTTTGGAATCTTGCTTCTTAGTGTACTTGATGCTTTTGATCAGTAGCTCTCAACCTTTCCAGACTACTGTACCCCTTTCAGGAGTCTGATTTGTCTTGCATACCCCCAAGTTTCACCTCACTTAAAAACTTCTTGCTTACAAAATCAGATCTAAAAATACAAAAGTGTCACAGCACACTATTACTGAAAAAAATGCCTACTTTCTCATTTTTACCATATAATTCTAAAATAAATCAATTGGAATATAAATATTGTACTTACATTTCAGTGTATAATATTTAGAGCAGTATAAACAAGTCATTGAATAAAATTGTAGTTTGTACTGACTTTGCTAGCAGCCTGTGGTAAAACTAGATGAGTTAATGTACCCCCTGGAAGACCTCTGAGTACTACCAGGGGTACTTGTACCTCTGATTGAGAACCAGAGTCTTTATATCTAAAGACCTCAACCTGCACCTGCATCTATGTGGGTAGATCTTCACACTCACAGTTGCCCATTGACTTTAATGGGGTCTCATATATGTAAAGGGATTTACGCATATGCTGCATGGTACAGGTCAACACCTAAGGCACTGAACATCTGTATATGGAGGAAAAAATTCCTTCCTGACTACAGAGAGGTGATCATTTTATGGCCTAAAACTTGGGACTTGATTACCCTTATTATTTTAGTGTGTAGTGACAAATGTTATTTGCCATAAAATTAGCCAACCTCTTTTAAAGTCTGCTAGTTCACAACTTGAGACAATGTATTTCCCAGGTTGACCATACTGTGCATGTAGCAGTATTTCCTTTTATTGATTCTGAATTTACTATCCTCTTAATTATTTTAGGATCCTGTTTCTTGTTATGATATAAGAGGGGGAAAAAAGATGGACTGATCAGTTTTCACATTCTTCTGAATTTCACATTTCTCAGTGAAGTCTCTTCTCTTTCCCAGGCTGAACAATCCTACTGTTTGCAGCCATTGATATGTTTTGCATCCCAACATACCCCTGACAATCTCTGAAAAGTTTGACAGAGCAACAATAATCTACAATACATTTCTTAAGGTAAAAGGACCAAATTGTAGATGAGGGTACCATAGTTCAGAATCATTTCATCATAATATAATCTAAATTGTTTTCTATTTGTTTTTCAATCTATACAACCATCAAACTTTATTTTCATAGGCTGTTGATATACATTAGGGAGACATCTTCACTACTTAAGATAATTCCTGATCCATAGCCGATTGAATTAATTGGGGGTCCTTCCAGAGACTTTAGCCCCAGATCTTTCCTCAGTGGAACCTGTCATTAGTAGCTATGGTTTTTTTTTTTAAATTTAACCTCTTACACAAAAATCAAATCAGACTAATTCTGCAAGCACCAAATCTCAGTCCCTTGAAGTCCAATGGCAAAACTTCCTGGATCTGGCTCTAAATTTCCTGATCTGGGGGTGTGTCAAAAATAGAATGGCAACATCAAAAAACATTGCTAATGTAGAATCAGGAAAGAAACTGTTTTTATGGAGTTTAAAAACCTTTTTCTTCAATTCTATTGTCTGTGCTCCTTTCATGTAGGCTAAGAACCATTTCTTTGAAATGACTTCAGATGCTTTTTGTATACTGCGCAGAAATAATGGGAAACATTTGTTTTAGTGAAAATCATCTGCCTGGCATTTCAAGCAGTGCTATTTGTCTATGTCTTGTTACATGCTATCAGCAGAGGTTTATATAGCTGAATGAGATACTGATTGGTTTTATGCTCCCTTGTGCAAGATAGCCCCAATCTGTGGTTACATTTGTGCACATTGCACCTTCTCAGTAGCTGTAATTTTATTTAGCATACTTAATTAGCTTCAAGTATTCTGGGAGACTACCTTATTCGCTAATGCTCTGCAGTAAGGACAAAGGAGGAGGAGGATGTGGGGAGCCTTCAAAGTAAATATGTTCGTATTTAGTCTATAACTCTACCTGTGTCTTGTATTTAAACAAAAAGAGAGCAACCTTGTCTGCAACACTTTTTAAAATCCCAATAAATAAGGGAAACCTGCATTTCCATCAGATGGGTATTTTCTATTGCCAGTTTTTCCGCATAGTCACAGGGTCAGATTCAGCGGAATCCTTTCACAAGTGTGCAGTGGTGGAAGGATGTCTTTATATGGAGCTTCCACCACACCCTTTTATGTGGCCTGAATTGAAGAACCAGGCTGAACTGAAGACTCTCCGCTCAGAGCAGCGCAGTGGCTGCTTGCTCCCTAATTCCCAGAGGGTGCACTGTACTCTAAAGAGGGCAGGGAGATAAGAGGTCTTTCTCAGAGTTCTGCATTGCAGTTCAGACTGGCCACAAACTGTCCTCCAATTGTCTTGATGTGTTTAGCTTCCTCAGAATCTGTATCAGAGCAGTACCAGCATTCTCAATGTTGTGAGTGTTAGAGAGACAAGGCAAGGGGAGGTAGTGTCGTTGACTGGAACAAGTTCTGTTGGTGAAAGGGATCAGCTTTTGAGCTTAAACAGAGTTCTTCAGGGCTTGTCTCTCTAATATCCTGGGACCAACATAGCTACAACAATGTTGTGAATGCTGTGATTTGGGGCCGATTTGAGGGAAATCTCATGGAAAAAAAACAAGGTCAGCTCATTAATTTTGACTGAACTGCTTCAGCGACTAGAGAGACCACTGTGGCAGTGTGCTCCAGGCATCTGGTTCACTCTGGGTGGAGCACAGCCCTGAAGCAGGTGCAACTTTGAAACTGCAGCCTCATCGAAGTGCAGGAAGGGGGAATTAATGGCGGTAAGGGCCCAAGAGAAGCCCCATTTTCTGCAGGCTGGAAAAGGAGGGAAGCTGCTAAAGCCTGCTGTGGGGAACAAAGGGAAATATGGGGGCCTGCCAGAGTGGAAATGGGTCTTGAAGGATTGGGGGACTGAGGGAGCCTGCCAATGGGGAGCTGGAGGATGGCTCTGTGTAGTAGAAGGAAAGGGAGGGAAAGTAGGTGCACGGAGGAGCCAGGGCCAGCACTTTTATTCACACATTTGGTAAGCTTTTAAGTTGTAACTGTCATGCATGCATTGGATTGAGGGCAGGGGGAAATAATAATAATAAATAATACTAATTATTATTAATAATAATAAAAAATTTAAAAAGGACAGAACAAAAATGGGTTATTTTTAAACCCCTCGTGCATTTTTGGGGTGGTTCTGACTCATAGTTTTTGAGCGTTTGGGGTTAGCAAATATAGCTGTGTGGAAAATGTACTTCTGTTTTGCAGAGAATTTTGATATTTTGAAATCTGGAGTTGTTACAATTTGGGGAAAAAAACCCCAACATTATGATATTCATGAGAGAATGGAAGCCTGGCTCTGGACCGTCTATGTTGTGGGCTTCCTCAGAGCCACACATTCTTGGAGCTTAAGCCTGCCAAGAAGCCATGAGGCTGGGAGCTTGCTGGCTGGCATTCCCAGGCTTCCAGTCATCCTGCCCAGTGGACTGATGGGCTACCATATAGGGGGTTTCTAAGTGCTTCCCAGCTCCCCATGAGGCCAATTCCCAAGGAGTTTAGGAGCTCAGGCTTCCAGGTTCTCAGCTCCCTAGTAGCCCCTCAGGTGGGCTGCTGAAGAGCCAGGAAGTTTGAGCTTCCCAGCAGCCGATCAGGCATGCTGCCGAGGAGCTGGGTGGACAAGCAGGCAGGACGTGAGGCAGGTTTCAAAAGCTGCCTGGTAGGAGGATTCCATCACAACTTTGTCAAAATTGAATGGTCTCCAAAAAGATGTTTGATTTTGATGAATATTCATTCGTCAATGGAAAATTAAATGTTCTGTTGGAGAATTTCTGACCAATTCTGTTAGCAACACTAGTATTGTCTTTTCCCTGCCTGAAGTTCATATCTTGGTGATACATGGATTTTGGACGGGTTTTCCTTTTGCTGCTTTGGGTTTGAAATCTGTCCTCTCCCAGTAGGCATTGGCCCATATAGTGTGGTGTGGGATTTTTTTTTCCTTTTCCTGTTTCTCTTTTTGACACTTCTAAATTTCTTTTCCAAATGCTGGGAAATCTTAGTTTCTTCCTGGGTGGGGATTCAAACGCACATCTGCTGCTGCAAATGATCTGTGGCACAGTCTTATTTCCCTGCTGGGACTACAACTTGCATGACTTCAGTGTACACACAGATTGCACATTATCTTCCATATTTAGGGCGCTGACTCTGTCAGTTCCATGGTTCATCCAATATCCAAAAGTCTGTTCAATGTAACTTCTGACTCACTAAGAACTATTCTGCAATGCTCTGCTGATGAAAAATGGGATTATGGTTGACCCTGCACACCTCCCTGAAGTCTCTTTGAGGTGGCTTCTTAGAAGAGAGGGCATGTGTTTTGATTGAGCTTAGACACTTCTTATCTTTACATGCACTGGTTGTAAGATTATAATGGGCCTAGTTGTTTGTCTCTCTTCTGAAGAGGCCTGTCCTTATCACCAAGTACAAGAGGGGAAATACAGGTACTCATAGTCACTCAGAATGACTAGTCTGTTTAGTGGGAGATTTTTGTCATGTGTATCTTTAAAAAAAAAAGTCTTCAATTGGCTCCAGCTGGTGCTACCTGCAATTAAGCGGGGGAATATTACTCAAATTAAGCTGGGAGTTCAAATTAAGTTTTATGAGCTGTGTTGCAGTATTGGAATGTTGTCTTTCTCCTATAAAGTTGGGTACAAGTTGCTGAAAGGGCTCCAATAACTAACAAAGTGAAGTTCCTCTGAGTTCTTGTTACTATGCTGCTGTGTCAGAAGAGAACATGGTATATCAATACACTATTAAAAAGTAGAGCAGTGACAGCAGAGCATTGTCTGTATTCTTGCTGTGCACTGGGCTGCGATTTTTCATTTCATGCATCATCATTCACAGCTTGCTGGAATAATACCATGAAGTCAGTATGTATCCTTAACAAAAAGAAGAAAGAGCAATACATTGTTGTTGTTGTTGTTTTGAAAGCTGGACACATTTGCATAGATTTCATTTTTCATTTTCTACCTGCTGGTAAAGTCTGTTGGAAAAAACTTAAGTTATTTAGAGTATTTTTCTCCATTATTAATTTGTTACACACTTTGTTTCATTGTATTTTTTTCCGTCCCTTCAGTCAAGAACAAATGTAGCTCTGTCTTCAAAGTAAGGTCTTATGGTAGTCTATCTGAAATCACTGGGCTGGGCCTCATCCAGTATGAAAAATTAAAACAAAGAAAATTGCCCATCATATGTCAACTATGACCTGTAAATTCTTCTTAAACTTTGGAGAAGTTTGGATCCAGAGGCACCATGGAACTTCTGTACATATTGGCCCATATTCTCTCTTGTAATCCAGCCCCTTTATGCTGCTCTGGCAGCACAGAGGGACCAGAAAGTGGCTAGCTGTCCTTAGCTGAGAAGTCTTCCAGTGTGGTGGAGTCATGATCAGTAAATGCAGAATGGTCATAGCTAGTTGCTCAAGTGTAGAGGGTATCTTCAGGGAGTGGCTGGAGCACTGCTGTTTATTCTCAGGTGGTGGACGGTAACTTAAGAGGACCTGCATGTTTAGATCAGTCTCAAACCTGCTACAGACTATGCCAAAGTCAGTGGAGACAGTACTGGCTCCTTTGCAGCCCTTTATCCCGCTGAGCCCAGCTGAGAATCTTGCTCATATGTCTAGGCATATTGGACATTAGTCTCATTTCAGCACTAGGGTATAGTTGATCATACCACACAATGACTAGTCACATAGCATCATCTTGTATTGGTTTATGAAGATAGGATAGTATTTGTATGGAAACTTACATTTTTAAAGCAAATACAATGCCCTGAGCTTTTCAGGTTACATTCCAGTCTTTCCTTAATACGACCCACTTACAGATTAAAAAAAAAAAACATTGCTGGAAGCATATTATGAGTATCATATAGGAGGTGTGGACGTATTCTGTCAGAACAAAAATAATCGTGATTCAGAACCAAGAAGAAAACAATATGTCAGAATGTCACCTCAAAGAATGTTTGAGCACATTAGAAGTGAGGATTCCGTGTCCAGTACTACTTGTGTACTTTGGAGGCTTTTGAAACAGCAACAATTCATACATTGCATATGTTGGCACTTTGACACTATCAAGCCCAAATAGAAGAGATACTTTTTCTCACTTTCAGTCTTATTTACTTAACATTCCAGCCTATTTTAAACTAAGTGCCGAAGAAGTCCATGGGGGAAATGTGAGTATGATTCTTTTGTCTTCACTTGTTCAGCAACTGCATCTCTTCCTGCAAGACAGAATATGGAAAGGCACCCTAAGCTGGCCACTGACTTTTATGTAAGTGAAAAAAATTACATCCTTTTTCCAAGCTTAATGACGTTGCTTGACTAACAAGCCATAGACAGAATGGATTCTATCCTTCCACCTAGTCGTGAAATAAATCCGTGTCAAGGTGTTCCTAAGAAATTCAGGAAACTATGTTGTCCTCTGTGACCTCTCATGACAAAACATGTTTCTCAGGGAGCATCAAAGTAGGCAAAAAGACTAGCGGACCAAAAATAGACATAATGATAGTGCTAAGGCCAGAAGCAGCATCAAAAATTGCTAGTACTCCTATGTTTCAATACTAAACACCATATGGCTAACTTAGACCTTTCTTAATACCCAAATGTGGATCAAGATCATCCAGGCAAAACAAATTTAATTTGTTTCTATATTGGTAGAAGGATATTTCGATTAAAAAAGACTGTGTTAGGAACTGGGAAGTCATCCATAGCCCTATTTTTATTTTGAGCTGTATATGATGTACATAGAGTATAGTTTTAGTGTTGTTTGCTTTGCTACTGGTGGCAATATAATAGATATCTTTTTGTGACACTATATCTGAATGGGATGCAGGAGCTCAGCACTTCTGAAAATATCCCCATTTATTTAGGTGCCCAGATATGGATTTAGGAGCCCAGTGATGGTGGTCTGCTAGTTAAAAAACTTGCATTTTGGGCAAGATTGAGAAGGTGGTGGCAGGAAAATGTATTCTGCCCTATCTAGAGCTCCATGATTTTCTTATTCCTTTCATTCTGGTTTGTGCTGGCCCCTTTGGTTGAAGGTCTCTTCTGTGTGATGGACGGAGATGGCTGTCCACTTTCGTTGTTTTAGAATCTATCAGCACTCTCTGATACGCTTGACCAGGGTGGTTTAATTGACTGGTGACTGCAGGCCCCAGAGAATGGAATTACTCCACACACCCCCTCCCCCGCTTTTTTTTTTTTTTTTTTTTGCTGTCAATGACATCCCAAAGAATATGGTGGGTAATGGCTCCTCAGTCTGGAATAATCTCTTGAAAAATGATACAGAATATGATTGTCACCCTTTTTGCCCTGCTCCCTCTGTCCCCACAAACATGCATGTATGACTGATGGGGAGACAGCGGGGCTATTTGCTCAGCAGTGGCACCACTGTGTGCTGATAACACTTAGATACATGTATTTGTTTCATTGGAACTAGACAGTACAATGTGTCTACTTTTCTAGTGTCTTGTCAAGACAGGGAACGAGATAAAAAGGAGACTTAATCCTGAGACATAAATGCTGCTAATTGGTTGAGGGAAGTAACCAGAGATAATTGCAGGAATGGTGCTTGCTCCAGCCACTGAGGGTTCAGTTATATGTATTCTAGATTTCAATTGCTCCCAGAGCCTCAGTCCACAGTGGTGGACAAGCTAGTTTTTCTCCATCTGCACTTGGTTTGTGCATTTTTTCTCAGATGTGGACCTTTGTGATTGACATGCATGGCTTTGTGATTCCCCAATGCCCCACCCCACTTCTCCCCAGGATTGCATTATGGTAACATGCTACATGGGGCTGCTGCTTTCCCTGAAGACCACTCAAAAGCTGCGGCCTGTGCAAAACAGAACAAATTACACAAGTCCTCTGTATATTGCACTGGCTGCAACTCAGGCCAATTATATTAATCTTTTAAAGCTTCCCCTGCCTGGGAAGGTTTCTCATTCCATGCACTCCAGTGATCAATCTTCACTAAATCATCCCTAGATTTGAATATCTGTAGCTGCTAGTGGGACATTCTCACTGTAGGTCTGTAGTCTGAGTTTGTTGGCCTACAGGGTGTGATGCAAGGTATATCTGTTTACTCAGTGCAGTGTAATGGGTTTATTACTGGGTGGAAATTCCATTTCCCCCATATCTTTGTCATGTACCATTTAAATTGACTTAAATAAAGCTATGACAATTTACAACAGCTGACGATCTGCCCCTTACAGTCATAATGAATGCATTCTTTAAAGGTTGCAAAATTAATAAAAGTACTACTTATTCTCCCTGGAGGTCATCTTTGTGAAAGCCATTATATTTTTAGCTGAGGAATCCAATGTTTTTCATTAACTGGCCACAGACTTGCTACAGTGTGAAAGCAGCACATCCTTCTCTTCTTCTTCCAGAAGATAAGCTACCTTCATAAGAATGCTGGCTTCTGGAGCAAGATGGAGCAGGACAAGAAACTGAATTTGTCTGCCATATGTCACAACCATCCTGATCTTAGCAATGGTAGGAGGCTCATAAAAATGACACTAATGAAAAGTGACATTTAAAATTAGCTATTGTCTTTAGCAAGACCAAACTACTGCCATAACACTAAATCTTAGTGAACTAAAACTTTATTTCATTACCTGAGCGTCAATTAATTTAACACTCATGACAAACTCTGATGATTTAACATTCAGTTTCCTTGGAAAAATAGAAGTGATTAAAATGTGTTACGTTTCTGTCTTAAACATGAAAGCTATCTCCTTACTGCTCTGACTTGTAAGGGAAATCAGTTTTTATTCGGAGACATAGGATCTGGCTCAAATGATGATAGTCAGCTTCCAGAGAAATATAATCCTATTCTCTAAAGGTTCCCACCCCCCTTTTATTTTTTTAGTGAGAAGTTTCTATTTATATTCTGTTCTATTTATATGACTTTTTACTTGAATATACAGTATTTGTAATTGCGGTTATTTGGGCATGGAAGAAATATGACATGTAACATTTTTAGTAGAATGCCACACAATAAAAATACGCAACTGAATTCCATTTATAGCACTTATTTCTTCAGGGTTATTTAAGTAAAAATACTTTGGTAATACTTTATATTCAACCATAAGATAGCAAGCACACAAAAATACCAGCCTGAAAACCACAATCCAAATTCAGCCCTCTGTTACACTAGTATCAATCCAGAGGAATTTAATTGAAACCAAGTTACTCCCGATTTACACCAGTATAAGTGATGATAGAATTTGGCTTCAGCTAACCACAAAGGGATAAGCCCTGTTATTGCTCATTTAACATCATCTGTTTCATTACTGTAACAACTTAATTAAAGCAAATTGTCCTACACTGCATTTATTTACAGTATTGTTCTGTCTTTTCTTAGTAGTACAAAAGACGCTCTGGTCATTTGGGCATATACAGTATTATATGTTCAGTGAAATTTTGCAATATATTCAGCTGAAAAAACATAAATAGTCCCAAAGGTCATTCACTGAAGTTTGAAATAAAAGCTTTAAATTTGGTTTCCCTAAAAGATTAGTTAAAATGCAAATTTTGGAACTCTAAGAAATGTAATAAGAAAGGCAACTGGATCTATCCTGAGGCCTTTCATTTAAGAACCCTGTTTCAATCATTTGGCAAATCATTAGGGTGTTAAAAACATTCAACATACATTTAAAACAATTGTCATATTTGTAAAATCCAAGTACTATCTTTTACAGGTTACAGCAATTTATGATAATCTGAGTTCACAGAAGTCATAACATCGCTGCTGTCAAAAGCTTTCTAAGTCTGTATCATTTGGATGAAAAGTCCTTGTTGTAAATCTTATCTTCAATATTACCACAGAGTTTTTTCAATTCTCTGGTGGTAATAGGGCAACTAGTTATCATAATGGCACAATGACACAAATGCCATTATGTTGAGAACGTGATAAAAATGATTGTTACATCTTTTGAACAAGACAACATTTGTATCAGTCAAATGTATATTTAGGATACCAAACATCCTATAATTCTTATTTCAGTAAGATGACTGCTGCTAACAATCAAGGGATATAGACCTTACTATGGCAGATGAGTCTAGCATCCGATCCAGTGATGAGCAGACATTAGTGATTAATATGGCACACCTTGTATTGGTATAGTGAGCTCATGATATCAAAGTCACAAGGACACTACTGCTGATCATATTCTCCTGTGAACATTTCCAGAATCTCTTTGAGATTGAAAGCCTCTGTTAAGAAAATATTATGCCAAAAACCTAGCTGTGTGTTTGAAGTTGCCCTGTTTGACCGTTAAGAAGAGAACAACACTTTCCAACAGTGAAATCTCTAGGTAGTTTGGGGGATGTAAAAAGTTTTAGTTTGTGTCTTCAATAACCTCTCAATGGAAATCAAGTTGCAGGGCAAAGACAGAGGAGACACAGATCTTCTTCTCACTCATCCTTACAACTTATGTACTTTGAACAGAAAACAAATTTTGAATGCACCCAACTTGCTGAAAGTCAGCGATTTCTTTACTCTAAAGGTGGGCAGGAGCCCTCAGTTCTGTTTCTAATGGCTTCCCATTGCAAGATGAGTATAACAACATGAAATTGTGGGCATTCAGTTCAAAACCAGGAGTGTGTGTGGACTCAAAAATTAACCTAAAGGGCATCTTTCTAAAAATGGTAACACTTAAGATACAATAAAATTAAGTAAGTAAGTATTATTTTGCACAGCCATATAGTAGAAGTCTGAATATAACTAACTTGTTGTTCTGTAAGCCTGTGATTTAGCAGGGCCATGACCAACTGTCCAAAACACCAGTGCACTTTATACAATGCTGGCTGTTGTAGAAGTTATTTAGATTAGCACTGCTATGAAAGGATTCTCACATTGTCAGCACTATAGCTTGGCTGGTAGCATTCTGCACTCTTGGAGCCCAATCAATTCCAATTGTGAGGGTGTGACGCAGCAGGGGGTGGGGGTGCAGGGCCCTGACTCCCCCACACTCCGTGACAGAGGATGCTCTGCATTCACAGGAATTCGGACATCAGTGTAGAAAACAAATTTTCCACTTCATCTCCCCTGGTGTACAGGACACACAAACAGGTAAGACAACTACCACTTGAGGGTATAATCCTGTTCCCAGTGACAACAATGGAAGTTTTGCCATTAATTTCAATAGGAAGAAGATCAGGCCCCAGGAGAGGGGAATCTGCCCCAGCTTCTGCTGGACACAGCAGAACAAAAGGGCTGTCAGGGAGCAAATAATAGCTCTCTGATTCTCTGCCCTAGCTCCACCCTTAGTACAGGGTTGAACAGCATAGGGTATTCTATAACTTGTGCCAGGTGAGGATAGTCCTCTTGGAATCATGCACCAGCTATGAATCATATACCAGCTAGGGATATCCAGAGAGCATCCTGATCTGGCCACTCCTCTTCCTGCCTCAACACATGCAGCTACTGCTTTTGGCATATCCCCTGTGTTACCAGCTCTGGGAAAGAAGGTATCGTGTCGGAAGCTCTCACACCCCTCCCCCATTCCTCTGCACCAAATGAAGCATAGATGCAAGAGATAACTAGCCCTGTGTGTCATTTACAGTATGTTCAAAGTGGGTGTAAAAATGCTGCCAAATCAGTGATAGGGTTTTGCATCCATTTATCTCAGCTGTGACAACACAAGGTAACAGGCAGTGTTGAATTGGGCCTAGTGGTGTTGAACCTGTTTAATACTTGTGTAACTGAGATTCAGACTGGACCATTGTGTGTGAAACATGATTCCCATGGTTATTTTCTATTCTATGAACTTAGGCTATGTCTACACTTGCACTTTTATCCGTGAAACTTTTGTCGGTCAGGTGTGTGATTTTTTCCACACCCCGACTGACAAAAGTTTTACTGACAACAGTGCCAGTGGGGACAATGCTATGTTGGTGGGAGATGCTTTCCTGCCAACATTGGTACCGCTGTTCATTAGGGCTGGTTTAATTATTCCAGCAGGAGAGCTTTCTCCCCATTGTCATAGCTACTTCTCTCAGGGCTGTGAAGAATTCATACCCCTGAGAGACGTAGGTATGCCAACCTAATACCCGGTTTAGACGGTGCAAGGTCAATGGAAAAGTTCTTCTTTTGACCTAACTACTGCCTCTCTGGGAGGTGGATTACCTACATTGATGGGAGAACCCCTCCCATCAGCACAGGTAGTTTCTACACTGAAGCACTACAGTGGCACAGTTGCAGTGTTGTAGCAGTTTAAATCCAGACATACCCTTAATTTTGTCTTTACTGGCAGCTCATCTTTTTTGAGGTTAAAATACATATTCAAACTGACATTGTTTGAGTCTGGTATTTTTATAGACCTTTAGATTAAACCAACTATTGGCGGGTTTTGTTTGGTTAGATGTTATTTATAACTCTTTGGTCTGTGCAAAGGAAACTGATTTGTTACAAACAACTTGCAGTTCTGCAAACTGTTATGGCCTGGGATATAGGTGGTCTGGCTTAATGGTCAGAGCAGGAGTCATGTCTAGTGGGCGGTGCAGGTGTCCAGGTTGGGGAACAAAGCCAAGGGTTGGCACCAGAGTCGGCTGCCAGTTGCCAGAGTCAGAAACAGGAATCAGAGCGGAAGGTCAGAGCTGAGGACAGCTATCAAATGCCAGAGCCAGCATCAAGCCAGAGACAACGTCAGAAGTCAGAGGCTGGGGTCAGAGCCAGGACTGGTCACTGAGGATTAGAGGTAAGGTGTAAGGGCAGGAGGAAAGGAAAAGATCAACCACAGAGCAGGAGCATGGTTGGAACAGGAGCAAAGGCAGGAATAAGAGTGGAACCAAGAACAGAGTTGGGTGCTGGAGGTAGGCATGAGTAGGGTCCAATGCTACCACAACCACCTTGTTGCTCGAACAAACTTCTTGTTTCCCCACTGGCTTACATAGTGTAGTTGGACCAGTCAGTGGAGCTGGGCAATCTTCCAATCAGAGCTTCCTTGGGGGGTGCCTTGGCTGGGGCTATACCCCTAGTAGCTTCCCAGCCTGTCTGGTTTCAGTCGCCATTGGGTGGGGATATGGCAGCTGCGTGGGGACTCCCAAGCCTGGCTTTAGGACCCTGGACATCACATCAATACACTAAAGAATTGCATATCACACAGGCAAAAGAAGAAAATAATAAAAGAGTGCGGTGGTCAATTTAGAAGTATTTTAAGGATGGTCCAATAGTTAGGATGCTGGCCTAGGTCTCAGGAGATTCAGGTTCAGTTACCTGCTGCACCACAGACTTCTGTTTGAACGTGCGTAAGTCACTTAATGTGTCTGTTCCCCCATTACCCACCTGTGAAATGGAGACAATCGTACTTTCATATCTTATGAGGGTGTTGTGAGGATAAGTACATTAAAGACTGTAAGGTGTTCAGATACTGTGGTAATGGGGGACAGATATCAAAGACTGATATTAAGTGGAAATATGGGCCTGATTCTGATGTCACAGTTTAGCAAGTCAGCAGTAACTCCATTGACATCAATGGTGTTCAGCTGCGGTACGTATGAATTCATATTCAGAGCCAGGAAGATTAAAACTTGATGGTGATGGATATGTAATGATGCTAGTGTCCCACGGCTACTGGATTTTCTAAATGTGATAGTCTTAAAGGAGCAGAATCTTGCTTTCTCCATCACAGTTATAATTATATGATCTGATATTCTCCCACTTTGTCTGAAAAGTTTAAGACAATTCTCAGATTTACATTAAAGATCAATTAATTCGCAAACCTTCTTTACATGGGTTTGACTAGTGTATAATAGATGTATAAAACAGTGATTCAACTTCAGTAAATGTGTTCCAATTAGAGGTGTCACAATTTGGCAGGTTTTTAGTTCACACGGGTTCTGCAAACTACTTTTTACTTCACCATCATTTTTTTTCTTCCTGAGTAAGGCTTGCAGCAGAATGGGACCCACTAAGATCAACAAAAGTCAAAATATTGCCTCTTACAATATTAGTCATGGTATTTGACAGGTTTAAATTGTGTTTGTAATAAAATACTGCATTTCTAAAGGTTTTCAATATGATAAAATTATCTAAAAATGAGCTCTATTACACTAACAGAAGAAATGCCATTTGTGTTTCATACAGGATTATAAAGAACAGTACAAACAGATTTTAAAATGCCAATTATGAATTTTTTTCACTTTTATTGGAAAGATGGTTTTGTAAAATCAAAGGCTGGTCATGTATCTTAAGCCTAAATTGTATAATGTTGCTCTTGAAATTGTATTAAAATTCCTTGATGTTATTAGTAGAATTGCATAGAAACCATAAAAGGTCTAGTCAGATGCTAATTTTTTTAAATGACCTTGGGTTATTGGTTCTTTATTTTTTTATTTAGTATGTGTGCTAATACCTCTCTCTCGTCTATTTTGTTAGCTGGGATCAATTCAAGTTAAGAATATTTGCCATCTGCCTCTAAACTGAAGGAGGGGCAGAAAAACCAGGCCTATATTTTTAGCAGATAAATAGATTCTCCCCAGACATCCTAGGAATACATTTTCCCTCCTGTTCATTATTGTATCAGGACAGGACTCAAATGTATTTTTATTCAGCACTTTTTATTCCTCCATACAGGAATGTGCTGAATTAACCAAAGTAGAATTCTGAACATCCATCCTTAAGAAACCAATTTCTTACTGCCAGATAAAAGTTTCTCAATAGCATTTATCTGCAGCAGTTTGACATCTGTGGGCCAGATTCTGTCTGGCTCTTACATAGGTGAATAATTCTGGCGACAATGAAGGGAAACTAAGTCAGACATAAGGAGTCTTCCCCGGTTCCCCCTCATTTTGTCTGTATGTCTGCCAAGGTGTGTATAAGACTGTCACTGTGATATCTGAGTGCCTTCATGGCCCATGTAAGGGCTGGGTAGAATTGCAGTCGTTGCACCCAGCTAAGTGCAGAGACTGTTCTATCCCTAATCCCCAAGGATGAAAAGTGTCTGAAAAGGGGTGTGAAAAGAAGTAGGGGCTATGAACCCCCACCCCCCATCAGCCTGAGAAGCAGGATTGGTACAACATAGACAAGTAAGCTGCCTCTCCTGAGCAGTTATACTCTCCTTGTGAGACCAGGAATTCAGAGAGAGGAATGTCCGCCTAGTTTCCCCCGGGGTACATTGGCCCCTCACACAATCCCAGAATACCAGACATGTTGGTACTTCAGGGAATGTCATGGACATGCCCACACCGATGTAACCTTGCATGCAAGGTGAGTATGAGGTCACACTGCATGGAGGATTCCATTTTGAAGTGTGTGTATCTGCCCCTGCTGGTGCAGCCTTGAGGTTACACTGGTGGCACAGAGTTGTGCACACTTCAAAATGGCATCCCTCATCTGACACAGAACAAAAGCACATCTGGTTTTGTCTCAGTACCAAATGAGGGACAAAACCATCAATAAAGAGGGCTGTCTGGTTGAAAACTGAACGGATGGCCTGCTGACCCTAGGGTGGTGCAGCTCTGTAACACCCTGTCATAAATATAAAGGGAAAGGTAAACCCCTTTAAAATCCCTCCTGGCCAGAGGAAAAATCCTCTCACCTGTAAAGGGTTAAGAAGCTAAAGGTAACCTCGCTGGCACCTGATCAAAATGACCAATGAGGAGACAAGATACTTTCAAAAGCTGGGAGGAGGGAGAGAAACAAAGGGTCTGTGTGTCTGTTGGTATGCTGCTTTTGTCGGGGATAGAACAGGAATGGAGTCTTAGAACTTTTAGTAAGTAATCTAGCTAGGTATGCGTTAGATTATGATTTCTTTAAATGGCTGAGAAAAGAATTGTGCTGAATAGAATGACTATTTCTGTCTGTGTGTCTTTTTTGTAACTTAAGGTTTTGCCTAGAGGGATTCTCTGTGTTTTGAATCTAATTACCCTGTAAGGTATCTACCATCCTGATTTTACAGGGGTGATTCCTTTACTTCTATTTCTATTAAAAGTCTTCTTGTAAGAAAACTGAATGCTTTTTCATTGTTCTCAGATCCAAGGGTTTGGGTCTGTGGTCACCTATGCAAATTGGTGAGGATTTTTACCAAACCTTTCCCAGGAAGTGGGGTGCAAGGGTTGGGAGGATTTTGGGGGGAAAAACGTGTCCAAACTGCGTTTCCCAGTAAACCCAGTTAGAGTTTGGTGGTGATAGTGGATATTCCAAGGACAAAGGATAAAATTAATTTGTACCTTGGGGAAGTTTTAACCTAAGCTGGTGAAAGTAAGCTTAGGAGGTTTTCATGCAGGTCCCCACATCTGTACTCGAGTTCAGAGTGGGGGAGGAACCTTGACACACCCCATTATTTGGCTGTGTTTAAATAGCATGCTATTGCCCTTTAGGGACAGTTGACTAACCTTGAGGCACTTGAGAAACGCAGAGGCATAGGACACTGAGGTGGGAGGTATAACTGTGTTGTGGGCTCAGAAGGTCCTCAGGTGGAAAAGTAAATGACTGCAGGCACTGCCTGAGATTTCAGATGCTGAAGGAGAGCGTGCCAGGCCTCCAATGTATCCCCTTACATGTGACTCACCTTCATAGCTGCTCTCAAAAAAGAATCATGGAAATTAGAGATGGGGGGCCAGGGAAAGAATGTCCTCTAGTATATTTTCTATTTCTTTGTTCATGCTGGTCTACTCCACTACCATTGGAGGACTTTTCTACAGTCTAGTAACTTTCAGGACATTTCTCGTGATACACAGCCTAAATTATTTCTTACTCCTAATTAATAAACCTAAATAAATTTTCAAGCTCATAGATGTTTTCGCCATTCAAATGCCGCTTGGGATTTCCTATGCATCTATAGTTGAAAAGATTTCAGAAACCAGTTTGTTGTGCTTTTGTAGACTTTCTGCTCTAAAATTAGACAATAGTTCAATTTCTGAATGGAAGGCACAAGTGATAATTTATTTGACTGGTTTTAAGGTGTGCCCATCTTAGTAACATTTATGAGTCTGCAAAAAGAAGAACACTTGTGGCACCTTAGAGACTAAAAAATTTATTTGAGCATAAGCTTTCGTGAGCTACAGCTCACTTCATTGGATGCATGCAGTGGAAAATACCGTGGGGAGATTTATGTACACAGAGAACATGAAGCAATGGGTGTTACCATACACACTAACAAGTGATCACGAAAGGTGAGCTATTACCAGCAGGAGAGCAGGGGGAGGGGGGAGGGAGAGAAAACCTTTTGTAGTGATAATCAAGGTGGGCCATTTCCAGCAGTTGACACAAGAACGTGTGAGGAACGGGGGGGTGGGGGGAAACAAACATGGGGAAATAGTTTTACTTTGTGTAATGACACATCCATTCCCATTTATTCAAGCCTAAATTAATTGTATCCAGTTTGCAAATTAATTCCAATTCAGTAATCTCTCATTGGAGTCTGGTTTTGAAGTTTTTTTTGTTGAAGAATTGCCACTTTTAGGTCTGTAATCAAGTGACCAAAGAGACTGAAGTGTTCTCCGACTGGTTTTTGAATGTTATAATTCTTGACGTCTGATTTGTGTCCATTTATTCTTTTACGTAGAGACTGTCCAGTTTGACCAATGTACATGGCAGAGGGGCATTGCTGGCACATGATGGCATATATCACATTGGTAGATGTGCAGGTGAACGAGCCTCTGATAGTGTGGCTGATGTGATTAGGCCCTATGATGATGTCCCCTGAATAGATACATGGACAGTGTTGGCAACGGGCTTTGTTGCAAGGATAGGTTCCTGGGTTAGTGGTTTTGTTGTGTGGTTTCTGGTGAGTATTTGCTTCAGGTTGGGGGGCTGTCTGTAAGCAAGGACTGGCCTGTCTCCCAAGATCTGTGAGAGTGATGGGTCGTCCTTCAGGATAGGTTGTAGATCCTTGATGATGCGTTGGAGAGGTTTTAGTTGGGGGATGAAGGTGACGGCTAGTGGCGTTCTGTTGTTTTCTTTGTTGGGCCTGTCCTGTAGTAGGTGACTTCTGGGAACTCTTCTGGCTCTGTCAAACTGTTTCTTCACTTCAGCAGGTGGGTATTGCAGTTGTAAGAATGCTTGATAGAGATCTTGTAGGTATTTGTCTCTGTCTGAGGGGTTGGAGCAAATGCGGTTGTATTGTAGAGCTTGGCTGTAGACAATGGATCGTGTGGTGTGGTCTGGATGAAAGCTGGAGGCATGTAGGTAGGAATAGCGGTCAGTAGGTTTCCAGTATAGGGTGGTGTTTATGTGACCATCGCTTATTAGCACCGTAGTGTCCAAGAAGTGGATCTCTTGTGTGGACTGGTCCAGGCTGAGGTTGATGGTGGGATGGAAATTGTTGAAATCATGGTGGAATTCCTCAAGGGCTTCTTTTCCATGGGTCCAGATGATGATGTCATCAATGTAGTGCAAGCAGAGTAGGGGCGTTAGGGGATGAGAGCTGAGGAAACGTTGTTCTAAGTCAGCCATAAAAATGTTGGCATACTGTGGGTCCACGCGGGTACCCATAGCAGTGCCGCTGATTTGAAGGTATACGTTGTCCCCAAATGTGAAACAGTTATGGCTGAGGACAAAGGCACAAAGTTCAGCCACCAGGTTTGCCGTGACATTATCAGGGATACTGTTTGATGGCCTGTAGTCCATCTTCATGTGGAATGTTGGTGTAGAGGGCTTCTACATCCATAGTGGCTAGGATGGTGTTTTGAGTCTGATTCTGCTCCCATTGACAAACATGGCAAAATTCTCTGACTTCAGTAGAACAGAATTAGGCCATAGGTCCCTATACAGTTTTTATGTAAGGCCTAATTTGTATACAAAAACTGTACATGGACCCATGGCCAAGTTCAGTTCTACTGAAGTCAAAGGGAATTTTGCCATTGATTCTGCTCCTATTGACATAAGACTTCAAAGATTACTAGGCTGGACCCTCCTTAAAACCAGTAAAATAACCTAAATCATAGTCACTTGTGCCTCCCATCATATTTCTATGAACTAATAAGCAGGGTCACCCAAAAACCACACTTGTTGACAAAACTAAACTCTTGAAAACAGTCTCCACCCCACACATCTCAGACAAAAACTTGAGTAAGCTGATGGGCTTCACACCATGCTCTGAAGGTCAGTCAACTCTCACTCTGCTACACTAATGAGAATAGCCAATTCCAAGGTTGATGGCCTTTCACTAACAGTGTTCTGCCCCATGATGTTCAGATCCATGGCCTCTTAGCACAAGGGTACCAACTGCTCTAAACTAATAAGGGGAGGGAATATGTCAGAGAGAGCTGTCCCAGGAACCTTTTAATATAATTATCAACACTCTAAATTACTCCCAGACATAAATAGGAATCTGTGCGTTCTTTGGAGCACTGGTGCAATATGTCATGTCCAAAAATCTGACAGGTGTCTTGGTCATTGGAAGATTCCAAACGGTAGCAGAGTTGCTCTGCTGTGATCTTCTCAATACCTTGTCCAAAATTGGGAGGCTAAAATCCATGATGTGATCTTGGTCTTATCTTTGTCAACATCACAAAATCGCTGCATATATATAATTGGCAGCTTCTGTTCAACAGACCTGGGAAAACAAATACCAGTGATATTCCACTTTAATATTAAATTGAGTGTGCTTTCTGAGAAAGTTTGCATGAGAACGATTCATAGTATACATGGCTTCAGCTCTCTTTATTGTCCCTAAATTTCATGAGCATTGAATTAAAGCAAAACAATCAAACAAAAAAAACTAAGAAAAATCTAATTTGTTTATAGCAATTGGTAAAACAAAATGAGCCTCACTCTTCTTTTTCATTAATTCATCTACTATATTAGTGCTTACAGTATACATGAGACATGGCTGCTTGAGATCCATGAATTTACAATCGAGGTCAGGAAGAAAAATCCAAATGATTCTGAACCTAAGTAAGAGCAAAAAAAAGAGGAAAGGGGTGTGCGTGTGTGTGAAAAAGATAAGTAAATGTTTGAATAGAGCATTTAGGGTTTAGACACACAATTATTTTTAATCTCACACATTCTTGGAAGTCATTCTCTTGAATACAAGAACAGATTTCACTCAGCTAAATCACCAGTCTAATTTGACAGAAGTAAACAAATCTACAAGATGGTTTCATAAACCTCATTTAATAAAGCCCAAATGTACACTGAGGTTTTAGGCCTGTGTAAAACAGGGAATTCCTTCCTTTTCAGGAGAGGAAGAGACACCAGGAACCTGGCAAGGTATTTTGAGAGACATGCTGAAAGAGATGCTTTTTCACACACATCAAAGAGAAGGCCTCACTGTCTTCTCCTCTACTGCAGAGAAAGGACAGGTAAGAGATCATTTAATTTTCCCCTCTGAAGCATGGTATACCAGAATATATTTGAACAAAATTGTCTTACCTGTTGCAACTGAGTCAAGTTCATTCCTAAATCTGTCACTTGCTTGAGTACATAGAGATACATTTTGGGAACAAAAGACGTGGGATAGTGTGTGTGTGTTGGGGGTCAGGGGAACCAACAGATTTATTTTCCTGTTTATTTCAAAATTTGTTTTTCAACTAATATAAGGCAAGGACTTGATGCTTAATAAAAGCTATTCCAGCCATTTGTAACTCACCTATATGCCAAAAAAAGCATACAAGGGCCGAAAGGACATTCCCTGTGGTACATCTTCAGATGTGAAACTCCTACTGCGTGAACTTGACTCTTGTGACTTACAGGATAAAATGTAAGTCTCATCTCTTTGACTAGAACGTCTCAATAAAAGTGACCACAAATGGTCTGATGCTTCCCCTGAATGATAATCCCCTTTAAGAAAGGGAGCTGGGAAGGGATCACAGGCATAAAACCTGTTGGGCAAGATTTTCAGAAATTGGTTCTTAAAGTTAGGCTCCTAAATTCTGCTGGGAGGCTACTTTTTATTCCCTGATGCATCTTTTTAGATTTAGGATCTTTTCAACCAAATGTAATATCCTTTCCTTTGAAGGGAAAAATAACTGCATCTGTAACTAAACAAGTATATTTCTAGTATATATTGAAACAAAAATTCTCACCAATATCTGGATTGTAAAAAAGTCTGAATTAAAAAACAAAAATAAACTAGGTATTTGTGTAGGAATTTCCAGCAAGGATAATTAATGTTGCTTCATTTAGTAAAATAATGGTGAACACTTCCGCCTTCCTTTGAAATTGTGCAGAATTTCGCTTAAAATGCACCCATTTTTACTAGTCATAATTCCATGGAGTAGCTGAAGTCTCCTATTCCCTTGCTACATAAGATTTATTTAATAAGGCGGTTATTACTCAGGTCCTGGTGCATACTGAATCCCAAGTCATGCTCCTGTCCCAAAGGACCTTGATAATGATTTGCTGTGCAGCATAATCTTATGTAGGAGTCTGGAGCTAGGGCTGTGCAAATAACGGAGTTTTCACTTCATTGGGGGGAAAAGTGTTTTGGGTCAAACAAAATGCTTAGTTTGACCCCAAGATGGAACATTTTGGTTTTGAGTATTTAAACTTTTTTTAAAAAAAAGTAAAATTCTAAATTTAAAGTCATTTTGAACCAAAATATTGAAATGTTTTGACATTTTCAGAATGAAACAAAATGCATACATTTCAGGGGAGGGGAATTTTTTTAAACCAACTTTGCTATGAATTCACAAAATGTTTTGGGCTATTCAAATGTGATTTTTTTCAGGAGGGGGGGGTCTGAACCAGTTTTATCTGGGGTAATGGAGCAAGGAAAAGGCAGACACTACTAATGCTTGTGCTTGGGCAGGTCTCAGAACTTTATTAGTAGTCAGGCTGGTTGTTACATGACAAACCTCCAGCCTCACCAAAACAAACCACCACCACCCCTCCAAAAAACCCACGAGGAAATGGCTCAATTGTTTCCATTGAATTCCATGTTAAAACTCCCAGACACTTGATTGTTAGCAGTGCCAGGCCTGGGAAGTGCCTGACACACAGTGCAAGAGAGATACTGGGGACTATATTTGAGGATTTTGTGTTGCCCCCACCTCCATTACTGTTGCATCTGCCACATGAAGTAGATTGGGAATAGCAAAGTGCCTAGTGGATTTTTTGGTGTCATGTTTTTATTCCCTTCTTGGCCAGTTCTGGCCTTATGTACATAGATATACTTTCTCAATGGGTTTGTGAAGTTGGAACTGAGGGAAAAGTACAGTGGGAAAAGTGTCAGAGGTGGTGGATATCTATCTCCTAACAGATAAATACAAGAACAGACTTTGCCAGCTCCTCAGCATTTACCTCATATTACACAATAACACGACACCATTTTATGACATGTAATATTTAGTGTGTCCATTCATGTTCGATGTTTATGCTGCCTTTTAAATCTACTTCTAAAATACATTAAGTTAATAAATTATGTTGTCAGATTCTCAGGTGCAATCCAGACCAGTGAGAGATTGTCACCACCTGCACCATAACCCTGAGGGCCTTTGTTAGAGAGTTTATTCTTTCACTCTTCCACTTCCCTGGTCCTTTTCTCATGAACAGAGAGCAACAATACCAAAAGTCCGAAGGTTCAAATAATTCGATGTTTGTTGGGGTGAACTTCCAGCAAACTTAAATCAAAGTTCCTTTTTCCTTATTTTCGAATCCCAACTTACTTCCTGTTTGCTGCTAATTTATATAGTAATATTCTTAGCTATACCTTAACCAATCATTCTACTGAAATTTACCTAACCAATCCTAACATATTGGAACATGATTAGCTAACCAATTATATCCCACCACCTTAGTTAGTTTACGCCCAGCAAAATTAATTATACAGCAGACAGAAACAATCACAGAACCAGACAGAGACCATGCAAATAAACAATAGCAAAGTGGGAACTATAATGACAAAAGAATACAGAAGTAAGGATTTCACAACTACAGCTATAAAGACATAAGGGTTTCCCAGCTGTGTCTATTGATAAGTGAGTTCTTACCAGACAGAAAACTATCAAATGAAATTTCCTTTTACATCTTCTAGGCTCTTCCCTTTCTCTGGAGGTGATAGATTGGATCACCTTGCTAACAGCCTCATATTGACTAGTTTGGAATGTGAGGATGTGACTGTACGCTTCCCAGCTTATGGCTGCCTCTGCTGCTTAGCGAAAAGTATTGGCCTAAGAACAGGGCCTCAGACTGTCACAGTGAGAGAAGGCCCTTACACAGATTCTTTCTTGTATACCTCTATTACTAGCTAAATGATACTTCTTAAAGTATAAGCCTCTACAGGCAGGCCTGAATATCTATATCCTAACAGCCTTATAATGCTGTTGTTGTTATACCTTTCAACTTGGGCCACTCACAAACAGTTTAATGGTATCTGGTCATACCCTGAGTGTCTGTGTATACGTACAGCCCTGGCCCAGCAGCCTGTTAGCAACTGGCTTCCACCAGCCTTGGTTACTACCTGCAAGGTGGCCCCAACACGCACTCCCAGTCCTGAATTTCCCCTCCCCCCCTACTGTCTAGCCCTTTCCTGGGCAGTTCAAATATGAGAGGTCCTTTTCTCCTGTAAAGAATCAATATCTCCCAATTTGATAGTTTAACTGGAGTTACCCAAGCAGTTCAGTTTAAACACACATCTGGATTAGTTTTGATTAAAAAACAAAATAAATTTATTTAACAAAGAGGTTTTAAGTGAGTAGAAGTACATGGTCTTAAAGTCAGAGATCATTACAAGAGAAATAAAGATACAATGCTGTCTAGTTGTTAAAATTAGACTTGGTTCAAGATAAAATCCTTACCACATTGTCACAGGGCAGGACTCACCCCTGTGGTGCCTCCTGCTGGTCTCTCAGGGAATTAGCTCTTCCAGCCTCCAGAGCACCCTCTGCAGGCCGGTGTCCTGCTTGCCGCATGTTCCTCCCAGACCCCAGTGCCCCTTCTACCCAGGGTGCTAAACCCTGGCAGTACCTCCACAGTCTCTGGGTCTCCTCTCCCCACCTCACCCCCACCCACTATCCCCACCTCATCTCAGTCTTTGACTACTGCCAGTCACCATTGAGCAGACTGCAGTGCATAAGCCATCATCACAGGCAAGGGGGCTTTGGACCTGCTGCCTCCGCCTACCTTTGGGCTGCCCCTTGCAACCCCAGTACCTGCCTTACCCTAGGCTTGCAGCCTGGGGGGTTTCCAGGCCAGAGCTTCTTAGCCCTGCTCCACCTCAGGTACTCTGGTACGCTCCCCAGCAGCCAGGCCTGTCTCCCTCCACTGTTAGAGGAAACAGCCTGCTCCTGGCCCACTGCCCTCTTATAAGGGCCAGCTGAGCCCTGATTGGGGCATGGCCACACCTGAGCATTCTTCCCCCAATCAGCCTGGGAACTGCTTGCTCCCGGCCACAGCCCACTCCTGGGCTGTTTTAAGCCCTTTAAGGCCAGAGCAGGTGACCACCCCACTATACACATGTTCCCAGAGAGAAAGAGGAAGAGATGCCTTGGGGTGTTTTGCCCATCTCTTTCATAGTCCAGTCACCTTTTGAAGTAGAAGAATCTGCCCCTCTAAAGTAGAAGATTATCCCTCAAACCAAACAGTAAAGAAGGTGACATGGAGTATAGTGGTGAAGGTGGCTCCATGCTCTTTCTTCTCCCCTGTGTATGCTGAAATGCAGATTTACCTTGTCTCCTGATATTTCCCCTTCTTGCTGTCTCAAGGATTCTGTTTACTATGTATGTGTAAACTGAGGTAAACACACATTCCTTTGTTTAGGATAGATCTCTTTAACAACTTTTGCCAAGTCAGTGCTGTGTGGATTTGGACATATACTAACATCATCACATGGGGGAATTAATAACTTTACATATAATTTTGATACATACATACATTTCACCATGATATTATTTACCAATAAGTCATTAGTTTTCAAATGATACCTCATAAGGCATATTCTGTACAAAGATAATTACAGTAATGTGTAGGGCGTGAAGAGAGGGGTGCTTTTGGTCACAAACGTTATGGGAGTATTTTCTTTTACCTGCATTTTTGATGTCCCTTAAATCTTATGTATAGAAACACATGGATTATGATGATTGTAATAAGCCCATTTTGCCCTCTTCCTCCTGATGAGTTCTAAAATATTTTTCCAGATGTTTTTCCTGGCTGTTTCTGGAAGTTTCTGTTTTCCAGGTGCCTGGCAGATGCAGAACATCTAATATCATGCAGGATTTAAAGGCCATTTCTGTCCCTCCTTCATTCTCCCCCCTCCCGCACCCAAAAAAAGTATGAAAAACAAAAACTGAAATGTTAAAGTTGGCTGCATTGTATGCTATTTGCTCTTCCAGTACCTCAGCAATGGGGAGATCCCCACATGTTGTACATTGTCAGAGATCTATTCACTTCACTGGAGATACAATTTTCTCCCCCCCAAATGCAGACCCTTTCCTACCAGTCTGTGTATTGAAACACATAGTAGCAGCACACATACTGTACAAACATCTGTTGTCAACTGAGCACATGAACCCTAATATGCAAACTAGATACCGTTAACCTGGGTTTGAATAGAGTCTGAGAGTGGCTGGGTCATTACACATATTGAATCTATTTCCCTAAGTTAAGTATCCTCACACCTTCTTGTCAACTGTCTAAATGGGCCATCTTGATTATGACTACAAAAGTTTTTTTCTCCTGCTGATAATAGCTCATCTTAACTAATTAGCTTCTCAGTTTGTATGGCAATTTCCAACTTATCTGTATGTGTATATATCGTCTTACTATATGTTCCATTCTATGCATCTGATGAAGTGGGCTTTAGCCCATGAAAGCTTATGCTCTAATAAATCTGTTAGGCTCTAAGGTGCCACGAGTACTCCTGTTCTTTCAGTGTGGATAATATATTTCATAACTTTCACTACAAAAACATACCAATGTTCTCAGCACCTTTTGAAAAGGAGTTGTTGCCTTGAGCTGTAGAATCTTGACATTCAATAGATAAAAAGAAATACAGAAAACATTACAGCTTTCCATTACCACAGCAACTGCAAGAAACAGGCCTGTAGGAGTCAGAGTTGCATTTTCCCCCATCCTACTTGTTCAGAAAAAGAAATTTTATTTTCAAAAAGTGCATTTTTTTGCATTGGGGTCTTGGTAGTATAACTGATATGTAAGATCTCTTCCTTCCTCTTTCTTTCACTCTGTTTGCTGTTATATGGTGTTTAGATACCAAGGTGACAGATCTCTTAGAAATACCTCAGAGAGATAATAATAAACTGCTCTCATTTATTGTTTCAGGCAGTGAGTGGTAACCGGTGTAGCCCAAATAGTGCATGAAAATTTTATAAAGGAACCATGTGGGTGAAGTCAGGTGCGCATGTGTATGTTATATATTAAACAACTACATCTAATATATTTGCTATTTTAAAATGCATCAGAATATACAGAGGATAAATACAGCACCTAATGGCTAGAACTGCCAGAAAATACTCACAGATTTAATAAGACCCTTTTGCTGTATATGTGGAGCAACAATGGCAATCTGCTAATTCTATTCTGCTTTTTAAGACATAGGGACTCCTTTAAGAACATAATCTCTGCTATCAGTGTGTGTCTATTTGCTAACCAATCTACCACTTGACACTATAACGATGTACAATTATTTTTACATCTTGTATGAATGTAAGTGTTCCATCCATGATCACATCTACATTTTGTCTAAACACAAGAAGACTGACAGCAGAGTTGACTCAAACTTACATAAAAGCAGGAGAATGTGTGACAGAATGTAGGTAAAAGCTGTTTTTATAGTGTTGGCTGAAGCTAACAATTTAGGAACTGATCCTAAGAGGTGCTCAGCTTTGGAAGTTCAAACTGATGGAAGTTTAGGGTACTCAGCACCTTGGAGAATTGGTCCCAGATAAACAAATATTTAACAGCAATTTTTCAAAGTCAAGGCCCTCCCTCCCTTTTGTAGGCTGAATTTGCACTGGCAAATGTAGGACCCAACTGTTCGTGCTGACAAATGTTATGGAAACACATCCAACAAGTTGCACCCCAGGTTGCAGGTGTAACTCAAACAGAGGCATAGAATTTGCCCATGATTTAATTACAGGTACAGTTTGTGCCCACAAACAAGAAGACGCAACCTCTGCCTAGATCAAAATATTTCTTTTACAGATTCATTTGTTGAACTTTTACACACTTTTGAAGCCCAAAAGTAGGGAGTTTGCACTGGACAGTTGTTTATTCCTATTCTCAAATAACCTAAAACAAAACAGTATAGAATACTACAGATAACTCTCAACATGATAGTGTTCTGGAAGGCACTTTAAGAGTTAATGCTCTAGGCCTCATTGCTCACAAAGTAGTGATACGCCTGTGTCACTTCTATATCATGTATTAATAAAGGACTTCTATTGCCACAGCACAGTGCTCTCTGTTCTCCTTACTCAGGAAACCCCTGGGAGAAAAATTAGGACCTCATAGAAAACTGCCTTTCTCCAGCCCCTCTCTGTTCAAACAAGGGGTTTGAATGCCTCAGGTGTGTGGTGGTGTCACATGGGGAGAGGGGTGATCTCTAAGGTAGCCTGGTACCAGTCTATTTAAAGTGTTACAGGTTTAAACCAACCCTTTAAATCTCATTTGGAAACAAAATGGACGTCCATGCAGATGATGTAGGCGAGATATAATGTGCTCCTAGACACCCTTTTACAAATGGACTTTTGCATTCTGCACCAACTAACATTTCTGAGTGGTCTTTAAGTGGTAGTCCTATATATATAAAGTGCATTGCAGGAATCCAGTCCTAACGCAACAGTACTATTAGTCATGGTTGTGAGGTCTGTTCCTGAAATAAAACCGCTCCTGGCTACTACTGATGCCTGGTTATTCAGGTCTTTTTTTTCCCAAAGATTTAAAGATGTGTTCTGACCATATTGATCTCACTAATGCTTTCTAAAACTTGAATCAAGACAAGGTGAGTTGTACTATATAGCACATGCTCGACTGGTTGAGTTGAAACTTTAGATTCCCTCTAGGCATTAAATCGGTCAGTTAGCATTTTTAAAGTGCAATTTATCTTGTCTTAATTAGTTATAGAGATGCTATTTAGACTAAAATAGCTAAAATGATCTGGACGCACTTTTAAATCTTAAGGAGCTGAAGTCACCTTTAAATCTTACTCTATACTGTGCCTCAGAAGTATGTCTGGTTAAAAAAAATTCTGCCAAAAAAATCAACTGTCAGTAGAAATTCAACTATCAAAAATTTTCAGCTGAAAATCAAAAAAATTCATTTTGGGAATAGTGCCTCAGTGCCTCCTGGGAGTTTGTTTGAGTGCCTCATGCTCCCATTCTCTGTGTGGACCAGGCTCCCTGGTCAGGCTACACCAGGCTCCCTGGTCAGGCACAGCTTCCCTTTGGATAATGGAGACATGAGGCCAGTGAAGTACAATCCTACGAGTGGAGCTGTATCAAATTCACACTCCATTTTGCTTAATTTCATGGTCATAGGATTTTTAAAATCATAAATTTCATTATTTCAGCTATTTACATCTGAAATTTCACAGTGTTGTAATTGTTAGGGGTCCTGACCCAAAAAGGAATCGTGGGGGTGTCACAAGGTTATTGCGTGTGGGGGTGGGGGGGGGTTGCAGTACTGCTACCCTTACTTTGCACTGCTGCTGGTGGCAGTGCTGCTTTCAGAGCTGGGCAGTTGGAGAGCGGAGGCTGCTGGCCGGGATCCCAGCTCTGAAGGCAGAGCTGCTGCCAGCAGCAATGCAGAAGTAAGGATGGCATGATATGGTATTGCCACCCTTATTTCTGCTCTGCTGCCTGCAGAGCTGGGCCCTCAGTCAGCAGCCACCACTCTCTAGCCACCCAGCTCTGAAGGCAGCAGTGCAGAAGTAAGGGTGGCATGGTATGATATTGCCACCCTTATTTCTGCGCTGCTCTGGCCAAATGCTGCCTTCAGAGCTGGGTGTCCGGCCAAGGGCTGCTCTTCTCCGGCCATCCAGCTCCGAAGGCAGTGCAGAAGTAAGGGTGGCAATACCACAACCCCCCTAAAATAACCTTGCGACTTCCCTGCAACTCCCTTTTGGATTGGGTGCCCCAATTTGAGAAACACTGGTCTCCCCTGTGAAATCTGTATAGTATAGGGTAAAAGCACTCCAGAGACCAGATTTCAGATTTCCCTGACGCGTTTTTCATGGCCACTAATTCGGTAGGGCCCTGCCTATGGGGCACCATGGGCAGCATTTCCAGCTTGAAATATTTTGGGTATTGTGTTTATTGAGTAAAAATTAAAAAATTCCGTGGAATGCAGATATTTTTTACAATTGTGTTTAGTGGAAAATCCAATTTTTCATTTGAAGAACAAAGTTTTGACAGAAATTTCTTGACCAGACCTCCTCAGAATCAGCTGGGAATCCATCAAAAGGGGAACAAATTCCCCTTATTAAGAGACCTAACATCAGTTGCACTTCCACAAAACCAAGGAAGGATTGCATACATTCAGTACTTGCACTTGTTTTGAAGGTATGCAGCAAATGCAGGTATGGACCTTGTCTTTCTATTGATAGTTCATGAATTTAATAAGAAATTTGACAATAATTAGTGAAAGGTATAATGTTGAATACACTTATGAATATACTGTTATTAATTTAAAAAAATGTAAACAATTCCTAAACATAAAGTGGACGTGGATGTAGTAGGTGTATATGTATACTGAATGTGTAAGTAGTATTAAAATTACATATTTGAATCCATCTGGGAGAACTATGGATTATCCAGGAAGAAGTTCCCTTTAATACAAGGGATGGAACAACCCAATTAATCATAGAAAGATTATTGTGAAGGTTACCCCAAGACAAGTATTTAAAAACAAGGAAATTTGCCATGGGGAGGAGGGTCGAAATCCCTCCCAGATCTGTCATACATTTTAATTATTTAGGAGCTTTTTCTTCAAGTTATTTTATTCAAGGTTTTTATAAGGTTATAAAAAGATCTATTTCATGTTAGATCTTTTTCATTCCAAAACATGCAGTCCCCTTGGAAGGATGTAACAAAAAAACATGGGGGGTGGAAAACAACTCCTCTCAAATCAGATAGATACTAGAGAAAGCTAACAACATCTCCTTAGGACTTTATAGTCGGTAAACAAAAATCCTCTCTCATACAACATTCAGTGAAGCAGCTTTGTGACTTGGTGGTTTTCATCACTGTGCTGCTTAGTAGTTCAGAGACTGGAAACACAGGACTTTTGATGTATTGTACTTCATCCTTTCTTTCCTCTCCCCCTCCCCTGCCCAAGAGGAACTATTACTAGCTACTGCCTTTTCTTTTCTTTTTCTTTTTTGTGGCTATTTTCATTTAATTTGTTTTTTCTTTCTGTTGTTGTTGTTGAATTGTGGATGGGATAGCAGGAAAAGGGACTTTTTTAGGGCTGAGTTGTATCCTCATATGTTGCCCTGAGTAAGGGGCAGCACATAGCTGCTGTGTTCCAGGAGCACACTGGGAATGAACAGTCACTCTTGACTCACTACTTATTTCCTAGCTTTACCTCCCCTCCACCCCAACCTCCACCTCGGCATTAGTGGGAATATACATTTCCTGTGCATTCTACTCCTCATTCAGCTTTGCAAAAAGCAATCCCACAGGGGTTTCTCTTTCCTTTGACACCCCCGCTCCACACTGTAACCCGTGATGCCATCAGCTCATGCCAAGGAATAAGTGGGTACCTTACTTCAGGGACATTATTGGGACAAGGAAGACAATTGCCCCTCAGAGTTTACAAAGGCCTGTAAGCTCCGTTATGCATGTCTCCATCTGCCTTCAGACTTTTCAGGGTATAATATAATCACATACAATGTTCTCTGTGTTGACACAACTTTTCTTTCCCTCCCTCCACCCAAAGCTTTCTGAAATGACATCCATGCCTTATTCTCATGCATGGATAGAAAAGACAAGAAACAATGTCTCCTGTATTTTTAATTTGAGATGGATTCTGTCCCCCTTACAGTACCTTACTATGCAAACAGTTCCATTTCCCTCAGTGGGACATCTCATGCACTAAGGATGCTGTCTTTCTTATTTAAGAAAAATATCTCCTATTCCCATAGCTCTCTTCCTGACTTCAGGGTACTGCTTTGAAAATTCCTGTCTTTGGGGTGATATCTTGGGGAGAAAAATGAACTACATTGAAAAGCTTCCCATGATGGCTGTTCATACACAGAAGCCATTTAAATGTGAGGTGCTTAATCCTTTGTAATATTAGAAAAAATAGTTAAGATGAAGTTAATAATGAATTCTATTAATAAATAAATACAACCATTAAAAATACCTGAAATCCTGAGGTAAACACCTTTAAAAATGATGTCAACCTTCATACATGTAACAACAACAACATAATGGCAACTGTAATGCTGACCCTACTGTCTGCCTATGCATGCATAAAAATACATTGGGCTAGACTGTGTTCTCAGCTGCTGCCCTTAGCATGAGTCAGCACATTCCTGCACCATTCCGGGAGCAAGACATGCAGGAAATTGTGGCTCAGGGAGGACCTCTGTCATCTCTTGCTCTTGGAGAGATGTAATTATCAGCAGCAAGGTACCACTGAGTCACGGGACCACTCACATGCTTAATGTTGAGAATGTGCTTCAGGGCTTTGATGGATCTGGGCCATTGATATAATATAGAATGCCCATAAGTGAGGATGTTGATTTGAAGAACTGCCGTAAGTATGGCTAAGGATTGATGAAGACTGTCAGATATTAATTGTAGATGCATCTCAATGTTTAAACATCTGATAATATAATTTGAAAGAAGTATAGTCTTTAAAATTATTTGTAGACTATTCAGTAGGTCATATACCCACTCAATGTGGATAACATTGTTTGCAGAAGACAGCTATCTGTTTATTTTGTGATCCTTTTGCTTTGTTCGAAACATCATAATTGTTATCCATAGCTAAAAGTGCATATTTGATTCCTGATGTCTTTAACATGTAATCACTTGTTTGCCAAATGCTATGCTTCTTATAAAGAGTTCAGCAGTGTAATAATTTCTGTATTAGGTACATTGGTGTTAGCTTATTTTAAAGCTTTCTTCTGCACTTCATGCATATGCACACTATACAACAACTTGCCTATGTGGACAATATATATTTTGGTCATAAACTTCTCATAAAAATTGCCAGAGTTTAGTTATCAGCCAGATCCTCAACGTGTGTAGATTAGCATTGCTCCATCAACTTCAGTGGAAGTCATACAGGTCTGCGTCCAGAATTCCATGCTCATCAAGGTATTCTAATATTTGTAATTATTGTTTCAACAAACCTTCAGGATACTCTAGCAAAATTCAGTGGTCTGGAATTCCCAGGATCAGCCTGCCACCATTCTTAAAGATAGGGGCCTGTTTCTCCTTTTACAGTAAATTACATCAGAATCTGGCCTTGGGAACAATACTTTCTAAAGTATATTGGAAGGGAAATATGATAAAACTTACACAGTGTGACAAAGTTCCTCCTCTACCTTGGTGGGTCTTGCGCTTATTGGCAGATTTGCTCGCCTTGGAGCTTCACGGTAGCCCTCAGTTTGGCCGTTTTCGTGAACCCACAGTCCAGGTCAGCTCCTCCTGTGTCTGACCAGGAGTTGGGAGGATTTGGGGGGAACCTGGGCCCGCCCTCTACTCCAGGTTCCAGCCTAGACAGCCTGTGGAAGGCAGCTGTCTAGAATGCCTCCTGGAACAGCTGTGCGACAGCTACAACTCCCTGGGCTACTTCCCCATGGCCTCCTCCCAACACCTTCTTTATCCTCACCCCACAGGACCTTCCTCCTGGTGTCTGATAATGCTTGTACTCCTCAGTCCTCCAAGAGTATGCATTCTCACTCTCAGCTCCTAGCGCCTCTTGCTCCCAGCTCCTTACACACACACCACAAACTGAAGTGAGCTCCTTTTTAAACCCAGGTGCCCTGATTAGCCTGCCTTAATTGATTCTAGCAGCTTCTTGATTGGCTGCAGGTGTTCTAATCAGCCTGTCTGTCTTGTCTCCAGAAGGTTCCTGATTGTTCTGAAACGTTCCCTGCTCCCTTACCCAGGGAAAGGGGACCTCCTTCGCTTGCTGCTCATCTATTTGCTTTCTATTCTCTCCTAAAGCCCCCTGGCCTGGGCTTTTCATACTTTTTGACCCCGCTTCAGTCCCCCCGCCCCGACCGGGCCAGACGCTTTTTCTTCATTTTGGTTTTTTTTTTTGCTGTTTTTCTTTGCAGGCAAGCCACCAGCTTGCCTGCCAGCTCCCCCATGCCTGCCCTCAGACGCTGCTACTGCTCCGGCTGAAACCCCCGGAGGAGGGGGGGGACTGTCGACCCGCTCCCCGGAGGAGGGGAGTGGAAGCCCCCAGACCCAGCTGTTTGCTGTTCGTTTGTGGACCTGTAATTAATCGACAAGTTATTCTTTTTTCTTCTTATCTACTTGGCATTTTTTGGAATGCTCCACAAAGCCCGGGAGAGAAGACAGCCGACAAAGACATTGCCCAGGGAAGCTACGAACCATCGTGGAGGGGGCCGTAAGACTGAGTAACTTACTGTACTGAGTAACTGAACTGTACTCTCGTGTGGGGGGAGTTTGATTGTGTCTTAATTGCATTTGTAGGGGCACAGAGGTTGTGGCACGGAGCTGCCCCCCGATCCATCGGTGCCCCCCCCCCAACACTACTACAACCGTCACGGCCCCGCCACCGTCCGTCCCTGCTGGCAACTTGCCATCTGTCTCTGGATTCAGCTGCTTGCTCTGAATTTCGTCATCCGGACCAGACACAACAGCCAACCAAACGAGACTCTTTGGACAAACGCGCGTGGGTCCACGTTTCCCCCCTGCCCCGGACTGCCCACCCCATAGTTTGCCCCTACTACCTGACCCCAACTCCTGTTTCCTCCCCCTGTCCAGTCCGACCCATTTGGGCCTCCTCCCCCCGCCTGCAGCCCAGCAGGAGAAGTGATTAATCTGCTTCCCCCTCCCCCCCTCCTCCTTCTCGTGTCTCCCCGCCTCTTCCTGCTCATGATGGCAGGGAATGAGAGGGGTGAGGCCCCTCTAACAACTTCAGCTGCCCCTCCCTCACCTACCCCCCTGCCCAACCCCCAAGCCTCCCCCCCCCACCACTGCTGCCAAAACACCTGCCACCGCCCCCGCTGGGGCATCGGCAGCAGGAGGCACCGGGGCGACTACTGCCGCTGCTATGCCCACCGCCCCCCCAGATTCTAGGAGAGCCCCCCCAGTTGGCCGGAAAGGCCAGGGTGTGAAGAAGGGAAAGGGCCCCGCTACAACCACCAGGCCCTCCATGGCAGGGGCTGCTCCTGCCACTGTGGCCTTGTCATCGACCATGGCATCTCTCCCTGCTGTTGCCTCCACCAGCTCTGCGAGTGTCCCTCTCCCGGCCCCCAGGGCATATGCCCAGGCGGTAGCAGCCCCCCCCGCCTGCCGCCCCGTCATCTCGCCCACCCACCGCCTCCGCTACCATCAATAGCGGCCGGGGCCCCTTCCACACCATGACCAGGAAGCATGGCATCCGTTGCCTCCTGGTGTCCGCCTCGCCCCACGTGGAGACATACGTGCAGGCGTTGGCGAGGGTGGTAGGACCCACGGCTATTGTGGCGGCCTCCAAAATGTACGGGAAGGTCGTCGTCTTCTTAGCATCGGAGGCTGCCACCCAGGAGGCGGTGGAGAAGGGCCTGGCAGTGGGGGGGGGGGTGTTCGTTCCCCTGGAACCGCTAGAGGACCTGGGCGTCCACCTAGTCCTGACCTCCGTCCCTCCTTTTCTACCCAATGCTGCCCTGTTACCCGCTCTCTCCACCCTGGGGAAACCCGTTTCTGTCATCAGCCCTCTCCCGTTGGGCTGCAAGGACCCCACCCTCCGTCACATCCTTTCGTTCTGCCGGCAAGTGCAGCTTCTACCGCCGCCGGCGGCGTGTGACGGAGAGGCGCTCGAGGGGTCCTTCCTAGTCCCCTACCAGGGAGCCTGCTATTGGGTCTTTTACTCCACAGGAGAGGCCCGGTGCTACCTCTCCGATCTGCGAGGCATGTCCAAAGAGACTGCCCCTTGGCCCGGCGGGGAGGGGCACCCGAGACCCCCGAGACCTGGCAGGACATCGGCTCCGTCGTTGCCGATGCCCTTGGCCGCCCGGTACCTGAAACCACCTCTCCTCCTGCTCGATCCACCGCTGCTCCCGCCCAGGCCCAAGAGACACCTTCCCTACAATGCCCAGATGAGCGAGGGAGCCCCGCCTTTGCTGTTAACAATGTAGCAGAGCCTATGGAGGAGGATGCAGCAAAGATATTACCGGGCATAGGAGAGGGCCTGCCCCAAGGAGAACCGCCCCTCCCCATGCTGCCTCACCGTTACCCCCCCCCCGAGCCCCTGAACTATCGCCTCTGCCCCCCGACAGGACCCCTGCTAACCAGCCCCAAGACGATGCTATGGAGGGCTGGACCCTAGTCCAGGGAAAGCGAGGCAAGCGGAAGGCTCGAGCTCCGCTGCACCCATCCGATGCGGAGGCCCCCCGGAAGACCAGGAAGGGAGGCATTGACACTGAGCCTTCCGCTATGCCCACGAGTGAGATCCATCCGCCGGTATCGGGAGGGGAAGACAAAATAGCACTGGAAGGTAGAATCTCCCCTCCACGGGAGACCCTCTCCTCCGAGACCCCTGAGGAAGCCCCTTCTGCCCGAATATCACCCGAAGCGACCGTCGTAGCGGGCGCCAGAGGGGAGACCCCCGGGGTGGCAGAAGACGACCTCTCCTCCATGTATGAGGAGATCGAGGCCCTAGGTTTGACCCCGGTCACCCAGGGAGAGAATGACCCACTGCTGGCTGGCCTCAATCTGGGCAACCTTACCCCAGTCCCCCTTTCCCCATGTTCCCTCCCCCTAACTGCCTTCCCGAGCGGGCACCCTACAGAAGGTGGTCCACCGCCTGATGCCGTGGCTGCCAAATCCACCACAGAGCCTGTGCCTAGCATCACTGGGAGCCCCCTCCCCACCCCCTTAACCCTCGAATCTGTTCGGGAGGCACCACCTCTCAGCTGCTTGCCTCCCAAAGCCCAGAATCTCGCCTCTGACCCTGCCCCCACCCCTGTCCCTGCCCAATTCACCTCTTCCTGCAATGTTATTGCTGCCCCTGGGGTTATTTCTTTCCCGTTTTTTGTGGATTCTCCCGAAGGAGCAGCCTTTGCATTTTCCTGCCGCGACCCATTACGAGCTGCAATTTTCCCTCTGCCATCCCCTTCTACCCCAAGGCTTGAGATGGACCTAATAACTTTAGCCTGTCAGACGCCCCGTCGGTGGTCCGCACCCTGCCTGCCCGCCTCAGCGGACCACGAGGCTGCACTAAGAGCCCCACTAGGGAATAACCGGGAAATCGCAACCCCACCCCCCCATGAGCTGCGAAAAGCATTGCGGGAGTTTTTAGAAGACATCCGTGGCTCCCGCAACAGGGTACAGCTAGCTCTCCAGCTATGGGGGGACTTTGATCAACTCCTCCAGGCCACAAGGGCCCTTGTAAAGGAGGATAGAGGGAAAGGAAGGCAAGGTGCCGCGGCCTACGGGCGGGCCCGCAGCTTCCGGGATGATTTACTCACTTACGGGATGGGTCATGGATTGTTGCACGACCCGCCGTGGGCCGCAAACACCCCCGCCAACAAGGAACCCCCCCCCCCAGCCCGCCACATGACGCCTCTCATTATCGCAACTTTGAACACCAGGGGCTGCAGGATGGCTCTCCGCAGGTCCCAGGTGCTCTCTTACCTTTGGGAAGGGGGGTACTTTGTGGTTTTCCTGCAGGAGACCCATACGGATCCGACCGCCGAGGACAGCTGGCGCTGGAGAGGGGGGACAGGGTCTACTTTAGCCACTTCACGATTTGACAAGCTGGAGTGGTGACCCTGTTCTCCCCCAACCTACGGCCCGAGGTGCTAGGGGTCACTGAGGCCGTGCCGGGCCACCTGCTGCATCTCCGAGTCCGTATGGAGGGGCTCGTGGTCAATCTCATTAACATCTATGCCCCGACAACGAGCCCGAAGCGGCCGCAATTCTATCAGCGGGTGTCCGACTTCCTCGGCACCCTAGAGTCTCACGAGTGCCTAGTCCTGGGAGGGGACTTTAACACCACCCTCGAGGAACAGGACCGCTTAGGGGCCGAGCTGAGCCCAGCCACCATGAACATTCTCCGAGGAATAGTCGAACATCACTCCCTAGTGGACGTCTGGCGTGACCATCACCCAGATGACACTTCCACGTTCACCTTTGTCCGGGTGGAGGCCCATCGGTCACCACTCTCGGTTGGACCGTATTTATTTATCCTGTTTCCATCTTTCACAAGCCCACTCCTCCAACATTCGGCCAGCCCTATTTTCCGACCATCATCTAGCCACCATAACAGCCTCCCTCCGTGCAGAGAGGTCGGGGCCGGCCTATTGGCATTTTAACAACAGCCTGTTGGAGGATGAGGGCTTCGTGACATCCTTCCGGGAGTTTTGGCTGGCCTGGCGAGAGCAGTGGCGTGCCTTTCCTTCGGTGCGACGATGGTGGGATCTAGGGAAGGTGCGCGCCAAGCTCTTCTGCCGTGACTACACTCGGGGCACCAGCCGACGGAGAAATGCAGCGATAGAGCAGTTGGAAAGGGAGGTCTTAGAGATGGAGAGGCGTCTGGCCGCCAGCCCCAAGGACCTGTTCCTCTGCGGAGCGTGCCGGGAGAAGCGGGAGGAGCTCCGGGCCCTAGAGGACCATCGGGCCCGAGGTGCCTTTGTTCGATCCCGCATCCACCTCCTTCAGGAGATGGATCGCAGCTCCCGTTTCTTCTATGCCCTGCAGAAAACAAGGTGGGCCAAGAAACACATCACCTGCCTTCTAGCAGAAGACGGCGCCCCGCTCACGGATCCGGTGGAGATGTGTGGGAGGGCCCGTGACTTCTACACAAGCCTTTTCTCCCCAGATCCAACCAATCCTGGCGCTTGCAAGGTGCTCTGGGAGGAACTCCTCATGGTCAGCGTGGGCGACCGAGACCGACTAGAGCTGCCTCTCACCCTGGCCGAGTTCTCGGAAGCCCTCCGTTGCATGCCCACCAGTAAATCTCCGGGCATGGACGGGCTGACCATGGAGTTCTGCCACGCGTTCTGGGACATCCTTGGCCCAGACCTAGCCACTGTCTGGGCTGAGTCTTTGCAGGGCGGGGTCCTCCCTCTTTCGTGCAGGCGAGCGGTGCTTGCCTTGTTGCCGAAGAAGGGGGACCGCCACAATTTACGAAACTGGCGTCCCGTCTCGCTCCTTAGCATGGACTACAAAATCATAGCGAAAGCAATCTCGCTGCGGCTAGGGTCCGTGATGGCGGATGTGATCCACCCAGACCAGACCTATACTGTCCCGGGTCGCAGCATTTTTGACAACCTATTTCTAGTCCGAGATCTTTTGGAACTCGGGCGTAGAGATGGTCATTCGTTCGCCCTCCTGTCTCTTGATCAGGAGAAGGCGTTCGATAGAGTGGACCATGGGTACCTCCTGGGCACTCTGCAGGCATTTGGATTCGGACCTCAGTTTGTGAGTTTTCTCCAGGTGCTGTACGCTTCTGCGGAGTGTCTGGTTAGGCTCAACTGGACCCTGACCGAACCGGTCAGCTTCGGGCGAGGAATACGGCAGGGGTGCCCCCTCTCGGGCCAGCTGTACGCTCTGGCAATCGAGCCCTTCCTCTGTCTGCTCTGAAGGAGGTTGACGGGGTTGGTGCTGCGGGAGCCAGAGCTGCGGCTGGTCCTGTCGGCGTACGCCGATGACGTGCTTCTCGTGGTCCAGGACCCGGGGGACTTGGCGCGGGTGGAGGCTTGCCAGGCCATCTATTCGGCAGCCTCCTCCGCCCGAGTCAACTGGGTCAAGAGCTCTGGCTTGGCAGTGGGGGACTGGCGGCAGGTGAGCTCCCTCCTACCCGTGCTTCAGACCATCCGGTGGAGCGCGGGTCCACTGCTCTACCTAGGTGTTTACCTTTCTGCCACGCACCCTTCTCCGCCGGAGAACTGGCAAAGTTTAGAAAGCGGGGTGATAGAGCGGCTCCGGAAATGGACAAGGTTACTCCGATGTCTCTCCCTCCAAGGGAGAGCACTGGTGCTTAACCAACTAGTCCTGTCCACGCTCTGGTACCAGCTCAACACCCTGGTCCCGGCCCCGGGTTTCCTGACCAACCTCCGGACATCAATTCTAGAGTTCTTTTGGTCAGGAATGCACTGGGCCCCTGTTGGGGTTCTTCATCTACCCCTGAAGGAAGGAGGGCACGGCCTGAAGTGTCTGCACACTCAGGTCCGTGTCTTCCGCCTCCAGGCCCTGCAGAGGCTCCTTTATAGTGCAGGTAGTTCGACGTGGAGCATATTGGCGCACGCCTTCCTGCGCCGCTTCCAAGGCTCCAATACAACCGGCAGCTCTTTTATCTCTGTCTGAGAGGTTTTCCGCGAGACCTCTCCGGGCTGCCGGTCTTCTACCAGGACCTCCTCCGGACCTGGAAACTGTTTTCAACAACCAGGTCCGTGGCGGTCACCGTGGGAGCAAATCTCCTCGCGTAGCCCCTGCTACACAACCGCCAGCTCCGTGTGCAGGTGGCGGAGTCCCGCTCGGTGCGCCAGAGTTTGGTCCTGGCAGAAGTCATGAGAGTCGGAGACCTCCTGGACTACGACCGGGGAGACTGGCTGGATCCCCTGACGCTTGCTCGGCGCATGGGGCTCTCCAGACCTCGTACCCCCCGGCGCGTACTTCAGGAGGTGAAGGCCACCTTGACGCCCGCTGCTCGGGCTTATCTCAACCGAGCCCTGCGCGAGTGCGCACCCCGTCCACCCTGTACCCCAGGCCCGCCGGACCTTTCAATTGGGCCCCTACCCTGTAGATCCCAACAAACCCCTCACCCTTTCACTGCGAGTCGGCTGCATGAACTGCAGCCGGTCAGCTTCCAAATCGCGCCACGGAAATATCTATATACACTCACGCTTCACACCCTTCACGCCCACACCATGGTGTCCCACCCCAATACAAAGTGGCGGGACCTCCTGCCACCTTTGGAGGGTGAGCAACCCCGGTGGGCCAGCCTGTATTCCACCTTGGTCCTGAGACCTGTCGGGGACATTAGTTAGCGGCTCCTTCACGGAGCTGTGAGCATGGGCGTGTTTTTCACACGGTTCACCCCCATCCCGGATACTTGCCCTTTTTCAACGTGAGGGAAACCCTGGCGCACGTATATTTAGAGTGTGCCAGGCTGCAGCCCCTTTTCCGGCTCCTCACAAATATTTTATTACGCTTTTGGCTACACTTTTCCCCTCATCCTTTTATCTACACACTCCCCATCTGTGGCCCCACAAAATCGCGAGATCTCCTGGTTAACCTCCTCCTAGCCCGAGCTAAAACAGCCATTTATAAAACCAGAGAGGGGAGGTTGGCTAATGAAGCATCCTGCGATTGTAGGGCCGTTTTCCAAGCCTCAGTACATTCACGTATCCGGGCGGAGTTCCTCTGGGCGGCGTCCACTGACTCCCTTGACGCCTTCGAGGAGCGGTGGGCGCTGACCGAGATTCTCTGCTCGGTGACCCCGTCCGGTTCCCTCCGTCTGACCCTTTGATTGAGGGGAAGAGCGAGAGACCCCAGCCCCAGCCGTTGCCGCTGTGGATACCATCATCACTGTCACATAGGAGGGGTCTTATGACACATGGGTGTACGTGCCCCCCACCCTGAAACCGCCCACCCCGCAGCCATGCCCATCTTGTCGGGCACTCTCAGGAGAGGAATAATCGGTTACACTGGGCGCGGCACTAGGTAACTCGAGGGGGGGGAAGACCATGAGTGTCGAGGAAGCCCCCCAGCTCTGGGCCCAGGCTAGCCTGAACACTTCTCCCTCCTGAAGGCTGCTGTGTCATACCTTGTGTTTGCTTTTGTTTTGTTGCATAGTTTTGCTTTATCCTTTTTGGTGATTCTTTGTAAGTGTTACACAAATGGAATTCTTTTCTGCTTAAAGAAAAAAATTACTCTCCTGTAGCCATCTGGCCCGATCCTGTCACAACAGCCACTGATCATATCATATCTGTTCTGTATAGAAATAGACAACTGATTTTCACAAGTGTTGACTGTTTCATTAGCAAAGAGTGAAGCTAAATGTGGATTAAGTTGAACAAGTGGAACTTTATTAAACTTTATTCCACTACATGTCCCATGTCTAAGCATCTGTCTAATGTGAGATTGTCTTCTTGGAGCAGTCACTCCTGCAGGTTGCAATTCCATTGCTGCAGACTATCCCGTCCCAAATTAGGGAGTCTGTCAAGTCCCCAAAATTGCATGTAGCCACCACTGTGCATAAGGCTGTAATATAGGGATCTGTCCCCTCCACTTCAGATTGGTCTCCAAAGAAAAACCTGTTCCACTGTTTCATTCTGCTTTGGGGAGTGATAGGTTTCAAGGAATTCTAGGACTGCTGTGAGACTTGAGACAGTGGGGAGTTTCAAGGTGATGCACATCTCTCTGCTCTGTGTGCTGCTCAAACTTTTATATCCATCGCTGGGGTAGGCTTGTGTCTGCAAATCTAGGGCTCTAGGAGGCTTCAGACAGAGTTGCATGGTTGCTGCACTTCAGAGAACTCACAGCTCAGATGCTGACATTATGTTTCAGTCACAAAGAGTGAAACTGAATGCAGATTAAGTTGAAGAAATGGAACTTTATTAAACCTTTGCACTGCCCTGTGCATGTGGCTGAGTTGCTTCCAGCCAACTCCCAGACTTGTTTCCTGTTTTCCCTTTGTCCTGACTCTGATTAACATCCCTCCGGGGAACATAGGCCCTCTGACTCCAGTTCCACTGATCAGGTTTCACTGACCACCCACAAACTTCAGCTGAAGTCAATAGGCTCCATAAGTACTCTGCACCTTTGAATATCAAGCCCTTCAGGGTTTAGTATCATCAGTCCAACACGTTTTCACCTGCACTGAATTCACTTAAACAAAATTGACAATAATGGATCTGGTAAAGATGTCAAGTATAGGATTCACCCTCTTTAATGACCTGATTGGGAGACAAGAGTGGATTGTGTTCAGTGCCTTACGTTGCTCCCTGTAAAATGACCTTCGTTGCTTATATTTCTGGTGTGTTGAGAGTGTCAGTGTTGTTACTGTAATCATTATTTTTTTCCTCCAGAGTGTACTTCATATGAAGGATATTCAAGTGAAAGGAGACAGACTGTGTTTTCCTAATGGTTTTGAAGAAGCATCATAAGGCTTTAAGATAGGATAAAATAGAGTGACACAGGGAGGGAAGAAAGAGGTTTCTATGCTTCTGGGGTAACAGTACTTAAGGTTATTTTCTGCTCTCAGTGGTCTGCTTTACAGAAAACCACAGACCACAAATATGAATTAATGATGGAAATCAAGTATTTGCCTTTTCATATTAACACTTTAATGGTTTGGGGATGCTACATTAGTGACTCAGGTGAGGATTTTAGGAAAGGAGATGAAGGGTGATCAGATGCTGCCAGTTATAAAGCAGGTCACGAAGGTTTAAGCTAAGTAAAAGAAAAATATTCAGATTTGAAGAGAATTAATGTGTGACATTCACTTTGGAGATTTTTTTCCTTTATATTTTTGGCAATAATTTTAGAATGCATTACAGAATATATTTGGCACATACAAGATAACATTTCCATAAAAAATGCAATCCACTCCTAACATCCAATTTAATGCTTCCAGTCATATGTGTATAACTTTCCATTATTTCTGTTCTAAAACTAGAAATACTAACTGGCCTGCAGTAGTCACTTGTGGCAACACCTTGTCCTACTGTGCAAAAACACCTGGCATACAGAGTAGCCTGGTTAAGGATTTTTTAATCACTGAACTGGCCATAGTACAGGCACAAGATTTTGAGTCTATGCAAGGAAGAGGCAGGACTGGCTCTAGGTACTTTGCTATGCTAGGTGAATGTGCTCTCACCCACCATTCTATTCCATTTCCACCTTCCATTCTGGGATCTCTATCTCTCTCTTTCCTTCCCCTATTCTTTCCTCTATGCCGCTTACTTTCCTTCTCCCTCTCTCATTGTGGTAACAGGTTTGTTCTGCTGGGCAGGATACCCTATCTCAATCCTAAATCTCTCTGTTGCTCTCCCTGCTGAAATTCTCCAGTTCTGTCTCCACGTACAAACTGATGGTGCCTGAGCTGTCCCCCAAATTCATCTGGCACAAATCAAAATAGTGTGATGCATCTACTTTGCACTCATGTAAATATTGACACAAAGTGCAGGACAATAGAGAATCACCCCAACTCAGTTCATATTCTAGAATGAGCAAGTTATAAGTCTGTCTTCTTTTTTTTTCATGCCCCAATTAATGCAGCAAAAGAGTGTATTTTTATTCTGTAAAGAAGTTACCACTTCTGGTGGCTTGCAAGTAATTCACTTCCATTGGGACTGGCTCTCCAAGATGAGGCAGAAAATAATGAAATTCTAATAGCTAGGTCTTTGCATAAAGACTACATAGTGCACTAAGCAAAGGCAGAAGAGATTATTGTTTCTGGAAATATATTTGGAAGTCAGTAGAATTAAGCTGGATTCTTTATTTAAATTAACTCACAAAATGTACCAGCCTTCCACCATTTTGTCTTTCTCTTTTTCTGACTCTTTACCTAAGCTCCCTTTAGAGTTCTTTTGTATATACTGCATTTACTGATCCAGTGCTTTTCAATTCATGTTAGATCAAGAGATGGTCAGGAATTTTCCAACAAAAACAGTTTTCTTTCTCTATCTCTAAGTGTTTTGCAAAAAGAATTGAAAGATCTTGGTTTTGTCCCAGTGCAGAATGGGGAATTTTTCAAAGTTGCAAAAATTATCATGGAACAGGAAAACCAATTTCCACCCAGCTGTAGTTAGAACAGTCTTTTCCTTGCCCTTTTGCCTGTTTTCACGACACAGGCAAGGGTTTGGGGAAGGAGGTATGGTTGTATCTGTCAGAAATATTAGGCAGGTATCTAGTGATATATGTTTGTGAGTAATCCTTCCTCATAAAGTGTGGACTAGAAAGTTTAAAATGGAGAGAATTTTTCTTCAAAACCTTCATTGAGATTCAGAGAGGATAATAAATGTACGTAGGTGAGACATTGGATATTTGCAAACATTTGTGTGAAGACTCCGTTTTTCCATGGCATTGTGTGACTGTTAGGCAAAGTATTTGGTTGAATCTGTTAGATGAATGGGACCTCCAGGGACAGACTGAGTACTTGTATAATGGCAAAACACCACTATTTACCTGTATACACCTGGCTGGCACTTTCAAAGGAACCTAAAGAGGTTAGTTGCCCAACTCCCACACAAATTCAAACTCCCTGGGGGGGAGGGATAGCTCAGTGGTTTGCGCATTTGCCTGCTAAACCCAGGGTTGTGAGTTCAAGCCTTGAGGGGGCCATTTAGGGATCTGGGGCAAAAATTGGGGATTGGTCCTGTTTTGAGCAGGGGATTGGACTAGATGACCTCCTGAGGTCCCTTCCAACTCTGACATTCTATGATTCTATCTTGAAATGCCCACCTTGATGTATTAAAAGCATTAATAAGTGAGAGTCTCATCTTATGTAAATCAGCATAGTAACATTGACTTTAATGGAGCTAGTTGATTTACTCCAGCTAAGGATCTGGTCCAATACTGGTTTGTGTTATTTTTTTTTTTCAAATTAAAGTGTACAGGGCCATTGTCTGTATCATTTCCCTTCATGTTGAACTGTTTGTGAATAAAGTGCAGTTCCACCAGACTGATTGACTATGAGGTATGTGTTGCAACAAACATTAGGAACTACAAACCCTTAAGGTGCTGTACTGTCTGCTTGGAAAAATATCAGCTTGCAGCTGACTTTTATTTTTGGAAATCAAGAATAAAGGCTGGAGATGTTGGGGCCACTTAGAAAAACAAACATGTCTGCACACCAGCACACATCAATTCTTCCTAAAAAAAGAACCATTTGTGTTTTAACAAGCAGTGTTCTGGGATTCAGTCTTTCTCTCAAGGTTTCCTATTCTTTCATTTTCTAATGCAGACAATGAGGAGCCCAAATGTTTTACAACCACTTACATAGAGGACAAAGGTAATCAACCGGGGTTTAACAAAACTAGTGCAGGCCTAAAATTCTGCAAGGAATATATTGTCTTTGTGCGTAAATACCTTTTTGTGTGTGTGAATACTTAACGTAATCCTCGCAGCGCCATGGTGATGGGTATCAGTGCAGTCCCAAATACATTCTGTTGTTCTTTGGCTGTGCATTGCTTTTGCTTAGACATGGAAGTGTTTGCTATGTTTATACAGCCGAGTTAGAAATTAGGCTATGGATTTTCTTGATAAGGTTCACGTTCTACATCAGCTATGCTTGGACACTGATTTTCTGAACATTTCTATCTTACATTAATTATGGTTATTATTTGTGTCACAGTGGCGCCTAGAGTCCTCCAGCTGAGATCAAAGTCCTATTGTGGTAGTTGCTGTATATACACATATTAAGAGACCATCCCTTTTCCATCTCAAATAGACAAGCCAGCCAAAGAGCGGGGTAAAGTAAGTATTATTGTCCACATTGTATAGATGGTGAACTGAGAAAAAGAGAGAGTAAAGGTCAGATTCTGCTGCCCTTATTCATACCGAGTAGTAGTGCCTTACGCTCAATTAGTTCTGTTAGAGTTATGTACAGAGTGACGTGCTACTTAATGTAAGTAAGGGTGGCACAATTTGACCCTAAGTGGCTTGCCCAAGGTTATGCAGGAGGTCAGCGGCATAGCTAGGAACTTAACCCAGATCCACTAAATCCCTCTCCAATGACTTAACCACAACTTCATCCTTTTTTTGCACATAAGCTTGGGGACTTGATTTGCTCTTGCAAGTTTGAAAGGGGTACAGTTTGCACCCCTAGCCCTGATCAAGAGAGGCTGACTCCCATGTAGGGAGCTCTGCCATAGGAAGACATTTTCAAACTGTGGATGCTGGGAAACCAGTGGTGAAGGCTCAAGGGGGATTTCATGAATCTGTGCCTCCCCCTGTTCCTCCAGACTACTTATACTCTCCTCCAGAGAGCCAGCAGAACCCATTTTGGGGGTAGCCAGATGCAAACCTTGGCAGAGATGGTGTTGTGGGTGTCTTGCATTGCCACAGTTCCTCTCCTGGCAGACTTTCCATCTCCAGAGAGCCTCATACCCTGCTATGTCCCTGCAAATGACAGTATAGCACAGGGCAGAGACTGGCCATATGTTGTCGTTGTTTTTCTCAGAGCCGGATTTGGACTGTCTTGTTAATGGTAGGCTAAATTTCCTTGGGTCGAATCTGTAGCTGACTAGTTTTGTAGTTGACACATCAAATTAGCATACATAACTCCACCCACTTTGACACAATTATGTTTCTCCATTCAGTAGAGACCTAAGACTCAGCTATGTGGTACAGAGGCTGAATTATTTATATATATTACATATATCTTCCTTTTAATGTTCTTTTCCCATATTAGAGCTGATATTAGGTTAAGGGCATAAGACAATATTCATTAACTGTTCAGATATTAATAGCCTTCAAAGTAAATTGAGTTAGTTCTAATGCAACTAGTAAACTCTGTTATTTAAGAAATATTAATACAAATGTACAGTTTACCCTGACCACTTATCTTTATGAACCTTTCTGCTGCAAACACTGAATGAGTCTTCTAACGATATTTAAAAAGGAGTGTGTCAGAATGTAAAAACCTCTAATGCAAAGTCTTAAAAAATAATGTGTTACTGTAGTGGTTAGGTATTTAATTATAGGGCATAACCACATTAAAATGTTATGTACTGTCTACTTGACAAAGAATGTTTTTATTGGACCTATTCCACTGGCATTTTTTTATTTTTAAGTTACAAAAGGGAAATATTTTTACCTGGGCCAAATCCTGAATTCTGTACTCACTCAAAGCTTTTACTGAAGTCAGAATAGGAGTTTTGCCTGAGTATTACTTGAGGAAGTTCCCGAAGATTAGAACAATAACAGCCATAAGGGCTTATCCCTGTAAGATGCTGAGCACTCTGCTCTTGAACTAGCAGAGCACTGAAACACATAGTTAACTTTAAGCAGGTAAGTTGCCCACTGACTTCAAAGTTAAGCATGAGCTGCTGTGCTTTTCTGGAGCAAGACCTAGCTTTAAGGGATTTAAGACTCAAGTCTGCTGTGATGCCTACAAAACGCTTTACAATGGCTAGGCATAGGTGTATTGAGACTGTTGCCAGATCCCACCAGTTTTGAGGCACTCAAAGCCCAACTGCTTGTGCTTTGCTCTTTTGCTTGACTGCTTGTCTGATGAGTGGCTTTAACCCCTGTGGCCAAGGGTCCTGCTGCAAGTTTAGAGTAGAAGTCCCAGCAGAGGATTGGATGAGTACAGAGACTAGAGTTGGTTGGTTGGAAAAATATAATTAAAAAACCAGGAAAAAGCACATATAGTTCCTCCGTTTTCTGACTATCTCTGATGGAGGCTGAACTAACCGTAGAATCATAAAAGCGAGAGAGAGAAAAAGACACATATTAGGTTATCCAGTCTATCCCTCTGCCCAAGCAGGATTGTCCTTGTGATGGGGCATCTGCCCCACAATTGGCTATAAGGAGTTAATATAGTCTTCGGGAAGTTGCGCAGGAGGTAGCCAATCAGAGAAGGGCTGAGAGGAGCAGTCAATCAGGGCAGGGTAGGGAAGGGCAGGCCAATGTAAGATGAGCTGCGGGGCAGAGCAAGTTCAGTAGCTGCCTGGAGCTCAAGGAGGTAAGAACAGGCTCTTAGCAGAAGGAAGGAGTGCCAGCACCCTGGACAGAGCAGTGCTGCCAGCAGGGACCGGGGAACCTAGAGAGAGCACCTGGCTAGCTGCTAAGACTGGCAGGCTGAAGCCCTGACGCAAGGGCGAAGAAGGTGCTGAGGGCTGCGGGGAAAGGGCCCAGGGAAAGGTACTGGAGGGGGCGCAGCATGTGGCTGCCATGTACAGGGTCCCTGAGCTGGGACCCGAAGTAGTGGGCAGGCCCAGGTTCCCTCTCGCCACTGAGGAAGTGGCCAGACAATTGCCTGCAGTTGCCACTTAGGGAAGTGGTTGGACAGTGGACTGCAGGTCCCCCAGAAGGGGGGAGAATGGAGTGTGCCACAGCCAGAGGGTTGTGTCATGAAGAGGACACCGCAGTCCTGGGAACGATGTGGGTCCTGGAGCAGAAGTGGTGGTGGTCAGACACCACCAGAAGAGAACGCACTGGCTAGGAGAGCTAATCTCTGTGACAGCCAGCAGAAGGTGTCACAGTGCTGAGATGCGCCCTGTCACAGTCCTCTATAGTGCATTTTCTAGTGTTCTCTCCCTTCTATTTTTAAACTATATATTTTTTTTTACCCATTACGGGTGATCACTTCAGGATTTATCAAGCTAATTGGTAGGGGAGTATATGAAATCTTCTACAGCTGCTGCCTCTGATGCACCTTTCAGTCTGTCGTGCTGTCAATCCATCACTTTCCAAGAGCCTTAAATTCACTAACAGTGATTTTGTAATGGATTTTATCATAAAAAATGTACTAATTTATTATTGTGAACATTGGCGTGCCCATAAATACATCCTGTGTGTTCTTCACCATAAATATTTACTTTAGAAAAAGATAAGAAAGCTGAAGTGAGGAAAAGGCTACAGAGTTTCATAGTTGACACACAAATGTTTTGTTTCTAAAAATACAGACTTTATTTCTAGTTTGTTAGATTTATGCTACAAAGAAATTTTGCAACCATTAATGCCAAATGTGATTGGTTTCCAACTCTTTTCACCCAGAAATATGATGACATGCTTTATTTTCTTTAATCACGCTACAGTTATTGGCTACTTGCACTATTTCTATTATGAGTAGAGTTACCCTCTTGGCCTTTCCTGGCTAACAATCTGTCTTCTTGCCTCTCAAGTGTGTTTTCTTGTGTCCAAAATATCTAGAATTTATCAGTAGTACTCTCTTTGCAAATTTGTAAAGTGAAATATGACATGTGAATACCATTAGCTACGTGAGACATTTAGCCAAACACTTTTAACCAATATAGGCTTGTGATAAAGCACTGAGATAGGTGCTGGGTTGCAGTAGAACATAAATTGAATAGATCAGTGCATTAAACTATTTTTAACAGTGCACAGATAACATATTTGTATGGTGTTATGGCAATGCTTGCTCTGAATGCCATGTTCCCCCTCCTCTTTTCTGTAATTTAATCTGCTGTATCAGATCTGGTCTATGCATAGCTATGATTTTATTACAATTCTTCTATTTTTACTGTTTCTAGGCATTTTGAATCTAAATGATTTAAATGAGTTAATATGTAAAATAGATCTATGACACAGAGAAGTTTTATTATAAGCACAAATCCAGGAGAACATTTACACTTTTGGAATGCCTTTTCCTAACAGGACCATTTGGAATTTCACCTTTCAATGTACTTTTTGTCTTGTTTTATGTTCCCCTTGCAGGCATAAGCGTAACAAGCTAATTAATAATTTATAAAGTACTTAGAGGAACTTTAAAGGGTTTTGCTTCCATATAAGGATTTTTTAAATAATATTAAGAATCATGGTACTTATTTATGAGACACTGCAGAAGCTACAGTATCAAATTGTTTTCACATCTCCTTGGAGGTAGAGAGAAAGCATATACTGCACCAGAAGGGCTTTTTAATGAAATGTGTCCCCAAGGGGAACATGTAGATAAGCAAGATGGCTTCACTTTTTCATGGTATACAGTGATTTGAACACAACATTAAAAACAAGACAGGGCCACTTGAATCAAATTGGAAGATAGTTCAACGTTATCATTTTTAGTTAAATGACATCTATATGACCAGGATTTTTATTTTGTCGTTGGTGTATGAGCCTATGTGCAAAGAGCAGAGAATAAAAGATGATCTAATATCCAGGGTGCAGAGCTTACTTGAAATGGTGTAGGGCTTCCTACTTATTCATGATTTGTAGTAGTCCTCAGAGAACATTAGTAACAACCTTTCAGAACTACTGATTACAAAGCGAGATGCTCTGCATATTAACAACCGGTCTTTACCCAAGAGACTCTACAACCAGACTGACAGTAGCAAAAAAGAAGCAAGCCAAGGGGAAAAAGCATAGCAAATGGATTTGAATAGAATGATAAAGATGCACTTGAACTAAACCAAGTTAAGTAGGTGACATTACAAAGGAAGAGTAGAACAAGATGGGAGTCAGTTATAACATTTTACAGATTGCTTTAAATAGCTCAGTAAATGGGTAGAATGGGAGGTTAGTAATTGTGCTATCCTACATAGCTGCATGGTTGATTATTAATCTGCACTGTAAATCAGATTTGAATTTGCTCTCCAATTTTTAAGAGTGGAACATACACAGTAGCCTCAATCCTCCACTCACAATGGATAAACCTGCATAAAGGATTTTAATTGGGGGGGGGGGGAATATAATCTTTGTTCCGATTTAGGAATTAATTCAGAAACATATACAGTCTCATTTTTCAAGTTTTTCTAATGACAAACTCGTCAATGAACTGCATTTTAGAAGGATCATAAATTATGATTTTACTTAAAGGCACAGGCTCACATTATATTGTCTGAACTGATTTGGTTTGGAATGAAATCTAGACTTCCCTAATAAAAATGTATTTTATCATTATTTCTCACAACAAAAATTTAATTAAGAGCCCTTACTTTTAAAACAATGTTTGAAAAAGCATGACATTAAATTACAGCACTGGAACTATTTAAATTGGGCATTTAGTAAGCCATACATTTGTTTTATAAATCTTGTCTGTTGCAACAAGATGCTGAATATTAATAAGTATACACAGATTTATGCACAAAGAAATCTAACATGTATTTTTAGAGATACATTAAACATAATAATTGCAATAATGCATTTAAGATGTCTGAGAAACAACATAATTTATTTTAATTAGAGGGTCTGCCCTTGGTTTGCAGAATTGGCTTTAGTTAGTCTGACTTCCTAATGATCATTTATGGCTCATTGTTCCCCAGGCAGAACTCCCAGTGTCAATAATGGGAATTCCGTGCACAGTGTCCTTGCAATATTAGGACCCGAGCACCTAAAGCTCAGGTGAAGTTGGTAGGATTTGCAGGTGCTCATAACTTACATTTCAGAGCCAATCTTAATGTCCAGGTTGCCCCACCCATGAAGGAAACCAGCAGGCAGGGGAAATCTACCCTTTATGGAGAATCAAGCAAATAAAGGCTGGTACAAACAGCACTGATTTTGGCATGCATATTTAAGTAGGTATTATACATCTCTAGTGAGGGTTTCAGGAATGCCATGGAAAGCAGGCCCTCACTGTCCCTGTCCCCTGAAACCCAATACATTGCTCACAAGGCCTCCAGAGGGAAAATATTGCTGTGGAAGTGGTATTTCCTTACCCCATATGGCAGCTGAGTGTTGCCTCCACTCAAGGAAACTGGAGACAATTGAGGACGTTTTTTTTTCTATAAAGTCGTCTATTACAGGATATTGGAGAATCTTTCTAATACAGCAGGAAAATGTCAGGAAGGACCAGACACTGCATATAATATTTCTCATTTCCTGCTGTAGTCTGTACATAGGTATATTTTCTATATATCCCTGTCCTTAGCACAAAAACACACTTGATTTACATAGCTGGGATAAACAGTGATGCCAGTTGACGGTAATAGAAGTCTTTTCATGTTTGTTGCTGGAGACCATTAGACTTTCACAGTTGCTGCGGAAAGCGTTTTCTTGTTGTGCTTAGTGCCACCTCACTCACTGTCTCTCGGTGCTGACTTAAATAATTACTAACTAGGAAAAAGCAGATAGAGCAGTTGCTTAAATATTTGAATGATCAGTTTCAGAGTGCATTAATTATTCTGAAAAGCTTTTAACACAGCTTAATAAGACAAGGTATTTGACCATAAATGTCATTTTCATTTGTTTCTGTTATTCAAGATCCATTGTGAGCTGGCTGCTTAATGGTCTGAATCATGCAGGTATATTATTAGCCCTCGTTGGCACATTTCACTCAGTTGTCATTAATGCCATGGCATGGCTTTCCCATCATTCTCCTTGGAATCCCAGATAGTGAACAAGATCAGTGACAGTCTTATCAGTTAATTACATTAGGCTGCTCTATGCCACTCATGAATCAATGTATTTTCATCTCTGACTGGTGCCTGCTCTGCATATATCAGTGCCTCATTTACCAAATTGGTTTGTTCCATTTAATGAGTAAAGGTGACTACTATTAAATTATCATAATGACTTTAGCTGTGTATTTCCTCCAGGACATTGGGGTTTTTTATTGCAGATTGTCTTGTAAATAAAAAAAGAATGGAGAAACAATTGGGCACTGGCCACTTTGTGGCACTCTGACAGTGTAAATTAGCCAGACAACTGGCAGATCCAGTCACCTGAAGAATTCCCGCATGTGCGGGAATCCCTAGGTTGCAGGAAGACATTCCTGTGCCACCCTCCTCCCATTCTTAGGGATGTTATCAGAATGTTGCTCTTAGGGCCATTGCAACTGAGCAGTTTAAAGCAACCTTGCGCCATCTTTGCCCCAACCCATGGCACTGAGCACTGCTCACATACAATTTCTGAACAGGAGTTAAAAATTAAATGAATTTTACCAATTATATAATTGCAACCTATTTGCCCAGCTCCATAAATGATAATGGAACAGACAATTTGTTGTCAAAACAAGAAGGTTGAAAAATATCAAGGTAAGCAATAGAGTGAAAAGAGCAATACTGAATAGGCAAACAAGAAAAGTGGAGAGACTGAGACATTCAAATGAGTTTTGGAAGGAAAATATTGTTGCTAATCCCAGTGCAGAAACTGTGAGATGAGGGATAAGGAAAGACTGGCCTATAAAAAGCATGTGATATAACAGAAAGATTATAAGGCACACAATAGTGTTTAAGAAGACTGAAAAGAGCCAAATGTTTTGGTACAAAGTGGTCTCCTGAAGTGCAAATGAACAATATCCACAGTGATTAGGAATTTGTATGTATGAAGAAGGGAAAGAAAAGCCCTCAAAGTGAAATGCTTGGGTCCTCCTACTAAGCAGCCCATGGACTTTGACCTTGTTTAAACCAGGCTTACTTTGCTTAACACTAGTGTAAGTGCTCCAGGGGTAGTGGTGCAGGTATGTAAATGTAGGCAAGATACTGGCAGCCACTGGGATTTTAACCATCATGTCTTTTAGACGTCTTTGATTACATAGTCACTACAATACCTTTGCCCTGTGTTTGCTAGCATTGCCAATGTCAACACCACCACTAGAGCTGCCTTGGCAGATAATTTTAGGAAAGAAAGGCTAGCAATCACATAGTGTGGGACATGTCTCCATTAGTAAGACTGGTGGGTTGTTGCCTTGATGTGATAATGAGAATATCCACACTTACATAAAATATTATTTAAAAAATTAGGAGGGACATAAACTGACATACTTCAGGACATAACCAGGCTCTAGTTGTTGGAGGCAAGATAGGAAGAAATTCCTCCTATGAACAGATTATTTCAAAATTGTCTATTACAGTTGTTCATATGCCTTCCTCTGAAGCACCTGATACTGGCTACTACCGCAGATAAGTTAATGGTCTGATCCAGGATGGCAATTCTTCTGTTCCTTTGTCCATGTGCATAGTAGATGGTAACCCACACAAATGATAACATCTCTAAGAAAGTTTGGATAGAAGTTTATATTTCAACAGTATGATGACTCAAAGGAAACATGGACTTAAAGACATTTTCTTGGGGAGAGAAAATAAAGGGCCAGATTGTGGCCTTCAGTTGAGTGGCCATTGCTGGGTGCTGTCCTCTTCAACATGGAAAGAAAGGTGGCATTACCATTCCCCCCTCTGCACCAACCACTAGTGCTGTCTGGCTTCAGATGGGTGCATGCTGTACCTTCCTGAGGTGTGGGACAATGGCTGCGTTCCCGAATAGCTCCAGGAAGCATAGTGGTTCCCTGAGTTATAATGCCTTGTGGAGTTCTGTGTAGAGCTGTTGGGCTCCACACTAACCCTTAGTTAGGGCTATGTCTCATTGGCACACATTTTTAGTGGTCTCCACAGTCGCCTGTTCAAGCGTATACAGAAGACTTTAAAATGAATTGAAGGAAGGTCATAGCTAAAAACATCTAGATCAACCAGAAGGATTGAGGCAGCGTATTGACTTTCTGATTATGATGATGTGCTCACCTGGAAGGAGATTTGCAAGAAATACACTGACAGTATTCCAGGGAGAATTCAATGTGTAAATGTAAATGACTAAAATGTAGTGGTGGACTCACAAAGTACTTAACAGGATGACTGCGAAGAAATTGCAATAAACCTGATCCCATAGGCCCTAATCATGTCAAATTCCTGTCTGCAGTGGAACGTTTGCCTGAGTAAAATTTGCAGGTTAGGAGCCACTATCCCTGTTTTTACTTTCCAGAATAGGAAAGTATTTTTCTGCAGGTGGTTAAAGTCAGCTGCCCAATTATCTTATTTCTTTTCAGTACCTGTGCAACCATTAATTAACTGATGTTGGTGCACTGTAATATATTGACACTTAGTACAAGTAAATAACATGAAAAAGAACAACACAGGACAGAGTAATAAGGTGTCCAACTAAAGTAAATGAACATGAGGGTCTTTTACACTTTATTTTTAGCCTTCTACCTCCAAACTTTTTGTGACAACTAACAATGGCATCTTGTTAATTTCCTTTCTGCAGTAATACTGAAAAGCTTTTGAAAACATATTTTCAAGGAAAATTAAAATTCCTCCTTATTTCATTTATCACTTTAAACTCTTCTACTCTCTCAGAGGAAAAAAATCTATTTCTTTGAGTTTTGAACAGTATTCCCCCTATGTCTGTCACACACCTTGCTGAAGTCTCTGCAAAGGCTGCTGAAAAATTGGATTGTCAGCTTTAGGCTTTCATTCTACAGGTCCCCAGTGAATACAGGGACAACAAGTAATGTGCTCAAAGGAACATTTGTTTTCTTAGCCATTCCTTGTCATCATAATGGGGTAGTCAGAACAAAATGATAAGTGCTTATGATAAAAATGTATAATATCTATCAGCATTGTATGGTCCTCTGTAAGTAACATCAGTTAAATTCACTAGTAGGAATTGGTGTGATCTAGTTCTGGAATTCTTATTTCAAATTTTGACTGCTTCTATAGTCCTTCAAATCACACCCTAAAGGCTTCAGAACTATTCTAATTTAATTATTGATTCTCTCACTGATATTTATTTCTAGTTGTCATGATGCCTTTTTTTCTTAAAAATACAGGGGACTACCAGGAGAAAATTTGCTGACCCTCAAATATGTTGTGGAAGTCCTATCCATTGAGAAATGTAAGACTGTGCAAGGACTAGAAATTTACTACAGAGAACAATCCTGCATTGGCAGGGGATGAACTGGATAACCTGATAGTTGTTTTCCATCTCAAACCTCTGTGGTCCTGTTAAATAATGGGGATAATTATGCATACTGAGAGGCTGGTAGGACGAAAAGCTACCTGATTCCAGTACAATAGGTTTAGATGGATTTTTGCATATGCACCTCCTATGTTGGAAACAGGAAAAAGTTTAAATAAAACCAGTGACATCAAGAAAGTAAGCACTTTTGATACTTTTATGTTCTAAACTACCTTTTCATATGTAAAAAATGTTAACTTGGAATAAACATAAAACAGATGAGGCATCTTATTTTAACAGGAAAAAAAACACAGTTTAGTCAGATTAAAGGACAAGAGATTTCACTGCAAATAAATTACATGTGGCTAAGCATGGGGAAATGTAAGTGGTATCAAACCACAAGTCAGGCATTATGATTTTGCTATAGCATGCTGGTAGATGGATTGAGCTTAAAATCTTTGTCTTCTTTTTGAAAAACAGGGTATTTTAAATTTCGGGCCTTCAGCTATCGTGGAGGTGCTAATCACGATTCCATAGTTAAGATTGAGTAAGTCTTCAGGTTAACAAGAGCTTTTTACATTTCTTTTGTAAAAATCGATTGAAATGGCAAAATCCAAAACACAGCATATAAACTGTGAGTGGAATTTGAATTTTTCATGATGGCTTGATGCAAAATGAATTGATAAAAGAATAAGAGCTCAAAAATCACTTCTTTGGGCAATTTTTCACTAGATTGTCTCATGGTTCACCCCATTTGTAAAAAAAATCTAAGGTGTTCTGGGAGCTGCCTTTGGGCACACTATTGTTCTTCAGAAGCTAATTGCTCAAATAACAATTACAAATTGGTGAGTGTCTATAGAGTATTTTATAACTATTTTAGCCATATCTGAAAACTTGTGCACTAAACTAAACCTGCAGAATCTGACGACAAATCAGAGTCAGAGATTCTAGCTGTCACCAAATACCCTTGTAACCTGGCTTAAGATTTTCCATTAGAGTGCAAGTCTGATTTAGTTGGGTAAATATTGCCTTTGGGAGTGTGCTAGGGATGGCAGTGAAAGTCTGATGAGTGTTGGAGTATATTATTGGCAGCATTATAAGCAATATGAAGGGGGAAAGGAATGTACAAGTCTTTTCCCTTAACTGCTTATTTCCACACATTTAAGGTTTGGGGTTGACGAGATGTGGCCTTGACTGCTGCTAAACATAGTTTTTGTTTGCTAATTAGTATCTGAAGTGGAGTGCAGAGGAACAGCAGAAAACCTATATGCTACGTGATTCCTATTCACATACTAGCACTTCAGATTTTTCTCTTTAATCATAGTCATGCTAGTATCATCTGTAAATAGGTGGATGCTTTAAACTGGTAATGAACTACTTTTTATAATTGGTAATATTCTATCCTTGTCAAAAGTGAATTCGGTAAAATAAGTGTTTTGTCAGGAAGAAGAAGATTTCTTCTTTTTTTTTACCCAACGCTAATTGGCTTTCACTTGTAAATAAGAAAAACAGTAACTTGAAAAACCCTTTCCATACACATCAAATTTGTGCTCTAGATTATTATTTTTTTCAAAATGCCAGGAACACCTACAATTGGATCATCTTTTTCACCGTTTTTCTGAAGATTCCCAATTCTCAAATTTCTAATTCTAGAACTGGGTTCCATACTTTTCCTGGGGGAAACAATATTCTCTTGCTTGAGAGAACCAGAAAAACCACCCTTAGGCTAAATGGGCTATTTCTTTCAGATATTAGATTTTCCTAGTCAGTAATAATATGTTGACATTTAAGCTGAAAGAATTCAATGGAGTCTTCTGTTTCTGACACACCCTTGAGGCTTCTGGGGGGAATGCACAATACAGCAGAAGATATTTGAGCACTTGCCTCGTGCCATTGTGCTAAATGTACTAGAAATACCTTGAAAATGGGAGCTCTTCTACCTTCTAAATGGATGCAGCATGAAATCTCTCACTGGGAAGGAGAGGGATGTGGTCCTGCCTTTTCTCCATTCTTCTTGGGCCATCTTCCACCATCAATGATAATGAGGATCAGTGATCCTAGTCTCATTGTTTCTGGTCCTATTTAGGGGAGAAGGGTCCTTGAATCCCCATCTCTCCTTCACTCTTGTGCAACCATGTAGGACCAGCCACAATTTTGTCCTGTTAATGGTTTGTGTTCATTTAACTTTATTTTACATCATATGGCTTAGTATATTTATGTAGATTATTCAAGCACCCTTTTTATTCTTATACTATCAGTACTCTTATAGTATCAATTCCAATACTAATCCAAATAATCACAATGGAGTTGTAGAATTCTCAGAAGGAGTTATTTGGTCAAACCAACCTCTAAGACATAGTCTAATGGTGTGAAGCTTGGTTATCTGTCTATTTATCTTAGCTACTTATATTTTATTTACTATTTATCTTAGGCACTATAGTATCTGAGCAGCTCAGAATCTTTAGTGTATTATCGTCACAACACTCCTGTGAGTAAGCTATTATCCCAGTTTTACAAATAGGGAACTGGGGCACAGAGAGGCTTAGTGACTTTGCCTACGTTACATAGCAAGTCCGTGATGAGGCAGGAACTTGAACCCAGGTCCTAGGCTAACACCCTAACCACTGGGACCATCCTTCCTCTCTTACAGAAGAAAATTCTAGTCTCCAGCCCAGACACCTCTATAAAGTATTAATTTGATCCCAGATTATTTTTACTTCTTGAAAAAGGGAAGAAATATCTTGTTGAAGTAGCATGGAATAGCCACAAGATAGAAAGCTCCATTTTAATGACAGCAAACTTCTGCTATTCAGAGCCTTCATTTACACTGCATCGTTAGAGGTTGCCTAGACAAGGTATTAGAATCTACATGCGTGATCTTTGCAGGGCAACATCACCTGGCTGATGTATTGTAAAGTAATATACAAAATATGAGGCCAATTATGAGTCCCATATGAGGAAATTTTGTTTTTATTTATTTTTAATTACCAGCATTGCAACTATTTTCAGTCTACAATATTCAAATAAGTTAGGGACTGTAAACAGGGATGAATGGGGTATGAATTACTATCAGGTCTTAATAAATTATTAGAGGAAATTAGCCATTCCTCCCCCAACAAATCATTTCTGAACAATCTGTTTTTATATATATATTATAAAATTGCTTCACTGGGGTAGACACTTTGCACAACACTCATTAACTGTATATCAAATATTTTCTTAATTTTAAACTCACTGCCCTATCATTAAGAGATTGGCAAAAGCGATCTACAAGTATTCCTGCTAAGGTTGTACAAAAATAGCATTTTTTAAAATGTACATGGAATTATTCTTTATTCTTTATTAATTCTATATCAGTTTGGACTGCACAGGAGTGAAAGGCCCTGGGCTAGGGTTACAGATGTATTCCATATGTGGCCCTGGGGAAGTCTTAGAGTTCTGACCAGTAGGGCTTGTCAGGCTGAGTTTAGCACTGTGGCCATTAGTAAAGCCTGATTTAGGTCTGGAGTTGGGGCCAGGAAGGGAAGGAAATAATAGATTTCATATTGAAACCTCTGAAATGTGAAGATTAAGGAAAGAGAGGAATTGTTTGAGATGATACAAAAGAGTAAAACTAGGAGTAGTGCGATGAAATTAAGGGACTGGATTGTTCCATCCCATGGAAAAAGGAAAGGGATTCAAGAGAAGGAATTGCCACTATAATATAATCTAATTTTCCCTCATGGAACATTGGGAGTCACCTAGTGGCACTGTAACACATAGTTTTTTCACTCCTTTTTCTTCTTTTGAAACACTGTACTGTCATGGAAGGAAGACTGTGCCATCCTTAGTTTTGTGCTGCAATTTCTTTTGGGGGGAGCTATGGCAACCAGCAGAGGAACTTGCTCACCCTCCCTCAATTTCTCTGACTAGAGTCAATTTTGAGGCAGAGTTGCTCTCTGGGAATCAGCCATTGTTGTTGAACTGAGATTCCTGAGAGCTGTCTGCATGCTGTTTGTGATCACCTTTGTCCCAGGACTGATGTGTACACTGTAAAGGAAACAAGTTGCACTAAGAATGTATATACCAATTTTCCATCACTGATTTCTCCTCCAACAGAAAATTTGACTGCCAGGTCACAGACAACTGTCACTGAGACCATATTTTTAGAGGTATGTCTGATATTATTCCATTAGAGGAGGTGGGATTTGTCTGCTCTCCACAAAACAGGCTATGTTATTTGCTCCCTGCTAGAGTTATCTGCCTCCACTGCAGCTCTGGCCCCTCTCTATTTTGATGGAACTGTGCCCCCAGGGACTTTCCCTGGCCTCATGGTCCTTACTTAAAGGAGTTTTCCCACCCTGGATAATGCTCCATAGAAAAGAAGGTCCACAAAGTGACAGGGGAACAATGTGCTTCCTTGCCCTTGCACTGCTCCCTCAACCCATTGAGTCTGCATTGTAGAATTTCTGGCCCAGCAAAGGGAAAGGGACAATGATGCTGCAGAGGTGGATGAGGTTGATTGGAGCTGAGGGGTGAAATCTGTGCTTGTCCCTTTGCTTATGGTTCTGGAAGGTATGATCCCCATTGAGGAAAGGAAAAAATAGAAGGCATAGGTCACCCTATCCCATTGCTTTTTAGTAGCCTCCTTAAAAATCAAGTTAGTAAAAACTTTATCAATTTGAGATCTAATCATCTCTCCCAGGAAGTGTTGGAAGCCCTATGAGCGGAATCATTTAAGCAAATTACAAGAAAAATATACAACTCTGGCACACAGGGAGATAGACTAGATGACCTGATATTTCTTTTCTATCTCAAATTTCTGTGATTCACAGAGCATATGATCAAATATTTTATTATTGTTGGTGTCAGGAGCTTGCAGACTGCCTTCAGCAGCCTTGTTACAAAAGCAGTTATCTTGAGCACAGGAAAAGGTTGCACGTATTTCTGGATGCTTCTCAACCAGGAACAGCGAAAAAATCTTGCAACTTGCAGTAAAAACTGAACACTCCATGGGGGGGAAAAAAGGAAATAGTTTGATTTCCCCTCTCCTCTGGGAGGAAAAATCTCATTCATGGTTTTAAATGTAAGAAAAGAGTCATTGCTCAGTGTTAAAGACTACAATAACGTGTTAGTTGCCCTTTTTGAGACCTGGTCTATTGTATCAGGCTGTCTCCACAGAGATGTAGACATGGTTTTGCTTTTCTTCCTTTTCTGTGTAAAGCGATTTATTTTTAGAACTCAAGTATAAATGATTGACAATGGTCCTTCTTTTTCTACGACTTAGGCTGCCTAAATGGTACAAGATAAGACAGGAAAAATAGCTATTGAGGAAAATAAAACTATAACAAATAGTGAAAAAGTTGCAACAGATCTACCAGTATAAATATACGAGTTAAAATGTAAACAGACAAACAAGTAGAAAAACATAAGCTATGATACCATTCTCTATAATACATTTCATGCTGTATTATGAAGCAACTTCACTTATTACATATTTCAGAGTAGCAGCCGTGTTAGTCTGTATTCGCAAAAAGAAAAGGAGGACTTGTGGCACCTTAGAGACTATCCAATTTATTTGAGCATAAGCTTTCGTGAGCTATAGTTGCATCCGATGAAGTGAGCTGTAGCTCACGAAAGCTTATGCTCAAATAAACTGGTTAATCTCTAAGGTGCCACAAGTACTCCTTTTCTTATTACATATATTACTCTGGAGTAGCCAACATCTAAATTCATTTCACTGCTATAAATCTATCTAATTTGTGTCGTTACTGTAATTCATTTCTAGTGTATTTTGATTTCTGTGTTACTGCATCTTGCAGTTAACATTAAAGCACTTGTGTTTCTTAATTCAATTCAGTTCATTGTGGTGCTTCATTAAGTAATCATTCCAATTAGAAAAACAGTAGCTATTTCAAGCAGAGGAGTGCTGAAAGATAAGGGGTGGGGAAGGTTAGCCATGGATTCTTTTCCTGGCTATTAAAATGTACATTTCAGTGAGATTCCTGCTGTGAGACAGACAGCAAAGTGTTATGACACTAGGTACCCTGGTCATGTGAAAATGGTAAAGAATCACAGTAAGAGTAATTTTCTTCCCACCACAAACAAGAAATTTTATTAGAATAAGGAAAACAGTAATGATTGAAAACTTCTTTCTCTCTCTCCTTCACTACAGAGTTCTGGTCTTCTTGCCTCCCTACAAGTTATGAAGAAACAGAACTCATTCACACACCTCAGAAATTCCAACTTTAGGGGTAAACATATTTTCCTGCAGTTTTCCATTCTGTACTTATGCACTTTTTGAGGCTGGACAAAACATATAATGTGCACTAGGGATCTTTCTGTGCCTCTTGATATCTGGACTCCCAAAGGCCAAGGGGCCAAATGAGCTGCAAGCGCTGCTAGTCTTTTGAAGTTCTGTAAACTTCCTGGGTTGTGCATGCTGTAACAATTCCCCTTCTTAACTGGTGAAGCCCTATCTCTTGCTGCATGCTTCATAAATTGCTGACTCTTCTTACCATGTGTGAGGGAAGATGGAGTAAGACAATGAAGATAGTGCTTGGACTAAGGAAGAAGGCAGCTGAGACACACTCTTATTGTCAGAAGGGACAAGAATTGCCTCTAATTAAATAAAATACCATCCGCTAGCTTCCTCCTAAATTCCATCCCTTGCCTCTGCTGAGTGAAATTTCAAGTTGGCAAAGTTCATCATAATGCAGAATGCCACCAACATCCAAATCTCGGGAATTATGTTTGAGGGACTTGTCCCTTGACATAAGAGACCACCATTGGTCATCTGAGAGAGATTATGCAAGATGTCAGGAGGGATTAGTGAATTGGAATGGAATAAATCTGAATTCACTAAAATATTGTGCATTCAAAAACTGGACTTAAAATGTTGGGTATGTGTTCTGCTTGGGGGAGTATATTGTGGTTAAGCCTTCTAATACACCATGTACTTTTAAATAAAACTTACATACCAGTTTCACTATAGTTAAACTTCAAGTATTTTGTATTAAAAACAATTCTGTATTGGGTCTTATGCTGCAACAATCACTGTGGTATCTGTTAAAATAATGTCCCTGTTTTTACAGCATAGTTACAATGTTAATGAGAACAGGTATTCAAAAGGAATGTGTCTGTGTATGTGTAATGTTCACAGCTGGATATATAGTTTACTTCTGAAGCATGGGATACTGGCCACTAGTAGGGGAAGTATATTTGATATGTCATGACTGGTCCTATGTTTCTGTGTAAATACAAATGTTAAATCCATGAATATGACTATGAATGTCAGAAACCATGCACAGGTAACTTGAGCGTTTCTCAGTATTCCATTCTGTGCAGGACTATCTTGGAAATTCTAACTTACCTCAGTGTTTGCAGGAGGACATTTTCATGATTATGATTAAAGGTGTTTGGAATTGAGAAATCCAGTGTGGCCAGCTCTAGCAGAAATAGCTGTTATGCCATCATTAATTAGAGCACACATTCAATGCTGCTGACTGCTTTGTTACAGACAGAAAACTCTTGGTTGTACAGTCAGTAGTGTACCCCTTATGTTTTTAGAGATCAGTGTGGAACATATCCCAAATTACAATAATTCATTCCTATAATTTACACTTTAAAGGATGTGGCTGACCATGTTGGCATTGAGGATAACTACAGTTATACACTGAGTGAATTACATTCTCTCTCCCCATCTGCAGATGACTCACCTAGCAGTTTGATTGAATTGGGAAAGAATCTAATAAAGAGAGAGAGAAAGTCCAAAGATGTAGCAGAGATTGCATTTAATCTCCTCTCCTCGTGTTTTTGTGTTTCTTATCCTTTATGAAGGGATGCTTAATGCTGATGAGACATCTTTGCATCATCTCCAGATAATCATTTTCTTTAATTCTTGGTATATTCTGCCAGTTTCAGGGTAACTGCACCTGCATGTCCCCTTCTGCGGTCCCTTAATGGCACCCATTTAAAGGTTTCTTGCTCCCAGCCACCACCTCTCCTGGGCTGATACCTGCATCTCACTCTCTTCTGACTGGGGTTTTTAAAGCTTCCCAGGTCCCTGATCTACACTGTGATATCCCCAGCAAGCCAGTCTGTCTACAAGGCCAGCACCTATGCTTTACTTTCCCTCTGAGGGCTATGAACAGTATATTGCCAGCAGTTACAAGTTACTACACAACTCTTTCTAGGCAAGCACATTTATTTTTAAGCTAGACGCATTACAGAGAAAGCATATAAAATACGAAAAGAACCTACGTACAGACTGAAGAACTTACCAGAGGTAACCCCCAATTCCAACCTAGGCCTCTGGTGGGTGTCAGTCCCTCCAAGCCCACACCTGATTTTTCCCTTAGTTACAAGTTCATATCAGTTTTTAGATCAGGAACCAGAATGAAGACACTGAGTCAGTTTAAACACAGACTACTTATTCCAAAGTCCTTTCTTTGTCTATTGGGCTCTGGAGAAACCAGTTTGAACCAGAATATGTAAGCCAAGAGGTGATACTTCTGTGGCAGTGTTATAACCTGAGTGATTTGCTTTCATCATCCCCTACTGTTTTATTTCCTGGAGGAGCTATAGTTACTCTCCCCCCATGAAGTGCATACAGCCTCTGGTCCGCAATCATACATAAACCATTCACATGCTTAATACAGTATGGTCTCCCACAGCTTTTGCAGGAACTTTCCTTATCTGCCACATATACTTTTCTTGTTGTTGTTTATAGAAGCTGCTTTTTAGACTCATAGACTTTAAAGTCAGAAGGGACCATCGTGATCATCTAGTCTGATGTCCTGCACATAGCAGGCCACAGAATCTCACCCACCTGCTCCTGTAATAGACCTGTAAGCTCTGGCTGAGTTACTGAAGTCCTCAAAACATGGTTTAAAGACTTCAAGTTACAGAGAATTCACCACTTGCACAAGTTTAAACTTGCAAGTGACCTGTGCCCCATGCTGCATAGGAAACCGAAACCCCCCAGGGTCTCTGCCAGTCTGACCCGGGAGGGGGGAATTCCTTACTGACTCCAAATATGGTGATCAGTTAGACCCTGAGTATGTGGACAAGACCCACCAGCCAGACGTCTGGCAAAGAATTCTCTGTAGTAACTCTGAGCCCTCCCCATTTAGTGTCCTCTCTCTGGCTGTTGAGGATTTTTGCTAATGGCAGTTGCCAATGGGCCACATGCCATTGTGTGACGCCCCATCATCCCATCCCCTCCATTAACTTATCCAACTCAGTCTTGAAGCCAGTTAGGTTTTTGCCCCCACTGCTTCCTTTGGAAAGCTGGTCCAGAATTTCACTCATCTAACGGTTAAAAACCTTTGTCTAATTTTGAGCCTAAACTTGTTGATGGCCAGTTTATATCCCTTTGTTCTTGTGTCCACTTTGGTGCTTAACTTAAATAACTCCTCTTCCTCCTTGGTGTTTATGCCTGTGGTGTATTTATAGAGAGCAGTCATCTCTCTCCATAGCCTTCTTTTGCTTAGGCTAAACAAGCCAAGCTCTTTGAGTCTCCTCTCATAAGATAGGTTTTCCATTCCTCGGATCATCTTAGTAGCCCTTCTCTGCACCTGTTCCAGTTTGAAATAATCTTTCTTAAATGTGGGGGAGCAGAATTGCACACAGTATTCCAGATGAGATTTCACCAGTACCTTGTATAATGGTACTAATACTTTCTTGTCTCTACTGGAAATACCTCGCCTGATGCATCCTAGAACTGCATTTGCCTTTTTCCTGGCCACATCATATTGATGGCTCATAATTATTCTGTGATTAACCAATACACCCTGGTTTTTCTCCTCCTCTATCGCTTCCAGCTAATAAGAACTTTTGCTATAAGTTGGGGACTTCTCATTAGTCCCTTGCACTTTGCTCTATTAAATTTCATGAATTTTCTACTATTCCAGTTTTCAAGGTCATCCAAATCTTTTGGTATGATATTCTGGTCCTTCTCCATATTGGCAATACCTCCCAGCTTTGTGTCAACTGCAAATTTTATTAGTGCACACTCACTTTTTGTGCCCAGGTCAGTAAGAAAAATGTTAAATAAGACTGGTCCCAAAACTGATCCCCAAGGAACTCCACTAGTAACCTCCCTCCAGCCTGACAGTTCACCTTTCCATATGATCCACTGTAGTCACCCTTCAATTCTCATATTAATACCCATCTTTTCCCAGACTCTGTCTTATCTATTCAATCACTTCTAATTTCTTTGCTGCCTACCTCACAATTAATATAAATATTACTCCACCATCTTTTCCTTTATTTCTGTCTTTCCTGAACAGAATATACCTTTTAATTTGTGTACTCCAGTCATGACTACTATTCCATCATGTTTCTTGTTATCCCAATAATACCTGGTTTCACTTCCTGCACCAGTAGTTCTAGTTCCTCCATTTTGTTACCCAGGTTCCTTGCATTGGTGTACAAACATCTTAATTGTTGCTCCTTGGCTTCACTCACATTCCTCGCCTGATTGGTCATTCTGCTGCCAGTATCACCTATCTGACTGGTATCAGCACTGTCCATTCCCCCACCCACTGCTGTTCCTTTCTCCGTTGCTGTATCCTTTCTTACTTGATTTTCCTCCTGTCAATGTTAAAATCAGGAGTGGAGATTACATGAGTATTAAACAATGGTCTCCCCTGAGTTCCTAGTTTTAAAGCTCTTTTAATCAGTTGTGCCAGCCTCCATCCCAGAAATCTCTTTCCCTCCCTACTCAGGTGGAGTCCATCCCACGAGAACTGTCCTCTGTCAATGAATGCCTCCCAGTGGTCAAACATCCCAAGCCCTCCTTAAAGCATCACTGCCTGAGCCATCTGTTGTTCATCATAATCTTGTCTCACCTTCATTCTCTTCCTCTAGGGACAGGCAGAATCCCACTGAAGGTCACCTGAGCCTCCATTTCCTTAAACGTCTTCCACAGCTTGGCATAGTCTCCCTTGCCATGTTCCAGCAAGAATCTAGCTGTGTCATTTGTTCCCACATGAGGGACAACAAGTGGATTCTTTCCTGCTCCATTTAGGATCCTTTTTCAGCCTCAGGTCCATATCCCATATCTTCGCTCCCTGCAGACAGCACAGCCTTCTGTTCTCCAGATCAGTTGTGGTGACAGGCCTATCTGGTCTTCTTAGTAGAGAGATCCCGGTCACGTAGATCTGCCTTTTCCTGGTGATGTGTAATTCTCCAGTCTTCCTCCTGTTCTTTCTGGCTGCAAGTCCTCTTGTATTTTACTCTCCCTTGCAATCTTCCTCAAGTCATCCTGTATCCTCCTGGGGCTCAGAACTCTGGGTATCTCCCTCTTCTTACAGGACTAGCCACTTTTCTCTTCTTCCTTGCCCTCCCTCCTTCAGTTACAGCCTGCTGTGCCCCTTCTTCATTTTCCAACTCAGCAAACCTGTTCCTGAGCTCTATTTCACCTTCGCTAGCCGGTCTTTTCCTCTGCCTAATTCTTGTAGTCACATGCTTTCACAGACCATTTTCCTGACCCAGAAGTCTCCCCTCCCAGTTCTCCAGTCCAGCTTGCATCTGCAAATCTTGACTTTTCCCTTCAACCTTCTTTTGCCTTTGCTCCATCATCTTCTTGAACCCTCTTCAAAACTCAACCATAGTTCCCACCTGCATCCCCAAGCCTTGGACATTCTCTTCCATCAGCTCTATCAGGCAGCACTTCATACACTATAGGATAAATTTAAAAAGTTAAAAATTAAATAAATGGAACAAAAATGCATTAATATACCACCAAACTTACAAACTTGGTCTCCTCTCACTCATTCCACTGTACAGTAGAAAACACACTTGTAATCAGGTAAGTGCTGAAGCTTTAAAGGTTTTATTTGTACTTAGATATTATGGTGAAATATAAATAGGCAAGTAGGTAGATCATAGATAATAGAGGTAAGACCTCAGAAACAAAATTTTGGATTACAATTTTCCTTGTTTGGTCTTTTCCTAAAGCTGATGATAGATAGATAGGTATAAATTCGCAGACAAATCCCTTCAGCCATTTTTAATTAAGAATGTGAAAAATGATGGGTTTCCTGGTTTTAATATTTTAGTCACACATTTCAGACAGGGCTGCAACAAAAATGGCTAAAATGTGAAACTCTTGAGAAATGCATACTGATCATGAACATTAGAATATTTCCTTAAAACTACAAGTGTACACACATACATAGTCACAGCTGTGCTGCACAAACCTGCATGGTTAATTAAGAGATAGTCACAGCAACCCACAGAGAACACCAAAAGGCATTCCATTCGTGGGCGCCACATGATCCTTCCCTCTCTGTGTCTTATTTTGTATGCTTGATGAGTAGCTGGGGCATGGCCTTAGCTTGCTGTTCTACCCCTTACAAGATAGAGTCATCCCTGAACTACCCAGAATACAAGGTTGACCATGACCAGTGCCGTGTTTTAAAGTTATTAAAAGTTGCATAGTGTTTATTTGTGAACACCCTTCACAAAATCCAGCTTTCTTTCTAGTCTAAGAAGGGCCAGAAGGCACCGTGGCTTCTTGCATGCTCAGTTTAGTGTCACTGCAGTGCACCTGCATGGCAGGATTCTCACACAGCATGGAGCTTTCCACAGACCATGCAGAAGCATAACAGCTCCCTTCCTTTATGGGCATGCTGGTGTATACACATGTGTGCAGTGAAGAAACTGTTCATATCTGAAGGGTAGGAGGGCGTGACCGAGCTCTGTGTCCCTAAGCATGATCCAAGTGCCACTATTATTGTGGTTTGCAGCAGCCATTTTTCTGAGTCTTTCATTATTCCTGCTCCCTCCCAGGAGTTCTGCCTGAATGCAGAATGCAGAAACACAGACAAAAGGAATGGAAGCTTTTGACTGGAGCCAGCAGCACACCCTGCTTACTATCCCCTGCTGCTGCTCAGTTCATTCCCTTCTGAGGCCTCTTGAAAAAGTTAGGGAAGCATCACAGAATGGAGGTCAGCACTGTAAGCGTAACCAAGAGAAGTGAGTCATGGGGGAGGGATTTCAAGGAGATGGAAATGAAAGAAGATTAATTTCCTTTCCCTATTTAAAGTGTCAGATGCGTCATTTTTATGAGGGACCCTATGTGAGCAAGAGAATTCAGTTAGAGCTCCTCTAAGAAAAGCATATATTGAGCAACTACTACAGTATTTTAGTCCTAACTCATCTCTGTTATTACAGCTAAGGGTCCAAATGCCCATAAGTGCCTGTTTCTATTACACTATCCATTGGAGAAATAATGGTAACAATCAAAGCTTGTTTCCCTAACTGGTGTTGTCATTATATCAGATAACTATATCAGAAGGAACAGAAATTATTTGTTTTGCATATTGTAGGCTGTTAACATCTTCTGCTTGTCAAATGTTGCCATACTGCAGACGGGGCTGTCACCATTTCTTATTAATTTACCTCTCAGCAAAACAAAGGTACAGGGTGTACTAACTGTGAAGTTAAAGTGACCAAGCGCTGTATTCAACTAAAAGAAATATTTCATTGTCACTTTCAAATCAGTGTTCTGTAGCATTTTTCCAGGTATTAGTTGGAGGTGAAAGGTGAAAGGGAAAGAAAGCTCATTGACTTTCCTTGTGTATATATCTTTACTGATTTTAACCTTGCACGTACAAGGTCAAGCATAAAATTATTTCCTCAGAGCAGCTGTCTTCAGAGGTTTGAATTAACATAGATGGAGAGCACCACCCGGGGGGATGGGGAGGGGAGAGTTCATTTTACTTCTAATTGGATTAAGATAAATCTTCTCCATATTGTGAGGGTGAGTTTACACCATAGAAAATGCTAGGGATTAATTTATGGGCCTCTGTCAGGTTTTTGACTAATAACATATTGATTATATCGGTAAGATATGCAGAGTGTTTGTCAGAAAAGGAGACACTCTGGAACTAAAAATTGCTAGCATATCTGACATGATCAAAGCTAGATTAATATGATTAAAGAGCTGTAATGGAGTTGCAGCATACCTTTGAAGCACAGAATTTCATGTCACATGTCTTGGAGCAGACATCATAACCAGTTGTAATACCCAAGCAAGGTTGAGTGACTGATTTGTGTAGTTTTTGGGGGTGGGGGCTCCCCCTATTGTGTGTGTGTGTGTTTTCCGGCAAACATACTGAACTACCACGGTTTAATCCCTGCAGAGCCTGCAGGTGGTATTGTCCTTGCATTGAGGAGTTATTAAATTCTTAAGGTCACATAAAAAAAGGTTCCATTAAATTGGAGTTAATAAAAACATTGGGCAAAGGTTTGCAAAGAGTGCAGATGTCAAAGCTTTGGGAATTGGAGTGTCTCTTATGTTATCAAGCTAAAAATAATTTTAAACATATCACAATATGAAGATGTTTAAAAGCAGCTTGTGTGATGTTTGGCACTTGTTTTGCTGAAGAGAAGGTCCTTTTCGGCATTCGTTTTTTTCATTAGGAATGGTTTCTGGCACTTTCTCTTGACAAAAATCTTTCAATTTTTACTTCCTGCAAAGCTATACTTTCTTCCCTTGCTGTCTCTCTCTCTCTCGCTAACCCCACATGTATATGCAGAGAGAGGGAGATCATGATAAATAAGTGTGTGTAAAAATGTAGATTAGCTATATAGATCCATTTGTGATCTGTTGTTAACCTCTATTTTTTATTTGGAAAGGACAGTTGAAACAGTTGTTTTCTTCAGTACCTGCATATATTGAATTTTCATATTTGGTGCAGCTGATTTTAATTCCTCAATGTGAGTGGGCTTCAAAGCCCATTGAAACCACTGGAAAGTTTCCCACTTTCTTTAATGGGCTCTGGAGCAGGCCTCAGATGACAAAATCTAGTTGTAAACAGCTCTTATCTTCTGCTTTTCCATATTACAACTTCAGGCTTTGGAATAGGTTTAAGTGCACTATAGTCAGTTATATTTACACTAAATTAAAAAGCATTAGAGTGAAATCCTGGCCCCACTGAAGTCAGTAGCAACTGCCATGGACTCCAGTAGAATCAGGATTTCATCGTCAATCTTTGTGTTCAACAAAAAAAAATACTCTGAGATATTTCGTGACAGTTTTGGAATGAAGAATCAATGTTATTTTGAACACAAGAAACAATATAATGAAGGATAAGATTGATGTGAAAGTTTGGTTGGTATATTCCTAGGGCTCTGCTAATGGAATAAAAGTAAATCGCTTTATTTTAATAGCATTCATTTAGAACCAGTCTTTCAAGTACTGCAGTTTTGGGGGACAAAATATCTGATGAATTGTACATTTAATTATATATACAAAGCTGGGTCTGTTTTTTGTAGTAATTTTAAAAATTACATAGACCTAATCTGATTGATCAGTTATTTTCCCTGATGAATATTCTGAATTTACATTTACCTGTATGTATTAGCCATGTTAGAATGTTTCATATTAAAACATGTTAAATATATGACAGAATTATTTTAAATGTTCTTTTGAAATACCTCAAATTAATTTTAATGTTTATATAGATTTGTGTATACTTCTCTGTTTGAGATCACATTTTATTATGAAATATAAAATTAATAGATGTCCTGTTATAAGCAAATTGCCCTGCATTGATATACAAGTTGCAATATGCAAACATTCAGAATAACAACATATCTATGGAAACATGGTATTGTTTAAGTAAAGAACATTAAGGACTAAGTCATTCAGTATATTAAATACTGAAAATCTACTTATACAAGAATTAAATAATCTAAAAATTAGCATACTAATTTTGAAGTCTTTTTAAATATTGAATACATCCCAAGCAACCAACCTTGATCTGGTAATCCCAATGGATGCTAATTCTGAGTTTCCCTATTTTTTCTTATGGCATAATTTTTCATCTAGTGTCTGCTTTTTCATAGAAGTGTGTCAATTTAGCCCTTGTCCTTAGATATAACCTCGTATTAACTCAGTCTGCTTAAGACTGAAATACATTTTGACATTCTTCTCACATTTTCAGCCACAAGTGCATATATCTTAGAAGCCTCTACAAGTTAATAAATTCTTCTGCTGGATTCAGAAAGCAAAAGTAGCAATTATTAAAGGGAACATATGGCAGGTGCCTTAAAGCTCCAGGGTGACACTAAAGCATATGACTTCAGCTCATTATAAGTATTTTCTAGGATCTTCTTAATTGCTCTAGTAATTAAAATTCACCAAAAATTGTGAAAATGCCAAACAAATAATATGGAGCTAATATATGCTTTAGAATATTGCATTTAATAAAAAGGTAAAATGTGAGATAATATCTTTTAAAAATTCTGGGAAACAATTATAATCCATCTGTCTAGTTTTTTTTTTTTAATTTCATACTTTGTTTCGTTATCCTTTGTCACACTCTCTTCTGGTTAAGCAATTGCATGTTGGTATATTTTTAGTTTAGAGATCATGGGTGATGGAAGCACTAGAAATGCATGAATGGAGAGAAGGGTCTGATCATGGAAGCAATGTGTATGACAACTACTATTCATATTAATGGGAATTACACCCACAGAGTTCAAGGATCTGATCCAAAAGATTAGAAATCAGTCAAAAGATTCTTGTTGACTGAAATGGGCTTTGGAGCAAGCTTTTATAGAATTAGGCCCTGATCCTGCAAACACTTATGCCCATGAATAACTTTTAAACTTGTGAGTAGCTCCATTGAAGTTAAGCATGTGACTAAGCGTTTGCAGGATCATGGCTCTTGAATTTAAGCAATGCATACAGAAGTACAACAGTGTTGAAATTTGAACGCTGAGATCATAAGAGACAGAAAGCTATTTTTATATGAAATTGGATTGTTAAATGCAAGCATCTATTTGTTTAGTGGTATTGGAGGTTAGATAATACCCTTGAGGAAACAGAGTTATTTTAAAAATATAATCTTAAATGCATGGCAGCATAGCCATTGAAAATTGGCTTTCAACAGGAGGTTTAGTTATTATGTGTTTAATCAATCCTAGCTGTAAGGAAATTAAGAGCGTAGTGTAAACAGAAGAAGAATGCAGTTCTTTCTTCAAGGCAAAAATAGAGAATTACAAATAACTAAGCATCTAAGAGATTTACCAAGAAATTTCCTGCGGATAAAACTGTCTGTGAACAATATTTTATTACATTCAAAAAACTATGTTAAAAGGTTGTTAGTGTTGCAACGTCAATCACTCCAAATTAAGGAAACCCAGAATTAAGGTTGCCTCTGTACTTCTGCAGGTGGTTCATGTTGGGTACTCAGAAAATGAGGAACATACGGTTAGTGACCACCTTGAAAACGTTGGTTTTTGTTACTTGCCTAGCATTATACAAGAAATCTGTGGCAGAGGCAGGGATAAAATCCAGTTCTCCAAGGAAACATTACACTTCCTTAACTAAGAGACCAGCCTTTCTCTTCCTGCACTTCTCACCTCATTCACTACATCCCTTCCAACTTCTGCAACAAATGGGGCAGGAGTTATACCGACAACAGTCTTATTCACTGCACAACCCTGAATCATTCCCAAAACACCATCCATTCTATGTAACAAATGAGGCAGGGGTCTTGAGATTAGAATATTATCAAGCAATTAAAGGCTGTTTCAGAATGCATACAAACAAGGGGGCCAAACTAAGGTTGCACAGGCACCCTTAATTCTGGCATTTCCTAACTTTTGAGTGCTTGGCTTTGCGACCTTAATGTTCCTTGAACATTGTGTGTATGTGTAGGGAGCTAATGTAATTTCCTTGTTTTGTTTTTTTAGCAAACTGAAAACAAAACAAAACAAAAATTCCACCATGTGGAATCATGTTGAACACCCCACCACCACCGAAGGTCATTAGTTACAGTTCAGACCTATATTATCACACAACTCAGGCCTCTGTCACTTGAATTAATGGGAAAAGATTTTTTATTAAAAATGGGGGGAAAAAACTGAGAAAATTGTTTTTGTGTAGCTCTTCCTGGTTTGTAGTTATTGGGTTATTGCAATTCCACATCCTTCTGTGAGATATTTATCAAATTTTTCATTTTAGAAACTGAGCTAGTTCTTATAGTCAGGGGAGAATTCTAAGGTGAAGATGAGCAAAACGTTAATTTTTAATTATGTTCTGGAACTCCCACTAATGGATCCTTCCTCCCAACTTACCCAAGTAAAACATCAGTCCTCTATCTAGTTTATCAGCTTGATTAGATGTAGCACACTTACAGCTGTGCTTATCTGCTATACATATTTGATTATGGGGCTGCTATCCAACAAGTTTGCTGGGGTTGTTTATTCACAGCTGTTGAATAAAGGGAAAAGGCAGGTTGTCCATACCCCAGGGCACATCCAACTTCCTGTTGTTTTTGTTAACACGCAGCAATAGTCAGACAACTGGCTATGAACAAATGCCAGTGTTACTCAAGATATCTGCTTCTTCTGTGTATTTGAATCATAGCTGCTTACTGTACTGCCAAATCAAGTGTTCATTATTTCAACACTAGTAAAGCTATTGCAAAGTGAACTGGATTCTCTTCTGCCCAGTGCTGAGCTACCAAAATATTAACATGGGCTCTCTGAAATATTTTCTGCACATTCTCTGAAAAAAATGGCAGGTTTCAGAGTGGCGGCCGTCTTAGTCTGTATCCGCAAAAAGAACAGGAGTACTTGTGGCATCTTAGAGGATAACACATTTATTTGAGCATAAGCATGCATCCGATGAAGTGAGCTGTAGCCCACGAAAGCTTATGCTCAAATACATTTATTTGTCTCTAAGGTGCCACAAGTACTCCTGTTCTTTTTTCTGAAAAGAAATGTTCCTTTAAAACAATCATTCCAATACTCATTCTCCTGCAAAATAATCTATTGATTCTATACTCTTCCCCTAGCAAGTTCACCCACCCCTCTGGATCTTCGTCGCTGCAGCAGTGGGGGTGGCAGGCAGGTTGTCCTGGAGGCTCTGAGTGTGGGGTGGGTCCCCTCTAGTGATCATAGAAGGAATTAGTCTCCTTTAGCTCTTGAGATTAGCTAGTCTTTCCTGACTGCTGGTGAACTTTATTAACTCTTGGGAAGGGGATTGTGTCTTCCTTAGCTAGCATAGGGGCTTGTGGTAGAAGGTTGGAGTTAGGAGAAAGACATGGAGCTTCAGCCTTCCACCTAGAACTCTTCAAACACCAGGCTAGGGCTGGACAGACAGGTGATGGCCTGCAGCTACAGTGGCTGACCCCCTTACAGAGCAGCAGCAGTCTGGCTCCTCCTGTTGAGGAGAGGTACATGACAACATGGTACAATTACCCATGTACTCCTCCTTGTGCAGGTTCAGGATGAAATAAAGAATTCTTCTTTGTTGGGAACGAGCAGCTTGCACAGTCCCAGTCTCATAGATGGCTGACATTTTTAAAAAGCAGATACAGCCTTAGCATTTTTGGGCAGGCATACAAACAATTTTTTTCTCTCACCCTTCCTCTTATAAGTGAGTCTGCCTCATCACTGAGACTTGTAATGGCAAAGGAGGCAGAAAAATCTCAGGCTGAGACTGGCCAGTTATAAAATCTTCTTTTAACTTGTAAGCTGAATATATTTTGTCCAAAAGTCACTGGGAGGGAATGAAAACAGAACCCCACAAAGCCAGCTCTCTGGCTATAATTGCACTTTAATTTCTCCTCATCTTTTCTCCTTATGTTTTATGGCTTCTTTTTGGAAAGAAAAACATATAGACGTAAAACTTTGAAACATCTGTCCCTCTATGTTATCATTTTCTTAGTGTATTGAATGCAGTTTGAAGGGGGCGGGATGTGGAGGAATGCAGGTTGAAATGTTGAGAGAGATCTCAATTAATGCTCTTTTCTGCATTTACAGTTTCCCATTAGATAGTCACCAAACTCAGCTTTCTTACAAATACTAGAAACTCTCCAAAAACCCACCATCTACAAAAAGCAATGTTTGTAGTGTGGAGTTCATGATAAAGCACTGCAAATTTAATTTATGCACAGTTTTACAGAGCATAGGTAACTGCCCTGAACAATTTGTAGCCTGAGGTCTAAGCTATTTGGGGCAGGAAGTATCTGCTATCTAACAAAATACTACCCCATTCTTGGTTACTCCTTAGGCACTACTGTAATAAAACTGATTAATAATAATAATTAACAAAGCCTTGATCTTGAAAGACTTACAGCTGTGCTTAGTTTTATGCATGTGAGGAGTCCTATTGAAATCAATGGGGCTATTTACAGTGTATAAAGCTAAGCATGTGCATAAATCTTTATTGGATCAGAGCCCAAATGAGAAAAAATCAAATACAAAAGAAGTTCTAGGGAACTGTTTTGGAGAGAGAGGGACTGGAGATTATTAATGGTACAGAAAGGGAGGAAGGTTTCATGGGAAGGTGAATCTGAAGGAAAGATTTTAAATTGTGAGAAGGCCCATGGCTAATAACATGGAAGTGCTACAAGGAGCAGAGGGCAGTACAATGAGAAAAAAAAATCAAGACTGAGAAAGACACAAATGGAAGTGTAAACTGAGAGGATTAGAAAGTGGTATCATAAGCAGGAGGTGTAGTACAAGGGAAAATAAGTATAGGATGTAGGTGGAACAAAATTATGTAGGGCCCGTAAATGAGTACAAAGGGCTTGGATTTTATGTGGTAAGAGTTGTGAAGCCAGTCAAGCAATGAAAGGATGGAGCCATGGAATGGGAGCATTTTTTTTTTCATTTCAGCAGCCTAGAAGAATAGGATCCTATGCTTCTAAATGGTGAAGTTCATAAAGGCTGAACGCACATTCCTTTCCCCCCGCCCAATATATTCACCTTAAACACATTCCTTCCTTGCAAGTTTCTTAGGAACATTCAGAATCGTGATGAAGACTGAGCCAAGTTGGAGAACAGCAAACAGCTTGCAGGGTTTGAGAGGCTTAATCATATGAGTTTTCAGCTCTGGCCAACAGTTCTCTGCAATTAAAATTTAGAAAATAACAAGTGAGTATCATTCAGAGTCAATGGGTGAGCATGTCATGAAGAAATACTGAAGGCTGAGGGAAATGTTCTACTTACAGTTTGGCTGAATATAACTTTATACTCTGACAAAGTTTTTCCTTTTTATTATTATTATTTTTGTTGTTGCCATGAAGGAATAAGGAATGGTTCCAGAAACAATTTGAAACTAATCTTGGTTATATATAATTTGACATTAAAACAGGGACTAATATCACATACTAGGAAAAAAAAGGCATTGTGAAAATTGAAGCCCCAGTGATTAAAAAATAAGATTGAACTGCCATACCATATAATAAGTAAAATTGCTATCCTGCATGTTTTCTGTTTCAGAGGCAACTGCAATTTAAGCCACAATTGCATCTTGATAGGGAATGACAAATGGCAAGTCTTTCCTCATCAGTAGAGAGTCTGAGAAAACTGACTTAGAAAAGAAAAGCCCTTTGCCAGTAATGCTGTCTCAGATCAATGGGGTAAACATAGTATTAAAACCTATGGGGCCACTTTTAAAGCAAGGGGCAACATACAGTTACACTGCCTCAGGAGCTGAGCAGCGATCACAGTGAGACTCACAGAGCAGAAGTCAGTTGTACTGGTCCATGTATTTAGAAGTTGAAACCAAGGCTCCAACTACTCCGTGCTTCTGTCTTCTTACTCCCTGCCTACCTGCTCCAGGGATAGTAGCTCAGCAGTATGAGTGGGTATCAAGTACTAGGCAATAAGAGGCTCATTGCTCCATGGCATACACATATATATGTTACAATGCTGGTGTCTCTAGGCAGTTAGTAACTCTGACTAGTATCACTATAACCTTCCCTTAGGGATTTTAAAAGAGAGAATCAATAAGGTGCTTAGCTGTGATGTCTCCATTGGTACCATTAGACAGAGCCTTCAGCAGCCAGCCAAAATAGTCATCTCTTGCCTCCAGCTTGTACAATGGAAACAGATTTAGCCATTCTAGACTTTTTATCCAGTTGTAGGATGAAAGATGCCTGTTAGTTTCCTTCTGATGGAGGAACTCTCCTCATATCACCGCATAGCATAAGTCCAGTGATCAGAGATAATGCTGCTAGTTCAGCAAGGTCCTTCCACATGGGCTTAATTAGGAGCAAGCAAATAGTCCTATTGAAATCAGTACGAGCAATCGTGCTTAAACTTACACTCATGTATGAGCTCCTTCCTGAATCAGGGCCAACACATAAATGTTTTCCAGAGCTTATCCTTCATGTCAGTTTAAGTTAATTTTTAAACACTTATCCTTGACCTTCTGTAAGGATTCCATTTTATCTGCAATAACTGTCAGTGGTGTTAATGCACCAACCACTCATGATATCTGCTTAGCAGAAGTTGTTAAGTATTTTAGGCAAGGCTGGTAGTGCTCTCTGTTATTAAAGTTGCTTGACATTTTCCATTATAAAAGTCTGTTTTCAGTTGAATATAAAACTTTAGTGTTTGGGATGAAATTTTACATGACAGGTGTCTACCTCTGGCTGAACTTTTCTGGAAAATTTTAACCAAAGCTGATCAGATATTTCCAAAAAGAAGACATGGGGAAAATATATATCATTGCCCATGTTAAAAAATTCCACCAACGTGATCAAAAACTTGAAATTTATCAGGGGAGTGGCCTTTGTGTCAGCAACAGGCCTTTTCCCCTCCCTAGGAAAATCTGACAAAATTTGGCTAAGTTATAAACCTTTGAAAAAGTGCAGATTGCACCAGCTCTGTAGAGACATCTTCACTTTTAGCAGCTAAAATCTCTGCAGATTCCATTCTCACATCCACATTCTTGAGCTTCCCAAAGCTCCTAGCACTGACCAGATTGCACATGCACCATGCCTACAGTGATGGAGCATTCTCCCTCTCTCCCAGGGCTACAGGAGGGAAGGTGGACTTTCCCTGGGTCTGGGTCAGGTACTTGAACTGGGAGCAGGGAGCCTGACTCTATGTAGCTCTCAGTGCCCCCGCTGACACCCACACTGCATGAAGGAAGAAGTCATCTATTTTGATTGTAGTGGGATCAAAAGCTAATCCAGGGGGTGGGAAAGGAGTAGATTGGCACAAGGAAACTGGTAAGACTATGACAGGGGTTGGGAAGAGAAATTGAGCCTGGTTGGCAAAGGAGACTTGGATGGTGAGGCAGGTGTGAGAAGGGGAGGCTGGGAATGGGAGGGAGGCTGGGAATGGGAGCCAGTGAGGGAAACAAGACTGGAAACCAGGCTGGAGGTGGAGACACTCAGGTTGGATAAGGAGCTTGGGGATACAGGAGAGAACTGTTAATGGCTGGGAAAGGAGACGAGGTCAAGAAGCCTTTGAAGTGGAGACTGAGACTCGGTAGGAAAGAAACTTGGAACTAGTAAAAGGAGCCAGGAGTGGGGAAGAGCTAGGACAGATACACATTACCAGGGACAAGAAAGAAGTCCTGAGTCTCATCATTCCTCAGCAGACATCAGTGAAGCCCACGGGCAAATTGTATGTCCCATCTTCCTCCAGTATCTGTTCACATGTAAGATGACAGCTTCCTACTATCAGTTACTCAAGTGGTAGAGGTCTGCGCAGTAAATCTGAAGGTTTCAACCCTGTTGATGGACCATGTGAGTGTCAGTATGATGCCACATAATGGAATTTCAGATTTGTTCAGTTCATTTTTTTAAGGAAATAATTTCTAGGGAATTATTAACAAACAAAGACACTATGTTAAAATAACATTATTAAAGTTGCAAAGTCAAGAACCCAAAAGTTAGGAAATGTCAGACTTAAAGTTGCCTGTGAAACTTTAACTTGGCCCTCTGTGCCTGTACATTATGATGCAGTCTTCAATTACATGATCACATACATTTTTTTTCAATAGGACCCCTGCTTTATTCGGTGCACAGGATAGACCTGCTCTGGGGTTGAATCAAGGTTGTGTAGTGAAGGAAGCTGTTGTCTTTAGCACTCCTGCTTCATTTGTTGCAGAAGATAGAAAGTGTGTAGTGAATGAAACAAGGCTATTGCAAGAAAGGAAAATATGATGGTGTCATTGTTAAGGTAATTGAAATGCTTTGTTTTGATTTTGACTTTTAAAAAAAATGTGTATTATAATATATATTTTTTAAAAATCAAAACAAAGTCATTTCAAAACAAAAAATCTAAACATCTGATTCCGAAAATGTTGAAGCTTTTTCCAGTTTTCTACAAAAACAAAATTCTGGCAAAACTGATCCGATTTTGTGAAGTATTTTGATTTCAATGAAATACCATATTCCGAGGGAATATGGTTAGGTCAAAGTTTCTCGAACTAGCTCTAATAGATATTGCTCACCTTTTCCCTTGAAGTGTATGTATTTTATGTTCCCTGAATCTTATTTTCATGTAGCCCTATTTTGTTCTGTTCTGACATACATTCCAGGACACATGGCTGCTTGCCTTCCAATTTGTTCAGATAAGGTGATGTTATCATAAGCTTTTACTTATTGGTTGCTTGCGTATTTGCATTTCAGTTGAAGAAAGCATTGATATCGGAACAAAGGTCTATGGTAGATAAGATGACTATAAATTGTGTAGTTTTAACATTTCTTTTATGCTATTATTATTTTATTAATATTAGTTCCTAGAAGCTCCAGTCAGGGATCAAGTTTCCACTGTGCTCAGCTCCAAAGACTTTATAGTTGATACATTGGATGAGACACAACAGGTGGATAAAACAAGTAAATGGGAGATAAGGTAAACATAACCTCACTCAATTATTAACACTATTTACAGTCATATTTGTGGAGCTCTCTGTCTTGCAATATATTGGTGTCTTCACTTCTTACAATATATTGGTAACCATAATATTAAACTTCCATTAAATGGGAAACAAAAATACAAATCCTTTTGTCGGACAATATCTGCAAGACCATTTGGCTAAATGTCAAAAATACTTCAAACTCTCTATCTCTGTCTTCAAGGTTACTTCAGAATAAGATTTTCAGTCAATTCAATGGTCCCGAGAAAAGTTATAACCCTGCTGAGGACAGTAAATGCCAGAGGAGTCATCAGCAGAGAGGGAGTCTGTCACATACACTTTACTCATGTCCCGGCCTGCAAAATGTCTAGTCTGACACATCTCTCGGCAGTCCTGAATATCCAGACTTCTCCCTCTCCCTGGTTCTGCTTGCTGGGTCTGCCAGAAGTTGATGTAATATACAGTGGTTCAGTGAAATGACTCCTTACCGTAATGATGTGAGTGATCCTTAGAAGATGGCATTTTGGCCAGATGGCATATATTTCAAATGGTAATCTGACCTAACAAACTGGGCACATATTTTTGTGTGGAAGAAATACAAAGTAAGTGAGGTCATATAGATTTGTTAAAGGAGTAGTTTTGCTCTGTCTTTTCAGTTTTTGTATTCCAACTTGGGGTTATAACCTGCTAGTTTTCTTTGACTTTGCACACGGTGTCCTCTCACTCTCATCTCAGGGCTCTTTATACACTGTTCCATAGGCCTGAAATGCACTCCCAAACCCTTCTGCTATACCTATATCCTCTTGTCCTCCAAGTCTCTTCTCAAAACACACCCATTCCTAAAGGCCAATAAAGCTTAGTCCCCTCCAGAATGAGGTGGTAACTAACCAGGCAACTGAAAGTTTGAAACACAGCACAACACAGACACATACAGTTTCCAACAAAAATCATGGAAATAACAAGATACATTCCCAATTTCACCACCCACTCATTGCATCCCATTCCTTCTCTTTGTCTGCATATTTTCCATTTAGAAACACTTGTTGCAAAAGACCTTGTCTTCATACCACTCCGTAAAGTTCTTAACTTGTTGTTGCCACAAATCATAAATAATTGGTTTTTGATACCTTCCACTAATCAGCATCATATCATACTTTCCATAGCACACTGTTCATGCTCTATAAAGTATCTTATGCTTTCTGAACATAGTGCTGGTAGATCATGTATTAACTCCATTCATTCCTGATCATGTAAAAAATTGAGTAATGGGGAAGCTAGTGGTTAGGGAAAATTGGTGAGTAGGATTTGGGTGGGTAGCGTGGCAGCTGTGTGTATGTATTTTATGTTCCCGGGGCTGAAAGGGGGAAAGAGTAGAATAGAAGAGGCAGGTGCCAAGCAGAGTAAGCTAGTAAGTGAAGGGATCGAACTTGTTGGTAGGGCACCTACACAACTATATGGAGTTGCCCTGCCGGGGCACCATCAGCAGAGCCAGCTCAGGACAGACTGTTCTTCTACAAAGACAGTTGCACTGCTGTGAGGTAGCTACAACCTTTTAATCAAGATGTATTCAATGAACTACTTTAATAATATGTCAGAATTAAAGAGTTATAATTAATAAAGGATGGATAATAATGGTGATGATGAATCCATGTACTTTGCCTTTTTTGAAGACCAGAGTGTAGTTATTTGTATCTGATGGATACTGAATCTCAGTACAGCCACTGATTATCATGGAGCCAGGCAGCTGGGGAAAGAAGAGAGTGTCTCGGGCACTGGGGAGTTTTGGTGTGAGAGTGTTGGACAGCAGGAGAGAGCAACTGGAAGCCTTAGCAGAGACCTGGAGTGAGGTCAGTAGCTACAGTATGAAAAAGGAGGAGAGGGAAGGAACTGAACCTTATTTAGAATCATGATGTGTGATCACCATTTTAAGCATACATTATTTATATACTGGTAAAGTTGGGAAGCTGATTTGTTTGAATATGTATGTGGCAGTACAGGGTACAAATCAGTTCAGACTCAGGGACTCCCCATACCCTTAAAATTATTCCTGTGTATTTTAATGTATTATCTTTGTATTTGTATCTTTCTTCAAGGATTTCAAAGGTCTTTACCCCCATTCATTAAACAAGTTAGATCAACAGCACCACTGGCAAGTAGGTCAGCATTATTATTATGTTCATTTTACATACAAATAAATTGAGGCACAAAAAGATTACAACACGTTTTTCAAACTTGGATACCTAAAATCAGGGATTTAAATAAGTGCCCTGATTTTTCTGGGCAACTCTGAAATCAAGTTACTTTTATTTAGGTGCCTAAATTTGGGTAATTTGGCAGGTTTGAAAAATTTGGTCTAAGTCAGTTGGCTTCTATCACATAAAATCATAAGAATGGCCATACTGGGTCATACTAATGGTTTATCTAGCCCAATATCCTGTCTTCCAACAGTGGCCAGTGCCAGATGCCTCAGAGGTAATGAAAAGAACAGGGCATTTATCGAGTGATCCAATCTCCTGTTGTCCAGTCCCAGCTTCTAGCAGTCAGAAGTATAGGGACACCCAGATCATAGGGTTGCATCCCTGGCTGTCTTGCTTATCTTCCATCATATTGTGGCCAAATCAAAATTAGAACACAGGACTCCTGTCTCCCAGTCACTTGCTTTACCCGCTAGAAGTAAATGTATTAGCCTTAGTGTTACTGGAATTTTATAATTAAAAACAAACAAACAAAAATAAAATAAAGGGTTTGGTTTCAGCAGATATTAAAGATCATTTTGTCTCTGCAGTAGTAGCTTGGTGATCTTCAGAGACTACTGATATTTCTCTCCCCAAAAGTAAAACTAAAATGCTTCAGCTTTGTGGTTCTTAGATTGGTTTTACAAAGTGTAAAATTGATCTGTATGTTAACCAAGGACATTCACTTCCTAAATAGGGATTAATTAATGCAGCTTTTTATTCCAGATTTAATAATATTTTATTTTGCCTATCAACACCATTGTAAAATCCCAGAAGTCCTTTACTGAAACTGGAATGAGACAGAGTTAGCAGGTGTTATTAAGAGAACATGTCTGTTGCCTTTGCAAAATGCCAGAAGTTGATTGCAGGCCAACTGGGGAAGACCTATGAGATCCTTCCAGTATACACAAAAGGAATGAACCTATAATTAAATTACAGTTAAACACAGATGGTTATTTTACAGCAGGTGCTCAACTTTAAAAGTGTATCTCTGGACTATTTTTGTTCCAACATGGTGTTCAGTCCCTGTTGGGTTTCTGGCAGCATTTTATGGTTAGATAGAAATATTCCTTTGTATCAATTTTGGTCTTTTTGCCGGAATATAAAGCTACTGAGCTGTGTTATGTTTTAAAGAAAAGCTAGAGGAATAATTGTGAAGCATAGATTAAACATAACTTTAGATTGTTTGAAAATCACTATCACTAGATCATAGTGAAGGACATCTGCATACTATTCACAGGATTTAAAGGATTGTTATGTGCAATTAAACCTAGTTCTTAAAATGTTTCATTATCCCAAGGTGAAATAAATATTATGCAAATTTTACAGTTAAATATATACTCTTTATTTGAATGCTGAAAAATACCTCAGTGGAACGTTATACCATTCAAAGGTCAGCGTGTTAACTTCTGTTTGCATTTTTATACAAAGTATGAGCCTGACCCTTCAAGGGCTAAATAGCTTTCATCTTCCACTCAAGTGAGTGCTTTGTGCCACTTAGTACCTTTTAGGATCATGCCCTAAAAACTCTCACTGAGAAAAATAATAATAATTTGCAAAATTAATGTATTTAAAGTGGAATTTGCTTTTAAATTTAAAAGACTTAATTGCATTTAAATCCATCCAGTAGAAAATAGCCATGCCCTTCCATCCATGCAATGCATTCTGATGGTGGCTGTAACTTGGTAATAGTCAAAAGAAGCAGGTTTCCTAGCTTCTGAGTCTGTTTGTCATGATAGAGTTTAATCAGTGATTTATATTTCCTATTACACATCAGAAAGCTTGGTGTTTTGCTGGGAGATCACTTCAGTGTTTTTTGTTTGATTAGTAGCTTTGGCAATAGTATGCAAGGGGAATTTGACTTGCACTGGCAGGCCATGTAAATAAACCAGTAACATAGAGCGAGATGTTGTAGAATAGCTTTGGGAGCAAGTTATATAAATGAGCTTCCCATATCCCTTGCTCTACAATCATGTAACCTAAGGTAGGTTCTGCAGCCCTAGAGCTGGAGTAATCCTATGAGCAGTACCAAAGTTGAGAAGAATCTTGCTTCCTTTACTGGCTTACGTGCCATCTGAACAAAAATGACCTGTCTGTTGGGGCGGGCAAGCTGCTCGTACGCTCTTGCTACTGGATCCCCAAATCCATCCAAGTGATCACACAGCTCAATCACTTGATTAAGGCAAGGTTCTGAGAGAGATTCTCTGACAGTTGCCCTTCTCTTCTCCCTTGCTGAGCTAAGCAATGCAGCTGTCAGCCAGGATGATAAACAGCTTCTGAATATTTGGTTTGTGGTTGACAGAAAGTCAGTCTTACATGGAACAGCCTGTCCCTCTCTTAGAGAACAAACAGAGAACCTTCCACATGAGCAGTTGTGCAGCATGAAGAATAGTGTCCTACCCAATTTCAGTGTAATTATATACTGAACTTACACCATGCTCCTCATCCTTCTCCTCTGCATCTGCTCCTTCTCTCCATCTTTAGTCACCGCAATCCTACCCCAGTCTCCCTTTACCATTAATCTATTCTCCTTCCTCACTTCTTTGCCATCCAGCAACTTTACTTTCTTATTAACCAACTGCCACACCCAGCAATACCATTCCCTCTCTTGCAGATCTTTCTCTCAGCTCTGCTTCTTCTTGTTTCCTCTCCTTGCTTCTGACCATGTCTTTTTCAATCCTGGACCACCATACCAATGCTTCTTTTACTCCCACTGTTTCCTCTCCATGTTGTGGTATGCCGTTCAACCATATTCTCTTCCTTCATGCCCTTCCTTGAGACTCACTACTTTTATTACAATATTTGTGTTACACTAGTACCCAGAGATCCCAGCCAGGTTGAGGCCATATTACAGTGGGCACTATAGAGAGACAAGATGGGTGGGATAATCTCTTTTATTGGACCAACTTTTGTTGGTCAGAGAGACAAGCTTTCAAGCTATGCAATACGGCTGTAATAATAGTAGACACTATGCACACATGTAATAAAACACAGTCCTTGTCCTGAAGAGTCTTAAATACTTTTAGATAATCTTTCAGTCCTGACTAAAAAGCCCATCTTACTTTTAAAATGAAAAGGGAACTAACATGATGTACACCTAATAGAAGAACATTTCAGTCTTCCACTGTTATAGTCCTAATCCTCTATATCTGACCATTACACATCCTGGTTCATGTCATCTATTGCTCTGCTCTGTCTCAATTAGACTGTAAACTCCTGAAGACAGGGCCTCTCTCTCTCTCTTTCATGTGTAAAGTGCTTTGTGCATCTATGGGGCTCTATAAATAATTATAAGTAATAATGACTGTCTCTTCAAACCCACTCAGTGTGTCCCCCAGTGTGATTCCTATGAGCTCAATTGCTGTATATGTCAATCAGTCTGTGTAGCGTCTACAATTTACAATACATACTAGAAACAGTCTTCTCCATCAGAAAACAGTTAGCTCCTTAACTGTGCAACTGTAGTAACTGCTCCCTTATACCAATGGGTACTACCCATTCACTAACATGCAAGTTATGCCAATTAGGCCCTAAACAGCTACTCCACATTGTCTGTGGGTGGCAGGTATTGTAAGGTGGCTACTTAGGGTCTAAATTGGCATTATGGGTTGTTACTGAAAGGGCAGTGCCCCTTGGTATAAGGGAGCAGCTTCTACAGTTGCATAGTCAGGGAGCCAACTGTTTTCTAATGAAGAAGATCATTTTGATTTTCAAATGCATATAGAACACTTGCTGTTGACCAAGGAATGGCAAAAATCTAGAAAATCTCATTATCAGCTATATTACAGTTTCTCTTTTTACAAATGTAGCCTTTCATATATTTTTAATCTGTAGTCAGCTACTAGCTAGGTTAGTGGAGAATGTGATTGTATTAAATCTAAGAATACAGTAACCAATGCTTTGTAAAGCCCCCTGGCTCGTATGGTAATAGAAATACAATGTGCATCAAAAGGCTCAGATAAGCACTACCTAGCCAATACATTTCTAATGGATAGTTTATCTCTTATGAAGATGATTTAAGAAAAAAGTCATATAAAATGGATATTTATCACTCTCATTATAAAGCCACCTGCTGTAAGTCTCTGCCTCAGTCTGAGGTTCTGCTTTTCTGACATAGGTTTTAATGGTACAGAGCCATAATGAATACTTAACAAAAGAAATTCTCACAGAGCAAAACTTGCAGTATGCAGCTTAATTGCACACCTTACCAAAATCCCCCACAGAAAAGACTGATGATGTCAGCAAAGGTTCGTGAAGCTGTTCCTGAGACCATCTCAGGGGGCTATTGTTTTTGAAGAGCTATCAAACCATCAGCAAAACTACTGGTAGCCATCTTGTCCATTACAGTATGGTTAGATTAATAAATAACCTTAAGGATTAAATTTGCTAAGAGTGACCCAATTAAATAGTCTGAAAAGAATATTCTGTTCTTCCAGGTTCACTCCCGTCTAGTAAGATCATGCAAGGCTCTCTGTGACACGTAAACCCCAAATTTCCTACGTGTGTGTGTGTGTGTGTTGGGTGAGGGAGGGAGGGAGAGGGAAGAGGTGTTGCTCGAGTTAGCAAGAATTGGGGGTCAGCATAGAGGGAGGCTTTGGGAGTTGGGCTATTGGAGGGGCTATTGGAACCATGATGATGCAGATTCACTATCGCCAAGTGTGGAAAGGCTGGAGCTGCTGCTCCAGTGCAGAGTATTTTCTGCCAAGGGGCTGCTCTACAGTTATGCACCCCGGCTCAGGCTACAAGATGCTGAGTAAGCCCCATCAGCCTTAAATCCTAGTACTGAAAATTAGTTACTCAGGTTTATGGACTTAAGTTATCGACCTTTAAATGACTTTTGACTCCAAATAACTGATGTTCTACCATACTTTGATGTGTTCATTTGTTTTCCTACATGTTGCCACCTCCTTCACTGCATCAAGTTTCTAAGCCAAGAAAATCTATTTTTAAAAGCTTAGAGTTCTACAGTATTCTAGACAATATGTGACTGTTAGTTCATTGTGATGCTCGTAAAAATCTACCAGGTAGCCTGTCCAGCCCTGTTGAACTTCTGCCTTTCAATGGCTGAGCTACACTTTCTTTGTCTTAAACTCCCCCACCTCTTCCATGGCTCCAGTAACCTTGGGATTTTACAGCTAGGCTCTCAGATTGGTGCTTTCCTTGTTAGTTATTCATTTTGTTAAAGGAAATGAGTCATTTCCTTGCCTTTGCACGTAGGTACAGTACTTAGAAAATCTTTTTAAACAAGGTATGGAAGAAATCTTTAATACAGGTTTTACTTTTTTCATACAATTTTTCCTTTAAATCTAATCAGTTACGGCAGCACCTTATGCTCTATGATTTTAGTTACAAATTGGGCTGTTTTCTGTTACTCCGCAGTGTCACAAGATGACGTTTCTAATAAACCCCCATGTGCTTAGGATTTACAATAAGTCACAGTGGAAACTCTACTTCTTCCCCAAAGTGTGGAAACTAAAAGGAACTTCTCTGGAATTTTGAAAAACATAGAGCAACACAGAAACATTCTCATCATCAGCATGTTTATGCATCTGACTCTCCTCTATATTCATGGGTGATAGATATTTTTTTTATATCAACATTTTCCTTGTTGCTGTTTCCAACACCGTTACTTAATCATATTCAATTTACACTGACCCCATAATTTGAGGCAATGAGACTGGTGGTGATTTCCTTGTTACACTTGAAATATGACAGTTTTGCTTGCACATTAATCACATGAAAGTCAATGCTTGGATTTGAGATTTACAGTGGGTTCCAAGATTTATTCTTCTAGATTTATGTGAAAGGATTACAATGTTTTGAATAAGAATTATATAGTATTGGCTAGCTGTGAATTATTTTTACTTGAGATTCACCTTTATGGATTTTAAATTAAAATTTGCTCAACCTTATTGAGACAAACGTGTTTTTATCATAAGGTCAATAATACGGTAATAGCAGCATAGTAAGGAAATATTTACAGTGTAATAAAATACAAAGCTTATTTCTTCTCTCTCTTAAGATCAATACACATTCTTTGCTAATATTTAATCAGTCCTACTGACATAATGATTTACCTGGCATTACCTCTGATATGTTCCTATAAGGTTCTGATTCTGTTTGCCTTTGAACTTGTCATGACTTACATTCAGCCTTCTATGGCTGAAGAAGATTCCTCCTTTGCCATTCCAGTATTGGTGAGTAAACTAATGAGAAAAGATATATGTAAGATATTAATTGCCATTGCCATTAAGTTGGCTTTAAAATGTTGATATACAAGAATGTCGCCTATCACATCCTGTATGCACTTTGTTGCCATGTGAACAGTGGAGACCAAAAACCTAGGTATCATGGATAGATGTGACTTCTGACCACAGACACAATAGGAACTGATTTGGACTGAAACCATTCCCCCCCACCCCAAAAAAAATTCATGTGAATCAGAGATTTTGCAAAAGAAAATGTTTGGAAATGTTGCAACATGATGTTTCTGAAACAAAATATGCTCTTCATATGCCCTGCAGCTGCTGGGGATCTTGGAGTCTGCTGGTTCTGGGAACACCTAGCCATGTGGACTACCCCAGGGCTAGGGACCTCAGAGCTTCTAAATTTCAGGGCCAGCTGATTCCGTGGGCTGCCTGACTCCTGCTGCTCCAAGGAACCAGTTGGCCTGGGAGTCTGGCTCAGTGGCAGGAAGCCTGGAAACCTTGAGAGCCTCAGCTTGAGTTGCCGCTGTCTGGGCTCCCAGGCTCCCTGTTGTGGTAATGGGAACCTAGACACTGAGAGCCAGGGCTTCCATGGCTTCCATGCTCCCAGTAGGAGAGACAGGGAGCCTGGACCCATGGCTGGAGACTGAGCAGGTGAAGCTGCAAGTCCTTGTTCCTGACAGGGAGTCAGTAGCAATGGCTCTTTACAGGAGTCCTGACCTGGCTTCCTCTTCCCCGTTACTAAAGACCTTCCCTGCTTGCTGGCACAACACCCTCAATGGCCTCCTGAAGAACCTGGTGACTACCCCGTCAGGCTTTGTCATGTCCCCAATGCATAACTGGCCATGGGGTGTGTCACAAATATGCTTATGTTATTCATCTGCTTAAAACACATCTCATTAGCCTCATTCTTCTTTAAATATATGGTATATAAGTGTAGAGATGCCAATGATGGGGCAACAGCTCAGACCTGCAGCACAGACCCTACCAGAGTATTTATCTACAATAAATCAAAACTGGGAAAAGAGTTTGGGATGATAGTGGTAAGACACTTGGCAATCTCCTCCTTTGTATCTAACTTTTATGTAGCCGCTTAGCCAAGCTTTATTATTATTTTTCCCCTTTGTTGCCTTTAATTAAGTTGTAAAGTGAGCTTCCCTTTGTACCTAACTCCCAAAGGGGGCATTATAACTAGACAAACTCTTACTGACAATATTGTCAGAAGAGTGATGTGGAGATATTACATCCATGTTAATAATAGAAAAGGAATCCCCAGTGCTCATTTTCAGTGTGTATATTATTCTCAAACTACAATATACTAAGTACCTGCAGATTGAGACCTTTAGTGGGGAAAGAAAACAGAGGTCTCAGTTCATGTGGCCTGATTTTCAGAGGCACTGAGCACCCACAGCTCCCATTCAAGTCAAGGGAAAAGGAGGTGCTCAGCATTTTTAAAAATCAGGTCATAAAGGTCTCAGGTTGAGTACCCCAAATTAAAAATTCTGATATCTTCAAAAATGTCCACTAATTGTGTGTTCAGTTAACCTGAAACCAGGAGCCTCTTCCAAAACAAAAGCAAAAGTGAAATATATGCCTAAAGATGACAGAGCAAAAATTATATTGCAAGGTTGGTAACCTCATCCTGACATCCGTGCCCCCAAATTTGGAGAAAAGACTGCTAATTTAATGGAAGTCTTTTTTTTCTTTTTTTTCTTTCTTTTTTTCTGTGGGTGAACTGGATTCACATAATTTTTGCCTGGTTCGGGTATTAATAACAAACTTTTGTCCAGCTCTAATTAATACCCTGGTGGAGCAGACATTCCCAAATCTGTTTAGAGAAGTTGAGGAGTTATTTTTGATGTAGCATGCTGAAATGTAATAGATGGGGAAAGTATTTGCACTTACATACTGTCCACACATGGGGTAAATTGTGCTGTTAGGTATGGACATTAATGGGAGCAGAGTTGGGTCAATGTTGAGTGCACTGAAAATCCTGACCTCAAGGCACAGGGCTGGGGTTGAAGAAGGTGTAGAACTATGCTGCTCAAGGGACAGCTGTGAGAGACATTGTGCTAGAATGGGCCTTCCTATCATGTAAGGGAGTGCAATACTACATTTTCCCTCTGAGGGGCACAGCATGCTTTCCTCTGCATATCCAGCCAACTCCACGGGCTTGTGCAGACTGGGGAATGGCCACAGCCTGACCACCTCTCCCCTCTACATTTTGGGGTGGTTGACACCACTGGGAGCAGTACCTGTACTCAGGAAATTGCTGGGACTATGATATTAGCTGGCCTCTCCATGACAGGGTGGCAGAGGAGGAAGGGGGAAGGAGAGAGTGGAGAGTGAAGAAGGCTTGTTAAACTCACTTACTACCTGTTTACCCTGAAAGAACTAGGGAAAATCTGTACCATGCTGCACTTTATTTGCCAGGCACAGAGGTTCAACGTGGTGAAAATTTTAATGAAGTCACGCAAATGAGTTTTATATCTCTGCTGCTTGGATTAATAATTAGAACCACCTTCTTACATCTGAGTCATAGATATATACTGGAAATTGGGCATTAGATAGTTTTCTCTCTTTGGAACAAAAAAACTATTATCTAGTCAAATAAGAAATTTGTGAATTATCCACATATAATTTAGTTAGTGGCTTGCATTGCATTTCCTTCACTGCATTGGTTGAATGGGCTGTCTGTCTACAAAAATTACAATTGTTTGTTCCAGACAGTGTCAGCCTCAGCATATTGAGAATACTTATGTTTTCATTATCTATTATGTTGGGAATAATTTTGTAACAGTATTTACAAAATGATATGAAAATGAATCCAGCAAGCAGGAGAGGAAAAATCACAGATGGCTGAGATTTGGTGATGATGGATAGATGCACTAGTGCTTTTAATTAGTATTTATATGAGACTCTATTAGCTGATGGAATAAAAAGGGAAATATTTTATTTTTCTTCTTCTAAGACATATTTTTAGAGTACTTTCAAAGATGGCAAGTGATTTTTTTTCAAATGAACTTCTGCAGAGTAACTTTAGTTGAAGTTGCTGTTCTACAAAAATAAAAATTGTTTAAAATGGAACATTTTCATAAAGCAGAAAGATTATTACATTAGATATAAGCTGGCCTGGTGTAGTTTCCAAATCTTTCTTCTAAATTTAAACAAATCATCAAACTGAATGCACAAAGACTTAAGCTAGTTTCTAGCTTTATTTCATCAGTTAATTAAACTTATGTAATAATCATAGGTTACCAAAAGTGAATTGGTAAAATACAGTGCATCTCTCCTTTTCTATAGCTTAAATAATAAACAAATATTAGGTTATTTTGAAATATGCTTACATCTGTACTATGACTTTAGCAAAAATATAATTTGCATCCACTTTTAAATATTGTGCTTGGGGATGTGTTTATTCTATCAAACTGGATCCCCGTAATATCTTAGTAAGTTGCTTAATACTTGGACTGTTGGTTGAATCACTGACAAGGGGCATAGCATGTTCTCTAAGGTAATTGGCTGATGAATCTGCGGTCTAAATTTATACAATTTGATTAGTTCCACTGGCAGATAATTGGTAATTAGATGGTACACAAATGTCATTTTCTTGCATGCTTCATCTTTCAATCTTATTTCCCAAATAACATTTGTGGGAATATAAAATCACAAGCTGACATGAAAACAGCTTTTTATCCTAAATAATGTCATAGAATGGAGAATTAGGATTGATACAATTGTTTATGTTGAGGGTAACAATGAATTTATTTCTTTTAAAGGAAATGCAATTTAGGTTTATTTTTCATCATAAAATTTTAAGGATAAATTGTCTAAGACAAGCAGACCTTTAGCTTGCAAGACTAAAACATGTCTGTGCTACTTGCCATGTTCGATTCCTTATTAAAACTATTTTCTTTGCAAGGTTTTGCTATGAATTACTGTGAAAGTCTTATAGATATCCATTACCATCTGGTTATAAGACGAATGACTGTAAAATTTGCTTATTAGCATAACAGACCAGTGGTGCATGTCCCATTATTTCAAGAGGGTGAAGCAGCAATTTCTGTAATTTGGAGATCTACAGTAACTAAGCAAAGAAAAAGATGGGTTCCAACTACTGGAATGCCAGTAGGTGCCATTAGAATCTATTCTAATGGCTTCTGTTCACCAAAAGTAGTTCTTTAGCAATGAATGACTGAGGAAGAACATTTCTTCCCTAGAAAGACTCTAGATCAGATTTTCTTCTTCACTGAAAGTTAGGTTCAGCGGGATTTTAGTGTGTGGTCGCTGATGGAATAATTGAAGATGAAAAGCAAATGGGCTGTCCTCAGGGACAGAGAGTGGGATGATGAGGACGACTCCGGAATGTGCTGATGATTGCAAGTTAGGTCTGATGAGCCAAAAAGTCTAAGCATAGGCATAGCTACCAAGAGTTCCTGAATTCTTGTGCCACTCTGACAATGATGCCTATAGCCTTGAACAGCTAACTTAAACTTCCTATCTCCATTTCACTGTTATTGATGGAAGTTAATCGAGTTATTGGGTCTGATTCTTCACTTCCTTTCAACTTGTGTCATCATTCATATGTGCAAGGTCAATGTGAAACATTACTGTATCAGAATTGTAGCACAAGTGTAAATGACTATACGATGTTCAAGGCAATGATGAATCAGACCTCACTATATTTGCCCCACCTCCCAGTGCTGTTGTAAGTATGCATTAATATTTGTAAAGAAGTACTTACTATTTACATTAATGGCAAGAGGCCTCTGTTAAGGGGCAGGGCACATTGTACTGGACACATAGTGAAAAACAATTCCTACTGTGAAGAGCTTACTGGGTATAATTCTCCTCTGGCTTGTACCAGAGTAAATCAGGAGCAACTCCAAGTCAAGGGAGTGGAAAACTGGGGAAAGTGAGAGGGAGAATCAAGGCCAAAATCGAAGCAAAGACAAGTCTCAACACCTGGTTGTAACAAACAATATGAGAGCTTCTGAAGTTAATAGAGAAAGGTACATATAGTTAGGGAGACCAGCTATGTTCCCAGCCTGTAGATTGTAAATCTTTATTTTTCCAGTATATAAACAATAGGTATTATTAATGGAGTCTATAATCCCTGCTGGCCAACTGCCTAACCATTTTCAGTCAATATGAGAAAAGTTGTCTAAGCGTTAGTACTTCTATAAGCACTCCTATTTTGCTCCTGGTTCACTTGAGCAGTGAAGGCTACAAGTATGATGTAAAATGAGAACTTCAGTTTCTCACATGCTGCCTAAACTTAGCGTGTTAGCCAATTTTTAACAAACTTTGCTAAAGCATGAAAAAGAATGTTAACATGAGGAATTCAGACTCAGTCCAAGAGACGTGATAGGTTTAACTGTCTTTGTAAATTCTCCTCTGTTGAAAAGAATATTGTGTCCAAATTTTGCCAGGAGTTGGGAATGGGCAACAGGGGATGGATCACTTGATGATTACCTGTTCTGTTCATTCCCTCTGAAGCCCCTGGCATTGGCCACTGTCAGAAGACAGGATAATGGGCTAGATGGACCTTCGGTCTGACCCAGTATGGCCATTCTTGTGTTCTTAATTATGCCACCAGCTAAAGAAGAAACATTGGTAAAAATCCATGGACGAAAGATGACATATGTGGAACAGGGCCTATGACAACAAGAATGTTAGGACTTAATGTCAGCCTGAGGTGGGGGTGCCCTGGCCTGGGAACTCCTAGAAGCAGGTTGGTTATCACAATCTGAAGTGGGAAGCAAGGCTCCAGGTGAGGAATGGCCCCCATAAGGTGACAGAATTATGCCCTCACTGCAGGGGAAAAGCAGTAAGTACTGCTGCTCCTGTACCAGGAAGAAGGGTAAAGTGCAGAGCAATCTCTAGCTGCTTGATAGGGGAGGGGAAGCAAAGAGTAGAGGGCCCAGCTGAAGGAGGAAAAGTAGGGTGGCTGAGAGCCTCCCATATGCCCAGGAGAACAGAGGGGGCAGCAGCAAGAGTTATTGTGTCAAAAGAGGGAAAAGTGGTAAGATTGAATTTGTTTTGTGGGATTTGGGAATGGTTGATTTACTGGGGGTGTGTGTAGATATGACAATTAAATATTCATGACTTTGGTGGGGTGGCTGTTGTGGGGCCTGGCAATGCTTTTGTTTTTTCACCTGGGCTAGTAGGCTTAGGCCTTGGACCAAAAGGACATTTTTCAAGTCTTGCTCCTCACACTTCCTCAACACCCTAAGATTTTGCAAGTTGTGCCTCATAAAAAAGATTAAGAGACCCAACCCCTAACCACCCCCAGGCACAGGCTGGAAACTGTGGACCCTCTGAGCCATGAGGTCAAGAGAAGGAAGAATGTATGGCATTTGGGATGGGGGTTAGGGCCCTCAGCAGCTAGCTGCTTTATGTTCTTCTTCCACTTTAGGAAGCTCCTATAGGCCAGGTCCTGTTCCTGCCACTGAATCTCCTCTCCCAATTCAAATTATAAGCGTGGGGGAGAAGGGTATAACTATTACATGGACCTAATGGCTCAGCTAGGGTCCCCAGATATACTTGAACAAGCCCTGCCAGGAGGCATTTTGCCTCTTACAAGTGTAATGCCTCAAGTGAAGGGGCAGAGCCGCTGTTGCACCACAGCACAGAGTGTCATATGAGCTGGTAGAGGTGTGGGGTCATTGCTTTGTCCGTCTCCTGCCCTATTTGTGGAAGATACAGTTGCTAGCAACGCTGCTTGAAGCAGGCCTTGCTTTCAGAGGTGCGCACCAGGGGTGAAAGTAACTTAAAGGAGGTACCGGTATGTGTTGCGGTTCAATGACAAGACAGCACAAAGCTTTAAGCAAGCAAGCAGGCTGGTCTGCCAACGGACTGGTCCTGTCAGCTTTCCACCCTCTCCTTTATTCTTTCTCTCCCCCTGCGCATTACATTCTCCAACAGATAAAAGGAATACACTGGCTTTGTTTAACATTCTTAGTTACCAATTTCTATCTACCGCATTCTTTGCTCTCGGGCCTTGAGCCCAGGATGGAGCAGTGTGTGCACTGCTCCTACATGACACTCCGGGTGTGCCCTGAATGTTGTCAAGTGCATGAACCTTGTATGAATCCTACATCCCCTCCTTTTTTGTTTATTTGTGCTCGGCCATCTCATGGTAGCCATCAATTTGCTTTTGCAAGCCAATTAACTCCCGGACAGACAAGGTCATAACTCGTGGAGCCTGCCAGGGCGGGTCTCGACAAAGTCTTAACAAAAAGGAAATACATTGCACACAGCAACAGCAAAAAATAAGCCCAAGAAGGTAAAGTGTAATTGGCCGGGCCCCAATTAGCTATGCTAGAGTACTGGGAAGACAGGTTCGCGTAAGCAGCGAGCATCATCTCATTCCCTATTTCCTCAGGGTGATGACATACTGGAATAAGGCACGTACCTAACAATTCTTCAGCTGCTACAAAATCAAATAAACAAAAGTGGGTAACATTTGCTATTGAAGCCAATCTTTCCCATAGGTTATATGTCATTCGGGCCCGTAACGGAGGAAGCGCTCCCGAGCCAACCCCTACAGGAAATAGCAGGCACAAAAGGCATACAATCAATACAGAATTAACAGTAATTTGGGCGAGAATTGCCACAAACAAAGTCTCAGGAGTCTCTGGCTGTTGGTTTGCTGCCAGTCTTCATTGAGTCGCGGCGACCAATCCTTTTACTGCTCCCCATGTCACGGGCTGGCTTGGGACGCTACGCCTCCTCCGTTTCCGTCCCGCCGTTGTCGACCCGGGAGGCACCGCGTTCTCCTCCAAGGTCAGCTGAAACTCCGGTATGGGGTTCGATAGCCCCTGGTGCCACGCCATGCTGTTTCAGTGCCGGTCGCACACACCAGAACCCACAACGGTCCTGCAGGGAGAGAGACAGCAGCATATCCCTGATCCCAAGTGATTAAAGGCACTGGGCCCAGCCATTGCGGATCGGGCAGCTGACGGTAATAGACACGCGGTCTTTCCAGTACCTCAGATTTGTGAAAATGCCGATCCGCGGGGGTCTGCTGATCTGCGTTCAGCGTTAAATTATTTAAAGTAAACAAAAGGATATGCAATTGTTGCTGAATGTCTCCTAAGGTTCGGAGACGCAGCTCCCCTTGTTTTAATTTTTTGTCAAGCAAGGTTTTTAGCGTGCGATTTGCACGTTCAACAATAGCTTGGCCTGTGGAATTATAAGGGATCCCGTGTTTGAGACGGACATCCCATTGGACACAAAAGGTGGAGAGGGCTATGGAGCAATAGGCTGGGGCATTATCCGTTTTTATCTGGCTCGGGCGACCCATAACAGCAAAACAGGCTAGCAAATGGTGAATAACTTTGGGAGTGGCTTCCCCACGCTGTGGGGTCGCCCAGAGGAATCCCGAATAGGTATCAATGGAAACATGTAAAAACAAATAGGGGCAGAATTGTGGCACGTGAGTGACATCCATGTGCCACAGCTGATTCGCTGCGGTACCTCTAGGGTTAACGGCATAAGAAAAGGTAGGGGCAGCAGCAGCACAGTGGGGGCAGGAACGAACAATAGAACGTGCATGATCAGCAGGAATGTGAAACTGTTGGGCCAAAACAGAGGCAGACTGATGAAAAAAAGAATGGCTTTCAATGGGATCAGAAAAAAGGGAATTTACCTGACCACGTAACGCGCGATCAGCGTGCGCATTGCCCTCAGTGAGTAGCCCAGGCAGAGGGGTGTGACTGCGAATATGAGCAACAAAATAAGGGAAATTACGAGTGGTGATGAGATACTGTAAGGACAAAAACAGGCGAAGAAGGTCCGCATCGACCTGAGGGGTAATGAGGGCAAGGGGTAAATGATCAATTACCTGATAAACATAATGTGTGTCCACGATCAAATTAAAGGGACAATCAGCAAAAAGTTGAAAGGCCAAAATAACAGTAGCTAGTTCCAAGGACTAGTGAAGCTCTCCAAGCACTGTGCATGCAAATGTTGTTGCACTAGCGAATGAAGCGCTTTCAGCTTTTCTAGAGGGAGGGGCCACTGGTCAATCCATACGGGCTCTAAGGATTGCCATACCAATGGTAATGCGGAGGGCAAGGTGGGTGAGGGAGGATTTTGGGCCATTATATATTAATATCGAGGGTGGTGTCCAGCTTTGTAAGTAAGTCACGGCCCCAAATATTGAGGTGGACAGGGAGCACAAAAGGGCGGATCGTAGCAATGGCACGGCCTCCTGGTTTAGAGACCGTGACCCAAGACAAACTTTGGCGCCCGGGTTTACTACCCCCGATCCCCCACAACTCTTTAGAAGGAACTGTTGGCCAACTGAGCGGCCACTCCGGATCACGAATCACCGTAACGTCAGCTCCAGTGTCCACCAGCCCTGTAAAAGGAACATTATTTAAGAGAAGTGTTAACTGAGGTTTCGAGGGGCGGACCGACATTGTTAGAGCAACAAGTGGAGAGGACGTGTTGTGAGACGACAACTGAGACAGCGTCGATCCAAAGCCGTTCCCGCCCCGGGCTTGATCCTCTGCGGCTGGCACCTGATAGGGGACTAAAATCAATTGTGCAATTGACCGTCCACGCAGGAGCGACTGCGGAAGATGGGTCCACACCTGAACCTTAATAACGCCGGTGTAATCGGCGTCAATGACCCCTGGGATGACAAAAAAGCCCTGTTTCCCAGCGTGTGAGCGAGGGAGAACCAGACCCACAAATCCGGCAGGGAGAGGTCCCGTCACCTGTGTAGGTATGGCGCAAACCTCCCCTGGCAACTGAAAATCAGCCTCCTCCTGCATAATCAAATCAAGCCCTGCACTTCCGGCAGTCGCCGCCCTCATGGAGTCTATGGATTTTAAGGCAGAGGAACAGTTGTCTGAGTGGGAAACACCCCCGTTTGGCCCTGGGTTCGGGGGGAACCCATCGTGCGGTTTCCCGACCCGCTACGACACTGAGTAGCCCAGTGATAGCCCTTCCGACACGTGGGGCACTTCTTTGAGGGGCGGGCGGGCGCCGTCGATGAGCGGCACTCCCGCTGAAAGTGACCCTCCTTACCACAGTGGTAACAACGCTTCCCCTCCTTCCTGCTTTTCCGCAGGGCGGCAGCCAGAACCCCAGCTTTATGTGCTTGTGTGCCGATGTTTTGGCACGCCCACAGCATGTCCGACAGCTCTAGAACGCAAGCGGCTTGTGCCGCCTGGAGAGCACGGCGGCAATCCTTGTTCGCATTTTCAACCGCCATTTTTAGCAGGATCTCCTGAGCTGCCGCAGGGTTATCCACCTGTCGGAGGATAGCCTCCTGCAATCTGTTGGTAAAATCCATAAAGGACTCTGATGCACCCTGACAGATACTGGCAAAACTTTTAGTAGGCCTGCCTGAATCCGGGACCTTCCGGAAAGCATGCTGGGCGCAGGCGGAAATAATGGGGAAGACGGCCTGAGGGAGTTGAGACTGCATCTGAACGGTAGCAAACTGGCCCTCCACTGCCAAGTGCTCATAAATGATACCTTGCTCTCTATATACCTGGGCTTGGCGTTCCGCCATCTGCCGATACTCACTAAGCCAAATAACATACTGACTGGGCGTCAGCATCATGCGCAACAGCGCCTTCCAATCTTCAGGGATCAGGGTGTACCCAGTACCTAGCCCTTCAATGAGACCACATACATACGTGCTAGTCAGGCCGAACTCGCGAATCGCTTTCTTTACGTCCCGGATCACCGAGTAGGGCAAATTGACCCAGTTTGCAACCTGGTTGCCCTGGCCATCATCACCGGACAAACGGAGACCAGATCAGCCAGCTGCTCTGCTGTAATATCTGAGCGAGTCTTCGCTGCATGAACCATTTGTTGCACCAGCGAAAGCCCCTGAGCAGACGCGGACGACCCCCCGGGGGGCCCCGGAGCTTGGGGCCCCACGGGGGGATGGTGATCACACACCGGCTCCGGTGGGGAAGGCAAGGGAGGCGGTGGTAATAGAGGCACTGGGGGCGAAGCAGGGGGAGGGATGGCTGCAGGAGCGGATGGGGGTGGCGAGATCGGCAGCCCCTCTGTTGGCGCGGGAGAGGGCCTTGCCGAGGCGACACGCTGTGTCGCATCGCCAGGAGGGGGGATGGCTGCAGGAGGCGAGATCACCAGCCCCGCGAGGGAGGGCCTTTCCTAGGCGACACGCTGTATCGCGTTGCGGCAGAGGTGCCAGGCATGTAAAGCCTGCACGGGCGCCCGAGGCTCTTTGTGCAATGTCTGGCCCAACCGCTCCCAGTCCGCTAGCTTAAGGATTCCGGCTTCAGGGTACCACGGGCATTGGGCACTCACCTCCTGTAGCAGGAGATTGAGTTCTCGAGTGGGGAAGTCATGCTGAGCCTTACGCAGCAAATACTGTAGCTCATTACAGTGTTGCACTTGCAAAGCAGAGAGGGAGCTTCCCATACTTACCACAATGAAAAATACGCACCGGGATCCGCGAAGCGGATGAGTGACGCGTCTGAAACCCTTGCCGGGCGAGGTGAGTGCTGAGGGCCCCATGTTTGGGCACCAGTTGTTGCAGTTCAATGACAAGACAGCACAAAGCTTTAAGCAAGCAAGCAGGCTGGTCTGCCAACGGACTGGTCCTGTCAGCTTTCCACCCTCTCCTTTATTCTTTCTCTCCCCCCGCGCATTACATTCTCCAACAGATAAAAGGAATACACTGGCTTTGTTTAACATTCTGATTTACCAATTTCAATCTACCGCATTCTTTGCTCTAGGGCCTTGAGCCCAGTCCTGGGAGGCTTCCCACGGTTCATGTCATCTGGGCGAGATTCCAAGGTTCATGCCCTTGGATGGAGCAGTGTGTGCACTGCTCCTACACAACACTCCGGGTGTGCCCTGAATGTTGCCAAGTGCATGAACCTTATATGAATCCTACAGGTATGCCTGAGTCCTGAGCAGGGGGCGTGGGACGGTGGGGCTCAACCAGAAGGGGCATGGCCTCAACTGGAAGAGGCGGAGCCGTTAGAGCCCTGGGCCCTTTAAATCAAGATTTAAAGGGCCCCGGGCTCCAGCTGTGGTAGTGGTGGCTGGGAGCCCCGGACCCTTTAAATCACTGCCAGAGCTACCAGCTGCAGAGGCGGCTGGGAGCCCCAGGGCTCGGGGCCATTTAAAGGGCCCAGGGCTCTGACCGCTGCTACCCCAGGGCTCCAGCGGCGATTTAAAGGGTCTGGGGCTCTGGCCGCAGCTCTGGCCCTGGGCCCTTTAAATCACTGCCCAAGCCCCGCTGCCAGAGCCCCGGGCCCTTTAAATCGCTGCTGGAGCCCCGGGGGTCCCGGCCACATCCACTACCTGGGGACTCCGGCAGCGGGGCTCTGGCGGCAATTTAAAGGGCCCAGGGCGCCAGCCACTGCTGGGAGCCCCAGGCCCTTTAAATTGCCACCTGGGGAAGCCGATCTGGTACGGCACACCGGCTTTCCCCAGGTCACCGGCTTACTTGCACTTCTGGTGCACATGGATTGTCATGCCCAACCTACGCACAAGGGCACAAAGTCTGGGCACTGTCGGAGCTGGTGTGAATGTGTGACAGATTTTTGTTACCAATCTGCCTGGGGCATTAGTTGATTAGGCTGATGCCGCAGGATCGTTTGGGGAGGAGGTACGGACACATTAAGTGTTTAAGTTTTAAAGCTTTATTGATAAAATAATAAAATAACAGCAGAGAGTGCTGGGAACACTTCCATGTCACTCAGGGGGGAAAAAAAGTGTTAGTGCCCCAAGCCCTAACCCACTTTCATACTCACGCAAGCACTACCTGAGACTGGCCAGGCCTGGATGTAACGTCAGAAAAAGAGGTGGGGAAGGGTGGATGGGAGTGGTGTCCTGGGCCCAGGTCATCCGAGGATCTGCTGTTGATCTCCGAGTTGCTCCAGCTCTCAGGAGGGTTTTAAGTTCTGGGCTTCTTGGGGGGGAGATTCTACTCAGGGACCTCTGCTTCTGGTGCCTTTTGTGTCAGTTCAAACTGGCTTGCTGTGGCCTCCTCAGTTTCCCAAAACATCCTGGCTCCAGAGACCTTGTTTTTCCTTATATTGGCCTTCGCTGTCGCCGTTTTATTTGCTCTCACTGTTCTCGCTGCTATCTCTGCAGCTCTGCTTACCTTAGTTCTCCTCTTCACATGGCTGGGCAGCCACTAATATTTTGTCAAGCCCATAATCTTGGGCCAGGGCCAGCATCTTATTTTCACATGGAGCTAGCTGAAGTGTTGAGTTAACCCGTTCTCTGCTCTTCTTCTTTCTCCCCCCATCCCCCTAGCCTCTCATATTCTGCAAAGAAAACTTTCACTTTTCACTTACACACCCTCCCCAAAATGCTTTGCGTTGCTTGCAACAGTGTTAGCCACATACACTGCTAATCTGCCTTCCCCGGAGACTCCCTGAGGGAGGGGGCCATTGTGGTGTGACAAGTGTGTTGGATTATCTGAATTTTTGGAATATTGCCAAACGTTTCAATAGCAGCTGCTTTTGTGATGATCTAATTATACAAATGGGTTAAATTCTGGTAGAGCAGGTCACCAGCTGTGTGAAGAATGGCACCATTCTGAGGCTACTCTGGTCATACTCTGTATGTAACAGATTCTGCACTGCCTGAGGATGCAATATGCAGTGAGCAAACATCAGTAGTACAACATACAGATACAATGCATTGTGCTAAAATGTAAAGGCAAATACATTTTGGGGTTTGATTTCACTGTCAATTTCTCACTGTCATCGTAGTGCATATTGGCAGAACATCCAGTTAGCTTGATCCTGTGGGCGTTTGAGTGCAGTTTGCCCATCTCTTTTAAAACAACCCATGTGCACTAGTATATTGTATTCTTGCTCACAAGTGATTTTACAAGATGCTCAGCAATGCACACCAACATAATTTGTGGGAAAGATCACACCTTCAATCTTTCAGGTATGTTAAAATCAGCAGCAACTATTGATACAGTGCTTCATTCATCTTAATATTTCATTTTATTAGTATTCATCAGACTCTCAAAAAAATCTCCTAAATCCACAAATCTCTCCAACAAACAGGATTTCGCCAATAAAATGTTAAGGCACTATTCTACATAATGCAAGACCACTGATTTAAAAAACATGTTGGTCTTTTCAGTAAAAAACGGCTGAAAATCTAGCTGCATCTCTGATACCTGAAAGCACACTTAAATTCCAGGATTTACTTTTTCTCAGAAAAATGAAATTCACTTCTGCAGCCATTGTGGAAACCTTCTAAAAGACCCATCTGACATGAATCACGAGCCTAATTACAGTAATGTCAGAGCTGTCTTTAAACTTGTAGAAAAATATTTTCTGTGTCTAGTTACATCTCTGTAATAGGTTTCAGAGTAGCAGCTGTGTTAGTCTGTATTCGCAAAAAGAAAAGGAGTACTTGTGGCACCTTAGAGACTAACAAATTTATTTGAGCTTAAGCTTTCATGGGCTACAGCTCACTTCATGAGATTTGGCAACGCTTCTTATATAAGCATTGACCATAAATTATAGTTAGACCAAGCACCTTTGGAGACTGGAGGTAGGGCAGCTGACAGTTTTAATTTACTGAGCCTGTTGTCAGTATTGTATGTGTAAAGTAGATGGTAAGGTGAAAAGAGGGTCAGGGTTAAATTCTTCACAACTAGAGAATCTGATCATAACTGTAGCAGGTGATTACCCCTCCTATACAATGGTATTGACAGTCTTTTAGCAAGGGTGACATCTGCTGGCACCTGTGAGCAAACAGTAATAGCTTAGCCTGAAATTCCTTATCATTAGTGTCAGTCCTGTTCTGCTATTGCCAAATCAGCTGAGTTAGTAACAAAGAATGCCAAGCAGCAAACCAACACAATAGAACACTAGTTAAATATTCAGATATTATCATTAAACATATATAATGTGTGGTGTGCATGAGTGTGAGAGAGACAGAGAGAGGAGAGAGAAATTGCATACATGTGTGACACACAATTTGTGTGTTTTTGTGTGGCTAAATACAGATATAAAGGGCCAGAGCCTCAGATGGTGTAAACTGGGATAGCTTCTTAGACCTCCCTGAGAACACTTGGTGCTCAGCACTTATGAAAATCGGGCCAATTAAGTGCCTAATCATGAATTTAAGAGCTTAACCTTAGGTGTCCATTTTTTAATATCTTGTCTTTAGAGTAAGAATAAAGACAGAAATATTAGAAGGGGTTGTTATACATGTAATTCCATGGGTCCAATTCTGCTTGCTGCTGAGCACTCTCAGTTGAGTTGAAGATACTCAGTACCTCACTGACTATCAAGTGTTTAGTTTGAAGGAAATATATATTTCATATAGCATTTTGTTGGAGAAATAATTTTGTGTTCACACAGTTAAAGGCTGTGTCATAATTCATGCACACTATTCATGCTCTATTTTAAGGTTACATATTCATCCTTAACAGCCATTTTCTTGACTTGGAGTGGTTTAACTGTAACTGTGATGTTGCAACATTAATGTGTGGATGTGTGTCCACATATGCAACTCTGTTTACTGACTTGGAGTGCATATCTGTGTAATTTGTTCTCTTAATCTCTTAAAATAGTTTTTTTTTAAAATATGAAATATATCTTCGGCCTCAGTCTCCACTCCAGGAAGTTTTTGGCAGAGGCAGAAGTAAAACCAATTCTCCTTTGTGGCATTCAATTGCTTTAACTATATGATCACCGGTTTCAGAGTGGTAGCCATGTTAGTCTGTATCAGCAAAAAGAACGAGGAGTACCTGTGGTACCTTAGAGACTAACAAACGTATTTGCGCATAAGCTTTTGTGGGCTAAAACCCACCTCATACAAGGTTTTAGCTTGTGCTCAAATAAATTTGTTAGTCTCTAAGGTGCCACAAGTACTCCTCGTTCTTTTTGTATGACCACCATATCTCTTTTTGCAGTCCTCTGCCTCATTCTCTATACACCTTCCAACTTATTCATGACATAGCCCAGCTTCATGTCCTGAGAAAGGTCCATCTGTCCATCTTGTTCACTGAATGAAGTAGGGATCCTGTGGAGAAAATAGTAGGTGATCATGTTATTAAGGAGGGAATCATGATGCATGGATAGGGTGACCATATTTCCCAAAGGGAAAACGGGAGGGGTGACACCTGAGCCCTGCCTGCATCCCCGCATGAGGCTGGGCCTGGCGTCACTGCTCGCCTGAGCCCTGCCTGCCCCCCATGCCCAAGCCTTGCCTCCCCCCTACACATCACCGCTTGCCCGCCCTGCACATCCCTCCACACCCCACTTTTTTTTGACAAGAGTGGGCATTTATCCCATTTACTCTTGCCAACTGATGAAGTTGGCAAGACCACATGGGACAAATGCCCATTTTGGCCAAAAAAAAAAGGGCTGGGATAGGGCTTAAAAAAGGGACTGTCCCAGCCAAAACAGGATGCATGGTCACCCTAGGCACGCATACACGAGGCCAGAACTCAGGATGTCTGAGCAACTTTAATTCTGGCATTTCCTAACTTCTGGATACATTGCTTTGCAATCGTACTACATTCTTTTTCATAGAGCTGTTCTTTGGGTCATGGATGGAGGACCTATATTTAATTTCCAATGGTTTTTAAAGAAAGAACAAACAGTTTTTATTACACATAATGGCAAAGCTGCCTTGCCCATTGCATCAGCATCATGAAGCACTGCAGCACAGATCTATAGCATTTGAACTAAAAAGTTAATTATGGTAGCTAGTAGCATGAGTAGGCTGTTACCAGACACTAGAGAAGGATGCTGCTGCTGCTCCCTCCCTTTTTCTTCCTCACTTATCGCGCTGGTGCCATTCTGTGTGGCCTTCTAACAGTGTCACTAACTCTCACAAACTTCATAATATTTGGCATGTCTTTTCTTAAAGCCCCAACTCCAGGAGTCAGGATTACATGAAAATCTTTCATTTCTTTAAAAAGTAAATGTCTAGCCTCCTCTTTGCTGAGAAAAGCTTGAAAATATAAATCCCAAAGGCTCAAAACCCAGAAGGCCAGTAAAAAGAATCCCACGTGTATTGCATGTAAATTCTCATTATTTTAAAGTAATCTCAAGATTTTGGGGAGCCTTACTCATGGGTTTGAATGCTTGTGGTTGGCAGCATTGCTAAAGGAAGATGCTGGAATGGCATATGTGCAGTGCTCAGAGAATGTCCAGCATTTTTGGCAGCAAGCCTGGAATGACTGTACTGAGCAAAACATAGATGGGAAATGGAGATTTTTCTCAGGCTCATAAGTTACCCAAATAGGTATGGATTTTCAAGGGATCAGTACCTCGAGCCTAGGATGATTCCCCCTGACAACCCTCAGATGCTTGCTGCAAACCATGGAGGTTTTAGAGCTTTTAAAAAAAGCCCAGAAGAATTTGTATAATGGAAAGTATTAGTCAACATTAATAGAAGGGTAGCTGCTGCTCCTTCCAGAGTATGTTTTTTTCTTTGTGTGGATTGTATTTCTACAATGTGTACACATGTGATATTTATGTATGCTTGCATATGTGTTTATGGCAAATTCACCTACAAGAAGTTAGTTATTTGCTGCTGTGAAAGACTCTGGGCTTATTTTTGCAAACAGTTGTTGCTTCCAAAATATGCATTTTTGAAATAAAAGATTGATTTGGCTAAAAAGGGTAAAAGTTTGATTTGTCTACATTGCTAGTCAAAAGCTACAAATTTGTTTGTTTTTTCAGTTGTTCACCCCCCTGTAGTAAGGGATACATAGGAGGATTTGTTTGGTTGGTTTGTAAAGAAAGTCGCTGAATATTAAAATGATTCAATTATAAAACAGTATCAATCTTCAGAGTCTTTTTTTTTTAATCTGGATATTTTTAAATGTTTGGCTTTTGTAGGTTGGTGGCCAGGTGTTACTACTTTCAGAATTATAGTCTTAGGCAGCTATTAGCAAATTTCTGGTGGTTGGTGGTTTGTTTCTACTTCTCAGTAATTGTTTTCAAATGTGTCTGCCATTCACCACTGTAACGAACATTACATACTTTTATAGTTCATCTCTGAGCTGCAGAAGCATAACCTGGTACCATGTGCTGGATCCTGGGTCCTTGGATTGGTGCTAAGTGAAGTTACATTACAGTATCACTTGTACCACTCCTGGCCAAACATTTCATTCACCTCAATCACTTCTGGAAAACTTTTGCATAATACCATGGAAGTTTCCTCTTCTGTAGTGATAGTTTTAGTATAGAGCACTTCACATTAGAAAAGTAGTGAAGTAAGGCCCCAATCAACCAAACATTTACACATGATTTGATTTGTCTTGAGTTTAACTTTAAGCACATGAGTACTCCTATTGAACTCTTTGGAGCTTCTTATGTGTTTAAATCTAAGTATGTGCTTAGTGCTTAGCCTGCATCATGGCCTAAACATTGTTAATGAGAGTAACTGATTCTGTACCAGAAAGATTCCTAGAACAGAAAGTCCAACAGAGAAAATGTAATGTGTGTTTAATATTTCCATAGTTTTGCTAGTCCATTTTTGATTATTTATGCTGGACATACAAGGAAAGACGGAGCCAATTAATGTTGAAATGTGAAGATAGTGTCTTGGGGGGGGGGGTTAAATGAAAAATGTTAAATAAGTTTTAGGAATAATTAATTTCTTTCAAAACTTTTTTAATAATACATTTAATAGAAGAATGGTGGTTTAATGTTATTCTGTCGTGCAAGAAATTATAGATCCACACAAGTATGGACTTAGAAAGATGACCACATCTTGGAGACATCCTCTATATAGCAAGCATCATCAATGAACAGTCAATTCAGGACAATATAAATATGAAGCAATGCATCAAATGCACACAAGCCATTAAATAGGTAAGGGGGTGGTAATATAGCTATGTAATGTACTGACATGGCATCCATTACCATAATATATCTGTGCTTTGTGTTCTTTTAATGCATTTATCCTCACAGAAAGGAGGGAAGTGCTTTTCTCTCCATTTCACAGATGGGGAACTAAGGCACCATAAGATTGAGTAACTTGCCTGAGGTCACACAGGAAGTCCCTGGTGGACCAGGGAGTTGAATACAGCTCTCCCAAGTGCTGTAGCTTGTGTTCTACCTTAGAACCCTAAGCACTGGGCCATCCATTCTCCCGCTAGAACATAGTTTGAGGATTCTGTCTGGTGTAATTACCGAGTAAGCTGAAAGTCCTCTTGTTTCAAAGTAAAATACCCTGTTCAGACATAGACTCTCCCTTCCTCCTTGGATTCATTGATGACCTCTCTTGAAATTGTAACAGCAAGCCAACCCTGAATAAAAACAATGTTTGCTGAACAGCCAGTCCCAGTTTTCAATATCATATGCTAGCATCCTGACAGTCTGTTAGCGTTCCTATTCATCTAGCTATTTTATCACTATGCACAGCACAGTCAATGAAAAGTAACTTTTTTACTGATTGTGCTGCTCATTCAGTGTAATTATACCAAGATGCATATCTCATTCCTAAGATTGCACATGGCAAATAATCATCACAAGAGTTATTGGGGTAACCAGGCAGCAAGTGTGAAAAATCGGGACAGGCAGTGGAGCATAATAGGCACCTGTATAAGACAAAGCCCCAAATATCAGGACACTCTCTGTAAAATTGGGACATCTGGTCACCCTAGGAGTTATAGAAGTTATATCCTCTTAACTCAAATTTGAAGGTCCGATACCACACCTGTGCAGACAAACAAAATAGAGCTGGATGTCTATGAGAGCGGGAGAGAGAAAACAAAAAACTTGTATCAGGTTTTAATGTATTCTGATAAATATATCCTTCTGACTACTTAAATGACCACAGCTACCTTCCTTCTTATAACCTTTAAGTAGTCCATCTGGTTTCCTTCATCCCATCTTGGTTATGACCCTCCTGAAAAGTTTGTGATTTTGCAACTATGGGGAAAGTAAATACTCTAGACTGCCCAGCTTTTTACATTTATGTTGCTGGTAGTGTAAAAAATTAGTTATTCCTTCGGATTTTTAAAGCATCTTGGAGGATCACAAAAGGAGGGAAATATAAAAGAGCCAAAAAGAGAAAATTATGGCTCTTTTATGTATTCAGGGATTAATATATCTACTCGTCAACAGGAACAGTAGGCAGCTCCATCTTTGGAGCGTCATCCCATTTCTAATCTACTCCAATTTGCCTTGAGGCTGATTTATAGACCTCCTGTACATCTTTCCTGCAGAATTCATGTCAGAGGAAGAGCAATGTGTTATTTTAAATTAGGGAATAAACACCCTTGTGGATTCAATGTATGCCACACGCATACCCAATTCCCTCTACACCAGTTAGTTGTATTATCAGCCCCTCCTCCCATGGTCATCATAACACTCCTCTTTGACCTTCAAGCTCCTGTGTCTCCATTCCTGGACAACAGAATATTTCTTGAATTTAATGGGAGAAAAAGTCTGTTAGGATCATTTTGGCCTACACTGTAACATGCAACAGCCAATAAAACTGTTGGTTAGGGTTGCCTCACTTTACCTCTTGGCTTAGGTTTTCACAAGGTACTCTAGACCCAGTTGTCCAGGGGCAGAAATTCTAAACTGAACTGTGTATTATCAATGTCCTGTGGAAAAAAAACATAATGTAAATAGTACTTCCATTTAGTGCCTTCATTTAAAAATGACCCGTGGATAAGCTTAACAAACCAATTACCTGCAAAAATGCTGCTCTTCTTTTTATTAAAATAGAGCCACTCAAATATGAAGAGTCTGATTCTGCAAAACATATCCTTGTCTGTGCGGTCACTGCTATAAATAGAAAAGAAAGGAAGAGACGTAATGATGTATGCTACCTTTGCCCATTTTGTACCGGAAGTGATGTTTGTGAATCAGCAGATGGCAGACTTCCTTCTGGGTCAGTACCAAACTTGCAGGGATTAAAGATTGTGACTTTGTTTTTTTTTTTTTTTGAGAAAGGTTATGAGGTGTGACTTTCCAATTTGGGGATGTTGGTTTGACATAAATAAGCCTAACGTTAAGCACAGGCATAGTCACATTGAAATCAAAGGTGCTTAAGTTAGACTTTCTGAATAAGGGCTTGTGTGGTTCCCCAGTGCATAGTTACAGTCTCCCTGCAGCCTCATTTGGCAGGGTATTCTCCAATTCCTTTCTTAAATTGTTTTGAAGTCATGGTAATGTTTTATTTTGGTTTATTGTTTTGCAGTTGGCATGTTTCATGCCCAAGGAAGTTACATTTCAGTAGATGACGGAAGTGAAGTGATTCCAAGTGCCTGCTGCTACTGCATTACGTAGTGGCAGCACTTTGCCGTAATTAAGGTTGTAAACCTCCTTTAGTGTCCTTATGACTTTGATTGGGAAAACTGGTCTGACCAGAAAATTACCAGCATTACTATGATGGCAAAGGAGAATGTTCATGATGAGGTTAAAGAAAATTCTTCAATTTTTTTAATTTTTAAGAGGTAATTTAAAATAATTGTATTTGAAATTTTGACTTTTGTCTTCCATTTGTTTGGGTCCTTTTAGCTCCAAACAAACTTGTTTCTTACCCTGTAAACTTTCCATGTATTTAAATCTATGTAAAAGCTTGTGAATGCCTGTATTTAAAGCCAGTAGACTGTAGTTAAGCAAAGCTATATTTTTGTTGGAGTCTCGAACTGCTTCTTTTGATTTCATAGGGAGTTATGGGTCCTAATCTGTTCCCATTGATCTCTTTGGGGCGGTCTTTTGCCATTGACCTCAAAGGGAGCAGGTTTGGATCCTCTGGGGGAGATTTTCGAAACGGTTCATCTCCCATTTGGGCTCCAAAATAGGTGGCCACATTTTCAAAAGAGTTTAGCATCCAACATGCTGGGCTCCTTTGAAAATCTGGCCATAAGTCTCACAGTGTGAGCAGTTGGGGGCTGAACACTTCAGAAAATTTGGCCCTTTATTTATGTGCCTAAATAGGAGCTGAATTCTTTTGGGAGGTAAAAATTGGTCCCCTTGTAATATTTTCAGCAGCTGCTGCTTAGACAGGACATACAAGTCCTTGTGTAGCTGATAGCTAAGCAAGAGCTTCCTTTAGCTGAAATGGTAGGCTCTAGATACAGCTTTGCAGTGGAGTTTAGTTTATTAACTCTGACCCAAAATAAATAGTATTCTTTCAAAGTAAAGATGGTGTTGTGAAAGTCCATTACTTTATACTTGAGAAGAATAACTTGTTTACTATGTATGTAGTGCAAGATTTACAGTCTCCTGAGCTATTCACTTACTTAGTTTGAAGTGTTTGGCTGCTGCAGATGATGAACCATGTGATGCTACATGGTTGCTACTCAGTAACAGAGCTGTGAAGTAACTGACTTTTCAGTTCACTGGCAGTTCTGAAGAATTGGAAAAAAAATGTTTTGACCCAAAATGATGACAAATTTTTGGCAAAGTGAAAAGTCAAAAAAAATTGTTTGGGGTTGAATTAAACATTTTGATTTGACCCAAAACAAAGCATTATGTTTCAGTTTCAAGATTTTAAAGGTTTCAGAGTAACAGCCGTGTTAGTCTGTATTCGTAAAAAGAAAAAAGAAAAGGAGTACTTGTGGCACCTTAGAGACTAACCAGTTTATTTGAGCATGAGCTTTCGTGAGCTACAGCTCCAGCGAGAAACTGCTGAATTGGAATTCATTTGCAAATTGGATACTATTAATTTGGGCTTGAATAGAGACTGGGAGTGGCTAAGTCATTATGCAAGGTAGCCTATCTCCCCTTGTTTTTTTCCTACAAACCCCCCCCCCAAGACGTTCTGGTTAAACTTGGATTATTGCTGTGCACATTGTAAGATGAGCTATTGCCAGCAGGAGAGTGAGTTTGTGTGTGTGGTTTTTGGAGGGGGGTGTGTGTGTGGGGGGGGGTGGTGGTGGTGAGAAAACCTGGATTAGTGCTGGAAATGACCCACCTTGATTATCATGCGCATTATAAAGAGAGGTTTCAAAGAGGGATGGGCTATTACCAGCAGGAGAGTGAGTTTGTATGTGTGTCTGTGGGGGGGGGGGAAGGGTGAGAAAACCTGGATTTGTGCTGGAAATGGCCCTCCTTGATGATCACTTTAGATAAGCTGTTACCAGCAGGACAGTGGGGTGGGAGGAAGTTTTGTTTCATGGTCTCTGTGTGTATATAATGTCTTCTGCAGTTTCCACGATATGCTATGCATCCGATGAAGTGAGCTGTAGCTCACGAAAGCTCATGCTCAAATAAACTGGTTAGTCTCTAAGGTGCCACAAGTACTCCTTTTCTTTTTTCTTTTTAAGATTTTAAAGGTTTTTGTTTTAAATAAAATTGAAGGAAATATATAAATGAAAAGTCATTTTGAATCCAAACATCAAAACGTTTCATTTGGAAAATATTGAAACAAAATATTCTGATTTTTTTTTGATTTTTTGACAGAAACAATTCAGTGAATTTGATATGAATTTGCAAAATGTTTGTCGATCCAAATCTGGATTTTTCACTGAAAATTGTTTGGTAAAAAAAAAATTCACGCAGCTCTACTCAGTAAACTTAATTTGATTATGAAATAAAGAGGAGAAGGCTGTTTATTTTGTTTTATGTATATATAACATGCATTACTGCCCAACACACACATACACACGCAAAATTCTTTTAATTAGGGTCCCTTAGTGGGTGGTCTGCCATCTCAGTTCTCATTTATGAAGACAGAAAATGATATAATATATGTCCTTTTGAATATGAATCTGAATACAAAAATTAAAACATTTAATGCATTTGGTCTTTTATTTCTTAGGTTGTAGTAAAAGGTGGAGCTTAGAATTTCACATCTATGTAATATCCGGGTAAGCCCTGGTTGGCACTGGCCAACTGCATCCCCATTAAGCAGAAGGTATGCTACTATTTCCTGATTAAGCAGCAGTTATCTTTAGGCTAGATCAGTTTCTTTGAGGCAAACCAGTTAGGTGAATTGTATGTGTATGGGAGAGAAACTTTTTTTTAAAAATTCCTGTCTACATATTAAGCTACTGAACATGTAAGTGCTTTTTTATGACCCCTTTCCTTTGAACTACTTTGTAGAGCATCAGAGGATTTTTTAGATTTTGCCTTGATAAAAAAGAATTATTTTAAACAAACTGAATGTAGTGAATATATCTTGTCTTCAGGTGTCAAAATTGGGCAATGGGTCACTGCACATTTCCTGCTGGGGGCACAAAGTATATGTGCTTCTATGGCTTACAGTGCTGAGTGCCCAGGGGATTCACCAAGAAGAAATTCTGTTTCAGTACTGAGTGTCATCAAAAACAGACTTGCAAATGGTAATCTATAGCAGCATTCATAGACATACCATGTTTGCCAGCTACTGGGAGCAAAATTCTAAATCTTCTGCTCCAAAACCATTAGCCTACATCTTTTAAATCAAAAGAGGAAAATCTCTCTGAGCTCTTGCTAAGATTCCTGTTCACTGCAATTTGAAAAGTCCAGTTTCAGAAAGCTCAGCAGAATGGACCTGATCATTAGAGATTTGTGTTTGAGTCATTTTATAAGAATGCTAACATGTGGAGAAGATTCTCTTCTGTGCCAGAGCTCTGCTTGGTGCAAGAGAGAGTGGGAAGTGTTATTTCTGGGAATAGTCCTGGCCCTGATACCATTTAGAGATGTGTCAAGCATTTCTAAGTTCCGCTACTGGTTTAGGGTCCTTCACAGACCCTGTGCAGGTGGAGGAGAGCAAAGCTCCCTCATGCTCCCTCTTCTCCCCCTACCTTCTCTGCAATCCTCTGTGTGACAAAGTGTATTTGCCAGCATACTTGCACCAACAGGGGTTTCCTCTATACCACGAAAATTCTCTGCTGGCCAGATTGTGTCCCCTTTATGCCTCTTGAGGAAAGGAAAGGGACTGAATCTAGTTAGACAACCCAGTCCTAAGAATATTGAATTTGTAGTCAAAATAAATAAATGTTAAAGGTTCGACCTGTTGTACGAAAATCCTTGGATGTAGGTAATAAATGCATACTGTGCACGCTTCACTTCCTTCAGCTAGAAAAGGGCATGCCAGGAGGGGTTCTTTTCTTTCGCTGTGAGCTGTATACTTTGCTTGTCTCACACCTTGTTTCTAATCCTCTTCTCCTCGCACCTTTTTCTTCTTCCTTTTTTTGATGTGGAAATTGAAGTAATTGAACCAAAGTTACATCCATGGACGATGGAGTTACATGAGTGTAAGAGAGCAGAATATGGTCCCTCCTATTTTAAACCAGGTGGGTTAGAATGTAGGAGTGTTTTGTTTGATCCTAATTGCTGAGAGCACATGTTTTAACTTATTTTAGAACATTTTCACTATATGTGGATGGTGATGTTTGCCACTCCTTTCAACCTACATAAAGATGCAAGCTGATGCAGAGTGGCTTCTCTTTACCTTGAGACGCTGCAGTTGTGTTTCCCGTTCAAAGCCCATTTTAACACCAGTTTTGAACTGTAGTAGTAGGTATTGACTGCTTTTTTTTCTGCATTTTTAAAAAAACTGTCAGCAGAGAAAGGTGACAAAGTAGCAGCAGCTGCTCAAGGGGCCCTGCTGTTTCAGCAGTCCAGGCTGCTGGGGACTGTTTTTTTAAGTTTTCTGAGACATACTCCAGGCAATTGCGTCTGTACCAGCTTTATTAATTTAGTGCTTTGGTTGTAAGACAACTGTACATTTTTTGGTTTTGCTTTTGATTAAGCAAAAGAGGCCATGAGTGAGTTTCCCAACTTCGTTGCACCACTATGCCTCTCTCCTGACATGCTGCACCTCGGCTTGCGTTTCTGGTACTGACTGCGCTTCATTTTTTAAAATAACTCAGACTTGAAGAAGAGCTCTGTGTGAGCTCGAAAGCTTCTCTCTTTCACCAGCCGATGTTGGTCCAATAAAAGATATTACCTCCCTCACCTTGTCTCTGTGCTTTACTTACACAGTCTGCTGGTTGTGCTGTGGTGGAGCAACTGGTGTTGAGGGCAAATGTCACTTAAGGACTATGGATTGGAAATGTAGGTTGCGTATCGGGAAAATAATTCCCACCAGGAGGTTCTAATGTGGAATGGTCTCCCAAGAGAAGTGACAGATGTTTTGTTTGTTGAGTCACTCAGATCTGGATTGGCAAATTACTGGAGTATACATTAGTATACAGAAGTAAACAATCCTAAATTGACAAAGTGATGGACTAGATGACTGATTTTTTTCTATGAGTAATTTCTGATTATAGACTATGATCAAATGAAATTTACAGAAGTTATTTGTCAGAATAGTTGATCAGATATTGATAAATAATATTATGGTTAGGCCTTTGTGTAGATGCACAAAGAGCAACTCACATCTCTTTTGACTCTGAGCATAAGTCTGACGTATTTACATTCTCCAGCATCTCTTGAGCACATGAGCTTTGTTCTTCTAGCACCTCCAGGGAGAAAGTGTAGTAATGACCCCATTCCCTTCTTATGCTAACTAGCAAGGCTGGTGAGCCACAGAGGGAGTGGGTGTTCCACAATTTTTTAAGGAATGATGCATCCCCCTGCTTTCCAGGGAGCTCAGAATGCCTCAGAGTTCCTCCTGGTGTGGTGTGAGTTCAGAAACAAAGGAAAAATTAAATATCCAGATCAATGAGGCTTGAAGAGCTTACAGGCGCTTTGGTTTGTCTACGGTCTAGATATGGAGTGTGACTACACGAGTATTTACTGCATGGCAAGCTGCTGTGTAAATCTATAGTGCTCCAGCCTGCTGTACACTAAGTGTGCAGAACAGACTTCAGAGTGGGAGAGTAAGCCAAGTCCATAACCAGTGTCCGTGCTGAGCTACTACGACCCATGCTGAAGCCTGCATTGCACTGTCTTCACTGCTATTGTTACCTGCGCTCAGCTAGATTTAAGGTAGGTCTGATAGGCTAGCCCATGCTTGCTGTTTAAACATATCTTCTGTGCTGACAAAACTTAGTCCTAGAGTTAATGTCACAAAATTCTAAAAATACTGCTTTCTCCCTCTCACTGCAAAATAAATTAAAAAAACAGAAACATCAAAATGGGATATCTGGTAAATCTATACATACCTCTCAAATGTTCCTCGTTTTGGGGTGCATCATTTATTTTAGTTCCAGAATTACCCAGGTTCAAGACAAATTTCATATTCCCTCACTTTTATTGTTGAAAATTATTTACATCAGAAATAAAGTATCATGAAACTGTAATTATAGTTATTTACGCTAAAGAAATGAATCCCAGATCATCTTAAGTTTCTTACATGAATAACGTTTTTTGTATCTCTTATTTTTAGTCCCTTTTTTTCAGTTTTCCACATTTGAGCATTCAAAAGTTGAAAGTGAGTTCTGATATAGTCAAATAGGATAAAGTTAAAAAAAAATAGGGCCGTCGATTAATCACAGTTAACTCACGCGATTAACTAAAAAAATTAACTGTGATTAAAAAAATTAATTGTGATTAAACACAATTAACACTGTTAAACAATAGAATACCAATTGAAATTTATTAAATATTTTTGGATGTTTTTCTACATTTTCAAATATATTGATTTCTATTACAACACAGAATACAAAGTGTACGTGCTTACTTTATATTATTATTTTATTACAAATATTTGCACTGTAAAAATGATAAAAGAAATAGTGTTTTTCAGTTCACCTCATACAAACACTGTAGTGCAATCTCTTTATCGTGAAAGTGTAACTTACACATGTAGATTTTTTTTTTGTTACATAACTGCACTCAAAAACAAAACAATGTAAATCTTTAGACCCTACAGGTCCACTCAGTCCTACATCCTGTTCAGCCAATAGCTAAGACAAGCAAGTTTCTTTACATTTATGGGAGATACTGCTGACTGCTTCTTATTTACATCACCTGAACATGAGAACAGGCATTCGCATGGCATTGCACTTTTGTAGCCGGCATTGCAAGGTATTTACGTACCAGATATGCAACACATTCATGTGCCCCTTCATGCTTCAGCCACCCGTTCCAGAAGACATGCTTCCATGCTGATGATGCTCGTTAAAAAAAGAATGCATTAATTAAATTTGTGACTGAACTCCTTGGGAGAGAATTGTCTGTCCCCTGCTCTGTTTTACTTGCATTCTGCGATATATTTCATGTTATAGCAGTCTCAGATGATGACCCAGCACATGTTCATTTTAAGAACACTTTTCACAGCAGATTTGACAAAACACAAAGATGGTACCAATGTGAGATTTTTAAGGATAGATACAGTACTCGACCCAGGTTTAAGAACTGACGTGCCTTCCAAAATCTGAGAGGGACGAGGTGTGGAGAATGCTTTCAGATGTCTTAAAAGAGCAACACTCCGATGCGGAAACTACAGAACCCGAACCACCAAAAAAGAAAATCAACCTTCTGCTGGTGGCATCTGACTCAGATGATGAAAATGAACATGTGGCGGTCCACTCTGCTTTGGATTGTTATCGAGCAGAACCCGTCATCAGCATGGACGCATGTCTTCTGGAATGGTGATTGAAGCATGAAAGGGACATATGAATTTTTAGCGCATCTGGCACATAAATATCTTGTGATGCCCGCTACAACTGTGCTATGCGAATGCCTGTTCTCACTTTCAGGTGACATTGTAAGCAAGACATGAGCAGCATTACTCCTGCAAATTGTTACCAAACTTGTTTGTCTGAGCAATTGGCTGAAGTAGGACTGAGTGGACTTGTAGGTTCTAAAGTTTTACATTGTTTTATTTTTGAATGCAGTTATTTTTTGTACATAATTCTACATTTGTGAGTTCAACTTTCATTATAAAGAGATTGCATGACAGTATTTGTATTAGGTGAATTAAAATATAGTATTTCTTTTGTTTTTACAGTGCAAATATTTGTAATAAAAAATAAGTGAGCATTGTACACTTTGTATTCTGTGTTGTAATTGAAATCAGTATATTTAAAAATGTAGAAAATATCCAAAATATTTAAATAAATGGTATTCTATTATTGTTTAAAAAAATGAATCACGATTAATCGCACTGTTAATCTCTTGACAGACCTAAAAACAATTCCTAAGTATTATGACACATAATTGTTACTGTTTACATAATATTTCACATCATTTTAGTTTAAATAGTCTCCAGGATTCCAAACACTCAGGAATGTATTTTAAAGCCTGGACCTTTCAAAGCTGAATGTCATAAGTACACAAATGATCAATATTCAACTGTGAGAAATCCTTGGTGCCTTCTTCTCTGCTGAGATCTTTGCTGAAGTGTTGTTATACTTGCATATGGGTCTGAGGAGTTCATGGCATAGGCTTCTTCATGTGGGAGGTGGAATAGATGTAAGTAAGGAAGGATTTGTTGGGAATGTGGTTTATTTACTTTTATTATCTTTCCAGCCTGCCAGTGGGCATGACTGGACTGATCTGAGGCTCTAGTGGCTGCGTGGGCCATGTTTCAACTTGAATTATAAATAGAGCCTCATGCTGGATATCTGATCCAGGCTGGGTCCAGACCTGGGGGAAATAAAAGGGGCAGTATCACTATGTTAATATAATCAGATCCCATATGCTCTAGGTGTTCATCCCAAGATTGTGGATCTTTTCAGTATATGTCCCTAAAGTTGTACTCATGGGAAGATTCTTGCTTAAAAATTCTGTTGGTATATTATCTACATGAGTATGCTGCTGCATTTCTCTCTTCAATTGTTGGGCTTCTCTCTTCATTTCTCCAAGTCCTCAAGGCTGTTGGTAACTTCTTGTGAATTTTAATTACAGAAAAATGCTGATTACTGCTTTTTTTTTTCTGGAGACTTTTTTTTTGCACCTTAGTGATGGGCTTTACCCAATTAATTACTGAGAGGCAAAATAAAGCATATCACAGTACAGGACATAGCTAGTCTACTGGGAAAATCTATATTTGAGGAAGTATCAGTGTGGTTAGAATTTAAGATTACTTGTGTTTCTTGGAAAAATCATACATTAAAATTTCAGATTGGGGGAGAGCATGGTGCATCATGGGAGATGTAGTCAAATTACAGGACACAGTCTACAGAGGAAAAGGGCAACATAAGGCAGCCAAACTACAAATCCACAAGGCACTGTGGCAGTATTTCAGAATCCATTTTTTCACTCAAATAATTTGGATTTGGATTTTTCTCCTCTGTCAGCATTTTGTATGAAGCTCCCCACTCCATTTTACCACTAATTCTAGTAATTAGGCATGCAACTACCTGGTTTGCAAGCACAAATACCATTTGCAAATTCACAGCTAAGGTTTTCTGTCCACTTAAACTAAGGTAGCAAAAAGGAAGTGTGCCAAAACCTAGGCATATAAATTTAGAGCCCTTTGTAAATTTGCCTGTACGTGTCTTCACTCCTGATAGAATGCCAGACGTTGTGGAATCTTACAATATGGCTCATCTTCTGGAAATGAAAAAGCATGGAAGAAAATGGATAGTTGGTTGAAAGAGACTGGATTTGAGAGGGACAGGAAGCTCTATCAAGGTTTGGTTCAGGCATGTACAGAGCTATAGTGGAGATAAAATACTGTTCTATCTGCTGTATATTCAGCAAAGAATTGCCCAATAAAGTTATACAGGCTAGTGAAGAATCTGCTCCATCCAGACTTATTTTTCCCTAATTCAGACTCATCATTTGAAAGTTGTAAGCAATTTGCCATCTTGTTTTGATGACAAAATGAATTGTGTTAGAGCAAGTCTCTCTCTTGGCAAGTAAACAATGTCAGAATGGAAAGGTGAAAGTGTCCTCTCTAACCTGGTTGAATTTGATCACAGATGCCCTCTTGAGTGTGTTCCAAGGAGTTATCTAAGGACTTGCAAGATGCAGTTTTTTAAACTTCCGGCCATATAAACACCTTGAATAGGTACCAGGAATTTCTCCATCTCTCTGAAAATTATATGTTTGCTCCTTTAAAGACCTTTTGGGGAGGGAAAAGACCGTGGACTCATTATAATATTTTGATACACAGGTTTGAGATAAAATGTACTGAAGTGCCTAAAGTCACTGATTGAAAGTCAGTGGGACTTAGGTTCCTTAGTCATTTAGGCACTTTTGAAAATTTTACCTTTGGTGATTAGAGACTTGCTTTTCCCCCTTTTTAAGAGGTGATGAAATTCAGCACAATGAGACTAGCTAGGTATATTTGTTTCAGTTAGTCTGTATAGAAGTAGACCATTCATCCTTCAGAATTGCTCCACGAGATGATGGGAACTTCTGCATGCAGAGTACCTAGGTGGGTAAATATATAATCAATTATAATGAAACCTCAACACATGTTTGAGTGTAGATTTCAAATATAGTGTATGATTTTCCTTGCCACGGATTCACAGCACGAGAGAACAATTTAAGTCTCGAGTGGACTATATAGAGCAACGAAGAGGCAGCCTAATGCACAGAAACTAGTTGGCAGGTTTTATAGTACAAAATGGAGGAATTGCCTTAGCACAGTCAGCTGATTTTGAGACTCTTGAAACTACCAGCTTTTATGCTCAAAAAGCTGATACCTAAAATCTTAGCTATTGTTGCCACTGCAAACTCCTGGGCATCTACTTAAAGAGTACTCGCTGTGTCTTCATATGTACCAAAAGGTGTAGAAATCAGAAAGCTTAGACCGATTCAACACTACAAAGCATACGGTACAAGAAAATTAGTCCAAAAGCCTGGAAATAGGAATTAGAAAGAAACAGTGGGAAATAGTAGCAGAAAAGCTGGATACAGCGTAAAAATATCGGTTAAAACTATAAATACACAGTATTAATCTATGATACAATGAGCATGTTAGTAGTACAGCACCAGACATCCTTTGCAGATGATGCTGGCATTGTACGATGAAATGGGAGATGTTACAGACATGGTTTTGTATTGTGAACCATTCAAACATTTTATGGAAGGATAAATAAAGTTCATGTGTAAAATGCTACCAAATTCCCCATCCATTCCCTCCCATTGTTTATCTGGACCCAGGGAAAGCTAGCCAGTTGGGAAATATATCCTCCAAGCTACTGAGAGTAACATTTTCTGTCCAATCACTGTGTTAATGTCTATCAAAAAGAGCATGAAAAACACGGGTGTCTCTTTTAGATAGTCCTTTGTCATTTCTGTTGATATTTTCTGGCGGGCATAAAGATAGGTATGTATTGTCAGACTAGTCATCTGTGTGTGTAGAGCAGAGAGCTTGTTGGGTACAATACGTATTATAGTGCATTTACCTGAACCTTCAATATGGGCATTCTATTCATTAAGCTCTTTCCAAGGTTGGCAGAAGTTATTCTTGTGGGAGAAGAGCTACGTATCAACAAAATGTGTTTCTGGTTAGATTATAAAACCTTGGTGGAGCTGATCAGTTGGCAGCCTTCCAAATCAGAATCTGTCTTGCACCTGTTTCATTTATTTGTTTTATGCAGACTCTAGTTCAACATACTGTAATATTGAGGGAAAGCAACCAGATTCCACTAATCAAATTGCTAATGCTACCTTCCTTTAGTTCAAGAAATTCCAGACACTAATGCCCAGTCTGCAGTTACAATATGAGAGCAGTCTCTAGGGGGTTGGAATATAATTAGAAATGTGCCAAATTTTGCAATGGAAATTTTTCTGTATTAGAAGCCTGTAAGCACTTATGCTGCTGGTGGCTAAGATTACTATGAGGATGAATATTAAAACACAGCAGAATTTAGAAATCAAAAGACAAACATTCCCAGTACAATGTCGATTTGATTTGATTTGTTATTCACATGGACTTAAGGGGTTATTTAGAGCAACACCCTGCTAAAGAAAATGGAATAAACTATTGGGACCACTTGACAAGCTATAGGCAGTTATATTATTTCTGGTAAGTTCAGGTGTCATATGATCATGTTCCGCCTACAATTAGACAGGCCTATTGTATCTGGGCTTCAGCAGGTCTGCTTCATAAAGATGGTGCTGTATGTAAATTGTTACTTTAGACAATTTCAATCAAAATTTTGCTGAATGTATTACAAAACTCCAGATTGCATAGTCTAGGAATCACCATTTCTGAAGATGTAGATGTGTTGGATAAGTGCAGTTCAATTAAATATCATAAGATGTATTCTTTTCTATGTAATTTTGAATGTCATTGATTTATATAATGGCTAAGCATAGCAAGGGGACATTTATTGCCTCTTGTCTGAGTCTCCCTATCTTTTCAGAACATCTCCCTAATAATGACACGGGAGCTTTCGATGAGAATCCAGATTACCCATCAGCAAAGATTTTTGCTAATATCACACGTGTGTGTGTGTGTATATAAATAAAAATCTGGGTACAAGGTTGAAGATTTAATTTCCATAAGGTTATAATTTTTCAAGTTCAGTGTAATTCTCTACAATGGTAGCGTGCAAGTGTATTCTAACCTGTTTCGAGTTCTTGCTAATTTTCTTGTTCTAGTGAATCATCTTTCTTTGTTCCAAAGTTACATTTTTAATTGTTTAGTTGCTTGCTAAGCTATGACATTTTTGACCCAGCATTCAACTGTGCTCCAAATTTTTCCTGTTGGATTTGGAGTAGAGGAGGGGGATTAGGACATGTTTTCCTGTGTAACACTGTTTGAACTGCAACTCACTGCGTGCTGACAGGTGAAGAAGTAGTTGTCAACCAGATTTAAAGTTACTGTCATGTTTACACAGCCACACAGAAGAGGTTGAGAGAGGACAATGCTGTTGTTTTATTTTTTTTTTAATTAAATACCAACAGCTACTGGACCATAACAACACCCTTTAGTTATCATTAGTGTTTTAGATTTGCATCTTTTTAGAGATGTTTAAGCCACTTTTCATGTCAACAAGTGTCTTTCAGTATGCTGCTCATCAATTTCTTCAAAGATCAATGCACTGACACTTCTAGCTTTGAGGCCACATTTTCAGAGGTTGGTACAGATAGGCACCTACTGGGATTATCAAAAGCACCTAGGCATCAAACTCCTGGGCACCTCACCACTTATGAAGATCCCACTATGTTTTTGACATAAAAAGCAACTTCAGCATCTCAGAAAAGATGCACATTGCAAACATTAATGATAACTAATGTCTACCATGTGGCTGTGTAATCATGACAGTAACTTTAGTTCTGGCCCTTAGTTCTTATACAGTAGCTCCTCACTTAACGTCCTCCCGGTTAATGTTGTTTTGATGTTACATCCATGCTCTATTAGAGAACATGCTCGTTTAAAGTTGTGCAGTGCTCCCTTATAACGTCATTTGGCTACCTTCTTTGTCCAGGGCTTGCAGGATTCTCTGGAAGAGCAGCGACTTTATTAGACTGCATTGCACAACTTGTAACCAGAGTGGGCTGGCAGCCCCCCCAGTCAGCTCCCCTACACTCCCCCCCCCTCCCAGCGCCTCCCACCCACTGGCAGACTCCGCAGATCAGTGCCTTCCCCCTTCCTCCTTCTCCTGCCTCCTGCCTGCGGCAATTAGCTGTTCTGCTGTGTTCAGGAGGCTTGTAGGGGGAGGAGCGAGGACGTGATGTGCTCTGGGGTGGAGGTGGAGTGGGGGTGGGAAGAGACAGGGCAGGGGAGGGGACTTCGGGGAAGGGGTGGGGTGGGGGTGGGCCTGAGGCAGAGCCGGGGGTTGAGCACCCCTTGGCAAATTCAGCGCCTGTGCTTGCACAGTAGGGGAAGCTGCTGCTCAAGGCTCTTCCTAGCCTAACATGGCAGCCTCCTTGCCTGCCTTATTGTCTGCAGTGGACTGTGCCTGTGTGGGGTAAGGCGAGGGCAGCTCCCAACTACAGGACTGTACAGTACGTATTGTAAACACACACCACGTGCACTCTACCCAGCCTCCACAGCGATTCACCGTTGCTTTATGGCTCAGCCGCCGCCCTGCTCGGGAATAGGGCGCTACGCCAAGCGCATGCGAGGCCACCAGCTGCCTGCAAAGGGGGTGCACAGCAGCAGCCCTGCCTTGCTGTCTTGTGGCTGAATAAACAATGTTCCATCTGCTCCCCCCACCCTTCGCTGGAGGGAGGTAAGAACACAGGAGGCAGCAGCCAGCCCAAAGCAAGTGACAGTAATAACATTCCAGTGCCTTCTTCGCTGTAGCAAGGGGGAGAAGCAGCGTAGAGAGGCACAGAACTTGGCCCTGCTCCTATGAAAGTCTGGGAAATCCACGAGAGCTTTGCCATTAACTTTAATGCCAGCTGCATCTCCCTGTCCCTGCATGCACACACAGAAGGGAGGGGCACAGCCCAGCAGTAAATGTTATTTTCCTCCTCTTACTACATTGGCTGCAATGCTGCTCAGGTGCTGAGTGCATGGTTACTAGGGGAGATACAGCAGGGCCAGCTTCTCCAGGGCACCCTAGAAGACAGGCCTTTGGTCCTCCAGCAGGGCTCCTGCGAAAGTAAGAACCTGCAAGGAAGTAAGAACCTCCTTAACTAGTCCTAGCCTAAGCACACAGGGCTTCCAGTAGGAGAGCAGATTACCATGGAGAATGACATGGGTTTTCCAAATTCTTTCCCTTGCAATAGTTGATTGATGCTGCATGACCCTGGCCACTCCAGGCTGAAGGGAGTGAAGAGTAACACTTGCATGTGCCGTCCGGAGGAGCATCACCCAGCATCATGAGTCAAAAATGTCCAGCAAGTGATAGTGGAGTGCCTAGCAGTAGCAGTACCACTAGCAGCCAGAAAACCATTAGTTTGGGTACTAAATTAGATATTTTAAGGGGTTTTGATGCAGGTGAGCATGCGGTAGACATTGGCATCACTCTAGATCGTACTCCAACCACTGTGAGAACAATTCGGAGTAATTCCGACAAGGCCAGGGCTAGTGCTTGGTGTGTAACGCCACTTAATGCTACGACAAGAAGTCAATCAAGAAGTAGTTTACTGGAAAACATGGAGTGTCTTCTCTCACTGTGGATAGAGGACCAAAACCAGCAGAACATACCTCTAAGTTTGCTAGTGATACAAGCTAAGGCAAAAAGTTTGTACGACAATTTGAAGAGAGACCAAGGTGAAGGATCACAGACAGAGACTTTCACAGCAAGTCGGGGATGGTTTGATTGGTTCAAGATGTGCTTCCACCTGGATAACATCAAGATGTCCAGTGAGGCAGCTAGTGCTGATACAGCAGCAGCAGCTAAAAAATTCCCCGACTATCTCAAGAAAATAATTGAGGAAGGTGGCTATTCCCCTAAACAAGTCTTCAATGTTGGTGAAATGGGCCTGTACTGGAAGAGGATACCTGTGTTGTCTTACATTTCCCGAGAGAAGAAGACAGCACCTGGATTTAAAGCAGCTAAAAACCACCTAACTTTGCTTCTACGGGGTAATGCTGCCGGAGACAGGAAGATGAAGCCACTGACAGTGTACCAATCTGAAACACCACACACTCTCCAGGGATTTTCAAACGAACACCTTCCAGTCATTTGGAGATCCAGTAAGAAGGCATGGATAATTGGAGCTATTTTTTCAGAGTGGCTGACTCTCTATGCCGCCCCTGCATGAAAGAAATACTGTGCCAAGGGAAATCTTGATTTCAAGATTTTATTGCTTATTGATAATGCAACGGCTCATCCAATCATCCTGGATGACCTGTGCAAAAACATCAATGTTGTCCACCTAACACCACATCACTCATCCAACCCATGGACCATGGAGCCATCACTGCATGTAAGGCATATTACTTACACCGTACTTTCGACCAGCTCATCAGAGGCACCGATGGGGAAGGCAAACCTACAATTCAGCAATTTTGGTGTGACTACAACATCCGCAAGTGCATCAATAATATTGGTGAGTCCTGGGCTTAAGTTACTCAGGCATGCATGAATGGCGTGTGGGAGAAGTTGTGGCCTGAATGTGTCAATGACTTAAAAGGATTTTAAAATGTTGTTCCCGCTATGAAGAAAGCTATCCTCAGCTTGGCCAAGAAAGCAGGTTTTGATGAGTGGAAGAAGCTGATGTTACACAACTTCTGCAATCACATGGAGAAGAGCTAACCAATGAAGATCTGATGCAACGAGAGGTGATGAGAGCAATGGAAGAAGAGGGCCAAGAAGTAAAAGAAGAACCAACCCATCGAAATTTGACTAATAAACATCTTTCTGAAGCTTTCCAGATGATTGAAGACAATCCTGGACAGGGAACGCAGCTCCAAAGTGATTAGGGGAGTTGGTCATCTAATGACTTGCTAGAAAAATGTTTACCAAGAAAAAAAAAAAGGAAAGCAAAACAACAATCTCTAGGTGTGTTTTTTCAAGTTTGGAAAGTTCAGCAAGAGGAGCAGCTGGACAATCCACCCTCTTCCACTCTCTGACTCCACCAAGCTTCATACTCAGCAATGATGATTGTAGTATTAAATTGTTTGTTTAAAACCATTTCAAACTTATACCTGTATTAAATTGCTTGTTTAAAATTGTTTAAAACTTATACTGTAGATGTATACACTGCCTTTTGTCTGGCAAAAAAAAAAATTCCTTGGAACCTTAACACCCCCCTGCCCCCATTTACATTAATTCTTATGGGGAAATTAGATTTGCTTAACATCGTTAAAGTCACATTTTTCAGAAATATAACTACAACGTTAAGTGAGGAGTTACTGTATAGCCAGCTGGATATTATTTTCCATTTTGCTTACATAACTATCAGGGATGTGCCAAAATATCTGGATATGTTAAATGTTTTCTTTTAGATGCAAAAGTTGATGCAAAAATTGAGAAAGGTGCTGCTTCCATAATCACTGGATTCAGTGAAATGCTGGGTTTCTTTTGGCTGTGATGTGTCTTGAAGGACTAGAGCAAAGCTTTAACAATTTTAACTAAAAATTTGCTGGCCTTTGATGATACATGGCAAGAAAACTGAGAGATTGTATGAAGTCTCTGAAATAGTTGGGCATGAAAAAAATTAAAGCACCTCCGAATCTGAATTTGGAGAGACTTTAACCTCAATCACCATGGCAATCAGAGGATGCTTCTCTTTTTTTCTTTGGATAGAGTTTTAAATCTGGAGTTTTCTGTGAGCAGTTCTTCCAGAACCTAAGCTTGGCATTGTCATGAATCATTACACCAATATGAGGTTGAGTATTACATTGCATTTCAATATGTGCATATTTGAATGAGAAAGTAAAAGGCGCCTACCATCCCCACACATGGCCTTGAGGCCAGATGCAGTGCTGCAGGTATTTCAGTCCTTAATTTCCACAACTGGGTTGATGATAGGTTTAGTAAGGTTTTTATTATCGAACAGTGCCCCTCCCCCCTTTCTGGGGGTCTTATTTATTAACAGCAAGTTCAACAACAACATAAGAGACTTCTCCCTAGGCCCTTCTCTCTCTTTAGTGTCACCCGTCCAGCTGAGCTCTGGTAGCCTTTTATTAAGTCCAGGTGCTTGTTAGCCAATAAGCTGCCAGTCAGCCGCCTAGGTGATTCATTACTAACAGGTGGGACAAGAAGGGCTTGTTCGCTTTAAAAAAGCCGATCACTGGTAGCCTTGGCCAGCCACCCTGGAACACAGAACACTGGAAGTTTATTAAATGTATCAACTCTTTTTTAAGTGAGCTGTAGCTCACGAAAGCTTATGCTCAAATAAATTGGTTAGTCTCTAAGGTGCCACAAGTACTCCTTTTCTTTTTGCGAATACAGACTAACACGGCTGTTACTCTGAAACCTTTTTTAAAACGTTATTTAAAATGTTAAGAGCAGTGTTTCTTAATACACAGTATTTATCTATGATAGAAAAATACAAAAAGCCTATTAGCTGAGCTACCAGAGCTCCTTTTTTTTTCTTTTTTCTTTTTTTGTTTTTAACATTAATGGGTGTGGTAGCAGTGCTTTGATGCCCTGGGTGCTGAGTTTGAATATCACTTATGATTTCTATATGTGAAATGATCAACTGGAGTGTATAACTTTGCACAGTCACAGATAATTGGAATGTAACATTTAATCAAAAGATTGGCAACTTTTATCGGGTACAGGGTTTGTAAGTCTGTTGCCATAGAGTATTTATATTTAAAGTTCCTGGTAATTGAGTACTATACAATGAACGTGTTAATGTGTTGGGAAAGGGATGTTTGTTTGTGCAGCACTAGCATTTCAGGAAGCCATGAAAAACAATTCATATGCATCTTTGTTTTTAAGTAGCATGGATGGTGTCTGATAATGTCTGAGTAGGCTAATTATGACAACAGCAGACTGGCAACATTTCCTTTCTTGAGGCCTGTGGCAGATTTAGAGAGCAAAAAAGAGAGAGGCATACAAAGACAAATAAAAGGTAAATCATGCAGAATACCTTAATCAGCCTCTTGTGAACTGCTTGGATGGTATAAATAGGCAACTTGATACACAGCAAGCATCTATAACCTATGGGAAAGTGCCATTGTCAGTAGCTAATGAGTGGAGTAATTGCTCACTGCCTCTAGTAAAATCAACTTTTTTTTTAGGCCTACCTGAAGACTTTTGACATATCCCATTGACATATGAAACTGTAGGCCCAAGGTTTAACCAAACATATCTTAAGGTTGAACTTTGACTGCACATAATAATTCACCAGAAATTTCATCACTTTAATGCCTTTTTATGTACAGCATATGTCCCCCTAGTATAGCCTCCATAAGGCCCTATGTCCTATTAGTTAAATTGTACTGCTTCAGTGAAACACCACTGGAAATGATGGAGTGAATTTAGGAGCACAAACCTTGTTTTACACCAGTTTGAGTCATACAGCTAAATCCTCATACACTAATTTGCAGGTGCACCAGTGAAACACATGGCACTGGGTCTGCATGGGGTGCAAGAAAGGTCAAAATAGAGGACAATAACTTTCTGTTGCTGGATCTTGCCTTTTAAAGAGGTTCATACCCACCAACACGCATTTGGAAGAATTCAGATAGGAATTCAACTTAAGACTCTCTAGAACACTTTCAAAGTGGTATCAATATCACAAGACCGGATGAACATAGTAATTAAAGGTTTCAGAGTGGTAGCCGTGTTAGTCTGTATCAGCAAAAAGAATGAGGAGTACTTAGAGACTAACAAATTTATTTCGGCATAAGCTTTCGTGGGCTAAAACCCATTTCATCAGATGCCTGTATGTATCCATGTATCTGATGAAGTAGGTTTTAGCCCACGAAAGCTTATTCTCACATAAATTTGTTAGTCTCTGAGGTGTTACAAGTATTCCTCATTCTTTTTACAGTAATTAAAGCAGTTCTTGGTTTTGATTTCCATTATTTCTAAAAGAAAATATAGTTTTCCATTTCCACTCTCTGGCTGATGTACCGTCTTGTGGAGTGTGCCATCATGTCCTTGACAATTGTGACCACTCCGTTATTTTTATTTTCAGAATTGGAGGCTTTGTTGCATCCAAGGTTATGTCTTTACATCTTCTTAATTATCCCAGGGGAGCAGCATTTTACAATGTCATTAAGAATTTTCCACTCTATCAGTATATTAACTTGAACATGCATTGTATGCCATACTTTAATACTTCAGGCTGATTCAAATTCCAGTAAAAGTCATAGATACTGTAGCGGGGCGGTGACCTGCTCCAGCCCTGATAGGGTTAAAGCCAGCCCTGGTAGAGGGCTAGGGGCTGGGAGAAAAGCCCAGGCTAATTAACGGAGCAGCCGCAGCTGTGGCCAGTTCAATCAGGGCCCAGCTGGCCCTTATAAGAGGGCAGTGGGCCAGGAGCAGGTAGTCTCTTTCTGATGGCAGAGAGGGAAGGACCTGGCTGCCTGGGAGCTAAACAGGAACCTGAGGTGGGGCAGTGCTGGGGGAAAGGCAAGAGGAGCTGGGGAGCTCCCTCCTGGAAACCCCCCAGGCTGCAGGGCCTTGTGCGGGGCATAAACAGGTTCTGGGGCTGCAAAGGGGCAGGCTGGGGCTGGGTAGAGACAGTGGGTCCTACCCCCCCTTGCCTATAATGACTGGCTTTAACAGATTGTTGTCGGCCCCAGTGAAAGGGGGCTAGATGGTGACTGGCAGTAGCCCATAGGCTGAGGCAAGGTGGGATTAGGGGGCTTTGGGGTTCCCTGGGAAGAGGAGACCCAGAGACTGGGTGGATACTGCTGGGGCAGAACCCCCCAGATAAAGGGGCACTGGGGTCTGGAAGGGACACAGGGGACAGTGAGAGGCGGGACACCGGTCGGCAGGGGGAGCTCTGGAGGCTGATGAGCTAATTCCCTGCATGACCAGTGGGAGGTGCCGCAGGGGTGAGTCTTGCCATGCTACAGATACACATAGCAGACACCTCCTGCTGTGTTGTTTTCACTGGTAGCTCACCATCACACATGGTACCCTAATTCAGTACCTAATCTAAAAGGTAGAAATACAGAATGTAAAGGCAAAAAAATTGCAGGCACTGTACTTCTAGCTAATTGCATACTAGTTACGGGTTATTTATATTTCTTTCAATTGTTCAAGAAAATGAGACTGTGGAAGTTCACAGGCATTTCTCTTTTCTAAAATTGATCACTAAAATCTTTTTCTAGATGCTCCTAAATGAGGGATTATTCAGGAGAGCCATAACCATGTATGTTGTTAGACTATTTTGACAACGACCAATTTGTAGATCTTTCTGTTTTGATTTTTGTGGTTTTAAACACAAGTGCATTACAAAACATTCCATTATTTTTTCTTTCTTTTTGTCTGGATCCCAGCAAGGGCAGTCAGGGGCAAAACTGAGACTGGGAGTACCAGAGGAGTTCGTAATCCAATCCACGCAGGGTTGATACTAAGGGTCAGAATCAGGTTTCAGGGTCTGAGTCAGGAGGCAAAGTCCAAGTCAAGCCAGGAATTCAAGAGCAAGGAGCTGGAACAGTTATGACAAGTACAGAAGATCTGCACTGTTGTCTGGACACTTCCTAGAATGCGCCTTGAGTTTATATAGGGCAGGGAGCCATGGGGCTGCTGTCCATCAAACCTTTGAGGTCGAGCTTTCCATGGGCCACAGCAGGTCCTAGGAAGTGGAGCACAAGTTGGTTACAGCTTCTGTTGTTGGCAGCCTGGAGATGTCAGTTGCCTGGGAGGTCTAGAGGTTTGAGTTTTAGATCTGTGGAGCCCTACACAATCAAAGCTTGCTTAATAAGGAAAGAACATGACTTATGCGTTGCCAGCCTTATGATTCATCGTGATCACTTATATTAAACAAACACTGGGAATATTTGCTGCTCCTACTGTAACAGCAAGAATTCCAATAACTTCACTGCATTTTGAGCTCTGATTAGAATATGTTTTTCTGAATATTTTCCTAAAAGAAATGTGCTATACTCAATATTTTGTCACAGGTGTTGTTATAATATTTTCTGGTATTTGTTTTCCATTATCTCCTACTGCCATCACTGGCACTTCTAATATACACAGGCAATGTCTTCCAGTGATTGCCATTAGGAAATATGACTGGAGTACTTGTAAGCTTCCGCACTGCAATGGCTGCCACTGAGCTGCTTGTGTGTGCCAGGCTGAACACTTTTGATACCACACTCTCTCTCCATGTTTTCAGCTTACAGAGATTAGCCTGAACAAAAATCCCCAAATCCAAATGCTCTTGAACTGCAGAGTGGTTTGGGATCCTGAGCTACACTTTAGGGTTGTCTATAATTAGCTGAATCAGAGATTTTTATCCAAATCCCATTGAACGGTGAGGGATTTGAAATTTGGATGAGAATATGAATTTTGCAGCTGTGCCAGAACCATGCTGTTACTTTCTCATGTTTTTACCCTGTGGTAAATATGGAACAATATTCACAGTAGCACAAGAAACACTGTCCCTAACACATTCTGTACTTAGTTCATTGTGGTAGATGCAATTATTTCTGTTGGCGTTTCTAAAAACAATACTTCTGATAAATATGCATTTTAATCATCCAGTCACTTTCAAATTTACCTTTATGCTTTGCCAGATGTCATAATCAGTTACCTATTCAATCATCCATTATGCCATCTCTGCCAAGGAATAATGCTTTAAGGTCATATCTGCAGTAGTTGACCTTGCAGTTGATGCATGCTCTGGAGATTCACTTTAGCAGTTGTGGAATTTAATGTCTCTTTGTGTTTCTGTGACTTTTATTGCTGTTTTTCCCCCCTCCCACTTTGCATTAATATTGATCTACATTTCACTGTATGTGATGTAATAACATTAGAAGACAAAACATAGTTTTTACTCTAGGTCATAAAGGCTTATCTCAGAAGTGATTGGGAATAAATGAATGAATTATCCTCAATATTTATTTTCACAGGGCTGTAATTATAACCCAGTCTTCATTTGCTTATGAATGAAAACCATATATGCTCATTCCAAAAATATTAGCAAGGCCTTGTTTACAGATTTTTTTTTTTGTTATCAGATATAATTTGTGTATGCCTGATACACAGAAGGAGATGCAATCTGAAAATCTGTTTGCATAACAATGTTATACAGAGCGTTAAGAACAGAATCAATAATCTGCTTCAGATTTCTAATTATTGCCCATAAATGTATGACATAGACAGAAAAATGTTAGTATATAAAGCAGTCTGAAGGGTTGGCTGACACATGGTCGAGTAAAACATGAAATCTGCTAAAATAGTTATGAACTGGCAACGTGCCTTGGGATAGAGACACCAGGGAGCAATGTTAAACACTTCATCATTCTTGCCCTCCAGTGTCTGATGTTTCTGATTTCTTCTTTATTGATTTCAACTAAAGAAAATATAGAGGAGTATAGAGATGACCCATTTTGTTGACAGATACACGTGTTACTCTCATACTGCCAGCAAATAGTTTAGACATCAGGAATAATGGCTGGTAGGCAACAGATAAACACAATATCCTGTGATTTCCAAAGCTTTTTTTTTTTGTGAATCGGAGGGCAGAAGTTAAAGACACAATCCACTTTCATAGTCACTGTCTTATTAAATTTACTGAAAATTAAAAAGGCTATGGGTTATTGTCATTGACCATTTTTAGGGACTAGTACCATTATTGCGTTCTTTTTGCTTCATGGAAGTCTCTATATATTTTCAACAAAACTCATATTTTCATTTTTTTTCTTGCCTGAGTTATGAGCCTGATTTACTCATGTTGAGCCTAATTCCACCGCTGGCCTGCAATTTGTGTAGTTATTTGACATCATTGTAATATGAATGTAAAATGTCATAGTTCTGATTCAGTAGCATTTTATATGCACTTGACACTGGAGTAAAATGACTGCCCAAGTTGTTGGGCAGTGCTGAATTAGACCCATCCACACACACATACACGCCCCAGCACCACCACCACCACCATCCTAAAATAATGGTGCACAGATATAGCATCTGAGACCATGAGCAACTGTTGCACAGTGTTGCTAATGTCATTCAGTCCAGTTCATAAAACAATCATGCCTAACTGGCACAGGACTTCCACTGTTTACTCAGAAAATATGGCCTTTTCAGGTTAGGTTTGGGCTTTGGAGATGCATGAAATCCCACTTGCTTCATACTCAACTAGTCACTTCTGCAAACTACTCACTAAAAAGCTGTGAACTGGAAAAGAAAAGAGCACCCAACTTCCAAGAGAAAACTATGTATTTTCTTATGAGTATATAGCAGAGGCATTCAGTATACTTGCCTGGGCACAAACCATGTCTTGCTGTTTTGTTTACTAGCCCTGGTCTACACTAGGACTTTAGGTCGAATTTAGCAGCATTAAATCGATGTAAACCTGCACCCGTCCACACGATGAAGCCCTTTATTTCGACTTAAAGGGCTCTTAAAATCGATTTCCTTACTCCACCCCTGACAAGCGGATTAGCGCTTAAATCGGCCTTGCCGGGTCGAATTTGGGGTACTATGGACACAATTCGACGGTATTGGCCTCCGGGAGCTATCCCAGAGTGCTCCATTTTGACCGCTCTGGACAGCACTCTCAACTCAGATGCACTGGCCAGGTAGACAGGAAAAGAACCGCGAACTTTTGAATCTCATTTCCTGTTTGGCCAGCGTGGCAAGCTGCAGGTGACCATGCAGAGCTCATCAGCAGAGGTGACCATGATGGAGTCTCAGAATCACAAAAGAGCTCCAGCATGGACCGAACGGGAGGTACAGGATCTGATCGCTGTATGGGGAGAGGAATCCGTGCTATCAGAACTCCGTTCCAGTTTTCGAAATGCCAAAACCTTTGTCAAGATCTCCCAGGGCATGAAGGACAGAGGCCATAACAGGGACCCGAAGCAGTGCCGCGTGAAACTGAAGGAGCTGAGGCAAGCCTATCAGAAAACCAGAGAGGCGAACAGCCACTCCGGGTCAGAGCCCCAAACATGCCGCTTCTATGATGAGCTGCATGCCATTTTAGGGGGTTCAGCCACCACTACCCCAGCCGTGTTGTTTGACTCCTTCAATGGAGATGGAGGCAATACGGAAGCAGGTTTTGGGGACGAAGAAGATGATAGCTCACAGCAAGCAAGCGGAGAAACCGGTTTTCCCGACAGCCAGGAACTGTTTCTCACCCTGGACCTGGAGCCAGTACCCCCTGAACCCACCCAAGGCTGCCTCCTGGACCCAGCAGGCGGAAAAGGGACCTTTTAAAATACTATACATGGTTTAAAAGCAAGCATGTGAAAGGATTACTCTGCCCTGGCATTCGCGGCTCTCCTGGATATACTCCCAAAGCCTTTGCAAAAGGTTTCTGGGGAGGGCAGACTTATTGCGTCCTTCATGGTAGGACACTATACCACTCCAGGCCAGTAACACGTACTCGGGAATCATTGTACAACAAAGCATTGCAGTGTATGTTTGCTGGCGTTCAAGCAACATCCGTTCATGTGTTATCCTCAGGAGAGTGAGATATAATCCATGGTCACCTGGTTGAAATAGGGTGCTTTTCTTCAGGGGACACTCAGAGGAGCCCATTCCTGCTGGGCTGTTTGCCTGCGGCTGAACAGAAATGTTCCCCGCTGTTAGCCACAGGGAGGGGGGAGGGTTGAGGGGGTAGCCACGCGGTGGGGGGAGGCAAAATGCGACCTTGTAACGAAAGCACATGTGCTATGTATGTAATGTTAACAGCAAGGTTTACCCTGAAAGAGTGTAGCCAGTGTTTTATAAAATGTGTCTTTTTAAATACCGCTGTCCCTTTTCTTTTCTCCACCAGCTGCCTGTGTTTCAATGATCACAGGATCTTCTCCTTCCCAGAGGCTAGTGAAGATTAGAAAGAAAAAAAAACGCACTCGAGATGAAATGTTCTCCGAGCTCATGCTGTCCTCCCACACTGACAGAGCACAGACGAATGCGTGGAGGCAAATAATGTCAGACTGCAGGAAAGCACAAAATGACCAGGAGGAGAGGTGGCGGGCTGAAGAGAGTAAGTGGCGGGCTGAAGAGAGGGCTGAAGCTCGAATGTGGCGACAGCGTGATGAGAGGAGGCAGGATTCAATGCTGAGGCTGCTGGAGGACCAAACCAGTATGCTCCAGTGTATGGTTGAGCTGCAGCAAAGGCAGCTGGAGCACAGACTGCCACTACAGCCCCTGTGTAACCAACCGCCCTCCTCCCCAAGTTCCATAGCCTCCACACCCAGACGCCCAAGAACGCGGTGGGGGGGCCACCGGCCAACCAGCCACTCCACCACAGAGGATTGCCCCAAAAAAAGAAGGCTGTCATTCAATAACTTTTAAAGTGCTGTGTGGCATTTTCCTTCCCTCCTCCACCACCCCTCCTGGGCTACCTTGGTAGTCATCCCCCTATTTGTGTGATGAATGAATAAAGAATGCATGAATGTGAAGCAACAATGACTTTATTGCCTCTGCAAGAGGTGATCAAAGGGAGGAGGGGAGGGTGGTTAGCTTACAAGGAAGTAGAGTGAACCAAGGGGCGGGGGGTTTCATCAAGGAGAAACAAACAGAACTTTCACACCGTAGCCTGGCCAGTCATGAAACTGGTTTTCAAAGCCTCTCTGATGCGTACCGCACCCTCCTGTGCTCTTCTAACCGCCCTGGTGTCTGGCTGCGCATAACCAGCAGCCAGGCGATTTGCCTCAACCTCCCACCCCGCCATAAACGTCTCCCCCTTACTCTCACAGATATTGTGGAGCACACAGCAAGCAGTAATAACAGTGGGAATATTGGTTTCGCTGAGGTCTAACCGAGTCAGTAAACTGCGCCAGCGCGCCTTTAAACGTCCAAATGCACATTCTACCACCATTCTGCACTTGCTCAGCCTGTAGTTGAACAGCTCCTGACTGCTGTCCAGGCTGCCTGTGTACGGCTTCATGAGCCATGGCATTAAGGGGTAGGCTGGGTCCCAAAGGATACATATAGGCATTTCAACATCACCAACAGTTATTTTCTGGTCTGGGAATAAAGTCCCTTCTTGCAGCTTTTGAAACAGACCAGAGTTCCTGAAGATGCGAGCGTCATGTACCTTTCCCGGCCATCCCACGTTGATGTTGGTGAAACGTCCCTTGTGATCCACCAGAGCTTGCAGCACTATTGAAAAGTACCCCTTGCGGTTTATGTACTCGCCGGCTTGGTGCTCCGGTGCCAAGATAGGGATATGGGTTCCGTCTATGGCCCCACCACAGTTAGGGAATCCCATTGCAGCAAAGCCATCCACTATGACCTGCACATTTCCCAAGGTCACTACCCTTGATATCAGCAGATCTTTGATTGCGTGGGCTACTTGCATCACAGCAGCCCCCACAGTAGATTTGCCCACTCCAAATTGATTCCCAACTGACCGGTAGCTGTCTGGCGTTGCAAGCTTCCACAGGGCTATCGGCACTCGTTTCTCAACTGTGAGGGCTGCTCTCATCTTGGTATTCATGCGCTTCAGGGCAGGGGAAAGCAAGTCACAAAGTTCCATGAAAGTGCCCTTACGCATGCGAAAGTTTCGCAGCCACTGGGAATCGTCCCAGACCTGCAACACTATGCGGTCCCACCAGTCTGTGCTTGTTTCCCGAGCCCAGAATCGGCGTTCCACAGCATGAACCTGCCCCATTAGCACCATTATGCATGCATTGGCAGGGCCCATGCTTTCAGAGAAATCTGTGTCCATGTCCTGATCACTCACGTGACCGCGCTGACGTCGCCTCCTCGCCCGGTAGCGCTTTGCCAGTTCTGGTGCTGCATATACTGCTGGATAATGCGTGTGGTGTTTAATGTGCTCCTAATTGCCAAAGTGAGCTGAGCGGACTCCATGCTTGCCTTGGTATGGCGTCCGCACAGAAAAAAGGCGCGGAATGATTGTCTGCCGTTGCTCTGACGGAGGGAGGGGCGACTGACGACACGGCTTACAGGGTTGGCTTCAGGAGGCTAAAATCCACAAAGGGGGTGGCTTTACATCAAGGAGTAGTTCAGGCAGGACTTCACGGAGGGTTCCAATAAGAAATGGTGCACCTAAGTTATTGTTCTTATTGGAACAAGGAGGTTAGCCTGGCCTCTGATTGATACATGGCTAGATCTACCTCGCAGCACCTTCTCTGTGAGTGACTGCAGTGTGACCTAGAGGAATGAGTCCCCTAGACAGGGCAGGAGGCAAATGAGTACAAAACAAATCTGGTCTATTTCTTGTTTTGATCCACTCCATCTATCTTTTACATCTTTGGCTGGCAGCAGACGGTGCAGAAGGACTGCAAGCCATCCTCATCTCTTGCCTGCCTGGCAGAAGATGGCACAGTACGATTGCTAGCCATCGTCATCTCTTGCCTGCCCGGCAGAAGATGGTACAATACGATTGCTAGCCATCGTCATCTCTTGCCTGCCCGGCAGAAGATGGTACAATACGACTGCTAGCAATCCGTATTGCCTGCCTGCTCACCATTAGACGGTTCAATACGACTGACTGCAGGACTAAAGAGAATGACCTGGTCAAGTCACCAAAAATTTAGTCCCTGCGCCCATGTCTGCCCAGGCGCTCCCAGCCGACGTGGCCAGGAGCACCTCGGACATGACGAGGACGGGTACCAGTCATACTGCACCGTCTGCTGCCAGAAGGCAATGGGTTGCTGCTACTGTGTAGCAATGCCGTACCGCGTCTGCCAGCACCCAGGAGACATACGGTGACGGTTACCTGAGCGGGCTCCATGCTTGCGGTGGTATGGCGTCCGCACAGGTAACTCAGGAAAAAAGGCGCGAAACAATTGTCTGCCCTTGCCTTCACGGAGGGAGGGAGGGAACAGGGGCCGGACAATATGTACCCAGAACCACCCGCGACAATGTTTTAGCCCAATCAGAGTGCTCCATTGGGCTGCTCTGGACAGCACTCTCAACTCAGATGCACGATTGTTTGCCGTTGCTCTGACGCAGGGAGGGGCGACTGAGGACACGGCTTACAAGGGTAGAGTTCACGGAGGGTTCCAATAAGAAATGGTGCACCTAAGTTATTGTTCTTATTGGAACAAGGAGGTTAGCCTGGCCTCTGATTGATACATGGCTAGATCTACCTCGCTGCACCTTCTCTGTGCGTGACTGCAGTGTGACCTAGAGGAATGATTCCCCTAGACAGGGGAGAAGGCAAATGAGTACAAAACAAATCTGGTCTATTTCTTGTTTTGATCCACTCCATCTATCTTTTACATCTTTGGCTAGCAGCAGACGGTGCAGAAGGACTGCATGCCATCCACATCTCATGGCTGCTCGGCAGAAGACGGTGCAATAGGACTGCTAGCAATCCATATTGCCTGCCTGCTCACCATAAGACGGTTCAATAGGACTGACTGCCGGACTAAAAAAAATGACCTGGTCAAGTCACTAAAAATTTAGTCCCTGCGCCCATGTCTGCCCAGGCGCTCCTGATCGACCTCACACAGGCGACCAGGAACACCTCGGACATAACGAGGACGGCTACCAGTCGTACTGTACCGTCTGCTGCCAGAAGGCAATGGGTTGCTGCTACTGTGTAGCAATGCCGTACCGCGTCTGCCAGCACCCAGGAGACATATGGTGACGGTTACCTGAGCGGGCTCCATGCTTGCGGTGGTATGGCGTCCGCACAGGTAACTCAGGAAAAAAGGCGCGAAACAATTGTCTGCCCTTGCCTTCACGGAGGGAGGGAAGGAACAGGGGCCGGACAATATGTACCCAGAACCACCCGCGACAATGTTTTAGCCCAATCAGAGTGCTCCATTGTGACTGCTCTGGACAGCACTCTCAACTCAGATGCACGATTGTTTGCCGTTGCTCTGATGCAGGGAGGGGCGACTGAGGACACGGCTTACAGGGTTGACTTCACGGAGGGTTCCAATAAGAAATGGTGCACCTAAGTTATTGTTCTTATTGGAACAAGGAGGTTAGCCTGGCCTCTGATTGATACATGGCTAGATCTACCTCGCTGCACCTTCTCTGTGGGTGACTGCAGTGTGACCTAGAGGAATGATTCCCCTAGACAGGGGAGGAGGCAAATGAGTACAAACAAATCTGGTCTATTTCTTGTTTTGATCCACTCCATCTATCTTTTACATCTTTGGCTGGCAGCAGACGGTGCAGAAGGACATATTGCCTGCCTGCTCACCATAAGACGGTTCAATAGGACTGACTGCCGGACTAAAAAAAATGACCTGGTCAAGTCACCAAAAATTTAGTCCCTGCGCCCATGTCTGCCCAGGCGCTCCTGATCACACAGGCGACCAGGAACACCTCGGACATGACGAGGACGGCTACCAGTCGTATTGTACCGTCTGCTGCCACAAGGCAATGGGTTGCTGCTACTGTGTAGCAATGCCGTGCCGCATCTGCCAGCACCCAGGAGACATACGGTGACGGTTACCTGAGCGGGCTCCATGCTTGCGGTGGTATGGCGTCCGCACAGGTAACTCAGGAAAAAAGGCACGAAACAATTGTCTGCCCTTGCTTTCACGGAGGGAGGGAGGGAAGGGGGGGACTGACGATATGTACCCAGAACCACCCGCGACAATGTTTCAGCCCCATCAGGCATTGGGATCTCAATCCAGAATTCCAATGGGCAGCGGAGACTGCGGGAACTGTGGGATAGCTACCCACAGTGCAACGCTCCAGAAGTCGACTCTAGCCTCGGTACTGTGGAAGCACTCCGCCGAGTTAATGCACTTAATGCACTTCTGTGGGGACACACACACTCGAATATATAAAACCGATTTCTAAAAAACCGACTTCTATAAATTCGACCTTATTCCGTAGTGTAGACATACCCCTACAGTAGTAGGATTGTAAATTCTTTGGGGCAAGGGATGTCGTTCGATTATGTGTGTGCACATTGCTCAGCTCAGTGTGGCCCTGATCCTAACTTGGGGCCTTCTAGGTGTTACCAGAATCCAAACAATAATAAATAATCAATGTGCTCTGAATGCAACCATAAATATTCATTGAATAAACTATTAAATTAAAAGTGGTACATTTTGCTTAATATATTCTGGCAAACACTATTCAATCAGCTTTGCAGATAAGGAAAGTAGCACATATAGAGTATTCAGAACCCATATGTGAAAGACATTTTTTTTTTTCTGTGCCTATCTGTCTTTACCATGAGTAGTGTCTTTTATGTTCCTGGCTAAAAAACAGATGTTTGGTTTTTTTTTCTTTTAAATCAGCTGGGTACAGTCTGAACAAAAATTTGAGTCCATCTTCTTCCCAAAACAGCAGACTTGCAATTCAGAACCCAAACATCTCAACTTGCTGTATACAGGTTATGATTAGGGCTACATGGGGAAAGCCTTCCTGTCTTGTCAGAATTTTCGAGATTTCAAAAATTTTCCTGTCCCAATTCAAGTTTTAAAGTCAAAGCTTAAAAAAAAAAAATTGCAAAATGACAAACCAAAAAACACTAGCAACCCAACCAGTTCAGGTCACTCTAAACATTTCATTTTGATAATTTTGAAACACTTCATTTGGATTTTGACCATTTATTCTGTGTAAACCTTTGTTTGTATAAATTAAGTTAAACGTTGATATATAAAAGCTGTTTCAAACCAAAAACTTTAAAGTTTTAACTTCAGAAGTGGTTAAAATGGGATGTTTTAATAATTTTGGTAGTTTTCCAACTGTGTTTGAGTTAGGAAATTCAGCAAAACTGATCCTTTCCTGCATACGGTGTCAGATTTGTGGGCTCTACATTTTTTGAGGGGGGGAAAAAAATGAGTTGCAAAATTCCCAACTCGCTCTAGTTATGATTCCTTTATGTGAAGTCAGCCACGACCAGCTTATTCCTTGAGCTATCAGATGGGATCAGATCTTCAGCTGGTATAAACTGATATAGTTCCAGTGTCGTCTTTGGAGCTTATACCACCTAAGGATCTGCCCCCTGGTCTCAGGAGGCCATGCTTCAGGTTTGATTCCTGGTCTATAGAACTGCTGAGTATTTTACTCTTTCTAGATTACCTCTGCTCACTTCAGTTTAGATTGAAATGAAAATTACTATCATGCAAAAATATAAAACTGGAATTATAATCTATCTAGTACTTAGGGGGTAAGACCTTTAAATATTCTCCATGAACACAAACATAATAGTCTGGATAACTTTGCATTTCCATATTTTTTTATTTTGCTAAAAGTATAATACTAACTTTGAATTTCCAATCAGTGTTAACTGTGACCCTGTCTCCTGGTGACTTTCCACCTTTGTTGTTTTTGTCTCACAAGAAAGGTGTGAACATTTCCATTAAGGAGATTTTTTTTTTTAATCAAGACTTTAAGACGTTTGCAGGTTGTGGAGTTCTTGAATTGGAGTCAAGGAACACTGAAATACATGGCTGTGTTTTGATACGTATGGGTATGATATATGAAATTCCTCTTCCAACCTTTGTTCTGGTTGGTAAGTTAGTTAATTATTGCTACAGTCTGGAAGAGGATTAAGATAAGATCTATTTTAGTTAGTTATAACAACATTTTTAATATATGCAACTCCATGTACTTTTAGAGAATTGTCCTTAAGGATTATCCTGAATGTGGTCATTTTTGCTTAAGAAATATTTTAAAAACCTGGCTGTTTCTGTTGATATGTATGGCCTCAAAGAAGGCAGAAGTAGTGTGGTCTAATGAAGGTACATGCATTTAGCTTTACAACTACAATCATTTTAGGTGATTTCAATGCCAGAGTTGGTAGTGACTATGCATCATGGGCCAATGCAATAGGTCATCACAGAGTTGGCAACACAAACCCTAACAGGTTGCTATTACTTTCTGAATGCACCGTGTACAACCTGGTCATCACAAACACAGGGTTTCAGCAGGCCAACAAGTATAAGATGGCCTGGATGCACCCTTGTTCAAAACACTGGCACATAATCGATTACGATATTTTTACAGTGAAGGGATCTCTGCAATGCCAGACTCACTTGGGTCATGCGAGATGCTGACTATGGATCAGATTGTAGACTTGTGAGAAGTCAAATTTCCCTCCCTTTTTTTTTTTCCTCAAGCAACATAGTGATTCAAGTCAGTGAAGAAAATCAGTATTTCAAGCCTGGAAAACTGTGACACACTGAATTCTAACTAAAACTCATGGAAAGCCTTTTCCCTCAATAACAGAAGCCTCTGCTGGTGTTGAGACAGCCTGGAATAATTTTTAGGGTATAACTTGTAATAAGGCTCCTGAAACTCTCAGCTTCGTTATGAGGAAACATGAGGTCTTGTTTGATGGAAAAAGGTCCCAAAATATATTGGCTTTTGAATTCACTGCATGCCATCCATCGAGCCTACATAGTGGACAAGAATTCAGCAACTAGGAAGGCCACATATCATTGCACAAAACAGATGGCTCAGACCAGAGTTCAGCAAATGAAAAACCCAGTGGTGAGAAAAGAAAGCAGTGAAGTTACAACTGGCAGGAGACCTCAAAGACACCAACAGCTTTTTTGCTGGCCTTCACGTGGTGGATGATCCCAGGTGCAATGGGATAACCACTGTATGCACATTAGACTGCAATCAACTCTCAGATGACAGAGGCATTGACTGATGAAGGAAACATTTCAGTTTGCGTCTCAATCATCCTTCCAACATTTTCAAGGAAGTAATTAATTCTCTTCCACAACATTTGTTAAAAAGAACTTGCACTCGCCCCAGCTTATGTGACCATGGCAGCAGTTGAGCAGATGTCACAAGGGAAAGCACCTAGACCAGATGGAATTCCAGCAGAGATCTATAAGCAGGATGGTTACCATGCTGCGAGACCCCTCACGTGGCCTGTCTGTGGTATCTGAAAGCAAGAGTCCTTGCCACAGGATTTGAAGGATGCCAACATTGTCCATCTCTGTAAACGTAAGGGTGGAAGGGCAAACTGTGATAACTACCATGGTATTTCCTTACTCTGTTGCTGGGAAAATTCTTGCAAGGATCATATTGAATAGACTTGTGGAAACCATCATCTGAGTTTCAGTGTGGATTTCGGTCTGGATGGGGGCATGATAGACTTGATCTTCACAGCCCATCAATTTCAGGAAAAGTGCCAGGAGCAAAACCATGGTCTTTGTGGTGTTCATTGACTTAGATAATGCTTTTGACTCTGTAAATTGTGACTGAATCTGGAAACTTTTGTTCATCTTTGGGTGTCTTGCAAAGTTTATTTCCATCACTTGGACTTATGATGGCCAGAGTGGGGGGAAAATTGTGAGAGATCTGATCCCTTTCCAGTTACTAATGATACCACACATTCTTACATTCTTTTCCATCCTTTTTTGGGGGGGTATGCTTATGGATGCCATCATTACACTGATAGTGGCATATTTATCCAGTTCTGCACTGATGGGAGGCTGTTTAATCTGCAACACTTCCATTTGCACAAAAGTGGAAGATTTACTCTCTCTTTTTTTTTTTTTTTTTTTTTTAAGGAGCTTTTATTTGTTGATACTGTGCACTGGTCGCTCACTCAATTGATGACCTTCAGTTTATAACTGATCACTTAACTCATGCAGTCAATTGTTTTGGTTTTACAATCAGCCTAAAGAGAGCTGAATGTGTGCTGGGGGAGCCAATTACGTCTATCCAATTATGAAGATCAACATCACTCCTCTCAAGTCTGTGGAGATATTTTCCTACCTAGGGAATGTGCTGTCACAGAATGCCACAATTGATGCGATTACCTATCGCATAGCCAAGGACAGCTCTGCATTGGAATGCTGTCACTGCGCCTATGGAGTGATAGGGGTGTCAGAATAAATACCAAGCTAAATGTCTATTGGGCAGTCATGCTTACAATGCTTCTATATAGTTGAGACCTGGACAACATATTGCTGCCACATTAGGAATTTTGTTCAGTTCCATATGCACAGTCTTCAGAGTTTGCAGGGTTAAACAATGGGACAAGATTCCCAATATAAAAATCCTTAATTGTTGTATGTTTGGCATTCAAAGCATGCTCAGAAGCTCAGCTGTGTTGATCTGGGCATCGTATTTGTCTGGCCAACTCGAACACCCAAAGCTATATTTTTATGGTCAGTTCTCATGGTGGCCAGCACTAACAATATAAAGACACGTTGAAGTCATACTTGAAAGCATGTCAGTCTGACCTCAGCAATTGGGAAGCAACAGTCCATGACAGAGCAAGGTGGCAGCAGATTTGTCATGTTGCTCTTAACCACTTGGAAGCAAAGGGCATTAACACCTTATGTGAAAAACATGAACAGCACAAAGCAAAGATACAATGGTCCTGGACAATCCTGTTAGTCCCACACACAACCATGATTGTGATTCTTGTATTGGTCTGACCGTACATGTTGTACGTCAACATTGATGGGAGACTCTATCATCATGATCATCACTGTATAATGCATCCATTAGAGCAAGGCAGTCTAGTTAGATCTCTTCTCAATGTCATGAATCCTTGATGCAATGAAAATATGCATATTTTTGAGGATAGGATTGTATCCTGGTTTTCTATTCTGTATGTAGCAACAATAACATTCCTTGTGTGAACTTCAACAATGAATTTCCTGTATGAGCATTCATTTGCTTTGTGGTGGGTTTTTGCTTTCTTTTGTTAAAGAGAACATACTTTGAATTTCCAGGATTTCTAATATTTTATTATTAAGAGAAACTGCAACATTCTCTCAAGCTATATTTTTCCTTTTAAGTAACTGACAGAAACTCACAACCTTAACTCCATTTTAACAAATTGGGTGAGGCCCATCCTAAATCATGGTTTGGCAAGTCAAGGGGTGTTTGTGCAAGTGACAGACAAGACTGTCACTATTCTGACTGAAGTCTGCGCAAGTCAGATATATGAAGGGGTAAGTGCTGACATGATATCTAGTCTTCTCTAGTCTAGGGGGAAAGGCTAGAGAAGAAACAGTTTCAGTGGTAATATGTAAAATAAACTTTAATCGTGTAAGATATCTGTAATGCTAATGTTTTCCGCAGATACGCTATAGAATGACAGTGTAATAATGGTCATTGTCTGGAATATCTGGGAAAAATATACTTACATTTATGTGGCCTGCCCAGAATCTGAGAAACACAAGATTATTTTGTAGGATTGCTGAATTCATCTTCATAAACCTGGGAGACTGTATTCAAAATGGTACTTCCTGAGAGAGCTGGAGAAGTTTGGATGAGGCACAGGGTCAGTCCAGATAAGGACAACAAGTAAAAAATAGAGATTGTGGGGCCTGTTTGTGCCTGCAAGTTTTTGAATGCCCCATACGATGCTGAGCACTCTCTGCTCCCATTGACTTATGTGATAAGGCCCAATGAGTGAAAATCTCTAAGCATGAAGATATCCTCTTCAGTCACTTGCTGCCAGTGAACAATAGCACTTAGAAACAGAGTAGCTACACCTACAGGAAGAGCTGTCACTGAAATCAAGTCTGTCTAGAATGTGTGGGCAATTACAATTAGTCAGTAAATGGAAATACATTGAGACAACTCGATATTGAAACGAACATCCTGGCCCCCAAACACCAGATCAGGAGGGAATTTCCCCCTCTGCTTAATCATGAGTCAAGGTGGACAGAGTTTAAATAAAAAAAGTCTTGTAAATGTGGGATTGGGACTGAGGGTTTTTTTATCCAGAACTTAAGGGGCAGTCTTGAGATGGGAGGCCGTTTGTGAACGCTGGATCCCTCTTATAGCTATGGAGTACTCTCAAACTGTTTCAAGGCAATGGGTAACTCTTCTTAGAAAATGGATTTTATCTAATATGAAAGTGTAAAGCCTGAATTTGTCTTTGTTTCTTTTCTGTGTAACTTGTATATGTTTGCTTTCCCTTACTCTTTCATCTTTTGAATCTGATTTTTCTATTCAATAAATGTTTTCTCTGGTGTGCAAACTGTGTGGAGTGCATATGCCAAAGAAGGCTGATAAACAAGTGGCTGTTTTCACTCCTTTAGGGGTGACAAACCAGAGGGGAATGGTCAGAGTGTCTATTAATTACAAATTCAAGGAGGATATATTTGGAGAGAGTTGGGACTGAAAGGGTTGTTGGTGTCACCCTGCAAAGAGAAAAGGAGTACTTGTGGCATCTTAGACTAACAAATTTATTTGAGCATAAGCTTTCGTGAGCTACAGCTCACTTCATCAGATGCATGCAGTAGAAAATACAGTGGGGAGATTTTTATATCCACAGAAAACATGAAACAATGGGTGTTACCATACACACTGTAAAGAGAGTGATCAGGTAAGGTGAGCTATTACCGGGGGGAGGGAACCCTTTGTAGTGATGATCAAGGTGGGCCATTTCCAGCAATTGAGGAACAGTGTGTGTGTGTGGGGGGGGGGGGGGGGGAATAAACATGGGGAAATTTTACTTTGTGTAATGACACATCCACTCCCAGTCTTTATTCAAGTCTAAGTTTATTATGTCCAGTTTGCAAATTAATTCCAATTCAGCAGTCTCTCGCTGGAGTCTGGTTTTGAAGGTTTTTTTGTTGAAGAATTGCCACTTTTAGGTCTGTAATCGAGTGACCAAAGAGATTGAAGTGTTCTCCGACTGGTTTTTGAATGTTATAATTCTTGACGTCTGATTTGTGTCCATTTAGTCTTTTTATGTAGAGACTGTCCAGTTTGGCCAATGTACATGATGGCATATATCACATTGGTAGATGGGCAGGTGAATGAGCCTCTGATGGGGCCTAATCACATCAGCCACACATCAGATTGACCACGAGTGAGGAGCTGGGCTCTGTCGGTCGCGATCCAATGCTCCGAGGTTTTGGCAGGACTGAACCCAGAGTTTCAAGGCAAAACACCCTAGCTTTATACTTGTAAATTCCCATTTGAGTTGATGCATTTTGCAATGTCCTCCTGTAATCATTAGTCCTGAAGTGGTGGTAATCTTGGGATTTTCCGCTGTTATCATTTGATGGTTATTGTCGGGCTTCCCATGTTATCTGCTATTTGTTGTCTTGCCTTCAGGGGTGGTTGCCTCACCTCTGAGGCCGTCAATGCCGCTAACATGTTTAGCCTCAGATACAATGGATGTTTTCTGATTGTCTCCTGGTGTTTCCAAGTCTCTCTCTTTCTTGACCATCTGGACATTTGTGATGGCTTTCACACCTTGTCTTTTCCTGATGCATGCATTCCTCATTCACACACACAATCTCTCACAGAGAAGACAGCACTATTTTAAGTTCAGCAGAATACATTGTAAATTAAACTTCACTAAATCTTGTGGTCAAAACAGTTTATATTGTGGCTCAGGCCTTTTAACATTCCTTTAATCTAATTAACATAGACACAATACAAGATCCTGTCTTTTACTCACTAAACCTTAAACCAAAGAAATGACTAGAGGGAAGTTTATAATGCATATAGGAAACAAGATCCCAGTCTCGGACAGTCATTCCTTTTTTTATTCAAAAAGAGTGGCTGGCAGAATGAAATCAAGGTTTCCATCTATTTTTATAGTACAATTATAAAATCCTGTCCCTACATGGTCCCTTTGTAAAAGTACCTAGTGGTGAGTATGGGTGACCGGGGGGAGGGAGGATTGCGTCTTCAAACTGGGCCTAGAACACCCTTGGCCCAACACTGCTTCTGATAGCTGGCTCATAGGAGAGTGCCATGAGGGAAGCTAACCTGCTGTAAGAATATTCTTGCCATGGCTTATGAAAGCTCTATCCAGAAATCTAAAATTCCAGATTTTCCTCATGCCTTCCTTGTTCTGTGCTCTATAAGGGTGCATTTCTAGAATGGGTCTAATTGCCATCCACTCAGAGTGCTGCCAGCATTCTGCAGGACATACATGTGTTCCTTTTAAGTGATATTTGGGAATGAATCTCCCATGTTCAGGTAGTTTTCTTGTTTGAATTTTACACATACATTTGCAATTTTATCTTTGAAGTCTAAGGAACATTGTTTGTTCTTCCAGAAATGACTGACCTACAGTATAAGTCTGTAAATTGGCAGTGAGTAAATGATTGACATTGGGAAAGGGGGTTATTTTTTTCAAAAGACTGCTTGAAAAATTTTTTTAAAGTCAGAGAAGTGAATAATTTAATTCAAAAGATACAAAATTTATCATTGAGAAGGATTACAGCTCTCCACCCACTCATATATCATGTCCATATGTCACTCTATATCCACGTCTTTTGATTCTTATACTTATTCAGCCACCATGATCTGAAAATGTGGATGAGTTCAGCATTGACCTAGTCTGTTTGCATTGCAGATAGTGGTAAAACTCCCATTCAATAAGAACAGATTTAGGCCAATGTGAGCACTTTGGAAAAATCCACCCCCAATGGGCCTCTCAAGACGTTGTTGACAATACATGGAAGTCATTCTTTTAGAGCCAGACTCTACCTGGCTTTTATGTGAGCGTGCAGTGTGGGGGTAGAAGGCATAAGGAGTGTTTCCTCCTTGCATTTTCAAGCCTATACAAGGGTCCAGGAAAATTGCAACCCCTGCCTTCTGAGGGGTGGAACAGCTCCTACATCCCCATTTATTTTAGGATTCAGACAGGGCTGGGCCGTGCCATGGCTCAGTCCTCTCCACACACAGGAAAGCACAGCTTGGCAGCCTTCCAGAGAGGGTGTAAGCTGCACACACAAAGGGGTATAGTATTGGTTATGCAGATGTGAGAAAGTCAGAACCACTTTGCCCCCTTGAGGCAGAATATCTCCTGATGCTACACCCAGAGCAGTGTGACTGCACCATTACTTATTGTGGGTTATACCTATATGGCATAACCCTTAATGATCATGGCAAGATTCTTTGTGAATTCCAGGGGAAAAGATATACCATGCTATGTCGCAGCAAATTTGTATACTGCTACCAGCCTGCTAAGTATCTTGTTGTACTACTTTTAAAAATGCTGTTTCTTTTTAGTTGTGATCCAAATCCATGCATGCTTCAAAATCGGTCAGAATAGAGCACGTCATATGACACATAAGAAACATCAGATTTCAACAGGAGGTAGAAACAATAATTATCCCCAAAGCTGGGTGTTTTCCTCCTTGCTTTAGGACTTAGATTGAGGTGTATCATGTTTTTTTTTTTTTTTTGGCAATAGGTAGACTATATGGGTTTTCCTTTTCTTTAAACGTTTTTAATTGTATCTTCAAAAGGATACTTACTTTTAAGAACAGGATTATCCCACTGTTTCTGCATGTGACTTGTGCACAGCTAACTGGTGTTCTTAAAACTGCTTAACATTTTTTCACATGCCATTTATTCTTAAATTATAAATTTTTCTTTGTAAACAATAATAATGCATGTAAAACTATTATTTGAGCTTCCGAGGCTGTTTTTTCTGGCAGCTTTCTGCCCTCTTTACATGTCAGGACATACTCTGTTCTTCAAATTCCATCCCAACTTGTTACTCAAGCAGTTTACATTCTAAAAAGCCATAGCTATCTACTTGTAGTGAGTTAGCAGCACTCCTCAGTAGTGTCAGTTTACAGCTATATTTATATGATCATTAAAATGACCCATGAGAGGGAAGCCAAAAGACCATAAATAAATTTTCATTGAAAAAGTTAGGGGGAAATAGGATTTTAAAAAGTCAGCAACTGCTTTTTATCTGACTGCCGGAAATTATTTAAAATGGGCAAATTCATACCCTGGTACTGCCTTTTCTATTGACTATTCTTTGTATTTAGTATTTAAACAGCATGCTTGCCATTTATAAGGTTTATCTGGCCATTAATGTGTTCCTCTTGACATCTGCAGGACACTTTAGTGGAAAGCATCATTGTCACAACTGTTTCCTCAAGGTGTAAAATCTAGAGCAGGGGAAAAATGATTAGTCATAGTGACAGCGTGAACATTTGGGCATTACTTTTCTGTGCATATCATTTAAAAAATCAATAAGATTAATATATAGAGGCCAATACTATTTACTGTAGAAAAACAAGGGAAAACAGAACAGCCATGCTTTCCATTACTTAAATTTTTCTGTGGTCTAGTCCTCTTGTGCAATGAAACTTTGAGAAGGACGTGTAATAACCCACCTTTATTGGTTGGTTGTATTTCCCTTCTCTTCAGAAGCCCAATGCATCCATATCCAGGGTAGAATAAAAGACTTCATTACTTACATTTAAAAACAAAGTTACATTCATAAATTATGTGGGGAAAATAATTTCCCACAATGAACCAAGAGGAAATAGCCTTTTTTATGTGCTATTTATCATTGAGCCTGTTAGGTCAGTAAGTGAGATTTTATTCAAACTATCATAGAATATCAGGGTTGGAAGGGACCTCAGGAGGTCATCTAGTCCAACCCCCTGCTCAAAGCAGGACCAATCCCCAACTAAATCATCCCAGCCAGGGCTTTGTCAAGCCTGACCTTAAAAACCTCTAAGGTTTCCACCACCTCCCTAGGTAACCCATTCCAGTGCTTCACCACGCTCAGAGTGAAATAGTTTTTCCTAATATCCAACTTAAACCTCCCCCATTGCAACTTGAGACCATTACTCCTTGTTCTGTCATCTGCTACCACTGAGAACAGTCTAGATCAGGGTGGGCAAACTTTTTGGCCTGAGGGCCACATCGTGCTTTGGAAATTGTATGAAAGGCCGGTTAGGGGAGGCTGTGCCTTCCCAAACAGCCAGGCGTGGCGTGGCCTGGTCCCCGCCCCCTATCCCTTCCGCTGCCCATCCAACCCCTCCTCTCATTCCTGACTGCCCCCCCGACCCCTGGGATCCCTACCCCCTCCAACCAAACCTTCTTCCTGACTGCCCCTCCCCGGGGACTCCTGCCCCCATTCAACCCCTCTGTTCCCCACCCTCTGACCGCCCTGACCCCATCCACTCCCCTGCCCACCACCCCTGCTGGCAATGCTCCTACTTATACAGCCCAAAATACTGTTAGCCTTTTTGGCAACAAGGACACACTGACTCATATCCAGCTTCTCGTTCACTGTAACCCCTAGATCCTTTTCTGCAGAACTGCTTCCTAGCCACTCGGTCCCTATTCTGTAGCAGTGCATGGGATTCTTGGATTTGTCTTTGGATTTGGTTCTAACAGTTAATTTTGGTCTTTGATGCCTGTTTTTGCCTTTTTTTTTTAAATGTATGTAAATTTTAATTAATACTATATTGGCAGTGCTGCAGAAACTGACCTGCCACCCCTCCAGAGGAATGCAAGAGTCTTTTGGGCCCATTAATCACGTGATTAAATTGTGCCTGATGGCTCTTAGGGAGATCAATTTCTTGGTCAAATGTGATATATGAAATGGCATACAGAGAAATCAGAATACTACTACTAATTGCAGTCCTATGCTGTATATAGCAGCTAATGAGTCACCAGCATTTCAAGCAAGTCACTAGGCAGGTGCAAGCTGTGTGTCATGAGCCCTAGGTCATTTGCCTCTTGGGTTTATCCTGAATGTAGTCATTTTGGCTCAAAATAAGTAACAGTGGGCTTGAAGGAGGAGAACTGGATAAAAAGTAGGATTGGCTTTTTTATCTTCTTTCCCCTTCTTTTGAGGAAAAGAACCAAAATTAAAGTAAAATTCTGCCGCTCAAGAGAAAGAAATGACTGTAATTATTCCTTTTCTGTAAGGACCCCACAGCTGGCCATCATTGGCAATAGAACCAGAGATGTTTAAGTAATTCAAGCATTTGTGGCTTGAACTAGAGGAGTAGTAGTATAAGTTAGGCACAGTAATGGGTTCTTGTCTTCTGTGTGAGAAAACCATTACAGGAGGATGTGATGCACACAGGCTGTGTTATATTTTCCTAAAGCAGGCATATTACACAAACATATGGGTGGGTTTTCAAAGTTCAAAATGCATAGTTGTGTCCACATACTTTTATGTGTCTAATTTGTGCTGAAAACGCACCCAACTGGGAATATACATAGAGAAATCCTGATTTCACCGTGCATGGCCAGATATTTGTGTATAATCATAGGTCCATGCAAATTTAGATACCCACTAACATAAAAAATCTGGCTCAAAGTCTTCATAGACTTTTGGTGAAAGATGGTCTTAGAAAAGAACATGACTATACCCTTAAGCATAAATTAATTATACAACTTGTGATAGATTTGCTGAATTTCTGGGATAATCTAGTATGCAATAATAACTTCAGGTACTGTGTCTTTTGGAAATCTGCTATTTTAGCAACAACATAAAGGCACTTTAGTTGATGCTACTACCAGGTCAGGAAAGAGATTCAATACAGTATCTGCAGATAAGAAAATAACTAGGATAGCGTGTGTGTGATATCAGAATATGACAACACAAATCAACACTGTGTTTAAATCTAGTCACATTATTGGAAGTTTTTTATTGTCTGAATAGTGACCCTCTGTTTCGGAAATGTGGTTCTGTAAAAACCTTAAGATCTCAGAACTGTGTGGAAGAGTGCAATCTGGTTGAAGTTCTGTTGCCAGTACCTTATGCAGAGAGATCTGTTGAAATTCTCCCCTTACCTGCTACTTCTTCCTTAGAGGCAAACTTCTAGTCCCTACTCGCACATGAAAGTTTTGCCTGTGCATTAATTATAAATTCTACATGAACTAGCATGCCTTATTTGTTAATGGACGTGTGTGTGTATTTAATGCACTGTACATCCCTCTTCCCCCTGCTCACAAAATGGTAGCCTAACATTTTTTTTTAATTTCCATTGTGGTTATTTTTAAGCAGTTGGGGGTGGTGTGGCTCTCCACTATCCTGGGGGGAATTCTGGCAGAGAACATGGCAAAAAAAGAACAATTTCTCATGGATCTCTGGCATAAATGCCTGATGTACTGTTTTTTATGTAGACTGCTGCCCCCTGCTTCCCTGGCCAGCATTGCCAGGAGGGAGGGAGAAAATTAGTGCAGAGATGGATATTGTGCCCTGGCCTCCTCACAGAAGACACAAGCTGAGGACACTCATTGTATCTTCCCACCCCTTAATCCACCATACTGAGGGCAGTCACATTTTGTGTCCTTGATCCTTTTCACAGTGTCGACTGTGTCTAAAACCAATATTTTTATCCTGCCCAACTTTCAGAGCTTGAAATGTTTGGATTTAGGTTCCTGGTCGCATAGCTGTTTAGTTTACTTACAGTTTTCTTTTTCTCTCACTTTTTCTATAGTATTTACAGGTTCCCTGGAGTCCATGTTTTCTTAAGAACAACTCTTGTATCATCCAGGAGCGCCATGCTCCCTGAAGTTTGATTTTTATCTTGATTAGCTATGTAGGACTCAAACTGTGATGTAAACTCACCCCCAGTTCTCCCCTGTGTGTTGAGCTATGGTGCTAGTTGTTAACTCATTTAAAACTCAACACATTAGCAACATGCAGAATATTCTGCAGATAAAAAAACCGTATAAACATATCACTGTAAATCTTTAAGGGGAAAAACCCTCCCTTTGTGCAAAATAAAATTGGGATTAACTAATGTATACTGTAGCTAATGGTTATCGCACTTTTATACCAACTCACATACAGAACAACCTTCCACATTTTATAAAATATTTGCTGTAATTTCAACAAAGAAGTGACATATTTCAGACCAAATTCAGAGTACCGGTACTTCATAAAAGAAATGTGAAACTTTCAAACTCTGGTGTTCTTTTTTAATCTCTAATGAGAACTCATCTCATTAAAAATTAACACCTTTTTATTATACCTAATTTACTTATAAATCTTATTGCCACTCATTATCAAATTTCATGGACATCTCAATCAACCTCATGATTAAATCTCTTATTCAGGCTATTCTTTCCCTATGATTTTAATTTCACCTTAATGACTTTTTTCTTTGAGAATTCAACTTGATACTTGCACATAGTTTTTATGTGCATTCCTTTAAGCTTTTATTGGTTCATGTAGCCACCAATTGGTGTTTTTTTTATTAAACCTATACTATGTTTGTTGAGAAGAAAAATCTCTTATACTGTCTAAATAGTGCCACAGTTAAGGATATTCTTCATGAAAGTTATATTTAACTTTTGGATAAAGTTAAGAAATAACCTAACTAGCATCAAGTTATATACCTCCCCACCACCTTTCTAGCTGACGAGACCCTTGTTGAGACATTGTACTCAATGGAGTCAGTAGATACTGAGCCAATCATGTGACAGCCAGGATATTCATTTTTGTAACTCTGACCAAGGTTGGGTGACTGAAGTCAGGCAATAAAGTTCAGCTTTTTCCCAGAACCCCTGTGTCACATAATTATTAGAAATATATGCAAGGTGAAAGTCCTATAGCTCCCGAAAATGAGGTAGCTATGTAACCTGATTACCCACTGCTACAGGGATGGCATTACTCCCTGACACATCACACACTCTGAGCAATAGTTAAAGTACCTTTGTCTTTTAATAGACATTAAATCATCTTGTATATAGAATTCATTCTTGCCCCTCAGTGCATCACATACTTCCATCCGATAGGCTGGGTCTCAGTGTTTCCTAAGAAAAGTTGCTTCTGATACTCAGGTAAGGCAAGTAGAGGGGAAGAGCCGATTTTTTTTTTCTTCCTCTTTGTACATTCCATTCTGTTTTGTCATGGACTTAGGCAGAGCTCACAACAGCTAAGTAAAATGAATCAAGAAAAGAAACTAGTGGTTGTAAATGGTACCGTTCCAAAAGCTGCCTTTTTCAGTTCTTCTAGCAAAGTAGATTGAGCAGATTTTTTGCTCTCAGTTGCAAGGATGTAAATTAAAATAACCCAGTTTACCACCATGCAATTACTCAAGATTGACAGTGATGTAACCATCAGATGTAAATCAGAATTTAGATCATTGAGAGTAGATAAAGGAAGATATAAAGGAAGCTACTGGCAAGACTTCTATCACAATTCTCTTTTAAAGTGCTAACCATGTGGGTGTATCACAAGTTGTTTGCTTAGGGTGGAGGGAAGGGAGAGAGAGAGAGACTCATACTAAGTACTGGCAGCCTAAATAAGCCATGGTTTGTTTGTGAATTGTTAAAGTAGCAATAGAAAAATGTGTTGCTCTTCCCTTCTTGTAATCAGTTTGGACAAATGTAAATAGTTATGCAAAGTATCAATAGATCCCACAGGTATTTTTAAGTGTAAGTAGGTATTTCCCAAACACCTTTTCCAAAACACTCCATCTCTGAAATCTAGCAAACCTGCATTTTCCTGTAAGGGTCTGATCTAATGTATGCATCTTCTGAACTTCTGCTAGTCATGCCAAATCGTGGTCCTTCTTTTTTTTTTTTTGGTTTTTGTGTTTGTTGTGAAGAAAGATCCACAAGCAACTGTTTCACTGCTAAAGCCATGTCATTCATTGAAACATGGTGAGTGAGGAAAATAGGTCTACAGGGCATAGCACTACCAAGTCCGCTTCTATTCTGGTGCAAAAGTTTAATGAAAGGAGAACTGAGAAATAATCATAGTGCAAGTTTCTTTCCTCTGAAGAGACTTTGGAGTGAGTCAAACAACAAAATATTGCAATATCCACTTCCTAGTGTGTAGGGAAGCAGTTTTAATACCGATGTCTCTCTTGGCCTGCGTGAGTCATGTCATATATTACTTACTGTGCTACATTACACTACTACTCGCAGAAAAGTGCTCTAGGAAACCTTTAGTGTGCACCAGCAAGGTCTACACGAACCAATTAATGTGCAGCACTAAGTAACTAAAGTTACTACACTTCAGAAACCGTACCCCTGTACAGCGTATTATGCCACCATATAGACAAGTCCTAAGATTAAGCAGTTGGTGGATTTGGCCTATGGAGATATTACAACGTGTGACTGAATGGGACAGAGAAGAAGAGTGAAAGGTATGCTGTGGTGTTGTCTCCCAGTCATCACTTCTGTTTGAGCTGTAAAGCAGCTGCTGCCTCACTTCAAGTTCTACTTTTCAGTCACAAGGTGGCAAAGTAGTAGGTCTCTGGATTCCTAGATTTGAATGAGTGACGTGACTAGAGATCTGTGCCCCCTATGTGACATGAAAGGATACGTTTCTATTAAAAAATTTTTACATGGAAGTGAAATAAAATTAAAATGTTTCAAATTAGCAAACATCGCTGCTTAAAATACTTATCACGCAGTGACCTCCTGCAGGTCTTTACTGTCTAGTCTGCTCCCTGCATGAGACTCTCAAAGGCATCCCTTGCTGCTGCTGTTTAAACTTTAGACCTATCTGAAAATTGCCTCTTGCTCTTCCTTTTTTAATAATGGAATTTTGCAGTTGGATAGGATGAGTTGTTAGTTCTATCCTCTTTGCTTTTTAATAAATTGTCTCTAATTGATCATTCCATTTTTTCTTTGGGACAAGTCTTTCACTCAAAAAAGAAACAATGAAATTTCCGAGGGTTACTTTTAAGTAAATTTTTCCATAATGCATATATGAATAATGTATGGCTGGGGGCATGCAGCAGAGAAACTTTGACACAATCCCTCCTAAGGCCATGGAGCTGAGCCTTTTAAAGGCTTTCTGCAATGGGATGAAACTGAATACCAGTAATTACCAACAAAAATGATCTTATTCTCCACCAAAACCACGCAAAAAAGGTCATTAATAAGAGTAAATCTATGCTATTTAATTCACAGCATAAAGGGACTTCTGAATGTTAAAGATGCAGGATCCAAGTTCTACACTTGTCTCCCCTTGGTTTCATTGGGAATTGCACATGCATATATGAAGGACGGAAGGAAACATTTCTCCTGGTATTTATACTCTAAGTATGATATAAGTATGGAGATACAACTCTGCCGTACAGATTATTTTAATAAGTACTGTATTCCCAAGAAAAAATGGGAAGTCCAAACAGCTTACTCAACATGGGCTTATTGATCAACTGAAATTATAGTTGCAGTTACAGAAATATTACAGAGAAAATTATAGTTCTAACTATTGACATATTTCTAATATTCCACTATATATCAGGAACAAACAATGCCAACAATTCCAGTTCTGTTCTCTAAATGCTACCCAAGTATATACTGCTGTAATTAAGCCATTCAGAACTTGTATATATTTGCCTAATTGTGTAGCATGACATTTAGACAGTGCACTTTCCAAGGTTAGCAAAATTTACCGACTACACACTAAAAATTTATAAATAGCTGATGTGTGTACATTTTTGAGGTAAAATGAAGTGTCAAAATTAAGCATTTTATCCTGATTTAATAAAGCGATTGTATGTTATATCATTTGATAATGAAATAAAGCATGTACAATATGTTTAATAGGTGTACAAGAGATCAGCTGAGATGGAAACTTAGTCATATTAGCAATAAATGTATAATTACATTTACAATAATGAAGTAAATTCATCATGATGTTTCAGGCCTGTAATTGGCATTTATTCATAAATGTAATTCTTTGAGACAGCTCCATTGCATCCATTATTGTCATATAGGGACCTCTAACTGGTTTTTATCATCTTGATTCAGTATGCCAAGGAAGTTATGGAATAAATGACTTGTTTAAGGCCAAAGCCAAAAGGCTGGAAAGCAAAAGAAATCTGGAGATGTGGAACCAGAATCAGGCCTTAAGCAGGTGTAGCTTATACACAATAGGAATTGTATCTGGATATGCCAAGGCTAACTTTGACCCACACTATGTAGTTTATGTGCCAAAGAAGAACTCTGGTTGAGAGATTTTAATTCCTTCCTTTAGCCTTCCAAGGTCGATACATTGGTTCCAGGCAGTTTACCGTGGAGAGATTTGTCAGTTGAGTCATTTAAAAAATGAGGTTCTGTCTGCTTAGTGAGGTCACTAAAATCCCATGACAGTTTTCTTTTTATAAGAGGAGGGGCTTGTACCAGTTGCAATGGCCAAATATTCTATGCCATCAGTGTTAGGCAATGAGCTATATGTTAGCCATCCACCCAGCTGCTACTACGTGGCTGCATTGTAATGGTACTGGGTACAGGTTTTAAAGTGTTTTTTTAAAAATTCTTTGGAATGAAAAGCACATATAAATTGAAGACATAATGTGAGTGGAACTTCATCAAAACTGAAGGACATTATGGTCTTGTCTACTGTCATTCATTACTGGTGTATCTCTAGTGGTGGGAACAATGGTGGAAGCTGCAGGGTTAAATGGCACAGTGGTACACAGGCTTGAAATCGGATAAGCCCTGTCTATGATGGCATTCCACCCTTGCTGCTACTTATGGAGCTGCATCAGAAGTTATTTGTAGGTTCCATTTTTGACTTTGTACATTCAACCTTTAGTTTAGGGGTGAGTCCTGGAGTCTTTTATCAGAGTAACTATAAATTCAGGGCCTGTATTTGGGGGAAGTATAGAAAAAGAAGTGGAAGGAGAAATATGTATTAATAAACGTGAACGACATTTTTCACTGTCCCATTATTGAATTAAGTATGTATTCATTTTCACAAATATAATACAAAGTAAGGCTACCATAGCTTAGGTGAAAAAAATCAGTTTTAGGCTTGTCTACATTGGCACATCTAGGGAAATTAATCCAAATTAACTAAAGATGTGAATTTAAAGTGGATTAGTTATACTGCATCAAATCCCTGTGTGGACACCCTCATTCAGAATTAAAGTGGCCCTAGTTCAATTAATTACAATTTACAAAGAAGCTAAACTTAAAGTTCAAAAAGTTCTGGCAACCTTTTCTTTGAATAGCTATAGTGACCCCATATGTTGGAGCACAAACTTGAAATTTGGCAGAGGGGTGGTGGTTATATTGGCTTTTGCCTATTGCTGTCCCTGTGAAAATCCACCCTCATTTGGCAAAGTTATAAGCCGATGGAATAGTCACAGTTTGCACATACTCAGTAGAGTTCTTAGATTTTAGCAGCTGATTCCACCCACAGTGAGCATGCTCCAGCCTAGGGCTGAGCAGAACTTTTCGTGCAATTACAGTTTTAGGCTGATGCAGTCTGGAACCTGAACTAAGAGCAGGAAGGCTGTATCTTCTGTTCTTTCAACAATATTAATAATAATTAATAAACCTCAGGCAGCATGAGGGAAGAAAATGCCTGATTCAAATGCAGAAGGGACAAGAGCCAAACCTGTGGGGAGATTGGGGGTGAGACTGGGGGCTTGTCTTCACATACACGTACTTGTCTTCTGCCAACATAACGCAGTCTACATGGAGGGTTAGATCAGTATAACTTAGGGTTGCCAGGTGTCCAGTGTTCAACCGGAACGTTCGGTTGAAATGGGACCCTTGCAGCTCTGGTTGGCACTGCCGACCGGACCATTAAATGTCCGGTCGACAGTGCAGTGGGAGCCTGGGGCTAAGGCAGGCTCCCTGCCTGCCCTAGCTCCATGCCGCTCCTGGAAACAGCAGCCAGGTCCCTGCGGACCGGGACTCGGAGGCTCTGCACACTGCCCACGCCCCAGTGCCACCTTTGCACTCCCATTGGCCAGGAACCATGATGAATGGGAGCTGCAGGGAGCAGGGCCTGAGGGCGAGAAGGCAGTGCACAGAACCTCCCTGGTCGCCCATGTGCCTAGGGGCCACAGGGACCTGGTGGCCGCTTCCTCAGAGCTGTGGTTAAGTGCCGCCAGGACCCTGCCCCCTGCTCCCACACCCCTGCCCCAGCCCGGAGTCCTCTCCCGCACCCCAAACCTCTCATCCCTGGCCCCACCCCAGAGCCCACACTGCCAGACGGAGCCCTCACCCCCTCACACACCCCAACCCACTGCCCCAGCCCAGAGCCCCCTCCTGCACCCCAACCACCTCAATGGGAGTTTTACTGTTGACTTCAGTGAGGCCAGGATTTCACTCAATGGACATATTGCTAGGGGAGTGAATTGAACTATTGAACCGGTCCGTACATTAAACAAATGACTTTCACCTGTTCGGAAGAATTGACAATAGGGAAAGCACTGAGAAGGTATGTCTTCACCTGTGGAGATGCATCACTCTATGGCAATACCAGCTCACCGCTGCTTTTCAGAGAACTCTTTAAATCTGCAGCTTTGTTATGAGAAAAATACCAAAAAAAAAAATGGAATTGGATTCCTGGTGTCTATGCTTAGTCTTGCCACCAAAATCTGTATATAACTTGTCTCTAGCCCTGTCTGCACTTCAGTTTTCCTATCTCTAAAACAGGCACTCTAATAGTTATCTACCAGAGGTGTTCTAAGGTATTTTAAAGTAATTTGTATTTTCATCCAATAATCTCAGTGTATTATATGGACATGATATAACATGTATATGAGATTCTCTCTGGCTCCTATGCAGCTGAAGACAACCATGCACATAAGTCCCACTGATTCCATGGGACTTAAGTGTATGCTAAAAATTGCTTAAACATTTTGCTGAATCTGGGCCTCTTTGCCCATACTTATTTGTAAGCACATTAGTAGTATATAAAGTATTACTTTTAATTAAATGATTGTATATAACTACTCTATTTTTTGTCAGGCCAAGGAGCACAACAGATTCTATTTCTGAAGTCATTTGACTTTTTTACCCAGAGACTCTCCACGCTGCCCAGAGAAGCTCTCTAGCAGGTGAATGTGTTTTTGTTTAAAACATAAAATGTACCAAAAAACTCATTAAATTCATTTGCAGCATTCAGTGAATCATTGGCTCCAAATAAATGTCACCATTTACCAGAATGTACATAGCAAATCACCAGTCTGTGTGGGCTTGGAATCAGAACATTACTGAGTCTATTTGTGGAATGATTCTGCCATTTAATATACATTGTTGCCACTTGACACAGTTTGGATGCTCTGTCTTGCATGCTCTCCTAGGGAGGAAAAAGCATGAAGCTATAAATGATTAAAAGAACAGCACATCCAAAAGAGAAAAAAATCCCTACACAAAGAATGCTGTGTTTCCTGTGCATGAAACATGTTCCCTTTGGCATGTTTTACCTATGAATGTTTTAATGGACAAACTTTGGAAGGTAAAATATTTTGGTTCCTCAATGTTTTCCTTCAGCTTCTATGCTTTAGATGCAAGGCTATTATAGGCATAGGCTTATGTGCTACAGTCACATGCCTATGGCTTCAGCTGCCGGAGCATATGATGACATAAGAAGCACAGATTTCTTTCAAAATAAAATGTTTCTAACCCTCATGATTGTGAAGAAAATATTGAACATTTGGGACTGCTTTTAACTGATGTAGTGTAGTCATAATAATCAAACTGTGCAACTTACTACAGTTTCATTGAAAATGATGGTAAGTCTGAATTTAGTGTGTGTGTGTGTGTATATATGTGTATTTATTATTATATAATTATAATGCATGGATGATATATGGTTTGGATATTATGTTGTTAAGGCATATTCAAAAAGAATACACCCACCTAGTAAAATATAGTGGAATGTGAGTGAGCATGAAGGTTGTCGTGTCCCCCCCTCCCCCCCCACACAAACAAAATTATCAGAAATGAGAATTCCTTTTTTTTATTCACAAAAACACTCATCACGTGCTCACAGTTGAAAAGGTTGTAGGGGCTGATTTATTAAAATCTTAATAGCCATCATTTATGTCCTTTCCACAGTGAGAGCAAAGTGACCACACAAAGGGGAACTGCCAAAGACACACCACAGCTGTTTTTTGAAACCCTCATTCCCTCTTTTTCCTTGAATATTTCAAAATTCATGGCTATATTAAACAGCACACAAATACTTAGGTGAGATTGGACAGTGGGGAGAGGAGAAAGTGGAGACTGGGAATTGGTAAAACACATTTAAGTAACTGTAAAAGGTCAGTTAAGGTGAAACGGAAACAGAGCTCTAATAAATAAGAGTTGGACCTCTGTGGGATTTAGATGTTGATTGGGCAAATGCAGGTGAATTACTAACAGAAGTGAGAGAATTAAAGCCAACACAGCAATGAGTCAATGAAAAATAAAGAAAAAGATGAACAATTAAGGCGGTAGGAAGGAAGCAAAGTTGGACCTAGAAGTGTGTATTTTAGATTGGGGTGGGAAAACTTTTTGGCCTGAGGGCCACATCAGGGAATACAAATTGTATGGTGGGCCATGAATGCTCACAAAATTGGGGTTGGGGTGGGAGGGGGTGAAGGCTTCCAGCTAGGGGTGCAGGATTGGGGCTGGGGATGAGGGGTTTGGGGTGTAGGCGGGTGCTCTGGGCTGGGACCAAGGGGTTCGGAGGGTAATCAGGGCTGGGTCAGGGGGAGAGGCTTAGGGGTGCAGGCTCCAGGCAGCGCTTATCTCAAGCGGATCCCGGAAGCAGCAGCATATCCTTCTTCGGCTCCTACACAGAGGCGTGGCCAGGTGGCTCTGCACGCTGCTCCATCTGCAGGCACCACCCCTGCAGCTCCCATTGGCTGCAGTTCCTGGCCAATGGGAGCTATGGTGGCAGTGCTTGGGGCAGGGGTAGCGTGCAAAGTGGAGCTCCCTGGCTGCCCCTATGTGTAGGAGCCAGAGGGAGGCCAGGCCACTGCTTCCGGGAGCCGCATGGAGCAGCCCCCGACCCTGGTCCCTGTCTGGAGTGCCGGAGTGGGACCATGCTGCTGCTTCCAGGAGAAGCGTGGAGTGGCTCCCGACCCTCGCCATGGCTAGAGTGCTGGAGCGGGGCAAGCTCCAGACCCCGCTCCCCAGCGGGAGCTCGAGGGCCAGCTTCAAATGGCTGGCAGGCCGTATCCGGCCCACGGGCTGTAGTTTGCCCACCCCTGTTTTAGATGGAAGTTGCCAAGAAGTGCCTTGCTACAATATGTTAATATTTTGGCATACCTGCTGCCGGTGATCAATGCATTTCCAGGAGTTACTACTGCGGATAGTAGTTAAAACTCAGGCTACGTCTTCACTGCCAAAAAAAGTGAGATAGATAATGTGAGTTAACTATCTTCCTGTAAAATTGTAGTGCAGACAAGGTGCAAGTAATTTTTACCTCAGTGTAGCTAGGCAAGATTAACACTATCCCTCCCCTACCTGCAGTTGACTTTGCCTTGCTACATTGCTGTAAAAATTATCTGCACCTCGTCTCCGCTAGGATTTTACAGAGAGAAAGCTAATATGCATGTGTTCTTTACTGTAAATAACTCTACCTTTCTGAGCAGTGAAGACATGTTTGGAGTGATAGGATGGGTTTAGGTGAATAGGCTTGGAGATGGAATATAAAATTTAAATGTAAGTAGAATGTCTTATAATTGGGTAGAAATAATATCCAAGATAAGTACAGTTTAAACTATATTGAATCAGTTAAGATATTAGAGGAAAAGGAGCAAGGTATGTTCTATAGATCCAACATTAAACTCTGGCAGCTGCAGTAAATAGGTTAATGGAATGCTGGTTTGTATCAAATAGGATCTGTTATATTAATCAAAGAATATTGGGCTACTACTTAGTGAAGCATTGGTTAGACCCACATTTCTTAAATGAAGCCAACACAGCTGCATGCGGCCACCAGGGTTTTTTCCTGTGGCCAGGGATGCTGGAACAATTTTTATAGTGGGTATGTTGAGAGCCATAAAACCAAATTGTAAACCCTGAATATAATGGAATCCACTTCAAGCTAGGGGTGTAGCAGCACCCCCAGCACTCCTAGTTCCCGCATTATGCCTGTGACCAGTGACAGCCTCCTGGGCAGAGATGGAGGAGGGGGAAAAGCAGTGACCCCTCAATGCAGTGCCCGGGGGCTCAGTGGGAGGGGTTCAGGCCTCCCTGTCTAGCTTCAGCTGAGGGACTCCGGCAGCAGGCTTCACCTTCCCCCCAAATCAGCTGCATGGTTCCAGGGGCAGGCTTAACCCACTTTCCCCTCTTCAGCCTTGGGGCTCTGGCGGCAGGTCCACGCTTCAGCTCCCCACCCCAAATCCAGCCACGGGGCTCTGGCTCTGAGCTTCAGCCCAGGGTGGTGGGGCTTCAGCAGGGCGAGACTTACCAGGCGCCATGGTCAAGAGGCAAGGAGCGGGGTGAGCTTGGGGTGTGAGGCCGTGGAAGGGAGCTCGGAGCAATGGGAAGGAAGGAGCAGGCCCACAGGGGGTGATGGGGAGCCTGGGGGGAGGCAGTGGGGACCGGGGGGAGGCAGCGAGGGCCAAGGCCAACAAAATACAACTGTACATTACTTCTATTATTGAGTCTACAAAAAGCGACCTATGTGAATAAATTACAATGATTTGGACATGTATATGTGCATATTTTTTTTTCCTAGAGTTAATTAAGTATTTTCGGAAAATTTGTCAGAGTAGCCACCAGCAAGAGTTGGTAGCAGCGCTCTGAGGCCACCAAAATATTTGTTGTGAGAACCCCTGGGTTCAACCACCTTTAGAGTACGATGCCTACTTCCTAGTCACTCTACTTGGGGGAAAAAAGACCATTTAGTTGGAGACAGAACTGTATGAAGTAAACAAGTTGATAAATGGAATGGAGGAGCTTACATATGACAAAGTAACATGGCTATGTCACTTTATACCAGCTGAGGATCTGACCCTAAACATTATGGGTGGAAATTCAACAGACAGTCAAAACTTACCTAAGCTTAACAACTTGAGTGACTGGGAGCTTGATGGAGTTGTCAGTGGAAATGAAGGAAGTGGGGAAGAGAGATGGTTTAGAGGGCCAAGCAGAGCTGCAATCCGTGCCTTCTTAGAGATGAATAGTGCCTCAAAGTTGATACAGAGGAGGTGGAGAAATGGTTTGGCACCAACAGAGTAGGGCCAGTGTGCAAAGGAGAGAAAGGTGTACTCCTTGAATAGGCATTGTAGCATTGAAGCTACCACAGCATGGCCAGGAGCTCCAGGGGTCATTCAGCATTACGGCTATGGTGCTGCAGCTCCATATGCTGGGCTGTGCCCACGAGGGACAATCGAATCCTGTGATGTTAGGTACATGCTTGAATGGAGAAGTTAAGGAAAAGGGGCCAGATCCCCTGCATAGCTTCACCTGGCCTTGAACCTGTCAACTGATGGCAAAATGTCAGTTTTGAATATAAAAATCTCTGGGAAGGCCCATCAGCAACATCTTCCTTTTTAGTGAAAATATTTTAGGTTATGTTTGGTCAGTTTGTGTTTTTTTTGTTTTTTGTTTTTGTATATGCTCTAGTTTGACTTTCCAGAAGCACTTACTACTTGTCTGTGAGCTAGTACTTCAGCCATTTAAAAGCAGGAGAAATGGCTAGACTAGATGCAATATGAATCAAGGGTGCTGGGCTTTTTTTAAGCCAAGTTTGTGGTAAATCTCTATACGCTGTATGCAGTTGGTATGCATATAAAAAGTTGATCTTTTTAAATGTAAGTTGTTATTTTTCTAACCATCTGACAACCCACATAAATTCAGAACTGCTTTTATGGTGCTTTTCCATTATTTTTTTTGTTGCTTGCTAATTACTTTTCTTGCCCAATTTCATTTGCAGTTTAAATAAATAAAGTGTTTGGTTCTGCCTTCAGGTTATTGCAGGAATAGTCAATATGCAGCTATAATAAAATCATAAATTTCTTAGAACAGGCAATTTCCAACACATCCTTCCACAGGGTTTTTAAATTTCTACTGTTATAGAAGCAACTTGCATGAAAGTTGGAAAGTTTCAGAGCTAATTTCTAAAGTTTGGAATAAGGTGAAAATAAAATCAAATGATATACCCATAGCTCTCTACACTATACAGGATAATTAAAACATTTGTGTCATCAGTCAGGTGAGAATGGCTCCAAAATATACTGAAGTGCTGACTGCGTAATGTTTTGATCCCTTTTTGATCCAAATTCAAAGAAGTTTTGGGCCTTGATCAAGAAAGTCGAGTCACAGAGAGGGATTGCTACTAACAGAGCTACAGTGATGAATATATGCTTATTCACTATGGGCAGGATCCTGCCATCCTTAAATCGAGTAGTACCTTATTGGCTGAATACTCTCCTTTTCTTCAGTGGCACTGCTTTTGAGGTACTTCTCAATGTGAGCAAGATGGCAAAATTTGGCCTTATATCAATTTTGTTCTCCATTTCATAGTCATTTTTCCCCTTACAAAAATATCCCTTAGGCATGCTAAATGGCTCTCTTTATTATTGTGATAGGATTTGTCTTCAGGCATACTGACGAATCTGTTAAGGAAAGGAGCCATATTAAATTGTATTAAAGTCTCTGTGAAATTAAACATTAATGTTAATAGATGGGAGAACTCTTAGGAAAAACTAAATATCTTTTGCCAATTTTGTGACTGCTGTATTTTGCAGCAGTAGCCATTAAAATGGGTAAATCCTTTACTTAGCATCCAGCCCAGTTCAGGCACTGGGCAGATGTACAGCAGGCTAGGAGTGGGGAGAATTACCTCTGACTCCTTTTTTCTTTTTGTTTCTCTGTTAATACCCTATATAAAAATGTTTTGCCTTCATACAAGTTTAGTTACATTGCATGGTGACATTCTCCTATAATTTTTTTCATTTATAATTCTAAATATAATTTATCATTGTTATGTTTTCTAGTGAATGTTAATGTAGGAGTTTTAGAATGGTTGGGCCCTATTAACACTGCTTGGTGAACTCTTGACTAACCTTGGAGACTTCTTATCCCAGTTTCTCAGGTGCTTTCTTCCCTCTTCAGATCACTCAAGGCCTCGTAATTAGATCATAGAAAAGAAAATGACAGCTCCAAGTAGCTGTGCATGTATAAACTTAAAATGAAATTAATGTCTTATTAATTTCATCTAATATTTATATCAATACAAACACATTTGCATTTGTAACACACAAAAATTGGGAATAGATTAACTGCGATTTGGTATATCAAGATACTGAGAGGAACCATTACTAACACTATAAATGCTAAAAATTACTTAGGTGTATCTAAATAGTCACAAAGTTAATTGCTTTTTAGCTGCCACATCGCTGTTTAATATTCTTTAGAGGTCAGTTTTCTAAGCCAGATGTATTACTACAGTGTGCAGAGGCAGTTTGTAGGAGCTGTGAATAACAGTAATGTATGAAAGACCTTACAATATATAATTGTTAATAAGCCACTAGTGACTACCAGCTCAAGAATAAAAACTGGGATGTCTCATGAAGAGTAATACACAGCTGTTTGATGTTCTGCTGATGTAACGTGACCTTGATCTCTGCACTAGAAGAAGAGACCATGGTGGCAAAGAAATTAATACAGGCTAACCGAGCTGAATTAGTGGCAATGGATGAAGTAATTTGTGAGGCAACAACAAAGTTCTCCGACTAAATTTCCTCTCCTCCTTCCCCCTCAAAATAAGAGAGGGCTGGTAGGGTCTTTAGCTACTGCATCTGGAGAGATTTATAATCATTGTTCTGTTCTGCCTGCATAATATATAAGCTTTGGGAATATTCCAGCTATGTACTTTCATACTTGCCATAAGTATAATATTTGGCAAACAATGAATTAATATTTAGCCTGCTTGGGAGGGAGTTTTTTAAGGTCAGGGTCACTACCTTAGAATCCAGTCATATTATTTTTGGTCTTTTTGTTTAAAGTCAAACACCGTAATCTGGCATTGCTATTATCTTAATAGTATTTGAGTCCAAAAACCAACCTAGTGCAACATGATGGGCCAAATCTCTTAAAAGCTGCAAGCTTGAACTTGTTGTGACCCCGATGAATGGTGCTGCATTCTGAGTAGCATATGATTCACTTAGGGTTGCCAGGTGTCTGGTTTTCGATCGGAATGCCCAGTTGCAAAGGGACCCTGGCAGCTCTGGTCAGCACTGCTGATTGGGCCGTTAAAAATCAAGTTGGCAGCCCAGGCAGGCTGCCTACCCACTTCTGTGCAACTCCCGGGAAACTGCTAGTATCTCATTCTGGCTCCTAGGTGGAGGGATGACCACAGGGACTCTGAGCACAGCCCCGACCCCCAGCTCCAGCTCAGCTGCTCCCATTGGCCAGGAACCATGGCCAATAGGAGTTGAGAGGCCAGTGCCTGCAGGCACCCAGAGCCACGTGGGTGTGCCTCCACTTAGGAGCTGGAGGGAGACACTGGCAGCTTCCTGGGAGCCGCCTGAGGTAAGCACCACCCAGAGTCCATACCTCCTCCTCAGCCCAGAGCCTTCTCCAGCACCCCAAACTCATCCCTGGCCCCACCCCAGAGCCCACACCCCCAGCTAGAGCCCTCACCTCCTCCTGCACCCCAACCCCCTTCCCCAGCCCGGAGCCCTCTCCTGCACCCCAAATCCCTAATCTCCAGCCCCACACCAGAGCCCATACCCACAGCTGGAGCCTGCACCCCAACCCCTGGCCCCATCCCGGATCCCCCTCCAGCACCCTGAGCCCCTCATTTATGGCCCACCCAGGTGCCCACACCCCCAGCCTGGAGCCCTGTCCTGCACTCCAAACCTCTCATCTCCATCCCCACCCCAGATCCCACACCCCCACTCCCTCCCACACACCAATCCCCTGCCCTCTCCTGCACCCCAAACCCTACATCTTTGGCCTCACCCCAGAGCCTGTACCCACAGCCAGAGCTCTCCCTGCCACTCCTCCCACAACCCAGCCCCGACGGTGGGGGCGAATGAGCGACGGAGGGAGGGGAATGGAGTGTGCAGGGGCGTGGCCTCATAAAAGGGATTGGGCAAGGGGTGGGGAAAGTTGTCAACCCTAGATTCACTGTACCATGTGGTTTCTTAACTGATAGAATGCTGGTGTTTTTGAGATTGCAGCCAAATGAACTCTAGGGAGAATATATTACATCTTTTTACATTTTCTGCCTCCATAATGTTACAGATGGAAATATGAAGCTAAATGGTGTCAGTGTGAAAGGGGGTATTTATAAATTTCTTGAGGTGCAATCTAAAATCTAATTGACTAGGTTTGCCAATTGAGTAAGCATTGTAGCCAATATAGAATGGAGTCTAGGGTAAATTAACTTACTAATTTTAACGTTGGGTTCTTTTCAGGTCAACTTTAAACTTGAACAGTATTTCTCAAATCAGGACACTTGCTTATTCTTAATCAACAATGTACTAATTCACCCAGACCCACATTACTTACAATCAATACTTCATCACTCAAGTGTAAACACAACCAATGTTCTTTGTGTAGTAGACACAATACAGTCTTGCAAGCAATTATCACGGACTAGAGTTGAGACTCAGCAGTTAGTACTAAATAAATGAAAATGAATTATCATAAGTACATGTAATACAAAATCGAGGCAATTTGCATTGTTTCTTGGTACAAACACATTTTTTAGAATTACCATACATCCTGTTTTAGCCAGGACAATCCCTTTTTTTTTTTTTTAAGCCCTGTCCTGGCTGTCACAACTTTTTTGACAGAAGTGTGTATTTGTCCCGTTGCCCACTTTTGTCCAAAAAAAAAAAAAAAAGTGGGGTGTGGAGGAACATGGGGGGGTCAAGCAGCAATGCCAGCCCCACAGAGGGAGAGGCAGGGCTCAGACATGGGGCAGGCAGGGCTTGAGCAAGCAGCAACGCCAGCCCCAGCTTCACACGGAGGGAAGGCACGGCCCGGGCAAGCACGCTGGAAGGGGAGTGCAGGGCTCAGACAAGCAGCTCAGGCCAGCTCCACAGGGAGTGGGGGAGGCTCAGGCTGGCCCAATGCAGTGTCCCATTTCCCCTTTGGGAAATATGGTCACCCTGCACATTTTTATCACACCTCCAAGGATGTGTTTGTCTTAAAACGTTTTTTTAACCATGTGGTTAGTACTTTTTGAATGGATTGGTCCAAAAGGGACAAAGTTTAGAATATCAAAAGCAATTGCTTGAAGTTATTGTTTTCAGTCTCTCTCCGGCCAATTTGCTTGGATTTATAAAGGAGTTGAAATCTAAAATATGGTTAGTAGGTCTCACTAGAGAATGCAGATTTGGCAAAATAACCCACAGTCCTTTATATTAAGGAACAGAAGGGGAAATACAATCGAGGGGAAAATAAGATGTGGTGAGGTTTTTTTTTTTTTTTTTTATCTTCTTAACCCTGGTATTGCGAGAAGGGGAGTCTTTTCCACATGGCTGGTCTGAGCATCAGTCACACTTAGGATTCTGGAGCTTTTGTCAGGTTCAGTCAACTCTGCAGTTGTACAGGGTGACCTCCATTTTATATACCTTATTGCAGGGTTTGCAGGATGGGGCCACCCTCTGATTTCTATTGGACACATGCCAAGTGAGTGCTCAGCTTTCAGCTCAGTTTCTCTGCTGCTTCCATTGGTATCCAGTAGATGGCACTAGTGTATAATAAATTTCTTCAATCCTTTTCATATCGGAGGCTTTTTATATTTGTTTCATTTCAAGTACTGTATTTTATTATTAGCCCCTGCTATCAGTTGGGATCCCCCTTTAAGAGTGTTTTCTTAATATTCCAAAATCATACCCTGGATTATATCTTTGAACATTCCTTCTTCCTTATGCCAGACAACTTCTATTATTTTTAGACTGCAACAATTATTTACAAGAAAAACCAACAAAATCCTTTATAATCTTCTAAATGTGGAGGACACATTACATACATTCTTTGATAGTACAAAAGCATTTCACATTATTTAGGACAAACTGTAGAACAAGAAACGTTATCCATATATAGAATGATATAGTTCGGAGTCTCAAGGCAAACAAATGTGTGACATCTAATTTGAGGTGAAAGACTATCCATGGTATGTTGGATTTACAAGGAAAACCATGTAAAGTTCATAATTTGGGGTGAAAACACACAGCTTGGATTTCTTGGGATAACAGGTAGTGTACCCAGTTTGACGTTTAATCTTACAGCCAGTCATTTCTAGATTGCTTAATTTTCATCTTCCCCACCCATCTCCTAATCCACTCAACATGCAATGAGCCACTTTCCATAGGAAAGCAGGGTGTCATCGTAGTTTGCTAACTTAGAGTTCTTTTTAACTAGGTTGGGAGGGAGAAAGTATCCATATGAAAATTATGAAATATTCTTGCCTAGGCAGTTAACAATATTCTCATTTAGCCTGTTTAGTTTCTATTCTTGAGGTGAGGAACTCGTGACCTTGGCTGATCTGTGGGTCCTTAGATAAAGTGTCTCACATGATGTGAAACATTTTTCATACTTTCTTAGTGGATCCAATTTTGGGATAAACAGAGATGGATAGCTTTTTCCAATTTTTGAGGACCAGAAGGAATCAGTAGTTATGCATCGTTCTAGGCATATCTGTTCTATATATCCCTTACAATAGGACACTGCCCGTTTGTAGGTTCTGTGATGTGTAAATGACTGCTCTGGTGCTATTACATGCCACATATGGGCTCTGAAATCCTTGTGGTATCACATGTGACACTAGAACAAATTAATTTTTCCATTTAATGTGTGTCACTGTGTACTATAGCCAATTTTTCATAAGCATAGTTTTCTATATAATAAAGATGCTATTGAATTATATACAGCCCTCTTGTTTGCTCTTTCACAATATGTACTTTGGTCTTAAGCCGTGAACAATCATATACAGGCTATTTAGGACAGGAGAGATCTACAAAGATGGGTTCACTTGAACAATATGCATTTTTATACCACCAAATGAGAGGTCATACATCTGGGAACCAGAAATGGCGGTCACACTTACAGGATAGGAGACTGTATTTGGTCAAGCAGTGAGTCTGAAAAGGATTTATGCATCACAGTGGATAACTAAATAAACATGAGCTGCCAATGCAATGCAGTGGCTAAGAGATCTAATGAGACCTTTGGATGTATCAGCAAGGGAATATAGAGTAGAAGTGGGGAGGTGATATTACCACAGAATATAGTAGTAATGAGATCACTTCTGAAATACTGTGTCCACACTTTAAAAAAGGATGTTGACCGATTGATTTTTTTTTTTTTTTAGTCTCACTCCAATGCAACAATCTATTTGGTTCATCCAAGGGAACATTAAGAGATGAGATGATCATAATATAGAAGTAACATCATGGAGAGAAGATTTCTGATAGCAATAGCAGACAAAAATCCAATGGCCAGAAGCTGAAGATGGACAAACTCAAAGTGGAGATAGTTGGAAACAATTTTTTTAACATTAATGGTAATTAGTCATTGGAATAGCTTTCCTAGATGTGTGGTAGCCTCTCTGTGACTTGGAAGTCTTTGAATCAAGACTGGATGTCTTTCTAAAAGATATGCTTTAGCTCATCTAGGCCTTTTATGCTTGATGCAGGAATTACTGGGGGGATTTCTATGGCCTGTGTTGTACAGGTGGTCAGAAAAGATCATCATAATGGTTCCTTCTGGTCTTAAAAACATATGACTATATTAGTAGTCCTTACTCACTCACACATGTCACCCACCTGCCTGAGTGGGTGGGAGAATTTGATGGGGCCAGCAGTGAAAGGAGGACAGCCCCATCAGCAAGGAAATTTGTTACCTGGTGGGGGACATCAGATAGCTCCTTCCCCCCCATGCCCTTTGGAGTCTCTGGCATCCATTAGGCAGTTGTGGGGGAGGAGTTCTGATTGACTAGTATTCCCTAGCGCCTCCAATTTTACCGAGAACAAGGACCATTTGGAGCCCCTTTTGGCTCCATTCAAGCAGCTCCACCCCAAACTGGTAAGGGGAATCTGGCCTGAGAATGTTGCAGGTCTAGCCAATTGCCTGTTTTGAGGTCAGCAAGGAAATTTTTCTGCCATGAGCAAATTGGCAGAGGATCAGCGAGTTTTTTGCCTTTCTTGCAGCACCTTCAAGCCACAGTGGGTTAGGCTTGTGGGAATGTGCTTAGTACCTAACTGAGGTACTTGCTTGCGTAGTTAATTTATTGCAGTTTGTGGTTGGTTTCCAGTGCAGTTAAAAGGATAAAATGAACATTTCCCAGAGATAAGATCTGGGATTTTGCGGAGGGGCTTGGGGCTCATGAGATAGGGTGAGACCTTGTGGCCCTCGCGGGCCGAGGTCACCACCATTCTGCACCCTTTCTTTACAGGGGTGGTGGTGGTAGGACTCAGAACGAGCTGAGTCCTGGGGCATAGGCTGAGGCAAGCCTAACCCAAGTTACCAGTTGTATGCTAGAATCCCTGTAGCCCTTCCACTGGTTATGAGTTATATGGTAGGAGCCTTGTACCCCACTATGGAACCAATTAAATGTCTGGTACAGGAGACTATGGGTGATGGCTGGGTAGTGGTTCTTCCCTGTATTTATTTTTTTCTAAAAGTTGCAGCCTGCGGCTTAAACTCCATCAATGTGTCTCTCCTTGTATCTCTGCTGTGTCTGCATCAAATTTTCATTGGCTTCAATGAGATTGATTGATTGCTCACAGGAGTAAGAATTGCTCATACCAATAAACATTTTAAGGATTGTTTCTCAGGTATTAAAAGAACAATATTACCAGAAAGCTTCACCATCAGTTTGAGTGGTTATGATTTTTATGATATACTTAAAAATCTGACAAACTTAAAAAACCTTCTCTGAGCTTCACAGAATTCTTCAAACTTGTCTTTTTCACCATCAGAAGTTGGTCCAGTAAAAGATATTACCTCATGCAGCGTATCACTCTTTAAGACATCATGCAATATGTCAGCGTGCGTACTTTTCACTGTACTGAACAGAGCCTTTGAAGCAGTGGTGGGCAACCTGTGCCCGTCAGGATAATCCCCTGGCGGGTGGCGAGACAGTTTGTTTACATTTACCATCTGCAGGCACGGCCGCCCACAGCTCCTGTTCCCTGCCAATGCAGGCAGCCGGGTCTGTGGACGGTCAATGTAAACAAACTTTCTTGCAGCCCGCCAGCGGGTTACCCTGACAGGCCCCAGGTTGCCCACTACTGCTTTAAAGCATATGGTGCTACAAATGTGTATGTCAGTATTACTAAGATTTTAACAGACCTATAACTGTATCAATTAATATTCCAGTTCATTTCTTATATAGCTCCTTCCTTGTGCCAGACAATATCTATTACTTCTAGAGTGCAACAATTATTTGTCCTAGTAAAAAGCTTATGAGCAACTTGTATTTGCTCCCCCCTGATTGAATACTCTCACACTCTGAGGACTCCACACCATATAAGCTATCATCTCAGTGTTCTATAATTAGATTTCACCAAGCCAGTATCAAATGTGAACTCCTGGACTACTGTACCAGTCTTACCATGGAGTCAAAGACAGTTCCCTCAGACTCTCCATTCTATCTTGCCACTCAGACAAACTGGACTTTGTGGTAAAAGGTCACTTAAACCTAAAATCACACCAGATCAGGTTTCTCCCAGCCCAAGATATGAATCACTTACCCCAGATCAATTGGTACTCCTGATCTTACCTCAAAGACAATTAAAGATTTATTAGCTAAGAAAATTAAATGAGTTATTGAGTGGTTAAAGCTGGTAAAATATATATACAGGTGAATTACAGTTTGTAATTCCAAATGGTGGCAGTGATGTGATAAAGTGCCAGTTTCCCAAAAGTCTTTTCAGGGTACCCAGATTGTCTCTGGGGATCTCTGCTTTGCATCTGGTACACTTCCCTGTAAGAGTCCAAACAGTCCATAGATGCAGGATCTTTCTTTGAATCCCTTCTTATTGCTGTTTCTCACAGAAAACAAGCTGACAGACTCTCTACCCATTTGGGCTTTTACTTTGATGATGGTGAGAGAGGAATGCACTTTGAGTCTCTCACCTCTGGTCATCCCACACAATGGCCATTTGCTTTGGAATTAGCACTTTTTTCTGTTCAAGCCCTTCCTTCATTAGCATTCCACAAAGCTTCTTTGATATTTGATGAGTTATTTAGTTATAGGGGTATTTACAATGTAAATGTTTGTTGCTGCATCATGAGAATACAGATAAGAGAAAACAATGCACATAATGTCCCATTCGTTTTATGAAGTTTAAACACCCAATACACTTATACATTTAACAATCGCTTTGATCTATACTAATACACAAGTGAACTAGCCTGAATACACTCTGACATGACCTGGTCTGCCAGCCTCACAAAAACTCTATCTTATTACTACTTGCAATATTCCCCAATGTAGTATATTTACTAAAATTCATAGTAAACAATATAACAAAACTTATAATAGCCCACTGAAGTGCAATATGCACTAAAATGCACATTAAACAGTAGTTTATAATCCAAAATTGACAATGGTTTCTGTAGTGAAAGCTGAAGTTAGAAATATAAATCAATCTAAGGACTCAGTCCTGCAAACATGAATCACATGTTCATAACTTTATTCATGTGAGTAAAGTTATGCACGTGCTTCAGTGTTTGCAGGACTGAGTCCTTAGACTGGAGCGGTGAACCGCGGCCAGTGGGAGCTGCAATTGGCCGAACCTGTGGACGTGGCAGGTAAACAAACTGGCCCAGCCCGCCAGGGGGCTTGCCCTGGCAGGCCGCAGGCCAAAGGTTGCCGATCGCTGATCTAGGTGAAAATACAAAAAAATTGCCAAAAAAATGTCATAAATGCTAAAAAAATATTAAGCTCAATGACTTCATACTCTGCATACAAACATGTCCCCATGAAAATCCTGCTGTCCTTCCTTAGAGGGAGATTAAGTGGTGGTGTTTTTTCAGGTTATATACTACACGTTTTTTTTAAAGGACATGGATGGAATCCTGGGCCTTGAAGTCCCATGAAAGTATCGCTATTGATAATTTCACTCCAGAATTAAGCTTATGCTCAAATAAATTGGTTAGTCTCTAAGGTGCCACAAGTACTCCTTTTCTTTTTGTGAATACAGACTAACACAGCTGCTACTCTGAAACCCATCCAGAATTAATGTTTGTTACTGTGCTTTAGTATTGTAATGTAGTGTAACTGTGCTTTAGTATTAGTCTCATATTGGGACTCTTTTATCAATATGTGCAGCTTCCCTTAACACTAAGGCCCCAATCCTGCAAACACTTAACCAAGTTCTTAACTTCATGCATGGGACTGGTCCCATTAAGTCAGTCTTGACTGCAGAGTTGGAGCTGAGCAGCTGCTTTGCCTATAGTACCAGTTTTTTCTCTAAATGTAAAGGTCTTTCCCATGTCAGGTTGTCCCTTGATGATTAATACATGAGTTGATTCACTTTCCCATAGGAATATTTTCATTCCTAATAGACTTTGACATTTTAAAATGTAAGTCTTCTAGCAACAACCTAAGACAAAAACTCTAGGAGACAGAGAGCTTTTTTATTATTAAAAGATGTCACTGAAAGTACAAAATGGTCCCTGCTTGCGAATTGCCACTAACCCAAGAAGAAGTTTTTCCAGTACTTGAACTTAGAAATTATTCTGTAATTTAACACTCTCAGGTGTCACTCTAAGATAAAGAATCCTATTCAGAATTCTACAGCATATCCCTTGCCAGTGTGAAAATCCAAGCCTGATGTAATTCTGATAGGTTAAAGTGCAATGCAAAGTTCCATGCAAAAGTCTTATTCTAATTTTTTTCCATTTTTGCTCTGAGGTAAAATCCTAATTTAAGATTTTACAAAGTCTGTTCCCTGGGAGGCATGTACTTTATTTATTTATTTTATTTTAAAGAAAAGAAGAAAAATACTCGAGTCAAACAAACTGGTTTACACTTAACAATTTAAACCCTCTTGAAGTTGGTAGAATATTTGTCCCAAAGAGGTGTAATTGGCAATATCAGAAATTAGGATATATTTTATAGATTTCTGAAATTTTATGTTAACATTACTATTCATTTTTTGGTGGTGCAGAATAGTTGGAACAATTTAAAATGGAAAATTGTGTTAACTAGAACTATCCATTTGGCTGTGCAACACTGTATTGGTGAATCTGGCTTTCAGTTTCATAATTCATTAAATAATATCTTTCACTTATGAAAGCGAAGTTATATATTGGAGTTGAACAAACCGCAAAAGGTCAGAAGGAGGAAAAGATCCAAAATTATTCATGCAGCTGTGAATCTGTTGGCTCTTCATTGGGCTTCCAGCTATGTTGAATTATCTTGCTCTCACACAAGTTATTAGATATGCTGGGTCCTATCTACATATGTAGACAGTGGAATCCTGTTGGAAGCCATGCTGCCCCACCCCAAGTTAATGGTCTTCAGAAGAAGTCCACTAATGCTAAGAGACTGACAGGGGTTCAGGGAATGATGAGTGTGATTCCCTCACCAAAGTGGTAAAAGGACATATATGGCATGACTCTCATTCAGACTAAGCCCCCTTCCATACCCCCTTACATCACTCTGGCAGTGGTGGGAGTACGTGTAATTTGCTTTAATATAAAAAGACTCAACCCTGGAATGACGTGTACTGAGTGAGGTAGACACTCATACCTTACACAGGTCACAAATTTTGGTTACACGTCTCTTGTGGACACTGCTTCTCAGTAGAAGTATTTGCAGCTATTAGGGGACAAGTGCAGATGTAAACATAAAGAGTCACTGAGAAACTACTTGGTGCTGGGGGACCAATGACAGGTGTAGGGGAAGAGTAGAGAAGCTGAAGAGGAAGAAAGCAGACAGGCTAGTCCACTTAGGAAGTTGCAGTTGCATGCCAGTCAGCTTCTCAGATTGTCTATATAGATAATATATCAATCTACAGTATAGAAATACAGTCAGGGCAACTAAACAGCTATCACCACTGACCTGATTTCCCTGCTACATATGGAGCAAAACATTTTCAATCTAGATGCAGGAAAAAAAGGCTTAAGGCAAATAGCAAAGAGAGAACCTACCTAATGTCTCCATAAATTAAAGAGGCAACAGTAACTCAATTCTACATTGGAACTGAAAGACAGCATGGCAGTGGCCTCACAGCTGCCACCTTAGCAGGCAGGGAGACTCTGGTCCTTTTAAAGGAGCAGTGTTCACAAAACAGAAGGACATCATATCTTTTCAGTTACATAGCTACTAGGGTGACCAGACAGCAAGTGTGAAAAACCGGGACGGGGGTAATAGAGCCTAAATAAGAAAAAGACCCCAAAATCGGGACTCTCCCTATAAAATTGGGACATCTGGTCACCCTAATAGCTACATATACCACAAGTGCATCGCTGGTGAAGGGCCAGAAAGTGTCATTTTACTGCATTGAAAGTGGCTAAAATAGGGTGACCAGATGTCCCAATTTTATAGGACAGTCCCGATATTTGGGGCTGTGTCTTATATAGGTGCCTATTACCCCCCCACCCCGTCCCGATTTTTCACACTTCCTGTCCGGTAATCCTAAGCTAAAATCACCATGAAATCATAGATTGCAAAGTTTGGAATAAAGTTAAGCCCATGATAAAGCAAGAGGGCTAGAATGACTTACTACACCTCTGTGCTGTTTCTTCCTCCTTTCCCTTTTTACCTCCTCTCAACAGCTTTATGTCTTTTCTTCAATCTTTTATAGTAGCTGTGTTTTTTCCCCCAGGCTAATTTTCTGTAATTTTCAATCGTCTTTAATTGCTTTCCATTTTTCCTTCTAAAACACTATCTCAATCCTCATGCCATTTCCCCCTCTTCCTAATTCAGCCTTTCTTTATCAATATGTCTGTTTAATTTTTCATAAGGTCACCCTTCACCATGGCATCTGAGCGCCATCGTGTAGAAATAAACACTAAAATCTCTCTCCCCCCCACCCCCAGCCCTTTTGGCAGGAATAAACCTAACTCCTACCAAGTGGTTGGTTTTTTTTAAACTTATGTGTAAAGTGAGGGTGCTGCTGTGATCGCAAGAGTTATTGCAAGACAGCTATCAGAGATGACGTTTGAATTTAGCCCCCAGTTCTATGGGTGCACATGGGCGGGCCGCTGGGCCTGGTGACTCTGATGGGGCTCCATGCAGGGGAAGGCGTCTGCCTTTGTGTTTGGAAGTCACAGGATCAGGGCCTTATTTCTGAATGTGGTGAGGATTAAACATCATTCTGTCTTCTCTAATTCTGCCATCAGTGTTCATTCACTTACATTCTCACTCTGCTTCCCCTCCCTTTTTTCCTCCTCTCTCTCTCTCTCTCTCCCCTCTTTTGTATTCAGTCTTGTCTTTTCTCTCCATTTGTGGGGGCAGTCTGGCATTCTGCTCTCCATTACGTTGGAACATTCACTAGCAGCCAATGTAGTTACTCTGGATTTACATCATTGTAACTAAGTGGACTCTGTTTCTCTTTGTAAATGGAAAGGTGTTAGGAAATAGTAGAAATTAAAAGGTAAAAAACAAGTTCTCAGTGTTTCTTCAGTTGGTAGCCACTGCTAACTGATCCAGGGGGATAAATAATCCTACCATTTAAAGAGTGATTCCCTCTTGCTCTGATGTAAAGTTCTCATTCATGTTGGCTACAAATAAAACTAATAGTTATTATTTGACATTTCTATTATTGTTGTGGCTAGAGACTAACCAGGTGGGTCCCCATTGTGTTAGGTGCTGCACAAATATATAGCAAATGATAGCCCATATGCAAAGAGATTGTAATCTAAAAGTCAAGAAACAACAGATGGATGAATAAACAAGGGGATCTATGGGGGTGATAAGGAGGGGGATGCAGGTTAGTAAGGAAAACAATAATGGGATATTTACAATTTTTAGCCAATCAGGAGCAGTAATCAGTTATCCAGCTGCAATTTTCTGACGGCATTATGGAAGAGGTGAGTTTTGAGGAGCGCCATGAAGCAGGTGTCTTTCCAGGCTTTGATTAGGAGCTTTTCCCAGTAGGTATGGGAGGAAGCATTGATGTGCTTGTCAGAGAAGTGGGAGATGAAGTCTGGCATCACTGGCGGTGTGAAGGCATGAGCTGACCTTGTAACCTGATAACAGGTCAGATAGTGAGGGGCTTTAAAAGGAAGGACAAAAAGTTTGCATGAGAAGTGGTGGAAGGAGGGGGAGCCAGTGGAGGGGGACTTAAACAGGGAGCGACCTAATCAGTGATGATCCAGGAAGATTATTTTAACAGCAACATTTTGAATGGATTTAAGGGAGTGAAGTTACAGGCATCAAGACCACAGAAGAGGAATTGGAGTAGTTAAGGTGAAAAATGATCAGGGTTAATCTGATTTTTGGCAGTGCAGGCAGGAGGAAAGGTAAGATCTTGGAGATGCTGTGCAGGAAGAAGTTGCAAGATTTAAATGCAGCCTAGATGTGGGAATCAAAAGAGAAGGCCATATCAGAGATAAAGCCAAGATTATATGGTTGACTGGCAGGGAGAAAGGTAGTGATAACTTCTGTGACAGTGAAAGGAGGAAGATAGGAGAATCTGATTAGTAGTTGATAGAAAAAAATTTGGTAGTCATAAGGCAAAACTATTCTGAATGGTAAGCAACCACTATAATCCTGTATGTAAAATTTTATTTGAATCATATTCTGATAATACAATGGCATTCCAGTAAAATTAACCATCAGTAAAAATCAGTCCATCAGTTTTAGAGAGACACTAAAAATGCAATTCTGATATGTTCCACAGCATATTTATTCAACATTCATTCATGTATTTTATATATATACATATATTTAACATTGAGCATATTATATATGTGTGTGCTCAATGTTAAATTTATTTATATACACTTCTAAATCATGTTTCACCTATGGGAAAATTTAATTTCTTGCTTCCCCCTCTTGTGTAACATATATAAGTAATATTAAGGACTTCTCTACATGATAAAACTATCACTATGAAAAGCTGATGGCTTTGTATGAGTAAATCCTGAAACCATCATACAGATTTTCCTCATTTTCCCTTTGCTGCTTATCAACCCTTTTCTAAACTGATTTCACTGTGAGCTGACGGAAAGTTCTAACCCAGTATTAAACCATTGTTCTAGGGCTCACTACTGCAAACAAAGTCTCTATAATACAATCCATGCTTCTGACAGAATAAGCTTTTCCCTTTTTCTGTTATTGTCATTGGCCTAGAGTCACTCACTAGGCTTTTAATGAAACCCTCAGGTCCAATGGTAATAGTAGAAAGCCTCATAAAATGTTATGAAATACACTTAAAAACAGCATAAACATAATTGAACATGCCATTTGCATTATTTTAAACATAAAACTAGAGAGAAATTAGTTTGCTAATAACATATGTATTTCAGTATTGTGTTATACAAGGAACTGCATTCCTTGGGTGAAACAACTGTTATGTAATTCAAGCCTAGAGTATAATGTCTATTATTATATAGTTCATCACTAAACACAGCAAGACTTATGATCAAAATAACAAAGCACCTTGGAAACAGAGATGTAAAGACTTGACAAAATCTAAAGGCTAAATCCTCTCTAAATAACATGGGTCATTGCCACATATGGGAATGGAACATGTACATTTTAATTCAAGTGGTTTTTGTCTCACTTACCTGGGTTTATCTTCAGCCTAATTCTGTTAACATCAGTGGAGTTGTTCCTGACTTATACCAATATGGGGCCAAATCAGAAAAACACGTACATAAATGTAGGCACCTGAGTTGTCCCAAATGGGAAGGCTTGAAACCAAATTGGCTGTTTAAAGTTTCACATGTACTTATGTATCTTGCTAGATCAAGTCACAAATAAGATGAAAATCCGACCCAGATTCTATCTACCACTTAAATGTCCACGGAAAGGTTATATGTAAGGGTTACGTGACCGTATCGAAATTCGCTTTTGATTTTGAATCAATGTCCTCTATGCACTAACATTTGTAGCATCAAAACAATCCCCTCTTGCCCATTCTATTTCCGACATTTTTAGTGCTATGTGAAGTGCCTGATAGAGAGAAATCCTATCTGAGGTGAGGAAAAATAGATCAGGCAAGTGTGAGAGAGGGCTGTCAGCTGAGAAGCTGAGGTATGCAGAATTACATAACTGGAGAGGAGAAAAATCTTGCTGTCTGCCTAGGAGAAGGCATATCTCAGAGAGATTGTCACATGGGAGATTTGCCTAGTAGAGTGTACAAAAATCAGAGGTTTTGGTTTGTGGGGCCTCATTTCTTAACTTAGGGCCAAATCCTGCTCTGTAGTACGTGGGTATGTGTGTAGGGGAAGAGGACATGGGGAAACTTTTACCCCCAGGATAACACACATGTAGGAGTCTATTCTAGCATTAATTTGGGAGCTGAGGAAGCAATAGCTATTTTTCCAGCTGCCAAACCATAGACACAAAATCTGCCAGTAAGGTGCTGTTATGCTGGAAGGTATTAATGGCTGCCTTCAAGCATGTCTTTGATCTATAGGCAATCAAAGATCTCATTAAAGCAGATGGGGATGATGACCAGCCTTCATTCAGGCTAAATGGAAGAAGCAATTAAGCCCCTTAATGGAGTAGATGCCTGGAAATAATAAGAAGCCTCCACCCAAGGCACTGGGCCATGTGGAAAGGCCTGAGCTTGAACTAATTCAGTGATAACTGAGGGATTTTCCTGGGACTGATTGAAAACACAGAGGCTGGGGTGTTGAATGGTTGTAGCTGTATATGTCTGTGTATGACAAGGCAGAAAGACAAGAGAAAGGCAACAGACAGTTGAGAAGCAGTCATGAGTGTGGCCCTGACAGGGAGCAGAGACAGAGGCTCTGCGCAGCAGTACAGGCTGACTGGAAAGGCAGGCTTAGAAATTACCTGATGTTGTTTGTTTCTACTGTGTTCAGGGAAACAGGACTGTCATGGGCTGGCTGGCCCCTTGAGGCAAGCTGGGCTCAATCTTGCCCATGACTTAGCAACAATCCCTCAACCTCACTGATGAGCTGGCAACATAAAGGCTAGTTACTGGCCCCAACTGGGTGTAATAGGGCTTAATTAGAAAAACTGATCCCAGATGTGGTGGTAAAGCAAGAAGAAAACAAATGAAATAGAACTGGGAACTCAGTGTAGAGGGGAACAAGAGGAGTTCCAATTGCGAAGAGCCTGAGGCAGTCATGCTGATTCACCCATAGGGAGCAGTGTGTGCTCCTTTTGGGGTGAGCCTTGAGTTAGTGTCTTCAACAGGAGAGAGAGACCCACAAAGATTAGAGTAGATGCCTGTTGCGGGAGCCTATAAGGAGCAGGTTCAAGGGACTCTCAGAAGGGGCCGGAAGCAGAGGATTTCAAATGAGGCTGAGGGGGCAAAAGAGCTATAAATCTGGATATGTTGAGAACTTTAAGTTGGAGCTTTAGTTAGCCCAGAAGGACATGTGAACTGTCATGTGATTTGGCCAGAGGGCTGAACCACAGAAAACCCAGAGAGGGAATTGGGAGAAAATGTCGCCTGGGACAGACCATTGCAGGGCCAAGGAAGTGGCTTCTAGGGGGTGGAGAGCGAGAGGCAAAGTCCCCTGCAAGGCCATGTCCATGCATGAGAGGCTGTCCTAGAGGTGAGGAGTATACCAAAGAAATACTTGGAAGTATATAATCAATTTTTCCTCCTACTGGAAACAGCCTGGCAAGACCCTGAATATTGGCTAACCACTTAGGCCAAGTGGTAACAGGACTATAGTTAGATCTGCTTGCTGCCTGGTGCCTCATACAGCATATATTCTATAAAGAAGTGCATGTTCAAAGGATTAGCAGTGTTTTCTCTTCCAAATTATATGACTGCCTGTAGTGGGGTGGACACATGCTCGGGCCCAGAGGGGTTTAAAATAGCCCTGGGAGAGGGCTGGGGCAGGGGAAAAGCTGGGTTGATTCCCAGAGCAGCTGCAGCTGGGGGCCATGCCCCTAACAGACCCGGCAGGGCTTATAAAAGCCCAGGAAGCCAGGAGCAGAGGAACATTCTCTCTCTCTCTCTCACTCTCAGAGGGAGGGAACTGGCTGCAGGGACCGACTAGAGGACCTAGTTTGGAGCAGGGCTGGGGAAAGGCCAAGGGAGCCGGGGAGCTCTGGCCTAGGAAAGCCCTAGGCTGCAGGCCTGGGAAGGCCTATTAGGTACGGGGGTTGCAGGGGCAGCCACAGGTAGGCAGAGGCAGCAGGTCCAAACCCAACCTTGCCTGTGATGAGTGGCTCATACTGCAGTCTGTCCCAGGGCACGGGGGCTAGCTGGTGACTGGCAGGAGCCTACGACTGAGGTAAGGTAGGGATAGTGGGTGGGGGTTCCCCTGAGAGGGGGAGACCCAGAACTGTGGGGTACTGCTAGGGGGCAGCACCCAGTGAAAGGGGCACCGGGTTCCTGGGAGGGACATAGGAGCCAGCAGCAAGGCGAGACACCAGCCGGAAGAGGGTGCTCCGGGGGCTGGTGAGCTAATTCCCTGAGACAACCTGCTGGTGGTGGTGGAGGTGCTGCTGGTGAGTCTGCGCCCGGCTACACTGCTCCTTTCCAGAAGGATGATCCTTTTTGCGGATACTGCACAGAGTTGGTTCGTTGGTGGTGCAGGGTGTGTTTCCTAGAACATAATAGATTGGGTGTCTTTGTCAAAATGTATGTTGAAAATATTCTGTGGTCTCTTATATGTGTATAACCAAAATGTTTGGCTTTCTCAGTAGTCCCAGGAAATCTATGAGGAGTAATCTACAGGCCCATGTCCTCTCTGGGGAATTAAGATAATTTCAGTTAGTTATTTGTGGTGATTAGTGGGCTGTGGGCAAAGGATATGGCTGCTTTTCAGAGAGATTTTTTTCCACAATGGATAGGAAGTGGCAGTGAATGTGGTTTTTGAGGATTTCCACAAAGGTCTATGGTATCTGAAAATTCTGCTGCTTACTTTTTGTTTTGTGTCTGTATGTATTATAGAACTTCATGGAGAATGGCAATTTCTCCTTAACTTTTCCTGCTTCTTTGCATTGTACAGTTTGTTTTTGGATTTGGGCCTGGTCTGTAGTATATCTGCTAGGTCTGTGCTGATGTGGAGTTAATACTTCTGCTCACTTGAGTAAGAGGGAGTCCTTCCATTAATTTGAATGGGTGTCAGGCCTCAAATGTTAAAAATTTATGATAATTGGAACTTTCAGATTTCACACTCAAAGTTCTTTGAAGATTTAATTGCTAACAGGTTTTTTAAAGAGCTCACCTAGGTGAGTCACTTTACTTTGCTCCCATCTAGTTACAGCCTCATGAAATGAGCTGGTTACACTGAATGAGAATGTCATGTATAAGTACAATGGACCCAGTTCACTTTTAGAAGCAAAATAAGGGTTGTGGGCTCCAACTGGCAGAAAGTCCATTAAGAGAGAGGCAGGTAGAAGTGGTTCAACCTGTCCACCATCCATGGCTTATCAGTTGACTGAAAGCTGGCCAGTGCAACTCAAAAAGCAGAATTAGCCGGAGAGGCCACAGCAGTCGGCAATGGTTCTAGTTTACTCATGTCCTAGGAAACCCCTACCAGTGGTCTTCTATGAAGACTTTTCTGAAACTTAAGGCTGTTTTACTCCCTGGCACAACTCCTGGAGAGTGCAATAGCCACAGTGGTATTTGATTTCCATTGACATTCATTGGGGATGAATGTCGCTCCGCAGATGCAAAGCGTTTCAAATTGCACCTGGTTGGGCCCTCAAGATGAATAAAGCTTAATGCATTTGCTTTGACTGTAGAAACTTACATGCACACATACACAGAAATCTGTGTATGCTAGCAAAAATGTAATGAACTGTAAATATTTCCAAAGAAGAAATAAAGCTGAGGTGATGAAATGCAGTGTGATAGTGATTTGGTGATCTATAATTCTAATACCAGTATAAAACAGAAAGGAGTAACTACATCAAATACTCTGTCAGGTTTATCTAAAAAACAGAAAGTGGACTTTATTGTCTTATTTATTTTAATCTTCCAACCTGTCAGGGTAGCATGACGGCCTTTTGAAGTGTGGTTCCTGAATAAGAGTCAATATAAACCAAACAGTGTGAGATTATATATCTTTAGCTAAATGGATGCAATATGATACAGATCATTAACTCTGAACACCTTATCCATTCATCTTTAACAACATACATATTGAGGTTGCTGGGTTGAGAAATGCTACTGAGGGTTCAGATCATCCATTTTTAGCAGTGATAGGAAAATAAAGGAGGTAAAAATAGAGGTTTCTTATATGAATTTTTTTTTTAGTTTAACATTTGCTATGACTAAACCGTCCCATAAAGTGATAGTATACATCACCCTGAAATATAAAATAGGGTACATTTACTTTGAAATGCTGAAAAAAAATTAGTGTTTTCTTTCCTGTACATGTTATACATTATATCCTTCTTTGTCTCTTCTACTAAGAGACTCATGTAATACCAGGAAGTTGTTTTTTTTGGCATACTACTAACTAATCTAATAATGATAGGTTACAGTTTGTCATTGATGCTAGCCTACAATCCTTTGTGACAAAGTTCCTCCTCTGCCTTGGGCTGTCTTCTCCAGAGGTCCCACTAGGTCCATGGCTATTTGCTCGAAGGGGACCTCTATGATGGGAAGGGGTACTAAAGGTGCCCTCAGGTGGGGACAGGGACTGTGCAGCTGGCACTCTGGGCAGGATGCACAGTACCTCTGCACTTCTTCATGTACTCCAGGCCAGAAGAATCGTTGCAGGACCCATGCCAGGGTCTTCTCTACCCCCAAATGCCCCCCAAAAAGATGACAATGGGCAAGACTTAATACAGCATTCTGGTGTTGTCATAAAGGGAAGGGTAACCACCTTTCTGTAGACAGAACTATAAAATCCCTCCTGGCCAGGGATTAAGGGTTAAGAAACTAAGATAACCTCGCTGGCACCTGACCAAAATGACCAACGAGGAGACCAGATACTTTCAAAGGTGCGGTGGGGGGGAAACACAGGGTCGGTCTGTCTGAGTGATGCTTTTGCCGGGAACAGATCAGGAATGCTCTTCATAGCTACTTAAATTAGTAAGTAATCTAGCTAGAAATGCATTGGATTTCCTTTTGTTTAATGGCTGGTAAAATAGCTGTGCTGAATGGAATGTATATTCCTGTTTTTGTGTCTTTTTGTAACTTAAGGTTTTGCCTAGAGGGATTCTCTATGTTTTGAATCTGATTACCCTGTAAAGTATTTACCATCCTGATTTTATAGAGGTGATTCTTTTACCTTTTCTTTAATTAAAATTCTTCTTTTAAGAACCTGATTGATTTTTTCATTGTTCTTAAGATCCAAGGGTTTGGGTCAGTGTTCACCTGTACTAATTAGTGAGGATATTATCATCAAGCCTTCCCCAGGAAAGGGGGTGTAGGGCTTGGGGGGGATATTTTGGTTGGGAAGATGTCTCCAAGTGGGCTCCTTCCCTGTTCTTTAACACGCTTAGTGGTGGCAGCATAGGATTCAAGGACAAGGCAAAGTTTGTACCTTGAGGAAGTTCTTAAGCTTTTTCTTACCAGCTTAGGTTAGGGGGTCTTTCATTCAGGTCCCCACATCTGTACCCTAGAGTTCAGAGTGGGGAAGGAACCTTGACAGGTGTGTTTGAGGTATTAGGATCTGCTGTACCTTCTGCCCCTGCACTGGTGCAATCCGGTATAAGAGATTCTTCTTCATTATGAAGTAGGGTCCTGGTCCCTGGGTTTTCCGTTCCACGGGGACCCCATCTATTTCGGTAACCTCCTTCCTAATGTTGTCAAACCTTGGGTCTTCAGCCTGGTCCTGTCCAAAATTTCCTCTCCTGGGGCTAATCTGCCTGAGATCTAGGGGGGCCAGTCTCTGTTGCCTCTACTGGTTCAGAGGCGTTAGGGTGTGGGTCAGACCTGGGTGCTTCTCCCTTCTGGGTGGCCTCTTTTTCAGCTGCTCGGGTCCGCCTACCTACAAGAGCAACCCTCTGGGTTTGGGTCAGGATTCGGGTTCCCAAGGCCTTAGCTGCCTTCCTTTCCCTTTTTGACTTTCTACCCTGTCTGGGAGTGGAGAACAAATCTGGGGATATTTCAGAGAAGATTGGGGGTTGACAGTCCACTGTGGATGCCTCACTAACTTCAGGGCTCCCCCCTTTCTCCAATTCCCCTACCAGGAGTAAGTCTCCAAACCCTTGGAAGTCCCTCCCTATGAGCACCGGGTATGGGAGTTTAGGGACTGCACCTGCTGCTACCTCAGTAGTGTTCCCCTGAATCTCTATTTGATTTTTTTTTTTTAACTGGGATGGTGGGGTAATAACCAACTGTCCTATGGACGCATGTTCTACCCATATGCTTAGCCCACAGCAGCTGACTATGCTTCACTTGCTTCCCAGAGACAAGCGTGATAGCACTCCCCGAATCAACCAGTGCTGTTGTCTCTACCCCATTCAGTTTCACTGGTCTGGTGTACCTATATGGGGTTAGTGAGACCCCCTCAAGGTGGATTAGGGAGCATGGGTCTACCCAGTTCCCCAGGTTACACTGCATAGGCTCCTTGGCATTGGGACACTGTGTAGCTATGTGTCCCCACTCCCCGCAGGCATAACATCTGTGTGGAGCCCTAGGCATTCCCCAGTCTCTTGGTTTTGGTCTTCTAACATCATGATCCTCTTCTCCCTCAGTGCTCCGACTCTTTGTGGCTTCTGGTGGGCCTTCAGCCCCTCTCTTTTTCCACCTGGGCTCTCCTGGTGGCCCAGTCACCCAAGCTCTAGGGCTTGGTGCTTCTAGTTTAACCCGGGGTGCTTCTTCCTTAACTGGTCAGGTCAGCTCCCTTGCTGTCCTTTGCCTCTCTACCAGTGCAACAACCTCATCATAGGTGGAAGGTTCATTCTGGCTTACCCATGTGCGAAGGTCTGGCGGTAGTCCCCTCATGTACTGGTCGATGACTAGAACCTCTAGTATCTCCTCCAGCCTCCAGGACTAAGTTCGCAACCACTTTCATGTGAGATGGATGAGGTCAAACAATTGGGACCGCGGGGTTTTGTTTTCCTGGTACCTCCACTCGTGATACCGCTGGGCCCGCACTGTGGTCGTTACTCCAGATCTGGCCAGGATCTCTGCTTTCAGCTGGGGGTAGTCTGCTGCAGCTTCTTCAGGCAGATCATAGTAGGCCTTCTGCCCCTCCCCGCCCCCCCCAGGAATGGGGCGAGGATGCCAGACCACTGATCTTGAGGCCAGGCCTCCCGTAGGGCTGTCCTCTCAAAGGCCTGGAGATATGCCTCTGTCATCCTCCCCTGTCATTTTCTGCAGGCAATTGCTGGCCCGTATGATCCACGTCCCATCATGGCCATGGTTCATCTCCGTAAGGGCCTTCACTTGATTTACCAGTTCCCGCAATATAGCCCGGTCTTGAGCAGCCTGGTCCATCAGCAGGCGATTAGTCTCTTGCTGCAGCTGCTATGCCTCCTGTTGAGCGGCTGCCTGGACACAGGTAGCTTCCTGCTGGGCAGCCGTGGCTTGTATCAGTGCCCGCACTATGTCCTCCATTGGGGTGGGGGGGGAAATAACACCCTCCTTCTTCCTCCGTGCTGTACGCACCAAATCCCACTTCTCACACCAGTTGTGACAAAGTTCCTCCTGCTTTGGTGGGTCCTGTGCTTATTGGCAGATTTTCTCACCTCAGAGGTTCACGGCAGCCCTCAATTTCACCACTTTCATAGCTCAACTCTGCCGTTCCCTCAGTTAGCCTCATCACTGGCCAGCATGGGGAAAGGAAGAAGAACAATCCCCGCAGTCTCTGCTGATCCACCTAGTGGATCGGGGAACAGGCCAGCGACCTTCCCCTCTGGTGGTCCCCACAGTCCAGTTCAACTCCTCCGGTATCAAGTAGGGAGTTGGGGGGATGGGGGAAACCCAGGCCCGCCCTCTATTCTGGGTTCCGGCCCAGGGCCCTGTGGATTGCAGGTGTCTACAGTGGCTCCTGTAAGAGCTGCATGACAGCTACAACTCCCTGGGCTACTTCCCCCATGGCCTCCTCCCAACACCTTCTTTATTCTCACCACAGGACCTCCCTCCTGGTATCTGATAACACTTGTACTTCTCAGTCTTCCAGTAGTATTCACGAAAGCTTATGCTCAAATAAATTGGTTAGTCTCTAAGGTGCCACAAGTACTCCTTTTCTTAAAACATCAGTGGTACCTTAAAGACTAACAGATTTATTTGGGCATAAGTGAAGAAGTGGGTTTTTTACTTATGCCCAAATAAATCTGTTAGTCTTTAAGGTGCCACCGGACTCCTTGTTTTTGTGGATACAGACTAACACAGCTACCCCCTGATACTTAAAACAGCAGTGTCATTTAAAGGAAATGTATTGTAATTACTATAAGTGGACCTTTGCTCACTGTACTTGAATTGCTTTTCTGCCAGATGAATGTGACTATATCAATTCTCTCTCTGATTCCTCAGATGTGGTGCTATTAAGGGATGTCTTTCTTTTTCTTTTGATCAGATGATGATCATCATAAAAGCTGAACTGTTAGCATCATTTAGGAAACCTTAGCAAATTCGTACAGAGTGGAAGATAGCAATGGGAGAAATGGTCTGTCCTAAGAGATGCGGAGTGCCCTCTTTTCCCACTGATTGAGTGCCCCTTACTTCAAATTGTTGAAACATCTGCATACAGATGTAGTCCCCTCATCTCAAAAAAGCTACTGGCATTAGAAAAGGTTCAGAAAAGGGACAACTAAAATGATTAGGGGTTTGGAATGGGTCCCATTTGAGGAGAGATTAAAGAGGCTAGGACTCTTCAGCTTGGAACAGAGGAGACTAAGGCGGGATAGGATAGGTATATAAAACCAGAGTGGTGTGGAGAAAGTGAATAAGGAAAAGTTATTTACTTGTTCCCATAATATAAGAACTAGGGGCTACCAAATGACATTAATGGGTAGCAGGTTTAAAACAAATAAAAAGAAGTTCTTCACTCAGCGCACAGTCAACCTGTGGAATTCCTTGCCTGAGGAGGTTGTGATGGCTAGGACTATAACAGGGTTTAAAAGAGAACCTCCATGAATTTATCCAGTTAAATCCATTAATGGCTATTAGCCAGGATGGGTAAGGAATGGTGTCCCTAGCTTCTGTTTGTCAGAGGGTAGAGATGGATGGCAGGAGAGAGTTCACTCCCTCTGGGGCACCTGGAATTGGCCACTGTTGGCAGACAGGATACTGGGCTGGATGGACCTTTGGTCTGATCCAGTGTGGCCATACTTATGTTCGTATAGTTCACCCTAGACACTGCTTGTAAGCAATTTCTGCTACTCTAGCTTCAAGTTTCTGTTAGTTGTGGTGCTCTGTGATTGGACACCTAATCACGGCTCCAAGTCACATTGTATTGTGTTTTACTTCCCACAAACAGTCTTTTTAAAAAAACAAACAAACAAACAAAAAAAAAACCACCACAAGCGTTTGTAGGTACTTGTTAGAATGGAAGTATTCATAAAAATATTCAAATTCAGAAACACATGCAAATGAATATTCACAGCACCTTTTTCCTTTCTACAAATATCCTTGCAAACAAAATTTCATGTTTTTGTGAAAGCAAATAAAAGGATTCACAAACATCATCAAATCATGTCACAGAGTTATTCAAACAAACTTTTGTGAATATTTTTTGTGGTATTTCTCCAGGTCTTTTTAGTACAACACTTGGGTGTCGAGCACATGGATGGGCAGCCTCATCCAGTACAGAGTAACTCATTCCAATATCTTCTATCAGAAAAGATTCTCTATCCATATACAAGGATGCAAACAGTCCCCAGAGAAACCCCTGTGTTTGGCAGCATAGATCTTTTTTTTTCTGGCTGCCCTCCAGCCCTGTGGCATTGTGTGGGGAGTATCAGAACTGGGCCGTGGCCAGCAGGAGGGGCCAGCAAGGTCTGCAGCTGGGGCCAGCAGAGGCAACACATGGGGGGGCACATGGGGTCATGTGTTGCTGCTTGGCTTGTACTGAGCATGTTCAGTAACATATGCTGAAGCTGCTGCCATCACTCTGCGCGCGCACGCACACACACCCCGTCCCACACACTATTGGCAGGTACGGGTCGTCTCTGGGGGCCAGCATTTATAAGGGGCAAAAGTGGCTTGAAGCTCAGAACCAGAGAGCAAGAGGATCAGGCCCTGAAACTGTTTTCCAATAATATTTATCTCAGTGACATTTTATTTAGAATGATTGAAATGTGTCCATGTTACTTCTAAAGCTGCAGTTTATGGTGTGTTGTTTTTGGTTCATCAGTAACATTATTATGGGTTACACGATGAAGAATGTAATACCTAGCTCTTATATAGCACTTTTCATCAGTAGATCTCAAAGTGCTTTAGCAAGGAGGTCGATCTCATTATCCCCAGTTTTTACAAATGGGGAAACTGAGGCACAGATTGAAGCTACTTGCCCAAGGTTATCTAGCAGTAGAGCCTAGGACACAGACTCCCACTCTCCATGAAGCAGGACAGTAAATAGTAATGCAATATATTGCATCTAAATGTTTTATGGAAATATCAAAAGACACCCTAATAATAGGATTACTAGGTTTTTTCTAGGCACTCCAGTTTTGTTGCATGTCGTAGCACTTCAATCATATATTGAACCATGGTAAGTCCCACCAGAACAGACTCTGCTTTACACCGGGGTCGTCCACCTACATTAGTGGTTTGCACTGTGTAATTGCTTTTGAGCAGATATCCCTAATGTGGATGAGCTGAGTCTGCCTCATTTGGAAGAGGCCAACCCAAAGCAGTAGGTATTTTAAAACCAGCAGAGCTCTAGTTAAAATATATGCCTGGTTGTTTTTCCAGTGTTTATATTTTATTGTATTTGTTATCTTTCCCCTTCCTGTTTACAGATAGCAGATTTGCAAAGTTAAATCCCTCTTTAATATACTCTCTTCTTTTCAAAGAAGCTATTGCAGCTCCCTTGTGAGTGGGCTTCATAAAAACATAAGTGTGAAGTTTAGGATTACAAAAATGTGTGGTTTTTTTTTTTTTTTTAAAAGAATCGTGTCCCAGCTGTAGATAGCAGGGAGCAATCGGCATGCCTGGTGACAGAGAGCAGGAAAATCATCAAACTTTCGTGGCTCTGTTGTACTTCTCTCACGTCATCTGTTACTAAAATCTTTTTGAAAATCTTTTGACCTGCTTTTTCTTTTTTCCCTCAGAACTGCACAGTTTAACTCTTTCTGTTCTTTTCAGTGCCATTTTAGACTCTGAATAAAATTACTCACATATAGGCCTCCGGTACTCAAGATATCTACTATGAACAAGTTATTTCCTGGAATTAGTGATTGTGTAAGTGATTATTTCAGCCATCAGGCACTTAGAGCCTGATCCAAAGCTCCTTTTGGATTTAGGTGGGTTTTGGATCTAGCCCTTAGAAATAGCTCACTCACACATTTTGACTTGTCTTAATTTAAAAGAAGGATAAATGGGCAAGATACCAGAGTAATTGTTTGAAAGTGTCATGGAGTTCTTTACTTTCACCCGAGAAGGCAAAAAGGACCTCAAATTGATTGTCCCTCTATTATACAAACAGAACAATTTCAGAATAGGCAATAAGAGCCTCAGCATGGAAGAAAGAGAGGGTAAAATCCCAGCCCCACTGAAGTCAATGGCAAAATTCCTTGGTTGCAGAATTTCACTCCTGGGACCTGATTCCCATTGATACTAAGACTTCTTTACACCACTCTAGTAGTACAAAGGGATCTTAAAGTGAGTTAAAATAATGTACTCCCACTTTAAGGGTGCCAGAGTGATGTAAAGTAACCTTAGGATAGAGGAGGATCAGGCCCCTATAATGAAGATTGAACAGGAAAAAAAAAAAATAGTATCACTATTCCCTGTGGAAAGTCTTTGGTTGAAGTTATTTGGCTAAAGCACAGAAGTATCACCAGAGAGAAATTATGGTAGTAACTGAAAAATAAATCTGCAGTATCCCACCGGGTTATGGTGGTAATCAAAGAGTGCTTTTTAAAATCCAACTTGAAATACTTTTATTTTGTGAGAATCCAACAACTGAGAAATTAAATTAGGGTGACCTAAGCCCATTTTGAAAAGGGCATTGCTGATAGAATGCAATATTGATGACTCATGAATGTTAGTCCTATTTATAATATTTGAGCTGATGAGAAATTGTCTGTAATATACACACACTATTGGAATATTGTTATGAGTGGATAGAACATTCCAAGATTAAATTTATAGAATGTTTTATACGTTATGCTTTTTTAATCATATTGTTAATCATACCTCTTTCAAACAAACCTGATTAGTTAGGCTACATGTTACCTATTTAAATCACCACAACTCCTCTATTTCACTATAACCAAGAGCTCTGGGCAACAATAAAATGTGAGTAATGACCCTTATCATTTGAACACTGTAAGCAAGAGGCAGAAACACTCACCATTTATGAGAAAATTGTGATTGGTGGAATGAAAAGTGGTAATTGCTCTGCATTAAGTAAACAAAGGAAACTATCTTATATTAACGCACTCAATTTTATTACAGCTGAAGTCTGATATTCAAATCAAGTGTGATCGAAACTGAATGAATTGGCAGCACCCAAAGGTGCTGTTTAATTTCTTTTTTTTTTTTTTAAGATAATGTGTCAAAGTAAATTTGTTCCTTCATACGTTGCATGTCTATATTGAAATACTAGCACTCAGAGATTTGTTCACTTGCCCTTCTCAAAATCAGACGCATTGGAAGAGCCATGTGGTGTTGAGTTTGCATGTTTCACTCTGTTTTTCTGCAGTGAAGATTAGTCATAGGGTAACCAAATATACATGCATCTGTTCCCAGCCACTATCACACTATCTTTGTTCCTGAATTAGGATAGTTAAATTACTTGAATTACCATTAGTTACTGCGTTCTTAGAAGCAACATGAGAGATCAGTGCCCTGTTATGCACACAGTAACAAACAGTTCCTGACCTTGTAAACTCTTTGGTTCAATCTAAATTTAGGCAAGACAAAACTGCATTTTATAGCATAGAGAGCTTAAATGATTTGCCGAAGCTCACAACACTGGTCTACACCACAAAGTTAGCTCGATGCAAGGCAACTTACATTTATCTATTTATGCAGGTTACACTCAATTTTTTCTCACACCACTGTAAGCGTCCTATTACGGTGACACAGTAAAACTACTTTTCCGAATTGTGTTGAGCCCTGGTCAATGTGAGTATAGACACTGCATAGCCTAACGGTCCTCCAGCAGCTGTCCCAAGATGCCCATCGCTCACTGCTCTGGTCAGTCGTGAACTCCACTGCCCATTGGTTATGGAGACTAGAAGCCACTCTCTCTGCCCCTTCCCCCCCCCCCCAAAAAAAAAAAAAACCAACCAACCAAACAAACCCCGTGTATTTTTTGAAATGCCTTTTCCTGATTGTCCAGCTTGGTAAGCATGCCTAGCAGCTCTCCCTTGTTGTGTGCACTGCCCAACCAACCATGTTGGCTACATACTTCAGATCAAAAAGAAAAGGAGTACTTGTGGCACCTTAGACACTAACAAATTTATTTGAGCATAAGCTTTCGTGAGCTACAGCTCACTTCATCAGATGCATTCAGTGGAAAATACAGTGGGGAGATACTCTGAAACCATACTTTAGACCAGTGGTTGTCAACCTTGTTTTCATTCGCAGACCCCTAAACATTTTCAAATTGAGGCACAGACCTGAGGGGTCCACACACCACAGGTGGAAAGCCACTGCTTTAGACACCCTCCCGTGTGGAGTAGACAATTTATGGGATCTCCTGGGCCTTTGGGGAGAAGAGGCTGTGCAGGCACAGCTACAAAGGAGTCATATAAACATGGACCCCCTACAAAAGAACTGCACAGGGGTGCAGAGGTGAAGGGGTACAACAGGGATCACCAGGAACACTTCATGAAAGCACAGAAACTGAGGTAGGCATACCCTAAGGCCAGGAAGGTCAACAACTGATCTGGTGCTGTGGTGAGTCCTGCCTCTTTTACGAGGAGCTGCATGCCATCCTTGGTGGAGACCTTACCAACACTCTGCAGGCCACTGTGGATATCTCAGTGGAGCCAGAGACGCCTGCTATGAACAGTGAGGAGGAGGAAGGAGACATGGCAGAAAGGTCCAGCTATGCCACAAGCCAGAAGAGCAACCACAGTCTAGCCAGTCCTGCCAGCCAAACCCAGGTGAGCCCAATCCATGGGAAGAAACCTTGGGCAAGTGTGTGCATGTAAAGATAGCTCCCAACCTATCCCAAATTATCAAACGCACATATTGACTCTTCATTGTTTTAATTCTATGAGAAGAGGTAGAGGTGCAACAAACAGAGGTAGAGTTTGCATCTGCTTTTCATTCCCTGTAGGATTAAGTGGGGGATATTGCCCTGTACTTGTAATAGTGGAAATATTAATGCCCTCCTTTCTTCTTCTGCCCCCCTGCCACTTGTAGGTGATACTCACCCTGGCTGGGGCTGGAGAGTGGAGCTGTGCAGGTGCAGAGGCACTCCACTGCTGAAGTGTCAATAAGCATGTCTTAATAAAAAATCATTGAGAATCAGGGAAGGGAGTCTTGACTTATTTTCTGCTTTCTGATGTGACTATAAATACAATGACACAGCTCTCTGTTTTATCTGTACCTGCTGACACTGTGGACTTGAATGTTGCTCCCTCCACACCCATGGAACTCCTGACCCTGATTCAGAGGAGAAAGAAGAGGACGAGAGTCAGAGTCCTGCAGGCCATGATTAATGGCCCTACATACTTGCATGGCAACAGCCCCCATTGTGGATTTCCCAACTCCAAAATCCCCTGACCATTCGCAGTCCAGTGTTGCAAGCTTGCAGAGTGTGATCACCACTTGCTTCCCAACTGTCAACACAGCTCTCGTTCTGGTGTCTGTGTGTGGAGGGCTGGGGCGAGCTCAACACACAGATCCAGGAATGTGGCCTTTCGAATCTGAAAGTTCTGCAGCCACTGCTCGTTGTCCAGGCATGCATTGTGATGCAATCCCACCAGCCAGAGCTCGTTTCTTGGGCCCGGAAGCAGTGCTCCACCATCTTCAACTGCTTCACCAGCACCACATGAAAAGCCTTGAAATGTTTTTCTCTATGGTTCTTAGCAGTCTGTCCTCAACAACCTCATCATGTCCTCCACTGCTGCAGCTCTGATATTACTGGAGAATCATGCCTCCTGTCATGGCAACATTCATGAGAATAGTACAGACCTGTGCCAGCTCCATGATTCTGTAGAGATGGTGGATGCTAAACAGTGCCACACAGCTGTTTGGGGGGGGGGGGTAGACCAGCTAGGAACAGCTACTGCCCTGCTTCCCTGCTAACTTTGCTGCTAGGCAACTCATAGGCCTAGACGCCCTGCCCTGGAACTGCTTGATTAATCACAGTGACCAGTTGGCTGCAGGGACAGCAGCCAGCTTTATAAGCTTAGCAGCAACAACAGCTCGATGTGCTCTTGCCCAATGCTGTGCTTGGTCCTGTCCCTGCCTCTGCTGTCTCTAGCCCTGCTTCAGCTGCAGTCCCAGCCTGTAGCCGTTCCTGCCCATCCCCCAGCTTTGTCCTGGCTTCAGACTTTCAGCTCTGACCCTCGCCTACACCTCCTGACTGTGATTCTGGTTAACCCTTTGGCTTTGGCTTCTGATTCCCGGTTCCAGTCCTTGGCTCTGCTTCAGGACCTGTCCCTTCTGAGTCCAGCTCTAACTGGTAGGCCAGACTCTTGATCTAACCTAATATTAGACCAGACACAATAATATGGAAATACACCACCCGCACAGAACATGGGGGTGTGTTTCACCCTGATATCCGCTACTGAGAGACTCTTACACTGTGCGTCAAACTGCTTTGTCAGAAAAATCCCACTTGTGAAATAATTCTGAGAAATATTGGGGAAAGTTGTGTAGGATAGTCTTAAACTTTGTTACTGCTGTCACAAACTTCCCTTGATTGATTTGTGATAACTGCCACTGTTATCACCAAAATGATTGATTTTGTGAGTAGAAAATATGATTAGTAATTTACAGAGCCTCAAGTAATATTTTCCATTATGCATTTTTTTCAGCTGAGTCTTCAAGTTTACCAGTGTAGAACATAGGTAGAGGTACTGGGGGTGCTTGTTGCACCCCCTGGCTTGAAGTGGTTTCCATTATACACAGGGTTTACAGTTTGGTTCAATGGCTCTCAGCACCCCCACGATACAAATTGTTCCAGCACCCCTGGTGTAGTCTCAAGAATCTAACTCAATCATAAAACTTTTCTTGGGCTTGAAACTTCACATGTGAGGTCTTGGTCACAGTGAAAGTTGAAACAAAAAACAAAACAAAGAATTCGTGATTTCACTGAGATCAAATTAAGAGTCTTGCATCTAGGCTAGTCCCTTGGAAAGATTACAAAAAAACCTGATAAACTACATTTTTCCACTGAATGTATATCTAACCTCACCAAAAGTCTACTAGGAAATTGGATATGCTCTTTCATTGTGAATGTATCAACCCCCAGCCTATAGAAACAAAGTCTACAGAAATCATTCTTGATCTTGACTCAGATGTTAAAAGGCACAATCCAGCTCTCACTATTTGTTTAGTAGTGATGTATTATAGGACAAATTTTCCAATTATATGGAATTTGTAGTCCCATCTTCTGTTACTTAACATGTGAATTTGCATGGTGGATATATTAAAAATGACCAATTAATAATTAGTAATATTTGTGCTAATATTTACTTACTTTGTCAATTGGACCAAGCAAAAACCCCAAGTTTGAGAAATGCCAAACTTGATTCTAGACCCACATTTTGCAAATGGCCCCTATATTTATGATGGGTTGAACCAAACCCTCAAATCTGATCACTATTGAATTATGATGATTGAATTTTGCAGTTTGAGGTTTAATGTAACATTTGTGACAAATCAATAAATCATATGTATATGCTAAACTTCTCCTATGCAAGGTGCCACCTCTTTCTGCTTAAAACCCATTATGGCTGGATCCCGCCTGCACTGTGAGGAGTACTGCATAGAATGCAGAGGGTGCAGCATACTCCTGTCCTGTGAACCTGGTTGAGAAGGAGCATGGGGCTATGGCCACACTCTTTTCAGACACATAGCATGCATATGCGCATTAAGAAGGAACAGAGATTACACTCCCTTGTAGATTCTGGCTAGCCACTTGGCAGGAATGCAAAAGAGAAGGGAGTTTACACTCCTTGCATTCACTGAGGCCTGACCAGAATGTGACCCTAAATTAGGAACTGGTGTATACTGCGCGGGCTATTGGTTGTATAGAATGTCCTGATGTATCTGCTCGACCTTGTAAGAGGACTCACTCACAGGCAACTAAACCAGGAGTTATCTGGGAGTGAGAAAAATGTGGCTGCTAAAGGAGTGAGTTTGGAGATGATGATTATAAGTAGTGCATGGTTCAGTTCCTGTAAATAACTGTTCCTTAGATGGAATTTATAGATGCTGCTGCTTTCACAGAAAGGCTAGCATGGTTCCGTCCCAGCGGATGAGCTTATTCAGACTGCAGCTGTGCCACTGAGGAGAAAAGTGTCCTCCCCAAACCTTGCACTATTTACTATTTTGTAAGGAATTGCATGCTCCTAAATTGGATCACTTTAAAGAAGAGGAAGGAACAAAGGACTAAGAACTTATTCTCATGAATATTGCCAAATGGACAACCTTAATGGCCAAAATACTTTATTGGTTCCCAGAATGGGGGCAGTGCAGGCTCCCACAAACTGACCCCCTTATATGCCTCAACTCATGCAGCAGGGACTGTTAGAAGGGGGCAAAGGATGTAGTCCTGTGCTGCTTTTGGCATTTCTATTGAGAGTACTACAAGGATACTGCTCAGGGCCAGCTGTAATTGTGTGAGTGTTGTTCAGTAGGTACTAGTCTACTAGAAAATGAACTATGACAACTAATTCATTTAAGGTATGGTAGACTACAGACTATCCATTAGATAGCAATAAATTTAGCTATTGCCAATGTGGGATTGATTTGAAGTGGTGACTTACACTATGTCTACACTACGAGCTAGGGGTGCGATTCCCTGGTTAATGTACATATATTCTCCCTAGCTCTTGTCAAGCTAGCTGGAGTATAAATAGCAGCATAGCCATAGTAGCGTGCGTAGCAGCCGCGGTGACACAGCTGAGCCATGCCAAGTATACATCTGCGTATTCATAGCCATACAGATCCATATTTCATAGAAAATGGGGGGCATGAAAACACCTTGACCTCATCAGGCATGCTGTTTACTCCCAAGTTTAGAGTTGCTCATAGCGTGTCCAGATCATTGTTAGCAGTAAGTAGAGCACACTTTTCTAATTAACAGACGGTTACTTGCAACTGCAGGTATTTAAATCTGTACTAGTCAATCTTTGGAGGAGTTGGGAACTTGCCAAAAGAGAGAGAGAGAGTGGTTCAAGAACAACAAGTGGAATTAAGTGTCAGCAGCTGATATGAAGGTGGTTATATTATACTGTCATAACAGTGCACAATTGTATTATGAATGGAAGACTGATTTTTGTATTTCAATTTTAATTGAGCTTTGAATATTTGAATTCCATGGACATGTGTCTGAGTTTAATAACCATCATATACATGTTCAGATTCAATGGCCAAGTCAATTATTTCTCCAAAAGTACTTACTAGGATACTGTTGAAGGCACACAAATAGTAATGAAAACACACTCATGTATATACTGTGTGTTTCCAAAATTAATTTCTACCAACCTTAGCAGCATGCATTTTGTTAAATAATTATTCCTATGTTCTGAGGTGCTCATGTAGTATTGCAGCGAATGAATACTGTAGTACTGTAAAAAGAAAAGGAGGACTTGTGGCACCTTAGAGACTAACAAATTTATTTGCGCATAAGCTTTCGTGAGCTATAGCTCACTTCATCAGTGCATGCATTCAGTGGAAAATACAGTGGGGAGATTTATATACACAGAGAACATGAAACAATGGGCTGTTACCATACACACTGTAACGAGAGTGATCGCTTAAGGTGAGCTATTGCCATCAGGAGAGCGTGGGGGGGGAGGGGGGAACCTTTTGTAGTGATAATCAAGGTGGGCCATTTCCAGCAGTTGATAAGAACATCTGAGGAACAGTGGGGGGTGGTGGGGGGAATAAACATGGGGAAATAGTTTTACTTTGTGTAATGACCCATCCACTCCCAGTCTCTATTCAAGCCTAAGTTAATTGTATCCAGTTTGCAAATTAATTCCAATTCAGCAGTCTCTCGTTGCAGTCTGTTTTTGAAGTTTTTTTGTTGAAAAATTGCAACTTCTAGGTCTGTAATCGAGTGACCAAAGAGATTTGAAGTGTTCTCCAACTGGTTTTTGAACGTTATAATTCTTGACGTCTGATTTGTGTCCATTTATTCTTTTACGTAGAGACTGTCCAGTTTGACCAATGTACATGGCAGAGGGGCATTGCTGGCACATGATGGCACATATCACATTGGTAGATGCATAGGTGAACAAGCCTCTGATGGCATGGCTGATGTGATTAGGCCCTATGATGATGTCTCCTGAATAGATACGTGGACAATGTTGGCAACGGGCTTTGTTGCAAGGATAGGTTCCTGGGTTAGTGGTTCTGTTGTGTGGTGGCTGGTGAGTATTTGCTTCAGGTTGGGGGGCTGTCTGTAAGCAAGGACTGGCCTGTCTCCCAAGATCTGTGAGAGTGATGAGTCGTCCTTCAGGATAGGTTGTAGATCCTTGATGATGCGTTGGAGAGGTTTGAGTTGGGGGATGAAGGTGACAGCTAGCGGCGTTCTGTTGTTTTCTTTGTTGGGCCTGTCCTGTAGTAGATGACTTCTGGGTACTCTTCTGGCTCTGTCAATCTTTTTCTTCACTTCAGCAGTTGGGTATTGTAGATGTAAGAATGCTTGATAGAGATCTTGTAGGTGTTTGTCTCTGTCTGAGGGGTTGGAGCAAATGCGGTTGTATCGTAGAGCTTGGCTGTAGACAATGGATCATGTGGTGTGGTCTGGATGAAAGCTGGAGGCATGTAGGTAGGAATAGTGGTCAGTAGGTTTGCGGTATAGGGTGGTGTTTATGTGACCATCGCTAATTAGCACCGTAGTGTCTAGGAAGTGGATCTCTTGTGTGGACTGGTCCAGGCTGAGGTTGATGGTGGGATGGAAATTGTTGAAATCACGGTGGAATTCCTCAAGGGCTTCTTTTCCATGGGTCCAGATGAAGGGTAGGGCCATTAGGGGACGAGAGCTGACTTAGAACAATGCTTCCTCAGCTCTCGTCCCCTAATGCCCCTACTCTACTTGCGCTACATTGATGACATCTCATCTGGAAACCTACTGACCGCTATTCCTACCTACATGTCTTGGAAGACAGGCCAGTCCTTGCTTACAGACAGCCCCCCAACCTGAGGCAAATACTCACCAGCAACCACACAACAGAACCACTAACCCAGGAACCTATCCTTGCAACAAAGCCCGTTGCCGACTGTGTCCCTATGTTTATTTCCCCCCCACCACTGCCCACTGTTCCTCACACGTTCTTGTCAACTGCTGGAAATGGCCCACCTTGATTATCACTACAAAAGCCCCCCCCCCCCCCCCCCCGTTCCCTCTTCCCCCGCTCCCCTGCTGGTAATAGCTCACCTTACGTGATCACTCTCATTACAGTGTGTGTGGTACCACCCATTGTTTCATGTTCTCTATGTATATAACTCTCCCCACTGTATTTTCCACTGAATGCATCCGATGAAGTGAGCTGTAGCTCACGAAAGCTTATGCTCAAATAAATGTGTTTAGTCTCTAAGGTGCCAGAAGTACTCCTTTTCTTTTTGCGAATACAGACTAACCCGGCTGCTACTCTGAAACCTGTAGTACTGTAAGTATCTGAGTGAATAAATGAACTTGCAGTTACCATGCCATCTGAGTCACTACTGTGTTCTCAAAGCCATTGCACATATGTCTTCACTGGAAGCCAAATAATGGAGTTCTCCTGTAATATACGGTATTAGTAACTTCAAGGTGTATCATTTCTTCCTTTTTAGCCAGCATTTAACCAATGCCCCCATTTCTGAGATGTTATATAATACAATATGTCAATGTTCCATATAGATATAATAATGCTTGCTATTTAATTGTGCAACACCTTGCAAAATGAAGAAATAATAATGCCTGATTTTCGAAGGTACTGGGCACCAGCAGCTCCCATTGACGTCAATAGCCTTAGAAAATTGCTGCTGTTTAAGTAATTTATGTTAATCTCTTTTGTATGGTAGTTGGACAATGAATACATTAAATCTCACTTTGTATATTTTCATTTATAAAATGTAACCTTTTGCCAGCAATAGGCAGAACAAAGTGTGTGAACTACAAAAATGTCACCGCTCACCCTTGGGTAGTTTCACAGATGTTATCTTTGGGGGAAAGGCAGGTTTTGATGGTAAAACATTTGCTAAACACATACAACGCACCATTATCAGAAGACTTGGCCTTCACCCCTTCATCCCACTCCATTAATCTCCTAGCCTTTTTATCTCAGCCCCTGCACTGACTAATGCCACAAAGTAAAGCAAAGGGATGGTGCCAAAGAGAAACAATAGGTCCATTACTGAAGAAGATAAATGTAGTGGCACTTCTGCTAATCTTAATTTACTTAGATTTTAGTGAGGCTTCTTTTGTCACATCATCCATCATAGACAGACCTTAGAGAGAGGGAGAGAAGTAAGCAACTAAAAACATGATTCTTCATTTCAGGTATTTTGTGATTTCTTATTCAGTTAGGTTCAATCGTTTCGCTCTTCTTGCCAACTATAAAATTAATTTTAGTGTTCATGAAAGGACCAACACTGGCAACCACAAAGGCTGGAGTATACATATATTTTATTTACAGAACAGTTGCTGTATGAGCAATGGCAATTCAAGCTTCACCATGCTGCTTCAGTAATGTACTTCCGCTTTGGCCCTGGGGAGTCACTTCTAGTGGTGAAATCTAATATTATGGCATTCAGCTCAGTGGGATTTCACATTGTACAGTCCACCTGTGGAATTCACTGCCAGAAGAAGCCATCAAGTCAAATATTGTCACAGGATTTCTAAGAGGATTGAAAGATTTTATGCACACTAATGACAGTCATAGTTATGCAAGCTAAGATAATAAGTGTAATCAAATTTCATGCTCCAGGGAGTACACTGATTGCCTGCAGGGGCCAGGAAGAATTCATCTCCATACACTTACCTCTTATACTGCATCATTGAACTGCCTGGAGTTGTTATGGGTCAGGAAAAAAGAGTTTCTTTTGAAGCATCAGTGTTTGTCCACTCCTTGTGGCAGGATCATATAGACCAATGGTCTAATACGTAAAAGAGGGCAATTATCTATATTTTATTTCTAAACATGACAAATGAGGGAGAGGGAGGACCCCTATAATTGAGAGCAAACGGTTTGCATTAGATTCTTATTTAGTCTTAGTCTATATTGTATTCACTATTCTGTGTACTATAATTACAACCCCCTGGTTAGTATATCTGCTTATAAATACTCCTAGAAGGCAGTTAACAACAATCAAATGCTCTTTGGAGTAGGTCCTCAGTTAATGTATGTTACCAGAGCTCAGTCAAGTTAATGGAGCTACAACAGTTTACATCAGCTCAGGGTGTAGCCCATAATTATTAAATCCCTTTGTTTTCTGATTCATATAATAAGAAACCTCTACAAATATTTGAGGTCCGGGCATCATGTCACAGTGTGGACAGTACACTGAAGATGTAGCCACTGACGCATTTCTCTATTACTATGCCAGTCCTTTTTGTTCACATTTGAGGGCACTTACTGCCCATCTATCCTACTGACGATATTCAATGTACACTTCAGAGTGAGGCATATTTAAAAACATGCATGTATAAGAAGTTCTACTCCAATGTATTTTGGATTCAGAATAGGATTTACTTTGTGTCCTGATACTTTGACATCTTGACCATGTCTGGTGAATAATAGATGTTGTTCATTTAATTTATTAGTTATTTATCAAACCGCTTTAAGGGAAAAATACATCTAAAATAAATGGAAGCTAACCAACGTCTTGGTCAGGTAAGAGGTTTTAAAAGTAAACCAAAGTGAAAATTTTCTGTGAAAATTGAGGACTCATTATTTATTTAAATTATTCTGCTACAGTCATTTGATATCCTTAGCCCTAACCTGTTGATATACGTTGCAAACCTGGGGATTTTGTCTCCTCTTGATCCATACACCCCTCCCACACACACCGGTCCCAGTAGCATAATGTAAACACTCCACAACTTGCTAACATTCAATTTTGAAAGTCACCAATACATGATATTGCTATATTGATGCCTCATTTCCTTTATCAAGGTTGGATCTGTGTTTTTTGTTTTAAATCAGTAAAAAGACTCCCGTTGTCTTCATTGGGGACTTTACTGTCTTGCTGAGTTGTGTGACCAAGAGCAAGAGGTTGTGTTTTTTTTAAATGGGTGTCTTTAGGATCCTATATCCATATTCATATACTTAAATAGGTGGCTTGATTTTTCAGAAGTGCTTCAGATGTCCCTTTTCTTTGACCCCAATATGCCCCCTTTTCAAGCCCTCATTGTCCCCACAGTTTCTCCTCCCCAAATTTCTCTGCTTTCAGAGATCTCCTTTCAAGGTCCCAGATGAACTCTGCTCTCCATCCTTCTTATCTTAATTGCCTAGTGTTTCCCGCATTTCTCCTTGCATTTCTGGCAAATACATCTCTAGTAATGTAGCACTGCTGGAAGAGCTGCTTTCTGTAGCTATAGACAGCTAGGGGAAAGGACAGGCAAGACATCTACTGACTCTGGTTCGTGGCTCTATTTTGTTTTTCCTGGCCTTCCCCAAACAGGAAGCAGGTGCACGTGTGTTCTAGCAGGTACCTCAATAGCAGAAGGGCCTGATCACACAGTCAAGGATAGGGAATAGTTTTGAGTGGGATTTCCTGGGGGAGTGGCAGAAGACACCTCCACATATTCAAAGTTATAAGGTATTGACTGTGCTCTGAGGGTCCTGCAGATGAGAGGTTTAACTGTTCCAGTTGTACGATATCTTTTTTATTATATGTGATTTTTATGAAATTACAGGCTAAAATGATAGAAATCTCATGAAATAGCTTACCTCTGCCTTCTTATTCTTATTGTCCTGAAGCTCTGGGCATCCAAATCCAACAATCTTTTGAAATTCAGACAAGGAGGAATTGCTTGCCTTTGACGTTCTGGTTTGTGATAGCACTAAGCTAGCCCCTGAAGTGTGCTAGGTGATTTACAGATGCCTACAAATAAGTTCCATGTCCTGTGGGGCACACAATCATATCAAAGAACAAATAGACAAAGGTGGGAAGAAGGATTACAACATAAAGCCAGATGATTGGGAACTGAAGTGTGACTTGGTAGTTTTTGTTTTTTGAAGGAGGGTGGGTTTTCTAATAATGATATTGCTTATGTTTAAGTAGGGGTTGTGTTTTTTTTTTAAGAAGGAAGTTGAAAGAGAAGGGAAAAGGGGGCAGCAAGGGGGACTGGGTCAGAAGTTAGCTTCCATGCATACGGTACAATGGTATGAATATGGTATGACATAAAATTCCATGCATACGGTATGAATAGTTGCCATAAAAATACTAAAAATAATAATTAGTCGTCAATTAGGGCCTGCCCAAAGTACATTCCTGTCAGTGGGATTTCTTCAATTGACTTTAACTGGCTTTGGTTCAGGCTTTCTGTAGTACTTGTCATGTTCACAATGTTACAGATATCTTGTTAACGGCTTGGGAAAGACAGATGGACAATGCACACACATATGGTACGTGTATTGTATAACTTGAATATAAATATTGTATAGAGAGCCTACTGTAATTTAATTTCTAATCTAACCTGTATACCAAAGTTGTCTGTTACCACATAAACATGCCCCTGATATAAATGGGAGGTATGTGTAGATCAAGAGGAGAATATAATCCTAGTGTTTGTGTGGACAGTATACATATGCATGGGACCTATATTAATCCTCTCATACCACCAGTAATCCAGTATTCCTGCTACTGTAAATAGACTTCACACCAGTAAAGTTTAAATTTCAGCATAATGGTATGAATTGTGTTAGCCGGACCCTTTTCCTCAAAGGTAGCTGATAGATAATATATCCTGGCAAAACTGAGTGATTAAAATGCAAAAGAAGGATCATGGAAGCACTCGTGGTGAGTCACAATGACAGAGGGCGATGACAGTGACCAAAGAAGGGGTGGACTGGACTGGGTGGGAAAAATTACCTTAAACTGGGAGAACCGCCATCTCTGTCCTGCCACCCGCTGGCACTTAGGGTCAAATAGAAGTAGAAATGTTGTAACTCTGTGCTCAACATGAACGCCACAGCAGCTTATGTCAAGGGAGGTTTCCTGGTAATGGAAATAAATCATTGTGTTGCATATGTGCAGAGGAAAATACTGTGATGGAAAGACAGAAAATAAGATGTTAACTAGACTGGACTTGGAAGTGTAAATTGAGCTGAAGTGAAAAAGGCAGAAGTGAAATTAGCTGACTTAAGAAACAGAGGCATGTATTACTGAAAATGTAAAGCAGAGAGTCTGCTTCAGTAGGGTAGGCAGCTTCAATGAAATGTAGTTTTCCTGGCTATTGCCCTGTGCGTGCCCATCCAAATACCTAAAGACCAACATCGTGCATCATTAATATAATACAGCTCTTCCTTTGCCTTTGCTAGGTGATATCTGTGCTACAAGTAAGAAGGCACAATCTAGAAGTTATTAATTTTAAAAATGGCTCAGATATTAACTGTTTAGCTACTTTTGTTACAAACATGATCAAATTATGGATTCAATCTTGCCCTCATTTGTACTCAGAATGTGGCTTAGTCTGTTTCATGGTCAGGGCCCAATCCTGTGACTTGCTGAACACCCTCAAATCCCATTGATTTCCCTCACGGCACTCTGCATCTTGTGTGAGGAACCTGGGACCTTGCATGACTTGGCCCTGAAAATTAAAGTGAAACACTTGGATGTGAGCTACGAGGCTGATTTAATATCTAAAGCCAAATTGGTTGTGCAGGCAGGATTACTTGGGGCGTGGGGAGGGAGAAACTGGGGAAATAGGAAAGGGAACTGCTCTCTTAATAGTTTGTAGCATTCACTAGCTGGGGCATTTTTGTATCTCCCCCATTATCAAAACCAATGTTGTCCTCTACTTCACATATTATGTATAGAGGAAATCCTGGACTCAAAACACTTGCTAGACTGTCAGTTTAAAATATAATTTAGTAGTCTAAACAGCATCTTAGCAACTGCTCCAGGAAGCTTTAACCTCAGCATATGCACGTTTGCTAGGATTTTGTTTTACAAAGACCAGGATTACTGCCATCCCTATGGTAATTACTTTACTAAGTACTGCGGGCCTGTTTCTCAACTGCCTTAAACCTTGTGTAGTCATTTGCTACTGTCTATATCTGTGGTCCCCAAACTATGGAGCACGTTCTGCTTTGGGGGGCACACGGTGGGGCCCAGGCCAGCCCTCGCAGGGAGGGAACACTACACTTCCAGCCCTGCTCCGCACCCAGACTCGCTCTTCCCCCAATCCCATACAGCCCTCAGTCCTTTTCCACCCCCAGTCCACTCCTCTCCTAGCACCAGTTTCACTTTGTCCTCTGCCCTGCCCCCAGCCCATCTTTGCCTTCATTTCCTCTCTGACCCCAGACTAGCTCTGCCTCTGGCCCCAGCTCCTCCTGCAGCCCCAGTTCCACCCTCAGTTCAACCTTCAGCCCAAGGTCCGCTGGTGAAGAAGCCTTAGATGTGCAGTAATGGAGCAGGAGCATGGACCGATTCTGCTAATGATAATGGGGGGGGGGGCGTGACTGGAAAGGTTTGAGCACCACTGGTCTAAATGGTAGCACGTGTTGAATTTTGCTCTAAATTTGCACAGGAGTAAATGACTGTACATTGTGAAGGCTGTGGAGAACCAGACCCTGTGCAAAATGAGTACAAGGTAGGTATAAATCCTACCAAATCCTTGCACGCTGTAAAAGGGTACATAGGGTATCAGGAAAACGAAGCCTTGTATTTCAAAATCTGATTTTGTTCAAAGCCACCTTTGCCTTTCCTGTGGTCTGAGGCTGGTTGGGGGCTGACTCAATCCTTCGAGCAAGCTACAGCAACCACAAGGGTACTCTAATTTAGACCAGCTAGATTGGTACTATTGGGGCCATTCCATCAGCCGGTGATCAGCACAACACATTGCACTCTAGCCCATTTCCACCCTGTTCCAATATGACCTCTGCAAATTGAGGGTGGGAGAGGAATCTTTAGTTGCCCCCTAGAGCAACGTTAATGTCACTGCGCAGCACTGTAGCAGCGCAAAGTGACCTTACTCAGCCATTGAATACCAGTTTTTTATGACATTAACATTATTAAGTGAAATGGTGGAACATGTATTTAATGGCTTTACTGAAGAAATCAGAATCTAAATAATTGACTGATTTCTCAAAATGGAGAAGTTTCACATTTCCAAGGTTATGCAGTTGTTAAGGCAAAAAGTTCCATATTGCTTTTCTAACCAAGGCTGACTGATTAAGGGTGCTGGAAGGAATATGTTTTCCGTCTAGAATCTTAATTAGGTTGACTTTAACTCACGACAGGAGATTCTGCCAGCTGTCAGCTACTGCTTGGATCTCTTACTAATTAAAACTCTGAGGAAGCCTATGAAAGGTGCTCAAAAAGCTAAATCTCCCTTTAAAGCACCTTCTGCACTGCAACAAAGATTGGATGACAGTGATATCCCAGCTCAGATATCTTGCCTTTTGCATTCTTCACTGGAAATAAGCCAGGTATGCCTTACCTGAATTTATACCTTGTTCACTCTCAGCCCTTACCTGTCATCTTTTTGTGAATGGGTTGAAATTAATCTATCAGGTGTTCTACTGATATTTAACTTTAATATATTTCTGACATTCAGTCTCTCTAAAGTAATAAATATTGTTGATGTGGATATATTTCTCTGACTTTAATTTTGAGGTATTATTATTATTATCCAGGAATTTTAAGCATTTTGAACAATAAAATAGACACCATTGTGACTATCTTAGCATTCTCACACCTAATGGCATTACTGTCACACTTTGCTGTTGTCAACTAAATGTGGTGGTAATCAGAACAATGTAATGTATGTGAATATAGTTTCCGGGTTTGATGTAGAGGTCAAGAAAACAGGGAGACTGTGGGATTTCAGGTGGACACAGATATTGGATGGAGCTGAGGCAGATTTCACTTCTGAGTGGACCTGCATCTGATCTGAATGAGAGAGTCCCCCAACCACACAACTGATTCATCTTCTTTCTGAAATAGGGAGGCAGAGATGATGAGAGAGGCTGATGCATGAGAAGGGTAGACACTCCATGAGGCCAGTCTCACCAGGTGTTTAGATGTGGAGTCCAGTGGCACCTTAAAGACTAACAGATTCCATAGACTAACAGATTTATTTGGGCATAAACTTTCGTGGGTAAAAAATGCACTTCTTCAGATGCACGGAGTTATGCCCAAATAAATCTGTTAGTCTGGTGGCACCTTAAAGACTCCTCATTGTTTTTGTGGATACAGACTAACACTGCTACCCCTCTGAGAATTTAGATGACCGCATATAGATGTAGGGTTCTTCTTGCCTACTCATGCTAATATTAGGTGCCAGGATCCTGCGCAGAGCTGGAGAGTTATAGGCTGACTCATTCTGCTTACTGATCAGGTGGGTACTAATAGCTGCTAGCTAGTAATATAAAAAGATTTTGAGTGCCTTGCTGAGATGGGGCAAAAGTTACGAAAAACTCAGTTTTTCCTAGCCAAGATCATGAGAAGGCTTAGTCTGAATTTTATACTTTTCTGTTGTCGTTTCAGTTAACAATAAAAGGAAACTCAGGAACCGGGCTGGTCCCCCAGACCAAATGGTGCCCCAGGCAAGGAGTGTCTTCAGTGCCCCTCCCCCTCCATTTGTTAAACTTTTGAATAGCTTACAGCACCCCGAGCCCAATGCCCCCCTCCCCCCAAGCCCATCACACCAGGCGGTCACCTGGGTTGCCTGCTCCCTAAATCCAGAGTTCTAGTAACTTTTTAATTCCTTAGGAGTAAGGTGAGACTGTCACTACTTATGTACATGTATATCAATGTAATGAGAACTATTTTAAAGTTGTTGAGGGTTTTTTAATTCTTTCTTCCCCAATTGAAGTAAAGATTTGTTTTCCTTTTACATTTGTAGCTATTGAGTTGGATTACCTTGGGTTTGTGGAGCAGATAAATGAAATTACTTTACAGGCAGCGTTGGGCTTTGAGTCCAGGCACATCTGTATCTCAGACGTTCTTGTCTTCATTTGAAAACCATCTCTTTCCTAATTAAACAGCAGAAAGAGAAAGGTAGAGAGAGATTGTTATTGGTAAAAGCATCACTCTAAGGCACTTGGAGGTGACATACATACTCCTCCATATATTCATTGATATCACCTAGGGACAATAAAATAAACTATTCAAGCACATTAGTATAGCACAATCAGTCTCTCAGTTTAGTGGTTTGAGAATTATTTTTAAGAGCTGTCACCTGGGAGTCTGTGTTTGGTACCACTTCATTTTATAAGCACTGATATGTATCCTAAAATTATTTATAGCAACCACGTAGGTTTCATGTAGCAAGTGCTAACCTTTATGGTACGTTGGGGTAGCTCCAAAAATAGATAACTTTAACTTGCACTTTTTAAATCTAATTAAAATATGCCAATTTAGAGCACATAAATAACTATGCCAGTATCATCATTACATATTGCATGTGTTGTCATGTATTTGTCAATAATTAACCTGCAACACAGCCTTCCTCAAATGATTTTTTTCTTTCCATGTACAAGAAGGTGTTAAAATTTTCTTTCACACACCCTGCTAAAGCTCTGCCACTCTCCAGTCCCTTAGCAAGTTTCTCAGTGCTCAGATCAAAATAGGACCATCTCACAAGAGATGTTACAGCAAGCAGATTTTACCTTTTGACCTGCCACTGTAACACACAAGGTGTTATAAAAATAGCAGTTGCAAAAATCAGCAGGCTGCCTTGAAAAGACATAAACTGATTTTGTGTGTGTGCATGCACGCTAGGAAGGAAAATATTACAAGCTAGACCGTATCAATTTATTTTCTATGTAAATTATTTTTACACCACTTCACTCACTGTTTTTAATCACTTTGTGAGATACATTATATAGCTGGTTTCAGAGTAACAGCTGTGTTAGTCTGTATCTGCAAAAAGAAAAGGAGGACTTGTGGCACCTTAGAGACTAACCAATTTATGTGAGCATGAGCTTTCGTGAGCTACAGCTCACTTCATCGGATGCTGGTAGAACCATTTTTAAGAGTCCGTGTTTGGCACCACCAGCAGCTTGGGTTAAAGTGGCATAAAGTGAATGAGTTAAAAGCAGTGCAATAGAAGTATGGATCTCATGGTAATTTTTAAATGTCACAGGTACGCCACTCATTTTCCCCCAATGCCAGAGTAGTAACTAGAGAAATGCCACTGCAGCCACTTTCCCATCCTTCACTGATGTCAGTAAAAGCCTATGTTCTATCTATCTGTTTATATGGCCCACTTCACAAACATTATGAGTTCATCAGCCCAGTAATGCTATGAAGTAAGGAAATATTATTATACCTCATCTGTAAAATGGGTAACTGGGGCACAGAAAGCAAAAAGTCCTAGTCCTCTGAACATATGCATGCTTAGCTTTAAGCACCTCGATAACCTCATTGATTTCAGTGGGGCCACTTAAGTGTTTACATGCACAATAAAGCTACTTAGTTCAGCAGGCAGAAAATCACTGTTGCATAGAATCTATAAACATTCACCTGCCAAATAAAATAAAATAAAAAAGGGATAATCATTCCCCATAAGAGATCATAAAAGGGTGAATATGAACCTGTCAAGGTTCCTTCCCCACTCTGAACTCTAGGGTACAGATGTGGGGACCTGCATGAAAACCTCCTAAGCTTACTTTTACCAGCTTAGGTTAAAACTTCCCCAAGGTACAAACTATTTTACCCTTTGCTCTTGGACTTCCACTGCCACCACCAAACATTTATCTGGGTTTATTGGGAAAATGTTGTTTGGAAACGTCTCCCCCCCCCCCCCCAAACCCTCCCAACCCTTGCACCCCACTTCCTGGGGAAGGTTTGGTAAAAATCCTCACCAATTTGCATAGGTGACCACAGACCCAAACCCTTGGATCTTAGACCAATGAAAAAACATTCAGTTCTTGAAAAGAACCATTTTAATAGAAGAAACAGTAAAAAGAATCACCTCTGTAAAATCAGGATGGTAAATACTTTACAGGGTAATTAGATTCAAAACATAGAGACTCCCTCCAGGCAAAACCTTAAGTTACAAAAAAGACACACAGACAGGAATATCCATTCTATTCAGCTCAGCTTAATTTTCTCAGCCATTTAAAGAAATCATAATCTAATGCATATCTAGCTAGATTACTTACTAAATTCTAATATTCCATTCCTGTTCTGTCCCCGGCAAAAGCATCACACAGACAGACACAGACCCTTTGTTTTTCTCCCTCCTCCCAGCTTTTGAAAGTATCTTGTCTCCTCATTGGTCATTTTGGTCAGGTGCCAGCGAAGTTATCATAGCTTCTTAACCCTTACAGGTGAAAGGGTTTTTCCTCTGGCCAGGAGGGATTTTAAAGGTGATTACCCTTCCCTTTATATTTATGACAGAACCACAAGTCCAAGAGGATGCTGTGTCACATAAGTGGTGGCATGGGTTGTTCATAAACTGAATGTGCTCTTCTCATGACAGATTTCTTTGAAAACCAGGGCCTTGTCATTGGATTCCCCTGATGCTGGAAGCAGGGTGAAACTTTTTTTATTTGTAAAGTCATATCTGAATTTTCAGATGTTAGGACTGAAGTGGAAGGTGAAGTGCTTTCAGCACACCGAGATGAGGAAGGATGGTCTTGTGGGTTGAGGAACTGGACTAGAACTTTTGAAAGGTGGGTGACATTCATACATCTACCACAGTTGCTAGTGTCACCTTGAACAACTAATTTAGGCCCTAATCCTGCAAACTCTTATGCAAAGTCTCACCCTGATTCCAGCATCAGGGGAATCCAATGACAAGGCCTTGGTTTGGCAAGAAATCTGCCATCAGAAGAGCACATTCAGTTTCTGAACAAGCCATGCCATCCCTTATGTGACACTGCATCCTCTTGGACTTCTGGTTCAGATCCCCCTTTTATGATCCCTTATGGGGAATGATTATCCCTTTTATTTTATTTTATTTTATTTGGCAGGTGAATGTTTATTGATTCTATGCAACAGTGATTTTCTGCCTGCTGAACTAAGTAGCTTTATTCTCCATGTAAACACTTTAAAAAGAGATTAATTTGCTTGGACAGTTTTTTAAAACAATAATATTTCAAATACAGAACATTTGCTAAATGTATAATTCATCTTTGTAGCGTATAGCTCAACCATTCAGGCAATGTTCACTTCATTATAATGTGTGAGAATCGCCAAACAAAAAATAACCTATGGTAAAATCCAATCTCGGGTTTAAAAAAATTGATTCTGGAGCAATAAATAGATAAATATATTAGGAGTAGGGAATGCTAGAAGGATTTGTGCTAGCCAATATTTTTACCCTTGTCTTAATGCAAGCTTACAGTATGGACATAGTTTCAGCTTGTGCCAATTTTACAAGAAAACTCTTAAATTCTTGAAGGTGTTACTGAAAATTTCTCATCAGAAATATTTTAGCAAAATTGGTGGGGTAAGGGGGGGGGGAGTGCTTCAGCTCTTTGTTCTGTCTGCTATACCCTCCTCTACTTTCTCTTGCTCTGATTTCAAGTTTAAATTACCCAGTCGTCAGCCCTGTTAAAAATAAATACAAACACTGTGTGATTTGGATCCAACGGTAACTAATCTATCTTAGCCAGTTCCTAGGAGCCAGTGCGTCCCTTTGCTATCTTTCCTGTCCATCCAAGCATGTAACACTTTCAGAATGTACTAGAAATGCAAGTGTACTAGAAATCATCTACAGCCAGAGCTGGGAAAATAACTAATGTTTTGGTTTGCTGGCAATTCTGGAAAAAACACACAATGTGTGGGTGGATCAGAATTAAAAAGTATGTCAGTGAACCAAAGAAGTCTGTTTCAAGTTCAGCTTTGTATTGCATTTTGTAACAGTCACAGAGAGAGAATATGACTCTTTAGCCTGGTGTCTAGGGCACTCACCTTGGAGGTGGGAGACACCAAATATTGATCCAATGAATGTTGAATTATTTATACAAAGTGGAACAGCTTCAGCAGGAGAGACCAGGAGAACCCTGCCCCCGAATAGGTTATAGCCTGGTGATTAGGATGATCATGTGGCATGCAAGAGACCTGGGTTCAAATCCCTCCTCTACAGGATTCAAACCTGGGTCTCTTACATCCATTATAAGAGGTGAGGAAAAGCCACCTACTTCTCTCTCTTGCACCCCACCTCCCTATCCTTTCTGCTAATGTAGTCTGAAAAATACATATATATCTGTCCAAAACCATTCAGTGAACTTGTGTCAAATTCGTGAACTGTTTCAGGCTGATTGAATCTGCATTGTTTTGGCAAATAAGCTATTTTTAAAAATGCCTATCTTTATATAGAATTCAGCCAGCCTCACTACTGGCCTCTCCAGTTGTGATGCTACCATTGGGGCACTGCTTTACTCAGTGAACAAGACTGTAAGTCTGAGGGTATGTCTACAATGAAATAAAACACCAGTGGCTGGCCTGTATCAGCTGACACTGGCTTGCAGGGCTTGGGCTGCAGGGCTATAAATGTGCAGCGTAGATGTTCAGGCTTGGGTTGGACCCTGGGCTCTGGAATCTCATGAGGGGGGAAGGTACCAGAGCCCACATCTACATTGCAGTATTATAGCCCTGAAAGCCCAACTCAGCTGACACAGGCCAGCTGTGGGTGTTTCATTGCAGTGTAGACATACCCTGAAGGCTCCCCAGTTCTGAGACACCAAATCGGCTGGCTAAAGCTAAACGGAGGCACTGTGTTTAACAAGTGGTATGGGAATTTGCCAGCAATGGTTAATTTACTACAGAGTTTTATAAAAAGGAAGCACTGAGTTTAGCTAAATAACCTTCTCTTACATAGTCAAGGAGAAATTTTAGAAAACAAAAGTTACGTAAAAATTACATAGGGCAAAAAGACAAAAATAATGCAAATTATATATGAAATGTTTTGAAGGTGCACTTTTAATTAACCTCCACTGTTAACGTGGAATCCCGTTATCCAAAATACTGATGTCATTAAACTGATGGCAAAGTAATTTGGTTTAATAAAACCCTTTTTCGCATTGCATTATTGTCCAGTTTCATCCTATTAGTGCTTTCATTAAGGAAAATTATTTTTGAAATAGAGAGAGAGAAAACAGTAAATACAGTTTATTCTTCTCTAATGTGAATGCATTTTAATTTGTTCTTTAGATATTGTTGCAGTGGCTCTCTATTTTGTTTCATATTTAGTACGACTGTGTATTTCTTAAAGGAAGTAGATGTTTAGGTGAGAAAGTCAAACGAAAATCAAAGCTGATTGGAACGAAGAGACACATTAGGAAAATGCTGATATCAGCACATGTAATGATACCTGCTCCTTTACCTTTCTGCCTACAGAATATGGGTATCTATTGGTTGTTATGAATTCCAGTAGTGATGGTGGAGTCTCAGAACATTTGGATAAGCTCCAGAAGGATCCTGTACTTATTCAAGCATCCCAAGTGGCTGCTAGATGTCTGATATTCATATATAGCTTCCTTTATTTATTTATTTTTTGCTGCTAAAGGTGCAGTGTTGATGTGCTTCAGACATTATCATTGTTTTCATACTGGAGATCAGTAGATTTACAATGATAACTATGTTAAGATCTCTGTCCCTTCATCCCAGCCTCAGTAGCTGCCCAGAAAGCTCATCTGTCCAGTTAAACCCTAGCTAGTCTCTTATACTTTTGTATTCCTCTCCCTGATTAAACTGATGCTTCTGTCCATGGGCAACACTATCAGCCTAATTTAGACAGCCTAGGAATCCTAGGGTTTTCTCAACATGTGAGAGGAACCTGGAAAAGTTTACGCTGTTGAAATGGGTTTTCACTTGTAGGATGCTTCATTTTAGATCTAGAAGTGAATGGGAATGTTTTTAATATTTATTTTTCCTATTGTAGTTCTGTAGTTTCCATTTCTGCCGTAGATGCCCTGTTACATTAACCCATAATATAAATGCTTAACAACATTAATAAGAGCTGTCTTTTTAAGAGGGTAAGAGGACACCCTGTGGTGCAGTGATTGCAGGAGGGTCAAACCAGACTCCATTTCTGGAAAACCCTGCCTGTGTCCAGTAGTCAGTCAGAGCAGAGAAAGGATCCCCTAGCTGTGAAAGGTCAGAACTTGGGTCACTGTTATTTCTTTTCTTTAACTCACATGCATAACCTTGTGAGATGATCTTTGGTGTTCTAAGGGGCCTGAACTCAGGATGATAAAAGTGGAGGAAGAGCTGGTCAGATTTTCTGTAGAATGCTTTTCACATCAGAAAATGCCAAATCCATCAAAAAGGACACATTCCTGCAGGAGCATGTGGAATTCAACAACATCTTGTTTCCAAAACAAAATAAAAAGAAACAAAGTTTCTTAAAAGCAAAAAGTTACTTTGAAATTTATTTTATATCACAAATTATAATGTAATATTTAAAATTTGATAATGAAACAAAGTATTTTGAATGACCAAAGAATGTTCAAAAACATTCATTTTTTGGAAAATTTCAAAATTTGATCTTTTGTTCTGATTTGGAATTTTCAAAAATGAAATTACAATACTCCCCATGAAACTGAAATTCCAATTCTTGTACAGCTCTAGGTAGAGGGCACGGCAGTGCCTAGTAGGGTTGCCAAGTGTTGCGGATCTCTTGTGACACTCATGTATTTGGCATCCATTTCACTCGTTCCCACAGCACAGCTGTGATGTCACGCATGCTGCAGGAATGCACTGCCGTTACTGCTGGCAGATTCCAGAGGCCACAGTGACATCTGCTTTGCCACTAGCTGGACAGCTATGTGGTCTCTGTCCCCCTCTGCTGGATCACAATGGGAAAGGGATGGATAGGAGGAGTGACAAGCAGCAGTAGCCATTGATAAACGTGAGAGGCCCAGTACTGGCTGGTTTATAGACTCCAGCTCCACTCCAACCCCAACACCCTTTCAGGCCACAGCTTTCCCCAGACAGTCATGCTAATATTCACCAGTCCAGCACCCCAGGCACCCGCCTACCTACCTACTGCAGTACAACCCAGCCACCGCTGCCAAATTTTGTGCAGCTGTGTGCCGTATCCCTGCAACTACTTGAGGCACCATGTGTTGCCTCAAGGTGGGAGGGCTGGACTAGATGACCTCTCAAGGTCCCTTCTAGCCCTATATTTCTAAGATTCTATTCTGTGATATGCAAATTTAAGGCATTATGTATTAATCTGACACCCCTGGGTGGGTTGTCTGCATCATGGATCAACCCCAGAACTTTTGGTTCTAAACGTTTGATCCTCTTCTGCCTGACATAGAAGACTACGGTCTTAGTGTGATGGCTTGTACTCATCAGCCTCTCTGCAGTCCAATTACTAGAGAGGGAAAGAGCACCACGTTGTGTCAGCAAGAGTTACATACAAGTTGTATAAAATGTTACTGAGGTGCATGAAACTTGGCAGCTATTTATAGGCCTACCGACCGATACATTGACAGGCCAGATATCCAAGGGATTTGGAAGTTGATGGGTGGAAGTAAAAATTTATATTCAGATTTCCATAGTTTAGATTTGGTTTTGACAAAGGAGAATGGAGTCTCAGCTGGTGCAGAATTCCCGCTGCCCCCTTACATTTTTCTCTGAGATTTTCCCATTATCACCCCCAAAAACCTCTGAACTGTCTTAATATATATTAAGAACAATAATCTACCACCATGATATAATCTTCCCTGATGTCAAGAAAGGCACAAAATGGACTAGCCCTTGTCTATTCTCCCTATCTTTCTATTGTTTTTTAACTCCTTCACCTTGTCTAGGTGGATTGTAAGGGGCAGAGATGGTGTCTTTCTATATGTCAGTATAATGTCTCATACAAGGAGGCCCTCATTCTTAATGGGGCATGTAGATTCTGCCATAATATAAGTAATAAATAGTGCTAATTATTAGTAATTGTGTCAAAAAGTCACAACCTATACTCATTTACCACAATCAGGAACATAAAAAATCTTGCATGTTTCTGTCTCTACCTGTGAATGCCCCAGTGCAATAAGTAAATTAAATTAAAGAGGTCTCTCTGCAGGACACAAAATAGGAGAGAGGTTTTTTTTATCTAGTGGTAAGATCAGTGAGGACTGGCAGCAAGGACTAGGGCTATTTGGAACCATTTCAGCTAACCTTATCTATAGAGTCACGCAGTTTCCAGACCCCTGAGTTTGTGTTGAGATTCAGTTCATTAAGATAAAAAAAAAACACACACAATGCGAAACCATGTGAACTCGGGTTAATTTAATGTAAACCCACCAGAATCTGTCTGAATCCTCTCTTCCCAAAGCCTGCCATGCACCAGCACATCTTGGGCTGCCCATGTTCACTCCACCCTTTTTCTGGAATTCAGGGCTCATTGCTAAACCTCCTTTATATTTTCTACCCGGTCTATTCTTATCCATTAAGTCAATGGACTACTCGGAGTGTGTAAAGTTAAGCATGTGCATAAGACTTTGCAGGATCAGGGCCTTAATACCTCCAGATATAGATGGTTATTTCATCCACAGATATGCTCAGAGACTATAGGCTGGGAAAAATTACCTTTTGTCTGTGTCCATTCATTTCTCTGTCATCCAGGAAAACAGCCAATCACAGTTCAGTCTAATAGTGATATGCCTATATTATGCTCATTTACCAGCAATTGGAGTGTGAAAAATTTAGCACAAGTTCCACCCACAACTGGTGTTAGTATGATATATATATATAATTTTTTCAAACCAATTTTTAGGATAATTTTCTGTGTGTGTATTTCAAACCATATACACATATATAGAAAATCATTATCCTAAAAATTGTAATAATATGAAGGAATAGAACCAAAACATGGCAATTATGTTCCTTCTAAAGAGGGGATGATCTAAAAATGTAAACATGTATTTTTCACTTTGAGATTTTTGGATTAGGAAAAGGTCACGTGAACCACTGAAGTAAAATCACTGTGTTTTTAAATTGTTCTAGTTATTATCCACTTGACAGATAATTGGTGTGTTGTGTAATACTGCAGATTTTGCTTTTAGAGGGAACAAAGGTTAGAATAAATGAAGCATCTATAAATAATGTGGTCAACATAAATATACTATTCAAGAGATAATATAATATAAGCACATTTAAAGAAGCATAAGAGGAAGGAACGTGCTTTTGTATTAAGAATAGGATGAGATGTTAGTTAATGTGATATGAGCTTTGGATTGTATTAGACTCACAGGGAAATCAAATTCACATCCTGTTAGTGTGAAATATGATCACACTTAGTTTCTTTTAGTGGGTTAAATCTGCTCTAAATCCTATACACTGCTGCTTGTTCCACTGATGTAAATCTCTCATTTCCCTCTGGAATGTTTGAGCATTATGTTGCATTAGATTCTAATAGCGTACATTGTTGCTTTGCTCTTATGGCGCACAGGACAATGTTTTTATTACATTAACATCTATTAGACTTGCATGCCATAGACTTTGCTGTGTTGGTGTAAATGAACATTGTGGACTATTATTATTCTCAGTGTAACTCATATTGGGTGTGGGGGTGGGTAATGCTGCCTGCAGTGATGCAAGAGCTTGAGTACCAATCTCTGCCGACTTAGCAACCAGGGCAGAAACCTCAAATTGGTTGTGAGTTCTATACTTAGAATTCACCAATCAATTACTAAGTGTAAACTCCTCAGGCATATAATAGCCTTAATGTGGACTCACAGATAATCCCCTGGGGTACTCTGATTTATCTCACCACCTAGGTGAGTATACCTGTGTGATAGCTACACCAAGCATCAGAGTAATATTCAGGTTACTCCCAGTCTCAAAGGACTAGTCACTTATCCCAGGTAAATTGCACCTTAGATCTTACATCAAAGATAATGCTTATAGCTAGGGCTATTGATTTATCGCGATTAACTAACTAAAAAAAATTAATCGCAGTTTTAATCGCACTGTTAGACAAGAGACTACCAATTGAAATTTATTAAATATTTTGGATTTTTCTACATTTTCATATATATCTTGTATTCTGTGTTGTAATTGAAATCGAAGTGTATCTTTTGATTATCATTTTTACAGTGCAAATATTTGTAAACAGAAGAAATAGTATTTTTCTATTCACCTCATACAAGTACTGTAGTGCAATCTTTTTATCCTGAAAGTGCAACTTACAAATGTAGATTTTGTTTGTTACATAACTGCACCCAAAAACAAAACCAAGTAAAACTTCAGCAGCTACAAGTCCACTCGGTCCTACTTCTTGTTCAGCCAATTGCTAAGACAAACAAGTTTGTTTACAGGAGATAATGCTGCCCTCTTCTTATTTACAATGTCACCAGAAAGTGAGAACCGGCATTTGCATGGCACTTTTGTAGCCGGCATTGCAAGGTATTTATGTGCCAGATATGCCAAACATATGTATGCCCCTTCATGCTTCGGCAACCATTCCAGAGGACATGCTTCCATGCTGATGATGCTCATAAAAAAAAATGCGTTAATTAAATTTGTGACTGAACTCCTTCGGAGAGAATAGTGTGTCTCCTGCTCTATTTTACCCACATTCTGCCATATATTTCATGCTATAGCAGTTTCGGATGATGACCGAGCACATGTTCATTTTAAGAACACTTTCACTGCAGATTTTACAAAATGCAAAGAAGGTACCAATGTGAGATTTCTAAAGATAGCTACAGCCCTTGACCCAAGATTTACGAATCTGAAGTGCCTGTCAAAATTTGAGAGGGACGAGGTAGGGAGCATGCTTTTGGAAGTCTCAAAAGGGCAACACTCCAATGTGGAAACTACAGAACCCGAACCACCAAAAAAGAAAATCAACCTTCCGCTGGTGGCATCTGACTCAGATAAAATGAACATGCCTTGGTCTGCACTGCTTTGGATGGTTTTCTAGCAGAACCCATCATCAACATGGACGCATGTCCCCTGGAATGGTGGTTGAAGGATGTGCATCTGGCACATAAATATCTTGTGATGCCAGCGACAATAGTGCCATGAGAACACCTGTTCTCACTTTCAGGTGACCTTGTAAACAAGGCAGTATAATCTCTTGCAAATGTAAATGAACCTGTTTCTCTGAGCGATTGGCTGAACAAGAAGTATGACTGAGTCGACTTGCGAGGTCTAAAAATTTTACATTGTTTTTTAATGCAGTATTTTTGTACATAATTCTCTATTTGTAAGTTCAGCTTTCATGATAAAGAGATTGTACTATAGTACTTGTATGAGGTAAATTGAAAAATACTATTTCTTTTGTATTTTATAGTACAAAAACTTGTAATCAAAAATAAATATGAAGCGAGCACTGTGCACTTTGTATTCTGTGTTGTAATTGAAATCAATATATTTGAAAATGTAGAAAACAACCAAAAATATTTAAATAAATGGTATTTATTGTTTAACAATTTTTTTAATTGTGCGATTAATTTTTTTAATCGCTTGATAGCGCTACTTATAGCCAAACCTATAATAAACTATACAAAGATTTATTAAATAGCAAAAGGAAACAAGTTCTTTACAAGGGTAAAGCAGGTAAACAGATACACAAATGAGTTATCCATAATGTATGTGCACACTGCAATGTAAGCCCAGGGTTAGTAGAACTCAAGTTAGCTTTAAATTTTTTTTAATTTAGGGCTTGAGCATCTAGACTCATTTATAACCCCAGGCTCAGGATTGAACCCTAGATCCCAGCCTGGGGCTCCAATGTCTATGGGTATGTCTACACTTCAATCAAATATGTGCAGCAAGCCTGTGTCAACTGACTTGGGCTTGTGGTGCTCAGCTGCAGGGCTATAGAATTGCAGTATAGACTTCTATGCCCAGGCTGGAGCCCGGGTTCTGAGCCCCTCCCCACTGGTGGGGTCCCAGAGTCTGGGCTCCAGAGTGAGCCCGAATGTCTACACCACAATTAAACAGCCCCTTAGCCTGAGCCCTGCGAATTTGAGTTAGCTGGCACACGCCAGCTGTGGGTTTTTAATTGCAGTGTAGACATAGCCTGGGTTAGCTCTAAAGGACAAGCAGCTGACTATCTCTTGCTTTGCCTAGAAATACCTTGCCCTCCAGAGTCCAAGCACCATAGAGATAATCAGTTCCTTCTTGTTAGGGGTTTTATTATCCTCATCCCACCTGCTTTCAGCTGCAAAGCTCAGCTGATGGGAGGAGTTCCTTGCATGACTCTTCTCCATGGGGAGGAGGCAGAACAACAACAAAAGTCTTTCTGTCCTCTTGTTGATGGTACACAGGGAAATTCTAGGTGCAATGTCCCACAATAGTCCTCTTGGTATCAATGGACCCTTTTTTTTTTTCGGAAGGGCATAACACCTTTTGTTGAAGATCAGCCCTTCATCTTAATTAATGCCTCTCTCCTGTCTGGTCACTTACACAGTCACAGAGCCTCACAATACAACTGCTCAGTGTGTGATACTAATGTTATAAGTGAGATTAATGTATTCAGCAACTCACAAGCATTCAATAAAGTCTAGACACTAAACACATTTTTATAATTCTAATAATATAATATAATTTTTAACAATACTAACATACAAGTGAGACCGACTGATTCCAGATATGTATTTGTCAACGTTCAGTTGAGACACTGGGATCTTGGCATGAGTTGGCATCTGATCTGCTGACATCACATGGGTGAGTAATCTAATCTAAAACATGAGTCAAATTCATTCCTGGTGTAACTCTGGAACTACATCAGGGATGAATTTGGACCATAATGAGAATGCAGCAGGAGGCTGTTTGTATTCACAAAAGGCTTTCAGAATCATAGAGAAATTTTCATTGCAAACATATTCCGTGCTGCTAGAAATTAACAAAAACCATGAAATGAACTATTTCTGCTTAAATTTATTTCATTGTTCAACAAAATGTGACTTGACCATTTTTTTTTTTTTTTACTTTTCATTTCCCCTCCTTTGTTCAGATGAAATGATGACTTGTAAATTGCTTACTACAATCAAGGTTTTTAAAAGGTCTACTGTAAATTGTGGATCCCACTCCAAACATTAATACTGAAAAGCTTTCCCTTAATGACAGGTTTCAGAGTAACAGCCGTGTTAGTCTGTATTCGCAAAAAGAAAAGGAGTACTTGTGGCACCTTAGAGACTAACCAATTTATTTGAGCATAAGCTTTCGTGAGCTACAGCTCACTTCATCGGATGCATCCGATGAAGTGAGCTGTAGCTCACGAAAGCTTATGCTCAAATAAATTGGTTAGTCTCTAAGGTGCCACAAGTACTCCTTTTCTTTTTCCCTTAAGACTCCTCTTTTCATAGCTTTCTTTGTATTTATGTAATACAGAAGCTGGGGAATCACACTTTCTCTACCAACAATATCCTTTGCTATTCAACCTAACATGATGACTATTTTTAGAGTTGGAAACAATATGGCTATTTTAGCTTCCTTGTTTTTTTATGCATTGGTGAAACAAACACTGAATGGGAATAATGTTTAAGTAATGCAGCATAGCCATAAGGAAAAAACAAAAAGAACCAAATAGGTGTTTGTGGGTCCTGCAAAAAGAGTAGATCTTTCTTGTGGAGAAATAGTGAGTTTAAATAAATGAGTTTGTAGTGTCCAGAGTACATTACATATCACATTATAAGGTAAGATACTGTAAAAGCCAACTTTTGCCAACTATCATCAGTCACCACAAACATTTCCTGTTCTTAGTATAATCTCAGATATTGGTCTGGTAACTGTTAGTGAATGCTGACTTTATAATGGCCAACATTCTGTTGTAGGTTTAAATTTTCAGGCTATTCACTTGGAAGTGTTTCTAATTGTATTGTGTAACACTGACAGATCCCGGTTGTTGTCGGGCAGGATTGAACCTGGGAGATTAGTGCATGAGCCTCTACCACATGAGCCAAAAGCCAGCTGCCTCTTTGCTTAGACTGTTGAGCAGACTCCTTAATCTCTCTAAGTGGTCTCAGTGCCACTAGATGGGACAGAACACCACACCCAGAAGGTGTATGGGTTACAAGTGCACAGATTAAAAATGGATGATAAGGTGTTTTAAGCAGTTCCTGAAAGTTGTTACTATCACAAATAGTTTTTATACTGCAGTTCAATACTTTAAGATTTCACATCTTTTACTATATACTGAATATGTTCCACAACAGGACCTGATTCACAATTGCCTTGCATTTTTTGTGTAGTCATTTACACTAGTGTAAACTGATTTGTTAGTATTTTAAACCCACTTTCCATTCTTTTTGCTCTGCCGTAAAGTACTATGAGATGCAATTGGGTCTACACTATTCACTTTGGGTGGAACTCATACTGTACAGAGCATCAGCAGCACAAAGCCTGTGCATCACTTAAGTCTCACTTTAGCCCCAGTGCATAAGCCTGGTGTTGGCCCTCTCCACAGGTTGAATTTCACCCATGCAAAGAATACAAAGGAAAATGTAAGTGAAATGTCATCCTAAAAATGATCACATAGTCTGCATTGATCTTACAGGGATAACCAAATCAGCCTCTGGTCATCTTTTCTCCATGCAGAGTGGAGAGGGAAAAGGTGCTGAAAGAGAAAAATGAGACAGAGACCCGTGTTAGAGATAAAATAGGAATATAACCTGTATGTTTTGCCACAAATTCATGGAAGCATTAAGTAGCAAACAGAGACAAAGTATCCGACCATTTTCCATGATGGTACCCTACTTGTCTACAAGCACAACAGTTTGATACTTAAGTTCAGTGAAAACACGATGGGCCTACATTGTGTGGTTGATCAGACAACCTTGATAAAACCAGGTCCTCCCCCACAAAGAAGCTGACTTTATTTATGGCATGTCCTATCATTGAAGCCAGAAAGAATATAGATTATTCTAGGTACATTCTGCACTTGATGGTTCCTAGTGTCCCTCAACTTCTTAGGTGTCCTGCCCAATGGATCCTGGAAGGATTTTCATACCCCATTCTTTACAGTCTCAATCCCTTGACCATTTTTCTCCTGAAGGCTCCTTATTGCCTTTCCCATTCCTGGTGGTGCCTCACTCTGGTGCTTGTTGGGTTTCTGAGGGCTTGTTGTACTCCTCTTTTTACATCTTCTGTCATTTTACCCACTAATCTGTGGATTCTCATGTCACCTCCCTACTGACTCTTCAGCCTCGCTCCTTGAAGGCTCTTTATACTCCCTCCCCATTTTTTTTTGCACTCTCAGGCCTTCCTTAGGAAAACCCATACTTTCAGATACTTAAAACTGAGCAACTATTACAACTAAAACTGAACACCCTAAACCAGGGGTTCTCAAACTTCATTGCACTGCGACCCCTTTCTGACCAAAAAAAAAAAAATAAAAAATTACTCCACGACCCCAGAGGGGTTGGGGTAGTAGAGCCCGCCTGATCCCTGCCACCCTTGGGGTAGGTGGGAGGGGGGGCAAGCCGAAGTCCAAGGACTTCAGCGCCAGGCAGGGGGCCTGTAATCTCAGCCCCACTGCCCAAGACTGCTGCTCTCAGACTTCAGCCCCGGACAGTGGGGCTTGGGCTTTGGCTTTGGCACCTGGCCCCAGCAAGTCTAAGTTAGCCCTAGTGACCCCATTAAAATGGTGTCACGACCACAGTTTGAGAAATGCTGCCCTAAACATTTCATGGTCCCTATTTTTCTTTTAGCAGGTATGGGCCTAGCTTGCAATAAGGAATTCTGGCAGGCCCAAGATTCCCCTGTGCCCCCCAAAATGTTATAAAACATGGAGGACCTGGGCTAGAGGAGAAAAGGTCAATCTTCGGGTTGTTGAGATCTAGGGGAGGGAGCAGGAAGAATCTAGTATCAGGGGTGTGCCATACATTTCTGCCTGTTATGTCCCTGGGTAGGAGGCGCTTAGAGTGGCTACAGTCTAGACCTTGTAGCAGGGGAGGATCTCAAACACTGCTTGGAGATGAGTTGAAGAGAGAGTGCATGAGCTCCTGCAAGTCCTGTTAACTTGCAGGAGGACAGAGCTCCTACACTGAGAAACTTACAGACCAATCTAAGTACCGACAAGGATCAGACAGGCAAACACTGAAAGACAGAGGATGATGAGATATCTTACAGAGATTTGGGAAGGGCTTATGCCTATCCAGGTTATTAGACTGGGGACAGGTTGCTCCTTTGGGACAAATAACCCATCCTAATATACTGAAATTCTTTTACTCTGTAACATGACCAGAAAAAAATATAAGAGGTGTATGCCTTAGCCTGCAGTATGTCACTGGCCTCTCAGTCCACCATGCTAAGGCATCATTACTGAACGTGCTGTATACTCTTGCATATTAAGAGATGCAATGTCACTCTGACAAGGAATCCGGAGGTGAGTAGCAACTTCTATCCCTTCACTCATTTTACAACATAGTATGGGCACCCCATGTTCAAGGAACCCAGGATATCTCTTCTCTAGATTCATTTTGTCTCTTTAAAAGCACTTTTCTTTATTTCAAAGTCATTTGCCTGATTATTTCCTGTGTAGAACCATAATTTGTTTTAATCATTTTATTGGATTGAAAAGAAGATCTATACAGCCAGGAACACCCAGCTTGGCATAAAAGCCTCAAGAACTCATTAATCCTTTCAGTTATTTTTAAAGCAAGCACCAGAAGGAACTGCAATCAATACCAAAGGTCACTTCACATTAAAAGTATTCCAATGAGTTTAAAATTTCAGGCATTTATCTATTATGCAGTTATTGCTGATGAAATGCAGGACAGAAGTCCATACATAAATTTGCATGAGCAACTTGCTGTGTTCCTGTGATATTGATAGGATGTTGAAGGTGCACAGATTATTAGTTAGATACCAGCAGAATGTGACAAATGGGGAGTTAGCAGTGCTCATTAATACATTGCTAATGTATAGTACTATTGAAATAAACCTCTTCAGATCAATACTATTACTGTTTGGCAGTGGCATCCATGTGAAATGAGAAATGAAACAGTGTCACTGAATAAATAGTAATAAAGACATTATTGCAAAGAAACGTAAAAAGGAGTGTGTGTGGGGGGGTCTCCTTCCATTGAAATGTGCATTGTAGCTATTAGGGGCTATAGCAACATTAAATGCCTATTTTCTGTTAAGAAATCTAAATTAAGAGCTTTAACATCCTGATTTTTCTTCCTTCCCTTGTCCCCTCTGCCCAAAAACAAATTCAAAGTTAAAAGGTTCTATGTAATTCTAAATGCAACAGGAAGCTTCAGCAGGATGGGGGATGATTTAATGATCCATACTTACACAAGCTCTGTGGCCCTGGTCCTGCATTTTGGCCCTGGCCCTGAATGCTGCACCTGTGCAGAACCCCATTGCAGTTTTGACCTGGTAGCTTTCTACTTTTATGACCAGCCGTTACATCAGCACGCAGCCAAAACCTGCTAAGTAAATGGCTTCCATACTTGCTGCCACTGCTCTTACAGCAACCACACATTTGTGACATATGTGCAAAACAATAAATCATAACCCCTTCTAATCCCAAACCATAGCCCTGCCAAATGTTCTGGGGCCAGTGAAAAACAATGGCTAGGTCAGTCTGCAGTCCAGGAAATTCCCTCTTGACTCCAGAGGAGATTTGCTCATAGCCAAAGCAAAAGGGGAGCCTCTTCTGCGCACACCAACCTATGAGTTAAATGACCACGCTCATAAAGTATATGGTGACAGGGGGAGGACAGCAAACAAGTGTAGACTGTGCCATACTGCACTGCACCATAGACTCAGAGCCCGGAGGAGATGAGCAGCACAATCAGATCCCCAAGAGCACCAAAGCTGGATAATATCAGAGTTACCTGAGGGAGGGGCAGGGGAGAATCCCACCCCTTTCATGGGGCAGACCAGGAATAATGGTGAATGGGGTGATTCTCACCCCTGCAGCAGAAGGACTCCAGCTGCAAAGGACCCACTCATGACAGGTGGCATTCCATCATGAACTCTACAAAACAGGTACAGTGTTGCCACTTCTCATATCAGTATTCTTCCCAAAATGTAGTTGTTGGAATCAGGAGATTTCATAAGAATCTTAGAAAATCTCAAAAAACCCTGAGGTTTCAAGTAACTTTCTAGGCCTCCTGGTTACAGAGAAAATCTTTAAAATGTGACCTGAGGGCAGCGGAAAGGCTCAGAAAGCAGAGTGAAAAGGACTCAAAATATATATTTTTTTGTCTTAAAAAGTCACAAGTTTTGAGAGGGTGGTAGGAACTGATTCATGGGTTTTGGATGTTGGGGGTGGGGTTGTATACGTATACAAAAATGAGTTTCATTTACATGGTTTTATGGTGTCACCAAACCCCTGAAATGGCATTCCAGTTTGGGGCTGTACAGTTGGGTGAACATAGCTGAGCATATAATCCTTTTAAAGTACGATAACATCTGAAATACAAAGAAGCGTACAGTAGAGCGACACTGTGAGAGAGTTGGAACATCTGGCAGTGTCCGTTTTCCCAAAACAGCCCTTTAGCTCCACATGCATCCCTGCTGCATTTCAGTGTCTCAGTTTCTGTAGGGTCTCTGGGGAAAAAACCTAACCGTGCATTAGTCCCTGAAGTCAACAGCAGCCTCTGCAAACACTGCTTCATTTCTAGGCAGATAATTTCCAACAAAGACTGTGGCATCTCCCAGTGCACCTTTTCAGAATGCCCTTTTTAAAATATGTCATGTTTGCTTGTTTTCTAATTTCCTCACAGTCAGCATTGGCAGACAGCATTTCCATAACAAAGAAAAAAAATAATTTTACAAACTTAATTGTAGGTTTAATTAGAAAAATAGGCTTCCCCAATCTTGAGCAGTACGAAAGCTGGTCCAGGGCCAGTTTAAGGCATCAGCATTATAAGCTCAAGCCTAAAGTCCTAGCTCCTGAAGCTACATGGTTATGTTCGAATCACAGGGGTTTTTTTTTTTTTTTTTTTTTAAGTAAGTGTCTATTCATGCCGGTTGCAAAAAACAATCAAACAAAAAAACGCTTCAAAAATTGCTCACCAGTGTAACCAATGCAGTGATATCTCCCTGGGTCAGAAGAGAAACTTGAACCCAATGCTCTGAGAGGGACAAACTGCCCTATGTATCTCCAATGGAGTGTTCTTTGTAAGACTGACTGCTGTGGGGTGCCCTGCCAGTACCACCCAGCAAAGGCCTCTGGGTGTGGACCATCCACCCAAGCTAATACATGCTTCCTGCCATCCTTTGGGGTGGAGGAGGGGGAGTCCCCATGCCACTGCTCCAATGCTGCCTCTCTGCAACAAGAGGGTGCTGCCTGTCACTGCTACTTCAAGTCAGTGACAGAATCATGTCATATTGAGGGGGGAGGCATGTCTTGCTGTGCCTAGTGCCCAAAATTGTCTTAAGCTAGCCCTGAGCTGACTATTTATTTCAGATTCAAGGTCTAAACAGTGATATAGGCTGGAATCTCACCCCGCACAAAATAGTAGGATGAGCTTAATTTATCACATTGTTGTCTAAGAACCATACATTATGCTAGGCCATCTTAGATCTGTTTGCCATAATTGAATACTGGATACTATACTGTATAATAGTCTCTAACCTATTCATCTGCCCAAGGCGCTGTGAGATTTATATACAGCTATTCAGCTTTAGTTTGTTTTAATGATCAGGTAAACAATATGAAAAATATGGGTAAATTATTGGATTCCTCTTAGACTCGCTGCTGTATTTTTATTGCTCTAAGAACAGAAGATGAAAAGGCCAGATCATCAGCCCTGATAAAGCTCATGCCAGCTCCAGTGGCATGCAGCAGCTTTAAAGCTGGCTCCAGTGGCTACTGAGGATTCCTCTAGGGAGAGGGTATCTCCAAGTTGCAAAGAGCCAGACTTGCCACCTCTATATCACAACCCCTAATGCAAGGGGTATGCCTTGGAAAATGTCTGATTCTGCAAGGTCCCGAGTGGTTCCTAATGTCTGTTCTGAATCTGAGGCCTAGTCTATGCTACAGAGCTAGGCTGACGCAAGGCACTTATGTCGAGCTAACTATAGAAGCAACTACACTAAAATTTCACTCCTGCCGACATAACTGCCCGTTACACTGAAGGCTTGTACACACTACCACTTATGTCAGTATAACTTACATCGCTCAGGTAGGGTTGCCAATTTTGGTTAGATCTATTCCTGGAGATTTCATCACATGACATAATCTTTAATTAAAGATTAATCTTTAATTCCTGGAGATTCCAGGCCAATCCTGGAGGGTTGGCAACCCTAGATGTGAATAAGCCACCCCCCGAGTGACATAAGTGACACTGACCTAAGCGCCAGTGTGGACAGCGCTATGTTGGCAGGAGAGCTTCTCCCACCGACATAGCTACTGCTTCTCGCTGAGGTGGTTTTATTATGCCGACGGGAGAGCTCTCTCCCTTAATCTTAGAACATCTTCACCAGATGTGTTACAGTGGCACAGCTGCAGCATTGTAGTGTTTCTAGTGTAGTCTAGCCCTCACTTAACTCCAGCTCCACGAGAAGCGTCGAGTCAATGTCGATGTAGTTAGGTTGGTGCAGTGCCAGTGCACTCACTGCGTTGCTTACGTCGATTGATACTGGCTGTCAGAAGTCGTCCCGCAATGCCCCACACTGATCGTACAATCGATACAATTGCTCCTGGTGAAGATGCACACCGCCAACAGGAGAAGTAAAGTGTAGCTGCGCACAAGCGATGTCATTATTGGGAAGGCTGTCTGCTGATGTTAATTAGGTCACCTTAATTGTGTAGTGTGGCCATGCCATGATTCTGCCTCCCGCCTCATAATCACTGTGATTTATTTTTTGATTTCCAGTAGCATCGAGAAGCTCTCATGGAGAGCAGGGCCTCATTGTGCTAGGCACTGTATATACACATAGTGAGTGACAGTGTAAGCTTTCCAGGCAGGAACTAAGTAGACAAGACAAACAAAGATGGAGGAGGGGATGGAGGAAACCGGTGCAGAGGTCAAATGCCTCCCCCAAGATGATACAGCAAGTCAGTGGCAGAGTAGGGAGCCAAGTCTCCTGAATCCCACTAGACCCATGTTGCATAAATCCACATGATGAATGTTACATTTTGAAAGGAAAAAATAGAATGTAAAACCACTGTTTTCCTCAGCAAATTATCTCTGCATGTGACTTTCCTACACCTGCCAGTGATCTGTGTGCACACATCTGCTTGCAGTCTGTGTGGTACAAACCTACCATTAACAGCTGCTGCAAAGGAGGATGACCATCTTCACGATGGAACCTGGGATTGCTTCCTACTGCACAGAATGAGCCTCTTGCGTGAAGTTTTCCTTGGACTGACTCTTTCTTTGGAGTAGAGATTCAAATGGTAAAGTGCCCTCAACTAGAGGTTAGGGTGCTCGGCGATTTGCAGTTTGAGAGTAAACTTACTGAACATGATTGATAGAGAAGTTTGGGAATTTTTTGCCTTCCTCCTTTAAATTACGTTAGAATCCTCATCCATTTTTTCACCTGCTCTCTCAAGCTGCACTCCTTTCTGTGTGTGTGTCTCAGCAAAATACTTCCCACATCCCCTACTCCTAGCTTCACATTTTTCTTTCCCAGTCCTCCATTCTCCTGATTTTTTTAATGGAACTCCAACATGAAACCCAATAACCTTTATTCACCACTTTGTTTTAAACACATGAACAACAAGAACTAAACTGGCTGTTGCATTGAGTTGTTTGTTGCACCAGTTCCAGTTCACGTGGACAGGGTAAAATGGTCTATCTGCCATTTTGCTGAGGTGAAAAAGCAGATGAGAGAGGTGTAGCTATAGTTTTGTGCGTATTGCATAGAAGCATAATAAAAAGTAGATGACTATGGGTAAAATTTTCAAGGCACCTAAGTGATTTAGGCACATAAGTCCCACTTTCAAAAGTAACTTCAGTGTTTAGGAGCCTAAGTCTTGACATTCCACTGAAGTTAGGTGTCTAACACACTTAGGCAGTTTTGGACACCTCTCTGCATCTTTAGGTATATAAATACTTTTGTAAAACTGACCCAAAGTGTCTAAATCCCTTTTGAAAATGAAACTTAGGTTTCCAAGTCAAGGTCGGTGATTTTGAAAATGTTACCCTCTAGCTGTATTGTTAAATACAGAGGACACAGTAAATAAGCCTCTCATATCTTCTCCCATGGAATTTTCTTGATCCATTGCTTGTTTTAGTTTTTCCTCCATGTCACAGTACATACAGTATTTTTCACCATACATTACACTGGGTTTAGTGAGGGAGGGCACTCGCGCTGACACTTTCATATCTGGAAAGCATTGTTTTAGCCACTAATAATCTAACTTCTCTGCTCCTGCATATGATTTTGATACTTTTGTAACTGAACAACTGCAGTAATTTAGAAAATAATCAAAATAGAAATAACAATAATAAGTGATGGTTGTGGTTTTTTCCATTTACAATTCCTTTTCGCTTCATCACATCCTACTTAATTGGGAAGCACTTAACCAGGATGACTGCTATATTGGGACGTCTCCCAAGAAGCCACTTTACCCTAACAATAATGAATGGCAATGATTGCTGCTTAACTGAGACATTATTAGTCAAAATTCAGCTTCTATGAATGTAGGCATCCAGTGACATGGGGTTAAGTGGTGTTTAACCAGGTGGTAAGTAGGGTACAATTCTAAGGTCTTGTCATTTAAGATGGAAGTAGCCAAATACCTGTTTTAAAGGAATAAAAATGTAAAGGAGTTGACATTATTTTGGATTTTTGAATTGTTAATTCACTATAGTATTTTGTTTGTTTGCAGATTTATTTAACACTACCTCTTAATTGAGACAGCTGCTTATCTAGGATTCTAGGGGACTGTGTGCTCCATAAGCATGGCCTATGGAGCCAACAACAACAACTGTTGTTCGCATTCTTGGCTGTCCCTCAGCTGCAGTTAAAAATAATTTACCTGCTAGTGTATGCAGGACAAAACCTTAACCCATCTTGATCCCCATTAGAGGAAGTATGACTGAGAATGGATGGAATGTAGTGAAATCTGAATACTTTTGGGTTGAGTTAGGTTCGGTCAATACTTGCATGGGGAGAAACTTTCTAAAGCAAAACAAAGATTTTCAAAATGTGGCGTGGGTGATACAGTAGATGGTATTGTAGAATGACCTAGATTTGAACCAGTTCCCAGGATATTGCTATGGGCCACAGCACTATTTTAGCTATTGTCTTTGGGGAGAAGACATAAAATTTAGATCTTGGGTGTTTAGAGATTGAATAGTTTTTAATTACACGTGCAGTGATATTAGCCACACTGTGCTGGCCTAATTCATCATAGATAATTGTATTCTGGCTGCATAATTTTTTTTATTTAATCGTATTAAAAAGAGGTTCCCAAACTGCAGTCATTAGTGGGCAGTGGAGTACCCTATTGGTGGTCTGTGGTGAGTTGGCTGCTGGCTCCTCCTCTTCTTAGTGTCCAGATGCTAAATTGCACTAAAAGCGGCTAATATATATAAAATATTTTTCTATTATTTTTCCATGTCATCATATCACTGATCACAAATGGGAATGAAATGCAATCCATGAGACACCTCTTTAGATATGGCCCAGGCTATGAAAAAAGCATGAGACTCTCCAAGATAAGAACATTTCACTTTATTCTTTCTTGCTTCTTGCTTTAAACTATTGTGTAGTGTTGCTGTTGCTATGGCTGCTTCATGTCATCCCAGAGACAGCTGTATCTAGGGTATTTGGTGAATTGAATATGATCTACATTGCGTGTACATTAGTATGTGATTCTGAAAAACAGTTTGAAGCTTGCCGAAGGTGGGAACTGGGAATGCAGACCCAAAATCCATCTCTTCACTTATATCTGTGCTCTGTCTTGCTCCTTTAAATACTCCAGATGACTAGTTACGCTCTGCCAGAGGGCCTGAACACCCTGGGCAGCATAGATTAAGGTAACTGGTTTTGTGTGGGAGAAGGGAAAGCTGCCTCCTTACTAGTGTAGTTATAGATGTTCTGCAGCCTGAACCATGTGAAGTGAACAATCTTTTTCCTCCTGCTTTCTTAAAACAACGAACTATAAAATGATGATTTTGTTGTTATCCTGGTGTCTACTAGAGGTAGTGAGATTGGTGGGGGGGGGAAGTTGAGCCAAGCCTGCATTTATCCTTTTGTCATGCTCTCAAGCCAGTCCTGCCTGGTTCGGGGAGGTGAAAGGCGGAGAAGAATCAGCTTGGTTCTTCTAAGTTAGTCATGCCACAGGGATTACCATCTCAGCAGTACCTTGTTGCACAGATGTGAAACCCCTGGGATACTTTTGAAATTCCCACAGGAGCACCCGACAATGTCACAATACCCCAGAACCAAGCCTTTGGCTGAGTCATCCTCTGCGCGCACACAGCCATTGCTCTAGACCTCTGACAATGTTCTGTGTAGCCATATTCGCTTTAAAGTGACTTTTAGATACACAGTTAGCCAAGGTCATACACGCAAGTTTTCGAAAATTCTGCTTTTCATAACCAAGAGTCAGGACCTCAGTTTTATATCTCATTCAGAAGAGAGGGGTATAAGAGCCAAAGCAATTAAAAGAACAGGCTCATGTTCACCTTTTTCCTTGTTGATAATATTGTTTTTAAACTAAGAAGCTTGTGAAAGTGACTTACATTTTTGACTGTGTCTATAATAGCATCCAAGAGTCCAGGCAAAGCTGCGCAGCATGCAGAAAAGGGCACAGTCATTGGAGAACCATCATGATTATATGACCACATTTTTTCAGTTTAAATGAGCCAAGAGTTTACCAGCTCCCAAGTTGTAATTATAAATATAGACAGAAGACTTTAATGATTTAAATACATTATGTACCTGTCTGCAAGAACTTTCAGACAAATAGTTTCAGTAATCATTCATGTCAGCTAAACAAAAGCTTAATAGTTTATCTTTGTGGAACTCAATCTTTTCCCATCCATATCGGTAAAATTGGAAAGTTTTGTAAATATCCATTTTAAATTTTCGGTTCTCCAAGTAATAATTTTTTTTTCAAAAAAATTATTTTAATTAAAAGAGTTTAAAATGACTTGCTGTGCTGTATTATACATGGTTAATAAAAAAAACCCCCAAACATTTGCAGTAACATCATGGAAGTGGAAATATGTACATGACTTTTCAAAACTGGGTGAGTAAAATTAGGCTGCTGAAGTCAATGTTTTAGGCACTTAAATGCTAAGCACTTTTGAAATTCCAGTGTTGTCAACTCTTACGATGTTGTCATGAGTCTAATGATGATTATTGTTTTCCTTAAAGCCCCAGCTCCTGGAGTCAATTGAATATGTGATTATTTCAGCCTTCATTCTTAAAGAAAATGTATATTTTTAGCCCTCATGGTTGTGGAGAAAGCTTCAAAATGTAACCCCAGTGCACCTAATGGCTCAAAAAGCAGAAGGCAAATAAAAAGAACACCAAATCTATTCTCTTTATATACTCTCATGATTTTAAAGCCAATCTAATGATTTTTGGTGAGCCTGTGTGACAGATTGGATCACAGAAACCCCCTTGGGGTTGCCAACTGATGTGCGAAGACTACTTCTGCCCCTGCTTTCCCTGCCAGCTTGGGATTCGCCCATCTTCTCCAACACAGACCCAGGGTCTGAACCACGTGCCCCAAAGCTGCAGACTTAGCAGAAAGCAACTTAAGAAGTGTTCCTGTCTTTAACACTCAGATGCCCAACTCTCAATGGGGTCCAAACTCCAAATAAATCCGTTTTACTCTGTATGAAGCTTATGCAGGGTAAAGTCATAAATTGCTCGCCCTCTAAAATACTGATAGAGAGGTATGCACAGCTGTTCTCCCCCCCCCACCGCTATTAATGCATATTCTGGGTTAATTAATAAGTAAAAAGTGATTTTATTAAATACAGGAAGTAGGATTTAAGTGGTTCCAAGTAGTAACAGAATAAAGTGAATTACCAAGCAAAATAAAATAGAACTTGCAAGTCTGTGTCTAAGAAAACTGAATACAGATAAAAACCTCACCCACAGAGGAATTCCAGTAAGCTTCCTTTTACGGACTAGCCTCCTTCTAGTCTGGGCCCAGCAATCACACCCCCTGTAGTTACTGGTTTCAGAGTAGCAGCCATGTTAGTCTGTATCCGCAAAAACAAAAGGAGTACCTGTGGCACCTCAGAGACTAACAAATTAATTTGAGCATAAGCTTTCGTGAGCTACAGCTCACTTCATCCGATGAAGTGAGCTGTAGCTCACGAAAGCTTATGCTCAAATAAATTTGTTAGTCTCTGAGGTGCCACAAGTACTCCTTTTCTTCCTGTAGTTACTGTCCTTTTGTTCCAGCTTCTTTTAGGTATCCTTGGGGGTGGAGAGGCTATCTCCTTAGCCAGCTGAAGACAAAATGGAGGGGTCTCCCCGGGGTTTAAACAGATTTTCTCTTGTGGGTGGATACCCCTCCCTCCCCCTGTGTAGAATCCCAGCTACAAGATGGAGTTTTGGAGTCACATGGGCAAGTCACATGTCCGTGCATGACTCAGAACTTACAGGTAGTAGCCATTGTTCACATGCTTCCTTGAACATCCTCAAGCAGACTTCTTATGTGGATTGGAGCATTCCAAGATCCATTGTTCATTAAGTGCTTCTTGATTGGGTGCTTAATTTGCACATTCCTTTCTCAGGAAGCTAACCAAATGATTTACAAAGGCTACTTAAAAATCAAGCCAGTACATAGCCAATATTCCTAACTTCAAATACAAAAATAATACATGCATACAAATAAGATTAATAGATTTAGTAGATCATAACCTTTACAGAGATATGTTACATGGCATATGTAGTATAAATCATATTAATTGTCATATATACATTCATAAGCATATTTCCATAAAGCCTTATGGGAGGCACCATCACAGCCTGACTCATGATTTTTGAACATTTGGCATTGGCAATACTGAATTCAGGCCTTTTATTAGTGCCTAATATGGGTTTATGAACCTAATTTTTGAGCTCAGCAGTCAAACTTTGCCACCCCCACTCCGCCCATCAGGTTTCTGTGGATCCCAGGTCCTGTCAATCAGTCATGCTTGGGTGGCCTTTGCCTCGATCGATCAAGTTTGTATGTACTTCCAACAATCAGGTTTGTGTGCACAGTGCATGAACTTTGTTATAGTGTGATTGACAGCTACAAATAACTCTAAATATTTTCTGTTGCACAAGTTCTCCTAGAGGTCCACCGCTCTAGAAAGTTTTTTGTAGTTAAACAATGTTTTCTAAAGAGATATCAGTCAGTGAAAAGTAGGGCTGCCAAGGAATAAATATAGTCAGAGCTTAGATTTAAAGACCCCTGGTCTTTAAAACATTATTAAGAGAAACCAAACAGAAATTACATAGAAAATCCAAAGCATGTAAAAACTGAGGCTGTGGGAGTTTTCACAGCAATTGACCACCTACTTTTAGAGAATAACGGGAATTTATTCCCCATCTTAGATCCATTTTAGAATGCAACCCTAATTATAGAATCACTACCAGGCATCTCCATAATATAAACTTAGCTTTCAACAGCTTTGATACTTTTTGATTTCCACAGTCTTTTAATGACAAAGCTAATTCAGCCCTCCTTTTGCTCTGTCAAAGTGTAAAACTAGTGGCTTCCTCTAGACCTATAATAACAATAATAAAGGTATCGTTTTTAATTATTTACTCTTTGAAACAATTAAATTCATGGAGAAAGATACTGCTCAACATGAGTAAGGGTATGAGCGTCTGCCCTAAAATATTACAACAAATCACTGTATTTTCTCTTCAGATTTGACAGAAGCATCGGCATAAATGTTCCTCAGTCACAGAGTTCCTGATAATAGTGAATTGATAAGTTTTGATCCAAGGGTAAACATTTGAAGCCTCTTTCTCATCTTATTTATCTCATCTCATCCTGTGAAAATCAGGAATAACTCCAGAGGTATAAAATTGAGTTCTGCCAGTGTAAGATCAGAATTAGACCCTTCATATATGTTTCTTTTGAAGGACAAACATAAATTTTATTCACATTTTGGGCCAAATTCTGCCCTAGATACACATCAGTGAGAGATTCATATTGTTTTGACATTTTGCTACTCTGTGGTTGGGTGGGAACAAATAGGCCACCTTTAAAATTCTTTCTCCATAGCTAAAACTGAATAAAGTACCTTCACAAGGGAAGAAAATGAAGTAGGGGATTTTGATAGAATTGGGGATTTTATGTAATATTCTGAGGAGTCCACATGCAATCTGAACATGGATGTCATTGACAATGATAACGTTCCCCTTTTCTTCGTCTTGTATTTGTACATGTTCATTAGTAACTAATTCTGAGTGTGTTTAGAATATTGTAGCAAGCAATTTTTGAACAGCTTCAGTATTACAGTAAATATTACCAGGTTATCTGTTATTGTGATCATGCAAGCAAGGTATTGGATTAGATTTTATTGATTTTGATACACAGTTTGCACTGGTTGAGCAGAAGTGCCCACAACATAATTGCAAGGAATAGCAATAAAGAAACCTTTCAATACATCCCCATATATGGTAAGGGAATGCTGGGTCCTGAGCAGCAGAGACATATTGGAAATGCAAACCATCAGCCTGACTGCACAGTCCTGAGTGCCTGCTGAGAATGGGAGTTGAGGTGCTCAGCACTTCTCAGGAGGAATGCAGCACCTCACAGTATCAGACCATCTATGTTAGACAAGGAAAGCAATATAACACTTTTTTGAGTGTAAACCATAGTGCTGCCTCTCTGTGTTTCTTCCTCATAATTACTGCCAGAGACAGGAATGTGGCAAATAGGAAAATTGCCCATGAGCAGGCTTAATGAAATCAGTGATTATGAACAAATCTGGTAAACTTTTACTGGCACTATAATAGTTACAGATTCAATATTTGGAAATACTTAATTTAGTTTGGGGTTTGGTTTCAGTTCTAGGCAAAAATTTGGGCAATTAAAAAAAAATTGGATCTGAGAGGATGATTTTGCACACTTTGTCTAAGAAAGCTTTGTTCCTGAAGTGTAAGCACATTGTCAGCACTGCTAAAAAAAAATAAATAATAATATAATAAATGAAGAATCGCACACTTCATTGCTTGTGTGGGGAGAGCCATAGACCCAGCCAGCCCCATGCCCTCACTCCACCTGGACCCACTCAGCTGGGTCCTTTGCCCCCACTCCAGCCAGGGCTTTCACCCACCATCTCTGGCCTGCCCCTCAGCCAAGCTCCTCCAGCCGTCGCATGCTGGGCTTCCATTTTCATTTAAAACACTGGAAAACACAGAGAGCCCTGCATGAACAGTTGAAGTATGCTAATGAACGTGGCCTTAATTTGCAATTAACTTTAGGGGGCTGTGTTAATAAGAGTGACTCTACGCTACAGAGCCTGAGCTCCAGGCTGAGCCATACTTCAGAGAGCTGTCTACACAGTTATTTTTAGAGCACTAGCATGAGCTCTGCTAACCCAAGTTTCTCGACCTGGGCTGGAGGGCTTGCTGTCCCGGACTGTGTTGCAGACATACTCTGAGGAGCACAAATCCCATTGATATACATCAGGAAAAAGTGTGTTCCTAACCTGAGTTAGTTAGCATGAGGTAAAATCCTAGTGAAGACAAGTTCAAAGTTTTGATGTGAGTTTGCAGGTAAAATTAAACCTGAGGCTCCCTCACCATCTTTAACTTGACCTGATAACTCATGGGAAAGTTACAAGCTCCCTTGTCTTCATGAGGATTTACCTCACATTAGCTAACTTGATTTAACTAACTTACATTAAGAACACCCCCACTTTTTAAAAAACTAATGAAGACAAGGCTTTTGACTATAGGATCTGCCCCTAGATTAAAAAAAATCTATTACAATTTGTGAGATTATACACCCCATATTCCTCCCTCCCAGTGGGATCAGTTGAAAACTGAGTGTCCAAATTGTTAGTAAGTGGTTGAATCAAACATGATTTTGGTGTATTGTATTATATCAGATACATTAAACAGAAGCACATACACATCACCATTTACACAATCCCTTCATATTTCTTTATAATTTTTCAATGATCTAAAAAGTATACTTTGAATTACATAATATTTTAGAGAATTAATTAAAATATCCTTCAGTTATACTTTCCATTATGCTCTTTCTAACTTTGTGGTGGGACAATTAGACACTGTTTGATTGCTCTGGAAGACTTGTTCCTGTCTGGGTTGTTCAGATTTTCTTTTGTTGTGCTAATCTTGTGGAGCTATAGGCGTTCCCAGGGAAAGGAGGTGTAAAGTTTTGATGAGTGACTTTTTTGTGCCACTTTCTTCCTGGATTTTTCATGATGAATGTTGCTTCTAAAATACATTTTCTTTCTGTCACTGACAGATGTATTGTAACAGTTCTTGATTTCTGTGACTTATTTGCCTATTATTTCCCCCTTATGTGAAGGAGGAGCTCCGCTCTGAACGAGCCAATGACGCTTTGAAAAAGATGTTTCCTCTTATTACGGTTCAGTACTTGGCTTTCCTTCTCTTATTTCTTGCAGTTTGGCTGAGTGCAGTATTTTACAATTACAAATTATTTTATATGGCTTCCTCCATGCAGCATATCACAAAATGTTTTACAATCATTTATACAAAAAGGGATTATTAATTCGGGGAAGGGTCACAGTTTTTGCACACAAATTTCATTTTTTTTTTTCTTTTGGAACAGCACACCAGAATGCTGCAATATGAATGTGACTAGTAAGGAATTTGCCTTTATACTGAAATTCAAAGCACTCACATTTTGGGGAATTACAAATTGGAGATCAAGATGCAAGTTCAAGGGAATGTGCAAAGGATACTGAAAATTAGGGTGGCAGGAGTTATGGATACAATCACAAGGATTTGTATGTAGTAATAACTTCTGGATTTAAATTAATAGGTGTTTAGAGGAAAGAGAGATTTTTAACATAATGATGTGAAATATTCAAGTATAGGCCCCTGCTCCCATTGGTCTTTTTCTGTCTCCATCTTGTTCCTGATCAGCTTGAGTTGAAACCATGCTGCTGTCCATCTGCGCTTGGAACCTCAAAGGGCTTGTCTATACCTAAAATGCTACAGCAGCACCACTGCAGCGCTTCCATTGACCTAGTGCTGTCTACAGGGGAATTTGGGTCAGTTTAGCTATGCCACTCAGGGATTTTTCACACCCCTCTGCAACATAGTTAGGCTAACCCAATTTTCTAGCATAGGCTAGGCTGAAGAGTCCCAGTGTGAAATTGTAGCTCATCTCAAGCTCATGCTGAGTCCCTGGAAGTCTTCATATTCAGAGGTCAGGTGCTTTTCCTAGAAAAATGAATCTGTCATTGGAAATGGTGGCATCAGCAAGTGGATTGCCCTGGAGGTTGTTACCTGCATGCAGGTGCTCAGATCTGTGGTTCCAGTCGCAGGCAGAGGAGGTGAGAAGGCTAATGGAATGGAAATGTGAAAGGACAACCCTGGAAAGGTTGGGAAATTTGGTTTGTCTGTACCACAAAAATGTGACCTCCCCCCCCCCCCCCCCCGCAAAAAAACCTCTTCACTTCCAGTATAATATTCCATGAAATTACTTTCCCATATGGCAGAATGGTAACATACTGCCACCTACAGGTGACGTGCCTGCTTTTGAACTTTTACCACACATAAAAGATTATTTCTAGAGTTACTGCTAGATGTTCTATCCCCAGTATTTCAGATAATCTGGAGCTCCCAGAAAATGTACTTGTTGAGGAAAATTTCAAGGAATCATTCCCAGAGGGACTGTAATGTAGCAATGTAGAAAAATTCCTGCCCTATTTGTGTGCATATGGATACATCCATTTTGAAAGGCAGTCTATCTTCTTAAGAGTCCACTCCTAGAAAGATTTATGTATATGCTTGATTTTATGTCCATGAGTAGTCCCACTGAAGTCAACAGGACTATTAATGGACAAAAAGTTAAGCATGTGTGTAAGTGGCAGGATCCAGGCCTTAGATTTGCTACCAAGTTTCCTTTCTTAAAGCTCTTTTCACCACTCTATCACGAGCTGATAAGTGCAGAGACAGAAATGCAAAATTACAATAGATTTTCTGAGCATTATTTTTTCTGACAAGAAGATATGAGAGATGTTCCAACAACAATTTTAAAAAACCTTATTGAATGCCTGTGAGATTCTTATCAATTGACTTAATAAAATAAATAAAAAAAATCAAGATGTTCTAATGGCATAAGCATAAATATGTTTTTAAAACATTTTAATATTAACATTTCCAGTGCTTTTCAAATATCATCCTCCCATAAAACAGTGTTAGGGTTCTTGCTCACTCAAAGGATTTGAGCAATAAGTTGAAGTCATTAACTCCATATCAGACTTTGTTTCAGGCTTAATTGATTGTTAAGGGATATTACAGAGTAGTCATGCTCTAGGAAGTAATGTGCTAGAAATAATCCTCTCTGAAGAACTGTACAGCTTGATGTACCCTGCTGAAGCAGGAAATGGTGACCCTTATTAAACAGATAAAAAGCCTGTAAAAGAAGTTCATTTTGTATAGATTTATTTTAGAAACATGATCAAGCGCAGAGCAGTAAAAAAAAAGTATCAATAAAGACATTAGGTAATCTGAAAGTTAAATGCTTTTGGGCTTTGTATCTCAAGTACAGAACAACTCTGAGATTAGATTTTTGTTTCTGTTTGTTTTACAGTAAAGTTCAAGAGGAGCTCTGAACAATAGTTCAGTAGTGAAGGGCTTGTGAAGTTGAAGGTGCTAAAGTCCCAATTCAGGAAAGCACTGAAGCATGTGCTTAGCTTTAAGTTCATACATACATTCCATTGACTTTAGTGGAACATACTTAAATTCTTTCCTGAATTGTGGCCTAAGAGGATACATTTTAGTGTGGTGTGGATAAAAGAGTTAAGTAGTTTGAGTTTAGCATGACTGTATTACTTGTGCAAAGCCACTGGTGTGTTTATGCATGTCATCCCAAATGCATGCCAATACAACCATTATGTCACACCACACCATCATGTATTCTAGATATGCCCCATATTTCATAGAAAAGCTATTTTAGAAACATTTTAAAAATCACTCTTAGTGCTGATTTACATTTCCCTACAGCTGTAAAGCTTGGCGTCTTTAGTGCCTTGTGTCCAACCATACAGGGAGAGGAAACTGAAATTTACCACGAAGAAATTTTAGACATTTCTAGAGATGATCTCTCAAAACTTTTGCACATATTATGATACTTTTAAAAATTCTAATATCTTGGGACCTACCATTGGAAAGAAAGGCTCCTTTCCTTCTTGTGGTATATATCTCCCATTTCTAGCCCTAATTGGTCAGGAGATATCAGACCTTAAACTATTCACTAGTCCAGGATTAAGTATTGCCTCCAAAATCTTTGCTGGGTGACTCCAATTTGCATCCAGCCAATGAATTGCCTTTGCTTTTGTCTGCCACAAATTCCATGTGTTTTGAGGCTTTTGGGTCTCTTAAATTTACTACTGAATTCATGACTGAGGTATAGTTATAATCTTCAGTAAACTGTTCTTTGCTAGAAACCCAGTCCCGCAAAGTGCTGAGCGAATTATCAAACATGCACGTAACTTTAAACATGTAAGTAGCTCCACTGAAGTCAGTGGGACTAATTTTATGCTTCAAGTGAGGTACATGCATAAGTACCTTGCTGAATCAGGGCCTAAATGCAAAATTGTTTGCAGAATTGGACCCTTAAGCCCTGATCCTGCAAATACTTAAGCATGCGTTATCTTTACTCCGTGACTTCAATACGACTACCCATATAAGTAAAACGGTGTACATGCTTAAATGTTTGCAGGATCACGCCTTACACTATATAGAATAAGGATCATACAGTGTAGGTTTCAGCTGGTTGCATTAATTTACTGGAAGGAGTCTTTGGATTTGCACGTTTATTTTTAGAATTGTGCAATTTGCTTATTTTGGCCATTTGATTCAGTTTTATCATTGATTTCTGACCCTTTGTCAAGGATGCAAACCCCACCACCCATTACATGGAGATAATATAGGACCTAATCCAAAGCCAATTGAAATTGGTGGAAAGGCATTTATTAACTTTGGATCAGGCCTATAATGTGCACGGAGGCCCAAATGAGAAATGATTGACATTGCATATTCGGAACAAGAGAGGTACATTATGCAGCTTTAAAATTTGAATTACTTAAAACTCCAAGTACACTGTATAAAACTTTTTACCGTGTGTGTGTGTGTATTAAATTAAAAGGATTTTCATTGGAGAAGTAGATTTGTAAAATTGCTATTATTCCTTCCACTGTTAAAGAAAGAGGGTAACACTCTCTGAAGTTAACAAGATCACTATGCTAATCATTTTTTCCATTATTTCCATTTATAAAGAACTACATCTTTTTATTGCTACTGCTATTATAACTGTTTTCTCCAGGGTCATTTTCAGGAACATATTGAGAGTCAGTCCAAAGATACGTGCTACTGAAGTGCATATGAGACTGGCTTGCTCTGAAGAAAGGAGGTATGTTAGGATGAGCAGAATCTGATCTGAACTAGCTTGGTCCCCAAAGTCCCATTCTATTTTTAATGCTGAATGATGTTTGCAAATCATTCTTCTCTCACAGATATGTAAGGGTTGATTTTCAGAGTCACAAGTAGAATCTAAGTGCCCAATTCCACTGATTTTTTTCAGTGAGAATCGGATGCCTGAGTTTCTGAGGCTCCTTTGAAAATCCCACCTGTCATTGTTCAGAGCAGCAGCAGTGTACTGGATTATGCAGTGTTGGGAGTTAGGAATGCTTGAGATTTACATGTGCTTATTATTAATGTGGGTCTAGGTCTGGCCTTGTGGAATTCACTTAGGCAAATATTTTCAAACTTGGATGCTTAAAGCTAGATATCTAAATCAATGTTCAGACCCATAAGTAAGTGGCCTAATTTTCAGAGATACTGAAAATTGCAGTTTCTATTGATTTCAACGAACAAGACAATGCTTGATGAGCAAGACACATGCAAGGCAATTTTGAAAGGGGGCAACTTAGCCATGCAGGAGGAAAATCAAATTGTCATTGCTAGATGCTTTCAGAACGGAGGAATTTCTCAAGCTGAATATGAGCAGAGCAGAAGTTCTTGAAATGCTGCCTCTGCTTAGGGCATCCATGTGGCCTGGATGCTCTTAGACAGTTGAGTGCTCAGTTTTAGGGATTAGTAAGAAAGCATCACTCACTCCAGGTTATGATACCCAGCTACTGCATCTCAGATGAGTCCCTGCACCACTCCTGAACCCTAGCAGGAAGCCATGCAGGGTGCATGTGGTGACTGCTGGGCAATGGAAAGAGCCAGCAATGCTCTCAACAATGCTCCACTGCTGGGCAATGGAAAGAGCCAACATTCTGATTTTCCACCAGGGTAAATGGTTCCTTCCTCCTCTCTTTAATTTTGTTTTAGCATGTAGCACGCTAACTTGGTCATGTGTGCTGCAGCCAGCATGGTTCACAGCCAGAAATATCCACCCAAGTGAGTCTCTTCCTTTGTCCTATCTCCTGCCCCCCACCAACAGCCTCACTACAATCTCCTCAGCCATTGCATTGAACTGCTTCTCATCTCCATGCTCGCCTCCGTGTTTGAGAGTAGGGATGTAGTTAATTAGTTGTGCAGATGCTTGTGCTCTTAGTTACCCAAGTTAGCAAAAGTCCAACACAACCTTGAAAGAACTGTGATAGGGGGTCTGAAAGGCTTCTGGTAAGTTCTTTGATGACAATGAGCTGAAAGATTCCAGAAAAGGAAGGAAATGTTTATAGTTGAAATCACTGAAAGGTGTTTTCATTGATTAATGTTAATGGGATGAGATTGCCATCCTTTCTTTGTCATTGTTTAGCTAAGGGGTCACTGAGTGGGAGTGGTGTGGAAATGGGTGGACTGAAAGAAGTGAGCTTTACCTTTCTGACTGCCACTCACACCATCCCCTGGGACTATGGGAGACGCTGTGACACCATTGGGCCTTCATAGTCCTGATGAAATGGGACCAAAGAGAGGGAACCAATAACACTGTCACCTCCACCAGCTTTGGCTAAATCTAGACCGCCACCTGGAAGTAACACTTGGGTTCCTGCCTTCACCTCGTGCAAGTCCTTTTTCTTCCCCACCTTATTTCTTCTTTCTCCTGTCTTTCTCTCTTTGCTTTCTGTCAAATAAGAAGGCTGTTGAGCAAGCCAAGACAACTGTATCTTTTGCAATACTGCTTTGAGCCTGTAACCAAAGAGACAGATGAAAGCAATGCTATATCTTTAATAAAAGGTTAAAAGGCTTTTTAATGGTGATTGTTACAATGGAAGTTGCCAACAATAACCTGATGCAGACCTCAGACCATACTTAACTGGTTAATATTATAACTGTGACACACTCGCTTTTCAACCCAACAATGGGGTGGAAAGAAAACAGTGGGGTGATAGTCCACTGCCATTGAAGTCAGTAACAAAACTCACATTGACCTCAAAGGATATGTCTACACCGCAATTAAAAATCTGTGGCTGGCTCAAACTAGCTGACTTGGGCTTGCGGGGATCAGGTCGCGTGGCTGTTTAACTGCAGTGTAGACGTCCGGGTTTGGGTTGCAGCCTGAGCTTTGGGACCCTCCCACCTCACAGGGTCCTAGAGCCCAGGCTCCAGCCTGAACCCAGAAGGCCAGTGTTTCACGCAGTGAGTGCAAAGCTTGCCCTGTGGCTGCTGGCTACGTCATACCCTGGACATCACTAAAATAGAAGCACTTGTCTGAGTGGATGGGGGGTCTGAGTGCTTTGAAAATCCTGTCTGAGCAGCCAGCTCCTTATCCAGTCCCCAGACCTACTCTCTGAGAGCACTCAAGGGAGTTGTGTATGATTGAGGCTATTCTGAAAAACTGAATACCCAAACATAGCCTGACTCTATTTGGAGCATCCACCAGATCGTTTGTCACAAATCAGTGGTGATCCTAAAGCCCTTCAGTCTACTTTTGGCTGTAACAGGATTCTTCTACATGGCTTCATCAGATATGAAGCAGCTTTTGCATGAGCTAAGCTCGAGCCAGGTTAGTGTGAATCTGGCTACCCGGGCTGGGAGGCTCTTTCCCAGCCGCAGTGTAGACATACACTGGAACAAAATATTATTTTTTCCTCATAATAACTACTAGATTTAAAAAGGTAGATAATGTGATTTGTCTTCTCTGCCATGATCCCATTAGTGAGATTATTAATGAACTTCATAAAGCAGGAACTAAGGTAACCCACTTAATCACAAGGACTTCACAGTTTAAGTGTCAGTTTAATTTACCTTTTCTTCCCTCTAAACTATGCTGCTTCAGCAATTCTAGTCTGTCTTCCTGTTTCAGAAGTTTTTCTCTCATGTACCTATCAAGGCAGAAGAGTGGTCTTGTGACGCGGCCAGGTTTTCAGCTGGTCAACACTTAAACACCTATCAACAGAATTATCTATTGGAGGATTTTTAGTTATTCTTGTCAAGTCATTTCCATCCTACATTCCTTTATGCCTTAAACATAACAAACAAAAGTAGAGTATGTTGCAATGCGTGTTGGTATTAGACCTGTAGAGCTTAGCTGCCCATTTCACAATTACCCTTGATGCGAGTCATGTAGTTTAGCCCCTGTTTTGGTGGGATGGTTTTGTATCCACCATTTGGGGGTATGGTTATTTTATTCTCTTTCTAATGTTTGCCACATTCTAGACATATCTCTGCATACTCTATCACTGTCTTCTTAAATTTGTTACTCAATTATTGGACTCTGCTATGTTCTTCTGTTGTAGAATATGCAGGGCAGTATATCCTGTCAAAATGACAGTTTACTGATAGACAAACTTTGATTTCCCAAAGTTCTGTGGAATTGACGGCTGCTGTGCTAACTGTTTAATATTACCAAGCATCACAGATCACCATTCTTGTAGTCAGGATACCTATGTTTGTAAGCCATCTGCAACTGGGAAATCAGAAATATTTTTGTTTTAATGGGATTTCAGCCTTCTTCTGTGAGCAGTTGAAATAAATTGCTTTTTTAAAAAAAGTACGCCATATCACATAAAATGGGGTTATATGCAATTATCCTGTGGCATGTGAAATAATGCAGTCTCGCAAAATGACATGTTGGACGTTTGGAAGCCAGATATTTGTTTTACCTTAGCCTTGTGGACATCAATTTAAACCAAATCCATTGCCCTCAACTCTTTTACAAGTTTTTGAAAGGGTTCACTTTGGATAAGCAATTGGGGGTTTTCTGAAGTATTTCTTTGGAGTAGGCAAAATTTTGCCAGGAATCTTGCAAGAAGAGGCTCTCTTCTAACGTTTCTGGGTTTTTTGCTTATGATCAGGCTGGAATTACCATGAGAACAACCAGGAAGTGTAGGCGCATACAAAAATGAACATACATAGTGGTAAAATAAAACATTTTCAAACCTCAAAGTTGCAGTCTGGGTTGCCTTAAAGTTTGATTGAATCTTCAGCAAGTTCTGGTCCAAACAGGTTCACACATCAGCCTTAGTGCTGATGATCAAACGCATCAAACAAAAACCTGGATTACGAGGTTATGGAGAGGATAATGTAAAAAACTCGGCTGTGATTCTCATAAAACACAGGCTGAAGAAAATGTTCTAGGGTCTGGAGACACTTAACTGTTTTATGAAAACATAGCCATTACATACACCATTTTAGATCAATCTTTAAATGGAGAGTAAACCGGTCTGAACTTTCGTGGCTTAATATAATATCCATCATTTTGATTTTATCAGTGTTTGACGTATACCATCATTAATTAACCACCCAGACAGTTCTACCTCATTTGCTAGGACATTAATCCTGTAGGAAGTCATGCAGTGTTCTGTGGAAAATGTGCAGGTGTCCAATCAATACTGTCACTTTATATCTTCACAAAACATTAAAAATGTCATTATTCAGGAGAAGAATGTTAAAATAGCATCATGCAAAATAAAAAAAGAAGATATTTATCACTGCAGGGTGTTTTTTTGCGGGGGGGGGGTATTAATTATTTCATCTGTAATGGCTTTTTAAGATGATGTACCTTGCTGCATCGACAACGGATTCACAATCACAAAAACAGCCTGTCCTTCAGACGTTGGCGGCCCATTTCAGTAGCATTTTGCATTGCCATTTCACCAGCAGCAATTACTGAAGGACGCAAATCTATCTACTTTCCCCTGTACACAGAAAAAGCCTCCCAGGCAGAGGTTTCAGTTCAGCACATTCATTACCTTTTAATTGCTTCTAAATTGCATTGTGACCTGTCGCGTCAATAGCCGAATCTATCTAACAGAAACTAGCACAATTTGAGCATATGTGTTGTTAAAAGCTTTACTGGCAGTTGTTGTTTTGTTACTAGATTGCATAAAGGACGCTGCATGAAGGACAATGTCATTTAGGGATTTTTTTTCAATAATATATCATTAACTTTGTGTGGAGGTGTCTATATATATCGGCTCGGTTAGATGTGAAACAAACCTTTAGTTCAGACACCGAATAGCATAGAGCAGTGTGAAGTAATTACATTTTTTTTTTTATGTTTCTTAAGCGTACATCTCTCTGACTAAATAGAAAAGTTTTCAATGTCAGATGTGGCATGGAAGAGTTTCCATAGAAAATGCACTTGCATGCAAAGTCACAGCTGAATAACGCATGTTATTTACGATTCTAAGCCACGGTATAAAAATCACCCTTGGAGAAAAGATAAGCTTGAATACTTTTTAGGCAGAGCCACAGCAAGCACAGTGCCGTAAAAGGTAAGCTCTCATACCAACCACTGTGAAAGCCAAGGTATAAAAATCATTGCTCCCCTGGAAGACTTATTCAAAGCAATTTCGCAATCGCTTGTGGAATGTCCCCACACCAGCCCACCTTTTAATGATTTCAGCCAGCTAGCATGTGTTTTTATTTTGTCCATTTGTTTCACTCCCACCCTCCCTCACCAAAAAAAAAAAAAAAACCCCAAACCACAATTATTTGAGTCTGAAGTAGCTTGTTCAGTCTGCCTTGCAAGTATAAAATTTCCTTTCCATCTCTCTTTATATTTAGTAATGAATTTATATAGAGTGAATTCAGTAGGGTGCTCCCTCCCATATTTTTTAGGAAGCTTCTTGTATCCAAGTGACCTTCTTGCTGGAAAGGCTTTTGGCTAGCAGTAGGAAAGAGAAGTGCTCATTCGAAAATAAAAATACAAGGCAACCTCTGTCAAAGTTGCTCTGTTTAAAGACTGTATTAGATATCATGACGTAACACCCTGATAGTGTGTTTTTTTCCCCATTGTGGCTCCTTTCCACACTCCATTTTTTAATTCTAAGATGAGTGGCATCGGACTGGGTCTGCGGGTTGTATCAGGCTCTCATAGTGAGAGCGACCAGAAGACAATTTGACTGTTTATCTGAGGTTGCTCTACATGAGCTATTGAAAACAAGTTATAATGCCAGTGCTGCTTTTCCAAATTTCTGGCACATGTAGGACCACTGTATACATTCCATCTGTGAGCCAGGACGTTGGCCAATGCAGAATAGCTGGGGGTTTGAATATGAATGCTGGAGCATAGTGGAGGTCTCTATGCCGTTTGAGCAACAATGGAATTGATTGGTTCAGCCACATGCTGTAATGTAAGAAAGGCATGTAGAGGCAATGCAGTGCTACCTGTTGAACAGACAATAAACCACTGAGCCTAAAAAAAAATAAAAATCTTCACTGCATAATGGTACTTGGAGCACTGCTGCACCCATTGGAGGCTGCTAGAAGGCTTGATACTACATGTCTTATCTCAGGACAGGTGACCACTACATACAAATAGCCATAAGCCCATTTTGCATAGAGCAGGTTTCTTTCCAGTTTGGCCACATGACTTTTGGATTTTGCACTGATTCTTACATACTCTCAGCATCTATTTAGATACAGATGCCTTTTTAGATGGTTGGAGAATTGCTACTAGATGATCTGATGGTGCAAATGGCCTTTCTACCTATCGGGCTAAAATTTACAAGAGAGGCTGCTACCTCCTCTGTTTTGTGTGAAGTTAGGCATGCTCTGCAACTGTTCTTACAAGAAATGACTTAGGAGAGGATTCCTTTACTGTGAATCCCAAGAAGAGATAGGCATCTCCCTCCAGCCCAGACTTAGCTCCCGAGGGGACGGAGCTTACGACACACATCTCCTTGGCATTTGCTATTGGCTAGCGTATGCAGCTGCCTGAGTAGAGAGCTGGTTTGTGAATCCCATTCTCAGGCATCTATCTCTCCTTATGCATTGTAAAAGGAGCCTGGATGGCCAGCTCAGGATTTGTGGATTCCACTGAGTGGTGAGTTGCCTATAAAATAGGCATTGCAATGCCTAAGTAACTTTGAGGATCTATGCCTAAGTGTTCATTAATGACACATAGACTCCTAAAAGCCTAAGTCTCTTTTGAAAATGGAGTTTAGGCTCCAAAGCCACATGGGCCATTTTGAAAATTGTACTTTCGGACTTGATGGGCCAAACTCATACACCAGGGATGAATTCATATACCAGTTGCAGGATATTTCTTCACTGAGAGCGAAATTAGTGTTACTGTGTCCTAGGCTAGTATACCTATTAGAACAATCATGAACACTGTTAAATAGTCATATTAGCTGGCAAAAGCAAAGTGCACTTATAATCCATGATATGGCACAAAAGAGCTCCAGCAAAGAGCTATGTTCAAACCATCCTTCAGCCATAAGTTTCTCCTACACAAAAGACTGCCAAACTCCATTGTGACCATTTGTGTCTTAACTCATCTACAAATACATACAATCCTTTCCAAACATGGAAATGGGCTGTCCCCCAGTCACCTGCCTTAGCCTCCTAGGGTCCCAAGGGTCTGGGTTTGCCTGACAGTTGGACACGTGTCAACAGCTGCCAAGCTGTGAGTATCATATTGGGTGAAATGGGTGACACATTTGCAGACGTGAGGAGTGAGCAAGTGACTTAGGCCTGGTCTACACTAGAGTTTATGTCTGATTTAGCAGCGTTAAATCGAATTAACCCTGCACCCATCCACACAACGAAGCCATTTTGTTCTACAAAGAGGGCTCTTAAAACCGATTTCTGTACTCCTCCCCAAAGAGGGGATTAGCACTGAAATCGACATCACTGTTTCGAATTAGGGTTAGTGTGGACACAATTCGACGGTATTGGCCTCCGGGAGCTATCCCACAGTGCACCATTGTGACCGCTCTGGACAGCAGTCTGAACTCAGATGCACTGGCCAGGTGTACAGGAAAAGCCCCAGGAACTTTTGAATCTCATTTCGTGTTTGGCCAGGCGAGCTCATCAGCACAGGTGACCATGCAGTCCCAGAATCGAAAAAGAGCTCCAGCATGGACCGAACGGGAGGTTCTGGATCTGATCGCTGTATGGGAAGATGAATCCGTGCTATCAGAACTCTGTTCCAAAATGCCAAAACATTTCAAAAAATCTCCGAGGCCATGAGGGACAGAGGCTACAGCAGAGATGCAACAAAGTGCGGCGTGAAACTTAAGGAGCTCACACAAGCGCACCAGAAAAGCAAAGAATCAAATGGACGCTCCGGGACAGAGCCCCAGACATGCCGCTTCTACCCTGAGCTGCATGCAATTCTAGGGGGGGCCACCACCACTACCCCTCCCCGTCCGTGGACTCCAATGATGGGGTACTCTCCGCCATGCCTGAGGATTTTGCGGACGGGGAAGATGAGGAGGAGGAAGAGGAGGAGGATGAGCTTGAGGAGAGCACAGCACACCATTCTCCCCGACAGCCAGGATCTTATTATCACCCTGACTGAAATACCCTCCCAACCCAACCAAGCCAGAGAAGGGACCTCTGGTGAGTGTACCTTTTAAAATATAATACATGTTTTAAAAGCAAGCGTTTTTTTTTTTTAATGATTAAGTAGCCCTGAGGACTTGGGATGCATTCGTGGCCAGTACAGCTACTGGAAAAGTCTGTTAACGTGTCTGGGGATGGAGCGGAAATCCTCCAGGGACATCTCTATGAAGCTCTCCCGGAGGTACTCTAAAAGCCTTTGCCGAAGGTTTCTAGGGAGAGCAGCCTTATTCCGTCCTCCATGGTAGGACACTTTACCACGCCATGCTAGTAGCAAGTAATCTGGTATCATTGCATGACAAAGACTGGCAGCATATGGTCCCAGTGTTTGCTGGCGTTCAAGCAACATCTGTTCTTTATCTCTCTGTGTTATCCTCAGGAGAGTGATATCGTTATGGTAACCTGCTTGAAATAGGGGAATTTAATTAAGGGGACATTCAGAGGTGGCCATTCCTACTGGGCTGTTCGCCTGTGGCTGAAAAGAAATCCTCCCCGCAGTTAGCCAAGCGGTGTGGGGGGCATTGGCGCTGAGCTGTTCACGTTTGGCTATCAGGGATCTTCCCTGATACCAGCCACGCGGTGGGGTGAGGGGTAAAGCAATCATCCCAGAGAATTGGATGGGGGTGGGGGTTAGTTTGGTTTCTGCTGCTGCACGTTAAGAGGAAAACCGCAGCACTAAATGGCCAACTCAACGTGCTTTGCTTGGTATGGGAGAGGAGGGCGCTGCTGTTACGAAGGTTGCAGAAGCCGAAAGACTATGGCTTACCATGGCTGCCTACACGCCAAATTCTGTTGCCTGGCATTGCATGTGTGATCTCTAACACCAAAGCCGCAGGCACTCAATATAAGATGCAAAATGTGACCTTGTACCAAAATCACGTGTGCTATGTAATGTGAATAGTGTTGTTCACCATGAAAGAGTATAGCCATTGTTCTGTAAAATGTATCTTTTTAAATACTTCACTCCCTTTTTTTCCTCCAGCAGCTGCAAATGCTCAGCAGAATGTGTGGAGGGACACAATAGCAGAGTACAGAAAAGTGGCCGATGAACGTGAGGAGAGGTGGCGGCAGGAAGATCAAAGGAGGCAGAATGCAACGCTGGGGCTACTGCGGGATCAAACGGACATGCTCCGAAGCGTCTGGTGGAGGTTCAGGAAAGGCAGCAGGATCACAGACTGCCACTGCAGCTCCTGTTTAACAGCCCTCCCTCCTCCCCGAGTTCCATAGCCTCCTCACCCAGACGCCCAAGAACGCAGGGGGGCAGGCTCTGAGCACCCAACCACTCCACTCCAGTGGACAGCCCAAGCAACAGAAGGCTGGCATTCAACAAGTTTTAAAGTGGCCTTTTCCTTCCCTCCTACCCTCCTCCCACACCCCGCCCAGGCTACCTCGTGAGTTATCTCCCTATTTTTATAATCAATTAATAAAGAATACATGCTTTTTAAATGATAGTGACTTTATTTCCTTTGCAAGCAAGCTGTGATCGAAGGGGGGAGGGCGGGTGGCTTACAGGGAATTTAGAGTCAACCAAGGGGGCGGGTTTTCATCAAGGAGAAACAAACAGAAGTGTCACACAATACCCTGGCCAGTCGTGAAACTGTTTTTTAAAGCTTCTCTGATGCGCAGTGCTTCCTGCTGTGCTCTTCTAATCGCCCTGGTGTCTGGCTGTGCGTATTCAGTGGCCAGGCGACTTGCCTCAACCTCCCACCCTGCCATAAACATCTCCCCCTTACTCTCACAGAGATTGTGGAGAACACAGCAAGCAGCAATAACAATGGGAATATTGGTTTTGCTGAGGTCTGAGCGAGTCAGTAAACTGCAACAGCGACCCTTTAAACATCCAAATGCACACTCTACCACCATTCTGCACTTGCTCAGCCTATAGTTGAACAGCTCCTAACTACTGTCCAGGGTGCCTTTGTACAGCTTCATGAGCCAGGGCATTAAGGGGTAGGCTGCGTCCCCAAGGATAACTATAGGCATTTCAACATCCCCAACAGTTATTTTCTGGTCTGGGAAGTAAACCCCTTCCTGCAGCCGTTTAAACAGACCCGAGTTCCTGAAGATGCGAGTGTCATGAACACCCAGCCATCCCACGCTGATGTTGGTGAAACGTCCCTTGTAATCCACCAGTGCTCGCAGCACCATTGAAAAGTACCCCTTGCGGTTTATGTACTGGCTGCCCTGGTGGTCCGGTCCTAAGACAGGGATATGCGTTCCGTCTATAGCCCCACCACAGTTAGGGAATCCTATTGCAGCAAAGCCATCTAGTATGACCTGCACATTTCCCAGAGTCACTACCTTTGATAGCAGCAGCTCAATGATTGCATTGGTTACTTGCATCACAGCAACCCCCACAGTAGATTTGCCCACTCCAAATTGATTCCCGACTGACCGGTAGCTGTCTGGCGTTGCAAGCTTCCACAGGGCTATTGCCACTCGCTTGTGAACTGTGAGGGCTGCTCTCATCTTGGTATTCTTGTGCTTCAGGGCAGGGGAAAGCAATTCACAAAGTTCCATGAAAGTGCCCTTATGCAGGCGAAAGTTTCGGAGCCACTGGGAATCATCCCAAACCTGCAACACTATGTGGTCCCACCACTCTGTGCTTGTTTCCCAGGCCCAGAATCAGCATTCCACAGCATGAGCCTGCCCCAGTAACACCATGATCTCCAAAATGCTGGGGACAGTGGTTTTAGAGAAATCTGTGTTCATTCCTCATCACCGCGCTGCTGTCGCCTCCTCGCCTGGTTTTTCAGGTGCTGTTTCTGCATAAACTGCACGATAATGCGTGAGGTATTTACAATGGTTATAACTGCTGTGGTGAGCTGAATGGGCTCCATGCTTGCCATGCTATGGCATCTGCTTGGGCAATCCAGGGAAAAGGGCACGAAATGATTGTCTGATGTTGCTTTCATGGAGGGAGGGAGGGTTGACTGACGACATTTACCCATAACGACCCGCAACAAAGTTTTGGCCCCATCAGGCATTGGGAGCTCAGCCCAGAATTTCAGTGGGCAGCGGGGACTGTGGCATAGCTACCCACAGTGCTCCGCTCAGAATGTCGATGCTTGCCACGGTACTGTGGACGCACACCGCTGAATTAATGTGCTTAGTGTGGACGCATGCACTCGACTTTATACAATCTGTTCCCAAAAATTGACTTCTGTAAAATCGGAGTACTTTCGTAGTGTAGACATGGCCTTAGCCTCTTTCTCTAATAATGGGCCAGGGTCACAAGCTGGGTTCCAGCCACTTTGCACCACTCAGGGCACACAAAGAACCTGAAAATAACCTGCAAATGCTCAGCAGAGAATTCCCACTAAAGGGAAACTCTGTGCTGGTGAAGCTGCATTGCAGCAAATCCACGGTCCTTTGCCACCCTTCTTCCCTGTGTAGCGTGCAAGGAGGAGGCATGAATGATGTTCTGCCACAGCAAAGAGGCAGAACTAGTGTCAATGACCCTAAGGCAGTGGCAGTACTGAAAGCTGCCTGGTAGCAGCTTGAAGTTGTATTAAGACCAGAGCTGGCCTTGAGAATCAGGAAGTTGAAGCCAGCTCCCTGATACGGATTCTCCCTGATGCAGAATTCTCTGTTGCACTGAGTTTTGTGCAGCACGAGACAGAACGTAGACAAATACATTTCTGATAATACTTCCACTCCAGGCAAGTAAGGTGGGAGACAGTCTTGTTTTTAATCCCCATTTTAGAGATGGCTAAACTGAGGTTCATAGAGGTGGCATGACTTCCCCAGGTTACACAGCAAGACAGAGGCAGAGCTGAGAATGGAATGTTCTGATGCTCAGTCCTGTGTGTTAGTCACAAAATGCTCTTTGTGTCTGAATATTTACCAGTTTTGCTTCCACAGCACTGGTGTATGTTGTGGCAAGAGCTAAACTGCTTTGAGAGCCTAGCTTTGAAGGAAGGGAACATTGTACATCTTAGCGAACATACTGTATACACAGTATAACTGCATGAACTCTGATACAATAGCTTTTATGATTGGCAAATAAATTTTGAAGACCAGCTCCTAAGTAAAGTTACTATCTGCCATACTGATTTTAAATCAGGGGAATAAACTGCTCTAGTTAAAGAGCTTTTTGGTCTGTTGATCTGTGAATATTTAATTTACCATAGAGTCCATCATCAGGTAGAATATTTACTGAAATACCTGAGATATTAAAACAGGCTATTGCTTTGTACATTTCTCAACCTGATTCAAATCTTGAAATCAAACTATTTTGATTTCTTGATAATATTTAAAATGTCAACAGACTATGCTAGTCAAGTTTTACGTATTAAAATAAGCTATAGATCTATAAAAAATCTTTACTGAGGAATTCTTCTACTCCCCATAGAGTTCTCTGAAGTAATTTTGTTTATAGCTGCAGCTGCAAAGCAATTTAATGAAGATATCCTACAGTTTGAGGACTAAGTTGTGTGTGTGTCAGTGGGATTTAGTGTAGGAAGAATGAGGAATTATTACACATTAATTAAACACAAAAATGATGCCCAAGTAATATAAAACAAAAAGAAATTTCTGAATTAGGGCTGCCACTGAGCCTGCAACTCTGCTTCCTCATATTTATATATTACAGAAGGTAATAAATATTACACACTGTTCTGAGCTTGCCTGAGAGAAGCTCAATAAAACCACCCGGGCTAGTTTCTAGTCCTCCTGAGTTGTGTTCAGTGCAGGGGCAGAGTGGTTGGGGCTCAGGATGTCACCTTTAAACTCCCCTAGCTATGCTTTGGACTGGTCCCAGGTATAATTTAGAACAGCCTCTCAGTTGCTCTAGCTTATGTTTAGCTGACTGTGGTCTTAAAGGCCTGCTCCAGTAGTTGGGGTTGCTGGGGCATAGGGATGCATAGCTTTGCCCCCCACAGTGGTGAGGTGACATATGGAGCAGCACTATGTCATCCAGGAATTATCCTCTGGGCTATGCATCTGCTGGCTTTCCAGCTGTTTAGCAGCTGGACCAGGGACTAAGATCTGGCCTCTATTGTTTACTTGTGAGCGTTTACCTGTAACAGCCCAATAAGAGACTATCCATCCTGAGACCCATTGCGTCCTGGTGCTGGACTTTGGGTGTTTTAGTTTGTGATGTATAGGTGCCCACTGAGTATGGGAATGTTCAAGAAAGCTGATCCTTCTTTTACTAATAATTCTTCACTGGTTAATTCACTAAGGGTGAAATACGCCCGTTGTGAAAAAGGCTGACACTGATCCCTCTGCACCACATAACCATGTAAAACCTGCAAAGGGGTGTTGAAAGAAAGCTCCAGATGAGTAACTGTGCTCCACGTGGAGGGAGTGCACTGGAAAGCCAGTGCACTGGAGGACTGAGAATAGCTCAGTATGTAGGGACAGTTTTGGGCAGGCCAGGGAAAGGGCCATGGGATCTTCCCTAAACCCCCACCCCGCAACGCACCTTGCCCACATAGGTGGTTCAGAGAACCTAAATGTCATTCTAGGGCTAGGCAGTGGGTTATGTATCAACTTAGCCTGTTCCTTTAAATACAAGCCCAGCTCCAACCAGCCCTATTTCAGGGCTTGACTGCTTTAAGGCCAAGATTCTGGGAGTTGTGGTTCCTACAGGGAGCATGTGACTGAGAAGAATCATATAACTTCAGGCTGAAAGCAGGGCCTGCTGTAAAAGAGGCAGCCTTCTCTCAGTAGGAGAGAAACAAGGACTGAGGCATGATCTAGGGGTCAGCTGTTCACTGTAGTCTAGGAACAAGAGCTGGAAAAGAGCAACAGTTTAGTGTCGGACTTCTGGGAAGAGACCAGGGAGAAAGTGGAGAAGTAGGGAGAAGAGGGTAGGCAGAAGGATTGAATATAGATTGCTATTGTAGAAAGGGGCTTTGGGCAGCATTAAAGAGAGGAGGCTTTGGATAAAAGGCAGACAAAATCTGCATGGTTAAGGTTCTAGTTCTGGGAGCCCCTCACCTAGAAGAATGGTATGGAAACCCCTGTGAGCCAGGGGAGAACTCATGAACCAAGTGCTGTTTGCCCAGTTGGACTCTGATTTCCCTCTGCAAGGAAAAGACTCCCTTATTGATTTGGCTGGATGTTGAAATCTTTCTACTTGCCCATGAAAGACCATTATCAAGGGGAAGCTGAGGGAGTGGCCACACCACTGTGTCAAGGAAAGATAGGTAAGCTGCTTTAACAGTAATTGTAGCAAATATTTGACAAGGATAGTGATTGCAGAGGAGCTGTATTGTAACTTGGAGGCTTGCCTGCACAAAGCCCAGTTACTTGCAATTAATTAACAAGTAACTGGGCCTTGGGAAGGGCACAAAGCAGGGATTGGCAGATGAAGGTAAATTAAATCACACAGCCCTGTACCCCCACTTGTCCATCCCATAGTCTGGAAGTGCAGTCATTGTTGCTTTGTCTTTAACACTATCCTGAACCTCTAAAAATCTGGAACACAATTAAAACAAACAGATTTTGTTTTCAAAAGTATTTACAAACTTGATCAAAGGTAAAACTTTGTTTCTGTCTCTGGACCTAGATGTTCATAGTAAAATACCATCTGAGAACAAAATCACCAATTTCTACAGGGCTAAATCTACTGTGTTCACAGAGAAATGTTAGTTCTATTGCTAAAGGGAGTTTTCAAGACAAAATGGCATTTCTCTTTTAACTAACAATTTGTTGTTGTTTGCATGTACATAAAAGTATCTTTTCCAAAATTGAGGCTTTTTTGGGGTGTTTTTCTTTTCCTCGGAGAGAGAGCACCTTAGGCTATGTATAGGGCCCTACCAAATTCACAGCCATGAAAAACGCAAATGGCCCACCTTGATTATCATACACGTTGTAAGGTGAGTGATCACTTTAGATAAGCTATTACCAACAGGAGAGTGGGTTTGTCGGGGGGGGGGTGGGGAGAAAACCTCGATTTGTGCTGCAAATGGCCCACCTTGATTATCATACACATTGTAAGGAGAGTGATCACTTTAGATAAGCTATTACCAGCAGGAAAGTGGGGTGTGGGGGGAAAGAAAACCTTTTGTGGTGGTAAACACCCATTTTTTCATGGTTTGTGCGTATAAAAAGATCTTCTGTACTTTCCACAGTACGCATCCGATGAAGTGAGCTGTAGCTCACGAAAGCTTATGCTCAAATAAATTGGTTAGTCTCTAAAGTGCCACAAGTACTACTCTTCTTATCACAAACCATGAAATCTGGACTCCCCCTGTAAAATCTGGTCTTGTGTGCTTTTACCCTGCACTATACAGATTTCACGGGAGAAACCAATGTTTCTCAAATTGGGTGTCCTGACCCAAAAGGGAGTTGCAGGGGTCACAAGGTTATTTTAGGGAGGGTCACGTTATTGACACCCTTACTTCTGCGCTGCATTCGGAGCTGGGCAGTCAGAGGGCGGCAGTTGTTGCTCAGGCGCCCAGCTCTGAAGGCAGTGCCCTGCCAGTAGCAGTGCAGAAATAAGGGTGGCAATACCATACCATGCCACCCTTAGCTCTGCATTTTTACCTTCAGAGCTCAGTGGCCAGAGAGTGGCGGTTGTTGACTGAGGGTGCAGCTCTACAGCCAACAGTGCAGAAGTAAGGGTAGCAATACCATACCATGCCATCCTTACTTCTTTGCTGCTTCTGGCAGTGGCTCTGCCTTCAGAGCTGGGCTCCTGGCCAACAGCTGCCACTCTCCAGCTGCCCAACTCTGAAGGCAGAGCTGCCACCAGCAGCAGCACAGAAGTAAGGGTTGCAGTACTGCAACCCCCCCGCCCCACAATAACCTTGCAACCCCCCTCCCCACAGCTCCTTTTTGGGTCAGGACTCCTAACAATTACAACACTGTTAAATTTCAGATTTAAATAGTGGAAACCATGAAATTTAATTTTTTAAAAATCCTATGACCGTGAACTTGACCAAAATGGTCCAAGAATTTGGTGGGGCCCTAGTTATGCAGAATGTAGGCACCATGATGTTAGGATGTGGATGTAGGGTAGGGGCTTAATTTACTACTTCCTGGCTTTCATGTGTTTATGAACCCTAATGCTATATTAAAATGTTTTAAGGTTTTTAGGTTGTTCTCGGCATAATACAGTTTGTAATTGGGCCCAATATTTGATTTACACAGTTTGTTAGCTTTTCATTGAAATTGTAATATTATGGGCTTCTTAAATCAAAATGGTATGTGTCAAGGTTCCTTCCCCACTCTGAACTCTAGGGTACAGATGTGGGGACCTGCATGAAAGACCCCCAAGCTTATTCTTACAAGCTTAGGTCAAAAACTTCCCCAAGGTACAAACTTTGCCTTGTCCTTGAACAGTATGCTGCCACCACCAAGTGTTTTAAACAAAGAACAGGGAAAGAGACCACTTGGAGACGTCTTCCCCCAAAATATCCCCCCAAACCCTACACCCCCTTTCCTGGGAAAGGCTTGATAATAATATCCTCACCAATTAGTACAGGTGAACACAGACCCAAACCCTTGGATCTTAAGAACAATGAAAAACCAATCAGGTTCTTAAATGAAGAATTTTAATTAAAGAAAAGGTAAAAGAATCACTTCTGTAAAATCAGGATGGTAAATACTTTACAGGGTAATCAGATTCAAAACATAGAGAATCCCTCTAGGCAAAACCTTAAGTTACAAAAAGACACAAAAACAGGAATATACATTCCCTCCAGAACAGCTTGTTTTACAAGCCATTAAACAAAAGAAAATCTAACGCATTTTCTAGCTAGATTACTTACTAACTTTACAGGAGTTGTAAGGCTTGCATTCCTGATCTGTTCCTGTCAAAAGCATCACACAGACAGACCAAACCCTTTGCTCCCCACCTCCAGATTTGAAAGAATCTTGTCCCCTCATTGGCCATTTTGGGTCAGGTGCCACCTAGGTTACCTTAGCTTCTTAACCCTTTACAGGTGAAAGGATTTTGCCTCTGGCCAGGAGGGATTTTATAGCACTGTATACAGAAAGGTGGTTACCCTTCCCATTATATTTATGACAGTATGAAATTAGTTTTCCAAGATTTTCTCACTTATAGGCTAGCCAGAGAACCCCCTGGGTTTTAATTAAAAACACTTTGGCTTTGTAGTATTGAATATTAAATAAATAGCTGCACATTTAATGGGATTTCCATAGTTGCACTGAATTTGTCATGAAACTGTTCTTATATTCACAAATGAGCATCTTTGTTACAGAAGAGTTAAGGCTGAAAGCATATATGAGTGGAGTCTAGCTACCACCCCAAACCAGTATTTACTCTTTATAAATATTCTACAGCTCCTGTAGAGCTGTGCTACCTAGGAAAGGTAGGGATGCCAGGAGCCAGTATTGGCCTCCCATGTGTCACTGGGGAGATGTACAGTTCTGGGAGAAGTCCTGTGTCCTAGTCTGCTGGTTACAAACTTTGTTCCTCCAGAAGGATGGGGAGGAGCTCTGCAAGACAGTCCTCAGATTTCTTTTTCTCCCTCTCTCTTATTGGTTGTCAGTGTACCTTTAAATAAATTGGTGTAGCTTGAAGTGTCCGGAGGGATGTGCTATATGTGTCAGATTGGAATAAGCTACCAAGTAACTGAAGGATGTAATCTGGAAAGAGGAGTTATTTGGGGTGGTACAAAAGCTGTTAAGTAAGGTAAAATGAAAGTGGACTATTAGGAAAACTTTTTGGAAGTGAGATGTATAGGTTATTAGATAAACTCCCAAGTTAAGGGGTGGAAGTCCTATTGCTTGGGTTTCAAAATTAGACAAGACAAAGCACTCGCAAATGGCTGGGGGTAATTGGGAAGCCTGCATCAGGAGACTGGCCAAAATGACCTGATAGGGCTTATCTAGCTCTAATTCTGTGATTCTTTATATATGAATCAATGCAAAACACATGTATATCTTACTGCATCTGTCAAGTGTTTTATACATATAACATTTATACACTTATTGACATGTTCTGAATCTAGATAATTGAGCTCAATTACACTCAATATTCCTGAGATTCTTTTTTTAGCCAGTCAGATCTTGTTCTCCTGCTTACCTTGCTAACTGAGGCTCATAAATTCCAAGCCTCCATGAATTATGCCGATTGCAGTCACAGTTCTTGGATTCCTTGTTCATTAAGTGATGAGACTCATAAATTCCAACCTGTGAATTGGGCAGAAGTCACAGCTCAGAATACTTATTGGCCAATCAGATCACTCCTTCTTTTGCATATTTTAAGTCTCATAACATCAAATCATATTCTTGTGTTTGGAAAGGAAGCACATGAAGTATGTATCAGTGGTTTCACATGTTGTTTTATTAATATTGTACTTATTAAACTTTTAGACAGACAAGACACTGCTTTATGGTTTAGGCAATAAGATTTTAATTCTAGAACTGGTTAGGAATTTTATTGTGTAATAAAACTTTGTCTAGCTCCATATTTGCTGAGAGCTTGTATCCTAGTAAGAAAAGGTAATCAAAAGGTAAGTAATTCAAGCCGATCATCCTGTGCTTATAACTACATAACATTCACAGAAAGTAAACTCATTATTGATTACCCCTAAGGCTTCTAAGATCAAGTATGCCTCTGTATAGTTAATTGTACCCCATAGCACTGCATCATTTCTGCAGTGGCAAGCTCAAATTAGTTTTGTGAAAGTATTGCATTGTAAGATTTGCAGATGGGTCTATTAGACGTCCATTAATTAGGTGACCATTGGAAATGGGGAGCTGCCCAGTTGGGAGACAGTATATTGTAATGAATAATGTTTATGTATTCTAGCATTAATGATATCTCAGCATTTCTTGATACATTCCAGGGTAAACAAATCAAAGAACTCTTTAAGTAAAAATAGACTGTGCTGAATCTGTGTTTTGCATTGCAGACGGGTAAAGGTGCCTCACTCTGGGCCTGATCCTAGTCCAATGAGAACAGGATTAGGCCCAGAAGAAGCATTGAACAGATAACTGCACTACATATGGGTCCTTTAATATGGCTCTTTAAGAGACTTTAAACCAAGGCACTTTCTGGGAGGGGGTAGTGGGGCTGCACTGTGGCAGGAGCTTCTTGGAAGAATTCTGACTATCAGGGCACGAGGAGCAGGGACACATGGGTTGCATCCCAGCGATCTTTGTGGTTTGAGGACCAGCCTAGGAAGAAACGTTCACTCGTTTTCTGCCCTTTAGTCTAACTTTCTGGTTCTGTAGTGCCCCAGATCTGATCTAGGTATCACACCAGACTATTTTGAAGAGGTACCAATTGCAGGGCTGCTGTAGATGTTTTTGGGGGCTTGGGACAAAATCTGAAGCTGAGGCTATCTACCCTACCAACCCCCTCCCTCCTCACCCCCCAAAACCCAACACGGAGAGGAGTCCCAGGTTGGCAAGTAAGCCTGCAGCAGCAGCTCCTGTCCCATGGGGTTGGGCCTGGTGCCTGCTCCAGGCATTGCAGCCTGGCTCACCGGGTTGCAGTGCCTCTCAGGTTACCACCAGGTCACAACACAACTCACTCAGATTTGCCTCAGCCGCCCCTCAGTTTGGGAGCCCTTTCAAATGGAGGGTCTGAGGCTAACGGGTCCTTTTGCCACACCCCTCCCCCCACAACATCCCCAGGTGGCCTCAGCCAACATTTTCTTGCTGCTTGACATGATGCCTTGGCATATGCATTCCAAAACTATGCTGGACACTGACTGCATTGTCATCATATCTCTTGGCAACCTTGTATCTAATTTGATTATGTCCATCCAACCAGGTGTCTCTCAGCCTAGCTATCTTCCATATTTCTCTCTTCCACTTGACAACTGTATTTTGGATTTGTTTTCCCCTTATGGGTTAGCTTACAAGACAAAAAAAACCCATATCAAACCTAAAATAATGCAAATAAAATATAACCTGTCCATTTTTAGTATCACACATTGCACTTGATCTATGGCAAGACTGTCATAAACATTTTTGACCAAAGATCACTAGAACAGTTATTGTTTACAGTAGTGCCTAGGAACCAACCAAGAATGGGCCCCATTCAAACATGGAGGAGTAAACTCTGCCTGCCGTGAAGAACCCACAATCTAAATAAGACATTATTGATCTATTAGCTGTGAGCCTCACATGATTAAAATTTCCTTTTGTAAAATGGCTGTAGAAATGGGTACCAGCTTAAATAGGTTGTGCTTTTTTCAGATTTTGTTTCCTTAAGATAAAAATATTATCAGAATAAACAAAACTGATTTACAGTATGGTTCTATAACAAGATTCCAAAATACCCTTAAAGCTAAGTAAGCTGCCGTATTGTTGTGGTCCTGGTGTTCTAAACACAGTCACATTTAAAATTCATATTAAGAAACTGGATGTGTCTCATACACTTTGAAATCTACGAAAATGTATTCGTCCTTTCATATTTTTCAAAACGAACCAGCAGAATTGTAAGTTATCTGAATTCTCTTCTTTTGCACAAAACAATTTAAAAAACTGAATCAGAACAAATAGTTCCAAGAAAATCCTGGTTGTGCTCAGAATGCAGCAAATATTTCTTGAGGTGCAGTGTCCTTGAGCATATGAACAACTTATTATGTTTTACCCTGATCTTTCTGCTTTGGACTGAAACTAATTAGAGCCATATCAAATGGACTGGACTAAATCTCAACTCTGCTGAATTTACAGATTGCACTTGTGCTCAATGGAGAGTTTCCATGGAGAGTCCCTACTATATCATAAGACACACTACTTCTTTTTCTAATGAAACATCATTAAAAAAAAAAACCATGGAAACACAGTGAGCATACAAACTCTCAGGTTTATATATCAGAAATCTAAAGCTCAACATGGCTGCAAGCTTCACTTAAATCCTACCCAGTTCTGATTCTAATTCACATAAATAAAACACACACATGGGTGGTAAATAAAATCCTCTAGGCACATACAAGTATCATCTTTGTCAGAGCAATATTTATAGCATGCATCCCATTCCACAGAAACAGTAGGTCATGATATTTGGTGTATTAGCCTCCAGGATGACTAAGTGATGAGACAGGAATGCAAAATAACAGAGAAATGATTTTTCTTGGCAAATATATTTTTATCCACTGTAGAGGGCAATTGGTTATGATGTAACATTTGAATGGAAACATAGTGAGGCTTTATATATAATATATATGAGGAAACAAAGTAAGAAGAAAAAGGTAGTTGAGTACTTTGGATCGCTCATTCCATGTGCACTAAATCTTAGGTTTCTGCATTGATCATCTGGTTGAAATATCTGTGATATGGAACACTAATTTCTGTCCAGTCAAAAATTAAAATGAACATTTCAAAAGCTCTAATGAAAATCTAATTGACTTATACTCTTATTAAAGCAATGTGTTAATTTTTAGTGCACTTGGTCTAGTGAGTCTCCTCCCACTCATTTAGTCTTTATCATCTTTCACTTTAGAAGTTCAGTATCACTGATTTTTCTCTAATTCTGCATCTAAACAAATTTAGCTATGCTTGTGGAGACCATAGCGTAGCTTACATTGGAAACATATTTTCTCTATGAAACAAGAACTACTTTAAATCAGATGAGAGAAAATGAATAATGGATGTTTAAGTACTGTGTTTATTGCAAGTGTGAATTACAATACTTCAAAAAGAAACCTCTGTTTGTTTTTAGATAGAAGATTCTTTTTTTAGCTATCTATTCTGAGAAGCTAGAGAAATAAAAATGCAAATGCACTAAAAAAGTTAATAGTTGATTACGTAGTGCATAAAACAGAAACTTCAGCATACAGCTTAATGAGGGAGCAAACGTGCTCACCTTATCTGTTCATCTTTCTGCCTGTTGTCTGGAGATCTCTAAATGTCTGAAGATGATTATATTGCCTCATGGATTGGGTGACATATGCCTGGAGCTGACTAAATGGTTCAACATTAATGCCCATGGGTGTTGCTATTGTGTGGTATGCAATGAGCAGTCACAGTAATCACTGAGGAAGACAAAAGCATGTCTGCTTCCTGTGGTCTCATAAGAACAAACATCCGTTTACAGCTCCGTACATCGCTTTAATCCTTGAAAGCATGCCTCTATATGCTATAGATTCTGTGGCATGCATGCATGCAGAATCTAACAGCAGCTTGTCATCCAACTAACCAGTAAAGTTACAAACAACAATAGATGCTGGATCAGTGCAAAAAACTTTCTTTTATATAATAGGAGAAGTTTATAGATGGAGTATTTCATTCTATTCTGTACTTAAATTATTTTATCAAAATTAATAGGCTTTGACATAGAACAGAGTTCACATAAGTAGAAACTGAACTGAAGAGCAGATGATTTGAAATAAAGCACATGGACAACTTGAGAAGTTCTTTGTGCTAAGAAACCGCTTCAGCTCTTTTTTGTGCAGGGGACAGGGGAGAGAACTACATTTAAAAAGCAGATGTACTTATCTCGATTCAAAATACCTTTTAAATTGTAGTCTATGTGGATTAATAGAATACAATTTAAATAAATCAGAAGGCTATTGATCAGTCAGTATTCCATGTGTCATAATTAGAGAAATACCTGTGCTAAATAATACAGGACACATTTCAGCAAAGCATTTAAGCACGTGCTTGAATTGGGACCTTAAGTGCTTGCGACCCATAGAGCTATTTGTCATGAGAGAACAAACACAAAGAGCCTAAGCAATAAGAAAACTCCCTGCCCAGGTAGTCCCACCTTTATTAGGCTTCCCACTGCAACACATTATGGTTCTCTCTGGTAACTGGAGGACCAGGAACTCCATAACAACTCCAAATCTCCCTTTCTTTAAAATAAAAGATTTAAACAAATTTTGAACCAATGTACAGTATATACATACAGTTCAAAATAAACTTCCAGCTTCTTAAAAGTATTTACACTACATCCTCTTATCAACTGCATTTAAATCGTCCTGGGCAGTATTCTAATAACCAAATCTGTGAGTGGGTCTGATCAACCTTCTAGACAGTGTTCTCACTTCTGTTGAGTTTGTGTGTGCAGTTTCCTGTGGCAGAGGCTCACTTTTTTACAGATAGAGGGTGACCATATGTCCCATTTTGGCTGGGACAGTCCCTTTTTTAAACCCTGTTCCGGCCGTCCCAACTTTTTTGGCAAAACTGGGTACTTGTCCCATTTGCTCTTGCCAACTGATCAAGTGACCAGTGACAATCGGGTGGGGGGGAGGCTGGGGGTGCCTTGGATGAGCAGCTGGGGCCAGCCCCATGATGGGGGAGCTTGGGCCAGCCCTGTGTGGTGTCCCATTTTCCTTTTGGGAAATATGGTCACCCTATTTACAGAGTACCTGCAGGTCCCAATTCCTCTCTTCATTGTGTTGGGAGATATTGAAAATGAACCTGATTCCTCCAGAGAAGTCCCCTTGGAGTCTCCACTAGGTAGAATCTGGTGTTTCTGCCTGGTTCTGAATGGATCCAAATATCTGGGTGCTTTTGACCCAAACTTAGTTTCCTGGCCTCAGTTTAGGTAGCGCTTTTGTTCTGTGCTGAACATTGACGTTTTGCTGCTGCCTGGTTTTTATTTTGGCATTCTGTTTTCAAAATTATTTCAAGTTGGGCCACTGAGGTTTAAACTTAGTTGTCTTCCTAGCAGACGTTCTGCTAGTGGTGTTGACCAAGATGTCAGGAGTGCTTTATATGGGTCTTTTGCAGAAGTTTTGGGGGTTTTTTATTTCCTTGTTACGTGCCGCTCAGCCCTCTACTGTCTGAATTTGCCTACTGAGACTGGGCCACATACGGATTGTTGTGCTCATACCTTATACTTGTTTATACCTTGGAGTCTCTCATGATTTTGGAGCACACCTCTTTCAGAAGCACAAAAGGAAGTGAAAATGTGCCCTCTGCTCAGAAGCAGGCTATGGTCATATGAAGGTCATTTTGGTCCTGCCGATCTGCTAGAAGGTCTGTGGAAAGTTGACTCCTTCAACCCCACTGTCTTTAGCAGAGTTGAGGGAGTAAGGTTTTTTGAAATGTCTCATCCTTTAGTTGTTCATCTCTAATTTGCTGAAATTATCTTGAATTGCTGCCAGAAAAAGGTCAAAGTAGATTTTGACATCTTTTTTTTTCTAAAGCTTTTTCTTCGGTTGTGGCTCTAGATAGCATCTGCTGCTATGATTGCTTTCCTTGGTATGTGCTCATTTTTGAAAGAAAATTGCATGAGACCCACTAGAAATCTTTGACTTCTAAGTGGAAGGTTGTCCAGTGGTTTTGAAACCAGTACAGGCACTAAGAACTGGTGGTCTGTTTCTGTGTTAAAATCTGAGAGCCACGGGAGTTGCTGATGGCACCAGTTTTATTTTGCAAAAAGAAAAGGAGTACTTGTGGCACCTTAGAGACTAACCAATTTATTTGAGCATAAGCTTTCGTGAGCTACAGCTCACTTCATCGGATGCATAAAATGGAAAATACCTCACCCATAACTATTTCACATTTGGGGACAATGTATACCTTCAAATCAGCAGCACTGCTATGGGTACCTGCATGGCCCCACAGTATGCCAACATTTTTATGGCTGACTTAGAACAACGCTTCCTCAGCTCTCGTCCCCTAATGCCCCTACTCTACTTGGGCTATATTGATGACATCTTCATCATCTGGACCCATGGAAAAGAAGCCCTTGACGAATTCCACCATGATTTCAACAACTTCCATCCCACCATCAACCTCAGCCTGGACCAGTCCACACAAGAGATCCACTTCCTGGACACTACAGTGCTAATAAGCGATGGTCACATAAACACCACCCTATACCGCAAACCTACTGACCGCTATTCCTACCTACATGCCTCCAGCTTTCACCCAGACCACACCACACGATCCATTGTCTACAGCCAAGCTCTACGATACAACCGCATTTGCTCCAACCCCTCAGACAGAGACAAACACCTACAAGATCTCTATCAAGCATTCTTACAACTACAATAGCCACCTGCTGAAGTGAAGAAGCAGATTGACAGAGCCAGAAGAGTTCCCCGAAGTCACCTACTACAGGACAGGCCTAACAAAGAAAATAACAGGACGCCACTAGCCGTCACCTTCAGCCCCCAACTAAAACCTCTCCAACGCATTATCAAGGATCTACAACCTATCCTGAAGGACGACCCATCACTTTCACAGATCTTGGGAGACAGGCCAGTCCTTGCCTACAGACAGCCCCCCAACCTGAAGCAAATACTCACCAACAACCACACACCACACAACAGAACCACTAACCCAGGAACCTATCCTTGCAGCAAAGCCCGTTGCCAACTGTGCCCACATATCTATTCAGGGGACACCATCATAGGGCCTAATCACATCAGCCACACTATCAGAGACTTGTTCACCTGCGTATCTACCAATGTGATATATGCCATCATGTGCCAGCAATGCCCCTCTGCCATGTACATTGGTCAAACTGGACAGTCTCTACGTAAAAGAATAAATGGACACAAATCAGATGTCAAGAATTATAACATTCATAAACCAGTCGGAGAACAATCTCTCTGGTCACTCAATTTCTGATCTAAAAGTGACTATTCTTCAACAAAAAAACTTCAAAAACAGACTGCAACGAGAGACTGCAGAATTGGAATTAATTTGCAAATTGGATACAATTAACTTAGGCTTGAATAGAGACTGGGAGTGGTTGAGTCATTATACAAAGTAAAACTATTTCCCCATGTTTATTCCTCCTCTCCCCCCACTCCCTCTGTTCCTCAGATGTTCTTGTTAACTCCTGGAAATGTGCTGGAAATGGCCCATCTTGATTATCACTTCAAAAGGTTTTCTCTCCCCCCACCCCACTCTCCTGCTGGTAATAGCTCATCTTATGTGATCACTCTCCTTACAATGTGTATGATAAACACCCATTTTTTCATGGTCTGTGTGTATATAAATCTCCTCACTGTATTTTCCGCTTTATGCATCCGGTGAAGTGAGCTGTAGCTCACGAAAGCTTATGCTCAAATAAATTGGTTAGTCTCTAAGGTGCCACAAGTACTCCTTTTCTTTTTGCAAATACAGACTAACACAGCTGCTACTCTGAAACCTAGTTTTATTTTGTATTCTCCTGACAGCTTTCCTAGCCCTGAGAAGACATGTAGATACAGCTCCTGTGTCATTTGCTTTTTTGCCATTTCTCTACTAGGTGGATTGCCTGCAATACAAAAACTACTAGTAGCAGAGTTGTTAGTCCTTGTATTACATATATTATTTGTAGAAGAAATTTCTGTCCTTTTTCCAGTTTCCCAAGGAATTCCCCACAAACATTCAATATATTGTTACTAGCTCCACATAGAATCTTATTTGGTCTTTGCAGATCTACATCTTGGGATCTCTCTCTCTCTCTCTCACTGTCTCTAAGTCATTTGGGCCAGAGAAAGCACAAGAGTGAGTGACTGTAGCCCAGGGGTGGGCAATAATTTTCACAGAGGGGGCACTCTACGAATTTGGGTAAGTTGTCATGGGCCGCATATTTCTACTATATTAATGGAGCGTGTGCACGGTCTGGGAGAGAGTTTGGGTACAGGAGGGAGCTTTGGGCTGGTGCAGAGTGTTGGGGTGCAGGAGAGACTGAGGGGTGTGGGCACTGAGAGGGAGTCTGGGTGCAGGAGGGGGCTCTGACCTGTGGCAGGGGGTGGGGGTGTGGGAGAGGGTGTGAGGTGCAGGCTCCGCCTGAGAGGCGCTTACCGCAGGCAGCTCCCAGCCGGTGGTACAGCAGGGCTCAGGCAGGCTGCCTGCCTGGCTGCTTGCCATAGCTCCCCGCCACTCCTGGAAGCAGCTGTGGCCGGCTGCTGCTGGCATGTCTCTGTGTGCCCCTTGTGGGGAGGGGTGCAGCGGGTCTCTGTGCGCTGCCCACACCCGCAAGAACCGCCTCTGCAGCTCCCAGAAACCAGTTAATGGAAGCTGTGAAGAAGGTGCTGGGGGCAGGGGAGCATGCAGAGCCACCTCCCCCCCACACCCCCCGCCAGGGGGGCGCAGAGACATGCCAGCACCAGCTGTCTGCTTTCGGAAGCAGCATGGGGCCACGGCAGGCAGGCTGGTTGCCTGCCTGAGCGCCCTGCTGTGCTGTGGGACTTTTAGCGGCCAGAAGATCAAAAGGTGGCAGCCAAAGAGCCTGGTGGGCTGAACAGAAATGTTAGACGGGCTGTATTTTGCCCGCCCCTGCTCTAGCATGATGGTTAGAGCACACAGACAGGATGTGGAAGATCCAGGATCCAGTCCTCCTGTTCCAATGATGATTTATTCACAGTGCAATAGCTTGAACAGGAGAGACCGAGGGACTCTGTGCATATCAGAATATCACATATCCCAATGGTTAGAGCACTCACCTGAAAGATGGCAGATTGGTGTTCAAATTCCTTCTCCACCTTAGGTGCAGTGGGGACTTGAACTGGGGGTTTCCCACCTCCCAGGTGAGTACCCTAACCACTACATTTACAGTTATGAGGGAGGTCTTCCACCTCCTGCCCTCCTCCCTGGCTGTTTTGTGTAAGCTTGCCTATGGGGGCCTGATCCAGTGGGCAGCCTCTGAGTACGCCTACTGGATCAGGCCTCTCAAACAGCAGAAAGCCTGTCTTCTCCTGGTTCATGATTTGCTCTTAAGTGGTGTAAATGGGAGCTAGGCATCTTCATACCCACAGGGAAGTAGCAGTGCTCATGAGAGAAACATAGGTGCCTAAGGAATTTCTTAAAATTTTGCAAAAATATAGGTGCCAAGCAAGTTTAGGCACCTACAGGGTTTCAGTGGGAGTTTTGTGCATCACAATGGTCCCAAAAAGGGAGGGAGGTGCCTAGGTCCCTTTGAACGTAGTTTCTAGAAGTATGGACTCATTGTCATTTGATTGTAACACTCCCTCTTGGATTGTTTACACTACTCTTAGTACTCATTTTGTGGCACCTCCTACATTCTATCTCTTTAGATGGACATTATTGCCCACTATGGCTTGGTGTCTTACCATATTTTCCACAGCTCTCCTTCTATTAAGGTATTTTGGTCTCCCACTCTTTAGTTGTTATTCTGCTTTAAATTTGGCCTGACATCTCAGTTGTTTTTTTCTTGTTCCTGGCACCTACTATTAAATGTGGCCCTTTCAGATATAATATTCTGACTATGAAAAGCCTCTTTCACTTTGGTGTAATCTTTTTCCTCATCATTGAGGGGTAGGGCACACAGGAGGTCATCAGCAATATCACCAAATATCAAAGCATTTATCTAGTATACTTGTGCTTTTTCTCTTAAACTAGAAGCAATCCAGAACCACTCACATCTCTGGATCCAGCAAGGCCAGCTGCCCAAGTTGGCAAAATCAGACCTCTCTAACAGCTGTGTAGGGCACCAGGAAATTTGGGGCACTACATTTCCTGGTGCCTTACCCAGCTGCATGCTGTTCCAGATCCCTGCGTGCTGTTTCAGCCCCTGCCCCGCCTCTTCCCCATGGCCCCTGGCCCTGCTCCGCCCCTGCTCTGCCTCTTCCCACCCCGGCTCCGCTCCACGCCTACTCCCCTGAGGACTGCAAGAGGGCTGGGCCTGCACACACTGGCAGCAGGAAGTGCAGTGACTCGGCCCTAGCCACGCCGCTGGTGAGTGCAGGGGGGCGGTTTCCTCCTGCCCCCTAAGCCAGCCCTGCCTCCCCTGTGGAGGCCTGGGGCCAGCCCCCTCCTCCGCCCATGGAGGCCTGGGGGGCTGCGTAGGGCCCCAGAATAGCTAGGGTTGGCCCTGGGGCTCTACCTCCTTCATACTGCAGCTTTCACAGGTCTTCTCCCTGAGTTTCCACTTCCCCACTCACCACTCTGGGGCCTCCTTTCCTTTCCCTTATTCCTTTTCTAGAGAGAGGGATTCACTCATTTCTGATGCCATGTGGTATGAAGACAAACACATAGAGTCATGCTTCAGCTACAGCAACTAGAGAACACCTTAACCAGGAAGGTCCCATATTTATTCAGGCTCCGACTGCATGCATAAATCAGAGTCAGTGATTAAAAAAAACTTGACTAGAAACTTTTATTAGGGATAATAGTCCCTGGCAAATTTGAATTTGTGCGCAAAATGAGTTGTATTTTACTGGAGAGAGGTAGATTGTGTTGAAGATCTCATCCAGTTCTTCAGCAAATAAAAAGGAGCAGTGAAGGATGATTGAATTAATTATTGCTATTAGTCATCAGAAATCAAAATGCCTTCTCAGTTGGTGGCAATTACCCTTTGGTTTCCTTTTTTTTATTGCCATGCTTTCAGGAATGCATGCTCTGTGCATTTGGAAAAAAAGTAGTTTTGCTAATATAACTAGCTTCTAGCCTATACCAAGTTTATTTTTAGTTGTAAACTGTATAGCAGAAACTGTTTACTATTCAAAAAGTTACTTTACTTCAGTTATGTTGGTGAGTGCTGTTATTTTTTTTAAGCAGATTAAGTATGGTGTAACTTTCTATTAAATGAAAAATATCTATCTTTTACTTCAGAAAACATGACTTCACACAGTAAAAGTGCATTGCACTCAACAGGGATTCTGAATTTAGAAAAACATATTCATGTATTCATTCTTCCACTTCTTATCCCAATTGTATGTCAGTTTCTTTGCATATTAAAGTGGAATTTGCAACTGACAAGCTGACTGGCAAGTTTGAATATAAATGCATTGGTAAAAAGGAGACAACTGTATTGTGCAGATCAATATGAAGTGCACAGCACCAGGAAGTCAAAAGTGACAACCATGCTCATGTTTACTACCAGTTTACTGAATGTCTCTGAAATGAGATTAAAATTTCAAATGCTGCTGCATATTTTTTAAATCTGCCACACTTTGCATTCCCATAGTAATACAGGAATATTAAACGTCATACTATTAAGTTTGAACTGGCCATTTCATATGTAACCTACAAACCTCCTGGGTGTGGTGTTCTGTCCCCTCTAGTGGCACCAAGACCACTTAGAGAGAGATTAATGAGTCTCCTCTAAAGCTTTAGCTAACAGCCAGTTGGCCTTTAGGTCATGCAGTAGAGGCTCATGCACTCAGCTCCAGAGGCCCGAGGTTCGATCCCGCCTGCCAATGACCAGGGTCTGTCGGCATTACAAGTGTCCGTGTCTCTGGTACAAGAGACTGCCCAGTGTGCCCTCGTAGTGAGGCCCGCCCACTAACAGCTGAGATCACTGAGAGCTGAAATCACTGAGAGCTGCATTAAGTGGTGGGCCCTGAAGACATCTTGGTGAGCAGCCAGCCAGGCGGCTGGTGGAGAGGCATGGCAAGCGGCCAGCAAGGAGGCTGGTGGAGAGGCGTGGCCAGCAAGGAGGCTGGTGGAGAGGCGTGGCCAGCAAGGAGGCTGGTGGAGAGGCGTGGCCAGCAAGGAGGCTGGTGGAGAGGCATGACCAGCAGGGCGGCTGACGGAGAGGTGCGGCAAGTGCCCAGCAGGGCTGGTGGCGGAGAGGCGTGGCCAGCAGGATGGCAGGGCGGCTGGCGGAGAGACGTGGCCAGCAGGGCGGCTGATGGAGAGGTGGGGAAAGCAGCCAGCAGAGTGGCTGGCAGAGAGGGCCAGAGCACTGCCCTGCAGAGAGGCACAGCAAGCCAGCAGCGAGCGAGTGCCCAAACAGTGGCGCATGTAAGGTGCCTTCTTACCACCACCTCTGCCACCCAGGATGGGAGGTGAACTCGGCAGATAAACCTCTGGACTATGGGGCTGCACTGACCAAGGACAGTAACTGTGAGTGGGGTGCAGAGAAGGGATGGGCCCGTTAAAGGGACTTTTGGGTTGCTGGACTTAAGAACCTGAGGGGAAAAGGACACTGCCCAACTTACTTGGGGGGGTGGGTCTTTTGCACAGGGTTTATGTTTATGAACCTAGTTGTGGTGTTTACCCAAATTAATACTGAGTTACTGCCCTCCTTTTAATAAAAGTTTTTGCTACACTCGGACTCTGTGCTTGCAAGAGGGGAAGTATTGCCTCTTAGAGGCACCCAGGGGGTGGTGTGTAATTGTCCCAGATCACTGGTTGGGGGCTCGAGCTGGTCTTGCCTTGTATTATTGAAAAGGAATCCCTAGATATTGAACCTGGCCCTTGTTGCTGCCAACTCTGACTGGCAGAAGGGTTACACATATAATGAGTCTAGTTTATTATTTCTCTCCTTGCTATTATTATTATTTTAGAACATTTCTTTTAACCAGCATTTCTCCAGTGAGAACAATTCCCTTTGTTCCTTCTATACATGTGTGCTAACTTTTCTGTTCCCTTTCAATATCTTTCCATTCTTGTTACTTCATTCTGGAGTTTCTAGGGGTCAAACTGCATTGATGTACAAGTCAGCTGAAAAGAATGGAAGAGAGAAACAAAAGGATATTGCCTGTTTAGGGGTCAGGCACACTTAACGTCCCAGCTAGTAACCTGCAAGAGGGAGAGAAGGAAAAGTTACCAGCCGGAGGATAGTAGTATATGCTGTAAGAGGTTGGTAAAGCAAGCATGCTACCTCTTCATGCAAGGTGGTTCTGAGTAGCTCTGTGCTACCCTTAACATAAGCCTGTGCTTTGATGGCATAACCCGGCTTTCACCGGTTCTACTAAAGTATGTAGTTGGGCATGCTGGCCTCAACAAGAGTGAGTTCTAGAAAAACTTCTTTCATTTTGTTTTTATAAGTTTCAACTTGTCCCACAAGTCCCAAACATTCCAATCACCTTTTTGGCCTTGTTCACAGTTCCACATGCTCTTTTTAAAGACTTCCTCATCTCCAACGTTTTGCAGAATGTAATAGCCAATGTAGCTTCTCTGACAGCATCTGACCACAGCCCTAAGTCTTAGATATAGTTTCTGAAATTCATAAATGATGTCTGCTCCTCACTCGTTTAAATTCAGTCTTGTTTTTTCAGCCCTCAGTATGCTATCCTTACACTAAGTGGAAGGAGTTTGAAGAGCTACAATTATGATATAGCAAATGATGAGTACATTTATGGAAAAGCAAAAGTATGATGTGGCTGCTCAGACTCTAGATAGATGAGTGGCAAGAAGCACAAATAGGGTATCCATATACTATACCTCTTTTTCTGGGAATCTCCTGGGGCCTGTCTCAGTATTTTAGTAATGTTGAAAAAAGTGGAAGTTTTCCAGGTTTTACTTATCTGTGGCAGGCCTTGGAGGATATGGAAACATTCTTGACCAGCTGTCTCTACTGCTGGGTCCCTCTGTTTTCTCTGATAATCTTGCTGTGAAAGTCTGTTTCACAGCAGTGCCCCAAGTGGCTGTCTCAGGCAGTGTCCCCTAACCAGCTCTAGTGTTGGCTCCCCAAGGCTCTGGGACTCAGCCTTGACCCATCACACAACAGGTTCCTCTTAACCTCCTTGAGCCTTAATCTCTAGCTCTGTGGCTGTGCCAGTTTTTGAATCCCTAATGCCTACTGGTTGTGATTCCACAACCACCCGATTCTTTCCCCTTCCTCCACCAGCCCTCCTCAAAAAACCCTGGCTGGCCCTACCCCTTTTTTCACTTTGCTTGGCTCCACACCACCTCCCTTGACTCCTGCTTGTCCTTGATTTCAATCCTCAGCTAGCCCAACTTCCCTGTTGCCTGTATGTCCTGACTTGGCTACCCTTAATCTTCATACCCTAAACCCTAGTCTCACAAATTCTTGACATTGGATGCCCCAGCTTTCCCCCGTATTAATCCTCTTGATTGACTCCAGCTTCTCCCCTTAGCCTTACTCATCCAGTTTTCTTATATCCTATTTGGCTGGTTAACCCCCATCTCTGCTACCACTCTCCATCCTTGCTTGACTACCCCGATTTCAGTTCTGTCTTGGTACTCTTGTTTTGTTACAAAAGTCCAGCCATATCTCTGTAGACCTGCCCACGTTTTCCTTTAAAATAGTGTGAATTTGAATGTTTTGGAAACTAGTGCTGCGAGCACCACACGTGTTCTAGAGCAGATATTAACCATAGGCAAAGGTAAAAGTCACAGGGGCGACACTGCAGGTGACTAAATAATAATAAAATGGCCACTTTTGGCCATTACCACAAATCTTGTTAAGATCAGTGTCTGGAAAACCTAATTTTTCCATGTGCACAAATGTGTACATTAAGCAATATGTATTCAAACAAAAAAGGAGCCCACTGTGCATGCTAAGAAATAAAGTAATTAAATTAATGAATTACCATGTTTGGTCTGAGTCATATCCCTTTCTCTAGTCAGATGGCCTAACAAAACTTTCTGATGTGTATGTATGCTTTTTCCTGGAATCTTACGCAAACAGGTTTTCAAAAGTGAGTTTCCTACAGTCTTTCAGTCTCTGTCAGAAATGGTTCTTTAATGGTACATACTGTAGTTGATTCCAAATATTTGTGCACTTCAAAGTGATTTCTCTCATTCAGCTGTGTGTTAGAATGTCAATTTGCTCTTGTGTTCAGTTTTAATTGAACAGCTAGAATAACGTGCCAAAGAACAAACCCAGACCTGAGATACACCATTGCATGTAATGGACAGGACACAGGCCTAAAATTTGAAGGATTTTAGAGATGTTGTATGGAGTCATGAGCAAGAGAGAGAAACATAAGAGCCTATGATGAGATTTTTTTGAAGGTGAATGTAACACATTCTTTAATCTTCCCCCTTTTTTGTTTTGCTCCCCTCCCCTATTGTCATGGAGAATTTTATTAATTTTCTTGTAATAATAGCCTGGGACACCCAGAAGTAGCAATAAGAATATAGAGTAACCATGGGAAAACAATCATTGTTACAATGTTTACTTTGCCCCTTGGAAAAATGAAACTGTTCCCATCTGTCCAAGTTGTTGTTTTTATTTGATTAACAGCTGGGTATATATTAAATTGAACAAAATCCATACATGTCCTTGCATCCATCATTTTTAGTACTATATTTAATTTCTTTTTCTGCCCAATTAAAACTCTAATTAGAAATTGTGCCCTACTATACTCACCAGAGTAGATGATGGTGCCTACTCGTTTTCTTTTTTGGTGGGGTAGGAGGGAAAGAGGGACAGCTTACAATTGTATTTTATAGCTTGCTAGTAAAGTTGTCAGTCACTGTAGGTACTAGCATTTTGTTTTTTGGCAACAGACACATTCCTGAGTCGCGAAATCAGATCCACATCTGAAATCTCTGCAAATTCAAGTTGCATATATATAGATCCAGGATTTTGTCTCCCCTCTTTATATAAAGAGAGGCTAGCTATGAAATTTAGAGTTTGGATTCTGTATTCCTTTGCAACATCCCCAAAATTCAGAAGATATTTAGATCTGGGGGTTTGGTTCACTTCATTTTATAGAAAGGAGCCATCTGTGAACCAAAATCCAGATCAGTTATTCTGAAATATTCCAATTTCTCCAAAAGGAGTCTGGATCCTATGCTTTAACTCATGTCTTTCTCTACCAGTTATGTATGGGTCCATTCATCTACAAGAACAGTATCCATTTGTCCACCTTTAAATTTACTGCTGAGATCATAAGAGCATGGGGGTGCATGGCAAAGGGTTATAATCATACTGTCCTAAGAATGGACTGACAATACCTGGGGGGGGGAGTTAAAAGTTATATAACTCTTTTACTGTTGACTAATAGCTAGGTTGTTGGTGACTTCCACACTTCATTGGAACCTTCAGAAATAAATATGAACAAGATCTAATCTTTTGGGTACCCTACGGAAATAAGTCCCTGAATACATATTACTCTTTGGAGGTTTCACCATTTTCTGAGCATGGATTGCTCCCATAATTGCTGTCAGCTGCATTATAGTAATAGCCATTAGTATAGCATTTATGACAAGTCAGTTATGGTATATTAACATACAGCCCTCCCCCTCTGTGAGATGGAGTGACAGATTCCACCTTGCCCTCTTGTCCACAGAGCTGGTTCTATCATACAGGCAGTTTCATACAACAGAAAAATATTGGTAAAAGCTAACAGTCAGTAACTGATTGTATGGGTAACTGAAGACTAGTAGAGGGGAAATGTTTTCCTGGGAAGATCAGTAGGACTCCTTGACATTCACTCAGGCTCATGGAAAATATCCTCAGCGATGCAATATCCTTGCTGATACCCAGTGGAAATGAAACTTTCCTGGCAGAATGTCTCTTATATTTCTGATCTGTATTAAAACCAAAAAGCACTACCTCCTCATCCGATATTATGAAGTTATGAGGAACACTGGCATGAAATGACTAAGCAGTTTCTTCTGCAAATCTTTCCTTTTGAGCTTGCTGTTTTTTTTTTTGACAGGTGCTTTTTTATCATTGTACAGAAATTTGAATAAGTATACTGCCTCATTTATCCATCAATATCTTTGTCTTCTGTCTTACACCAGAAATGGCCAAATTCTGCATTTGGCCATAAACTGATAGAACTAAGAGGCAGACATGGGACATAAGTGGGAGAAGACTGCAAAAAATACAGGTTTTCTAACTGCATGAAGTTTTGCATATTTTGAACGCAGATCTCTGTAAATGTGACTGTAGCCAGTATGAAGGCAGCAGTAGACTTTAAGACTAATATTGGAATAGAAGATCAATAGAAGGGTTTGCCAAAGTGCTTCATAGGGAGCATAATGAAAAGTGTGTTCCATTTGTAAACAACAAATTACATCTGACAGCTCTTCCAGAGTGGATTTCTACGTTAATGAAATTGGCATGCTCTCAATTTTCTATTATATTTGAACACTTAACCAAAGTCAGGGTTTCTCTCTGGTGTTTGCATTGCACAGCCCTGTGGCAACACAACTCCACTGGAAGGGGTTAATTTTGTTCAAAACTGAGTATGTCAGTGTGTGTTCTGGAAACTCCTTAGTCTTCAGCACCTCTCCATAGTGATTACAGGTTCTAGCAGGATAGGATGCAGAGATAAAATTTTTAGACATCATAAATAACTGCTTCTTGGGGCAGCTTGTCCTGGAACCCACAAGGGGGGATGCAATTCTTGATTTAGTCCTAAATGTAGTACACTAGGAAGACAAGGCCATTACAGAAAAGTTAAATGAATTATTTGCATAAGTCTTCACTGAGGAACTGTCCTGGATTAAGGTGTCAGTAGAGGGGTTTTGGAACAAACTGTTGAATTAATTAATTCCTGCTTGAATTAAACAGTAATAAGTCACCAGGACTAGATGGTATTCACCCAAGAGTTCTGAAGGAACTCAAATATGAAATTTCAGAACTGCTAACTGTAGTATGCAACCTATCACTTAAGTCAGCATCTGAACCAAATGTCTGGTGGATAGTTATGATAACACTGATTTTTTTTAAAAGGCTTCAGAGGCGATACTGGCAATTACAGGCTGGTAAGCCTAACTTCAGTACCAGGCAAATTGGTTATAACTGTAGTAAAGAACAGAATTATTAGATTCATAGATGAACATGATATGTTGGGGGAGAGTCAATATGGCTTTTATAACGGGAAATCATGCCTAGCTAATCTATTCGAATTCTTTAAGGGTGTCAACAAGCATGTGGACAAGGGTGATTCAGTGGGTATAGTGTACTTGGACTTTCAGAAAACCTTTAACAAGGTCCCTCACCAAAGGCTCTTAAGCAAAGTAATGGATTTATGGAATAAGAGGGAAGGTCCTCTCATGGATTGGTAACTAGTTAAGAGAGAAAACAAAGGGTAGGACTAAATGGTTAGTTTTCACAATGGAGAGAGGTAAATAGCGGGGTACCCCAAGGATCAGTACTGGGACCAGTGCTGTTCAACCTATTCATAAATGATCTGGAAAAGGGGATGAACAGTGAGGTGGCAAAATTTGCAGATGATTTGGAATGACAAGATAGTTAAGTCCAAAGCTGGCTGTGAAGAATTACAAAGGGATCTCACAAAACGGGGTGACTGGGCAAAAAAATGGCAGATGAAATTCAGTGTTGATAAGTAATGGTAATGAACATTGGAAAACATAATTCCAACTATACATACAAAATAATTACTTAAATTATCTTTTACCACTCAAAGAGATCTTGGTGTCATTGTGAGTAGTTCTCTGAAAATATCTGCTCAGTGTGCAGCTGCAGCAATCATTAAAAAACTAACAACCTATTTGGAAAGAGATTGATAATTAAAACAGAAAATAGGATGCGACTATATAAATCTATAAAAGAAAAGGAGTACTTGTGGCACCTTAGAGACTAACCAATTTATTTGAGCATGAGCTTTCGTGAGCTACAGCTCACTTCATTGGATGCATAAATCTATGGTATGCCCATACCTTGAATGCTGCATGCAGTTCTGGTTGCACAAAAAAAAAAAGATACAGATTATAGATATAGTTTAGATTAGAATTAGAAAAGGAACAGAGAAGAGCAACAGAAATGATTAGGGGTATGGAATAGTTTACATATGAGGAGAGATTAAAAAGACTGGAACTGTCACCTTAGAAAACGGATGATCTAGGGGGTTATGATCGAGGTCTATAAAATCATAAATCATGTGGAGAAAGTGAATAGGGAAGCGTTGTTTACCCCGTCACGTAACACAAGATCCTGGGTCTCCCAATGAAATTAAATAGGCAGCAGGTTTTAAAAAAAACATAAGGAAGTACCTCACAGAATGCACAGTCAGCCTGTGGAACTCCTTGCTGGGGATGTTGTGAAGGTCAAAAGTATAACTGGATACAAAAAAGAATTAGATACATTCATGGAGGATAGGTCCATCAATGACTATTAGCCAAGAGGATCACGGACACAACCCTATGCTCTGGGTGTTCCTAAAAATCCGACTGGCAGAAACTGGGAGTGCATGATGGGATAGATCACTCAATAATTTCCTTGTTCCGTTCATTCCCCCTGAAGCGTCTGGCCCCGGCCACTGTCAGAAAACAGGATACTGGGCTAGATGGGCCGTTCGTCTGACACAGTATGGCTGTTCTTATCTCTGAGGACCTCTGTATGAAATTACCAAACCAATAATAATCTTAATAAAACATTTAGTTTTAAAATGAAATTCAAACAAAATTAATGGCTTATCCTACCTACCAAACAATTATAAAATAAACTAGATGTTGCTCTCAGCTGCGGGAGAGTTGTGGGGTGGATGGAAAGTAGATGGCTTACATCTTCTGAAAGCAATTCTTTCCTTGACCATTCAGACCGGCAGCTCCTCTTGGTGTGCAGATTCCAACTCCTGCTTGATGTTTCTAGGACAAATAAAGTCATGCATCTGGATCAGCTTGTAAATTCAGATGTGCCTTCCCTCCATTAAGGGGTTGTCAAGAGGATAAATACACTAGTGATTCTGAGGCACTCGGTACTAGTGAGGAGTATCATAGAAGTACCATCCTTGCTCTCTTTTCTTTCTTACCTCAACTGTTCTTTCTTTTATGTGACTTTCTCTTTTACCTCCCTCTTTCAATGTCTTTCTTGTTTACTTTACTCTTTTTGTCTCTCCCGATTATTTCCTTCATGTAACCTTTTCCTCTTTCTCTCCATTCTTTCTGCCTATTTTCTCCCCCACTGCCTGTTCACTTCAGTGTACACACTCCCACTGAATGCAAGGGAAATCGAAGACGGCAGCTCCAACTATCTCCGGAACAAGCTTCTTTCTAAAGTATGAGATTTGACCTTAAACGTCTGAATCATTGAGCTTTCCAGTGTGTAAATGTTTAAGATTTCTTTCTAAATCACTCTCCTGTTAAATTTATGAAAATAAAGTTACCCACTTTAATGTATTAGCTAAAGGTAATCACATCAGAACAGCCCACAATCTGAAAAGATCTTAAAATAATTATGATTTGTATAAGATGGCTATTAAAGGAAACCCTAAGCAGTTTATTCTACATTACTCACAATCAGATAAACAACCCACACTCCATTAAAGGTGTAATTGAAATAGAAGTTGTGGCTGAATATAGTGACGAAAAGAGCCTTGGTAATCTTACTGGACAGCTAATTCTGTACTAGTGGATAGTTTCAATTATTTTGGTGAGTAATTTTAAATTCAAGGCTACTTGAGGAACATAAGGGGATTTGTAATAAATGTGAGAGACAGTTTTTCTGACCCCTCGCATGAAATACCAAATCAGAGGCTAATCACATTCTAGTCCAACATGCATACTGAAGAACAATGGGGAGTGAAGAGGACTGTTATGAGAGAGATAGTTGGGGCAGATATTTTCCTCTTACAAGTGAAAAAGCTTAGAAAAAAAATTAGGTGACTTCCAGGATGGACTGATTTGAGAGTCTACTGGTGGATTACAGCTGGCTGACCCTCTCTGTCTATAGATAAATCCGGATATGGGTTTATGGAGTCATCCTATAACTTGATACCCTCTTTCATTTACAACACATACCTATCCCCTACATAACTGAAACTCATAAAAGCTTTTCTGCTTAACTTTTTATCCTAATTTGGAAAATGTTTCCTTTGATTTGACTGAACCATATGTAATTGCATATTTATTTTAACTTATCCTTGGATTTACATACATTAGCTTAGCATAAGTTGCACTGTAATAGTTTATTGCCCCAATATTTAACTTGTTGCATAACTATGAAAAAGTGCTTTTAAAGTGATAACTTTGATCATATAAAACTACTTACTTAAGGGAGAAATTATTTTTTTTAAATATACTAATTGTGGGTATGTTACACTGTAATGAAAAACTCTCCGCTGGCCCATATCATCTGACTGGGGCTCGTGGGGCTCAGGCTGCAGGGCTATAAAATTGCAGTGTAGACAATCGCATGTCCAAACATATACACTGAAATTTTATAGCCCTGCAGCCTAAGACTCACAAGCCCAGTCAGCTGATAAGGGCCGGTTGTGTGTGTTTGTGTTTGTAATATTGCACCCTAATTACAGTTACAGGCAAGGTTCAGGAGGGTCAATCAAGACATTTATAAATTCATGTCAGTTTTGGCCAGTTGTTTTGATTGAAACAAAAAGAAAAACATTTTGGAAATGTCATCGTGTTTCAAATGTTTGGGATAGATTCACAAGAGGATTTATGAGCCATTCACAAAATAGATGAGTGTGGACTTCCTTCCCCCAACCTGCCTCCCAGTGGGCACTCATGTGGGAGGTCCAAGTTCCAGTCCCTGCTCTAGATGGGTGAGGGAGGAATCTAACTACCCCACCATTGGGTGTTCTGGGTTGGGTCTCATTCACTTTTATTGAAGCGGTTCCTTTTTTATGAAATGCTTAAATAGACATAGAGGCAATGACAGAGAGAAACACACAATGATTTGGGCACTCATGATAGAGGGTGTGGGGAGAGAAGAGATTTATGCTTTACAGCATACAAACAGAAAAGTGACAGGTATTTTTTTTTAATCTTTCTGGAAGGTTGCAAGAACTCCAAAACAGAGAGATACAAAGCAGGCTGCTCCTTAAAATAAGAGGTTCCACTCACCATCCTACCATACTCTACACTGTCTATTTCATGATTATCTTTCGTCTGACTTTTTTTTGTATGAATTGCTTACATATGGGACATATAACGTTTGAGTATTTTTCCATTACAACCTATGGTTTCATTACACCTACTTCCATCAAGTGTAATAAAAAGGGACATATTTCCTAACACTATTCACTATTGTGAAGAAAAGTTTTTTTAAAGTAAAAAATAAACTACAGTGGTGGTGTAGATGTAGACTGATAGAAATACTAAGTGAGACTTACCCCTGGTGTAACTGCTGAAGTTACAGTTACACCAGATGTGAACTTGGTTTGGCTATTTGTACTCATTATTAAGGTTCAAATTCTGACACCCTTGCTCATCTTGATTAATACATTACTGTGGGAGTCGTTCTTCTGAAACATGAGTTATGTTTAGTTGCCAGAGTTCCTCAGCCATACCCACTTCCCCAGAACAAGGAAAGGTGAAGGCCAGGAGACTATCAAGATCTGCAAGTTTCTTCTTCTCAGTGTTAACCTCAGTAGTCACTGCCTATCAACTCGACTAGCAACTTTAACCATCTATAGCCAGATTTTGACCCACTTACTTCACAAGATAGCCTCACTGATTTCAGTGGGAGTACTTGAGAATTGAGTATTACTCAGTGTGTGGGGTTCTGAATCTGGTCCTAAACATTCTCTCAGACAGCTGTTCCCCTGGGATTGATTATAAACACAGGGGCTCAGACATTGACTGGATGGAGCTCTGTGTGTCAGAAGAGAAAGCAACTAGAAGGCCAAGAAATACCTGATCTATTAGTTTCTCCTAATGAAGGCAACCCAGCCAGGCCCCAAATACTGGCTAACCACTCAGATATTTCATACTGTCCCATTACTATTCCTCATGTAAGGAACTGTTATAATTGCCCTTTGGCTGTTATGTGATTGTGCATAGGATTGAGGTTGTCCCATGGAGTCACATATAGGAGAAGAAATAGTCCACAGAACAGTCTACCAAGATGTGAGCTATGCTATATAAAAGTCCCTGACCCCCTCTATTACTGTCTTTACTGTGACAAGCCTGCCAGAAAGCTCACAAGAGTTGGCTCTGTGCAGCGTTGTGTACCACTGAACACAAATACATTAATATTAGGTGAGTTTTCAGAGGCCTGGCCTAATCTGTTGATTTTTGTTTGTTTGTTTTTTTAACTGAAAAACTTCACCTAGCTCTGCCTTTATGGTCTTTTGTCAGCAGAATCCTTCAATACATTTATCATGCTATTATTACTGAATATACATTTCCTAAAGAAAATCTTCTGGCACACCTCACTTGGTTTTAAATGGCCACATTTTTTGGAGTCACAGCATAAAGAAGCTGTAGTTAAATATAATGAAACTTGTACAAAACTTCAGTGACATTTCTGAGATCATGCAAGTTCCCAATCTAGGAATCAATAATGGAAAGAAAACAAGAATAGCAACCTGTCTCCTCTTCCTGCCATCCCATGCATATTGAAACTGACACATCACCTTAAAATCTGCCTACCTGACGCTGGGGCATGCATTGAGGAATTGGAGTGAGGACCTTCTAAATATATTGCATTTATATTAGGAAGCTTACTCACACCAGCATTGTCTTTACATAGATAGATATGCAGAGTATATTTTGCTAGGTAAACAATATGTGGGGGCAAACATTAAGGCATTGCTTTCAGAAAGGATACTGCCAAAGTTCTCTCTACATATTCAATGCAGAGTAAATGGCTTCGTTAATTCAAAACAAATCATTAAATCCTTACTGGTTTGCATGGCATGGTTATTTTTGTTCCCTTCCTTCCTTTTGTGCCATCTGTCTACATATCTATTGATTTCCCCACCATTCTCCCTCATTTGCTGTTGATGCAGTATATCAACTTACCTTTTATTACAGTTTTTCTGATATCTTTGGAGGACATTTATGTAAACTGAAACGAACATTAGACATAATGATGATGTAAGCTTGTGGGATAAAACCACATTGATCCAGCATTGATTGCTGCAAGGAGGTATAAATCACTCCCGAGAAGAAAAAGAGAGGGTCAGTAGTTTTGAACCTTCTGCTAATTTGATATATTAAAGTCAGACTTCTCCCACATTAGTACTTTAGTCACTGAAAATGATCTGACAAGAAGGACAGAATGTTGTCAAGTCATGTCACTTCTAGGGACATCTTGAGAGAAGGTGTGTTATATAATATAAATTCAAAAGATAAGCCTGACCGTCTTCTGACTAATCAGTGCAGCTTTATCAAACCACTTCAATAGCACTCTCATGTTCCTAATTCATTCTCATTACAGAAATCATTGTATAATGGTAAAACTATAATTGAATAGATAAGGCCAATTCCTGCTGGCAAAACTTGCATGCATAGTGATATTGATATCACCTGAAAGGGTTGTGAGTAAGGTGAGTAGCGTTTTGTGCTAAATTCCAAAGTTCTAGTTAGTAGTGGATTGAATAAACTCTTCATCTTCTTTCTTAGGTATAAAGTCTGGTCAGAAATTGTATTCAACTTATTAGTTAGTTGTCTTTCTGAAGATCACTTCATGATTATACCAAGCACTGTAACTCAAAAAAAAATAAAATAAATAATACTGGTAGGTAGCATTTCTTAGGCTTATTGAGAACTCTCTTGTTTGAGGGGAAAATGTAACTTTCATTATCCTTCAATTCTTCAGTACCCATGTGACTAAAAACATTGTCAAATTTTACCATGATAGCAGTCTTACATGCTTGTTTCCATAACCTTACAAAGAATGCTGTATTTTTTTAATAAAATAAACCGAATGTTCTTGAAGTACAAGTTCAAAACGTTAGAATATTCACTTCAAATTGTTTTTTCCTGAAAAGCTGTGGACTGGTAGCCTTCTTGTATTGAAGGCTCATCAGCAGTGCTTTAAGTGAGTTCAGGTTCTACTTGCATCTTATTGGAAAAATAGTTTATGATCTTGAAGGTAGAGGAATCACTGGTGTAAATCCTATTGCATCATAAGAGTATATTAAAATTCATAGGCTATCCCCATACTTGTGACTGTATGCAACAAATATCAAGGCACACCGTACCCACCACTCAGGAGGAAAAATGACACTGAAACTTTTTAAAATTAGCTTCCAAAAAACAGTCTTTACAATCACTGATGAATAAACCAGAAGGTAATGGTCATTTGAAGAGGATGTTTTCATGTTCACACTTTGCAGTGTCGGTTTTACACAGCAGAATACGAAGAAGACAGAAGATAACTTCTTCCTTTGCCCTCCTCCCATAAGTGTATGCATAAGCAACAAATATGATAATCTAACTCAGGAAACACAAATATTCAGACTATCCAGCTATGGTAATGGGGACATGGAAAGGCCAGTTGGGTATTTCCAAACAACTGATTGTCTAGAAAAGAGTTTTGACTAATTGTACAGGCCTGGAGAGAAATATATTCATGCTATTGCCCCTTCAAGTTTATTTTTGGGAAGTTCCACAGGACTGCCTAAAGCAAAGTGCTATATTGAGGCTCTCAAAGTTTCAGGGGTAAAGGAGCGTGTAGTTTTTCTGCCTTAAACCCCAATTTAGTAAAGCACTTAAACATATCAATGGGATGATTCGTGTACTTAGGGCTGGGATTTTCCAAAGGAGTTTAAGTAACTGAAAGCACCCAATTCAGTTCCTATTGAACAATCAGTGGAAGTTGAGCACCCAACTCTGTTACACTCCTGAAAATCTTAACAAGTGTTTTGCTGAGTTGGGGACTTTCCACAGTGGGACAACGTATGTGGGTTAACAGCCACAGAAAACAATCCATTGCAATGGATAATTCCGTTCCCCTATCACACCTATAGGGGAAACTGTCCAAGGCACAAAGGGGAGGTAATCAATAGGAGTTGGGCACCTACCTCCCTGTTGTGCCTTACAGTCGGGGGGAAGGACTTTCAAAGCCACTCTAGTAACAGACTCAAGCTTCCATCACATTTCTGCATCACAGAGTCCTAGTTTGGTAACACACTGATATAGCAAACATGGATATTACACTGCATTGGGACAAATTCTACTCTGTTACACTGGTGTAGCTGCACTGAAGCTAAAGAGGTTGTATCAGAGTAACTCAGCTGAACTTGGTTCCGTTATTTTAAAAACAACCAAACAATAGGCTCCCAGTTGATCAGTTACTAAAACACCGCATCTTCAAACATTGTAATACAGTAGCTGATATTTAGGTGACTGTTCTATAGATAACAAGGATATTAAGTTCTTTACTGAAGCTGACTGGGAGGTCCATGGAACCAATTCAATATTATAAAGAAAGAAAGAATCCCTGGTGTTTCATGTGGAAAGAGTTCAGAGGCCTGTAACTCCAGGAAGAGCTCTTCAGAGATTTGAGACTCAAGTCTCTGAGGCATACATGGGTGCACAGCTGACAAGCTTTGCTAAATGAATCTGAGGCTTGCCACTTTTCAAATCTCTGGTGAACCTTACTATGCAGCTAGACTTCAGGATCAAAGATGGGGAGCTGTTTCCCTCTGTGCAGGAGTGAGGAAGAGGGATGCATAGAATGTATGAATGAGTGAAAACTAACGTTCACTTTGTGCTTGTACTTCCCTTTGTAGCTAATTAGGGAGCCTTTTGGCATAATTACTCTATTTATTTGTTTATCTGTTAGAAATTGAGTCACTAGACAGCTCCAGGTCTAAAATTTTTTCTCCAGTTGTGTGATCAATCTAACATTAGAAAGTTTCCAGAACAACTCATCTTTCTTCATATTTGTAGTACTGTATCAGTTAGAGGCTCCAACCAAGATTGGTGACCTCTGTGCTAGGTACTATATATATGAGAGTCACTGTCTGAAAGAGGTTGAATCTAAATAAATAACCCTGGCAAAGTGTGGTAGAAAAGAATTATGTTCCCTTTTAGGGGGAAACTGAGGCACAGATGAGTTAAGTGACTTGACTGAGATCACATGGGAAGTGTATAGCAAACCCACTAATTGAACCTGGGTGGTCTTAGTCCTAGTCCAATGTCTTTACTACAGGACTATGCTTCCTTTTTGTTATTTCATACTGAACAAATCTTATGCTCAAAAAATAATTGTGTACAAACCCACACTTAAAATGTCATTGCTACAATGAGTCTCCCACATCCATGGTGAGTTGTCCTAACCACCAGGCTATTGGCTGTTTTGGGATGAGCCTGTCTGTTTTTTCAGGAAAAATGTCAAAAGGTCTTAGTTTTGTTCTGATGTGAGGTGAAAACAAATTGTGAAACCTCAAAATCTTTTTGCAAAATGGAATTCTTGTTTTCTGGCCAGCCCTATTTCTATCTGAAATCGTGCATCTTGGTCTAACAGAATTTTTTTTCCCCTCTTCCCTTTAGCTGGAAGGATTTCTGCTCAGGTAGAGATAATGAAGGAGGGGAAATAAATAAGCAAGAGTCATAATGTCAGTGTTTCATTTAAAAAATGAGTTCCTTCATTGTGGGCTGTCATCCCTATGATTTTAGTTGCATAGTCAGCCATCTCAAATTCTCTTGGGGAAAGTGAGGACATGGAATGGCTGTTGTACAAAAATGTAATGCATATATAAACATTGATTATTATGTCAAAACTGAGCAAATGAAATATGTGGATCTTTAATTTAAAATAACACTGGTGGACCCTGCCAAAAATGCCTTAAACAAACTGATAAAAGTTGTGGCTTGCCTTTCTTAGATTAAATAGGATAATGTGCTTCTATATAAAAACATTGTACCCCATAAGTAAAAAAGCAGTTTTCATGGCAAACCCCTGCTGTGGTTTCTTTCATCAAGGATGTGAAAAATGATAATATTTTGATGATTATGTGGAGATGGTGCTGATGGGCAAAAATGAAAAGGGCTTGCCTCCGCGTGTTGTTCTGACCTCAATTTCTACCTGATTACAAGATCTCTTTCTCAGAACAAAGAACCCTAGGAGGGATGGTTGTTTTTGAAGTTAATTGTTTTGCAACTTGATTTTCCTCTTGGAATGTTTATCATATACCAGATATTCTCCTCTTTTTTGCTTTTGCTCAGAAAATCAGGGATTTTTGTGGTTTTCTACTGTCTAGTCTTTTCTTGTCTCTGTGCTCTGTAATAGTGAATTCACAACTCCTGACACCTTACAACTTAGTAATAATTTCTGACTGGGAACTTGACATGCCGCTATAGGTTAAGCTTTTGAAACTTGAATATAAGTCTAGAATAAGGCAGTATCTAGAAATACAAACAGACTGAAAGGGACATAGATAAGTTCTCCTTTCCCTACTCTCTCTGCTGCTGATCTAGTTGTCAACAAAGCCTATAAGAAATGGGGAGTTCACCCATGTTGGTGGTGGTGATTGTGCCAGATCTCAATACTCTGTGGTGATGCAGTATCGTATCATCTTATGGTGAAGGGATGCACCATGGGGAAGAGAATGAGGACAAGAAGAGAAGTGTGGATGAAAGAAGTAGTGTCCCCAAGGAAGCCCCCAGCCAAACAAGAAAGAGTATGTATGCATGTGCAATGTGTGGAGCTTTGGGGGAGGGGGATCCATCTTTGATTATCTCCATTCCTGAATGATTGTGATGGGTTGTATCGACTCCACGCTGACCAGGCAAGGGTTAATGATTTGGGATTAATGAGCCCCACCCTCCTTCACCTGCAAAAGCTTTAAGACTTGGTTGTTAAAAGGAGAGAGCCAATTAACTTGAGAAGCTCATGGATGAGAAAGCAGACACCTTCTTTTGTGCTCCCTGAAGGTAGGCTTGACTGTGGTCAGGACCCAACCAGAGACTAGTAGATGAGAATCTCCCTGGGTGAAGGTAGATCTGGCATGGGACTGTTTGTGTGTATGTTGTTACCCAGGACTATTGGGTTCCCTTTTTTGACCAGGGGCATTGTGTTTACTCTTCTACTCAGGACATGAGTAGTGTCCAGACAGTGAGTCTTGGTCTGTTCCCTCTGGCAGACTCCTGGGGAGCAGACCACCTCTTTGGTATGCCCAAGGCCAGTGCTGACCCTCCAAGTTTCCCCAGTAGCTAGAACATGACCTCCCCAGAGCTCCACTCTTATGGATACTATGGTTTACAGTTCAATGTTTTGGGGACTATATAACAATTAAAGTGAGCTAACACAGACTCTACAAAGGCACTTGTAAACCATACATCTTTTGCTTATAGACAAAGCACTAGAGATATACAGCTCTATGGAAAAATAGCAAACACCCGCCAGCAAGAGTTTTCTCAGTTTTCAGTCTCTCTCTCTCACACACACTCACACTCACACACACATGCCCTTTGGGTCTTAGTTGGTGTCCTTCAGAGTCAAGGGTCCCTCTGGTTCTGGACTCTGCTTGCTAGAAGGGTTTTTTTTAACAGCCATTTCTTGTCTGTTCCCTGGGTTTTTTCACTCTCCAGGACTCTAGGCTGCTGCCTTCAACCTTCTGTTCATTACAGGAGATACGATACTAGCCAGTCTTTGGCTGCTAGTCTCCATTGCTCTGTTAGGACAAGGTTATTCAATTGTTGATGGTCCTTAATAGTGCTCTCATTTAGGAATAGATACTCCCTCTTATCACAGGTGGGATGATGCAGTCTAACAGGACAATATACGGTGCCAAACTTCATTAAGGATATCATTTTAGCATTCAAAAGATCAAATTAATTAATCCGTTCATAGAAATGGATTTCCCAAACTGTCACAGCTATCACATGGGACAATGAATCTGTATTGATTTTAAAAACAACAAATATAAATGTAGGGGCTAGGGAGGTTTTAACCCCAGAAAATACTAAAATCCTCTAAGTGTGGAAACTGCACTGGATATTTCAAACTAGCCAGAATTAAGACTTTTCCCTATGATCTCTTCTGGTTTTCTTCCTCCACTTAAATTTTCTCTTTTTCCCTCATTTCCCTGCCTAGTCTCTCCATTTTTTCCCCATCCCCTGTGGAAGAAAAGGGAAGCTGCTGAAGGAGCAGATTGGCAACACTTCTCCTTCTACCAGATACTGCTGCAGCTTCACCTTCTGGAAGGAAGGCTGGGAGCACAAACTCTCCTGTTTTTCTCTCTTGAGTTTTCCCTAACTGAGTCTTCTTGTTAGCTAGTAGGGATAAAAAAGAGAGGCATAGAGTAGCTCTGCCTCCCAAGCTGAGGAAGGAAAGAGCTTCCTATGATTTTTAGCAGAGAAGAAGGTACTCTACTCCTCGACAGTTCTCTTATTTTAACCCCTGGGGAGGAGGAAACACCATCTGATACCATCCTCCTGTTTGTTCCTGCACAGGGGCAGTGAGGGCACTAGGGGAGTTTGCATAGAGCTGTTCCCAGTTCCACCAGCTCCCATCCTCCACACAGAGACACCAGTTAATGAAAGACTCACTAGGAAGCTGGTGTGAAAACTTGCTTTAGTGTGAGCCTATGTGTGCCTCCCTTAACACGGAGTGTGGGTGTGGGGAAGGGGTTGAAGCCTGCCTGAGTCTGCATTTTGGGGAGCACATGGGGGGCAAGAACTTGCATGTTCGTGTATTTTGTGTGGGTTGCACATGGAGTGTGGAAAGAGTGAAAAAGTGGGGGTGGGGAAGGAAGGAAAAAACCCAAAAGGAAAGTAGAGGGAGTGGTTGGGGGAAGAGAAAAAAAATTGAGAACAGTGATCTATCTCACCATATGGAATAAAATAAATAAAAATGAAACTGAAAGAAATTAGAGGAAGTGATAGTCATCTGTAGAAAAATATGTATATTAGAGCTGTGTGATGTCACTTACCTCTGAATTTGGTCATGTTTAGGTCCTCGGGAATATGGAATAAAAGAAAAGCAATAGAATGAAAGTAGTGAAGAAGGAAGGGGGTGAGGAAGAATGAAAGAGAGAAAGTTTGTTTATTTAATAGAAAATGTAGATACCAAAATGTTGCAATAAAAGACCATAAAAACAATACCCTTTTATTTAAAGAAAAGAGATGAGATAGAATACACTTTTTGGGGTGTGTGGAAACACAGTGACTTGGAGCCAGCCCTGGCAAGCCTTTCTACATCTCTTCCTGGAATTAAAGGGTTTTTGTTTTTGTTTTGAATTTAATTGAAAAATACCCTACTTTCTGGTTTCCATCCCTTCTCAGTATTTTTTTTGTGTGATTGCACTTATAAAATAAGTTCTAAATTACATCTTACTCCCCTAGATTCACTAAGACTTACCCCTGAATTTGTGCCTATGGTTAATGTCTGGAGGACCAGGAAACGGTATGGAAGTCTGTAGAGAATGGATATTGTCCTGTTAATTCTGAGACTACTTGCTTATATTCTCTGTTTATACTTTGGATTTCACTAAACAAAGTTGCAGTCTACTCTTTCCTCATAACATATCATGTCTCTCCTTATTCATAACATGTCCTCAATAAGGGTTTGTACGTTGAGCACATAATGTGAAATCACATACTGTTTTCAGTGGATGAAAACTCTTTCGCAAGCCAGCTTTGTATCCCTCTAGTAAACATAGATTTAATGTAGACTATTCTTTGCAGCTCTGGTAATTACCTGAAACCTTGGGTAGGGTATGTTCCTTCCAAAAGGTCAAGATTCTGAATTACTAGCCTGTTTCTATGTTCCTTTTGAGTTAGCATGGTTTAATTTTTTTATTTTATTTTTTTATAACCCTAACTTTGTAAGGCAGTAGCACATCAGGTAATAAGGCAAAGCTGCCTCTGATAACTCACCAAGAAACCTATTCCTACAATACAGGATTATGAGGTAAGATTATATGTAAAAGCAAAATGTATTCAATTAGTCTCATTAGGCATCATTTCGATGAAGATGTGACAAAGATAAACTTGGCTTTCCTCTGTGTGTGTATGTATAACATTAAAAATATTTTGTTACCACAAGAAGCTGATCTTTGCAGCTAAGGATTTATTCATAATACTCCATATAAACTTTTTCAGATTAGTGGTGAACAGAAAACAGAAGGTACTGCAGCAGTTTTAGCTCTGAAAGCCTGACTGGCAATAACAAGCATTAAGGCTTGCAAAACATAGGAAGCCAAGCTCAGCTTACTCATGTTAGTTGTTTTTTTTTTCGAGAATATTATGCAGCAAAGTAGAAATCATAGCACAATAAAGATCTGTTCTATGGACCTGGAAGCCTAAATCCCTGGGCTCAGATGTGAAAAAGTAATCATATTCCATAACCAATTAAAAGCTAAGAATTATGTTGGGGAGAAGCAGGAGATAAGAATTCCTAGAAAACAATATTACAAACAGATTTGCACTACTACCCTTCAGTGGATTTTGATTTGGTAAAGAACACAATACCATCAAATTGAACTGCTTAGTTGTTAAATCAAAAATGTGAACAACTAAACAAGGTAACTTTAGTTAAAATCTAGAGTCCTGTGCACTAAAGTTTTATGCACCCTTTCTAATCTCTTTGCTCCTGGAAATAATGAGTGCACTGAAATGTATATGAAGTGAGAATGTTCAGAGTCCAGGGTCTCCATATTCATAAATTTCCATGAACAAATATTTCTTCCATCCCCAATCCTTGGCTCACTTCTCACAATGTAGCTCTTACAACCATCTGCTGCACTCTCTCTCTCTTCTCCTCCTCCTAACACCACAACTGCTCTATCCTCGCCTTCACTCCATACACCACAGTTCTGCTCTCTTCAGCCCCATTGCATGTGTCCCAGTGTCCTGTGTCACTGTCACTTCCCTCCTGCAGCCACCTCAGGCTCCAGCACCTAGCCGAAGCTCAAAAAAACAAAACAAAAACAGTGTGGAGCCTGAGTGAGACGGCAGGATGGTGAGAGGGTTTGGCTGCAAGGCAAGGTCCTTAAGGAGCATTGAGAGCCACTTCTTCATAGTCAGAAGTCTCTGGGATGTGTAGCAAGCCATGAGATGACCTCAGACAACAGAAATGATTAAGTAAGGTTCTTGCATGAAGTATCTCTTGACAGGTCTGTTGAGCAAAGGCAGATTGGGAACTGGGGTGTGGTTTCCATACACTGGGGTAAACATGTGACTGTGGTATATGCCTTCCCAACAAATGCACTGTAGTGGGAAATGTACTGAGCTGGTAACCAGGAGACACTGAGTTCAAATCTCTCCTCTGACTGCTGTTTATATTTCCATGTGTTTTATATCCCTCATACCCACACCTTAGAAGGCAGTAAAGTATTCCATGCAGAAGTAAATTAACATAGAACCTGCACAAAGTCCTTTCAGGTAGAGATCAGAATAGAATCCAGATAAGATGAAATAATTTACCACTAAGTGCCTGGGGTTAGGAAGAAGCTTCTCCTAAAATTAGGTTTCAGAGTAGCAGCCGTGTTAGTCTGTATTCGCAAAAAAGAAAAGGAGTACTTGTGGCACCTTAGAGACTAACCAATTTATTTGAGCATAAGCACATGCATCCGATGAAGTGAGCTGTAGCTCACGAAAGCTTATGCTCAAATAAATTGGTTAGTCTCTAAGGTGCCACAAGTACTCCTTTTCTTTTCTCCTAAAATTAGTCTCTATTTGTCCATCAGGAATGTTTTGCATCTTCTGAAGTATCTGCTACTGGTCCCAGTTTGAGATAAAGTACTAAGATAAAGATGGATTATTGGTCTGACCTGCTATGATAATTCCTGTTTTGTCGTGTTCCTACCTATAATGAAGTCATGGGGTTGGCCACATATAATTGAGAACAGAGTTTGGCTGGTGTGTAACATAATCTGGATATCAAGTTCTACTAGCATTTAGACCAGTAGGAAATAGAATTTGAAATAATCTTTAGTATTAAATTTGAAAAATTATTTGAAAACTCTGTTTTTCAATTGTAGCTTTCAGTGAACTGTTTCTTTTACTCTGCTGTCTTGATACTTTTTAGAATATGTCCCCAATGCAGCATGTTACATAAAATCAGAATTTAGCTTATTAGCTTATTGAACACTCCTAACTTCTTTAAAGTCAGCTACAGTTCATCTATGGAGGCAGTTGGCAGTCTCCCAGGTTGCAATTTGGCATTACTACTCTTTAATCAAATGGTGAATTTCAAATACTTTCTGTAGCTGATCATAGTTGGGCCACAGTTTTGTGACTTGAATTATGTGTATGTAGACAAATCAGACCGTATAGCTATGTGTGTGTTTGTGTTAGTGAATACAGTAACTGTAATAAATGTCCACTAACTTCCCTGGGCACGTCTACATCTTCCAAACAATATAATGGCTTGCAATTAGTAGATCACACAATAGGATAGAAGGATGTCACAGCAATACCCACAACAGTTCGAAAACTTTGACAAAGGGTTTTCTCACCTGTCTACCTCTAGTGCAATACAGCTTAAAAATAACTGGCCCATTTCCAAGTCACTTAGAGTTTTCAGAGGTGTGGGAGACCCTTGGGAGATGTTTTGGCAGGAATGAGGAAGGATTTTTAGCCTAGAGTATATTCTAAACACCCAGCTCTAGAAACTCTTCTTTGATCCTGGCCTATACTAATGAAATGCACCTTCCCCCATGACTGGTGCTCATCCTGCTCCTTGAGCCAGGAAATCATTATGGAGAAGTAGGCATATCAGAAGTGCAGCCTGGGAGTTCAGAGAGGGATCTGGTATGATTCCAAAGGATACAGAGCAGGCAGTCTGTGTTACAGAGTGGGAGTCTGCTGGAAGTAACCACTGATGGATTGTGAAAAGTTAAGTGAGACTTTCCCCTTCTTTGTTAGGAGTGGTGGGATCAACAGTTAGAGACGTGTCTGTTAGGGATAGGGATGAAGGTGAAGCAGAAAAGGAGATTCTTGTCTTCAGGAATGGAAGATGGGTGTTTCCTAAGGATTAATTCCCAATTTCAAGATTTGAGTGTCATAATCCTAGAGCTAACTGCTCTCTTACTGCCAGAGAATGTAGGCCCACAAAGGTGTCTGAACCAAGGCCAAATCCTGTCCCTAATATTTTAGGGCACAGTGGCTTTTTTCCCTTTTAATATTTTCTCACAACTTAAGTACATAAGAATGACCATACTGGGTCAGACCAACAATCCATCTAGCCCAGTACCCTGTCTCTGACAATGGCTGGTGCCACGTGCTTCAGAGGGAATGAATAGAACAGGGTGATCTGTCCCATTGCCCAGCCTGATTTCTGATAGTCAGAGGCTTAGGAACACCCAGAGCATGGGGTTGAATCCCTGACCATCTTGGCTAGTAGTCCCTGAATCTTTTTTTTTTAAGCCAGTTATACTTTTGGCCTTCCACATCCCCTGGCAATGAGTTGCACAGATTGACTGTGCTGTGTGAAGAAGTACTTCCTTATGCTAGTTTTAAACCTGCTGCTTATTAATTTCATTGGGTGACCCCTAGTTCTTGTACTATGTGAAGGGATAAATAACACTTTTCTGCTTCCCCCCCCACATCATTCATAATTGTATAGACCTCTCATATCCTCCCCTTAGTTGTCTCTTTTCTAAGCTAAATGGTCCCAGTCTTTTTAATTTCTTCTTATATGGAAGCTGTTCCATACACCTAATCGTTTTTGTTGCCCTTCTCTGAACCACCTCTTTTTTAAAGCTGCTCATACTCTTCCATGCAGGCAATAGGAAAGAATACAGTGATGTCATCGGTATTTTACTAAGCCTTATAATGTGAAGTTGGCCTTTGCGGTCACAATTCATTCCAATTGTGGTAACGTATTCAGGCAAATAAAATTTATTTCTTTAAAGTCAGGTTGTCTAATGTTTTTAGAAAACATTAAGTATTCATCATTTCTCAACAGTTACGCCAGTTAGAGCCAGATTTTTTTCAATACATTTAGCTCCCATTTCAGCACTAAATGGAACGGTGAGATTTTCAAAAGTGATCAGTAGCAACCAGCTCCCACTGAAAACAATGCCAGGAGAAGGGAAATAAGCTAATCAGTACAATGGGTCCAAAATGACCCATATAGCTTTCCAGAGCCATACTTTTTAACACCTATACAGTGGTCTTAAATCACATTTACCAAGTAGATTGTTCATGGCAATGTAAGGATGGTCTTTGAGTGCTTCAGCGGAGATCCTAACATAATGCAGTAATTGATAGAACAGAAATAATAGAGCTCAGAGTAACTTGTTCTGATCTAAAAAAACAAGAGGCTGCGATACGCGCCAATTTTTAAACATCTTTTAAGTTAATATCCTGACATATAGTTTCAAGTCCTTGGGTGGAATTTTCAAAAATTCCTAAGTCAATGGAACTTATGCTCTTGTCACTTTTGTGGTTTTGAAAATCCTACCCTTTGTTTCAGTACAAGCAATGAAGATCACTATAAATGGTCTGGCCCCTCCCAAACACTTACTCATCACCTGAGGTTGCGCTATAGGAGCCCTGCCTCAGTTTTCCCCTTTCAAGAGACTTCTCAAATTCCACACATCTTTCTCCCCCCCCCGCCCAATAATGCCAGTTCTCTCAAAGTCTAATGTATTGACATAAGACAAAATAAAACTCAGTTCTGGGGCTTCTCTTCTTCCCCTGAATCTTCTCTTTGCAGCTCTTCCCTGCCTTGGCAGGCCACTCTCAGCCCTAACTGGCCAGAATCTTTTCTTACTCCCAAAGAGTCTGCTGTCCCTGGCCCTGAGCCAACTCCATACTCTAGCCCCTGGTCCAAGGGTTTCCTGCAAATTCCTCCTGCTCATTGCTGCTCTTCCACAGCTTGTTTTTCTCTGAGTTTCTATCCCTTTCTGCAGCTTCCTACTACCTTTTTGTAAGGGAATTGCCTGATGCCTGCTGAAGCCTGCCTACTAGTAACTGGGGTTGGCTGGTCCTAAACCTCTAGCCCTTAAAGGCCCTGTTACAATCACCCAGGTACTTCCGGTGAAATCCTGGCCTCACTGAAGTTTTGCCACTGACTTAATGGGGCCAGGATTTCATCCTTATTGATCGATGAAGAGTACTGGAGGAAATGAGGATAAAAATTGGCAAAGTTATGAGGCTAACGGATATCAGAACTCCTCTAAATAGATTTCAGATCTGTATGGATTATGGGGTGCCTGAAAAGGCACTCCATTGAGAAACAGAGACATATATTCAATGTTGTTTCATTACAACTCAAGAATTAACACTTGTATTTAACATTCTGTATTAAAGAAGACATATTTAAGGATCTTGTCTTCTCAAGAAGGATGAGAAATACGTAAGTCACTGAAGGTTCTTTTAAACCTTAGCAAACCTATGAAAAGAAGCATAAAATGTCAGCAATTAAATGAAACTTGGACTTTGGCTGGGAAAGTAAATTTGACACTCTTGATGAACAGCTGTCCTGATTGACTAGAGGTGATTTTGGCTCCAATTTCTTGTCAAACATTTTAGTTTCTTGCTGCGTGAAAGTGCTGCTCAATTTCTGATATTTCAGCATCACTCTTTTGCTATTACAAAGCTGGTGCCGTTGGCTGTCAGGCCTTTACAGTTTCAATTGGCAGACTTATCTGTCTTCAGCAGGATTAGACAGAAATGTGTCTCATTCAGATGATGCTCCAGCCTACGGCTGCACCAGCCCCAGGAAATCTGAGTACATTAGCTTCAAAGAAACTGTCTGCATCACCTTCTGACAACATACTCTGCAAACTCAAAGTATCCTCCAATCTACTCCTCAAGCTGTGTTCTTTCTTTTAAATATTTACTCTTTACATGAATAGCTTTGCAATTTGTCTTGGTTCTATCAAGTTTTATAGAAAAAGCACTAAACTATTCTTTTTAGTGCAATTAAAATTGCACTAATTCATTGCAAAGAATAATGGGGAAAATAGACAACTAGCCCAGGATGAAATTGTCTCAAATTTGGAGACAAGGCACATGTACAGTATGACAAGGTACTACTTATTTAATGTTAATTTGGGTAATGGTCTCATTAGTCTAACAATTATTTTCCTCAAAACAATATGGTCTATAGCCTTATTTGGTAGGAAAAATGTGTGTGTGTGTGTGTGTGTGTGTGCGCACGTGCACATGCGGGGGTGAGGGGTTGTTTTTTGTGTGTTGTTTTTCCTGTTGAATAAGTTGGTTTTAAGAGTTTGACTTTAGTTACCTCTTCCATTATTACAGCCCTCTTATGTTAATACAGCAAATGATAACTTAATGTATTCAAGTCAATAAAGACAAATTGAGTTATGTTTGTTTGTATATATAAATACACATGCATTCACACTTCATATAATGAACACTTTATGGTCTAGAAAATAGTATCTCACAAAACAATTCTAGTTTGCATGCAAATTTAACCATAAATTGTATTTTTCTTTGTGCTAAACTGTCATTCTTCAAATAATCTAGTGTTACATGCTGTAACATTTAGTGCCTCTATAAGCTACTTATTACCAGTAATTGCATTGCCCCAAATCCCTGTTTTCCTAAGAGTAAAATGGTCTGCCTTGCACTTTGTCATTTCCAGTTATGCATGCCTCAACCGCACATCCCACTTGAGTCCTACCAATGTAAAATGAAAATGCAAAAAATGAAGTTATCAAAAAAACGGTATTTAGGGTGTAGTAGTAGGATTCACACTGCAGAGATGTTCAGCAGAAATGAGATCTGTACTCAGTATGTGCAAGAGTATTACCTATTTTATTATTCTGACTCTATGCAGCAGCCAAGGATACAGAGTATATGACCTTGACTGGTGCTTTAAAAATCCCAGTTCTAACTGCAGGTATAAGAGTGAAGAACTGTTAAACAAATGTGGCTGGCCATGGTATGCCTGTCTGTTTTTTACTGGAGGTACTTCTCTTGAGAAGAGAAATAAAGGGAATGCATTCAAAATGCAAACCAACCACAAACCAATTACACATATGTGGCAGCGTACCCTCCCAGGTCTTCTAAAGCTGTTATCTGCAATGTTATGGCTGAGACCTAAGCCCAGTCCTGCTCCTGTTGAAGTGCAAGGGTGTTCTGTCATTGACTTCAAAGAAAGCAGAATGCAGCCCTGTATCTGCCTGGCAATAAAATGATGTGAGGCAGATAGTATAAATGAGTTTCAGACATTTTTCCCTCTGCCTTGAAAACCTCCCGAGAGCAAAGCACCTGAACCATGTGTATATTGCAGTCACTACCTCTGTGACCTGTAGTGCAGCTGCATCAACGCCCGGGAAAAGAAAAAGTAGATACAACCCAAAAATTCAATATTCCCATCTCTATTGGACACAAAAGGTGAACCATACCCCACCCTCAGTCATTCTAAAAACATCTTCTCCAGTTAATGTGAGAAGAGGAATAGCTGTGATTAGTTTCCCCTTTTGCTTAATCTTCAGCAAGATCCTCAATACTGAGGATACTTCCCCAAATGTATAATCTGTCTAATTCTGAAAAGAAACCATTCTGATATTAACTAGACCTTCTTTTGTCCATTATGTTAACATAGGTAATGCTCTGACTTCCTGAGCATGATAAAGCTCTCTGGGGAGTAATTTATTGCAACTAGGCCGTCCAAAAAAACAGGTTCTTCAAGCCTGTTCTTCCTCAGGAATTCAGTTATTCAGTAATTAATGCCATTTTTAATTAAAACATTATATATCTGTCTCCATATGTTACAGGCCACAATCTAAAGATATCTCACAATCATCTTATGCCCCAAGATATGACCGTGGCAAAATCACAAAACCACATTTGTACAAATTAAGGGTTTGATCCAGCTATCTGTTAAGCATCCACATTTCCTGTTCATTTCACTGAAGATTGCATGTGCTCAGAATCTCGCAGGTGAACATCTTCAAACAAATGCAGTTTAGAGATTTAACATCAAACCCTATACGTGTACTGGTTTTTATTTTCCCCCTTAGGGCTTTTTTGGGAGGGGTGTTTGTTTTTGTTAAACCTGCCAACATTTGGTATCATAGAAGCAACCCTGATAAAACTGTAAAACACACAGGAAAGCTTTGCCACAAGAAATATGTAATGCAATAAAATCATGGGTTTTTTAAACAAAAATCAGCTGAAGTTGAGTCCCAGCTATCCCATTAAAACTTCGGTTCAGCAATTATTTAAGCAGATGCTTAAATATTTCAGGTAAGCACATGGTAGCAGTTAGGCCATGCTTACGTGCTTTGCAGAATTGAGTTCTAAATAAATAAGAAAGCAGCTGGCTATTGACATAGTCCAGTTCCATTTGTGTATATAGCACCTCTTTGTGGTAGCTGTCAGAGTTTCAGGGTTAACTGCACTCACTTAAGGTTTCAGGTTTACTAGCCATCAGCTGTCTTGGGCAGAGACTTTCTTGTGCGTCTCTCCCTCCAGACCAAGGTTTTAGGCTTGCAGTCCTGCTGCACCTCACTGTGATATCTCTGGCAGGTCTGACCAGGTCCAGCACCTGTGGTTAACTCTTTCTCCACGGGCTACAACAGTGTACACTAGTTACCAACTAGCCTTCACAGAGCAAAGTACATTTATTCTGAGGGCAAAAGCAAACCTACATGCATGCTAAAAACTTACCAATCTCCAACACTGGGCTCTGGTAGATGTCTCTCTTTCAGACCCCTCAGATGGGTTTGCTCTCCTGGTTACCAGTTCATATGAGGCATCAGAAAAAGAACAGTCTTGGGACAGTCCAGCTGTTTCATCATATTGTGATGTTGTGCTCTTGATCTCTGGCCTCCAATCAATGGCCCTCTTCAGGTAAAGCTTCAAAAGTCTGGGTTTTTGCACAATCGGTGATGTAGATTTGCATTAACCATTCCCCAGGGATTCCCCAGGAAATTCACTTAACGTTTACTGTCACAAAATTTCATGACTGTCTGGCACACTTCAATGTACTCTCTTGAATGCCTTATACTTCCCAGGCCTTGCATATGTCAAAGTGGCTTCAGCTTTGTACCAGTGAAAAAATAAATACTTTAATTCAGAACATTTTATATATATGTGTGTGTGTACCTTGGGATAAATGGGCCTTCAAACTTGTTCATGAGTTATAGAATCTCTCTTATTGGTGTATATAGGGTATAATTTCTCAGTGGTAATGATACTTCTAGTTTTAATGTAAAGAAATTAGAATTTGAGCTTTCCTTACTGTGGTAAATAGACAAAGCTTAACAGCATTATTAAAATAAAATATCTGACATGGTATCATGGGCTAATACCTATTGCTGCAGTATCCAGCCCAGTATCATTAACAAATTAATCTACTTTGTCAAACTAATGAGAGAGTGTATTCTAAAAAGAAATTTTGTAAAAACGGCATTGTGAGTCCATGTTTAGGGATTTTCAAATCAAATGTGCTAATTTTAGACTAAAAAGATGTATGTTTGTGTGGTTTTGTTTTGTCCTCCACTCCCTCCCGGAATTGCTAGCTGTACAGGGTCAACCTGGAATTGGAAAGTCAAGCTTTCTGGCATAACATTTCACAAACAAAGGTTCTGTAATTGGAACTTATTAAATGTAAAAGCAGAGATGCACAGAAGTTTCTTTGTCGAAAGCAGAAAGAACCTGATGGCTGAAGGTGTGCCCACAGCTGCTTTCTGGAGTCCTGAGAGCTGCAAGACTTGTTGGTGCTTCTGTACTTTGATATTTTTGACATTTTACAGTCTTGAACAGGGATTTAGTACTCCTAATAGACACACTTCTGCTTCAGGAGATAAATTAGTGAAGCAGACAGAACAACTCAATCCAGAGGTCTGTCTTCCCTCCCCTTCCACCATCTGATGGTGCGTATGCCTTCATGACATGGCTGTTACCATACTTGTTCTCGTAACGATAGCTATAGGGATAATGCTATATAAACATCTGAGATAATTTTCAGTAGACTGTATATACTCTCTCTTGTTTAAATGGGTGAAATATAGATGAGGAAACAACTCGAACTGCTTGAAACTCAGAAGTTCTGTTCTGTGGGAAATTCTGACACTTCAAAAATTATGTTCTGAATCAGAATGAAAATGATAAATTACATTTTTTTCCATTTCCGAAAAATCAAAATGTTTCCATTTGATTTCTCTGAAACAAAACAGAGCAGTGGGCTGCCCCCAACTTCTAGGGACTCCTTGGGAAGCCCCCAACTTGCTGCCATCCAACAGAAGCCCTGAGAGCTCTAGCTGGAGCCAGAGCTCTAAGAGCTTCTAGACTTCATGGCCCTGGAGTGTCCACATGGTGGGGCTACCCGAGAGAATGGACTCTGGAAACCTAAAAAGAAAAGGAGTACTTGTGGAACCTTAGAGACTAACCAATTTATTTGAGCATAAGCTTTCGTGAGCTACAGCGAAAGCTTATGCTCAAATAAATTGGTTAGTCTCTAAGGTGCTACAAGTACTCCTTTTCTTTATGCGAATACAGACTAACACGGCTGCTACTCTGAAATCTGGAAACCTAGGCTCCCCAATGGCAGGAAATCTGACTGTCAGGAAGGGTTCCTTTGGAACGTTGCCTGTTTTTCAGTAGAAGTTTGAAACAGAGTTTTCCACAAAACATTTTTGGTTTTGAGGAATGGGCATTTTCTGGCAAAAATAAATCAGCAAATTCCTAACCAGCTCTAGAAACAACAGACTCATTCACTCTAATGAATGAAGGATTATAATATAAAATTGAATCTCTTGACTAGAGATGGGACAGTGTTCTGATGTGTTTAGGTAATTATCCACTTAAGCACATTACAACATACAGCTGGGAAATTATTCATGGAGTGTTGGTACTGTAGAAATGGCATTTCAGTTTGCCATGTTTTCATTCCTCTGGATCCATTCTTCATGAGTGTTTGTTAGGGCAGTTTTAGTTGTATAGTGTCTGTTGAAGATGAAAATGAATTCCCAATCTGTAACCAAAGGTAATTAACAAAAATTTGTTTTAGATTGGGTTGGAAATAAGCATCTTCTTGCTTTTTCCAGACAACTTGCCCAGGAAAGACTGTTCTTTCAGGCACATCCCTATTGTTTATCACTAGCACAAATGTCAGGTTGCAGATATTCAGCCTGCAAGTCTGAGCACTTGTATGCATAGCTTAATCACTCTCTCATATTTGCAGAGCACAAACATGAAAGGAGTGTGAGTATAGCAGGTGAACTCATATTTACAGCTGAGGGAACACTCACAGCAACGTTTCCCTTTATTTTTCCAGCCCAGATTCTGATTTATTAATGCTCCTTCAATTCTGACCATGTCAGACTGGTGGTCTGGTTCATCACAGCATCCTCAAGGTTGCTTCAGCTTACGCTGGCTGCCAGTAGCCCCCAAGGGGTTGTTCCAGCAGCTCCTTTTTCTGTGGCCATGTTCCCTATGCCTGGGTGATCACCAGTTCTCCTAAGTAGAGAGATTTCCAAAGAGCCTGATTTAAATTGGATTTACAACACCACCTGTAGCTGCAAGAGGAGAAAGAAGATTCTAACCCATGACCTCGAAAAAACTTTTTAATTGGTTTGGAGAAGGAAGAGCCTGTAACTGGAGCAGAGGGGTATTTTCCTAAAGATATTTATTGTGGGTTAAGATATTTATTGTGGGTTTTTAACTAGGTTTTTTTTATTTTTTTATTTTTTTTTTTTTTGTAATCTCAAAACTTCAAAAGGCTGGGTTTTTGCACAATTGGTTTTTTTTATTTAAAAAGAAAACAAACTTCTGAAATTAATTTCTACCTGCTGCTTATAGGAATGCATGATTCATCTTATTAGTCATTAATCTGAAGCCTGTAGTTTCCATATGGGGAAAAATCTTTCCTGATCGCTGCATCAGTCAGCATGCTCGCTAAAGCATCCCTTAGGATAGTATTCACCTATTCCGAGTGTTGGTGTCAAAATTATCCAGCTTCTCTTAAAAGCCAATTACAGAATTTGACACCACCTCAACACTCCGAATAGGGGTAAGTCATTCACATCATATCTTTTCTACCTTTTCTTTGATTTCAAGACTTGATTTCAAAAGTCTTTGAGTCCTAAGTAGTTATTAATTAGTTGTTTCCTATCTCATTTTCAGTGCTGGAACAGCACTTCTTCGAATGCTTTAAAGGCAACTGTGTTTTCAGTAAGGCTAGTTTAACACTGAAGCTCTCATTCAAGTGGTGATGATGAAGCCTGTATGTAACAAACACTGAAGCAAAATAGGTAGAATAGTGCTGTTTCAATGTTTTTTATTATCCAATTTACTAACTACCCCTTGAAAAAGTTATTATTAAAGAGACACAATTGTTGTTATCAGACTTGATGTCTGCTGCTCGGAGATTTTTAGGAGCTATGCATTATGCACACATACACGAGGGTGTGCACAGAAATACAATTGCTGGATTTGCGGGGTTGACTGTTTTACCTTTTTCCTGTTATGCGTCACAAACTAGACTATGAAAAATGAAAGTCAGGTACAGTAAAGCTGTTGACTCCATTAATGTTGTAGAATTACTCAATCTATGTCTAACCAGTTTGATCTATCCTATCAATACCAAGATGAAAGGATAGTTTCCATCCTTCTAGTAACTAGCCTTGTGAACTCCTTTTAAAATCTGTCTTGGTGAATTACAAGGCTCTTATCATTTGCAGATCTTTTTAGAAAGCAGCCCCAGGTTACATGCATATTGGATTACTGCACATCAAAGAGATTAAAATGGGTGTGTTATAAAGATAAGGTTTTTCTCCTGGGCTACTTGCTAGAAATTGCATTAAAAAGACCCTGCAGAGACAGAAAAAAAGGGTTCAGAGGAAGAGAACTAGAAGCAGCAGCTCATAGAAAATGTCAGAATGGCTGACAGATTTCTGACAATATACACTGATGCTTTGTTTCTTGCTTTAATGTGTATTTTATATTTTTATGAAGAAGCATAAACTCTGGCATTACCATGTGAGAACAGAAACTACTTACACATTAGCTACTCATTTTACAATTTTTGTGAAATTATAAAGAAAATTGTATAGTTACTTTTGGATGCTAATTTTCTCATGTACTCTTCATTGACGAACCTGCTATAAGTATATAGATAACCAAATCTCTCTTTAGATGTGCAACACTTGTATGCATTCAGTAAAATAATTTAGGGGGAAACTGTTCATTTTTCTTGAACTTACAGGTTGTATCTGATCGTATTCTTATAATTTCTTAGTACAGCAATAAGAGAACTTAGAGTGTAACAATACAGAAATCATGTATAGCCTTTCACAAAGCATTCCAAGGAGCTATGTGCACAAAAATCAAAACCAATTAAGGGCTGGTTCCAACTGCAGTTTAAAAAGTTATAGAAAAGAAGCCAGTTCTAAGCAAAACTTCACATTCATAATGACAGACACAGTGGTAGATTACCTCAGACTACTGCTGATTTAGGAAGAATATGTGCTCTCAAAAGGCTCTTGCACTACAAGTCGATAATCTAGTTCTTAAGAGTCAACAGATTATCTGATGCTGACTCCAGGAGCCTGGAAGGGACAATATTTAATGAGAAGGCCTAAGAGATCTTGAATAACTCTACTAGAGAGAAAAACAAAAACAGTGAGCAAAGTATGGATGGTGTCATAATTCAAAGGAAGTTCTGTGCTTCAGTATGTACTATATACAGCCTGAAATATATTTATTTTGATTTACACAATTTATCCATCCTGGGCTCCAGTTGTGTAGTTGTCTTTAAGAGCATATACTGCCCATGTTGGTTAAATATTATCTTTAAAGCATTATGTGAACTCAAACTGTTTAGGTATTTTCCTTGTGCTCATCACATCTGCCACTGACATCTTGTGACTAAGGAAATCCCGTAATCGGGAGATAGAATGTAGCTAAGATGCACAAATGATCTGAAATAAAATGGAAGTAAGTGTACACAAAAGATTGCATTTTAGTATCTCCCAAAACATGGTCGCAAAGCAAATTTCAGTGGAAGATTAATATTGAAGTAAAAATGAATGGAAAGCTTGCGAATCAGTGAGGCCAGATTCTCATTGGCCTCTGTGTTGTTGGTGCATGATAGTGTGGGGGCAGGGCGGAAGACATTTACCTCTACTGCCCCCTAAGCCCCATTCCCCACTGCTACGCACACTTTTGCAAGGCCTCCATCAGAGACATGAAGAATTTCAGTCTCTTTGCTCAGGGGAGCTTGTGGACACCATCCATGTTCCATGTGAGGGATTATGGCACCCAAAGGGAGGTGAAACAAGATGATGAGATCATGTCTCCCATCTACTTAAGTACCGAGCTGGCTGGCCATCAAGGGTAAGTAAACTGCACTCTGTAAAGGGATATAGAAGTTGGCTTGGCACACTGCTTCTGAATATCTGGGACTCCCAGAATGCATTTTGCCCCATAATATTCCTCTAGGGGTGATGGTCTCTGTGTATGCCCCCCCAACCCACCCACCCACCTGCACTATCAGCTGTGCTTTCAGGTCATAATAAAACATGTTACAGTTGAGGTTGAGCTGCCCTTTTGACCCCTTTCGGTTCTCTCGGAGTGCACCCCTGAAGATGAGGCCTTTCGCCTTCACCTGTCCTGGGGTGGAATCCTGTGATCCTCCCACCTTTAGACTGAGTCTCCATGCCAGAAGGCCTGCAAGTCTTCCACTGGGGAGCTGTGATCAGCAGTTAATATAGTTACCAGACAACTACAAATTGGCTTGTCTAAACTAGGATTTTAATACATCCTAGTTAGCATATGTTAACTAACATTAAAAACGCATCCTTAAGAACATAAGAATGGCCCTACTGGGTCAGACCAAAGGTCCATCTAGCCCAGTATCTGGTCTTCTGACAGTGGCCAGTGCCAGGTGCCACAGGGGGAATGAACAGAACAGGTAATCATCAAGTGATCCATCCCCTGTCACTCATTCCCAGCTTCTGGCAAACAGAGGCTAGAGACACCATTCCTGCCCGTGCTGCTAATAGCCATTGATGGACCTATCCTCCATGAATTTATCTAGTTCTTTTTGAACTCTGTTATGGTCTTGGCCTTCACAACATCCTCCGGCAAGGAGTTCCACAGGCTGGCTGTGTGAAGAAATACTTCCTTTTATTTGTTTTAAACCTACTGCCTATTAATTTCATTTGATGACCCCTAGCTCTTGTGATATGAGAAGTAGTAAACAACGCTTCCTTATCTACTTTCTCTGCACCAGTCATGATTTTATAGACCTCAATCATATCTCCCCTTAGCTGTCTCTTTTCCAAGCTGAAAAGTTCCAGTCTTATTAATCTCTCATAATACAGAAGCTGTTCCATATCCCTAATCATTTTTGTTGCCTCTGTCTGAACCTTTTCTAATTCTAAAATATCTTTTTTTTTGAGATGGGGCAACCACATCTGCATACAGTATTCAAGATGTGGGCATACCATGGATTTATATAGAGGCAACATGATATTTTCTGTCCTATTATCTATCCCTTTCTTAATTATTCCCAGAATTCTGTTTGCTTTTTTGACTGCCGCTGCACATTGAGTAGATGTTTTCAGAGAACTATCCACAATGACTCCGAGATCTCTTTCTTGAGTGGTAACAGCTAATTTAGACCCCATCATTTTATATGTATAGTTGGGATTATGCTTTCCAATGTGCATCACTTTGCATTTATCAACATTAAATTTCATCTGCCATTTTGTTGCCCAGTCACCCAGTTTTGAGAGATCCTTTTGTAGCTCTTCACAGTCTGCCTGGGTCTTTAGTAATTTTGTATCATGTGCAAATTTTGCCACCTCACTATTTACCCCTTTTTCCACATCATTTATGAATATGTTGAATAGGACTGGTCCCAGAATAGACTTCTGGGGGACACTACTATTTACCTCTTTCCATTCTGAAAGCTGACCATTGATACCTACACTTTGTTTCCTATCTTTTAACCAGTTACCAATCAATGAGAGCACCTTCCCTCTTATCCCGTGGCAGCTTACTTTGCGTAAGAGCCTTTGGTGAGGGACCTTGTCAAAGGCTTTCTGAAAATCTAAGTACACTATATCCACTGGATCCCCTTGGTCCACATGCTTGTTGACCCCCTCAAAGAATTCTAGTAGATTGGTGAGGCATGATTTCCCTTTACTAAAACCATGTTGACTCTTCCTCAACAAATTATGTTCATCTATATGTCTGACAATATAGTTCTTTATTATAGTTTCAACCAGTTTGCGTGGTACTAAATTCAGGCTTACGGGCCTGTAACTGCTGGGATCACCTCTGGAGCCCTTTTTAAAAATTGGCGTCACATTAGCTATCCTCCAATCATCTGGTACAGAAGCTGATTTAAATGTTAGGTTACAGACTACAGTTAGTAGTTCTGCAGTTTCACATTTGAGTTCCTTCAGAACCTTTTTGCAAACAAAGAAAAGGCCTCCATATGCATATTCCATGGCAATGTTGCTGCATATTTGTGGACCAGTTTGTGGAATCATGTATGGCGGTGTCCTACAGAACAGGTAGAGATTGTTGTAGGTTCTTGTTATTTAGGGTTCTCGGTGATTCTTAACAGAAGTACTAAACACTTAGCTGACAAAATATACAGTTTTATAAAAATCCAGCATTTCACTGGTATTCCCATTTTCAGGATCTTAAATATATGTAATCTCCTGCCCTCCTGTATTCACCTCCATGCCACCATTAATTACATATAGTTAATTTCCTATAGAAGTGGCAGCCCTTCTTAATTTTCAAGGTTAACAATAAGTATCATTTAATTTCTCAAATCTCTATTAATCTCAATTTTATTTTAATCGAGTAACGAAATTTTCTAATGTGATTTTTGTTTGTTTGGTTTTTGTAACAGACTCTCAGTTTAAGAGGACAGTATTTGAGATAGTATTGGCTCTCCTTCAAAGGATGGAGTACATTAAACGTTGAACATGGAGATTACTGGCTAAAAAAATCTTTTTCATTTAATCAGATATCATATAATGGCAAGGTTTTGAAAGCTCCAATGCCGTTATGCTGGGATAGTTACATTCCTCTCCTTTGAAGTATTCTTAATGCTGTATCTCAAAGATCTTGCTTTACTTTCTTATTTAGCAGTATACTAATACAGAAGTGGAAAGAGTGTCTAGTTATGATAGGCCCATGTGGTTGTGTCCTCTGGCTATCCTATCTTAGAATTACCTTCATCCACTCATTTGTACTGTCTCAAAGACTTAGGCCAAATTTTTAAAAGTAGCCTCTGAAATTGTTCCCCTACACTTTTTATTCCCAGTGTAGAAATGGATGTGCAATATGGTAGTTAGCTGTTGGCAATATAAATCCCTGTTTTGTATGTGCAAATACTGTATAACCCTAGCTGTTGCATATCCAAAAACATGGCATTTTTTATGGCATTTTTATTACATGCAGGGTAAAAACCTGCCTGATTCTCCACCAACTGTTACAAAGCACTCTCACTCTCAAGCAGGCACTTCTACTTTTGGATTTTGTCAAACACAGGATGGAGACTAGGATTCATCTTAACTTTCCCTGTGCATTGAGATGATAATTTCAGAATAGTGCAGGCTGTTTCTTAGGGTATAATCATGAGTATTAGTAGCTCATGTGATGGGGTTTGGTGAAGGGGAGTGGCATATAGAATGATGGACTCTCCTACATAAGAGCTAACACAAAAAAATTGCTCCCCAAAATAATAGAATATCAGGGTTGGAAGGGACCTCAGGAGGTCATCTAGTCCAACCCCCTGCTCAAAGCAGGACCAATCCCCAACTAAATCATCCCAGCTAGGGCTTTGTCAAGCCTGACCTTAAGAACTTCTAAGGAAGGAGATTCCACCACCTCCCTAGGTAATGCATTCCAGTGTTTCACCACCCTCCTAGTGAAAAAGTTTTCCCTAATATCCAACCTAAATCTCCCCCACAGCAACTTGAGACCATTACTCCTTGTTCTGTCATCTGCTACCACTGGGAACAGTCTAGATCCATCCTCTTTGGAACCCCCTTTCAGGTAGATGAAAACAGCTATGAAATCCCCCCTCATTCTTCTCTTCTGCAAACTAAACAATCCCAGTTCCCTCAGCCTCTCCTCATAAGTCATGTGTTCCAGTCCCCTAATAATTTTTGTTGCCCTCCGCTGGATGTTTTTCAATTTTTCCAGATCCTTCTTGTAGTGTGGGGCCCAAAACTGGACACAGTACTCCAGATGAGGCCTCACCAATGTCGAATAGAGGGGAACGATCACGTCCCTCAATCTGCTGGCAATGCCCCTACTTATACATCCCAAAATGCCATTGGCCTTCTTGGCAACAACGGCACACTGTTGACTCATATCCAGCTTCTCGTCCACTGTAACCCCTAAGTCCTTTTCTGCAGAACTGCTGCCGAGCCATTCAGTCCCTAGTCTGTAGCGGTGCATGGGATTCTTCTGTCTTAAGTGCAGGACTCTGCACTTGTCCTTGTTGAACATCATCAGATTTCTTTTGGCCCAATCCTCTAATTTGTCTAGGGCCCTCTGTATCCTATCCCTACCTCTCCGCTCAGTTTAGTGTCATCTGCAAACTTGCTGAGGGTGCAATCCACAACATCCTCCAGATCATTTATGAAGATATTGAACAAAACCGTCCCGAGGACCGACCCTTGGGGCACTCCACTTGGTACCAGCTGCCAACTAGACATAGAGCCATTGATCACTACCCATTGAGCCCGACAATCTAGCCAACTTTCTATCCACCTTATAGTCCATTCATCCAGCCCATACTTCTTTAACTTGCTGGCAAGAATACTGTGGGAGACCGTGTCAAAAGCTTTGCTAAAGTCAAGGAACAACACGTCCACTGCTTTCTCCTCATCCACAGAACCAGTTATCTCATCATAGAAGGCAATTAGATTAGTCAGGCATGACTTGCCCTTGGTGAATCCATGCTGACTGTTCCTGATCACTTTCCTCTCCTCTAAGTGCTTCAGAATTGATTCCTTGAGGACCTGCTCCATGATTTTTCCAGGGTCTGAGGTGAGGCTGACTGGCCTGTAGTTCCCAGGATCCTCCTCCTTCCCTTTTTAAACGATGGGCACTACATTAGCCTTTTTCCAGTCGTCCGGGACTTCCCCCTATCGCCATGAGTTTTCAAAGATAATGGCCAATGGCTCTGCAATCACGTCCGCCAACTCCTTTAGCACACTTGGATGCAGCGCATCCAGCCCCATGGACTTGTGCTCATCCAGCTTTTCTAAATAGTCCCTAAATAGTTCTGAATAGTAACAAACTAACACTTTAACCAAATGACAGCCTTTGAACAGTATAGAGCTAAAAATGTCAGTACCAAACTAAGGACCTAATTCTTATCTTGCTTCAGACAGCCTTCTCACTGGGGTAACTCAATTGGCCTGAGCTACAACTGAGTTACACTGGTCTAAGATATCGGCATCAGCCTCAGAAAACTGAAATATTTTCACTGTAGAAAATTCTACTTTATATCTGTTTCTCTTATTTCTATTTCCTCAGACATTGCTTTAACAGTGAGGTTTCTGTTTTAGAAAAATAAAGCCCATGATCTTTATTCCTTAAATCTTCATCTGCTCCAGCCACTTAATCTATCCTGATCCAAATATGTAGCTACTGGACCCACGTAAATATGTGCCCAGATAATGATTAATTGTCTCAGTTAGGGAATTTTGATTTCAAGTGGGGAATATGGACAAAGATCAGATGAACTAACAAAGAACGAAGACCCTTCTTTTAGGCTAATATCTCTTGAAATAAATAGCGAAGGAAGAGAATTGCAGAATGTCAGCAGTTCAGTATCCTAAATTCAATGTTTTAAAATGTTTTCCAAACCTCGATGGCTTTTTAATTTCTTATTTAACTAACAGGTTTCAGAGTAACAGCCGTGTTAGTCTGTATTCGCAAAAAGAAAAGGAGTACTTGTGGCACCTTAGAGACTAACCAATTTATGTGAGCATAAGCTTTTGTGAGCTACAGCTCACTTCATCCGATGAAGTGAGCTGTAGCTCACAAAAGCTTATGCTCACATAAATTGGTTAGTCTCTAAGGTGCCACAAGTACTCCTCTTTATTTAACTAAATTTTCTCTACACTTCTAGCAGTATTTCTTTGAAATGAATGTATGCAAACTTTGGACTTTATTTAAAGCTTAAAGCATATAGGGTTGACTATTTTTAAGTAACATATCACAAAAATCCTACTGAAGAGCCCAAACTAAATTCATACATGAAACTGCCAGGGGCAGTAACTTCACATGCTACTGCTTTCTTCCACATTGAAGAATTATAGACTATGGCTAGAGAAACAAGTTATTGGCTTTGTGGTTTTTTGCTTTATTTCTTTATTTTTAAGTTGGCATTTGCGATCATATGTGGATCAGCTATTTCCTGTCCCAAGTATTGGGGAAAGCTACCACTCAGCTTTAGTGTCTTAGCTAGCACTATGCATGTATGGAGATTCCATGACACAGTCCATATAGTCCCAAACCCATGTTCTGGTCATAGTGCTTACTTGATGCGTGATGTTGGGCAAGTCACCTTACTACTTGTTTCTTAATTTCCCCTGTAAAAATTATCCCTGTAAAATCGGGATAATGAAAAACATCTTTTAAAAAAACAAAACAAACTTTGCGATTGACCTTGTTAGAAAAGTAAGTATTATGTAATGTCTGTTGGCAAATACTTTTTACTGGTGACTACTGTAGTGCTAAGGTTGAATGTTACTGTGTAAATATTCTAAAATAAAAATGCTAGGATGAATTCTTCGCCCGACTGAAGACAGGTGGAGTTTTTTACTGACTTCATTGGGGTTTGGATTTCACCCCTAGAGTGTCTTCCAGACTGTTTTCCAGTCAGAGCTTAGTTGAAAATGTCTTTATTCAGAGTATTCTGTTTTTGTTTTTCCAAAAGTGGCTAGCTCGAGCTCTATTTCTTTCAAAGATCTTTCAGCACAGGTTGAAGTGCAAGTGCCATTGTGCACAGTAGCTTAGCCTTTATTGGGTCTGTTGATGTGATAGGAGTGTGATGTGATTAAGTAGTTCCAAATTCTGCAGTCTAAAAAATGTATTGTAGTTGATTTAGTCCTACCATTGGAGAGTCAAATTCTTCTCTTTCTAGCCTATTTTAAACAGAATTTATGGCAAGCACTAGGAAGCTTTGCCATCTTTGTGTTTCAGACATTATGGAATTTTTTTATACTTTACAGGAGACTTGTAAATGAATGTCCTTCTTATTCATTAAGGACAGAATAATTATAAAGAGAAAAGCAGGTGTTGCAGTCACGCTTAATGCCTAAGGAGTTATAGGTCTGCTAGCAAAGTCGGGGACCTTTAGTTCAATAGTGAGCATGCCTGACAATCAGAGTCTGGTTTGATAAATGATTTAGTATGCTGAAATACACATTGCTTAAAGCATCTATGGTTGACTTGCATTTTTAGGGCAGTATATCAAGGGATTAAGTAAAAGAAAGTCATTCATATCATAGTTAAAAGAACTTTTTAGAAAAAGGCAGTTAATTCTTTCCACCGTCAGAAAATTGCAATGCTCGGATCTCATTTTTAATCTGTTTACTTCTCCTATAACTTTTTGTCTGTGTCTTTTGCACAATTGTTATATATTCCTCTGCATAAATTCCAAGTTGTAGGTTACTGGAAACAGAAGAGAGAGCCTAAACTTATGACAGCATTAAATTAAGGACAACCGAGTATGACTTTTTGTGAATAATATATATGCAGTATTCGCTGGTAAAAGCAATCAAACAATGGAATTGTGAAACCTTTGGTGTATAACTTAAGAATTAATCTTTAGTCATTAATATGGCATGGGGTTATAACTTATAACCAGAGGAACTGGCTCAATCTAATTTTCAGAACAGTGGTGATTTTGCTAGCTACCAATGCAGAATCCCAGCATGTAATTAACTGACAGTACATTCAGTGAAAAGGCTTAAAGCTTCCATTGCTTGAAGAACAAGAGCTAAAAAGTCTCATTGCATCTGGGTTGTTTATATGTGAGTTTTCAAACAACCCAGTGCAATGTTTAAAGAAGCATAAATAAGCAACAATTGTGTAAAGTTATTGATGAGCAAACTTACATCTTTGTTTTCTTTCAAATCCCAAACTAATTCTATGATTGAACTGTAAATGGAACATACATTTCACTTTGTTAAATATAAAGCTAGAATTCAGTCATGTGTCATAAACTGAGAGCTCAGCTTGAATAGACTTAAGTGGGAGGAGGAACCAGGGACTTTAATTTCTGTCTAGCATTCAATCATAAACAACCTTCAGTTTTTTTGTATGCCAAAAAACGTATTTCATTTTTGCTGTAGCACATAGATAAGATGTTTGAAAATTGCTAAGTTTCTCAGCCTTGTTAAGCTTTTATGATCACCTTGGAGATGCCTTCAAAGTTATATGGCATAAACTAATCTTGAACTCACTCATTACCTTAAAAGGTAACCAATTTCGCTGTTCAATATTGTTAACAAATTGTCAGGCATATAAGGCTTGATCCCATGCCCAGTGAAGTCAGCAGGAGCCTTTCTGATTACTTGAATAGGCATCTGATCTGGTCCAGACTACTTTGATCTCCTTTTCATCCCAGAGCATCTTTGTAGAGAAGGGAACAGTGTCATTCATTCCTGTCCATGGCTTGTTCCTCAAGTATTGCATAGAATGTCCCTCCAGTAGTCAGCCTCTAGGTCAGAGACTTTGCTTATGTCTAAGTTATTTTCTTTGCCAATGCTATCTTCTGTTTGTCTTCTGCAGTGGTCCCCACCGTCATAATCTTTTTTTGATTATAACCAATATCATACCCTGGTTTCAAATCTTACTTCCCCAAATTATTTTTGTCTTAAACTCATTCCACTTAATATCTATCTTTTGAAGAACTCTCATTTCTACTGCCTCCAGACTTCTTAGGTCTGTTTCATGTAATGCAGCTGCTTCCGAACTATAGAGTAATACTGTTGGTATGCTGGTTTGATCAATTTCCACTTGATACCAAAGTGGAACGTCTGATGTAAGAAAAGGGGACATGGAATCACCATTGCTTTTCATCATGTTCTTAAACTGGATATTAAGAATGTCAGATGAGTTTGAGGGCATGACATTGGATGATTTTAGAGTTAAGTTCCTTAGCTTATGCAGATGACATAGTACAATTGACAGATGTTTGCATTAATGATGATACTCTTCGCTACCTTGGAAAATTGGTGTTGTCAACTTGGACTTGAAACTACTGCATCTTCTTGGAATTTATTGTATCCTGGAAAAGGGAAGTGTTGAAATGCAGCAGTGATGAAGTCGTAGAACAAGTAGAATCTTGTGTACTTAGGAAGCTTGATCAGTTGCAATGTTTCCATCAAGGATAAGGATAAAAGATGTGCCTTAGCCATAAGTGCTACTCAGAAATTGAAAAAATTATGCACTGATAAAAACCATTATGTTTTGGTCTCTAATTTTGCTTGATTGTGGCATTGCATTTAAACTTCTCTGAGTATTGATTACATTCTTACTTGGTTTTTGATTGTTGTAATTATTAAACACAGACAGTGTTACTCCTTTCTAACCTTTTCCTTTTGAATGCATTTCTTGGTTATTTCCAGAAGTATTCTCTGGTTTTCCACATGTCCTTGTCCCTGATATTTTGCTTCTCATATTTCATTTTGGTGTTGAGTGTGCTACGTCTGTGCATATGGATATGAACTATTTAAATCTCCCACCAACCTCCATGTAGTCTCTCTATATGCTGACTTAACCATGTGAATACTAGATTGTAGGATGTTAATTTTTGCACTCTATAGTGTACTGAATTTGTAGTAAATATCTGAAATTATAGTACCACACTGCCTCATAGGGCAGTGATTTACACTTTGGAACAAATAAGATTACATTTGAAAAAGTGGGATTTTTTTCACCTTAAGATTCTGAGAAATGTACAATCACATTCACCCATGCTCTATTCCAAAGAGAGATAAGGATGGGTCTACACTGGAAAGTTACATTGGCATAACTATGTTTCTTATGGGTGTGAAAAATGCATACCACTAGGCTGACCTAACCCCTAGTGAAGACTGTGCTAGGTCAACGGACAAATTCTTCCATCAACCTAGCTACCATCTCTCAAAGGTGGATTACCTCCAGAAACAAGAGAACCTCTCCCGTTGTTGTAATGTCTATGTTGAAGCACTACAGTTACACGGCTTCCATTCAAATCTACTACAGAATGCATCACGGTCATACATAATTCTATTTTAAAATGCAAGTAAACTGTGCAATCTATGTGTACCATCTGTAGATAAGAAATGAGAGATTATGAAATCCGATGGGAAGAGACTTAAAGATATAGAATATATTGATAATCAGAAGGGAAATTTTTGTACTGGACAGAACAGTGGAGAAGGGAGATGGAAGGCAGAGTGGAAGCAATGTGGTTGTTTTGGGGGTAAATAATATGTGAGAGCATTCCCCCAGCCCAAGAGTTTCAAAAGAAATGGAAGCGTGGAAGTGATTGATTTTGGGAGGCAAACTGTGGAGATATTGCTGAAAAAGGAATTTAACTTTTGTGGGCAGCAGCCAGTTATCACTGGGCAATGTGGAGCTGCTTGACATGATGTGGAGAACAAGGGGCACAAAATAGGAAGAAGACCTGATAAGTGGATTTGAACTGAGCAAAAGAATACCTTTTTTCAAAGGATGAACCTGGGCAGGTGAAATGGAGGGAAAATGGACTGAGGTAATTGGAGGCTACGTTCTTGGGGGCAATGGGACTGGCTGAATTGGCAAAAATAATTTCAGTTGTAATATTTCATATTCAAAACTAGAACATGACTAACTTGGAGGTGGTCTAGGAGGGGTTTCAGAAGGAATTTGTAGGAAGAAAGAGGAACCATTCTCCATTCACAAGAACCACATTATTGCACTTCAGATTCTTATGAATAAACTTTCTATAGCTCACCACCAGCCTGTGCACAGAAAATACCTTTTCAAAACATGTTAATTAGAATAGATTAAGCTTCTTATGCCAAAACCACTTTCCAAGAGTGTCAATCAGTCACCAGAATAAAACAAATTAATTATCATTTGAACATCAAGTTTTCACTACTTAGAGATGATTTCAGATTATTAATATATGAACTTGTAATGGTAGCCACAGGGGTCAGTGCATGCTGACCCCTGTTTATGTGCCAAGTGTACTAATCTTTTTTTGTAGTGCTTATGTCAAGTGAGTGGGATCTGGAAATAAAGTTCACTCTCATTAGCACCAGTGTGATCAGGATGGAAAACTATCAATTATATTTTCTTTCTTTCCTTTTTTAAAATGGGTGTGGAGAAGAAATTTTTTTTAAGAATACACTTTCTTTTTAAAATACTTCTTTGATATTATGACAACGTATGTTAAGGCCTAAATTTACTACAATCTATTAAAATCATTTAAATTAGATTTTTCTTTAAAATCAAGCAATACATGTTTGCTGCCAAAGTTTTAAACAATGTCAAACCACTGAACTGTGGAAGTTGCTGGGCATAACCCTACAGAGGGACTGTCATCCTGTGGGTCCCACAGAACACGCTGCCATAATAGCAGGGGAAAATGTACTTTTTTGTGGGAGGGATAGGGCGGGCAAAGAAAAAAACAGACTGTGGTAATTTACGGGAAAACACTTTAAAACTTTTAATACTTAAATGTAAGCAAGGGATAGAAAGAGATTTGATGGCTATTATAATGAGTTAAAGTATTTTTAGATGGTGGTGTAAGCAAGGTTTGTTCTTGTTTAGTGGTAAAAAATTGTCTGAATTCCATTTATTTATATATATAATATATATTAACCGACTGTTTTGGCGATTGTTTTGTGGGGTTTTTTTAATAGCATGGAGGAATATCTCTCTATCTCGTGGGATTTGTGAGACCTAAGGTGTTTGCAGGTGGGAGCAGGATAAAAATGCAAGAAACAATGCAGGAGCAGGTGGAAGTAGGAGTGGGTATTGGAGAGTGGGACAGGAGTGGGATTAAAAAAATAGTCCTGCACAGGGCTCTGTTGCTGGGTAAACATCTGGAACCAGAGTTTGTTGGAAAGCTAAACTGGTTTTGGACAGCAGTAGCCTCTTCTACAGGATCATAAAAAGTATTTTCTTCACTTCACTGTATTCAACTAGTTCAGTTTCATGACTAGCTCATTCAAAGTTGAAATATTGAATGGAAGCTGAAAAAGTAGGAAAGTGGTTTTCCTCTTCTAATCTGCAAATAAAAATAAGATGTGGAGGATGAAATCTACTAACTCCAACATTTTGAAGGACAAGACAAGCAGAAACAATCAGTTCAATTCACTAAATACATAGTTTTAAATTTAAAACATGTTTTGATAAACTTACTTTTTTTCCCTCCGGTATCCAGAACACTTAGGTAGTTTTATTTAACTACAAAATTTTAAAATGTTGTTTTTGTTCATCTTTAACTGCAATTTCCATCCAAATCCAACTTGACACAAATAAGTAAAAAATTAATCATCCAGTAAATTTAGGGTGACCAGATAGCAAGTGTGAAAAATCAGGACAGTGAGTGGGGGTAATAGGCACCTATAGAAGACAAAGGCCCAAATATCTGGACTGCCCCTATAAAATTGGGACATCTGGTCACACTCAGTAAATAAGAAATGTCATCCACCACTTTCTAACATTAACAAAAGTAAAAGTTAAGAATCTGAATAAGTGTATCATCCTGACTTTAAAAAAGTATCAAATTATATCCACAAATGAGTGTCATAACCATAAGGGTAGCCTAAAATTCCTCCTTACCTGTAAGGGGTTAAGAAGCTCAAATAACCTGGTTGACACCTGACCAAAGGAAACATGGGGACAAAAGATACTTTCAAATCTGGGGAGGTGGCGGGGGGGAGCAGAGGCTTTGTTTTGGGTTCTTTGTTTCTGTGTTTGTTTGCTCTTGGGACTAAGAGGGACTGGACATCAATCCATGTCCTCCAAACCATTCTGAACCAGTGTCTCATGTTACAGAAATTGTAAGTACAGCCACGCAAGATGTATTAGTTTATCTTTGTTTTCTCAACTTGTGAATTTTCCCTTTGCTGGAGGGAGGTTTATCCCTGTTTTGTTGTAACTGAAACTAAGGCTAGAGGGGGTTCCTCTGTTTTGTGCATCTTTTGTTACCCTATAAAGTTATCTTCCAACCTGATTTTACAGAGGGGATTTTTACCTTATTTTTAAATAAAATTCTTTTTTTAAGAACTGATTGCTTGGTTTTGTTTGTTTGTTTTTTCCAGTGTCCAGAGATCCAGGGATTTGGGTCTGTGTTCACTTTGTAACCAATTGGTTAGGATATTACTCTCAAGCCTCCCCAGGAAAGGCTGTGTAAGGGATTGAGGGGATATTTTGGGGGAACAGGAACTCCAAGTGGTCCTTTCCCTGATTCTTTGTCTAAATCACTTGGTGGTGGCAGCATACTGTTCAAGGACAAGGTGGAATTTGTGCCTTGGGAAAGTTTTTTAACCTAAACTGGTAAAAATAAGATTAGGGGGTCTTGCATGCAGGTCCCCACATCTGTACCCCAGAGTTCAGAGTGGGGAAGGAACCCTGACAATGAGAATCAACCTTTCCTTAGGAAAATACAAATAAGTACAAAACAAGAGTAAAACCATATTGTCTTTTTGTTCTGTTTTTAAATCAAGGATTCCTGCTTGCTGGTTTAAATCACGATTAAAATTGGTGATTTAAATCCAATCCACCCTGTGTATTACACAACTAAGCGAAAACTTCATTCAAGAAACACTGCTTCAATCAAGAATAGTTTCCAGCATTTACTAGAATGCACAAAAGAAAGCTAAATCGAGTCTACAAGGTGCTGCAGGGCACTTAGTCCACTTTGCTACTGCCATCTGGACTCGTCCTAACACATGGAGCGTGCATATGTCACTAACGACTCAATGGATTTTTTTTTCCATGTGTGAACTATCTCTGTGTTCTTCACATGGTACCATAGCAGCAGCTGCAAGAGTAGTCACACAAGTTGTAACATTCTAAATATGTTGCAAAATGGTCTGTGGTGCAGTATTTGCCACATTCTGAGAACTGTGTTTTTGTTACTGGCCTGGTGAATATTAATGGTTGCACCTTCATTTAGTAGAATAAGATAAGCATGAGCAATCACCTATTGCTGATGAAACAACAGCAGCGTAATTATCGGAGAGCCAAATAAAAATATCATCAAATTTGATGGTCTCACAAATGGTAGGTCATCTGGTAAAATATTTAATACAGTGTATGATGTAGTCCCGTTATGCAAGTCTTACTTAAATACAGAGGGATATATGCCCAGTCTCGTACAGCTGCACATGGCAAGGAGAGGGCATAAACACAACTAGCTTTCTTTCTGCTCGATCCTCTGCTCAGTTACAGTCTGTGCATCAGAGAGCACAAAGACTAGGCAGATCATTGGCCTGTACTGCTTCCTGGCTCCTCAAAATGTTGCCCCACCTCCACACCAGCAAACAGAGTTAGACCAACATGGGATAAGGGAAGGTTGCATACTGACACTTCGTAGTAGCAGCCATGCTTCCCTCCTGCTCTGGAGTCATTGCCCTTGACTCAGGCACAATGCTTCTAGCAGCTCCAATGGGAAGTCTACGTCTGATCCTGCCCAATGCAGCCAGTGAATCACATGCCAAAATCTGACAGGCCTTAGAGAAGCTTACCTTGTAGTATGGATGCAGAATTTACTTACCCAATGAAAATAAAGAGCGATAATAAACGGTCATTGTTTGTAAACTTTACAAATTATTTAGAGGATATAAGAAGTGGAATATCTCACTTAATCAATTCCCTGCTATTGCAGGGGCCTCTGGCATTGGTGCACCTCAGTCGCTCCTGTTCTTTCTGTGGCACACACAATATTTTAGTTTCCTGAGGGCTGTAATATTTTGGCCAAGACTGGTTGTGGTGTGTGGATGTTGGGTTAGCTAGACCATCCTTGACGGGTGTTTGTCTAACCTGTTCTTAAAATCCTCCAGTGATGTAAATTCCACAACCTCCTTAAGTACTTTGATCCAGTGCTTTACTACCCTGACAGTTAGGAAGTTTTTCCTAATGTCCAACCTAAACTGCCCTCCTGTCCGCAGTGGATAAGGAGAACAATTTATTGTACATCTTCTTTACAGCAACCTTTTACATACTGGAAGACAGTCATGTCCCCCCTCAGTCTTCTCTTATCCAGACTAAACAAACCCTTCCCCCCCCCCCCCCCAATCTTTCCTCACAGGTCATATTTTCTAGACCTTCAAGTATATTTTTACTCTCCTCTGGAGTTTCTCTAGTGTGTACACATCTTTCCTGAAGTGTGGTGCCTAAAACAGGATACAGTATTCTGGTTGAGGCCTTATTAGTGCTTAATATCACCAATTGGGGCCTGATTCTGATCTTGCTCACCGTGGTATAAACCTGCTAGGAGATCAGATTCCAGCCCCAAGGATTTATTTCTCCATATGCACACAGCACAAGCCTGCTTTTCTAAATCTATCTAGCTTAATCCTTTTATAGGGCCTCCAGTACCTTATTGTCTGAGTATCTATGTGTACAACACCCCTGTGAGGTAAGAGTGCTACTATCCCCATTTTACAGATGGGGAACTGAGAGACAGAGACTAAATTACCTTCTTGTGGTCACACAGGAAGTCTAGCAGAGCAGGGACTCAAACCCACATCTCCCAAATCCTTGGCTACTGCCCTAATCACTGGACAATCTTCCCTCTCAGCCTTCTTTACTCTATGGACTTGATTGATGTCATCTTGCACATCCTCAGTTTATATGCACACAATTCAACCAATGGGCCTTTGAAATTGCTTTAGTTTGGATATCAGTATTGCATTCTGCAATGCCACTGGTAAATAGAACCTGTAGAGATAGGGGAATTAACAAGAGGCACATTGTCAGTACTGCAGAAAAAAACCACATTTACAGAAAGGAAAGACTTAACACGTCAAATTATAGTGATACCACAAAGCAAAGATTGTCTTTTCTTGGTAAAAATATATATCTTGGTGATCTTACACGGGTGACCTAGAGCTTGATTGTACCAGGAACTTTAATGCGAACATGATGTATTGGATCATGACTTCAGCATCAGAAAATAAACTATCAAAAAGAATAATGACCTCTCCGTAAATGCAGTTAACAGTAGCTCACTAGAAGCGTAGCACATGAAGAAGCTGAATGTATGTGTTATAAAGTTGGAAGGCTGACTCGCCTGCTGTCAGCCCACTTGACACTGTTTTTGTTTTTGTTTTAAATGTACTTTGACAACCACATTTAAGAGATGAAATTCCCTGCACACTGTCAGAGGGCATATAAACAATAATACGCACAATTCCACTTATTATATTATCATAGTTCAGCTGAGGAGGAATTTTGTGCCAAACTCTTTTTTTTTTTTTTAGGTGCATTTAACTTCCCTGAATGGTTACCCTTCGGTCTGAAATGTCTTTATTTTTGTTTTTTCCAACCGCACTCTGTGCCCCCCCCCCGCACCGCCCCTCTCCCAATACATGGAGTATTTGGCACAGTTAAGTACTATTCTGTTTTTTGTGTAAACATTTAAATGTTTCTGTCCACACTGTAAAGCGCCCTCTTGAGTGCTCTTATGAAAATAAAGAGAAGAATTTTGGACTCAGTCCTCAGAAAAGCTGAGCTCACCTGATAAAGCTACAGGGAGGAGGACCTGAGCTACCTTTATGCCTCCAACAATACTTGACTTCCCAGGGTCCAAAATGACATCTGGTGCATCTTGTCACTATTCTAACTCTCATTGGCTAGAAAGGCTGCATTCTAGTGGGGATGGGAGCAGCACATCAAACTGTGGCTCTTTTCACATCCTGTCCTTTCCCTGGAATGTCTCCTTCCTACACCAGCTGGGCCTGATACAACCTTGTCCTGAGTGCTGCACTGGCTTCATGCCAGCATAGTCTCCTGCTTTGTTTTTAAAAGTTCAAATGTGGTATGTATACGCTCCTTGGTGAGGGATCAATAACTTCCCTTACAGAATGAAGTGCATATGGAGGGCCGAATCCACCAAGGCACAGCACACACATTGCTATATGAGAATGGCCTCTACCCCTCCAACTTGTGAAGCGGATGCAAAACTACCGCACACTCCTGAGGCTGCCATAAGCCTTGCTGTGATTATGCATCTCTTTGTGGGAGCGGGGAAATGAGGATGGCAGGATCCAAATATCAATATATCCCCTGTCTTTGCCCCAATCGCTTCTTCAGAGACAAACTATCTCTTAAAAAGAAAAGGAGGACTTGTGGCACCTTAGAGACTAAGAAATTTATTTGAGCATAAGCTTTCGTGAGCTACAGCTCACGTCATCGGATGCATTCAGTGGAAAATACAGTGTGGAGATTTATATACATAGAGAACGTGAAACAATGGGTGTTACCATACACACTGTAACACCCACTGTTTCATTGTTCCGTGTTCTCTATGTATATAAATCTCCCCACTGTATTTTCCACTGAATGCATCCGATGATGTGAGCTGTAGCTCACGAAAGCTTATGCTCAAATAAATTTCTTAGTCTCTAAGGTGCCACAAGTACTCATTTTCTTTTTGCGAGTACAGACTAACATGGCTGCTACTCTGAAAACTATCTCATGTGCATGGCTCCTCGTATCTGGCTTCATTCCTTGCACTGCGGAATTACATTGCTATGAGGGGAGCCTCCAATGCCACAGGGGCATGGGCATAGAAATGTAGGGCTGGAAGGGACATCGAGAGGTCATCTAATCTAGCCCCCTATACTGGGACAGGACCTATACCTAGCCCATCTCTGACAGGTATTTTGTCTAACCTGTTCTTAAAAACCTCTAGTGACAGGAATTCCACAACCTCTGCTGGAAACCTATTTCAGAGCTTAACTACCCTTATTGTTAAATTTCCCCCAATATCTAACTTAAATCTCCCTTGCTGCAGATTAAGCCAATATTACTTGTCCCACCTTCAGTGGACGTGGAGAACAATTGATCAGTGTGTTCTGGTAACATCCCATAATATATTTGAAGACAGTTACCAGGTTCCCCTCTCAGTTTTCTTTCTCAAGACTTAACATGGCCAATTTTTAAAAAAATTTCTCATAGGTCAGGTTTTCTAAAACTTTTATAGTTTATTGCTCTCCCTTTGACTCTTCTCCAATTTACCTATGTCTTTCCTAAAGTGCGGTGCCCAGAACCAGATATGGTACTCCAGTTGAGGCCTCACCAGTGCTGAGTAGAGCTTAACAATTACCTCTTGTGTCTTACAACGCTCACTTTAATACACCCCAGAGTGATATTAGCTTTTTAGCAACTCCATCACATTTACTCATATTTCAATTTGTGATCCACTATAATTTTCAGTTCCATAACTGCTACCTAGCCAGTTATTTCCCATTTTGTGTGTTAGCCTTTGTTTTGTCCTTCTTACGTGTAGTACTTTGCTCTTGTCTGTTGTTGAAATTCATCTTGTTCATTTCACACCAATTCTCCAATTTTGTCAAGGTCATTTTGAATTCTAATCCTTTCTTCCCATCTGCAACCTCTCCCAGCCTGGTGTCATCCACAAATATTATAAGCATACCCTCTGCTCCATTATCCAAGTCACTAATTAAAATATTAAATAGTACTGGATCCAGGACACAGACCCATGTGGAACCTCACTAGCTATACCACCCCACCACCAGTTTGACAGTGAACCATTGATAATCACACTTTAAGTACGGTCTTTCAACCAGTTATGCACCCACCTCATAGTAATTACATCTAGACCACTTTTCCTAATTTTCTTATGAGAATGTCATGTATTACTGTCAAAAACCTTACTGAAATCAAAAAATGTCACTCTTACAGCTTCCCCCCTTCCACCAGCCAGTAATCCTGTCAAAAAACGAAATTAGGCTGATCTGGTATGATTTGTTCTTGACAAATCCATATTGGCTACTATTTATAACCCTGTTATCCTCTAGGTGCATACAAATGGATTTTTTAATAACTTGTTCCAGGTATCAAATTTAGGCTCACTAGCTTTTTTTTTTTTTTTTTTTTGGTCAGACACTATATTTGAACTTCTCCAATCTTCTGGGACTTCACCTGTGTTCCAGGAGTTCTCTGGATGATTGCTAATGGTTTTGAGACTAGTTCAGCTAGTTCCTTAAGTACCATAGGGTGCATTTCATTAGGGCCTGCTGACTTGAATACATCAAATTTATTTAAGTGTTCTTTAACATGTTCTTTCACTATTCTGGCTTGCATTTCTTTCCCCTTGTTGTTAATATTAATTGTGTTGAGTGTCTGGTCACCATTAATTCCCCCTCCCCCCCCCTTTTTTTTTAAAGATTCAGGCAAAATAAACACATAATACCTCAGCCTTCATGATGTCATGAGTTATTAACTCTCTCCTTCTTGGCTAAGTAGAGGACCTACATTTGCATTGGCACCAAGAGAAAGACAAAGGAATTGAAAAAACCTCCTCTTATTGCCTTTTATGTCCATTGCTTGGTTTAACTCATATTGTGCCTTAGCTTTTCTGATTTTGTCTCTACATACTTGTGCTGTTCTTTTATACTCCTTATTAACAATGTGACCATGTTTCCCATTTTTTGTAAGATTTCTTTTTGATTTTAGGTCATTAAAGAGCTCCAGATGTAGTCATATTGGCCTCTTACTATTCTTCCTATCTTTCCTTCTCATTGTGTCTTTAATGTTGTCTTTGGGTGAAAATGTCACACTCTCGAGTGTGAGACATTCAAGGTTATTTATTCAACAATTTATTTTTAACCAGAAGCTTTCCTTGCAATTGCATTTACAATTACTATTAAAGTAATGGCCAGTTGCCTTCTCCTGGAACAGAGGCAGGTCGTGATGGAATTCTCCTTTGATGCTCCCTCTTCACCTTACAACTGCCCTTATACACATCAAAATTACTTATTCATTAGTTCTTCCAATCACTGTTAGGTATAATTAATATTCAATTATTTTACAAAACTCATACATCATGTATGCATGAACTTTGGCATAACTTTTGCTGTCCAAGCTATTTTCATGTTATTTCTCTTTTTTCCGATTGATTATTCACTGACCATTTATATCTGACCAGGTCCCTATGGCCTGTTTCTCTGTATGTGGGATCTTTCCTGTTTTTTCCTCTAATAATCTCTTGGCAGTACATTTTGTTGAATTTAAGACTGTCCTGGGGCCAAAACATTGCCCTTATTTCACATAGAAACTTATAAACACATAAGCGGTCAGGCCAAAAGTCAGCCAGTCAGCATATAAGCAACAGAAATTACCCTTAAAACAATTCGCAATATCTCTTAGAGAAATTGCCAGCTCTCTTGAACTACTTTTCCCCTTATATTTTCTTCCTTTGGTACCTTACCTTCCAGTTCTCTGAATTTGTTAGTTTGTTCTTTGAAGTCCATTGTCCTTATTCTATTGCTCTCACTCCTTCCTTTACTTAGAATCATGATTTCATAATCATCCAAATTGCTTTCAGTCTTCAAATTAGCAACCAATTCCTTCCTGTTAGTCAGAATCAGGTGTAAAATAGCAGTCCCCCTGGTTACTTCCTCCACCTTCTGAAACAAAAAAAATTTCCCTACTACATTCCAGGAACTTATTTTATGTATTGTATTATGACATATTACTTTTCCAACAGATGTCTGGATGCATCTGATGAAGTGAGCTGTAGCTCACGGAAGCTTATGCTCAAATAAATTGGTTAGCCTCTAAGGTGCCACTAGTCCTCCTGTTCTTTTTGGATGGTTAAAGTTCCCCATTACACCAAGTCTTGTGGTTTTGGATATTTCTGTTCTAGAAAAGCTGCTTCCTCCTCCTGCTCCTCCTGATTTGGTGATCTATACTAGACCCTTAGCATGACATATCCCGTGGTGTGTGTGTGGGTGTATGTTTTACTCTTATCTTTGTCAGCAGACTTTCAATTGGTCTGCCTCTCACCTCCTTCTGGACCTCAAGCGTATATATTTTTGATATATAATGTACAATACCTCTTCCCTTTTTCCCATCTGTCCTTGCTGAACAAGCTATACCCATCTATACCAGTATGCCAGCCCCTGCACCCACCAAGTCTCTGAAGCTAATTGCCATAATTTAACTTATGAACTAATACTTTCATTTTTTTCCTTTTTTATTCCCCATATTCCCTGCATTTCTATATAGGCATCTAAGATACTGAGCAGATGCTCCCACTGTTATGACTCTTGTTGCTTCTTCTTCACATCAAACATCTACCCCTCTTTTAAAGTAACTTTTTTTATACCTACATTTGGGCTTTTGTCACCTGCTCCCTTGAATGTAATTTAAAGTCCTCTGCACTAGGTTGGCACCGTGAAGATGCTCTTCCCCTTCTTGATCAGTTGGGCCCCCATCTCTTCCCATCAGTCCTCCTTCCTGGAACAGCATCCCATGGTAGAGGAAGGTGCAGCCCTCCTGTCAACACCATCTTCACGGCCATGTGTTCATCTCCAGGATGCGTGTCCCCTTGCCTGGGCCCTGACCGTCCATCAGGAGGATGAATGAGAACACAACCTGTGGTCCTGAACCCTTCCTCCCAGAGCCCTATAGTCATTGCATATCTGCTCAGGGGCATACCTGGCAGTATCTGTAGTGCCCAAATGGGTGAGCAGCATAGGATAGTGGTCAGAGGGATGTCAACCTTTCCATAACATCTTGAAGATGGGCTCCAGGCAGGCAGCACACCTGCTGGGACATCATGTGAAGTCAGAAGACGGATGCCACCATCCTCTTGGAGAGTCCCTAACCGCCACCACCACCTTATATCTCCTCCTCTTGGATGTAGTGGCCATGAGTCTCCCATCCCTGGTGTCAGGTGGGCCCTCCTCCTCAACCACTGGGTTCTGCTCCTCTCCTCCTGTTACCAGTATGGCATACTGGTTCTTGACTGCAGTGGACAGGGGATTTGGGGGGGTGGAGGATGGTGGAGCATTGCATACTACCTGAGATGGCCAGAAGCCAGTCTCCGTCCCATAAAGCCTCCTCCTCTGGTGCTGCTGTAGTTGGCTAACCTCCTTCATTATGTCTCCATATGCATCCTGCCAATGAAGTCCTTGTACTCTTGTATGCTGTGCAGGCGAGTCACCTCATCCTGCAGTTCTTTGCTTCCCAACAGACTCTACCAACAGATACCTCTCACAAGGGGTGGTTTCCCCCTTCCTGGCTTTGTTTGGCAGGGAGATGCAGGCTGCATTCAGAAAAAGTCAGGACCAGCACCCAGGTAGAAGTCTCCAAGGTCAGGATGTGTGTCTGGCCAGGGCCCCCAAAGGTGCAGACAGAGGAAGAGCTAGCAGTGGCGTTGGCAATGTGCCATCTTCCTCTTATCTAAGGTTCCTCCTTATAGAGTACCTGCAAGGTAGGTGGTATCTCTGCCTTCCTCCACTTGCTAACTCAGCTGGCTAACTCCCTTAGTCTCATAGCTGCCTTCCTCTTGATTTCCTATTGAGTGCAGCAATCCTGAGGCCCCTTCCAACCCTGATATTCTATGAATCCAATTATATTTGAGCATGCATGTATTGGGTTATCCATACATTAGAATAAGGCATTTGAATTTTAAAGCTGGTACAGTAAAACAATATAGGCCGAATTCTGCAGTGGAAATTAATGGAAAAGTATGAATTAAGCTAATACATAAATGCAATACTCTGTAGCAAATGACACCAAAATTTTTCTGCAAGGCCCATAAACTCTGCAGCACTGCAGTGGTGAATTCTCTGGCAACCTCAATTAATTTCCTACATTAAATGAGATTCAGTAGTGCTCACATGTAGTTTCTTAGCCCGTCTTTCTCTGATACATATGAGAATGAGTCAAAATCCATATTTCCTATTGCACGACTGGCACTGATAACAGATTATCAAAAATACTATGATCTGTGCCATATTAATATATCGGTGGAACAAAATAAATGCATCATCAACTGGCTTATAAAAAGATCAGTTAACTTTTACAGCAGTTACCTTAAGGGAAGGGACTAAATCAGGTTCTTCATTTAAACCATTGTGAGTTAAGGCTCACAAGAGTTTGTATCTTCATCCCTTCTGGATCAAGTTATGCACTCAGAATCAACTCCTGATCACACCGAACTCCCATAGTCTTCAGTAGAACCAGGTTGCGTCCCTTAATGCCCATTAATTTAAAAGATGTTAGGATATAACCTATTTCTGGAAAGCTTTTGCAACAGATCCTTTTTTTATCCTTTCCTTTCCTTTTCTACACTGGTATGTTCTGAAATTGTAATTTTGAGAGCAGTGGAAATCTATCCTTTATGTCAAACCACATGGACATTTAATCAGATAACTATCACAATGCCTATTACAAGTTAACCTGTGTCACATATTATATTTCTTCTTTAAGTGAGGAATAGAAATGTCCATGAAGCCTGACACATGCAGGAGACAGTTCCAGAGCTCTAAAAAACAAGATTTTACAGCACTATCTGCAGGGAAGGAAAATTAAAGAGTCTTGTACTTAAACTATTGCATTAATTGTGGGAGGACGTAATAACATCATGTGTAGCCAGGTGAGTCTGGTAAAGTGGCACACTAATAGATATGTTCTAAAATGAGTTCCTTTGAGATTCATTGTTAATGTTAAAAGAACGAGGAGTACTTGTGGCATCTTAGAGACTAACAAATTTATTTGAGCATAAGATTTCGTGGGCTAAAGTCCACTTCATCAGATGCATGCAGTGGAAAATACAGTAGGAAGATATATATGCAGAGAACATGAAAAAATGGGTGTTGCCATACCAACTCTAACGAGACTCATTGATTAAGGTGGACTATTATCAGCAGGAGAAAAAAATACCCACCTGCACATCATCACGGATCTACAACCTATCCTGAAGGATGATCCCCCACTCTCACTCATCTTGGGAAACAGGCCAGTCCTTGCTTACAGACAGCCCCCAAACCTGAAGCAAATATTCACCAGCAATCACACACCACACAACAACAACAAAAAAATTCCCCAGGAACCTATCCTTGCAACAAAGGCCGTTGCCAACTCTGTCCACATATCTATTCAAGGGACACCTTCATAGGACCTAATCACATCAGCCACACTATCAGAGGCTCGTTCACCTGCACATCTACCAGTCTGATATATGCCATCATGTGCCAGCAGTGCCCCTCTGCCATGTACATTGGCCAAATTGGACAGTCTCTATGCAAAAGAATAAATGGACACAAATCAGATGTCAAGAACTATCACATTCAAAAACCAGTCGGAGAACACTTCAACCTCCCTGGACACTCAGTTACAGCCCTAAAAGTTGCAATTCTTCAACAAAAAACTTCAAAACCAGACTCCAACGAGAGACTGCTGAATTGGAATTAATTTGCAAACTAGACACCATTAACTCTAGGCTTGAATAAAGACTGGGAGTGGATGAGTCATTACACAAACTGAAAACTATTTTCCCATGCTATTTTTTCCCCTACTGTTACTCACACCTTCTTGTCAACTGTTTGAAATGGGCCATCCTGATTATCACTACAAAAGTTTTTTTTCTCCTCGATGAGTCTCGTTAGAGCTGGTATGGCAACACCCATTTTTTCTTGGTGTGTGTGTATATATCTATATAACTATCTTCCTACTGTATTTTCCACTGCATGCATCTGATGAAGTGGGTTTTAGCCCACGAAAGCTTATGCTCAAATAAATTTGTTAGTCTCTAAGGTGTCACAAGTACTCCTCGTTCTTTTTGCTGATACAGACTAACACGGCTACCACGCTGAAATCTGTTATTATTATTGTTGTTAGCATTTCAGCACAAGTATTATTGGACAAATAAATAATGAAAGATTTCTGTGTCTTTTTTTAAAAGCAGTGCTGTAACAGAATCTCTGCAGGTTAGTATACAATGTGAGAACACATGAAAGAAACTTTGGATAAAACTATAGAACCTGATTCTTGTCTCATCTGTCCGAGTCTGAATTAAGAGGAAATCCACTGAAGTTAATGGAGTTCTACTGGAGTAGAACTAGTATAAGTGACAGGAAAATCAGGCCCATATATTTTATTCCAAAATAAGAATGAAGCTGCAAATGACTTTTACAATCAGATCACTGATTGCAATTTGTATGTAGGCTGGGGTGGGCAAACTTTTTGGTCTGAGGGCCACATCTGGGAATATAAATTGTATGGCAGGCCATGAATGCTCACAAAATTGGGGTTGGGGTGTGGGAGGGGGTGAGGGCTCTGGTTGTGGGGTGTGGGCTCTGGGGTAGGGTTGGGGATGAGGAGTTTGGGGAGTAGGAGGGTGCTCCAAGCTGGGACCGAGGGCTTTGTAGGGCAAGAGAAGGATCAGGGCTGGGGCAAGGGGTTGGGGAGTGGGGGGAGGCTCAGGAGCGCAGGCTCCGGGCGACGCTTACCTCAAGCGGCTCCCGGAAGCAGCGGCATGTCCCTTCTCTGGCTCCTATGCAGAGGTGCGGCCAGGCAGCTCTGCACACTGTCCCGTCCGCAGGTACCACCTCTGCAGCTCCCATTGGCCATGGTTCCTTGCCAGTGGGAGCTGTGGGGGTGGCGCTTGAGGTGGGGACAGTGTGCAGAGCGGACCATCCTGGCTGCCCTTACGCATAGGAGCTGGAGGGGGGCCATGCCACTGCTTCTGGGAGCTGCATGGAGTGTCCCCCGACCACTGCTCCCTGGTTGGAGCACCAGAGCGGGGCAAGCCCCAGACCCTGCTCCCCAGCAGGAGCTCAAGGGCTGGATTAAAAGAGCTGGTGGGCCAGATCCGGCCCACAGGCCGTAGTTTGCCCACCCCTGATATAGGCCAAGAGATAGTGTGTGTCTCTGTGCGTGTGTTGTTATGCAGATATATATACACTCTTTTTTTCTGATCCAGATTAGGATACTTTGCACCACAAATAGTCCCATTGTCTTCATTGGGATGACCGCATAAACGTGGTGCTATTGAACACAAGTTAAAGGTATCATGTAATTTCATCTTTTGTGGCATGTACCTTGCAGATCAGAGAGGATGCTGTTACAGCATCCTATCAGCGTAATCTGTTCATGATAAATATCAAATGTCACCATCACACTTGGAAATAGCTATACCTTTTTACTTGGCTTTGTAAAGTTCTGAAGGAAGCCATCCACTTTAAAGGCATGGTTTGTCCTATCACCTTGGGAAATTAAATCTAAATGTAAGTGAATTAATTAGAGTTGCAGGGATTGCACTAGATTCTGCCTTGGGTTATACTGGATTCCACTGGTATAAACCGAAGTACAGACACCCCAGCAGCAGAAAGTCCCTCTGGGGAAGGTAAAATTTTCACAAAGCTGCAGAAAAACTCCCATCTATGAGTTGGACTGTTTCTCTGCTTTTGCTTTTTGTCTGGGTCCACTGGCTGCAATGTCTTGACCCTTCCTTAGGGCAAGGTGTCAAGTGTTAGCTTTTTAAGCTGTTTCTCAACAAGCCTTAAAATGGTGTCATAGCTGTGGTTAATTATTGCTTCTCTTTTTAGGGGAAGAGGAATGGGAACACTGTAAGGAGGCAAATTTGATCTCATTTGACATTCTTACATTCTCTTTGATTCCTTTCAGTCTAACTTTTAAACTGGATGTGGTACAGAATCTTTACTAGTTTCCTTGCTTAATGCTGTCCCTCTAGCAATGGGCAAAAGCCAGGTGAATTAATCTGTTTGTAGATTCAAATACCATTTGACCATGACATTTTGTAACTTGCTAGCAGGACTGTATGATATTATTTTTGAGTTTTTCTGTTATCTTTTTATTCTAGATATCCTGGGGGGGTTGAAGGCAAATACTTATCTGTCCTGAGCCATTACTCATGTGGTGCTACAAGGATCTGCCATATTAGTATGTGTTTGGGGTCCCTAGGACAAATATAGAGAGAGTTTGGGTGGAAGTATGGCCAGTGTGCTTATGTCACCCAAGTCTGTGTCCTGTTTTCATCAATCCAAATAAGAGGGTATCTGTTGTTCGACTGGCTGAAGGTAATCTGAGTAAGACCAGTAAGAAGCTAGTGCCATGAGGGAAGAATTTGAAGCTGTAGTGATGGCTCATGCCCATACTCTTGAGGTAGCTTGTGCATCTTTTGTTAAAGAGATTTGTAATGTGACATGTTTTTGGCCATCTCTTTCTATAATGTGAAGTGCTATTAGTGTCCAAAGAAATCTTTTTTTCAGCTCCATCTGGTTAGGCATTTGCAACCATTTCTCTCAGATTTGTGCCTTGCCAGAGTTAACCACAATTTTGCAGTATTCCGCTCTGGAATTCACAATGTGTTTTCACGGGGTTAGCTTTTCAAATCACGCAGAAGCATCAGCTAATAAAATATGCAGCTGCACATCTGTGCATGTAGCATATTTAAAGCCAAATTTTCAAAGGTGTTTGAAATTTTGGCTACGTCAATTTCTGGGTTCCCATCTCAAGATACTAGATGTCTACAGTGGAAACCCTAAAACTGAGGTAACCAAAATGATGTGCACTTATGAAAAATTCATAGATCCCTAGAAATGTAAGGCTGCAAGTGACCTCAGGAGATCATGTAGTCCAGTCCTCTGCAATGATGCAGGACCAAGTACACCTAGACCATCTCTAACAGGTGTTGGTCCAACTTGTTCTTAAAAATCTCCAATAATGAGATTTCCACATCCTCCCCGGTAACCTATTCCAGTACTTAACTATCGTTATAGTTAGAAAGTTTTTTTCTAATATCTAACCTGAATCTCCCTTCCTGCAGATTAAGATGATTACTACTTGTATCCTCAGTTGACATGGACAACAACTGATCACTGTCCTCTTTATAACATCCCTAACATATTTGAAGGCTGTTATCAGGTCCCCCCACAGTCCCCTTTTTTCAAGTCTAAACATACCCCTTTTTTAAAGCTTTTCTTATAGGTCAGGTTTCTGTACCTTTTTATAATTTTTGTTGATCTCCTCTGGATTCTCTCCAGTTTGTCACCACATCTTTCTTAAAGTGTGGTGCCCAGAACTGGACTCGATCCTCCAGCTGAGGCCTCGCCAATGCTGAGTAGAGTAGAACCATTACATCCTGTGTTTTACATACAACGCTCCTGTTAATACACCCCAGAATGATATTTGCCTTTTAGCAAATGCATCCCTTTGTTGATTCTTATTCAATGTGTGATCCTCTATACCTCCCGGATCCTTTTCAGTGCTACTACTACTTACCCAGTTATCCCCCAATTTGTAGTTTTGCCGTTGATTTTTTTTTCTTCACAGGTATGGCACTTTTCACTTGTCTTTATTTAATTTTATCTTGTTGATTTCAAACCATTTCTCTATTTAATTTATGGATGTCATTTTGCATTCTAATCCTTTCTTCCAGCTTGGTATCATCCACAAACATTATAAGCATACTCTCCACTCCATTATCCAAGTCATTCATGAAAATATTGAATAGTACTGGACCCAGGATGTACCTATGTGAGATCCCAATAGATACATTCTCCCAGTTTGACAAGGAGCCATTGATAAGTACCCGGAGTACAGATTTGTCTACTAGTTGCACACCCACTTTATAGAAATTTAATCTAGACCACATTACCGTAGTTTTCTTATGAGTATGGGCTGGAAACAGTTGTTGAGCAGCATTAATTTTAATGTATAAAACCCTGTTTATCTTGGGTCCTGTCTACCGGACTGTAACTTTTTAAAAAAACAGACAAAGAGAAAATAATTTTATTGCATACAATTATACATATCCCTTTTAGATTTTTTACAGATGGCACATTTTATAAAAAGAGAAGAGATGTATAATAACTTTACAGCTAGATAAATTAGGGTACTGTGACAGGGTTGGGACTCTCCACCACAGCACCTCCTGCTGACTCGTCAGGGAATTAGCTCAGTCCAGTGTGGAGCGCCCTCCACTGGTGGTGTCCCATCTGTCTCTCGCCCTCTCTTGGTGCCTGGACCCATGTTGCTCCCTTCTTATGGCATCCTCTTCAAGACACTGCCCTCCGGCAGTGCCCCTTAGTCCTCGCTCACCCCCTTCCAGGGGCGGGGCAGGGGCGGGTTATCAGCAGTCTTTCACTTCGCCCAGCCACAGCGGCCAACCTCACCCCCAAAGTCTAACCCCTTGTGCCAGGGGTCTGGTGCAGTCCGCTATCACCACGTCCAATGGTTGGGTGTATGTGCAAGGGGGAGACCTAGGCCCACCCTCTACTCTGGTCCTGACCCAGGGACCCTTTGGTGGCAGCCTTCTGCCCTCCTTCTCTCCCCTTGTCTGCCTCTCTCTCCCTGGGTCGCTTCCCCTTCGGCCCCTTTGCACTGGCCCGGCCCTTCCCGCAGGGCCTGCAGCCTGGCAGATACCAGGCTGGAGTTCCCTTCTGCTCCCTTCGCCTGCCCCGCGCTGCGCTGTCCCTGGTGCTAGTCCCCTCACACAGGAGACAGACCTTCACCCTCTGAAGGCCCAGGAGAGACTCCCTGCTCCCTTCCTGGGCAGCCTTTATATAGGGCTGAGCCTGGCCCTGATTGGAGGCCTCTTATTCAACCTCTGATTGGCTCCCTAGCAGGCCTTCTCTGATTTGTCCTCTGACCCGCACAGCCTCTCTGGCTGCTGAAGCCCCATCTTGTATAGGGGTGGGGCAGCCACCCCACCACAGGTACAAAGAAATTTAAGTGGCACATAGTAAACAAGCTTGTATAAGTCCTTACGTGATTCCCTCTCAGCCCGACCACTTCCCCTCCCAAATGATACTGCAAGAATGGTAGGCAATTTCTTTCAACCCATGTGTTTGCCAAGAAGAGTTCATTACCAGAAACACTGAATATAAAACAAATGGTATTTTTCTCATTGCTTAGAGAATTATAGTGCTCTCATTTGCATTAACTTGTGTCCACTGCATCCTTGTCTTTGGATTAAAACCTGTTGGGGATGTTTGAATTCTTTGTTCACTCCTTCGAGCCTGCTTCTGTATTGTACAAAGCACTTCCTGTCAGAAAACTCCAAATGATTTTTGGAAATATTATTTTCTATGTAGTTGATGGATTTTTACTTCCCTTATACTTTTCTGAATCTTTTAAGACTGTTCATTTCATATTGCCCCCTTAAGTTTTGACACAATCAACAGATAAGTCTTAAATTACACTTGGTCAAAAAACAAAAAAACCTTTTACAGAAGGACTTGCATACTCAGTGCATTAAGAAAGGCATTAAAACTCTTAAAAGGCAAAGTGATAAATAAGTTATCAAAGGACCTTTCCACTGGAATGGAAGTAACATATATCCCACAGGAAGCTATTAGGAGCCCCATTCATACCACAAGTGAAAGTTTAACTTATGAATGTAATCTAAATTGTATCGAACTCACCAACTATCAAGAGGAATACGCAGTTGCTGTGGTCTTGTGGTTGACCCAATTGTGTAATTTCTCAAAACCTTTCTCTTTCTCCCTTTTTGTTATGTAAATAGTTCAGTCTTGATTATTCAAACCACAAGGAACTGGAACTCTGTTATTCATAACAAGGTTGTGTCCCTTGATATCTATTAATTATACTGAAAATTCCCTTGACTATCTGAAACTCAATTATACATGCATAACTCAGTGCCTCCACCACTCCTGGTGTTTATGATTGTGCTGTATAGCTCTAAGACTGCACTGATTGAGTCCAATGATCCTGTGAGATGCACACCACATACATGGGACATGGACTATAATAATGCCAATCACAGGAGAAAGGAAGTCATGTAATGCTTCTGTAGAGTGAAGTGCTCTGAAAACCCCCACATGCACATTACATTCAGGAGGCGAACTCTCAGAAAAAAAGGAATGGCTTCACACAAAGTAGGTGTGGCCAGGATTAAGGCCCTGATCTAGCAAAGTACTCAAGCATGTGCTTGGCGTTAATAGGACTACTCCCAGGTTTCAAGATAAGTGTGTACTTCAATACTTTGTGAGATTAGGAGCTAAGTAAAATACCCCAGATAGTCTCCTTCTAAATTTAATTAATGAATGACAATAAGGGAAGTGTGATTTCTAAACAGTCATGGATTCTGTGAATCACAATTTCTGCAGTATGTGGACTGCATGTAAGGTACCACTCCTAAACTTTGTCCATTATGCATGTCGAATGACTCTAGGGCATGCAGGGAAAGAGGTGAGTGTGTTATCAGGGTGAGTAGTAGAGCTGATGTATGGCTGTGTCTAGACAGCACTTAATAGGTGATATAAAACACTTGCAAGAGATCATGGTCTAGAAACTGCAAATGTGGTAACCTCAATATCTGTTTTGTACATGATGACCTCATAGCAGTTGTGGTGTTCACCTGTCTGCTAGTCAGCGCCCTCTTGCGCGCTTGCTATTGGCATCCATCACTCTGTGCTACATAATTCACTGTCAGATGTGGCAAGCTGCCCTCAGACTGAATCCCAGTAGTGCTGTGCCATCAATCACAGACTAGTCAATAATGTAGTCTCATTTGCTGTGCCTGCACTGACACCTCATCTGTCAGCCAAAGGGTAGTTTCCTAACTTGTGATGCTTATTGTCTGACGTGATCCCTGCAGCTAGGAGATGCCGTAAATGTCCATGACTTCACTGTTTTTCTGTCACTGTCTTTTACCCTTATATTTGTCCTGGGAGAACTGCAAACAGGCACTTCCTCATGTGTCTCTCTGCACATGAATTCCTGAGTATAGTCAGGAGGAAAGCAGCATATGTCTTGTATGCCACAGTTTTAGCCAATTTTGTGGCATATCACTTTCTTTCCAAGTTTTTGTATGTGAAGGGGATGATATAGCCTCTTGAATTAAATACTTCTGCACACTACACTTAACTGCTGCAAACACCAGTCTAGTTCGGAAGCAGGTCCTGTATGTTTTTCAGGGGAAAAAATGAAACTGAAAATGTTGCATGGTCCTCTAAAGTGGGCACAGTCCTCGTTGGCATGACACACATCATGCCATTTTCTGGGCATGTCACTCCCATTGAAAATAGGCTAGATCCTGAGGACCAGCCACGTTGGGACCAGAGGCTGTGAGGCATGATCCAGGCACAAAAGTGGCTGGAAGTTACTTGTCTCATCATTGCCCTGATCACAGCTGCTGGATGCAGGCCAGTCTTCTGCGTACATTACAGAAACCTTATGGCGTCTCTCTCAAACCTGGCTGCCCTTGGCCCCCATGTTCTGTTTCGGCATCAAGAGATTAGCCAGCATCTGCAGCTCTCTATCCATGCTCCCTTTTCCCAGGCATGCCCCCAAAAGGTGCCTTATAGTAGCTACTGCAATGCCAGCCCCAGCCACTGAGGGATTCTCCCATGCTAGAAGAATTCCCTAGAAGCTAGCTTTTGGGCCAGAGCTGTATGAAGCTAGTTCAGTGTAGGTAGCCCCCCAAAAAGGGCTGAAATAGCGATGATTTTTAGGTGAATGTGCTGTGCTAGCAGACATGGCAACCCAATAGGAGTATTGCATAATTTGGTATGGCAAGATATGAACGTAAGAAAGAAGGAAGTGAACAAAAAAAAATATAATTGTTCCATTAAATTTTGCTGTGGGACAATAAAGAAATGTTCCACTTGCAGTATGGTAGCCTCTAAGTGAATTGCAGGGATTTTTGTCTTCTGCCAGCCTTTAGCAGTAGTCACTGACAGAGTTAATGGATTAGTCCACTGATTTATTCCACTGTGGAAATCCTTGTGCTCTTTAAATATGCAGACAACAGATTATATTTAGATTAAACTCTTTTTAGGGACCTTGTTTCTAAAACACCTTAAGCATATACTATGCCAATAATAAATTTTAGAACTATAGAAATGCAGGACTGGAAGGGTCCTTGAGATGTCATCTAGTCCAGCACCTCGCATTGAGGCAAAACGAAGTATAGCTAACAATTCCTGACAGGTATCTGTCTAAACTGCTCTTCAAAACCTCCAATAATGGAGATTTCCACAGAATAGTAGGAGGCCAATCTTTCCTTCAATTCAGCATAGTTTAAGTGCCTTAAATATTGTCTCCTGGAGAAACTGCCAGCTCTCCTGAAATCCTTTGTCCCTTAGATTTCCCCTCGCCCCATGGGACATTGCCTACCAATTATCTAAATAGACATTTATGATGTCTGATTTTGTTCTCATTTAATGTCTCCTTTATCTGAATAAAGACACTTATTAGCATTATTGTATTAGGTTAGATGGAAAGTATGGGACCAAAGAGTCAAAGTTGTTAAATTGAGCCTGAAACAGTCCAACATATAACAGTTTCAAACAAGGTTCCAAGTTTGGTATCCAGAGACCTCAGCCTGCTTAGTACCATGGCAAACACAATCCTCTTGTTGACTAATAATAACCTTAACACAGTGGTTGAATGGTATCAATAAACCCTTTCTGTTTAAATTAACTCAGTGTCTGACTCCTCTTTACTTTTTTCTTAATTTTATATAACAGGTCATTATTGACAATTAATGAACCTTTACCCACTTTTCGTTGGTTAGGCTAAAAATTAAAATAGGCTTGCTAGGCCCTAATTGTTATAATAGCATGGACAGTGGCTTGTTTAGACCTTCTTCTTTATCTCATTTCTTTGACCTCTCGTGATTTAGGGTGTAAATTCTAGGTATGATGTTACAGTCTTTGCCAAAGAGAACTATGCAGAACTATCTTCACACCTCTGGATGTGTCAAGGTTCCTTCCCCTCTCTGAACTCTAGGGTACAGATGTGGGGACCTGCATGAAAACCTCCTAAGCTTACTTTTACCAGCTTAGGTTAAAACTTCCCCAAGGTACAACCTATTTTACCCTTTGCCCTTAGACTTCCACTGCCACCACCAAGTGTTTATCTGGGTTTAGTTTATTAGGAAAGCGTTGTTTGGAAACGTCTTTCCCCCCAAAATCCTCCCAACCCTTGCACCCCACTTCCTGGGGAAGGCTTGGTAAAAATCCTCACCAATTTGCATAGGTGACCACAGACCCAAACCCTTGGATCTTAAGAACAATGAAAAAAACATTCAGGTCTCACAAGAAGAATTTTAATAGAAGAAACAGTAAAAAAGAAGTAACAATGGAAAAGAATCACCTCTGTAAAATCAGGATGGTTAATACCTTACAGGGTAATTAGAGTCAAAACATAGAGAATGCCTCTAGGCAAAACCTTAAGTTACAAAAAGACACACAGACAGGAATATCCATTCTATTCAGCACAGCTTAATTTCTCAGCCATTTAAAGAAATCATAATCTAACGCATATCTAGCTAGATTACTTACTATGTTCTAAGACTCCATTCCTGTTCTGTCCCCGGCAAAAGCATCACACAGACGGAGCCTTTGTTTTTCCCTCCCCCCAGCTTTTGAAAGTATCTTGTCTCCTCATTGGTCATTTTGGTCAGGTGCCAGCGAGGTTATCCTAGCTTCTTAACCCTTTACAGGTGAGAGGATTTTTCCTCTGGCCAGGAGGGATTTTAAAGGGGTTTACCCTTCCCTTTATATTTATGACAGGGTATAACTCTGTTTTTTCTCTCTTCAGTTCTTACTAAACCAGAAAGTAGAGCCCAGTTGTTCAAAGATAACTTTCTGCATTCTTTCTAGCTTGGAGAATGAGGCCAGGTTTTGGTATATTTCAGGTAAAGGGTGGGGTCAGCTCAAATGAGAATATTGGCTTCTGTTTGAGCTTGGACCTTTGAAGAAGGATTCCCCGCTCCACCCCAAAAAAAAAGAAAAGAAAAAGAAAAAAAAGTAAGACTGGATCCTGAGAAGTACTGAGACCAATGAGTGAAAGTTGCAAGTGCTTTGCTTAGCATATTTCAGGATTTACCCGAGGTGTGTGGTAGAATCTCTCATGCTGTCCTGATACTGCAGTACTGTAAAATGAACAGTAGGAAATTCAAAAACAAGTGCTAAACTGCCAAACTATTTTGGTTTATTAAGGAAAAAATATTTTAAGACTTCAGCTGTTTCTCAGGCATATATTAGGTGTGCATGCCTATCCCTGAAAAGCTGTGAGAGGAGATTCACTGTCAAACACCTTGTCTGCCTGAAAGACCAACTGGCTTGGATTCCTTACTATTGTAATTTGAGTCAGTTGAGTGTTTCCCTCAGTGACATTACCTTAGTTATTAGCATTTAAAGTGAAAAGTGCCCACTGCACCACTACCAAATATGTATTACCTTAACTGGCAGATTCTCCAATGAAAAGGCTGAACATTGAATTACCATGAAAAGTAAGAAACTAACCTGCACTCCTTACTCAAGCAAATCTCCCATAAACTCCAGGCTTGAGTGGACAATGTAGGATGGGCCCTAAATTTCCTCTTACATATAGTGAATCAAGGTTATATCTTTGCTGAAGTCAGTGAGGAAAGCTAATTCTGTGACTTCTTTTCATGATTCTAGAATTAAATACAGAACCTATATATATATATATATATATATATATAATTACCTGTCCCTTAGCTATCACCAGCTAAAATATGCAGTTGTCTCAATTGTATCTCAGTTCTGTCATTAGCCCTACTTTCCCTTTCAAATTCACCACATTTTAAAAACAATGACCTAAGAAATGTAAGAAAAAATCAATTAAATAGGACAAACTATCAGACAGACTGTAAGAGAAGAAAGCAGAGCATTGAGACATTTTTGTAAGCATTTAGCTTCAGTTGAACAAAATCTTTAGAGATGAATCCACTTCTTTATTTATCTTTTTTTGTTCTGCATTTTTTAGAATAGTGCATTAGACATCCAGTCTTATAATACATACCAAGTAGTCATGTCTGCTGCCTTACTGGATACTTATGATGTATACCCTTACCATTTAGTTGGCAGTGTCAGTTCTATGACTCATTTTATCATGATCTTCTACTTTGATGGTCTTTAAGCTATCTGTAGCAGTTAAAATCACTGCAAAGCTAGAAATTCTTCCTTGGAATGACTTAATTCTATAATCCAATTATATTATTCTGAGCCAAGCTATTTTTGAAAGTTTGATTTCTTTTTCTTGTGTTATCATGGAAGTCGTTACCTTTGTGATGAAAAATTCTCTTAAATATTTTGTTTAAAATTTCTAATAGAATAATATAATGTTCTAAAACAAACAAAAGTTGTAAAATTCTTTCTTGATAATGGCATGCAAATCCAGGATTGTTTTCCTGTGTGACATGCGTCTGAGTCTGCAGGTGTTCAGGTTGGGTCAATTGCAGATTGTAAATAATAGGTCTGTTTCTGCATGCTGCTGCTGCTTTTCTTTCTGGGGATTCTTTCCAGGAGTGTAATTCTTTGAACAGTGAGTGTAATTAACCACTGGACCAATTTACCAAGGGTTCTGGTGGATTCTCGATCACTTGTAATTTTTAAATCAAGATTGGATGTTTTTCTGAAAGATATGCTCTAGTTCAAACGGGAATTATTTGGGGAAGTTATTGAGCCTGTGTTATATAGGAGGTCAGACTAGTTATCACAGTGCTCCTTTGTGGCCTTAGAATCTTTTGATCTATGAACAAAGCTTTTAATTTCAACCTCTTGCTGTGTGTAATAAATATTTGCTAACTTCCTGATATTGGTGTTTATAACATGCCTACTAACTGCATATTGATTCTTTGTCCTTATTATATAGCAGAGTTTATCCTCTGTTTCTTAAAATACTAACCTCCCACCTCCTACTCTCTGTAGCGTAGAAATGAAGAGTTTTGAGAGGGCACTTTCACCTGGAATGAAAACTCCGTGCTTACATTATTGGATGGAGTGAAGGGGTACTGGCTTCCTTCTATTTTATATCTCTGGATGTCAATAGGGAGGAGGTTTTCAGCATGATGAAGCCCTCTGTCCCATCTCCCTGACTGAACCCCTTTATGTTGGCAGGTCACATTACCTATTTAAGTGCCTTCCCTGACACTCAGGAATGTAGTCAGAAGGCAAAGAACCTGCAGGCTCGGTGCCTCCTTTTACATTGCTCTCATAATCCAAATGCTATATATATATATATATATATATATATACATACATACACGATGACACAAAAGTCAAACTCTGCCCTTGCAAAGCAGGAGGTGTTGGGCTGTATGCAGCTGCCTTTGAGGCTGGAGAATGTTCTGCATGGATACAGGATATCCTCCTCAGCTGCAGAGCCCATGAAGGATGAGTCTGTGTAACCTTCTTTCCTCCCTTACCATGGTGTTGTAGAAAGGACCTGTCAGACATCTGATCAGCACAGATAGCATCAAAGTTCAGCGGCCACTGAAAGCAGGGAATATCCAGGGCTGAGTGTGAGGTGAGGGCCTCTGTTGCTATCAGTATAAGGTGGGGATTTTGGCATCCAAACATATATCTTGCTAGTCCAATTGTTGTCACTGCTTGAATAGCTCTAGGTTGTCCTATTGGTGCTGGAAGGCGTGGGAGCTTCCCCATCCTACAGTAATCGTGAAGGCACTCAGATACTATGGTGATAAGATCATTTGGCAAGGCAGAGGAGGTTTCCTCTAGCTACAGCTTTACTTGTTGGTTATGGTTTTTATGAAAAGCTTTGCAGAGAAAAACCTTTGAAATTTAAACACACAAGTTTATATTCATTTTTGAAGCCAGTCACTAAAGGAAATACTTCATAGGATTTTATTCTCTTATTAATGCACATGTGCATACTACCAGTTAGCATTAATAAAAGTTATCCACCTAAATCTCCTATTGCATTGGGGGGACCTCATGGAGTATAAACCAGCAGTGGCAATTTTATGCCAGTAGAAATGCAAAAAAATAGTGTCTTTACAGACAACTGAACTCTTAAAGTAATAATTCTGCATTAGGTATTTGGTGCATGGATAGGAATGCAATTTAAGGTACAGTTTTCTCACGATCCTAAAAGTGATGATATCACGTAGCTGTTACCATTAGTATTCAGAGAATAAGTAAATATGCCATTATAATAGAATACATCAATATCAGTCATTTATTAAATTCTCTATATGTAAATGCCTATGTAATATACTTACTAAATTTTAAAGACTACTGCATACGTTCTTTATCTGTCTGAATATATTAATTAAAGGAACAAATTTTAAGTCGGAGATAAGTCAATGGAAAGTGAGAAATCCTGTCACTGTGCATCAGTGTTGTTTATGTAGCAGAGGTGCAAATAAATGCATCAACAGAACATTCTAGCTTTGGATCAGCAATGTAGTGCACAATTTGATGGGATTATGAAGATAAGGCTAACAAGGAATAGACAACCCTAATGGTGTAAAAAAAAAAAAAAAAAGTCTCTCCTAATATATAGTATTAATGGAAAGTAATTGGTGGCCAAAACACAATTTGAGGCTTTTCTGTATTTTAAAGAAAAGGACGTTTCTAACGTTCTGCTATGTCTAATGAAAGTGAAAAGTGGATGGGGACAAGATGCTGAGAGGTCAAAAAGTATGCCTTATAGTTCGCTTTGAAAGAGAATGTCTCAACTGAGGTACGTTGGTATGCCCCATTCACAAAAATAATAACATGGGCCATCTGTTTGGCAAGGAATGGAATCCTGTTATAAAATGAGAAAGTAAGGTTTGTTGCTGTTGGACAGTGATTGATGACTATATAAGCTTGCCCTTACAATGGTATAGATATAAAGGTCTTCATTCATCCCTCTGGATGCTGAGATGTGCAGCCTTCACCTCTATCCAACAGCTGTGCCTGAGATAGGTATTAGTATCCATTTTTTACTGATGGGAAAACAGAGGTTAAGTGATTTGCCCAAGATCATGCAGCAAAACAGTTGCAGAGCTGGGAATGGGAGTCAGGTCTCCTCACTCCCAGTCTACTGGTCTGTTCATGGACAAGTTTATTATGTAAATAGAATATTTTAAAAATAATATGCCTCCGCTCTCCTTCTCTTAAAAACTGATCCACAGCACATTAAAATCAATTAATAGACTCCTTTTGATTTCACTGGTCTTTGAATCAGGCCCTTATTGTGCATAGTTTTGGTCCCAGATGAACTATAGTGCACAAGAGGTTTGGTAGCATCGACAGCTGTTCAAGCATAGCAACCCATCAAGATAAGTGCTGTATACACTTTACCTAATAATATTCATTGGGTTCATCAAAGAATGACACTGACATGCAGGGGTCCTATGAAACTGTTTAACTGAACATTAATGAAGCCTTTCATGAAAGGCACCAATTCTTCAGAGCTCTTCTCTAGTCAAGTAAAGCCCCTGCTCTAGCACAGTTTACAAAATTCGCTGAGCAAGTTTGTTGGGCTTCTAAAGTATACAGAAGGCCAGCCTGCAGTCCCTCTTCAGCTGGTCACCTGCACAGGTCAGGAAGGGTTTTTCTTCCCACCCAGTGTATTCAGTTCTGTGTTTTATTTTTGTTTCCTTATTCTGAAGCATCAGGGATGGCCACAGCTGGAGATGGGACATTAGACGGAGAAGGCCAGGGCTCTGAGGTGGCAGTGAGCATTCTCTGTCTCAGGGACTTGGCTGGCTGGTTCTTGCTCACATGCTCAGGGTCTAAGTGATCACCATATGTGGGGTCAGGAAGGCATTTTCCCCCAGATCAGATTGACAGTGACCTTCCTCTGTGGCATGGGGTGTTGGTTGCTTGCTGAGATCATCTGAGTATATCTCATTTAATCATTTCCCTGCTATTGCAGGGGCCATAGGCACTAGTGCATGTTGGTTCCTCCTGTTCTCTGCCTGTGGTACATAATAGTTTAGTATCCTCGGGCTGTCATACTTTGGTCTAATTTTGGTTGTTGGGTTCAGTGTGCAGGTGCAGGGTCGTGTTAGTGGCCTTTGATATACAGGAGGTCAGACTGGGTGATCTGGCCTTCAACTCTTTCTCTCTTGAGCAATTTAGGAGTTCCACAGGTATACAAGGTCCTAATCTGTACCAGATCTGATTTTACAGTTCCACAGAGCAAGCACCTTATCCAAAAGCTTCCCAGTGTTGCCTGCATTTTCTTCAGCCTCCTCCAGTGCTTCTTGGCCTCTATCTACTGCTTCATCAATCCCCAAAAACACGGGCTGGGAATTTTATGCAACAGATTCAGATCTGTATGGCAACTTTTCAAAATGGAGAATTATTTTTATAACAGTAATGCCTAAAGGGTCCCATTGAGATAAGACCCCCTTTTGTGTGAGGTACTGTACAGCCACATAGTGAAAGAAAGTCCCTGCCCCAAAGAGCTTACAGTCTAAATAGATAAAATGGACAAAGGGTGGGAGGGGAAACAGAAGAGAATTGACTTGCCCAAGGTTATGCAGCACATCAGTGACAGAGCCAAGAATAAAACACAGATTGCTCAAATCCTAGTCGTGTGCGCTACCCAATGAACCACACATCTTCTGATTATGCAGTCACTTGTGCCCAGCAATTATGTGGTAATCTCCATGGCTGCATAATCCCAGAGTGCTGTATTGGGTTCTGTGGTCATGAGCTCTGCATCCTGTGCCATTTGCATGTTTGTTTGATAACTATGGTCTAATTCAAAATGGATGTTCCCAGTCCATTCTTTAGTTTGAAATGAGACCCATTTGAATCAGAATTCTGTGATTTTGGTGACTTATTTCCAAATTTCCATAAACTTTTAAAATACTTTTGGAGATAAATACAATCATGATCAGATTTCACTAGTGTTTCTTGAATGACTTTTGTTAAAGTTTTTTTTTTCTTTTTTTTTTCTTCAAAAGGCTAAAACAGGCAGGATGTTGCTTGAAAATTCAACCTTTACTTCAATAGATCTTAAAAAAAAAAATCTGGCAAGATCTAATATTTTGATGTCCCTGAACTCCAAAGAGAATGGAAGCTTTTCAGAGGGAGGTCCAAAGGGACTCCTGAAAGAATTTGGGTGAGCTTTGAAAATGATAACCAGCTGGTTCCATAGCAGCGGGCTGCTACTACAGAAAGTGCAGCAAATCTAATAATAGTCCAGAAAGAATGGCTGGCTTTCAGAATGTCTAGCTGAGTGTAGCCCCCTCATCTAATACCGATCTCAGTTTAAGGACTGCTTGTGTAAATCCAACTCTTCCATGAGCTCAAAAGGTGAAGAGACATACCATGTCAGGTATTTATTTCACACGTAACAATCTTAACTACCATATCTTTAGTTGACTGGCCTTAAAACATGCACCAGCTAAGAGTGCACTGTATCTGTTTGAGGGAAAATAGCTAAAAACTAATTAATGCAGAAATATAGTCCTCAGTTTCTCTGAAATGATGTGAAGATTTGTCAGTCTTCTAAAAAAGATGACAATTTTAGTTAGATACTCTAGAAAAATAATATTCAATACTTACTCAGGTGGTTCTGAAGATCAGAGATTTGTAGTCGGATGAGGAAATATTCCAGATACAGAATGATCCATAGGACTTTTTTATCTAAACTCTTGAAGCTCTTCACAAATGTATAATTAATCCTCACCACCCTACCAGTCTAAAAGAGAGATTGTTAATATTGTTATAAAGACTGGTTAGTTCAGACACAGAGAGGTTAAGTAACATACTCAAGATCACTTAGTGAATCCAAGAATGGTTCAGAAACAGAGCCCAGGAGTCTTGGCTCCCTTGTCTGAGTTCTATCGACCAGATAATACTGTGAGTCAGACTACAGTAGGCAAATCCAGAATGTTCTGTTCATTGTTGGAATATAAATTGGAGTAGCTTCTAGGGCAAATGCTTCAAAGCTAAGGTTAGTTCATAGGTTAACTAGTTTAATTTGATTTATGAGGAGGAAAGGATCACTGAAGTGACTGCTCAACATTGAGAAGGTGAGGTTAGACTGTCACTGATCCTGAAATGCTGTGAAATAAGCAACTGAAAGGGAACTGAACTATTAAAGGGGAAAAGCAGAGATTTACCATCTGAGCAAGATCAGAAATAAGCAGGAGATGATTGGTTTTTCACTAAGTTTCAATTGTACCAGCCTTTTTTCCTTTTCTTTTCTTTTTTTCTAATTATGGACAAAATTTCAAACAGGCGTACCTAAAGTGAGGCATCTAAATCAAAGTTTAAATAATTAAACTGTGGTCTGATTTTTCAAAGGTACTAGGGGCCTACAACTTTGACTTCATTAGAAGTGACAGACACTTAATGTCGTTAGCCTGCTCACGTAGGTTTGGAGGCTAACACAGGGCCAGGTTCTGATACCATTACTCACATTGAGTAGTTCCTTATTGCTTGAGTAATCCCATTGAAATCCGTGAGCCCATTGTGGAGTAAAGTACTACTCAATGTGACAAAGTCTTCATAGTCTAACCCATGTATGAATTATGTAGGATTAGGACCGTATCTTTAGGAATTCTAACATTTTGGCTTATTTATTAGTTTATTATTTTCTTTGCAATTGATGTATACTTTGTAATTATCTATAAATAGAAAGGGGAGAGGTTTCAATTGTGCACAACCTCTCCAGCTATTCTGTGAATATGTGGAACAGGCAGGCTTGTTGCTTATTAGTATACAGCCTGCACTTCCTTCCAAATTGTGCTGTTCCCACTAAAGATTCTACTCCCCTACCCTAGACACTGAAGTATTAGTGAGAATTAAACCAATATACACAGCCTGCTACTAGGCAGACATTTTTGTCCGTTGAGTCCTTGCATTGGGCAATAGTTTTTCATAGTCAGAATGTTGTCAACCTTTAAAGCAAGCGGTATGCAAATAGACTTTGAGGTCTTCCAACACACTTTGTAATTTCAATTGCTTTAAATCTAGTCAGTGCAAATCATCTTCCTCATGGATAAAAGATTCAGAGGTTTGCCAGACCGCCATAACAGTGAAAATGTATTTCAGTTTTACAGCAATTTGACTTTGTTTGGACTCACGGCAAATTGTCCTGTGACCTGAATATTTCCGAATAGTGTATTCAACAGTCATGATAGATACCTGGTTGTTAATATGAGTATCAGTGTGACTCTAGTCCCACATCCCTCATACATACGACAAAAATGATTTTACCTATGTTTTTTAAAGACTAGATCAATTTGTATATCTGAAGAGACTAGAAACACAAAATAATCTGACTGCCTCTAGTGAGAGCTAGCTGGCTGAAACCTGAAGATAGCACTGTTATTTAATGGAGCTTTAAAAGTGTTGCTATTTCTATCTGTTTTGCTGCCACTTTTTGGTGTGTTGTGCAGTGGACAGATATCTGGTTCAGTGGAGATGGTCTCTGCCTCTAACTACTCAGAGGTCATCCTCAGACAACCTCTAGTCAGAGATGCCTGTCTAGCTCAAACACAAAACATTGTATGGTCAACGACTCCCCTTCTTCCACATGGATGACATTTAAAAAGTGGGATAAAGTCAGCAGAAATCCATATTTGGTGGGTTGGAAGATCCTTCCTTGTGGCCAGTCCAGCTGAAAAAAGTATAGATAAGGAATTTATGGGAATCTTCACAGTTATTGTAATGTAGCTGTGATGTTTTTAAGTATGTGTATTTATCCATGACTCAATTTAAAAGGCAAAGTAATTGTCCATATGTGAAAAACAATTTGATGTTAATCCTGATTGTAAAAAACCTTTCAGAACTATAGAGGCTGGGACAAGTGTCACAAAACAGAAAATCCTGTGTTTTGATTCAGCCCCGAGGCTTGTTTTAGGAATGAATAAAAGTCCACATTTCTCGCAAGCGTACATTATGTTGCAAAGTCCATTTTCTACATGATTAAGAATAAAATACTATGTTAAACATGACATATTAAACATTATTGATATTTTCACCACTGAGCACTTCTTTTGAGCAGTGTTATAGACATTTTTTTTTCTCCGTAGCAATTCGAAAGATAACATCAAATGGACAGATGTCAACATTCATGTTTTACACTTCTGGCAGCATGAGCAAACCATGACAAACATTCAGTGATGACAATAAAAGGGTGCATACATTATTTAACATTGCTTATTAACATCTGACTGACAAGAAGAATAATTTGTCCTTCATGTATGCAGGAACAGAAAGGTTACATCTCCCTACTTCTACTCTAAGTGAGGTGACAAAGAAACTGTCTGAAGCCAGTGAAAACTCAGCCTTAATGCAGAAGGTAAAATATAGATGTATATACAATTAGTGACCCGACAGAAGCTCTAGCAGTGGACACACAGGATTTTGTTTGAGAAATTGTGTTGGTCCATTATCAAAACAGAGATAAAAGACAAATAGTTATAAAGGTTTTGCTACATTGGACATGGGTTCCCAGTGTGTATACTGGCTATATTCCCAAATATCCAACTTTATAGTGTGAGGCTACATGTACTGTTTAAATCTGTAGCGGGAAGCCAGGTAGGATTGGAGCTGGGGAAAATTCTCGGCAGAAGCTGTAAAGTGAAGCAGAAAGAGAATTTAACTTAAGTGATAATCCTGTTTTCCTTAGTTCAGTGAAGTTCTGTGTTCACTATTAGAAGAAAGTGGCTTTTTCTGTTATTCTTTAGTGTTATCACATTACATCCACCCTCAGCAGCTCTGATTAGTAGACAGCTAGAGCATAGTCTTTCCCCCTCTCCATCTAATCTTTAGTCATAGGTAGTAGAGAACATGAAGATAGTGTAAAACGTATTTAAAGATGGCATGCGTCTTCTTTCCATATGGAAAAAAAGGGGAAAAAACAAAGCCACGTGTGCTGTATACTTGATCTTCCATATCTTCTCTTCCTTGGAGAAGCAGCCTCTCTGGTTGGTGTGTGTGTGTGTATCAAAAGTTTCTACCAAAGGTGAAAAGTGCTATAGCTTAAAAGAAATATCGAAATGGTTATTTTTGATCTTTACTACATACAATTATTATATTTCCACTTTAAAATCTTTTGCTTAGACAAATTAGCAGAGCTAATGTAAGGTAAGTTAACGTAAAGTACTATTGTATGTATTTCTGATCAGGCCAGTGCCAAATCTTCAGTCTTTCCCATACACACCAGAGCACCTAGGCAATATACTTAGGGACAAATTCTGCTGAAGGAGGCACTGCATGCAAATCCCACTGACTTGGAAATCCCTCCAATGGTTTATAGTGATAATAGTGAAAGAGAGGTCTGAGTAATGGATAATTCTAAGTAATGGATAATTCACCAGGAGATTGTTTGTTTTTTTTTTCCTCTACTGATGTAGAAAACGTACTTTAATATTTATTTTTATATGTAAAAATAGAACCACTGGTATATCGAAGACTTCAGTGGTGTCTTAAGAATGGTGAAACACATCAAGAATAAACATGCAGAGAACTTCTTTCCCTTTAGTAATGTGGATACTAATTCACATGTAACAGTCAGCAAAATGAAATGGCCTTAGAATCCAGATAAGAGAATATTCTTGACTAGTATAAATAGATATAAACATCACTCTGCAGCTGACTCCTTAATTCATTTTTAATGAAAAATCAAAATGGTGCAAATAGTGCCTGATTTGGATTTCCTTTAAAAAATCATCTATTGGCCTTGTGTGACCAGGGCTAGTGTGAAAGTAGATGAAGGAATAGAAGCAGGTTTCTAGGTAGGCCAAAGATTTGTCCCCTCTGTACCTGCCTGCAGAATGGGTCATCGTACCCAGGTATTCTGTTCAATCCCCAATGGATGGAATATATTATGACTACCACCCCCATATACAACAGACAGCAAAGGGAGCACACTCTTTGAGGAATAATCTCTGGTACTCCTCCAGGGGAAGTGTATGGCTCCTTGCTGCCTTCTACATAGCATTTGGTCTTAAAGACCAGCATCTCTCCCAAAGAAGGAGAAATAATGAACTCTTATCCCTGGTATGAATATTCAACAGGTTATTTAGATGGCACCTTAAATGGAGACTCCATGAACAATAATCTCCTTTTCAACTGTTGTGATTGTTGCCACAGTTTTCCTACTGGCTTGATATTCTCTCCTGTCAGGCTGAATCTGTTTTGCCTAGTAAAACTTCCCTTGATACAGTTGTGTGTGCCACAAAGGCCCTTGAAAATAAATGTGATATACTTAAGAATAAACTTGATTCATTCAATACCCTAGTGTGCAATTTGGGGAAACAATGGTATCTGTAGACAACTTTCTTTAAAAACTTAGAGGGGAAAAGCAGTTGATTTACAATCCTAGAGAGAGAATTGTAAAACTCTTACTGGGGGGGTTATAAAGATGTTATCACATTGTTTTCCATTGTCTTTACATTTCAACCTTAAAATCTGTAACATTCAGGTATTAGGTGTCCTTGAGAGAAGCAGTTCCTATAATCCTGTCTTTTATATATATAATAATTATTAACTCATCTTTGCCAATAGTGAATTCTTTTAAACTTTAAATCTTTCTCTCTGTTCCTACTAAATTATTTGGGCCAGATCCTCAGCTGATGTAACTCTAGTGTAGCTCAGTGATTTCAGTGGAACTACTCTGATATTCCCTGCTGAGGATCTGGCCTTTTGCAGAAAGCTTTTTTGTGTGTAGTTCTGTTACAACTGGTTTTATTTCAGTCTGAAATATGAACCATGTTATAGTCTTGATTCTCCTTTCAGTTAACATCACTGTAAATCAGGAGAAGCTTTGTATAAGCCATGCAACCACCACTGGTTGGAGAGGAGAATTAGGCCTAATAAGATATTGTGTATCAAGAAAAGTATACAATTCTTTACATACATATATAGATATCGTTCTGGCAACCCAGACCAGAAGTAAAAGCTGGTGGCCATGAAAACAAAGGATCCCAACCACACTTCCATTGAAGTCAATAAGAACAGGAGTACTTGTGGCACCTTAGAGACTAACAAATGTATTTGAGCATAAGCTTTCGTGGGCATATCCCATTTTTTAATCTTTTACTGCAGCCCTATTGTGCAATAATGCCTGGTTACTTCTGAAAACCTGGGTAATGCTACCAAAGATTGAGATACGCTTTGAACATAACACTGTGCTTTCACTGAGATTGCTTCCTGGCATAGAATTAGTGAAAGAACAACAAACGTTCCATTCTGGGCTCTCCAGACCACATCAAAACAGCAAGCTCTGTATAGGCTCCAGCATAGAAAACATAGAACTGTACAAGCACAAGGAGTTAAAAAAAGAGAGGATTCTTTCCCTAAACTAGTACCACCATGTGTAGAATTATTATTTGAATTACAGTAGTGCCTAGGAACTACCAAAAAGAATGTAGGCTCCATTGCTCCAATCACTGTACTGAGAAGCAATAAAGATTTTGATAATCCCTGTCTCAGAGTGCTCACAGTCTATGTGATATGAGATCATTACATTGATTTAATAGATCAGTGAATTTGATTGTATAAAGGATTCTCATTAATGTTGGAATATTTGAGTGTGTGTGTCATAAGCAGAAAATGGCTCACAAGACTTTAACTTGCTGTGCAAAGCAAAAGGCTTGTTCTCAGGCCAATAATGTAAAATATCTAAGACGTTCCAATGGAATAATATTGCAGTTCCAGTTATGTAAAAAGGAATTGTATTTCACTTGTGCATTTATCATCAGTGAGTTGTGATATTTCCTTCACTCATGGAATAATACATGTTGTCCCTAAGGAACTCATTAGTTATTTTTCTCTCCATAGTTTTCTCTCGAGTACTTTTTGTTCTTAATCTTTTCTGCAAAAATTAATATTGGCCACTAGGTTAATTGTTATCATGTACAGATTAATGTTGACTCTTTTATAAACCACTTAAAGCAAACCCATCAAAATGAAATTCAAGTTTGAGTGTCTTGAAGGGACTTGAAGTTAGCAGCTTATCCTTGCTTCAGAAGGAAGCACAAAAATAAAATGTTTTCCACTATTGACAATTGCTATTGTTTGTTCTTCAGTCAAATCTGATTATGAATATGCTCTGCTTATGAGCAAAGTAAAACATCAATATTTGAACATTACTAAATGTCTTGAGGATTAGTATTTAGATAAACTTTTTTGATAGATGGAGGATTTACCATGTTAGATTTATGAACTAACAAGCCGTTTTGAAGTGAATTGACCTATTTTTTTAGTGTCAGATGTTTGGGGATTGTTTTTGTTTGTTTCTTGTATATTTCCATTAGCTTTTTTCTTCTGTCTGATTGATTATACACTCACCTTGATCATATTTATTTATCTCTGTACATACTTAGCACCCAGCTGAGGCTTTCACACTATTTTTTTAAGATTGTGAAATGCTGAGTATCTGTGTAATAGACAAATATTTAAGCAAGTCCAGCTAATTCTCTTTCTTCTCCATTGCAGATTGGAAAGAGTATGATAAATGTCAACGTGCTCTAATGGATTGTTTTTAGACAGTGACTTTTTTGGGTGCCCATGCTTCCAGGAGTGCAATAACTGTCATTTGTGAATGCAAGCTGCTTGTTTTGCACATTAATGCAATTGTGCTCACAAGCACAGGTGCTGACTTTTATTTTGACTGGTGGGAGCTCAGCCCCTGCTCTCTCCCCTCTCCTGAGCCTCCCCCCCCCCCTTCCGCCCTTCCTGGAGAGGCTCCCAGCAGCTGCTGAACAGCTGATTGGCATGGCTGCTGAAGAGCTGCGGTGTGTGGGTGCTGAGCACCCCCTATTTTTTTTTCTGTGGGTGCTCAAGCACCCATGGAGTCAGCATTGATGCTCACAAGTACAAGTTTTTGTATGCTGCAGCAGATACTGGGTAACCAAATAGTTAGACACACAAAATATTTTAAAGTTTTAAAAACCCCATGTGAAAATTCTGTTGATGCAGATGTAAAAAAGTTTTATTGATTTGTCAAAGTGTGTAGCATTGTCTCTAAACAACTCTACACAATTCAGCCTAAATTCATAGTTTAGTCTCCACATAGTAAAATCTCTACCTCTGAAAGCAGAGTTCTGAAAATACACTAAGATTTATTTGTTTTGATTTGGGTAGTTCATTGAACCCAGACCTGCAAATTGTCCGCATTGTATTTCAGTAAAACCCAACAAAATAAAAGAGGTAAGGACTTACCCTTCTCCCACTGAAGTCAGTGAAATAGTTAGTCCCCCTAAATTATGGATGGGATTATGTTGGGGATATGAAGGGGAGTGTAGAAGGTGTGGCAGAGCAGAGCTTTGCTATACCAGTCTTCCACTGGAATGGTCCCTATCTCAGTGGTGCAACTTACAGCCGCTGCTAAGTTGTGTCAGAGCAAGTGCCAGTATCAGAATCGGGGAGCTCTAAGCATCCTCCCTCTCCCTTTTCTCTCTTGCACCAGGCAGAGCTCTGTCCTGGGAGGGAATCTATCCTACAGTCTCTACATCTATGACGCATATCAAGGTGTCCCTAATGTTTTCCATAATATCATGTGGTGGATATGGTGCCCAGAGGTGCCCAGAGCTGTGAGTCACCTTTTTACCCCTCTGCATCCAGCAAGAGAAAGATTTGCTTGTGCTTAACTCTGATACTACTTTTTTGTTAGCTATCCAAACCATACCGTCAGGGCTATGTCAGCCCTTTACTTTGCCGTACAGGTTAAAAATAGGTGGACCCAACCCCTGAACCCTCTTGAAATGTTCCCCTGAAGTGTCCAGACCTTAACCACTGGACACTCAGAAATTACCAGGTAAACTGTCCCCAAAGAAACAGTGTACACACCAGCTTCTTTGATTTAACTGAGGATCAGCTCCAATATAACACACAGAGCTATATTTATAGTGAAAACAATCATAAGTTTGTTTCATAAGGCTAAGATTTAAGAGTGAGTGAGTAAGGGTAACAATGGAAACAAGTGTTTACATATAGAACAAAAAATATAATATGCTTCTAGAGTCTAAACTTAACTTCAACAGGTTAAACCCATTGGTGAGCTGGAACCGGTTCGCACTGGTTGTTCAATTTTGCAGCGGGTTTAGAACTGGTTGTTAAAGGGGTTCAGCAAACTCCATCTTGTGGGCCACATGTGGCCCGCAGGACCGTCCTGTCCGTCCCGCCTGAGCTCTCGGCTGGGAGGCTCCCCTGAGAACTTCTACTCACCCGGCGGCCCTGCGGTCCTTTGGCGGCACTTCAGCGGCATGTCCTTCAGTCGCTCCGGGTCTTTGGTGGCACGTCCTTCAGTTGCTCCGGGTCTTCGGCGGCGGGCCCTTCAGTGCCGCCGAAGACCCGGAGCAACTGAAGGAACCGGTTCTTCAGCTTCTGGCAGCTCATCACTGGTTAAACCCATGTCTAAAGTAGTTTATCTCACCTAGAGTAACTCCCTGCAAGGCTGGGATCCCCTTTTCATGAATGCAAAAAGCTTCGTCCTTTTTGGTTCCTCATTGAAGGATTGCTGCTGCCTTATATCCCTAAAATTCAGTTTTGTCCCCACAGGATGACCCTTGTGGTTTGTTTCCTGGTGTGCTGGCTTCATGTTGCCTGCACATGTTAATGGTGATGTTTCCTGCAAACAGGCTTCCATTGTGTTGGCTTACAGTGCTTTTTTGCATGTGAACCAACGCAGACTTGTTCAAATTGTACACTCAACCTGACTCTAATAAATACAGGTACAAGGCAAAATCTGAGACCTGAACTTTGGAGATGTTCAAAATCTGAACCTAGATCTGAATTGTGTAAATGGTCCCCAATGTGGGCCTTGTCTAGAATGTGTGATTCCTGATATTTTTTTTCTCTACTATTTTTAAAGTAAGGAATTGGCCCTTTATTACAGCAAAGTTGGGAGGTTATGCCTTAAATAAAAGATACTAGGTTAACGACCTATCAGTAGGTGAGTTTGAACTGAAATACGGATGCCTGGTGATATAGTGGCCCCTAAATGCTCTATTTTCCAGGTTTTTACTTAATGGTCAATGAGGTATGTAGAAGACCTGACACAGATAAAAAAGCAAAAGGAATGATGGCTAGACTGCCAGTGGGCAAATATCACTCTGACTCATAAGGTGAAAAGAATTCTTAAAATTTTATGCTGTAGCTGTGCAGCACAAAGAGACTTTACCTCTGTGTCATAGTATTTGTGAAATCCTGGTAGCCAGAATGTTTCCTCTCTGGGAACAACTAAGATATCTTGGATTGCCTCTGCATAGTTCCAAAATTGAGTATTTCAAGCCATGAGAAACTTTCAGATTACTTCATAAATAAGATCACTTGGGTTTGGACTGTCTAGTTTCTTGTACTGTACCCAACACTATGGTGTCTGTCTGAGTGCCTGAGACATTTTTGCTGTCTGCCTTCATGATATGTCTCCAGCTGTATGCCTGGGGACAAAGCAGACAAATGAAACATCTTCTCTGCTTGAGTTTCAAACAGTGCCATGTACTGAAGTTATGGAGGGGCTGAGAGAGCTGTGGGCTATGACCTACGAGTTGGGCGCATGTCCTCCTTGGCTGGAGGGATTGGATCTTTTTAACATGATCCATATCTGTATATTGCTCTAATGAAGGCTTGCTATGTTGTTTATTAATAGTAGTCTGGGGCCCAGAGTTTCTACATATGTTGGGGCTGGTTGATAAACTGGCCATTTATTAATTTCATATTGAATGTGGGGGGTGGGGGGGAGCATGTAATAAGTCTCGCTCTACCCCACCTTGCACCCAAAATTTACCTCCATGGAGGAGTTCTTGGAATGGGATGGCTCTGCATTGTGCCTTCATGACACAATCTGGCCCTGGTTATAATATAAACTGTGAAATTAATTATTGTGGAAGATGTAACCTCACTGTCTGTCAGATATCAAGAACAGAGGGAAACTGTAAAATGGGGATGTATGTCTCTGACTTCAAAAGAGAGGGAGTTACAACAAAATGCCAATGTGCTGTAATTTATGGCTTCTTTACGTCAAAGGGCAGGTTAACTATAAACTAGATGACTTTTCTAGGTCTTTTGTATAAAAGCACTACATGAGTGCCAAGTATTTATTATAATAATTAATATTACCCTCTGTGGAGACATATTGCTATCCATGCCTGCAAGGACAGATTGTTGCAACAGCTCTCTGTTAATGAAGCAGTGAAAGAAAATTACATTCATCTACTTTTCTTTGCAACTTCGGTGTCTAGGACCAGTTCTCAGGACAAAGGGGATAGATTCCATGTTAATTATGATGTAAATTTTTAACTAACTTTTAATTTGTGTTTTCTCTCCTCTGAAAATTGTTAATAAATGCTACTTGAGTTTAATCTAAATAAAACTATGGTTTATTCTTATCTTGGAAAAAAGATTGATACTAGGCATAATCATTCCTGCACAAAATCCAAAAATTGTGTACATGTTTTCATAGAACCAGCAAAATGTAGGATATTAGGTTATTAGTGCTGAACTTTAGTGTACTACAGCTCTCTTCTCTCTCATGGTGAATTCTGGTCCACCTTAAAAGAATACAACTCTAGTTGTCCTAAACACTGACAGTGTCTGGTTTTTTGTGCTAATTTTCTTTATCCTTTTCCAGTATCTAGTGGACTGTCCTAATCTATGTGGGTTATTCTAATCTCTCTCATTCTCTCCTTTTTAGTCAATTCTCATATCCATAGTATTATCTCCTTCCAGGGAACATGTAATTCTCTGACCCTAGAACTGCTCTGATAGGTGTTCATGAATCCCACTGATGAATGGCAGTTGCATGGGAGCCTATGAAGGGAGAATCCAGCTTTCTGGTTTTGTTGATAAAATCTGATAATTATTACACCTGCTGAAATACAAAGAAAGCAAATTTAAAACTATAAGACAAACTTTTCATTCTGTGACACAGAGAACACTCTTTTAAAATGAAATGTACAAAAAAAAGATGAAGTACTTGACTGAAAATCTTAAGGGAAGTCAAGAATTTAACATGCCATCTAGCAATCTGGCTGAAAACCTTACTAGTAGTGTATACGCTCTAATTTTTCAAGAGATGATGTGCTATAGGGAACAATCCTCTCTGCAAGAGAGATTGACTTGATGATTTCACCAGCCTTTCTCATCTCTTGACTTCTCTGATACTATTGTGGCAATGTGCCTTTGTTATAAATATAACCAAGTACTCAAGTCACCACGTATTTGCTTTAGAGTACCTTTAAAATGTACTGTACTTTTTATTATTGCATGCATTAATGTGTAAATGCACGTCACATATTTAATGAAATACTTATAATGAAAATAAAATCAAATGCTAGGAACTTAAATGAATGACATTTTTTCTTCATGATATATCATCTATTTTACAGAGATCACAAGTAAAATGTTATGGGGGAGCTAATCCATTCACATCCCTCAAAGAGTTGTATCAGAACTAGGTTTGCATTTACACCTGATAAGCATGGCTGCTGCTATCATCCGTCTCCATCCCCTGAATAGTGAACAGTAAAGCTCTTCCTGTTCAGGAAGGCATATTACTGTTAGATTGGCTTTGAAACCAAGCTAATGCAGGTCACAAAGTGTAGTAAATTGGCAGCTGCTCCTAACTGATGAAAAAATAATTGCAATGTAAGGCAGGACAGGTACTAAACTAATTTGTTCTCAGCAGAAAATAGGCATTATCAAATACAGAAAAACTATGTTAAAGTAACCTTGAGTGCCTGCCTTGGAGCCACAAAATACTGGAATTTTTGGTCCTGTTGTGTCTATGTATTGGAGAGGTTGTATGCTGCTACACCTAGGTAGCTACATGATGAAATTTCAGCTTCAGACATATCTTGCTTCTGTAGATATGCTCCCCACAAATTGAATTTGTATTTTTCAGAACTAAGTCTACATGGTCAAGACTTGCTCAGTCTTTGCAGGATGATGCCCTTAATAATGTAAAAGCTTTGTTATGGACCAAATTTTAAAACTTGGATCGCTGAAGTTAAGCTTCTACATCCATCATTAAGAACCTAAAATCTGGCCACTTTGGTTTCAGAAGAGCTATACTCTTTCAGCACTCGTTGTGAAAGATGTGGGTGCTCAGGAACTTTGAACAGGTCATTTTAATTTTTGGTGCCTAAATGTGGATTTAGGTTTTTAAATGTAGTTACCCTAATGTCACTTCACTTATATCTGATCTCAGAGCTAAACACAGAAGAGACTGCTTCAAGCCACCCATTCTATGAGTCTATCTCCTATTAAATTTCTTTTCCTGGCTAACAGGAGTAATATGTATCAGGCAAGATTAAATGTTCACTTCCCATGAATTTCTAAGATTTGCAGTGTTTTGCAGGGTAAAACGTTACTTTCATTTAACTGCAGAAATCTGTGTTTTCACTCTCTGAAATGGAAAAAAATGTCATTGCTTTAGGACATGATCAGTGGGCTTTGGATCAGGTCTCACATCCACAAACTCTCATGTATAATCGATAAAATCTTGATCATTGAATGAACACAAAAAATTGTGAAGTGAAAATGAATGAATTCGTACAGTTCTGCTTCATAAATGTCAGGGACTGCTGACAGTCTCTGCAACAGTGTAGTTGTTGGAATAGGGTCTTAAAAAAACCCTGCTAAACAAGTAAGTTACCATTCGGTAAAATACCAGTGGAACATGAGGAGCACTGACTGCCTACATTTTTTTCCATAACTTTCTGTGACCCAATGTGAGTACTCAGGTGGGTAGACAATGGCTGGGCAGATGCCTAAATTTTACTGAGTAATCCCCAATGTCTCTCGTAATTAATGCATTTAAAATACCCTGTTTCAGAGTAGCAGCCATGTTAGTCTGTATTCGCAAAAAGAAAAGGAGTACTTGTGGCACCTTAGAGACATGAAGTGAGCTGTAGCTCACGAAAGCTTATGCTCAAATAAATTTGTTAGTCTCTAAGGTGACACAAGTACTCCTTTTCTTTTTTAAAAATACCCTCTGATTGTTTTATCACAAACTTCAGTGTAATTTCCTTTGTACAAGAAATACCACTTTGGTAGAGTAGAGGGAACACTTTCAAGAACTAGGAAGTAAATATCTGATGCAGTTTAAGAATACACCCTGAAGCAGAACATAACATTTGCATAAGAAATGAATGACTTACCACATAAATGTTCCCTATATCACTTGCTAGCTTACCTCCAAGAGGCATGTAAATCTGAAAGAGGGTGAAGTCAGATGAAGAAGTGGTATTTCTAGTTCAAAAGAACAGCCTTATCTGAGTTTGATATGGTGTATTCTGATACTAAGGGCTATGTTTCACTTTAATGCGCGGAGAATTAGGTAAGCAATTTGTGAGACTGAGATGAGCTCTGAAAACTAAATTACTTTAATGTTATGCTGGAAATATACAGTACCCCGAAAGTGAACTAAGATTCTTAGAAACTGAGTTTTATAGTATCTACGATATTAAAGACAACAAAAGTCTGTCTGCTAAGATGAATAGACAGAAAATACCACTGACATCTCTAAGAAACAGGAATACTTTATCAGATTGATGTATCACATTTTAATGTACTGTAACAAAGAAGCTATTTTTTAAAAAACAGTATGAGCTGACATACATGAATTGAATGATTTGGTTGGCTGTGTGAGCTTAATCCACATTTAAGAGGCAAACTGTAAAAGATGCAAAAGATGATGGCTGACTAATGTCAAGTATGCATACAAATGGATTACCTGGAGCAGAAAAACAGAAATACAATTCTTAATCAACACTGGCAATGAAATAAAAATGAAAAGTTGGGTTGATAGAGCATGTTACCAAACATCACTGCATTAAATATTTAATGTTTAAAACACTGCTGGTTGGTGACCAAGAAAATTGGAAAGTATCTTTCCATTTAATATATTTTATTCATTGCAGGGATTTGGAGGGAGGCATAGGCAATTGGTGAAAAACTGGTATGCTCTCTGCTTCCCTGCTTGGTAAACAATTTTCTCATTGGGCCTGATCTAAAGCACATTTGAAGTCAATAAAAAGGCATTAGGTTCAATAGGCATTGTTTCGTTTGCCATCAGAGGTACTTTGGTCATTACTTCTCATCTGTTTGTTCAGCTCCCAAACCTACAAGCCGCACTATGTGAACAGATGAAATCCATAGGGCTGCATGAAGCACCAGTGTCTTAAATAGGGTCTTCCGAGCGCATTGCTAGCTACGGGCATTTACTGCAGGAATGGGCCCGCGGATTCTTGCTCACAACTGCAAAAAGGGTGAAGGTCAATGAGGATGTAATATAAGGAATCCTTCTTGTAAAGAACCCTAAGGGTTTTTTTAATTAATAATTAATAGTTTAAATTATTGTGTGTGAGAAGGTAGTGAAGCTAAACTAGACTGAATCACTGACCTACTTCTGTGACATTTTGTAGTGGGTTTTGTATATATGCATATAGATGAAAGCAAGGGGGAGAGACACTGATTCTACAATGTTGTACAAAACTCTGACTATATAGGGCCAAACTCTGTTCTTTGTTATCATGCTATGAATCCAGATTAATCCAACTGATTTGAATGGAGTCACTCTGGATTTACGTCAGTATAGCAGAGAGCAAAGTTTGACTCCTAGAGTACTTCAGAAGTGGAGGTGGTGGTTGTTACCTAAGCCTCACTGTGCCTGTGGCTGAGACCTTTGAATTGGCAGAGAGGCTCTGTCAAAGAGACCTGAAAGTAGGGTGACCAGACGTCCCGATTTTATAGGGACAGTCCCGATATTTGGGGATTTTTCTTATATACGTGCCAATTACCCCCCACCCCGTCCCAATTTTTCACACTTGCTATCTGGTCACCCTACTAGGTCCTTTTGGCCTAGCCAGTGAGAGCCATGCTGGCATGTCTTAGCTGTAAGCTGAACTTTGTATATTTTCCGTAGTAGCATTTTTGCTCAATGCCAAAACTGTTGCTGTGGTATTATTTTCTTCATGAAAACGTTATATTTTTATATAATGTCAAGATGTGGAAAGACAATGACACTTGACTCTGCATTTTACTCTCCACATTCCTATTCTAAACACATGGAAATGCCTGTGACTGCAGATGGTCATTTCCAGCTGGTTTTAAAGTAGTGAGCATTTGATCCTTTGAACATTCAGAACATGATCCGATAGTCTGTAATGCCGCATAATTAAGGCTACAATTATGTCACATGACTTCGATTGACCTCCGTGACATTGTCTACCCTGGGGCTGGAGCTCTCGGCCAGCCCTGCCCTTGCAGCTCCCAGCCTGGGGGGGGACCCCGCAGCTGACCAGCCATGGCAAGCGGCTGATAAGACCCTGTGCAGCTCACCAACGGCGGCAGACGTGTGGGGGACCTTGCAGCTACCGAGGGTGAGGGGACCCTACAGCCCCAGGGGCTGGGGGACCCCGGAGCTCCCATGCACTGCTGGACTCAGGAGCCCTAGCAGCACTAGGTGCTGAACCCACCTTCCCCTTTTGTCAGGGATATTTTTAGTGAAAGTCAGGGACAAGTCACAGGCTGCGATAAATTTTTGTTTATATTCTGTGATCTGTCCCTGACTTTTACTAAAAATACCCATGACAAAAATTTTGCCTTACGCATGATGACACAATACGATCCTTTCTTACCTCGTTAAACTGGCCTTTTAAAGTTTCAATTCTGCCCCAAACCTAGCAGTGAATTTATTAAATGTGAGATTAGCCCCTTTGAGGGGCTAATAGCGAGTTCCATACTAACATTGTAACACGAGTGCTAAAGCTGTGTGCAACCAATGATGTAATTGCAGGAGTGAAATTAAGCTGGTATGAGCCGGTACAGCTTACCGGTAAAAAAAGTTGGGCGGCATACCGGTAAGAAAGGGACCGAAGCATTCAGTACCTGCTTACTTTCACCTCTTTTGGCTGCATAACAGCTTAAACTCAGCTAATAAAAGCGTGAATAGTGAAAACCCTCTGTCAAATTTCTCTCTTCCCTCCTCCTCCAGCCAGGCTGCAGAAGGCAGCTAGGCTCGGCACTTCACCCCTGCCTCACACTCAGCAGCAGCCGTGGCTTCTCTCCAGCTTGCGGCGGGGAGGAGGGGGACTGGCTGACGGAGAAGCTCAGGACGCCTGCAAAGCAGCTTAAGCTCCGTCTGCAGTTCAACCCGCAGGATTAAGGGCCATATCTGACATCCTTGTTTAGTTCACAGTTGGTGGTGTGACCAAAAGGCAGTTTTTTTTCCGCTCTGGATCCAATACACAAATACAATAAGAATCGGGCACCATTTCTGAGTCTATCCCTCTCCATCAGAGAATGGAGGTGATGCCCAAACTGCTTGCAGATCCTCGTTAAAATGTTACTTTTAAAAAAAATGGAGAACATGGTGGGAAGATGTGTCATGATGATCAGGGCTTATTTTTGGCAAAGGAATTTTGTTAAATCAATGAAAGAATCACAGGGAAAGCAATTAGCCTGATAGACAAAACCACAAAGAGATCGGAGGGGAAAACTGGATATTTAGGGAAATTATTGTGCTGCCTTTGAAAGAAAAAAATGTTTTCATTCCACCCTATTTATATATTGAATTAAACACCTGAAATGTCATTAGGACTTACCGGCGTGATCATAGATCTCTTTCTGTGTTGTTTCAGTGTCCTGCAGCAGCTGAAATTGACAACATTTTCTCTAAGTGTCTTGTATATTTCATGAAGACCATTCTAGTTGTCCTATGTTCACTTCTACTTCACCCTACTACTAGCCACCCATTGGTACCCCCTGCACCCTTTTATGCACCTGGGAGATTAACCAATCCTTGAGATCTGCTAACTTGTTAGGAAATATGGAGGGTCTAGGTGGGGCACTGGCAGGCATGGCGTAGCGCAGCCCTTGCCCCTTACTCCCTGGCTGGCTGGTTGGCTGTGGTTTTTGCCTCGGTTACTTACTCATTGGTAGACCCAGCCCAGCACTGGGGAGCTAGATATAGATCTGTGAAGCAAGACAAGAAGATTTTGTTTTCCCAGGAAGATGTTCACATGGTTGGTCCGAACGTTAGCTTTTGAGTGCCATACTGCTACATGGTAACCGCACTTGCTTCTTATTGGTCAAGTGCAAGTCTTATCAGGTGTGCCATTTACAGTAGGAGGACAGTGAGTGGGGGAAAAATGCCACCAAAGAAGATACATGTTCAACAGACCCTAACGGGTATGTTTAAATGTAAAAGTGAGAAAATGGGGGATTTTCAATCAAAAAGAACAGCAACAAATGAAGAAGCTGAAACTAGTCATCCACAGGGGAAAAAATCTGACACTTTTTTACACCTTTGTCATGTGGTGAGCCACCGCCAACACAAAGAGAGGAGACAAATGAAACTGCTAAATTGCTGGGTAAGAAAACTGAGACTCCACCACCATATCCTGCTGTGTGGTCAAAAATACAATTTGAGGAGTTCAGAAAGAAAAACTACTGGCTTTTTTCCTTCGGGCAGTAAACTTGGGTGCACAGTCTGTCATGATGTTTCCGATTTGAAGCTGCATTCTGCAAAGAGGGGTTAACATCTCTCCAAACTGGGCCTCTTGTGAAATATCCTTGTACAGAAAGAATAAAGAGACAGAGCTGTCCTCTCTTTGCAAAAAAATAAACGAACATAAGAAATCTGTGGCTCACATGGAGGCTGAAAAAAATTCAAGCCATGGCTAAACAAGCAAACTCTTCTTAATCTGAATGCTAAAAGTGAAGAAGCAGCATTTGAAACTACTGCTCGTGTATTCCAAACAGCCTACTAAATTGCCAGAACAAATCAACCACTCAGTGACCACAAGAGCCTCATTGACCTACAGCAAATCAACGGAATTGAAATGGGGCATTTGTTGCATAGTAAAACAGTTTGTGTAGACATAATCAATCATATATCCACTGAAATGAAAAGGAGAATTGTCAACTAAATCATCAACAATAAGTCAAAAATTACAGTACTTGTCGATAAATCGACAACTCTCCCTGGAAACTCAACTCTCAATTTTTTTGAAAGCCAGTATAGATGGAATTATGAGGCCACTTACACTTCCTCTGGACTTGATTGAGCTGCAAAGTGCAACAGCAGCAGCCATTAAAGGGGAAATTTTAAAATGCTTGCTGTGTTGTGGGTTCACTAAAGAACTATTATTGGAAGTGTTGATCCGCTTTTATAGTGACGGCGCAAATGTGGTGTTAGGAGTCAAAGCTGGTGTTGGAAAATTACTACAAATGGACTTTCCTAATGTGATATTATGGCATTGCCTCAACCATAGACTGGAACTTGCTGTTGATGAAGCTTTAGAAGTCACCAGAGGTACAAATGACTTTAAGGCTTTTTTGGATGCATTATATTCCTTGTACAGTCAATCACCAAAAACTCTTGTGAACTGAGTGCTCATGCCAAAGAATTACACATTGTACTTCAAAAAATTGGCAAAGTGTTCAATTTAAGGTGAGTGGCGTCGACGTGGAGAGCAGTCAGTGCAGTCTGGCAAACATACCCCGTTTTGGCAAAACACTTCAACGCGGCCTTACAAGACCGGTCGAGAGTTGGAAGCGAACGTCTTAAATTTCAAGGATTACACTCAAAGCTGAGTTCTGTAAATTTTATCAGAAACATTCCCTTAATGCTGGGTGTGCTGACAGAACTGAAGAACTTGTCTAAGATGTTACAAGAACGAGACATGAGCATTCCAAAAGCAGACAACTGAATGAAAATATACATCAAGAGAATCGAAAGTCTAAAAACAGACCCAAGTGAACAAGCCCAGAAGGTTGAACAATTCATGATGTTCAAAAACAGCAAACTAAACGGCACTGGAAAAAGCCCCAGAATCAACTCGTCTCAATTCATTCAAGGAGTCATTGAAAACATGAGGACAAAACTCCTTCACAGCTGCCTCAAACAAAGCCGATCAAAGCACATGCAAAGAAAGGGCTTACGATTATAAGAACTTAATTAACAATTTATTGGTTCTGAATCCTGAAAAATGTCAAGAGAATCCCCACTTTGGAGAAAAGGAAATAAGAGCATTGGCTAATCAACTGAGAATCAATCAACAGGAAACAAACTTGGAATTTGTGGAATTCAAGGCTTCTTGGGGAAAAAAACATTCTTGGAAAACTTAAACTCATCCTTGCAGTGGACACCCTTGCTGCAAGCCACACTGACTGTGAAAGGGGTGGCTAGTAGTAGGGTGAAGTGAATGAAGGACAACTAGAATAGCCTTCATGAAATATACAAGCTACTTAGAGAAATTTGTGTCAATTTCAGCCTCTGCAGGACACTGAAACAAAACAGAAAGAGATCTGATGTCGCGCCTGTATGATAGACAAAACCCGTATGTGGTTTTGCCTATCAGGCTAATTGCTTTCCCTGTGATTCTTTTTTTGCTTTAGCAAAATTCCTTTGCCAAAAATAAGCCTCGATCATCATGACACATCTTCCCACCACGTTCTCCATTTTTTTTAAAGTAACGTTTCAACGAGGATCTGCAAGCAGTTTGGGCATCACCTCCATCCTCTGATGGGGGAGAGAGACTTGAACTCGGAAATGGTCCCTGATTCTGATTGTATTTGTGTATTGGATCCAGGACAGAAAAAAACTGCCCCTTGGTCACACCACCAACTGTGAACTAAACAAGGATGCCCGAAATGGCCCCTAATCCTGCGGGTTGAACCGCAGATGGAATGTTAGCTGAGTTTAAGCTGTTATGCAAGCGCCCTGGGCTTCTCTGTCAGCCAGTCCCCCTTCTCCCCGCCGCAAGCTGGAGAAGAGCCATGGCCACTGCTGAGTGCGAGGCAGGGGTGGAATGCTAAGCCTAGGTGCCTTTTGCAACCTGGCCAGATGAGGAGGAAGGAGAGAAGTGTGGCAGAATGAGTTTTCACTTTTCAGGTGTTTTTCCAATATTAAAGTTTTATTAGAGGCAGTATTGGTAGTAGGTTTCAGAGTGGTAGCCATGTTAGTCTGTATCAGCAAAAACAATGAGGCGTCCTTGTGGCACTTTAGAGATTAACAAATTTATTTGCTCATAAGCTTTCATGGGCTAAAACCCACTTCATCAGATGCATGGAGTGAAAAATACAGTAAGCATAATATATATTATAGCACATGAAAAGACGGGAGTTGCCATACCAAGTTGGGGGGGGGGGTCAGTGCTAATGAGCCAATGCAATTAAGGGGGAAGTGGCCTATTCTCAACAGATGACAAGAAGGGGTGAATACCACCCTATACCAGAAACCTACTGATGACTATACTTACCTACATGCCTCCAGCTTTCATCCAGACCACATCACATGATCCATTGTCTACAGCCAAGCTTGAAGGTACAACCACATTTGCTCCAATCCCGCAGACAGAGACAAACACCTACAGGATCTCTATCAAGCGTTCTTAAAACTACAGTACCCACCTGGTGAAGTGAAGAAACAGATTGATGGAGCCAGAAGGGTACCCAGAAGTCATCTACTACAGGACGAGCCCAACAAAGAAAGTAACAGAACACCACTAGCCATCATCTACAGCCCCCAACTAAAACCACTCCAGTGCATCATCAAGGATCTGTGCATCATCAACACTCCAGTGCATCATCAACCTATCCTGAAGGACGATACCTCACTCTCACAGACCTTGGGAGACAGGCCAGTCCTCACTTACAGACAGCCCTCCAACCTGAAGCAAATACTCACCAGCAACTACACACCACACAACAAAAACACTAATCCAGGAACCAATTCCTGCAACAAACCCCATTGCCAACTCTGTCCGCATATCTATTCAAGTGACAGCATCATAGGACCTAACCACATCAGCCACAGCATCAGGGGCTCTTTCACCTGCACATCTACCAATGTGATTACGCCATCATGTGCCAGCAATGCCCCTCTGCCGTGTACATTGGCCAAATCAGACAGTCTCTATGCAAAAGAATAAATGTACACAAATCAGATATCAAGAATTGTAACATTCAAAAACCAGCAGGAGAACACTTCAATCTCCCTGGACGCTCCATAACAGACTTAAAAGTGGCAATTCTTCAACAACAAAACTTCAAAAACAGACTCCAATGAGAAACTGCAGAACTGGAATTAATTTGCAAACTGAACACCATCAAATTAGGCCTGAATAAAGACTGGGAGTGGCTGGGTCACTACAAAAAGTAATTTTCCCTCTGCTGATACTCACACCTTCTTGTCAACTGTTGGAAATGGGCCACCTTGATTGCATTGGCCTCATTAGCACTACAAAAGTAATTTTCCCTTGTAATTTTAAGTGCAGTGTTTAAAATTATATAAGTGAGAACAGTGGGTGGTAAGTGCTGATGGCAGTTTACATGACAGTCAGGCTCACGTGTTCAGAGGGAAGTCAATGAACTTCTGGATTAGTTTTGTTTTATTATTTGTGTTAAGGTGATGCCTAGGAACCCAAACTGAGATTAGGGGCCTGTTCTAGGCAGGACAGACAAAGTGTTTGGGAGATGATCTCAAATGTTGTGTTAGTGCCACCGCATTACATGAATTGCCATAATAGGGCAGAGCTCATCCCTGCAGTGGAGTGCCCTAGTCCACTTAGCAAGCCCCCCTACACTGGTGAATGAGGTGGCTAATTGATGTAGGAGCTGGATCTGGATCTGCGAGCTTCACTCCAACTCAGAATTCCCATTCAACAGAGCAATTCTCATCTTGCCTGTTTGTGGTCAAAATCTGGCTAATGGCACTGCTCAGGCAGGGTAAAAGAGCTGTATCCCAATTAAGAATCTGGATTTAGAGTCATAGAGTTAATGGCCAGAAGGGACCACCATATCATCTAGTCTGATTTCCTGTATGTTACAGGCCACCAACTCCACCCAGCACCCACACATTAAATCAACAACCAAGGTGTATTACAGCTCACAGGAGACTAGACTATTATGTGTCACAATGCCTGCTGAACCTGTGACCACCCATTTCTCTCCCAGCAAGATAATAACCCTCTCCTGGAATTCAGATCTTTGTTACCAAATGGTCAGGAAAAGGCCAATTTTTTAGAAGTATTTAGGTGCCTAAAGATGCAGCAAGGTATCTAGTGGGATTTGCAGAAGCTCCTAAGCACCTATTGGGATTTTCAACAGTTTTAGGCAGCTGAATTTTTTTTTTTAAATCTGGCCCTAAATCAATAATCTGGTAATTTGCAGGATTCCTTTAAAATAAGAAATAGTGTCCATCTCTGGCTCTAACTATTCTGAAGTGTCTATATGTAAAATGAATTTTCTCACAGTGTGGTTCTGTGAGCTGGCTGAGCATTGGCTGAAGACTGGCCCCGTCAGTTCCCTTTCCCCACAATGGTGTTCTAATGTTTGTTGTTCATCTTTTCTACTACTTTCAGATTGTCAGCTCATCATTGCTGTTTTTGCACTCATTGTTGCACCATGAAAGAATTACTGTAGGTGGAAACCTTTTAAACACATCTCATTCAGATTCAGTTGAAATACACCATTTCTGAAACCTTTAAGCCTTTATTTAAAGTCCTAAAAATATTATCAACTCTACACTCCTCACAGTTAGAAACTGGATAGATTATTAAAAACTATTCACTAGAAAACACACACACACACACACACACGCACACACGCCAGCAGGGATGGAGCAGATCATAAACCTGTTTCCTTCTTTAAGTGCAATGATTGAACTGCCCATCCCTCCATTAATAGTAGCTGTGTCAGATTATTCTCTTTTTTCTATCAAAATTATGTGGCGCACCTGCGGTTTCCATTGCACTCATCTGGAGCTGTGGGTGCTCAGCACCTTTTGGTAAATCAGGTCCCACTGTTCACTACTTGAAGCCATTCTACAAAAAGAATGAAAATAATGTCCTCGTGCTTTTATTCTGGGCTGAGAGAGTGCTGGGGTGAACATGGACCTGCTGTAAAGCCAGTCGGCTTTCCAGGGTAGCATGAGGCCACCCTCATAATGATGAGGCAACGTCAAAAGAATGACAGGTTCAGTTGCAAAGGCATCTGAAGTTCAAATACTATCCAAAGCTACTGGAACTTCTTAGGTATAGAAATCCGCATATACACATTTAAAAAAAAAACAAAACACAAAGTTGGAATCAGCTTTTGTGTTTTCCTGCAGATTTCAAAAGCAGTTGGATTACGGTTGCATGTACACTTCAAAACCTGACAATTTGGGGCACCACACCAATCTCCCTTCTCCTCCACCCTAATAAAGAAAGGAGGATGAAACAACGCTAACAAAATATAATTTGCATAACATCATGATATTTGTGCCATATGATCTCTACTTGCTCTAGAGATCACAGGACTAACTTCTCTGGTGTAGGCCCCCATCAAATCGTATTTACTATCAACAAGAGGTTAGGTTCCAAAAGAAAATCACATGGACGCCAGCAGTTTGTAGCAGGCATTTGAAGTGAGAAGAATGATATTCATGAAATTTGCAAAACATCAGCTTGATTGTACAATGCCTAGAGCTAAGCAAATGATTCACAGCAAACGATTTGCACAGTAATATTTAGGGGCAGATCTTTGGCTGCAGCTGAACTGCAGAGTGTGTGGATTGGTATTGGGGAGTGTTGCAAACACGGTGAAAAACTCACTTTGCACTATTCTAATGCTGCTGCAGCTCTATGCAGGCCAGTTCCCCTGCACTGTGTTAGAGCAGCCTCTGAGCTGCTTTAATCTGAGACGGGGCAATGGCCACAAGGAGCAAAAAAATGCTGTCAAATATTGGCATAGCACAGGGGGCATCCTAGCCATCACCCCTTTCCTCTGATCATCTTCGCTATCTCTTGCAATCCTGGCAGCAGGTGAGGGGAGGGTGTGAGCTATGTCAAAGGCGCTACACCTCTGAAAAATCCTCTGTTGTAGTAGAGTGAGCCTCCCTGAGCCAATTAAGATAATCTAAAGCAATATTGTGTGTAGCCCAGAAGGCCAGTTTGCTAGCTTGCTATATTGCATAAAGTGTTTTCTTTTGGTTTGATTTATATTATTTTATCATATCTTATTATTAGTGAATCGTAGTATTTTCGTGGGTTTTGTTTATGTTGAATTCCAGTTTATTGTATTCATAAGTTATTCATGGCTATTCATAATAGTTGACTATAATGCAAGTAACCTACAGGCCTGTATTCTGTATGATTAGGTAGAACAAGTTAGTATAAGTGTTTGTAAACCTTGACATAGATAAATGGCCTACCTGTCGCCCTCCCTTAACTTTGGGGAACTGAATGGGGAACCGAACAAAGAACTGAAGCTGTTTACCTTAGGTCTGGAGTAGACCTAAGACTGCAGGGCACACCACAGAACATGGAAGTCATGAGCTAGGCCAAGGGTAACAGTTTTGGGAATGAGACAATCGATAGTAATACGTATGAATATATGTCATAATATGTTAAGCTATAGAGAAGTATACCTGAAGATTTATGTGGGTGAGGAAATGAGATTTGGGCATGGTAGGTTGGGCTTAGATTCCAGCAGTGGGCAGTACCAGGATCATATAAGAGGGCAAACAACTATGCAGGAGGGTTGCTTTTTCCTATCTTGTATCAAGCTATCAGCTCAGCTTTGCAATACAGCGTAGCTACTCAACACTTGAACCTAATCCCTACCAATTTGGGAAGCCTGGACCATCAATTCCTCGGGCATGCCAGAGATGAGGCTGGTCCTCTGTCTCCTCCTACGAGGTCTTGGGGGAAGGGTGTGAGTATGCTACCTTAAGTAGTCTTTTAGAATAGAGATGTTATCACCAGGGGTCATAGAATTGTGACTCTGTGTTTTGTAGCATTTATTCTTCTTTCCAATATTTTAATAAAGATCTTAACAAGTTGGTATTGTCCTCAGTATAAGTGTCTTTGCCATACACCCCAAGAGTCCTCTCACAATATTGAACTCTCTGTGTTCTCTATCCTTGTAGCCTGAATTGGAACAAGAATCGAAAATGTCTTCTGATCAGATCAGTGTCGAGCCTAATATACTAGCCCATAAATTCAGGTCAACATAGCTCTCATTGGCCACACCACAGGAGAGCGTGTGGACTTTAGTATTTTTTCTGCTGGAAGGTTGACCACAAATGGATACATTTCCTCTAATTTATTCATCAAACTAATTTATCATACTATTTTTCTTTTTTGTTTGTTTAATGTATGGTTTGACGGTGAACAGTTGCTTAGAGTATTTGAAATCAGAACTGTGGTGTTGCTGCAATTGGCCAGCTGAGTCGCATGGTTTTGTTTCTTTTCCTTGACTGAATTAATGAAACCATGATGTGAGGGAATGAAGGAGTTACTGGGGTTTTGTCTTCTACAGGGAGAGAGAGAAGATATGGAGGGTTAAGAAATATTAGAAATTTGTTCTCCATTGTGGGTCACACAGGCCTTGTCAAAAGCATCATTCAGAGTTTACCGTAAAATTTACTGGTTGGGTGGAGAGTTTTATTTTACACGAATGAAAGGAAGTAGTATTTACTTTGTTCTTTCCTAGCTCCAAAGGGCATGGTCAGTCTCTTGTCTGGCTTGTTTAATTGCTTCTGTGACAGAGTTCTGGGAAGAGGTTGGATAACTCTGCTGTGTCACTCAGTGTTCCATCACATCTTGTACATACCAATGTAGTGCATTTAATAGTCTGTACTTCTCCTTTGGTTTATGATCTGGATCCGAGACCACCAAAGCTTGAGAATGTCCAGACCTGGGGTTGTTTTTTTTTGAGCCATCAGTAATCTCTACAAATTACTCAAATGTATTGTTCATATTATCAATTGTAGAGGAATTATCTTTACTATTTTTTTTAAAAATCTTCATTTCTTCAGCCTATCAAAGAAAGCAGAGTGGATAAAAATCAATGATTTTTTTTAATTTAAATCAGATTTTTCTGATTTAAATAGGATTTTTTTGATAAAATGCTTTTTGAGGAAAAAACCTATCTAAAGATGGTTTTAATTAAGATACACTATAGCTCAAAGATATCTCATCATGGAATAGGGATTATAAATTCTAATTCTATAGTATGAGACAATATATTCATGTAATGTTTAAGAAAAGTTTTGTAAATGAGTTCTAATAGTTCATGGATTAGGGACCCAATATTATGGGGTTCCAGGGGCTTCTGTATAGATTGTTTAGGTTAATCTTTCTATCTACCCAATGGGACTCAGTGCTAAATCTAGAACAGGGATGGGCAAAGTTTTTGGGCTGAGGGCCCAAACATCAGGTTTCCAATATTGTATGGAGGGAAGGTTAGGGGAGGCTGTACCTCCCCAAACAGCCAGGCGTGGCCCGGCCCCCCACCCCCTGTCCCCTGCTTCTCGCCCCTGATGGCCTTGTCCCCTGGGACTCCATCCAACTCCCCCCCAGTCCCTGTCCCCTGGGACCCCTGCCCTATCCACCCCAGACTGCCCCCACCACCCCATCCAACCCCCTCTTCTTCCTGACTGCCCCCTGGGACCCCTGCCCCCATTCAACCCCCCTGTTCCCTGCCGTCTGACCGCCCCGACCCCTCTCCACCCCCCCACCCCCTGACCACCACCCTGCACTCCCCTGCCCTCTATCCAATCCCCCCCCTCCGCTCCCTGCCCCCTTTCCGTGCTGACTGAGTACCAGTGGCTGGTGGCGCTACAGCTGCGCCGCTCAGAGCACCAGGACAGGCAGCCGTGTCGCCCGGCCAGAGCCAGCCACACCACGGCGCAACACAGAGCATTGGATCAGGCCACGGTTCTGCAGCTGTGCTGTCCAGAAAGACCTTACAGCCCCACTGGCGGCGCAGTGAGCTGAGGCTGCAAGGGATGGGGAACAGCAGGGGAGGGGCCAAGGGCTAGCCTCCCGGGCCAGGAGCTCAGGGGCCAGGCAGGAGGGTCCCGCGGGCCGGATGTGGCTCACGGGCTGTAGTTTGCCCACCTCTGATCTAGAAAATACCATCAGAGATGCTGAGTTTTGCAGTTCTCAAACTGTGGATTTGTCTCTCCAGAGATAACATGCTTGTTAACAGCAAAAATTTTAAATAAATAAATAAATAATATATAGAGGTGAGAAATGTCAGACCTCAACCTTATTGTCCTTCTGTAAATATGTGTACGCGATCAGTCCCTTACCTCTCTCTAAAAGTGCAAAGTTTCAAAAAGTTCAATGAACAGAAGATTGTTGGGGGCGGAATAGATCTGGACAAAGAGAAGAAGTCTGGAGATAAATGTGAGAAGGGAGGGACAGGCAGTAGAAACAAAAGTGAAACTCTTTGAGCAGTGTATTCCAGAAGTCTTGAGGTCTTTCTGAGCGTAGCCCTCATTGATTTGAGATCTACCATACCATTCTCTCACTAGAAGGGAAAACCTATAATGGCAGCAGGCCATAAGAGACCCAGTTTGGATCTCATCTATCTCTGAGTTGTGCAGTATATGTATTAAGGTTATAACAACCAACAAGAATGCACTTTTTTATGTAGAAATCAATGATTAAATAGAGTCTTCCTGACTAGTGATTTAAATTATGATTTACATCATGAATTAAATCAATTTGATTTAAATCAAATCCACCCTGAAAGAAAGTGATCAGTTTTAAAATAACTATGCTAAGAGGACTTATTCCCAATGTATAATTCCCTAAGAACCAAGTGTGGTTATTTACTCAAAGAATAATACTGGGCTTCCATTATTACACCTTTTTCTTCTATGTGGAATCCATTTCTTAACAGATTTGTAGTAACACAGTCATGCTCATTAGTGCAAAAATGTGCTCTTTTTAACCAGAAATGTAAGCAGACAAAACCCTTCTTTGCTTAGTCATATTGCAATGTTGATATAATTGAATATCTGATTAACAGAATATCTGCCCCGATAATGGTGCTGCAAAAGGCAGAGAAGGCGGTCAGAAATGTTAATACTGTTCTCTGTCTGATAATCTCTGTGTATCCAATTTTTTCCTGGAATTCTATTTAAGTACATTAGGGTCAGTTCAATAGGTGATCTTTATACTTGAAATCTATTACAAAGAATCAGCCTATCTTTATTAAATATTAGTGGGTGTTATATATTCACCCTTTTGGTGGCCTGCACTAGAATAATTCACTTTCTGGAGGTTATGGGTAATATAGTGGCTGCAGCCCAGAATGATTGTCTCCTCTTTCCAGTGAAATAGTTATCACCCCACATTTGGGACTATTGCTAGCTCATTTGAAAGACTGCATCTTTACACCACATACATCTGCACACAGAATTGTGGAGGGGAAAGCAATAGAATATACTGAAAAGCTGGTAGATCCCATTTCAAAATCAGAAAATATTATTCCTCAGCTTTTAGTCCTAATTTTTCAGGCTAGGTTATGATACTTTTATGCACATTAAATAGCACCTTATGCTAACCCTGATTCAGGAATTCATTTAGGTATGTGTTTAACTCCATACTTTTTCAGGGCAGCATTTAAGCACGTTCTTAGGGCCTTCTGACAAGTTTAAGTGCTGTCCTGAATGTGAGTGCTTTCTGGAACTGGATTACTTATGAGTGGTCCCATTGAAACAAGTGGGTCAACTGGTAGAGTAAGTGAGGGTATCAGAACTTGGCCCTAAGAACTTATCTGGTTAAATTAAAAGAATGCAGAGTGTCTTCTGTATGTAGAACATGAATTACACAATAGAGTCCGGTCCTATTTCCCATAAACTGAAGCAGTTCTCAGGTCAGATCTACTTTCCAAACTCACATAGGAGCATTGGGACACTTCTGATGCTCTTACTGATACCCAGTAGTAGAAAACACAGCTCCTGCATACAAGCTGGGGAAGATTTTGTCAGGTCACTAACCTGTATGCTGTGTTTTGTCATCCAAGACTATTTATTTCTGCAAAGATGTGGTGGTGATGATGATGATGATCTCAGAATGGAAATTTGTCCATAGCATGAATGCACTTTCTACTGGAAATTGTATTCTATCTATAGCTGAGAAAACTAGATAGTGATTCTTACACAGGTACTGAAGTAATCTAATTGGGTGAGCAAGAAAGCCCATAGCAAACATTTGCTTATAACACAAAGTGGAAAAGATTTTTGATAATCATGGTATCTTAACATAGAGTGGATTATTTTTCCTCCTGTTTATCCATGCATCATCTTCTCATGACTTTTAAAGCCATAGTGAATTAATGGACTTTTGATTCCTCTGCAAAGTTGGAATTCAATATTTTACCCAGGACAATAAAAACATGTCTGTTATTTCAACTTGATGCCAGGTTGATCTAAAGTTACACAGTCAAAAAGGTACAGTTATAACTGCATCCATCCGACAGACAGAAGAAAAATATCCTCAAGAAATTAGAACAAAACTCACCTACTAAAACAAATATATATTTTATTTCATCTGGCCATCTGTGTTTTTAACATTTTGCTGCATTGTGGTAAATAAATGTCCAAATTTGATCTAAGAGAGCCCTATCTCTACAATGAAGAGAATGAACAAAAGCTGAAAAGAGAGGTATCTTGACAAAATTAAATTTCAGTGTGAGATTTAGATTTAGCACAGAGATATTGCCAACGTCCTGCTAGTAAACTGAAGTGCTCTTATTTTTGCCAGGCTTATAATAGGTTTTGTGTCTGAGTAAAATGGGGGGAGTGAAAATAAAGGAATATGTTGGGTTGCTGGATGCTTTCCTTGATCTGCATCTTACCACTTGATCTGAGACTGAGGGGGCGAGCTTTAGTTAAAATGTTTTATTAATTTTAATATCTGCAAGAGAAAAAGCTACAAAAACGCACAATGAAAAGGAGGCAAATAGGGAAGGAGAAGGCAAGAAAAGGCAATAATTGTAACAGGCATTAGGAAGAGGGGCACAGTCTCAAAGGAGAAGAGTGCAATGGTTGCATCTGCTAAACTGCCCTCCTCTCCTGGCTCAAAAAAATTGCAGTAGGGTGTGAAGTATTCTGTAAAAGGGTAGACAGCTCAGAGAGAAATAAGAGTTTATTCATATTCAGAAGACTAATATTAAAGCCATTATTATGTATAGCAAAGACCTGGTGCTCAAATCTTTTATTGGTGTTTTGTTGATGGTATTTTTTTCTTCTTAATTTAATAGGATAAAAAGCAAGTGAGTTCTTGGAAAGCAAGTAATATTAAAGATACTACAGTAACACCATAGATGGCCTTTAAGTACCTGTACAATGCAAGAGGGTGAGAAAATGCTGGGAGGGGTGGACAAAAAAAGTAAAAAATAATGTGGATTAATTAAAAAATACTTGTCAACTTTAAAAGTGGTACTTGAACCTCAAAAGCTGCACCTCAGATAAGATGTATGTATTAACCTTTGTCATGAAACCTAACTAGGTTTCTGTGACCCTAACAGCATCCCAGTGCCAGAGTGAAAGGAGTTCGCTGGTATCTAGCATTGAGTTTCAGCTGGCCAAACCAGTTCAGCGTACCCCAACTCACTAATGGCCTAATCTGTATCCGATGGGTGTTATAAGGTATCACTGGAAAACTAACAACACACTCATCATTAATATTCTTGTGTGCTGTATGTACCCAGAAAGGACTGCACAGTTGCACTGGAAATATGGGACAAAAATGTGTTCAAACCAGACAAGTCTGGTGCATTAGAAAACCGTTTTTTCCCGGATAAAGGAAAGGCCAACACATCCATCCAGGTGCCATCAGAAAATTGGTTATTCATTTGCACACTGGAGGTTGCAGGAACAGATCAGTTTGCATTGTAGCAATCACTAGTGGGGGAGCAACTAGTATGGAACCTTATCCTCCATACCTCCTGGCTCCTTCATTCACCTTGAACTAATTAATTTTGTCTGGGGATACCCTTCAAAAGAATACATTTCAAAGGTTTACTGGACAATAAAAGAAAGGGGCAAAGAATCCCTGGGTTAGCCTTCACCTTAGCAGACAGAGGAACCAAGCAATTTCATCTCTGTGATCAGTCCTGGCCAATAAAAGCTAGAAAAGAGACTGTGGCTGAGAGAAACCATCTTGAACAAACACTATATCTTATTAGGGTATGTCTTAGTCCTTTAGGTGCATGTTTTCACTTTTATTTGTAACCATTTTACCTTTATCCCTTTACTTGGGATCATTTAACCTATGTTGCTTTGTTAATAAACTTGTTTTACTTTTACTATAGACCAGTTAGTTCCTGTATTTGAAGGAAAGGGTGTATTTACCCCAGTTAAATTAATAAGCTGTTACGTATTGACTCTCTTCAAGAGCAGGATACTTAATATCTTCTGTGACTGTGCAGTGGTAGTGGCTGTGCATTGTAGACATCCATCTTTTAGGAGCTTGGGGACTGGAGTTCACTGATTGTTAACTGCTAGGTGATGTTTGGGCCCAGAGAGCCTTGAGGAGTTGGCTGGTAAGAAAGACAGACTGTTGTGGCAGGAGGTGACACACAGTTTAATATCTAGCAAAGCTCACTCTTGTTGTGGCAAAGTGGTAACACAGTGGTTCATGGTTCTGGGTGCCGCAGCAATGTGTTAATGTTTCAAAATGCAAAAATGATCCATTCCCATCAATGGAAGAAATCTGGGCCATAAAAAATAAGAGCACCTTGTCATTACCAAAAAGAAGCCTTAATTCCCGGTCATGTGCTCTGAAAACTACAGTAGACTACACTGTGTCATGATGGTCACGTAGAAACGTGGCAATGGTCTCCCTAGCACACTATGTAGGGTATTTATTCTGTTGGAGGGATAATCAGAGACTACATCTCATTTCCCCTATCTGTTGTTGTTTTTTCCAGAGGTTAACTGGACTTATTAGACAGAAATCTGTTTGCTTCTTCCACATGGTGAAGGTATATAACATGCCTTAAGTATCTATTTTAAATGTAGCAAGACATATCAGAAAGTAGCTGAAAATTTTATATTTAACCAGATGTTTTGCTTCTTTGCACTTTTTTTGTTGTTCCCCAAAATCCTGATCAAAAAGTTGGAAAGCACACAATTCTCTGCAGTGAAAGTTGCCTCCATAACTCAGTACTTTCTTGCTTACCAGAGTAGATACTCCCAGGGGAAATTCGAGTCATCTGGGCCTCTGACCAGGAGTAGTCATGGGAACTCGAATTCTGCAGACTCCCTACATTTACAATTGTAAATCTTCAGGTAAATTTAGAGTTGTTTGAAAGTTTTCTGAAGAAAGTGCATGGAACTGCTTCATGCCGCATTTTCAGAGGAATATAATATCTTCATTGTGCATCATTGATTTTCTAAGTATGTTTTTGATTTTTTTTATGTATTTGTGTGTTCTGTTCAGTTGTCCTAGGTTTCAAGTACAATTGTCTTCCTAATATCCTATCTTTGTTCTTGGTCATATCGCACTACCATTGAAATTAATGGCAAAACACCTCTTTCTGTTGCTGGAGCAAAATCAGTTAATACTTTTGTATGTTTTGAAGTGAGGGTTTAATTTCACTTATGAGAAAGCTCCATAATTCTCTTTTGTTTCAAGAAAATCTCCATTTATTCCATTAATCCTGCTAAATAAGAAAAGTGAGGACCTTTTGTGTTTTTTGAGGGCTTTGGAAAAAAGCTAAATGAAGGCAAAAATTAAGCAGAAATTTCCATGACCCTGAAGCTTGACAGTTTCTCATACATCATTTCATTTGATGCAATGGGTTTGGTGGCTCATGATGGGGCAAACACATAGTTCTCCAAACCCAAGGTGTAGCAAGAGCAATTTAAGCATTCCCTGTGGAGAGCCAGATCATTTTGGAGGGCCAGGCCCCACACAGTACTCTTTAGGCACCCACCCTTATCCCACATGGCAATACCACACTATTTTGAAACTTACTGCATAGGCTTCCCACCTGCACCTGGGCTAAATATCCTCCTCAGCATCTTTGCAGATGCAAAGTAGGAACCTGTGGGAATGAATTCTGACAGGATCATTGTTCATTCCTTTGGGTATTTTCCCTGTGAGAGGATAATGCACAGAGCAACTGTGCACCTTTAATTCCCCCTTTTCATCTAAATACTTCCTTGAGATATGACCATGCAGAGATCAGAAGTAAAGGCTTCTGTGGGATCAAGGGCTAGATGCAGCTTACATTCAGTTTTCCTCCTGCTGAGAGATATGAGACCATTTGAGAGGTAGTCTACTTATTCCATTCCCTCTTTAGTGACAGCTTGTGGAATCTGAATAGGTCTCAGCTTCAGATAAAGACACTGTTGATAATGTGACACTTCAATTTGCCACTTGATTACACATGCAATGCCACATGCATAAAGAAATTATGCGACATTAAAGCAGCTATAGTTTTAAATGCCTTAGATTGCAAGAGGCTCTCAAAAATGCTAACAATCTGCATTTTTAAATGTATAACCACAATAATTTAGCTGTTGGTGTATCATGATGATGTCTTGTTGCTATTCTTTTGACTATCAGGAATGGTTATGGCACATTAATTATGGCTTAGACTGGTAGTTACCATAGGCTGGGCTTACTTATTTAAAAATATTATTCTCCAGCATCCTCATGGAAGGCAACATCACGTTTTTATGAGGATCCAGAGGGACAGGAGGCAAGTCATACATACTAAGTGCCCTACTGTAATTTATCCGTACAAACATATTCATTATTGGACTCCTCTGAAGCTGAATTTCATTTTTGTTTTAAATATGCATTCTGAAAATTCAAGGTAATTTATCCCCTCTCTTGGGACAAGATGCACAGAGGAACACTCCTCTCTTTTTTGTATGTTTGATATTTCTTATTTGGCTCAGGATCATATAATTTACTTGCCAGTGTGGAGACTAGATTTATTTAATGAAACTGTAAACTAAATCAAAGGGTAGATTAGTGACCTACCTTTACAAAGAAAATCCCTCCTGGTATTTCCTCCTATTGGAGTTTTGTGCGCTTTATTCAGTGAAATAACTGCAAACTATTACTAGCTGACAAAACATATTTTAGAGTGCTCTCCAAAATAGAAATACAGCTCACAATAGCCCATAGTTGTCATAAGTTGTGCTTAGTAACAGGAGTCAGATAAATCAATCTCTTACTTTACAGCTCCTTCTGATTTGATACAGTATGTATTCAAGCCTAGATGGAGGCAAGAATATGGTTAATATAATTTACTGGTCTCGTAAAACTGGGGAGAGGTGAAGATAGCCACAGTGACTATATAATTGGTGTGTGAAATCCTGAGATTAAAATGCACTGGTTAAAATGTGCACAAAGTAATTCAAAGAAATCCTAGAGCACTGCAGAAATTATAGTTTGAAACAGCTAAAAATTACTTGAATTGGCATGTTAGAAAAGTGATTTACTGTCGTTTTTGTTAAGTTTATGATCAGACTATTAAATGTGGTGAAGACAGAGAAATCCTTTCAGTGGACTCCTAAGGGAGCTTTCAGTCATGTACAACAATGAGAACAATATCCTTTTTTTTTGTTTTTAACCCCCTGGCTGCTAGGAAGCTTTTAAAACAAACCACTGAGCTTTCCTGCACGTTGACAATCAGGGTCAGCATTCAGTCTTGGTGACATGAGCTGTTGCTTGGGTTGGTAGGAAGCTGAATTCACTTCTGGGTTTACTGGGCTGGTTCCAGGGGCGGGCGAGAAGGGCAGCCACCCTGGGTGCTAATTTCCAAGTGGCACTGAACTGCTGTGCCCCTGTTTTTGTTCCACTCTGATTAGCTGGAGATTTTTGCTCTGCTCTGATTGGCTGGACTTTTTTTCCCTCAGCTGTGAGTGTGCGCACGTGTGAGTATATTTTCTGCCTTGGTCAGTAAAATGGGTAAGGCTGCTCCTGTGGGTTTATTACACTGAGGACTAAAGTAGACCAATATGTTTCCTTCAGTCCTTTGCTAGTGTGACTGTGGAAGAAAACCTTTCCTTGCTACACACTGATTAATATTTCAGAAAATCAGGTACTTTTACATAGCACGTTCAGTGATGCACAGAAGTGCCCATGGGATCTCCAAAATGAAGGCATATCTACACCACATAATAAACAGCTTTTTAATGAATATTCATGATCTTTATGATTTTTATGGCCAATATTTAGCTTCCCAATAGGCATGGCAGTGAAACATTTGAAGTGATATCTGAAACATGTGCAAAGATTTTCTTCATGCTTGAATATTTCCTAAGGCTCTATTGAGGGCAGACTGGCTCAAAAGGTGCTTGAGGTGCAGAAAGCATCTGAGTTTATCTGGTAAACGTACTGTGATGGTCTACTTTTAGCTTGGTCTGAGAGAGCAGTGACCATTGCGTAGTATATCTCATGAACTTGTGGGACTAGAGACTCAGGCTATGAACCAATGAAATGCTCAGAATCCACACTTTCCACACTGCTGAATAGCAGTTTATTTTCCAAATGTCATGGCTCCTTAAATACAAAAGCTTATTATATTATTCAGACTGTACCCTTGCTTGTTCACTTTGCCCTGTGGTCATAGACCATCATGATTTCCGACTATCTGTTCCTGTGCTGAATAAAATTTGAGGATGGGGAGGTAGGGCAGGGGGATTTTTCAAAGGCACAGATGCAGTTAGGTGACTGACGTTTGTGCCTTTTGAAAATCTCTGCCTTAGTGAACACTTTAAGTGTAGACCAGGTCATAGCCCCACACCCTTATTTATGTCCAGGGTAAAAGCATATGGACCTCAAGAAAATTAATCTAATTAAAGGTGTGACTTTAAAGTGGATTAGTTTAAACCGCATTAAAGACCTTGTGTGGGCACTTTCATTCAGAATTAAAGTGGCCTTAATTCAGTTTAGCTTAATTCACTTCCAGAGTAACTTTTCAGTTTTCCACTGATACGGTAGCAAGATACTGGCCTTTTTCCAGGCTCACTCTTCATTTGAAAGCTAATAGCTGTTTTAGGGTTTATGATGAAAAGTAAACCTGGCCGTAGGGATGATCTCAAAGATGGTGAGCAGCTTTCTGCCAAATTGTTCATGGCAGCTCTGCAATTATCATGTTGCTTTATTTCTCAAAAGGGGAAAAACTCCTTTCTCAAATCTTTTCTGTAAAAATTGCAAAAATCTGGAAAAATTATTTCTATTGTAGAGGTATGATTTAACATGAACAAATATATGCATTGTAAATGTTTTCTTGGCAATTTACTTGTCTTAAACGTCTACTGTACTGAAAAACTCCACCAGGAATTGGATGTGTTTATTTTGCATGTACTTATGAATTTGTAAAGAGACACAATGACAATAAAAGTAGAAATATTATGATTTGCAAACCCCTAGATACTGAAATTGGTTTCAGCTCAAATGTAGCTTTCCAAGGTCTGAGCTTAATCCAGACATCAGAACAAGCATTAAATGCATATTGTTTTTTCATAATGATGTGAGCACCAAATGATTCTGAATGATATTATGCAGATATCTATAGGTAATTTACTACATGATACCAAATACACAGGGCTCAACTCAGTCCTGGGCTTGGTGGCTTGTGCCATTATAACACTATTCACATTACATAGCACATGTGATTTTGGTACAAGGTTGCATTTTGCATCTTATATTGAGTGCCTGCGGCTTTGGTGTTAGAGATCACACACTCAGTGCCGGGCAACAGAATTTGGCTTGCAGGCAGCCATGGTAAGCCATAGCCTTTTGGCTTCTGCAACCTTCATAACAGCAGCGCCCTCCTTTCCCATACCAAGCAAAGCCCAATTAATTGGCCATTTAGTGCTGCGGTTTTTGTGTTAACGTGCAGCAGCAGAAACCAAACTAACTTCCCCCGCATCCAATTCTCTGGGATGATTGCTTTACCCCTCACCCCACCGTGTGGCTGGTATCAGGGAAGATCCCTGATAGCCAAACGCGAACAGCTCAGCGCCAATGGCCCCCCCCTCCGCTTGGCTAACTGCGGGGAGGATTTCTTTTCAGCCACAGGCGAACAGCCCAGTAGGAATGGCCACCTCTGAATGTCCCCTTAATTAAATACCCCTATTTCAAGCAGGTTACCATAACGATATCACTCTCCTGAGGATAACACAGAGAGATAAAGAACAGATGTTGCTTGAACGCCAGCAAACACCAGGACCATACGCTGCCAGGCTTTGTCATGCAATGATACCAGATTACTCGCTACTTGCATGGCGTGGTAAAGTGTCCTACCATGGAGGACGGAATAAGGCTGCTCTCCCCAGAAACCTTCTGTAAAGGCTTTTTTCAGAGTACCTCCAGGAGAGCTTTATGGAGATGTCCCTGGAGTATTTCCGCTCCATCCCCAGACACGTTAACAGACTTTTCCAGTAGCTGTACTGGCCACGAATGCATCCCAAGTCCTCAGGGCTACTTAATCATTAAATGCTTGCTTTCAAAACATGTATTATATTTTAAAAGGTACACTCAACAGAGGTCCCTTCTCCGGCTTGGTTGGGTTGGGAGGGTATTTCAGTCAGGGTGATAAAAAGATCCTGGCTGTCAGGGAGAACAGTGTGCTGTGTGCTCTCTTCAAGCTCGTCCTCCTCCTCCTCATCTTCCCTGTCCACAAAATCCTCAGGCATGGCGGAGAGTACCCCATCATCAGAGTCCACGGACAGGGGTGGGGTAGTGGTGGTGGCCCCCCCTAGAATTGCATGCAGCTCAGCGTAGAAGCAGCATGTCTGGGGCTCTGTCCCGAAGCATCCATTTGATTCTTTGGTTTTCTGGTACGCTTGTCTGAGCTCCTTAAGTTTCATGTGGCACTGTGTTGGATCCTTGCTGTAGCCTCTGTCCCTCATGGCCTCGGAGATTTTTTGAAATGTTTTGGCATTTTGTCTTTTGGAACAGAGTTCTGACAGCACGGATTCATCTCCCCATACAGCGATCAGATCCAGTACCTCCTGTTTGGTCCATGCTGGAGCTCTTTTTCGATTCTGGGACTGTATGGTCACCTGTGCTGATGAGCTCACCTGGCCATACAGGAAATGAGATTCAGAAGTTCCTGGGGCTTTTCCTGTACACCTGGCCAGTGCATCCGAGTTCAGAGTGCTGTCCAGAGTGGTCACAATGGTGCACTGTGGGATAGCTCCTGGAGGCCAATACTGTCAAATTGCATCCACAGTAACCCTAATTCGAAATGGCGATGTCGATTTCAGTGCTAATCCCCTCATCGGGGAGGAGTACAGAAATCGGTTTGAAGAGCCCTTTATGTCAAAAAAAATCGCTTCGTTGTGTGGACGGGTACAGGGTTAATTCGATATAACGCTGCTAAATTTGACATAAACTCGTAGTGTAGACCAGGCCTAAGGGTGAATCAAGTGCGCAGTCTGTATAGTCAGTCATTGCCAAAAAGGAAACAAAAAAATCTATCTTTGCGGTTAAATCCATTTCCAAACTAAAGAGGCTTGAGTTACTTGTATTTTTATTTAAATTGTTTTAAAAAAAATGAGATAACTTTTGAGATATTAAAATCTTTTGTTTTTATCATTACTTGACTGAAATTATTACTGAAATAATAATATACAGTCTTAAAGTGTACTTCATAGCAAGTAAGGTAATTAGACCTTCTTGATCTACATATGAGTCCGTTGCTTTTAACAAACCAGTATTCCTATTCCCAGTGGGGGTGGTGTGTGTATGTTTACACTTGGCTGTACATGTTCCTAAATGTGTCTCTATAATGTTCATCATATATTTTAAATATTCTAGAACTGAAGATATTAAAAAATGTTAGCTATTTAAGATCTATCTTAAATATCAGAAAAAGAAAATATTTTAAACCTATGAGAAATATAGAAAAATAGATATTTCCAAATAGGCTTAACTTTGTGATACTTCTTAAAGTAACTTGAATAATCTGACATCATGGATATAATACTCTTACCGTATTAGATATAATGCCTTTTCAATCTGCTCAGTCTAACAAAACACTCAATAGTTGGTTTTATTCTGTCCTCAAATACACACGCAGGAACTGGTGCACATCTTGGAATATCTCCATACAGTGTATGTGCACACTCAAACATATATATTGTAATAGCAGCAACTAGAATCAGTAGATATATTCACCCCAGCCATGTGACAGTGCTATAACCTCTTGTAACGTAAACTTTCCTTGGACATAAAGATCTGTGTCTATACAGCATTCCTGTGTTCTCTTTATAATGGCTATTATATATAGTGTTATTCTGATATCATTTACATCAATGTATACTTGGAATAACAATAATGAAGTCAATAGAGTTTACACCAGGGTAAAAAATGGTGTGAGATCAGAATTCGGCCCTTTACTGTAAGATCATTGGTATTGGCCACCATTATATTTGACACTGAAGTCTATAGGGCTAATATCATTATGGTGGCAAGGCAGACAACTAAAAGTCTGATCCAGTCCTCATTGAAGGAAATTAACTCCTGTTAACTTAAGTAGGCATTGCTTCAGGCTCTAAGGATCCACTTCTACTCCCATTGAAACAAAAGCCAAAACTCCCATTAACTGAAATGGCACAGGATGAGTCCTTAAGTAATTACACCTCTTGACTGCTGGTCCTGCAGCTCAGCTGCTTTCTCACTAAATTCCAGCGTTCTATTGTAAGGGCAGCAGAATATCAAACGTTAAAATACTTCCTACATCTGGGTAACACCAGAGAGACATTTTGACCCTGTACATTAAGCAGCAGTGAAGCAAATGAATTTAGAACTAGTAATGAGCTTGGTATGTATTCATATCAGCTGAGACAGGCTTGAATCTAACAATACATAGATCTAATAAACCATATAAGTGCCCTTTCCTTGAAGACTCTTTCCAATAAAAAAAGAGAAGCACTATGCCATTTGACAGACTCATGCCGAAATGTCTCAAAGAAGGCCCAAATTAAATCATATCTCCAGAAATCATTGTTCCCTTGAGATCAATACTAAAATATAGCAATTCTAGAGATAAATTTTCCCCCACCTCACAAGTACATCAGATATTGCAAGAGGGATTATGAAAAAGTGTTAGCTGTAGGCTGGCTTCAAAAATTTCAGGGCTTTTAAAGAAATCCCAGTGCTGTTAGCATATTTTTTATTTTCTTTGACAGCAAGTAAATGTTCTGTGGCAGACCAAATCTGGAAATAAAACTTTATGATGTGCTATAGCCATAGTGGTTTATACATCTATAAACTGCTGGCAGACCATCAAAAGATGCACATTTTCAATATTTTTGAATGTGACTTGAAAGCAGCTTGACTTCTGTAATCATAAACACAGACAAGTGTACTGTGTATTCTTGCACCAAATGATGTTTCTTTTCATATTAGAGTGGTGGTGGTTTTTGACTAGTCCAGTGAGATCAAAAAGAACTGTGAGGCAAAGAAAAGTGTTTTTTTTTTCTTGCCTAAATATTGAATGCAAACTACTTGGTTTCACATAAAAGGAAACACTACCAGGAATATTACTGTAACCCCTCTTGTTCACTATGCCATTAAGATGCTGTTCAACATAGGAATAAGAGCAGTAGTCTTTTATCTTCATGGCTTTTCTTGTAACCTGCAGCCAAATTCTCACTTATGCTAGTTTAACCCCAAATGACTATAACGGGGTTGCACCAAAGTATGTTAAAGAATTGGTAGCTAATTGGAGGCATCTGTGTCTTTTCCCTTCTATGTACTCATGCAAATGGGAAGAACACTTACCAGACCCAGGCAGACACTTTCAAGAATGATTTTTTTTCTCCCCCTTCCAGTATGTCCATGGAGAAATACAGAAACCAGAGCCAGGCTGAAATTGTGAACAAACAGCATCACTTGCCCCATAATTTCAGCCGTTCAGAACACAACGCCATCCATGGCCTCAGAAACAACTCTGACATGTTAATCAAAGGGGCTGACAAAGGAGGTGCTGTAGTCATAATGAACAGGTTGGATTATGAACAGGAGGCTGCCAGGCAACTCTCCAACACCACATTCTCCAATCCCACTGAGGAGTACCAAAAGAAACTACACCATCTGCTCAAGAAACTCCCTGCTATAGCACAGGAACAAATCTATACAGACACACCCCTAGAGCCCCGACCAGGGGTATTCTATCTGCTACCCAAGATCCATAAACCTGGAAACCCTGGACACCCCATCATCTCAGGCATTGGCACTCTTACAGCTGGATTATCTGGCTATTTGGACTCTCTCCTCAGACCCTACACTATCAGCACTCCTAGCTATCTTTGAGACACCACTGACTTCCTGAGGAAACTACAATGCATTGGTGACCTTCCTGAAAACACCATCCTGGCCACCATGGATATAGAAGATCTTTACACCAATATTCAACACGAGGATGGACTACAAGCTGTCGGGAACAGCATCCCTGATGAGGCCACGGCACACCTGGTGGCTGAACTTTGTGACTTTGTCCTCACCCACAACCATTTCAGATTTTGAGGACAACTTATACCTTCAAATCAGCAGCACTGCTATGGATACCCGCATGGCCCCATGGTATGCCAACATTTTTATGGCTGACTTAGAACAATGTTTCCTCTAGCTCTCATCCCCTAGCGCTCCTCCTCTTCTGGCACTACATTGATGACATCTTCATCATATGGACCCACAGGAAGGTGGCCCTTGAAGAATTCCACCATGATTTCAACAATTTCCACCCCATCATCAACCTCAGCCTGGACCAGTCCACAAAAGAGATCCACTTCCTGGACACTACAGTGCAAATAAGTGATGGTCACATGAACACTATTCTATACCGGAAACCTACTGACCGCTATATTTACCTACATACCCTGGAGAAGATGCACAAGTAAGGTGAGGTGGTGGCCTTAGGAGGAATAGGGGATAGGTTGGAGGGGGCAGTGGGGTGAGAAGAGGTAGGAGGAATTTGGGACGTGCAGGTCTGTGGCACCCAGAGAAAGAGGCAACTTTCCCCAGCTCATGAGCTGCGGTTGACAGGGAGAGATGGCCCTCCTTCCCAGCCACATCTCTGTGGTGGGTGAGAAACTCCCTTCCTTCCCAGCCCCAGCTCAGGGGCTGCTGCGGTGGGGAAGAGAAGGAGAACCCCCCGCCTCCTTCCCAGTCCCAGCTCGGGGGCTGCCACAGCAAGGGAGAGAGGGCACATCCATTGCATGAGAAAGGTAAGACTACTGATATTAAATATGATTTGTATGCTTTTCTTTGTAGAACAAAAAAAGTTTGTTTTTTTTATATAGTGCTTTTATCCAAAGCCCTTTACAATAGTTAGCTAACAGTACAAACAACATTTGGAAATATCATTAAGTGGTCCGCCGAGACCCTCAGCAATTTTTAAGTGGTCCACAAAAAAAAAGTTTGAGAATGTCAAGGTTCCTTCCCCACTCTGAACTCTAGGGTACAGATGTGGGGACCTGCATGAAAGACCCCTTAATCTTATTCTTACTAGCTTAGGTTAAAAACTTCCTCAAGTTACAAATTTTGCCTTGTCCTTGAACCCTATACTGCCACCACCAAGCGTGTTAAACAAAGAACAGGGAAACAGTCCACTTGGAGACGTCTTCCCTCCAAAATATCTCCCCAAGCCCTACACCCCTTTCCTGGGGAAGGCTTGATAAAAATCCTCACCAATTTGCATAGGTGAATACAGATTCAAACCCTTGGATTTTAAGAACAATGAAAAAGCAATCAGGATCTAAAAAGAAGAATTTTAATTAAAGAAAAAGTAAAAGAATCACCTCTGTAAAATCAGGATGGTAAATACCTTACAGGGTAATCAGATTCAAAAGATAGAGAATCCCTCTAGGCAAAACCTTAAGTTACAAAAAGACACAAAAACAGGAATATACATTCCATTCAGCACAGCTTATTTACCAGCCATTTAAACTAAAGGAAATCTAACGCATTTCTAGCTAGATTACTTACTAACAAGTTCTAATACTCCATTCGGGTTCTGTTCCCGGCAAAAGCATCACACAGACAGACAGACCCTTTGTTTTCCCGGCCCCCTCCAGCGTTGAAAGTATCTTGTCTCCTCATTGGTCATTTTGGTCAGGTGCCAGCGAGGTTATCTTTGCTTCTTAACCCTTTACGGGTGAAAGGGTTTTGCCTCTGGCCAGGACGGATTTTATAGTTCTGTATACAGAAAGGTGGTTACCCTTCCCTTTATATTTATGACAGAGAACCACTGGCTTAGAGATTGCATAGTATTTTACATAATTGCCCTGAACTGAAACTTCCTGAAAAAGGATCATTAAGTGTTGTAAATGACTTGGCAGCAATAGACATGTTAAATTACATAGCATCAGTGTTAACGCAGAGCTTCCCTGTTCTAGCTGTTATTCTTTGGCCTGTGTTGCATTATTTTAATATGTTTGTTTGTTTCTTAATTTTTGTACCAATAGTATGAAATATTGAGATAGAGTTAAATGCAAATAAAAAACTAAATTACTCATTGCAACAGTGCAAACATAGATACATACTATATAAGATACATCTAAATACAGAAAATAATACATTCCCAGAGAGAAATCCACAAGGTAGACCTGAAGAGAATAAATCAAATTAATACCCTCACATGCACACATCTACCCTGTAAAATACGTGGACATTCTCTCCTATGTAAATGCTTTGATTGTAAACCAATTAGACACCTAAATATAGATTTAGATTATTTAATTTTATACATTCATATTTGTAGATTTTAGCCACTGTTCTTCCTTCAATGATTCCATGAATTCTTCTTTTAAAAACAGTAATTATTTATTTGGTAATCCCATCTAATATTTGCAAATTTTAAAGGAACAAAGTGACTCTGTAAACAAGTGTCTTTTGTCTAAACATTCCCAACTCTAATATGTAGTTCCCAGTAGTCAGAGAGAACAGTGTAATAAATAATGGATATAAACAAAGTACACTATAGATACTATCGATACCCCATGCACCTGGTATGAGGGATTGAATCAAGGCCCTTTTTTTCTACAATTGTGTACTCGCTGCAGTTTGACAAAACTCATCCTGAAGCAAATGAGGTTCACAGGAGTTCAAATACAACAGCTGGACACCAATATGCGATAGTGATAGAATAAGCTCCAAGATTATCACTGGAGACCAGAAGATGGGTCCTTTTACTGTAAAAGCACAGGCCCTTACCACTTGAGCTAAAGGAAAAATCTCTATAAATTGTACATTAGAATTAAGGTTGAATTAGCTTCTTCGTGCATCACCTGTATGAAGGCAACGTAGGTCTATGGTCTTGAGCAGGTCTGGCCTTACATCCAGTTGCTCAGAATCTGTGCTATAAGAACACAGACAGGTACAGTAAGGTGCCACGGTATATGTATACACACTAATCAGAATATGCAAACATATCCTATTCCCATTTCATAAAGCTGTATCTATGGATTTTCTACTTTTCTTGTCTCCCATTACCACCAGGAGCTGTCCTACATATCCAGTGCTTAATTTGTGCCAGAGCTTGCCAGGGCTGAGCCCCATCACCTCTAGCACTTGACAGTTCATAGCCCGAGAACCGCTGGGCTTGCTGCTTCAGTTATGAATGTAAAAAAATTGCTTCAGTCCCTGCACCTAATTGCTTGAGCACCGGCACCTCTTTCATGACAAATGAAGCACTGCACATATCCCTGTAGTAATTGCCCTAATCATCTCTTTCAAGATGCAATAAAGTTGGAAGGCTTGCTCACCTGTCCACTCCAATTAATGATTTAGAAAGGCCCTTCTCTCTTCCATGGGCAGTACTGGAGTCCTGACATCTGATAGGGTCAATATAAAAACAAAGTAGTACATATTTTAAGAGAAGGACCCTCCTTCTCCCTCCAGCAAGCAGTAAAACTTGAAAGAACACCATAATATTTTAAATTCTAAGAATCAGTGCTATCGGAAGGCAGAAAAGTTGTAGATTAACTTTGTGGATTGATAATTCATTCACTCAGATTTAGTGAACAGGAGGACCATAAATTCTCTCTTTCCATTATGCCCTATGAATTTCATGTAGAACCATTTCAAAGTGTTTCTACTTGACTCCTCATGTGAGTTTAAATTCAGCATTACATTTTTTCTGACCATACCCAGTAAGCCAGCAGCAATTCCACACTCAGACAACAGAATATGCTGAGAAATAAAACTAGAACCCGGAGAGCATGGACAGAGCCAGGTGGACTTGACCTTTCCCCCTTTCTTTTTAGTGCTTTGTTCCATGTTCCACACTGTGTCTGAAATAACATAGGGACTGGCTGGACTTCAGCCTGATTAACATACAGACCAAAGAAACCCCTGGTGTTGGACGTGTTCTTGAGTCCTGACAATTTGTAACAGATGTTGTCAGCAGATAACATTATTACTAGTCTTTAAGGAAGGGGAAATGCAGCAAGAGAAGTGCCTGTCAGGATTCAAACCAGACAATAAATAGAGATGTCACTTGAAAAGGCCCCCAGTAGAATGGCTTGAATCCAATATGTGCCCAGGGTAAGGGGAGAGGGCAGAGGGAAAGGGAGGGGTTATTTCCTGAAGCCTTCTCTGCCACCAGTACTCAAAACATCTCACTGAAACAAATGCAATATATTTTAGAACAAAAAATCTCAATACCCCCCTGAGGCATTTCTACTAAACAGTTTCCTTAACGGATACACTATAATTATGATCATGCCATTTGAGAAAATAAACAATCGGCACCTTGGAAAAAACCTCTTGTTACTTAATTTTTTATTGCGTTTTATGAAGTGTTACAATCTTTTTAATAGAAACTAATCTTTATGATTTACAAAAATCTTCTGAAGTGAATTTTCTGTAGGTTTCTCATTTTAAACTGAAACTGACTCCGTGCACTGAAATTGTGATTTCCCTTTGGATGCATAGCATTTTCTTAGCCAGGAATGCTACGTGTATCTCTTTGCTCAAACCCAATTCAAAAATCTACTGTGAAAATCTCTATACAGTTGAAAACATTAGCATTCCACAAGTTAAGTCAGAGCACACCTGTATACTGACCTCTATTCTGAATCAATTTTATAGCCTTAAATGATTAAAGCTTGAAATAAATGATTGAATATGCCTTGTAAGGAAAAAGAATGAATAATAAAAAGATGACAGATACTTTTTTTTTCCATTGAGATCTCAAACAGATTTATCCTGGTAAGAACCATTACTAGGGTGGTGATGAGGTAATAATCTGTATTTTTATTTTCAATTATCAGAGCAGTTTGCTAATCCAGTGCTTTTTCATATATTTAAAATCTCTTCTAGCATACTTCTGTTTTCTGAACTCTCCTTTCCTCATTGCTGCAATCACAGTTATAACTATACATAGCTCTGTGTTCCCACACTGAACTGCTCCCCATAAGCCAAGACACATTATTTTCACTGTAGAAAAGGGGACCATATTAATTTCCCTGCAGCCAACTGTAAAGCTGTCAACTCAGCCAACTCGCTTAACCTATGACTTTGGAAGGAGTTCAGGGAATGGATCTAAAATCTTTGCAAGTGCCACTAGAGAAACATCAGCCAAAAACATGGTGGCCGCTAGTCGAATCCAGCACTGGATTTAAGAGTGTCTTTCACCAAAGAGATCCCAAAATACTCTATAAATTATGCATACAGTAACTTATTTCATTTCTGTATGGGAGACACTGCACTTGAACGGAAAATGGAAGGAGCACCTTCTTAATAAACAAATTGAGCACAACATGAGGAAATCAAGTTTCTTGTCTGCTTTTGAACGTATAGCTCTCACACATGGCAATGTTTAGACCAGCTGTTGCTCTACCACCTGATTGGCTTACTCCTTGCTTTAATGTAATGTTTCTAGAAAAGGCAGAAGCTTTGACACATTTTAATTTCTTTGTATACAACAACTAATTTGAATCATTAGTTCTATTAAACTTGTAGGTGATGAATTGCCTGATTTGGAGTCATATGTATGTAGTCATGCAGTCATATGCTCTTTTTTTCATTGCTCAAATATTTGTTTCTCTTCCCCAGTGGTCCATTGAATTCCTCTTAAACTTTTCATTTTTATGTGTGTCAAGCCTGTATAAAATCTACCTCCTGGACCTGGTAAATTAAAGTGATGATAGCTGAAAGCCTTGATATTTAGGATGAATACAAGTTCATAGGACCTCTTCCCATAAGTTACAAGCAATGGATGAATTGATCTCACAGCTTGCAAAGCAAGGAGTAGAATATCTCCCAAGAGTGTGTTTTATTTATCCTTATGCTGTGGTCTCAATTAAAACATTATTCATACCGGTAGGTCTCAGTCAGAAATATAGTTGCAGAAAAAGGAAATATTCATTGCACTAGAGGAAAAAAGGAAAGCAGATGCGATAAAGCTCAGTGAATACTTGGAAAAAGGTATTAGCCAACATTTATTTGAATAAAAATGGCAAATGCACTTCAACAGAATTTCCAACCCCTTTTATGTACTTTGTGTGAACATTCTTATGTGCAAACTCATGTGCGTTGAAAGAGAAAATGGCCTGATTCCCATTTATGCTAGGACTCCTTTACATCACTTAGGCATAGTAAAAAGAGCCATAAAGTGGAGCTTAATGACATGGACTCCAACTTGAAGGCATTTTTACGCTTGCAGAATGGTGTTAGAAGGCCTGCGTGTAAATAAGAATCTGGCTCAATATTACAAAACCTTGTGCAAATGTGTATTTTCATAGCACCTGCAAAGTGGAATTGTTCTGGGTGTCTGACCAAGAGCCTCCAGCACAGGCTGAGAAGGGAATCTTAAACAAAAGACCCACCACAGTACACTAATGAACAGATTGCATAAAGCATTATAGTATTTGATCATTAACTAATAAAGGCCCAAATTCTTGATTTTCAAAAATGGCTGCTTTGAGCTGGTAAGTTCTGGGTCGAAAACCAATGCAACCAACTGTAGGATGATCACTCCAATGTACAGATGATTGTCTGGTGTTTAGAGCTAGTTTAGTGGGTCCTATGTTACCCTACCCATTGGTACGGTCAGAGTAAAGGGGCCATAATGGGGCCCACTGAAGCAGATTTCTGGGGCCTGGGAAGCACAAAGGCCGCATTTACACATCTTGTGCTGAGTTGTGCTGTGTGTGTATTCTTAATCCACAGGCGAGGATCTGGGCCAGTAACTTCACAACTAACTTCGAGTTTTGGTCAAATACCTAATATTAACAAAATTTGTGTTAAATATATATGGAAATATGTATTTAGTGGCCTCTCTGTTGAAACAGAAAAAAAGACTTAAGGCATAAGAAAAATGCTTAAGATTGGGCAAATCAATGGACCAAACTATGCTCTTTATAACACTCCATATACATCAAAAGCAACTCAAAGACAACCTACAGTTGGCTACATTGACTTTAAACCCGGAACCTACCAGTAGTATGGCATAGAGCAACCATTTTGAAACATCAAGAATCTTTATTAGCTAATGATCAAATACTACCATGCTTTATGCTATCGGTTTAGTAGTCTATTGTGGTGGGTATTTTGTTTGATTCCCTTCTCAGCCTGCCCTGGAAGCTCTTGTTCAGACACCCAGAATAATTCCACTTTGCAGATGCTATGAAAATACACATTTGTACAAGGTTTTGTAACATTGAGCCCAATTCTCATTTACACTAAGACAACAGTGTTTGGCCCAGTATATGTTTCTGCATTACCTGTCATTAAAAATAACCAATCCTAAACATAGCCACCATCACTTTGGTATTATATTAGATATAGGAATGCAAACGAAAAATATTTTGAATCACTTCATATTGGTCATTATCAAAAATGTTACACTACCAGACTTGGTGTCCTTTCCTTTCAAAAACTACTATATATTATACGTTTAAACTGGTGTGTTACTTATAGTCTGTAGTATTTCCTGAATACTGAAAGCTGCTCATTTAACTTACACTGGTGATATTGTTTTAGCTGACCTAGAGTGCAACCTTAGTTGAACAGAATGCAAAACAGGAGCCAATAAAGAGTGTTTATATATTTGGAATTCATAAATATTGAACAGGCTGCCTGTCCTGCTTTGTAAAGAAGCATCATGACTTTTATGTTTTTGCTTTCAGTCTTGAAAGGCAAAGGTCTTGATATACAGAATACTTCTTTACACTTCTGAAAAAGTATAGGCCTATTTCTGAAGATTAAATAGTAAATACGAATAGTATGAGATGCAAAATTTTAGCATTAATGTAAACTATGAAATATGAAGCCCTCCAAAGTTAGAATATTCTGAAAGCTCAGGTTGTTCCAAATTGATTTAGGTAGCCAAGGAGCACATGCTATATTATATTAGATCTTCTTTAATAATATAAAAATATATTAAAATTTAATTTTGAAATGATAAATAAGAATAGATATTACCATATATGTGCTACTTAGTTTGTTTTCCAAATATTATGGAGACTAGGAGACCAAGGGTATTGGAGGTATATTAATGAGTGTTTAAATTCAGTAGTTTTGCATACATGTATTATGACTTCTCAGTCCTGTTTTTTTAAATAAATTTTAAGAACGTCCCCGTTAACAATACTCTTCTCACAACTTGCTGACTTGAATATTTACATAACTTTTTGAAACATTTCTGAACTCTTCTACTCCAATTAGTGTGGATTTTTAGGTTTCAGATCTATAAAACAAGCCAAGCCCAAACACAACTTTTCTGGTCAAAATATACTGGGCAATTTTTTTTCACCTTATCATTTGAAATGAAGCATAGAAAATTGCATCCCAAAAGGAATTTTTTGAAAGCTTTATGAATGAAGAGGGCAATAGAATAGAAACTAGAACCCAGCCATAACTATTTTAAGTGCAGTACTGCTAGGGCTTAATCCTATTCCCACTACAATCAATGCAAAACTCCCATTTTTTTTCAGTGGTACAGGATCAAGTGCCTGTTGATCATCAACTGCAGAGTCTAGAAGTAGCAAAGTGAAAATACACTGGTGCTTGCAGATTGTGAAGTGAGATCTTTTTGAAGGGTTTCATTCATTTAATACAATAATGAAATGATTTTGAGCACCTAAATGGGACCTGTTAATTAAGTGTTGCGTAAAAAATGTATTTAGTGAAAAGGAAAAACACACACCAAATTCTGTAACAAATAAATCCACAAATATACCTTGCAGTGAAAGTGTTCAGTGTGCAGAACTATTATCTAGAGCATTGCAAAAAGTTGTTTTGATGTTTTATGAACCCTCTTCTATTTTGTTTCAAGAATGCTTTACTACTATTAGCCTGTAATTTGCTTTCTGACATTATTAAATCTTAGAAAATTGACACAAGTATTTTACTACTTTATATTTAAAAGTAAGTTTAAATAAAGTTACATCTCCTGTACCCATCAATATGACTTTGAGCTAATTTTAAAGAACCACATTTCATGTTAGACTGTGTTCTGAGACTTTCTGTGGTCTTCAAAAGAGGCAGTCTGATGTAGTGTCTACAAGGGAGGATGGGGCATTAGGGTCTATGCCCGATTTTCCCACCGTCTTGCTTTGTAACCTTAGGCAAGTCGTGTAAACATGATGGGCCTTAGTTGTCATATCTCTGTAAAATGGAAATGACGATACCTTCTTAGTTTATGGGGGCATTGTGAGCCTTAATTCATTAATGTTTATAAACTACTCCTATGGGAAGTGCTTTTAAAATGTGCAAACTGTCATTTTTGTATTGTTTATTATTTATTAAATTGATTGACTATGGACAGCAAGATTGGGCCAACATTCCTACCCTTTTAGAAGGACAGCTTTATTTCCATTCTTTTGGAAGGAAGAGGGGGGAAATTTGGCACTATTGAATTTCCATCTGTTTACATCTAGTGTAGTTTCTTAATTATCTGGGGACCTCATTAGCAGAAACATTAATCTATAACTTGTTTGTGTTTCTGTCATTTTTTTTAAAGATTCATAAAATGTAGGAATCCATCATTTCCACACTGGCTTCCAAACATATTTTACCAAAAATGGCCTGTATCCTGATGCAGTTTAAGTTCTCTAAACAGTTACATCTGAATGAAGTGGCTTAAAAAAATGTCCTTGACATTTTGAAAGTTTACATGTCTTAGGAATAATAATGTCTCCTTTCCCATTAAAGTGTCTTTTTCATTGATGGCAATGATTGTATATACAGAACCATTCTAGATAGAAAATAATCATATTCATATTCTGAATCTAAATAAGATAGCTGAGTCATAGTTACACAGATTTACTTCTTTTCTCCTTAGGCGAAAAAAGTACCATGATATTATACAATTCCAAGTGTTTTACCAAGTCTATGTGACTCATAGACTCTATGCTACTGTCTGCATCCATCTAATCTTTATTACAGACCTTTAATAGCTGCTTCACAATTTTGGCCTGAAACAGAGTTTCCAGATAAGTCTGACTTTGCCCTCTTAACCTCATTAAAAATCTACAAAAATATTATTTTGGCCTTGAATATAGTATGTTAGGTCAGGGCCTGAGGATACTTGTCAATTATCTCTCATTTTGAGGGTTGGGTCTCATTTTAAGCTGTTTGGGGAGAAATGGCCTTTTTGTTCTGTATTTATATAGAGCTTTTTGTTCTGTATTTATACAGAGCTTACAAAAAAAAAAAAGAAAGAAAGCCTCCTGATACATGACTGAGACTTGTAGGCCCTATAATAATACAAAATAATTATTTAGCCCCAAAGTTACCTAAGTTCTAAAAAAATTATGACATCTCCTTGATTATTGTTGAAATTTACATCAGGAATAAAGAATCTGAAGTTATAGATTGCATGATTTTTTTTTCATCTCCCTTATTTGGGCCCTCATAAGTACAAGTGCTTTATGAGTTGTGGCACCCTAAATATAGATGTGTTAACCTGAATTCTAAGTCTTCTGATAGGTTGGGAGGGGGTTGGTGTTTTTTTGGGGGGAGGCTTGCTAATTTGTTGCATAAATAAAAACCAAAATAAAAACAAAAAAGAGTGAAAACCAGAGACGGTACAGGCCTAGGTTCACAAGGGGTCTTAGGCCCCTAATGCCCGCTTTAGGTGTTTAAATCCAATATTTAGGCAGTAATGATATTGACAAAACCAACATTCTCCTGCACCTGTAGATGTCTAAATTCTTTAGATGCCTATGTTTTTGCCATTAAAGTCCCCAAGGCACCTACATTCCAATGGCTGGGCATGCATATAGCTGCCTAAGTCCAGACATCACCGTCTAGTAGCTCAGCACCTAACTCATGTGGGATTCACAAACTAGGTGTTCCTGGCAGTCCTGTTTTGGGGACCCAATCCAGTAGGCATGTTCAGCAGTTGCCTTTGAGTATGTCTGCCAGACTGAGGCCAATGCAGGAGGAGGATGTACTGCTGCATAATACCCTTCACATATATCCAGTGGCTAGAGCACTCACCTAGGATGTGCGGAGCCTGGGTTCAAATCTCTCTGGCCCATTGAATACTTAATTATTTTATACACAGAGCACAGCTCAAACAGGAGAGATTGAAAGAGACCCATTCCAGAATACACTATAGCCCAGTCTTTAGGGCACTCACCTGGGCGTCCCTGCTCCAAATCAGTCAGACTGCAGATTTGAACCTGGTTCTCCCATCTCCTCCATGAGTGCTTTAAGGACTGGGCAAGGAATGGGGCTCCTCATTTTTTCACAAGAAAGCCCTGACTTGGCTTAGGCACCTAACTCCAGGAGAAGTTCACAGTTATGGATCCTGAGGGAGGGAGGCACCTCACTCCAGCCCAGGCTTAAACGTCTAACTCATTTAAGCGGCGTGTCTTAGACCCCATCCCTCTTCTCAGCATTTCCTACTGGCTAGTTTAGGTGACTCCTTGCTCACTGTGCTGGCTTCTGTGAATCCCATACTTAGGCACTTCACTCTCCCCATGCATTGATTAGGAAATATGGACACGTACTCAAGGTTGTGAATTCCACTGAGCAGCAGGATGCTTATAAGTTAGAGTAGTGCTTTGTGTTGTGGTGCCTCCACCTCTTTTGGGAATCGATCCCCTCGTGCACAGCAGATCACCTGATTACAATCAGTTATGAAACTATTAATTTTAATAGTAAAATTGTGAGGGCTTCTTACCTCTGACATGCTTAACATGAGGTGCCACCTAGCTGCCAAGAGATGTAGGCTTCCATTAAAAAAACACAAAGAACAACCAAAGAACAACAACAACAAAATGTCTCTAGCCCTTTTCCTTGCACAGACAGAATCAAAATATAAACCAGTAGCTGTGGAGTCTTGTCAGTGGAAAAAGAGGAAGTTTTCCTCCAGAAGTACATTTGATCAGATAAGCAGTTTGTAAATTAGAGAGACGCTGTGAAAAGTAGCGGTTACCACAATTAGATAACTATTCAGACATTTTTTTCCAGACGCTACTTGAAGATTGGACAGTGGGAGATAAAGTTAAATGAATTGCATAAATCTGTTTGTGCAGGGGAATGCTTTTCAGCTTTAGCCCTTCCAAGGCTGTGTCTCTCCCATTGCCTCCCATAGAACTTCTCCAGTGAGCCCCTTAAGAGACTTGTCAAGGACCAGGCTCATAACCTCCCGTAATGCCTCACAACAAAAACTCCAACCTCCTCTCTATGCTTGTTAGTACCCTGTTGTGCATTGTGTGATGTCTGCTAGACCTACATGGCTTCTTTTTGAGGATCTGGCTACATCTGGAAGTAGATGGGTCTTCAAAGGTTTGCCTGGTGTGGGGTTGAGGGGCCACTGACTTGTGTGGTGGTGCCATGTTGTGATCGCTCAGTGCTTAAGGAGCTTGGCTTGCAAGAGATCTGCTTTATTCTGTCTGGTTCCAACTGTCTGTGCATAGCAGGAGCTTCACAGCACCATGCCCAGTCTCTGCCTGGGACGCTCAGCCCTTAAAGGCACAGTCGTAAATATATCTTCCATTCCTGGCCAAAACTTAATAACAGTAACACTGAAAAATCAGTTAAGTATTTGTAATGTGCATTGTATTAAACTTACCAACAATGTTCAGTTAATCTTCGAGTTGCCCTGCAATGTCGTTAGGGCTGCCACCTGCCTAGCTTTTCCCAGGATCATCTCTGAGGCAGTTGTCCTGGAAAATCTGTGAGGGTGCTCTGTACACATTGCTAGCTAGTTTTATGAGCTCATGCTCATCCCCAAAGTCCTGGTTTTTGCACCTCAGACCTCTGGGGGTCCCCTGAAACATCAGCACTAGTGCTGTTAAGAGGCAGCTAGTCCATTGGTTCTGGTTGTTCCATGTCCTCTGGCTCCATCATCATCTCAATCTGCTGTTGTTGTTGCCTCTTTGAGACCTTCTCATGAAAGGCAGCGGACTTAGTGCCCCTTATCTCCCTCTCTTCTGAGATTTGGAGAAGGTGTCACCTATTCATCCAGTATCCCCGTGCGGAGTGGCAATTTAGATTGGTTGTAAGAATTTGTAACACCACTTGTGACTACACCTGGGTGAAATTTTAATAGGACTTTTATTATTTTGACACAATTTTTTACTAGCCTGTTAGACTGGTGATAATGGGGACTAGCAGTTACATGTCTAACCCCACACTTTGCTGCAGATTGCTTAAACCCTGGCTAATTGTCAAACATTATTCTGTTGGATATATCATGTCTATCAAAAATAGATTTGATATGTGCAATCACCTGTTTAGCTATAGTATCTTCTAGTAAGATCACTTGCAGGGAATTGAGTATAACAGTGTAGGACAAGTACCTATTTTTTCCAGCCAATGTAAACAAATCTGTGCCTCCTTTGCTTTTATGTTAATAATCCAGTCATCTTTTGTTGCAAAATTGTCTATTACTCCTATTAAGAGTTCATCTGAGCTAGTGGTGCTGTCATCTTCTTTTTCCACATTGTATACATGCTGCTGGTGCTTCCAAATTCTTGCAAAGTGATGTATTTCATTGAAATTCTTGTATTTTTTCCTCCATATGCTGGGCATTGTTTGGCTTGTGTGGGTTGCTGCGGTCTATACAGCTCCGTGTGCTATTTTTGGTGGACTCTGACTTTAAGCTCTGCATGCCTTTCTGCTGCAGGTCTCTTTTGTTTTTTGTATTTTGGATTCTGTATCATGTCTACAGAGCTGTCCAATCTCCATAAGCTTAATTCTGGATGGAGTGACTGAATTCTTTTGCTTGGGAAATTCTGATTGCTTTGTTGAAAGTTAATTCTGGGTTTTCCAGTAGCCTCTCTGAGTTTTTTGTTACAGATCCAAATCATTATCTGGTCTGTTATCAAGGATTCATTTAGCCTCCCAAAATTGCAAGGTTGTCTTTTTAGCCTTTGATCAGTTACAAACTCTTCTATGGTGTCACCTTTTTGTACAGTCTGTTTAAAAATGCATATGTTTAATGTTTACACGGACTGCAGTACTCCTTCAATTTTTGGAATAAAGTTTCACAGTTAGCCTCCTCAGCCTGAGTTAACTGAAAACTGTTAAATGGAACAAGTTCTTCAAAACCAGCTATTGTCAGAAATAAGGCTACCTTCTGACTGACTGCCTTTTTGCTGGCACTCATTGCTTGCAGATACAGAGTAAAGTGTTTAAACCTCGACTGTTGCTTTCCACATTTCCAGAATTTCAACTCTGGTGGGACTTTTAAGTGCTCCATTCTTCTACTCAAGTTATTTCTTAGTTCCTTTTTACTCTAGATAATGTGTTTTTCAGTGCTTTCTCACTGCTTAAACTGCTCGCAAGAGATCTGCTTTACTCTGTCTGGTTCCAGCTGGCTGTGCATAACAAGAGCTTCACAGTCTCCAATACCACAACTAGTCTTTCTCAAGGGTTGAGGGAGTTGGTGTTTGGCAAACCACCCAATCAATGGGTTGCCATGTGCCTCCCAGGGCTAGCACAGAAGATCCTGAGGCCAGTGGGAATTTGGGGCGCTGATGATCCTCTCATGATCAAAGAACGCTGATAAGCATATAAGATTTATGGGAGCTGTGGGTTTGGGAATTTCCCAAAGAGCCTCGTGTGGGAGAATCATCAACTGGCTCGATCCACAGGAATCATCAGGCTTCTGAGCTTGCAAAGCCACATCCCACAGAGTTTAAAAGCTGCACCAGGGAAAGAGCTGACAAGATGCATAGGAACATAAAGCTGTCTATGCAGAAACCATTCCTACATTGAAATCTGTCTTCAGAGAATCTTTTCAACTTTGCAGCTAGTGCCTGGTGCTACTCCCACTGAAGTGAATGTGAGTTTTGCTGACTTCGATGGGAGAACTGTGCTCTTTTTGCAGTCTGTGTCATAGACGGTTAAGCATGGCTCAAACTGAGTGTTCCATCACGCTTCATTATTTTTTGCAAGCAACAAAAGGGCTCCATCCTCAGTGAGTGCTAAATTTGAAACTTTCAGATGATAAAATTCAGCCATTTTTGTGTCATTTGATCAGGAAAATTCACCTTCAACATCATATTTGCGAAAAATGGGATGGAAATTTCACCTTTCTGTAACTCGAAATAGCTGAATAGATTCACTTAAATTTACCAGAAACAATTTGCCTCTGGGATGGCACAAAGTGGAGAAAATTTTATCAGGAAAAGAGAATGTTTCAAAAACTTATTGAGAAAAAATGAAGTTATAATGACATTCCTGACATAAACGTAACAGCTGGTGCTACCTGGAGCCTGGTATAATAATGAATCTTATCTGACCCAAATCCAACAACAACTACTTCGGTTCTCTATTCCTGTATATTTTGCTGCTGGCTACAGATAAAATTGAACATGTTTTGTTCAAAGGATATTAGTAGGTAGACACCAATTATTCACCAAGTCAAAGGTGCAAAAGAAATACCGAAGTACATTAGCTACAGTGTAATGACTTCAATACACAAACTGGAACATGAATGGCTTAGTATTTTAGAGACAAAGGGAGCATTCATAAATAGGAGAAAAGGAGACCGGATGAATTCTCCACTTTTATCATTGAACAAAATTGATGACTCCTTTGCTAAATATCATAACAAAACCAAAGCTGGATGTAATTAAAATGTGTCCCAGCTTTATTTAATTGTGTATACTGTGTAAATCCTTGGAGCCATTTTGTTCACATCTATCAAAATAAAAGGACTCCTGAGTCCTAATTCATAATTTATAAGCATAGCCATACCACTGAGTGTGGCTGCAGGCTACTGTGACTACCTTTGCAATAGCCGGAGAATGCTAAGTAGAAGCAGCATCATACCTTTCAGAGCTAAATTTTTTTTCCCTGTTACTATTTTATTTATACATTAAATGTTTTTTTTTTAATTGTCAAGCTGCAAGTCCTTTGCCCTCTGATACTGGCTGCCTAGGATGTTATTTCGTCTACTCCATGTGCTTATGAAGATGAAAAGACTCGAAATAACACCAAGATGTCTTCAGTGCTCCATGCTGACAGAGCAGAGGCAGCTATTGATTGTCACCTCTCACAGCAGTAATAAGAATGTAAACTCAACCTTGTGCTGCTTTCCATCAAAGCAATGCAAGTCCAACTTTCCTCTCACACAAGCCCACATTCATCTCTTTGGTTGTCAATATGTCCTGTTGGAGCTTTTAGACACTTATCAATATTTAACTACACTCCTATTGACTCAGCAGTTACACAGTAATTGATTTAAGATTGATAATCAAGTTAACATTTTAATGTTCAAAGACAAAGATAACTAACTAAATGTGAAATTATTTCAGTTTATTACTTTCTGTGTGTGCTTGTGGTCCTGTTTATTGCAGGAGAAATGAAACATTTCACAATACTGTTTGGAGTCTGAGACTCTGTTGTTGTCTGCCAGGACTAAGCAATATTTTATTGTAACAGTGCTACCTTTTTAATAAACACACTCAAATGAGTCCCTTCAATACTTCTTGATATTAGAGCTTTATGAAATGAGGTGTATTCACTAAAAACGAAAGGACTCAGTTTACCAAATGTATGAAGCAATGTATCTGCTAAGGAGTAAGGCCATAGAGTTATTTAGCAGACTACAAAGTTGCATGAAAGAGTTAGCTTTGGTGAGTGATACTTTTGGTGAATCCGTAATATTGATTTCTTGCACAGAAAGGTCAGAGGTGCAGTCAGAGTTCTGACAACCTTGAGCAATACCAGCTACCATGGATATAAATATTTAGCAAAGAAAGTGTTCAAATAAATAAAACCATGAATGTGGAAAGATGGAATCTTTTTCCAGTATGACAGTGATTAACTCAAACCTATTGATTTTTCTAGGTGTTTGGTGTATGGGGTGGAATATAGGCTGTGAAATCATGATCCATTCTGTATGAGACCAGTGGAATAGGAGGGCAGGCGGACATGCATCCAGCATGAAGGTTGAATTTTTCACTTTATAAGAGGAGTTAAGTCACAAAGAAAAATGTTACTCCTGACTAATAAATTTGGGGGTAGAAAGAAAAGGATGATGGAAATAAATTTTGAAATTGTCATCCCTCTCCATTTCTTAGCCCGTCTTGTGTCTTGTTATCAGAGATTACTGTAAGGAAACCTAATGCTTTTTTTGTTTTATATAACTGGGAAGCATTCCAAACAAACATTAAGAGCCCAATCCTTTAGCCCTTATTTACACTAGCAGTGCCAGCTTCTCTTACTGATGTAAATGGTCACAAATAGTCCCACTAAAGGTAAAGTTTATTGGATTGGGCCCTAAATGAGAAAAGAAAGAAAAAAACCCACCAAAGATATGCATGTGAAGTCACATTAGGAAAGTCACTTAACAAGTGGCCTTGCCATGTCCTGGTGCAAGCAAAGAGCACAGCACGGCACTTGACTGCAACAGAGCTAAATGTTTTATTAGTAATAACCTAGAAGCAACACAGGTAGTCAGCACTGAGTCTGGGGGCAGTGAGGTGGAGAGAAGGTCCATGCTTTTTGAGGCTTTGGGATCTTTGAGTTTGCTGCTGAATAAAATGATTATAATCTTCAATAAATATCCCCTCATTGGGATATGAGGGAAGAAGCGATGAAGCTTCATTCTCAGCACCGTCAAAATCAGACAATGTCAGCCCTATGATCATTTCTATTGTGAATGTCTCCTCTTATCTGGTTCTTTATTTACCATTTTCAGTATGCCCATCTTCAGACATCAGTTCTGTAATTACCACTAGGACTGATAGAAAGTTTTCCGTCAAAAAAAATTTTGATGGAAAAATTGGGTTTCTGACCAAATGAATGTGTGCTTTCCCACCAGAACTGAACCCTCCCTTCCAAATCAGACACTTTTTGGCCCAGTATCTGCACTTGCTTGCTATAGCGCCTCTGCATTTGGCCTGTAGCCCAGTTTCTCTGAATAGTATCCACTTAACATAATTAATGTTACTCTGTTTTTCCTGTTTCTTTTTTGTACCTTTTGGGGTTTTTCTTGTGCTCACTGTCTTTCTCAGTCTTAGCTGCTGCTTCTTCTCTTCTGCCCTGGCACCACAATGTATTTGGGGAATTAAAGAAAACTCCTTAGTGAAGAGGAATTTCACTCATTTCCCTGTTATTTCTTTACCTGTTTTCTCTCCTGTCTCTGAGGTTGGGGATACAGCCAATTCTGCACCAGATTGTGTGGTGTAGTGCAGGCAGCAACCAGGAGTAGATAGGCAAGTGTGGCTGTAACAGAAGTGCTTTATTTATAATAACCCAGAAGTAACATAGATAATACAGCGACTTCTGTGTGTAGTGACACCTACAGTTTTAATTCTGTAAGTCGACATGGCCTGTGACCAAACCATTCTGATTATTTGTATCACATACCCAATGTTTTATTAGTGTTGTTTGAGTGTCCTAACTTGAGTGCATCCATATGCTAATGTAAACTAAAAACAACAGCTTGGAATGAGCATAGTACATAAAACAGGTGATTACACTGAGTTGTTGGGTTCTGAATGGCCAAATGACAGAAACAAGCAACAACACGAAAGGTCTATTATTTTCCCCTTCATTCCCCTCAATGTAAACTACTGAGAGTAGAGCAGTACTTCCTCCCATCCTCTAAGAAGAGACTTACAGGCCTGTTCTCTTCCTACAGACTCCCAGTTATTTAAGCGAGGTTTCTTGCGGGCATAAGCGTTTGTCGCTGTTGGACAGTTTACAGGATTGGGGCCATTGTAAGTGAAATCCCATCTCTTCTTTCTTTCTTTCTTTCTTTCTTTCTTTCTTTCTTTCTTTCTTTCTTTCTTTCTTTCTTTCTTTCTTTCAGGATTTTAAAAAGTTTTACGTTTCTGCATTCAAAAAACAAAAACAAAATGTCTCACAGTTTGCATGGTTTTATGAATATTAGAGTGAACAGTGAATGGAAGGCAACGTGAAATTCTTTGGAAGCTGTGTTCTGTGGGATAACTAGAAATTAGCTGAATCACCTCAGATATATCCAAACCTCATTGTTATTTAGGCCAAATGCTCAAGGGTATTTAGCTGCCTAACATTATAGATTTCAGTGAGAGGGCCTTAGTGGTGAATAAATGAAAAATATACTGCAAGCAAAACTCTCAGTATTTTAACTGTAGCTACAGTATGTAGGTACTACGGTGTAACTATGTTTATTACCAAGGGTCAATGTGGCAGTTCAAACAACAGCTACCTCAAACCAAACCTCAAAAGAACCTTTTCTTGCAGAAAAAAATATCTGGTGAAGGGTCCCCATCCACCACCCATAATTTCTCACCTGGATCAAGAAGCCCTGAAGATGATCTAAGGTCCGGTTCACTGTTGTCCTGCATCTTGTGTTTGTTATTAAACCAGTGTCAGTTGCTGAGAAACACTTCTATTCTGGTTTGGTAGCATTTTTAACCTACTTTGGCTAAGATCAAGTGTAGTATCTGTTGTTATCAGTTTAATATCTTGAACTGATGTAATTGACTGCATGTGGTTCAGGGTAATGATAAACCCAAATAGCATAAGGATAAGCAGGTCAATTGATTAGTCTCCTCCACTGAAAGGACAATGGGGCAGATAGACAACAAGGCCTGTTGGAAAGGTCTTTCGCATGGGATAGGAGGGAGTTTGGTTTGGTGAGGGCTCCCCAGCTCTTGGTAAATTTGGATGAACATTTTAACTTTTGGATGCCTATCAACATTAAGCCTCCAAATCCTGAGGTTGGACCATCACTAATTATTAGCCATATTTTTAAAAATTAGATGGCCAAGGCATAAAGAAGCCCGAGCTATGCATGTCAGCTGAAAAAGGTTGATTCCTAGCCTGCGAGACTGCTGATGGTGATATGAATAATATATTTTAAAATGACAAACCGTGGCATGTGTCTACATTTCATTTTGGCACATTCATATTTTATTTAATGCTCTTATCCGTAGGTAGAAAGAACTTAGATATTTCACTTTAATTAAAACTCAATAGGAGCAACAAACCAACAAACAATGGAATTGTGTTATGCATTTTTCGGTGCCTGACTTGAAACAATGAAGACTCAGAGGTTCTGAGCACTCATAAGTCCAGTTGAAATTAATAGGAACATCAGGTGCTTCACACCTTTCAAAAGCAGGCCTGAGGTGTCTCAGGTTGGGGACCCAGAAATTGAGGCACCCAAAATCACTTGCTGCTTGTGAAAATGTTGGCCTTAATCCCTGAATCCTGCCTCCTTCTGTGATGCTTTTTTAGCAACCTAATACCTAGGCACAGCTAGATTCCAAAGGAGCAGCAACATTTCTGTGAATATTTTCACATGAGAGCACTGCCAATGACTTCCAGTGGTGAAATTCTGATCTGATCTTCTCCTCCTCCTGTTTGCCAGTTAGAGCTAAGATAGAGCTGTGCTGAGCTGCTACAACTTTAGATAACTTCAAGCCACCTCCAGAGGCATAATGCCTGCCTGATCTCCCACAAAATGGTGCTCTCTCCCCCCCTCACCCCCGCCAGTATAGATTGTGATACAATCTGGCCCTTGACCGGCCTATCTATCTTAAGGCTTTGTACTGTCACCCATCGTCACAGTATCTGTGTGCCTTCCATGTAAACTCAAAAGCAAATTGAAGTCCATAGTGGACATTGTGGAGCCTGCAGTTGCTCTGTGCCAGTTTCCTCTGCCAGTATCATCGCCAATGAGGTTAATCTGAGGCGTGATTATTGCTAGTTGAATAATACTTAACTATCTCTCAGAGTTTTGTGAGAATTAATTAGTTTGTTAGTATTTGTACAACACTCTGAAAAATGTAAAGCATTATAGCCCAGATCCTCAAAGTGATTTAGGCATTGATTTCAATGGAAATTAGGAGCCTAAATACCTTGAGGATCTGGGCCTGTGTACTTGTCACTGATGATTGCTACAACCTTGCGTATTGAAACGATGAATACCTTTGATTCATGCCAGTATTCATGGTATTATTAAATGAATAAATTACCTTAATATAGATTTAACTCTGTTACGTGGTAATTTGTTCAAACTGGTCAGAGTGCACTTGGAACGAAGGCTAAGAGAACAACTTGGCCTTTTATACTACACTGTCATTATAACATGAACCTGCAAAACCACTGATATTCAGAAAGCCAAAGAGTGCATACTATCATAGTAGTATTTAAAAGAACTTTCTAAATAGCTCTTTTATGCTGGCTTCATCTCTTGCAGGCTCATATGAGAAAAAACTTTCAATGTAATTTATTATATGTCAGTGTTCTCTAGCTCCAAATGTATCCCCGCTTCAATTCCTTGACTTCAGTATAACAGAGGATCCAGAAACAGCTGTTTTGCATGACAGATTACACTGTTACACCCAGCCTTATAATTAGGATGGAACGTAGATATGTTACATCCACATTTAGGAAAAGAGTGACAAAAGATTAATTGCTATCTATTAAAATTCTAAATTCATCATCACTTGACATTTTCTTCGTTTTATGACACAGTGGAAGAAGTCCAATGCATTTGTGAAATGAATCCAGTGTGTGCTAATCAGCCATGCCGACCTCATTCAAACTTGAGGGCCCAAATGTATTATAAAGCATAATTACTTCAGAGCTAAAATCTTAAGCAAGGCTTTACGAGGGCCATGTCTATGAAATGCAAATTGAAATTGCCATGGTTCATGTATAAACAGGGAACCTAATCAAGTAAAACCCATATAAACAAGGACTTCTTCTTAAATAGCCCCAAAAACAAAACATAAAAGTGATATTAGAGTCCACATTTTATAAAGTATTTGAACACTGCTTCTATTTTTTTTTAATGAATTTTAAGGCCTGCAATGTTCTGAAGGTTTTCTGTGTGTTTTAAGTTATGCATTTTTAATTTCTTTTATATTAGCTGGCAGATGTCACAATAGAATATCATTCGAATTTTCAGCCTAATTATGCATGCCATCACACGGTATCCGGGTAGAATATTATGAGTTCTGAGTACCAGTTTTTCATTTTTTATTAGGGCAATTAATCTATTTGCATATTAGTCCACTTGTATCATAAGATTTTTAATATCGGGATGCCAGTCATTTATGTTCAATAAGAGGGGATGGAATATTGGTCTTTTTTCAGGATTGTGGTTTAACTTCTGTGAACACCATTTCAGAGACATTTAAAACAGCAGATTATTTCTCTTTTGAAGATAATTATAAAAGTTTTTATTGAAAAATTAACCTGATGAAGACAAAGTGGGGTCAAAGCTGACAAAGGCAAATGATTCCTCACCATGAGAAACCCCATCTCTGATAAAATGCTCGGTTGAAACCAGAGCTTTTGTTCTGAGGTTGGGAATACTCATATTTGCTTGCTACGTGCAATCAGGTTAAAGTGAAAGCAAACCTGCTTTGCCTTTTTCATCTATATGCATCACACAGAAACAAAAAGCAAAAAAACCCAGACACTAGCACTTCATTACTGTTTTGTAATACCCATAGCGTAATTTATCCTGAAATGATTATAGTTTGATGATCAGCTAATTAGGAGAACACATTATAATTTTCATAGGCTATTTGTAAAGTATTATGTCTGAGAGATTTAATATAAGTTGATTCATAAACATTTGCTCAAAAGTAACACAAACAAAATATAAGAGAGAGAGTGGTACAAAAATGTTGTTTCATGACAATGGTAGTAACTGTATTTTGTAATAAATAGTCATCAGGCTGGGTATGGAAACAAACTGAAGTCACCGGAAATTTAAATGGGATGTTTAAATCTTCAAAAACACATTATCTATGTTTATGTGTAAATTGATATTTTCCTCAATAGTTTTTCCCTCTACGTACATTCTTTGTTGTTTTTGTCAAATGTTAAGACTATTTCAGTGTTTTATATGCAGAAAGTTACAGAAACTAGCTAGACTATACCTGACAGGTGTTTGTCTAACCTGTTCTTTAAAACTTCCCATGATGGGGATTCCACAGCCTCCCTTAATAACCTATTCCAGTACTCAACTACAATCCTTATAGTTCATTTTTTCCCCTAATATCTAACTTAAATCTCCCTTGCTGCAGATTAATGATATGTCTATACTTGGAGCACGGGGTGTGATTCCCAGCTCATGTAGACATACTTGTGCTGTCATTGAGCTACTGCATCAAAAATAGTGGTGCAGCTGGGGTAGCACTGGCAGCGCCAAATGGCGGCACAGATTAGTCGTGTTGAATACAAACCCACCTGAAGCCCCCGAGTATGTACTCAGCATGGCTAGCACATACTGCCACTAGCTGCTGCCCATGCTACCCCAATTACACTACTATTTTTAGCATGCTAGCTCAATGAGTGCTAGTGCATGTATGTCTACATGAGCTGGGAATCACATCCCCAGTGCCAAGTGTAGAAGTAGCCTAAACCAATTACTTTTTATCCTCTCTTCAGTGGAGGTGGAGAACAATTGATCACTGTCCTTTTTATAACAGTCCTGAACAAATTTAAAGACTGTCATCAGTTCCTCCTTTAATCATCTTTTCTGAAGTCTAAACAACATGCACAGTTTTTTTAACCTTTCCTCATTGGTCAGGTTTTCTAAACCTTTCATTATTTTTGTTGCTTTCCGCTGGACTCTCTCCAGTTTGTTCACATCTTTCTTAAAGTATGGCACCCAGAACTGGACTCTGTCCTCCAGGTGAGACCTCAGTAGTGCTGAGTTGAGTGAAACAATTACCTCCTGTGTCTTATATACAGCACTCATGTTAATACGCCCCAGAATGACAGTTGCCTTTCTAGCAACTGCATCACATTGTTGACTCGTATTCATTGTGTGATCCACTATAATTCCAAGCTCCTTTTCAGCAGTACTACTACTTAGCCCATTATTTCCCAATTTGTAGTTGTGCATTTGATTTTCTTCCATCTTGTTGATTTCAGACTATTTCTCTAATTAATGAACTAAGGTTGTTTTGAATTCTAATCTTTTCCTCCAAAGTGCTTGTAAGCCTTTCCAGCTTCGTGTTCTCCATAAATGTTATAGGCATACTCTTCACTCCATTATCCAAGTCATTAATGAAAATGTTGAATCGTACTGGACCCAGGAGAGACCCCTCCAGGACCCCAATAGACACATCCTCCCAGTTGGGCAGGGAACCATTGATTGATAACTACTCTTTGAGTACAATTTTTCAACCTGTTGTACACCCACCTTATAGTTATTTCATCTAGATCATACTTCCCTAGTCAGTTTATGAGAATGTCATGTAGGACTGTATTAAAAGCCTTACTAAAATCAAGATATATCACCTACTGCTTCCCACCCCACCCCCACAATCCACTAGGCCAATAATCCTGTCAAAGAAGAAAATTAGGTTGGTTTGTCATGTTTTATTTTTGAGAAATCCATGTCGGGTATTACTTGTCACCAGACATGCCAAACCCGTGAAAAAAACACAGAAATTGGGCTTGTTTTTGGCTTAATTAGCTTGTGAGTTGCTTGTTGGCTAGTTTTTTGACTTGTTGCTTGTTTGGTTTGTTTGGCTTGTTGCTTGTTGCTTCTTTTTTTTTTTATTGGCTCCCGGCAAGCAGGGGCAAGTGGGGGGGAGAGTCAGGGGTGCACAACAGGCCCACCACAGTCCCAGACTGCATGCCGGGGGGATCTAATCACATAGAGTGTTGGGGTTCTTAGGGATTGGTTTCTTTTGGCCTTGTTTTGAAATGGGATTAGCTTGATTTTTGGCTTATTGTGAAAGTCGGGGTGCTTATTTACCGCGTGAAAGTTGGCAACTGTACTTGTCACCATATTAGCCTCCTATCCTATTATACACATTTGAGTCCAGTAGTAGCTATGAAAAAGTCAACATTTGCCATCAATTGTCATATGGTGGATATTTAGGATTCAGCAGCTTGACCTCATGTTTTTTGTATACTTAGAACAGAAATTAATTGTTACATCTCGCATACCACTTCGTGTTAACTAATGGCAAATATTCTCTGTTTATTAGCTATGTCTGTACAGACCTGTATATAAACTGGAAGCTCTTTGTGATGGGGGCTATCTTTAGTTTTTGTGTATTGTATAGCCCTCAGTATGTTATTGGCACTAAACAAATAAACTAAATTGAAATAAAAATGTTTTATTATAAATAGAAATATGATCTCTGAGAATATAATATATAAAAGAGCATACGTATGTATTTTATACACAATGAATTCATTCTTGAATTTGTTTGGTGTGTGTGTGTGTGTGTGTGTGTGTGTGTGAACAAGGGATGTATCAGGAAGTGTAAATTTTGGTTTTGTAATACCAAGACAAGGTTTAGTTTGGACCTGGATCTGATTTTGTCCAGACCCACAAAGTTCAGCTGGGGACAGTTTGGATAAGCAATTATGCATACATCAGCTTTGAGGCTCTGGGGTCCCCAAACCAAAAGTACCAGCCTCCGGGGGTACCTAACACTAGTAACATGAGAAGCAATGCCAAACAAGAATGACTCCAGACTTTTCCTCCAGCTCCTCTTACAATTAATATCTTAAACATTTGGAATCAGTGGGATTACACAAGTTGTAATTGAGAGCAGATTTTGGTTCTCTATGTTTAGCTCCTTCATAGCATAATACACTGCCCTTTTTCACTATATTTTAAACACTCGACAAAACTAATTACCGTACATTGTTAGAAGAAGAAAAACATTTAAAAAATATTATATTATATATGTCAGAACCAACCTTGGGATGCATCATTTTCCTCAATGCTAGGGAAAGGAACAGTCCAGGATAGGTTGCAACATCACAAGTTTCTCACTCAGCCAGAGGACCTGCAGCTGGCTAGGGCTGCTCAACAAGTACTATAGATGGCTTTTGTCCTCTAATGGGCTTGGCCAGGCCAGCCAGTGTAGGTACTGACTAACTGTATTCCCTGGCAGCCCTCACTGGTAGGTATATGTATATTCTGTGTACGTATAGTAGACTGGAATGAAAAATCAGACTAAAATTTTGCTTTGGTGGCCAGTAAAGAATAAAATGTAGGTTAAAACAAACTTGAAAAGCTCATTTTTTCATCTCTGCTCACTCCACCTTCCCTTTGCACCCCCTTTGTGTATTTTTATTCTACCCTGGGATTGTCAAAACGTATTTCAGTAAAGTGAGACAGGTTCATGGGGTCTAAGGATTTTACACCATTTGTCCGAGTTGAGCAGTAATTTTTGCATCAAAAACTGTTGATCAGCTAGCCGCTGGTTGAAAATGGGTCAAATGCCCTTTACCTTATATAGAAAAGTACCAGCAGAAAATAACTGTAGCTGTAATACAGTGAGGACAAAAGTACCCTATTTTTTTGTGGACTTATAAAAATCACAGATGGAAAAGACCTACTAGCCACCAGATAGAAAGCTCATTAAGTCTACTAGTATCTTTCTGTGGAATTCAGTGAGCCTTGGATCATCTATCTAGTTCATCTCTCCGCTAGTGTAAAATTGTCCCTTATTTACATTTATTTGTGTTTTCAACAGTCTATTTTTACATGTGACAAGTGATGGGAATTTCCTCTTTTCCTTGGAGAAATAATTCCCCGGACTAAGGCTATGTCTACACTGCACTTTTGTTGGTAAAACTTTTGTCAGTCAGGGGTGTGAAAAAATACACCCCTGACTGACAAAAGCGGTACTGATGAAAAGTGCTAGTGTGGACAGTGCTTTGTTGGCAGGAGACGCTCTCCTGTCAACCAAGCTACCGCCCCTTGTTGGGGATAGTTTTATTTTGTCGGCAGGAGAGCTCTAGACATAGACATAGCCTAACAGACCTCACTTTCAGGAAAAATATAATTACAGTCAGCCTATTTTTTCCTTTAATTTCGTTTCATTGCTTCTTAATTATGAAAAATAATTGCTTCCCATTTCAGTATTAACACTCTTCTAATATTTGTAGACTGTTGTCATGTTCCCATTTAGTTTCTGCTTTGTTAAGCTATTGTAAATACATTTAGCTTTTTTAATCTTTCCTTGAAAGTCTATCACTCCAATTCCATTTTTCTGTTTCTCTTTAAATTCCCTCTGGTCTGTCTATATCAAGCTGCCCAGAACTGAACATAATAGTTTCTGTTTAATTGTACAAGGGCTATATAAGTCATGGTGAAAACCAGTGCAAAATTTATATATGCTTTGTTTACTTTTAACCATATTTCAAGATTTCCTTAGATATTGCAAAACATAGTATATTCTTTGCAAATTAGACATTTGAAGCCAAATTCTGTCCCCATGCCTCACACAAGTAGTCACATTGACTTTTGAGACTCTTCATATGAGTAAATTAATCCCATTATTGCTTTAGACTTCTTTAATTCTATTGGGGGGAAGATCATTTAAGAACTTGTGTGTGCTTTTTCTTCATTTTAAATTTGATGCAAAGGGTGAATTGCAAATAATGTTCTCATTTTTAGAATATGAGTTTTACAAACATAGAAACAGGAATATTTCTGTTCTTTTGAAACCTTTCTCTAAGATAATGAAAAAAGATGGAATGACTCAGAACTTGTCAGTTTTCAAGTGTTTCATTTTTTTCTCAAAGGGGAGTTGTTAAATTGCAAGGTCAAATACGTGAACAGGAAACCTGCAACTTTCCAATTTGAGAGCTAAAAGTAGAAACAAAAAAATAAGAAATAAAGCCCTGAAACTTGGGAGAAGAATCAGAACAAAAATGTTATTAATTAGTTGGAGAGTATTTCTATGAGCTAAGAAAAATTTCACTCCAGAGCAGATGATTTATTTGTTTACTTTCTATATATAGATGTATGTATATCTGTGTGTGTGTGTATATATAACTACTATTTTTTGGGAATAGATACACATTAATTGTGTTGTTAGTGTTGTGAATATGTTGCACAGTGCTGTGCTAGATATATGATGATGTACAAACATGCACATGTACACACCTGTTGCATCCTGCCTAATGTGTAGACTGTAAGCTGTAGGTATTGTCTTTCTTCTTGTCTGTTTAGTACCTAACATAACGAGACCCTGATTGGGGTAATAATAAATAAGAATAATAAACAGCAAGACCCAAAAAAATGGAGGGAAAACAAGGGTAACCGTTGTAGGGACATACAGTTACAATCAGCTACTGTAGCCATTATTACCATATCAGAAATGGCAAAACCAAGACTGAGAGGATAAGTGATTTGGTCAAGGCTGCCCAGAGGGTCATCATAAAAACTGGGATTAGACCTCAGAAGTTACTGGTTCCCAGCCATGTGCTTATTCCAGTACATCATGCCTGTCTGTGTGCTGAGCTGGCACATTCTTAATGTAAGGGGACTGTTGCTCCCTTAGTAACATTCAGTGGGGGTGTTTTGGTTGGCTAGCTCCCAGCAGTAAAAGGGGAAGGGTCTATGGGAAATCAGGACCCTGAGACTGATAGTCCCCAGGAACAATGGGGAGAGGCCAATGCTCCAGGTCAGCCTGAATGACAGGGCGGGCAGGCTAATCAGGGGGTCAGGAAGCCAGGGAGGTCCCATCCTCTGTGTGAGCTGGAATTGCCTGGGTCAGACAGAGTGGGTCCGAGCTAAGGAGAAAACAGGGGCCCAAGCTAAGCTGGGGAGCAGAGCTGTGCCAGATCCAGAGGGACCAGAAGAGCAGCCCAGAGAGAGCAGACCTTGTCCTGGAAGCAGAGCTGCAGCCCCAAAGCCAGAGAGAGCAGACTTGCCCTGGGAGCAGAGCTGTAGCAACCAGAGGCACAGGGGCCAAAGAAGCAGCCCAGGGAGCTGGAGGCAGAGCAGCAGCAGTGCTGTGACAGAGTGGTGGAGATGGGGCTGGAGCAGTCCGGAGCTGGGTGTGGTGAGCAGCTGGGGAGACCGAGGGGGATCCTGGGCAGCGGGCCCAGCACAGGGAGACGCCTCAGCCAAAAGGTTCTGCAGGCCAGGCTTGGATCATAACCCCGACAGGGCGGGGGCGACACTGGCAAGAAGGGTCCTACCACTTAGAGCCTGAGAGCGTGTGGCCACCACCAGAGCAAGCGTCCAACCCACAGCATCCCTGCAGCACAGCCAGGGCCTGAGAAGAAGGCCTAGGACTTACAAGGAACAGACTGTGAACTGCCCTGACATTCCAGAGACACTCTTTGTGATATTCCCTGCCACAGAGCGGGTTGATGTGTTTCCTTTAACCTTTCCCATTTTTCCTTATTCTTTTTAAAATTAATTGTTGATTAAATAACTTGCATTTGCTTTAACTTGTATGTAATGGTCATTGGGTCAGAGAAGTGCCCAGTGCAGAGAGAGTACCCCGGAGCGGGGACACCCTAGCCCCTGTCCTAGGTGACCACAGCAGGGTTGGGGGTTGAGCCCCCCAGGAATCCTGGGCCCAGCCTTGTTGGTGTTATGAGGACTCTGCCAGACAGGAGAGTGGAAGGGGAGTCCTCAAGGGCAGGGAGGCCACTGGGTAAAGGAAGTGGGAGCGAGGACTCAGATCCTTTCACTAGCCCACTTCACTGGGGTAGTGCAGAACAATGGGAGTAGATCTCTTGACTTCAGTGGCACTGCTCCCTGTAGTGAGCACTGTGCTTGGTAATAAATACATAAACATACATGAAATGCATTCCTTTGACCCTGAAAATGTATCCTGAATAGGTATATGAGGTATATAGTATGTAGGATAGTCAGCTGTAACTGGAGTTCTGTGGGAAATAATGAGGGACCTAGACAAATTAGAGGATTGGGCCAAAAGAAATATGATGAGGTTCAACAAGGACAAGTGCAGAGTCCTGCACTTAGGACGGAAGAACCCCATGCACCGCTACAGACTAGGGACCGAATGGCTCGGCAGCAGTTCTGCAGAAAAGGACCTAGGGGTTACAGTGGACGAGAAGCTGGATGTGAGTCAACAGTGTGCCCTTGTTGCCAAGAAGGCCAATGGCATTTTGGGATGTATCCATAGGGGCACTGCCAGCAGATCGAGGGACGTGATCGTTCCCCTCTGTTCAACATTGGTGAGGCCTCATCTGGAGTACTGTGTCCAGTTTTGGGCCCCACACTACAAGAAGGATGTGGAAAAATTGGAAAACGTCCAGCGGAGGGCAACAAAAATGATTAGGGGACTGGAACACATGAGTTATGAGGAGAGGCTGAGGGAACTGGGATTGTTTAGTCTGCGGAAGAGAAGAATGAGGGGGGATTTGATAGCTGCTTTCAACTACCTGAAAGGGGGTTTCAAAGAGGATGGATCTAGACTGTTCTCAGTGGTAGCTGATGACAGAACAAGGAGTAATAGTCTCAAGTTGCAGTGGGGAAGGTTTAGGTTAGATATTAGGAAAAACTTTTTCACTAGGAGGGTGCTGAAACACTGGAATACGTTACCTAGGGAGGTGGTGGAATCTCCTTCCTCAGATATTTTTAAGGTCAGGTTTGACAAAGCCCTAGCTGGGATGATTTAGTTGGGGATTGGTCTTGCTTTGAGCAGGGGGTTGGACTAGATGACCTCCTGATTTCCCTTCCAACCCTGATATTCTATGATTCTATGATTGTGTGAGAGCCATGTTCAGCAGTAGACATTTAAGAGACTGAGCACTTATTAAATGAAACCTTCCACTGAATGTGGTGAAAAGCTTTGTCCACGCAGGATAAAAGAAGACCTGGGTGAGCATGAGCCCCACGAAACTGAAGGAGATATTAGATCCTCATATGGAAAAACTTAGATTAGTGCAGCAAATGATTATACTAGTATTTCTTTTTCACAAATATTTGAGCTCCCCCTCTCTGATTAAAATACAATGTAATATGAAAGGAAATACATTAAATGGGCTTGGATTAGCTATTGGGAGAAACACATCAGAGACTTTAAACCTAGAAAAGGGAAGTTGTGGCTAAAGACCTAATTTAAGAAAATGTTAGAATTAAGAAATGTGTCTGTCCCATATTTTAAAAGTTACCAAACTTGTCTTTGAAGATCAAAAAAACCGAAGTGAATTTTAGCCCTGAGGAGTTTTCACACAGAATGCTCTGCTGCCACCCTCAGTAATTCTATCCTGGGACCAGATGGCAATTTTCAGCTGACTAGAAAAAAAATCCAACAGGATATGGAGGGTAGCCATGGCCCTGCCTCCCCTCTCCATATCCTTTGAGGTCTTTTGTGACCAGCCTCTACAGGTGCTTTCAAGGAGTAGTCCGTGTGCTACTGTGAGTACAGGCACTACTGGCATACGACCCTTGCCTGGCGTGTGTAAGGAGAAGGGTCGGCTCCTTACACTCTCCTGCCCACTTCACACACACTCGTGCACAGCTATAAGGTAATATCAAATGTGAACGGGTCTGGCCCCATGGTGCAACTGTAAACTTAGGGCTGAATCCTCAGCTGTGCTGGGTTCTGGCTTGATTCAACTGAAAGAAGGCAGTCAAAAGTGGGACAAAATAACCCACCTTTCCACTTCCTCTGATCTAAACCAGCTTCTGGCACAAATTAGAGCAGACTAATGGCTTCTCTAACCTCTTCCAGATTGTAATAGCCCTCTAGAGGCCCTTATACTAGTGAGGAGCTTGGAGTACTTTTACTTCAGCCCTGCTGCTGGAATACCCCAACACACTCCCTTCATCAGTGGGGACTAGTGTAGAGTTGGCTATAGCAATGTTGAGCCTGTTGAGTGAATCCTAAGATGCCTGTTAGTTAGGCTAAAGATCCCTTTGCCCTGCCAAAGTAGGGCTAGGGATCTGACCTGTCGTGTGTGTGAAGGTTAAGGAGGAAGGTGGACACTGAAGGAGGGAATGAGAAAGAAAGTGATGTTGAGGGAGGGGAGCAGAGAATGTGGAAGAGAGGGGGGATTTGTAAGAAGGGGGAAAGAGAGTGTGGTGGAGGAGCAGGGGAGACTTGGAAGGAGGCAAGGAGAAAGTGTGAAGGGACAAGATTAGAAAGTAAATACTGCACACTAAAGCCCTAGATATTTATTTTTAAATCACTTGTATAGGAGGTAGTATGTGGACTGACTTTTAGGAGCCTTTTCTCTGCTTAATATCTGTATGTATCTCCCATAAAGTCAATGGGATTTATGTGAAGGGAAAAATGAGCTCCATGATATTTGGTGTATGTAGGGTCATGCAAAAGTGTTCAGATTAGCAAGATAATTAAGAAAATGCTATGCTAAGGGAGAAATTTTTTTGTTAGTGCACTTACATAAGGACTGCTCTTTGCCACAAAAATATCAAATATTTCATTTCAGTATAATGCCCTCTGATCACAAGGATGCTGACTCAGTGTGGTATTGCCATGGAAAAGTAATTTTAGTGCAGTTGTTCAGATATTCACTGATGAGCTCAATATGATGTCATTACAATGGGGAAAATATTTCAGTGCCAGTGTAAGAATTATTTTCTTACTGAATCTTAGTGTCACCATAATGAAATGAAAATCTAGAAAGGTGACACTCAGATTAGCCAGACAAAAATGAAACAACCCCATTGCAAAACCATTGAGACAATAACATGAAAGTAAGGTGACAGAGTAACTGCACGAAGGAGAAATTACAATTTTAAGTTGAAGCCAACTGATGTCTATGTATGTTAAAATTACATTTAAAGATACTGTATTTTATTGAGCATTGCAATTCAGACACATGCACACACCAGGAAAACAAGGAAATTCTGACTTAGGGCTGACATATCATCCTTATTTGTTATTTGTGTCTAGTTATTCTAGCACACGTTATTCTTGGACAGTCTAAGAAGTGTGTTATCTTAAATGCCATACAATATCTGCTGCAATAATTAATATTCATACTGTTCACTTATATTGACCTAGTCATACAAACTTTTCACAGAACTTTACACATATTAATTCATTGTTTGCACTCCTGTGAGGTTGGTAACTATTCTTATCCCCAATATACAGATGGATAAACTGAAGCACAGGTCGATTATAGGATTTATACAAGACCACACAGCAAGATAGTGGCAAAGCTGGGAATAGGACACCTGAGTCCTAATTCCACATCCCTTATTCTAGCCAACAGGTCACTCTCACACTAGACAGTATGGTGTAAATCAATAAGGATGGTGTGGAAGTTTAACTCCAAAGTCATCCTAGGGGTAACTTTTATGCTGATGTGTAAATGTTAGTATTTTAAGAAGTCCCTTTGTCATTAATAGCAAGTAAAAAGTACCTCCCCATTTGGTCCTTGCATGTTCATTCATGTAATTTGTTCATTATTCTTCTGTCAGGCAGTAGTTTAAAGGTGCTAACTATAAATAGGTGATCTGTAGGTACTGCGCCAGTAATTGTATTTTTTTTAATGTTCATTCTCTGATCAGATATTGAAATGTGTTTCAGCACAGTAGAATTATGAAAACTAATACTGGCATATTAACAACGTACTTCAGCAGGGAAAAACATCCTGTCAACTAACTAGAAGATATGCTGTTAACAAAATGATTTTGTTAAACACCTTGATCTATTTTGTTTACTTAATAAATGCTGTCAGCTCCATGGAAGCCTTACACCAATAAAAAAAAGAAACAGTTTGTCAAAGACCAACACTTCTGATGGGAAAAAAAATTTGTTGGCAAACTCTTTAATTCCCTTGGTTGACATCTTGAATTTTGGTAGGATGCTAAAACTGATCTGTGACAAGAATTAATGTTGTCATCTGTGTGAAAGCATTTTCAGGGCAAAATAATCAGTATAAATACTGAAATCCAATGGGTTTTGTTAATGACATTTTTTCTTATAAATTGACATTCTTGGCAAACTCTGAATATTACATTACTGAGATGCACTAGCTCTTCTATAGTTAGGCTTGGCAGAATTCAATTTTTATTTTTTACAATTTTGGTAATATAAATGCTTACTTTCAAGCATTTTTTTCTATTTTTATTTAAATGTTCACAGTTGTGCAAAATTATGGATTTTATTTTGTTGATTTTTATCAATTTAAATTTTCACCGTTTTGGGAAATTATTGCAGGGAGGGTCAGGCAATAACTGTTTAATAACAGTAGTAGATGTAAATTTCAAAAAGTTAAAGCTTTATATTGTTAGATATTAGGGGAAAGAGTAGTTAAGCTCTGGAATAGGCTTCCAAGAGATAATGTGGAAACACTGGAGGTTTTTAAAAACAGGTTGAACAAACATCTGTCAGGGATGGTCTATGTTCGGTCCTGCCAAAGCACAGGGGGCTGGACTGGGTGATTTCTCGAGGTCCCTTCCAGCCCCACATTTCTATGATTCTATAACTGTTAACACACAAATTGTCAACCTCACATGTCAAAATATACAAAGTAAATATCCTTAACTCAAATTGCATATAAGTTCTCAAGCTGCATTTTTCTTACTTTGCCTATCCGTCCATTTCTATTACTGTCAATGGAAATATATTTTGTCGGTTCATGTGAATGGTGAAATTGACATTTACAAACTTTTACCAATAAAAATCAAATCCTTCCATGCCTGTCTATAGTTAAGCTTCTGAAGCACTTTCTGGTTGAAGGATTTGCTCTTCTAAGTGCTCTAAAATACACACGCTTACTCAAACTGTCTTGAGAATTGCTGTGCTTCATGGCGGTGCTGGGTATTGCTAGTGACCCAGTTTGGGGGTTTGAACAAATATGTTTCTGAGAAACGGTCTCCCCCTATCCAAAGAAACCCCAAGCATTTTAAAAAATCAACAGGGGTGGCAGAGTTGAAGGGATTAAGGATGTGGCGGGGGGCCTGTCAGGGCCACATTCTCCACTCCCATGAGTGTGCCAGGATCTGAAGGACCCCTGCTTCTGATAGGGGGCCTGAGTCCCTCTCCCTCTGCCATATATGTATTCTGGATTTTGGAGGACTCTGCACCTCAGGGGAGATCTGAGTCCCTCGCCCTGTTCCCCCATAGGATCTGGGAGTCCCTGACCCTTTGACAGTCTAAGCTCCTTTCTCCGTCTCCACACCCCCATGTGAGCTCTTTGTGGGGAGCCGAGAACAGGCATGCTTGGCGCATGCACCAAGCACACACTGCTGAGAGTGGGGTGAGGAGCTGAGAACAGGCATGCCTCGTGTATACCAAAGGCTCACAGGCATTGATTGTGGGGAAGGGGGATGAAAACACCCACTGGCACGAATGGAGCAGTTCACGTGTCTCAGAGCTGTTTTCTCGGGCTGTATTCATCCAGGGGTAAAAGTAAGCCGGTACAGTGTACTAGTAAAAAGTGGCCACCGGTACCGGCCCGTACTCAGCTGACATTAAAGCGCTGTCGCTTTTGCACCCCACATTGGTGGCCCTGCCGGCAGGGCCGCCAACGGGACAGGGGGAGGTGCAAAATGGGCAGCGACGTTAAAGCGCTGCCACAGCAAAGGACCCTGCTTTAACATCGTTGCCCCTATTGCGCCCCCCCCCCATTGGCGGCCCTGCCAGGTCCCTACCGTCAGGACCACCAGTGGTGGGAGAGGGGCAAAAGGAGCAGCTGCCCCGGGGCCGTGACTTAAAAGGAAGGGTAGCAGCAGCGGCCAGAGCCCCGGGCCCTTTCAATCACTGCTGGAGCCCCAGGCAGCACGGACCAGGCAGTACAGAAGGGCTGGCTGGGTGACGCTGACCCCCAGCCCTGCCCCTTCTGCCCGAGGTCCTGCCCCTTCCAGAGGCCAGAGCCAGCCCCGTACCAATAAGTGATTAATGTTACTTTCACCCCTGTATTCAAGGGTGGTCTCATTCAGCTGAAAACATCTGGTTTTAAAAACCAGATTTTCTTATTGTTACTAGGTTACAGACATATACCCACTATAAGGTGAAATATCCAGAGCAGATAGTGGAAAAGATTTTTCCTCCCTTAAGTGACAAGATATGCACACAATTGTTATAATAAATCTCACAATCTCAATGATTTATTGGATATTCTTCTGCTTCTGGATGTCCAGAGAGAAGCCAAAAGCGCTTTTTTCTATCTTCAGTTGGCAAAGCTCTTGTGACCTTTTCTCTTTGAGAGCTGTACAATAGCTATCCATGTGTTTGTTATCCCCAGATTGGATTACATAGGGCTTCTCTTGAAATTCATTTGGAAACTCCAGCTAAATTTTGCACTAGCTGCCTGATCACTCAGTAATGTTTCAAGCATGCAGCATATTACACTAGTGCTATATAGATTGTGTACACTGTTTTCCAGCATCTTTCCAGGTGCAATACAAGGTATTACTTTTGATCTGTAGTTTAGATCTTATGTGTCAGCAGACATTCTTCATGCTCCATCCTTGCAGTTGAGATCATCTGGGTCAGTTTTCAGAAGTTGTTTGGAAGCTGGAGGCAGCTCATTTGCTTCCACCATTTGGTCCCTGAGGTTGTGGACATGCAGAGTATACACCAGGGTCTAGTAGATTTCCTAAGGAGGCGGGTCAGCATAGAGATTTTTAGGAGGGCCAGGGAATAATCTGAAACTGAGGGTGCAAAAACAGTGAGGCCTCTGTGGAAGCGGCTGTAGGGAGAGCAAGCCCACCCTACCACAGGTGGCTCCTGGCTGTTGTAACCTAGAGCAGCATCTTTTAGGTTTGACTTCCCCGCCCTTCTGTCATGATGATGGGGCCAAATTTCAGCAAATAGCATTGCAACCTGGCACAGGTTACAACGTCAGGTGCTATAGGTCTACAGGTTCATGGGGCTGCTAAGTAGGAGCCGTATCCTCTGCACCACCAATCTGTAATGGCTGATGAGGGAACAGCTGCTAATACCCCACCACCAGAAGCTACACCTGCTGACTCAGCAGGGTCAGATGAATAGCAGGAGCCTGCTGATTGGACACCACTGGGTATAAAGCTCCTTGTTGCTATCCCATCCCTTGTCTGAGCAACAAATTGCTGGGTCTGTTACTGCCTAGACCAAGTCACTGTGTCCTGGCTTGGTTCCAGCTTCCTTGCCCTGACCCCTTGCTGACTCTGGCTTTGACCCTTGGTGTGACCAAGACCCTGAGTTTGTTCCTGGCTCCAACCACTAGGTCAGACAGCCCATATTACAGGCTCTGACATTTTATTTGGGGGGGTCTCTCAAATGGCGGGCCCGGGAAAACTGTCCTTCCCCCTGCTGGGTGGCCCTGTAAGGAGGTATTTGAGTAGGGTGACCAGATGTCCCGATTTTATAGGGACAATCCTGATTTTGGGGTCTTTTTCTTATATAGGCTCCTATTACCCCCCACCCTCTGTCCCGATTTTTCACATTTGCTGTCTGGTCACCCTATATTTGAGGGGGGGGGGGTCTGAAGGGTTTTTGGAGAGTAGCTGAGGTAATGGAATGTCTTTCTTGTAAACTGACCTTCATTTGAATTAGGGTTAAACTCATACCAGGGGAGAGGACAGCACAAGTTTCTCATTTCTGTACCACATAAGTCCTATCCTAGGACCCCTTGTGTGGGCCCTTGCATCGGGGCAAATTTCATTTCTGATTAATGTATGGACATTATTCCCTCTAATGAGGGTGCACATATAAGGAATAACTCCTCTGAAGTCAACGGAGTTGCACCATTGTAAAGAGGGGAATCTGGATCCCTGTGTCTTTTATAGTTTTTGCACATACAACAGGCGAGAATAGCCGCCACATTTTTATAAACTTGAACATAAATACAAATCAAGCACATTTGCAGTAGCTGCCATTTAATATGTTCACATCTTGTGCAAATTATGATAATCCAAAGTAGGGAGATATAATATGGTAGGTTTTAGTAGGGCACGTTTGGTATATTTATATATAATATATATACCCATATAAAGTGACTATTTTTTCTCCTTCATTTAACATGGAAATTAATTTTGACTGTTGGTTTATACGAATTTGCCTCATGATCATAGCTCAGGTTAAACTCCATACTCAGCATCTTTGCCAAGGTTGTGACAGGAATAGTTCCTTGTAAATCTGATTATCATAATAAAAACCTATTGCTTTATGCTGGGGGGAAAATGGGGGAAGGAAAAATCCATTTTACCTGCAAACCTGCTTTAGTGCTTGGCATCTTTATGATACATAGGCACTGTTCATGCTCTCTTATGAGAACTGAATTAGATGGCCTAGAAGTGCAAAGCAAATGTTTTAGCTCTACTAGTCCTTGAGAAGTGGAGAGATAGAGAACATGCTGCAACACTCGGTAGTGAAACAACTCAGAAATTGAACTACACAAATTTTCAAAGCCGCATCTCACCTTTGTCATTTACAGAAGCAACTTATATATGTGGCCCTCAAAGCTTGTGTACAACCACCTCCTTATTTAATGAAAACAACTACCTCTCCTGTATTCACAAGCTGAGAAGCATATGAAAAAAACAAAATCTTGTAAAATACTGAATACCTTCTGCTAGGTAGGTGCTAGTGCCTTCAGCTCCCACTGATGTTGAGGCTGCTCAGCACTTCACAGGATGGTGCTCAGTACTTTACAGGATGAGATCAATTTGCAGTGACCTTGCTGGTATGATATATTGAAAAGCCAGTTGTCTGACCCTGAAATCTCAAAAGAGCAAAATCGCAGCTGAAAGAAATCTTCCCTCTAGAAAAGTTGCCATTATCCATGCTTACTCATTGACTTCTAGAGGGCATTGGCTTATGTGTTCTAGCAGGACATGTGTTAAAACATCAGAAGCTGGCCTACGCTAGCCCTCCCACTCTCCGGATATAATATTGCTATCATCAGTGGAGGCGTAACAGTGGGGGATTTTCAGCAGTTTTGCTGTAGATAGAGTCAAAGTAATAGAGAGCATAAAGCTGCAACATGGGGCTGGCATGAAAGGCAAAAGATAACGTCCATTTTTCTTTTTGTTTGTTCATGAATAAATACTACATAAGATGTGAATAATTATATATTAATAACAAATAGGCTAAGTGCTGCCCCAGCACTTAATAACATGATTATAAAGGATGCTTTGCCTGTGTGGACTGTGGAAATAATAAGTCGTCTCACTTACTGATTAGCCAGTTCCATAAACTAATTATAGCCAGTTTTTGGTACAACAGTAACTTCCAAAGAGCAAGTGAGAGGATGGGATGATATGAGTGAATATAGCAAGAGAACTCTTATGAAATATACAAAAGAGGTGACAGACATTAAGAGCGCAATCCAATGGCTGTGATGATAGCTTTAATTAAATGTGTTAAAGCTGGTGGAAGAAGGTTATGTAAAGTAGAGTCTTTATGTGTATGTATGTAAAGAGTGAGATGAATAAGTAAAGAATAATTTCTTTATGTGAAATTGAGAAGTTATAAAATATTGTAGTATATTTGAAGTGACACTTTTAATGATATCTTGCATAGACGGATATCTCTGCTTTGATTTCACTGGACAATTTGGATGCTATTGCTGGCTATTTAGTAATTTACTACTACACTAGAACCCCTGATTGTATTTTAATACAGACTATTATGAGATTTTCAAATATTCTAGAGGAATGGCTATTCAGTGGAGGATATTTGTACTATAAGTATTATTTTATAGACAAAAATAAAATTGATAAGTGCTAAATCTCCTAGATGAAGAATAAAGATGTGAATTGGATTACAACACAATGAAGTTTCGTTACGATGTAGTGGACTATACTCTCTTGTGTCTGAATTTATTCTAATCTCATTGATGGTGAGTTCATTATTTGAAATCCATCAGGACACCGACGTTCAGTTAACTACTTTATCATATGCAGAATAACAAAAAAGAAAACTGTGTCAGAGAATTTAACAGTGCTGGTGATAGAATAGGCTAGGTCCTTCATTCTCAAAAGCTTCCAAGGTAGCCGTAATCCTTTAATCTTCTATGTGAATCTCAAGGCTCTCTCTTTTAATGCTGTGCTACATTTTCTCCTGCTTTTTTCTTACTTTTCTGAATCTCTTTGCTAAATCTACTCTTTGTTTATTAGGTGGTAGAGATGTCCCTTCAACCTTACTACTGACAGCCAAGGCTTTGGTAAAGTATTTTTTTATATGCAAAGAAGTGGATTTCCCAGGGTATGCAAGGTTTCATTACTAATGATGAGCAAAAGATTCTGAACCCTATTTTGGTTGAATGACAAGACAGATCAGTACAAGAAAACACAGGATGTTACAGAAAAGGGGCCATGGTGGTGGAATGGAAATATATGTTGCCTGAATACATGCCTTTTATCTCTAGGAGCTGTTTTTTATTTAAGCATTTGAAAAAAATATTGTAATCTAATGACATTCAATGAAATGAATTCATTAGCCCCTGGCAAATTATGCTTTTTTTATTTATATTTTATTCTTTGTCCTCATCTCCCACCATAGAGTGGCAGATAGCAATGCCCTTTGGGAAAATGATCAAGCAACTCTGTGTTGCTGTATTTGACCAAGGAGAAGTTGATGAATCTTTATCATGTTTCACAAGCTATGCAATTTCTAGCCCTGTGCCAGTGAGATTGAGGGCTATGGCATCATAAATTATCCCAATAATAACGGTGTACAGGCAATAAAAAGGCAAGTCTTATGTCACCTTGGCAACATCACAATTGGGAATCCAACTTAAACTGTGAATAACAATAATATCATAATCTGTATTTCGGGTTTGATTCTGCATGGCATTGTGCCAACATTTTCACCTGTGCAGGATGAGTGTACAAACACTATCCAAATCAGAATGGTATATCTCAGAAACATTAGCAAGGATCTTCGAGAATTTACTGAGAACAGGAGAGGTCCCAGAGGACTGAAAAAGGGCAAATATAGTACCTGTCTTTAAAAAAGGGAAGAGGAGGACCTGGAGAATTATAGACCAGTCAGCCTAACTTCAGTTCCTGGAAAGACACAAGAACAAATTATCAATCAATTTGTAAACACCTGGAGGACAATAATGTGATCAGTAATAGCCAACCTGGATTTGTCAAGAACAACTCTTCCCAAACTAATGTAATTTCCTTCTTTGCAGGTTTACTAGTTTAGTGGATGGGGGAAAGCAAAAGACGTGATATAACTTAATTTTAGTAAGACTTTTGACACAGTCCTATGTGACAGTTTCAGAAGCAAACTAATGAATATGGTCTAAATGAAGTTACTGTAAGGTGGATGCACAACTGGTTGAAAAACCATACTCAGAGTTATTATTAATGGTTCACTCTCAAACTGGGAGGACTTATGTAGTGGGATCCCGCAGGGGTCTGTCCTGGGTCCAATACTAGTCAACATTTTCATTAATGACTAGATCGGGGGTAGGCAACCTATGGCACACATGCCAAAGGCGGCATGCGAGCTGATTTTCAGTGGCACTCACATTGCCTGGGTCCTGGCCACCGGTCTGGGCAGCTCTGCATTTTAATTTAATTTTAAATGAAGCTTCTTAAACATTTAAAAACCCTTATTTACTTTACATACAACAATAGTTTAGTTATATGTCATAGACTTATAGATAGAGACCTTCTAAAAATGTTAAAATGTATTATTGGCACGCAACCCTTAAATTAGAGTGAATAAATGAAGACTCGGCACACCACTTCTGAAAGGTTGCCGACCTCTGGACTAGATATTGAAGTAGAGACTATGCTTATAAAGTTTGCAGATGACACCAAAATGGGAGGGATTAAAAGCACTTTGGAGAACAAAATTAGAATTCGATAAATTGGAAGATTGATCTGAAATCAACAAGATGAAATTCAAAGAAGATGAGTGCAAAGAACCACACTTAGGAAAGAAAAATCAAATGCACAAATACAAAATGGGGAATATCTGGCTAGGCAGTAGTACTTCAGAAAAGGATCTGGGGGTTATAGTGGATCACATATTGAGTATAAGCCAATTGTGATGCAGTTGTAAAAAAGGCAGATATCATTCTGGGGTGTGTTAACAGGAGTGCCATATATAAGACACAGCAGGTAATTGTTCTGCTCTACATGGCACTGGTGAGGAGTAACTGTGTCCAGTGTTGTGGGCCACACATTGAGAAAGAGGTGCATAAACTGGAGACGGTCCAGAGGAGAGCAACAAAAATGATCAAAGTTTTAGAAAACCTGACGTTTGAGGAAAGTTTTTAAAAAACCAAAACCTGCATCTGTTTAGTCCTGAGAAAAGAAGATTGAGGGAGGGCCTGACTGTAGTCTTCAAATATGTTAAGGGCTATTACAAACATGACATTGATCAGTTGTTCTCCATATCTACTGAAGGCAGGACAAGAAGTAAAGGGCTTAACCCTCAGTAAGGGAGATTTATGTTAGATATTAGGAAAACTTTTTAACTATAAGGATAATTCATTAGCAAGGGAGGTTGTTGAATCCCCAGCATTGGAGGCTGTTAAGAAAAGGCTGGACAAATTCCTGTCATGGATCGTCTTAGGTATACTTGGTCCTGCCTCTGCTTGCGGATAGACTAGATGCCTTCTTGAGGTATCTTCCAGCCCTACATTTTTATGAATTCATGGGATGTGACAAAATAGTGGAGAATCTGGTCCAAAGACTCTAAGATCCCAAGTAGCACATAGGATCAGGCCCCGTTTCTTCTGTTTCAATTAAAGTGTGTGCTGCTGATGGGTAAATGTCATAAGGTTTAGAAAGCATTTTCATTCAGAAAAACTTACCCAACTTTGGGCCGGATAATGGATTTGCAATCTTGTGAGAGCAGGCTTTGTTGCAAGATTTCCAGTGGTTCCTGCATCCAGTCACTCTGGAAATGCTACAAGAGGCTTTTTGCACTATTTCATTCCTTCCAGTTCTGTTCCTGGCCAGAGTCGGGAAGTGAAGAGACACGTGAAACTGGGGGCACTGGGAAGAGTTAACTAATTTTTTTTAATCTACAAAAATGTGTTGTTGTTTTTTTACCGGAGATGGCTCCAGAGCAGTGCTCAAGATCCAAACCCTGGATTCAAGACAGAATTTCTTGCATGTACCTATCTTTATAATGTACCCAATCCAAACAGGCTGAAAACTTTCATATTTCAAATCCCCTACTTTGGACATATTCAGAGATTTTACCTTCGACCATTTTAGAGATACAGGACCAGGTCCCTGGGTCTAGCTGAGCTGTACGCAGTGCAGGAACCAGTGGGGGAGGAGAAGAATGACTGTGAGGCTGCTTCTTTCCTTCCCTGATCCGGGGTAGCCTGGTTCCTTCCCTCTGCACACGCACACACACACACACTCAGAATTTGGAGTTATGCTGGCAGGAATGGTCTCCTAGTGACTGCTATGCTGAGTAGGAATTGCTGGAGCACAATGCAGTTTAGAGACCTCTTCCAACACACCTCCTCCATGGTTGCTCTGAAGGGAAGGGCAAATGGCATAAAGGCACCTGAGGGACATAGCCAGGGACCAGAATTTGTCCCAGAAAGTCCAGATCTAGACCCAGACTTTGGACCATTTGCTAGTTTTAAACAAAAATAATAACAGTATTAGCACTACAAGCTTCAGAATGTTAATTAGAGGAACACCCATCTGGTAGCTGGCTAAAGGCATTCAACTCATCTGTTAATGCTACTTTAGTCCAGTGTCTCTGGGGAGCTGTCAGCTGGACTTAGTTGCAAAAGCTTCCAAACTAAGGGGTCAAATTCTTATGAACAGTGAATATTTATTTATGCACTGAAGTGCTGAGATTTAAAAAAAAAAAAGTTTCTTTACTTGGGGTCAAATTCTTGTAGTTGGTGCACAGAGGTGCCCTTCCCCCATCCCTGTCCCTTCATCTTTCTCACCCCAGTTTACCTCATCCTGAAAATCTGAGTCCAACAGCTCGAGTGAGAGCAAATCTGTCTATGCCTAATCTAGCTCTATCAAGAAATATGTCAAGGTGGCTTTGCAGGCCTGCCGTGATGGAAGCATTTGGGTCAGGTCTAGGAACTAAGGGTCATAGTCTAAATATTTATGTACATATGCCCCCTGATTTAGCATTGGCCCCTTGAACAGAATCTATGGGTGACTTATCCTCATGGCTGCTTAGAGCCAGAATACAGGCACTTTTCTATCATCTGGGGTTGTGTTTGTGCCCTCTGGGATTGTGATTATGCCATTTTCCCCTGCAGTGGCCAGAATGTGGTCCTTGGGATGAATGAATACTAGAAAACAGTCAAGAGATGAAGCTTTAATGATTCCAAAAATAAAAATGACCTGAAAACAGGGTTGGGCAAATTAAGAAATGTTCAACTCTTTAAGGAATTCTAATTTCCAAATTATACTAATTAAATCTACATTTGACATTAGGCAATTATAAAACATCATTAATAGGATTTTGGTTGTCTTGTTTGTTTTTCAAATAAATCTTCCTCCAACCCTGCTCAACATTATCCTTTTGGTTTTCAAAAACATCAAGTTCTGCTATGAGATAATTTCTATAATTTTCCTTTGAACATTATTTGAATGCTTTCCAGTCATTGAGGGAGAGAAATCATCAAATATCCTAGTGATTTTTTAATGTTGTATCCTTGCTTGTTATAATGCTAATTAACTGCCTGGTGAAAATAACAGACAAGCAATATTGGGCAAATTCCACTTAGCCCCAAACTATTTGTCTTATCTTAAAACTGGCTCCAGAATCCAAGGCTTTAAAGTGCCACAGCAATAAGAGTCGTCAGTAGAAAGCTAAAATTAGATCATAAAATATCTTAGCACCATGTAATGCAGAGGAAAATGATAGTGGGAATATGTAATATAACCGACTGTGAGTTGTACAGATTAAGACTCTTAGCTTAACTAAAAAAGTTTCAAAAGCTAAAAAGGTTTCACCATAGATTCATTACAAGATGGCCACAAAGTACATCAAATGTACATTACTGAATTAATATCTATTTCAGAGCAAGCTTTTAACAAAGTAATTTTATTTGAAGAATTGTATACAACTTTTTTATTTGCAGATATTTGAAAAATTGTCATTTGTATGTGGAAGTTATAGCATCAAGAGTTGTCATTTTCTGATGTCTCTGAAAGTCCGAATACCAATTCATGAGTGTTCCAAGTCTGAGATTTTCTTATTCCTAGATTGACCCTCCCCTATTTTCTACATTAATGGTTATTCTAAAATTAAAAATCTTACTTGTTAATATAGCCACACATGTTTAGAAAGGTTAGTAGACATCTTTATGAAAGTTGAAATATTCTGACTAATTGAAAAGACAGGGAGGAAGGATGGTCTTGCAGTTAAAGCACTCAGTTTAATTCCTGTGTGACCGTGGGCAGATCACTTAATCTCTCTGTTCCTCAATTGCTCATCTGTAAAATGGGGATGATAATAACCCTTCCTTTCCTGACATGGATGCTGTCAGGATACATCTAGGAACAGTTACGGTTCTCAGGGCCCATACAAGCATTTAGGTTGAAGCCAGATCATTTACCCAGCCATAAATGTAACTCTACTTTGTCCTGGACTAAAGCCTTGTCCTATGAAGTATCAGATGTTACAGTGATGGGGACCATAGAAATCCCAAGATATATGAATGCATCAAAATGATCATTGACTGAATGTTTTAATCTGATTTCATAAAAATATGCAAAGTAAAACTAAGCATTTTGAAAATGTCATCTAGTATTGCACAGGGGTTTTGTCTGTGATGTTCGCATTCCCTCATTATCCCACTTTTCAAATTCCATGATACAATCTAGCCACATTTTTAAATTGTTCTGAACATTTACCAGCTCAAGCACATCATCATCTTGCCTGCTCTTTGCCATGTTAATTGATTCTAATGAAAAAAAAAGAGATATGTTACATGCAAATAAAAAAATATTCACCCCCAAGTTGCCACGTAGAATTTTGTAAGGCTGCATGATGGGGTATATGAACCCCACACTGGGTTGGAAAGGGTTAAGGCACAGTACTGGGCCCAGGGAGCCCTACCCCTCCAGCCCTGCAGAACAAGCTCCAGCTAGAGACAGGTTTGAAAAGGGAGCAACCCAGCTCAGAGGAGGGATGCTGAGGAGGAGGACAGACCTATCCCAAAGGCTCCTGACCAAGGGGCTGGAGAAGCCTCTCTGAGGGAATAGGACTATATGCTGAGCCCAGGTGGGGCTGACAGTTTGATTTCTTTTTCTTTTACCTTCTCTGGGATCAGCAACTGAGGAAAGAGAGCAGTGGTAGGCAGAGGACCAAGGAGGGTAACTCAGAGGGCCCTCTCAAAGGCCAAAAAATTGCTGACCCTCTTAGGGCCTGGACCAGTGAAGTGGGCGGACCTGGCTTCCCCTACCACCGCCCCCACTATTGCATGGGCACTAACCACTAGGCCCCCAGTCCACCGTGGACCCTATTACAGGCTGACATAATAAATGTCTAAATATCCATTTTTTAAAAAAAAATGAAAAGGAGATAAAACACAGGCTCTTTGGTTAATTTCAGCTGTGAGGTCATTAGTCTAATTCAGATTTCCTAAGGTTTTTAGCCTATTAATAGACTATGCTTCATCTATCACTGTTTATTTCCTTGGACTGGCCTGTTTGTGCTGAATTAGAAAAGAACCTCAGCTTCCAAGTTACCTTTACAGCACTACTATTTTTTGTTTGTCCATCATTTATTTCACCATGGCAAGTATTAAAGATTTAAGATGAAGGTGGGGAAAGAGCAAGACTTCAAGGGTTTGGTTGGTTGGTTGGTTGGGTTTTTTTTAAGATGTTCATGTACAAAGCTAGAAATAGGGTAAGAGCATATCCTGTTACAGGACAATTCGTTTTTATGTGTGCATTTGTTAAGAGAGTTTGAGTGATGACCAAAAGTTAAGAAGTTTTCATACAATTTGTTTTTAATACTTCAGGTCAGCTAGCTAGAAAAATGGCTCTCTTACTTTAGCTATGCCAACATAACCCCATAATATAGACACAACCTACAGTGCCAGAAGGGTTGTTGTTTTTTTTAAGGATAACCTAGCTGCATCTACACTCAGGGTTAGGATGGCGTAGTTACAACACTCAGGTGGTGTGGATTTTTCACACATCTAAGCACCGTAACACTACTGATCTACATTTTAGTTTGACCCAAGCCTCAGTCAAGTCCTGCAAATAATAAAATTAGTATAAATTATTTGGCTTACTCCTGATTTACTTTACATTGCTATAAATGAGGAGTGAATCTGCCTCCCTTCACCAATCTCTGTTTTTAAGAAAGAGTATTCTGTTTTGCAGCTCAGGGCCTATCTCTGATCTTACTACAGTGGTATTACAGAAATGTCAATCCATTTGGCCTGATTCATCTTTCAAATTGACCTAAATGCAAGTAAATCCACTGAAGTCAATGATGTTACTATTTTTTTTAACCCTGAGGTAAGATCATAATCAGGTCCCAGTCTGTTATTCCTTCTTCTGTCTCCTGGATGCTTTCAAACAATTGGGCATGATTTACCATTATTTTGTATCTTGTGTAGTCACTTACACGTGTGCAAAGTGGTTGTAAAAAGTTACAACAAATTGCCAATTTTCCAACTTACATAGGTAATTTTTAACTTGTACAAATATGATTTTCTTTTCAACAGCAGCAAGAATTGTTTTGCATAGCCTTGTAATCTGGGACCAAAATATCCTCTGGATGAAAAACCCACAGGATGGGTCTGGGAAGGAGGGAAACAATTCAAGTTCCCCCTCAGTGAGTTTCCAACAGATTATGCTCCACTCTTTTATACCCCATACTGCCTGCTTGACCCTCTGTGGTCCTCCCTCTCTTCCTAAAAAAATAGGGTTTTCTCTGCTGACTGCTGCCATGGAGGTCCATAACTGAGAGTTATATGGTGCAGAGGAATTGGATGCAATAATTCAGCCTGAGCTGAAGAGGATTTTCTCTGAAGTGGATTTCTCACTAATTTTGGTGGGGTTTAAAACATACAGGACATCACAGGGATGCTCTAGCTATAGGCAAGCTAGGCACCTCTCTCTTCCCCCTCCCCACCCTGCCCTCCTGGTCATGAAGGAGAGACATCTGGGCCCAACCTGAGTAGTACTGTCCTGCAGTGCATCAGGTTGCAATGCCACTTGCTCAAATTTGACCTGGCTGCCAAGGCCGGATTAACTCTCCTGTGGGCCTGGGGCTATTAGATTTTGTGGGGCCCCTGTATACAAGTCTTTTTTCCTGGGAGGGAGTTTGGTGCAAGAGGGGGCTGAGGTAGGGGATTGGGGTACAGGAGGAGGTGTGGGGTCTGGGAGGGAGTTTGGGTGCAAGAGTGGGATTCTGATCTGGGGCAGGGGGTTGGGTGTGGGAGGGGGTGCGAAGTGTAGGCTCCAGCCGGGAGGCACTTACTACAGGCAGCTCCCAGCTGCCGGTGCAGCAGGGCTCAAGCTGCCTGCCTGCCTATAGCCCCACGCCTCTCCAGGAAGCGGCTGGCTGCTAGCACGTCTCTGCGGCCCCTGGGGGGAGAGGGGCAGTGGGTCTCCATGCACTGCCTGCACCCACAACTGCCACCCCCGCAGTTCCCATTGGCCAGTTCCGGGCCATCAGGAGCTGTGGGGATGGTGCCGGGGGCGGGGGCAGCACACAGAGCCGCCTTCTCCACCCCGCCAGGGGCTGCAGAGACGTGCCAGCAGCCAGCCCCTTCCGGGAGTAGTGTGGGGCCGCGGCATGCAGGCAGCCTGCCTGAGCACCCCTTTTAGCAACCCAGAGATCGCTGCCTGTGATTTATTTTTGCGGGGCCCCGCTTGAGCCAGGGCCCTGAGCTGCAGTCCCTAAAGCCCCTGCCTTAATCTGGCCTGGCTGGCTGCCCCTCTGTCCTCTCCATTATTTACAAAGTTTAAGTATTTGAGGACTGAAATACCAAACATCATAGCTCAGATCCATTTTTAGAGCTGTGTTGGGTAGATTACACATCATCTGCTCATGGTGTAACTGGCTAACATTATAACCCCCCACAAACTGAGTACCACAAAATTCAGCCAGAAAATTTTAGAGAAAAAAATATTAGAGCTGGTCAAAAACAAATAAAAATCAACAACTTTGTGAAAAATTTGAATTTTGAAACACTTTTAAAAAATGTTTGAGATTTTTAATTTTGATGTTTTAATTTTATAAATCTCATGTTTTGGGGTTCTTTTTCTCCTTTCTCAAACCCTCCTCCCCCTTTTCCCTTTTTGCCACTGAGTGTAATAACATAAGTGGTGTCCAGGGTGGTTTTTATTTTATTTTATTTTTTGACCACTCTGCAATTTTCCAAAAGTTTGAAGTTTTAAAAAGTTATGAAGGCGGGGAAAGGAAAAATTAAAAAAAAAATGGCAAATTGAAATATCTTCCCACAAAATTCAAGGCTAGACACCATTCATTTTGTTCCAATGGCAAAAAACAAAGGTAGGGGAGAAGGAAGAGTGGAAAAAACAAAAGTTGAAATTTCAAACTATTTTGTTTTGATGAAAAACTGAAAAATTAAAAAAAAATCAAAACAAAGCTTTTCAAAAACTTCTCAGTTTAAAAAGTTATTTTTGTGTTTTATATATGTTTGTGTGTGTATGTGTGTGTTTATGTATATATTAAAGGATTCATGAAAAATTCATGCTCTAAAAGAGACCTACACTGATATTTTGGCATCTTAATTGTCACAATTGTTCTTATTCTTATGTTCACTATTTATCATGACCCTAATAAGTACCTTCACATTGACAATTTCCAAGAGTCAGCTTACCAGAAGAACCACCTTAAACTCATGCGATGAAAAGCATTTGTGGAAAAATTCTGCCATTTGTCCTCCTGAAGTCAATATGAGTAAGGAGGATGACAGGATTTGGACTATGTTTGCCACGGTTGAGTACTCTAGCAGACAGGTGACTACCACTCCAATGGATATTTGACATGCAAAAAGCAAGGGTGACCTCCACCTAAGTGTGGAGACCACACAAGTTCCTTTTTACCCCATAAGCCTCAAGAAAGCCCAGCAAGAGGGGTGACTGAAGGAGAGATTTACCTTCAGGGGAAGAGCTTCCATGGAAGAAAGCTCCACAGAAGTCCAAAAAGATCAAAGACTAGTTGATGGGTTTGATGCTGAGACAGGCGAGAGTCCTTTATATTCGTACTTATGCAGATGTGATGACTGGGAACAGAGGGAGCACAAAAGGACAGCAACTAATAATTCAGCTCATAGGTTCCAATACTAGTCACATAAGTATTTAGCTTCATCCCTATAGCCTGCCTAGGCTGGAGAAGTCAGTTGTTTCTCATTCGCCCGGTTTAGATTTCACCCCACAAAGCCTAGTTACAGCCTTTGTGCAGAAAAAGATAAATTTCACTCCAAATGAATGGTAATGGTGTTTTGTGTTCCCTGGACTATGGCGTATTTTACAACCAAGCTCATATAAATAGTACTGGGCTGTAAGCCTGTTATATACCTGTCTATCTATCTGAGAGATCATTTACATTGTCCATAAGACTTTAGGCCTGAGTATGATTTAATTTACACCAGATTTAGAGTAGTGAAACACCACTGATAATAATGGAGTTACTCCTGATTTACGCTAGTGTAAATGAGAACAGAATCAAGCCCATACTTTTCACTCAGAGCCAGTTGTTTAATGTATCATTTAAAGGGGATAATTATTTCTACTAACAAAGTTATCAGGTCATGGATTCTTGTTTACACCGCTAACTGCAGCAATTGGGCTCAGATCCTAACCATGCTTTGTCCTCCAAAGAGTGAGAGAGAGACAACTGGTGGCAGTCTTTTAAACAATGAAAATCTCCTTTATCTGTCATTGTAGATGGGGTTGAAGGAAAATTCAGCTTTATTAAACATTATGACAAAGTCTTTATAATCCTCACAAGGTTTAAAAAGTGCCCATGGAATTCCTTTATATGTTTCAAAATGTATTCATCTTAAACTGGAAATAAAAGATTTGAGCATTAACTTTCAGACAATTTCTCCACAGAAAAATTAAATATGCAATTTCAATTAATATGATGTTGTCTGTGTTAATGAAACTTCATTAACAAATGATGCGGATATAATATACATCATATATTTTCCCTGAAAGAGAGAAGTGTAATAGCTATCTGTTAACTGATAGTTTAAACTGACTCCGGAAAGCATTCAGCTTCACAGTTCCATTGATATCTTCTTTCTCTCTCAGTTCTGCCAGCATTTTCATTCTAGCAATGGACATTTAAGTGGAGAAATGCAACTCCCAGCATGAAAGGATTATCTTTCTAATCTTCCTTAAAGCTTCCCCCAGATATCCTATCAGTACTAGTTATTGGTAGGAGACAAGTTAAATAAACCTAATATAAATCCTGGGTTTTGGAGCTATGACTTAGAGTTGTGCTACTGCATCACAGTCACATATAAGGATGTTTGTCTATTATTATTTTTGTCTCTGATTAATTATTTTCTTCTAAGTCTAACCTCCAATTGCAATACATATTTCTTTTCAGTAAGTGTGAAAAGAAACCAGAGACAAACTCTTGTATTGTTTCAACTTAAAGATGGGACATTTCACTTTAGTAAACCTTTCTCTATAACACGTGGCTGTCTCATTGATAATGGAGGGAAAAAGGTCACTTCCTAGCTCCCGTAAGTTTCCCTAGAGATGTCTTGCCATATGCATTTTCTTACAGGAGGTTCACACTGTTTTAAAATCCAGTTAGACTTGCATCTTGCTAACATCCCTGTCAAGATTGGCAACTGTATCTTACTAAAGAACACACTTCTTCTGTCATAGCCATTCACTAAAGGTTCCCTCCAATTGAGTCTGAATCTTTTTTCCACTTTCTGACACCAAGGTGTTTTGGAGAATGGAATAGAAAGAGAGAGCCTGGAACACAGGCCTGCTGCAAGGCCTGAGGCCTGAACCAAAGTCATAAAGGCTAAGATCAAAAGTCAAAAAGCAAATGCCTGCTTGCAAGTTCACTGTCCAGTTCATGAACTTGGCAAAAACATGGCTGGCATTGCTAAAACACCGGCACTCTTTAAGAAGTACTAGGCACAAACTAAGCATTCACGTAAACACATTTCAGGAGGCTAGTACGAGGACACCCCAACATAAAGTTATGGTATAAATACACTCCCTGAAGGTGGTACAGGGATACACTGGCCCCTCATAAGATAAGGTCAGGATAACAGGATAATGGATGGGGATGTTTTGTTCGAACCAGCAGTGTAGGGTCTAGGGTAGGGTGGTAACTAACCACGTAGACAGGTAGGGTGGTAACTAACCACGTCAGAAGGGCAGTACGTAACTTTTTGGTATCAATGTATAAAAGAGAAATAAATCATAGGAGGGGCATCTTTGGCCTAGGGAACAGCAGAAAGTCCTGAGCTTGTCCATTGTCATGGACATACATGCATTAGTGTACCTCTAGCACATATAGGGCACTAGTACCGTGCTTTGTTGGAAATAAACCTGGCGGAGGGTCTTCGCTGCCGAACTGCTTCTGTGGTCCTTCTGGGTAATACTATCGAGGTTTGCTGGGCTAGCTCTCTGCGCAGAGCTGGGTCAGCACACGGAGAGAACACACGCATGCATGCCAACTGACAACAATGCCTGTGTCACTGCTGGTTTGCTAGACAAAACAAAGAGTAAACATGAAAGCCTTTAAAGGAGTAGTTCAGATAAAATATGCTTTATCTGTGATAACAGAGGTGACCTGTTAGGTAACAAAGGATAGACTTATTCTAAAAGCCAAGAGTTATCCTTTGAGAGTATCCCATAGCTACGGTACACGTGATGGTCCTTCTTTTTGTGTAGGAGTTACATGCATGCTTTTACATATTGGGCCAGATATGTGTCCCCTTCTGTAAGCAAAGGTCACCATGCTCAGGTGAAAGATAAGTGGGAAGAGGGGAGTTCCATCAGGGGAGGGCAGCTTTAAGTTACACCACAGGAATGTCACCAGCAAAGCCCACAGCATGAATATGCTGAATCAGTACACACCCCACCTGTCTAGCCACATCCCCTCCCCAGTCAATACTGCCTGCTTTTAGGACTCTGCTGGATACCCCTTGGTTTCCCTTAGCAAAGGGAACTTTCCACCATCAAGGCCCAGCTTCTGCCACCTTTGAACTGGACTGATTCAACTGCTGAATCACCGTGTTGGGTTTGTTGGGTGTGAGAACTCCTGGCCCTGCTCAGTAAAATATAAGCCTATCAGGCAGCTGTTCGATGTTGGACTGAGTATGGATCACAGGATTTGGTTCTTCTTCACCAAATCTCTCCACACTGGCAACTAGGAAAAAACAGTTCTAGCAGCATATTAGGGTGAGGGAGACATATAAGTTGGGACATTATATTCACAGAAAGTCACTCCATTAAAATCCACTATTAAATTATGCCTAACAGCATCTTGCATAGTTTCTAGTATCCTCTAATCTACTATGTTGTTTTGTAGGGTGTGCGATATTTGGTTCGAGAGGGTTTAGATAAGATAGTTTAGGTAAAATTGGTGAGCCAGATCCCTCGTACCACTACGGTTTCTTTGCACTGCTGGAGTGTTATGAAGTGACTTTAAAACTGCTTTTAAGGGGAAATTAGCATGGGGGGGGGTGATTCTGGATTGGTGTAAAGCTAGCACAGCTGACTTTAAAACAGCCCTTCCTGGCCCACTGGACGCATGTCAGGACTAGTTCAGTGCAGAGGAGAGACATTTGGGGGCGGGAAGAGGTGGCAGAGCTGAAGTGCAATGTTTTCTGCTGATCCTCCACTGGCAGAAGGTTTCATAGAGGATTTTTTATTTGGCATAAATTGTAGCAGCTCTGTGCCTGCTCTGGAATTTACTCGTGATTGAGACATCCTCATACCGACTCAGGATTAGGGAAAGGGAAAAGGTGTCTTAGAGCCATCTTCACCTCCCTCTTTCAATGAGTCAAGCATGAGTTTGGCATATCTGAGGATTATGCTCCGTATCTTTCATCTGCAGATTCAGGTCTCCAGAATGAAATCCCACCAGATCTGAAAAGGATAGGTTCACTTTCACAGCAGGATGAAGAAAAGACCACGACACTGTGGTTTAACTATTATCTATTATTTTCATGTCTACATCTTAATTGTCTGAATGTAAATAATTTTAACTTCTCTTGTTGAGAGACAGCTAGACAGGGATAATAACATACAGTTTACTCATGCATTTTTTATTCTTGAAGCTATGTTCTGCGAGCCCTTACAATTCCAGGCTAGTAGGAGCAGATTGCACACTGTTGCACTGGAATGCTTGATGTCAAATTTGCCTCTGTGAATGATCTGGCATGACATTGTATGGCAACTTGTTTGTTCGTGTTCTTAATATTATTATTACTTTTAGAACAGGAGGATTGAACTGAATGGGGCTATGGTTGTGCAAATTTTGCTCTCCTGACGTATTAGCCTGTGATGTTGTGGTTTATATTGCACCTTTGTCACTTCTCTGTGAGAGCTATTCAATTGCCGGAATAGTGCTTCTGGAAATAATCATCTTTTTTTTTTATTCTGTTATACCTGTGCTCTTTTGTGAGTGACTCACTCAGCCCCTGTACTTCCATTGTAGAAAGTTTTAATGGACATGCCAAACACAATAAGTCTAGTTTAATGACTAACTGCTTTCAAAATCATAAAGTGTGTTTAATAATAGCCAAAATTTTGGTTTAGAGCTTGCCACCCCTCCCATCCCCAAAAAAAGCATGTGAACCCCTGTAAATGTATGACTTTTTGCTAGTTTTTAGGGCTGGATTGTGACTTAAACTATGCACATGTGCAAGGCAGTAAGAACCTCCTACCAAGTGTGCGTCTTGGGGTGCAGGATTTTTATTTGATTGCTTTCTCCCTCTGTTGAAGAGGTGAGTGGGGAGGGATGGGAATAGGCAGGGGAATGATCAGAGCCTTAGCTCTACCTCCCTCTCTTTTCAGTGGCCAAAATAACTATGCCAACACAGAAGGGCAGTAATTTACTGTTACCCCTTGCTCAGGGTTGCTTAGTAAAATGTTAGCCCTCTATATCAGAAATGGCTAACCTAGGTTGCTTTCATGATCAAGGGATTTATTATGTGCTTCTTTTCTCAACTCAACTAATTTTTGTGGCCACAGGATCCTCCTAATTTTTCTTTGATTCTTGTTTACACTTTATTTACATAAACATTTCCCCACAAGGTATCATTCACAAGAGACTCCTTGATAGCTGCAGGCAGAAGGATGCAGGTGTACGGGTCTGGGGTCCTGAAGCTGGTGTGGGGCACAGGACAGTCACACAAATGGCCTTGTGCCTCCAGTGTGTCACCGGAGAATTCCTGGTCTTGGGCAAACTCCCTGCCTGCTCCTTATCCACATCAGAATGAGCTAAGGGAAACTGCCCCGCCTTGAGAATTTTCATGGGCAGGGGCGATCTGACCCTTAATATCAACTCTGGGAAAAACCTCTTGTGTCATCTAGTCCAACCTCTTGAATCAGGGTAGGATAGTCATGAAGATTGGTGTGATCTAGCTTTGCCTTCAGTAATTTTAATGACAGAAAGTCTGTGATCCCTTTTGACATATTACTTCACTGATCTCACATTTTGCACTATTTAGTCTACATTTTTCCCCTCTGTAATTTTAAACCATTACTACAACTTCTACCTGCATTCACTACACTGCTGACAATCCTCCCACACCAGCCACCACCCCCGTCTTTCTGTTAATTCTTCATAAGTACTCAGATGTTGTTATTGTGTCATCTTTTCTGTAGGCAGGGCAAATTCAAAATTTTTTAAGTTCTCTTAATACAGTAGCTATTTTCTAAATCTTGTGAACATTTTTTGCTGCCCTAGTTTAGATCCTTTCAAATCTAGCAAAATTCTTTTTATAGTATGGAAGCATAAACTACTCACAGTGCTGCCAATGTGACCTCGCCAGTGCTGTGTAAAGCATATTGCCATTTTTATTCTGTATGTCATACCCTTCTCTATATACCACAAGGATAGGGAACACTGAGAGACCCTGAAAAAATGATTTTTTACATCAATGATGGGAAAATCTCTCAATACTTTGGAAATCACTGATAGGTGCTCCCCTTCAGTACACATCCATACATCCAGAGGAACAGATATCTATCTACTGGTATATTTATTTTTTGAAGGAGAATTTCTTTTAGGAGCAAAGTTAAAATATAACCAAACTTTAAAAAATACCACTAAAAATGTATAAATAATAAATAAAACTCATATTGTCTTTGTAGCTGCCATCAAACACTCCAGACTATGTTACTGTGCTGATTATCAGCCCTTCCTGGGTGTACTAGAAACATTGAGCTTCACCTGCTGCTCTGCAATGCACCCAACTTGTGTCAATATCTAGCACAATACACTGTAAGCCATGTCCTATTACTTGATTAATGCATCACATTCTAAAACACAGCGTCTACTGAATACGGGTGAAATAACATGAAAGCAAGTTTCCGTTCAAAAGAACACATTAAGCACCTCTACTGATGTAAATTCTATGTGAAAGAAACACAGTATGTTATGTTTAAAATTTCTTTTAAATTGAAGAGGAAGAGGGCATAGCTTATGTATACCTCTTATGTGCATTTGCTTATATTTCAATTTGCAAATAATTTTGCATACCATGTGCACCCAAGGTTATTTGAAACAAGTGTCTGATACTCCATCACATTTCCTTCTAATCACATTGTGACTAAGTGAGGAAAAATGGATATTCATTTTAATATATAAAACTTTCATTAAAGGCCTAAGTAGTGGAATGTTTTTTTTGTAGAATATTATTCAATGTTGCCACCTTGAGGCCAAAGTAGGGAAGGCTGGCTGGGTAAGAGCAGCAGCGAATAATTTCTGCATAATTAGACTTTAAAACTACTATAGAGTGTTTTGTTCTGAGTATTCAAATGGGGAAAATATGTTTTATGCTTCAGACAGTAAATAAATTGTGAAAATTTGGGTATTTTCTTTGGGCTGAAAGAAAGAAAAGGCAATAGTGATGAAATCTTTACAATAGTAATACATTCCATCCATTTTAAAATATTTTTTAATAAATACATATAAAAAATGAGAATCGCACACAACACTTTTTGCTAGTGGCTGTTTCCAGTTTCTATTTACTTGTCATTCTTTAATGAAAGGACACTAAATAACCCAAAACATCTTAACCAATCAAAGGAGGAGGGCGGTGAAATTTCCTATGGATAGTTTGTTTGAAGTTGGGAGGGAAGTGAAATCAGAGCTTGTAATGGGGAACTGACTTCAGTCTTAATTGTGGAGGGACAATATGTGTTTCCATAATATTTCAGGAAAAGAAAGGGAAATTATTCAAAGCATCATTGCCAGCCACAGCAAGAATGCTTATTATATAATATTGTTGGGTCATTTTAAAAATTACTAAAATAAGAAGCGATAGATGAAAGTGTCCCTTTTAAATGGTCATTTCCTTTAAATGTTCCTTTAGCAACAACTGCATTGTCCCCCCAAGAAGATTTAGAAAGATGTTGTTATCTCTGTTGCTTGTCTTCTGGTTCTAGATAAGGACATTGGTCTATGACAGTGAGGTATTGATTAGCACTGATGCTCTGAACCCTTTACCAGAGGTTCCATCTTCTATAAACCTAACCCTTTGGAAATAGAGCATTCTATCAATGCTACCTTCCAACAGGAGAGAAAATGTCATGTTCAATAACACCAATGGCAAACACTCTCTTTGGATTGTGGCATAATGCTTCAGTTCTGCCTAAACTTTTGCACTAACGTATTGGCATATTACTCCCCACAGGTGGCTCCGTTTCAGTGGGTGGGTGAAGTGGTTCTTTTTTTTGGCTTTCACCAACAGCAATTGTTAAACACTGCAAAAAACAAACCTGCAGCAGCAAGTCTCAGAGCCCAGGGCTACAGTCTCGGGCTTGCACTAGAGGGATAAAAGTAGCAGCATAAATGTTCCTGCTTGGGCTGGATCTCAGGCTCTGAGACCCCACCCCAAGCCCAAACATCTACACAGCTTTTTTTAGTCCTGTAGCACAACCACAAGTCTGTAGACTCAGGCTCTAAGACTTGCTGCCACGGATTTATTTTTTTTATGATGTAGACATATCCTGAGTGCCTCAGTTTTCCCATCTCTAAAATGGCATTACCGCACTGAGCCCTCTTGATTAATCCAGAACCACACAAATTGAGCGAGGTTATAGATAAATAGTTGATCCCTCTTTGTTGCATAGGTCCACTGCCTTCCTCAGAACCTGGACGGAGGTGAGATATTGTCTGGGTTAAAAATTGGGAAGGATTAAGGGAAAGTGGGGCCTTTGGCAGAAGTATTGTCTTATTTACTTTTTATATGTTTCTTTATTTCCAGACAACGAAAACACTGTAGTAATGGAGTTTTCAGGCATGGAGAGAGATAGTTTAGTAGTCTAAACATCAGACTTGAAATATTTAATCCCCCAGGATCCTGTAGGTTCAAGGCTAGCAAAGGATACCAAGTTAGATTTGTTGAGTTTAGTGCAGTTTACCATGTGGATTTTTCTGAGTAGACCTAAAAATGGAAGCTTCTTCTGTGACTTTCAGAGGATATTGAAGAGCCCCTGATCTCTTTTGTAAGGCTTTGGCTTAGGGGCACTGTAACAAATTTCCCATCCCCCAATGTGGTGCAGAAACAGGTATTCCAATTGGCTGCTGCTCTCCATTTTAAAGGCTGCTGCAGTTCAGCTTGGTTGCATCTAGGTATTTATAATGTACTCATTGCAGAGGTATCTGAGCCCTATATAATCTTTAAAGTTCAATAGGATGAAAGGTCTATTTAAATATAAATTATCATCACTGTATACTCTGCTTAACTGGGGCACGCTGAACAGGGAGTCTGCTTTACTGGGGTATCTCCCTGGAAACTGATGACTAGTGAATAGCAAAGGCTGCTAGTTAATCAAGACAGTATTGGCATAAGTTCTACTTAATGGGGATCCATTTAGCTAGTGCCAAACAACGTGGTAAATATTCAGGAAGCCTTGGTCAAGCGTCACAGTGTTCCAGTGGCATTGGTAAGGATGGCAACATTCATCAGGCATAATACCAAATAGCTTCGGATCACAGAATTTACAAATTCTACAGACAATTGTTATTCTCCCTCCAGATTGTTTGAATTTGTTCATCATGGGCAACCATTGATCCAAACAGGATCATGGTATATGTAATGGACTAGCAAATGTGTCTGTATCACTATAGCGGGATACAGTATCAGACCTGTCCAATTATGTGCAAGTAATTCTAATAACTACAACTTGTATGGTTCCACATTTCCATGGACATCACACCTCTGCATAACTTTCGGGTGCACATCTCACTATACCTCCATAGTGTCCTGCATTTGCTTCTTCCCTCCCTACCAGAAGCTTGCATTCACATCTCCAGCTGTGCATGAGCCTCCCTTGGGCTAGCTCAGTATGGCTCCTTGTGCTGTGGGGCTGCCAAGCAATACATGGCACTGCAGTCTGAGGAAGAATGACTTCAACCCGTTTTTAATGTTGAGTCGCACTGTGGCCTAATGGACCAAGCACATAATTGGAAGCCAGGAACTCTTGAATTCTACTTCTGGCTCTGACTCTGTGTGCGGCTTGAAGAAGTCACTTAGCTATAGTCTGTTACTGTAAGCATATGCCTTTTTTTATAAACACATTGAATTCCTACCACCTGACAAATCACATATACTTGCCATAGAAAAGAAAAACTATTCAATTTCCTATCTGTAAGGATAATCATATCAATATCACATTGCATATCATTTCAATCCAAGTAACAGTGTATTGAAATAAAATTTCCCAAGATATTCCTTTAAGCATTTTTATATAGCATTTTTTAAATTTTACTGTGGCAGAGCCTAACAGCCATATTCTCCTACTAAATAGAAAGCCTAGAAATATTGAATAATTTCTGCTTAGGAACATGTGCAAGTCTGAGTGAAACCAGTAGCCAATCACAAGAGCTGCTTGAGTGTCCTTTTCAATATTAGTATTCTTTTCAATACTAGAAATATTCCTTTCCATATGAGAACCATTGCATGTTTTTACAAATCCGGTGTAATGCATCTGTGATTTACAGAAGCTGTGTCATTAGGGCTGTGAAATATACATTGTGAAATTAAAATCACTCAAAATTTGGCCTGCTTTTGAGTTCACAAAGCTTCCATAAAAGTTCAGTGCTTCCTGATTTTCACACCAGCCAACAATCGGTGGGCCTGGGGTATACTTATTTTTTTAATTATCTGAATGTCACCCTTCAATCCCATCTTAATGGCTATTGAGAAAACCTTGAAAAAAGGAGCCCAAAGTGTAGCCTAAAGATAAAAAAACAGAAGTCAAACGAAAAGAACCCCAAATGTATTACTCCTTCCAAAAAAACTCATGATTTTAAGTCTATGTCGTGATTCATGATGATTTTTGAAGAGATGATGTGGCAGTACTGAACAGTTTTCTTCTATGGCATTTTTTCAGGATCCCAGATTGGTTGAATCTACCCCATAGATTCAGGAAGGCCCAATGAAGACATTTTGACTTGTTTCTCTAGCCTGCGTAGGAGCTAGGGAGGAGTTTTATCTCTTTTTTAACAGATAAGAGTAGGCCTCTCATCTGTTAAAGACATTGGATGGGAGGGGAAGGCTGCTTGGTCCTCCCCATAAGAAGACACCACCAGGAAAAAGAAATTAAGGTTTGTCAGGGGAGGTTTGTGATAGTCTATACCAGCAAAAGTGCAAGGATTGTATATGGTATATGCAAAATTGACCTTAATTAGCCAAGATCCTTGCATATTTGTTATGTTAAACCCTTTATGTTAAACCCTGATTAATTAATCCTTGCATGCTTTGCATCATCTCTTCATAATCATTGAGAGTCTCTTTCTATTTGTTTTTCTCCACAGTTTCTATTGACACTCTCTAGCAAGATGGCTTCCATTGCCTGTACATATTGCAACTTTCACAGTTAGTTGCAAGACCAGGCCAGGAGGTCTATCTGACCTTGTATCTGTGTATCACAGACAGACAACACATATTAAGATGCACCATTATTGTGTTCCTTCTATCTGGCCTTGTATCATAGATAAATACCCTTCCATATTGTTTACACTTAGTATAACATCACAAACCACATTTCTTATCCAAAGCAAAACCTTAGACATTTTGTTCCCTGTCCATCACCACCGTCTATATTTGTAGCCTTTTCTCTACTCCTCTCCTCTGTTACAAAAATAATGTGTATATGTCTGTCTGTGGTGTTTATGTATGTAAGTAAAATGTTTTTCCTCCCCAGTACTCTCCCTTACAACTAAAGAAATCATTCAGACATAGTCACCGAACCATTCATGTTTCTTTTCTGAATGTCACAATCATGGACTCTTGTATGAAAGTGGCTGTTGCATTTTCACAAGATTCATTGGGGAAAATAATGATTGTCTAAACTTTCTTCAGGAAAGTAAGATTTCAGAGCCATGAAATAATCCAGTTGGGAATGGAAAAGAGTTTTACAGGATTTTTTTTAAAAGTATTCATTATATTTGCTGAGCTCTAGATAGTATTATTAACTTAAGAAATCTATAGTCTACTGTGGTACATCCAAGGAAGGATTAGTTCTTTTTTTAATACCTTCTTGTGTTGAAAACCAATGAGCATGTTTCCCCTTAAAATAATCTCAGTGAGCTAAATTCTATTTGCAGTTGCAACAGAATAAAACCAGAGTTATTCCATTGAAACCAACAGAGTTATTCTGGATTTGTACAGATGCAAGAGAGAACAGAGTATGGCCCTATGAATGTAGTTGTTCCTAGTCTGTTAGAACATTAACAACAAATAATTTGGTTCTGGATCATTAGACAACAGACTACTGGTGGTAGCAATCAATTTTTGTGGAATTCTTAATTTATTGTATTTCACAGCGTAGGGGCATCAAACTAGTGATTAGTTTCATTCTCTGTAAGCCCTTTGAAGATAAAGGATGAAATCAAATGAATACTGAGTCTTACTGTGAGCATGGATCAAGATTCTTTTTTTATCTCAGTCATTAAATGCAGTACTATGAAAGGGATTCCTATTATTATTATTATTACTATTATTATTATTATTATTTTATTATAGAAAAGAGTAGCCAGGTTAAAAAAAAAAAGAGGGAGAAAAAATAAGGGATACATTAAAATGATGCATAGGAAAAATATATGTGAAAATTTCAATTTGCCCTATTTTGCTAAAAAACTCCTCCCTTCTGACACTCCCTGCCCCCACATCCTGCCAAATCCCCAAATTGTGTTAAAGTAATATTAAGGCTGTTACTTAAAAACCCAGTAGCAAAGTTCTTCTGTTTAGCATCAGGGTGAATTTCCAGGATGATTCTAATCAGTCTAGGGACTGGAAAGAGCTGAGCTGAGTATATATATCTATATCTATGTATGTAGCATATATATTATCTAGACTAAATGGTGAAACAAAAACAGAGAAAGAAAGAAAATCATTTGTGGCACTCCTAGAAGTGACAGAATAGTTTTCTTTGAAGTGATTCTGTTCTGTTGTGAAAATACATATTTGGACCATTTTAAAACTTTTTATTATTTACTCAGTAGACTGTAACAGCTTTGAAGCTTACGGATGTGTTTATTCATAGACCAGCTCTGTATTTTCAGCCTATCATGTAAATACGTGTTTGAACAATTCGAAAAGGGAATATTTTACTCAACAAACCATAGTGGCTCCTTTGGAGCCTGTTATGTTGTATTATATTTTGTAGTATGGAGCAATTCTACCGTTAATACAGATATACTGATCTCTGCGGTATGCTCTTTCTGTATGCTCTCAGCAATGCCTCCCTCCTAACAGTGCAGGAATCTGAGCAGAAATTAATGCTGCTCCAAGCTGCATTACATTGTACTCCTCTCCTGTCTGTTCCATAAGAAATGATGAAGAGGTCAATGGGACTAAGAAATTATTGTTGTTGGCCGGAGTCATGAATTCTGTTGAAAGGAGTTGTGATTGTGCCTGATTGTGCCAAATTCATCCCCCCAACCCCAGTCCTGTGGCAGTCCCTGCATGCATCCTTGGGGCTCTGTGTCTTGGGGCATGTAGGCACATGCTGTCCATGGCACTATCCTATATCAAACCCACAATGACTTATTTTGTCATGTAAGTTAATACTGACACCGTCAGCAGCATTGTCTTAGATTGACTCCCACCAACACCCCTGCTAAAGTTTCTTTATTTCCAGATGTGTTCAAGAGAGAGGGAGTTAGTGCAGAGGTACTGGAATTCCATTTGAATGGCCAAAATCGATGGGATTTTCTCATCAGACTATGGGGCAGGTTGGGAGGGTGGTTCTGTGAGAGGTAAGCAACCATGATATGGTGAAAGCTTTGCCTCAAGACTGCAGTTTTTCACCTGACTTTGGCATTCCCGTGAGATGGCATAAGGTTTTCAGGACACATTTTTTGGTGGCCTCAGAATGCGGTCACCAACTCTTGCTGGTCCCCGCTCACACACTGTTTTCTAAAATACTTAATTAGTTTTAGGAAAACCAAATATATATGCACACATACAAGTCAAAATCACTGTAATTTATTTATTGCTAGCTAGTAAGTCTGTTGTGAAAAGTGATATTAACAAAGATACAAGTATCACTTTCCACAGCAGACTTACTCAGCCCTGGCAAGCCTGGGGACAAATTAAGTCCTGGATGGAGGGTCAGGGGAAGCAGCAGGGAGCTAGAGCCTGAAGGCCTGCCAGAGGATGGGGCCCAGGGATGGAGTCCAAAGCTGTGTGGCCAGAGCTTGGGGCCTGCCACCGTGCAGCCAGAGCCCAGGGCTGGAGCCTGAAGCCCTGTGGCCAGAGCCTGCTGCCCCGCCACCCCAGGCCAAGGTGGTGCATCCAGGAGCAACAGGGAGGGAGAAGGGGTGCTACTTTGCCCACCCCCAATCGGACACCCCAAATCGGAAGGCTGTGGCCACAAGAAAAGACCCTGGCGGCCGCATGCGAGAAATGCTGTAGGCCTGCATCGTTTGAGCTTATATCTCTGTATTATGACCATTTATGCCAATTGGGATTACCCTGGGAATATTTCTGATCTGTGAAAACACCTGTTCAGTTAAGAACTTGTGGAAGACCACTAGCTTAGTTCACACATGTTACGGGTATTAATGGAAATACTCTATATTTTCATCTTTGTTCCTTCCTTTGTGTAGAAACCTATTTTTATTGTTGTTTTATTCAGTGCTGCTGGCATTGCTGCAGCATCACCCGCAGAAAGATGGGAGTCTGGATGTGCAAATGTTACTCCCCTAATTAAAATCACAAGCACTTGATTACCCTGCTGATCCGTAGAACTGCAATATGTAAACAAAGTTTACATGCTCGGAAATGGAAATTGAGCCCTAAGTCATGTTTTGTGATAGGCTTTTATTAGCTCTTGGTCAACTGTTGATTTGAAGCGCTGTACCAAATTAAATTCCTTATTTCTGGATTTGAAGACATGAACCTCCAGAAGTTCACTTCTTCTTGGTTTTCATTTTACATTTGCCCTCTTCAGTTGCTGTCCCTATTTCCTATCTGATGTTCTTACAAAGGAAAAAAGTCATTATGAAAGTCTGGCTTACATGACAAGGTGGTACAACCAAGGAAAGAGACCACTATACAGAAAAAGAAATACTTGATATTGCCATTTCTGAGCTGAATTATTGTGTATGTATTTATGTTATTATTATTATTTTATTATATTACTTTATTAGTCGTCTATTCTAATCCTAAGGATAATGCTACTCCATTGCCTTCAGTGATGTTACTCAATTTTCATCAGTGTAACTAAGAACAGAATTTGGTTCTAAGTGTTTGATATGTGTTCAGAATTGTAATTCAGGCTGATCCTCTCTAATAAAGATTCTAAATTGTGATTCTTCTCTCCTAAGATTTACTGGATACAAATCTGTGTAACACTGTGTACCGGAACGGTTGCTTTTGTAACAAGAATATGGACCATTTAGCTACTGGGCCTTCTTCTTTGCCACACTGTCACCCCACAACTCATTAGGATGGCATACAGCCAATGAGGTATACAGATGGGAACAAAAGTAGAACAGAGAAATTAGTTACTTATATTGCTATGAGATACATTCTGCCCTGCCTTTTTCCTTTTGTAGTCATTTATAACTGGGTAAAGTGGGTTTGAACTGTTATCATGCTGAATTGATAGTATTTTACACCCACTTTGAGGAGGTATACATGACTGCACAACGTGCATGCCAGTGCAGAATCAGTCCCTTATTTTGGATAAAGAAGCTTTGGGATTTTTGTAAGGCTGTGTGTGTTATGTGCTCTTTTAAAATTAAAAAAGAAAGATTAGTAGCTGTTTATTTTTCAGCATTTTAATATAATTTTACTTCAACTGTTAGTGCTCGTCTCTTCTTAATTAGCCTCTTACAGTTTGTATGGCAACTTCCACCTTCTCTGTATGTTTGTGTATATATATATATTATATATACATATATAATCATACATATATATAGATTATATATACATATATAATCTTCTTACTATATGTTCCATTCGATGCATCCGATAAAGTGGGTTGTAGCCCACGAAAGCTTATGCTCTAATAAATTTGTTAGTCTCTAAGGTGCCACAAGTCCTCCTGTTCTTTTTGCGGATACAGACTAACAAGGCTGCTACTCTAAACTTGTCTTCTTGTATTCGCTCCATGGGTGGGTGAGACTTTTGTATAATATGAACAGGAATATGGCATAGTTCTCAGTGCATGTGCAGTGTATTCACCCCAAAAGGACAGGCACAGCAGGAAGCAGTATGACCCATAAGCAGTGAAGGCTAATGCAAATACATCACACTTGCACTTTGCAAATTCCACTGGCTCCCTGTCCACTTAAGAACAGAATTCAATGTCCTGCTCTTAATCCACCCTATAAAACCTGAAATGGACTGGGAGCTAGCTAGCTACCTCAGATAACAGCCTCATCCTCCATGATCCACAAGGACAGCTATACTCTACAGGGTTGGGGTTTTTTGTATCATACTTCCTCTGAAGCATCAGGGATGGCCACAGCTGGAGATCGGGCATTGGGACGGCTAGGCTAGGGCCCTGAGATAGCACCAAAATTCTCTTTCCAATGTGCTTGGCTGGCTGGTTCTTGAACACATGCTCAGGGTCTAACTGATCACCATATGTGGGGTTGGGAAGTCATTTTCCCTTAGGTCAGGTTGGCAGTGATCTTGGGGCGGGGGGAGGGCAGGGGATTCGCCTTCCTCTGTAGTGTGTGGGTGTAGATCACTTGTCAGGGGATTATCTGGGTATATCGGACTTAATCAATTCCCTGCTATTGTAAGGGCCTTGAGTACTGGTGCATCTCGGTCCCTCCTATTTTCTGCCTGTGGCACATAATAGTCTAGTCTCCTGTGGGTTGTAATACTTTGGTCTAATTTTGGTTGTTGGGTTAATATGCAAGTGCTGAGTGTGTGAGTGGCCTGTGATATACAGGAGACCGAACTAGATGATCTGGGGGTCCCTTCTGGACTTCAACTCTGACAGTGTCACTGAGGAGATCCAGAAGCTGGGACAGAGCACTTTACTTGGTAGACTACATCTATGGAGGTCCTTGGCAGAGAAGACCACACTGGGTGTGTTTAGTCCCACTTAACAAACGCCTTTTGAATAACCTTTTTGTCCAGAAACAGAGTCTAAAACAGGGGTCTCAAACACATGGGCCACATGTGGCCCACAAGGCTATTTCCTGCGGCCCACCAAGCTCCCCCCGCCTTGCCTACCTCCGGGCCAGGGGTGGGCAAACTACAGCCCATGGGCCAAGATTGCCCCCCCTGGCGCCATGAGCCCCGCGCTGCTCCTGGCACCACATCCCTGCAGGGCAGGGGGGTGCAGAGGGCTCCGTGCGTTGCTTCCAGGCACTGCCCCCTGCTGCTCCCATTGGCCGGGAACGGGAAACCGCAGCCAATGGGAGCTTTGGGGGAGGTACCTGGAGGAGCGGCAAAAGCAGCACACGGAGCCCTGTGGCCCCCGCAGGGGCAGCAGGGACGTGGTTCCAGCTGCTTCCCGGAGCAGAGCGGAGTGGGGCCAGGGGCCAGGGCAGGCAGGCAGGGAGCCTGCCCTGGCCCCAGTGTGCACTGCTGTCACCCTGGAGCCACTCTAAGTAAGCAGCGCCGGACTGGAGCCCACACCCCTCACCCCTCCTGCACCCCAACTCCCCGCCCTGAGCCCCCTGCTGTACCCCGCACCCCTCCTGCACCCCAACCCCCTGTCCTGAGCCCCCTGCTGCATCCCACACCCCTCCTTGGGGGCAGGGAGGGGGTGGAGTTGGGGGTGGGGACTTCGGGGAAGGGATTGGACTGGGGGCAAGGAAGGGGTGAGAAGAGGCGGGGCAGGGGCGGGGCTGGAGGCAGCAAGGGGAGGGTGTCAGTAATGCAGCCCTCGGGCCAATGCACTCGTCCTCATGTGGTCATTTGAGTTTGAGACCCCTGGTCTAAAACAAAGACATCAACACATCCCGTTCATGGGAAACAGAGAGAGGTAACATCATTTTGAGGATGGACCTTGATATGTTTTCTTCATTTTGCCTGGTGCTTGGATACAAGACCTTCACAATACCTGAGCTAGATTAATATGAAGAAGTGCATTTCAAAAGAAGAACGTATGCTAGAACCTGAACACAAAGGGCAAATCACACCGCTCAAGATAAAGCATTCCCTCTTGTCAGTAACTGCACTCATCTCATTAAAATTAATGGCAGCTTCACGCACATGCATGTATATCTCTCATTAACACTAATAGGTAATGCATGCACGTAGCTCTCTGATGAACACTGATGAGAGTTACATGTATATGCAATGCTCATTAGCATTAATGGAGGTTACCCACACGTGGATCTCTGAACATTAATGGGAGTTGTATACATGCACGTTTCTCATTAACATTAATGGCATGTGCATCATTCATTAATATTGATTGCAGTTGCAGGAAGGCACATCTCTCATTAACATTAGTGGGAGTGACATGTACATATTACAAGGAGAAACCTTTTCCTTTTATCATATTTTTTCTCTAAATCATGCAAAATTTGAATATGCCTTTTCATTCTGTTCTAGGGAAGCACTAGCCTTTCTCAGCAAATCACCGTAGGTCTCACTGACCTTGAACATATTACACAGGTCTCTTTTTCCCATTTGTGAGCTGTTCCTTGAACAAGGCCAAACAACCTATTCTTCAGTATTAGGCAAGCATGTCATCTCTACACTTTTTCTCTCTTTTTAATCAAATATATTTACTGTATTGCTGCTATTTCAAAGAGATTCCCCCTCTCTGTTAACATCTGAATTCCCAGATAGACTTTTCACAGGGTAGTGGTGACACACACCAGCTGCTGAGATATTGCTCAGGAGAGTACAAAATTTATTGCAAGTTCTTGTGATCATAACTCCATTTTACACCACTCACTAACACAGTATTGTGATAATCCCTGACATAGCTCTAGACAAATGTGGTAGGGACTAGGGACCATATGCTTCCTTTTATAGTAAAAACATGACAAAGTCTGAGCGCCACTGAAATTTACTACAGAACTGATCTGGGTAAGCTAATAAGTATCCTGCCATCCAATCGTGAGAAAAAAATGTCTGGAGTAACCGGTGGTGGGTGTGACTGGATACCCCTATTGAACTGATTTTTTTTTGTATAGGGATATTGTGGCTAGATTCTGATCTCAGTTGCATCTGTGACAATCTAAAGTAACTCCACTTATTCTGGAATTATTCTAGTATAAATCAGAGTTGAATCTTCCACCACTGTGAGACTCAGAGTGCTGCCCCCTAGAAGTAAGTGGGAGCCCTTGTTGAGTAAAGTGCTACTCAGAGGATTTCAGAATCTGGCACTTTGTTCTTTATTGCTTATACACAGCAAGTATTGCTATGTCCCTTGGAGGAGTCTATTGTCAAGGGTGATATTTTGCCACCCTTATTCAAAGTGAGTAGTACCTTATTCCCAGAGTAGTTACCCTGAGGAATAAGGTGCTACTCAAAGTAAGTTGGAGTGTCAGAATTGGACTCTAAGTTTATAATGTTATAGAGAAACTTGCAGTATTTCTTTCATTAATTCCCCCTTTCCTCACCCCACTTTTTGCTGGTTGGAGGGAGACACATGGGGGAGGAGGGCCAATGGTGAATGTAAGCCTGATCCACCTCCCACTGTGGCACATGGGTGTTTCCATGTCCCACCTCCCAAGAGTAAACATTAATGTATGATGCCAGCAAGAAGAGATTTTTAAAAAGCAGAAATTTTTTTGGCCTCCAGGAATATCAGCATTATCAGACTGTGCCAAATAATTATGTTTCTACTTTTGCATGCAGTTTCCGTTTACACCCAAGCATGAAGGCAGCCTCTTGTTTGCAAAAAAGGGTGAAGTGTCCATTCTGCAACAAAATATATGTTCTTCCTTTCTGTCGCAAAGGAATGACATTTCAGTGTCCATTTTAAAATTATATGGTCATACTAGCCAAACCACAGGCTAGTCTACAGAGCTGTATTTTAAATACACTTTGGGAATCTATCTATTTCCATTGTATTGCATCCCCATTTCTTTTAGTGAGCACCTAGCACAATGGGGCCCTGATCGCAAATGGGGCCTCTAGATGCTACTGTAACATTTCTGCTACTAGAATTACTACTCACAATAATAACCACATCAACTGTATGTACTTTAAAAAAAAAAAGCAATATTTTGTTTAAAAGTCCTGGTACTGCCCTATTAATAAAATCACCATATTGCTTTTCTCATTAATATACCAAATTAGAATATCTGTTGTCCATGCAAATCAGGTTTCAAACCAGAATGTTTGGTTTGCAAATAACAGATGAAAATGAAAGGAATAAGCTAGGCAAAACACAACATACTGTATAAGAATCACTAAAACTGGGGGAGGTATAAATTATACCTTTGTGTGCCACTAAGTCCCCTGCTGTATAAGTAGGCTTCAACTCAGGGAAGGGCAGGCTGTGTCACTGCTATTGCTCCTTTTCAGGAGACTTCTGGAGAGAGCAGTTTAAACGTTCACCAGAGCTCTGCAAAGAAACTGCAATGCAGGAGCCTCTGCAAGGCTATACCCCCATTCAGCTAGCAGTGCCCACTGTTTTATCATGTAATGGTCCCCTACAGCTATCATAGTTCAAGAAATGCTGTGGCTGCTTTCTTACACGGCATTCTCTTCCCCAGCAGACTTTTCACTCTCGGGAGTCTACATAGACCCGGGGGTGAATCTAGCCTAATTTACATCATGAATAACTCCAATCTAGATAGATATATTAGACAAAATACTTTATTACATGTATATATTTTCTACAGACCATATTTTGTGTGTGTGTGTGCATACAAACACATGCACATGTGCACAGACATAGAGGCAAGCTTAATCTAGTGCAATATGATGACAAATGTCAAAAGGCATCAAGGAAAACTGCAACAATAATATTCTGACCTGCTACAGTGGTACTAAAGGGTCTAATACTATCTACAGCTTTCACTTATAATTCAGAATTCAGCTGCTAAACAAACTAAATAATTTAATAAATACAGTGTGTTCTAACTCTGTAGCTTGTAAAAGTTGCAGCAGTACCTTTGTTTCAAGAAGTCACCAAATGGTGAAAATGTCAAGCTATTCCTTAAAGTGCATCTTTCCTCAATTCTCTTGGTAGATAGCACTGATTTTTTTCCCCCCTAAAGATGCTTTATTGTTTTTCTCCTTTTCATCAGGGTGGGGTTGCCATGGCAATCAAGTGGGATGTCTTGCTGGATTTCACCTTTGCTGTCTTGCTTCATATGGTTCTCTCTCCTCAGAGCAAACATGGTGGATGCAATGCACATACAGATGTCTGATTTCAGATTTCTTTCTCAAGTGTAGCTGGCAGCTGCTCTCCTGAGACAGGAGAAGTAGCACTTCACAAACTGGCATTCATCCCCCCTTTCTCTAATGGCCACCATCACGTCTCAGTTGCTTTTGATCACTCTTTTAAGATGGACAAAGCTTTTCATGAAAGTCTTTCTTCTAATGTAAACAGAAGCCTTTGTTTTAACATTTCAATTAAATAAATTGTCTTATCAACTTGTGCTTCTCTTTCTCTCTGAGTTATTTAGGATTAAATGAAGAAATAAAGCCCTACAGAAGACATAGACAGTCATAACTCATGTGCAAGTGCCACCAAAATGCCAACAGGTAAAGAGGTTCTGGTTTGAAGAGCTGGCCTTTGAGTTGTGAAACACTGGTGGCTACTAATTTCCTCCAGATTTAGAGGGGGGTCTCTCTAAATGTTGACGGTAACCTCAGCTTTCACATCTAAGTAATAAGTTTCTAGGTCTCGTCTCTGAAAAATGAAACTTCAAAATGGAACGCACTCACTGGGACAGAACATTTTTCACTCTTTCCCTAAAAAAATAAATAAAAAATGATGGATTATTCATGGCACCCTCCACAGTGATGGCAGCTCAAAAATCCTCTACTTAAGTCTGGAAGAGGAGCAAAGAATCTTCAATTGTTGTTGGCCCATCCAGAAATCTAAAGGCTGGTCCCGATGATTTACCTTATCTATGTAAGTTATGCAACTTCAGCTACTTACTGCGGGGTCCACACTACACAATGTTGACTGGAGACACTCTCCAGTCGACTCCCCTTGTGCTTCTCGTTCAGGTGGAATACACGAGTCGATGGGAGAGCGATTGGCTGCTCAGCCTTTGGTCCCACCTATTGGGGTAAGTGTAGACAAGCCCTTAGTAAATCAAAAAGTGTGGTGTGTATTTGGTAGCTGAATGTTCTGGCTGGAGACTTTGACCAAGCATTGTCCAGCATTGTTACCAGAGATTTTAGGAGAAATATATAAAGCATATGCAAAAGAAGAGAGGGGTGAGAAAAAAGAAATGTGATTATTCTTCAAATTTGGCTAAAAGAGAAAGACTGTGATGTCATGGACTACAGATCTTTATTCATTCGACTATTCTTGTAGTGATCTGTGGGCAAAATGTGTCTTTTGACACCAGGGTTGAATTTAGCCTTATGCCTTCTTTGCAACTACTGTAAAGATATATGCCCTAGAGCTATAACTCTCTGCTTCCCACTATGAGAGAAAGGGGAAAATCGACCCCTGGCAGATTTAGGGCTTGTCTACATGGGGGTGTTAATCCACAGCTTTTTGCTCTGCATCCGGTAATGTGCATTATGCAAGTTGCAGTAATAGCATGCACCTCTGATGGTGTGCCTTCTGTCAGTGCACATCACTGTGCACACACAGTGGTGGTTTGCTGGGAGCTGAGGGTGTGGGTTTCTCGAAGGGTATCCCATGCTTCTTTGCTTTGCTTCCGAGCAACGTGTATTCTCAGATTTTTATTGCTGTTCGGATTTTTTTTTAAGATTCCATGATTCATCTATCTCTGCCCTGTTCTTCCTTTACGGGTGGGCCAGTGCCAGTTTCAAATTGCTGTCAGCCAGCATGGACCCAATAATACTCCACGTTCAAATATGCAGAGGCTGCTTGGACTGTATTTCTGCACTCAGAGCTGGATGAATTCAGCTTGGGACTTTGCCTGCTGCACAACCAAGCAACAGCAACAGCTCCTCCGACAGCAGGAGAGTCTTCAGTGGCAGCGGAACCAGGATGTGGACAAGGACAAAAAGAAGACACCAGGCAACCAATAGTGCACCAGGCTGCACTTAAACACTTTCTTTCTTTCTTTCTTTCTTTCTTTCTTTCTTTCTTTCTTTCTTTCTTTCTTTCTTTCTTTCTTTCTTTCTTTCTTTCTTTCCCCTGCTTCCACACAGAGGATGTGTTCCTGGTGCAGTGCCATTTTTGGGCTTGGGAAACCTGTGTGGATAGGTGAGGAAGGATTGCTCTGCAGACCTGGTTTGACCAGCAAGAGAATTTCAGAATGAGGAGGCAAATTTTTTGGAGGTATGTGCTAAAGCCACCCCACAGTTACAACGACAGCATAGTGGAATGCAGTGCCCCACAGCCATGGACAAGCAGATTGTAATTACCATGTGACAGCTGGCCATCCCTGAATAGTACCAGTCCATAGCAAACCAATTTGGCATGGTGAGATAGACCATAAGGGCCATTATCAAGCAGGTGTGTGATACCATGGAAAAGGTACTACTGCACCAAGTTAAAAAAACCTTTGTATAATGCGCAGAAAGTTATTGATGGCTCTGCATGCACAGGATTCCCTAACTGTAGTAGGGCAACTGACAGGATCATTGTGCCTGGTATTTACCCCCTCACCCATCAGGGCTCAGAATTCATAAACAGCAAGGGGTATTTCTCCGCGATGCTCCAAGAGCTTGCTGACCACCATGGCAGGTTTACAGACATACATGCTGGGTGGTCTGGAAGGGTTCATGATGCTAGGATCTTCTGGAACTCAGCTCTATTTAAATTAATAGAGAAAGGACAGTTTGCCCCTGAGAACACTATGGTTGTTAATGGTGTGGACATTGCTCCAGTTACCCTGGGAGACCTGACTTACCCTCTGCTTCCCTTATTTAATGAAGCCATTCACAGGTAGCTTGGACAGAAAGAAGGAACTGTTTTAACTGCTGCCTCAGTAGCTGCAGAATGACAGTGGAGTGTGCATGGGGCCATTTGAAAGGGAGATGGCACTGTTTGTGGAATAGGTTTGAAGCAGCAAAAGAAAACATCCCAACAATGAAAGCAGCATATTGTATTTTGCTCAGTGTTTGTGACAGGAAGGAAGAAAACATTAGTGATGGGTGAGAGACTGAGGTGCAGAGACTTGCTAAGTGGTTTGAGCAGCCAGCAAGGAGTCCACTACAAAATGCAAACAGTTGGTGCAATATTGTCAGGGAGGGATGCCTATTTCTCTTGTTTTGTCTCAGGCCTGAAATTGTGCAGCTGTACATCCAGCCACTAACTTGTGGAGGGACAGGTGGGTGAAAGTTTTTTGTGCTGTTCAATGTTGTTTATTGGGAGGAGGGTGTGGAATTGCAACATTGCAGCAATTCCCATTGTGTCTTTGCCTACATATGCTTGTAAAAACTCATAAATTAGTGCAAACAATTATTTTCTGTGTAAAATGAACTGTCAACTCTTTAGGAATGGAATTTTTCAAGATTTTTATTATTAATCTATGATATAACAAACAGAAAGGAACCTTCAACTGAAACAAAAATGAATCAATGGCATTTAATTATGAAACAATATATTTAAAACCAATCTATTATCTAACTATAAAGTGCCTTTTCATTAAATCAACAGTGAAACAAAACAGAAAAGTTCAACAGTACAGTGCAGGGCACAATAAGTCACAGCCAAGATGTCTGTGAACATTTCATCATGAGTTTTCCATTTTCTCCCCCACAGGTTTGCCAGCTGCTCAGCTGTTGATAAGGGGTCTTTCCTTAAGGGTCTGGCCAGTGCATGTGCCATAACAGGGCATTAAGAAAATGTCATAGCTGTTGTTCATATTCTCGGGAGCCTGTGGTAGCATTTTGTTTAACACGACTTTCTGGCTTTACTTCTCTGAGATTCTTCCCAGTCTTGGAGGAACCTCAGAGACGTGGTGTGTACAGTATATGCGAGGTAGCTTTGCCGTTGTGCTTTGGAGGCCGGGGGTAGGATGGGATTGGGATGGGAATTATGTTCCTGGTCTGTGGATAGTCTTGGGAATTATATTTCCAGTCTCAATGTACAGTTTTCCTATGCATTGGAGGTGTTTTTATATTGTTAGAGGAGCGAATATGGGGATGAGCTGTATAGTAATCCCCTCTACATCCCATTTAGGCTGTCCTGACTGGATTACATTACACTGAGGCAGATGATCAGAAATCAGAGAATGGCCTTATTCAAAAAGGTAAAGGGCAGACCATTGATGTATGCTGTGAAATTATTTGCCAAGATGGTCCCCCCAGAAGTGTTGCAGGAGTGGAAGGGAGACGCGAGCGATACCAGTGGGGAAGGCCATCTAGCTGTTCCTCATAATCTCTGATTAAAAACTGAGCAATTTCTCCACCTTAGATTTTGCTTTATCTCCCCTGCAGATATGTTCAAAGTGCAGAGAAAAATAGCTAGGGATCTGCAAGGACTGCCTAAAGCATTCACTGTTACTAGTCTGTAAGAATGGTGTTACAATATATTTATACTTCATCGGGGAGCTGTACTCTTTGTAATACATGGTCATCATGAGCCTTCTGCAATGTGGGACTGAAATGGTCTTTTGTCGGGGCGTTAGCCTCATTGCCTGGCCAGAGTAGCCGCCATTTAGAAAAGGCATATGATGGGGTCCCAAATGGACAGCGTAGGCCGAGTCAGGGAGGAAGGCTGATGCAGACCTTGGACTCAGAAAAGCTTCTTGCTCCCATGGTCCTACCTGGGTACCCGGAATGGAAGCTTGTTAGGCAGTATAGCATATAAATTAAAACTTATATAGTAAATTATTAAAAACAAACAAAAAATACCTTATGTGCTGCAGTTCCCTCCACACAATCAGACTCCTTGGTCCCAGTCTAGATTGCTGCCCGGGATCAGGATTGGTTGCTGCAGGGCAGGAATCAGGCTTGCCTTCTACCTGGTTGGTGTCAGGGTCCTGAGTGCTGACTAGATTCTGCTTTCCAAACAGATTTCTTCTCTGGCCTCCTCATGCTTATTCCCTGATGAGTCCTGCTGGTTTTGCTGGTCATCCCTGAGAGGCAGATGGAGGGAGAAGGTGGCCACACTGCAAGCTGCCTAGATTGGGTGGTTATGTAGTTATGTAAAATCCTGTCCAGCGCCTCAAAAAATGGACAGGTTTCATGTTGCCTGCTGAATTTTTTCCTGTTGTCCCTTGTTTTAATGTAGGTGCTCCTGAGCTGTTTGCTGTTTATCTGGCACAATTCAGTGTCCCAGCCATGTCCTCTTGTGGACATCTGCCTTGCAATGTCCACAAAAAAATCTTTATTCTGGTGGTTGGCCACAAGAGCTTCCTGTCCCAGTGCTTCTCCCCAGATGCCAATGAGATCCAGGGTCTCACCCTGGCTGCAAGCAGCTGCTTGAGGCATATTGTAGGACACCGGGTCTCAAACTGTGGGTCGCGACCCCATTTTAATGGGGTTGCCAGGGCTGGCTTTAGACCTGCTGGGGCCCGGGGCTGTAGCAGAAGCCTGAGCCCCACTGCCCAGGCCAAAGCCAAAGCACAAAGACTTTAGCCTTGGGTGGCCGGGCTCAGGTTACAGGCTCCCTGCCTGGAGCTGAACCCCTTAGGCTTTGACTTTGGCCTCCCACCCAGGGTGATGGGGCTTGGGCTTTGGCTTTGCCCTCCCCCCATCTCCGCTCAGGCAGGTTCAGGCTTTGGTTCTACCTATTGGGGTTGTGTAGTAATTTCCATTGTCAGAAAAGGATCGTGTTGCAATGAAGTTTGAGAACCCCTGTTTGAGAACCCCCTTTCCTGGTGAAGGCGTGACAGAAATCCTCACCAATTTGCATAGGTGAACACAGACCCAAACCCTTGGATCTTAAGAACAATGAAAAAGCAATCAGGATCTTAAAAGAAGAATTTTAATTAAAGAAAAACTAAAAGAATCACCTCTGTAAAATCAGGATGGTAAATACCTTACAGGGTAATCAGATTCAAAAGATAGAGAATCCCTCTAGGCAAAATCTTGAGTTACAAAAAGACACAAAAACAGGAATATACATTCCATTCAGCACAGCTTATTTACCAGCCATTTAAACAAAAGGAAAGCTAACGCATTTCTAGCTAGATTACTTACTAACAAGTTCTAATACTCCATTCCTGTTCTGTTCCCGGCAAAAGCATCACACAGACAGACAGACCCTTTGTCCCCCCCCTCCAGCTTTGAAGTATCTTGTCTCCTCATTGGTCATTTTGGTCAGGTGCCAGCAAGGTTATCTTAGCTTCTTAACCATTTACAGGTGAAAGGGTTTTGCCTCTGGACAGGAGGGATTTTATAGGTCTGTATACAGAAAGGTGGTTACCATTCCCTTTATATTTATGACACCACCATTCTGTGATTTCAACAGCTCTGGCCCCTTTAATCTCTCACATGATAGATAACTCAAATGTCTTTATGTGTCCCTTGTATCACTCCAAACATCATTGCCTCTGTTTCAAGAGCCAGGAAGTCTTCCTGCTGTTCTTCCCTTTCTGTGTACTTCCCATCTTCTTGCTGATTCATATGTAAATAGGGCTTCCATTGTTTTTATTCCACGCTGCTTGATTTACATTGGAGATAGCTGCCTTCCCTCCAGTATTGGAGAAAATCTGTCTCTTCCTTTGTTTGGTCACATTTTAAGAACATAAATCTAGCACATATTTATAACCATTTGTACACACTGTATATCTATATCATGCAACCAGTGTGCTACTCATTTGTATGTAGTACCTTACATGACACCTTTTAGATACAAATTATTACAACAGTGTGAGATGCAAATTGAGTATGTCAGGCCCGACAAGAGTTGCTGCCACAGAGTAGTGAACCACCAATGGGCTTCTGTGTCACACTTGCTAAGGACTAAAAACATGCTACTTAACTGATCTGAGCTGTGGTTGTTGGCAAAAGCAAGAATAGAACCCATCTTGCATGACTCCCAACTATGTGTTCTAACCACTCCACATCATTACCTATCCTAAATAAACATGTTCGGATCAGCAGGTATGCATAACACACTACAAACAAAAAATACATGTTGACGTTTTACTATTTTTAAAGATTGTATGCTCGATTCTCAGCTAGTATAAATCACCTTGGCTCCATTGAAGTCGTTGCTATTTATTTTAGTGAGAATATATGTATTGCCCAATTTTTTTTTGAAAGGATAGGATTCTGGGAGGAAAATTATGTTTACAGGCTAAAATATAGTGAGTATGAAAATCTTTTCGTTCGTAACATCTTTCTTTAAGGTCAACCGACCATACAATTTGTTTGTAATCAGAAAGTAGTTGCTTAAAATAGAAAAAGTAACTATTAAATTGGATTATTAATAGTATCATTGGAATTTAGAACATGGATGCTTTGTTTTATTATTTCACATTTATATAATCAACAAAGACTGAAGTTTAGACTTTACAGTCAGACGTGATAAGTAATTGGTGAATTTAAAGTAATACTTAGAAAAAGTTAATTCACATGAAGTGAGCTGTAGCTCACAAAAGCTTATGCTCAAATACATTGGTTAGTCTCTAAGGTGCCACAAGTACTCCTTTTCTTAATTCACATGGTGGGCTTACATAGGTCTATTTAGCTAATTCTTTTTCATTAGGAGATTTTTATGTTCCCTGAAGAGACAGTTGACTGAGTTACCAGGCTAGATGATAACACTTACCAGATATCAGTGCCTTTATTGCATAAATGTCAATGCATGAGCTCTATTTGCTTTGCATACAAATTGAGGAACCCATAAAATGAACATCAGTATTTCCATATATGTAATAGTGATGGTGCTTGTACAATACCTCTAAAATTAAAGACCAGTGTTTGTTATAGCACCCTTCCTCTATGCAACATACAAAAGTTATAAACCATAGAGTATCTTGTTCCAGGGAAACACATCAACATCCACTGGGGTTAATCTTGCTCCCACTAAAGTCAAAGGAAAAAGCTCCCATTTATTTCAGTGTTGTAGGCCAGTAAAAAGGACCAACTTATCCCTGGTAGTGGTGGCCTATGTAGCAATATTTAACAGAGACAAAATGTATATATGAATATATTTTATAAGTTTAGTCCTTATGATTTACAGGCCTGGATAATGAAGTTCTCTTCCCTACCAATGCACTTCAGGCTTATCAATCATATATAATACATATTTCTAATTATGATTAATAATTTATTCTTACAGTGCATTCTATATCAAGAGCTCAAAGTGCTTTACAAACTTAATCTGAACATTACCAACTGAAAACAAGGTCTTATAACAGGAAGTGTTGGACAACTTTAACTAGAGGCAGCTCCACCTATAATATTTAAACAGAATCTTCTCTTCCCACATCAGTGAGCAGAATATATATTCTATTTGTATAGCAAATAGATTTGTTTAGGGCTCATGTCTAGGGGATGGGAGAGACTATTTCTAAAATGATATTCAGTCATTCAATTTATTCACTTCCTGGCTTTTCAGCTGAGTCTGCAAAGAAGGATGTTAATTAATGGTGATCATGTTTGTGATGTGAACAACTGCCCACTGGGAAATGGTTTGAGAGCACTGATTCATTTCACAAAGGATACAAAACTACGATCAGTTCATAAGGTTCATTTTAGTTCATTTCAACTGACCTGGGTTGGATTCAGATCGGCATCCTAAAGGTAAAAGGTTTTACCATGCCCATGAAAAACTATAAATACATTTATCTTTAAGACAATATAATAGGAACAAGGTAAGTTTTATAAGGCTATCTTTGAACCTGGGAGATTATTGTTCAAATAAGCACTGAGCATCTGACCTATAATTTAGGGTAGGACAGGTTATCTCAGTATTGCAGTACCACAGGTAGCCAAAAAGGTAGCCAAAAAAAATTAATATTAGCTTTATTCACATGCTAAGGGGCTGTAGTTCTTACATATACGTAAGATTTGAAACACAATATCTATGTACACCTGGATTAGAAACAGAAGGAGATTCAATTTTAGCTCTCTGTGTTCCTGTTACATTTGAATTGTGTGAGACCCTTAATAGTCATAATATTTTTATTTCAGTGTGAAAGTGATATTCTCTGAAAATGTATGCAGTATTGTAATCTTAAATAGCATATCAATTTGCTGAAAATTGTGGATGTTTTAATCATTGTCATTGCCTTTGACTGCCATGCATAATCAATAAACAAATCCAAACAACTGTTGTCAGGACAATGGGTCACATAAATTAAGCAATTTTTTACATGCACTTATTAATAAAATGCTGTCAAACAGATAATTTAAGAATGCTGTAATTATTATAAATTAGATGAAACACTGATTGCGACGATCACAAAAAGTTCCCTTCTGAATAAATAGTGCTAGGAAGAGAGTAAATTCATCCATTGGATTGGATGCTTATTTTAGCAGTATTGTATGTGCAAGGCACTCTGACAGAAGTTGGACAAATTTAAATCTTTTTTAAATTTTATAAAGGAAACTAGAATACAATTCTTGCCAGCCACACTGGAGAACTTTGCTGCTGATCTATACATTTTTCTCTTTTAAAAAAACAAAACAAAGCAGAGAAGCTCCTCCCCTGAATGCATAATCCTATTTGTGTTGTTACAACTGGTTGACTTGGAGATGATATGTCAGAGAGGACTACAAGTTCAGACAAGGGTTGGAGAGAAAAATTAGATGCACCCTTAACTGACAAAGATTCTGCTTTAGTGCAAATGTCACTAGTTATAGTGACTAGTTATAGTGACCCAGACCCAAAGAAGACTCTGTAATTTGAAAGCTTGTCTCTTCACTAATAGAAGTTGATCCAATAAAAGATATTACCTCACCCGCATTGTCTCTCTAGTTATAAAATAGTGAGGCAAAAGAAGCATGGAAGATACATGCTATATAGGTAAAATTGTCTCGATAGACTTTTCAAAATTTTCCATGAGGTATTAGCAAGGCTTTAAATAGCTGCAAACTGCATATTAAAAATACCCAAGTGTATAATACATGTATAAGGGCACCTTGGGTTGAATACATAATAGATACAGAACTGTCAACACCCCCTTCGCAATCATATATTCACTTGCTTATGTGAATAGACAAGGGTAGTGAGATGCGCTCACCAGGAGTTAAATTAGGAGGTGTATAAATGGAATAGAGCCCTTCTTTTAAAAATGAGCATCCCTCTGCCTGGCTCTGTTTTTCCTCCTCTCTCTCAAATGAAGCCATTTCTATGCAGATCTTAAGTTCTTTATTTAGAAGAAATGTCTGGTAAATGGCCATGTTTTATCCATGGGCAAACTGCTTTTCTGTGATTCATTCACCTCCTTCTACAGCAAAGACATAAGCCCATCTGCATTTATGCACCTAAGACACATTTCAGCCACATGAAATGGTGAAACAGCCAAAAGAGGACTGTTACATCTACTGTATAAAACCTTTTAAAAGTTCTGTATATTTAGGAGGAGAGTGTCTAATAAAATGCAGCTCCAGAGCTGAAGTGACTGGCTGTATATTTCAATAAGTTATGTAGATTTTCTGCTCTACTGTTCAATAAAATATATGTATTTACTATTACAAGCCCTACTTTGATAGCACTTCAGCTCACTATTTAAGGGAAATTCCTTGTGTAACAGTTATTTTGCAGTTAGCTATAGCAACGGTTATTTGTTTGGCATTTTAATGTTGCATTCCTAATGGAAGAGAAAAGAAATGAAAGATTTTCTTTGGCAGAGGTGGCTCTCATCTGTGACATTGTTTCTGTGGATGTCGAGAGAGTGAAACAACAGGTAGTTCCAAATGAAGAAGCTTATGAATTGCTGTTATTGGTGATATCTTGCTGAGAAAATGAGATGCATACCCACATCTCTGTTTTGTTTTCCATGTAAATTAAGATAATTTTCAGCCTTGCTTGAAGACCTATCCAGCTGTCTGAACTGTATTTCTCTATATGACTCATGCCTGTGTGATTCATTCGTAGCACCTTGAGCAATATGCAGAAAGGATCCTCAATATGCAGAATGGATCTTCCTGACCCATCCAATTAATTTTTAACCTTGTTTTAGGCAAGAAAAAAGTTTTTTCTTGGCAAGACAACAGAGTTACAACAGGTAAAACAGGTTACAACAGAGGAAGTGAAGACTCCTTCTTACTGTCCATACACAGTACACTCAAGCCATTTCTATCCAAGAGAGAGGACCCTCACCTATATTTACAGTACCCTGATGATTGGGGGAAAGGGTCAAGCAACCATCTGTTTTGTTTCTAAATATGTTTCTTCTTCTTTGTACCTGTCAAGTCGTACAGCTTCACAGTGTGACCCAAAGACTTCATGTGGTCACATGGCCAAACAAAAATATCACAAGGTTTCAGTCTGTTCCTCCAGAGGTTGCTTCTACGCTCTACCACTCCTTTTGGTTCTTCCCAGCCACTCTACTGCTTCCAATGCTGATGCTCCCAAAGTGGCATAGGTGATTAACAGCAATTGTGTGAGGCACCAGTTTGGCAATCTGTATGTGACTGTGATAATGCATCAGTACTCTGGAAGGAAGAAATGAAGGAATTTTTCCTGTAGAATCTAGATTACTGAAGTGGCAATTCTAGCTTGGTTTTAAAAAATCAGCAAAGCAAGCTGGGGTATGTAAAGGACTCTCAGTTTAGAGAGGTTTCACTGTAAGTGTGCTATGGGCAGCCGTTCTGTGCTTAAATTCTATTTTTTTCCCCTCTGACATTCTTTGCAGCAGATTCTAAAATGTGCTGTGCTCCCCAGTTCCACATAAACACATACTTCTGCTTGCAGACTGCTGCCAAACACTGAAGATAAGAAAACAAAGAAATCAATTCCTGTTTAAAATGATCAGATAATAGTTAGCAAAATATTTTTCAGGGTGTCTTCTACAGACCCCTACTGAGATAAAAGTTTGCGGGAGGTGAGGGGTGGTGGTTTCAAGACATCATTTTTCTTTTGATAATTTTTAGAAATACAGATTAAAACAGAACAAAGAAGAGAATGATACATTCTAAAAGGAAAGCATGAAACAATATTTAAATGATGTGTGACTTCATTCTTGCCTACAGGTCCTGCTGAATCTTTTTAGAATTCATAAAGAAAGTCCCCCAGGATATTTCACAGTGTGATGGTACACAGCCTACTTTCCTGACAGGTCATTATTGCATATCATGCTGGGATCCAGTACATGGCATGCTAGTGGCTGCTGTACCTGCCTCTGTCTCCATGTACCCTCTGTAAATATAAGCAGAAGAGTCTGTCTTTGGAATCCTAAAGGTCCAAGAGAGCTCAAAAGGTAGTGAGTAATTGATTTGCACTACAGGACAGTGCTGTCATAAAAATTTCTGTTTAATTCAGAAGGCTTGCACCCAGAGTCCTTGGCAAAAGCCAGGCATATGATGTGGACCATCATGTGGTGCTCTGACTTATTGCTGCAGCCCTTTCTGATTTTATGCAAGGTAACACTTTTATTTAGTGATTAAAAGAAGTTCAAATGGATGAAGGAGGAAAAGAGTAAATGCAAAAGAATAGGTCTACTGAATTTAACATACACAGCAGAGATATATCAGGATGGGTGAAACTGTGAAGAGAAATTGCCTCATTAGTTCACTTCTGGGATTTGGCGGGGGCACAGCTCACAGCTAGAACTCTGTGCCTCCATTAACCCTGCCTTTCCATAATAATGTTGCACAGTGTTTCTCAGACCCTAAAATACGAAGTTTGTGAGAAAGCTTTGTAACAATGGCTCCTGTAGTTAGGCTAGGTTTGGTCAGTGGGCTTGAATCTTGTTAATCACTGGAGAATTTGAAGAGTACATCGCCAGAAAAGTTTTTATTTTGGATTGCAGGAAACTACCATTTTACCCTGGTTCACATTCAGTGGGACAGTAGCAATGTACCAAGTGGGTATATTGGACGTTATGTAAAGTTCAGTAGAAATTGATGGGACTGCAGCTCACTGAATCACTCCCGCATTCCTGACTAGGGCATTGTAATTCTTTTGTGAGACCAACAAATGTTCAGGACCAGCCTTGTCATTACCATTAGAAATATTACCAGTTATTGACTGAGTAGCTAAGAGTTTATTTGATAAAAAGGTTGGATAAGCTTCCAAGGGAGGTTGTGGAATCCCCATCATTGGAGGTTTTTAAAAACAGGTTGGACAAACACCTGTCAGGGATGGTCTAGCTTTACTTGGTCCTGCCACAGCTCTCGGAGCTGGATTTGATGAGTTCTCAAGCTCCCTTCCAGCCCTATATTTCCATGTTTCTATGATTCTATAATATAAATTAGAGGCTAGGTTTTTCTTCCATCCTTAAATTCTCAATGTTGCATTGAGATTTGCACTTAAAGCAGAGATTAAACCTCTTTGTGGTGTCTGAATAATATAGTGTTCCATCCTCAAATTCTCAATATTTATTCTTTTAAGCGAAGAATTAGTTTTCTGGGAAGTTACAAGTAAATCTGCTAATTACTTTAGGAATTGGAATTATTTAAAAATGGGACCTGTAAGAACTTGTTTTAATAAGACCATGTTAAGATCCCTCTGGTAAATTAATTATTGATTTTTTGACAGTGCTGAGCACTGCCTGCAAAGTTCACAAAGTGCCTGGCAGGATTGGGCCCTTAATGAGGACTGGGTAATGATTACCTTTCAATGTGCTATTGATTTAACCAGGGATTTGTAATGTTCCTTCATTCCTTTATGGTCATACGTGTTAAAAGGCTGTAAAATAACACAAGCAGTATATAATTAAGTGTCAGACATTCACATTTTTAAGGGAGCAGAGCAAATGGGGGTGGAGCAAGGGTCCTGTATCTTGAATTGTCAAGCTGCAGCATCTTTCATTTTCACTGTGCTTGCTAGCTATAGAACACTGAACTCCAGCCTCAAACTAAGCATCATTATTTTGTGATGCAAGAGAGAGACACAATAAACTGAGCAAATGCAGTGGATTGACTAACTTTGTCTTTTTTGGTATTGCATGGTAACTGTTGGAGAATGAGGACTTGTTAATGGTGACCAGTGTTGATACAAATGGTAAGAGTAAAGCTATAAGATTGCCTGAATAGGATACTAGCTATTACAGCTGTGTAGCTTATGACAGGTCAAATCCAAAAAAACCCCTGACTTTGTGGAATTTCATTATTAGTTGACTGGATTTAAATATACTGGTTATTTAGACCTCCTTGGATTTGGAGTCTGAAACTTTAAAAAAAACTCTTACCACAGCACTAGAACACTCATAATGCTATAGTAATGTATCATAATAATATGTGCCTCAAATCTTTCAGAACAATTGCCTTGATATCATAAAAATCAGAATCTATGAATGTTACAGCAGACCCTCACTTTTCTGATATGATCATTGATTTTGATTTTTGTTAGTATAACCACCCATGAAATTGCTGTACATCCTTCTTTTTATGATCAACTTCTCTGATTCTTCACAATAGATAGTATCTCTCCCTCCCTTTCCCATACCTTTCCTTGCCTGGTCCATGGTTATATTTACTTTTCTGAATATTCTATGGTCAGAAAAACAATCTTAGATAGGTTTAGAGTAATTAGAGTAATCTGTAATCCCCTGCCGTTCATTTAAAGCTGTGTGAACATTTCTTTGGTTATATGGAAAAATAGGTGAATTAAGAAGTGGTGTCACTGTATTATTTAACACAATTCCTGAAGTGCAGTTGAGGATAAAAAATAAGTTTGAGGCTGGTTTGTAGATGTTACTGAGCTACCTTGTGAAATCTTCATGGCTGCACATTTGCTTTCTTTCTTTTTTCTCAGAAATAGCCTCAGTCCATTTATTTATTTGTTTTTACCCCAAATATTAAAGCAGTAAAAGTGGTTGTGACTCCCAGTTTGACACGATATCATCACCTCTACAGCACTTATAGGGTAGAATCATTGCCCCCTATTAAGTTGAAGAATCTGATAGATGGTTGGATGGGAAAGACAGCACTCAGAATTATTTTCTGACATTCATTTGCAACACAATACTATAGATCAATGGCTTTTCAGGAGCTTTACTTCCTTGTTTTGTATTAGCATTTTTAAGCCAGAAACACCACAGTATGAAGAGAGGGGAAGGCAGAAGGGTAGGCAGGTTGATTATTTAGCAATGAGGATTAAAGAACAAATGAAAAGTGCAGTGCCTATATTGGATGATGATGTAGCCAATCAATGCACACTTGTTCTTCTTTTGATCTGCTACACAGAGAGTTAAATCCCACTACCTGCCTCTGTGAGTACAGAGAATTCCTTGCAGTTCAATCAGTGTGGTTCTGCTGTCCAAGGACAGTAAAGGGGTCAGGCTGCGCAGGGTACATAACCACTCTATGACATACAGCTCAACTCCTCCAGAGTGCAGATGTTGAAATTGACCAAGGCATGAGCAGGACAAGGGCAAAATATATACTTCTACACAATGTATCCTGGGGGCTAGTGCAGCCTCAGCACTGTGAAAGCAGCCATGGAGTAGCTCTGCAATCACTCCATGGCATGAGGAGGAAAAGGCCGCTCTGCCTCAGTTTCCCCCTCTGTAAAATTGAGGTAATAATGCTTAACCAGCTTTGTACAGTGCTTTGGCATCTTTGGGAAAAAATGTGCTCTGATGTCCTTGAGAGACAGTTCTGTTCCATACTATACAGATGTATCAGGACATTTTTCCATATAGTCATTCGTTTAATTATATCCCATTATTTCTTGTTATGTCTCTTGGCCCTCTCTAAATAATTCCTCTCTCCGCTTGGTATTGGCTGTCATATCACTCTTAGTCAGTGTTCAGCTAAGTTATACATAGTTAGTTCTTGTAAATATTCCACCTCAGTCAAATTGCCCTAGCCCTTAAACACTTACATTGCTTTTCTCCCTAAACCCAATACCTTGCCATTTATCGTTACTTTTCATAATGGGCCAATTTTAAATCCATTAGACAGTGCTAATTTCCAAGCCAATTCAAATTAATTTTTCAAGTATGATTTGTGGCATTTTATCCAGTGCCTTACTGACACCTGATACTGGGCCAAAAGCTGCTCTTCATTACACCATTGCAATCCCATTTAACTCAGCCTGCATTTCAGCAAGCATGGCTATTATCATAATTTCGCTCAGTGGTGCCCATTTGCTCACAGTTCTGCTATCTTCTGCATACTTACATTTTTTTTAAAAATCTTACTATGTATTCCATTATTTTACTAGGGATTGTAATGTGATTTACCAGATGATATAATTTCCAGGATTGCTCTTTATTTGTCTATTAAAGTTCAGTACCATATTTTCATCCAGCCCTTTGGTGTCCTCAAAGGCCTGATCATTCAAAGCCTTATGCACACGAATCCCATTGAAGTGAATGGAGCTATTAATATGTTTAAAGGTTAGCATGTGCACGACTTTTTGCTGGATCAGGGCCTAAAACATTTTCATAAATAAATACCATTGGTTAATCTTATAAAGTAATTCCCATGAGCCCCTAGGCTGTATGTCATCCAAAATGGCTAATCTGTATATATTAGGCTTCCACAGAATACTTTACCAGGTTATAATCAGCAGCTATGGTGACAAGGGACCTGATTCTGACCTTGTTTATCCTGGTATAAATCAGTATTAAGTCCACTGAAGTAGACAATTACACCAGGGGGAAAACAGTGTAAGGAGGATCAGAATGAGGCCCAAAGTCTTCATTATGTCTTAATTATTGATTCTGCACTCTCCATCTCTCTCGTGTTGTGAGACCAATTTATAAAAGCAGTTTAATAGCACAGCCATTTTAGAATCAGCATGATTTTTTCCCCTCCTTCTACATTTATTAACAGCTCCACTTTCTCTCTAGCACTTTTTTTCCCTCTGGTATATTTTTAAAATCCCTTCTTATTATTCTTAAACCTTGTAGCCAGCATTAACTTGTTCTGCTTTTGAAGAATTATACTGGGAAAGGTCTCTTTCCCTCTCGTCCGCTAAACATACATTTGGAAAATTCCTTTTGATTTGTTGATGTGCTCTTCAGTAAGTGCCTCCATACTGCATCAGATTGTAGAGTATCATTATTAAAGTGCAGATTGTTTCCTGAAAGGTGACTTGGTATATCATATTCAGCTATATAAACCCACGCTTTTTTTTGGCTTGTGCTTCATCTGTATGGCATCTCAAACTCACTTCTGCTAATTCCAATTAGAGCGCTTCTTCATTACCATGATAACAACAATACCTAGCTAAAAGAGAGTGCACCACTTCTTCTAACAAATGTTGTCATATTTCATTGCTTTCCGTCACTCCTAGTGTTGAGTCATATTTTTAATGCAATGAACTGTGATATAAGGATGGCCAAAGAGGTTCATACAAAAATGGGACCAGTTGCATTTTTGTCTATGCCTTACACACAAGCAAACTTGACTTTTTCTATCAGGGTCAGATTAGTTTAGATGAGGACTTTCTCCCCGTTCTTCTGCCTGACCTTCACCATGTCCATGGCTAATTTCCCATAGTCCCCCCATAAGTTCTGAAAACTTCTCTGCTAGGCCCCCATATACTGCTGAATTCAACTCTGATGACCTGGAGTATGCAATACACCTTGTGAGACAGTCGCAGACCATGCACAAATTAGATTCTGCAGCAACTGAGGCCAAAAGGCTGCTGAACCTTGTGATACATGAGGTGGTGCTACAGGGAATGCGGTCAGGAAAAAAGCCAGAGAGATATTGTAGGGTCAGAGGAAGGAAGTAGAAGGCTGGCTATTGGCTCATCATCATGTTATATGGAACAACAGAGGGGAGATGGATTGGTGTAGTATAGTATTCAGCCATGAGATATCTCTGAGAGCTTCACAGAGTTTGAAGCAGCTATGATTGCTGGTAAACAAGAGAGACAAAGTTGGAACTCAAGGCATTAATGAAGGTGTTTTCTTTAACAAACACCTGCTGTTTAAGATCTTCAATTCCATATATTGTATTATGACACCAATAGCAGTAGAGCTGATCTGAAATTTTCTGTCAGGAAATGCTGATTCACTGTAATTGAAATGTTCTGTGAGAATCTGTCAATTTAGACAAAATTATGACAGAAACCTGACAAGTTTTGGATGGAACTGTCCTTGCCAACCAGGTGTCTATCAGAAACCTGCCTAGTTTCCTGCCAGCTTGCCCACCTGGCTCCTCAGCAGCCATTTTGACTGACTGCTAGAGTATTCTGGCTTCCTGACTCCCAGCTTCTTAATAGCCTGCTTGACAGGCAGCAGGGAACCAAGAGTCCTAGCTCCCAGTCTCCAGGTTTGTAACTCCTCAGCAGCCTGGGTTCCTAGGGTTCCAGGATCCCCCACTCCTGGCTAGCCTACCAGGCAAACCCCAGCTCCCAAGCTTCTCTGAAGCACACCTAGCAGGTTCTCAGGGCTCCCAGGATCCATGGCTCTGCAGCAACTTGCCTGGCAATATGCTATGGAGTCAGGGCTCCAAAGGATCCCCAGCTCCTCAGGGAATGGGGAGGCTAGCTCCTGGGTTTCCCTCATGGTGAGCTGCCTGGTGTGATGCTGCACTCCATAATGTTTTATGGAAATATGCTTATGAGTGTGAATATAATGTAACTGGAATATGCTTTATGCAAAAGGTCTCTTGTAAGGTATCATTACAAAGCTTATAATATACTGATTGTGTTCATCCTATTTGTATGTATTGTGACAGGGTCAGGCCAGATGGCTAAAGGAGAGTGATAGAAGGTAGCTATATTAGCCCCAGATTAAGCAGTTCCCTTTTCCCTGAGTAAGATAATGGGCTATTCCAGAACAATCAGGAAGTTGCTGGAACCAATTAAGGCAGGCTAATTAGGACACCTGGAGCCAATTAAGAAGCTACCAGAATCAATTAGAACAGGCAGGCTAATCAGGGCACCTGCTTTTAAAAAAAGGACCACACTTCAGTTAGTGAGGCGCGTGTGAGGAGCTGGGAACCACGGGCGCAAGAAGCTGAGAGTGAGAAGGCGTACTGCTGGAGGACTGCGAAGTACAAGCGTTACCAGACATCAGGCAGAAGGTCCTGTGCTGAGGATACAGAAGGAGTTGGGAGAAGGCCCTGGAGAAGTAGCCCAGGGAGTTGTAGCTGTCACACAGCTGTTACAAGAGACACTGTAGACAGTTGCAATCCACAGGGCCCTGGGCTAGAATCCAGCGTAGTGGGGTGGGCCCAGGTTCCCCCCAAACCTTCCAACTCCCTATTTGAGACAAGAGGAGGTGACCTGGATTGTGGGTCCCACCAGAGGGGAAGGTCCCTGACCTATCCCCCAACCCACCAGGTGGGTCAGCAGAGACTGCGGGGATTGTTCTCCTCCCTTTCCCCATGCTGGCCAGTGATGAGGTTAGCTGAGTGAACCACAGGTTTGAGCCACTAGCAAAAGTGGCCAAACTGAGGGCTGCCATGAATCTCTGAGGCGAGCAAATCCACCAATAAGCACAGGACCCACCAAGGCAGAGGAGGAACTTTGTCACAGTATGTATATTATGTAATATATGCATTACATATTATGTAATTACACAGTATGTAATGTATCATTCTATTATGTAATTATGTAATGTATCATTCTATTATGTAATTACACAGTATGTAATGTATCATTCTAGTATCTGAAACTAGGAATATGAAGTATAACTATGAGGTCCTATTGTAATTATGCAAAGTGTGGGCCATTAATGATGGTTTGGAAGCTTGTTTGCTCCCATTGACAATTGGTTGTAAATGGTCTGTTTATTTGCAATACTTCCTGGGTTCATGCGGGCCAGCCCTGGAAGAATGAAGGCTTGGGGATCTCATAGGACATGTGACTATGTCATAGGATACTGGAATCCATCTTAAACCTGGTGCTTTTCCATTTAGAAGGAAGGGTAGGGATCCAGAGAAAGACAAAGGATTCCCACCTTGGGCCAAAACTATAAAAGGGGGTGAAGCAGGACAAAGGGGTCCCAGTCATGAGAAAGCCCCTGCTTTTCACCTACGATGCCTGCTGGAACTAATAAGGACTGTACCAGGGGAAAGGATTGGGCCCAGACTAGGAAGGAGTCTAGTCTGTGAAAGAAGATTATTGGAACATCTCTGAAGGTGAGATATTACTTGAATCAGTTTCTTAATGTATTAGGCTTAGACTTGCATGTTTTGTTTTATTTTGCATGGTAATTTACTTTGTTCTGTCTGTTATTACTTGGAACCACTTACATCCTACTTTTTATACTTTAATAAAATCATTTTTGTTTATTAATTAACCCAGAGTAAGTGATTAATAGCTGGGGGAGCAAACAGCTGTGCATATCTCTCTATCAATGTTATAGAGGGTGGACAATTTATGAGTTTACCCTGTATAAGTTTTATACAGAGTAAAACCGATTTATTTTGGGTTTGGATCTCATTGGAACCTGGGTGTCTGGGTGCTGGAGATAGGTGACCTGCTGAGCAGTTTTTGGTTAAAGTTTGCAGTTTTGGGGGTGTGGACCAGACCTGGCTCTGTGTTGCAGCAGGCTGGCATGTCTGGCTCAACAAGGCAGGGTTCTGGAGTCCCAAGCTGACAGGGAAAACGAGCTCAGAGGTAATTCTAGCACATCAGGTGACAGTCCCAAGGGAGTCTCTTTGACTGAACCCGTCACACCTGACTCCTCAACTGCTGACCTGGGAGCTGGACAGCTGTTCTCTGAAAAGTTCAGAGATTTTATTTTTGCAATTTTTACCCCAAAATCTCAGAATTTTTCACAGAACGTAAAATCCTGTTACTGCTCAGCACTAATTTTAAACCAGTGACTGAGGGACTATTAGCAAGGCAAGGGAGATCAAGAAACTTTGGATTGATCATAGAGAGAGGAAGATGAGGGACCCTCAAATAGAACAAGTAAATACCCAAACTTGTAATGGACACTAATAAGAAACTCCAGCTCTTCTGTGCCTTGCTGTGCTAGACTTTAAATGCTCAGAAATTAATACAACACCATATCCATAGCAATGTGCAGTTCAACATCTAGTCTTTCGCTACATAAAACAAGGAGGGTTTTCTAAGGCACACAAGGATCCATTATCAAGGATTCTGGCTAGCTAAGAACTTTTCTCAATACTCTGTGCATACAATTTACATGATACATGGCCTAACACTTTTGCTGCTAACTACATATTTACTCAAATGATCCACATCAGTGTAGTGTTAGAGCACCTCACAATCATTAATTAACTTAGCCTCCCAACACCCTAGTAAGATAAGAGAATATTATCCCCATTTTACTTATTGGAAACTGAGGCAAAGGATGATCATGCATCTTCTTCCAGGTCACTTGGGACATGCACCAGTGAGCCGGTTCCAAAATCCTAGTTAAGTGCCTTAAGCACAAGATTATCTTTCCTCAATGGATGAGTTCCTCATAAATGGCTATTCATAAATTGCTAGGAAATATCATTCCCATTATGGCTTACTTTGAATATTTTGAAGAAAATTCAGCCCATCACATTGTGTTCCAAGTGACTTCTGACATATTTGAATTCCACTGGAAATATGTTCAGTATTATTTGAAATGCTATTGTGTTATTTTTTATACTGTAGCACTTAGGAACTCCAGTCATAGATTAAGACCCTGTTATGCTAGGCACGGCACAAAAATAGAACAAAATGATAGTACTTGTACCAAGAGCGCTTAAACACTTACCCTCAGGGTAGAGTTATTTACAAAGTTTTATTTTTTATTTTTAAAGACAATTCCCAGAAAGAGTCCCTTCAAGTAAGGATATTTAGAGTGGCCGTAATGCCTCCTTATTAATCACAATCCAACTGAAAAGTGAGTACTGAATATTGATCAAGTATTTACTCTAAATGACGACAGTTCCTTTTCTTTTTTTCCTGTAGTGTTAAATGGTTTATAATTTACCATTATTGTGTAAAAAATAAAGGCAGAAATTAATGGCTTCCACGGTTCAGAAAACATTGTGCATATAAACATTATGCTAAAATAAACAATTGTCACTTTTTGTAGGACAATCAGTCTCTAGATCAACTGCACTGGGACTTCATTTTCAAATTCAGCATAAAGGATTTGTTGGCCCAGTAGGCTCACGAGACTGAGAAAACATAACATCTAGGGAAGGAAGAGACTTCAGCTGAGCCAAGTCAGTCCAGGATCATTTAATTCAAAATCTCCACATAATTTCCTTCTATTGAAACCATTATTAAGACATATCCTTCAGCTTATCACATGTGAGGAGTAAGCTTCTCTTGGTATTAACTTTGACACATACAGAGCACTTTGGGGATTATATTAATTTAAGCGGTGGTACCTGTTAGTGAGCATTTGATTGCACACGTTGAAAAGGATTTACTCTTGTTATTGATTTGTTGGCAAATATATTGGGTGAAAATCCCCTGGTATTGCTGGTACTGTGCATTCCAAATTTTATTGGATTTGTGAGTCATTTTCCTTTGTGTTTAAACTTGTGATATCTTTCTATTAAAAGAAGTGCCCAGGTGTTAGATGGAAATGTTTGCTATTATTTTGCTGATTGGGAAGCCTTACTTGTTTTTTATTCCCATTCATAAGTTGTTGATTATATTAGTTTGGCTTTAGTCATAGTTATCATTGCACTTAGTAACAGGAAAAGAGGCAGCAAAGCATGAATACTTTAACAGAAGGTCATAACCAATTGCAGACAAAAGGGGCTAAGGGTAAAATTCCCCCTATGCAGAGAGCCCGGATAAGGCCTATGCATTTTTTACATGTCTCTTAAAGCTTTAAAAAATGGTTTAAGTGGTCCTCTGCACAGGGGTCAGTTTCATCCTAGATAATTATCCTAAATTCTTTAGGCCAAGTTCAGTCTAAACTAGAACTTACGTCGGCAAAACTTTTGTCATTCAAGGGTATGAAACCCACCTCCCTGAGTGACATTTGTTTTGCCGGCATAAGCACTCATGTGCACAACGCTATATCGGTGGAAGATGCTCTCCCACCAACCAGCTACCACTGCTCATTGAGCTGCTTTTATGTCAACAGGACAGCTTTCTCCCATCAGCATAACACAGTTCCACAAGAATCGGTACAGCTGTGACACTGTAAGCTTGTAAGTGTTGACGTGGCCTTAGGCAGAAGGTAATGAAGCTGTCCAATATGCAGCATTTCAGGAGAGGTCCTATGAATTTCGAATATAATAAAGGAAACTTCAATTTATATTAAGGACATAAGGAATTACTGGAGAAGAATAAGCCACTGGTTCTTATCTCTGCATTAATACTTGTAACTAATGATGATAATACTTACCTCTTATATAGCACTATTCATCCATATATCTCTAGGCACTTGACAAAGGAGGTAAGTATCATTATTTCAGTTTTATAGATTGGGAAACTAAGGGTATGTGTACACGAGAAATGCTATCGCTCGAGTGCTGCAGTTATGTTGTGTAATGTAGACACTACAGCGATGGAAGGAGTTCTTCTTTGCTTTAGTAAATCCACCTCTCTGAGAGGCAGCAGCTCGGTCAACAGAAGAATTCTTCTATTAACGTAGCAGAGTCTACACTGGGGTTTAGGTCAGTGTACTCACATTACACAGAGCATAAAAAAACTCACAGCCCTGAGTGAGGAAGTTAAGCCAACCTAACTTTGCAGTGTAAAACAGCCCTGAGACATAGAGGTGAAGTGAGTTGCCCAGGATCACACAAGAAGTTGACAGAGCCCAAAATAGAATTCGGGTCTCCTGAGTCCAAATCCAGTGCCGTTCTCTAGGCCACACTACCTGCCATAATATCTTGTTCACTTTTATAAAATCTGCTAGAAAGATAGAATTCTTTTACCGTGACCTTTTATTTTCTAGACCCAATCCAGCAATCCTTACTTGGGTGAATTTCTAGAGAAGTACTTTGGAAATTTTACTTGAATAGGGGAGTGCAGGACTTGGCTTCTAGGAAGGATAAACTTCTCCTCTATAGTGTTTCCTGAAGAATTATCCATTAAACCTGATCAAAATCTATAAAAAAAAATTAAATCCATACTGAGGGTCGTCTAAAGAGATTCATGATGTTCTCTTTATAAATACTGCAACATGCATGCAATTAAGGTTGGGACCCAAGTTATTTTTAAGAGGTGGCATGAATGAGATGACCTGAGATATCACATGATTGCTCCAACTGAGAGACAATAGTTGAAAACCATTTTTTTCCAATGAAAATAACAACTAACAATGCTATTAGTTCATGATAATGATGCTATTGGGAAGAACTGTATGAATAAACAACGGAAACAGATTAGTTTTAAGCAAGATAATGTGTGTGTGTGTGTGAGAGAGAGAGAGAGAAAATGACCTTGGCAAAGAATGAAGAGAAATCAAAGCAAATATAGTTTTATACATAACCAGAATTGTTTTGAAACCACACATTTTAAAAACTTTTCCATAAGTCAGTAATTCTTTAAAACATAACTTGTTATAATTGTTATTCTTATTTCCATTAACATCCACAGATTTATGTTTCTACCTGATACTTTTCCAAACCCTAGCTTAATCACATGAAGAAATATGGTCCCTGGCAGATTTCACTTCTCCTTTCCCAATCCAATAACAACAAAAGCAAAACAACACATTTAATAAATCTACCATGTTTTCTTTTGTCCCCCAATCCCCACTATCTCTATGAAGTGGGCTGCATTTTAAAAACATTTCTCTTTGTTGCAGATGCATTTGCTTAACTTTTTCTCACTAATTGAAAACACTTCACTTTTAATTGTCAGAATTTCTTTTTACTCCTGTGTATCTATTAACTTGTTTTTTTTCCCTCTCCCAAACTTACTTCTTTCCAAATAATTTATATTTTTCCTCAGTCCATCTGCTTATCTTGTTCAGTGCTTATTACTACTTAATCATAGGTGCCTTGGTTGTCCTTTTACCTGTTTAAATGTAACCTGGATGGTTCAACTGCAGTCTCTCCAGCTTTTTTTAAAATGCATTCCACCCTTCTGCAGTAGGTTTCCCACATATTAGAGGCTCCAATCAATTTTCCTTCAAGCACTTTGCAGTTTCTCAGATCACTTCTCCTAAAGTAATTTGTCTTGTTTATACTAGAATTTACCCTTTTGAGTAGCTTGTTGTCTTTGTAGCTATGTAACAATTATGATTTCATTTTCTGTGTAAAGCACCTTTGAATGACTAGTGTCTGTTGTCTACAGGAGCAGCTCCCCTTTTGTGAGACAGACTCAGGCCTGTATACACTAGAAAATTAGGTCAGTTTAACTATGTCAGTCAGTGAAAAGTCCACACCCGGAGTGACATTGTTAAGATGACTTAAATCCCCATGTAGACAGCACTAGGTTGACGGAAGAATTCTTCTGTCAGTCTAGATACCGTGTCTCGGGAAAGTGGATTACCTAGGGTGACAGGAGAACCCCTTCCATCAGCATAGGTAGCATCTACACTGAAATACTACAGTCGCACGTCTGTGCTGCTGTAGCATTTTAAGTGTAGACAAGCTCTTAGGAAAGTTAATCTAAATGAACTAAAAGCATGAATTTAAAGTGGATTAGTTACATTAAACCCCTGTGTCGGCACTCTCATTCGGAATTAAAGTGACTTTAAATCAGTTTAGTTTAATTCACTTTGAAGTGAATTAAACTAAAGCCAATTAAGGCCACTTTGACCACACAGGGATTTAATGCAGTTTAATTAATTAATTTTAAATTTACACCTTCTGTTACTTCTCATTACCTTTCCTATCTCTATGTAGGTAGGCCCTAATGCACCATATTACAGTAGACAGAAACACTTTGCTTTCTTATGGAGTCTGATACCCTTCGGTTTCTAATCTAAAATATAAATAATTCACACTCAAACTATAGATTTCTTCTTTGTGTCTGGAAAACATAGATCTAATTAAAATGTTATGGCTAGATTTTAGAAGACCCCTAATATTAGGCTTTTTGGAGCTGTTACTTTTCTATGAGGAAATATACAGATCGACAGAGCTATATAGAGTGAAATCCTGGCTTCACTGAAATCAATGGAAGTTTTGCCATTGACTTGAATGGAGCCAGGATTTCACCAGATAGGTGTGGTATGTGGTGGACATATTGTTCACATAAGACTATATGCAGATGGTAAGATATTTTTATGTACTACTTTATACACAAGTATTTAGTGTAATATTGCTAAACACAAGGGTGGGTATTGGTTCAGAATTATTATAGCATGCAGGTATATATGGCATGCAGGTATTATCTACAGTTTTTTTCTAGGTATAGTTTAGTGCAGTGAAATTCTAGACTGACATATGAAGGGAAATGTGAATCTGCTATTCAGTGTTCTCCAAGTATGATGTAACATTTCATAAATGTGTAAGACCAATAATTAATCCAAGAAAGAACAATTCTCCCTACCTGCATTCTAAACATGTTTTGTTTTAAATGAGGGTGATATAATAAGAACATGGCAACTTAAAAGCTATGATTGCACTGGAGCTGATCAGTACTTCAGGCAATCTTTACAATCATGATCTTATCACAGCAAGCTACATTGTCAAAAGCTTTAATGTGCCCTTCTGAAGAGATCAAATTAGCAATAATTTTAGGTGGGGAGTAAACAATGAATCTTACAGTCAGAAGCATGCTGAGAAGAATGCAGAGGGGCCAGGTGTGGTTGACTCGGTTGTAGTGGCATCTCGCATGCCCTGGCAACTCGTTCAGCTGGTACTCCCCTCTTCTTGCAGAGCACCCTGTAGTGTAGTCTGTAGTGAGGATGGGGCATTGGACTTGAACGTTTACGAGAACATTTTACTATTACATTGTTAAAATTTTTAATTTTGGCTCATGGGCCTTTGCTGAAAGGGGTTTTGACTTACTTTTGCCAAAACAGCTATTCTGTGGAAATTCTTTTAAACATTTCTTAAACATGCATAATTGAGAAAAACAAAACAGAAAAAATGAAATTATGTGGAATTCAAAAGCGAAGTGCTCCTACCTTTGTGGGAAAGTTCCTCCTTTTTGGAAAAATCAGAGGGAAAATGTTCTTTAAAGTGTCTCTGGCTACTATTAAATGTCTTTGGGAGGCAAATCAGAGAGAAAACCTCACATCCCAAAGTTATTCTCTTCTTTCTGACCTACCGGCCAGTACCCCAATAAAGTTCTCTTTGTTGTACCCATCATGAGCACCCAGGTGAGAAACAGTTTCACAAGTTTCTGGGTGGGGGCTTGAGCCCATATGAGTTAAGCCTTTAAGGAAACCCCTAGAAAACTGAACCCTGCCCTCTCTGCTGCCGACAACACCTTGCAGATTGGTTACATGTATAAACCATGCAAGGAGAATCTTTTTTTCCCTTCTTTCTCTACGTCATTTCAATGTAGATTTACTTTAAAGATACTAAATTATGTTATAAAATTTTCATTTGCATTTGGGATATCACCACCACAGCTTTTCACCTTATTCAAACATACTTTAATATGTGCCAGTAGGAAGATATGAAATTGAAAGAAAGCATGTTTAATTGGGCTAAGTCAGGTCATCAGAAGAAGTGTGATTTCATACAAGTCCTACCAGACTTGGCTAGAGCTGGGTGAATAATCAATAATGGATAATACGTACAATGATTTCACCTTTTTTTCGGTTCATGATTTATCTGCAAACAAATCCTGATTTTATTCAAATGTATTCATATTTGAAATTATTTTCTGAAAAAACTGGCTAATTCTGTAAATGCTTAATATATGAATATATAAAATTCCATCTGCTTAGCCAAGACAAATAGATCACATAGTATTTTTTTTCATTGGATAAGTGAAAGTCTTAGGTTCAGGTTCCTGGTGTGAACACCTATATTTACAAATTTGAAATTAATTTAAAATACATACTTTCTATGAACATTCCTGACAGTAAACTTTTTTGCTGGAAGACTTGCAGAAAGCAAGCTCAAAAGGGGCCTGAACACAGTGAAAGGTATTTAAAAAAAATTAAAAGAGTATTCTTGGGAAATGTTTTGTGATACTCACCCTGCTTGAAGACTAGAAGAGCGAAACGCTCAGAAAGGAGCACAAATAGTTGTTCCACACATGTTTATATAAACGGCGCTGATGACAGATGACACGAAAGAACATTGGCAGATTACACAACAGAAATTTGTATTGTTTCCAATTTATTAAAAACCTGTTGCTGTTTTTGCTTTTTTGGTTTTTTTTAAGTGGTGCTGTTTGCAGCACTTTACTGGTGGAAATGGGTGCAATTATGCGGACTCAGTTGACGCCATTGGACTTTCACTATGTCTTAAATTGGTGTAATTAAGCCAGAAATGAATTAATGTTTGTAGAGGGGAAAATACATTAATGTATGTATTCTGGAAAAAAAAATCAAGAAGCAGATGACAGAGTGGAGAAGAGAGCTCAGCAGCTGACTGCCAGCTGAGATAGTGATGAAGTTATTCAGGTCACAAGGTCTTTTTCATTTCTCATTTTCATATTTCTGAGGATTGGGTAGATGACAAGTTTCCACTAGCAAAAAGTGATAAAACAGAGGTTTCTGCCTTCACGAGTTGGGATTTGCTCAGTGAAGTTTTCAGTCATTCTGCAATTCTAATTATCTCAGACTTGTAGATTGGTAGCGTAAAGGATGTTTCTTACTGAACGAAGATCCTATTATGCTAGATTCCTTACAAAGCATAAGCAGCTGTGGATTTTGATTCTGATTCAGAGAGAAGAATTTGAGTCTGAGACTGAGTAACCTTTTTGCCACAATGTGGGTGGCTCTCAAAGATATTCCACAAGCTTCTTGTATTCAAAAGACATGTTTGGTGGGAAATCAACATTGATTCACCTATAATTGAAGTTGTACCATAGATACATGTAGGATTTGTGCATCAAAGTATTAAACTGCTGCTAGGAATACTCCAGCCCACCTAAAAAAAATGCAAAAAGCCAAGAAACTGTCTTGAAGCTAATTGATGCAGAGAGCAATAAAAAGTAGCAAATGTGCTTCTCTTGGGTATTTTTGTATAATACATAGTAAATAAGTTATTGAAAATACAATTCTTTAGTGAAAAGAACATATCACGTAAAATAGAACAAGATATACTGGACAATTATGACAATGAAATTAGTATAAGTATACCCAGATGAAAAAAATATTAAAATATGCGACTCATATTTCAGCTTGTCTAAATAATTGTATGACATATAAGGTGAAAAATAGTAAGTGATCATATAATTAAAGAGTGTCTCATAGTGCATGCACTGCAGCATCGTTGTACTTAGAGATGGTCAGACATTTTCTGACTGAGTATTTTTCTGTTTTGCCAAAACATTTTGATTTTGATTAAATTCCATTTTACAAAAAATCTGGATGTTTTGATAACATCACAATTTCTGTTTGGACCTTTTTTGAACAAAATCTTTAAGATTTTCTGTTTGAAAACTTCTTTTCATTTCAATTTCTAAAATGTCTTATAACAGAATATAATATAAAATTTAAAAAGTTGAAATCAGAGCAAATCATTTGAGTTTTAACACAATGAAACACTTTGATAGATCAGAAACAATTTTTCCACAATTGCGTTCTGCATGAAATTTGAAATATTTTTGTTTTCATTTTGTTTCATATGGAAATAATTTTGAAATCATGAAATTTTTCACAAAACAGAAAATCTGGTTCCTTCACAGCTCTAGATATATTTGCAACTTTAACTTTGTCATTGTTTGCTCACATAACATAACATATGTTCTTAACACAATTTTCTTGAGGGAATAAATAAACAGGTGAAAAAAATGTAAAATGAGTGTCTAAAGTTAGACTGCTAGGTGCCTAGAGTGGGATTTTCAAAAGTACTTTGCGATTTAGGAGCAAATAACTGTCAGTGGGACTTGTGCTCCTACATCATTTAGGCACTTTTGTAAATCTAACACTTAGACAAATGCCTTGATTTTCCAATGAGCTCCCAGTAGCCCCCACTGACTTCAGTTGTGACCACAATATTTACACTATATAGTTATCAAAGCACCAGACTAAACAAGCTATCACTATATAGCTAATTGTATCAAAACTACACTAAACGTAATATTGAGTGTTTTGGAGGGAATAACATGAACAGTCTATACATATATTTTCCCCCAGAGGTATCATTCCATCGTGTAGTCTTTCCTGCTATGTCTTATTTATTTATAACAACATAGATTGGGAAGAAGAAAGCTATTTCATCTTTTGCAATTTATAATAGCATAATTTAAAAATAAGCAGAAACAGAAATGACCTACAGTATTCTTAAGGGAATTATTCTGCAGTTTGCAGATTACTATTTGCTTTGTTTACTGTTGTTAAAAAACACACTATGTGCAACAATCTTAAGGAGTCTTAGGCAGTGAAATCAGGTGAGTTCCTCTTCCTTTCCAGACTGTTAAATTACAGGAGAGTTCGAGTGTAATATCTGGTGATGTAGGCAAGATTTTCTTGTGCTTTCTACACTGGAGAATTATTAGATAAATGGAAGTGTCTGACATGCAAATTCTTTTCTGGAACTGCAAATGAATTGTGAACTATTTACTAAATAGAGGTGATCATCACAATATTGACAGTATGTGCAGCTCTGAGGCTATGATAATTAAACAGCATTATGCCTTAGGCATCCAACCAAAACTTAAGGGCCTGATTTTTAAAAAAAATTTAGCTCCTTCTATATTTTTGAATTCCCTTTTGTATAAATTTTATGCATTGACACCTTTTAAATTTGCTTAGATTTGTATTTTATTTATGTCCATTCCCTTTCAGCAATGGTAGCTTTAATTTCATTGGATGTTACTGGTCTCTCTACTATTTATAATTTAGCACTGGCATTTCTCTAGAACCTGTGCATTGATTGTTGGTTATGGTCAGTTTAATAGGGAATGGAAATTTCTTACCATCATCTGGCTTATTCTTCATGCATTTTCAGCATCTGTCCATGGAAGTCCCTGATGGGCATCACCTGTGATGGTCTGGTTCTTCCTGAGAGGTCTTACCATGCAATTGTACTGAGCACACTACTACATGGAGCAGAGACTTGGCAATGACAATGGCTAACAAAAGGAGATTGGAGGCTGCCCATTACAGATGGCTGAGGAAGATATTACACATTTCATGGTAAGACAAAACAACTGGTATGAGAGTAGAGGGAGCTGACAAAACAGGACATGTTAGAAAATATCATCAAAGAAAGAAGGCTCATGTGTTTGGGACATGTACACCGCATGGAATATGGGAGACATGCAAAGCAAGCATTGAATTGGGTACTCAAGGGCAGAAAGGAAAAAGCAAGGAAGGCCAAAGAAGAACTTCAGAAGACAGTGACAGAGCATATTTAATGTGCTGGCACCACCTGGGAAGAAGTACCGCAACTAGTGATCAACCGCAATAGATGGAGGAAGAGGACTGCCCTAATGTGTCAGCAGCACAGGAGGAACTAAGGTCTAAGTTAAGGTATGTTTCACTTTGTGCATTTTTAAGTGTATCAGTTTGTAAAACCAGGGCAGAAAGCAAAAGAGGTTCAGTGGTCTATATTCTAAAGACACAGTTAAATATTAAACCATAAATTACTATAATCTCAATGCATATTTGCCTTTGGTTTTACAAATTTCATCTTCAGTTTCAAATTAATTTAATTTTAATAGAAAAATGATATATACATGAAAGTAGTTTTAGATATTTTGTATGTTGATCTGATTAGAATCTAGCTGGATGTTCTACAAAGACAGGAACTAGGAAAAATACATATACCCAGTTAAGTCATCCATGAATTTTTTGTGGAGAAACTTTCTGTACCTTTTCATAGACCTGAGCAAATAATTCACGATCAACAATTTATTTGATTAATTTAGCCTTTTTTCTGCTCACAGAATATTCATGAGCATATAGTGATTTTCTCAGATTTATTCATTATCTAAATTTATCCATCTTCTTTAAATTATTTAATCTGTCGACTGATCTCAAGTCATGCTGTTTTGCTTAGTTGTAATTTGTCAGATAAATCACTTTTGTTTTTCCTGCTCACTGATTGGGGAACTATGCAAGAATTTCTGGTGCAAATACTGAAACTGGCTTTCTGTGAATATACCAGGAAACAATATCACTCAAATGCTTGCAAAAGGCAAGCACAAAATGGGTGCAAATTTAGGCTTAAGAAAATTCATTAAAAGATATGAATAAACACTTGTGAAAAATTATATCATTAATCATCCAGCATCAGTCATGCATAATTATATATCACTTTATCATAAAGACGCAAGTTGGGTGATGTAATGACTTTTATTGGACCAACTTCTGTTGGTGAAAGAGACAAGCTTTCAAGCTGCAGAGAGCTCTTCTTTGGGTTTGCTTATCATACGACTTAAATCATTTTACAGCCTATGTTCTACAATGTGATTTTCCCTATTAATGCTGTATTTGATGACAATCTCCAAACCTGCAGCTGTTTAAGCTAATGATATTTAGACATTTTAAAATATATTATGATCTAAGTCCTATCCATGCCTACGTGGTGCATAAAGAAAGAGAAGGTAATATAATACGGCAAAGTCAGGGCACAAGCACCAGTGAGTGTGAAATGGACCTGTAGATGATATCCTGTTATGACACACAACATGGCAACGGGAAATGTGGTTTCAGGGTAAAGAGACATGCTTTGCTGAAAATCTAGTGAGCACTTTTGCTTTAATTCATAATAATCTCTGGCTTCAGTTCAAGAAAACCTGATCTAGAACAACACTGACATGTCTACTTAAGTCTTATTGAAGTGAATGGGAATTAACCATAAGCTTAAAGTTTAGATTTTCTGAATTGGGTCCTGAGTGTGGTGCCATTAGCACTTTTCATTCTGCTCTCACCTGGAGATGAGTTCAATAAAAGATGTTATCTCGCCCACCTTTGTCTCTCTGCTCCTGAAGACAGATGCAGTTAAGAGCATTTATGGAGTGTCAGGAGCTGGATTTCTCTCTCAGTGCACATATTTTGTCGGCTTATTTGAATAGATGCAACTGCCTGGGCTACACAGACTATCTTTCATATTACCAGGTTTTGGCACTCTAATACTTCTAACAATGTGAAATCTGCAGTAGTTTTTAAATCACACTTGGATTAGAATTACCCTAACTATTGTGAATAAGAATTTTTCATTAAGATATGCTTTCCAGATACTTCAGTGAACCCTCCACCTCTCGAAAAATTCAGAACAGTAAGGATTTCATTCTGCCATATTGATTGCTAGCTCTGTCTGGTTTAGAAAATTTTTTTTTTGTTGGTTAGTTTACTTTTTTGTTGAAGGACAGGTTATTTTAGTTCAGGTAGATACGACAGCTGGATAGCTGGTTCAAAGCTGTCTTGCTGGAGCAAAACAATGTCCTCAGCATAACTGTACAGAAAGATAATCATGAATAAATGCAGACATCTTTTCAGATGCATATAGACACCAAGATAGAACTTAGATCATTGTCCTTATTTCAAAGATGTTATCACGCAAGACTTACACAGAAGATGCTGATGCAAGACTCAGGTATCACTTAAGTGTCTTGTGTTGGCCCTCTGCACAGGACTGAATTTCATCGATAATAAGCTGTTTACTTAGTAGCTGCCCCTTAAAGATTTGGGGAGCTTTTAATAAACTGATTTAATAATCTTTCTAATAATCCTTTCTAACATATGCTCTTGTGGAATATACCATGACTTATAATATCCATTTTTAAGGTCCACAAACTTAACCCATTATTGATTTTCCTATATATCTTACTGTTACAGTCTGAGAAAATTGTGGAGGTAGAATGTCTTTAGTAGTTTAATGGGAACTCAGTTTTATTACCCTTATGATCTTTCATTATGTTATGGACAGTACTATTATAGTACAGTAAGTTACTTATTTCTGATGCAGAAGGTGAATCCTGTGATATCCTGATGGTAATAGGGTCTGCAAGAGTTCCTGGAATATAGGGTTACACTGAATGCTCATATTACCTATAAATGGCAACACTGGCACCAAATTCTGATCTCATTGACAATGGTCTGAATCAGGAGTAACCTCATGGAGTTACTCTAGAGTCAAACTCTTGCCATTGAGACAGAATCTGGCCCAGTTTTGGAGAAGGGTTTGTACTTTTTAACAGGTTATATACAATGAAAAGTGATGCAAATTCTGTTTTGGAGTGTGAAGGATAGGGTGTCAGAAGTTAAGTCCATGTTTTTGGAATTCAAATATGTCAGGTATAAAAAGTTTAAAAATATAGCTGTTTCTCACTTAGATCTCTTACTGGGACATGCTGATGTCATCATTATTTGCATCTTCAATACATGTTCCCATTTTATTGCATCTCTTAGGGAACAGGATGTGATAGGCATGAGAGAAGGGGATCACTACACCTCTACTGTTTTGTTATAGTGGCAATAGCCTGCAGAATAAACTGGGCTAAGTAAAGGAAACTGTTTCTTTTCTGGAAGCTAAATGAGAATATAGAATTTGGCTAGAAATCAGGTTTTACCATAAGAATTTTAATTTGATGGTTGAAATTTGTTTTATTAGATTTTATTCTAAGAATATTAGTCCTACTTATGAATAATTGAAGGTAGTAGCTGACTTGGAAAACAGTTTTCTAAATCAACTCATATGTTTAATGCACCATGCAATATTAGTTAATGTTGCAGCAAATTACCCAAATGCACAGGTTAGAAATATGAGGCCAGATTCTCTGATGTGGTGTGGCCTTATTGCACTAGATCGGTGGCACCATCTGATCCTACAACAGTCTTAAAGGAGTCACGAGCGGTTCATCCCAGTGTACAGGTGATCTTCTTGTGGTGTGGAGCAGACTAGGGCCTCTTATGCTTCTCCCCTATTTACTCCTGTAGCAGGAGAAAGGGTGAACTCCTGTTCCATGCTGATCCTCGTCTGAGTTTTAGGCCTGTTGATATCGGGCTGCTCTAACCTGGCACATGGGCAGACATTGTGCTCAGAACAGCAGCAGGATCAGGGAGTGCAGATGTGCACTTAAAGGGTATATCTACACTGCAGCTGGGAGTGAGCCTCCCAGCCTGGGCTGACAAATGTGTGTTAGCAGGGCTCACGCTAGTGCTCTACAAATAGTTGTGTGGACATTGCAGCACTGGCTGAGGCTCGGGCTAGCCACCCAAGCTTGGAGCCAGGAATCCACAGGAAAAATTGAAGTAAATAACATTACTGAATTGCAAAAATTGCTTTTTACAACTGACTATTTCAAGTGAAAATGGGCATTACACTGTAAACCAGTGCTTGGATACAGCCAAAGATTTGCCAGTTTATACTGTGGTACAAACTTTTTCTTTCAAATGTAATTAAAGAATCTACAGGGAAATGATCCTTCACTGCATCTTCATCCACCGCTTTTATTTGTAATTTTCTTCCCCCCCCCCCCCCCCCATGATTGAGTCTCTCTTTATAGCACTGACATTCCTCCACACTCAGAATCTTTTTCTCCCTGTTCCTTTTTTGACTGATCTCATTTGCTGCTGTGTAGATGAAACAAACTAAAACTTTCCCCAAAGCATTACAACACGCTACTTCATTTTTGTTTTAAAGTAGAGGTGCCCTTCACTTTCCCTCTTTGACTCTAAGCAAATGTAAAGGAAAATAGTGCACTTAAAAAATTTTTGTGTGTGTTGGGGTGGTGGGTTCTGAGAGAGGAGAATAAAAGTCCATGTGAGTTTTCCCTTTTTTCTTTGATTAGTTCTATCAGATCAAATAAAGTATGTTTCCAATACAAATCCTTGCTTCCCTTATACTCTTTCTTCAGCCTCTACTATCTGTGCTCTTTCAGGACTGCCCATTCCTCACCTTTTCCTTTTCCTTTGTCTCGTACACTTTTTCTGGGGAGGCCCCATTTGTAAGTGCACACTGAAAACTCTTCCTGTTCTTCCACTCTGTTTCTCAGGTGCTTTTAGGAGAAGCCAGATCATTTCAGGCAGAATATGTGTATCTATTGTACCCTTTGCACCCTACACAATTCTGCTTTATGCTTGTGCCCTTTTGGTATGAATTCCTTGTCATGGTTTCAAACTGTATTTTTTGTGCCTATAAACTATGTAGGCCAAATTCCTCACTGAAATGAAATAATGATAAAAATCCATTGACTTCAGTGATGGGTGTGTATGTAGCGGTGTGTGTGTGCATGCTTTTGTGCTGCAACTGGAATGAATAGACAACAGAGGATACATAGTGCGATGGATATCGTTAATGGAATTTGTTAACCATTCTTAAAGATTCTTAACTGGCATTACTATTATTTGGGCATGTACTGGTATATAACTTGAAATGCTTTCATATGGATTATGTGCTTCCCAAACAGTGGGTCACAATGTCCAGAGTAGGAAGCTGAGTCCACCCTGTAGGACAGGCATCACCGCTGCAATGCAAATGCAGGGTGAGCTCACTCACTCTCCAATCCCCCAACTCCCCAAGGCCTCCCAAGCTGCAATGGGGGGCAGGGCCAGGGGAAGCCAAATGGGAGGTCTTTGGAGGCAGGCTGGGAAAGGCAGGAGTTACAGGAGAAGCCTGGGATTGTGTGGCTGGGAGGGGGGAACTGTGTTTTGGGGTCTGTTTCAGCTCAGCCCACCAGACATAAAAGGAACTTTGAGAGGCTAATTTTTCCCAGGACAGAGACTGCTTGGAGCGCTGTTTTGTGCTTTCATTTTGTTGTAGCCTATCTTCAACTGTCACTTAAAGGAGTAGTGACTTCAAATTATATGCGTGTAGCAAGTTCCCTATTAAAGTTCACTATCCACACAAGGGGGCAATTGTGGGAGAGTGAGAGCAAGGGGGATGAATTAATTTAAAATAAATAAATAAAAATAGCAACGAGTAGTTACATACACTCACACTCTCTCTCTCTGTATACGTACATGTAACAGTGGGTCCCCAAACAAGACAAAATGCAGTAGGTGGGTCACCTTAGTGAAAAATATGGGCACCATTGGTGTGTACATGATTTTTGTTCATGTTCTTTGTACATCTAAGATATGCCCTTTTCAGGAGCTGAGATCAGAAGTCACAAGATCCTAAACAAAGAAAACTTAAAATTGAGATCTAACATTTGCCTTCTACCTTCTGTGCTTTGTCGTTTGTGAAATTTCTATGAGTCGTCAGACTCCTTTGTTTTGATGAAGTAAGCAGGATTTTATACTGCATTCCATACATGAGAATATAGGCAAGTGCAAGGGTACAACACTTCAGCTCCATACATGAAATATTCCCAATGACCTATTTACTAAATAGAAACTATGCTACATTGGCACTCCCTATATTCTCCACTATGTAGAAGCTCACAAGCCCCAGAAAGAAAAAAAAAATCCTTCATTTCTTGGCCCTGGTCTACACTATGAGTTTAGGTCAAATTTAGCAGCGTTAGATCGATGTAACCCTGCACCCGTCCACACGACGAAGCCATTTTTGTCAACTTAAAGGGCTCTTAAAATCGATTTCTGTACTCCTCCCCGACGAGGGGATTAGCGCTGAAATTGACATCGCCGGGTCGAATTTGGGGTAGTGTGGACGCAATTAGATGGTATTGGCCTCTGGGAGCTATCCCAGAGTGCTTCATTGTGACCGCTCTGGACAGCACTCCCAACTCAGATGCACTAGCAATCCTGCCTGTGCTGTGTCAGCCTTGGGTGGGGACATGACCGCTTTGTGAGCAGGAAGGCCATAGATATAGACATTGCATTAGGTAGCTTCTGTAGCTAGAGAAAACATTCCTGTGCATTTGGCAAAGTCTGTGGCAAAAAAAGAGAAGCCCTGTGACACATCAAACTATTAATAATACACAGCCATGATAAAGAAAAGAACCAGAAAACAACCCTATAATCATGTACAGCTAGGCTTCTGTCTTTTTTCTATGCTTATCTGTCCTTTCCCTATGTTTATGGGTAGAAAGAATTTGAACTATGTGTAACCTGTACTCCCCGTTTGGGGAAAGAATTCCTTATACAGATGGGCCTCCATGTTCATACCTCAGGACTCAGACTAACAGGGGTTGACCGGTTTGAACTGGAAGAGATATCACAAAGTATTTTGAACCAAGCTATAAAAGCTCTACCTTGTTCTTTGTTCTGGGCTTCGCCATATTCCTCTGTGTAGGAATTGGTGAGCCCTTCAGCTGTTGTACTTGCTAGCATTAAAGTGCCTCATTTTATCTAAGAGTCCTGACTCTGTGTTTGTTTGGCTAATACAGAAATCCAGGGAAGGTTACCCTCCCAACCCTAGATAGGAGAGAAACCCTTTTTCCCTAACAACCACATGTTACATAAAGTATAATAGGGACTACATGAGGCATACATTTAATTTGGGTTTCTGTAGCATAGTGGTTATCATTTTCACCTAACATGCAAAAGGTCGCTGGTTTGAACCCGCTCAAAAACAGGTTAGTGTTCCTTTTTCTAACTCCTGCATTTTTAGTCTTAGAAAAGATCGTGCTGTTAAATTTTACTTTGAATTATATCAATTATGAGTTAAATAATATGAAAGCTCTCTCTAAGTTATAGTCCCGGGTTTCTTACCCTTTCAGCTGCTCTGATAAATTAACATTTTTGTTGGGGGGGGGGGAATTTTCATGAAGCCTTTTATAGGGACTAAATGCTATCTAGGACTCTGAAATAATCTTAGCATGGCCCATACAGTGCAATCCTTCATTCTGGATTTGTCATTCCACAAGTTGAACTGCTCCTTACTACTGTCCAGCCCTCATGAGCCATGGGAGCAAGGGGCAGGCTGGGGTAGGTACGACCATGCGGTGCTGCTGGCTGGGAGAGCAGCCTGAGGCAGAAGCCTCCAGCTTGCATGATATTCCAGGCAGGACTGAATCTCCATGAGATGAAACTTAACAAAGAGAATGACCTGGAGTCGCTCCCATTCGGTGCTCTAAGAGGAGGATAGCCAAGCCTGTCCAGGTGCCCCTGATCGACCTCACCGAGGTCTGCCAGGAGCACCCAGGAGATGTATGACGGCTATCAGTCTTATTGCACCATCTACCGCAAAGGCAAGGAGCTGCTGCTGTGTTGCAATGCTGTACTGCATCTGCCAGTAGCACCCAGGAGACGTATGGTGACAGTGAGCTGAGCAGGCTCCATCCTTGCCATGGTATGGCAAGCATGGCAGCGGGCTGAGCGGGGCCGGAGGCTGGGACTCCGGCTGGCAGGAGCAGGCGGCCGGAGCCCCAGACCAGCAGCGGGCTGAGCTGGGCCAGCGGACGAGACCCCAGACCGGCCGTGGGCTGAACAGGACCCCGGATGGCAGGAGCTGGCAGACAGAGCCCCACACCAGCAGCAGGCTGAGCCGCTCAGCCCACTGCCAGTCTGGGGCTCCATCCACCAGACCTGCTCAGCCCGCTGCCTGCCTGGGGTTCTGATCATCCAGTCAAGGCAGCGGGCCGAGCGGGGCCAGCAGACAGGACCCCAGAAAAAAAGCGTGAAATGATTATCTGCTGTTGCTTTCACGGAGGGAGGAAGGGGGGCCTGACGACATGTACCCAAAATCACCCGCGACAGTTTTTGCCCCATCAGGCATTGGGAGCTTAACCCAGAATCCCAGTGGGCAGCGGAGACTGCAGGAACTGTGGGATAGCTACCCACAGTGCATCGCTCTGTAAGTTGATGCTAGCCACAGTAGTGAGGACGCACCCCGCCGACTTAATGTGCTTAGTGTAGACATACGCAATCGACTGTATAAAATCGAATTCTAAAAATCAACTTCTATAAAATCGACCTAATTTCGTAGTGTAGACATACCCTTATTCATTAAATCACCTTTTTCTTACCTTTCATCTGAAGAAAAAAAATCAAAGAACATTTCATGAGTCTTATGAGGCAAGGATTCCTTTGTTCCTCTTTAGCAAATGCCAAGAAGCGTTTACAAAGCTCCAGCATAGAACAGCAACAAGTTATTATATGATTAATGTGTATTTCCAGAACTACATAACTTTTTCCTGAAGTGAGATAACTGATTTCATTTCCAAAAAAGAAAAAAAACTCTCTAATCTTAAATTCTTTTGATTCTTTAAACTTGGCAAAGAGATTTAAATCTATCTCCCTTAGCGTAAGCCTAAAATGATGAAATTTTGGTTTTATTAAATCTGGATGATAAAATTGCCATAGCGAGATTTCTCTATTTCCATAAAATTCCTAGCAATAATTGTTAATATTGAGCCTAAAAGTATCAATTTTAACTGCCTTTCCGCTACATGTAAGGTTCTACTCTTCTGATTTAGATATTCAGCTGAATGCATATAAACACAAAAATATCCCCTGGAGAGGTTTGTCTGAAGTGTGCTCTAGACTATATACATTTTGAAAATGTGCACTATACTTTTGAAGCCGGCTTCCCTTTGTAGGGGTGTACAGTCTAGATGATAAGTGTTCAAAGAGTATTGAAATCTGTTCAGTTATTCATTTTTCTCCTACTTTTCCAGTACGGTATCTGAATAATATGCTGAGGAACTGAATATTTGATACTATGTTTTATTATATACAATAAGACGTTTTACTACTAAGTAACTTTAATATGTGAAGATGCTCAAATTAAGAATTAATTGCCCATCTAATTTTTAAAAGGCATGATAAAACCATATTATGCTTACATTCATCAAAATTTTCTGGGGGTTGACATGGATGAACTCATTTTCCCTAATTTTGACCCCACATTGTGGATTTTGGAAATTCATTTGTAACATTATTGGGTTCACATTTTTCTTAATGAGACAAGAATAGGGGGAACAGAGAAAGAAACCAAAACAGAAGGCCAGATCCTTCGCTGATGTAAATCAGCATAGTTTTGTGGAAATCAATGGAACTATTTGATTTACATCATCTGAGGAGCTAGCTCAGAGAGACCATTAAAAAAAATCAGAAAGTGAGAACAATAATCTCTGGTGTAAAGTTTGTAAGAATTCTTACATATGAATTCTATTTTAGAGGGTATCCATTTGTGCTAGCCTTGCCTTGCCTTGCTTTATGGGGGATTATTTTATCACTTGTACAAAACACTGGCTCTTCTTTAGACAGAGAAACCTTTTTTTAAAAAATGGAGTCACCTTTGGAATAGAAGAATGGATTCATGTTCTGGGGGGAAACAGTTTGTAAACTTGAAGGGGTTTTGCAGACCCATATAAGAGATAACAAAATCTCAAACATTTTGAGGTGCAGCCATCCCTTGCTAAAATGTTTGATCAATAGATATTTTTCCCCCTCCATCTTTTAGCAGGCAACACCTCCTCTTTAAAGATTTTTATAGAAACTTCAGGTTGTTTTCTGTTTTCAGATGTCAGTTGTCTCGACAAACTTTCAGTTACAGCTAAGTTTTAGATTCAGATTCTCAGGTCTCAATTACTCAGTTCCTGTGCTTGGGGCAGGGACGGAGAGCAGGGAGGCAAAGATGTCTTTAAGCTTTTGTATTAAGAGGGTGAAATCCTGGCTCTATCAATGCAAAACTCCCATTGACTTCTTTAGAGCTGGTATTTCACCATCTGTATTCTGGGGAAGCTGTGGTGCTACAAGGCTGCTCCAGCTTGTGCTGTTTGCTCTGCTTTCCATATGGGCTCTGGAAAGCAGTGCATATCAGTGAACTTCAGCCATATCCTCTGCCTGCCCCCAGCCAAACTCTGGCAGGGTTGTGTAGAGCCTTTCTACTGGCTGGGAAGGTTCCTTACAAAGGAGACATCCTCAAGAGGCTGTTTTATACCCCCTTAAGACATTTCCAGAATGGCGGGAAAGGGACCTCACTGTAACTGAGAATCAGGCCCCCAGTATTTAGTATGGTACATAATCACTCATCTTCTTGATAATTTTGTGATGTTTCCAGCTATTATCATTTATCAGTCATTGACTTTAGGGTAGAATCAGCTATCTATATGTAGATCTTACCTGATAGCAATAGACAGACCTCATAAGGTTCAGCTGAGATAAGCATGCACAAGTTCTCATGCTTTCCCACACAGGTCTGGAAAGCATCCCCAAAATTTTACAAGAACCAGTTTTCAGCAAGATTCCCAGTACTTCTTGGTTTGAGTCAAACCAGAAATATTTTGAAACATTTGTAAACGCCAGAAAGTGACTTTGATTTTAGGTTTTAGATGAAAGTTTGCATCCATTCTTATTTTATCCAAACCACTTTGCCCACCCTTTACAGTTATCCATCCTGGTCATTGTAGCACAGCTACACCGACAGTGTGATTTGACACAATTCCAAGAAGTATAAAGAAATACTTCCCAGAATGATGTTACAACATTAGGCAATCAGTACCTCCTGAAATAGCAGTATAATTCCCAGAAGTATTGTTTGCTGGAAACTTTACTTCTGCTATTGATTTTTAAAAAGAAGTTTACAGCGAGCAGCTTATTTCTGCTTTTTGCAGCCCCAGAACAGATGCAGTCTGCACATTGATGTGCACAGACACCCACACACCCACATGTCTATCCATGGGTCCACAGGACCCAATCCTGGAGTCCTTATTTATTACATATGTAGCGCCCCCTCTCTACCCAGTTACCTTCTTTAATGCCAATCTGTTTACAGGTTTTGATGGACAGGTCTGGGTTCTTCTGGATCCCGCCACCCACTCTGCAGGGTGCATCTGTGATGCACTCTATATGATTTTATAAAAATATGCTAATGAGAGTGAATATAATGTAACTGGAATATGATTCATGCAAAATGTCTCTTGTAAAGTATCATTACAAAGCTTATAATCTACTGAGTGTGGTTCTCCTATTTGTATAAATGTATCACTCTTGTATCTGAAACTAGAAATATAAAATATAACTCTGAGGGCCTATTGTAATTATGCAAAGAGTGTGCCATTAATGGTGATTTGGAATCTTGATGGCTCCCATTAACCAGGACAATTGTCTGTAGATGGCTCTGTTTCACTTGTAAGTCTTCCTGTGTGTGTGTGTACTGGCAAGTGGGTAATGAAGTCTTACAGTGACATGTTATTATGTCACCTGAACTGGAATCCATTTTTAACCTGGTGCTTTCCATTGAGAAGGAGGGAGTGGGAACCCAGAGAGGGAAAAAGGATTCCCGCCTTAGGTAAAAGATATATAAGTGGGTGGAACGGAACAAAGAGAGGCAGCCATCATGAAAAATACCCTAGCTACCACCTGAGCTGGAACAAGGGCTGTACCAGGGGAAAGGATTGTGCCCAGACAAGAAAGGTGTCCAGTCTGTGAAAGAAACTTTTTAAAATATCTCTCAGGGTGAGATTTTATCTGTATTCAGTTTTTATTATTGTACTAGACTTAGACTTGCGTGTTTTATTTTATTTTGCTTGGTAATTCACTTTGTTCTGTCTTTTACTACTTGGAACCACTTAAATCCTACTTTCTGTATTTAATAAAAATCACTTTTTACTTATTAATTAACCCAAAGTATGTATTCATACCTGGAGGGGAGGGGGAGGGCAAACAGCTGTGCATATCTCTCTATCAGTGTTATAGAGGGCGAACAATTTATGAGTTTACCCTGTATAGGCTTTATATCGGGTAAAACAGATTTATTTGGGGTTTGGACCCCATTGGGAGTTGGGCATCTGAGTGTTAGACAGGCACACTTCTGTAAGCTGCTTTCAGTTAAGGCTACAGCTGTTAGGGGATGTGGTTTGGGTCTGGGTTTGCAGCGGGCTAGCAGGTCTGGCTCAAACCAGGCAGGGCACTGAAGTCCTAAGCTGACTGGGCAGGAAAGCGGGCAAAAGTAGTCTTGGCACATCAGGTGGCAGCTCCCAAGGGGGTTTCTGTGATCCAACCCGTCACAGTATCTTCTTTATTTTTTCCTATGAATTTATTTGGCGGTGCCTCCACCCCCCTTGCACCTTCCTGGCAGGGTCACCAGGGCAGCTTGGGAGGAAAATTCTAACCACAGGGTAATCCCCATTTACTTGCCAGATAGTTGGAGACTTCCAAGAAATAACACAAACACATACACTATATTCAACGCAATAATTATATTAAACAGGAGACAAATATAACAGGGTAAAATACTATTTTTAGGTTCACCGGTGACCACGCTGCTAATACCTTTGACCTTCCCCAGTCATGTGACTTGATGTAGCAAATGTAAGATTAGTGTCCCATTGGTACGTGTACTTTGTTGGGGCCCTTGATGACCTGTGACCACAAAATTCTTCTCTGCAGTGGTTTAGCAGAGTGGCTGACTGGGTTCAGTACAGCCCAAAGGACTCACAAGTGGAAGAAGGGGGTAAATCCCTCCACAGGTTTAATATGCAGCAGGTTATAAAATCCCCAAACCCTTACTCCCTGGTTTGAGGACACAGTTCAGGGAGTAGGGGGTCCCCAAAACAAATTCCCTGACTGACTAACTAAAAGATGGTGCACTCACAAACTCTATGAATGATCCTCAGGTTCAGAGATGACTCTGGACTCCTCAGTCATTGCAGAGGGGCTGATCTCTGCTGGCAGGGATCCTCTTCAGGCAGGAATCAGGCTGCTTCAGTCCCATGATTTCCCTTCACCACAAAGAGGTGCAGGGCTCAAGGTGCAGATTACACAACTGTACTAAAATCCAAACTGTCGTCTCCTAGCCCAGCGTCCAGACACACACACGCACAGCAGGCAGCAGCCCTGAACTAGCAGACAGAACAGAGCTGACCATGTGGTGACTGGTCTCACCTAGGGAGCTGGAGAGCTAACTTAGCCTGGCTGGGGAAGTTTCCCAGCAAAACTCTACAAACTGGGAATCATCAGTGGAGAAGGAAAAGCCCAGCTGAGGGATCCTGCTTTCAGGTCCCTAGAGGCCAGTTCTCAGGGGGAACCCTGCATACAGGCCTGGGACTCACCAGCTCCCCACACAGCCAGTCCTGCCCTTGTCCTGGCTGGCTTCAGACTGACTCAAAAATGGTTTCTCCCCTTTCCTGAACTCCCTGGGAAGGGCATCTCACTCCCTACTGGTTGCCGGGCACACTCTAAGTTTGCCTTGGCTCTCCCTCCCTACCAGGGACGGTGTGCATCTCCCTGACCTGCCAGCAGACAGAGCCCCAGGAATCTAGGGAATCTCATTGAGGGTTACACATAGTGACTACAAGGTCAATGATCTAGAGAAATGTTTCTCAACTGGTGGGCTGCGACCTTCAGGAGGATATGAAAGGCAATCGTTGGGATCATGAGGCACTGGAAATTTTCTGCAGCGAAGAAAATCTCATTTTCCTATTTGCCATACATCCCTATACCCTTCCAGGTCACGTATTCTCTGTCAACTAGAAACACACAGAAAAATTAAATATAGACATTTAGTAATCATAGATACATATTTTACTCTTCCTTTTATAGTAAACAAAAGGGGACTGCAGAAATGTTTGACTTTGAATAAGGGGTCACAACCCTGAAAACGTTGAGAAACAGTGATCTAGATTTTCATCAGATAGAATAAAGAAATGTAAAGGCTTCATACTACAAGGCATAAGCCAACAAGTAGTTGACAGATGAAGTTAGGAGATCACTTCCCTTATGAGCAAGGTATTCTATAGTTTTCCATTATAGAGGAGTTTTGCACCTTCCTCTGAAGCATGTGGCTACTGGACCAGATAGACCACTATTCTGATTGTATCATGATCAGTGGAACTGGAGTCAGTCATTCCCTGGAGGGGCCGATATTGAGACAGCACCAGGGGAACAGTGAATGGGTGCAGTTAGGGTAGAAGCAACTCAGCCACATGGACAGAGCAGTGCACAGGGTTTACTAAAGTTCCACTTGTTCCATTGAACCTGCATTCAGCTTCACTTTTTGCTAATGCAACATGGTATCAGCATCTGAGTTTTGAGTTCCCTGAAGTGTACCAGCTGGTAGCGTGAGCCATGGAACTCGATTTGAAGGCCCCTGGAGCCCTGGATTTTGCAGACATGAACTCAGCCCAGCTGTCAAGGTTCCTTCCCCTCTCTGAACTTTAGGGTACAGATGTGGGGACCTGCATGAAAACCTCCTAAGCTTACTTTTACCAGCTTAGGTTAAAACTTCCTCAAGGTACAAACTATTTTACCCTTTGCCCTTGGACTTCCACTGCCACCACCAAATGTTTATCTGGGTTTATTTATTAGGAAAGTGTTGTTTGGAAATGTCTTTCCCCCAAAATCCTCCCAACCCTTGCACCCCACTTCCTGGGGAAGGTTTGGTAAATCCTCACCAATTTGCATAGGTGACCACAGACCCAAACCCTTGGATCTTAAGAACAATGAAAAAGCATTCAGTTTCTGAAAAAGAACAATTTTAATAGAAACAACAGTAAAAAAGAAGTAGCAATAAAAAGAATCACCTCTGTAAAATCAGGATGGTAAATACCTTACAAGGTAATTAGAGTCAAAACATAGAGAATCCCTCTAGGCAAAACCTTAAGTTACAAAAAGACACACAGACAGGAATATCCATTCTATTCAGCACAGCTTAATTTCTCAGCCATTTAAAGAAATCATAATCTAACGCATATCTAGCTAGATTATTTGCTAAATTCTAAGACTCCATTCCTGTTCTGTCCCCGGCAAAAGCATCACACAGACAGACTCTTTGTTTTTCCCTCCCCCCAGCTTTTGAAAGTATCTTGTCTCCTCATTGGTCATTTTGGTCAGGTGCCAGCGAGGTTATCCTAGCTTCTTAACCCTTTATAGGTGAGAGTATTTTTCCTCTGGCCAGGAGGGATTTTAAAGGGGTCTACCCTTCCCTTTATATTTATGACACCAGCAATGGCCCTGGCGGAAGGAGGAGTTTGAACTGTACGTAGACCTTGCCAGGAGGAAGACATCAGCAGGAAAGTAAATCTGTATTGAGGAACCAGGCGGAGAGATCTGCACCACTTGGAAACTCTGCCTCAAGCCTCACAGCAGTGCTAGGATCCCTGAAAACATAATGCTTCCCATGACAGAACAAAACTGTGGCACAATCCAGGTGTTTCACTAGAGGCCGGTCCGAAGGAGAGGGGAAAGGACCCTGTGTTACAGCCTTCTGCACAGTGGCCACTACTTGCAATTTTGGGGACTTGCCCGACTCCCTGATTGGAACAGGGTAGTCTGTGGCACTTGGGATCACCACATACAGGAGTGGCTGCTTGTGGGAAGGTGGTCTTACATTAGACAGATGCTTAGATGTGGGGCGTGCAATGGAAGCCTCAAGAGAGGATGAAAGCCCCAGCAGGCACACGACCGCCAGAAGTACATGCAGTGAGACAACATCAAAGGAAAGCAGGTGACTAGGGTTCCAGAGCCATCTGGAGATGCATTTACTGTGGCAGACAGCATGAGCAGGTAAGAAGACACGCTCCACACTAGTTTGGTATTGCAAGGAATATGGTAAGTTGAACCATTGTAGCAGTGTGTACAAAAGCAGAGGAAGGTCCCAGAAAGGGTCAATCAGACATGTGCAAGAGATGGGTGGCACATAAGATAGTGGTGATGATATCATGACTTGCCTTGAATGTACTGGCTGTTGGGACAGGAAAGCAACAAGAGACAATACCAACTTCCATTCATGCACCAGTTTTAATAGGGAAACACCCTGCATGATTTCAGCTGGATAGCAGTGTAAAGCTGATGAGAATGGCTCACAACCATGAGTGTCAATCTCAGGGCAGATTGTTAAAAAACACTGAACAACCCCGCAACTGGCCCCCAGATGGTCCCTTACACCAAAAATCACAACAATATTCAGGTTACTCCCAGTCCCAGCCAACCAGTCATATACCCCAGGTCAATCGCACCTTAGATATCTCACTAAATACAATGCTTGTAGGCAATCCTATAATAAATTATCTAAAGATTTATTAACTAAGAAAAAGAGCTATCTCCCAGTTTCAGCAGCAAAACTGCTGGAAATCAACATGGCTATGGAAAAGGACACCCAACCACAAGCATCAAGATAATGATACTAGCAGGGTCTCCAGAAGACAAAAATCCGAGCACTAGTAGGAGCAGAACCATATTTTCAAACTAAAGAAGAGCTGAATACACAAGACGAAATCCTATTTCAACGACAGAGAACTGTCGTCATGCTTCGTTATGTAAGAATGGCATGCAAAAAATACATGCTTCACACCTGGGCATTGACAGCTCTCTTATATGGGCTCAAGTGTGTTTACTGCCAGGAATGATGGAAGGTGTGACACCTGCTGGTCATGTGATAAATGCCAAAATAAAGAGACTCTATTGCCACATGGGCTGACCATGGGGAAAGGTAGAAGTGGATTTATTTACCTTAAAATAAAAGCAGAACTTGATTACAGTGGATTGCTATTCAAACTTTTGGGCAGTCAATGTTCTGTCTGATACAAAAAACAAGTCAATAATTGGCAAACTGAAGACTCGCTTTGTGAAATATGGCATTACCACTGTATTCACTAACGATGGACCCCAGTTTGCCCCATAGAAATTCAAGGTATTGGCACACAAATGGGAATTTGACCACTACAGCTTCTCCCTAGCATACCCATAGGAATAGGTGATACGTAGAGGGGCCATGCTATGTGAAGTGCCCCTCCAGATTTCTGCTCTGGGGGAAGGGAGAGGGAGTTCACTAAAGTTGGAGACAGTTGACAAGGAGACAGAGAAAGGTCACTTCTAGTGTGGTCATCTGTTGAGGAGACCAAACTATATCCCAAAAACTATGTAAGCAGCTGAGTCTGTGGTAAAGACAAGGCTACAACTAGGCTATGTGCCAGCAACCCTTTGCCAAAGGGACATTAGGTGGGAGTCGAGGCATCAATTAACTGTTTTTGCTGTTTTTATATTTAAAATGTTTGTAAAATAGGGACGTTGTGTCATGATCAGTGCAACTGCAGTCAAAGGTCCATGTTCCCTGGAGGGGTTGTTACTGAGGTGACACCAGGGAACAGGTGGTGGAGTTAGGCTAGAAGCAACTCAGCCAAAGAGAGAGCAGTACACAGGGTTTAATAAAGTTCTACTTGTACAACTTAACCAACATGCAGCTTCACTCTTTGCTAATGAAACTTTGAACTGATATGGAAACTCCGATGGTCCAACGTTAAGGAGATTTGTAGTGCCGTCCTTCATTCCAATAAGCTGTTTTTAGCTATCATCTCTTGGGAAAGAAATGGAGTGACAAGCCACCTTGAAGTATTTAATGTGAAATGAAATGTGCTGCTTCTTGTTGCCTCCGTTTATTAATTTTTTATTTTAATGGCATGTCAGCTTAACATATATACTTGAAAATGACTTTTGAATTTGGTAGAGCATTAGTCTGCAGGTCACTTTATTATTAATTTATGCTTTCTCTCTGCAGTGTTGTGCTACCAGATTTGTGGCAAGGTGATTCTAGTTATTAAGAGATCAGTGAACACTGAAATAACTAATCTGTACCTCTGCAATATCAGTCAGAAACACTGTGGGTCAGATTCTGGTCTTAAGGGCATGGACATATCTTCAAAAACATATAATCGATTATAATCCTGCTTTTGTAAAGGGCTGGGTTGAATGTTCTAGTAAATCTACTCCATGTCCAATTTCTGTGATTCCGTTGACTCCAGCTGGTCTTTTCCATGTGCAGATTGGTAGAAGATATGGCCCTAGATGACAATCAGAAAACAGTGTTTTTTAGCTCATGTACACAGCCATAGAATTTACCCCTGCAGCCAAAATTCAGGACCTGATATATGTGCCTAATTTGTTCATGCTCAGCCACTCATGCATGCAAGTTGGGGATCACATTTGGCTAGACAACTGTCAATCTAGTCACATATGCATGCAAAATTCCCAGTTGTGAATTCCCAGATATGCATGCACATATAGTTGTGCGTGTGTGTGTGTGTGTGTGTGTGTGTGTGTGCTATTTTGCTCTGAAAACTAGGCAGTAAGGAGCAAATTCTGTTTCTGATATGTTCTTGGGTCCATTACTCATTAATTCAGTGGGTCTGACCTTGTACTTCTTACTCAGAGTCAGGCGAAACACAAATTAAGTGAATTAAGTCCCATTGAGGTCAGTGAGAAGTTTGCTTACATGAAGAGTGTAAGATGATGCCCATTAATGGTAATTGTGCATGCACTGGGAAAGAAATTGGCCCACAAATTGTATATTCACAAACCATGAATAGTGAGTGCTTTTGGATACCATCCAGTAAAATGTGGGTAAATATCATATGCCTTTTTTTGTGTTTCTTTTCCTCTTTCATTCCCTCCTTGAGATTATTAATGGTTGTGAGAACTGAATTTTGTTGTAAATTCTCTTAATGTTTGTTTCCTAGTCAGTGTTTACACGGCATATCTTGAGCCTTTATCCCTAGTTCAGCTACCTTCCCAGCCATATCAAGTCTTTCGTTTACATGAAAGCTACTTTAACCTAAAAAAGTAAGATCAAATTATGGCCCTGCCTGCCACTAGTGCACTAAGGTGGGAGAATCACCTCTCAAGCTCCAATAGTTACAGTATTAGGGAGTGGAGGAACATGATGAAGTGGCTCTAACTATCTCCTTGCAATGCACTTGCCACCATGGTACCTGACTGGTCTTACTGTTGTAGATCTTTCAAACCATGTAAAGTGCACTTTTGGCAGTGCTGTCCAGTGTAAAGTGCAGGCAGTGCCCTGCACTCTGCCTAGCCATGCCTCGTTTGTGCTAGTAAGCGCAGTCAGCAAGCTAGCTGGCCCTCACTCCTAGATCTGAGTGCAACCAGCCAAATAATGGCTGCCTCCTTCAGATGTGTGCTAACATAGTCGGGGCACCATGTACCTCTCCCCTCCTAGCACGCTTGCACAGGGCCAGGTATTATTTAGCATAGTTTATAGCTTGACATCTCCATTTTAATGTTGGTGGTAGTTTTGCTCATTGCCCTCTGTTTCTATCCTTATGGATAGGCCCTATAGAATGTCATATGAGTGAAATTATAAGGATAAAAGTTGAGTACAGTTATATAGAAATTACTCTAAAAAACTACAGGCTCAGCTTCTTTCTTGTGCTAGGATTTGCTCAGTCCAGGAAGAGGAAAGAGGAACAGTCAAAAGTCACTTACATTGCAGGCTACCCTGGCCGAAGCCTCACGGTAAACTAAAGCAACCCAGTGGCCGTTCTAACTTATTATACCAGTTGGCTGTGGTCCCCAAGGACCTTAGGCAGTTGGGAATTAGCAGAGCACAGACCCAGCTACCCATGTGCTATCTCTGAGTTTAGCCAGTCTTCTGGTCTTTTCTGCCACTTTTTCTGAAATTGTTTAGGACTTTTCCATTAGTGATACAAATTCAGCTACCAAGTTCCAATACTAGCAGTTCCATTTAAAGCTATGTTCTGCACTAATGCACTAGCACTAATCCCCAAGATCTTCCGGTAGCTTAAATGCACCCTTTACCAGGTTCCCACCAAGTGTGAAACTTCTGGTATCCCTTCAAAAGACTGTGTGATAGGAGTAAGATATAATACATAGATACTTTGCACAGAGGTCTAACACATTATTGCTTTTTATTTGATCACACAAGGAAGTAATACAAAAGTCATCAACCCTCATGCTTTTCCCTGCCTCCATTTTCTCATCATTCCAGACAATTCTTTGGCTGGGGTTAGTATCCTTTCCCTACAACTGCATGACTTCTCTTCTGACACATGCAGCTGCTCTTCCAAGGTCAGCTTGCTTTCTCTGACTGTGGCCAGTCTGTCCCCTTCCTTCCTCCTGTTCAAATGTCCTTTGTATCTTCCCCTGAGTCTTTCTCCTAGGAGTCCTTTTATAAGCTTTTGGTGTGTTCACTTGTCTTTGTCCTGTTTTGATCATTTTCACTGCACTCCAGTTTTACGCTCCCCTCAGACAGGAGGAGGAAGTATATTCTCCCAGCAGGAGCTAAGACATTGTCAGAACATACTTAACCCTGGATTGATGGTTGTTAAGTCTTAAGGACACACCATTGTCCTTTGTCTGGTGTGTTCTTGCTGCAGGTCCTTTCTGCAGTGGTGGATTCCACACTTACATCGGGCAGTCAGTAATACAGCAATTTTCAGAGCAACAGCTCCATAAAAACTTCATAATACCAACCACAATGATAAATTGTACAGACATCCCCCCAAACATCACCCCTGCTCCCAACACCTTTCCCCCCACTCCTCCTCCCCCCGCTTCCTTGCCATTTGGGGTAGGAGCTGGCTATCATGTATGCTGAGAGCTCTGTTACACAGAGGGAATTCTCACCTGGTTACATTCTGGCCAGAATCTGCCTGAAAAGAGCGAAGTGGTTGAAAGAAAGGAGATGACACTCATAGGGTTAAATAGAGAATGAGATCCTTTCCATTGATTTTATTTTTAAACTATGCTAAGGAATGCTATAGTCGGGATCTCATTCGCTATTCGATAGAATGGGTCCAAAAAATCTGTTCAGAAATTGCCCCTTTTTTCTGAAATTGTTTAGGACTTTTCCATTAGCAATACAAATTCAACTACCGAGTTCCAATACTAAGCGCTACATTTAAAGCTATGTTCTGCACTCTACTGCAAGCCTCCATTAATGTCAATGGGAGCTGTGCATGCACATCCAAGGGCACAATTTGATTCTAAAGGGGATATTCGACTTTGATGTTCACGGAGTACATAACCCTTTAAAATTAATGGAAGTTACATATTCCAGTATACATAAAGCAGAAGATATTCCCCCCTAGTTAAATGGAATTAAATTTCTCCTCACCTATCAATAGTGAGCAGAACATTCATGTTGTTGAAGAATGTTCTCTGATAAGGGTACAAATACTGCTGTAACTTGGAAAATCACGTTTGCTTTCATTTTTGTGTGTAGAAATAGGAGTAGGAAGGATATGTACTGAGTTGGTCCATAGTGATTGGCAGATAAATGATGGGTTTTTACAGTACACGGGCAAACCCTTGGTGCAGTATGTCATCAGTTTTTAAGCCTATTTAACTGCCAGCTGCATACTAGAATTCTGGGTGAAATATAGAGTAAAAGGGACAAACTGCTAGCATAGCGTGATTTCTCTTGTGAGTGTGAGAACCTGTGCAAATAGGATTCTTTTAAGAATTATATAGCATGCAATCCTGAACAGATTTTTCATTATTATCATTTATGTCCCTGAAATAGAATTTCTTTGTAATTTCCCATAGTCCCTTCTACTGTTGTGTGTGTGTGCGGGAGGGGTGGGGGTGGAGTTCAGGCATGCGTGCTCACACACTCACAAAAGGGCACATTTCTGAAGGAGATTATATACCTTTGGCAAACTTTTTCCCCTAGCTATGAGACCAACCAACATTTAATCTCATGAATGGAAAGGTTATCATGTATCACCTCTGAGTTTTTCTACATAAATGCTCTTTTCTGCTGGGTTATTTTATGATTATTATTATTTAGCATATAATAACTAATTCATAATGTAGACAAAGAGTCAGTGCACCAGAACTGAGAATGACACAGAGCTGATGTTTACACTAGAGAATGGGATATCATTTAATCTGACTGCTCTGTTGCGTTTTGTATGCAACACAAATTTTATACTGGCCAAGCAATGCTGCAGCAGCATCCTGCATCTGCTCCCTCTCTGTTGCCTGAAAGTGATAGTAATTATTAATATGAGAGCTAATCAACAAAGGTAGTTGCCAGACACTATTTAATGGCCTCCAATTTCTCTCATCCAGTAACTGAAGACACGAAAGAAAAAACAAGTCTGTAATATGTTCATCAGCTTCAATATGTTCATTCTTATCTCTTTAGTTGGAATCTAGCAGTACAGTTCCATGGGAGCTAGATCAGTGATAGTAACAAGAACCCATTCTATGGCACTTGTTAAAAGGAGAATAAAAACAAAGCCTGCAGCCACCATTAATTTGTGATTATCTTCCTATAAAAAATTATCCAAGGACCTTACACTATAGTTGTAAACAAGTGTTATGTAAACTACATGGTATGAATGGTCATATTTAAGTCAGTAAATACAAATCTATTTAGGGCAATGCTTCATATTTTAAACAGTATTGCCACCTTGTGGTTCAAACTAGTTTTATTATTCTGTTTCTTATTTTTACAGTCACTGTTTCTTTACTGTATTGGCAACAGCTCCTAAAAGATAAATAATATAAATTTGCCATGACGGTGGATCTTCCTAGTTACAAAAAAATTAATACAAAATAAATCTTTAGAAGAAAATTGCACCCAGCCCATCAGTCTGAAAGTCTGAAAGACAAGAAGCCTTTGTCACCTTCAGTCAACAGAAAAGTATTGGAGAGGCAAGTTTTTAATTACAAGAATCACTTCTGAGATGACTGGTGATGCTGCCTGACCAAGTGATTTCCCTCTTTTGACATGGAGCGCAGTCCTACAGAATATATTAATACAGGCTTTTGGGAGCAGGAATTGTCATTTTCTGTATGTTTGTACAGCACCTACCACAATGGGGCCTCAATCTGATTGGCTTCTATCTAGACACAACTGCAATATTAAATAAAATAATAATAATGTACAACTCCCATTGGCTTCAATGGAAGCTTTGCCAGAGTAAGGAATGCAGTATTAGGCCCAATCAATACATCAAGGTGTTGAGTCCCTCTTGTGAGCTGTTGAGCACCCTGAAGCCTCATGGCCTGACTAAGGGATGTGCTGAGCACCCACAGCTGCTATGACTTCTCCAGGAGCTGGACATGCTCACAGCCTCTGAAAATCAGGCAATCCATAACCTCTGGCATGTTCTTGCTAAATGCATTTGGCTCCGCACACACCCTCCAGCATTGGGCCCCAAAAGACTATTTGCAAATTTCCATCTCGCTTTACAACTTTCTTTAAAATAAGAAGGGTGAAAAACTTTAATGCTTTGTATTTAAACCAAATGTTTCCTTTTGCAAGCATGACCGTCCCATTGACAATTAAAGCAGGACAGACATTGTTTTGCAATACAATGGTCATTTTTCTGCTTGAGTCACCACTGAAGTGATCACATTGGTCAAGACTATGCCCTGGAGGTCTATGCATAGATTCCCACATCCAGTACTAAAGGTCAGCCACCATCCACTGTTCCCAGGATCCCACCAAAAGCACTCTGCACAATGGCTTGAAATCCATGCAGTGGAGCGAACTGGGAGGTCTGCTTCTGGTTGGGAAAACCCTCTGCTGCAGCAATTCCCCTTTAAAGTGCAGTCCCAAGGCAGTCCTGGCCAAAGGGAGTACTACAGATGGGAAACAGTGGGGTTCCAAAATCAGTGAAACAACATGGACTGCACTGTAGAGAGCAGAATCTGTCCCAATGTATAGACAATCCAACATGTAAATAGTAATCCAGATACGTAATTAATGACATACATCTGGATGCATACCACATGTTTAGAGCATGTTGCTGCAAGCAGCTGAGTACCTTTTCTGATGTTCTGAACACCCTCTCCTCCTACTGACCTCATTGGAAGTGAAGGGCACACAGAAGAGGTGCTGAGTACCTTGCAGAATTGGATCTTTGCCCTCTGGTGGTGAACAAGAAGAAGGGCTCTTCACAGTTTAAACCACAAGGGGTCAGAGGAGAGCCATGCAAGGATTCTTCTACACCGTCTGCATGTTATGGGAGGAGTCTTTTCACCTGCTATGTATAGGTCGGTATTATCTTATGTACTGTCTTTTATCTGTACTTTATTATCTGTACTCCTAATACCGAGTGATGTCCTACTCCAAGGAGTGCAGCTGACTGGGCCCAGGTGTACTGCATGCAGGGTGATCTATGTGAGCAGGCAGCAATAAATGTATGTTTGTTGGAACTGCTTGGGGTTGTATGTTTCTGTCTGATACTGTATCAGGGACATTACAATCAGAGTTGAGCAAAATTTAAATTTCTTTTCCACAGGAAATTCTGATATTTCCCTATTTGTTTTTCTCCTGAAACAGGATAAAAAGTTGAAATTTTCCACAGAATGAAAATTCCTAAATATTTAAATTCAGACATTCTTGATCAAAACCGAAAATGTCAACATTCCCTGAGTCAAAGTGTTTTTTGTTTCTATTTGTTGAAATGATCGGAAATGCTTTGGGTCATTTTAGCGTTCACATTTTCTTATGGTGGCAAATTGCCTATGGAACAGGCTGGCTTGCTCTTGGGCTGAAGAGCCTGGGGCCAACCTAAGCCTGATTACAGAATGAGCCCCACCTCATGGGAGTCAGGGAATTTCCTATCAGGAGCAGAAGGTGGCTGCAGGAAGAGGGGAAGTGTAGGAGACCACAAAGTGTGAGAGAGGCTCCTGAAGGGAAGACTCTGAGACTAGGGGAATTGCTGTGTCTCAGAAGAGCTGGGAGTAGCCTCTTAAGGCAGAAGGACTCTGCCTATACCATGGGAGTTTCTGTGTGCCCAGCTAAAGGAAAGACTATTGTGTTTAGTTTTAAACTTTAAATTAATAAATCTTTCCCTAAGGAGGGCTTATTGTGTTTGGACTGGAAAACCCTGTGGGGAGTTTATTGGGGGATCCAAGAAGGGAAACTGAGGTGAGGGGCTGTGTGCAGGGCGGTACTGAGACCACCAAGGGGTGATATGAGTTGGCCACTAGTCTACAGCCTTAAGGGAGTTGTAGATCAGGCACTGGATTCCCCCACCCACCCCTCCTATGGCCAGGCTCCATGGCTGGACTACATCTCCTACAATCTCCTACAATACACCCAACATCAGACAATTGCCAGATGCCCCACACACCTTGATCACAGTGACATCAGTGCATTGCTTTACAAGAGATGCAATCTTCCAGGGAGCCCAGCCCATGAGAGTGGAACTACAACTCACATAAGATAATGTGCCACAATAGGTGCATGCAGTTTAATGTTTGTTGAACGGATCTGAAATGAAATGTTTCAGGTCAGTTCAAAAAAGGCAACATTTAAATTTGATTGGAAAGGACCCCACATTAAATATTTCATTTTTATTTTCTCGATGAAAAAACTGAGAACTTTGATTTTTGCAAGAACTGCATTTTCAGACTGAAAACTCTTGACCATCTCTAATTACAGCTGTGGAAGACCGCAGTGGGGGCAGGCAAGAGCAGAGGCTATGGAATCTGTATTCACACGGTATCTGAGTAGCACAGAGACACTATAACCCCTCCACATCAGCTCAGATGCTGGAGTAGTAGCTGTAGAGGAGCTGTGTTACATATGCACCACTTTTACTCCAAAGTTAAGGAGTTGATTGTGAAAGTGCAGCTTTTCATGGGAAGAACATCTCTCTGTAATAAAGATAACAATTTGCTTTACAGCTCTATCAGAGGTAACTGCAAGATTCATATAATTTTTATATCTTCCGATGACTCTGGAGCAGAAACAAGACCGAATTCTTTTCACAATGGAGAGGTTAAAAAATGAAGAGCTCTTTCAGAAATATACTACAGATTTTATGCAATATTGCAAAGCAAAAACAAATAAATGTGACAAATTAACTTTAGTGGAAACATCAGATGTCTGTAGGAAAGAAAAATCCCCTTGTTTCTGATCATGGTAATACTATCTGAATATGACAAATTCTTCAGCATCTTGGGTTTATACTTTAAAATGGATTCATAAATGTTGCTTTAAACTGGTTACTTTGCTTATGGAATATTTTATTCTTTTGTAATATGATATTACATACTACTTGCACCTTAGAATCCAGATGGCAAAATTAAAGGATGAGGATTAGGATTATTTATGGATGAATATAGTGAACATCTGCCAAAATCTATCTGGTTATTTGAATTCTCTGTTTCAACAAAGCTGACCATCTGCTCTGTCATCAACAATGATCTTGTTCTAAAAACTAAATCAAAACATCACCTGTCTTAGGCACCTTATTCTCACTTAATACAACACAAACAAAACTTTAATGGCATCCATCTGTAGCTATGATTGGTGACCTGAAACAGGTAAATACGCAGCCATTCTGACAACTCCATCTCCAGCTGCTAAGTTTTGACTCAATTAAAATTTTCATCCTGCATTCAAGAATAAAAAGCATGAAGAATAATGTACTGCCTAAAATAAGTGCTCCATGTCATCACAATGCATAATCTCCTGAAACCTCTAAAACCCAAGCACATAGACATTAAATTTAAAATATTAAAATGTACCGTGATATTTCCAATTTAAAAATGCAAAAGCGAGTGCCATCTTTTTTACCTTGTAACTCTTGTATATTTTGAGACATAAATATAATAGAATTATTATATCAGATTAATTAAAAAGCAACTCAGTAATACAGTATAGTCAGTGTTATTATGAGAACCTAAGGTTTTTAAGATCCTCACTGATGAATTTAAATTCAAAATTCATAATAGTGTTTTGTTGTTGTTTTCCTCCCAATCACTTTGGGTCAATTGAAATATTTTGTTTCAGGGATTTCAAATGTTTTTGTTTTAATTTTGACCTTTTTGATTATATTTTTCAAAAAATTGAAACAAGTCATTTCAAGCTGGAAAAACATAATATTTTGTTTTAAAAATGTCAAAACAAAGTGTTTCAACAATTTCAAAACCTCTTTAGCAAAATTTTTGAGTTGAGAAATTTGTTGAAATTGACCTTTGCCTGTGAAAAGCTCTGGTTTTGATGAATCTGCATTTTTTTTGATGACCAAAAAAAAAAAAAAAAAGGAGAGAGAGAGAGGGAGAATCTCAACCACCTGTACTTGTAATTACTGCAAAATAGCAAGAGTAAATTCTGGACCTGAAGCCAGGGGAGGATATAAACTTGGCAAACAAATAACTTCCGTTCAAGATGCTTACAAGCTCTGCTGGTGAAACCAATCAATGGAGTTGCATTCAATGATATTTGAGAATGCTCAGCTTCTGCAGAAGGTGAAGAGCATGGGTTAGGATCGGGTTCTCAGTTCTATAGAATTTGTATTATACGTTTAAGGAGTATATGAAACTTCACTCTGAAACCTGACAGAGTATGGTTCCTATAGTTTTTTATAGGGTCAGAAAAAAATATTCTTAGTCTAAATTAACCATCAAAAGAGTGAAAAATTATCAATTTATCTGGGTATTGACAGAGAACACAGAGGGTCAGATTTTTCTGTCAATTACATCCCTGCTACCCCAATGGAATTACTTGGGTGTAAATGAGAACAGAATTTGGCCACAGAGGGGCCCAGAGTGAATACCCTTCTAGATTCCAGCTATCAGCTCTGAACAATCTCTGTAGTGAGATGAATCTAAACACTGAATATGAATATCCCACACCTGGAGAAAGAACATCCTTGGATCCGGTTTATGATACTCCTTAAAATTTTGGAATATCTGTGTCCAGTAATTGGGTTAAGTTTGCCCCACTCTAGGGATATAAGGTTATATCCTAGTCCCACTGAAGTCAATGGCAAAATTTCATTAACTTCAGAAGGACCAGGATTTTACCCAGGAAGCTTGGGATCTGGATCTGCAGACCTGGGATTTTAGCTTTGATCTGTAAAAGTGGCCCAACATCATAATTTAAATTGAACATACAATAAACTTCAAACTACTTCTGTGAGTAAGGCTAGCACAGTATGGCCACAAGTGGCTATACATTGTGGATACTTGTCACTTAGTGAAAGAGACAACTTTTCAGCTGTAAGGATCTATCAAATTAATTATAACTGTTAGTCTTGCCTTGGGATGAAGTGTGTTTCTATGTTCTATCAATAATATTTGCAGCAAGAATTATGACTCCATAAGTCTTCGTACAAACCAAGTTGTGGTATTTTCAGCAACAGTCTAAGTAGAAAAACTTTTGGCATAAGTGGAGGTACTAGGTTATTAGTATTTAAAATTATCCTGTTGATCATGAGCCAGAATTGGGCAATATAAGGACAGTGCCACCGAATATGGATGTGCCAGGTTTTTCTTGGCAGGCTTTCCAGCTGTTTGAGCAAATAGTCATTAATCTTATTTAATCTTGCAGGTGCCATATGTATTCCAAGAATTATTTTCATTGTATTCCTTCATGGCATAAGGAAACAGGACATTTGGTCATAGATCCGTGAACTGTTCTTACCATTTAATTTTGGGGTTTTTTGCTACACACATGAAATCATTAAAAAATTGATTAGGCATGTAAACCATTAATAGGAATACACATGGGGACTAGACAGATGACATTTAAAAAAAACCTGAAAACGGGAGGATTACACAAGTGACTCTGATATGTCTATGCCAAACAATAAACAGTTTGGATGATTTTTTTAGGCAAGATGCTATTCTTAGAAATGGTGGTGGTGGCCAGGGGATTAGTGTCCAAGGAGTGGAATGAAACCCCTAGATATTTATTCATCTAACTTTTAATTTTTTTTTAACTCTTCACCTTTATGGGCCTGAGCCAAAACCACTGAAGTATAAAAGGGAGTGTCTCCATTAATTTCAATAGGCTTTCAAGCCGATAATCATTCCACTTGTCTTTATCCCCTCAGCACCTAATTCCCACTCAACTCAAACTCATTTTCACTAGGTCTTACTCTGTTTCTTCACACCTTACTCTGTTTCTTCTTCACTCTTTTTTTCCTGGTTCACTTCAGTTAGCCTCTCAGCTTGAACATACTGTAAAAATGAGTCTTGATAGTTAATAAATACTTCATGCAGTTTTCCCAGAATGGCTTGTTTGAATATATCTTAAATGTTCAAATATATGATATTAACATACTATGTCTGAACTAACCGTTTTCCTCTGCGCCAAAGTTGTCCAGGTAATGATAAAAAGTAATTTTGAAGGTTATATTAAGTATAATTGAATGCATTCAGAGCACAACTGCAAATCTCTTGAAGCTGTTATAAACCATGCAAAACTACTTCCTCTGTTACAGTTTGTTGAGCATATAAATGGAAATCAGAGCACCTAAGCTATCTATTTCAATTCAGTTAGATATTTTGCAAACCTTACAGTTCTGTAACACACTGTGGAAACTCAAACTCTGCTAAATATATACAGACGTCAATAGCACTTTTTTAAAACCCTATGTTAAGAGAATGTTAGCATTGCATAATTAGGCATCCAAAATCAGGAAGCGACAAAATTAAAGATTGTATATACACTCTTAACTCTGCCGTATTGTGAAAATCCATTCATGTTCAGTTTGTAATTGCTCCACAACATACATTTCTCAAATAATCACAGCATGGTCTAGTGCAGTGGTACTCAACCAGAGGTACACATACCCCTATGGGTACACAGAGGTCTTCCAGAGGGTACATCAATGAATCTAGATATTTGCCTCGTTTTACAACAGGCTACATAAAAAGCACTACACAAAAAGTCAGCACAAATTAAAATTTCATACTGACAATGACTTGTTTATACTGCCTTATATACTATTCACTGAAATGTAAGTACAATATTTATATTCCAGTGGATTTATTTTATAACTATATGGTAAAAATGAGAAAGTAAGCAATTTTTCAGTAATAATGTGCGTGACACTTTTATATTTTTATGTCTGATTTTGTAAGGAAGTAGTTTTTAAGTGAGTTGTAACTTGGGGTACACAAAACAAATCAGACTCCTGAAAGGGATACAGTAGTCTGGAAAGGTTGAGAGCCACTAGTCTAGTCAATGGGACACTGGATAGGGACTCAAGAGACCTATTCAAGAGTTCCTATTCTCATTCTGCTACTGATTTGTTGAGTGACTTTGGGCATGTCATACTCTGTGCCTCTGTTCCTCCCACCTTTTTTTGTGTCCTGGATGTTTACATTATACACACTTCAGGGAAAGGACTGTCTCACTACAGCCCTGATTCAAGAAAGCACTTAAGGTCATACTTAAGTGCTGTCTTGAACAGTCCTGTTTTTCTGAATCGGAACCTATATGTTTGTAGTGTCTGGCACAATGGAGCCTTGATCTCACCAGGGGCCTCTACGTGCTGCAGTAACACATTTAAATATACCATTTATTTCTACAATCAGCAATCCCTGTGTGAAACTTTTTCTAGTATTTTTCATTCTTTTATACTTGCACTATTTTCATTGTTATAGAATCATAGAACTGGAAGGGACCTCAAGAGGTCATCTAGTCCAGTCCCCTGGACTCAAGGCAGACTAACTATTATCTAGAAGACCATCCCTGACAGGTGTTTGTCCAACCTGCTCTTAAAAATCCCCAATGATGGAGATTCCACAACCTCCCTAGGCAATTTATTCCAGTGCTTAACCACACTGACAGTTAGGAAGTTTTTCCTAATGTCCAACCTAAACTGCCGTTGCTGCAATTTAAGGCCATTGCATCTTGTCCTATCCTCAGAGGACTGTTGTAACAGGCAAGCATATCTCCATTGACCTAGACATTTTTATTGGCTAAGTTATTTTCTCTCTTGGGTATATTTAAAAGTTTAGCCAGTAAGACTGCAATGACACCATTCTCCGTCTCCCTACCAAACCAAACCCACAGCATACCCTTCCTGAAGGGTATTTCAGGGAATTGGTCAAATTAGCTCCTCGGTTAGTTTAGCTACAAATTTAGAGCCTGATCCTGCAAATAGATATGGAACTTTTTTTTCCCCCATGTGAGTTTTCCAATTGAAATCATAATAACTGAAATCCCTGGGACAATTCATGTAAGTAAAGTTATTCAGCTGGTTGAAACATTTTATCCATGAGAATTTTCAAAAAAAACAAACTTTTTTTTTTAACTGAAAGAGGAAGTGGAAAGATAAGACAATGGAAAAAAGGGAGACGGGACAGGGCAAGAATGAAGGAGAGTAAGAAGGGCAAGGGTGAGTGAGGCAGAATTTCTAGCTTCAGGTGCGCATGTGGGGATCTGAGGCTGTTTGACTGACTGTATCTGACACTGTGTAAAACGTGGTGGAAAATATTGGCACGAATTTATTTTCCTGAGATTCAAAATACAGTATATGATACAAAATACTGTACGTATGTCTAAGTGTATTAAAACCCTAGTTATCCATATACCAAATAACATTAAATAGATTAGTTGTGACCTACGTTTTTAATATCAGGAGAGAAAGCCAAAGAGAGTAAAAATAGCTAAGTCCCACTTTAGGAAGGTATTGTGGTTAAGCCAGAGGGCTGGTACTAAAGGAACCAGAGTTTAGTTCCCAGCTCTGCCACAGACTTCCTGTGTGATGTTGGGCTGGTCATTTGATCTCTCAGTGCCTTCATTCCCTGCCCATGCAAAGGGGCTAACAACTTCCTCACAAAGAGTGTTATAAAGATAAATTCATTAATGCATGTAACATGCTCAGATACTGGGTGGGGGAGGGTATATAAGAACATGAGTCAACTTAAAAAGAAGTTAACTCATTCACCCAGCCATAAATTTAATCCAGCCTTGAACCGGATTAAATCCTTGTCTCAAAAGGTATCCTTTTCTCCCAGTTCATGGTCATTTGCTAAATCAAGAATAAAAATCTGTATGTCATTTCCACAGCTCTTCCTGTTGTGAGCCTGTTGGCCAAGAATTGCTATCTTAATATTCTTCTTGCTACCCTCCACTTCTTCCACACACCCCCAAAAAAGATATGCATTCAGTAAGTGGTGCAGAATTAACCATCCATAAGGGGAGCCAACCTTTTGAGGGGAGAAGGCCAGAAATCACTTTTGCCAAGTAGACCTCTCAATGTAAGGTTAAAAAAGAAATGACAGTTCTACTAATAAAATTATTAAATAATAACTTTGTTTTAAAAAGAGAGAAAAGGGAACAAATCAAAATACAGGTAATTTAATACGGAAAGGGTGATGTTCTTCAATAAAATTTTCTACACACCTACTAGTTTCTTAGGATGAGATTGAATTTAAATTCCATATGGCCATGCAATCATCTCAAAAGCTATGACATGTCCTGTAGGTAGAAAGAATATATTCTCATGATTATTCAGTTTTTAATTTTGTATTAGGCTACATGCTTATCTAATCTTTTCTGGATAGACAAATTTAACGAAACCTGTGATGATTACAGGTTAGCAAATGAAGTTTGCATTGGTAGCTGACAATGCAATGCAATCCATTAGTTCACATACCACTAGGAGAAGAATATTAATCAGATTTCCATGTATAAATCAAAGGAGAGAGAAAAAAATTGGAAGTGGGTTTCTTTGTGCCCCTGAAATTAACTCTGAATATGCTCCTAATCTAAGAACCACTAACATGCCACCATAAATATGATTGCATAATATATAATTTGTCTCTTAAATACTTGAGAGGTAACACTATCAGGGGAGAGAGAAAATTTATTTAAGGTGGTTAAAAGAGTAATGGACTGCAATATAAAAATGGAAAATTTAACTTAGATACCTGGAAAAAAGTCCTGCCCTTAAGATGCATTAACCAATAGAGTAGTTTGTTATGGGAGGTTACTGAAGCACCAACAAAGACATGTTCCAAAGTAGACCAGATAAAACACTTAGTGAACAGGATAATTTTATAATAATGGTGCAGCCTAAATGACCCAGGTGGTCTTATGAACGCTAACTGCGTTGGATAAACTGTACATGGCAAAATAGTGAGAAGCGCTAATGAACAGACAACTGCCATTGGCATTAGCCAAAATGAATATGTATCTACAGGAAAGAAATATAAAAAGTGAAATCCCATGGCAGCAATTACAAATGATGAGCTATTAGTATTAATTCCCTGCTAGAATAGGTTGTGGCTCCTCGTCTAGGTACATAAATCTACTGCAAATATGTATGTCAACACTGTAAATAAGTTGAAAGCTTGTATAAAATTGGATAAATATTCACACCTGGTGAAGGACTGAGTTGGTTGTGCCTTGGCTGGAGAGCAGCATATGAATGGGCTTTGTGCCGGGGAGTTAGTGGGTTTTGTGCACGGATTTTCTGTGGGGTTTAGGAGCCACAGAATCCTCCCCCTAGAGTGCAGATCACTAAATTCAGCTGCTTTGTTGCTACTACTGTGACTATAATGTAAACTTAGGGTCCCTGATCCATACCTTAGGGTAGCTGACCACAGAATCCATGGACTCGCAGGTCCACTGGCTCTGCCTCTAACTTTCCTCCTCCTAACCCCCTCTGCTCTGCTGTGGATAGACCCCTCTGGAGCAGAGCTGTGCAGTGAAAATGCAGACTCCAGGAAAGCAGGCTCTCCAAGACCTGTTCAGTGTTTTCCAGGCATCATAAAGTCCTATCACAGCTGTTCTGAGATGTAATCTTCAGCTACAAACATGAAAGTAACAAATCCTATATACAGTGCATAAACAAAGTAACTGCAGAATCAGTCTATTTCTTCCATTCTCTTTGGTGTGTCAATCATTTGTATTTGCTACCCATGGATATGCAGCTTCATTTGTTAATTGAGTAACCCAGAAAGTTTGCCTGTGTTCTATTATTTGTATTCTGTTCTATCATTTATGCTGTTTACCTTGTCATGTCACCTATTTGTCAACAATAATATTTATTTATTCTCTTAGCAACTCTTGCTCTGCCATGCCAGCTGTTTTTCACTAAATGCCCTGTCATATCGCTGTCACTGCTGTGCTTTGCTCTGTCATATCAATTGTCCCTAAAGCTGTCACTATCTAGTAAATAATAGGTTAAATAAGAATTTGTAGAAAGGCAAAAAAATGTGTATATACCATGCTTATGATGTTACCTTTCTTGCTTGGGCACAGTTCTTTTCACATGTGAGAAAGGCCTAAATTACATCCTGCTGCAATTTTGCTTCATGAATCTATATCATCTGCATGCCACAGAGCACAGCACTGGGGGCTCCCTCCCTAGAGCGGGCTGTGTGTGTGTTTTGAATGTGCAACAACTCTATTATTCCTCTGCTGGTTCAAGAAGAAAGTTTTTCAGGGCGTGGTTGTCATCAGTTCCCCTGCTATTACACTGCAGCCTTGGGGAAAGATTATTTTCCTCCTTCCTCATGGATATACAAATTACAATGCTTCCTTAGCTCCCGTCCCCTAACACCCCTACTCTACTTGCGCTACATTGATGACATCATCATCTGGACCCATGGAAAAGAAGCCCTTGAGGAATTCCACCATGATTTCAACACTTTCCATCCCACCATCAGCCTCAGCCTAGACCAATCCACATAAGCGGTCCATTTCCTGGACACTACTATGCTAATAAGCGATGGTCACATAAACACCACCCTATACCGGAAACCTACTGACCGCTATACTTACCTACATGCCTCCAGCTTCCATCCAGGACTCACCACACGATCCATTGTCTACATCCAAGCTCTAAGATACAACTGCATTTGCTCCAATCCCTCAGACAGAGACAAACACCTACAAGATCTCTATCAAGCATTCTTACAACTACAATACCCACCTGCGGAAGTGAAGAAACAGATTGACAGAGCCAGAAGAGTACCGAGAAGTCACCTACTACAGGACAGGCCCAACAAAGAAAATAACAGAATGCCACTAGCTGTCACCTTCAGCCCCCAACTAAAACCTGTCCAGTGCATCATCAAAGATTTACAACCTATCTTGAAAAATGATCCCTCACTCTCACAGATCTTGGGAGACAGACCAGTCCTTGCTTACAGACAGCCCCCCAACCTGAAGCAAATACTCACCAGCAACCACACACCACACAACAAAAACACTAACCCAGGAACCTGTCCTTGCAACAAAGCCCGATGCCAACTCTGTCCGCATATTTATTCAGGGGACACCATCATAGGACCTAATCACATTAGCCACGCCATCAGGGGCTTGTTCACCTGCACATCTACCAATGTGATATATGCTATCATGTGCCAGCAATGCCCCTCTGCCATGTACATTGGCCAAACTGGACAGTCTCTACGCAAAAGAATAAATGAACACAAATCTGACATCAGGAATCATAACATTGAAAAACAGGTAGGAGAACACTTCAACTTCTGTGGCCATTCAGTAAAAGATTTAAGGGTGGCAATTTTGCAACAGAAAAGCTTCAAAAACAGACTCCAGTGAGAAACTGCTGAGCTTGAATTAATATGCAAACTAGATACCTTTAACTTGGGTTTCAATAGAGACTGAGAGTGGCTGGGTCATTACACATATTGAATCTATTTCCTTAAGTTAACTATTCTCACACCTTCTTGTCAGCTGTCTAAATGGGCCATCTTGATTATCACTACAAATTTTTTTTTCTGCTGCTGATAATGGCTCATCTTAACTAATTAGCCTCTCGTAGTTTGTATGGTAACTTCCAACTTATCTGTATGTATATATATCTATCTTACTATATGTTCCATTCTATGCATCTGATGAAGTGGGCTGTAGCCCACAAAAGCTTATGCTCTAATATATTTCTTAGTCTCTAAGGTGCCCCAAGTACTCCTGTTCTTTTTGTGGGTACAGACTAACATGGCTGCTACTCTGAAACATGTGTAAAGTGTAATCCAGATGAAAATTGCAAATGGAATGTATCATAACAATAGATAACCATGGAATACTCAGACACACTTACCATGCAGAAACATGTTTTGTGAAGTTGCCTCTGTATTTTGACAGTTCATTTTGTTACAGAGCATGAGTTGTTTTATATATATATAACAACGAGATAGATAGATAGAATGACCAGTTAGGTAAATAGACAGGAATTGTGATGGATTTATATGTTTATTTTTGTTGACAACTATTTTAATCAACTGTTGCCTAGATACACACAAGTCACAGATACACAATTATTTGTGGAACAACTTTAACATACATTATTGGTTACTAGAAACCCCAGTTTAGTAGTGTCCTTTTTCTTATTTAATGTAACATCAGAGCCAAAATTCTAAGCTGTGTTCTGATGCATAGGTAGATAGATAGAACAATGATGTCGCTGCAACTCTTGTATTAAAAAACTAAATTGTGACCCTGTCACTTCTTACCAAATGTCCAAGCTTCTTTACTTCACTGTTCTTTCTAAATGAAGAAAAACAAGGGATTGGTCCTGCTTTGAGCAGGGGGTTGGACTAGATGACCTAATGAGGTCCCTTCCAACCCTGATATTCTATGATTCTACGATAAGAGGTTTCAGCTGTGCACCCTTAGCTTTAGCACCAGCCTTCAGGGGCGGGGGGTAGAATCCAGTTTTACTATATGGTATAGTACAGGTTTATTAATCTGGTCAGTTTAATAATTCTTTCCTCCTGCATTTTTGAACTGCATTATGGATTTTGGAAACCAACTTGTAAATGGGAACAGTATCTATATTACCTAAACCCAATCAACAGCCCTTCAGTAAAAGGCAGCCAGTGAACATTGTTTCATGAGCTCAGGTAATAATTACTTGAATTTCAGAGATCTCAGTCCTGTATTTAACTACACAGTGTCCAGAGACAGATAGTTATGTCCAAGCTAACTGCAAAGTTTGACACTACACAAGGAGATACTTTGAGCTAGATTCTGATCTGTCTAGACAGATTATTCCAAATGTAGATATATTACAGTATTCTTAAAATGTACTTAAAATGGGGAATACTGCTAGGACCTCTGAGATCTCTGGAAATGGAATGAACTTTTTACGTACACCCACTGTATCACAGTGTTTGTCTTTGAAAACATAACATGAATTAAGGGAGTGGGACTCAGGAAATCTGAGCTCTATGTCGGGTTTTGTCACCAGCCTTCTGGTTGATGTTAGGCAAGTCACTTCACCTCTCTTTTGCTCAGTTGCCCCATCTGTAAAATGGGGTTATGATACTGATCCTTTTTGTAATTTACAGTGCTTCAGGTCATATGATGACGAGCATTACATAGCTGGAATCTGTCTGCTCACCTGTGGGTTAATACAGATAGGATAGCTATTACTAGATTACTAGAACGTGTTTAGTGTTTGGACTCTATTGAATGCTTGTGAGTTGCTGCATTGATGTTACTTGTAATGTCTGTATTCCATATTGTAATGTAATATGTGAGAGGGTGTATTGTGAGCCTCTGTGACTGTATGAATCACCATACAGGAAAGGGACATTAATTAGCGTGAAGAGCTGCTCTTCTGCAGAAATTATGTCCCTCGTGAAAGAGGAGACAGGCTAGGTTGGATCTTACATCCAGAAACTCTCTACCTCTGTGTGGCAGGGTGCTGGTGCAAAAGCATCTAATTAGCCCCTAATTACCCAGTCAGCTCCAATCAGGGGAAGCAGATCGGGGCTGATGGAAAAGGCCTGATGCCGGCCTGAGGATTGGCAACACTTGCTGGCCTGCCAAGCCAAGGGCTGTAAATGCTGGGGGGGAGCCAGAAGGCAGGGGGCCAGCCAGGGAGAAGTCAGTCACGGGAGAACTGGAGGCCTCTTAGCTAAAGTCTGGCTCTGCCTTGTGACAGGGTCAGGCCAGATGGCTACAGAAGAGTGATCCTATTGGGATCCAGGAAGTGGGCGGGCAAAACCCTCCCACGGCTAAAGGATCCCCCCCAGTCTAAGAGGGGGGTCCACAGGACCTGGAAAACCAAATAATTACAGGGAACAACTAATGAACAACAGGGACAGGAGTGTGGTCAAAGGGTCAAACGAAGGGAACTGGACGGGGACACCGAGCAGAGAACCCCGGACAGCGCCCACTGCTCCTCAAAGTCATCAAGGGAGCCAGTGGACGCCGCCCAGAGGAACTCTGCCCGGATACGTGAATGGACTGAGGATTGGAAATAGGCCCCACAGTCACAGAAGAGTGATTTTTTGAAGCAGAAGAAAATGTATTTGCGTAACACACTTACACAAATCACCAAAGAAGATAAAACAAAACAAAACAAAAGCAAACGCAATGTATAACACAGCAGCCTTCAGGGGAGAGAAGTGTTCACGCTAGCCTGGGCCCAGAGCGGGGAGGCTTCCTCGACACTCGTGGTCTTCCACCCTCCTGAGTTACCTGGTGGCCTAGAGCAGGGGGGCTTCCTCGACACTCGTGGTCTTCCATCCCCTCGAGTTACCTAGTGCCACGCCCAATGTCACCGATTATTCCTCTCCTGAGAGTGCCCGACAAGATGGGCACGGCTGCGGGGTGGGCAATTTGGGGTGGGGGGGGTTACACCCACGTGTTATAGGACCCCTCCTAGGTGACAATGATGATGGTATCCACAGCGACAACAGCTGGGGCTGGGGTCTCTCGCTCTTCCCCTCAATCAAAGGGTCAGACGGAGGGAACCGGATGGGGTCACTGAGCAGAGAACCTCGGACAGCACGCACTGCTCCTTGAAGGTGTCAAGGGAGTCGGTGGATGCCGCCCAGAGGAAACCCGCCCGGGTACGTGAACGGACCGAGGATCGGAAAACGGCCCCACAGTCACAGAAGAGTGATTTTTTTTTTTTAAGCAGAAAAGAATTTTATTTGTGTAACACTTACAAAGAATCACCAAAGAAAATAAAGCAAAACTATGCAACAAAACAAGAGCAACAGAAGGTATAACACAGCAGCCTTCAGGAGGGGGAAGTGTTCAGGCTAGCCTGGGCCCAGAGCTGGGGGGCTTCCTCGACACTCATGGTCTTCCACCCCCTTGAGTTACCTAGTGCCACGCCCAGTGTCACCGATTATCCCTCTCCTGAGAGTGCCCGAGAAGATGGGCACGGCTGCGGGGTGGGCGGTTTGGGGTGGGGGGGATTACACCCACATGTTATAGGACCCCTCCTAGGTGACAATGATGATGGTATCCACAGCGGCAACGGCTGGGGTTGGGGTCTCTCGCTCTTCCCCTCAATCAAAAGGTCAGGCGGAGGGAACTGGACGGGGTCACTGAGCAGAGAACCTCGGACAGCACCCACTGCTCCTTGAAGGTGTCAAGGGAGTCGGTGGATGCCGCCCAGAGGAAATCCGCCCAGATACGTGAACGGACCGAGGATCGGAAAACGGCCCCACAGTCACAGAAGAGTGATAGAAGGCAGATATATTAGTCCCAGATTAAGTAGATCCCTGTTCCCTGGGTAAGGTAACGGGGCAGTTCCAGAACAAGCAGGGACTTGCTGGAACCATTTAAGGCAGGCAGGCTAATTAGGACACCTGGAGCCAATTAAGAAGCTGCTGCTAGAATCAGTTAGGACAGACTGGCTAATGAGGGCACCTGGGTTTAAAAAGGACCTCCCTTCAGTTAGGGAGAGGCACGTAAGGAGCTGGGAGTGAGAAGACGTGCTGCTGGAGGACTGAGGAATACAAGTGTTGTCAGACACCAGGAGGAAGGTCCTGTGGTGAGTATAAAGAAGGTGTTGGGAGGAGGCCATGGGGAAGTAGCCCAGGGAATTGTAGCTGTCACACAGCTGTTCCAGGAGGCACTCTAGACAGCTACAATCCACAGGGCCCTGGGCTGGAACCCGGAGTAGAGGGCAGGCCTGGGTTCCCTCCAAACCTTCCAACTCCTGATAAGACACAGGAGGAGTTGACTTGGACTGTGGGTTCCACCAGAGGGGAAGGTCTCTGGGCTGTTTCCCGACCCACATGGTGGATCAGCAGAGACTGCAGGGGTTGTTCTTCTCCTTTTCCCCATGCTGGCCAGTGATGAGGTTATCTGAATGAATGGCAGATTTGAGCCATGAAAGCAGCCAAACTGAGGGCTGCTGTGAATCTCTGAGGCGAGCAAATCCACCAATAAGCGCAGGACCCACCAAGGTAGAGGAGCAACTTTGTCACAGTCTGTAAAGGAGGAGATTAGTCCTGTAAAGCTGTACATAGATGGACACTGGTGGTGGGATGAAGTTAAGTAAATAAAGATACGGGTGTTGCACAACTCTGAAGCCTCTCTGAGCCTTATTGGGGAGGGCAAGCGGGCCCCAGGAAGAGGGGAGGGTCGTGGACCCTGTTACACTCTGGATTAAGAAACTCTCACCAAAAAGAATAATGACTCTTCTTCTGCTCTCCTCCCATGAATCCTAGAATCATAGAACTGGAAGGGACCTCAAGAGGTCATCTAGTCCAGTCCCCTGCACTCAAGGCAGACTAAGTATTATCTAGAAGACCATCCCTGACAGGTGTTTGTCTAACCTGCTCTTAAAAATCTCCAGTGATGGAAACAATCTCCCTAGGCAATTTATTCCAGTGCTTAACCACTCTGACAGTTAGAAATTTTTTCCTAATGTCCAACCTAAACCGCCTTGCTGCAATTTAAGCCCATTGCTTCTTGTCCTATCCTCAGAGGTTAAGGAGAACAATTTTTCTCCCTCCTACTTGTAACAACCTTTTATGTACTTGAAAATGGTTATCATGTCCCCTCTGTCTTCCCTTCTCCAGACTAAACAAACCCATTTTTTTCAATCTTCCCTCATAGGTCATCTTTTCTAGATCTTTGATTATTTTTGTTGCACTTCTCTGGACTTTCCCCAATTTGTCCTGAAATGTGGTTCCCAGAACTGTACACATTACTCCAGCTGAGGCCTAATCAGGGCAGAATAGAGTGGAAGAATTACTTCTTGTGTGTTGCTTACAACACTTCTGCTACCACATCTACTGCTTCCCCCTTATCCACAAGGCTTGTTACCCTGTCAAAGAAAGCTATTAGGTTGGTTTGACATAAATTGTTCTTGAGAAATCCATGCTGACTGTTGCTTGTCACCTTATTATCTTCTAGGTGTTCGCAAATGGATTGCTAAATCATTTGCTCCATTATCTTTCCGGGTACTGAAGTTAAGCTAACTGGTCTGTAATTCTCCAGGTTGTATTTATTTCCCTTTTTATAGATTGGCACTGTATATGCTCTTTTCCAGTCCTCTGGAATCTCTTCAATCTTCCATGACTTTTCAAAGATAATTACTAACGGTTCTGATAGCTCCTCAGTCAGCTCCTTGAGTATTCTAGGATGTATTTCATCAGATCCTGGTGACTTGAAGACATCTAACTTGTCTAAGCAATTTTTAACTTGTTTTTTCCCTATTTCAGCCTCTGATCCTACCTCATTTTCACTGGCATTCACTGTGTTAGACATACAATTGCTACTAACCTTTTTGGTGAAAATTGAAACAAAAAGATCATTTAGCACTTCTGCCATTTTCACGTTTTCTGTTATTGTTTCTCTCCCCACCCCCCCTCCCAGCCCCCCGTCATTGAGTAACGGGCCTACCCTGTCCTTGGTCTTCATCTTGCTTCTAATGTATTTGTAGAATGTTTTCTTGTTACCCTTTGTGTCTCTAGCTATCAATCTCATTTTGTGCCTTGACCTTTCTAATTTTTCCCTACAAACTTGTGTTATTTTTTTATATTCATTCTTCATAATTTGACCTAGTTCTGACTTTTTGTAGGACTGTTTTTTTTTTTTGAGTTTCAGATCATTGAAGATCTCCTGGTTAAGCCAGGATGAAGATGAATGATACCAGTGCATTCCTCCCATTAGCTGAGTTTGCAGCTGAGAGCACATGGCAGGAGGTAGGTAAAAGCCCCAAACCTGAGGAACTAAGGATTTCTATGCTGTTTGGACTTTGATGTGGGTGAGAGATCCCCAGCTGCTAATACAGGCTTCTATAATCACCAAGTTATATTACATTTTGAAACCTAAGACTAACTCATTCATGTCTGTTTGCTTGCTTTAACCTTGTAAATAACTCTTTAATTTCCTTTTCCTGTTTAATAAATCTTCAAGTAGTTTAGTAAAGGATTGGCTTGGTGCGAGACCTAAAGCGCAGTTGACCTGGAGTAAGTGACTGGTCCTTTAGGGTTAGGAGTAACCTGGATATTTCTGTGATTCTTGGTGTAAGGGGCTATCTGTCACAGAGATATGCTCACGTGGGTGGCAAGACAGACTGGAATACCCAAGGACTCTGTCTGTGACGCTGTGTTGAAGCTGCTAAAGTGGCTGAGGAGTTTGAACTTAGTGCAGTTCATTGTTGAAATCTAAGTTTAAAACTCACTACCTTTTAGGGGGTTGTGCCCTAGTTTTTAAACAAGGTTAATGCAAGTAAACATATATACACACAAATGAGATTGAATCTTACCTTTTGAACTGTAATTTTCAATACTAAACAAGCTCTATATGTCCCTTTAGGGCTAACCCAGGCCAAGCAATGGGGATCTTTTGCCTATCCTTAGCAATCCTTGTCCCTCAGAGTCCAGGCAGCATAAAGATACAGTTTCTTTTCATTAGGGCTTTTTATTCCTTTTCACCCCCTTCTGCTTCGAGTTGCAAGTTCAGTTGTTGGGAGGAATTCAGCTGAAAGTCTCCTCTTCCATGGTGTGGGGAGGGGTCTCTTGTCTTCTCATGTTCCACAGCGGTTTGTTTGATGTTTATGGTCCTCCTTTTGTTGGGCAGGAGATAACCTCCTGAGGTAAACGAGTGGTTTACACTTTCTAATGCTTCTCTCCTGTCTAGTGACTTACAGAGCAAACACGTAAATGTTACCATTCACATAGTAGACAGTTCATTATGAGTGCAGTTAAGAAATGCAGCAACTTACAAGCATTCCATAAAGTCTAAACACTAAGCACATTTTTATAACTCTAATACCTCTTTTAACAATACTAACACACAGGTGATCTGACTGGTTCCAGCTGAGAAGTAGGGCCCTGGGCATGAGCTGGTACCTGATCTGCCAGTGTCACAGTATCTTTGGTACATGTTTACCATATCATCCTTTCCATGGCACCTGGAAAATATTCTGCTTACACTAGGGCTGAATTTACACCAGGTGTAACTCCACTGAAGTCAGTGTAACTGTACTTGTTTAAATCATACATGCTTTGGGCCAGATCGTCACTCCCGCTAAACCTCCTTCTGGTAGCTTCTCCTTTTTTCACGGAGTAGAGTTGATACTTTGGGTCAACTTCACCACTGGCTTAAGTGAGAGTAACCCCACCAAAGTCAATGATATTACATCCGCTTATGCAAACTGTAATTTTGAGCCTAATTCTGTCTAATTCTGAAGACAAGATGATTTTCTGGTCTCTAAGCAGAAGCTTATTTCCTCATACCTTTTTTCTGGTTGTAAACTTCCCCCAGCACTGAATTTTGGCTCAAACCAGATTAACTAAGAAAGGAAGATCTGTATTGAAATAGAGAGGGGAATTTTCGTGAGGCAGTGTATAGTCACCTCAGTTCCAGTTGGGCCAGGATATTGGAACTAATTTACCCACTACTGCAAAAAAAATCGTAGCTTTTTTAACAATCAAGACCTTTATGTATGTCATCTGAATGACAGAATTGCCCAACCCCCACCCCCACCCCTGCTACCATTCTGGGGCACTGATTTAATGTTAAGTCAGAGGAATAAGTGCCATGATGAGAAAACAGTTACAGAGGAAGTGCCTGTACTAGAATATTATTCAGAACTCTTTGCTGACAGTAATAGCCATATGAATATATGACTGCCATTCATTACCATGGGAATTGTGTATGTGTATGGTGAGGACAAGAGACTATACACATTTTTAAAAAAAATATTCAGATTTGCATAGAAAGAGATTGTGCACTTGAGATGCAATAAACGTTCGAGTGTTATGTGCTTTTAGAGTTTGTGATTTGTTTCCATTTGTGCATAATGGTAACTTGAATCAGACTTTGGTCTCTATAAAAGGTATAATAGATGACTAGTTTCCCTGTATAGCTCTTTTTCTTTTGCTAGAAAAATAAGAGTGACTCATGGAAACAGTCTGACAATGAGACATGCAGAACTGGAAAAAAGAAAAGACGGCGTTTACACTCTTGAATAGAGCTGAGCAAAAAAATCACAATGAATAATTTATTTGATTAACCTTTCATTCCACTCATGGAAAAGCCACGAGCAGAAACGCAATTTCCTTGAATGTCTACGTTATCTGAATGTTTTTGAATTTTTTACTTTGTGGATCATAAATACAGTATTCAGAATTCATGCTGTATTGCTTGATTGTGATTGGTCAAATTTATCATGTAACTGTTCCCTGATTGGATGAGCTTGCAGTACTTTCAGCATGAATACTTGTGTGAATTTAAAATTCAGTATCCATTAATATTTGCATATGCAACTTTGAAATTCACATTGCTTCTGTGCCAAGTTTGTTCCAATAAAGCCTGATCATTCAAATGTTCATTGAAAACATCAAGAGAGAGCAAGCAGGGCCAAAACAAATTCATTTAGAAAGTTGAACAAATATTTGCAAAAGTGTCATGCATTATTTCTCAACTGTACTTTTGCCCTGTTTTCAACCACTACAGCTTACTTTATCATCCATAACAATTATGATCAGAGAATTCACTTTAATATGCCAAACATCAAATCATGTCCCATGTACCTGTATTTAAATTCAACTGCAAAGCTGCTGGCACCACTGCTTTGTAGAAGATGCAGAATATTGACCACAATACAAGAAAAATTTTATCTTCTATACTCAATAGTCTGAAAGCTTAGCTTTAAAAGGTATCAGTATATTTCTGGAAAGTGGACGATTATAGCAATCTGATTTTTGCAGAATTGTGCTAGATACTAATAATGCATGAAACAGTTAAACTCGGTGTGCAAGTTAGTGAATGAGTGGAATGATGATGATGGGCGATCACTTGTTACTGAGTATGATCATCTTCTTTGGGAGTTATGGGTCCTCAGGTGGCTAATGAGGCCAATCCTCGAACCACAAGTTCTATTACAATGAGGGCAGATGTTTTCAGGCTCAGCAGGAGGCTGTTGACCATGATTGGAAGCCAGTCTCTCCTTCCTTCTGTGCCTCTTGTCCTCTTCGGCTTGTTGGCAAGCAAGTTCAAAATGCAGGGGACCATCACATAGGACTTCACTCCATTTTAAGCGATCCTGGGCAAGTGTCTCCCAAGTGTCAATGTCAATATTACATTTTTTAGGTTGTCCTTCAGCAAGTCCTTATAACCTTTCCATTGTCCACTCATGTTACAGTACCCTTCTTTCAGCTGAGCGAACAGGACCTGTTTTGGGAGGTGAGGGTCTAGCATCCAAACAATGTGAGCAGTCCAGCAGAATTGCTGACAGATGATCATTGCCACGATACTGGTGATCTTTGCCTCTTCCAGAACACTAATATTAGTGTGCCTGTCTTCCCATTTGATCTTTAGAATCTTACGAAGGCAGCATTGATGATGCCTCTCAAGGACTTTCAAGTGGTGTCTATAGATTGTGTCCAAGTTTCGGACCCGTACAACAGTGTTGGGAGAATAACAGTTTGGTAAACAAGAAGCTTGGTGTCTGTTCGAATGTCATGATCTTCAAAGACCCTGTGCCGTAAACGAGAAAAATCTACACTGGCACAGCTCAGGCGATGTTAAATTTCTGCATCAATATCTGCTTTGGATGAAAGATGACTTCCAAGGTAGAGGAAATGATCAACATTCTCCAGTGCCACTCCATTAATTTTGATAGATGGGGCATGTAATACCTCATTTGGAGAAGGCTGATAGAGCACTTTAGTCTTCCTGATATTAAGAGTGAAACCAAGTCATGTGTAAGCATTGGCAAACACATTCAAGATAGTTAGAAGATCTTTCTCAGAGTGGGCAAAGATTGTGTTGTCATCAGCATACTAAAGTTCCACAATAGATATTGTGGAAATCTTACTCTTGGCTTTCAGCCTGTTAAGCCTGAACAGCTTTCCATCTATTCTGCAAATGATTTCAATGCCAGCTGTAAACTTCCTAGCAATTAGGTAAAGAATGACTGCAATAAAAACCGCAAACATGGTTGGAGCGATGATACAGCCCTGTTTTATTCCTGTTTGTACTTTGAAAGGTTCACTCTGGGAGCCAGTGCTGCTCAGAACAGTTGCTTTCATGTTATCATGAAGCAATTTTAGGACATTGATGTATTTATCAGGACATCCAATCTTAGAGAATGCAGTCCAGAGGGCATGGCAATTCACTGAGTCAAAAGCTTTAGGTAGATCAATAAAAGCCATGTACAGTGGTCGGTATTGCTCCCAACACTTTTCTTGCAGCTGCAATGCTGTAAAGATCATATCTGCAGTTCCACAACATGGTGGAAACCACTATGTGACTCTGGTAAAATGTCTTCTGACAGAGGCAGAAGGTGGGTTGCAAGGATCCACGCCAGAACTTTGCCTGCAATGGTTAGGAGGGAGATACCATGATAATTTCCACAATCCACTTTATCCCCTTTCTTGAAGTGGGTGACAATCAGGGCATCCCTCATTTCACTGGGTATCTCCTTCTTTATCCAGATTTTAAGAATAAGCAGGTAAAGCTGCCGAATTAGCTCTGGTCCACCGTTTTTAAAGATTTCAGTGGGGATCCCATCTAGACCTGCTGCCTTGTTGTTCTTCATCTGCTGGGTGGCATTGTGTACCTCATACAAATTGGGAGGGTCTCCGAGCTCATCCCTAAATGGTCATTGAGGGATTTGCTCAAGGACCTCATCTGCAACCATAGAATTATGGTTAAGGAGATCTTCAAGACGTTCTTTCCAGCGAGAATTGATGGCTTCGTTGTCCTTCAGAAGTGTGGTTCCATCCTTAGAGTGAAGAGGATTCATACCATGACAAATTGGCCCAGCCTTGGTGGCACTAAAGAAACCACATGTATTGTGGATGTCTGTGAGATGTTGGAGTTCTTGCGCTTTCTCAGTCCACCATTTGTTCTTAAGTTCTCTGGTTTTACATTGTACTTCCGCCCTTACCTTGGCATGGGCTTCTCTCTTTATATTACAATTTATGTCGTTCTGCCAAGCACAAAATGCTATTCTCTTCTCATCAATGAGTTGTTCAATTTCAGCATCATTCTTGTCAAACCAGTCCTGATGTTTTTTCGTTTGGTAGCTTATGGTTTCCTCATGGGCATTGATGATTACTGCTTTCAACTGGCTCCAATGTTCCTCAGTTTATTCCGGAAACTCTGATGGGAGCTTTTCTTCTAAGACTGTTTGGAAGTGGTCACACTTAATAGGGCCCTTCAAATTTTGGACCTTCAGCTTGCACCTGACCTGCTTCTTTTGCAGCCTGCATTTGGAAGCAATCTTAATTTTCATTGTGGATTGAACAAGGCGATGATCAGTCCAACAGTCATCAGCACTTGTCATTGCTCTTGTGAGAAGTACGTCACTATGATCTCAGGCACGAACTATGATGTAGTCAAGGAGATGCCAGTTCTTTGACAGTGGGTATCTCCAAGATGTTTTGAACTTTTCCTTTTGTCAGAAAAGAATGTTGGTAATAATAAGTTCATGTTCAGCACACTTGGTCAGGAGCAGAATTCCATTTGAATTGCTTTTGTCAACTCCTTCTTTCCCAATTGTTCCTTTCCACAGATCTGCGTCTCGTCCAACAAGTGCACTGAAATCCCCCAGAAGGATGATCTTGTCTTCTGTAGAGGTCTCTGATAAAATGTCTTCCAACTGAGAATAAAAATCTTCCTTTACATTCTCATCAGCATCCAGCGTTGTGCACAGGCACTCACAATAGTTGCCTGTTGATTTTTGGTGAGCCTCCCTCAGACTGTCATAAACCGCTCATTAATGCCAACTGGTACCTCAGAGGCGCCTTACGAGTTTGTTCTTTATAGCAAAGCCCACTCCAAGCAATCGGGGTTCATCTATAGATTTTTCCGTTCCAGAAGTAAATGTATCCTCCTTTCTCCTCCCTGACCTGTCCTTCATCAGCTCTTCTAGTTTCGGACAAAGCAGCAATATCGATGTTAAACCGACTCAGTTCATGAGCAATAATGGCTGTATGTCACTCTGGTCAGTTGCTGTTTGAGTTGTCCATCAGGGTACATACATTCCAAGTTCCAAAGTTGAAAAGTTTCTTACATTTTTGTTCACTGAGGTGGTGAGCCTGCTGGATGCGGATATCCAGCCAGGAAAAACAGAGGCAAGACTATTTTTAGGGTACCTTTCCTAACCCCTTCCCCATGTGGGGTGAGCGGAGTGGATCCTAAAAAAGACTGCTCAGTTGTGGGTGCAGCTGCCACCTCAGTCCTCAGGCAAGATGACTGTATCACACACCCACAGCCTGTGTGTCGGTCTGTGATTAGGAACTTCCGGATTTCACTGTCCTGTTCACATCACCACTTGCCAATTGCCACCAGACTTCTGACTTGTGCAAATGTTGTTTTCCAAAAAACTGGAAGATGCCTGTGCAGGACTTCTTTTAAAGTGGGGGAAACTGGTGCACAACAGTAACCACGCTATCCTTGACAGATAGAGGACTTGAAACCAATGGCAGGGACACCATGACAATTGGAGATCCTTTATCTGCTGCACCATCATCATCATCATATGTTAGCGCTACTGCAGCTACCCAGAGCTGTGAGCCACTGTGTTACCCCTCTGCCCCAGCAAAAGTGAGTTTTGTTCGTGATTAGCCTGTGTATCAGTTCCCTGCCCCCACTAGTCTGTCTTCCTCAAGGCTCACCCAGCCCAAACTGCGCTGAGTAGCTAACAATCCGTGAACTCCAGCATCAAACACACAGCCCCTATCATTGGATATTCAGAAGATATTAAGTTCACTCTATTTAAGAGTCAGTACATCAGCTTATTAATTTAAGTGGGGGTAAATACACTCTTTCCTTCCACATCACTGAATTGGTATATAGTAAAGTAAGTTTATTAACAAAAGAGCATGGATTCAGTGATACCAGGTATTAGAGATAAAAGTAGAGAAAACACACATCTAAAAGTCTAAAATTTAGTCTAGCAAAATAGTTTTTGTTCAGGATGGTTTCTGTTACCCAGTCTCCCTTCCAGCATTTTACTGGCCAGCCTGACCAGGACCCACCACAGAGATCAGATCACTTGGTTTCTTTGCCCTGGTCTACACTACAAGTTTAGGTCGAATTTAGCAGCATTAGTTCGATTTAACCCTGCACCCGTCCACACGACAAAGCCATTTACTTCGACTTAAAGGGCTCTTAAAATCGATTTCTGTTCTCCTCCTCCGGACGAGGGGATTAGTTCTGAAATCGACTTGCCAGGTCAAATTTGGGGTAGCGTGGTCGTAATTCGACAGTATTTGCCTCCGGGAGCTATCTCAGAGTGCTCCATTGTGGCCGCTCTGGACAGCGCTCTCAACTCAGATGCAGTGGCCAGGTAGACAGGCAAAGCCCTGGGAACTTTTGAATCTCATTTCCTGTTTGGCCAGTGTGGCAAGCTATAGGTGAGTGCAGATCTCATCAGCAGAGGTGACCATGATGGAGTCCCAGAATCGCAAAAGAGCTCCATCATGGACCGAACGGGAGGTACAGGATCTGATCGCTGTTTGGGGAGATGAATCTGTGCTATCAGAACTCCGCTCCAAAAGATGAAATGCCCAAACATTTGAAAAAATCTCCAAGGGCATGAAGGACAGAGGCTATAACAGGGACCCGCAGCAGTGCTGCGTGAAACTTAGGGAGCTCAGGCAAGCCTACCAAAAAACCAGAGAGGCAAACGGCTGCTCGGGGTCAGAGCCCTAGACATGCCACTTCTATGATGAGCTGCATGCCATTCCAGGAGGTGCAGCCACCACTACCCCACCCCTGTGCTTTGACTCCGTCAATGGATTATCACGCAACAGGGATGCACATTTTGGGGACGAGGAAGATGATAACGTACAGCAAGCAAGCAGAGAAACAGTTTTCCCTAAGAGCCAGTACCCCCCAAACCCATCCAAGGCGGGCTCCCAGACCCACCAGGCGGAGAAGGGACCTCTGGTGAGTGTATCTTTGTAAATATAATACATGGTTTAAAAGCAAGCGTGTTTAGTGATTAATTTGCGTCCAATACAGCTACTAGAAAAGTCTGTTAGCATGTCTGGGGATGGAGCAGAAATCCTCCAGGGACATCTCCGTAAAGCTCTCCTGGATGTACTCCCAAAGCCTTTGCAAAAGGTTTCTGGGGAGGGCAGCCTTATTCCGTCCTCCCTGATAGGACACTTTACCATGCCAGGCCAGGAGCACATAGTCTGGAGTCAGTGCATAACAAAGCATGGCAGCGTATGGTCCCTGTGTTTGCTGTCATTCAAGCAACATGCGTTCTTTATCTTGCTGTGTTATCCTGAGGAGTGTGATATCATTCATGGTCACCTGGTTGAAATAGGTTAATTTTATTAAGGGGACATTCAGAGGTGGCCGTTCCTACAGGGCTGTTTGCCTGTGGCTGAACAGAAATCATCCCCGCTGTTAGCCACGTACTGGGGGAGGGAGGGGTGAAGCGATCATCCCAGAGAATTGTGTGTGTGTGTGGAGGGGTTTAGTTGGGTTTGTGCTGCACGTTAACCTGAAAACCGCAGCCCCACCTTTTAAATTGCCAACCCATTTTAAATGGCCAACCCAACAGCTGTTTGATATGGGAATTGAGGGTGCTGCTGTTTGTAACCATTCCCATGTTATGAAGGTTAAAGAAGCCAAAAGACTGTGGCTTACCAGAGCTGCCTGCAAGCCGAATTCTGTTGCCTGCCCGCCCTGTGTGTGTGATCTCTCACACCAAACCAGTAGACCCTCACTATAAGAGGCAAAATGCAACCTTGTACTGAATGCACATGTGCTATGTAATGTTAACAGCAAGGTTCACCCTGAAAGAGTCTACCCATTGTTCTCTAAAATGTGTCTTTTTAACTACTACGTTCCCTTTTTCTTCCCCTCCTGCAGTTGCAAATGTTTCAACGCTCCCCCTATCATCTCCATCCCAGAGGCTAGCGAAGATTAGAAGGCGAAAAAAATGCACTCGCGATGAAATGTTCTCTGAGCTCATGCAGTCCTCCCACACTGAAAGAGCCCAGCAGAATGTGTGGAGGCAGACAATGGTAGAGTCCAGGAAAGCACAATATGAACGCAAGGACAGGTGGCAGGTTGAAGATGATAGGTGGCATCAGCTTGCTGACAGAAGGCAGAAGTCAATGCTGAGGCTACTGGAGGATCAAACTGATATGCTCCGGTGTATGGTTGAGGTGCAGGAAAGGCAGCATGAGCACAGACCCCCCCGCTACAGCCCCTGTATAACCAACCGCCCTCCTTCCCAAGTTCCATAGCCTCCTCACCCAGAAGCCCAAGAACGCGGTGGGGGGGCTTCCGGGCACCCAACCACTCCACCCCAAAGGACTGCCCAAGCAACAGAAAGCTGGCATTCAATAAGTTTTAAAGTGCAGTGTGGCCTTGTCCTTCCCTTCTCCTCTACCCCTCCCGGGCTACCTTGGCAGTTATCCCCCTATTTGTGTGATGAATTAATAAAGAATGCATGAATTTGAAGCAACAATGACTTTATTGCCTCTGCAAGCAGTGATCGAAGTGGAGAGAGGAGGGGAGGGTGGTTAGCTTACAGGGAAGTAGAGTGAATCAAGGGGCGGGGGTTTTCATCAAGGAGAAACAAACAGAACATTCACACCATAGCCTGGCCAGTCATGAAACTAGTTTGTAAAGCTTCTCTGATGCACACCACACCCTCCTGTACTCTTCTAACTGTCCTGGTGTCTGGCTGTGCTTAATCAGCGGCCAGGCAATTTGCCTCAACCTCCCACCCCGCCATAAATGTCTCCCCCTTACTTGCACAGATATTGCGGACCGCACAGGAAGCAGTAATAACAATGGGAATATTGACAGGTTTCAGAGTAGCAGCCGTGTTAGTCTCTATTCGCAAAAAGAAAAGGAGTACTTGTGGCACCTTAGAGACTAACACATTTATTTGAGTATAAGCCGATGAAGTGAGCTGTAGCTCACGACAGCTTATGCTCAAATAAATGTGTTAGTCTCTAAGGTGCCACAAGTACTCCTTTTCTTAATGGGAATATTGGTTTCACTGAGGTCTGAGTGAGTCAGTAAACTGTGCCAGTGTGCTTTTAAACGTCCAAATGCACATTCTACCACCATTCTGCCCTTGCTCAGCCTATAGTTGAACAGCTCCGACTACTGTCCAGGCTGCCTATGTATGGCTTCATGAGCCATGGCATTAAGGGGTAGGCTGGGTCCCCAAGGATAACTAAAGGCATTTGAATATCCCCAACGGTCATTTTCTGGTCTGGGAAGAAAGTGCCTTCCTGCAGCTTTTGAAACAGACCAGAGTTCCTGAAGATGGGAGCGTCATGAACCTTTCCCGGCCATCCCACGTCCCTTATGATCCATCAGTGCTGGCAGCACCATTGAAAAGCACCCCTTTCGGTTTATGTCTTCGCTGCCTTGGTGCTCTGGTGTCAGGACAGGGATAGGGGTTCCATCTATTGCCCCACCAGAGTTAGGGAATCCCATTGCAGCAAAGCCATCCACTATGACCTGCACATTTCCCAGAGTCACGACTCTTGGTAGCAGCTGCTCAGTGATTGTGTTGGCTACTTGGATCACAGCAGTCCCCACAGTAGATTTGCCCACTCCAAATTGATTCCTGACTGACCGGTAGCTGTCTGGCATTGCAAGCTTCCACAGGGCTATCACCACTCGCTTGTGAACTGTGGGGGTTGCTCTCATCTTGGCATACTTGTGCTTCAAGGCAGGGGAAAGCAAGTCACAAAGTTCCATGAAAGTGCCCTTATGCATGTGAAAGTTTCGCAGCCATTGGGAATCGTCCCAGACCTGCAACACTTTGCGGTCCCACCAGTCTGTGCTTGTTTCCCGGGCCCAGAATCGGTGTTCCATGGCATGAACCTGCCCCATTACCACAATAATGTCCACATTGCTGGGGCCCATACTTTGAGAGAAGTCTGTGTCCATGTCCTCACCGCGCTGCCGTTGCCTACTCGCCTGCTTTTGCAGGTTCTGGTTCTGCATATACTGCTGGATAATGCGCGTGGTGTTTAGAACAGTCATAACTGCTGCGGCGATCTGAGCGGGCGCCATGCTTGCCGTGGTATGGCGTCCGCGGGAGAGCAGAGTGGCAGCGGAAGCAGCGGGTGGATGATGATGATGACAGCACTATGGCGCCCACATGGAAAAAGGCACAAAATGATCATCAGCCGTTGCTTTCATGTAGGAAGGGGTAGGCTGGCAGCAGGCGGTGCAGTACGATTGCTAGTTGTCATCGTCTCCTGAGTGCTCACGGTGCTGCTGGCTGGGAGGGCAGCCAGAGGCAGAATGGCCCCCCTGAAGGATTGAACTCACAACCCTGGGTTTAGTAGGTCAGTGCTCAAACCACTGAGCTATCCCTCTGCCAATATTCCAGGTAGGACTGAATCTCCATTAGACAAAACTTAAAGAAGAGAATGACCTGAGTCCCTCCCATTTATGTCCAGGCACCCCTGACAGACCTCACTGAGGCCGGTAAGAGCACCCAGGAGACGACGAGGACGGCTACCAGTCGTAATGCACCATCTGCTGCCACAAGGCAAGGAGCTGCTGCTGTGTAGCAATGCAGTCCCGCATCTGCCAGCATCCAGGAGACGTACAATGACGGTGAGTTGAGCGTGCTCCATGCTTGCTGTGGTATGGCGTCTGCACGGGTAACCCAGGAAAAAAGGCGCGAAATGATTGTTTGCTGTTGCTTTCACGGGGAGTGGGGGGGAATGACGACATGTACCCAGAATCACCAACGACAATGTTTTTTGCCCCATCAGGCATTGGGATCTCAACCTAGAATTCCAATGGGCGGCAGAGATTGCGGGAACTGTGGGATAGCTACCCACAGTGCAACGCTCCAGAAGTCGACGCTAGCCTCGGTACTGTGGATGCACTCTGCCAACTTAATGGTCTTAATGGTCTTAAGTGGGGACACACACAATCAACTGTACAAAATCGATTTCTAAAAAATCGACTGCTATAAATTTGACCTAATTTCATAGTGTAGACATGGCCTTTGTCTCCTAGGTGAAGGAAAAAGATGGAGTGTCTCTCTCTCTCTTGCTTATATCCTTAAAGGGAAGTTTTCGCCTTACACAGCCTATGGCTACACTACGAAGCTTTTAGCTACACGGCTGTGCCACTAAAAGCTGTGCAGTGTAGCTGCTGCTTGTCGGCAGGAGAGAGAGCTCTCCTGCCCACAAAAACTTCCTCCCCCCAGCAAGCAGCAGCAGCTTTGTCGGCTCCTGCTCACAAAGCGCTGTTCACACTGGTGCTTTTTGTCAGTAAAACTTTTGTCGTTGGGGGGAGGGGTCTTTTAACACCCCTGAATGACACAAGTTTTGCCAGCCAAGTGACAGTGTAGACATACCCTCAAGAAGACCCAGGGGTTGAGTCTTGTGTCTCTCTCTGGGGTGCTGGAGCCATTTAGTTCTTTTTCTCTAGCGTTCAGGAAACGGAAACTGGTTTAATTCAATAGCTTTGTTTACAGCTATTATGTAAATTGTGGTAAATCAACATTGCTTTGTCTCGGACAGATCTGTTTATCATCTTGATCTAGGCTAGGCTGTCTGGTCTTAAACATGTTCTCATAACATAATACAGAAGGAATTCATAAGTTCACATTTTACATTAACACCTGTATTTTACAGTGATATTAATAGCCAGCATGTTGTTTGATACCTCTCTTACAAGACATTTTATATACAGATATTATTGCAGTAGTGTGTAGCATGTGACTACAGGGGTGCCTATGGTCACACTCAGTGTGTGTGGTGGTGAATGACTGTTATATATATTGTCTGGAAAGAACAATTTTCAGGGATTTGTATTTAAGTTAGTACTAGTAGTAACTTAGGGCATGGCTACACTTGCAGATATAAAGCGCTTTGAGTTAAACCCGCCTTTGTAGAGCATATTAGGGAAAGTGCTGCAGTGTGTCCACACTGACAGCTGCAAGCACACTGGCATAGCCGCATCTGCAGCTCTTGCAGTGGCACTGGGAGCAGTGCATTATGGGCAGCTATCCCACAGAACCCCTCTTCCCATTCTGGCGCTGTGGCTTGTGGGAAGGGGCGGGAGGTGCGGGGCATTCTGGGCCCTGTCCCAATGCCCCATGATGCATTGGTTCACATCCCAGTAATCCCTGAGCTTCCATCCACATTTGGCGCCATCTTTCAAAGGTTTCTGTACTGCACGCTGTCTGTCTTCCCTTTCGGTCTGCGGGAATGGATCCCGAACTGCTGAGGAATATGCTGACGAGTCTCGCCAGCACGTCATGTTTGGCAGTTGAGTTAAGATCCAAACTGACAGTGAGGACTCCGACGATGATATCGACGCGAGTAACGCATATGACACCAGACTGCTTGTGGCATTCACGGACATGCTCACCACTGTGAAACGCCACTTTTGGGCTCGGGAAACAAGCACTGAGTGGTGGAATCACATCGTCATGCAAGTCTGGGGTGACGAGCAGTGGCTGAAGAACTTTCAGATGAGAAAAGCCACTTTCATGGGACTGTGTGGGGCGCTCGCCCCCCCACCCTGTGGCGCAAAGACATGAGATTGAGAGCTGTCCTGCTGGTGGAGAAGTGGGTGGCTATTGCAATCTGGAAGCTGGCAATGCCAGACAGCTACCAATTGGTTACTAGCCAGTTTGGAGTGGTTGGAATCGTGTTGATGCAAGTTTGCAGGCCATTAATCGCATCCTGCTCAGAAGAACTGTGACTCTGGGTAACATGCATGACATTGTGTCTGGCTTTGCACAAATGTGTTTCCCTAACTGCAGAGGGGCAATAGATGGGACACATATTCCAGTTCTGGCAGCAGCCTACCTAACCTCCAAGTATGTTAATCGGAAAAGGAATTTCTCTATGGTTCTCCAGGCACTTGTGGAGCACTGTGGGCGTTTCATTGACATTAATGCAGGCTGGGCTGGAAAGGTGCATGATGCGCGCATCTTTCGGAACACTGGCCTGTTCAGGAAGCTGCAAGCTGGGACTTTTTTCCCAGACCAGAAGATCACCGTAGGGGAAGTCGAAATGCCTGTTGTGATACTTGGAGACCCCGCTTACCCTTTAATGCTGTGGCTCATGAAACCCTCCACATGGAGCCTTGACAGCAGCAAGGAGTGGTTCAACAACAGGCTGAGTGGTGCAGAATGACTGTGGAGTGTGCTTTTGGCCGTTTAAAGGGCTGCTGCTGCTCTCTGTATGGGAAGCTGGACCTGGCCGATGACAGCACCCCACGGTTATATCCGCGTGCTGTACCCTCCATAATATTTGTGAAGGGAAGGGTGAAAGATTCACTCAGGCATGGAACTTGGAGGTTCAAGACCTGAGGCTGAATTTGAACAGCCAGAGTGCAGGGCTATTAGAGGGCCCCAGGCAGGGCTGCAAGGATTAGGGATGCCTTGAGGGAGCAATTTGAGGCTGAAAGCCACCAGTGATGTTTGGTGCCCTGCACAGGAGTGAAGTGCAGTGGTTCAAATGTTAGTAGGAATCTGTGTTTGCTATGCTGACTTGCAGTGCCTCTTGCTTTCCTGGGCTAAGGTATCTTTTACTTTATGCAATAATAAAGAATGTTTTCAAAGCCAAAAAATCCATTTATTGAAAAGAAACACAACTGCTTGGGAAACAGAAAGGGCAAGGGGGTGGGATGGGGAATGGTTCAATCACAGATTTGCCTGTTCTCATACTCAGACTTCTGGTCTGGAGTGCTGTGCAATGAGTGCTTCACTTCAGGATAGCTACACTGCATGGTGATGGGGGTTGAGTGTAGTGGGTAAGGGTTGTAGTTTTCCAGGCTGGGTGGTGAAGCTACAAGTGTTGGAGGCAGCTGGTGGCAATAAGAACCCAGATGTTGGGGAAAGTGGGCTGGAGGTGACACAGGGCACAAGGGAAAGAGTTTTGGGACAAGGGTTGCTGGGTTGGGTTGCGTGTGGTAGTGCTCCATGTGACAAAGTTCCTGCTCTACCTTGGTGGGTCTTGCGCTTATTGGCGGATTTGCTCACCTTGGAGCTTCATGGCAGCCCTCAGCTTGGCCGTTTTTCTGATTTCACAGTCCAGGTCGACTCCTCCTGTGTCTGACCAGGAGTTGGGAGGATTTGGGGGGAACCCGGGCCCGTCCTCTACTCCGGGTTCCAGCCCAGGGCCCTGTGGAATGCAGCTGTCTAGAGTGCCTCCCGGAACAGCTGTGCGACAGCTACTACTCCCTGGGCTACTTCCCCATGGCCTCCTTGCAACACCTTCTTTATCCTCACCATAAGACCTTCCTCCTGGTGTCTGATAATGCTTGTACACCTCAGTCCTCCAACAGTCCGTGTTCTCACTCTCAGCTCCTAGTGCCTCTTGCTCCCAACTCCTCACACGCACACCACAGACTGAAGTGAGTTCCTTTTTAAAACCCAGGTGCCCTGATTAGCCTGCCTTAATTGATTCTAGCAGCTTCTTGATTGGCTGCAGATGTTCTAATCAGCCTGTCTGAATTGTCTCCAGAAGGTTCCTGATTTTTCTGGAACCTTCCCTGTTACCTTACCCAGGGAAAAGGGACCTACTTAGCCTGGGGCTAATATATCTGCCTTCTATTACTCTCCTATAGCCATCTGGCCTGACCCTGTCACATCCACCTGCATGGCTATGAGTCCTGGATCGAGTCCGCTAGGCACTCCATGATGCTTATAAGCCGATCTGTGCTTTGCTGCTGCAGCTCCGCACTTTTGTGCCAGCGATCCTCATTCCTCTGGCGGATCCTCCTTTCACTCTCCCTCCACTCCTGCACTTTTAGATTCTCATTAAGGGACTGCTGCATTACTTCATGCAGCATGTCTTCTTTGCTTCTACGTGGCCTCTTCCTAATTCTTTGGAGTCTTTTGGCTGGTGATAAAATGGACAACTGAGATCTCAAGGTTGCATCTGTAAAGGCAAAATGCAACACTTAACAGAGGCAGCATTGTTCACACCAGACAGAGCAATGATTCCCCTGTACTTAAGGGCAAGCACAGTCTACACAATAGCAGAATTTGCCCATCCCAAAGTGAATGCACATAACCCATGGGAGCCCCAAAATGGTGAGTAAGCACAGGGTCAAGGGGAAGTGATTGTTTCATGGCCATACTGTCCTCTAGGTTTCTGTGCCTTGGGGAGAGCCAACAGCGGCAGGGGGCCCCTATGCTGAACACTGTCCCCACATTTTCCACAGGCGTTCATCCTGGAAGATATCTCGCTGCTGAGGGTGACCTGGGAAGCAAGGGAGGGTCTTCTGCTACAATGCGGCTTCCGCCCTGGCCCATATGCTGCTTGCCTGTGTGCAGCAATGGTCTTCGCGCCCCTCACGGCACAGTGGTGCGGACATGTTAGCCTAACTGGGACAAGGACCACAGTAGCTCTCCCAAGAAACCTGCGCAAGCGCATTGCCCAGCTTCTGGATGAGACCTTTGAAGAGATCACTGAGGCTGATTACTACGATGTGAGAGAGCACACAATGCCCTATTCCACATCCAGGCATGCATGCAGCCCTAACCCTCCTCTCCCCAAGAGCCCGCACCGAATAACTTCCTTCCCAAAATAAAAACCGCTCACTGGGCACCTCCACTGGTGTTCGTCCTTCCCCAAGCACTGGCCGCCATGACTGGATACCTTCCTCCTGGCTTGAGAACAGCTCCTGGCTGCATGCATCTAGGGATTCTGGGGTTTCTTCCTCAGCACCCTCAGTCCCGCTTTCCTCCTCCTCCTCCTCCTGCCTTGTTGAATTCGGCTCTGAAGTGTCCATGGTGGTACTCGGAGTGGAGCTGGGATCGCCCCCAAGTATTGCATCCAGTTCTTTGTAGAAATGGCAGGTTGCGGGGGCAGCACTGGAGCGGTGGTTTGCCTCGTGGGCTTTGTGGTAGGCATTCTGCAGCACCTTCACTTTAACCCTGCCCTGCACTACATCCTGATCATGGCCCCTTTCCATCATGTCCCTTGATATCTGCCCGAAGGTATCGTAATTCCTATGGCTGGAGTGCAGCTGGGACTGGACAGCTTCCTCCCCCCAAACACTGATGAGGTCCAGCACCTCACCATTGGTCCATACTGGGGATTGCCTGGCATGTGGAGGCATGGTCACCTGGAAAGATTTGCTGAGAGCACTCCACGCCTGGCTGAGCAAACAGGAAGGGCATTTTCAAAATTCCCAGAGAATTTAAAGGGCGGGTCTGAAGGTTGGTCACCTGAGGGCAGGGCAGTAGAGTTCAAAATGACCAGAGTGGCTAGAACAGGCATTGTGGGACACTCCTGGAAGCCAATCAGAGTGCACTAACAGACCAGGGCGTCCACACTGGCATTGCGACACTCCAAGGGGGGCGCATCAAGCATTATTCCACTCTCCGAGGTGGAGTAGCAGGAGTGCTCTAGCCGCGGAGTCCGGGCGCTCTACGTGCCTTGCCAGTGTGGACACATGGTGAGTTAGGCCACCCGAGGCTGCTTGAATGTGCACTAACTCACAAATGTAGCCAAGCCCTTAGCTAGAAAGAAAGAAAGTTAGCTGAGACACTGCCACACCATCTCCATTTGGTCTGAAGAAGCCCAAATGTGTTCACCTTCAGGACTTAGTACAACGTCCATCTATTATATCTGATTTTAGGGTGTGCTAAGGTTTGGTAGCTTGTGGCTTATTGTTATCTAATATATTCATATTACCTTTTGGCCTATCTAGTTCTGAGATGTGGGTGAGCAGGATAAGATGCTTGATTTACTAGTTTGTTTGTTTGTTTGTTTATTAAGAATTGTGGTTTAAAGTTTTTCAGTAGAACCCAGCATCTGGGAAAGGTGCTTTTAGTTTATATAAAAGTAGAAATAATCAAATGTAATAAATATTCAAATAGAACAAAGTAGTATATTGTGTTAAATTATCTTTCAGAAAATTGGGATAATTCAGTTTACTCAGAATCAGTTAAAAAATAGGATTTTCCACTGTTTCACCAAATCTAATATCCTAAATCCAGGAATGGCCAAAACTTGATGCTTCAGAGAAAGTTGAAAAAAGTTATTATGATGTACATTTCGTGAAACATTCTCCCCTGTCCCTAGATACTCATCTTTAGACACCACAGAAAACAATTTGGTTACCATTATTTTAGCACGCTTAAGTAAAAATGTTACTATACTGCTATAACTATTCAGTACTAATACTCACTGGACTGTCCCTTAGCTTGTGCCAAGATCACAGCCTCGGTAGCTATAGCTCGAGACTAAACATTTAATGTATTGTGTAAGGAAAGGGATTGACAAATGTTGGAAATGCTTGATGATCTGAATAGATTATGCAAAGAATATAAGGAAATGGCACAGCTACCACATCAACCAATAAACTATTTTATGCTATTTAATCCAGTTATTTTCCATACACTGAAAGAACATATGCTCAAAACAAGTGGCCACAGCAAGAAAACCACATTTGCTGCTACTCTACCTCTTTCTGTTCTTTTCTCTGTGGTCTAATTGTGGAAGGTTTAAATGAACATTAAGTGTTAAACACCTATAGAACTGGCAAAATGCCATTCCTTTTCCCACCCCAGTCCAATTAAAATAGCTCATTACAACATTTATTTGGAAAGCAACAGATGTAGTTTTATTTACAACACACTTAAACACAAGTACAATTCACAAAGTGAGAAAAACCTTTTATCACTGATAAATTATTCCTAAGTGATTTTGCTAGCAAGCGTTATTGTTAAATGAGAATAACATCTCATTCCAATTGGTAAGCTTCCTACAGGTACTCAGTCTTTAATAGCTAATTGTTCTTTTACTCTAACCCAGGGGTGGGCAAATTTTTTGGCCTGAGGGCCACATCAGGGGATAGAAATTGTATGGGGAGTCATGAATGCTCACAAAATTGGGGTTGGGGTGCGGGAGGGAGTGAGGGCTCTGGCTGGGGGTGCGGGCTCTGGGGTGGGGTTGGGGATGAGGAGTTTGGGTGTAGGAGGGTGCTCTGGGCTGGGACCCAGGGGTTTGGAGGATGGGAGGGGGATTAGGGCTGGGGCAGGAGTGTGGGAAGGGTGCAGGTTCCGGCTGGGGGTGCAGGCTCTGGGGTGGGGCTGGGGATGAGAGGTTTGGGGTGCAGGAGGGTGCTATGGGCTGGGATCGAGGGGTTTGGAGAATGGGAGGGAGATCAGGGCTGGGGGAGGGGATTGGGGTATGGGGAGAGGCTCAGGAGTGCAGGCTCCGAGCAGCGCTTACCTCAAGCGGCTCCCGGAAGCAGCGGCATGTTCCTTCTCCAGCTCCTACATGGAGGCGTGACCAGGTGGCTCTGCATGCTGCCCCGTCCACAGGCACCGCCCCTGCAGCTCCAATTGGAGCACGTAGGAGCCAGAGCGGGGCCATGACCTGGATTCCAGGAGCTGCGTAGTGCGGCCCCCAACCCTCCGACCCTGCCAGAGGGCAGGAGAGGGACTGAGCCACGTGGTGTGGCCCCGACCGGAGCACCGGAGCGGGGCTGAACTGTGTGGTGTGGCCCCCCGGCCGGAGTGCCGGAACGGGGCAAGCCCCAGATGCCGCTCCCCAGCAGGAGCTCGCACTCCAGCCCATGGGCCGTAGTTTGCCCACCCCTGCTCTAACCCATCACCCATTTGCCCTACTTGCCACAATGAAAGTATGTCTTGACTGGAAATACTGAAAAAAAGGATCTTTCCTAATGCAGAAAGGAAATTATGTAATGTAATGATCAAAATAGATTACAACAATAATACTCCACTACCAGTATTAGCAAAGTCCTAAATCATAGCATAGCCCCCCCAATTCCTCCTCACCCCACCTCCCCAAATTATTCTGTTAAACTACTACTGTCCTTAAAATGTTGTGTAAATCTAAATGAGAGATTTCATTGCCAATAATGGATACATATAGACCAGCTGGGTGATATAAATCAAGGCATTATCTCACACCTACACTCATAATTAATTATCTTTTCATTGATCTTCCTTCTGTTCCAGTCTATTTCCCTTAAATGCCTCCATATGTTGTGTGGCACAAAACAAAACATACTTTAACAACATCTTGATATACACAAGATTCTTCTTAGTTTGAGTTATGAAGTCTATGAAATTTAGCTCTCCCAAATCATGTCATTGTAGACCCCACATTGCCTAAAGGAGTGTTATCAGTAAGATAGTACCTCATGCCCTTTGCGCATAGAGCTCTTTCTGACAGGTGTCTATCCTCACCATTAATGAGTGAGATGAGTTTCTTTGAGGTTGGAGTGCCTATAAAGAGTAAAGCTTCCAACCAGTGAGAGAAAACATTCACCCTCTCCTTTTCTCATTGCTACCTACTCGGTATGATGCTGAATATTTTTAAAGATTCCAGAGAAAGCGAACAGCCCAAATACTGGAAATGTAAAAGGTACCAACCTGCCAAGTGTTCCACTGTAGGTGGGATGCTCACTCACTGGTTCCCATCCCCACACATTTCCTCTGTTTTGTTGAAATCTCATACTCCAAACAAGAACTGAGCAGGATGTTCCCTCTTCTCAGGTGCCTGGGCCTAACACAGAGTCACAATCACAGGTGGTCTGTGTAGAAGAACTAGCTGGAAATGAAATGGTAGTCAGCAGTGCCTAAAGCAGTGTTGTGCAGCAGAACGGTGAGGGAAGGAAAATGCTGTGGGGGAAGGGGAAGGGCTTAGGGAGAAAGGAGACGTTGGGGAAGCACAATGGAAGGACAAGAAACTAAGAGAGCACAGTAAAAGGGGAAGTTAGGAGAGAAAAGAAGGTGAATTGGGGAAATGGGAGACAATAGGGGAGGCGAACCAATGCACAAAATTTCCTAGGGGGAGATGGATCTTCCCTTTGGAGCCATAATCAAAGATTGATTTCACTCACTCCTCCTCTCAAGGAGCTCTTTGTAACTGGGTTGCTCTGGAAGTGCTTTCCTGCACTAAGGGATCTGAAGAAATCTACATTACAAACAGGTTTTCATTTTCTGGTTGGATGAATTTTTCAGATCTCAAAGGGAAAACAATCATGTTTTAGTTTATGCTGCTGTGGAGTGGACACACAACTAGAAATCATCTTCCAGCCAATTTAAAAGCAGCCTGGTAGACTGCTACTTCATCAGAAAGTGAGGGTGTCTCTCTTTGCTATTCGTGACCCAGCATCACAACTTCTTGTTGCCTCTTCCAATCAGTCACATGGGACATACAACTCTAGATTCAATAAAGGACATAAATAATAATTTACAGACAGCCTCCATGGTACAAACAGTGAATAAGACAAGATTTACTTGTTGTTTCCTAGGCCTGGTCTACACTACACGTTTATGTCAGATTTAGCAGCATTAAATCAAATTAACCCTGTATCCATCCACACAACGAAGCCATTTTTTTCAACACAAAGAGCTCTTAAAACCAATTTCTGTACTCCTTTCCAACGAGGGGATTAGCGCTGAAATCGACATTGCCATTTCGAATTAGGGTTAGTGTGGATACAATTCGAAGGTATTGGCCTCCAGGAGCTATCCCACAGTGCACCATTGTGACCGCTCTGGACAGCACTCTGAACTCAGATGCACTGGCCAGGTGTACAGGAAAAGCCCCAGGAACTTTTGAATCTCATTTCCTGTTTGGCCAGGCGTGCTCATCAGCACAGGTGACCATGCAGTCCCAGAATCGAAAAAGGTACTGAACGGGAGGTACTGGATCTGATCGCTGTGTGGGGAGATGAATCCGTGCTATCAGAACTACATTCCAAAAGATGAAATGCCAAAACATTTCAAAAAATCTCCGAGGCCATGAGGAACAGAGGCTACAGCAGGGATGCAACACAGTGCCGCATGAAACTTAAGGAGCTCAGACAGGCATACCAGAATACCAAAGAATCAAACGGACACTCCGGGACAGAGCCCCAGACATGCCGCTTCTACACTGAGCTGCATGCAATTCTAAGGGGGTCCACCACCACTACCCCTCCCCGTCCGTGGATGCCAATGATGGGGTACTCTCTGCCATGCCTGAGGATTTTGCGGACGGGGAAGATGAGGAGGATGAGCTTGAGGAGAGCACACAGCACACTGTTCTCCCCGACAGCCAGGATCTTTTTATCATGCTGACTGAAATACCCTCCCAACCCAACCAAGCCAGAGAAGGGACCTCTGGTGAGTGTACCTTTTAAAATATAATACATGTTATAAAAGCAAGTGTTTTTTTAATGATTAAGTAGCCCTGCGGACTTGGGATGCATTCGTGGCCAGTATAGCTACTGGAAAAGTCTGTTAACGTGTCTGGGGATGGAGCGGAAATATTCCAGGGACATCTCCATGAAGCTCTCCTGGAGGTACTCTAAAAAAAGCCTTTGCAGAAGGTTTCTGGGGAGAGCAGCCTTATTCCGTCCTCCATGGTAGGACACTTTACCACACCATGCTAATAGCAAGTAATCTGGTATCATTGCGTGACAAAGCCTGGCAGCGTACGGTCCCGCTGTTTGCTGGCATTCAAGTAACATCTGTTCTTTATCTCTCTGTGTTATCCTCAGGAGAGTGATATCGTCCATGGTAACCTGGTTAAAATAGGGGAATTTAATTAAGGGGACATTCAGAGGTGGCTGTTCCTACTGGGCTGTTCGCCTGTGGCTGAAAAGAAATCATCCCCACAGTTAGCCACGTGGTGGGGGAGGGGGGGCCATTGGCGCTGAGCTGTTCGCGTTTGGCTAGCATGGATCTTCCCTGATACCAGCCACGCGGTGGGGTGAGGGGTAAAGCGATCATCCCAGAGAATTGGATGGGGGGGGGGTGGTTAGTTTTGTTTCTGCTGCTGCACGTTGACAGGAAAACCGCAGCACTAAATGGTCAACTCAACGTGCTTTGCTTGGTATGGGAGAGGAGGGCGCTGCTGTTATGAAGGTTGCAGAAGCCGAAAGACTATGTGTTAGGGGGCTTATTCCTTCACCCACTTACTTCCCTGGTTCTTCTCACATGAACAGAGAGCAACAATACCCGAAGTCCAAAGGTGCAAACAATTCGATGTTTATTGGGGTGAACTTCCAGCAAGCATGATTCCAGTTTCCTTCCTTAGTATCCTCCTTCCCAACTCTGACACCACAGAGCCTTACACCTGTGTCCCTGTTCCCATTTCTCCCTTTAACCAAACAGGATTCCAGTTTCCTTACTCCCATTCCCTGTTCCCATTTCCCCCTTTAGCAAAACATGGTTCCAATTTCCTTACCCTCATTCCCTGTTCCCATTTCCCCCTTTACACACACCCACCCCCTCCCACCAAGGCCCCCCCACTTCCTCATTGACTACAGATTATATAGTAAAACTTGAGTTCGGCTTAGCTATACCTTAACCAATCATTTTCCTGAAATTTAACTAACCAATCCTAACATATTGTAACATGATTATGTAACCAATTATATCCCACCACCTTAATTAGTTTACACCCAGCAAAATTAATTATACAGCAGACAGGAACAATCACAGAACCAGACAGAGATTATACAGACAAACAATAGCAAAGTGGGAACTATAATGACAAAACAATACAGAAGTGAGGATTTCACATCCCAGTATTGATAAGTGAGTTCTTGCCAGACAGGATGCTGTTTCCTTTTTACATTTTCTAGGCACTTCCCTTTCTCTGGAGGTGATAGGCATTATCAGGACAGGATTGTATTCCTAACAGCCCAATAGCACCTTCTTTCAATGTGACTAGTTTGGAATGTGAGGATGTGACCGTTCGCTTCCTAGCTTATGGCTGCCTCTGCTGCTTAGCCAAAGGCCTTAGCCTAAGCACAGGGCCTCAGACTGTCACAGTAAGAGAAGGCCCTTACACCAGCAGACAGTGATTTTGATTCTCTCTTTTATACTTCTAGAACTAGCCAAGTGATAAGAATACCCCTAAATTCTTAAAGTACAGGCCTTTGCAGACAGGCCTGAATATCTATATCCTAACACTCCACCCCTTTTTTTTCTTTTTCTTTTGGGATCCTCCTGCCCAGGTATCCCTGGAAAAGCATAGGACATATGGCGACACATTTCCTGATGGGGCCAGGCATCAAGGTGGAAGGTGTCGATATTCCATTTGTCCCACTGCCCCTTGTGTAGTACAGTGCCCTGCACCTTCTCTCGTACGGGCATACCACACCTATTCCAATTAGTGTTCCAGACTTCCCATTAGAGTGGGCCTGAGAAGGTTGGGTCCGGGTTGTCTAGTGCACTGCAGGGTTTGGAGGGCTTACTACATTACTTATAGGTTATCTCCCTATGCAACGTAACACAAGTACAGTTAACAATACAAAATCCACAGCAACACTGAGTCCTGACCACTGCAGTATGGTCCAACATTCGAGACACCCCCAAAACACTGCCTCTCCTCCTTCGACGGGGTCATGATCTGATGTGTCCAGTTGCTGGCAGTTGCAACAAGCTGCCCCTGGAGGTTTTGTTTGCTTTTGTCCATATCATAAGTCCATTGAATGTTCACAGAGAAATGGGACATTGTCCAAACCAGCTTGACCACTTGGTGTGGAATCAGGCAGTATGCCCTGGTTTGATTATTCACAGCAATAAAATTCACAGATCCATTTGTGCACCAAAGTCCAGATAGCAGCATGTAAATATGTGTAGTTTGGTTATGGGCTGGTGTAATTGTGCCCCCAGTAATATGTACATTCCCAGCAAAACCCCTTATACACAGTACACCCAATTGTCCACCCCTTGCACAGGCTCCTCTATAGTCACAGGAGAGGGGCACATCCAAACATCTTCTGTTGATTTACACTATTTTACACACCCCTCCATTGATTCCCAGTGAGCTCCTCCCCTTCTCATTAGTTCCATAGGGCTTTTCCAGGTACCACGGTAGCTATTACACAGATGCTTGCCTCCTAGGTGAGCATTTTGCATTCCCATACACATCTTCCCACCAAGGTCAGCCTTTTGAAGCCATCCCCCACCCATGTCATGAGATTTTCTGTTCATTGAAACACAGCAATGCTAGCAACAAGACAAACACCACAGACAAACACAAAACATAGATCCATGGTATTCTGAATTATTCTTCCGCTGGCGCCAGCTTGCTTGTAGAGTGTCTGAAAAACAAAAGAAACAGTTTCCACCCCCCTGGTGGGGACAGATTATTGCTTAATAATAATACCACTTTCTTTTACAAATTTCCTTGCTAATTGCAGGAAAAACAGAAGAATTACCTCCAGGCTGTCCTTATTTTGTTCTATAGTCAGGCTAGTGAATTACCTCACTCACTGGTCATTTATGAAATTCATGAGGTGGTGTACCTCAGTTTCCCCTCTTGTACAACAGACCAAGTTTGCAATAGTTTCTCTGCTGTACCAAGCTTTAAGTTTATTCTCAGGTAATAGCTGAGACACAGCTTCAGATTCTAGCACTGCACACACACACGCACACACACACACACACACACACACACACACACACACCCCTTAAGGTTAACCTGTCCCCCTTATTTTCAGGCTTGACTTGTTTTTTTCACCTCCCTTTCCTGGAGGGCCTTAATCTGAGTCTTCTAGTAGCCTGTTTGCTGACCGGATGTATTCATTATTTGCAGCTCCTTTGTGCCCATCAGCTAGGTAATTTGCATTTACACAGAGGCTTAGTAGCTTGCTTCTGGATCCAAAGCTGTTAGCAGCTCAGACACTGTCTTAAAAGGGAAACATTCCACTTCCACTAGAGTTCTGAATACTTTCCACTTTCATCTCCTGCTCCAAAACACACAGATCTGAAAAAGAAAGCACAACCTATTGTGGCTCCTTTTGGAGCCCTATTAGGATTTTAATAAAGTACCATGTTTTATTTGCATTTCTTTTACGACTTCTCCAATATACACCGCACACGTCCTGGGAATATGCACATTCCTTCCATATAGTTTAACCTCCATAACATCATATTAGCCAAATTAATTTTACACAAGGTGTAACTGCCTCCCCCATGCCCACAGAGTTTTCATGCACACCCACCAAAGCAACAATCTGATCCCCCAGAGCCACCCCAAGGCTCAGTGTTCCCTTCATTCCTCCCCTTTTCCTTTTCTTTTACCTGTGCGCACACACAAAATTCTCTTTTGCCTAACATCCCTTGCACTGTGATTACTCTTTTACACAACTGTACCCCAATTACACTTCCATCTTGTACAACTAGACACAACCAGGGGCAGCCAAGTTAAGTTCCAATAGAAACCCCTTCCATCCTTTAGTGATTTTGATTACATTACCCAAAAGTCAAATAATTTTGATCAGATTCTCTCTCCGCCTGCTGCCTGCAGCAGTCCCCTATAGACCATTTCTGTGGGAAAAGGGCCCATTTTCCCTCAGAATAGCTGTAAAGGCTTCTGGGGACAGAAACATAGTGGTGGGAGTAGCCACTCGACCTGACCCCCTTGGAAAATTTAATTACCAAGCTTCCATCCAATGTGACTGCACAGAGTTGCACATACAGTTACATTTATATAACTGGGTTTGATCATTAAACAAAAACTTCCTTCTTGACATCTCACATAAGTATCCAAAGTACCCTCCATTAAAACTTCAGAAAAACAAAAGAGTGTGGAAAGGCAGGTTGCACTTTGAAACTTTTTTTCTTTCTCTCCACTCCCCCAGGACCAAGGCCCAGCTCCAGTCTCTAAAGGTCGTCTGTTAACTCTGTTTTTGACTATAAACCCTTTTGTGCCAAATCATCTTTCACTACCCCTAACTAATTTACAACCCTTCAGCAGCCCTTGCTGAAGCAGCACCAAACTTGAAAGATTACTGGCAACTCCCCATAATGCTGCCCTTACTTCAAACCTCTCACAAGCAGACTGAAGTGCCTCCTTTCCCTGGAAGGCATTCAGTCCCCATGGGCAGGGACCTTCTTCCACTACCCATATACCAAGGAGGGTGGGCTCCTCAGCCACCCCCCATACCTCTGAGTCCCCTAACACTTCCTCCATTTCCTTTTTAATCTCATCCCAGGTTGACCCCTGCACCTGGTATGGGTCCTGGTTCTTCCTTATCCATTTATCCAAAAAAATCCTTTACCCTGGCTTGCCAGAACCCGCAACTACCATCATGAGAGTTCGCGATACCCCCTCCAAGCAGCTGCGCGGACTGTTGGGGAGGGGGACTTACAGGCTGCCACTCACCTATCCAATGCGATGCATCCAAGTCAGTCACGGCACCAAGATGTTAGGGGGCTTATTCCTTCACCCACTTACTTCCCTGGTTCTTCTCACATGAACAGAGAGCAACAATACCCAAAGTCCAAAGGTGCAAACAATTCGATGTTTATTGGGGTGAACTTCCAGCAAGCATGATTCCAGTTTCCTTCCTTAGTATCCTCCTTCCCAACTCTGACACCACAGAGCCTTACACCTGTGTCCCTGTTCCCATTTCTCCCTTTAACCAAACAGGATTCCAGTTTCCTTACTCCCATTCCCTGTTCCCATTTCCCCCTTTAGCAAAACATGGTTCCAATTCTCCTTACCCTCATTCCCTGTTCCCATTTCCCCCTTTACACACACCCACCCCCTCCCACCAAGGCCCCCCCACTTCCTCATTGACTACAGATTATATAGTAAAACTTGAGTTCAGCTTAGCTATACCTTAACCAATCATTTTCCTGAAATTTAACTAACCAATCCTAACATATTGTAACATGATTATGTAACCAATTATATCCCACCACCTTAATTAGTTTACACCCAGCAAAATTAATTATACAGCAGACAGGAACAATCACAGAACCAGACAGAGATTATACAGACAAACAATAGCAAAGTGGGAACTATAATGACAAAACAATACAGAAGTGAGGATTTCACATCCCAGTATTGATAAGTGAGTTCTTGCCAGACAGGATGCTGTTTCCTTTTTACATTTTCTAGGCACTTCCCTTTCTCTGGAGGTGATAGGCATTATCAGGACAGGATTGTATTCCTAACAGCCCAATAGCACCTTCTTTCAATGTGACTAGTTCGGAATGTGAGGATGTGACCGTTCGCTTCCTAGCTTATGGCTGCCTCTGCTGCTTAGCCAAAGGTCTTAGCCTAAGCACAGGGCCTCAGACTGTCACAGTAAGAGAAGGCCCTTACACCAGCAGACAGTGATTTTGATTCTCTCTTTTATACTTCTAGAACTAGCCAAGTGATAAGAATACCCCTAAATTCTTAAAGTACAGGCCTTTGCAGACAGGCCTGAATATCTATATCCTAACACTATGGCTTACCATGGCTGCCTGCAAGCCAAATTCTGTTGCCCAGCACTGCGTGTGTGATCTCTAACACCAAAGCCGCAGGCACTCAATATAAGATGCAAAATGTGACCTTGTACCAAAATCACATGTGCTATGTAATGTGAATAGCGTTGTTCACCGTGAAAGAGTATAGCCATTGTTCTGTAAAATGTATCTTTTTAAATACTTCACTCCCTTTTTTTTCTCCAGCAGCTGCAAATGTTTCAAGCCTCCCTCCTCCGTCCCAAACGCTATATCAGATAAGGCGGCGGAAAAAATGCACGTGCAATGAAATGTTTTCTGAGCTCATGCAGTCGTCCGGCACTGACAGAGCTCAGTAGAATGTGTGGAGGGACACAATAGCAGAGTACAGGAAAGTGGCCGATGAATGTGAGGAGAGGTGGCGGCAGGAAGATCAGAGGAGACAGGATGCAATGCCGGGGCTACTGCGGCATCAAACGGACATGCTCCGAAGCGTCTGGTGGAGGTTCAGGAAAGGCAGCAGGATCACAGACTGCCGCTGCAGCTCCTGTTTAACAGCCCTCCCTCCTCTCCGAGTTCCATAGCCTCCTCACCCAGACGCCCAAGAACGCAGGGGGGCAGGCTCCGAGCACCCAACCACTCCACTCCAGTGGACAGCCCAAGCAACAGAAGGCTGGCATTCAACAAGTTTTAAAGTGGCCTTTTCCTTCCCTCCTACCCTCCTCCCACACCCCGCCCAGGCTACCTCGTGAGTTATCTCCCTATTTTTATAATCAATTAATAAAGAATACATGCTTTTTAAATGATAGTGACTTTATTTCCTTTGCAAGCAAGCTGTGATCGAAGGGGGGAGGGCGGGTGGCTTACAGGGAATTTAGAGGCAACCAAGGGGGTGGGTTTTCATCAAGGAGAAACAAACAGAAGTGTCGCACAGTACCCTGGCCAGTCATGAAAGTGGTTTGCGCTTCCTGCTGTGCTCTTCTAACCGTCCTCGTGTCTGGCTGCGCATAATCAGCGGCCAGGCGATTTGCCTCAACCTCCCACCCCTCCATAAACGTCTCCCCCTTACTCTCACAGAGATTGTGGAGCACACAGCAAGCAGAAATAACAATGGGAATATTGGTTTTGCTGAGGTCTGAGCGAGTCAGTAAACTGTGCCAGCGACCCTTTAAACATCCAAATGCACACTCTACCACCATTCTGCACTTGCTCAGCCTATAGTTGAACAGCTCCTAACTACTGTCCAGGATGCCTGTGTATGGCTTCATGAGCCATGACATTGAGGGGTAGGATGGGTCCCCAAGGATAACTATAGGCATTTCAACATCCCCAACAGTTATTTTCTGGTCTGGGAAGAAAATCCCTTCCTGCAGCCATTTAAACACACCAGAGTTCCTGAAGACGCGAGCGTCATGAACCTTCCCTGGCCGTCCCACGTTGATGTTGGTGAAACGTCCCTTCTGATCCACCAGTGCTTGCAGCACCATTGAAAAGTACCCCTTGTGGTTTATGTACTGGCTGCCCTGGTGGTCCGGTCCCAAGATAGGGATATGCGTTCCGTCTATAGTCCCACCAAAGTTAGGGAATCCCATTGCAGCAAAGCCATCCACTATGACCTGCACATTTCCCAGAGTCACGACTCTTGGTAGCAGCTGCTCAGTGATTGTGTTGGCTACTTGGATCACAGCAGTCCCCACAGTAGATTTGCCCACTCCAAATTGATTCCTGACTGACCGGTAGCTGTCTGGCATTGCAAGCTTCCACAGGGCTATTGCCACTCGCTTGTGAACTGTGAGGGCTGCTCTCATCTTGGTATTCTTGTGCTTCAGAGCAGGGGAAAGCAAGTCACAAAGTTCCATGAAAGTGCCCTTACGCATGGGAAAGTTTCGGAGCCACTGGGAATCATCCCAAATCTGCAACGCATTGCGGTCCCACCAGTCTGTGCTTGTTTCCCAGGCACAGAATCAGCGTTCCATGGCATGAGCCTGCCCCAGTGACACCATGATCTCCAAATTGCCGGGGATCGCGGTTTTAGAGAAATCTGTGTTCGTGTCCTCATCACCACGCTGCCGTCACCTCCTCGCCTGGTTTTTCAGGTGCTGGTTCTGCATAAACTGCACGATAATGTGCAAGGTGTTTACAATGGTCATAACTGCTGCGGTGAGCTGAACGGGCTCCATGCTTCCATGTTATGGCGTCTGCTTGGGCAATCCAGGGAAAAGGGCGCAAAATGATTGTCAGCCATTGCTTTCATGGAGGTAGGGAGGGTTGACTGATGACATTTACCCATAACGACCCGCAACAAATTTTTGGCCCTGTCAGGCATTAGGAGCTCAGCCCAGAATTCCAATGGGCAGCGAGGACTGTACTCTCCATTTAATGTCCATTTATTCTTTTAATCACATCAGCCACACTATCAGAGGCTCGTTCACCTGCACATCTACCAATGTGATATATGCCATCATGTGCCAGCAATGCCCCTCTGCCATGTACATTGGTCAAACTGGACAGTCTCTACGTAAAAGAATCAATGGACACAAATCAGATGTCAAGACTTATAACATTCATAAACCAGTCGGAGAACACTTCAATCTCTCTGGTCACTCGATTTCAGACCTAAAGGTCGCAATATTAGAACAAAAAGACTTCAAAAATAGACTCCAATGAGAGACTGCTGAATTGGAATTAATTTGCAAACTGGATACAATTAACTTAGGCTTGAATAGAGACTGGGAGTGGATGTGTCATTACACAAAGTAAAACTATTTCCCCATGTTTATTTCCCCCACCCCCCACTGCTCCTCGGACGTTCCTGTTAACTGCTGGAAATGGCCCACCTTGATTATTACTACAAAAGGTTTTCTCCCCCCCGCTCTCCTGCTGGTAATAGCTCATCTTAAGTGATCACTCTCCTTACAGTGTGTATGATAACACCCATTTTTTCATATTCTGTGTGTATATAAATCTCCTCACTATATTTTCCACTGAATGCATCCGATGAAATGAGCTGTAGCTCACGAAAGCTTATGCTCAAATAAATTGGTTAGTTTCGAAGGTGCCACTAGTACTCCTTTTCTTTTTGCGAATACAGACTAACACGGCTGCTACTCTGAAACCTACATCCAGACACCGCTGCATATAGTTAAATGGAACATATTTACTGGAAATGGGCCAGCTATCCACTGGCAAGATTTGAATTTCCAAAAGCAACTGAAACATTCAGGCCCTGGAGTATTGAAATGCTGTTATTTTGTAGTATGTTTGAGATGCCTTATAATTCACAGTTAAACTTAGAGGCAGTTCTGTTATAATTTAGGTGGCAGAATTAAGTTTTAAGAGAACCAAATTGTCAGTCATAATTACTACAACAGTGTTTTCAACTCTTGTGCATGCATGTATTACAAGTCTTGCAAAATTTGATGTTTTTTATAAAACCCCAGGTGCTAGAGATAAACTGATTACATGAGGATCCCTGCTTTCATTTTTCTTTTACAGGTAAATTTCTAGTTCTCATGGTTGTAGAGAAAAGATTGAAAATATGACTCAAGTGCACCTTATAGGCTCAAAAACTTGAAGTCAGATTAAAAGAACCCAAAATGTATTTTACTTGAAAGTCTTATGATATCTAAGTCAATCTTGTGGCTCATTATTTTGTCATGTTTGCAGTTGGCAATACTGCTACAAATCATTAGAATACTGATCTATGCCATGATCCCGTATAACTGAATTAAATGGTATTATTTGAGTGAATAAAGTAACCTGACTTTGGCCGACAGTGGGTAGTTGACTGATACACTATTTGTCCACACATATTTGAAATATTAAAAAAGATAATGAGTACTTAAGCAAATGAGTCACTCTGAATTTCATCATTGTAGCAACCAAAACAATAAAGAAGATGAATTATAGGCATCCTGGTTTGCCCCAGGAAATTCTCCATTTAATGTTGTTATAAAATATTTTAAAGTTGTGGTTTAAAATCTTTAGTCTTTCATACGGACATACAAAATTATAAAATGAAGGACTCAATGACAGTGCTTTAAATATACAACTAGAATTGTGTTGTTAATTATAAGATTTCCCCAAAGAACTTGAAGAACAAAATGTCAGTGACACTTGGTGGATATCTGGGAGGTGAAGGGGGAAGGGGAATCAGCAAAACATCACATCAGTTCTAACACCAATCTAAACTCAGTGCACTTTGTTCCTGTACTCTTATTCTGGTTTGTGCCTGTTTCTAAAACAAGCTATTTGTTCTGCGTCAGAAACATCATTCTCTTTCCCACAATTTATATTCAAGGACAAAAAGAGCAAACAGATCACGTTTGCCCATCTGTTCATTTTCTAATCAAAGACCTTTGAAGGTCTTTTTTTCTTGTTGATTCCAGTTGAGATTGAGAGAGCCCGCACTCTTTATTTTTTTTCATATGGGCTCTTTAAATGTTAAATTACTACTTATTTTGATTGGCTTTTTTCAATAAAGCATTATACACATCAGATTCACTAGGAAGCTGTTCCCCAACAAGATAAATATGTTGTAAACATCAGAATATTTTCAAATGGTAGCAGAGGTGAATAGCATATTAAAGCTTTCAAATTGCCTGGAAGCAGTCTCAAAATTATTTATTTTATTTTAGAAATATACACCAAGCCATTAAGTGAAGCACCAAGACACCCTACACACCAAGAAAAAAATAATGACAAAATAGAACAGACCCTCCTCTTCACTACCATCACCCCTCAGCACAAAAGCCCTATTCCTTAATATTAGTGAGCATCAGTCAAAGGCTTTTTCCAGCTAGTTCTTCTCATATTGTGCTCTGAAGCACACCAGATTTAGATTATGGCAGATCACTGGAAGGAACTTTTTTCCAAAGTTGTGTGTCTTTTGCTGAGATGCCCGGCTATCAGCTAAGGAGAGTATTTATAGTGAGTATAGTATTTATAGCTCCTTTGGTAGAATAAAAGGGAAGAAGTACGCTCTTACATGGCAGGGTGCTAAACTTCTTAGGGGTCACAGAGATTTCATCCAATAACTTGATCTGCACTTAAAAGCAAACAGGTTGCAAAGCAGGTAGTGCTGATGTTATGTGCCTGAGTGGGACATGCCAATGTGAGGCAAGCTATTCTGTGCTTCCTGAAGGTTCTGAATCCTTTTCAAACATAGCCCCAAGTAAAGAGTATTTAGTATGCAGCTAAAGTTTCAGAAATGGCATGCAATTTTGGGTGTTTCAGGTTCTTTGTGCCTATCCTGAGATACGTTGGATCTGATTTTCAGAGGTGCTGAGCACCTCTGGCTCCCAGAGATTTCAGCTGGAGTTTTGGGTGTTGATCTCTTCTGAAAAAATCAAGCTGCAAATGTGTCAAGTTAGGCACCCAAAAACCTTAGAGATTTGGCCTTAGATTTCAGTGTTTGGAGAACAAAGACCTCAAACTTTACAAGTTTGGAGAAGACCCTTTACTCATCTCAGGAAGCAATGTGCCTGATTTGCCTGTGTAGTCATGTACCATTGTGAAAATGGGTGTAAAAATGGTACCATTCTGATTTAGTAGCATTTTGCATCCACTTTGCATTGGTATAAATGACAGTAAAAGGCCCTATGTCATTTACCCTTTTAAAGAGCCATTAAAATCTATGAGAAAATTCTCGGGCCAACTGTCTGCATCATCACCATCCAGACTAAACAAATTAATATCTCCTCTGCAGAGAGTCATTGTAATGATTTGGGGGAGGGTGGAAAAAGACAATGAATGTTACTATAAAGGACTAAGCTTGAGGGGAAACGTGTTAATAAACTAACAATATACTTTTTGTTTCTTTATTTAGGCATGTCAAGTAATTGTAAATGAGTTCCCCCTGTTTGTAGAGAAATATAAGTCCAGGTTTGAAAAAGAGCTCAGCACCCATTCAGGCACCTAAAAATGGACCACATTTTCTACAGTTCAGCTCACGTATAGGCATGTACATTAAGGGGGCATGTGGTGGGGCATCTGCCCCACACTGGCAGAAGAGGGGTTAAAGCAGCCCCAGGGGGGCTGCGCAGGAGGCAGCCAATTAGGAAAGGGATTGTAGAGACAGTAGTTGGGATAAGGGTTAGAGAGACAGCCAATCAGGGCCAGGCTGGGCCATATAAAACAGAAAAGCTTCAGTCACCCTCTGGAGTTTGAGGTGGGAGGACTGGGTGCTCTGAAGGAGGGAGAAGAGACAGCACCATGGTCAGAGCAGTGCTGGGTGGGTCTGGGGAACATGAGTGAGCTCCCAGTTGACTGCTGCCAAACTGGGGCCCTGTTACAAGGGTGGAGAGGGCTGTGGGGAAATGGCCCAGGAAACAGATGGTGAGGGTTGGAAGTGATGCAGTGCATGACTGCTGCCTCCCCCCCTTTAACCACAGTTGCCACTGACACAGGAAGCTAGACCCGAGACTGCAGCCTAACACTGAGGCAAGTGGCTGGACAGAGGACTGTTGCCCCCCTGTTGCCGCCTGGAAGGATAGGGGGAGGAGAGAGAACTGAGTGGGGCACAACTGGAGGGCTGTGTCCAGAAGAGGACACCCGCAATCCTGAGAGTGACACAGGTATTGACAGAAGCAATGTCAGCGAGATGCCACTAGATGAGGGTGCACTGGTGAACCAGAGCTAATTCCCAGGATAGCAAGCAGGAGGGGCCGCAGTGGTGAGTTGTGCCCCATCACAAGCCAGATTTTCAAAAAAGATCACCACCCAGCAGACCTCATTGTTTTGGGATCTGCTAGTGCTGAGGACTTTTGAAAAGCAGCCCCCAAATGTAGAAAAATACTCTCTGTGCTTCTTGTGGCTGAAGATGCAAACTGTCATTTACACAAGAAGCTACACACACAAACTAGGCAATCCTTTCTTATATTCCCTTTTCCTTCCTTGTTCATTTAATTGTGATCCTCAACATTTCTCTATTAAATTGAAGAACATGGGCTCTAACAACATCATGCTAGACTATCTAAATGCTAGAATATCTAAACAAAGATTGGATAGATTCATGAAGGAAGAACTTGATTTATATTTCAGTAGGTTCAAATACTTTTGACATGGTAGTTTTATTATAATTATTTTTGTGTCAAATCAATTTCTAGAATTGTTTATATACCTGTAATGTACTTTTCTACTCAGATTCTGCATCAAGCTAACCCATTTCTACCATAATTTTTTGAAATTAAAGCAACAGTCACCATTTTCTTCTGCTGGGAAGTCCCAATGGGAATAGATCAGCTTTCAAGTCCTGCCTCTCAGCAGCTATTCCCCCAGCAAGTTCCCTCCCAACCATGTCAAGAGGGCTGCCACAGGTTTCAGATAAGGAAGCCATTTTCATGCCCATTTTGGCAAGTACTTGCACATTTTCATAGGCACAGCCCTATAGGATCCGTTTGCTCTCAGATTGTCATTTCCAGTTGCCAAGATACTGCCATCACAAAGTAGCAGATGTCAAACAGCTCTGTTAATCTAATTTGGTTAAACTTGCATGTGTGTTTCCACCTCATTCAGCTCAGGGAGCTGTTAACGTTGAATTAAAATTGGCAATCTAGTAAACAACACTGTTCACTGTTGTAAGATTAAGTCAGTTTTCAGGACATTTTCTGTGCATATGCAGCTTGATATGTGTTAGCAAATGCATTTTGTTTGAACTCTGTACTAAATTCCCTTTTTGCAGCCACTCTACCTTCTCCCTATACTTCAGTGCCCTCTTTTAAAATGAAAATTACATTTGCAAGTAGGCATTATAAGGGTTAACTGGGCTTAAGTCTTCCTGAGAGCAACAGGTGTAATACTTATGCACATATGTAATCTGTGAAGATGAGAAACATCCATGAAATGTAGATTAGGGTCTGTCATAAATATAAGGGGAAGGGTAAACGTCTTTAAAATCTCTCCTGGCCGGAGGAAAAACCCTTTCACCTGTAAAGGGTTAAGAAGCTAGGATAACCTCGCTGGCACCTGACCACAATGACCAATGAGGAGACAAGATACTTTCAAAGCTGGAGGGGGGGAGAAACAAAGGGTCTGGGTCTGTCTGTGTGATGCTTTTGCTGGGGACAGAACTGGAATGGAGTCTTAGAACTTAGTAAGTAATCTAGCTTGATATGCGTTAGATTCTGTTTAAATGGCTGAGAAAATAAGCTGTGCTGAATGGAATGGATATTCCTGTCTTTGTGTCTATTTGTAACTTAAGGTTTTGCCTAGAGGGATTCTCTATGTTTTGAATCTGATTACCCTGTAAGGTATTTACCATCCAGATTTTACAGAGGTGATTCTTTTTTACTTTTTTTTCTATTAAAATTCTTCTTTTAAGAAACTGGATGCTTTTTCATTGTTCTTAAGATCCAAGGGTTTGGGTCTGTGGTCACCTATGCAAATTGGTGAGGATTTTTATCAAACCTTCCCCAGGAAGGGGGGTGCAAGGTTTTGGTGAGGATTTTGGGGGGCTCTTTCCAAATGGGCTCTTTCCTAATAAAAAAAATACCGGTTAGACGTTTGGTGGTGGCAGCGAAAGTCCAAGGGCAAAAGGTAAAATAGTTTGTCCCTTGGGGAAGTTTTAACCTAAGCTGGTAAAAGTAAACTTAGGAGGTTTTCATGCAGGTCCCCACATCTGTACCCTAGAGTTCAGAGTGGGGAAGGAACCTTGACAGGGTGCCATCTACCTGTTTTATTGTTGCCATTCTAGTGCATGCTCTTCTTTCAACATAACATTATAATTAAGGCTATGTTTTAGTCATGGGTATTTTTAGTAAAAGTCATGGACTGGTCACAGGCAGTAAACAAAAATTCACTGCCCATGACCTCTCCATGACTTTTACTAAAGATACCAGTGAATAAAACTGGAGGTGCTGCCCGGGGCCCTCGTGGGTGCTGGGGAAGGGCAGCCTGGCTGCTGGGGGGGGGGGTGGAAGCAGGCACAGGCGTGAGGCCCAGGACCCCCACTGATGCTGGGTGGGCCCGGCTGGAATTGTCCCCGCAGGGGAGCTCATTCCTGCCACCATGGAATGGCTACACAGGAGATCTTACAGCAACAAAGCTGCAGTGGTAGAGCTGTGCCGCTGTAAGTTCTGTAGTGTAGCCATAACCTTAGAAATGTAGGTTTGGAATCTAATCAAATCCCTTGCACTGAGGCAGGAATAAGTATTATCTAGACCATTCCCTACATTGTGTTTGTCTAACCTGTTCTTAAAATCCTCCAATGATGGAGATTCCACAACCTCCATAAATTTGTTCCAATGCTTAATCACCCCGACAGGAATTTTTTTCCTAATGTCTAACCTAAATCTCCTTTGGTGCAGATTAAGCCCACTACTTCTTGTCCTATCCTCAGTGATTAAGGAGAACAGTAGTTTACTATCCTCCTCTTTACAACTTTTATGTACTTGAGGACTGTTATCATGTTCCTCCTCAGGTTTCTCTTCCCCAGATTAAAACTTTTTTTTTTTCAGTCTTTCCTTGTAGGTCATGTTTCTAGACCTTTATCATTTTTGTTCCTCTCCTCTGTGCTTCGTCAAGTTTCTCCACATCCTTCCTGAAGTGTGGTGCCCAGAACTGGACACAGTACTCCGGCTGAGGCCTTGTCAGTGCTGAGTAGAGTGGAAGAATTATTTCTTGTGTCTTGCTTATAGCGCTCTGGCTAATATATCCCAGAATTATATTAACTTTTTTTTTTTTTTGCAACACAATTACATTGTTGAGTCATATTTAGTTTGTGTTCCTCTATAACCCACAGATCCATTTCTGCAGTATTCCTTCCTAGGAAGTCATTTCCCATTGTGTATTTGTGCAACTGATTATTCCTTCCTACTTTACATTTGTCCTTATTGAAATTTATCCTATTTATTTCAGACCATTTCTCCGGTTTGTCAAGATCATTTTGAATTCTAATCCTGTCCTTGAAAGCATTTTCAGCTTCTCCCACCTTGGTATTATCCCCAAAGTTTGTGTGTACTCTCTATGCCGCCATCCAAATAATTTATGAAGATATTGAATAGAACCAGACCCAGGACAGATCCTGGCAGGACCCCACTTGAGATACACTTCTAGCTTTATTGTGAAGCCAGTGTTCCCTCTAATTTTTCCCACTCATGTGTGAAATGAATTTTGTTATGTTCACCACCTCCATATTGGTGTACATAACAAAATTCATGTGGTGGGGTTGGGGACCTGTGGGGAGGGCTGGGAGTGTGGGCTCTGGGGTGGGGATGAGGATGAGGGGCTCGGGGCTGGGGCAGAGGGAGCTCAGGGGGGTGAGGGCTCTGGATGGGGGTGTGGGCTCTGGGGTGGGGCTGGGGATAAGGGACTCAGGCTCAAGCAGAGGGTTGGGGTGTTGGGGGTAGGGCTCCAGCTGCTTGTTCGAGCTCTGGGGTGTGGCCGGGAATAAGGGCCTTCAGGCTGGGACAGAGGTTTGGGGTGTGGGGGGGTTGAGGATTCTGGCTGGGGAGGGTGGTGGGCTTGGGCAGAGGGTTGGGGTGCAGGGTGTGAGGGTTTCTGGTCTCCCATGTTTAGGAAGGATGAATTCAAACTGGAACAGGTACAGAGAAAGGCTACTAGGATGATCTGAGGAATGGAACACTTGTCTTATGAAAGGAGACTCAAGGAGCTTGGCTTGTTTAGCCTAATTAAGAGAAGGTTGAGGGGAGATATGATTGCTCTCTATAAATATATCAGAGGGATAAATACCAGACAGGGAGAGGAATTATTTAAGCTCAGTACCAGTGTGGACACAAGAACAAATAGATATAAACTGGTCACTAGGAAGTTTAGACTTGAAATTAGACGAAGGTTTCTAACCATCGGAGGAGTGAACTTTTGGAATAGCCTTCCAAGGGAAGCCGTGGAGGCAAAAGATCTATCTGGCTTTAAGATTAAACTCGATAAGTTTATGGAGGAGATGGTATGATGGGATAACATGGTTTTGGTAATTAAATATTCATGGTAAATAGGCCCAATGGCCTGTGATGGGATATTAGATGGGGTGGGATCTGAGTTACCCAGGAAAGAATTTTCTGTAGTATCTGGCTGGTGAATCTTGCCCATATGCTCAGGGTTTAGCTGATCGCCATATTTGGGGTCAGGAAGGAATTTTCCTCCAGGGCAGATTGGAAGAGGCCCTGGAGGTTTTTCGCCTTCCTCTGTAGCATGGGGCACGGGTCACTTGCTGGAGGATTCTCTGCTCCTTGAAGTCTTTAAACCATGATTTGAGGACTTCAATAGTTCAGGCATAGGTGAGAGGAGTGGTGGGTGAAATTTTTGCAGGAGTGGTGGGTGAAATTCTGTGGCCTGCGTTGTGCAGGAGGTCAGACTAGATGATCATAATGGTCCCTTCTGACCTAAATATCTATGAATCTATGTATGGATTCAGTATTATGTAACCTGAAGATAATGGCTGATATACATTAAATCCTAAGGATAGCTTATTACAGGAGTGACTACAGGCATTTTCTTTGGTGTAAGATCCAGAGTACGAGTGGATCTTGGATAAGTGACAGGTCTCTTTGGATGGGGAGCAACCTGAATATTTTGTGATTTATTTATTTGTTTGGTGTAAATGACCATTTATTGCTAAATCCAGCTTGTCTGAGTGACAAAATAGACTGGAGAGCCTAAAGGACTGTCCATGATAAGATTGTTACCGTTCATATTTACTACTAGAAGTTCATATTTACTACTGGGCTGGTGAATTCTAATTATAGAACGCACTACCAGTATGGGGTGTCTGCCTGGTTTTTGACAGTCTTCCCTGAAGTAGGCATTCATGATTGTGAGCCACTCCATGCAGCGTGACAGACATCATATAATTTAATAGAGGGTATGTGTTTGTTTCACCCGGTTTCACTACTTTAAATTCATTATTCAAAAATATATTAGTGGTGTATGTACATGTATCAGATTTGGATTTATGACAGTACAATTTATAATTTAATTTCGTCTTTACAGTGTCCTTTCCTTTGCTCCAGCTGAAACAAACTAGTACTGGTAATGGTAAATGATACTGTTGGCCAGTTACACTGCCTCTTATAAACCTGTATTGGCATCCCTATTAGTTACATACTGATAGTACAAATAGTTAGTTTCATTAATGAAATAGAGTGTAACAACAGTTTGGCTCCAGTAACATTTATTTCTTAATTAAAGGATCATTCACTGTGGTGTGCTACACAGAACAAAAAGTACTAGGTGAATGACCAAGGGAAGAGATGCCTCTAGTTTACATTATAATTTAGCATTAACATGAATTGCAATGAAAGGATCTTCAGCCTGGTTGCTAATCTGGAAATTGGCAATACCATTAGAAGCAACAGAGACTTTTGTTCCAGTACAGGAGTTGCCCTCCTTTTGCCCAGAAATAACATCACAGTAAGTGCCAGCAGGAAGGCCAGTTTGCAAATTTACATTCAACCACCTATGTATAAAAACAGATTGAAAAGGAGTAAGTGGTAATTCAGACTCTCTAATACAGATTTCTCTGTAAATGTCATGCTAACCTGTGGCCCATGGGATGGTACTACAAGGCTAGATGGGTTTTAGTCTTCTCTCTGGTCTTTTACTCTTTTTGGCCAGTGGGATGGGGAGTGCTGGTATTGGAAGCATACTCAGTCTACTGTGACTTCTTTAGCCAAAGTAAGAGCAACAGTGATGAATTCAAAGGGTTCAGGGCAGTCTTCATAGGCAGTTCACAGGGTTGCGGCACCGTGAAGCCTTGCATTGGTCAGCATGAATCAGACAGGGAGTTCCCTGTCACTCATTAGAACAAAAGCCTCATATATTCAGAGGTGCAAGTACGCCCGTACAGCGTACTGCAAGAGCAGGTATACAGCCAACCATAACGGTGGTGGCCAGGAGCCCCATGGCTTCAGCAGCGATTTAAAGGGCCTGGGGCTTCCAGCTGCCGCTACTGTGCCAGCAGCCAGAGCCCTGGGCCCTTGAAATCGCTGCCAGAGCCCTGGGGTAGCGGCGGTGGCCGGAGGCTCTGGCGGCAATTTTAAGTTTAAATTTAAGTCACTGCCAGAGTCCTGGGGTAGCACTAGCGGTGGCAGCCAGGAGCCCTAGGCCCTTTAAATCGCCGCCAGGCCCCGCTGAAGAGTTGGCTGGGGGAGTCTGGCCCCAGGCCCTCCCCACCTTGCTCAGGACCCCGGCCGCCCTGCGTACCGGTATGTCCCTTAAATTACTTTCACTCCTGCATATATTTCTGGGATACTACTCTCATAACAGGCATAACCACCCCTGAAGCCACAGAAATTTCACCTAAGGCCTGGTCTACACTTAAAATTTAGATTGGCCTGCCTACATTGCTCCAGGGTGCGAAAAATCCTCACCGCTGACACCATAGTTAAGCTGACCTAAACCTTGGCGTAGACATGGCCAGGACCATGGAAAAATTCTTCCATTGACATAACTACCATTGCTTTGAAAGGTGGATTAACTACCGTGGTGGAAAAACCCCTTCTGTCACTGCAGGAAGTGTCTACACTGTTGCACAGCTGCAGCACACTAGCTGTGTGCCCGTAGTGTAGACATGGCTTACATCTCCCAGGGCAAATTTAGGCCCCTAGCAATAAGAGAGAACACAAACTCAGACTCTTACTGTATTTACCAGCTTTGATAGCATGTTCAGTTTTCAGTTCAGACTCAATGTTTTGACTCTTCATTATCACTTCTGTACATATATTGTTCTTTTCCCTCTCCCTAGGTCTCACCCGAAATGACCTTTTCTGATAATCCCACTGATGCACCTTGGCAGACTGCGGATTTCATAGGACTTTTTTCTGGCAATGTCATACTCTTTATGGCTTCCACTGAGTCTCAAATTCCCAAAGTCTCTTTCTGCACCTCTGACATGAGAGGAGCCAAGAAGAGCACAGCACCAATCCTAACAAACTGCCACCCCTTATGAGACTCCCCAAAGACTCTAGTGAATATCCAGAGAGATTGAAGGCATTGCTGGGGACAAAATGCCTTTTGTATTGGAGAGGGAGGCATTTAACTGAAGTGATTCAAACCTTAACACGGACAACACCAAGAACAATTCAGTGAATAGTGCTCAAAAGCGGAGAATCCCATCCCTATAATCATCCAATCTAGTCATCAACTCTTCTCCTCCTCCTTCTGCAGACCTAACCCAATCCCACCTTCATGACCTTTTGGAGAGCATCCCAACCTGACTGACATATTACTTATTACTGACATGTTAAATCTCCACCCATTTCTTTAGAGCCATCCACCTTCTAGCTCATGGCTAGTTACCTCTCACACCTGCATGGTCATGCATTCCTGACTGACCAACCTTCACTGCCGGGTATGAATCCAGTGATCAGGAATCAGTGGCAGACTGGTGTGTTCCTTAGGAAGCTAATGTTGGGTTTTGAAAAGTGTTTCTGGGAGAGGGCAGGTGGTAGGTTTGGATTTGCAACAGGTAAAAGCCAAGATCTGTCCGATGACAAAGTTGTCACATATCCTCTCTGTAGCTATCATGTTTCTGAAGATATTCATTCCACTTACTTACCAGTCATCGTTATTAAAGACAATGAATCCTCTATTACCACGCCCAAAAGCCACTTGATTGCTGCCGTTGTCCCACCAGTTTGAGAAAGGCTGGCCATCAACCACATTACGGAAAATAACCATGTTCCTGAAAATACAACAAATAGGCTTGACTTCAGTTGAAATATCCTCACTTCAGTTAAAGATATATTGCAAACTGCATCCTCTTTATTTAATTTCTCTCTATGGTTTCCTACCTTATTTGACGCCACCTATGTTCACAGACCCAACCGTTGCCACAAGTGCTATCCGCATTGATTGAAACAGCTTTGGTTGAACCATCACCATGGCTTGGTGGTCCTATCCAGTCATTAACATCCTTGTTGATAAATGTAAAATTATAAAAGTTAAATGTTCTATCTTGGAAAAAGGCCATACATAGGAAACAGGATAGCATTCATTCTTGTTCAGAGAGTCAACACAAGGCTTATTCATCACTCAAGTACCACTCCTACCCTAAGGATGTTAATGGGAATTAAGTAGTGCATAGGCCCAGTGCTGTCTCTCTACACAGGGGTAAAGTTCATCCTAAGAGTCTTGTGAATTTATTTTCAACTGTTAGAAACCTACCTTTCCATTCTGGAAATTTCTTGTCCAGCGGTAACTTGACATTACACGTGTGAATCCATAAGGATGAGAAAGCATGAAACCAACTGCCATTTTATATAGTCTGTAAGCCAAAGAGTAATGAGACATGTGAAGATACGCTGTCTTCGTTAGGACAAAAGTAATAAGAACCTCACACAGCCAACAGCGTTCCTTACCTGGCATCCCAGAAGGTTAAAATAGAAGCTCCTCCAGCACCATGTCCCCTTTGGTTGTCATGATTATCCACAAAGACAAGGGCTCTGTTAGAAGCCATGAAACCCCAGCCTTCTCCCCAATTCCTAAACAAACAAACAATGAGTCAAACACATGGACACTACTATTTCAACTATTGCAGGAATCTAACAATTAATCCAAATGCTATATACTTTAAATAGGCCATCTTTTCTCCATTCCATTTGCGGATGACTGTCCCCAGTTTCGCACCATATTTGAATTCAGTCACTCGGCCATTTCCCAAGTAGTCACTGGCTTTAATTGCCTCTCCACCCAAGTCAATTACCTGGCAGAAGTAAGAAAAAGCTGTTAACACATTCCTAGCTATTTAAAAAGCAATACAATAAACACTAGTTCTGGGTCTCTATTATAAGAGAAATAATTTGAGCAAGTAAACAAAACACATTTATTGTTACTACCTAAAGCAACCTAAATTCAATGTAATGAACAACATTGCAAATGTCTTATTTTGTATATAGCAAGCATGGTTAGCACTTGTGGGTGTTAAAAGAATTGCCCCGGTGCCAGAAAGCTTAGTCTGAGAATTCGAGAGACATTTGAGGAAAAACCGCCCCAAACTTTTTCTACTGTAAGTAATTAGTGTCAACTTTTTAAACAGCCATTTAGAGAGAGTAAAGTATTCTATTTTTTTTTTTTTTTAAATCGAAGCTCTGTCTATCAGCTTAGGGCCTACACAAAATAAATGCTATGGTCTTTCTGTTGGTTCTGCAGTAGAAGTTAGCTAACTTTCCTAGAATTTCCTAGACTTGTACATATTAAAAAGCCCTTGAGAACTGTTCAATTAAGATTTCCAAGGGGTTTTGGGAAGCTCCCGTGTCAGCATAAAAGACTAAAAGTGGGATTCCTAAGTGGCAAAGGTTAGACTCCATAGGGAATATTATTGCTTGATTTGCCAGTTCCTTAGACTTTGTGTCATCATTTGCACCTGTGTAGAGCAGATGCATAAATATCTGCATGCAAAAGACAGATATTTATACACCTACTTGATTTCAAAACAAAAGCACTTATTTGTATATGCAAACTGATGATCATGTAAAATTAAATAATTTAAAATTTAGCCCTTAAATCTTTCATTCATATAGGGCATGATTTTGCAGAGTACCGAGTACTCTTTATTAAGTTAAGCCTATGCTTAAGCACTCTGCTAGATTGAGTCCAGAGTGTTTAAAACCTTGTGCTTTGCAGGATCCAGCCCATACTGTATTTGTATTTTTATATAAAAGAATCCATTTCTGTACAGAGTGAAATTAAGAAAACGAGATTACCTCCTGGTAAATGAAAGGCTGCGTTCCTGAGGAAAACCATCGCGTATTTAGGTTTTTCAGTTTGTTTAAAAATGCCTTCATATCCCCAGGCCACATGTGCTTGGAAGCATCGATTCTGAAGCCTGCCACACCAATATCAATAAGATCGTTCATGTAGTCAGCAACTTTCGAGCGCACATAGTCCTTCTCCAGGGCAAGATCAAGTAGACTAACGAGGCGGCAGTCACGGACCTGTTTTAAAAATTAGTTGAGATATCACCGAGTCATACGCCAAACTATACATTTTTGATTAAAATATATTCATTTTTAACAGATTTTTAATTTCATGTACTAAACCAGTTCAGTCCACATGCCAAACCTGTTTGGAATAGAATTCCTTCAAAGTCAATACAGAAGAATGTACTCTGGAATGTATTATGTTTAGGGGGTGTGATTCTCAGGTCAGGCCAGGAAGTGAAGAAGATTGTCTGTCTGCAAATGTAGCTGCAGTGTGAATTTAGGAAGGGAGACTGCACAATGGAATTTGGCAAACACAAGGAGCTAAAATCCCTAAATTTGGCTTGTCACCTACTGAATTACCAGCATCACTTGCTGCAGAACTGTGGGTTTTCTAAGGAGGTCTCCCATTAATAGTTACTGATCAGGCTGAAAGTTCCTTAGATGCTTAGGCAATAGCTTGAACACAACAGTGTCTTCATCAGTTAGGGGTGATCAGAACTACATAACTAACAGGTGCATAAATAGGCGCCTAACTCTAAGCATCAGAGAAGTCAATGGTCATACTCCCATGCTTAAATTTAGGCACATACTTAAGTACCTTCTTGTATTGAGTGCATACTGCTCAGCTCAGACAAGGATCTTGTTATTTTTTTTTCCTTGTTAAGATGGTCATCCAACAGCAAAGACTAGTCAAGAAGATAGGCGGGAGGGGAAAGTAAAACCAGATACTTATATAGAAATTACCTGATTCACATCATTGTAATTTTCAATCTCTCCACTTCCAGTTTTACATTTACCATCGTTAAAGTCCAAGGATGAGTACGGGACAGATGGAAAATCTCTATTCCCTGCATTGAAATAACTTCCACAAGTAGCACCATTTCCAGAGCCGCCACCAGATCCACACATGTGGTTGACTACAGCGTCAACGTAAATATGAACCTAGAGAGCAATGTTTGCACTTCAGTTTGTTTTTACAAAGGAGAGGGAAGTGACATTGTGAGTTTCGCTGACTGGATCACCTTTTATTCCTCCCATTTACATCCCTTCACCTTTTCTAACTTCTTTGCAGCCTTCTCCCTTCATTTGGAATAGGACAGTCAGCTATTCCGATCTGAAATCAGTTATTTCTCCCCACACTATTTCAACAGGAGGAAATCCACAGACACTTACTCCAACATTGTTGCACCTGGTCACCATGTCTTTAAATTCATTTTCATTTCCAGATCGTGTGCACAGTTTGTAGCTGATTGGCTGGTACCTTTCCCACCAGGGTCTCCAGGGGTTAGTAATTATAATATTTTCATTTGGAGGCGATATCTGGGAATGAAATGATGTCATTTCATAAACTAGTAATTATTTTGATATTTATTTGTATAAGCGCAGAGAGGGTGCTCAGTGCTGTACAACACACATGAGGAGAACAAACACAGATCACTGACACCAGTTTTACTCCTGATTTACACCGTAATCCAGCCCACTCTCTCCTACAAGGAGCTTGCTGTCACAAGATCTGATCCTGGGAGGACTCGGATTGAAATCAATGGGAGTTAAAGGAGCTCACCATCTCACAAAAGGTACCTAGGACTGATTCCTTAAAGAAAGACAAAACCACCCTGGGAGACTGAAGTAATTTAGAAGTTTCTTTTTCAATTGGGATGACAAGTGTTACTGGTTTTGCACATCACTGGAGAATAAATATGTCTGAAATGATAGTAAATAAGAAATAAATTGTTACTTTGTACTTGGAGGAATTAGAATGTAAATGACACATAGTGGAAAGCATGTGTTTTTTTGGATCTGGCCCAGTGGAGACAAAGTAAAATCACCCCTTCAAAATGACTGGTCTAGGCACGTACCTGTCAACATTTCCTACTTCCATCACCGATTTTAATTGATAATAACTCTGGTGCCTGTCCTCTGTGAACTGGACCTTTTACTCTGGTAAATAAATAATGCCAAAAGATGAAGAAATTTTACTGTCTGCTAACATTAGAGGCTACATACCTGAACTCCACCAAATCCATTGGGTGCTAAATACCGTTCACATTCAAGAGCAATGTCAGCCCAACGCCATTCAAATAGGTGGACAATAGACGTCGTCCCAGACTTTGTATTTGGGTTGTATTGTGCCCAGCAAAGGCCAGCAGCTGCTAGCAGAAGAACCACCTTCATTGTGCCTTAAGTGAGGGCTTGTGCTCTTCTCACTGGCTCTTTATAGTCCTGCAAGAGGGTACAGTTCACGTTACGTTTACATGTGACATATTTCACATGACTGCCTAGTATTTGGTTAACTAGCCATTTGTCATTTTATCTGATTGTGTCTGAAGTGCTCAACAGGTGAAGAGAAAACAAATTCTCATGCTAACAAACTTTAACTATAAATAAAACAAATTAAGCCTCTGTGTGTTTTTTTAAGGGTGGCAACACAGTTTTCCAGAGGTCTCTGGCATCTGTGAGTGCACATGGGGATACAAACTCATTGACTAAAAATAGATATGAACATGTCAGTGGCTTCAATGATTAGGAGTAAATGCTAAGCTGGGAGGATCGCTCTCACAGATCTAAAAGGCATCAATGGCATAGAATCAGAAATACTTAATATTAAACATCCATCTGCACTGCACCTCTAGAGGGCTCCATGATTTCTTAAAAGTCCAGAATTTCTCTCTCAGGGCTAAATTGCTGCCAGGTAGGCTAGATAGCCCTTGGGTGGGAAGGCATGGAACTACACTGCCCCAAGGGATACACGGGTGGCATTGTGCTTTGGCTGTTTTAAAATGTATTTTTCCCTGTAGGCTAAAAATATTTGAAGAAATTGTATTTTTCTGTAGTTTTGTGGGTTGCAAAAAAATGCATATTGGGTCCCTTATTGTAGCACTGGCTTAGCTGACATGAGCAGTCCCAAATTAAGCCAAGACATGCCTGAGTCAGTAATTGCTGAACAAACCCAAACATGTACTTTATGAAACAATTAACTATTGTGACTGTCTTTACAGTAAATAAGGGAGATAACCACACTAGTTAGTGTCTATGTTTATAGTAAACAATGTAGTCAGAAACACCCTGAACTGATAAGCATATCTTATGCAATCTGCAAAGCAATTGATCTTTACATGCAAGCATAGATGTTGGTAGCGAGGATAGGTGGTGTGAGGTATGACATGAATTGGAATTATGGTATCCCCCTGTACCTAAAACCCTTGCATCTAGGCCTGGCTAGCATATGCAAAGAGCAGTTACGTGCTTCAGAAAGTAACCTGAGAATCAAGCTGTCTTTTGGATCCCAGAGAACTGGATGAAATGTTCTCCCAGAACTCGACAAGGCATTCTGGAAAAAACAAGTGGTAAAAGCTCAGAAGGAATCCCAACATATATAACAGTTTGGTGATCAACAAGGCTATAGTCACAGAAGTTAAATTCACCCTTATTTCTTCCGTATTGATTTAGTGGGAACAATTGAGTAGAATCAGACAGAAAGAGGTTAATGTGACTTTGGTTAATATTTTACTACCTGGACTGATAGAGGCCTGAGAGGTCGTAGGGAATTATAAATGCATAGCTTTTTAAGGCTAAAGGGGCTCATTGGGATCAGCTAGTCTGACCTTTTGCATAATGCAGAACACAAATTTCACAAAAAAATCTGACATGAAGCCCAAAAACCTGTGGATGAACTAAAGCTTATCTTTTAGAAAGAGAGCAGATCTTAGCCAAAATGTGGAAGGGACTCAGAACAATAGGGAAATAACAGAACAGACCAGCTGAAATGATACAGCAGATATAAGGAGGGCGTGAGTCAGGTTTTTAGAGAGACAATGGCTATGTCTTCACTGCAAAAAAAACAAAAAACAAAAACAAACCCTGAAACAGGTTTTACCAATAGATATCTTTTACAAGATATCTATCTTGATGGAAAAACATCTGTTCTTGCAGTGAAGACAAAGGCAATATGAATTTCAAGTAGATGCATCATATCATAGTCCCCCACTAAAACAAAGAGTAATAAAATTCCACAGTCTTAGTAAACAGATAGAAAAGTAAATATTAAGAAAATGTATTAAACTTCAAAAGAGACTCTGGAAGATGGAAAGCTTAACAATGTGAATGAATGACAGCCAGAAGTTGAGAAACTTTGTGAGACTCATTCTTTCACCAGGAATTTATTGGTCACGGGCAACTAACACACAAGCCTGGCTACATCACAAGAACAAAAAGAAAAGGAGTACTTGTGTCACCTTAGAGACTAACAAATTTAGTCTCTAAGGTGCCACAAGTACTCCTTTTCTTTTTGCGAATACAGACTAACACGGCTGCTACTCTGAAACCTATCACAAGAACAGTAAGTTGTCAGAGAGCAGGCTCCACTTTCCAGCAGTAAGCCTCCAACTGCTAACAGCCAGTGCATGTTACTGTGATGGCTATAGATAAAAAATATATTCTCTAGCTGGTCAAATTCACCTACCTTTTAAATCCAAACTCAAACTAAAAAAAACCTAGAGAGCATCTAAAATGCTGAGATGGCCAGTGCTATAATCTGATCCCCAATGTACCTACATAGGGAACAGAAATTTGATACTGGGGGGGGTCTTCAGTCTAGCAAACAAAATGTATAACAAGATCCAATGGCTAAAAATTGCCAGCATCAGGCTAGAAAAAAGAAGTGCAAGCTTTTAACAGTGGGGGTAATTATTAACCATTGGATCAATGTACCAGTGCTGTTGTGGAATCACCATCACTAGAGGTTTTAAAATCGAGATTGGATGTTTTTCTAAAAGACATGCACTGGTTCAACCACAGCAACTGGCCTTGAAACTGGACTTAATTTAGGGGAGGCCTATGGCTATGCAGGCGGTCAGACACAATGATCACAAAAGTCCCTTCTAGCCTTAAAAATCTATTAATATTTTGACCTACAATTTCTAACATGGATGCCACAAAATTAAACTCAACTAGGCAGCTAAACCCTCATGGAGAAACTCAAATTAGATGATGCAAGAGGAATGTAGATGCCTAGCATGCATCCAAGTAGGACCCTTCTGACCGTGCTGTAATAAAACAGCCTTCTGGTGATATGCAAAAACATTTATAAAGATTGGTATTCTTTGTGCTTATCTCCCATCTGCCTTTCAAAGCAGACTAAGGCATTTGGACATCCAACTACCAAGCCAAGTTCCTTAGGCATCGTGGAAAAAAAAAATCTAAGCTTCACTTACTATTTAACACAGAAAGCATCTAGTGTAGAAGTGCACGCGCGCGCACACACACACACACACACACACACACTCTTACTTTTATTTTCTTGGAAATTTTAAATCACAGGCACTGGGAATTCTGTAGGTTCTTCAGCTACCATGGAGATGGGTGCAGTACAAAAGCTTATCTTTGAAAAACCAGTCTCGTTGTAGATAGGCTGCTGTACAGATTTTAGTGAATTTCTTAACACCAGTGCTTCATCATAGACTGTACGAGATGATGCTTTATTTTTAATATTTTTCAAAACATTGTCAATGCAGAAAGGCAGCACAAACTGCTTTTAGTATTTAAAAATAAATAAGTTGGTGTATCCGCTCTCCCAAGGGCTCATGGGGATCAAGCCTTCTCCCTGATGCTTGCTAGTTAGAGGGTCTTCTCTCCCACCCCAACCCCAACGGTAGCGACCTAGGTTCTTTGTTGTGCTGCCTGGTGCCACCAACCAAGGTGCATCCTCTCTGTGCCTAGGACACAAGCAGCTGCTGTCCCTTGGAAAAATGACTAATACTCCTGTTCTTACCAAGGCTTCTGACCCAGAACATAAGAAATAGAATTCAATAATGGAACCCTAAACAAATTCAATGTCACACCCACAAAGAACAATGTAACAAAGGGGGACTTTATTGGGGAGAGGCAACAGAGACGCCAGAGACAGAAAACGTTAAATGCTAAAACATTAATAGTATAACAAATTCCCCCCCTTCCACCATTCACAGCTGTATTTCAGCTCCTGGCACCTTACCAGGCAGCTGGATATGGGTGTAGTAATGCTGCAACCATTGGCTGGCTTAAAGAAAACAATAGGGCCTTCGTAAAGTGCGATGAGTTGGCTCCTGGATCTATGGTCTCACCTGGCTCTAGGTCGCCAACACCAGCTGGGTCTGTGCCTCCCAGGATACTGGTATCCACAGGTCTGTAACTGCCTGACTTGACCAAAATTGAAACTAAACCTAGTCCCTTTATCTCTGAGTCAGGCTGTCCTCTGCCTGAGGGGCTTAGCGGTCATGTCTCATTGTGGGCCCAGCAAACTGCTTGTAATAATTGCCTACTCACTCCATCACAAACCTCTCTAGTGCAGTGGTTCCCAAACTTGCCACGCCGGTTTGTTTACCTGCCGTGTCCGCACGTTCAGCTGATTGCGGCTCCCAGTGGCCGCGGTTCGCTGCTCCAGGCCAATGGGAGCTGCTGGAAGCAGAGGCCAGTATGTCCCTCGGCCCGCGCTGCTTCCAGCAGCTCCCATTGGCCTGGAGCAGTGAACCGCGGCCACTGGCCGGGCCCGCCAGGGGCTTTCCCTGCACAAGCGGCGGAACAAGTTTGGGAACCACTGCTCTAGTGGCTTTTGCAGGACTTTTCAGTCTATTCTGTTCCTGTCTCAGACTTAAGTAGGCTGGGGAAAGGTGTCTGGAGGGCCTGGAGCATTGTTGTTGTAGGCCAGCGGGTGGATGAAGCAATGATCCCCAAACTGTGGGACATGCCCCCCATGAGGGGGCACGGTGCAAAATTGGGAGAGGGTGCAAAGGGGCCTGGGCCAGTTCCCACAGGGGCGGGAGCACCACCCAACCCCGCTACACACTAGGGTTGCCAACTTTCTAATAGCAGAAAACCCAACACACTTGCTCCCAGAACCCCGCCCCTTCTCCAGTGGCCCCCCGCCCCGCTCACTCCATCCCCTCTCCTTCCGTCACTTGCTCTCACCCCCCTCCCCATCCCACCAGCTCACTCGCTAATTTTCACAGCAAGGACCAAACAGCAACCAGGAGAAGGCCAGGAGCGGCAACAATTTGAATGTGGGAGATGGAACATGGAAAATACCCTTCACCTCCCCAGGGAGAGATTTTAAACATTATTGTAAAATTAATTGCCCCCCAAAAGAGTCCCACTCACAGTGAGCGAGACTAAAGAGACTATTTCAGGAGCTGATTTTTCTTGCTTTCACCAGCTGTCCTGGTAGGGGATCCAGTAGTGCTGCAGCCACTGACTGACTCCTACCGTACCTCACAATGAACTGTATACTATGAGAAAAAGTTATGCTGTTCCATCTTTAATGACTAGTTAAATTGCATATATTGTCTATTAAAGCATATATTTAAACAATGTGAACAAATTAACATGATGGGAGTCTTAATGTTAACATTTCCTGACACTTACGTTTGCATATGTAACTTGAATATTGCATTGATGTTATTTAATTAATTCATTATAACTCTTCAATGTTAAGAAAGTAAGGTTGCATAAAATGTAATTCATGCTGCAGAAACTGATCCCCTCCCTATTTTGCCATCCTGCTAACCAATAGATTTGCTAGTGTTCTTCAAGTTTTTTCACCTGTACTGTGTGCCAGATTTAATCCAAAGCAGATTGAGGGAAATATGTTACAATGTTACCCACAGCGTGACCACCTGGCCTTTCGGTGCCCAAAGTTTCACATTACACATCAAATCAATAAATATTGTCTTGTATAATCAGGCAAAGGATTGTACATGGTAATACGTGTTATTTGTATATGAGCGTGTGTGTCACAAATAAACTTCCTCAATGTGGAATGGATGCACACTAGCCTTTGTAAACTGAACTGAGATTTTCCAAGCACTTCCACCAAAACAGTTTCAGGTAAAGTATAAAACAGGTTTATTAACTACAGAACAATAGAGTTTATGTGATTATACATGGTAGGCATAAAGATCAGAGATTACATTAAGAAAATAAAAAGTAAACACACATTTTAAATCCTAACCTTTTACTCGAAGCAAGAGCTAAAGCAAACAATATCTCACCCTGATAGATGGTACAAGCAGATTACAGTTCCCCAATACTCAGCTTGGGACTGCCTTCCAGCCTGGGACCACCCTTACCCAGTTCAAATCTTTGTCTTCCAGACATTCCTCCCGGTGTTGAGCTAGAGGCGGAGGAGAGAGGCCAAGGGATGATGTCACTGTCTCTCTTTTCTTCCAGCTTGCTGCAAAGATCTTTGCTATGATGCCAGTTAGTCTGCCCCCATGGTGTATGTGCCTCCTCAGAGAAGTCTCTAGGATAGTGGATTGTGTGTTGATGAGCCATTAATGCCGAGTAGCCATCAATAGCCACATCTTTGGTTGTGGGTGTTCCCAACCTCACAACATATTTCTGTAACACATGTAGTAATACTTCATAACTTCATGTACAAGGATAGTACATACAATCCAACAGGTTATTAATGTTCAACAGATCAAGACTGATACCTCACAAGACATGTACAAAACATATAATTATATGACAGTAGTGAATATGGGGGTTTCAGAGGGTCACAGGTTTGATGTGAAACAAGATCTTTTTCAATATTTTTGCATTGCCAAGGCTCTAATAAGTGCTGTTACAAGCTCTTGGGTCTGGGTCTTTCACTCCCTGATACAGCAGAGCCTGTGTGTGCTAGGTAGGGAGCAACATCGGCCTACAGAGCGTCTGTTTGTCTGCCTGCCCGAGTTTTGGAATTACAATAGAAAAATCATCTCAATTCATGGTTTAATTTCTCCTTTACTTCATGTGAAATAAAATGAAGTACTCTTTAAAATGAACCATATTTGTAGGCCTGTTACACCATCTCAAAAATGTGTATCAGTATCAGTGCTAGTTATTGTGTAATAATATTACAGCAATGACACAGTATTTCATTAATGAGACTTAAAAAACCCATTACTTTTGTGCCAATACAGTTTATTCCTTGCTAGAGATGTTACACAGAGACTCATTCGTTCTTGCATGGATTACAATGTAGCATCAACATGAATTGCAATAAAAGGATCTTCAGCCTGGTTACTAATCTGGAAATTAGCCATGCCGTCACCTACAACCTGCACCTGTATTCCTGTACAGCGGTCACCTTCCTTTTGCCCAGAAATAACATCACAGTAAGTTCCAGCAGGAAGGCCAGTTTGCAAATTCACATTCAAGCTCCTATTTATAAAAACAGATTGAAAAGGAATAAATGATTATTCAGACTCTCCAGTATAGGTATTTCTCTTTTATTATAAAGCGTCATTCATTTGGCCAGCCAGCTGGCTTTGGGGATAGTGTTCTGCACTACAATATCCAACACTTGGGGTTTACTCTTGGGTCGGGGTCTTTCACTCCCTGATACAGCAGAGCCTGTCTGTGTTAGGTAGGGAGCAACATCAGCCTACAGTGAGTACTAAGGCCATTGTATATGCTGTCTATATGGCCTCAATGTGTCCATGCAGCCCTGCTAGACAAAGAAAGATTCCAGTTTGAAATGCCATCAGGCCTTGCATGTGTAGGCATGAGTAAGCAGCGGTTATCCATCTACTCCCATTCACAAAGGCTTCATATATTTAAAATTCAATATACAGGCTGGTGAATATAAATTATTCACTCATTTTTCATTTGACCTGGACATTTAAAGAATTAGCTTTTGATTATCTTTAGAACGATCCCACTTCTGAAAGGGCAAAAATTAATTAAAATTGAAGCCCCATTTCATCTGGGATAGACATGAGTACAAATGTTAATCTGCTGAAGTATCTTTCAGACAGATAGTCTCTCTTTCATGCTCTCAGGCATACAGTTCTATCTGACAGCTCCTCCTCCTTTTGCATGAAGGAGATATCTACAGTGTAATTTACACATGAAAGACTCAATTCTACTCTACTTGCTGTATTTACTAGTATAAACTGTGCCTCTGTGTGAATATAATTTCCACAGAAAGTCAATGGTGACTGTGAATACAAATCAGAAGACAGAATTAGACCCCAAATAACTAGAGAAAAAAACATGAAGACAGATGTGTATGATATTATCTGCAGGGACAGTAAATTCAGGTATTCTTGTCAGTTTCCAAAAGTTTAGAGTCTTCCTTATAATTAGGCTCCTATTGTTCTTTTTCATCTCCCAAGTCCTTCCCTCTCTACATACCCAAATTCCTTTTTCTCATAGTCCCATTAAGTCATCTCAGCATTTCTTGCACTCTCCATTGGAATCAGGAGGGCTCTTTTCTGCCAATATTATACTGTTTTGGGCTACCTCAGCATCACAGATTTCCTACATCTCTTTCTGCACCTCTGACTCTAGAGAAGTCTGGAAAAGCACAACAATAACCCTAACATGAAGTGCCAGCCCTGATGAGACTCTGCCAGGAGCTTTGTGGATTATCCAGAAAGGAAGTGGGCCTGGTTAGACACAGGAAGCCCTTTGTATAAGGCAGGAAGACACTTAAATGAAGTGAGTGATTCAAACCTTAACACACACACAAGATTGAGAACAATTCATATGCAATGCAATTCTGAGAACTGTGCTCCTCTAAAATATCCAATCCAATCATCAACTCTTCTCACCATAAAAGAAAGCGGAAAACTCCCAGCTGCCAGCTCTTTCTCAAAACTATCCCAGCTTGACCCACATTACTCTCAGTCAATTCTCCACCCATTCCTCACAGCCATGTCTGCTAGCCTATTTAGGCCCAGGCCCAACACCAGTAGCTGCCAAAGTACCTCTCAGACCTGTATGGTCATGCATGCCTCACTGACCAACCTCTTACTGCATGTTTCAAATCCAATGACCAGGAACCATGAACAGAGTATTGTGTTGCTTAAAGAGCTAATGCTGGGTTTTGAAGAGTGCTTTTGGGAGTGGGAAGATGGTAGGTTTGGAGTTGCATCAGGTAAGAGCCTTGACCTGTCACACCAACCAGTTGCCACAGATTCTATAGCCAGTAATAGGGCGTACCGGTTGACCAGGGGGTAACGTTTTTTCTGGAGCTATTCACTCCTCCCACTTACCAGTCATCATTATTAAAGACAATGAATCCTCTATTACCACGCCCAAAAGCCACTTGATTGCTGTCATTGTCCCACCAGTTTGAGAAAGGCTGGCCATCAACCACATTACGGAAAATAACCATGTTCCTGAAAATACAACCAATGGGCTTGACTTTAATTAAAATATCCCCACATCAGGTGAAGAATATATTGGAAATTGCTGTTTGCAGTGTCCTACTTTATTTGACGCCATCTGTGTTCACAGACCCAGTCGTTGCCACAAGTGGAGTCTGGATTAATTGTAACAGGTTTGGTTGATCCATCCTCAGAGCTTGGTGGTCCCACCCAATCATTAATGTCCTTGTTATTAAACACAAAGTTATACAGATTAAACATTCTATCTGGGGAGACAGCTCAATGAAGCATCTGGGGAGACAGCTCAATCAAGCATAAAAGATGACAGGGATAATTAACAGCCTACATACTTGTTCTCATTGATCATAAACCTACCTTTCCATTCTGAAAATATCTTGGCCAACGGTAACTTGACATAACACGTGTAAATCCATAAGGATGAGCAAGCATAAAGCCAAGTGCCATTTTATATAGTCTGTAAACCAAAGAATAATGAAACACATGAAGATACGCTGTCTTTTTTTTTTTTTTTTGGTGGGGAAGGGGGGAAGGAGGAGGAGGAGGAGGAAGAAGAACAACAACAACTCTGTTGGCTGTATGAAGCTACCTGGAGTCCCAGAAGGTTAGAACAGAAGCTCCCCCAGCACCATGTCCCCTTTGGGTGTCATGATTATCTACAAAGACAATGGCTCTGTCAGAGGGCATGAAACCCCAGCCTTCTCCCCAATTCCTAAACAAACAAACAGAGTCAAACACATTGAAATTAGTAGTTCAAATATTGCAGGAATCTAATGATTAATTCAAATTATATATATTACTTTAAATAGGCCATCTTTTCTCCATTCCATTTGCGGATCACTGTACCCAGTTTGGCACCATATTTGAATTCAGTCACTCGGCCAGTTCCAAAGTAATCACTGCTTTTAATTGGCTCTCCACCCAAGTCAATTACCTAGTAGAAGAAAGAAAAGCCACTATTATAGTCCAATCACCTGGTTAAAAAGATACAATTCATAGCCCTAAATGCTGCTTTTAGGGAACAAGAAATCAATTGAATGTATTAAAACAGAAATAAGTTGGGTTACTTACTAAATCCCACTTATTGCTTCCTAAAGCATCCCAAATTCAGGTGCAATTGAAAAACATTAAAAACCTCTTGTCTCTTCTCCCCCACTCCCAAATATGTCGTGACCATGAATAGATTAGTAAGGAAATACATGACCCAGTTCTGAAACGATCAGTTTGACAATAAAAAGAATCTAATGAGAAGTTTGACTTTAAAGGGACATTCCTGGTAGGTTTAGGTTCAAAATATTAATTCACATTTAAAATTTTAAATTGGTAGAGATTGTCTTCTGGTTTAAAAACAGTCATTTACTGATAAAAGTCATGTAACAATATTGCTGAGACTTGGGGGGGAAATCTTACGAAGTTATTTATTTATACTTTCTCTATTGATGCTGCGGAAGTTAGAGTTTTATTTTGTAAGTTGAGATCTATGTATATTTTTAAGGATTATATGAATAATGATGAATATGGGGTGGAGGAAGTAAATCAAAAGAAAATGCCTGAAAGAATTAATATACACATTTTAAAGTTTTGCACTGAATAAGCCAAGTAGGCTTGGAAACGTAAAGCTCTAGTAGCAAAATAGGAGACTGTGGGCTGGAATATGAAGTACTAAAGGTTAGAATCCACAGGAACTAAAACTTTTTGGGCCTGATTCTCCATTATTTTTCATTTTGTGTGACCATTTAGACATCTACAATGTGTATGCACATGTAAAATCATTAATAAAATCCTGGCCCCTAGCAGTCAATGGGAGCGTTGACATAGAAGTCAATGAGCCAGGATTTCACCTCAAGTATTTAGATGGTTACTTGATTGCAAACAAAAGGATCCATTTGGGCCCATACAAATTAGAAAGTGGAACATTTTGACATTAGTTCTTTGCATTGATTTGTAGATAATTCAGTTTTGCAAGCTGCTGAGTACTTCAGTCCTGATACAACAAAGCACTAACATACATGCAGGGTCAAGTCCATACTGTATTTGCATAAAAGAACCCATTTCTCCATAGAGTGAAATTAAGAAAACGAGATTACCTCTTGGTAAATGAAAGGTCTCAATCCTTTGGAAAACCATTTTGTCGTTAGATTTTTCAGTTTGTCTAAAAATGCCGCCATGTCCCCAGGCCACATATGCTTGGAAGCATCAATTCTAAAGCCTGCCACACCAATATCAATAAGATCGTTCATGTATTCAGCAACTTTCGAACGCACATAGTCCTTCTCCAGGGCAAGATCAAGAAGACTGACAAGGCGACAGTCGCGGACCTGTTTAAAAAATTAGCTGATTTAAGACAATTTTCATCCCACGTGCTAAATGAAGTGTCCTGAACACAGTTCTTGCAAAACCATTGTTGAAAAAAACACAGAATAATATAGAATTACACAGAGCCCCCAGAAATTTTTCCCATGATATGTACTGTCAGTACCCATGGAACCATGCCCAGGGGAGCTGCTGGCACCAGCACCTCACCTGTGCCATGCTCAGCCCATCTTCCAGCCTCGCCCGCCAGCTGTTGTGTCACTCCCCATCCCTGAGAGGGGACATGGGCTGCTGAAAGTGGGGTGAGGAAGGGCAAGCCCCTGTGGAAGCATCCTGGTGCAGGAGCTAGTCCCATGACAATGGCAAGGAGGATCAGTGCTGGCCATCCTGCTGCCCTGTGTACCTATTCAAGGTTGGTCCCACAGCCCCTCTGTCATGGGGCCAGATCTGAAAGGCACTGTGACCCCTGTGCACCAGGTTACAACACCTCTCAATTTTGGCCCCACTGCTCTCGTCCCCTACCATGACAGGGGGGCTGGCAGGGACAAACATGAGTGCCCAGTGGGCCAGCCAGCACTGTTCATTGTTGTCACTTCCAATGGCACACAATGTGCATAACATACATATGGCTGCAGGTGACACTGGGATTACGTATACTAGACTTTACTATACTGATATAGGACCTGATTCTCTACTACTTTGCATCACGTGGAGTTGTTTATATTTTACACCCACTCTGCATAAGTGTAAGTGATTTAGGAAAATGCCAGCTGAGAATCAGTCCATTAATTCTATACTCATAGGGAGGTTTGGAAGGATTAGATTTTTATCAGTAACTGTCAGTGCACATTGATTTCACCATACACACACAAACCAATGAAAAAATATTTCCCCCAATAAAAATTGAAATTTACAGGTAGCACAGTGAGAAAAATTCTGCTTGAGAACTTGTTGGTATTTGATTTTTGTTTTAATGATAATAAAGCTTGAACTTTTTGAATCTCAATGTGGACTATCATTAAAAATTATGTGACCTTTCCCATCATTTCCCACACCTATAAAATTTTAAATATAAATATAAAAATGCTTAAAACAATTTTTGCAACTTTGATGATTTAAATACATAAAGGCTTACAGATAAACAATATTATCCATCAAAATTATACAAAATAAAAATCAAATTCTGCCAAACCTACTCATGGGATTTTAGTACAACTAGGAGAAGTAATCTGTCTTAATATGTCATTTTTACTTCAGCTCTAATATACAGATAAAAATTTCTCTCTTCAGGATCAACTGCATGCTACTTTTCTCTTAGCATGAGAGTGCATGAGAGATTTTATTTTAGCTGGATTCATAATACAAAATTTTGCCACCGATTTTATTTCACAATTTTAAACAAATTCATTTTGACTATGTTCATGCCCATTTTTATCTTTGCTTCCTGTAAAATTTGTTGTTGTGAATTTTCAATGAGATAGAAAATTTTAAAAGAGTATTTTAAAATATTCACAGAAAAAGAATGGTTTCCTATGGCAATCCTGAGAGGCAATGTGTAATCAAGTGTTTGATCTCTGCATTACAGTGAAGAGGTGAATAATAATGATACTTTAGCATCTTTCATCCTGAATGATGCCCAATCACTTAATGAATTTACAATCTCTCCCCCTCTCCCAGTCCTCAAGACAGGGACAAAGGGAAACAGAGTAAGAGAGATATACACAGGAATACTTTCATGTACCATTGAAATGGGGTGAAAGATGCTGTTTAGCAATGCACAGCACCATTACCTGACTGTTCAGGGCAGGGGGGTGAAGAATATTGCTTCCAAATGAAGCTGCCATGGGAATTTAGGCAATGGAATGCATAATGGAATTTGGTGAATACAGCTGATGACCTAAAACCCCACAGTGGGAAAAGGAGCCATCAAATACCAAGTAATCACAAGAGGTAAAGTCAAGAGCTCAGTTGTGTGGCTCACCCATAAGGGAGCACAAGGAAGAATGCTATCTACCCACACTTTTCTGTAGTACCCTGGCATTTGCATCCATATTTACTGATCAGGCTCAGTCGTGATTAGCATTTAAAAGATAACAATATCCTTTGAAAAAAGAAAAGGAGTACTTGTGGCACCTTAGAGACTAACCAGTTTATTTGAACATAAGCTTTTGTGTTGCATCTGATGAAGTGAGCTGTAGCTCATGAAAGCTTATGCTCAAATAAATTGGTTAGTCTCTAAGGTGCTACAAGTCCTCCTTTTCTTTTTGCAAATATAGACTAACACGGCTGCTACTCTGAAATATCCTTTGAAATGACCAGGATGGCCTTGATTTAGCAAGGTACTTAAGCACATTCCTAACTTTTATTATAAGAGTTATCCCACTGATTTGATAGGACTATCCACATGCTTAAAGTACCTTGCTGAAATGTAGCCTATTGGTTACGTAATTTTCACTACCCCTACTAACTAATTCATGGAGGGACTATTATGTGTGAAATATTGCTAAAGCTGGGCAAAAAATTTCTATCAAACATTTTCTTCCAAGGAAAAGAATGAATTTGTGTCTGTTTTGCCAAATTGTTTGTTGGGGAGCGCGCGCGCGTGTGTGTGTGCGCGTGAGAAATTCTTAAAATTTTAAAACTTCATTTTGACTTTTTTTTTTTTAAAAGTATCAATATTTTGGTTTGAAACTACTTTTATTTCAAAATATCCCTTTAATTTAATTTAGTTTTTTAAGTTTAAAAAAGCTTAAGATGGAACCTTTTTTATATTATTATTTTTAAATTGCCAGTGAACTGAGAAATCAGTTATTCACCCATTTCTGAGTTTTTCCTGTTCCGAGGTTTTTATGTAACAGCAAAGCCCAGTAAAGAAGAGAGTGGGAGTAAGAATAAACAGGAAAAATATATTTTACAATTCTAAGTTTACCTGAGTCACATCATGGTAATTTTCAATGTCTCCACTTCCAGTTTTACATTTACCATCGTTAAAGTCCCAGGCTGAGTATGGCACAGCAGGAAAATCTCTGGTCTCTGCATTGAAATAGCTTCCACAAGTAGAACTATTACCAGAACCAGCACCAGACCCACACATGTGGTTGACTACAGCATCCACATAAATATGAACCTAGAGAGGAATGTTTGCATTTCAGTTTAATAAAACCAGTACCTGAGTGCCATTGACTAAATAACACTTATTCCCTCATTTACATTCCCCACCCTTTTGACTCCCCTCTTTTTTTTCCTTCTAGAGCTTTTTCATGTGAGCAAAGTGATAGAGTATTATTTTTTCTAAATATCCAACAGTGAGCTTATCATTCAGTGATATGCACCTCATCTGAAAGACCAGACTGTTTGGGAGAAAATTAGATCATCTCTCTTTTTAACTCTGATCTCCCCATATCTTCCCTCCTGAGTTATCTGGTGCCTCACTCTGATTTTGAGTGCTAATGACTACATACCATTAGTCAGACAGCTATCAAGACCATATGAAGTAAAGAAGTTAAATGTAAGCATCCATCTTAAGTTCTTCTATCTTCAAAGAATGATGACTCCAATTTTGCTAACTGATAGTTTTTCAGTTATACTAAATATTAAAAATAGGCACTTGTTGAAAAGCAACTATTTCTCCTGATTGTTTGCTTGTTTTAAAGTTTGCAAACCAAAAAACAAAACACAACAACAACAACCCAAAAAAGCAATTTTTGCTGGGTTTTTCTTTAACAGTACTTTGTTGGGTTGAGCTATTGCTGCATGATGAAGCTTTTGATTGACCTAGTCCTCCACTGCGAAGGAGTGAAAAATGACTTCAGTTGAGAACTGGCACCTTATCTCCTTGGCATTATTGAAGAATAAACATTTTTTTCACTGGGAACAGGACAGAGGACTACCTGAAATCTCTTACATCTCCCCACACTGTTTATATAGGAGGAATTTCAAGTCTCTTACTCCAACATTGTTGCATCTGGTCACCATGTCTTTAAATTCATCATAATATCCAGATCGTGTACATAGATAGTAGCTGATTGGCTGGTATCTTTCCCACCACGGTCTCCACGGGTTAGTAATGACAATATTTTCATTTGGAGGAGATATCTGTGAACAAAGTGATGTCATTTGAAAATAAACTAGTAATTACTTATGTACTTGTTTACTGTTGTAAAAGACATATAAAGACAGAGGGTCTGAGGCCCTGATCATCTGCGACAAAGAGTTGGCTCTATCAGAACCCAATCCAGGGAGATGCTCCGCACTCTCATCTCCCTTTGAAATCAATAGGAGATGAAGCGGCTCAGCATCTCAGAGGCAGTCCTTACAGACAGGGACTCACTGGGTGATCAGGCCCCTGAGATTGCTTATATTTAAGTGTTTAATGAAGCTGGCATATGAAATAGACATAGGTGAGTGGTGAGTGTTTGTGCAGCCATTTGAGAAACGGTATGTATCAAATTGTAGTTGTCACACTAAAAGGCCAAGCTGCACTTTAGACCCCTTTTAGCTCCTTGAGTATACCCCCCTAGTAACAAGTTTTGTTACCCTCATCCCTCTTTGGTTAGAACCACACAGTCCTACAACTCCTAGAGTTAGCCTCTGGGCTGCAGGCCCCCTGTTTACCAACAGTGAGAATATGACAGGCCGAACGGTATTTGGCACCTGGCCTCCAGCCTTTTTTATCTCGGAGCCTGTGACTACTGGCTGATTAAAGGCTCTAAAAACAGCTTCTTCAAAATAAAGTATTATTTATTCACCCCAAAATACACAGTACTCTGAGAAGTGAGTTAAAAAGTGAGGGGCCTAGATACATGCCCATGTCTTACCTAAACTTTATTCTCTCTTTGCAAAGTTTTGAGTAAATTCCATCCAGCTCAGACCCCATAAACCTGGGTTGGGAGAAAGACAGACAGCCCCTGCAGCATACTTTCAGTGTGTCAGTCAGACTTACCTCCAGCCACAGCTGCCCGCTCACCCTCCTTGTTCCTAGGCAGTGCAGTCTTTGCCATAGTGTTCCTTTGGTCCCAGGGTCAGGAAAAATAAACTTACTAGCCCAGCTGGAGTCAGAGAGGTGGGTATTTCCCAATTAAAGCTCACTCCATTGCTCTCCTAAGGAGCTTTGGTATCTCTCTGTGGGTACTTTTATCTCTGTCATTTCCTTTTGTTCTCCTCCTAACATTCTCCTTTCACTTAATTCTGCATAGTCAAAATATCAGGCAGGTAAACTGAGGTACATACAATGGTCATAAAAAAAAATACAGGTATCTCCCTCATTTTCCACAGTAGTAAATAAAGATTCAGGTGTTACTTTTCACTTAGAGGAATATTTCAGTTACACCTTTGGAGTGATTAAATAAATGAACCCCATCATGATGGACTGGTCTATTTTTACTGCTTCAGCATTTAGTACTTCCCTTACCAATTTTTATTTAGTTTGAACTTGGTGCCTGTCCCATATGACCTGGATTTTTACTTTAATAAGCAAAATGTGCCAGCTATGAGGCAATTTCACTGTCTATTAACATTAGAGGTTACATACCTGAACTCCACCAAATCCATTGGGTGCTAAATACCGTTCACATTCAAGAGCAATGTCAGCCCAACGCCATTCAAACAGGTGGACAATAGACGTCTTTCCAGGCCTTGTATTTGGGTTGTATTGTGCAGAACAAAGTCCAGTGGCTGCTAGCAGAAGAAAGGCCTTCATGGTTCTTTCCGTAATAGCTTGTGCTCTTCTCATGGATTTTTATACTCATGCAAGAGGGTAAAGTACATGGTACACATTACACATTTAAAAAGGCGAACTATTTTTAGCATGTATTTTGCTTATCTTGCTGTTGTTCTGATTGTTTTGGAATTGCTTATCCGATGAAGCTATGCCACAACCTCTCATGACAACTTTAATAATGTAACACGTTAAGGCTCAGTCCTGGACTACACAAAGGTGTTGTTCTGGTATAACTATATTGGTTGAGGGAGTGAGCTTTTTACAGCTATATTTATACCAGTGAAATCCCTAATGTGGACACAAATATACAGTATAAAGGTGTGTTATACAGTAGAGCTCATTCCCCGTCCTGTATAGGAAGGTTATACTGGTGTAAGGCACTTTCATACTGCTATAACTGTATCTGCACTAAGGGGGTCTTGTAAGTATAGTTACAGCTGTACTACTTTTGTGTTTAGATAAAACCTTAATGTTTTGTTCTGGGTCTTAATGCTGTCAACAAATTCAATATTTCAAAGGACTGTGATGTGTGTGTGAACAAATACTTATTGTCAAAACCAGACTTGAACACAGCATCAGATAATGCAACTAAATCCTAATCTCCGAGGGTCTCTCAGAGCTGTAGTTTTTTAGTGGGTTGGAACCAGAAATACTAAATATTTGACATCCATCTGTGCTGCAGCTTGATAGAGCAAAATGATGTATTAAATGTACAAAATACCCGTTTCTCAGGGTAGATTATGTCATTCATGCCCAGTCCTGGGCTGGGAGTGGTGTGGAGCTGTGTTGTGCTACCCCTCTTAGCTCCCTAGTACAAAAGGAGAGCTAGCAGAAAGTGCTTCACCCATTTAACAGGTTCAGCATAGTCGCCACCACTGTGTGGCTTAACCAGCTCTCCAGGCTGGCACATAGTGAGGCCAGAGCCACGGCTACCTACTCTCCCACACCTTTGGAGTGCTATGCTCTCCTGGGTGCAGTAACTTCATGTTACTTAGCTCTGAATGTAGCACAGCTCCACACTTTGTAAAGCTCCTTATTATTTTGTGCAGCCAAGCAAGGGCCAACCAGCTTTTAGTCCTCAGTTTCCAGACCTCGTTTAAAATAAAGAGTCCCCTAAACATGTTCCCTAAACGGTGGGTTTGTCAAAATTCTGGGATCTCTTGAAATGCCTCTGTGAAAACAACCTGGGCTCTTTCCTCCAATCACAACAAGGATGTAGAGCCTAACAGATTGGAGGTTGCCTGAACCCCACCTTTTAGCCTCTCCTTTTGTAGCAGTGATAGTAGGACAGTTGAATTAGGTTAACTTGTACACATTTCCTATAAGATGATAAATATCTGTTATAACAGAGGTGGGCAAACTACGGCCCACGGGACCATCCTGCTGGGCCCTTGAGCTCCCCTCCCCCGCAGCCTCTGGGCGGTGTCGCTAGCTCTAGCCGGGCCGCATGGCTGCGAGCTCCTGCCGCTCTGAGCAGCATGATAAGGGGCAGGGGGTCCCATGGAGGCAGTCAGGGAACAGGGGACGGTTGGATGGGGCAGAGGTTCTGCGGGGGAGGGGCCGGTCAGGAGACAGGGAACGGGGGGTTGGGATAGGGGTGTGGGAGTCCTGGGGGGCTGTCAGGGGTTGGATAGGGGGTGGGGTCCCAGGGGGAGGTTGGATTGGTCAGGTTCTGAGGGGGCGGGAAGTGGGAAGTGGTAGACAGGGGGCGAGGGCCAGGCTGTTTGGGGAGGCACAACCTTCCCTACCCAGCCCTCCATACAGTTTTGCAATGCTGATGTGGCCCTTGGGCCAAAAAGTTTGCCCACCCTGTGTTATAAACAGGGAGTTGAACTGCTTTTCTTGGGGCATGGCTACACTTGCAAATGTAGAGCGCTTTGAATTAAACCCGCCTTTGGAGAGCACAATAGGGAAAGCGCTGCAGTCTGTCCACATTGACAGCTGCAAGTGCACTGGTGTGGCCACATTTGCGGCACTTGCAGCAGCACTGGGAGCGGTGCATTACGGGCAGCTATCCCACAGAGCCCCTCTTCCCATTCTGGTGCTGTGGCTTGTGGGAAGAGGGCAGGAGGTGCGGGGCATTCTGGGCCCTGTCCCAACGCCCCGTGATGCATCGGTTCACATCCCAACAATCCCTTTGCTTCCGTCCCCATTTGGCAGCATATTTCAACGTTTTTTGTACTGCGCACTCTGTCTTCCCTTTCGGGCTGTGGGAATGGAGCCCAAACTGCTGAGGAATGTGCTGACGAGTCTCGCCAGCATGTCACGTTTGGCAGTTGAGTTATGCCTTATGATCCAAAGTGACAGTGAGGGCTCCAGCGATATCGACTTGAGTAATGCATATGACACGAGTTTGCTTGTGGCATTCACGGACATGCTCACCACTGTGGAATGCTGCTTTTGGGCTCGGGAAACAAGCACTGAGTGGTGGGATCACATCGTCATGCAAGTCTGGGATGACGAGCAGTGGCTGCAGAACTTTCGGATGAGAAAAGCCACTTTCATGGGACTGTGAGATGAGCTCGCCCCCACCCTGCGGCGCAAGGACAAGAGATTGAGAGCTGTCCTGCCGGTGGAGAAGTGGGTGGCTATTGCAATCTGGAAGCTGGCAATTCCAGACAGCTACCGATCGGTCGCTAACCAGTTTGGAGTGGGAAAGTCGACAGTTGGAATCGTGTTGATGCAAGTTTGCAGGGTCATTAATCGCATCCTGCTCAGAAGAACCGTGTCTCTGGGTAACATGCATGACATTGTGGATGGCTTTGCACAAATGGGTTTCCCTAACAGCGGAGGGGCGATAGATGGCACGCATATTCCAATTCTGGCACCAGCCCACCTAGCCTCCGAGTACATTAATCGGAAGGGGTATTTCTCTATGGTTCTCCAGGCGCTTGTGGATCACTGTGGGCGTTTCACTGACATTAACACAGACTGGCCTGGAAAGTTGCATGACGCATGCATCTTTTGGAACACTGGCCTGTTCAGGAAGCTGCAAGCCAGAACTTTTTTCCCAGACCAGAAGATCACCGTAGGGGAAGTCGAAATGCCAATTGTGATCCTTGGAGACCCCGCTTACCCTTTAATGCCGTGGCTCATGAAACCCTCCACAGGGTGCCTTGACAGCAGCAAGGAGCGGTGTTGGATCATATTAAAGAAGTTCTGTATTAAAATCACACATGAGTTTGACTCCCCATAGTTTAAATTCCAGGGTATTACTAAATAAAAGGTCTCTTGGTTTTTGGTCTCTTGGTTTTACTGTTTCTCTCCCTCTCTGTATGAAACTTGCAAGCTGCTAATTGTGTTAGTACATCCTAAGACAGAGTCTGTTCTCAAAGCAATACGTTGTAACAACTACTCACACAGAGAGAGACTCAAAGCGATACTTTGTAACAATAGAAACAACACACAGAGACTCCCCGCCCTTTTGTTGTATTTATCTCGCTTTGTTAACAATTTTGATTAAAATAAAGATAGAGGATGTATGTGGATGGATGCTTGGTGTGGATAATAAATGAATGATCAGGGAGGTGCCAGCCTAGGAGTTCAGTATGGATCGGTTGAAGAATGCGCAGAATGAAGACAACCAGATGACTCCCAGAGGGCAGACTGGAATCTACCCAACAGCCTCAAGGATGGGAGAACCGAAGAACAAGATAACATCTGGCAGCACGGAGCCGTCAGGAATGTGCCATCTGCTGATTGATTCAGCAACAGCATGATGAAGCAATTCCCAAAGACTGGCATAGGAAGAGATACCTATAAAAATGGAGTCTAGAAACTGAGAACTTTGGGGTCTGTTTCTGCAAATCAACTTCCAGAAGCACCAGATGTGCATCTGACAAGGCCCTGCTCCCTCCTCGTGTCCAGGCCACCTGGCTAGTGGCTTGGCATAAGCAACTCTAAGGCTGGTAACTATGATAACAACCTTGCAGAACCTGTGTGTGTGTGAATGAATGTGTGAATAAATATGAAATTAAATGGAATGTTATAGCTATAACTAAAACTAACTGCTTACTATGATTCTTTCTGTATTCACAATAAATGTGGCATTTTTCTTATTCCCTTTAATAAGATCCTGCTGGTTTTTATTTTATTGGTATAACAGCAGTTCAACAACAGGCTGAGCCAGTGCAGAATGACTGCGGAGTGTGCTTTTGGCCAATTAAAGCATCGTTGGCACTTTCGGTATGGGAAGCTGGACCTGGCTGATGACAGCATCCCTGCGGTTATATCCGCATGCTGTACCCTCCATAACATTTGTGAAGGGAAGGGTGAACAATTCACTCAGGCATGGAACTGGAGGCTGAATTTGAACAGCCAGAGAGCATGACTAGTAGAGGGGCCCAGCGCGGGGCTGCAAGGATTAGGGATGCCTTGAGGGAGCAATTTGAGGCTGAAAACCACCAGTAATGTCTGGTGCCCTGCACGGGAGTGAAGTGCAGTGGTTCAAATGTTAGTAGGAATCTGTATTTGCTACACTGACTTGCAGTGCCTGTTTCTTTCCTGGGATAAGGTATCTTTTACTTTATGCAATAATAAAGAATGTTTTCAAAGCCAAAAAAATCTACTTATTGAAAAGAAAATTCATTTATTAAAAAGAAACACAACTGCTTGGGAAACAGAAAGGGCAAGGGGGTAGGGTGAGGAACGGTACAATCACTGATTTGCGTATGTCCTGTTCTCATACTCAGACTTCCTGTCTGGAATGCTGTGCAATGAGTGCTTCACTTCAGGATGGCTATACTGTATGGTGATGGGGATAGAGTCCGCTTGGCGCTCCATATGCTTATCTGCTGATCCGTGCTTTGCTGCCAGAGCACAGTGCTTTTGTGCCGGTGCTCCTCAGTCTGCTGGTGGATCCTCCTTTCACTGTCCTGCCACTCCTGCACTTTCTGATTATCATTACTTGAATGCTGCATTACTTCATGCAAAATGTCTTCCTTGCTTCTACGTGGCCTCTTTCTGTATCTTTGGAGACTTTTGGCTGGTGATAACATGGACCGCTGAGATCTCAAGGTTGCATCTGTAAAGGCAAAATGCAACACTTAACAGAGGCAGCATTGTTCACACCAGACAGAGCAATGATTCCCCTGTACTTAAGGGCAAGCACAGTCTACACAATAGCATAATTTGCCCGTCCCAAAGCGAGCACACATAACCCACGGGAGCCCCAAAATGGTGAGTAAGCACAGGGTCAAGCGTGACCGATTGTTTCATGGCTGTACGGTCCTCTGGGTTTCTGTGTCTTGGGGAGAGCCAACAGTGGCAGGGGGCCCCTATACTGAACACTGTCCCCACATTTTCCACAGCAGTTCGTCCTGGAAGATATCTCGCTGCTGAGGGTGACCTGGGAAGCAAGGGAGGGTCTTCTACTATAATACGGCTTCCACCTGGGCCCATATGCTGCTTGCCTGTGTGCAGCAATGGTCCCCCCCACCCATCACGGCACAGTGGTGTGGACATGTTACCCGACTGGGACAAGGACCACAGTAGCTCTCCCAAGAAACCTGCGCAAGCGCATTGCTCAACTTCTGGATGAGACCTTTGAAGAAATCACTGAGGCTGATTACTGCGATGTGAGAGAGCACATCAACACCCTATTCCGCATCTGGGCATGCATGCAGCCCTAACCCTTCTCTCCCCAAGAGCTCGCACCGAATAACTTCCTTCCCAAAATAAAAGCCGCTTACCGGGAACCTCCTCTGGTGTTTGTGCTTCCCCAAACACTGGCTGCTGCAACTGGCTACCTTCCTCCTGGCTTGAGAACAGCTCCTGGCTGTATGCATCTAGGGATTCTGGGGTGTCTTCCTCTGCCTCAGCACCCTCGCTCCTGCTTCGCTCCTCCTTCTTCTCCTTCTGCCTTGTTGGACTGGGCTCTGAAGTGTCTATGGTGGTATTCGGAGTGGAGGTGGGGTCACCCCCAAATATCGCATCCAGCTCTTTGTAGAAACGGCAGGTCGCAGAGGCAGCACCAGAGCAGTGGTTTGCCTCATGGGCTTTGTGGTAGACATTTTGCAGCTCCTTCACTTTAATCCTGCACTGCAGAGCATCCCAGTCATGGCCCCTTTCCATCATGTCTCTTGATATCTGCCCAAAAGGTATCATAATTCCTATGGCTGGAGTGCAGCTGGGACCGGACAGCTTCCTCCCCCCAAACACTGATGAGGTCCAGCACCTCACCATTGGTCCATACTGGGGATTGCCTGGCGCGTGGAGGCATGGTCACCTGGAAAGATTTGCTGAGAGCACTCCATGCCTGGCTGAGCAAACAGGAAGGGGATTTTCAAAATTCCCAGAGAATTTAAAGGGTGGGTCTGAAGGTTGGTCACCTGAGGGCAGGGCAGTAGAGTTCAAAATGTGATGACCAGAGTGGCTAGAACAGGCATTGTGGGACACTTCTGGAGGCCAATCAGAGTGCACTAACAGACCAGGGCGTCCACCCTGGCACTGCGGTGCTCCAGTGGGGGTGCATCCAGCACTATTCCACTCTCCGAGGTGGAGTAGCAGGAGTGCTCTAGCCGCGGAGTCTGGGCACTCTACGTGCCTTGCCAGTGTGGACGGGTAGTGAGCTAGTGTGCCCGGAGCTCCTTTAATGCCTTCTAACTCACAAGTGTAGACAAGCCCTTTGATTCAAGACCTAAAAATTCAGAGAAAAGAAGCTGAATAGCTGTTCTTTATGAAGGAAGTCAACATATACAGTCAGGACTGAGTATTGGGCTAGAGGAGGGCAGAGAAAGGAACTAAGGGTATGTCTACACTGGCAAGTTTCTGCACCACAAGTTATACCACTTTTATTAAAATGCTGGAATTAAAGTGCTGTTGCCTGTCCACACTGTGCTCCTTGTGACGCTGGAGCGCATCCATATTAGCAGCTCTTGCAATGGCAAAGACAGCAGCACATTGTGGTAGCTATCCCACTGTGCAACTGGCCACAGGGTGCTTTGGGAAGGGTTTGCAATGCCTCATGGGGCAGGCACAGCATCACATGATTCAGTTTTCTCAATCCCATCTTCCATGGGCATCCTAGTACATTGCCAGCTGCTTTTCAGTTGAAGTGGGGGTGGGGGAAAAGAGAGAGAGAGAGAGAGAGAGAGAGAGAGAGTGTGTGTGTGTGTGTGTGTGTGTATGAGAGAGAGCATGCTGTCTTGTAAGTTCAGACAGTGGCAGGAAGCAACCAGTCTTGAGGCGGGGGAGGGGGAAACCCTGACATCAGCCCCTGCCTCCCTCCCCGGGCTCTCTCCACAGCAAACTCTCTCTCACACACAGACACCTGCCTCTGTGTTCAACAGCATGAGCATTCCACATTAATGGTTTGCTTTGTGTCCCGGAGCAGATCAGCACAGCACACAAGGGCTGTCAGAAATGGTGCTTTGAAAGGGCAGGGGCATATGTCTCCAGGGCAGCCGAGTTCAAAACAACGAGCAGAGCAGTCACTCGAGGCATTATGGCGCAGCTCCGGAGGCCAATTACAGCACAGAAAGCAATCAAGTGTCTACACTGGCAATAGAGCGCTGGAGCCTCTGCGCAAACAGCCTTATGACTCTCCTCGAGGTAGTTTTTTTTTTTTTTTGCAACGCTGCAATTGAGGAGTTTCTGCTCACGAAGTGGCTTGGCAGTGTGTACCCATCTGCAGTTTGAGTGCAAAAAGTGGCTTTACTGCTCAGAAACTTGCCAGTGTAGACCAGCCTTAAGGTTCACATCTGAAGTAGCAAGATAAAAATAAACATTGACTTGACTTTTGTTCAGCTCTGGTGATGTTTGAAAGGGAGGTCCAATGTGGAGGTGGTCCACAATGAAGGTTGAAAAACAGGACAGGCTCTTTTACACTCAGCTCAGTGCAGCATGTGTTTTTTGGGAAGACTTAGTCTTCAGGATTTCTGCAGCCCCAGTCACACAGCCTTCACTTGTAAACAACACTGGTTGGAAAATGCTGCCGAGAACCACATCATGTTACAGACACCAAACAAATTAGCGGAATAGGAAAGAGGTCTATCTAAAATGGCAAGAAAAAATGTCTTCTACATAACAACCCTCCCTTTGCTTGAATAAAATACAAGTGAGGCAGAACTACCTCACCCTTTCTGTGTAGTTGTACTCTTTGGAACTTGTTCAGCTGCAAAGTGTGCCAGTTTATATCGCGCAGCTTCTGCTGCCAGATCCTGTTGCCATCAGCTGTTATTGTAATTCACAATCATAATTGGGAACTGAGCTATTTTGAATGAATCATTTGACAAATTTAGCATGAAAATCAGTTTATAAACAGAAAAATGGGCTATCTGTAACTGCTGGGTAGTTTATGAACAAGTTTCAGCCTAGGAATTGTATATGAACTGTGGTTTGTAGATTCATCATTGTGTGCTAGGTCTGCTTGACCACATAGTATCATTTCTGTTCCCTGATTGGAGGAGATTGTATGTACCAAAGAGGGAGAACCTGTGATCCAGTCACTGAACCTTTGATTTTCTCTGGAGAGGACAGAAGCAGTTTACATGATTGGCAGAATTATGGCATTTGGAATCTTTTTCTTTCCTGGCCACGTGAATCACACTTTGTCTGAAACATCACTGCTAGAAAAGCCAGGCAATTCTACAATCAGATACAATGCAATCTGATTTTAAAGTTAAGTTTGTCATTACATTCACACCATAACTGTGAGTTGCAATCCTAGCAAACAAGAGTGAGGTTAAAGCACTGACTGGCTATTTAATGTGTGTGTGTGCTGGCTGTGACAATGACTGGTTATACTGTCCTAACTCCAAGAGAACAGTTACATGTTTTTGTCCATCGTAAAGTGAGTAATCATATAGGTAAAATGAATAAGACCATATGAAATAGCAAGCTGAATATAAACTTTGATCTTACTTTCACCCAGTTCAGTTAATGTTTGAAAGGAGGGTCCATTGCAGAGGTTTTCTAGTTCTTTGAGATGAGGTGGAAGATTAGCTTGCAGTAAAGCCAGATCAATTAATGATGGTGATTGTGAAATCCTTCAGTGCACCCTGACTATATCTCTACACACTGCAACTAGACTGGAAGCTGGCCCATGCAAGCTGACTCAGGCTCAGGAAAAAGGGCTGTTTAATTGTAGTGTAGATGTTTGTGCTTGGGCTGCAGCCTGAGCTCTGGGATCCTGTCACCTCACAGGATCCTAGAGTCTGGGTCACAGTGTGTTTTCAGTATTCAAAGAGCAGAATACTACACAGAGGAGCACATACATCCTGCTGCTACAGCATGGAGGAGCAGGCTCAGGGCTGACCCTCTGAACAATCTCATCGACTTCTTCCTGAAATCTCTAGAGAGCACTAGTCAATTTCCCACAGGTGACAAGTTAGGGGAACAAGCCTCCTATTCACTCCCCTGAAAACACCAACAGAGTTAGTGAAAATCCAGTCAGCCTTAAAATAAACAAACAAAAGTGCGTGTGGGGAAACAGATGCTGAACTAGGTTAGCAGCCTATGGTACCTCACTCACATACAAGATGTCACCTGCTTATTCAAATATGCTCAAACACTCAACTGACACTTTCTTATTGTCTGATATGCACAAATTCAAAGTTGTGGTTCCTACAAAGTAATTACTTTGAACCAATGTGTATGCAAACAAAACAAAACAAAAAAAAAAAACAGAAGGCAGCAAAATACTATATAGTCTACACTTACTGGGGGATTGACGTTCGATACATCGGCGGTCAATTTAGCGGGTCTAGTGAAGACCCGCTAAATCGACCGCAGATCACTCTCTCGTGGACTCCTGCACTCCACCAGATCGAGTAGGGGGAGTCGACAGGACAGCATCTCCCGTTGACATCGCGTAGTGTGGATCCAGAGGTAAGTAGGTCTAAGTTACATCCATTTGAATTATGCTATTCACAGAACTCATATTGCGTAGCTTAGATCGAATTTCCCCTGTAGTGTAGACAAGGCCTAAGAGAGTTACAGATGCTCTGGAAACATAAAATTGGCATTCCAAACTTCCTTCTTAACTTAGTTTTTGCATTTAATTGTAGAAAGCTGTTGTAATTCAGTATGTAAATTTCCAAGCTTTAAATAGTGCTAGGTAGGCACTCTCCCCCTTCAATTCAGAGCAAATCTAAGAATGCAATTGTCATCTGTTTTGGATTAAAACAAGCGACCCTAGTATTTAATAGAATACCACTTTGAGTAACAAAGAAAAAACGGTTACCTACCTTTTGCAACTGTTGTTCTTCGAGATGTGTTACTCATGTCCATTCCATTCTAGGTGTGTGCGCATCCACGTGCACAGTTGGAGACTTTTGCCTTATTGGTATCAGTAGGGTCAGCTGCAGTACCGTGTTGAGTGCCGCGCTTATGCGTTGGTATATTAGGCGTCGCCGACGTTACACCCTCACAGTTCCTTCCCGTTGGCAACTCCGACAGATGGATAGGAGGGCAGGTAATGGAATGGACATGAGCAACACATCTCACAGAACAGTTACAAAAGACAGGTATCTGTTGTTCTTCAAGTGCTTGCTCATGTTGATTCCATTCTAGGTGACTCACAAGCAGTATCCTCGGAGGTGGGCTCAGAATTCACAGTTTGGCGGCTTGCAGTACTGCTCTACCGAAGCCAGCATCGTCCAGGGCCTGCTGGGTAAGTGCATAGTGGGACGTTAACGTATGGACAGACGACCAGGTGGCCGCCCTACTGATGTCCTGGATAGGCACTTGGGCCAGAAAGGCTGCCAAAGAGGCCTGCACCCTGGTCGAGTGGGCAGTTACAATCGCCGGGGGTTGCACCTTCGCGTGATCATAGCAGTAGAGAATGCCGGTGATCCAAGAAGAAATTCTTTGAGCAGACACTGGGCGACCTTTCATTCTGTCGGCCGCGTTGTTTTGCAGAATGGCTTTGTCCTTTCAATGCAGAAGGCTAGCGCCCACCTGACGTCTAGGGAATGCAGCCTATGCTACACCTCTGACATATGCGGCTTTGGAAAAAAGACAGGTAAGAAAATATCCTGGCTTGTATGAAACTGAGAGGCCACCTTGGGCAGGAAGGCTGGGTGTTGCCTCAGCTGGACTGCGTCTTTGTAAAAGACCATATAGGGCGGTTCTGAGGTGAGTGCCCTAATCTCGGAGACCCAGTGGGTAGATGTTATTGCGACCAGGAACATGACCTTCCAGGACAGGTGATGGAGAGATCAGGAAGCAAGAGACTTGAAGTGGGGACTCAGGAGCCGCAACAGCACCAGATTCAGGTCCCACGGAGGAACAGGGTCCTTGATGTGCGGGTAAAGGTGCTCGAGGCCCTTGAGGAACCTGACCGTCATGTCCTGGGCCAAAACTGACCTACCCTCGAGCGGGGAATGGAAGGCCGAGATAACTGCCAAATGGACCTTGATAGATGAAGGGACAGGCCTTGGAGCTTGAGATGCAGAAGGTAGTCCAGGATTAACTGCAGCGACGCTTGCTTGGGCTGAATGCCTTTATGCGACATTCAGCAGGCGAACCGCTTCCATTTGGCAAGGTAGGTTACTTTGGTGGAGGGCTTTCTACTGCCCAACAGGACATGTTGGACACTGCCGCTCCAACACATTCAACCATGCGGCAGCCAAACCGTCAGTTGCAGCGTCTCCAGGTTCAGATGCAGAAGACTGCCATGGTTTTTTGACAGTAGGTCCGGTTGGAGCAGCAGTCGTAATGGAGCAGCCACCGAGACGTCCAGCAGTGTGCTTAACCAGTGCTGGCACGGCCAAGCCAGTGCTATGAAGATCACCTTCACCCTGTCCTGCTTGATCTTCATGAGAACTCTGAATTAACGGAAGTGGGGGGGGGGGTAGGCGTAAAACAGAGCGCCCGACCATGGCAGCAGAAAAGCATCTGATAGGGAGCTCCTGTCGATCCCTCAAATCGAGCAGAAAACATGGCATTTCCTGTTCTGTCTGGACACAAACAGGTCCACCTGGGGAGTTCCCCACTTACGGAAGATGAAGCTGACCCCTTCCAGATGGAGGGACCACTCATGGTGAGATGAGAAGGTCCTGCTGATGCGATCTGCCAAAGTGTTCTTGGCCCCAGGGAGGTGAGTGGTCACGAGATGAAGGTCGTGCTGCAGTTCCCAGAACCTGAGGGCTTCCTGGCAAAGGAAAGACAATCTGGCGCTGTCTTGCTTGTTGATATAGAACATAGTTGCTGTGTTGTCCATTAGTAATTGGACCGCTTTGTTTACATGTGAGGTAGGAAGGCTTGACTGGTCAGGCGAAAAAGTCTGAGCTCTCTGATGTTGATATGGAGGGATCGATCGTGACTGGATCAATAACCTTGCGTGCTGAGATTGCCCAGGTGGACTGCCCCACCCCAGGTGCAATGCATTGGAGACGAGTGTCACCGACGGGGAAGTAGTCGCAAAGGGGACTCCTGCCAACACCAATGTAGGATCCTGCCACCAGGTGAGTGACAACAGTATGCAGTTCGGAATCCAGATCACCCAGTCCAGGCTGTGTCTGCTGGGGACGTAGACCGACACCAGCAATACCTGCAGGGGCCCGAGGCGGAGCAGCATATGCTGGACCACGCAAGTGCAGGCTGTCATGTGTCCCAACAAGTACCCAGGGGAGGGGTGTATATCCTGCGGTCCCAGCCCTGGAGCTGCCACGGCAGGGAGAGGTGCCTCTTCCCCAGCCCAGTTGCTGCGGGGGGGGGGGGGGGGAAGAGAGCTATAGGGAGTCTTCTCTGCCGACTGTAGCCCCAGAGCACACTCCTGCACCCCAAACCCCTCATCCCTGGCCCAACCCCAGAGCCCTCACCCTCAGCCAGCATCCTCACATTCCTGCACCCCAACTCTCTGCCCCAGCCCAAGTGGGAGAGCTCTGATGCAGGATGAAGCGCAGCCTCCATGAGGAGGACCCTCAAATGGATATCCCGCTCCTTTTGGGTTCTAGGTCGAAAGTTTTTACAGATTTGACACTTGTCCTTCCTATGGGACCCCCCCAAACACTTCAAGCAGCAGTCATAGAGGTCACTGATAGGCATTAGCCTGCTGCTTGACGAACATTGTTTGAAGCTCGGACAGCAAGGCATGCTTTGCTCTAGGACGAAGTCCCAGCCAAGACTCTAACTACCAACTAACTTAACACTTAACTGAATGGCTAACTAAGTACCTACAAACTGTGCACAAAGAAGATAAAGGTTGTAAAGAACTGCTAATGCTCTTGCGATCTGCAAGACAAGGTGCTCCAACCAATCGTCACCGGTGGTATCAAGGAACTGAGAGGGCGGAGGGCGCGCAGCGCCTAATATACCGACTCATGAGGGTGGCACTCCAAGGGGTGCCACAGCTGACCCTACTGATACCACCAAGGCAAAAGTCTCTGACAACTGTGCACGTGGGTACCCACACACCTAGAATGGAATTGACATGAGCAAGAACTCGAAGAAGAAAAGCAGTTAGGGATGCAATTATAGATTCTTTCTCAGTTTGGAAGAGGAATCACTACGATGTGTTGTGCTTCTTTTATGATTAACTTATCTAGGTGTGGTTTAATGAACTAGAATATAACAAAACTGGGACTTCTTCAGAGCTTTTATATCATACTGTAGTCCCGCTTTTGTTTGATCCATTTGGCACAGTGGACACCAGTTGATACCACTTTATTCTCAAAATCCATCTATTGGGCCTGATTGTTTTCTCACACGAGTTTTATAGAGGTGCAACTCAATTGTACAGACAAGGACTAACTCAGTTGCATTCAAGTGTGAGATTACAACCAGGCTTGTTATGTCTGATGAGCATATCAAAAAATCATTGATCGCCTCAGAGGGAAGTAATTTAAATCCCATGCAATCTGTTGGTTCTTCTTAGAATTGCTCTCAACTGACTATTACCTGTCTCCTTAAATAAAGGTATCTCTAAATAAAGTTCTTGTTAGGAAGTTTTATCAACCATAGCCCTGTGTAGGTCTTTTCCTGTAAATACAAGAAATGAGCAAATTCATTATAATACTATTTCACTAAAATAAATACAAAGCAGATCTGAAGACATACATTTTTGACTGGTTGGTGGCATTTTCAGTAGTTTTCCTGCTGTATTACAACCATCTCAGCATTCTGCAGTATGAAGTAGACTGATGGCAATATCATATGACTAAGTCGGTCGTTGAAAGGCAGACCTTTCTGTCTATAAAGGAGCAGTAGATAGAATCCATTCCTCCGATGCCTGCCAGGACTGCTTCTTGAAACTACTGTTAGTAATCATAAGTCTCTGAATGCTGCCCTCTAATGGTCTATTTGGGCTATTGATTTAACAATTCAGTTTTGTTTAAAAACTATTTAACATGTATTTTGTTTAGGAGGTAGGTTTGTTTGGTTGTTTTTAAACACCATAATAAATCAAAGGCACATGTGAAATTTTTTTTTTAAAAAACTTTATTTTCAAGTTCAAACCATTTGATGAGCAATGGGTCCTGTCTCGATTCTTGAGATTTGAAAAAGGGATCAATGGGGATTTGTTTTGTTTCTTGTTATGTACCACCATCTTGCTTCCATCTTATTGATTCCTTAGGAATCTGGAATAATGTTTTATTCTGTCAGATTTTGGCTGTTTGGCAGAACATGTAGAAGCAACGTGTGTGCCAGGGAATACAGCAGAGAGATTTTAAAACATTGTAAACTGTGTTTGTTGCTTTATACTTCATCTGTTCAGTAGCCTGACTACATTCTGCTTTGTATTGTGATCCTGTCAGTTAGACAGACTAAGGATGCCAGGTCCAACTCATTAAGGAATTCAGTCCCTTTCAAAGAATATCTAGGTATGACAGGAAGTGGTACTGGTGGACCAACCAATATTGTCTTCCATAGACCAGCCTATTTTACTCTTGCCACACTGTCTTCTCCATACGAGACTGGAGTTCATCCTATCACTAAGATAACTGCAGCTGGAGTAGAGAAATGTTTTCTTCAGGGTGAAAACTACTAGAGCTCCAGGGCTAGGATAAACATTTGTGCACTGTCACACAAACCCAAACTGGATCCAGTTTCAGAAACTGAGAAGAGTGCCACCAAAGAGGAAAAAGCCTCAGCATTACCTGAGCAATTTGTTTGCTAAATGTGTGCTGCTATGAGAATACTAATAACAAACTACTTCAAAGAGGAACTTAAAAAACAAAACAGCGGGAGGTAAGGCACACCACAAGTTTCCTTGAAAGAAACGTTGTGTTTGGGGAAAAAAACCCAACCTCCTTCCCCCAAACCAGGAATGGATTTTTTAATGGGGGGGGGGGGGAAGAATCCCATACATCTTTCTAAACATTTGTGTTATTAGTAGTGAAAATACTTACCCCACCCTTTCTTGAAATTCTTTGGGGGAAAATACACCACTCCCACCATTAAAATGAAAATGATGGAACAAATTCACCAAAGCCACAGCGATATCCTCGCAAAAGGGGCTCTGCTACAATTTTTTTGCCTATCAGCAATTCCCTGGAAAGAGTCCCATTCCCTAACCTGTCATCACCCAAATCCATTCTGTAATCTTCCCTGACAAACCCTTCAGTCTTTCCACCCTCCACCTCAGTACCTCTACACCCAACAGTATCGCAGAATCTTCTCTAAGCGGCTCCATGAGTGGCAGCTGTTTCTCACAGCAGTAGAGGTGGCCAGTGTTTTCTTGTGTGCTCTAGCTGTGGGATGGGAAGTTGAAGGTGTTCTTTTTGATTCTTTACAGAGTAGATCTGCTGTAGCTACTGGAGGTCTCTTCCTCCTCACGTACTATCAGCATACACTTCACATGAGGCTAGCTTTAAATTCAAGGGACACTTAGATGATTCTTTGGGATATACCACAAAAATAAACTGATTTTGGGTGCAAATGCTCTTTAAGAACTCTAGTCTCCTGCAGCAGAAGTGCAGCCAAGCTGCATGTATTTTCCATTTAACCACAACAATCCATTTGCATTAATTTCAAGGCTCTCTTTTCAAGGAAAATGATTAGACTTACCATGGGTTCAAGTGACCTTCTGAGGACTGGATACACTTGCTCTACAGGCAGATTCATTGTGGCACAGAATGATCAAGTCATTCCCAAGAATCTGGCCAAGTTTTAGATTTTCACTGTACAGAAAATGTACTTTCTGATGTCCCAAGTTCCTAATAATGCATCAAGGACTTTTGTGCTAGAAGACCTTAATAGAAACCTTCAGGAGTACTTTATTCAAGCACATCTATTCTGAGAATTAGCCAAGTGCTTTACTGTTATAGCCTGGCATCTGCTTGAAAAATAGTGATAGGTAACTATATCTAAATGATGTACATTGTACTGAGTAGATTTAAGTGTAATTTAAGCTTTGTTATTTTTATAAGCCATTCGTTACTAAAGGTGAGTGAACTTTACATTTTATATTTACACACTGTCTGGGAAACATCCTCTCATGCCTTGCTAAAAAGGGATAATTTAAAAGGTGTTAAGGCTCAAGGCATTTAAACCTTTTAAAATCATACACGGGAGATAAAAACTCTTTCCCAAGTAGGGAGGGGATATGTCAAGACTAGAAAGTATGATAAGATTGAGCTGGTGTTTACAGATTCTGTTTCAGTACATCTGATGAGTATTCATCAGTGTCTGCAGAACTTAAGCTTTTGTTTATAAACATATGGGCTAGAAACTCAAAGAAAATTTTCTCTAATGGCTTGTCTTCACTGCAGTGTTAGCTCAAGGTATAACTAGAGTTGCCTCTAACCCAACTCCCAAATCTACACACACACACAAATCTCTAGCTTGAGTTATCTGGTGCTTTAAATTCGAGCTAGATGGTCTGACATGGGCAGTGGGTAGATGCTTAAGTACTACTGAAGCATGAGCTAATAATAATGCAGTAGGGACAAAGCTACAGTCTTCAGCTGTAACTCTGAGCTGTTAATCAAATCACTCTGTGTAACCTGAGCTGTTTTTGTAGCATGGCTGCTCTCACAATTTAGTAATTTAGCAAGCTTTTGAAGTCAAGGCTTAAGTGTTAAAAGACCTTAGACATAACAGAAGCACCATGGCTTCAGTGGGTTGGTTGGTGAAAAAGGGTAGAAAGAGAGAGACATTACTCATGGACTGTGGAGGCATGGCAGGTGCATCACTTACTTCTCAAGTGTGGATGATGAGTCAAAGGTACCTGAACACTTATTCCGGTAGGTTATTCTGCTTTTCTTTAGCAAAATTGAGTAACTTAACTTGTGATGTGGCTTTAACTCGACAGTATAACTAACCAACTTCAATTAAATTATTTTGTTTGCTAAACTTCAGACATAAACCAACATACAAGAACTAGCTTTTTTATTTACGCTAGTGAGCGGGAAAAAACACCTTTTAGCATCATGAGGGTGTGTCTTAGTTTTAGTCATCTTAGTTATACTAAAGACAATTATTTGATAGACTATAAAAAAATCAAAGCTCCCTGCTCTTTCGTGTCAACAGGTTAGTTTTCTAAAATATCTGTTCACAGCTTGTGCTAGTGTTCCATCTCCATAAGCTGTACTCAAAATAAAGAACACTATTATGATTATTTGGCTGGTGTGCTGTTTAAGGTGTTAACGCCATGTTAAAAGTTTTAATGCAAGTCATCTTAACCTCCCCACATACACATCTCTATAATGTCGGCATTAAAGAATATAACAAGTAGGGTTTCTTAAATTCAAGAACTCATATGAAAGTATTTTAAATGATGATAAAGCCAGGTTTCACTGAAGAAAGAATGTAGATATATTGCATAGGTTTACTTATATAGTAATGAATAAGTACTAAGAGTGATCTTTCTTTCCCCTGTTGCTACTGGAGAGGGGACAAGAGAGGTCTATATCCCCCTTCCACCTGCCTTACAAAGTACTAGCTCTGGATTTGATGGTAAGGTTTATTGCTCCTCAAAATATTTGTATTTCACTGCCAATTAAGCACAGTTACATAGTCTTTCCCACATGATTTTAGAATATATAAAACTGCTTGGCTTCGCTACAGTTCTGAAAATTAGTGTCTCATACTTTCAGATAGCCTAAAGCAGAAGTTCTCAAACAGTGGTCCATGAGCTCCATTCAGGTGGTCCACAGACAGTCCCCTCTAAGGTGCGTGCCTGGGAGGCACATACAAGAGAATGAAGGGCCATGCACCTAATTAGTGTAGCCGTGCAGGCCTGGTTCCACTAATTAGGTGCCTCGACCCTGGAGAAGGTAGTGGTAGCCATGTAAAATGAGGTGGTGGCGTTGGGGGAAATTTGGAATGTGCAGGGCTGCAGCGGCCAGAGAAAGAGGAGACTTTCCCCAGCTCCAGGGCTGCGGCTGCCGGGGAGAGACGGTCCTCTTTCCCAGCCTCAGCTCTGTGGCTACAGCGCTGTGGGGGAGAGAGGGCACATCCATCGCATTAGAAAGGTAAGAATACTGATATTAAAATATGAGTTGTGTGCTTTTATTCATAGAATAAAAAAACGTTAATTATTAAGGGTTTTTTTTTTAATATAGTGCTTTTATCCAAAGTGCTTTACAATAGTTAGCTATCGGTACAAACAACATTTGGAAAGATCATGAAGTGGTTCGCTGAGACCCTCAACGATTTTCAAGTGGTCCACACAAAAAAAAAAAAGTTTGAGAACCACTGGCCTAAAGCATTGATTTATAGCACTGCTGCTTCAACAATAGAGTAAGAATGCTAGCCTACATTGTTCCCTTGGCTTAGCAGTGTTTAAAATTATTGTTTGGTATTTATCTTATGGTAATGTCCAGAGGCCTCAATCAGGACTGGGGCCTCTTTGGACTAGATACTATTCATGTGTGTTTGTAGATAAAGGTCCCTTCCTTGTTGACATTGGTCATACCAGCGTAATTCTTGATCCAAGAATGAATGACCAGAAGCAACTCACGTTCATTTGAATGAAAAAATCTCTGATGGTACTGTGCCCCCAATACAATACTAGGGCATTAGTTCAGTACTGTTTCCAAGGCAAAACAAGAATTCCTGATTCACTAAAACTTATTCTTATGCCCATTTTTATTTTCAGAGAGCACATCAATATCCTCAAGGCAGGAAGAAAACATCATTCACCCTGGCACCTATGAATGTGTCTTCTGACATTAAAGCTCTGAGGCATAAAGATGTAAAATAATTCAGTATTGTGTTTCTGTAAGAGGTAAACACCTCATCTCAAAAAAAAAAAAGAGCAGGCATAACACAAAGTGAAGGGAAAAGGAATAATTTATTAGAGATTTAACAAGCCGACTAATATACATTTTTCATATATCTGTCTGATAGGCTACAATGTGTTTAAAAGCATTTGGAACCTTTAAGAATGAAGAAAATTAAGTCTTGTTTTAAAAACATTTGAAATGCTACTACGCACTGTTCAATAGTCCTGTTGATCACATTGCTTCTTCCCATGGCTTGGTAACATTTGAAAGATGGAACACAAAAGGAACCTGGAACATTATAAAGGCATGTTAAAAGTATAAATGACTGGAAAAATTACTGTGTTCAGTTGTCAGAAGCTTAACTGGAAAGTTGAAAGATCGTAAGATACAGAAAATTAGTGAATCATGTCTGAGCCAGCTAAATTTGGCTTACTACATACAGCATGTATTAGTTTATATTACATTTAAAAAAAGTAAGGTTAATCTCAGAATGCTGTAATACAAAACCCCCAAGAAAATTATAGATTAGTTGCCACAAAACACTACCAGAAAGTGGGAAACAAAGGTAGCAATGAATAAAGTTTAGCTTCAGTCTTCATTACTTCATTATGAGACATTGCTAGATTTTCTGTTCTCTATTCTAAAAAAAGGAAAAAGTTATAAGAGAAACTAAGTACAGGTTGCGTCCCATAAACTGGGACACAAACTGTCATTAAATGAATGTATTACTTAAAAAGACAACGTCAAGGATTGTTTTCTGCTTATAACCACCCCATCAAAACTGAAACATTCTAACACAGTGTGGTGTTGCTATTTTTTAAAAAGGAACATCTAGGGCCAGCTCCTCAGCTGATATAAGTCAGCATAGCTCCACTGAAGTCAATGGAACAAGGCCAATTTACATCAATTCAGGATCTGGCCCATAAAATAAAGAATTTATGAATTTAGAGAAGGAACAGGGAGGAAAGGTCACATTTTGAGACTAGAAACGTTCATGGTGTCGCTTTAAGTAAATAAGTGACCTGATTCACTAACTTTCTCCCTGAAAAAGTTCCCTTTATAATTTTTTAAGTATCTTACTTATTTTAACAGAGATTTACAAAATTGTAAAAAAAGAGTAAATTCCTCCCCGCACCTACACTAAAAGAGAACTTTGAGGTATTTGAGTGCTATGGAAAACATTGCACAAAAAAGGATACAACAAGAAAGGATACACTCTGCATGACAGTATTACTGCAGTATTTACGCAGGAATGTTTCTAAAGAAGAACAGCAGAATGTGGTTTAATTTTACTTGATTCTCAGTATTGCATTTACACAACTTTTTTACTACCTATTACAAGATTGTTCAATAAAATATAGCTGTTTTGATCCCTTATCTGCAAATTAGTGAGAGCTCCACTCCCATAAGCAAGTGAGGCTCTTTACAAATCGAGGAACTATTAGGAAAATGTCAGCATTTACTGACCCATTCATTCAGTGGTCTGCATTTTACATAAGGTTCTGTTTTTCCATCAGCTTTTTTTTTTTTTCTTTTTTAAATCATGCTTCCATCCAATGCAGTCTTTTAGGCTACCTCTCTCACTGGAGCCAGTAACCTTTGCAACATTAGCTTCTTCCATGCTCTCTCATATAGCTGGCATTTTATTTATATCAGAACTGTGCACCCAACTGTTCATGAAAACATTAGTTAGTGATGGGAAAGGGGAATTCCAGTCAATGAAAAGTCAAAACTGTATATTTTTCATCTTCTGGGAAGGCATGTGCATTACAGTATCTTCATAAAGCAGAAAGTAGTAATACTTAGAATAACTACTGTCCAATAAATTTAGCTATTTTTACAATTTAATAAAATAATCTGACACTAATAAAGTGCCATATAAAGTGGCACTTAAATAGTATGGGTGTATCAATTTACATTTGCTGTGTATACAATTCACATTTTACAGTATTTTTATTTTACTTGATTTACAAAATGTACTTATAAACCTGAATCTCCAGATTTCATACCATAGAAACCACTATTTTGCATCAAAAGCTAGTGTACCTCAAGTCATTTTGGCTCTTGGCAACGACAGAAGAAAATATATTCAAATAAAATTAGGGTTCATGTTTGTTATTCTTTAGCAGAAGCAAAACAATTCAAAGTTAATGAAACTCAGCCCTCCACTGTGCCACTTTGCCCGAGTTCTGTAGTGGCCACTTGTACACACAACAGTGTTATGTATTCCATGATACTTAGATACAAAAGGCTGGATTTAAATGCAGGTGTTTTGATTTTAACACAGTTTATTAGACTTTTAATGTGCTAACATCAAATCTAATCCTTTTACATTGTAAATAAAGCTCATGCAAGTATGACAGCTGACTCCAAAGTACTAACTCTGAATTGACCGTTAAAAACATGATTAGCGATCAAACCATGGTCTAGTCTTTTCTGTTTATATAATCTGAATGCCAATTGAAACTTGTAGTTAGTGCAGTCAGAAACTGGACTAATGACTTTTTTTTTTTTTTTTTTTTTTTACACACACACAAGGAATAAATTGGGAAGACTAGAATTCAATTATAGTACATTTTTTTTTCAGTGTTTAAAATTAATGGTTGCCAACACCCATTATCTTTTTTTTTCTGCACTTGTCACACTAAATAAAATAACCTTAAAACAATGGAATAATTCAATAAAGAAACAATAGGGAACAGATCTCAAAACAAAGCTTATTTGTGCCTTTATCCCTTTTAGAATAATTTAACCAAGTTTTATTTCTTTGTTTCTTTTCAACCCATGTAAGAAAATACCTGTGAACAGCATGTGTTTTTAATTTGATAAAATCAAACAGCTAACTTTGCCAAATGGAACCAAAGCTTATTCAAAAGTAGACTACACACCATCTCAATATTGCACAAGCCAGAAATTTCAGAGGGTGTCTTATCAACAATTCAAAAACATCAGAAATACCGTTGAAGGCAATATATAGGTTAGATAGCATGGCCTCCAGCGGACACAAGACATCTACAATAAAATGTCTATTTTAATAATTACTTCATTAGTGACAGCAGTGCTGAGCATCTCAAAACAATTTTAAGAAAACACGCTGTTATTTTTCCATCAGAAACAGCAACATTGAAGCTAATTTCATTTCAACTAACAATCATCAATAGACAACAAATTTAAACATAAGAACTTTCTGGAGATATTTTCACTTTTTGGAGATATTTTCTCAGATACACTCAAATTAAGACCTCATCTATACTAGGAAATAGGAACATCTTTTCAAACTAACATGATTCTAAATATGCTTTTGTTGGCAGTGTGGACAGAGATCCTAGGGATAACCAGAATCAGCAAACACATTTTTAATCACAACTGTCCATGTCCATAGAAAGGGCAAATCTTGTTTAACATCACATTAGCTAAAACATTTTCTAACACCATGCTATTTCCTAGACAAACAAGTCTTAAAAGGGACCTGCAATGATGCACAGATCCCACTGATTAAACATAGGGTGACCAAAGCAAAGACTCCTTGGGAGATGCCAGCAAGGAAACTAAAGTACTATTTATGGGGTTATAGCAATGAAGCGGTAATTGCTTCTGGAGCACGATCCTGAGGTGTTAGACTGGCAGCATCCTACGCTCTCCTATGTACCACAATCCCTTAAAGTTAACTGCAGGGTCAATGGCCAAGTTTCTTCAAAACTCCCCCCCATCCCACCCTTGCTGGTGGTTTGAGGACTGAATGTCAACACACATCAGTACTACAACTTGAGGACTGGGATATAGGCTCTATGATTCTAAAAGGGAGAAGTGAAATGTTAACATAAGTCAGAACTGACAGCCTCCTTGCATACTGGCTTCCTGATAGATTTCCTTTGTGGAATTCTCCCCCACCCCCACTATGTGCTCAAATAATTGACCTTTTTTTTTTTAAATCAGTCTGAATGTTCTCTTTCCTTTCTCACTAAATCTACTTACCTTTAGCATTGTTCTATCTTTTTCTTTTCTCTTCTTTGGAATCCTGTTTTGGTCTAGCAGATCGTGCAAATTGCTAAGGTTTTGTTAAGGACTACAAGTCCAAAGTATAAGTGATAATTGTTAGCAGGAAGCCAGAATCAATGAGTAGAGGAATACTAATTCACTAGAAGGTAAATAAAACTTTGGAGAATGAATGTTTTGAACGTATACGTAATATGTATGTACTCAATCCAACTTTACCTCTTACTCCAGTCACATGAAGCTACACTTACCCTTTCTTCAAATCAAATGGAACTACTTCACCACCACAACACTTATCTGCAGTTAAAAAGTGGATTATTTGCTGTGTGATCCATGATTTAATTGGCATATATTAACTAAAAAAACCACCTCTGAATTTAAACTTGTTACATCACTATTTTTTTTTTTTTAACCTGAATATAAAAACTTTGGAAAGGAACAGCTTGTTGATTTGTAAAGAGTTTGAGAGTGAGTCAGAATCTTCCACAATAATGCCCCTTATTCTGCAAACCAACACTTACACACTTGCATAACTTTAGTCAGTGGGGCTACTTATGTGAATGAGGTAGCACATGCATAAGTGCTTGCAGGACAAAGACATAAGTGGTGATTTTATTTTAAATCTTACAGTTATTCATACACATTTACTTTGTCTCAGAATGAAAGTCTAACCTGTAAAGTTTTAAATTATCACTGAAGCAAATGTGAATTACATGTAATTTTAATAAGAAATATCTATTCTTTTCTATAGTTATTTATGAAATACAGTGAGTTTATAAGACAGGAAACAAGAATTTCAGTAACTGACCTAAATTTAAAAGGCACTAAAATGAAAATGTTCAGAAAAGGATACAACCACCATGGGCTTTTCAAACAAAACATATCCATTTACTTCTTTTAAGGCTTTGGTAGCTGATTTTTCATTAGGGAGGCCAATAAAAGCCTGTCCTTTCATGCGACCTTCTTTCATCAAACGTATATCAAACCTAGAAATAAAATTGGGAAAGGAATGAAAGGTTTACCTCATCACCACCACAATTTACAATCGGCATAAAACGTCACATGCTGAAAGTTGAGGAGCGAATAGAAGTGGCAGCGATGCCTACATTCTGGTACAGACAGGGTTATGTCATGAGACACTGATAAGTTTGTCTGGAAAAATATACTAGCAATTTGTCAAAAATCACCATTAGAAGGCAGGACAGCAAGTTGCTGTACTACTACAACAAATACCGCATATACAACCAAACATTTAACAGATGAACAAGCACCTAGGACTTCAATCATTACAATGCTGTACACTCTGGCCAATCCAGCGACACCAGAAACTGGAATTCGGGTCTGTGTTCTAAAAGGCACAGAACAGGGTCTTTAGACCCAGATGTACCACTCCACTCACTAGGTGGGAGTTGTGCGCATACTGACTATATTATAAATGTTGCAGTAAAAAAAACCTATCCAGTCCTTCCCCACTGTTATGCGGTAGGTGTAAAAAAATATTCTGTTAATAGGTACACCACTTCCAGATAAAATACTTAAGCTGGGCATTTTGTACTGAACTGTAACTTTAAAAAAACCCCAAAACACACGTTTCCACCACTTGCTAACTGCAAACAAAAAATTTCTACTCTCCCCTAACAATTAAAATTTTCAGGCCAAAATGATTTTCTCCGCCCAAAATTAGAAGCAGACAAAGGGGGCTCAAAATGACTGCAACTTCAACTGTAGTTTTCACTATTGCTGTAAAAGTTAGTGTACAGTTTAATTTTACCAAGAATTGAAATAACTTACATAATTCGTTCAGTTTCTGATTGAAAGTCAACATATCTTCCAAAAATAAACTTGAGATCCTGAAATTAAAATGGGTGTGTAAGGAAAGACAGCAAACGAAGAAAAACAGCAAGACATTTTCATAAATCCTTACTCACCTTTTCTTGAACTTGTTTTGACAAATTCTTCACATAAATCCTGCAGTTTGGATCACCTGGCTCATAGTTTTTGAAAATGGAAAGTTTTTCCATTTCTTGACCAAGACAGAAAGACGGGGAAAAATAATCAATATGCATGTTATCTGACTTAATAAATCTTCATCTCACAGCTTTTTAAAACCTCATTTAAAAAAAAATTATACATTGTAACAAAACCAAATATCTTACAATATAAATAGTAAATTATAGACTATATAACAGTAATGTAACTTAATATTTTAAACAAAATATCAATATTTTTAAATTATTGATTTGTATATAATAGTTAAAATAGAATCTAATCTAAAGAAAATACCTCCTCTAGAAAGTCTGCCTTTTTCCAGTTCCCTTCTAGAAACAAATTCTGATGGTATTTCATTATCTTCATCATCATCTTCTGTGTCCTCTTTATCATTACAGCTAGGAGCTGGGAAGATCTTTCCAAATCCTGCATTAGTTATTTCTTCTGCAGTTGCATAAAGGTCTGAAAGTTGAATACAATATTGTACTCGATGTTTGTAAGAGCTGATTCACATTCCAAAAGAAGGGGGAAAGGGATGGACTGCAAGCCAGAAAATCCTGAAGTTTTAGAGGGGTTAAGTTCTGAATATAAGTCAAGATAGAAAGGCATTTTAGTACATACATAATGATTATTTGTCTTTTTCAGATGCATGAAGAACAATGTGTCCTAATTCCTACTTTGACAGAAGATGTCTGCTTCATTTAATGCTCCAGCATTTACTTTAGTGGAGAAGATAAACTCATGCTCAAATAAACTGGTTAGTCTCTAAGGTGCCACAAGTACTCCTTTTTTTTCTTTTTAGTGGAGAAAACACCTTTCAGCAAGACCCATTCTTCCCTCTTATTATTATTACGCTGTTTTATAAGGTTTTTTAAATTCTCATTTTATATTCCATAAGAATATCTACAGGAACTTCATAATATTGGGTAATAAAGCTATAAGAAATCTTTATGCCCCAGCACTATAAAGACAGTGGGGCAATATGAGCAAAGTGCACATTGGGGCATTACAGAAACTGACAACTACAGGAAGGCTGCTCTCTTCAAAGATCTGAAAAAGAAGCTGAAGCACACACCAAGTGTCTTGAAATGCCTCTTTACCCCATGTGAAGTCTTCAACATAATTTGTAAGATGGTTAAAAAAATTAAAACATAATTTGCTTCAAAAAGACAAGGATACTAAAACATCTTGTGTTGATGAGGCAATCTTAGAGCCTTAAAATCCCACCCCCATCCTGCCTTCTGAATTGAAACTGAACAGAGAGTCTTGTAAAAGACAATTCCTGAAAAAAGTGAAATTTAAGACAGCAGGTTTAGTGACTGAATGACATGCTACACTATGGTGAGCAGAGTGGCATTGCTATGGCACTGTAGCTATGCCACCATAATGCCATAGCATAGATGCAGCCACACCGATGGAAGAGGTTTTTCCATCGCTGTAGGAACACCGTGTCCCCAAGAGATGGTAGTTTACACAAGGTGTTAGGTCAGCACAGCTCTTCACCTCTGAGCATTGTAGCTATGTCGACCCAAAATTTAAGAGCAGACCAGGCCTTAGGGTTGAATTCCTTAAAAGAAAACTCACATTAAATAAATATAAAAATAAACCAGCACTATTTACAGAGCCGTCTTTCTCCAAGTCACAGAACATAAAAATATTCAACTCACATGTTATGTTGTCATCTTGCCTGTTCTTTGCATCTTTAAATATTTCAAATTATTTAAGAGAAGAATTTAAGGATAAGCATTCTTACCATTGTTTTGGTCTCTCTCTAAGCTTTTCTGAAGAACGTCCGGAATGTCTGCAGAAATTTGGAACTTAATTTTTTTATGACCTACAGATTGTGGCTGCTCAAACACATCCGAAGGTGATAGTGTAGGGTGCAGATTACTGTTTAAAACAACAATATGTCAATTTCACTTGAAGTTTAAATGGTCAATGGAACAGGCATGGTCAAACAAAATATATGCATCTTTTCCAACTATATTTCATGCTGTTTACCGTTAGCACAGTAGTTTTCTGTTTCCAAAGCAACTTTAAACTTTAGACAACTTTTTGTGGGTTACATGTAGTTCATCAGTGATAAGACATGTTTAGTTGCCAAACAGCAAAAACAAAGACCAGAGATAACCTTACACTACAGGTAGACTCGCATACAAAAGAAAATTGTGTTAAGAGAAATATTAAATGGAATAATATGAGGCACCACCAAATGCACTTTCTTAAAGACTGAATGCCAAGAAAAATAAATTAGGCTTGTTTTGTGTCTCTATATAAAGGAGGATTGAAAAAATATTAGTTTTTTTAAAAAAAGCTTAGCTTCAATCTTAGGCTCAAAACTAGATGAATGCTTCTAACCATGACAGGAGTGAAGTTCTGGAACAGTCTTCCAAAGAGAGAAGCGGGGGAAGGAGGGGTGGAAACCTAAATTGTAGCATAAGTTTACAGAGGGGATGCTATGATAAAGTTGCCAACAATGACATATAGCCCATCCATGACTGCTGGAAATGGGACTCTAGATGGTGAGGCTCTGAGTTATTACAGAGAATTCTTTCCCAGGTGTTCAGCTGTTGGGTGTCACCACATCCTCAGGGTTTAACAGATCACCATATTTGGGGTCGGGAAGCAATTTTTCCCCAAGTCAAATTGGCAGATACCCAGGGGGAAGAGAGGGGAGCTTGCTTTCCTCCGCAGCACTGGATGCACTAGCTGATTTGATCTAGAGTAAATGGTGGATTCTCTGTAACTCAAAGTCTTGATATCAAGATTTGAGGACTTCAGTAACTCAGTCAGAGATTATGGGCCTTTTACAGGAGTTGATGGGTGAGGTTCTGTGGCCTGCAATGTGCAGGAGATCAGACTACATGATAATGGTGGTCCCTTCTAGCCTTAAAGCCTATGAACCTTTTATATTAGAAAACAGGTCCTCTCTTGGCTGGAAGATTCTCTCATGAGTGGAGAATAAATGATATAATGACATAACAAGAACTAAGAATGAAAGTTAAGCAAATGATTAGAGAAGCAGACTGTATAAAATTGTTATTTGGCTTCAATGACTAGTTAACATTTTGTGTAAAAGACATCTTTGTTAAATATTCAGCACCAATATCCTTTCAATTAGAGTGCATGAGCGCATGTTAATTGTGCTCTCAGATTCCGCAAGGACCCTTCAGCAATACTACGGAAGAGCAGACTTGACACCCCTGATGTTTCCAGGGCTATTTCTAAACCAGGATTTAAAGGTGTGATGTCAGATCATGTTAGCTAATTCACTTTAACTAACGACATGTACAATTCTAGTAAAGAAAGGGCAAGCTGTACTTTAGCTATCTGTCAAGTTAAAGCTTAGGCTCTCCCCTAGGCATTAATTGCACTATTTTGGCACATACTAAAGTACAACTTGCCTTATCTGAATTAGAATTTTAGAAGGTGTTAGACCAATTTAGTTGATACTGTTTAAGTAGAAAAAAATATTTTAAACCACAATAATCCCTGCAATCCACCCCTCCAAAACATCCAGGCTTTTATCTTAAAGCAGCAGAAAAGGGCACAGCACAATTTTTGAAAAAATATTTTGCAACTCATCTTTAACGACCAATTTCTTAAATCACCAGGACAAAAATAAGTCTAGACTAGTTTTTCCTCAAACAAGCCAAGAAAATTAAGTGATTTTTTTCTTTCCTTCAGTTTTCTATTAGAGCTCTGCAAAAGCAGAAATGTCATATTATTTAAACGAGTCACAAAGCAAAAATATTAACAAGTGTCCTCTGCTATTCTAACTCAGTATAAAAATGTGCCATTTAGTTTTCTTCACGTGTGCAGGGCAAAGTGAATATACTTGTATAAACACATTTTTAAAACAGTTGATTGTCAGGAGATCAAAATAATACTTCTGTTTCTTAGGGACACAGTGGAATAAAATTGGAGATGCCAAAGCATTTAAACAAAATTATTATTTTCTGTATTTTCATATTTCTACTAGAGATGGCCTAAGCCTATTCAGATCCATGTTCCAGCCTTTAGCCAGAATGGGCAGAGGAGCAACCTGGGGTTCTGTTCAGGTCTATATCAAACTTGATATAAAACAAATTGATAGAAAAACAGATATGGTAGGGGCCAGAACAACAGTCTCAATAAAGGGTCCACATCTGTAGAACTGGCTTGAGATCAGGCAAAGCTCAAGTCTTGGAGATTTCAGAGCACGATACAAGTGTCATCTGTTCAGGGAAGTTTTAGTAACAATTGGAAGGGATCACCTACAGCACTTCATCTTGAAGTAAGACCCTCTGTATTAAAGGTTCTGAGGTAGAAAAATAAAAAATCCTGAGCCAGGCACTTTGTTGTGATTACTCCTTACACTCAATACACGATGAGCACTGCAGAAATACAAATAATAATACAATACCTGTGGGGAGCAGATGTGGGAGCATTCAGCAAGTCTTTTATCTTTTGCTTTTTTCTCACACTACGCTGCTTTGTAGATATTGGTCTTTTAGGCTGAATAGTGGCTAATTCCATCAATTTAGTCATTCTAAATTGGAAACACAATAAAGACATCCAAAACAGTTTAGTTTTTAATCTAGAGATGCCATTTTAGAAATGTAGCCTCTTATTTCTGACCAGAACTTCTGAAACTCAAATGTGTTGAACTGTTCTATTATATCCCACAAAACATTTGTGATATACTAGCAGAATGCAGCTACACATTACTTATATACAGTAAATAATATTACTGTAGAACATTTAGATTGATGAGAACGTGGATTATTAAAATTAGAGTAGTACTCAGACATGAGGAAAGAGTGTATAAAAACTGCCTAAATCGTTCACCAAAGTAAAAAAAGGTAAACTTACAAGAAACAGAAGTTTCATTACTATATTATGACTCATAAAAGGAAATCTTTACTCAAAGCTATGTTTAAAGTATTTGTTCTAATTAAGTTTAGTTAAATTCTTCAATCTTTCAAGGAATTTTAGATACTTTTAAATTGGAGGCAACAGATTAGCAATGGGAAATATTTTTAAAGACTGCCCTAAAGGCCTAATCCCACATAATACATGGCATAATGCATATAATACACGGCATAATGCATATAATACACAATCAATGTCTGGCCTTGTAAGTAAGGCAAGCCCTTGACACCGGCTTCAATGCAGGATAATAGTGGGGTGGAAGGCTAGAGAAAGTCAGCTTTCCACAAATGTCATAAAATAAAAGAGCCAATCCAAAATCAAAAGCAAGTGGCACAGCTACTTAATGAGAGGAGAACACATGCAAACAAGCTTTGCACCTCCTGCATCATATTCAGCATAGAGCTCTGTTAATTCCCCCACATATGGGACTGAACACTCAGCATGCAGGTGGGTAGAAAGCTGATATCAATTTCAGAGCATAGGGGAAAGACAGAAAATCTCATCTAACAGATAAGAGATCCACCCTAATAAATAGAAATTTTAGAAGAGGTGGGAGAGTACAAGTATACGGAAACTAGTCATGTTAATTTTTGAGCCACATGGCACATCCTTGCCCTGACTGACTTTCAGAGGAGTATTGTCAGCCTTAGGGAGAATATTAAGAACTGCAGCTTCTTTAAAATTTATGTCTGGAAAGGCCAACTACATATTAGAATAGCTGGGGCTATTCAAGTCACAAAATTGGAGCTTCTGTGGGCCAGGAGGCACAGAGGCTGATTTTGGCTGGATTGAGACCTACAAGAACAGCATTCCCCCCCACCCCCAAGCATGATTGGTTACTGATTATAATTACAAACCTCTCCTTTTCTTCCTCATCAGCACTTTCATATTCAGATTCTTCTCTGCTAGATTCCTGATCTTCCTCTTCTTCAGGCAAAGGAGGCTCCTCTGGAGGCAGTGGTGGGATAGGTGGCGGCGGCACAGGCGCTGATAAATATTCTTCATACTAATCAATGAAAGACATAAAATCGAAGTCTTTAAACACTCATTTTGGAAAAAATGTATGTTTTAATTTCTTCTGCATAAATAAGAAGCCTCAAATGTGATAAACTGGCAGATGGTAAAGGAAGCTTTTCAAAACAAGATGTTTATTGAGATCTACCCACCCACTCTTGACAAATTCAGTTTCATAAGGATTTTACATCAAACAATTCAAACTCAAAAATAGTAACAAAATACTTAATTCTTCAAATTAAAATTGGGAGTGAAGGGTGAGGGAAAGAAAAGATGAATTAGAGCACTTCAGAAACTAAGGAAGGAAAAACAGCTAGCTTCTCCAGAAGTTTTGCTTTTCCATTCTTAGTTTTGCAGACTAGAAAGGAGCATAGTCTGAGCATATGATCGGAAGCCAGATGCTCTCAAATTCTAATCTTAGCTATTATGCTGAATCTCCTTTGTGACTCTGAACAAGCCATAAGCTCCTTCCCTCTGTAAAATAGGGATAATACTTACCTACAGGTGTAGGAAGGATTAGTTATCCATTACAGAGATGAAATTACTGTAGGAATATTATGAGCAGTTTCCTGCCAAAATAACCTCAATCTGATAGGATTCCCAATGCACTTTACTGTAAAGCTTACAACCACTTGGATGAACAAACGTGGGGACAGTTGCACAAAGTGCTGAAGTCAATGAAAATGAAAACATTAAAGTGCTGAGCAGCTTCTACTGAGAGACTGAGTCTTTTGAACTGTTACTAATCTTTACCTGATCATAACATTCCTAGTATTTTATCCTGTCCTATAAGATGCAAAGGATAGTTTCAAAAATATCAGGGAAAATTCACTGGTCTGCTAAATTTACTGTGCATCATGTAACCTCCTGAAGAAACTACCCTCCCAATCCCTGAAAAAGCAGAAGGTGCTGGTGTGCCAGGGCAAGCTGTGGGATGTATTGGACCTGAGCTTCCTTATGCCTGATCCTGCCAATGGCATAACTTACAGTAAGCCCTCCGCAGCTCCAAAATCTGCTGGAGACAGGGTGCTAGCTCCCTGTATCCAGACAGAGTGGAGAACTGGGGCCACAGATTCAGGTCCTTCCTCGCTTTTTCCCTTCATAACACCCCCATTAAATCCTAGAGCCAAAGTGAGTGATTATGCGGTTTTCACATCAGCAGTCAGAATCTCATAAGAACTCTCTACAAATGCATAGATCAAAGAACATTTCATGCAATAGACTAACCATGTGATATTCAATTGATTTTCATGTTTCCTATAACTGTTACAAGATATTGTTTGCACTACCATAATCTCCATTTTAATGCCCTCCATTATTTTTGAAATATTCTGAAGATATTACCAAAAGGTCACAACACACTGGTTTTCATCTCATACTGTTGGAAAATTCAATTTTCCTTGCAACAGAAAATAGACATACACCTGTTTGGAGCCCATGCCAACACATCCAACAGGTGCACAAGTGTCTTATCAACAGCAAAAACCGATGAACCTCCTAGGACAAGGCACACATATTAAATGTAATATACAAAATTTCTTACCATGGGTGGTCGAGCAGTAACTGGTCCAAACGGTGGGGGTAGATTCATTTTATTCATAAGGTGCAGCACCTGAAATAAAAATTAAGTAACAATTCTCTTTATAAACAAACTAGTTCTTTGGCACAGTACTTTCTAACTCTTTAATATGACTTTTTAGTATTCTACTCAATTGTAAATCATACAGGTAAAAATATACAGACTTTTACAACAGCCATGTTTGTTAAATGCGGAAATGTTATCAGTACAGACGAGTTACTTTTATCAGTACAGTACTCAGAGTTACAAACACTTTGGTAATGGAGGTTGTTTGTAACTCTGAACAAAACTTTATGGTTGTTCTTTCAAACGTTTACAACTAAACATTGACTTCATACAGCTTTGAAACTTTACTATGTAGAAGAAAAAAAGATGCTTTCCCTTTTTTTTAGTATTTTACATCTAACACCGTACTGTACTGTATTTACTTTTTTTTTTTTTTGGGTCTCTGCAGCTGTCTGATTCTGTACTTCCGGTTCCAAATGAAGCGTGTGATTGACTGGTCAGTTTGTAACTCTGGTGTTCGTAACTCTGAGGCTCTAGCATATAAGCTATTTGCAATCTTCAATTTCCACTCCACTACGGGGGTGTCTTTTTGCAATTATTTTCAAATAGAAGTATACGTTAAAATGCAGTACAACTATAATAAAAACAGTTACTCTTATTGTTATTTTTGTTTTAAGTACTTAACACTTATATTGTAATCCATCAGCATTTGTACAGTAAATTAGCTAAGTACCCTGGGTGAGATCCCTACTTGTGTATACTGGTGTAGCTCCCCTGAAGTCAGAGCCATGCCAATTTACACCAGCTGAAGAGCTAACCCCATATGAAGCTTACCTTACGAAGTTAACATTCCACTATGAAGAAATAAATACTAAAATTAAAATGTAGCTAATGAGTTAGCAATGGAGGCCAGACACCTGACAGTGGCTAAGTACAATTAACACAAAGGGTTTGCTCTGAGCCAATTTACAGTATTGGGTACCAGAGTCAAAAACAGTACAAAGAAATTATCCAGTGGTGTCTTCAATGCTAGTGAAATTACATCCACTTCTTGCCAACTAAATCTTCTCTATATTTATCTCAACTTATTTAATAGTAAAATGTTAACTCATAGCACTGGAAAATCAAGTCTTAATTATCCACAGGAACTAAAGTAACAGCAGTATTCTATAGGATAATAGCTACTGTAGTATGTGTTACTTTAAAAAAAAAAAAAGGAAAATATTGGTGTTTGACTTGTATTCCTTTACTTTTCTCTTTCTTCACTTACCTGTACATAAAATTTAGGCACGCTTGCTAAGGCATTTGCTATATTTGCTAGGATTGTACTTGAAGGCGGTGGATATAGATATTTGAGGCAAGAGTTTATAGGAAAGGTTAGCCTGGGAAAAAATAAACATTGGAGAAAATTTTAAAAACCAATAAACCAGCAGCAACATCAAATAATCTTACATTTCTTGAACCCTACAGGTAAAATTAAAGAAATATTTAACTTCCGAAATACCTCTTAAAATACATCCTCAGAGCCACCTATGGTTAATAGAATACAGCACTCCATAAAATGCAGACATCTCAGCCAAAAAAGAGTATAGCACAAAACTCAACCTTGAATTTCAGAACTTATCTCCTGTCCAGAGTTATCATACTTAATGATACAAAACAAAAACAAATAAAACCCACTGGAAGGGATATTAAGCCTCATGTTTCAGGGCTTAAGCTGATCTCTGACTACTAGGATGAGACCTAACAAAAGGAGGGAAATAGATTACTCCATCATCTGTCTCCTGCAGGGTTCTTAACACCTTCCTCTGAATCATCTGATGCTGGCCACTATTTGAAACAGGATAGTTGGGCTTTGAGTCAGATCCAGTATAGCAATTCCTATACGTTAAAATATGCTAACCACAACAAACTCTAGACAACTTTGACTTTTCTTTCCTCAGTTTGTAACAATTACAGTGCACGCCCCCCCTCCGCCCCCACCAATAAGCTGTGTGTGGTTCAACATCCATATTAAATCTCCAACTCCACTAACCCATATGCACATATTTACATTATTAAAACATTAAGTAAGTATTTAGCGGATAGGAGGCTAATTCAGTAACTATACTATGCCAAGAATATAATAGTTAAGCAGCCAAAGAATCAGTACTTACCCATGGCTGGGAGCAATTCCATTCTCTATTTTAGGACAGCTTGGCTCTTTCCGTTCTCTCTCTTCTTCCACTGGTTCTTCTGGCCTGAAAAATAGATTAGTATTAAAGTTGGGCAAAACTCCATGAAATACGTAATACACAATGCCTAGAAGAAGAGTTTCTCTTGTAACATTCATAATTTATTTCAAAATACAATGGGTTAGTCTACTGGCCTTTACAACTTTTGTAGACAATGTATAATTAGTACTGTAATTATAGCACCTAGACCTTTAAGACTTGTCCTGAGCTCTTTAAAAAAAAAGAAATAAATTCAGGGTTAAATGCAACAATGTCATATTACCTAGTGCTTGGAGGTTTGTACAATACCAAAGTATAACATTATGATTTGAGAAATATTTCAGCCTTATTTCAATTTCTCTTCTTTTGTGTGTACAAGTCAAATGTTTATTTTATTCTGTGGTTGATTTTAATTTTATGTAAACACAAATTTGACAGACAAAAGCTTTTTATATATTGTATAATGTAAGTAGTCAGGCAACCAGGTAGTCAGATCTATTCTGATTTAAAAATTCCAAATTATATCTTGTGACCTGAAATCAAAAATTTAGAATTTTTAAGTCTTTCATTCTTTTACTTGATCCCCTTATGTGTCTTTGGAAATGAAGTATTATATAAAAGATTATGAGACCCAAACTATCACACTCCTTGGTTATATACTTACAGATTTAGAATGAATGGGGCTATTTTGAAGAATAATCATACATTTTTGTATCGTACTGAAAATTTTAAAAGTAATTTGATAATATGAATTAATCACTAAGGCCCAAGCCTGCAAGGAGCTCCATGAAAGGGAACTGTGCACTTGCGCAGGAGTTCCTCACAGGACTGAGGCTAGTACAGTCAGATTCACAGTGGAGAAGGGCTCAGAAAACCTCCCCACATTGCTATGTGCTCTGTTACAGTCCCACAGAGAATTGTAGCCCATGAGCTATGAGAAGTGAAAGATATTCCATCCCTAACATATGGGCCTTGTGTGGGAACAGTGGATAGCACATGTGGAGATCACTGAAGGACTGGAGACTTACTCTGCAATTGGAAACCAGTGGGACTACACATCAATTAGGGCAGTGGTTCCTAAACTTTTTCCTCTGTCGCCAACAACCCATGGGAGCGCTGGGTGAAGTGGAGAAGGGGCCCAGCTTTCCACTCCTGAGTGGTACTGTGACCTTATATGCCAGGTCACAATGCCCAAAGCAGGAAGCTGGCCCATCCCCAGGAGCCACCACTGTGGGGTGAGTGCAGGGCATGCTCACTCTCCAACCATCCCTCTCCTTCATGGATTGCCCTCTGCACCAGACCTGTGACCCATCTACAATCTTTCCATGAGCAACTGGTGAGTCAAGACCAACCATTTGGGAAACGCTGGATTAGGGTACTATTCTATATAATGGTGGCACAACTGGACCTGAAGTCAGTAATGTGGGCAGGATTTGGGCCCTCAGTCTAGAGATCTATTATTGTTCTTACTGTAGAAACTGAATTCAAATATGTTAATGTTTTTAAATGGACATGTTTTATTTTTTGACTGAAAATAAATGACAATTAAGATATTGTGAACACATTTTAAAAATGGTTTTTCTTACTGTTATGGTCAAAGTTATAAAAAACTCTAAACACGGAAACAAGCTATTATGCACATACATACCTTTTATTTTTCTCTGAGAGTGAAGGTTGGCTAAGAACATGAACATTGTCTTGCTCCCTTGCAAATTCAACAACTAAAGTGTGGCCTAAAAGTCTCAGCTGATGTAGTCTTGACAATGCCTTAAAATAACCACAATAGCAAAAAAGAATACGAAGATTCAGTTAAGTTAATAAATATAAATATTTAAATACATTCCAATAAAAATAATATTTTCATCATTTTTCAAGGCTCAATTTTTCTTCCTAACATACTGCCCCTTGCCATTTTATTATATAACCTGATTTTCACCTAAACTTCTATTATATATAATAGAACAGGCAGAAGCCTACCATAACACTTGCCAACCTGGGTGGAAGTTGGTTTTGGAAAGGGAAAGACATTAACTTGTATTAATTTTCTGAAGTGCTAAGTCAAGGCTGTCAACAGTCAAAGATTTAGTGATTACATGTTTTATTTTTAGCTTACAAAGATCAAGCCTCTTTGATTATAGCAAGTTATTTTTGAAAAATGTTGATATTGTATAGGTAAAATGACCCCTGTATCAATATTAGTAACACACTCATATACCCTTCAAATAAGAAAGCAAAATTTAATTATTAAACCAAAATCTATTCAGCTAATCTGTTGCTCTCCATGTAGAACTTAAATATTCTATATTTATTAATAGAACAATGATTAAAAATAGACTGGTAGAATACCTGGAAAAATCATGATATGATAGGGTCCAACCAGTACAGTTTCTGCAAAGGTAAATCAGCTCTCACCAATTATTAGAAGTCTTTGAATATGTCAACAAAGCAGTGAATGAAACAAAACCAGTTGACATAATGTATGTAAACTTTCAAGAGGCCTTTGAGGGTATGTATGTCTACACTGCAACACAAGCCTGTACCCCCCTGCATCCCAACCCTCTGCCCAGCCCTGAGCCCCCCCTGCACTCTGAACCCCTCATTTCTGGCACCACCCCAGAGCCTGCAGCCCCAGCCAGAGCCCTCACCCCCCACTGCATGCCAACCCTCTTCCCCAGACCTGAGCCCCCTCCCACTCCAAACCCCTTGGCCCCACCCCCACCACATGAATGTTGTTATGTGTCACACATCACCTCCATATTGGTGCACATAACAAAATTCATTCTGCACATGGATGTAAAAAATTAGAGGGAACACTGCCCAGGGCTCAGACCCAGGGTCCCAGGACACCACCGGGGTGGAGGGTCCGAGCTCGACTTAAGGAGAGACCCAGGGCCCAAGCCCTATTGCTTTGCAGCGCAGATACAGCCCCATTGACTTGGGTCCCAGGAGTCAGATGAAAGTATCCCAAAATTCCATGGGACAACTTCCTTAGTCCTTTCTATCCCAACTGTCTACAATCCACTCTATTAAAAATGGAAGCCACCCACCCTTTGCAAATGGCAGCAGCTCAGATCAGCATTCACCCATTTTCTTCTGATCACTGATCTGCAGGCACACTATCAGAGAACCTTCTCGGTTTGCAATGGAGCGCAATCCAATCAAACCTTTTGCACAGCGAGCTGCTTCTTGGTTGCGTGCAGGGCAGGCAGTAAAGTTTTCCCACAGTGCACCATGGTTAGAGCGCTAGAGCAGCCATATTTTGTGGGGGAGAGGGGACACTAGGGACTCTGGGATATGTGCCCTGCACTGTGGATGCCAGAGTCCTAGGTTTGAACCTGGGTTATAAAAGTCTTAACCTAGGGTTAAAATACAATGCAGACACTCAAGAACAGTGCACCCAACACAGCTTAGTGGACTCAAGTCCCACTAATCCTGGCTTTAAGTTGCAGTGTAGACGTAGGCTGAGAAATTTCTTCCCAAGAGGCTACTAAAGAATCTAAATAGTCATGTGGTGAGAGGGAAAGTATTGTCATGGATCAAAAACTGTCCAGGGAAGACCGAGGAACTTTTAACCAAGCTAGTCAACACAACAGCAGAAGTTGAATATTAATAATTGTAAACTACTCACTCACCTTATAGGATTCTAACCATATCAACTCAGGAAAATACGGAGGCCTCTACATACTCTATTTTATTGTACTGGTTGTAGATAGCATGGTTCAAATCTCATTGCATACAAAACAATGCTCTAGAACCAAGATTCTTGAACTGTGAATTTATGAAGCTCTGGCAAGTCAGCGAGCCTGTATTTTGGTGAGCAACTAGAGTTGATAACTAACATTTTTGTCACATTTGTGGCATGATAATAAAGAACAGCAGAGCCACTTGAAGCCAAGTCACTATTCAAATGACACATTCAACATCACTTTCTTGAAAATTATAGTATGCAGCGTGGCCTAAAACTGGATTCAGAAGAGCTGGATTCTATCTCTAACTCTTCCTCTGGTCAGCTGGGTGACATTGAGCAAACCACTTCACCCGTCTGTGCCTCAGTTTGCCCAACTGTAAAATGGACATAATGAATATTACCTCCTTTTCGGTGGAATATGAGATCTGCCAACAAGAAGTGCTATATAACATTATTATTACCTCTCTATCGTGTTTACAAGGTGCCTATCAACATGGCAACATCCCCGCTCTTATCAAAGTAGGGCAAAGATTTTTTCAGGGTGCAGTCCTGAATGTGCACACGTCACCACCTGTGAAGTCCTTCAGCAGACGTTCTAGCAAACGTTCAGTTGTAGTTGCACACACACTTATGTTTGCTATAACCAAACCTGTGATATAACAGTGTTTGTTTTAGTCTGAATAGCATGCATATACTTGAAAGAAGTTTTACTCTACTTTACTTTATTTTGGCATTTGTTTTGCATCTTTTTCCCAAACTCCCAATTTTGGGAGATCCAGGAAATGTTAAAAGTTAGCTGGAAACCATTTGCTAAAATATTTAATGAAAAGCCCAATACAAACCTTTCCAGCTGAATTTTCATTGGGGAAAGTAGCAAAAGCTGTATGTTTCTGGAAAACAAACAATTATTTGTTATAGTTTTTTTTAGATCAGAGTATGAGAGATCTCAGACATATAAACAAACTTTTGGACTACAGTTTTTTCCCAAAGATTTAGCACTAGAAATTACATTTAAATTAGATTTTAAATTATACATGAAAATGTCAAAGTTAATGAATTATTTGCAGGTTTCAAGTTTTCTCGTTTTTAGTCTACTAAATGTATGTTTAGGACAAGAGATGGATGACCAGGGAGTACATGGCTCACAAAAAGGAACAAGAGGGAGGAAAACAGTCAGCTCTGTGTCCATGAAGGCAATGGAGCTCTGCAAAGAGGTAGAGGGTTGTGGGGAAGAAGTGAAGATTTGCCAATGTAAAATTAAAGCATGCTTAGTTTGTGGCCAAGCAGATACTGGGGACGTTTATCAAGCCCTGATTTTCACATGAGTATATCATCTCTAAGTCATCATAATTGTATATTAGACATATTTTATGATATAGGCTTTTCTGGTGAATAAAATCCAAGTCAACAGTGCCAAGTGGTGGAACATCTTCATCAAAGTAATTCTTACGAACACTACTTTCCTGTTACAAAGGCAACATCACACCTAATGCTATGTTCTGAAATTTGGGAGATTTTTCTGCTTATTTTCTAGCATAGATGATTTACCTCTTTTTCCTAAGTACAAGCCACTTGTTCCAAAGTACCGCCTCAGATTTCAAATCTGAAACAAACTATCATTTAATTAATAGTTTAGACTTCAGCCTAAAGTTGTATTAGTTGGCATAATTTTATATGTATATACTGGAACCAAATTTTATTATAGTTTATTTTGGCATTTGTTTTCCATCTTTTTACAAAGATCCTGAAAACACTAAAAACACAGACTTAACTTTATTTTCCCAAGTAGCTCCAGTAATTGAATTTTAGACTGAGGTTTAAACATTATAGTCTGTTATAGTGAAAAAGCATTAAGGATCCAACAGAAGATAATAAAGAAAATTTATATTTCAAGATGACAGACCAAGTATATAATAGGGCATTTACTACATCCCGGAATGAGCCCCTCTATTGTGGAACTGTCCAACATAAATTAAGTGCACTAGTTCAGGCTTTTAAATCATCTTGCAGTTTTTTAAAAACAATTTGGCTTTGTCACCTCTAACCAACAGTCCACACATCTTGGATGTCTGGGAGATCTGAAGCATCCACTTGCACCATTACAATAGGATTTTGTAGTGACAAAAATTAAGTTAGTGTTTGAAATACCTTTATTTAATATAAAGGCCATTCTCAGATTTCTGGTTCAATGGGGTTTGACAACTTTTAACCCCAAACTGGAATCTCTGTTTTTACTCCTATAACCCTGAAGGCTAACCCCACTATACATCAATAAAAACTGAAATTATGTGGTTATTTTCAGAATGCTTTCATAACAATATTGGGCATGGAAATCATATTGCATAATTTTGGTGTATTATTTAGGGTTGAATCAAATCTTCTGTCATCCATTTATCATTGTCACAACAAAAGCTTGATCCTGAAATAAGCTCTATGTGGACAGACCCCTGCATCTATCTGGAGGCCCACTGAAATCAACTAAGCTCTGTGAGAGAGCCAGTCGGGAATTTTTCAACATGTTTTGAAGTTTTATGGGAACGTAACAGTTTCAACAAAACTTTAGTTGGGTCCAGGATGGAGAGGTGGGAGGATGCCCGAGAATAACCTAGGGAAAGTGGCGATTAGGGAGGGTGCTCCGCTGCACTGTGGGAGACGCAGGTCCAAACCCCTGCTCTACCAAGGGAGCTGTTGCTCGCTGTCCAAATTACATATGCAGGGACTGGTACCTGGGGCTCTAGCCCCAGCGCCGCCGAACCCCATACAGATCTAATTCTGCAGCAAACAGTTGCCAAGAGCCGGGAGGTTCCGCCTCAAACATAGTTATTACGGAGCGGCGCCGAGGCGGCCGGACAAGAACAAACGCGTCTCTGGCACCAAGAAAGGGGAAGGAGGGGCCAGTTCCCCCCGCGGGTCAGGCACCCCGCCCCGGCTCCCTTGCGGGGGTGGGGATGCCGAGGCTCTTGTCCTCTCCCCGGACCGGAGACGGCCCTTCCCCACCCCCTCGGGGGCCGAGGCTTCAGGGGAACGACGGGAGAGGTGGAGCCTCCTCTCGCAAAGACGGCGCCGCCCGAGCGCTGGAGGAGGGGGAGGGGCTGGGGGTAACCTCACAACCTGCCCCGCCCGTATCAGACGCTACGGGGTCACCCTCCCTCGGGAACCCCCCGCCCGCCCGGCCGCTCCCGCTCCCTACCAGCCGCCCCTGGTCGGACAGGACCCGCACGGACGCGGCCCCGAAGTGCCTCAGCAGATCCTCCTTCTCCGCGGCCGTTAGGTCGGCGGGCAGGTGCCGCACCAGCAGCGTCCGGCTCCGCCGCCGCCGCCCCACGCACGGGGGCCCTCCCCCTGCCGCCGCCTTGTCCTCCTCAGAGCCGCCAGGGGCCGCCATGCCGCGGGGCGGGGGTGTGGGACCCGGGGTCGGAAAGGCCGTGCCAGCCCGGCCGCCACACCCGGGAACGGCAGCTACAACCCTCGCGAGAACGCCCGGGGTGAGGGGCGGGGAGTACAAACCTCCCGAGAGTCTCTGCGCTTCCGGGTTGTTCCGGCGCGCGCCCAGGCTGCCCTCGCTCGGCTGACGAGGGGGCGGTGCCTTGGGAGGCGGGCACGGAGCGGAGCCTGGGCGGGGCTGCACGGGTTCCGGGGCTTCGCTCCCCTGTTCCCCAGCCTGGCGAATCGCGGCTGTGGCTGGCTCGCTGACTCCCCCTGCGGGCGCGGTGCTGCGCTGCGCAGTACACGTGGGTCCGAAGTCACTTCGCTTGCAGAACGCGTCCACACGGAGCTGTTCTGGGGCAGCTTTGCTCCGCACAGTTATCAGTTCCCCTGTGTAGACACGCCCTCCGCGCCGCCTGCTGGCTGCTTGGCGCTGAAAAATTAGATCAGCCTGGCTGTGTTGACCAGACTGTGAAGAATGTTGAACCCTGTCCCTAGCTGAGTCTCCTACTTAGGCTAACCGAACTCCTGAGGTTCTCCCCACGGGACACAAGTGATCCAAGATGGATTCCAAGCGGGGGGGGGGGGGAATTAAACATCAGTGTGCACCACACTAAATCACTGTCTGCATGTGTGCAAAGCAGACATAAGTACCAACCAGGTATTGCCTGCAAAAGCAAACATCTTTGAAGAGTACATATGTAGCAGCGTGCTTTTCCGCACACACCTTGGGCACATTAGGCATAGAGATGGAAATAATCCCCAAAAAAGTTATCATGGAAGGAATGATGGCAGGTCATTTTAGTAGGGACGACAGGTGAAGGTATGGGTAGATGGTATGTCACAAATCACTGGGAGGTCAGCTGCTGAATTTGCAAAGCTGGTGGTGGCTCCAGAAGGCTTCAGAAAATTCTGCTATGCTAGTGTCTGTGTTCAAACATGGATAAATGACCTTTACTTACTCACTTTTTCTCACCAAGGCAATAGCATTACAGCATTTTCAGAGACAGCCAGAACTTTGAAGATAATCGTGGCCTAGGAAATAGGTCCAATGCATGGCCTGTAGCAATATTAAGTCTGGAGTATTCCCACTTTCAAAGTCTCTTGGAAATATATGGTCCGGCATCCAGCTGCTGTGGGTGGAAGGGAGGGAGGTGTTGCAAAGACACATTTGTGATGGTTTTATGTCTCTGCATCCTACTTCAGCCTGTTTATGTTGGCCTGAATTTTAGTTTGTTCCTAGGTCATGGTGCAGGAGAACTTTTCATTTAGGAGAAACTTGAATTGGTCTATCAGGTTTCTAGGCAGAGCAAACTTCCCAAATTCATCCCATGTAGCTCATTAATTCCAGTCACTAATCTGCTTCTCAGTCACCAGACAACAAAACAGTTCCATGGCACCAATGGATGATTTGCTCCCAGAAGCCTGGAACAACTGTTCTCTCTTCCACTTAGGGATCTCAAGCAAGTTCACATCTTCCAGTGCTACCACATACTAAAAAAATGTTAAGACCGTCATCACTCGTACTGGTCTGCTGTCCCACATCTTTCCCCTTCTAATTGCACTTGCCATTGTCCTGATGAGGAAGAACCCAGAGACCGGGCAGAGACGTGCAGAGATGGTGAATGCATACTAAGGAGATAAAAGTTAAAGGGGAGAAAGTTTACATTATTTTTACCTTGGATATAAAAGTAATGTACTGATTATTTGCTTCTCAGGATGTTTACTCTGAGGCAGTTGGACTGCCAGTGTTCATTTTTACTGTTTACTTTATGGCAGCTGAGTTTCCAGCATTGTTCACTTTGAATAATTTGCTTTTCAATCCCTTGCTGTGTGAATACTTTGACACCAACAGAGAAGGAGCAGAACTTCCAAACACACATTTTAATGAAGAATCAGCTTGACAGTACACATGTGAGATAATGTCATATAGAAACACAGACAGTGCAGTAGTATTGTAACATTGTATTCAGATAATTTCACTTTCCTCTTCTTTCATTTCTCCCTTCAACCTAGGGATAGTAAAGGTCACTCGTTCCACTCTGTATGTCCCACTCCTCCCTCCCCCTCCCCTCGCATTTAGTGATGCCCATATTAACAATGTACAGAAGGGGATCAGATTAACATTATCCTAGCAAAACACATGTTTGTGATTTCAGCTATAAATATTTCCTCCCATTTCAGTCATTGCCATGCCAACCCATGACTTTACCTGGAGCCTTCCAGGCCCCTTATCATAGTTCTTCTAACTTAATCAATCCAGTTTGTACCAGTCTATTTGTCTCCAACTTTTGCTGACTTTTAGAAACAATTTTATTTAAACAGATTGGAGTTGGACTTCTGTTACTTTGGACAACTTAGAATTAATGAGATGAGTCTGCCACCCCTTGTTGGACATTTTTCATCTGGGGGATGCTAAATGGGAGCGGAGTAGGGGGGGCACATGGTATGAGCTTTACTGTCCTGGCTTCCACCCTACCATTTCCTGAATCCTGAGATCCACCAGTTTTCCAATAGGTCTTCATCAAACATTTCCTAAATTAAACTAAGTTTCAAAACTTTGTCTGCTTCAGACATGGGAGGCCTGATAAACTTCATAGTTGCAGACCAGTACAGATTTTGACAGCACCTAGCTGGCTGTGATTGTGTGTGTCACTTTCAAAGTTCTTTACTTAAGAAGCATCTATTTCTAAAAAGTTTGTTTTTCTGAGATGCTGGAGAGGAGAGAACAGAGTTTAAAAGTTAAATAGGTCACTCAACTCAGCAGTTATGAATGAAATGGATAGAACAAATCAAATGAAATGTGGTATTGTATCAAACTATGCCTCACAAGCTGCAAAGGCCCAAAGGTGTGATAGATCCAAGATAAAGGAAGCCAAAAGTTATTTATGAAGGAAACTTGAAGTTGTGGAATTCCTTCCTTGAGTGTAAATGCTGTTTCTCTAACCAGAATTTTCATGACTTTCTGTTTTAAAGAATTTAACAAGAAGTGAGAAGCCACAATATTTGTGTGGAATATAGGTAACTTTGAGACTAAAGTGAAGTGAAAGTGAAAACACTTGAAAGCCACTCATGTAGATGCACATTTTTTTCTCTTGTCTTTGGTGGGCTAGGAACCAGTCAAATAGGTCTGATTTCACCAGAGACTTCAGAGCTTTACTGTTAAAGAAATCAAAACACAACTAAATATGACCATTTTAACAAAGTTTAAAAAAAACGGATATTTTTGCAAATTTTTAAACTGTACAAGAAATTTTGAAGCAATTTGAAGATTGCCCCCATCTAGTACCAATGCCATCCCAAGCAGATATTTGCAAACAAATTCTAAACACTGAAAGCAAGTTCACAGTGAAAATAACTGGCCAATTTGGAGGTGAAGTGAACATAAGTTTTCATGAACAGTGAAAATGAAGTTTGAGTTAATATTCATGTTGATGCACTTAAGATGAAAGCATTTCTTCATGGGCATAATGCATAGTGCTTTTAGATTTTAAAAACATTCATTCAGTTGTCTGGTTGAGGTGTTATTTCCTGATTATAAATTCACAATTTTGAATTGATGCTAAGTTGCCTAGTGGCAAAAGGAGTTACATTTTCTATTCAAGAAACGTTCTCTTTCATAGTTGTAATGTATAATGCCAAATTCTCTGTAGCATGGGCCTGTTGCACCAATCAGATGGTGATAAAGGAGCCATAATCTAGCTTCAAATTCCTGAGTAGAACTGTGCCACAGCTGAGTCTGCTCCTCTGTCCAGTGCTTAATTTGTACCAGGGCTGACAGCTCTAGGTTTGCCAGTTCAAAGTCCCAGCACCTCTGGGCTTGCTGCATCAGTTATCAATATAAAAAAAATTGCTTGAGACCCAGCACCTCTTTCATTACAAATTAAGCACTGCCTCTGTCCCCCTTTCCCAGCTCCTGTCCAGTTTAGGAAGAAAGGCAGTAGGAATGGGAAATGCACCACCAGTGGTGCAATTTAGAGCTGCATGGCAACAGCTCTAAATCCTGCCAGGGTCAGCTCTAAGAATCATGGAGTTGTAACTGGCTCTCTGAGGGTCCTGTCTCTGTTGCACTGAGCAGAACTCCGGTATAAGAGATAATCTTTCCTATAGTGTTTAGGAATAGTATTGGCATAGTTTTAAATTCAAATCAGTTCTTCTTGTTCAAGAGTATCAAACATGTTTCCGAGTAACTCCAGTATCCCTTGACGTCCTATTCAAGACAGAAAATCACCACATTGTGTATGTCTCATTTATGTACTTAGTTCAGATACTAACCACATGATCACAATGCACTTAACAAAAAGTTGCCACCACCAATGCAGCCCCAACAAAAGCATCCGGTCACTTCTTTCTTTCTCTCCAAACAGAGTTTGCATGGTTTGCTCTGTGAAGAATGACTTTTGACCTTTTTATTTCTTATTACCCTGTGTTCTGGTTGCATTTTTATTCATCTGAGTGATGAACACTTGAAGTTTTTGTTCAAAGCAAAAGCATGGCTTTTATACCAGTGACAGCTTTAAATTTATTTTACTGCATATGAGCAGGAGTTTTCTGATGAGAACACCTCCTCTTTATTAGTTTCAAGCGCTACATTTTAATAATAAAGAACTATTAAAAATTGCTTTTCACATATAATGACCAAGAAAAACTACATGCCAAATTTCTTAATAGTTCTAGGGGGTCTATTCTCAGATTGCTGAGTGCTAAGGTGCTGCACTAAGTGAGTTTCTTTGTACTTGCTTTTCCATTTTTAAAGAATATCTTCATTTTTTTTTGAATTGTTGATTCAAAACGTGCTGACATCCTCTTGCCCAACTCTTTGGTCTTGGCTGTGGCACTGACCCCTTACACAGATGTGGATCAGATTGCAGAATCAAAACCTTACTTTTCATTATTTATTCATTTTTATATTTTTAGTGGCTATATTTTTCATCCAATGCAACTACAGTTGTATTAGAAACTAGTGAACTATAAAATTTCGAACAAACATTCTGTTGTATACCGAAATGGGCATCCTTTACACCTACTGACTGCTATTCCTACCTACATGCCTCCAGCTTTCACCCTGACCACACCACACGATCCATTGTCTACAGCCAAGCTCTGCGATACAACCGCATTTGCTCCAACCCCTCAGACAGAGACAAACACCTACAAGATCTCTATCAAGCATTCTTACAACTACAGTACCCACCTGCGGAAGTGAAGAAACAGATTGATAGAGCCAGAAGAGTTCCCAGAAGTCACCTACTACAGGACAGGCCTAACAAAGAAAATAACAGAACGCCACTAGCCGTCACCTTCAGCCCCCAACTAAAACCCCTCCAACGCATTATTAAGGATCTACAACCTATCCTGAAGGATGACCCAACACTCTCACAAATCTTGGGAGACAGGCCAGTCCTTGCCTACAGACAGCCCCCCAACCTGAAGCAAATACTCACCAGCAACCACACACCACAAAACAGAACCACTAACCCAGGAACCTATCCTTGCAACAAAGCCCGTTGCCAACGGTGCCCACATATCTATTCAGGGGACACCATCACAGGGCCTAATAACATCAGCCACACTATCAGAGGCTCGTTCACCTGCACATCCACCAATGTGATATATGCCATCATGTGCCAGCAATGCCCCTCTGCCATGTACATTGGTCAAACTGGACAGTCTCTACGTAAAAGACTAAATGGACACAAATCAGATGTCAAGAATTATAACATTCATAAACCAGTCGGAGAACACTTCAATCTCTCTGGTCACGCGATTACAGACATGAAAGTTGCAATATTACAACAGAAAAACTTCAAAACCAGACTCCAGCAAGAGACTGTTGAATTGGAATTCATTTGCAAATTGGATACAATTAATTTAGGCTTGAATAGAGACTGGGAGTGGCTAAGTCATTATGCAAGGTAACCTATTTCCCCTTGTTTTTTCCTACACCCCCCCCCCACCCCCGCAGACGTTCTTGTTAAACTCTGGATTTGTGCTGGAAATGGCCCACCTTGATTATCATACACATTGTAAGGAGAGTGATCACTTTAGATAAGCTATTATCAACAGGAGAGTGGGTTTGTGGTGGGGGTGGGGAGAAAACCTGGATTTGTGCTGGAAATGGCCCAACTTGATTATCATACACATTGTAAGGAGAGTGATCACTTTAGATAAGCTATTACCAGCAGGAGAGTGGGGTGGGGGCAGAGAAAACCTTTTGTAGTGGTAAACACCCATTTTTTCATGGTCTGTGTGTATAAAAAGATCTTCTGTACTTTCCACAGTATGCATCCGATGAAGTGAGCTGTAGCTCACGAAAGCTTATGCTCAAATAAACTGGTTAGTCTCTAAGGTGCCACAAGCAAGAGTGCGACACTGTAATCTGGAATTTCCCTTTTCCCCAAAAAAGTATATATGAAGTATAGACCTACCTGTGTGGGAGGCATGAGTACAGAAGACAAAAAAGGGTGGAGTTTTTTGTTTTTGTTCTCAAAAGAGTTAGGGCATAACAAGAGAGGGATCCAAGCATGAGGCTTTTTAAACACCAACATGAAAAGGCAAACCTCTGGCAAGAAGGAACAGATTTCTACCTCTCCAGCCTTTTGAGTAAATTTATTTGACATTTGTCAGAATTCATTATTTCCCTTTCATTCTTTTTTAAAATTCAAATATTTTCTGCTTTATTTCAAAGTGGACAAAAATGTCCTAGTTTAATCAGTCAAGGAATGTGCATCACCATATACATTTATTACCCTTGGATCAGGGCTAACTTATCATTTAGTACCCAGGAACATTTTGTTCCAATTTCAACATCGCAAGATTAAAAAACTGAGTTCCAAATGGCTTTGAATGCTTTCTGTTTTTCATGTTGCATGCAAACATCAAAGTCATGCATAAATTTCAGTGCACTCCCAATATCTTGTATATATTCTCAGAAGATCAAGATTTTTTTGCCACATTAAGTTGCAGTACATCTTTGGACTGGTATCATGTATTCACCTGTTAAAAATATTAAGTTACTTTGCTCTTTCTGAGGGTACATAATTTGGAGCAGAACTCCATCAGTGGATCCTGATACAGAAGCAGGCTACATCCGCTGGCTGAGTGGGGGAAAAAAATGTCCAGGTGGAGCAGTTCCAGCACCTGATGGGAGCATATACAATTTACTGGTCCAACATGACCTCACTACAGACAGCAACCACCAGATCCAAACAAAAACACAAGAGTTCCTCAGGTTCTAGGCCCAAGCTACACCGTCCATGACAGCCTCACTCTCAGACTCATCCCCAGAAGACTGAGGGTAAGCTAACTGATTCTGTGAAGACACAGGCTCCATTTTACTTCAAGTGCTTGGCACCACATGGAGAGCGTGATATGAACAGATAATTAAACACAAAGTGAATTTGATGGGGGTTGTGACAGATGTGAGGCCTTGGAAGCATGCAGACTTCAACAGATATATATCGAGATATGCCAGACACTATAGTCAGAGAGGTTAGTCCGATTTTTGTATCTATAAATATTATTTGTATCTAGGGTTACCATATTTGAACATTCAAACAAGAGGACACTCCACGGGGGGGAGAGAGAATTTGCTCGGCCCCCGCGCCCCTGGCCCCGCCCCAACTCTTCCCCTCCCTTGCCCCCATTCCAACCTCTTCTCCAAAGTCCCCGCCCCAACTCCGCCCCCTTCCTGCCCCATTAGACCCTTCCCCAAATTCCCGCTCCAGCCCCGCCTCCTTCCCTGAGCGCGCTGCGTTCCCCTACTTCAGAGAAGTAGTACTTCCTAGAAGCAATTGTATATACTGGTTCAGACCAGGTTCATGAGGCCCAGGAGACAAAGAAAGGGCTTTTGGTACAAAGGGTCAGCATGAACTTACTCAGAGATCTTCATTTTGATCAAAAAACTGACATGAGATTGTAACCAAAAGGACATAACCATGCTGGAAGGGTTTGAAGGACTGGAAACCTACTGGTGTCTGCAAGTGGAAGATGAGTGACACCTGATAAGCTTATCATGCTTCTAGACTGTTTATTGTTTTAGTCTATGTTGTCTCTGTAACAGTTTTGGCCTAAAAATAAACATACAGTGCTTTGTGAAAGCTGGCTAGTCACTGGTAAACACTCCCTAGAGAGAGCAAACCACAGGTGTAGGACTAAAATCAGACCTGGGATAGGGGAATTGCGGGGGGAGTGCAAGCCTAAATTCCAGGTCTGGAGGGAGAGAGAGCTGCAGGTCCCCAACCATAAAGAGGTGACAATTAGAGGCCTAAGACCTAAAGTGGCATCCTTGAGAAGACCATGGTGGGGACAGAAGTGCAGTTAACTCAGGAACCGTGACAGGGGCTACAATGGTCTGGTAGCTGGTGTGCTATGACCCCTTATTACAATGATCATAACTGTGTCAGTGTTAACTTGTGCTCTTCCCATCTGTTGAATCCACCTCACCTATTGTCATTTGTCTTTTAGACTGTAAGCTTTTTTGGACAGGGACTGTCCTTATTGTAAGTTTGTATTGTGCCCAGCACAATGGGGCTCTGATCCTTGATTAGTGGCTGGAAGGGGCTGTTAGAATACTATTATTAATATTACAGGATATTCCCTAATGTTCCCTTGCTGGTTCCACCTCCTCTCTAGAGGGGCAAAGAGGGAATGCCTGCTATCTCCAGTTCTCCATCTGTAGCTACAATCTAGGAAAAACATTGTGAATTTCCTCCCCTCTTCCTGGCATGCTGTTGTGAAGCAGTGAAAGAGTTGGTAAAATTGATTGGTAGAACAAGGGAAGTTTCCCTACAGATTTTCCTAACCCATGTGCACGTACACACACAAAACTTTTTTTGCTGGGCTTGTCCTGGCCCATTTTAAGAACATGACTCCTTTCGGATACATGTATTCCCTTGTCCATTTTCTCTCACTGTTGAGCTGGTATATGCACAGAGGCCTATGCTTCTGAAATAAGTCCAGCAAGCTGGTGAATTCACAGTGACCTGCCCCTTGGCATCAGCTAAGCAATCTAGAGGTACTTAATCACTGACCACCTCACAAAGGCCTATTCCTTGACATGAGGCTAGAGGTATTGAACTAGTAATTGGACAAAAGGCTGGACACCAACTTCAGTCCAGCATGCTAAATCTGTTGAGCTAGTTATTTCACAAAAACTTACACCATGACTTCAGCTCAGAGCTGCTGAGTCAGGAACTTCACAGAGCCCTGTAGCTCAGTTCAGCATGTTCAAGTTCTTCAACTAGTGGAGTTTCATATTGGACCAGCACACTAGAAGTATTGAGCTGTTATCTTCAGAGAGACTAGCGTGCTACATTGTCTTTGCACTTCTAGACTCTGGGCCTGACGAAGAGTTGCTCTACCTGCAACAACCCTCTATGAGAACCCCAAAAATCACAGACCAGATCCCCTGACTCCCTGTCCTTGGTCACTAGACCATCCATTCTCCAGTAACAGTTATGCAGAACAGAGAAGTGGAAAAAGGGTGTGGATATTACCAGCCATTCATTTTCAGACATTTTTAAGACAGGTCCTCCTATGCATAATGTATCTCCCATCAGCTTGTGAGATAACATTAGGTAGGCAGAGGTTATTTCAATAACAGTGTGCTGTTTTAGTAGCCTCAGGGAAAATAGTTTTAATTATTAAAGAAAATTTAAAAATATACCAGTCCATGAGTAGGGTCAAAATGACAATGCTATTGGGAAATCAGATTTTCATAGTAGGAATCCTGTATGGCTGAGTATTAAAATTAATAGTGTACTGTGACAAAGTGGCATTAGAACTGGTAAAGTTAGAGGACTAAATATCACACAGTTAGCATAATGGTTCTTATTACTACTATTATTCATTTGTATTGTACTAGTGCCTAGGAGTTGCAGGCATGGTGCAAGGCCCCATTTGCTAGGCACTGCATAAGTGCATAACAAAAGACAGTCCCTGCCTGAGTTAGTATCATGGTTGCTATATTTCATTTTGCTTGGCATATAATGGACCAAATTTTGAGGATTTGACTCATTTACAGTTTACCTAAATAAAGTCTAATCATGGAATAAGGATCTCAAGATTTTTCCACTGGGACTGCAGTGTACATTACATATATTAGGGCAGATGATAATAACTGCAACACAAGTATGTGGTATTTCTTTGTTGTCATTTACACCAGTGCAGAGTGGGTACAATATGCTATCCTGATCTGGTAGCATTTTGTACCAACTTTGCTGTCAGTTCACAATGACTGCACAAGATGCAGTGATGCATTGGGCTCCAGATTTCTATTTTTAATAACTGACCACTAGATGATGCTCTGGCTCCAACTATGTGTGAAGCTGGAAGTCTTAAGATGTTTTTTTTTTCCAATTATTCTCTCATTTGATAGAATTTTTTATCCCCTGCAACATTTTATAGATTAGTTATATACAATATGAAACACATACAGAAATACTATCATCTCTGCCTAGCTTCTCTCCTTGGCTACATCTACACTACGGACATCTACTGGCATAACTATGCTGGCTTGGGGTATGAAGAGGTGTGATCCCAGACTGACATAACTGTGCCAAGCCCCTAGTGTAGATGCAATTATACAAGCAAAACTGCATTTGCCAGTATAGGTTGTTTCACTCGGTGGGGGCGGGGTGTGTGTGAGGGGTGCGTGTGTGGGGAAGAAGCTATGCCAGCTCTGGCAGCACAGCTTTGCCAGTATAAGCTGTGTCAACACAAAGAGTGCTTTGCCAGTATAGTCTGCTGGTACAGAATCATAAAACTGGAAGGGACCTCGAGAGGTCATCTTGTCCAGTCCCCTGCACTCGTGGTAGGACCAATTATCTAGACCATTCCTGACAGGTCTTTGGCTAACCTGCTTTTAAAAATCTCCAGTGATGGAGATTCCACAACCTCCCTAGGCAATTTATTCCAGTGCTTAACCACCTTAATCCAATCCACAGAAACATTTTCCAATCATTGCTAGTGTTAGGGGTGACAATTTGTCTGTTTCTATACTATCGCTAGAAACGAGTAATCTGCCTCACCATCATCGTAGGCATTAAAGTCTGTGCCCTCTCACCACAGGCCACCAACCATTCTTTTGATGTTGCTTTCTTCTAAGTATCTGATGACTTGATCCATATCCTATTAGCTATGTTGGTCCAGGACTCAGATTTTCAAGGTTCACATACCATTTTGTTGATTATTTTTCAAACTGCTTGCAGAAGAGTACTGTTATTCTTTCTGCTTTTGTATTAATTAACTTGCTACCAGTTTACATTTTATTATTTCTGAATTCTTGTAAGAACTCTTCAGTAATTTCATCGTTAGTTTCATAGTTATGTCTGTCATCCTGGAACTACAGTTGCCAAACTGAAACCGAAGAGAAACGGAGAAGATTGCAACTCTTTACTTTAGAGAAGAAATAAATAGGAGAGGATGTTGTGACCCTAAGAGCCCATCAGTGCCAACTGGCAAAGGGCCCACTATACTGTAACTCATAACAGGCCTATGTGACTGGGTGGATCTCACCCCTGAGGCGCCTCCTCCTGGCTGTCCTGGGGATTAGCTCTGCTAGCCAGTGTGCCTTCTTCTGGTGATATCTCACCACTGTCACTTCTGCTCCTGGACCCGTGTCGTTCCAAGGACCACAGCGTCTTCTTCAGGACACAGACCTCTGGCTGTGCCGCACTCTGTGCTCCCCCCTTCCAGGGGACATCTCTGTAGTCCCTGTACAACCACTTCTCTCAGTGGTGACCGCAGTCTACTGTCTAGCCACTTCCCCACTACTCCCGGCCCAGGGACTCTGTAGATAGCTGCTACTTGCTGCATCCCATCCAACTGCTCAGTCTATTTCCCTGGGCCACTTCCTCGCAGCCCTAGCACCTTCTTCACCCTTACCTCAGGGCCTCAGCATGCCAGTCTTAGCAGCCAGCCAGGAGCTCACTCTCACTCCCCCAATCCTGCCCAGCACTGTTTTATTCCAGTTGCTAGCTTTCTTCCACCTGCAAGGCAGCCAGATCTCCCTCCTCAAGCTCCAGGGAGCAACTGAAACTGGTCTGCTCTGCAAGTCTTCTGATATGGGCCTGCCAGGTCCTGACTGGCTGCTCCTCACAGCCCTTCTCCTATTGGATGCTTTCTGCTCAGCCTCCCTAGGGCTACATTAACCCCTTACAGGCCAGTGTGGGGCAGATGCTCCATCACAGCCTGACATACTCACTACTCCTAACACACTGTTGTCATGATAGGTATCTTATAAGGTATCCTATGTACGTTGGTGTCACACTGGTCAGGAATATCACGGTGTGATTATGTACAGGTTGTGTACCAAGAATTATGTTTATGTGCTGGAAATATGGTCTTAACATTTGTTTGGGAGGCAGTGCATAGACTAAGTCTGCCCTAGACAAAGGAATGTGGATTTACCTGTCTGACTAGCTTGATTACAGGCAGAAGACAATGGAAGAACTTTTACATATAAGGTAAACAAAGCAATCATGCTGACAAGCAGCAGAGAAAACAATTTAGTGAACACACTGTGGGTCTGAATCTGCACCCCCAGGAAGTCCTCCTGGCTCTTAAGACAAAAAACAATGAACTTTGGAAAATACAAGGGGGATGAAAAAAGACAGTTTAGATATTCGCCATATAGGTGGCACAGCGCACAGCACCTTCTTTGCATGAAAGGCAGGAGGAACTGATAGATTCTTATTTACAGCAACCTGTTTTAGGCAAAGATATAGATTTCTAGAATTAAGTTTTAAGCACTAGAAAGAGTTTTCTTTTTGTTGTTTGTAACCAGTCCTGTCTATTTTTCTCTTGCTTAGTATCACTTAAATCTCTCTTCTTTATTACTAGAATTATTCTTAGTTTTATCATAAACCGTCTCAGTGATGTTATACTGAAGCACGCAGAGAGTTCTCAGCTAACTTAATGGGTTGGTGTGTACACTGTCTCTTTGGAGGCATCAAACATAATAATTTCTGTGAGTGTCCAGTGAGAGGGACTAGAGACTACAATGAGACATCTCTGGGAAACTGGGGTTCACTGATTGTTACCTGCAAGGCAAGGTTAAAACTGGCAGAGTCTCGAGGAGTTTGGTGGTAAGGCTGACAGAACTGGTGTGGCAGGGAGCTGGCACAAAGTCTAATCTCCCATAATACTCATTCTTGCTAAGGCAGAGGGGCAACACAGTTCCTTGCAGTTCTGGATGTCCTGAACAGAGTAGCATGAAAATTACAGAGGAATACAACATAATGAATGGGAAAGTGAAGTCAAATCAGATATTCCTATTTACCATCTCATAAGACAAGAACAACAAAACTGAAAGACAGCAAATTTTAAACGGAATACAGAAAAATACTTTATGCAATACCTAATTAACCTATGGAACCCATTGCCACAAGATATTACTGAATAGGGTTAAAAACAAGATTAAATATTTATATGGATAATGAGAGAGTTATAATTATTTTAATACTATCACATGTAAGGGCTATAATTCCTTATGCTTCAAAGCTAAGCCAACCACTATCTGACTGATATCCTAATCTTTTAGAGCTGTGCATTCAACTGTAATTGTATTCTTAGTATATCTGAGATGTTAAATTGACAGGTCTCTATTTTTAATTTTAGTCTGTACCCCATTTTTCAAAAATATTACACATGTTTCTTGCTGTTCTTTCAGAACATCACTGCTTATGAGAAACTCCCTCAATGCAAATAGGATTTTTTTTAACCACAACTGTTTTAAAAAAATGCCATCTGGAGATTTATTGATTTGAGTCACAGTGACTCACATATGGCTAGGGCTTTGTGTAAATCACAGAGGAGGGTGAAAAATTTCATAAAATAGTCATGGGGAATATGGCAGATTTCACCCTTTGTCTCTGATAAATGGAGGAGTCTGAAAACAGTCATTTATTTGTTTAAAGTTGCTTTACATCTGTGGTTCCCAACCTGTGGGTCACAACCCCAAATGGGGTCGCGCTATTAGCAGATGGGGGCAGCAATCCCTAGTGTGCAGAGGATGCCATTTTTCTCTACAAAATGGTGTCTTCCGCACAGCTTGACCTCATGCATATGGTGCATGTGAGATCATGCTGAGGGGAGGATGCCATTTTGTAGAGCAAGTACATACAAGTTCATGCTGTGCAAGGATGCCATTTTGCTTTTCCAAATGGCATCTCTCTGTTTGAGGTCCCAGAAGCAAATAATTAATTAAAAGTGGGTAGTGCCAGCAAAAAGTTTGGGAACTCCTGCTTTATATAGCGATACAATCAAATTTCAGTCTGTGATTGGCATCAAGAATCTAAATTTTAAGAAGAGGAACATGACACAATAACAGAATATCTATGACAAAACTGCAGTCTATACAAACCCAGAGCATATTAAATTTATCCTAGCGAAGAGGGTCTAGTCAAGTTCTTCTGCATCACTTATACTACAGTTAAGAACTTTATTTCACTGAGGTGAATTTCATCCCAGGTCACCCTAGCTGTGATAGCCTAAATAGGAGCATAGTGTTACATTGTATCAATGTGAGGGGAGAAATTAAAGATGTTATGGACCCCTGCTAAGAAGTCACAGGTACTGCTGTCCCTGAATTAGGATCTATCACCTAATTGATCTTAGTGCAAATAAGGTTAAGGAACAAGTAAAGGTAAGCTAAAAAGGTGCTTTATTTAACATAAGGTAAGTATATGGACAAAATATCTCAGTGGCTTGTATGGGCATGAAGCCCAGAACCCTCTCCCTCTACAAATGACAGACAAAGGTATTTATACTTTACAGATCAAAGTTTGCCTGATCGTCTGCCTCGGCCTTGAGATCTGGATCTACCACTGCGCTTGGGGATGACAGGCGGCGCAGGAGGGACTCAGACCTTTGATGACTGCTGGATCAGGATTAGGATCAGGATCAGGATCACTTCTCAGTAAGTAGCTGTGGTGGTATCTCTCAGAGATCTTCCGGTGGTTCTTGATCCGATGATGCAAACATGGGCTGCTGCTAGGGAGGACAGCACCTTAGACCCTGTGTATGGGGCTTTTATATCCTCTAGTCTCTAGGCAGATTAGTGACCACCTGAGCAGTCCTTTTCACGCCTTTCCACAAAACAGCATCAAACTCAAACAAAAGGGTTTCAAAGTTCCAAAACGAAGGGTGGCCAACATGGCTGCCTAACAACTAGACAGTTCAAGATGGTGATTTTAAAATTTTTTCAACATTACCATTTCCCAGGTAAATTATACAAGATACCACATCGACATAAATCAGAGCATGCATATTAAAACGTACATACATGAATAATGCTGTACAATAGGACTGGAAGGGACCCCTAGATCATCAAGTCCAGTCTCCTGCTAGGTCAGGTAACCCTGTCATATAACCACATTCATAATCTTAGCACGCTCCATTTTAAAACTAGTTAGGCTGTTTGCCCCAATTACTTCTATTTGGAGTCCTTCAACTGTAGAAACCTTTTAATTTCCAGCCTACATTTATTCATGCCAGTTTATATTCATTTGTTCTTGTGCCAATGTTGTCTTTTAGCTTAAATAGCTCTTCTCTCTGCCTGATATTTAGCACCCCCCCCAAGTATTTATTGGGAGCAATCATATCCCTCTCTGCTTTCATTTTGCTAAGCTACAGAAGCCAAGCTCTTATGTCTCATCTCATAAGATAGGGTCTACATTCGCTTGATCATTCTAGTATCTCTTCCCTGCACCTGTTCCAATTTGAATGAATTTTTCTTGAACCTGGGTCACCAGAACTGTACACAGTGTTCCAAATGAAGTCTTACCAGTGCCTTGGACAATAGTGTTAATACTTCCCTATCTCTACTGGAAATACCTCATCCGATACAATATATAATCACATATTTCAAGATATTTCACATAACCACATCACATACCAAACAACATATTTCACATCACATTTCTGGTTCATAGTCATCCTGCATTTGACTAATACACGTAGGTCTTTCTTCTCCTCTGTCATTGGCAAGTGATGAGCCCCCAGCTTATAGCAGAAAATTTTATTAGTCCATAAATGCATGATTTTGCACTTTGTACTATTACATTTCATCCTATTAGGTCAGTCCTCAAGGTCATCCAACTCTTCCAGTATAATATTCTGATCCACCTCTGTATTGACAGTCTCCCAGCTTTGTGTTATCAGGAGCTTTCATTAGCACAATCCTAGTATTTGTGCCAAGATCATTAATGAAAATATTAAATAAGATTAGTCCAAGATTAATCCTTGAGGAGACTAATCCACAAGTAACCTCCCTCCAGCTTGACACTTCTACTTTCAGCATGATCTACTCTCATTGCCCCTTCAACCAGTTTCTTATTCACCTTATAATTCTTGTTCTAATCCCCATCGTCTCCATTTTAACTAATAATTTCCCATGTGGTACCATATCAAATGCTTTACTGAAGTCCAAATAGATGAGATCTACCTTATTTCCCTTGTATAAAAAAATAGTTATCAGAGACAGATATCAGGTTAGTCTGGCATGATGTACCTTTGGTAAACGAATATTGCATTTTATTCCATTTTCCATATAACTCCTTGTCTTTAATCTTTCCTTCAAAATTGTTCAAAACCCTGGCATATTATTGAGGTCAGACTAATGGGTTTGCGGTTACCCAGATCACTTTTCCCTCCCTTTCTTAAATATAGATACTTTGTTTGCTATTCTCCAGTCATACATTATCACCCCTGATTTGACAGATTTATGAAAAATCTTTGCTACTGGACTAGCAATCTCATGTGTCAGTTCTTTCAGTATTCTGGGATGGACATTATCTGGTTCCTCCCAATTTGAGCACATTAAGATTTTAGAGTTTTGCTTCCATTTCAGATGTGATCATTTCCATTTCTATACTCATTCCCATTAGTCATCCTGCCTTTGTCCCCATGTTCTACATTATCATCCTTATTGATAACTGAGGCTAACATATTCATTTAATGTTCATTTGTGCCATACCTAGATTATCTTTAATCTCTACCCCATTCCCTTCTTTCCACTTCTTTTCTTGTTCTCTTTTTATTTATGTGGATAAATAAACTTTTACTTTTTAATTTCTTTTACAAAGTCTAACTCAGCTTGTCTTTTGGCAATACTTTATCCCTACTCATTCTGACCTCTAAGACAGAGCTTTTGTTGCTGGTCAATTTCTTTTTCCATTCCTTGTAAACTTTCTAATTATTCCTAATAGCCTTTTTGAGGTATGGTTGTTTTTTTTTCTTTCTTTCTTTGTTTTTAGGTCCAGTTAGGTCTGGAGCCCTTCCATACATGTTTTTTCCTCCCATGCTTGGGATGTAAATTCAGACCTGCTCCACATTAAAGTCCTTGAGCTCTGAAGTCCAGCTAAATTCACTAACTAGTTCCCTTAATTTCTTAAGGTCTGTGATTTTTGAAACCGAAAGCCTTAGTTACCAACCTTCCATTTAACTTATACTGAATCAGCTAGCAATCACACAATCCAAAAAGTTGTTTTCTAAAACCAGCTTTTCTATAATGTCCTCACTAGTTACCAAAACCAAACATACAATAGCCTCACTTTTTTTTTTTTGGTTCAGTGAATATTTGGTGAAGAAACCGGTCAGCTATCAAATCCAGGCGTAACTGGGCCATGCCATTATTAGCAGCAAATGTTCTCCAGTCCACAACTGTGAAGTGAACGTCTCCCATAATTGGCACTTTTATCTAGAAATCTTTGATTCTTCTGATGCTTTTGAATAAGAGTGTGACTCCTAAGAAAGTTTTCAAGTACGCAGTTTTCCATACTGTACAGTGTTTTAAAATCACTAATTTTTATGTTTAATGATTAGATTATTTATTTTTTGCTTGTGGCAAAGCTAGTCAAACTTTTTACATGCTAACAAATAGAAGTATGTTGTAGGGTAACCCAGCCTCTTGCCTCACACTATCCATTGAGAGCAACTTCTTTGTACTATGGCTTTGATACATTCAACTCAACCTACCACCACATTACAGAATGTTCTATTAGAGAGCTTTCAAAATGAAGAATCCTCAGCTTTCTTTCTTCAGCTCATGCTTCTTTTCCTAGTCCAGTAAGGTAGACACATTTCAAGATGACTAGCCTTAGGCGATGAGCATTCCATTCAGTTTCACTGAATTCTGATAATGGTTATGAAAATATTTGCACACCAGTTGCTTTATTCACCAAGGGCTTGATCGTACAAGGTGCTGAGTACTCTGATCCCATTACAGCAAAGCCTTTTAAGCACAAGCTTAACTTTAAGCATGTGAATAGTCCTATTGACTTCAGACTAGACTGAGACCAGAGTGCTCAGTATATTTCAGATTTGAAACCCAAGGAGTAGATTCCAATTTACATTTTGCCCTGGCCTTTGAAGGGGGTGGTAGTGGCATAAGAGACACTGCCCATGCGAGAACTCTGGGAGTTCCCTCCCTCAGCTCTCTTGCACATAGAGGGAGTGCATGTGCCCTGTTCCTTTGGATGGCATAGCCTGTGACATGAAAATACCCAGCCATGGCTCTGCCTCCTCCCTAGGCCTTCCAAGCCCCCTCAGTGATTTGCAGAATCACCGACATAGGAAGAACAGTCTTTGCACTGAGTATATTGGCTTCTATTTTGCAAGGGTTGTTTGGGGAAGCCTCTTTGTGCTTTCAACCACTCCTACACAGCCAAGCCCAACCTAGCCTCAGTATGGCTACAATATTTTGCTTACAGCTATCATCACTCTTTTTACTACATGTTTGAAAATCATTTAAGCAATATGGAGAGCCCAGCCTCCAATTTGGGGAATAATGCTAGAATGAGTTTTTACCATGCTTTTGTTCATAAGAACAACATAAGAACATAAGAATGGCCATACTGGGTCAGATCAAAGGACCATCCAGCCCAGTATCCTATCTACCGACAGTGGCCAATGCCAGGTGCCCCAGAGGGAGTGAACCTAACAAGTAATGATCATGTGATCTCTCTCCTGCCATCCATCTCCACCCTCTGACAAACAGAGGCTAGGGACACCATTCCTTACGCATCCTGGCTAATAGCCATTAATGGACTTAACCTCAATGAATTTATCTAGTTCTCTTTGAAACCCTTTTATAGTCCTAGCCTTCACAACCTCCTCAGGCAAGGAGGTCCACAAGTTGACTGTGTGCTGTGTGAAGAAGAACTTCCTTTTATTTATTTTAAACCTGCTGCCCATTAATTTCATTTTGTGGCCCCTAGTTCTTATATTATGGGAACAAGTAAATAACTTTTCCTTATTCATTTTCTCCACACCACTCATGATTTTATATACCTCTATCATATCCCCCCTTAGTCTCCTCTTTTCCAAGCTGAAAAGTCCTAGCCTCTTTAATCTCTCCTCATATGGGACTCTTTCCAAACCCCTAATCATTTTAGGTGCCCTTTTCTGAACCTTTTCTAATGCCAGTGTATCTTTTTAGAGATGAGGGGACCACATCTGTACGCAGTATTCAAGATGTGGGCGTACCATAGATTTATATAAGGGCAATAAGATATTCTCCATCTTTTTCTCTATCCCTTTTTAAATGATTCCTAACATCCTGTTTGCTTTTTTGACTGCCGCTGCACACTGTGTGGATGTCTTCAGAGAACTATCCATGATGACTCCAAGATCTTTTTCCTGATTAGTTGTAGCTAAATTAGCCCCCATCATATTGTATGTATAGTTGGGGTTGTTTTTTCCAATGTTCCCTCCCGTCTGGACTAGAGAAGCTATTCATTGATTGGCTTTCCTGTTTAAACTTTGTGTAAGTTTCAGTTAGTAAAAAGGTGAAAGGAACTTCTTATCTGCTTTGAAAGAAGTACATTATTTGTTAGTCAAAAATTATTTTTGCAAAAGGTCATTCTTCTGATATATTAGTCATTGCAGCCTTTGCCCAGAAAAATCTCATTGACAATCCTTTACATTTTTCATGTATTTATTTTTATGATATGCTGAGGCAACTCAAGGTTTACATGTAAATTCTATAAAGCAAGACCTTTTAGTCTGTCTCTCTAAAACTTCTCCTACAGTGCCTGGCATTTGGCCTGTCATGTGTTTTAAATTTAGCTTATTTTGACTACGATTTCACTAGTTATTGAATTTTATATCTGAGTTTGTAAGCCCCAGCACTGTTTTTATTGTTTTGCTCATTTTATTATGCAAAATGTTTTTGATGTAAACTCTATTGACTTTATTTATATACAGAATACAACAGGGTCCTCGGGCTTCATTTTTCCTCTGCTACCAGTACAAAAATCAGTAGTAATTCCACTGAAACAAATGGAATTTTGCAGGTATTGGGGCTGGCAGGGGGGAAGAGTTTGGGGGAAGAGAAGTGGCCTGATGTAGGAGGCTTGGGGAATTGAGGAAAAAGAAAGGGTTTGTAAGGAGGGGCAAGCAGAGAAGAAGGAGCCAGAGCCTTGCAGAGAGAAAACTGACAGGAAGTTTGGGAACAGGCAGAGAGGACAGAATTGGGTTGGAGCAGAAAGTTGAGAATGATCACCCATCTCAGGGCACAGTGGAAGCATACCTGGTGCTACAGCTGTGGTACATAAAACTGAGAATGGCACATTCTTTCTTCAAAGACAGAGCATGAAGGTGGAGTAGCAGAGGGACCATGGCTTTGTGTTTTGCAGCTCAGGGTGGTGGAGGAAGTGGTGCTGATAGGGGCTAGTGGGGATTGTTTGTATGTACACCTGTGGGGAATTGCTGCCCACATAACATTTTTCACGTCTTTTCAGAAACTGCAGGACCAGCTCTATGCATATCTTTCCCTTTGATGGAGCAAATTTAAAGCAACTCCATGAGGGGGAATCTCAGAGTTTTTCTGCCCTATGCTCCCTCTCTTGTATATATTGTCACAGGAAGCGGGGGGAGGAAATCTAGGGCCTTGTTTTTTTGGTTTAGATGGAACCTTCTCCTTGAATTTGTTTCCATACTCTTGTAATAGTCTTTTCCCTTTCTCATTAGATACCAGTTTCCCCCCTCTCCCCCACGACTTTTAAAGTGTGAGGTAGCTTAATTTCTTTGAAATTCCAGAGGCTGGAATGGTTTTGTTTTTCCTTGTAGTGGTTTTTGCTACGCCCTGGTGTTGACCACTGAGAGTTGTATATTCTTAATCTTTCTTATAGCACTAGCAGTCTTCATCCCTTCCTGTTTCTCCCAGAATACTCTTTTTCTATGAGATTCCTGCAATTTAGAGACTGTCATTTTGTGATTTAGGGGCCAGATAAGTAGCCACTCATTTTGTGCCAAAACTCTACTTGACTGATGCCTCACCTGGTTAATGCTTCCAGAGAGCATTAACCAATGAGTATGTACAGGCTGCTTTCTTCTTCAGGCTCTTTCATATTCAAAAAGAAAATATAGGCCTATATTTTGAAAAGCAGTCACCAGTACTTTGAGTGCAAATCAGGTAGCTAGGCTTCAAAATGAATACAAATTATGGATGCTATTAAGCATGCCTGTCATTTAGTGCCTACACTGAATTACAGATGCAAAGTTTTACCCGGTCATGGAGACTTAGTTGATGGCCTTGGAATGTATCCCTTTAATCTTTTATTGTGTGAGATAAATGAATCACTTAATACAATATAGAATTCTCTTCATTCTTTAATGCAGTACTTTTCTGCCCCTTTAATACCCCAATGGAGCTGAAATCAGGTAGAATCTAGGGTCATTTGACATTAGATAGATATTAGATTAAATTCAGTTTTTTTTGCTTTAGGATGATGTCATCTGCACAACATTGGGATGCAGCCTTAAAAGGGTGTATTCTCTGGATATGTGATATTTTTCTAAATCAGGGGAAGGTATTTTTTATTTGAACACACTAATCAGTCCTTAAATAGCATTTCAAGCTTACATGAAATGAACCAACTCATGAGTGCTGCAGTTTAGACAAAGAAAATGGAACTTGTGCTGATCACGTCAGACAATATGTTTATATTGGAATACTGTAAAAATATCCCCTTTCTCTCTTATAATAGTAGTCTTAAAAATAAAGTAATTCTTAATCAGACATGGGACAGGTCAGATCATCATTGAGTTTATTGTATTGTGTTATGTTAAAAAAAGTCTTTTACAGCCTAAACTTTATTCCCATCAAGAAAAAAAATAATTTAAACTGACATAATACAAACAAGCTCCTGACTGACACTTCTGCTCTCAACAATATTTTAAAGAATTTTATAACATCAAAGGCAAATCTGAATTCAGAAATTCAGTTGAAAAAAGAGCTGTAATTTCTCCAGGAAAATGTGTTCCACTTCCCAAACTGACGTTGACAAATAAAAAGCTAAAATGACCTTGACATTTGTAAATCCTTTAAAATGTATCTTGTACCCTCCGGACATGAAATTCCATCGTAGATCTATTTTTTTTTTACATTAGGCATTAATAGGGATGTTCCAGCCAGTTTAAAATTAATGTAGTGTGCAAGAAAAATGCTTTAAAATAACCCAGAAATGCATCAGCTACTAGTTATTGAAGCTACATGCTGTTGCAAGTTTTAGACTTCAATTTCCTTCTGTATCTTTCTGTTACTACATTACATGTATATTCACTAAAGGTCAAATACTTCTGCTTGAGTAAGGACTGAACTCCCACTGACTTCAAAGAGAATTTTGCCCAAGAAAAGGCCAAATTCTGGAGCCTAAGTGTAAACATCTTGGGGCGAATATATTCCTTAATGTGTTTTGAATGCATTGTTCATCTATTTAATATTAACACACAGTATATTCTGGTCTGTAGTACAGGTGAAGTGCTGCTCCCACTCACATTGGTATAAATCCACAGCAGCTTTCTTGAATCAATAGAGCTACACCAGACTTACATCAAAGGTTCTCCAGATGGAGCAGATGTCTGCATAGTTCTGCTTCGCAAGCAACTTTGCCTGTAAATCTCTCCCTCTACTATCCTCAGTACCAGCTACTATCAACAACAAGGTGCATGGAAGGGAGAAGGAAAGAGAGAGACATGTAGGCAGAGTTGCATGGAGTCATTTTCTCCTGTGGCTTGCCAGAGAAAAGCTCAAATCTGCACTTAGTAGATCCATGGGACTAGTATTTCCTTGGGTGACCATTTCAAGGGGTGCAATTGGGGTGGACAGCAGCTGTAACATAGGAGTCCTCAATAGGCAAAGAATTAGTGAGGCTGGCTCCTGTGTCACTTTAATCTTGCAGCCCTCAGTGTAGAGAACAGTGAGAGACAGTAAGGTGGTATAGCCAGAACTCATCAAATGGTGGATAACCCCTTGGGAACTGCAGCCAGCGACTGTAATTCAGAACAATCCTTAAAGGTGGGCTGGGACCAGTTTTGAGCCACCCAGGGTTTGGGAGCCTTAACCAGTCTTTTGCCTTAATCCCATGGGAGCACCCAGTTGAGGATTTGGCCCAATGACTTCTGAGGAGTGGTGGGTGGCTGCCATTTTTTGAAACAAATTACAGAGTTCAGATTAGCAGACCGCAGATAATTGAGATCCCATTCACATTTTGCTCACAAATGAAAGTTTCCCATACAGTCTAACTGGTTTTTCTCCCCCTTTCTGGGGGGGCAAACCCCCCCCCCCAACATTCAGGTTTTTAGTGTTTTTTTTTTTTTGCACAACTCAGTGACACACAGCTGCCAAAGGGCAAGTATAAACTTCTCATGAAATCTAGGGAACAAAAGTAGGTAGTGAAATGCCAGAGAATCTATAGTGATTGTTTACCATGCATGATCTACAATGTCAAAATGTGAGGTCCAGTCTAGTGTTTAAATGCAATGGATGACAGTGCTGAACTGCTAAGAGGGAAGGGAGCCAAAGCATGCAGTGATCTGCCATAACTTTAAGTAGCTGACAGTTACACAAATTTCTCTTTCGAAGACAAGAATGGTGGTAATTATGAACCTCTAAAAATCTAACATACGCTTTACACAGTGATCTACAAGTGAAATATATCACTCCCAGAGGAAACCATTTTTTTCTTTCTAGTAGATGAGTAGAGCTCATATCTTAATGTTCACTCAGTAGCCTTGGGGTGAGATTGTGTTTTGTGCATTGTCTTAGGAGGTAGAATTCCTCCCCAGCTCCTTCTTACACAAAGAGCATGTGCACAGTGCACCATCCCTTTGTATAGTAAAGCCTGCTCTTCCCCATGCAGCTGGTCAGCTGGCCTGACCCGTCGCTGCCTCTTTCTTTCCTGTGTGGGATGACTTCTGAAGTATGTCAGGATGGAACAGTTTCTGTGCTCTGAGTGAGGAACTGTTCTTATAGTTGGCCTATTTACTAGAAGGCTTACACCCTCTTCCCTTCTGGGCACTTGTGCTTGGACCAGGCACAATCTGGCCCCTACTTCTGGTTCTAATTAGATTTGTAAGACATAAAACTTGCAATCTTTGCAAACATGCCTACATGTTAGTAACACAAATATAAATTAAAACAATTCCATTCTAAATTCAATGGTTCCTTCATGGGCATTTCATTTTCTACCCAATCAAAGCTGTAGTGGATAAATCACATACTATAGCCAGTCTGCAGTGGTGTACAGAATCCCTCCCTATTGAGGAGAAAAGTCCCTTTTGGCTACTAGAATAGAAACAGTGTTGTAGATCGGTATTCAGAATGTTGAAAGGCCTTTAAAGAATTTAAATTAATGAGTTATTTAATAAAAACATAAAATATATGCACGATGCACACTTTCTTGCCATCAGTTCTAAAACTTACTGTGCTCTGCTAGGCCTGTTTTAAATAGGTGTTCTGATGTGAACATGTATGAAATATTTTAATTTGGATAGATCTTCGGAAGAGAGCTAGAAGCGTTCCTGATTTTTACCACAATGTTTCCCTATTATAAATATGCTCAACTTTTTATCCTTTTTTCCTTAAGCATTAATAAAGGGCATATAGTAACAAGCTGAATCGTATTTCCTGTAAAGTAGATTTGATTTTCAAAGTTGCTATTACTTCTATGGGTGACTTTGTACTGGATGACCACCTAGGAGAAATGTGTTAAGACTATCATCTCTCCCAGTAGGGTTGCCAACATTCTAATAGCACAAAACCGAACGCTCTTGACCGGCCCCCTTCCCACCCTCCTTCCCCGAAGACCCTCTGCCCCACTCACTCCATCCCCCCTCCCTCCATCGCTTGCTCTCCCCCACCTGCACTCACTTTCACTGGGCTGGGGCAGGGGGTTGGGGTGTGTGAGGGCTCCATCTGGGGGTGCAGGCTCTGGGGGCCAGGGATGAGGGGTTTGGGGTGCAGGAGGGGGCTCAGGGCTGGGGTAGAGGGTTGGGTGCGGGAGGGGGTGTGGGGCAGGGGATGGGGGAGTTTGGGTGTGGGAGGAGGTTCAGGGCTTGGATTGGGGTGCGGGAAGGGGTGCAGGCTCCAGGAGGGAGTTTGGGTGTGGGAGGAGGTTCAGGGCTTGGGTGGGGGTGTGGGAGGGGATGCAGGCTCCAGAATGGAGCTTAGGGCTGGTGTGGGAGGGGGTGCGGGTGCGAGAGGAGGTGTGGGCTCCATCTGGGGGTGTGGGTTCTAGGGTGGGGCAGGGGATGAGGGGACTGGGTGTGGGAGGGGTTGCGAGGTGCGGGCTGGGATGTGAGGCGGAGTTTAGGTGTGGGAGGATGCTCAGGGCTGGGATGTAGGACAGGGTGCAGGCTCCAGGAGGGGTCTCAGGGCTGGGATGGAGGGTGGGGGTGTGGGAGGGTGTTTGGGTGGCACTTACCTCAGGCAGCTCCTGGTGGGCAGTGCAGCGGGGCTAAGGCAGGCTCCCTGCCTGCCCTGGCTCCACATGGCTCCTGGAAGTGGCCAGCATGTCTGGCTCCTAGGCATAGGGGCAGCCAGGCACCTCTGCACCCGCAGGTGCCGCCCTTGCAGTTCCCATTAGCTGCAGTTCCTGACCAATGGGAGCTGCAGAGCCCACACTCAGGCAGTGCGCAGGGCTACCCTGATTGCCCCTGTGCCTAGGGGCTGCAGGGACATGCCAGATGCTTCTGGGAGCTTCAGGGAGCCTGCCTTCAAGGAGCTGCACCACCGACCGGACTTTTAACGGCCTGGTCAGTGGTGCTGACCAGAGCTACCAGGGTCCCTTTTCAACCTGGCGTTCCGGTCAAAAAAGAATACCTGGCAACCATATCTCCCAGACAGATCACATATCTTACTGTATGCTTTTTAAAGTGCCGAGTAGACTTATAGTGCTATACAAGTAATATTTAATACATAATTGTAAAGAATTGATCTTCATGCTGATCAGGTTCTATAACTGTTGTGAGGAGGAAGTACATGCGGGTAACAACCTGTATTTGAGGAAAATAAAAGAATAAACTTTCTTCTTTCAAATCCACGCCTTTTATATAGCAATATGCCACTTTACCCTTCACTCATGCACTTGCTTAACTTTACACTCTGCGTCTTCAGTTACAAATAAGCATCAATGGAACCACTCACAGTGCAGAACATTAAGCATGTGTGTTTGAATGGCCTGGGCCTATATTCTTACATGTTATTTTTCTCTTAGTTTTGAAACATGGGTTGTTTGTAGCATCATGTAGAGACTTAGAAAGAGCAGTGCAGGGAAGGGGCTTGACTCACTGAAGGTGACTCCATGTGGAAGTAAATACAGAGTCCTTTTCTTATGGATCAGAAAGACACAGCAGGAGGGGAAATGTGAAGTGCACTGAAAAGCTCTGATAGATTTGTGTCAATTTCAAGCCAGGCTGCTGTACAGACAAACCCATACTTCCATTTTATGAATACACCAATTTGCCTTGTTGTTTTATTCTATATTAGAAAAATGAAGAAGTGAAAAAGTGACAGATTTCACAAAATATAAATATATTGGATTGCAGATTTCCTAAAGTTGAAAATAAGACATAATTCAACAATTACAGCTTTAAAAACCACACACACAACAGACCCGTTTATTAATTTTATGTTCTGGAACTATGGGACTGTATCTTCACTGAATGTATTGGCATGACAATTCTTAAGACATTAACTATTTAACAGTAGCCTTGTTTTATTTGTTAGCATACTGTGATGCATATGCCTTTCTCCATTTAAATCACTCACCACTGCAGCAGAGTAATTGCCACTGAATACCACTGAAGTAGAGTAATTCCCATGTGTTGTACACTGTAAAATAAATCTGTCATCACTACTTAACACTGAATTTCTAACACACAAAATGGATTGGCTATCCGTAGATGTTACATTACACTTGTTCATGTTTTATGTGGCTATGTAGTATGTCATGTTTGCTTGGTTTACCAAAGATGTTCAGAAATAAGGGCAGTGTCTGCACACTGAGAGGAAGTTAGTTACAGGAATGTGTTGCCTTTGGTAATTGTGCATGGGTATGGTTGTACTCAAATAAGGAAATGGAGAGTTTAACAGTTAAAAATGACACCCTCTTTCAATTAAGTTTGAAAAAGAAGCATTTTCTCCTCTTATCACATACCAGGAAAGAATCTGCAGATTCATTCCATAATATAGGATGAATATAGGCCATGCCTCCACTGCAAAGTGTTAGGACTTCAGTGAAAGAAAAATATTCTCATTTTATGGAACCATAGCTGACTGTTACAGGCAGGAAAAAAAAAAAGAAAAAAAAAGCCTGATCCTAGCGTGGGTATTTTGCTTACACCTGGAATGCAGTATTGACTCTTTATTTATATATGGTATTTTGGTATCAGATTTTTGTAGTGTAGTGGAAGGATCTTGCATTTAAAAATATAAAAATTACAGGCTTCACTGAAGCTCTGCACAGGTCAAAGTCAGCCTGAATGGAGCCACTTGTGAAATTCTACAACCTATCAAATTGTACTGGTAGGCAAATCTCTCTGCTGCAAATTCATGTGAATGATCCTCAATTTCTGGACATCTCCTTATGGCAACCCTTCTTTGTCTTTACCATATTGTTCCATCTGCTCAAAAGAAAAAAATTGTACCCAAGTTTATTTAACAGTCTCAAGGTCTGGAACTCAAGGAGCACTTAAATAATAAGTTAAATTTATTTGGAAATAATGGGTTCCATTGTCCCGTTCCAGAATAGCACTGTGCTCAGGTGGTGTAGATCTGCATTGCCTCGGTGGCAGTTCTGGGAGGCATTGTTCCCTCGGTAGACATAATGTCCATTGGAGCTACTAGGATGCATGGGGCCAGACTCAATCTGTCTCTAAGCTCTCTATTACTATTGAGCCGCTTCCTGGTTACTATTTTCCTAACAAGTGTGCTGTCAAGTGTTATACTGGCAGAATGGGAGACAAGTGTAAGATTCTGACAACACTGCAGAACTGGCAGTGTAAGACTCTGACCATGTTCTAGACCTGGCAGTATAAAACCCTGCCCCCTGCTACAGATCTGGCATAGTAGTGCTGACTAGTCTGGACAGAATTTTGCTGCATGAACCATGCTAGTGAAACCATGCCCTGAGCTACTTACTTATTCAGTCTTTTTGCATATGTTTTGAGTGTTTCTCTGACAGTAGTCCCTATCCACTCTTCAGGGAAGCCATGCTGGAGCTATAGCGTAGCCAGATCTAACAGCTATAAAAAGCCTTTGTTGTGCTTTAATATAGAAAGATTTACTCTGCACTGCAGTTTGCTGCTTTTCCACCAAAAATCCATTCAGACACTATGCTTTAATCCATTCAGGAAAAAAAAAACCCTGGGTTTTCCTCCCTTTATGCTGCTGGCATCGAAAAGTGACAGGAAACTGGGTCTATGGGCTTGCCTAAATACATTTAGTATCTGAGAAACAGCAGGAAACAGTTAGCTGAGTGATACCGGACATGTCACATACCATTCTGTGAAATGAATCAGCTAAAAAGGCTTTTTACTGATGCCTGTCTTTTGCTGACTGACCATTATATGCATAGATCAAAGTTGTCTCAACAATCCAGGAAGTGCTGCTGCAAACCAAGTTCATCCCTCAATTCACATGTTTCTTAGAAACACTTGCCAGATTGAGGAATAATTTGCAGATCAGTAACTTTGGAGTGAATAATTGTGAAGAGCAAATAATTTAAGAGGACTGGATATTTCATGACAAGGCTGAATTAATCAGATGAACTAACAATTTATTTCTAATAAATCTATCAATATATCATGTGATTATGTTCAACAAATTAAATAATCAATGTACTCTTAAGATACAAGCGTTTAATGGGTATATGAATTGGCATGTATTAAGAATTTAAAGTGTTGTTTTACTCTGAAACATGACTATGCAAAAATGGCATATTTTGTTGGCATATTTTGTTGCCATATTTTTTACCTTTTACTACTTTCGGCCAACCAGAACCAACATAGCTCAGGCAGAGTAAAATGGAATCTTTTCTGGCATACCCATCCTCAACTAAATTGTTTACTACCTGATCCATTTTAAGTGCTATCTGTATAACCCACATTTGAGTAATGCCCTTACTTACAGCTTTGCTACACCATTGAAAGTAATAGGTATACACAGACAAAGCTGACACCATAATTTGGCCAGCAGAGTCCTTATTACTAGTGATAATACAAAGCCAGAAAGAACCCAGCTCAGCTTACAGATTCCAGGCTGTGTTTGTAGGATGGGCAAGTAGGGAAAAAACAAAAAAACACTCCCCCTACTTATTGTAAACTCACCAAATGTGATATGAAAATTACTAGAACACAAATACAGAACCATATACCAACTTATAGGCACATAAGGCTGTACCGAACTTGCTATGCATCTGAAAAGTTACAGTAACAAGTATGCAACATTGTTTTGTAATAATGGGTAGATGTTTGTACATTCTGGTTTGATATTACAAAAAAAAAATCACTGATATTGAGGTAACTTAAGGTCAGAAAATTCAAAGATCCTTGTCTCACTCCTTTAAGCTTCCATTATTTGGATCAGCAAAGCCAGCTCTGAAAGCCCAGTAGTCCAGGTAAGGAAAATTAATTTCTCTTTTGTCTTTTCAACAAACAGGTGATTCTTTTGTTCCCTGTTTTCTGAGCTGAATGACAAACTGTGAGGATTATGACATTTGCCCCAACAGCACTGATAGTTCTCATGCTATTATACATATCTAAAAGATATGAGATAGGAATTTTTTGATGAAGTTTCTACAGCTTGTTATACAGGAGGTCAGACTAGATGATCACAATAGTTGCTTCTGGCCTTGGAATCTATGAATGTGATTTGACCCTAAATACGACATATTTGGAATATAGACATTACTGTATGTCTTTAAGGACCAGCAGTACAAAGCGGGGGGAAGATGAATACAGCTATAAAAACAATGGGTATTTTTTTTGTCAACACAAAATGGATGAGGATAAAATGTTATTAACAGGGAATATGCAGATTATTGTGGTTATGCTGCAATTCTTCACAAATAAGCCATTATATGTATGTCGAGATGTTGTGTTTCTTTTAAAACTGTACGGCTCAAATGCATCCACCTGACTTTCATGTAATCATGAATATTAATGACACCAGAATCAATTGGAGGCATGAACAGTTGGTAGAAGTGTCACATGGCAATCAAGAATTTATTCAAAATAGATACAGATGAGCTTAAATGAGATAATGAAAACAATGTAAGATTCTATAGCTACTGTGTTATAGTCAAAATGTTGAAATTTTTTTTGTTAATTGAGAAAGGTTTAGGTTGGCCACAAATGTCCTTCTAAGGCTGTGTAGAATTCAGTATGTGCCTTTCAAAGTGATGCATACTTGATAAAGTATGTGTGGCCCTAGATATGCTTTATATAGTACATGCAGGACAAGAAGAGGTGGGAAAGAAACAAACCCTGTTGAGATTCTAAGCCCCACAGAGCAGTTAAAGCCATGGGGAGTGGAACAGCAGGTTACCCTGTGAAATTCCAAATCTCTGCAGGACACTATGAACTAGACGTTGCTGGGGACCCTCCTTAATTCCTAAAACTTTGTTGAAGAGAGATGTGGGAGGAAGCCCACAGAGTTCTACGGTGAGATTCCTGACTCTGTTGAAGATAATGGGAGGGTTTTTTTTTTTTAAAACCACACACAATTAGGTAATGTGACAAAGCTCTGTCCTTGCCTCTGTGAGTCCCACATTTCCTGGTGGATTTCGCTAGCCTCAGAGGCTCACTGTGACCCTCCACATAACCCTTCTCTCTCTAGAGACAAGGGTCACAGTCTACTGAGCCATTTTCATCATAAGCCAGCAAGGGAGGTGAGGAGAAGTTATCCTTCCTTGCACAGTCTCTGTTGTTTCCCAGTCTCAGTGATTAATCAGGGGGCAAAAGGTGGGGGGAGCCCGGGTCCACCCTCTACTCCGGGCTCCAGCCCAGGGACCCTAATAGTATCAGCTATGGTAGATGACCTTTTAGAAACATGACATGTACAATTCCCTGGGCTTCGTCCCCCACAGCAGCCCTCACTTCCTCAAGCTCCACTTCACCCTTACCTCAGGACCTCCTTCCTTGTGCCTGATATGGTTTGTACTACTCAGTCTCTCCAACAGCACAACTTCCTCCCACAGCTCCTGACATGCACACCCACCTGACTAACTGGGAGGCTTTTAACTAGTTTCAGCCAGTCCCTGATTGGCTTCAGGTGTCCCAATCAACCTAGCATTCTCCCCGACTTCTGGAAAGTTCTTAATTGGCCCCAGGTGTCTTAATTGACCTGGAGTGGCTGCCATTTCACTTATCCTGGTACCAGGGATTTGTTTAGCCTGGAGCTAATATATCTATCTCCCACTACTTTTCTATAGCCATCTGGCCCTTACCCTGTCACAGTAAGTAACACTTCTCTCATGGTAAAATCCTAATGGAGACAAGGCATGGGTAGTTTTTACTGTGAAGTAGCTAGGAGAGGTCAACCCTATGACCGGTACTTGACCATACTAATTCATTTCATGGTAAACTACAGTTCTGTGTCTCACTGGGATTTTATAGCGGGATAGCTAATATGTTAATTAGCCCACTGTAAAACACTTTTTAAAAAAAGCAACAAAGAGAAAGCATAAAAGGTTATTTAAGCTTGGGAGAGCAGGGAGAACCAGGGAACTATCAAAGCTCCTAAGCTCTGCATTGGTCAAATGTTTTAAAAACCAAGTAACTAAACAGTCTCTATTTCCACTAACCTCAAGTTGCTATTTAACATTAAAGTTGAGAAACACGTGTACCAACCCTGCAGTATGACACGTGAGCACAAATCCCTGCGGCCATGTGGTTCACATGGCAAGACTGGGGCCAGAGTGTAATCAGTAGAACATTCTGAGCCTCTGCTTCACTGTGTTTCCAGTGAGTGCAATGAGCGAGGGGACTTTAGGAAGCTGGTTGTTGGCTCGCTGATCCTGGGACTACTTTTGTGCCAGTCTTGGCAGAGTTTAGCTGCCTACTGACTGTTGTAAACTCTACCGGCTGTGATTCCAAAAAGCCAGCAGTGATTTCAGGGAAGCCTGTGAACACTTAACGTTGTCTGTGCAAACTTAATTTGGCCCTCTTATGCATACGCATTATGATGGACCCTTGCCCATCATTACATGCGAAGTCTGTGGCACAGCCAGGAGTAGAGCCCAACTCTCCTGGGTCCCAGTCCATTACCTTAACCAAAAGGAAAACAACCTTCTTTTATTACAGCTCTTTGCTTGACTCAGTATCTATGTGCACTAAAGAGCAGGCCAAATTCCCAGACAAGTTGATAACAATGAAACAAAGTATTTGTGGGGGAAAGTTGATAAATGTGTTTTCCTTCATAATTTGAATGTGCTTAATCTGAAAATGTATACCAAGCTGAATTTTGAACTTTAAGGTAAGTAAAAACCAAAAAAAGTTACCATTTTTAACTTAAGAAAATAATTAGAAAGTATAGAGGTACTAAATATGGAATACATTCTTTCTTTGAAATACTGTGCTATCAAAAAATGCAGGGGATGATCTCTGTTGAAGATCATACTCTCTGCTTCCTCTAGTCATGTGATGATATGCACCTGAATTTTGTTGGTCTTGCAGTAAAGACAAAATTTAAGATTAAGTAAACTAATTACTCCTCAGGTATTTTTGATATGTGAAGAGTTAAATGCACTGCTATGCCATATACAAAAAGTACGATACACAACTGTCATAAATATAAAGGGAAGGGTAAACCCCTTTAAAATCTCTCCTGTCCAGAGGAAAAATCCTTTCACCTGTAAAGGGTTAGAAGCGAGGATGACCTTGCTGGCACCTGACCAAAATGACCAATAAGGAGACAAGATACTTTCAAAAGCTGGGAGGAGGGAGAAAAACAAAGTGTCTGTGTCTGTCTGTGTGATGCTTTTGCCAGGGATAGAACAGGAATGGAGTCTTAGAACTTAGTAAGTAATCTAGCTAGATATGCGTTAGATTATGATTTCTTTAAATGGCTGAGAAATTAAGCTGTGCTGAATAGAATGGATATTCCTGTCTGTGTGTCTTTTTGTAACTTAAGGTTTTGCCTAGAGGGATTCTCTATGTTTTGACTCTAATTACCCTGTAAGGTATTTACCATCCTGATTTTACAAAGGTGATTCTTTTTTACTTTTTACTTCTATTAAAATCCTTCTTTTAAGAAACTGAATGCTTTTTCATTGTTCTTAAGATCCAAGGGTTTGGGTCTGTGGTCACCTATGCAAATTGGTGAGGATTTTTACCAAACCTTCCCCAGGAAGTGGGGTGCAAGGGTTGGGAGGATTCTGGGGGGGAAGACGTTTCCAAACAATGCTTTCGTAATAAATAAACCCAGATAAACGTTTGGTGGTGGCAGTGGAAGTCCAAGGGCAAAGGGTAAAATAGTTTGTACCTTGGGGAAGTTTTAACCTAAGCTGGTATAAGTAAGCTTAGGAGGTTTTCATGCAGGTCCCCACATCTGTACCCTAGAGTTCAGAGTGGGGGAGGAACCTTGACAACAACACAGTATGATATAGTTTTTTCCTTAAGTTCTCCTCTTTCAAAATATAAATTAATTACTAGACCTAACCACTAACCTAACCTAAAGATGACTTTTGCTTCAGTGTGAGTTGGGTTATAATTTGGATACCTATGCTATGACATAAGCTACATACTGGTAAAGATTTGTTATTTATTCAATATTCATGTGGTAATTATATTTATAATTGTCAGATATTCCATAGACAAAATGTGAAGCCAGTCTTGAACCCAAAGCATCCCCCAACAGTATCTTATAAACAATGCATTATTTGCCAACAAGTGAAGGAGGACACCACCATTTTTGCTTCTAGTAAACACAGATTGGGAACCAATGCAAGACAGACACTCAGGGATTTCCAAAATAGGGAGAAAATTGATAGAATTCTAACATCTTTTCAGTCTGAATGCAGGGAATCATTAATCTGGTAAAAAAAAGTTATGCAATAAACACAGATAAAAGTAAAATTAGCAGACTTTGTAGGTTCCTTGAAGCTACTTCATCAACCTGTAAGGATGGACTGCAAACCCAGCCTTGTGTTACAATCACCAAAATGATGGTGATTCAAAGCTTCAAAGCAAGGTTTCCTGAATGAACTGGAATCTTTGCATTTTCTGCCAGGATGGAAGTTCTAAACAAAAACTTTCTTCTGTAACAGCATTCAAAATGAACAAACAAATACTTGAGGCAGCTGAGTATGAACATGAGCTCAGTGCACATTTAGCTGGTGTAAGTGACCTTATAAGGCTCAGAAGGGAAATACCACCTTAATTGCTAAGCATTTCTTGAGAAAAGTAACAAACTCACTTACAGTGGTAATGGCTTGGCAATGGTTTTTCTTAATAATGAGTTAAGCACATTGTGCAGAAAATGACTGTTTTGGAACTTTCACAGGTATGGACTCATTACTATTCTCTCAAATGAAGCTGGTGGAGAGAGGTACCACGTTCATTTCCAAGTCGCATGGCATCCTCCAAAGAAAAACTTATTTTACTTCTTGATGCTGTTTACAATTTCATTGTGTTACACGATCTACTTGCTTTGGAGACACAAACATTATCAGTGCCTATCAAATTCTGACATATCCTTTTCTCTAAAGTGCAAGAGAAGAAAGTGTATCAACCTTTCCAGTTTACAAGACTGAGCTGGAAGATGAATTTCTCTCAATGGTGCATGTAGTACTGCAATGACACTCAGATATACTTGATCATCCTGGATACCATGGGCTAAACGTCAGTGAGGAAGAGGCACTAGCTTGTGTACCAAACAGCATACACACAGTCTGGCAACTCCTCATAGGTGGCCAGTCTATTCATGGAGAATTCATGGCCTTCTAAGAAACTTAGAGAAGGATGATATATTGAATAAAAACCATTGCAGCAGAAAAGTTCATCTGTAAAATGTACAATTTACCAGATGAGGAGGGCTGCAATGAGGCACAGGTGATATTGTTTTCCAAGTGTCGATCACCAGAGGCACTGCCCCCAACAAGCGGTGCATTACACTATCACATCCAAAGTACTCACTTTCAAGCCAAGTCATCGGAGACAGGCAAGCTACAACAACCTCACATTACCCTCACCAGAGAATATGGGTTGAACCAAGCACATTGAAGAACTGGAACTCAAGATAATATCACTGGAGTTAATCCCTGACGGCTCTGCAGAAATTGTTACCTGTGCCTGTGTCAAAGGGAGCATCTCTCAATTCTTTAGCTGCAAAAGGCCACATTCATGGGCTCCAGTGCATACCAATGTAAGGGGTGTGTTGGCTCATGTAGGAACTCTTAAATTATGCTTGTCTAAACAGTGTGGAAGATATACAGTGGAACAAAAACAAAGGCACAATTTTTTCAAACTGTACTTAAATTTTGAACTCCATTTAGAAGGTGAAATATTCAAAATCCAGCTTGGTAAACTTTTTTTAGATTCAGGATATTCAAAATTATGAAAGGTAACTTGTTTACCTAGTGTTCCCCCAAAATGCCTCCTACGTCTTATTTTATAGAAAATGTGCCCAGACTACTCAGGGAGAGGCCATGTAGAACAAATAGTAGGTGATCTTGTAATTAAGGACTGTATCATAATGCATATACACAAGGGGGTTGGCTGATTTCAGCACGAACAAGCAATCTTAATTCTGGCATTTCCTAACACCAGATTACTTGACTTTGCAGACTTAACATTACTTACAAAAACAATTTCCTAGCTGTTAAAAAACCCTGAAAAATCAGAAATTCCATAATTCGGAACCATACTGACTCCCTGCATGGGTTATCAGCAGAGTGTGAACTCAGAACTTTCTGCTCCTCACCACAGCCCTCTACACTGGCACAAACAATAGCAGCAACAAACAACTATTATCCTCTGTGTGGACCAGCCACTATGACACAGTGACTTACACAACTATTTACCAGATAGCAGTGGAATATTGGGAACTGGGATTCCTGGGTTACATTTCTGCCTCTGGAAGGGACTGGACTCTTGATAGCAAAGCAAACTACATAGATTTGTCATTCAATCTCAAAGTCAATGTGATTGTGGGTGTGACTTAGATATGCCCTATTAGAGACAGGGCTCTGTTCCCAGCTTTGCCTGAAGTGACTTTGTGCGATCTCTCAGTTACCCCACCTAAAATGTGGAGAATAATACATGCCTGGCTCCTAAAATAGAGGCATAGAGATTCACTGAATAATAAGCACTGGAGTACACACAGTTAATACCAGTCAGCCTAAGAGCCGCAATAAAAACTAATGGTCTTCACCTGGCTCACTAGCATTCCATCCCCTAAGTGAAAGGGCATATTTTTTCTAGGGCAGTCTAGCAATTAAAAACATTAATCATGATTAATCGCATTGTTAAACAATAATCGAATACCATTTATTTAAATATTTTGGATGCAAATATATTGATTTCAATTACAAACAAAATACAAAGTGTACAGTGATCACTTTATATTTATTTTTGATTACAAATACTTGCACTGTCAAAAAAAGAAATAGTATTTTTCAATTCATCTAATACAAGTACTTAATCTTTTTATCATGAAAGTTGAACTTACAAATGTAGAATTATGTACAAAAAACCCTGCATTCGAAAATAAAGCAATGTGAAATTTTAGAGCCTGCAAGTCCACTCAGTCCTACTTCTTGTTCAGCCAATCGCTCAGACAGACAAGTTTGTTTACATTTGCAGGAGATAATGCTGCCTGCTTCTTGTTTACAATGTCACCTGAAAGAACAGGCAATCTCACGGCACTGTTGTAGCCAGCATCACAAGATATTTACATGCCAGACGTGCTAAAAATTCATGTCCCTTCATGCTTCAGCCACCATTCCAGGGCTCATGCATTCATCCTGATGGGTTCTGCTCAATGATAATCCAAAGCAATGTGGACTGATGCATGTTCATTTTCATTATTTGAGTCAGATGCCACCAGCAGAATGTTGAATTTCTTTTTTGGTGGTTCGGGTTCTGTAATTTCCGCATCGGAGTGTTGCTCTTTTAAGATTTCTGAAAGCACGCTCTACACTTTGTCACTGTCAGATTTTGGAAGGCACTTCAGATTCTTAAAATTTGGGCCAAGTGCTGTAGCTACGTTTAGAAATCTCACATTGGTACCTTCCTTGCATTTTGTCAAATCTGTATTGAAAGTGTTCTTAAAATGAACATGTGCTGGGTCATCATCTGAGATTGCTATAACATGAAATATATGGCAGAATGTGGGTGAAACAGAGCAGGGGACATACAATTCTCCCCAAGGAGTTTAGTCACAAATTTAATTAACACATTAATTTTTTTAATGCGCGTCATCAGCATGGAAGCATATCCTCTGGAATGGTGGCCAGAGCATGAAGTGGCATATGAATGTTGAGCATATCTGGCATGTAAATACCTTCCAATGATGGCTACAAAAGTGCCATTCAAATGCCCATTTTTATTTTCTGGTGACATTGTAAGAAGAGGGTAGCATTTATCTCCTGTAAATGTCAACAAACTTGTTTGTCTTAGCGATTGGCTGAACAAGTAGGACTGAGTGGACTTGTAGGCTCTGAAGTTTTACATTGTTTTGTCTGAGTGCAGTTATGTAACAAAGTCTGCATTTGTAAGTTGCTGGGGGGGCCCTGGCCAAGGGCTCCTACTATACGCCGGGCTCCAGCTGCGGGTCCTGGTCGTTCTGGTGAAGGACTGGACTTCCTCTTCCCCTGCAGGGGCTGCTCCCAAGGCCAGGTCAGACTCACCTCCAGGAACCTTCCCTGGCTGCAGGAAGCTCTGTGGCTGCTAGCTGGGAGCCCAGCTCCAAAGGCAGCATCACTGCCAGCAGCAGCACAGAAGTAAGGATGGCATGGTATGGTATTGCCACCTTTACTTCTGCACTGCTGCTGGCTGTGGCACTGCCTTCAGAGCTGGGCGGCTGGCCAGCATCTGCTACTCTCCAGCCACCAAGCTCTGAAGGCAGCACAGAAGTAAAGGTGGCAATATTGCAAGCCCCCTACAATAGCCTTGTGACCCCTGCACACCCCTTTTGGGTTGGGACCCCCCATTTGAGAAATGCTGATCTCCCTGTGAGATCTGTATTGTATAGGGTAAAAGTACACAAGACCAGATTTCACAGTCCATGATACATTTTTCATGGACGTAAATTTGGGTGGGCCCTACTCATTGGCTTTGCCCATCTCACTAGAGAAGAGAGGGGGCAGGAGCAGCAGCAGCACTGAGCACGAGGCACCATTCCTCACCAGTTCCTCCCATCTTGCCATTGAAGAGATAGAGCAAGGCACCTAGCTTGAACAATTAGTTTTTTTGTTTGTTTGTTTTTTAACCAGGAGGCCTGGCAGTCTGAGGAATGCTCCACAATGGATGTGGAGCTATTAAATGCAGACGCTGTCTTCATCCCTTCAGACATCTGAACTCCTGCACAGCCAGGAGGAGCCTGAGGTCACCCCAGATAAGGGTAGGTGACAGTGATTTTCCATGGGATCCCATGTGTACTTGTAACATCCAAGAGTGTCTTCTGGAACACATGATTTAAGTACTTTCCCTGTTCAGCCCTTTTGGGCTCTCGCACCCCCAGTGAGGTCTGTCCTTTTCACTTCGGACGTTCTGTCTGACCAATAGTCCGTAAACTGGAAGGGGATAGGGCACCATTCTAAACCTAGTATTAACTGCCATATAGATTGAAGCAAAGCCTTCTTAAGCATACCCATACATCATGAACCAAGAAAAATTTAAATCTAATTGCTTGACTGTGCTTTTGCAAACTTCATCTCATTAACAAAAAGTCTTGGTGATGTCATCATTTTGCAGAAGTCATGCTGGGCTAGAAGGTTGCTTCTTCTGTGTGCTGTATTGTGGCTTCTTCTTCTTAGCTGTCTTGTTGCTGGTGTGCCTGATTGTAGAGATCAGATGAACCTACTGAGCAGAGATGAAAGTACTGCTCTGTTGGTCTTAATTGAGTGATTTATACTCTTCTCTTTCCATAGTTTCAGTGAAGGTGAAAGGAACACCTCTTTCAGGGCTTGGCTAGGTTCAAATGTCAGCTGCTGTCACCTTTTCATTGGTTCATCAACTTTATGGGATGAGTCAATGAAAAAGTGGCAGGAGTTGATATTTGAATGGTCTTAATAGCATCTTCAGGTCATGAGTATGTAATCCACTCATGCATATGCAGCAGGGAAGTAGTAGCTTTTGTCTCTGTAGTGGGAAATCATAGCATCTTTAAAGACAGAGTTTTAGCTTGTTTGTTCATTTCATTTTCTGACCTATCCCTTTTGTTCCTGAACGGTGTAACAGTAGTTGAAATTCTGTTTCAAATGTGTCCAAACATTTTCTATATAAAGGTCTGGTATGTAAAACTTAAATGATCATTGAAGAGTCTTTAAACTTGGATGGTCATAAAAGAGGATACTGTCTTTTCTTTTTATATGTCTTCAGGTTTCTTTTTGTCGGAGTTTGGCAAGGTGTTGCTTGAGCATTGCCAGATAACTAATTAATTCCTCAATTAATATAATTATACTCAAATGGCTTTATATTGGAAAACAGTCATACTATTAAATGATCTTGCTATCTTTGTATACAAAACATCTTTCTAATGACATCATGCAGTTAGTATATGAAGGCTTGAACTTAAATACAAAATATTTGCACATATATATATCAAAAAGTGTTTATGCCACCTTAAGCATTTGAGGGAGAAAAAAGTTCACGTTTAAGTGGAAACGTGAGTTGGAAATAACCAATCTTCTGTAAAACATTCCCAACCATAAACTCTCCTTAACACTTGAAGAATAAACACTTTAAAATGTTTCTAAAAGAAATAAGTTTAAATAAGGTTAGTTCTAGAATTCTTTAAGTGCATTTAAAGCTAATGTTTTTCTCTTTGCAAAGAGGAGTTAAAAAAAGTTCACTTTTATGACTTAGGGCTTGCTTACACTGCCCCGCAGTTCAACTATCGGGGTGTGAATAGCAGTGCACACCAACGTGCTGTGTTGTAACTCCCAGGGCAGGTGTAGCGGAGGGAAGGAGGAGAAGCCGAGCGGCGGCACACTCGAGGAAGGTCGTGGTGGAGCAGAGGTGAGGAACGGTTCCTCCCCCCCCCCCACTTCCACTCTGCCTGCTCCTCTGAACGCACTGCCTCTCCCTCACCTGAGAGGGAGGGGGGACAAGTGGAGCGGCGGTGGTGTGTTCAGGGGAGTAGGTGGAGCAGAGGTGAGCTAGGGCTGGAGGTTGCAGGGGGGGCGGAGCCACAGGAAGCAATGGGAGGGTGGGGGGGAGAAATGTGGCAAGCCCGGGGGAGGAAATGGGGCCAGGGATTTGGAGAAGAGGTTGGGAAGGGGCGGAGTTGGGGTGGAGCCGGGGGTGGGTGGGCACAAAAAAGAGCAGGGGTGGCCAAAAATTGTTTTCCTTGGGGTGGGAAAGATCCTAGAGCCGGCCCTGGTAACTCCCCTGTGTGGATGCTCCAGGAGCAAACTAAAAGGTTCCTAGTTTGTATTAACATACTCCTCGTCAAGCAGGATTACATGAATGAGAACTAGGAACTGTTTAGTTTGCACCTGCAGCATCCACATGGGGGAGTTACAGTGCAGCACTTCAGTGCACACTGCAATGCACATCTCTGCAGTCTGAACTGCATGGAGCATAGGTATAGCTTTATAGCTCTGATAATATATCCTAAGCGTCAATCTTCTTGCACAGAAAATAGTCTTATATTCTTGTACACAACTAGGGTTCCTTCTAAAGCAAATTTCTTGAAATAAAATAAAGATCATGTCTATACCAAACTGGTATAACTTGTATAAGGGAAGGCGTCCTCTCCTTTGAGAAGACTCACTTGTAAGCTGTTTGCCTTTTGACCAAATGGTTCCCACTACATTTATATCTATCATTTGTACTACATTTACAACTAGCAATTAAAAACTCCTGTTAAATAGTCTATGCAAGGCAAAAAAAAAAAAAAAATCAAATCACAATAGCTAACACCCCAATGCATCTTTCAAAACACAGTATAAAAGAAAAAAGTATAGAATGTTAAAAACAGGTTAAGCTGCATTCCAGAATTAAACATACTTTGAGGTAATGAATGTTCTTAAGGCAAAAGAGTTGTTATCCCCAACACTTTTGGTACTTGTCACTTGTTCAGAAAGCAAAGATATAGGAAGTTCCTTATTATCTTGAACATTTCATGTCATAAGCAACTAAAAACCCCCCAAAGCCAAGAAACAAAACTATAAACAGGTGAGCTATCATTCTCCAGGCATCACGTGTATGAAAACAATTGTAAGCATGTCCTAAAATTCAGTAAAGGACAAGGCAAATAATAAAAAAATTGTATTAACAACGTGTGTCAGTACTGAGGTCTACCCCCATAACAGTTTCAACATAACAAAGAATACAGGTTCAAACAAACCCACCAACAATTAAGTTAAAGATCCAGTCAGCAGTCTCGTTAGAGAATACTGCACAAAACCGAGTGAGTAAAAATAAGGATGGATTTACCAAATACAGATACCGCTTTTGGGCTTGATTTAGCTTCCACTGAAGTTGATGGGAGCACTGATTTCAATGGGCTTTGGACCAGGCCCATTAAGACTTACTAAGGCTTCCTAAACCTCAGTTATAAATTCTCCTCTAAAGACAAAATACTTTGTCATAACAATACAAAAAATGCCAATACTAGAATAGAATAATTGGTACGTCAAATCCAGTATTTTGTGTCCATCTGTAACCAGTGCCCGATATATTTCAGGGAAAGGTATAAAAGTATTTAATTAAGCAATATTATAACAAAAGAAGACTAGTCTTTCTGCATCAGGGAAGAAATTTATTCTTTGAAGACTAAGGATTGATAATCCTTATATTTTTTTCCTAGTACTATAGTACTGTAACTGCATGTGTTATTCTTGTTTAGTTAGATTTTTAATAACCTTTTACATAAGCCTGAATAGCATTCTGTGACTTTGCATGTCACTAGCTAATTATATGTTGTGTAAAACATTTTCTTATTATCCTTTTAAATATCAAGAACCAAAATTTCCATTTACTTCAGTGGGATCAAAATTTGGCCTCAAGAGACCAAGTGTAAAATCTTGGCTTCACTGAAGCCATTGGGAGTCTTGCTATTGACTTCAGTGGGGCCAGGCTTTCACTTCAAACTGCAGTGCATGCTAAAGGTTCCTGCTTTTAAAATAAGATAAAAACTTTAGCGAGGAGGATAAATTGAAGGCCAGGATTCTCCCCTGCCCTAGTTGATCAGACATCATTCTGACTGTGCTGCCCTACCCAGATTTTGGAAAATATGGTGCAGTTGATAAAAATATAGCTTCCTCCACTCTCTCTTCTATTCTTGGACTTTCCTGTGGTCAAACCAAGGATGAAAAATATCAGCGTCATTCAGCACTCTGTAGTTGTGGTTCCCGCTCATTGATACAAATGTTCTGTGCTTGCTCTCAGTAATTTTGGATGGCCTGTTATTTTAGAAAGCTGGTGGGGTGAAAGAATAATCCAAAATGCCTTCTCACTTTTCAACCCAGATGTAAGTCAGTACATAGAAATTCATAAAGAAGTTTCAACAACTTCAACAACTTCCCCCCATCACAGACTAAGGGTCAAAGATACAAATCAGGGCCCCAATCCTCTAGCTATAGTAGGTAGACATTGGTCCATTCATGTAGTACATGTCATGTGACCAGGGCCTTACACATACTGAACAACCAATAAACAGACTATTAGAGATAAGCACACTCTTTAATTGGTACTTCTATAACTGCTTAATACAAAGCCAGAGGAAGTCCACTGACTTCAGTGGATTTTGGATCAGGAAGTACTGTTTAAGGATCTGTGGAGCTTTTAGCTAGGCTGCCATTAGAACATGAGAGGTTCATTTGGTCAAGCACAGAGCAGATAAAGTACATGAGAATATTATTGCAAATAAAAACTGCCAATTTGTTTGCTGCTATTCACAATCCAATATTCATTTATACAAAAACATTTTGGTGAGCACGGTTTTGTTTATAAGAATGTCTGTAGAAAGCAAGAGCTTCATGAATGCTAGCATAAATATTGGCAAGAGTTTGTACACAAAGTACTCTGACAGCCTTCTCAAAAACCAGATATTCACACAACAGATTTGAACAGTTGCTAATGTTTTAAATGGTTATTCACACAGCAGATCCAAATAACTGTGAATGTTCAAAGTTAATTTGTGAAGAAAAAAAAGGGGATTACACTTCATTAGTCAGAGGAACAAATCATTTGATATGTACAACATATCTGCCATGTATTGGTTCTTTCTGAGTGTTCCAGTAAATATTTGGTACAAAAACAAAATAATTGCGTTTAGCAGACTTGGTTTATTCAATTCCACTTTCAAGGGGCATCTTTAAAAAGATGGGGAAATTCCACCAGATCTAGCAGAATTTTTAAAGGTATATCTATTCTAAGAACAGGAAGCTAACAGACAATTTTATTTTGTTTGAAAAGCCCATCACAGATATTTTTATGGTAATTATTCAAATGTTGCAGGAATGTTCTTTTGTTATGTTTTTCTTTTGCAAGCTCCTAATATGGTTATTTTTGAACCCTTTCTCATCACAAGTATGTGACGGTTGCCACACCTTACTTTAAAAGTTCTTTTGCTTTGAAGGTTTTTACCGGTTTCAGAGAAATTCCCTTTACTTAAAATGGGGGTGAAGGAATTGCTGGAATCCAATAATCTCTCCCTAAATGGCAAAAACCCTAAGAGCACCCATTGTAGCTCTCCAATGCTTCCTAGAATCATACGGGTTGCCATGAAACTGCATTGGAGAAGACAGCTGGATTGTCTTTTGCAACATACATAAAGGTGATAAGGTTGAACTCCAGCACAGTTAGTTTATTTTAACCATCAATTTATGACCTTTCCCTGATTAGCATAACATTTTAAAAAGTTAAATATGTTGATGCTCAGTGGTAATTCCTTAATGTATATGGTCAAATTCTGATCGCTGTACTTAATTTTTACTCAGGCAAAGTAAAGTCAGTTGACATCAGTGAAAGTTTGCCCAAGTGAGATTTGAGTAAACAGTGAATAAACACTGAGTACATTGATGTGTGAATATATTAATAAGGTTGACCATATTAACTCTGGTTTTACTTAAGCCCACTTGTTGCCAAGGAATGTTGGAGAGCTAAATTGGATTTGGCCCTAAAAAGTTCTAAATAAAATACATGCACTATAGGTTGGAAGATTGAAATACACGTGATAGACTTTTTCTCATGTCACCAAATGGTATAACTGTCCTGTGGTTGGTTTGAAGCATTATCCTTGTTTCCTGGAAAAAAATCACCTCTTTGCTTTCAGAAAATTGAGATAGGACTTCCTTACACTGTTTTACAATTTTTGATGTCTGGTGAAAAAGGGCATTTGTTTTGAAGAGCCTCTTCACTGTATTAAACTTATCTTTGGTATCCCCCTACAATCCTCAGAGAGCACAGTTGTAACAAAAATGCTAATAGTAGTAGCCAGTTATTTTAAATAGTTAAATAAAATGAAGTTTGTACTCATCTAATTCTTTAAACACTGAATTCTACCTGGAGGTTGATCTCATAGATGTTGAATATGTGTAGTTGATCATGGGACTCTCTAACTGTAAAGTGATTCCATTACACTGCAGTCTTCATCTGAACTCTGCAAGAGAGATGATGATTTATCTTAGGTTGAATACAGACATGTCCCAGATGATGCCATATTTTAAAGAGGCATTGCCACAAAAATACCCGAGAAAAAATGGGGGGGTTGTTTGGTCTTTATTTTGTTTTAACATACTCCTATTCTAAATCCCTCCATCTCAAATCAAATTCATCTCAAACTTGGTTGAAACAAAGCTGTTTTTGGACACAAAACGCTTTAGCTATGTGCATGAATAAATGGTGCAGATTTCTAAAGAGACTGATAGACACCTGTGTGCATAGCAGTACATATGGAACAGGTTAAAATAAAAAAAAAAATCAAGAACAACAAGTGCATGCTCCCTGGATGATATATCCTACAGAAGCCCTGCATATTCATGCTGGCAGTTTAGGACAGATGCAATGTACCTCTCTTATGTCTCATGCAAAGCCACAGGAAAATGTCTCCATGTTCTTTCCATCAGCCCAAGGAAATGGCAAAAGATTCACCTCTCAGCATGAAGACTTTCATAAACATAGAAAGAAAGTATAACAGTCCTTAACTATATGGATGGTTAAGCACTGGAATATGTTTCCAAGGGTGGGTGTGGAACCCCCACCACTGGAGGTTTGTAAGAACAGACAGATACCTAATCACAGATGATCTAGATATACTTGATCCTATCTCAGCACAGGGGGCTGAACTAGATGACCTCTCAAGGTCCAGCCCTACATTTCTAGGATTCCCTTGCAAATGAGCACCTCATTAAGGAATCAATTAGACAGAAAGAAAAGGAGTACTTGTGGCACCTTAGAGACTAACCAATTTATTTGAGCATAAGCTTTCGTGAGCTACAACTCACTTCATCGGATGCATATTGTGGAAACTGCAGAAGACATTACATACACAGAGACCATGAAACAATACCTCCTCCCACCCCACTCTCCTACTGGTAATAGCTTATCTAAAGTGATCACTCTCCCTACAATGTGTATGATAATCAAGTTGGGCCATTTCCAGCACAAATCCACAGTTTCCACAATATGCATCCGATGAAGTGAGCTGTAGCTCACGAAAGCTTATGCTCAAATAAATTGGTTAGTCTCTAAGGTGCCACAAGTACTCCTTTTCTTTTTGCAAATACAGACTAACACGACTGTTACTCTGAAACCTGAAATTAGACAGAACAATGTTAAGAACCTCTTCAAATTTCATGGGTGAGGGACTTTCACACCATGATTTTTCTCCATCACACTCATTGTATTTGAGCAAAGCAGGATCACATGTTCATTCTTTTCCCTGATAGGATGACCTAAGCGTTAAATGTCTGACAAGTTGAAGAAATGTGAAAGGGCTCAAATGTTTACAATAGTGGTTTTCTCTCAGACCATGATTACAGCTTGGTCTGTGTGGTTCTTTGCTGACCACATGGGACAAGTTTTGTAAATATGGATGCTATAGTGGGATCTGCGGGACGATCTTGTGCCAGATTCTGCCTGGCCATTAGGTGGATGCCTAATACAAGATGGAAGAAAAAAAGGTAGCCGCCTGCAACACTTGTATAGCCCCTGTACAGGTCAGGCAGCGATCCAGTCCTTTCATCAGAGAAGCACAGGAATTGTTCCCTCTCTACTCTCTTGGAGTGCATGGTACTTCATAGCAAAGGGAGCTGGTGGGACCATAGCTCTGCCTCGCTGTGCACCAGTTAGTGTATGCAAGCAAACCAGTGGGCGGAGGGGTGAGTTACTATTTACATAAGCTAAAAACATTGCCTAAAACAACATAACTATGGTCAAAGCTGTAGCCAAAAAACAAAACAAGTCACTATATACAAAAATGTAGGTTTTTTTTTAAACAACATGTTTTAGCAAGCCTCACCCCAACATTATATATTGTCTAAAGCTGAGATGAGCTATATGTCTGCAAGATACAACCGAGTCAACTAATTGGCTACCATCATGTGACCCCTTGTAGCCTGACTACCTCTGCACTGTCCTTTCATACAGACTCCATGCACTTTGATCCCCCAATCACCACCCTTATTGGAGCTACAGTCATTCAGACAAAATGAACTCAAAAGTAAAAATACCAAAAGTCTGTCCCGGAGCATAGCTCTTACCTCAGAGGCTGCTTAAGTGAAAAAGTTCCTTTACAGGGCCCTTTTATCAGTTCTTAGAAGGTGACCCAGTCTAGGGTTTCGCTTACAACTACTCAGCTGAGAGCTGTTTTCCTTACAGGCTTACCAGAGTCAACCCCCTTCAAGGCCTACTTCCTCTCTCTTATAAGGAACCAATTGTCTGAGGTTCCCTCCCTGCACCAGGTGTTTCTGGTTGACTCATTTAGCAAGCCTGCTTCAGGCTTCGAGTCTCCTCCAGGCAGTTCCCTAACTACCTCTGCTCTCTCACAAACCCATACCTTTGATAGACTATAGCATGAGTTGTTCTTCTTTTGGCTTCTGCTCTGCTAGCTTTTGTCACCTTCCCTTCCCTTACTCCACGAGTAGTCCCACCAATATCAAATTTATTCTCAACAGAATAAAACGGTTCTCAGCGTGATATGGACGAAGATTTGGGCCACTGCTTAACACATCATTTTAACACAGTGCCATGTAATCTTTTTTTAATCCATAATTGATTCTGTATATGTGTACGGTTACAGCTTCTAACACCCATTAAGAAATGGCCAATATTTGGAAGTAGGTATTATCTATCTACTAGCTATTAGTCTATGAATAAATTTCAACTAAAACAGAAAAGAAAGCCCAAAACTTCAATCCTCTGTGGGAGTTATGGGGAATGTCTTCCGGATTTCCATGACTACCCTGTGTCTGTTATATATAATACTTCCTTCCTGAAAACCAGACATAGATGATGAGAAGGTGGAGATAACCCAAGAAGGCATTTTCTGAAGTAATACTCTCTCTTGGAATTGCTACATTCTTAAGATTTTTTTCAAGCACCTCATGGATATGAATGTCCAAAGGACTCATCTCTATGCAGATTACAAAATTTCAGAGCATAGTAAAATTGTTCCTAGAACAGTTGTATGGAAAACTCATTATTAGTCAAACAAATATGCAATTTAAAAATGCAAAGAAAGCACTTAAAATGTGTGTGTACTTTCCGTAGTATAGTGCATGGACTTTTAAATCTGTATTCACAAAGCTATCCAACTTGTACCTCCATGATATAAAATCTATTTATAAAGGAGAGGGATCAGACACATTACAAGATATTACTTTACTAGGAGCAGTGGTGAGCTGGAGCCAGTTCGCTAGAACCGATTGTTAAATTTAGAAGCCCTTTTAGAACCGGTTGTCCCGCGAGGTTCTAAAAGGGCTTCTAAATTTAACAACCAGCCAAACGTGGTGCCTTAGGTGTCGACTCCCTGGGTGCTCCGGGGCTGGAGCACGCACGGGGAAAATTTGATGGGTGCAGAGCACCCACCGGCAGCTGCCCAGCCCACTCCCCGCCCGGCCCCAGCTCACCTCACCTCTGCTCCGCCTCCTCCCCTGAACGCGCTGCCCTGCCCTGCTTCTCCGCTCCACCCAGGTTTCCCGTGAATCAGCTGTTCGTGCAGGAAGTCTGGGAGGACTGAGAAGCAGGTGGCGGCTTCCCGCTCAGGCCCAGGGAGGCGGAGGCGGAGCGGAGGAGAGCTGGGGCCGGGGGGTGTGAGGAGGGCCGCCTGCACCGCAGCAGGTAACCCGGGGGGAGGCACGCAGGGGAACCGCTCCTCGCCCCAGCTCACCTCCACCTCCCTGGGCCTGAGCGTGAAGCTGCTGCCTGCTTCTCAGCCCTCCCCAGCTTCCCGCGCGAACAGCTGATTCGCGGGAAGCCAGGGGGAGGATGGGGGCGGGTAGAGAAGCAGAGCGGGGCGGCACATTCAGGGGAGGAGGCGGAGGCAGAGGTGAGCTGGGGCCGGGTGTGGGGTGAGGAGCTACCGGTGGGTGCTCTGCACCGACCAAATTTTCCCCGTGGGTGCTCCAGCCCCGGAGCACCCATGAAATCGGTGCCTAAGATGCCACTTTTGATGTGATCAGTGGGGGGAGCAGCCGCTCCCCCTGCTCCCCCCCAGCTATGCTCCCCCACCCCTAGGAGCCAGAGGGACCTGCTGGATGCTTCCTGGGAGCTGCCCCAGATAAGCACCACCGGGACTCCCCATCTCACCCCCCAGCAGATTCCTCTGGCTCTTAGGGATGGGCACCCACTAGGGTGGCCCACGAGACCCTCCTGCCCAGTTCTGGGGGCAGTCAGGGGACAGGGGAGAGGGGTGGATGGGGCAGGGGTTCTGGGGGCGGGGGGCGTCAAGGAACACTGGGGGGGGTTGGACGGGGCAGGAGTCCCCGTGGGTGGGGGTGGGCCACGACCCCCTCATGGGGTGAGGAGGGAACCGATTGTTAAGATTTTGGCAGCTCATCACTGACTAGGAGTATTTATTCTCTAATTCTAATTTGATTTTTGAACTTGTATAAGGTGAATATTTGAGTACGAATGCACATGCTTTTGATCATTTACACAGTGTGTCAGTAGAGGAGTAGATGGCTCCAGCTATTCGGAAAGAAGCAGAACAGTGGGCAGAAGTGAGCTGAGAAGATGGACGGGAGTGTTATGAATATGAAAGTATGTGACGCTAGCAGAACAGAGTGAACAATTTTTTTTTAATGATGCTCATTTTTCTTCTTTGTGGATTTGTCCACACACATCTTATCATTTTCTTGAATATTTGTCTTTATAGTCCAAATAATTTATGCAAATAATACATAGTGTTAGGGCTGGATTAGGACAATCTGGGGCTTCAGGGACACCTCTACAGAAGCCTCCAGAGTGGCATGTACCTGACAACTCCAATAAGCTACTCGTGCCCCTGGCCTGGCTGGTGGTGGTAGCACCAGAGGCCACTCACACAAGACCCTCTTTGTAGAGACTCAACACCATTTTTCAGGTAGGCCAGGGGCTCCCTCCTTCCCAACCCACATCCAGTCTTTGGGTGGGCAAAGGAAACCCCCGCTGCTGTCTGTCTGTCTCTGGGTGAGCTTCCCAGTACACTTTCTTTATCCTTCACCTGTGACTCCCTCTTCAGGGGGGCTGAAATCCATCCAGTAGAAGGGAGGCCTCAGCCATTGTACCCTGAGTGGATTGTCATGCATGGGTCAGGCTCCTCATGCAGGCACAGCAGACGGACTTATGGAATGAGTTCTGACTATTGCAAATATTCTTGAGCATTCACTCAATGTTAGCTGCTTCCACAAATACCCACAAATTCATCTGCTAGCATATTCACAGGAAAGAAACACAAAATGTTTGGGAAATTGTCAAGGGAAGTGACTTAATTTGAATGAATACTTGTAGAAAGCTGGAATATTTGACTGCTCTGGTGAATTTGAACTGGAGGTACTATCATAAATACATTTTTAGATTTTCAAAGTGGGTCAGGTAACTGAAAAAGTCATACATATATCTACATCTGCTTTTGTTACTTTGTGTAAATCCAGAGGAACTTTATAGAGTCTAGTGGGATTGCTCTGCTTTTGCCACTGGAGTAACTAGGAACCGAATTTGGCCCCACTACATTTTATTTAGGAATGGATATTTTACTTTATTTTTTATTATTAGGGTACCTTGAAATTCTGAGGCTTGTCATGCTCTAAAAGATTATTACATTGTGGGAGTGGCATAATTCAACATGACAGCATAAGCAGGAAGCGTGTTGAATCATACAATGACAAGACAAGCTTTGAAACTTTGAGAAGACAAGTGTCACTAAAAAGCATCATTAAAACGTGCTTTCCAACTTGGAGACATCAAGCATTTTCATACCTCTAAAGATATTTTTGGAAGGATATTTTCCCTCTGTGGGATTTTGTCATGGCCATTTTTGATATTTAGGCAACCATTTAGCTTTTCTTGTGTGTCTGTCAGAGATACTCCTCTTTATTCATTAAAGGCTGTCATCTGACATTAAGAATCATACAGGTGAAAGAAATTAATTTTAACAAGTCTTTATGTTTAAACATATAAAGTGTCAGAAGGAACAAAGTATTTACAATGTCTTTAAAACAAAAATAAATGTACAACATCAGCATTATCTGTTCTCCTATTTGCCTACCTCCATGCTTTCATAAACAATACATTAACTGCATCAGAAGTAGAGAAGATATCATTTTAAATTCCTAGTTTCCAGTCTAGTAAATGATAAAAACGTGAGAGAACTCCCACAGCTCAAAATCAGCACCATCCTCAGCTTAGTTCTGGAATGCTGGAAGCAACTAATACTGGTTGAAAATAACAGGTTGTCAGGTTATCATATCCTTCAATATAAGATCAGACGGCAGTAATAATGAAAACGATTTATAAATCAACATTAGATCTGGAAGATGTTCTAAAGTTCAAAGAGATTACATAGATTTGAAACTAAAATTCTGCTCTAAAATTAACACGATATATTACAAAAAGCACAGTAATAATTTTCCTTGCAAAAGTGCTACCTCTTCCTTGGGTACCAAAGAAAGTCTGTATTATGGAATGTTACCAGCAGAGGTCACTATTAGTAGAGGAATGAAAAAAGGTCTTCGGTTGTAGTGATGCATAAAAGTGAAAAAGAGAGTCTCGATTAATTTGTGTTTGGTTTAACTCCAGGAGGCGAGCTTCTCATTTCAGTTACATCCTTGTAAATGTGGAGTAATTCATTCCTAGATTGAACTACTCCAGATTGTCACCATCATAACAGAGATGGGAATCTGCCCCAGTATCTCTGGGTAGCTAAGATGTAATAGGAACCAATTTTGGAACACCCATACAGTATACTATTAAAGTGTTATTCTGAAATGTCTTTTAATATAAATAGAAAAAGGAATTTCTTTCCACTACTTGCTTCTGATCAGCCTTTCTAACTGTACTCACAAACTGCGTTTCTATGATTAACTAAGCAAATTGACAATCAGAGGTACAGCGGGAATGAGTTCCAGTAGGTTTATATTATTTATTCTTCTCTGTTCTCATATTTAATGTTTGGATCTACAATTTCTGAGGCCTTGATGTTCATGCAAAATCATTAGTGCTATTTCCTGTGTAAATTTGCACTGTCAAAGCAGTTGGGAAGGTTATGAATATCACTACTTTAAACGGAAAAATAAGCAGACATACATTGCTATGATAAGGTAACAAAGAGCGCATCCTTAAGACTTCATCTAGCTGAATGGGAGGTGGAGGGGACCTCCGTTACCATTATCATTAGTAAACCATTTTGAAACTGAAAGCAATCTGTCATTTTGTGTAAATTCTCTTCTGCTTCTATAAACACAGCCGTAATCAATTAAAGACCTACTTGTGAAGGAGCTTTTGTGTGCTGTTCCATTCAGACATTGCTGAGTTGTCTTTGAGACTGCCTGTAGGGAAACACTGGTAAGGTGATGGGAAAGTTCAAAGTGCCTAACTTTTCAATGTGGATTTTGTTATTGAGCCTCTTTCTCGCTCTCTTTTTTCCATATTGCTTATCATAACTGGGATGCAAAGTGGGTGGTGGCTGTTTAATGTTTTTAGCACATTTTGTTTGGAGCAGGGTGTAAAAATGTTTAAAATTATCCCCCAGCACAATTCCTTGTGTCTCTATGTATGGCACCAAATCAAGTATTTGTTCAAAAAGGATTGAATGGGAAAAGTGCTCTTTAGGAATTCTACATATATAGAAAAATATTTGACACACACCAGCCTAGTTCTGTTCGGGTTTCACACTAGTATAACTCCATTGTCTTCAGTGAAATTTCTCATGATTTACACTACCGTGCAGGACAAGAATTAGGTCCTGGTTATCACTTGCTTTCAGGGGGCCATGGTTCAATTTCTTGTTGAGAAAAATAGCTCAGACAGACAATGCTGAAGAACCACATTAGACAACCTTTGTCTTCCTGCATCTTCAAACTCCTCACTAGTCTGAGCTGAAGCAACCAATATGGACAAGGAATCTTCGGGGAAAACTCCATTCTAGTCTGCCAGTAAACACTGTTATTCAGCACTGACCAATGAAAGGAACAAACAGGGTTGAACAGACAGCTGTAGATCGGTTAACAACACAGAGGCCACATCCTTATTCTGGTTTTATGAAGTTTTTCCTCATAATTTACTCAAGGCAAATTACCATTAGCTTCAGGGGTCCTGAGTGAGCAGCAAGGAAAAACAGATTAGAAATGGAGTAAGAACTTCAGGATCTGGCCATGGGATTTGTTTTTGTATCAGTGAATTAATTTAAAAAACTGTCCTTCCAAAAAAGGAATGAGTAATTAACAGATACTTGTGGAAAGGAGAAGATTAGGCTGACTAGTTTATCTAGATGCAGGACTTCATTGGGCTATGCAGGGTATCAGAGTTTGGGACCAAGTTTGATTCTTCACTACACAGCCTGGCAGGGGCTGAGACAACTGGGGGAAAAAATTCTTGCCTGACCCTCCACTGCCCTCTCTTCCCCTGCTTGGTGACCCAAGAATGGTAATGGCCAGGTCCAGTGTCACTTAAAACTCTTCTTGGCCAGAAGGACATTTTGACTTGGTGGGGATAGTGAGAAAAAGAGTAGATAGGAAAAAGAGCTAAGATTTTTCTATACAAATATTAATAAAAAGAGGACAATAGGAGTCTGACCAGCGTTTAATATTTTTCCTGTTGCAATTCCTGAGCTTTTACTGATCAAGAGGCTAATGGATGGCAGCTTTGTCAAGGGTAATATAGCTTACTACAAAATAGTAGTCCGCTATGCCACTGGAGGTAGCAAACATTCTAAACTTAATTTTTCTTCGAGTGACAGCTTTTTGGAGGTTATAAGGGAGAGTCTTGGTGTGTATAGCAGCCACGCTGCAGCTCAGTCAGGACACCTTAACTAAATTCATTCATTGCCTTGTTTCTAGTGGGAGTTGCAGGTTAAAGCTGCCAATTTGATGTTGGTAATGTGGACTCTGCATTAGGGATTTGGCTAAGACTGCCAGAATTCATTCCTGAACTTTAGCAGCCACAAAAGAGTATTTTTCTGTCATCTATAATTGATTCAAAGCCAGGTCCCAAAAGGACAAGCTTCCTTTTATGTACCATCTATATCATGGTCTAAGGACAAATAACGTTACATCAGTTTTTTCACTGGATGACAGGAAAGATCTAAAATGGGAGAGGAAAAAAAATTCCCAAATGCCATGCATTATAATCCCAGGTTCTTCTTGATACATTAATTAATTTTATTACATTCTGGTCCATACTTTCAAAAACAGTCACAGTCTTTTTATTACAACTTGAATATTTAATGCCACTAATGTGTTACCATTTTCAGATTAAATGAGGGCTGAAACCAAAACAAAGAGGAAACGCATTTGTGCAAAAAGTACAATTTCCAAAGCTTCAGCTCACTGAGCACAGTACTTATCCTCAGTTCATATTCAGGTCAGATTTCTCTTTCCTTTGAAAAACAGGTTGAATATCCCTCTGAAAACTTCCTCACTCTCCCCAAAGAAGGAACGAGCTGGTTACAAGTTCAAGTAATGATTAATAATATTAATGGTATTCCACATTTTAATACATTTGCAAGTTCTGAGTCTCCTGCATCACAGATTAAAGCTACTGTGGCACAGGGGCAAATCCTCCTAATAAGGATGCAAAAAAGTTAAACATGTTACTGGTCTCACCAATCCATCCTGGCTAAATTCCTAACACATTCTGTAGAAAATGTCTGAGAAACCTAAACAATAGGAAACCTTAGATAGTAAAACTGCCGCCCAGTCCCCTTAGAGTCCTACAAGAACGGTTTGACTGTGTGCTTGTATATCACATGCTTTAAAAAAAAAATCAAAGTATGCTTTCAGCTTCTATTCCCAATTTTCACTTCAGAAATTATTTGTAATGTGCTTGAAACAGGAGTCATCTGTCAGGCCCTGAATATACATATGGTATCTTTATTGTGTAGTCCTATATAAGTATATTTTATTAGAAGCTCATTTCAAAATGTTCATTCAATGTATAAGCTTATTCACATGAATGCACACAAGTGCTGTGGATGCATGGGACAGAAGCAAGAACAGAGAAACCTATGTCTGGAGAGCTAATAATCATTTGAGCCCAATGGTTTTAGTAGTGAAGGCTTCCTTCTCCTTCCCACCCACTCAGCAGGGGTAAGCAAAGGAACCCAAGAAGAGTGAGGCCCAGTTAGTGTAAATGTTCAGATCTTGAATGAATGTGCCATAGCTTTCACGTAGTAACTGCCTGGCCTTCTCAGGCAGACTCCAAATTCCTGATGAAATGAAAACTTTCTTTCCTGGACTAGGCCTGGCATTCCTTGGAAACAATGGCTCTTTTCAAATAGTCTCTGAAATTTCACAGGTGAAGGGAACAGGGCAGTCATTTGATCCATCCACAAGAAGCCTGTTAGTATTTTAAAATGTGAAGACAGAGCCTATCATGGAAGCAGAGTCAAAATTGGCTAGTGACAGAAGAGTGCAATCTAGACCCACAGCTCAACAAATCCCTGTGAAATATAAATCAGTTTTAAAGTTTTGTCTTTCAGCTTATGTTGCAGCTCCTTTTTCAAGTTTTTTCAAGCATGGGCTAAACAGCCCACAGAACTCTTGAGACAGGTCTCTAAGTTGTATCACATGTTTTGGAACAGCAGCCTTCATGCTTCCTTTAAATCAGAAACTCACATTGAAAAGTACAAATTAAAAGGAAGCCATTGCCAGGGTACAGTATTGTACAAGGAAAAATGCTTAAAAGTAAGAACAAAACATGGAGTCAGGCTTTTCAGCTTTTCTGTGGTGGCCCTATTTCAAACAGACAACCATATCACACTACGTCTGGTTGTATTATACAAATGTAATCAAATTAACTGAATAATAAGCTGTCATTCAACATTTTTAAAGCTTAAATCTAAGGAAAAAGTGCTGAAAAGGTTCCTTGCAAGTTGACAGCACTTTGCCCTTTTTCAGTGGGGAAAAATGATTTTAGTAACAGCCCTCCTACCCCGACTTGTTTAAATCTCCAACTATGATGAAATTAAATGAAATAGGGTTCCAGTTCTGTGAAAAGATGTGCATGAAGCCAAAACACACACAGACAGCATGATAAATAGGCTAGGTAGTTGGAACCAACAGCCCATGAGCAGCCATAAATTAGGGACTGTACCATCAGTTTATAGTTACGTCTACACTGCAAATGGATGCGTGCTTTCCAGTTTGAGTAGACAGATGCTCTAGCTCCACTCGAACTAACATGCTAAAAATAGCAATGTAGATGGGGGTACTATGTGTGGCAGCTCAGGCTAGCTATGTGAGTACAAACCTGCCCTGCCCTCCTGGGTATGCCTACGCTGCAATTAAAAACCCACGGCTGGCCCATGCCAGCTGACTCAGGCTCATGGGCTGTTTACTTGCAGTGTAGACATTCAGGTTCAGGCTGGAGTCCAGAATCTGCAAGATGGATGTGTAACAGAGCTCAGACTGCAGCCTGAGCCCGAATGTCTACATTGCAGTTAAAGAGCCACTGAGCCTGAGCCAGCTGGCACAGGCCAGCCATGGGTGCGGGGCCGGCTCTAGGTTTTTTGCCGCCCGGAGCTCCAAGAGCGCAACTGCCTAGAGCCGGTCCTGCATGGGCGTTTAATTTCAGTGTAGACATACCCCCAAGTACATTCCGAGAGGCTAGGCCAAGCCACCCCCCACATGCTACCCCTGCCTACACTGCAATTATTAGCATGCTAGCCATGTGTCTGTCTACTGGAGCTGGGAAGCACGCTCCCAGCTGCAGCATAGACGTACCCTATGTGTTGTAGGCGATTCTTTTCCATAATAAATGCATGAATATAATTAATAGAGTAAGTGTTACATTACATAGTAATTACATTGTCTCAGATTCAGAGAGCTTCTGGGTTTTTGGATTACTCCATGCCACATGAAATTTAATACTTGCTGTTCTGTTTGAAGGGCAGCAGGTTTCACTTACCTGATACTGCATAAGCAGTATTAGAAATGGGCTCAAGTCTGAGTTATTGTAGACTGGAGATGGACTGTGAGTGAATTAACAGATTAGGTTGGATAAACAGGAGTACCACCCAAATGCCTAGAGATGGGCTAATTAACTCATAAAATAAGAGGCATGGACATTGTACACACTTCTTCCCTAACTCTTCTAGACACTGGGAAAGGTTTTGGTATTATTTAATATTCAGATTGAAATAGCTATTTGCTAGTATAAGGGGAAATTTGCTTCACTGTTTGAGCTCTCTATTGCATCATACTGAAAGCTAGTGTTATTCCTAGACAGACAAACACTCTCCCTGAGGCTTGTAGTACTAGTCTCTTAGTCATTCACTGATTGCCTGACAACTGATTACTTTTTAAAATCTTTCAGCAGATTCAGTGGAGAAATAAATCTTCCAGATCAGGCTTCTTACAGCTTCTCCAATTCTTGTAAAGTTGGATTCTCCCCCCTTCCCTCCTATATAAACACAACATTAAAATAAAAACTAATTGGATTCCGTCACTTCCCAACAATAAACGTAATGTGTCCAAACGGGCCTCCTCCACCTTGGAGCATAGCTCTCTTCCTCTAGCTTCCACCAGAGCCAAACCCTCGTGCTGCTCTCTGGCAAAATGAAGCACTTCTAGCCCCAAACACATTCCTGGCATCATCTCATCTCACATTGCACCTGATTCTTCTACCTCCTTCAGCTGGGGAGCTACACTCACATGCGCAGTACCCAGTGTCAGCAACAGGAGAAGCTGCACTGGTATTTGCACTAGCACTTAAACCCCTATAAATAGGGCTAAACTGTTTTCATCACTGTCAAGACACAAAGCCCTTAAACCATGCACCTGTATCCTTTGCTGACAGCATAGACAAGGCTCTGCTTCCCATCAGCATGGCCTTATCCTGCCTCCCAGAAGAGCTAAAGGGAGCCATTTCTTGATATGCCCCTTCTTGGTCAGGTAGACCACATCTCTTCCTAGCAGACCTTCTTGGAACAGCACCCCATGATTAAAGAAGCCAAAGCCCTCCTGTCAACACCATCTACACAGCCATGCATTCATCTCCAGGATATGTTAGTCTCTGCCTAGGCCTTTGCTCTCAACTGGGAAAGACCCCGTCCCATGACCCCAACCCTTTTACTCTTGCTCTCAGAGCCCTGTAGTTACTGCTGATCTGCTCGGGGGCATATCTAGCAGTATGATTGCCCATAAGCAGAAGAGGGAGTGACCAGAGGGATGGATGAGCCTCAGCAACCTTCTGTAATGGTCTTGCATGCAGCATCCAGGCAGACAGCACACCTCCAGGGACAACATGGCAGGTTAGCAGATGGATGCCTCCATCCCCCTCAGAAGGGGTCCCCGACCAGCACGTTTTCACCATGAACTCTTCCTTTTAAGTTTGGGAAATGTTAGCTCATGTTATCCTACTGATCACAACTTTGGTAATAGCTGATGGGTTGCAGGGGAGGGGAGAGAGAGATGTGCTAAGTTTTGAAGTTTCCCAATTAAAATGGGCAGAAGTAACTGGCTAGGTGCCAAACCAGTTCGGACTCTTTTGCTCAAAACACCATTTAAACTACACCCACAAGTTGGTCAAACTCCTGCAGATTATAAAGCACTGAGGTAACTTTGTTTGTGCAGGTTTCAGAGTAGCAGCCGTGTTAGTCTGTATTCGCAAAAAGAAAAGGAGTACTTGTGGCACCTTAGAGACTAACAGATTTATTTGAGCATGAGCTTTTGTGAGCTATAGCTCACTTCATTGGATGCATTCCTGTAGAGGATGTTGATCAGGTGGTTCTGCAGTTTCTTTGAGAGCATGTGGCACAAGCTGTCAGCATAGTCTGTATGGTATGTAGATTGTAATGGATTTTTCACCTTCAGTCCTTTTGGTACGATGTCCATCTGTATGCATTTGGAAAGGAAGATGATGTCTGTCTGTATCTGTATGAGTTTTTTCATGAAGTTGATAGATTTCCACTCCATACGGCTAAATTCAGTGCCTTGCATAATGACAGGTTTCAGAGTAGCAGCCCTGTTAGTCTGTATTCGCAAAAAGAACAGGAGTACTTGTGGCACCTTAGAGACTAACAAATTTATTTGAGCATAAGTTTTCGTGAGCTACAGCTCACTTCATCAGATGCATTCCTGTAGAGGTGCCTCAAGTACTCCTTTTCTTTTTGCAAGGCACTGAATTTAGCCGTATGGAGTGGAAATCTATTAACTTCATGAAAAAACTCATACAGATACCATACAGACTATGCTGGCAGCTTGTGCCACACGCTCTCAAAGAAACTGCGGAACCACCTGATCAACATCCTCTACAGGAATGCATCCGATGAAGTGAGCTGTAGCTCACAAAAGCTTATGCTCAAATAAATTTGTTAGTCTCTAAGGTGCCACAAGCACTCCTTTTCTTTTTTCTTTATGCAGTATCCATACCTGCTGTATGTATAACAAAAGCTTGATTATCCAAATGTGAAGCTCCATGTTTTCCTAAACAGACTCATGTCCTGTAATTTTTATATATTTCATTGGTTAAGTGAGATTTTGGGTAGTGAATCAAATGTTTTTAGTTTACCCAATGTCATTTGCATAATAGGGTTTGTACTGTAAGTAACTTCTTGCATCATTTTGATTTTTTTAATTGCACAGAAGGAGCAAGTTGCAATATCTGATTTAGTGCTTAGATATTGAAGGATCATGCACTAGTTTTACAGAAGAGTATAAAAATCTTATAATAAGATGATCAGTTGAACTGATGTTCAGATTAATGCCTGTAAGATCACTGCAAATGGCAGCATTGTGGAAAATACAGTACAATATATCCTACAGGATTGCTAGATTATATAAACAATCATCCCCAGTCCCTTAATACTTTACTTTTAATACTGTGTTTAGATTAAACAATTTGCTTGAAAATACACCAACTGGTATTATATTAAAAGCCTTAAAAACTTTCATCCCCTGTGTGACTAGGACTTTGTGTTTTAGGCTACACCTACACTAGAGAACTAAACCATTGGTAATTGAATCCAGGGGATAGCACTGGCATTATGACCAATGGTGCAGTGTGTTTACACTAGCAATGCTCTTACAGTCACAGTTTTGCCCTGCATCAAACCCTATGCTTTACCACACCATTGAAATGCAGGGTTCTTATTGCACATTTCACAGCATAGCTCTCTGTAGTAATGGCTTCTGGAGGATGTTGACAAGTCTGCTGAGAGCTCTGGAGAACTATGTGAGAAGTCAGATTTCCATAATTCTTTGGTCACTAGTACTATTTCCTAGTACTTTTCTCAAAATGGAGACCAGGATGAACTTTTAGCTCATCAAGGAAACTTTCTGCTAGAACATTTGAAAAGACCTCCAAGCATCTGAAGTGGCAGCAAAAAGGAATTCCCTATCTGTGCAGGAGCTATTCATAGAACTCATGTATCCATTCTATACCTCCCAAAAAGGCAAGGAGTACATTCTATATGTCTATACACACACGCACATAGTAGTCAGTGGCAAAGCAAGTCTGCTCTTTGCAGGTTCCTGGAAGTGTAGTGTAGTGTGAGGATGACCAGACATAATGCCAGAATTTCCCCAAAACTGTAGATTTGTCCTTAGTGGAACTCTATTCCCAATGAACACCTTTGACATTAACAGCATGTTTACTGTGATCTTGGGTCTCCCTGCATACACACTTTTGTCATGCTTAGGAAACTACTGGAAGAATTGATCCCTGCAGACACAGATTCAGCTATCTACTCAGCAGGTGCAGGTTGGTGACAGTATGCTTTAAGGATACAAAGCAAGATGGTTATGGCCATTTACAACTACTTAACTGAGAGACCCAAAAGGACTTTAGAAAAATGGTAAACATGCCCAGATTTATGTTTTCCATTCTTCTCCTCCTGAAATAATGAAGTGAGAACAAATACAGAAGATAGCTAAGGTTCCATTTTAGTCTGAGCCAGAATTTTCCTTTTAACTGTGGAGCCATTAATGCACCACCAGAGTGGAAAAAAAAAACCCCAAAACTTAGTGCCTTGTGTAGAGAGCCCTTTATCCTCCAATTATGCCTCCTCTTGCCAGATTATCTAGGCTGCCATCTCTGCTGCTGTATCTGGATCCCTACAAAGAGATCTTGAATTCCCATCAATATTTCCAGCATGTCCTAGTCCAGCTCTTCATTTCTCTAGGTCCACCTGGTAAATGGAATTGGGGTTCTCCTCCTCTTCTTCCTTTCCCCCCAGCATTACATTGCAAGGTGTCTCTGATATCCACTATTGCCTTAGGCTGCCTGGGACTTCAGGTTAAGATTAATTTCAGTTTATAGAACTCATTTTCTATTCTGAACCAGAGCTGCTTGTTACAAACAGTATGGACCTGTCTGTAATTCATAGCTCAAAAAAATGGAGAGAGAGTGGAAAGGGGATGCTGATAGAGGAAAATGCCACACTGCCAATTTGAAAGGACAATACAGAAACTTGCTAATACAGAGACAAACATGCTGCTGTGTGGAATGTAGTATCTAAGCTAAGCCGCTAAGCCTTTGTAGGACAATTATCATGATGAGTCTTTGTATCCTCAGTGGGCCATCTCAGAGAAAGCACTGAAGTCAAACCCTACTGTGTGCATAGGTTACTGGAGAAAATTGGTTAGGAAAGCAGGAGTTGTGGCCATGAAAAAAGGGAAGAGCATCTGGACATTCAACCTGACTCAGCTGGAGGGGCTTAATAAGAAAGACCCCCTGGACACAGCATGAACTTGATAGTTAGGTAGCAAGCTAAGTTGAAAGGCTGGCCAAAGAGTGGAGAGAGCCAAAAAGATTAATCTCCTGTCTCTAACTATGCTGACAACGTCTTACCTGATTTAGCTGGTAAGAAATACACAGATTTGTATCTAGATATGTGGAGCAAACTATTTCTTTTGATTCCATTTTCTCTGCTTTTTATAAATTTTGAGTGTGTTAAGATTACTGCTGTATGGGTAATTTCACGTAGAATCCTCCGGGGGGGGGGGGGGAAAGAACTTTGCAACCTCTATGGAGAGGTACTGAAAGGTGAAGAGTTTCTGGAACTTACATTCCCCCACACTCAGTCTTGGTCAAGGGGATTGAACAGTGAAGTCTTCTCCCAGTCAGTTGTGTTGCCATTAGGCTGTGATGGGCAAACAAGGGGAGAGACCAAAGGACTGAGTAGCAGACTAATGTTGGCATTGGTGTTGGTCACACTGCTTTCACTGTTCCAGGCTGGATGTTAAGTTCCTTGACCTTTTCTCAGCACTCTTTGCCACGTCAAATGAAGCACACCTCAGGACAGCTACCTAATCACTCGGACATCCTGTCATACAACAAAAGGGATTCAAGTGACAGTTCAGCTGACCCTGGCTTCTCCTCATCTTCCAAAACATTCACCAATGTCTGCACAACAGCCTCAAGCCAGCTGGCAGAATACTCATGAGGATCCCTGCAAGACATGTTGTCAAGAGAAGCAGAATGAAACAGAAAGAGAAGCTTCTGAAGAATTGGTTGCTGGGAAAATAGCATACAACTGAGCTCCAAAGTGTGTGCAGTACTATTTGTGTATTGTGTGTACAGGTAAGTGGCTTCAGAATGTAGCCCATACATGTCACCCTAGCGGTGACTGGAGCAGTGCTGGGAAGACTCTTTGAACCACTGGAGCTAATATACCAGCGATCCCCATCCATGCTGGCAGTGAACCCAGTGGAATCCGGCACAGTGAGGCCCACATGGTGGTTAGCTTTACCTGAAGCAAGTTTAGTAGCATGAACACATGCGCCAGTGGGCATACTTAAGAAGAGGTATAAGGTGAGTCACAGGGTGGGGGCTAGGATACCAACTTTCTCTAGTGTAGACTAGGATTTAATGACAGACAGTGTAACAATGAGTTTTTCAATGAGGCAAATAACTATTTTGGCACGCTTGCTCTTTCATGAGCACAGGAAATCCTCACTGTTTCTACCTCATTGTCACAGATGGGAGTTCCCTTTCCGTTCTGCTGCAACCCATTCTCCCCGACCCCTTGTCTTGAAGTTTAAAATGCTGACTGCTCAAGATCTGCAGAGGCTAAAAAAGAGCTGAGCCTTCTGGTTCAATGGGTGTACCTTGTAAGGAAGATATCATTAGTGCCAGTCAGCCTCTTTATTTGTACGTGGGGAAGCTGGTTCTTGCTCATTTGCTGGAACTCTGCTTCACCACACTACTGTTTTAGTTGGCTGTATTATCCTTTTTATTAGAACAAATGTGGGTCCAGAAATTGAAGAAACATAAATAGAAGGCCCACTGTAGTCTACACTCTTCAGGGAAAATAAACATCACAGGACTTAAAAATCTGGATATATCTGTCTGAGTAGCAGTAAAAGCTTAAATGGCTCTTTCTTATAGGCAAGACTAACTGGAAACATACTGAGCTTTTCTTGAAGGATTTTATTTATCCTTTTCCCCTGTTTTTTTGCAAGCCCCCAAATCTCAGAAGCATGATGTGGGTAATATCTTTTTGGTAATATCTTCTGCTTTAAATACTGTATGTTTCAGTAAGACATACCACTTATGGGAATGACTTGCAGGAGTACTTTAAAATGCAGTTTGCTTCAAGCAGCTTTTAAAATCCTTTAACTTACTTTAAAGTAACACTCCCCCCGCCCAATAAATGTGAATTGTTTCTTGTTAGGAGAAAATGGTATGCTCCATTTAGTTTTTAATCCTGAAAAGGGTATGTTCCAGCTGTTAGACTTCATAGTAATTGCAAGTAAGAGTAAGATAAATATATTAGATGCTAGCAATAATAACTTTGACAAAACAGAATGTGCTGGGTATGAGTGTTCTTTGTTAAATGCATAATGGCTGTCTGTTAGTGCATAGCCCAACTATTTGTCTTCACAACCCAGAAGCAGCTATTCTTGCAACCACTTGCGATGGGCTAAATTTATAATACCCACTACCCACAGAGATGACCAAAATAGCCACATGAAACCTGACCCACCTAGTACCTGAAAAAGCTCATGATGAGAGTCTGCTGCCTAAACCTTAAAATTGTCCCCTAAAATCCCATAGAAATGAATATGGCTATTCATTCCAAAGAGACAGAGAAGGAATTCTGAAAGCTATTAATAACTCTCAATATATCACTATACCTCCTATAATGCTAACCACTTTTACTAGTGATGAAAAAGCTTCACAACCCATGTGCCAGCTCACATCCCTTTTACTGTTTATTGCTTTTCTCCCTTCCAAGAAGCCCAAAGTTAGTGGAAAGATTCCCACTGAGTTCAATGGCAACTGGATTGGCCCCATGACTCTTTATGCATATGCATTTTTTTCAGATACACATTATACAGTGTCGAAAAAGCACACACTCTTTGACTATCCCTCTCCCCTTTATATTACACTTGATGTCTTACAATATGTTCCACAGAGCTTATGGTGTGTCTTCTTGCATTTGTAGATGCCTGGCGCATTGTAGGCAATAGCAGAATATTAACGATGACATGCAGTCTTGGATAAACCTCTCTAATTTAACACTATATCAACCAAATTCTGTCTTCAATTACAGGTGTTTAATTCTCACTGGCTTAAGCAGCATTGCATTGGTATAAAAAAAAAGTGCAGGATTTGGCCCAGAGAAAAACTTTTTTGCTCCCAGGATCAACTATTGCCCATTTCCATTGGTAGACTTTTAAACTTAGCACATCTTGCTCCCTCTCCTTCTCCCACTCCCTCCCCTCCTTCCTTCCCATTGGAAGAAGGGCAAGAAATTAGTCCAAACTACCAGACAAGGGCCTGTTAATACTTAAAATCTGGAAAGTATATAGGAGAATTGGATTTTTTCTAAGTTATATGAGCTTTCAAGAATAATTGTTTTGGATCCCGAAATTTGACTTTTTGGTAGGAGGGTCTATCACAGCATATGTCATATTGTCCTCCCTCTGAGTTTGGTGCGAAAGAGGCAATGTAAGGGACTGCATAGACTACTGCAGATGTAGGGGTGGAGTGGCCTTAGGGGGCAGCAACAGTGAAGATTCCTTCCTACCATGCCCTGCATATAATGTCAGTGCAGTGGAGTGGTGGGCTTATGCTTTGCTACTAAATTGTTTGTTTTTAAAGGCAGAACTTCAATAAGAGTGATTTCTAGTGTGCTTCCTTCAATTTCTCATCTGGGCCCACACCAGTAATTACTAGCTAGTCCTAATCCCTCATATGTTTGCAAACATCAAATATGAGGGTTCACAAACAAAATAGAAAGAAGTCACTCAGTCGTTTTGAGCTCTGTTAGCAACAAAAGAAAACATATGGAGAGGATATGCACTGCAATTACAAAAATTCAAAGAATACCTAAATAAATAACTATTAGGGTGCAGTTGATACAGAGTACAATTATGTTAGTTTCAAGCCTCTTAAAACATCAGATCAATTTCAAACCCTCATGTCCCTCTGTAGGAATGATATACATAAACAAACTTGAATCAACTTATTGTAAAACAGTCTTACTTTATTAGAACTGCCCAAGGACATTTTGACTGACTGTAATATTTGTCAACAGCAAAAACTTCTCAGAATTAGTTAAATACAAGATCCTCCCTAATTTCAATGTCCATTGCCATGTTTAAAGTGACAGTACAAAATTTCATTCAGTTGAATTTACAATTAAATTTCTATTACTGTCCTACAATACAACATTCTGAGTTATTACATAGTCAATCATATTTGTAATATTAATACACTAAGGTTTTACTAAATGATAATAAAATACTAAATTTGTCACTAGCCACCATGTTACTTTAAGTGATACAGTCTCCAAAGAATGACAAAAGCATATGCCAGTGTACTAATAACATGACCCCATATTATAAGTGCATGAGTAGCCCAGTATTGAATTATAGAATCTATAACTTCCATCATACCATGCCAAGTAATCCAGTACATGCCTACAATCCTGGTTTTTAAAAAAAATAAAAAAAATTGATATATTCTTTGTTAAAGTGAAGAACTAAAAGCATTCTTTCTACAAGGAAATTTCAATAAAAATACAATAATCATTAAGAATGAGAGTCTGCCCTCGTTTGTAACTGTAAAATATTTAGATATTTTCCATATTGTAAAACAGTTGCCGGAAATCAAAGTCATCTCATAATGGTTACAGTCATTATATTATTTGTTGTACAACCTCAATGATTTTACGTATTATGTGTGATGTTTTATTTCATGTGGTGTCCAATTAAGAACACGCTAAATATAAATGAGTGACTTATACTGCTAACAAATGCAATGAAGGTAAATGTATTGCAAGACAATTATAATGCGTCAAAGATATTTATAGATATAAAACTGAAAGTTTGTAAGTGCTGCTCTGGAAAAATATATCTTCTGAAATTCTATACAATAAGGAAGCAATGCAAGGCCTGAATATGACCTCATTTACAATGTTGTAACTCCATTGACTTAATGAGTTATTCCTGATTCACATGAAGCTCATCGTTTTAACAGAATATATCAAATGTATATGTTAATAGGGTATGATAGTTAAGATACAGTATGTAAGATGCAATTATTCAGAAGAGACCTGATCCAAAGTTTACTGATGTGAAAGGTAGCTTTTCTGTTGTCTTCAGTGTGCTTTGGATCTGGTCAAAAGGAATGAAGGATTTATACGGGAAGCTCAACCTCTTAACAATAATTAAAACTACGACAGTTGCAAAGGACACACTCCTCAGAATATACTGCTGCCAAAAGTCTTGTGGCCTCTTTTACTGAATAGGATACTGAGTTTTTAATGTAATGCACTTTGAAATTTGGCACATCATCACTCAAATACCAGTGGCCAGATTCTTCCCTCTGACAGTGGTGAAAGACTGGAGTAACTCCATAGCATCACTGAGAGTGGAATCTGGCCCCATGTTTCAGACTCAAATAATGGTCATTTCCTTTTTAATTAAGTAACTGAAAACTGAAAAAGAAATGGCTAGCCTCTTCAGCAATATATTTCAAAGAGTGGATCTTTAACCATAATCAAACTAAAGCAAAACATTAAACATTTCCTTAATTATCCATAAAAATCTTGATTCAGAAATGGCATTAAAACTACAACAAAGCCTATTGAAACAAATTAGTGTTAATGCCAAGACCTGTTTAAGCAACAGCACACAGAATGAAAAAAGAATTTTCTATGCATAATTAGGACAGGCTTTAAATACACGATGAAATTCATAATTGTTTTGGCGCTTTCTCTGCTTTGATAATATATACACTGTGTACATGTTTTCTTATAAGGCCAATTCATCTTGCATTGGGAGTCATGAAAACTATTAGTTTCACATGTACTCTGCCATACAATATTGTGAAAAAGTTAATCAATTCTAAGAACATCCTTACATCTTAATACAGAAGCTTGCAGTGGGTCTATAAATGCTTTGCAGGTCAGACTCAGATACTTTTACTCATGGAGAGTAGTACCTTAGTGTAGTGGGTGAAGCACCAAATGTTATGGTGATGTGCTCTATGTTTTATATGAAGAACACGGGAAGAACTTGGAGTAGAAACCCAGGAATTGAGATTTCAGGGTTCCTGTAAGATAAAAATAATTTGAATAGCAATACTTTTCACTTACATTGGACCTGTTGATCTCAAAGTATTTTTCAAAAACAGAATTCTCTAGAATATTTTCCAAGAGAGAAGCCAAAGCACACAGAGGCAAACATACATAATTAAGTCTCTAGAAGGTACTTTGCTCTCTATTTAGGTAGCTAGTAAGAACTGATTTCTGGGGCATGTCTACACTTAAAATGCTAGCGCTTCAGTGTAGACACTATATAAACTGATGGGAGGGGTTCTACCATTGACGTAATTAATCCACCTCCGAAGAGGCAGTAGCTAGGTAGACTGAATTCTTCCATCAATTTAGCGCTGTCTAATTGGGGGCGGGGGGTTAGGTCAGCTTAACTATCCCATTCAGGAGTGCAAATTTTTCAGTTAAACTGACTTAATTTTCTAGCGTAGACCAGGCCCCAGAAGTGCTGAGCAACTGAAGCTCCTAATTTGCCTCACTGGGATCTGTGGATGCTCTGCACATCTGAAGATCAGGTAACTTACTAGCTGCCTAAATATACATTTGACAAGGTGGGTGAGGGAATATCTTTTACTGGAGCAACTTCTGTTGGTGAGAGAGATTTAGATTAGGTATCTAACTTTACACATGCAAATTTGCACCTACGTAACTTGCTCAAGGTAACACAGCCAGTCAGTAGCAGAGTTGGGGATAGAACCCAGGTCTCTTAATTGGCAATCCTCCTGTGCTAATCTTTGTACTACACTGGGAAAAACATTGACTGTCCACCTCACCTCTGTAACTTGGAGAATACACCATTTTATTATTAATTTAATAGGATTTTCCTACTTGTGTTTGGATATCACTTTTCAGAGCTATTGAGCACTGTCGTCAATTACCCTAAGTGCATTATGACTGCAGAAGCACATATGCTACATTACTTTGATCTCATCCACTTTGGAAATTCATAAAGGCAATAATGTCCAATTAAAAAACAAACAGAACCTGTGCCTGAAGGGCTGTTTGAGCTGCACTGTGAAACAAGCAAGGCTGTTGGCTCAAACCCTTTAAAGTATGAAGCTGAACAATGTATTGGGCAATGAGTGTAAGGAGTGCGGGAAGTGATGCATTGTCACGAGTGCCCATGCAGCTCATTTTCCACTCCCAATAAAAGATGGTTTCCATTTCTCTGTCTTTGTCCTTCCATAGATAGGAGTCTACACCCATACACAGGGGTGGGGAATTCTGCTTCTCCAGAATGTTGTCATCTCCTCCCAGGCCCTGCAGAAGCCCCTTCTAAGATGGTCCATGGTGTTCCAGCCCTACAGAGTTGGAGGAGAGGTGTTGGGATGGGAGCTGACGGGTCTTCTCTAGCTTCTCTCCTCTCTTAAAGCTGCAGGAGAAAGCAGTGCAAAGGAATACTGCCTTAACTCATGCTATATCCCTTTCACTCCAGAATGTACTTTAGAGAGAGTTCCACAGACAACTATAGTAGGGGAAGACCCTAGCACACCACTATAGATGAGGGATTGCTGTTCTTCCATGTAGATTAAAAGGTTTATTTAGAGGATTGTGTGGTACTACTGCAACAGAGTTAGAATATCAAGTCATGGTGCAAGGAAGAGGTGACCACAAACCAAGCTAGTTGGGATCAGAAAACTCTTTCTTTGAAATTTAAAAGTTATAGGCTCCCTTGGACTATAGGAGTATGGAAGGCATAGACCTGAATCAAACAAACTGCAGCGTTTTCTACACAGGGTCTGAATAGTTTAATTGAGCCAAAAAAAAATCACCACATCTCGAGTCCTACAATGCACTAAGGGCATCACTAACAATCTATAAGTCTTCAGTCCAACAGCAGGTGGAAATGCAAATGCGCTAAATGAGATGATCTGTATCTCAATCTTAGTTCATTTAGTTCATCCAAGATTTAAAATGAAGCAGACACTCTTGTATAACTGAAAGATCCGATAGGAAACTTGTCAAGAGTTGGAGAAAAATCATGACAGATTGTTAGAAACACTCAAAACAAATACAATAAGCCAGGGAAATTGTACAATTCAAGACACTGGTAAAATATGGAACTTTTCATCTCCAAACTACTGGTTTGAATGTGCCCCTTATCCATAGGGATTAAGGGCCTGATCCAAAACCCCTTAAAATGTACTCCATGTAGAGACTTCCATGGGCATTTGATCAGGCCCCAATAGCTGTTTTCTCCGTGATGGCGGAGATGAACTGATTTCAATCCAGTTCCTAATGGAGGAATGTGCATATCAGAGGAGGCCACCAACATACTTTTATCTAATTGTCACCTTTATTGACTATGTCCATGCCCATTTAGTTTTTCGTTTCCAGTCTTTCCAGAACCAACCTCTCACCTCAAACACCTCCAGATAAGGATGGAGGCACATTAGTGTTGTGACATGGGACATCTACACTGTTCCTGCCCAGGCTGTGGAGAAATAGCAGATGTCATTTCCATCATCCTTCCAAAGACCTAAAAGTCAGCTGAATATCCAATAGAGGTAGCAACACATTGATGCTCTCATCTGTGCAACTTCTGTCTTCTATAATTTTACATGCTCTATTGAGTATTGACACAAAAAATCAATACTGTGAGATTGCAAAAGTTTTCCATAAAATTATAATTGTACAATGGACCCAACCAACCATATCTTGATCAAATGGGCCTTTAAACTGACAGCTTTGTAAAACAAAGGTCAGAAAAGAATAAATATCCCAATGGCTCTGAACAGGATTCCCTATGAAAATAGACCTGACATAAGTTCCTGCACTCTGACTGCAGTTGCAATGTAGTCAGTTCTAATTTCCCCTCTTTATAAAAATACACCTCAAAACATACACACACACTGTATGAATGGATCCTAAAACAAAACAGCCCTATATAGGGGGAGTACAATATTTTACTGATTGTAGAATCAAGCCCAATTTTATTGGCAGACTTCGCAGATGCAAGACAATAAGACGTTTGTAAGTTTTGCAGCAGACAGTCTGGCTGGCAGTTTGGGCAGCTCTAATTTATTGTGAATAAATTTCCTGGAATCTCCAAGGAGTCATTTTAACGCTAACAAAAAAATCTGACACATTATTAAGTTTGTTTTTTGTTGTTCTGAACCCAAAATGCTTACAGGAAAAAAAAGACAAGAAAATCTAGTTTCAGAGACAGTATTTTGTAAATGTCAAGTTTCACAGTTTTAAAGGCTTTTTACATGCAAGTAATCTGTGTGCACTCCTTCCCTCTATTTAAAAGCATGCCCAACACCATCTGCTTACAACTTCTTTTCTGTGTGTTATTCTTCTCTTCCTTGCACAGAAGCCATTCAGATTAAAGAACTACCATATTTATGTGGAATATAATTAGACTGTTTGCCTTTCTATGCACCTTAAATTAATAACCACTTACAGCACAACTGCATATTCTTTTACAATGCTGGATCAGACCAGTATTTTCAAAGTACTACGAATTCTTGAAGAAGAAAGAGAAATTAAACAATGCAACTTAAAATCAAGCTCAGAAAATGTAAAACACCAACTGTGAAAATATAGAGAGCAACAAAACTGAATTAACTAACTGGCTATCAGAAAAAAAGAAAGCTTTATTTTTATCACTGCAAATACTTTTTCCACAAGGCACCTTACAATTTCTGTCAATGTACTGATACGTGAAGTAGTTAGTACCTTCTTTCAATCTCATCACCTGGTATATCTGAATAGGAAACTGAACCAATGACCGGGATGTCTTTTTGATTAAACTACAAGATCAACTGTATTTTTAGCATCATTCCCAGATATTTAGTTTATGTTCAGCCTTACTGCAAGTTATTTGATTCTTAAGATTTGGAACAGATGAGCTAATGTAATTTAGAATTTTTAAACAAACCCTTGTGTTGCTTCCACTCTGATATTTCTATAAAACAAAAATCAGATAGGGAAAAATATTTAGTTAATGTTTCTTCCAATGAATCCCAAATGATCTGCAGCATAAAATATATCATGCCATACAATAAAATTAAACATATGGACTTGCCACATCATTAATACCACAGATATATCCTTCCTATTCATCCTGTTTTTAACATTTAATTTCATTGAAGTACGGTAATTTGTTCCAGCATTCATTTGCATTTGGCAACATAGAGCAGGAGAATAAATGTAAATGAAATGAGAATGTGGTGGACAAAAGTGATCAGAATATAAATATGTTGTCCTTTCTGGGCTATCATAGTTTAGGGGTAGGTCTTTGAAACTTCATACTGAGTATTGGGGTTTTACAATACATCCAATGCTGCCTACTTAGCCAATCAGTAGATCGCTCCCCTTTTGGGATCCTGACCAGCTGATTATGTACAGACTGTATGAGTCAATAACAAGAAAGTGATTTCAGACATGGGTTGGCCTAGTCTAGGATTACAGGTCAGTGCATTTTGTACATATCCATGTTTGGTACATTATTTCTAGTTCCCCTATTAGGGCCAGAGTTTTCAAGAGGCCCAGCCACTTTGGAAGCAGAGCTTTTCTATAAAAAAACCCCCTGTCCCTAAGTGCCACAATGGGAGCTGAATGCTCTTGAAAATCTGGCATCAATTGTGGGTGCTGAGTATTAGAAAACCTGGCCTTTAATAATTATACAGTGAAAATGCGTTAAGGACAAATTAGGGACACTGATTTACCATTTCTGAAAGAGTCATATACCCTTTTCTATATTTGCCTCTTGAATACTTTAAAAAGAAAAGGAGTACTTGTGGCACCTTAGAGACTAACAAATTTATCAGAGCTTACTCTAATAAATTTGTTAGTCTCTAAGGTGCAATAAATTTGTTAGTCTCTAAGGTGCCACAAGTACTCCTTTTCTTTTTACGGATACAGACTAACACGGCGGCTGCTACTCTGAAACTTGAATACTTTGCTAACCCGATTTCTGCAAGTAAGAGTTAACGTATTAGAATAACCTATCAATAAAGTTAAGTTCTGACCAACAAAATGGTGTTGTTTTGGATACATTAATTCTAAAACAAAAGAAAACATATGCATGAACTTAATTAAGTGAATTAAATTAAAGTTATGAGAAAACTATTGTAGAAAAAAAATAGTTTAATCCAGATTCTCCAGGACTTCTGATTAAAGTATTATCCAGCTAAATGCTAGTGTTTATGTAACACCAACAGACCCTGCTCATTAGTGGGAGGGATCAAACCTGGGACCTCTGGAGCTAAATTCATGAGCCTCTATTGCATGAGCTAAAAACCACGTGGCCATTAGCTGAGGCTGTAGCAGACTCATTAGTCTCCAAGTGGTCTTGGTGCCACTAGAGGGGACAGAACACCACACCCAGGAGGTGGGTGGGTTACACATTTACTCCTTGCTGAAAGACATCAGACAAGTTTAGAATGTCCACCGTCAGAGTCCACTTATGTTGTTTATATTGGTCCTTAAAGTAGGTGAAGGATGGCATCTTCACACTTGTATCCCTTTTGTTTACAGAGGTACCATAAAGATAAAATTGTAGGGCTTGTCTATAGGTTGCATCAGTATGCACTAGAGGGGTATATGTTCTAATGCACACTAGCATGTTGCACACAAACTTTGCCCATGTGGACCCTGCTGTCACACACTAAGAGTTTCCTACTGTATGTTCATATAGCCCTTAAACTAATTCAACATATAAACAAGCCCTAAGACATAGAAATCTACTTGTGAAACAGATAAATGAGGTCCTCTCTGGGCAGTTCATTTTTGTATACCTCACATTCATTCTGTAGAATAATCTTGCTAAAAATTACCTTGCCATCTGCTAACAAAAGACTGCAAAATTGTTTTCAGAGTATGGACCATATTTTAATAGGGGTGCCCATATTTCCTGCTGTTTCTAATTATGTGATCCATATGTGTCCTTCCACTGGTAAACAAATATCACCCCTACTGCAATTACAGTACTATTGGAAAAGAACTTAGGGTGGGATTTTCAAAAGCACTCAGCAGCGGTCGAACTCTGCTTCCTCTGAAGTCAGTGCGAGTTTTACTATTGACTTCAGTGGACAACAATAAGAACTTAATCCCACCTCTAATGTAATTTGAGTTTCTTTCAATACAGTTGAACAGCTTGAAATAAGGAAGAGGGCTGTCATTATACGATCAGGCCACTCTGGACAGCTGGCTAGTACTAAATGCCAAAATTCGTTAAGTCTACAGCAGCAGAAAAGATGCAGCAACTTGTAGTTTTTCCGATTAGCCAGTAGAAGGAGGTGCCTTTATATATTTTGTCATACAGCCACATCAAAAGAATTATGGAACAGTCAAATTTGTTTCATCTTCCCTTTATTTCTCAGTTTGGAATGATACAGGTCTATATTTTCCCTAAAGCAACCTATATGGTAATGTCCACTTGACATGTAATGTCCAAATTCATCAACAAATCACATAGCAAACTGTAAGAAGCTTCAATGACTCACACTCTCTTTTAGTTCTCAGAAGTTAATGACCAGGTAGGTTCCGCATCCATAAGTACAGCATACCTGTATAGGGTCCTGCATTTGGCAGGCAGGCAACCTAATATGCCCATGGGGTTATTTCTGAGCTATCATAGGCTCAGCCTTTAGATATTCTGCTTATCTTGCCAATGTCCCCTACACGTTGTAGATGATATTTGGGTGGTAGTGGTTACTAAATAAAGTCTGCTCACCCATGCTACTGTAGACAATAAGGAGGTTTCTATAAGCTGCTGCCACAGTAGTTTTCTTTTAACTGTCTCAGAGAATGCACAAAATACAACATCAAAATGGCTTTCCTTCTGACCACGTGAAGTAGGGCTCAACCAGTCAGGGAGCCAGAACCCACAGAATGTGACCAACCACAACTAAGGTTACAATATACTCTTGTGAAACTGGAATTAATTCAGTGAAGTCCTATGGCCTGTGTTATACAAAGAGGTCAAACTAGATACAATGATCCTTCCTGGCCTTAGAATCTATAAAAAGTATCATGAAAATCTGTCACAACATTAGTAAATTAAATTTTATTTAAAATTCTCATTTGTTAAAATAGCTCCAAACCCAAATGTTTTGTGAACTCAACTGGTGTCAAATAATGAAGAAAACAGATTATGACTATTTTGTCTAACTCCACTCCAGAGTTGTAATTCCAGCTCTGCCATTAGTTTACTGGTTTGCTCAAGCCTACACAAACTCACATGGGTGCAAATTCCCTTTGTTCCTCAGCTTCTCCATCTATAAAAGTGAGATAATACAATCTACCTCAGTTACGATTGTTTTGTCAGGGGAGATTACTACTTTGATATAGTGCTGTAGATATCCAGAATTAAAAACTGAAATAAATATTTTACTCCAGCCTCCATTGGGTTAAACACAATAAACTGAACTACTAATAGGGATTCCATCAAAAGCCAACACAACCCACGAGCCATGTGGACTACATGTTTCCTAATTACAGGATGTAATGCTGTATTTAAGCATGGAATGTGCATGGTCACTTACAAATGCTACCTTCTGGTACATTTTAACACCGTATTTTTACATTAGTTTCCTGTACAGCTTGAAGAATCGTGTTGTGGTTTATGGCAGTGGATCCAGAAAGCTTTCAAAGTATTGATTTCCTCTATCCAGGACAAAACATTCTGGACACAGCAGAGAGAATCTGCTTTCATCACATTAATACAGTTGTATTAGCTTTATAATGGGCTAAAGACCACATACTACTCCTAACATTCATACTGGCTGATCTAAATCCTTTCACAGGGAAATTGTGCAGTAAGTTAATTTATATGGACCGGCACTCCTCATGGGTCATCAAACATTCATGGTCAGGTATATAGGATCCATGGTTTCCCTATTGTCATGGGTAGATCACCTGCACCTCTAATTAATTATAATAAAATTACTACGGGCCTGTCAAGGTTCCTTCCCCACTCTGAACTCTAGGGTACAGATATGGGGACCTGCATGAAAGATCCCCTAAGCTTATTCTTACCAGCTTAGGTTAAAAACTTCCCCAAGGTACAAACTTTGCCTTGTCCTTGAACAGTATGCTGCCACCACCAAGTGTTTTAAACAAAGAACAGGGAAAGAGCCCACTTGGGGACGTCTTCCCCCAAAATATCCCCCCCCCAAGCCCTACACCTCCTTTCCTGGGGAAGGCTTGACAAATAATCCTCATCAGTTGGTACAGGTGAACACAGACCCAAACCCTTGGATCTTAAGAACAATGAAAAATCAATCAGGTTCTTAGAAGAATTTTAATTAAAGAAAAGATAAAAGAATCACCTCTGTAAAATCAGGATGGTAAATACCTTACAGGGTAATCAGATTAAAAACATAGAGAATCCCTCTAGGCAAAAACTTAAGTTACAAAAAGACACAAAAACAGGAATATACATTCCCTCCAGCACAGCTTATTTTACCAGCCATTAAACAAAAGAAAATCTAACGCATTTTCTAGCTAGATTACTTACTAACTTTACAGGAGTTGTAAGGCTGCATTCCTGATCTGTTCCCAGCAAAAGCATCACACAGACAGACCAAACCCTTTGTTCCTCCACCTCCAGATTTGAAAGTATCTTGTCCCCTCATTGGTCATTTTGGGTCAGGTGCCAGCTAGGTTACCTTAGCTTCTTAACCCTTTACAGGTGAAAGGGTTTTGCCCCTGGCCAGGAGGGATTTTATAGCACTGTATACAGAAAGGTGGTTACCCTTCCCTTTATATTTATGGCAGGGCCATTTACACAAAGTTTGTGAGTCACTGATATTTTTCAGTATGGGGTGCAAAACTTTAACAGAATGTCTATATGAATACCTTTATAGAAGAAGGTCAAATAGAACTATATATAAACTCCATTTTTCATTGACGACTTTCAGGTCATTCCCAGATTATTGCGTTTATAGTTCAAATAAAATACTAAACATGGCCTTGTTGTTTCACATTCTAATAATAGTGCACAAGCTTTGCAATTAATATTTTATTTATTTGTTTAATAACCTGACAGACATAAATTCTGGCCCAACAGAAATGCAAGTATTTTATCTCCTCTTTGACTTTTGCCTTACTTCAAATCATTTACAGCTATGTGCCACAGTGACTGATATCTTAAAAGTACCATACCAACTTAAATTATTCTGTCATAAGCCATAACAACTCCTTTAGAAATACAGGTAGCAAAGAACCATTTTATATCACACATTAGCTGTCCCTCAAAACTAGACTTTTCCTCTGTACAAAAAATATAATACACTGTTCTGTTTCTTTCACTAAATATTTAATTTAGCATGAAAGACAAAGAAAAACATTATTTAGACCATACAAACATTATGGGTAAAAGATGTGCTTAGTTTTCTTGAGAACACTACCCCCGAATGCAAGATATCCCAAGACACCAAAACCTAAGGGGTCTTTGTGTAAGACATTTATTCTCTTCTACCCTGGAGCTCTCCCTTCTTTCCAAAGGTCACTTGCATAAGGCATAGGGAGAATATGGTATATTTTACCATTGACTTAAAAACTTCACTCTAGTTTAGTCTACCCTACCAATCAAAGCCTATTACGAGATCTAGGGCATATGTGCTGGTCTAGATACTCAATCAGCAGCACTCAGTGTGCACAGGGTGTTTTGCCACCACTGTGTGTGCCCTTTTGAATGTGGGGCTGGACAGTGGGCAAACCACAGAAACAGAGACATGTTACAGCTCACTGTGCAGTACTTAATGCACTGGATTCTGCCCCCTTTAAATCAGTGGGACTACTTATGCATTAAGATATGACTCAGTTTGATTAAAGGCAGCAAAAATCTCTGTGTGCGCTTGTTTTTATGGTATTGATGGTATAAATGTAGATTTTTCTGAAAACATTGCTTGTAGTAGGTTCCAACGGATTTATTTTTCAGTAAATAACTCCATTGCTTGCAAGTATGTGTTTGTTTAGCTCTTTCTGGAAAAGAAAAAAACAAAGAAAAACCTCTACTCATGCTCCTGGCAGCCCTCTTTCTAAGACAGTCCATAAGTCCCTGCATCACAGTTAGATTTGCTTTAGAACAGAAGGTGGAACGTCAAACACTTGTCATATTTTTTTTCCACACACATCTAAAGGAAAATGTCTTAAGGTTTATTTTAATCCAGTCTGCTGCTCTATTTCCTCTTCAGTAATACTACACTACCTACTTTGCGCCAAAATAAAACTGAATAATACCAAGGGAGTCCCCCCACATACTTATACAGTAATTTAATAATCTGAGAAATTTGTTCAGCTCTGGGAAACACTGTACATGTGATCTATCAAGTCAGCCTCCTAGTCCCAAACCAGAGAGAGAGTGTAGCAACAACAGTAAGGTTTCTGCATCCTTGAAATTCCATTACCACTTCACTAAGACCTAGCTGACTAACCATCAAGGAGACTCAGGTACAGTAATTGTCATTGCTTTTCATTTGGTGCGCTCATTTGAGTACCTAGGAATTTATCGGGTTACTGTGCTGTTTGTGGTCATGCAGTTGGTCTTTATGGGTGAAATGCACTCCTATGCAGAGGGACAACTCAGGGCCTATGCACACGGGTCCCACTTAAATATTATCCTGAAGGCATAAATATTGCCTCTCATCACAGGAGGGAATTTTACTGAGTTTGAACAAAGGGATTCCCTGTGTTAACTCCCTGTGCTTGCAATAACGCCCTGTTTTCTATCAAATTTTTTTGCTCACTGCTTGCAGGGACGATGCAAAGAAAAAATATCATTAAGCTGAGATCAGATCAAAAGCACATAAGAATGGCCATACTGGGCTGTATCAATGGTCCCTCTAGCCCAGTATCTTACCTTCTGAAGTGGCTGCTGCTTGTTGCTTCAGAGGGAATGACTAGAGCCAGGGCAGCTGTCTCTGCCTCTTTTTTACTCTGCTGTTTGGGTACGGTGTTTTTTTGGCCCCCTTACCTTTTTTTAAAAAATTGGAGTATACTTTATTTTGAGCCTCTATTATGGTGTTTCTAAATAGTTTCCATGCAGCTTGCTGGCATTTCACTCTTATGACAGTTCCTTTCATTTTTCATTTAACTGGCTTCTTCATTTTTTCTGCAGTTCTCCTTTTTGAAGTTAAATGATATTGTGTTTGGTTTCTTTAGTATTTTCCCCCATTCAAGGATGTTAACTTTAATTACATTATGGTCACTGTTACCAAGAGGTTCAGATATATTCACCTCTTGGACTAGATACTATGCTCCACTTAGGACTAAGTCAAGAAGTGTCTCTTCTCTTGTGGGTTCCAGGACTAGCTGCTCAAAGCAGCAGTCATTAATGGTGCCTAGAAATCTTACTGCTGTATCCCATCCTGAGTGACATGTACCCAGTCAACATGGGGATAGTTGAAATCCTCCATGGGTTTTCTGTTTTTACAGTCTTCCTGAGCATTTCACAGTCACCATCACCATCCTGATCAGGTGGTTGGTAGTATATTTCTACTTTTATACTCTTATTATTCCAGTGTGGAATTACTAGTCAGAGAGAGATTACATAGTAATGTGATTCATTTAAGATTTTTCCTTTATTTAGCTATTCCTTTCTTTCACATATGGTGCCACTCCTCCATCAGACAACCTACTCTGTCATTCCTATATATTTTGTACTCTGGTATTACTGTGTCCCATTGATTATCATAATTCCACCAAATTTCTGTGATGCCTATTTTATCAATATTTTCATTTAACACCAGCCACTCAAGTTTACCCATCTTAGTATTTAAAACTTCTTGCATTTGTATACAAGCATTTATAAAATTTGTCAACATTTAGTTGCCTGCTTTCATATGATGTAATTGAAGGGGAGTCATTTGACTTTCTCTTAAGTTCCTACCTGTATTTTATCAGCTTCTATCCTCCCCTTTAATAAGGTCTCGCTAAGGGACGTCTCTGTCCAAACAGTGAACTGCTCTGCATCTGTCAGCTTTCTCTCAGCCCTTAGCTTAAAAATTCCTCTATGACCTTTTTAATTTTATATTCCAGCAATCTGTTTTGCTTTCAGTTTAGGTGAAGCCCATCCTTACTGTATAGGCTCCTCCTTTCCCAATAACCTAAATCCCTCCTCCAAAACCATCATCTCATCCATGCATCGAGACCCTGCAGTTCTGCCTATCTAACTGACCCTGCACATGGAACTAAAAGCATTTCAGAAAATGCAATCATGGAAGTCCTGGACTTTAATCTCTTACCTAGCAACCTAAATATGGCCACCAGGACCTCTCTCCTTCCTTTCCATGTATCATTGGTATCTGCATGTACAACAACTGGATCCTCCCCAGCAGTGCTTGTCTCGAAAGGTCTGCCACTGTGTCACCCAACAGGCAATTCATCATGAAGTTCTCCCAGTCATCACAAACCCAAATAACGATATTTCTAATAATTGAATTCCCCATTAACGTTATCTGTTCCTTATAACTAGGTCCCCTCCCAGAGATGGGTATCCTCAGTGAGAGAGAATTCCATATCACATCACTTGGAGGAGGTTCCCAACTATGGGATCATTTCCCTCTTCTCCAGCTTGATGTCCTTCTTCCTTGAGACTTGCATCCTCCTCAACAGAGGAGAGACTGTCAGATTGGGGTGGGAGTGCAGTCTACTGTGTCCCTGAGTCTCCTCCATGTATCTCTGTCTCCCTGAGCTCATCCAGTTCAGCCACTCTGGTCTCAAGAGCCTGTACGCAGTCTGAGGGCCACGAACTGCTTGCACCAAATGCACACATATGCCACAAAGCGGGTAATCATACATGCAGCATTTAGTATAATAAACTGGATAGCCTCCAACTCTTCTTCTGGAGCTCTGATTGCATTTTTACTTTTGCAGGGGTTTTTTGCTTGTGTTTTGTGGGGGTTATTGACCTAAGTTTAGAGTACATTTGTTGGTGTATCTGCCTCTTTCGCTCCTCCTCTGAACTCCCTCACAAGACTCCTATTTGCTAGCTCTGCTGGTCACTTAAGAGCTGGCTTTTAAAACCCCAATTCTCCCTGAATTAGCCTTGCCCCTTCTCAAGAGATCCTAAATGGATTAGGAATCAAATATTAGAAGGCTAGAGCCTTGTTAGTAAACTCTGAGTCTAGCGTAGCCCGCCACTTGGCTCAGCAGACAGCCCGAAAACAGACCACACTATAAACTTCAATCAAGCAAACTCACGGCAAGCAAGCACACAGCACATATACTAACAGACAAACTCACCCCAAGGGTCACAGTCACTCCTCCACCTGAAGTATACTCTTGCAAAACTCCCCACATTTGCTGCTCCTGTAAACTAGTTTGTTATTAGTCTGCAGAAGAGAAGAGTGGGGAGGGGGTGGGGGGGATTTGATAGCCTTCAATTACCTGAAGGGGGATTCCAAAGAGGATGGAGCTAGGCTGTTCTCAGTGGTGGCACATGAGAGAACAAGGAGCAATGGTCTCAAGTTGCAGTGGGGGAGGTCTAGGTTGGATATTAGGAAACACTATTTCACTTGGAGGGTGGTGAAGCACTGGAATGGGTTACCTAGGGAGGTGGTGGAATCTCCATCCTTAGAAGTTTTTAAGGCCTGGCTTGACAAAGCCTTGGCTGGGATGATTTAGTTGGTGTAGGCCCTGCTTTGAGGAGGGGGTTGGACTAGATGACCTCCTGAGGTCTCTTCTAACCCTAATATTCTATGATTAGTAATTTAAGGGTTAAAAATCTGACCAAAAGGCTATAGTTATTAAAAGAGTTGAGAGAAAGAAAAGCATTACAAACAAACAAACAAACAAACAAACAAACAAACCCACACACTATGAGATTCAGTATCCAAACTGAAGAATACCAAACATTTGAGGGCAGGCTGCTGGGAAATCAGGATTTTGGAGAGAGGTCACCAGCACTGCAACTTCATTGAAAGCAGCTGGGGAAGTCCACTTACGGAACCAGCCCTTCTCCTGAATCACCATCAACATACACAGAGTGGGTTATGTAGATGACAGCAGTAGACCCCATGATAGCAACCTCCCTCAAAGAGATCACTACTTCATCTCACTCTTGCCTCCTACTTTGTTAGCTGGCTACTTGATCCAGCTGACAAGAAATTACCTTTGATTATCTTCATTGTCGAGTACCTATCCAGATTTTATAACATCTTTCCTTTGTCCATAAGATCTTTGTAAAGGAGATTGCCAGCCAACTTAGAATTGATTTTACCTCAAGTTTGAATTTTCCTTCCGTTAACATCTTGCTGTGGATATTGGTGATGCTTCTCACTACTATGCTTCTGACTTTCCTACCCCAAATTCATTGTGGATGTGCATCTTTTCTTATTCTCTTCATACAGATAATTTCACCTTTGATCTTAGGTTGGATTCTGTGAAATTGTCTTCTTTTTTCATCTCTTCTATTCTCAGGGCTGTCAGTTTATTTGCATCTGAAATTTTTACGTTAGACAAAGTCCTCAGGATTACGACTTGTTTGGCTGTGGACCAAACACTATAGGATTTCACTGCTTATTCTAATATGCATTGTTTTTCAATAAAAACTATGTTAAAAAAAGCAAAAAGCAGTTTCCTCTCTGAAGACCTTCAAAAAGAAAGGGCTGTAGAGGACATCAAAGCAGTTTTTGATTGGCCAGCATGACCACTTTTGATCCTGTCTAGTCTATTGACTGAAAGATCATAGATTAGATACACTCAGTTGCCAGAATCAAGATTTTTATTTTTCTGTCCATTTGGTGAGAAGAGATTTCATCATCAAAATTCACACAGCTTTTACTGCAGCCTGTTGGTCTGGATTGAGATAATTCAATGTGCTGGGTCCTTTTAACAGCTGGGATTTTGTTGGGAAGGTGGGTCAATTGTTGATCTATCACAGTGCTCAAAGAATCACTGAAGAATGTGACTGGAACTTTGTCTGAATTTGGAAATGGGTTTATCCATTTCCGACATCAGCTAACAATGAATCCTCATTTCCCTTAATCCATTCCATAGATCATGCTCTCAAATACTTGCTTGGCTTTTTACTTATCCTGTTTCAAAAACAAAGGGAAACCTATTCCTCTAAACAAAGATTATCTATTGAGAAAGTCCAAGGATAGCATTGTATACTCCTACATTAGGAGACAGATGCATGTGGCATCAAAAGCCAAGCTGTTCTGGACAGCTTAACAGGAGAATGCTCGCCAAGATGCAAAGAGTGAATGGAAGCCCCTCTATAATGCTAAGAAGTGGTGGGCTCGTGTGTATGTAGAGTGGTCTCTGCTCCCCTGTATACTGAAGGTTGCCTCTGGTCTGACAAGGAACAGGGCAGTGCAGTGGGAGTGGTTGGTGTAGAGGGACAAATGGAATGTGTCACTGGATCTGAACTTACCTAGATCCATGTGTTGGAATGTGTGCAGCAGGGAGGGGGTGGAAGAGGCAAGGGAGGCAGAAGCCTATAATTTGGAGTATCTTCTAGAATGGGGCATTTGGAATGTGCCCAAGTATCTAGGTCACTGTTCCCTCTAAGCTGTGCGCATGTGCATGCTCACACAGATCCTAAACCCCGCTCACACAGTGAAACACCGCACGCACAAAAATTTGCACAGAAACATAACAATTTGCACAGAAGAAATTTTTTGTGCATACGGCCTGTCAAAAATTAGAGGGAATATTGATCTAGGTGCCTCTTTCATGCTGCATAGCCATTTCCCTTACTTCTACAACTATTTCTTTGAGGTTTAGCTCACTCTTGTGCACAGTGGAGAAGTGAAATATAGGGCTCTGGATGTGTCTATTCTACCCATTATACATTGAGGTCTGATCTGCTGATGATGTTCAATGTAACATTGAAAGTCAAAGTACTAAATATAAAATATACTCATTCATAAAAGACATTTAGTCAAATTACCCTGGGATGCATTACGGTATGCTCCTAGTAACATTAATAGGAGCTCCCGGTGAGCAAAGAGGAATATAGTCTATTGCTACCAATAGATACCACTCAATACAGGTCTGTATTCGCTAATTTATTCTGATCTTTTTTTAAAAAAAGTTCATAGGCTCTGATGTAACCTATAGAAACATTAAATCATAAGCAGATTCAACTGCTATTGCACCTGCTAAAGTCAAACTGAGCCTGCTTTTATATATTACTGCTTTGGAATCAGAATCAGAATTAACAGTTTGCTCACAAGAGGAGCATGCATTATCAGGACAGAAAAACTGATTTTTCTAAATTAGAAAAAAGTCAAATTTTTTCATCCTGAACCTTAAAATAGGAAATATCACAAGGCACGACAGCAGTTGAATCTGATGTATAAGTTTGCATTCCTTATGGTTTAAAGTTTCTACAGGTTATATCAAAGCCTATGGATTATAGTTATTTTGAGATTGTTTAAAAAAAAAGTGGATACAGGCCTGTATCAACCTTATGTATAAAATGTTTTAACGATACAGTATCCATCAGATTCTAGGCACTAACTTTAGATGCTATTTCAGTAGCCAGATACTATGAAAATTGTTAGAAGAATTTCAGCACACAATATTATGAGAGAAATATTCCGTCATTAAGTGTAAAAGGTCTGAATAAAACCCAGAAAACCCTGGATCTACATTTCCATTGTGTCATATAGTAATTGATTTTTCTAAAAACGTCACTCCCTTTGCCATTTGGCTGCAGTGCTTATTCATTTAGAGTCTAGTACAAAGCCCAGTGAAGTCAACTGAAAAACCGCTATTGACTTCAAATGGGCTTTAAATCGGCCCTTACGAATCAAAGGAAACATCATGTCAGTTTCTGGTAATGCTTTTTTGTTAGGTATCAAATTTGTCTGGAAAGAACATTTGGAGCACTTTTAATTTGTACTTTTAAAAACTTTTGATTTTCATGAAAGAATATACAGGGATGCGTATAGCCAAAATGTTAGGAAAACTACAGAACAATCTGGAGAGAATTAGCCTATGTGTTAACTAAGCAGTTTCTAATTTTACAAAATATTAATAAAATATTTCAAACATATGACTGCTTTAATGCCCCAAAGGCTCTTCGAATGTGGGATTACATTATGTTTATAAATTCAAAAAGACTCCATGATACACTGCAGTGCATTACTATACTTTTTTAGATCTGTATTTTCTGGACACCATGTATAAGCTTTTTCTGTATTTTATTCTATTTTACCCTTCTAAGTATTCATTGGTAGTCTATGCCTATGTAGGGTGCTTGATAAGTAACATAGAAACATACTATCACATGCAATTTTACCTTTAGTTTCTTCCCTTTGTATCTTTAGGGTACATTGATTTCCTATTGTATATACCCCCTCACTCAATTTTTCCTCCTACGTACCATATACTCATATCAGTACCTGCTTGAGAAGAAGTTTACTAGCTCTGTATTGAAGGACAGCATCAAATATAGAGAGAGACTATTTCCCAAACCAAGGATAACAGTGCATAACTAAATTACAAAGTTTACTTGTGTGTACTTTTTTCCTACAACATGGGAAAAATCAACCTTTATGATTAATAAGCATCTACATCACATTTCCCCACCCCTACCCCCCGGCCCTTCTAGAAGTTGCAGTTATTCAGATGTGGGAGCATTGCCCAGCAAAATGACAATGGGAACAGTCTTGCAGTCTTAAAGATAATGGATGTTTTCTCTATGAACTGAACTGATTATGGACCTGTACTTATAACTCTATATTGCACGGGTTATCAAAGGAGGCTGGGAAGAAAGGAAAGGTGCAAGAAGCCTTCACTCCACATGGGACCCAGGCATTTACAATCCTTCAGGAATCTAGAACACAAGGACTGCTTCCTTCAGTGCTCTCAGTGGCAAAAAACCCCTATCCCAAGTAGGGTGGGAAGAAGGAAAGGCTAGAGACCCTTCCCTCCATCAAATATAGCACTGACCAGACACAGAGGGAGCATGCTGCGCCCTTCTGAGAGATAGTACATGTTCTGGGAGGTAAAATGCCTCTGAGAGATCAATACCATAACCCTGAGTAAGGGACACCTTTTGGGGACAGCGAATTCAGTTTGTATTAGAGTGTTGGGTTTTTAGTTTGTTTAAATTCTGGCATTGGCTGCTGGCTGGGACTAACAAGTAACAGACAGAGCCTCCTTCGCCACCTCAAGTACTTAACTGATTATTATTGAGGAAGAAGGTGGACTGTAGCAGCGTGCTCAGCAAGGGATGTAAGGTATTTCTATCTTGCTCTGAGGAAGAGAAAACACTGATGATAAAAGTAGTACAGCCCTGGGTCCTTAAGATTTAACATGTCTTGCAAGAGGACCACTTCCCTTTTGCAATAAGTTTATTATTAAATGGAATTCACTCACTAGTGAAGGAAAAAAAAACATAGAACATTTGAAAGTTTAAGGTTGCAGCACTGAGTAGGTAAGATCAGAATTACTAGCCACTCTGACATACATAATTAATCAAAAAAGCAAGTCTTCCATTTTGAAGGAGTTCTGCCTTCATTAAAACTGTAATATAAAATTTAGTCTCAGCAAGATATGTAGGGCCAAAGTCCCTACAGTGTGCAGTGTTGCTCATACCAGAATATTTCTTTGACAGGATAGATCCAACCGGATGAAAAATGAAACATAAAACAGAGCAGCTGATAAGAGATTCAATCACTAAAAAAAAAAATAGACAAGGGTGATATAATTAATGCAAAACAACATGGGTTTATGGAAACTAGATCTTGTCAAACTAATGACTTTTAGTGAGACTACAGGTTTAGTTGGTAAAGGTAATAATAGTGCTGTAATATACTTTGACTTCTGTAAGGCATTTGACTTGGTAATGTACAATATTTTGATTAAGGAACTAGAATGATACTCAGGGTTTGTCTAAAACACACTTACATGCTGTGTATTAATTGATCCATGTAGACCCTGCTGGTGCACACTAGAGGTTCCGTAGCATACTGTATTCTTCTAATGTTTGAAACAGCAAAACATTAAAGCGTGATATACATGTACACCTCCTCCAGAGGGCACATTACCCCACCGTGTAGACAAGCCCTTTATCAACACGGCACATATTAAATGGATTAAAAAAGAGCTAACTGATAGATCCCAAAATGCAATTGTAAAGAGGGAATCATCATCAAGGGGCGCGGCGTGTGTGTTTCTAGTGGGGTCCTGCAGGGATCAGTTCTTGGTTCCCTATGCAAATTGACACTTTCATCAACCACCTGGAAGAAAACAAAGATAATTACTGATGAAATCTGGAGATGACAAAGATTGGGAGGAGTGGTAAACGAAAAGAACAGTTCACTGATTCAAAACAATCTGGATTGCTTTGTAAGCTGAACATAAGCAAACAATATGCATTTTTAATACAGTCAAATGTAAAGTCATACATCTAGGAACAAAGAAGATAGGCCATCTTTGGGGGAGGGGAATGGGGGGGCGCGAAACTCTCCTGGGGAGCAGTGACTCTGAAGTCATTATCAGCTGAACGTGAGCTCTGAGTGCAATGCTGTGGCCCAATGGCTAATGTGAACTTTAGATGCATAAAAAGGGGAATCTTGAGTAGGAGTAGGGAGGTTGTATTAATTATGTATTTGGCACTGGTGTGACCGCACTGGAATACTGTGTCCAGTTCAGGTCTCTATAGTTGAAGGTTGTTGATATATTGGAGATGGTTCAGAGAAGAGTCACAAGAATGATGAAAGGACTGGACAACATGGCTTATAGTGATAGACTTGAGCTCAATCTGTTTAGCCCAGCAAAGAAGGTTTAAAGGTGACTTGATCACAGCCTAAAGGTACCTAGATGGGGAACAGAAATTTGACATGAGGGCTTTTCAATCTAGCAGACAAAATTATAACAAGATACAGTGGCTAGACAAATTCAGACTAGCAATAAGGCATTTTTTAAAGAGTAAGGTTGGTACAATTTTCCAAAAATTGTGGTGGATTCTCCATAACTGAAAATTTATAAATCAAGATTGGGTGTTTTTTTAATAAAAGATTCTCTAGTTCAAACTGAAATTATTTCAGAGAGGTCCTATGACCTATGCTATACTTGAGATCAGACTAGATGATTTTAGGGGACTCTTCTGGATTCATAATTGATAAATCTATGAAATCCTTTAAACTGACATATTCCAGACAGAAATAAGCCAACTGAATTAATGTCTCAGATATCAGAGTCTTATAAAATGATCTACACATACTATATAATTCTATTTCAAAAATGGAATTAAAACCACCAAGAATATTACAGTGTATAAAAACTATGGTTTTAACAACAAAGCAAGGGTGACTGGATTAGCAGATACATCTACACCCCCCATATTTTCTATTTATTAATATTTGGGTTATGGTGGTCCCTAAAGAAAATCCAGACTCCTATTGTGTCAGGATACTGAACATATACACAGTAAGAAACTATCCCTGTCCTGAAGAGCTCACAATCTAAATAGACAAGGAAACGGATGGGACAAAGACAGATGGGGAACTGAAGTGCAGAGGAATTAAGTGACTTGCCCATGATCACAGATAAGTCTTCAGTAAAGTTGGGAGCTGAACCCACATCTCCCATTTCCGCATCAATTGTTTTAACTACAGGTGCTTTTGTCTCTGAAATGTCAAAGGACTAAACAGAATGCATGTTAGCAAACGCCAATTCACATATGCTAAAAGTAGGACTATGCTTGCAGACTACACCGAAAATGTTATTTAAATAAACTATATGTGCCAAATATCTGTTGTAGTCAGAGAAACACACTGTGCTGAGTCTGCTAACTGGAGATTGTCCCAATATTTTGAGGGTGCTGATTAATGGCCCTTAATACTGTCCCACAAGCATAGACGTGGGCTCATTGTGGGATAGGGTCCTAAGCAGATTCTACTGAAGTGAGATACAGAGTTAATTGAGATATTCCTGAAATTGATACTGGCAGTTATAATTCACAGGAATTATATTGTTTTGTTTTTAAAGTCACTGATGAGTTAACAGTGGTGGGCAACCTGCAGCCCGCGCTGCTTCCCACAGTTCCCATTGGCCAGGAACAGTGAACCGCGGCCACTGGGAGCTGCGGGTGTCCATGCCTGTGGACGGTCAATGTAAACACTGTCTCACGGCCCACCAGCGGATTACCCTGGTGGGCTGCCTGCTGCCTGCGGGCCGCAGATTGCCCACCACTGGATGAGTAGATGCTGTGCTGCAGCATTGTTTAAAAAGAATGGATTAAAATGTTGACTGTGAACTGTTTTAGAGAATAATTTTGTCATTCATACAATAAATAAATACACATGTTTTCACTTTCACTTACGTAAGTCTTTTAATTCACTGAATAAAGATGACATTCCTCCAGAAAATAACTGACTGTAGTTTTAACTGGTGGTCTAGATGACTACCAGTTAAAAAAGCTAGACCCAATGAAGAAATGTGCTGAAAGCTGACACCACTGTAACTAAATATTTACTGGAAATAAACACATTTGTGGTTTGTTGATTGCCGTCAAAGAGGAAAGTTGACTCAGTTTTCCCCGTCACTTGCTATTCTATTTACTGAGTGGTGCCTAATCACAAGAGGTCTTCATAAATCACGCTTTGTTGACCACTAACAGAAAACCCATGTCTGAGGCACAGTTCTATAGTGTTTTTAGACTGCCTGGAGCACACTTGCTAACAAGCAATGTTGTGTGTCACCATATCTGTATTTCATAACAAGGTCCCTCCCAAAGAGCAAGCACCTAACTCAAGTTATGGATCACTCCATTGTCATTCCATAGCAATGTGTTTTACAGATGTCTGTAAATGAATTCTAGGCTATAATTCCTTTTGCTTCTGAACCATGAGGAAGTATGACATGCTGAGTCTGGTACTTATATATTAAATTGCATTTGAAGAGTGGTTAGAAGAGAATTCCCTTGAATTCTTTTCAGAGCTACTGTATACTAAAAACTTTCCAACTACTGAGGTCTGACCAATGAGTTCACTCAAGAAATATCATGAGTTGTCATTTTTAGTTACACATTACTTCTACATGATGGCAATGCGGTTACATTGCTTGAATCCTAAGAAGCCAGAGATATTTAGTTGAAGAATTTGGGACTGAATTCCAGACGAAAATTGACAACTCGGGACTAATTTCAGCCGAGCTGTCTCACATGATTTCAGTGGCAGGGAGAGGTGCTGAGCACCTGGACCTATCATCGCCTAGCTCAATATTAAATTAACACTATTAAAACGTGCTGTGTTATAACAGCAACACCAGCAGCCATGCCTTAAAGGTTCTTATAATACAAATACATTGAGGGTTAGTGTGTCAGCGAAGCAAAAAGCGGACTAGACTGCCCTTGAAAAATGGCTGTTTGAAAAGCCATGGAGATTAGCTTGTGCTCAGCTGTGTGAAAATAATGTCGAAACACAAGTTTGCAATATGTGCCCACAGCTGAGATGCTCAACAAGGGGCCTGCTGGAAGAGGTATAGCCTTCTATGCACAAGTACACATAGGATCTTCAACTGAAGTGACCTGACTGTCATTGCCAATTAACACATGCAACTTCAGTCAGTGTTTTTGCATGTGAATTGACACAAGGAAATATATACTTGGGTTATGAATGTGCTCCCTTCTACCACAGAATGATACATCTCAGACATACCTTGGCAATTAGAGATAGAAATGTTGTATTAAAGAAGGGTTACCAAGCATTTAAGCAATTGCCAAACTAGTCCTTTATTGATAGGCTTGGAAGAATTAGAGTTGTATCAGTAAATGTTGATTTCACTGTACACACAAACCAATGAAAAATATTTCCATCTAACAACTGAAATTTACAGATAGGCAAGGAAAGAAAAATGCTACTTGAGAACTAACACTAAGAATATTTACTTTTTATATTGACATGTGATGTTGACAATCAGCATTTTAATGCTCATAAAGCTTTAACTTAGTGAATCTTAATGTCTACCTTCATTAAATAATTATCTGTCCTGCTGTTGATTTCCCCCAAATGTGAAAATTTAAATAGATAAAAAATTAAAAACACCCATCAAAATTATAAAAATTGAATTCTTCCATGCTAACTTATTGAACAATGGGATTCCCTATAGCAAACTACTCCAAAACTGTTGTAATTATATGAATGGTCCACAATTTGAGCTTGATCCTCAGCTATGCTCACACTTTGTGTAGTGGAGTGGGGAGGAGAGGAGACCGTGGTTCAGGACTACTCAAACTTACATTGTCTGTGACAGTCCCCCAAGGACTCTTTCAACAGCCCAGGGTCACCAGAGTACAATGTGTTCTGCCCCCATACCCTCACACCCCCTTTCCAGGGCCTATTGCTAGCACTGAATGCCCTAAATAGGCTGTGTGAGGAGGAAATGGGTAAGAGGCATCATTAAGAAAACTTTACATTTTCCTATGTCAAAGAAATCCCTAGCCACACTTTTAGGGAAGCTCAAGTCCCCTTTTTGCATTGGAGCAGCAGAAAGGCAACGTGCAGATCTTGGTACAAGATGGCATTATGTTATACTTACACAGGCAGTGATAACCTCTGGCTCCAGTCACACATCTGCCTCGGTATCAAAAAGGGCAAGTGTTGATTGTATACATAAGTGTTGTGAGAGAATATTAAAACATATCCCATATATTAGTGAGCATGAACAATGTGAACAACTGTTGCCATCTTGTGCTTCCTCACAGAAACTTCTAAGATGCCTAAGATGGTGTCAGTCCTCCCATTATGGCCAAGGGATGGGAATTGGAAACTCCAACCCACTGTGTATTTTAGAGTTCATTTCAAACCCATGAATTTGAACCAGCAGTAAGGGTTTATACCCCAAACTTTCCCATCTCCCAATACTACTTCCTACTAGGGCTGACAAGTGATTAAAAAAATTAATCACGATTAATCTCATTGTTAAATAATAATAGAATACCATTTATTTAAATATTTTCAGATGTTTTCTACATTTTCAAATTTATTGATTTCAATTACAACACTGAATACAAAGGGTACAGTGCTCACTTTATATTTATTTTTGATTACAAATATTTGCATTATACAAACAAAAGAAACAGTATTTTTGAATTCACCGAATACAAGTACTGTAATGCAATCTCTATCATGAAAGTTAAACTTACAAGTATAGAATTATGTACAAAGAGATAACTTCACTCAAAAATAAAACAATGTAAATCTTTAGAGCCTACAAGTCCACTCAGTCATACTTCTTGTTCAGCCAATTTTTCAGACAAACAAGTTTGTTTGCACTTGCAGGAGATAATGTCGCCTGCTTCTTGTTCACAATGTCACCTGAAAGTGAGAACAGGTGTTTGCATGGCATTATTGTAGCTGGCGTCGCAAGATATTTATGCGAGATGCGTTAAAGGTTCATATGTACCTTCATGCTTTAACCACCATTCCAGAGGACATGCATCCCTGCTGATGATAGGTTCTGCTCGATCACAATCCAAAGCAGTGTGGACCGCCACATGTTCATTTTCATCATCTGAGTCAGATGCCACCAGCAGAAGGTTGATTTTCTTTTTTGGTGGTTCAGGTTCTGCAGTTTCCACATCAGAGTGTTGCTCTTTTAAGACTTTAAGCATGCTCCACACCTTGTCCCTTTCAGATTTTGGAAAGCACTTCAGACTCTTAAACCTTGGGTTGAGTGCGGTAGCTATCTTTAGAAATCTCACATTGGTACCTTCTTTGTGTTTTGTCAAATCTACAGTGAAAGTGTTCTTAAAATGAACGACATGTGCTGAGTCATCATCCGAGACTACTATAACATGAAATATATGGCAGAATGCAGGTAAAATAGAGCCGGAGACATACAATTCTCCCCCCAGGAGTTCATTCACAAAATTTAATTAACACATTATTTTTTTAATGAGTGTCATCAGCATACAAGCATGTCCTCTGGAATGGTGGCCAAAGCATGAAGGGACATATGAATGTTTAGCATATTTGGCACGTAAATACTTTGCAATGCCGGCTACAAAAGTCCCATGTGAATGCCTGTTCTCACCTTATGGTGACATTGTAAATAAGAAGTCGGCAACATTTTCTTCAGTAAATGTAAACAAACTTGTTTATCGGCTGATAAGCGATCGGCTGAACAAGAAGTAGGACTGAGTGGACTTGTAGGCTCTAAAGTTTTACATTTGTAAATTGCACTTTCACGATAAATGGATTGTACTACAGTACTTGTATGAGATGAATTGACATATACTATTTCTTTTCTTTATCATTTTTACAGTGTAAATATTTGTGATAAAAATAATAATATAGTGAGCAAGGTACACTTTGATTTCAGTTACAACACTGAATACAATATATTTGAAAATGTAGAAAAACATCCAAAATATTTAATAAATTTCAATTGGTATTCTATTGTTTAACAGTGTGATTAAAACTGCGATTAATCGCGATTAATTTTTGAGTTAATTGCATGAATTAACTGTAATTAATTGACAGCCCTATTTCTTACCCTTCAGTAGGATGAAGTTTCTGCTTCTCTCTCTGTTTGGGCACAACAGTAAAGCTAAAAATGGGCTGAAAACAAAGTCCTTTTCCTCTTCTGAACCAGAAGGAAGAGAAAGCCTTTACAGGTGACAAAAAAAATATCATTATCTTTGAACCCCCTCTTCTTCTGAAGAGGGAAAGTAAAGCAAACAGTCTTTGGATTCCAGTCATCTTCAGGGTAGAGCTAAAGTAAAGCTTTTACATCAAAAGAATCTAAAACCAAGTAGTTTTTAAACCCAAGAAAAAACTTACACTGAAATTAGAAACATTTCCTCAGCAAAGAGCAGAGCTTCTCCTGTCAAGAGATTCAGCCATTCCCATCCCCTCACCCTTACTTTCACTTCCCCTTATGTGCTCCCAGCTGGGCTAACGTCATCATGTTGGTTTACCCTTGCTTCACTGCCTAGAACCCAGGCCTGAATCCCTAGGGCTTTCTAACCTGGTTAGTCTGCTGTCCCTTTAGGATCCATATGGATATTATAGAACACAGTGTGCTTGTTAGTGTTGGGATTTCTCATGATATGGGGTCATTGGAATGGATGAATCCACAGGAGGATATCTATAGGCCCAGGATATCAACCCTGGGGACTAACAGACATTGAGTCCACACAGAGGTCGAGGCTAGACTGCAGTGGGCTGACTACTCAAACAATTTCCTAGCTGCAGACACTACCACTCAACCCCATATAACATCTACTGTAGATTACAATGCCACTGTGCACGCTGATGGTTGAACACCTGAATATATTGAGCCTACGAGATGGCTGAAGTGTATTAGTTATGGGTCTACCATAGTTCATACCAATGATTAGTTCAGTACTTCCTTAAGCTGAAATTCAATTGCATCAAGTGCCACTAATGCATTTTCTCAAAACTGAGAGTGTCCGCAGCATTGATATCCATGTTATACTGCACATGACGGGTGTGCTACAATCTAGACAGCTACCAGTCATATAGAGCTAGTGTCCTATAGAGACCAAAAAGCTGAGTCAGCTTTATAAAGAAAGCAGGTGCTCCAGTCCAAAGAGGTTAAAAGAAACTGAATGTAATTAACCACCCACTATCTTGGGGTAGAACCAAAGATACCCAAACAAACACAAAAAACCCCACACAATATAAGGATTTTAACCCAAAACAACATGACCAAGCTATCTCAAAACTAGACCTTCTCTGACCAGCACCCTTTTCCTGGGATCTTTGGTTTTTTATACTGGTTGTTATGGCTCATGTGCCCTCATTTGCTAACCTGCTTCACCTCTGCATCCAGAAAGACTTGCCTAAAATGGCCTTTCCAGCCATTAGCAGTCTGGCAATAAGCAGCAGTAGCTTTTACTCGGGTCTATGCGTTTGCCTATTTGTCCTTTTTCTGGGATAGAAAAAGAGAATACTGAAGTGGATAAACAAAAAAAAGGAAGAATATATTACTGTTCATATCACATTCACTTTCTCTCTTACACACACACACACCTCCACCCCACAAGAAAACCCCAAACATAAAAGGAAAAAAACAGAAGGGGTGAGAGGGAGGTTCTTAAAGAAAGAGGCCATTCTTTCCCAATAAGGAATATGTTAAAAAAACAACACACAACTAACAATAGGATTTGGACCCACTTTAGCTGACCAGGCTATGGGTAGTCAGTCCTAGTGGTTGAAATGAGATTTCAGCTTACCAGTTACCAGCTGGATCCAGGGGACAGAGTCCAGGAATGAGCCAAGGGTCAGTACTGGAGGGACCAAAGCCAAATGCCAGAGTTGGAGGGCAAACCAGACTTGTAAGCCAGAGGCAGAGCCGAGAATGAAAGCCAGAGGGCAAACAGAAGCAGGTTCAGAAACGAGGCTGGAGCCAGGAACAGGGTAAGGTCAGCTACAAACATGGTCAGCATTGAACAGCCACTGATCTATTGTGGGGACCAGGCTTATGAGCAGGGCTGCTATATACTAGCAGCCAATCAGGTGTTGTTATTCTGTCAGTCAGTTCCAAAGCAGTGCAGCTTGGCTCATTTGTTGTTTAGCTGCAAATTTAGTCAGGGAACAGGCCAGCTGCTTGTCCTAGCTCTTCGGGCCCCTGACACCTATAGTTAAAACTGTGATAGTTTCACTCAACCTCTCACATCACAACCAACAATCTGATCGCAGATAACTTCAGCTTCTTCTGGGATATCAGATAGGGGTGTCTGCTGTCTCCATTACTTTTTGATTTGACTCTTGAGCCTCTGGCAATAACTATGTGCTTTCATTCAAATATCCAAGGCATACAACATGGTTCAATGCTGAATAAATTGATGGTATATTCAGATGATGCCCTTTAATATATATCCAAACCAAAAACCACTAGTCCAGCCCTCCTATCACTCATTCAAAATATGTGGAGCAATACTTGCCTACACAATAAATTGGGAAAAATCAGAACTATTGGAAATCTGGTTATATTATGGGGCTTTTTCTCAATGAAATTTCTGTAGGCAAACTGATGCAATCAAGTACCCAGGTATAAAAGTAGCAAGAAACATTAACAAACTAGTGAAGATAAATTTAGACTTTGTACTCTTACAAATAACTAGTGATGCAAATAAGTGGCATCCTCCTTTCTCCCAGAGCCTGAGATGGGAGGGTTTAAACAATAAAAATGCGTATTCTGCTTAGGATCCTCTGTATTCTATGCCTACATGTATATATCCCTCCCCATCTCATTTTAGAAAATTTAATAACATTATTAGAGCCTTTCCATGGGGCCTTGGTCAAGATACATGATTACTTTAAAAACTCCAGCTCCCTAAAGGCAAGGTAGGGCTGAGCTCCAAGACTTACAATATCACTGTTATGGTTTTATCATGTCACAGATATCAGATTGGTTCCAGCATTCTTACACCCTTATAGTCCATAGGTGGACATTGAAATCGGGTCTGCTCAGTTCCTCTTTTTATCCAATGGAGAAAAAAAAGATGTCTACGGTGGTGGCTGCACAAAGGGTCTGGGCTATCCTAGCCACGAGGTACCCATTTCATCCTCGCCATCATGAAAAGCACCCAGACATGCAAACTGCGGAAGAAAATATCATTTGGAAAAACTGGCTGAGCAATGGAATCATATGTATTTAACCATTAGTCAAGAATGAAGTCTTGGCATCATATGGATTTCCCAATTAGTCAAAGATGAGGGCTTTCTCTCTTTTCTAACATTAAAGCAATGCCATAATCTGCTACCCTTACCCGAGTGGAGGTACTTACCACTAACACACCTGCTAAGGTATCAGTTTGGTTCAGATGCCCAGAGCCACAGTGGAACTTGGAAATGCTTCAAAAACATCCCAGGCCCTTGCTCACTAGGTATGCTTTACTAATGAAGAGGAATTCCATTGGTTTGGAGTTCTATGACAACATGAGAAACCAAGTTATCACAACCCTTAAAAGAACCCCAATGGCAGCACATATTATGGAATGTTAAAAAGGCTTTTGTGGATCTCAGGCTATGGCTGATACAGCAAAAGATTTTATTCAAAATATATTGGATGCCGCAGAGGTTATGCAAGATGGCTGCCTTGTCCTCTGAAGTTTGTTGGTGATATAATAAAGAAAGAGAAACCCTGATGCAAATGCTACGAGACTGTTCAACAGTCAGGCAGCTGTGGAAAGATGTGAACACAAGAGTGAGAATAGCAAACAAACCAGCTGAAAATCATATCCTAGGTTATGTACCTAATAGGCTGGGTTTAACAACCAAAAAGACTTATGATCTTGAGGGCTGCAATGATTACAAGCACAAAAAATGGAGGAGTAGGCTTGTGCCCAGAATAGAGTAGTGGTAATTGGGCCTATCTGAGTTAGCCGAGAAAGAAAGACTAACTTATTGACAGAGAGAGAGCGCAATTATATGAATTTGAAGAAATTTGGACCCCATTTTTGAAACATTTGGATAAAGAATGCTGAAATAGCTCAAATAATGCCATAATTCCATTCCACCTAACCTCTCTGCTTTCCCCCCCTTTCCCATTTTGCCTATTTGTTTATGTCTTTTTATTATTATTACCCCCACCCTAACATGTTATGATCTATATAATAGTGACTGATTTTGTGTTGTCTGGGCTTGCAGCTTTGACAAATTGTAATGTTGTATAATTGGATAATTTTATTGGCTATCCTGTGAAATGTGTGCTATTTAGTAAAACATACATGCTGTAAGTCATTTACCTTTTTGTATATTTTATTTGTTTCTTTATTAACATTAATAAAAAATACTCACCAAAAAGACAGAATTAGTGTAAAAAAATTCACAGTTAAACCATATATACTGTTTTCTTTAAACCTCTTCCTCTAATTCCCTTTTGTCTGTGTTGCCTATTTAGTACTGCCTATACATTTGTTGGGGCAGCACCTATCATATTATTTGTATGTAAAGGGTCTAGGCCATTTGGTGACACTATATGAATAAATAAATAAATAATAAATAATAATAATAATACATTGTGTAAATGTATCCCTGCCCTCTACTGGATGAAGTATCAGCCTTGTGATTATGTCGCCACCTAGTGGCCAACCTCTAATGAGGCTAGAAGGGACAGAGTATGGAGATTCTCCTTTAGTTCAAGAGGTAAGAGCCTGTGTATTTGAAGCAGAAGGCGGTTAGCATGGATTTCACAGTCAGCCTTCATATAGCGCTATGGTGTGCTGTACAGCTGTTAACTATGGAGTCTGTGCAGCCATGGAATCATTACACCTCCTCCCACCACTTTCCGGATACACAATTTCTCATCCTTCAGCTAATGAACATTGTGCTAGCCCTAAACGGCTGCCTTGTTCTTTTGCACATCAGCGGTGGTGGGTTTCTTTGGCAGCATGTCTAGATTACAGATGTGTTGTAAATGCAACAGCTCATTTTGTTTCATGATTCCACCCCTAAGCCTCATTGTCCATGATCTAGCTTTAAATTAAAAACAAAAAAGTTTTTCACCCAGGACTCAGACAACCCTTCTGCCCTATCGCACCCGCTACCTCAAACCACTTTTCTTCTTTTCATCACTGCTGACTTTTAAAATAAATACAAGACTGCTCCACACATTCCCCTTCTTAGCTACTCAATTTCATTTTGACCCACCTCTTAGTCCCCCATTCAGCTTTACACAGTATATTAGCAAATCTCTTCTCAACTTTGTCCCTATTATGGGTCCTGTTTTTGTGCTGGTTTTAACAATTGCATGCAAACATGTCTTCTAGCTGTATAGGACTCTAAACAGGTTAAAGCCATCTCTCCACAACCACTGTCTCAGGTGATCTATCTATAAAAAGCAAGAAACTCAGAAATATATTATGTATACTGCAAACAGTGATACCCCAGTGTAACTTGCATCAGACAGCAGGGGAAAAAGAAAATTCCTTTAAGAGAACAAAAAATAAAAATCACTTCCATTTTAAGAGGGAATACTTATTCTCATTATGTACTCAGCATTAGAAACGATTTGTTATTACTTTGCAGGATATTCTGTAAAGTTATATTCATAAAGAAGCAAATATATGACTATTCTGTGTTCCTTGACATAGTAACAATGAATCCTCTGAATATTTTAATTATCTTCTAGTTGGGTGTAGGAGAAATTTCCATTTAAGAAGACATTATAATCATGCTTACAAATAATATACATTGGATCCAGGAACAGAACAATATTTGTCTATGCTTCCAAGCTAATGGGAGACAATATTTTCAAGATGTACAATTTTGGTTAACATGTAAACTATTTCTTCCTCTCAATAACACAAATGCAAATTCAGCTAATAAACGTTTTCCACAATATTTCATAAAGGATGGTTCCTCCATGGTGGGTTGCAGCTCTGCTACTGCTGCCTTGACAAGGACAATTTGCCTCTGCTTCTATAAACAAATAGCTTCTCTTCTCAATTTATTTCTCATCCTGCTTGGATAATCCGGTGCTATATCTCTATGCACTGTGTTGGTGAAAGCAAATTGTATCATTTTTTTTTAGCAAAGCAGATTTGAAAAAAACACAACAAGCAATGCATAATGCAAAGCAGATACCTACTGTTTGGAGTTGATGCTGATCCAAAAGACAGTGCAGTTGAAGCCAGAGTTTTCTAAATATTTGCAATTAATCTGTTTTGACCGCACAAAGATCTAAAAGATTTTTTTTAAAGTGTAAATTCTTCACCACTTAACCCAGTTCATCGATATGGATCTTGCACATGGGACAGCTATTAGTGAACATAGTCACTATTACCCTCTACAATCATTTACAAACATGAAGAAAGGCGGCTGCGGAGCCATATGGTACATATATTTTAAGGTAACCTGTACCATTCTTTAGACTTGATATTACTGCTCTTGACACAGCTACAGGAAATAAAAAAGCTACTGGAATGCAGACCAGGAAAAAGTATTCCCAGAAGGCTTTGCTAAATGAAGGGTTGGAATCCTTGAGTGGAAACAGACTTAAAATCAGCTTTCTGTTCTTTGCAGCTCAGAGGATTCTGCTCAAATGTAAAATACATTTTACCAATGTGTGCACATTTGGTCGCTGTGTTTTTAAGCTACTTATGGAAAAAGTTAAGTGTTACCATGGTGGACTGGAATGCAACAGAGCAAAGTACCATTTATGGTAAAGGAAGCATAATGTTAAGCAATTCTACCCTGAAACGATACATGTATCGTTTCAGCTCTTGGAGGTATTAACATTCAAGCAACATACACTCAACATGCACAATTATTTTTGCCCCTCTTTATCATTCCCCTTTACATTTAGTGACAGCTTGAATCAAATATTCTCATCAGTACCATTTTGAAGCAAGATGCTGATAATGGAGGATTGCTTCGTCCCATTGCTTTATAGTTTTCATTGTTGAAATATTTTAGCCTAAGCACTGAACAGTGTTATCCCTTCAAGATTTTTAATAATATATTTATTAGGACTGGGACTGTAATTTTATTCTGTTTACCTTGCGCCTAGCATAATGAGGGTATGATTTGCTTGGGGTGCCTACAATATTAATAATATTAAAAATAATAAGAGTATCATCTTTTGCCATTCGCAGTATGACCCTGATTCTGCCAGGTACTTAAGCACATGGATAACTTTAAGCACACAAGTCGTGCCATTGGTAAGTACCAGGCAGAATTGGGGACTATATTATCAATTCAACATTAAACAGTTTATTTTTTTTAGTGCTTTGTTCATCATTAATGTTCATCTTTCAGGAACCCAACTTTCTCATTTTCCTTTATCTTGAGGATTTTCCTGTCCATAGAATACTATATTGCTTCATCACTTATGTTTATTCAGTAGCACCTTTTTAAAATTCTGCAAGCACATTGAAAGAACTAAGAATTACATGTGATAATGAGTTTGAATTACATCATTCATCTCATCGGCCTAGCCTTTGATAGCTTTTTTTTAATCCAAATGAAACAAGTCTTTTCTAGACTTAGTCATAATTCATGGAAAGTCTATTGCTGATACTTGATACCTGAAATATATTACATAAGAGACTCTTTAATTCCACTGAATTCCATTATGTAAAAATGTCTCTCCTGGCTAGACCTAGATCCAACAGAAATACAGAGGACAGAGAGAGAATCTGAGATTTTATTTTTTCAAAGATTTCATCTAAAAGTCTTTCAATATGACATAAGTGTGCAGTTCATACCTATGTTTTGTTGGCTTCAAGAGAGAGAACATGGAAGAGCTTGTTAAAGGAATTTATTTAGCCCCTAGCCTCACATTACTGCTTAATAAAAATATGTACTCTAAGAAATAAGAAATTGCTTTTATAACATCAAATTGTATGTTTCACACATGCTGAGACACTTAAATCAATAATCGACTGAAAATATTTTTTAAATATGATGTTATGACATTATATTAGCAATCTAACTCTCTAAAGTAATAAGAATTAAATCTATTCTAGTGAAAACATGAAGACTATAAATTAAAGGAAGTTTGTGTGAAATATAATGAATAGTGACCATTGGTGAAATCCTGGCCCCAGTGATGTTAGGGGGAATAACACTGACTTCCATGGGGACAGGATTTCACCCCATATAATCCAATAAAGTTAGCAGAAGATTTCATGTCTTTGGTCATAGGTGTAGCCTCATAAAAATTCAAGTCCACCCAAATATGGAAGGACCCGCTGACTTGGTGTCACTGTGCTTTAGTGGGTCACAGCTCAGAATACCAGATACAGGACAAATTGCTGAGAAATAGGGCAGACTCATTCCAAACTGATGGTTATTCGATCATTAGATTATATCAACCCAGTAACAAAAGTAAACTTCTGTCTTGCCACATAGGTTAACAAGAAGTCAGAAATGCCATCTCAGGCATTCTAGCCTTTGTCTCACCGCCCAGACATTGGACTCTATAATGAGTGGTTACGGAAAACCAATTTCATCCCATATAGGGCCCTTCTAATATCAAGAGATCAGCCACTTAGCCAGGTCAATATATGACTCTGATCTTACCTATTAATCACACTCCTGCCAATCCTTTAAAAACTAAAATCTAAAGGTTTATTAATAAAAGAAGAGAAGAAGAGAGTTAAAAATGGTTAATAGATCATATACATAAAAACTGCAAAGTCCTTATATCAGGTTTGTAGCAGTGATGGTCTAGACTGCTGTCTTGTAAAGTCTCTCTGGTAACTTCCAAAAGATTGGAATATCCTCAGTACATAGTTCAATATGCTCCTTTTAGTTGTAAATCCACAGTCCAGACAAACAGGGCAGCAAAGAGGCAAAATTGAGATGTCTCAAGGGCTTGGAAAGATGGAGTCCAGGGTCACTTGGGCATGTCACATATCCTTACATGGCTTAGTGACCCACAGGGGAATAGCCATTGGCTCCTTGGAGCCTGAAGTGTCCCTCCACAGTAAGAGCTATCTGGGTGGAATGAGTTTCTTTTACGGCCCATTGTTAGAGTGAAGTATCCTTAATGTGCCATCAAGCTTGAATAGTCCATTCACAGTTGGCTGGCTAGATTGGTTTTAACTTCCTTGTGGGTTAAAACCAGGAACACACACATTTGAGATACAGATATATAGTCAATATTCATAACTTCAGATGCAGTGATGATACATGGATTTAAACAGGATAATCTTATTTAGCAAATCATAACTTTTCCAATGACACCTTACATGACATACTTTGTACAAGATTTGTTGCAATTGTGTAACAGTGGCGGTATCGATATAAATGGCCATATTTCAATCATACAGCATCACACTTGGCATAAGCTTTCTATTATTTGGCCACTTGCTATGTATCCGTTTTGATAGTACCGTAACATTTGCAAAAATATTGCCACTGCCAAAAGCAATGCTACTTATATATGCCAATTCAGCAAAGCAATTGAACATGTGTTTAAGTACTTCACTAAATATAGATACATTGCTAAGTCTGAGCTATGGATGCCAGTTCAACACTTAGTCAAGTCAATGGAATGATATCCACTGATTTCAGTGAGCTCTGGATCAGGCCCACAATATAGTACTTCCACAAATGACATTTAAGAAAGTGTTTAATTAGTGACATTTCATCTAGAGATGAGTGAACCCTCTAAAGGTTCAGAGTAATGCTGTGCCAAATATTCTGAATGGCATGAGAGTTCCACATTTCCTTTTAATGAAAAGCCTGTGGAATTATGAGTGCTTAATTTCCTTAAAAAAAAAAAAGAAGTGATTCTAGTATGTCATAACATACTAGAGTTCATTTCAATGATATCTGTTTTGTTCATAAAAACAATGCAACCTTTTTAGATTTCACATTTCACAGCAAAAACAGCTCTCACAAAAAGCAAAATTGGTCATGGAGGAGACTCAAACTGGCCAAACAAAAACAAAAATGCAAAATATACTAGCAACATTGCAAATCCCCCCCCCCCCCCGGTTCTTTCGTTCAAGCACATCCATAAGGTTCAATCTTACAAATCTTTATTAATGGAAGTAGTTTTTAGTTTAGTCCATTGGGACAACTTGCATGAACACATTTTTGGGGTATTAGGCCTGCAGTATGGCACTGGGGATTATCCTGTTCCCACACCAATGTAAAACAGGAGTAACTCCCCTGATGCCAGTACTGTTACACCAGTTTCAGACTCATGTGAGATTTTAATCATGCTGCTTGACTTCACAATTACTAGAAGTAGAGCACTCTATTCAAAATCATAACATGAAAATAATTAATATAGAACAGCAATAGGAGAATAAGAAATCTGACTGAGAAAATAAGAGCTGTAGCTTTAACTAAAGAGGCTTAAACCTTTTCAAAGGCATGCCACTCAAATGTCCCTTATATTGAAGGATATCACTCACTTTAACCCCCCAAAATTACAAACATTCCGTGCAAATATGGTGTCTTTTCACTTTTATTGCTGAAAATTATTTACATAAGAAATCATGACATTACAGAAAGTAGTTTACACCAAAAGGACTCCCACATAATTTTTAAGCTGCTACCTGCATGAATCATATTTTTGAGTCATGTGGTTTGGTTACAGATTATATCCTATGTGTGTCAGGGTAGATTGAGAGATTCCTCAAAAAGAAAAAAATATCTTTCACTGTGCATTGTGGGCACTTAGGTATCCCCTGACAGAAACTGCTTTAACACTATAGCCAGATAAAGGAAATGTTGAGTACCACTTTTGGCTCCCATTTCCTATTCTGGTCTGTGTCTCCAACATTGGGTGCGGTGGCTCCCTCTGTTCACTAGCTCTGTGCTTGCTCTACTCCAGTCCTTCCTGGGAGCCCCCATGGTGTGTCCTGCTCCCGGGCTTGCCAGCCTCAGACCTAGCTACCTGGATGACTTTTGAACCCCTCTTCCAGTCTGAGCATGCTTGGCAAGGGCATGGGGGTTGAGGACCCTTTAGCCCATAAGTTCCTTAACCCTATGATGGGGAGGGGGACTGCCGGGAGCTCCTGCCTAGTAAAGGGTTCATATACCCCATCACAAGACTCATTACTGGGGTGGATCCTTGGGTAGACTGGTGTAAGTGAGATCTCTCTTTACTTTAGCATTTATCCATCTTCGTAGTTAAGTGCTATCACTATATTGGCCAGCCAAGGGTGTTGAGGGAGTTGGCTGATGTGATTGCAGAGCCATTGGCCATTATCTTTGAAAACTCGTGGCGATCCAGGGACGTCCTGGACGATTGGAAAAAGACAAATATAGTGCCCATCTTTAAAAAAGGGAAGAAGGAGAATCCAGGGAATTACAGACCAGTCAGTCTCACCTCAGTCCCTGGAAAAATCATGGAGCAGATCCTCAAGGAATCCATTTTGAAGCACATGGAGGAGAGGAAGGTGATCAGGAACAGTCAACATGGATTCACCATGGGCAAGTCATGCCTGACCAACTTGATTGCCTTCTATATTGAGATAACTGGCTCTGTGGATATGGGGAAAGTGGTGGACATGATATACCTTGACTTTAGTAAAGCTTCTGATACGGTCTCCCATAGTATTCTTGCCAGCAAGTTAAAGAAGTATGGATTGGATGAATGGACTATAAGGTGGATAGAAAGCTGGCTAGATCGTCGAGCTCAATGGCTCGATGTCTAGTTGACAGCCAGTATCAAGCGGAGTGCCCTAGGGATTCGTCCTGGGGCTGGTTTTGTTCAACATTTTCATTAATGATCTGGATGATGGGATGGATTACACCTTCAGCAAGTTTGCGGATGACACTAAGATGGGGGAAGAGGAAGATATACTGGAGGGTAGGGATAGGGACCAGAGTGACCGAGACAAATTGGAGGATTGGGCCAAAAGAAATCTGATGAGGTTCAACAAGGACAAGTGCAGGGTCCTGCACTTAGGACAGAAGAATCCCATGTACTGCTACAGGCTGGGGACCGACTGGCTAAGCAGCAGTTCTGCAGAAAAGGACCTGGGGATTACAGTGGACGAGAAGCTGAATATGAGTCAACAGTGTGCTCTTGTTGCCAAGAAGGCTAACATCATATTGGGCTGCATTAGTAGGAGCATTGCTAGCAGATCGCGGGAAGTGATTATTCCCCTCTATTCGGCACTGGTGAGGCCACATCTGGAGTATTGTGTCCAGTTTTGCCCCCCCCCCCCCACACTACAGAAAGGACGTGGATAAATTGTAGACAGTCTACTAAAATGATTAGGGGGCTGGGGCACATGACTTATGAGGAGAGGCTGGGGGAACTGGACTTATTTATATCTCTGCAGAAGAGAATAGCGAGGGAGATTTGATAGCAGCCTTCAACTACCTGAAGAGGGGTTCCAAAGAGGATGGAGCTAGGCTGTTCTCAGTGGTGATAGATGACAGAACAAGGATCAATGGTCTCAAGTTGCAGTGGGGGAGGTCTAAGTTTGATATTAAGAAAAACTATTTCACTAGGAGGGTGGTGAAGCAGTGGAATGGGTTACCTAGGAAGATTGTGGTATCTTTACCCTTGGAGGTGTTTAAGGCCCGGCTTGACAAAGTCCTGGCTGGGATGATTTAGTTGGGGGTTGGGTAGATGACCTCCTGAGGTCTTTTCCAACGTTGATCTTCTCTGATTTGACCTAATTACTGCCCTTAAAAATGCCAGTGGGGAAACGTACATTTTAATTACGTTACACATTAAACACACATGCTCAGATATAATAAAATCAAGATGACAAACATTTCCTCAGTAATGTTATCACATTTCATTTTAGCCAAGGTGGGGCAATGATTAGACACCACACATCAGCTAGTAAATAGCAAATCTGAGATTCCTTAATTGTACTGTTCCTCTGAAAAAGCTCCAGTGCCATTTACTCATCTGTTTTCTTAGAGTTAATTTAAATTGTGAATGCTTTTACATCAAATAGAGGAATAGATTTAATCAAGGACTAACACTGGAAACAGCTTTTTTTTTTTTTTTTTTTTTGACTTTTTCCTCCCTGTGAAATCTACTCTCCGCCTCCTGGATAGGATCCAATGATTCTCCCATTTTCCCTCACCCTCCAAACCCTAATTTCCAGAGCTCGGTTCTTTTGGCCAAGGCAGCTGGACTGGACTCCCTTCAGAGTCTGTCAATACTGCTTATCTGGAGAGAGGGAGTGCTGTTTAGCACGGGTCCAATGATAGCTAGAGAAGATTCCAATCAGCGCTATCCATATCAGTATGGGGTCAATACTTGTTACCTTTTGCATATGAATGTAAAGCTCGCAGGATGTGACCAATGGAGCCAGAGAACAGGATATGTATTTGGGTCACGGCCAGAAAACCTTGCAAGAAAATTGCACACCATTCTTACTAGTCATTTCTCTAGTTGTGATTTTAAGATATTGAATGCATAGTCTTTGTGATCATTTTTTATTGTAGGCACCTACAGTTTCACCATATCAGATATATGCTTAACAGTCACATTTACAAAAAAATGTGGCAACATCTTTCAGTTTTCACTTACATTTTTGTGAAAATGGAAAAATAGAGGTAGAAAGATATGCTTTTTCTGTTAACTGATGAATTTCCAGTAGGATAAATGCATTCAAATTTACCAGAAGAATGCAAAATGTCAATTTGCAAATAGAAATGATAAAATTTCTCTGTTGACATTTACAAATTATAATATAATTTTTTTGAAGTTGATATCTTAGAACCACTCTTCTCAGTGCCATTGCTGAGCTTTTGTTGCTCCTTTTTTAGCTTTATGGTCTTAGTGGTACAAAATACATCCCCCCTCTTTGCAAATATCTGTCTAGAGCAGCATTAAATGGAAGCTACAACACTTTCTACTTATGGGTGGAAGAACTGCGATGTGAGTGAGAATCATGTCACCCTATTTCAAGCATTGGGTGTGAGCCTGCAAACATATATAAGGGAAATTTTACTCACATAATTTGTCCCATTTACTTCCATAGAACGACTTGGAAGTAAAATTCCTCACCTTTGGAAGAGTTTGGAGGATAGGGTCCACTTTTTAACTTCTCTTGTGGCGTGCTGGTGTAAGGGGACTGTTGCCCTCTTACTAACATTCAGTGGGGGTGTTTTGGTTGGCTAGCTCCCAGTACTAAAAAGGGGGAAGGGTCGATGGGGAATCAGGACCCTGAGACTGACAGCCCCCAGGAACAATGGGGAGAGGCCAGTGCTCCAGGTCAGCCTGAATGACAGGGCGGGCAGGCTAATCAGGGAGTCAGGAGGCCAGGGAGTTCCCTTCCTCCATGTGAGCTGGAATTGCCTGGGTCAGACAGACAGAGTGGGGCCAAGCTAAGGAGAAAGCAGGGGCCCAAGCTAAGCTGGGGAGCAGAGCTGTGCCAGATCCAGAGGGGCCAGAAAAGCAGCCCAGAGAGAGCAGACTTGCCCTGGGAGCAGAGCTGCAGCAACCAGATCCAGAGGGGCCAGAAAAGCAGCCCAGAGAGAGCAGACCCTGTCCTGGGAGCAGAGCTGCAGCAACCAGATCCAGAGGGGCCAGAAAAGCAGCCCAGAGAGAGCAGACCCTGTCCTGGGAGCAGAGCTGCAGCAACCAGAGCCAGAGGGGCCAGAAAAGCAGCCCAGGAAGCAGGTCAGTGCTGGGAGCAGAGTCACAGAAGCAGCCTGCACAGCAGACCTGTCCTGGGAGCAGAGCTGCAGCAATGAGAGCCAGAGGGGCCAAAGAAGCAGCTCATGAAGCACGTCATTGCTGGGAGCAGAGTCACAGAAGCAGCCTGCAGAGCAGACCTGTCCTGGGAGCAGAGCTGTAGCAACCAGAGGCAGAGGGGCCAGAGAAGCAGCCCAGGGAGCTGAGGCAGAGCAGCAGCAGCAGCACTGAGACAGAGTGGTGGAGATGGGGCTGGAGCAGTTCGGAGCTGGGTGTGGTGAGCAGCTGGAGAGAGCGAGGGGGACCCTGGGCAATGGGCCCAGCACAGGGAGACACCTCAGCCAAGAGGCTCTGCAGGCCAGGCTTGGATTGTAATCCCGACAGGGCGGGGGGTGACACTGGGAAGAAGGGTCCTACCACTTAGAGCCTGATCGTGTGTGGCCACCACCAGAGCAAGTGTCCAACCCAGAGCATCCCTACAGCACACCCAGGGCCTGAGAAGAAGGCCTGGGACTTACAAGGAACAGACTGTGAACTGCCCTGACATTCCAGAGACACTGTTTGTGATCTTCCCTGCCACAGAGAGGGTTGATGTGTTTCCTTTAACCTTTCCCATTTTTCCCTATTCTTTTTAAAATTAATTGTTGATTAAATAACTTGCATTTCCTTTAACTTGTATGTAATGGTCATTGGGTCAGAGAAGTGCCCAGTGCAGAGAGAGTACTCTGGAGTGGGGGCACCCTAGCCCCTGTCCTAGGTGACCACAGCAGGGTTGGGGGTTGAGCCCCCCAGGAATCCTGGGCCCAGCCTTGTTGGGCTTACAAGGACTCTGCCAGACAGGAGAGTGGAAGGGGAGTCCTCAAGGGCAGGGAGGCCACTGGGTAAAGGAAGTGGGAGCGAGGACTCAGATCCTTTCACTAGCCCACTTCACCGGGGTAGTGCAGAAGCCAGGAAAGTTCCCCACAAGAGTGGGACTATTCCCCCGCTTACACTGGCAGTGCATTTAGTTTTAGTACTGGAGACATTTGAAAAGAAAACCAGATAAATACATAAAGAACATAAAAGGGGAAACCATTAACAAATGGCCAAAGAATTGTAACAATTAGGATAGGAAGGCTTACTCTCTATAAATACAACTAGTGACTATTGTAGGAGATATATAAATGGACTGAGAACTCTTTTAAAGGTTTGCACAGCTCTTTCCCCTCTCCTTCTCACATATGAATAGACCTAGTCATTTCTATGGAACTTGTGTGTACCAGGTCTGGAAAGCAGTCAGAGCTGCCTAGCACAGCTTCAGGTAGCAAATGTTTGAAGAATTCTGATTTTTTTCTGTTGTGGTTAGAGAGCCTGCAATACCAATCTATTAGTATGGGTGCAAAATAAGGTGATTCAGTAGTGTAGAGAGAGTCCGTTGTTAAGAGTAAAGCAATATCAATGGCCAGAGTCATGCATCATAGTTTGAGTATTTTACACACACACACACACACACACACACGGTTGCATGACTCTGGCCACTGATATTGCTTTACTCTTAACACCTGGCTCGGTCTGTTCTACATATGGATAAAACAATGATGCATTAAAGAAATTCTGCCCTTATCTACATCAATATAAATCAGGACTAACTAATAGCAACCAATAGATTTACGTCAGGGTACAAAAGTGAGAGAAGCATCAGGCCCTATAATTGTTAATGTTAAGATAGAAAACTAACATTACAAAGTTCATTGTTGAAGATGAAAAGCATTTTGCATGTCTCACTATTGTGATCCTGACAGATGTAACAGGAATATTTAGTACTCTAGAAAGCAAAGCAAGTAGTGTTATATATCAATCTATGGGACCTCACTGGAAAATTGTAAATGAAGAAAAATGCAGAATTCTGCTGGGGTTTTTGTCAGTAAAAATCTGAAAAGTGATTTTTTTTCAGTTTTTCATAAAAAGCAGAAAATTTTGAATCAAATGAAAATTTTCACAGAAAATTTTGATTCAGAAAAAAAAGAAAAAAGTTTCAACAGAAAACTTTCAACCAGCCCAACTAGTTACCTGTCTACTTTTATCACGCCTATCACCATGCTGTTTGCTCTGCCCCTCATGACACTCTATTGCCTCCCTCAATTCAGATACAGTATATGCAGATTGAAATTATCAGTTTTATATCCCTAATAGTTGGTATACACGTTCAATCTAAGCCGTCTAATTCTGCTGTCAACATGTGTGCTTAACTTCCACTGCATTAATTGGAGTTAGGAGGAAATCAGTGATAAAATACACTCGAGAACCTCTACAAATGATAGGATTAACAACATACAATAACTCATGCAGTGGAAAGCAGGATGCCTGTAGCGTTATTTCATGAATTTCTGTACTACTCTCCCCCTGCTGATTCTTCTTTCTCCACATCCAGTTAAAGTTTCTTATTTTTGCCTTCAAAGCCCTGCATTACTCCCCCTGTTCCCCACCTATCCAACCTTGTCTCCTTTCATCTTGCCCCTTTTCCCAGCCCCTATGTTCTGGCAGCCTCAACACAGTGAGTGTCCACTTCTCCCACCGGTATCCATACTTTCTTCTGTGCTGTCTTTCATAGGAATGCCTTTCTTGAGCTGACCCATTAGGGCACTTTCCTCAGTGACTCACCCCTGCTGTGACACCTACAACAAATTAATTGACTGAGGATGGGAAGGCAGAGGGGAAATTGGGGTATATTTTTTCTAATTAAAAAAATGCATTAGCAAAACATTGTATCACAAGACATGGTCAGTCCCTAGGGGGCGACTTTACTTGTTTGCTGAGCCCCTTTCTTCCAACCTTTGTTTGCCTGCTCACTGGGACTGCTGCTTCCTTTCTGCATGTGCAGTGCCTAATATACTTCAGGTGCTACAGAAAAAAAATCCTAACACTACAATTTGGAATTACCTAAACTATTCAGCTATACCTGCATATAGGGAATAGTTCTCCTAATGTTTGATTGGCTTGAGAGAAGTATAGTAAGGTATTATGGGGTAGACATATCAGAGGCTATTACTACTTGTGTGTGTGTGGCGGGGGGGAAAGGCACATTTCCCTTTGGTATGATCACACATCTGGTTGACGATTAGTGTCTGATTATAATCTTTCCAATGCAAAAGGTATTTGTCTGCTTGTGGTAAACAAGGGTTACATTTTGTACTTGCAGTTTGGTTTTAGTGAAGCAGGATTAATTAGCTCCCAGCTGTCTTTGTGAGGACATGTCAGAACTTTCCTCTGAGAGGAATCTAGGAGTATTCAGGAAACGGCAATAGCTTTAATAAATCATGAACTGAAACTTACGAGAGCCAAAAATGCGCAGCAGCCCAGTGTTGTGGGAAAAAAAGAGTAGCAAGAGAGACAACAGTAACTTGGGCTAAGAGTTAAGAACATTGAACCATATCACTCCCTTTTATGCAAAGTACTCAGAAGGGGAACAATTACTTCCAATTTTATGCCAGAATAATGGCACGGAGCGCATGACGGATATAGTGGCCACTGATGGGTAATATGCCAATGATCCCTTTGTCTTAGCTGTGCATTTGCCCACCTCACTCACTTTCTTGAGTGGATTATAACTGGTGGATCATAATGTTGCAACAAGTACATTAAATTACATTTTGTAGGGGAACATGTTGCTGAAAGCAGCTACACCGAGGCTTATCCCAACCTCTCACTGGCTATGCGCCCAAGTTCATATGGAACATCCCATTACATTTAGTTCACTTGGAGAGGCCACCCACAGCTCCAGGGTTGGAGGTGAAGAAGACATCTAATGCTACAAGCCTTTCTGCACTGCATTCCAGACCCATTTACACACCAGCAAAGGGAGGGGAGTCTATAGGACATAGGTTGCTGAAAATATTGCAGAACACACAAACCTTGATAGACCACCACTGCTTCTCACTTAGAGCTTGGTTTTAAGATATTCCCTGGATACACTCAAAACACTAATCAAGTTCTGAAAAACTAGTTTCAAAGAATGAAGATACATTTCTGAATCAGTCAAAAGTGAAAGTCACGCCCTCCTCGCAAGTCAATAGGATAGATTCAGTTATCTGCATGTAACACCATTGGATTTGCTCTGGGGAGTCATAGGGTCATAAGCTAGGGCAGAATTTAACTGTGTTTGTAAACTTTGGGAAGAACAATTCTTTGCTAGAGAGAGCTCATAAGAATTTTTATGCTCTCAAAATAGGAATTAAGGGATAGTTGTTAATAGTCATCAACATAGACCACCTTCTGGACAAAATGACATCTTGGTGTAACCCTTCTGCCCGTCAGAGTTGGCAGCAACAAGGGCCGGGTTCAATATCTAGGGGATCCATTCCAATAACACAATGCAAAACCGGCTCGAGCCCCCACCCAGTGATCTGGGACAAATATATACCACCCCCGCTGGGTGCCTCCAAGAGGCAATACTTCCCCTCTCGCAAGCACAGAGTCTGAGTGTGGCAAAAAGCCTTTTAACAACAGAGAGAAACAATGTGGCATTATGTTGGGGAAACACCACCAACAGGATTCATAACACAACCCATGAGCAAAAACCCACCCCAAGCAAATTGGGTCATGTCCTTTCCCTTTGGTTCTTGAGTCCAGCAACCCGAAATCACCCAAAGTCCCAAAAGTCCAATGACCCAAAAGTCTCTGTCCCTGGTCAGGGCAGCCCCAGAGTTTGAAAGTTTATCTGCAGAGCTATACCTCCCAACCTGGGTGGAGATGGGGGGGGGGAGAGGTAAGGGGCACCTTACATGATCGGACGCTGACTGCCCTGCAGCTCCATAGGGCTCCGCTCCGCTAGTCCGCGTCCCACAAGCAGCTCCCATCATCCCACAAACTGCTCCACAATATATCTTCAGGCTCCCCCGCTACTTAACACAACGCTCAATGATTTCAGCTCTTAGTCAGTTCAGCAATTTGGTGAATTCAGCTTGTAGTAGGGGAGCCTCAGTGCTGGTGCACCATTAGCCCAAAGTGAGCTCAGCAGCCTGTAACTAGACTCCTAATGGAATCAAAATTAGCTCTGATATGCCATATGGAGAGAGGAGGAAGTGCAATTAGCATGTAAGGCTCTCACCAAGAGGCCCATGCCACCAAGTATTAATACTTGTCCCCAGTCTCTCTCAATTCGCAGAGTTTTGGAACCCATGTCCCTTGCCTAGCGAGTGCTACTTCGTTGATGGTGAGTCCCTCCATCATAACAAAAGTCCAAGTATAGTTCCAAGCACAGTTCCCATAATCAGGGTAATAACAATTTATTCTTCCTGCCCCAATAACAGAGACACTGGGGATCCCACAGCAGCCACAGTGACCATTTGGGCAGCTATGGCCTCATTCTAGGCGGGGTGGGTGTGCCTATGCAAATGAGATTGGCCCCTGAAGTTCTTTTCCACAACTTGCCACACCTCACCACCGGATGTCAGGGTGGAGCTCATCCTGACTCTGCTTACATTGGTAAGAGCTAATACACCCAACAGAGGGGGATATTTTTGTGAGAGAAAAAATAGCAGATTAAGATTCTTGAATATACTATGAGCTTTGTACGTTTTTGTAATTCTACCATGACTTTCTACAGGATATGGCTTTCTGAGAACAACATCACTACCTTGCTAGGCCTTCTTGTAATGCAGTTAGCTATTTATTATATTTTATTCCTCTTTTCTCTAATGTAAATTTTAATGTTTGTAGAACTTAGCAATCAAGATAAATACTAATAAATAATGAGTAGTGACTAATGTTATATTGATATGTTCGTGATTCTTGTCTGTTCCAAGTTCTAGAGCTCATCTTACTCAATTAGCTAGCCTCTCTCCTGAGGAAGGAAAAATGTGTGTGTGTGAACCTAAGTCTATAGGTGCAAGAGGGGAACTGAGAGTGTAAACTAAATAGAGGATGAAGTTGGATGTCACGTTATTTTATTTAGTTATTATCTTAATGGTGAATATCAGTGCTGTAACCACATTGGCCATCTGGTCCTAATTACTGCCCTGACAAATACCAAATAGTTTTAACACACACAATGCTGATATTGTTATCAACAAACATTAAATCTGGATAAATGTAAGCCAGTGCATCTGGGGGTGGGAATAATCCAAATACAGTTGTCCAATGAGAGGCAGTCACTGAGGGTTACATCTTGCCTGTTAGAGACAGAACCATTTTATAGCTGAGTGAAGTTAATCAGCAGCCAGTCCTGTGGGCTATTGGAAAGTGTAGCCATGGCATTCAGCTGCTTCTCTTCCCCCAGAGTCATAACAGTAAATGCTAAGAACAATGCAGAAAAAGCTCTGGAAGGAATATAAACCCTCATGCTTCGGGGTTTCAACCAACCTCTAACTCTTGGGAGGAGACTTTTCTAGGGGCAGATTCTCTCGTATCTGCCTACTGTGGGTTTTCTTACACTTTCTGTTAAAGTATCTGGTGCTGGCCAGTCTTGGAGACAAGATATTGGGCAGCAGGTCTGATGCAGTGAGGCAATTCATATGTCCCTACGTTTCCCCACCAGGGCTTGGGGCCAACAGATCTGTGCTGTGCTTATATTCAGTGGCCAGACTCCTGACATTGCTCCATCCTGTCCATAAACACCCTTCTATAGTCCTGTACAGAGTGTGACCATATATCACAGCTTTATGACATGCAGGGTGTGTGGGTGGGGGGCTCTCTGTTTCCTGGCTGTTCCCACTGCAGAAAAATGACATTTCCATTCTGCTTTAGGCTTGCATGCCTGCAGAGGGGGCCAGAGAATTTGGCAGTATAGGAATATCTAATCTGAACATATGTCACAATTCAGTAGCTCGTTAAATTATATGATATGTCATTGTAATAAACAGAGATAACTAAAAGCACAATGTAACAATGTTTTCATAAAGTAGCACATATATAAAGATACAAAGATATGACTCTTTCCCCAAATATTTCACTGCCCATTTTCAGTGGCCCAGAATTCTTGAATAGCCCTTATTTTGGATTTTATCAAAGGGTTTTTCCCTTCAGATTTCTGGAGGATGCTTGACAAGAATATATTTATGGTAATAGGTTTTGAAGAAAACATGTAAGAAGATAATTGAGACATCCTGACATTTTCCAAAACATTGTGGGAAAAATTGAAACCCATGATACATTTGTAAATTCTTACTGCAGCCATCATTCATTTCTCAATATTTAAACTTTAAATCTGAGAACAAAGAATGGGAAAAGCCAAGTAAAAAGCCACAGCAGAAAAGAACATCTGCAAAGTTCTAGGAAAAAATGCACAAATGTTATGAATTAAGCATTTTTTGATCCTCTTTACTGCTGCACAATTTCACACTCAGCAATACTGTAAGGAATATCAAAATATTTCACACTATTATAAAAAGCAAAAAATCTACTACTTTTATGGAAGTAATAAATAAAAAATTATCACTAGCAATCAAATAAGTAAATGCAATGTATTACATTCTGGTATATGAAAGAAAATAAAGCTACCATTAAATAGACATCAACATCTAATCAGATAAATAAATAATAAAACTTGCAGTGGTAAATATTAAGTATAATGCACAAAGTATTTCAATTTACCGCTTCAGCATATAATTTTCATTATGGCTACAGTGGACTTTACTGAGACTGGCAGAGACCAATGAGGTAAAACTAGTGAATCCCTTACTGAAATTAATGGCAAAGAGGCAAGTTCCCAATCCAAATCTGAACATCTTTCTAAATAAAGCCTCAAAGAATGAAAGTTCTTGACTTAGACTAATCCTTTACTGAAATCCCTCAAATGAGTCACAGTACAAACAATCTGGTGCTGGTCCATGACTGGCGCATCTATGTGCTATGGTAATTATTATTTGTTAATTGTATAACAATAAAAATTAATAATTGATAAGATAATTAATGGCCAATAATGAAAGTGTCACTTATGACCCAGGTGGGTGAGTGTCTCCCGTTATGTTGAGTTAGAGAATTGTAGAAATGTAGGGCAAGAGGGGACTTTGAAAGGTCATCAAGTCCAGCTCCTTGTGCTGAGGCAGGACTGAATAAACCTAACCCAGTAGTTTTCAACCTTTTTTCATTTGTGGACCCCTAAAAAATGTTGAATGGAGGTACGGAGCCTTTTGGGCATCTTAGACATACTCTGCAGATCACCAGGCATCACACCACAGACCACAGGCTGAAAATCACTGACACTATGAAACACCGTCTGACAGGTGTTTGTCCAACCTGTTAAAAATCTCCAGTGATGGGGATTTCATAACTTCCCTTGGAAGCCTATTTCAGAACTTAACTACCCTTAAGAAACCCCCCGCAACTTTCTAATATCTAACCTAAATCTCCCTTGCTGCAGGTTAAGCACATTACTTCTTGTCCTACCTTCAGTGAACATGGAGAATAATTGACCACCAGCTTCTTTGTAAGGGCCCTTAACATATTTGAAGACTTATCAGGTCCTCCTAAGGCTTCATTTTTCAAGACTAAACATGTCCAATTTTTTAAAAGCTTTCCTCATAGGTCAAGTTTTTCAAACTTTTATCATAATTTTTGTTGCTCTCCTCTGGACTCTCTGCAATTCACCCACATCTTTCCTAAAGTGTGAACTGGACACAGTGTTCCAGCTGAGGCCTCACTAGTGCCGAGTGCAACAATTACCTCCCTTGTTTACCATATGACACTCCTGTTAATACATCCCAGAATTATATTAGTCTTTTTCGCTAATCATATTGGTGACTCATAGTCAATGTGTGATCCACTATAATTCCCAAATCCATTCAGCAGTACAACCACCTAGCCAGTTATTCCCCATTTTGTAGTTGCACATTTGATTTTTCCTTCCTAAGTCTAGAAATTTGTACTCGTCCTTATTGAATTTAATCTTTTTCACTTCAGACTAATTCTCTAGTTTGTCCAGGTCGTTTTGAATTCTAATCTTTCCTCTCAGCTTGGTGTCATCTGCAAATAAACATATTCTCCAGTCCATTATCCAAGTCATTAGTGAAAATATTGACTATTAATGGACCCAAGACTGATGTCTACAGGACCTTAATAGATAAACCCTCCCAGTCTGAAAACAATCTATTGATAAACTAACTATTCTTTGAGTACTATATTTTAACCAATTATGCATCCACCCTATAGTAACTTCATCTAGAACACATTTCCCTAGCTTGTTTATGAGACTGTCATGTGGGATTGTGTCAAAAGCCTTACTAAAATCAAGATATATCAGTTACTGCTTACCTCTTAGCCTCTATTCTGGTAGCCCTGTCAAAGAGGGGAATTAGGTTGGTTTGGCATGATTTGTTCATCTCAAATCCATGTTGGCTATTACTTAAAATCTTATTACCCTCTAGTTGCTTACAAATTGATTTAATAATTTGACCTCAGTCAGACCTCTAACCAACTCTACTGACTCAGATAAGGAATGTTTTGATGAAATGTTTTTTCATCTAAAAATGCCAATTTGCCAAAACCAAAACTTTTTGTGGAAAATAATTGACTTTGACAAGTTTCTTGTTTTGATAAAAATTTGGAAAAAATCCCTAAATTTCCAAAATGTCCCATTTTCTCATTTGAAAAAACAAAAAACTTATTGCAAAATGTAAGCTACTTTATAGTAAAAAAAAAAAGTCAAAATCAAAATGAAATGTTTTGCTTGACCTCAGCTGAATTTTGTTGTATTGTTGGTTTATGAAAACATGAGATTTTGACTCTTTGTCCCTATTTGGGACAGGCTTTTTGTTGTTGTTGAAATCTTGGAAAGTTTTCCTAGGACAGGAAAACTGTTTCCTGCCCAGCTCTATGAGTAAATGCTTACCAAGGGCCTAAGCCTGCACTGCTAAAGTCAGTGGGAGGAGGAGGATTGGGGCCAATGTAAGTACACGGATTCTAGCCATAAAGCTGATGCAGCTGGGCCGAGGAGAATCAGCCCAGTATAAAGAACAGGAGTACTTGTGGCACCTTAGAGACTAACAAATTTATTAGAGCATAAGCTTTCGTGGGCTACAGCATCCGATGAAGTGGGCCCATGACAGCTTATGCTCTAATAAATGTGTTAGTCTCTAAGGTGCCACAAGTACTCCTGTTCTTTTTGCGGATACAGACTAACATGGCTGCTACTCTGAAGCCCAGTATAAAGGGATCTTCCAGTGGTGTAGTGCCAGTGGACAGACTCCATTGTAATGTACACTGAAGAATGGAATCAGAAAAGTAACATATATATATATATAAGTAATATATATATTCACGTCAATATTCTCTTCAGTAGAATTCAACATTATAGTGGCCTAATTTCTTACGGTACACAGTACTGTGTCTTTAATGTTTTGTTAAGCATGCATGTAATCCCTTCCTAAACACCTTTTCTCTGTTTCATAGTAATCTGTCTTTGTTTTGGCAAATAATCATTTGACTATATCTGAACAGATCTACCACACACCCTTCCTAACTGTAAGATGCGTTTACCCTTTCAGAAACAGCAAGTCGAAGACTGATGTGTCACACCTGGCCTCCAGAAGAAAGAAGGATACATCACCAACACAGGTGTCAAAAATGATATCACTGAAGCAGGCTGTGACATCCAGTTTCCTTGGTCCTGCCACACTGCAGGGGGCTGGACTCGATGACTTCTCAAGGTCCCATCCAGTCCTACATTTCCATGATTCTATGAACTCCCCCTTCCAACCCCCCCCACCCCCCACACCTTTAAATAATGCTTCTGGAAAATAAAGTAATTTCTTGCTGCAATTGGATGGAGACTAGAAAATATGTACAACTTTTTTTAGTTTGATACACAATCTCTGAGGAAATCTGTGCATTTTGGTAGTAGAACTGTTGGTGCAGTGGAGACATTTATTAGAGGACTGGTAGAAAGGTGCCCTTAAGAACTCATAAACTACACTTATATTCATTCAGGGGAAGCCAGAGATTCTCTCTTAGGCTGTGCCTACACTACACACCATTGGCGGCAGTGCTTAGGGTACATGTAGCTACATGCCTTGTTACCTGGGGGTCTTTCAACCCAAAGCTCTTGGTAACTTTTACTCTGTGCGAGGTGGTGTCAGGAAATAAATCAGGGGAGACATGGCCGTCCGACCGATAGCTGGCTGGCACAAACAGGACAACACAAGAGTGCTTTCACTTAAAGCTAAACTTTACTTTGTCTCAAGCACTTACACACTTCTGCAAAAGGTTAGTAAAACACCCCAACCCTTGATAATTACCAAAGCTGAGTGTGGCTCTCGAGTGACACAGCGGCAGGCTTCTGGTGGCCAAATCTTCCATCTGCCGGTGGGGACTGCAAGATGTATCCAGAGGGAGAGTCCAAAAAGAGTCCAACTACCTCAAACTTTTCCCCCTTATTTATACATTAGTAATAGAATGACATGTCCCTTAAAGAAAACTTGTTATGTAAGCAGTTTCAATAGTCAAGCAAGAGGTTCCTTCTGATTATCGATTAACCAGATGGGGATTTTTCCAGAGTTTGCGGCCCTGAGGCCCCCAATTCCTGGGGCACATCCTGCTCTTCTAAAATGCATGTATCAGCCACTTCAACACAATTCTTATCAGGAAGGACACGGGGTCAAGCTGCCCTCTCTGTGGCACCCAAAGACCCCCTCCCCTCCTGCCTTGGTTAAGCTAAGCCTGCTGACTTGGCCAATTTACAGCCTGCCGACTTGGCTGCTTTTAGCAATAAGCCATAGTGGTGTCAGGCACTTTACTGGTTTGCCAAAGTCTCCCCGTACAGCCTCAGTGAAAAGTAGGCTGCGTCTACACTGCAGTGTGTAGCTACACTTCAGTGAAATGTTCTGGCAGGAGAGAGACAGTGGAGAAAAGCTTCAGTAGCTCTCTGCTGCAGGAGTCTGTAACTGTCGTGAGAAAAGTGTTTGAAAGGGGGGAGGCATCTAGGAAAGTTTGCCTTCCCATTACTGGAGCCTTACCTCCTGCCGGAGAGTTTTTCCCTGTGATGGGGATGGGTTCCAGTGGCAGAGATTTTCCTAGCTGCCAGAGCCTTTTCCTGTTAGGAGAGATTTTTTTCCTGTGGATGGGAAAGGCTCCAGCAGCAGGACACAACACCGTTAAAATAGCAGTGTAGATGGGGAGGCAGGCTTGGGTCAGTAGAGAGCATGTAGGCTATGTACTTGCATACATACCCATACCCTTCAAGTCTGTCTTGTTTTAGGGGGGCTACATGGATATGTACTCTACATGTCACCAAAAGAAGTGTACAGTGTAGACAAAACTAAAGTGTATCAGTTTTCCAGAATGACAAAGCTACTTATCATATTGTAAGATATAGGATGTACAAGAAAACTAACAGACACACTGTAAACAAAAGTGGGAACCCAAAGTGAAAATTGAGGAGTTGTGTTCAAATGTTCTTTTGCACTCACTGTTACTAACAGCAGATGAAGTGGTCATGTAAGTTTGTTCCATTGTAAAGACGGATTCAAATGTAAGCAAAAAATCTCGAAATTAAGTCTACAAATAATATGTTGTCAACCAAAATTCAAGACATGTCCATGTCTGAGAGAGCAAGACTCAGTTTTGAAAAATGGAATTGATGAAAGATTTATGAATGTGTGCTATCGAGTGAAATCAAGATAGCTACCCAAGATCACATTAATTCCACACAAAGGGAGAGCTCTATAAATCCAGCATTTTCAAAGTTTGCTAAAGTCATGCACAGAAGAGAGATGCCTGATTGGAAGAAAACTGACTAGTATGCCTGTGTCAGCACAGGATATATGGGCCATTGATAAAACAGTGGTGCTCATAGGTTATCAGCACATTGGAAAATCAACCAGTGTGCCAGTTCTGCCTTTCTATATCCTTACAAAACTTGTCTTTCTTACCTTAAGAATTTGGTCCAAGAAAAGATATTACCTCCCCCACCTTGTCTCTCTAATACCCTGGGACCAACATGGCTACAGCAACACTGCCTTGATCCTCAAAACTAATCTTGGTGAGATGCATATAACATTATGGTGACAGTGTTTTGAAAAGGCCAAGTTGCCATTAGCCTGCAGTACAAGTAGAAGCACTAAATTATAGTTACTTATAGTCAAATCTCTCTGAGCCCAGAATTCAAAGCAACAGATAACAGTGACATCTTTGTTACACAGCTGTTTTACACATTCAAGACATTTATCCTTCAGTGATTTGTTTTAATGAGTTTTTGCATAATAGCTACTCTTGAAATTGTAATGGAAGATATCACGGAGGAATTGTGAGAATTTTACTCACTCTGTAAATGGAAGGTCCAGACCCTGTTCACAGTATACAGAAGTTTTACTTTTTTATCCATAAGAAATATTATTTATATGATCACTTTAAAAAAAAATTCCAGGCAACTCCATTTTCTTCTCCATGTGATCCTGTCCCAGAACATCCAGTGTTTCAGAAATAATCTGTATAACAATGGAGAAAACACATTTTGTGCATTTTCCATTATAACACAAAGTCTGCCAACTTGGAATAACACTGGACAAGGAACTTAAAAACACCAAAAGAAAATGTGTTCAGTACGTCTCTTCCTCATGAGGAGCCACTTTCTAACAGTACAACTCACAATTTGTTTAGCAAAAAACAAAGACTTTTCTTTTAAGGGAAAAGTATCTTCCATTCCTGAACTATTTCAGGGAAGCAAATGGGGATTATTGACTATCATATTCTAAATTGACTACTTATATGGGTATTGTAAGATTCATGTTTAGTATTACAGGAACAGTTCCATTGACTTCAGTGGCATTTTACATGGAGTACAGTACTACTCAGCATGAAGCTGGGTATTAGATTCTCATCCTAAATAAGTACATTTGGTTTGTATCACCCACCTCTTTGCCCTCATAATTGATTAGTTTGTGTTTGTGCCTCAACAATACATTTATATGGTGAAAAGATAATAAAGTTTTGGCTGTCATGAACAAGTATCAAATGCCTTATTTTTACAACAGTTTACAATTTCTTCCATTTTTATGCTGTTGGACCTGTTGCTTTTTCTTCCTTTCCTCAGGGTTTTACAGACTGAGCAAGATCTTTGGCTGGTGTAAATTTAGGTAACTCTGTTGAAGCCAGTGCTTCTCAGATGAAGATCTCACCTTTACATTTATACTGAATTCCAATCTTACAATGTTAGAACTTTCATGCAACACTACAGGACAATCTTATGTTACACATAAACAAGAGTGTGTGGCCTGTATTAATTGAAAGGGCTATATTAATTATTTCATCAAGGGACATCTCTACCCTTCACAAGGGTTTGTGTGTTGTATAATCTGTGTAACAAGAAGCACTGACTATATTTAAAGTTCAATTTTACACTGAAGCAAATAAACTGTGTCTGGCTCTATTCCAAAGCAGACAGAGCTCTTATCTCGCCTTGAAACTCTTAGTAAAACAATCACTAAAACATCTACTATTTATAAATTCCTTCTGTCCTCCATTAAAAGAAGGCTTGAGAGAGGAATCGTTGTGGCCATTAACAAACTCTGCCCCAGAGTGAAAGCTGTGCAGCGGGCTAGTGCATAACATGGTCTGCTCAAGGGGTGCAGAGCCTGTGTTTCTATATGCACACTGAAACTGCTGATCCGCCAGCCTCCTCCCTCTATCTGCTTCATCCAGAATTCCTTCAGGCTCCGGGGATTCCCACTGCTGCATGGCTCCTTCTCTCCCCTTTCATGATGTCTTAAACTCACAAGCTGGCTCAGTGTTTTTAATTGAGAAACATTGTTTACATTTCTATTTACCTTATAGTGTGAGATACAAGACTTTTCATACCACAGCTACTGTATTAAACACCTCATGAAGGGTATTTTGGGGATCAATCTGTTGATGATTTCAGTGCCAATTTACAGTTTGGATCTATCTGTATAACAAAAGTTTATTGCACTCAGAGCCTTGCTATCTGACAGTTGCAATACATTATTCACTGTTTTCAACCGCTAATGGATGGGATCCAGCTATGTCCCTGACACATGAAAGAATTTTGGTGAATACTCTCATAGTAGCTGGAAGCATTTTTCCACAAAAGACCTCACTCACGGTGATATATTTAGTGAACAGACTTTCCAAATAGATTTGCACGAGCAAAGCTCTGCCTGTGTTGGACTACTGTATGTTGATAACATACACAGTCCAGCTGCTGCTCTCAGCACAGATGTTACGCTGATGGAAATATTCCAATCTGAGAAATTGCCTGCCATGAATAGTACACTATCAAAACCCCCCAAGTTTTATCTAGCATGCCTAGCTTGGGCAGCACCCATTGAAAACCAGATTATATATCTACCATGTGATTGCTAGAGAAGGTAGTTATGCAGAAATAAATAGCATTGTGCTATCAAATTTCAAATAAAAGCAAAATGCTAGTTACATAGGTCATGTGGTTGAAGATTTTAGGTAACGCCAATTCTTCCTGCTTGGAATCTGGTCTGCTTTTAATTAATAAAAGGAAAAGAAAAGACTGGGAGATAAGCTATTACCAGCAGGAGAGTGGGGTGGGGGGAGAGAAAACCTTTTGTAGTGATAAACACCCATTTTTTCATGATTTGTGTGTATAAAAACAAACATCTTCTGTATTTTCCACAGTATGCATCTGATGAAGTGAGCTGTAGCTTACGAAAGCTTATGCTCAAATAAATTGGTTAGTCGCTAAGGTGCCACAAGTACTCCTTTTCTTTTTGCGAATACAGACTAACACGGCTGTTACTCTGAAACAGAATCCTTGAAATTAGAGATGGAAAAGACTTCATAGGTTATTTAGTCCATCATTCCATCAATTCACAATTGTCCTTTACAATGTATTTTCTAGCACCTTATCTAGTCCATTTTCAAGCAAGCAATGGACTCAAGCAATGGTGACCCTACCATTTCCCTTGAGAAACTATTCCCCAGTCAACAAGCCCTTAACTTCATCCTTTTAGTCCTAAACCATCCCTCTCATCCTGGGATGCAGCTACATTGGAAAAATTAGTCCCTGTAGTCTAGCAACACCCAGTCAGGGTGAAGCTGCACTGCCAGTAATACTAGTGTGTACAGGGCTCAGCTGTTTTTAGTATGAATCATAGCAGGTTTTTATGACACAGTGGTAAAAATGCTTGAGCTGTGTCTACACTAGCACTCACACTGCTGCTACCATTGGTGCAGCTGCACTTCTCCTGTACTAAGTTTTCTCCTGTAAGCAAGGTGCAGGTGTATACACCCTTCAGTTAATGTTCACACAGTTACCATATTCCCCATTCGGGACATATGGCTAAGCTATACTATTTTAACTTTCTTATATGTCTCACTTTCCAGTCTGTTGTTTATGTCAGTCTATGAATGTTCACATGGCGTCACAATCACCACCCATTATGTCCCAGCCAAAAGAGCAGAGGACCTCAAATAGAGATTCCCTTAACCAGAGAAGAAAGAAGAGCTGAAGATACCACAAAATTTACTAGGGAGCTTGCTTTGCCCTCTAATACAGAAGAAACTCACATGCTTTAGAGATGGCTGCCAGTACAAAACCCTGAACCTGATTGATGGCTAACATCTTTTGTTGCTTTTCTCCAAAGTCTCTCCAATATTCTCTCTGGTATGAAGGTATCCGAGTCTGTGTCACCAGTACCATATAGATATGGACTGTAACATTCCAAGCAGGGCCGACTCTAGGTTTTTTGCCGCCCCAAGCAAAAAATTTGCCTCCCCTAAAGCGCAACTGCCCAAGGTGCCCAAGGTGCCGGAATGCTGCCCCTGGGACTGTGCCGCCCCAAGCACATGCTTGCTTTGCTGGTGCCTAGAGCCAGTTCTGATTCCTAGACTTTTTGACCATCATATGTTTTTGCTCAAGCTCATACTCAACTTGTTGCACTCTTGTTTGTTTTGTGTAATCTCATGCAATATCCTGTAAGCAGGTGTAATGAAGAGGCTTTAGGGCCTGATTTGCATGGTCATGCAAGAACAGATGGGGTAGAAAGATGCCCCATGCCTCAGGTCACTATGCAGCCTCCCCACATCTCTTCTGTGGATACAGGGGGTGGGGGAGCAGTGGGACCTGTATGCCTAGAACTTCTCCCACTGTGCAGACAAGCAAGAACTAGGCAGAGAGGAAAGGGAATTCGAATGGATTGGCATAGAAGGGAGTGAGTGGTGCCTTGACTTTACACACTCTCTCCAAAGCAGCTGAGCCTGCATGTTTGTATGAGATATGAATGAGATAGCAGGCACAGAACTATTTTAGCAGTGATACAGCTCTAATTAAATTGAATTTTTAACACGACACAGTTAATGAACGGAGGGCTTCCACTGCTGTTTACTATAGCTGGGATGAATTGTAGTCCCATAGTCTATTCCTTTTTTACTTAATAAGAAATTACCATTTGCCACATGTAGCTATACAGGAAAAACAAAGGACTTTAGCAAAATCCATCTCTTGTGAAGAATGTACAGCTTGTCAGTTTTTGCCATGTACTTTCCTTTTTTTGTTATAGAATTACTGTTCTTGAATGGAAAAGCTAAGAGATATATAAAAAGAACAGGCTGGAAATATAATACCTACATTTTTGCAGCATGTCATTTCTAAAAACCCAAAACACTATGCTCAACCTTTTCATACTAAAACTTCATTCATATCCCAACCACAAAAACGTGCCTAAGCTATTATCTGAATACCAGCAATTATAGTTTATTTCTATGATCTTAAATGTATAACATTTCCAAACAGTTTCTTTGGACAATCTTATTTTTATGTTGTTAAACTTTATGAAATGCCTTGCTATTTATTGTGTTATGTAAAATAAACAGGTTGCTATTTCAGAAAGAGTGAGAAGATTGATGATTAATGGGCTCAGTTGTGCCTCAAGGGCATAGGCTTACGTTAAGGGTGTTGGACAGTTGCATAGGCACAGTTTGAACTTTGAGGGGGCTGTTCTGTTTTCTATATAAGGGGAATATTAACAAAAAAGTAAAATAAATAAGGGCTGGACAGTGTTTTAAGTATGGAAATTATAGGCCCTAATCTAAAGACCACCGAAAGCACTGAGAATCTTTGCATTAACTTCAGTGAGTTTTGGATCATGGTCATATCAAGTAACAGTATAGAGGCACTCCACACCCAGAACACTGGAAGGCATTGAGTACCACAGTAGTGCTCACCCATTTCAAATAATCTCAGTTCCCTTACTTCCCAGAGCTAGTCTTGGGATGGCGCAGCTTACGCATCACTCCTTGCTCAAGGCTGTGCTTAAAAACATAATGTAGATCTTTCTATTTATGGCCAAGATAATCCATTAAGCACCTTCTAAAATTAGTTCAGAAGAGTCTTGCAATGAAGATTATATTATTTTAGAAAGTTAGAGAACAATATTAGAACTGGAAGGAAATAGAAATCTCTGCATATGAAAAATTTTGCATTTAGATTGCGCTCCTCCCGCTCCCTCCATTCTGATTCAGGACAAAAAGACCTAGAGGCAAATATTTTTGTGGGAAAGAATTTTTTTGGAAATCCCATTTCAGGAGACATCAAAATGTAATTTTTTGGCTTGTCAGTTTGGTGCCTGGAAGATGCTTGTTAATTTCCACTTTCTCCATGCAGGCAGAAAGTGAAATTCAGAACAGAATTCTAGGCAGTTTGCCAGAGGCTGAGTGCCCAGGCTCCCTGCCACCCCCTCCAGCCTAGTTGCTGGAAAACAGGGGGTCTCAGCCTCCCTTCTTTATCACCAGCCTGGCTGTGGCTCTCTGGCTGCCTCTCTGGAAGGCTCTAGTCATTTTGTTTCCCCCTTGCAGGCAAAACGTGAAAGTGAGGAGAGCCTTACAGGCTGGCAGCCAGGGAGCTGTCATTTCAATTTTCCTCAAAGAAAATCAAAGATTTCCAGCAAAAATTGAGATTTTCCCACAGATAATTTTCATTTTGTGATAAGTGCATTTTCTGTTGGCAAGCCATTCTGACAGAAAATTCCCGACTAACTCTAAGCAGTTTAGTCCTTGACAGAGTATGAACCTCATCCGATGAAGTGAGCTGTAGCTCACGAAAGCTTATGCTCAAATAAATTGGTTAGTCTCTAAGGTGCCACAAGTACTCCTCTTCTTTTTGCGAATACAGACTAACATGGCTGTTACTCTGAAACCTCTCAAAGTTTGCTATAACCTCTGTAAAATGTTATATTCCTTTCTTTAGTTCTTTGAAAACTAAGTTCAGATTTCACTTTATAATTTACCTGGCTTCATCATCCAAGCCACATTTTGACAGTTACACACAATTTTTAAAACAAACAGAGGTTTCTGGAAAGGCATACAAGCAAAGTGATCAGAGTGAGAAAGGGAACACATATCTGTCTTATTCCTATGTCTCTTTATTTATCTCTGGCTACTTCAGAATCATGTATTGTGTGTCAGGTCTCTATGTGTGCAGGCATCTAACTGACACGACATCCAGTGTTAATCTAGATATCAATAAATTCCTAGATTTTTAAGGCCAGAAGGGACTATTACAACCATGTAGTCTGACCTCCTGCATAACAGGCCATAGAATTTCACCCAGTAACTGTTGCAACGAACTGAAGTTGAACAAGATCTTATCTCTTGAGGTAGGTCTACGCTTAGAGCTGGGTGTAGAGGACAGGCACGGCACACCCAGCTAGCCCGGGTATAAATAGTGGTGTAGAGGGTGAGGCAATGCTTAGGCGAGTAGAGTACAGACACACCAGAACCCTGAGGTATATACTCTACATGCTCAAGCAGTGCCTCCCATGTCTTTCTATTAAGCAGGGTGGTGTCCTGCTGCCAGAGCCTTTCCCTGCTGCAGGGAAAGTTTCCAGGAGCAGAGAAAGGTTCTGGCAGGGGAGAGCAGTGGGAAAAGGCTCCAGCAGCTCCCCGATGCCAAAGCCTTTCCCCGCTGCCTCCCCCTTGCCAGAGCCTTTCACTGTCACGTAGCTACACACTGCAATGTGGACACAGCCTGCTTTTCACTGCAGCATGTACCTTGCACACTGCTAGACTAGACAAGGCCTTAGAAAACCAGCTGGTCTTGGTTTAAAGACTCCTAGTGATGGACAATCTCTTAATAAGCTGTTCCAATGGTCAACTGACCTCGGTATTATAAACTGGTTCCTTACATTCTGTTTGAATTTGTATGGCTGCCACTTCCAACCATTGGTCTTGTTATACCTTTTCTAAGTTAAAGAGCTCTCTGCTATCAAATACCATCTTCTTTATACCTGTCTGCTTTTCTATTTTGATGCTTAGTGTTTTTCCTTTACACCCTATGAGCACTTTGCACAGTTCTTTGGGTTATCAGAGTCATATATATGTATGCATATGACCTGCTGCAACAAACCTTGGTTTAATAAAACTTCAGGAAATTAATGATTTTGCAAAATCTTACCCTTAAGTTAAATGATGTAAAGTCATGACACCCCATAAACGTAAGCAAACAACCTTACAAAATGAATTCTGGGAAACTAGTTTAAGAAAGAATTTGGGTGTGTAACTGGGATTATGCATTGAATGCTTTGAGAAAAAAAAATTACATGGAAAAGGACTTTAAAAATGAGAAGCTTGTTCCAGCTAACCTGCTCATGCAAGCAGGTCTTATTATGTTAGGGATTCAAGATGAAAAGGAGAGTAGGCAACAAAAATTACTATTGCAGTAGAAAATTTAAAAAAAACCTCATAAAGCTCACTAACTATAGACACCATTTCTATTTCCAGTAAATGCTAGCTTTGCTAAAATTTATGACACATACTTTTTTCCTTTTCTCTTGAAATTTGTGACTACATGCCCACCTTTACCCTGAGGGATTTGGTTGTCTCAGTGATGATTTACTTTTTTATAAGATGAAGCTGTAGCCTTTGTAAAGAAAATAAAAAAATGCATTTGATAGGCTTGTAGCCAGAAGGAAGGGAAGATCTCTTTTCTAAACTTTGGCAATGATCTTTTTTTGAGGAAGTGTGTGTATATTTGGCTTCAAATAGGTTTTTGGTGCTTTTATTTATTTATGTACTTGCTTGCTTACTCAAGTAAGATCTTTAATCAACATGAAGATTAATGAGCAAATCCTAGGACAAATATCAAGCAACATTATTTCATATATATTAACACCTATCCTTTTGTCAATCTGAGTTCTCTCTTCACAGAATGTAAATGGGCCAAACAACATTTAGTGTGCAAATTTTCTTGTAATAATATTTTAACCATTGTGTTTACCACTTTAGAAGAAACTTGATTCAGTTCATTCTTGGGTATGGCAGACTATTTGCTTAGGGAACAGTATCTGTTTATAATGCAACAGTCCTGAAATTTACTGCAATATTATATGTGGGTTCCTATAGCAAGGCAATTAATTGTAAACACTTGGACATTTAGCAACACATAGAGAAAAAGGTTTAAGACAGAAATACAGCATCAAATAAATCCCTTCACTTAACAGTTTTCACCTAAAGAGTGCTTTGATTTTTATTATGAATTTTGAAAAAGACTGCCTTCCATTTGCGCGTCCAATTTGCAACAACAAATTTTTCATCTATATTTTTTACATCTGATGTGAAATTCTGACTCATTGAAGTTAGCGGGACCAGGAGTTGACCCCTGTAATTCAACTAAGGGTGCAAAATGGAGTACTTGCATCTCCAGCTAACTAGTTGCAGGTGAAATGAGTCAGAGCTAAAGTAGATTCCTTTTGCAAGTTACAAAACGGGGCTCAAATTTTGTAGGTACAAACTGGGCCTTCAAAAAACAAGTTGTACCTTGGGCCTTCTGCAAAATGTACCTTTTATGAATAAAATTACTGAGGGGGTACTGGTGGAATTTATTTCAGGGAAAAGGGACAGAAAGAAAGCCTGGAGTTCACAGGGAGCTGGCAGAGCTGATTAGAAGTATTAGCTTACAATATATTTGTCACAGGATATCCTCACCTGCTGTGCTTTCCTGTGACAGACTGAAGCACAAACACATACACCTGCCCCAGTTTCCCTTCTTCAGAATCCCCAGTAACTCCATACACGCTTATCCTCGAGTCCACTGGTTCCCAAACTTGTTCCGCCGCTTGTGCAGAGAAAGCCCCTGGCGGGCTGGGCCGGTTTATTTACCTGCCGCGTCCGCAGGTTCGGCCGATCGCGGCTCCCAGTGGCCGTGGTTCGCTGCTCCAGGCCAATGGGAGCTGCTGGAAGCGGCACGAGCTGAGGGACGTACTGGCCACCACTTCCTGCAGCCCCCATTGGCTTGCAGGGGTGAACCACGGCTAAACCTGTGGACGTGGCAGGTAAACAAACCGGCCCGACCTGCCAGGGGCTTTCCCTGCACAAGTGGTAGAACAAGTTTGGGAACCACTGCTCTAGTCCATCATAATGGTTTATCACCAAAAATAGTTCAAATAATCACAAAAGAATCCAAACATAGTCCATCTTTCATACCCCATGTATCTAGTCCTAAAAACCCCATGACATGTCACCCCACATCCCACATGCCAGCATTTGCTGTTCTTCCCGAAGACTGCGGGGTTCCAAAAGGTGCCATTCTTTCACCTCTCCTGTTCAATGTTCACATTGGACCATTACAAAAGTTAGTAAGGAGGCATGGAGTGCAGTGCTTTTGGTAGGCTGGTGACACCTAACTGTATATCTCTACCTTGTCTGGCTCAGAAGATGAGGTTCAGTGCCTCTGCCTTTGTGTAGCTGAAAATGGGACATGGATGAGAGTGAGGTGGCTGAGGCACAACTCAGACAAGACTGAGATAATAATGGTGGTTTGGGGAAGCAGCTGGATCTGATGACAGAGGTAATATTAATCCCTTTGTTGGAGAGAGTACTTCTGCCATTAGTTACCAAGATTTGCAACTTAGGGGTGATTCTAGGTGACCCCCGGGACCTATTTTACAATTGTATTAGAGCAGTCACTTTTTTACCACCTGCGTCTGGCTAGGAGGTGACCTTCCTTTCAGATGCGGCTCTTCACATCATTATCCGTGCTCTTGTTACCTCAAGATTAGATCATCACAATGTGCTTCAAATGGGGATACACCTTACAGCCATTCAGAGGCTGAAACCGGTGCACAACACAGCAGCTCACTTACTGAGTGTTGTATCTTGCTGGGAGTATAAGACCTCATTGCTACAGGATTTGCAATGGCTGCCCATTAGAGTTTAAATTAGGGGTGGGCAAACTTTTTGGCCTGAGGGCCACATTTGGGTATGGAAATTGTATGGCAGGCCATGAATGCTCATGAAATTGGGCATTGGGATGTGGGAGGGGGTGCGGGCTCTGGCTGGGGGTGTAGGCTCTGGGGTGGGGGCCAGAAATGAGGAGTTCAGGGTGCAGGAGAGTGCTCTGGGCTGGGACTGAGGGGTTCAGAGGGTGGGAAGGGGATCAGGGCTGGGGGTTGGGGCATGGGAGGGGGTCAGGGGTGCAGGCTCCAGGCAGCGCTTACCTCAAGCAGCTCCCAGAAGCAGTGGTATGGAGGCGTGACCTGTGGCCTGTATGGAGGCGTGACCAGGTGGCTCTACATGCTGCCCTGTCCACAGGTGCTGCCCCTGCAGCTCCCATTGGCTGCAGTTCCCAGCCAACATGTGGAGTTCCCAGGGCAACATGTGGAGCCCCCTGGCTTCCCCTATGTGTAGGAGCCAGAGGGGGACATGCCGTTGCTTCCGGGAGCTAAGCCCTGGCACATGTGGAGCGGGGCAAGCCTCATACCCTGCTGCCTAGTGGGAGCTCAAGGGCCGGATTAAAATATCTGAAGGGCCAAATGTGGCCCTTGAGCCATAGTTTGCCCATGCCTGGTTTAAATAGTTGTCTTACCTGAGGGATCGGATCTCTCCCTACGCTATATTACCACAGGTTTCAGAGTAACAGCCGTGTTAGTCTGTATTCGCAAAAAGAAAAGGAATACTTATGGCACCTTAGAGACTAACCAATTTATTTGAGCATAAGCTTTCGTGAGCTACAGCTCACTTCATCCGATGCATACTGTGGAAGTAGAGGTGCTTGAGCTGGATCCTCTTGTACATGAGAAGGGGCAACTGGCAGGATGTCTCTGTGAAGGCTCCCAGATGCTGGAGGTTGTTCCCCTTAATATGGCAACCTTTTGGGCACACTGCAAAAGACACCCATTGGAGAGAGTTTTTGGAGAAGGCCGAGGGTTTTCTTCCCATAACAGTCAAAGAGTGGAATGGAATTTTTGTAGGTGGCTAGCTGGCTGAGTTCCTATTAAAATGATTACTTTAATGCTTCTGGGATTTGATAGTATTGTTAATGGTGTGTTAGGGCACCTAGGGCTTTGAATAGTGTCTTTTTAAATGGTTTTGTCTCTAAATAAATCAACATATATAAATGTATTAATAAACCCCTTTCACCTATGACAGTGATAAATTCTAGTCTGTATTTATCATTCCCGTCACATCCATTGACATGGACATTGAGCAGTGACCCTCTGCTGTATAATCTGATTTATTTTGGGTTATCAAAAAGACACTGTGGATAGTAAATGTCTGCATAACATATGAGCCACAGGCATCCAGGACAGAGCAAAGGAATAAATAGGATCTGGCTGAAACAGAAAAATCAGAGTATTTATGCTAGGAACTATGGATGTTTTCATGAAGCACAGTTTATCCAACTGTGAAAATATTAGCTGGGGTATTACTGAGTCAGTGCTTAGAATTCTTTTGGCCTCTGACCAGCATAAATGGTCAAAGGAGAGGAACTGACTGCAAAGTAGCTGAATCTGCTGAAGACAAAAAGGCTGCAGAAAAGTGTGACCCCAAAGTGAGAAGCATGGGGGCTGAGATGGACTTAGCAGATTTAGAAAAGTTCTGGTATCGTATATTCCTACACAGGGCAGTTTGGAAGCTTGTGGCTATGTTAGGAATATGTCAGCTAATTTTGTGACTGAAAGTATTCTAAAAACCTCCTGCAAACAACAACAAAGTGGGCAACAACATTTTCACATAAGCCTTATCTCTTTGATTATTCTCGCTTACATTTTCCCCCCAATCTGAGAACAATTCTGTTGCTTTTCAGTCAGTGCTTTGTAAACATATACGACTGGGCAGCCTTGCAGAAGGACAGTCCCCAAACCATCTGATCACGCATTCACTGTCTACACAACAGCTGGGAGTGTGCTTCCTAACACCGGTAGAGAGACATGTGCTAGTTCTGCTCAAGCTAGTGCACTAAATAGTAGTGTGTCCATGGTGGCAGCTTGGGAGAGCTGCCCAAGTATGTACCCAGAGGGCTGGGTGGGACTGTATTTGGGCAACTAGTCCAAGCCACCACTCATGCAGCCACGGCCACACTGCTATTTTTAACACACTAGGTTGAGCAGAGATAGCACGTGTCTATCTACCCATGCTGGAAAGGACTGTCTCAGCCGCAGTGTAGATGCACCCACTGAGATCTCAGGCTGTTTACTAATTTCAAAATATTTCAGATCTGGTACTTCTGTGCACCTTTTTTTAATTTCTCAAAACTTGTCTTTTTCCAGTAACCCCAGGGTCATTCTGTACTGTCCTCAAAGAACAGTCTGAGTTGAGCACTTAATTAAGACAAATAAGGGATGAATTTGCTTAGATATGTTAACAGGCTGATGAATCACTGTTAATGTCTCTTTATTTGAGGGGCGGGGGTCCATCAATATGTGCAATGGCCTCCACCTTATTTGGGGCTGGTTGAACTCCTTTGTCTTTAATGATTACTACAATACAAGTTCTCCTTCAGCAATCTGGCATTTTTTCCTCAGTTTACAACGAATGAACAAACAAACATTAAACAAGAATACCCCAAATAGAATATTACTCTAAAAATGGAGAAGGGACAGATACTCTATGAAGTCCACTATTGCTATTGTTATTGATTTTGCATGCAGGGTACTGAGATCTCTGGCAATGGGCATCAGTCTAGGACCCTAGGATAGATAACTTCAAGGTTACTTCCATTAGCACACTGTAGAATGTCACAGTCTTACATTTCATTGTTGATCATTTTAGACCCAAATCAACAGATCATCAACCATTATTTCCACGTAAATCCACCAAAAGAGGTGTTGAAGATAAAGTTTTGCACTAATCAAGGCGTGCCCTTCTCAACTATTCTCCTGGTGTAGCATTCACATTTGATGGCCTTGTTCAAATGTTTTCGTGGTCTATACAAACCTTTAACTTGTTTGTTTTTACCATGGGGACCATATTTTTAATTCAGCCTTTGCTCAATAGCATCTAATATTACCATCTGGTGCACTTCATCTTTTTTTTATAACTTATATTTGTCAATGTTAGTAGATGCATGTTTTAGTGGTATACTGAGATCTACATTACTGTGGTATATTACACCATCACTATCCCTGTCTTTTTTAAACCTGTCTTCAGATTCATTACAATATCTTTCGCATCCTGTTCTGTACACAGCTTGTATAGCTATTTGATCATCTGCACTTACAAATTGTTTTTCAACCCAAGCATACATGGGACTTCCTGGTCCACTATTTAAACCTCTACTGAATGGCTGTTCAGACATGCCTTTGTGCCCACTATGTGAAATAAGCTTAGTTTTCAATTTTAACATAGCAGAGTTTCTAATATTTCTTTAGATGCTTGCTGTGTCTACATTGTGCTCAGCCTCAATATCTGTTCTGAAACTGAATTTTTGTTCCTTTATTTCCAGTGCCATAAACCAATCTACTGTGAAACACTGCTTTATAAAAGTAATAAGAGCTCTAACAAAGAATGATATCTTTGCATCATCAGTAACACAGTATATTTCAGTTATCCAAATTCCCCGCTTTTCTAGTTATCCAGATCTACCATGTGTCCCCTTTGTAGCTCTGTGTAAGTTTATAGCACTTCCATTTATCCAAATGCCTAGTTATCCAAAAGCTTTGGATGTCCCCCAGGCCATTTGGCTAAAAGGAAGTATAACATATATGTTCATGAATTTATTTTACTTGTGTTCCTTTGCATTTCATGCTGGTAATAACACATTCTTGAAAAATGGTTGCTTTTTTTTGCATGCACGACAATCCCAAAGTGTTATTTTGGTTGCAAACAAATCTGGTCTCCACCATTTGTTCATCTTTGTATTCTCTTTTTATGACTGGTATATATTTTTGACTAGATTCTCTTCTATTCTATCACTGTTTGTTAACACTTTCAATTAGGAAGCGTAAGGAGATGCTTTAGCCCTGAAAAAAACAAAATGAAGTCCATTTACAATAACCTCATTTTGACCACATTATCAGTTATACCGTGTAGGGGTCTGTGGCCCTCCCTCCCCATCAGTCTTGGAGAGAGGCCACGCCCCTCGCTAAAGTGCATCTAAAAAGGCAAAGATCAATGGGGAATTAGTCCCAGGGCTCCAGGCTCCTGGGCAGGGCAGAGCAAGAAGCAGTCCCAGGGCTCTGACCCACTGGGCATGGCAGAGTAAGAAGCAGTCTAAAGGGGCTCTAGCCTTCTGGGCAGGGAAGGACACAAAGCAGTTGAAGGGAGTTGTGCTACTAAAAATCCTACCTGCTCCTTCTAATTAGTCTATCCGTTAACAGTTCAAATTCACAACTACTTATTCTTGGTATGCAGATCTGTAACAGTGGTTAATGTTCCCATGTGGATTCTTGTAGATAAATTGTGTCTTTCTCAAGTCACAGTCTTGGGTGGTTTTCCCAAGTGACATTTGGAAGTGCAGCAACCATTCCTCCAGTTCATCGCCAGGTTCCTTTCCAGACGGCTTCAATTGCTCAATTTTCTCCAAAGATGTAGCTATCTTCTGACACCATAATAAAAGGTATCATACACGGGAGTGCAGGTAAAAGAATTAACTTTATTCCATTGTCCCAATCTCAAGATTATTCTCAGAGTTACCCAAGATAATACATCTGTCACATGGCAGAAATCTGGATCCACTGACTGCACTGGCTATTGGTACAGTATTTTGTATGTGTAATTCATTACTGGGTATGCCAAAAATCCCTTATGTTCATTTGAAAGAGCTGCCTCTCTTGTATGAAAATACATGCAGGTACATTTGAAAATTTAATTTCACCTTATTGCATGCTTCATAGACATTAGTTGAAGATGTGGCTCACATCTGTGTGCTGTCATTTTTGTATAATTTCTGCACGTGTATTTGTTGGCATGTAACATTTTTCTGAAAAATAGAAATGTATAATTATGAGTATCTTCAGATCAAAGATTTCTGCTTAGCCTGGCAATTTAGACATTAAATTATTGGTTGCTAAATATTAAGCCTGATAAAAGGAAGTGATCCTTTACATGCAGTAAAGGTTAGTTATTGCAAGTTGCTGCAATTAAAGATATGGTACTATTTTTATTCTAACTTGAAACCTCTACCTAACCACACATGTTTTTCTTGTGTCCAGTTTAAAATAAAATCATGCTGTAGCTTGTAATTACCTGAGTTATATCCCATCTGTGCAACCTAGCGCTAGTGTGATGGAAGCAAGCAAGAGGACCAGATATGTGTCAGTGCAGCAGATTAGAGCTCTAGTGGTTTTATTTATTTCAAAATAACCATCCTTCGTTGTTAAATAAATAGGTCAGGCTGCTTTACTTAGGCAGTGAAAGGCATTTGTGATGTGGCAAGAGTTGAGCCTCAGGCAAGGGCTGGGTCTCTAGCAATGTCGCAGTGACTAGGATCATCAGATAAACCAAAAGGAAAAAAAAAAGACAGAACACTCGTGGGATTTCCCTTGAGATTTTTGATTTAAAGCCCAATGAATCAATGGGAGTTTTCCCAGCAGAGTCCATCAGCTTTGGTTCAGGCCTTCAAAGAGAAGAGATATTTCTAGTTAGACTCCTGAAAAGTACAGGTGACATTTTATATTTTTGTGAAATTTGTTTTTGTTTAAATGAGCCTGAAAAGCAATTTAAACAGACTCCCCAGTAACATAGTTTGAGCTTTATAAAATTTAGACCAAATACTGATGTAAGGTTGTTGCTAGCTAATTCTGTAGCTAGCAAAGCTGAAAGGTAAGAGGAATAGAGTGGGTGTATCCACATCTAAGACCTATGAGAAAGTATCAATTTTTTAAATAGACTAATCTTTGATATATTGTTCTTCTTTTGTGAATCTTCAGTGCATCATACCATTTTGGTATGTATTTTTAATTCAGATTTACATCAAATTAAATTAAAAATGAAGCTTGGGAAAAAATGGCACAGGTGGAACAAAACTTACTGGAAGCTCTTGTTTCAGAATACACAATTATTAACTTGTACAGTAGGATTTATATGGCATATTTCACTCAAGTATAAAATCAACCATGATCCTGATTTTCTTCAGTAACTGCTATGTATAGTTCACAAATTCTTTCCCACAAGTTTTGCCCTGCACCCCACCCCAGAATAATTTGCAGACAGCTGGTTCAGAACCATAACATGTTTCCTGATGCTCCCATTCTCCCCTATGGGCTGATTCCTTGGACTGACTATATCTCCCATACTGCACCCAGAATCATGTGACTCACATGATATACCCAACAGCTCAGTCAGAAGCAAATCCACATTGCATTATAGTCCTTCAGGAGCCAAGCCCAAGGAGAAAATTGAGCTCTGAATTGCAACTCCCATAAGGCAATATGCTGTTTAATGTTTTATGGAACTGAGTCAAAATTATGTATTTCAGGTCGGATAAAAAACAAAATATTCTGATTTGGACTGAACTGACTCAGTTTTCCTAATGGAAAAAAATTGAAAATTTTCAGCAAAATAAAAGTTTTCTTATGGAAAATTTCAACTTTGCAAAAACCGCATTCCAAAAGAAAATTCCCGACCAGCACTTGCTGATTGCCATATACACCTTTTTTAATACAGTGCCAATTAACCAGGCATCAGTCCCTCAACAAAATAGGATTTCATGATGTGGTATTCTAAGGCAAAAGCATGGCACTCCTGAAAAGAGCACTGGGTTTGCCAGGGTGAATATACAACTATCCTTTGGTTAGTCATTTGTGGGTTTAATGAAAGAACAAATGTTAAACTGAGAGAAAGGCGTGCTCATCATATGGAGAAAGAGAGAGGGGTGATTATGATAGAAAATAAAATATAATAATATACTCCAATGCATGGAAACACCCACTGAAATATATACATACGCTTAGAAAGAGTCACAACAGATGTTGACCTGTTTGAATTGAAGGCGAACTACAGTCCCAACCCCCTTAAAAATTTGCGTAAGGGAAAAAAACCAGAGTAGAAACTGTTTGTATGCAAGGACCCCAATTCCACAACTACTTTACTGAATCTATTTAAGCTACAGTCTAAAATGACCTAAAAAAGCAGAAGGTATATTGGATAGTGAGGTGTTGATTTTATAGCAATAACAGCAAATTGTCATCTCTGTCTCATTCAAACCACTGTATCATAATTCTTCTCAGGTTGAGCAATTTTGCTAACAGTACAGTTTCTAAAGATGGGTCTTTTCATACAGAGACTAAACTACTGTCCCTAGTAAATAGAGTCCAATCCTTCAGGAGGCAGAGAATTTCCATGGAAATCAATGTATATGCAACAGTGGACCAGATTCATCCCTGTTTCCCCATTCTTTATAAACATAGCCTTATGGAATAGGTATACTAGAAAAATATATATAGTAGGACTTGAAGTTGTTGCTGTATGACATACAGGTAGCAATAACAGTAATATTGCTGTAGAGCATACAGATCTCAGTCAAGGATCAGGATGTAATTGCGCTATGCACTGTAAAAACACGTGTACATATACAGGATAGCATGTCACCTTAAACAGAAAATTACAGAATGAAAAATTTGGATGGGGTGTGGGGGGCAGTAATAGGCACCTATATAAGACAAAGTTCCAAATATCAGGACTGTCCCCATAAAATCAGGACATCTGGTCACCCTAAGGTGAGTTGTACCGTATTCCATAAGAAGTCACATTGAGCTGGATCATCTCCACATGGGAGGGACAAAGGGGGGTTGTAAATCTTTATTACCTTCTCCTCACAAATATCTTCCCATTTTTTCCATGCCCTCCCCTCCACACTCCTATTGAAAATGCTCTGGGGCTCATCCCCGAACCTTGAGGATCCCAAGGGACAAATAGGAATGGTATGTCTCCGCATTGGCTCCCCCTCCCTAGTAATGTTACCACAAACTCTGACTCTTTGTTTATTGTGAGAAGTCTCTAATTACTGTAAACCAACAAATGTTCCCTGTAATTTGTCCTAATTATAAACAACATGATTAGTGATGGGCTGAAGCAGTTCTAAAAATTCACATACTTCCACAACACGCCAGCATTTTATTATATACCCACCACCTGTCCGATAATAGTGGAGCTGGTGGCTTGAGCTATTAACAGAGCCACCTATGCAGGATTTTAGCCTTGGCCTTTGGTAGAGAGAGGGAGTTGTAGGTGTTGGTTTAGAGGAGGAAGGAAAACAATTCAAATGTAGTAAAGGAAAAGTCTCTCTCACTCACACACACTTTTCTTGAAGTGTTTTGAGTCACGAAAGTCCTGAGCTTGTTGAATATTTCGGTCTCCATATTGAATGCATTTATAAAGCATCTTTGAATGCTCAGCCAATTGAATCACTCAGCTGGCTGAATATTCCAACACCTCTTTTTGGAAAAGAGATGCCCTTGCATGCACTAGAACATCCTGTGGGCTGTTGCACTGCACTCCTGAAGAGCGAAAGGGTTTATTTGATGTGTGATGTGTGATTACTTTATTACAGCATTTACACCACCATTGGCAGGTTCTTTTTACCTTGCTCAAACTGCATGACATATTCTTTCTCCCCATACAATCTCCCCAAGACATGCGTGCTGGCTCTTCCTTTCCTCCACTTGTAAGGGTTCTTTTTTTTTTGAATACTTCTCCCTCTTACCCATACACTTCACACTCCCTACATTTTCTCCCACAATAAAATACATACTTCCTACTCTGTGCTTTCCACTAGGAGATAACTGGAATTCGTGCCCGGTCCCAACAAGAAACTTCATGTGCTCTGCCTTCTTGTTTGCAGGTACCCCAAATCTGCCCTTTTATTTTTTCAGCAACAAGACAGTCAGTCATTCTTCCCCCTTTCCAAATTAGGATAGCTAAGTTTTCAATTCTTTTGGAAGTGAACTGATTCTGTCTTCGGTTCAGGGAATGGCCTAAGACCATGGTTTGAGAAAGCTCTTAAGCACATTCTTAACTTGACTTCAATGGGTAAATATATAGAGAGAAAAAATAAGTAATATTAGCTGTGTAGTGTAATGTGTAGCTAGATTGGGCTGCTCAAAAAATTGCCAAAATTATATCAAATTTGAAAAATATTTTGATATCATCAAGAATGTTTCACAGAGCAGAAACTGAAAAATCTACTCACATTCTATGTCTCAGTGCCTTGATGTATGGCTGCAAGTTCTTGTTATATATACGGTGCTATTTACCTCTGCCACTTAGGTTCATGTCGAAGGAGGGATTAAAAGTCATCCTTTTATATCTCTGTTATTTCACAATTTTGCAGCAATTCAGCAACCAGCACCCATGCTAGGCTGTTTCTCAAAATGTGTCAGTCAATACTATGGTGATGTATTTTTTATCGACAGCAGTGGAGGTAATGAACCTCTTGAACTCATTTAAACACATGCTAAAAGTACATGAGTAGTCCCATCAATTTAACTAAAATTATTCATATGCTTAAATTTAGGTATATGAGTAAGTGCTTACTCATAGATTCAGACTTTAAGGCCAGAAGGGACCATCATGATCATCTTGTCTGACCTCCTGCACATTGTAGGCCACAGAACCTCATCCACCCACCACTGTAATGGGGACTGGGACCAGTTCTGATCACCCTTTTTCACTTTGGCCCTGGTCCTCAAAGAAACTTAGGCTCCTAACCTCTGATGATTTCAGTGGAAACTAGGAGCCAAAGTACCTTTGAGAATCTAGACCTTTAAGTGATATCTTACTTGACAAAAAGAAAAGGAGTACTTGTGGCACCTTAGAGACTAACAAATTTATTTGAGCATAAGCTTTCGTGAGCTACAGCTCACTTCATCGGATGCATCGGATGCTGTAGCTCACAAGTACTCCTTTTCTTTTTGCGGATACAGTCTAACACGGCTGCTACTCTGAAACCTTACTTGACAAGTAGTTCCTAAACTGGCAGGAGACAGCTGTTCAGCACATCTATCCTGTTCCCTCCCACTAAATTTTCTTTCTGAAACCATTGGCTCCTTCATTAAATAGAATTTTTAAAGATTTAAAAGAAATATTTAAGGATAGATTGTGGAGCCTTTATTCACCCTAGTGAGCTCTTACTCTAGCAAACAGTCTCATTTAAATCAAAGGGACTACTCACATGAGTAAGCACTCACCCAAGTAAGTTACAACCTGGCATGCTTCAATTATTTTTTAGTGTTTCAGTACTTTTTTCCAATTTAAATACTGGCATGCTGAAGAGCTATGTGACTTTCCACCATACATATAAAATGGCCTCTCAGCCAAATAAAACTTTAAATGGCTGACATGGAACTGTAATTAACCACAAAAAGGGGAGGTGATTTCTGAAGCAGTGTTAGAATTCCTCCATCATACGACAAAGCGGAGCTTCTGTTGTTGAGTCAGAAGAGATCCTTCATGCTACATAAGTGACCATGGTGCCAAATACTACATAGGTTACTCTGTATGCTATAATTAAGTATCCTAAACAGCAGCAAGTATCTAGACATGCCTAGTTTAGAGCTGGACATATGAAACATTTCAGAACCTTGACCAACCCTGTACACAAATATTTCCCAATCTGATATTTTGTGCAAGAGTTGTAGGTGGAGGGGCATTACAAATTTCTGTGCTATTCTGAATGAATCTCAGTGAGTAGAAGGGGGACACCTGTTTTGCATGAGCCAAGCTCGCTGAGCTATATTCTGAAAGGATTATTTATTTTTCTTCAAAGTAAGCCAAAATACATAAGAGACTGGATTTATTCTCCTTGTAATAGTTCTCTGTATTCATTTCACCTTCGAACAGCAAGAACGGACCTGAATTATGGGCCGGAGTTTCAGGAGGAAAATCCCTCCCAAGTGTCTAAAAGATGGCTATTGGCAGCTTTTAAGAACTGAGCCTCTACTCCAATGTTATTGCTTGATAAAACAATAAAATGGCTAATTAAGATGCTATTTTCTGCCTCCCTTGTTCACATTTTGTCCCTTTCTGCATGAGATGTACCATGAAATCAATGGGCTACTTGAGGAGTAAAGTAGAGCTCAGCATATAGTAAGGATGACGGAATTGGACCCATTATAAATGGGCAAATATGTATCATGTGCATACCATGGAAAAGTGTTTACTTGCACCGGCACAGTAATCCAAATGTACTGTAGAAGTCTGCACTGTAAGAAATGAAAACTCCAAGGGATTCACCCTGTAAATCCTCACTGGCATATATAGTCCAGTCATCTGCACTAGGATGATTTGCATGTTTGAGGGTGCTCATGTGAGTAAAGTTCTGAAGGACAGCACTCCTTGCCTTTATTAGTATTTATTTGTATTGCGGTAGGGTCTAGGAGCCCCAGTCATGGGTGATGAGTCCATTGTGTTAGATATCAGCCAAAAACAGAACAAAAAGACAGTCCCAGCCCTAAACAGTTTACAATCCCTGCTTTCTCCCAGTGTGATTTAAACACATCTGCAGAGTGGAAATATATTGCATGTGTGTGAGCATTCAAAGGTACCCCTGAAAACTTCAAAGTAGTCAAACTAATGGAAAGAAATTATTTCTTCAATCTTTGGACTGAATCTTGGCTTTGGTATGAACCCCAGGAAATGTGTAATGTATTTTTGTGACTCCGCAGGCTGTTCCTTGCTTAGAGGGGAAAGTACTCTGTGCCAAGCCCGTATGTGGCCCAGCATACATCCCCTGGAATGCCAGCACAGCTTTGGTGGCTGGGGTTTTGGAGGTGGAGGCTAAGTTCTGCACATTCCTGCCCACCTGCTCAGAGGGAGAGGGGACAAAGCAGCTCTGCAGAAGGTACGTTCTCCCTCTGTGCCACTACCCATGGTATTGGCAACTACACAGAACATATGGTTGTGCCATGCATAGCAGTGTAAGCCAGGACACTGGTCAGCCCTTTATGTGCACTATATCCTCTACCATCCTGGCCATGCCTGATAGGAGCACTGTCACTGGCAAAGATAAGGGCAGGCCTTCTGCATAAAGCTGCACCAGCTTTAGGAGGTTGTACCAGTGAGGGAAGCAAACACAGTTCCAGATTACAGAGAACAGACAGTACTTCTGGGGAGCCCAGGAGATTCATAGAACCTTGCATCTACAGAGGATCATTTGGTGAGAGCCCACAAAGATGAGGCTTTTGGAAAAGAGGAGTCTTGTATTTGCATTTTTCTAATTTTCTGATTTGTCTTTATTTGTAATTGCATATGTCTTTACCACATTAGTCTGACACCACAATAGATTAAAAAGACATGTTGCAGAATCATAAAGAATGCAATAGTACTAACACACATATTTCTCCCATGTCTGCTTTTATTAATTCTTCTTCCCACAAACTTTTTTTTTTTAAAGAGGCTTGGAATCAGCTCATGCATAATGAATCATGATATATATTCTTATTGGAGAGGTCAAAAAATCTGGCTTTCCTCCTGCCAACATCAACATGATCATAAAATAAGATTTTCTGAACGTGAAGAGAGAAAGGGTTAGTTCACAACGAACAATTACAAAATCCCATTCATTTTAGTATAATGGAGTCCAAAGATATTAAAAACTCAATTCAGTAAAGTTTAACTTAATTCTGTCAGGTTCATCCAGGAGATTGCAGCAGTGAGATAAAAGAAACATTCTAGATTCTTCCAGTCTTCTTATCAAGTTCTATACTATGCTGTTGTGCCAACCATTGAAACATCTTCCATGACATGCACAACAAATTTTCCAGAACACCCCCCTCCTGAAACTCACTGCCAACTGCCAGTGCCACTCATAACTGAAAATGTCAAAACCAGTCATAATAAATGTGTCTCAGAGAAATAGATTCTTCTGAAGGATCTGACTTTTAGAGGGAATCTTTTGTGGGCACTGATGTAACCTGCAATGCTAAATATGCATATGCATTTAGATTCACATGAGGCCAGATTCAGATTGCTTATAATGAGCAACTGCTTTAAAAGAGCAAGCAGTTCCCAATCTGTATCAGTGGGATTAAAGACCAGACAGTCATCTTTGGATGGTATTAGCATTAATATTCCCAGGTTTTAGCTCACTCCTTTTTGCCTGAATGCTTAAAGGGACTGGTAAGTTCAGCACAAATCCATGTAAGGCACATAAGGAAACACTACTGCCAAGAAACACCACAGTCAGTGTATCTCTTCATACCCTGATTTTGTCTTGAAATTGGATTATGTGCATTTTGCCCTTTATGCCTGACAATATCTATTTCCAAACATGCTGTGCGAGTAAAATCAAGATTGTGTTTCCCTGATATTTTAGAGCTTCAAAAGCTATGTTCCAGTCACCTAATTCAAAAAGGGGTATTATCAAGTCTTTATGATGACAGCAATAATTATTTTATCTTAATTTCTATAGTGTCAACAATGTTCTCGCCACTTGATGGGCTAATATGAAGACAAGGACCCTGCCATAAAATGTTTGCAATTTAAGCAAACAAAGTATGTGGGAGGGACATAATGAAAAAAAGGATGTTTGAATGGCAAAGTTTTGCATAGGTCTTCAACATACCATTTTTTTTAATTAGGTTACATTTATATCAGTTATAAAATTTTTCTAACACTACTGTTTGAGGAGGACTAGAGAAGTAGTCTTGGAAATGAGTGTGGGAGAAAGGCGCAAAGGCGATGGTTAGTCTAGATACCTTTAGTTGAAAGTACTCCCACTTTTGGTCTCATTTGATACTTTCTTCGTTATATGACATAATATATAATATAATATGATATAATGTTCACATAAAAAGGTGTCTTCCTCAAAGTCAGTATTCTGCAAGGGCTGTTGGGATAAATTTCAATGGATTAATTAATAGAAACATAGCAATACAGGACATAAGAAAATATATTTCCATGGAATGTTTAATCTGTGACATTTTTTCCTTCCTTCCTGATGGAAATATAATACTGAATTGGATACAATCCTGAGTGTAAAATTGAAAGCAAAAGGAATAGGAAGGAAATTAAGATCCCAAAGGTCGAGGGTCATAATATGGAGAGGTGAAACACTAGGGAAAAACTAAAATCTTGATTTGTGATATTTACTATACAATGAAATTACAGAAGTCAGAATTGAAGAGAATTAAATTAGTCTATCTTCACAAGCCCTTTAAATTAGCACCCAGAATTCATGGCTGGGTTCCTGTTGATCATAGAAATAAGAAAAACAAAGCTCTATTGAAGGAGAGTTGAGTACAACCAAAATTAGGGAGGGAAAAATCCTTCAAAATTGCATATGTGCTTTCTTAAGGCTAGTAGACACACTCTTAATGCATTCTGGACTCAGGGAAGAATGGAACCTGCTGGCGGCATCTTTTTGACTACGTTCTATAGACGGGATATCCAGAATGCAGCTTCTGCCCTATGGCAAACTGGCATGCTTTCAAACTGGAGAAGAAAGCCAGCAGGCTTTGAAGTCTTGACTCTAGGTTGGAAGGAGGTGGGTACAGCAATTACAGTTGGCCAATTCTCTTGATTTTAAAGCCTCTGTTATCCTAGGATTTTGTGTGTCCTCAAAGATCTTGAATAATTAGGGTTGTACTGTGTGTGTATGAAGCACTTACTAACCACTGAAATGCAGACATCTCTGAATGGAGTGTTCAACAGTGCATAAAAAACACTACAAACAATGTTTAAAACAGTAACATGTATGAGATAGAGAATAAAGAAGAGATAAAAATGCAATACATTACAAAATACTCTGATTTAACTATGCTATGGAACCAGTATGAGAACTGACAGTCAGAAACTGATGCTGGCTGACAATCATAAAATTGCCCTATTCAGTCTTCAGACATGGCCAGCTGTGGTTAAGCCCAGGATCAAAATTGATAGCACTTGCAGAGGTAGTCAGAGGGCTGTTTGCCAGACTAAATACAAGTATTAGAAAAGGCAAATTTCATAGAAGAAAGAAAATTAAACATAACAAAATAAAAATATTGTAAATTTTGTATGAGAGTTGGGATTTCTTGATGATACAACTAAAGTGGTTTGGATTTGGGAGCCTAGAAGTACAGTAGAAAAATATTCCCTTCTTATAGTCAAGAGAAGAATGGAAATAGTTCAACTGGATGCAGCAGAAGGATACCAAGAAACCACATTTTGTTGTGTATGCTATTTTTATAAATTGACTGGCTGCATTTAGATCTCCCAGAATTGAACAGGGCAATCATACAGACATGCTGTAGATCAATTTCTGTAATTACTGGAGAACCCCATGGCTAAAGTTTCATACCAAGAGAAGAGACATAAATATTTAGCCATTGGTGGACATCCAAGAGCTAGGTATTATTGCAGAAGTACCTCAGAGTCATCTGCTAAAGAGGACAGTAATATATCAGAAGAATGTTTTCTGTTTAATGCACAGATCTTCCAGAAAAACCTGCACACAGAATATGTCTGCCTTTAATGTTATTTCCAGATGATTTGTGGGACCAGCTTTCTTTTTCCTATTTGGACTAAGTTGAATGACCTTAACCTCAGAAACACTATTATGCTCCTGGATAAAAATGTTATTTTCTGCTCATAAAGAACAAAAGGTAAAGATATTAGTGATTCAGTATTTAGGTTTCAGAGTAGCAGCCGTGTTAGTCTGTATTCACAAAAAGAAAAGGAGTACTTGTGGCACCTTAGAGACTAACAAAGTTATTTGAGCATAAACTTTCGTGAGCTACAGCTCACTTTATCGGATGCACTCAGTGGAAAATACAGTGGGGAGATTTATATACATAGAGAACACGAAACAATGGGTGTTACCATACACACTGTAACAAGAGTCGAGACTGCGAGTGGATGGGTTATTACACAAAGTAAAACTATTTCCCCATGTTTATTTCCCCACCACCACCCCCTACTGTTCCTCAGACGTTCTGGTCAACTGCTGGAAATGGCCCACCTTGATTATCACTACAAAAGGTTTTTTCCCCCTGCCCTCCTGCTGGTAATAGCTCACCTTAAGTGATCACTCTCATTACAGTGTGTATTGTAACACTCATTGTTTCATGTTCTCTATGTATATAAATCTCCCCACTGTATTTTCCACTGAATGCATCCGATGAAGTGAGCTGTAGCTCACGAAAGCTTATGCTCAAATAAATTTGTTAGTCTCTAAGATGCCACAAGTTCTCCTTTTCTTTTTTAGTATTTAGGTTATTCCACATCCCAGAATGAAAGACAGCAGGAATTTTAATGACTTCACCCATCCTTTAATTTTCAGCACACATATACTCTGATAAGCCCAAGAAGTTAATTAGCCCTCTTCTGATTTACAGAGTCTTAAAGCAATGCATACCCACCAAATCATACATTAATAATTCCTGCTATTATAATATAGCTCCCTGAATAAAATATGATAAATGAGGCTAAAGAGAACTGGCAAGTACCCAGTGAAATTAGAGTAAAAAACTTGACATACAACTATACATTACTTTTAGGTAGTTAGGGTGCCTAACATTTCAATATGCCTCTAATGTAAGAAATCTCCTGTTTGTTCTGCTGGAAGATGTTCCTCTTGGCCAAATAGGAAACTTGGGTAGGCGTTAAGAAAATCAGTATGGGGGCTTGTGAACAGTAGAGCTGACATCGCATTCCTGCAGCACATATCCCATACTAATAAAACATTTAACCTCTCTGAGGTTTCCAATCCCATTAGAGAAGGCTGGAAATGAAATCTAGAGTAGCAATAATCTGGACAATGCAGACCCAAGCTCTGGCAAACAAGACACTCTTAGCTCATTTGTAAAGCCCCCAGAATAATAGGCACAGACATGCTTATATTCCTGAGGGTCTGATACTGCTACTCCATTAGTAATAGCTTACTATACAGCTAGTCTAACTGATTTTAGTAGGAGGAGTTTGTGGGTAGGGAGCACTGTCCCTAGTTTAGTCCTCTGCTGGTACGTCTAGGTAGCTGGAAGGCAGCAGCATCAGGTGTTTAGGGCACTGGACTCGGAGTCAGGAGACTTACATTCTATTCCTGACTCTGCTGCTGACCTGCTGTGTGGCCTTGATCAAGTCCTTGTTAAGTCTCTGTTTCCATTTCTTCCCTTTATCTGTCTTGTTTATATAAACTGAAAGCTCTTTGTAGTAGAGGTTGCCTGTTACTATTGTGCCTACCACAACAGGGCCTCTTGGAGCTCCTGTAACACAATATAAACAAATACAGAAATACAGAGGTGGCTATTGTCAGTTAAATTGATACTGATATTCACAGGTCATGTCAATGAGGAATTTTACACTAGATGAGGATTCTTCAAGCTGTTAAGCTCCCACATTCAGAAAAGACAATAACAAGAAGAAAGCACATAAGCACAAATGGTCATTTAAACTTGCAGGCTTCTTGTGTTAAGGACATTTTTAAGGAAAAAAATCCAGTGCAGCTGGTAGCTAAGTATAATTAAAATTATAATGTTAAACAAAAGGTCTATTTGCATAAATCCACTGGGCAAATATTTTATCAGCCAAACATTTTATAGAGTGCTTAAAAATATAGCTATGTTTTCTCAATAGCATGAAGGATATTGACTTAGATTTTTAAATTAATTGAGAGTTTTGCCAGGGGTGCCAATAAGCAAACATTTATTTCTGGCTTTTATTGTCTCTGTTATTTGGGCAATCCACTCCAAATGGAATTCATTCAAGCTACATTGGCTCTACAACTACAAAGCATATGGATGAAATTAATTTGAGCAACTTCTTAGTGTACCAAAGGCACTAAACACTGAAAAAGAACACTAAAACACGAAAAGCTGCTTTACTATGCAGAAACTTGCCAGTGTAGACAGGGCCTTATTTGTTTCAGTGCGAGTATACACTGGGAAGGGAACCATAGTCTGTATTGTAACTAACAATTTACACTGAATTAACGATATTGGGCCCTGTTCTCCTTTACAATTATTCCACTACTGGGAGCGTGGCCTTCACCCCCCACACTCATGCCTCCCCATACTACCAGCAGATGAGAATGGAGCTCCACCCTTTTTATTTGTGGATCTCAATGTATTCCCTTGGAAGCAGGAGAAGCTCTTTGACTCCTCAATATAGTCTCCTCCCTTCCCAAGCATCTTAAATGCTACTGCCCTTGGGCAGCACAGCTTTTGCAGACGCCATGTTGCCAGGACCTCCTTGACTGGGAGACTCTGGAGTGGTGGTGGCCCATGGTGTTGAGAAGGAATGTAAGTGTCTGCAGTAGCTTGCTAGTGTTTTCCCTTCAGGTTTGGAATGCGATAATCCAGGAGAGCATTGACAGACACCCTTAAACCTACGTGTTCTCTTTTCCCCTCCCTCTAGATCCAGAGCTCTCTAGTGTGTCCACTTGACAGTGTCCAGAAGGGGGAGAGAGTACAAGCCACTTTTGTGTCAAAAAACATGGAACATAGGCAACATCTGTTCCTCCCACATCTACATCTGTTCAGTTTGGTTCCCCTAGCACATGGAAGTGGATAGGACTCAATATTACTCACGTGTCTAAGATATCCCTCTCCTAAAGTTTGCTTTATCATTCAAGGATGGCACGTTAATTCCCATTTTATGTTTGGGTTAATGAGCAGTATAATTAACATTTAATCACTAACTTGAAAAAGAAAGGATATTTCTGATAGTAAAGTCATCTCACCTGGCTCCTTTATTCTAAATAGTTATTTTACATGTCTTCGGTTTTAATTCCCTTTAAAAAATAAAATGTTGTTCCTCACAGTGTAAGGTCAAATGTGGCTCTTCCCACATTCCCAATTAATGACCTTTTCTTTTCTCCAACACAGGGCAAATATTAGCATTTGAATACTGTAACACCCCCCCCCTCCCTCCGACAGTATGTCTATTTAGTTTGCTGGGATGATGCACAAAAACCTTGCTTTCTAAATATTTGGAAAATCATGCCTGGACATCTTTGCTGAAAGTGTGCATTGTAACCCATCTTATTGTTACACATTCTATTGTTGTTCCGTGTACAGAGGCAGAATTTTAGAATAGCCTCTCCTCTCAATGTCTGTTTTCTGCACCACATTTGTTCCTTCTCTCGGAAGGTGAAGCTGAAAAAACATCAGATCTCATACCAGTGGGAATCTCTTTCCCATCAAGATAGAGGTCAGCAGCCTACAGCTGTGGAGTCACATATGGCTCTTTTAGAAACACTTCCTCAGCATGCAAGTTTTTTTGCTAGGGGAACACAGTTTTCAAGAAGTTTGAGAGAATACAATTGCAACACCATAGGGAGTTTTAGAGTCTAAGAACTACATCCTTCCTCTCATTACGTCAATATAGCTTATGACAATCCTTCTCCCCCCTCAAAGAAGCTCAGTAAATGGTTGAGATGGTCCAGATGGTTTGGAAACAGATTGTCATACTGTGTTTCTTAGCCAATTAATGCTGACACAGGGACAGAGACTTAAGTTTACTCAGGCTCTGAGACATCTAATGTCTCTAGCATTTTACCTCTTTAGCTGATTTACTAATGAAAGGAATAGGAGCAGAAGGGAGAGGTAAATCAAAGTAATTTGAGCTGGCTCTTTTCTGTCCACATGATTAAGACACTCATTCTGATTTACCTTGAGAAACAAAATAGGCTAACAAGTTTTAGGTAGTCAGAGAACCAGGAAAATAACAGACTAGAGCACAAAGTCAAAATAAGTGACCACGGCGCTTGGGCTGCCTCCTGGAGCTTCCCTCCTTCCCCACACTGCACCCCAGCTGCACGGTCATCTCCCCAATCCCTGATGCCTCACCTCTCTCCTCTCCGCCAGTACTGGGGAGTCTCTGCCCTGGGCTTTGGGCCAGCTCAGTGTGCTGCTGGTCTTGTGCAGGGGAGCGGGCGAAGCAGCGGCACTGGAACCCGTGGGCAAAGTGATTGCAGCACCAGCGTAGAAAGGGTGCTCTGTGGCCAGCATGAGTCTCCTGCTGCCCGCTCTGGGACTGGTAACTCATGCAGCAAGCCCCGGCACAAATTAAGCACTGCCCAGAAGTGCTGGGGCTATCACCTGCCAAGCCTACAGGTGCCAGGCCTCAGCTCTGGCAAGTTCTGGCACAAATTAGGCACTGAGCTTGTGGCTGGAGAATTTGAGGGTTCCAGGTTCCAGCTGCAGATTTAGAAGTTTGTATAGGATGGTGTTCTTCCTTCCTTCCTCCAGGCACTGAATTCCAGGACACAAAAAACATATTTGTAAAATGTGTATAAATTACCCAGTAGATCAAAACAGCTCTTTTGGACTCGTTACTATAATTAGTATAAGATACAAATTTATTATATATCATTCACTTACATAATACATTTTAGGTAATGTCAGTGATTATTGCACATGTACAAAGTCCTTCTGATGTTTCATTTTAAATGAAAAAAAAAAGAGAGATTCAAACATGTAATTAAACTAATTGACAAATTTGGTATTAATGTCTGCCACTTTATCAGAGAATATGACTACTACGTTTTAGATTGTAAGACTATGATACTTCATAAATAAGGGCCCGATCTCAATATCCTTTGTAATGTGGAACATAATTATGCATAATCATTACCCCAAACTACAAGTTAAAATGAATATTGGCATCCTATCAAAGTGAAGGGCTAAAAATTATTTTGTTTTCAAGCATAGCTATTTTGGTTTTGTCTAATGGATTATTAAAAAAAAAGAAAAAAAAAGAGCTCTTGCTCTACAGTACAAAGGATAAACAGAAGAAACAGCAACTTTAAGAAGCTTATGCTCAAATAAATTGGTTAGTCTCTAAGGTGCCACAAGTACTCCTTTTCTTTTTGCGAATACAGACTAACACGGCTGCTACTCTGAAACGTTAAGAATGACACCCTTTAAAACTCCAGAGACTACTGGGTGCTTTTACTCTTTGATTTGTGTGTCTCGGTTTAATAAAACCTAAGTGAATCAGGCATTAAGAGGTGAGCTTTACAGCCACGTATTCTCTCCAGTCCTATTAGTGTAACAGAATCAGTAAACAGAATCCCAAAATAAGTGAATTTCCCTCCAAGGGCTTGATTCAGTTCCCACTGATGTCAGTAGAAATCTCCCTAGAGTTCCTTGGGTTCTGGAAGCAGCCCTAAATGAAAAAAAAAGTTGGCAGATCATGCTAAAAAACGACTAAAAAAAATTACTAAAAAAATACAGACTCAAAAAACCCAAAGAACAAACAAACAAACAAACAAACAAACAAACAAACAAACAAACAGAACCTAGGGATGGGCTACACACAAACTTGCATTGGTTTTACAAAAGATGTGATTTTAAATTGATTTAAGTTAAATTGGTTCATTTTCTGATTATAGACAAGCCCTTAGTCATTAGAAGATATTTTGAAGCAAAACATATTTTGTACATCATATTTCAATAGGAGTTCTCCATCACAGATGATTAAATCTGTTTGAATGAAGTTTTTATCACTTGCCTGAAGAGCAAACCTTTTCTTTTTACTGAAGAGCAAAGTCCTTCATTAAAAGTCAGATAGGGAGAAACACTAAAATACCAAGAAATAGCTGGATTTAGGGATGTGGATTGGAAATAACTTTTCCTATGTAGCTCTGAACATGTAAATCAAATGAATGTATGTTGCACATTGTTTAAAATGGCCAGTTCTTTGTTTTAAATATATTTTTTTAAAAAATAGATTGTAGTATTAAGAAAAGAACCTAAAGGAATAAAAACTCTCTAAGGCTACAGCCACACTAAGAACTAGGGGTGTGATTCCCAGTTACCGTACGCATACTTGCACTAGCTCAGTGAGAGCTACCATGAGTATGAACAGTAATGGCCATAGTAGCAACAGCAGAAACTCATCTGACAATGGTGGATATGTGATTGGCCCTTGGGTGAAGCTACCATACTGTTCTTTATTTCTTGATTAATATCCACTACCATCATCTAACACTATGCACTTACATAAAGATTTCATTAATTTAGGGTAAGTTTGCAGTGATTCAGCAAGCTAAAACATTTATGAACATCTCGTTCTCCAGAACCTAATCTGTAAGAAGCCTGAAAGATTAGCTTCAAGAGATGTCAGAACTTCTCCAGTTCATCTCAGTTGGGTTCTTTGAAGTCTAACAGTTGCAAGGTAAAGGTTCATGCTATGTTACTATTATCAAAGCAAACAAGCAGAAATTGGGATAATTATACTGTGTGGATCATTACTATACACTATCAATGGCATCTTATTTTGCTGTCTCATTTTTGTGTCATCTTGGGAGAGTAGCAATATTTGTTTTTCTTCTCAACTTGATCCCTGCAAAAAGTATTAGAGTTGATTCATCCTCCCATCCTCAGAAATATTCTATCCATTTTATTCTGTAAAGTACAGGAATATAAAAGTCTGTGACTTAATAAACTTAATTCATTGTTGGAGAAGGCAAAATAGACAAACAACAACAACCCCCCGCCCCAAACGCAGCAAAAAGATCTTAATCTGGATCTTAAATGGTGTGGAAGACCTTGACCAATCTCTCTGTACTAGAATGAATTTCACCCACAGTGAATACACAAGAAAATATATTGTTAGCAAAGATCAATGTTTCCATTCTGAACCTGTTTATGAATACAGGGTGAAACATTGAGGCCAATTTCCAGTTCCTGAGTCTGAAATTGAATTGTGAAAGTTTGAAAGCTGTAACGTGAATGTTTATAGAGTGAAAGCATTGCATTTGTAAAGCAAATCTTTTAAGCTTTGTGTTTCCAAAAAATTTCATCTTAAACTTCTGTGTGGTTATTTAAATAAGTTTTCAGTAAAATTCCTGCACGTGCATTAGTGGCTTGTTACCAGCAGTTAGCAAGGCTGAAGTAGCATAGCACACATGAAATTTCTTTGCCTTTTAAATTTATTTCAGACATCCATTCCCCTCATACATGCACATACAGTCTGAATATTTTATGTTCCTATGGTACACATTTCATCTGTCTGTGACTTTCCCATTTTCAGTTGTATTCCATATCATGGTTCCTTGCTTTTTTGCTTAAATTTTTGCCCCATAATAGACCAAGAAAGTAAATGTTTGCTGAAATCTGTACCTTTATTGCACACTGACTTAATTATGTGTCATCCTCACCAACACTCATACAGTACTTGTAAGCAAAGCAGATATAATGGGTTCAGTCTTCATGTGTATTTTGTCACTAACTGCTTCTATAGAATACATATTATAATGCATTATGAGAAGTAAAGTGGGGTTTTTCCTGGCTTGCCATACTCATGAAATGACTAGAATATACTTGATAGGCTGAATAACCTTCCTTCATTCCTGGAATTTTTAAATCCTTATGTTTATTATTATGGGGGAAATGAAAATGCAAATAAGGCAATATGTGTTTTGTCTATCTTAATGAATGTGTGTTGCAACAAAGTACCCTACCCTCCAAAGTTTTGTTGAAAATAACCATACAACAAAACTATGGAAATATAGATTCAACTACTAGATTTTAGTTTATACATTTTTATTCTCTGATTTATTTAAAGCAGTTAAAAGCTACCACAGTGGTTTTGCAGTCATGAAAATTCCATTTATTGTAGCACTTGTGTCTTGGCTCTATATTTGCTGATTTGCTCCAATACATTACATAATAAAATGGAATTTCCAGACAGAAGTCAGAATTTTACAGCTAGATATAGATCAGGGGAAACCTCTTCTTTGCGTTGGCTGGTAATTATATGCTATTGATTTTTGACATAACCCAGAAAGCACTTATTCCCCCTCACCCTTCAGAGAAGACTCCACTGTATAGCATAATGCTTCCAGTTTATTTTCCACTCTGCTGTTAGTGAAAAATCCATGTTACAACTGTAGCACAGTGACAATTTCTAATGAACAAGTAAAATCTGATTACAGAAGTATACTTGGAGATTCCTTTTCTTCATACACAGAGTAGGATTTTCAAAAGAACCTAAGTTACTTAGGAGCCCAAGTTTCATTCCATTCCAGTCCTCTTAAGTCACTTAGGCAATTTTGAAAATCCCACCCATAATAATTAACAGTAAGAACAATTCTAAAGGGACCTAGGGTGAAATCCTGTCAGCTATTTTAAACTGTTTTTAAAACTGTACTATAAAATCAAAATATATATGGAATGTATATTAGATATTTTTTCATGGCAATAACAGAATTTCATTCAGAAATGTTAGTAGTATTCGTATGCCGTAGTGTTGTTACTGTGTCCATCCCAGGATCTGAGAGACACAAGGTGGGTGAGGTAATGTCTTTTTATTGGACCAAATTCTGTTGGTGAGAGAGACAAGCTTTCAAGCTTACACAGAGCTCTCCTTCAGGTCAGAAGAAGAGTAAACTCGAAAGCTTCTCTCTCTCACTAACAGAAGATGGTCAATAAAAGATATTACCTCACCCATCTTACCTCTCAGTAGTAGTAATAATTAGTTTACCAATGAACTGGAAGACAATGAAAAATAGACAGAAAGAGAGAAACTTACTGCAGCAGGTTGTTTAAATAGCTGTTTCTGAGCAATGCATACATAGTTAATAGCCTAAAGAATAAGAACCTGAACACTTGTAGTTATGTAATGGCTGGTGTGATGGTGCTGTGACATTTCACTCCACATTCTTTATGAAAATATGCTTGTGTTATGAATATGACATAACTGAGATATACTTTATGCAAGATGGCTCATGTACAATATCATTGGAAAGGTTATGATTCAGTGAACGCAATTATCCAATTTGTATGCTTGTATCATTTCTGTATCTGAAGTTAGGAATATTGACTATGTATATATATTTCAAATGCGTTACTTTGGGTATCACCCCACAACCAGTGCTTCAGGTACAACAGTGGAAAACCCAGAGAGGGCTAATGGCCCATTAGCAGAGACAATGGACTGTGAAAGAGCTTAGACTTCCTGTGGACCGTGGAGACAGCCTACGAGTAATGGCTGCCACAGCTCTGCAGAGACATGGGTCTTGTCACCTGGTACTGGACCCACCCCTTGGAATGCCAATGTTCTTCCACTGGGAGACAAAGGGTTCCCGCCATACACAAGAGCTATATAAGGCAGGTGAGTGACATCATCGGGGTTCTCCTCTACCTCCCCACCCAAAGAGATACTGAAAAATACCTGAAAGCAAGAACTGAACTGAGGGGAGAAGGGTTGAACCCAGGCTGGGAGGGTGCCCCGTCTGTGAGTGGAAATACCTGAAGTCTCAAGCTGCAGGCCAGTGCTGCTGCCTTTCAAGACTTTCTGTAATCAACCTGTGACCATATTTAGGGTGAGAAATTACTATTTGTAATCAACTTCTTTAGTGAAACAAGCTTAGTATGTGTGTTTTGTTTTATTTGCATAGTAATCTGCTTTGTTCTGTTTGCTACCCCTTTAACCAGTTAAAATATGCCTTTTATAGTTAATAACATTTGTTTTGTTTATTATTAAACCCAGTTTCTGTCATTTCTAATTCGGGGGAGGGGCGGGGGGAGTAAGAGGCTGTGCATACCTTCCTCCACATTGAGGAAGGAGGCGGATTTCATCATATACCTTTGGTCCTGCGCTCTAAGGGAGGTGGACACCTGAGTGCTGAGGCAAGACCCTTAAGCTGAATCTTCCGAGAGCTGATCTCATTGTTTGTATCATTCTGCAGTTGGGTGTGGCTCCGCCTGTGTGTGTGTGTGTGCTGGAAAAGGCTTAATAGCCTGGCTCAACAAGACAGGTAAAAAGGGTAACCAGGCTCGCAGAACAAATGGACTCAGTGGTATCTCAGCACATCAAGTGGCATCTGAAGGCGGGGGGGGGCAACCCCTCACAGGTGCGGTAGGGAAGAATCACTATGAAGAAAGGAGACCAATAATAATAATAAACAGGTTTAACTACATTTAAAAAATGCTAATCAAAGTTTGGTGATGGAACCATAAGAAGACCAAGATTATGGATAAACAATCTGCACAGGATTGTGTGGAATCACACCTAACTTTGTATAAAGGGTACTGGGAACATCTGGGACTCTGCAGGGAAAAACAAACTTGATTTTATCTGACCTGCAATGAGTATTCAACAACTATTTTTGTAGAACACAAAAAGAGCTGTGACATTTTTCAAATACGTTCTATCTAATAAACAGAGATATAAAACTGGAGAATCTTGACAACAGGAACAATTACATGATGATCTAACTAATTGTACTGAATATGAAGATAAAAATAAAGTAGCCTGAACACAATCTACAGAAGCCACAGATGTTTCAGCCTGATATGATGACTGATTATTAACTTGGATAATCACACTGCCATAAGGTAAATAAAATTAAAACAAATCCACTAACGAACAGTCATGTTCAGTGCCGGGCAAAAGTGATCAAAAGTTGTAATCAATCATCTAGTACAGGCTGCAGACATAGAATGTAACATGAAAGAACATTTAACAGCAGCAACTGAATAAGCCATGTCACTAATAACATTTAAAACAACTGTTTAAGAAAATAAGGGTTCCTAAACCAGCTGAAAATTAAGGGGGGGGGGGGACTGTCTAAGCAATACATCTGCTCAGACATAGTCATCTGGGTACAAACTGGCTCTCCAGGCCCCAATAGCTATTCACTGTCTCTCTCCTCTTAAGTAGGGAGCCCATAACCCCTCTTCCCAAAGCTGGGTCCCAGTTCTATCATCATTCCCAGGCTTTACTTGGCTAGAGCTCTATCTTCTGGCTCTGACTTCCAACCCCTAATATCAGGGTCATGCTCCTGTCTTAGCAGGCTCCTAGCTGGGGCAACTCCCCTGGTCTCAGAGTCTTCCCTGGAGAAGACTTTCCTCATTCTGACAGATTTCAGAGTAGCAGCCTTGTTAGTCTGTATTCGCAAAAAGAAAAGGAGGACTTGTGGCACCTTAGAGACTAACCAATTTATTTGAGTATCAGCTTTCGTGAGCTACAGCTCTGAATACATCCGATGAAGTGAGCTGTAGCTCACGAAACCTTACGCTCAAAAAAATTGGTTAGTCTCTAAGGTGCCACAAGTACTCCTTTTCTTTTTCTTCATTCTGTAGTCTTTGCTACATCTTCCTGAATCCCCAACCCTTCCTGCTGCCATCAGGCCCATCAAGGGTGATAACACAGCACAGGTGAATCCTTTAGTAATCAGGGTTGACTAATGCCCAGCCTTCCAGCCCAAGTGGCAAGCCACCCTACTACAGCATCCTACTTACATTTCACTAAATATAATGAAACCACATGCTGTAAGCAGGAAAGAACAGGCTGATAGTAGATTAAGAGTTATTACCTACTAAGACTTTTTCAGCAAAAAAAGCCACATTGGCAGTTATTGACGTATTGAGTAGAAAACTAGGCTTCAAAAAACAAGGGTTAATTCCTGTAAGGAGAGGAGCCAAAGTATCACACAATTTCCACAAAAGTAAAACAAAGCCTGGTGGGGAAACAAAAGATAAAAGCTAGAATCGTGGGAATTTTTTTTAAATTAAAGTCTCAGAAATATTTGTTAGTTTACAAAATTTAATTTAAATTCTCAGGTTTTCTTTTTAAAATCAAAGTAATTATCAGTGTTTCATGTATTTGACATTTTTATGGGGACTTAGGTAATGATTTTAGAATCACAGAACTAGAAGGGACCTCAAGAGGTCACCTAGTCCAGTCCCGTGCACTCATGGCAGGATTAAGTATTATCTAGACCAGTGGTGGGCAACCTCCGGCCCGTGGGCCCCATGCGGCCCATCAGGGTAATCCACTGGCAGGCTGCCAGACCATTTGTTTACATGTACACAGTTGCCCACAGCTCCCTGTGGCCACGGTTCGCCGTTCCTGGCGATGGGAGCTGTGGGAAGCCGCAGCCAGGCACTTCAGGGTTCAAAAATAAATACCTTGAGACAAATGGTGGCCTGAGCTGTTTTTCTGGACAAAGCAGCACAAAGCTGGCTAAACCAGCTCCCCCATTCCAGCACGGTGGCTCCTATGCCACTCCTATTCTGGGTTGAGCTGAGAGGGAATGACCAAGGAAAAGAAAAGCTACAACATCTAGCCAATCTACTGGGCTCTCACATCCCCTATTTCCTCTCAGTAGCTTCAACCAAACCAGATGACTTTAGTGAGGGTTTCCCTATTCGTTGAATTTAAAAATACCTCAGTTTGTATCAACCCCACTGGTGACAGGCACAGAGAGATGTCATAGACTGGATGAAAGGCCTTTCTGTGTGGCTGAGGGTGAAGTCTCTCTCTTTGTTTGTAGCTGGTAGAGAAAATGGTTCCTGTTCTGAGCCAATTTATGGCTCGCTCCTCTCAGGTCTTGAGTTCAAGTGGTTATATACTGTCAGTTAAAGCTTAATGCCATCCAGTCTGTTTCAATTCAATTTTCCAGTTTCATATGGAATAATGGAATTAAAATTGGAATGAAACAGACCCTAGTATATTACATTTTTCTTAACTGTCTGTATTTGTGTATTTAGATACTGAGTTAAGCAAAGAGCTAGGCACTGGGAAGATGCAGGGAGACAATGGAGTAGGTAAGGAATCCTTTTCCTGTTCACAGGCTGTGAGTAACCTGTGGGGCTATTCCTTTGGCTTCAGTAGCCTTAATTGGTCCTTCATTCATTCCCCACGGCGAGGAGGATGGGTGGATCTGCACAGTGATGGATCTTCTGACGCCATGTGACCCTGAGAGCCCCTCAGTGACAACTGGCAGAAAGCCCACCCTCCAGTAACTTGTATCAGGTCTGACACACTCTGTACCTGCAACACGCTGTTGTCATAACAGATATGTAAGAGGTGTCATGTAAAGTATACCCTGTAAACTGCTGTCACACTGGTCCCGAAAATTCATTGTGTGAGGCATGTATGGGTTGTGTACAAAGAGTTATGTATGTATGCTGGAAATATGTTCTTAAAATGTATTTGGGAGGCAGTGTATAAACCAAACCTGCCCTAGACAGATTTTTAACAGAAACCATCTCAGTGCTGTTATATTGAAGTATAGAGCGAGCCCCCAGCTAACCTAACAGACTGGTGTGTACCCTGTCTCTTTGGAAACAGCAAACGTAACAATTTCTGTGTAGTGTCCAGGAGAGGAATTGGACTCAGCAGTGAGATGTCTCTGAGGAACTTGGGAACTGGGGTTTTCTCATGGTTACCTGCAAGGCAAAGTAAAAATCTGGCAGAGTCTCTTGGAGTTTGCTGGTGAGGCGGATGGAGCTGAAACAATCTAATCTCCAGTAAAGCTCACTCTTACTAAGGCAGGGGGTAACACAGTGGCTTGTAGTTCTGGGTGCCCTGAGGAGAGCATCACATTTACATTTTCCCTGCATACTTCCTATCTCTGCTCTATACAGGAGTGTGCACAGCAAGCCCACTAATTCTACTGCCTTGGTGCCCTCTTTGACTGCGGAAGAGGACGCTGGATAGGCTCCTTAAAGTATAAGTTTTATCCTGTATTTTGCCACCTCTATGTCCTACAATTTCTCATCCAAAGTACAGAGTTGTGAATTGTTCTCTGTTGTATTTTTGGCCTGCCACAACTTGTTGAGGACATCAGTCTGAAGCTGTTAAATCACACACTTGCAGTTATGCAGCTATTAATACCACCTGCATCTCCCAGATGAAAAACTGTAGTTTAAATAGGTAAAGAATGTAAATATCTATAATTTATTTAAATATCTATAATTTATTTAAAGGTAAAAACCCCTTAAAATATAGTATTTTTTTTTTGTAATTTGTGTATTTTTGACAGTTTTGCAAAATAGAGCTGGTTGGATACAATTTGTAGAATACATTATTCAAGTAATTTTATCAACATTCACCATTTAATAGTTTCTTTGAATAATTTTCTGGGGTAATTGACTAGCTCTTGAGGTAGATTGTTAGCTGCAGCAACCTCATACTCAGAGCAACTGCAATGAGGAGGTACAGGGAGTCTATGTTCATTCTTCCAGCTGAGAACTGTCAGCATGTGGTGGATTCTAGCCTCTGATATTCCCTCTTTACAGCATCATCGGAATCCCCTGGCAGAAGCTTTAGGTGCTGGAGTAATACAAAGGGGACTCCACCTTCACCAAGTATCTGGCCCACCCTTTAGTGAATGTTGTTATCATAATAATAATATATTATTTCATTTGAGTGGTCCTATTAGAAATCCAGCAAATTCAAAACTATAGCTGGAACTGCACAGTTCAGAACACCTGAGTGACCTATCTTTCATCTTCCATTCTGTGCATCCATCTCACTTGTATCTAAAATGGAGAGGTTTGGATGAAGGATTTTAAGAATCTCATCGTGTTCAGCTGAGCATACCTCTCATTCACTAAATCCAATTTATTTATTTGCCTTTGAAGTTTCCAAAGTGCACAGAAATAGAACCTGCTCTTTCCAGACTACTCCTCCAAGTCTCCCTGTGTGTTTTCCTTCCTCCAGTTCTCCAGACCCTCAACCCCCTGGCAGCTCCTAGCCTCCTTCTCCTCACATTGAGGATACCCTTAGAATGTATGGAGATGTTGGTATGTCTATATGGGGATAAAAACCCCCACGGCTGGCCTGGGTCAGCTGACTTGTATGCATGGGCAAGGGTTGAAAAATTGCTGTATAGACATTCGGGCTCCGGCTGGAGTCTAAGCTCTGGGATTCTCTGAGGGTGGAGGATCCCAGAGCTGGCTCTAGCCTGAGCCCCAATGTTTACACAGCAATTTTTAGCTCCTCAGCCCAAGCCTGAGCCAGCTGACCCAGGCCAGCCATGGCCATGCTGCGGGGCTTTTATCACTGTGTAGATGTACCCTAAATGAGACAACTCACCCCACTTTGCTGTGGGTTTTTTTCTTCAACCAAAAGGAGAAGAATTGTCCCACATTATAGCTCTACATTTTTCATAGATAACGTGCAAATCCTGTTACAGACTTTTCCCTGAGCACAACATATATTGGAGTCTTGTTGCAAAATTATGAATGAATTTGTCTCACATTGTTCTTAGAAGATACAAACCCATGTTTTACCTTTATCTTTATGTTTCACACATCTTTTAGAGTTCTGGTTCCTTTGGAATTGTTCCCTTTCAATAAGCAGACAAAAAACATGAATCAAGCAGGTTAGACTTTTTATTTTATTTTAACTTTACCAAGTTCTAATCCAGTTCACATCTGAGAAAACTATCAGACTGTCTGGTGTTCTTGGAAAAAACCCCAAAAGTTCAACAAATAGGACCCAAATGTCTTATTCAAAATGTTGCACACCCCCCTTCCACCTCCTCCCAAGCCCACAAGTTCAGATTTTCCATGCCTATCCTAGTCTCTTTGTCTTTAAGAGCAAACACGTTTAGACCAATAAAGTAGTACAAGGAATAATAAGAGTATTTACTTAGGGCTAGATTATGAATTAGTCTGCACTGAGCAAAGGGCAGTGTATTGCTGTGCATCTCTCAGAGGAGCTGAGGATGAAAATGACCCACAGTCTCCCTCATGACCCACAGTCTCCACTGCTCCATGGAGGTAGTAAACTACCTGGACTCAGGTTCTATAGCTGTCACAGTGAACCTCAGCCAACGCATGGGACAGCTACGCTGCTGGGCACACCGGGGAGTCCGAGCCAAGGCACCACCCATTTCCCATCTATCAGAGGGGAGCCTGCTTTCTCTCCCACATTGTGAACAGCAGTATGATTAGCCAGCACAATATAATAGGGGGCACATTATACCCCTTACAACCATACATTGCTGCACAAGGTGGGACACAATCTGGACTTTAATAACAACGTGTTCAAAATAATTTCAAATATTCACATGTATCTATATTAGAGCTACCTGCTGAAGATGTGAGCTTTCTCAAACTCCCTGAGGCTGTTTTTTCCCTTTCTTTTAGCCTATTAGATTCAGATAATTTACAATCTACCATTTGGGTATGAAAATCTCAATGAAGAATGAGCCTAAAACATCAGATTGTGCAACTAATCTTAACTGCTTCCAAGAGCAGAAGACAAATAGAGATGTTAAAGTCACAAGAACTTGTTCACAGAATGATCACCGTAGTATGAACATGGGGGGACAAATACACTCCTTCTCATGCAGAAGGGTACAAATCTCCTCTCATGTCCCATTCTAACCTAATGTTCCCAAAGGGGTGATACACACATGACCTGCCCTTCTTTGGGGTTTCTGGTATGGAAGGACCATTTTAATTTCAGTCAGGGGCCCATAGGAGCGCAGTCCAACTAATGGAAGTTATCAAGGTGATATGCTCAATCAACTCATTCCACCTGCCCCTACACCAGATAATGCCACCCACTCTTAGAGATCCATTGTCTTCCGTCAGGCTTCCTGACTGAAAGAAAGTCGTTGTAGCCACTTTCAGCTACCATAGCCTCACCGCTCTCTCAAGGGGTTGTTATGAGAATAACCACATTAGTAATTGTGATATGCTCAGTTCCTATCGTAATGAGGGCCATATAAGTACACAAGATAGAGACAGATCTCCAATCTTTCTGAAGATGCTTCCTAAGTATTGTGGGTGAAGTAGGCCTTACTGGTGCCCACCAGACACAGAAGGGGATAAGTACAACCCATCATACATACCCTGAAGAGACCAGAGACAGAAAGCTAACCGACCCACTTAGAAGAGTAACAAAAATAAATAGGAGCCCAGGGAAATGGATGTCTGCGGAGAAAGGAGTAGAGTCCCTGATGTATTGCGGGGGAAGTTGTTCTTCAGTGGTAATCAGGCTGAGTGATAATCAGCTTGAGGCATCCAAATATCACTTACATTTTAGAATCTCCAAATGTGAATTTTATCCTTTTGCCCATTCCTAGATAACACTGCTCTCAGGAAAGGGAAAAGGTGGCCTCCTTTTGACTGAGCCAGTAGTCCTTCTGCAAAATTGGTCTCAGATGGATTTGATTTGTCGCATATGGAAAAAGATTTCTGTGATCTAAAAACAACAGTAGAATAGTTCCTTCATCCAGTCTCCATAGATTATCAGCATAAAATCTAAAATAGCAGTTTCAACAATTTAGGGTTTATTTATATTTATGCAGACTATTAATTTGCCACTAAAGATGGAGAAATGTATTCTATGCAGAAAGTTATTAGAATAGTGTAAGATTCTAGCAAGTTCTTTAGATCCCTTAATCTAATATCTCTTCTAGTCCTTTTGCCCTCAACACCATTTAATAAAACAAGCCTTGAGATAGAGCAAGTGTACAACTAACAATTAATAAATATTATTCATGAATTATTGTTATCAAATATAGTCCCTTTGTTGCACAAAATACTTTGCAAAGACAATACACTAATATTCCCAGTTTTTGAGGCCAGAAGGGACCATTGTGAGTGTCACACAGTCAGGAGTGGTTCACGATCATGAAAGTTTATCTCAGGGCAGACTGTCAAAAGGCAGGGCAGACACTCCAAACTGGTGGTATGTTCTATAATTAGATTTCACCAACCTAGTAACAAGTTGGAACTCCTGAAGCACTAAAACTATCTTACCATGGCGTCACAGACAGTCCCCTTGGGAATTCCAGTCTATCTTGCCCCCCAGGTAAGCTGGCCTTAGTGATAGTTGGTTGCTACACACCAAAGATCACAAAAGATTCAGGTTGCTTCCTGTCCCAAGAGACCAGTCACTTCTTTGCGTAAGCGCAATGTGCCTTAGGTGGCACGTGACCAGGATTCATCACCGACTTTGGTCCGCTGGTTGGACCAGTCACTTACCCCAGGTCAATCGGTACCTAAGATCTCACACCAAAGACAACACTTGTAGCCAATCCTATAGTAAAATAACTAAGGATTTATTAACTAGGAAAATGAAACGAGAGAGTTATTTACAGGTTCAAGCAGGAAAACTTATATACACAAGTGAGTTACCATCTATGGTTCCAAAACCACAACAAAAGAGAGATGAAAAATTTTCTTGTTCACTATCTTTATTTCCTTCTTCTAGAATTCAAACTGATGGGACAAGCCCTTTTGCACGTCACCTCTTCATGGGAGTGAAGGGGTAATTAACAAAGTCTTTGTATTGTGATGTTCCACAATGGCCCATTTAGTTTTGATAGCCTTCTTAATGAGAAGAAGGCGATCCCTTCTGACAGAAAAGGAGTACTTGTGGCACCTTCGAGACTAACAAATTTATTTGAGCATAAGCTTTTGTGAGCTACAGCTCACTTCATCGGATGCATCGGGGCTGGGGGAAGGGCGGCCAGCACATCTCTCAGCCCGCGCCGCTTCCCGCAGCCCCCATTGGCCTGGAGCGGCGAACCACAGCCAGTGGGAGCCGCAATTGGACTAACCTGCGGACGCAGCAGATAAACAAACCGGCCCGGCCCTCCAGGGGCTTTCCCTGAACAAGCAGTGCCTCTAGTTTGGGAACCATTGATCTTGTCTGACCTCCTGTATAACACAGACCATAGAGCCTGAGCCAGTAATTTCTACATCTTTCCCAGAACTTCTGTTTGAGTTACAGTATCTTTTTGAGGCAGCCAGTCTTGATTTAAAGACTACAGGATCCCTGTCCAAAAGAATTACACTCCAGGGACACAATCCAGCTCCCACTAAAGTTAATGGGTATCTTTCTATTGGCTTTACTGGAAAATGGATTTGGCCCTCATCTAAATATGACATGAGATGATACAGTGAGAAATGGTATCACATAGTCACACAAATTAAGGTTTTGAGGTTACTTGTACTTGCAAGGAACAGAATTTCATCCCCTTTTACTGTTTTAGTTTTTAGTAAGTTTTTATTTGATTAGGCTGGCCAGGGTGGGTTCTACTAGATGGCATGATGTGGGTAGCTGGAACAGAGGAGAAAGGGGACATTTTATGTCCTCTTAATTCTGTGTAGGCATGTATGATAAGCCATGATCTGGCATCACAGCCCTCTGCAATTTTGAAAAGCACCTTTCAAACTGCATTTTAAATCTTGGAGTTAACAAAGATCACACAGCAGCCAATTTACTTTCAAAGCTTAAAAACAATTCTGATTTGTGTCACACTGTACTTCTTCCAAGCACTTTCCTCTGGTTTTACTTGAAGACTAAGTGTTATGAACAGACGGGGATGGCAATTTTCCACACGTCCCATATTATGCACACAGCCAGACCCTACTTGTTTCTAATTTCCTTAGTGGCACAGCACACATCTTTGGCAGAGATTCATTTCATGTTTCACTCAGCAAAGACACACACTATTTTTGGAGAACTTTTTGGAGGTGTTTACATAGGCTGTAAGTGACAAGTTAGAACCATGTTTTAGGTAACTAACTAACAGCTTGTCTACACTGTGCCACAGTGTGGGCTACTGGGGTGCGAACTGCAGAGCGCACCAAATGTTGCACTATAACTACTCCATGTGGACACTGCTGGCACAAACTAAGAAATGCCTAATTTTCATTAACTCAGTTCTGTTTAAAAAAGGACTACCTTGACCTGAACTAGGAAGTTCATGCCAGCAGTGTCCACACGGGGCAGTTACAGTACAACATTTTGGTGCACTCTGCAATTCACACCCCTGTAATCCACACCGCAGCATAGAGTAGATATAGCCTGAGCACACCAGGGTCTATTTGAATACAATCCCATGACAATGGTGCATACTTTGTCTTCAAGGAGTGGTTCTTTGGAAGAGGCGTCCAATAAGGTGGATGGCCACTTTACAAATAGTTCTTCAAACTGCTCTCAGGCTTGAGCCCTCCCATTTTACAGATTCTCTGCTTCTCCCTAACACTTTTTGAGCAGATTGAGCCCAGCCCAAGAAGCCAACCTGTCCACGCTTGCTTGTCCCACATAGGGTGACCAGACAGCAAGTGTGAAAAATCAGGACAGGGTGTGGGGGGTAATAGGTCCTTATATAAGAAAAAGCCCTGAATATCGGGACTGTCCCTATAAAATTGGGACATCTGGTCACCCTAGTCCCAAAAGAGGTGTCATTTCCTCCTTCAGAAAGTATTCTGTTGTTGCAGCTGCTCTGGTCTGTTAAGGGAGTGGACACCTCTGAAATGTGTTGAGCTCAGCTGTTCAGTTTGTCAAAAGTAACCAGCACTGAAAAAAATCTCATTCCATCTGTTTAAATGAATGATGTAGATTCTAGCAAAGCTTTAAAGAAATAACATATTTTAAATTCTTATGTCAGTTCTGTGCAGTGGAGCCACATCATTTTCTCACAATTTCTTCTCTCATTGCAGAGCTGAACACCTATTACATTGGTTCTTAGAAGAAGGAAGGCTGCCACTGGGACTGGCAGGTAGTTTTGAGCCCAGTTCTGGTAATACTAGAACCCAAGAGGAAACAAAAGAGAATATCTGCAAGAGGCTATTTACCAGGTTGAGAGCAACTAGTGTTCCCAGAGATATTATGCCTTCCTTAGGCACAATGCCTCCTAGCCTTTCTAAGGAAGTTTGCTATAGACAACAGCCTAATTTAGTCCTTATAGAGGAAAAGTATAGAGAGGTGCCATTCAAACAAGTGGATATCTGAGGTAAGTGTAATCTGGGCATTAAGAAAAAGGAAGATTGGATAGAAAGAACCATCTACCTCGTGTGTCTCAGATATCATTGTCAGGATCCCAGCTGTGGGGTGTGGCTCAAAGCTGGAAGCCATAGTCTACACTAGTGTCATGACAAAGGGTCAGGTCATAGTTAATGAGCTGTGCTGGATCAGAAGCCAAACAGGTCAGCTGCAGCAGGGGTAGTGGAGCAGAGACAGAGTGAAGAACTAGGAGCCAGGCAGGGGACCTGGAACCTAGGAGCAAGGCAAGGTATCAGGAACACAGCAGAGTCTGTTTACAGAAGCAAGCCAACAAGCCACCTAGTTGCATACAGTCTCCAGGTGTTTCCTCCAAGGCTTAAATAGCATGCCTGAGCCAACTGAGAGCTCAGTAAGCACTGCCAATTAGGGTTTCTGTGGGCTGGGCAGTCAGTGAAGCCTGAGCCCACAGGGGTCCTAAGGTTGCTGTCTCCTACACCATCAGATCTGTTGAAGGGTGGTATAGACATGATGGTTGCTTGGGACTCAGCAGACCTGGGTTCCAGGCCTGTGGACCTCACACCCATCCACTACTTCTATGAGCCCTTCCTCTGAACACAGATCCAGTATAGGGAAGTGTAAAACTGCTGCTGTCATAAGAGAATACGAAGGAAGTCTGTTGCCAGAACACAGTTATCTTTTTCTAGAGTGGAAACTTGCTTAAATGACAATGAAAAACTAGACTACAGGAAGATTTCTTTGTGTTCTTAGATTTCTGAATTGATGTGTGTGTTCTATTTTTAATCTGACTGTTACAAAGCCGTTAAACTAGCTTCCTTCTGTGTTTATTCAGATTGAAATTTCCCTACAGATGACAGCATTGTTACTATAGATGTGTAAGTCATATTTTTTTATCCATGGCACTGTATTAAAAATGCCAGTCTGATTAGAAATCACCCAGATTACAATGAATTACAGATTTTTTTCATCAAAATGCATATGTGTTCATGCTATCTATGCAAAAGCCATCATTACTAGATAATAGGACCTTCTTACTTGGAATCAGATCACTGAGGCTCAAAAATGGACCACTCAACTTTATTCTCACAAAACTATCATCCCATTTTTGCTGAAAATATTTACATACTTTAGTTTGATTTGATTGGTTTCCAAGTTAATTATGGAATGCAGAATAAACCTTGAAGTTTTTGAAGGTTTCAGTTTCATCCCAAATATTTTATACTCCTACTGATTGATTGCTACTAGCTGCCTAGAAAGTATTAGTACACGGAATGTTGAATGAATGGTATTCTAAAGAGTAAATATAGACTCTTTAATCTGAACACATTGCTACAGCTGTAGCAGATACTGATGTAAATTTTGACTATGACTGTAAAGACAGAATAGTGTGTGGTGGCAGGACAAATGAGTAGAAAAAAACAACTCTCATTAGGTATTCAAAAGCAGAGCGCTGGGCATAACATTTGTTCTGGTGGACACTATTTTTGTTCCACCTTAGAGACTAACCAATTTATTTGAGCATGAGCTTTCGTGAGCTACAGCTCACCCAACTTGATGATCACTTTAGATAAGCTATTACCAGCAGGAGAGTGGGGTGGGAGGAGGTATTGTTTCATGGTGTCTGTGTATATAATGTCTTCTGCAATTTCCACAGTATGCATCCGATGAAGTGAGCTGTAGCTCACGAAAGCTCATGCTCAAATAAATTGGTTAGTCTCTAAGGTGCCACAAGTCCTCCTTTTCTTTTTGCGAATACAGACTAACACGGCTGTTACTCTGAAAACTATTTTTGTTATTCTTGCTTGTAAAGTTTCAATGAGAAAATGATCATGCATGTTTTACATCATACATTATGATGGTTTTACGTTAAAACCATGACAAAATCCTGTTGTGTGCATAAAGACAATTTCCATTGTCTGAGAGCAAAATTTTGGTCCTTATTTAGCTGCATACCACCCATGATAGGGCCTTTAGATTTTTTACATGATATTCCATATCTATGATATATGAGATCAGTAATAATTAAAAAGAAAAGGAGTACTGTGAAGTCTCCCTCATGTTTTAGTATGAAATAAAATAGCATTTGTGTAAAAATCCTGCATGTCTAAATTGAATTGGACTATTAAAGAACACAATTCAGTTAATACAATAGGAAGCTGCAGTACCGGGCTGTGGAATATTTGTGGCTTGATCCATTTCCTGACCAGTTATTGCCTAATTTACAAATATAAAAAGTGAACATTGACCTTAGGAAGTAAGACATCAATGGCTATTTTTCAAAATCAAGTCATTAATTTTCCAAGCACAATTTTATACATGTAATACATTGTACCTGCAATTAAATATGGGGCTCACTACCTGATTTGTGGATAGAATGAGGTAGTTAAATGCTTAAATGCTAGCATTTGCACTCTCAATTAATTATGAGGACACTTTTATGGGTGGAATTAATTGTTGGTGCAAAATCAGAGGGCAGCCTGAAGTCCCTTTATAAATCAAGTCCTAAGAGTCCTATGGTCTATATAAAGTTGGGGGGGGGGGCAGTCTAGCTACAGGTGAACAGGGAAGCTGCCAGGTCAGCAGTTTTTGCCTGGACATCCCTTTGTCATAACAGAGGGACAGCCAAATCCAATTAGAATGGCATTGTGACTCTGTCGGCCTGGCTGCAACATCATTTAAACTTGGCCTGGCTGCCTCTCTGTCATGATAAAGGGACTGCCAGGCCAAATCTGCCTAGATCTATGAGAACCGGGATGGTACATTGTAATTTTGCCTAGGGCTGCACATTGTTAAATGTACTGTAAACAGAGGCTGCTCAAGACAATCACATTTCACAGCCCATTAAGAGAAAGCTCTGTTTAGTGAAGTTTGGTTGCTTAAATGTGGGGGGTTTAAGCAAAGTAAAAAAGACTAGTACTGCTATCTGTTTTTTTTTTTTTAAACATGAATTCTTCAGTTCATCTAAGAAGAGCAACAGATTCCACAGATCCTGTTTAGTCTACAGGTCATCTTTTGGCATTTCAAGAACATATGCCAATAGTTAGCTGAATAACTACTGTATGCCAGAGGCTCTAGAGAAAAAATCTTTCCACTTAATGGGACTAACTGAATAATAATACAAAACATAGAAAAATGTACAGTAATATTCTTGAATAGATATTCCATGGTTATAAATCAAACATTTTCTGCATTGTGAATTTACCATATAACCCCTTCCAAATAGCTCCCAAACAGCAATTGGAATTTTTTTCAAAAGTGATCAAGTGACTTAGGAGCCTAAATCCTATTTTCAAAAGTGACTTAGGCCCTTAGAAGTCTAAATCCCATTGATTTACAAGGAGACTTAGGGACTTTTGAAAATGGGCTTCTAAATTAGCTCGATACTTTTGAAAATTTTAGTCAACATCTATTTGAGTGACCATACTAGCATCTATGGCCATAACTTCTTAAGATATAAGGAAGAAATTTTCCCAAATCCATTTGTTAACTAGAATTTTTTTTTATTTTGTTCTATTTGTAAATTTCACATTCTAAAAACAAAGGTAAAAGAATATAGATGTCTAGTTTTAAATATTACCCTTGCTTTTAACAACATACAAAAATTTAATTTTAAGATTAATGGCCAGATTGTATCTTCTACATGAGAAGAAAACACTATCGATTCTTACTGGTGGCTATGGAAGGTGGGAGCACCTTTGTGGCTTAGTTTTCCCCTTCCAAGGTACCACCAAGCCTTTTGGCAAGGACTTCAAGGGGATCTGACTCCGTTTGGGGTGGAGTGAGAGAAAAGGTGCTGTCTGCATGATGTCCCACAACCAACCCCATATTAAATCCCCACTCTTTAGAAAGGATTCTTGGGATACTGGATGGGACGTGAGGCCCTAACACAGGGGTGGCCAACCTGAGCCTGAGCCTGAGCCTGAGAAGGAGCCATAATTTACCAATGTACATTGCCAAAGAGCCACAGTAATACGTCAGCAGCCCCCGCATGAGCTCCTCCCCACCCCTGGCTCCCAGCGCCTCCCACCCACTGGCAGCCCTCCCCACACCTCCCAATCAGCTGTTTTGTGGCATGCAGGAAGCTTGGGGGAGGAGGGGCAGGAGCGAGGGCATGGCAGGCTCAGGGCAGGGGTGGAGTGAGGGCCAGGCCTGTGGCAGAGCCAGGGGTTGAGTAGTGAGCACCCCCCCGGCACATTGGAAAGTTGGCGCCTGTAGCTCCATCCCTGCAAGGATGCCGCATATTAACTTCTGAAGAGCCGCATGTGGCTCCGGAGGCACAGGTTGGCCACCCCTGCCCTAACATCATGACTGTGTGGGAGCTGTGTTGTCTGTAGTGCAAGCTCCTCGTTGTCTCTGCTCTAAACTATAGGACTGGTCATCTTGCAGTAATAATACAGAAAGAAAGGCCTCATTCTCCTCTCACTTATGCCAATTTTGCCCTGGTGTAACTTCATTGACTTCACTGGAATTGCTCCTGTTTTAAAGCAATGTAAGTGACAGCAGAGTCAACAGGCCAGACTGAACATTAAGAAACTCATATACATTTCCAACAAAGGCAAATTGTAAAACTAAAGATAATATTTTTGCAGCACAACACTGTATTCTTCAGATTAAATAGCAGCAAACAGACAATGCAAATCTAAATCCACATAAAAAAGGTTAAAGTTCCTCATATCTCTACACTTTTTGGAGCTGGAGGTCACTCGATCAACTCTGGGATTTAGAGCACCTCAGATGCAAATACTCACCAGATTGTTCACAATTTAGCTCAGGCACCACTTTTGGGGCTCAGCAGAATTGTTCTTGGATCCAGAGATTTCTTTAAAGTTCTGGGGAGAAGGGATTGCAGTGGGTACCTCCAAACTCTAGTGATCCATTTTGTGCATGGCTCATCTCTCAAACCTCTCCCAGCGTCTGCACACTCCGGAGGAAGAGGCGAGGACAGAGTGGGGGCGGGGGGAGCTTGGCTGCTGGTGGGTGCAGAGTACCCGCTAATTTTTCACCGTGAGTGCTCCAGCCCCGCAGCACCCATGGAGTCGGCGCCTATGTTATGATGTATGTGAGTCTTACTGTTTTGCATGAATGCTGTGCGTGCCTCAATTTCCCTGTGTATTGCACCAATGTCTAGGTGGTGGGAATAAGGGGGTGTGACTTTTGTAGGGGTTGCTCCAGCTGCCTTCATAGATGCTATGGTTGCCCCTTCGTAACCTGAGAGCCAGGAGCGGGATGCAACCAGAAGAGCACTGTTAGAAGAGCACCGAGATCAGACGTTGTCTATCCGCCTTCCTCCCAGCTTCCTGGAAACAGAGGCTTCCACTATGTCACTGTTCCATAACAGCCTGAATCATGCCTGAGCTCCTAGACAGGCAAGCTCACCACAACTTCATAGGTGAAACGTATGAGTCCTACACATGATACGACCTCCTGGAACTCATCCACAAAACCCCTATCTTGTCTACATTTAACACTCTTTTGTGTTTTTTTACAGTGAGTCAAACTGAGTGTATATAAAGTATATAATTTCCTATTTCTGTTCCTGCTTCCTTTCCTTATCCTTTCAGCCAACCTCTGTTTACTTGCCTTTTGTCTGTCTGTCCTCCTTCAGTGTTTTGGACATGCCTACCATAGTTTCAAGCTGATCTACACTGAAAAGTTATATTGTCACAGCTACGTCAGTTGGATTGTGAAAAAACACCCCCCTGACCAACATAGCTGTGCCAACAAAAACCCCATTGTAGACACAGCTATAGCAATGGAAGAAGTCTTCAGTATAGCTAACTTTGTTCGGGGAGGTGGTTTTCCTATACGGACAGAAAACCCCATTCTATCAGTGTAGGCTGTGCCTATGCTATGGGGTTATGCTGGCATAGTTATGCCAACATATCTATTCCCTTATACTCTCTGTAGTGTAGACATACACTAGTAATCATTAGAATAGTCTTATGAGGGTGAGGATGATTTTCAGATAAAAATTGCCATATACTATTGTAAAAGAGTCAGTTAGGTGCATGATGCAGATTTTACACTTTCCTCTGAAGCATCTGGTACTGGTCACGATCAGACAGGATACCAGGACAGATGGTCTGTTCCTGTATGTCAACTCATATGTTCTTAAAACTGAAACCAGACTAGCACAATCCCCAACCAAGAGAAATGCCAAGAGTGAATTCCAGAATCCTTAGTAACTCCATGTCCACTTATTGGCACTAGAGGGGTATCTTTATCTCCCTATGAACTACTGCCACCATTACCATAAAAAAGAAATTCAACCAAAGGCAAAGAGTTATAAAAATAACAAATAGACGAAGGGCAAACGGACTGCTATTAGAAGCTTTGTTTGCTAAAGGAGCACTCAAGGAAGACAAGGCTGTTGTGGAGGAGCTAAATGAATTCTTTGCATTGGCCTTCACTACAGAGGATGTAAGGGTGATTCCCATACCTGAGCCATTCTTTTTAGGTGACAAATTTGAGAAACTTTCCCAGATTGAAGTGTCAACACATGAAGTTTTGGAACAAACTGACAAATTAAACAGTGGTAGGACACCAGGGCCAGATGGAAATCAGCCAAGAGTTCTGAAGGAACTCAGACATGAAATTGCAGAACCACTTACTGTGGTCTGTAATCTATCACTTAAATCAGCCTTTGTAACAGATGACTGGAGAAAAACGAATGTAATGCTAATTTTTTTAAAAAAGGTTCCAGAGATGATCCTGGCAATTACAGTCTGGTAAACCTAATTTCAGTATCAGGCGAACTGGTTGAAACTATAGTAAAGAACAGAATTATCAGACACATAAATGAACATGATATGTTGTGAAAGAATCAACACAGCTTTTGTAAAGGGAAATCACACCTCACCAATCTATTATAATCTTTTGAGGGTGCAAACAAGCATGTGGACAAGGGAGATGCAGTGAATATAGCGTACTTAGATTTTCAGAAAGCCTTTGACAAGGTCCTCATCAAAAGCTATTAAACAAAGTAAGAAGGCATCAGATAAGAGGGAAGGTCCTCTCATGGATCAGTAACTGTCTAAAAGATAGGAAACAAAAGATAGGAATCAATGGTCAATTTTCACAATGGGGAGAAGTAAATAGCAGCATCCCCCCAAGGATCTGTACTGAGACCAGTGATGTTCAACATATTCATAAATGACCTGGGAAAAGGGGTGGATAGTGAGGTGGCAAAATGTGCAGACAGTACAGACCAGAGACTGTACAGACCAGAGCCAGCTGCAAAGCATTACAAAGGGATCTCACAAAACTGTGTGACTGGGCAACAAAATGATGAAATTAAATGTTAATAAGTGCAAAGTAATGCACAGTGGAAAAAAAAGATCCCAACTATACTTAAAAATGGTGGGGTCTAAATTAGCTGTTACAATTAAAGAAAGACATTTTAGAGTCGCCATGGATAGATCTCTGAAAACATCTGCTTAATGTGGAATAGGAGTGAAAAAGCTAACAGAATGTTAACCATTAGGAAAGAGAAATAAAAAAGACAGAAATATCAAAATGCTACTATATAAATCCATGGTATGCCCACACCTTGAATGCTGAATGGAGTTCTGGTCGTCTCATCTCAAAGGAGATATATTACAATTGGAAAAGGTGCAGAGAAAGGCAATAAAAATGATTAGGGGTATGTAACAACTTCTACTTGAGGAGAGATTAGAAAGAGCGGGACTGATCGTCTTAGAAAAGAGATGATTGGGTGGAGATATGATAGAGGTCCATAAAAACCTGAATGGTGTGGAGAAAGTGAATAGGGAAGTGTTATTTATCCCTTCATATAACACAAAAACAGGGGTCACCCAATGAAATTAATAGGTAGCAGGTTTAAAACAAACAAAAGGAAGTACTTCTTCACACAACACACAATCAATCTGTGGAACCCATTGCTGGGGATGTTGTGATGGCCAAAAGGTTAACTGGGTTCAAAAAAGCATTTGACAAGCTCATGGAGGACAGGTCTATCAGTGATTATTAGCCAAGTAGGTCAAGGACACAACCCCTTGCTCTGGGTGTCCCTAAACCTCTGACTCCCAGAAGTTGGGACTAGTTGACAGGGATGGATCACTCAATAATTGACCTGTTCTGTTCATTCCTTCTGAAGCACCTGGTGCTGACCACAAGGTACTGGGCTAAATGGACCATTGGTTTGAGCCAGTATGGACATTATGTTTTTGGCTCTATCCCCCTCCTTTTCTGTCATTTTCCCTCTCTCCCCGTGTTAATTTAAGGGAAGAGTATAAAAATATTGCTCGGGCATGCAGGAGTGAAATCAGGAAGGCCAAATCACACCTGGAGTTGCAGCTAGCAAGAGATGTTAAGAGTAACAAGAAGGGTTTCTTCAGGTATGTTAGCAACAAGAAGAAAGTCAAGGAAAATGTGGGCCCCTTACTGAATGAGGGAGGCACCCTAGTGACAGAGGATGTGGAAAAAGCTAATGTACTCAATGCTTTTTTTGCCTCTGTCTTCACGAACAAGGTCAGCTCCCAGACTACTGCACTGGGCAGCACAGCATGGGGAGGAGGTGACCAGCCCTCTGTGGAGAAAGAAGTGGTTCGGGACTATTTAGAAAAGCTGGATGAGCACAAGTCCACGGGGCTGGATGCGCTGCATCCAAGAGTGCTAAAGGAGTTGGCGGATGTGATTGCAGAGCCATTGGCCATTATCTTTGAAAACTCATAGCGATCAGGGGAAGTCCCGGACGACTGGAAAAAGGCTAATGTAGTGCCCATCTTTAAAAAAGGGAAGGAGGAGGATCCTGGGAACTACAGGTCAGTCAGCCTCATCTCAGTCCCTGGAAAAATCATGGAGCAGGTTCTCAAGGAATCAATTCTGAAGCACTTAGAGGAGAGGAAAGTGATCAGGAACAGTCAGCATGGATTCACCAAGGGCAAGTCATGCCTGACTAATCTAATTGCCTTCTATGACGAGATAACTGGCTCTGTGGATATGGGGAAAGTGGTGGATGTGATATATCTTGACTTTAGCAAAGCTTTTGATACCGTCTCCTACAGTATTCTTGCCAGCAAGTTAAAGAAGTATGGGCTGGATGAATGGACTATAAGGTGGATAGAAAGTTGGCTAGATTGTCGGGCTCAACGGGTAGTGATGAATGGCTCCATGTCTAGTTGGCAGCCGGTATCAAGTGGAGTGCCCTAAGGGTCGGTCCTTGGGCCGGTTTTGTTCAATATCTTCATAAATGATCTGGAGGATGGTGTGGATTGCACCCTCAGCAAGTTTGCAGATGACACTAAACTGGGAGGAGAGGTAGATACGCTGGAGGGTAGGGATAGGATACAGAGGGCCCTAGACAAATTAGAGGATTGGACCAAAAGAAATCTGATGAGGTTCAACAAGGACAAGTGCAGAGTCCTGCACTTAGGACGGAAGAATCCCATGCACCGCTACAGACTAGGGACCGAATGGCTCGGCAGCAGTTCTGCAGAAAAGGACCTAGGGGTTACAGTGGACGAGAAGCTGGATGTGAGTCAACAGTGTGCCCTTGTTGCCAAGAAGGCCAATGGCATTTTGGGATGTATAAGTAGGGGCATTGCCAGCAGATCGAGGGACGTGATCGTTCCCCTCTATTCAACATTGGTGAGGCCTCATCTGGAGTACTGTGTCCAGTTTTGGGCCCCACACTACAAGAAGGATGTGGAAAAATTGGAAAGAGTCCAGCGGAAGGCAACAAAAATGATTAGGGGACTGGAACACATGAGTTATGAGGAGAGGCTGAGGGAACTGGGATTGTTTAGTCTGCGGAAGAGAAGAGTGAGGGGGGATTTGATAGCTGCTTTCAATTACCTGAAAGGGGGTTCCAAAGAGGATGGATCTAGACTGTTCTCAGTGGTAGCAGATGACAGAACAAGGAGTAATAGTCTCAAGTTGCAGTGGGGGAAGTTTAGGTTGGATATTAGAAAACAAATTTTCACTAGGAGGGTAGTGAAACACTTACCTAGGGAGGTGGTGGAATCTCCTTCCTTAGAAGTTTTTAAGGTCAGGCTTGACAAAGCCCTGGCTGGGATGATTTAGTCGGGGATTGTTCCTGCTTTGAGCAGGGGGTTGGACTAGATGACCTCCTGAGGTCCCTTCCAACCCTGATATTCTATGATTCTATAAATTTTGTTCATATGATGGCAATAAAAAATAAAATAAACCCCAACCCCCACAAACACAACTTCTACCATTCTTTATGCACTGTTTCCTAAGAGCAGAAAAGCAAAATTAACCAACTTTTTTGACCATAACTTCATATCAAAATCAATCAGGAGTTCTGTCTAAGAAGCAATGACACAATATAGCAGTCTGTGTTAGCTAATCAAGGTCCAGTTTAATTCAGGAAGTTGAGGAATAAGTATTGTGAATCACAGAATCATAGGACAGGAAAAGACCTCAAGAGATCACCTAGTCCAGTTCCCTGCACTCCTGGCAGGACTAAGTATTATCTAGACCATCCCTGACGAGTGTTTGTCTAACCTGCTCTTAAAAATCTCAAATGACGGAGATGCCACAATTACCCTTGGCAAATTATTCCAGTGCGTAACTACCCTGACAGTTAGGAAGTGTTTCCTAACCTTCAACCTATACCACAATTGCTGAAATTTCAGCTCATTGTTTCTTGTCCTATCCCCAGAGATTAACGAGAACAATTTACCTCCCTCCTCCTTGTAACAACCTTTTATGTACTTGAAAACTATCATGTCCCCCCTCAGACTTCTCTTCTCCAGACTAAATAAACCCATTTTTTTTTCAATCTTCCCTCATAGGTCACATTTTTTAGACCTTTATCCTTTTTTGTTGCTGTTTGCTGGACTTTCTCCAATTTGACCACATCTTTGAATTCTGGCATCCAGAACTGGACTCAATACCCCAGCTGAGGCCTAATCAGCAAGGAGTAGAGCAGAATAATTACTTCTCATGTCTTGCTTACAACACTCCTGTTAATACATCCCAGAATTATGTTTGCTTTTTTTGCAACAGTGTTACACTATTGACTCATATTTAGCTTGTGGTCCACTATGACCCTAGATCCCTTTCTGCAGTACTCCTTCCCAAGCAGTCGTTTCTCATTTTGTATGTGTGTAACTGATTGTTCCTTCCTAAATGGAAGTACTTTGCATTTGTACTTATTGAATTTCATCCTATTTACTTCAGACCATTTCTCTAGTTTGTCCAGATCATTTTGAATTTTAATCCTATCCTCCAATGCACTTGCCACCCCTCCGAGCTCGGTATCGTCCACAAACTTTATAATTATATTCTCTGTGCCATTACCTAAATAATTGATGAAGATATTGAACAGAACCAGACCCAGAACTGATCCCTGCAGGACCCCACTCAATGTGCCCTTCCAGCATGACTGTGAACCACTGATAACTACTCTCTGGGAATGCTTTTCCAACCAGTTATGCACTCACCTTATAGCAGCTCCGTCTAGGTTGCATTTCCTGAATTTGATTATGAGTTGGCCATGTGAGACACTATCAAAAGCCTTACTAAAGTCAAGATATAGCACACCTACTGCTTTCCCACAGTGACAATGCTTGTTACCCTATCAAAGAAAGCTATCAGGTTGGTTTGACACAATTTGTTCTTGACAAATCTATGCTGACTGTTACTTATCACATTATCTTCTTCTAGGTGTTTGCAAATTGATTGCTTAATTATTTGCTCTATTATCTTTTCGGATATTGAAGTTATGATGATTAGTCTGTAATTCCCTATGTTGTCCTTATTCCCCCTTTAATGTATTGGCACTGTATTTGTCCTTTTCCAGTCATCTGGAATCATTCCTGTCTTCCATGACATGTCAAAGATAATCATTAATGGCTCAGATATCTCCTCAGTTCCTTGTATATTCTAGGATGTATTTCATCAGGCCCTGGTGACTTGAAGACATCTAACTTGTATAAGTAATATTTAACTTGTTCTTTCCCTATTTTCCTCTGATCCTAGCTCATTTTCACTGACCTTCCCTATGTTAGATATCCAATCGCTAATAAACTTTTTGGTGAAAAATGAAACAAAAAAATTATTTAGCACTCAGGGCCATCCCTATCCATATGCAAAGTACACAGCTGCATAGGGCACCAGGAAATTTGGGGCATCACATTTCCTGGTGCCCTGCGCAGTTGTGTACTTCTCCAGCCCCTGCCCTGCCTCTTCCCCATGGCTCCCGTCCCAGCCCCACGCCCACTCCACCCCTTCCCCAAGCCCCCACCCCTGCTCCAGCCCCACCTCTTCCTGCCCCTGCTCCACCCCAGCCCGGCCCCCACTCCCCTGAGGACTGCTGCAGGGGTCGGGCCTGCACTCACCGCATGGTAAGTGGAGCTACCCAGCTCCAGCCTGCTCTGTTCCGCTGGCGAGTGCTGGGGGGCAGTTCCCCCCTGTCACCCAAGGCTGGGAGCCAGGGGAGCAGAGCAGAGCGAGCTGGGGCCGGGGGACAGTTTCCCCCCTGCCCCCCCCCCAGAAGGCCTGGGGTCCCCCACACAGCCCCCCCATGGAGGCCTGGGGCCAGCTCCTCTACACACACACACACACACATACATGGAGGCCTGGGGCCCCACACAGCCCCCCCCCCCATGGGGGGCTGCGTAGGGCACCAAAATGGCTAGGGATGGCCCTCTTAGCACTTCTGCCATTTCCATATTTCCTGCTATTGTTTCCTGCCCTGTCCTTGGTCTTCCTCCTGCTTCTAATGTATTTGTAGAATCTTTTCTTGTTACCCTTTATGTCTCTAGCTAGTTTAATCTTGTGTTGTGCCTTGGTTTTTCTAATTTTGTCCCTGCATACTTGTGTTATTTGTTTATATTCATCCTGTGTAATTTGACCTAGTTTCCACTTTTTGTAGGACTCTTTTTTGAGTTTCACATCATTGAAGATCTCCAGGTTAAGCCAGGGTAGTGTCCTGATATACTTCCTATCTTTCCTATGCAGTGGGATAGTTTGCACTTGTGCCATTAATGTCTCTTTCAAAAACTGCCAACTCTCTTGAACTGTTTTTCCCCTTAGACTTCCTTACGTACCAGCCCCCTGAGTTTGCTAAAGTCTGCCTCCTTGAAATCTGTTATCTTTATTGTGCTGTTTTCCTTCTTACTATTCCTTAGAATCATGAACTCTACCGTTTCATGATCACTTTCACCCAAGCAGCCTTCCACTTTCAAATTCTCAATCCTTTTTTTTGTCAAAATCAAATCTAGAACAGCCTCTCCCCTAGTAGCTTTCTCTACCTTCTGAAACAAAAATTGTCTCCAATACATTCCAAGAACTTGTTGGATAATCTGTGCCCTGCTGTGTTATTTTCCCAACAGTTGTCTGGGTAGTTGAAATCCCCCATCATCACCAAGTCCTGTAAAATATAAAGGAAATCAGAAACTGCTAGATTAAAAAAAAACCTTCTTGGTAATAGTAAGAATCTTCCCAAGACAGACTTATGGGCATTCTCCTGTCAGCCTCTGTCCTGTTCATAGTAATCATTATAACTAGGAGATAAACCAATTTCCATTCTATAAAGTTCATGTTCCAGTTTCCATAAAGATCTATAACATTTCACATAGCTGTGAGGATTATTTTATTTGGGGCTAATTGAAAGCATCAGTAGTAACAGTTCCATGCTGCTACAGGTACATCCTACACAGCACCTCTGACAGTGATGTAGGGAAGGGATTAAACTGCTATAAAATAATTTCTTGCCTCTGTTCTTTGAGCATGGCTTTCCAGCATGCCAGGAAGCAATATGGGGCTTTTTGCTCATGCTTTGGGGCAGACACTCCCCTTGACCAGTACTGTCGCCTGGTATACCAGAGAGCTGAGGCAGCAGTGATGGAGGAGCGAAGTCTCTTCACTGAGGCAGTTGTCCTTGAAGGGCTCCCCACAGCACTGCTGCCACCAGGGAAGTCCCCCCACACCTTCCCAAGCTCCCATTCTGCACAATTCCCACACACCAGTCCCCATCCCCTGGAAAAATTCCCTTTCTCATCACCTGGGCACACATCCCTGGTCTCTCCCATGTCTCTTAATCCCACTCATCCTTACTCACCTCCTCTGCCTCTGGAGGTAAGCAGCTCAGTGGAGGTGTTTGGGGGCATTGGGCATAAACAGTACATGGGGGCAAATAGAGAGGTAGGGAGAGTTAGTAGTGATTGGGATTGACTGGAGCTGTGGGGGACTATGAGGTGGAAGAGGGATTTGGCTAGGATACCTGAGCTGAGGAAAACAGGGTTGTGTGTGTGGACCAGAGTGGGGGTGTCTTTGCAGTGAGGCATCCAGGTTTGAAGAGCTCCACAGGGAGCCACTGACTCACTGCACTGGGCAGTGAGGGATCAGCACTGTGGGAGCTCTTGAAGTCTTGATGCCATGATGCACAGGCACTTGAGTCCCCACATCCCATGTCCCTGCAAAGTTATGAACCCCATTATACACACTGTCTCTTCCTCCACAGGCTATCTGTACATCCCTGCTAATCCTCACATACTTGCTCTTGTCTCATGGGGCCCCCAGAGCTCAATCCCATACTGCCTGCCACCACCCAGCCTCCTTCCCTGCTCTGTGTGAAGAGTGTAACCGGAGGCAGGCTGACAGCCTTGAAGACGGAAGTCGCTTGGCTTGTGTGTGTTTATAGTTTGGAGTTTGCGATAATTGTGATTGATTAGCAAACAAATGTGAGGAAAATAGGGCATATTTCAAAAAGGGATCACAATTAAATATTTCTGTTGACCAAATTAATAAATATTTTACTAAAATAATTACACTTAAAATCAGTTGTTCCATATACAATTATCTGGTTACATTTGGAAAATAAACTCAATCATTACCATGTAAAACAGAGGGATTTTGTTCCCATTTTAAATATAAATCTCAATATAACCATGACTGTGGAGTTGCTACCAATGCCTCCATAATATGAACAAAAATATTGACATAATTTTATAGTGGATATAAAAACGAAAGGTTTTTTTATATATTATTCTTACCTTTTTTTCTTTTGAGAGAAAATTAGCACCATCCTGATAGGTGACTTTGCTTATATGGTGTTAGAAAGAGAGTAAATAACTAGCCCGTTGAAATGCTGGTACATTTCTCAGTAAAACCACAAGTAAACTACAGCTTCTGTTTTTTCAGACATGCCAAAGTGGATACTGGGTGTCCAAAAACATTAGTCTACTGTTGTGTAAACAACAAAAGCATCTGAAGGCCTAAAGGGAAGTAAAGGTCAACCTGATTTAAAGCAGCTTGCTTGAAAGCTCTTTGATATTTATTGTTTTGGTAACTACTAATGAAGAAATCAGGTTAGTGTTGTACAGGTTTATGTTGTTTTTTGAGCATATGGCATTACTTCGGGTTAAATTAGACTTTTTAAAGTGGTTTTACTTTTTAATATGATTTGAGTGGGATAATTCGTAGCTAAATACTCGATTCCCATTACAAATATATTACAAATGTATGCACTGACAGCAGCATCATTTAAAGTCCAAATTCTATCTGACAGCATGACTATCTCTAAATAAGTGAAATGGGGCACCCAAAATTGCTTAATTATCAGATACACCTAGGCATATAATTTATTCCTTCTCTGGCAATTTATTCACATGATATGAGCAAGACCAGCCACATGATATGTGAACCATATAGACTTTTGCTGCTTTTCATATGCATACAACATCCCCTTTGCCCAAACAATGCCACTGTATTGCTGCTAATCTGTTTCACTTCTGCAGCATCCACAGTGTTGACTATCCAGATGTCATGGGCTTAGGCAGAACTGGGGCCTTTAAAAGGTGCATACCAGGATTCGTTATAATTACTCTTTTCCACAAGTGTATGCCTATGTGGTTCTCCAACCAAGATTTGGCTCTAGTTTTGTAATCTAGTGAACTCTCCATTAATCTATGCGAATACATGAAAGCACAGTTATTCATGCTGGAACCATTATTTATTTAGAACTAGAGCCAGGTTTGTGCAGCAAAGTTTAGATGCATATCCAAACTTGTTCAATACACAGGGCGTTTTGGATGCTTGATTTAGTTGTAGGGTCATCTCTGTTTGGAACCTTTCTCTTTACAAATTATAGTTTCTTTTGCAAAAATGTTCTACAATAACCCTGAAAGTGAGAGATCAGTGACGAATACTAAGAGGTGAGGTCACTGAGGAAGTGGATAGTATCTAATATGATGAATCAACTCCATTGCGGATGCAATTTTAGGCCCCAGTCCTGCAATGAGCTCAGAGCAATCACAAGGTTTTGCCTGCATGGAGCCCTAGTTCCTATGTCATTCCTCAAAAATGGTATAAAAAAACCCCAACAACCCAGGGCTAAGTCAAAATTTATTGCTTTTGCTGCATTTGCAAATTCTTTACATACAGCTCTCCTGACAGCCACAGTTATGTTATGAATCTACAAAGTATGGAAAAAACCATTAGAAACTGTTTGTTTTTAATATTTGTGCTTAATGAAGTAGAAATTGGGCACGAGACATTCAGCGCCATAAATCACATGCCTCACTTGCTGGAGACTTGCCTATTCCTACCATCAGGCTCTAAATAACATTAAGGTATTTACTTCAATCCCGCCGTTACAAGATTTCAAAAAGTCACTGAAAATGAAGTGGAGTTCAGTGTGCTAAGCTTTTTGTTTGGGAGTTATTACATCCCGATCATTTGAATTTGTATGTAACGTCTGTTCACTCAGCAGTCAGGTACATAGACTATTCATGGAGCAAGAAGACCATGTGCACAGCATCCTGGTAGATGTTATCTGCATTAGCTCTGTTTCACCCTAAGGATTTTTTATCTTTTTGTTTATCTACTTGGTCTTGTGCTTTTTTTATTCTCCTGGGTGATTCAGTATCTGTCACACAGCCTCATGTGCAATGTCCTTTCACTACTCACCCATATGAATTTCTCAGGGACATCCAGGGCACTTCTCATATGGAGTCTCCTGGGTTGGTTCACTTTTGCTGTGCTGCGGGCTATGTTCCAAACACTCACCTGTCTATAACACTAGTGGGGTGAGACAGGTCTGTCCATAAGGCACTGTTGCTCTGTTGGTTAATATCTGTCCATGAGATGATCCCACATCATCTGACCATTCCAAACAGTTTAATAGACTTTAATATAATGTGGTCAAGAAGCTCTTAGGCCTGATCTACACGAAAAAGTTGACCCACCTACATCACTGTGGGATGTGAAAAATCCACACACTCAGTGAAGTAGTTAAGCCAACCTAACCCCAGTGTAGACAGCACTAGGTCAAAGGAAGAATTCTTTCACTGACCTAGCTACTTCCTCTCAGTGAGGTGGATTATCTGTGCCAATGGGAGAACCCCTCCCATCAGCATAGACAGAGTCTCCACTGAAGTGCTACAGCAGCACAGCTGCACCACTGTCATATTTCAAGTGTACACAAGCCCTTAGATTATCACATTTATTACACAGTTAAGTACAAAATTAACTTATGGAACCAAAACCCTTTTTTTAAAAAGTAGCACACAGACACAGCTACAAACAACATCTACTGATGTTCATCTGAGTGATAAATTGAATATAATTTGCTATAGCAAACATGAAATGTAGTTAATAAAATGTGTTCTTAAAAGGATACTCTCCTCCAAACAGACCTTTTGTGAAACAAAATTCAGTGATGTGACTCTTGGGTAACTCCACTGATTTCACAGAGAGCTGCTCTGGATTTACACTGGTGTAGCTGAGATCAACATCTGGCCCCTTGGTTTCCCTCCTCTTGCTCAGAATCTGCGGATGGGAAGCCCTATGTAGAGTATGAGAGAGTGTCCATCTGTCTTCCTTTGAACTCCTCAGGAGTTTGAACTCCTCCTTGTAGAAAATTTGGATCCTTTTGGGAAAACATCTAAACTACTATTTCTTCTTGGCTGACTAGGAGGTATACCAATCCAGGATCAGATGCAGGGTGCTGAAAATCTCTCAAGAAAGTATTTTCTCATGGGATTTCTAGCTCTTTTTTGTAGACTCAAGATCCTGAGCTTTATCCTTTTTGAAGTTTGCCTATCACTGCTATTCGCTCACATACCAGTGAACTGCTCACTCTTTCCCCTCCTTCCCCCTTTCCTTTTGCCCTATACAAAGACATCCATTGATGCTGACAGGCAGCTCTGCCACGGAAGCACTAAACCCACTGAGACCACTTTCCTACGACCAATATGCCAGCTCTTCACTGAGGCCCGTAGAACCAATTTCCAAGAAAAAAGGCCCTTTGCTTCTCTCATAGACATTCTGAAACTTACAAGTCAGCACCGTTGTGGTCTTCAGCCCAGCTCTCTGCTTGAGGAGCTGAACTGTGGTCTCTTGTTCTCTGTAACTACCAGAGAATTTAAAAAAAAAAAAAAACTGTGAAGATCAAATTATGCCTTTTCAAGGGCAGCAGAGTCACATGGTAATGTGCTGAGCCACCTCCCAGGAATGCTTAGGATCTATTAATATGGGACAATTTTGTAGAGTTTTCTCTAAATATATAACCTTACAAGAAAGCTTTATTTTCATGCAGCTAACACAGTGGAAAAATGTGGCCTTGAAAATAACTACTATACACATAATCTTGGCTGGAATAAAAGGAGGATTATTATAAAGTTTATAATTTGGAAATTTGCAGTTAGATCATGAAATAGCATATTGGTAAATGTTAAATATTCAGGGTTGTGATTATACACACACGTGTGTGTGTGTGTCCCACTAACTGTGGATATTTGCAATGATTTGATTTGCATAACCAGTCTTGGTAAATGAATGCATTTATTGTGCAGCCAATTACATATCCAACTTTTCTAAAAAATTGGGCTAAAATCTTTGTGTGACATATATAACAAAAACACACAAAAAATGGAAAAATTTGTTACTATCAAATAACAGTTAACTAATTAGTTATTGTATAGAGCATGCTTTTAAAACAGCCATCAGTTACTGACCAATGCAAACAAACAAACAAACAAACAAAAAAACAACTTTACTAAGCTAAAACTTTACTAAGAGGTACCATTTTGGTTTTGCAACAACCTCCTGTCCTCATCCTCAAATTCACAATCACACAACCAATAACATTGTCAACAATTATTGGATAACATTAAACGATTGTTAAACTTCTTAAACGCATAGTTAATCTGACATAGCCTACTGAGTTTCACCATTAAGCTATCAAAACAAATCTGACACACAGTAGACTCAGACATGAGGGAGTTTTCAATTTTTTAACATGAAAAGATCCGTTTTATAAATTATTTTTGTTGATTGAAAGCCTAATATTGCAATCCTCACAAGGTGGCAAATTTTCCTCCTGCCAGGCTTCCCACAGGCAGCAGATCTGGTGTGGTTTCATTGTGGAAAAGTGGCAGGAGGCATGAGCCTTTGCAGGGGTCTGCACGATTGAACGCCGTAGAAGTATGTTTCTGAGAGGGTTGGTCTGCAATAGCGTGTATGTAAGGAATTATAAACACAGGCTAAAGGAAAGTCATGGCCACGGGCAATATATCTGTGTCAGTGTGGATGTACTATCTAAACCGGGGGTTTTTAACATGAGGCTCACAAGCACTACTGCGGGTGGAGACCTCCCTGCCCTTCCCATATTTTTAACTGGGAGGAGGATCCTGTCTAATTTCTCAACAGATGGGATGGGAGCCCTGGGGCAGCACCAGAATGGGAAAGGTTGAGAACAACTGATCTAAACCATCAGCTTACTGGATTTTGTGAGGCTCATGACTTTCCACATAGTAAACTTATTACATTGGCAATAAATTTTACATTAGTGATAAAATGGACCCAAATCAGTGTATTATTTTTGTCCTTTCTCTTACATTCTTCTACAAGAGAGATCAGGGCAGTACCCCAGACCTATTTTTCACTGCCTATATGACACCCTCAATGCCAAATTATAATAACATAACATTGTAACTCTTGAATTAGAGCACCACTCTCTTGAGTGTCTGCTCCAACTCCACTTTCTGCCTTGAGGCATGGTTTAGGTAAATTGTCACAAGCAGCAGGGTCCATCAGAACAGTAGCAGGAAGCTGACAGGCAGGGTCCCAGCTCCTAGTCTGGAACTCTGCGTATAGGTAAGTGATATCCTCCCAACCCAAACAACCAGCTTGATGGAGAATAGAGATGAGGACTGGGTCTGCAGCCCTATAAGATAATGGGAGCACTGCATGAGCTAGGGGCTGGCGCCTTTGCGAGTACTTTCGCCAGTTGCTGCAGCCTATCAGGGATATCAGGGAAAATGCCTTTTCCCATTTTAGGTCTGCTCTGCTTCAAGAAGTCACTCCTTCCACTGCCCACAGAGGCTGAAGAAGGCCTTGCTTAGTTACTCCTGTCCCTGGCAGTGATAACTGGAGGCTTTTATGTGCATGTCTGTGTAGGAGTGCCAGCGTGGGGCCTTTTGCAGCTATTGCAGGCAGGGGAAGGAGCTGCTCAGAAAAAGGCGTTTCTCTGCTTCCAAAGCCCAGCTTTTTACAAGTATCTTTTTTTCCAAGGGCCTTTCAGCAGCCTTGGCACCTCTCAGCCCACACCACGATGCAAGTAGCAGGATCATAGACTTGTCTCCATGTCTGTCTTCTGACCCTAGAGCTGGACTCCCCCCCGCCCCGCCCCACTTGTTCCTGAGAGGAAAGGAAAATATCACTTCCCCACAGGCAGAGTTCCAGCCTAGCAGGTGGGTCTCTACCTGTCAGCTTCCTGTGGCTGCTCTGATGCCTTGTGCTTGACACTGTCACAGCAACACACCCCAGTTCCTGCCTTATATCAGGAAATGGAAGTGGGGCTGGAAATTGGGAGAGACAATCTTTAATTTTAGAGAAAATTTAAAAAGTCTTTAAAGAAAGATTTGGGGATTTACTGATTACACTTTGCTAACAGAGACAATCAAACATCACAAGTAGATGTGGGGGTGTGAGCTTTCTTAGTTTCTGACATCATAAAGGTTGTTTAAGTAGGAGTTACCCCCTGCTAGCTGATGTGTAATTTATGAGGGACAGTTAGCGATCTCTCTTGAATTGTACAGTACACCAGGCCTCCAGGGGTTTCTACGTTTTGGCTGTTTTATTCTTGTTTTCATTATTGCTTTGAGGACCTTTTCCTGTGTTTGCACAGTGGGAAATTCAGCTGTTTACACGGCAGTCACAGAACCATGCTAATCCAGTTGCTGCTTTGCTTTAAAAATGTCCATTTCTGGTGAAATAAAAAAAATAATGGAATTCAGTCGACACATGCTGTCATTATTAGAGCTAAGCACCCCTAGGTCTATAATGCTTGCCCAGACAAATGCACATTCCTGTCTGTGACAGCCTGGTTGGAATGTCTAGCATCACGATATCACATTTTGAGCAGTCATTTCAATCTCATAGACTAAGTCCACAACTACGTTATAGTTCAAAACAGCAGCAAGTCTGTTTTAAATTAGGTGACACACATACAGTAGTAATAAAAGCCATAGAAAAAGCACAGAGGCATACTGTGTATACATACACAGAACCACAGAGTGTGAAAGATAAGCATCAGGTAAACGACACCTTCTAACTGATTTAATCAGCTAGTTTTTTAGCACTGACATAGAATCCTAAGAAATCGATAAGAAATGTATGAGTTTAAAAAATTTCAAAATGAATACTTATGTTTCACTTTTGCTGAGGTGTTTTTAAATCTGTAGAAAACAATAGAAATAACCATTCACAGATTCTATGCTACGGGGATATGCAAGGTACGTAAACAAATTTTTCACCCTTCAAGTACACAAATGCAAGACACAATAAAGAACAATTAGCCAATGCTAGGACATACAGAATATAGAAAAGCAAAACATTTAAAATGATATGGGATGCATTCTTTTACCGTAAATGAAGGGGAGGCATGATCTAACCACAGAATTTTACCGTTTGACACCATCTTCCTCTGCATCCATTGGTAAGTCACTTAACTTCTCTGCATCAATCTGTCTTTTTGTAAACTAGGGATAATAATACTTATCTATCTCACAAGGATGTGGTGAACATTAATTAGCTAATATTTGTAAAGTGCTTTAAAGAGGAAAAGTGGAATGCAAGAGATAATTATTGTTAAATTATTATAAATAATTGGCCTGATTCTAATCTCATTTACTACAATATTGCATTGGCATAACACCTTTGACTTCAGTGGAGTTCTCCTGATTTACATCATAAAAGTGAGATGAGAAACAGACTCAATTTTTTTTAGTAAGATTAATTTCATGATGCATTGTTTCTTACCTAACTAATGAATCATAGAATCATTCGCTTAGAAGGGACTGCAAAGGTCTTCTAGTCTAACCCCCAATAATAGAAATGCGATGACATAACACGAAGAGGGACCAGAAACAAAAACCTCAGATTCAAACACTCTTGAACTCTGGGGAAATTGGAATATGAACCCAGATCTAGATCCAAATTTTGCAGTTGGTCTGTATTTCAATAATGGATGAAACAGGAACCCTAGCTCTGAACAGTGCTGCACTATAGCATGCTTTTGATTCAAACACAAATTTTGCATCTTACACCTGTCTCTTATAAAACTAAGTTTGGATCATAATCTTAGATCTGGATGAAGGACATGTCTTATAATGAAGGACTGCTGAGATGTATTCAAGTCTCATAGTCATATACTCTCGTTTAAACTGAAGGGTTCAGGAATGTCTTTTTCAAAGTTGAGCTTGCATGTTTACTTCTTTCTAGACTGTAAAATTCTTCCTAAGTTGCAAAATCTTTGGGAGACGGACCAGGTTTCTTTTGTGTATACAGAGCACCTAACACGTTGAGGTGCTTATATGGGCTACTACTATGTTCAAACTTGTGTTTTTGTTTTGTTTTGACTTTTTTGTATGTCATGACATTTGGTTGGTGTGTGTCAGTGAAGTATAAATCCAAAAGCCAGAGCCAAAGAAATATGCAAACAAGGGGGAACCTGTGAAAATGTGAGAGGAGTCATGTCATTTCTTAAATGCAAAACTTGGAGAAATAGTGAAGAAAAGGGAATGTTCAGTTTTAGAACAGACCTACATGACTACATTGACTTTAGCAGGATTTCAGGTTTACTCTCCATTTGAAAATGAATAGAACAGGCTTTATATGGTTTCTGTCTTGCCAAATGTATCTGCAAGTGTTTTATGAAGCAGTGAGTTAAATACTAGCGTAGTCTGGTGGGTCTGTCCACCAGCTTGGGGACAAAATAGTCAGCCTGGCCCAACTATTTTTGCCTTCTATGCAGGTTCTTTTATTCTTCTACTACACAACCACAAAAAAACAAAAACAAAAATGGAAAAGTAACAAAATCCTACCCTGGACAGATACTGCAGGGTCCTCTCCCTCCAATGGCTCAAGAGCCATGGTGGCCCCTTCCGTAGCCACAGAGGGATCACAGGATGGAGGGGAAGAAGGGTGAGCTTGCTTTCCTAGTTGTTGTTACTCCTGCTGCATAGGGAAGCATTTGTCTCTCTTAGACCTCACCCTCTTGCAGGGGTGGGTCCTCACTTATATTTCCTAGCTGGAAATCAGAGCCAGCCACTCCTGCTTAGCTGGATCTGCTGATTCCCAACATTTGGCTTCTCCTTAAGCCAGGACTTGCTGCTCCATGGCTATTCAGTGCCTTAAATGGGCAGACCAGCCTGGTACCACTAGTAATGCAGTGACTATGTAATCAAATGGAGTAAGTACTATTCATTCACCAAATGCTCACATCAATTTGGACACTAGAATCTGTTATATCCAGAGAGGTAAGGATGGCCAGTAGAAACAATTATCTGTTGCTCTCTTTAAAAGTCACTACAGGTTCTGTATCTTGCACCTGAAACAGATATGCTTTTCCTTGAAGAACAGAATCTCTACTAGTGCAGTTGACTCCCCACCATATTGCATCAAACTGCCCAGAGTATATGCCAAAATCCTGATGTAGGACTTGAAAAGAAAATTGTCTGGTTCATAGGCAAGAATACAATCAAATGAACCATAATGATACACATGGATGAATGAAAACCATCCTGAAGCACTTTGTATGGCATAATAGGCATAAACAAGACTCCATTAGCAATGAAACTAACATATTTTCTTGTTCTAGCTCATCCATCCATCCTTTTATCAATTCAGCTATCCATCCATTTTCTCTCTCTCTCATTTTCTTTGACTGCAGCATATCTCCCTCATAACATATGGATACCTAAATGAACAGGAGATTGCCTGGGAGAAGATTGATCTCCCATAATCCAGGACTGTGGGTCCATCTCTCTCTCACACACACACTCACACTTACTTAATTATAATTATATCTGTTGTCCTGTGACTGAGTTGTAACATTTTCTCTGAGAAGGAGACGTGACTGGCTGACCCTGTGCTTTATGTGCAGTCATTTCACCAACCTATGTAGTCTTTTGTGCTCTAAGGGTTAATTGGAAGGACTGGAATATTCTGCTATCTCATTTAGTTCTGTTTGAGAATTTTTAGTCCCCTGCCAAGGTTTTGCAAGACAAACAGATCTACTGCTCTCTTTATGTAGGGCCACAAGGGATTTTGAAGTACATCTGCAAAGAACGTCTGATGCCTGTTTACAACAAATCTTAGCCAGGTAACAGCTCTTGCCAGAAGGCCTGACTAAGGGCCATATTCTACATGAACTGAAATCTTCATCGTTGGTTCAAATGACTTGGATTTGGCCGTGTATTTCCTATTGTGTTTTAGTGTCTACCTAAAACTAATCTGAATTTACCCTCGGAAAGCACTTCAGATTTTTCTGTTTTCCTCTGCAGGTAGACATTTATGACCTTTACAAAACTGCTTGTGTCTATGAGTGTGCCTGGAATGCATTCATGCCAGGCAAGTCTGACTCCTTCTAGATTTCTTAATCCTTTTTGACTGACTAGTTTTTAAATGCTTTTAAAATTAAGTTGGTCATTTGTCAGAAAAGGTATTGCCATACATACAAAATCTGTACAATCAGTTACTCTGGGCTCTATCCTGTTCTCCATTTCTCCTGTGAATAGCCGCATTGACTTTAAAGGGAATATGCCCGGGACTCTGGGCCACAGGATCAATCCTCATAATAGTGAAAACAGATTTACAGAAAATCAGAAGAGGAATCAGAAAAGAGCTTGATAGGGATACATCACTTCACTTCAGTGTAGTAACTCGCATGCATAAAATCAGGCATACGATATTTGCAGGGCCATAGACAGTTATTACACTGACAAACATTCAACTCCATAGTGATATTTTTCTATTCTACTATTTCCCATCATGATTTATCAAACACTATCATTATTAGTCTCAAAACCATAGTCCTCAGGTAGGAGATTTGTAACAGCTGAAAATGGAAAAGAAAACATTTACAAATGCCCATGCTTGGAAAAAAATAAAACCCTTCTCCTTTCTAAGTTTATTATCACACTTCTATCAATTTATTTCTCTCTCCTAAGTTTTTATATAGCAACATGGTATCCAAAAGCTCATTTTGCTCATAAACAAATGCTCTCAACGACTCTACCAACCCAAGTTGCAATGGATGGGATGGGATGGGATATATGGGATGGGATAGAGACTGTCTTGTGAGACCTCCGTGAGTCAACTCGGCAAAAACAGAAGCAAAAATACTAGAATATTCTTGTGCTGGGTCACTTGCTTCTTGATGGATCTGTTAAGAATGTCAATATATTTCCTTCCCAAATATTACTGTATCCCATCCTATTCATAGTTCAGCACTGATCATCATTCCTTGGGTGGGGAAAGAAGGAAAAACTAATAAATCTTTGGTAGCAAAAAAGAATGTTTAGCAATAAATCATGTATGTCCGTCTTTTTTCTGAACTCTCTCTCACTCTGGAAAGTGAGGGCTGTAATTGAAGCACATGTAGGTGTACCAAAGCTAGCTCTGATCTAGCTCAATCAGCGCTACCTTGAGTAACAATATCAGTGTAACTGTGGCAGCAGGGGCTACGTTATACCAAGCTGTTACACAGATCTTTTCATCCATAGATCTCAAAGTGTTTTAGAAAGGAGATCAGTATCATTATCCCCACTTTGCAGATGGGGAAACTGAGGCACAGAGTGGGGGAATGACTTGCCCAAGGTCACCCAGCCCACAAGTGACACAACTGGGAAAAACCAATGTCTCCTGATTCCCAGTCCATTGTTCTATCCACTAGCTCACACTCCCTCTCATTTTAATGGCATAGAAAGTGATGGTGTTATGAGGCCATGAACTGTTCTCAATCTGCATCATCATCCCTGGTTCTTAATCTGGTGTTTTTCATTCAAAGATATCAAAGCACTTTATCATTTCACTTTATTCCTATTTTACAGGTGGGGAAACTAAGGCATAGAGAGGGGAAATGTCTTGCCCAAGGTCACCAGCAGGCCAATGGCAGAGCCAGGAATAAAAGTCAGGTATCCTGAGTCAAAGTACAATTCTCTACCCACTAGGCAACACTGCCTCACTCTGGAAAGTGAGGGCTGTGACACACAATGGGGTTCGCAGTCCAAGGAATTAACTAGACTTTGTAATCTGTCATTTTTAAGCTGATTTTGTGCACAATGCCCTAATATATGCCTAAGAAGCTCTATTACTGGGGCAGGTGCTCCACATTTACCTTTAAAATACAATAATTCAACATTTTCCATATTCATATCTAGTACTCAGTTACAATATTCCTGGCTGCATGTGTATTGTAAATAAACACTGCTGTTATAATCAAAACAGATCAGAATTGTTGCTTCTCTACATAGCAAAAAAAAGGATATTCTTTGTAGTAAATGTCCTAAGAATTCTTCTGGTTCTGTCATGTGACTCAACCCTAGAGCAATGTTTTGAGATGTATCTTATTAATATTTCCAGTGATGGACAAACCATAATGGTTTTGGAAGTCTGATTCAAATTCCTAGATGCTTATTCAAAGTTTATCTTAATTTATCTGAGAACCTTTAAGCTGAAAATCAGGCTGGAATTCCTTGCTGTTAGGAATTTGACCTCTGTTTGTAAAGCACTTTGTAAATTTGCACTAATCTATGAAGAAATACAAAATAATAAATCTCAAAAGAAGGGGCTCTCTTGCAAGATTTTCTCCATTACATCAGAAATAGCCAAAGAATAGACATACAGGGCCACTGAAGGTGACAGGAATACCCAAGATTTATAGCATTGCGCTTGAGAACAGAATTTGGACCAAGACAACTCCTTTTTCTAGAAGCGTAAAGGTGTATGATAATTTAATTTTGAAACTGATAGAAGAAGATCTTTGTAAAAAAATCTTTCTTGCCTCTTCCTTATTCAGGGCTGGCAACTTTTAAAGCCTCCTTCTAAAACTCATGAATGTACACCTGTTGGTCTTGAAAATTAGTCTCTTTAAGAACTGATATCCAGTCCACATATTGAGTCTTTGGCCTCCACTTTGGCTGCCTTCTATTCACTGTTATTGCGAAGCCCCTCCTACCTATATAACTCTCGAGTCTCTGCTGGTCACGTCACATTAGGCCCCTTACAATCTCATTTTGTTTCCTATCGTGAAGAGTCCAACCATTTGATCATCTCCACATCTTCATGTCCATAGTGGAGAGCATACATATTTCTTTCCTTGTGGCTGGCCAAGTCTCTGTTCTGTACATTAGGATGGATCAAATTACAGTTTAATACAATCTACCTTTTAACTTTGTTGGCATCTTTTTTTCCCACAGAGAACTAGGATCAGCTTCCGCCATTTGCACTGTGCAGCTTTCTCACAATGCTGGGCATTACTGAGGAGGGCACCATTGCCAGCAACCATTTAAATTCTTTCACTTTTCTAAGCTCTCTACTTGTAATATCCTGTTCTTTAGTTATCAAAGTCTATGTCTTACTAATGTTCACTCGAAGTCCTGACTGCTCAAAATTGTGTTGCTACTGTTCAAAGTTGGTTTTTAGGGTCTCACAATCTTCTGCACGTATTACTAAATCATCATTTCCCTTTGTATATTCTCACTTACCACCCCCATGACAACCACAAACAAAACTGGGCTCAGCATTGACCCCTGATGCAGGCCCATGTTTACTGGAAAGTCTCGCAAACCTCACCAAACTAATTCTCTTGGTACAAGATCTTACACCTTCTCCAAGTCGACAAAGGCCATACCCAGTTGCAGTCCCTTTTCTCTGAACTTCTCCATGGGGATTCATAGCGCATATAGAATATCAATTGTATTGCTTCCTGGCATAAATCAATACTGACTCTTCCACATTCCAACTGTTACACATAGATGCTTTTCAATAATCTTGTCTGATACTTTCATAGCATGTGATGTCCGCTTAACTGGGTGATAATGAAGGTGACTGGGTTGGACAGCCAACCTGTAAAGCTTGTCCAATAGATATGCTCATGTAAACTGATGTCCATGTCAAGTGTACCTCAGAGGGCTCGGGTGTTCCCTACAAGCTACCTACAGCATCCTTGCCTGACTGTTGTAACTGGGCAAGGGCTGCTAAAGTAAAAGTGAGTGAGTGAACATGAGGAATAGGCTGAAATTTGGATGTAGGAATGCTGACTGGAAGAAGCTTGGAGCTATATGTGAGATCTTAAAGAAGATAATAAATGTGGCATGTGTACAACAGATTTTTGCAAAGATAAGTTTTAATAATAAAAGTATAGTACAGAAATAATAAGAAAAGAAAAAAATAGTATGTAAGACTGTGTATTTTGTAATTTTTGTAAAGTGTTAAGATATCACAGTAACAAATGTATACGTATAGATAGGGCTATATATAAATGTTTTCAAACTCCAACAAGCTCCAGCAAATTTTGTTATTTCTGGGTGATATTCAGGTCAATTTGTCTTTTACACACAACTGGTTCACACCTCCATAATTATTTATGCTGACTTTTGCTGGAAATGGTGCTCAGAAGAACAACTGTGCTTATATGAAAACATAAGACAGGTCATACAGAACAATGGTCCATCTAGCCCAGTATCCTGTCTTCTGACAGTGGCCAATGCCAGGTGCTTCAGAAGGAATCAGCAGTACAGACAATCATCAAGTGATCCATCCCCTGTTATCCACTCCCAGTTTCTGGCAGTCAGAGCCTAGGGACACTCAAAGACGACATTGCATCCCTGATCATCCTGGCTAATAGCTGTTGATGGACCTATCCTCCATGAACTTATCTAGTTCTTTTTTGAAACCTGTTATAGTTTTGGCCTTCACAACATCCCATGGCAATGAGTTCCACAGGTTGACTGTGCATTGTGTAAAGAAGTAATTCCTTTTGTTTGCTTCAAAACTGCTGCCTATTAATTTTATTGGATGACCCCTGGTTATTGTGTTATGTGAAGGAGCAAATAATATTTCCTTATTCACTTTCTCCACACTCTATGTTATAGACCTCTATCATATACCCCCTTAGTCATCTCTTTTGCAAGGTGAAAAGATCCAGTCTTATAAATCTCTTCTCATATGGAAGCAGTTCCATACCCCCATTCATTTTTGTTGCTCTTCTCTGTACAGTTTGCAATTCTAATATAGCTTTTTTGAGATGGGGCAACCAGATCTGCATGCACTATTCAAGATGTGGGCATACTATGGATTTATCTAGAGGCATCATGATATGTTCTTTCTTATTATCTATCCGTTTCCTAATGGCTCTTAACATTCTGTTAGCCTTTTTGTCGGCCACTGAACATTGAGCGGATGTTTTCAGAGAACTATCCACAATGAGTCCAAGATCTCTTTCTTGAGTGGTAACAGCTATTTTAGACCCCATTATTTTGTATGTATAATTGGGATTATGTTTTCCAGTGTGCATTACTTTGCATTGATCAACATTGAATTTCATCTTTTATATTCTGAAGAAAGAAGTCATCCTAATCCATTTCAGTCTTTCACATTAGATTGCATTTCCTGGAGCATTAGATTGAAACTTCAGAATCTATGTTATTTCTTTATATTGTTCTAAGGCTGAATAATAAAAAAGCAAGGCTTAAACGTTCTTCTTAAACATTTAAAGATGGAAGTATTTAACTAGAGGACATTCTCTTCTGAGTTAATTCCATCTTTTTCAAAACAAGTCAAATTTTCTTAGTCAGTTTGTTACAGGACTAACAGAAAGGGTTTCTTTGAATGCTTTCTGCCTGGTTTACCCTGATCTCACATATTGTCCCTGGGCTGTAAAATCTAGCACAGGCATTCCATTAGGTCTCACTGCCCACAAGTTAAAACAACAGTTTCTCCTGATTGTATTGTTCTTACCCATTAATACTTATAGATGGCACTTCCTGCTATAATTCATGGACAGAATCACTTACTCTATTCAGCATCTAAAGAATTAGATAGTTTAACTGAATGGCTGACACATCTATGGATTTGGAAATCTTCTGGCAAAATGTTATTAGTGTCATCAGTATTTACATACATCAGAAGGTATAGGCAGTGAGCAAAACACGCCATATGAATGGATTAGCTATCTTCTTCAGGCTTCACAAATTGGCTCCAATTACAATGAGGACAATATGAATTAAGCCACACGTTGTTTTCTTCTTGCAATAACAAGTATTTTGATGATTATGTAGTATTTGTTAAAAAAAAAAAAAAACCACCAGAGGTAAAATGGCAGGTTGTCCTGCAGTAGTACTTCCTGTAGCTAAAGTACTTTTTTTTCCCTCCCTGGAACAAGACCCAATCAACTGTAATACTTATATAATCACATTCTTGTCTGCTTTCCACAACTTTTTAGAATTTGTTCATACTCACTCTGTCTCCAGATGTATCACTGCAGTTTGGGGATAGCAAATGTTAACGTTAGAAATGGTATGATATTTGATTATATATTGTGCAGGTTGCAAATCAGATCTGAATCCATATTGGTCTTATTGATACTTTAAATTACTTTTTAATTTTTTTCCCTTTCTTTCTATTATAAGGTATCTTCTCTAAATGTCTCATAAAGACTATTAAAAAGATCCTAAAAATGCATCCCAAAGTGTCACGAGTGCACAAAGGGTCAAATTTACCCCTATACACACAGCCAAAGCAATGTACATAGGAACAGAGGAAATGCTATACTGATTCAGACCCATAGTGCATCTAGTTCACTATCCTGTCTCTGCCAGATCCACCAGATGCTTCAGATGAAGGTCTGGGAAACCTTGCAGCAGCCAGATATGAGATAATCTGCCATCCCCGGCCCAAGATCTCATCCAAATCCCTAATAGAGATTGGCTTAAAACCTGAGGTATGAGGTTTCCTAAAATGTTGGTTAGCACTATCTACTATGGCTCTGGCTATTATTGTTCCCATATAAATGTCCAATCCCTCTGATTCTTGCTAAATTCTTGGCCTGAATGCTATCATGTGGCATTAAGGTCCATAGTCTAATTATGCATTTCAGGGGAAAAAGTAATTCCTTTTATCAGTTTTGAATTTGCCACCTTCCCAGTTCATGCATCATTCATTATTTGATATAAATGTTTATCACACCCCCTCCTTAGTCATCTCCTCTCTAAAGCAAACAATCTCTTCAATCTCTCTTCACACAAGAGCTTCTCCATGCCCCTAATCATTCCTGTTGCTCATCTCTGAATTCCCTTCAATTCTGCATTATGTTTTAGAGACGGGGTTGCTGCATGGCATTTAGTGTTCCAGTGAGGCCATTCCACTGATTGATATAATGGCACAATAATATTTTTCTGTATTATTCTCTTTCCCATTCCTTATGCATCCTAACGTTTTGCTTGCCTTTTTTTGAACATGGTTGTACATTGGGCAGAATACTTCACTGAACTATCCACAATGACATTCAGCTAATTGTACGACATGTCATATTCTGCTATAGGCTGACATCAACTTGTACAATAACTTTCATCATCATTCTACTTTCCTGTATTAAAATGCTTTCTTTGTGTGTATGTGTTCTTTTCTCTGCTGCTCTTACATTGTTGGCCTAGTGGTGCAGTGACATTACGCCCACCACTATTTCGTGGCATGTGGAGTTTCATAAATTCCAGCTTTGATCATATGTTCAGTCTTCAGAGCATGTGCAGAAGGGTGTGTTATGCAGCTCATATTTTAGTCCTGCAATATTAACCACATTACATAGAACAAATCCACACTCCTGAAGAGAAAGCTCATTTAAAATGTGTGAAGCCTGCATGTTTTATTTGTAATTGAAAACTTTTCACTAATAAAAAAAACAGTATCTCAATATATTAGTTTTAATATCTTGTCTTCTTTTCCCTTGAACATCAGGTTTTGCAGTAAAAGCAGATGTCTTTGCCATATGTCCATCAGTCAGCATAATTTATTCATGGTCTGAATTCATTTCCCAAGGAAATATGTATTAACATAATTTATTTGCTATTTTTTCCATATGGGGCTCAAAATATGCTGAGAGTTGAAAAATATAAATAATTATAGAAAGTGATATAGTCATGCATGTTAGAAGAAATATGCATTATTGAATTGTTTTAATTCAATAATAACAAAACCCAAGGTTATTCTTCAATCACTAAACATAATACTCATGCTGGGAAATTGGAAGTAGAAATCCATAAGCAATAAGTGAAATCAGAATAGGATGTTGCTGCCCTCCACACAATCATAATTTGTTTTACATGACAGGTTCAAGTGGGCCAGCAGCTACTCATGATGATGAATAGGTTACAGCTACTGTATGTGTTGAATACAATGTTGTTAGTATTACTTTTCCATGAGAAACAACTGCAAGAATGAAATTTCATCCATTCTTCTGGCCATGAAATTATTTTGGGGGACGTGGGGAAGCGGGGGTTGTTGAAACTGGCAAAAAGTAGGTTATATCGGGGATACTGACAAAATCTCCCACTCCTATTTCACAGCTTTTAGTGAGAATGAAAGTAATTTTGGGTTGGTGATCCTCCCCCCACCCAAAAGGTAAAAGAAGAGGAAAAGGTCAACATTAAATTCTGAATTGGATCAACCATGACTGAGAAAGTAGCACTTTGTGTTACAAAGGTGAGATTAGAGATGCTTAAGTGAGTGCAGGTAAAATAACTTTCTTTCTCTCCAGAACTTCCATTTAAAACTCAACTAAACCAAACTATTGGAAGTTCTGTAACATGAGGAGAAGGGTTTGTCACTGCCTGGCTCTTTACAGTGATCAGATGTCCTCTATCCAGCTCTACTGGGAGGCAGCTAATGAGCCAAAAATGAACTACTCCATTCTCTCTTAAAGGGGCCAGTCACCCCGTGCAGGAGGGTAAAACATATTTTATTTGTTCTCATTCTTGTTGATTTATTTGTTTATGATATTGCCGACAGTGGGTGTTTTCCAGGCATTCTAGAAGGGATAATCTCAGCCCTGAGGAGCTCAGTATCTCTCCACCAGCTCCCTCTTTTCTATCGTATCAAATGTAAGCTACTTGTCTTCACTTTGAAGACCCTTCATGACCTACCTACCCTATCTATCATCTTTCATTCAGTATAGAGAAGTCTACTGCTCCAATCAGCCTCTGATGTCAGCCTCCATCTCCCACTTGTTAAATTTTCAAACAAGCACCTTTGTGCTTTTCCCCATGCTGCCCTTCACGCTTGTGGGGAGTTCCCTGTAAACATCTGCATAACTACCTCATTATCCTCCTTCAAATCCCTCCTTAAACCTCTCCTTTGGCATGAGGCCTACCAAAAAGAAAAACCCTGACAACAGTTGGGTTCCTGGGTGTGTTGATACTACCGCCTATCATGCTGACAAATGTTGTCCTATTGTTTCCTTGTATATACTCCCCAATCTGTGTGTACCTGTTGTTTCTTGCTTATATTTAGATTGTAAGGTCTTTGGGGCAGGGACTGTTTTGGTTCTGTGTTTGTAAAATGCCTAACCCAATGGGGTCCTGGTCCTTGACTGAGGCTCCTAGGCAGCACAATCATATGAATAATAGATAATAGTAATAAAAATGCAGCTGCACTAATGCTTTGCATCATGCCATCTGGCTGAAGGGAAGGGTCGCATCCCAGCCAATCCCTTCCACAGCTCTCCTGCTCAATTGATGTTTCCCCTGTCTTTGAGCAGAGGAGCAGAATTTGGCTCTAAGGAAGAACGATTTACTGATTACAAGAATAGATGGACTAGGTTTATATTAGTATATTTTATAATTAGAAAAAACTGAACAGTATCAGTGAGGAGTTTCTCTCATTATTCCTACCTCCCTTTTTCTTTTCTCTCTTTTCTCACTATTTTTTCTTTTCTTTAAGCATTGGGTTTGTATTCTGAAATTTATGCTTTCTTAAGTTAGGCTCTGGTAAATCAATAATAATAATGTTGATGACTATGATGGCTGGAAGATGGTTTGATAAATATAGTAATAACAATGATAAATTGAAGTGTATGTATGTATTATATGTACATACAATAAGCAGAACATCACATTCTAAAGCATGTACAATGTAGATTGAGCTAAGAATTATTGTTAGTATTATGATTTACAGTATAAAAATAATCCATTTGCTGATGTTGAAAATCACAGTTCATATGTATGACAGACAATGTCAAATCCTGCTTGCCTTAAACTCCTGTGAGTAGTTCCCTTGACTTCAGTAAGACTAGCTGTGTGGGTGAGATGAGCAAGATTTGGCGATCTTGATGGTTTCTGATGTGCTATTCCATTATGTTCTTCATATTTACTATGTGTTTCTGGCTCTCGATGAAACTCAGACAGTACTGATTTCTGGTGTGGGGCCAGCAGCATTGTGGGAGATGATCTCTGATTCCTTGCATAGTGAGCGGGAGTGGTAAGAGTAACCATGAATGCTGTGCATTTGCGGTTCTGAAGTTACTGTTTCTCCATCTCATTCACTGATAGATTCCACCATCGCTAAATGCTTATCAGCTTTACAAAAAGCTGCCAGTACTGGGCTTGATTCCCGGGTGCAGCGGAGATGATTGGGGGAGGGTGTGACAGGGAGCTGATCACTGCTTCTCTGATTCTCAGCAGCCTGGAGCCTCTTTTACCCATTGAGAATGATGCTGGGCAGCATGGGCTCTGCCTAATGCCTTCCCCTCTCCTTCCCTGACCTACACCCTTCCCACCACAACCTGCCCCCTCACCCTCTCTCTCCGCCCCTCTTACCCTTAACATGCCTCCGACTCCCCTTATGCCAGGAGTGGGGAGTTTCTGGTGCAGGAGTTTGTGGAGTTGGGCAGTGGCTCTGGTGCTGCAGGTGTTACACTGACAGAGATTCCTCCTACACAGGGAGATTTCTCTAGGGTAATTGTCCAGGGCAACCTGCAGCTGACCTTGATAGACCAGAAAATTCAACCTATTGTATTTTACTTTTGCTTTCCCATTATATTAAAGAATGTAGCTGACAACTCTCAGCGAGGCCATATGAAGCTTACCCACGGATACACGGCACATAAGCCTTGGAAACAAGCAGGGAGAACTGGAGGTCCTGGTGATGTCAAGGAATTATGACGTGATTGGAATAACAGAGACTTGGTGGGATAACTCACATGACTGGAGTACTGTCATGGATGGTTATAAACTGTTCAGGAAGGACAGGCAAGGCAGAAAAAGTGGGGAAGTAGCACTGTATGTAAGGGAGCAGTATGACTGCTCAGAGCTCCGGTATGAAACTGCAGAAAAACCTGAGTGTCTCTGGATTAAGTTTAGAAGTGTGAGCAACAAGAATGATGTAGTGGTAGGAGTCTGCTATAGACCACCGGACCAGGGGGATGAGGTGGATGAGGCTTTCTTCCGGCAACTCGCAGAAGCTACTAGATCGCACACCCTGGTTCTTATGGGCGACTTTAATCATCCTGATATCTGCTGGGAGAGCACTACAGCGGTGCATAGACAATCCAGGAAGTTTTTGGAAAATGTAGGGGACAATTTCCTGGTGCAAGTGCTGGAGGAGCCAACTGGGGGGGAGCTTTTCTTGACCTGCTGCTCACAAACCGGGAAGAATTAGTAGGGGAAGCAAAAGTGGATGGGAATCTGGGAGGCAGTGACCATGAGTTGGTCGAGTTCAGGATCCTGACACAGGGAAGAAAAGTAAGCAGCAGAATACGGACCCTGGACTTCAGGAAAGCAGACTTCGACTCCCTCAGGGAACTGATGGGTAGGATCCCCTGGGGGAATAACATGAGGGGGAAAGGAGTCCAGGAGAGCTGGCTGTATTTCAAGGAATCTCTATTGAGGTTACAGGGACAAACCATCCCGATGTGTCAAAAGAATAGTAAATATGGCAGGCGACCAGCTTGGCTTAATGGTGAAATCCTTGCGGATCTTAAACATAAAAAAGAAGCTTACAAGAAGTGGAAGATTGGACAAATGACCAGGGAAGAGTATAAAAATATTGCTCAGGCATGTAGGAATGAAATCAGGAGGGCCAAATCACACCTGGAGCTGCAGCTAGCAAGAGATGTTAAGAGTAACAAGAAGGGTTTCTTCAGGTATGCTGGCAACAAGAAGAAAGCCAAGGAAAGTGTGGGCCCCTTCCTGAATGAGGGAGGCAACCTAGTGACAGAGGATGTGGAAAAAGCTAATGTACTCAATGCTTTCTTTGCCTCTGTCTTCACGAACAAGGTCAGCTCCCAGACTGCTGTGCTGGGCAACACAGCATGGGGAGTAGGTGGCCAGCCCTCTGTGGAGAAAGAGGTGGTTAGGGACTATTTAGAAAAGCTGGACGTGCACAAGTCCATGGGGCCGGATGCGTTGCATCCGAGAGTGCTAAAGGAATTGGCGGCTGTGATTGCAGAGCCATTGGCCATTATCTTTGAAAACTCGTGGCGAACGGGGGAAGTCCCGGATGACTGGAAAAAGGCTAATGTAGTGCCAATCTTTAAAAAAGGGAAGAAGGAGAATCCTGGGAACTACAGGCCAGTCAGCCTCACCTCAGTCCCTGGAAAAATCATGGAGCAGGTTCTCAAGGAATCTATTCTGAAGCACTTACACGAGAGGAAAGTGATCAGGAACAGTCAGCATGGATTCACCAAGGGAAGGTCATTCCTGACTAATCTAATCGCCTTCTGTGATGAGATTACTGGTTCTGTGGATGAAGGGAAAGCAGTGGATGTATTGTTTCTTGACTTTAGCAAAGCTTTTGACACGGTCTCCCACAGTATTCTTGTCAGCAAGTTAAAGAAGTATGGGCTGGATGAATGCACTATAAGGAGGGTAGAAAGTTGGCTAGATTGTCGGGCTCAATGGGTAGTGATAAATGGCTCCATGTCTCACTGGCAGCCGGTATCAAGTGGAGTGCCCCAAGGGTCGGTCCTGGGGCCAGTTTTGTTCAATATCTTCATAAATGATCTGGAGGATGGTGTGGATTGCACTCTCAGCAAATTTGCAGATGATACTAAACTAGGAGGAGTGGTAGATATGGTGGCAGGTAGGGATAGGATACAGAGGGACCTAGACAAATTGGAGGATTGGGCCAAAAGAAATCTGATGAGGTTCAACAAGGATAAGTGCAGAGTACTGCACTTAGGACGGAAGAATCCAATGCACCGCTACCGACTAGGGACCGAATGGCTCGGCAGCAGTTCTGCGGAAAAGGACCTAGGGGTGACAGTGGATGAGAAGCTGGATATGAGTCAACAGTGTGCCCTTGTTGCCAAGAAGGCCAATGGCATATTGGGATGTATCAGTAGGGGCATAGCCAGCAGATCGAGGGACGTGATCGTTCCCCTCTATTCGACATTGGTGAGGCCTCATCTGGAGTACTGTGTCCAGTTTTGGGCCCCACACTACAAGAAGGATGTGGATAAATTGGAGAGAGTCCAGCGAAGGGCAACAAAAATGATTAGGGGTCTGTAACACATGACTTATGAGGAGAGGCTGAGGGAACTGGGATTGTTTAGTCTGCAGAAGAGAAGAATGAGGGGGGATTTGATAGCTGCTTTCAACTACCTGAGAGGTGGTTCCAAAGAGGATGGTTCTAGACTATTCTCAGTGGTAGAAGATGACAGGACAAGGAGTAATGGTCTCAAGTTGCAGTGTGAGAGGTGTAGGTTGGATATTAGGAAAAACTTTTTCACTAGGAGGGTGGTGAAATACTGGAATGCGTTACCTAGGGAGGTGGTAGAATCTCCTTCCTTAGAAGTTTTTAAGGTCAGGCTTGACAAAGCCCTGGCTGGGATGATTTAATTGGGGATTGGTCCTGCTTTGAGCAGGGGGTTGGACTAGATGACCTCCTGAGGTCCCTTCCAACCCTGATATTCTATGATTCTATAATTCTATGATAAACAAAAACAAGTATGTAATGGTACGGTTAAAGTCCTCTCGGAAAATAACATATGAAATTTGCTTTATAGTGGTCTGATGCTGTTCATTGCATATGTCTAAATAGTATATAAAATGTACTTTTTATGGTAGCGTTATGTATGTCAAATAAAGATCTGAGGAATTCACTGAAAGAGTAAGGACTCTAGAAATGGAAAACCAGAATATTAATGGGATCAGAGAAAAGAAAAGAAAAAAAGAAAAGAAAATCTGTTAAGGATAGAGACTTTTGCTGTCATTGTGACCTGTCGTGTTGTTGTAATGAAATGGAAGGGAATCCACCATTAGATCTGTGGAAAATAATGGATTTGTTTTTCTTTGCTTGCAATCCGGAAAAAAATGTTTCTGGTCAAATTGAAAATAAAATTTATCTGATTTTTCAGAAAATCCAAAAGTTGGAAAAAAATCATGTTGTGTGAAAGAAAATATTTTGTTTCAACAAAATTTCATTTTGTTTTTGACCATTGAAAAACATTTTTGATTTTTAAAAATAAAATTGACGGATATTTTAAAATGAAAATTCATTTTGAACCAAACAATCAAAACTTTCATTTTGAAAGTGTCAAAATGAAATATTTCAATTATTTTGGAATTTATTTTTTTTTACTAAAATAATTTGGCAAAGCTGACTTGAATTCTCAAAAGGTTTTGGTGTTGCCAAATCTGCATTTTTTGTGGAAAAAGGTTTTAGATGAAAAAAAAATTGCCCAACTTTACCTATCATATGAAAGGTACAGTGCCTAGATGAAGGATCCAAACATTAGACGGACATACAATGACTATCTATCGGAATGCACTGTTGTACATTTCTCTGCTTTATGATGAAGGGCATGGGGTATATTTGATATCATTCCAGCTTGTGATATATAGGGTAGTGAAGACAATTCCCAATTTGATCAAAAATGTTTCATCTTCTTTTTTCATAAGGATTCCTGATATATAATAAGAAAATGCCCTGCTTAATGCACTGAAGGGAATGCAGTCATTACTTTGCTAAATTCGCTTATATTTAACTTAGTTCAAAGAGAAAAGCACCCTACACTCAGAAGACTAGACAAAACAAAGAAACAAAGGAAAAACCAGAACACTCTTTAATTTTGTTCCTTGCTGTATACTGTATTGTTCACTTCCCTTTTTCCACCCTCTCAAGAGGTTCTGACCAGGCAGCTGCTAACTTTAAGTGAAAATTTTGGAACATATTAAGACATAATAAGTTATTAAACACAGACACATTTTTGTGTTGCTAATGGAAAAATCATGGTGTGTTTTGGTAGCTAGCTATGTATGTTGATAATAAAAGGCACATTGGGTGGCCATCTTCCAAAATGAAAATAAAGCATATAATTTCACTTAGATCTCTGGGAAGTCATTCCTGTTTAATGAGGCCCAGAGTTTGCACCTTAAGGGATTTCATAGGAAGCAAAGTCATTAGTTACCTGAAAAGAAAAAAAAATCATTTGTTTTTATTATTTGACATTTTTTTCTTAAAATTTCTATACATCTTCAGCAAGCACTAATCTATTCTATGAGTTTAATTCTCATTTTTTCCATTGCTTTTGTAAATTGAATTAACACAATTGTCTAATAATGAAAAGAGGCCTGGATTCTCTGAAAAGTCTCATAGTTGCACTGCCAACTTACTGAATCCAGTCTATTGCTGCCAGATGTAGTTAAAGGAAATCTCCAGCGCATTGTAAAAAAGTATTCTAATCACTACATCTATTTACAAAAGACAGTAAATCACTACACATTTTAAATTCCTTAAAATGCAACAAAAAGAGTAATTAGAAATAAACCAGGCACTTTCTTAAGAGTCTCAACTGTTGTTCGCTAGCACTATGTGAGAGAGAAGGAGGCAATATGTTTCCAGAAAGATTCCAGAGGTGATAGCCAGCCTACTTTCCACCAGAGACTCCAAATGGGGGTAGCAAACCACTGGTCCTCCCACAAGAAGATAACTCCAGGTGGAAGACGTTGTAGAATGAGAGGATGAGGACTTGTCAGGGGAGGCTCTATCACTGGTGAGGCTGGTCAAAATTTTCCCATGAAAACCTTTCCTCCAATAGAAAATTGGATTTTTGAAAATAATATTTTTTTCACAGACCATGTCTGCTTTTCTTGAAATTGTTTTGTTGGAAAACTAAAAACACAGTTTGCCATTTGACTGCAAATCAAAAAGATTTTGGATTTTTCAATTAAAAGTTTAAATTTTCCATGATTTCTTTTTCTGACCAGCTCTAATCAATGGGCATGTTGAAGGAAAAGCAATTGTGTGAGGATGGTCAGATCTGAGGGTTGGTGGAGGCTTCTTTAATATAGGACACTTCAGATATTCAGAAAATCTTTTGAATGCTTATCTGAACTGATTTCTTTGAAGTTCTCACATTATTACTGTAATGTCTCTGTCCCTTTGTGGATCTGGACTAGAGTCACTGAGTCAAGGAAAATTGGTTTCTACTAGATTTGTGAAGGACCTGGTGGGTTAATGTAACACAGCTTTGGCAATTTTTTCCAGTAGGGTTGATTCACACTTTTGTGAAATTCAACTCAGATTAATTCAAATACTGTCATAAATCTCAGGCAATACTGGTAAAATTTGTCACCAATCCTGCCTAACAGGGCTTCCTCTCCTGCAATGCAGTGCACATAGATATGTATATTTCTTTTGAAAAATTGGATGACATTGAACAATTTGGCAATTATCATACACCTAATTCTACCAAAATTGTGCTATAAATGTATATCTGAGGTTATACAGATTATATGATCATAATATGTATTATGATGTACATGTATAATATGTATTATACATACATATTAATATGTATAATCATATACAGATTATATGATTATGTTGTACAATTTGAGAAATATTACATGTCCATGAAACATAACACTAAATCATAGAATCATGGAATATTAGGGTTGGAAGAGACCTCAGGAGGTCCTCTAGTCCAATGCTCTGCTCAAAGCAGGACCAACACCAACTAAATCACCCAAGACAAGGCTTTGTCAATCTGGGCCTTAAAAACCTCTAAGGATGGAGATTCCACCACCTCCCTAGGTAACCCATTCCAGTGCTTCACCACCCTCCTAGTGAAATAGTGTTTCCTAATATCCAACCTAGACCTCCCACACTTTAACTTGAGACCATTGCTTCTTGTTCTGTCATCTGCCACCACTGAGAACAGCCTAGCTCCATCCTATTTGGAACCCCCTTCAGGTAATTGAAGGCTGCTATCAAATCCCCCCTCACTCTTCTCTTTTGCAGACTAAATAACCCCAGTTCCCTCAGCCTCTCGTCGTAAGTCATGTGCCCCAGCTCTCTAATCATTTTCATTGCCCTCCACTGGACTCTCTACAATTAATCCACATCCCTTTTGTAGTGGGGGTACCAAAACTGGTTGCAGTACTCCAGGTGTGGCCTCACCAGTGCCGAATAGAGGGGAATAATCACTTCGCTCGATCTGCTGGCAATGCTTCTACTAATAAGCCCAATATGCCATTGGCCTTCTTGGCAACAAGGGCACACTGTTGACTCATATCCAGCTTCTCGTCCACTGTAATCCCCAGGTCCTTTTCTTCAGAACTGCTGCTTAGCCAGTTGGTCCCCAGCCTGTAGCGGTGCATGGGATTCTTCCTTCCTAAGTGCAGAACTCTGCACTTATCCTTGTTGAACCTCATCAGATTTCTTTTGGCCCAATCCTCCAATTTGTCTAGGTCCCTCTGTATCCTATCCCTACCTGCTACCGTATCTACCTCTTCCTCCAGTTTAGTGTCATCTGCGAATCTGCTGAGGGTGCAGTCAATCCCATCATCTAGATCATTAATAAAGATGTTGAACAGGACCGACCCCTGGGGCACTCCGCTTGATAACAGCTGCCAACTAGATATCAAGTTGTTGATCACTACCCGTTGAGCCCGACAATCTAGCCAGCTTTCTATCCACCTTATAGTCCATTCATCTAATCCATACTTTTTTAACTTGCTGGCAAGAATACTGTAGGAGACGGTATCAAAAGCTTTGCTAAAGTCAAGATATATCACATCCATCACTTTCCCCGTATCCACAGAGCCAGTTATCTCAGCATAGAAGGCAATCAGGTTGGTCAGGCATGACTTGCCCTTGGTGAATCCATGTTGACTGTTCCTGATCACCTTCCTGTCCTCCAAGTGCTTCAAAATGGATTCCTTGAGGACCTGCTCCATGATTTTGCTGGGGACTGAAGTGAGGCTGACCAGTCTGTTGTTCCCCAGGTTCTCTTTTTTCCCTTTTTAAAATATGGGCAGGATATTTGCCTTTTTCCAATCGTCCAGGACCTCCCCCGATCGCCACGAATTTTCAGAGATAATGGCCAATGTCTCTGCAATCACATTGGCCAACTCCCTCAGCACCCTTGGATGTGTTAGATCTGGACCCATAGACTTGTGCATGTCCAGCTTTTCTAAATAGTCCTTAACCTGTTCTTTCACCACTGAGCACTGCTCACCTACTCCTCATGCTGTGTTGCCCAGTGCAGCAGTCTGGGAGATGCCCTCGTCTGTGAAGACCGAGGCAAAAAAAGCATTGTGTACTTCAGCTTTTTCCACATCATCTGTCACTATGTTGCCTTCCCCATTCAGTAAGGGTCCCACACTTTCCCTGACCTTCTTCTTGTTGCTAACCCTTCACATCCCTTGCTAGCTGCAACTCCAGTTGTGCCTTGGCCTTCCTGCTTACATCCCCGCATGCTCTAGCAATATTTTTATACTCCTCCCTCGTCATCTGTCCGAATTTCCACTTCTTGTAAGCTTCCTTTTTGAGTTTAAGCTCACTGAAGATTTCACTGTTAAGCCAAGCTGGTCACCTGCCATATTTGCTATTCTTTCTGCACTTCGGGATGGTTTGTTTATTGAATACAAACATAGTGGGGAGCTAAGGTAGTACACACAAAAAGATTTTTCAACTTGGATGACTATTTTGCACTCACTTTCCCGCCCCCCAACCCCAACAGCTAAATCAATTTTCTCTCAGACTTATCAAAAACATTCACTCCTCCACCGAGAGCAAACGTGCCAAATTTTAGCCTGAAAGGTAAGAGATTATAAAGTTCTCAGCAGCTGAAAATTAACCGCTAAGCATGGAGATGCTTGTGCAACCTTAGAATGGAAATGCTATGTATGCCACCTCTGATCATGACATCAGACTGGAACAGCAGCAGCCATGCTGGCCTTTGACACAGGAGGCCATTGCATATATTTCAAAGAATAAGCAAGCCTCAATAAAAGCTCATAAGTGTAATACATACAATTAAAAATGGGGGTTGGTGGAATGGGCCACTTGTACCTATTCAAAGATGATTTTTTTAATATATAAACAAGTAATCAAACACAGCTCTTGTTCAGCTACCGCAAAACTAGGAATTGGAAAAAGTAAGGTGATTTTGACTTTTTGTCAATCAAACTGTAATAGTACTCTCCTTCCCCTTTAAACACTTGCTCTATTTCTTGCTCTGTTTCTAGGATTACAAGAGCAATGCCATTAAATGAAAAGCCATGTAAATTCCAGAGTTACCACCAAAAATTATATACTGCATAAAGTACACAGTGAACTATCCTCCCCATTGGAGAACATACATAAAAACATACATACAAAAGTGAGCAGTAAACTAACCTCCACTTTTCCATTCTACATATAAAAGCATGTACTAAACTACTCCAAATAAAAACTAACTATAAAGGTGTACAGTAAACATTTGGGCACCTAGAAAATCACAGGAATAGTACTGCAATCCACAAAACCCAGGTTAGAGAACTCATCCAGTATGTGAAAGACCAGCAATTCGAGTCCCCGCTCTGCCTGATGAGAAGGGATTTGAAAAGAGGGCTACTACCACTCAGGTGAGGGCTTTAACCAGTGAGTTATGGGATAGTTTGATGTGGGGATCCCTTAATCTCCCCTATTAAAGTTGTTCCCATTTAATTAAATAATTGACTAATTAAATATTAATTGGGTTAGAGAAAAAGTGAGAATCACTGTCTAGCCCAGTGGTTAAGGCCCTCAGCTACAAGGCAGCAGATCCATGTTTAAATCCCTTCTCCTCAATAGGCAGAGGGAGAACTTGAACTGCTGGTCTTCCATATCCCAGATGAGTGCACTGACCATTAGCCTAAAGGCTATGAGAGAGGGGTACCCCCAGCTGTTTTGTGTGGAGTTAGGCAGTTTCTGAGCACACCTACCAGATCAGGCCAGGCACATGACTGAGGAGGAGGAAGGCCTGTCCCCTGGTGTGTAGATCACTCGGCAGCAAAGGCAGGAGAAAGGTGTCCAGGTGCCTAGAGCGAGGCAGCAGTGTGACTACCCAGAGGCAGCGACTTAGGCACCCTTTTTTTGGTTGCAAAAACCGAGGGTGTTGCGTAAATTTAGATGACTACGGGGTTAGGCAGCAGCCGAGTGGGAGTTCTGTGGATTGCAGTGATGCCGAAAAACAAGACTTAGATGCCTAAGTACCTTTGTGAAACTGGGCCTCTGTGTCTATCTGTACAGCTTCTAGGGTGGCGATCTCCTCGGAACCTAAGTGCATGTTATAGCAAGTGATCATTCTGGACCAAACTACGAAGTCCCACTCCCTCCATGGTGTGTTTATACTGTTATGTTGGAAGATGTTAACAGCAGCATCGATCATGGACCTGTTAAAAATCAAGGGCTGTACTATGCCCACTTCATTTCAGCTAATTGATGGAACAATTAAATGTTTTTTGTTGTTGTTTAGTGATAGCTGAAACAATAGAAGCTCCCACCCAAGGCATGAACCAGCAAGGCCTGACTTAAAGCATAAGGGCTACAGCTATTTCTATGCGAGTGTGAAAGGAAAAAGAAACCAAGGAGAAAGCCAGCAGACAGTGTGAGAAGCAGGGTGTGTGACCTTATGAGGAAGCCAAGAAACGGAACTACTTTTGGGCACAGTGCTCACTGAAAAGGCAGAGTTGGATTTCTGAACAAGGAAACTGCTTTCTGTTTGTTCCTACTGTGTTCAGGGAAACAGGGTTTTGTGTACATTCTTTATAAATAAACTGGATTGCACCTAAGAAATACCTGGCTCCTATCATCAACTTCTCCTCCTAATGGAGATACCCAATATCTGAACGGCTCTGTACAAGGGGCAACTATTCCCTTGAGCTCACTTGTTATGAGGTTTGTTCTGAAATATTTGAGCTCTTGCTGATCTCAGTCTTGTGTCTCTTATTCATTTAACGTCAATATTCCCATATTTGTGACTCTTTCATCTTACACAATTTCTTAAGTGGCTCATTAACAACTCCATAAAGTGCTGGTTGGCTGACTGTCACAGTCATCTTGTTCTCTTCTTAGTAATACGCAGTTTCCTTGTGGGTATTTTCACTAGAGCCCCAGTGGGACAAAAGATGCCTGTGTAAATTGCACTGACTCTAAGGCCCCTTCACACTGCCAGAGTGGTGTAAGCAGACATCCTTGTAAATGAGAATAAGGCCCTATGTTTCTTTATTCACACTCCTCCTACCCTGTACTTTTCTGAGCCTGAGCTGCTTGCTGCACATTTAATTCTATAACCACTGCAATGAATGTGTGTAAAGGCAAAAAAGAAGCTTTTGGTGCCATCCAGAACAAATGCAGGGATGCCACAGTGAGGCCTTTTGCCCTCTGGATGCTTGGTTGCAAGTTAAGAACACCAATGAACAATGTAAAAGACCAATGCCTCTGTGATGCTGAATAGAAAGGAAAATAACTAGTTACACAAATATAGTCACCTTTGTTACAAAATTGCAATAGATCTTGTACAAAGTATGTCATGTAAGGTATCAATGCAAAATGTATAGACTGATAATATTATTATCCTGTTTAAATTTCATGTATCAGCTTTGTATACGAAATTATGAATATTGGCTATGTGTTTGCATCTCAAACATGTTGTTTTCTTTGGTGACACCCCTCCTGAACAAACCATCAAAATACTAACAGCTGCTATAGAAATAACAAAGAACAAAGAACCTTGCAGCAGGTGTTACATATGGCAGGAAAAGGCTTAAAAGACAAACGAATTTGCTTGAAATGGTGGTCATGGAACAGCAAACACATTCCAACTTATTCTGCTGCCCATGCTTTAAATAAAAACACAGCAGAGCTGATCTGTGGACTCATGTTGCTCTTTATTGTGTTTTCTAGGAAACTTTTAATAAAATTAACAGCAGCAGTAAACTACATTATATTACTGTGTTCCTTTTCAGACGCTTTTCTCCATAAATCCTATTCTGAATTTTTAGGAGGCCCTACATTTTCGCAGTCAGGTCATCCTTAAAAAAGGAATAAATCCTTGAGATGGCCTTGTAGCTGGGTCAGTAAAATAATAGATTGGGCCACTTTAAATTGCCTATAACTGGGTTTACACTATAATTATTTTAAAATCAGTTTAGCACTGGTGTACAGAGGGGTTAAACATCTGCAAGTGTCCTTCTACATCTTGCCCCCCCCAGTTAAATATGTAGCATAATTGCATCAATTGTCTTGTGTATCTTCTGTGGCCTTACCCGGAACGGACCCTCCAGGAACCAATAGCAGTGGGACCCTCAGTGAAGACTTTTGTATGGGGTTGCTTTTAGATTTTCAGGCTAGATGTTTTAAACTTTTCATGTAGTTAAACAAATTTATCTTGATTACGTCCTGTGTGATATTCCAGAAGGAGAAACACTCTCTCAAAGAAAAAAATTGAAAATGTATAAAATATTTATGAAACACCCTTAATGTTTCTCCTCAAAATATTACAGATTTTTCCAGATCCCAAATGTCTATGAATTATTTTTCCTAGTGTTTTAATATTCCTTTTGGTTAATCTATGTTTTTTCTATTTCTCTTTTTCATCACAGTGTTAAGCAGAACCAGGAAACAGTACATAGTTATATCGTTGAAGCAGTATAATTTTGGTCTCATGCATCTAAGTGATTGCATTTTTTTAATATGCAAATAATAAGTCTTAAAATGTTGTAACTGAATGGTAAGTCTGGTAAACCACAATTGTGGAACTCGGTAATCTAGTTGGAATGTGAAAAACAATTATAGCGACTTAGGGAGGAAAATGCAAGAGCGGAGAGGGGGAAACCTTATTGTATTGATAAGCACAGTTGTGACCTGTGTTATGTGCAGGTGAGTAATAGGGCATAAGGCACCCTCTTAATCTTCTATGGATGCCACCTGTATTGTGAGTCACAGCATGGGGAACAGCTTCCTTGGCATGCAGGGGTGAAAGGAGTCTTGGCTAAACCTACCCAATGTGCTGACTGGCATTGCTGAGCCAGCATGGAGAGGGAAGTAATCTGCACCAGGTATAGGACAGGAACAAGAAGAGAACCAGCGTGTTGTATCAAGCAGGCAAGGTACTAACAAGCTTCAACAGGACTTTATTTTCAAAGTGGAAACCTCTTTACCAAGCTGCTGCTGCACCCTCTGTAGCTTTCTCCCAGCCTCTCAACTCCTCCCTGCTCCTTCATGTTTCCTGTCCTTTTAGACTCCTAACAGCCAGTGCTCCCAATTCTAATAATTACAAGCAACATCTAAACACCACATTCCCTCCCCTCTTAAGAAACTCTCCCAATTAAAATAAACATTATTGTTCTAACCACAGGAACAAATATGAAACAAGATACTATACTGTTGGCAGAAATATTACACTGAAAACGCTCTAGATACTACATAACAGAGTCTCTAGTCCAGACAGGTGGTTTTCTGGGTCTGACAGGCCATCTCTCAAGCCCCAATTCCAGTGCAATGTCTTGTTGTGTTGGTATTACGGTGAAGTCACCCAATGCAGACTGGCTGTTGGCATAATCTCCTCTTGGTGCATCGGCAGGTACAAGATAAGAAGCATTCCATACCCCCCATCAGAAAGTCGATAGGGGTAAGGTCCCTTCTTCTCTATGATTTTAAGAGGAGCTGTGAATTTATGGTCCCCTTTGTGTAAAATTCCAGGTTTTCATATTCTAACGAAGGAACCACACGCAAACTTTGGTTCCTTAGCACCAAGCCGCTTGTCTATGAAAACCTTAGACTTCTGGTTCTGTTCAACTGTTTTTCCTCACATCATCCTCATTTGGAGCATCAGGTCGTGCCTTTAACAATCCAGCAATGTTCAGTTTAGTATTCATCTGTTTCCCATGCAGTAACTCTGCAGGTGATCTTTGCGTTGTGGCATGTCGTGTAGCTCAGTATGCTTGCAAGAAATCAGTAGTGAAGGGTGTCCACAATCACCCTTCCATTTTAGCTGTTTGCAAACTCTCTTTCAAACTTCTGTTAAACCGTTTGATTTCCCCATTGGCTGGAGGGTAATATAGGGGTGACCTTCTGTGTAAAATGTTCCTCTGTGCTAGAAAAGTTTCAAAATCTAGGGAAGTAAATTGACTACCATTATCTGAAACCAGTTCTTTGGGGTTATTTTCCCTGCTAAAAACTGAAGAGAGGAACTTTATTTCAGTAAATGGCCTGAGGTAGCATTTACATTGCAAATCTCTTCTGCTACAGTCTATTAAAGTGATGGCATAACAGCAGTCAACTGGAGCAGTATCAAAGGGTCCTACAATGTCAATCGCCACTTTTTCCCATGCAGATTCAGGAAGAGGAACAGGCTGTAATGGAGGGGTACATGTCACTGCTGTCTTATCATGCATTTGGCAAGTGACACAGGCTTTTATGAGTGCTTCAGTTTGAGAGTCCATCCATGGCCCCCAATACAGATCCCATAGTTGTTGTTTGGTTCGGACAATTCCTTGATGAGTATCATGTGCCAGGTAAATGAATTTTGACTGTAATTCTTCTGGCACAAGGAGCCAGTGTGTACCTCATAGCACACAGCCATCAAACAAAGAAAGTTCATCCCAAAGTCTAAAATAAGGCAGCAAAACTGGGTCAAGGTTTTTAGGGTGACTGGGCCATCTCTTTGTCAGAAATTCCCGTAGTTTTTGTTGACTTGGACACGCTGAACAAGCAGCTTGAAATTGTTCTCTTGTAACTGCAGTGAGAGTGCTTGTAATAAGCGCAACCACTACATCCTCATCCTCCGGTGGACCATCTGGTGAAAGCAAAGGCAAGCGAGAAAGGCAATCAGTGGCCACATTTTGGTCTCCAGGCTTATATTCCAGTTCATAATTGAAAGAGAGCAGTCTTGCAGACCATCGAGCAATACGGTATCCTGCTCTTCCCAGTCCTTTCGTGATGAGCAACGTCGTCAAAGGGCTGGGGTCTGTGTGCAACTTGAACGTGCGGCCCCACAGCTTTGTTCTCCATTTTTCAGCAGCCCAGACACAAGCAAGTGCTTCTTTTTTGAATGTAGAATATTTTCTTTCAGCATTACTTAGTGTCCTTGAAGCAAATGCAACAGTCCTCTCTGTGTTGTCCTCATGCAGTTGTGTGAGAACAGCCCCAAGTCCATAATCAGAAGCATCAGTAGTTACAATTGTGGGCAATGCAGGACTGAATAGTGCAAGTACTGGACTATGTACAATCAAGTCTTTCACCGTTTCGAAACTAGCTTGTGCATCCATTGTCCACACTAAGGTTGAACTTCTCCAAAGTAATTCCTGTAACAGTTCAATGACAGAAGCATAATTGGGAATGAATTTTGCATACCAGGAGGTAAGACCCAAGAAGGAACTAAGGTTTGCAAATTTGTTGGAGGAGGAGCATTTGCAATTGCCAGGATATAATCTGGACCAAGTTTTAGTCCAGCCTGTGAAATTGTATGCCCCAGAAAGGAGAGTTCAGTTTGTCTAAATTGGCATTTGGACGTATTGAGCTGGAGGCCTGCTGTGCTGATGCAGTTTAGTACAGACTGCAGATTATTGTCATGCTCCTCAGAAGTATTTCCAAACATCATCCAGATAGCACTGAACTCCATGTTGATTTTTCAGAATCAATGACATCATTTTTTGAAAGGCACTTGGGGCAGATGCGAGACCGTATGGAACATGTTTAAAACGAAATAGTCCCTCATGTGTAATAAATCCTGTGAGGTCTCTGCTATCTTCATGCAACATAACTTGGTGGTATGCACTCTGCAAATCAAGAGTAGAAAACATTTTTGCTCCACGGAGTTCTGCAAATACTTCTTCTATGTGAGGAAGAGGATGGCTGTCAATCACAATAGCTTTATTTGGCTCACTTAAGTCCACACAAAGGCGAATGCCTCCACCCATCACTACTATAGGTGAAACCCATTCCGAGGAATCGATCTCTTCAATAATGTCCTTTTGAACAAGTTTTCTAAGTTCCTCTGAAACAGCTTCCCTGACTGAAAATGGTAAGCGCCGTAACTTCTGTCATACAGACATCACAGTATTAGGCATTTTAACTTTATGCAGAAACCATAAGCACAGCCGAGTTTCTCCTCAACCTGGTGTTGGGTCCCAGCTGAAACTGGTGTGTGTACTGCAAGAGTGCTTTGCTGAGGAAGATAAATTTGTCCATTAACTACCCTGAGATTTAAAGCAGCCAATAAATCTCTGCCAAGGATAGGAGTGCCTTTGTGGACAATGTAGTTACACAGCAATCACCAAAAGTAACTATTGCTGGCAGGCAGCCATGTACTGGAATATGGTTTTTCAAATAGCACACCAAGTGAAGTTTGGGTTCAGTAAGAGAATCATAGACTATCAGGGTTGGAAGGAACCTCAGAAGGTCATCTAGTCCAACCCCTTGCTCAAAGCAGGACTAATCCCCAATTTTTGGCCTAGTTCCCTAAATGACCCCCTCAAGGATTGAACTCACAACCCTGGGTTTAGGAGGCCAATGCTCAAACCACTGAGCTATCCCTTCCCCCAAGGGAGGCACATCTTTAAAGTAATGCAGATAGATGGAATCAGGTAGTATAGATACTGCTGAGCCAGTGTCCAACATTAGCTGAATAGAGTGTGGTTTGCCTGAGGGTATGGCGGAAACGTTTACAGTGCACTTTATCTGTTCTGGAATATGTGCAGTAGTGATTTTGTCCATGCTCAGCACAGTAACATCTAGTATTGTAACTGCATGCACCTGTTGATTGAACTGGCTACTGCGACATACTTTAGCAAAATGTCCAATCTTCTTGCAATGATTGCACTGAGCTACTTTTGCCAGACATCCTGTGCGGCTTGCAAGGTGTTGTGGGGAATCCACAGCAAAAACATGCTTTTACTGTATTTTGAATTTGCTGATTTGGTGGTTTTTCATTAGTTTTCCTCTTGCAATTGTGTGTCTGCAGTGATAGTGAACTTTTCTGCAAAGGAGTCACAGCCTGGACTGTGCCTCCTGTATCCATGCTCATTATTTTGCCTTCACCTGTAGCTGACTCAATCTGAGTAGCAATGGTTATTGCTTTTTCTAGTGTAAGTTGTGGTTCTAGACATAAGCGTTCTCTTACACGAAGCATGGTTGTTTTCTCAATGAGCTGGTCTCTAATCATCTCATCTGCCATATTCCCAAAGTCACAAGTTACAATCAGACTCCTCAGGGAAGCAATATACTGCACTATAGTTTTCCCTGGTTTCTGCTCACGCTGGCGAAATCTGTAGCGATTAGCAATTGGAGGCTCACCTGGGCTTTGCAGAAAGGGTGCAGGTGAGTTCAGAGGCAGAAGATCCATCCTCATCACCAAAATGTTGTATCAACCAGGCAAGCTTCAACAGGACTTTATTTTCAAAGTGGAAACCTCTTTACCAAGCTGCTGCTGCACCCTCTGTAGCTTTCTCCCAGCCTCTCAACTCCTCCCCCGTCCTTCCCGTTTCCTGTCCTTTCAGACTCCCAACAGCCAGTGCTCCCAATTCTAATAATTACAAGCAACATCTAAACACCACACAGGGTCTATAATGTGGCTCTCTGAGTCACAATACGGTCCCAGGTGTCCTTCTGAAGCAGCACATCTATGTGCTATCCATTATTCAGGGCCTGTGGCAAAGCCACAATTTAGCCCCAAATAAACATTATTAGTACCACAATCATATTAAGTGGGGTACTCTGTTTTCCTCTGCTGTAATCTAGTTCTTCTGTTTTAATGAACTACCCAGGCCTCTGATTTTATCCATTTAGGAACCAGATGATTGAGCATCCTGCTTGTTATCACTTAATTCAAATATAAGATTGGAATGGTTGCTTATTCCTTTGAACCAGAACCTGCTTAGTTTCAACAACTGTTTCATTTGCTTTCACCACTACAGAATAGTGAGGCAGGAATCTACTAATCTGGTTCCTTTAATTTCTCTTTTATTAATCACCTTTTTGTCCTCTTAGTATTATTGTAAGAGCCCATAGGGAATAGCTGCTCTTATGCAGACACAAATATTTGAATGTAAAAAGTCCCACGTTGCTTAGCATGCAAAGCATATACAATTCAAGTACTAAAGAAAGCTTCTGAAAAGAAGAGTTATTGCATGTTGTCTACTGTGCTTTCACTTTTGATAATCTTTATTTTTTTTCCACATAGGTAATGGAACAATATGCATATATTTAGAGTGATTGAAACATTTTGCTTAATTTGCCACCTCAAGCATGACGATATGTAAATAATAACAAGCTGAGGCAATGAATATAGTATGTCTAGCACACATTTGCTTATTTTCTAATCCCATTCAAAATTTATAATATGGCAAAGATGTCAGAATATTTTGACAATGAGTAACCTGCATCTGATTAATCAAAACTAAGTATTTTCTCACCCATTTCTTGACCGATATTTGGTATGGAAACTAAATGTACAATAAAAATTTCATATAAAATGTCAAGTTATTAAACGCTATCACATTATGCCAGAGTCGTAAACATCTCCATTTATAGTGCTCTTTAAAGATTCCAGAATGATCTTGTTATCTACAGAATAAAACAGACACAGGATGGACAACAGCAAGGTAAGTTTTCCCATACTTCCTACTAACGTGCTTCATCACTGATGAAGAGGGACCACATCTAAATAGCTCAGTTTTCGTGCTGTTCAATCCTTAGCCTTCTAAGGTTACTAACAAAAGTATAATTTGGTGCCAAACACAGTAGGGTGTTTGGGGCTTTTTTGTGTGATGCTGATCTGAGATTTTTCATGTTCATTTCACATACTGGTGCCCTAGATGTGAACTGCTCTGCAACTCACTGCAAATACCTGAGATGTCCATTCCCATTGAATAATCTCTTAGATCTTGTCCATACTAAAAACATGTACAATTCTAAGAACTCTTAATTCAACAATTAACTGATATTTCATTCAGAATAAAATAGCTAGAATGTTAACCAACTAAGATAACTATGTCCATTTGTGTATGCAAATTTCTTCCTTATGTCATGGATTAGAGCTAGTCAGGCATTTTTCAGTGATTTTTTTAAATAAAATGGCTTTTTGACAAAAATGGAAATTTTCACAGACATTTTTCATTTTTGTTGACAATTTTATATTTTGCTAAAAAAAAAATCTTTTTTTCCCTGTCTTTACTTCACTGGAAAAGGAGAAAGAAGTAAAAAAAAATAAAGATTAAATGGGATGGGGATGGGAAAGACACTCTCTCTCTCTCTCGATCTCTCCCCCGCCCCCCAGCCTTTTCTCCCCATTTACCACTGGGGAAAAAAATGAGGGGAAAAGTTTTAAAAAGTTGGAGATTGTTTTTCTCACTTTCACCTCTGTTACATTTTTCCAGTGAAAAGGTGGGGAAAAAAGTTTAGTGAGAAGTATTTGGCAGAAGAATGGAAGTCCCAACTTACCACTTGTCTGACCAATGTCAGATGGTAGTGATTTTTAAGCATCATGGCAGAGAGAGTTTTTAAGCAGAGGATCTATATGTAAACCTGAAATGTAACTATGAAGATCCAAGTTATCTCTGGATCATAGCTCTTGTTGAAATAACATACTGTAACAGTTATAAAGGAATCATTTTGGGCTATGTTAATAATAGGCCATTCATTCCTAATAACATATTGGCAAGAGACATAATATTTCCACATGAAGCTATTGCTGAGTGACAATGATGTATTGATTATGGGCAAGGTTCACACTTCTAATGAGAGAATTATTGCCAACTTCCTTCTAAAATTAAAAGTAGAATAGTTAAAAAAGAAAGGAAGTTAACAAGCACCAGAATATTTTAAAAAATATGTACAAGCCTGATTCTAATATCACTTAGAGCTATATAAATCAGGATTAACTCCATTTCGGTAATAACAGTGTAAAACTGTCAGTGTGTAAATCAGGCCCTTAGGATCTGAATTAAATTTGCCCCCAAAGATGTTTGTGGTTGAGGTTGCTACCTTGTCTTTAGCTATCTTCTTTTTCTGCCATAGATATCACAGTATATGTGATACAATATATTTTTATGTATAGAGAGTGAGGAAGGGGAGACAGTTGCATTACTTAGCAGAGGGGAAATCACAATTGGCTTATGCAAGCCATGCTAAATAACTGGTGATAAAAACTTTATCCTCCACCAGATCTGTGTTCTTTCTGTAGCAGAGAAATACTACTTTTTACTATTTATGAGAGATTAAAAACACTTTAATACTATTTTTCATAACTCTGTGATTGCAAAGCCACGTTGCCTTAGTCTGATGGGTTCAATTGTACAAGCTTTAAAGGGAGGCGAAAATAAAAACTAAAAAAACTATTAACTTGTAAAATTAACTAAACTGTTTTATGATACATAAGAATGTTAGGAGTTTAAAGTTTTGATCTCTCTGGACCTATTAACCCAATATAAATCCTGTTTTCTAAAGGGATAAATCTCTCATTCCTCATTGTAACGTGTCGGCTCTAATAGATTTTTGCTTGCTCTAATGGGTTATCTGACTGCAAACCTAACACTGGTCATGGACTTAATAATGCCCATCCTGGGCTTCAAGTGAGCATAATTCTGAGGAGAAATTCCACATTTAGCAGGAAATTCCACATGTAGCAGATTGTTATTTTTTTTAAAATGGCACATGACTGAGGCTGCTAAGAGTTTGGAACATTAGCAGCATTCCTCTGGGTGATGGCCTAAAAAGCAGAATGCGGGTGAAGTCATCAAAGTTGTATGATAAATTGTATTTATCACATGGCTTGGCAATTTATCACATGGCTCCTCAATTCACCAACAAGGATATATCACTACATACATTGTGATGGAGAGACAGACAAATAGATAGATGGCTTTAGACCTGGATTTGACATAGAAACAGACTTAGTTGCTCCAGAGGAGACTGTTCTCATAGTCATGGATGAAAGAGATCTCTCCACTGTTACTACAGGATCAATCAGCAGCTTTAAAAAGAGTAAACCATAGAATTTAGGTGGCTCATCTAAGGAGTGTGGGAGGAATTCTGTGCCTGTGCTAAGCTGGATCTGCTGGTTCCTTTCAGATAGATTCCAGACTATCATGATGGTCCGTTGCTCCTTGTTCTTCAAAACTCTCATGTGTGGAGTCCCATAAGGCCCAGTCCCTTCCCCTTTTCAGTAGACATAACTGAACAGAGCTCCCGAACTCCCTTGTACTTGTAACTATATATTACACCTTTAACATTACTTCAATACATTTTGTGGATGTATGTGATAATGTGTTTTTCTTTGTGCAACAAAGTTTTAGCAGTGGGAAATCCCCAGGGTGTACTTCACCAAACCTCTTTTTGTCGGGTACAGGATGAACTTTACCTGCTGCTGTAAACTGGTCTTTACAGGTCGGTTTTACCAACCCACTACCAGATGTTACCAGACTCCATCAGGATTTTTCTTAAAAGGAAATACTGTTTGCTTTATTTTTTCCCTTTATGGATCAGACATAGGGATTGTTTGATCTCTATTTTTATTAGCACTTGAGATTTTATTAAAGCTATTTTTTCCAATACATTTTTGGAAACATTGGATTTGATTTATCTACCACATGATGGATATTGGTGCACATAGTTTAATCTTTCTAAGTAATAAACTGAACTTTAAAGAAAGCATAAGGTACACACTTTCTGAAGTGGGCGAGGTCTGCAATGCAGGAGGAAGTGAAGCACTGAATGAACCTCTTTCAAAAGGAATCCTTCAGAAACAAGCTAATTTCTATCCTGCTGTCTTCAGCTTAGAAAGCAGCCACTGTTTCTTAGACCACACCATTTTGTTTTTGGGGAGGGGTGGAAAATACCCTTTTGAAGGGAAAGCAGCATTCTCTGCTTGCAGCCCATTCCTCTGGCTCCTACATCTGAAAACTAAACAGAAAAAGTGGGTAATGCAAACTTGTGGTCAGGCCTGCAAGTCAGTAGACTGTAGTGGCCTGACATGTTTGATTTCATACTGTGCATTCTTTCCTTCTCATTTTTGTTATCTGCTCTTTCTAGGTGCTTTCAATTTTATGAGTATCTGATGTGACAGCGTACCATTGTGCTCTCAACCAGTTTTTAAAATGTTCTTTATTGTTTAATGTTTCCTCTTTTCCCAATGTAATATTTGATTAAGTTTCACAATGGGATTAACATTACCAGTGCAGCTAACATAAAATAAATAGTAACATCATTTTGCAGGGTAGCTTTTATGGATTTTTTTCTTTTTTACTCAAGAAAAAAAGTTTTCCATCTGAGTTGTGCACTAGAATTGGGAGGAAAGCATGCCATGATCATTCATGTCTCAAACAAACAAAGGTATGGGTAGAAGCCATCACCTTCACCCAGTACTTTTTATAATAGAAATCCATCTTCAGGGTCTCCGAAGGGATTTCAGCTGGAACATACTCTGAAGAGGGGGAGGGGGCAGAGGCCATTGCAAATTCCCCAGAGGCTAAGGTAAGCCATAGGGGAAATGGTGCCTGGGAGATAAAATAGTTCAGAAAAATTAACTCCAATAGAGACGAACAGAGTGACAGACCCAGAGGCAATTCTTAAGTCAGCAACTATCCTGCTTGTGAAGTCTGCCGTGAAGCGTAACATGCCTAGGTATTTTCATCTGCCTGTCAGATGTATTATTATTCTCATTCCTGTCAAAATGCATCTCTCCTATAACACTCATCTTACTCAGTTTAGGTTATAAAGGCAATAGGCCAAATTCAGAACTCCACTGAAATCAATAGAGTTGTACCCAGTTATATCTAGGAATGAATTTGGCCCAATAGATATGAAGTACTGGCTAAATTTTGTTCCTAGTGAAGTCAGTGGCAAATTCCATTGAGTTCAATGTGGCAGGGATTGGCCCTATATAGATATGATGGTTTCACATAAGTAAACAAGGCAAGGCTGTGGGTTTACCTCACCCATAGTTTGAGTTGGAGACCTCTTCACTAACAAGTTGTAGCTCTCATGTGTTTCCTGCCATTCTACATACTAAATACAGCCTTGAATTTTTAATCAACATGGATTTGGGTCATCCTTTCCAGCTGGAAAGGGTTCTGTGAAAGGCTGAATTATATTTTCTAGGGAATAGCTACAGGGCCCAAGGAGGGACAACATATGTCCCCCAAGCCACCCAATCTGTGGCTCTTCCACCTGTGTAGGCAGCATACTAGTTAAGCACCCTCTTCAGGGTGCAGAAGAGAGTGAGAGGGTGCTGCAAAAGCTGTTGGCCCTCTTCTCATGGCAGGGGAAGTCATATGCAGAGGGTTCCCTCCATGCACAGATCTGGGGAAAAGATCCTGCTCTACTGAAACAATATCCATTTAATCCAAAATCCACCAATGAATGTAACTCTTTGATTGCTTTAGATTAACTTTTTTAGTTTGTGGTTGATTTTTTTTTCTTTTTTTCCTACAACTCAAAACTGTAGTACCTCCATTATTTTTCTTTGACTTCCCAGTTTACAGAATTAGCAGTAATCGATGTGGAGCTCATGTTAATGCCAAGGAAAGTGACCTTATCAAATAAATAAATAAACAAGCAAAAAATACAACAAAGTGTCCATGATTAAAAGTCACAAAAAGGGGGCTATTTATGGTAATTACATAGGACCTGATTCTACAAATATATAGATTTCAATTGGACTACTCGTATGCTTAAAACTAAGCATTATGTGTTTGCAGGATCAGGTCCATAGCTGGTCTGCAGATGCAGAAAGGAATAAAGTACAGCTAAGGAAAGCTGGCAGCAATATATAGAATAGAAGAAATGGTGAGTTTTAAATACTTTGGGAATTATAAGAAATGAGATTAGTATATATCATCTAGAAAGATTTTTGAAAAGACAGCTCAAGAGTATTTTACATACTACAAATTAAAAGCAGATGCTAAATCCCTATTGCCACAACATTTCCCAGTTCTGAAAAACCAGTTGCCCACAACCTGGTAGAGACTGCCCTTAAAATTCACCCCTAGTGGGGCTTGTAGACTCTGTGAGCAGCCTGGTGCTGATGACAATACCACTGAATAATCAATATTGTTTGGAACCCAAGTGTTAACATCAGAATATTATTTTGTAAGCCATGATCTTTTTAATACATGACAGTAGTTTAGTGCAGATTTACTAGATCAAGCCACATAAACACTCTTTGAAGAATTGTCATTGTTCAGTGGAGACAGCAGGCATCAACTGGGACACAGAAGAGTCACCTTTTATATGTTATAAAAGTATAAAAGTATCATAGCAGCCTTCAAGTCATAAGTGACACATATATGTTAGGCATGCCACATAAATGCCTAAAAGCTGACTTCTCCAGAAGATAATGGAATCTGTGTTTGCACGGCAGCTACCACAATGGGGCCTGGTCCATGACACTACTGCAGTACAAATAAAGAAATACATCATCATAATAAAGGTATAATACTTTAGCCTTCTTTAATTTTACCAAAAATATTTTGATCAAGTGTAATAATATATGGTAAAGCGTACACTATTTATTTGTATTTTACAATGTTTAGATTATTTTAATGTAATCATCATCAGCATTTAGTGGTTATCCACTGGGAACCTGATCCTGCGTTCTTTACACAGGCAATACACCCACTGAAGTCAGCATCAGATTCCAAGGGACTTTTTATTTTTTTACTCCTATCCATGGCACTTTCAAAATACAACTAAACAAGAAATAGCTACAGTGTACAGGATGAAAGGTTCTGACTCTGCTTTTGTTCTTACACTCTAATTTACTTTGATAGTTTTCATACAGCTTGTAAAATACTGTAAGCATGCATTTAAATGAAAAAGTAAAATAATTAGGAGAAAATGTGGTTTGAGAAAAGGAACTTTGGGAGCTACTCAGACATACATGGAAAGAGATGCCACAGAATTAGGACATTTTGCAATTTGCTTTTATGAGCTGGATTTTGCTACCCTTGATCTTACTTCTGCGACTACTCGTGAAGTAAGGTAGCATACAGTGTAAGGGTGGCACAAACTGGCACAAAGCCTTTGCTACCACTGCCCTCAAAGTACTGCAGTAGAAGAAGAGGAGAACTTTTCTTGAGAGTCCTATGATAAAGTTATTGTAGCTCTCAAATCAAAGGAAAAGAGATCAGACAATTAGAAGACATCCTTGCAACTGTTAATTTCTTACCTGTTCTTGTTTCTTAAGGGTAGATTCTCACATACTGAAATTTTCATAGGTCAATGCTATGATAATTTATACCAGCTGAGAATCTACCCCATAGTACTTTAATTCTAAGTGTTAAGAGCTTATAAATCTAACTTTCCATATGTCTCATAAAAGGATTTGAAAAACTATGATGCAACTTACATTTCCTTAAGTGAGACTCCAAATGTAAAGGCAGTTTCCATTTTTACTACTTCAGTGGGACTGAGAATGTGAGTAGGTTAAACTGGATTTGGTCCTATATTTTGGAAATGTTATTTCTTGAGTCTTTTACTTTTTCTATTCAGTTTGCTGTTTTCATTCCTCCAGTATTGCTGTCACTTAAGTAGACCTTGTCACTCTTTGCTTCAGTACAACCTGCTACAAATGAAACTAATGATTTTACTGTTTGGGCAGTCTGCCTAGTAGACAGCAGGACTCGGATACCTGCCGTTGCCTTGTACACATGTGTTTGCTTCACATTTTTTTCAGCAAAGATGATAGCTTTCATGGTGTTGACTCAAGAAACATCCTAAAAAAAATTAATTGAAAAATGCTGAGCAACTGTGGTCTATGTTTACAGCTTTCAGCCTGAGCATTGCTTTGAAATGTTTTACAACTCTAATTTGTGATAAATCACAAGGAATGAATGAAGTAGCAATCTACGTACTGTTTCTTTAATATAACTACATCATGACTATAAATCTAGACATATTTCCAAGGAACAGTCAAAACGGACCAAGGATCTTCCACTGCTCTTGCTCATTCTTTTGTCATTGTCATTATGTTTTTCAAGTTATGTTTTATGGGATGCCAAACTCTCCTCTTCAGCTTATGCCAGCTTCAGAGTTCAATAGACACAGGACTTTTGTTCAGTTCATTGTAGAGTCAGGGCCCAGCTTTAAAGTTTGGATCCAGAGTTAGATTTTTTTCAAAATTCAAAGATGTCTGAATCCATGGTTTTCCTTTAGACTCATCTCTAGTTTTATTTCAGATCTTTATGGCAAATATAAAGCTGTTAGTCTTCACATATTGGAATGAATTAAAGTAAGTGGATTAAACAATGTAAGGAAGGGATGCCTCTTATTTAGTACCTATTGCTTGTGGGCTCCAAGGCCACCACTCCGCTCCCTGCCACACCCGGGCTCCAGGGCCACCCCATGGCTGAAGCAGAAAATGTCATGGAAGTCTCTGAAAGTCATGGAGTCCAAGACTTCCATAACCTCCATGATATAATTTTATCCTTAGGTATAAGTTAACATGCCTTTGGCTACTTACACTCTTCATCCTATCCCTGTCATCTTTTCCCAAAATTCCAGGAGATTGGGATTTGTGGGTGACATGGAAATAGTGAATGTGCGATGCAGATGCCACAAATGAAGACCCATTAGTCTATGCCTGCAGTACCTCTGTGTGTACAGCGTAGGCCACCAGTAACCTCTCTGCACTCCATATCATGCCATATAAGGCAATGCATGAACAGGGCCTATAAGTGGTCCACTGGGTTTTTCACTCAGCACACCTGAATTTATACCCTGCCAGAGGACATGGGTGAAATTGAGTTTTGGTGTTTAGCCTCTGGTCCTTGGTTAAGGAACAGGATAATAAGGGCAGAAATGATTGATGAAATCGTAGCCGTTGATAACAAAATAATCTAGCAATTACTGCTGAGAATCCTGATCATTTCTAAATTATTTCACAGCATAGGGAAGTTTAAGACTGGAAAATGTTGAGTGCAAACCTATGAAGGCAGCAATAACTCAAGCAATTAGAGATAACTTGGAATCCAAAAACAATGTGCTTTTCATGTCTAAAGCACAGTATAGATATGTAGTTAAAGGAGAGTTTTTATAGCACTTGTTGGATAGCTTTATAAATGGCAGCCAAAACCACAGATTCTTGACATTTCCGGCACATAACGGCCACACCTTAAAAAGTAGACAGAAATTGAGAAACGAATTGCTGCTTCAGATCTGGGTGTCTCACTTAACTGGAGTGTTAATTTAGGAGAGATCTGCCATCTCTAATATGTCATGTTTTAAGAGACATTACAGTAATAGACTATATAATCTGTCTGCTTTTGAATTAAGTATAATTATGGTGGCAAAAGATTATGAGCTTCATCTGAGTTCTGCAAACTCAAGGCAAAGATCCTGGGTATGATTTTATCCCTGCAGAGGTATATGTAAAGGAAAAAATGGTAAGCTCCTGTATCAATAACACTATAGCATATTATAAGTAGCCAAAGGTCAACCTCAAATGATTAGGAAGTTTGGCCAAGATAATCACTCAAAAGTTTATCCACATTTCTAGAGTCTGTGAAATTTGGCTGGAAATCTTATCTGATTTCTGGTGCTTCCTGCTGCTGATCAGGATGGAAATACCGTGAGAATAGATATTTGGTATTATTTCAACAATTCCACTGACAGATAGAGCCGATGCTGGTTGGGGCCCAGTGAGCCCTGGAGGCCCTGGCAGCATAGGAGGATAGCAACTGCTTGGTGCAAATGGCAGGAGATGGCCTGTTCTTTGTGACAAATATGTCAATAAAATTAAAAGGTAGGGTGTGTAAAACTGTAATTTGACCCATCCTAATTTATGGAACAGAGACTTGGCCAGCCTTTAGAAAAGAAATCAGCATGCTCTCCAACACAGAAATGAAGATGTTGAGATGGTCAAATAGTTGGACACTCCATGACTGGTAACAAAATGAGATTGTAAGAGGCCTAATGCGGCTTGCTCCAATTGAAGGCAAGTTGAGGAAGGCTTGGCTACGTTGCTATGGGCATATCCAGTGGAGACCTCAGAACTATATGTGTATGATGGCTCTTGCAATGATCGTAGATGGAAAATAACCAAAGGGGAGACGAAATACTTGGTACATGGACCAGATATCAGTGGACATCAGAGAGACCAACTTGCATGACAGCCTGGCGGACAACCATGAGTTTTGGAAGAAGGCTATAAAAGTCACTTATTCCAAAAGAAGGGAAATGGCAAGAAAGAAAAAGAAGCAGCCCAGTTGTGTCCATATTTCCTGCCTTCCATCTATTTAGATTGTAAACTCCCCACGGTAAAGAGTGTTTCTTTTCTGTGTTTGTACAGCACCCAGCACATTGGGACCCTTGGCCTTTGGGTGTGATTATATATAAATATAAATATTTACTACTACTACTACTAAGTGATTTAGGAGTACAAGTCCCATAGAAAATTCCCCACTGACTTTTGAAAATCAACCCCTTTTATCTTTTATTGTTCTTTAACTGGATTTTTTTCTCTCTCCCTTCTCTGCTCCTTTTTATATAGCCTCTTCTGTGTGGAAGACAACACAAGGAAAACCTGAGTATGAATCCAGCATTTAAGTCTATGACACTCCAGTGGGTTTTAAATTAGGTAATATGTGTTTGCTCATCCCTAATAGTAAAAGTTCTCTGCTGTAGTGTTATGAATAGAGAAAGTTCCTTTAGTGGCTGCTTCTGTTTGTGATGTATTGCAAGCTTCAACCCCACATGACTGCAATAGGGCAAGACATGGAGAGAGATCCTGACTTTTGTTGTGGGAGTGCTTAAGTGGGGAAGAAAGCATAGGGAACAGCAACAGGGAACAAGTCCACATCAGTGTGCAAGGGAGTGCTAGGAAGACTGAGCCACTTCCATGCTGGCTGATGTAACCCAGCCCTAAGCTGTGGTCTGAGAGTTAGAAGTTGCAAAACTCATAGCCAGCTAGCAGACATGGTACTCTCTGCAACATCCACTAGCACTAGGGTCACATCCTATGCTTTTTCAAAGAAGTGCGTGCTCCCCTTTGCTGTATGGAATCCAAACCCTGAACCAACCTGCCCTGTGCCAATACACAACTGGTACAGCCCTGCTCCCCCAGTTCCAGAAGGATGGTCCTACCAAATAAGGTGGCAGGATTCACCCAGAGGAAAAAGAGGACTACTGAAGAGGCAACACGTGAAGTGTAATGTTTCTTGTATTGTGTTCCACATACTTTCAAATTAAATCCCATAGATAATCAGCAAAGGTGGATCAATCGGAAAGGGCTGATCTTATTCTAATGGGAGCAAATTCAGGGCCCCAAATAAGCAATGACTCAGGACCTAAATCTGTGACTTGAAACCAAAGGATAGAGTGCAAGAAAAGCTTGTGTTCTTTAACAATGGAAAGCTTTATGTTAATGTGATTATTTTCATTGCTTCTTCAGGCAAACTATCAGGAAGTTTGTTGCTAGGTCATTTATTTTTAGCACTATCCACCCAGTATTCCACACACTTCAACAGACCTTGACTTTACAATGATTATGCTACATGCACTCAAAATCTGTGGGACAACAATCACCATTTGTGCACGTTAAGAAAGAAAAAAGGGTTTGGTTTAGCATTTCTTCAGATAAGTTGAACATAATTAATGAACGGTCTTTGAAAGATTTTTTTCATTGTTATTTTAGTTTTGTAATGACACATAATGCTCATGAAGGAAATGTACCTTGGAAATGGGAATTGTCTATTTATCCTATGGAGTGGGTCCGTGACACTGCAAGCTCCCCCACCAACGTGCCACAACACTTTTCTAGAAACTTTAGTCTGCCTGCTGAGGCTGCCAATTAGTGCCCATTTCATTTTTGTGTTTTGGGCACTTTTTCCCCAGGAAGAGAGGGAAGGGAGAGAAGAAGATCTTTCTTTTCAATGAAAAAACAAACAAACAAACAAAAATAGACCAAAAAGAAAATGTTTATTTTGGTCTAAAAGCAAGTTTTCACTGAAAAATTGTTTTGATTATTTCTTTTTGAACAACTTTGATCTGAAAGTGCTTTATGGGGGTTGATGATGATGATTATTACAGTTTTTGCAGATGGGGAAACTGAAGCTCAGAGAGTTTGTGTGACTCATCAATCTTCACACAGCAAGCTAGTGGCACTATGACTTCCAATTCCCAATCTTGGGTGTATTTCTGAAAATAAATATCTAGGAGTGAGTGTGAAAGTAGACATCACTGGTTAACTTTTCATTGGAGAAGTTTTTCTCTCTTTTAAAGAAAGCATATTTTTCAGTATGCCACTGGAGTTTGTGACAATTTTGTATATGCAAATATAAATCATTTTTAGTAATAGAGTAAGTAATTTGCTTCATAACTTAAAACTATAACATAACCTAAAACACCATTGGATAACTTGGATACCCTGTAATACAATAACACTAAGATTGCTGTGTATGTGTGAGTGTGAGTATGTGAAAATACCCTTCTCCCTTAAAAAACACAAGAGGAAAGTTATCAAAAGGCCGTGGGGTTTCACAAGAAGCAGACCTTGCTCTTTTTCGATAAGAGGCCATTTCATTGGCATTAAGTGATGTAACAAGCAGGCAGAGTTGTAAGAAAAGGGGCATTTTTAAATTTACAAAAAGGGCAGTGGTTAGATGCTAATACTCTTTCCTAGCCGCTCCCAAGAACCTACCTAGGCTTGCAATACTTAATCTCTAGTCTCATATCAGTATAGGTTCCCTCTGAAATCTGAGCCTCTTTTTCCAGTTCTACTCATCATACTACAAAAGTGAGTGTTGCAACAGATATGTGGATGGCTTAAAAGCCAGCATCCCTCAGTCTCTGTCTTCTCTATTAATTTAATTCTGATATTTTTCCTTTTGGCTTGAGGTAGATGGGTATTTCAGGTATTTCAGCCCCGTTTGAACTCTTTTGCAGATCAGCATTTTATTTAAGTTTGCTCTGATGTCTTGGAAACTCTGCTGAATTATGACACCCCTGAAAAAAAAATTGTCTGTAAACTACTGTAGGAGTCTAGAGGCACAAGAATGTGAAACTACCACTGCGGATTTCTTGTGAATTAGTTTAGGCTAAGGAAACACATTCTCTTCTCAGTACTTCCTAACCCCTCCCCACACTGTCCAAAAATACAACAATGACCCATCTGTGTACATAAAAGAGAGCAACTCCTAACATTTAAACATCAACTAATCTGCCACTGCTGATGTATCAAGGACAGCATAATGAATGTCAGAATGCTAGTCATTCTTTTCTCTATAATCCTATCCTGATGTGTAAAGAGGCATAAAAAGACAGCAGAAAAGACAAATGCACAGAATAATTTATGGATCACACTTTGCTTTAACATTTTTGTAGCACATTAAGCGTCTCTCACTTGGTTATTCTCTCAAAGGCTCTCATGTTTTAACTCCCTCTTTCACATCCAGAACTATTATGCTCATCCTGAATTAACCTCTGAATAGTGGGATTTGCTACCTAAGCATTTTAAATAATTATTTTATGGCTCACCAAGTCTATCTATTATTTAAAATATTTTTATTCACCAATTTTTAAAAAATGTCAAATATATTAGTCATTTTCTTTCCTGGTGCCAACATTGTAACTAAAATGTTAACTACTTATACCTAAAAAATACAGGATACAAACAAAACAACAACAACAAACAGCAAATTCTAGTCAGACATTTAATGAAGTTGCTAATGGTGAGGTTGTTTATTTCAAGAAGAGAGGAATAGTTTTAAGAATCTAAATTGTGAAAAACTTTTCAGAACATTCTTGAGTTTATGTATGTGACTTGATTGAGCAACTACTGGTAATTTTGTGTCTGGAAAGCCAGACACAGCATTTTATCTGGTAAATTACCCACCCGGCAAAGATCTTATGGGCGGGGAAGAAAAATCAGAAAAGGAACATTCTGCTATGGCCTGATCCAGAGCCCACTGAAGTCAATGGGTGTCTTTCTGTTGACTTTACTGGATTATAACTATATGAAGGGAATGGAGAATGTATTATTCTTTAAGCCTTTGCATTGCTGATACAGGCTGTCTAGGTGAGCACTGCAAACGGCCCAGAAGAACCCAGGTGCATTGTCAGAAATGGCTTCCTTGTCAGGTTTTGTAGCTACCATTAGGTATCTATCATTTTTTTGCTTTCCTATAAAAAATGCTTCCTTCTCCTTTCTGGCTCAGGGGAAGCAATTTCTAAGGGATGAAGATGACCATGTTGGAAATTGTACCTTGCCTTTCCTCAGGCTCTTGGAAAAGGCCTGTAATTTTATATGGAAGAAAGATAAACACACAGGAAATGGCTCCTCCCTCCTCTCATCTCGTGTTGTCCAATAGAGAACAAAATTTGATGTCACTCACTGACTGGGAACTGCTAACCCATTCTGAAGTATAAAGAATATTTTGAATGTTTTATTTAATTTAAACTGTTAAAGAATTTTAATTGCTTTTTTAAAAAATCAAATGAATATGCTGGTTATGAAATATGTTTCTGTTTCTCTGTCTCTCTCTTTGTTGTTCCATATAAGACTTTGGATTATTTAAAAAAAAAAGTTTAAAAATCCAGTTAAAGCTGTTAAGTGAGGCCTAAAAAAATCTTGACAACAGTTAGGCCACTGGAGTGCTGAGACCACCGCCTATCATGCTGACCACTGTTGTCTCATTGTTCCTTGTACTCTCCTGTCAGTCTGTCTGTATCCATCTGTTGTCTCTTGTCTTATTTAGTTTACAAGCTCTTTGGTACAGAGACTGTCTCTTTGTTCTGTGTTTGTAAAATGGGATCTTGATCCACGATTGGTGCTCCTAGGTGCTACAGTAATACAAATAACTAATAATAATATGACAACAGTTTACATCATTAACCTGAGGCTGCTCCAACATACACTAGGGGCTGGGGCCAGAATACAAGAGGTGCAAAGGCTGCTGAAAGCCAACTTTGCCCTCACCCATCCATTCCTGAGCAAGAATGTAGAATTGGAGCCAATGTGTTTATGTTAATTTGGCCAGATTTTCGAAAGCTCTGAGAATTATGAGAATGAAAGAATTATCCAGCAAAACTGGTCAGATTATTAGGTTGACCGGTTGGTATCCACCTCAGGCCCTCAAAGATTCTGGAACCCATATTGCTTATTGACTCAGCATCAGTTTCTATTTTATAAATGTATTAAAGCTCTTGAATAAAATCAAGAGAACATATCATTAGAGCTTTAATTAAACTAAAGCAAGAGTAAAATACACTATCTATCAAAACACAATGAGGTCAACAAATCAAATCATTAAATTAGTACCAAAATATAATTAATCCTTATATAAATTCTAAGCAGGAGTCTAAGAAGTTGGCTGTCCATTTGGTGATAAATCCTACCTAGACAATTTTACCAAAGTCAATCATATTTGTAATTTAAGTCTGCTTAAAGTATCATAAAGCTAAAACCAAATTATTATCTGAAGTCTGAAACAAAACTTTGGAGCCTATTAAAACTTCCTTCTTAGATTTCAATTCTTATGTCACCTGGCTAACCTTTTTCATTCTTCAACAGAAATACCATAATACAGACTTTAACAGAACACCCTTGATAAGCAGATGTATAACAACTCTTATTTACCAGATATTACATAAGACAATCGGAAAGTCTCCAGACTTTTAAACACAAAACATTCTTTAATGCGTGTCTTTATGAGACAATATTTAGAGCAGTTTAAATGTTTTCTTTCGGGCACCTTTCGTGCATGAGCTTTACGGGTGCTCACACATGAACAGCCACAGCCACACTTTAAATAAAGAAACACAAAAGGGCTGGGATGTCTTCCAGCTAATTAAAAAGACAAAAACCGAACAAGGGAAAATTAAGATATTGAAAATAATCAGGGGTTCATAAACTCTTGAGCTCTCCCAGTCTTTTGGACTCCAATAGAGTAGGAGCTGAAATTGCGGATAAGAAGCTAGATGTTGGTGTTCTACTGGACGGCACTTCTCACGAGCAGGCCTTCTTCAGGTGTAGGGAGAACCTGGTGAGAGACTTGAGTAGTTTGTTGATGTTGTGACTTTCCTCTCCCCAAGGTGCCCAGTTTTGCAGATTCTAGAATATCAGTCTTCTCTCAGATGCTTTGGTGACCTGAAAGGTGAAGCTTCTCGGCCCTTGTTCTTACCCTTGTTCTTGAATGACTTATGAATTTTGCTTGCTCCATCTTGAAACACTTCCCTCCAAATCTTTGGTCAAATCAGGTGTGAGCCCCACCTTCGAGCCACTCACTCCAATCTAGTTTGAATTAGATCATTGTTATTGAGCATCACCTTGGAGATCCTTAAGCCAGCAATCATATACACTGGATTTGGTATTTTCCATAACACAGCAGCTGTTGTTAGTGGCCCCCACAAATTATCAAAAATCCAGACACAGAAGATCACTCTTGAGGAAGCTAGCATGGTTTTATTTGCATTAAAAGTCTTAAAAATAAATTATATCACAGTTAATGGAAAATTCAATATATGTCTGAGCAATGGGGAGGATGGTGATATTGTTGACAGTAGTAAAAGGGGAGAAATGGAGACAGTTTGGGATGGAAAAATAGGAGTTCAGTTTTGGCCATTTTCACTGAAGCTGATGGACTCTGGTAAGTTGCTAGTAAAGCAGAGTGCACAGGGCAATGCACAGATCCAAGACATAGCTATACGATATAACACCAACACTGGGTCAACTGAAGTCACAACAAAGTTTTCTTGCCACCATCAAACCCCTAACATTGTCACCCAAACAAATAATTGGCTCAGTTACGGCAAATAAGAGTAAAGAACGACCCTGTAGCCTATGTGCTCCGGCTCCCACCACTCGAACATCTATCACCCAGTGTACATTGACCCTGGACTATATGGCATTGCCTTAATCAATTTTGCACTGGAGTTGGCTGGTTTAGAGATGCGATGATCAAGTGGGGCTACATCACTCGTCCCTGTGATTGCAGCAGAGAGCTTCAAAATATGAAGCATCTCCTGCAATGCCCACTGCTTGACTGTGAATTTGCTTCCAGTGACCTGGCAGAGTGCAATGACTGGACAATTGCATGTGCACCGATATGGCAGGAAACAGTATGAGGACACAAGAAGAGGACTTAAGCTGATAATATGGCATCCAAGGAGAGATGTCACAGAGGCAAGCTGAGCTGCAGGACTAGATGCAGAGAAATGTTGCTGACAGAGAAACAGATTTGTAAATCATAAATATAGAGATGATACTTGGAGCCGTGTAAGTGGATGAGATCACCCAAAGATAGGATGTAAAGTGAGAAGGGCAAAGGCCCCTGAGAACTCCCACAGATATGGGAAAGGGGAGAAGCAGGGCACACTGAAAAAGTCACTGATGCTTATCTGTTCTAGGAAGGGTCTAGCACATCACTGAGGGCAATACAAATAAACAAATGAATATATAATAATAGTTATTAATTCCTTGCTTGTAAGTAGCCATATTTTATAAGATAAGTAAGTTCATTGTTAGCACCTTGTAACTAAACCAGTTTTTGAAACCAAATATTTTGTTTTTAGAATTTCCAAGGTTTTTTTTGTTGTTTTAGTTTGCTTATTTTTCATCTTTTGCCATCAGTAGGTCTCCACATGGACATAGCAGTCCACTCCTGAGCTACATATTGCAGAATTGGTACTTGATAACTATCATTCGAAGACAGATAAAATCAAGTATTTTAAAATGTATTTCTTGGAGGTTATAAATCCAATAGTCCTCCATTTGTCCATTGAGTCTTTTAAGGAAAATGTGGTATATAAAACAGGAATTTGTACACCTCTCCCATCCAATTTATGCAATACCTTATTTATTCTGCATAAAGAAAATGGGATGCAAAACCATTTTTTCCCTTCACAAGTCACCTTTTAAAATTCAGAGTGTGTTTACTCACTAACTGAAAGTAAAGGCAAGCAGGATTTAGCCAAATGTACGTGTTTAATGAAGCTCTCCTTAAACCTCTGCCATTATTTATGGAAGCTGGCAGTTAGAGAGGCGGTGTGGCCCAGCAGACAGATCACTAAATTAGGACTCAGAAGACCTGTGTACTATTCCTAGCTCTCACACTGGCCTCCTGAGTGACCTGGGGCCAGTCAATTCACCTCTCTGTGCCTCAGTTTCCCTAGCTGTAAAAGAATGGAGATAATTCTACCCTCACTGAAATGAATGCATGAAATGGTGAAATACAGTAGCACCTACTGTTGCATCGTGCTTTTCATTAGTAGATCTCAAAGCGCTTTACAAAGGAGGTCAGTATCGCCATTTTCTGTGATAAATGTACAGTACAGTAAAGAAAAGGGTAAAATGCTATTAAGTTCTGAAATTTATTCCTTTTTGCTTTAAACTTGCCATGCTTTTTCTCCCTAGTAAAACATCATTTTCTTGGAAGCCATTATTAAATTATGTGATTGTTAAAACAGTTTTCATTTTATTTCATTTCATTTCATTTTAAAAGATAAATTAGCTTGTTTTGAAGCATAAATATACCAATAAAGACACACTTTACAAATCCCATATGTACATATGACTAGATTAAGCAAAGCGTTTAAAGTCAGTGAGATAGAATTCTTAAGTGGTCCGGCTAATCTGAGCAAAGTGACTATGCTCTAGTGACAATATGGGATAATGTGGAATACCCATATACACACAGACAGAGGAAAGGGAATTTGTCATAGATGGACTTCTAAACTTTGGGCCAGCAGCTCCCCCGGTTTCAAGGCCTCCGCTCTGCATTCTGCTGGTGGGGTGATTCACCTTTCGGTAGTTGGTTCCCCCCTTCCTTTAATCTGGCCACACCGGAGTTCTTTTAAATACCCAAACCCTGTCTGGAAGCGTCCAGCTCGTGGGTAGCAGGGAAACGTGTCCCTGCACCAGCTCTAGTAGCAGGCAGCGCCTTTCAGGTTTTTGATGACAGGGACGATCTAGGCGTCGATCGTTCTCTGGGCTGGGTTATACCTTCAGCAGCGCAGACCTGTGGGAACCAGGGAGGGCACGGTGATCCTCTGACCCCCCCCCCCAGTTCTTCCACCCCCTGCCTCCCATTCTGCCCCATTGCCCGCTTCTCGCGCTCTCTGCCCCGTCCCACCCGCCCCTCCTCTGCCCCCACTTGGCTCGGGGAGCGGATCCCGGCAGGTCCGGGCTGAGCCCCTGCCGCACGACCCCCGGGACGGGGAGCGAGCAGGCTGGAGCTCGCTGCGGAGCGGTCTGGCCGGGGCGCTGCTGAGCACGGAGGCTCCCTGCGGGCTGCTCCTGCCATTCCTTTCATTCCCCAAGTATTGATCTGCCCTGGCTGGGCGGCTCGGGGGGCTGGTCCAGCCTGCGGGGCCCAGGGAGGGCGGGCTGTGGGCTGCCGGAGGAGGCGTGCGATTGGCTTCTGACCTGCCGCTGGCTTGTCAGTTTGGGCTCCCGGGGGTGGCTGCCGAGTGCCTCTCGCCCAGCCCTCTGACGGGATGGAGCCTTTAGGGGGATGCCGCGCTCCTGGCGTTTTGATTAAAGCCCCTCATCTCCCTGCAGTCTGAAGGCAGGGCACCGGGGGAGGACGGGGCGGAGGGGGCCTGCACGGAGCAAAGAGCGGGACAAAAAGAAATCCCCTTTGGTGGTTCACGGATGGCTCTATAAGAGGCAGCATCTCTGGGAATACCGTGGAAGGGACGGAGCTGGTATAAATTGAAGGCGCCCGGAGTCCGGTTCACACTTGTGGACGCCCAGCATGGAGATGCAGAGATGGTCCACAAGATGGAAAACGAAAAGGTGGCTCCGGGACTCCACTGTAACCACACTCATCGCTTTTACTTTCCTTCTCCAGGCTGCAGAGGTCAGAGGAGGTAAGAAAGAGACGGGAGCTGGGCGCTACCAGCCAGCCCCCCTCCCCAGCTGGGGAGGAAAATGCAGGACAATGCTGCCGCCAGGTTTCAGAGGAAGACCTGTCAAATTAGATCCCCGTCCTGGGGAGGCGAAAATAATGGGGTGAGGGGTTAGCTCAGGGTATTAAGCCCAGCTGGGAGCCTCTTGCAGAACCAGCTTTACAGGCGCTTTTCTAAAGTGCTGATGATTTAAAGACCCCCACATCGACCTCTTTCTTGTAACTGCGGAAAGGGAGCAGGGGGCGAAGCAAGGCGGTTTTGGACACAGCTCTGTGTTCCCTCCACCACGAAATCCATTTTTAAAACCAACAGATGTTTCTGTGATTTTCAGCGCGATTGAACGTACCGAGTCAGGAACCCGATAAAGTTCACCCAAAGTCTTGGCTAAAGTGTAACAAAAGTCTCTGCGCTCTCCTCCGAGGAGCGGGGAGATGCGGGGGCGGGCGGGATCTCAAGATTTCAAATACTCCTTAGTTTTTCTTTCTCTATTTTTCGTTGCAAAGATTTTTAATCGGCAAAAGTTTTCCAAAACGCGGGGAAGAGAACATCTCTTTTAAATGGGCCCGTTGCTAGCCCGGCAACTCTCTTCCAAGTTCATGGCCCTGCGCGCCCTGCCAGGTGGGGTGTGCAGCTCCCACTTGGAGAGCCGCAACTGACCGGGCGATCGGTTTGGGAGCTAAGGGATCTTACGTGGCACAGCAGGGAGGTCAGTGCCAGGAGCTAGGCTCAGCACCTCAGCCTTGCACCGAGTAGCGGCTCCCCCTCCCCTCCACCCATTCCTTCCCCGCATCCTTGGGGAAGACTGAGTGGTCCGTTAGGTGTCTGTGGACATGGTTAGCAGGGTGCAATTCCTGGGAGCTTGCAGACGAGCGAGAAGCCGCAATCCTCGCCCTCGGGAGGGGGAGCTCAGAAGGTAGGGAGGGCCCTGAGCTCACACGTCTAGGGGTGGGTGGGAGGGGGAGGGGCGCGCAGTGCATAACCCCGAGTGCTCAACTCCAAGAGCTGCGCTCCTGCAGAGATGCCTGGTAGTGTTAGGAGGAGCAACAACCGGTCCAGAAGCGTCCTGTTTGGGGACCTCCGTTGGAAACCAGCGGAACAGTCCGATCTTATCACCTTAAAAGATCTGCTTGCATATATGTGGAACTACACATATAACCTGGCTGTGCATTCTCCAGTGACTTTGAACTCCTAGCTGAGTGGAAATGCCGCTTCTTCCCACTGCCATCTGCTGTAGGGGTTAAGCTCTTCTTGTGGCAACCTAGCTGTTAGGGGGCCTCACAGCCTCAGGGGGCTGATGCTCCCAGAACACAGTCCTGGTTTTGTTTATATCATTCTCTGTGACGAGATTTGCCCGTTTTTGAAGAGAACAGTGGTGTCGTTTTCCCCTTTCTGAGTCAACAGTAGTTATGGTGGGGAGCACAGAAAGGTGAATAATCAAAGTTTCCATTCAGCATTTTGTACCTGGTCACCACTTGAATTGTGGCAGATCAATCAGTAATTCTGCCCTCTGCTGGTCTCATTTACAGTTTAGGGAGGAGGGGGCCAAATCCATCCTTGCTGCAATTCCAATGACTCCAGTGGAGTTACACCAAGGATAAGTTACCCTCCCCCTTTGCCCCCCATCTAGCTGCAGGGGTTTGGGTACTCATTACTATATTGAAACTGAAGTTATTGAATGAGGGATACTGAAGACAAAGACTGGGTAGATTGTGTTTTAAACCTAATATGCCAGTTGAATATGAGCTGGAGATGGTTCTTTGCAGCCTTCACTTCATAACAGTATTTATTATGAGTTCTGGGGTTGAATCTAGAGTTTAAATGAAAATCTGAACCCAAGCAGCACCGATAAAAATTCAGCGCAAGCTCCTTGGTATTTACTGAAATAATTTTAATAATAACAGGAGCAAAGATTTGTTAGATTGATACATTTACTAAAATAATACCTGCGTGAAGAATTACTTTTAAAGTTCTTTCTCTGTTCTAATGAAGCAAGGAAATATCAGAAATGTAAAATGACAGGGAGCATCTTAAGTTTTCCACAGTTTGTGAGTTTTCCTGAAAACTGCCTGACAAGTAACACAGTAGTTTAAATGTTCAGAAACAGGGTATGCCATTTGCTTACAAACTGCTGGTAGCTGTGTGGTTAAGGCTCAGTCCAACTGTCACTGAAGTCAGTAAGAGTCTTTCCATTGACTTTAGTGGCAGCTAGATCTGGATTAATTTCCCATATGAAGTATTATTAAGTTATTTCTGAATAGTCTTTTATGTGCTCCACTGTCTTTTAAAAGACTTCAAAGATAAAAGAAAATAACATTCACTAATATCTAAGACAAAAATGCTCTGTTCAGTGACTGACACTTGAAAGCAGGAAAGAAAATAAATAAAACTTTTGGACACATCATTGTAACTTATGTGATAAAGTGAATATATTGCAGTGTTTCATCAGAATGCAGTATAAATCATATCTTTGTAACTACATTAAGATTAGACCTCTGATTTTTATTTTATTGGGCTTTTCATAAACTGTCAGTTTATAAAGCAAATTACACAATGTATTCATATAAAGTGTTAAACTTTATAGTAACTACTTTTTTAAATAAGACACATTTCCTGCTATTTAGAAAGACCTCAACAAAATTCCTAAGAGTCTTGACTTTTTCTTACATATTGCTTTGCTTTTTTTTTCCATAAAGAAAAATCATAGTTGTCTGTCCTGGGATGAACGAGGGTGGAGAATTCCTGTTTAGGCTCTTGAGGTTCTCCACCTTAAGGCATAGAAAGCCATAGAAATGAGAAGCAACTGAATGGGGAAAACAGTGAAATATATTTTGTTGCTTCAGTGCCCACTAACTTCTCAGCAACTCCGTTAGAAAATATTTTTGCTTTATAACCTGGTACAAGTAAACAAAATACAACTTTAAAAGACTTTCTTTGATTCCCCCCACCCCCAACCCTCTCACCTTTAAATACCAAATGTGTTGGCAATGCATTTGGAATGAATAAACTCATTTAGTCAAAATGGCATGGCTTCAGCACTATAAATTTTTGCAAGGTCCTGGAGTCAATGCACTATTGTAATGCTGATTTAAATTTCATGAGCAAGAAATGAAAGAAAATCAACTTTTTTTTTAAGCTTTTCTGGTAAATGGAAACCTTCCTGTTCATCAGCGTGCAGGACAATATTAAGAATTCGGATTGAAAATGTGATTGGTCAGCTATATAAAGAAAATAAATATGAGAACTTCTGTTTAAGTAAATCAATGGACGACAGAGTATTTGCCTGAATATATTGTAGATGCTTTATTTTAGTCATCCCATTAGAATGCTTCCCAAACTTCCTTGGAAACCAGCAGAAATTCTTGGTGTATAAGGAATGGAGAATTGGGCCCATTACAATGGAAAAGGAAACTTTTTTCTAATATCCATACCCACCTAAAAGTATGTAATTCAGTTCTGAATGCTTATTGGGTCTCAATGGAAATGTAGCTTTTCAGCTTTCTCAAAATAAAACTGTTTAACGTCTAATTATTATTAACCAACACAGAAGTGTTGATTTCAAATAGTAACTTGTAAATGTCTGGTCAGATCAGCTTATTAGTGATGTAGCTCCCCTGTGCTGTTGACTGGCATGCTGTGCATTAATGCTCAATTGTGAAAATGAAGAATTTTCATGTCTCCTTTAACTTAAAATATAGTAAAATATTTGTAAAAGCCAGATTCATTTTATTAAAAATACCACAACCCTCCAAAGGTTAAAGAGATAATACATTTCCAAGCTTGAAAAAAAATGAGTTAAGTTGATCAACCCATACGAAGAATTATTGAGAATAACTACTGGTGGGCCCAGCTGAAAAGTTTGTTTGAGTCCCAGGGATCAGCAGGTGAAATGGTCCTATCTTCTTCAGAATGTGCTGTCTGACCCTGCATGAATATGTCTGTTTTTTCTTTTAGAAATATTGCACAAATTCTAAATTAAAAGCTTTGTCTTAGACAGGCAACTGACAAAGAAATATGACTGGTATGTATTGTAGATTCTGCAGACTCTAGTGCTTTATATTTAATTTACAAGGAGACTTGACAGACTCCTGAAAGGACAATTCAGGCTATGTCTTTTTACCAGCTTTGCAGTACAAAAACAAGACAAAAAACCCCTTCATATTTCCTAGCTTTATTTTTTGTCTTGTTTAAAATATATTATCAAGTCCAATATATATAAACACACAAACATAGCACACACAAATGATACATATCTAAAATGCTATATCTATATTAATCCAGAGGCAATTGTTTGAATTGATATTCTACACTAAAAAGAAAAAGCTTCCTTAACACAAAACCTATTCTTGACTATATGATGTTTTCTGATAAGTTAAAAGGCTTTGTAAAAAACAACAACAAACAACAACAACAACAAAAAACCTGGTAAATTTGGCATCTGCAGTATTTGTAGCAATAGGACCTTTAATTCCAATGAAGGTAAAGCATAACAAAAGAACCATGGCATTATTGCTGAACTTCAGTTGCACCTAAAATGTTCTGGAGCAATTATGCCTCTTACAGATTATTTTTTTTTTTTGTACAGTGAGGAACAGTAGGGTTTCCATGTGCCAACAAGATTAAGAAGTTGTTTCTTTTCTCACGAGAGCTCTTTGCTTCTTTTCATAAGAAATTCTCTTAACATTTATTAATTTATTGTTGTCCTGACTATTTGTTGATAATGGGTGCAAATAGATTAAATGGACCTTGGGAGACACCTCTTGTGTTAAGCAAGTAGAGTGTCACAAAGCAATAAAGACTTGCCCTTTGAATGGACATGGCAGAGATGGGAAAATTAGCTTTTACTGAAATTAGATGAACACAGATGCATTTTGTCAATAGTTATAATTAGAATACCAAGGTTTAAATACCACCTTGGCAAACTATAAATGTAATACATTAATTGTTGACCTCGTTATTTAAATACTAGCAGGAGCTGGCAGTATTTGAGTTCTTTCAGCACATTATCACATGTAAAGGGGACATAAAAACCTTTGTAAATTTTAGGCCTGGGATTTCTGTATATGTCAAAGTGTTAATGCATTCAGCATGCGAAATAGAATTTTGTTTGGCAGAGGTGGTATTATAAGTGCATATTGTTTGCTACCAGGTTAAAATGAAGGATGCATAATAAAAACAAATGCACAATAAAAAGTACAGATACTGATCTTGCTGTCATTGAAGTCAATAGCAACTGAATTAAGTTCATAGTGACTGTATAATATGGCCCAAATGCTAGTCATTTTGTTCAATTGAAGAGTATTATTAAACTCTGAGTCTTACACACCACATGTCCACCTTTAAGGTGAGCAGGATTTGGCCCAACACAAATACTAAAAATATTCTAGCAATCTAAATGGTTAATTATAATTTTGGAAAAAGATTATTATTCAAGGTCAAAAGCCTTTGATGTCAGTTGGCTGCAAAACTGGGGGGCTGATTTGCTTGGCTTATAGTCATAAAGAGTTATGCCATTGACTTCAGTAGTTGTAGGATCAAGTTCTCAAGCTGTGGGACTTTTTAAAGCAGATCCTCAACTTGTGCAAATGGTGTAGATACATTGAATTCAATGGAGCTATTCCGAATTTCACCAGCTGAAGTTCTGATCCTTACATGCCTGTTCTTTTCTTCTAAAGATTTTCTCTCTATATATATAGTTGAAAAATGTACAAATATACCACATTCAAGGCTGTAGTCTATAATCAGGATATTTTTGAAAGCTAAAAAAGGTTTCAATGAAATACCTCCTTTGTGTATCTGCAAACATTTGAGTTCAGAAGTCCCAATCACTTATTTTTTATATTTAACTATTAGCCACTTGTCTTACTAAAAGAGGGAACACAGTGTCTCTTGCTGTGCTAATCACCACTCTTAGGTTACCCTCTAACCTAAAAAAATGGTGATCAGCAGAGCCAGTGACATGGCAATGAGATTGTGGTAATGGAAAAATGATATTCCAGGAATTTAATTTGTGTTTTGATGGTCTCAGAATGTCACATCTGAAGGTACTGTCTCCATGAGCTAGTAGTTCTACTAAAGAACTTTTTAGCTCAGCAAGTAAAAGAGGCTTCATCATGCTTAGACACTGTGAGAATAAATTCTGATTTCATCAACCAATACTCTGATGTAAACCAGCGGTAGCTCCAGTGGAATCAATATTGAGCTGGATCCTCATTACTGCAAATTGGCATAAGACTTCCATGGAGTTAAAAGTATTTATACCAGCTGAACATCTGACCCGATATTGCTCTGGTATAAAAATAGTGGAAGCAATCTCAGAATCAGATTGAGGTAATGCATGCTCTGTTTTAACGAATGCTGATTATCATATGTAATAATTAATATACTTAGTCTAAAAGAAGGTCTTACTCTAAATAATGAAGAAGCCACTGTTTAGGCAAAATATGTGAAGTATTCATGAAACCTCAACCTCAAAAATTTAGGTTACACTCCATGTCTAGACTGTTTTTGGTTAGTAATGAAAACCTAAAAGGGTACTCCTTAATTCCTGCAAAAATATTTCAGCTAAATTACTGATACCTTCGAGCTAACATCATTAAGGGTCTGAGCCTGCAGTTTATACACAGGCAATCCTTACATTGACCTCAATGTGAGACTTGAGTAGGATTTTTACGACATGTGTTTTACAGTTTTGGGCTCTGAGAAGAGACACAATTACTTGTTGATTGTCATCTAAAATACATCAAATAGCTTCACTGTGTGCTTTCATTTTCTTTGAATTATAATTTAACAATGTTGAGTGAATTAAGAGAGCTCTGCATTGGCCTAACTGCTCCTGACAAAGTCAGTGGTAGAATTCTCAGCGTCAGACTTCTGTGAAACAGAGTTAGGCCAAGTGGCAAACAGTCCTGTGGCACCTTATAGACTAACAGACGTATTGGAGCATAAGCTTTCGTGGGTGAATACCCACTTCGTCGGATGCAGAGTTAGGCCAGTTCTGAGTGCTTTTGAAAGAGCCCACCTGTTACTGAAGTAATTATTTAAAGCATTCCTGTATGCATCTGGATAATCTGTTCTTCTTATACAACCAGATATTGAAGTGATCTACAACAATATCCTAGCCCTCCTGGAAATGCCATCAGCCTTTGGCATTTTTATCTGAATACTCTTAAGGTAAAGTGCATTAAGGTAAAACTGTAGTGATTAAAAGAACTACATTTCTCACCTCTAAGTAGCAGTCATGAGTCAAAATCTCAAACCTGGGTGCCTAAAGATAATCTCTTAAATTGATATTTGAGCATCTAGATAAGGATAAACTGATTTTCAGAGTTGTTGCACACCCACTCCAACTAGATAGGTTAGATTTCATTTCTAAATCTTGAAAATTAACCTCTCGGTGCCTCATTTTCCCGGTCTGTGAAATAGGGCAAATCATAAATATTCACTTTAGTAAAGCACTTTGGGATGGGTAGATGAAACTTTCTAAGAATTAATAATAATTACTGTTTATGTTTGGTTTTCAGCTTCTGAAATGTGCCCATCACAATTGTCCTTGGGTGCATGTACAACATTAAAAACTACTCCGATACAAACATAAAAAAAGATAAATAGGGTCATTGCATTATAAAACCAGCAACCACCCCTATATGGCAAATGCCTGTAATAGTACATGCATTTTGAACTGTACCCTAAATGCCAACAGACTCAGAGTCTGTTCAACCAAAGAGGGATGTGAATCCAAAAGTCAAGGACTTTCCATTGGAAATGCTTTACCTCTAGCTATCCATATCGAAATCGAGAGCTGTTAGTAAATGCTCCCCCATTGATTAACTAGTTATTGGCTACTTAGGGTCTGTCCTGTTATTGCAGGTTCATTTTAAGTTATTAAACTAAACTGTTAGCTAAATGTTTACAGAATTAGAGAACAGGCTGAATAACTGCAAAATCAGGAGGAAAATCAATATCTGTCCAATATAGTTCAAAACATATTGGACAACTCAGTGTACAGCTTCCTGTCTCTCCTTTTTTTTTTCTTTTTTTTTTTAGTATCTATGTAAAGTAATTGAATCCTGGTAAAACTGTTTATTGTCATTTATTACTACATCCATTTAAAAGGTGGAAGCCTTATACATAATTTAGGTAATGGGGATCTAGCACTTTCCCCAAATTGGGAGTATATTGTCTGAATTCTCTCCCAGAACTGAAGAGAACAGCTAAGGATTTACCAGCCCAAAAACTAATTGCTAAGATGATTTCAACAACTATATTTTATTAGACTCTTGAGCAAAGAATTACATTTTTAAACTAAGTATAGTCAGGTTCAGGCTTGGTGAGATTTCTGATGGGAATTAATTCCTGATCCAGAGGCCTGCCACTGCAATAATCTTATTGTCAGGCATGCCTTCCTTCTATATACAGCTGAGGTGATATGGCATAAGGAAAGAGGTAATCTTTAGCGTAACTCTATCCTAGAGCATTATAGTGCTCAGTCACTAGCACCTTTAATTGAATCTGAAAATGCAGCGAAGGGGTAGATTACAATGTGCTGAAATTGGTTTGCCCTACCTAAAAGGTGGATAACCAAATTCTGCACAAGCTGAAGCTTTTAAGTGGTCTTTGGCTGTGGCAAGATCCATGTATGAGGGCGAAAAAATCGACATTGAGGGACTTCACAAGTGAGAAGAACAATTGCCCATCACAGGCTTCTGGGATGTCTCTTAAAGGAATGATCAAAGCCACTGAAAAGGAATTTTGTTCCTGCCACAGGATCCTCAGACAAGAGAGCAATACTTCCTCAGTCAAGTGCCTTGAGGGCTACTGATGGATGTTATAGAATTAGTGTGGATATTTGACCTCAGTCCATTGCCTTGAGGTCATTGTTCACCATGAAGACTATCTGTCCAAATCCAGGTCTGAAACAAAATTGACTAAGATCCAGATTATTGGAGGATATCCATTGATGATGGAGTTGGCTTATAACCAGCTTCTCAATGGTCATCTCCAGGAAGGTGGGGGGGGTTAGGTACTGGCTGGTAACTGACAGGCCAGTTAAAGTCAAGAAAGGTGTTTTTGAGCAGGGATCAGACCACAGCACATTGAAGATTTACTCTCCCTAAAATCATAATTCCCAACAGTGAAGTGCCCAGGTATTCTGTATTGTCTTTCTCTAGACAGGAGTAGCAAGGCTCTGACCTTGGATCAATCTCTTGTTTTGCAACAAAAGCAGACAAAATTACTGTCCAAGATATTGTGTAGGTAGTTGATATGAACATTAAAAAACAGGGGTTGAGGTGATAAGTGGTTTATTTACCTAGGTGTAAAGGATGTGATACAGACACATTAATTGCTCAGAATGATTGGGCCAGAACCTCAACTGGTATAAAACAGTGCAGCTCCATTAGCCAGCTGAGGATCAATCCCATTTGTATGTATATGTACATGGTCCACTAAGGATGACACATTATACTTACTTTAGTTATTACTGATAGCTTGAGTCAAGCAAATCTTATTCAGTTGCTATTTTGACATGATTTTATCTCTCTCAATATTATAGTGGAACCCAAGAATGTGACTCTGTCAGGGTTTTTCTTGTGTTTTGGAGTAAAAATACATTTTAGGTTGAAAGTCAACAGACCCTTGACCCAAATATTACTGTTTTAAACTTGTTAAAATAGTTTTCCAATTTTCATGTAAGGCACAGAAGCTATTACTCAAAAATGTGTAATTGTTTAATGGGAAAAGCTACTCTTCATCGGACCTGGAGCTTTTTACCTCTAGCTTACCACTTTGAATACAGCCCAGGTTGGTAGGCAAGGATGGATAGGTTCTGTGAAACTTTTGGAAGTCTACTATCCCAAAACCACCACCGTATCTAGCACTAGTTTTACCATTTTTGCCCCGGACAGAGGGACCCAATACTGAATAGGCATAGAGACCGAAAACGTCTTTCATCCTTGGAAACTTGCATTGCTATTGCCTGTGCTACAGTTATTCAGTGACTAGAAAGAAGGTTCCAGTCTCCACCATTGTAAATCCGGAGATGTTCTTGGCTGCTAGTTACTAAAATAAAATTAGCCTTAAAGCATGGTTATAGTCAGATACTATCACTTTCTTAACTCAAAATATCTGCTTCCTTTGTAAATCCAAAGTAATATCTGCATATGTTAGAGAATAAAATACATTTGTGCTACTCTTTACTCCTTCAGAAAAGACACAACCATGGGAGGGTTAATTAGGTTTTCTTATAATTTTAGAATCTTAATGGTGGGTGCTGATGCATGAACTAGACAGTCCGACTTTCTGATCCCAGATTAAATTTGCAGAAATCACAGTTAGAGATAACATTCTTGTAAACTGAGACGATTTAATATAGCACCACTCAAAGGTAATAGCCATCTCCTCTTGCCTTGAACTTGAAAAAAATCCAGAAATTCCATAAAGCACACCAAACTTCAACAGTGTAAATTCTTATGACTTTGTTACAACCACTCCCCTTTTTGGTTGTTTTTTGTCTAACTTAGTGCTCTATGTTCACCTACAGGGAGCATTCCCACAAAGGGGAGCTCCACCGGTTTAAACTAGCTGAGTATGCCTCAGAGTCTCCTGTCAGACAGGGTGTGGGTGTGTGGGTTTCCTCCTCCCTTTCCAGTCTATGAATGTGAAGCTCCAGATCCCTTGGAGGATCAGCTAGAGGCACAAGCCATCTGGGTGGAGAAACTGAGCTTCTGTATTGCTGCATGGCTTCCCCAGCACTCTGACACCCCTTTGACAGCATGATTCCTGTACTGCCCCTGCCCTGGAATCTCCTACATGTGGAGTTTCCTCAGTGTGGAGGGGAAAGCCACACAAGTTAACACAGACTGTAGGCCACATATTGGGACAGAAAGAGGTGAGGAAAAATAAGTTTCTCTCTTATTTGTGAGTAAAGTGCTGTGTATATTTATGGCACTATAAAATACTAAATATGAAGACCCATGGTCTGCTGCCATTACCAACAATGAGGAGTACATAACTCATAGAATAGTCCCACTGAAATCAATGGTACTGCTTACAGAGTAAGGTGCTATGCAGCATAAGTAGAGATATCAGAATCTGGCTCCAAAGGAGGCCAGATTCTTAACCCCATACACATGTTGTGTAGAAGTCAATGGAGGGCAAGATATTGTTCATTGTGAGTAAGGGGATCAGAGTCTGCTCCAGAGATGGAATCCTAGTGTCATTTTTACAAAGTCACTTTTCAAAGTATAAATGCCCTTTATTTTTTAAATGAAATTATACTGGTTATTAATCCATAAGAAGTAGTAGGGCACTATGCATTTTTTAAAAATCATTGTATCTGTGGGAAGTCTAGTGCTGGAAGTGGTGACCCAAAAATGGAACCACCCCTTCCTATCTCTTTCCCCACAAAAGGGCTAGATTCACCTGCATACTCCGGATACTTTGTGCTGCTCTGGCAATGTATAATTGCTGGAAACCAACTTTAAGTGGCCGGTTAATTTGAGTTTATGTCTTATTTGTCTCACCAGAGTGGTGCAGAAAAGTCAGATGGTACTGGTGACTCTGGCCCAAAATATAAATAGAAACATAATGTAATTTTTCCAGGAATTGAAAATATATCATAGAAAACAATTTCTGTGATAGCTGAAAAAGTGACAGCATGATACAATAGCCAAGTCACTGGCTGTGAATTAACATCCACTAAATTCAAGGGCCAATTGTATTTAATATAAAATAAAAGTTCTGTTCCATATATGTTTTATTACATCCTTTAAATTTCTCTTTGTCCTAAATGTGCTGCAGTGTTAATGACGTTTTAATAAGATCACTCTGCTTTAAATTCAGAGGGTTGTGTGCTTGTCTGGCTATACCGAAAGAAGGACAGGAGACATTTGACATGGGTTTAATCAGGCTGCAACTTTATTATTAGATGTCTGGGACTACCAGGCAGATAAAAGTGTACAGTGCAGGTAACTCCATGTTTTCCGTAATTACCCAGGGGCTTTTACTAGCCCCTCCTCTTTTTTTCATCCAAGTCCTTCCAGCAATTTTATTGCCAGGACCTTACCATATCCAGGGGGCTTCTGCCAGCTCCCCCTCTTTTCCATCCAGGTCCCTTCAGCAAATCCATTGCTGGGACCTTACCATCCCCCCCTCACAGAAGGGATAAGGTGGGCTATAAGAATGAGGGGGGTTGACTCCCTGCTGTACCAATCATAGGAGTCCCCAACCACCTCCCATTCATTCCTTTAATGAACACCTCTTTTTAAGTCCTTTTCCAAGCCATTTATCCGGTCACTGTATACCTTTCCAACGGAGTACCTGCACTGGACATCCGCCACAAGGAGGCACCAGCAATTAGCTTGGCTGCCTCCCCCCCCCAACCCAGTCGAGTTCCCAGACATCTTTTACTGCCCCTCCTTCTAAATTGGCCAAAACAAATGGGCTCCAAGGCTTTATGGGGGAACCCCATACTCCTTGAATAATTTGGTAACCCAGAGTGACCAAATTGCTGAGCCTCTTAAGACCCCAAGGGATTTGGCCATCCTGTTAGAATCTGCCGAACCTTGTTCACCCAGGTGGCACTCCATGGCTCTCAGCCAGACCATGTGTGAATGCATGCCTGACAACATGGATCTGCATCAAGTCCCTTCTTGTTCTGGGCAGTAATTGAACTCCTTTACACATTCCCAAATAGTGTTCTCTAACGTGTGCCACATCATGCCAGTGATTGCTGACGGGCCCTCTGCGCACAGCAGTGGCATGAGCTGGTCCAATAACATGCTTCTCCTTCCATGTCAACACAGTCTTGTCCCATCCTGGACTCCAGCTGCCAACCTTTAAGGCCACTAGGACGTCTGCCTATTCACATAAGAAAAACAATCCTGTGCCCACCAATCCACACCACCTTGTCCATGGGTGGTCTGCCCACATCTGGAATGGAATGACAGCACATTAATGGTGACTGACCACCCAAGGTTGCTCTTTGTAAAAGGTAGGCTCCAGGCCCAGGATTGCATCTTTTAAACACTTCCATTCCTAGGGGATGAGTCAGCAACCACGCTATCCCTTTTGCAGAAGTTTTCATCTTTCTCCCCCCTCCAAGCCATAAAGCACTGTTCCTTTCTTTTGGTCATCCAGCCAAACACCCTCCTGCTTAAAGGTGCAGGGCAGTCACTCTTGATCAAGAGCGTCTCCAGCAGTAATCCAGATGCCAGTTCAGCAGCCATCTTGAATACAAATGGTGAAATCTTCCTCAATATTTAAAGTCTCTGGGCCTGATTCTGATCTCACACCAGTTTTACACTTGTGTAACTCCACTGACTTCTCGTTGTTACTGGTTTACGTTTGTGTAACCTCCTCCCCCCCAAAAAAAATTCTTCAATGGAATTATGCCAACAGAGAAGTTGATCTTTTATTCCTACTCAGAACACGGCTCTGCACATTCAGTTGCTCCTCAAAGCTGTTAATATTTTTATATTTGTACCATTCTGGTTTATTTTACTCCATGTTTTTTGTTTAGTCCAGTGTGCAACAAGCCTAAAAAGCAGTGGAAGATTACAAAGTGTGCCCTAAATGCTACATTCAATATGAAATACTGTGGACCAAATCCTGCTCTCAGTTATACAACTGTAAATCTAAATACCTTCCCTAAATGCATGGAGTTATTTCAGACTTACTCTGGTAACTGAGAGCAGAATTTGCCCCTGTAAATTTAAATGTCTCAAATAGAGAGGTGTTTTTGCTCTAAAGACACTGTGTCATTAAGGTTGTCTTGTGCTTCGGCCTCTCTGTATTAGGATATTGGGCACTAGTCTCCAGCTTACTAGTCAACACTTCCAAACAAACCGAAAAAAGCTGATGGATGGAAGGTAGATGGAAACACATGAACCTCGCTCACACGTTGAGATTGTTTTTAAGGAAACTGTAAAATGATTGTTTTTGACAATCAATACACTGACAAAGAATTTAAACAATACAGTCCTCCATGTCCTCTCAGCAAATCCAACAATATGAAACTCTTCTCTCATTATTCCTGCATAACATCCATTAACATCCATGGAAGTTACACATCTGGAGAGAACAAGTCCCTTTGTGCCAAATCCTACCCCCGTCAACGGTACAGAGGTGCTGCAGAACTCTGCACTATGATATTTCGTGGGAAGCAGAATATCTTTGGCTAGGTTCTCCATTGCCTGGTAACCAGCACAATTGTGATCTGAGCCTCAGGGGGCCTCTTAGGATCTAAAGCTGTGTTCTAATAGGACATCCTTGGGTTCAGATCTTTCTGCATGTGATTGCTTAGTCCATATAGGGTCCGATTCGAGCCATTGGGACTTCTTGTGGCTGTAAGGCATGTGTGAGCAGATCCATTTGCAAGGTCAGGGACTTGTACAGGTTTGTACTTATTTTCCAGTTTACCACAGCAACCATAGAACCAAATTTTCAGATGTGGTATTTGAATTTTTCCTGATGAATTATAGTTTTTGCAAAGAGGGCCATGCACCCATTTTGTGCATCTGAACAGAGATCTGTGCATGCAATTTTAATAGTTTGGTATTTCCTTACATTCCCATCCCCAGACACCAAATCAGAAGCCATATACTACCTGGATGCAATAGTGTGATATGACATAATATTTATTGCATTTTTCTTTAGCTTTTTTCTCCTAGGAGAAGTAAACAGACAGGGGTAAATTTCAAATACACTCCATTGCCTAGTGAAAACCTTGTCTCATTTCAATGCCAGATGGAGAAATTGTACCAGAAGAGTACCACCTAGAGTCAGGCTGAGTAAGAGTCCCTTTAAGGAAGCTTTTGTGAGAGGGTCTCTCACAGGCAGATATCTACTGATGCAATAGAATATCCTGCACAATTAAGATCAGTCAAAACTGAACAACGTACAAACTTCGAGGGTCCTTAGTATCTCAGGCTTCCTCATATGGGCAAGTGTTGAATGATATCAACCAGGTCCAGATTAACCAATGTGCACCTGGGGCACTTATATAGGGCCCCACCTCAGGGAGGCTCCCAACCACTGGGAAAAACCCAAATCAATAAACTGAGTGGCACTGCACCCCTGTGAACCAGGTAGTAATGCTACTCACTTGGATTTGGCCCCGCCATCCCTCTATCATGATGGAGGGGTGGCCAGGCCAAATCTAAGCAGGACTGTGGCACTGTGACCCTGTGTGCCAGGTTAAAACTTCATTCATTCAAATTTGGCCAGGCCACTCCTCCATCATGACAGAAGTGTCAGAGCCAAACCTGAGTGAGTGGTGCTGGAGTATGGCTCTGGGCCCACAGATGTTTACCATAACCTCTGAACTATCAGAAGACTTGCCACACCATCCTCTCCCCCACCCAGAAAATCTGATGTCCGTTCCTGCCACACTCCGCCCCGCCCTCCGCCCCCCGGGCAAGGGATATTTCCCTGCAGGTTGAATACCTCTGTTCTAGAGAGTGAGAAGTGGGGGCAGTACACTGAAGTTTTGTCCAGGGCGGCAATTGTCTTGTACATCACAAACTGTGACTAGTTTAAGGAAGATACCGCTACACCCCTCAGCAATTCCCATGGTGCACAGGGTCCCAAAATTCTTTATAAAGAGATTTCCTCTTGCAGATACCTAGGCCCAGATGAATGAGGCACTGCATTTTATATATTTCTTTGTAGGTTTACCAGGGAACTTCCTTTTCTCATTTTGGATCACCATTTCTTTTAAAGTTTAATAATCAGGTGGTTTTGTATTTTCTGTTATGCCAGGCAAAGTGGTGGTCATCTCACAATATGTCATAAAACAGATAAGGTTAATTTGTTACTCATGGTCTACTCTTATTTAGCAAAACAACTATATTGTTATTGGAGATGGCCAAATTATCTGTTTTCAGTAAGTTTCCCTATTTGAAAATTGTTGTGAACAAGCTTGCTAGGTTTGCTATCCAAATTATTTGACTAACAGTTTGTGGAAATAAATTTTATCTTCTGGGCTATTTGGAAAGTATTCCGTTTTGACGATCTGCTGTTTGTGATGCGTGAGCAATCACCTATATCACCTGATATCCCTCTGATCCCTGACAGACACTTTTTAAAACAGCAGAACAACAAACGATGAATGATCTTTTTTTTGTCTTGCTGACATTCCAATTCAGATATTCCATAAACAGCCGTTACCCAAACAGTAATGAGGAAGAAGTCTCTAGAAATGTCTGCAAACAGCAAAAGGGGCACAAAACTAGTTAAACTAAGCAGCCATTTGGAATTTGAATGAATATTCATATTTACTGATTCTGCAGTATTTTTACCAGCTCTAATCATTATGTACATTGCAAAAAACACCAATAAGTTATTGGAGAAACAGTTTGGCCAACCCTTTTACGGTTGTAGAGGTGCATTGGCATGTCTCCCACGAGTAATGAGACAGTTCAGTGAACATATATCATATTCATTGAAATTAATAGGAATGCTTTTATAAGGCATAAACCAAGGTTTACAAAGTTAAAGCTCATATTTTTAGATTTTGTGCAGTGATTTTGATTATTTAATGTTGAAACGTAGCTTTTCAGAATGTTTAAATTTAGTTTTAGGAAAATGTAGAATAGATATCTTTTATTTGTAGCAGGTGTACATTTAGGGATTCTTTCAGGATGTATTAACTTGTGATAAACATTCAGTATTGTGTTTATTTTTGATAATAATGTAATCTTGGTGGGGGAGGAAAATATCAGAGGTAGAATTATTTAAAATAAGTGTAGCAGAAGCTCATTGGTATTTTTTTCTGAAAATGTATCACCAGATGGAAGGAGCCATATACTTTGTCATCTCATTACGGAAACCTTGGAACGTTTTTACTTTAGAAAGTCCAGAGTTGGACTTTTACAGAGTGAGATTTAACCACACACTTGACTGCTTTTGATTATCTGTCTTCATGCTGGCAGTGCAATGAGCTGAGTAGAATGAACTATTTTAGTTATAAGTGCACTCACATGTGTTACTGATAGAATGATTTATGAAATGCTGAGCTGAAGCAAAATCAGTACTGAAGACAATACTGGCTACAGCTGAGCAAACAGTGAGGAAAAATATTCACAAACATTTCCGTGATTCTAACTAGAATTTCAGTTTTACTGTGTTTTCAACCTTTCTGTTTGCTGTTGGTGAACATTCATTAAAATACATGAATATTCACAAGCACTGAATTTCAGGCCTACACTTGATATTTGTGGACTCATTAAATGAATAGTCAGTAGAGAATACATGCATTATTACTGCCTGTTTACAGTTCATGAACAGGAGAAAGAAGTGATACATTCACCAAATACATTTGTGCTGAGAATTTGCTCAGCCTTAACAGTGGAAGTGATTTAATTTAGTTTTAAAAGATTGCCTTTATAGAAAGTGGTTAGAATTTTGCCTGCTTAGAGACTTCAGGATTGGGCCCAAAGGGAAAACAATCAGTTAAAATGATCTTTTTCTCTATAAAATAAAGAGTGCCAGCTTGACATCCCTATTTCTCCCCTGAAGCCATACAGCATGGGCAATGTGATGTAAGCTGCCTCACCCAACTCCCACATTTGTTTTCTGGGGCCTCTTTTGAGGGGAAAGTAGTTCTGTCTCTATGCCATTCAATCCTTGGCATCCCTGCAACAGTAACCAAGGATGCCAAAGAGTTCAAATTGTGAGTGTTTTTGTTATATGGACACTTGTTTACCAGGACCTGGAGTGAGAATTTAAAATTACTTCACACCAGCCAGCAGCCACAGGCTACCAGCAATCTTGATTGGATTGTTTTAGATTATTTAGACGGTAAGACCTCTGGGGCAGGGCCAGGGCCCGAGATCCTCTTTTTCTCTGTGTTTGTACAGTGCCTAGCACAATGGGGCCCTGGTTCATGACTGGGGCTCCTAGGCACTACTGCCATATAAATAATAATAAATAATAATGTGAACCATTGACCTAGAAACAACAGGCTCTGTCTATTTACTCCTTTTCTGAGCTACCCAGTATGGCTTGCACACATTTTACAATATCATGGCTGTTTACACCATCATCCTGTTATGCCTAAAATCAAATCTGGATGTATTCAGAGATCAATTAAGCATTGGTGCCTGAACAACAGTTACTGTATATTAATGCACTGATCTCATAAGAATGAATACAAGGTGTCACGGCAAGCTGTTCTGAGCAAGAGATGACTCTTCATGCCTGTATGGGGATTAAACATCTTTGTTGTGCTCATTATTGTAAGACTCAATAGTGAACATAATCCTGCTCCTTTAAGAGACAAACCATTACAACAGGGCTCCCTACAGTGAAAATCCCAAATAAAGATCTGAAGTGTGGTTCGGTCCAGTCAAATTCTAGAAAAAAGAGAGACCCAACCAGCTAACTTTCCCCAGCCCTCTTTCTAGAAATCATTCCTCCTTGACTCTTGTGGCCAGACTGCACCCCAACTCCCCAGAGCACATCCCACTTCTAATGCGTTCAGCAGGGTGGAGGGCAAATTAATTAATCCCCCACAGTTGCTCCAACTCTGTAAAATTCCTCTGATGCTTCTTTTAGCTAGATGGGGAGACAATTAGCCCCTTTCCTACCAACCTCTGGAGAAGAGTGCTGTACCCTCAGTCCCGTGTGGTCAGAATGTATATTTGTATTAGGGGTCAAAGAAGATTATGTTTCAGAGCTAAGTGTTGGTACAATATATGAAATGCTCGTTAAGTCATTTCCACTTATCAGAATTCATGTGTTAAAGGAATCTGTGTTGTAAGCACTAATCTCCAGATTATTTATGAAATAGTAAATCTCAATTAGAAAGTGACCTGTGAAAAAAAATCTGATTTTAACTAACTTACAATGGGTATGATGAGCTCCTAGATATCTGATGAGAAAATGACCCTGTTAAAATAATATTCTACTGTAAGAGTAGCCTGCAAAAAACCAAAATATGATGTAGCCACTCTGATGATTAGACACCTGCATATATAATTTAGCAATGAAATTCATTTCCTTTTTGAAACGTTGCAGTATGAATGATTCTTTGTTGTTGTTTTTGCTACTTTTTCAGCTGAACCAGTTGATGTGCTAAAAGCATTAGAATTTCACAAGTCACCAGAAGGAATATTAAGAACAGCAGGATTTTGCACAAACAGAAGGGATTCAAAAGGATCAGATGTTGCCTACAGAGTTTCAAAACATGCACAACTCAGTGCCCCAACAAAGCAACTGTACCCAGGTGAGTCTATAAGAAAGTCAGCTTCCTGGCGTGTTTTCTTATTGTCCCAGACATGCAGAAAGATAAACAATATACAATGGATGTGGTTTAATTTGACCACTACTATATTATTTAACTCATCTTGGAACTAACCTACAGTAATTCGTACATGCGGGTCATTGTTCCTTCCTTAATTGTTTCAACCTAGTGGAGGTCTGCAATGACCCCCACCACTCTCCACAGCTGTTCCCATCACATTTCTGGGACTGTACCACTAAGCCCAAATTATGCAGGTTAAGGAGCTAGGGAATGGACAATGCCTCTCTGCTGTATCAGATGTTAGGAGACCCAATTCTGCTCCCCAGCTTCTTTAGGGATACCTTCCCCTAAGTCACTTCTAAATCCAGTTTTTCAGGGAACTGGATCCCTATGGAATAAGTACCAGCACAGGATACCTGCTAAATTGTGACATCTCTCCTCTGACCTAATTTACCAGATCTCTGAGCTGCTGTGGGAACGGCAAAAACTCACCCCACAGCATCCTGCCTAATATGGTGGTGAGGGAGAATTCTTTCCCAGTCCTAAATAAGGCAACTACCACCATGCCCACAGTAGACCATAAAAAATTAAATCCTACACTAATCCCAGGGCTGGAAGCTGCTAATCAGGCATGAGAGTGGGCTCAGGCAATTGTCTTGTACATCACAAACTGTGACTAGGTGTGCATGGGTCAATGGCCTACCTGAGTGTCATCAGCTCAGGGTTATACCTTACACCCTTCTTGGCCACCTGCTCCCAGTTCCTGAGGGGGGAGACCCTTAAAGGGGCCACTACCTTCCTCCCCCCGCATCCATGCGACGAAAGCTCCCCCACCATGAGATTGCACTGTCTGTGCTTCCTGATGTGTTTTGTTATTGTCTGTATTTTTCTGCTAGTTGCAGCACAGCACAGAGCCCATTCCCATTAACTAGTGTAGCATCATGAGATGTCCCTGCTTTCCTTTCAGTTACAAATGCAGGAAGCAGCCAATCAAATGGGCAGACAGAGTGTTTTTAAAAAATTACATACCAAATATTTAGGGCCTGATTATTCTCACACCAGTTTTATGTTAGTGTGACTCCACTAACTTCAAATCTACTTTGGATTTACACTGGTGCAAGAGACCAGTGAATCAGGCCATCAGATGCCATAAATAGAGAAATACTGCTTGATATTACATAAAACTGTAATAATTATTTTTTCATTGCCTTTATGAAGATCAAACTCAGTACTGCAATCCTCACTCATAAAGCACCTATTGGCTTAAATGAGAATTTTGCTTGAGTAGGGACTGCAAGACATACTGTTAACTAGTCACTAAACTTGTCTCAGTGTATAAAACACCTCGCCATATGAACTCTCTCAGCTTCTGTATTAGGAAGTTACTGCTTAATCCGGAACATTTACAAAAGACAACTATTGGATCCAGTTATCTTAAGAGGCAATAGTTACACTTAGTAACAGGCATAGGAGAACAAGTTTGTACTGCAACCAGAAAAGAAGCACTGAAGAAATGTGTGAAAACATTTCTTGGGAGATTTCTACCCTCAAATTTTCAGAATCAAGAGGTTTAGCTAGAGATTGAAATAAGCATCTGAACTTTTGAGTGTTTACCTGAATTGAATATTTTATCAATTAATAGACAAAATGATTAACATTTCACAAAGATTCTAGATTAAATTAACTGTATGGTTTAACATATTGGTGAATTCAGGCTACAATTACAGTTGTCATATTACAGCAACAGTGATTACAAAAATAGTGGTATGGTAACATATTTACACATGTATAGAAACGAAGGGAAATGGACCAAGCAGCACAATAAAACAAATGTTGCTTCTTTGTTAAAGTGGCAAACCTCTGAGGTGGGATGATAACTGACACGTACTGGCTAGAAGGAAAATATATGACTGGCTGTGTTCCTAGACAAAAAGGCCTTCCACTGCTATGACTTCATACTTTGCATTGATGGTAATGGGAGCAACATGAGTATTGCTGACAGAGTAATTTTAGTAAAACTAAGTAATTTTACCTGGTTTTCTCATCATTCTATCAGAGGGAATTTTATGAATATTTGGTGATAGATCCATAAGGTGGACAGCATTGCCAAGTTTCTTACTTCTGTGCCAGGAACAGTCTATTTTAAAAGCAACGCTTCTGGAAGTTATGTTGCAGTGGTAGAAATGCAGATTGTGGTTGGTTGTTGCAAAATCATTCCCAGAAGTACCATCTGGTTGACATTATGTAAGGGTATCTTGGTATTTTGGGGACTACACATGGTTAGTTGTGGGTAATAGGTAATGTGACTCCAGCCCACCTCTCATTTCTCTGACACGAAATAAGCACATTTTGTGTGTGTGTGTGGGGGGGGGGGGGTGGTGACAAATTTTCATTCCATGATTTTTCTTTCACTCTTTTCACTTGATTGAAAGTGTTGCAGTTTATTAAACACACACACACACACACACACACACACAAATATATATATTTAATATATATAAAAACTTTCAATCTTCATGCCATGACATGCAAGCAGATTTTGAGTGGGTTTGCTTGTGAGCACACCCATTAAATATGGGCAAGGAAAATATTTTTGTTTTGCCTATTAAAGGAGTAATGACGTGGTCAACATCTGGGATTTTTATAGATCCTCAAGCATTTATTATCTGGAGGCAATAATAATACATCAGTATGTCCTCAGAGCAATAGACACATGTAGAAGAGAAACTGCTATGAGACCTTTCATGTGTATCTTGCATCTTCATTTAAAGAATTAGTTCATCTCTTTTTATTTCAAGGGGTGGAAATGAAAGGAAATTTAGAAAAAAACATATTTAGGGCCAGATTCTTCCACATTTCCTCACATTAGACTATATCTCCTTAGCTGGTATAAAAGGATAGAGCCGCACTGAAGTCAATGGAGTTATCCAGCTGAGGATATAGTTCACTGAACATTATCAATGGGATTATGAGCATAATAAATTGCTACTCCACACAAGTAGGGGTGACAGTATCTTGACTAATCAGCCTAAAAAAAAAGTTGCGAAACTCTTCAGTTATTTTATTAAAGTACTACAGCTGCACCGTGGAGTTAAAGCTAACATTTTAATCAGTCCCTTTCTATTGTTAGTATTATAGTGACAATATGATCCAAATATGTCTTGTGCAGAAATGAAATGGGTAGGAACTGCTAGTAGAGCAAGACTGTTAATCAACCTTCAAATACAGTGGGCTGGTGACTGAAAACTCATGGAAGGACATTGGGCCTTTAAGAGCCATTAGCACAGAATAGGCATTCTTTGCCAAAGCAAGGCCTCAGAATCCAGACATTCCTTTGGGGGAAAAGTTCCTGTGTTAACTTGCACTTATTTTATGAATGACACTGTAGACTAACTATTAGATTTGGCAGCTACAGTAGTAACTGCTCGTTTTGTTCTTGAATGCCAGAGTAAATATGTTCATTATGTTGTTTGTTGGCACATAAATTTAAATTGCCTTTGGCAGACTCAATGTAGGTGCTTTTCTTCCTAACCTCTGCAGGATTTCTGGATTAGAACTAGGTGGAGCACTCAGTTTCACCCTGCTGTTCCACCTCTTGAACTCTCCTTTCTGGGGCATGCAAGGGGAAACTGTCAGTTAAAGAGAGAGGGAAAAAACTGGCTTAAAATGCATAATCTATTTGGAAAAACACCATGCTACCCACTTTTTGAACAAAGAACCCAGAAGAAAACATTTGTAAGAGTCCAGTAGGCAGTACTTAATAAACTGAGCCCTAAAACAGCTTATGGACCCAACACTCTGTTTGTAAAGCATTTGGAATGGATGGCTTGCCATTGACTTTAAAAGGGGTGAGGATTTCCTCATCGGTGTTTATTTTGTCTTGGGATGTGGTGCAATGAATGCTTTCTGTGAACATGAATATGCCTGGACCACCATCTAAACACTTACCATAGAAAGAGCTACTATGATTTTCACTCCATTTACTATAATTTTCTTCCTGTCCATGTGAGGAATGCCATGGCAGATCCATAAAGCACTGATTATGTGTCAATGTGATACCCTTTCTAGTGTGCAGTATTTTCAAGATGCCATTCTTGGAATTATGTCAGTGTTTCATTCTGTCATGACTGGGTGGGGGGATATGCACAGTATTTGAAAGTACTTGTAGGGTGCGTCCCGCTTCTGGGTGGGAGAATCCCTCCATAAGACCCACTGTTCCCAAGCCCCCCCACCCCCAATGATCAGTTTCACAGAGTGTAGTCCACCTGCTACCTTTGTCCAGGGACGGAAAGTGAGCTCGCTCATTCTGGGATCTTTGGAAAACAGCTAAATATTGAAGTTCACTGTGTGACCTTGGAGGAGTCATTTAATGTCTCTGTGCCTCAGCTTACGCATTTGTAAAAATCAGTATAATAATATTTACCTGCCTCACAGGAGGGTATTGAGGCTTCATTACACAATGTTTGTAGACTGCTTTGAACTCACAAGTTGAAAGATATTATACAGTTACTATAAGTTATTATATTCTTGTACTGTCTTATTACCACGTTATTTTTTTTACATTTTCGAAGAATGAGAACAGAACAACAGATAATGATTTTCCTAATCATTTTATTGTTGCCCTTGTTAAAACTTATCCAGTCCATTCTTACTGTTTAAATAAAATTGCCCAAGAAATCTAAAAGTAATTAAGAAAGTTTGATAACTATTTCAGCTAAGCATGTAAGCGTGATACTTTGTCGTAAATAAGAAAGGCTTGATTCACATTCTTAATTTGTTTATGTTGATACTGGGTTCCCCTCAGAAGCAATTTGCTTATCATTCACCATTTCAATGCAATACTAAACACATGGGCATATCATAGTATAGTATAGAATACACAAAACTCACTGTACTGAGGCGAACAATGCAACTCATTTTTGTGACCTTCCTCACAAAGCTTCCACAGTTTATTTTTTCCACGGTGTCTTATCTGATTGAAAAGCACATGCTCAGACTAGATGAATTAGTGCCACCTGCCTTAAGCATTTTCAACATCGCTTTCAGATTAACAGTTCAGACAAGGCAGGTGTTCAGGTCCTTTCAAGTTATCTGTTTGGCCTCCCTTCATCCCAATCATTTGTTCTTTCTTTCTTTCTTTCTTTCTTTCTTTCTTTCTTTCTTTCTTTCTTTCTTTCTTTCTTTCTTTCTTTTTCTTTCTTTCTTTCTTTCTTTTGCTGTCATCTATTCAACCTAATATTAAAAGGTATGCTGTATAGTGTCATTTCATCTGTAAACTCACAACTTTACTTTAAAACACCCGATCCAAAACCCACTGAAATCAACATAAAGTTCCCTATTGACTTCAATGGATCAAGTCCATTAAGAATAAGATCCCAAATCAAGCCCCAAATCTTCACAGATTCCCATTTTATTCTGAAAATCTTTTACTAACGAAGTTAAAATATGATGAATATAAAGCACACAAAGCACCATTATTGCAGACAGTAAAATAAATGTTAACACTAAGCATTCCCTGTAACAGTAATATAGTGGTGCAAATTCTTTTCCAAACAGTGAAAGTAATACCATATGATAAGAAAGCAATCATCAACTCTGTCTATACTACTGTATTTATTCTTTTGTAGTATTAGTTCTATTAATATTACTGCTATTTAAAAAAGGCAAACATCTAGACTTCATGCAAGTGATAAGTCTGAGCATCCAAGCAATCAGAAATTTCAGTTTCAAATGTCTCTCATGACATTAACTTGGCCAGATTGCACATTATGTATGTTTTATTGTTTACACTGATAAACTACAATACTTTAAGGTTGATATTTATTAAGAAAAGCAAGACAAGTAAATACTAAATATATGCAGTGTAATTGAATTTTGAATTTGTGCCAGGGTTTTGTTGTTGTTTTTTTGGGGAAATGTGTGGGGAGGGGAAGAAGGCACATTTAGTTTATCAAAGAGGCTGGGGCCCGGAAGAAAAGAGGGACAGAAATCCAGATCTATTTGGCTTGCAGAGATTAACCTAGCCACCCTTAACTATGTACACCTGAACCCTACTGTCCTTACCTCTGCCATCCTTATTTGAAAGTCCACAAGCTGAATAAACCACTTGAAACACTTAAGGACTCGGACAGGCTTGAATGGTTTAAAACTATTTTTAACCCTTAAAGAAATTTAATCTTCTTAAGCTTTCTACATCTGTGGGTAGTTTAAGTAGTTTAAACAACTTTAAATCGTTAGAGCAGCTAACTTCTGTTTAAGACCTCTAAAGATTTAGAGCTGCTTAAACTATCTGGCAGCTGCAGTTTAGATTGTTCGAAAGAATACGGCTTCAGAGTGCTCCAAAATGATAAACCCATTCTGATTTTGAATAAATCTTAAAAAAATCAGATCCACCTTTACAAAATGCCAACTTAGAGTTCAGTGTTCAAACTTTTAAAACTTGTGAACTGATTTTCTTAAAAATTGTTTTTTTTATTATTTTTTTTTTTAGTTAAAAAATCAAGGACTTGTTGAGATCTACAAAGAAAGCCAGTTTTGAAGTTTCTATCTAATGTCAAAATTCTTATCAGAACATATAAGAAAAGGAATATTGTTCATGCTCAGAAATGGCTAAAACATTTTAATCAGATTTTAGGGTTTTTTTTTTAAAAAATTACCTATGGCCTGAAAACAAAAATTGCAGCTAAAAAGGAATTAGAGAAAGTTAAGAGCAAGTGAAAAGTGAAGGTTAGAGTAGAAGATGGAATACAACCCTAGCTACAGCATGTGCTACAACTATTATTTCCAGTTATACAGAGCTTTATAGCTTCCCTATGATTGAGGTAAACGTTCTTATATATATTCAGGGAATTATAGACTGCAGTACAGAAAGGTTAAGGGCCATATTCTGCCCACAGAATATATCCCCTGAAGTTGAAGTGAATGGTGAATATAGCCTAAAGTAATTTGCTCAAAGTTGAACAAAGCAGTGGCAGAGAAAATAAAATAACTCAGGAATTCTGACTACCAATAACATCCTCTAACTACAGGAACAATACTCCCTTCTTTTAATTCTTGAAAGCACATTTCCTGAGTGAATTATAGCAATGTATAGGTCATGTGCTTAATCAAAGAGGATGGAATTCATACAATAAAGTGATCTTCTTAGCTGAAAAACATCATTTTCAGGAAAATAAACCCGACCATTTTAATCATTTATATGAATGTTCAATCTGCAGTTTATACTTAATTAATAGAAGAAAAAAATTGCATTACATGCAACAAATGTTCTCTCTGCAATCAAGAAATCCTTAAAGTAACCTGCAAATTAAAATCTAATATAAATTCTTAGGGAAGCTATAAAGAAATCAAAAATGCCAATACTTGTTTCTAATATGCAGTCTTATAATGTAATATGCAAGTCCCTTCTTCTAACTCTTTACAGATCTGAGTCATCACTCTCAGGGGTCTTTAATACAAAACACAGTGTTCATCCCAAAGTGTCAGTAATTTTACACACAGGAGCAGCCTATTTTCTAAACTACTGATGGTAGGTGTATTGCTTTGTACCTGTCTTTTTAAAATCTGATATACACCCAGTTTACTGGCCTGCTCTCCGTGCTTGTTGTGCCTCGGGCTGAGATGAATTAAAGTGTATTCTGCTTTTTAAATTCAATAAATAATTTAATTCAGATTCACCTTAAAACAAATCTACTAAGTTTCTTACACAATTTAACATTTTTCGGTATTTTAGCCCTTCCTGTTTGTGCTTTAATTTTATTTCATTTTTTCAGATATCATTAAACCTCTCCAATGAATCTTAAAAGCATTCCTGTCACATGTGAGATGACTGAGCCTATGTTAAGACTTTTGAAAAATATTAATGTTTATAAACTTTGGATTATAAACATAAGTGGGCTTTACTAGAACTGGAATGTTCCTGGAGCACTTGTTTTAATACTATAACATCAAAACTGGGAAAAAAATCTGAGATCCTTAGAGTCAACTAACTCACAAATGCCTACCTTTGAATTTATTGCCACACTTTTTAATTTAGGGTAGACACGGACCAAAGAGGCAATGTTTGGATCTGCATTTGGAGTAGGTTTAGCCAGCCTAGGGTTCATATTCTATGGCACTGAAATAAAGAAGTTGATCATGCAAGACAAAGTTATGGGTGTGAGGGGCAGGGCTCAGCAGCTCTGGGATCCCTTTTGGTTTATGTCTTATATTTCTAAAGGTCATGCTTCAGGGCTTCAGCCAGTCATCTGCAGGGGGTCAGGAAAGGATTCCCCGCTGCCTCCAGTGTATGCTGTTTTTGTCTCCTTCCTCTGAAGGATCAGAAATGGCTGTGATGTCTGGAGATGTAACACTGGATGAGGTGGGTTGGTGCTCTCAGGTGGCACTGCACAGTCTCTCTCACTCTCACACACGCACACACTCTCTCACTCTTACACACGCACACACAAACACACATGTTTAGCTGGCTAGTTTTTGGTCATGTGCTTAGGGTCTAACTGATCATAATGTGTGAGGTCAGAAAGGAATTTCCCCCCCAGGTCAGATTGACAGTGACCGTGGGCGTTTTGCTCCTTTTTCAGCAGCACAGAGTACAGATCACTTGTTGGGATTATCTGGGTATATCTCATCTAATCATTTCTCTGCCATTGCAGGGGCCTGGGGTGTTCAGTCCCTCGCAGGTTCTGCCTGTGACACAATAGTTTAGTCTCCTGTGGACACTAGTACTTCGGTCTAGTTTGGGTTGTTGAATTTAGTGTTCAGGTACTGGGCGGTGTTGGTGGCCTATAATATACAGGAGGTCAGACTAGAGGACCTCCTGTATATTATATTGGACAGAGACTTCTCTTAGAGGAGAGTCTATTGATAGAGATTCTCTAGGTTTTAGTCAGGAGGAAGGGATGAAAGAGGACAAAGTATGGGCCAGATCAGACAAGAAACATTCATCCTGGCCTTAAACTTTATGACTCTAACATTTTGCAAATAAAGCACAGAAATTTCACAAGAACTGCTGATCTCATGACATTTCTGTCATCTGTGTCTAGATAGATTTATGTGTAGAGCTGGGGAGGAGCCAGTGGTTGTGGTACATGTAGGTACCAATGACATAGGGAAGGGTAGGAGAGACGTCCTGGAGGTCAAATTTAGGCTGCTAGGAAAGAGACTGAAATCCAGGACCTCTATGGTGGCATTCTCAGAAATGTTTCCAGTTCCACGCGCAGGGCCAGGTAGGCAAGCAGAGCTTCAGAGACTCAATGCGTGGATGAGATGATGGTGTAGAGAGGAGGGGTTTAGATTTTTTAGGAACTGGGGAAACTTTGGGGATAGGGGGAGCCTATACAGGAAGGATGGGCTCCACCTGAACCAAAGTGGATCCAGACTGCTGGCACTTAACATTAAAAGGGTTGTAGAGCAGTTTTTAAACTAAGAGATGGGGGAAAGCCGATTGCTGCAGAGGCGCACATGGATTGGACAGAGACTTCTCTTAGAGGAGAGTCTATTGATAGAGATTCTCTAGGTTTTAGTCAGGAGGAGGGGATGAAAGAGGACAAAGTATGGGCTAGATCAGATGAGAAACATTCACATAAAGAATCTGACACATCAGAAAAGGGCAGACAAATAAACAGTGACAAGTTTTTAAAGTGCTTGTTCACAAATGCTAGAAGTCTAAATGATAAGATGGGTGAACTAGAGTGCTAAAGGAGGATATTGATATAATAGGCATCACAGAAACCTGGTGTAGTGAGGACAATCAACCAGGACACAATCATTCCAGGGTATAAAATATATCGGAAGAACAGAACAGGTCATGGGGCGGGGAGCGGGAGGGATGAGAGTGGCATTATGTGTGAAAGAAAATGTAGAATCAAATGAAATAAAAATCTTAAATGAATCCACATGTTCCATAGAATCTCTATGGATAGTAATTTCATGCTCTAATAAGAATATAACAGTAGGGATCTATTATTGACCACCTGACCAGGACAGTGATAGTGATGATGAAATGCTAAGGGAGATGAGAGAGGCTAGCAAAATAAAAACCTCAATAATAGTGGGGGATTTCAATTATCCCCATATTGACTGGGTACATGTCACCTCAGGATGAAATGCAGAGACAAAATTTCTTGATACTTTAAATGACTGCTTCTTGGAGCAGCTGGTACAGGAACCCACAAGGGGAGAGGCAACTCTCGATCTAGTCCTGAGTGGAGCGCAGGATCTGGTCCAAGAGGTAACTATAACAGGACCGCTTGGAAATAGCCATAATATAATAACATTTACCATTCCTGTGGTGGGAAGAACACCTCGACAGCACAACACTGTGGCATTTAATTTCAGAAAGGGGAACTATGCAAAAATGAGGAGGTTAGTTAAACAGAAATTCAAAGGTACAGTGACTAGAGTGAAATCCCTGCAAGCTGCATGGACACTTTTCAAAGACACCATAATAGAGGCTCAACTTAAATGTATACCCCAAATTAAAAAACACAGTAAAAGAACTAAAAAAGAGCCACCGTGGCTTAACAACCATGTAAAAGAAGCTGTGAGAGATAAAAAGGCATCTTTTAAAAAGTGGAAGTCAAATCCTAGTGAGGTAAATAGAAAGGAGCATAAACACTGCCAAATTAAATGTAAAAATGTAATAAGAAAAGCCAAAAAGGAGTTTGAAGAACTGCTAGCCAAAAACTCAAAAGGTAATAACAAAATGTTTTTTAAGTACATCAGAAGCAGGAAGCTTGCTAAACAACCAGTGGGGCCCCTGGATGATCGAGATACAAAAGGAGCACTTAAAGACGATAAAGTCATCGTGGAGAAACTAAGCGAATTTTTTGCTTCAGTCTTCACGGCTGAGGATGTTAGGAAGATTCCCAAACCTGAGCCGTCTTTTGTAGGTGATAAATCTGAGGAATTGTCACAGATTGTAGTGACACTAGAGGAGGTTTTGGAATTAATTGAGACACTTAACAGTAACAAGTCACCAGGACCAGATGGCATTCACCCAAGAGTTCTAAAAGAACTCAAATGTGAAATTGCGGAACTATTAACTAAGGTTTGTAACCTGTCCTTTAAATCAGCTACTGTACCCAGTGACTGGAAGATAGCTAATGTAACGCCAATATTTAAGAAGGGCTCTAGAGGTGATCCTGGCAATTACAGACCAGTAAGTCTAACGTCAGTACCAGGGAAATTAGTTGAAAAAATAGTAAAGAATGAAATTTTCAGACACATAGAAGAACATAAATTGTTGGGCAAAAGTCAGCATGGTTTCTGTAAAGGGAGATCATGTCTTACTAATCTATTAGAGTTCTTTGAGGGGGTCAATAAACATGTGGACTAGGGGGATCCAGTGGACATAGTGTACTTAGATTTCCAGAAAGCCTTTGACAAGGTCTCTTACCAAAGGCTCTTACGTAAATTAAGTTGTCGTGGGATAAGAGGGAAGATCCTTTCATGGACTGAGAACTGTTTAAAAGACCGGGAACAAAGGGTAGGAATAAATGGTAAATTTTCATAATGGAGAGGGGTAACTAGTGGTGTTCCCCAAGGGTCAGTCCTAGTATCAATCCTATTCACCTTATTCATAAATGATCTGGAGAAAGGGGTAAACAGTGAGGTGGCAAAGTTTGCAGATGATACTAAACTGCTCAAGATAGTTAAGACCAAAGCAGACTGTGAAGAACTTCAAAAAGATCTCACAAAACTAAGTGATTGGGCAACAAAATGGCAAATGAAATTTAATGTGGATAAATATAAAGTAATGCACACTGGAAAAAATAACCCCAAATATATCTACAATATGATGGGGGCTAATTTAGCTACAACTAATCAGGAGAAAGATCTTGGAGTCATCGTGGATAGTTCTCTCAAGACGTCCATGCAGTGTGCAGCGGCAGTCAAAAAAGCAAACAGGATGTTAGGAATCATTAAAAAAGGGATAGAGAATAAGATGGAGAATATTTTATTGCCCTTATATAAATTCATGATATGCCCACATCTTGAATACTGCATACAGATGTGGTCCCCTCATCTCAAAAAAGATATACTGGCATTAGGAAAGGTTCAGAAAAGGACAACTAAAATGATTAGGGGTTTGGAACGGGTCCCATATGAGGAGAGATTAAAGAGGCTAGGACTTTTCAGCTTGGAAAAGAGGAGACTAAGGGGAGATATGATAGAGGTATATAAAACCATGAGTGGTGTGGAGAAAGTGAATAAGGAAAAGTTATTTACTTGTTCCCATAATATAAGAACTAGGGGTCACCAAATGAAATTAATGGGTAGCAGGTTTAAAACAAAGAAAAGGAAGTTCTTCTTCACTCAGCGCACAGTCAACCTGTGGAACTCCTTGCCTGAGGAGGTTGTGAAGGCTAGGACTTTAACAGGATTTAAAAGAGAACTGGATAAATTCATGGAGGTTAAGTCCATTAATGGCTATTAGCCAGGATGGGTAGGGAATGGTGTCCCTAGCTTCTGTTTGTCAGAGGGTGGAGATGGATGGCAGGAGAGAGATCACTAGATCATTACCTGTTAGATTCACTCCTTCTGGGGTGAAGCATTGGCCACTGTCGGTGGACAGGATACTGGGCTGGATGGACCTTTGGTCTGACCCAGTATGGCCATTGTTATGTTCTTAAGACTCCATATCCTGATTGCCTCAATGTGAGTAAGCCTATATGGTCAAACACTGACTCCCTTGCATGAGTGAAAAGCAGTAGAACAATGCTCCATGGAGGCTTTCTACAACAATATCAAGGAGTGGTTGGGAGCAGTCTTGGGGATGTGCCGGGGTATGCTGACTAAATTGACAAACTTTGGTGAACCACAGGTTAAAAAGCTCTGTAATGGGTTGCAGCAGCTATGACAGGCCACCATAGCATCTGAAGAATGGCTACATCATTGTTCTCTGAGCCTAGTTCTGGATTAGGGAGAATTCCACCCATCAGCCCCCACAGAGATGTCTTGCACAGAGCTCATTTGCTTTCTGTTTGGATGGTGGAAAAAATGGGTCAGGGTGTTTTTCAGTAAAAAAAGGAACCTCAGAATGATCACAACACCTCAGGGCACTTTTTTCATCACATGCACCCGTCCTTTCCATTCCCTCATTTAAAAGCTGCATCCATCCACTCTTTATTCTTGAGGCTGTAGAAGTTAAAACAATGATTGACTTATGGTGTGTACTTCAAAGAGAAATTGTCAGGCAGCAAATGAAAATAAAACCTTTTTTCTTTGCCCAAACCTCCTATTACATACAAATAGACATGTGTTTTGTTTTTAAATAAGTTATTTCTGAGATAATTTAATAAGTAACATCTGCACCATGGTTAAATAAAAATGTTAGTACTAAATTTATCTCAGGGCAGAGGCCCAGCATATGGCTTTATAGACCACATAAGCCTCAGTTAACCCTTGTGTCAATAACATAAGTGGTGTATGGAATCATGTGTGGTCCCCCTGCATATGACCCTTTTTTAAGATACATATTGGAAACAATGGAAATACATAATCGAAATGGTAGAAACTATTTGAGCGGCCACTGGGAAATGCAAGGTGTCTGATAACATATTTCCAATAATACCAATAGTCTTTTTGTCTGTTGAAATTACAATGTGCAGTTATAAACTAGAGTTATTTCTGCTCCCTTTCTCAAGAAGATGAAGAATAGAAAAGGAATTAATACAGAACTGCCACCTCTCTTGTATATATTGTGTTACACCTACATAAATGCACAATGATTTTATAGTTCAAGCTTTTAAGATGTCTTCAGGTAAAACTTTTGGGAAGTAAAGTGAGAATGGGAAGACAAGAAAGTATAAAGAGAAAGGTTTGAAGAGAGAAATTTTCTTGTAATCAGAATTTTTATCAATTTATGTTGGAGGAAAAACAGAAAAGTAGAATCTCTCAATTAATAGTAAAGCATAAATATCCACAAAAAGGTTCTATCTTTTCCAGATTTGTGACTACATTTGTCATTTTCTTCTCAGGTGGAAACTTTCCTGAAGACTTTTCAGTATTAATTACAGTAAAACCTAAAAAGGGGATCCAGTCCTTCCTTTTCTCTGTCTACAATGAACAGGGTATTCAGCAACTAGGTGTGGAAGTTGGTAGATCCCCTGTCTTCCTGTTTGAAGATCAGTATGGAAAACCTGCCCCAGAAGATTATCCTCTTTTTAGGACAGTCAACATTGCTGATGGAAAGTAAGTGTAAAATAAATCAATTTTAATATAAAAATTTACAACACAGGAACTACTGTGTGGACTAATGTTCCTTCACATAGCATATTTGTAAAGTTAAATGAATCAGTTACAGAATTGTCCGCTGGCTGCACTACTGTACCACAGAATCTAAGGTCCCTTTGCAGGAGAACTTAGTTCCAGCTTCCCGCAGAATACAAGAATACAAACTATGTGCAAGCTATGTGCTCCCATTTGTCCTTTCCCATGATTCAAAAGCAAGGGAGTACTCATAGAAATGAAAACTTAAGTGAACAATATGAAGCTATGAAGACATCTTGTTCTTGGCCCATGAAGTCACCCTCAGCTCAACAGGCAACCGGGGACAGTGCCAGTGGAAAGTTACCTTCACTTGCCTCCCTCCTACACAAACATGCACCGGGCACCCAGTCTTACCCTGCTCTGCCAGGAGGAGGTTCCCCAAGTCAGAGTGAAGGCATGTTAGTAGGGCAATGTGGCATAGCTTACATTGCTGCTGAGCTGCTGTACCAGTTATTTGGATAAATAAGACAATTCAGGCTCTGGGAATGTCAGTTTAGCACCTTTCATGACCATTATTGTTGTTTTTAAAGGCCCCCTGACACTAACTCTAATTATATTAAAGGAGCATTCATCCTTTTAAAAGCATTTTTATTTATTATGCTACAGTGCAGGAACGGCAGCTGCATTTTTCAGAGATATACAGATTGAAATTTTTGTTAAACACAGGAAAGGAAAGAATGTTGCAGGCTGGAGGACAAATTCACATATAATGACAAGACTAAGGGTTATAAGTTACTGAAGAATAACATGAAAGACCAAAGGAAAAGTTAAATTGTGTACTAGCTTCCGTGTTACTGCACAATACCACTTCATAAGGCTCAAAAAACTGTTATGTGTTCCCCTCAGCAGCAGGAAAACTGAAGCAGCAGGCCATTTTCATTTTGTTTGTCTATATAACAAACAAGGGGTAAAGTCCTGTCCCCACTAGTGTTTTTCTGTTGACTTCAGTAGAGCCAGAATTTCTCCCAACGTGTTGAGGTTCTGATAAAAACAAAGAAATTGAATGAACTTCACTCAGAGTTGGTTTAAAGGGCTAGCTTGCATGCTCCCAACAGAGAGTGGATTCTACTTTTGAATTCACCAAAAGGTAGATGCAGAGTGATGTGAGGCAATCCTTCCCTTGTGGGGACTAAGTGAGTGGCCTCTTCCCTGCTTTTGGCCCCTGCAGGTCTTGGGGTGGTTGGCTGATATTATGCTTCAGACTCAGCTGTCCCACATAGAACGTAGTGCAACAATGAGCTATGTTTTGTCTTAAAATTTAAATGTAATTTAAAAAGTCTACACAGTCAAGTGAGCCTGAGGACAGCCAGACCATTTGCTTTTAAAGTTATAATGTTTAACTGAGTTCCAGAGTAAACACAGAATTCCAGTTCTGGCTCTGTGGAACTGGTAACCAGTAAGATTCCATTGCTTCAGGGTGTTCCCTTTGATATATAAAAGCCCTTTAAAAATGATCCATGCCATCTGTCTTGTTTGGACACCCTTCGTGGCTGTAAATGCCAGCCAAGATTATATAATTCTGGTACTCATCTTGCATCTCATTAACAGCACATATTTTCTCTGACACTTCTTGCCTTTGCAAATCAGAGATGCTGTGCTTTACTCACTCCATGTCATAAGTAAAGATTCTCTGATACTCAGGTATTTAGCTTGTCATTGCAAACAGTCTCACTAAACTAATTGCATGTCTTTTGTCATGATAACAAAGTGCTGTGCAGTATATGCTAGAGCTGGTCAAATACTGCAAAAGTATTTTCACAAGTATTAATGCTCGAAGTGTTTGTGCCTCCATCTTGAAAGTTCTTTCTACATTTGGGAGTCATCCAAACAGGGAGGCCGGACATGTGGCTTAGGTGACCAATCATAGAGTACAAAGAGCGAATTGTGACTAGCAAAGCATTAACAATAGTGAGTCATTCATAAGCAACCCATTGGCTCGTGCAAATATATTTCAATCTTTCCTGAAATAATTTTGAATAACAAACAAATTCACAAAAAATAAAGTCTGTTCTCAGATCATTCATGAACAGAACGGGAGTTAATTAATGAAGTATTGTAAACAGTTTATTTAGCACTAATCTGAACACACTGAAGTTCTTAGACAGGCAAGAATTCAGAGAAAGGCAACCTGGACTTGATCCAAACCCATTAAAGTCAATGGGAGTCTTTCCAGTGACTTCAGTGGGCTTTGTATCAGATTCCTTGTGCCTAAAGCAGCACTTCAGAAGACAGTATTGTATGGGCTTGATAGAGTACACAAATCTGTAAGTATCACATAATTTGAGAGAGAGGGAGATAATTTCTTCTGTCTCCTTGCAGCAATTTTACATATATAGAACTTTTTTTTTTTGAGGGGGGGGGATTCCCAAATTACTTAATTATATAATTTCAGGATGTTGAATTATGGTGTCTTGCATGGATTATGGATTGACTTTAATAAATAAAATACTAAATTCAATTTTATTAATTTCAAAATCTGATTGGCCTTTGCTTTTCTAGTAAGCACATCAGATATTCAGTCATTTGAACTACCTAACCTATTTATTATAGATGTCTGTTTTATGCATTACTTTTGCAGTAAGGTTCTGATCCATCAACACACATAGTCATGTAAATCCATGGGAATCTTTTCCTTAACTTCAGTGAGAGCTGGATCAGGCCATAAGTGCTTGAAGTTAAGCACATACTTAGGTGTTTGCTGGACTGGGACTTAAATGCTGCTCCATTCAGTTCTGTGCAAGCATATTTTACTTAGTTTTTAGTCCTGTTCTATTTTTATTTTATATGCTAGCTATTTACAGCCCTTTCTAAAATAAACCACCAAAGGAAGTGTTAGTTCTTAAAATGAGAAGATAAAATATGAAAAGAAAATTAATCCTGATATGTAGATTTTTATGAACTGTAGTAGGTGCAATTTTTGATTGGCTTACAACTTGTAATATTTTTTTCTTGCTTTGGAACTCTGAATTTATGTCTATTTTAAAAAACAGTTTACGGAAGAGCTGTGTTCTTTTGCTAGGTGGCATCGAGTAGCTATCAGCGTGGAGAAGAAAAGCGTTACCATGATTGTTGACTGTAAAAAGAAAACCACAAAACCACTCGACAGGAGTGACCGAGCAATTGTTGATATCAAAGGCATCACCGTCTTTGGAACCAGAATTCTGGATGAAGAAGTTTTTGAGGTAAAAGTCTAGCATTAAATAATTGCTGTTAAATGATTTGGTGGTGAGCAGAGTTCCTGATGAAAGTTAAAATAGAAGCTTTTAGGGACTTCATAGGCAAATTTGGTACAATGAAGGGTATTGAATCACTCCGACTCTCTCATCCTCTCTCCAAATTGATGTTCTGGGCTAAGCATATGCAGCAAGGTGAATTCCAGCCATTTTTTGGTGGGGGATGTGCAGGAGGTGTGGTGTGAGGAGGTCAGGTCTCAAAGGTACTCTGTATATCTCAGTTGATTACATTGTTCATTCTATTCACTCTTTTTCCCAGTAACTAGAATATGCTTTAGCAAAAAGAGTGTATACCTGTTTCTATTGTTGACAGGTCAGGAAGTGGAAAAGGTGAAATGCATATGTTTAATGAAATGTGTGACTCCTAATAATGAGGTATTTCTAGGCAGTATCCCTATACAAAAGAGTTTAACAGGTTGATGTCATAAACCTCTTTTGGTTTCTTTTATAATTCTGTTCTCTGCCAATCAAAACTGATTAAAGCTGGACAATGAGAATAGAGTAGAGGAGCAGATAAATAGTTAACTCCTTTCACATACAGAGTTGATCACCATAGGACAGATAAAGCCAGGATTAGGCCTGTGGGCTTTTAGGCAACATGTATGCCTGAGACTCTACAGCTGGGAGAGGCAATGTGCATGCAGGTATTGTGCTATGACTCTGCTTCCCTCAAAAGCCAGAGAGTTCACACTCCACTGTCTTCTGAAGAGGAGTATTCTGGGACAGGGCTAATGGGTCTGATGGTTGAGCCAGGTTTTCAAGCATCTGCAAATGGATCTACCTGTAGTCACCATGCTACCTCCTCTCCTCAGATTATTTATATGCCTGGCAAGAATAATCTGCATAGGTGGCTACATCAGGCTTGTGAAAGCTCTTTTGGGTCCTGCTGTGGGCACTCCTTTGCAGCATTAATTTACTCATTTTTGGGTCAAAATCTGGAGGCCCACAATTTGTCTCCATGTTATTAAGTTGCCATGATCATGTTTAGTAGTATGTACGCAAATAAAAGGAATTCAGCATGAGAAAATGGGACACATTGTAAAAGAAAGCAGACAACTTGATTGTAGCTTATTTTGTTGATGTTTTACAAGTAAGTTTAGATTTTAGTTTAAATAATACACTAGTCATAAGCTCATTCTTACATATTTTGTGAAAAAAAATGCCTTTTAATTCCCGGTACCATTGACATTGTGCTTGTGTGTGGTCTGCAAAACCTCCCAGTATTTTTCTCTTTGTCTTACCTGTTACTGACCAGGGAGAGTCTTTTGATGTTTCAAAAGAGTGTCGCCAAGTATCATGTTTAGCTGTTTTTAAAATAAATACAGGGGCTGCTAACACAGAAATGTGTGGAAATGTCTGGTTAAATCATCTGTGCTTGCTTACTGAAGCAAGCCAGGGGCCTAACATTTCTGGAGCTGTTTGATTATAATGCTACCACCTCTTATTTATGTATTTTTAAACATTTTTATATTTTAAACTTCCAGAAGTTTTTTGTGTCAAAGGAAGGTTAAGACATTCCCATGCAAACACTCAAAAAATCATAGCCTCTCTTTGGGGGTGAGATGACCGTCACTGAAAATTTCCCTTGACACTTTCAATCACCAGGGCAGTTGGTTTATCAGTCATGTCACCACTTAGCTATTTTATCCCAAAAATAAATAATCCCTTTTGTCTCAGTTTCTCCCGATATGCAAACACCTCCATTCCATTCCCTCTCCTTTGGTGCTCTATGTTGAACTCCCTACATCCCTTCATCCCTTGAAGTAAGACATTTTCAGAGAAAGAAGAGAAACAGAATACAATCTTTGTGTGAATCTCTCAAACTGTCACCTCTTGATTAGCAACTCTAACACGGGGCTGTACAGTGACAAAGGTATTGCACCGCACAATAAAGTTAATGTTGTAAATGTTAATTTACATGGAATTAAGGACTAGATACGGAGACCAGAAATAAAGATATACATTATGTCTGCACTTATATTCATGCAACTCCCCTGAATTCAATGCAGATATGTGGGTGTAACATATCAGAATTTGAGCCAACCACTTAAACACATTTTTCTCTGCATTTTTTATTCCATGGCGTGTGCATGGTCAAAAATGTGATAAATATGGGGCTAGCGATGCTTATCTAGACTTTTCAACTACATTTCTTACCCTGAATTTGCAAAGCAGTCTTTCAGTTCCACTTCCTAATCAACTAAGAAGGAAGTTGGTTATGACTCATTAAAGAAATAGTGTAGCTGTCTGTAAATCCTTTTTTTGGAATGTAAATATTCAGCACTGAGAACAGCAACATTTTTACAGCTTCTCACATAGTTGCAGAAACGCACTTTATTTTAGTGATTCAGTTTCCCAAGGGTGCATGACATGACATTGTAGCCCATTTCCCCTGGCTTCAAGCAAGAGAATCGGTTACAGTACTGTCTTGTGAAATAGTGCCTCACGGTATTTGGCTTAGGATAAAGGTTCTCACTTTGTTTCCACCCTTAAAACCGCTTTTTTCGGGGGTGTCTTTGTGCTTCCTCTTTTATCATCCATCCTCCTTCCCCTGGTTCTATAAGCAACAGCTTGCTCTAAGGCAACTGCAAAAGCTATTGTCAGGATTTGGTCTACAGAGTGTTGTACAACTTGAAGACTCTTATCCCCTGATGGCATTCAAGGGTCCTTAGAGTAAGAATGTTGTCACTCCTGAGCATTGAAGGGCAAGCCATTTTGGAAAACAAATAAAGATCCACATATTTCCAGAGATAAATTTGAATGGAACCTTCTTCAAGGTGCTAAAATGCCCTGATACATTTCATCTCATTTTCTGAGTTTTGCACTTCAGATTCTGGCTGAGACTGAAACTGGACATGCCAGAAAATATAAGAAATACTGTTCTTCTAATAATTCCGTTAGGACTAGAAAAAGACTCTTGAGACTATCCCATTAAAACTTGCTACAGGAAAGAACTCTGCTGCCATCAACTCTACTCTGGGCTGGCTGTACAGTGGATTTTTATTCTAGAAAAAACAGTCAGATGTGGGACTCACTGTGCTAAGTGCTGCACACACTCTCACACCCCCACACCAAACAGATGCTCCCTGACCCATACACTGACACAGAAAAAAACCAAACCCAGGCTTATTTAGCTGTAGAATGTGAAGAGTTAGATGGTATTTAGCGTAGGCGTTTATGATTCTGTAGTACAAAGGAAGTAGCGTCTCCTTTTTAAACTGCTTTGTAATATGACAACAAGAATGACCTTATTAGTCTGTATATGTACACAAGATAATAGGTTTTCCTTTGCACATGAGAGGAAATACTTCACAGCATACAGTCATCCTTTGGAGTTCATAGAAGTCAACAGTGTAGCTTCTTTTAAGGTTGTGTGTGTGTGTGTGATTTTATGATCAATAATGACATTTTTATTTATGCAAGCTAAAGACCTGATCCTATAAGCAGATGAGCAACTCAACTCCCACTAAAGTTGCTGGAAGTTAATGGCAGGGACACAGGGTTTGCTGCTCACTGCTAGCATGCCTCCTTGTGGTTCTTCTGGAGATTAGCTCACCCCTGCTCTGACACGCCCTCCTTTGGTTTCTCACCCTTAGTCTTGCATGCGCTCGCTCTCTCCCTGGAGAGAAGGTTACTCCTTTCTCATCATTGAAAGTACTCCCTCTTTGTGGCAAGGCCCACCTGCCAGGTCACTATAGTACTCCCCTTCCAGGATATCAAAGTCCCATTGGACAGCTGTCTCAGGCAGTCTTCTGCTCCACTGCCCAGTCTTTGCACTTCCCCAGTGGCTGGTAGGGGAACCCAGCCCACCCACTACTCTGGGTTCCAGTCCAGGGACCCTAAAACCAGCAGACAAGATCTACACTTTTCCAAACCTTACTGCTGTTTCCCAGCAGCTTCCTACTTTTTCTCTGTCAGACTACTTCTCCAACCAGGGCACCTGTTTCCCCCCGAGTTTCTTCCTTTCCTGCTCTAAACCCATAGCATGACTACAGGCCACCACACCACAACCCCTTTCTTACAATCTACTTCCTAGTTTTATAACAGCTTGGTCTGCCCCTTGCCCAGCTGGGCTTCATCATCAATTAATAGTTTATCAGCCCTGACTCGTCTCCAGGTGCAGCCTGTCACAGGGTTAATTGACCTTTTCTCTCTGCTCAGACCTTGTGTGGGTTAGGTACCCCATCACAGACACTCAGCACCTTGCCATAATAGGCCTTCAGATAAAGATAATCAAATTTTAGCCTTCAGTGACCTGAATACTGCAGAGGTCAGGAAGGGTTGTCCCCCTTTACCTCTAACCCTATACAAACAACATTGCTCAATTGGCCAATTGCACTATTAGAGTAATTCACTTCCTGTTAGGCATCAAGCAGCAAGATTTATGATTTGATGGATCAATGATTTGACTCATTAGAGCACATCCTGTATACTGATGTCCTCTGAAAGGGCATTTCTAAACCCCTATGGATTAGGCTTGTATACACACTTTCAAACCATTGCCAGAACTAGATATTGTAACGTGACATAATGGTGGCACTTCAGTTTGGCTTTGATGTGTCTCTGGGGATTCCTCTTTCAGTCAGGTTGCTATGTGGTGAATTAATTTAGAACTCCAAGAAATGACTGTAGCTATTTTGTGAAACATTTTAGAAAACACACTTATCTCACTCTAGATAAATACTCAGGATAATAAAGTGGTTGATTTTTTTTCTAGCTGGGTTATTTTACAACTTATGGCTCAAAGAAATGTAAAGCAGTCATTCAATGCCATTGGGGATCAGCTCTCTTGTTGTTTGATTCTTTGGCCCTTTCCCATAGATCTTACCCCCCTTTCTGCTCCCAGTGCTCTCCTCTGTCTTCTGTGTTGTTCTGCTCTTCCCTTCTGATCTTGGCTCCCTGTCTGTTTCCATCACAACATGCTGTTTGTTATGGTATATTTGGAAATTTTAAACTCACAATCTATTTGAAATGTATAGTTTGCAGTTTCCTTTTGCTAGAGATGACAGGTTTTTGATTCTGTTCTGGGTAGACACATACACCTGAAAGTATCTCTTTCCAAAGTGTAAGCACAATACTGCAACTCTTATTTATGTGACTAATCCTTATGTATGTATGTATTTTACTTTTTTATTCCATGCCATTCTGGTCATCTGCTCTCTAGAGTAAAGATTGCTTTTGTGAGTCAGGGTTCCAAGATTGGGCACCAGCCTTTTGTATTTTAATTGTATTCCTAGCATACATGACCACTTGATGAAAATTTTATGGCTTATGTTAAGCAGGATGTGACTCCAGATGGTCATAATAGTTTCATCTGGCCTTAAAAATCTATGAATATACTAAACACAGTATTCTTGGATGACTTAACAGACCAGAGCAAATATTGTATAGATGGAGTTTTTTATGAATTAATTGAAAACTGTGTCTTTGTTTATACTTTAAAAGGGAGAAGTAAACAGCAATTGCAGGGCTGTACTGAGAAAATAATACTGGTTTTAGAAAATGTTCAATACATCGTAGGAAGTTTGAAACATATTGTCTTAAGCATTTACCTCCACTTTTGTTTCATTATGAGGATCTTTGCAATTTAGGAGTTCTTCTGCTGCTTGTTCTACACTTGAAGTCTTAAGCCAATATTTTATGACCTCACAGTTGATTACTATTGAGATTACTGTGATGTCACAAACAGAGGATACTGACTTGAAGTGGGGATTAAAGCAGCAGGCATAGACAGATGCTTAAGAAACAAAGACCTTGTTGTCATGAAAGTATCTTATTAAATAAAAGAAGCAAAGAAGAATACTTTCTAAATAGAATATTTTTCTAAGGTGCCTACTGTGACCCTCTTACTCAACTGGATAGACCCATAGAGTTCAATGGGACTATTTTATAAGTGCTCATTCATAAAAGGATTGCACAGTGTAGCACAAAGTTTCCGATGTGCCATTTAAAACTAATCTTTTGTGGGTTTTCAAATATACAACATGATAAGCATTGCTTCGTAAACCAAAACTCCAGAAATAGTTACTACAAAAAAGGCAATTCCTACATGCAGCATGAGAGTATTGCAGGGGAAGAAGAAATGAAACAATTTACCCGTTTATGGCTTTGATATAAAAATACTGAAATATGTCTGAAGTATGTCTGTAGTTTAAATATTTCATAAATAGCAGGGATCTTTTAATATTTTGCCAGCTTTAAGGATTTGTCACTCTTCATTTAATATACTTGGTTTGAATGAGAGGTATTTTATAATAAGTCATTAACTGACACAGACTTTATGCAGAGATTTCCCTACAGAGATTTTTTTCCTTCCAAAAATGTGTAGATTTCACATTGATAGAACACGCATCAAATCCTTATGTTATAGGAGAGAACAATGGGCCTAATACTGCAGCATATAAAATTCTGATTTAAAGTCAATGGGAATTTTGCTTGTACAGGTTCTGCAGGAGTGGGCCCGATGGATGTAATCCTTGATAATAAAGAGTAGTAAGTTTGATACTGGATTTTAACTTGATTTCAATTAAAACAAAAGTGGGCCTAATCCTGAAGGCATCTGAAGAAAAGCTAAGTTTTTGTGAATTTATCCCAATGGTAGGACACTGATAACATGGGGCTAGATTGTGATTTACACTGAGTCCATGCAGGGGAATCAGAATCCCTCATATATTTCTGTGCAGGGTACCCAAATGTTGGGTCCAGCTGCATAGGAGCAAATGAGGCTACTCGCCTGCTTATCTACTCAATGGAGCAGGTAGGTATGGAATGCAGAAGGCCTTGGCTCTATCTCCCACTGGCTGGCCAGAATAGCTGAGCCAGTGCAGTGGAGATGGGTTATTAATATAATGCTGGTACAGACCAGCAGTAAATTACTACTACCAGAAGAAAGCAGAGTGTGTTTCTGGGTCTCACAGCCTCCTTGACTCCTGGGTTACTGCAGTTTATGTACTATCACTTGCTCAGGACTGTGCCAGAAGTCAGTGTAGCACTTAGAAGCTTAAGTTTATTTTAACTAGGAGAATGTGAAGATACTAATTCTGACTGCACCCCCATTCTGATTCCTACAGATGGGTTTCCTAGAACAACATTTAGCCTGTGTATGTTTTCTTCAGTTACACTTTCTACGAAGTCACCCTTATCAAATAGCATTCTGTCAAAAGGATCAGCTTTCAAATGTTTACTTCAATCAGCTGAATAACTCATGTTTGAAAACAAATGGGACATAAAGCAAAATATGTGTAATAGATTCTGGGCATAAGTGTCTAGAAACAACCTTCATGCTACAGACACCCGGAAATGCTGCCAGCTTTCAGTTAATGAAAGAAAAAGTAAAGAAAAGAAAATTCTTCCATTTCAAAGGCATCTAATAAAAAGAAGCATTCTTTTCAAAAGCTTAAAACTTGGCTTTTTGTTGTTGTTCTTCCTTTTTTTTACTGGAAGGATAGTAGGGTTTTTTTGTTTGTTTTGTTACATTTCCAAATTCAAACAACCGTGGACAAAGAAAAAATGTTTTGCTTTGAGTATACCTTCCCCGGTCTGTTTAGAAAAAAAGAAAGTCAGACTTCTGGTAATTGCTTAGAGTTCAAGTTTATTTTTGAGGAATCTGGAATTAATTTGCATTTACTCTGGAAGCCAAGAACTGTGCATACAGTTTATCATTCAGTGTATTGTTAACAGTTTGACATCAATAGTGTTGCATGTTACATCAGCTCAGTAAGTTTTACAGATCTGATTTATTATCCTCTCATTTGATCTTGTGCGTAATAGATAATTTCAGATATCCTAAGAAGTGCAGTGAATGAAGTTCCAAAGATAAATAGCAATAGAAAATGTTTTCAGGTGTTTGTCATATAGTTGTACTAAGGAAACACAGCCCCCATCTCAGCTCTGCCCCATTTAGTAGAGAGGATCACTGCAACAGTACCCTGTGGTTTTTGTAGAGAAAGACACTCCCCTCATGGTTAATATAGCCTTGCTGTAAATATTTCAGTTTTGTGAGGCAGGAAGCATGGTAGTACAGTACTGTATATTCAAAATCAAAGGCACACTGTCTTCGTAAATGCAAAGTAAGGATATTAACTGTATATTATTAATGTGCATACAGTTATTATCTTTCTGAAGACTAGGTGATCTCTGGACCCATTTGGACATAGGGTAGGAATAGAGACACAAAAGATCCTTTCCTGCCCTTGCGTGCTCTATGCTCATGTCTCCATGCTTAGGAAAGAACAGGCTGTGATGCCTCCATACACAGCCTGTGGGACACACTGCCCCAAAGGGAGTGAGGAGGAAGTATGATCATGCACTTACCCTACCACCCCCACACTGGTTCACACAGTGGGGCCAGACATCTCTTGAGGTATCCTGAGCTGTCCCCTGAACATCAGAGAGTTCAGAGAAAAATTCTGCCAGAGGCATAGTCCCTCTCTTGAGTTTCCCCATGGTGATACAGCTCCATTCCACACCCTATCCAAGTTTATACCTCAAAGGCATGTTCTAGCCCTAGAGTTCTAGGAGAATAAAATAATTAGAGATGGACAAAAACAAACTGACACTCTGGTGTCTGTGGAATGTTGAAGACTCAGGAAAAAGGCAACAGCGAAGGAAAGCACACAGTGACTCATATAATCAAGAAAAATAAACCTGAAGGCCTGTGAGCTGGGATTACTTATTTAACCATGGGGAATTCTTGCACAAGGTTGAGTTGACTGTCACATTTGGGGTTGGAGAAAAATTACCATACACATTATATTGACAATGGGGTTGGGGGCTGCCTTCCTGTAGAATGTTGAGTTGCATGTATCCATTTTAGGGTTGCCAGGCGTTCAGTTTTCGACTGGAACACCAGGTCGAAAAGGGACCCTGGCAGCTCCGGTCGGCACCCCTGACTGGGACATTAAAAGTCCGGTTGGCAGCACAGTTGGGGCCCAGGGCTAAGGCAGGCTCCTTGCAGCTCCGCGTGGCTCCTGGAATTGGCCGCCAGGTCCTTGCAGCCCCTAGGCACATGGGCAACCAGGAAGGCTCCGTGTGCTGCCTCCACCCCTAGGGCCAGATCCACAACTCTCATTGGCCGGGAACCATGACCAATGGGAGCTGAGGGAATGGCACCTGCAGGCGCGAGGGCAGTGCGTGGAGCCTCCGTGGCTGCCCATGTGCCTAGGGGCTGCAGTAATCTGTGGCCACTTCCTGGGAGCCACGGTAAGGGCCGCCGGGACCTCTCACCTCTTCCCGCACCCCAAACCCCTTCCCCAGCCCGGAGTCCTCTTCCGCACCCAAACTCCCTCCTGGAGCCACTCCCCACCCCTCCTCCCAACACCCTGCCCCAGCTCTGAGCCCCCTTCTGCACCCCAAACCCCTCATCCCCGGCCATACCCCAGAGCCCGCACCTCCAGCCAGAGCCCTCACCCCCTTTCCACACTCCAACCGCCTGCCCTTACCTGGTGAAAGTGAGTGAGGGCGGGGGAGAGCGAGCGACGGAGGGAGGCAGATGAAGCAAGTGGGGGCGAGGCCTTGGAGAAGGGGTGGGGCAGGGGCAGTGCCTCGGGGAAGGGGAGAGGTAAGGGGCTGGGCAGGGGTGTTCGGTTTTGTGCAATTAGAAAGTTGGCAACCCTAATCCATTTATCTGTTGATCAGTGGGTGTATGGGAGACTACTCCTGCTCTGAGTGTTGTTTAGCATCCACTGAGCATATCCATTGCTGGCTCTATATTCTGGGTGAAAGAAGGAGCCTCGTTTCATCAGCCCTTTGAGATCACTCCTGCTCATTAGTTTCTCAGGCTGGGGCCTGGAGAGAGGAACTGCCATTAAATTACAAATATATTATGCAGTTTTGCTTCTTATAATAGAATGTGTTTCAGGGCTGGATCTGATCAGGAGGGAGACCTCCAAAGAAACGAATGGTGCTACAAGATGTGGCTGGTATATGGGGCACATGGTACTATTCTTTTGGCTGTCATTACTGACTTAGTGCATCATGTTGTTTATGGGGCAATGTGTGTGGTGCAGATGTTTGGGTGAGAAATAAAATTGGATTCCTGAAAACTCACTGACAAAAGAACAAATTCCAGTTTGGGCTACAGTAATTCCCCCCAACAGTTTCAATTACATATGATATCCTTGACTTCCTGTCTTGAGTAGTGTTGCTGTGCATCTCTAAGAAATTGCTGCATTTTATCCAGAGGTGGCTATGTTTCCTTCGGATATGTGTGAGTAGCAGATTATGTGTAGGATCGAAGGACAGCTTTGTTCCATGTTGCAAAGATAAAAAAATTGTATTCTGAAATAACAAATCTTTTCTTAAAGCTCAAAATATGCTAGTGTGAATATGGGGTTTCAGCATCAAGAGGACATTGATTTCTATGGAAACTTGGGCCTGTATAGAATATTGCTTTCACAATCTATTGCTTTCATAATTTATTGCTTTCACAGTGCTTTAAGTTGGCAGGCTTTTAGTAAAATGTCTTGCTATAGATATATTATGCAATGGACCTGGTGTATGGAATATTATATTAAAGGCCAGCAGAACTCTTCAATCCCTCAGGCATTTGCAGGAAGATTAAATGAATTCTGCAGCAGGTTTTTCTAAATGCTATAGTAATAATATCCAGGCTGTCTAGACTGCTGTTATTTGGAGTCTACGGTTTTACTGTCAAACAGCTAATTAGAGGAGGTTGGCATGTATCCAGAGCTTTAGGGTTTCTAGTGATTTAGTTAAGATTCTACTGCTAGATGAACAGTTTGAAAAGGCACCTTGGAATTGTTTTACCTTTACTGGTATATGAAAAACGAAGATTCTGGTGTTTCTCTCTAGGGTCCTCTTCATATTGTGTCTGGCACTAGTTTTGTTATGCTTCTGGTACTAACCAGTTAGTCATGCTAAGATTCAAATCCTATCCTTAGATACAAATAAGAAGCACCTATTGATTTTTTTGGGGGGAGCACAGAATATGCATCCAAAAGGCAGAATTTGGTTCTAACATTTAATCCGTAGCTATGGGAAGCTCTTGATGGATTTCTGATACGTAAGATGGGCATCTAAGTCATTTCCAGATTTTTATACATTAAAATATCTGGCCCCAGTTAAAGTAATAATAATAAAAAAAACTTTCCCATGACAGAATGGTCCAAGAATACTTCACTTATTTCAGAATTCAAACCAACTGCCTAATCATGCTGTAATTTCATTTCCCAATTCTGATCAGATCACTGTATCATATGAGAACCCCAACTCCATAATCACTGAGCCCATCCACACATTGGAGTTATTAAAATGGCTGTTTTGCTGAGTGTGTGAAATTCACTCATGCCAAGAGGGTCCAGCATAAGCCCTCAAAAAGGGCTTGAATGTGACTTCAGTTTTGCATAGACCAGCGGTTCTCAAACTGTGGTCCGTGGCCCACCAGTGGTCTGCGACCTCCATTCAGGTGGTCCACGGATAGTTCCCTCTAAGGTGCACGCCTGGGTGGCCACACACGAGAGAATGAAGGGCCACCCACCTAATTAGTGAAGCCGCACAGGAGTGGCTCCACTAATTATGTGCCTACACCCTGGAGAAGACGCACATGTAAGTGGCCTTGGGGGGAATAGGGCGTAGGTGGGAGGGGGAAGTGGGGTGAAAAGAGGGGGTGGGGGTAATTTGTGACGTGTAGGGCTGTGGTGGCCAGAGAAAGAGGCGACTTTTCCCAGATCCAGGGCTGAGGCTGTCGGGGACAGACCGCCCTCCTTCCCATCCCCAGCTCAGGGGCTGCTGCAGTGAGGGAGAGAGAGAGAGAGACCCCCCCCTCCTTCCCAGTCCCAGCTTGGGGGCTGCCGCAGCGCAGCACGGGAGGGAGGGAAAGACCACCCTCTTTCCCAGCCCCAGCTAAGGGGCTGCCATGGTGGGGGAGAGTGGGCACATCCATTGCATTAGAAAGGTAAGACTACTGATATTAAAATATGAGTTGTGTGCTTTTATTTGCAGAACAAAAAACATTAATTATTATTAAGTTTTTTTATATAGCACATTTATCCAAAGCGCTTTACAATAGTTAGCTAACAGGACAAACAACATTTGGAAAAATCATTAAGTGGTCCGCCAAGACCCTCAGCAATTTTCAAGTGGTCCACAAAAAAAAGTTTGAGAACCACTGGCATAGACCATGTGCTGGCCTTCTGCACACAGGCAAATTTCACCTTAAGTCATTATTAGTCTATCTTTAATGGAAAGATTGTCTTAGAGACCCAGACAGTAATGTTTGACTACTTTTAGACCTAAGGAACTAGACTGTTAATAGTTATGATTATGGATTGGAGAAACAATAGTGTCACCCTTCTTGCCTTCATATGACGGTGTGATTGCACGCACGGCTTTGAAAGTGATAATACTTCTGCTTACCTTTCCGCCTTAGATAATACTGGTATGTGATGCTAGAGATGTTATCCTTTGTCAAGGTAAGAGACACTGAGATCATAAGCAAAGGGAATATAGATGGTATACTTGACTGGGAACACTTGAATAATATACTGTATTTAGGGAGTTTTAGTGAGGTTATGTAGTTAAAAGTGAAGTAAAATGTGTCCATTGTGTCTATAAGAGTGTGTCTTTACTGCAGTCCTGGGGTGTGATTGAAGCTCAGGCAGACATACCCAAGCTAGGTTTAATCTCACTAGCTCAGGTACAGGAGCAGTGAAGCTGTGGCAGTACATGATTCAGTGTGGGCTGTATAAACCCAACGAGAATCCTGGGTCTTTACTTACTGAGCTAGTCTTTGCTGAAGCATAAATTGCTGTGGCTTCATGGCTCTCGTACCTGAGCGAGCTAGATCAAAGTTCTCTTGCATATGTCTAATCAATCTGCAGTTACACCCCGTCGTTGTGGTTGAGACAGACCCGAAGACAAATGATACCTAAGACTATTTTTGTGAGGGCACCTTTATTGTAAGTAGGATCCACTAAATCTTTATTCCATATAATAATTAAAGAATTAGTCCCTTAAGACCACATGGCACTTACATCATCACAGAAGTTGCAAACCACAGCTATTGGTATTTTCCCTTGTCTTTGATTCTTGTTATGGATTTCAACAAAGGTTCTTAAAGAGTGATGTTGACATAACACTAAATATTAATGCTGTGAGGCTGACCAAAGAAGTACATGCATCAGAATAAATGTAGTATGCAAAGATTGGAAAGAAAAATGTACAGTTTACTGTTTTTTTCTGTGAATTGTGTCTTCGAGTCCCGTTTCATATAAACAGCTCATTATTTTATTCAGAGCTGTGCAGGATTTTGATCCTCAATAGACTGCAGAAAGTCTACTGAACATCACTACTTAGTTTAATATGCTCTGCAATGTAAAACTGGGAGCACAGGCTTGTTATTCATTTGCCTTTTAAAAGTTCATAGAGAAAATTCCAAAGGTTTAGATTCACTTCATGTTCCTAATACTGAGCTGGACCAGCTCTCCCTTACAAAATTTCCTGGCAATAGTCCCCACAGGCAGGAGTGGGCACTCCTCCCACCCCAATGGGTCCACTGCATGGGATTGGAGCTCCCAATTATGTTGCAGGAGGAGTCAGCTGCAGGAGGGGTTCTCTTTCTGCACTGCTACTCTGGTCCTTGCTTTCCTCTAGTAGTACTGTCAGGCATGCTGTTGCCAGTGTGTAGCTTACTGACCAAAAGAGGATCATGTAGGGGTGGCATGTATTATATTTTGCTGGAACACTGGTTTCAGCAGGTTTCACTTTACGTGTAATATCCAATGTACACTTGAGATTTGTGGAGCTACTTGGAATAACGTGATATTTTTAATGCATGGCCAGATCCCGGGACTTTGATCTCGGGCTAACCAATTATGTGCTCAGGGCACAGAATTACATACCATTGTCCTGTCCCTCTATCTGATCTTCTCACCTCATTGCTGCTATCAATTGTTCCTTCCCTGTTAGACTCTTATGCAACTTCTCTATTGAGTGGTACAATGAAATTGCAACTGCTGAATATCAACATGGATAAACAACAGAAAGGATACCCAATGTTTCTGAACTGATTAAGAAACTCAAAACTTTTCTAAAACAACATATTATAGAGAAATAGGTGAAATAGCTATAACTGGGTCAATATTTTGGTCAATATGTTACTATTTTTGAGTTTGCAAAACCAGAATGAAATTGGAGCAATTAAAAAAATCAAAACTTTAACTGATATTTCGTGCAAAATATTCTCAAATATATAAGTGTTGGGTTATCTTTAATTAGGACGGGGAGGAGACCCCCAAATGCCACACGGACTAAGCAAATGCCTGGCAAGACGCTTCTCAATTACATCATCATCTTTATCAGTGACTGACTTTAATAATAAAGTTCACTTATTGATCACATTACAAACAATGTTACTAAGTGAATATCAATATCCCTATTTTACATACAAGGAAATGGAGGTTAGAGAGGTTAAGTGATGTTACACAGGTTATAGAACAATTCATTATCAGAATCAGAATTGGAATCCTGGTCTGTTGACTTAGTACTATGTCTTATCTCCTAAATCATAATGCCACCCAGGCAAGTTAGTTATTCCACCTCACTGTATCTTAGGTTCCCCATCTGTAAATCTGTGACTGTGGGCTTGAGTCAAAGACCACTGAAGTTAACAGAAACACTTCTGTTTACTTCTGTGATCTTTGCATCAGATTCAGTGCTTTTAATTATAAACCAAATCCCCAAATACAAAGGAATTAAGATTTCCACAGTAAGCATCACTATTCCCACTATACAGTTGAGGGTCAGTGGAGATGAATGAATCACTTACCGTGACATAGTGATTTAGGCACTTGTTCTGATACTGATTTAGGCCCTAATTCAGCAAACTGCTTAAACTCATGCCTAACTTTAAGCACGTCAGTAATCCCATTCAGTACAAGGGAACTATTTATGTGCTTAAATAGGGCACATGCTTAAGTACCATGCTGAACTGGAGTCTTACTATATGACCCAGGCTATGTCATTTAGCCTCCATAGACCTCAGTTTTCTCACCTCTGTAATGGAGGTAATTATATTTACCTGCTAAACAATGTTTGAAAACTTATATATAAGTGTATCATCATTGACTCAGAGTAAAGCAGTCCTTATACCATCCTCCTACTCATCTCTAATATCAAATCCTGTAGGAAGAAGGAAGGGAAGACTGGTTCAGCAAAGGCACCAAACCTCTGGATTTGGAAAACTCCTTACACAGCATCTGTACATCCTTTCATGGATAGGATTGCCTGAATTAAAGCAATGAGCTGAAATTGTGAGGAAATTTATGCATAATTGTGACTTTAGTGCCACTCAAACTGTTAAATGGAATGAGAACCTCAATAGCATATAGTAATCATATTGTCTGTGTCAGTAAACTCTGTCTGCATCCTTTCCTCTGGGCCTCCATTAGATTTTTTAGCTCACCTAAACTCCTTTTAGATACAACCAACAACACTATGCAGTCCAGTCTCTGCCCTCCCTGTTGAAGGAAGAGGTTTGTACATTTCCTTTCACTTCTGCAATTCTTTTTTCTTGTGCCCCTTCTCATATTTTTATACTATGAGACTCATCTTTTGTCCTGCACATTTTATTCAGGGGTAGCGTAAAACAGGGATCATTTAGGTGCCTAAGTATAGATTAGAGTCTGACTTCCAGAAGTGTCAATGACCCACACAGCTCACTTTAACTTCAGCTAGAATTATGGGTACTCAGCACTTCTGAAAATGAGGCCATTAGGAGACAAACTTTTGGGACTTGGGTTTGAAAGTGTAGGAAAATTGAATACTTATAGATTGTTGTACCACATTACACACATGGCTGAAATATGTTTTAAAAAAGACAGATATTTACAATCAATGAATACATTTGCGAAAATCAAAGTCTTTTTGTGGATAATTCTTAAACAGAAAATGAGTGTGTATTTGTCAGATAAACGGCTATGAAAATATCACCCAAGACTGATTACTATAATGATATTAAGGCATTTAGATTGTAGATGCCAGATGGAGTCCCAGCTGAATGTGCGTGTGGAGCCTGAGTTTGTAGGTTGGGATGGTATTGTTGACTCATCTGTGGTGCCGTCTGTTCAGTAATAACTAGAATAGCGCTATTGGAACAGTGCTTCCACCATTCATGATAATATATAAACAAAGAGTGTCACCCTGCCTCCAAGGACAATTTCAGTACAATATACAAGTATTCCAAGAAGCCAATCAGAACACAAACAGCATTACCTCCTAGCACAAAGGGAATATGTCTATTGGGGCAAAGGGAGGGGAAAGAGGGGGGAAAGGAAAAGGCAATTCTCAGTAAAACAAACAGAAAATCAATCAATTTATTGACACCTCCCACATGCCTGACTGGCTGGACCACTAGGTCCTGAGACCTCAGAGTGGTGGCTGCCTGAGTAGAAATGGAATGCTCTCTAGTTGTTTTCAGAGCTCCCCTTTTATGTGGGCCTATCGCTGGCAGATGGGCAGTGCTGGAAAGTGCAATCAGTGGATCAGGAGTATCTTTAAACAATTTTCAGGAACCTAAACCAAATGATAACAACAAACGGAGAGCTTTTTGTCCTGTATAAATGTATAGTCCTACACAACAATCCCATGCCAAAATTCTGTGGTGTGTCAGTCCAGTGCAAAGCAAAATCCAGCCTACTGACTGACTTACCCCAGTTGCTTTGCTTAAACTGAACTATATATCTAAATAGACAGTGGCTTCTGAGGTATTCCCTTGCATACTCACAACAGCTGAGTCAGTGTGGATGCTGATCTATATGGGCATCTCAAGAACACAAGCAGCTGGGTAGTCCACAGCAGGCTGTCTGAACTGGAGATTCTTCATAGTCTTTGCCTTTTTTCACCCAAGGAAGAGAGTGCTGGCTGGGGTCCAGCAGGATAAGGGTCAGGGTCTTCAGAGAACTCAAACTATCTGGGTTCCTCCCCACCAAAACTGACTCCTTTGGTTGCTTGCTCCCTCTAGCTTGACCCTTCCCTTCACTCACTCAGTATTGATCTGGCTGGGGGAAAGGTGAGGAGCAGCAGGGTATAAGAACTGTTTACTCTTTCCAGGAACACTTAGTACTGGAGCTTCAGGCATTAGTCAGACACTGACTATGCACAGCCACTCACAGGAGTAAGTTGCATCCCATGGGGTTTACCTTAAGAATAATTATGATAAATATTTAGCACATAAATAGTACTTTTCATGTGTAGATCTCAAAGTACTTTACAAAGATCAGGAAGTATTAATAGACCTATTCTACACACAGGGAAAGTGAGGCACAGGGAAATTAAGAGTCTTATCCTACATCATGTTACAGAGTCAATGACAGAGCTGGATGAGAGGTCACATGTCTGTTTGCTAGACTGTTGTATCTATCAATACACTTCTAACAATATTTATAGAATTATTCTGACAACTGACCTGACAGCCAGTGAAGTAAATGCAATACATGAGACAGTTACAGTTTCACTGAATAAAACTTTTTGCATTAACAAGTGTGTAGATTTGAGGTGCGTATTCAGTTACTGCAAATTAACTAAATATATCAGCTCAGATAATATGATAAACAATTTGGCAAATACTGTACAAATATATTAAATGCTTTGGTAAAAATTGTAGAAATGCAAAGTTTTTTTTTTAGTTATGAGCAGAGCTGGAGGGATTTGGGGGGGTTGCGTTCTGTAACTTTGCCTTTTATATGGAAACAATACTGTATAAAGTGTTAATTTCTCCAAAATATGTATATGGAAAAATTTTCAACTACTGTTAATTTTTTAAAAATAGCTATTAAGAGGTTTACAGTCACTTTGAAAGCTTTGAGATAATTGTGAATTTTCACAGCTCTTTTGTAAATTTTGCATTTGCAATACTTTATTAATTTATTAACTTGCAAAAGCAAACTGGTAGGGTTTTTTTTCCTCATTTTTGTAAAAACAGAATAAAATGTTGTTGTTAAGGTCCATATTTAAAAAATATCAAGTAATAGAAGCACCAATAAACCCCCTAAATTCCATTTCAGGAAAAAAAATTGTACTTATGGGATTTGACCTAGAATATATGCTAAGCTTCAGCAAGATTATATTAGTGCCTGAATAATAAACCCATGAAAATAGGATTTTATAGTGGACATGTTGACAGATTTTCTTTAAATAGTTTAAATGGTGTCAATACATTAAGAAATAAACTAGGAAACCAGAAAGCTTGCCTTAAAAAATGATCAACATATGATTCTTGCTGGGACTCTCAGCAGTGCTATTTTTGCTATCCAGAGTAGTGGGTCTTTTCTGGTATGATGTTGTTTTTACACATTATACACAGGGATAGATAAGAAAATAACATTCTGTATTAACTGGTAGAACGTTTGTTTTGATACATTTCATATTGTATGTTCAGATATCACTTATTGTAGTTCCATTTGTCATTGAAAGAGACTATGATTGGGTTTAATTTTAGCTTTTTTTTCTTTTTCTTTTACTCTCCATTTTGTAGTACAGTTGTGATACAAACTCTTGGAATTACAGCGCTGATTGCTTGCATGCTGAGCTTCATGCTGGCAGTAGGAAGTGCCCCAAATTAAATCCCAGGAATTTAGACGAGTTGTTCCCACTGACCAAGTATGAAAACTGTACGAAAATGATAGCTCAGGAATTGTACCTTCCCAGCCCCCTCACTTCCAAATAAATAAAATGTTCAAGCAGAGATTTACAGCTCGTCCAGTTGATATAAATTGATGTAGCTCTTCACTCTGACCAATAATATTTGGTAAAGCTGTCATTCAGAATAGCAGAAGCAATACATACAAATAAATGTAATTAAGTCAAGAAAACTTAAGCATGAATAACTACTGTGTATCTGTTGTCTCTGGTAGATTACTGGACTATAAAGACTAATGCGGGAGGAGTGGCAGGGCCAACTGTGAATTAATTAAAGTGTAAAAAAATAAGATTAAAACATTAAAGAAGAGCTTTATTTGCTCGATGGTGTTACAAGCAGATCAATTCCTAATAAGTTGAGAATGTATTTCTTATTGATTTTACTGATATCATACGAATTTTATTCTGCCACTGAAATGCATTAATAAGTCCCATTAACAGTTATGGGAGCTGAATGTGTTTACTGACAGCAAATGAGACTTCAAGAACATGTCCTCAACTTTGGAGTTGCAAAAAAATGTGTTATGTTGACAATAAATTGTTTTTTTGCTACAGTAAGTGGATTAAATGCAAATATATGTCATCATATTGGTTATTCACAAATGGTTTCCCTTGATTATTTTACCATCAGTGGTGTGTGACTTTCACCTCGATTACATGTTTTTGCTCCCTGACTGGATAACCAAAACATTAATAAACAAGCGGAGGAAAAAATGATTTCAAAATGGCTGTTCAAAAAATTCTAGAATGCACTCCTAGCCTCATTGAGGTCAATGGCAAAAAAGTCTAAATTGAAATTAAGTCATCTATAGATTATTTAAATGTTATTTGATGCATATAATGAAGCATCTGATGTATGCTTTACACTTCCTGTTTTCTTCTGTGACCTGCAATGATGATATTTGTTTTTGTTAATTTAATCTATTTATGCTGATCTGCAGGGTGATATCCAGCAGCTGTTGATTGTACCTGATCCTAGAGCAGCATATGACTATTGTGAGCATTATAGCCCAGACTGTGATTCCCCTGTGCCCAATGCTCCTCAAGCTCAAGAACCTCAAGTTGATGAGGTGAGTAATCACTCATGTATTACTAGATTTATTGAACATTTGCAGTTGTGCTGGATACATATTAACCGGGGGACATTTAATTACAGCTAAAGAGCATTCATTGTCCTGGACATGCAGGAAAAGACAAAATGCAAGGGAGGAGGATACAGGGGGGTGTATGTGTGACTACTCAATACCTGTTTATCTTTGGCATTTCATGGCATGGCTTATCACGATGGCCAGGTCTACAATTACAAACTTACAGTGACACAGCTGGACTGTTACAGCTGTGCTGCTGTAAGAGCGCTCGTGTAGCCGCGTTATGCTGGTGGGAGAGAGCTTGCCCATCGACATCATAAAACCAGCTCAATGGGCGGTGGTAGCTATGTCGTGGGAGTGCGTCTCTCACCCACATAGCGCTGTGCACACGAGCTCTTATGCCGGCAAAATTTATGTCACTCGGGGCGGGTGTGGTATTTTCACACCCCTGAGCAACAAAAGTTTGACCGACATAAGTTCTAGTGTCGACATGGCCTATGGCATTTAAGCACCAGCATATTCAACAGAAGTTTCAACTAACTCTTTGTTACTATATGCAGCATCATGAAGTTCGTTTAAAAAAAAGGTTTAGCAGTTTGACAAAGTAAATATGTGTTTACTCAGTTATAGTTATTTTCTTCTCCTTGTCCATTTATGAGCAGGTTTTCAGAGGTGCTGAATATCCTCAGCTGCCAATGAAGTCAATGGGAGCTGTGAATGCTAGTCAGCACTTGTGAAAAATCAGAGTAGATTAGAGTACATAAAACTTCCAGTGGCAGTGCCAATGAATGGAGGCATATGCATGTGTACATACAAAATTCCTGCTGAAACAAAACTTCAAATAAAATTTTCAGCCAGCTCTACTAACTGGTGGACATTGACAAGGATAAAGCAGACTACGTAATATTTTCTTGACGGGCAATAACTGTTAGTATTCGAGAAACAGATAGTCATTTTGGGCCATCCTCACTGGTGTAAACTGGAACAGCTTCACTGAACTCAAGGTTAGTACATTGGTTTACACCAGCTGAGGGTCTGGGCCTGTGTATGTTACATACATTCTGAATATGTGTCCAGGATTTGTCTGGAACAGTGGTTCTCAAAGCCGGACTGCCGCTTGTTTAGGGAAAGCCCCTGGCAGGCCGGACCGGTTTGTTTACCTGCTGTGTCCACAGGTTCAGCCAATCACGGCTCCCACTGGCCGCGGTTCGCCACTCCAGGCCAATGAGGGCTGCGGGAAGCGGCACGGGCCAAGGAAACTTACTGACTCTGTTTGTGACTGTTTTTAACCAGTCATGACTCCGAATTTTTCTCATTTATGGAACAATTTCAGTTAGTGTTATTATTATTATTATTATTATTGAAGAAGAAGAAGAAAACCTCCTGTTGATATTCTGTAGGTGATAGGTGGGGGAAAGATGATTTCTCTCCAGAGGGCAGAAAGCAATAAATAGCAGAAAACAGAGGATTGGTAATAGAAATTAAAAGAATGGTGTGGGGGGGATGGGGGGGAGTGGAGATTTTTCACCAGAACTTCATGAATTACATCAGTGAATCTGCTTCACTTTCCTTGCCTGGTGAAAAACCTACATTAGTTCTGTGCATTGAGGGCTTTCTAGGAGTAGGCCAGAAGAAAATTAAAAATGAAGGGCCAGGTCCTCTGCTGGTGTAAATAAGAATAGCTCCTTGGACTTCAGTGAAGCTACACCAGCTGAAACTCTGGTCCATTAGGTCTCTGGAGGCATTGTGTATCTTGGTAGGCTAATGAGGTAGTGGTGTGATGTCCTTACAGATGGTGTGTGACTGAGAAGTATCAGTGTCATGAGCTGCTCTCTTGGGGCAGCCACTACAGTTGCTTGCAGTCTCAGTCCTTAACATGTACATAAACATTTTAAATGTATTGACCATGCAGGTCCCACCGGTGGCTTCTGTCAGATGTCGTTTAGCTGGATGCATTTTGAGACTAAATTAATTACAATATTCATATTAAAAACAAACACAACCCCCTTCCCTCCCAAGAGTCATCAGAGGTCATACACCATATTACAGTTTGGAGCCTCCAAATCCTCAGTGTGTTTGCAGATTGGAATTGTGCTTTGAATTTAACAAAAAAATAAAAAGACAGATATGTACAAAACAACATTATCACCTAATATCACCGCTCCCTCTCCGGGCCAAGAAATAAACCCATTCCTGAGAAGGAAGAACTGTAGGCGCTACTAGAAAGCAGGGAGCTCATTTAAAAGACTTTTCTCTTATCTAATCCCCCTCCCCCTTGAAGAGCTGGAGTTAGTTTTTTTTAAAGTTATTAGAGGGGGCTTCTGTGGTAGATCAGATTTTCCCATAGATAAGTGCTCTGCGTCCCCACCATCTAACCTCCAAAGCAGAATCTGCTCCTTACTAAGGCTAGTATGGCCCACAAAGTTGCCTTTTCCCACCCTGGTTCAGGCTACTAGAGGTGGAAACTAGGTCTCCAGTCCAGCCATGTGTCATGTGTGCACAAGAGCCCTACTGAAGTCACATGTATGATCAAGGCCTAAATCTAGAGTGTGAATACCTTCTGGCTGTGGCTGCTGCTGCTGAATTATTAGATTATGAAACATCATTTATAAGGGATGTAACATCTGCTATGTGAAGCAGTGCCCAGGGTAGCATGCGCATGCTTTCCATCAAGAATGAATATAAAAGTATTGTTTTAATTGCCCGCAGTCATAATATTATGTTTATACTATGCCATAGCTAAAAGTTGGAGGCTGGAGTAAGCAGCAGCAGCTGTTGGGAGATAGTATTCACTTGTAGATTATACAGATGTATAAAACCTTTTATTATAACTGTAATACCTACACGAATGCACATTTATTTATAGTTACATCTGTGTTCATACACTGTAGATATATATTTAGTGTATCCTTTGGTTGCCAAACATAATCCAGTACAAAGACTGGAGGAAGTGTCTGTATTCCATGAAAGAGAAGCTGAAATGGGGATAGGGTAAATGACGTTTGTGCTGTTGCACCTAGAAAATTAAAGCTCATTCATGTTGATACCACATATTTCTTCACTAACACTCCTCTGAAACCTCCTGAGGTGTCCATAAACTGGAAGATTTAATCTGGGAATACAGATGAATTCGTAGATCACTGGAAAAAATGTCTGAAGAGCAAATATCTGTTAAGAAGATGTAGGCCTTAAGTGACCCTGAGAATTTACTTGTGACCACTATGTGACCTCTACAGCATAAAAACCATTTGCTCTTTTACAACTGGTGATTTGGAATATCAATTTTGAATTTGTCTCAGATGAACTAACCTGAGAGTTTCACTCTGCTCTAATCTGTAGATTTATTGGGTGCTGATTCTGAATGGCTGTTTCAGTAAAGATTTTTTTTTAATGCTGTTTTAAAGTAGAAGTAAAAAAGAGAGAGGGGAGCAGGATTAATACTCAAAACAGAAGAAAACTGGGGTTTAAAGATGTATTTTTTTTATCAATTTCATGACCTTTTGGAATCTTCACACACAGTTCTTGCATCATGTTTTGGTGCTAGAAAAGGGATAGCGAATTTCCCAATTTATTTTTTTCACAACTTGGAAAGTTTTTCTTTTCTAGCAAGTGCCAGCTGAAGTTTTACTTTACAGGAGTCACCATTAAAACATCTTCATTTGCCAATGGTTACTGCACCGGTATCCAAGATATCACCAGTTTTCTCTATGCTTAGTCCAGAAATTAACTGCAGTGTCTAAAAACATTGGTAAATATGGTGTATTTTAAGTGTGTAACAGGTGTGACTATTTTTCTGTGCACTTGAAATATCTTAAACTTTGCTGTTCGCAGAGACTGGCTGCCTTTCTGTGTGCCATTTAGGGTAGACTGTTATGGAGGTAAAACATATAAAATGTGATGAAACTTTGATTTTACTCTTTCTTGTTTTGTTCTAAACTATCTAAACTATATGTCATACAAATTGAAATTTGCTGTTTCTGTATGTGGAAACATTACTGTAATTGCTGATTTACTAATAGCAATCTCTATACTCCCTATTAATCTGGTTTTTGCTATTGGTTGTTCTTTTCTGCTCATAAGGTGTACATTAATTTCTACTGGTTTGTTGCAACCATCTTTTTGATGATTACCCTACATGTTTTTGGCCATTTTTGGTACCTTGGAAATGTAGGTGCATTAGGGATCTTTTACTTTTAGACTTGGTGAGTATCGAGTGATGGCCTGTTGTCATAAAGCCAATAAAGTATACACCAGAGTTAATTTCCCTAACTATGCGGAAGCTGTTTTCCCCTCTGTCAGAATTTTTTTTCCTGATTATGCAAAGTGAAGAGGGTCTGTAGCGGCATCTCCCAGAAGGACCATAACCCAATGCAAACTAAGTGAATGGGACAGACACAGAGCTCCAGCTTTGGTTCTTAGAAGTTCTAAACAAAGGGGAGTAACTAGATCTCATTTGAAACAGAAAATCAGTTGTTTCAGGCCCATCATTAATAAAACTATTGGGACTGTTGATATCCACCAGAAAGTATCCTTATCCTTCTGTCTTGAGATACTGACATTGTGTTTCCTGCCCATATTTGATGATGAAAGTTGGGCTTTTGAGAGTTCACAGCATATTTGGTGACATTAGGTAAGGGCTCTGTTTTGGGGGGAAATAAATGAAGCTGATACTGTGCTCACTAGACAGCTTAGAAAATTGGCATACAATGTATTGGGGTAGAGGTAGGCCATGAGACTCTCAGCTCATTATGTGGAACCTCCCTTCTGGCTTTCACTGAGGCATCTGGGAGGGCTTAGGGAAGTGGGGGAATCCTTACCTATTGAGAGCAGACAAAATAAGGGAGAAAAGCAAAGAAAGAGAGGAAAGCGTTTCTGTAGGATGTGAGGGTGATGTGGAAAAGAGAGGGGGGCTCTCTGTACTTCTCATCCCTCACGTTAGAAGCCTAACAAACATTACACTCCTTATGAAGGGGTCTAGTGATTAATGCAGTGTCAGCAGAACATTTGGATCGTACAGCATGGTGAGACATTAGGGGGCTAGTGGCCCAGTCTATTCAGAGATATTACAAGGGTGTTTGTGGACACACCTATGACAAATTAGCCTTTTATACTAAAGACACATCCTCTGGTGTATGTGGTTTTTTTAAAGTTTTTAATTTCACCGAAACCTGCTGGATATGATTTCATGTCTTAGTCCTACATTGGGTTATAAGATTAAGTTACTTCAGCAGTAAATTCCAAATAATGCCAGTCTCCTTAGAGAGAATTTCCAATAAGATCTCATTTCTTTAGGATACCAAGCAAACTAGGACATGTGCTATATTAGTGCTGCAAATTTCACACATAACTGAATGACTTTACTGTTTATTGAGAGAACCTCTTTTGTACTGAGTCTACACTTCAGGTAGGAAGAGATTAAATATTAGGACCAGATTATGTCAAAGGGGAAGAAAGAAAAATCTCTGCCTGATATTTTCAAGGGGGCCTAAGGTAGTTAGGCACCCAAATCCCTTGGGAATTCAATGTGAGTTGGGCTCTAACTTCCAAATAAACACCTTTGAAAATCTCATCCTCTGCCCTTTGTCAAAATCTTCCTTAAACCCTAAATGAAAATGTATTAAATTCAATTCCAGCTAAATCACATTAGACTGGCCACAGCCACCTTTCGAAATTAGAGAAGAAAAAGACCTATCCAGCCATCCATTCCATCCTCCTCAATGTTGGATTGGTCCCTGTAGTATATTTTCTAGTGAATTGTCCAGACTAGTCTTCAATGGTCTCAGCCATGAGAGTTTCACTTCTTCCTTTGGAAGATTATTCCACAGCCTAATAAATCTCACTGTCTGACTTGTAGAAATGGCTCCCAAAAGGGAGCTCTACTTTCTTTCTTTTGGACCTGTCCGAAATTCATGGAGTTTTTTGGAAGAAATGACATGTATGCTTTCAGCGATATGCGCATGGAAGCAAAGATGCAAATGGCACCTACACATGCTGTCTTGAAGACTTCAGGCACCCTTTTTTACCTTGTTATTTTAGTCTACCTTCTTTCAGCTCTTTTGATGATTAGAAGATCTGGTTTTCCATGGAATAGGGTGAGGCAAATTTTCATGTCTAGCATAGGATCTTCATCCATACTTGGAGAACTACAGTTAACTAAATTAGCAGGCGGTAGACATAACAAACTTTCTAATTCTGAACAAACTATTGGAGTCTCTTTTTAAGGCAACGGACTTAACAAATATTGTAAGTATTTTGGTAGCCACTGATGGTCATCTGCTTATTTATGGCACCTTCATCTCCTCCATGCACATTGCTTATGCAAGGTGATGCAAAGATTGTCTTTTAGGAACATCACGTTTAGAACTTTTCCCATCTGTTTGAGGGGTGACAACTGCTGCCACCTATGCTTGTATCTGTTGGATTTTTAAAAATTCCCCCATTTTGGTTGGCATCCTTTCACTATTTTATTTCATTTTATAAAGTGCTAATATTCCTTGAATTGTTCAGAGAGATCTCTGTTCCTCTTTAGCTAGGTAGGTGGCTTCATTGACTCTCTAGAGATATCTCACTTTGACTGTATCGCAATATTTTGTTCTATGATACGGATTCCTAGCTCTCATTTTTTGTTTGGCTCCTGCCTTATTTGTGGTCATTTTATTAATTGTTCCCTGTCACCAGCTGTAAGGGTTTTTTTTGTCACAAATGAAAGTTACAAAAATTTACAGTTTATAAGAAATTTTTTTAAAACTTCCAAGTAATTTCTGGACTGACAGTAGAAGAATCAATTTTTAAAGTAAGGTTCATCTCAGAATGTTTAAGCCATTCCTACAGTCAGAATCTGTCTTGCCTGCTGCTGCTGTTCTGGTGCCCCTTACATTCATTTGATGAAGAAAACAGTGCATCTATTTAACTGAAGCTGCATGACAATCTGGTTGTGTAATATAATCACCCTGCTTGCTCTGGTAAAGAAAGCATGAGGTCATAATGGAAAGATTTTGTCTCATCAACGAACAGCAGGTTTTATTCTTCATTAGGCTTCTATGAAAACACTCATATGCAATAGTCATTACAAGAATAGCTGTGCTGTAACTATTGGTGGTCTTAAAATGCAAGAGAAAAGAACAAAAGAAAATTGCATTATGCTTGGAATGTCTGTTACTATTATCTGAAACCCTGTACTGAGCTCCAACTGTTGTCTCATTTGGTGGTCCTAGTTGCACTTCAGACACCACTACTACCCTCTTTTCAGTATCCATGTGAAATCACTGGGGAAGATAATGATAATAATTAATATGGGACTGAATAAACTCCATGGTTGCCGGTGTGCTGAGAAACTCATCTCTATTTCTCTTTTTGAATCGGACCCATATATAGTGTAGCCCTTGACAGGCCTTCCCGATGTGCACCAGAGTTGAAAGACATGTGACAAAGCTCAACGTGGACAACAAGGAAGTGAGTTGCTCAGCTATGACAGGTGTTTTTTTGTACGTGGGGAAGTTTATAACCACTTCACAAATTGAGGGCATTTGCCTGACCATTGTCAAAGTGATCCACAATCACAATCATCAGTATTCATTAATGCTTCTAGACTCTTGGATTCCATCATTGACCAGAAATAACTTTCTTTTGGAATAGCTGGCAAAGAACATTTTGGGCCTTCTTTTCATGTAGTCTTCATTGTTGTCATCCATAGCTTTATTCTCTCCAAGATTGACCTTTGCAATAGACTTTCTCTGGGATTATCTACAAAAGCCACTGAGAAGCTCCAGTTGGTCCAGAAGACAGCTGCCTGCCATCTAACTAAACTGTGCCAGCAATAGCATATCACATCTCTGGCTCACTTTCCGTGGTGGCTGCCAATAACCTCCCAGATTAAATTCAGGGTACAGATCACAATCTATATATCCTAAATAGCATAGGCCTAGATTACCTAAAGGCTACATCTGTATCTGTGATCTATCTATGTATGGGTAACTTCTGCTTTTCTAGAATGGTGGAACAATAGGTACCAAGTGTGAAACTTGTAGGATGTGACAAACGGGAATTCTCAGTTTTTGGACAAAACCTTTGAAAATTGCTCTCACCACAAACACATTTAAGTACAAATCTGACTACGTTTAGAAAGAATTGGAGGGGACATCCCTTTGCCCAGGCTTTCACTGATGATGCAATATAAAATTCTGGCGACTTGGGCCTGCATTTTCGAAGGTAGCCACTAACTAAGTATACTTTGATTTCTGGTGTCCAAATTGAGACATACAGTGCCAGATCTTCCAGACATGCAGTATACCCACACCTCCAGTTGATGTTAGTTGGAAATAAAAATCAGGCCCCGGTATTAGAAACTGAGCACTCAGAAATTGAGGCACCCAAAATTAGGACAGGTGACATGTGGGGGATGCCGGGCCCCCTCCCTGCAAGGCAGCTAGTGTAGCTGGCAAGCTGGGAGCTGTGGCCATGGGGATAGGAAGCAGCAAACAGCTGGGAGCTTCAGGGAGAGCTGGTGCTTTTGCTGCTGTCCCTCCCCACGGAGCTAATACGTGGGAGCTGCAAGGAGGGGCCACTGGGAGTAAGAGGGGGACATGCCTGTGGAGGCATGACTCAAGCTGTTGGGGGGACCTTTAAATTGTGCCCCCCACACCCTCAGCTGGCACCCATCATCTCTTGCTAAGTAAGTTGTAGTTTCCATTGGTGGGCAAAGGGCATTCTGTGGGGAAATCATCTCTTTAAGGTGCATCTTTAATAGGAGCTGGTTCAGAGACACACTTTCCTGGGGGAGCACAGGGAGGGATTGTGCCTCAGGGAGCATCACTTTAAGAGGGGGCACATCCCTTTAAGATGGTGCAGTTTGTGGCTGTTGGTGTAGCTGGCTCTGTGTAGTGGGGAGAAGGCATGCTTCCCTCCACTGGTTGTGTAGTGTGCACCCCCAGAGTTGTACAGGGGAAGCAGTTGTGTGCAAGGCGAGAAGGGTAGAGTCACTGAATTCTCCCACTAGCCGTCCTGTATAAGGGCTAGCCACAATCTAATTTAATGTGTGCCACATGTTGACCACATCTCCTGACATGTAGCCCCCACTCCAGAATGCCCTTCTGAGGCTCCGTAAATCACAAAAAGCATACAGACAGGCATCTCCATGGGCTTGAAGGTAACCTGCACCCGGGAGGAAAACCTACACCCCACATTTCTCATCTACCTATGTACTTTCTGGTTTGTGAGCCTGCATAGCAATGGAAGACCAAATGTGCCTCTGTTGTTCTGAGAGTAGAGCATATTTAAGGAAGGTTTCATTTTCATTAGTAGAAAGGAATAAAACATAAACCTGAAAAAGTAAAATATTTTCCAGTTGATTGTGCATGATGCAACAAAGCCCTCCACATATCCATGCTTTTGTATGTGTGCATTTTCTAGTTCTCATTCATAAATGTCTGGCTTTTCAAACTGCGCCTCTGGCACAATTTACAATTTACTCACCACGCTCCATTTTTTACACTAACATACTTGGCACTGATTGTTTTCCCCCAGTCAAAATTTCTTTTGAGTTTGTGGCCTATGAAGAACGTTCTCTAACCCGCTCTTGTAATTTTATTAACCACATAGTTGGCACAGGCCTGCATAGCTTTACCTTCAGAAATGCAATCGTATTGACATTTGTAAGTTAATTATAATACTAAGCAAAACACAATTATATTTGAACGGTTAAAAGTGAAAAATGAATACAGAAGTGAGAGCTATTGCTTACTACCTTTCCATTTCACTGCAATGTTATTGTTTACTACTTCTCTATTTCATTGTGATGCTTATTTCAGAGAGTTAATATATTTCCTTTGGACAATTATTAAAATGAACGCACTCACAGTAGTATTTGTTTTTCTTTCAAATTCCCATTAATGAAATATTACTTTCCTTAAATGTCTTTGTTTACCTGTCCTTTTGGATTTTGGATGAATACCATTTAACATAATTCATCCCTGGTGTAACACTATTGGCTTCAATGGAAATTACATCAGGATGGATTTGACCCATTTTGTTTGGCTGCAGAAGCATTTAAATGTATATGATTGATTCTCTCTGGCTGGCCTGTCGGGGTGACTTAGTTTCAGGTATTATATTTCCTTGAAAACAGAATCTTTTTCTTCCATATCAGTACAGTTGCCAAGGACTCACTGGCAGAAAACGAACAAATCATTTTTGTGTATTTATGTTCCATTGATATTTTAAAAGGTCTCTTTTGATGCAGTTTTTATTTCTTTTTATTTTATGTGGTTATTAATTGCCTCCTAGACACTTCAAAATACAATTTCCTTTCTGATTATCAGTTTTGTTCTTCATTAGGAATACATTGTGTCTGTCTGTGTTTCCAGAGCTGCTGGAGCCCAAACAACTGCCTTTGATTACTTCCTTATCTGTACAAAAGTAGCACCATCATGGCTGACCTCTGGGATGTGCAGACTTCTGCAATCTCTTCTGCAAGTTAAAGTCTTTCCATTTATTTTGCTGGGAATCGGATTGGGCCCTAACTCAAAGGCAACTGGGGAAGAATAAACATACATACTTTTCATGCACTAGTCTAAAATGGTGCCTGTTCTGTACTATATAAATAAAGTCAAATTCTGATTGCCTAACCTATGCAAAGGCTGGACTTTCTGAAATGGTATCTGACATCAGTAGGAGCATTCACTTGAGATAATCAAAGCATGGTTTACCTCAGATAATGTAAGTCTCATTGACAAATTGGCAGATTAAAAAGACAAAAATGTTTCACAGAGAGAGGACATTCTACATCAGGTTATAACAATTTTAAGTCACATTCATGGCCTAACTAAATCAATGCTGTATGTTCAAAAGTGCTCTTCATAAATATGAAATATAGTTTTGTGAGATTAAAAATATGCTCCAATTATACCTATCAATATATCATATAAATATATAACAGGTGTTTGTTTTTTCCTCTATTGAAACAGCCATCTATTCCATTCAGTAACAAATTGCCTAATTATTAAGGAAAATCTATATTTTCTTTTTATAGATGCAAACTATCAGTGCAATAATTTCATTTCATGAAAAAGCAAGAGACTTCAAAGTGGTGTTAATTTTCATTTCAAAATGTATAGATATCAGTAACAAAATTGGTGATTGTAATAGAACATCACGCATTTTGTTTAAGCCCCAGTGAATAGTTAGGATTGTGGCAGGGATGAAATGGCAAAAGTCAAGTCAAAGGGGATTGTAGGGACTCAGGACCTTTTAGGATCAGTTCCATACTATTGGAGAAGAAGAAGAATCTGTTCTCTATATTTTCTTCTAATTAAAATGTCTTCAAGTGTAAGAAAGATAACTATACCAAGGTGTCTGGCCAGCATAAGATGGTAAACCAGCATCTTGGGCCAAATAATGTAACTTTTTTTGGAACACAGACACTATAGTTTTAGTCCTGCCAACAATTTCTCCTAAAGTCTCAATACATTCCTTAATGATAATGGCATTTAACACTCCTATAAATCTTTAAAACCCTTTATAAATATAATTAATTAAACTCAGCAATCCACTGAGATCGGTGAATATGCTCCTCATTTTATGGATGGGGACACTGTGACACAGGAAGAGTAAAAAAGAGATTTTAAAGGCACAAAGGGCGGTGAGGTGCCAAATTCTCACTGGGAGCCTTGGAAAGTTTTCCTCTAAATGACACTACTAAGGCCATGCAGTTATGCAAATCCTAGCTACATCTTCATCCCCTTTGCACTGCTCTCGTGTAGCAAAGAGTCCAGAACATGGCCCTGACTGGACAACTGTGGGTTCTCGAGCTCTGTCACCCACTCCTGACTCTCTAAAATAAGGATCATATTGAGAGGAGCGGAGGTGTGGCTGGAGCATGTTGTACTTTGGTAGCCCCTATTCAGTATAACAGTTCCAAGGGGGTATTACAACCTCACAGGGTTTTTAGCAGCCTGGAGGCTGCTCTAATTTACTGCATGGGGCAAACCCATTCCAGGCACAAGGGAATGCAAAGGTAGTTTAATGAAGCCTGCTTCTTTCCTCAGCTGTGCTGAGTGGCTCTCTATTACATCTGATGATCTGGCCCAGTGAGTTACTGGCAGAGCCAGGAATTCCTCGCTCCTAGGTTCATGGTCACACCACTATAAGAACTAATTCTAAACCTAATTGCTCTTTTAAAATCGTTGGGAAAAATTCTGATATAAATTGTTGTAGCTTCATTTAAATCAGTGGAGCCACAACAATTTACACTAGTTAAGATTCCGTGTCTTTGAATTTAATTGTGACTATAAGGCACCAGCTGACATCGAGAACACTGGGGAGTGCGCTGCCTCCAAGAGCTCCTCAGCATACAAGAGGAGCATATTCATTGCTGCTCCCTTTAAACGTGTGAAATGTATGTTACTTACCAGCTCACCTTCCACTCCACTGTCCTATTTGGTATGGCTAGTGCTGCGAGCGGCACTATCCAGTTGCAGAATTTGGCCTCAGAGAAGTGCAGGGACTGCAGCTATGGCTGCCAGGTGTGCAGGGAGTCGAGGAGGTGTACTTGTACCTTCCCCCACATACTGCATATCCATGCAGGCATCGGGTAGTTTTCAGGGTAGAGGCCTCTCACCTGAGTAGGAAGTTAGCTGTTTTCCTATTCAGGATACTAAAGGTGTGCCACTGTCATGTCCCTGGCAGTTCTGGTTATCATTTCAGAAAGTCCAGCTTTTCCAGATGTTATTCTTCAGGACGTGACAATTCAATAGTGGAAAAGAAACACCATTTCTAGAAATCACAGTTTGTGGAAATATGATGCTTCTTTGCAGAGGGCATGTAGGGAGAGGAGTCCAGGTAGAGAGATGTGGAGAGAGTTATTTGTATGTAAAATGATATATAAAAATATGGTTCAAATGACAGTGGGGAACTCCCCATAATCCAAATTATAGCTGACTATTCTGCGCAACCCAATAAAGGAATTCATTTTCCTGTTACCAGTACTTGCTTTTTCATTACTTTTGAACTGTATTATAAAAAAGAAAATAAGAAATCTTGCTAATGAGTGCTTTTTCAATGAATAACTATGTTGAATTATTCATGCTGCCTTAATCCCCTTAAACTTTACTCCAAGTAAAGGTTAAGATGCTTTCCAATATTGCTAATATAGTTTGCTGCCACTAATATAGAAATGCCTGATATTTTTCCATTTGTAATGTAGTACGCAACTGAAGATTTAATCGAATATGACTATGAGTATGGGGAAGCAGATTATAAAGAGACTGACACTGTAACAGAGGGACCCCCACTATTCACGGAGACAATAGCACAAACAGAGGTAACAAAATCTGGTCCATTTGTTGTGCAGTGTCCTGCTGTCCTCTGTTGTGTGGTTTGTCATTTTGTGTCATCCGTTTGTCAAACTTATCGTATTCCTTTCACTCACTCCTTTCCTGTGTATCCATAACATTTGTTTTCACTTAGCAATGGAAGGCCTCATGACTTACAGCATTCATTTTCCCTTTGCTTCCCTTTCCTTCATTCATGCTTTATGCATTTCTTTTCCATTTTATTTATGTTTTCCATTCCATCTTTCACCACATTTTTCAGAAAAAGAAAGCCAAAGCCAAAAAGAAGAAGAGGACAGTGGCCCCCAACTCAAAGGAAAAACCCACAAAGGCCACAACAAAAAAATCTGAAAATTTTGCATCCAGGAAGAAGAAAAGTTACCAGGCAGCAGCAAAAGGCAAACTAGGGGTAAAGGTAGCAAAGAAATAATCAAGATCTTTCCCAGGCCAAGACTGGAAGATCTCTGATCATGAGACATAAATAGCCCTAACCCCACTAGATGAATACATCTGCGGCTAATACCATAACCTGATTAAATAGTGATTCCTGCTGAATATTTGCCTTTTTCTACATTTTTAATAATGTATTTTCTTTTTAACATAGGCCAATATTGTTGATGAATTTCAAGAAGAGTATAGCGTGACTGAAACTGACTATGGGATTTCAGAGAGTTCCCAGACTGCGGCTCCCAGGCAAACAACTGAAGCTAATGAGGTAATGAGGACTGGGGAAAAGTACAGGCAAAGATACTCCACAAATCAAGTTTTAATATCTAACACATCACAATCACTCTCTGTTTTTACAAAAGGAAGAACAAGAAAGAGAAAACTTCTCTTCTCACTGTGTGCCTCTGGGTAACTTTCATTGATGGGACTTAAACAATGCACAACTAGGCTCAAAACTTACAGTATTTTCTTGGGCAAAACTCCAGTTTACTCTAGTTTGCTCAAGTAAATGCTGTAAAATCCTCTGACAACAAATGAGGCACTTAGCTACATGACCTTTTGGGCCTTATGCCTGTTACCCAGCAGGAGTAGCAAAGAATTATTCTCTTTACAGCAGGAACAGATTCTCATTCTCTCCATCCTGCTCTTTGCTTTTTACTTAACACTTATATGCTCAAAATTCTGCACCTCTGCTGTGGTGGATCAATCCCTACATGAAAAATATATGCTGGACCCCAAAAGTTCTCTTACAATTTTAATACTGAACCCAAGCAAAGAGGGAAACTAACCACTAGTTTGCTGTTGCTTAAAACTGCTTATTTTGATATTCAGCCAGTTGAAATTTTTGAAAGTAAATATTTTCCTTCATGCAAATAGCAGCATATTGAAACAAGTTAAAAGCCATCATTTCCTTTAACAAGGAACAAACAAGAACAAACAAATCCTTTGCATGCTGTGAAGGCTATATTCATTCAGAACATTACTTGCTTGTTTTTTGTCAATACTTATATCTTTGAGCTATGTGTATGAAAAAATTAAATGATGATAACAAACCCTGCTAAAATGAATGCTTTTAGACAGCCACAGCCAAAAGCCTGAATGTTATTTCATTATTTTAAAGTAACATTAAGTAAAGTGGTGGCTTATTATGGTAAAGAAATTTTTTTAAGGTTTTCTTTTACATAGTCCTTTCAGAATGAACATGTAGTGCTTGAAAAGATGTACAAATCTACTCAACTCTTTTTCTAAAGCTATAATCGTGGCTCATTCAATGTGAACATGAAAGGAAATGCTGAAATTGCTCAGCATCTTCTTTCCAGGTTTGGAACTAGAAAACAGCTGCCCAACAGTTCAACACATTTTAATAACTTGATGAAGAACAAAAAAAAAACGCAAATTGATTTCATTACTTCCATCTTGCTCATCTTAGGAATTAAATGCGAACAACAAGACTTTCTACTGTCAAAACCTGAATTCTAGGGTTTCATGATTATCTTGCAACAGTTGATGACATCAGCAACATCAGACTTTGGAGGGAGCTGTAGATAAACTCCCAGCATTATTTACAATGGTTTAGCCAATAATGCAATATCATTATTGTAGCGAGAACCACTCAAAATGCCCAGATTTTTCTTCAGTGGGAGCTGTGTTCAGGTAGTTTACATAAAGGCAGAATTTGACCCAGAACTCTGATCTCAGCTCTTCACACATAAGCAAAGAAGTATTTGATTTCCAGAAATGATGGACTGATTCTGATCTATACTGATGTAAATCAGAAATAACTATATTGTAGTTAGTTAATTTGATATGAAATCAGAATCTGGCCTTCTGTTTTAATTGCCATCTATTTCCATGCCATCGTGATTGGACCAATATATTGTGAATGTTTCAGATGCACTGTTTGAGGACAAATCAATTCACCTCTGTGTAATGTTCCAGGACATATGGCTGATATGTGCAATATTTTGGCCCTGATTCTTTCAAAACCTTCCTTCCAAGAGTCTTATAAAAAATCCATATTCTTTTTCCAATTTGCTTTGTACATCTGAGATAAGATGCTATCTAAAAAGCTTTGGTGCTTATAAGTTGATTGCTTGGTTTTTACACTGTTTCCATAACTGAGGAAGGAAGCTTTCAAAAATTTTCAACTTCATTTTCTATGAGTTTTGCACTTGGCATCTGGATTGAGCCAAAATGTATATATAAACTGCGATGGAAAATGTGAACCCAGACTTGTGTGGGTGACAGAAATGGTGCAAAATCATTAGAAGGGGGGAAAACGTTGAAACATTTAGCTTGGCACTGTTATTTATTGACAGAAATAGTCAAGAATGCTGTACATAACCGAAGAAATGCTTGCCTTTCCTGCACATTACAAATTAGAATGATATTGTTTAAACAAGTCTAAATTAGTTCACAGCTTATTGGGATACATGTGTTTAATTGTACTCCACATGATTAATAAATGTTTGACATTAAACGTGTGAAACCAAGCAAGGAAACTTAAATGTATTTGGCATAGAAGTAACACTGAGTGAGCAAATGCACATAGCGTATTGCATATGCAGTAATAGATTCAATGTTTTGGAGAAAAAATGCCAATAAAGTGTATGAATGCATTACTTCTTTGTACATACTCATGTGCATAGAATGATCTTTTAATTAATTTGAAAGGCTGGTTTCCCAGTTCTTCAGAATCTAATTAAAAGACATCATGCTGTTTTTCTACTGTTCTGTCTTCTTTTAGACAAGTCATCACTGTCAATCTCCAAATGCATACATTGCTTTACTAACAGTAACCCACATATTCCTCCTATTCCCTGAAACTTTGCTGCATATATGAATAGCATAATCCTGTTGAAGACATATTTGCTGAAGAATACCTAACTGGAGAGGATTATGATTCAGAACATAAAAAAACTGAGGATACTGAATATGGAAGCAGAGGAGTAGACCTCAGTGAATCTGATCTTCTGGTAGATGGAGAATTAGGCGAATATGACTTTTATGAATATAAAGAATATGAAGAGAAACCAACCAATCCCACTAACGAGGAATTTGGTCCAGGTGTTCCAGCAGAGACTGATATCACGGAAACAAGTGTAAGTTGGTCACAGGCAAAATGTGGTAGTATTAGATTGATTGAAGTTAGCAATTCTTTTACAATTGTTTAGATTTTCCTGTCAGTTATTGGAGAATATAGAGCCTGATCGAAAGCCCTTTCAAGGCAATTGGAAGACCCCATCACCTTCAGTGGCCTTTGGATCAAACTTTTATTTTCATTTAAATTACTGAACCTTCTTTTGTTTTCTCCTCTGGGATGTCTAAGGAAAACTCATGAAACAAATGAAATTCTTATTTGTTGTGCTAAAGTTGGAAAACAATGGAAGTCCTACTTACTGGGTATAAGTGCATGAATTATAATCACTTTCATTAGTTTTATATGATGAAATAAGTGTTTCTGAGCTAATATGCTTTATTATGCTAAATATTTGTTTAAATGTGTATGAGTGTCTGCTCCCCATCAGTGAAAAAATCCATGACAGTGGGAAAGCGAAGGCCAGAACCCTGTGTGGGAGAACCCTGCAGTGTTACTCGCTGATACATCCCTCAAAAGGGATAGAGCCATAGCCTTGCAGATAGGGTTGGGTTCATGGCCTGCCAACTCCATGTTTCCCGAGGATCCAATAGGAAAGCAGGATGATCCTGTGGATCCTGTGAATCATGCTCAGGGGTGACCTTCTCTTCTTTGCTGCTATACAGTGCCTCTTCTCTCCCAAACAGAACCATTTGTTTAGTATGTATTGCCTTTACCATTTCCTTCAATGTAGCAAACTGTCCATTTCTCCCAGGAGGGTACAACATGGAAAGGGAACTAATACTCCCATTTGGATTTCTGATGGGGTAGCCCCTGCATGTAGTAGAAGGAGAGCATTTTGAGTATAGTGTTTGCTCTGCACCTGTCCTGGTATTCCGCACATAAACTCAAGCAAGAGGTTACCTAGGACATGACGGGGCATGCCATGAAGTTGCTTCTCCCCACTAACCTACAGGACCAGGCTTTTATGTCCCATTTACTGCTCCTTTGCTCCTCTCTCAACCATGCAGTGGTAGTTGTATTTGTAAATAAATCTTATCGATGCCTCTGTGATATGAGTTTGGATTTATCATCCTCCTGACACAGATGGTGACACGCTGAGGCAGAACTCCCTCGCAAAACTCCCCTGTTTGCCGCTCCTGGATGCTAGCTCCTCTGGTTGCTTAGGATCTGGCTTTTTAAACCCAGGTTCTCCTTGAGTTAGCCCTGCCCCCTTGTCAAGGGATCCTAATGGGATTAGGGATCAAAGAATGGCAGGCTAGAGTCTCATTAGAAAACTCCCAGCCTCACCTAGCAGACTTCTAGGCTAAGCACATAGCCACCCGCACCCGTGAATGAGAAAAATATGTCCCTTCTGTATTCTCAAAATTGAGGTATATTCTGCTGTTATAAATGATTTTTTCTCTTAACCTCCATAAGCATTAATGATACCTATATATGAATCCCTTTAATGTTAATGACAGGTTTCAGAGTAGCAGCTGTGTTAGTCTCTATTCGCAAAAAGAACAGGAGTACTTGTGGCACCTTAGAGATTAACAAATTTATTGGAGCATAAGTTTTCGTGGGCTACAGCCCACTTCATTGGATGCATAGAATGGAACATATAATAAGAAGATAGATAGATACATATAGAGAACATGAAAAGGTGGAGTAAGAGGCTAATTAATTAAGATGAGCTATTACCAGCAGGAGAAAAAAAACTTTTATAGTGAAAATCAAGATGGCCCATTTAGAGAGTTGACAAGAAGGTGTGAGAATAGTTAACATGGGAAAATAGATTCAATATGTGTAATGACCCAGCCACTCCCAGTCTCTATTCAAACCCAAGTTAATGGTATCTAGTTTGCATATTAATTCAAGCTCAGCAGTTGCTCGTTGGAGTCTGTTTTTGAAGCTTTTCGTTGCAAAATTGCCACCCTTAAGTCTTTTACTGAATAGTCAGAGAGGTTGAAGTGTTCTCCTACCGGTTTTTGAATGTTATGATTCCTGATGTCAGATTTGTGTCCATTTATTCTTTTGTGTAGAGACTGTACGGTTTGGCCAATGTACATGGCAGAGGGGCATTGCTGGCACATGATGGCATATATCACATTGGTAGATGTGCAGGTGGCGTGGCTAATGTGATTAGGTCCTATGATGGTGTCACTTGAATAAACATGTGGACAGAGTTGGCATCGGGCTTTGTTGCAAGGATAGGTTCCTGGGTTAGTGTTTTTGTTGTGTGGTGTGTGGTTGCTGGAGAGTATTTGCTTCAGGTTGGAGGGCTGTCTGTAAGCAAGGACTGGTCTGTCTCCCAAGATCTGTGAGAGTGAGGGATCATTTTTCAGGGTAGGCTGTAGATCTTTGATGATGCGCTGGAGAGGTTTTAGTTGGGGGTGAAGGTGATAGCTAGTGGTGTTCTGTTATTTTCTTTGTTGGGCCTGTCCTGTTGTGGGTGACTTCTGGGTACTCTTCTGGATCTGTCAATCTGTTTTTTCACTTCAGCAAGTGGGTACTGTAGTTTTAAGAACGCTTGATAGAGATCCTGTAGGTGTTTGTCTCTGTCTGAGGGATTGGAGCAAATGTGGTTGTATCTTAGAGGTTGGCTGTAGACAATGGATTGTGTGGTGTGTCCTGGATGGAAGCTGGAGGCATGTAGATAAGTGTAGCGGTCAGTAGTTTCCCATATAGAGTGGTGTTTATGTGGCCATCACTTATCAGCACAGTAGTGTCCAGGAAATGGACCGCTTGTGTGGATTGGTCTAGGCTGAGGTTGATGGTGGGATGGAAATTGTTGAAATCATGGTGGAATTCCTCAAGGGCTTCTTTTCCATGGGTCCAGATGATAGAGCCATTTTCATTGATACCATACGGTAAATGATACATTATTCTGTAGACTTATGGAGAGTAGGATTCATGTAAGAGCTTCTCTTCTTGTTTGCTGGGCAAGATAAGTGGCTTTGGATCATGGATAAAGAATGTGAAGTCTCCTGTCTAACTGGTGTTACTAATGTGTGGCCAAACAGATGTATATGTTTGTTTCCCTGCCCTACTGGAAGGGGAAAGAGTGGTAAAAAGAAAAACATATAGAGAAACATAGCACTTCATTTTCAATGTCACACAGTATTGAGTGATTCCTTCTCTGAAACTTCAAACCCCTAATTTTTACTATCATATTTATTGCTAGATTTTGTTGCTCTGCTGTGCCATATCTTATTTTAAGACATATTGGTCCAGAGCCTTAGTAAAATTCAAAGAAAATATCCATTCAGCAGAAAATAAATTTAAAAAATCTTGGAGCCTTGTAACCCTTTTTTATAATGAATAGCACTTATTCATGTAGGTAATCTCATAAACCTCAGGGGGCATAATCATATGAGTAAGTGCTCTGACCATGAGTAAGGTTCGCAGAATCAGGGCATTAAAAATTGCCAAACTATTTGCATATATTTTTCTAAAATCAAAATTTTCTTAGCAGAACTAAAGTTTTATTTGATCACAAAGGATGTGTGTACAATCATTGATAGTTGTTTGATTTTTTTTATTTTTCTCTCTATATATAAATATAGTTTGTGCAAACATTTTCTCATTATTTTTCATATATTGGGGAGCTATTTGAGGACCAGAATAATATTGGTATCCTAAAGGCATTTATCAGAATGTGAATTTTTACATCTACATAAATGGCTTTTTGGGGCATTAAAACAGCCCAGGAAAACCACAAATATAAAATACAACACCCCCACCTCCCAACAAAGAAAGAAACAAACAAAAACACACCACATGTTTGAACCAAACATAACAACATATGGTGTGTTTCATTAACAACTCAGCATGTGCCAATCTGCAGTTCCATGATATTTCCTGTTCACATATGAGAAGATACTACAAGCACTGGTGGTATCTGGAGTGATGGATGGTGATGTTTTTATTGGTACTCAAAATAGAAGTACGTGACACTCAAGATATAGGCACAGACATTTTGAAGCTGATGGGCCATGTCCTGACATCTTTCTGCATCAAAGGCAGATTTGTGCAAAAATCAATGGCAGGAGATTATATGGTATGTGATACTTCCATGCAATGTTCTGTGAGAGAACAATGGCTGAGAAAATGTACTTTTTCATTCATTGAAAACAAATATATTATGTGGGAGAATATTGCTTTATTAAAGAAATATTGCTTAATATTTCATTAAGTTTCAATTTAAAGGCCGAAGGTAATGAATACAGCATAAGGGGTCAACTACCCCAATTGCTAAAACGTGGCCAGGTTAAATGCATCAAGTGGCTATATAGTATCTTAATCTAAAAAGCATCTGCATTTGGTTATTTTCTAGTCCCTTTTAGCTTTCAGTACATTTGAATAAGAAATAAACTTATAAAAGATGCAGCTGTTACAATCCCAAATATAAATATTTAATGAAAATCAAAACCCATCTCACATCATCTCAATATCCAACATTAACTGTGGGTGAGATTTTCAAAGATACAATGAACATTTATGACAGGTTTCAGAGTAACAGCCGTGTTAGTCTGTATTCGCAAAAAGAAAAGGAGTACTTGCGGCACCTTAGAGACTAACCAATTTATTTGAGCATGAGCTTTCGTGAGCTACAGCTCACTTCATCGGATGCATCCGATGCATCCGATGAAGTGAGCTGTAGCTCACGAAAGCTCATGCTCAAATAAATTGGTTAGTCTCTAAGGTGCCGCAAGTACTCCTTTTCTTTTTAATGAACATTTAGTGATCCAGCTGTCATAGGCAGTAAATGGAAGGCAAGTTCCTTACTGAACTTTGAAAATCTCCCCCTTTCCTACCAAGTCATATTGTCATTATCAGAGTTTTGGTATCTTTCTAATGACTCGTAGCTTTAAGCTAACGGGATAAGTTTCCAAAGAACCGAGACTCAGCATCCATTTTTTTGCAGGTGCTCTTGGCATATGCAAGAATGGCAGATGCAAAGCTGAGTACTTTTCTCTCTATCTGATTTGTACCCACAATGAGTTTGTTAGAGGCACCAGTACTCAGATCTGTGCCTGCATTTCTGATCACAAAACACAACTGCAAACTACTCAACTCTTTGAAAATTGGTCCCCAAATATTTCAGTTGAAGTGAAATTATCCACAAAGTGATACAGGGATGGACCAGTGTTGTAGTGTCATGGAAACACACCAGAGAGATATACATTAGTGACCTGCGCTCCCATGTTGTGGGGACAGCACAGTCAGTTGCTATGAGAAAGGACTGCAAGACTTCACTGTACAGAGAAACTTTTGGCTAATTCGGTACAGTATTGACAGATCTAGAGAGAGCCATGTCCAGCACTCGGTAGCTAGAATGATCATAAGCAAAAGACAGAAAAAACTCGAGGGAGCTGGAGCATAATGGAGAAGTTCAATCTGTAAGGTGCTGAAAAAGGTTCAAAGGGCCTAGCTTGCAGAAATAAATTAAAAAAGTAGACTACATTTTAGCATCAAATTTTAACATAATGGATAATACGTTTATCATATGTAGTTTATGTCACAAGTTAAATTAATTTATTATTTTTAATGTGTCCAAATTCTGCTCTCAGTTACATCAGTGTAAATCTGGAGTCACTCTGCTGAAATCAATGGAGTCATTTCAAATTTACACCATTTGAGAGCCATAGTCTGCAAAGGACTGTTACTTGAGCACATCATATATGAATTGATTCCCTTGGATGTCTGTGCCTATCAAAAGAAGCAACAAGGATGAAGAAAAGAATGGTATTGGAAACCTCTACAGTGCAGAAATTTATGCTTCTAACTTGAAAATGTTTCAAGTTAATAACAGATAATTTGTGGGGCGGGGGAGCAGTGGCAAAGGGGCGAATTATAAAATTCCATGAATGGTACAAAACTTAGTGCTCTCTGTCCCTGGTTTACAGCTTGTGCTGTTCCTAACTGCATTCTGGCATTAGGTGGGAGAACAGGTAACTCATCTTTTCTCATCTCTTCCCTCCATCTCTTAGTTCCACTACTCATAGAGCCACAAGGCAGTAACTGCAGCCCTAGGGCTAGATTCATTCCTGCTTTTTCCACTGCCTCAGTATGATGCAAAGAGAGCGGTAGGGATGCATGTGGGGATGCTTAGAGGGACAAGAGGCTACTTTAGAAAAGCTCCTTGCCTTCACATACACCCCTAGCACCTCTACATCTGCAAACCTTGGAGCATGAACATTTTTCCTCCTCCTCCTGGCACAGTGGGTCAACCATCCCCAAAGTCAGTTTTTCTCAAACTGGGGCTGGTGACCCCTCAGGGGCCATAAGGTTGTTACATTGGGGTCACAAGCTGTCAGCCTCCACCCCAAACCCCACTTTGCCTCCAGAATTTATAATGGTGTTAAATAGATTTAAAGGTGTTTTTAATTTATAAGGGGGGCCGCACTCAGAGACTTGCTATGTGAAAGGGGTCACCAGTACAAAAGTTTGAGAACCACTGCCCAAAGTCATTTGATGTAGTGTACAGCCACTCTACAAGACCTTCTGAAGCTCCCATTCTCTGTAGGATCACATCACCTGTAGTGTGATATGCCAAAAATAAGCTTATTACAAATAATATCCTCCCCCCACCACACACACACACACACACAGGATCTAATCCTGCAGTCCTAATGCAAACCAAAGTCCCACTGAAAAAGTCATTGGGAATTTTGCTGCTATAGATGCTACAGGATTAGTTAGATAATTAAAGTTATTCCACTGATTTCCTGTTTTTTAGTATTTAATATTTTTGTTTGATAAGATTTGTGTTTGTGATACATTTTTCATGGCACAAATCCACTCCAACTTTAGTTTTAAATAACAGAGTATCCGTGCTTTTCAGCGTGCACAGGATTCTTAGGCCTAATGTATATTTTCATTTTTTTTCCATTTGGCAGGTGACTGGGCATGGTGCTTATGGAGAAAAAGGACAGAAGGGAGAACCAGCGGTGGTCGAACCTGTAAGTATGTGGGTGGAGATTTTCTTTTATTAAGTGCCATGGAATTTTCATGGGTAATTATTTCAGTGCCAAACCGTGTCACCTGTGTATAGGAAGTCAGGATATTATATGTGATCTCCTCCAGTGCGATCACCAATATTATTCTGTGGACTAGCAACACAAATGATAAAGAAGAGCCCCACAGACACACCTCCTTCTGCCATATACTGGGCCAACTACGCTGTCCCTAAGACAGACCAAACCTTCTTGTGGACAAGAGATTAATAGCCTCCGAAGAATTGATCCTGGTTAGTTTTCACCTTACTGTCCCACACATCATGAGACCAGCCAACAAAATCCCTATATTTGTTTAATTAAATACTTGCATTTGATGTTGTAACATGAATACATAAAAACAGTACCACAGGGTCAAGTAGCACCATCATGAAGCAGCATACTGATGCTCTGCTTATTTATCCTGCATTCAAATTTGTGAACCTTAGCAATGGTAAGGGAACTGCCTAAAGAATGCCTCTCAGCTGTGAATAGCAATGGAGGCAGTGAAGCAGCTTCTACACTAAGACACAGCTATGTTGTAGCATTGTAGTTTGGATGAATATAATAAACCTGCTTTTTTAAAAAAAAAACTGCAATATCTCATCTTAACTTTATAGAGTGGCTAGCAGAAGCTGAGTGCTACTGTCATTTAATGCTCTGGAAGTCTGAGTGGCTTTCCAAACTTATTTGACTGGAGTGGAAATAAATGTGGTAATTTTTAATTAGGTTTTAATGGCAGTTGGTATCACAAACCTATCACAGAGCTTAGTGTTTCTAGAAGTCACTGATCACAAAAGGTAAAAGATGGCAACGGAGAATGAGTTGCGAGTCAGGAATGAAACACAATAACGGCGACGTATGGAAAAGCTCAGACTGCATTAGCCCAGAAAATATCTGGTTCTTAAAAACTACTGTCATTCCCCACTCTATACTTAAATTCTCTAGCAGTACTTTTTAAAAACCAGTTGTGAGTCAGGCTGTATTCACAAAAAGAAAAGGAGTATTTGTGGGACCTTAGAGACTAACCAATTTATTTGAGCATAAGCTTTCGTGAGCTACAGCTCACTTCATCGGATGCGGCTGTATACAGCATACCGTGCTAAAAAACCTCCCCCATCAATGTGTAAAAAGGAAGTTTCTGAAGCAAACCGAATATTTTTAAAGTTTCTACTGCAGGAATAGAGGCTTCATCAATATTCCATTTTGAATTGCCTCTTGGAGCAAAATCCGCAGAGCAGCTGTTTGATGCCAAAAGCATGGTTTCAGGAGAAGGTTCTGGATGATATCGTAACTGTGTGTGTGTGTGTGTGTGTGTGTGTAGGCATGCGTATGAAGCAAGTAATTCAAGATCTTCAAGACCTGTAAGTCTTCCCCACTTTTAAAGTTGGAGAACTATAAGGTACAGTTCAGTGCCTTCCTAATTGTACTAAATGACCTTGGAAGCCATCAGCAAAACTGTACTTGCATAAAATGGAACAAAACCAGGATAATGTTAAATCAGCATAGATGAGTTACCATTGTACCAATCCTGCTCGTGTTTTTTTCTAGAAAATTGGTAGCACAGAAAGTGTGACATTGCCCAGGGTAATTTAGGAAACTTCTGTGCAATTATTTTATATGCTACAATGGATCCATTGAAAAGTACAAATTATAGTCCCTGAGAGAAAATGTTAACCTCAGTAGTTATGGAGAGAAGATTTGTTGTGCTTTGATGAGAACAAACAGATGGGTATGGAAGTGAAAACATAAGGATTATAATGTCATAAGACTCCTTGCTAATTTTATTGCAATTGGAATTTATTCTTTTCTTTTTATACTTTCTCCAAAAGATAATGAGACTGGTGTCATTTTTTCTGTAGGGGATGCTTGTTGAAGGACCGGCAGGACCAGCAGGACCTCCAGTAAGTGGATATTTTTTCATTTTGGTTGGTTTTCATAGTTTAATTATAGTTTCATTTTAGTGCATTCAATGTACCCATTGTCCTTTGGTACTTACGAATTGACATATTTAAAAATAGAGATATCATTTCTCATATGTAGAATGTACTCAACACAGTACAATAGGGCAAGATTTACAGAAGATCTCGGCTCAAGTGTTTTCACTGGGAACACACTGGGGTGCTGAGAACTTTTTTGAAAATCTGGCCCAATTGTGGGTGCCCAGAATTTTGAAAAACTGACTATACATTAATATAGAAAAAGATCTGCCTTATCATTTGGAGATAATCATTTATGGGTCTTGAATATAATTTTTTGTAGACAATAGTTGAACACACTGATACAATCAGTCATTCAGCATAACCATTTATGGTCTGTTTTTTCATAGGGTCTTACAGGTCCCCCAGGTTTACAGGGTCCCACTGGTCCTCCTGGTGACCCTGGTGAGAGGGTAAGTCAAAATATGGATTATGCAGTTTATTAATGGCATATCTTGTTCTAATCATTGTAAGAGTTAAATGGGACAAATGCTGAGCTAGAGTATACTGAGGTAGCTAAAGTGTAGTTCATGGAGCTGCACCAGTTTACACCTCCTGAGGATCAGGCCAATATTTCTTTTTAAGGAGCAATACATAATGAAAACACAGGAGAAAGAAGCAATGTCCCTGTGATGCATTTCTAAGATTACAGTATCTATCTAAACCTAATCTCACTGTTTTAGGTTGGTGTGAATGATTTTAAAATGTAATTAAATAATCATAAAAATCCAGTTACAAATCTCTGATATAAATTTAAATGATATTTAAACAAAATGTTTGAACAATAAACCACTCAAATGAAGAGATAAATAAAGGTGATGATATACAGGAACAAAATCCTCACTGAAATGATGGACTTACTGGATACTGTCTGTCTGAACTATGTTGGACATATTGTGATCTTTGATGGTGCAAGGACAAATGAGCTTATATGCTAGCATTACATGATATGGTTTTTGAAAGAACAGGTGTGGTCATGCCTAAAATGATAGTCTAAGAAAACCCAGGTTAAAGTCATGTATTTAATGCAGCCATTCCTTAAGTCTTCAGTGTTTTCGCAGGCTTTTTGTATAATTTTAAAACAGCCTAAATGCGTTCAGTTCAGGGAAATTTTCTATTGCAATAGACATGAAATAAATGTCACTCAGCTTTACCAGTGACAGTTTACTGAAAAGTCTAGCATGTTCCTGAAATATTTGTTTCTGGGAGGCACTGAGAATACAGCAACTGTGCACTGTATAATTTGACATTTTTGTTAGAATTCTAAATCGTACCACACACTCTACATGTAGAAAACGGACTGGCATAAGCATTTTTTCTTCAACCCTTATTCTTACAGATTTAATAATTCCATATATCCTTATGGATTTAAACTAAGAAAATAACTCAGAAACTTAACATTATTATAATGAAACTGCTTGGGGTGGTATTCCTTTTGCTTGTAAAGTTGTAAGTGATCAGTAAAATTCTCCATGAAACAGCTCTCACAACAGACCCATCAAGCTCATCCTTCTGCACTGGGATCTACCCTTGTGAAGTCCTAACAATGTCACTAGAATTCCACACAAATGCAGGATATTTGCACTAGCAGATCCTAGCGCTGCATCAGAGCCTCCTTTTTTAGCATTACAAAGTGACTCATTTAGAAATTTAGCTTATGCCACTTAGGATAGTTTTTTAAAACACATATGAAATGTATTCACAACCTACAAGAATGAATATATGTGGCCCTGTAACTAGCAAGATCAGTCTAATTAATCTCCACTTCCTTTTGGTTGGTTTCGCAGGGCCCATCAGGGCGTCCTGGCCTTCCAGGTGCGGATGGTTTACCTGGTCCCCCAGGTACCATGTTAATGTTGCCGGTAAGTCCTGTTAGGGTTACAGAGTGGTCAAGCTTGTATTAAGTAATGCTTTTGCTTCCAAAGAAGGGGAATGAATTAAAAAGACAAAATAAATCTCCTGTCCTACAGCAGGTTCTGTCTTTGGAAACATAGCATGAGAAACATAGGTGCTGCAGCACCCCCTGACTTGAAGTGGTTTCCATTATATACAGGGTTTACAGTTTGGTTCAATGGCCCTCAGCACCCCAGCTATACAAATTGTTCCAGGCCCCTTGTCCTGGTCTAATGGACTAAGCAGAGGACAAAGAACAAGGTAGTCTTGCATTCTAATCTTTGCAGTAACAGTGACTATCTCAAGGATTTAATCAAATCACTTAATGATTCAGTGTTAGCTTCTCCATCTGTAACATGGGAAAATGGCCCCACTGTGAGGTGTGTAGGTATCCATCGTCTTACATAGTGCTAGAATTCACCAGAATGCACACAGACCTCCTAATGGGCCCCAGGTGCTCCTGGCTAATTTGGGCAGCTCCAATTGGATTATTATTAATTAATTCTGATTGTTATTATTGTAAATGTTGATTATTCTACATGAACACCAACACAAAGAGGGGGCTCCACTTATGCAGCAGGAAGCTGGGGTGTTGGAGGCAGAATCTTGATGATCCTTTTTCCTTTGCATATAAAAATAATAATAATGATGTGATTGCAGTGGAGAGACATCATTTATACTTGGAGAAATGCAGCAGTAAAAATTGTTTCATGACCAGGCTAAAAATGCTAAAATTGGCTGTTAAGAAGGTAATTTAACTGAATTTGGAGAAAGTCAGAAGTTGACAGAAGATGGGATTGATCTGGTCCCATGGTTTGGCACCAAAAGTAATCTGATCCCCACATTCAGGACACACTAAATTTGGAGAACTGAGAATAGTGAAATAAACTATTTTCCAGTAAAGATTTATATCTACTATAATTAGTATATTTATTAGTATATATTTAGTATATAATTACTATAATTAGACAAATTAGACTGATTAGACTGCTTTACATATTCTCTGTTATGTGATATACAATATCAATTGTATCTATCTATATAAGAATATATTTGAATTCTTATTGAGAAGCCTTGTGTACATACATTTAAGTTGAGACCTTAGGAAAGGGCACAAACTATTCCACATCAGATAGCAAACTGTTTTCATATCAAAGCTTGACATCAATTGAATTGCATTTCTCCTACTACTAACTAAAGTTGTATTGGCTTTTGCTACATGGTACTAATTGATTTTGGTGGCATTTAATTGTTAGTACAGTTTGGCATAAAAAAGGAATCCATTCTGGTTTCCTATGTGACATTTTAGTGGGGATTCCAGTGAAAGCAACAGAAATTTTACCTTTTATTTATATAGGAGCAGAACTGGGCTCAAATTCTGTTAATGGTAACTTAATATTCATATTGGAACCAGTGGGTCTTATTTTACACTCTGCTGAAGTTTAATGAAGTGACACCAGATTAAAAGTGGAGTAAAGAATCTGGCCCAATACCTTAAGCAGCACTATCTGTAGTTACAGTGAACAAGTATGTCTTTAACTTGGCTAATTGTGAATTCTTTTTCTTTGTGCGATATTTGTAGTTCCGCTTTGGTGGAGATGGTGAGAAGGGCCCAACAATCTCAGCTCAAGAAGCTCAAGCCCAAGCTATTCTTCAGCAGGCAAGAGTAAGAATGTTAAACTGGAATAAAAATAAAGCAGCAAATACAGAGGAGACTTGTGTGAAGTTGCCTGTTACACAATATATATATATATGGGGGAGAGAGAAAGAAAACATGAGATAGATGCAGATGATATAGATGTTTGAGTGAAATACTGAAAGCAGAAATGAAAAAGAACGTTTCAATAAGTTGTGAATATTATATATACACACATATATACCCCCTCACACCCAGGCGCGAGACATTGATTCACGCATGAATGTTAAGATGAAAACTGTGGGAGTGAGGACAACAGATTTCATAGGCTTGCCACAGCAGCAGAGCAGCAGAGCATCTGACCAGAGTTGTGGAGGAATTTGGGATGACAGGTTGATGAGCTGTCCAAATCAGCTTATTGTCTGTCTTCCCTTGATTAATTCTGGAAAGTGTAATATGACCTCTGGAATGTGTATATGTATGGTGACACCAGCATGCTTCATTCTCGCTGTGTGGTCCAAATGGTTTAATTGAGAGATAGAAGCAATCATCAGTGTGGGATAGCACAGAAGAAAGTGGCTTAAAATACTAAAGTGTCTTCTTCAGTCCAATAGAAGAACACTTCTTAACTGCAAAGACAGACATCCAGTTCTTAGGGTTACCAGTGGTTTATTCCTACTGAAAATATACTGATTTTATGAGAATGGAGGACAAACAGTATAAATTTGTATGCATGGTCTGTTATAGTCTCATTTAGTACACAGTAACTGACACAATTGCTAAGTAATATATTTTATTCATCACACTTGTGACAGCTTAATACACACAATCTTTTAAATATGGGTTGCCAGTTGCTAAGCTCAGCAAAATAAACATCTACTCATGAACATGCAGTTATAACCTTAGTCACCAGCCACTAGCATGAATTAATTACTAATAATCTGGCCATGCAATGACTATTATGTAATTTTTGTAGCTTCCCCTTGAAATATGTTTTTTATTTTCATTTTTTAACAGATTGCTATGAGAGGGCCACCTGGCCCCATGGGACTCACTGGAAGACCAGGTCCTGTGGTATGTTAAACAAAACAAGGATAAAACATTGAATACACAAGTAATAAAAATGCATGGTCCAAATTCCTGCCTCACTTACATCAGTGCAATAAAAGTGATTTGACTGGGGACTTCATTGGTATAATTAAGGCCAGAATTTGAGTCCATATTCTTTTGCTGGGTCTTAAGTTCAGCCTGTAAGCTAATTTAATGTTTTGTCTGTATGGATAGAGTACACTTTAAAACTTGTCAATGTCTTATATAACTAAATAAGCCTGTGCAGTTAGATAACTGCACCTTTCAGTATTCAGGGTGTTTACTATGGAAAATATTAGGAACTGAAAGGAAATGCTGCAGAATAATCTTACCTGTTTATCGTAGGTAAAGTAAGTCAGTACTGTAAATTGGCACAACTCCCATTGACTTCTAAGAGAGTTGTGTCTATTTACTTCAGGGCTGAATTTGGCTCACAGACTAATATTGAATGATTTTGAAGGATATTATTGTCACTGTGGTTATAAAAATATTCTGAGTTCAGTACCCAGTCTGCAGCAAACAAAAATGACAGCTTTTTAACAGCAAGCATATCAAATAGCTTTTAGGTCACCATTACATTTGCTACTGTGATCTCTACACAACATTTTAAAAGGATAGCATGTGTGATAACAGTGGAAAATCAGGTAGGAGGCTCTGCACTTTGTAAATCACCTGACCAATCTTGTAATTGTAATTTCCTCTTTTAGGCAATGGATACATTGTAGACTCAAATAATTCACAAAATGCTGTAATTTAGCATTTATCATGTTTCAAAAAGCCATTTAAGTATAGCAACAACAATATAAAATGATAACTGCTGGAACTAAGATTATAGGCTTTGTAGAAAACAAGTCTTTTCTAAAATTATCTCAGGTGATTATATTTATCCTCTTGGATCCAGACAGTAGGGTTTTTCTCTAGACTAAGTATAGCATCCATATTTGGAAGGATTCACTGAGTTTGGAAAGCAGTATTTAGTTTGTTTTGTTGGCATGGCTAAGTTGGCAGATATTTTGCCTGTTTTGTGATTATGATGATTGCTAACTGCTGTATTTTATCAATGTGTTTTGCAAAACAATGGATGAACTGCAGCACAAAGAGAAAGTTTAACTCTCATAATGACATAAAACGAACATCTTGTTGTAAAATATATACAAAAGCATGCTTACCATTATTTAATAGCAAAGCAGATTATTAATGTAGAACAGGTATCCATGAAACATTCCTGAGGTGGTATAATTGTAACATCAGGAGTACAAACACTCTTCCTCCATCTTTTTTGGCCCCTCATTGCCTTTATGTGCTACCTTAGAAACAGCTCATTGTTGAGTGGTAACATTGTGACGTCATGGTTAAGTCACTTCCCCTGCCACATCTTTCTACCTCCTTTTTCCCCCTACTGTCATCATCTCCCTCCCTAATTCATAGCTCACTGGATGAAATATTCATCAGCAGGTAGGAGGGGTAAATGGACAACCACATTTTATCTATCTTCTATCGAATCCACAGACCAGGCTCTTAACCCTATTACTGCTGCCATGTATTGTTCTGGTAGCACAAAGTAGCCAAAAAGCCGTCTTAACTGTACCCCTTCCGGATTCCTTTTGTGAATGGGAAATCCCAAGGTGCATAGAAATGGCATGATGGCTCTGTGTCCCAGCACATAGTGGAGAGGGTATATATGGAGAGAATAGGTCTCTGTCTGGGAGCTCTCATACACCAGTGATCTTTGGCCACTGCAAGGGCACCTTAGACTACTGGCAGCTGGTGTAATCTTGCCACAGCTGTAAATTGGACCTTGGGGTGGGTTGGTACCCTGTGGCCCCAGCATCATGTAGCTGTGAAGTTACACCAAGTCCTCACCAAGTTATGCTGAACCCCAAAAGGCCAGTCCCAAGGATTGGCACTTTCTGTCTATCTAGGTAAAACTGAGTGGTTTCAGCTGAGTCTCAGTTAATAAAAATAAACAAACAAATAAATAAACAATTTCAGCTACAATCACTGGGCTTTAATTGTAACTTTGAAACAGATACACAAGGGAAAATTCTTCAGTGGCATAACTCTCCCAGAGTCAATAGCATTGACATTGTCTGTCAGCAGAGAGCTTGACCCGCAGACTTTTGGTTGATCACAGTTTGGAAAATTTCATTACATTTATAATAAATCAGAATAAATTGGTGCAAGGTAACAAACCAATGGATACCCTGTTTCCACTGGTGTAAATCAAGAGACAAGAAGATCGCATTCAGTACATACTGTCATTACCATTATATAACTGTGGTAACACTGAATCCATTTGTAAAGAATGGTGCAATATTGCTAGTGTATAGTTCTGTTTACTGATAGTCCTGGCTACATACCACCAACAGTTTACGTATTAGAAGCATTGATGGCTCTTTGTATGGGTAGGCTCGGGAATGAACCACATTAATAGCTATTTTGCCATCAAGCCACCAGGAGGCTCTAGAAATCCAGCTCTTCTGATCTGGCAAAATGTTAGGCCAAGGTTTCCAGAAGTGACTAGTAATTTTGGTTGCCTCAGATTTTAGATATCTCACCTTGAAATATCTGAAAAAGGACCTAATTTACAAACATTGCTGAGCACCTGTCCTCTGAAAGATCAGGCCCCTTGAACAATTCTCAAGTTGAACAATGAAAAAACAAGGCTCCCAAAATCACTAGTCACTTCTGGAAGTCTTGACCTTAATCTGTCATGTATTTTGCTAATTTAATTGTGAGAACACCAATTAAATACATTAAGAATCATATTAAATGTATTATTAAAAAGCACTTTTCTTAGCATAGCAGAGTTGTAGTTACATTAAGTGTTAGCATTCACAGTGTTAAAGTAGATTATGTATCCTTTTTTTGTCTGAGGTCGTTTCCATTGATTGTGCAAATTTAAAACCGTTTAAAAACTAGGTTGATACAGAGAAACCTGTGCTAACAGTCATCTGCTAACTATGGTCACTTGTCCTAGTGAGAAGCAACAACTCAGGTCTGGTTCTTGCCTCCCTTAGGGCTTGAACCACTGACTTCAGCTGGCACTAGATCAGGACCTTAGAGCAATTTCTCTTCATTTCAGTAGGAGAATCAGACCCCCAGTCTCAGCAAAGTTTGTATAATATTAAGTACACAATATTTGGTGCCAACTATTCAGTCAGAAATGCAGCAATCCTTTGCGCTTCTTAGTAGGCTTCATTCTATTTGTATATTCTGTTGGTTACTCTTTTTGAATTATGTTGGTATGTTTTTCAGTGGAACAAATATTAATGGAAAAGGCAAACAGGTTGTGAAAAACGTTAGGCCAGATCCTAGCTACTCAGATTTACTCCAGCTGAAGATCTGATCTAGTACTGTTTTTAAGACCCAGAATAATATTATGAGATAGAATACACTCCTTGCTTATTATTTACTCTGAAATGTTGTGTCTCTATCTGTCTGATGCTATAACAGTGTAGAAATATAGTTATACAGATTTGTCACATGTTTAAGGGCTTGATCAGAAGGTCATTGTAATCAATGGAAAGACTCTTATTGACTTCAATGAGGTTTGGATCAGGCAGTCAGATTGTGCTTTATTTCTACAGTTGCACAAGGGTGCCGAAAATCCACTTTCAGGACTTGCTGTCTCCTCCTTGATGCAGGAAGCTGACATGTTTTAATGATTCATGTTCTCACTGAGCTGATATTTACCTGGCAAACATTAATATAGAACACAGTGGTCAATGCCTGGTCCCATTTAATTCGATGGATTTTTAACATTTACTTTGATGAGACTAGTATTTGGCCCCAAGTTTGCCAGACCTTTACAAAATGATCTTTCAGGTACTGTAATCGCATAGGATGGTTTCATAATAGCTAAGGAAAAAGTGTTTCTTTTCTGTAATTAATTTCTAGAAATAGCTAACAGTTTATCCAGTTAAAGTTTAGCTGGATAATTAAACTCACTGTATTTTGCACTTGTTACATAGGGCGGGCCTGGCTCACCAGGTATTAAAGGAGAAAGCGGCGACCCAGGTCCCCAGGTACAATACAACATCCTTTCATTTTTCAGTATATTACCTTTTCATGCTTTGCAGCATACGAAATACATTCCCATTTGCAGCATATGGAAATACATCCCTCTATTGGAGAGCAATCAGTTATGTGCTTTTTACATATAATTGAAGGTGAATAGCTTTTCATGTACAATGCTGCAGCAAATGAAACAGTTACCTAGATTGTTCATTTTAAAATGTGAAAGTAACAAGCTGCCCTTCTGTAAAGAGGACCAATTATCACATGTAGAGTGTCATCTCTTGAAAACTAGTTTTAAAATTGGTGCTGGAAGCTCTTTGCTCTGCTCTGTACTGTACATGCTCATAAGTACCATTAGCATCAATGTCTGCAGTCATATGACCTTGGGCTGTGATATGATCAAATCTCATAATCTGAGCAGGGTTTAACTTGACTAGTAATTAAACAGGAAATTTCCAAGAAAAACTTTGACACTGGAAGAGGTGGTGTTGTTGATTCTATGGATGATCCCTTTCCTTCTTAGTAATTACTGCATCAATCTCCCAGCTTGATGTTAGAGAGCACTGGCCAGTTTAAAGCACTGGAATCTTTAAACTTAGACCCAAAACTAAGGTCATAAGCACTTGTGACCATTTAAGAAACTATGACATTTTTTTAAAAGTCTGTAGTGCGAACACCTGTCACCTGGCCAAATGCCAACTTGGGTACACATATTTAATCATGTATTAAGTAACTATCCTAAAATCCACCTGGGCACTAGTACAAAAGTAAAACATTACAAATAGCTGATTAGTCTTTCATTTTTCCTGCCTACATTTCCAGTGTGGACCCTTGTTAGTTTGGGGTTTTTTTCTATTTCTTCTTGTGGTCAGGTGAAGCTGTCCACCAGCTTGGACAGTCAGCCATGTCCTGGACTGATATGACTGGGTCCTTTGCCCCCTCCAGTACCTCAAGGTTCACAGCCCTCCCTTAACCTCAGGCAGACCACAGGGCCAGACTGCCCCATTGCAGCCTTCTACTGCTGCTAAGGAAACTGTTAGTTTCTCCTAGCCCTCCTCCTCCCCTTCCAGAGCTAGGTCCCCACTTATGTCTTCCAACTGGGAATCAGAGCCAGTCATTAGCTGCTGCTTACCTGGTTCCCAAACATGCCTGCTGGGCTTCTCCTTAGATCAGGGTTTGCTACTCCCTGGCTCTGCAGGCCCTTAAAGGGTCAGACCATCCTGCTGCATTGCCCTAAATTATTGGGTACTGCTTCTGAGGCCTTTTTCAGCTGACATTTCCACCCAAGGTGCATATTGGTTTTGGACAAGAGTGCTCCCTTAAAAAGACCTAGAACTGCCTTCAACGAGAATTACATGTGCATGTGAAAGCAGAATGAGGTGTGCAGTCTGTGAAATACTTTGGAATCTCTCTGGATAAAATGTGCTGTGTAAATATAAGTTCTCATTAAATATAGGTGAATTTAATTTTAACGTGGCTAAAACAAGATTTGTAAAACATGGCACGGAGATTTTCAAAGAAATTTAGATTTCACGGGATTTGGATGCTCAGTTTTCATCACAAATTAATAGGAAGTGGGGACTCCCTTAGATAGTTTTGAAAAATCACAGTCTTGGTATTCAACACCATATTCCTAAGTTGTTGTTTAGCTGAGATGTTTGGCAGTTTTGTTTAGCTAGCTGTTCTAGCTTTTTGTTGCCACATATAGTATGATTTTAAAGATTGTTTTGTTTACATTCAGGGTCCTCGAGGTATTCAAGGTTCCATTGGTCCAAGTGGGAAACCTGGCAAAAGAGTGAGTAACATATATCTGGTAAAAAAATTAAATTGAAATCCAAATGAATTAACGCTTTCTCTTTACTCTGGATATCAGTTGTTGGCATCTTCAAATGTTTGTATTCTTTTCAGGGTCGTCCAGGAGCTGATGGCGCTAGAGGAATGCCAGGAGAACCTGGTTCAAAGGTATGAGATCTGAGGTCATATTTCAGTCATGGCATGGATGATGCACATTTTAAATAGGCATTAATCTGCCCTCCACCACACTGAAAATGTAAAAACAATGTAGAAAGCTATTCTGCAATGAAAATATTGATGCTTCAGACAACCAGATAAGAGGCAAAAGTTGAGCATGAATCATCCATTTAAAAATATGGTAATTCATGGTAATGGACAGCCGTGTAACGTTTAAGTAATTCGATTCTTTGGGCTTGAGTCTGATCTCACTTAGGCTGCTTTTTTTTTTGCATGGGTGTAACTGTATTTTCTACAGCAGAGCTACTTCTGATTTATACCAGTATAATGTGTGACTAGAGTCAAGCCCTTTGTCTTGATGTTAAATTTATGATGGCATAATTACAGTGGAGTGTAAAATCTGGTGCACAACGGCTTCCTCTGCTTTGATACGCACAGGGCCAAATTCTGATGTTCAGATGCATGTGCTCAACTCCAAATGACTTGCTGAGATGTGCACATGTGTCCATGGGTAGAATTTAGCCCACAGTGAGCTGGTGTAATTTACTAAGAATATTACAAAGTGTAATAGTCATTTCTAAGTCTCTATTTTTTTCTTTCCTAGGGTGATAGAGGGTTTGATGGTCTTCCTGGTCTACCTGGTGATAAAGGTCACAGGGTAAGATCAACATGAATGTTTATATGAAAGCTTATAAAAAATGTGGTAGTAGTAACATCACCTCATTTAAAAAAATAACATAGGACTGTGGAGAGAGTTAAGTCAGAGAACATGTCAGAATTTCATGTTGCAATATAGTGTCAGAATTGTATTTTTACAAGCATATCAGGTAAAGACTCCAGTAACGTGAATTTATAGTTAACGATCCACATACATATTTTTTATATAAATATATTTCCAGAATTTGGGCTAGATTCTCAATGGGTGTAAATTGAAGTAGTTTCCTTAAAGTCAATGCTGATTTACTTCAGCTGCCGAATGGGTTGAAGTTGATTATTAGAAGAAAGTTGCAATATACTAGTGTACAAGTTCTACACTGAGGATGTACGTATCCTATGACCAGTGTGGTCATAGGGCTCATTCCCATGATGTTTCAATAGGCAGGTTTTATGCCAGTGGCACCTTCTCTTCTCCGGGACCTCTCATTGCAGATGGGGAATTGAGATCACACAAAAAGTCTGTGGCACAGCAGTGAATTGAAGCCGGGTCTCCCTTCCACTAGGGCAGTGCCACAACAACAGGCCATCCTTTTCCCCTTGCTTTGAGGATACACAGAATTTAACAGCTCCGAACACATAGTAATGCAGAAAGTTTTGCAATTGTTTGTTTGTGTTCATGGAAAACAACATCCTTAACTTGCAATTTTTTTTAAACACCATTAAAAAGGCTTTCTCAAACAAAGTAGCAATCAAGAATACCTACAATGCTAAGCTCTATTGCTTATTGACAAGGACTGACCCCTGGTCTACACTAGGACTTTACGTCGAATTTAGCAGTGTTAAATCGATGTAAACCTGCACCCGTCCACACGATGAAGCCCTTTTTTTCGACTTAAAGGGCTCTTAAAATCGATTTCCTTACTCCACCCCTGACAAGTGGATTAGCGCTTAAATTGGCCTTGCCGGGTCGAATTTGGGGTACTGTGGACACAATTTGATGGTATTGGCCTCCGGGAGCTATCCCAGAGTGCTCCATTGTGACCGCTCTGGACAGCACTCTCAACTCAGATGCACTGGCCAGGTAGATAGGAAAAGAACCGTGAACTTTTGAATCTCATTTCCTCAAGAAAAAAGGCGCGAAACAATTGTCTGCTGGTGCTTTCACGGAGGGAGGGAGGGAGGGAACGGGGGCCTGACGATATGTACCCAGAACCACCCGAGACAATGTTTTAGCCCCATCAGGCATTGGGATCTCAACCCAGAATTCCAATGGGCAGCGGAGACTGCGGGAACTGTGGGATAGCTACCCACAGTGCAACACTCTGGAAGTCAACGCTTGCCTCGGTATTGTGGAAGCACTCCGCCGAGTTAATGCACTTAATGCACTTAGAGCATTTTCTGTGGGGACACACACACTCGAATATATAAAAACGATTTCTAAAAAAACGACTTCTATAAATTCGACCTAATTTCGTAGTGTAGACATACCCTTACTCAATCCAAACACTTCAAATATCAACATTCCAGAACTTGGAGAAAGACCAGATCTGAGAGCTAAATCTGGTTGTGTCTGGCCCTGTATAGCAGTTGTGGTGGAAGAAGTCATCGTCTTGGTATGCATCCCCATTGCAATCACTAGTCACAGCTGCAGTTCCCTGTGCTCTCCTGAATGAGGTTCTCTTGCTAGTTCTCTTGTAAGTCTTAGCCACCACAGAAGGAACAAGAATAAGGCAGGATAATGATTCCACCCTCTTCGTGAGTGGAGCTAGCGAACCACGGATGGAAATATATGCTGCAATTTTCGAAGGGCTTGTGCAGTAGCTACACTTCCCAGGAACTCGGGGACACATTGAATACTCCACATATGCCTACAGTGTAGTGTGTTGTAGTAATATTGGAAGTTGTTCTCCTCAGTCCTGTTTGTACTTTTAGTACAATTCACAATTCTCTCAATCATTTTTCATCAATTCCTTTCTTCCTAGAGAATAAAAACAAGCAGCTCTTTGCAGATTTGAAATGTTGGTTGATCGGTAGGTGGCCAGTAGAGGGTGCCAGACATTAAGATCTAGTCCTGTGATACTCAATTAGATCTACCCACAGGCCAATTTGAGAATATTATGTCAAGAGGTAGGCCATTTGCGCAGAGGCTGACAAAATAATAATAATAAAAACCCTTCAGCTGCCAATCAATAAAGACCTTGACTGCAACATAAGTATTAGTGTTTCTGTCTTTTTACGAAGTTTATAAATCAACATTATTACCTGTGTTTGTGGCAATCTCTAATGGGAGAGGTGATATCAATGATTTCTGGCAAGCTTTGTGGAGACAGATTTATAGGAGGTCAGGGCAAGGCATATGCACTGGTAAAGATGCTCATCTCTCAGATGATTGCGGTGTTGGTTTTTTATAATTTCATGGTAGAAAACCTAGATTCACAGAGGTACATTGATCCGAATATCGTTAAGAGATGGCTAGATTATGGCTATTCTGAAACTGGTCAGCATATTGAGTCAGAAATCACAAAGTCCCATTTCTCTGAATTTTTGTCTTCAAGATATCTGAGCTCTGGAGTTTAACAATTTCTAATTGAAAGGCACCTTCATCAATTGAATCAAGAACATTCTTGGCTTCAGCAGGGCAGAGTTTATCAGTAGGGACAAAAAATGGACCACGAACAAATAAAAGCAAATTCTTTGGAATTTTAAAATTCTCAAATCACATTTTAAAATTGTTGATGAATAGGAATTCTTGCATCAGTTTCATTGATAGCAACTACACACAGTGTGGTGAAGTGCAACATCTTTCCTGTTAAGTTTGTCTGAAAGATTTCAAGGTTCCTCTGAAAGGCACACATTTTTCCAACAGATCCCTGAGACTGCTTGCACACCCTTGGAGCTGCAAATTGAGGGAATTCAAGTTACCGGTTTTATCACACAGAAAATCTACCTGTGACATAGAGGGGACTTCATTTATAAATTCCAGGAACTCATGAGCCCTGTTGGTCTTGTAGTTTGAAAGAAAATCTATTATTTCTTTTGGAAGCGCACAATCTCTCTCTATCCTATTTAATCAGCGAACATATTATGCTGCAACAGGTCACTGTATTTGGCTGAAACATCTTGTAAAAGAGCTTTAAAAAAATGAAGTTGCAAGGTAGAAGCTGAACGTATCTTGTTAGCCAATCTCCTCACAATACCCATTGTTTTTCTTAAGTCCCCTGACAATTAACCGCACAAGACAGTCTGGTGAATGATGCGATGAAGTGTATTTAATGAAGGGTTTATCGCTGCCAAATGTGAAGCAAAGCCCTTCTCTTTCTCTGTCATAGAGGGACCTCTGTCTGTAACAAGCAAGTTTACTTTCTACAGATCTAAACCAATTTTTTCAAAAAAGCCTTTAACTTTTCAAAAATTATCTCTCCTGTGGCTTAGGTTTCTAATGGTAGTAAGCACAAAAATTCTTCCTTGAACATTTAACCATCATAAAATCTAACGAACAGTGATAACTGGGCAGTGTCACTTAAATTGCTTGATTCGTCCACTGCAAGAGACATGTTGGCATTTTTAAAATCAGAAACCAGTGCTAACAAATAAACCTCCTAAATTACCTCCAATCTTCTCACTGTTGTGGAATCAGACAGGAGAACTTGCTTCACACAGTTCACAATGTCATCTTTTATTTCTGGCAAAAAGCTCCTCCAGCATTTCCAATGTGCTCTCTTTCACATGCTCGGCATCCAGGACAGGCTTTTTCTTTTTTTAGCTATTACCAACATTTTCGAAGAGAAGTAGCTGTTGCTTTTTCCTCTACAGTCGCTGATGTTGTGAGAATGACATTTGAAGTGTGCTACAAAGACATCAGAGTTTTCAGTTGTGTCACGTCTTGCAAAACTGCCAGGAGGATAGGCCGTATTGAAGTTACCATGCTTTGATTCAATGTGATGCCTCATGTTGATGATCTCACAGATAGATACAGTGGTTTGGAATATTAAACGCAAAGAGTTTTGCGTTTAAATGAGGTGGCGTAATGAATAGAAAATCCGCTGTCCAGTTTGGGTTAAAACCTCAGTTTTTGCTATCAACTTGGCAACATTTACTACCACCTGCATTCATTTTTGGCTCAATTTCCATCACTAATGGAAAAAAAAGGTTGGCGTCCGAGTTCAGTCGTAGCTGTTGCTATCTCAGGAACGTAAGATCCAGTAAGCAGGGCTTCCTTTGTGCCTGGACTTACTTGGGCTGAGCCCCAGCACCTCTAGGCTTGGCAGTTCATAGCTCTGGCACCTCTGGACTCCCCGGCCAGCAACCGCTGCTCTCCAGCTGTCCAGCTCTGAAGGCAGCACTGCCACCAGCAGCAATATGGAAGCCAGGGTGACATGATACGGTGTATTGCCATCCTTCCTTCTGTGCTGCTGCTGCTGGTGGCTCTGCCTTCGGAGCTGGGGGCCCAGCCAGCAGTCGCCACTATCTGGCCACTCAGCCGTTGCTTAATTTGTGCCGGGGCTTGCTGAGGCTCAGCCCTGGCATTTCTTTCATCACAAATTAAGCACCGCCAGTAAGTTACTAAGGAAGGCATAGGCAAATGATAGGCAGTGCATCACTGTTTGTGAATTTAATTATAAACATTGTTTCAAGGTGAGCTGGTGGGCCACACAGGAAGCCTTGGTGGGCCACATTTGCCCCCCGGGCCGCCTACTGAGTATCACTGATCTAATCACTGTGCATATCTCATGTATCCTCTGAAGACTGAGTAACCCTTCCAGAGTTGACTTAGGGCGGAGATCTATGTCTGCTTTCTAATATGGCATAGCAGAGCTGGCAAACTTTGAGACATTTAATTGTATGGTGAAAGAAACCTTTTTTGTTCTTATTCAGAAATATGGATAGCAAATTCATATTTTTTAAACAAATAAAGAAAGCCTTTTCAAGTCTTCCATCCCATTGCTTGGGAATCACTATAATACTTATATTAAAATGGGAGTCCTCTAAATATTTAGAAAGTATGACAAATCTGAAAGCAGTCCTATTCAAAGCCAAAGCAGATAGCTGCAGCCCTTCAGATTCATGTGTAGTGAGAGGACATAATGCAAGGAGCTGTTTGCATAAACATTCATAGAATCATAGAATATCAGGGTTGGAAGGGACCTCAGGAGGTCATCTAGTCCAACCCCCTGCTCAAAGCAGGACTGATCCCCGATTAAATCATCCCAGCCAGGGCTTTGTCAAGCCTGACCTTAAAAACTTCTAAGGAAGGAGATTCCACCACCTCCCTAGGTAACGCATTCTAGTGTTTCACCACCCTCCTAGTGAAAAAGTTTTTCCTAACATCCAACCTAAACCTCCCCCACTGCAACTTGAGACCATTACTCCTTGTTCTGTCATCAGCTACCACTGAGAACAGTCTAGAGCCATCCTCTTTGGAACCCCCTTTCAGGTAGTTGAAAGCAGCTATCAAATCCCCCCTCATTCTTCTCTTCCACAGACTAAACAATCCCAGTTCCCTCAGCCTCTCCCCATAAGTCATGTGTTCCAGTCCCCTAATCATGTTTGTTGCCTTCTGCTGGACTCTTTCCACATCCTTCTTGTAGTGTGGGGCCCAAAACTGGACACAGTACTCCAGATGAGGCCTCACCAATGTTAAATAGAGGGGAACGATCACGTCCCTCGATCTGCTGGCAATGCCCCTACATATACATCCCAAAATGCCATTGGCCTTCTTGGCAACAAGGGCACACTGTTGACTCATATCCAGCTTCTCGTCCACTGTAACTCCTAGGTCCTTTTCTGTCAAACTGCTGCCTAGCCACTCGGTCCCTAGTCTGTAGCGGTGCATGGGATTCTTCTGTCCTAAGTGCAGGACTCTGCACTTGTCCTTGTTGAACCTCATCAGATTTCTTTTGGCCCAATCCTCTAATTTGTCTAGGGCCCTCTGTATCCTATCCCTACCCTCCAGCGTATCTACCTCTCCTCCCAGTTTAGTGTCACCTCTGTATTCCCTGTAATAAAAAACACAGAGTGGAAAAAGAGAAATAAATCCTTTTCTACTGTAGTTATATTTTATTTGCAAGAATACTGATGTTGTTTTAAAAAAAAACCCACCAACGTTTAGCATATTCTTTTTAGGAATAAATGTCACTTAACACATAGGAAGCTGCATTCTGTCTGCACCAGCAAATGTTTTTGAACAATGTTAAGGCATAGCAGCATGTAGAATGTAACTCAGCTTGAGGCAACAAAGGTGCAGTTAATAGAACCTCACTATCTCTCGTAATGAGCCCACAATCACATTGAACAGTAGAGCAGTGGAATAAACACCTGCCATCCCTTATACAAGAGACACCTTGGGGTAAATAAGCAATCACCTAAACCTCCCCAGCAGCACTCTGAAGGAGAAAAAGAATGGAGACACTCAAGAGTGATTCCATATAACTCTTCTAGGATTCACAGCTGTGGTCAGCACCTTGGAGACACTGCTAAAGCTAGAAGAATCAGCATGAACACTTCATTTTTATTCAGTTCTATAAGGAGATCACTGATTAAAAATTCCCTTTCCAAAAAGAGCTCAATCATTTGTGTTTAAGCTATGCAGCACACTAGCCTTCTTTAAAAATGAGAAAAGAAAAATAAATCCTAACTACATCAGTCCAAAATCTGCTGAGGCTCTGTGTACATAGGCCTGAGAAGCCCCAGTATGGCCGTTCTTATGGCAGAACCCAGCCTTACATGCAGTAACGATGATATGATTACTGAACATTTCTGAAATGTTAATCCCTCCTCACATTAATCTGATAAAAGATTTTGGATCCACCTCTAAACGAAAACTTCTGCCAAGTAACATGTAGATTTGTACCTGTTTGCTATTACAGTGAAGATGTTCTGACATACTATTATGCAGCTAAGGTGGTATTTCATTTTCCCATCTCTTGTTGTTTGAAGCCAGAGTTGTAACCTGCATTATTTTAATATGGCTTTCTTAATTCTACAGGGAGATCGTGGCCCACAAGGACCTCCTGGTGCACCCGGTGAAGATGGAACAAGAGTATGTTACTAGTAACTTCAGCTCGCTAATACATACAACAACATCTAAAGAAAGTCCTCCCAGAAGAGGAATATTTTGGTGACGTATACTCTTCACGCTAAACCTTCTATTCCTTTTAATAATGACAGGGAGAAGATGGAGAGGTTGGACCCAGAGGTCTCCCAGGTGAAGCTGTAAGTAAAGCTTTTTTACTATTCTATTTCTGGTATGCAAGCTGACTGTTTTGCAGAACAAAATCGCTCTAAGATTTTCATTCATTTCTACTAAGCTTTTCCCAGAGGGAAAAAAATGGCAGTTCTGTATGGAGAGTAAACAATGGGCTAGATTCTTCTGGGGTGTAACTCCACTAACATGACTGGAATTATTCATGGATGAATTCAGTCCACGGTACACAACTTCCAAATCACTGGACCTGATCCTTATCTCATTCACTCCGGTGTAACTGCACTGACTTCAGTAGACATACTCCTGATTTACATGAGCACAGTGAGGGCACAGTCCGCCTGTTGACACCTCTAGGGATATTTCACAACAGTCTGTTTTTAGTGAATATTTGGCTGCAAAATTTCACCCAAATTCCCCTCCCTTGCCCACACTGCTTCTCTTTATTGTATATTTCGCAATTGTTACATGTCCAAGAATTCCACTGATATCAGTAGGAATTCCACTGGTGCTGTGACTGCAGAACAGAGATCTGCCGTGCAGGCAAGAGATCCGGGGCCTGGCTCAGAAAGGATAATTTTATCCTAAATATCTGACATATGGCCCTTCCAGATACAAAGTGGGTGTAAAATGCTACTGAGTCAGAATGATAGTAATTTGCATCCTCTTCACACATAATGAAACAGAGAGGAGAACGAGGCCTGCCTACTTCAGCCACAGTGTCTGATGACACAAATCATGAAAAACAAAATGCATTTACTCTGTAGAAAGTTAAAAATAACACTAGGGAACAAATTTTGCTCCCCCTCCTCAAAAGAATGGTCCCATTGATTTCAGTGGAATTGCTTGTGGGAGCAGGTCTGCCCCTCTGCTTGTGGAAGAGTTTCCATTTGTTTATTATACAGAGAAAGACTACAAATGAGTAATTTTCAGCTATCTAGCAGAGATTTTACTACCAAGAAAGGTAGCACTTTCCACAGCAATACAGAACATGACAGAAATAATTAACACCACCTTGTTTTCATTAAATACATAAATAGTCAGCACCCAGATCAAGTGACTGTGGAAGGTGCTGCACCAGTGTTCAGGGCAGTGGCAGAGACAAAATCTCCCCCTCCGACCTTTCTCTGGTATGAAAGACAGAGCTACTCAACAGCAGGCTCCTTCAGTCCATATTGACAGGTTTCAGAGTAGCAGCCGTGTTAGTCTGTATTCACAAAAAGAAAAGGAGTACTAGTGGCACCTTAGAGACTAACCAATTTATTTGAGCATAAGCTTTCGTGAGCTACAGCTCACTTCATCGGATGCATTCGATTGTTTAGTCTCTAAGGTCCCACTAGTACTCCTTTTCTTTTTGTCAATCCATATTGGCTCCTAATACAGGGCAGAGGTTAGGAGGGTCCCATGTAGCAGTGAATCCTTTTGTCAGGTTGCACTGCCTCCCTTCCCCCTACTCCTGTAGTCTACCTGCTTGTAAGGAGGAATTGCACCCACAATTTTATGAATTGTGTCTTCTTTTCAGGGTCAAAGAGGACTACTGGGCCCCAGGGGCACACCCGGTCCCCCAGGACAACCTGTACGTATGGCATAAAGAGTAAGGTATTTTAAACGTGCAATTTCCAGTAAAAAGTAATTCCGACCAGTGTTGCCTCTATTTTTGTTCTTGTTGCAGGGTGTTGCAGGTGTTGATGGCCCCCCAGGTCCAAAAGGAAACTTGGTAGGTACATAATTAGGGAAATAAACAGAGGTTTGGGATTGTCAAAATCCTTCCCCTTCCCTACCCCGTCACTGTTTAATCTAAAATTCAGATTCCTCTTGTTGTTTTATTGAAAAGAACAGCCTTGTGTATCATCTACTCAAACCTAAATTCTGCCCTCATTTAACCTCCTGTAGCCCCCAGACTCCAGCTCTCAGGGTGGAATTAGCTCCACATTAATAAAATGTTGATGATATAAATTAGCTTGAAAATCAGACTAGAGAGATAGTGGTTGGTAAATTTAAAAGACGGAAAACACAGAGATGTGCCTGTATTACTTTAGGCCTGACAATGAAGATTTGTAACATAGAAGTCCAAACCTAATGCCTCTGTATTTTTTGCATGGTAGGGTCCTCAAGGGGAACCAGGACCTCCTGGTCAACAAGGAATCCCAGGTCCACAAGTAAGTGTTCAGTAACCCACAGGTTATACCACATTCCTTTAAACAAATGTTTAATGAATACAGATTAGCATAGGGTTAGCTTTTCATATGCAGGACTGATAAAGCATGAAGGATTTTATAAATAATGCTGAAAATGTGCATAGTGCAGTGGGAGCAGAATTTTAAAGCAAGCTTGCAGAGGGCTTTTTCATTTGCAAGAAAAATGACTCATTCAGTGTTCCTGGAATGCCAGCAGGAAGGGCCACACCTGTAGGAGGGTTCTGAATAGGATCCTGTTACAGACTTGATGCCAGAAGAGTAGCCTGTGCAAAAAGCTCACACAAAGCTTCTTATCTAACTGGTTTAATCCCCCACAACCCCCCCCCCCCCACACACTTATATTTGCTGCTATGTTTAAACAGATTAATGAGGGCTCTTTAATAGGGAAAATGTATGTATATTGTTATCCCTGATTTCTCACACACTGCCTTCTTTCTAATAGGGGCTTCCTGGTCCACAAGGTCCTATTGGAGCTCCTGGTGAAAAAGTAAGTTATAATGTTATTCTGGTATTTCATAATCAGTGTATCTGTGTAACAGCCTCTGGTGAAGTGGTTAAGAGCTTTGCTTTATGTTTAGATATTAGACACCTACGATCTCAAACATAGCAGAATGCCCTAAAAGCACCAAGTAAAAACCAAGTAAAGTAATGAATAATGTGGGCCTAACTCTCTTCGCATTTACACCATTTTTTTCACCAGTGTAACTTCCTGAATTTATTCTTGATTCATGCTGAAGTTACTAGGATCAGAATTTGGCCCATAGCACTAAACTGTACATGATTAAATTCAAATAGACGCAGACTGCTGGGCTATAAAAAAAAAAATTTTCAATTTAAATGTATTTTCCATCAAATTAAATTCTCTTTCATCTCCTATACTTTTAAAATATCTACCTCTTTCTTTAAACTGAGGGCCTGATTCTGCTCTCATTTACACCGATGGTATATTGGCATAACTCTGGAGTTCCACTGGAGTAATTCTGGTATAATTTAGATCAGCATAAGGCCCTATTTGTTTATCCTTGTGTTTCCTGAGCAGTAACATTCTGCTACAAGTTCTAATTATGTCCATTTCAAATTTCACACTCCTAGTAATTTTCTCCTTTCCTCTTTTAGATCCCTGATTGATTCCACTCTGGCTTCCCTCTCATTCGTGGTTTAATATCTTCCTAGTGCTCTAGTATTTCACTTCTTAGTGGGAAGGATTGAAGGGGATTTTAGGAAACAATACACAGACTTCCTACCTGCCTGTCTTCCCCAGAATGTTATTCTTGGAAGATGGCTGTGTCCACAACATATTCATTCCACAATCCATCACGAACGCATAGCACACCTTTCAGCAGTCAGAGGTTCGGGGCCACACAGCATGGTCTCTGCCACTTCATCTTGATATGTTTCTTTCATATAATGTGACCATTTTTCTGTTTCTCAAGTGCCAAGTACAGGTCAGCTATGTGAAGTAAAAAGCTTTTTTCCCCTCCGCTGAGTTGTATATATTTATTGTAGAAACAATCATGCCATCTACATTTGAGCAAAACTCCCACTGTAGTCGATGGGAGTTTTGCATAAAGAATTGCAAGAACTGGCCTTGCATACTCCTCTGTTCTTGCATGGAATCGCTCGGATTTTAAGTCTTTTATCCCGTAGTTGTTCATACTTTGTCCCTGACATCTGTATCAGATAGCTTAGAGGTGTAAACTAATTGTATTTTGTATATGCAACACCTACAATTAAATATATTGTTTATGGGTTTTTCACAAGAGTGATTCACTTAGGGGATGGGTCACTAGCCATTATAATAGAAATTACAAGGATAAATAGGCTGAAAAGGTGTGAAGTAGTTTGCTTGCTTCCTACCTATCCATATACATACCTTATTTTTTGAGTTTTCTTGGCTTGGTAGTCTTTTCTGTTTTTGAGTTTAATATTAATGTAAATGAGCTGGCAAACCAGCTTGTTAGCTTTGTTACATTGTAACTTACTGCTAGCTAGAAATGTTATATTTGTTCATGGGTTAAAAAAGGGAAGGTAGATATCCCAAAGTTAATGAAATTTCTTAAATAAATGTACTGTAGCAGTGACAGATGTCACATTTCATATTAAAAAATCCAACCTTCGATCTTCATCGTTATTTCCACTAGTTTCTCCCTACAGAATAGAAACCATCTTGCACCCGCCCAGCATTATATACATTTCTATGGGCTACGTACCCTCCCAAAACATCAGAGAGACAAGAGTTGAGTTGATATAGAATGTGTTACATTTCAACTGTAGTCAACCAATTTTTTTAAAAATCACACCTTAAAGACATAACCTTGCATTTGGAATAGAGTGGAGTCAGACCACCACAAGGGCAGAAATTCTACTGGAGCTCCCCAGAATGCAAGATAACTTTGTTCACTGCTACACCTCTTCAAGGAGTGCAGCATACTCCAGCCAGTGTCCTAGGCCCATTCAGTGTGTTGTGAGGAGTGGAAAGAACAGGGCCATGCCCTGCCTCATTCCCACTCCTTTGGGATCTCTTTTACCCATGTGGAAGCACAGAGATTGTAATGCCAAGCACAAGAATTACAACTATAAGTGGCCCTTGTGTCGGCCTGTACAGGAAGATGACTTCAGTAAATTAAACACTTACATGCATAAGGCTTTATATGCTGGATAGACTTCAGAGTATATTGGCTTGTGCAGTATAAACTTCATGAGCTGAAGGGAGCACGCTCTCCTCTCTCAGGTGGCCATAGGCATCCCTATGCAAAAATAAGTTTGACGTCCTGAGACTACACACTCTCTGTTGCTCCAGTCCGTGTAGTGCTTACACACTCAACATGGACCGAGAGTCATCTTAGAAACACCATATCTGTAAGTTCCATAATTGTCCCTGAGTATCTCAGAATAATAGCCCCAATTGGGCCTACTGGGAGGGATTTCAGACCAAGGACTCTGGACTTGGTTGTGCCAGAAGAGAGGAATGGCACTTGGAGAGAAGGAAGAATGGCCACTCAGGAAATTAACTTTTATATGAAATGTCTGCAGGAGTCTACTCTCCTAGAAACTTTTCTGTGTACAAATTGCCTTGCACAAGTGAATTGTATAAGAAGAGGTTCTGGCAAGTAAAATATTAAAAGGAAGTTTTTCCACCCAAACCTGCCCCCATAGAATGATTCCCCTTTCCAGAGTCATCTCTAAAGTTTTCCATGTGAAACTCACCAACATCTAAAGTTTTCTCCTCCTAAAACATACTGTTGTCTAAAATTTTCCCTGCTTACGTTACATGTTGGCATCTCTGATATTGGAGGACCAAGCAGTGACATTGGAAATATTGATAGAAACCTTTCCCTCTGACACTGAAAGCTTTCCTGGTCCAAACCCAGTCAGCATTATTTGTCTATGCCCAAACCCAGTCACATCAAAATTTTCCCCCATCTAAACCTACTAATATAGGTTTCCCTCACAAAAGTTTCATAACAAAATTTTAGGTGCTCTCTCTTTTAGGATCAGGCTCACACTAATAGATAGAGATTTTCTTTAAAAGTTTGCGTTGATTTGAGGCAGTATATTCAGCACAGCCAATCCATCAACATTACTCATTCTCGAAGGCCCAGTCCTGAAAAGGAACTCATGGGTAACTCTGCTCACATGGGCAGTCCAAGTGGTTAGCTGCGAGAAAAGTTTCTCAGAGGTATAAGTGTATGAGGGATGTAAAAAATAGCAGCAATCATATTGCTGCCAGCATACCAGAATATACCCAGATGACTAATTAGAAACCTAGCAATCTTAGGTCAGTGTCTTGCACCAATACAGGAATGCCTGTTTGATCTCTTGCTTCCTCTTTGGTAAACCTATGTACTGAGCGTGGGCACACCCACAGACTGGGCATGGACCAGGACAAAGACCATAAGGACACTGATGATTTTGTAGGAGTTGCAGTTGATGAATGCTGTGATGCCATGATGGTACTAAATAAGAAAAAATGTCCAATAAAAAAGGATGCATTTGTCATTATCCAGCTAATGTAAATTGCCCTGGGTGATGATGGCTTGGATGTTACTAATTTTAATTTGGTCTGTTGATGTTCATTACAGGTTGACTCACATAGGTTTTCATAATGCATTTGTGATTAAAGTATCATTTTGTTTTGTTTGGGCTACATATTCTTGAAACCCTTGGAAATGAATGTTGCCAATTTGCTTTGCTGCTCTTACGTGGTGTAGACATAGACATGGTGGTTGGAGACTAGGACCCAACCTGGGGTTTTTTTTTGGTATAATAAAATTTCTAGTTATATAACATGGATTTTTGGTTGACGGACAGACATCAAACACATCTCTTGTGACTCTTTGAAGATCATCAGCTAACCTTTCATTTCCAAAAAGTCACATTCTGTCCTGCCATGCACACAGCTTACCCTCTAAATGTAGCTTTGTTTTTGTGTTTGAAACAGTTCAAGCCAATGAACAGCCAGTTCTCATCCCTGGGTTCTGTGACTCACCTACATCATTCAAATTGTTCTTGCTTTGCAACTTTAGATGCTACTGCCTCTGGCCTCCTCTTGATTATGGGTGATATCCTGGCCCCTTTAAGTCAAAGGGAGTGTGCTGTTGACTTCAGCAGGGCCAGGATTTCACCCTTTGTCATTTTCTGTTCTTTGGATATTACTTTGTATAGTGAACAATACATCATATTTCTCCACTTTTTTCTTTCATGTCTTTGTGTATACATTTTAGGGGTGATTGATATGTGCAACAGTTACATTCTCTCCATCATAACTGGTATGGTCCATTTCTAACTGTAACTTTTGCCTTGTTTTTCCTCCTTGTGCCCTTAATTTCTCATCTGCCCAATGATACTTTGTGAAAAACAATGCATTTTCCAAATGGCCTCTACTCAATCATCTTCTCTCTCACAACCCAAATAAACATATTTTTACATCTTTCTAATTTGCATATTCATTGTATTTGGAGACATTTTCAAAAAGAAAAGTTGGTAAAAATGATGGTGAATCTGAAAACTGATGCTGAATGTACTTTGATGCTGACGTTTTTCACACAATTCTGTAAAAGAACATTATTTTCCGGATGTTATTTTTTCTCATTTCATCACCTCAGTTTAACTGGGAAACAACATGTTATTCCTTCTCCCTCATCTGTCCTTTCTATTTAATTTCCTTCCCAGGTGCCTGTGCTTTTGTTTAGTTTTTCTCATTCATGCTATAGCAGTTGCTTACTACTCTCTGATCTAACTTCAGACTGCACTGTTTTGATGATTAACATGGTTATAGGAATCTCACACTTTCTGAGGTAAAAGGCAAGTTAGTTTAACATTACAAATGGATATTTCTGAGGTACTGGTGGTAGTCAGGTGGAGCAAGTATTTCAGTATCCAACTATATCTAGCTGAAATATTTAAAGCCAGAAGAGAATCCAAAAGGAAATACTTTTTTCACACAATGCATAATTAGTTTGTGGAACTCATTGCCACAGTATGTTGCTGAGCCCAACAACTTGGAAAGATTCAAAGAAGGATTGGCTGTTTATGTGGATAACAAAAATATTCAGTCATAATATTGATAACACAAATTTTGGAAGGGAGATAAAACCTCATGCTTCAGGCCTTAAGTCTCTAACTATCAGGAATAGATTATCTGGTATCTGTCCTCTGAGGGATTTCTTGCTCCTTCCTTCTTCAGGAACAGGATACTGGACTAGATGGACCATGGGTCTGATGCCATATGGCAATTTCTCTGCTCCTTTCTCATTTGCACTAGTGAGCACTGAGAGTAACTTTTTTGAAGTCATTGGAATTGTTATGGATTTACACTGGTGTAACTGAGATCAGAATCTAAGTCTCTGGATCTAGCTTTTGGAACACTCTCAACTTTTATTTTTTCCCATCACTTTTTGTATGCTTTAACATATTTCTTTTTGTTCATAGTTAATTTATTTGTTGTAACCTATTTTAGCTTGAGCAACCTATTTGTTAATATTATTCCTAAAATGTATCCTTTTTGTTGTGTTTAGGGACCACAGGGCAAACCTGGCCTTCCCGGACTTGCTGGTTCTGATGGGCCTTCTGTAAGTAATATAGTATTTTGTCCTCTGAATGTCTAAATTCTGTTCAAAATCAGTATGCAGTTTTGGGTCACTGCATGCAATGTACTGCATTACAAGAAGAAAAGAAGCAGTGCTCTTAGTTGGGAACAAACTTGTAAAACCTGTGTATACCTCTGTATAATTTGAACTTGAGGCATTATTAAAGTTAGGGGGCTGCTAACATTTGCTGAAGCCCTTTTAAAAATGTGGACCTTGATAATCAATTATGCTTGTAACGTGCCAATAGCTGGGGAGACATACAGTGAATCAGATCCACTGTCTCATTTATGTCAATGTGGCAGTGTAAATGGGGGATAAAGTATGTACCTATGGCCACCAGGAAATGCTCTTGATTAAGGGATTTTCTCAGCTGGCATAAAGCTGGTTACACCTTACTTCCTCACAGCTCCTGATCAGGGCATATCAAGGGAGTGGACTCCACTCTTTCAGGTTCTTCATGGGGGCAGGATTACCAGAATAAGAATCTTCTGAACATTAGGAAACTCATCTTCATGTAAGCGCTTACCCCCATGAGTTACTGAACTGACATGAGCAGCTCTACTAAACTCAACGAACACCCAACAAAGATTCTTACATGAATAAAATTACTCACATTACTGTTCAAAATCACGACCTAAACCTAGTAACTATAAAACCAGTATGCCTAATGACAGATGAGAGAGAGAAAAAGAGAGCTTTCTTGTATCAAAATGTTTATGTTTTTACCTCCAGTAAGGGCCACTTAATTGTAGGCAGCACAATTCCTTATACTGTCCCCCTCAGTCCTTTCCCCACTATGCCATTTTCTCATATAATAATCTTTCCCCCTTTCCTAGGTCAAATTCCAAGCAAAACTCTCAATGACCTCAACAGGAATTTTGCAAGGTTAAGAACTAAAGACGTTGTCCCAGGGGCATTAAACTGGAAAAAATGAACGTATTATGGATACAGAACTGTATCCATGACCGTCAATCTCCCTTTTGCCTGCTGTTGCAGCACATCCATACAGACTGTTGGCAATGCATATTATGGCATTGTTGGAGATTCCAGTTAGACTTGAATCTTTGTCCACTTGTGCAAGTTTTTCTGGCTTCTGAAAACTCTCAGCCCGTACAAACATCACTGGTATTTGAAAACCTGCATTTTGTTACACATAAAAATCAGAAATAAAGACAAATGCAGTGAAGAATGAATAAGCCCAGGTAGTGTTTGCATGTGTATGTGTGTGCCCGTGATTGTGCATGAACCACTGCCTGCACCCCACCGTCTGCCTAGACAGTCATCTCCCTACCTTGTGTATGGGTTTGTTTGGTTGAAGGGTAGGGCAGGCAGGTTAAGTCGCTGAAACTCTTGGTAAGCATCACCCCTGACAGAGGCAGCATTGTAGAATCACAGACTTTCCATGCAGGGTAAGTAGTTATAACTTTGTGCACAATAAGATCATCTGCTTGAATATTAGTTCAGATTTTCAAACCAAGATGCATTTGTTTGAGTAAAACTGAAAAAAAAAGTTAATGCTGTTTGAGATGAGCAAGACAATAAGTTGTTTCTACCTATCTGATATTCATCCTTCTAATCAATATTGTAGAATGCTTAGATAGATAAAAGTAAGTACTATATATATATATATATATATATATATTTAAAATATGCTATTAATGAAAGGTATATATAATTAATAGCATATTTTAAATTCATATTATCAGCTAGAAAACTAAACATAAAAATCAGAAGTTTATCAGTTAAGGATTGGCAGGTATTTAAAAATATGATATCAATTGACATACTGAAAACACTTTTTGAAAGTTAATACGACCAAGAAGCTAATATTTAAGAAGTGGCTACACGTACAGCAAAACTAAAGATTTACTATACCCTTCAAATAAGAGTGGATCTACACAAAGTAGAAAAAGTGTTACTTGTTGATTTCCTCAAATTGTAATCTGCCATTAACATTTTAAATTTCACTTTAGTGTAATTTTTGATGACAGATCAAAAATAATCACTGCTGTCTCCCACTGGGAATGCAGTGAGGAACTAACCTTTTGAGTGATCTCCCTTTCTCTCTCTCACACACCCACAAAAGCTTAATTCTTGGGCTACATTTCTAGTGGGAGCTTTATATAACTATAATGATATAGAATTTAAACAGTAGCAGCCTGCACCCCTCAAAAAGTTTTATTTTAAAAGTAAGCAATGATTTAAAGGAAAAGCATTTAATTAATGCTATAAATGAGACTAGGTCAATCTCTTTATAGGCCTCTCAGACAACTCCTATAACCTTTTTATATGCTTTAGGGATTTCTGCATGAAGTTGTATCATGTAGGCTCTTTCAAAACACTAAAGTAATCAAATCAGAGTGTGTCTTAGATTAAAAGACTCCTGCAGTTGAAATATTAACTGGATGTGATCAAAATGTTGCTTAATACATTCACATTAATACAACTACTGTCCAGATTTCTCTTTGTTATGTAAACTAGTTATATATTAAAACAATAAATCTATCCTCAAAATCAAAAGGTGTATTTTTCATGCTCTAGTGCAGAAACAGGGCTGGATTTGGGGTCATCATGATGTTCAATTATTTAAAACCAATTTATTTGTATAATGAATTGTTTTTCATGAAGAGCATATTTTCCAAAAAATATTTATCTTTCTGTAATCAGGGTCATCCTGGCAAAGAGGGTCAGTCTGGAGAGAAAGGTGCTTTGGTAAGTTTCAAAACTTCCATAAACATGTGCCTATTCAATTTGTATTTATTTGTTTATTTAGTAAATTTGTCAACCATGTAATCTGTTGCTCTTACAGCTATTGGGATCATAAGTGATAGAAAATGCATCACCCATTCACAGCATGTGTGTACTGACAACCATATTTATTGAGTGCCAATCTGTGAACTCCACAAGCAGTTTTACTTTAACAAGGCACTCTATTTATATTTATTCATGTCTACTCAGGATTTAATAAACTGTCACATGTTTCAGACAGATAACTTGCAACTTCTTTGAGTTTGCAGTTTTATAGTGTGTGCTACATGCTGGGACTATTGAGAGGCTCTGTGAGGGGGGTATAGCAAAACACACACAATCAATGGATTTTTCAGTCACTTGCAGCAAGCCAGTGGAAAATAATTTCTTCATTGTAGTGAAATATTTAAAGGGTTTGTAAAGTTCCCTGCCATGTTAAGGCCAGATTCTGAAACCCTTACTCATGCTGAATAACACACTACTTCCCGAGTAGTCCTACTGAAGACAACGGAGTAAAGTACTATACATTATAAATAGTATAAATCAGGGTATTAAAATCTGGCCCTTATGCTGCCATCTATTACATGTTTGGGGGCCTTTTTCTTTACTATGAGGCCAGGAAGTATTATGAAACAGGATATACTACTAAAGTAGCAAAGGTTTATCTTCTCTTGATTTTATATTTGCAAAGGTATAGTGAAATAGATTTTAAAAAATCCTCTGAATACAATAAATGCCAAAAAATTCCCAGTCAGTATCAATTAAATGTTGACAATTTTTAAAAATCAGACCATGTTGACTTTGGGGAATTTTTAAGAGAGACCATGATTGATGGATTTATTACTCTGATAATACAAACACTGAAAAAAGGAGTCAGATTCGGCAAGATCTGTATATATGGGAATAGCAGCTGCCTATATGAGAGTAGAGCATGGCACAGAATGTAAATTTGTGAGATTTTTTTTAAAATGATGGGGAAGGGTTAGTAGAGTGATATACTCTTATGTCTTTATCTCTAACACATAGCTTCTGCCCTGTGCAGACATCATTAACACTGGTGTGTTCTCCTTATATTTTCAAAATGATCTTAATTTCAGATTATTTATGTTGTGAGTTGATGTTTTTAGCACGTTGCTTTCATTTGAAATTCTCCAAAGTATAAATCCACAGCAAAACCATAAATAGATCCACAGAAAATTTGAAAAATGCTTTGATATGCCCACAAGTTTTCGGAGGGGCAGTTAGCCAGAAAAGCCTGTTTGTCCAGTATTATTCCAATGACTTCCTTTAGACTACTTGTGGTACAGTTAAGGTAAGTGTATCGTACTTCGAAAACTATTTGTTAACTGACTAACATACAGAGTTTTTCTAATCCAATGTATTTTAGGGGCCTCCAGGTCCTCAGGGTCCAATTGGCTATCCTGGTCCTCGTGGTGTAAAGGTATGGTTCATTTAAAAAAAAAATCTGAATATTTGAAACTTTCTGGTTATGTACAGTGAGGCATTTTCTCATTGTTTTCTACAGGGAGCTGATGGTGTCCGTGGTCTCAAGGGCTCCAAAGGTGAAAAGGTAAACATAGAATTGGACTTGCTTTTGTTTAAAAAAAAAAGTGTTTTTCTGTGTTCCGGTAAACAAAAGGGTCTCCTTTTTTCAGTGCTACATCTTTTATTTCCTTCCCCAAGTATTGTTGTTCCCAGGCAGCAGTGGTTACTTTTCACCATCCATGGGGAATGTATCAGGCCTGAATCTCCACTGCCCTGCACCTTGCATAGCTATTTACATCTGTGTAAAATGTATGTAAAATTCTACCAGATCAGAGCAATAGCATTTTGCACCTACTTTGCACAGGTGTAACTGACTTACACACAAGGTGCAGGGCAGTGGAGAATTAGCCTTCCCTCTTTCCCCCACTGACAATAGTGGATCCCTAGAAGCTTGTCACATCCAAGACACTTGTGACAATTATTACTTTCGTGACTGTGATTCATACTATAGACTAGATTCTGTATTTCTTATATACCCAAACCTTCCATTGACTTCCAGACTTTCTGGTGTCTGAAATGCAGACAATAGACCAGATCCTTTGCTATGGCAAAAATGTGCACAGCACAAATAGGGAATATATGTGCAAATGTGATTAAAACTCACGATGCATTCTCCCAAACCTGCTGCTGCTGCTATATGCAGGGCCATTTCCCCTTCATGAAGTTAGATCACACTCTGGCTGCTGCAACCTCCATTAGCTTCTAGTGGCCCCTTGGGGCCAAAACCCCAGCCAGGGATTGTCATAGGGATATCCTAGCCCTACCCTCTTTCCTCAGTGTTATAACTGCAGGAAGTGGAGGAGTGGCATAAGAACCTCTGTGCTAACTCTATCCCACTGGAGACTCCTTGCACTGGGCTGATCCTTCTGGGGATGGATGCACAAGTTTTAGAGTCAGTCTGTCCCAGAACTGCGGTTCAAACGGCCATCTCACAGAGGCATATCTGGCCTTATTGCTCAGTTACCACAGAGTGTACATTTATTTTTCAAGACTTAAGGTTCGCTCTTGAAAACTGCCTTTGACATCAGTACTGGAGAACTGCCTGAAGGATCAAGCCCCTGAAAGGAGTTTCATGCTTTTGAAATTCTGCAGTGACAACACATTTTGTTCATTATAATAACTTTCTTCACTATACTACCAAGCTTTATATAAACATGAGCTATTATTCAAAATATAGCAAACATGCAATGAGGATAAATAAGTAACAGATTTTTTCCATATTGATAAATAATGATATAGCTGTATCTCCACAAATAAATAGATATAAAGATACACAGTGCTCAATAGTTCATTGTGTTCTTTGAATAGGACTTTAAAAACCAAGGTTTGGACATTAAAGAGGTCATGACATTAAAGACCTCCTAGCAGCCTCTATGATCCTAACAGTTGTTTGATGATAGCTGCTGTATGACCCAAAACATTAGTGCACACCTCAAAATTGACACTGATGTACCAAATACATAGAAACCCCTTAAACCACAGGACATGCTCTAGTGGAGCTTATATGTCTGTTACATATGGGCATTATTGATTTAGAGCAGTCAAATACTACTATGAAAAGCACAGTATTATGAGAAGAGAGAGGTAGAGCAATTGATCTATCTGCCACACCATTATTGATCTCAGCTGGTCCCAAAGTTGACAAGGGAGTTATGACTCTGCATTGACCAACAGACTATTTATAGAACTTTGTTTTATTTTTTATTACCTACAGAGTAGGGCCTTAGAGATTCACTCTCGCCTCCAAGCTGAACTAAAGTCAAGATCCTTTAGCTCTCAGTAGCTTGAACCTCACTCTGATGGGTGAAGAGTTTCAGTTCATTTGGCAACTTTTTGATCTGTGATAGGCACAGTGTTTAATCCTTGTGGGAATGCAAGGTGTCCTCATTTATTTGAGCCACATTATTGTCCATGGGTATAATTGAGTAGCTCATAACTAAAGCCTTTCTTAGGTTTCTCATGCTCTACTAGATCAACACCTCTCTTTAAATGTTAATAAATAGGTATTTGTAACTCTAGAATTTTAATGTCTGGATTATAGAGTGACCTCATGGGCCCTTTTAACACTATCACCCAAAACACAGACGACCTATCAGTTACCTAAACCTTTTCCTAGTGTGTCTTTTTCCCATGAATCATGACCTGCTACAGCACCTCATGCTTTGTGCAAAAACCTTGCAATCCACTGAAGAATGAGATTTGACTGTACTTGTAAGTTTTGTAAGGAAATTAAAGTGCTGACTTATCATGGCATGTTTCTCTTGATCCATTTACCTCTGGAAACACTTTTGTCATGGAATAATTCTCCTTCAAATATTGAATGAAATAAAAATAATGTCATGGTTTTAGGTTTGTGGGCCATGTCAAGTTTCTCTGGTTGGCATGGGAAAAGAGAAAACTCTAGATATAGGAGTGCACTCTGTTGACGATGAAGTACAATGCCCTTGCTGTTTTATTAGCAACAACTGGAGCTCATTGTCACTAATTCTAGACTGACATCACCAATACTTCTTCACCTGAAGCACATCAGCATTATAGTGAACCCCTTTTCTACAAGTTTGTTCAGCAGAGAGAGAGCTTCCATCCCCAGCAATGAGGAACAGCACCTAAAAAATGTAGTTGCCAGAATCGTCTATAGCCTTAATATCAGAATGGTAGTTGTGCAAAGACTCAGATGTAGTCGTAGTGGACCAAAAACTCCTCTCAATTACACTAGTGCAAATCTGGAATAATTCCATTGATTTTTTTAATGTCAGTGGAGTCACTATCCAGGTGCTCAAGTGTAACAGAGTAGAATTTTCCTCACTGTTGTCTATTTTTATGGAAACATGGACAACTGCATAATATCTTTGAGGAGATTAGCTATCTGTATATAAATAGTGTCCCCTAGGATCCTAACATGTTCTGATTCAACCACTATGTACAAACACATCCTTAAGGTGTCAGCGTGTTTATCTTTGCCATGCTGACTAGATCATTTTCTTTTAATTACCCATAGAATATATGTTTGTATCAACCAATGAATGTAGCCATTGAGCCACCTTTCATGCTTTTACATTTGACCACTCTATGGGGACACTACTGTTTCCGTTAGCTTTGTGTGGCACCATATGCTGTGAACATGGGTATACGTACGTTTACATGAATAAAGAAATATCTTTTAAAGTTCAGTGTGACCACTTTTAGTTTTATAAAGGATTTACTAAATCAGTAAGGAATCTGTTGACCTTTCTTTCACTAAACTTTAAGAGTTGGTTATTCCTTTATGATGCTTTTGGGCCACTAGTAAAAATAAATAAATAAAAAGGAGGAATGGTTCTGCCAATGAACAGAACAATATTAAGGTTTAGTTGCATTGTCAGTCCATCAACCAATTATGAAAAAGGATGAAGATCTTATCAGTAGAAAGCATAAACAGAATAAAAACTTTAATGTATAAGGATGGAATTTAATGCAGAAGATCATTGTTTTCTATGAAGGAGTTCATAATAAATTCAGAAATTTATGTCCTGCCTAAGAGAGCTTCCCCATTATTCACAACTTTTTCCCAAGATGAGCAATCATTCAGTGTAGCTGCATAGATATCTATATATTTGGATATAGTAACGGCCATATTAAAATCATTAGGCATGTGAAGTTCTAAATTGAATGGAGTTACTGCACTTATTATGCTCATCCACTTAGATTACCTAATGTTTTAATTCCATTTGTAAAAGTATCTTTTTTTAATGAACACATTTTTCTATATTTTGTGCTCTCTTTAGGGTGAAGATGGTTTCCCAGGATTTAAAGGTGACATGGGTCTTAAAGGTGACAGAGTAAGTATTTATACAGAAAAATATAGTACTTAGAAATTCTAGCTGTTAGTTTGTGAATATCACTTTAAACTTATTTATAATTAAATGTAACAAGCAGTGTTTTCATTAATTTATTTTTAACCTGCACACATGTAGATTTGGGGCCAGATGCTCACATGGTGGGAATCAGCATTACTCTATTGACTGCAGTGGAGCTCACCAGCCTCAGACTTCATGGTTTTAAGCTAACATTACCAACAGACTAATTGGTTATCCAGGCATCCATGTTTTCACACTAATTCCATTCCATGTATAATGTACTAGATTAATCCTGAGGGCCATATTCTGGCTGGTGCAGGGGAAATGGTGTAACCATATTTCACAGGGGGCCTCACCGATCCTCCAAAAGTGGTGTTAATATACACCCCTATCCTGGGTTTAAGTAACCCAATGCCCAACCCCCACAACTTGAATTCTGTCACTAGCACAAAAAGACTAATATTTTTTCCTAATCTTCATTTACATTTGTTTTCAAGTAATTGTTTTTTTTCATAAAATAAATCTTAAAATGTCCTGCTATTGCAAACAGTGTATTGGTATGAACATAGGCAGTGGCTCTGTATTTATACCATATTGAATTTTAGGGTGAAGTTGGTCCACTGGGTCCAAGAGGAGAAGATGGTCCTGAAGGTCCAAAAGGTCGAGCAGGCCCAACAGGGGACCCAGGTGGTGCTGGGCAGGCTGGTGAAAAGGTTAGTAACCAACAGCTAATGTAAAGAAACATTGCCTCATAATGGAGATCAAACCAGGATCTTCAGCTCCAAAGGCTGTTACTGCTGAAAGTAGCTCCTTTAGCTATCTGAAAGCCGTAGGTTATGGCTGCTGAGGGCAGCTACTAGAGTGATCTCAGATACTACACAAATAATGAAAATTATTATTTTGTAGCTATCCATAGATATGCATAACACTTCCTGACACATGAGACAGCTAAATCCTGTCCTGAGGAGCTTACAGTCTAATCTAACAAAGACAAATATGATTCAAAGAAAATTTGACACCAGCATGGATGGTGACAGTGCTAGAGAGTAGTTTGGCATTGAAAGGCTACACAGAAGATCTGAAGGAGCAGAAATTGCTTGGTGAATGGGAAAAGATAAATTGTTTTAAAGTATGAGGAGTATCATGACAAAAAACACAAAATCAGGAGTGGCAGAAGGAGAGAAAGGTGCTACTAAGAAGGAAGACTGAACAAAGTGTGGGGCCATTAGAACATAATGAAAAACAAGGACTGAGATGTATGGAGTGTATGCAATGTAGAATCCTGAAAATGAGAATAATGATCTTGAACCAGTTTCAGAGTGATAGCCATGTTAGTCTGTATCAGCAAAAAGAATGAGGAGTCCTTGTGGCACCTTAGAGACTAATAAATTTATTTGGGCATAAGCTTTCGTGGCCTAAAACCCACTTCATCAGATGCATGGAGTGGAAAATACAGTAGGAAGTTATATATATATATACACACACAGAGAACACGAAAATATGGGGGTTGCCTTACCAACTCTAACGAGACAAATCAATACAGTGGGCTATTATCAGCAGGAGGAAAAATCACTGGGAGTGGATGGGTCATTACACAAACTAAAAACTATTTCCCCATGCTAATTTTCCCCCTCACTGTTACTCACACCTTCTTGTCAACTGTTTGAAATGGGCCATCCTGATTACCACTATAAAAAGGCAACCCCCATCTTTTCATGTTCTATATATATATATGTATCTTCCTACTGTATTTTCCACTCCATGCATCTGATGAAGTGAGTTTTAGCCCACGAAAGCTTATGTCCAAATAAATTTGTTAGTCTATAATGTGCCACAAGTACTCCTCGATCTTGAACCCAATACAGAAAGAGAGAGGAAGCTGGAAAAGGGAACCAAAGGCATGGTATGTAAAAGGTCAGAGTGCCATTTCAGTGCAGTGTTTTTGGTAGCCTGGGCCAGAAGAGAGGTAAGAAATAGGAGACCAAAAATAAGGGAACTTGTGGTAGAAAAGAAGTAGGGGGATGAGAATATAGGATGGAATCAGGAGGTGCAGTGTTTTAATTAGAGCTCTGCAGCATACAAATTGTTTCACAGAGGATTGTGAGATTTCAAACACTGGCTTCATTCTGAATTGGAACAAACCGCAAAATTTTAGAATTCTCCACAAAAGAAAAATCTCATTTCATTCATTCCATATCCAATTGGTTGTGTTTCATTTTGACAAAATCAGAATATTATGTTTTGATTCTAACTTATATATATACACACACACACACACACAGAGGGACGGCTCAAGGCACCAGCGTTCCAAGTATTAGAAAGGGGAGGCAGAGTTTCCACGGTGGCAGTAATTCGGCGGCAGCCCCTCTGTCCCGCTGGCCGTGGCGGCAATTCAGTGGCAGCTTCTCCCTTTTGCCGTCCGCGACGGCAATTTTTTTCACTGCTTGGGGGGCGGCAAAAACTGTAGAGCCGGCCCTGTATATATACACACAATATCACACACAATATCAAAATGAAAAGCCCTTTCAAAAACAAAAATCTAAATGTTTTGTTAAAAAAATATCAAAATGGGCCATTTCAACACTGTTAGAACTTATCCCCCCCACACACAACTTTTTTTTCTGAAAATTAAATTTTGGCAAAATCAACACAATTTTGTGAAGCTTTGTTTCCAATTTGTTTCCATTGACAGAACTGCATTTTCTGATGGAAAATTGTTTCAGCAAAGTTTTTTCTGACCCACGCTAATTTTAATCCTGGCTGTACCTCAGTATAGCCCTATGAAAGTCATATCACTTTTCTGTATCAGTTTTTCTATCTTTAAAATGGAAGTAATGGTACTTAACCCTGAAACCTCATGGGGCCGATGTGAGGATTAGATTAATAGGGCCCTTTGAGATCATCTAGTCTGTTCCTCCTGTATAACATTGTCCATAGAACTTCCCCAAAATAATTCCTAGAACGTATTTTCTAGAAAAAACATCCAATCTTAAAAATTGTCAGAGATGCAGGATCCACCATAACCATTGGTAAATTGTTCCAATGGTTAATTACCCTTATGGTTAAAAATGTATGCTTTATTTCCAGTCTGAATTTATCTAGATTCAACTTCCAGCCTTTGGATCATCTTTTTCTGCTAGATTGAAGGGCCCCTTATTAAATATTTGTTCCCCATGTAGATACTTATAGACTGTAATCAAGGCCCCTTAATCTTCTCTTTCTTAAATTAAATAGATTGAGCTCCTTGCATCTATCACTATAACACATTTTCTAATCCTTTAGTTATTCCCATGGTTCTTCTTTGAACCCACTCCAATTTACCAAAATCCTTCTTGAATTGTGGGCACCAGAACTGGACTCAGTATTTCAGCAGCAGTTGCCAATACAGAGGTAAAATAACCTCTCTACTCCTACTTGTGATTCCACTGTTTATGCATCCCAGGATCACATTAGCTCTTTTGGCCACAGCATTGCATTAGAAGCTCATGTTTATCCACCATGACCCCCACATCTTTTTCAGCATCACTGCTTCCCAGGATAGAGCTCCCCCTCCCATCCTCTAAGTATGGCCTACATTCTTTGTTCGTAGATGTTTACATTTACATTTATCTATATTAAAATGCATGTTGTTTGCTTGCTCCCAGTTTACCAAGTGATCCAGACAGTTCTGAATCAGTGACTTGTCATACTCATTATTTACAACTCTCCCATTTTTGTGTCATCTGCATACTTTATCAGTGATGGTTTTATGTTTTCTTCCAGATCATTGACAAAAATGTTAAATAGCATAGGGCCAAGAACTGATCCCTGCGGGTGTCTGCCGGAAACTCACCAGCTTAATGACCATTACCCATTTATAATTACATTTTGAAACCTATCACTTAGCCAGTTTTTAATCCATTTAATATGTGCAGTATTAATTTTATATTGTTCTATTTTTTTAATCTGAATGTTGTATGGTACCAAGTCAAACAACTTACAGAAGTCTAAGTATATTATAATATCACTATTACCTTTATCAACCAAACTTGTAATCTCATAAAAATTGAAGCTAGTTTGATAGGATCTATTTTCTATAACCCATTTTGACTTATATTAATTACTTTATCCTCCTTTAATTCTTTACTAATCAATCCTGTATCCTCCGTTCCATTAGTTTTCCTAGTATTGCTGCCAGGTTGGCAGTCCTATAATTACCCACATCATCCCATTTCCCCTTTTTTAAAACTTGGCACAACAATTGCTTTCTTCTGGAACTTTCCCAGTGCTCCAAGACTTATTGAAAATCAACAGTAATGGTCAAGCAAGCTCCTCGGCCAGCTCTTTTAAAATTCTTGATGCAAGTTACCTGGACCTGCTGATTTAAAAATGTCTAGCTTTAATAACTGCTGTTTAACATCCTCCACAGATACTTTTGGAATAGAAAGAGTGTTATAATCATCATATGATGAGACTATATTGTCTGGTTTTGATCCAGGTATAAAACAGAAATATTTATTGAACACTTCTGTTTTTTTCTGAATTACTATTGATAATTCTACCATTTCCATTTAGTAATGGACCTATACCATTGTCAGGATTCTTTTGTTCCTAATATATTTTTTTTAAACTCCTTATTTACCTTAACTCCGCTGCCCATAGATTTTTTCTTGTGTCCCTTTGCTTCCCTTACCAATTTTCTACAATTCTTAACTTCTGATTTATACTTATTAATATAAGCTTCCACTTTCTTCCATTTGTTGTTATTTTTATAGCTATCTTCGCTTCCCCTCTGAACCTGGTTAGTTTTTTTTTAAACCAGGACAGCCTTCTTCCTTGATTGAGGCTTTTTGAGGGGAGCAAATAGTAAGGCATTCTTAAATTATTACAATTTATCATTCAATTTATCTGATTAAATTCCTCCTCGCAGCTGATCTGGCTTGTGTGTGTGTGTGCGTGAGAGAGAGAGAGAGATCTGGACTTTATTCTCTTGCACATTATAAATGTGATCATGTCATGATTACTTGCATCTAAGTCAGGGATCTGCAACCTTTGGAACATGGCCTGTCAGGGAAATCCGCTGCCAGGCCGGGGCAGTTTGTTTACCTGCGGTGTCCACAGGTTCCCAGATCACAGCTCCCACTGGCCGTGATTCGCTGTTCCAGGCCAATGGGGGCTGCGGGAAGCGGTAGCCAGCACATCCCTCGGCCCGCGTCGCTTCTCGCAGCCCCCATTAGCTTGGAACGGCGAATCACGGCCAGTGGGAGCTGTGATTGGCCGAACCTGTGGACACTGCAGGTAAACAAACCGACCCGCCAGCGGATTTCCCTGACGGGCCACGTTCCAAAGGTTGCCTATCCCTGATCTAAGTTATCATTAAATTTCCTTTCTGTGATCAGTTCCTCTTCATCTTTTAGGACAAAAGGTCTAATAAAAAATAATAAAAGTCTGTTTTGTATTTAAATATATACAGGACTATATAGATGCTCAGTATTAAAAGAGATGACCAGGATCATGGACTAGAGTTTCAGCAGAAGGCACTAAAAAGGAAGGAACATATTTTAGCGATAGTAGAGATAGAAAGAAATACTCTTTCATTATAAGTTGCTTCTTGTCATAAACATAACATTACTGTTCATAATGATTTATTTACATGGCATACTAGAAGTACAGGAAAGGTTATATTTAAGACTTGATACTGGAATCATTCATAAACTGTCATCAAATAACTTATCTTAAGAGTCAGTTCACTCATTCCAAGAAGAGTTCTTTTCAGTTTTATTTAACTATTGGGAGCTATTTATGAATTAATGTTCCCCAAAATGTTGCAGAATACCCTGTCAGCTGATAACAAGGTCATGAATCAAAGAACGTATAACAAAAGAAGGCTAGAACTATTATCCTGGATGAATGGAAGCACAATTCAGATTAGAATATCACTTTGTATTGAGTTGTAACTGGATCAGCGAACAAGTTCTATTAAAACAAGAATTGAAAGGAACTTTTTCCCAAACCATAACTGACTCTTTAGTTAGCTTCTTTTATAGCATTTCTGAATGCTGAATTTTCTGTTTTCAGCCAGGATTGAGAGTACTGAAATACCATAAAAAAGGCTATTCCTACACCATATCTGACCTGCCAAAAACGTGAAAATGTTAGGATTCTCATGGGAAAGTGTATTGGTGTCATGAGATTTACAAATGAATGTACGGTTTAAAGAGATTTTCAGTATAGCCAACTCCAAACATTCCAAATATGAGTAAAAAATCATGAGATGGGGGTAAAAACTCATAAGATTTTAAAATATTAACAAATTTAGGGTTCTGTTAATTTGCATTCTGGTTTTTGAGCCTTAAGGGTTCATTTTTTTCCAGTTTTACTCTACAAAGGCTAACAAGTTACTCACCCCTCCCCCACATTGAAAGATGAGATTTTTTCACAATCTTCTTGACTTCAGGAGCTGGAGCGTTAAGAAAAATACCAAATACCAGGAGACTTGTGACAGAATTTTAAGAGTTAGCAGCACTGGTGGCTTAGTTTAGATGAGCCTCTGAAATATATTTGATCCAGATTATTCCCATTTGTATGGATACTGGCTCCTTAAATTCCATATCCTGAGTCAAATGTCCAGCCTGAATGCTGGGCCAATATGTGATGGACTGGGGGAGAGTGCTCACTGCTGTCCATGACATGGGCTGGCTGCAGAATTGCTCTGTGAAGGCTTCTGCAGTCTAATGGTTGGAATAGTCTCTGTGACCCTAACATCTTCCCACACCAACATGAGCGTGGGAGAAAGGGAAGATCCATGTAATAGCAGCAACCCATGCCCTGTCCTCTGCCACACACTGGGAGGTCTCCACCATGCAGAAGGTGCCCAACCTGGTCCAACCCCCAACATCCTGAAGACCACTTTGGTCCTTCTGTGTTCCCCACTTTCATGTGGCCCTACTGCCAGGGAACCCTCCACACCCCAGGAGGCAGGGGCTGAATTTGCTCAAACAATAATGCCAGCGCGGAGCATACTGAAGAAAGAGCAAATGGGCAGAGAGGATCTTGTCACCAAAAAGACTCCAAATAGTCAGCTTAGTCCTGGCTCCCACTGAAATCAGCGGAAAGACTCCCACTGAATTTATCAGGGTGTGAAACAATGTCACGCTGTGAAACTTTTCTTTTAGGGGATGCTACCTTAAGTAGTTCTAATGCATTCAACTGGCTTTGATGTGGAATATAACTGTCAGCATGGTTATCTTTATAAATGGCTGAATTCTTCTTTAATAATATCTCCTGCCAGGCACAAACAAGCTTTCATGAACATGAGTTATATTCTGCATCTTTATTCATCTGCTTTATTTTTTTAAGCACACACATTTATTTTGTCAAACGCCACTTTTCAGGCAGGAGCTTCCCCGTATCTCTTTTCTAGCATCCCAGATTATTGCTGGAGTCCAAGATTATGTTTCATTCTCACATCTTTTCTGTAGAGACCACTTCAAAATTGTGATGGCCTGGAATACTGTAGAGTGTTTACAATACCCATATTCTTCTCTAGTGGCTCTGGCTCTTAGAGAGCAAAACAACTTTTCCTTATTTTTGAAAATGACAAATTAGCACACATTCTTTGTTTCATCACCTAAGACTATGGAGTGGGACCTACACTATGAAATCTGGACACAGCAGCATTCCCTCCTTCCACCTTCAGGCAGTAGAATTAGTAACATCAATAGCATCAATCTACTCAGCCTATTTTCCTGTCTGATGCTGGGAAGACAGCCAGCTTTCTCAAAACACACCACATATTATGTGATATTGGATTATTCTTGGGGTATGATTTTCAATGATGTTTTCTGATATAGTTTAGAACTCTTCAAGACAACCTGTGGAGCTTGATCTTCAAATATCCACTGGCTTTCATGGAGATTATAGATAAACAAAACACATTAGCCAACATGTGGTGCAACGTGAAAAGCACTGTTATGGGAATTGCCTTTTGTGTTAAAGGGTGTGTTAATGTTTTGTTGCCACCATCACTACATTACAATGTTGAAAGAGTGTTTGGGTGAAATCTTGGGTTCATTGCCGTCTACGGCAAAACGTCATCCATTTCAGCAAGATTAGGATTTCGTTCTTGGAACTGAGGTTTTGGAAACAAAGCCAATTGACCACTTCTCAGGAGGGAAATAGGTGAAGTATGAAGATGAATGTAATAAAATATTTGATTGTATATGTTATGGAAGGAAACAAATTTTATATAAAGTTATGACTAAACTATTAAGAACTACTAGAAACAATTTTTTTTTAATTTCAGGGTAAACTTGGGGTTCCAGGACTGCCAGGATATCCAGGAAGACAAGGTCCAAAGGTAAATGAGTTAGTTTTATTTATGGCACTCAAGAGTGGGTTTGCTGTGGACAAATGAACCACAACGGCAGCTGTTCTATTAGTTATATATTTAAGGAAGGAGGACATGTGATGGGATGTTAGATGGGGTGGGATCTGAGTTACTACAGAGAATTCTTTCCTGGGTATCTGGCTGGTGAATCTTGCCCACATGCTCAGGGTTCAGCTGATCGCCATATTTGAGGTCAGGAAGGAATTTTCCTCCAGGGCAGATTGGAAGAGGCCCTGGGGTTTTTTTGCCTTCCTTTGTAGCATGGGGCATGGGTCACTTGCTGGAGGATTCTCTGCACCTTGAAGTCTTTAAACCATGATTTGAGGACTTCCAATAGCTCAGACACAGGTGAGAGGTTTATTGAAGGAGTGGGTGGGTGAGATTCTGTGGCCTGCATTGTGCAGGAGGTCAGACTAGATGATCATAATGGTCCCTTCTGACCTTAATATCTATGAGTCTATGAGCATCCAAACCCCGAGTTGTTTCTCACTCTGTTTTTCCTGACCATGATGTTTTAATTTATGTCAAAAAAATGTGTTAGGTCCGTTACAGTTGTTCATTTTAGACCACTACTTCCCTTTCCCTCAACTATACAACTTTTAAGCCCCTGCCAATCTTACTTGCATTATATACCTGTGCCAGCAATATACTATTATACACATCATGGACTAGTGACAAAGAGCCAACTGCTGATACTCCTGCCTCTTTAAGACTTAAAGCCATATGTTGCCCCAGAACTCAAGCTGATGTCCATGGGAATTTGCAATATGGTCTGAGGACCCAGATATAGTCCTTAGACTGTCACTGCTATGTTTCTGCCATCTTCTACTAACTACAGAAAGAGCCGTCTTAACATCTCCAACACACTTCCAAGTGTGTGACCATGAAAGATAGGAGATGGACTCTTACAATATTGTCTTTCACAGTTTTCTCCATATTTTTCCTTTGCTTGTGTTAAGAGGGTGACTGATGTCTGTTGCTTGACATTCATATAACCAGAATGCTTAGCTTTGTTCTTTGTCCTGTGTTAGTCCCCTACCTTCTGTCCACAATTCCCTGTTTTGTTTGTTTCTTTTTTTGCAGTTGTCCCTCCTTCAAGTATCATTTGGACTCTGTCGTCCCTAAAAAATATCTGTGTTAGCTGGTTCTGTTTCTAAATTATTTATAAAGACTTAATAATGGTAAACTACATTTTAAAAGGATCCGTTTAATGTAGTTTTGAGAAGTGGCTCAGTGTAGATTAAGCAACTGATAGAAAAACCTATTAAAAATAATTTTTGGGGGAACGTTAAAAATGTTAGGGACATTTCCTGTTGTCTGTGAAAGTCCCTCTCTACATCTTACCTTCTGAGTGGTTCAAAGATGAGACCAGCTGGGAATGCATAGTACAATAAATGAAAAACTCTTACCCCTTTAGCAGGACTGAATGTCATCTCAATAAAATATTGAGCTTTCCTCTAGTCCAGTTGTTCTCAAACTTATTTGATCAGCCCCCCTTTTTTGTGTCTGTAGTAAGTTTACCCCCTCACCACCACCACCTCCACCACCCACAAGCACATATATCACCACCCATGGTCCTTCTATATGAGCCTCAACTACCTGGGATTGACAGCCAGAGCTCTTTAAAAAAAAAAAAAAGCACACAACTCAGGCCTCCCGTGACACATTCCCACGCCTCCCTTGGGAGATCCACCCCATAGTTTGAAAACCGCTGCTCTAGTCTAAATTCTGGGATCTGTTCTTACTTCCAAATTTGAACTGGTGATTTTGGACAGAGATAATACTTTCTGGATAACTAACTGAAATATTTTTTTTATGTCTGTAGCCTACAATTTGGCCCTATATTTCTGCTAAGTAACCTCTCTTAAGCGTATTTATTCACTGAATACTCTGTGTGAATGAAACAGACCCTAGCAGTCTAAGGAAAGTGTTTCTCAAGGTGAATACTCTTGATAAAGAGATCCTTTCTTGCTTCTGCCTTTTAACCTAAATGTCGGAGATTTCAGTGTTCTTTTTTGTTCTCTTTTGACATGTCTAAGATCAAAGAGGTTTTACATTATTCAGTATTAAGAACAAAAAAGACGAACACTTCAAAGAAAATTGGTGGATATTTTCCAATATAGATGTCACTGGGAATTTCGTTAAGTTAAATTAAGTTAAGTTAAAACTGAAATTAATTCAAACTATATGCACTGTTGGCTATTCCATGAAGTTTAGGCAACCAGATTAGAAAGGGTTTTGACTGCTACAATGCATCAAGTCACTCAGGGCCTGTTGTTTGGCCACCCTTACTCATGTTCGGTAGCATGTTTTTCTACCCATAGTCCTGTTGAAATCAACATTAAAAAGGTTGACGGAATCAAAAGGTGCATATAATCTATAATGGTTGTCTAAAGGAAATAAGAAGTCCTGCTCCAATAGTCAGTAGCTGGTTCAAGGTGATTTTTTTCTGCCACTTATTTGCCTTGTATGAATTTGCTTCTGTGTGCTGTTCTTAGGCAAAGGCACCATTATAAGATAATTTCACTATATTTTTCTCAAATCTAGTCCTCATCAGCTTGATTGCAGGAAGTTCTGAGAAAACTGTATATATTAAATATTTATAGCTAAGCCTTTCATACTAATGTCTGAACAGTTTTTCTCTCTGGTACTATAACACACAGTTTTAAGGGCACACTTGGGGCCTCGTACCAAATTAGACTTTCTTCAGCTTTTATACACTGAATCACAACTGGTGAAAACAATTCAAACAAGAAATTCCTTCTTTCTCTGTTCATGTAAAACCATCAGCACTGGGGCTGCCTGACCCCCCAAAGACAGCTTAGTTAGTGGATAAATGGAACGCCTTATTATAAATAAGGTATATTAAAAGGAAACCATAAAGAACTTAAAAACAAAACCAGAAAAGAATATTAGTTGATGCTACAAAGAAAATGGAGAAGTTCTTTCTTACAGTCTGGCCATTTACATTGTAGCTAGCTGTTTACCTGTTGCTAAACCAATAATAAAAAAAACCCCACTAACGTTGTGCATACAAAGATGGATCAGTTATCGCAGCAGGGAACTGAGCAGAATATGGCCAGTACTACCCTATTGACAGTCCAAACCAAACCTGTGATTTTTAATCTCCTGTAACTTGAAAGTAAGCTGTGTCAAGTCAATGGTCTTTTCTAACCCCAGGTCACCCCCTTAGCAAATCAGTGCACTGGCAGCTGACAAGCCAGCACTATCCTTCAGAATGGTATGACAGAAGTAGAAAGGGTAAAGGATTACATTGAGTGGGGAGAAAGGAATAATTCCTGGAAACAGCTGTATTTGTTGACTCATGTCAGTTCTCCTTGTAACCATTTTGTTGTGGTGGAGGGAATGGTGACATTTATAGCTCATTAGCTAAATTTAACAAATATTTTCCTGATGGTCAGCACATTTTCTAAGTTCTCTCTGTAAACTGTAGAATATTAGGTTCTTCCTTCACAGTGAACTCTTCATAGGGCCATGGTTAATGGTTAATTACTGTGAGCATCCATTAGCTTGTCTAAATTTCATGCACCACAAGAGCGTATAACCTCCAAATTTGTTATGTGTACACTGTTTCATAGAGTAACTGCATGTGAGTGTCCAAATGGCCACCTTTTTATGAATAAAGCGAGCAAGTTTGTCAACGTTGATCATAACACTGGAACAGAAGTATCATTTTCATTTGAAAGATAAGAGGGGGGCATCACTTAGCAAGAAGCTCTTTTGAGGAGCTCTTGTTCCCTTGAAAAATATCCCTGCTGATCAGGGTTGATAAAGGTATGGTCTCCATGTAAGTGAAAAGCATGACTGGTTATCTTATCAAAAGTATTTCTTCTGACTAGGAAACTCAGGGCTTTTTACTAACTGCACACTGTCTAATCCTGGCAGAGACCCACCAGTGTTAAAGTTGATCTGAGAGCTTGTTGGGGTGTTATATATATTTTAATATAGATGTGAGTGTCTGAAAATATATGAGAGAGGAGGTGTAGGACCTATTAATAATAAATAGTAGGACCTATTCATAATAAATAGTAGGACCTATTCTTCAAATAAATACATATATACAACTGCTATTGAAGTCAGAAGGCATGGTGGGCTTTGTGAGGGTGAGATGGGGAAAAGGTGTGGGTAGGGTTTAGCAAGCAGTATCATCCCAGATTCAAGACTCTTTCCTGAAGTCCAAGTTATGTTCTAGGCTCTATGCAATCCCACTGCACAGCCACACAGACCATCAGTGGTGGGTTATATAGACCTCTGTAAAGAGAGTTCTGCTAAAACAGATGTTTTCTACTGAGTTACCTAACTTGAACAGAACTGGAGTTTTTAATGTTAGTCATAATGTGTCTGTGAAATGTGAATGTGAACACACAGTAACAGCCACTTGAAAACAAAAGTGCAAATCAGCCCTCTTAAATAGCTGACCAGAAGAGCAATAAGGCCCACAAGAATGCTCTGTGCAACACTGATACTTCATTAAGAAAAGAATTTTAGTTCTGCCACTCTGATTCAGCAGAGGCAAGTTCCCAAAATTCATTTCTCTTGGTCATGATTTAATAAAATAATTTCTAGTGGTGGTTAGTGAACTTTTCTTTCCGACTGTTAACTAAAATTGGAAAAGTTTTGTCAAACAGTTTCTTACTGATGTTCATGAAAAATAATGTCATTACATATGTTGATGTTTTTAATGCATTCAGGACTTGAGGCGTTATGGTAAGTTAATTTTTAGATATTCACCAGAGCTTTAAAAACTATTTCCATTGATCTAATTGTAATGTATGTTTTGCATCAATTTGGTGATGTGTTTTAATTCTAGATTAAGTACCGGATGTATGGCGGTGGTGTGACAGATATTTGATGATATTTGCATCCATTTCTCATACAGGGCTCCACTGGTTTTCCAGGATTCCCAGGTGCCAATGGAGAGAAAGGTGCAAGGGTATGATATACTTTTTTAAAAAAACACAATGCTTAATTAGCCTGTGGAACTCTCTGCTAAAATATATAAAGACAAGAAGCTTCAAGAGAACATTCAGGTATTATAGCATTGGGCCTTTATCTGGATAAGACTGAACATCCAAAGATATATTAAATAGTATCAAACTGCATGAGACATAAATCCTCATGCTTCAGGGCATTAACGCAACCACTCAGTATCTGGGATAGAAAGAAGTTCTCTCACCAGGTAGCTTATTCAATAATTGTCCATTAGGGAGTGTTTTTCATCTTCTTCTGAAATGGCTCATATTGGAAGTGGACTAGCTAGACCACTGGCAAGGACTATTTTCGTATCTTGTGAATTATCTAAATACCATGCAATTTAACTTGGATTTTCTATGCATTCTGATTCATCAGACTATAGCAAGCAGGATGAAGAACATATATTTATCAAGTGGAAGTAAAATGTCAGCTTTTGCTGCTTCGTTTATTTGAAGCACATGGGGAGAAGCTAATATGCAGCATCTCCAACCACAATAAAAAAAAAGGGGGGGGCATTAAAAAGAAGGTCACTGCACTGCTGCCTGTAAAGCTCAACTAGATGTGGCTGATCATGTTGTTAGAAAGCTGATAAAATTATCAGAAGTGAAAGGATGACTTGGAACTCATAGATGACAACTCAGTGTGACGTTAAGTCAGATTGAAGTAAGGTATATGATTACTGTGCCTACCAATCAATTTTATTTAGCAGCAAGGAATCAAAAGCACAGATTCACCACTTTAAATATTACATTTTTGAGAAACAATTGTATTTTGAGTTTGCTTTTTTTTTTTAATAATGGTTTTAGCCGAGCTGAAGGCAGTTCTTTTTTTTTTTTTTTTTACAGAGACCAACAAGGAATGTTAAAAAAAAAAAAACATTCAGACCCTATTTTTTGGATAAAGCAGTATTAAAAATCATTGTTCTGAACCATTAATCAGGAGGCTAAATTAGGAAACCTGAAGCTGTAACATGCACAAGAACACACTTTAAAATATGAAAATATAAGGTTATTAGATGTCAAGAAAAGCGTCAATTCAGCCAGGCATTTAACCACGGACTTCTGAATTGGGCCAGCGTAACTGGCTTTTATCTGTTACAGGTAGTATCAAGAGTAGTATAGTCTAAAGACCTAACCATGGATCAGGAATCCATTGTGGTAAACACAGTACACACAATGAAAAGACAGTCCCTGCCTCCAAGAGTATGTCTACCAAGCAACTAGACACCCGTGGCTGGCCTGTGCCAGCTGACTTAGGCTTGTGAGGTCCAGGCTGCAGGGCTATTTCACCGCTGTGTAGACTTCTGGGCATGGGCTGAAGTCTGGGCTCTGGACCCTCCCACCTCATAGAGTCCCAGATCCTAGGCTCCAGCCTGAGTCCAGAAGTCTACACAGCAGTGAAACAGCCCTGTAGCCCAAGTCCCACAAGCGTGAGTCAGCTGGCCTGGACCAGACATGGGGTTTTTCTTTCCTGTGTAGACATACCCAAAGAGCTTACAACCTGAGTAGTATTATAGTACTAAAATAGTATTCTCTTGTATGATGACAAAACAGTGAGAATATGCATGTAATTCTTTTTAAAATGAGAACTTTATATGAAGATCCCATTTCCACTGGTTAGATTTTAACATGTAACAGTCACTGTGTTTCTTTTTTCTATCAGGAGAATATGGCTCCTTGAATTAAAAGCTTCTTCACATTAGAATCCATTACAATCCTAGCGTAAAGTCCACCTCAGGAAAGGGATCTATAGAGTCTCCATATGAAAGACATATTGGAGCTACATATTAAGGGCAAAGATGCTGGCTCTGTGCAAGAGCTATGCAGTATGGTCCCTGCTCCTTCCTACAAAGCAATTTCCCTTCTTAGCCAGTGGAGCTGTCCAGCGGGAGTGTGATGTACCATCTCCCGGGATGGTGCAGTGGGCTTGCTGCAAGGGAGCTCCAAGGAGAAATTCTGGCTGATCCAGAATCGCTCTCAGGGACTCCAGTGGCTGTGAATGGGCCGTGCAGCAACATTAATGGGCTCTGATGCCAAGGGCAGAATCTAGCCCTAACACGTAGAAGCTAATGAATAAAGCTGCATGCACAGTGATTTCAGCAAGATGGTCAATTTTAGTAAAAACCTGTTTCTTTAAATTAAAATGCACAGCAGATAAGATATAAAAGAGCATTTAGTCCTAGGAGAGCTGCACATTGCCTCATAGCAACAGCAAAACTTTCATTCCCAGTCAAATGCCACATGCTAAGATGATTTATTTGAACTTTCATTGGCAGGGTTTACATGGCAAACCAGGTCCCAGGGGACAGCGAGGGCCAACGGTATGTATTTTCTTTTGTTTGTTTAAAACCATTACTTGCATTCCCTTAGTGATTGCCACCTCTGTGATGTTTTACACCTACTGTAAAAATGCATGGCTGACTCTGACACACTGTCCTGTATGACCATCACCATTTGTATCTGTATCTCAAATTCACAGGGTCCACGGGGATCAAGAGGCCCACGAGGTCCCACAGGAAAACCAGGCCCTAAGGTAATTGTCAGATGCTATTTGCTGCAAAACTATTTCTCAAAGAAAATTAGGCTTCATCTTTGAACAAATTGTTCTTATTTTCTAGGGCACTGCAGGCAGTGATGGCCCTCCCGGCCCACCAGGTGAAAGGGTAGGTCTGGAATAGCTTTTTCTCCTCATTTTATTTCCTGCATCTCTTTTTTTGCTCTCTTTCTCCTCTCTCCCCGCTTTCTTATGTCTTTGCACTTCTCTGGCTAGGATGTGAAGCAATTGCACTGTCATATTGTACCTCAAGGGTGGACTTCCTTACAGTGCTGTCCTTCCTGCTCAGCTAGAAGCAGGAAGCCTTGAAGTCTTGTTTTTTCTCTCAGACACCCAGTTTGGCATACCTAAGAAATTGGGATCATTGGGATGAGGTTGGGATCGCCATCCAGACTTTTGGGTGCATATCCAAACAAACCAAATTACATTTCTCAGCTTTATGAGATTCTCACTATTAATAAAAATGCCCCGTTCAGCAGAGTTGCTGTTAGTAGATGGGTTTTTTAAAGTACTCAATGCCTCTAAAAGCTAATATATTGACACCAGCTGATTCTTTTGTCCTAATCACCTAATCACATGCTTGAGAACTCCTGCTGCTGGGTAAAATAGAATCCACCGCATGATATTAAATTTGAATCAATACACAATCAAACAGAGTCTATAAACTATACAGTAGCACATAGAAAAATTATAAAATGGATTTGTAATCACAGAACAAGCAATTTAACTCCTACAGATAAGTGAATCTTCCCTTTGACTGGGTTACTTGGAGAGGCTAAAGTTTGGATGACTACATTTTGTTTCATCCCAATTTTCACGCAAACATATTTGTGGCTTATTTTTACACAGCCATATAGAGCACATGAATGGTATCCTTTAAAAAACAAAACGAAACCAACAGCTGAGTTCCCAGTTGAGATTACTTTTCCCTTTTGACCTCAAGAATGTTTGATTCCAGTGTGTTCAAGCTGTAGTTTCTTAAGCAACCTAGCTTTGTCCCATGTTATGAGAAGCCACATCATCTGCCACAGTATTTCCATGTTCAAGATTGATACCTGAATGCACTAACAGTTGCAGAGCAACAACAAACAAACTTTGCTGGGAATGTGTGAGAAGTCTGAAAAGCAGTAATCGCCAACAATGCCTGCAAAGTTAAAGATTAGAGACCAAGGGTGTATGATAGAAATAGTATTAGGAGACGGTAGAAGTGTGTTTTGTTTAGAATCTGTTTTATAGACATCTCAAGCTCTCACAGCTTAAGTGTCTGCAGGAACCAACATTGAACCAAATATAGTGAACGTTCCCTAATAATTGCAAACAGAATGTGTCAGTTTTTAATCAACATCTCCTCCTACAATGGAATGTGCATGCCTGTATATGTCTATGAAAGTTAAAAGTCAAATCTCTGCTCACAAAAAGTATGCCAACACTTCTGGTGGAAAACCATTCAACATATGCAGAAAAATGCATTACAGCTACATGTAAAATATAGGTTCTATTTAAGAAGACTTTCATCGATTTCCTGTGATTTTTCATTAACTGAAAATCACTGAAGTAGAATCTCACCCAGAGTGAGATTCTACTCCAGGGATTTTCAGTTAATGAAAAATCACAGGAAATCACAGACTGCAGCTGAGCTGCTAGCAGAGCTGAAGGATGGTAACTGGAGTGGGGTAAGACAGAGCAGGAGGTGAGGTTTGGAATGACAGTTGGGAACCTGGAGATGGTGGTGATGGAGGAGGCAGGGAGCCGCTGGGTGTCAGGTGAAAGGTAGGGAGCTGAGTGGAACAGGGGTAGGTGGGGAATGAACCACAGTTGAGAGGCAGAGAGAAGAGGTGGGTGAAGTGGGAAGTGTGTGGGAGTTAGGGGTGTGGAACACGTGGAGTGGGAATCTGAGGTGGAGAGAGGATTGATTGGAGTAGGGGGGGAATGTTGAGTGGGAGTAGCAGGCCAAACTATAGATCTCTCCACATCATGGAGCCTGGAGAAAGGCTGCAGAGAGCGGGAAAGCAGAGCTCCAGAACTGGAGGCAGAGTCAAGGGGAGTGGAATTAGGAAGCAGTGTTGTAGGGAGTGGGCAAGAAGGTAGAAGACAATGGGCAGATCTGAGGGGAAGCAGAAAAAGCATCAATGGAGAGGAATGGATTAGCTGAAAGGTATAATGTGTCACAGGAGCACACAAGCCTTTCATCTGAGAGTGGCCGTTGTGTACTTTGGAACTTGGAAGGCAGAGTACTTTGTGTACTTTGGAACTTGGAAGGCACTTTGGAACTGGAAGGCAGAGTCAAGGGGAGTGGAATTAGGAAGCAGTGTTGTAGGGAGTGGGCAAGAAGGTAGAAGACAATGGGCAGATCTGAGGGGAAGCAGAAAAAGCGTCAATGGAGAGGAATGGATTAGCTGAAAGGTATAATGTGTCACAGGAGCACACAAGCCTTTCATCTGAGAGTGGCCGTTGTGTACTTTGGCCATGTGCTCTAAAATGAGGCATATGACAGAGGGGAGAGTTGTTAGCCAAAAAAGAGAGGAACTTTAAAAAAACATTTCTGACTGGCTAGAAATATTTCAGCTGCTAGCCGTTTAAATATTAAATATCTGTCCTCTATAGAAAACTTTTAAAAACAATGACACAAGCAAATGTACATTTAATAATGTGATATTGGAATTCTAGAGTATTCTTCTCACATACTCCTACTGGCTTGAAATCTGCAACTCATATTGTGAATAAAAAAAATATAAATGTCTTTTTATTAGAAAGCCTCATGGCTCGAGGATCAAAGGGGAAAAGGGACTTATGGCCAAGAAAGTGCTACTAGTAATAAATAAACCATTGAGTTCTATTTTTCTAACCGTATTCCAGAGAGGGACCAATTTGTTTAATGTTTTGGACAGTGGATGAGCCACTTTTAATATTTTTCCTCAAATGTTGCCCTATTTTTGTTAAGAGTTTCTGCTTTGTAAGCTACTCTCCTTGCCCTTTTTGTTTCTGGGTGTGATGCAGACAGTTGAATCAAGGAATGTACCATAGTGAGCATACTTAGGGGTGAGGGTTGGAGTTGCAGGTACAGTTTATAGATACTGTTCCAGAAAATGTGGATAGTGCATATAGTGCTATATGTGGATATTAGGAAAAACTTTTTCACTAGGAGGGTGGTGAAACACTGGAAAGCGTTACCTAGGGAGGTGGTGGAATCTCCTTCCTTTGAGGTTTTTAAGGTCAGGCTTGACAAAGCCCTGTCTGGGATGATTTAGTTGGGGATTGGTCCTGCTTTGAGCAGGGGGTTGAACTAGATGACCTCCTGAGGTCCCTTCCAGCCCTGATATTCTATGATACTATGATTATCCTATAAAAAATGTATATTTTGAACAGTTTCTGGTTAACCATTTGGTTGAGCTTCATTCACTAATAAATGATAAATCAAGTTTTAAATAGGACTCAGATTCACTTAGGGGCAAATCTTGCCTGCTACTGAACAAACAACCCTTTCCCTCACTCGTACATAACACTTCTCCCACTGCAAGAGAGGCAGCCATAATTTGGCTCAAAGCCTGCATTTCCTGACGTCCCAGTCTGCAATGAATGAGGTTTAAGGAACTCTGAGACAGCCAGGACTTTATCACAGGAGCCAAAAGCTAACATCACCATCCCTTATGAATTATCTTTCTTTTCCAGACTTTTGCTTTAAATTTCTAACATTTTGACACATGATGTCTTAGTAAAACCACACATCATATACCAGGTAGAGCAGGACAAGCCTTGCACTGTATGACTAGGGTACACATTTTTGCTGTGTGACCACAGAAAGTAAGATCTGAATGCTCCTTTTTTTGTTCTTTGTATCATGTGTGCTCTAACACAGACAGAGCCTTAACATAATCTGATACTAGGCCCCATTCAGCATATTAACAGCAAATGCTTACAGTAAAAGTGACAAGGTCTTGGTTAATTTTCAATGAGAACTTCTAAAACTAGCCATCATGTGGGCTACTTGTTTATTTTACTACTTTAAAACTTCCAAAAATACTCATACAGTAAAATCTTTTAAGAGATGGCTCCTCTGTTTGTTTTTTTTCTTGCAAGCAAGAATTTTTTTCTTCAGAGACATAGAAATTAAGATACTTCCCATTCAGCAGGAGTAATTTCGACAGTACCTACAAATTTTGACAGTACCTGGCTGAGTGTGAGAACTTGCCAATATGAGCTTTTGACATGAGGAACAAAAAGCTGCAGTGCAGCCACGTTAAGAATAATTGCACATTTCATAATGGAAGTGAACTTCATGGAAAAATATTCAGTGTTTCTTAATCTGTGGCCCCTAATTTGGTATATTCCACATGGGTGTTCTAGTGGAACTTTGAACTGCTAACAGTATTCACATGCAGTATGTAGCTCACTTTATCCACATGTCCAGCTGTTATCAATGGAGTTTGTGTTACATAACTGAAGCAAACTCTTCAGTCCAACATTATAGCATCTGGTATTTAGTTTACCCTTTTGCTTATCTTCATATTAGGGACCACAAGGGCCTCAAGGACCTGTTGGATTCCCTGGACCAAAGGGACCTCCTGTAAGTATCTTTTAAAAGTATATGTAATAATTATGCAAATTTGGCAGAGAAAATTTTTGAAGTCAATGTATGAACAAGTGTGTTAGAGTTTGCATCTGAGGTGTTGGGCAGTATTATAATTAATCAAGTCTGTCCCTCAATGCATGAAGCTTACAAGCAGGAAAACCTCCCCTAAGCTTCTGTACCGTAAAGCCTGTTACATAAACCCAAAGAAGTCAGATATTCAAAGTAAAGGCTGAGTCTGTTCTATTTGTAAATGTTGCAGTTTGTATGATACTCACTGGGGGGAGAACTAAGTTCCCTCTCTTTTGCTGATGTAAATATTATTTTAAAAGTAGGTTATTTTAGAGGAAAGGGAGAAGAGGCATCTTAGCTATCATGTATGAGAAATGTGGCACACTAAGTGTTACCATATAAATATTTAGAGGCTTTCTCTAAATATATAAATACATATTTAGGGTATGTTACAATGTAAATTGATTAACAATATTTTTAGCCATTGAAAACTGTCATGTAAATCCATCCACCTCATGTGTACTGTATATTGTTTAAAAATGCAGATTTCTTACACATAGCTCATTCTGGAGCTGTTGTGGCCTGTCATTTAAACCCTTAAATTTTATTCATGTTTATAAAAAAGTAACAGGAATCTTGGCTAAGTACCTGCATTGTACCTTGAAATGTTAGTGATCCAAGACTTTTGCAACAGATCTAGCCTTATATCTCATTTGATGGAAGGCTTAAAAAAAATCTCTCTATTCCAGTGCATGCACAGAAGACAAATGAACTGGACTGGTGTGAAGTGAAGAAAAGTCATTTACATGAAATCACTTCCCATAATTAGCTCCTCAAAACTCATCCTAAAGATACCTACACTGAGGATACACACAGTTTCTCTCTCCCTATTACTTTCTGTTCCAGATCCTGATGGAATTTATTTTGAATAACTTATCCAAGCATACAGCTAAAAATCTGTGAAAATGCTTTGATATTCTGAGATCAAAAGAATCTTAGGTTTAGAATTATAGGTATGCCAGAGTCTTCTATTGGAATTAGCTGGTTAGCAATCCTAATGGCATTTTTATCAGGTGCCAATAAAGGTCCAGCAATTTTAAAGAACAAAATATAAAGTGGGCAGTACTGATAATAGAAGAACAATAACAACAACAAAAAAGGTTGAAAAGTAGTATAATGGGGAAACAAAATCATAATCCAGCAATCTGATTAATACAGAGGACACTGGTTTCAGTGTAGTGCATGTCCTATATTACTGTTGTACTTGGTTGTCAGTGTAGCACCAGACTTTCTCTTTGTCTGAATAACATGCTTTAGAGAGTATGTGATATTCACTATACAGAGTAATCCTGATAAGCCTTAGTATACTGTGCATATTAAGAGAATGGGCGTAGTGTGAAGTTAATGTGTCTGTCGATTTCTTTCCTCCATCTTCAGAAAAGACTGGCCACCACTAGAGGTCTCTCTTCCTCTCTTTTCCCTTCTGCCTAAAAAATTCTCAAATTAATATAAAACAATATGGTCTGCTACTGGCAGACTATTACTAAATGGAGTACATTGCACAAAGTGGATACAATTTGGGGTTAGTCGTGTATTCCTGATTGGCCAGGATTAGTTCATAGCTTTTCAAAAATGTAGGGCCTAATTTGCCATGGTCTCATACTTCTGTTCTGTAGTATTTTTCCCTGTGAGTAGTCCTACTGTAGTGAATAAGCCATACTGGTAAAACCCATGGGAGAGCAGAGAAGGTCAAGTAGAGTTCCACTTCTATTTTCTTATTGCTGTAATGAGAGACATTGATCCAAGAGGATCCTCAGGAGGATGAGATGACCCACACAGAGGTTCCATGCTCCCATACCAGCTGGGAAGTCCAAACCTTTCCCATCCCGCTCCTCACTGAATCTTGGCAGTATGGCTCCAAGGGACTCCCAGGGCTGTGGCTACTCTCAGATCTCAAACTGTGGAAGGAGTTTTGTCAGGAAGGTAGTGGTAACAGTCTTAGTCCATGTTACCTTTCCGAGACTATTTTTGCAGGCCCACTGGGATTCTGCTCCCCACATGCATAACCCATCTCTGGTCCAGGAGAAGGAGGGGGACTAATGATGCCACAAATTCAGTTGATCCATGTCTGTGCAGGAAGAGAAAATTCATGCCCTTTTTTGCCTGGAACTTGGGACCACAGTCTAGACCAATGGTGCTGCCCTTGGAGTCTGTCTGTGCTCAGTGGGAGTCAGGGTGGCAGAATCAGATCTGTGATTTTTTTTTAATCACAATTTATTTTACTCATTTTGCAATCTTTTTGATGCTGCCCCATGTTAAACAGTGCCATAGCCACAACTCACCAGACACTTATCTTTAAAACAGTTTTCATTAACTTGGGGATGAAGTACAGGATAACAGAGGACAGAAAGTAGGGACTTTGAATTTAGAAATGTTAGACATCCATTTTGAACATGCGTGAAGCATCCAGATGCTTTTACATGAATTAAGGAGTCAGCAGAAAAATCAAGTATTAAAATTGTATCAAGTTGCTATCAAAGCAGTAAAGCTTTTCTGAAGGCTAGCCTGAAAGTCTGAAAAGATCATAGAGATTATTAGGGCTAATTGTATACTCTTTTCAGAGCTAGAGATCACTGAGAAACCTCTGACTTATTTTGCTTGCAATTTCAGGGGCCACCTGGAAAAGATGGCTTGCCGGGGCACCCAGGACAGCGGGGTGAGACTGTAAGTACATTGGTACTACTGTTTCAGGCTGTTGCACGCCTGCTTAGTTCACTGTGATCTTTAAAAAGAGTGCCAGTTAATAGATAGTTCCCTTGCTTTATACCGAAAATTGCAGGAAAAAGTGAGAGGCAATTTTTTGTTGGTACATAACTTTGTTTATAGAAAGCAAAATTCCATTAAAACTCAGTGGGGTCAGATGTCAGACAACTTAATTTTTTCTCCATGTGGTAAGGGTGAAATTATTTCTGGTTGTTGTATACAATAGATAGTGAGGCAACGTAATACTTGGTTATCAGCTTTGAAGAAGACATGTGAGGAACAACATAATATTTACCTCTCTCACTGAGAGCCATGTAAGAAGGCAGAAAAAGTATTAGTGCCAGCCCACTAGGAAACTTGAAAGCTAACAATTTAGAAAAGTAGAATCAAGAGTGATTAAGACAAAAACCACACACAAAACCATATAACAAAACAAGGATTGTTTGGGTTTCCTTACTGGAAGGATATCTCTATGAACATGTACATTGGAGAAGGACTCTTTGCATGCTGTATTATGAAATACAATCCCACTGAAATCTAAAGAAATAAAATTGGCAATTTTAATGAAAAAATATTATTTTGATCTAAATTATTTTCAATTACTTCTTTAGCTCCAAGTACCATTGATTTATCATTTTACCACTCAGGATGCATCAGCTGCTTAAGCAGACATTGCTGCAGAGCTCTTTATTCACCTCCACAAATGTGGAAAATACTAAAAGCTTACTTACTGAACGAGAATTTCCTTATTTGTTACAGTGCACTCAGCTTCATAGAAAGAAAAGGAGTACTTGTGGCACCTTAGAGACTAACCAGTTTATTTGAGCATAAGCTCTCGTGAGCATCCGATGAGGTGAGCTGTAGCTCACGAGAGCTTATGCTCAAATAAATTGGTTAGTCTGTAAGGTGCCACAAGTACTCCTTTTCTTTTTGCGAATACAGACTAACATGGCTGCTACTCTGAAATCAGCTTCATATAGCATCCTTCATATGAACTGCCACAAGAATATTATGAGAGTATGCTCTGCTTGCTTATATGCACACATGATGGGATAGTATAAGGGCTTTATTGTCATGAGATTGGGATGAATGCACACATCAGTTATCCAGGCCATACTGAATGAGTATTCTCTGTTGCTATGATCTCCTTTGATGCTCATTATTTCTTTCACAAACCTCCTTTACTTTTTTGTTCTCAGACCAGACTGCAAGAGCAGATTTGCTAATGGCACAGGAGAAAAAATAGAATTACCAAATATGCTCAAACACATCTGTCTGCTGCAGAGGTGGAATCACTAGATGTTCTCAAGGCATTTTCACTGAATATGTACCCAATTCAGCACTCCTTTCTGTCTCCTGACACAGGGAAAACTCCTGTTGACTTCAGTGATAATTTTATCTGCATAAGGAATGCTGAATAGGGTCCAAAGCTCGTAACTAATGTGAGGTCAGATTGTACCTGGCCTTTATGTAGGCAGGTAGTGAAGATAAAGGAAGATAGGTTGTAACAGGGTTCAGGCACCCCTGTAGCGCCTCCTCATAGCTGGGTCTGGGGATCAGCTCATCTGGTCTAGCACTCCCTTCTGTTGCTCACTTGCCCCATGGCCCCTCTTGCTCTCTAGGACTCAGGGTGCTCTCTCTTTGCCACTCAGCCCTCTAGCTATGTCACTATAGGTAAGCGGGGGAATAGTCCCGTTTTTGTGGGGAACTTTCCTGGCTTCTGCACTACCCCGGTGAAGTGGGCTAGTGAAAGGATCTGAGTCCTCGCTCCCACTTCCTTTACTCAGTGGCCTCCCTGCCCTTGAGGACTCCCCTTCCACTCTCCTGTCTGGCAGAGTCCTCGTAACCCCGACAAGGCTGGGCCCAGGATTCCTGGGGGGCTCGACCCCCAACCCTGCTGTGGTCACCTAGGACAGGGGCTAGGGTGTCCCCACTTCGGGGTACTCTCTCTGCACTGGGCACTTCTCTGACCCAATGACCATTACATACAATTTAAAGCAAATGCAAGTTATTTAATCAACAATTAATTTTAAAAAGAATAAGGAAAAATGGGAAAGGTTAAAGGAAACACATCAGCCCGCTCTGTGGCAGGGAACATCACAAACAGTGTCTCTGGAATGTCAGGGCAGTTCACAGTCTGTTCCTTGTAAGTCCCAGGCCTTCTTCTCAGGCCCTGGCTGTGCTGCAGGTATGCTCTGGGTTGGACACTTGCTCTGGTGGTGGCCACACGCTCTCAGGCTCTAAGTGGCAGGACCCTTCTTCCCAGTGTCGCCCCCGCCCTGTCAGGGTTAAGATCCAAGCCTGGCCTGCAGAGCCTCTTGGCTGAGGCGCCTCCCTGAGCTGGGCCTGCTGCCCAGGGTCCCCCTTGGTCTCCCCAGCTGCTCACCACACCCAGCTCCGGACTGCTCCAGCCCCATCTCCACCACTCTGTCTCTGCACTGCTGCTGCTGCTCTGCCTCCAGCTCCCTGGGCTGCTTCTCTGGCCCCTCTGCCTCTGGTTGCTGCAGCTCTGCTCCCAGGACAGGTCTGCTCTGCAGGCTGCTTCTGTGACTCTGCTCCGAGCACTGACCTGCTTCCTGGGCTGCTTTTCTGGCCCCTCTGGCTCTGGTTGCTACAGCTCTGCTCCCAGGGCAAGTCTGCTCTCTCTGGGCTGTGCCTCTGGCTTTGGGGCTGCAGCTCTGCTCCCAGCAGACAGTCTGCTCCCTCTGGGCTGCTTTTCTGGTCCCTCTGGATCTGGCACAGCTCTGCTCCCCAGCTTAGCTTGGGCCCCTGTTTTCTCCTTAGCTTGGCCCCACTCTGTCTGACCCAGGCAAATCCAGCTCACATGGAGGAGGGGACCTCCCTGGCCTCCTGACTCTCTGATTAGCCTGCCCGCCCTGTCATTCAGGCAGGCCAGGAGCATTGGCCTCTCCCCATTGTTCCTGGGGACTATCAGCCTCAGGGTCCTGGTTTCCCATAGACCCTTCCCCTTTTAGTACCGGGAGCTAGCCAACCAAAACACCCCCACTGAATGTTAGTAAAGGGGCAACAGTCCCCTTATATATAGCATCTTTCCCTTCTGGGGTAGCCAAGTCCCACCAGACAATCTTCCTGTGTGCTGTCTCAAGTAATGTTCTGTAAATCCTGGTCTATGCCACTTTCCCAGTGACTGGTAGGGGAACCTGGGGCCACCCGCTACTCTGGGTTCCAGCCCGGGGGACCCTATCATCAGCAGCCAAGGTCTGAAGTCTCAACCCCTTCTGCTCTTTCTCTAGATTTCTTCCTACTCTGTCTTCCACAGGTTTTCTTCTCTGCAATTTAATCCCTTCCTTCAGGGATAGGATCCCAGGGCTTTTGATCTCCCTGGCTTTCCTCCTACTCACTTCTCTGTCCCCAGATAGCAACTCTAGACTCTCTTCCCATAGCCCTTTTCTGCTGCAAACTTCCTGGCTTGATACCTTATCCAGCTTCTCTTCCAGCTGGGCTTTCTCAGCAATTAGTAATTTACAAATCCAGCCTGACTCTCCCCCAGGTGCTGCCTACAAGGTTAATTGGCCCTAGCTGAGCCACCTTAACCCTTTCAGGGCTGGTGTGGATTGAACACCCATCACAGAGGTGAAGGATGCAGATATATATCGGTCTGAAGGGATAGTATCTTGGACTCCATATGGTATGGCAGTGAGTTCATTCTCCTGAGGCTGAGCCAGTCTACACCTCCTCCAATGCTGAACTACTTCTTAAAGGCACAACTGAGCCCTTGGACAGGCAGTACTCTAAATTGGGGATTCCAGAGAATTTGCCGACTACCTTTGAACTGAGGTCTATGGCTGCTTACTAGAAACAGCAGATTTTGCCAGTCTTCTGGAAGACTGTCCCAATGACATTCACCCTATATTCGCGTTTCCATTTTCTTCATCATTTCAAATTCTCACTATTTCCTTTTTTCCCTATGCAGCCCTCCTTTCCCACCTCTATAGAAAAAAAAAATCACACATCTTCTCCGGATCTGTGTTTCATTCGATTTTATGTTTCTTCCACATCACCTTCCCCCATACTCCTTAATCTTCCAACCGTGCCTTTCTTTATAGTCATTTGTCTGTCTTGGCTGAGTTCATAATATATGTGTCTATATGTATTTTTAGCTGAGTTTCAGCAGTATCACTCATGTATTCAGAATCACCTAATAAATTTTACTGAGAGATAATTGTAAAAGTGACTGGCATTGCTTATGATCGCTCTGTAGAAGCACAGCTGAGAATGATTGGAAAGGACAGAGCTTTCAAAATTTCACATGTAGGTATACACAGGAATAATAGATATCTTAGTATGTATTCTTGAAGCTGAACCCCTAACATGGAACTTCTCTCTCACCTCTTCAGCACAGATTTGAATTTGGCTCATCTATACCTTGCCATGTATAACTATGAATTATATATTTCATTTCACAGGGTTTTCAAGGCAAAACTGGACCCCCAGGCCCTGGTGGTGTTGTTGGACCCCAGGTAGAGCATTTTAAATGTTATTTCTAACTGTATGATAATACTGTTTAAATATCGTTTTATGGCTAATGTAAAGAACTATTGTTCGTGAGTATATAATATACACTGATGGACATGTTAACTCCAGCAGTACCCAATTACTTACAGCAAATTTAGCAAAATGTATTTAAGCAAGAATCAAACTCCACAAAAAACAAAGACATTGGGCCTGATTCTCCACTGTATTTCATCACCTGTAGTCATTTCAATGCGTGCAAAGTAGGTGTTCTCCAAGAGTTAAGAATGAAGAAAAGGACCCCTTACTTTGAACTCTTTTTAGAAAGAGTAAATAACACATTGTGTTGTATTATTTTAGATTGAGAGAGTGAAGCATTTCAATTATTTTACAGTATTTGGTTGAGGTTTACTTTGTGATCTTATTTGATCATACTTATATAGTTACTTATTTTAAGTGCTCTTTATGACACTAGCCCTTTCCCTTACCACCTATCCTATTTACCAATAGCCATACAAGAGGTTAGAAAAGGCAAAATTGGAGACAAAGTTAATAGAACGCAGCACTGCCAATCTGAAAAACAAAGCATACTAACTGGAGAGGGGCTGGACTTCTTAAGCAAAGTTTCTTAAGCAAATATCTCTTACCACGGGCAATTGCATCATGGTTTAGGAAACCCATTATCCATGTGCCGCTGAGCCCCCGTAAAAGAGAAACCCAAGGCCCGACTTGAGAGATTTTCTAGAAAGAATATTAAATTCACGCATGGAATTACAGAGGTTTAACTTTGTTAATCATTAAAAAAATAGCATTTTCTATTGGCCTCCACAGTAATTGACTGGTCGAATAGGTAGCGATATTGTTGAATATATCTTATAACCACCACTAGTGACATTTGCTGAATAATATATTCCCCATTTATTCATTGACCAGAACCAGATCTAGTATTAACACATCTCACAGCATATATTGCCAAGACACAAGGTTTCTATAGAAAATGGTTTTACTTTCTAAACTGTGTTTTGGGATTCTTGTTAGAAAAACACAGAGAGGGAAGGGCAGAAAGTTCCATTAGAGATACAAATTACGTAGCTTTAATCAAATCTTTTAGAAACAGACCTTTTTGAAGTACTCTCTAGTTAATTACTGGTGGCATCTGAGTCTGTTTGATGCAACAGTTCTCTTCTGTTCCACCACTTCAGTGAATCAAAACAGCATGTGTTTTACTGAGTGTGATCTTTGCTCCTTTGCTTAATTTCAAAGATAACTATTCAGTCATAGGCAAATATTCCCTGGGCCCACTGTTATTTCCAGGACTGATACTGCCTGCATTTGGTTTCCATATGGATCTTCCCACACTTGCTTAAGTGTTAGCATCCACCGTCACAACCCATATTAACAGAAAATGCACTTCTTGGGGCATAAATTGTACCATATGTGATATTATCTAGTACAAAGTGACACTGTGAATCAATTAAAATGGTAATTACAATGTTTAGCAATCAGAATTATAAAACCCTTCTGAAAATTATTATTACTGCCTAATCTCACCCTTACCTTAGAATCAACACTGATTCACAGAGATGCTCTCTCTCTCTCACTATACTTTGGAATTGAGCACCAATACGCAACCAAAGACCCATGTGGTGATGTCTGGCAAACTTTCATTCTTCTCAAAAGCACTTGTCATGAATACAGTATTGTAACTCATCACCACTTAAATACAACAAGTGAACAGAAGCCGGTGGATCAGGTCTCTGATCCCTGCATCTGCCTTTCTGGGGCCCTTGCATTCTTTCCATGGGAGGTTTCAGTGGATCTGCCTAGCCACCCCTCTCCATATTTTTCCAGGAAGATACTACAGAATAGTACTCCATGGCAGGTAGAGGGTACGAGATCTCTTGTCCTCGCTCCAACCTTCCCCCATGCATCAGAAATGCTAAGGGTTTCAGGCCTTCAGCACTTGAGAAGCAAGGCCAGAATTGTAGCCCATGAAACCTCACACATGTACCACACTGCTGCCAGAATAGGGTTTGAGCTTTATTATTTAAGTATTAAACTATTCTGTAAACAAATGTTGTCTGCAGGTGAAGGTGCAGCTTGTACATTTTCCAATGGCAACTGTGGTGACATCCCAGATCCTAGGAACAACTGAGGGTAGGAGGGGGATTGAGAAAAAGTGGGGAACAGGTTGCCCACAAAAAGCCAACCAAACAAAAATTAAATTGGTTAGGGGAACTGAGGTTTAACTTCTGTTCTAGGGTCCTACTGGTGAGACTGGCCCAATTGGTGAAAGAGGTCACCCTGGTCCTCCAGGCCCACCAGGTGAACAAGGCCTCCCAGGAGCTGCAGGAAAAGAAGGTGCTAAGGTATGGCATGGCTTTTGGAAGGAAGGTGTCACATGGAGATAGATGGGATAAATGTTTAAAATAAGATACTGTTCATAACTGTAGAAAGTATGGCATAAAATAGGGACAGACACATTTTTCCCCAGGGAAGATCTCTTCAGCAACTCGCCAAAGGCATGAGGGCCTCACTTCCAACCCGATGATTTTCTATTAATTTCAGTGGGAACAAGGATAGCCATTAATTTGTTTAAGACCAGCAGTTTGCATAGAACCTCCCTTTTAGTGTGGAAGATTGTACATAGACAGCCTGTCTGCTCAGGTCAAGTTGGAGATCTGTACTGGAACTCAGGGACATATCTCTGTGTAGCACTGGCCACACTGTAGAATTTCAGTTATTCTTTGGGTGGAAGAGAAATTAAATTAGAAAAAATATTTACATTGATGAAGAAAATAGTTCATGATTTTATTCAGTTATTCATTGTAGATAAGAGTAACTTCCTCCATGAATGTTTCTTTAAAGAAACTATGATAATTTTAATAATTTTTTGTTTATATACCATAACTAACATATATTATTGTTTAAAATTTGTTGTAATACTATTGTGCTCACATACTATGGTGATGAGGGTCATAAAGTACTTGAATAGCTGGCTGGCTGGCTGGCCAGTCCTTTTTTTTCGGTAATTGATTGTAACCAGAGTCTGCTGTTTCATTTTACGTATGCTAATTAGTAAGGCTAAAATTTTGTCATGGATATTTTTAGTAAAAGTTACAGACAGATCTCAGATAATAAAGAAAAATTCATGGAAGCCGTGACCTGTCCCTGACTTTTACTAAAAATATCTGTGACAAAATGGGGATCTGCAGGTCCCCATACTGCCTGCAGCGGGGAGCAGCGTGGTGGTTAGGAGCTCCAGGGGCCCCCGTCACCTCCACCAGCTGGGGGCTGTGCGGTATCCCTGCTGACCCCAGTTCCAGGGGTCCCCCCACCAACCGCAGAGGGCAGGACCTCTAGGGTGCCCCCACCGCTTGCGGCAGCCAGGAGCTGTGGGATACCTCCACTGCCCACTGCTTGGGGGCTGTCAGCGGGAGCTTAGGGTTCCCCCAGGGAGCTGTGGAGTCTCCCCACCACCTACAACTTCCTGGGCCCCCACCATCCACCCCAGCCAGGAGCTTGGGAGTCCCCCCACCTCCTGAGGCAGCTTGGAGTGCTAGGGGCCGCCAGAGGTGAAGTCACAGAGATTACTGGAAGTCACGGATCTTGTTACTTCTGCCACCTCCATGACTAAAATCGTAGCATTACTAATTAGTAACTAACGTTTGCAGTTTTTGAAACCTCTGCATTTTCACAGGGTGACCCAGGCCCTCAAGGTATCTCTGGAAAAGATGGACCACCAGGTCTTCGTGGGTTCCCAGGAGAAAGAGGCCTTCCAGGAGCTCAGGTACAGTATAAACACCATCATAGATAACTTTGGGTACAGTGTTTATATAGTATCCTGGAGAACAATGAATTAAGCTTTCTATTACAGGAAGTTTTCCCCGGTGTTGGAAAATGAATGTAATAGGAAAACACCAAATGGGTTATATTCCAATGGCTATCCATTCAGTGGTGGTAATTCATTCTGCAGTGTCTTCTTGCTTTTTAAATCCTTCATATTAAATATGTTGCAAAATAAAAAAAAACCTGTTTAATTTTTCAAATGGAACAACATGCTTCTATCCTTTTTCAGGGTCCAGCTGGTCTGAAAGGAGGAGAAGGCCCACAAGGCCCACCTGGCCCAGTTGTAAGTAACCATACCAGTGTTAGAGAAATACAAATAACCTCCTTTCTGAGGTTTTCAAATGCTGTTTTGTTTTCATCAACACAGATTGTAAAACAGTAAGGAAGTTCTGTCATTCACATCAATCAATAGTTATTTTCTACAAATGAGTCTAAATATATAAGGAATGTACAGTATCTGAAATCTGAAATATCTGAAATCTGCTGCTATCAGTAGGTATAAAATTGACTTGCTCCTTATCATTGCCCAGCTAGACTCGTTATTAACAGCCATAAAAAGAAATCCTTACCAAGGAAAAGCCACAAACTGTGATGTAATGGCCAGTCTGGCTGATGTTACATTCCCTTTCTATAATTCCTGTGCACCACAGGTTTGACCCCTATAACTTTAATGGATTTTGCTGTGCTATTCAGAATCTAAATTTGCTGTTAAAAGGTTTTAAGCCATTGTTGTGAATCATATTCACTACTGTCGTGCTGATTTTTCAGTCTCACCACTTAAACAATAATACCAAGATAGGTGTGAATTTCCATTCATCTTAACAAGTTAAGTAGAATTTTTCTTTTTTAGTGTTAAATAAGACTGTGAGAAAATCGCAGTCCGCAAAGACTAGTAAATGATAACTCCTCCGTGCACCCCATGTTTTCTGGCATTTCTACACTGTGAGGATACGTCACATACTGTGTATTTATTTCTCTAATTAACTATTGTACAATTTTTTGTTACTGTCTGAAATAAGAAACATCTGCAGACTATTTTGGCAGATTCAGTTGAGATTTTTCACTCAGTCTGCAGAACTCAGCAGATAGTTAAATTTACATCACAGGCTTTAAGGAATGCGTCACATTTTAATCTCTGTTGTGAAGAAATTATTTAAAATAAGTACCATGGGTGATACATAGCCAAAGGCATTAATGCTGTCACATCCAAGAAACTGACCTTTCATTGAAGAAATTTACTTTTCTTCAGTGAAAGCTTACATTTGCAGAGAAACAAAATGTAGAAATACCCAGTCATGCGAGGCTGACCCAGCACACCCCCATGCAAGCTGGTGCGGTGTTATAGGTGAGCCCTTACTTGATTTTTTCCTCTCCCAAGTTATCAACAAGTCCAAACAACCCATTAGATGCTAAAGGACACTTCCTTGCGGAGGGTATCATTTATCAACAGAAAAAAAACCCTAGCATAGAACATAAACAGAGCTTTCACCTCATCATCTCAACTGGAGAATTAAGTCATTCTTAGTCCAGCTGACCCTCCCACCCTTGAGCCCAGTTCTTACCTCTTCCCTGGTGTTTTCTTGGTTTCAGTCCCTACCGCTGATATTAGGCCTCTTGCCCCTACCAGAGTAAGATCTTTCTCTGGACTCACAGGTCTGGGGAGGTCCATCTACTGTGACTCTTCTTCAGGGGCAGTGAGTGATCCGTGTCAGGACAGGCCTCTAGCCTCAACCGTGGCTGAGAACAAGGCCCTCTTGGACACCTACTGACTACAGCCTTGCATCTAGGAGTCTCCGCTCTCTAGGATCATTTCTTACAGGCTCCCCATTCTCATGGGTTCCCCAGAGAGATCACCTTCCAGGCTCCCTGTTTAGGCCTGTCCTGTCAACTCCTCTCCACAGGCACTTCCTGTATCCCTTTGGAGTTCCCCTATAACTGAACTTGGGTAACCTTCATTAGCTACAGGTGCTTGTTTACTAATCAGCCACCTGGGGCCTTCATAAGGCAGTCATGGGCAAACTGGGCCCAAACTTCCCATAAAGGGCAGCTGTCCTGTGACAGACCCTAAAAAAAGTTCAGAGAACAATGATGATGAATGTATTAAAATGCCAGTAAACAATATAAATGGAATTCCAATTTCAGAACCCAGTCATGCTTTCCTTGTATCTCCAAATTGTGCACTGAAATCCATGGAAATTTGGGTTGTGCGGGGAATGGAGGAGTAACACATAAATATCATTTCATAGTTGTTTGTTGTAAAACAGGGATGCACAGTAAAATTACTTAATGAGTATTAAACTGTTGTATCACCGAAAGCAACAATTGACATTATGACCTTGTTTACGCTGGGCTTTGAAACCTGTAGAACTCTGCCTACACACAGTGAATCTGGTGCTAAATATGGTTTGACTGGCTAATATGTAAACCAGTGTAAAATCATTTTCTAAAACCATGTTTATATCTAACTATGACCTAGGTATTTACCATAAAGTTTTTTTTTCCATTAGACTTATTACAAATTTAGGCATAAAGTAGATTTACCTGCCTTTCTCTGACTGTAATGACATTTTACTCATTAATCAGAAAGATGAGGGCCTGTAGAATTTTGTAAGACCAGTCAAAGGTCAAGAGTTTTTTGTATCCCCAAGTGCTTGTTTTATGTTTAGGCTTTTACTTTCTGCTATTGATCTCTCCATCACATCTTACACTGTAGTTCCTGGGAATTTTGAAATGAAAGGTATTAAAAATAGAATACAGACTTTTTTAATAACCAAATTTTCTGCTGTCATTTTTATGCAAGAGCACTCTATAGATGCAAAAAGCTGGTGCACTTATGCTCAAATGTGCGGCATGCAGTTCTTGACAACTATCTGCTTATTGCAATTCTCTCTCCTTTGGTGAGCCCAGGTGGAAAAGTAAATTGACACAAACCCTTTCTGCAAGGGAAAAAGTAATAGAGGAACTGAAAGTAAATATGTTTTGACAATAAAGTTCATGTATATTCCTACAATTTATATTTGTTTTAATGCTTAGAAACAGAACATATAAAGAACTCCTAATTCAAAACTTTTGGTTTGGGGATATCCCTAGGTTTGGGAAAGAGCTGCAGTAACATTTTTGTGCACTAATTCTTTCCGCTAGAATGTCATTAAGAAGTAGCGTGATAGTACTTTAATTTTTAGCTTGCTTTTGATATGTTCAGTTCCTTCTTTCCTTCCCACCATGCTCTATAAGCACATTCCTCAAGGAACTGAAACAAAAAAGCCCCAAAGTAGGAACCTTACTATTCACCCTGTAAAACAAAACTCTTGCTCACAATAAGTAATATTTAAATTCCTGGTTATATTGACACCATATAATTTCACTACAAATATTTCACCCTTTTCTAATATATACTCAGTCCTTGTAGGCAGACTATTTAAAGAATTCAAAGTTTTGACTACCAAATTTTCAATCATAATCTGAGCAATCTGAAACGGCTGCTAGAGACATTATGATGTAATGGAGGTTCTAGGCAGGTAATAGAAGTGGTGAATATGGAGGAAGTCTTTGCCAAAGGTTCAGTTACTTTCTCGGATCTTCAGATGGGTAATCCCTGGCCTGGAAGGCAGAGACTACCTGAAGCACTAATAGAATCAAACCCCACCCACAGATATCCCAAATCTCAGAGAAAGTCCTAAACTTTATTAGACTCATTTTGTATCTCTGTAATTATGAATTATGAATTTTGGAATTGGCTGGTAGTTAGAAGATATAAGGATGCACCTGATACCATGGTGCCACATGCATTTATCTCAGGGCCACAATGAGACGTAGAGCATTAACTCTCTGCTGTCTGTGGGAGTTGCAGGTGCAGATCATTGGCATTATATGGCCCTAAAATAATTCCCTACCTATTTTAGGGGCTAAACACACAATCAGTCATTTTCCAGAGAGGATTAGTAAAAGTGGAATACTCGCTCACCATAGAAAATAGGAAGAGGATTAGTCCCTGTGGAGGTCTTTGCCACACCTGCCAACACTGTCTGTTCCCAAATAGCTAGAAAATACAAAATCATAAACTCTGTTTGGCAGGTACGTACAGCTGCAAGTACTCCACAGTGAATGACCATTTCAGAATACACTACATGCTAATTGCTGTGCTTATGGTGAGCTGGACAAAAGAGAAAGATGCACGGATACTCCATAGCAAGATGTTTTCTTCTTTTTTCCCCACTGTTCTATCTGCTCTCTTTATCTTCTATTTGGTGGTGTTCCTCCTCCCTCTTTCAGGCTGCTGCAAGGCATACTGAATGCTGATGAGAGAAAGCTCTTTGGAAACTCAGGCAGTCATTCCTCATTAGGTCATTTGCGTATTGGATGTCCAGGTCACATACTGAACCAGCCAGATATAGGCTACCCAGTTAGCTATGTTGCCAGAGTTGGTGCTATCTGCCTCTATCTGATAATAATTTCAGTCATGAGGCTGCTCACTTTAAATAAATGTGCTAATTAAGAAAAAAATATTGTTACTATGACAAAATATGTATACAAGTGCTTTATATTGCATGGCATTTCACAAAAAGAAACAGATAAAGGCACATTCATTAATGATCTTACAGTGCATAAGATAAATACAAGACAAAACCTCAGACACCCATTCAATAGAGGAAAAGGTAAAAGAATGATTCATGATCAAATGAAAGGAGGAGAGGGCTCAAGGAGATGGGTTTCAAAGGGGATTAAAATGAAGAAAAGTGTGCTTGGTAGGATAATGAGACTATTACATAAAGCAGCAGAATGAAAGAAGAGAAAGGAAGAGTGGAAAAGGTGAAGAAGGGAGAATTGGAGAAAGCACAGAGAACTGGAGGAGGAGAAGAGACCATTACAATCATCTAATCTGATCTACACAACTTTTAACTTTTATATTTTGCAAAAACCAAACCATACATAGGATCACATTAGTCACACCCATCTCATATTCTGTGCAGAAATAATGTTAGTATCATGGTAAATTGACTACACAAGAGTCAAGAAATTCAGAGCTTATGTTCTTACAGCAACTGTCCTTCTGCCCTGTTGTATCCTTCCATTACATATTCACACATGTGCAGTAGTATTATACTCTCTATAGCCCTGATTGAGCAATGTGTCCCCTTTCTACTCATATGCTTAAGTCCCAATTGATTTAGGTAGGATTTGACTTCATCAGGATTTAAATGTTTCCTTAACATTACACAAGAATTTGAGTGCTTTGCTGATTAGGGATGGATTTAGGCCCAATTCAGAAAAGCATTTAGGCATGTGCATATGTGTCCATCTATATAATATCAAGGCTGCAAAAGCAGATTCTTACTTCAACTCTAAATGGGCCATCTTGATTATCACTACAAAAGTTTTTTTCTCCTGCTGATAATAGCTCATCTTAATTAATTAGCCTCTCACAGTTTGTATGGCAACTTCCAACTTATCTCTCTGTATATATATATATCTTCTTACTATATGTTCCATTCTGTGCATCTGATGAAGTGGGCTGTAGCCCATGAAAGCTTATGCTCTAATAAATTTGTTAGTCTCTAAGGTGCCACAAGTACTCCTGTTCTTTTAACTCTCAGGCACTCATCTCTTGCTTGAGGCTATAGTGGAATAATCTCAGCTTCTTCCCCAGAAAAGTGAGAGGAGGAAACAAAGTCAATATCTTTAGGGCACCTACCCCTGCTTATGGGCAGAATCCATACACTGACATTCCTAACTGTTGTGAAATGAAAATCCAGTAAGATAGTAAAGAAAATGTGTGCAAAATAACTGTAAAAGATGACTGTGGGGTAGGCAGGGTAGAAGAGCTACCAGAATTCCATGAACAGGTTCGATAGATACAAGCACAGTGGCTGCCATCTGGTTTGTAAAAAAAAAAAAATCTGTTTTTTTTCCCCACAGTCTAGAATTGAGCAGACCTAAATGTGTTTAGATTATGATATCTGACAAGATCACAGACCATAGTGGTATGGCTGCAGGCTAGCGAATTTTTATTCTTATATTCACTGAAGCCTCAGGAATCAAAATAATAGCAATAGGAATCACATTTAGGTTGCCAGGTTAACCATGCAAAGAACCATCATTTATTCACCTGGCAGGATACACATGTGTATGTCCCTGTACAAATACTGTCTGAACAATCTTGCAAAATAAAATCTTCTTAAAGACAATATGTAAAAAGATTTGGAGCAGCCACTGCCATCAGTGGTAGCAGATGACAGAACAAGGAGTAATGGTCTCAAGTTGCAGTGGGGGAGGTTTAGGTTGGATATTAGGAAAAACTTTTTCACTCGGAGGGTGGTGAAGCACTGGAATGCATTACCTAGGGAGGTGGTGGAATCTCCTTCCTTTGAGGTTTTTAAGGTCAAGCTTGACAAAGCCCTGGCTGGGATGATTTAGTTGGGGATTGGTCCTGCTTTAAGCAGGGGGTTGGACTAGATGACCTCCTGAGGTGCTTGCCAACTTGGATATTCTATGATTCTATGATCACAGTACCCTGTTCTGCCACCCTTCTCCATATAGACCTTATTGTGAGAGTAATGCCAGAGAAATCAGTAGGTTTGCTCCTGGAGAGAATACTGTTCAGCATGGGTAAGAGTAACAGAATTGGGCCGACAGAGAAGAAAACAATGTGAAATCACAGGATACCAGTCCAAGAGCTAACAAGGCTCAATCGATCTCAATTATTAGAATATTGAAAAGATGAGGCATATCCAGAGTATCAAGGCATCCTCCTGGTACAGTTGCCATAACTTATTCATTATAGGATGTACCATGCCACTTCCAGTCTCATTAGACGAGGGATGGGAGAATAGCATTTGCTTTAAAGTGTTATAGACCACTGCACAAGTGCCAAGCTGAGAAGCTAAGGACAGATGCTGTTGTAGCAAAAAGATCTTCAGCAGTCCTCAACTGAAAGATCTAAATTATTTAAAAGATGCTGTATAAAGATGCTGTAGAAGTGTGTAGATATAGCAATTTAGAAGCAGAGGAAATCTCTATAACTTTTCAGTCTCCAGTAAGTCCACATTCCCACTCAATATTTTTTTCATTGACAAATTTCAGCAAGCAGCTTATTTATCTTCCCTGTATGAGTTTTAAGTGAGGCACAGGCTTCTCAATGCAGGGAGTTCTACAAGGACCTCAGTTTAATATTTAGAATGAAAAAAAAAACACAGAGAGAAAGAGAGCTCCCAGTCACAATAGTTAGCTTCTGTTATTCTATATCCTATTACTAGACACCACAAACCACAGAACATGAGTTCCATTCAATTGTATTTACAATGGCTAGACTTGAGGAGCGAAGCTAAGCTCCTATGCTGTTCATTGGCAGCTGTTAGTTGCTCACCATACCTTTTGAAGGTGTCGAAATAAGGATTTAAGAGTCTCACTTCAGACTCCTGTTTTTAAAAATCTTAGCCCCGGGTTCTGAAACCATTTTCTTCATTATGAGGTAGTCGCGGCAGATGAAATTAATTTCACCTACTCTGAGCCAAGCTCTGAGACTGTGGGTAGAGTGGTTGGAGAAGTGAAATTTACCACTCCCAACCGAGGCCAGAGTGCAGGGTTACTGTACATCTTCCTACATCTGCCATTCAAGTTTATCAGCTGGAATAGTACCCACAGCCCCTCTGCACAAGTTGTGTGGGTGTTAGGGCCAATTAATTCATATAAATATGGTTTTCCTCATTGTAGCTTCTCACTCTCCTTAGTCAGGGCTGGCATGTTAACTCTTACCAGGGCAAATAACATATGCACAGGCACATCTTTGAGCCACTTCTGTTGAGGTCCCTCAGTCCAACCCTACTTCAGGACTTAAGTAGAGTGGAGGACCTTGCACTGAATGAATTTCACCAACTTTGATGCTCAGCCTTTAGACCATTACCTAAATTACATCTGAAAACAGGGTGCCATCTAATGAGGTCTTCATGTGGTCTCAGAGGAGAGCGGTACCAAAAAGGGTTGGCAGCTGAGGATCATTGGGTTGGGTCTCTTGTCATTGGGTTTCAGCAATTAGCATGTTAGAACTGGCCACTTCTAATGCAGCCTATCAGGAGGGTTCTGCAGATGGAGGTGGGTCCTGGGATATTTGTCAAAGTTGGCAGTTAGAGAAAAGAAGTAGAATCAGGTGCTTGTCCAGCAGCAGCAATGAAAATGTTTCACAGGGCTCCAGAGTGGGGGAGAGAACAGCTCCTGACACTTGCTGATACTGGGTGAAAAGGGATCAGGATACCTCTGGGGGGAATGGGGTGCTTTTCGGGCAGGTTCAGGTGTTGAAAGAAGAGTTGAGGTACTTGGGGGTCTGGAGCAGCTGATACAGGGTAGGATCTGATCAGAGCTTGTGTGGGAGTCATTTTATAAATGCATATGCTTGAACTCAGTGTCCTAAGGACTATAATATATTTTTAAAGCTTGTTAGAGGCCACATAACTCTATTTAAAAACTTTATTTCTGCATATCATGATTATCTGTTTCTTATTTTTAAACCTTCCTCTTACATATTAAAATAATGACCTTATTTAATATAATTTAAAAATGGAAACAAGCTACAAGCAAGGTACAGAAATTAAGCAACATGATGGTGTTGCAGAATATTGTAGCTGTATTCTTGATATGATTTATTAGTGACATAAATAGCATGTGATGAATAGACATTTTGAAATTAAATTATTCGATTATTTTTCAGAGAATTATTTATGCTTCAAATTAAACCCATTAGATTTTTTTCCCTTCAGATTTCTTATAGTAGTATCAGAAAAGATGTATTGAGCAATTAACCCAGGCTGTGCTTTGTATTAATTATAGAAATTTTAAAAATGTTCTGAACCTTTTTATCTATTCTTTTAATGAAGGTATAAATAACATTTTAACTACCTACAGACTAACTTTTTAAAATGATCATTGAAAAAAATCATATCAAGATCTACACAAGATGAGTTAGTGTCCTTCAGTTTATAGAACACGTAGTTTTAAACATCCCATAATTTAGTTTGGAAGATTATTTACTTCTTACAAAATAGAACCTAACTTTAATAAGCAAAATAATTTTAATTTTTGCAGCTGATCAAATGTTCAGATGCTGTATTTGTTGTTAAAAAACTAAAGCTAATATAAATTCCACCGAAAAAGGTCCTTAACCAACACAATATAGTTACCATGGCTGTTAGTCCACAGAATCAGCTTGTTCCTGTGCTCCGCAGTTGTGGAACCTTATTGTGATTTTCTGGGAGAAATATTCCTTTTCCACTGGCCATCTACTCTATCTGCTATTCCAGAGAAGGGTTTATATTTTCCTTTGCTCCGTTCTCTTCGGTTAGATTCAGCCCTGTACACTGTTCACATTGAAAGGGGTACAGAGGAAAAGCGCAGCACCTGGAGCACCTAAGAGGAATACATGTTTGCAAAGCCAGAGTTCCTCCTTACTTCCAGAATTTCTCAGCCACACACTCTTGTACCAGCCTTGAAGAAGGTGCAGCATACGCCAGCCTCTCTGTCCAGCTCAGATGTCTGGGCATGGAGTGAGCATGGTGCCATGGCCAGATGCCTTGCAAGCTCTCAATACTATGGTGGCACAGGAGAAAGCAGGCCAGTCTCTGTGTGGAAGATACAAAGGGTGTGGCTGTTCCTTCCCAACTCTCCACAAACCTGTTGTGCAGAATCTGGCCCTATATTTTTAAAGTGCTATCAGGAACTCCAATGGGAGTGTCATAGATATTTTAGTGTTAAGGCAAGTTCTTTAGTTCACAGCCGGCCAAGCTAAAATTTTAGAGGAGTCACAGCTGAATTTTGCTGCTGTGTTTTTCAGGTTCATAACACCAGGAATTTGTAAATTGATGGTACAGCACAATTCATTGGTTTGGTAATGAGATATGGAGAATCTTGCAGTGGGTCATGATTTGAAACCAGCCCAGCTGGCGAAAAGGATTTACAATCATTACTGTTTGGGTTGAAACCATCAATTACTTTACATATCACCAGTTTCTGAACAGTTGTCTACCAACATCAATATATGAGCTATATAGGATTCCATTGATTTGGATGGGATTGTGCTGTTGGCGAATCCCTGTTATCCTGGTATTCTCTGAATGCTCCTCACCACTTTTGCTCCCTTTTTGGAACTGGCAGTTACACCCAGATCTCTCTGCTTCTTCTCCTCTCCCCTTCCATCCCTGGGCAAGACTAATTGACGTCTGTCCATTTAGAACGAGCATAAACATGACAGAAAAATCAGAATTGTCCCAATCAGTCCATCCGAGCAGGCTCTCTCTGTTTGTGAAGTACTGCAGGTTTTTATAACACATTTTGTCTTGTCAGCTCAATTCAGCAGAAAAGATCCAAGTCCTGCTCAGATTCTGAAAGGTCACGAATCTTGGCTCTGTGCCTGGCTGACATATTTAAAGGAAAGGTCAGCCTGTTGTTGAAAGTCTATAAGCACTGCACAACACCTGTGTTGCTGCGAAGTGCAGAGTCAGCCGGGACATTAAGAACATTATTTTAACTTACGGATGCTTCAGTAGCCTCAGAATGGTTAGACTTAAAAGATATTAGAGTATACACAGAAGATCCAGATGTTTTTAAACCCTTAGAAATGAGGTATTTCAGCATAGAGCAAAAACAACTCTGCTATCATTATTTTCTGTATAAAATTAATATATTTCTGACAAGCCTGCCTGGGCATTTTTTTTAACTTTTTTTTTGGCAATAGACTTTTATCCACTTTTGTGTTGATCTAAAATAGCAGCGTCCACTCCTGCATTGTGTAGTGCTTTGAAGTCAATAGGACTACATATAATACTTTGAAGTCAGTTGGGTTCCACGCAGGCAGACTGCTGTCCCACACAGAGCCCTTTGGCTTCAGTGCACAGCATAACGTATCATCAAATTAGTTCATAATGGTGAGCTAATTCCTGAAATATTTAGCCGTCATGGTTCTGTCCTATGTTACTATGCAGTGTGAATTCAGTTATCAGGGTAATAAGTTTCTTTATGTCAAAAACCAAGCAATTTCCTAAAAAAAATTACGAACCATATTACAGCCTCAGGGTCTGTTCCAAAATGCTACTAACTCAAGCAGAATGCAGTAAGGGCTACTTGTGAAAGGGACTTTTTACTAAACTGAGATTTGCCTGAGTAAGAACTGAGTATGGACTTTAGGATGAAACCTTTCAACACTTGTACACACTGAATCTCGTACTTGGGCTTTCGCTGAATGGCAATACACATCCTTTGTACTGGGCAAAAGTTTTTGAGATTTAAAAAATCCTAGAACAAATCCTTCATTTAGAGACAAGAGTTATACATTTTGGGGAGAAAAAATATGCAGTTTTTAACTGAGTCCGCAATTCCTGGCAATGACCATTTCAAATATGTTTGGGCATTTGCTTTTCAACTTTTTTGATTTTATTTGAATACAACTATAAAGCTAACTAGTAAGGCTAACCCACGTTTCACAGTTTGGATAACAGCGGTGACACAATGTTAATAAGTGCTGCTGCTCTACTTGTTGTTGTAAGAGGTTGTTTTTTTGTTTTGTTTTGTTTTTTTTTAAACAGTGTCATGGTGGAAGGGCTCAATGTCCATTCTGAACTTTTTGGCCATGAAAACAACCAGTAGTCAGAAATAGCAGTGGCTAATGTAATTCTAAGCAAAAGGACTGGGAAAATGCTGATGGGAAGTCCTACTGATGTCCACCCCCCCTATGCATATCTGATCAACAACTGAAGTCAAACTGTTTGAACCAGTATCCTCTATGAGGTCACATTTTGGGGTTGGGGTGGGGTAGGTGTGGGAAGTGGTCTTTATTCCCTACAGTTATAATTGCTGTTGCCATTAACAATGCAATGATTGCCACCTGCACTGTGGACACCATTTCTGCTTCCACCTCTGTCCCAGTTGCCACTAATCCTAGCCCTATTAGCATGACACATTCTGTCACCATATTCTTTTTTCCTAGAAAGCTAGCATGACATGAACCTATGCTACATTCTAATTATACCTTATTCCTGGAAATATTAATGCTAAGATATTTTCTGGTGGCATTTCTCCTTGGATCTTGAGGTTATTACAACAATTATTGCAAATCTAATATTAGACAAAATGAAAGCAAGTCCTCTCAAATCAATGGTAGGCCTCCTAAACTATATAACAAGTATCTCACAAAGGCATTTGTGTTGATGAAGTCAAAGTGACCATGACAAATGCCAGGCAATCTTCCACTATTTCTAACTCAGATGATGCTCTGTATACTTCAGAATGGTGGTTGCTATTTCTCATTGATTATAATCAAATGTTTGAGCCCAGATGGGTACCACTGGGCACTATTGCACACTCAGGTAGATGGCAAAAGCTTATCTAAATACTCTTTAGAATATAAATACCATGTATGATCCGAATCCATGAAATTCCATTAGTAGTGGGCAATTGGCTTTGAGAATACCCATCCGCATCAAGTCCGATTGAAGGATGGGGGGGGGTCTATGTTTCGAAGCTGAAGAACGGTGAGAAGCTTAAATGGACTACATTAGAATTCTCTGCATACTTAGCATTTTTTTTTCCTTCCAGGGTTCTCCAGGTGAACGTGGATCAGCAGGTACTGCTGGCCCCATTGGTCTACCAGGCCGTCCAGGTCCTCAAGGTCCTCCAGGCCCAGCGGGAGAGAAGGGTGCTCCTGTAAGTAATTCCAAGGAGATGGCACATAAGATTGTTACAGTACAGAAGTTATTAATTTTCATTCAAGAACTTTAGATGTTCACACTGCAGGACCTTCCTATTGCATATGTGACCAGCACACCTGCCCTACTTCCTTTATATTTATTGTATAGAAAATTGCAAATTAAATTAAACTGGATAACAACATTTATATTTTTGCACATTCTAATACCCAGGAGGACGAGTTGAACGAGGCTGAATCATTATTAGTACAAAGGTGGCAGAATCCATTAATAAAATATTTTGTCAAATTGTAGTTTTGATTCAATTTTTTTATCCTGCTTCTGCATATTGAAGTGCAAATTTATTTCTCACTTTGTTATCAAATTTCATTACCATTTACTCCTCTTTTCCGGTATGGTCTCTCTCAGCAATTGGTGCCTTTCTGGTACTTTTTTAGTCTTTGATGTGATCATCAACGAATGCCTGACTATTCATTTTTTCAGCCTCTCAGCCTGCTTTTATTTTAGGCACAGAAAGCACACTGATCACCAGAATTAGTATTATTGTTTGTTTGTTGTTGCTCTTTTGGTATCATTTCTATTATTATTTGCTGTCCCCTCCCTCTTTTTTTCACCTGAACATCTCAAGAGCCATTTTGAAAATGTGAAATAGCTGTTAACAGAGTTACTCACACAAACACATATTAACTGCCATGTGATATAAAGTTATGAGCTCTATAGTTTCACATATATGGGTCCCTATTACAGTTTGGCCAGCCTTATGGAGAAAAAAGTCTAGAGGACTGGAACATGGTGAGTTTGAATATCAAACTGAAACCAAAAAGGTCAGGATGAGTTTGGCAGCCATTTGGGTTGTACCATACATAGAACTCTGAGATTCAACTCTGGAGCCTGGAAAGGGACTTTCCTGTAAGTTATCCCAAAAGACCCAGGGTCTGGACTCTGTGCCCGAGAGTACAGGGTGAAGGAGAAAGCCAGCAACTGCTCAGAAGAGCCCATTTGCCAATAACTTGGTGTGAGAGTATAGACTCTTCTGAGTTTATGTTACAACAATGACGTCATGCTGAATTCAGGCTTCACAGAACTGTGTGTCTGTATCTTAATATTTAAACCTCAACATTGGTAGATTTGCCTAGTCCTAGTCCTGATTTAGCACAAAATACGTCCCATTTCAACTCAGAGCAGAATTTAGCCATTTAACATTACATGCATACACAGTCAGCCTTCATTGTCTTATTAAGGGCTTACATTATGAAGAAGCTGGTTGTGATTTCTGCTGATTTGTACTATTAATAATTTAGTTATTTACAAGTTCTGTTGGACAGTAGTGCACTGAGGAACTTAGGGACCAGATTCTCTGCTGCATTTAGATTCCACTTGGCACAGAGGTAGTCGGGTTGTCAGGAAGCCAGTTACGGCTCCCTGATTTTCTGCCAAGTCCCTGGTGCAGGTTAGAGCAGCTTGGGAACAGTTCTAAAGTGTCAGATAACAATGGTTGCCAAGGAAGCATTTGTCAGCCCTGGATAGCTACAGTTCATTATACACTCCATCCTTGCCTTCAGCTTATCCTTCCTTGCACCAAATATATTCCTTGTGCTGGAGATTGGGGGCAAAGTGGTGTGGAAGCTTTCTCTGCCAGCTACACACCAACTGGGAACTCCTCCATGCCAGGAAAATACCCAGAAGGGATATGCCCAGTCTGCTAAAGTAGTAGTACTGAGAATCTCCCTATATGTGAATAATTGTCTAAGGGCAGCATTTAAACATGATTAATTGTTCTAGCACAAAATGTAAAGACAATTAATTATCGTTCATTGAAATGAGTTGTGTGGAAAAGGAATGATTGGACACACATACTAAACTGACAGGTTTCAGAGTAACAGCCGTGTTAGTCTGCATCCACAAAAAGAAAAGGAGTACGGTAGCTCACGGAAGCTTATGCTCAAATAAATTTGTTAGTCTCTAAGGTGCCACAAGTACTCCTTTTCTTTTTACGTACTAAACTGACCTCCAGTGTTATTCTTTTATAATCACGGAAGGGATGGAGTTAGCACGTGGTATCAATAAATATGTCAGTGTTTGTGAGATGCAGTGTTGTAACCATTTTGGGCCCAGGATCTTAGAGACAAAGTGGGTGAGGTAACATATTTTATGGGGCCAACTTGAGAGAGAGAGAGAGAGACCTCTTCTTCAGTGACCTGAAGAGGAGCTCTGTGAAACCTTGTCTCTCTCACCAACAGAAGTTGGCCCAATAACAGATATTACCTCACCCACCTTGTCTTTCTAATGTTTGTGAGAGGCTTTCATTTAATCTTTTGAGTGTGATTGTGTGTATGTGATAAAGGCCACAATAGTACAAGAAAGGGATTTCAGTCAAACATCTTTGTATGTTGCTATATAACAATTTGCATATTGGTTGAAGAAGTATGAATTCATTGTACTAAATTCTTAATTATTCTCTTGTGATAAATACAGATGATTTTTCTTTCTTCAGGGTGAAAAAGGTCCTCAAGGTCCAGCTGGACGAGATGGAGTACAGGGTCCTGTAGGTCTTCCAGGTCCTGCTGGTCCTGGTGGCTCTCCCGGAGAAGATGGTGACAAGGTCAGTCCTTATTGTTTGCATTTGTCTTCCTGTGTGATGATTTATACACTAAATGGACTTGCTGTAGCTGTCATCACATTAGACACTGTGGCTAAACAACTCTTTTTTTAAAAAAAAGTCAGACATCTAAGAGACAGGAGTCATAGGGGATCAGGATCTGTGTCCAAGCAACTGTAGACAATTTAAGATTCCTACCACTGAAGAAGTGAGGTTGAAACTGCAGCAAAACAAATCAGGGTGTATGATGTTAACATATATTTTTACCTATTTAAAAAACTTGCCTCAGTGAATGAGAAAGATAAAACATTTCCAATAATGCATAGTCATTTAATCTTACTGATGGTAGAATAGAGCCTCAGCATTAAGTGTTCAGAGCATAAAAACAAAGAGACTAATTCTTCCTGGTCCCACTGACTCCAAGAAGAGTTGAGGGCGCTCAGCACCTCTCAGGAATCAGCTTAGATTTGGTCTAGTATTATTCTTTGAAGCCCGTCACAGTTTTAACTAACTTCAGTAACACAAATAGAAGTACTTTGAGGTTTACGTTTATAGTACGTGGCTGTGTTATTTGTGTTATTATGTAACTAGGCATTTTTATGCTCTAGGAATTATTTGGGGGAAGTTCTATGGCCTGTGTTATACAGAGGATCACAATGGTCCCTGCTGGCCTTGGAATCTATGAACCCACAGAGAGTCCTTATGTTAAATCACACAAACTGTCTTTTATTATTGTGCTAAACCAAATAAAACTTTCTTAGATGGTTACTGGGTAATTTGAGTCATGTTGAGGTTTTGAAATACCATGCACAACAATGAGAAGCAGTTGTTCAGTCATGTGTAATTAGATTAGTTTATAAATCAAGGTACTTTCATTATCAGTTCATATTGAAACTGATGTGAGAAAAAACAGTTTCCTTTATTTATAACTTAGTTGTAGTATACTTCAAAGCGAGGTCATGTTGCATTTTGCAGCATACCAATCAATACCTGGATTAATCTGTCATACTAATGTGATTGATCCATGCAAAATTGTTCCCCTTAGGCCTTCACACTTGAAACTGCAGCATAAAACAGGCAGCATAATCATGTTAAAGGTGACATTTAAAGATACAGTGGTATTGACTGCAGTTAGGAGGTAGGCCATTCTAAAGAAGAAACGTAACTTCTGGCTTTCAATTACAGGGTGAAATTGGTGAACCAGGTCAGAAAGGCAGTAAAGGTGACAAGGGAGAAAATGTGAGTATCTAACTACTTCATCCAGTGTATTGGCTTCACTTTTTTATTGCCTTTGAATTAATTACTGTACTCCTGTATCTAATGAACCATTTGCTGAGCTGGCAGGACCCAGCTGTATGTCTCACATAGACTCACACACTTCAACCAATAGAAACACAGAAAACTGTCAATCACATTATGAGACTTAATTACACCTTTAAAATATTTTACATAGATTTTTAACATAATGTTAACAATACTCTACATAAATAGTGAGTATTCTCTTACATCCAGTTATCTTAGGGCATAATTAGGAGATAGATGCGTGTATCAGAGGGTAGAAAGAATCAAAGAGCATATACGCAATTATGCATTACTGCGCTAGCATCCAATACATATTGACTGTGAACATGAAATGGCAGTGTGGAAATATGTCCAGTATTTTATTCTAAAGACATATCCTTTATGAAGCTTTTGAAATGTATTTTACTACTGATGAGCTAACTTCATGGATCTCTGAGGTTCAATTCAGACAGGTACTCAGAAGTCGAGATATTTTATGCAAACTTTCAAATGTTTCAAGTCACTAAGGGCATGGGAGTGAGCCTCCCAGCCTGGTTGAACAGACTTACACGAGCAAAGCTTAAGCAAGCACATTAAAAAGAGCAGAATTGATACTGCAGCTCAGCCTCTCAGGACCTCACAGCCACTTGGTTCAGAGCTCAGGAGACTAGCCTGAGTCTCCACCAGAGCTATATTTAGATTGCTAGCTTGAGCTCCGCTAGTGTGAGCCTGTCTACCTGGGCTGGGAGGCTTGCTCGCAGCTGCAGTGTAAACATACCCTAAGGGCCCACTGAATTCAATCTTAAGAATCCCATAAATTTCCGTAGACCTGGATCAGGGTCTAAAAACACATGAATATTCTCACAGGAGTTCAAGTACTTCCTTTTTCCAGTCAGGCCAGAAATATCTGACGATCAACCTTCCCCACAGTATTTCAGTACTTCCCATCCCTCTGATTGCTTTACAGTCACTGTTTCAAATCCCAAACAAGTCTCAAGTCATTTTCAAGTCTCTCTTCAGTGTTTGGGTTTGCTCTTATATTATTTTTTTCTGAACAAGTTCAGACAAAATGGGGGAGAAGTCACTGAAGAGAGATTCTTGATTACATTCCAGTTCAAAATGTGAGAGTAAGTAGAACTCAGGGCAAGAGTAGAATATTCAGTCACTTTTCCCGATCATGAAAAAGATGTTTTATTATTAATTATGCATCTAGCACTATAAATGTAGAGTGTTCTAAGCAACTGTCAAATGTATGATTATATATCTTCACATCAAATGGCATCTTGTTCAATACAAGGCATATGCTAATTAATACTTTTAATAATATTTTCATATTTAATAATATTCATAGGAGAATATAGAGAGCAAACTTGTGTTGGAAATGGCATTTTTTTAAAAAGATAAGAGCATCCTCCTGCAGTTATTCATGCGAAGGCTTAGTTCTGCATTTCCACATGCAGCAAATGCATACTTGTCACAATTCTGTTTTGTCAGATCAAATAATAAATTTTGTAGTAAAATATTTGCAATGGCCTGTTAACACAGGGAACATATCATAGATATGGTTGAGAAAGCACCTCTATTATCAGTCCATGTTTTCCAGGGAATATACCTAGAAAAGTTACTGAACAAATTCCTCTTTTTAGCGCTTATTCTCAACCTAGAGATGAACTTTTGGGTGAGTCTGATATAAAAAATGGCCAGATGGAATTTTATCTCAAATGAGAACTTTTTAAAATGGGTTAAATTATCCAGGCATGTACTTTGTGCCCAGATAACTGTAAATCAGCTTTATTATTAATTATTATTGTTGTAAACTTGCCCTCGATGTAGGGACAAATCCAGCTACTATTTATGTAGCTGGAGAGAGCCATTGTGGTACACAAGCATAGTGCTTCTCCATGCATGGAAAAGGGTGGGGTTTGAGGCGTTCACATCTTTGTGCAGCCCAGAATCCAGTTCTGTTCAGGCTCTGTATGTGGCAGCATACAAATGTTCCTGTTCTCCCCCTTAAAGGTACACATGGCTTCTTCAGTGTGTCTGTGAAAACTTTTGCCCTTCCTGCTTTGCCCCATCTCAGCACAGCTACTCAAGCTGGGCAAAGGGCTGATCATTCAGTCCATAACCCTTAATAGGTACGAGAGCTTTTGATATGTTTCAGGAGCCTTCCTTTACAAATAAAGTAATTGCAAAATAAGTGTTTGAAAATTGTATCCTGCACATGCTTAATACTCAAGTGTGAGGCTTGCATGAATATGCACATATCTGGAGTATTTCACACTGAAATCCTGGATTGTTTCAGTGTTCATCTGCTGTAGTGTTTTTATTTAAAGGTGTGATACAACTTTCATGTTGGAGCACACAAATGAACTCAGGCACACTGAGTCAGATTCTACCCTCCGCTATACCTATTCAGCCCACTAACTTCAGAATGTGCGTTTCTGTGAAACTTGCTTTCCCTCCCATAAGACAGAAGGAGTGTGCAGGGGAGGGACAGAATATGCCATCTGGCCTCCCCTCAAAGATCTTGCAGGGGAGGAGACAAGCACTTGAACTCTCATCTCAGATGACTTCCGGTTCAAGTGTTTGTCTCCTGATAAAAGGTAAGGTGGGGAAACTTGGGTCGATTAAGATCAGGGGGTCCTAAGTGAAAATGTTTAAGGCTTATTTTTTTTCCTTTGGCCTCTTCAGAGGAATCTAGACATCTAGGGGCGTTGACTAGTTGATATTTAACAAGAAACCTATAGTGATAATGGTTGCCAAAGGACTATCTGCCAGCTGGGGATAGCTATAGTGCATTGCTCAGCTCTCCAGTATATCCCTCCCTGCCCCGGACACACCCCTGACACTGGAGATTGCAGGCAATGTACAGGAGCTGACTCTGCTAGCTACACCCCCACTGGAGATTTCTCCATGCCAGGAGAACACCCAGCTAGGGTTTACAATCAGCCTTTTGTGCCACTTGAGTAATGGAACAGAGAATCTGCCCTTGTGTGAACAATTGTTTGAGGGCAGCTTTTAAAGGTGATTAATAGGTGAAACTAAACATGAACTCTATATGGAGGGCAAAGTGAGATTTAAGAGCTCCATTGGCCTTGTGTTGATTGTCTGCAGAGAGGTGAATTCATCCTGAGAGCACAGAAGCAGTGGCTGACATTTTCAATGTAGTCTAGTAAATTTAGATACATTTTCTATTTGTATGTATGTAAATTCCTTCCATTAGCTGCATCCCAGTCAGTCTTTTGGAATACGTGCAGGAATATCACGTTAAGATACGTCACGAAAGAGACTGAAAACGTTTGCCAGTGCCACTGCCATCATGGTATTTGTACAGTGGGTCAGAAACTCATCAGTACTATGAAGGAAAAAAAGAGCACAAGAGGAAAGTCAGGAGTGCGGTGGAAATGGAGGAAAAAATGCAATTTAAGGAAGTAAAATGTTTTAAATTATCAACAGCCCTCCCCCAAACAAACAGCTAAGAAATACCCCTTTACAAGTTCTCCTGTGAAGGGTAGAAAACCTAACTGCAGTCTTTTCTAAAATTTCTAGACTAGAATAAGCTCTTTAAACTCAGGCAAGGCCCTAAACTACATTAGAACTCCCAGCCAAAGGAAGGACTGGAGCAGATTTCTGCCTAGACTAAAATCCCAGCTTAAAGTGCACACCTTGTTCATCGGGCAGGCTTTATACTGCCTTAGCCCCACTCCTGACAGGTTCTGCCAATCCACTCCCTCCACCTGATTAACAACAGAGTTTGAATACATATCACCAACTTAACCCTATCACAAACCCAGCCTCCTGGGCTTCCACATTTTCTGTGATGGTTCTCTCCATCACACCAGCCCTCTGCTAGAATGCCCACTGCAGCACTCAAATGTTAACTATAATGCAAGTATTTTGTAAGAGGGGGATGGAAAAATTCCAGCAATGTACCTCTCAGATATATGTCTCCCTTCACAATCCAATAGTATTGCAATTGTTTTTTCTTTTGCATGATGGGCCCATCTGATGTTGTTACCCGGGGTTCTTTCAACCCAAAGCTCTTGGTAACTTTTACTCTGTGCGAGGTGGTGTCAGGAAATAAATCAGGGGGTCCGACCGATAGCTGGCTGGCACAAACAGGACAACACAAGAGTGCTTTCACTTAAAGCTAAACTTTACTTAGTCTCAAGCACTTATACACACGTCCACAAGAGGTTAGTAAAACACCCCCCACCCTTGATAATGACCAAAGCTGAGCGTGGCTCTTGAGTGGCACAGCAGCAGCCCGTCTGCCGCTGGGAAACACAAGATGCATCCAGAGAGAGAGAGAGAGAGTCCAGTCCTGAAGAGTCCCCCTACCTCAAACTTTCCCCCCTTACTTATACATTAGTAACAGAATGACATGTCCCTTAAAGAAAACTTGTTAAGCAAGCAGTTCCAATGGGCAAGCAAGAGGCTCCTTCTGATTATCAATTAACCAGATGGGGGTTTTTCCAGAGTTTGCGGCCTTGAGGCCCCAATAGACCTTCCTGGGGCACATCCTGCTCTTCTAAGATGCATGTATCAGCAACTTCAACACAATCCTTATCAGGAAGGATGCAGGGTCAAGTTGCCCTTTCTGTGGCACCCCTCCTGCCTTGGTTAAGCTAAGCCTGCTGACTTGGCTAATTTACAGCCTGCTGACTTGGCTGCTTGGAGCAATAAGCCATAGTGGTTCAGGCACTTTACTGGTTTGCCAAAGTCTCCCCGTACAATGTGCTCTCACTTTCACAAAGAAAATATTGTGCAGCTTTTGTTGTTAAAACAGCATGTAGAGTCAGATCCTTCAATCCATTGACAAACTGAGTTCAGTGGGAGTTCCATGCACAGAGAGCTTGCAGGATCAAATCCTCTCTAGACTGTGCTATTGTGAGGGCGAGAGAGGGAAGTGAGGAGCCTCCCTGCTAGAGCCAGGTAAATAATTGATTTTTCAGTTCTAGCAGCAAACTGAAAAATCAGAACAAATATTTGGTTCAGGAAATACTCAGAATTTCTTAGCAAATTCGAAAAGTCTGGTCAGCTTCAGTGAAATGAAGGAGTGTATGTTCTTCTTTAAAATCTTTTGCTGTGGTCGGGCACTTGCCAGGGTGTGGTAGACCCAGGTTTGAGTCCCCACTCTGAGGCAGGGAATTGAACTCAGATTTCTCCCATTGCAGGTGATTATCCTCACCACCAGCCCATAGGCTAGTCTGTGTGCAAGTGCTCTGATTGAAGCTTTTCCACTTTGTATAAATATATAAACATTCATTAGGCCAAAGAGCGAGAGCAAGCAAATGACTCTTTAGCCTGGTGATTAGGGCACAAATCTGGGAGTTAGGAGATATGGATTCTGATCTTCTCTCTGACAGATTCAGAGGAAGGATTTGAATCCACATTTTCCTATCCCTACATCTGCATCCTGATGAGTGTCTTAATTACAAGGCTAAAGAGTCATTCTCATTCTTTCTTCAGCTTCATGAATATTTATACAAAGTGGAAGGGCTTCAATAGGAAAACTTGAAAGCAAACCATCTTACAGCTTGCAGGTTAGGGCATTCATGTGACAAGGGGAGGTATGAGTTCAAGTCCCTGCTCCAGCTTCAGACCTAGGTGTCCCACCTCCCATACAACTTACCTAACCACTAGGCTAAAGGTTATAAGGGGGATACATATACACACACTCATTTTTCTGAAGCTGGCCCTGAAAAACTTTTTCCCAGCCAAAACTAATACAGTGCAAATTCACAAATAGTTTCAGTTCAACCTAACTGCATTGCTCAGCAAATAAACTATTCAACCCCCCAAAATTCACCCCACTCTCCTCCCAACCTCTTCCTGTTGCCTGCTAAGGGTTCAGAATTGCTGCTCTCGACTGGCTAAGCCATCCACTCACTGCCCAGTGGAGCTGTGTTGTACCACTTCAAGGGATGCTGCTGACTGAGCTCTTCTTAGTACAACCAGGAAGCGCTAAGAGGCCATTACTATAAATTCTTAGACAATCCAGGTCTTCTTGGTTTCATGCAATTAAATCTAGCAGACAATACTAAAGTGACCAGACATCACAATATCAGCAGAGCTCTTTGTAAGCTTGAAAGCTTCTCTCTCTCTCACCAACAGAAGTTAGTCCTATAAAAGATATGACCTCCCTCACCTTTTCTCTTTAATATCCTTGGACTGACACAGCAACAACACTGCATAATATCAGCAGTAGTAAGCCTGGTGAATGTGTAGTAAGATTTGAACTAGCCTTTCACACTTCCCCCACTCAATAAACTACCCTGCAATATAGCTTGGCATGCATCGAGCAATGCCTCTTCTTCTTGCAACACAAATTGGAGCTCCTATTGCCTTCCCATTGGCCATATCTTCACCTTTGGGACTTTCCAGAAAATCAATCATCTCAATCAGTAAACGCATCTTGCATGCAAGGTAAAGATTACACACATGAGGCCCGCAGTAACACAGTTTACTCATGTGAGTAGTCCTATTGACTTCAGTGGGAATACTCATAAGAGTAAGGTTTCACCAGTGTGAGTAAGAGATGCACAATCAGGCCCATAACATATATGTAGATGGATATGATATGTACATATGACATGTAATGTCTTATGACGTGTCAAGATTCCCATTTACATTAAGACTCCTTTGAATTGTTCTAGCAATACAGAATGTAATTTATATCCACTTTAAGGCAGTGTAAAAGGGTGTTTCTGTAAATAAGAATGTGACCCATAGTGCTCAGACAAGCTCAGTTCTCAGTCAGGAAGGACAGGACAGCAAGTGTTGTGCAATCACAAAAACATATATAGCTTTACGGAAAATGTGATTCAAATAATAAGCATTCAGTTTGAAGACAGAGCGTGAGAACACACTTTAAGGGCTGACTTTCCTCTGTACAAATCTCATTAAAAGGTCTGATATTTTTAGTTTTGGAAAAGCCAGTATTCATTTAGAGTCATGTTTGAATGGAAATCCATTTTTAAATATCCTGAAACATTATGAATGTAAGTGCTTTCAGTAAATGTCAGTTTAAAATTTATTGTAGCCAGGCAAGTCTGAGTCTTTGAGATCTAAACAAATAATGCCTGACTGCACTGAATGTAAAAGACTTTTGAGTAATATTACATTCTCTCTGGAGGAATATAGAAATGCTTAATAGATCTTGATCATGCAAATACTCTTCTCTCTCTATCTACTGTTCATCTTATTCCAGATGCCAAAACTGCTGTCTTTTTCTTTTTATGCAGGGTCCTCCGGGTCCACCAGGTCTTCAAGGTCCTGTTGGTGCCCCTGGTATAGCTGTAAGTAATGCAGCTTTTATGCATAGCAAACCCAGGCCTTTTCAGATTCTCATTAGGTCTACAAAACTCGATAATGTGCTAATTTGTGCTGCTTGACATAGAAAAGATTTGACATCACAACATATATGTAACAATGTGTCCCCACACTCACAATCCAAAGGATTTACACCTTACTCTTTAACACTGGAATAATGCACATGGTGAATTGGACCAATCATTTGGACCATTTTTTTTTTTTACTATGTATATAACAAACAATAGCAAAATCAACTCGATACCACATATATTTAGAAACAACTCCACTGATTTTAGCGGAACTTCTTAATCAAGCTTGGCATCTTTATGCTTTTTGCTCGTGTCCTCTCTTCCTGTCTGTCAGGGAGGTGATGGAGAGCCAGGCCCAAGAGGTCAGCAAGGAATGTTTGGGCAGAAAGGTGATGAAGGTCCACGAGGATTCCCTGGTCCTCCAGGCCCCATTGGTCTTCAGGTAAGATAATGTATTATTTTTCCCCTTCAGCAATAGGGACCATTATCTCCACATTGTCACTTGTGTGAACAAGAAAGAATTGCCTTTCATTAAATACATCACACCGACAATTAATAATACATGATAAGGAGACTCCATGTTCATAGATTTTATAGATGGATACACTGATCTTAAGGCCTGAAGGGACCATTATGATCATCTACGTCCGAACTCCTGCATAACACAGGCTATAGAATTTCACCCAATAATTCATGCATCTAGCCAAATAATTTGTGCATGAACAAAAGCATATCTTTTAAAAAGACATCCACTTTTGATATAGAGACTCAAATTGATGGAGAATTTACCAGATCCTATGGTAATTTGTTCAGTGTTGTTTCATTGGAAACAGTGGTAACATGTTCTATTCCTTGTTGATACAAACAGAGACATCGCTTAAGTCAGAAAAGAATAGAAAAACTTCATTCTGGGTATACATTGCTGCCTTTGTTGATAACTTTTGGCATGGTTTGGCGTCGCAATCTCTGCCTCTCAAAATGCAGTCATTCCATAGGGTAGTCAGCAAACATAAAGGACAGGCACAGACACTATGCTCAATAAAATGTACAGCATGTCACTATTTCAGGCATATCATTACAAATTAAAAATCTTGCTTTTTAAAATTTAATTTTTAATTTCTTAAGTATAGTGGAATAGAGAATAAAGAACAAAATATTTAAGATTTTTGTACTCTTTTCCAATTCACAAATATTAGAGGGTGCAGTGGTTTGAACTTTTGACTGTTTATTAAGCTATTTTACACTTTTTTATACGGCAACTATACAGTAGGTCTGGGAATTTATTTAATAGCACAACACTTTTCCTATCTGCCAAGTTTCAGGTGCTATTTCACTAACCCCAGAACCTGTTTAACCAACCATTTCCAAAATCTTACTATGCAATGCTGCTTGGACAACATTGTGCTAATTTCGAGTGTGTTGCCAGGCAGCATGGGATGTAAACCTACAGTACAAGATTTGGTGGAACTTCCCATGTATGACTTCACATAAAACTGTTTCTACTTTTGAAAGGCATTTGTTGATATTTTTAACATTTCTGAATCAGAGGCTCAGTTAAAAAAACATGATGCGTTGATTATATTATGATTTATTTACAGATATTAGTATTTTAAAAGACAATGAAATAACCTTACCCTTTTTAGGTATTTCCAGATTTAAAATATTGTTTAAATTAAGAGTGTATTAGAAAGGATCAATATACTTTACTTTCATATATTTTAATTTAGTGAAATAATACATAAAAGTAAGAAATCAATTAGGTTGAGACTTAAACCAATAAATGAGTTCTATAGAAGAATTATATTTGCCCAAATCTCATTTTCCTCTGAGTGTGCTGGTCCATGGACCAAGATCACACATATGCTAATGGTAATGAAGTACCACTGAGAAATCAAGAGCTCTTTTTATTCACTAATGTGGTTCTCATAGTAACAGTGAACCCATGGAGAGTAACAACTTTATCTTTTTTGTTTATAGTATTTCATGATAATCAAATTTCCCCAGCTGAAATTAAATTCTACTGGTGCTGCTTATAGTGGGCATTAAATCTTAAAAATCATTTTCATTCACACAGGAAAAGGTCTGTCTTAAACTTTTTAATGTAGTCTTTATATGAATTTCCACTGTGTTGTTTAAATTTAAATTATAATACTTTTAAAAATAGAAATGTCTCTTGCAGAAAGAATGGAAAGGAAAGGCAAATGTTAAAAATATGTATTACGTATCTGAATCATCTCAGAGTCTAAGATAGTTTTACTTTGCCAGAAAGGGGTATGAAAGAGCAAATGCTATGCGGAGTGTTTACTGTCATCAGTAACTGGTAGGATTCCTCACAGCAAAAATGGAAGTTAATAGGAGTTTTTCCATTGACTTCCTTGGTGTCAGCATTTTACCCTATGCATCTCTAAGACTGGGCCCTTGGAATCATCATGCATAGTTCCCTGAAAACATTTGCTTAGTGTGCAGCAGCAGTCAAAAAGGCTGACAAAATGTTAGGAGCCATTAGGAAAGGGATAGAATATAAGACCATAAATATCATAAGGCCACTATACAAATCCGTAGTGTACCTTGAATACTGCATGTAGTTCTAGATGCCCAATCTCAAAAAAGATATATTTGAATTGGAAAAGGTGCAGAAAAGGGCAAAAGAAATGATTTGGGGCATGGAATAGCTTCTGTATGAGGAAAGGTTAAAAAGACTGGGAGTGTACGGTTTCGAAAAGAGACGACTAAGGGGAGATATGATGGATATCTATAAAATCATGAATGGAATGGAGAAAGTGAATAGGGAAATGTTATATATCCCTTCACATAACAAATGAACTAGGGGGATACTAAACCACTGAAGTTATTGTCGTCAATCCAAATATTATTTGCTTAAATATTACAAAGTTATCCGAGGTAAAGCCATGAGGGAAATTAGAGGATATCCAGACACCTAGATGGTAATCATAACCTGCTCGCTGCTTTTAGTTTCTTGAAAATCATACATGCAATAAAGATAACTCCTACATCTTCCAAAAATAAATAAATGAACAAACAACCCTTTTGGAAGACATGTGTGGGAAACTGACATAACATCATTGTTTAAAGCCAAATCTTTCCCATTTAGTAAAATGGAGAATATTTAGTAGCTGAACACATTGGTTATTGAATACTCAAAATGACTCAAATTTCCCTTTAGAGAGTATCCATCAGAAATGACAGGAGATGGCCCTTGTTTGTAGAGAATAAGCCTGCAAGTAAAAGAAAAAAATCTCTGTTTAAAATTCTTCAAACTTACTTTAAAAAAAATGGGATTGTAAATGCCATATCTCCCTTAGGCTGCATTTTTTATATTGAAAAAGAACCTACTATTTTCTAATGCCTTCTGAATTTATTGCAATATCAATGAGTATGCATGTTATTGTTCAGGATCACTCTATTCACCTATTCTGTAACTGCACAATTGCTTGAAATTATTTACCATTGTATTCTGAAAGGTATTATTTCATAATTTGGCCAGAATATAGTGAGGTTTTGAAGTGATAATGGCTCATTATTTTATTATAGTGTATTTTTGAAAGCCATGGTGGAACATTAATTCTGATTAATTACACTATAACACACACTTCAGGGACATTATAATGCAACCACATAGTGAATTGCATATTCAATAATGGGGACAGATGTTTTGTTCTGTACAATCAAGTGTTTGTTTTTAGAGTACAGATATACTGTAGCAAAATATAATATGAGAATTTATTACTGTACATCCAATTATCAACATACATTTGGTATGTTGGTAAATAATTAAAACATGTATCATTATAACCTGGATCATAAGCTAGTAACGAGACAAATATTCATTGATGCTACTATTCAGCATGCCTGTAATCAGCGGATTCATTTTAGTCAACAGATTACTGTCACTTATAGCTTTCCATTTTAATGCATCACAGTCTTTTAATTTTCAAAATAAAAAGGGATTGAAATATAGAAACCAAATGTATCACAGGACGAGTTAAAGTTGCCTCTTTCATGCTCATTAAATAATAATAAATAAGCAACTGCAACAGATATATTGTACCAACAACTATATTGAAAAGAAGCATGTATTTTCTTAAAGCTCAGCACATTTTACTCACTAACAGACTGTACTGATATAAATCTTTTTTTTAAAAAGGAGATGCATTATACATCTGAATTCAGTCAGGTTTTTTATGAATTCCATACTGTAGAGTTTTACTGTCAACATGATATCCACCACTGTAATAAAAGTAGCTGTTAGTACCAGAATAATCTTTGTTTGTGTTTTTGAGAATGTGCTCAGTTTTGTATCCTTTCATCCAGATTTTATAATCTGATCCATGCCCATTATGCCACTCCAGTAGAGGGGCCAAAAACTGGCCATGGCTAGCCAACAGGGAACTCCCTGTTAGAAGGGAACTCCTTTCTGGTGCAAGTGTTCTAGCTTCAGGCCCTGAGCCTTTGGGCCCTCAATAGAGGGGATGTTTTGAGGTCAGTCAGGAGTTGCCATACTGGCACCTAAGGTTATACTTTAAAGTTATTAAATAATATAGCATTACAGTAAAACTGGAGTAAAGGTTATGTACTGTGACTTGATTATCAGTTCTTTGATATGTGCTGAAGGTTGACAGTACTGTTTAATTGAAATCGAGAGCAAGATCCTAACTTGGTGTAAGTTAGCGTAACTCTATTCGCTTCACTGGAGCTACATAGATTTACACAGCTGAGGTGCTGACTCTTTGTGTAGGTGTGGCTGAGTATAGTGCAATACGCTTGGGGATTGGTATTGTATTGGGTGTATGTTCTCGTGACCCACAATTTCCTTCCACGAGCATACACTTGAGCAACCTTACATCTAAATTAATCAAGTTTTTGTATGGGAATATATATAGTATGCAATCAAATTAATCAGTGTCCAAAAAGAATCATAACAGTCTTTTTTAAACCAGTCATATTAGCTCTTTAATTTGTTTCTTTTTTCATAAAGTTTTTTCCTCATCAGTTATACTTATAAATATTCAAGGATGCCCTAATCTTTGTTGCCATAATATGAAACTAGTTTTTAAATTATTTTTTTCTGTTTAATTCAGATAGCTTTTGTCCTCAAATTTTATCTTATGATTTTCTTAACGGGTAGCTGTGATTTACATTATTTCTTCTAAGTAGTTTACTAGCAGTATTTTCTTTTCTCTTTCTTATTATCAGGGTCTGCCTGGCCCTCCGGGTGAAAAGGGTGAGAACGGTGATGTTGGTCCAATGGTAAGGTTTTTTTCCCTGTTGGTCACTGTAAGTGCTAGACAACATTCTGTTTTTTGATTTGCTTTATAGCTTGCAATTTGATATTCCATTTATGGTCTACAGCATGGGACAGAGAGTCCTGTGACTGTCACCTGCTCTCGCTGTGACCCTGGGCAAGTCACTTCACTTCTGTTTCCAATCTTTAAAAAGGAGGGGTTTAATGCTTATTTACCTGACTTACAGGGACCTATGAGGATTAATTAGAGCAGCCCAGTTTATGCCTGTCAGAGAGAGAGAGAGAGAGACACCAGCATGGGAGACTGGTGTTGCATCCCTGGAGCAGGAGCTCTGAGGCACTGAGAGATAACAGCAACCCACAGAAACTATAATTGTGTCTGTCCCTGTGTAGGAACACAAGGGGCTCCTTGTGCCCTCATCACCATGTGGACTCATGCAATGGGAAACCACAATCTAGCCCTTACTCTTTGCACAACACTCTGAAGATGAAATGCTCTCTGCATGCAGAATATATTGTTGCTAATTGACAAAAAATCTGTGCTTATATTTATGACTGTAAATACTGCAGTTCACATATCATATTTTCTCTCTGATTCAGGGTCCGCCTGGTCCTCCAGGTCCAAGAGGTCCCCAGGGTCCTAATGGAGCAGATGTAAGAAACACATTCTGTAATGTTCATTGCATTCCTTTGAAAAACAATAATAAGTAGTATAGTTAGCTAACTTACATCCATTTATGATTGCAGGGTCCTCAAGGTCCCCCAGGCTCTATTGGCTCTGTTGGAGGTGTTGGTGACAAGGTAGGAAAGCTGGTAATATTGACACATAAAAGAGACATCTCTGAGATAAGGAGGAGGACATACATTTTCCCCCTGTTCTTTCTGGGAATATTAGAAATCACAAATACCATTAATTTCCTTGGTAATTATTAACAGCCATGTAGATGCTTAACTAATACATGACGTGTGCATTATTATGACCTGAAATCATCCTTTTCAGTTTTTGTACAGCACAAAAGTGTTCAACAGTCATGGATATGAACTTGAGCGGAAGAGAAATAGCTCATAGAAAAAAGATTAGTAACCAAGGACAAGATTGGTGGGCCAAGTTATGCTCTTAGATATGTCCACACTGCAACATAAGCCTATGCTTCAGCCCAGCCTCAGACCTAACCCCCTTTGCAGCTACACTGCAATTGCGCTAACCCAGGGCTCAGACCCAGAGTCCCAGGACCCTGCAGGTCTGGAGGGTCTGAGTTCAAGTTAAAATGGGACCCAGGGTCTGTTGTTGTAGTAGCCAGGCAAGGAACTAACAAACTTCAACAGGACTTTAGTTTTTTAAGTGGAAACCTCTTTTCCAAGCTGCTGCTGCACCCTCAGTAGCTGTCCCTCAGCCTCTTCAACTCCTCCCCACTCCTTCCTGTTTCCTGTCCTTTCAGACTCCCAACAGCCAGTGCTCCCAGTTCTAATAATTACAAGCAACATCTAAACACCACATTCCCTCCTCTCTTAAGAAACTCTCCCAATTACAATAAACATGGTTGTTCTAACCACAGGAACAAATAGGAAACAAGGCACTACACTGTTGACAGAAATATTACACTAAAAACACTATAGATACTACATTACATAGTCTCTAGTCCAGACAGGTGGTCGTCTGGGTCTGACAGGCCGTCTTTCAAGCCCCAGTTCCAGTGCAATGTCTTGTTGTGTTGATACTACGGTGAAGTCATCCAATGCAGACTAGGTGTTGGCATAATCTCCTCTTGGTGCATAGGCAGGTGCAAGATAAGAAGCATTCCATACACGCCCATCAGAAAGTCGATAGGTGTAAGGTCCCTTTATCTCTATGATTTTAAGAGGAGCTGTGAATTTATGGTCCCCTTTGTGTAATTCCTGAAACTTTGGTTCCTTAGCAGCCCGCCACTTGTCTGTGAAAGCCTTATACTTTGCTTGGTTCTGTTCAACTGTTTTTCCGCACATCATCCTTGGTAACTCTGCGGGTGAGCTTTGCGTTGTGGCATGTCATGTAGCCCGGTATGCTTGCAAGAAATCAGTAGTGAAGGTTATCCACAATCGCCCTTCCAGTTTAGCCATTTGCAAATTCTCTGTCAAACTTCTGTTAAACCGTTCGATTTCCCCATTGGCTTGAGGGTAGTATAGGGATGACCTTCTGTGTAAAATGTTCCGCTCTGCTAGAAAACTTTCAAACTCCAGAGAAGTAAATTGACTACCATTATCTGAAACCAGTTCTTTGGGGTTACCTTTCTTGCTAAAAACTGAAGAGAGGAACTTAATTACCATAGCAGAAGAGATTTGCGATGTAAACGCTACCTCAGGCCATTTACTGAAATAATCTATTAAGGTGATGGCATAACGACAGTCAATTGGAGCAGTATCAAAGGGTCCTACAATGTCAGTCACCACTTTTTCTCTTGCAGATTCAGGAAGAGGAACAGGCTGTAATGGCGGGGTACATGTCACTGCTGTCTTATCATGTATTTGGCAGGTGACACAGGCTTTTATGAGTGCTTCAGTTTGAGAGTCCATCCCTGGCCACCAATACAGATCCCGTAGTCGTTGTTTGATTGTGACAATTCCTTGATGAGTATCGTGTGCCAGGTGTATGAGTTTTGACTGTAATTCTTCTGGCACAAGTAGCCAGTGTGTACCTCGTAGCACACAGCCATCGAGCAAAGAAAGTTCATCCCAAACTCTAAAATAAGGCAGCAAAACTGGGTCAAGGTTTTTAGGAGACTGGGCCATCTCTTTGTCAGAAATTCCCGTAGTTTTTGTTGAATTGGACACGCTGAACAGGCAGCTTGAAATTGTTCTCTTGTAACTGCAGTAAGAGTGCTTGTAATAAGTGCAACTACTACATCCTCATCCTCCGGTGGACCATCTGGTGAAAGCAAAGGCAAGTGAGAAAGGCAATCAGCTACCACACTTTGGTTTCCAGGCTTATATTCCAGTTCATAATTGAAAGAGAGTAGTCTTGCAGACCATCTAGCAATACGATATCCTGCTCTTCCCAGTCCTTTCGTGGTGAGCAACGTCATCAAAGGGCTGTGGTCTGTGCGCAACTTGAACGTGCGGCCCCTCTGGTAACTTCTCCATTTTTCAGTAGCTCAGACACAAGCAAGTGCTTCTTTTTCGACTGTAGAATATTTTCTCTCAGCATTACTTAGTGTCCTTGAAGCAAATGCAACAGTCCTCTCTGTGTTGTCCTCATGAAGTTGTGTGAGGACAGCCCCAAGTCTATAATCAGAAGCATCAGTAGTTACAATTGTGGCAATGCAGGAGTGAATAGTCCAAGTACTGGACTATGTAGAATCAAGTCTTTCACTGTTTCGAAACTAGCTTGTGCATCTGTTGTCCACACTAAGGTTGAACTTCCCCATAGTAATTCTCATAATGGTTCACTGACAGAAGCATAATTGGGAATGAATTTTGCATACCAGGAGGTAAGACTAAAGAAGGAACGTAAGGTTTTCAAATCTGTTGGAGGAGGAACATTTGAAATTGCCAGGATATGAGCCGGATCAGGTTTTAGTCCAGCCTACGAAATTGTATGCCCCAGAAAGGAGAGTTCAGTTTATCTAAATTTGCATTTGGACCTATTGAGCTTGAGGCCTGCTGTGCTGATGCAGTTTAGTACAGACTGCAGATTATTGTCATGCTCCTCAGAAGTATTTCCAAACACGATAATATCATCCAAATAGCACTTAACTCCATGTTGATTCTTCAAAATCAATGACATAATTTTTTGGAAGGCACTTGGGGCTGATGCGAGACCGTGTGGAACACGTTTAAAACGGAATAGTCCCTCTTGTGTAATAAACGCTGTGAAGTCTCTGCTATCTTCATGCAACATAACCTGCTGGTATGCGCTCTGCAAATCAAGAGTAGAAAACATCTTTTCTCCACGGAGTTCTGCAAATACTTCTTCTATGTGAGGAAGAGGATGGCTGTCAATCACAATAGCTTTATTTGGCTCCCTTAAGTCCACACAAAGGCGAATGCCTCCATCCTTCTTCTGCATCACTACTATAGGTGAAACCCATTCCAAGGAGTTAATCTCTTCAATAATGTCCTCTTGAACAAGTTTCTCAGTTCCTCTGAAACAGATTCCCTGACTGAAAATGGTAAGTGCTGTAATTTCTGTAGTACAGGCATCACATTATTCTGCATTTTAACTTTATGCAGAAACCCATAAGCACAGCCTAGTTTCTCCTCAACCTGGTATTGGGTCCCAGCCGAAACTGGTGTGAGTACCGCAAGAGTGCTTTTCTGAGGAAGATCAATTCGTCCATTAACTACCCTGAGATTTAAATCAGCCAATAAATCTCTGCCAAGGATAGAAGTGCCTTTGTGAACAATGTAGAACTCTGCAGTTACACAGCAATCACCAAAAGTAACTATTGCTGGCAGGCAGCCATGTACTGGAATATATTTTTTTCAAATAGCACACCAAGTGAAGCTTGGGTTCAGTAAGAGGCACATCTTTAAAGTAATGCAAATAGATGGAATCAGGTAGTATAGATACTGCTGAGCTTATCTGAATAGAGTGTGATTTGCCTGAGGGTATGGCAGAAACGTTTACAGTGTACTTTATTTGTTCTGGAATATGTGCAGTAGTGATTTTGTCCACGTTCAGCACAGTAACATCTGGGATTGTAACTGCATGCACCTGTTGTTTGAACTGGTTGCTGCGACATACTTTAGCAAAATGCCCAATCTTTTTGCAATGATTGCACTGAGCTACTTTTGCCAGTCATCCTGTGTAGCTTACAAGCTGTTGTGAGGATCCACAGCGAAAGCATGCTTTTACTGTATTTTGAATTTGCTGATTTGGTGGTTTTTCATTAGTTTTCCTCTTGTAATTGTTTGTCTGCAGCAATAGTGAACTTTTCCGCAAAGGTGTCATAGCCTGGACTATGCCTCCTGTATCCATGCTCATTATTTTGGCTTCAGCTGTAGCTGACTCACTCTGGTTAGCAATGGTTATTGCTTTTTCTAGTGTAAATTGTGGTTCTAGAAGTAAACGTTCTCTTACATGAAGCATGGTTGTTTTCTCAATGAGCTGGTCTCTAATCATCTCATCTGCCATATTCCCAAAGTCACAAGTTACAATCAGACTCCTCAGGGAAGCAGTATACTGCATTATAGTCTCCCCTGGTTTCTGCTCACGCTGGTGAAATCTGTAGCGATTAGCTACTACATTCACTTTTGGTACAAAAAAGTTCTTTAATGCAGTGAGTGCAGTCTCATATTTATTGTCTGCAAGGGGAAAAATGTAAAATATATGCTGCCCTTCTGCTCCAAGGCAGTGGATTAGCAGAGCACGCTTTCTTACTTCAGAAATCTCTGTAGCACTGATTGCAAGCATATGCATCTCAAGCATATGCATCCAGCATCTCAGGCATATGCATCTCAAGCATATGCATCCAGGGTAAAAGCAATTGGAGGCTCACCTCGGCTTTGTAAAAGAGTGCAGGTGGGTTCAGAGGCAGAAGCTCCCACCTCATCGCCAAAATGTTGTAGTAGCCAGGCAAGGTACTAACAAACTTCTACAGGACTTTATTTTTTAAAGTGGAAACCTCTTTTCCAAGCTGCTGCTGCACCCTCAGTAGCTCTCCCTCAGCCTCTTCAACTCCTCCCCCATCCTTCCTGTTTCCTGTCCTTTCAGACTCCCAACAGCCAGTGCTCCCAATTCTAATAATTACAAGCAACATCTAAACGCCACAGGGTCCAAGCCCAATTGCTTTGTACTTTAAACACAGTTGATTTGGGTCCAGGAGTTAGCCAGAAGTATCCCACAATTCAATGGGACAACTTCCTTAGTCCTCTCTAACCCAACAATCTACAGTCCACTCTACTGAAAATGGAAGCCACCCCCTGGCAGCAGCTCAGGTCAGCGTTAGCCCATTCTTTTCTAATCACCAATCTGCAAGCACACTATCAGAGAGCCCCTGGGTCTGCAATGGAGAGTGAACTGATCAAGCCTTTTGGAGAGTGAGCTGCTTCCTGGTAACATGCAGGGTGGGCAGTAAAGTTTTCTCATAGGGCACCACAACCCTAGGGTTAGAGCAGCCACATTTCCGGGAGTGAGAGGGTAGGGATTCGTAGATATGGTTATTTTGACTTGGGTGTGCACACTGCAGTGCGGATGCCAGAAGGATAGGTTTGACCACAGGTTAGAAAAACATTAATATAGGGTTAAAATACAATGTAAATGCTTGAGCCCAGGGTTCTCTTAACATGGGTCAGCTGACTTGAGTCCCATTAAAAGTGCTTACATTGCAGTCTAGACATACCCTTAGTTACATCAGCATAAACTCCAGAGTAATTCTATTGGCTTCACTGGTGTTTCTTGCATTTTATGCCAGTGTAGCTTAGCACACGATTTTCCCTAATATCTGAAATGTTAAAATATCAGATATTATACGATGTATCTGTGTTAATTATATCTGTGAGGTCAGCTAAATTGGTCCTCAAGCATCAGAGAGCCATATCCTTTACTGAAGTAAATAGACTGGGCTCCATTGAAGTCAAAGGTGTGATGCTGATTTACACTAGCTGAAGATCTAGCCCTGTATGTAGCATTAGCACTTCAAGATTTTATGGTTAATAATGTAGACTTCCATCTCCTGCCTCCATGCTGAGTCTCTGTGCTGAGCTATATTATGCTCACCCTTCATTTTGCCAAGGTGAATGTGGAACAGGTATACACAGAATTCTAGGGACTTTTGTCCAAAATAATATAATATATATATTCATAAATAATATAATGGATATACTCATAGAAAGATGAAAAAGCAGAAATAAGACCATGTCTCGGACAGTTATAATTGATTTGTTGAGAAATTATGTATGATCGTTCTTGAATATTTTATTTCCCCAAAACACTGTGGAAGAACTGATTTATTTGTAACAATGTGTATATAAAATTTTGGTTGATGGGTCCTAAAGAGGGAGGAAGGCAAGCAAAGGACATTGATAGTCTTTCAGAAGATAACGTATATTCTGTCTTACCTCCTTTTTCTTCCCTCATCCAGTAGATAGCTTAATACACAGGTTCCTTTCTACCCTTGTCCTTCTCTCATCACAGCTGAACTCAAGCACTTAAGAAACCATACTTAAATTTTGTTGCCTTTCATCACCATGAATATTCATATTCACCATGCATATTCTTTTAGTACAATACACAGCTCTCATACCTCTAGGGGAAATCCATCACAACCATACATTCCAAGACACTAGCTGCAATTGCAGGTCAATCAAAATAATCTGTATGTGTTATGGGCCATTTCTTAATCACTCTCAGGAAGGATGCAACTCTATTTTTCTGAGCCCCAGGTATTATTCCCTGACAGAAGGCAAGGAAGCTGCCCCTGCTTACCTTGGATCATTTGTAAAGATGATAATAATAATAGTAAAAAAAAAAATCCCCAAGACCCGCAATTCATCTTACAATACCTTGCAAGCTTTTCATTTCTCTGTGCCAACAAAAAGATCTTTCTTATGATGCATTTCAATATTGTTGACTTCCCCCATAAAACTTAGGATACGCATCTCTTTTTTTCTCTCTCATTAAAATGAGTTTCCTTCAAACAATCCTTCTGTCATATTTGGGTCATGTCAAAAGGAATCACTGCTTCTTATCAGTGTGTCCAAGCTATCATCTTAATAGAATCTGCAGATGCTTCATCATTTTTTTTATCTGCCCATGAAATAAATCACTTGCCAGTATTCAGGGAGCAGGTGGAGTACTGCAGTGATGTACCATGAGACTAGTGAGGATGGAAAATGTGTCCTACTTTGTGTCCCTTCTTTGTTTTCTGAGATCAGTGGATTATGGGGTAACTATTCTAGCCAGATAAAAGCACTAGACTTGGGCTTTAGACATTGCATGTTACTGCTTTTGTTGAGTCTGGAGTTGTCAGTGTTTCACTGCTTTCCCTTTTGTTAGTGATATGTATTTGGTCTATGTCTCTCCCCACCTTCTGATAATGTCAGCATTCTTGCATCTCTAGTGTGTTTTATTAGTAATTGCTAAAAAAGATACAAAGCAACATGCCCTTCTGCATGGTTGCATGATTCTATATTCCACTTAATCTCCAAAGCATGTGACATGATTCCCTAAGGCTGTCTTCAGTGGCAGTTTGGCCTACATTAAAGGCTGCAGGATTTGTCTCTCTGGGATGAGAACCAAAAACATGTTTGAATGTTCAAGATTGTAGATATGCGGGAGAGGGAGAAATCTAATCATAAGACTTTAAATTTATTCATATCAGTGGATATAGAGAACAACAGGGACTGCAAGGGAAAACCCCTTTTTTTTAAAAGAAAAATTAAATATTTTGGGTAGACAAAATCTATGGTGGTCCCCTTAAGTATTAGTAGATATAACGCTAGGATTTTCTGGCACTAATTTAAAAAGGATGTGTCTGGTTGCAGGTTTATGTTGGTTGGGCAAATATCACATTTACATATTGAATTTAATAGGTATTTATAGATTGGGTTTCAGAGTTGCTTCTTCTCCAGTAAAGGTAGATCATACCCCCAACCATTACAATATGCTAATTACCTTTTTGTTGGCTATCAAGAGAAGGACAGAGGTATTCAATCATTATGTAGCTGACCATTATGTATCCAAAAGTCATACAGGTAAAGTATAGCTTAGTTAATATTGAAATTTCTTGCTAGTAATATTTTTCTCAAATACCTTTAGTAATTACTATTTATTTTACCAGTTCACCTTGAGAATAATACTTCAATCAGATTTCATACTTTGTACATTGCAGCTTGTGTTTTTGTATCATGCTGCATACAAAAATGTTATTTGCCTACGTAAACTGCGGAACAATCCCTAAAAGTGGGTATCAGTAATACTACTGCTAATGACAAAAGTGAGGTTCATTTGGTCATTTAGTTAATCAGCACCATGTTCTAGAGGGTCAGATTCTGCCATCCTTGCAGTGGGTCATTTCTTACTACACAAATACTTGTAGTGACCGTAAACATCCTATTTTTGGTCATTAGCCTTAGTTTTACTCAGACACAATCTCAGGTTTTCTTCTGTAGTATATCTAGGCAAAAAAAAATGTAGATGCAAGAAGACTTTAAAAAGGACATAATTACAAGTTAGTGCCATATAAGTTTCTGCTTCGATAGACCTTAGTTTTTGTTATACTGTGATTCAGGGTAACTAGCTATTTCCAGCATCTAGACCTGAAAAACTCTGACATACAGATGAGAGTATGGCTTTATTTACTGAATCAAATATAGAAATTAGAGACAGGGATCTGTTAAAAAAAGGTCAGTTCAGGACTGTTTCCTATAATATACAAAGTAAGAGTGGTTGAGAAGGCATGGACTGTTCAATACCAGATGCTCTTGGACATCAACAATCTAGGTTGGTTCCCATCTAGGTCTTATCCTTCCTTTGGATGTAAAACCATAACAGAAAAGGTCATAATTAATCACTTCCTGCTTTTAGATCAGGATTATTTGGACCTTTTTGTCATGCTGGACATCTCAGCAAGACTGACCATGAGCTGTTGCTTCAGCAGCTAAGGAAGGCTGATCAGGTGTTCTGAATTGCCCCTCTGTTTTGAAAAGATAGAAGACAACTGTCTATCACCTTCAAAGGATGTGTAATGCAGGATCTAAACCATCTTGCTCACAGTTTTCACAGTGTACAATGAGATCGGTCAGCAAGATAATTTCCAAGTTATCTTCCCAATGCTTTGCCCAGTCCAATTTTAAATTAAAATAAGTGATGGAACTACCATCACTTTTCTTAAGAGATTCTTCATTCCATTACTATTGGTTTAAGCCTTTTTTCACGCTCGCCATATTTTTTCTCCTTTCTTTACATTTATACCTTTCAAACACATAGAAGACTATAATATCCCTACATAAATATTGTTTGACCAAGCTTGTAACTAGTTAATCTTTCCTTACGCCTCGTTTCCTCCATTTCATTAATACTTTTGGTTTTCCTTCTCTGAGTTGCCTTCCATGTGTTGGCATATTTTTGGTACGGAGGACCCAGAAATGAATGTCTAGATTCACTCTTATTAAAGACCTGACGTCGTGTCTAGAGAGATTATTACCACGTTGGTCCATAACGTCATGTCTCTGTACACAGTACCTAACTGAAAATTGCACTGTTAGGAAGTATATCCAAGGTAGTTTCTTCTATTCCTAGAGCTGTTAAGTTGTTCTTTGTGTACATAGGAACCCCTTTCTTCCATGTTTATCTGTATTTGTCATCACACAGATGACTGGGGAGCCAAAATCCTCTCATCCAGCATCCTTCACTTCTGAACATCTTAATTGTCCCTATATTTCTCATTTTCATTGTCTTCTGGTCTTGAGGGCCCTGACTGTAGTTGCTACTTGTAAAAAAAGATAATTAAAAAAAAATCCTTGGGTATAATTCTGGCCTCCTTGAGGTCAGTGGGAATTTTGCCACTGGTTTCAATAAAGCAATGATTTCACCCTTTATATTTTTACCTTAAATATATCCTCATGATCAAATTATATCCCAGTTATTTTGTAAAAATTGTGACATAATACCACCCTTGCTCCTTTTCGTCCCTTTCTTATATCTTCTGTATGGTTTTAAGCCCCCATTTACATTCACGTGTGAGAATTATCCCACTAGGTTTAATTCAAGAACATGAATTCACACACTGCATCACTGGGTATCATTTTCATTTCTTCTTATTTCCCATATTCTCGGCATTCATATACAGATGCTTTCAAGCACATTATTTTGCTAGGGTTTTTTTTTTATTATTTCTTCTAATTACTTGTCTTCTGCTTTACTAGTCCCAAGCTTTAAGTACATGCTAGGTTTCTCAGTGAAGACACATTCCTTCTTAATTTAAATTCCACATAATGAGCTCGACCAGTTTTTTGAAATCCTAGAGAATTGTTCTGTCAAAACGAGTCTGTGCTGTATGAATCATTTACACTCAGACATTGTTCTAGCAACGGTAGGGTTGTTCACCCTACAAAACTAAGAATGTCTTTTCCCTTTCTTCTTTATATTTTCTTTCAATGGTGTTTAATGCATAAGCATGCTTTGGCCTTACAGTCCCTTCAGGGTAGGCTCCTCATGCTAGATAATATGATTCACAGTTCTTTGTAAAGTGTGGAAGAACATTTTGGCATCCTCCCTGTTCCTATTGAGTAGTGAAGCACAACATTTGATCACGTTAGTATTTGCGAGACTGGACTAGAAGGAGATATTCAGTTGTTAATACTTGTGCTTCAAAGGCCCCTTTATCTGCTAGCAAACTATAAACAATTTTTAGCATATTTAATGTGATGTGTTTTTAACCAGCCTTTTGATTCCTCCACTATACACACAAAATATAGGCCTAACCGATCAAAGGCATCTTCAGTACAAATGTGCATGTAATGTTGCATTATTAATGCTTATAGCCTCCCTGAAATGGTGAGATTCTCCATTACACTCAAGCATAACCACTTAAAAACAAACTTCTCCCCAAAGTATACTCTTTGTGCAGCTTATAATTAGAAAAAGTGTATTAGAGCAAAACCTACCAGCATAGTTTAAACTGGTAAGGTGATGCTGTATGCCAAAGTACTTAGGGGGAAAAGCATGATAAACTGCATGTAAGATATACATGCAGCTTGTTGCCCATATATTTAATTGAAAAGTGTAATGCCCTAGGTTCAGAAGTAGTCTTATAAATCCATTCTTTTCTATCTGTAATATGACACTCGGGCCTGATTTTCAGAGGTGGGAAACAGCTACCACCTCTCACTGATTCCATTTGGAGTTGGAAATGCTCAGCACTTCTGAAAATTTGTCCTTAACTGTTTGCCAGGCTCTAAATTAAATTTACAGTTAGAACCTCAGAGTTAGGAAACCCTCAGGAATAGAGGTTGTTCGTAGCTCTGAAATGTTCATAACTTGGAACAAAACGTTACGGCTGTTCTTTCAAAAGTTTACAACTGAACATTGACTTAATACAGCTTTGAAACTTTACTATGCAGAAGAAAAATTCTGCTTTTAACCATCTTAATCTAAATGAAACAAGCACAGAAACAGTTTTCTTACCTTGTCAAATCTTTTTTTTTAAACTTTCCCTTTATTTATTTTAGTAGTTTACATTTAACATAGTACTGTACTGTATTTGCCCTTTTTTTTTGGTCTCTGCTGCTTCCACCTGATTATGTACTTCCAGTTCCAAATGAGGTCTGTGGTTGACTGGTCAGTTCATAACTCTGGTGTTCATAAATCTGAGATTCTACTGTACTCTTTAAAAAGATTTGTTTTAATATCATCCTGAACTTGGAAAATCTGTGGGTTCTCTAGCACAAAAATAAAACAGAAATAAATACAAATAAAACCCTAACTTCTCTTCTAGATGGCCGACCAAAAATAAACACAGGATGCTAGTGGAAGTTTGTTTGTGGTCATGGATGTCATTAGTAAATACTCTTATGTACAGCTCTCAGCAACTGTAAAGTGTAACATACGTGTTATGTATTATTATTTAATACAGTACAAACATAATGTAATAAAAGCATGGGTATGCACTGAATGTTGTGCCACCCCTATATTAATTATGCCTTTTCATAATGTGGAGCAGGCAGAATCAGTCAATGGCAGAGGCAACATGTGCAAGGGTACGTGGGGTCATGTGATTTTCACCTTCCATTTAGCACAGAGGTTTTCAAACTGGCACACCCGACAGTTTAAAACTGTCTCCTGACTCCTGCCAGGAGCCGGCAGGTGGGAGCTGCCTGGCCTGCTCAGGCCTCTGGCTCTCTGCGCTGTGGGAGCCGGTGTGCTGGCTAGCTGCCCAGCAGCCCTCCCTGAGCCAGGCCGCCTCTGCACGACCAGGCGCTCCCCAGGCAGGACAGGCAGCACAGCTCCGAGCTGTGCCCTGATGTGCTTTTGCCTCTCCCGCAAAGGAGCCCAGTGCTGGCCGGCAGAGCCCGGCTGCCATGAAATGCTCCTTGAGTCGCTCGCTCACTGGTGCCCTGGTGTTCCTGGATATGCTGCTGCTCCTCAGCCCAGAGGCGATGCGTGTGGCAGTCACCTGCCGCCAGAACCTTTAAATTGTGCCCTCCCCGCCATCAAGAGTTACGTTTTGTCTCTGGTGAATGATGCAAATTACATGTGTCCATGAACTGAAGGAAAGGTGAAATCATTAATTTTATGTCTGTTATTCCTTCTCAGAATCCTATGATCTGGAGTTCTTTTAAGAATGCTAAAACAAGTCATTACATTTTGCTATATGAAGTCAATTGAGCTATGGCAATTTACACCAGCACAAGATTTGGCCCTTAATTAATACCTTTGCATGATATACTGATCTCTCCACACAGATGATAAAATTTCTTCCTGGAATCAGAGCAATTTGGTTCCTGTAGGATCAAATTCACCTCTCATGCCGAGGGTCAGCATAGAACCTGTGTATCGCTTAAGCCCATGTAATTCAGGGCTGAACATAGCTCAATAAATGTAACCTCTTTTAGAGGCTATGTGCATCTCTGGAGCTGATATCACTTCTTTCTTCATAATAACCTTTTCATATTTGGACATTTCTTTGTGAGGAAGACAAAGAAACAGAATGGTGATTAAACCCCCTGCACACTGACTGTCATTCAGAGTTGGTGTTTCAATGTTTTCACATGCTTACAAAACCAACTGCAATATTCCGTAGCATAACCAGAAGGTGGCAGCCTTCTATCCACTATCTTTTTGCTATTCCATATTTTCTAGAATTATTTTACTTAAAATTAGGACCTTTAGTCTAATACAAATTACTCTCCGTGAATAATGAAAGTAAGATTCCAGATTTAAACACATCAATGGGATTATATCACTCTTTGTAGTTTAGGAACAATTGCCAATGTCCTTACTGAGATCTTGTTAAGAAAAGCTTCCAGTGATGTCTCTCAGGTTTTGCCTGAGTAAGATCTGATTAAGGGCCTGCAGTACTTAGAGACAGAATAGGTCTATTAGATCAACAAATCTTTTTCCCTTCAAGAAAATGAGACAGTTCTCATGTGGAGGATGAATCAGATATTGAATTGATACCACCCTTGAGCTCAGCCAAAAGGCAAAAAAGAAATATTTTCATTACAAAATTACAGTGTATTAATTATTCGTCTATTTAACATCTGTGATCTAAATGTGCACTCTCTAAATATATATCTACGGCCAGATAGGGCCATCTTGCTCCACATAAGCACTGTCTAAACTCGATAAAAAGCTGTGTGAAACAAACATGAACTTTCACACCATTTTATGTTTTGCAGCATGAGATCCACTATAGACAAAATACAAAGGCTGGATTTCATACTACAAAACATTAGATAGTGGAAAGGTCATATTTGTTTCAGGGATCTGTTTATGAGTTTATATATAGTCCTTACATGTGGCCAGATTGTAGCTGGCACTTACACAGATGCCCTAAGAGGGGACTCACCAGAAGCCTTCTTACCCTTTCAAGGACCACTTATGGGCCAACCACAACTGAGAGTGCCTGAGAGTGCAGCACGTGTGCTCTTCATGCGTCCCTGAACAAACCTCACAGAGGACAGGGAAGGCTCCTAGCCCCTTCCCTTCCTCCCTCTTCATAGATTGGATTAAAAGCTCATTGAGGGAAGCAGAAGAAGAGCAAACCATATCGTAATCACACACTGGGAAACTCAGTGAGCAACTGTGCACCATCAGGAGCTTGACAGGCACAACTGGGTCCCTGATTAGTTCTTATGCACCTCACTAAATGAGACCTCGATCATACAGCTTGATTACAGTCCCTTACATCTGGAAGTCTTATTGAAGTTAATGGGCCTCCACATGGCACGGATATTGCCATAAGGGTGAATCAGGCTGCAGGTTGTTTAATATTGTTAAAAGTGGTTATAAAGGCTCATATTTTGGCCTTTTTTACATTTTGTATATATTTATCAATTTTTCACGTGCCTGAATAACCCAAGAAAAAGCTGATCTGCTTGCTAGCTCAGAGACTTGTTCAAATTCTCCCTAGCTGCATAAATCTAACCTTACAGATGTAGGCATGTACAGAGAAACAATAATAATAATAATAAGATCGCTGCAGAGAACAAAACAGTGAAGATTGTGAAATTCCTTCGAAAACAAATTTTAAAGCAAGCCCATTAAACTGAACTATTCACAAAACTTTATTTTTAAAAGAGTATAAATATTTTATTGCAGAAGCCTACTTAATCCTAAGTACCTCAGAAAGATCATTACTACTAATAAAACAATAAGATTTTAGACTGTTGCAAAATTAGAGTAACAAGCATAATAAAACACTACAATTTCTAAAGCCAGATTCACCAAGGGTATTTTAAAGTTGTTTCTGAGGAGCTGAGGAACTGAAGATGATCTAATTGGCTCTAACAGTGAACAGAATAATATAATCTTTCTCCTGTAGGGCAAGGTACTGCACATAGTTGTTTTAAAGAAGGTATTTTAGCTTTAGTCTTAATTTTGCTACTGGAGAAAACTGAGAACTTTTCTAGTTTTACTTTTTTTAAATTTCTGAGCAGACATATGTCAGTAATTTCACATACTGACAGTTAAATTGAGAAATCCTTTAAGTTAAAATATGCATTTTTCACTTGAGCTCCTGCCAACAGTTAGAAAAGAGGTTCTGTTATACATTCAGAGAGTTGTATATTTGGGGCATTATTAACAACAGAACATTTTAGTAACAAGCTACTTTTCTCTGAAGTTTATTTAACAGTCCACTGAGCTAGAAAATAATCACTCATAACTACACTTTAAAAGGAATGGCTGAAAAGACAGACCTGACATGTACAGTACTGTGCATTGGTTCAAAGAGAATAAATTAACTTAAATGTTCACTTAATACAGTGTAATCTTTTACTTTGGGCAGATTATTTGTATATGGTGTTCTCTTAGAAGCCATCTGGTTTACTGAACAATTCCCATTATTGATAAAACACTGAGTGCCTTTGTGGCCTCTGGTGAAAATTTTATTAGGTGTTTTTATTATTTTATTCTTTTTGCTATTATTTATTATAGTACTAACACTAGTGATAATGTCTAAAATCATTTGAAATTCATGTTAAATTAGTATTTGCTAATTTGTAAGGATTTGCTTCCAGAAACATAGCTCACAGGAAGAAAGATGCAGATGACCAATATATGTGTTTGACTTTTATCTGATTAGGAAGAAAGGACAAAAAAGGAGATAATTAAAGGGGAGATTTTTAAAAGGGACATAGGGAAGTTTAGTTTCCAGCTCCCATTGAAAGTTGAGTTTGATAATCTCCCTCCCTCCCGGATTCTGCAAAAACACATGTGAGTAAATCAATGTTCCTGAGTAGTCTCATTGCATGCAATAGGACTACTTACATGGGTGAAGTTACTCACATGCATAACTGTTTCTGAGAGCCTAGTTTTCAAACTATAAGAGAAGTCATAATAATACAGGTAAATACAGGGGAGTATTACCAGTAATGCCAGTACGACATTAATTTGCACTCATTTTTTTATAGGGTGAGCCTGGGGAAGCTGGTAACCCTGGACCTCCTGGAGAATCTGGCCCAGGCGTGAGTATTCTTTGTTTGTTTTCATTACTATTATTCTACTAAAATAAAGTACTTACTAAAAACTTCCTTTAAAGGAATTTCAGGTTCTGTGTAATCAGATTCTTCATGCAGCTGGAGTCTCAGATGCTTTCTTCATATTTTCTTCATGTCTGTGAAATGCAAATGGCTTTTAGCTAAAGCCCACATCTTGTATAATAACTGGAAGACAAAAGGAATCTTGGAATTGTGTGAGAGAACATTTATATCTTCTCCTGTCAAGCTTATCGTGTATTTTACAATCAAGTTTATGTATTTCATCAATATATTTCTTCCAGCTAGATTTGTCTCTGTTTGTTAGTGGAAAAGTTCATTCCAAACTAGAGATGGGCCTGAGCATCAATATCTTCCTGCTGATGTGGATCTGAAACTGCCCTGAGATCTGTGGGTGTTCCAATCTGGGGATTGATTTGGGTCCCATTTCTATTCCAAAGACAAGCCTTTATGATCAAATTTCACAGAGCATCTTTTAATGTCTCAGAGCATCTTTTTTGCTCCCATTAACTTGTAGATCTTCCTTTTCTTACATATTCTGGGTGTACTAGTTCCAGAAAGCTAACAATTTTATGTTGTTTACAGGGACCAAAAGGTGAAAGGGGAGAAAAAGGTGAGGCTGGTCCACCTGGGGCTGCTGGACCTCCAGGTGCCAAAGGACCTCCAGGTGATGATGGGCCTAAGGGTAATCCAGTAAGTGAGCCTACTAATTTAAAAATAAGGGCACTGGTGTGAAACTTATTGCACCAAACAACACATCATTTTATTTAACACTTTTATAGGATTGTATATGCATTTCTGGAGTATATACAATTGTGCTTTTCTAGCTGAAATACTTTTGTAATGACTTTTAACATACTTGTTGTTGCATGAATTCAGCCTTGCTTTCTTTCCCATTTGTCTAGGGCCCTGTTGGTTTCCCCGGAGATCCTGGTCCCCCTGGTGAACCTGGCCCTGCTGTAAGTATTCTTACAAACTAGATTTAGGGGCTAATCTTGGTTCCCACTGAAGTCAAAAGCTAAAACTCTCCTTAACTTCAGTGGGAAAGAGATCTGCCCTGGGAGAGGTATTTTTCTGGCTGCTTTTGGTTTCAGAATCTTAAAATTAATTCATTTTACCAAAACTTTATAGTAAGTTTTCAAGAAAATGTCCTATAGAAGAACAACATACATTATGGGTGAGACCATAAATGAGACTATTTTTCAAAATTCAACTGATTTAAATGTTGTCTCTCTCTCCCTGGGATTTCTTTAGGGTCAAGATGGTACTGGTGGGGAGAAGGGAGAAGATGGTGATCCTGGTCAACCTGTAAGTAAACTGTCTCTAACATTTTTATTTTATTTGTGCTCTGTATTCCTCCATGCTAAGAAAGCAGCTTCTGCTAAATAAGTAGAAAGCTTTCTATAAATGCAGATATTTTCAAAAATATGTTCTAAATAAATTCTTTTTTATAGTTCACTGTACATTGTAAATTAAATTCCATAGAGCCCAAATCATATTAGGTCTTTGTATATGCTTGTGCTGCCCATTTTTTTTCAAATGGGGGCACATGTTTTGTGGTAACATATGAAGCAATAAAAATTGAGTCATTTATATCCTGAGAGGGAGCAATAGCTATATAACTTCCCTCAGTTTGTGCGCTGAATGAGCACAAGACTTAGAATCTAAGGTGGATAACATTGTGCCTTATTTCCAGCATCAAAAGGGTCTGAGAGGGAAATCCCTGCTATAGTTCAGCACGGCATGGAGAAAGGGAGGTTTTTAATTAGAGGGAAGGGATGGATGGAGCTAGGTTGTGCACTGGCAGGGGGAGGGGGTATTTGTAAGCTTCAGAAAATTTGCATCTACATTTCTGACTCAAGAGACTAAGAAAGTACTTTTAAAAATGTTAGTTCTTCGTGCCAAATAACTTATCAAACTGTTCAGTCCTACAACGTTATCCAGTAGGTCTCATGGCATTCCCATTTGGTGAGTCTATTCAGCTATCAGTACATGAGAGATGTATACACAAATGCCATTTATGTGGCAGTTATCTCATTAGTGCTAATGGGAACCTAATAGTATGCTGAATGCTTCTAAGCAAAAGGGGCAGTTGGGGGAAATTCCTAATGAACATTGTTGCTCAATGTCTCTTCCGGACTAATGTTACATTTGTACTGATGAATTAGTCTGAAAATATATTTTCAAAAAATCTCTAGGTTAATATTTATAAGGGTACTAACCACCTACTTAAGTGGTTATAAATTGAGCCAGAAGAGCTAAATGAATTCTTTGAATCAATCTTCACTGCAGATGATATGAGGGAGGTTCCCACACTGGAGCCATTCTTTTAAAGTGCCAAATCTGAGAAACTGTCCCAGACTGAGGTGTCAGTAGGGGAGGTTTTGGAACAAATTGATAAATTAAACAGTAATAAATCACCAGGACCAGATGCTATTTATCCAAGGGTTCTGACGAACTACCAAGTGTGGTATGTAACCTATCATTTAAATCTGCTTCTGTACCAGATGACTGGAGGATAGCATTTTTTTTTAAAGGCCCCAGAGTCAATCCTGACAATTACAGGTGGGTAAGCCTAACTTCAGTACCAGGCAAATTGGTTGAAACTATAGTAGAGAACAGAATTATCAGACAAATAGATTAACACAATTTGTTGGGGAAGAGTCAACATGGTTTTTGTAAAGGGAAATTATGCCTCACCAATCCATTATAATTCTTTGAGGGGATCAACATCCAGGTGGACAAGGGTGAGCCTGTGGATTTTCAGAAAGCCTTTGACAAGGTCTATCACCAATGATTCTTGAGCATAGTAAGCAGTCATGGGATAAGAGGAGAGGTCCTCTAATTGATCAGTAACTGATCAAAAGAGAGGAAAGAAAGGATAGGAATAAATAGTAAGTTTTCAGAATGGAGAGAGGTAAATAGCGGTGTTCCCTCGGATCTGTACCGGGACCAGTGCTGTTCAACATATTCATCGATGATCTAGAAAAAGAGGTGAACAGTGAGGTGGCAAAATTTGTGGACGATACAAAATTACTCAAGATAGTTAAGTCCAAAGCAGACTTTGAAGAGTTACAAAGGGATCTCACAAAACTGGGTGACTGGGCAACAAAATGGCAGATAAAATTCAATGTTGATAAATGAAAAGTAATGCACATTGGAAAACATAATTCCAAATATACATACAAAATGATGGGCTCTAAATTAGATGTTACCACTCCAGAAAGAGATCTTGGACTCATTGTGGATAGTTCTCTGAAAACATCCATTTAGTGTGCAGCAGCAGTCAAAAAAGCTAACAATGTTAGGAGCCATTAGGAAAGGGATCGATAATAAGACAGCAAATATTATAATACCACTATATAGATCCATGTTATAGCCACACCTTGAATACTGCATCCAGCGTTGGTCACCACATCTCAAAAAAAGATATATTAGAATTGGAAAAGACACAGAGAAAGGCAACAAAAAATATTAGGGGTATGGAACAGCTTCCATATGAGAAAAGGAAAGGAGTACTTGTGGCACCTTAGAGACTAACAAATTTATTTGAGCATAAGCTTTCGTGAGCTACAGCATTCCACTGAATGCTTCTGATGAAGTGAGCTGTAGCTCACGAAAGCTTACGCTCAAATAAATTTGTTAGTCTCTAAGGTGCCACAAGTACTCCTTTTCTTTTTGTGAATACAGACTAACACGGCTGCTACTCTGAAACCTTCCATATGAGAGGGATATTCAGCTTTTCAGCTTGCAAAAGAGATGACTACGTGGGGATATGATTGAGTTCTATAAAATCATGAATGGTGTGCAAAAGGAAGTGTTATTTACTCCTTCACTTAACACAAGAACCAGGGGTCACCAAATGAAATTAATAGGCAGCAGGTTTAAAACAAACAAAAGGAAATACTTCATCAGATAACAAACAGTCAACCTCTGGAATTTATTGCCAGAACATGTTGTAAAGACCAAAATTATATCAGGGTTCAAAAAATAATTAGATAAATTCATTAAGGACATGTTCAACAATGGCTATTAGCCACAATGGTCATGGATGCAACCCCATGCTCTGCGTGTCCCTAGCCTATGACTGCCAGAAGCTGGGAGTGGACAACAGGAGATGACTCACTCAGTGACTGCCTGTTCTGTTCATTCTCTCTAAAGCACCTGGCATTGGCCACTGTCAGAAGACAGGATATTGAGCTAGACAGACCATTGATCTGACCCCAGTATGGCCGTTCTTAAAGTAAACTTTTTTTTAGTAGCAGTGATCTTTATAACTCATAGAACCAACTAACCTGACATTGAAAGAGTTAAATACCACTTTTATGAGCATCAAATTTATCACAGTTTGTCATGAAATGTAGATTTTGAGTAGATAATGGATAAGACCCTGATCCTGCATCATTAAAGTCAATAGGCGCTTTGCCAATGACTTCAGTGAACATAGGATCAAGCCTTAAATGAGGTCATGTATCTAAACAAAAAAGTTGACTTGATCTCTCAGAAAGTTTTCTTCCCTTAGTGATGCAGGTTTCTTTTAAAATAAACATTTAAAATAAACATATTCATGCTGCTGTGTGTCTTGGCCATGAGTTCTAAGAGATCCTAAGGGAGTTAGGTGCTGAAAATCAATGGAATTTGGGTAACTAAGTCCTTTAGGATCCTTTTTAAAATTCCAATTTTGGGCTACAATCTAACTTCCACGGGAGTCCTTCCATTGTCTTCAGTTAGATCAAACCCTACAGATTAAAAGATCTGGTTTGGTTTTTTACTGAAAATTCCCATGAGGGCTTACATCTTCTTTCAAAGAAACACACTCATCTCTGTCTGTCATTGGTGTATCTATTAATCCCATCACTGTAGTTTGTAGCTATGCTTTATTTGCATAGACATAGCTCAGAGTTTAGAATCAAGCCCAGTGTTTTTTTGTAATGTTACCTTATTTCCTATATTATTTAATTAGAGGTTTCCTACATGTGTTTTTGTTTGTTCATTTTTTGGTGGTAAAGATTTGTTCTGGTCAACACTATAGATTTGTAGAATTTTTTAAAAAACTAAGTGTCAAGACAAAAAAAAAAGTAATGCAGTATTACATCTCTTTGGGATATTCATATTAATTTGTTGAACTTGATTTGGCCCTGGTTATAATTCTAGTGATTTCAGTGGAATTACATCAGTGATGAAATTAATCCTTCATTTTTAACAATTCATTTTTATAATAAGTATCATGTACCATGAAATGTTTGCTTTTATATAAAAAGCAACAAAAGCAGTTGAATTATAATGAAAGCAAATATGAAATTATCAGTGGTGCCTAGTTCAGTAACAACCTGATCTGCTTCATCACTGTAGAAACCTGCACATGGGTGAAGACAGTTGAAACACATAACCACATTTTTAGTTGAATCAGACAGTACGCTAACATATTATGCCTTATATTGTTCTTTGTACAGCCACCTTTTGGCTTGGGATGCTTTGCTATTGCTAAAGGAGCAAAACAACAGTACAATTTTGTCTTGTTCAGTAACATGAGCAGGTAAGACTCTAAACAGGACCCAGATCCAGAAAAGAGCTTTGTGGAGTAAGGAAGTGTCATTTTTACCCACTTGTCTGATCTTAAGGCACTTTAAGATTGTCCAATGAAAGGCACTGTAGTATTGCAAAATGTATTTGTTGTTTTTAAGAAAGTCAATAACCTTTGCTCTTTAATGACATTCACCAAGATTCCATGAAATAGTAATTTGGGTCATTTACAATTACAGGGTCCACCAGGTCCTTCAGGGGAAGCTGGCCCACCTGGTCCTCCTGGGAAGAGAGTAAGTCTTCTCTATTTGTCTCTGTACGTCTCTCGTCAGGACATTGTGTATTAATCAGCCCATAACAGGATTTCAGGCGCTTGTTATCAGTGTTATTACTATTTTATATGTTGTTTCTAGCTTTTAAATGTTTGGTTTTTTTTCACTGTTCAACAGCAGAAATGTGAAAAGATGATCAGGAGAGAAAGTAAAGAAAAGCAGGTGCTGAAAAAGACATTATATCTGGCTTGATTGCAGGCCACACAGCCATATCAGGGGTAGAAAAGCATCTCACTTCCCAAAATTCAGGAGGCCCAGTGTCTCCTGGAGCATGCCGGTGCAAAGACAAGAGGACCATAACTGTTGCTACAGCCCATAATAGTGTGTAGCCTGTCCACAGATGGAAAGCTTCAATGTCCAATGTAGAGAGCGGGAGAAATGGGTCTAGAGCCCTGCCCCCTCTCTGTGAATATTAGCAGGGAGCAGTCCTTGCACTTGAGAGAGTGCAGGGGCTGCAGTTGTGGGAAGTCTGTATGCTGAGGGGAAGAGGGGGAAACACCTTACAGCTACTCACCTCCATGGGTCATCACAGTCTGGCCAGAATGGGTACAAAAGCCAAAATAAAAGACAGTGTTTGTGTAACATCTTTCTGAGAGCTAAGAGGAGTTTCTGTAGTCAGCACAGCAAACTATTGTGTTTTTAGTTCTTGATGTAATATTAACTTCTTTTCTTTCAACTCTGGCATAATCTGCTGCAATTCTGGGAAGATAATCATATTTTTGGAAGATGTAAACTGTCTGAATGCTCATAAGCTAAAGGAAAAACTCTCCAGAAAGAACAATGGGAATCTGAAAGGTTTCCCTACTGCTGCTAAGGTTGCTGCATGGTACAGGAGTTACTAAAATTAGGATGGTTTAATATCTTTTATTTTTCTTGATTGTTAACACACTTTCATGAAAGTCACACATTTTTGTGACATTCAAGCAATTTTTGAATGGCCCTGAAACATTACAGTGGTGTAGGTGAGACCAGCACCCAGCTGTTTTAATTCATGCTGGGGCTGGCCAAATTTCAAGAACCATAACCTGATGGGCCCCTTCTTGCTAACACTGAGCAGAACATAGACACAAGGGACAGTCAATCTCATATATCCTTATCTCAGAATGGCCTTATTTCCATTTCCCAAACGTGTTACTTCCTGAGAAAGTAAGAAACAGCTTTCAGAGGTAGCATTTTTTCCCCTGCAGTAGAAGTGAGAATAAGTACAATTTCAGCTGAATCAGTTTTAAAAAAAAACTAATGTCAATGAATTCAGTGAATTTCCCAGTGCTGCAGAAACCTAAAGGACCAGGGTGCTACAAATAGTATTCTCTTAAATGGTTAAAATAATGTTAATCCTTTTTTCCCATATTTGAAAATCTACATTCAAGTATACTATTGGATAAACTCTGCCAGCACACCAATGTAGAGTCACCTATTTGGAACTGAATATTATGCAGCTGGTATTCTCAGACATGCTTGTAGGAGATCTGTGAGTACAGAAAAATATTGCAGATGTCAAAAATGCCTAAAGGCTGATGTTAAAACGGTAACACAAGACATTGTGCTTCAGGGCATCTGCCATCACCAACTGGGGACAGAAAGAAATTGCACAAATTTGCCAGGTGCATAAGGGTGGGGGAAGTAAGATATGACCTTCCCTCTGAAGCAAAATATTGGACAAGGTGGCTCAACAGATTATCCATTATGGTGCCTCCAACAGTGTAATGTGTGTAAATAGCTCCACACTCAGAGTTATTGAAGAGATCTTAGGTTTTTATCATCTGTTACAAAATAAGAACTTCAGCAAAGTTTCTGTGCTTTAAAATCCATTTCTGTAACGTATGAAGTTATCCTATCATTCCTGGTCTTTGAAGCTTCACAAGACTTACAAATGCAGCTAATAGAAACCTGTAAATGTTATACTTGCAGAACTGCTGTAGATGCATCAACCGTTAGGTCTGCCTCAGAAAGCAATTAGATGCAGTTTTTACAGTGAATAAAAGGATGGTATCATTAAACGTAAACTGAAACCTGCTTTAAAAAATTAGTTAAATTGGTCTATTTAATAGGCTTGAGTGAACTGACATGCTTAATTAGTTTTATCTATTTGCACCAATTTACAACACATTTATAATTCGTCAAATGATTATGGTAGGATTAGAAATCTTATCACAAGAACTGGAATATGGCTTGATTGAATATTAACAATTAATATGTTTGTTCTACTCCAAATTACAACTTCCTGCTTTATTGCAGTGAAAGACTGTTGCTTATTCTCAGCAAAATAAAGATACTGTCAGATTGTGCTTAGATAAAAATGCAGAGTAAAAACACAAACTCAATCACTCCATTTCTAATTTGTGGCACTGCAAATCTCCAATTTAGTGTTCATACAAAGAACAAAATAACTATGTATTACTCTTGCTAAGTAATCACATTCTTGAATTCTCTAGGAAATTACTTTGTAGCAGCAGATTCTAGATTACATGAATATGTGAAACTTTGCTGGTTGTAAAGAATTCTATTCTGTTATACTTGAAAGAGACAATGTAGGACTTGAGGCTTCATATTTTTGTTAGCGAAACAAAACTAAAAATACCCTTTGCTAAACATAATCAGTAATACAGTAGAATCTGCTTCATCAGGAAGTGCTGGCAAATACCCTACTTTCCTGATTAGGAGGCAATGCCATTTCAGTAGTAATGCTGCTCTTTGGGAAGGTGGAGAGCTGTGGCAAGAAGACTAGCATATTACTGGAAAGCAATGTTCTCTCTAATTTGTTTTTCTTTCTGTGAAATGACAAGCAATCTGAGCTTGCATTTAGTACTTAAGTGTGATTCCTTCAGCTACTCCATTTACATACTCTCATTCTTTATTCATCACTCTCACCCATTATCCTCCTTTGGCCTCCCTTTCCCAATATTCCTTTATTCCCCCTTCCTCAGCCAATCCCTCCCCACTCAACCACTCATTCACATCTGTGCATAGTCTTATATGGCCCTATGACAGGTTTATCTCAGCATCTCGCTCTCACTCAGGCTCTCTCCTCTTCTTATATTTTCTTTCTGCCTCCCGCATTTCCTCCTTTTCCCTTCCAGTCACAGTCTTCTATTCGCAAATCCCTTCCCTGCCTTTCCTCCTCATTTATTTCCCCAAATCACTTCTGTCACTGCCCCGAAATCACTTATTACTGCTGCTGCCTCTCCCTCCAAATCAAACACTGCCCCCCATTCATCCAAAATCAATTAGTGTAGGTCAGACATGAAAACAAACACAGATATCCCCCACTCCGCTTTTATGAAACTCGTTATTCCAGAATGCCTGGTGTTCCCTGTTGCATGAACATGTTTTCTTTCTGCTGAAAAAAACTGATGAATAGGGATTTACCTGAATCTGATTTCTCTGTTCAGTCATGGTAAATCATGCTCATGAGATGACTTTAGGTTTCTCAGTTTGGGAAAATCTGGATCCTAATATTATCAATCCTAAATTGGTTCCCTAGGAGATGCCCCAGTTAAACAGCTCCCAAATACCTTGGGCAAGGACATATTCAAAAAGATGGGTTTTCCATTGTGTCCTAGAAGACTTCAGCTCCTGATTTCTGGTTGTAGGGAGCTCCAAATGTAGGGCCAGCTGCTGTGAATTTCAGCCTGGGAATTATCTGCCTTGGTGGGATGTGAAGGGCAAAGCAGTTACAGAAAATGATTGGTACTAGTATAACCCACACACCTTCTGGGTGTGGTGTTCTGACCCATCTAGTGTCACTGAGATCACTTAGAGAGAGAGAGAGAGAGAGAGAGAGAGAGAGAACAGATTAATGAGTCTTCTCTATAGCCTTAGCTAAATGCCAGTTGGCTTTTAGCTTCTGCAGTAGAGGCTCATGCACTAAGTTCCAGAGGCCCCAGGTTTGATCCTGCCTGCTGACGACCAGGGTCTGTCGGTGTTACACTAGCACACTAAAGCCTTTGATGTTCAGAATCGGCACAGTGAACTGAATCTGGAATAGAGCAGCTAGCCAGTGCAATGTTTGGAGCACTGGTGTGGTGTGTTGTTTCTGAGCAATGCATATTAAGAAGTGTGCAGCAACATGATGTGACAGCTGAAGATCCTAGATTTTTGTGGGCAGTCCCAGGAAAAGTGCATCACACTATTCTAGCATGGACACAATGAAGGTCTGGTTCACTTTGGTCACGTCTTTCCCAGAAGAAAGTGTGCAGTCTGTGGCTGACCAAAAATGGAAGATTCTAAGTGAGTGTCCTAGTTAATACACTCAAACGCACATTAAAGTTACCTTTCTGAGTTCAACTATAGAGGTATATGTCACTATGCAGTTCTGAACAGCTTCAGGTAGAGTAGCTGTTTTTATGAGACAGCAGTATGTCTTCAGAACTAAATACTACATTTAAACTTATTTTCATAATACCAATACTCTATATTTACTAAGTTAACTAACCATTTCATTTTTAAGAACATTTTGTGGCAGTACACTGATTGTGGCAGTCATCTACATAGTTTGTAAAAATGATTAAATTAGTTCTTGAATACATTAATAATGATCTAAATAATTTTTAAAAAGCAGCTAATCTGTTATAGGGCTCTAATTTTCATAACTGTATGCATTTATCAAATCAGATAAATGTATGTTCAGAAATCTTCACACATTTAAACAGTTATTGTGCAAGCAATCACAGTAATTGTGCATGAAAATCTTTCATGAATTTTTGGACACACTGCTTAGAAAATTAGAGACATCAGCTCTAGCAATGGAAACATTCAGTTGCAGCAACTTCATGGTTTGAATGGCCAGATTTTCCGGTTTGCCAAGATTATGCACAACAAGAGAGGAGTGAGGCAAGCTATCTGCCCTAAAATATCAGTTGATTAAAAGTCATACCTATTCAATATATTTTTAATAAAGGATTCAATATTGACTTAGTTCTGCTTCTGTTGAATCCAATGACAATGCTGAGGCCTTTTGGAAATCCCATCCAATGAGACTTTGCACAATATGCAATACAGAATTGTTACACACCCTTTTTATTTTTATAATCCAGGGACGTTTAGTTGACAAACTAAATTTTATTCAGTGTAAATTGCTTCCCTGTTTATAGGTTTTACTAAGAAATTTGATTATAATTAAAAACCTGGGGAAGAATTATCAAACATATATGGGGAAAATCAGTTTAAACACCTATTTTTAAAAAAAGAACAATCTCAAATTCTCAGGCTCTAAAGAGGAATGGAAGTATTTCCAAAATGAAAGGTGTGTGTCCAAAAATATTTTCTACTGTTCCTTAGGCAAGCCCAGAGTAGTGAGCGACCCTGGTATGAACATAGGAGAATAGCCTAATTATTATTTAAGGTAGAAAGAAACTTAAGTTGTAATTTTTCCAATATGTATATTCTTCTCAGTTTTGTGATATTTTGGTGTACATTTCGCAAGGTACTAGTAGATTGGACAAATTGTGCCATTAAAAGCATACGTCTGTTAGTCTATAAGGTGCCACAGGACTCTTTGCCGCTTTTATAGATCCAGACTAACATGGCTACCCCTCTGATAATTAAAAGCATAGCATTTTAATGCTGAAACAATCATTCTAGCTGTATAAATCCAAGAGCAGTTTCATATTCTCTTACTGAAAGGAGCGTAGCAGCAGCTACATAAAATATTTCAGAGCATTATATTTTTCTATTCAGTCACTGTAGCCTACATGATGAAAATAAACAGAATTTTTAAGAAGTAGATTTCATGATGCAAATAGAAATGCACGCTAAGTGGTTGAGGCAGGGATTAATATTTTAGCAGAATCAGGCCCTGGTTCAAATAAGCATTTAAGAATGTGCTGAACTTTAAGCATGTGCTTAAGTTCCATTGAAGTGTAGGGGACTTAAGCATGTGCTTTTCTGAAGAGAAATGGATTTAAGCATCTGGTTAAGTACTTCACTGAAAAAGGGCCTCAAAGAGGCAGTAATAACTTACTGTATATTTTACAGATCTGCTCTATTTATTTATTTATTTTAATGTATAAGGACACCCCCAACTAAAGACCTTTAGCAGAGGCAGCTTAGTAGACATGCCCAGTCACTGCCCTGGACACACCTCCACACCTGCAATCACCATTTACTGTATGAATGGTACCCAACCCTTGTGGAGTGGATACTGTGGCTACTTTTTCTCCTACCATCAGGAACTTCTGACAGGGTTTATCCTGATGGAAGTCAGCCCACACTCTCTGATACATGCTCCCTCTTTGCTGCACTGAGTTTCCCCATCTGTAAAATGAGGATAATAAAACTGTCCTTCACTGCAGGTGTGTGGGGAGAATCAGTTAATGTTTGTAAAATGCTTTGAAGATGAAAAGTACTTCATAATGCTAATTATACTTATGTGGCGACCAAGGACGTACTAAATTATCATGGACAGTAAGAGTTTTGCCGCCCAACCTCTGCTTTTTGTTGGGTTGGGGCCACCAACATTTTCTTTTAAACCTTGTGTTTCCAAAGAGATGCATTGTTTTTCAGCTTCACTATTTCAATTAAAGATAGTGGGGTAATGTCATTAGGTAGAAAGTCCACAAAAATTAACAGATACGTGGTTGGTAAGCCAAAATGGTGACAAGCTGAAAATCTGAAAGGAAGCTAAGTATCTCATTGTTCAGAATCTTGGTTTGGACCTTTATCTAATTTCCAGAAAATCAATCAGTGATTAAACCATGGCAGTATATTGTTGATTCCAGAATAAATTCTTTAGTGAGCACATACAGATTCTGCAATGTTTCACCAGCTGCTTCCCATACTATCTGATCTGAATTCATTGATTTTGTCTGATGAAGTTTAAAAAGGAAGGGAGAAAGGATGCCACTGAATAATGGAATGCTAACTTTCCATTACTTCCTTAAAAGACAAGTGGTATTTAGACTCAGTAACAATTAAAGCAGGCAGACTGAACTGGGACTCTCAAGCAGTGAGTGTTTTTTTTTTCTTAGTCTCCTTTCAGCTTTTTACTGAAACAGTTTGGGGGCATTTTTCAGCCCTATGTCAACTCACATTCTGACATATTAGCTTTATGGGTATGAAGTAGGTGCCTGGATCACCTGCAGCTAAAACTCCATGCATCACTCTAAAAATGTATGGGTAAAAGCTTAAAGAAAAGTAGGAAAGTCAGCATAAGATTTAGCCATATTTTTGTTCAAAACCAGAATGCGTACAGCCTGCTTTTCAAAAGATAATAGATTTAGATGGTATGTGGTAGCAGGCTTCTGACATTTGAAAATCAGAAACCAAGGTAACTGCTTGGTCAGTTGGACCCTTTTACATGTCACTTTCAATCATATGCAGAATTTTGGAAAAAATGTAGTTTTTTTCCCCCATTGTGAGTATAGCATATTGCTGCTTCATCAGGATGGCCATTGCACTTGAAAATGAAGCTGAGTTCCTCTCTTTCCCTTGAGTAAAAATACACAGAAGGTATTCTGAACATAACAAATTGCTGAACAGTGGTTATGTGTCATGAAAATAATTAATGGTGCTGTCTTCACTAAGAAGCATATTTCAATCAGATGACTGATGACTGTGAATAGAATTTTTTAAATTATTATAAGGAAATTCTGAAGCAGAAAAAATGCAGACAAGAAAATCCACATACAATGTTCATATACCATCAAAACAGAGAAAAGTTTCTTTTATCTGCTTCAGAGGCATAGCTGGGGGGGAAATGGCATTAATTTTAAGTTGTTATTGAGAACTTTTATGTCAGTTAAAATTTACCATACACTACAACAATTCAAGCTCAGGAAAGTAAGATAAATAACAATTAGCAGTCTTCTTCTGCAGAAGCACCATCTGTTCCATGCCAGCAATCAGAGTCTGTTAGAAAGCGCTGTTCATTTAGCCACTTTGTGCTTGATGCAGCGTTAGCATTGTTTGATAATGAATTCACCCCCTTTGTTTAGCAATCATGATTCATTGTATTTATAATTTAGCGATCACAGTGTTTTTAGCTCTACTAATTGATTTTGCAGCTGTATGCTTAGATTATTCAGGGAACATACTTCTCCAGGAAGTACTACTGCACTCAACTCCTTTCAGCTTCTCCAACGGAAAAGGGTGGGTTTTAACCTTTTTAGGAATTCAGCAAAAATGACTATCAAGTGGTAAAGAGAATGAATGTGTGAATTAGCTCATAATAGAGAAAATCTTCCTGTCCTTAAAATGTTTCTAAGTGCATTTATATTCCCGCTAATAATTTTTACTTATGATCATCTTAAGCTATGACCTTTTCAGCTCTTGATAGCTAAGCAGTGTTGGACATGGGACCTGAAAAAAATAAATATAAACCAGATGTCGTTGTTGCTACCAGATGGTGGTGGTGGGGACACTATATATTCCTCCTATTCCTTGGCGTTAGTACCAAACCGGGCCTTAGGTTATTGTTAGGGAGCACTGTGCTGCTACTATGCAAAACTGAGGCAGCGGTTATTACAAAAATCCCACAGCATTTTTCACAAGAGTAGATAGTGTTAACCACAATGAGTGGCCAACATCCAACTTGGGTAATTTAATTCTGGTTGCAGTAACTTCAGTGGGAAAGGCTTACTTCACTCCTCTTTTTAGCGGAACATTTCGTACAGTATTGCTGGAAAATAGTGGGTGCTACATTCCACCAGAAAGATGGCTTCATTTCTGTAGTGAATGAGTGATGGGTTTGTACTCATGATAAATACTTGGAGCACTAGGGTAAATCAGGAGTTGCTCTAGATATGCATCGATATAATAGACAGCATAATGTATCAAGCTGTGAAAACAGCTCAGGCCAAATTCAGCCATAGTATAAGTAGGCTTTAGTTAAGTTAAATTGAGGTGTGATATCTGTCATAGTTCAGGGCAACTGCACCTGTATTTCTTCCTCTCTTCCACCCATCTGGCCCAGCAAGGGCAACCATTCTCAGCTTACAGCTCCTCAACCATCACCTCCGTTGGGCAGAGACCCATGTCTCTCTCACTCCTTACTGTGGTTTTTCCAAGTTGTAAAGTTCCTTTCTTCACTGTTATTCCCAGCAAGCCAGATGGTCTAAATTGCCAGCATCTACATATTGCTTTCTCTCCAGAGGATATAAACAGCATAATTGTCCACAGTTATAAGTTACCACACTGCCCTTTCTAAGAAACCACATTTATTCTTAAGGTAAAAGCATTACAAAAAAATATATATTGAAAACAATAGAAGAACCTACTCACATGATAATCAACTTTCCAGAGATCACCCCAACTCCAGTCCTGGGCTCTGTCAGGTATCGGTCCATCCAACCCTTCCTTAAGGATTCCCCCTGTTTCCTTTGTTCCATCTGTTTGCTGGACCAGGATGTCAGTTTAATCTCAAGTGATTTATCCAAAAGTCTCTTCTTTGTCTGCTAGTCACTGGAGATTCTAGATTAAGCCTTTCGAGGGGGTGATACATCTCTGGAGATGTTACAATCTGAGTGAATGTGCCAATCACTACCCCCCCACACACCCCACTCCAACCAGCCCTCCCCCCCCACACACACAGTTCTTAGTTCTTGGAGGGTTGTGGTCAGTCTCCCCCATGGAATTACATATAATCCCTGGCACACTATGATACATAAACTTAGTCAAGTAAGATCTCCCAATGGTATTGCAGGAGATTGCCATATCTGTCACAAGACCCTGATCCAACAAAGCACTCTGGTATACGTTTAACTTTAAAACTATTCACACATTCGTAAAACTGAGAATGCCTTTGCCAATCAAGTCCTGAATTTGACCCTTTCTGAAGGATCAATCCCTGATCATTCTGAATGTAAAGGCAGAATGTAAATAGAAATTACTGGCTTTGTTCATACTGCTGAACCTTACAACCCATTTTTAACGTTTATGTATTATGGATATTAACAAACAAAGATACCCACTTATTTAAACATTTTAAGAACTAAAGGTAAGCAATTCCTATATCCTGTACTGTTCATAAAACAGATGGACATATAACTCTTACTGAGAAAGTTTTCCAGATTTCTGTTTTTTCAGCCGATGGCTATAGGCAAGAAATATCTGGCTGTAATGAAAAACTTTCTCAAGCTAAAAACTAGCCTTGTATGAAAACCATGTGGTCTTTTATCTTAAAGATTTAAGGGCATTCAAGGGGAGCCTTTTAAGTACAGTACACTGAAGTTTCATACACAGCTTCTGTTAGTAACAGGAACTGTGTATATAAATCCCCTGAAATCAAAATTAAACTTTTTATGGTTTGGGAGCAGAAAAATATCCCTTTTTTAGTTTAAAAACTTCTTTTAAAAAATTGATGGCATTGTCTGTAGCCGGGCATAGCATTGGCATTCCCTTCCCAAGTCCCACCCATGTGGCTCTACAGCTAAACCTTATCACTGTTCCACAACACTCTGCTACTGCAGCCCTGAGCAAAATCCAGTGCAGAAACACCCAGATTTGCAACCTAACATTTTAGACAAATGGATATAATTTCTGTATACAGGAATTTAAAGGGTGAAGAAGTGTGTGTCATGAGCCATTCTCCTTACAGTGGCACAATATAATAATACCTAGATTTTTATTGCAGTTAGTGATAGAAGTCCCATTGACTTCAGCTGGATCAGATTTAGGCAGATATTCGACATGTTTGGAAATCCTACCTATAATGTTATTTGCCTTTTCTCTTAACTTTTATAAAGTTTTCCTATGTCTTTTGATATATTTATTTATGGCATTCTCTTTGCTCTGTGTTTATAAAGGGTACTTGATTTTCTATTCAATGCATTTGTTGTAAGCTCCTAATAAAATGTATGAAAATAAAAAAGGTTTAAAGGGGGGTAAGTGGGATTTTTCATTTTATTGATAAAATGGTCAAGAAATGTTTTATTTATATTACTATTAACATTCACCAAACTTATTATTCACTGATACAGAGGAAATTGTAAGAACATTTCAGATCATATTTTCACCACTTTGATATAATTTTAATATACTATAATTATGAACCAGTATTTATCTCATACCTAATACCTTTCCCTTCCTTTACAGGGCCCTCCTGGAGCAGCTGGTGCTGAGGGCAGACAAGGTGAAAAAGGTGCAAAGGTAATAAATATAAGAACATCTGTTCCAAACAGTGAAATACAAAAACTATTCCAAAAACTAAATCATGCTTTTTCTAAGCTATTTATTCTACATATAGTATGTGATATTTTAAACTTACCAAAGTAATCACAGTTAAGTTGTAAATAACTCAGCTTAAAGGGTTATATAAGTTATAAGTTGTGAAATTCCTTTGCTTCACTTTTGCTGCACAATAATTCATTTGTGTTTAATGCAGTGCAGAGGCATCCCTCTGGAAAGAAGCTTCTAGAGATATTTGATAGGTTGCTGTGTGCACTGCTCACAAATGCAAGGCCAGGTCATCTTGCTAGTGCAGAAAAGAAGGGGCGAACATGGTCATGTCCATCCCATAAACTTTAGTGCAGGTTATCATAGTTATCAGGCAGGGGCCAAGGCTGCCCTGAGGGGAACAGATTCAGACTGCGATCATCTCTTGGAAAAGGGTGTGAAAAGCTCGTTGTGTCCTCTGTCTCACTTATGCACCCATACCGAGCCATGGATAATCAACTCCATTAATGATCTGATCTGATATGTGCTTCCTTGTAGGGTGAACCTGGTTCAGAAGGTGCACCTGGAAAAACAGGACCAGTTGGTCCTCAGGGACCTTCAGGAAAACCTGGTCCAGAGGGTCTCCGTGGTATTCCTGGCCCTGTGGTGAGTTCATTGAGTATATAGCAAGATTTTTATCTTTTTTTAAATCTTATGTATCCACTTTTTAAGGGATCTTAATTGTTTCTAATAGGGAGAACAAGGACTACCTGGAGCACCAGGTCAGGACGGACCACCTGGTCCTGTGGTGAGTATCCTTCCTTCCTTCCAATGTTATGTCAAAGAGAAAAGTCCTTAAAAATGTACCATTAAGGTCTCCGTATATGTTCAGGGGAACTGATTGTACAAATCGGTGGTTACAAGGCTTGTATCCTTCTGTGTTTGAAAATATTGAGTGCCTGCTTTACAACGGCTTTATACAGTTATAGAAATTAGCAACTGCATTGGAATCAGTGGAGTTACATTGGCATAAGACTGGAGTAACGCAATGGGGTATCAATCCCTTCAATCCTCTGGCCAATATTAGAATAAAAACCAACATATACAAGTACAAGAATGTATACTATCCAAAAATGTGTTTGTCTCCAAACAAACACTAGTGAATATAAGGCCTTATGGCCTTCATAACAGAAAAAAAATAATCCTGTTAAAAGAACATTTCCTTGGCATTGGTGATTTCAGTGCAGCCTTTGCTGGTAATTGAGGTCATGTAGGTACATGTAATTCCTAAAGGGTCTGACTAATCACTGAAACTCAAGAACATTCAGAATTAGTATCAGAGGGATGGTGAGGAAGATCTATACCTAACCAGACTTCAGGATGGGTTTCCTAGCAAGGCAGAGCCATACTCCATCTTTAATTCACTAGTCCTTGCCCAAGAAATAGTTTATGGTTGAGGTTTTCAAAGGGTCTTGAGGGAATTAGACATCTAACTGCTATTGAAAGTCAATGGGTGTTGGACACCAAAGTCCTGTAGGGCCCTTTAAAATCTCATCCTAAAAAGCTATCTCAAAGAGGTCAAAGATGAGGGGTGTCATCCTTAGAAACTACTCAATGCAGCTCATCAAGTCTTCATTTTTGTACTGCACAGCAACCTGCATGTTGTTACATGCTTTATTTTCCCATTCTCTTTTCCATTTGGACTCTGAGCTCTTACATTACTATTTTACCTTATCCTACCCTTATCACAGCCTCAGATCCATTTTTGGGGCTGCTATAATATTTGTCCTTATTACTCCCCAAGCATTTAAGATTAAATTGAAAGATCATTTGGAATCATCACCTACTATATAAACTGCTGCTCCTGAAAGAAACTAGCCAAAGCCAAAAGTGCACTCCTGCACAGTGCATTGTTGGGGGAAACCTACAGGTCTTTGTAGCTTGCTACAAAGTTGTGTTTCATGATGACTTGTTGTGTTAACTCTTTAGTTAATTCTCAGAATATGCCTTCTGTTTTATTGTTACTTCAGAGCAGTTTATTAGTCATCAAACTATGTTTTGTGACTATAATATTGATATGGCTGTAAAGCAAGGAACTAATACTTCACAAATTAATTCATACTCTAGCCCAATCACCACAACCACAGGAAATGTTTAAAAAATGTTTGGCTGCTGCTGAGTGGTATTTAATACTCCTTTATCTCTTAAAAGTGGTTCAATGGCCAAATGAATATTACTGCACATGAATAATGAAGGCCAAAGGAAACGAAGCATATAGAAGTCCTAGTAGTCAGTGGAAGTAGTGCCATAATTTTCTTAATAAGTCCTTCATGAGGAATAGAAAAACTAACATGATGAGCAGTAAGTTATTGCTGTTCTCAATCCAGGCTTTTATTACATATACATTTTAAATCTACAATACCTGGCCAGATGGTTCGGGTTTTTGCAGCTAAGCAAAGGTGATCTAGCTATGAGAGAGGTCTCAGGTCTCTCACTTGCCAAAATAGTTGAGCTGAGATTCATCTGGATTGACTAGAATGCATTGTATTAGCCCACTCTGCAGTCCTATAAATAATCTGATTTGTTATTAACCCCTCTGAGGATGGGTACAGATATCTGCAAGGTGGGAAGGGAGAAAGTTGGTGCGTTTCAAGAGAGAAAATGGCCCCGGGCAGACTGAAAGATTGGAAGTTTTGAGGACTTGCTCTGGCTAAGGCTTTTAGTTGGGAGGAAGTTCTAGAAGGTCTGCCTCTGAGTTGATGCTGCTCAGATGTCAGGAGGAGGTAATAAATATTCTGATGCTGAACAGAAGGCGTTTAATACATTTCCAGGATGACATGTTAGGGATAAAGGCTTTGAAATAGAACATGGACACAGTCATGGTTGAGTGAAATGGAAGAGCAAGTGTCAGGTTCTCAAATGACACACAAGGGTATGTTCTTCTGCTGTCACACATTAAATAAAAGCAACTGTTTCTTTTGTTGCTGGAAGTTTTAACTGGTGCTGATGTGCACAATGACACAACCACAGCACATCAAGATGCTGGCGCCATAAGGGGTAAATTCATTCTCTTCTTTTATTGCAAATGGTGTGGTTCAACCATGCATAGGTGATAAGGGTCAGAAGGCCGGAGGAATCTTCCTGTACCCTCCTCTCCCCTCATGGCCTGGCAGGGATAGGTACCCCTACATAGGCCCTAGGACTGAAGTAGCTTCTGCAGATTAACTATACAGCTGCTCCACACATCCTTTGTGAAAAGGATTCCTGCCCCACTTCCCTCTCACTTCTGAAGCCAGGTACTGAGGGTTGGGTTTTAGCTAAAACAGCTGCAGAGCATATCGTCAGGTTCTCACAGCCAATACAAATGTGGTTGAGAAAATGTGCAATTCATCATCTAAAATAAAATGCTTCCTGAATGAGTCCTTGCTAGGACTTTCACATCTGAAACACTTTTTCACTTTCTTATGTGTATCTTAACAAGAAGAATAGATTTTTTTTCATTGATTGGAACATTCATAGAATCATAGAATATCAGGGTTGGAAGGGACCTCAGGAGGTCATCTAGTCCAACCCCCTGCTCAAAGCAGGACCAATCCCCAATTAAATCATCCCAGCCAGGGCTTTGTCAAGCCTGACCTTAAAAACTTCTAAGGAAGGAGATTCTACCACCTCCCTAGGTAACGCATTCCAGTGTTTCACCACCCTCCTAGTGAAAAAGTTTTTCCTAATATCCAACCTAAACCTCCCCCACTGCAACTTGAGACCATTACTCCTTGTCCTGTCATCTTCTACCACTGAGAATAGTCTAGAACCATCCTCTTTGGAACCACCTCTCAGGTAGTTGAAAGCAGCTATCAAATCCCCCCTCATTCTTCTCTTCTGCAAACTAAACAATCCCAGTTCCCTCAGCCTCTCCTCATAAGTCATGTGTTCCAGACCCCTAATCATTTTTGTTGCCCTTCGCTGGACTCTCTCCAATTTATCCACATCCTTCTTGTAGTGTGGGGCCCAAAACTGGACACAGTACTCCAGATGAGGCCTCACCAATGTCGAATAGAGGGGAACGATCACGTCCCTCGATCTGCTCGCTATGTCCCTACTTATACATCCCAAAATGCCATTGGCCTTCTTGGCAACAAGGGCACACTGCTGACTCATATCCAGCTTCTCGTCCACTGTAACCCCTAGGTCCTTTTCCGCAGAACTGCTGCCTAGCCATTCGGTCCCTAGTCTGTAGCTGTGCATTGGGTTCTTCCGTCCTAAGTGCAGGACCCTGCACTTATCCTTATTGAACCTCATCAGGTTTCTTTTGGCCCAATCCTCCAATTTGTCTAGGTCCCTCTGTATCCTATCTCTGCCCTCCAACGTATCTACCACTCCTCCCAGTTTAGTATCATCCGCAAATTTGCTGAGAGTGCAATCCACACCATCCTCCAGATCGTTTATGAAGATATTGAACAAAACCGGCCCCAGGACCGACCCCTGGGGCACTCCACTTGACACCGGCTGCCAACTAGACATGGAGCCATTGATCACTACCCGTTGAGCCTGACAATCTAGCCAACTTTCTACCCACCTTATAGTACATTCATCCAGCCCATACTTCTTTAACTTGCTGACAAGAATACTGTGGGAGACCGTGTCAAAAGCTTTGCTAAAGTCAAGAAACAATACATCCACTGCTTTCCCTTCATCCACAGAATCAGTAATCTCTTCATAGAAGGCGATTAGATTAGTCAGGCATGACCTTCCCTTGGTGAATCCATGCTGACTATTCCTGATCACTTTCCTCTCCTCTAAGTGCTTCAGGATTGATTCCTTGAGGACCTGCTCCATGATTTTTCCGGGGACTGAGGTGAGGCTGACTGGCCTGTAGTTCCCAGGATCCTCCTTCTTCCCTTTTTTAAAGATTGGCACTACATTAGCCTTTTTCCAGTCATCCGGGACTTCCCCCGTTCGCCACGAGTTTTCAAAGATAATGGCCAATGGCTCTGCAATCACATCCGCCAATTCCTTTAGCACTCTCGGATGCAACTCGTCCGGCCCCATGGACTTGTGCACGTCCAGCTTTTCTAAATAGTCCCTAACCACCTCTTTCTCCACAGAGGGCTGGCCATCTACTCCCCATGTTGCGATGCCCAGCGCAGCAGTCTGGGAGCTGTCCTTGTTAGTGAAGACAGAGGCAAAAAAAGCATTGAGCACATTAGCTTTTTCCACATCCTCTGTCACTAGGTTGCCTCCCTCATTCAGTAAGGGGCCCACACTTTCCTTGGCTTTCTTCTTGTTGCCAACATACCTGAAGAAACCCTTCTTGTTACTCTTGACATCTCTTGCTAGCTGCAGCTCCAGGTGCGATTTGGCCCTCCTGATTTCATTCCTACATGCCCGAGCAATATTTTTGCTGTATGGACACATTGTATGGACACATTCCGGTTGACCAACATAGATTTTTGCAAATGTTCAAAACCCATGATTTTACCCTAGAAGCAAGAAAGAGCTTCAGAACATGTATTTACATTTTTTCAGGACTAGAATTGTTTCTCCCAATGGACTGTGATGCAACATGTCTATCAATCCATACATAATTTGCATTACAGTATCACTAGAGGCTCCAAGCAAGATCAGGGTCCAGTTGTGCTAGACACTGCATATATACATTAGGAAGAGAGACAGCTCCTTCCTGAAGAGCTTACAATCTAATTAGATAAGTCAAAGAGTGGGAGAAAGACACTATTGCTATCTCCTTTGTGCAGAGGGAGACTTGAGGCACAGAGATTAGGTGACTTGCTCAAGGTCAGACAAGAAAATCTGTGGAATAGTCAGGAACTGAACCCAGATTGCCTGAGTCCCAGCACTGTTCCTTAATCAAAGAGCCATCTTTCCTCTTCTAAAACAAAAATTTACTGGTCATTGAATATCCCTTTTCACATTTAAGTAGCAAAAATGTCCTGTGGGATTTAAAATAAAATGTATAGTTAAAAGACCTGTCCTGAGGCTATTTTAAATGCCCAATTTCAATTAGAAGCAAAGTATATTAATGAGTTATATACCATTGAAAATAAGAATTCAAGATTGCCTGTTGATTAGCTAGCTCTAGTAAATCATTAGATTTACATAGGAGCATATTAAACTTTGGTTCACATCTGAAATAAAGTTCAGAGACAGCAGTTGCTGAGTTTAGGTTGCATTCCCCATGGACTGCGGTTGTGAGAAGCATGCCAAAGTAGATATACAGCAGAGTACAACATGCTGCAGGTGAAAATGTTTGATTCTATATTCCAGAAGCTAAAAAACATATCAGACCTGTTTTCCTTTTCCCTTTTTGTTCATGAATTATGTATTTGCCTAGTCTTTTGCATCAACTGATATCCTGAAGTAGAAATGGAAAAGGTACACACTGAATAAAACTTTGTACATGAAGAGTTGTGGCACTTCTGAATCTGTGCCACGCTGAAAGTGTCACTTATGACTGCTATCCATATCATAACTTCTCATATGCCCCCTGGCAGCAGGAGACTGGTAGCGATGAGATACTGGATCATTTTAGCACCTCCTCTCCCCAAAGTACACATGTTCAGTGTGAGATTAATGGCTCTGAGAAATTAATGCCTCTCCTACACGTGCATATGCCCTGCGTCACTTGGATTTTCACTTTATTCTGTACAAATTAAACAAAATCAGAATTTTGTTTTGCTCCTCATACGAATAGCAAGAGATTTATCAAGTTTGTAAGCGAAGAGTTCTTCCAGACATAGAGATCCTGTCTCATCTTTCCAGCTTTTTAAAAAATAAACACATTTGTTGTAACTATGACAAGATTAATATCTTAATAGACTTCCCTTATGTCCTTGTTAAAGTTAACAGAAAAACTCTCAAGGAGGCAGAAGGGGAAAGGAAAATTATGTGAGTATCCGATCATGAAGTTTATTCCAAATTCTTCCATCGGTTATGAGGAGAGCTCACAAGATCAACCTTTGGTTGTGTCAGATCTGGAATAAGTAAGGGGTTCACAGTGCTCCAAACCCTGTGTATCTCTGGGGCATCTGTAGAATCTCAGTGATATTGGTGTGGATCCCCAGGCCTTCTGGCTTCCTGCAATTTTATCCTGCCTGCCAGTCAGCACAACATCAGTGGAACCCTTTGGCGGATTTCTCCTAGCACCATCTAACACTGGATCCTCTAAAAAAAACCAGGGTGGTGTACTCTATAATGCGGAGTTCTGCTGAGCCTTGGACTGTAAAAACTTCTGAGTGGCTGTCCCATGGAGCTGAGAGATGATTAAGATCCCTGTCTCTTCCCTGTTTTTTCCCCTTGACAGAAATCTAGCTCTGGAGCTCTGAACCTTCCCCTTTCTCATGTTTTGGCTAGGTGCAGGGCTATACAGAAATCTAGAAGCCAAGGTCAGGTCTTTCTTAGGCCACAAGAGAAAATGAGCACTTAGCCCTCATTGGAAGACGTTACAAAATCACCAATTTCATGTGATTTACAACCTCTTCTCCAAAATAACCCAGACCTGGAAGAGCAGAAAGAAGTGCATTGGCTGAACAACATGAGGAAGCTTGCGTATTAGGCCAAATTCTGCCCTGATTTATTCTCTCACTACCTCCTTCAGTGCAATCTCCATTAAATCAGGACAAAATGTGGCCCTCTATATCTGGCTCAAGCAAACGCACATTTGGGAGTTCTAAACTCACTCACAAATGAAAATTAGGGAAGACTGTCCATCACTAAATTAGATATTGAGCACCACATACTTCTGTGGATTCTGTCTAGCCTCTTTTAAAACTAATTCTGATAACAGTAAGTTTAACTACCAGCTAATGAAATGATGTCCATTAACACCGCTTAATCTCTTGTGTTATTGTGTGTGTTTGTGGTTTCTGATGTTCTGGGCTATGGATAAGTAGCTGTCTCCTAGGTAGATTTTCTAAGCTCCCATACGTCTACATTTTGTTAAAAAAACAGCAAATAAAAAAGTTGTTTCAAAATGTACCACAGGAGCGTCTTCTATAATCATGATACTGTAGAGATCGATTTAAGACTATAGAACCTTATTAGATTAAGATTTTTAAATTGTCAGTAAAAGTTTAACAGTCTTGCTCTAGTGAAATATATTTACACTGATGCCAGAAGAAATTGCATTTCAGTTTGTATCAACATTAAACACATAGTGCTAATGCTGTCACTGTGATGTTATTTTTTTAAAAGCTCCCATTTTTAAGTCCTCATTTTAATTGCATTTGTTTACAAGGTTAGTGTGAGCCACAGTTTCACAGAGTCACAGGGGTGAGTGATTCAGAAAAACTATGGCTCTGGCAATAGAGTATTTTATAATATCATTGTCATCATACATAGGCTTTCCCAAAAAAAGCTCTTTAAAAGATGCATACTGTAGGGTACCAAAACAAGTTTGGTAAATTCAGACTCATGCCATTTGGAAGGCAGTTCCCTTCTAAATCTCTGAGAAATTAGTGTAATGAGAACATTTCATCCCGTCCAATTCTTATGGGATATTCCTTAAGCCATTGTTGAATCTATGCACACTGCTGTCATAATGGCTGAATCTGGCAGCATGGGCAAAATTTACAGTAGAGCTGACAATCTCCCTGTACAGGTTCATAAAACATGAGTAGTGGTTCTGGTTAGTTATGCTTGTATGCTTGTAATTTAACAATACATCTCCCTACACAGCGCCAAGTAAGGACCCTATCCTGCAAATCTTAGGCAAGTAGTGCCATTGACTTCCATTGGATTATTTATATGAAGAATGACCATTCACATGACCAAATTTGAAGAGTCAGGCCCTACATTTCCCCACTGGTGTCCCGTGGTGCATGAATTCTAACTGGATAATATAGTGCTTCACACTTTTGTACAGCTTTTGTTTTTTAAGCACCCTGTCGAGAGCTGACAGAAGCAGCATTAGCATTGCTTCCCCAGGACCAATTACGGACCAAAATTGGGGCAAAGAGTTTTTCTGATTCTCTTTTAGAAAGCACCTTCTACAGCCGTGGTGCCGTATAAATGATTGGTGGCATTGTTTTAAGAGAAAAAAATATTTATTGTAGGTACTTATATGGCCCCCATCACTGTAGTGTCTAAGTGCCTCCTAGTCTTTAATGTATTATCCTCATAGCACCCTGTGAGGTAGGGAAGGGCTATAATCTCCATTCGACACTTGGGGAACTGGGGCATGGAGAAACTAAGGCCCATTTTTAAAGGTATTTTGACATTGTTCTGCTTGCATTGCAAGGCCTAAGGGTCAAAAGTCTGAAGGTATTGAGGTGTCTAACTCCCATTGAAATCAATGGCACTTAGGTGCCTAAATACCTTTACAAACTTGGCCCTAAATGACTTACACAGCCAAGTCTCATTTTCAGAAGTGGCAGTGCTGAGCAAAGCAAGGCTTAAGTACCTTTAAAAAGCTGGGTCTAAGCAATTTGCCCAAGGTCACACAAGAAGTCTGTGACACAGCAGGGAATTAAACCCTGAGCTCCCTACTCCCAAGATAATACCCTAACCCTGGACTGAAATATGGAGTGGCTCTCAAACCAATAACAAAATAGGGGGACATTAATATAAGACACCTGCTTAACAATCTGCAAGACATTACTGATCCTTACTACCAACTTAAGTGGTCTCTTTACCACTGTGTTATAACAGGATAGGGACAATAAAGAACAAGCGTTACTGGAGAAGTAATGAAAAGCATGTAAAGTGCCTACAAGCAAAAGTAATAAGATCAACAGAACATAGATTAGAAAATCTGATTAACTATCACATGCTTCATTGGGTTTTTCCAGTGCCACGTGGAGACTTTTAATTGACCTTGAAAGAGCTCTTTCATCATAAATTTCCAGTCACACAGGCCCTCACTTCCACTTTCTAGTCTTGTCAAAATCAGCTATTCTATTCAGAAATGTTTCTTTTATGCATACACTTAAAGATTATCTTTTTGCCTTAAGTTGTACACACAGCCCATCATCAGCCACTGAATGCCACCATACCTGAACTTACAGTACTTTTATTATTTCAAGTAACTAGTATGAGTACATCATGCCATGCCATTTAAAACTTGTGTTTAACATTATTTCCTTTGACCTATTTAGGGTCCACCTGGCTTGCCTGGACTGAAGGGGGATCCCGGTTCCAAGGGTGAGAAGGTAGGCTGACATTTCTCGCTTTGTGTCTTCAGTTTGCGAAAGGCTCCGTTAATTGCATCATCAGTCTAAAAGCCAAGTGTTGGCTGAGTGCATAAGACAAAAAAAGAAAGTATTTCTGTTGTATAAAAGATGCCATAGTGACATGAAAGGTCCATGGCACCCATCAATCAACTCTCCACTGTCATAATAAATAATAATAATAATAATAATAATAATTAATAATAATAAATAATGAAATGGTAGGCCACATCTGCCCATCCTAGCAGCATTCAGAGAGAAAGGAACAGTCATTGCCTGGAAGGTAAATTTAATGACCCTGGCTTTTCTCTGTTATTAAGAGCCCACAGAAATCCATAGGGGAAAAGCATATAGTTTCACAGATGGGAATAAGACACATTAGCTTTTATAGAGAGAGAGAGAGCCAAAAAATATAAATATAGAACAATTGTTGTATTTGTCTTTACTGTGAAGTAATAGCAGAAATGACTTTAAAGATATAGGATGAGCTTGTCAAAGGATCCTAAGGGAAATAGGCACCGGAATGCCATTGAGCTATCAGGGCACGGGGAACTGTAGGTAGAAAGGGAAATTGTTTGGAATGAAGCCCATTCTATTGTGAGTTATATTTTATTTACATACTTGGATCAGGTATTTAAAAATGTATATTACATATTGAGGTGGTTTACAACTCTCAGATGTGTTTGGAGCATTTAAATACTGACAAGGGTGTGACTTGATACTGATAGGTATTGTTATTGGCTTCAGTAAGTAGCTACTATGTAGCACTCACAGATTTATTTTTCATGGAATACGTAAACTCTGCAGGTAATCTCTGAGCATAAATGTCAGCAAATGCATGTACCTGCAGAATAATTGTGTGCCTACTGTTTTTAGAATTTTTAGGATTTCTCTGTAAATACCTTCAGTGATGACTTTTCAATACCCTAAGCTATCAATATATATTTCTCATTTAATTTACATTATTCATAGTTATATACATTGACCTTCAATCTTACTTTTCTCTGACTCTTTTCTAGGGACATCCCGGTCTGATTGGTCTGATTGGACCTCCAGGAGAACAGGGTGAAAAGGGTGACAGGGGTCTTCCAGGTCCACAAGGGGCTCTCGGAGCCAAGGGCGATACAGTTAGTAAAACATACTTTTGTTTCCATTTAAGTTCTGTACAAGCCTGTTCTCTCTGCCAAGTCAAGAAGAAGAAATTTTGAATTCTAAACGCTTTGCACAAATCTTGTATATGAGTAGCATTTAAATTGCAGCAGCACCTAGTATACCCATGAAGAATTAAGGTCCCATTGTGTTAGGTGCTGTACAAACATGTCACAAAGCTAAAGAGCTCAGAATCTAGCTTACAGACAAGGCTCAGTAGATGGATGAAACAAACAAATAGGTGGAGGACATGGTCACAACAGTTTGCTCAACATTTTCAATTACACTAGCTGTGCTCACAATGGAGCTCATCATCTGCCTAGCTTTTATCAACTGGCAGTGTTCTGTGTGCATGATGTCAAAAGCGAGCCTTAAGGAGAATTTGGCAGTGGATGAGGTAGTGGCTTTATGAACTTTGGAGGGTGAGAAGTACAAAAACAGAACTCAAATGGGCATGTCATGTTTTTAATCATAAAACAGGGTGTAGATCATTAAGCCGACTCAATCCCTGCGTAGAACTACTCTGTAGGTGTACTTAACTAGTCATCTTATTGTCCCTGTCACTGTTGCTCAGTATAGCAGAAACAATGGAGCTAGAATAACGTAGTTTCTGCTCATTCTTCTTTAGGGCATTCCCGGTCCCGCTGGTCCACTCGGCCCTCCTGGCCCTCCTGGTTTACCTGTAAGTAATTACATCCAAAGTGTCTTGCCAATATTGTTCAGTTCAAAATATTCTCATCTTAGCTTAAGTACAACTCGGTATAACTGTGTCCGTTGTCCCTTAGGGTCCTCAAGGTCCAAAGGGTTCCAAAGGATCCACTGTAAGTAACTCCTCTCCAGACTTGTTCTGTATTTTCCCTTGGGGTTGGTGGTTTTCTTAAAAAAATTAGGCTGTTTTGTTTTTCCAAGATTGCTAACATAGTGTTTCTTTCACTGATTTGCAGGGTCCTGGTGGTCAAAAGGGCGATGGTGGTTTACCTGGCCCCCCAGGTCCTCCCGTAAGTAAAATCACTTATTTGACAATGCATTCAGTTAATGGTCCAAATGATCCTGTTTTGTAACACTGGCAGGTAGGACTTTGGAAAACTGCAGAAGAGGAAAATATTAGAGATGGTTGGAAATGTTCCAAACCGAATGCTTTTCTGTTGGAAAATTCCAGTCCATAAATGCAAAAAATTTCATGGAAACGTGATGTCTCTGATGAAAATTAATTCTGAAACAAAAATTTGGGGGGGAAAAAAAGGGAAAAACTTTTCCTTTTTCAGAACATAACATTTTGATTTTCCATTTTTTGATTTTATAAAATATAAAATTCAGAAAAAAATTCAAAAGCAAAATGAAATATTTTGATTTTCTTGAAATGAAACATTTTGCTCAATCTGAAATGCAATTGATGGAGGAATTTTGGTTCTCTGGAAATTTCAATATTTTTGGTTTCATTCCGGAGTATAAGCATACCAAGAGACTGTCTGTCTCAGGTTGTTTCCCAGGTGCATTAGGCAAGCAACCCCAGAACTGCCCCCCTTTTGGGGGGCAAATTAGCCTTCTCCAAGTGGCTGGCCAACTCTGCTAGGCAGCGTGGTGGTGGACATTGGGGATGGAGCCCGGGCCTGCCTCTTACATGTCCCCTTTGGGGCATTGCAGGCCCTCTGGGAAGCAGGAATATTGCAGTCCCTACATTTTTCTGAGCACATGGACTGTGATTTTGCTCCATGTGGCATTCCTCCTGCTCTGCTCCCATATAAGGGCCAGGCAGAATCTCTCGCTCTTTCTCTGTAATCAAGCCTTGACCAAACGAAAGGAAATCCGAGAAAAATAAAATAAAAAAAGAAGACAGACCCTTCAAACCACCTCCAGCCAGGATTTCCATCTATCAATCTATTTATGCATCTGGAAAATAAAATTAAAAGGCAACCAAAGTATGTAATGTACTTTTCAGGGTCCTCCCGGGGAAGTTATCCAGCCTTTGCCAATCCAGTCACCCAAAAAGACAAGAAGATCTTCGGATTACATGCTGGCTGATGCAGCTGATAACATCCTGGATTATTCTGATGGCATGGAGGAAATATTTGGTTCACTCAATTCTCTAAAGCAAGATATTGAGCATATGAAGTATCCAATGGGCACTCAGAACAACCCAGCCCGAACTTGCAAAGATCTACAACTCTGCCACCCAGACTTCCCAGATGGTATGTTAATATTATATGACAAAAGCAAATGGGCTGAGGTTATGATTTACTAAGATATATTGTCAGTTCATTAATTCCAGTTATATGGTTAATATAGTCTTTCAAGAAAAGCTAAGAAAATGTTCGTTAAATCCATTATTGGAGGCAAAAAAAGCCATTTATAAACATGGTGAATTTAATTTCAACTACAGAAATTCTGTGTCTGTAAAGCAAGAGTTCATTACATATGCAATACAGTCAGTCTGGTTTTAGATATACAGATTTTACAAATTGCTTTACAAAAAAAAAGCATATTAACAAGGAGAGAAATAAAAGTTTAAATGTTTATTTAGAAAAGGAGGCTTTGCATTTTACAAAACCACCTTTTTCCAAAGAACAAAGGGTGAAGTCCTTGTGCCATTGGGGTCAATGGGAGCTTAGCCACAATGATGCCAAGATTTCACCCAAAAGATATAACTATTTTAAAACTGGGGGTGGGTGGCTGGATGCAGATTTGTTTTAGGTGCTACATATATTAGTCCAGAATTTTAAAAAATGATCAGAGAGTTGTACGAGACATTCCTGAATTCTGCTCACAATACATTCCTTCATAATTCATTCATCCTAAAAACACATTAAGCAAAAAAGACTGAGGTTTATGTGAAATGTATGGACATATTCAAGATTATGGCAATAAATCTGGCATTAAAGTTTAATAAAATGCAGAGTCATAAATTAGGCAGTGTTTCAGAGAAATAGCTTTGTTTAATTTTAATTTTTTTAACTGAACTTACTCTCTGGTAAGCTTTAAATGAAAGCCAACTTTCACACAGCTCTCCTGCTTTTATATTTCTTCTATTGTAATGAATATTTCTCCCTGTTCAAAGTAATTTTTTCACATTTTAAAATGAGAGCAAAAATACACCTTGACAATTTAATACTACTTATTGTTTTCACTCTAGACAGATAAAAACAGATGGTTGCCTTGAGGAACAGTTAAGTAGTGAATGTGCTGTATGAAAAGTACATATATTACAATTTAGTACCTCCATTATAATGACTATCTTTCACAGAAAATCTCTGACTTGTTCACTTACCAGTATTTATCTGTTATGGGGAGCTTTTAATATGAGTGAGGGTTTAATTTGGTTAAAATAAAAGTGAAAACATTCATTTCTTTACAAAGCTCTTGGGAGTAGGAAGCTAGCTGTCAGGACTGCCTATTTTAAATAAAGAGAGTCTGAACAAAGAAGGCTTAAAAATAACCTGTATCTATTACCACAGATATCACACATATATCCTTATGTTCCATACTGTACATTCAGGAGACAGTGTTACTGCAAGGATTGGTAATGCACGCCGTTCAGAAACCTGCACTTTGGCTTGCACCTGGGCGAGGAGGGTAGTGACTGAAAACCATTGCTATTTGCTGTTCTGCCAGTTGTGTGCAGTTAGCTGGTGGTGTTAATCCACATCACAGAAAACACATTATAATTAGAATGATTGTTAGCAGTCACCTTAGAGACTGACATTTGAATGGTCTTGGGACTGACTATAGCACTCACCCTCAACCCTTGTCTACACTAGCATTTTTAGGACCCATAATTCCCAACAGTGCATATCCACCAGTTGTAAGAAGGGTGGAAGTTGTAGAGCAGAAAAGGCTCAGAGCAGTTCAGATGTCTTTGCCATTATGTTGTCTAGCCAGCCATCAGTTATGGTGCTTTTACTATCTGGAAACATCTGAGCCTCGTCTACACTGCAGCTTCAGGGTTAGGCAGCATAGTGGTAAAATACTGGAACCTGAGGCTTATCTCAGTTTCCACCAGTGCTGCCAGTGCAGATGCATAATTCAGCAGTTAGAAGCAGGGGCAATGGCTCTAGTCCCAGCATGCACCACCCAGCAGAGGTGCAGAAATAAGCTGAACTCCAGAGAGGTGCTTAGCAGCGGGCACCCTGCTTCTGTATACCTACGATTTCTGACATGCACCCTCCTATGACTATGCAGCTCTACACCACCCTGAACACAGGGCTGTGCCTAAACATCAAATCCAGCCCAGGGTTTGAACTGCTCCTTTATGATGTAGCCTTAACATTTCTTCTGCTTGTTTTTCTTTCAACATTCTGAAATATCAGGTTGTGACTTTCTTTAACTGAAGGATCTGGATGTTGAAGTCACAGGAGGCTGACATATACAACATGCTTTCTCCATTCACCTGGGGTCTCTCTGAGAGCTCTGCCTCAGATTTCAGCCTCCTGCGGTGCCATTCACCATTTCTGCAAATGATTTACTAAAGTCCTTCAGCAAACAAAGGGAGTCATACCCTGAAATAAAATACAATCTTAACTAAAATAAAAAACAACTGAGGCTGGTTTTGTCTTTCGTAAAGGAGCAATAAAGACAATGACAAAAAATTGTTTTTGCTTCCCACTCTTTAAGATAAAACAACTATAGCTTTACAGCTAAAACTTTTTGAGGAGCATTATATCGCAGTAAAATATGACTTCCAAATCAATTGTTATCTTAAGTAAATCCTCTCTTGTTTGTTTTAGGTGAATATTGGATTGATCCTAATCAGGGCTGCTCTGGAGATTCCTTCAAAGTGTACTGTAATTTCACAGCGGGTGGCGAAACTTGCATCTACCCAGATAAGAAATCTGAAGGAGTAAGTACGAATCTGTGTTTTGGGTTGACTGTTGACAGTTCCTGCCATGTTGTTGCAATATTGAACTAAATAGTAAAATTATACTGTCATGTTTTCATTTATCTATTTTTCTTACCGGCTAATTATTACATTTAATTTGCATAAACATGAGTAAGGCTGCGAGTCTGTTACGGAGGTCACGGATTCAGGGACTTTCCGGGACCTCCGGGACTTCTGCAGCTGGCAGGTGCGACTGACCCCAGGGCCAGCAGCGGCAGCAGCAGTCCCAGGCCGCCCCCTCACCCCGAGCACCAGCGGGTGCCTAGGAGCCTTCCCCTCTCAGAGCACCAGCAGACACCCTAGAGTCGCCCCTCTGGAGCAGCAGCTGCACCCCTGGAACCCCCCCCCCCCGAGCACCCAAGACTTAGTGAGGGATATATAGTACAAGTCATGGACAGGGCCATGAATTTTTGTTTATTGCCCATGACCTGTCCAGGACTTTTACTAAAAATATCCATGACTAAATCTTAGCCTTAAACATGCGTAAGGCAATGAAATGATACACAGAGTTAACAAATAGCCACTTTTTACCCCCTTTTTCTCAGATGTACATTTTTACTCACCTGCTTGCTAGCTAAATGTCTCCTACAGCCCAGGACGTGACCCAGCTAGTTACCCATTACTAATGAACACACAAAGTTCAATCTGAGACCTAAACGATAAACTCTAGTGTCTGATTTTCTACTCTCTTACCCCTACTGGTATCATTTATACCTGTACAAAGTAGCTGAAAAGCACTACTATTATGAACTTGTAGTGTTTCACACCCATAAGTACAAATGGTTGCCTAATGTGCAACCAGTGAAGAAGGTGGCTTTCTAAAAGCCTGTGTAGACAAGGGATATGAATCAATGTAGTCATACCAGTGCAAATCCTAATTAATCCAAACGGGTGCAGTTTACCCCAATAACTTATCTGAATTGATCTCAGGTGTCTCTGCTACATGCTCTGTACAGCTTATGAACAGAAATTATTCTGTCATCTTTAATTCAGTTCAGTTGGTCTAAAGCAATTAATTTCTAGATATTTTACCTCTGTCTAAACAAAGTATCCAGTTTTAGGGAATTAAATAAATCAAATGTAGCTGTGTCTCTGCATAGTTCCGAAGACCACTTAAAATAGGTTGATATCCCAGAAGGAAGATTTATTTTGCAGTTTTTGATGTGAAAATGCATTCTTTTTTCTAACACACGTTGTAAATACTCACATTCTCTGCTCCTTTACAACAGGTAAGAATTTCATCATGGCCAAAGGAGAATCCAGGAGCCTGGTTTAGTGAATTTAAGAGAGGCAAATTGGTAAGTAGTCATCTCAACATATAGTGATTAACAAACCAGGCAAGTACTATCACCAAGTAATCTTGACTATATAATACAAAAAGGAATTTGTGCAGCCTCAACCTTTGCCCCCTTAAACATAAGAGCAGTAAAGTGGCCTCTTTCACATAAGACAGCAGGAGCCTGCCCTGTTCTTTCCTATTTATCATGCTTCAAATGTAGCAAAAATGCCAGTGGTTAACTGCAGAGCGGACTGATGTATTCTGGCAGCTCTTGCACCATCACTAACCCTCTGCAAAACAGCTTGAGTGCAGATCCCCATGCTCCATTCCAGGTACACTAAAGATAGGCTGCAGCATCATTTATGCATACTCAGTAAAAGACATATAGTTACGATTAACTGAACCTATGTCCCAGAAGAATTTGCTATTACAAGCTCACAGAGTATTCTGGAGATGATTCTCTGCGTCTTGCAATAGGATGCAGCTAAATGTATAGTTGTTTGTCATAATCCCTGCTATAAAATGAAAACCTGTTTACTGATTCATAGCTTGATTGTGCTTTAAAATCTAACAATGACAATATAGTATGTATCAGCTGATTTTCACATTAAAGTCAGTTAATGGGATTCAGTGTCAACTGTAATTTTCCACTTTTGCACTTAAGAGACGGAAACAACCAAATATTCATATGCCTACTTATATTTTCCAGCTTTCCTATGTGGATGTTGAAGGCAATTCCATTAATATGGTTCAAATGACATTCCTTAAACTACTGAGTGCCTCTGCCAGACAAAATTTCACTTACAACTGTCATCAGTCAGTAGCTTGGCATGATGTGTCATCTGACAGCTATGACAAAGCACTGAGGTTCTTAGGATCAAATGATGAAGAGATGTCTTATGACAATAATCCTTACATCAAAGCTCTTCATGATGGTTGTGCAGTAAGTATAGGCTCAAAATATTCTTTTCTACTATAATAAAACTGGTGAGTTTAGTAGTCAAACTAGTTCATTCTTATGCTGGCTTCCTTCTGAGAAAGGCTCTGAAGATTTTGTTTTTAATACTCTGCCATTTTAGTAGATTTTAACTACAATGAATTAGTCACTTCTTTATATTTCATATGAAGAAAAATATCAACCATAAATTAAGCAATAGCAAAGCAAAGTTTGGCATGAATGGTTGCTGTTAGTGCCAATGTGTTGAAATTAGATATTTTGCTATTGTAAATGTTAGGTAAAGGCAAAGCAGCAGAAAATAAGTATTGTGAAAGTAGGCATTGCACTGTTAGTCTATATTAACTCTCTGAAATCAGTTAATGCAAGGGGAAGATACATAGTGAAAACACCAAAAATGTGCATTGGATAGCTGTCCTTCATAGATACACAGTGGATCCAAAGCTTGTGAACAAATTGCATAGTTTGACATGTGTGCATTGCTTATCTAAAAGAAGAGCAGAAATCAACACTAGGTAATGTCCAGGAATTATATCCTTCCCACTCTTCTCCCAGCTTCCCTAGTGTCACTAGGAATATTCCATACACGCACCAGATATCTGATCAGCTCTCCAACAAGGTATTGGGTCCATTCAGGTTTATCAGTTGTTAGCTTCTTGCTTCAGAAGCCATGTCTCAATGCTGAATATTTTGCCATTTGTTGTCTAGATAGGTATAAATGCATAGATATGTAGCTAACTAATCATGTTTTTGTGATATCTAAGAATTCTCTCTAAAATTCATTTTAGACAATTATTGAATCCTCTCTAAACTTCATGAGAGACAATTATTGAGAAGGTTGTGATAAATAGCTTGGGGCAATACCTGGAGTCCTTGGGTTTCCTATTTTTTTTTCCATTTGTGTTAGACCAGGTTGTGATACAAAGACATTGCTAGTGTAGTTGGTCAGTGATCTCTTCTTGGCAATGGATGTAGATCACTTTCACTGTGGATTCCTTTACCTCTATCACCGGGTTTTGATGCAATATGCCAGGGGTGTTGTTCACACAGGTGTGAAATCGGGCAGAGTTAGACAGAATAGTGCTCGATTGGCTGTGTTCTTTTCTTCTTTAGATGAATAGTAGTGTTTTGTTTATCTGCCAGAAGCCTTCTCATGATGGAGTACCATAGGGTTCTATTCTATGACTGCTTCTTTTCAACATGTACCTCTCTTCCTAGTTATTTTAGTATTTTCTTTATATCTTCTGCTATCGTGGCCTCTATATGTGGAACTCTTGGGAGAGGTAGTGAAATGGTTTGGGGGTGCAGTGCCATTAATAAGCTGATAACACTAGATTCTAGATCCCTTTTTTATCATAGCCTGCTGTGACATTCTCTCAGCTTTCTCAGTGTCTCTCTGAGATTAGGGATTGGATGAGGGTGTAAAATGACAGAAGATCATTCCAGATGATAGCAAGATGTTGCTTTGGCTGGGTAAAATACCAGAGGAAATGGTGGAGCTGATATCTGCCCCCACGTTTAACAGGGTTTGACTACTTTTTAAAAAAATAAACAAAGGTGCACAATCTAGCAGTCATGTCAGAATCCTGGATATTTTGAATTTCCAAGTAGCTGCTGTAGCACTTTGAAATGAGGTTACAGCCCTTCTCATTGGAAGTGTATATTGTCTCAGTTATCTCCAGATTGGATTACTGGCCTCTTCATGAGGATAAAATCCCCACAACCCCTGACAACATGATTCACCAGCTAGTACATATGTAAACTCAGAATTCTCGAGGGAACTTTAAACCTCTTATGGATTTTTCCAGTGAGGGGGCCTGTTTTAGCCCATAGATTTTTGAGATGTGTAATCACTTTCTCTTTTTCAAAAACAGTGGTTTCACATTTGCATTTTTAGAAGATAAAAATACTAATTTTAAAAAAGAAAACAATTCAAGAAAAAAACAGCTTATTAGAAACATCTGGCATACTGTTCAGAACATGGGGGGGGCAGTTATTTATAATAACAATCTATATTGTAAAGTTAACTTGTGAAAGATCTATAACACTGCAGCTTTTATGTATAGTCATTTTTTATTTTGTTTTGCTCTTTTTTTTTTTTTACAGTCAAGAAAAGGCTATGCAAAGACTGTGATCGAAATCAGTACACCTAAAATAGACCAAGTGCCTATTGTTGATGTGATGATTAATGACTTTGGTGATCAGAACCAGAAGTTTGGATTTGAAGTTGGTCCCGTCTGTTTCCTCGGTTAAGTTTTGGGCAAAGAGCAGATCGGCAAACAAGTTGTGCCGAGGTGCCACCAACCCACTTCATGCCACATGCAAGTTTTGATTAAGGATGGCATAGAAAAAATGTCTTGCTGGGTACGTATGTCTTATCTAGGAAATATCCATTGCCCTTGTAGGACCAGAATCACATGACTTAAACTTATTTGGCAAATCATGGGGGACATAAGAGGCTGTGGCAGTGACACACAACATAGCGCTAGCTTTATGAATACTCCCTTTGGATTCCTTGGTGCTGTAAAACATGAATGTCATGGTGCTCCTTCTATTTCAACAAAGAGGTGCTAAGGAAGTGTGTTTAATAAATTGTAATTATTCTATGTACAGTACTATGCTGTTATTTCTGTGTCCATTTCCAAAACTTGCATGTGTCTCTGAATTGCATCTGGCTCTTATTTTATAATTGCAAAACATTGTTGTCAATACTGTGTATGTATTATGAAAAATAAAGTTGTAATTTCCAGTGAATCCAATTTAATTTTTCCGATTAATAATAAAGTCCCTTTGTATATATTGATGTTGAAAAGCTCTGTTATTTGAAGTCGCCAACAAAGCTTCAGGTGGCAAAACTGGAAAATCTTTGGCAAGGAACTCAAAACAACACTTTGCTGATATTACTTTGTGAGAATGAATTTCAAGAATGTGAGAATGAATTTCAAGAATGAACGCACCCACTGAGGTGCTGTATTCCATGGTGCTATTACCTCAGACTTTTTATTTTCCTTTTCAGATTCCAGGATTTCTTAAGATACCTGTATATACCTAAAATAAGCAAGTTTATATTTTTGGGTGGGGAAAATGTGTATGAAAACGGGGGGGAAAGTATGTGCAGAGATCTGTTTAAGTCTATGTGAAGTAACTGGTAGTCCTAGTTATCCTTTTTTTATCTCATCTGAATTTGTTTTCATTGTGCTTCTTTAAACCATATAAATATTAAAACTTGATTCAAAACAACTATTTATGGATTTGTGCAGTGTTTACATAGTTTTTATGTGAGCAGCGATGAATATTTGCTTCTGAACTGGATACTAAGATCCACATGATAGCCCATATATTATTTGCCCATCCCATCAATATGAATTTTCTATTATTTCAACTTAAGGCCAGGAACACAATATGTCTAGGTCATGTGATTCTACCTAGTTGCGAAGCAACGTATGAGGGGACTGCTACCTACAGAGCTTGTTTTCTGACCCAAACTGTTACAATTTGCAATCCAAATCTCACAAAAAGGTTGGTTTGGCCTTCCATCTAAACATTTTTTTTTTCAGGTAGTTGGAAGTAGAAATAACATTTTAACTTTAAAACACAAATCCTTTTGTAATTATTTTTCATAATATATGTAAGACTTGAAAATAAATGTTTGTTACTATTTCTTATATAAATTGTTAAATTAATTGGTACCAGATTCCACTGCCTCATTTCCAAATGGTATTTTATACATGTAAAAGTGAGATTTTAAAAGTCAACCTTTTGCTGTTCAGAATTTCTTTTATTTTTGAACCAAAGTTTGTAACTGTCACCTCAAAGAGGGAAAATATGAATTTTATTAATAAAATCAAGTCTTGACTACCTGGACTGGTCACTCTGTTTCTTCAAACCACAAGAAATATTACATCAGTTTCAGTAGTGTAATGGCATTCTGCTTCCAGACCATCCAGAATGTGTGTAGTCACAGCAGTTTGCCTGTGTGCTACTAACTGCAAAATTGTGGTCTCAACTTCTTTTCACAACCTTTATCCATCTTTTATGGCCCCCATAGCCATCTGAGCACCTCACAATCTTCACTGTATTTATCCCCACAGAGAGGGAAGTGCTGTTATCCCCATTTTACAGATGGAGAGCTGAGGCTCACAGAAACTAAGAGAATTGCCCAGGGTCATGCAGAATACCTGTTGCAGAGCAGAAACTGAAACCCAAACTATAGCCCTAGCCACTGAACTACACTCCATCTCTCTAATCTGAAAAATAAAAAAATGTGTAGGCAGCAAGGAAGAGGAACGATCTACCCTTAGGTCACGCTTATCTATGGGGAATTCATGTGCCTTATTACTTACTCTTGATAATGTCAGAAGCAAACTTTGTACCATGCTCTGTACAAAGATTCAACATTATTAAACACTGTACATAGTACATTGTACCCAGCAGAAGAAAATTTTGCATTGAAATTGACACATTAGTAATACCCGGAATTCTCTGTAGAAAGTGAGTGTTGCTAGATATAAAATTAAGACATAAGAGTCATCAGGTGACACTAGGCCCACAAAAAAAAAAATCTCAAAAATGATGTAAATTAAATCCTTACTCCAATCTATAAGCAAAAACAGGTCAATAAATTTCAGACCAGGAATTAACAGTCTGTGTAATCATAAAGAGGCTTAAACTGCTAAGTGACTTCTGGATTTTACAACAAATAGCTGGCAAAAACAGAACTTGCAGGATGGGTGAAATCTCACAATAGTCATATTCAACACAAGATAGGAACTGTACACAAGAGGTGGAATGCAGTTTTTGTTGAAGGGCCTGGTTTGATCTGCTCTTTAAATGTAGTGTTTTATAGAAAGGTTCCATGGGGCAAGTAAATGCTGGTGTAACTGCACTAAACTTGAGTGAAAGCTATAACATATCCCACAAGAACACAAGTGACTTCACTGTTTCTGAGGGACCGATTCTATCCTTGATGTCATCTTAAGTTGTAAAATATAGCCTCTCATTCTGCCACCCTCAAACACACTGAGTAGAAACTTATTCCGTGAGTAGTCCCAAGAGTACTCCACCTACTCTTTCAATGGCAGAACTCAGTAAGGTCCTAGCATGACCAGGGGTATTAGAATTAGGGCCTGGATCTCATAGTATAAAGATGACAACACAGACTATCAGTTTTATGAGCTAGAAGGCCTCTAGCGCAGATTCATTTAGCTTTCAGAATGCTCTTTTGCTCCACTAGTAATGGATTACTAACAAACCTTTCAAAGGCAACCAGGAAGCAAGAACAATGTTTAACCATTCAGCTTCATAAGATCACTCTAGAACTGCATATTTGACAGCATCATTCATTGTTAAACAATGTCCTTAATATGTAACTTCTTTGTGAAAGACTACCTCCCAAACTGGCAGCACTGCTTGCATAGAATCTAATATTAATATTCTACACTGCACTAGAGCTGTAAGACACTGCAAAATGAACTTTAACCTAACATTGTCTAAAATTTTTTGTGACTTGAAGCAGAGCTGGTGTCAAAAATATAGATGTGTGTGTTCATAGCTGGGAGATGTCAGTGTCAGAAGTGAATTGAATCTTATCTGGCTTCATCCAGGAAATAGTAAAAGAAGATTCTAGTATGAAAATGTCATCTGTAACATTATCTTGTTCTGTCATCTTCATGAACAGTGGAATCAACATTTTAAAAGCTCTGGCAAAAATTAGTTTAATTTCCTAGCAGTGGTATTTCAGATAATTTCCTCAACACTGTATGATAGGAAGAAAAGAATGCACCAAAAAAAGTATTTTTAATAGTGCAGGAAAATCCCACACTTTTCACTGGCAGGTCACACTGAACAGCACTTAATGCTTAAATAGAATATGATATTTTATTACAATTAAGTCACACCCATTTACTATTGCTGCAGTTGATTGACAGTCGTTAAATGACATCTAAAACCTACCTCCATGTTCCATGAAAAGCTTTTGTATTTGTCCAAGATACTTCTCCTCCAGGGAGTAGATTTGTTAATTACATAATGGGTTTTCTGTGCAAGTGACTGAGAAATGATACAATAAAAGCACTTGTATTTTCTATAATAATCACCGTCAACTTTGAGGCGAGTTAGTGGCCTCCATTCTGCACATGATATGGTGATTATAACTTGCAATGACGAGGCCATGACACTGAACATCATGCTCATCATATTTAAGTTTTAAGGTGTCTTCTTTATGTCCCTTATGCACTCTGACAGATAAAGGGACTTGTCTCAAAGTGTTCCATCTGGTGTTCCATGGCACAAAAACCCTTTTACCAAGTAAAGGATTGGTCTAATGTGATTTAGATAGTTTCCAACCAGAACTTTGAAGATTAATGAAGGCTGATATATGCAGAGTCAAGTATATATGTGGTTGTGTTATTCTATTCTTCGTCTCAGTTACATGGTGCCACTGCTGTTACAATCAATGGGAGTTGTACCTAATAACTGAGGTCAGAATCGAGCTACACTACATTCATTTAGAGATGGCAGTGTTTTGCCCAGTGTGCCCATTTGCTCTAAGGCCCTGATCTTTTGATCAGAGCCATATGGGCAGAGCCTTGTGCTCATGCAGGGTCCAATTAAAAACTTATGACTTCAGTGGGGCTTCACTGGGGGACAAGTTAATGGGTATGCCTGTGCAGATTCAACAGCAGGATCAAGACATAAGTATCCCCTCTGCTTGCTGCTATGTGCTAAACAAAGGAAACAGCTCAATTCTGTAAATAATTTTGCTGTAGTTGATCATTCTAGCAGTAGCACCATAGAACCAACTAGCAGTAGACTGAGATTACAATACTCATGGTTCCACTCGACCTAAAGACAGGAAGTATGAAATTTCACAACCACCCCCATACTACCTCATGTACTGGCATCAAATTTTACAAACAGACAAAACTTGCATACAAATAGGAGACATTGTAGTACTCAGAAAGCTGGCCAGGGTGACACCATGAAATGCACAAGCATGAAAAATGGAAAAGTGCATGGGCAATAACAACTGTATCCCTTTCTTCTCCCTCTTTTGATTGCTGGATGTTATCCATCATGTACTGTTGCCCTGTTTTTGTTTTGTCTAGTCCATATGTAAATCTGTGACTACTTATTGGAACACACTTGTTCTACAAAAATATATTTCTGTTCCTCATCTGTTTGTCATTTGATCATTTTCATCACAATGGCTGATAGTGACCTGTTGTTTATCTTGTAATGCCCAGTGAATATTTCATGAAATATTATGAATGTACTTACTACCCAAGCTACCTTTCAATTTCCTGATTATCAACCATTATACTCCCAAGCTACTAACATTATTGCTTTTCTCATACTCAGCTGGTATTTCCAGAACAACGTTAGGCACAAAAAGGATAATCACTCAGCTTCCTTCATGATTTTAACACAAACATCTGTCACAAACAGTGCCAATAAGCTTTAAAGAGATAACAAGAAAATGAGAAATTAATCACTTGCCAAACTATACTGTAAAGACAATATTTGGAACATTTATCACTACTTCTCCTGATTATGTTAGGGAAATCTGGGTTTTAATACTTTTTTCAGTATATTTCTTCTAACAACTTGTAAAGGAAAGCATTTGCTGCTTCTTGTGGACTAGCCTCCATTTGATCACTTAAATAGTGATCAGTGAAATTCTCGTTGAAAGAAAATTGTTCACCCTTTTCTAGCCTTATAAACTCTTTGAACCAAATTATTTGGCCCAACAGAAATATGCTTAGCACAAGGGCTTAAAGTTTTCTTTGTGCCTTCAAAATCCTGGGCCTGCCTGGACTCACTTGGTCTCTGTTGTTCAATAGAACAGCCTGAAGGTGTCAATAGCCCACAGGGGATTCCTAACAGCTAGGAATGCAGTAAATACAGCATCTTGGACAAGTCCCATTTCCCCCGTCATACCCTCCCTGCTGAGGACAGTAAAGGGGAGAGCACAGATGTCATTACAGTAGCCCTATGCCACAAGACTACTACTTCACTCATGGGGAGTTCTCCAGTGCTCAACCCAGTGGGGCTTACAGTTGATTTGGACCAACAAAATGGCAAAAAGCAGCCAGAGCAGAACAGTGACTCTGGTCTTTATTTAACAAATATTAAATAACCTAAGGGATTTGAGCACCCACTGTCTATTGATTTCAAGCACAGAGTCAACAGTCCAGCATATTTACTGTATTTGAAAATAAAACACTTTTTTTTTGTATCCTACTACATAAATTTGAATAGTACAAGGAACGAGGAGTCCTTGTGGCACCTTAGAGACTAACAAATGTATCTGTTAGTCTCTAAGGTGCCACAGGGACTTCTCGTTCCTTTTGCTGATACAGACTAACACAGCTACAACTCTGAAACTTGTATAATACAAAAATCACTAAGAGCCTGACACAAAGCTCTGTGAATTCATTGGGAGTATTCCATTGGCCTTTAGATCAGGCCTTAAGAATGCCAGTGTGGCTTTTTTTAGTTCATTAGGAAGGACAGTTCCAGTCTTTATTTATTTATTTATTTATTTTAACACAAGTGGGGAACGAAGAGGTTTAGGAGGAAGTGAAAAGTTCTTTTTGTTGACATAAAATTTTCTTCTGGTGGAATATAAATAATAAAATGATGCAATGTTTTATATTCTATTCATACAATCTCCAGAGCCTCTCTTTTTGTATTAGAATGTCATCGCAATGACAATTCAGGTGAGAGAAAAGCTCAGCTTTGTGATCCTGTTGACCAAATTGACTCACAAGATAACACACAGAGAAGGAACAGGCTCTGGAGAATGCATCACTCAGAATTGACCATCTTTCCGATTTTCATGTTTAGGGATCCCTGTGTTACCGCTCAAAAGAATTTTAGATATATCCACTTTCCTCTGGGCATTCAGAGTTGCTCAATGCATAGTTACTAAGATGAAAGCTTTATTGTTACAGCTGGTCAGAAAATGGAATTTAGATTTTTGTGACAAATTTCTAAATCATTTTCAATCTGGAATAGAACAAAATGTTGTTGTTTTTTTAAATTATTTTGCCATAAGAAAAATTCCAACACTGTTCATTCCAAACTGTTGAAAGAAAAAAACAAATACATTTTTGACTTGAAACAAACTAAATTTCCAATTTTATTGATTCAAAATGTTGACCTGGAGGAGGAAGTTCAAAGGTGGCTATTCTGAGTTTATATCTTAATAAGTGGGCAGGGGAAGTGGGCATTGTCCTTGGATAGGCACAAGCAAATAAAAAAATCACACCAAACAAAATGAAAATAACCCCACAACCATAGTTTGAAGGAGAAAGATAAGTGGGAAAGGGAGGTGGTGAGGCAGGGGGAGGAAGAGGCTGATGATGTAGAGGAATTGGTGATGGGATGGGGAAGCAATTGTACGCCCTGGACAGCCTAAGGGAGCAGAGGGAGAGAGCTGAGTGCTGCACTGCATTGACTGGGCACATTTCTGTGTGGTTGCAGGAAAGCCACATTTTGGACATATTTGGCTTTGTGCATTCACTGTGAAGAAGGCAGCTGGGTTCACATATTAGCTGGGGACAGGAGTTATCTCCAGAGGAGACACCCAGAAGATTTGGAAGCAGGGAGAGGGAGAGGTGCTGCAAGAGCCCCAAGGTGCCAGTAACTTCATTTCTCAACCATCAACTGCAATACTGGGCTCTGTCCCCAATCTCCTCTTCTTCCATTCCCAAGTGCACCCCCCTACCATCAATGACTCCTGGTCCCTGGCACTACTACTCCTGGTCTCCCTTAGACCGCTCTTTACAGCTGTGGAGCAGGAGAGGGTAGCTCTGAGGTCTGAAAAGGTGATCCTGGAAGAGGAGAGGAGATGCATTTTTCGGAGACAGAAATACTAACCCCAAATCCAGGTTCCCTCCAACCAATGATTTGGTGGAGGAGGAGAATAGATGAGGAAAGGTGCCCCCCCGCCCCACCTCCAGGGAACCCTACTAGCAGATGGTCAGATGCACAGTATGTAAGCCCTATCCAAAATGTTTATATGTAAAATAGTCCAGTCAAGGAACTGCAAACTGCAATGGTCAGGGAGACTTAACACGAGCCCAATAACTGTTCTTTCTTGGGAATTGCACAAGTAGACAGTCAGTCAGTGAACATATCCTCATCTAGTCCCAAACCCAAAGACTCAAGCCCCATTGTAAACAGGCAGAAATTAATCCTCTAGACATGAAAGTCAACTGAGCCAATCAGATGTTCTCCAAGTATTTCTGAGTTCACACATCCAACCATAGGAAACCACAAGGCAAAATATGACAAAATTCAATCACAAATGGAAAGTTACTAAGTGCACCAATCACAAGTTACAGAGTGGTAAAACTAAATTTTGGGGATGAAATTTCAACCAAAAAGAGAGAAAAATTATATCAAAGTTTTTTTCAAATTAAATTTTGATTAAAAATGTGAAATTTCAAAGAAATCAACATGTTTTGCAAAACGTTGTTTTCTTCAAAATTACATTTACAACAATTTTTTTGTTCAGAAATTTTCAACCAGGTGTAGTTATTTTTTCTTATATATAAAAATAATGCTTAAATCACTTTACACCACCATCTATACTCCACAGCATACTACTATCGCTCATGAGAGATAATGCACAGATATATTTTCCATTGTTTAATACACGAGTGTCCAGAAAATAGATTTCCCAATAACTTGCTTTATTTAGACTAACTTGTTATCAAACCAACAGTTATAATCTGTTAAGTGGTCTGCTGACATCTGAGGTTCTTTTCTACTACAGTTTGATCCATGATCGTATTATAGTGCCATCAGTGTGCATGGTGGTTTACAGGCATTCAGAAATAAAAGATCTCTTCCATGAAGAGTCACAGTCTAAGGGGACAAAATAGAGACAAAGGAGAAAGAAGGGCTGCAACATAAAAGCAAAGTGTTTGAACAATTATGGTTTGCCACATGTTGAATTACTTACAAGGTACCTGGGGTTCCCAAGGTTTTAATCTTTATTTTGTAAATCAAGGATTATGAGGGGATACAAGACAGCAAGTCATTTAGTGGTGGGGGTGGGGGATTAGTCAAAAGAAGTGAGTTCTAAGGAGACACACTAAATTCAAGATACTAAAACATTAAATCAAAAATTCTCTTGTCTTTCAAGGAGACTGCAAATTAAAGGCCCAGAATACAAAACAAGGGCAGGGGTTGACACCAGAAACAGATTTAGGGGCAGGCGACTGAGGCGACCACCTGCGGTTCTGGGCTTGGGGACATCAGGCTCTGGATGCTGTTTTTGTTGTTAGCGACAAAAGGGAAAATAGAATGTTTGAAGTAAAACATTTCACATATTCCATATGTGGCTTCATTTTTCACTAACCTCCTAGAATGTTCTGCATCTTTGTTCCAGACTTTCTGAGAACTACATTTTCCTTGAATTTCCTAGAATGTTGTCAGCCACACCCTTGCGGATATACAAGGAGCAAGGCATCACCAGTCAGTCAGTGAAATATAAGAACGAAGTGAGAGCCCAGCTGTGATATTGTGAACCTTGTTTCATTGTGTAACTGAAAGTGCACTTGTGTTTTAAGACTTGAAAATTGTAATTGCGACTAATAAAGGACATATTTAATGAGACGCCAGAAATATCTATCGAACCCCTATCTATGCAACAATATAAAAGAAATACTATTACTTTTTTTGCCATGCTTAACACATAATGTTTGATGACTTTCTAAGATTGCGGAACACAGACTTTTGCTCGACCTAAGACTATCTGTTTTCCCTCATAGAAAATAAAAGATGCCCCCAAAGAAGTTCTCAGGATCTCAGTATAGGAAGCAAAAAGCTCAGTTGCAATCTAGTTTGTAGAAAGGGGCAAATCTGATGGGAATATATCAGAAACAGAACCACATATACTGGGCTTAAGTAGTAGTGTTCGTCCCAGTGCAGAAGAAATTGAGGAGCAAAGCATAAATGATGGAAGTCCTCCTAAGGAATTAGCAGATTTACCTGAAGATAAGAAGTAGAAATGTTCAGAAAGTGATGGAGAATTGTCCAGTTTTCCTGGTGCCGTAAAGGAGAGTGACGATAAAGAAGAATATGGCTCACATGAAAAGGAAAGTAATGACAAAGAAAAATCTGGTTTACTTGAAAAGGAGAGAAACGATAAAGAAGAATCAGCCTCATATGATCACAGAAAAAGCCGTGATAAAAGTTGCACACCACGAATTGATGAATCAGATCCTGCTTAATGTCTGGTGATCCTAAACTCTGCTGATATTGATCATACAATTTGGGATGGGCCGGGCAAAATCGATGATATGATGTAGATGAGCAAATCGTGCATCAAAGTCATGAAATGGGCTACAAATGCAATAATAAGGTATTCAAAAGTTTAACAAATGGCGGGGGGCAAAGATGCTGGCCCTGTTGACGCCTTATCAAATATCGTCCCAGACATGTGTGGGTGGAATAGGTAAAGGTGTACAAAAGATGTGGTTTCCCAACCTGTTGTTGGGATAATATGGGACAACCAGGTAGGAAGGCTGGCCCAGTGCCAGCCTCTTGGGTTGATCTTCACTTACTTGTAACCTTACAGAGACCATTAAAAACAAAGATGAAAGGAAAAGTATGTACAATGTAAGATTGTAAGTATGAGCAATGCAGGAAACCACTTTACTGTATTTATCTTACCCTTATACTTATGTATATTGATTTTTCTATTATTTCCATTATATTTGTCTGTATGAACTAAAGCTCAAAGAGTTTCTGCGTGTGCTTCACCAATTTCATCTTCTTAATTAACTCTAAATAGTCACCTGAAAAAGAACCTTTTTATGATAATTTCATGTTGCACCGCAATAAGTAATTCAACTATTGCAATACTTGATTAGGCTATACTATTTTAAGTGAGAGGTCTCTCTTTTAGCATATGTGCAACGTGCCTCAGGTGGCACATGACCAGGATTCATTACCAAATTTGGTCCGCTGGTTGGATGGTTAGCTTCCCCAGCTTGAGCTGGGTAGTGATGGGGAGTGTGACGTGAACACTCATCCATGCCCCCCAAATGAGAGGTGAGTCAGTCTCTAAGAATATGAACACACTTACTTACTACTAGAGAAGATGAGGATGTGGGTGAATGGACATACTTTGTAAATGGGCCCCGCACTGGGTTTACAAGCAGCTTTGTTCCATTGAAAAATTTACCCCAGTGGTACCTGGTTGTGCAACCCTCATTCATGCTGATGAACACTTACTCACACAAGTATTCTGATTGATTTCAAAAGGCCTATCTGTGTGAATGCATGATCGGTAAGTGCCTAATCCAAAGCCACTGAAGTCTGGGGAAGTCTGACCCCAAAATAAGAGTTGTTCAATCATGCCCATGAAAAACATTGTTAGGGACAAGCTTTTTCAGATGCTTCTCTGATATGAAGGGTCTGATCTTGCAGAACTTTCATTGACTTCAGAATGGAATCAGAAGTTAAAAGTTTAGGAAGATATGGTTAAGTATTGTGATTGGTGCAGGAAGATGAAGATGCTGCTGTCCTCTGCAGGAAGGGAAATAAAGCCCCATACATACTGTTCCCCTGCAGAGGAGAATAAAGAGATACCCCATATCCCACCCCATTACTCTGTGCATCAGACATAAGCAATCAGTGCAAAGCTTTGCCCATTTCATAGCATGCCAAGCAACCAGCTTTAACCAGGAGCCATGGCCTGGCTCAGAGAATCCATTTAACCTCTTTACTGATGAGAAGCACTGATCCAACTGCTGGAATTTAAAAACAACAAAGCAAGACTTCTGAGATAAGAACTGGCCATATAATTGACATAAGTGACCAGGAGTAAAACAATTTAAGGCACCTGCTGAAGGATTTGTCCTTAGACAGCAGCTCTGGATTAAGAGTAAACTATATTAAAGTTTGATGAAATATGTGGAAAGATAAAAATAATAAAAAAGGCAGAAAAGACTAAGTATGAATACAGGCAAATTGAACTAAGCAGGGATTCTTTCAGGAACAGACCTATTGCAGATGTCAGTGTTGTGTTCTGTCAGCTTAGGGCATGAAATCTTTATATATATATATATATTCCATCAAGGCACAGCTGCAAAATATAAGCAAATACAATGGAAATTTAATGAAAGTAAAGATCCCTGTTAATCTCCTCCCCTGGCCCTTTACACCAGCAAGGAGAGCCTTCCACCACTGGCACAGAAAACCTCTCCAGCCAAGTGGAAAGCTGGCCACACCCCATGCAATCACATTGTGTTTGCTTAGATGAGGCATCTGTGCAATGGAGAGAAGAACAGGTTCCCTCGAACAGTTATTCTCCCTGGGTGCAGATCGATGAGGAAGGGCAAGGAGAACACAGAGCCATCGCTGGCTGGCCATGAAGAACATCTGGCAGATGAAGCACACCCCTCCTGCTTGTGTGACAGTGGAACTCCTAGGGGACTGTGACTCAGAGGCACTTTTTGGAGTCTGTGGGGCAAGACAAGCTGTTTGTCACCCCATACTCTGTTTGAGTAAAGTCTTGATCAGCCCTAAATATTTTATGTAAGTTCTCACAGCTAGAGGTACTGTGGCCTAGTGGATAGCACAGTGGACTGGGATTCAAGAGAGCATGGTTCTAGCCAGAGCTTTGCCACTAGCCTGCTGGGGGACCTTAGGAATCTCAATTTCTTCATCTGTAAATTGAGGGAAATGACACTGACCTTGAAAAGCACTTAGAGATCTATGGATGAAGAATGCCAGACAAGATCTAGGTATTAATTACCACCATGTCCATCAGCCTGGTATCCCAGTGTTCAGACTGCATCTGATGCTAGCAAGTGGGGAGGAGGATGCTAAGAGACTTCCCTTTCTTATTTCCCCATTCACAAGGTGCAAGCCCCACTGTTCTCAGAAGAGGGCAGAGACTACTGCCTTTCTAGCACCAAAAGAAGCATTCACACTGGAAGCAAGACCATGTCTTCCCCTACCACAATTCCACATCCACCCACAGAGCTGGTCAGCAACACAGGAGGGAGCAGGATACAAGAAGATGGTACAGGGTATTCAGCGTACACACTTCTTCTCCCTACATTCTTGGGATATTTAGGGAACGGATGATATGTCCAGAGGCACAATCCCTGCTGGAGCTCCCTCTACAAGAGCCAGAGTTAAACATGGGCTGACCCATTTCTTTTTCATTTATGATGGAGTGAGAATACACCCTAGTGCAGACACATGTCTCGGTTTATTTCATCAAGAAAAAACAAAGCCACCGTCTTTGGGGAAACTGCATATGATTTAATGATGCATCTTTCCCCAACAGATTTCTTAGAAGATTCAAAAAGAGAAAAATGGATATTAGAAATTCAGATGGTACCTGATGATTTCTTGATTAAATGATTCTTGAACATTTCAGGATATTAAGCATTTTTGCATGTGTGCATTCATTTTTCGTGCTTTGCATAATCTTTCCGATGACTGTATGCAGAAGTGTATCATGTAGAAGCAGCAGCTAGCTGATGTGATTACTCATTAAATTTAATGAGCAGGTTAGAATGATCTACTATAAAAAGTAAGTTGAGAGCAAACTCACAAATTTGAGAGCCAAGCTAAGGGATGAAAACATATGCAAGTACAATTAGTCATGTAACCTTTTTAATATGCATCACTATAAATACTTCATACAGGTATGCAACAGACTTAGATGCATATTACCCTACTGGAACACAATTGTGACTGTGTATGAAATGATACATTTAACTCTATCAAGACAACTCACAGGAAGAAAAATCACCACCATTTTAAGTGGGCTTTCTCTTGTAGCACTGGAATGTTTTCAGTACATAAACCAGTAATAGCTAAATAATGTTCAGTCTTTTCCCCCCTTTTTTAAATTCACTGGAACAATACAGCATTAAACGCAGAGTGCTTACATGTTATTAAGTCAACATAAGCAACTGTGGGGCAACTTACATACGAACAAGCCAGATGGGTACAGCTGGAACAGGAAACACAGCGACAAGGGGAGTGAAACAAGATGGAAGAGAACAAGATGCCACCACGCATTGCCTGCCTCCTTAGGCCACTCAGCACTGACTCATTAAGGGAAGGGGTGTGTTATGAAAGGCAACAATAAGTGGGAGTAAGGAGTTTCCCACAAGGAAGTACCCCAAGCCCCACACAAACCTTTGGGAGGGTAAAGGAGTATGGCACCCAACTCCCCTCCTGAGATTTGGGAAGGAAGAACCCCTCCACCTCAGCTCCCATCATCCCATGAAGGAGAGAGGAGAAAATTGGGCCAATGATTTCTCTCATCCATAGAGGGATGAGGAGAAGAAAAAAAGACCCTCAGTGAGTCCCATGGTCTGTGAAGACAAAGGGAGGATTAGGTGGCAGCCAAAAGAGCAGTAATAACACCAGAATAAGGATTTTGTATTCTTCTCATGGCAGTAGAAAATGCTAGATTTTGGGAGATAGCTTTAGCCACCTAAAAAACTTCAGGGATTGCATTAATAAAGGAAATGCTGAGCTTGGAACAGAAGCTTATTTACTTAACTAAAATGGCCAAATTTACTCCTGGTGCAAACCTACCCACAAGAGCAATATTCAACAGCTGTTATTTTATTTTATTTTTTTTTATTCTGGCCCCCCAAAATAAAGAAAGTTTTCTATGCCCCCGAGCTTCCCACTGGAGCTAGAAGTAGGAAGGGAGCTTGTTTGGATCTTGAGGGTAGCTTCTGGGTACATGAAAGGGAGATTGATTTGGACCTGATGGGCAAAGAATTTAATTTGGGTCCAGCAGAGAGCTTCCTGGTAGGAGTTGGATGAACACTGATTGGTGCATGAGAACACTGTGATTTCTGTGTTGGGTTATGTGACTCTTAGCTGTCTTTTTATTTATGAACGGCTGTATCTAATGACCGATTGGATCTCCATTTGCAAGGATTAGGCTGTTAAAGTTCTAGGGACTAATACTCCTCTCTCTTACACAGGTCTAACTCTGTTGGCATCAGTGGAGTTACCCCAGATTTACATTCCTGATCAGAGATGCACTGACACACTGAGCACTGGGGAATTTGGACTGAGTGGGCATTTGGCACTGAGACTGAAGAGGCTTTTCAATTAGTTCTCTGTGGAATAAAGAGAAGAAAAGCCCATATATGCATTACAGAAATAGCTGAAACACTGACAAAGAGAAAGACGAAGAGACCTGATTCTGACCCACGCCCGAGGCCTTATATACTGCTCTCAGGAGAAGCCACACAAAATCTATCCCCAAATTCCTAGTTCAGTCCACTACACCCAAGTCACAGACTGAGCTCCTAATTTAATCATAAAAGGAGAAGACCAACAGAACGTTAACCAGGATGGTTTGCTGCACAACCTTTCAGATTGCATAGGTGCTTGGCTTTTGACCAAGTAGCACATGTGTGTTCACCCAATGCACAGGGCCCTCAGAGCCCAGAGACCATATCTTGAGGCCAGAGTTGCTGAAGTAAAGGAGCAACAAGAGATGGGATTATTTACAGACAAAGGACAAAATCCACATGTTACAGAATAAAAAATACCCCCAAACACTAGGGAACAAAATTGTTATGCCCAGCTCCCATTTAGGCACCAGAACAAAGTAGTCAGATCACATTGTTCCCAGTGGGAACTTATTGAGCACTTTTGAAAAACTAGTTACTTCAATTAGGAATTTAAAATGGGACCTAAACTCTTTTCAAAATGGAGACTGATTTCAAATCCCTAAGAGATTGCTCTTGAGTTCATTGTCATAGGGAGCACTTTTTTTCCAGCATATGTCCCTTTTTCTCTCTCCCCCAAAAGAGCCTGCTTTTGTATATTTTTTCCTGTGCTGTAATCTCTTTTACAACCTATCCATAAAAAATCCTACACCTACCTCTGGGATGGACAGTTATATCTGTTCTTGAGGAGCTGATTGACTCAGGTGTGGTTTTGGTCTAATGATACCTGTCAGCCTCCAAGCCATCTCTGTAATGTACAGAAGTCAATGTTGTTTCATGTTCGTGTCCTCCAGATGCCATGTGTATGAGGCACTATCCATGTATGAATATGGATTTGTGCGGTATGTCCCTGCGTTCTCTGACATGCTACATGTGTAAAGCCAAAAGCAAGAAACCTATTTAAGAAGGAATGGTAAAAGAGGTAATTCTGTTTCTTAATTCAGGTTTAACTCTGTGGCAGAGAAGACTCTACTATTTTCTGTACTATTTTTATGATTCCTATATGTGCTTCAGTTTCCCTATGTACTTTGAATTGCTGCCCAGTGGGTGCAGGGAGGACTGAACAATTGACACTTATCCACGGAAATCTCCAGCATGTGGAACATGTGAACCCAGCATGGGCCAGCAGGAGTTGGACAATGAACTGAAAGGTGTCAGGTGGCTGGGATAAGAGTTAGCTTTTTGGGAGAGACATGTCAGCTCTCATCTGGGGCTGCCAGAGAGAGATGGAGAGCCAGAGCCAGAAATGGATTCCATGGCAGCTTGGCTGGGTGGAACGCTGGCTGGCCAGAATGGACTATGTTGTAACCTTTATTTCTCCCATAAGGACTTCCCAATGTTGTGTTCCAGTTGACTAATAAATCTACTCCCTGCCTTTAAGGAACAGTAGGATACCTTGTGGGTCTGGAACACTGAAGGGGTACTTCCACAGGACTGTTTAAAAGCTGGGATGTAGCATTGATCCTGTGGATCCATGACCAGGCAAGAAAAAAGCAATTGCTGATAAAATTTAAATATGTGGCTGTAAATTAATCATGAGATTTTGTCAATCATTTTGGAGCATTAGTTAAAGAGTTAATTTCTTAAACTGAAGCTCTTTCATTGAAGACTGAGTCATATAAAACAGCTTTATGGTGAAACCTCTTTTATTTTAGCTGTTCCACTGAGCACCTTTTATTGAAGCCTGAGCCATATACAGTTTTGTGTGGGAAGCATGGAGCTTAGTTCAATAAACTAATTCCCAGATTAATTGATGTTACAGCTCATCACCCACCAGAACGCTTCCAGAATCCTCCCCCTATTATCTTGATCTGTCAGGTTAAATTTATCTTTATAACACTAGACTCACTGAACAGTGTAGGAAAGAGAAGAGGGAGTGTTATTAGCCAAGAGGGGTGGGGGGAAGGCATACAGAGGGGCTACTATTTCAGGGGTCACTTAAATCAATGGGAATTTCACCATGACATCCCCCTGTGCACCCTAAGAAAGGATGAGGTAGCTCTTCTAACATTTCCTAAACTATTTAAATGTTCATGAAAAATTTAGAGGAAAACATAAGTTTTCTCTTGTTCCAGTCCATCACAATAAAACATTACAGGAATTTTTCTAGACAAAAATTAAACACACTACAATTTTTCACATAATGTCCATAATAAACCAAGATGTGCTCCAGTGTTATATAAATATGATTAGCAAATGAATGTCCTGATTCTGGACTGCGTTTCTGACCCACAACTCTACTCTTGTGGCATAAAAAGATCAGAAAGGAACTGGATCACCTCCCAGCTGGGAATTTTCCTTGGCAGGAAGATTACCTGGGTGTCCTGGGGATGGAAGAGGAATGGAGGGGGATGTGGTCTGAGTGCTTTGCTGCTGGAATAGCCCCTCAGCAGTCCCTGAGTGAGGGAGCCTGGAATCCAAGCAGATCAAAAGTGTCTTAAAAACACCTGTTGTCCATTCCTGCTCTCTATCCTTGTGCACTGCAAAGAAATTCCAATATGTAATAACCCAGGATCCTGATCTGCAGGCGAAGAGGCACTTGAGGCAGCTTAGGAAGGGAGGATGAAAAGGTGGACTTAAACTTTATTCTCCATGAATCCTGGGCTGAATTGAAATTTTTCAAGGTTAGTATCATTTCAATATTTTTGGAACATTTGGGCAAAAGCAGTTATTCTGTCATGGGAGTAAGAAAAAACAAACCTTTCCCCATATATTTCTATTGGAAATTTTGTACTCTATTCAGAAATTATTGGGACATTAGAAACATCAAACTTGGCTTAGTTTGTAGATCTCATAGAGATCTAAGGTTTTGAGCTGAGTTCCAAGAAATTCCTTCAGCCGTTTTACAGTTATTCCACCTCGTCCCAATAAGTTCTGTTTTTCAAAATCTTAAAACAATGCAATTGATATTTTGGAATGAACAACTGTAGCCCCTTGTTCTACATAATAAAAAAATAAAATAAATACATTTAAGACTATAAAATACAAAGGCATTTTATAATGGTAATATTTTTTCTAATACTCTTGTAAATCTATTTTTAAAATACAAATATAATAATAAAAAGTCATTCCTGAATGATGCCTCTGTGGGCCAAACTTCAGTCAAGATTTTACTGTAGAGATTTCTCTTGGAAGTTCACACATAAGAACAATACAATCAGCCCCTCAACTCTAGAGGTCTGAATGGCACTGCTATAATGTTATCATTAGTTATTTGCAATAGAAATAGAGAAGAAATGCATGACTATAAATATATCAGTATGGTGATTTCAGCTACTTATATAGGCATTTGGTCTAATTCCATTATCAATTTCATATTTTACACTGATGTAATTCCATGACCTCAACACAGCTACTCATGATTTATACTTGGGTAAGTGAGGAGGAATCAGACCCATTCTGCTTATTTTGACAGTCATATCTCTAATGCAATCGACACTTTGACAGATGCTAACAGAAGTCAATCAACAAAATGATTCTTTTTCCAACGTAGGGCTGTGGGCAATCAAAGAAACTATGAACATCTGGCTTAGTTTTTGATTGCCATGCTCACTGATTTAGTGCACCCCAATAAGCAACAATTAGTCAGTACAGCTTGTGTCAAAAGACCCATCAAGTTAAATCAAATTAAGTCAGGATAAATTGAATCCAACTGGAATCCATGCATATTTGTATGCAGTTTAAGTAAGCTTCTACTGTACTACATTATAAGCAAAACAAATGATGACTTTTTTTTTATGTTTTTAAAATAAATATTACCCCAAATTATTTGACTTTTAAAAGACAATCTGGGAAAAGTTGACTTTTTGGGGGGAAATGCAGTGCTACAGATTTGTAAATAAAATTAATTTAATTTTTCTCTCCTTATTTCAAACCCATCAGCGAATATATTGTGTTTTATGGATTTGGACAAAACTCTCTCAAGCATATTGCCAGAGATTGCATTATGCTTAATTTTAAAGGCAAACATTTGTCCGTCCCCGTCCCCATCCCCCCCCCGCCTCCCCAAATTTAGAATTTTTTAAAACAAAATTTTACAAAACCTTAGACTTCTCTGTTTTCATTTGTTTCTAATACTAGTGGAAATAGAGTTTGTTTTTTAATTTTAAAATTAATCTATATTTTTGTTTGGAATTCAAACATTGCAACATTGTGTTAGATTGTGCTCTAAACTACATTGGCTACCATGAGCTCCCAGACAGTGTTCCAGCAGCTGGGATCATACTCCCACTTCCTAAGGTACACTTCATATATTGGAGGCAGGAAATGGCTCTTTGCCTTTCAGTGATTTCCCCTGTGCTACAGGAATCCTCCACTGGTCTAGAAAGCTGATACTAACCTGCCCTAATAAACCAGACAATCTGGCTCATGATTTTTAACTTGAAAATGACCTTTGTCAGGTCTTCTCTTAAACTACTTTCCATTAAAACATGAAACCCTTTTACATATCGAGTCTCTGAATGGAGGCTAAGAGTGCTTGTGTTAGTGTAAATTTTGGAAATAAGTTTGACAGAAATCCTCTTAAATGGGAAGACAACAGCTCAGGGTATTGGCCTAATGGCCTACTCCTGCTTTTACTGATGTTGGACCCATCCAAAGCCAATTGAAGTCAAAAATCTTTCCATTGACCTCAGTGTGTTTTGATCAGGCCCATCACCAGTGTTTCAAAGCTGCTACCATCTGATGGCTGTTCATTGGACACAGACAAAATCCAATTAACCAAAAATCATCTCCACAGTTGGTACTACCAGACAAATGTATTGGCACCTGTAGGTAGCAGAAAGCCTAACAACTGGACTGACAAGAAAATGACTATCTGCTTGCTCCTGGGCTAAGATTTTCAAGAACAGGATACTAAAGCGAGACACTTAAAATAAGTGGCCAGATTGTCAAAAGTGCTGAGTGACTAGAAAATCCTACTGGCCTCAGAAGGATCAGACAGTGTACCCCATGGACAGCTTGGTGCTGACTGGCAGAGGATACAGAGGGAGTATACAGTTTTACAGGGATCCCCGGGTCAATGTCTGCATAATGGTTCACCAAAGGATGGCATGTTAGCTCTGCCGAGAGCCAGTAGCACCCTGCAAAATGTATGGATGGATAATATTTAAGGAGACATGTATCTATTTTGAGAATTATGTCCTTAAGGTCTTATAGATAAGGTAGGTCACAAGGCAGTGACATATCTCAAGGATGTTCCTTTCAGGCAGGAAAAGACTTTATCTCCCAGTCTGGCCATTTGTGTATTGTATGCATCACACTGTGTGCCTATTTGCATGCTGAGCCGGGTGCAAATAAAGAGATTGCAAGAGATAATCTACAGGAATAAACAAACAGCAGGGTGGTGTACTGTTTATGATTAAAAACAAAGGATTGCTCTCTTATATCTCACAGTGCTAGGGGACACATTGGGTCCTTCACCTTGGAGGGAAATTCTCTCTCTCTCTCTCTCTCTCTCTCTCACACACACACACACACACACACACACACACACACACACACATGGTATCTGTAGAGCAACATTCTATAGATGCAGTTGTAGGTCCATAAACCATTTCATGGCCTCCTCTGTGACATTGTGGATATTATTCAATTCACCATTCAATCCATATTTGGGGCACCACATTATGATGTGTTCAATGGTTTGGATGTTTTCACAATAGTTCTCACAGTTGTACAAAGGAGAGTGTTTGATTTTCAAGTAGCTGCATCTTCCCCGGTTTGTTCAGATATCGTCCAAGGTCTGTGTAGGTCGAAACTGGGAAAGCAGCTTGCTGGATCAGTAATAATGTTCTTGTTTGGAATTGTAGATGAGGTCCAGACACTTAGCCAATCCTGCATAAGGGGGTCATGTGTGGTCCATGGTGGTTTTCATGATGCAGGCATTTTGTTGTGGTATGTTATCCATAACCTGCCAGATGGGAAGTTCTGGGTAGTCTTCAGCATGTTTAAGTTCTTAAGTTATAGCTATATCTCGATGGACAGCTGGAGGTTCAATGTTTACTAATACAGAAAGCAATGGTAGAGGTGTTGATTTTAAAATGCTCGTGATGACTGGCACATTCTGATTCAGCTTCCTATCCATAAGTTGGGTTTGACAGCTTCTTGTCCACACCAGTGCACAGTACTCTGCAACTGAGTACACGAGAGCCAAGGCCAATGTTCGTAGCACTGGGGCAGTTGATCCCCAGCTTGTTCCCACTAACTTTTGAATAATGTTGACACAAGTCTTCATTTTAGAGGGTACTTTATTCAGATGGTCATGAAAGATCAGTGTGAGGTCAAGAATGACACCAAGATACGTTGGCTTTGGGTCATAACACACAGTTTCACCACAAACTCGACAGACTCTTGTGTGATTCTGTTGTCATGGTTGAAAGTAGAGACTACTGATTTGCTCTAATTTGGGCTCAGCTGCAGCTTTTGGAAGTCATCTTCCATGATCTAAAGATGAGATATAAGGATCACTTCAATGTCTTTAAAGCTATGGGCATGAAGTACAAGTGTCAAATCATCAGCGTACGTAAATATCTGTGCTATTGTTTCAGGCATATCACTTGTGTACACATTGAAGAGTGCCGGAGCAAGTAGAGACTTTTGTGGTAGCCCATTATTCAAAGTGAGCAGCTTGCTGGTTTGACTTCTCAGGTATATCCACATGCTTCAGATACTAAGCATGGTTTTCAGCATCCTGAGAATCTGCACAGAGGGGATCACTTTGGCCAGTTTCATTAGCAGACCATTCTTCCAGACTGTGTCACACGCTGCTGACAGATTGATGAAAGCAGTATCAATCTTGAGTTTTTGTTAGAATCCAGTTTCAACATTTGTAGTGAGGGCCAGGACCTGGTCACAGCAACTTCTGTGTGGTGAAAAACCAGCTTGCTACTGGGGTAGTCTGGCATACAGTGGGCCTGATTCAGTTCAGAATCATACACTACATCACCTTGTAGGTGGTACTCAAGAGGAGAATTGGCCTATAACTAGAAGAGAGATCTGCAGGTTTCTCAGGCTTTAGAAATGCAATTATTTGATGTCCCTCCACATGTGGGGAATTTCACAGGTCTCCAAGGATGTTGTTAAAAAGCTGCATAGTCAATGTTCATGCCAGTGGACCCAGGTTTTATAGGAACTCAGAATCGACACCACTTTTTTCCACTGATTTTCCCAATTTTGTGGCAACAATGATCACCTCACTTGTGAATGATCCAGGCCATTGAGACACTGGAGCGCATGTAGACATCACCTGTCGAAGTAGATGCTGGTCTTGTCTTCAATACTGCTTGTTCACTGGCCATTTTGATGCCCACAAAAGTTTAGCAGACATGGCACTCACTTTCACCTGTGGCCTAGTGGCATGTGTGGGATTTGCAGCCCCCAGGTGTCTCAGCAGGTTCCAGGCACATCTGCTCGAGTGTGTGAAGTTTAGATTTTCTGCACATTCAAGCCACCATTTCCACCTTGCTGCATTCAGTGACTCCAGGTGGGCTTTTCCAATGTCTCGGTCTCTACACTCGTAATACTTTTAGAGGAGCTCTTGGCTCTCTGCAGTCCAGAAAGGAATGTTGAATAATCTGGGTCCCTGAGTGATGTTCTTCTTCACGGCAGAGATTAGGAGCACAGTAATGGCAAAAGCTTTTGGCGTTGGGGGAATGCAAGAGACTGTATTGTCTAGAATCATAGTGGAAGAGGCCCAGACTGCTTTTCTAAAGTTCCAGGATGGCTCCAGTTTTGAGTAGAGAACTGGGATTTGAATATTAATACTGGTCAGTACTGGTCTGTGCTGGCTGTTCAGGAAGTCATCAAGGACGATCCGCGATGCGGGTATCAGTGTGCCTGTATCAAGTGTAGAGATGAACGTCAGGTCAGGACAGTATCCTCTGCCCCATCTTGCAGAATGGAAAGTGACATGCTGTTTTGCATGAAAAAGGAGGAGCATATAATTTGCTAATGCCCACTGTGTCAGTTGTTTGCTGCATAGCCCCACTGTGTGTGGGCCTATGCATTCTGCAGAGCTGGTTGAGGCCACCGTGCACCAGATGGTTTGTATATGTTAATGATGGCTAGCTTGCTGATGCGCACAGAGATTGTAGTACTTTCTTTTGTCTTGTAGGAGGTAGTGTTTGTTGATCACCTGCTTTATGTAAATTGCCAGCCTGTATTTTGGGTGGTAATTGCTGTCTATGAGTTTATAGCCACTGATTTTTGGAGCAATGGGTTTTCTCTTCATTTATGTTACGGGTCTCTCCTAGAGGGCAAGGACATTGATGCTGGTCATCTCAGCATTTTCTCCAGGTAGTCACACTTGGACTATGAGAGTCCTTCAACATTCAACTGGCAAATCTTTACCCCAGGTCCAATTTGCCTAGGACATTGACCCTAAGAAGGTAGGCATATTTTGTTGCTCTTTTGATCCAGGGGGCCACAGTTGATGTTCGGTCACTGGTTTGATGACATTAGTCATGGTTTCCCATTTAACAGGGTGGCCAAATGAAGGTTGTTATCTTCCACCCCAGGAAGAAGCATGCTTGTCTCAGGAAAGGAGGGTCACAGCCAGCCTGTCTGTAAAGCACTGCAAGGATTGTGGCTGAGCAAAAATAGATATGGGCCTGGTTTTTGGATTCAAAATCTCCGCTATGAATACTCCCGGACTTTGGGGACTGAACCCTGGATTCTCGCTCTAGTTGTTTGGTGCAGAAGATTCCCCTATCATCAGTATAAGGGATATTTTGTGGGGGTGGAGGGAAGAGAAGTCAGAAGCATGAGTGGGTGAGGCAGAGCTTCTTAACATTGCACCACAACAATGTGTCCCAACCACAACCAGAAAAGTGGGTGGATAATTCATGACATTGTAGACATTTGCAGAGATGGCCAATAAAAGTGCCAGGTGTGATAAGGTTTGTGTGTGATATAGACACATCTTCCCAGTAGGAACCTGCCTGGGACTACCAGATCTTTTCACATATGTTATCAAGCAGCCAGGAACAATTATTTTTTTTAGCCGCTTATAATTGTTGATGTGAGAAAAAAGGAGATCTCTTCTGCACATCTTGAAAACAAAAGACCCACTTGCATCAGCTGGGGATTGATTCCTTGACTCACTGAATAAATTACTGATATGCCAATGTTTGGCAAGAGAGCAATTGCTAATTCAGTCCCTCCAGTGGAGCTTCAGTAATACAGAGGCAGAACATCAGCTTCCCTGAGACCAAACACCAAATGCTGCGGTGGCAGAATTATCAAAGATGCATAATATAATAAACTGGCTAGTGGAGATGTGTATCACTGCCTTTTACTGGGTGGATTCAGAACTGTTTCACTTCCTGCTGCAAAGCTATGATTCTTTACTTTCAATGGTGATTTTCCTTTCGAGTTTGACTTGTCTTTTTTGGACTTGGAGGTGGGGTGTCTGAGTTCTATCATCGAGCATGGTGATAACTGTGAAGTCCTAGGTAACCCTAGATTTGTCATACTTAATTTTTATTCACTGTTTGACTGTCATGTTCTCTCATTAGCACATGCCGTGCCTGCACTCTGTGTTTGTCAATATGTCAGATCCAGCTGCTTTCTATAAAATCAGACTAGTTCTAGAGACATAGATCCTATTTTTATCCACACAACAGGTAGTATATGGGCAGAAGAAATGCAAGCTTTCCCAAGCAGCCTCATCAATCTTTAGAGACCATCTCTAAAGGTGTGAAGATAATTCACTCTCCTTGTTCATTCAGGTGTTGACCTCTGCTGAAACAAGAAGGTTGTCAAATTGGCTGGTACCAGCTAAGACGGTTTCCATGTGTTTTCTGGTAGCCTCTGAAACACAGGAGATAGCAACAACCACTAAAGAACTCACAAACTATTTAAAGGGATACAACCCAATTCCTGTACACTACATACTCCTGCCCTTTCAAGTAAGAGGATATAAACAAAAATATGTTAGAAATGCATTACTATTATAAGATCTACAACATGCTACAAATAATCTGAGAAATGGATTACAATTTCTCTGTATAATGTCTTGTAGCTATCACAACAGAATGTGGAGTAGCGTCTGTCCTTTCTGATGTAGCTATCAGTAACACTCTGTAGCGCTAGGGTCACTTGTACTAAAAGCTAGGACATGGGACACACTGGGATTATTACAAATCACTGTCTACAGCTGTACTGTAATCTTGGTATTCCCAATAGGCATCACTGGTGCAGAACATCTTAAAAGTGGGTTTAATGTGTCTTCCACATGATACATACAGCACTGCTTCTATCTCAGAAGACATTATGTGACTTAGTCCATGTTTCCACAAATTCTGTTGGTTGTCAGTGCTGTGATGTGGGCAGTTTAGAAACACTTTATTGCTGGGGCAGAGCTCTCCTGGAGATAAAAAACCCCACCCCGATTGAGGGGTGGTAGCTTTATCGCCGGAAGCGTGGCTCCCGGCGATAAAGCGCTGTCTATACTAGCGCTTTCCAGCACCAAAACTTTTGTCGCTTAGGGGGGTGTTTTAGCACTGAAAGTGGCAGTGTAGACATTCTCTTCCATTTTTCTTCCCTACGAAAACTTCACAGTCAGGAGTTTGCTCACACTATTTTTTAAGAATGTCCCTCTGCAGATTGGGCTTCAACAAGTCCAAGTGAGACCTTAAATTACTGCTAGCATCTAATTTGTGGTGGCATGTACTGCATTTCTATAGGTCAACAGAAAATGCACAATATTGTATTGTGAGCTACCTTTATATGGAGCCATATCATGAATCACTTACTTAAATGTGTGGATAAACCTTTCTACTAATGCATTCCTGGTAGGCAGCTTGTCAAAACAAATAGCATGAAACGTGTCAAACAATTGAAACTCTTTGGATGTGAATTGAGTTCAATTGTCACTTACAATCCATTCAGAAAGTCTCATTACTATAAACAATTGTTTTAACACTTCCACCATCTGCACTGAATTAGCTGAATTCACACTGACTACTTAAGGCCACTTAGAATCACATCTATTGACTTTAAAAACATATCCCATAAATGGTCCAGCATAGTCAATGTGGATTTGTTGGCCACTCCCAAGGATGCAAAGGAGTATGTTTAGACTCATAATTTTCCTGACAAACCTTGACATTACTTTGCCATTTACTCTATGTGTGTATCAATCCTGTCAAGGTTCCTTCCCCACTCTGAACTCTAGGGTACGATGTGGGGACCTGCATGAAAAAAACCCTAAGCTTATTTTTACCAACTTAGGTTAAAACTTCCCCAAGGTACAAACTATTTTACCTTTTGCCCCTGGATTTTATTGCTGCCACCACCAAGCGTCTAACAAATACATAACAGGGAAAGAGCCCGCTTGGAAACGTCTTTCCCCAAAAAATCCTCCCAAACCCTACACCCTCTTTCCTGGAGAAGGCTTGATAAAAATCCTCACCAATTTGCATAGGTGAACACAGACCCAAACCCTTGGATCTTAAGAACAATGAAAAAGCAACCAGTTTCTTAAAAGAAGAATTTTAATTGAAGAAAAAGTAAAAGAATCACCTCTGTAAAATCAGGATGGTAAATACCTTACAGGTTAATCAGATTCAAAACATAGAGAATCCCTCTAGGCAAAACCTTAAGTTACAAAAAGACACAAAAACAGGAATATACATTCCATTCAGCACAACTTATTTTATCAGCCATTTAAACAAAACAGAATCTAACGCATATCTAGCTAGATTGCTTATTAACCCTCTACAGGAGTTCTGGCCTGCATTCCTGCTCTGGTCCCGGCAAAGGCAACACATGGACAGAGAGAACCCTTTGTTCCCCCAGCCCCAGCCCCAGCTTTGAAAGTATCTTGTCTCCTCATTGATTATTTTGGTCAGGTGCCAGCGAGGTTATCCTAGCTTCTTAACCCTTTACAGGTGACAGGGTTTTTTCCTCTGGCCAGGAGGGATTTAAAGGTGGTTAGCCTTCCCTTTATATTTATGACAATCCCTAAATCACACTAAACTCATGTAATTCTTGCAGTATGGGTGACCTGAGTTTCGTAGAAACAACCACTCTGGTGCCACCCACTCTGCAATATTTATACAGTTTAACTTTTTAAAGCAAAGAATTCTGGAACCAGAAGTTTGTGTGCCTAAGTCCAACTAATCATAGTAATGTCATACACTACAAAACAATATGATGGTGTAATTTGCAAAATGCCTTTTGGAAAACAAAGCCAGCTTTTAAAGGGGTTTTTAATTGTAAACTTATCAAAAAAATGCAAAAAGCTGAGTGCCCCATCCACCACCAAAAAAAGTGGTGTTTTTATGCTGCTATGAGCTCAAAATATTCTAACCAATTTCAACCATATTTTATGAGAATAAAAGTTCATACACTAATGGTGTTCCTACCGAAGATGATTTGTATGTGCAAGTTTAAAAAAGATACGATGGAAATCCTGAGCCACAATTCATTCCAGCTGTGTAAACACTACTGATGTAATAATTTGTGATGAAAAAAATATTGTCCACAATATAGCGTTTCGATAAATGCTTGATGTCACTGGAAAGTAAGCTGTGCTATCTTAAAGCTGACATTTTAGGGAATATAATATGTAAAGCTTAAGCTAAAGAGAATCACCCTGTAATTTCACCAGCTGCGAAATGAACTATCCGCTATCTATGTTACATATATTCTCATAGGAAATTCTGATCATTTTAGTTTTTATTTAAAAGTACTTATGGAATAAATGTTATGCCCACATATATTCACCCCAATAAGGATATGGTGGTGAAATAATTTAGACTAAGGACCTACCCAGGAGTAAAATTAGGTTTTATAGGCATGAATGCTGCCAGAGCTATTGAATGCAGTGTACCCTTTACCATGTAGTTCTTAGTGAAATGACAATAATATGGTATCTTAAGCAAGTTATTGTGTGAAATCAGTAAGGTCCATCTCAAGTGTATGTCAGTGAAATCATTCCATCCTCATAAGCTGATTTTGAACCATTAAGGCAGTCTTTAGCTTTGCAGTGTGTTTAGTCACTGCATTTCCCTCAGTCATTTGTCTTCATTGGAAGCAGCATTCAACCACTTTTAGCACTTATTACTGTTAACAAGAATGAGGTCTACTTTAATACAGTGTCAGACAAAATCAGAAAGAGTCATTTGGATGATTGCAAGAGAAACTGGAGCAATACATAAAACAGTATCAGGTAGATCAGAAATTTAAATGAGGGATGAAATGCAGTTTAAATGAACACTCACATGGAAAATAAATGTTCAATTTCAAACAGACCATTTCTGAGGCAGCTGAATAGGAATCATAACAGAAAAGTCCATGCTTCATCCAAAAGATCTCTCTCATTTCCAATTCTGGGTATTGGATTGAAAATCATAAGAAATATGAGTTAAGTAATCAAGAAGTAATTGAAATTTTCACTTAAGGGGCTGTACTATGTTGAAATCCTAATCTTTTGCTGACAAGACAATGCATTCTATGAAAGATTGAGTTAAACTACACAAGCCTCCTAAAAGCTTGGATAGAAAGTTGCTCAGCTGGCAGAGATACTAATATGCCTAAAAGCCTTGTAGCTCATTTTAGCACCTTCTGCTTTTCTTGGAAGTCACCTCCAGTTATTACAACAGGAACTGATTGTCTACAAAAATTTTCCTACTTCTCTTTATGGAACATTCCATAAACATATTTCTCATTTGAATCCTGTTTAATATCTACTCCCCTTCTTGTATGACTTCTTCTGCAGTACTCAAAACACCTTAACATATTTATCTTTAAACTTGGGTTGGAAGCCATGCATCCGATGAAGTGAGCTGTAGCTCACGAAAGCTTATGGTCAAATAAATTTGTTAGTCTCTAAGGTGCCACAAGTACTCCTTTTCTTTATGGGGGTCAATAGTGAACTTCCTTAGAAGCTGGTTATCCCGTAAGTGCCAGCTGCAGCGTTTCTTCCTCTGAAGCACCTTATAATGTTACTGTTGGAGACAGGATCCTGGACTAGACAGACCACTGGTCTAATTCAATATGGAAGTTCTTATGTTCCTATGTAGAATGTTAAAACTGCTTAAGCATGTCTTCTGTTCTGGTTCTTTCAGTAAGTCTTTTCATATCTGAGTCTGTCTCTTACATCGTGATCGGACTACAGTAAGACTACACATGGAAATAAAGAAATTTCTATTAATATAACTATCAGAGGACAGGACTCTTAACACTTTAAATGTATGGAGGCTGGGCTGTATATTTATTTCCAGTACATCCCCGAGCAAGTTGCCAGAATTTAATAATAAATAATACCTGTTACAAGATCTCCATTTGTGAATGACTGACCACAGCTAAGGTGGGGCAGAATTTGTCTGGGGCTTACCCGGGAAGGACAGCTCTGCTTTATGCTGGGAGACGAGAGGGAGGAAGAACGACAGAAACTGCTGTAAAAACGGTGCTCGTGGTCAGCTTTGCAGCAATGACTCTCGCTGAAATGTGAGGTCCGAAGGGCATAAGGGTGGGGCAAGTCTCTTTGTTCCCCACAGCAAGTAAGCCAGCAAACAGGATCATGAAGCAGCATGGCTTCAGCGGCCCAGGAAAGGGTGAGCACAGGAAAAAAAAGGGGGGCTGTTACCCCCTGGCCTAGGTACAGGGAAGGGCAGGCAGAGGCAAATTAGGACACAAGGGGGGTGATTTAGCAAGTGAAGCTGCTGCTGGGCGTCGGCTGCAGTCATGAGGCAGCGGGGTTCAGGCTCACGCAGGAAGGGGAGAGTGGGAAGACGGGGAACTAGCATCCCCCTGCCCCAGCTGCAGTGGGGGAAGGTGAACTGGCAAGTGACCCTAGTCAGCGTCTGAAACAATCACCGTGCATTGGGAGGGGGAGGAGGGGACAAGGGAATGTAACTGTTTCACGTACCGGCCGTGCTGCAAGTAGATGTATGGGCTCTCAGGCTGCAGTTCTTTCTGGCTGTGAGCAGGTTGCTGCACCTTTGCTGGAAAGGGGACAAGCAGAGGCAGCAGCTGCCGCACAGGGCAGTCCCAATGGAGCCCAAGGGCTGGAAGACAGTAAGGGAGACAGTACGGCAGCAGGGGCAGGGGGTGCTCACCAGTACCGCACTTGCTAATGCCCAGGGTGCTGTGTTCAATAACCCAGGGCAGCCTCATGGACTAAGGGAGGGAAATGATCGAGGGGAGGCGTCCACGCATGCAAGGGGGCAGGCTGTGTGGATTAATGGGGTAGTCAACAGAGCTGTGCAGCAAATGGCCAGTGAAGTTGTTTCTGAGGTTTTCTCCGCAGCATTACAGCACTTCCAAAGGGCACAAGGTCACCCAGAACCAGGCTGTTCTCCGCCACTGAGCACAAGGGATGGCAGTAATGCGGATCCCAGGGGTGAGTGTGATCTGAACCAGACAGAGGTTGTGGGGGATGGGTGGCAAAGGTGGTATCCAGCCTTCTAGCCTGGCAAGAGGTGGCAGTTGCAGGGGCCACAGTGAGGTGCAGGGATCGTGCTCAACCAGTCACTCAGTGAGTTCACCTGAGGGGGACAGGAGCGAGCCTGTCTGGGTAGTAAATAGGCTGGGCCCAAGAGTGGGAGGTCCAGAAGCCTGGGCAGACCCACCTAGAGGTGGCACCTTCAGTGGTGGCACTGATGGTAAGACACAGTTGCTGTGAGCTAATTTGCATTTACTGCAGCAGCTTCAGGCAGCTAGGTGTGAGAGGCCTGCACAGGGTGACAGGGTAGGCTCAGCATGGGCTCAAGTTTGGGCAGCAGGACAGGGGCAGGCCCCCGGAAAGGGTAGCGAAGCCTGTGTTGGGAATGAAGCCCCAAGGTACATGGGGACTCATTGGCCATCAGAGCATGGAACGTCATGGGACAGAGTAGAGACTTTCGGGGAGTCTATGGTGGAGCAGGGCTCTGCAGAACTCCTTCCATGCAGTCCTGAGTATGGTTATGCCGGGGTGGCCATCCCGATGGGAGTTCACCTACTCAGTACAACTAAAGATAAAATCCTGAGAGGCGAATACGTGGACATATTATCCCTATTGCACAGGGAGGTGTTGACAGACAGTAAACATGGGCAAGGCAAGCAAAACAGCGAGCCGCCCAAGAGGCCAAGGGTGCCGAGAATATGGGAAAACTGGGAGGCTGCCTTCCTCATCTGCGCGGGTGTTACAGTACAGGCCTCCCTTGAGAGGAGCCCTGCCTTGATTAAGTATATGGACATAATTAGGCGGGCACACAATATGTTTGGGGGCATGTCCTGGTTTAATTATAATGAGCAGTTTCGATTAAGGGCAGCAACACAAACGGGGATAAGATGGGACACACCTCATCACACACTGTAGTTGGAGTGGATGACACCAAGGGCGCCAGGAGTTCACACAGACAGTGGTTTGTTCATACGGCAGCAAGCTTGGGAGGGGCCCGAGGCACGTAACAATATTCCTGGGTATTTAATGATAGTAGTTGTTTTCGCAGCACCTGTAGATACAGGCATGTTTGCGAGACATGTTTTGGGACTCATTCAGCCCGTTCGTGCCAGAGCGGGAAGGAAGGATCACAGGGAGGAAACAGGAATGTGGGTGGTGCAAGTGCCAAACGCAGGTTTGGCGCGCGTGGAACAGGGTCTGGGACACAGAGCGCAAGCTGAGGAGGGGGAGGAGCTGAGGGTGGTGCAATGGGCACGGGCTCCAATGCCAGTTAGGCTGGATGTGTTAAGGGTTCTCTGATGGGATTCCCCTAACGGGGCAGATGGGGCATTTCTGTGGGAGGGGTTTTGGATCCCTTTTGTGGGAAATAGGGCTCATTTAATGTCAAACAATTTAAAGTCAGTAGCTTGGAGGGGACATATTGTTTAAAAAAAAAGATTATACACTAATTAAAGAAGAGCAGGATAACTGGGCCGTTTGATCAATTACCTATAGCACATTTAAGAGCTTCCCCCCTGGGGTTGGTCCCCAAGAAGACCCCAGGGACATACCGATTAATTCATCATCTCTCATACCCGCTACTGCCGGTGCACCCATTGGACTTTGACTTGTTGGGTTTCTGTTTTGAGGGGCAATTTTATTTCTACAAGGCTATGCCCATGGGCTGTTCAGTATCTTGTGCAGCTTTTGAGAAATTCAGTACAATGTTGCACTGGGCAGTGGTGCGGTCAGCGGGACTAAACCAAGTAGTGCATTATTTGGATGATTTTTTGTTCACAGGGCGAGCCAGTTCAGATGAGTGTGTTCACCTGTTGGACACATTTCAGGCCCTGGCAAAAAATCTGGGGGTACCCCTAGGGGAGGGAAAAAAACAAAAGGTCCTTCCACTACATTGACGTACCTGGGCATTGAGCTGGACACCAGGGAGGGTGTATCTCGGTTCCCTCAGGATAAGCTCCAGGAGCTATTGGGGTTGCTCCAGAGAGCAGTGGGTGCTAAAAAGCTCATGCTACAGGAACTGCAATCTATTCTGGGATACCTGAACTTTGCTTGCAGGGTTGTTGCCCCGGGGCAGGCGTTTTGTGCCTGGTTGGCAGCGGCAACGGCCAGCGTAGCCAGGCCACACCATTACATACGAGTCACTAGAGAGATGAAGGAAGACTTGAGGTTGTGGGAAAGTTTTCTGAGTCAATTTAATGGGGTATCATTGCGGAGGGAGGAATGGTTATTACAAGGGGGGGTTAAAAATCCACTCAGAAGCGGCAGGGGGCACAGGTTTTGGGGTGTTTTTTCAAGGCAAATGGTGTGCACAAAAAAGGCCTGCCACCTGGACACAAAACGGGGTTGTGCGTGACATGACCTTCTTGGAACTTTTTCCCCATTTTAGTTGCAGTGGTGATTTGGGGATCGGAGCTGGCTAATAAAAGGGTGTTCTTCTGGTGTAACAACATGGCAGTGGTACAGGTTATCAATTGCCAAACTTTCAGATCGCACAGGGTTATGAAATTGGTAAGGGTGTTTGTTCTACAATGTTTAACCTTCAACATCTGTTTTTCTTCCAAGCATGTGCGGGGCATGGATAATGGCATAGCAGACGCCTTGTCTTGTTTCCAGTTTGACAGACTTTATGAGCTTGCACCAGGGGCTAGCAGTGAACCTGAGCAGATGCCGCTGGCTCTCTGGAACCTCTGAATATGATGTCAGTGGAAGGGAGATTTTTGGCTCCAGCTTGCAAGTTGTTTATTTTGTTTTCTTTTGAGGAGTCTTGCCAATTCAAGGATCCAGAAAGTGGGTCACCTATACAGCCCTCCACGGAGGACAGTTGTTGCAGTACTGGGTCAAGGATAATGGAGCTGCTGGTGCCCCTTGACAATCGCACATGGGACAGTGGGTTCTTTCTCCCAGTAAGGCTGCTAAGGCAAGAGGCCATTGGAGATGTCTGGGAACCCGGCTGGGTTGCGGGGGGAGGTAGCCAAGCAGATTGCTGGTGTCTCCTTGTGACAGATGTTCAGTGCAGGTACTCCATAGGGAAGGCAGCCAGTGACCAGATAAATGCCTGGTAAAGGACTTAAAAGGAGGTAGTGGATAAAGGAACAGAACGGGGGAGTGGGTTGGGGACTCCTCTAATTGGTACGGCAGGGAGCCAAATCCTTCTCCTCCCCGCATTCTCATAGCCGTCCTTAATCCTATTACAAGGGTGGTGGATGGTAAGGTCCAAACCCTGGGTTGGCTGGGGGACCTGGATGGAAAGAAAGGGGAGCTGGTGGAAGCCACAGAAAATTGATTTGAATAAGCATGGATTTGCCTGCGGTGTACTCTTTATCTGCCAGGTAGTCCCAGGCATCTATATAATAAAATTGCAGCCTGATTAAAATCCATAACAAGTATACCCTGTCCTTCTTGTGGTGTACCCAGACAATCACCACAAAAGCAGTTGTGTCAGAAACCACTGCCACCTTATGAAGAACTTTTAGGGAGGATGGGCAGGGTCACAGACTGCAACCTTTACAAGATTAGTAATCTTCTGTTTAAGATGATATGCTTCTATTCCTCAGTCTGTCTTTGTCAGATGGGTACCTATCTTTAGAGTAATTCAATTGTCATGGGATCCAGTTGCTGAAATCCTAGAAACAGGAACAAATCCTCCTCTGATTGGTATGGCAGGGAGCCAGCCCCTCCCCTCCCCCGCCATTCTCATAGCCCACCTTAACCCCCTTATGAGGGTGGTGGATGGTAAGATCCAAGCCATGGGTCGGCTGGGGGACCTGGATGGAGATAAAGGGGAGCTGGTGGAAGCCCCGGAGAACTGATTTGAATAAGCATGGATTTGCCTGCACTGTACACTTTGTCTGCCGGGTAGTCCCAGACATCTATATAATAAAGTTGCAGCCTGATAAAAATCCAGAACAAATGTCTCCTGTCCTCCTTGCAGTGTACCCAGACAATGAATGACTTAACATTCCTCCCTTTGATCCTCGCCCACTACTGATAAATAACTGGGTTCTGATTGCAGAAGCATCTGCAAAAAAACCCACAACAACAAATTTTACCCACAGCTACATCCATGCAATACCATTGGCTTCAAATGAATAGCAATTTCTAAATGATTTTCAAATAATTACCAACTGAGGATACTGTCTGAACCACCACCATAAGTTGAATAAAAACAAATGCTATTTTCTATTTTAAAGCCTAGTCATTCATCTTGTTTAATAAAAGACATAATACATATTCATTACTATTCTTCCAACATGGAAGAAGTTCCGTAAACTATTGCCTCTCTTCAGCCATCACCTAAATTGTGGTGTTGGGACTGTACATCTAACTCTCAACCACTGTGGAAACAGTTGTGCAGAAGACTTCCAGAGATGATGGTTCCTGGCTTCATAATAGGCTGAACCCACGCCCCAGATCTAAACACCTGTTAATTTTGGAGTGTTAGAAAACTGGATTGGGATCAGAATTGTGTGTCTTCATCCCTTTCATACCATTCTAGGACCTGTCCTCTATCCACGCTGACTAACAGAAGGGATAATATGGACAGCTTTTTTTTCTACTTCACAATCCTGATGGTGCCACCAAGGGGGTTTTATGGGTTGCTGTACCCCTAAGGGCAGCAGATCATCAATAGGAGCCTTACCTGGTGTCCCTCTGCTTTGGCTGTAGTGGGTTTCAATGGCCTGGGTTCTTAGGTACTAAGTGGTAGTGACTCTACGTGACTGCTTAAGGGATTCAGGAACCCTAACGTACCAACTGCCCAATAGGCAACAAATAATTCCCGTGAAGAGTTCTGACATGTCTCCTTCCTTCCTTCTCTCTGGAGCCAATATATTTCTGAACAACCTCATAGGTTCTGATTTCCATTTATCTGCCAGATCGTTCTTCCCTTTTACTCCCAAATTCCTTAAAAAAGACCAGTTGCCTGGAAGTAGTTCTTGCTCCCTTATGCACCGATCATGCCAGGTCTTATTCTGAGTTGCAGTCTTTGCTGCTGCATCTGTAGCCAGTTGATAGGTGTTTGACTGGTGTTGCTTTAATTATTTTACATATTGAAGATATGTCTCAGAGCTTCCTTCACCTGGAGTAACTCCAAAACAAATGTCCACAGGTATTCTCACTTCCCTCCCAAACATTAGGTAACAAGAGGAGAATCCAGTAGCAATGTCCCTGGTACAATTATAAGCATGCACTAGTTGTGAAATATGTTGGCTCCATTTGTGTTTTTGTATTGGGCTGAGAGTGTGCTTCAGCCTAGACTCGAACTGTGCGTGACCCATTGGGTATAATTCGCAGCAGTTTGTGTGCGTGACCTGTGAGGTATAATTCGCAGCAGTTTGTGTGCGTGACCAATTAGGTATAATTCATAATAAGAGTCCCAAGCATGCTCAAAAACATCCCGTTGAAATGTTTTGGTTGTAGGTCTTTTTGTGGGTGATACGGAGAGGTTCAGGATTTCTTTACCTCAATTATTTGTAGTAGTTCTTTGATAAGTCTACTTTCAAAGTCACACCACTGATCAGAGTGAATTCTGGCAGGCCAACCATCACGCACAAAGTAATTGTCCCATAATATCTTGGCTACAGTGGTAACACACTGATCTTTCATGGGGAACACTTGTGTGTATCAAGTGAAACGATCTGTTACCATGAATATGATAGTGTTCCCTTTGTTCTCAGGTTCTAAGGACAGAAAAATCATTACACACAAGATACATGAGTCTCTTGCTTCGGATGCTAACTGGGCAGATGGTTTGGGTAATGTCTTCACATTACAAGCTAAACATCTCTAAGCAATGCTTACAGTATTCCTCTACATCGCTCACTCCAGTTGGTTTAGTCAGCCTTCCATCCCCCAGGGTTTGTCTAATTACAAGGCTCAATATCCTTGGTGAGGTGAGCACACTGGAATCTTCCCCTTCTCTCATTTATCCAGCAACAAGCTTGAATCCAGTTTTTGTCAAACCAATTAACTGAGTTACATATACCTTATAAGACGGGAAGGCAGCCACAAGCTCAGGACAATGCTCAAACTGTGATGCAAAGTATTTCTTATGTTATGCTTTCTCTTTCTGTATCTGTTGTTTCAATACCTGTGCCTGCATTACAATGTGTTTTTGACCCCAGAGGTGCTACCAGCTTAACTGGGAGGGGCGGGGGAACACCTGTGGTCAACTGGGAGGGAGAGAGAAAATTTTGATATTTCAGAGAAATAAGTCATAAGAACATAAGAACGGCCATACTGGGTCAGACCAAAGGTCCATCAACCCCAGTATCCTGTCCTCTGATAGTGGCCAATGGCAAGTGTCCCAAAGGGAATGAACAAACAGGTTATCATCAAGTGATCCACGCCCTGTCACCCAATCCCAGCTTCTGGCAAACAGACGCTAGAGACACCATTCCTGCCCATCCTAGCTAATAGCCTGCCAAAGCTGATATTCTACTGGAGTGGATGCCTTTGTGAACATGGGGGGTGAGGGGGAGAGGGAGTTGACCAGGAGGGATAGGCAGAGGAGAAGTTAACTGGGACAGGAAAGGGGTTGAGGCTGTGGGGGGGACCAACTTGGCTGATGGATGTGGGATTTAATATTTCAGAAAATGAAAAGCTGTAAAGCTTAATTTTTCCAATCATGGATAGCATTTTGAGCATTGGGGGGAAAGAAGGTGATAAAAAAACCAGTAGACTTGGGGGAAAGAATTCTAATTCACATCTATCCCAAATGACAACAGCCCTCCGGTACCTGGAATAGAAATTGTCTAATCCCAATATATAGCTCAATTTTAATATAGAATATAATACATTGTGATAGAAGTTTCCTTCCTGACACTTTGATGCTGGTGTCTGCCTGAGTTTTGGAAGTTGTCTATTCCACAGGGTCTGCTTGGGCTCTTCCATGGAGAAGAGATCTGGCTTTCCAGAGAAATCTCATCCAAGTCCTGGTGGCAGTTAAGCTTGGTGCTGTACACAAAAAAATTGGGGTTTGGTAGTGACCTTTCTGACATAAATCCGAAACAGCTCGTGATGATGGTAAGAGCAGGTACTGGGTGAATTGATGAAGTTTTGTTGCTGTCCTTGTTTTTGAATAATTCTGCTGGAGCTCCTTTCCTTTGCTATGGAAAAGAGAAGAGAAGAATGAGGGGGGGATTTGATAGCTGCTTTCAACTACCTGAAAGGGGGTTCCAAAGAGGATGGATCTAGACTGTTCTCAGTGGTAGCAGATGACAGAACAAGGAGTAATGGTCTCAAGCTGCAGTGGGGGAGGATTAGGTTGGAAATTAGGAAAAACTTTTTCACTAGGAGGGTGGTGAAGCACTGGAATGCGTTACCTAGGGAAGTGGTGGAATCTCCTTCCTTTGAGGTTTTTAAGGTCAGGCTTGATAAAGCCCTGGCTGGGATGATTTAGTTGGGGATTGGCCCTGCTTTGAGCAGGGGGTTGGACTAGATGACCTCCTGAGGTCCCTTCCAACCCTGATATTCTATGAGGAACTGATCCTTCTCCAGCATTTGCTTTGTTTGATACATGCTGATTTATCTCTTCTCCCAGCTCTCAAGGTAATCCATTATGTGAGCACTGGTCCACATGGAGGCCCAAGGCCTGGCTGTTATAATACTGAGAAGGACAAGAAACTACAGGAGTGTGTTCTTGCAAATGGGGGCCACCTGTCTGAGTGCCCGTAAATAAAGATGTGGCAATATACAGTAAACATGACCTCAGAGCAATAGAGAGCACACAGGTAAACACACAAGTGAATCCAGATGTGAAGTAATGCCCTGAAAAGTTTATCTGAAATGTGGATGCATCCACACAAACCTACTTCCAGACTAACTCATCCCAAAATGGACTTAATCCACTTTGATGGTCCAATTCACAAAAAGTTGCCAGATAATTTCAAACAAATAATTATTTTAGTTCAATGTATTTTAATCCCCCCCCAAGTTAAAAAAAATCCCTATGTAGATAAGCCCTTAGAGACTTTGAGAGAGGACTGTGCTCCTATACTTCTGGCTGTACTTCTGGCCTACTCAGACCAGTAGGGTTAGAAGCACATGGAGGATCCAGATTTCACAACCAGTGAAATTAATGTGCAACATTAATTGGTAGGCAATGAATCTGTGTCTTTGTATGGGTACTGTGCTTTGTATGGTCTAAGCCTCTCCTGCTGAAGGAGTTTTTCTAAAATGTGTAGCCAGAGCTGGGACTAAGATGGAGGCATATATTAAGATATATTAAGCTGCTGCCTTTTCTACATGCGGATGCTTTCTCTGTGTCTTCTCCTTTGCAGATTCCCTGACAGTGACCCTCACAGGGCGTTCACTCTAGTTCTCGCACTAATCTCCATCTGAGCAGGAAAGCAAAGCATGAACCTGGGATAGAGACTGAGCTACCCTCTCCCACTCCTCAGGGTGATCCTTCCATGTCAGCGATGGGTCTGTCTAAGGAAGCTTGCCCTACTTCTGTCAGCACTGTTCTGGTTTTGAGGACAATCAGTAGACTTTAGGTTCTACTGCTATCAGTTCATGAGCAGTAACATTCCTTTAAAATTTTGTTTTCATAAAAAACATTTTAAAATATTAAGGAGAATTGTGACTATTAATGTGAACTCTGAAGTCAATTCTTCCCCATTCAGGCAGAATTTGTCATCTTCTTATCATTATACTTATCATTATAGACTCCATGTGAGAGAAAAACCTATGATTGACTTTCAGAGTCAAGCCTCATCCTGGCAGGATAAAGCAACGAATAATCCAGGCCCATATTTTTCACTCTTTAACAGTCCAATGCTTTTTGTCCTTCACATCAAAGGAGAATAATCATAATCCACAGAAAATAAGAAACCTGAGCTATGAAAACCCGTCTCAGATTTATATGTTAATTTAAAAGTTGTCTGGTGTTAAGAGTTACACATTTCACAACCACCTTGCACAATGATGCCAACTTTGTGACAGGTGGTCACGTGCTTCAAGCAGAACTGATGTATAGTTGGGGGGTTGTTTTATGTTTTAAGCGCATGTATTTGCAATTGTGAATGTATCTGCTAGTCAGCAACTTTTAACTGACCTCACACTTGTAAGCAAAACAAATTTTCCTTTCACACCTAGGAGGCATTTCTCTTAGGACTATCCAGTGCCTTTCGGCACAGACCTGAACAGGGGCAGTGCATGTGCACACTATCCTCCGGATGAGGGGGACTTAGAAACTCTGGTTTGCTGAGGGATGGGGCTAAGGGGAAGACTCATCCTCCCCTACTACCAAAGAGACAACTTCTCCAAAGACAGATTCTTCCGAACGCTATCCATAATGGGAAGGCAATGCAACAAGTGACTGGGCAGCCATCTGATAATGCCAACGTTGATCAGAATATTAGTGTGATATGATAATGTTTAAATGAACAGGCTCTTGATCAGAAGTTCCCCCTAACTCATCTTCTGCTACACATATATCGGAAGCGGCTTGCAACAGTATAGAAAAAGTCAGACACCAGAGGCTCAGATAGACCCTTATCTGTTACACTACTTTAAACCCAGACTAGCTCCCTTGAAGTCATTAGAGTCACTGATATTATACCAGCATAAATGAGATCAGAATCTAGTTCAGGCTCTCTGAAAGAGACTCCATCTTGAGACACAGACTGCCATGGACATAGGTGAAAGTTACTTTTTCAGGGAACTTGAATGCCTTAAATAATATTCCTTTTCCTTTTTGTCAAGAAAGAATCTACTACACTGCTTAGAAGAAGAGCAAAGTGTAGGGGGACAACAAAAAAACCCACATGCTGTGGGGATGGGACTCCTTAGGCCACTAGTAATTAGTTCCCGAAAGAGCCCTGTCCCCATGACATGTAATTAGGGTTAGTTAAAGCTCAGCACTTTGAAGATGTAAAGCACTCTATAAGAGCTAATTGTAGTAGATTATCTATTACAGTGGGAAATATATATTAAAATTTTTGCCACTTCTCAATCTTAATCTAAAAAGGGAATAGACATTTCATGCTCATTTGTAAACATGTCAGAGATGGCAAGGTTCTGAAAGCCATTTCATTATCTTACTGAAAAAAAATGAAGATTTTGGATCATGTATTTGTGCAAAACAAGTTAGCTACAGATGTGCATTTTAGTGAGAGACCATAATGTCTTTTTCCAAAAAAACCCCAAACCACAAAAGCTCCTTTTGCTTGTTTAAAATGTATAACAGAGCCTGAAAGTCCCCGTACCAAATATAAAATGAAAAACAAACAAACAAAAAACTTTATTCCCTGCTTTTTTAAAGACAACTCAGGAACATCAAAGTGTTGTCTTTCTTGGTTTCATCTGGTGATGCATTAAAAGACCTGTACACTGGGGTGGGAGCTTTTTCAGCTCTCGGCTGAAGGGGCAGAGGTACTGAAACTTTAGCAAAGACAGCTTTTCTCCCAAGTGTTTGAGATGAATAGGTGTTAACAGATATCAAGTCTGGGGGTGGAAAAAACCAAATCACTTCCCCTGACAGTTACTCATCGTTTTAACCTCATTTCATAATCCTATTATTTCTTTGGGGGAACCACAGTAAAAATAAGATAGAAAAGTCCTGAAATAAGTCAGTTTTTCAAATTGTGAGAACTGCCCCATTACCTTTCCTAATCCCCAACATATCAGGTCCTCTTTATACACCGTAAGGAAGCAAAAAAGGGCACCTTTTCTTTTCTTTTGTTCTATCACCTTTAAAAGCAATTTGCCAAATGTATTTTATCACATATGAAAACCTGCACAAAGAATGAATATTTAACAAAAACTACCCACGCAAACTGTCATCTGCATTTGAAAATAAGAATGCACTTTCATAATCCCTATGGTAATTATATATAATAGAATTTTAGTAAGGAGAATTATTATCATTTTAAGCTACTTTTCTCCTATTTAAAGATTTTTTTAAAAAATCATTTTCATTTTCAGTTCTTTTAAACATAACAGAAACTCCCTTATTTTTCCTCTGTTCCAAAGGTCCCAATATTTGGACATTCACCTCAGCTGTGTTGTGCTATCTCGGTATATAAGTGCTTGAATAGGCTGCATTCCCTGTGGATGGAGTTAAAAAAAATTCTATAGCCTTCTCTTTTACACTGGTGGCATGTAACAGAGACCAGAATTTGGTCACTCCTGTAAGCCACAGGGTTTGGGAGTTCATCTTAAGGCAGAGCCTTCCAGGCAAGGTCCTTTTCCTTTCTCACTGGTGCATGTGTAACCCACAGGTAAATTGTTTTCCAGGATCTGTTCAATGGCTCACAATTACTGGCAGCCTTGTCTCTTTTATTGTGCATCCCTCTCTTTCTCTTTTTATTTAGAACTGCCACACCCCTTCTATGATGGGCATTTTTCCCCTTCAAGGCCTGGGAATCTTTGAAAACACACAAGTTTTTTCCTATCAAATCCTTTTACAGGGATGTTTTATGGGGGGGTATTTGCATTACGTATGTATAAGCTGCATAAGGGCCTTTTTCGATGGCAGAGTCATAGTGGAGTCATCACTACAGTTGATTGAATAGTAAATAGAACTGATTTAGGAATATTTTCATGAATTTCATTTGCTATGATTTCTGGGATCATATTACTTGTTATTCTCAAGTATTTGAGTTCTCCCCGCACTTTGCTGATATGTTCACAAATCTAAACGTTAAACACATTTTTATCAAGACTGCCTCATCAGAAAAATCCCAACCATAAATCCATTATTCTCCTCCTTAATATGTTTCAGTCAACAAGACATGGAACAGAAACAAAGTCGTGTGACTTAGATGACCAGCCATACAGTGGGAATGCTGAACAATCAAAGCGAGCAGGTTGCAAGCAACCCATAAATTGAAAATATCCTAATCTCTCAAATGAAAATAGTTTACAAGCACACATCCAAGTTTATGCATCAGCAAAATCTATGGAATGAAAATTGCAGGCTCAAAAAAGATGACCATGTAAAATTGCTCTTTCAGTTTTAAAGACTTCTTTTGAACATTTGATCCTAAATTTCTTCTCTCACTAATGGGTCATACTTTTTAAGAAATTAAAGAAGTATTCTTTAAACCAGAGCCTGCTGCTGAGTTTACACTATGACTCTATCCCCTCTCCTTTTTCAGTTTAGTCGTTACTGAAAAGTGAAGATTTTGGAGAGAGAGGGAGGAAGGAAAAGATGAATGTTTACTCTTGATTTTACTCATTAGTGCTGGGTTGTCTCTATGGCACTTGCATCTAGAAAATTACATAGAATGACTCTTCTCTTGTGAGCATAAAACCTAAGGAGCAATATGTTTGCAAGCTTGAAGAGGCTTTGTTGCCAAAGTTTGAGTCTCTAGTGGACCTCTCACAGCTGCTCTATAAATGACTCCCTATGTGCTTATTGTATAAATGTGCAAGCTCCTCTGCACACATAAGCCAAGAAACAATGCAGAGCTAGTCACATGAGCTCTTCTAACAGTTCTTATACCTGCAATTTAGGAATTCTTGCAGGTGCGTTTATCATAATACTTTGTTAGCATTTTTGTATAACAACTGTCTCTTCATGCTAAAGAAACACTGGAGGAAAATGCAACATGGAGGAATATGGCTTGTATGTTAATTAATAGATACTTAGGGGAAGAATGTTTTTTAGAAGGAAATCACACACACACACACAGAGAGAGAGGGAGGGAGAGAGATAAGTCAAACAGGGAATAGAATTAGATATTAGATCTCGGTACAGATCAACATTTCAATATTTCCAAAATTAGAATGTTTTCTTTTCCTGACAATGAAATGCTCCACTTTGGAATGTATTCAGCTGGAATGCCGGACAATAAATGCAAGCTGTCTGAGGATTTTGCGTGTCAATGTGCATTATTGCCATTGTTGTCAGTATTTATTCTGAATGTCCTTTGCGGGGGACTGTGGGATATGGCCAACTATGTAGTTTATTTCCCTCTGGAGCACTAAAACACAAACTATTGGCATTCTTCCCACACAGGATTCCCAATTATCCAAGTCAAGTTAATTATTAAAGATGTAATGGATTTTGTATTTTTTTCCTCTCTCTTCTACCTGTAAGCAGAACAAGAAGAACATAATCACAGCCGTGGGTATTGTTTTTTATGTTCTGTTGCATTGGTGAAGGCAAAATACTTTTTAGGTAAGGGTTGCCTGAAGAAAACTTATCTAAACTAAACTGATGAAAATGTTATTTTATAAGATCAAGGACTAAGTAGTATGTTTCATAACTGCAAAATACCTCTAACCAATGGGGGTCATGGTAGATACATTCACATCATGACCTCTGTTAATCTCACATTGCAACTAACCATGGGAGACACCAAATCTAACAATATGCACTGAGACCATAACAGAACACACAGACATAGACATCAAGATAAACAGCCCCTTTCTGGGCCTTAGCCAAAGACAGAATTCAAAACAATCAGTTTCAACATGGAGGGTTCTCTGCAAGATGGCTGACATGCCATCTGGTATGAAAACAGACATCACGTGCCTGTAAGAGAGCACCAAACACCCCTGGGATGCTTTTGATATTCTATTACCAAAAAAGAGCCCCTCCCACCCCCACCCCCATTGCTATTTCTCTGCATCACTAACTTCTTTTTCTTCAAGACAAAAATAATTTTGGTTTTAGAATATCCTCAATAAGTAATACTAACCTTGCATCTCTATATTGCCTTTGATACCAAAGAAACTCAGAGAATCAGACTAATTTAAAATGAAATAGACTTCATCATCAAACTCTGGGGATTCAGTTTATCAAAGTAATTCATCAGTTCATCTTCATCAGTGCAGCCACCTCTAGCATAGAGCACATCAGCTGTTTAACAGTGCGTGTATAAAACAAGATGGGAAAACTTTAGGAAATATGCTCTAGGGAACAATCTTACACCGGAAAGAGGATGGAATAAGATGACCTTTATAGGTCTTTTCTAACTTTAATTTGTATGAGGCACAGTATCACCACAAAAAAGTTTTTAAGTGAAGAATCCAATTGAAGCTGCAATGTCAATTTTTAGGTAGGAGCAATCTAATTAACTAAATTAAATTTGACCAGAAAACTAGAATATATCCCACTATTCTTAGGGAAAATGTCATTAATGATCTTTAAAGAACACAAGCAGCCAGGACCTTGGTTTTATGTATTGTCTCCAAAACATCACTTCTGAGTACAGTTCTACTTAAGACTGTGCTGGGAAATTGATTTAGGAGAGACTTGGAGAAAGGAGTGCTACTTATTCACCTTTTTCCTCATTCCCATCAACTACTGTCCCATTCTCATCAACTGTCTCATTCTCTGTCCCATTCTCATCAACTACTGTCCCAGATCAGCCCTGTTTAATATTGAGAACAGATGGAGTTAGAACCTTAAAAAAATTCCAATTTAAGCATTTTCTGCCACTTACATGCGGGTTATAGCATGGTTTCTAAGGATTTCCTTCTTTAAGCTACTTCCATCTCCAAACTTCTTTGTTAGAAAGTGCTATTGAGTACATTGGTAAGACTCATTCTGACAATACTTGACAGGGTGGAATTTACCCTTTGCTATCCAGCCAAACCCCAACAGGGGTGCTACAATTTAATTGTTGTTTAAAGGAGAAATATGCAAAAGACCAACATAACCTGGAGGTACTTTTTGCACTACTATGCAGGAGTCCTGCATTCAGTACTCTGCCTTATCATCTTGCACCTTGGACTGGCAGGGACTGAGAATGTTTTGTCTGGGTGTAATTTCATCTAGCTGAATGATATGCAAGATTCTGTGGTTGGGAGGAGTTTATAATAAATGGAAGATCCTCAGAGCTCAAAGAGATATTTAGAGGATAAAAGGGGATGGAAAATAGTGAAAAATAGAAAAGAGCATCACATAAGAGAAGAAAGATGATCTTGTGGATAAGACACTGAATTCAGGAGCTTTGGGTCCAATTTCTAGTTCTGCCACAGACTTCCAGGGTGATCTTAGCAAAGTCTTTAATTTCTTTGTGCCTCAGCTCCCCATGTGTAAAATTGGAATAATAGTAATTATTTTTCTCCATCTATTGTCCCTTGACTTTTCAGAGTGTAAACTTTTCAGGGCTGGGACTGCATCTTACCATATGTATGTACAATGTTCAGAACAATGAGGTGCCAATCTTGGTTAGGGCCTCTATCCGTTATGATTCCTGGCTCCAGAATCTTAAATAAAGATAATGTAGAAGTGGAATAACTGAACTTTCAGGTCAACTGTTTATTTTCTCCTTTAGTATATTACAATATATGAGCCATATGTCTTGCATTCCCATGGTATGATCAGGTATTTAGAGTTAGGATGGTCACTTTGCTGCAGGAGCCGTGATGCAATCTGTTGATGCACAATGCAACAGCTCTGTCAGGGGTGCCACAGAAAGGTGAATTCATTCAAGCAGGGTTAGTTTATAGAGTGGCATGAAAATATAATAGGCCCACCTGATCAATCCTGGAACCACAAGTGCTGAGTAGCAGCTGCCATTCTGATTAGAGTGCTCATTAAAAGTACCCAGCTTTAGAATAATAACCCATAAATGGCTGGCACCATGACTATAATGGACCACTATGTGCCAAGTGTTAAGGACACAGTGCCTTGACTGTTGCAAGTACTTAAAACCCCTAGTTCAAATAAGTCTGCTTTAAATAGTATGTTCCACCTAAAGAAGTTTGTTATCCTACGGACCCTTAGTGTGCAGATGCTTAAGTTTTTAATGGCATTGCAGATGCAAAAGCCAGAGTTTTCCTTACAGATAATCAATCACAATGAAAGAAAGGCAATAAATATTGAAATAGCATCTTAATCTCACAAAACCTCAATACAATTAGATACATGATGGCATACAGTACAATGGCCTGGAGATGAACTGAAAGAATCATGATTAAATCACTGTGAAATGCAATTTTTGTTGTCCTTCGGAGCAATGACCTATCTAGATTTTCCAACAAAATCTGGGATTACTTGATTTAAATTTTGATGAGGTTTACTTTGGGAAAGCCAACTATTTTAATGTTATTATGACAGCTGCATTTCAAAGTCAATGGTTTTCTTTAAGCATTTTTCAGTTGCAGCCATTAATTTCAGCATTTAATTATCTTCAGAAATTATTTTTTTTCATTCTGTCTCATTAATCAACAAAGTGTTGTGAGGTGTAGGACAAGGACTGAAGCAATGTGGAATCAATTAGATCAATATAATTTTTGTTTAAATGATACTAAATCTCACCTTGGCTTCCCACACCATCACTGGTACCCTGCATATGCAGGCCCCACTCACACAATCATAAAATTGGAGGGCTGGAAGTTTCCTCAAAAGGTTATCTAGTCCAGCCCCCCTGCAGTTTGGTAGGACCTGGTGTATTTAAACCAGGTGTATTTAAACCTGGTGTTTGTGTAATCTGTTCTTAAAAATCTCCAGTGATGGGATTCCACAACCTCCTTTGGAAGCCTATTCCAGTGCTCAACTACGCTTATAGTTAGAAAGTCTTTCCTGATATCTAAACTAAATCTCCCTTGCTGCAGATTACTTCCTGTCTTACATTCAGTGGACATGGAGAACAATTAATCACTCTCCCCTTTATAACAGGCTTTAACGCTATTTAGGTCACTAAGAGACACCAGAAGTAAAGCCAAATGTATACTCCAGAACTATAACGGCCCTATATTTTGGGAAAGGTTTGATGACGCTCTGAACTTCGTAGCTTAGACTTATCTCTAGGTGACACAATTTGTGCTGCTTTAGAGTAGGGATATGTGTGAGTTAAAGAAACAGGAGAAGCACCATAGAGAAGAAGCAGAATACTAGACACAGCCTGAACAAGCACTAGGAGCAAAGTCCTGAGAAACTCCTAGTGAGAGAGAGCGCACTTGGCCTGAGTGCTGGCTGAAAGGGGCTTGGAGCTGTGAGCAAAGAAACTGCCTCCAGTTGATTCTTCTGGCTGTGTTCAAGAAAACAGGCAAGCAGTTCAGAGCAGAAGAATAAAGAGCTTGTCATGGTTTGCATCTTAAGTTGTAAGTGAAGGTATAACAGTCTAGTGGAAGGAAGTAATTACAATAGACTGGACACTATTAGTGAGTCTCTAACCTAATAATTTAAGGTTCCATCTTGTTTCAGGCAGTCACATGACTCCAACTCATTTTGATCTAAGAAGTTGTCACGAAAGAGACCTGAAAGCTTGACAAAAAAGAAAATATCTATTTCTGAAATCTGGCCAACTTTATCAGCTTGAATACTTTGAATGCAACAGAATGATTTATTGGCATAATGGCTCTTGAAAAGATAAATTACCTTAATCCTTCTAGATTTGATTAGAGTTTTCTCATTATCTGTTTTGCTTCCCACTTTGCAAATGTGAAGGTTTTGCTCACTGTACGGTCATTCAACTCTTTCCAACTATCAGAAAACAGAATCTCCAAATCTTTCTAATACCAGTCTTTCCTAGTTTGAAAACATTTCATTTACAGGCTCTCTTTCCAATTCTTCAAACAATTCTCTGTCTATTGTGACGTTGCGTCCCTTCCATGACTCCGTAAGCATTACCCGCTCCGCTGTACTCATGGCATGTACTCTCTAGATATCTGAAATAGATTATGAACAACATTTTTAAAAGTACCTAAGTGACGTAGACATTTTTGAAAATTGTACCTTTAGGTGCCTAAATACCTCTATAAATATGGATCTTAAGTGCCTAAATCAGTTTTGAAAATTAGATTATTTTTAAGAGGACCAGCATTTTCTTGATTACTTCTAAACAGTGTTTATACTTAAAACTTCTTAGTGATGTTTAGAAACACCTTGTGCTATTTGGTAATATGTTATTATTTTTCAGCCTTTGCAGCTTTTTAATATTCTGCCTTACCCTGCTGTTTACTACATATTTTGCATCTTTTAAAATGTTTCATTTTAATAGTTCTTATATCCTCTTTAACCACATAGGTTTTTAATTTTTATATTTTTTATTGAAATAAAAGTGAATATTCTCCTTTCCACCTAGTCCTTAAATAATAATCTGTAACATTCCACAGTAAACAGCAGATGGTTCTGATCAGTATTTCTTCCATTCATCCTTTATTCCCTCAAAGTCTGCCTTTTAAGTCCAGTACTTTTGCTGCTATACATTTCATAATACCCTCAAGGTATATTTTAGATCTGATGAAACCATTATCACTAGATCCCAGATGTTCAGTGTTTTGTCTTTCAATTATAATACTTAGGTCTTATGTCTTAGACCTAACTCTGAGATAGTCTTTGATCTTGCTTTCCCCCCAACATTATGTGAGAAGGATACAATACTAAACTATTGTCGGAAATACTTGTGCATCCCTAGTAATTGCTTATAGGAAAGGCATTACAATATGGGGCCCTGATAGGCAGAAAGCAATTAAAGCTGCTCTCCCCGTGCATCATCACAAATCCTGAAGCCCATGGGTCTACCTAAGTGCTTAAAGCTAAGTATGTGTTTAAGTATCTTCTTGAGTTGAGGCTTTTGTTTTTTTATCGTTCAGAAAAAATATACAGAAGAATATATTATTTGACAATCCTGTCTGTCTCCTTTAAGTAATGTTTCCCTTCAGAGCACCTCAGAACTGCTAGGAGAACCTGTAGCAGCTTGTGAGCACAGATTCCAGTGATGGAAAAAAATCTGTGCATAGTGCATACAAAAGATTTCTATATAATAAACAGAACAGCTCTGGGAAAGGAAACCAATAGTTAACCCAATGTAACCAGCCTGAGCACCAACTCAGTGACTTGCTAAGCAGAGACTGCCCCAGTCACACTGCAGAAAACTTTCTTTCCAAAGGTATTGATAATACCAGTCTCCACAATACAAGTACAGAAGCTGACATGGGTGAAGGACGCTTAACAAGGCACCATTGCTCTCCAAGGCTCACAGATCATGACAAATTTCCCATGATCACCAGTTTCTCCTCTTCCAATGTTTGCCTATAATATTTGTAGTGAATTTTGAGAGACATAGTGCTCCATACAAGATTTAACTGTTTTATTTCCACAACACTAAATAAAGCTGTGCTTTAGCATGTGAAGAGCAGAAATGGGTTGAGCCATGTTTCAACCAGAAAGGAAGTTTGTATCTCCTGAGACAATATCACTTTATTAACAAGTTGCTGGCAAAGATCCAAGAGAGTAAATCAATTCAGCTCACCTGAGTGTTCAGAGGAGGAGGACTAATATGTGCTAACTGTTGCCCAATTTGAGAGTTTTGAAACCTGATTCACCTTACTTGCCAAACTTTTTAATGTCACTAACCTCTGGGCAGATTTACTGTACTTGTATTTACTGTACTGTATCATAATTGTATATAGCTGTATTAAAATGGAAGTGCACCAAGTGAAAGCCATTGGGAGAACTTTTGTGGGCCATAATTTGACCCACTGTACTGCAAACAAAATATGTCTTCTTTTTGGTCAAGAATCGTAGTAAAAATAGCTAATTCGTTGTCTCTGATACAGTGACTTCTCCTGTGCATTTGTGTTTGCTATGCCATTCTTTACCTTCGTACGATATGTCTACTGCTTTGCCGTTAAGAAAAAAACTAATTAAAACAGAGAAGAGGAGAATTCTCACAACTTATGTTACAAAAAGAAACCTATATTTAATACTGTGACAGTGGAATAAAGATGTCTGATATGTTCAGTGATTAAAGACAATCTACTGACTTTTCCAGTCAATAAGAAGTCATACTTTTGACTGATGGTTTAGTTGGGAAGTCAGTTCTTAAAGGCACAACAATAATCTCTTAGTAGTTGCCAACAAATAGAGGCTGCAGACAGGTGTCAGTAAAGGGATACAACCCCTTTGCCTGCCCCCATATTGCTAAATCCTGGCTAGATGGGTAAGGATTCCCAAGGGAAAGTTTGAGTGTTCCTGACCTAGAAAACCATTTTAAGACATAATTTCAACTAAGTAGCTAGAGTGTCAATATTTTTAAATACTACCCTTTGCAATAACCACCATCTGTTTAGGTGGGTTTTAATCAAATGTAAATAAAAAATAACTTTTCAATTACTGAACATCTTTTGATGGACAATTGTATAAACAAAACTTAATAGTACAAACATGTCTTAATCACATATTCAGCTTTAACTGCCTCTGATTTATTCAGTCAACCATCTGGAAAGCTTTATTTGTCTCTAACTTATTAAGAGAGTTTTCTGTAAGCGCAGCGAATATACTTGCTCAGGGATGAGATTTTTGCAAATAAGGCTCAATCCAAAACTCACTGGAGTAATCGGGATTATCTCCATTAACTTCAAGAAGGAATTGGATTAGGCCCACAGAGTGCTTTGGTACAGTTTAGCACTATTTAAGTCAATTGAATTACACCATTGCCCCCCAACTCTTTCTGTTAGTCTTCTATTTGTTCATCTCTTTTTTACTTACCTTGTTTTCAAGGCAGAATTTCTAATTACTATTCTTCCAGATCTTCCTACAGAGTACCATAGATTTAAATGAAGTCATTTGGTTGGTAACACCAACATCTGTCTCATTTCCAACTTCAGTATCAGTAACTGGTGTTACTCATATGATTTCAGGTAAGTGCATTTCCACCAGTCTGCTAAACATTAACTTTGTCGGACTGAATTTATTACTTGTGGATGAGGAAGTATTAATGATGTCTCAGAAATTTATTTCATAGTGTACATATAACTCTTAGCTACACTCAGCTGAATATTTCTCCTGGAGATGTTTCTTCCTACCACATAACCTGAGAAATGGCATTGTTTCTCAGATGCTGAACTTTTTTCCTGATAAAAGTGTATTTTTATTGTAGGTATTTCTAGTGTGGCTATAACCTTGGCTTCCTTTCCACATCTGCAACAGATTTTGGGCCAACTCCTTAACTGGTATAAATGGACATAGCTTCACTTAGTCAGTAGGCAACACTCTTCTACACAAGCTGAGGACCTGGTCCCAAGTCTCTGTGACTTGTTCCTTAGTAGCATCTTGTATCTGTTGTACATTTGTAAATCACTCATATTATGAATAGTTAGTGTTTTCAGCCTGGGTTTCTCACAATTCAAGTCCTCTAGCTATTCCTGATAGCTCTTTTAATTTCATCTAATTTCTTAACGCTTTTCCCTTTAGTTGCTCAGATGTGCATGAAGCTATCATTTAGGTTTAAATTTTAGAACCCAGAGACACTCTGCCTTCACTTGCACCCCACCGATTTCATTGTGGATACATAGGTTATAAAACAGGGCAGGGCTTGGTCCTATATTGTTAAAAGTTACATGAACTTGCCTATTCAGTCAGGGCCTGATTCTCCATTGGTTTAAATGAGCAGAGTCAGGGTCCCAGTCTTGAAACATGCTTTCTATTTCTTTATGCCATGCAGTTGTAATTTTAATTTTCTAAAACATCTTTATGAGAAAGTATTCAGAGCTAGTGCTGCTTTGTACTTGTGATATGCCTTTATCCTTAAACACCACATTGGATCCTAGCCAATACATTATGCGCCTTTTTTCCTGCTCTCCTGGGATGAGATTCTCACCCATTCCAGCCTGAAGCCTGGTAAAATGACTAGTGCAGCATAAAGTAGCCCTATAAGCAAACGGAACAGGAACTGAGTTAGACAGCTGTTGGCTGTTCTCCAAGGACCCCACCTCTTCATAAACCCTGGCATAAGGGGCATACCAAGGAGAGAGTGGGAGGAGTAGGTCACGAGCAGGGCTGTTGAATACAGCCTTGTAGAGCTTCTGGGCAGTGCTGCTGTAATTTAGACAGCTGTTTACTTCAATGCAGTTTGGATTAGGAACCTCTGCAGTTCTTCATCTTGTATTCTCCCCTGGTTGTTTTGTCTTTGGTTTTGCTTCTTTCCCATGGAAAGTCACCGACCTTAAATGAACTTTCTGAAACGATTTTTGTCCCAATTACACAAATTATCTCATTCCAGTCGACAAATACATAGGGATAGATTGTGACTGTGGCTGAGCAAGTGGGCAGAGAGACAGCTCACAAGCAAGCAAGAAATCTTCTTCCCTGACACATTACACCATCCTTTTATATTTGTTTCATCCTCGTCCCATCTTCTCTTTCAGTATCATTTTCACTTACTACTGGTTTTTCACCCTTCCTTTCCCATCTACAAGACAAACTTGTTTTCACTTCTCAGTGCCAGTAGAGCATTTTAGTTTTGTGCTAAGCAAAATGCCAGTCACATTCTTTCATCATTCTGTTTACTTTGGATGTCAGTGCCAAATCTAGAGGAATTGTGATTTCTGTGTTTGCTATTAGTATATTCTGTTATGTGCAAATAGCAGCAAAATGCACATGTAATTTTAACCAGCGGATCTAAGCAATAAACATGTTCTTGTCAAATACAGGTTGCGCACAAGGGATCATCTTTACACCCCCTCTCCCCCCCAGTAATCACTTGAAATGTATTGTAGGGAGATAAAGATTTCTCCCTGTTCCTTTAACTTAGAGCTGCATGAATCAATTTATCTAATGGTCCAGAACACTGGAATGTTATAAATGGACTCTCTCATTTAGGGACCCTGGGCCTGATCCAAAACCCACTCAAGTCAGTTGAAAGACTCCCACTGATTACAACAGAATTAGAAACAGGCCCAGACTGTGGTTTCAAAAAGGAGGAGGGAAAAAGAGTGTCAAGAATCTTCTCCCTGGTGCAGGACACCAGCCACAATCCTATTCCTTAGTTTCCTATTAAACAAGGACTCAGAAAGTTTAGCACCTGGTAGCCTCAGACTACACCAAAGAAGACAACAACAAGGGATGGAGTCCTGGCTTTGCCTTCTCTTCCATAACCAGCCAGCAGAGTGAACTAGTGTGAAGGGTATCACAGTCTGTACCATGTTTAGCAGCTCTTCTGTGGTTTTTAGGTGGTCCGCAGAAGGGAAGGTACAAAGTGCACATCATCCCAGCAATATCTTCCAAAGAAATTGTGCCAAAAGCTGGTACGGTACCTCTGGCACGTATGGGGAAGTGCATACAGTACCAGGAATTGCTTCATCACTTGTAGTATATCTCTTTCTTCCCACCCCTAGAGCTGACTTAGCTCCTTTGGCTCTGATTCCACTGAATTCACCTTCCTTTAAGGAGGCTAGTATCAACAGTAACAAAACTCTTTGTGTGCCTTGGGAGAGCAAAGACCATGACTTTGACCTGCAACTGCACAAGGTCCTTTGCATCTTCCACATGTGCTCCTCGAGAGCCACATTCTGGCCAAAGGATGTAACAACCCTTGTTACGTTATGTCCTCAGAGAAGTAATGTATTTGCCTCAAAACCTGCTGCTGGGTAATGCACCTCCCCTACCATGGTCTGAAGTTTTACTGACCAAGTCCTGCAAGGTGCTAAACACTCCACTCCCAACGATCTTCTTGGGCATTGAGGATACGTCTTTAGTATTTACGAAGTTATGCTCTAAATCCACAGCAAAGCCTTACTATTCCATGATCTTGGCTCTGCTTTATGGCATGGTGCAAACTGGATTAATATTTTTTATCTTTAAACATTTTTCTCCTCTTTTGCTTCACTTCACATAGCACGTCTCTTCAGTGCAAAGTCTTGAGGTCAGCATTTTTTCCTCTGTTCCATTTGCAATTTATGTAACTAGAGTAAAGATAATGTTATTCTAGTCTATTAAACAATAAAACAAAAATTGCCCAGCTACAAAAACAGTTTTCTTTAGGATTATTTAGACAATCTGTAACTGCTTCTGATATTATAAATTATTTCCTCCTTTGCCCATTACTGAAACATTGTAATTACTTTAGTTATGGCACAAACCAACCACCACATAAATATACGACAGGAAGACAACTACAACTATTAAATAATTAATAATTTTGGACCTAGGTTAGTATTATGGTTGCCACGACGATTAATTCGTTATTACATCTTTGGTTTCTGTAATAGTCTTTTAAATGTTTTCCACATACTAGAAATCAGATTAATGCTGTGCTCCAAATAATTTAATTTGTTTTCTTAACAGCATCAGAAGACTTCCGCCCCCCCCCCCCCCCCGAAAGTGACCACTGGATGAAAATGAAACTTTAAATGTATACAAATCTTTTGTTTCCAAAAATAAAATTGTAAATTTGATAAATGAATAACGCATTAAATGCATATATTTGCCTGGAAAATTACCTTCTTCCTCCTATTGCTTCAACTGCTATGTAGAACATGTAGAAACTCAATGTATAAGTGGAGTATAGTACATTTGGCTGAGAAGTACAGTACAAGCAAAACAATTTGATTGTATCAAATGAAACATTGTCAAGTTCTCTATTTATAAATCTATATTAGGGCTCAAAGTGAATAAATCATAAAAAGCTTGGCAGCTTGGTTTACTTTGGCTAAGCATCCCTATGAAGTGGGCCTAGATATCTCTCACTCTCTCTTTTCAGGACACTATCTCTTTGCTTCAAGTGCAATGCCTCTGTCACTTTCTCTTGTAAGCTTCTATTCCACCCACCCATCTTGCATTTTACCTGCCATAGTTTATGTTCCTTTCTTTTGCCTTCACTGGAACTGGATTTCCATTCTGAAATATACTTATTTGGATTTTGGACATTTAACCATAATTTTCTTCTCTTTGTGCGTAGAAGTATGCATACCTTCTGTGACTCAGTTATGTAGCAACCATGCTGAGTCTAATGATTTTAATGTACTTATTGTCATGACAGATCCTGTTCTCCGGGGATTTCAAGTTCAATGTCTAAAAACAACACATTGTATAAATTCACTAGGAAAGCTTTGGAAAAGCATTCAAACTGAGCTGAATCTTTCAACCTTCCCTCATCATTAATTTACCCTAGAGGAGTATTAATATTGCTAAGGAAATATCATGTTACTTTACTGAATAACCAGAAACCATAATAGTTGTCTGAGTTATAAAAGAATCTCTGTCCTTTCATGATTTATAATTAGAAAGGTTTCTCTATTCTTTCAGCCTTCATTGAAATGAAATTCATCTTTCATTTAACAGTCTATCATGCTCCTGCATCTAATGACATAGTTTGCTAGCAGCTATTCTTTTATATTTTTCTATGCCCTGGTTTTGCTACCTTGTCCTTTACCTTCTGCGAAGAAAGCCAATACTTTTTGGGTGCTAATAATTATTATATAGCACTAAAATCTACTACTATATATTTATTTTAACCTGCTTATATCTTGCTCTGCTCATTAAAACAGTGGAATAGTTCTTGTTAACTTTTTACCTAGTATTATCCATCGCAGTTCCTACTTCTGTAATCAGACTAAAGTTCCCTATCATTTGCCTTGGATCGCTATTCAGCAGACTTCCTATTTCATTTCATAGAAGGGATCTCACCTACTTGTAACCCCTCCCTCCTCATTCTGCTCACTGTTTGTGGCTGTCCTATGGTGTTGCTTGTTAATCGTGTTTTGTTATCATGGTACTAATGCCTAATCTTTATTTAGGGAAAATTCATGTCCCCCCTCCCCTTTTTTCCTCCATTATCTCGAACTTTTTCTCTCATATTTTTGACTGAAAACTAGACATTTGAAGAAATAATTGTGAGGGTTTGTGCCCAATCAGTTGATTTTTAAAGATATGGAGAACCTTGTGTCAGGGTAAGCACCTAAATAGGACACCCATAGCTTAAACCGATGTTTAAGCTCACAAGCAAGCAACTTATACAACCTGAGTCTCTGTAGCATTTGCATAGCCTAATTAAATCACATTTGATCATCAGGCCCCATAACAGGGCTCAGCAAATACATTATTCTACATAGTACAGAATTTGTATTTTAAACAACTTTGTTGTATGCTTCACTGTAAAACTAAATGGTAAATGTGTAGAAAATCCTATCCACCTTAAAGTCCAAATATCAGTACAACAGGACTTCCCTTTGCCAGAAATCAAAGCATAACTGTATAAAGTCTGGCTAATTTCAGCTAACGACAGAGAACCACTCTATCTCAATTCCTACAGGCCTCTATCCCCTTGTTCTCACTGCTAGAGCAAGCCCCACAGCTTCCTTAAGCACATCCTTCTTATAGTGTGCTGTGGAAATTAATTAATTCTCTGCAGCTGACCTCACCCTACTAGCCGGCAAATCCCTGTGCTCAGAGCAGGCAGCTGTGAGTATTTCCTGTAGTCAGAAGAAGAGGGCTAACTTCTTCTCTGTCAATGCCTTAAGACCTAGACATCTATAACCAGAAAGAAATGTAGGCCAGAAATTCATCTTTGATTAAACCATTCCACAACCCAACAAAACAAAGCCCATGTAAGTTTCAGGATTTTATCATATTTGTTATTCTTACACTGTGTACACATTAAGACTGAGTCTTACCTTTTGATCAAGCTTTGCATTCCAAGAAGCTATCCATGATTGTAAAGCTAAGGAGATATTAACATGGTGTCTGTTCCTGCATCAAAACTCAACAACCTCTAAGTATTTGATGCTAGAGGAAATATGACATACTGACATGCTTCCTCTCTTTATTTTCAGTTCCTTACCATTTGTCCTAGCTTAGGCTGTGATTTAATTTCCTGCCTATAACTCAAAAAAGTGGGGAGGGGTAGAATTCACAGTGGGTGCTTCCCTCCAATAACCTTCAGTACTGTGGGTCAAGCATTCACCTAGACTATGGAAGCGCTGGGTTCAATTCTCCTCTCTGACTAAGGGAGATTTTACCTTAAGTCTCCCACCAGCATGTCCTAACCACTAGGATATGGTGTATTCTAGAGCAGAATGTTCTCAATTTCTCCAGTCGAAGCTGTTCAACTCTGTATAAATACTGAAATATTCATTAGGCCAGGGCAAAGCTGATAATGACTCTATGGTCGGCTGTTTAGGATATGCTCAGAGGATGTAGGACACTCAAGTTCAAATCTCTGAACCACATCATAGGGGAGAATTGAACTTCAGTGAGACCTTTAACCACTGGAGTAGAAGTTCCAATCTTTCTTCTGGTGTCTTTAGTACAGATTTAGACATGCTCTGAGTACCCCATCTTGCCTTCTGGGGCTGATACAGTAGGGGTACTCAGAGTGTGCCTATTTTTCTGAATTCCACAGGGGCTTAGGAGTGAGTTAGGTGGTATACTGCTGGTTAGTTTCAAGACTGTGCCCATACTCAGCCACTGAAATGTAGGTGCCTCAGGGTCTTTACTGATGGAAACAGACACTTTGAGACTTTAGGCACTAGAGGGTTCGACACTAGCTGAATGGGGGTTTATGAATGCCGGTGGTACCTAAAATGTTGGACTTAGGTGCCTAATGGCCATATTTCCCTTTTAAAATGCCATTCTGTGATGTTTATGGCAGTATAGATTTCCTCCCATCTCCTTCATTCCTCTGTCTCTTCCCCTCTATTTCTTGTTCCTTGGATCTGGTCCAGCAGCTCCACTCCCGAGCAAAGCAGGCACTGAGTACCAACAAGGGAACTTGAGGGGTACTTAGCAGTGTTCTTTCACACCCCCAGAACATCAGCACCAAATTCTTGGCAACTACAAATGCCCAAGGGCACTCATAGGACTGACTCTTTTGGAAGGTGCAAGTCATTCCTGAATATAGCTGTGTTGCTGAGATTAGAAATGTTTCCTACTTCCATTTGCAAGGCCACAGTATTCTTCTTTGGAATCCCTTTGATTTTGGTTTGGGAGCTATAAAAATTACTTCCAGCAACGAGTCCAAATACAATTGGGTAGTTAATTTGCGTGACACGCTCAACCTGATTTTTTTGTAGCTCGAGCAGACTTCAGCGTCTATGCATCTTACTTGCAGCTTTTTATGTTCTGGTTCAACCGTGATTTGCATCTGCTTTTGGATTTGTTATAGTTGGCATTTCACTGCAGTTCTTGTATGGGCCTGGCAAGCTCTGCTAAACTGAAAAGTTTCTGTCGGTGGGACCAGACCATTCATCTGCCATCCCATTCCCCTTATTTCTTTAGCTCTTAAGCTGCAGAACATAAAAGTGATCCCTAGCTATACTTCTCAACAGACAATGAGGTTTTGAAGGAGAAATTGGGAATACCTGATATACATTGCGTTTTCTTAGGAAGTTAAAAACATGTCATGATTACTGTATGTTGTAAAGGGCTGGGTTCACCCTAAAGCCCAGGAATTTGTGAATTGAACTCTCCTGAGATCACTAGGTGCCTACACTTTTTAGGTGAGACTCACCAGTGGAGAAGGCAGATTGTGTTTTCACTGACATCCCTTCATCATGTTTGGGAAGATAGTTGAAGGTGAGAATCAGGACCTGTAGTGAGGTGGACTGACCCTCCCCAGACACAGAGGAAGAGGGCGACTCTACCCCCTCATGGGCGGAGCTCTACCTCATAGCTCCACCCTCCAGAAGCCAAACTGGGGAGCGAGGAGTATAAAGGCAGGACCCGGAAGCTCCATGGGCAGCCAGTCACTGTAGGGGACAGATGCTTCCCCTGAGCTCTCACACTGGGAGATGGTAGCAGAGCCGCAGAGTGCAGATGACTGACCCGAACCCTGGACTGACCTGACAGTGGCGGGCGCAGATGACTGGCCCGGGCCACTCGGACTCCTGGATGACCCAGCCTCAGAGGAAGCAGATGACTGGCCTGGACCACCAACTGGCCCAACCCCGGCAGAGCTTCTGCTGGCAACTGAGGCCCCCCGCAGATCACCTTACCTCACCAGACCAGTAGGTACCTTGGGAGCGGTAGGGCCTGTGTCCCCCACCACCCAAGCAGTGGGGAGCAGTCTCCTCCTCCCTCGGGCTAGCTGAAGGAAAGCCTGAGGTAACTGACTTTGGGTACAGGCCCAAGCTGAGTGACTTTGTTTCCTGTCCAGCTCTGAATCAGTCGTAAGTTGTTCCCCCGCAAACGTAAATATGAACCAGAGCCTGGGCCTGTTAAATATTTTCAGCTCCACCTGAGCACAGGTGGACCTGAGAGACTTTGCTTACTGCCCTGCTCTGAACCAGAGCCTAGCCTAATTGACTATTTGCAGCTCCACCTGAGTGCAGGCTAGAGCCAAAGGACTGCAGCTCACCCTGAGCGAGGGGCTGGACTACGGACTCTAGCTTGCCACTGCAGTGAGAAGCTGGGCGAAGGGCTGCCAGTTCCCCTGGAAGGGGGGAGACAGTGGAGTTGGGGCACAGCCATAGGACCGTGCCGTGAAGAGGATGCTGCGGTCTGGGAGAGACGCAGGCCCCCACAGACAGAGGAAACAGCAGAGCAAACAACAGTTGAAACACCACCTGCAGAGGCTGCTCCAGAGCTGGACAGAGCTAATTCCCAGAGCAACCAGCAAGAGGCGCCGCGGTGGTGAGCACAACCTGTTACAGGACCTTACTGTCTATTGGGAGTTCCACTGCAGCCCCAGTGCTGGATGCTACATTGGTAATATTCTGAATCTGTTCATCATCTGTTGCCCTGACTAAGACTTCTGCCCAGCCAGAGCATCCCACTTTTTGAGCGGCACATACTACCTGTGGACCCCAGTTACAGTGGAGGTTGCAGCCACCTTGTTCCACCATAACTTCTCCACTGGTAGATTTTTCCACCACCAGGGGTCATGGGCAGGATTTACTTTGGCAGAAGTGAATCTGATTCATTAACTCATTATAGCAAAAACTAAACCTAAAGATCTACATTAATAATTACTCATTTTGATGCACCTTTCGATTGCACTGTATTCTTTCATTAACTAATATCACTATATATTGGTGATGTATCATTAACAAGATAGAAAACCTCCACTTAGTCTGTTTGGGAAGCACATCAGCTGGTTGAAAACAATGTCTTTGCTCAATCAACCTTGACCTAAAGTTAGAGCTCTTCTTAGTTGTCATGGCAATAAGAGCATTCAAGTGGTAGGAAAGAGAAATTAGCCAGGTTTCATTTGAAATTAGACAGATAGAAGATTTATACACCAGACAATGATTGATGGTGCTTAGTTTTGTTATAGCTGAATGTTTTGAAAATTAGTCAACATGATAAAGATGAGTTTCTTATGCTCTCATATAGCTTCATCTAGATTTTTTTGTTTGCCAAAATAATTCAGTAATAGATTGAGCAAAAAGCGTGTTTTTTGTTTTGCTTTGTTTTTCTTATAGCTATAATGGTAAAACAAATATCAAATAAACCAAATGTAAACTAGGGAAAGACACTGAGGATCGAAGGGTAGACTGAAGCCATTTTGTAGGACACTGTTTTGCATTACTATGTAAATTGGGTTTACTTGAGAAAGACCGTTTACTTTTTAAAAACAAAATATTACTGCTAGTTCAAAAAAGTTTGAATGACTTTTAATAAAGCCAACATAGTTTTTGAAAGCGTGGAAAGCCTGAGTGACTAGCTATGTAACTGTCATGCCTGAGTCCTATATGTACTGCACCTCTACATTGATAATAACTCTTTTTATGAGCAGAGTTCAGCAGCTGTTTTGTTCTCAGTTGCTGTACTGTGATTGAAGAGATACACCCGTGCACCATGCTCTCTTATGGAGGTTTTACTCTGTTCTGGTAGTTTTCCCCAAACTAAAATGGCATGTGTGGGAACCTGGCACACAAGGAAGAAAATGCAGCTTTTTCAACTGTGCTGTGGACCCATTTTGCAACTCCCCATAATAAATCCGCAGTACTCAAGTACTGGATGTTCTGCAGCTTTCACAGCAGTTATACATATTATACAGCTCTGTATATTTGTTACAGCAGGGTTTGTGTGCTGCTTTCATCATTATCCGAACAGATACTGATTGTTACCAAGCTGGACTAACTAGTATGAAAAGTCAAGAACTTCCTAAAAATGAAAACGGCACCACCTTCTCACTACTAGTTATAGTCCCTGAAGGTCAGAGTTGAGACACATTCTCATAACATTGGAAGGCAACTTTCCATGCAAAAATTAGTCTCTAAAGCTGTTGATCTGACTTTTCATACAAAAATATGCATTTTTGGCCAGGAAAGGGGCATTTAAACCTGTGTGTTGTGGGATTCCATGGCTGCATTATGCTGTGGATTTTCTCTTCTTACTGTTGATGTGGCTGTTCTTATATTCAACAGCACTGGAGCACGTATGCCATTAAATGAATACTTTTGAAGAACAGCTTGCTGTCACTATTAGTTGTCTAATTAAGAAACTACAGTAGTTACTGCTGAACGAAACAGCCCAACTGTGAAAGAATCTAAAATATGTTCTAACAAACAAAAACTAAAGACCTAACAGGCACTATACACAGAGGCACTGAGCATCATAGCATTTGTGCCCACTGACTTACTGCCGAAACAATTTCCCACCCTGTTGAAGAAATAAAAGGTGCAGAATCTGATAGTAACTCACCTTGTGGGGGGAACTGGGAGTAGAGATGCAAGCAGTGAGGTGATCAGTATCTCTTCCCTATGCCAGTTAGTAGCAGACGTGGAACAGAGATAGTTTCTCTGATGTATGTAATGAATCCACACCATTCATGGTGCATGGTATCAGAGGTTAGTGCTCCTCAGGAAACATTAACTCACAATGGTATTTTTACTATATTTTTTTGGTGATGATCTAAGAAATTATTAAATAGATTCAGAGATTCTAAGGACCACTGTGAACATCTAGTGTGACTTCCTAAAAAACACAGGCCATAGAACTTCCCCCAAATAATTCAATTAATAATTCCAGTGAGTGGGGAGAGATCTTTGCATTATTTTTCTTAGTGGTCCTGTGTCAGAATTCTGAAATAACTGATGGTGTGGAGAATGACAACTAAACAATGGGTTGTATTTTGATGGAAGATCTTGTATGACATCTGGAGGGACATGAATTAATGTGATAAGATCATCATGGAAGATTTCCTAAACCAAAAAAGAAAAGGAGTACTTGTGGCACCTTCAAGACTAACCAATTTATTTGAGCATAAGCTTTCGTGAGCTACAGCTCACTTCATCGGATGCATCCTAAACCAAGAAACTCCTAAACAAATTTTGAGATATAGCTACGTTAATCTCGACCAAATCATCCCACATGTACTAGGTAAAAATGGGAAACTTGACGTTAATGGGAGTTTTGCCTGTGTAATGTTTGAATCAAGACTTCAGGACTGACTCTGATTTTTAAGGGAGGTGATGGGACCATCCTTCATATATTTGAAGATTCTCGATTCAAGAATGCCAGGCTTGCATTTCTCCCATAAGGTGGAGCTAAGCAACTGCAGAACTCTACAGACACGGGAATATGTTTGCCAAGCGCAAGTCTAGAAGCATTAGAGAAATAAAAGCAGGGTTTGTTTTTTTCTGACACCACAGGAAACCAGAAGAAGGGTATCGCAAGTTGTGAACACAGCTACTATGATTCTAGCAGTCCTGAGTGGTTAAGCCAAGCATGCTCTAGGTATTGGCATTATCATTTGTTTATTTGGGGAGACATATGGACCTGACAACAAATATATGCACTTGTTATCAGACCACGGACACAGACCACTGGATATATGTGAGATCACCAACTGGGTTAGCTGCTGCGGAGGAAACTTGGACAGGAATTGCATTGCTTTAAAAATGGAAAGATCTGACACATACAAGTATTTGGTGCCTTCAGTAGATTGGGGGAGGGAGGAAGCTGCAGCATTGCAGAAATGTGAATGAACATCTTTCTCTCTATCCTAGCTGTACTGCCTTTCACAGGCAGTGGAAGGGAAGGAAGAATGTTAGGGTATTTAAATTAATGAGGAATGTGGTGAGGGATATAGAGAGGTGAGGATTTATTTAGGTGAGGATTGGGAGATGCTTTACTTCTGGATAGAGAAGCTGATTTAAAAAGAAAATAAGGAGCAAGATACAGAGTAGCAATTATTTGATTTTTAAATCTCAGCAAGAGTTTCAACTTGCCAGTGGCTTAGAACATGGAGCTATCTCAAACTTTGGGGCCATCAGCAAACCTGAGACATTTATCTTTAAGTGCATGACTTCAAAACTACTGAAATGAAATTATCAATTTCCTTCCAGCTTGGATTGATATTAGGGCTGTTGATTAATCGCAGTTAACTCACGCGATTAACTCAAAAAATCAACTGCAATTAATCACACTGGTAAACAATAGAATACCAATTGAAATTTATTAAATATTTTTGAATGTTTTCTACATTTTCAAATATATTGATTTCTATTACAACACAGAATACAAAGTGTACAGTGCTCACTTTATATTATTTTTATTACAAATATTTGCATTGTAAAATGATAAACAAAATAAATAGTATTTTTCAATTCACCTAATACAAGTGCTGCAGCGCAATCTCTTTATAATGGAAGTTGAACTTACAAATGTAGAATTATGTACAAAAAATAACTGCACTCAAAAACAAAACAATGTAAAACTTTAGAGCCTACCAGTCTACTCAGTCCTACTTCAGCCAATTGCCAAGACAAACAAGGTTGTTTACATTTACGGGAGATACGGCTGACTGCTTCTTATTTACAATGTCACCTGAAAGTAAGAACAGGCATTCACCTGGCACTTTTGTAGCTGGCGTTACAAGGTATTTACATGCTAGATATGCTAAACATTCATACACCCCTTCATGCTTGGCCACCATCCAGAGGACATGCTTCCATGCTGATGATACTCGTTTAAAAAAATAATGTGTTAATTAAATTTGTGACTGAACTCCTTGTGGGAGAATTGTATGTCTCCTGTTCTGTTTTACCCGCATTCTGCCATATATTTCATGTTATAGCAGTCTCTGATGATGACCCAGCACATGTTCATTTTAAGAACACTTTCACGGCAGATTTGACCAAACGCAAAGAAGGTACCAATGTGAAATTTCTAAGGATAGATACAGCACTCAACCCACGGTTTAAGAATCTGAAGTGCCTTCCAAAATCTGAGAGGGACGAGGTGTGGAAAATGCTTTCAGAAGTCTTAAAAGAGAAACACTCCAATGCGAAAACTACAGAACCTGAACCACCAAAAAAGAAAATCAACCTTCTGCTGGTGGCATCTGACTCAGATGATGAAAATGAACATGCATTGGTCCGCTCTGCTTTGGATTGTTATCGAGCAGAACCCATCATCAGTACTGATGCATGCATACCGGAATGGTGGTTGAAGCATGAATGGACATATGACATCTGGCACGTAAATATCTTGCGATGCCGGCTACAACAGTGCCATGCAAACGCCTGTTCTCACTTTCAGGTGACATTGTAAACAAGATGTGGCAGCATTATCTCCTGCAAATTGTAACCAAACTTGTTTGTCTGAGTGATTGGCTGAAGTAGGACTGAGTGGACAGGTAGGCTCTAAAGTTTTACATTGTTTTGTTTTTGAGTGCAGTTATTTTTTGTACATAATTCTACATTTGTAAGTTCAACTTTCATTATAAAGAGATTGCACTACAGTACTTGTATTAGGTGAATTGAAAAATACTATTATCATTTTACAGTACAAATATTTGTAATCAAAAATAATAATATAAAGTGAGCATTGTACACTTTGTATTCTGTGTTGTAATTGAAATCAATATATCTGAAAATGTAGAAAACATCCAAAAATATATACATAAATGGTATTCTATTGTTTAACAGTGCAGTTAATCGCGCGATTAATCAGCATTAACTTTTTTAATCGCTTGACAGTCCTAAGTGCTATATAGCCCAGTGGCACTTTAAAAAATCAATCCGAGTCTGCAAACTGTATGAACTGTAACCAATGATGAATCATAGAATCATAGAATATCAGGGTTGGAAGGGACCTCAGGAGGTCATCTAGTCCAACCCCTTGCTCAAAGCAGGACCGATCCCCAATTAAATCATCCCAGCCAGGGCTTTGTCAAGCCTGACCTTAAAAACCTCTAAGGAAAGAGATTCCACCACCTCCCTAGGTAACGCATTCCAGTGTTTCACCACCCTCCTAGTGAAAAAGTTTTTCCTAATATCCAACCTAAATCTCCCCCATTTTACGGTATATGAACAAAAGAAAGGACTTAAGCTATTTTTATGTGTGTGTATAATATATATATGTACGTATAAAGTGCAGGACAGAGCTTTGTGCAATAATGTGGGATTTTTGTGTGTGTGTGTGTCATAAATGCGGGCTGAACTCATTATTTGTAATGGAAATATAAAACACACAGTATCTCTCTGCATAATTATGTATTCTAAGTGTTGGGATCATCCGGTAACTCAATTTTTGAAAAGTACTGAACTTTATTTTGGATTAACTAATAATAGGAAGGATGTAACAAGTGTCTTCTTTTGTTCCTTATTTGACAGATGCATTTTCATTTTCTTCCTTGGACATTCTCTGCCTGGCACCTACTTATCACATCTCCTTCAACAATTCTAGCTGTTTTGTTTTACATATAAGCAGTAATGAATATACACTAGTAAGTTCAGGAGGTATTTCCAACACTTAGAATTCAGTTTGCATTCAAATGTTTATTTTCATTTCTCTAGTGATTTGCACTGAAAATATATTACTTTTTAACACAGACATTCTCTTTTTACGAAGAGGAATATATAACCTGATCTTTTAAAAGTTCTAGTTCCTCTGAACCCTAATTTACATTACTTTAATATAAATACGTTTTTTCACTTCACTTTTTACAATAAATTCTTAATGCAGGCAAGCTCATTTCTCTCCTACTGCAGGAACATGTTAATGAATAGTTATACTTCATTTGGCTTAAAACATAATAACTAACTCTCACTCTAAGCATTTTTTAGTCATGCAGCTTATGCTGGCTAACTGAAATGTCTTTTTCCTAAGGGCTCATTAGATCTCCAAGACAAATGATTAATGGTTAGGAATAACATTTTATCCAGTACTGAAAAATGTATGGGTTATTGTATTCATGTTAAGCAGGTAATCCATGAATGTCATTTGAAGCATTCAGTATGCTCATTTACTATTTGGGAATCTATTCTATATGTATTTCCTTGCATCTGGCTGACCTGTTCATAGTAATATCAGCATAGCTACAAGATTTATAGTTGGTCTATTCTATGAGAGCCTCTTTCAGAAAGGAAGCTAAAACAGTGACAGAAGACTTAATTAGAATAATTCTGCAATTGCTTTATACCCTGCCTGACAGAGCTAGGACAAATATTCTCCTTGAACATCCACAAAAATCATTTATTATTTTTCAGAGTTAATGCAGTTTACAGCAGGATCAGTTATGGCATATCCTCTTGACCAGGTGTTGTAATGTTCTCAAATAGGTTTCATGAGTTTAAGAAATACATTTGATGCACATGATATGCAAAGCTCACCGAAAGTTTAAAGTCATGCCCATCTATCCAAATATACATTCCAGTAATCAGCAGTAGTGTAGAACCTTACCCTATGGTTTAGGTAGCCAGGTAAATATATACATAAACACAACCTGTTTTATAATAAAAGTGACATTATTTTTCCTTCTATGTTCCAGCATGGGCACCATCTTGTCACTTTTCCTAATATCACATCTGTCCACAGTTTCGGTAAGTGAACTACTTCAGTATTGGTCACATCGTTAGCTTTGTCCTCATCAACTCAAACATTTTGACTTTTTTTGGTTCTCTTTTCATGCTGGAGCTAATGGGAATAAAATTATGAAATCTTAACAAATGTGTATTTCACTGCATCTCTGATTTTTCAGTTTAATGTAAAGAGAGGTCAGCAGAGCTAGTCAGATATCATGTACCTGCCTCACTGTTGTAGGTCACACATGAGACAGAACTGACTTTTCCTGCAACGTGCTACATTTCCCCACTTGCTGTACTATGGATCTATGGATCAGCTGTAGCTTAATGGCTGAGAAAGGGAAGATAAAGCAGACAGGTTCTAAAGGTGGAAAACACATTGAGTTTTACTTTTCCTTGGCTATCAGCAAGGATATTGAAAAGACTTCAAAATTATTTCAGTAAAGGTGCTGATAAAAATGTTTAAAATAATGGAAAAAAACCCAAGAAAATAGGTCCATTTAAAGCCTTGTGAGTCACACAAAATTAAAAAGAAAAGGAGTACTTGTGGCACCTTAGAGACTAACCAATTTATTTGAGCATGAGCTTTCGTGAGCTACAGCTCACTTCATCGGATGCATACTGTGGAAACTGCAGAACAGTTTCCACAGTATGCATCCGATGAAGTGAGCTGTAGCTCACGAAAGCTCATGCTCAAATAAATTGGTTAGTTTCCACAGTATGCATCCGATGAAGTGAGCTGTAGCTCACGAAAGCTCATGCTCAAATAAATTGGTTAGTCTCTAAGGTGCCACAAGTACTCCTTTTCTTTTTGCGAATACAGACTAACACGGCTGTTACTCTGAAACCTGACACAAAATTAAAATTTCAATTTGTTTTGTAAAACCATTTCCCCTTTTTTCAACAACCTCTGCTATAGACTAGCTCTGCTTTTTTGCCCCCAATGCAGTACCACCTTTCTTACAGCAAAGACTCATTTGCTTCAGTCTTCCTCATCTAAAACTTACCCGCTTTTAGGGATAGCACTGTCTGATCAGCCAAAAGCAAGACCATCTTCCTTTCCTAGTTTGTCAGTGCATTCTAAATATGCAGCCTCCTATTCTTCCTAGTTTGTTGCTTTCCTGTGATATTTGAATCAGAGGGCTTTAAAGAGAATTTAAATTCCACCTTAGTTATGTAGTCTTCTCCCATTAGATGACAGTCAGTTGACAGTCCTGTAGTATCTCAGTTATGCTAAGATCTTCTTTACCTCCTCAGTCTGCCTAAGCAATCAAAAAAGAGAAGAAAAACAGAAGACATCTGGGCTAACTCAATACCTCAAGGATAAGGCTTATTTATAGTAGTAGGAGGGGGACCTACCTAGGAATAATACATTGAAATTGAATACATTAAATATATTGGAAATTAAGAAAGGGGAAAACTAGAGTGATTGTCTGGAAAAAGTCCAGAAAGTGAGAGTGTTTAGGCTCAGAAGAGAAGTAATAAAAGCTCCAGGCCTCAAAGTATTTAAAATTAGATAGGACAAAGCACTAGTAAATTTGTAATTAGGGAATTATCCTGCATTGGGAGACAGTGGAGATAGACTAGTTGATCTAACTTGACTTTTCTATGACTCATCCCAAAGCCAGAGAGAGAGAAGCTGGTTTCCTCTCACTCCCAAACAGCTTTCTTCAAAGAAGCTACCATTGCACATAGATTTCTTTCCACTATTTTTCTTTTCTGCTTCTTCTTGAGATTCCCAGTAGCAGGATTTGAATACACTTATTTTGCCCTGAAAGGAGAGCCATTTCATTTGACACTGTTGTAATTATTGACAAGAACTTTTGTTCAAGTGGTCTTAATTATTAAGAAATAATTCTCTCTTTACATTTTAATTGCTACTAGGAGCTGACATTAGAGATCCAATATTTGTAGATCCACCATTCCCACCTCTACTCAACACATTTTATCCTCTCAACTTGCTGAACAATGAGGTATAGGGATCCCATGCATCGACAGATACCTACACCGTGCTGGGAATGCATATTCCTGTTTGAGGTCTCCGTAGTCTATCTCACTCTTTCCACATATGACTCCACCACTTTCATTGGGTGAGGGTTATCCATGGCTGTGGACAGAGGCGGATTAAGGTTTCCTGGGGCCCTGGGCCAGAGCACTCGTCCACCCCTTCCAACTATGTCCCTGCCCCCATTCCACCCCCTCCACATGTGACCTCGCCTACAGCCCCACCCCTTTCCGTCCCTTCCCGGAGCCCTGCCCCTGTTCCACCTGGGGTCGCCCCATAGTGTCCCCCCACTGCAGCCCCAAGATTGAAGAAGCGCTGTCCCCCTGCCGCAGCCCCAGGCCACAGTGGGGAGTGAGAGCTCCCCCCGCCCCTGAAGGTCGCAGCAGGTAGTGAGAGCTCCTCCAGTCCTGGGGCACAGCAAGGGTCTTGGTGCTTGAGCTTCCCCTGTTGCCCCCCTCACTTCTGCCAGGGATGGAGTTGGGAGCGCTGGGAGCTTTCCCTGATGTCGCCCAGCTTCTGCTGGGGACAGGTTGAGGGAGTGCTGGAGGTTTCTCTTCCTGCCCCTTGGCTTCTGCCAGGGACAGGGTCAGGGGGCACTGGAGGCTTCCCCTGCGACCAACCAGCTTCTGCTGGGATTGCGGGGGTACTGGGAGCTTCCCCTGCTGCCTTCTGGCTGCTGCTGGGGGCTGGTGCTTCCCCTGCCACTGTGCCCAGTGCAGCTGTCGGGGAACGGGTCTGGGGTCACGGGGGTTTCCCCCGTTGCTGTGCCCAGTGCAGCCACTGGGGGATGGGGATGGGGGTGTGGAGTGCTTCCCCCACTGCTGCTCCACCCTGCCTGCCTGGCACTGCTGCCGGGGGTCAGGGCATGGGGGCGGCTTTCCCTGCCCACCCAGGGTTTCAGCGGCCACCAGTTGGCGGGGGCCATAGTCCCATAGGCCCAGTGGCTAATCAGCCACTAGCTGTGGATAAGGGGTAGTGGTGGGGGTGGGGGAAGGGATTAATATCGATAAAGCCCTGCATGGATACAAATTTATACCTGCAGATGGGCATATTCACAGATATAAATTGGTATCTGAAGAACCACAGGGCTCTCCCAGGATCTGCAGCGGTAAAAAGAGTAGAACATGGGTCTGCTGCTCCCAGGAGCCACCGCCCCATGTCAGCAGCTCCTCCAGCACAGCTGTACCACCCCCAGCCCTGCCCTAGTCCCTTCCACTCAGCTGTCTGTGTCTCTTGTCTGGGGCCATGTGCGCTGCCTGAATACAAGAGCATGACCAAGGACAGCTACCGGTGTGCCTAGTGCCTGCCCCAGTGGGCAGGGCTGGGGGCTGTACAGCTGTGCCGGAGGAGCTGTCGGTGCAGGGTGCTGGCTCCTGGGAGCAGGGGCCCCTCGTTCTGCTCCTTTTGGTGCTGCGGTTCCCAGGGGAGCCCTGAGGTTCCGCAGATACCAATTCATACCCATGGATATCCACATCTGTGGGTATAAATTTCTATCCACGCAGGGCTCTAAATATCTGATCCAGAGTCTTGAGCTTTTAGCAATAGACTGACAGATGTTTATTGAAGGCTCTGCATGTTGAGGCAACTGGCTCCTGGCTGCACTGGGAAAGAGATGATCGCAAGGCGTCTAAGCAGTAAAAGTATGCATTTGAGTTTTCATTTCTGAAAGATACAGTGTACCCTAACTAACATGCACAGCCACATAAAAGCAATTAATTTACTGTACTGCAATGAAACCCTCAGCTACAGGCAGGCAACATTTTTGGATGTATTCTACATTTCCAAATATATTGATTTCAATTATAACATAGTATACAAAGTGTACTGTGCTCACTTTATTTTGTAGTACAAATATTACAAATATTTGCACTGTAAAAAACAAAATAAATAGTATTTTTCAATTCGCCTAATACAAATGTAAAAAATAACTGTATTCAAAAACAAAACAATGTAAAACTTTAGAGCCTACAAGTCGACTCAGTCCTACTTCTTGTTCATGAGGAAGAAACCAGGCCAAGCCAGTGCATAGTTGAGGACGAGACAAAAAGTAGCCTGTTGAGCCTGGTCTAGGGTGCATTATCAAGTGGGCAAGGACGCAGGGACAATGATGGACTTCTGCATTTATTTAGACAGTCTTTCCCATTGACGCTTCCACTGTGGAAGGATTTAATTTTCAGCTCCCTGGTACTGCTAATTATCCAAAACTTGTACAAAATGTATCCAGATCTGTCTCTTTTTCTCCATCCTTGCTACCACAACCTCTCTGAGGTCCAACAATCTCACAAGTATACTTCTACAAACTTCTTCTCTCTATTCTACCTGATGCCCACTTTGTATCCCACAAATCCAAAATACTGCTACCTTTCTTTCCTTGATATGTAGGAAAATCCCACCCAACCATTTCCCCAGCTTTAGTATACAAAGCCATCTACATATTTCATTCAATGACGATGTTGCTAGTGAACAAAAATAGCAGTAAGGGAATATCACTCATACTAAATGTGGTCCTATACATGCTAATGTGGTTATTGTTTGAAATAGTACCTAGAAGATAAATACACTATGTTTATGCTGCTCTAATGAGGTTTAGCAGTCTTTTGATAGTTCAGCTAGGAATTCTGCGAACAACTTTCTGCAGAAAATATATCAATGTATTTACAAGGCTTAAGAATTTTCATTAGAATTAATTACTGCAATTAGACAAGGAAATTATATAAGGAGGAGATTTTCAAAGGCATAAATGTCAGTTAGGGGGCTAACTTGCGTTACAACTCAAAAGGAGTTAGCTGCCTAATTGCAATTGTGTCTTTGAAAATCTCCCTATTTAGTAACAACTATACTGTAGGTGGATAATGCCACTGTCTCTCTCTCTTTCCACCCCCTTCCCTACCACTCACCCCCTGCATTAGACTGAATTTAGGTTCCTATTTGATATGAGACAATCTAAGATATAAAGGAAGTGAAGTCCATACTACTGAATAATATTATGAGGTAAATCTGGCCACTGGGTGTCAATGTTGATGCACATTACATAAAGAGAAAAGAATTTAATAGGCAACAGAAAACAAATCTTTCTAAGTAGGTAGTATAAATGGATTGTTCAGGTTGACTGGAATAATTTGATTTACTCCTCCCCCATTAAAAAAAAGATTTGCTTTACAGTAATAAAGCAGAGATTAACATGTCCCATTTTTCTTATGTTTGTTTAATGTGTTTCGGATAGGATTCCATTATGGAGCAGTTTGTGTTTACCAAATTTCAGCATGTTGCAGCAGCCTTAAAATTGCCTTTAATGGGTTGATTACAAAAAAGAAAAGCTTCTTTTTAAATACAAATCATGGCAATTGGCTGAAAGAAGAGAAATCTATAGCATCAGAAAAATCCATGAATTTTAACTGAAAAGTTTTCTAAGATTTTGCTGCATTCTTCAGCACTTGTGTCACTAGCTTCTTTTTTAAAAAATCATCTAGCCCTTCTGACTTGGAAGATAGCAAAATGGCCTTGCCTGCCACAATTTCAATGGATGCGTTTTAAAGTTTGTGGATACATACCCTGAAGCGTGTTGACTTGCTGTCTTCACAACGGTGCATTTACGTTAAAACCACTTAAATAAAAACAGTGCTGACCATTTCCCTATGATTGTTGTATCAATAACATGTGGCTAAAGGGTCAGATCTTCAGCTGGTGTGAATTGCCATAGCTCTATTGATTTTAGTGAAGCTATACCACTTTACACCAGTTGGAGATGTGGCCAAATGTGCTCCTCCAGTGTGATGGGATATACTTGTCCTGCTGTTTCATTTCAAATGAGATCTAGAGATGAAGAATGTTATATGAGTACACTTTAAGCCCTGGTCTACACTGGGGGGGGGTCAACCTACGATACGCAACTTCAGCTATGTGAATAGCGTAGCTGAAATCAGCGTATCTTAGGTCGACTTACCTGGCCGTGAGGATGGCAGTGAGTTGACCGCTGCTGCTCCCCGATTGACTCCACTTCTGTCTCTCGCGAGCTGGAGTTCCGGAGTCGACAGGGAGTGCTTTCGGGGACCGATTTATCGCGTCTAGATGATACGCAAGAAATTGATCCCCGATGGATCGATCACTACCCGCTGATCTGGCGGGTAGTGAAGTCCTGCCCTATGGACTTTAAGGTCAGAAGGGACCATTGTGATCATCTGGTCTGACTTCCTGCACATTGCAGGCCACAGAACCTCACCCACTCCTTGAAATAGACCCCTAACCTCTGGCTGAGTTACTGAAGTCCTCATATCATGGTTTAAAGACTTGAAGTTACAGAGAATTCACCATTTACACTAATTTAAACCTGCAAGTGACCCATGCCCCATGCTGCAGAGGAAGGTGAAAAACCCCCAGGGACTCTGCCAATCTGACCTGGGGGAAAATTCTTTCCTGATCCCAAATATGGCATCAGTTAGACCATGAGCATGGGAGCAAGACCCACCAGGCAGATACTTGGAAAATAATTCTCTGTAGTAACTCAGAGCCCTCCCCATCTAGTGTTCCATCTCCAGAAGTTGGGGATTTTTGCTACTAGCAGTCATGAATGAGCCATATGGCATTATAGGCAGTCCCATTATACAATCCCCTCCATAAATGTATCAAGCTGTGTCTTGAAGCCTTGAAGCCCCTTAGAAGGCTGTTCCAGAACATCACTCCTATAGTGGTTAGAAACTTTCGTCTAATTAAGTGTTATTAATTTTATTATTCAGATCTAGCTCAGGCAAAAAAACCTTAAGTATATGCTTATGTCCATTCCTATTTGGGAGGATACTTAAGCACATGCTTTACTTTAATACATGATTAAGTCCAATTGCCTTCAATGGAGCTTAAGCATTCTTCCTGAATGACAACACTTTTCTGAATCAGGACCAACTCTGTTATAGCCTTGTTATTTATTTTTATTATTCACTAGGAAGGATATTTCTTGGGAATAAATCTGAGAATTCTGAATACACAGATTTCCAAATATTCTCTTAAATATGCTTTTAACTATTGGAATGATTGAGATGATTGCTATTGTCTTTAAATATTATTGTAAAAGTGGCATTTACATTACTGTGCTTTAAAGGATTTTTACTACCACAAAGTCATACATAGAATAAAAAATGAAAATCATTCCTATTCCTACAATTTTGGGGAAAATTTGTACATATTTTTCCAAAATTTACTGCATAGTTCTATTATCCCTGGTATGGCAAGTGGCACTGATTAAAAAGAATTGTAGAAAAAGTGTATTACAGTTAAATGGTATTTGACTAAACCACACTTTTTAAAACAAATTCAGAATGCTGAGGGTCTAGATGAGAAACAGCCATTCTGAAATAGGTTTAAACTTCTTTCTTTTGACATTTCTTCCTGTTCTTTATGTCTTCAGTTACCACAGTGTTGAAAGTAGTTAAAACATCTGGGTCATGCCTCTGCAGGCTCATGGCTACCTCTCATATAATTATATGGTTCACGGAGGGCAATTATAATTTAATTAAGCTGAACTGTTCTTCCACCACCTGGAATGCAAAAATCAGACACCCCACATATCAATTATAAGTACCCACCTGGAGCCTATCAATAATACAAATGGAAAGATCTAATATATTCAGGACTTTCTGACTTATATCAGGAAAGGACTTTTCCTGTCAGCTATAAAAGAATCCATCCCCACAATAGGACATCTGGGAACTCAATGCCAAAAAAAAGTGGAGTATTCTCAATGTCAAAGCTCATTTGTTGTGCTCATAGCCATCATCTGTGTCAATGGAAACAGAATTATGGTACCAGCAGCATTCCCCCTGACTACTCCCTAATGCATCTGCATAAAAGGGAAGTAAATCAAGACCCCAGCACTGTACATTGCTAGAGTGGGGTGACTAGAACTGCATACAGCACTAATGCCTCCAGAAACGATGAGTCTGAGTAATGAATGGGACTACCATAGCCATGCCCCGCACTGGCTAAACCAATGGAGCTAATGTGGTTTGGAGTGTTTTTCAAGAAGCAAAACAAATTAAAGATGAAAAGCAGTGCTGAACCCTGGGAGAAAAGAGAGGGATGCCAGAGATGGCATCATGCTATGTAGCAATCTTCTACTTGATCAGTTACAGACATTAATGACAAGTGGACACAGGGGATCAAACCTGTAGGCCTATCCTGGGTAAACCTTACCTACCTTAGACAGGAACCAGCAGACTTGTCTTTTTTCTACAGCTGGATAAACTTGGATAACTTGTCATGCCAATAAAGACTGATTGAATTGATTTAATGAGTATATCTCACCACACTATCCCATAGTACATAAGGCACAATGCCTATAATAATGAATATAGTGACCTCCACTAGAGCACTACTGTGACTCCTCCTATTGTCCCACCCCAATGTTTCTCAATATTACAAGAGGTCTAAGTCCTTCTCTTTTAATAGTTGTCCTTCACAATGTAAACTACTGTATACTTTAGTCTGGCAGCCCTAAGGACAGAAATAATACCACCAAGGGAGTTGTGAAGTTATACACATCACCTCAATAGGATGTTAATTTTGGGCTTAATTCAAAAACGGTGACATCTATGGGTTTCTTTTAATTGACTTCAGTGACTTTGGATCAGGCCATTTGTTTCTTAAAGGTCACCATATTTACTAACTGCTCACCTTATTTATGGAAGTAACCCCATTGATTTTGGTAGGACCACTAGAGTGAATAGGGTGAACAGAATTTGGGCCTAGTTCATCAGGGAGAATGAGAGTTTGCATTTGCAGAAAAGCAGATAGACAAAGAACCTAATCCTTCAAATGCTTACTACACAGCAAAATGCTCTCTACCATGATTAGTACCATTAAGCTCAAACTTACATTGTGTTATGCCATATTACAAGATATAAAGGCTGTAGTATTACACCATCCAGCAAGAACTCACATCCTCCACAATGGCTAGAATGCTAGATGCTTGGTTTCTAATATAAATTCTCTCCCCACAATGCCATAAAAATCAGCTAAGAATTTCTATTTGACCATGTTTCACAATAGACCTGACTGAATATAAACATTAATGTTATAAGAGTTTGACAGAATTCTTTTGTAAATCTTGACAGGCCTTTTGCAAGTACTAGCCTTAATTGATAACATAAGCATTGAATATCCTGCAAACTCTACCGGCACAGTATCTGTTACCGGGGTAGTCCCACTGAAAAACACAGTAAGGCAAGGGATGTAATTAAAGAGGTTTAAATGCAAAATACTTACTCAACTTTCATGGCACGGTGGAGGAAAAAGAGTTTACAACAGAAAAAAAGACGCGTAGAATTAAAGTGGTTGTCAATGAGAATACTCCTTGCTTCACTACAACTTTATTCTGCAGCCTTCGTGCTTTGTAATATAAGAGTGCACATTATTTATCGGAAGCTGGAAATGGACTAGCTTGAAAGGTGCCGAGAGAGAATATGTCAAAGTACTGACTTGTGACTCTCTATCTACCACCTCACCTTGCAAGGCACATAAATGAATGCAGACTTCTTAAATAAAAGGTCATGGAAAGAAATATTTGGCAGGCAGCAGTTTCAAGCAGATGAACTCTCTGAATACCCAAACTACATAGTTAGAAAAGCAGCAACAAGTAAAAGGAGATGAGACTTGAAATAGCATTTGGATAACTATGCCCCAAACCTCTAGCTTCCTTTCCCTCATACTACTTAAGAATTAAATTCATAACTTCCCTTCTTGCTGGGTCACGGAGGTTCACATTTTTAAAACTTCTATTTGTATGTACATAAGCAGTTGACCTGATCAAATATTATTCATTGAATACATAATCCAGTGACTACTGCTCTCCTTTGGTGGTTAGTTTTTTATGGCGGGTACGTAGCTCTGTGGTCTCCAGCTGGCTGAATACTGTTGATAAACAATTTATATTATTCAGGACTAGATTGTGATAGCCTCATTCAAAATGGGAAGTACCTTTTCCCACAAATAATCCCTTTGACTTCAGTTGACCCTAACACGGGGCAACTCGGTGTAAGAAAGCACAATTTGAACCTCAATAACTAATGAGAATATTCATCAAATAATTTATCTTGAGGGTTTTTTTAATGCATGTGTTAGACCAGACCTAAACATGAAACACAAAATTACATGCATAACATCAAGGGGCTAGGAACTGTAACTGGTACAGCTTGCAGGTGTAGTGTTTTACTGGAACAGCCTACTGAAAGCCAAAAAACAAACAAACGAACAAAACTCTTAAACATTAAGAGCAAGAAAGAAATTGTAGATAAGAAAAAAATGCACATATTAGGAGCTCAAGACAATTTTTGCTGTGTTCTACAGTTCTCCAAAAATTGTAAGATTAAAAAAAAAAGATTCTGTCATCTTCTCTTGCCACAATACAGTCACCTCAATGTAAACAGACCTGCTACTACCATGTTAATTCACCCAGCTGAGCAGAAAACTGTCTCCCGTCAACCAGCTGCAGGAACAAAAGTGGGAACTCCTTCATTTTATACAAGAAGCAAATCCGGATTACATTGAAGTGAATGGGGAAAAAATCACATTACAGTAAGTCTAGGATGTCACTCCTAATGGACTGACCTCTGCTCTCCATTCATCACAATTCAGAGTGAAATTCAGATTCCAACTGGGGATACTTAAATGTTAATATTATTAAGCATGGGTCATTTTTTAAATTATTCTTTCCTTTAAAAACAAAGAAATAAAATGCTGAAAGCTATATTAACTTTTTTTTAACTCACAAAATGAAAACATTAAGATTTCTATGCCAATATTAATTTGACCACATTACATAGTCTGTTTATTTTCAAAAGGCTCCTAAGGGAGATGGCCACACAACTCATTAAAATTCAGTGGGATTGGGTCACCAATTCCCATAAACTCCTTTGAAATATCCAGCTATAACAACACAAAGAGAAAGATATTACACTACACATTTAGGACTCGATTGTGCAACCCTTGAAGTGATGAAAACAATGGGACTCCTTGTGTAAGTTCTAATCAAGGAGAATAAGGGCTGTATAATTTGCCTCTAAATAATACAATAATAGCATATATTTCTGGTGTAGCCAAATTAACAGTGCTGCAGGAATCTTTAACTTTTTAATAGTCTAACATTCTCAAATATAACAGTGTAGTTTTAACTTTTTTTTTTTTGTATTTAGTTACACTATTGGCTCATATTTAGTTTGTGATCCACTATCACTGTCACATCCTTTTCTGCAGTACTCCTTCCTAGGCAGTCATTTCCCATTTTGTATTTGCGCAATTGATTGTTCCTTCCTAAGTGAACTACTTTGTATTCATCCTTATTGAATTTCATCCTATTTAATTCAGACCATTTCTCCATTTTGTCAAGATCATTTTGAATTCTAATCCTGTCCTCCAAAGTTCTTGAAACCCCTCCCAGTTGACATCATCCGCAAACTTTATAAGTGTACTCTCTGTGCCATTATCCAAATCATTTATGAAGATATTACATAGAACCAGACCCAGGACAGATCCCTATGGGACCCCACTCAATATGGCATTCCAGCATGACTGTAAACCATTGATAATGACTCTTTGAGTATGATTTTCCATCCAGTTCTGCACCCACCTTACAGTAGGTTCACCTAGGCTGTATTTCCCTAGTTTGGGTATAAAAGGTCATGTGAGACAGTATCAAAAGCCTTACTAAAGTCAAGCTATATCACAGCTACAGCTCCTCCCCCATGCACAAGGCTTGCTACCCTGTCAAAGAAGGCTATGGGGTTGGTTTGCCATGATTTGTTTTTGACAAATTCTTGTTGACTGTTACTTTTTACCTTATTATCTTCTAGGTATTTACAAATTGATTGTTTGATTAGTTGTTCCATTATCTTTCTGGGTACCAAAGTTAAGCTGACTGATCTATAATTCCCAGCACTGTCTTTATACCCCTTTTTACAGATAGGTACTATATTTGCCCCTTTTTAATCCTCTGGGATCTGTCCTGACTTCTCAGAGAAAATCGCTAATGGCTTAGAGTTCTCTTCCTTAAATATTCTAGGATGTAATTTTTAAAGTAATTCTTAGTTTGTTCTTTCCCTCTTTTAGCCTGAGATCCTACCCCATTTACACTGATGTTTACTATGTTAGTCATCTGATCTCTTTATGGTTAAGTTCTGGAAGAACTTACTTAGTGAGGTTGTGGAGTCTCCATAATTGGAGGTTTTAAAACAGATTCGACAAACACCTGTCAGTTTAGATCGGTTTAGATCAGTGTCTCACAATCTTTCCAGTCTACTATACCCCTTTCAGGAATCTGATTTGTCTTGAATATCCCTATGTTTCAGCTCACTTTAAAACTACTTGCTTACAAAATCAGACATAAAAATAAGAAAAAATGTCACAGTTCACGATTACTGAAAAATTGCTTACTTTCTCATTTTTACCATATCATTATAAAATAAATGAATTGGAAAATAAATATTGTACTTACATTTCAGTGTATAGCATACAGAGCAGTATAAACAAATCATTGTCTGTATGAAATTTTACTTTGTACTGACTTTGTTAGGGCTCTTTATGTAGCCTGTTGTAAAACTGGGCAAATATTTAGATGAGTTGATGGACCCCCTGGAAGACCTCTGAGTATGTGTACCCCTGATTGAGAACCACTGGTCTAGATAATCTTTAGTCCTGCCTCAGTGCAGGAGACTGAATTAGATAATATACTGAGGTCCCTTCCAGTCCTACATTTCTATGACTGTGATTATAAAATCAATCCTCTTATTTTGTTTGAAAAACTTAACATCCTCCCTGAGTTTTACTGAAAAATAATGTATTCATCAGGTTTACCTGATCTTTAAGAGCCTGTCATCTAGTTTACAAAACAAACCCATTCTGCAAAAACAAATTCAAAGTGGAAGATCATTACTGGAGTTGTTGCTTTGAATTGAGATGTCTCCTGTCAAATCATTCTAAAGCCTATTTTCTGAAGGCTTCTGGTGAGCTATTCAGAAATAAATCATTGAAGAGGAGGTATAAAATATATTTAGTCTTCCATTCTCCAACAGGAGAGTAAATTATAAAGCAACTAATTTAGATGATAGGAGACTGATTCATAAAAATAGTACCTAAGTTGGCTGTGAGCTTTTTACTCAGACACCAAGTCTTTTCTTAAGAAGATTATAAAGCAAACACATAACACCTCCCCTTACCCCTGACTCCACAAGGAGTTTTTCCAAACATTTTCGAGTTATCACTTATTTAACAGAGACCTTTTTTGTTTTGATGTTGTTTACTGTTTTGTAGTAAAGATGATTACTTTCAGCTCTGTTAGTCATCTTATCTGTCTTCCTTATTCCTCATTCTATTCTGGCATAATTCAGTTTCTATTTGAATTAATTTAGCTCAGATTCCCACCCAGTCTTGTGTCTAAATAAGTCACACAGGGGCTGAGTACAAGGGCAGTAACGGATGGAAATGGTTACTGTCTTCTAGTCCCTCAGAAATTAAAATGAATTAGTTTTTCAATGCATTGTCATATACAGGGACTATGCATATGAGGCCAGACTCAGAAAATACCATAGGTTTAGAATCCTGTCATCTGCTTTTTCACCCTGTACCTCCTAGTGGCAGGTGTCTCTGACTAAAGAATCATTGCCTTTGGAATGCTTTTCCTCCTAATGGTCTGCTAGACTCTGATTCAAGCAAGTTTCCAGGCATGTTGCAAGACATATATTGCCGTTTGTACATTTGATTGCACCAGAAGGTATTAAATATGGATCAATTCTGAATTTATGCTGGCATTAGTCTGATGGTTATATATGTTTGAGTTTGACACTCTCATCTCAGTGCCTGATAAACATTTGCTCATCACAAAAATTCAAAATATTATGTGGCATAATTGAAAGACTTCACTCAAAAGAGGCTCAAAATTTAAATATATGAGTATTCACCGATTCAAGGCAGAGTTTTCAATGACAACTGCAATATCTACCCAAAATGGGGGGCATTAAGGACCTAATCCAAAGCCCAATTAAGTCTGTAGGAGCAGAACTACTATGCAGTAAAGTCTTGCATCACCCTTATAAAGTGGAAAAGTGAACACTGTTGCTCCCATTTTCACTAAGAAAGAAGCCGAGCTACAAATACACCAAAGCCAACATTTTCAAACTTGTGTGCTGTAAAGTTAGGCACCACAATAGATAATTAGACACCCAACTAGCCAGCCTCATTTTCAAAGTGCTTCACTGAAGTTAACTTACATTAGAACAGCCATACTGAGTCAGACCAAAAGTCCATCTAGCCTAGTATCCTGTCTTCTGGGAGTGGCCAATGCCAGGTGCCCCAGGGAGAATGAACAGAACAGGTAATCATCAAATGATCCATCCCCTGTTGCCCATTCCTAACTTCTGGCAAACTGAACTTGAGGAGCTATGGCTGCTCAGCACCTCTGAAAATCAGGGCACTTACTTTAGATTCCTAAATATGTATGTGGGTACCTAGACACATAGGTTTAAAATATTGGCCTAAGTGACTTGCCCCAGGTCACACACATTTCTATGGCACACTGAGAAATAGAACCAAGTCTTCTGACTCCCACTCAAAGCCTTTCTCTTATGTGTAATAGGCCTCATTTCTACTATTGATTGTGGTAGAACGGATTATTTTTGGTGACCAAGTATGAGGACTAGTAGTTTAATGCAATTTTATTGGCTGTTTGGATATGCTTGTAATAGCAGGATTTTGAGACTCTGGCTGTGTGATATTTCACATGTTCTTGTTGTTTTCTTTATGTAGTTCTCACCAGCTCATGGACTTGGTTTGAAAACTAGTTTGCTAGGCCTTCCTGACCTGAATTCTTACCACTGGATATTCTTTTATTTGCTTTCTGGAGGGAGATTTAATCTGTGATGGCCATAGAAGTCTGATAAAATGTATTTCTGATTCCCCAGATCCTGTTAGTCATAAATTGTTAGTGTCAATGAACACTGTATCGGAATCTGAATGGTTTTCCACGCACAGCAGATACCAGTTGGCTTTTGGGTATTGAATGTTTTTTCTCAGTTACAAAAGAATTCCATTTTCTTCCTGGGTCTCCACAGTGATTTTCTGACTACGTCCTACTTGCTCCTTTACTTCTGGAGTTTCTGGAGGCAATTAAAACCAGTCTGTCCATAGGACAAATTAAGTTACACAGACCAGGTTCTGGATATTCAGACTTTTTTTCGTGTTCAAAATATGTGTAATTGCTAAAATGCTTAAACCATGGTCAGTAACAAACATCCCACCCCTCCAAAAATGACCAATTTCACTTTTACACATCCAGTGCTTGGACTCGCCTATTAATGTTAGAGAGGTTTGGAGTGATTCACAATGGCTCCTACACTGATTCTTTCTCCTTTTCAAATTTGATTAATCACCTACGGTTTGGACAATTTGCCTCTGTGCAATCACTTAGATCAGTGTTTCCCAAACTTGGGACTCCGCTTGTTCAGGGAAAGCCCCTGGCGGGCCCAGCTGGTTTGTTTACCTGCCCCGTCCGCAGGTTTCTGCCAATCGCAGCTCCACTGGCCGGTTTGCTGTGCCCGGCCAATGGGGGCTGCAGTAAGTGGTGGCCAGTACGTCCCTTGGCCCGCGCCACTTCCCGCAGCCCCCATTGGCTGGGCACAGCGAACCGCGGCCAGTGGGAGCCACGATCGGCCGAACCTGCGGATGCAGCAGGTAAACAAACTGGCCCGGCCCACCAGGGGCTTTCCCTGAACAAGCGGCATCCCAAGTTTGGGAAACACTGACTTAGATGATCTATCTAAGCCATTCAGGTATATGGCCCAGTGGATTTTACATTTTAGAGAAGAACTTTTTCAGAATTCACTCATATAACAAAAATCACCAAACAGATATCAAGATACCAATAATCCTAATATAACCAATGATTAAAATTGTACCATTTGCTTAAGTGCTTCTAAAATGCCTATCAGTTTAACAGAGAGACAAGGTGGATACGATAATATCTTCTATTGGACCAACTTCTTTTGGAGAGAAAGACAATCTTTTGAGCTTACAAAGAGCTCTTCTTCAGGTCAGAAGAAAAACTGTGTGTAAGTTCAAAAACTTGTCTCCCTCACAAACAGAAGATGGTCCAATAAAATATATTTCCTCACATAGGCGCTGGGACTAGGAGTGTTGGGGGTGCTGCTGCACCCCCTGGCTTAAAGTGGTTTCCATTATACACAGGGTTTACAGTTTGGTTCAATAGCTCTCAGCACCCCCACTATAAAAATTGTTCCAGCCCCCCTGTTTCCTCCCCCACTTTGTCTCTTTTATATCCTGGAACCAACACAGCTAAAACACTTCATACAACAAATATCAGTTTAATATAAGACTATCCTTAAACCCCAAACCATGCAGAGTCCTATACTACTAATGTAGTCAAAAGTGGTTTCTCTCTCTTGATCTAATGTGATCAGAACATTAATAAAACAGAGTAAATGTTTTAGTATTGAAGAAATTTCTATTTTTTTTAAAAAACCACTTATATACAACTAGTGTGATATGAACAGAGTGCACTTCTCAGCAATCTACTACTTTTTAATGGTTTGCTATCTCATCAAATCAGAAGCATATTTCATGAAGAGCAGAGAAATGTCTCATGGAAAGTCTTGATGTCATTCAGGTCATATTGCCAATGGTTAGATTCAGGAACCTATGCATCACAGTGTAGTGGGGGCCCAATGCAGTGGTACTTTAGTCAAGAAAAATTCCTATAGACTTCAAGAGAAGATTTTCCTGTGTAAGGACTGCAGGGCTGGGTTCCAATGGGCATTATTTTTTCAGAGAACCTACTAAGAGCACCTCATAGTAGTTTAGATTCTTGAGCAACTCGCAACAGTATAATGCAGCATTAGACTTTAAGACTTTCTAAAGTTTATGGCCAATATACTCCTATTCCTGCATCAGGATGTGTAGAAGGAGGAGCTTACCCAAGATCATCTGCAGGGACCTGCAACATGCTTCCCTCTGTGAGGAGCAACTTGAGAACTGGGAGAGGGTATGGCCTGCTGATAATTTGGAGCCCAAACATCCATTGGAAACTCTGGTCCCGACCCATTGGTCTTGGGGAATCTATATGTAACATTCACCCCTACATGCGCTTCTCTGACTCTGCCCACTCACCAACACTGAGAGTGTGGCTTGTTCACTAGACCTGTGGCCCCTGGATCCCCAGTCACATCTGACCATCCATTGATCTGTAGAACCCAGCATGTACTTATGAAATCTTCAGTATTAATTTATGCCATAAATTATGCCCCATACCCAGCTGAAAGCTTCTGCCCCAGTGCTCCATCCCTCATTAACTGTGTGCTTCCCAGGACACACGGGCTTAGTGCAGAAATGCTGTTAACAGCTATGCATGAATGGGAGTGTGCCATGTGGCTATCTTTTCCTTCTGTACCACCACACAGATCCTACTATATCTGATTAATTCACATCTGAGAGGCAGTGTTATCCAGTGGATAGGGCACTAAACTGGGACTCAGACTCCTGGGTTCTATTCCCAGATCTATCACTAACCTGCTGTGTGAGCTTGGGAAGGTCACTTATCTCTGTGTCACCCAGAAGCGGCACATTGGAGAGACACAAAGAGGAGCACCAGCTAAAGTGGGGGGATTATGGATTAAACATTCCTTTCTTGGTTGTACCATCTTTATTTCAAAAGCTTCCAACAAACTGTCAGAGATATATTTGTAACAGCAGAGGTAAAGGAATGAGACTATATCATAGAAAGCTATAATACCTTAATACAACTATACGATGAAAAAAAAACCCTACTTATGCCAAAGCTGGCTTTTCCCATACATATTTCCAGACTATTAAAATGGTTTAGCCCCATCAGGCACTGGGATTTCTACCCAGAATTCAAATGGGCGGCGGAGACTGCAGGAACTGTGGGATAGCTATCCACAGTGCAACGCTCCGGAAGTCGACGGTTGCCTCGGTACTGTAGACACACTCCGCTGACTACATGCACTTAGAGCATTTGTGTGGGGACACACACAATCGACTGTATAAAAATGCTTTCTACAAAACCGACTTCTATAAATTCGACCTAATTTCGTAGGGTAGACAAGGCCTATGAGTCCTTGATTTTTGTAATATAATCAAACATTCCTGCCTTGAACCAAATGTGACCAGAGACTGCAAAAAGTCCCATTTCATCTCTCCATTATTATGCTAGTAGTGGTGTCTGCACTTACCGTTTATGCATTAATTCTGTTGAATCTACCACAATATCTATCTTTTTCTGAAAGGTATCACTTGCCAGATTATTTGCCAGAACAGACAAAGTTACATTGCCCTCTTCTGGAATTCTTTGTTCTCGTTCTCTGGTGGAAACTTCCAAATGTGTTTTTCTTGTCTAAAAGATTTTATTCTGAGTATCACCTCATACCATTAACTGAATTCATTAGGCTCAGTGCCTTACCACTATGTCAACGGCTCTTTTTACACAAGCCTACTCTGGAAATTCTTGCCAAGGCTGCAGCCAGAATGTACAAGGCCCAGGACAAAATAGGTCATCTTGAATCTCTATGTCCCTCTGTCTCTTTTGCATCTGTCCTTGGGCCTCTATAGCCCTTCTACCTTCATGCAGCATCAAACCTGATAATCCCCATAGTTCCCTCAGGGAAGCTTCTGCTAGATGATTCAAATAGTTCACCCTTTTGGAAGCTCCTCTCTGTTTTCATCCTCACTTTCAATTTTAGTGAAATGCTGATGCATGAAAATAAATATATTCAATCCTCGGATGCTACAGTAGGCACTGACAAGAACAGTCAGGTTATAATACCTGGGACATTAAGATCCCCTTGATCCGTGCTGCAGGTCCCCTTGATTAGTGCTGCTACTCTCTCTCTCTCTCTCTCTCTCTCTCTGTCTGTCTCACACACACACACACACACACACACACACACACACACTGCCACTTCTAGTGGAAGATTTATGGTAAAAGGTCTTCTTCATACTGATTTTCTACTCAGAGTATGATGTGATATTTCACCTACACAACATTTCAAAGGACTGTTCTATGGACGCCGTGGTGGACATCTAAGATTGTTTGCAGAGTGTTACTTACTTGAACAGATCAATTCTTGTGCTTAACACTGACATACCTGATCTTTAGGAATTACTGGGCTGTTGTTATACTACTATATAAACAAAACAGTACTTATCCATCATCTAAACATAGGACAACCTCTCTGAATCACTTTTGAAAATTACGTTTGTATTTTATCATTTTTCTGTGCTATCCATTTCTTTGAAATAAGAAATGTTTTAATCTAATCAAGGAATTCTGTTTACTGAGCCTTTTTTATAGTGGAGGGATCATGGCCTTAACGAAGAGTAGCATCTGAAGTCACTGCTTGGCACCCCATAAATTCACTTCAGAATCTTTACCTTCCCATTTCAGTATCTGAGAAATCTGAGTCACCAGAGACTTTTTTGGAAGCATTATATAAGCAAGGAAATCATCATGGAAATAATCAATCTATGATGCTTTCTTATAATTATTCCCAGACAGAAAATAAGAGTTGAAAGTAGAGTTCAAAAAAGGGCTCCACTCTTTAGAAGCTCAATCAGGAAATGAACAGTTAAAGTCTCTCCAGCCAGTACCCTACTGACATATAATCCTGCATCACTCATTGTCATTCCACACATATTACAGCCTCTCTTCCAGGTTTGGCTTCAAAAATGTGCAGATTCCCTAAAGCAGAGATCCTGCAGTATAGGTGCACTCATGTAGCCATGTGGAGCCCCACCCATTCTGAAGGGGCTCTTCAGGTGCCCATGTGAAGTCAATTGCAGAAAAGAGGTCTAATCTTGGAGGATTCTCTGGTGGGCTGGGTCATCTGCACAGAAGCTCTGTGTCTCTGCACAAGCTCTGGGACTACAGTATCAGCAACTCTCTAACCTGTTGCCTCCCAAAAGCCCAAGGGATCCTGTCTAATCATACAATGATGATATTTGATCATAGAAACTTCAAAGTGTCTTGGTGACTGATCTTCTGATCTTCTTGGTGATTGGACAGGTCACTGTGAATTCAAAAATATATTAATGGCCTTACAATACTTGCCATCTCATAAGGCATCAAGAGCAAGGAAATAGTTCTGACTTCACTCCTGGAATACATAGAAGAGAATAAATAATTCCCCTTTTTAGTATAATCCAGGACCTCCAAGTAAACCATCAGGAGGTTTTTTGAACATCACTGGAGGTTCCAATTCAGGTAACCTATAGAAATCAAACCCTGAAGAGGTCATTTTAGGTTTAGTCAGACTAACTCACAATGATCATTGTGTGTTTGGAAGATCAAATCTACTTGAACTTCTTAAAATTAAATTTCTATGTGTGTTATAAGTTTCCACAGGAAATACAATTTTGAAACTGATATAAATACAGAAAAGATGGAATATAGCACCTTTCCCTTCTAGGCTGTCAGTTCAGACCCACACCAGGCTTTTGGTGACCAAGGTCCAAAAAAGTACCCATCTGCTGATTGTTTGGTGACCTACATGAAATGAGTTTGATGGTCTCAGTCTAGCTCCCATCACAGAGAAACATCACTGTAAACTGACACTAACTAGAGCCCTTATTGGAGTCTCAGCAGCTGGCATCAGCAACATAAAATTGTTCATTACTTATGTCCATTATCAACATTAAATATACTTCTACAGGCCAGATCTGAGGCACGCAGGCAGTGTAGAAAAATGGGAGAAATAGAGCATATGAGCACCTTTCTAGGATAAACTTGAAGTTTTCATATGTTACACTAGCTTTAACTTAACTCTCTACCCAAGGTGGAAACTTCCAGAGCTATTCTTAGCGTATGTGCAATGTGTCTCAGGTGGCACGTGACCAGGATTAATCACTGAATTTGATCTGCTGGGTGGATCATTAGCTTCCCCAGCCCAGGCTGGGTACTTACGGGGACTGCAACATGAACGCAGATCCACGCCCCCGACTTCCAGAGATGAACCACTGTAACCTGTCCCCTAACAATAAAAAGGGACAATTCTGTAAATTGCTTTGCTATCAAGAAAATTGGGACATCTGTCATGATGTCTCCAACACTATTCTTGGAGTTAGTTGATGGGTGCATGATCAAGTAGCTGGTGTTTGTGAGGATTTCTTTTGCAGCCGCTTTTTTAATTAGAGCTGGTTGGAAATTCTGAGGAAACAGACAATACTGGTTCACTGAAACCACAATTTCTCACAAAAGCTAGTGGAGTTTAACGGACTTTTGCTGAACCCAAGGAAAGGTTTGGAAAACCTGCCTGGTTCCCTGCCAGCTCATTTGGTAAGAGAAAGGAAAAATGAGGTCTGTATCGATAACTAAACGAATAGGGTATAAAACAAGCAGGATTTTGCAATCACTTTGAAACAAAATGAAGATGTAAACTACAAGCCTGCTTCCCAGAATGGGTAAACTATCTGTATTGTGCTGATCTATCTTTGGTTAGCAAACTGAGCTGACTTATCTGACAATTTATCAATAAAACAATTGAACCTACTGATATCAACAACCCAGAGACTCTTAGTGAATTTCATCTAGTTTAATTATGAGCCTATTGACACTCCTCTAAATTAACACTATGAATCTCATAAAAGCTTCCACTGCAGCTATACATATTATAGCTGTTCCTGTGAATACACAGAACACCTGTCTCTCCCAGGCTGCCAATCCAGCACTTTTCACAACTTCAAAATCATATGAAAAATTTAAATCAGTTTAGAAAATACAGAAAAGATTCTAAGTGGAGAAAGGGGCTATCATGCTGTCTGAAGTGGCTCACAACTGACAGTGCCAATCTAAGGTCAGATTGTCAGAAAACAGGGCAGACACCCCAAAAAGCTAGTATATCCTGTAATTAGATTTCACCAACCAGTTACACATGTGCACTTCTGGATTACTATATTAGTCTTATCATGGAGTCCCAAACCTAAGGAGCCCCTTGGGCTCTCCAGCCTATCTTGCCACCCAGACAAACTGGACTTTCTGATAGTGTTCATTGTACCGAATATCACATCATATTAGGTTTCAGAGTAACAGCCGTGTTAGTCTGTATTCGTAAAAAGAAAAAAGAAAAAAGAAAAGGAGTACTTGTGGCACCTTAGAGACTAACCAGTTTATTTGAGCATGAGCTTTCGTGAGCTACAGCTCACTTCATCGGATGCATAGCATATCGTGGAAACTGCAGAAGACATTATATACACACAGAGACCATGAAACAAAACTTCCTCCCACCCCACTGTCCTGCTGCTAACAGCTTATCTAAAGTGATCATCAAGTGATCATCAAGGAAGGCCATTTCCAGCACAAATCAAGGTTTTCTCACTCTTCCCCCCCACACACACACACAGACACACCTACAAACTCACTCTCCTGCTGGTAATAGCCCATCCCTCTTTGAAACCTCTCTTTATAATGCGCATGATAATCAAGGTGGGTCATTTCCAGCACTAATCCAGGTTTTCTCACCACCCCCCCCAACACACACACCCTCCAAAAACCACACACACAAACTCACTCTCCTGCTGGCAATAGCTCATCTTACAATGTGCACAGCAATAATCCAAGTTTAACCAGAACGTCTTGCGGGGGGGGGGGGGGTTTGTAGGAAAAAAACAAGGGGAGATAGGCTACCTTGCATAATGACTTAGCCACTCCCAGTCTCTATTCAAGCCCAAATTAATAGTATCCAATTTGCAAATGAATTCCAATTCAGCAGTTTCTCGCTGGAGTCTGGATTTGAAGTTTTTTTGCTTTAAGATAGCGACCCTCATGTCTGTGATTGCGTGACCAGAGAGATTGAAGTGTTCTCCGACTGGTTTATGAATGTTATAATTCTTAACATCTGATTTGTGTCCATTTATTCTTTTACGTAGAGACTGTCCAGTTTGACCAATGTACATGGCAGAGGGGCATTGCTGGCACATGATGGCATATATCACATTGGTGGATGTGCAGGTGAACGAGCCTCTGATAGTGTGGCTGATGTTGTTAGGCCCTGTGATGGTGTTCCCTGAATAGATATGTGGGCACAGTTGGCAACGGGCTTTGTTGCAAGGATAGGTTCCTGGGTTAGTGGTTCTGTTGTGTGGTATGTGGTTGTTGGTGAGTATTCGCTTCAGGTTGGGGGGCTGTCTGTAGGCAAGGACTGGCCTTTCTCCCAAGATTTGTGAGAGTGTTGGGTCATCCTTCAGGATAGGTTGTAGATCCTTAATAATGCGTTGGAGGGGTTTTAGTTGGGGGCTGAAGGTGACGGCTAGTGGCGTTCTGTTATTTTCTTTGTTAGGCCTGTCCTGTAGTAGGTGACTTCTGGGAACTCTTCTGGCTCTATCAATCTGTTTCTTCACTTCCGCAGGTGGGTATTGTAGTTGTAAGAATGCTTGATAGAGATCTTGTAGGTGTTTGTCTCTGTCTGAGGGGTTGGAGCAAATGCGGTTGTATCGCAGAGCTTGGCTGTAGACGATGGATCGTGTGGTGTGGTCAGGGTGAAAGCTGGAGGCATGTAGGTAGGAATAGCGGTCAGTAGGTTTCCGGTATAGGGTGGTGTTGATGTGACCATCGTTTATTAGCACTGTAGTGTCCAGGAAGTGGATCTCATGTGTGGACTGGACCAGGCTGAGGTTGATGGTGGGATGGAAATTGTTGAAATCATGGTGGAATTCCTCAAGGGCTTCTTTTCCATGGGTCCAGATGATGAAGATGTCATCAATATAGCGCAAGTAAAGTAGGGGTGTTAGGGGACGAGAGCTGAGGAAGCGTTGTTCTAAATCAGCCATAAAAATGTTGGCATACTGTGGGGCCATGCGGGTACCCATAGCAGTGCCGCTGATCTGAAGGTATACATTGTCCCCAAATGTAAAATAGTTATGGGTAAGGACAAAGTCACAAAGTTCAGCCACCAGGTTAGCCGTGACATTATCGGGGATAGTGTTCTTGATGGCTTGTAGTCCATCTTTGTGTGGAATGTTGGTGTAGAGGGCTTCTACATCCATAGTGGCCAGGATGGTGTTATCAGGAAGATCACCAATGGATTGTAGTTTCCTCAGGAAGTCAGTGGTGTCTCGAAGGTAGCTGGGAGTGCTGGTAGCGTAGGGCCTGAGGAGTGAGTCTACATAGCCGGACAATCCTGCTGTCAGGGTGCCAATGCCTGAGATGATGGGGCGTCCAGGATTTCCAGGTTTATGGATCTTGGGTAGTAGATAGAATATCCCAGGTCGGGGTTCCAGGGGTGTGTCTGTGCGGATTTGATCTTGCGCTTTTTCAGGAAGTTTCTTGAGCAAATGCTGTAGATGCTTTTGGTAACTCTCAGTGGGATCAGAGGGTAATGGCTTGTAGAAAGTGGTGTTGGAGAGCTGCCGAGCAGCCTCTTGTTCATATTCCGACCTATTCATGATGACAACAGCACCTCCTTTGTCAGCCTTTTTGATTATGATGTCAGAGTTGTTTCTGAGGCTGTGGATGGCATTGTGTTCTGCACGGCTGAGGTTATGGGGCAAGTGATGCTGCTTTTCCACAATTTCAGCCCGTGCACGTCGGCGGAAGCACTCTATGTAGAAGTCCAGTCTGCTGTTTCGACCTTCAGGAGGAGTCCACCTAGAATCCTTCTTTTTGTAATGTTGGTAGGCAGGCCTCTGTGGATCATTATGTTGTTCAGAGGTATCTTGGAAATATTCCTTGAGTCGGAGACGTCGAAAATAGGATTCTAGGTCACCACAGAACTGTATCATGTTCGAGGGGGTGGAGGGGCAGAAGGAGAGACCCCGAGATAGGACAGCTGCTTCTGCTGGGCTGAGAGTATAGTTGGATAGGTTAACAATATTGCTGGGTGGGTTGAGGGGACCATTGCTGTGGCCCCTTGTAGCCTGTAGTAGTTTAGAAAGTTTAGTGTCCTTTTTCTTTTGTAGAGAAGTAAAGTGTGCGTTGTAAATGGCTTGTCTAGTTTTAGTAAAATCCAGCCACGAGGAAGTTTGTGTGGAAGGTTGGTTTTTTATGAGAGTATCCATTTTTGAGAGCTCATTCTTAATCTTTCCCTGTTTGCTGTAGAGGATGTTGATCAGGTGATTCCGCAGTTTCTTTGAGGAGGAGGTCGACTTCTGGGAACTCTTCTGGCTCTATCAAACTACTACAGGCTACAAGGGGCCACAGCAATGGTCAACCTCAGCCTGGTCCAGTCCACACATGAGATCCACTTCCTGGACACTACAGTGCTAATAAACGATGGTCACATCAACACCACCCTATACCGGAAACCTACTGACCGCTATTCCTACCTACATGCCTCCAGCTTTCACCCTGACCACACCACACGATCCATCGTCTACAGCCAAGCTCTGCGATACAACCGCATTTGCTCCAACCCCTCAGACAGAGACAAACACCTACAAGATCTCTATCAAGCATTCTTACAACTACAATACCCACCTGCGGAAGTGAAGAAACAGATTGATAGAGCCAGAAGAGTTCCCAGAAGTCACCTACTACAGGACAGGCCTAACAAAGAAAATAACAGAACGCCACTAGCCGTCACCTTCAGCCCCCAACTAAAACCCCTCCAACGCATTATTAAGGATCTACAACCTATCCTGAAGGATGACCCAACACTCTCACAAATCTTGGGAGAAAGGCCAGTCCTTGCCTACAGACAGCCCCCCAACCTGAAGCGAATACTCACCAACAACCACATACCACACAACAGAACCACTAACCCAGGAACCTATCCTTGCAACAAAGCCCGTTGCCAACTGTGCCCACATATCTATTCAGGGAACACCATCACAGGGCCTAACAACATCAGCCACACTATCAGAGGCTCGTTCACCTGCACATCCACCAATGTGATATATGCCATCATGTGCCAGCAATGCCCCTCTGCCATGTACATTGGTCAAACTGGACAGTCTCTACGTAAAAGAATAAATGGACACAAATCAGATGTTAAGAATTATAACATTCATAAACCAGTCGGAGAACACTTCAATCTCTCTGGTCACGCAATCACAGACATGAGGGTCGCTATCTTAAAGCAAAAAAACTTCAAATCCAGACTCCAGCGAGAAACTGCTGAATTGGAATTCATTTGCAAATTGGATACTATTAATTTGGGCTTGAATAGAGACTGGGAGTGGCTAAGTCATTATGCAAGGTAGCCTATCTCCCCTTGTTTTTTTCCTACAAACCCCCCCCCCCCCCCGCAAGACGTTCTGGTTAAACTTGGATTATTGCTGTGCACATTGTAAGATGAGCTATTGCCAGCAGGAGAGTGAGTTTGTGTGTGTGGTTTTTGGAGGGTGTGTGTGTTTGGGGGGGGTGGTGAGAAAACCTGGATTAGTGCTGGAAATGACCCACCTTGATTATCATGCGCATTATAAAGAGAGGTTTCAAAGAGGGATGGGCTATTACCAGCAGGAGAGTGAGTTTGTAGGTGTGTCTGTGTGTGTGTGGGGGGGGGAAGAGTGAGAAAACCTTGATTTGTGCTGGAAATGGCCTTCCTTGATGATCACTTGATGATCACTTTAGATAAGCTGTTAGCAGCAGGACAGTGGGGTGGGAGGAAGTTTTGTTTCATGGTCTCTGTGTGTATATAATGTCTTCTGCAGTTTCCACGATATGCTATGCATCCGATGAAGTGAGCTGTAGCTCACGAAAGCTCATGCTCAAATAAACTGGTTAGTCTCTAAGGTGCCACAAGTACTCCTTTTCTTTTTTCTTTTTTCTTTTTACATCATATTAGGTTACTCTCAATCCCAAAGGGCCAATCACTTACCTCAGGTCAGACTGGTACTCTGGATCTCATCAAAGACAATGCTGAAGCCAATTTCTCTAGTAAACTAACTAAAGACTTATTAGTTAAGAAAAAGAAATGACAGTTATTGAGAGGTTAAAGAAGGTAAAATACATGAAAAGTTGAGTTAAAGTTTGTAAATCCAAAATGAGAGCAGAGATGTAGCAATCTGCTAGTTTTCCATAAGTCCCTCAGGGTTACCCAAAATAATTTGGGGGATCTCTGCCTTTGCATTTGGAACTCTCCCTGTAGAGTCCAAGACAGCTCACAGATACAGGATTAATCTCTGTATTCATTATTATAGCTTCTTCCACAGAAGGCAATATAGGCCAGTGTTTTCATTCACAGCAAGACTCCTCCTTTGTTGACTAAATACAAAGTCAATTTGTGAGCTTTCATTGTCAAACACAATTATTCATGCTTTGAAGTTAGCAATCTTTTACAGTTCCAAGGCTCCAAGCTCATGTGATGGCCAAATGTAATGTAAACACGACATGATAGCCAGAAACATCATTCACTTTTATGAAGTTTTACACATTAAGTAAATTCTCATCCGAATATTAACACACCTTTGATTTAGGATTAGGTAATTACAGGATATCACAGTGTAACAATGTGTAATGTGATAGCAGAGAACAGAATACAGATTGGTGAAAACAATACAGTCAACATCTCCTTTTGATCTATTCTAACAAGTGAATTGGCTTGAACACACTCTGATCTTCTAGCATTTCTTTGACATTCTTTGACAACTGCCCTACTGCTCTAGCCTGAGCTGGCAATCTGCTATACAGCATCAGAGAGGCTCAATCCTGTCAAGTGATGAGACCCTCTGGAAAGGGGACAACTCATTTCCCTTGACTTAAAGACTTGAAGCCCTTTATAGCTTGCGGGAATTGCTCAGCGCTTTGTAGGATCAGGATATTTATGTATTCCAGTTATTACTGAGGCATTGTGTGACAGACACAAATGAAATTCTTTGTCAGAGGATGGAAAACACTTCTTTTCTCTGTGTGGTCCATAGGACATTGCATAGTCATAATTACTGAGGCTCTAGGAATAGATTTCAGCATTACCACCATATCTCTGCACGTGAAATTCAGAATAAATTACGCTGCAGCTTCAGTAGCCTACATTCCAAGTGTCATCGTCTGCTACATCTGAGAGTCAGCCTTTGATTTCTTGACTGTCTAAAAGTGTCAAGGTAACAAAATTACTTTTTATGAGAAGAAAAATATAGTCGTAATGGAAGACACTGAAAACTGTACAATATGGATAATTGAAACAAAAATAAAAATAAAATATTCTGTCCTGTATTTAGAATGAGGGAAACCTTCTTTCACAGTGACATCCAGTTCCTCAGAATAAAACGAAGAAGTGGAATAGAGCTTACTGAATGGAAAGCAAATGCTAATTCTAATTGAGGACTGAAAGAATTCTAATGAAGGTTGCACTTTGACTTCTTTGTTTTCCCCTTAGGATTAGATTCAGTGCCTCCTTTGCTAATATTATGATGGCCAGATAAAAATGTAACAACATGCATAATTTATATGTGATTTCAGGGAGAGGTAGGGAGCTTACAGTACATCTTAAAGGAATGTTGTATAGCAGTGCAGTTTTTGATAGATTATCTGTTAAATGTGTTGCTTTGGATGATGCTCAATCCATTAAAAGCTGCTTATTATTTATCAAAATTAAAATAGCACTACATGGAATATATCATAATCTCACCAATTTCCAATTTCACATTTTTATAGTAATTTCTTCTCTGAACTGTTTCAGGAATTTTCTATCACATTTAGCATCATATTTAAATTTGTCCCTTTTGGTGTTCTTTGATTTTTTTTTTATTTTCAGACACTGATATAAACCATGTCAGTTTTCAGAATGGAGAGAGGTAACCAGTGGTGGTCCCCAGGGGTCTGTATTGGGACCAGTACTGTTCAACAGTACATTAATACATTATCCGGAAAAAAGGGGTAAACACTGAGGTGGCAAAATTTGCAGATGATACAAAATTACTCAGGATAGTTAAGTCCAAAGCAGGCTGTGAAGAGCTACAGAGGGATATCACTAAACTGGGTGACTGGGCAACAAAATGGCAGATGAATTCAGTGTTGATAAATGCAAAGTAACGCACAGTGCAAAACATAATCCCAACTGTACACACAAAATGATGGGGTCTAAATTAGCTATTAGCTCTCAAGAGAGCTTGGTGTCATTGTGGTTAGGTCTCTGAAAACAGCCGCTCAACATGCCGCAGCAGTCAAAAAAGCTAAACGAATGTTAGGAACCATTAGGAAAGAGATAGATAATAGGACAGAAAATATCATAATGACTCTATATAAATCCATGGTAAGCCCACATCCTGAATACTGCAAGCAGATGTGGTTGCCCCATCTCTAAAAAGATGCATTAGAATTGGAAAAGGGCAACAAAAACGATTAGGGGTATGCAACAGCTTCTGTATGAGGAGACAGTAAAAAGACTGGGACTTTTCAGCTTGGAAAAGAGACGACTAAGGAGAGATATGTCAAAGGTCTATAAAATCTTGACTGGTGTGGAGAAAGTGAATAAGGAATGTTAGTACTTCTTAACACAACACAAGAAGTAGGGGTCACTTAATAAAATTAATAGGCAGCAGGTTTAAAACAAACAAATGGAAGTACTTCTTCACACCTGTGGTACTCATTGCCAGGGGATGTTGTGAAGACCAAAACTATAACGGTTAAAAAAAAACACCTAAATAAGCTCATGGAGGTCTATCAATGGTATTAGCCAGGGTGATCAGGGATGCAGCACCATGCTTTGAGTGTCCCTAGCCTCTGTTTGCCAGAAGCTGGGAGTGGATGATAGGTGATGGATCACTCAACAATGTCTGTTCTATTCATTCCCTCTGAAGCACCTGGTATTGGCCATTGTCAGAAGACAGGATACTGAGCTAGATGGACCATTGGTCTGACCCAGTATGGCTGTTCTTATGCTCTTATATTATGTTCTTATGTTCAGGTGAAACATTTGCTATGTACATAAACTCAGAAGTTGGCACAAGATCTCAGCTTGGGACACACTCCCCTTCCCCCATTTTAAAAACAATTGGGCCTTTGTAAACCTTGTGAGTGTAAAAAAGAAATCCTGTGGAAACTCACTGGGAATTGGGTACCTAATTCCCTTGGGGTCCTTTGTAATCTCAGTTTTGTTTGTTTAGGGTCTGACTCTCTGAGGTGTTGGATGCCTTCTGAGGTGTTGAATGTAATGTGAGTGGAGTGTACTCAATGAGAGTTGAGGGCACTTAGCACTTTACAGGAGGGGGTTCAGCAGCTCACAAGATAACCCCCTTAACAAGCTTGTATAGGTGTGTGTGGGGGGGTGAAGTCATGAATGTAAATAGAAAGTAACTGGTTCCAAACACGAAATTAGGCACATGGGTAAAGCGGAAGGTACCAGTCTTGCAGCTGGACCTGCTAGCATGGACCCCTGTGCTTTGTGAAGGCTCATTGAACTCAATAAGACTCTTCACAGGTACAGGGTCTCCTAGTAGTAGTATCTGATTACAGGATCAGGTCCCAAGGCTGCCTGTGAATGTTTGCTACCTATATAAAAGTATAACTGCAAAGGTTATAAACTTTGTAAAGTAACTTCTTTCTCATTTTATGATGAAAGTCATAAGGGCAGCTATTTAGCTGGTAAAGATCGTCAGTTCCATTGAAACTGAAGTCAATGGAGCTCTGACAGTTTACACCAGCTGAGGATCTGCTTCATACTTTCTTAAGAATTAACTGATGTTCCCTTCTTCAAGTGCTCCCTTCTATTCCTTCTGCAGATGGGGAAACCTTCTTTTTCATACTCCTCTCTTCTGTCCTTGCTACCTAGTGGTTTAAATTCATTAATCTTTCATTTCCATTCTGCTGAGTTTGTATTAAAAACCCCATGCATCCACTTAAAGAGAGAAATACAGTAAGTGAGCTGACTGCATTTCTCTCTTTGATTTTGGTGCCTTCTTTTCCCAGTGCTCTTCCTGGGTATGTCTCATCTCACATTTCAAATGGGCTTCCTTTCCCAAAGCTGTCCTTAGATCTCACTTTGTTTCTTAGTCATCGTCCAACTCTTTAAAGTCAGACAATGACCTTGAATAGGCAACATCTCTCTAGACTGACCTGCTATTCCTGCTTCTCTTGTGTTCCTTGCTGCCATAAACTTTTTTTATTTTCTATAGGGCTTCCCCTAGACTACTGTAGATCAATTGTGCTTTTGTGCATTGATATCTGTGACTGCAGTCATTCTTAGCTTGCTTCCCAACCTGTTCTCTGTCACAACAAATTTAAGGTGAAATTCAGGTTCAGCTCCTCCCTACCAGCTTTTGGTATCATAAGGAAGCTGGTACTTTCACCACAAAATAGTCAGTGAATTTTTCCATTATCATACCATGCTCTTCTATTAAATCTCTAGAGTGGCACATGTTTATTCCTGATGGCATAGTGTGTTCTTAATTTTCACTATAACTACAAAGTTCAAGTCAATGCTAATGTACTGCTCTTGTCCATTTCACCAAGCCTGTTCTAACCTGAGCATAGAAGCTGTGCACAAGCAAGAATTGAACATGTCTGTGCCTTTACAACATAGCTTCCCCAATCTTTGTCTTTTGCCAAGCTACTCTCATAATTGAAGTTACAGTTATAATGTCACAAATATAACTTTCGCTGGGACAATCTCCTTAGCTATTGTCAAGAAGACGGTCACAAATCCAACTGACTAGAGCAGCTGTACAGGGTGACCTGCATGCTGTGAAGATCTCTGCACTATGTAAATAAAGACCAGCACAGAAAGCTAATAGAGGGGGGTCGTGGAACAGGAGAGGTGACACAATATTTATGTTTATGCAGCACTACATTCAACTTCTGCAGAAAGGCAGTGGCAGCTACTTCAGCCTACATACTAGTCTGCAGTTCTGCATGATGGCATCTAGATAACAGATGAATTTCAACTCCACCTGACTCTCTTCCATAATCTACATGCATGCAGTATAATTACTCAGAGTCTGTGCAAACAGAGTGTCTTCAACCTAAATTCATAACTCTAGTCACCTATTTTAGATCATAAATTTATCACAAATGCAAGCACAGATCCACGGGGAAAAGTGATTATGCTAAAATGTCACCTTCTTATTCAAATGCTCTGCTCCTTGTGTGTATTCCAAGTCTCAACTGTTTATTTTAGTGAGCAAAACAATAAGCTTTTATCACTTTTTATTGTGTTAGCCTTGAAGAGCCTATACAGCTGTGAGAGAAAGCGAGAGTTTTTCTTCTATCTCAAGGATCACAGCTAGAAGTGTAAAATGTGGCAAATACTTGGGTGGAATAAATCAGCACAGCTCCATTGAGGTTAGATGATTTACACCTACTGAGTTTACACCTGAGTTCAAATTGCAGAGACAATTTCCATCCTCAGTTATACCCGTGTAACCCCATTGCAGAGACAATGAAGGTACCTTTACATATTAAGTAAACAAAGCTATCAAGCTAAGAAGCAGCAGAGAGAAACTATATGGGCTATAAAGACGGGGGTGAGGGGGTGATCCTCAAGTGATAAGCAACTGAATCAACTGATTATATACAATATTACTGCATTATAAAATTTTATCAAATGAGGTATTTTATGGAAGGCTATGACACACTGGTGATTAATATCATCAGAACATATATATATTAACACTATCTAAGGAATACTCATTAACATTAGGCTTTACAGTCTGTGTTCAAACAAAGAGAGAAACAGGTCTCTCCTGGACCTCACAGCTATTTACCTGTCTCCTGTGTAAATTAAGCATAGTGGAATCATAGAATCATAGAATATCAGGGTTGGAAGGGACCTCAGGAGGTCATCTAGTCCAACCCCATGCTCAAAGCAGGACCGATCCCCGACTAAATCATCCCAGCCAGGGCTTTGTCAAGCCTGACCTTAAAAACTTCTAGGGAAGGAGATTCCACCGCCTCCCTAGGTAACGCATTCCAGTGTTTCACCACCCTCCTAGTGAAAAAGTTTTTCCTAATATCCAACCTAAACCTCCCGCACTGCAACTTGAGACCATTACTCCTTGTTCTGTCATCTGCTACCACTGAGAACAGTCTAGAGCCATCCTCTTTGGAACCCCCTTTCAGGTAGTTGAAAGCAGCTATCAAATCCTCCCTCATTCTTCTCTTCTGCAGACTAAACAATCCCAGTTCCCTCAGCCTCTCCTCATAAGTCATATGTTCCAGTCCCCTAATCATTTTTGTTGCCCTCCACTGGACTCTTTCCAATTTTTCCACATCCTTCTTGTAGTGTGGGGCCCAAAACTGGACACAGTACTCCAGATGAGGCCTCACCAATGTCGAATAGAGGGGAACGATCACGTCCCTCAATCTGCTGGCAATGCCCCTACTTATACATCCCAAAATGCCATTGGCCTTCTTGGCAACAAGGGCACACTGTTGACTCATATCCAACTTCTCGTCCACTGCAACCCCTAGGTCCTTTTCTGCAGAACTGCTGCCGAGCCATTCGGTCCCTAGTCTGTAGCTGTGCATTGGATTCTTCCGTCCTAAGTGCAGGACTCTGCACTTGTCCTTGTTGAACCTCATCAGATTTCTTTTGGCCCAATCCTCCAATTTGTCTAGGTCCCTCTGTATCCTATCCCTACCCTCCAGCATATCTACCACTCCTCCCAGTTTAGTGTCATCTGCAAACTTGTTGAGGGTGCAATCCACACCATCCTCCAGATCATTTATGAAGATATTGAACAAAACCGGCCCCAGGACCGACCCCTGGGGCACTCCACTTGATCCCGGCTGCCAACTAGACATGGAGCCATTGATCGCTACCCGTTGAGCCTGACAATCTAGCCAGCTTTCTGTCCACCTTATAGTCCATTCATCCAGCCCATACTTCTTTAACTTGCTGGCAAGAATACTGTGGGAAACCGTGTCAAAAGCTTTGCTAAAGTCAAGGAACAACACGTCCACTGCTTTCCCTTCATCCACAGAGCCAGTTATCTCGTCATAGAAGGCAATTAGGTTAGTCAGGCATGACTTGCCCTTGGTGAATCCATGCTGACTGTTCCTGATCACTTTCCTCTCCTCTAAGTGCTTCAGAATTGATTCCTTGAGGACCTGCTCCATGATTTTTCCAGGGACTGGGGTGAGGCTGACTGGCCTGTAGTTCCCAGGATCCTCCTTCTTCCCTTTTTTAAAGATGGGCACTACATTAGCCTTTTTCCAGTCATCTGGGACCTCCCCCGATCGCCATGAGTTTTCAAAGATAATGGCCAATGGTTCTGCAATCACATCCACCAACTCCTTTAGCACTCTCGGGTGCAACGCATCCGGCCCCATGGACTTGTGCTCGTCCAGCTTTTCTAAATAGTCCCGAACCACTTCTTTCTCCACAGAGGGCTGGTCACCTCCTCCCCATGCTGTGCTGCCCAGCATGGGGCTGACCTTGTTCGTGAAGACAGAGGCAAAAAAAGCATTGAGTACATTAGCTTTTTCCACATCCTCTGTCACGAGGTTGCCTCCCACATTCAGTGAGGGGCACACACTTTCCTTGACTTTCTTCTTGTTGCTAACATACCTGAAGAAACCCTTTGTGTTACTCTTAACATCTCTTGCCAGCTGCAACTCCAGGTGTGATTTGGCCTTCCTGATTTCACTCCTGCAAGCCCGAGCAATATTTTTATACTCATCCCTGGTCATTTGTCCAATCTTCCACTTCTTGTAAGCTTCTTTTTTGTATTTAAGAGCAGCAAGGATTTCACTGTTAAGCTAAGCTGGTCGCCTGCCATATTTACTATTCTTTCTACACATCGGGATGGTTTGTCCCTGTAACCTCAATAAGGATTCTTTAAAATACAGCCAGCTCTCCTGGACTACTTTCCCCCTCATGTTATTCTCCCAGGGGATCTTGCCCATCAGTTCCCTGAGGGAGTCAAAGTCTGCTTTTCTGAAGTACAGGGTCTGTATTCTGCTGCTCTCCTTTCTTCCTTGTGTTAGGATCCTGAACTTGACCATTTCATGGTCACTGCCTCCCAGGTTCCCATCCACTTTTGCTTCCTCTACTAATTCTTCCCGGTTTGTGAGCAGCAGGTCAAGAAGAGCTCTGCCCCTAGTTGGTTTCTCCAGCACTTGCACCAGGAAATTGTCCCCTACACTTTCCAAAAACTTCCTAGATTGCCTGTGCACCGCTGTATTGCTCTCCCAGCAGATATCAGGGTGATTGAAGTCTCCCATGAGAACCAGGGCCTGCGATCTAATAACTTCTGCGAGTTGCCAGAAGAAAGCCTCGTCCACCTCATCCCCCTGGTCTGGTGGTCTATAGTAGACTCCCACCACGACATCACCCTTGTTGCTCACACTTCTAAACTCAATCCAGAGACTCTCAGGTTTTTCTGCAGTTTCATACTTGAGCTCTGAGCAGTCATACTGCTCCCTTACATACAGTTCAACTCCCCCACCTTTTCTGCCCTTCCTGAACAGCTTATATCCATCCATGACAGTACTCCAGTCATGTGGGTTATCCCACCAAGTCTCTGTTATTCCAATCACATCATAATTCCTTGACTGTGCCAGGACTTCCAGTTCTCCCTGCTTGTTTCCCAGGCTTCGTGCATTTGTATATAGGCACTTGAGGTAACCTGCTGATCGCCCCTCTTTCTCAGTATGAGGCAGGAGCCCTCCCCTCTCACGCGCTCCTGCTCGTGCCTCCTCCCGGTATCCCACTTCCCCACTTACCTCAGGGCTTTGGTCTCCTTCCCCCGGTGAACCTAGTTTAAAGCCCTCCTCACTAGGTTAGCCAGCCTGCTTGCGAAGATGCTCTTCCCTCTCTTCGTTAGGTGGAGCCCGTCTCTGCCTAGCACTCCTTCTTGGAACACCATCCCATGGTCAAAGAATCCAAAGCCTTCTCTCCGACACCACCTGTGTAGCCATTCGTTGACTTCCACGATTCGATGGTGTCTACCCAGGCCTTTTCCTTCCACGGGGAGGATGGACAATCAATACAGTGGAGATTCCATTTACACACAGGAGGATGGGAAGCCCACGGGAAGGGAAGAATAGCATGAGGTCATCCTAATCTTGAAACAAGGTCATTGAAGTTTGGAAGATAGAAGCAAAGACAGTAGCCATATTTGGCATCCACCACCAGACAGAAACAAGGGAACAAAGCTCTTGCAAGCTGAAAAAGATTGGCCCTTCAAACAAGGGGGGCTTGAAGTCTCCGAGAATCAAATATAGGTTAGAAACCTGCTTAGGCAAAGATCTTTAACCTAGAAAAGATAAGGGAAGCCAGCACCTTGTACTTCTGTGTAAGGTCCTGCCTGAAGGAAAGCCAACCACGGCTGGGAAGAAGAAAGACTGGTATGAGAAACCATCTTGAACAAAGTTTGTACTTCGCTAGGTTAATTTTAGACTTTTAGATGTGTGTTTTGACTTTGAAAGAGTTACAAACAAATAACTATTTCCTTTATTTGGCATAACTGAACCTATGTCCTGTTTTTAATACATTTGTTTTATTTTTACTATAAACCAACTCAGTGCTGTGTTTGAAGGGAGGGATGTATTTATTTGTAGCTGTAATATGCTTTTGTCTCTTTAAAGGAGCAATTAACATTTTTATTTCTCTGAGCTGTCCAAGAGGGGGCTGAACACTTCAGGGCACATGGTTTTGGGGAAATTTTGGACTGGGGGTGTTGGGCTTACCTTTCTGGTTGTAACCAAGGTTGGTGGAAACCAGAGTGGGGCTGTAGCCTGGCTGTTGGGGTGAGAGCTGCTGAAGCAGGGCTGTCTAGCATACAGACTCTCAGGGTGTGACCTTCATGCTTATGGGTTTGCTGTGAGCATCCCAGACTGAGTTACAGCAGCAAAGCATTGTAAGGCACCCAGGGCTAGAGGGCAAGTGGTGACACAACTGCTTAGTGGTTTGGATTTCACCTTAGAATGTGTTATAGGGACATACAGGACCTGGCCTTTAATGTTAAATGTGACTGAGTGGGAAGCTGATAGTCTGACACACAGGAAGTTCAGCTTGACTGAAGAGAGAGGTTTAGCGGTGTAAGCATCATGTTCTAAGGGTTTGATTCTCCATCCATTGGTTTCAGTTTTGCATGATCCAACCTTACAAATCTAAACTTAAAGAAATAATAGGTTTGCATCTCTCCAATGCCAATATGGTTTTTTGTTTCTGTTTTTCATATTTCTGATGTGGGTCAGCTGACTTCCATGCAATTTACTGGGCACTCATGGTAGTAAAGTTAAGTACAACATGCACGGGTGTTTGCAGGATAAGAGCCTTGGGTTGTTATGGACCAAAAGAAGTAAGTAAGTTCTAAAGGTCGCAGGACTTAGTGGAGAACACCCTACCAGCTGCCTCTCCCTCTTATACCAATGGGGCTTCAACTTAGGGGTTTTTGCTAATCACAGCTCTAGCTGTATGTCATGGACAGAGAGACTGTCTTTTAATTAGGCAGGATCAAGCCATTTAGGGTTCCATAGGTAAACAAAAAATATCTTAAAATCAGGCCAGAAAGCAATAAGCAGCCAGTGCAAATCATAGAGCATGGGTCTAACATAGAGAAAGAATGACTGCTGAGAGGTGGGTCACTGAATTAGAAGCAGTTAAGCCATTATTCATTTTTGTAAAATGTTTAAGAGCTCAGACTTGTCAGTTACTTCAACATAATCCATCACTCTCTACACAAGGTTAATATATTATAGCTCTCACCAAGTTTTGTGAATGATCAGCACTGTTAAAATAACTGAACTTACTTTTCAACAACTTTGAATGATTCCTTTCTCATGCATTTAAATGATGAAATGCATTTTCTGTGCATCAGACTATATCAGGAGACTTCCTGCTGGGAAGTAGAGGCAAAATCAGCTCTGACTGAGAAACACTAGACAGCAATAGAAACAGAGGCTGGTGTGATGCATGTTCTTAGAGCTCAGCCTGAAAATACCCACTGCCAGGTGTGGTAGCTTAGTATCTGAGGTAGTGCTTACCACACTTAAGTAGAACCACTGATATCAATGAGATTATCCACAGTAGCAAGCATTTCTCCTGGTAGTAAGCATTTGCAGGACCCAACCTTATGTCGGTATTGACTTTATTTGGATTACTCCTGGTAGGAGCTAGATTGTGGCGAGCCCTAATGTGACCATTCAGGGGCTCCCACTTCTAAAGCCTGAATAAAGGCCAGCCAGAAGAGCAGCCCGTGGGGTGAGGAGTGCAGGGTCGAGTGCACTAAGAGATCAACTGGCCACAAAGATGGAAAGGAGGACCCAAGAGTAATAGTAGCCAGGGTACTCCTGCCCACTGACACACTGGCCAACAGAACTGGTTGGTATTACTGTACTCAGGAGAGGAAAGATGTAGGATCCTTTAAAGAGATTGAGCAAATTACCTCCTCTTAACACAACCAGGGAGTTCCAGCAGGCATAGTGGCTCCCAGAAGCATGATGCTGCTCAGTGCTTGCCCAGGGGTGGTTCATCTCTGTGCTGTCTCTTACAAAAGGCTGTATTTAACAGGCACAGTGCAGCTCTTAATATTTGCAAGATGGGCTCTGAGAAAACCACATTGTTTAAGTGTAAAGAAATGCAATTCACAGCTCTGAATATAATGGGCACCACTACGAAGAAAATATTTTTAATTTTCCAGCAACAAAGAAAGATGTTCTCCCCCTCCTCGACCCTTCTTTTTTCGTAGGCATTTTGCATCATTATTAGCACTTTATTTCTGCTACTCTGAACTCACAGATATGTATGCCAACAGCTGGAATTACTTTCAGTTAATTTGGAGCAGCTTTTGACCTGACACAGGTAGAGATATAAGCTGGAAAAGAAGAGACACTGAGAAATAAACAGTCATAGGAAACATTTCAGAAATAGAAATGTCATGAGAAAAGTAAATGTAAAAAAAAATGCAGTGGCTGACCTCACTTAGCTTCAAGTATTGCCATATTCTCTACTTCTAGCCTTTTAAAAAGCAAATGAACAGTTTGCTGTGCCTTATGTGGGAGTAAACCATTCATTATTAACTGAAAGAAAATAAGCATTTTGCTGAAAAAAGAGGATTTCTTGATGGGGTGTTTAAAAATTGACCTTCTGGTTCATTATGTGTTTTTAAAAACATACCGTATGTGTTAGTGCAGTGGTGTGAGTATGTAGGATATGTACATGCAGATGAATTATGAACAGAAACACTATCAATTTTATTTTAAACCTGGCATAATATTTGAATATATTTGCTTGTCTGCAGCAAAGTTTCAAATTTATCCTTCTTGTGATGTTTTGGCACTGCAGAAAGATAGTTAATCTGTTCTTTAAAATATTACAAAAAATATAATGTAACAGAATTGGTTGGAAAGCTTCAATTGAAATGAAATATTGATGAAAAATAGAGAAAAACATATTTTGGTGATAATTTAATAAAAAACATTTTCTATATTTTGATCACTTCTATAATTTAATCAGAAACTTTGGCAAAGATATTTCTTGGGTATTGATTACTGTGACAGAATATACCCGTGATCACTATTACAATAATCTTTGTACAAAGTATTCCTAGTGAGCTATCATTTGAAAACTCATAATTTGCTGGTCATTGATGTCCTGGTAAAATATGTGTGGCAACATTGTATGTGAAGTTATAAGATGTCTCTGTATGGTGGTATTAGCACATGTTGCAAATCATAGCCCTGCAGAAACAGAAGTTGGCAAACAGGTTGTGATGGGGTTGGACCCTTTGGGGTGTCACCTGATGTGCTGAGGTTTAACTGGGCCTCCCCTGCTCAATCAGCCTATTCTGCCAGCCTGGGTCCCCTTTACCTGGCCTTGCTGGGTTCGGCTCATAGGCATCTTCCAGCCAAGCACACAGGCAGGGCCGGCCCCAGCTGCAGAGAGAGACAATGTGGAGGGAGGTATGCACAACTTCTTGCCTCCCCTGCAGTTAGAAAATTACATAAACTGGGTTATATTATAAACAAGCAATATGTTTATTAACTACCAAAAGGTGAATTTTAAGTAAATATAAGAGATAACAGACAGACAAAGCAGATTACTGACCAAATAAAAGCAAAATATGCAAGCTAAGTTCAATATACATAACAAACAGGTTACAAAATATAAATTCTCACCCTAAATGTTATTTCAGGCAGATTGCAAAGTTTCTGTGGTTCAGAGTTCCAGTTATATTCCTTTTCAGACTGGATCCCTGTCTCAGTCTGGACTCCCCCTTGCCTTCCCTTCAGGTGTCTTTAGCAGTCTTTCTTCTTGGGCAGACAGCCACGGAGAGGAGTAGTGCCATTTGCCTTCCTCCCCACCCTTAAATAGGATTTACATAAGACAGGAATCCTTTATTTCCCATACTTGACCTCCCTTCCCTTCCAGAGGAAAGTTACAAGAAGTCCCAGGTAATGTTTAGTATCAGGTAACAAGACCAATGTCTCTGCAGGACTGTGGCAGCCATTATTCATAGGCTGTCTCCATGGTCCACAAGAAGACTAAGCTCTTTCATAGTCCATTGTCTCTGCTAACAGCCCATTAGCCCTGTCTGGCTTTTCCATTGTTGTACCTGAAGCACTGGTTCGTGTGGGACACCCAAAGTAACACATTTGAAATACAGATACATAGTTAATATTCCTAATTTCAGATACTGAAATGATGCAGGCATACAAATTGGACAATCACATTCAGTGAATCATAACCTTTCCAATGATACCTTACAAGATCCATCTTGCATAAAGTACATCTCAGTTATGTCATATTCATATCATAAGCATCTTTTCATAAAGAATATGGAGTGAAACATCATACAGGTCTGTCTCAAACAAAAGAATATGCTCTGCTTAATTTGCATTTAAGCGGTAAGTAGAATCATCAACCAGAAATGGAGACAAACGGTAAGCAGATGCCTCAGCCAGGTGTAAACAAGGCTGATGGGTCATTATTTGTTAAGTGGCCATTCTTTGGCAGAAAAGGGGGCTGAGCATCTCCCATCAACATAGCCCTGTCCACACTGGTGCTTCTGTCGGTGAAACTTTTGTCAGTCAGGAGGGTGTTTTTTCAAACCCCTGACTGACAAAAGTTTTACCAACAAAAATGCTAGTGTAGACATAGCCTTAGCAAAGAAACAGGATGGAGTTCCCTTCCACACAGATTGCCTGTCACCTTTACTTCCAGATAGAAATGCTTCTCCAACTGGGGGACAGGACTATTAAAAGAAGTGGCAAGCACCCCAAGGCACCCCTCCTCAATCCTCTGCACGAGAAGGGACAAAGGAAACAGCCTTAAACATAAGAAGGGGTTCTGGCCTAATTTTTGGGCCAGTAAGACTCTGAGGGCATGTGATGAGAGAAACTTTGCTTTGAACATATTTTTTAAATTACGCATTATTTATTTGTCTTGTAACCATTTCTGATTTTTGTGCCTCATGACTTGTATTCACTGAAAATCTCTCTTTATAGTTGGTAAACTTGTTTTATTGTTCTATCTAACCCAGTGTGTTTAAATTGAAGTGTTTGGGAAATTCCATTTGGAGCAACAAAATGTGTGCACATTATTTCCATTGATGAAATAATTAACCTATATACATTTGTGCAGTTCAGGACATACATTTTTGGGGGAAAATCTGGGACTAGGAGTGTATCAGGGCACCCTACAGTGTAAATCAGGCTGGTAATTCTTATATACTATGCTGATTCTTATTTGCTATGCTGTGTGTTGCAGTTCTTCAAAAGTCCAAGTCTGTAACAGTGAGAGGAGCAAATGAGCAAAACTTGTGGCAGAAAGTACCCTTATAATCATACTCTGCCAAAGCAGTGTCTGTTCTCCATGCTGCCATCTCTCTCCTGAGTCCCCAAAACACTACAAGATGAGGCTCCGTGGGCTAATAAGAGATATCACAGGTTGAAAGGGGAAGAGCCAGGAATCAGCCACTCTGTATGACATGCTCCTATCTCCACATCAAGTGAATTTTCTGCTGATAAAGGCATCCACTTTGGCCCAAGACTCCCGGAACTTTATTGAAAGGGGCACACAAAACAAAGGGACTAATGGTAGAAATACCACCAAGCTACCTTGCTTCCAGGCTGAGGAAGCTTTGGCAAGAGAAGTAATGAAGGGTTTCTGCTCTATGCAGATGCTCAGATATCTGCAGGGTTGACACAGGCATTCCCATCAGATCATCCTCAGGATCCATATGGTTGACAATCAAGTCCTTTGCCACTTCCTCACTGTTTCTACCTGACCCCACGAAATGGAGCGTGGCTCTGGTTTTTGGAGGTTTTTACGCCATGAAAATTGTGAAACAGTTTCTCTGTGTTCATATGTTATAATGCAGAAGGGTACAACTTTACCCCAGATACTTTGACTACAATAACACAGAATGAAGACGTTTATCTACTGTGATTAATATTGGCCAAATTCTCTGGTCTGTTAAGGCTGCTTTTCCACCATTCCAGTGGTAAAAAGTAACCTTAAAGCCAGCTTAACTCGCCCAAAGAGGATTCCCTGGGATAAGGCTAGCAAGCAGCTCCTATGCCAACCCCCCTTCCAGTTGGGTAAAATGAGGCATAGCTAGGATGCCGCTGTAACTGGCTGATTCCCAGCTGCTGGAATAACCCTTTGGGGTCATGAGCACCCAGGCATATATTAGTGCAGCCATCACAAGTGGACTGACACTTGGATGAGTTTAAAGCCATCTCTACGCCAGCTCTCATTCTGGTCCTACACCACACACACAGCTCAGCCATACCAAAGAATGTGCTAATAGTGTCCTTTTTGCTATTTGTCATGTGAGACAATGGATGCTGTTTTACTTAAGGCACTGTACTGGGAACCAGGAGATTTGAGTTCACGTCTCAACACTGCCACAGACTTCCTGTGTGATTTTACACAGGTCATTTCATCTTTGTGCCTCAGTTTCCCAACTGTCAATGCAGATAGTACTTCCTTTCTCCCACATTTAGTCTCTCTTGTCTATTTAGATTATAAGATTTTGCAGGCAGGGACATACTCTCTGTCGCTCTCTCTACACACACACACACACACAAACCCATATATATGAACCTGATCTCGGTAACACCTGGGAATCTCAAACCAGGCACCCCAAAACTGAGGTGCCCAAAATACAAAATAAGAGACCGTTTTTTATCATTTGGATATTAATGACTAGGCAAGATGACACAAGAAGTCTATGGCAGAACCAGAAATAGAACCCAAGTCTTTTGACTCCGATGCTTGCAATTTAACTACAAGACAATCCTCATTTCTTCTTTTAGGAACAAGTGATATCATCAACTCTTCTTCTTCTCTTCTTCCAGTGAAGCACTGGAATGGGGTGGTGAAGCACTGGAATGGGTTACCTAGGGAGGTGGTGGAATCTCCTTCCTCAGAGATTTTTAAGGTCAGGCTTGACAAAGCCCTGGCTGGGATGATTTAGTTGGGGATTGGTCCTGCTTTGAGCGGAAGGTTGGATTAGATGACCTCCTGAGGTCCCTTCCAACCCTGATATTCTATGATTCTATGTAAGAGCCAAGGTGTGGCTAGCAGTTTGCAGTACACACAGATACACATAACTGGAAGTGTCTTGCATGCTGAAGACAGTTTGTGAGCAATCCAGGCAGGAAACTGCAGCAGCAAAGCATTGTAAAGGGCACCAAAAGTAGGATTGCCAACTTTCTAATCACACAAAACCAAAACCCCAGCCACACCCCATGCCCCGCCCCTTCCCCTCATCCCTGCCCCTTCTCTGAGGCCCCACCCCTGCTAGCTCCATCCCCCCTCCCTCTGTCACTTGCTATCCCCCACCCTCACTCACTTTCACCAGGCTGGGGCAGAGGGTTGGGGTGTGGAAGGGGCTGAGGGCTACGGGTGGGGGTGCAGGTTCTGGGGTGGGGGCAGGAATGAGGGGTTTGAGGTGTGGGAGAGAGCTCTGGGCTGGGGCAGGGTGTTGGGGTGCCGAAGACTCCAGCTGGGGGTGCAGGCTCTGGGGTGGGGCTAGGGATGAGGAGTTTGGGGTGAAGGAGGGGGCTCCAGACTGGAGCCAAAGGGTTCAGAGTGCAGGAGGGGGTCCGAGCTCTGGCTGGGGGTGTGGGCTTTGTGGTTGGGCCGGGGATGAGGGGTTTGGGGTGAAGGAGGGGGCTCTAGGCTGGGGCAGGGGATTGGGGTGCACAGGGGGGTGAGGGCTGTGGCTGGGTGGGGCCGGGGATGAAGGGTTTGGGGTGCAGGAAGGCAATCAGGGCTGGGGCAGAGGGTTGGGGTGAGAGAGGTTGTGCGGGGTCCCAGCAGCGCTTACTGCAGCTCCCAGGAAGCAGCTGCCAGGTCACTGCAACCCCTAGGCACATGGGCAGCCAGGGAGGTTCTGCATGCTCCCCTCTCTCACCTACAGGCACCACTCCCCCAGCTCCCATTGGTCATGGTTCTTTGACTTTAAAGGGGCCAGGATTTCACACTCTGACTCCAGCTTGGAACATCTGCTCTCCCACCTCAGATGTAAATCACAGACACCTGCTTGTCACTTAGTCTTGCTTAACTGAATACTTTTATTTGAATATAGCTCCCAGTTAAACCACAGAAGTTTTAAATATAGAAGAGCAAAGCCCTTAGGTATGAATAAAATAATACAAAACATTTGGTATGTCCCGAAAATGAAAGAGGTATCAACTAACAGATCCACTTAAAAAAAAATAGTCCCTCAGAGATTACCAGTGACTACCACTATAAAAGGAACACATTGTCTTAAAATAGTAATTCTGCCCAAATATTTATTTTTATTTCAAACCACATCAGTTAAAATGTTCATATTGTTTGTTTTGAAAGGAGCTACATAAATTGTTTTCTAAAATTGTTTGGGCCAAGTGATATCCACTCAGTCAGATTTGAGGTTTTTAAAAAGCTCTGTGAATCAGAAATGTTGGCATTTCTTTGATTTACTGGGCACCTGCACTTTGCACAATCTGTCATTGGTATAAAAAAACCTGATGAAATCCCCATGGTGTACAGTACTTTTCAACAGGGACAGATGGCTCCTTTTTCCATTGAAGAAGATTTATTTTGTTTTCCTTCTTGTATCTCACAAGGGAACTTAATACCCTGACCAAAAACAAACAAACAAAAGGGCCAAAAACAAACAAAAAACATGTACCCACTATGCAGAATAACTAGCCTGGGCACTTTATGAGAAACTGACATATGATTTTAATGTAGAATAGCATTTTTATTGGGATCCATTCCCTGGAGAACTGGCTTCTATCACTGTATTTGCCACAGAGTTCCTACGCTAGGCATGTCACTTAAACTGACTTTTCACAGCTGGTCACTGATCATGTGTTCCTCATTTCCTGGTTGCCTGACTTGAGATCCTGGATCAGGTTTTCCAAAACAAAATTCAGCCTGATGCAGAGCCCCATAGTGGGAAACTTCAAGCCAAACAGTTAAAGTTTGACAGTTATAAGCCACTGAAAACAGGATCCTATAGGATTGCCTGACACTTCCCATTAAGAATAAATAACCAGCTCCATCTATATAAATATTATATAGGATAGATTCTACCACCCTTTTTCACACTGAATAATATCTTATTCCTTGAATAATCTGCACTACTCCTTCTCATGGGAGTAAAGGTAAACTCAAACTACAACTTTTTATTCAATCATACTTTTCCCAACCCCAAACTTTGGTGGCTTGCTTAAAATGGATCCTCGGTCATACCTTTCTCTAGCTTTGCTTTGTCCAAAGCAAAACCTGATTGAGGACGATTTTTCCAAAGTATAAGTAAAACTTGGTTTGCTGCAGCTCTTCTACAATCAGCATACTGTACTCTCCTTTAAATTTGTGATTTTTTAAATAAAGCAACAGATTACTACTACACATAGAGTATATTTTACAGAATATGGCAGACATTATAAAAAGACAATAGACAAAGCATTTGGGGTTCGTGACAACATGTATTCGATTATATCAAGAGATTTGGCCTTTCACTTTCACCCTCTAGAACCATCTAATACATGCAAATTTAGGCCAAAATTCCCAGATTTTATCTTATTCCTATTATGAAATAGATTTTAGACAGGGAAGTGTACATTTCAGTGGGAGGTTTGCTTGACTAAGAACTGAGGGCCAGAATCTATCTGGTGGGAGAAAGAACAAGGACATTTCCAACCCCACGCACACCAATAAGAGATAACAATTATACCTACCAATTCAGTCCAGGGAAAACAAGTACTAATGTACCATCTACACTCCTTGGGGCACCCAGCACCTTAAAGGAAGCAGGGTCGTATCCAGACAAGGTTCAGAGGCCACGTCCCCATCCGCTTCCCATCCCATGAAGCAGGACTGGCATGGTGAGCAGCACCTTGTACAGAGATGTAGCAGCACAACCGCTCTCCCTGCAAATTTCAATGAGTCGATGTGATTCATTGACTTCTGTGGGAACTGAAGCAGGCTCTAAAAGCTTAAAGTAGCCCTGAGAAAGGGCTGCAGAATTTGATTCAAAGGAAATCTTTAGACCTGTGAATTTACTGGGCATTATAGACATATTTACAACAGCACAGAGGACCAGTTAGAAACCTCCCATTCTATCCATAGTTCAAAATCTCTTCTATAATAGCAGGCCAGGTTCTGCCATGCTTACTCGCACTGCATAGTGCCTTACTCCTCAAATCAGTCCATTGAAATCAATGGGACTGCTCACAGAAGAGGTACTACTCTGTGTGAGTAATGGTGGCAGAAAATGCCCGCAGCATGTGTTACATTTTACTGTGAAAACAGAAGTTATGACTGAAGCAAAGCACTGACTTTCAAGATGGCCCCAAGTTTCAGAAATCAGATCTAGATTTTGAATCACCCCTAATCCCCCAAATTCAGGGGTGCTTAGTTCCAGGTTCTTCTCTGAACACGTTTTAATGACAGTGACCAGCCACAAAACTCAGCTTTGGCTCTGGGTTTCAATTCAACCCATAACTCAAAGCCTAGAGGTGTTTAGACCCAGGCTGTTGCTCAGTTCTATGTATTCTAAATATTCTTTTTAGTCCCTATTCTAAATGACTATAATATTTATTCTGGTACCAGTGAATTACATGGGATGTTTTTCATTTTAAAATAAAACCCAAATAAATAAAATTAATAGAACAATAGATCCTTTTTTCAGTTACACTCTTCTGGCAATTGTAAAGATGGCAGCAGTATTGTGCCATCTGGTCAGTTCACCATTTTAAATACAAGCAGCACCAGTGTTCTCTGCACCATACTAGAGCTGTATTCTGTGGCAAAGATCCAACAACTTCTGTGGCACAACGGTACTCTATGTTCCAGCAAACTGGAAATTCAAGGGTCGGGCGAAAGGCATACCAAACAGCCAGGGGGAAAGATTTAAAAAGGAATGCTATGTCACAGCACTGATTTTGTTGATGTAATAATCATTTCTCATTGAAGATTTTGCATACATATCCCAGGCTGCCATCTAGTGTTTCAACTCTACATGGGATCCAATGTCTGCCAAATCAGGGGATCTTGATGCTGAATTAAGAGGCAGTGTGTCACCCAATTTAGGGCCCCTTCCACCTGGCTGCTTGAAGGAGATGAAATGCTCTACCCCCTGCTCCTTTTGGTTGCTGAGATGAGGTGAAGGCAGCAGTAAGTGGAAGTGACAGGGAAAGGAATGGACAGAAGCACAAGGACATGTGAGAACTCAGTGGCAGGAGGGAAGGGGACTGGCCAATGGAGGTTGATCAGAAAGGATACAGAAGGCATGTGTGATAAATGGAGGGAGGGGAGGAAGGGCAGCGCCTTTTTATGGACACCCAGCCAGCCAGTATCTATAAAATCCCTCTTAGTAGCTGCTCTCTAATTGCTCTACCTGTAAAGGAAAAAAGTCTCATTGCTATGCATAGGCAAAAGGAAGTGAGTGGGCACCTGGCCAAAAGAGCCAATGGGACGGCTAGAACTTTTTAAACTTAAAAAAAGACTCCCCTTTTGTCTGTCTGTTGCTGTTCTCCCGGGGAGAGGCAGACAGGGTAACAGCTATGCTGTAAGAAGCTTGAAAAATGAAAGCTTGATGAAAAATCATCAGTATCATACCTAGAAACTACTCATCTAAAACCCCAGATATGTAAGTAGATGGGGAAATGTCTAGGAAGACACAATTAGGTTTATCCCTTTTATTTTGTAATGGCTTGTGGATTCCTCTGTGCTAACCCCAGGTGCTTTTGTTTTGCTTGTAACCTTTAAAATGGACCTCAAGAAAGCTATTCTTGGTGCTTAATCTGTATAGTTTCTCTTTTAGAATCTAGCAATAGCCCGAGTTCCCAGATGTATTTTCTTTCTTTTTTTTTATTAATAAAATTTACTTTTTTTAAGAACAGAATTGGATTTTTGTTTCTTAAGAGGTTTGTGCACATGTTGTTTAATTAGCTGGTGGCAACAGCTGATTTCCCCCCCCCCCCCCCAGCTCTTCCCTGGAGGTGGTGTGAAAGGGCTTAAGGGTACCGCAAAGGAAGGAATTCCCAAGTGTGCCTTCCTGGGCTCTCAAAGGGGTTCTGCACTTGGGTGGTGGCAGCATCTACCAATCCAAGGTCAGAGAAAAGCTGTAACCTTGGGAGTTTAATACAAGCCTGGAGTGGCCAGTATTAATTTTTAGATTCCTTGCGGGCTCCCACCTTCTGCACTCAAAGTGCCAGAGTGGAGAATTAGCCGTGAAGGCAGCAGTAAGTGGAAGTGATAAGGAAAGGAATAGATATAAGCACAAGGACATGTGAGAACTCAGTGGCAGGAGGGAAGGTGACTGGCCAGTGAAGGTTGATCAGAAGGATACAGAAGGCATGTCAACTGTTTTTGGCAAATACAGCTTCCAGGAAGATTTTTTTATTATTATTAATTATTATTATTATTATCTTGGAGGGAGCAAGAGGTTTGCCCTACGAGGTTCAGGCTCAGTGTCCTAGAACTCATTGTGGGGCAGGAACAGGCAGGCAGCAAGAAGATAACAGTGGCAGGTAAGGAGCACAAAATACCATCTTAAATTGCCTGAAATATTCCAGATAAGCACATTTTCCACAGCTAAGTGGAAGACTTCCCAGAAAAAGCAGCAGAACCCAGTGCAAACTCTGTGGCCATGGAATTACAAAAAGTCAACCCTGCACACCTACACAGTGGAGTACAGAGATGTAACACACCCACATATTCCTCTATGCCAGCCACCCATACCATACCATAACTGCAAAGGGTGCGAGAGAAGTCTTTGCCAGGTTGCTACTTTCTACCTACAGACCTGGACAAGATGGCCAGGGAAGGTGATTGGTCATACCCTACAAGTGCCAGCCAGTACAGGTGTTAGGCACTCTGGGTGATGGATGTTGATGTAGGTCTGGTGTGGTGAATGGGAGGCCGATTTTCTCTGAATCACATTTTGCTTCCTGGCTGCTCTTCCATCAGTGCAAATATGTGCTGACTCTTACACAGGGTCTCTGGCAAAGCCACAATGGAGCCTAGAATTTAGGGACTCCCTATTACCAATGTACAATTTACTAGTAAGGCCATTAGGGACAAATGCTTCTCTTTTGAATGAAACTGTATGTGATCAAACCCTTTGGGAACATGTCTTCATGCACACAGGGCAGGTTTCATGGGGTAATTTGAGCCCTTTGAGAATTGAGGATTTCCTAGAGCGGATGTGTGTATGAGAAGGGGGCCTTTCATCAGTCTGCATGTCTGAAATGTAGTTGGTATTTAACCAATGGCTAAACTAACCCTAAATCTGGGACTAGATCTAAGTGTCTGTTTCTTGAAGTGTGGTTAATTTTGGCTTCTACATACATAGCTTGATGTTGAGATATATATCATATGTGTAACTCCTATTGAAGCAAACATACAGAACTATTCTCAGGATTAGTCATAAAGATACCCAAGTCATTTAATGACCTTATATTATAAATTACATCTGCTTAATTGGTAATAACATTTTTGAAGCAGAACCATGTGCACAGCAATAGATAATTGGGGGCCAATGGATAATCTGAATTGTTATTGCTCAATTAATCCTCCCAGAAAACATCACCATACATTTATTTAACAGTGGATATGGGGAATTATTCATGATCAGTCAAAGTCAGAGGAGAGGGGAAAGAAATATAGAAGTTTAGAAAAGTCTAAACTAAAAGCCTTGAACTCAATGGATGTCTTTCCATACAGCTTTGGATCAGGCCCTATATCCACTAGTTCTAAACATCGCTGAGAAATGAGTGGAAAAGTTAGATTATAAAACTGAAAAAAAAAAAAAAAAAAAAAAAGAGAGAAAATCCTCTGAAAATGATTGTTTGGGCTGGAGTTTCAAAGGATTTGAAATTCATTAGGAGATGTATATCTAATTTGTCCTTTGTAGATTTGAAATATCTCCCACTTAACTCCATGGGAGTTTAATCAAAATATGTTTGCCAAGTACCTCATGAGCTGTCTTTGTTGGCCAAACCTCTAGGCAGAGAATAACTTCAGATATACTTTCCTTTGTGTTAGAAAATAATATTGTCACTGTAACTGATAGAAAAAATTGATCCAAGGTATCACTTTATATGCTCTTTCTATTGAGGCACTGCCTAACTTTTAATAGCTGCTTTAAGCTTGATTCAAATACTTCACCTTTTGTCCTCGATTCAGGATATCAACTGGATTTTCTGGAAGTTTTTTCATATCTGGCAAGGGTGCTTTCAGAAGTGTTTGCCTTTCAAGAAATTACAGCCAAACTTCAAGGAGAAATTTCAAAACCTGATCATAGCTGTAGCTGAAGTGATGCAGAAAGGCCCTTAGGCAATCTACAGGGTTTTCCTGTCAGCAACCTGAGAGTGTGTCAGTGCTCTCCAAAGGGACTTATAACAAAGCTTTAGTCAACTCACACAAGTTCAAATGGAAAAGCTAACTGTATGGGAATACATTCATTTAGAATATAAGCATTCACTTGTCACATTAGAGACAAAATGTCAGAACCAACTACATTCCCTGAGCAGACTTTTGTTCTGCCTTAATTATTGTGAGCACACAAACCCCAACAAACTTGGCTTCTTTGTTTCTGAATTATCCAGTAGCTGCTGAAGAAAGTATTTTAAAGATTTAAACACTATTGAATTTTCTTATGTATGTAAATACTTATGCAGTTATTCATGAGATTCTATAAGACTACCATACTCGATAGCTGCAGGTTACAATTTTGATGGGTTATCCCAAAATTACCCACAGAAAGTTTTAAGTAGAGATTAGATACCCGAATCAATGCTCCCATAAGAATGAAAGAAAATGTAGAGTCTGATAGTTAGGCCTGTGAAAAGTAAAGAAGTCTGTGAAGAACTTCAGATGAAACTGGCAAAGCTTGGTGAAAGTACTGACTTTAATTTGCCATCATGCTGTCCAGACAGATGCAGTGTAATTCACATTGAAAGGAATAATAAATTTTAGAGAGACAAGGTAAATAAGGCAATATCTTTAATTGGACTAACTTCTGTTGGCCAAAGAGACAAGCTTTTGAGCTTACACAGAAAGTTTGCCTCTTTCATCAACAGACGTTGGTCCAATTAAAGATATTACCTTATTTATTGTCTCTCTAAAAGAATATTGTCTCTCTAGTATCCTGGGATCAACACAACTATAGCTATGTTGAAAATAATAAGTATTACTCATACACATTGCTGTGTTCTAAAAGTAATTGTAACCAATCAGAAAAAAGAACTGTTACTGTGGACAAATCAGTGAAGTTCTTTGCTCAATGTATGGTGCACTCAAGCAAAGAAAACATTAAGGTGCATACAAAACAAGGTAGAAAAGAATAGGTGAAAAATATGATAATGCCTTTATATAAATCCATGGTATGGCCATACTTGGAATATTGGGCCAGTTCCTCAGCAAGAATAAATGAGCCTGAGTCAATGGAGATAACAGACTCTGAAAGACAGAATTGGCCTGATATGCCTGAATATTAATGTAATGTAAGATAAAACAATTATATCTGCAGAAGCTAAAGAATTTCCACTCAAGACTTGATAAATCCTATTTGTATGTGGGGAGGAAGTACCTGTAGATTAATAAAATATTCTCAAGACACAGTTTAGAAAAGAAATCCCTTTTCCTAATAAGTTGTTCAGGGACAATACATCTGATAAAGAATGTGACTGATGCTGACAACAGCCCTTGTCAGGCTCAGATCTGATGAGAAGGTAAGTGGTTAGCTTTACGGTTCAACAGCCTTACAAAATTTTCATTGGCTAAGTATGACAAGGTTCTGGCCAAACCCTTCATTAGATGGCCAGGAGCCAAAGAGAACCTGGCTCAATCAAAAGCTGTGAACAGCTGAGATTTCTGGAAATAAATGTGAAATGAAGTGAAAGATAATTTCTATATAATTGAATGGAAAAGGATCAACAGCTGATGCAGATTGTTGCAATGTGAATGTTTAAAACAAAACAGGTGAAGAAGTGAGTGTGGATTTTGCTGATGCTTCCTTGCATAAATATGTACAGTTCTAGAACAATTAATTAAGCCACTTAGTTTATAAAGGGTTAATGATTAACTATAAATGTACCTATAAGACAAAGTTTAACCAAAATGTTCTCTTAAAAATGTAAAAACATTTTTTTTTTTTTAAAAAGTAAAAGATCACTCAGGACCTGTCTTTTCTCATCCAGAAAGTAAAACTGGAGAATTTTCTAGAAAGAGTGCAACAAAGCACAAATGTTGGGGAATCTGATATCACAATAGTGCCAACTGTTCCTTTTCAGTCACAATATAAAATTATTGTATTATATTTTACATCACTTCAATAATGTCTGTAATGGTATGTCAGCAAGGAATGCATCACATCAGTTCTCTGAAAGTATAGTATTCTGATTAAGAAATATTTGGGTCATTCTTATTACATCAGTGAGAAACAGTCTTCAGTCCCAATGCCTGTGTGTCATGCACTCTTTTAACAAGTTGATTTAAAAGCTTGATGTCATATCTTATTGAGGCATTTCTAGTTATTGCAAGTAACTAGAGCTAGACATGAAAGAGAATCGCTTGTTGTTCTGACATAATATGGTGAGAATCTGCATGGCTAAGGTAGAAACTTGATTTTCATTATAAGTTCAACTTCCTCCTCCCTAAGAATTTTTTTTTTAAAAAGTGGGGGATTATTTCCACTTCAAATCTTGATTGTTTGGTGTGTGGCTATGGGATGATGTTTTGTCTAAATCTGAGGAGATTTGAACAAAACTTTTAATTTTATCTGATGTAGGAGAAAAAATAAGTGGCAAATATATTTTGAAAATTCCTCCAACAGCCCCCTCACCTCAAGTTACTTAGACGAGAAAACAAAATCCAATTTCAACTTTTGAAAAGATGGTGTCAGAGTTACAGACCTTCATTTTTCTTTTCGCCACTCTAGAACTTTTCCAAAGTTAAAAAAAGCTAAAGAGCAAGCAAAAAGGACAAGATAAAAAAAAATAAAATAAAAAACCTTGAACATAATTTATTTTATTGCTTTTAGTAGCAAAAAGGCGGGGGAGAGGAGGAGATGGAGAACCAAATTCAAATGTTCAAAATACCAAAACTTTGACAAGATTTAACGTTTTTTGAACACTGAAACCTTGTTTTGAACCCTTCAAAATGGAAACAACTTTATTTTTCTTTTTCAAAATAGTTTTTCCATATTTTGAACAGCTTTAATGGGTTACAATGGCTAAACAAATTCCCCTGTAAAAAAAAAGAAAAGCAATAAAACCCCTCACACCAGGAATTTGCAATTACCATCATGAATATATAAATATTCAAGATCATCATTAAAACATGGGTTGAAAGTTATTCAAAACCCACAACTTTGTGGCAAGATTGCCACATTTCTATTGCCATTTATTTAGACCACCCGCAGACAGTAACAACTTCCAAGAACAACACTACCATGTCTTTTCCAAAAAACTCTAACTTTTGTCAAAGTCAAATTATTACAGGAAGGTAGCTGTTATGGCTATATTCATGGACAGTTGCAAGTAGAACAATTTAAAAACCTTTAATATCCATATTTCTATTTCTAATTAAAACCTGTCTTGTATTTAATGGTGCACTGTATAGTATACTTCTGAACTGCCATAATTATGTGGGTGAATATGTATATAATGGAAATGGAGCAATCAGAAGACATGCAGTTTTCCTGAATTTTATAAATAGCAAATTTAAAATAGAGCAACAGATGTGCTAAGGCTTTTGGAGAATGTGATGTTAATAAAAAACAGATTTATGATTTGCAGAGTCTTTGTACTTAATTACATTGACATTGGTTCATTGCAAATGATGCTTTAAATATTTTAATATATATGTTAATTTTAATGTTCATAATTTAACCCAGTCTCTTCAGGAGCATTTTGAACTGTCTAATAAAGATGAAAAAGAATAACATGAAATGAAGAAAAAGTCATGTTGCCATATCTGCATTCAAAAAAATTCACATTTTTTGATTTATGGTGATGAATGACGACTGGACATTGCTATTCAAGTATTGGCATAATGGCATAATTGCAAATGGCATAATCTCTCAATGTCTAAAATACAAAGACTTATACTTTGTGGGACAAGCTAACAGTTTTGGAATAGCAATTTCCAAAAGTGGTGCAGAGGTGTGTGTGTTAAAAATGCTTTGAATTTCAGTGTCACCTTGAAGATGTAGTTTCCAGTTTTATGTAATTTGGTTGGTACATCATCTCTAAGGGTGCTTCGGTAAATTCCAGCTGGTCTCAGCTGGCCAGCCTATTGTGCTTCCTCTCTCCTAGAAGGAATGCTGTCATAGGTTGATCTATGGGACCTCCAAAGCCCTTTATTGGCTGAGTAGATATCAACTGTAAAACGGAGGTCTTCAGAATCATGTCTTCATCCAAGCAGATACTCAAAGCACTGCCGTGTTTTTCAGGTTCACATGTATTCATCTTTGATTTATTTTATTTTTAGCTAAATAACATGTTTTCCTTCCTGTTTAAGGTATTTTACTCCATTCACAAAGTCACTTTGTTCATCCAGAGTTTAGCACAAATTCTCAGTTGTTATGCTTGAATGCTCACATTACAAAGCCTGTGGAGAAGTCCTGTGAGATTATACAGCAGTGCTGATATGCACAGCAGAGCTAGGAATCAGCAATCTCCCATCTGGGTTCAGTTGGAAGGAGAATGCACTTCCCTCACACTTGGTTTGGTGAGCCAGCCATTAGACAAAAGTGGGCATTTGCAATACTCTCAATTATGCAGATGCTTAAATGCATTGCAGAATCATGGCCAAAATACTTGGTCTTTACAGATTAGGTGCACAACACAAATAATACTTAGTTTATATTATGTAATATTAAAAGTCAAACACCCTAAAAGTATAAGAACACATAGCATATCTAATAGAATAGCACTCAAAGTTTAGTAAAATTGATTTGCCTCCCCTATATAATGCTATACATGAACACATTCCAAATAAAATATAAAATATGATTGGGAAAGGGTCACCTTATGCAAATGTTAATTAGTACATGATTAGGTTGATCTTTGGGATTTCATAATGAAAGTAATACATTTCTTTATTAGAATTAACACACCTTTAAAAGGAGATTCAACTGGAATGACAGAATATAATCAAACAGCATGTTCAGTTTACTAAAGAGAGTAGATAACATCCCATATGTGTCTGATTTCAAACTTGCCACAGGAGATGCAACAATGAATGCATCTGATGAAGTGAGCTGTAGCTCATGAAAGCTTATGCTCAAATAAATTAGTTAATCTCTAAGGTGCCACAAGTACTCCTTTTCTTTTTGCGAATACAGACTAACACGGCTGCTACTCTGAAACCTATGAAAATATTATGCATTCTGAACAACATAGTAAAGTAACGGTGAAATACAAATGAACTATCATTCAAAAAGGTAACATCTGGTTTGGGGATAGTGAAAAATAAATTGTCAAATTTTAATTGCACCAAAATTTGAAAGCAATCTAATTTACACACAAGTAAGAGTCGAGTGAGTAAATAAAATTAATTCATTAGCCTACATCACCCAACACTATTTGCATTTCTAGAAAAGCTTCCTGAGGCACAGTGCTGCTGTTGCTTTTTAATATCCAGTGAACATATGCAATTTTTATGAGTGCCTGAATGACTTAGGAACACATGTCCCACTAACTTTAAATAGTACTTGTGCTTCAAGTCACTTACTCACTTTGGAAATTCTTCCTCTGTGACATCAATATATGAAATGGTTTTAACGTTTTGGATAACTGTTCCTTCCAAAGAGCCCCAAAGCATTTCGTTACGTCACTCCCATATCAGCACCCATTGAAATACCTGATAGCTGCGACCATGTGAAATAATGTAGTTTATTTTGCACATTGCTCACAAGATGTCTAAAAATATTAGAAGAGTGACAGATCACAGAATAAAGCACTCTTAGTGCTTGAATTAAATGAATAGTGATACTTGGAATCAAGATGAAAATCAGGACTAATGTTTGATATGAAAATTCATATAGTGGTTTCAAAATGGCTCAACGTTTTTTTGTTTTGTTTTTGTCTTCCTTCTCTTCCCACCCCCAAATAAAAAAAAATGATCTTAGAAAAAAAAATTGTCTATAAGGCAGATCTGTCTATCACGACTGTGAATAGTGCTGACAGAACAATCCTCTCTCAGGTTTCTTTCAGCCCAAACTCAACAGTGTCTGTATTTGCTAAATTACTCTTATAGGATCATGAGAAAAAAAAATCTAATAAATAAGCTTGAGTCAACAGTCAATCATGCAGAAATTAATTTTCTGATTGTTAAGCTTTCGCCAAGTTTTATAAAATCTTTCCAAGCTTAATTTGGGCTGGGATGTTTTACAGTCATGCTTAACCCCAACCTGAAATGTTAATTAATTCCCTTAAGAGCTAATTTGTATAGCCTTAAGTAGTTTTCAGAATAGCCACTTACTCTGATTGAATTTTCTAAGTGTTTCAAAACAAACCCACTTTTATTGGAAACCGATATTGCAGAAAAGTATGTGTTTATTTAACTGAAGTCACTTGGATTCTATATGTCCTGATAGAAGAGTTTAAGAGATGTAAAAAGAGCTAATTAGGTAGGGCATATACAAACAAATATGATTGCTTAATTACCAGTATCCCTTAACTTGGCGCTATAGTGTGATTTAATAGCTTTGTTATTAATAATGTCTTAAAGTAAATAGTTTACAAAGTTGTAAAGTTCATTACAAACAGTCCCTCTGGGAGTCAACTTTATTTCATTAAAACTCCTGCCTGCTGTTAATTGCTCTTAGGAAAACATGAACAAATTAATTGTGTTTTAAGAGGCATTGGTGTAAATGTATATGCTTCTGTTTGATTGCTGGGGATTAATGATGCTACAGATAATTCTTTCTTGCTGCAATATACAATAGTTGGCATTGTTGACCGGCTGTAATCAATAAAACTTGGGTAATATGTCTTGTGTTATAAAGGTTTAAAACAATGAAAAGATTGTTTGCAAGCTATAGCATTTATCATGCCAGCTGGGAAACTGTATGAATTTGGGTCATGGACAATTAATTTGTACATTTTAATGACTTCTCTTCTGTGAAACAAATGTTGTTCTTTAGCAGGGATGATTGATATATATTAATTGAGCTGATTTAAAAAAAAACAGAATACTGCATCAAATTTTCCATTTTAAATTGAATCAAAATGACAAGTAAATACAGTATATTTAGGTTTGGAAGGATTCGGCTTTTAACTGGTAAATGTCAGTACATGTTCGTTTCACCACGCACATACACCAACAAAACAATATTTCCATCATTAATAACCTAAATTTACAGATAGGCAAAAGAAAGAAAAATGCTGTTTGAGAACTTAGAGTGTAATTTAAGGGTACTTACCTTGTATATTTTAATATGTGATGTTAATAATTTTGTGTTTTAATGGTTGTAAAGCTTTAACTTCAAATTCTGCCAAGCCTATGTATATTCCTTCTATATTAGAAATGATGCATTCTCCATTTTGCACATAAAGGGGCACTTTTTAAGGCAAAAGAAAATACTTAAGATTTTATTTAAAAATGCAGCTGTGTCTAGAACCAAATGTGTTAATGAAGGAACCTGATAAAGGAAAACATTTTAGTACAGGAACATAAAATGAAAACAAAGGGGTTATTGTACAAGTCAAGTCAGCCTATAACACAATATGATATACCTATTGTTTAACTTGACTTCATTGCTTGCAGCTCAATAAAGGCCTCTGTTCAACGGGCAGCTGTGGTAAAAAAAATAGAACAAAATATAAGGTTGCAAGAAGAATGGAATGTAGAATGATATGAAAAAATACTACAGTGTCATAACAAACATTAGTGGTTCACCCTCATTTGTAATGTTGCATTCAGTACCGATAACCCCATTTCTAAAAGGATATCACAGAATTAGAGTTCAATTCAGAGATGAGCAAGAAAAATTATTAGGGACACAGAAGAGCTTTCAAATGTAGAGAATGAAAAAGTTGGGATTGCTTATCTTAGAGAGGAGATGAACAAGAAAGGACACGAGAGCACTGCAAATAATGAATGGTTCAGAAGGTAGATTTTAGCTTCTGTTGTCCCTGTCTCATATAACCAAGGGGACATGAAATGGAAAGGCAGAAAATTCAAAACCGATAAAAAGGAAATATATTTCCACAATTATAGCACATAAATTGATGGCAGAATTCATTGTCACATGATGTAATCAAAGCTAAGAATTTATCAAGTTTTAAAGGAACTGGATTTTGCACAGATTACACGAATATCCAGAGTTACAACAGTGACTTTTGGATACAGTTTAAAAAGGGAGTTTTAAAATGTATATAAATCTTTAGTGCTTCTGGGGTAATGTCAATCTCTAATTATTAGGGGTTCACAGAAGCATTCCCTGGAGGCAAATTATCCCATATTGGCTTGCTGTGGGGTTTCTTGAAGCTTCTTCTAAAACACCTGACGCTGACCACTATGCAGTAGTCCATCAAGTTCAGTATCCTAATCCAGTATGGCAATTTCTCTGTTTCTAATTCCATTCAGTAAAACAAGTGTGATATATGTGATATGGGCTAAAACTCTGAGTTTTATAGATGAAAATTACACTGGAGGTGGCCTTAGCCTTTTGCACAATGTTATGTTTCACTCATGTTTCCTGAAGCAGAAACTGTAAATCACTGTTTTAGATGCCGATTTTGCAAACACTTCCACACATGCTTAAGTGTCGAGAAAAAAAGTTACATTAACTGTGTCATGGGGGGGATGTGTGTACCCCAAATGCATTCAGAAAATAAGAATAATAATGCTTTCGAAGAAAAAAAGCTTTATTTACTTAGAAAATTGAAAGAACTAGCAGAAGTCTCATTCAATGAGCCTATATGCAATTTTCACACATCAGCATCAATATGGAGTGGTCAGCACATACACATTCACTGCATTCCCCACATTGCTTATTTAGTGAGGGACACATAGGTACCACTATTTCCATATGACATAATTTCACTAGAATCAAACATGTGTACATAGAATCACTAAAAATACAGGATAACAGTATAGCATGGTTGGGGTACATTTGTACCCCTCATTTTTTTATACAGAAAAATGTTTTTCATGCTATTTTTTCCTGAGTTGTGTACCTGTGCCTAGGTGACAAAGTCCTGAAACAGCATAGTTAGAAGGCCACTAGTTCATGAGTTATCACAAGATATATGCTCATGGGATACAAAATTATACCACAAATATGGATGTGGGTTAAATCTGTGCATGCAAGTAGTCCCATAGATGTCACTTTGACTACTCATATGCATAAGATTAAGTGTTTTTGTAAGCATAGCAATGGTGCCATTGTTGTTGATTACTATTAACACACAATAATAGTGTGTTATGCAAGCAGAAGGGAGAATTATATCGTGCCATACTGTACATTAAGGAACTGGCTCCTATTCAAAAATATTTTAACCAAAGAAGTGTCAGTTAGTTTTTGTGCAGCACTTTGTAATTCTGTACAGACTGTGACAAAGTTCCTCCTCTACTTTGGTGGGTCTTGCGCTTATTGGCGGATTTGCTCACCTCAGAGATTCACGGCAGCCCTCACTTTGGCCGTTTTCATGAACCCACAGTCCAGGTCAACTCCTCCTGTGTTTGATCAGGAGTTGGGAGGTTTGGGGGGAACCCGGGCCCGCCTCTGCTCCAAGTTCCAGCCCAGGGCCCTTTGGAATGCAGCTGTCTAGAGTGCCTCCTGGAACAGCTGTGCGACAGCTACAACTCCCTGGGCTACTTCCCCATGGCCTCCTCCCAACACCTTCTTTATCCTCACCATAGGACCTTCCTCCTGGTGTCTGATAATGCTTGTACTCCTCGGTTCTCCAGCAGTACACCTTCTCACTCTCAGCTCCTAGTGCCTCTTGCTCCCAGCTCCTCACACGTGCACCACAAACTGGAGTGAGCTCCTTTTTAAACCCAGGTGCCTTGATTAGCCTGCCTTAATTGATTCTAGAAGCTTCTTGATTGGCTGCAGGTGTTCTAATCAGCCTGTCTGTCTTAATTTTTTCCAGAAAGCTCCTGATTGTTCTGGAACCTTCCCTGTTACCTTACCCAGGGGAAAGGGACCAGCTTAACCTGGGGCTAATATCTATCTTCTATCACTCTCCTGTAGCCACTTGGCCCGACCCTGTCACAATACATTTTAAATCTTATTTTATTAATAGATAAATAGGAACTGGCTTATAATGTTAGCAGAAAAAAACCCTCAGTAGAACCTTGGTGATAATGTCCCTTTACAAATCACACAAACAAAAACTGACAAAATCTTGCCACTTCTCAGTTAGACTTAGCAGAGAGCTTTAATCAGAGGTCATAATATGAAGACTTCAATATTTCTAAAATATATCACGGAACAATTAAGAAATAAATCATAATTGAAAAAAGAATGAACAAAGTACACTTTGTCATGCACAGTCCTTGATATTTTAACTACTGTGTTGTTCAGTTGGACCAAATGTTTATCTTAGCCCCGCAAGAGTAGCTGGGGCAGATTCTGAGAAGCCATATGTGGGGAAAAGGAAAGGGAGTTAATCTGAGCGACTTTTAACTTGTGTATGTGGACTCTAGCTAGCAGGTTGGCTGAAGGGTTTTGGAAGTGTCCAGCAACTTTATTCCCAGAAGGTCTGATCCAAAGCATACTAAAGCCATTGGGAAAACTCTATAGACTTCAGTGGGTTTTGAATGAGACGCTGAGAGCCCAATCATAAAGTCTCTCTCATCCTACACAATTCCAGTCAAACTCTACAGCCTTGCCTTCTTTTCTCTATCTCCTTTCCTCTACTTATTCTACTCCCCCAGGTGCTGGAGGGAAAAGGGGAGAGGGACACTCTGAAATTTCCCCCGGTCATGCATTTCATGGATCCCAAAAAGCCAGTTCAGCAAAACATCCCTTTCAGATTGAGATAGACATAAATTAACAAATCACCTTACCCCAACCCCTGCTAAAACTTATATAAGTGATCATATGGTAATAACATTAGAAACTGTAAATACTCCCTACTGTGTTGATGATGATGAATTGAATGAGATGTTGACTAATTAACATATGCAAATTTCAAATGAGAAGAGCTACAAGTTGCTGCTGTTTTATGTCCATGTTAATGATCATATTTCAGGATGCTTTTTAAATAATATTACCTAATCCTGGCAGTGACTACATGTTTCTGAAAGATTTTTGATACTGGGTTACATTTGGGTTAATTAATGTGACCCTAACCTAGAAAAGACTAAGAGAATAGAGGGGTTCAAATTTAACAGCATCTGTTGCTGAAGAGAGAAAAAGGACTCCAACAGAAATTGTACCTCATTCTGTTTTAGTATGATTCATCACCAGGTGGTGGCCAAGCAGACTGGCTATAATTTTACCTTTTGGAAATCTTAATAAAATCTTTGAAGCAGAGAAAGTGGGGCTTGCATTAGTGAAAGATTATTCCATGCTGCTTAATAAGTAGCTGTAACCATTTTTCTCTAATGTGTTTTGCCCACCAATCCTATTATTATAGATTACAACCAGGGAAGGCAGAGCATCTTTCATTCTTGAAAGTTTCATGCAGTGTTGTTATAGCTGTATTGGTCACAGAATATTAGATAGGCGTGGGTGAGGCAATATCTTTTATTGGACCAACTTCTGTTGGTGAGAGAGACACACTTCCGAGAGAAGTCTCTCACCAACAGAAGTTGGTCCAATAAAAGATATTGCCTCACCCACCTTGTCATTCTTGGAAGTTTACTTTCTTGGATTTAAGTATCTACACTGCTTCTAGGTGCCAGCTGAGGAAAGCACTTAAGTATGTGTTAAAATCCATTTAAGTTTAGGATAGCACTTAAGCGTGTTTAACTTTAAGCATATGTTTTAGTCCCATTGATTTCAACAGTAACAGCATTTCTTCCAGAAGTTATTTATTAATGACCTTGGTAAGGTCGAGATAAGTTGCATTTGTGGGTTTTGTACTTTATCACAAACCAAGTGGGGAATGGCAGTGACAATTAAACAGTCATATTTTAACTACCTTTTCATGTTTTCATTAATCTATGCAGTCATGTGTAGATTATGAGCATGCTTTCATTAATCTACACATCAAGGGATCAAAATACAAGATTGGAAAGCTGCAAATCTGACCCGGAAGGAGAATTTTGCTTCAACTAAAATAGAAAATTCTGGAGTGAAATTTGCAAAACCTCCTGTGTGATTTAGGGGCTTAGGGTAAATTTTTCAAAAGCACCCATTTGACTTAGGTGCTTTAGCCACTAAAACCTAATTTTCCATTGCTTTCCACCTTGTGTGGCCATTACAACTGTACAAAGTAAATGCAGAATGACAAATAAATCTGAGAAATACACGTAACACCTATGCTTCATGGAGGTGTCGATGAAAATGCAAGGTAGTAGAGAACATGGTCTATTGATTGGAACTGCTGAATATAGACAGAACTATAGACAATGCCAGAAAAGAGTAAAAGAAAACAGAAGAGATAGAAAGTTGCATCCTAGTTGCCCTGTGGGAAGGAAACCTTCAGCTCAATATGAAACATTTCCTTCTTCCTGGTGTGTTACTGTGAGTCATGGTACTGTCTCTGGGCAAGTGATCCCTTTAAAGTCTCTATCCCTATCAGCCTCTCAAGTCAGTCAGTCAAGGAAACAAACCACTGCTGGGATGCCAGGTAGGCACTGTAGATATTATTGTAGCATACAGGAATTGGGTGGGTATCCCATTTAAGCAGTTGGGACCCCTCAAGTGTTGAAGCCATCAGAAACGGCCAAAGCTGCAGAGGACATAGATAGCTAAGCTCTGTATGTTTGCACATAGTTAACAAACACAGTTATTTTGAATACAACTGTGCCTGTGTAGTTTACCCATCTTCTTAATGTTATACAGAAAGCAAAGACAACAGCTGCAATGAAGCTGGGGTCCTAACACACAGTGGACTAGACAGCAACTGCAGAAGACCAAGGAAAGCAAAACTAAAAATGCACCTGCAGCCACTGGGACTGTGAGTAACCTGCTCATATAGAAAGAAAGAGTTAAAAATATCTGTCTGTAAAAAATGGACTTTCTGAGAGCTCAGTAGAGGATGGGGCCATCTATATTGAGAGACTGTAATAGCTAATGAGATCAGTGATAAGGAAAAGGTGGCGGTTTTACTGGGTGTAATGAGAGCTAAATTTCCAACTTGCTTCACAACCTACCAGCTTCTGCTAAACCTGAAGACAAAATATTTTCTGAGATTGTGGAAATTCTAAAATCATCATTCCCAAAACTAATCAGTGATTGCACAACATTCCACTTTTACAGACAGAATGGAAAAGAAAAATTGAAACAATTCCTTCACATGTAACATGATTAAATAAATGAATGGGGCATAATCAGTTTGGAAGAGACTTAAAAGGTCATTTAAGTGTATATTATGCAAAACGAAGCTACCCACAACCAGCTAATCAATTGAAGTACATTTGACCTTAAATATGCACTGGAAAATGCTGCTTCAATAGGGAGCAGCTGCTAACTAAAGATGTCAGAGGGTAGCAATGAAAACAGTGCATCAAATAAATTGGGGGTGAAGCAGAAAGTACAACATGCATAACACTCAAAGAATGTGTGCTTTCATTGTGGGAAACAGTTTCATAACACAAATTATTGTTGGCAAATGAGTGCTCTACTGAGAGCCAGTTGCCCACTAGTCATCACAATCACTGAAACATATGGCTTCAGAGTAGCAGCCGTGTTAGTCTGTATTCACAAAAAGAAAAGGAGTACTTGTGGCACCTTAGAGACTAACCAATTTATTTGAGCATAAATTTGTTAGTCTCTAAGGTGCCACAAGTACTCCTTTTCTTTTTACTGAAATATGTGTACAAATAATATTTAAGGAGTTGTGTGTCTGTACTGAAAATTCTGTTCTTACAGCAGGCAGGCAAAGATGAAGTCTTGACCTAAATATATTTAAAAGTTACTGAGGCTTTTGTCAATATGATACAGCAGGTGACATGGTGTCTGACAGGTTCCTTTCAAGCTGGAGGTAACAGATGCTTCTTTCTCTCTGGTCCTGAGTGTACTGGGTATTGTATGCCTCCCAGAGAATGCCAGTTTACATACTGACCCAAATGCTAATCAAGAGATTGTAAAATCTTCAAGAGAGGAAACTCACAGGAAGAAAAACAGCAGGAGGGGATCCTGTTTATGACTAAAGACAACGTTGAGAAAGCAACATTAAAAATTTTTATGTATTGCACCCCCTGATATCATTCCCTAGTGCCTAATTCCCATGGAGAGCAAGTTACTGGAGCAAAGTCACAAACTCAGCCCTAAGACTGGGAAAGGGAGTGGGTGATCTTGTCAGTGATGTGCCTACTATACTTCCCTCTCATGGTGTGGGGCAGCCTCAGCTGTTCCAAATCCAGCAGGTCACAGACCTCATGAGAGCTCTGTGCCACAGAAGGTGCTGTTCCGTCACCTAATACAGAGAAATATATAGTTTAGCTTGGCTGGGGTACTGAGCTGAGCAGTGTTAGTGCAGCAATAGGATCCATTACTAGAAAGTACTAGCACTGCTCAGGAAGAGCAATGCTATCAAGTTTCTTCCTAATGTAGGGGAGGAAGAGGCACCATATACACTTTCAAAGTGACTAATTTGTATTGTTTTTAAAATGGAATGAAAAGCTCAACATCTTGGGTGTGTTTGAAAGACAGACGTTTGCCTGTGAATTACTTTGTTTTCTCATAGTAGTTTACCAACAAATTCTTCATGCAGCTATAACTCCTCTTCTCTTTGTTTGCTACATTTATGAAGTAATGTTTTCTATAGCTAACTGAAATAAACATCTGCTTACTGACATCAAGGCTATTTCATTCAACTGTCTGGAGTTTCAGAAGATGAGAGCATGCTGCACTTTCCATAATTTCTATAAAAATATGATGCCCATGATTCTATGTATTCTATGTTATTTCTATAAAAATATGATGCCCATGATTCTATGTATTCTATGTAGAGCTGTTAATAGTCAGGCATAAACAACACGTTTTAAATCATTTCATTTTGATTTTCTTGCATAAGAGTAAAATAAGTGGCAAGAGCCATTGTTTATTTCCCCACCCCCACAGAGTGCAACAAATTGCAATGGATTTGCATACCCAATAATTGTCCCATTCTGGTCACAGAGAAGTAATCTAACACGGTTGCATCTATAATTCCATTGAAAGATTACAAGTAATTTCTATGGACTGCTTTATGTATGACTTTATTGTTTTAACATCCTATTCAAACTAGTCCTGAGCTATTGGAGTTATCTGTAAATCATTTTTTGAATAAATGTGAAAAAATTGCTTCAGAAAATGAAGGGATTCTACACAGAGTAGAAGAAACTTGTGTCTTTGCTATGGGTGAGTGGATGCTGGTCCTTGTGTAAATGAGGTGAGATGACAAGGGCAAAGGGAGCTTCTCCCGCCACATGCACAGACAATCGTGGCATCAAAACCTCTGGCTCCAAGTTGCTTCAAAGAGGCTTAGAGGAGGCTGATCCCATGTAGGCAGCACTAAGCCCAATGAGCACTAAGAGCTTGTGGAGACTCAGTAGGTAGGATTTTGAAAAAGCAGCTAAGTGAAAGCAAGTCACAACCACATTGACTTTCAATGGGACTTCTAGGTCATGCAGACACTTTACAAAGTTCCACTCAATCTTTCCCTGAATGCTTATATGTTGTATGGCTTCACCCTACTCCCTTGTCACCAAGCTATTGCTTGGTGGGCCAGGATGACCTGACCATCTCAGAAACAATAGGGCTGAGGAGAAAAAGGTAGCCAGAGAGAGCATAAATGTATGTATAAAAGGGTGCATCATCTACACTCAAAGTCTTTAGTCCCATTTCCCCCATAAGTTCTCTTACCTCTCAGGCAAGCCTCACGTTTGCTATGGAGGCTGGCCCACACTCCCAAAACATAGTATCCTTTTCCTAAGGTGATTACCTCACCTCCTGCCTCTTTCAGGAGGTGTTTTTACTTGGCTACTCCTTCAGTCTTCCTATGTGTTATCTCCTCTTCCACCAGAATGGGCTGGCCCTGGCTTATATTAACCCAGACCTCTCCCATTCTCAGTAGACTCTGAGAGAATTGGTTAATTGAAATCAGATGTTTGGAGGTTTTTCTTTTTTATTCCCCTCCTCCATGTGACAGTTAACTCTGTCACCCCTATCTAGGCTGGACCTAAGTCTCAGAGTCAAGCCCTAAATAATTTATTAAATAATACAAACTATTTATTTTCGTGGAATAAAACACTGCCCATATTCCTTTATATAGATTAACTGGGCTAGATTCTGTCATGGTGTTTCACCCCATCATGCACTAGTAACTATGAATGAGTTTTCACATTTTCTCCATCAGCCCTACCTCCCCCAAAGCCTTGCAGAAAGGTCAGTCTTCAGCTTTCTATAACAGATGCCACAAGGGCAGAACCTTGGAGTCAAGTGAAATGTTATGTGTTCTTCTTGCTGTTGCATGGATTTTTAATATGGAGTCAGTTTTTAAATGATTTTTATATTGAAAGCAAATTTGATGTAAGGAAATTTTCTTCTTATTTTTATTTTCTTTGATAAGCTGATACAATGATGGTGGATAAGCCATTGGGTCAATGGGGCCCATGCCCCGAGGCCCCAGCCAAATGGGGGGCCCCAGAAAAATGGGCACTACTGTGCCCCAACCTCGTTCCACCCTGCGTTCCTGCCAGGGCGTGGGCTGTGGTGCAGAGTCTTGCCTCGCTCCGCTCCACCCGCCGAGCACTCCTACCAGAGAGCGGGGTTGAGGTGAGGGGGCTTTCCCCACTCCACCCGCCAGGTGCTCCTGCCAGGGAGCAGAGAAGCCTGCAGGAGCGCCGGGCGGGCATGGCAAGCCCCCACGCCCTGACCCCATTTCCCCGGCAGGAGTGCTGGGGTAGGGGAGAGTAAGGACTGCAGTGGAAGGGGTGGGGAGGCGTCCCCACTTGCTCTGGCCCAGGACCCCACAGTCTGCCTCTGTGTTTAGCCTGTAAGAATTTAAAGGCAAACAAAGGAAAAAGATACTTAAGTTTCACTGACTGCATTGGGGAGGTAAGAGAATACATTACAGTGGCAAAGATGAAGTCTTGACCTAATATATTTAAAAATTACTGAGGCTTTTGTCAATCTGACACAGGCAATCTAAAAAATATCCATGGTTTAGAGAAGCAGAGTTAATCCAGCTTTGAGGTTTATTAGTTTTTAAAAAATACTGTAGCATCCACGCTTTCAATTTTTGGCCTTTTGATTTTGTCCAAGAGTACTATGCATGGAGAGTCTAATTTTAAATTAAATTTCCAATCCCAATCTGTAGTAAGCACCTGCAAATGCAATTCCATTGTCCAGCCAGACTTACTACTGAGTCGTTTGTCATGTGAGAAAACCAAATCTGTGCAAGTCTCTGGCAGTCACAGGCTTTCCAGCTCAAAAGCCAGTGTCCAGTTTCTGCTGAAAAGTGCACTACACAGGAAATAAATGTCCTTATATTTCTAAAATAATCTGGTTGCAGGAAAAAATTTTGAATGAAATATAACTCAAAGAGGACCTAAGAAGTTATTTGGTTATCAAACATTAGTAAAAGAAAAAATATGCTAATTGATCATTTTTAAAAAAAAATGTATTCTGATGTTTACAGATTACCATGATTGAGTCTATCAATTAAAGCCAAATATACTGTTTTGATTCTGCTTCTCTGAGTTCTTAATTTTTAATTATTAAATGTTAATGGCATAGTCAGAGATCGCACATCAATATCTTATTTATCAGTCATAGTATACCATCTATTTTTTAAGCAGAACACTCCTCTGATTTCAAATAGGGGCACCCCCAATAATTTTTCATATGGTATGTACAACTGAACCACTCTCATTTTAGGGGTTGCAGCGCCACCCTCTGGCAGGAATAAGGGGGTCACTGGGCCAAATTTCAGTGAGTGGTGCTGTGGCACCATGTGCCAGGTTGCAACATAACTTCCAAATGGGGGACCCACAGCAAAATGCCCCTTCTACCCTATCCCTCCCCTTGGCAGCCCCATCCCTACTTTCGTATGCACCATCTGTAATGTTTACGGCTGCAAGCACCACTGCTTTGAAGCTAAACATGATGCCACAAGGTGAACACAGATGCCAAAGATACTTAAAATCCTGGCACTATTTCTGAAATAACCTAAGTATTGGAATTCTTGTATGTTGTATATTTCCCTCTACTTTTAATCAAAATTGAAGTGGTACCTATGTACGTAAACAGTCCTAGAGTTTGCAATTTTAGGACCGAGTAATTTATTTTCTACAATCTGCAGACACTGCTGAATGAATAGGAAAACTAACAAGAGAGTTATCATTCCTGCTGGTTGCTTTAGAAAGTAGAATAAAACTGATTTCCTCAATTAGTCTTTAAGTTCAAATTTGTATTACATCTAGTGGTTTCTTCTAATACTGGATGAGGGTGTTTTGGTTTTGTTTTGTTTTTATAAAGGTAGTTCTAGAATACAGATAAATGCAGAAACTTGTCCATAAAGTGTTTTTAACATGATAGCTAGTTTCAGTCTCCTGTCTTCCCCTCTACCCGCAACGCAAACAATTAGTACTAATAATGCTACTGTCAATAGAAAAAGGTAAGATATGCTACAGACTACAAATCTGTTAGTCCCTTTGAATAAAATTGTATAGACCATTTATGCTTAAGAAACATTTTTAAAAATCTAGTCATTTGCTTACTGAAGAGAATGCTGAATCCTAACATTTACAGAGCACTTATATATCTGTCTATCATACTTATATAGCTCATTATAATTGCATGACTGACCCACAATCTTTTATGTATTTATCCTTACAAGACCCCTGTGAGGCAGGGAGGTATTACCATACCCATTTTACAGATGGCGACTTGAGGCGCAGAGAGACTAAGTCAAAGGTGGGCAAACTTTTTGGCCCGAGGGCCATATCAGGGTTGCACAACTGTATGGAGGGCCGGATAGGGAAGGCTGTGCCTCCCCAAACAGCCTGACCCCCGCCCCCTGTCTACCCCTCCCACTTCCCGCCCCCTCAGAACCCCCAACCCATCCAACCCCCCTGCTTCTTGACCCCTGACTGCCCCCTCTGGGATCCCCCGCCCCTAACTGCCCCCTGGGATCCCACCCCCTATCCAACCCACCCCACTCCCTGTACCCTGACCCCTATCCACACCCCCGCCCCCTGACAGCCTCTCCCTGGGACTCCCACGCCTATCCATCCTCCCCGTTCCCCATCCCCTGACTGCCCCCCCAACCCTCCACCCCATCCAACCACCCCCTGCTCCCTGTCCCCTGACTGCCCCCCAGGATCCCCTGCCCCTTATCCAACACGCCACTCCCCACCCCCTTACCAGCCACTGGAGCCAGCCACGCCACCACGCTGCCTGGCAGGAGTGGCAGGCCAGAGAGCTGGCGGCACTGTGAACTGAGGCTGCGGGGCAGGGGGTCACAGCAGGGGAGGGGCCGGGGTCTAGCCTCTCGGACCGGGAGCTCAGGGGCTGGGAAGAATGGTCCCGCAGGCCAGATGTGGCCCACAGGCCGTAAATTTGCCCACCTCTGGGCTAAGTGATTTTTCCAAGGTCACACCGGAAGTTTGGGGCAAAGCTGGGAACTGAACACAGGCTAGTGCCCTAACCAGTGTTCCCTCCTTCCTCTCATAAAAAGATCCAACTAAGCACCCAGAATATTTCAGAAATCCTTATAAGTTTTATTGGAATCTACAAACTAACCCTGTACTTCCAGCCCCTTTGCCTAGGCAATATCAGCTGAAGTATTTATACATTAATGGAGGGGTGGGGGTGGGAAAGAGAATTACAATGCAAAAGGAAGTGAGAAACTACCTCTTAGTTTTGCCCTTATTCTGCCTAGATAGTGAGCTGCTTTTACTGAGAAATTATGATGGTTTCAAAATAGCTTATTCATTTAAAAAAAGGGGTTAGCATTGTATTCCCTGCTGTTGCAACATCCAGCCTAATTACACAACCGATAAGGGAATGCACCTTCTTTATTCAAAGGCACTGAGAGTTGATATGAAAGCACTTTGCTACAACACTTGCTTGTCAATGAGTGGCCAAAGTTAATATGGCTATAATAAAAACAAATTGGTCTGTAAAAGGCAGGTATTTCCTCCTTCAAGACATATTGTTGATGGAAATGTGCAGTGAGTTCCTAGCAAAGACACATCTCTCCTAATAAACATGGTACAGCACTATGGCTATGACTTACCTCCATGTTTTAACCTCATAGTTCGTACTGCAAAAGTACAAATACATGGAATTATGATAAATAAACAGGACTATCTTCTTGTCATGTACTCTCTCAACTATGCACATCACCAATATCTTACTGGAAAACCTCTGCAATGGAAAACATGTTAAGTTGGCATGCAAAGTCTGCTGCCAATTTAGCCACTCTCTGTGAAGGATAAAAAAAGTTTTGTATAGGGTACTGCAGGCCAGAAAAATATCAGTTGAAACAGCAGATTTCAAGTAATTAAATCTCAGTTTATGCTCTACTCCAGAGATTCATGAAATAGCAAAATGGTATGCATGAGTATGTAGGCAAGGTAAGAAAGACAGATGTTGTAGTGCCTTCCTTTCATTGGAAACCGGTCCACTACAGTAATAGTGACATTGAAGTGGCTCTAAACCATTACTTTGGACTCCAAAATAACTGAAATGACAGAATAATATTTATTATGGTGATATTATCTGATACATATTTTGCCAGAAGCTGGGAATGGGCCACAGGGGATGGATCACTTGATGATTACCTGTTCTGTCAATTCCCTCTGGGGCACCTGGCATTGGCCACTATTGGAAGACAGGATGCTGGGCTAGATGGACTTTGGTCTGACCCAGTATGGCAATTCTTATGTTACATGTTTCAAAGATAAAATTAATGTCATAATTCCCACTGATATCAGACATTTGTCACTGGAAACAATTTAATGGAAACTAATTAATATTGATCATATCACTTTCCTGTACAACCAAATGATTCCTAACCATTCCTAAAAATGGGGCATTGATATTCTGATCCAAAAATTCATAAGTTATCTCAAACAGCCAAAGGGCAGTAGCTGCAATAATGAGAGAGTTCAAGCAACATCAGAAAGGTGTGGCTCCTCTCTTCATTAGTGTAAGTAAGAAAAAAAGTGATGTAAAATTAACATGATTTGAAACCTGTAGTATCTGCAAGAATTGGAGGAGTTGCAGCAAAAATGTGGATTACTTTGGAATTGTTCATATTACATTTTCCAAGAATTACTTGGACACATTTTTAAACACTGATTTTTGAACTGAATTAAACCTTCATAAAGTACTGTGTAGGACAGGGGTTGGCAACCAGCAGCACGCGAGCTGATTTTTAGTGGCACTCTGCTGCCAGCCTGGATGGATGGAACCCAGGGCCGGCAGCGGGCTGAGCAGCTCAGTCTGCTGCCGGTTTGGGGTTCCGTCTGCTGGACCCACTGCCAGTCTGGGGTTCCATCCGCCGGCCCCTGCCACCCGGGGTTCTGGCCGCTGGCCCCTGCCAATCCGCTGCCAATCTGGGATTCCGGCCGCCAGCCCCTGGCACGCGAAACCTTAAATTACAGTAAATAAATGAAGACTTGGCACACCACTTCTCAAAGGTTGCCGACCCCTGATGTAAGAAAAAAAACCCTCAACTGCCACATCTGTCCACAATTTAATGGAATAAGGCACTTAGTGCTCTTTATTGAGAGCTGTTTATAAGTTAATCACCTCTCAATTTAACACATTTTAAATGAACTTTTCATGTCTCCTGCTTTTTGTTCTTCCTTCTCTCACATCCCACCCCACAACATTTTCTCTCCCACACCCCTCCATTAGTTCATGAAATGTTTTTCTTTGTGTTCTCTATCTCTTCCCCTACATATAATATTTTTCTGTACTTTTATTTTTCTAACTTATCCTATCAGTTACCTTTTCTCTCTCTCTCCCCCATGTGCTCTCTTAGGTCCACATAACCCCAAATCAACATTTCCATCTCAACTCCACCACACAGAGGACTGTCTGATAAATTCACAACAGTTTCCAAAACTGTCTGGGTTCTGAAAGGGGGAAGGAGCATTCTACTATTTTCTGTAGTGCACTCCCACTCTACAGCGTCTTCACTGCTGCAAGGAGGGTGTTGGGGTTTTCCTCTGCTCTGCCCTTCCCTCAGCCTCCTACCTGCTGTGATCTGGGTCTCTGTGTGTGTGTGTGTGTGTGTGTGTGTGCGCGCGCGCGCGCGTGTTTCTGCACCTCCCAGCAAGAAGAAAAGTGCCTCTGCTAGTCTCATGCCAGTTCTTCTGTTAGAGCTCTCCTCTCCATTGCCTCTGCTCCTGCTCAGAACTCCCCATCCCCCGCCAAGCAGTAACAGAAATGATCTGCTGGCCCTCAAAGTTCGGAACAGCATCAGTTAAAACTGAGAAGACTTGAGTCAATATACCTCTAGTACAGAGTGATGAAAATTCTGAGTAACAGCAGAGGCACCTGCTGACTTGGGAAGGTGACATTGCATCTGCTCATGTGCAACTGAGAAGTTCTCTTCACACCATGAAAGGTTGCAATTTAGCCTTTTTTAAAAAACATGAAAATTCAAATTCTGCAGAAGTTGATGGTGCTTGCCTTGAAAGATTCCTACTTACCACCGCAAAGCAGATTATAAGGTCTCATTAGCCTTCTCATTGTCCTTTAATAATCTATCATTATTGCGAATACCAGGTTAGCTCCCCTTAAGAATAAAATTGGGAGCATTAGTATTAGTGACATGCTAGTGCTGTGGGAGCCTTTTCTATACCAGAGCTCCAGCTGATCCTTCCAGAACTCCACCACTGATAGCAATAGTGGGAAATTTAAGGGGAAAAGGCTAGCCACTGAGACAACAGAGATCAGATGCAAAAAAATATTGAGAGGCTCCCAAGTGGAAGTGTTCTGAGTATGAATCCCAATCCAGACTTTCATAACGTTTGGGCATGTTAAGATCCAGAATTTTGGCTTGGGACCATCTGTATAAAATGTGTAGCCAAGAAGATCAGACATTCCTTTTCCACCATTGTTGCCAAAAAATAAATGTTGGTTTTACAGAGTAAGGATGAATTTTTGTATTCAGCTGAAGTGTTTTGGAACATGAAGTACTTATTTTGTATATCCTTTTTTGCATGACATGACAGTGACTTAGTAACTTTATAATAAACTCTAACAGATCTGAGCTTTAGAGATGCCTGAACTTTTATTTTTCATTTCCTGCTTGCATTTGAATGGACATAATTTATTTTAAGCAGTTGAGGTTTCAATGAAAAATTCAGCAGGGTGAAAATTTTCTTATAGTGGTGAGGTCTTCGTGTCATTTTCTCTGCACTTATTAATGAAAAAATAAGGATTTTCTTTTTAAAAAATATCAGTATCTTATTCAATGTCTTCTATACAGGGTGTACATTTTCACTAAATCTTGCACTTTAGACTACAAATTTTTGCAATAAATTAAACGGACTTTATCTAAGTAACAGTTGTGTTTGGTGTCATCCGTGGAAACACTGAATAACCAAAGATACTTGAACTTTGGGGTTTCCTGTTGATGCTATTGCTACTTTGTAATGAATCTCCAATTACTTTTAATACCTTTGTGTATTATGTTCTTTGCGTATACAGACCTGGTTCAAATTTTCATATTCATGTAGTCCAGAACAGTAGACCTGGGTCTTTGAAAGGTTTTCTTTCAAGAGGCCCTGGAAGATCTGCTATAGAATAAGCAATCCAAGACCCTAGTTCTGTGAGGTTAAGCACATGTGCTTAAAGTTACTCAAGTGCTTATCTTGCTATTCTGAACCTCAGTACCCTGCTACTTCTGAAAGGAAAGTCAGAAAAATTGTTATAAAATGTATTTTTAAACCAGAATGTATATACATCTAAGTATTATTATAGTCAACATTGGTTCTGATGAGGGATGTTCTATAATTCCAAGACTGCCTCTGATATTTCAGTCTAGATCGAGTATCTATCACTGTGGTTGTACTGTCTGAGGAACACCATCCGGAGTACATAGTCTGTGTAAGGGGACTGTTGCCCCCTTACTAACATTCAGTGGGGGTGTTTTAGTTGCTAGCTCCCAGTACTAAAAGGGGGAAGGGTCGATGGCGAATCAGGACCCTGAGACTGACAGCCCCCAGGAGCAATGGGGAGAGGCCAATGCTCCAGGTCAGCCTGAATGACAGGGCAGGCAGGCTAATCAGGGAGTCAGAAGGCCAGGGAGGTGCTGTCCTCCGTGTGAGCTGGATTTGCCTGGGTCAGACAGAGTAGGGCCGAGCTAAGGAGAAAGCAGGGGCCCGAGCTGAGCTGGGGAGCAGAGCTGTGCCAGATCCAGAGGGACCAGAAAAGCAGCCCAGAGAGAGCAGACTTGCCCTGGGAGCAGAGCTGCAGCAACCAGAGCCAGAGGGGCCAGAAAAGCAGCTCACAAAGCACGTCAGTGCTCGGAGCAGAGTCACAGAAGCAGCCTGCAGAGCAGACCTGTCCTGGGAGCAGAGCTGCAGCAACCAGAGGCAGAGGGGCCAAAGAAGCAGCCCAGGAGCTGGAGGCAGAGCAGCAGCAGCAGTACTGAGACAGAGTGGTGGAGATGGGGCTGGAGCAGTTCGGAGCTGGGTGTGGTGAGCAGCTGGAGAGAGTGAGGGGGACCCTGGGCAGTGGCCCCAGCACAGGGAGACACCTCAGCCAAGAGGCTCTGCAGGCCAGGCTTGGATCGTAATCCCAACAGGGCGGGGGCAACACTGGGAAGAAGGGTCCTACCACTTAGAGCCTGAGCGCGTGTGGCCACCACCAGAGCAAGTGTCCAACCCAGAGCATCCCTACAGCACAGCTAGGGCCTGAGAAGGCGGCCTGGGACTTACAAGGAACAGACTGTGAACTGCCCTGACATTCCAGAGACACTGTTTGTGATCTTCCGTGCCACAGAGCGGGTTGATGTGTTTCCTTTAACCTTTCCCATTTTTCCCTATTCTTTTTAAAATTAATTGTTGATTAAATAACTTGCATTTGCTTTAACTTGTATGTAATGGTCATTGGGTCAGAGAAGTGCCCAGTGCAGAGAGAGTACCCCGGAGTGGGGACACCCTAGCCCCTGTCCTAGGTGACCACAGCAGGGTTGGGGGTTGAGCCCCACAGGAATCCTGGGCCCAGCCTTGTTGGGCTTACGAGGACTCTGCCAGACAGGAGAGTGGAAGGGGAGTCCTCAAGGGCAGGGAGGCCACTGGGTAAAGGAAGTGGGAGCGAGGACCCAGATCCTTTCACTAGCCCACTTCACCGGGGTAGTGCAGAAGCCAGGAAAGTTCCCCACAAGAGCAGGACTATTTCCCTGCTTACATCTGCAACGGTGATGATCATTAGCCTTAACCTTAGCCTGAACCAATTTTACCTACCTCACAGGGATGTTATGAGTGATGAATTATAATAGCAATATGGGTTGCTTGAGTATACAATATATATAGGCTCCCTCATGGGATGTGTAAAGCATTTTGGGAGTTCCTCAGATGAAAGGTGCTATGACAGTGCAAAGTAATGGCTGCATTTCCACGTGGCCTTTGTCTTCTCATATTTCCGCCTGTATCTCATTTTCCCTTCATCTCTCAATTTCTGTTTAACAATAATTTACAAAACCCATGAGAAGTCTGTGTATACTGCATAAGCAAATTAAAGCACTGTAAATACAGAGTTCACTGTGAACGGGGGCTTGCTAAAACTGAAACACACACACACTGGGGGCTTCAAACAAAGTAACTGGAAAGCATAAAGTATTTAAAACCCAGGTACTTACAGATTAATTGCCAATGGCTATAAATTACACATAAGGAAAAAGGATAAAATGAGGCTCTACAAAATCATTTGAATTGTTTATAGCTTGTATGAAAGAAATTTCCTATAAACTAGATTGAAAGTGACAAAAGCATGAATATGTAACTGGAGTCAGATTTAACCATTTGATATCAACAGATTATGTTTCACTTACTTTAGAAAACCTAGGAGCACTGATGCCTAATGGAAAAGGTCTAAAGTGGGGGTGGGAGGAGGGGTGGGGAAGTGTAGATTGTTGACAAACCTAAAGAAGGTAAAACGGAAATATCCCATAATTGATCCACGTGGGAGGAAAGTAAAAGATGCAGCATGTGCAGATATGTATTCAGGGATGCTAGTGAAATGATTAAAAGCCACAAGAAGTAAATCACAGAACAAAAATATGGTAGGGAACATCTGGTAAATCTAAGATATCATCCATGTCTCAATTTTGTCTCCCAGCAGTTATCTATGGAGCAAAGGACTGGCTGCCTACAAAGATAAGTGAACAGAAGCTATCAAATGCACAAAGAAACATGAATGCTCAATGTCCAGTATTTTAAGGGGATACAAGACAAAAGGATTTATTTAATCAAAATGAATCACAGATGTTGAGATTATAAGAACTAACTGACATTGGGTAAAATATCAGACTAGAAAACCAGACTCTTAATAGATATTGATGACTGCTATTCAGTGAATAGGCTTTATGAAGAGGGGCTGGAAGAGAAGAATATGAAAATGCTAAAGAGAGGGAGGATGTTAAGGACATTATTGCTCCTATCAGTGTGAAATAGATTATGAATATTGTGCAAGACAATGAGAAGAAAGAAATTCCAAAGGCATTTCTCCAGTGTTAAGCAGGCTATCATTGCTAAATATATTTTTTAAATGAAAGGTTCAATTCTCCCTGGCAGCTAAGGTCTCAGTTACAGCTCTCTGATTCAGCACCAGCCCAACTTCAATATTAATTAGAGCAGTTGAAGAGTCCCTAACGGACCTTTATGCCAGAAGAGAATTAGTATACTAGCCTATCCCTACCTTGCTGCATCCCTCAGCTGTACCAGAGAAGCTGGACTGAAATTTTCCAAAGGCTTTCACCTCTTTTTTTTTTTTTTAATAAATCATGCAACACACGTTTTCTTAATTCTTTTTATCAGATTCCTGTTAGATGGCTCCATCCTCTGAAATTATTGAGATCATGAAAGGGAAGCTGCTATAAGTTCTCAAAGCTTCTTTTGACAATAAAACACAGAACATGTATTTATAAACAATCCCTTAGCTGAAGCAGTAATTCCTCAAGATATATAATTTCACCATATAATTCTTACACACAAAAAAATCCCTATGGCGACAAGGCATGATGAAAAGGAGAAAATATAGCTAGGATTATCAGATGTTGGCTCCATTTGTCTAAGGTACTATGGCTCAGAATAGCCTGTATTTTGAGGATGGCTATCTGATTCTGATAGACTGTTTCTGAGCTTCAAATGTACACTGAAGTTAAATAGATATTGATTGCACAAAAGAAAAGAGCCTCTCCTAATAGTGTTATCCACATTTTTGGAGGGTAAATATGCAAGGTTCCATAGGTCTAGTCAAAGAATTTAAAACCCTGGCCAATTATTTTCCTGCATTATTTTTATTTCATTTTAGTATTTTTGGTTTTTTACCCTCTCCACAGTTGTTCATTACATGGTGCAATCTAGCATGTCTAAGAATCAAACTTCAAACAAGGCAGCTCAACTGAACTTTAAGAGAAAAGAGAAGTGGTTTCCGTGGCAATGGTAACCATGTGAAACAGATACTAGATCATTGCTCAGGCTCTCCTTTAGCATTGAACAAACATTACTGAGACCTGATTCAGTGATGCCTTAATTATCATCTAAGCAGTCATTTTTATATACGCCTTTTTATTCTTTACCAAAAAAATCCCTTCACTTTTGACTTGCTAATATGTGATTATACTTAGCCTGAAAGCATACTACACCTGCTGCAAACATAACAATTTAATCATTCGTTTCTTTGCTTCTTTGAATGAACAACCTCTCAAAAACATGTGACCATTCAAACAGGCACATTAAAAACCCTGAGGAAACAATAGTGTCCATCCACTAGAAGCTGTGCAAAGCATTTCAACTTGAACATAAAATGCAATCACTTAAAACAAACTTGGTTGAAGTTTCTTCTGGAACAAGCAGGAATTTGACTGAATTTTGTCAAAGCTGGATGTGAATGTTTTTGCTGGATATTTGTAAACATTTTAAGGGGGCCTCTTGACTAGTGCATTTCAGAGTCAAAGCTGGGAAAGATCATGTTGTGTTTTCCAATACAGCAACTGTCTTTGATTGACCAAGGCAAACTTGTGCAAATATGCATGAACTTCAGCTTTGCCTGTGGGTTCACAATACGTTTAACAATGGGAAAACCAGGATCATTAGGAGACAAACATTTCCAATTTCAGGTCCTGTGAACTCATGTATGCAACTTCTGAGCACAAGAAGATATTTTCAAACATTTATTAAACCAAAGTTGGAAGGGTTTGAACTCCAGGTGTACTTGCCTCTCTCTTTTAAACACTATACTCAGGCAATTTAAATATTTTTTCTTTGCTTATTTTCATACAGCCAACCTCCTGGAATCCAAAATTTACATTTATTTAGTGCCCAAATCTTATTCAGAAGCAGCACATGAAAACGATTTATTACATTGGTTTGGAATTAAATTTAACGTATCCAAAGAAGACCTCCAATTTTCTATGTGGCAGACTGTTCTATAATTAACCAAAGCATGTGTTAGTTGATAATATCAAATTAATATACAGTGATCATACCACATACTAATAAAAATACAGCACAGTTCATAATGTCCTAAATACATCCATGTTAACATTTAATATTTATGAAGTAAGTCATATATATGCAGCAAATATTCATTACACAAGAGATATATAACTTATCCCCAAAAAGCTTACAATCTAATTCAGAAAGACAAATATAATCTAATTCAGATAAAACAGGATAGCAATTCTATCACAGTAAGATGAGGGGACAAGGTCAGCATAAAAATCAGTTTTGGAAGGCTATGGGAAAGAAGTGGGCTAGTGTAATATTCTTGGAACTCAGTGGATATACTGACCAATTCCCAATGAATCAGTGGTCATTGAAAGAGTTTTGTATAACAAATATAACTAAATAGAAGTGGAGTATTTATATTGTATATACTCATCTCTACATTTGTGTCGATCTAATGCTTTATAGTCAAATTTTCTGAGTGAAATCCTGGCCCATTAAAGTCACTGGGCGTTTTACCACTGAATTTGGTGGAGCCAGGATTTCACTCTCCCTAGGTGGAAAGTTAATACAAAATAATATTTAAAACTAAAACCTAAATAATAGATTCAGATCTATTCTTTTGTCATATGACATAACCAGAAACATTGCAACAAACATAAAGCATGCACAGGAAGAACAGTGTAAGATGTGATTGGAAGGGGTGAAATGACAGTTCTGTATTCACAGTTACATTCTAAGGTGCGTATACAGTACAGAATACTATGCACTATACTTGTTTTTATCACTGGCTTTCAAAACATTTAAAGCAGGCATATCTATTAAGATGCTAAAAAGAGTACCATTAATCAAGGGCGGTGAGAGGCAAAGCTCCTGAACAAAGCTCCTGAAATTTACTATAAGTTAAAGTGGTGAATCATCTAATAGTATCGGATGAAAGCACCTAGCACCAGAGATGATCAGTTTCAACTCGAGAGTATTGGCTTGTACAGATCTCAGAGTTCAAAGGATTTTGCTTTCCCAATAGGTGTTGCCATCTGAGATTTGATACCTCCAAGCGGGAAAGCTAACACATCACTGCTACCTAAAAATATGTCCTGGCTGATTATGGTGGATTATTGTTCCACTAGAAGTAGAAGTATCACAATAGCTCCATTGCAAGAAAAAATGGTAAGTGAAAAATTTACTCACAGAATCCTCAAAAGTTATATTTCTAGCAGTGACATCAATTGATCAGCCAGTTTTGTATTGTACAAGCACTTTGATAAAAATGACATTTTGTCACCACATTACTCTATGAATGGCATTAAAATATGGATGTCCTAGAATGGAGAACAACATAGCTACTTTGAATAGGAGGTCATATAGCTGGGTCAGTTATTGGCATTTTAGTTCATTTGCAATTGATATTGCAAAATGTGCTTAAAATGTGAATTTCTTCCCCTGGTCTTGCCACCCTTTATGGGAAAACTGAAGTAAAAATGGTATTCCCTAAACGAACAGTATTCATAGTATTATTTGATCATTGTTATTAGGAAGTGCATGGGTATTTTGGCACTCATTGCATCCAATCTGCCAGAGAATTTGAGAGCCTTAAGTTAATGGCTAGCTCTATAATTTCATATTCAAATTCTGTAGCATCAGATATTGCACACATCTGGCTGAATTATAAGAAAAATAGGGCCAATTCTCTTTGTAACTGTTCATAACCTAAAATCAAACACCCACAAAAGCAAGAAATATTTCCTCACATAGTAATGGGCAGATCAGTGTAGACTGTTTCCTGGAATACAAGAATCTGCACAACCACATTAAGCATCAGCATAAAAGTTAAGGTGTTTTTAAGGCAGTATGCAAATGTTAAATATTTCTATTTTGCATCCACAATGCTATATAAAAAGAGTGGGAGGGGATTAGAATTTCCTTTTGTTCAGAAGAAAACAATTGCACAAGTGAAAGAGAACAGCCATCTGGTCTCCGAATACACTCTCCCAGCTCTCTTCCTACTTCCCCGGTGAAATCTTGGTCCCATGGAAGACAAGGAGAGCTTTGCCATTCACTTCAATGGAACTAAGATTTCACCCTGGTTTATTTCTTTCCTTCTTGTATTCACTGGTTCTACCTTCTAGGGCATCAGGTTCTTGCTGATAATTGTCATGTTGTGATGCAGGCGGGAGCAAGCAGCACAGAGAGGCTCATGTGCTCACAGAGAAGTACTTTATTAGAAACTACTGGAAAGTAACAGAGAGTCAACAATGCTTTCAGGTATACTGAATCTCACAACACTAGCTCTAAGTGCTTTCAGCAAATCTCCCCTATTTCACCTTCAGCAACATAGTCATACTGAAAGTCCAACAAGACCTAACTTTAACAGGAAGGCAGGGTAGAGTAGCTGAACCTCCAAATCAGCCGAGTGAATTATTTTGTCTTGTATTACTAGAAAGTCAGCTTAATATATGTGCTTCTCTCTTCTCTTTGACTTTAGGCTTGCCCTTTTTCTTCACATTGACCTTATGACATTTGGCCTCTCTCCTCTTTTTGGTTTTAGGTTTTACCTTTTCCCTTTCAGCTCTAATCTGTGCCTTTTTTTTTGTTTGGTCTTCCTTTACCTTTGCTTCCTCTAGCTGAAGAAATGATTCATAATTCCTAGTTTATTTACCAGCGTGAGCAGGCAGAGCATCCTCTTCCATCAGGTCCATCATAAGATTTGTCAGCGGAAACTCTAAAGCTCTTGATGGCCTGGCCCAGTCACCAAATGAGCCAGGGTTTTTTTGAAAAAGGAAGCTCATGGGTATTGACTTTCATTACAGCAGTCTGCAAGCTCTCCAGTGAGATGAACTTATTTAAATCCCCAAAAGGACCAAAATATTTGGTGGGAGACTTTAATTTTCCTCGCCCAATGAGCTGACTTCTCAACTTTTCTCTGCTACAAATTCCACGTTCTTTGACGCTTTCAGATCCAGTTTTTGAATCGATGTGTATTTATCTGCTGATCAGGGCTGGATTACCCAATAGGCAGACTAAGCACGTGCTTAGGGTACCAGCAAAGCAGGGGGCACCAAAAAAAAGATTTTTTTGGAAAAAATGTGATTTGATATTTCAAAAAAAAAGCATCAAAGTAGTCATCATACTTATCCAAGAAAATATGTGATGAACTCGGTCTAATGAGTGACAAAGTTCATTCAGCTATTGTGGATGAAATAAGTACTGCTGGGTACTTCAGTTTATCTATCGACTCTACACCTGATCTTTCACATATTGATCAATTGAGTATTGTACTAAGATATATGTCTCCCACAGATGGAAAACCAGTTGAACGATTTATAACATTCCTCAATTTGAAAAGCCACACTGGTGAAGAAATGACAAAATCAAGTACCGCATTATCTGTGCCAAGTTTGCAAAACAGATTTCACAAAGTGCAGAGGTCAATCTTATGACAACGCTGCCAACATGTCAGGGCATTATCATGGAATGCAGAGAAGCTTTTAGAACAGAACAAATGCCATATTCATACCATGTGCTGCACACTTTCAATCTTGTTGGCCACAGTGCTGTTGATTGTTGTCCGGTGGCAGTAAGTTTTTTCTCAACAGTCCAGTTTCTTTATAGGTTTTTCTCTGCCTCAACCGATGGGCAGTTCTTAAAAAACATATTTGGGTAATGATCGTGTGTTGAAATCTCTTTCTAATATTTGCTGGGAGGCACATGCAGTGGCAACAAGTGCAATTCTGGAGTCCTACTCAAAGGTTGTGGATGCATAAGAAAGTATAGCTGAAGACCAATCACAAAAGGAGAAACTATACGAGAAAACATTGCAAACAAGATGCAAGAACTAGAGTTTGTATTCATGTTGACCATGTGGAATGAAATTTTACAACACTTTCACCACACAAGTCAAGCTGTCCAAGAAAAAGAAAGAATTGGATTTGAAAACATGTGCAGACTTCTATCAACCATTAGCAGACCACTTACACACTTTGAGGAATGATTTTGAAAGATTTGAAGACATATCAAAAGATATCTTGCCTGATACTAACTACAAAGAAACCCAGTCCCACAAGCAAATCAGGAAAAAAAAACAAAAAAACAAATGATAGCAGTGCAACAGAAACAGCACTGAATCCTAGAGACAAAATTTCGCATATCTACTTACTACACTATAATTGATACACTTGAAGCTCATATGAAGAGGAGACGTGAAGTGTACAAAGAAGTATCAGGTAGATTTTGTTTTCTAAATGATATGGACTTCTCTGGCTAACAATATTCACAAGGTTCCCAAAGCTAGTTGACTTGAACATGAATCTCTGTGGAGAAGTACAGCAGTTCCACTGTAATATGCGCGCAAAGTTTAATGAAACAGGAAAAATGAAATTCAGTCACATTGATCTTCATGACACAATATTGAAAGACAGAATACAATGTGTATTGCCAAATGTAGAGATCGCACTACATATTTTTCTAACATTGATGATTACTAACTACTCCGCAGAACATTTTTTCTTAGCTGAAAAGAATAAAAAACCCTCAGAGAACAACAATGTGTCCGGACAGACTTGATTCACTTTCCCTATTGTGTATGGAAGCGGACATGCTTCGTCGAGTCAGCTTCAATGAACTTATCCAGAATTTTGCAGTCAGAAAATCTAGAAAGAAGCTATTTTAATTTCTGCATACATGTAAGTTTTGTCATTTCGAAAAATAAAATGTTATTTTACGGTATAGTATTGTTTTTATTTTGAATTACATATGGGGGGCAGCATAATCTTTTCAGTGTTTAGGGCCTCTAAAGGTCTTAATCCGGCCCTGCTGCTCATTTGTTATATTTGCTGTTGAATCTGCTATTGAGCTGATTACAAGTTTCCGTAAACTTCTCCTTGCGACCGTCGGGTGGCAAGATGTGGTACTTCTTTCTAAGCACTGTCTCACTCATATATTAGTAGTCCCATTAGTAGTTTCTATTGCTGTGGCCATCACCTCTTACTCTGGGTCTTTTTTACCACCTTTACCTCCTTCTGCATTGAAATCTGCATGATGCCTTTTAGCATCCACTTCATGACATTTGTAGCATTTCTGTTTTTCAAGCTGGGTACATTTTCCATGAGTACTGGGATTTCCTGCCACATCTTCAAACACTTAGTTTTCTCTTCTTTGTTACTTATTTCCACACACTTTTTGAACTGATCAGGTTTTTTTCTTTGTGTTTCTCAGTAAGCTTTTCCACTGCACCTCACTACTCTTAAATGTGCATCTTCTTATCCTGCCTTCAGTATTTTATAGATGTTCCTCAAGCTTCTGTGTTCATAAAGTCACAGATTTTAAGGCCACAAGGGGCCACCAGATTATCTAGTCTGACCTGCTGTGTATCACAGACCTGCCCTCGCACACTAAACCCAACAACCAAAATTAGACCAAAGTATTAACAGCCCACAGGCTGTTTAGACAATGTGCCACAAGCAGAGAATGGGAGGGACTGAGGTACACCAGTGCTAATAATTGTCATAATTATTCCTCCCACAATGGCAGGGAAATTATTAAGATATACCAGGCAATCCTGGCAAGTGACCCATACACTGCAGAGGAAGGTGTAAACCCCCACCAAATTCCCAGCCAATCTGACCAGCGGGAAATTCCTTCCCAACCCCACATGTGATGATCATTTACACCCTGAACAAAAACCAGCCAGCCAAGCACCAGAAAGAGAGAGAATGCTCAGAGCCCTGATCTACCCCATCCAGTGTCCCATCTCCAGCTGTGGTCATCGCAGATGCTTCAGAGGAAGGAGATTTGGGAAAAGAAAAAGACACTAGTGGGGCAGGATGGAAGGATCCATTCCTGATCCCTGCAGGTGAATATGAGCTTTTCGGAACACAATACAAACTGGAAGTGAGCCCCGTCGTGGCTGCTGAGTTCTGTTCCCTATCATCACATAATTAGAATTTGTACACTTTTCAAAAATTTGACCAAAAAACAACTTTAATTAAATCAATCACCAAACCTGACTTAATGTAAAAAGTGTTTTCACTTTTTCATACACATCATTCTGATGAGGAGTTAGACCTGAGGTCAAGAGTAAGATGTTCACCTCATTTGCCATGATGTATATGCAGGAATTTACTTGTAGGGTGCATGCAGCATGACACTGCTCAGAATGAGGCCCAAATGGACTAAACCAATGACTATCAGCAATGTGAGAACTTTTTGGAGGAATAATGGGGAATATGAACTCCACTGTGCTGGTTTTGAGGTGGGGAGGGTAGACTTTGGTTCTTTTACAAACACTGTTTTATTGTTCTCTCTCTAATTGCTCCTACAATAATGGCCTCCTTCCTTTGTGTTGCTGTGGGCTCATGGCCTCCTTGCTGAAGCTGCTGTGTTTTGGGCCTGCTGCCCAGTTTTTCAGCAAAGCCTCCTCTTCACTTTCCTCTCTGAAGAATGGAGTTTATTGTTCGCTGCCCTGCTTTTTCCTTTGTCTTTCCTGCTCCACAGACCTTCTAAGAGCATTTAGCACTCTTGTTTTCTCTTTCAGTTTTGTCCAGGCAGCACAGCCTGTTCTGGGGGCATGCTCCCGAATTAGGAAAAGCCCTCCCTTCACTGCCGAGGAGTTTTATTTACTCTCTCCTCTTTTATTCTTTTCCTTGTGTGTCTGGAGGGGGAATCAAACCAGTTCTGATGCTGTGGACCTTTTTTTTTTCCTCCTCAGACCTTGATTTCAATGACGTTAATTCTCATTGGAGCAAGTCAGGGGAGACTCAAGCTCCAGGTGGTGTTATGGTGCAGTCAGGAATAGACAGGCATGACTGTTTATAACAGAGGTATAGTAAATGCTTAATTAATGATAACCTGGAAGTGACAATGGAGAATCAACACTACATTCCAGGTATTCTGAGATCTGCTGTATTAGCTTTTAAATACTCTCCATGACAGTAATTATGGGTGAGAGCAAGAGTTTGGGGAAAACATTGGCAAGCCTAATTTGTGGCAATAGTTGTAGTCTTCTGGCTGGGGCAGAATATTAACCTCCTGTGCACCATAATCTTTTTACTCCTTCTGAATTTTCAAAAAGAAAAGGAGTACTTGTGGCACCTTAGAGACTAACCAATTTATTTGAGCATAAGCTTTCGTGAGCTACAGCTCACTTCATCGGATGCATACTGTGGAAAGTATAGAAGATCTTTTTATACACACAAAGCATGAAAAAATGGGTGTTTACCACTACAAAAGGTTTTCTCTCCCCCCACCCCACTCTCCTGCTGGTAATAGCTTATCTAAAGTGATCACTCTCCTTACAATGTGTATGATAATCAAGGTGGGCCATTTCCAGCACAAATCCAGGGTTTAACAAGAATGTCTGAGGAGGGGGCGGGTAGGAAAAAACTGAATTTTGCAGCACCAAATGCATTGTAAAGTAATCATATAATACGTGCAAATGTTTATAAGCTGTCTGTCTCAATTGATCCAAAGGGAAAATAATACCATATCCAATAAGTGCTGAAGTTTGGGGTTATGCAATCTAAGCTTCTGTAACAGCAATACCCTAGGTGTTTTGTTATTGTTGTTCTTGCTACTGAGACACAAAACTATGTTCTTATAAAACCTGGCTTGCAAGCAGATTATTTTCAAATTGTAGAAATGTGCCCTGCTAGATATTTCACATACAATTAGATGAGTAACAAAAAGTTTGATATGTAACCTGATGCATCACTGTGGAAAAGCATCTACCAGAGCAAAAGATTAACAATAAAAGCACCACTTATAACATCTCAATTTTATTTTTTCTCCTCTATTTACTTTCTCCTCATGTTCTCTATTTGCTTTTTATTCTCCTTTCTTTTCCCACTGCACCCACATAGTTCCCAAGACTACAATGGTTGCAAAACCAGACACCATCTGTAGAAAGGTGGTTGACCAGAATAAAAGAATTCAGGATGAAAGACAGATACCCAGGATAGTTAGGTGAAAACATGAAATACAATCACTGAAGACAATAGGCCATGATGCTCCAAATATAAATCCATAGGAAAGCAACAAGAAATTCAATCTGCGGGTTCTGAGATTCCCAGTAGGAATCAAATTAACATACATATTTCTGTTAAGAAGATTTGGGATTGACCCCAGATAAAATCTGTAGACGCCACTAGATGTATGAAATATATGCTAACATTTTAGAGCAAAAAGCTAACAAAGAGGTGGCATAGGCTCCGAGGTGCATGATATATTCACCATGACTATTTCTATCATTGATACCTGATTAACGGCTAGATAACATGTCTACAATGAAGACAATTAGAGACCCAATTCTGCAATGTTTAACTTACTATTTACAAGCATAAAGGCAGCAAGCTCAGAAAGGCAGCACCAGGAAAGTAATTTTTTTAAGGACTAAAGGCATGTTTATTTACAGAATTGGCTAGAGGTATCTGGCTACATACATATGATAGAAATAGGTGCAGTGAGGAGGGTGATAAATTCCATTCTATAGTCGACAGAGTCCAAATCAATGTATTTTTTTTTAAATGTTCAGGACACAGCATGCAGTATGCAGAGAACATTATAAAGTACAAACATCCTGCACAGCACATAACTTGTGTTCTACTTTCAGATTGATTTGCACTTAATAATTTTCATGCAGATCATCCAATGGAACTGGAAGCATCTAAATAATTCATTTAAATGAAATATGGCTTTTTACAAATCAGAGAAATTGCCAAATATAATTGACAGTCATTTTTTGGAGTTTTACAGCAGTGTGTCAGAGATAGCAAAGGACTGTCTTTCAGATGATCATGGTGTGTCTAGTCCACCCGAGAATGTGCAAGTTATAGAAAATGCTAACTAAAAGTTGTAAAAATACATAGAAATATTGTCAACAATTGTTAGTTATTTTTTCATTGAAATATGAATTTTTCAGGAAAAAACTGGCCATTCTGTGACCTGGTTGAAAAACACTGAACAATTTTCCCGAAAGTTATCCTCCCAAATAGCATAATTTGAAAACGTTCAATAATTTATTACCAATTTATCCAAGAATTCATAAATTTATTGAATTTCGATTTATGATGAGGATTATATCACATGGACACTACTCTCTTCATGCTGAAGTGTAAAGAAAGTATTAACTAAGCAAACCAGTAAATCAAAGCAATAGAAAAGCTCCTTTCCACCACCACCACTGCCCACTCATATACTCATTCATACTCACACCACCTTTAGCAATATGCCCCAAACCTTCCCCAAAATCCAATTTTTCAGTTTTCTGACCAAAGTTTCAGGGGTGCAGATAAGCACCAAAGAATTTGTGGAAAATTATTCAGAACCTCTGAACCTAATAAATTCAGCTGCAAATCTTCTGACTGTACATCAGCATGTCTTAGGACCTTGGCCAGTAGTAAAAAGTGAACAAAAATGGAATAAAATCCTCAAGACTCCTTGAATTAAACGGGAATTTCCCCTGAATAAAAGGCCAAGCTTTGGACAATTAAAAGAAGGTTAATTGAACTTTTCCTGCCTTCTTAATGGTTTGATTTTACTTAAAGAAAAAGAATTAGAGCAGAGCACAAAAGGTATTTGTGTGACCATAGATGCAGATGGGCACCTAATGGGATTTTCAGAAATGACTATGTGCCTAACTCCCATTGATTTAAATGTGAATTAGGCACCTACACACTTGTGAAAATCCAACTTATCTTCTTTACTCACTTAAATACCTTTGCAAGTCTAACTCCTAGGTTGACTCTTTTTATTCAATCTTCTTTTGCCCATTCCTAGTAGATGTGGCAATTTATTATAAAAGGGATAATATAAATCACCATTTCTTCTAGTAATTTTGAAATTCATATATTATAGTCATCTCATATGGGAAGCAGTTCCCTTGCTTTGCACTGTAAAAGGCAAAGACAATATGACTCATTCTGCATTTGTGAATTACATAACACACCAAGCATTTGGTTTTCACACTAAAACCTTTGTAGGTAATGAGACAGGAAAGTCAGTGGTTACAAGCATTGTATTCCTAGAACGGTATAAAGAGTTTACTGTTCTGGAGAACATACCACTTTATGGTATGAAAAAAAACAATAAAAATGAAAAGTATTTTAAAGTTGAGGCAGCGAATGGAACAAGTGAACTCAAACTTGTGGGTTTCTTTTTAAACACACTTGTTTACATTCTTCCCAGCTTCTCCTCCCCCCCCCCAAAAAAAAATATTTGGTTGTCCCTGGTGTTATTACTAATGAGTTAATGAACTCATCAACAGAAACTGCCATTTCAAAATTTCAAAGATTTTGTTTGAGTTGTTCCAGTATTTGTTCTTTTCATTTGTCCTCATATTAATGGAGGAGCCCAACAAATGCATTTCCCATCTACTAGATGCTCTTTGATCTGTTGGAACTGTAGTTATTTGATTGTCTGTTATCAGATTTTTTTTTCCTTTGGAATGACTACCTTTGTATGTGCTAGAGCAGTGGCTCTCAACCATTCCAGACTACTGTACACCTTTCAAGAGTCTGATTTGTCTTGTGTACTCCCAAGTTTCACCTCACTTAAAAACACAAAAGTGCCACAAAGAGAAAAGGAGGACTTGTGGCACCCTAGAGACTAACCAATTTATCTGAGCATAAGCTTTCGTGAGCTACAGCTCACTTCATCGGATACATACTGTGGAAAGTGTAGAAGATCTTTTTATATACACACAAAGCATGAAAAAATACCTCCTCCCACCCCACTCTCCTGCTGCTAATCGCTTATCTAAAGTGATCACTCTCCTTACAATGTGTATGATAATCAAGGTGGGCCATTTCCAGCACAAATCCAGGGTTTAACAAGAATGTCTGAGGAGGTGGGGGGGGGGGTAGGAAAAAACAAGGGGAAATAGGTTACCTTGCATAATGACTTAGCCACTCCCAGTCTCTATTCAAGCCTAAGTTAATTGTATCAAATTTGCAAATGAATTCCAATTCAACAGTTTCTCGCTGGAGTCTGGATTTCAAGTTTTTTTTGTTGTAATATCATAACTTTCATGTCTGTAATCTCGTGACCAGAGAGATTGAAGTGTTCTCCGACTGGTTTATGAATGTTATAATTCTTGACATCTGATTTGTGTCCATTTATTCTTTTATGTAGGGACTGTCCAGTTTGACCAATGTACATGGCAGAGTGGCATTGCTGGCACATATCACATTGGTGGATGTGCAGGTGAACGAGCCTCTGATAGTGTGGCTGATGTTATTAGGCCCTGTGATGGTGTCCCCTGAATAGATATGTGGGCACAGTTGGCAACGGGCTTTGTTGCAAGGATAGGTTCCTGGGTTAGTGGTTCTGTTGTGTGGTATGTGGTTGCTGGTGAGTATTTGCTTCAGGTTGGGGGGCTGTCTGTAGGCAAGGACTGGCCTGTCTCCCAAGATTTGTGAGAGTGTTGGGTCATCCTTCAGGATAGGTTGTAGATCCTTAATAATGCGTTGGAGGGGTTTTAGTTGGGGGCTGAAAGTGACGGCTAGTGGCGTTCTGTTATTTTCTTTGTTAGGCCTGTCCTGTAGTAGGAGACTTCTGGGAACTCTTCTGGCTCAATCTGTTTCTTCACTTCCGCAGGTGGGTATTGTAGTTGTAAGAATGCTTGATAGAGCTCTTGTAGGTGTTTGTCTCTGTCTGAGGGGTTGGAGCAAATGTGGTTGTATCGCAGAGCTTGGCTGTAGACGATGGATCATGTGGTGTGGTCATGGTGAAAGCTGGAGGCATGTAGGTAGGAATAGCGGTCAGTAGGTTTCCGGTATAGGGTGGTGTTTATGTGACCATCGTTTATTAGCACTGTAGTGTCCAGGAAGTGGAACTCTTGTGTGGACTGGTCCAGGCTGAGGTTGATGGTGGGATGGAAATTGTTGAAATCATGGTGGAATTCCTCAAGGGCTTCTTTTCCATGGGTCCAGATGATGAAGATGTCATCAATATAGCGCAAGTAGAGTAGGGGCGTTAGGGGATGAGAGCTGAGGAAGCGTTGTTCTAAGTCAGCCATAAAAATGTTGGCATACTGTGGGGCCATGCGGGTACCCATAGCAGTGCCGCTGATCTGAAGGTATACATTGTCCCCAAATGTAAAATAGTTATGGGTAAGGACAAAGTCACAAAGTTCAGCCACCAGGTTAGCCGTGACATTATCGGGGATAGTGTTCTTGACGGCTTGTAGTCCATCTTTGTGTGGAATGTTGGTGTAGAGGGCTTCTACATCCATAGTGGCCAGGATGGTGTTATCAGGAAGATCACCGATGGATTGTAGTTTCAGGGGACACCATCACAGGGCCTAATAACATCAGCCACACTATCAGAGGCTCGTTCACCTGCACATCCACCAATGTGATATGTGCCAGCAATGCCCCTCTGCCATGTACATTGGTCAAACTGGACAGTCCCTACATAAAAGAATAAATGGACACAAATCAGATGTCAAGAATTATAACATTCATAAACCAGTCGGAGAACACTTCAATCTCTCTGGTCACGAGATTACAGACATGAAAGTTATGATATTACAACAAAAAAACCTTGAAATCCAGACTCCAGCGAGAAACTGTTGAATTGGAATTCATTTGCAAATTTGATACAATTAACTTAGGCTTGAATAGAGACTGGGAGTGGCTAAGTCATTATGCAAGGTAACCTATTTCCCCTTGTTTTTTCCTACCCCCCCCCCACCTCCTCAGACGTTCTTGTTAAACCCTGGATTTGTGCTGGAAATGGCCCACCTTGATTATCATACACATTGTAAGGAGAGTGGTCACTTTAGATAAGCGATTAGCAGCAGGAGAGTGGGGTGGGAGGAGGTATTTTTTCATGCTTTGTGTGTATATAAAAAGATCTTCTACACTTTCCACAGTATGCATCTGATGAAGTGAGCTGTAGCTCACGAAAGCTTATGCTCAAATAAATTGGTTAGTCTCTAAGGTGCCACAAGTACTCCTTTTCTTTTTGCGAATACAGACTAACACGGCTGTTACTCTGAAAAGTGTCACAGTACACTATTAGTGAAAATTGCTTATGTTCTAATTTGTACCATATAATTATAAAATAAATCAATTGGAATATAAATACTGTACTTATATTTCAGTGTATAGTATATAGAGCAAAATAAACAAATCGTTGTCTATGAAATCTTAGTTTGTATTGACTTTGCTAGTGCTTTTTATCTAGCCTGTTTTAAAACTAGGCAAATATCTAGATGAGCTGATGTACCCCCTTGGAAGACCTCTGAGTACCCGCAGGAGTACACGTGCCCTTGGTTGAGAACCACTGTGCTATAGGCAGGTGCCATTATCAAGTCATTGCTAATAAAACCCTTGCCCTGATATCATGAACACCTCCATTGCTGGGTTACATTTTAGTTTCCTGCTGCCTGTTATTAATAGCAGTTAAGAAAATCTCTTATAGGCATTTTTTAAAAAAAACTTTAATTTTGGCCCATATTTTTCACTTGCTCTTTGGGCTGCCACTTATTCTCGGATCTAAGAGTAGCTCCTTTTTTTATGAAAGGCAATTGAACATTTTAAAATAAAACATTTACACATACACTTTTGCAGGAATCAAAGGAGCTTGAAACCTCCCAGGATCAGGCCCTTATAGATTCATAGATACTAAGGTCAGAAGGGACCATTATGATCATCTAGTCCGACCTCCTGCACAACACAGGCCACAGAATCTCACCCACTGACTCCTGTGAAAAACCTCTCACCTATGTCTGAGCTACTGAAGTCCTCAAATCGTGGTTTAAAGACTTCAAGGAGCAGAGGATCCTCCAGCCATTTGTTCTTGTGTCCACATTGGTACTGAGCTTAAATAATTCCTCTCCCTCTCCAGTATTTATCCCTCTGATATATTTATAGAGAGCAATGATATCTCCCCTCAACCTTCTTTTAGTTAGGCTAAACAAGCCAAGCTCCTTGAGTCTCCTTTCATAAGACAGGTTTTCCATTCCTCGGATCATCCTAGTAGCCCTTCTCTGTACCTGTTCCAGTTTCAATTCATCCTTCTTAAACATGGGAGACCAGAACTGCACACAGTATTCCAAGTGAGGTCTCACCAGTGCCTTATATAACGGTACTAAAACCTCCTTATCTCTACTGGAAATACCTCGCCTGATGCATCCCAAGACTGCATTAGCTTTTTTCACGGCCATATCACATTGGCAGCTCATAGTCATCCTATGATCAACCAATACTCCAAGGTCCTTCTCCTCCTCCGTTACTTCTAATTGATGTGTCCCCAGCTTATAACTAAAATTCTTGCTGTTAATTCCTAAATGCATAACCTTACATTTCTCACTATTAAATTTCATACTATTATTCCAGTTTACAAGGTCATCCAAATCTTCCTGTATGATTAGCCAGTCCTTCTCTAAATTGGCAATACCTTCCAGCTTTGTATCATCACTAACTTTATTAGCACACTCCTACTTTTTGTGCCCAGGTCAGTAATAAAAAGATTAAATAAGATTGGTCCCAAAACTGATCCCTGAGGAACTCCATTGGTAACCTCCCTCCAGCCTGACAGTTCACCTTTCAGTAGAACCCGCTGTAATCTCCCTGTTAACCAATTCCTTATCCACCTTTCAATTTTCATATTGATCCCCATCTTTTCCAATTTAACTAATAATTCCCCATGTGGCACGGTATCAAACGCCTTACTGAAATCTAGGTAAATTAGATCCACTGCGTTTCCTTTGTCTAAAAATTCTGTTACTTTCCTCAAAGAAGGAGATCAGGTTGGTTTGGCACAATCTACCTTTTGTAAAACCATGTTGTATTTTGTCCCATTTACCATTGACCTCAATGTCCTTAACTACTTTCTCCTTCAAAATTTTTTCCAAGACCTTGCATACTACAGATGTCAAACTAACAGGCCTGTAGTTACCCGGATCACTTTTTTTCCCCCCTTTCCTAAAAATAGGAACTATGTTAGCAATTCTCCAATCATACGGTACAACCCCTGACTTTAAGATTCATTAAAAATTCTTGCTAATGGGCTTGCAATTTCATGTGCTGATTCCTTTAATATTCTTGGATGAAGATTATCTGCCCCCCCCCCCCCGATTTAGTCCCATTAAGCTGTTTGAGTTTCACTTCTACCTCAGATATGGTAATATCTACCTCCATATCCTCATTCCCATTTGTCATGCTATCATTATCCCTAAGATCCTCTTTAGCCTTATTAAAGCCTGAGGCAAAGTATTTGTTTAGTTTAGATATTGGGCCATGCCTAGATTATCCTTGACCCCCACTCCATCTTCAGTGTTTAGAGGTCCCACTTCGTCTTTCTTTGTTTTCTTATTTATATGGCTATAGTACCTTTTACTATTGGTTTTAATTCCCTTTGCAAGGTCCAACTCTACTTGACTTTTAGCCTGTCTCACTTTATCCCTACATGTTCTCACCTCAATAAGGTAACTTTCCTTGCTGATCCCTCTCATCTTCCACTTCCTGTATGCTTTCTGCTTTTTCTTAATCACCTCTTTGAGATGCTTGCTCATCCAGCTTGGTCTACAACTCCTGCCTATGAATTTTTTCCCCTTTCTTGGGATGCAGGCTTCTGATAGCTTCTGCAGCTTTGATTTAAAGTAATCCCAGGCCTCCTCTGCCTTTAGATCCATAAGTTCTTCAGTCCAATCTACTTCCCTAACTAATTTCCTTAATTTTTGAAAGTCAGCCCTTTTGAAATTAAAAACCCTAATTGCAGATTTATTTTTGTTAATCCTTCCATTCAATTTGAACTGAATTAGCTCATGATCACTTGAACCAAGATTGTCCTCTACAACCATTTCTTCTATGTGGTCCTCACTACTCACCAAAACCAAATCTAAAATGGCATCCCCTCTAGTCGGTTCAGCAACTAGTTGATGAAGGAATCCATCAGCTATCACATCTAGGAAAATCTGAGCCCTATAGTTATTACTAGCACTCGTCCTCCAGTCTATATCTGGGAACTTAAAGTCTCCCATGATCACGCAGTTTCCATTAGCATTTACTTCATTAAAAACATTAAAGAGGGCTCTATCCATATCCAGGTTAGATCCCGGCGGTCCATAGCACACCCCAAGCACTATCCCAGGGGAGGCTCTAGTAGTTTTCTTCCCCAATGTAACTTTTACCCAGATGGACTCTGTCTTACCCATTCCATTGCTTCTTATTTCTTTACATTCTACCTCATCATTGATAAACAATGCTACTCCACCACCTTTACCTTTATTTCTGTCTTTTCTAAACAGCACATCCCTTCAATATCTGTAGCCCAGTCATGACTACTATTCCACCATGTTTCTGTTATCCCTATAATATCTGCTTTCACTTCCTGGACCAGTAGCTCTAGTTCCTCCATTTTGTTACCTAGGCTCCTCGCATTGGTGTACAAACATCTTAATTTTTGCTGTTTGGCCTCGCTCACATTCTGTACCCTATTAGACACAGTCATTCTACAGCCAGTATTACCTATTAGACTGGAATCCACACTGCCCTTCCTCCTTATATACATTCTCCTACCCACGGCTGCATCCTTTCTTACTTCGTTTTCGTCCCTCTTAAGGCTAAAATCCGGCATGGAGATTACCTGGACATCTCCCAACCATCTCCCCCAAATTCCTAGTTTAAAGCTCTCTTAATCAGTTGTGCCAGCCTCCATCCTAGAAGTCTATTTCCTTCCCTACTCAGATGAAGTCCATCCCGAGAGAACTGTCCTCTGTCCATGAATGCCTCCCAGTGGCTATACATCCCAAAGCCCTCCTTATAGCACCACTGCCTAAGCCATCTGTTGATAGTCATAATCTTGTCACACCTTTGTTGCCCTTCTCTAGGAAGAGGCAGAATCCCACTAAAGATCACCTGAGCCTCGATTTCCTTAAGCGTGTTCCCCAGCCTAGCATAGTCTCCCTTACTACTTTCCAGCGAGAATGTAGCCGTATCATTTGTTCCCACATGAAGGATAATTAGGGGATTCTTTCCTGCTCCCTTTAGGATCCTTTTCAACCTCAGGTCTACATCCTGTATCTTAGCACCTGGAAGACAGCACACCCTTCTATTCTCTGGATCAGCTCTGGTTACGGGCCTGTCTATTCTTCTCAGTAAAGTGTCCCCAATCACAGAGACCTGCCTTTTCCTGGTGATGGTGCTATTCTCCAGTCTATCCCCTGTTCCCTCTGGCTGCAAGTTCTTTCCATTCCTATTCTCCCTTGTAATCCTCTTCAATTCATCCTGTATCCTCCAAGGGCTCATATTTGATGTAGTCTCCATTGACTCTTCCCCTTTTCCTATAGGACTAGCCACTCTTCTCTTCTTCCTTGCCTTTCCACCTTCAGTGACTACCTGCTGAGCCCCTTCTTCATTTTCCAACTCTGCAAACCTGTTCTTGAGCTCTATTTCTCCTTCACTAGCCCCTCTTTTCCTCTGCCTGGTTCTTTTAGTCACATGCTTCCACTGACCACTTTCCTCACCCAGTCTCCTCTCAGAATTCCCCAGTCCTGCTTCCATCTGCAAGTCTGAGCTTTTCCCTTCAGATACCTCATGTCTTTGCTCCATGATCTGCTCAAACCCCTTCCTAAACTCAACCAGACTTTCCACCTGCATCTCCAAACCTCGGATCTTTTCCTCCATCAGCTGTATGAGATGGCATTTCATGCAGACAAAACTCTTACCAGGTACCCCCTCCAGGATCATGTACACACCGCAGCTTCCACATCCAGTCATCTTCATTGTGTCTTCCACGACATGAGTCACTCCCACTGCTGCCTCTGTATCTGTCATAGCCTTCCCACCTAAATCCTGTTAATCTGGGAAACACAAACCACACCAAAACACCACCACACACAGCAAAAACAAACCTCAAACAAGCACCACAAGACAAACTCCCTTTACAAACTCCCACTGAAACTCCCCCGTTTACAGCTGTTTGCTAGCTCCTGTGCCGCTACAGCTGTCTGCATGAATACCCTCACTCCCTGCTGGTTTTGTCCTTTTGTATTTAGAAAACACTAGGTTTTTCTGCATTTTCACTGGAATTGAAATTGATGTGGCTCTTTTTGGTTCCCAACAAAATGATAGATTGCTATACGTAAGGTGAAAGGGTTCATGTCAAAACCACTGTTGCACACACGTATCATCAATTGATGTCACCAGAGCTCCAGGAACAGCACTTGTTAGTTAACTACAGCTGCAGAGTCAACAAAAGGAACACAACCCATTTTTATCTATCTCAGCAATGTACCAAATCTGTACAAGTTTTCTTGCTCTTCTGAAATAAAATGAGAATGGGCCTATTTAAACCAAAATTATTGTAAATTTTCTCTGAAAAGATGTTGCACCCACATTATTTCCCAGGCTCACTGGCCAGTCATGCAGTATAGGAAACAAACAAGAAATCATTTTAAAAATGCAAGTTCCGGAGAAGAAGAGAGAATATGACAGGGTCTCACAGAAGAGAAAACAAACAGGGAAGAAGAGACACGTGGCCTATTATTTATTTATATTGTAGTAGCACATAGGGACCCCAAAGAGACCAAGGCTCCACTGTACAAGTCTAGGCACGTGATACAAAGTTAGCTCCTGCCCTGAGGAGCTTACAAGTTAAGTAGTGTTAGTGATCAATTCATAGCTTTTGCACACTTATCTTATTTAAAAACAAACTGTATAGTCTCTAAATTGTAAATTAAGCTAATAAGAATAATAATATGCAACCCTGAGGCAGATTTTCTAACATGCTCCTACTGAAGTTGATGGGAGTTTTACTACTGACTTCAGTAGGAATAGAGTTAAGACAATACTGAGCACTTTGGAAATCCCATCCTTTTTGGTCCTATTACTCTCACCCTCAATTATTTCCAAACGTTTGAAGTAGTTCACGAAAAAATATTTACCATTTTCCAGCCATCTCTACTATTTGGCTGTACATGTGATGTGTGAAAATAAACTGCTGTGGAAATAAGCTTTTGAGAGACAGCTGATTTGTAGGGCGGAGGAGAGTTTGGTGTTGGGTGGGTGGTTTAATTTTGGGTTTGTTTTTTTTAAATAATTTATGGCAGGGGGATATAGACCCCTAGATGGGTACCCTTTTTAATTCTTTGTATAAACCTAAATAAGTACATACTAATCTAGTATGGGAGTTTTACAACCACCCTGTAGCATCTGATGCTAGCCACAGCAAGAGGCAGAATGTTAGACTATGTATTCATCTTACTATCTTCAGTATTTCTAGGGTTGGGGAGAAGACGGGGGCATCATCAGTAGATGCGATAGCAGTCTCTGCTTTTAGACCATTGGCGTAATCTGGAATGGCCGTGCCTATTTTGTTCAGAGCCATAATGTCTTTTGTTATTAACCATGCATCTTTCAGCTATATTGTTTTTTATCAGCAGTATGAAATATTGTGCTTGTGTCCATCAAATTACAGTATCTGTGTTAAAATTAATTGTAAACAATTTCTATAACTATATGTAGATTTTTATGTGAAAAATAATAGCGGTGGTATTGCAACTTTGCTCCTTGAGAGCTTAATAGAGACAGAATATTAATTCTACCTTTAAATCTATGAACAAAACCTTCTAGCTAGTGATATTATTCCAGCAGAATTAATTATCTACTCAGCAGAATTACTTATGTTTTCTGAATTTCATATTAACAAAAAAACCCCACTATTGTTAATTCTTTAAAATGACTTGTAAAATAGAAAGAGCAATATATTAACTGCAAGGAGAAAGCTATCTATTAGGCTGTGTGATCTGGCATGAATAATTACCACTAGCACAATGAATATTGCAATTACAGAACATCACATGTGCACAGTGTCCCATCCTTTCTCCTGTTCTAATTATTTCCTTCATTTATATTTAGGCTTTAAAAATAAATATCTGAAAAGACAAGCCAGGGGCACGTGTACTCCTGCGGGTACTCAGAGGTCTTCCAGGAATACATAAAAGAGAATCAAAAATAAACTGAAAGCTTTTGTGAGAATGAATCATTCCAAGATTAGCACATCGGTGCTTTGCATAAAGAGAAGACATCACTTACCTGTGTCTGCCGGACAAGACTAGTCCAAAGAGACACAACATTTCTAGGGGAGGGGATAGTTCATCTACAATCTGCAGAATTTCTTCAGTGGACGGTGACTGGATGGAGGATTAGTTTTGTTTTCAATTAAATGTGAAAACTAAATATTTATATTGTAATACACTAGTTAAATCTGAACATTTATTTCTTTTCCAATGTTTGCATTGTAAAGTAGCAGCACAACAACTCAATTTCACAGCAACTTTCAAGGTTTTGAAATGTGTTTTCATTCCACATTAGAAGAAAAACTATTTTAACATTTTCACAGAAAGTAAGAGAGACAGCGAGTCTCTCTCATGCTCTCTGGATGGGTAGGCTACTTCCTTGGAATATAGGAGACCCAGGTTCAAGTCCATGCTCTGCCTGATGCAAAGCAGGATTTGGAGAGACAGGCCCTCCCTGAAGGTGATCAAGGGATCCATTCAAATGGAGCACAGTACTCTCAAAAATGGTCAGGATCTGCAGGGTTATGAAGCCATACACTCTATAGCCTCCATGCTTCCCATACACAATCCTTTGGAAAGGAGAATACATATGTATGCTTAATAGCGTAACAGTTTACGTTGGGCTTATGAGTGTGTAATGTGGACATTCATCTCTTGTGCACTTCCTAGTGGCTGGGTGCAATATCACAGCCCTTTTCTTGCCCCTGATGTCCCCTGCAGGCTGCCAACTGAACTTGGGGGGTCTTCAGTGGCTTAGCCTTCTACCACAGTCACAAAGTCTGAATGAATCCCTTCCAGGGTATGAATGATTCCAGCAAATAAACAGTCTCTTTGCCCTCACTAGGGTCTTCAGCCCAGTTCTGGGCCCTTTAAATTCAGCCAGTTGTTCAACTCTGTCCCCTTTGGGGATTTATACCACTTTATCTGTGGCGATAGGAGAACCTGGACTTACCCACTACTCCAGGTTCAAATGCAGGTACCCCATACACAGCAGCCACGTACTGTTTAACTTCAATAAATCACTGCTGTTTCACTGGGCCTCTTCCTACCAGGCCCTTTTATCTCCAGCCCTAGCTTAGGGCCAAGGTCTTCAGGCCTTTCTCTCTCTACACTCCCAGCTACATGCTAATTGTCAGGCTGCTTTGGCCAGATGGGAGCATACTTCCTTACTCCTCTGGTTCCCAGCCAGGAACTGACCTGCTAAGTCCTTGGAGCTCCTTTTATCAGAGCCTGCTGGACTCTGATTGGCTGTCATTAGCCCCTCGAGCCCTTGGAGGACCTGGTCTCTTGAGCTTTCAAGATGGCTGCTCCAGTGAGGCCTTTCTAGGCAGGCCTAGAGGACCCACTTTTGCTGCTCTTTCCCTCCAACTTCACTGCTTCCTGGGACAGGGTGTAGCAGAGCAGCAGGGCCTCCAGAAGGGGCCCACAAAGACCTGGTACACCCCATCACAGAGGAACATTATTCTGGGTCAGTAATATCCTATCTTAGGCTTTTCTGTAAAATACCTGTGGGACAAGGAACACTAATTCAAGGGGTGGAAGTGGTCTCAGGGAAGGAGTCTGGAGTGTAGAATTCAGCCATTGTCTAGACCTTCAAATTCCCTGAGTAAAGTGAGTAGGAACTTTTCTTTACATTCACTGTGGAGAGATCAAGCTGGTTCTTAGTATTTCTAGCCAAGCCAGCTCTAAACACCAGGAGAGACTGAAAGGCCCATTAATGGAGAGGATTGGATTTCTAGCAATGGGTCCAAATGTAATACACACAGAAGTCCCCACTGATGCTAAGTTATATGTGGAGTACAACCACTATGGCTTCCATTTCTGCAACAGCATTGGCAGGACCTACCAACTAAGCACTCAATCCTCTTCCTTTCTGAAATGCACAGAAAGAAAGTTACTGCTGATCAGGGTAACAGTTGCTTATGATTAAGGCTAAGATTTTTTTCAGTTATTTTTAGTAAAAGTCAGGAACAGGTCAAGGGCAATAAACAAAAATTCAGGGAGCCTGTGACTTGTTCCGTACTTTACTAAAAATAACCAGGGGCAGGGCGAGGTAGGGGGAAGGAATGGAGTCCCATAGGGGTTGGGGGGAAACTGAAAGGCCGAGCCCCCCACCATGGCAGGGGGCACAGCCCTGACTCCAGTGGCTGCAGCAGGGGGCGTAGGACACAGCCCTTGCTCCAGAGCTGGCCCAGCTGCGTGACAGGGGTGTGCGGCCCAACTGCAGCGCCCGCCAAGCCCTGCCACGGGGTATGGGGGAGAGGCACATGGCCCTGGGAAGCCACAAGGGGGGGGCGCGTGGTCCCAGCTGCAGCCTCCGGTGAAAGCCATGGGGCTGGGGCACACGGCCCCCACCAAGCCTGGGACGCCACAGGGCTGCGGCGCCTGGCCCCGGCTGCAGCCTCCAGCAGAAGCCCTGGGGCTAGAGCGTGCAGCCCCTGCGAAGCCCTGGATACCATGGGGCTGAGGTGTGTGACCCCGGCTGCAGTTCTGTGAAGCCTGGGATGCCACAGGGGTGGGGCGCAAGGCCCCAACCAAGCCAGGAAACCATGTCCCTCCAAGCCAGGACGTCCTGGAGGAAGCCACGTGGCTGGGGCTGCAGGGTCCTGGTTCCAGCCAACCCCAGTTGCAGAGCAGGGGCACACAGTCCCCTGTCCTCCTCCTGAAGCCCTAGAAGTCACAGAGGTCTGACAAAGTCACAAAATCCATGACTGCCCATGACCTCCGTGACTAAATCGTAGCCTTACTTATTATGTAGAGTAGACTATTATGAGTTCTAATAATCTGAGGCGCAAACACACTATTTACTGGAGACCTCATGCTTAGAGACTGAGGTAAGGAAAGGCTGTTGTGGTGGGGGAAATATACCACATACCTACTTTCCCTCTTTAAATAGCCCTTTTCTACTGTCCTTTGAAGATGAGGGCTGCTCTGTTCCCCTCTGCACTCCATACACAAAATAGAGAATATAGCTCAAAGTATTTTAGTGAACGTTATTTCTCAGCTTCAAAATAATCCTCAAACTCTAGGGAAAAACATTGGGGAATTATTTTGATTATAAATATTTAGGTTTTTACATTATTATTGTGTATGTGAATATGATGTACATGAAAGTCGAAGTAGAGCTGTCTGGAACCATGAAACATTGTGTCAGAATTAAAAATTGCCATAGTGATTTTCGATAAAAAAAGAAATCATCATCATACTGTACAGTTGTAAAGTGTGAAAAAATACTGACTTGCTTGTTGTAAATCAGCTATACTGATGAGTTTGTTCCATGACCATCAAGATGACAATACCTGATAGACAGATCTCCAGGATATTGGACTGTTTGGACATTCCATTGTTTTTATTCTCAGTTAATTACATGCTCCAAATGATGGGGGAACAGTCACCTTAGTCACGGAACAAATTGCAGTTCAGTCTAAATTGGCAACTCCGTTTACTATTAAATTCAGAAAATGAAGAGTGAGGAATATCTTGTTGAAAAATGTGCTACACTGATTCATTTTTAGGTCGTAATTGCTGTGTTAAGAATTCAACCTTCAGAAGAGGTAAGTAAGTGTAATAATAATAAATATGTGTAATGGAAGTAATAAGCAGTTGAACACCAACCTTAAACAAAAATGCAATGTATTACAAATGAAAGACCAGGAAGCAGATTGGGAGTGATTATGGCATTTGTAATTATCTGCCACTGTGTTAAAAGGGAAGATCCTAAAGGGGAAACATGTTGCAAGGTTTTCTTTACAGTTTCAGGGTCAAATTCATGGTTGCTGCAAACTATCTAAAATAGAGTTTCTCTGGGCATGAGTTTGGTCCTTAAGTCAGTGGGAAATATAATGTAAAATAAAGCTGTTATGAGATTCATTTATCTTTCTTAACTTCACAAGAACTGAAGCTCCAAAACAGAAACATACTAATACTGTCTGTGTGCAGGTATATTGTACATATGGTAAAGGTGTGTTTCCCCAAGAAAAAACTCTCTCATTGAATGAAATCCTACGGAAAAACCACTTAAGAAGCCATTTCTAGGATGCAGTTGTGATGTAACCAGTAATTAGTATCTCCTTTCCCTGCTTGTCAAACAAACAGCTATTAGAAAATTCAGGAGCAAATCTGAGCGTAAGCAGAACCAATATTTCTGCTGTAGAATTAATGTTAAACCACTGTAAGTAGTTCAACTCATTCACATTATTCAGGTTCTAGTCTAATGCACAACTATGAACATTTAGGGGACTAGGCTAATGCATTTTACAGAGCTCTAACCCACCAAGCTGCAATCTGATGCTAATATTATTTAAATACTAGAAGGGAGGAGGGATTGGGTTTGTTTGTTTGTTTTGGTTTGGTTATTAAAAGTACTGTGTCATTCTCAAAGCAAGTAAATTTAGGGTTGAAACTGCAGTTCAATCTGTTATGCACTGATATTGCAGGGTTCTCAAAGAGATATATAATGTGACACAACGTGGGCCAAAATCAATTCTGTACGTGTAACTCCACTGAGGTCACCAGGAGATTAACCTCCTGATATCAGGGAAGTATTTGGGCCTTTGTGTCATAAGACCCAATTCAGGATTAAAGTGATTACTAGAGTTTTCATTTTTTACTCTGAATTTTTTGGGTTTTTTTTTCTGATCTTAAATGACAAAATATTTAAGTTACTTTTCAGTGAATAAAATAATTTGAAATGGCTGTCAGTGGTTATTGCCACTTCAGTTGACAATAAAAATCAAAGGCCAAAGTTATGAATTACATAGCTCTTATATAAAGCTTGACCTTCTCTCATCTCATCATAACATAAAAGGAACCTGTACCAGAAATGTAATTGTATTGTTCATTTTCACAGCTGGGTTTTACACAACAGTGATATCAAAGGAAGACAATAGAGCACAGAGCAACCGTGAGCAATGTCTTATTCTTCAACTAAAGCTTCAGATCCTAAATATCTAAAATCTTTACTCTGATAGGACCAGAGCTGATGCATACCCAAAAGAAAACTCTTTGAAAATATTATTCACCTACTTAGGGACTATAGTGCTTTCCAGAGCAAGTAAAATTCTATGTGAAGCACCTGAGACATCAAAACACACCCATTGAAGAATTAGCCATGGATCAGAATCTCCCTCCTACAACTGAGGGAAATACCAGTGTCTTTAATCTTTTTACTCTCTCATAAAATAGTAAAAAGTAATGGACGGGAAAAGATCCAACATCCCATTGACATCTATTCTTGATTAAAGCAGCTTCACATAAACAGAACATATAAACACAATATTAAAAGAAAGTAGGAAAGCAATATAAACTAAAAACCCATCTTTGTGAAGCAAAGCTTTTAGGGTCAAAATCTTGAGCCCTGTGCATTCGAGTATAGCTGTTGATTTCAGTGTTTGGCCATTATTTCATTAATATAAAGATGTTTAGATCATAAGCTTGTTGGGGCAGGACTGTAATTCATATGTTTGTTCAGTGCTTAGCACAATGAGACCCAATCTGGTTGTGGACTTTAAGCAGTACTACAATATAAATAATTACACACACACTCCCAAAATGAACAAAAAACAATATTACAAGAATATTAAGGTTGCAAAGTCAAACACTCAAAAATTAGGAAATGCCAGTAATAAAGTTAATAAATGCACAGATTCCAAGGCTGGAATGGACCAGTGGATCACTTAATCTGATTTCCTGTATAACACAGACCACAGAACTTTCCCAAAGGTTGCCCAGGCAACCTTAATTTGGCCCTCTTGTGCGTATGCATTATAATACAGTCTTCAATTACATGTTCACATACTGACTGTTTTCCTGTCTCATTGTAATTTGTGGTGTAATTTATATCTTATGCTGTACTTTGGATAAATCTGTTAGCTTTAAAATTAGCATAATATTCAAAAAACTGCAAAATTGCCACAAAGCTGCAAAAACAAACAATCCTGAGAACGTTAGTGTATCATGCATTACCAAGTGGTGTCATTGAGTGGAGTGGCCCCACTCAGCATTCTTGATGGATTTGATTTTCAATTTAGAGTGGACATATGCTTGTATTAGAACTGATTCTCCTGAAGGATACTGAAAAGTCAGTCAGAGCATGGGACCTTTTCAATTTCTGGCTATACAAGCTTGCTTGTTTGCTCTGCTGTCTGAACTCTTGTTTAGTTTGGAGTGGGCAGGGAAAGAAGAAAGTTCCTTTCTGAGATAAGCTCTTTGGATCTTCAGCAAGGACTGACAAGGACTGCAAGTTTGCCTTGCAACAGTAAGTTTTTAATTGATCACCAAAGTTGATATGAGAGAGAGAGAGAGAGAGAGAGAGAGAGAGAGATGTGAGAGGGAGACATTAAGGAAAGAAAAAAACCTCTAACATTATATGGCATGTTGTTAAAAAAAGAGTGCTTAAACGCATAGCATATCATGCCAAGACTGTCTCCAAAAATGCTGCAGATTGATATGAACATCATGTATTAATACTAGCATAACATATTTTGCAGTGATTCTGGATAGTCATAAGAAACACTGAAGAAATCAGAAAATAATATCAAAAGCTCAGATAAAATGTTATGTCTTTCAGTCAAGGCATATCTACCTAATAGAGGGATACTCAGTTCCCTTCTGGGTATTCAAACAGTATTTGAAGAGCTAGTTGGTCTAAACTGTGAGTCATAAGTCAAAAAACAATTATATCTGACCCAAGCAACTGCCTCCATGGAAGGTGTTACAGAGCCGCTGAGAAGTGCTGGTGTCCTCTGGGTGTACCAATACTATAAATGTGACAGATTTAGAGAGATAAACCAGAAAAATAGTACGTAATCTGTTTCTTTTTAGACATGGTATCTTTCCTTTTTCTGCTGCATGCTCTGGAGATACACATTATGACAGACTTGTTTTGATTGTTTTTGTTACTCTTTATATGAGATCAAACAGATCATTCAAATGATAACTTCAAGAATAAAACTAGCAAGAGAATTGAAAGATAATCCTACTTAAATGTTTTTGCTTCACTGGATGCTGCTTGTAACACTAGGTTATTTAAAAAGGTCAGCACACCTCCACTTTCTCCCTCCTTCACATAGCACCAAGATTCTTTCCTGGCATATGCTTTATATACTGTATTAAAATATTATTTTAAGAAACAATTAAAATCTATTAAAACAACACAAGAAGGTCCCCACCATTATATTTGATGACAGAGGAATTACAACTGTGTTTTGATTTTCTATGGCCCATATTCATTTCTTGTTTATATGTGTTTTTGTGTGTATATTCTAGTGGAGAAGCTTAGCGAGAGGAATGCTCATGAAGACTGTGGGTGAAACTCTGGCCCCACTAAAATCAGTAGTAGCTTTACCATTTAGAGTAGTCAGAAAGAGCTTACCATCTTTACTCCTGGGGGAATTCTGCACCACTGCGCATGCACAGAATTTATGTCCCCTGTAGATTTCTTTGTTTCCCTGAAGAAAAATGACTTTCTGACAGGGAAGCAAAGAGAAGCCACAAGAGTGGTCATGCGACCCTCCCCAGCATTATGTTTTGAGTGCCCAGGGCAGCCAGCAGAGAGGTAAATCACTGTGGGGAAGGGGGCAGGACTGGGGAAGACCCAGCTGGTGGCTCCTACCCTGCACCAGGCTCAGCTGCTAATCCTGGCTGGACTGGGGAGGAAAGGACTTCCTCTTCCCCTACAGGGCATTTAAGGCCATGTCAGACCCACCTCCAGATTTCTCCCCCAGCTGTAGCAAGCTGCAAACTTCACCTCCCCGCACTTCCTGCACCCATTGCTCCTCCGCTGTAGGGGGAAGGGTCACTGTACCAGGAGCTGCTCCCCCATCCGCCCAACCCCTGTGCCCAACCTTCAAACCCAGACCCTCCCACCAACCCTCACCCCTCCGCCACACTCAGAACTTCCCTGATGAGCCCCACTTTCCCTGCACCTGGACCACCCCCATGTGTCACCTGCACCAAGATCCCAACCCTACCGAGCTCCAATCAACCGCACCTGGATCCCCACACCACTGAGCCTCACTCCCACAGCATCTGGAGCCCCCCACACCCAGAACCCCCTACCAAGCTCTATCCCCCCCACACCCAGACCTCCCCCTACCAAGTCCCAACTACCTTCACCTGGACCCCCCTGAAGAATCCAATTACCATTGCACTCAGAACCCCCCCAACAAATCCCTGTGCATCCAGATCGCCCCCTACCGCACCCAGATCCACCACTTAACTGCCCACACCCACATTGCCCTACACAGAACCCTCTCAACCCACACCTGGATCCCCCCACACTAAGCCCCTCCACACTTGGATCCTGCCTTGCTGAGCCTGCCTGCCCACACTTTTTGTGCCTGGCAGGGAGAGGCAGCCCCATCCTTGCACTGGGGCAGGGTTGGGTGCAGCCCCTCACCGCTGAGTCTGTGTCCTGGGTGGGAGCTGCACAGTGATCTCCCGCCTCTGTGCTCCACAATGCCATGCTGGAGTCTCCTCATTTATTTGACTAATATAATGTGCAGAATATTAAAATATTATATGCAGAATTTTTTTTTTGGTGCAGAATTCCCTCAGGAGTAAATCTTTTTGCAAACATTCACACTGGAAAACTGATTCTATGACTTATGCTTCTCCAGTCAGAGAATAAAAACATCCACCTGAACTAGGTGATCAGTCATACAGCTTCACTTTTAAATCTTGTAACTAATTTCTCACAAATGAGCTACAGGTCTAGACCTATTTGCACAAAGCATTCAGCTAATAATTTTCAATGATGACTATATTTGAAAAAAAAAAAAAGCCACACCTTGATATATTTGCAGACAAGTAGCAAACAGAAAAGCAATGCAATGTTATGCCATTTTCTGGTATTTCAATCCTCTGCTTTTAGCCCCAGTGAGAATTATATGGTATACAGGAGGGTGAAAATAAAATCAAATGTAAAAATAAGTTGACCAGACATTTTTTTAAAAGTATTTGATTCAACAAAGCTTTGTGTTGGTTCTTATTTTATCCCAACTAGGGATGGCTATTCCTAATTCCCCTTTCCATAATGCTCTAGAAAATGTGTGTATGCTTTACGTGCAGCAAGAAAACATTACTGATCCAACTAGCACTCTTCACCATGGTTGCTGGACTAGTATTATGCTGATCTGGTTTGGGAATGTATCCCTCCTCTTCACTAAACTCATTGATTTTCATCTCCCATAAACAAAACAAAATCACAAGTCGATCCTTCTGCCCTTCATTCTTAGACCTGCTTTGGCTGTTTCATCTGAAACTTTGATCACCTTAATTTAGGAGAGATTGAAAGACACTTTAATGAGGAATATTGCCATGGCTGCTTGCCAAGAAATCAGTCAACTGATCTCTTTTAGACTCTATCACTAACCTCATTAAGTGAGTGAGAAATGGAACTGTGACTCTCTCACCCTCATTCCCAACAGGCTTTTGACATAATGAAGGGCTAATAGTGAAGAATACTAACTGAATCTCTCAGGCTGCTAATTCAGTTCAAACTGAACGGAAGGATTAACAAAAATAAACCTGCAACTAGGGGTTTTGATTTGAAAAGGGCTGACTTTCAAAAATTAAGGAAATAGTTAGGGTAGTGGATTGGACTGAAGAATGTATGGATCTAAAGGCAGAGGAGGCCTGGGATTACTTCAAGTCAAAGCTGCAGAAGCTATCGGAAGCCTGCATCCCAAGAAAAGGGAAAAAGTTCATAGCCAGGAGTTGTAGACCAAACTGGATGAGCAAGCATCTCAGAGAGGTGATTAAGAAAAAGCAGAAAGCATACAGGGAGTGGAAGATGGAGGGATCAGAAAGGAAAGCTACCTTACTGAGGTGAGAACATGTAGGGATAAAGTGAGACAGGCTAAAAGTCAAGTAGAGTTGGACCTTGCAAAGGGAATTAAAACCAATAGTAAAAGTTTCTATAGCCATATAAATAAGAAGAAAACAAAGAAAGAAGAAGTGGGACCGCTAAACACTGAGGATGGAGTGGAGGTCAAGGATAATCTAGGCATGGCCCAATATCTAAACAAATACTTTGCCTCAGGCTTTAATAAGGCTAAAGAGGATCTTAGGGATAATGATAGCATGACAAATGGGAATGAGGATATGGAGGTAGATATTACCATATCTGAGGTAGAAGTGAAACTCAAACAGCTTAATGGGACTAAATCGGGGGGGGGGCAGATAATCTTCATCGAAGAATATTAAAGGAATCAGCACATGAAATTGCAAGCCTGTTAGCAAGAATTTTTAATGAATCTGTAAACTCAGGGGTTGTACCATATGATTGGAGAATTGCTAACATAGTTCCTATTTTTAAGAAAGGGGAAAAAAAGTGATCCGGGTAACTACAGGCCTGTTAGTTTGACATCTGTAGTATGCAAGGTCTTGGAAAAAATTTTGAAGGAGAAAGTAGTTAAGGACATTGAGGTTAATGGTAAATGGGACAAAATACAACATGGTTTTACAAAAGGTAGATTGTGCCAAACCAACCTGATCTCCTTCTTTGAGAAAGTAACAGAATTTTTAGACAAAGGAAATGCAGTGGATCTAATTTACCTAGATTTCAGTAAGGCGTTTGATACCGTGCTACATGGGGAATTATTAGTTAAATTGGAAAAGATGGGGATAAATATGAAAATTGAAAGGTGGATAAGGAATTGGTTAACAGGGAGACTACAGCGGGTCCTACTGAAAGGTGAATTGTCAGGCTGGAAGGAGGTTACCAGTGGAGTTCCTCAGGGATCAGTTTTGGGACCAATCTTATTTAATCTTTTTATTACTGACCTGGGCACAAAAAGTGGGAGTTTGCTAATAAAGTTTGCAATGATACAAAGCTGGGAGGTATTGCCAATTTAGAGAAGGACCGGCTAATCATACAGGAAGATTTGGATGACCTTGTAAACTGGAATAATAGTAATAGGATGAAATTTAACAATGAGAAGTGTAAGGTTATGCATTTAGGGATTAACAGCAAGAATTTTAGTTATAAGCTGGGGACGCATCAATTAGAAGTAACGGAGGAGGAGAAGGACCTTGGAGTATTGGTTGATCATAGGATGACTATGAGCCACCAATATGATATGGCCGTGAAAAAAGCTAATGCAGTCTTGGGATGCATCAGGCGAGGTATTTCCAGTAGAGATAAGGAGGTTTTAGTACCATTATACAAGGCACTGGTGAGACCTCACTTGGAATACTGTGTGCAGTTCTGGTCTCCCATGTTTAAGAAGGATGAATTGAAACTGGAACAGGTACAGAGAAGGGCTACTAGGATGATCCGAGGAATGGAAAACCTGTCTTATGAAAGGAGACTCAAGGAGCTTGGCTTGTTTAGCCTAACTAAAAGAAGGTTGAGGGGAGATATCATTGCTCTCTATAAATATATCAGAGAGGGAGAGGAATTATTTAAGCTCAGTACCAATGTGGACACAAGAACAAATGGATATAAACTGGTCATTGGGAAATTTAGACTTGAAATTAGACAAAGATTTCTAACCATCGGAGGAGTGAACTTTTGGAATAGCCTTCCAAGGGAAGCAGTGGGGGCAAAAGACTTATCTGGCTTTAAGATTAAACTCATAAGTTTATGGAGGAGATGGTATGATGGGATAACATGATTTTGGTAATTAATTTATCTTTAAATATTCATGATAAATAGGCCCAGTGGCCTGTGATGGGATGTTAGATGGGGTGGGATCTGAGTTACTACAGAAAATTCTTTCCTGGGTATCTGGCTGGTGAATCTTGCCCATATGCTCAGGGTTTCGCTGATCGCCATATTTGGGGTCGGGAAGGAATTTTCCTCCAGGGCAGATTGGAAGAGGCCCTGGAGGTTTTTCGCCTTCCTCTGTAGCATAGGGCACGGGTCACTTGCTGGAGGATTCTCTACTCCTTGAAATCTTTAAACCACGATTTGAGGACTTTAATAGTTCAGACATAGGTGAGAGGTTTTTCGCAGGAGTGGGTGGATGAGATTCTGTGGCCTGCGTTGTGCAGGAGGTCGGACTAGATGATCATAATGGTCCCTTCTGACCTTAGTATCTATGATTCTATGAAATAGGCTACTGGCTGGGCTCAGAGGTATCATGGAACTGATGAAGCCACAAATATGCAAATAACCTAAGGATAGTACCCCTTCCAAGATTCCAGTTAGTTCCATGTGGTCTGCTATGGAGTGAGTTTGGAGAAAAGCTTTCTGGCCAGTTACTGCCATCATAATTCATCCCAATGACTGGCAAGAGACACTGCTACTAGGGGCTTTGAATCAGTATAGGAAGAGGCAAAGGGAGTGGCAGGATCCTTTGTATAAGGCACAAGCACTCCAGTGGATAAGATAGATCACAAAGCAAGGGCTACCAGAAAAAAAAAAGGTATATATCTGGTTCATTGTAATGGTAACCTTTTAGACCAGTTGCCATAAGTGGTTATATATAATGCATGCTTACTAAACTCTCTTCTGCTTGACATACCATTGTGTATTCACCTCCTCCACTCTCCAAGGTGATCACATAAATGCCACTTCTCATTATAGCTTCACATGCAGTGTTACAATACATATTGTAAACACAAAAATATATTTTATAATCATGATAGTAAAAATGTAGACTAAAAACCAAATAAAATAATAGTCCTAATAGCTGCAGGATTTTAAAGATTTACTTTCCCCAAGTCAAAATCACTAAATTATTGGTAAAATAATCATTAGCAGCCTTTTAATTTAGAAAGAATATTCTTCAGTGTGTATTATATTAAACATTTGTTAACTCACAAACCTACATGTTTCTGGAAAAGTTCTCCAGCTTCAGAAGCCATTTGTAATGTATTTTCTATTAAGCGAAGCAATAATAAATTATGATTTAGTAATTTGGTGGAAGACTTCATGAGATGAAAAGGGGTTTTCTCTTTTTCTTTTTGAATATCATTTGTATGTTCATTCAGTGAGAAATCCATTCCTGTGCAAAGGTCCTGGACAAGCCTATGCTCCTCTTAATCCCTTAGAGCTCTGTCAGCACAGAGCAGCTTCTTCTCCACGTCCTGCAGCACTAGATCCTCAGCAAGCAATCACTAAGAATTGGACTGAGACGGCTAATTCATTTCACATAGGCAACAGAATAGCAGTCAGATAGTGACAATGGGATGTTACTGACCTGAGCCAGATCTAGATTATGATCAAGGTGACTGATCCATATCCCTTAAGTCGCTCAGTCCCTGGAAAGTTTAAACGTGTTTCAAATACTGTAGAGATAGTCAAAGCCATGAGCTCCTAACTTTGCTCTTATCCTGAAATAAATGTGCTGGTTGCAGTTGATATAGAGAAAAATAGCTCACTTTGGGTGAAATTCACACCTCTACAGAGATCCAGCACAAAGCATATGCCCCACTTAAGGATGTCATTGAATGGCTTTTGCTATAGTAGCATTGAGTTGCTGGAATTGGCCTTGCTCACAGGTACCACCAATAACTAGAGTTTTTCAAAAATGGGGGAATAGGGAGGGAAGGAAGAGTGTGTAATTCATCAAAAAATTCAAAGGGTATGTCTACACTACCTGCCGGATCGGCAGGCAGCAATCAATCCAGCCGGGTTGATTTATCACGTCTAGTCTAGACACGATAAATTGACCCCCGAGCGCTCTCTCGTTGACTCCTGTACTCCAGCACCGTGAGAAGCGCAGATGGAGTCGACGGGGGAGCGGCAGCAGTCAACTCACTGTGAAGAAGACACCACGGTAAGTCGATCTAAGTATGTCAACTTCAGCTACGTTATTCACATAGCTGAAGTTGCTTAACTTAGATCGATCTCCGCCCCCAGTGTAGACCAGGGCAAAGATTCTAATTCCATTTGTTTTGCAAAGAAATACATTTTGTTGTGAACATTTTTATTTAAAATGTTTGGTTTATGAACATTTTCATTTGTTTTTCTTATTTCCCCTCTTTTTTCCTCCCCTCTCCCTTTTCTTCTTACAGTCCCCTTCCTTTTTTCCATTTTGTCATGGAAGAGTTGGGTTGAAGAGGGGAAATACAGGGGAAATGAAAGCTGAAAACATGGCTACAATTTTAATTTTTCCAATTTTGTAAAAAATTACAACATTTTGGAAAAACAAAAAATGGAAAAAATTCTAATTTTGAAAAAAGTGTTTAAAAATGTCAAACAGCTGCAGCATGGACTAGCATATTTATTGACAGTCTCACTAGACAGGACAAAGATTGACTGGACATGAAGAATGGAATACATAGCTTTACTGCCTTGTGTCCTTGCTGACCTCAGCCACAGAGTTTGCAACCAGCCAACAGCAGTGAAAGTGACATACACAACAATTTATAGACCAAGCCAAAGACCACTGAGGCCATCAGGAACATATTTCCAAGCATGACATACTAGGCAAAAATGAAGCAAGCTCATTTTTTCCTTAGAATGACTATGTGCCAATTTTTCCTATTATAGTAGGAAAATGAGTCCTGAAAGGTGGTAAAAAATAATTTGATCTCTCAATAGGAATGGTTCCTTTTTAGGAGATTTTTATTAAAGCGACTGGAATGTATAAAAGTTCTTTTGACCCACATTCAGAGATGCAAACAGGACGCACTGCATAAGAGATTTTTTAGTGTTTGTACAATACATGAACATTCAAATGCTAAATATTATTATTAATAGCTTTTTAAATAAACCTACACAGTAGAAGAGACACCCACTTCCCTGTCATTCCCTGTCTACCATTGGATCAATTGATCAGGGCACAGCGTTTCACCTTCAAGTTGTGATGCTCCACGCCAAGGAAGGATGGTGTGAATATTAATGGCCGGGGAGGAGGGACCATCTTACCCTTCCTGTGTTGCTGGGTAGCTGGGATGGAGGGGACATCTCAGCTACATCAGAGGGAGGTTCTGGGATGGTAGTGGGAGGGAAGCAGTATGGAAAAGGGCTGGAAGTGTTGGCCTGAAAAAGGATGAGAACCACTGTATTAAGTTAATGGATCTGCCATAAATACAGTAAGTTATTAGTAGACATTACTAGTCCCAACTTCCCCACTGACAATGTTAGCACTGTATTTGCTAACCCCGTGTCCAGCAAGTAAACATTGATGAGCAACTTAAAATAGGTATAGGGCTTGCATTTTAAATTTTTGAAATTCTCTCTTTCATTTGTCAATTAGTTAATAAATAACCAGCATGCTTTGCTGTCTTGATCAAAAGCCAATACCACAACACTATTAGCATTATTCTTAATTAGCTCATTGTTGGGTTTTAAAAAATAAAAATAAAAGGAGCGATTTAGAGGAGGAAAGTGATAACTTCTAATTCTAATTAATGTTCACATAAACACCAAAGCACACGGCAATGACAAAATAAGAATGATATATTTACACCACACCTGCAGAGATTATTGAACCGCAGATGTCTCTAAAATAGCTATAGTAAGTGGTTTTGTGCTTTTTTCTGTCCCCACTGAAGTTAAAGGCAGAACTCTCTGATTTCAGTGGCATCAAGATCAAGTCCTAAATAAGTATCAAATTACATATTGTTTTGAATACCATAGGAACATATTGCCCCCAATATTTTTGTTGTTGTTGACCTTGATGGTAGCATCAATGAGCCCCAGTCACAGATTGTACTAGGAGCTGTACAAACACAAAACCAAAGACACAGTCCCTGACCCAGAGAGCTTACAATCTAAGTATAGTATGAGAAATGACAGTTGGAAACTGACAGAACGGGGAGTGCAAGGAAACAAAGAGACAATATTGTTCAACATACTAAGACAATAGTCTAAGCACACCAGCTGCCTAGCCATTGTCACATTTTTTTAAGCATCATAACAAAGGAAAATTGTAATATGTAACAGAACTCCCAATAACATCAGCTGGTGGTGCATAAACAGACAGGCGGATCTATCTGCCCTTAATGTATTAAAATATTTAGCAAATAATGTAAAAGATTAACATGTAAAGGTAGTTGACAACAATCAGACAAAACCTCTACTTTTTTTAAAATATGACAGTCTTTTAAAATCAATTTAAAAGTCTAGCTCAACATAACTATGTTATCACCTTTCCTCATGTTGTGCGTGATTTTATGTATTCTTGTTCATTTGTCTGTGTGACCTAAGCACTTACAGAAAACCTTTCATAAGATTTCAGGTTATTTCCTTTCTGACATAAGCTTTATTTCCTAAAATAAACGCAGCTAGAGTGACAGGTGATTTAGGAAAACAAATCAGAACCAGTGCAATTACTGCAGGACTGTACTTGCCTTAGGATTTCTCTGAACTGACTATCTGCAAAACAGATTCTAATTTAAATCCTAGAGGGAAACTGAGAATTAGAAATGGTTATCGCTGACATGCTGGTGGTGTCTGTTATTTCATTTGGAACTGGACAATACTCAGCTTTAGGGGATAAGCAAAGATGAGAATATAAAAGCATTTGCACCGTGCCTACGTTTTCATACCTAGATCTTGCGAGCACTTACGCATGTGCTTAGCTTTATTCATGTGAATAAATTGAAATCCATGGGACTACTCATTTGATTAAATTTAACCAAACACTTAAGTGATTTGCTGAACTGGGATCTTAAAAAAATCAGGAAGCTTCACTTCAGAATGGAATAAAAGCAATAGTCCCTACCTTCTCTCTCATTTCTTTAGTTTTCATCTATGTATGTATCAACCTGTATTGTATGTACTGCATACTACTAGGACTGACTACTAAAAAATACTCATTATGAAAAAACTACTGATAAAATTAGGCCAGTATAGTTGTGCACAGACATTTGTATGTGCCTAATTTATGTAAATATGCAAATCAGCAATTTGTGCATAGTTAGTCTCATGGTTAGGAAGCAGCTGACTGGTCATGTCATGTGCACATTCTAATTTGCATATGTACAATTATTGGTAAAATCCAGTCCTGTGCAGGAGGCCTTTGCACCACCTAAGTCCCACTTAAGCACTATTTTGATAGAATTTAAGTAGTGCAGAGGCCGCCTGCTAGCCCTCTGCACAGATGTGAATTTAAGGTGCACCTAACTTTGAATGTCCACAGCTAAATACTTTTTAAAAGCCACTAAATGTTTTCTGCTGGAGCCCATTTTTAGGAAACTTTTACTTTGTAAAAAGCAACAAAATGAGGTTCTGTTTCAGATGCAGAATTATATTCTGTTACAGAGAAAATGAAATTCTCTTTCAGCTCCATCTGGGCTCCTTAGAGGCACACAAAATGTTGACAAATTGCTTTGCCACTTCCAAAGGAAAAAAAATAGCAAGATATGTCTAAATTTTCTTTCAGTTTGTTTTCCTTGTAAGAAAATACACAGATGCACTCAGGGAGCATGCAGGATTTGAGCAAGCAACCATGGTTCAGTTAAAGAGAATGTGCACAATACCCAACACACAGTTGTAATGAAAAAATCTCAGCTGTGGTGTTTTGTCTAGGAAGGCTTCTTCAGAAATTGCTTGTGAGTGAAAAAGTATAGAAAATCTAGAAAACAGTTTGACTTTTTCCTTAAGCTTCAGGAGAATACCTGATTGTCTACAATTGCAGAAGCGACCTTAGCACTCATTGAGTCTTCAAGTCACAGAAATCCTTGATTTTTGAAACTGTCTCCATACTAATCTCAGTTTTGAATTAAAGTAAAAGTAAATGTCTAACCTTTACATTGTAGAGAGCCTGGAAAATCATAGAATCGAAGGACTGGAAGGGACCTCGAGAGGTCTAGTTCAATTCCCTGCACTCATGGCAGGACTAAGTATTTGCTAGACTATCTCTAACAGGTGTTCATCTAACCTGCTCTTAAAAATATCAAACTAAGGAGATTCCACAACCTCCTTAGGCAATTTACTCCAGGGCTTAACTACGCTGATAGTTAGGATGTTTTTCCTAATGTCCAACTTAAACCGTCCGTGCTGCAGTTTAAGCCCATTGTTTCTTTTCCTCTCCTCAGAGGTTAAGGAGAACAATTTTCCCCTCCTCCTTGTACCAACCTTTTATGTATCTGAAAACTATCATGTCCTCTCTTTTCTTCTCTTCATGCCTTCTCTTTTCCAGACTAAACAAACCCATTTACACCCCCCCCCCACCATCTTCTCTCATAGGTCATGTTTTCTAGACCTTTAATTTTTTTATTTTATTTTTTTTTTTACTTTCTCCAGTTTGTCCACATTTCCTGAAATGTGATGCCCAGATCTGGACGCAATACTTGAGGCCTAATCAACATGAAATGGAGTGGAAGAATTACTTCTTGTGTCTCGCTTACAACACTTCTGCTAATATATCCCAGACTGATGTTTGCTTTTTTTGCAACAGTGTTACACTGCTGTCTCATATTTAGCTTGTGGTCCGCTTATGACCCCCAGATCCTTTTCTGCAGTTCTCCTTCCTGGGAAGTCATTTCCCATTTTGTATGTGTGCAATTGATTTTTCCTTCCTAAATGGAGTACTTTGCATTTGTCCTTATTGAATTTCATCTTATTCACTTCAGACCATTTTGAATATTAATCTTATCTTCCAAAGCCCTTGCAACTCCTCCCAGCTTGGTGTCATCTGCAAACTTTATAAGTGTACTCTCTATGCCATTATTTAAATAATTGAGGATATTGAACAGAATCAGACCTAGAACAAATCCCTGAAGGACCCCACTCGATATACCCTTCCAGCTTGACTCTGAACCATTGATAACTACTCGCTGGGAATGGTTCCCAACCAGTTATGCACCCACTTTATAGTAACTCCATCTAGGTTGTGTTTCCCTAGTTTGTTTATAAGAAAGTCATGCTTAACAGTATCAAAAGCCTTACTAAAGTCAAGATATACCTTATCTAGTGGTTCCCCTTGTCCACAAGGCTTGTTACCCTGTCAAAGAAAGCTATTAGGTTGGTTTGACATGATTTGTTCTTGACAAATCCAGGCTGACTGTTATTTATTACCTTATTATCTTGTAGGTGTTTTCAAATTGATTGCTTAAGTATTTGCTCCATTATCTTTCCGGGCACTGAAATTAAGTTGACTGGCTGTAATTCCCCAGGTTATCCTTATTTCCCTTTTTATAGATTGGCACTATATTTTCCAGTCCTCTGGAATCTCTCTCCCATCTTCCATGACATTTTGAAGATAATTGCTAATGGCTCAGATATATCCTCAATCACCTCCTTGAATATTCTAGGATGTATTTCATCAGGCCTTGGTGACTTGAAGACATCTACATTGTCTTAGCAGTTCTTCTTCCCGGTACAGCATCCTATGATTAAGGAAGCCAAAGGAAAACTGATCATTGAGGCTGATCCTTTCTCACAGTTATTCTTCCTCAAAAACACCCTGGGATTGTATTTGGATTCCTTGAAATTCATTGTCATCAGTTCCTCAGGAAACCTCAGACCCAATTTTGTGGGGGGAGGGGATAGAAGGGGGAATTCTATCCAAGCTGCTACTGAGGGCCCCAGGATTGTTAAATATGCCATCCTATTCACCAGCCAGCTGCCTGAGCTGATCAGCAGTGTCAAGGTTCCTTCCCCACTCTGAACGCTAGGTACAGATGTGGGGACCTGCATGAAAACCTCCTAAGCTTATCTTTACCAGCTTAGGTCAAAAACTTCCCCAAGGTACAAAGTATTCCACCCTTTGTCCTTGGATTGGCCACTACCACCACCAAACAAATATTGGTTACTGGGGAAGAGCTGTTTGGAAACGTCTTTCCCCCAAAAATACTTCCCAAAACCTTGCACCCCACTTCCTGGACAAGGTTTGGTAAAAAGCCTCACCAATTTGTCTAGGTGACTACAGACCCAGACCCTTGGATCTTAAGAACAATGAAAAAGCATTCAGTTTTCTTACAAGAAGACTTTTAATAGAAATAGAAGTAAATAGAAGTAAAGAAATCACCTCTGTAAAATCAGGATGGTAGATACCTTACAAGGTAATTAGATTCAAAACATAGAGAACCCCTCTAGGCAAAACCTTAAGTTACAAAAAAGATACACAGACAGAAATAGTTATTCTATTCAGCACAATTCTTTTCTCAGCCATTTAAAGAAATCATAATCTAACACATACCTAACTAGATTACTTACTGAAAGTTCTAAGACTCCATTCCTGGTCTATCCCCGGCAAAGACAGCATATAGACAGACACACAGACCCTTTGTTTCTCTCCCTCCTCCCAGCTTTTGAAAGTATCTTGTCTCCTCATTGGTCATTTTGGTCAGGTGCCAGCGAGGTTACCTTTAGCTTCTTAACCCTTTACAGGTGAGAGGAGTTTTCCTCTGGCCAGGAGGGATTTTAAAGGGGTTTACCCTTCCCTTTATATTTATGACAGCCAGTATGGCCTTTGACAACAAGGAGGCATAGCTCTATAGTGTGAGAAGCAGTGTGGTCTACAGAGCTAATAATCATGAGAACCAACAAAGAGCCATGGACTCCCCTGCTTTCTAATCACATCTCTCCTACTAACATTCTCTGGCTTTAACCAAGTCAAACATCTTTTCTACATTAGTTTTCCTACCTGTACAATGGAAATAAAAATATGTCTTTATCTGTTATTTGTTGCTGCAAATGTTTTTGCGCACATAAAGTGAGGACCTGGAGTAATAGTTTTTAAGGTTGGGCCAGGCTGCAACTTTACTGAATTAGTCATCATGGAAGCAATAAGGACAGGGGTCCATCATGGGAGATGTAGTCTGACTTGGGAGAATGGAATCATGAGGTACTCAAACTAAAACTCCCACGAGGCACAAGCATTTCAGACTTAAACAAAATATTTTGGCCAAATAACTAAATACTTTTTTCACCAAAAACTCTAATTTTTGTCACGGAAAAAGTCTCCATTTTCAGACAAACTCTAATAATAACACACTTGAACTATGTGGGGAAGGATTTGTGGGAAGGGAAGTTCTTTGCTAGCTAAAGGAGGAAAGAGGAAGCTACCATACATATATATTCATCCAGCCTTTATGGCCAGCCAGCTCTTAAGTCAGCAAAGTATGTGGCCCGATGAAAACATCTCCCTTTGACCAATGGAATTGCATTTGCAGGAAAGGAGAGTGCTGTTGACTGGCAGCACAGTAGAGAAGTGAAGGTATGCAATTATTGCAGTTCTGATAATGTTATCGTTAATTTAAAGGAATTTGGTCTATATTCACACAAAGAAACACGATTTACAATTTTGTGACTTCATGATTCATCACATAGAACATAACATAGCAAACATTTCAAAAATAAGGATTTAAAATACATTTGTAAGTATGGTATGACCTGCATGTTCTATACACTAGGCTAGAACCTCAGCTGGTATAACTCTTTGTAGCTCCATTGATTTTAATAGCATTTGGCCAAATTACACCAGCTGACGGAATCTGCCCATAGTAACTATTGTTAATTCATATATGATTGTTTTATAAAAATGCTGAATATAGGCTGTCATGCAAAGCTTTATACAAAATAGAATTTAATGTTTGGTGCTAAGACACTTAGCTGATTTCAGGATAAGCAAAGCATAAAATGAAATGAGTTAAAATGAAATTCTCAGAGTATTTATGTCTTTTCTGATTAATATGTTATAAAATGTGAAGATTTTGACTTGACAGTGTTTTTAGAATGTGAGACTCTGAATTATAAATGACCCTATAATATATATATATATTGTGACGGGGCAAGGCCAGATGGCTATAGAAAAGTAGTGGGAGATAGATATATTAGCTCCAGGCTAAACAAATCCCTGGTACCAGGATAAGTGAAATGGCAGCTGCTCCAGGTCAATTAAGACACCTGGGGCCAATTAAGAACTTTCCAGAGGCAGGGAGAATGCTAGGTTGATTGGGACACCTGAAGCCAATCAGGGGCTGGCTGAAACTAGTTAAAAGCCTCCCAGTTAGTCAGGTGGGTGTACATATCAGGAGCTGTAGGAGGAAGTTGTGCTGTTGGACAGACTGAGTAGTACACACCATATCAGGCACAAGGAAGGAGGCCCTGAGGTAAGGGTGAAGTGGAGCTTGAGGAATCGAGGGCTGCTGTGGGGGAAGTAGCCCAGGGAACTGTACATCTCATGTTTCTAAAAGGTCAGCTACCATAGCTGATACTATTAGGGTCCCTGGGCTTGAGCTGGAGTAGAGGGTGGACCTGGGCTCCCCCCCCCCCTTTGCCCCCTGATTAATCACTGAGACTGGGAAACAACAGAGACTGTGCAAGGAAGGATAACTTCTCCTCACCTCCCTCACTGGCTTATAATGAAAATGGTTCAGTAGACTGTGACCCTTGTCTCTAGAGAGAGAAGGGTTATGTGGAGGGTCACAGTGAGCCTCTGAGGCTAGTGAAATATGCCAGGAAACACGTGACCCACAGAGGCAAGGACAGAGCTTTGTCACTATATATATATATTCATGTAATCATAAGGACAGCAGGTCTAAGATTTTTCAGCTCTAGCTATTCTTAAGTATGCTTCAGGGTCAGAAGAAGTGCAAACTCAGAGGCTACTTGAACTCTAAGATCAAGATCACTAACAATTCACTAGAAAGTTACATTAAATTCCTAATACACATTCACTGTTATCATATCAGCACATTTTTGATGAGGCTGTGGAACTGCCTGCTATAAATGACATTTCTGCTTGCTCTCTAAAAGCTTGTCAGTCTCTATTAATAGTCTATCAGATTTCAGAGTATAACAGAGTCTGAAATGAAACCAGCTCAGTAAAAAATAAGTTTTGTTCTCATACATGTTAATTTCAAATACTAAGTAGAAGCATTTGTTTTACACTTTAAAATGGCTAGACAAGCTCTTTAGAACATGTTAATTTCAAATGATGTGATTTTATTTGATCACGGATGGAATTACATCATTTTAGTTGCTGTGCAGTTTGTTTGCACACCTTAAGGCACTTCTGAAAATCCCACCCTAAGTCCTTATTCAGGGTGCTAAATAAAAGGCCTGTTTTTCAAAAATGGTGGGCACCAGCATGGTTGTGGGAGTTGCTGGGTACTCCATACTTTCAACAGCCCACAGGCAGAGGGACGTATTGGCCCCTGCTTCCAGCAGCTCCCATTGGCCTGAGCAGTGAACTGCAGCCACTGGGAGCCGCGATCGGCCGAACCTGCAGACGCGGCAGGTAAACAAACCAGCCCGGCCTGCCAGGGGCTTTCCCTGCACAAGCGGCGGAACAAGTTTGGGAACCACTGGCCTGTGAGATAGGCCTGGTAATAATACTTATAGGGCTGCTGCAAAACTTAAAGTAATGTTTTTAAAGCTCACTGGGTGGAAGACACCATTTAGAGCAGACTGGACATATGTTCATTTGAACTCAAGTCTGCACGGGGCATAACCACAAGGTCCCCCCTACTTTTTTTGATCTATAACTGTACCATAATTCATTTTTTGAAACAATCTCCTTTTCCTCATCACTTTTAATCTCTAGTTATTAAGTTACTACAGTGTTATTCACTCCATATAAATGGATCACAGAACTTTCCATTCTTAGTTAACCTATCCAGATGAAGGTTTGTCTTGATGTTTGTTTGTAACTGAAAATTGTGTCCCTATCAAAGGCAGTCAATATCCATCTTTACAAGGTCTCTCAGCTGTCAGTAATCATGTCCATCTGTTAGCTGACAATATGTTCAGTAAAAAGTTGTTTGGACCTTTTCACTATGGGCACCAATGCCAAGCAAATATGAAGACCTCTTGAGCTGTTGATTTAAATGTATTAGAAAAGTACTGCTTACAAGCATTCTGTGTGGGAACATCATGACGTTGTGGGGAAGTGATCTACAGAGGAATGAAATCAATAAAGCATGATAAATATCAGGCATTTACTTGCAGCGAACACTGAAAGGGGCATAACTAGTCAACAATGGAGTGTTTAGTGCCACATCCCATGGGACAAATTATGGGAATAATGATGCTACTTTATATTTATATAACATCTCTCTCCTGGAAAGCTCCCAAAGCATTTATTGACTGTGCATATATATTATAGATAGATGGTTACACAAGATCACTTTATGGTGCAAATAAAGCAGTTATTCTGAACCAACACCAATATACAATAAGGTAAACAAATACTTTTTGCACACATTGTTTCCTCATGCTGAACCAATGTTGCTTATGTAGTTCCATATAGTCATAGGTGAAGATAAAAGCACATAAAAAATCTGGCTGTGTAATGGAGTCTGTGATGGGTTGGATCACAGAAACCCCCTTGGGGATTGCCACCTGATGTGCAGTCCCTCTGAGCCTGTTTTCCCTGCCAGCTTGGGATTTCAGTTCTCTGCCTTGTTGTGCCAGACATGCTAGCCTGCTACAAACACAGACCCAGGTCTGAACCACATCCCCAAAAAACAGCAGGCTTAACTGAAAACGGTTTAAGAAGTGCTCCTGTCTCCAGAACTCAGATAACCAACTCCCAATGGGGTCCAAACCCCAAATAAATCTGTTTTACCCTGTATAAAGCTTATACAGGATAAACTCATAAATTGTTCACCCTTTATAACACTGATAGAGAGAGATGCACAGTTGTCCCCCCCACCCCAGGTATTAATACATACTCTGGGTAAATTAATAAGTAAAGATGATTTTATTAAATACAAAAAGTAGGATTTAAGTGGTTCCAAATAATAACAGACAAAACAAAGTGAATCACCAAGCAAAATAAAATAAAACATGCAAGTCTAAGCCTAATACAGTAAGAAAGTGATTACAGATGAAATCTCATCCTCGGAGATGTTCCAGTAAGCTTCTTTTACAGACTAGTCTCCTTCTAGTCTGGGTGCAGCAATCACTCACACCCTCGTAGTTACTGTCCTTTGTTCCAGTTTTTCAGCTATCCTTTGGGTGTGGATAGGCTACCTCTTGAGCCAGCTGAAGACAAAATGGAGGCATTTCCAGGGGCTTAAATAGACTTTCTCTTGTGGGTGGAAACCCCTTCTCCTCTCCTATGCAGAATCCAGCTGCAAGATGGAGTTTTGGAGTCACATGGGCAAGTCACATGTCCATGCACGACTCAGAAATTTACCAGCCGAAGCCACATTCCCAGGAAAGCTCAGATGTGGATTGGCATCTCTCAAAGTTCATTGTTAGCTTAAGTGTTTCTTGATTGGGCACTTACTGAGAATAGTCTTTTCTCAAGAAGCTGACCAAATGCTTTACTGTGGCTACTTAAAATCAAACAAGTACATAGCCAATATTCATAACTTTGAATACAAAAATGAAACATGCATGTAGATAGGGTGAATATATCAAGTAGATCATAACTTTTGCAACAATATGTTACATGGAATATCTAGCATAAAACATATTCCAGTCATGTCATATTTACACTCATAAGCATATTTCTATAAAGCATTATGGGGTGCAATGTCACAGTCTATAGACCCCATAAATGGGGGGCAGTCTCTCCTGTTTACAAGCAAGCAGCTTGATCACAACCCCACATAGCTGCCAGTCAGGAGCCGATGAAGTGAGCTGTAGCTCACGAAAGCTTATGCTCAGATACATTTGTTAGTCTCTAAGGTACCACAATACTCCTTTTCTTTTTGAGGAATATGTACATTTGCCTTAACAGAAAAAAAAAATCAAAATCGCTTTAGTCAATAAAGATCTTTGGTCTGGGGATTTTCTTTTTAGCTTAACTTTCTCTTAGATGTGCAGGTTACTTTTTCCTTATAAACACTGTATTCACAGTAAGGAGATTGGTTTTAATCAGTTTTTCTCCTTTGAAACTGTTTCAATAATCTGTCCATGTGAATGTGTCTAGGTGTATATTGGACTGGTCTGAAATTGCTGCCACATCATATCACAATTTCTTTCCTGCTATCTATATGCATACTACTTCAGAATGATTAAACTAGGGAACCCTCACTGGCCTTCATATTCTTTCTGTGCAAGTATTAAGAGAGCCAATAAAGTATTATATCAGTTATAAAATCCATTATCAGGCAAGCTGAATAATTCTTCAGATGAATGCATTTCCCTTTATTCCACTAAACAAACTCAGCCTACTTACTAACTGAAATTTCCCTGAACAAAGTCTTGTCCGGGTAATATATTAGGCTACCTTTTCATCCATGTCCAGTAATTAATTAATTTTAATTTAATCCACAGAATTATCTTTGTAGAGCATACAAGAACTAAAAGTTTTACTTAGCGCTGTCAGAGTGGGAATATGATATAAAAGATCTAGCATGATCCAGCCATGATATTTAATTGATGAACTGACAGCCATCCAACTATAGATATAACAGGATTATTTTTTCCTATTCAAAGTGTTTTAGTGTGCTCTTTAACTAAAAAAGAGAATATTATCAGACTGTAAGGTGTGGTCTAAACTACAAAGTTAGGTCAACATAAGCCACCTGAGATTGAGTTAATAATGTATGTGTCCACACTACCGAGTCCCATTCACCGACCTAAAGGGCCTGTAAAGATGACTTCTGTACTCCACCTCCATGAGACGCGTAGCGCTTGAGTCGACATGGGGAAAGTGTAGACACTGCATTGTGTAATTTGAATTAATTGGCCTCCAGGAGATGTCCCACAGTGCTCCGCTGTGACCTCTCTGGAGAGCACTTTCAACTCCATTGCACTTCAGCCAGGTACACAGGAAAGAGCTGCCCCCCTGGTAAAGCCCCGGGACCTTTTGTATTTTCATTTCCTGTTTGAGCAGCATGGAGAGCTCATCAGCACACCTGACCATTGATGCTCAAAGCTGCAAACACGCTCCAGCATGAGGCACACAGGGGGTGGTGGATCTTATTGCTGTGTGGGGAGAAGAGTCTGTGCAGGCAGAGCTCTGAACCAGAAGAAGAAAAGCTAATATTGATGCCAAAATCGCGTGCGGCATAGGGGAGGAAGGCTACACCAGGGCCACACAGCAGTACCATATGAAAATAAAGGAGCTTTGGCAAGCATAACAGAAGATAAGGGAGGAGAACGGTCGCTCTGGTTCTGAGCCACAGACATGCTGCTACTATGGGATTGCTGCCTAGAATCACATGCAGCTCCTCATCACTACCCCAAAACGCTCTGTGGATACCACCCAGGAGCCCTGGGCTACCTGGGGCAACAATGAGGAGGCCATTGTTGACGAGGAAGAGGAGGAGAATGTGTGGCAGGTAAGCGGAGGATCCATTCTCCCCGACAGCTAGGAACTTTTTTTAAACTCTGGAGCCCATCCGCTCACAGGACTAATTGTCGGTGGAGCATGATGCTGGGGAAGTCACCACTGGTGAGTACATATTTCCAATCAAACTGTAGGAGTTACATGCTATTCTTTTTAATGTTGAATCTGAATTAAAAAATTGGGATGGGATAGTGGTTATCAGTGGCCACTCCAGCTACTCGGAGGATGCTCTTGGAAAAAGACTGTTTATGTACCTGGGGATGGCCCTGGAATCCTCCACAGAGATCTCTAGGAAGCTTTCATGGAGGTACTCTGCAATCCTTTGCAGAAGGTTTCTGGAAGGGCTGCCTTATTTTGTCCACCACGGTAGGACACCTTCCCGTGCCACACCAGTATTAACTCTTCTGGCATCATTGTGGCACACGGCATTGCAGCATAAGGACCAGGTCTGTACCTAGACACTGGAAGCATCTGTTCCCTTTCTGCCTCTGTTACCCTCAAAAGTCTGATATTGCCTATGGTCACCTAGGGGAAACAGGGGAAGTTTGAAATGTTAACTCTTAAACTGCAAACAACTTGAAAAGTAATTGCCTGTTTGGTGAATTCTGGGTCACACAACCACACTTCCCCGAGCGTGCCCTGGTTATGGTTGGAAGGGATCACCCTGTATTGCAGCCAGCATTTAAACGGGGGGGGGGGGGGGGCGCGGCATGACGCTTCTTGTTTGTCTCCCTTCTACCCCAAGCCATTGTCGCTTTTGTAACAATCAAACTATTTGTGGGGCTTTACACTGCTGCCTGTTCTCAAGCACCATCCAGGTTGCTATGGGAAGGGGGGCTGCGCTGAGGTTGGCACCATTGATACCAAGGGTGTCTTCACAAAAGCTGCAGCACAAGACCTCCTGCCCATGCCTTGTGGCCTTACTCACCATGGCTGCAGCAGCAAACAGACACTTGCAGTAGCCAGTGATTGTGATTACGTGGTGGCTTGCAGGGAAGTGCATTGAAGGGTGTTTCTTTCTAAAAATATTTAACCTTGCAGCAGAAACAATGTATACACTGTCAGTGCTACCCTTGTGTTTTGTATTCTTTGCCGCTGAAACCTTGTCTCTAGGCGCATACTCCACACTGGGACAGAGATTCCACCAGATTAGAAGGCGGAAACAGAAGACTCGGGAGGACATTTTCAATGAGTTAATGCATGCGTCCGAGAGTGACAAGACGGAGCTCAGCGCATGGAGGATTGCACTGTCCAAAAGCCTGCACAATGACCATGAGGAAGGAAGAGCAGGCAGGGAGCACAAGCGTAACATGCAGGATGAGATGGTGCAGATTATGAGAGAGCAAACAGACATGCTGATGTGTCTAGTTGAGGTTCAAGAAAGGCAGCTGGATGCTAGAGACCCACTGCAGCCTATGCTGAACCTGCTGCCATTGTCACCAAGTTCCACATCCTCCTCTCTCAGGTGTCCTAGGATGTGGAAGTCGGGGGAGTCCGGTATCCCTTGCACTCAACTCCAGGGGAGGGTACAAGGACCAGAAGGTGCCCATTCCCACACCTTTGATTGATATTGCAGTGCAATTGTAAGCAAGCTTTCCTTGTGTCCCCCCCCCCCGTCACCATGTTAACAACCTGGGGCAAAAAGGCTATCTATCTTTTATTTGTTGTCTCTGTGTTTGGGAGCATAATAAAACTTAATGGATTGAGGAGAAAAGGCTCTTTATTCGTTCAGCACACTGTGGTTAGCGAGGGCGGAGTCTACAGGGGAGTACATGCAATGAAGGGGACAGCTTGGTAAGGAACAATACACAAGTGTCACATTACTGTGGGTCATTGATAAAACTAGTTTTCAAAGCCTCACGGAGATGCAGTGTGCCTTGATGTGCTCTTCTTATTGCCCGGGTGTCTGGCTGCTCAAAAATTGGCTGCCAGGTGATCTGCCTTAACCCCGCACCCAGCTGGAAACTTCTCTCCCTTTGTTTCACAGATATTATGGAGCAGGCAGCAGCAACAATGGGGATATTGCTTTCACTGAGGTCTAACCTCGTAAGCAAACTATACCAGTGAGCTTTTAAACATCCAAAGGCACATTCCACCACCATTCTGCACTTGCTCAGCCTATGGTTGAACTACTCCTTACTGCTGTCCAGGCTGCCTGCGTATTGCTTCATGAGCCATAGGAGCAAGGGGTAGGCTGGGTCTCCCATGACTGGCACTTCAACATCAACGATGGTTATTTTGCAGTCTGGAAAGAAAGTTCCTGCTTGCAGCTTTCTGAACAGACCAGAGTTCCTGAAGATGCGAGCATCATGCACCTTTCCCAGCCATCCCACATTTATGTTGGTGAAAGGGCCCCTGTGATCCACCAGGACTCTCAAAACCGTTGAGAAGTACTCCTTTCAGTTTATGTACTCTTTGGCAAGATGGTCTGGTGCCAAGATAGGGATAAGTATTCAGTCCCTCACCCCACTGCAGTTAGGGTATCCCATTGCGGCAAAACCATCCACTATGTCCTGCACGTTTCCAAGTCACTACTCTTCTTAGCAGAAGTCTATTGATTGCCTGGCAACTTGGATCACAGCAGACCCCAGGGTAGATTCACCCACTCTCAATTGATTCCCCACTGACTGGTAGCAGTCTGGTGTTGCAAGCTTCCACAGAGATATCGCCACTTGCTTCTCAACTATCAGAGCAGCTTTCCTTTTAGTATTGCTGCTCTTCAGGGCTGGGGAAAGCTTTTTGCACAGTTCCATAAAAGTGGCCTTATGCATTTGAAAGTTCTGCAGTCACTGCTTGTCATCCCATAGCTGCATAACTATGCGGTCCCACCAGTCTCTGCTTGTTTCCCGGGCCCAGAAGCAGCACTCCACCATGTCAAGGTGATGTGCAACTGTCACCAGCATCTATGAATTGGTCCACTCCATGGCTTCCACCAGGGCTGCTTGCATGGCATCACATTGTTCCATGCAGTGGCTACTGTTTCAGTTGAGCAAATACTACAGGTTAAGGTGCGAGGTCTTTGTAATGCGCACAACAGTGTACAGCTGAGCTGAGTCCATGCTTGCTGTGCTATGGCATCTGCATGGGTATGGGAAAATTGAAAAGGGTGACATCTCCCTTAACAAGAGGAAATGTCCCACCAGCTAGAGGAGATGACATAATATTCCCAATACATGCATTTACTGACTGTCACTGCATGCATAAAAGATGCACATTTAAATGAAGAGAGGGTCAGGCATGAGTTAATACAGCTGAGACCAAAGGAATCATAATGGACTGGTACCGCTCAGTCTCATACTAAGGGATAAGATTACATGGTCACTTTAGATGTTAAAGTCTTATTAAACATATGTTTCTCCATAGAAAGCTTGCCAATATCATAAACTGAGCTACAGAACTATATTGTTGCTAGTAGTAATGTTTGTGTTATATTTTTGTGATCTATGATTTTATCACTGTTAATAAATATGGCCATTTGCTTTTTTTTTTTTTGTGAGTGCTTTGCTTTTAGGGTTGTACCTTCTTAAAGCATCTCTTGGGCCACAATTCAGGAACTAGAGTGCTGTCCATATTCTGGACAACAAGCATGTGTTCTCCTGAATCAGAGATTTGGAGTGGAGGTATGTTACTGAAGAGTGATTCAGTCTACTAAGTACAGAGATATTCTAACTCTATTGGCTGGATGGACATTTGAATCATAGCATATAGTGAAAACATTCTCTCATTCCATGAAATAGCAGAGGTGCTACACTACTGTGGCCCAGTGCAAAGACTTCCCATTGACTTCAGTGAGAGTTGGATCAAGCTCCTAGAGAATCACGCTCCTTAGAGCATAGGTCCGAATTACTTCACTAAATGGACACAGAATTTGAGAGGCATTCAATAGACACATGACTTAGGCATCTAGGAAAAGAATCTGTGACAGACAGTAAATGATTTTTTGTGAAAGGGAGCTCAATATTTTATGTGCTGAATATCCCTAAGCATTCAGCACACATATCTGTGGTTAATTTAATTTTCATTTTCCTTTGCACATCAGCTTAAGAGCTACATTCTGACTTACAAAAACAAAATCATGTCTCTAGTCATTTCATTATCTGAAATTAGAAATATTTCACTAGTCCAAAATATTTTAAAAATCAAATGTTTGATGTAAGAGTGTTTCCTAATCTATGAATGTTGATAAAACTGGAAAATCTTCTGTGCACTAACTGTACTTTCTTTGCTAAATTAATGAAACATTAACAAATATTTCAGTTTTGCAATAACATTTTTGCAAAATGAAACTCCTAATTCTTCACACAGCTCCAAAAACCCTTTTCCCACAGAAGTGAAAGGATCTGCCACACAAATCTACAGTGGGTGGACGGAGATAACCATCTAAAACCCTGGATTTACTCACTACAAAATACTTCTTAATCTATAATTCACTTTGCTCCTTTATTGCTGTCTTTGTGATCTTTTATAGAATTAAAATTATATGCTCTTTTATAAGCCTGGAGGAAGATAGAAAGATAAGGCAATTCACCTTTCAAATACACTCATGAATTTTGAATATATAAAATATGCATAAAATCTTCAAGCACTTATCGTAAAATATGACTTCTTGCATCAAAATTCAGTTTTGAATATGACTTTCACAACTTAAGCACTATTTTCCATCAGTGAAATTATTGTATCACAAAATTTAACATTCATTTCTGTGTATTGCTATAGAATAAGACCCTATAATTCTGAAAACTGAGAGCTATAGACTCCTGCAAAATAACAGGACTGAATGCAATCCATATTTACAGTAACTGATAGTGACATCTAATTTCTGGAGACTTTAGACATTTCATCCATGACTAGGAGAAAGAATTAATTGTTTTTCTTCCTTAAATAAAACAAGGATGAGCCCTTCACAAGCCACCAAAATAAATTTCAGTTAAGCAAGCTGGATTCAAAGCACACTTTCCAGTAGTAGTAAAATAGTAGTAGCTGGTAGATTGATTCATAAAAATAGTAGCCACAATGGTCTATAAGTAGAGAAACATGCACCACAATTTCACTTTTAGGAGATGGGCTCAAAGAGAGGAAGAGTTTGCTGGAAGCAGCGCGGGCCGAGGGACATACTGGCCCCTGCTTCCAGCAGCTCCCATTGGCCTGGAGCAGTGAACCGCAGCCACTGGGAGCCGCGATCGGCCGAATCTGCAGACGCAGCAGGTAAACAAACCGGCCCGGCCCGCCAGGGGCTTTCCCTGCACAAGTGGCGGAACAAGTTTGGGAACCACTGATCTACACTATTACCTTTATCAAACAAACTTATTAAAATGGTATACTATTGATTGGCATTATATTAACCTCCTTTAATTCTATATTAATTGAGTCCCATATCAGCCACACCATTATCTTGCCTGGGATCAATGTCAAACTGACAGACTTATAATTACCTGGGTCATCCCATTTACCATTCTTAAATATTGGCACAACATTAGCTTTCTTTTAGTCTTCTGGAAGTTTCCCAGTGTTCCAAGACTTATTGAAAATCATCATTAACAGTCCAGCAAGATCCTCAGCCAACTCTTTTAAAACTTCCTTGATGCAAGTTATCTGGAACTGCTGATTTTAAAATCCTTAACTTTAGTAGCATCTGTTTAACAATCTCCAGAGATATTAGTGGAATGGAAAAAGTGTTATCATATGATATGAATGTATCATTCCCCCCGCCCCCAATACAGAACAGAAGTATTTATTGAACACTTCTGCCTTTTCTACGTTATTATTTTATAATTCTACCATTTCCATCTAGTAATGCTCCAGTACCATTGCTATGATTCTTTGTATAAGGACATTATAGCTCCCTTCACCTCTTCTCTAAATCAGTTTTTTTAACCCATGTGGCCTTCTTCCTTGACTGTGGCTTTTGGGGAATCTATACTTGGGAATTGTTTAAGAACACTTTACTAATTTACATTTTTTCTGATTAAATTCTTCATCCTAGTTGATTTGGCTCATAATTGTTTTCAGATTTGTGAAACTGGCCTTTTTAAAGCACCAAGAAGAGGTGGGGTGTGTGTGTTTGTGTGTGTGTGTGTGTGTGTGTGTGTGCATAGATATATCTATATCTATATATCACTGGTTTGGACTTTATTCTGTTTCCCCATATAAATTTGATCAAATCTTGTTCACTTGTATTTAAGTTAACATTAATTTTTAGTTCTGTGCTCAGTTACTCTTTATCTGTTAAGAGGAGATCTAATGTAGAAATCCCCTGTGCAGGATGCAACACTTTTGGAATTAGGAAATTGACATATATAATATTTGGAAATTCCAAAAGATATTTTAGTACTGGCAGCATGAGATCTCCATTAAGTGTCATTCAAATTGAAGTTCCCCTATGATCATCCTATACATAATAGGATAGGTGCATATGAACCCAGCTATCCTGTTCCCTAGTGAGATATGGTAGTCTGTAGGAAATACCAACTAATACCCCATCTTGTGCTTTATCTCTGAGGACACTGATCCATAAGCATTCAAGATCATTTTCTTTTGAGTTATTAGTGACTCAGAAACAGGTAATGCAATTTTTGACAGAGTGCCACTCCTCCTCCCCTTTTGCCCATTTGATCCTTCCTAAATAGGTTATAACAATGGATTTAAACATTCTAATCATGAGAATCATCCCATCAGGTTTCAGTAAAACACCAAGTAGATCAAATTTATGCTAATAAATGAGCAATTCCAGTTCCTCTTGTTTGTTGCCCAGGCTCCTAGCACTGGTATATAGGCAATTTTTATGAATTTCTTTTCTTTATGTCCTTTGGTTTCCTGATTAATTTTGTACTTAACATCTCAACTTTGTGCTAAGCATCCACATCTTCCCTCTTTTTATCCTCCATTTTTGTTATTAGTTTAATGCCCTCCTGACTCCTCTAGCCAGCCTGTCGCTGAGAAAATTGGTTCCCCTTTTCTGCAGAGGTGGAGGCAATCCAAATTATATAGCCCCCTCACCTCATGAATGATATATTATATACACACAAAAATTAATGTATTATTATACATTGTCTCTAGAAAGAATAAAAAGAAAGAAGGACTATACATCTATCAAATATAGTAATCAATATGTATCCACAGTTATTATTTTCTAAAAGAAAATCATTACCATTCTATAATGGATAAAGGCCAAGAGGATCAGAGAAATAGAAAGATCAATAAATCCGATATTAGTTTTCTCCATGTTCTAGTAATCTTATGCTGTAAATAGGAAGGAAATGAAACAAGAATGCTAGCTTGCCAGCCAATGAATATATTTTATGATGTGCTTCTCATGATCATGATCTTTCTTAAAATCCAAAGAAGGCTACAAAAAGTACATTTTGATTTTATATTATTAAATATTTGATCTGCAAACTCAGTTAAACTAGAGTTTTAGAGGAAAATAGATGAAAAAACAATCCTGTTTAGGATTATAGAAGTTTTAGGGATTAAATTTGGGTGTAATTGTTCTGAGCTGTTTTCCAATAATTTTGGAGGGAAAAGATTGTAAAACTGAAATTGGACAATCATTCTTCTGTCACCAGAGTCCTTGTCTTTCAAAAGGAGGAAAGCATTTTGCAGGCTACAGAAACATAATTGAAAACAGAGAAGGGAAAATGACACTAAAAGCTAAATTTTCTTTGTGACTCTCTGTTTATAATACAAACTCCTCAAGTCCCATTACAATGTCTCTAGGTCATCATTTCTAACCTGACTGAGGTCAACAGAAACTAAACAATAATATTTATATGATGGCTGTTCAGTGCTCTGTGTGAAATAAACTAGCATTTTCAGTCCAATTCTCAGTGGACACATGTCCGCATCAGAAAAATGCCATCACAATTTGAGCTAGCTGATAACCCTAATGTCACTCTCAATAGAGAAACCATGCATTTAATGGCCATAGAAAGTGAAGTGTTGTTTGACCCATGGAACGATTCCTCCAGGGATGAGGTGGAACTCCGGTGGGATGAGGCACAACAGCTTGCAATGTTCCTGCTTCCCTGCTGTGGACGCGTTTGGAGGGCTGCCAATCTTTCGGTCTGATCTCCAGGACTGTGAATCTAGCACCTGTCACAGACACTGAATTCACCTACAAACTTTAAAGCAACACACCAGCTGGTCAAACAAATATTAGAGATGTGGAAAACCACACACACTTTTGGTTTTGGAATACCTCATCTGCCAGGTTTTTGATTTTCAATACTAAGATAATGGGATGCTTTGAGTCCAGGCCCTATTTTATCCAACCCTATCCAAATGCCAAAGCATAGCGAGTCCATGCAAACCATGCCACTTTTGGCCACTTCAAAACAATGTAGTGATGGGCTATAAAGTTAAGTATGAAAGTGATGATGTTACAGTTGATAGGCCCCTACCTCAATAATGGTGTACACTCATAAACAAATGTTCTCTTGATTCCAGAAAACCTGTCTGATTCCTGCAGTTAAGTTTCTATCTATGCTTCTGACACCACAATAACTAACCTAGCATTCTGGCTTTCTGCCAGATCGTAGACACTGCTTCTGCAATGTGCATGTAGAGTTGCACTTGACTTTGCCTGTCTGCTTTGAGAAAGTGTGTACATTTCAAAACATTGTCTGCTCACAACTATTTTAATAGAAAGGCAGAGTGTGATATGCCACATAACTGACAAATAAACCTCCACTACAAAATGGGCATTTTTTTAAGGTTCTCAGAGGGGCCTAATGATGACTGTTATATGAAATATGTGTACTTTTTCTTGAGAGCTCAGGTTTCTGTAACACCTAAACCAACCCCAAAGCCTCAGTGCTTTTCCAGTCTGAAGCATGTGGACTGTGCTGTGTGTGTCATCCATCATTCTGGCATGCCCATATAGTGTCTGAACAAAGATAGACCCTGGCAAAAAATACATCTTTTAGGCAACTACACGGCACATTTTGTTCAGAAACAGAAATCTCCCCTCTCTAGTGTTTCCTCACTGTAACCCTGACAAGAGCGATACACAGAATTATCAAACATAGTGGCCAAATACATCCCTAGCGTAACGTCACTGATGTCACTGGTGTTCCCCAATATTTTTCATGCAGCTTCTTATGTGCCTCAGACAAATTAACTCTCCTTGTAGAAATGAGTCAATTTTTAATTTTCCCATAAAGCACCAATTAAAATTTTCCTTTCATGCTGGATCTCCTGCCTCCTTCATGCTGTCTTGAAAGAGAAAACCAGTGGCTGCACTGACATTTTTTGATGGATGGCATCCTCTGTCATTTTTGTGGACATACTCCTTCTTTCTTACATACACACATTACAGCAAATTGCTGCTGTGGAGTCCCCAGTTACCTTAGGGGTAGGTTCAGCCATTGAGTGATCCTGAAACAATACCATGTGACTTCAGTCATGGAATGAAATCATACCAACCCAGCTAAAAACTTGAAAATGCATGGCAAAAAGTCACATTGGAAATCCAAAGAGTGAAACAACGTAGACACAAACATCAACAGAATTTTCACTGCATGAACGTTTTCATAAGAAATACCTAATTTTCTTTAAAAAGGCATAAATACCAGTCGTTTTAAAATTCCCTATGAATATATTGCATACCTGGGCTTTTGAAGGTAAATACATATTTAATACATTTTGTTAATTGCTAACACGGTATGTATTTTTCTACATGTGAAACTCTCTCATGTATCTTTCATATAATAATTATAGTAATGATTATGAACGGAGTGTTTCCCAGCAGTATATCTAATCATCTACACTGTTAATTTCTAATCACATGGAGTCTTAAAGATTCATGATGACAGATAATCTTGTAACACTATTAGGGTTAATATACATTTCATCTCTATTGTAAGTGCATATTACAATTTTATTCCACTCCTTAGTGAACGAGAGCAATGATCTGGGTTTAACTTAGAACTAAAACAAGAACTGATTTAGCTACAAGAGAAGCAAGCCTGGTTATGTAAGACCTTGGATGAAATTGCACTACAAATGAGATGTCTCAGATTAAATCAGCCAGTTGTATTTGCCTTATTCCTAGCCTGGAAGCAATACAGTAGCAGCTCATGCACTCAATCGCTTCTGATTTCTAATTCTTTTACCAGAGGGATGTATATGAAATATCTGCATGTATTTTATGTCAAACAGTCGAAGTATATGCATTAATAGAACTGACTTAGGATCTTATGCCTAAAAATAATTACAGAAATCATTTTCACTGTCATGTGAATAACCCAGAATAAAATGAACTGTCACAAAGCATTCAGTCATGCAGCACACACACACACAACACACACACACCCCGCCACCCTTTATATACATAATACTGGCGTACTCACTCTCTCTTCTGTAGGGACACAGTCTAAGGTGGCAGTTTTCATCAGGGGATAAGATTTCTTAGTTGTGTGGTTTTGATGGAGGGAGAGTTTTGTTTTCCTCCAGAGGGATGGTGCTGGACTTCCTGAAAGTATGTTAGGTTCCAGCAGGATGCAGGTCTTGTCAACAATTTGCCTTTTTGTGTTTGGGGAAGAAGACTAGCGAAAGGATGGATGTGTGGCAGAGGAAGGTGCTAAACATAATGTTGCATAATCTAATGCTTGCTTTTCCGCTTTGCAGGAACTCTCAGGATTTGGCCTATTATTGTTATTACATTTTTTAAGATGTTGAGTGATGTAACTAGTTCCTACTCACAGATCCATTGTGGGAATTTAACTGACAGCACTAACTAGACTGATATGTCATGAGCAGGACTAGGGCTCCTTCTTGAACTACCACAGCTTAGTCTTCCAGTCCCCTGGTATCATTCCAACACGGTGAAGAGCCAATGCTGTTTCCTTTGACTCTTCAGCCTCCAATGGACAGTAGTTTTACCAAAATAACATGGAGCTGGTTCAACGGAAGGCTTAAATGGAAAACTTAAATGGAAAGCAAAAGGAAGACCCCTCTGAACAGTTAAATTTGACTTGTGTGGGAAGACAAAAGGGGTGACTCTTGTATCATGCCAGAAGGTTGTATTTCTGGGAAAAGTTAGAGAGATAAGGTGGATGAGGTAATATCTTTTACTGGACCAGCTTCTCTTGGGGAGGGAGACAACCTTTCAAGCTTGCACAAAGTTCTTCTTCAGATCACCTGAAGTAATATCTTTTATTGGACCAACTTCTGTCCAGTAAAAGATTACCTCACCTATCTTATCTCTCTAACATCCTGGGACCGACACAGCTACCACAACCCTGGCACTCTCAATCAGGAGGTGACATAAATGGGATTTAAATGGCCACTTTTTCAACTCCTTATGCACTCAGTCGTATGGCCAGCACCAAGGAAGATGCTCAGAAAACAATTCTAGCTTGTCATGAGGGTATGTTCTTCTTCAGCACTGCAAATGTGTTTCTGAGTTTATGGTTGCACCAGAAAGCTATTCCAGTCTCACCAATCATCAGATATGTTCAAAAGGAAAAGCCACCACAATCAAACTATTATTTGCCTACAGCCAGCAAAATCCTCTAAAGAGGAGTGCAAATGAGGAGAAAACAGCTCCTTTAATTGTTGCTGAGATGACTGGAGCCAAACAGTAAATAAGGCATTTTGTTCCTTTTTTTCTTTCACTGTTTCTTAGGGGATTTGGGCTCTGAGAAACTGATGGAGTTCTTGATGAGCCACATACTTTTGAACCTAGAGTCTGAATGCTCTGGTGCACGAACATATACTGCATATGTTCTGCTGGTAGGACCCCATCTCACGTGAACCCAATCCTAAAGTACTTACTCAGAAATCAATGGGAGTTTTGCCTGAATAAGAAGTAAGAGACACATACAACCCTCCACTGAATGGTATGAAGGGGAGCAAAATCATAGCTTATGTTATTTCAGTATGGGGTAGGGAATGTATTAAGGATAAAGAGCTATGCTGTAGAATTCTGCCACACCACATAGCTTCCTACACCTATAACACAAAATCTCATTTCCACGGGGGCGGCGAGGGGTAAGTGGGAGTGTCATGGGGAGGAAGACAGACATTTTAGGCAACATTCTCCTGTTTCAGGGCATTGTGACACAACACCATGTGCATTAAAATTGACTGCTGCCCTGAGCAGCACACCATGGAGTATGCACTGGCAGGCACTTGGTGGGGTCCAACAAGTGGCAGCTTACTGTCATGCTGCACAGAATGTGGGAATTAGGGGAGTGTAATGGTCCCTCCCTCTCCCGTGAGGAGGGAGGCCACTCAGTCCGGTCCTCTCTGGCCAGGACCAGAGTCCATAGGACAGTTCAAGAGCCCACAATAGGGCTAGGCAACCAGCAGTAACTGTCAGGCTTTAGCTTAGACTTGGGCGGCTCAAGCTGCCAGCCCTTAAACAGAGTCTATACCTGAGCTGGGGCCTGGGCTTGAGGAGGCTCAGGCAGCCAGCAACAAAACAGTCTCAGGGCTGGCTTTAGTCTGGGTGGAGCTCAGGCAGCCAGCAAAGCAATAGTCTACAAGGGAGATGGTAAGGGAAGCTCCTTCTTCAGAGCTGGGGCTTCTCTGCACAGTGTAGGGAGTTGGCCACCCGGGGTGGGGTGGCAGGGGGACACGGGGTATATTGGATAGTCAAATCCTGATAGGAGGTATCAGATTGAACAACAGTTGTGTTTTCAAAGGCAGGAATAGGGGAAATCACTTGATTTCCAATTGAGGTAAACTGCTTAGAAGTAAAACAGAAGTTTGGATCTTTGACCTGACATTCCAAGGAACCATATAAGAACCTTTCCTGCTTGGTTATTATGCAAAAATGGCTATTTACAGCATAGGTCACCCTCTCCGTAGGAGGTCTTCCATCTGGTCAGTCGGACCATACACTCTAACAATGATTGATTCTGGAGCTCTCCCTGCAGTCCACACAAGTTAGTATTTGCCTCAAACACATTACATCTGCAGATGGCCTGTTGCTCTAAAAAGGGGCCTCAGTATATCTGCTGAACTTTCCATGTTTGGGCTGGATTGTGATAGACTATAAAGGGAGACACATTGACACTGTCCTTGTAGATGCTGTCTTCAAAGTGACCTATGGACTGTACTGTAGACAACCGCTTATACATATCCTTGTCTGAATCAAACATGGATAAAGAGACTGTGAATGAAACATACAAGGATCGTGCGACAACACAATTTTGAGAAAATACACAACTGTCTCAGTTGGGATGTGGTGCCACAGACCCCATTTGTCTCATAATTCCGATGAATACATGCGGACATGCATTCAAACATACAGATCTCTCCCCTTCAGGCCTTTGAAAACATTTAGGGTAATACCAATTTAATAATTGCTCATCTTTGATTAGATTGGGGATCCTTCCCAATTCTAGGGATTGTAATGCCTCAGTGATAGTGTTAATGACATAGTCCCTATACGCAGAGCAAATAATTTCCTTTCCTAATGATTGTCCTTTTGCCAATCATTATTATGAGCTATTAGCTGGTTACGTTTGGATTGAGTGTCATTGAATAGTCGTGCTATGTCATACATATTATAAATGGTAAAATGTTCCTCCTATTATAGCCCTTGCATGCCTTGTGAGATTGGATTCATCACTTGATTAGCTTCCTCTTGTAACACATAATTTACGTGCTTGTGGATTTTCCAAACATCTATATGGTTCCAAATTGACATCCCTGAACAAAATAGTCCTGATGTGGATCCCAGAACTGCAAATGGATCCAAGCTATGTTTTTGCCTGGAAGTATATAATTTTGTTTTGTTATCTGCCTCCAACATTGACAAGCCTCATACTTGTTGCTGATAAGTTACAATCTTATCCACAAGGAGTACTGGGAAGAAGGAAGCTACTTTGGGTGTCTGCAGTATTCAAACTTCCCCTGATGCCAGTTGGATAAGTTTAACACCACAGGAATATGAATAAATCCAACTTGATTAATCAATACACCAAACATGGGTGCTGTGGTGAGACCACTGGCTGGTCCTGGGTTTGTTATGGAACAAATCAATATATCACCCATGGTGTTGTCATAGTCAATTATTGGGTTGAGAACCTTAAGTTCAAAAGTCACATTCACTATGTATTTTTTTATCTCCTAATTTAGTCTGAAAGGTAGCTATGAGACAGACTTCATACAGCCCTTCATTTTCATATTCTACCTTGTGTAAGGTTAGACTTCCTCTGGTTACAGAGTTTTCACAATTGGCCTTGTGTTTCCAATCCCCATAGGGAATCCCATGTCTGAGGGACGTGGAATTGGTTAGTGAGGAGATATAGGTGTTACATCCTCCCCTCTTTGAATCCTTATCTAATGGTCAAATTTTTTTCAAACCACTTGGTGGCAGTGATGTCACCCCTGTTAATTGATACTTAAAGGTGACTTCTTCCCCTCTAATTCCTGTCACATGTTGGATTGGATGGTTGATGAATTCAGGATGAGGATCCAAATTTACAATTTCTGGAAACCCATTTACATGAGGTGGTCAAACAATTAATTTAGTATGGCTCCACCAAACGCAATTATTAGGCAATGGTTGGAGAATTGTACAAATTCCTGCTCTATACCTGCCAGACATATATGCGGGTACATTGTGTATTTTTAATATTGTGTCATTAGTCTAGGCGGATAGTTTGCCAACTTATGTTTACCTCATATCCTTCTGACTTTGAATCACATGAAGGTGAAGACTTAGCCTTAGTCTCCTCTTTCCAACCCCAAACAATATTCACCATTGCATCAGCACTTAAGATGTTTACAAGATGTGGAAATGAGTCCTTAGAGCCATTTGCCAGCAAATTGGCATTTAGCTTTAAAGTAGTTCATTGCCTTGATTGGTGATAATGATTCGTTCAGTCTCCTTTGGCAGTGTGATATGTTTTAAATGTTCAAACACCTGAGTGTGGAGGCGTCGTCGGGTATTATGGTCCTGGGCACTTGGTGTACTTCATGCAGGTGTCTAGTCCCAATGTTTTGATTTTGTCTTAGTCCTACCCTCAGGGCAAAGATGAAGGAGTAGCAGATCAGAAATCTCAATGTCCATTTCATGACTGCAATCCTCTGAACTCCGACTACTGTGGGTTTTCAGGAGATGATTCAGCTAGCTCCTTGGAAGCAAGCTGCTCCTGGGACCTGGATGATCAATACAACTTTAACTGGTTAGCGTGGTAGATTTTATCTTTAGTACACTTGCCTCTTGTTACTCTAATCTTGTACACTGCTGAACTGAGTTTATCAATGATTCGGAAAGGTCTGATCCACTGATTACACAGCCTGTGCTCTGATGCTTTGTAGGATAACAGCATTACTAGATCACCGACCTCCCACATATTTTCTCTTTGGGTTTTATCGAAGTAGGCCTTAGCCTTATGTTTTGATTTCCTCAATTTAGTGGCTACCTGCAGATGGACCTGATTTAAATGTTTCTTCAGATTTTTCAGGTAGGTATCCTCCAACTGAGTGCCACTGGTGTGCCAAATTATGTTTTCTGGAAATCTCATACTTCGGCCTGTCATTACTTCAAAGGGTGTCTTATCGGTAGACACCGCAGGAGTTGCCCTTAGTGCCATGAGAATTAGAGGCATGAGGGACTCCCAGTTGCATCCATTGGCATCCACCAGTTTCCTCAACATTACCTTTATGGTCTGATTTGTATGTTCCACCATCCCAGATGACTGTGGTCTGTATGGGATGTGTAGTCTCTGTGGGACTTCCATTAGTTTAAGACATTCTTTGAAGAACTGCCCTGTGAAATGTGATCCCTGGTCTGATTCCACTTTTGCATGGATCCCCCAATGAGAGAAGACTTGTTCTACCAGGACCTTGGCTGTGGTCTTTGCAGTATTGGTCTTGAAAGGAAAGACCTCCACCCATTTTGAGAAAGGATCAACAACCACCAAGAGGTACTGGTTGCCTCTTTGGGTTCACATAGAGGGCCTATGAAATCAATCTGCAAAACCATCCATGGACCTTCATACACCTGAGATTGTAATGGAGCATTAAATTTGGAAGGAATTGGGTTGACTTGGGCACAAGTCAAACAGTTGTTACAGTACTGTTGTACATCTAATCTAAGAAGAGGCCACCATCCCATGGTTAAGAGATGTTGGACAGTTTTGTCTAATCCCTGATGTCCCCCTGTTGGAGTATCATGGACCATGTATATCATTTCCCTTCTTAAAAGGGAGGTTGGAACTACTCACACTGGAAAAAGGCCTCCAATATACATGAAGATTTTATCCACCACCTGTAGAAATTGTCTGTACCTCCCATATACAGAGTTCAATATAGGTGACCATTCTCCTTCAGTCTTGGAGAGTTCTCGAATTATCTCCACTATATATTTGTCTAATGCTTGCATCTCCTTTAAGTCGGGAATGTCTGTTTCTACCATCTTGGCAGCAGCAATTGAACACTTAGAAACAAGGGTTATGAAGGAATGTCCAAAGTCCTTTGCTTTCCAAGGTTCCCCTGATTGAGCTCCCTCTCTGGCTAGCCTATCGGCCTTTCCATTCTTGATCACATAGGGTTCGGATTTGGAATGGTCCTTGACCTTTTTCACCATGACTGGCCATCCTGAGATAGTGATTTTTAACGTCATGTCACGGATGTACCTTAACAGTGACGCATACTTGATTGGGGACCCATCAGATGATGTAAACCCATTTGTTTTCCAACAGGGTAGGGAACTCAGTGAGAGAACTCCACACCCAAGCAGAGTCTGAAAACAGACCAATACACTGGTACGAGGTTTTAAGGGAGGCCTGTACACAGTACTCCAGTATACAAGCCACCGCCGCTAACTCAACTTATTGGGCCGAATGTGAAGTATATGAGTATGCTTTTTCCCAAGGCTCTCCAACCTGTTGACCTGAATTTTATGGGTTAGTTGTTATGGCTCGCCACTGATCGCATCCGACCACAAGATTTATAGGTTCTTGTCCAATTCAGACTACAGGGTCCGAGAACTCAGAGAGTTCTATATTGGGAGAGGACACTCAGGATGCTTGGCAAAAACACTTACACTGAGGACAACAGCAAATTGATAAAAGCTTTATTGAGATTAATAAAAGAATAATAAATGCTATGAAACTTATGACTGCAAAACAGCAAAAGTATTCCAAAACTCCAGGTGGTAACATTCCTATTATAAGTACTGTGAGAGGGTCAGGCCAGATGGCTACAGGAGAGTAATAGAAGGCAGATATATTAGCCCCAGGCTAAGTAGGTCCCTTTTCCTTGGGTAAGGTAACAGGGAAGGTTCCAGAACAATCAGGAACCTTCTGGAGACAATTAAGACAGGCTGATTAGAACACCTGCAGCCAATCAAGAAGCTGCTAGAATCAATTAAGGCAGGCTAATCAGGGCACCTGGGTTTTAAAAAGGAGCTCACTTCAGTTTGTGGTGTGCATGTGAGCAGCTGGGAGCAAGAGGCACTAGGAGCTGAGAGTGAGAACGTGGACTATTGGAGGACTGAGGTGTACAAGCATTATCAGACAGCAGGAGGAAGGTCCTATGGTGAGGATAAAGAAGGTGTTGGGATGAGGCCATGGGGAAGTAGCCCAAGGAATTGTAGCTGTTGCACAGCTGTTCCAGGAGGCACTCTAGACAGCTGCATTCCACAGGGCCCTGGGCTGGAACCTGGAGTAGAGGGCGGGCCTGGATTCCCCACAAATCCTCCCAACTCTTGGTCAGATACAGGAGGAGTCGACCTGGACTGTGGGTTCAGAAAAACGGCCAAGCTGATGGCTGCCATGAAGCTCCAAGGCGAGCAAATCCGCCAATAAGCACAAGACCCACCAAGGTAGAGCAGGAACTTTGTCACAGTACATTAATCTAACATACTCACACCCTTCCTTGAGGACCCGGTAATAGGAAGTGAAGGACCAGCCTTACTCCTGGCATGGCCGATAACATGATGGTTCTGGCATCCCCAATAGTTAGGAATGTTGAGTAGTTATACTATACTACACAAGCTGAACTGATAGCATGATAGAAGATAGAATGATAGGTAGATAAAAAGATCTCCTATATTCTATAGAAGAACAAAGAAAAGAAAGAACTCCCTAAGATATCCTTACATGGTATTTTATAAGATCCTGATGCTATGTAATTCAGGCCCAAACTACTATACCCAAAACTTATTTCCATACCCTAAGAAATTTAAGGGTACCCTTATCCTATAGGTTAGTGGATTATGACACTTACTTTCTACATATTAATAAGGATTATTTTACTCCAAAAACTGCCAACCTATGCTTTCTTGGTGACTTCCAGGTTTGTGGTATACCCTGCCGTTACCAGCCGATTGCAGATGCCGAATAAACCTGTTCAGTGTTGTGTGTAGTTCCTCCCTTTGGTTCCCCAAAGTTCAGGGGCCATTTCTATCTGTGCCAAAGGTTGCCAGCTTTTATGCTGATTTACCGTTAACTGATTATACTTTTAGCTATTTAGCGGATCTTACCGGATACAGGCCGATAGGCTTCTTGCATTTCAGCAAAACTTACTCCGTGTATAATTATTAGGGCCCTGTCAGGGGCAGGATTGGCTGCCCCTGAGTCACCAGGGATCCAGCCTCAACACGCCAACTGAGCCACACCTGGCTCTTCAGCCAGCTGCTCCGTGGCTGCCCCTGGGCCACTTTCTGCCTTTCTGGGGTTTGGTACCTGTGGCCTCCAGACCTCTTCTGGCTCCTCAGGTACAAGTGGCAGGCACTTCGGGCCAGTCCTCGTTGGTAACAGGGGATCGGGATCATCCAGGCGTAGGTTCCCCTCTGGGACGTTGCAGAACAGGTGGAGCATCCTTTTCCTCTGCAGGCTCTGCCCCAACTATGCTGCAGGGCCTGCCTTTTATACTACCGGCCATGCCCTGGTACTTCTGGTGAGGGGGGCTGGGCGATCTAGGCCCCGCCCTCCCATGAGGAGGGAGGCAGGAAGCAGACATTCCTACCACCAACATGGCTTAGTTAGCAGTGGATTAGGTAAATCCTCTTGCAGTAAACCCGCTCCTTTAAGCCCCAGTTCAGCAAGGTAGTTAAACTCATGCCTAATTTCACACACCTGAGAAGTCCTACTGAAGTCACAGGGGAAACTCCCTCATTCCAGCAAGGAAGTCAATGTTCCCATTGACATATGGTTAAAGTTAGGCATGTGCTTAAGTAGTTTGCAAATTGGGGCATAATGCATGAAGAGCACGCTGGGTAAGGACTTCAAAAATAGTCCCTTACTAAACATATGCGATCCCTGCACAAATGTTATCAGTTCTGCTGCAATAACAGCAAATTATTATTAAGCAAAGTTCCCTTCTCTTAGTCTAACTCTTGATAAATCAGGGTGAACTGTAGGCTGAAATCATTAGAAGGTTATTACCTCTATGCTTCACATATCTAAATTAGTCAGTTATTCTTTTCTTTTAACAGCTGCTCCATAATAGCCCACAGGAAACAAAGAGCAAGGGCAATAGCAAGGGTGATTGTTGTTGAATAGAAACATTCTGAACTATCCCAAAGTCGAGTAACTGAGAATTTTAAGTACTGCAGAGGACCTCTATCATTTTACTTCTAGTCTGTGCAGTTGAGAGTCCTCATCACACAATGTGCAACGAACAGCAAAAATTAAAGTAGTACCTTTAATCTAATTGAAGGATAAAAATTCAGAAAGCAAATTCAAAATTTTATTTCAGACTAGTGTTTTTGAGAACCATGGGTCTGATGTTTGTTTCACATACCAGCGTAACTTCACTGACCTCACTAGAGTCATTCCCAGTTTACACCACTATAAGTGAGAGGAGATTCAGAGCCCTTGACTTTGAAAGTAGTTAATTGAACTTGGGACCACTGGATATCAGTTCCAGGATAATGATACTAGCATTACTGCATATCTTGTCCAACTTCTATTGGATATATCAGGGGTGGGCAAACTATGGCCTGCGGGCCAGATCTAGCCCCTCAGGGCTTTGGATCCGGCCCACAGGATTGACACCCCCGTTTCCGGGCAATGGGAGCTTTGGGAGAGGTACCCACAGGCAAGGGCAGTGCCTTCAGTGCTCCGGCCCCCCTCCCCCAGGGGCCGCAGGGATGTGGTGCTGGCCACTTCCTGGAGCGAGGTCGGGGCCGTGGCAGGCAGGCAGAGAGTCTGCCTTGGCCCCTGTGAGTGCCGCTGCCACCCCGGAGCCTCTCCAGGTAAGCAGTGCCGAGCTGGAGCCCGCACCGCAAACCCCTCCTGCACCCCGCACCCCAACTCCCAGCCCTGAGCCCCTCGCCACACCCAACACCCCTCTTGCACCCCAACCCCCTATCCTGAGCACCCTCCTGCAATCCGCACCCCAACTCCCTGCCCTGAGCGCCTTGCCAAACCCAACACCCCTCTTGCACCCCAACCCCCTGCCCTGAGCTCTCTCCTGCATCCCGCACCCCTCCTCTGCCCCAACCCCTTGCCCTGAGCCCCCTTCCTGCACACCGCAGCCCCTCTCACACCCCAACGCCCTGCCTCAGCCCTCCATGCAGGGCCCTGCGTGCAATTTCCCCACCCAGATGTGGCCCTCAGGCCAAAAAGTTGGCCCACTCTTGGGATATATATTTAATATAAGCATACAAGTAAATCCAAAACCCTGGCATCGACAGGCTAGACTGTACTGCCATTAAGCATATTAGTTTAATATATTATCCTGTAATCCTATTTTACCTACCAAAATGAACCATTCACACAACATACACGAAAAAGAAGCTTTTCGTGCTGTCCTTTGATGTCTCATTGGTGACAGTATCTATCTCCTAATGCAAACTGACATACTGTATACACGCTGTAAGTCCTTTCAGTGTATCAAGAACTTCAGAGCTCCTGTTACAGTTCATACAGAATGCAAGGGGAAAAAATCTAACCCTTGAGCACTCATAACTTTTTCATACTTTGGTCTGTCATAAATATTTTATTTCTCTTTTTTCAGCTCAATATGCTCCTTCAAGTAATAAAATTATATAGGGGACTATCAATCAATCTCTTCAATATTTCCTTTCATATTAATTCTCTTGGCATCTGTATTTCTACTGATCCAATCATTCATATTTGTATAAAACGGGATACAATAGTAATGTTGATAACTTCTTATTATAATTAAGCAACCTTTATTTTTAATGAAGAATGCAGTATGCATGTGAAATTTATGCAAGACTTCTTGGCTTAAAGATTAAGATGAAATATTATATATCTATATCTAGATCGATCGATATCTCCAGCCATTTTGGATAAAGTGCCAGAAACACTGGGAAATAAATGTTGAGTTTAATAAATATGGATTCCAAAAATATGTATTATTACCTTCTTTCTGAGACGTATAGAAACAATCAGTATTTACTACAGGATAAGAGCTCTGTGAATAATTCATTGTTTGTTTGCTGGCCAAACCAATCAACTCCTCCCCCCCCCCCCCAAAAAAAAAAAAAAAACTCATGGGTCAAACAAAACATTTTGTTTAACTCAAACCAAAACATTTCATGTTTGATGTTCGGTTTAAAAAAAAACAGAAGTAAATATCGAAATGAAACATCATTTTGAATTAAAAAATGTTTGAAAATAAAATATTTTGATTTCTTTCAGAATTTTTTGTTTTGTTTTCTGATCAAAACCATTTGGTGAATCTGACATGAATTCACAAACTGTTTCAGTTGATTTAAATTTGCATTTTTCAAAAAAAGTTTAATCTAAAACATTTAATCTAGATCTATAGAGAATATCATATCCTATATAGGCACGAAGGACCAGATTTTAAAAGGTATTTAAGGCCCTAAAGATGCAGATAGGCACTTGGTGAGATTTTTAGTAGTGCCTAGGTGCCTAACTCCCATTGATTACAATGGGTACTAGATGGCTACTCACTTCTGAGAATTCCATTTAGACACCAATCTGCATCTTTAGGGGCCTAAATACTTTTTAAAATTTGGTCCAAAGTGCCAAATCTAGCAACCCTTTACTCTTGTGTGTAATTCTTTCCCAAGCAAGTTTCAGAGTAACAGCCGTGTTAGTCTGTATTCGTAAAAAGAAAAAAGAAAAGGAGTACTTGTGGCACCTTAGAGACTAACCAGTCTGGTTAGTCTCTAAGGTGCCACAAGTACTCCTTTTCTTTTTTCTTTCCCAAGCAAGTTATCCTAATGACTTTGGTGGGATTGCTGACATAAGAAAGAAGGCAGGAATGACACCTACCTGTCCAACTAACAAATTTGATTCTCCCTCTTTCTCTCCCCGCCTCACACCCATGTGGCTGCATGTACTGTATTTCTATATATATTTCTTCAACTGATGTAACTTTGTATAATATCCCACATAATAGGGTCTACCTTTGGATTTACTTAGGAAGACCTTTGAGTTTATTTCACATTTCTTTAATAGCTGCAGACAGTGACAAGACCCATACGTGCGGATATTGCTGTGGGGTAGAGTGAAGGCAGTGGCTTTGGCAGATGTTACTCTAAGCATGCTCAGTACAAGCCAAGCACCAGTCTGGGGGGGCATGCGACCCCTCTGGCTGCAGAGGTGTGTACATTTGTTACTTTTATCCTATGCCTCCACTGAAGACCTCGAGAAGATTGTTAGCCTACTCTGTATTTGATATAATGTACTTTCCAAAAAAATACTCATAAAAGTATCAGCTAATTAAACTATTTTTCCTTGAATAGTTAATAGGTTAGATTCTACCCCTGTGTACGTCAACAGAGTTACAGCAGCTTTGAATATGGTCCACTGTCTGAAGAACTTGTAAGGTTCTATATAAAGGCAAATGGTTCGATTCTCAGTTGTGTCTGAACTCTTTAAGGACTGTTGCAGCACCTGAATATAACCAGAGATCAGTGCTCTACTTCCATGCCCCTCCCCAGTACACCATGGGTAATTTCCCCTACCCCAGGAAATGAAAAGGGGGTGATGTAAATCTGGCTATACTGACTCTATACTACCTTGGAAATCCCAGTAGGACACTAGACATAGGCTAGCTTTAAGGTTGCTTTGCACCACCTTATTGGAGCTAATTCTGCCCCAGGTATTTACTCTGAATTAGTAGTAGTAGTGATTGGAAAAACTTCATCATGTTGAGACATTTTGTTCAGTTTGGATACATATCCAATTCTTTGTGCTTCCAACAATAGGTCTCAGTTTTAATCTTCTCCTTTCATCTCTCACATTTCTCTATGAAGGTATATACAAACACGTTGCTTGCCTTTTCAGATCACTTTCCAGATTCCTAAAACTATCCTTGATGTTATCATATTTCCCTTGACTCATTTTGCTGGTTCCAAGTGGATTCCTCAGCACTCTCAGGATATCCTTTTGAAGAAGGATTTTTGTCATCTCTTTTATCCTGGTATCCAGGAGGTAGTTTTCCTTCTTTCTTTCATATGGGATATAACTGACTATCCTCTTTACTGAACCACCAATTTTCATTCCTTGTAACTCTCTTTTAGTATATATCTTTCTACAATTTCTTTCTTCCACTGGCCTCTACTAAGTCTGATAAAGCTTCATAATTAAGTTAAATGGTTGTATAATATTTCGCTTTCTTTGCTGCTTTCAATTTCCTTCTACCTACTCCTATAACTATCCTATCTATGGTTTTAGATGTAGCCAAAGGAGACGCTGTTTTTATCCAGATTTGGATATAGATAGAGGTCAGTTCCTGAAGTTTTGGCTCAATTCTGAATTGGAGCTAGGATTAAGGTTTGGCTTCCAATTCAAAAACACCAACGGTTCTTGTGATAATTTGGCCCCAAATGATAGAAATATTATTAGATCAGTTAAATACGTGAGCTTTCTGCTAACTTGAACAGTGAAAGTCTTGCAAGCTCAGCCATTCTGATGTTTGTTCCACCACTTGGGGCAGAAATCTCATGAGATTTTGGTTCCGTCTAAACCAGTGGTTCCCAAACTTTAAAAACCCATGAAGCCCTTTCATTAAAATGTGAAATCTCATGAACCCACTCCTAAAAAATGAATATTTCCGGGGATTTACGTTTAAACCTCCTCAGTGTGATGCTAACAACCAACAAACTAGAAAATGAGAAGATTAACTCACCTCTCACTGAAGCAAAACAGCACTCCAGAGAAAATTACTTAGGTTCAAATTACTGAGGCACCTTAACGCTGCTACATTGACTACAACGTGGTTCCGGATGGTTTGGCGCGCAAACACCTTTTCTTCCGCCACCAGGGCCATCCCTGGGGGGTGCCCGGCGAGGGACAAATTAGCCTGGACCACCCCCCACCTACAGTGTGGCCCCCCCGCTCACTCTGCCTCTCATGCCACTCAACTTCCCCTGTCTGCCAAGGACAGGGGTCCAAGCTGCCACCTGCTCACCTGGGGTCCCAGCTGCCTCCCTACCTGCCACAGGGCTCAGGCTGCTGGCCCCGTGCCAGGGTCTGGGCTGCGGCCTCCGCACTCCATGGGGCTCGGGCTGCCAGCGCCTCCACTGACTGGGACTCAGCTGCCCGCTCAGCGCTCCACGAGGCTCGGGCTGTCTGCTCCACAACCAGGTCCCACCTGCTGCCTCCCATGCCTGGGGTCCTCTGGCCACCATTAAGGAAATTTTTCTGGCGAACCCCCTGTAACATTGTGTGAACCGCAGCTTGGGAACCACTGATCTAAACCAAAGGTGGAACAGACCATTTCCAGCTTTTGATCTGACCTGGAGCAAAGGGCATAGAGCAGGTTTAGATTTGGCAATATGAATCTCAAGTTTCAATTTGTCCATCACTTGTCTTTCCTGATCAAACTCTGTCCCAACGGATTTGACCTGCCAGTCAGACAGAACCTTGAAAGAGAAATATGGAAAATATATTGTACTAGTGCGTTTCTGAAAGATACAGATGCTACATGTGCAGCTACAATTCACTGTTCATAAACATTTCCTTGTTCATTATAGGAAACGTATCCATAGTTAAGCCACAGGACTGGAAATTAGGATGTCTAAAACTAGATTCTTTTCTCCCCTCTGGCCCCTTTGCTTTATTCATAAGAATATAAGAATGGCCATACTGAGTCAGAGTAGTGGTCCATCTAGCCCTGTATCCTATCTTCTGATAGTGGCCAGTGCCAGATGCGCCAGAGGGAATGAATTGAATGGGGAAATTTTGAGTGATCATCCCATGTTTTCCAACTTCTGGCTGTTGGAGGTTTAGGGACACCTGGAGCAAGGGGTTGTGTCCCTGAACATCTTGGCTAATCGCCATTGATGGACCTATCCTCCATGAACTTATCTAATTCTTTTTTCAAATACTTTTGGCCTTTACAGCACCCCGGCAATGAGTTCCACAGGTTGACTGTGCATTGTGTGAAGAAATACTTCCTTATGTTTGATTCAAACTTGGTCTACCTATTAATTCTATTGAGTGACCCCTAGTTCTTGTGTTACATGAAGGGGTAAATAACACTTCCTTACTCACTTCCTCCACACCATTCATGATTTTATTGACTTCTTTTATATCCCTCCATAGTCTCTTTTCTAAACTGAACAGTCCCAGTCTTTTTAATCTCTCATTGTATGGAATCTGTTCCATACCCTCAGCATTTTTGTTGCCCCTCTCTGAACCTTTTCCAATTCTAATACATCTTTTCTGAGCTGGAATGACCAGAACTGTATGCATTATTCAGGATGTGTCATGAATTGATATAATGTCATTATGATAAATAATATTTCTGTTTTATTATCTATCCCTTTCCTAAAAGTTCTTAACGTTGTTAGCTTTTTTGACTTCTGCTGCACATTGAGTAAATGTTTTCAGAGAACTATGCACAATGACTCCAAGATCTCTTTCTTGAGTGGTAATACCTAATTTAGACCTCATTATTTTGTATGTATTGTGGAGATTATTTTCCCAGTGTGCATTACTTTGCACTTATCCACATTTTCTGACATTTTGTCACCCAATTTAGTGAGATTTCTTTGTAATGCTTTGCTGTGAACTTTGGGCTTAATGATCTTGAGTATTTTTATATCATCAGCTAATTTTGCCTCTTCACTGTTTACCCCCTTTTCCAGATTATTTATGAATATATTCAACTGCACAGGTCCCAATACAGATCGTTGGGTGATCCTGCTAATTATCTTTCACTATTATAAAAACTGACCATTTATTCCTACCCTTTGTTTATTCTCTTTTAACCAGTTGCTGATCCATGAGAAGACCTTCTCTCTTATCCCATGATTCCTTACTTGACTTAAGAGCCTTTAGTGAGGAACCTTTCCAATGGCTTTCTGAAAGTCCAAGAACACTATATTGAATGGATCACCCTTGTCCCCAAAGAATTCTAATAGATTGGTGAGGCATGATTCCCCTTTTAAAAAGCTATGTTGATTCTTCCCCAACATATTGTGTTTATCTATGTATCTGATAATTCTGTTCTTTACTATAGCTTCAACCAATTTGCCTGGTACTGAAGTTAGACTTACCAGCCTGTAATTGCCAGTCTCCCCTTTGGAGCCTTTTTTTAAAAATGAACATTACATTAGCTATCCTACAGTTGTTTGGTACAGAGGCTGATTAAAGCTTTAGGTTACATATCACATTTTGTAGTTCTGCAATTTCATATCTGAATTCCATCAGAATTCTTGGGTGAATAGCATTTGGTCCTGGTGACTTATTACTGTTTAATTTATCAGTTTTTTCTAAACCTCTTGTATTGAGACCTCAATCTGGGACAGCTCCTCTGATTTTCACTTAAAGAAAATGGCTTGGGTATGAGAATCTCCCGAGCATCCTCTACAATGAAGACTGATGCAAAGAATTCATTTAGCTTCTCCTCAATGACCTTGTCATCTCTGAATGCTTTTTTTAGCACCTCAATCATCCAATAGCCCCACTAACTGTTAGGCAAGCTTACTGCTTCTGCTGTACTCAAAAAATAAAATCTGTTCATTTTTATGTTTTTACCTCGTTGCTCTTCAAATTCTTTCTTGGCCTGCCTTATTATACTTTTACACTTGACTTGCCAGAGTTTATGCTCCTTTCTTTTTTCCTCATTAGGATTTGACTTCCAATTTCTAAAGCAGTGGTGCTGAAGCAATTTGTACAGTGGGGGTTCTGAGAGCCATTGAACCAAACTGTAAACCTTGTGTACGATGGAAACCACGTCAAGACAGGGGATGCTGCAGTGCCCCCAGCGCCCCTAATTCCATCCCCTGCGTTCTAAAGAATTTTTTTTAGCCTTTAACTGACTATTTCTCTGCTGTTTAGCCACAATGTCATTTCTTTGTTTCTCTTACTTTTTTTTTTAAATTTGGTGTGAACATTTAGTTTGATCCTCCATTATTGTGCTGCTAAATAGTCTCCATGCAGCTTGCAGGCATTTCATCCTTATGACTTTTCCTTTTAATTTTCATTTAATTAGTGTCCTCATTTTTGTGAAGTTCCCTTTTTTAAAGTTAAGTGCTACTGTGTCAGGTTTCTGTGGCATTTTTCCACCTACAAAATGTTAAATTTAATTACATTAAGGTCTCTGTGACCAAGTGATTCAGGTATATTCACCTCTTGGACCAGATCCTACGGCCCACTTAGAACTAAATTAAGAATTTCCTCTCCCCTTGTGGGTTCCAGGACAAACTGCTCCAAGTAGCAGCCTAGAAGTTTTATCTCTGTATCCTCTCCTGAGGTGACATGTACCCAGTCAATATGAGGATAGTTGCAATCCCCCATTATTTTTTGTGTTTTCTGCCTTTGTAGCCTCTCTAATCTCTTTGAGTATTTTACACTGTTACCATCCTGTTCAGGAGTATATTCCTACTGCTATACTCTTATTGTTCAAGCATGGAATTTCTATCCATACTGATTCTAAGGTACAGTTGAATTCATTTAAAATTTTTTACTTTATTTGATTCTATGCTTTCTTTCACATAAATTCCCACTTTCTCAGCAGCATGATCTCTCTAAGGTGCCACAAGTCCTCCTTTTCTTTTTGCGAATACAGACTAACACAGCTGCTACTCTGAAATATGATCTACTCTGTAATTCCTATACATTTTTTTACCTTGGTATTTACTGTGTGCCATTGATTTCCCTCATTCCACCAAGTTTCTGTGATGCCAATTATGTCAACATACTCATTTAATTCCAGACATTCTTGTTCACCCATCTTAGTATTTAGACTTCTAGTATTTGTATATAAGCACTTGTACATTTTGTCAATAGCCAATTGCTTTCCTTCATGGTCTATATTTAAATGGGACAGATTTACATTTGACTGGTCCTCACTAGCTCCTACCTGTATTTCACCAACTTCTTTCCTATCCTCTTTATTAAGATATAGGGTTCCCCCTATAATAAACTCATCCCTAAGGGATGTCTCTGCCTGAACCCAATGCTCCTCTGAAGCTTCCCCCCAGCCCTTAGTTTAAAAAAATCCTCTTTTAAAAATCCTTTTTAAATTTTACATGCCAGCAGTCCAGTTCCATTTTAGTTCATGTGGCATATAAGGGCTGGATTCTGGTTGCAAATGGCCAGCAGAGAATTCCCCACCGTGAATGGAACTGTTGGTTTATAGGCAAAACATTTTTAAGGCCTTATGACATGAGCCTGTGAGTCAGACTCCAGTGACACTTTGTAGTCATGCTAAGAAGAAGAAATACTCCTTTCCTAGAATTACTGGCAACAGATATGATAACCTTGCAATATTTTCTTAAGAATTGTTAAGTAACAAATAATTTTAGCAATGCAATAAACAATAGTTAATGGATGTCTGAATTAGCAAAATGTGAGGTATCCACTGAAAGGACAAACAACAGATGTTTGATCACATAGTTGGAAATTTATAAAATGTAATGAAAGGTTAGGAAATATAACAGATACGTGTTTGTATGTGTCTAAGAGGATATCTCCAAATCACCTGTGATATTATTTTAACAGTTATTGTTGTCTACTAAAATAAAAACATTACTAGAAAATGCACAATAAGAATAAATCTGTAACTGGAAGCACATACTTACATAAACAGCTTCTTTGTATGGTAGATGCCCTGTAGACAGCAGAGGACTTTGTTAATCTTTAATGGATAAATCTATGCAGGGATGTTTTCCCCATCTCTATATTCAGTAGTAAAAAAGAAACAAAATATTCATTTTGATTAAGTGTTACCTTCTCTAGAATTACATTAGCTGGTAGCTACTGTCTAGTGGGTAATACAAAAATATGAATGGTTCTCGTCAAATGGGAACTATCTTTCCTATCTCTATTCTGGAATTAGGATATTGTTTTCTCCTCCTCTTAGTACTTAAACCACTTAGCACAAATTGAACTTATGGTATACCACTTGTAGTTATCACAAGGAGGAATCCTAATGAATACGGCAAAGTCATTCTTGAAGATGAATTATCACAGCAATGCAAGTTAATTTCATATTTTTATTTAGAATTGAGAAAGTATACTACTAAAAGATATAATGAGGAGTTATCCCATAGGAACTTCAACAGACCCAGGCTCTTAAATAGTTTTTGCAATAAGATGTGTTTTATCTTTTGGGAGACCATTTCTTTAATGACTACAACTATGGGTATAATGGAAACAAATTTTCAGAGAATTATCAGCTCAACAGAATGAAGAAGGATAAGATGTAGTGTCAGTAGATCTTCCTAAATAACTCCAAAAACAGAGTAGAGCCCATAATTGCATTGCCTATCCAATATATAGAATAGCTAGACTATAGGGTACATTTAAAACTGTTCTGTAGTTTCAGACCTGAGGACAATTATTAGAACAAGACATGGAGATCTGGATTACCAAGCTAAACAAAATTACATTAAGCATGTGATCAATTACTTTCCTAAACTGTGACTTATCTTGATCTTGCCTGAGTTTTTACACATTTTGTGGATTATTATCAACTCTTTGTGTTATATACAGGTCATAAGACTCAGTTATACTTTAGGTACCTGTTTTCCAAACACTAAAATTATGCTATCTATCCTAAAGTTTCTGGATGAAAATTATTTTGTAGCAGTTGAGCAGTGAGCATGCTACATGCTCTTCAATTCCATTGTTGACTATCACTGATGTCTGGATTTCATAAATTAAGAGTTCTTTGTTTTTTAAAGAAATGAAGATTGTCATTATTTGTCATCTAAGAATTTAAATCCAAAATCATCTGATTTCCACACTTCAGTTTGTCCAATTAACATAAAAAAACATTTCATGAAATAGGTTTTAATCTATCATGTCTCATGCTCATTACAAAATGGCTAATTCAATGCTGTAATTTTCTGTTTATTTTTTACATTAATTAACATTAAAATGAACTACATGGATTGAATGAGACACTTTGCTTTTTATTGTTATGTGTCTACTCTAAAGAATTAATGTTAGCCTTTTGACGTTGCCAAGTTTTTCATTTGTGATGTAGGTATTGCAAACTGAAAGAAGAGAACAGAAGAGAAGAAAGCTTCTAAGGCTTTTTAAATATACACTAGTATATTCGAGAATAAAGAAGAGAACAGAATTCACTTTGGATATAACTCAAAGTAGAGCAGAAAGAAAAATTTGAAAATAACTAGAATTACTGTCTCTCATTTTAATATAGAATTGAGATACTACATATTAGAAAGATGCAATCAAGTGAAACCATTACTATATTTTCACTTAATTAGCTTATGAATACTGGCAAACATCATTTTAAAAGTAAAATATGAAAGCATTATGGATAATTTATGCAAATTGACATGAAGACTGTGGCAATCAGTCTGATATTTGAGCTATACCAATCTGTGTCAGCTAAGGACCTTCACAGCTGATCTGCTAAACTGAAAAGCAATCATGCATACCAGTCTCAGTGTTTAGTTTTAGTGTCTTGGTTCACAAATAAGGAACTATCACACGAAGTATTTTTTTTTCTTATTATAACTCTAATTATCTGTAATCTATTTAATCCAATAATTCACAAATTATCTAATATTTTAGTACTGCTTGTATTATAGTTTTTACTTTTACCATAAAAAGCTCTGTATCTTTCATACTTTACCCATTTATTATGTTGTCACTATAATTATTTCCCATCTATTCACTTCAAATAAATTTGTATTTAATGGAAGTAACAACGATATGCTACAGGTATGCTAATAGCAAGATATGGCATCAACCAAGAAACTACATTTTGAAACATAACAGCTTTTAACAGAATTGTAACACAAGCACAAAAAAAACCCACTAAAAATCAGCTGCCTAATATTTGGCTGAGCTACCACATACAAATAAAGAGTGGGATTTTCAAAAGTACTCGGGCCCAGATCCTCAAAGGCATTTAGGTGTCTAACTCCCATTGATTTCAGTGGTAGTTAAACACCTAAACCCCTTTGAGAATCTAGGCCTCAACGTTCAACTAACTTTATTCCCATTGAATTCAGTGTGAGTTTCATCATTTATTTAAGCAGCAGAAGAATTAGGCCAACACTGCCCATGTTTGAAAATTATATACTAAATGTTCCATGTGTTTTGAAATCAACGTAGAGCACAAAAGGAAAAATAATCAATATACTTTTGTTTTTTACAGTATTTCTCAAAAACAAGTGTTAAAAAAATCTATAAAAATCAATTAAACAAAAAAAAACCAAGAGGGAAATTTTTATATAAGTGTAATACCAAAACACTGTTACACTGGGGTTTTTTTTAAGTCACAATTTAGGTACCTACATTCTTATCCTTAGGCTCAGGTAAAACATTGATGGTTTGATCCATATCAGAAAAATCATTCCAGTTGATCCATTATCAAAATGGAAACACGACCAAAATTTTTGAAAATAAACTATACAAGCTCTGCAGGATCAGACAATCTGGAACACAGATCTCAAGCCACACTAAAATCTGATTTTCTTGGTCCATCTCTATTTTTTGGTGAAACTGTAACTCCCTGAAATCTGTGAATTCACAAGACACCTTTGTCTGGCAATTATTTGCTTGACTTCTAAACTGAAAATCATTTACACTTCAGTATAAAATGTAAGCAATCAGTAATAATTATTTAGCTCAGTTAGGTTAGGTGCTATTCAATAAATTCCAGCTACAAAAGATATGAAATGAACAGAAGTGGGGGAGGTTCCCCGAAAAAGATGATTAATTTAAACCTCATTCACAGAAGCTGGGAATGAGCGACAGTAGATGGATCACTTGATGATCACCTGTTCTGTTCATTCCCTCTGAAGCACCTGGCATTGGCCACTGTCGGAAGTCAGGTTACTGGGCTAGACGGACTTTTAATGTATCCCACTATGGCTGTTCTTATGTTCTTATTCTATTTCCTGCCAGGCTAATTCACTATAAATTTACTGCAGAAGATCAGATATTAAAGTATGTAGGATTTACAAATGGAAACATGTTTGTTCAATGTTATTGGCCAAAGCCTGCTCTGACTTACACTGGTGCAATTCCACGGACTTCATTTAGTGAGAACTGAGCAGAATTTGGGCCTGCATATCAAGATAAATGTATGTATTCTTTCATTCTATTGTGTAGCAAACAGAAAGGCATGTTGAAAGAAAGATGAAATTACAGCTTTTTGCATATATGTAAGCCCAAAACCAGAATATTGTGGGTCAGATTCTGAACTCAGTTAAATTGATGTAAATCCAGAATAATCACTTGGCTTTAGTGATCCACAATGGATTTATATTAGTGTAAATAAGACTCAACTTTGTCCCATATATCCAGTTTCCTGAGGGTAAGCTGATATTAGAGTAGGTCAGATAAAAGACTTCAGAGCTGAAAATAGCAGAGTAATGTCATGAACAAATCATTTTTGATGGATGGACTGCCCTTATGTGCCAAATGAGCAAAAATATGATATCCCTCTGTCTTTGGAATCAAGTTGCCATGTATACGCACTGTTCTAACATTTAAACTATAGTGAGCTGTCTATAATCAACATCCTCGTATCCACTGTTGCACATTAGATCTGAATTATGCAGCAGGGATCCGGGAAATTTGCTGCACTGACCCCCACAAGAACTCTCCCCAATCTCGTTCAATTAGCACAAATATTCTGTTTGTTTATTTTGATATTAAATTCAATTGATTTTACACTGACCCTGAATTTTAATTTTTCAGTGTCCTGCAGACTTTTGTATTCACAATATATAATTGCACTGTAGGAGGAGTCAGAGGAAAGATTGAGATTGTGACAGCTGATTAACAGACAGACATTCAGAGCTCCTGGCATCTAGGAAAACATGGAAGGTGGCTTTGCTTATTGACATGTAGAATTAATTTGAAATCTTTACATGTGGGAAGGAAATGCACCTCATGTTTCCCTCCTACATTTAGGCAGAAGAGACTTTAAATTCAGTGAATGGGGATAGTAGTACTTTGTTTTCTAACCTGGCCACCCTCCCATTTGCACCTTCACAGTATCTATCACCATATCCAACAAAATCAAAAAACACACATACTAGCTTCATGTTTCTGCTAAAATAATCAGCAATGAAATAATTAATGTTGAGAATGAAATTGCAGTGTCACCAACTCACATGATTATTTTACAAGTCTCATGATATTTGGTGGGTTTCTTAAAGCCTCAGCTGCTGGAGTCATGTGATTAATATAAGACACTCAACTTCCATTTAAAAAGCAAAATTTCTCACCCTCTAGGAAACATGAACCCTAAAGGGTCAAAAAACAGAAGAGAAATGTAAATAACCCCACTTTTCTTATAGAAAACCTCATTATTTGGTTTAAATCTCTGCCCCTCTCCCAAATCCTGAAACTGTCATTAAGAAATGTTGGAATTAATTTATTTTTTAATTTTTCATCAAAATTTTATGTGGAAAACAATCTCATTTTCCAAACAGCTCTAGTTTTGGACAATACTGAGCCTTTTAAAACACTAACTAAATGAAGAGGTTATGAAATGAAAATAATTTAAATTCAACAAATCATTTCTATAATCACTCTGCACAACCACTCAGCCATTGAAGGGAACCCTGTTACATATCTGAAGTTTTGCAGCTGAATCAGTTAAGATCTTTTTCTTTTCTTTTTTCCAGAAATTAAAGAATTGTTTTGTTCTTCACAAATAAGAAAGACAACCTTGCAATCTAGGCTCCTACACTGCAAAATTTTGCATATATGCTGAATTTTACACACTGTGAGTAGTCCCATTGTGTAAAGTGGGATTACTCACCGTCCTTAAATTGACGCACATGTATAGATGTCAGTAAGATAGAGGATGAAATATAAGAAAAGCATAAACAATGGAGAAAGTGAAGAAAAGAGAGAATAAAGATTATATGAGAAGGTTAAATAACCCGAATAGACACCTAATCTATCCATACCTCCATTTTATGGTGTTTGGGGGCACTATAAAACCCTCAGATCTGTGCACGTCTATGTAAAATCAATAGCAATAGTAAAGTTCCTAATGGACTTCATGGGGTTTTGTGTAATGTAGTTGTAGCCATGTTGGTCTTGTCTCTCTCACAGAAATTGGTCCAATAAAAGATATCACCTCACTCACCTCGTCTCTCCATTCGGTTTTGTCTCTTTTTTCCTCTTTTGGGGGTAAGAATTCTGTGTGAACATGTGGACTTTGTTTGTTTCTTACAGATTTTTTGGTGTGGATATTGAAGGGAGAGCTGGGTGTCAGTGCTGTGAATGGCATTCTTGCTATGATGGAAAAGCTTTTTCAGAGAGGGTGGTTTTTCAACTTCTTCTAAAGTTGGTCAGACTCTGGTTTTCCCTAATTGTACAGTTGTATGCATAGCTTCATGGTTTAAACATTTAAATTAGTCCAGACATACATTCATGAAAACTTCTTTCAGCAAAGTGTGACCCTTAAGACCAAAGGCCTGATCATGATTTAACCCTGATTTAAGATGATGCATAAAAGTATTTCCTTTCTGTTGCCCCAAACAAAAAATAGTAAATCAAAGCTTTATTATAAGAGACTGACTTCCCAGAAATCTTCTATATTTTATTCTAGTGGATGACTAAACTAATTACATTCAGTTATTAAAGCTCTGGTTAAAAATTTGAAGTCTACATTCAATCACCTAATTGGCCTTTAGTTCCTTCTGTTCTTTTCAGCGCATCTCTTTTCTTATAACTGAATTTTCATGAATTTTTCTGAAAGATTTTGGCATAGTACCTTTTTTATTCCCACTGGCTAAATCGCTCCTTTTATTCTTGTCTGAGCAAACAAGTCATAATGTAAGATGATTGGCTATCAGCAATCAGCAGTACTAAGCATCTTTCTTTCTTACATATTTGGTAGGGCTTTGTCCAGTTCTAGTTATCTCACCAAGCACAGTGAAAATGGAATGCTGGAGTAGTTATTTTTGGTTGGCAGACATCAACCAAGACACTGAAAGAAAAAATTAGTTAACAATCATTCTATAGTAGTCATCAAAAGATGCCAGAAACCACTTCATAAGAACAAAAGAAAGGCCATAGTGGGTCAGACCAAAGGTCCATCTAGCCCAGTAACCTGTCTCCCAACAATGGCCAATGTCAGGTGCCCCAGAGAGAATGAACAGAACAGATAATCATCAGGTGATCCATACCTGTCTCCCATTCCCAGCTCCTGAGAAACAGAGGTTAGGGGCATCATCCCTGCCTATCCTGGCTAATAGTCATTGATGGACCTATCCTCCATGAACTTATCTAGTTCTTTTTTTAACCTGTTATAGTGTTGGCCTTCACAACATCCTCTGGCAAAGAGTTCCACAGGTTGACTGTGTGTTGTATGAAGAAATACTTCCTTTTGTTTGTTTTAAACCTGCTGCTTATTAATTTCATTTGGTGACCCCTAGTTTGGGTGTTATGAGAAGGAGTATTCCTTATTTATTTTCTTCACACCAGTCATGGTTTTACAGACCTCAATCATATCCCCCATTAACTGTCTCTTTTCCAAGCTGAAAAGTCCCAGTCTTATTACTCTCTCCTCACACGGAAGCCGTTCCATACCCCTAATCATTTTTGTTGCCCTTTTCTGAACCTTTTCCAATTCCAATGTATCTTTTTTGAAATGGGGTGACCAGATCTGCATGCAGTAATTTCATGCTATGCATGGTCATGAACTATTGAGCCTTGGCAAAAACTACATGTGAATTTTGCCAAAAAGAATAAGAAAGTGTACTTTTTTTTCCAGATGGCCCACAGTGGTCCATTTGACAAATACTTCTGCTGCTCAGACTACTTCAACATTGTAAAACATTTTTGGCATAGATTATTTTGAATACTGGTGCTCAATTTGTTTTTGAGAACATTCAAATTTTCCTTAAGAAAAATTCTGGTAAAACTCACTACCTCAGACATTGCACTCAAATGAGTTTGCAGAACACTTTCTATAGACATCTAAAGGGGCATTAAGAAAAAAAAAGAGGCCAGAACAATGCAAAATTATATTTCAAACTTTCTTAAAATGTTATAAGTCACTTAAGATCATCTCTCAGAAAGCTTGAGTAAAGCTATTAAACTCAGTTCAGAATTGAATTGGAGTTGCTTAGACCAAATTTAGCAACAGAACTAAATGAAGCACAGCAAGAAATTCACAACATACGCATCCCAGTCTTTTATGTTCAAATAAAAGCACAGTGATTCAAAATTACTGGGGAGAAATGAAGTGGGAGAGGTGCCTGAGGGAGGGGTTAGTACGTAAAGTATTGAGACAAATGGTATACCTGATTTAGGTAATTAGTGAATGACAAAGAAACATACTGAGCAGTTGTTATTAACTAATAGAAACAAGAATAGAAAGTGGCACTGATCACCTAAGAAATAAAATTGTTTTCCTTTTCACAGCCTGGCTGTAACACCAGTGGCAATGTTAATGTAAGAAGGTGGAGGTCTCTCCATTTAAAGGTGCAGTACAGAGAAAAAGAAATCACAACAAATACTAACTACATAGACCATATCCTTGAACCTTAAAAGATACCATTGATTGAAATCTAGTCAATGTCAAAATTGAGTTAGAAAAGTAGCTTCAAGTTCTACCCCTGCTCTCAAGTCTCCTGCTGATGCTTATACTTTTACAATCACATCTTACAGTTCAAATACAGACAAGAACAAATTACTTCACTTAGGAAAGAAAAGTCAAACGCACAACTACAACTTGGGGAATAGCTGGCTAGGCACAGTCCTGCTAAAATGGATCCGGGGGTTATAGTGGAGCAGAAATTGAGTATGAGTCAATATATGATGCTGTCATTCTGGGGTGTATTAACAGGAATGTCATATGTAAGACACAGGAGGTAACTGTCCCGCTCTAGTTAGGTAGAAGCCTCAGCTGGAGTTCTGTGTCCAATTCTGGGTGCCACACTTCAGGAAAGATGCAGACAAACTGGAGAGAGTCCAGAGGACAATAACAAAGAATATAAAAGTTTAGAAAATCTGACCTGTGAGGAAAGGTTAAAAAAACTGGGCGTGTTTAGTCTTAAGAAAAGAAGACTGATAAGTCTTCCAATAGGTTAAGGCTGTTATAAAGAGGACGGTGATCAAATATTCTCCATTTTCATTAGGGTAGGACAAGAAGCAACGGGATTAACCTGTACCCAGGGAGATTTAGGTTAGATATTAGGAAAAACTTTCCAACTTGTTAAGCTCTGGAACAGGTTTCCAAGGGAAGTTGTGGAATCCCCATTATTAGAGATTTTTAAAAGCAGGTTGGACAAACACCTATCAGGGATGGCCTAGGTTTACTTGGTTCTCCCACAACACAGTGGGCTGGACTTGATGACTCCTCAAAGTGCCTTTTAGCACTAGTTTCTATGATTTTCCTCTTTTAAAACAACACTTTTCCCCCCCGTTGCTGTGTGAAAGATCCACGCAAATAGGAAATGCTGACTGATGATTATACAGGGTGGAAATGAAGTGAATATACACAGAGTTCTGTCAAACACTAAGTAAATTTAACTGGAAAAAAGAGAAAAAAATCTTAGTAATAGTAATGTTAGGTGTTACTTTTAACAATAGAAGATAAAAATGTTTTCAGATACAAGTGCAATTTTTAAGGTGACAGTGTCACTTTAAAAGTCTCCAGTCCCAGCAGGTGTAAAACTTTGCTAGGTTAGTAGGTTGATTTCCTCTTCAAACCTTATTAGAACAACAGCAGGAAGTAGTGTTCAATGAAAGGAAAATACAAGATAACCAAGGCATATTGTACACTGTCATAAATATAAAGGGAAGGGTAAACCCCTTTAAAATCCCTCCTGGCCAGAGGAAAACTCCTCTCACCTGTAAAGGGTTAAGAAGCTAAAGGTAACCTCGCTGGCACCTGACCAAAATGACCAATGAGGAGACAAGATACTTTCAAAAGCTGGGAGGAGGGAGAGAAACAAAGGGTCTGTGTCTGTCTATATGCTGCTTTTGCCGGGGATAGACCAGGAATGGAGTCTTAGAACTTTCAGTAAGTAATCTAGCTAGGTATGCGTTAGATTATGATTTCTTTAAATGGCTGAGAAAAGAATTGTGCTGAATAGAATAACTATTTCTGTCTGTGTGTCTTTTTTGTAACTTAAGGTTTTGCCTAGAGGGATTCTCTATGTTTTGAATCTAATTACCCTGTAAGGTATCTACCATCCTGATTTTACAGGGGTGATTCCTTTACTTCTATTTACTTCTATTTCTATTAAAAGTCTTCTTGTAAGAAAACTGAATGCTTTTTCGTTGTTCTCAGATCCAAGGGTTTGGGTCTGTGGTCACCTATGCAAATTGGTGAGGATTTTTACCAAACCTTTCCCAGGAAGTGGGGTTCAAGGGTTGGGAGGATTTTGGGGGGAAAGACGTGTCCAAACTACGTTCCCCAGTAAACCCAGTTAGAGTTTGGTGGTGGCAGTGGATATTCCAAGGACAAAGGATAAAATTAATTTGTACCTTGGGGAAGTTTTAACCTAAGCTGGTAAAAGTAAGCTTAGGAGGTTTTCATGCAGGCCCCCACATCTGTACCCTAGAGTTCAGAGTGGGGGAGGAACCTTGACATACACAGATCTTCACTTGTTGGAAACTATTACTAGAGAAGCACAAAGGTTTCTCCATATGAAAGTGAATGATGTGAATTTGAGTTTTTTCATACGTTTATGCAAAGACTAGGGGGCAAAGACCTTCACCTTGTGTAAAACTATATTTCACTTAACATTGCCAAAGAAAAAAAAATGAAATTTACATGTCACAGTTTCTGCAACACAATTTTAGAGACATAGTTTTCCCCATCTCTCTCTATGGCTCCAGCTACCTTTTGCCCCACAATCCCTCTTATAAAGGGATTTTCCACTATAAAATCCATTGGGCAGACCTTACCTCCACAACACATTTCATCAAAAGTTTTCATCCATGTGTGCCTTCTGCACACAGATCAGAGAGGTAAACCCGACATCTAGTAGTTAAGATTTGCATAGGTTTACTGTGCTCTATTCTATTCTCTCGGCATCTCAATAGAGCTTGTCAAAAAGTGAAAGCCTATCTTTGTAGACAAATTTGAAATTGGTTTTATTTCATTGTGTTCAAAACAGACCAATTTTTGATATTGTTGTTGTTATTGTTAAGTTTGTTGTGAATTTTCTTTAGGCTGCATCTACACTGGAGACCTTACAGTGGCACAGCTGTACTGATGCAGCTGCACTGCTGTAATATCTCTCGTGTAGCCGCTCCATGCCAATGGGAGAGAGTGCTCCCACCAACATAATTAAACCACCTCCAATGAGTGGTGGTAGCTATGTCAGTGAGAGAAGCTCTTTCTTTATAAAGAAGAAATATTTTGTTTGAAAAACATTGATCCAATCTAAGCCAAAGTTACATCTAACAGAATATGGCCTATTCAAGTTTTTTCTCAGTGCACTGGTGTAAATCAGGAGTAACTCAACTCAAGTCAGAGAAGTTACACCATTATAAAAGTAATGTAAGATGAGAATCAAGCTCTTCACACTGGTGTAAGTATGAGCAGAAGTAGGCCCAACTAGGCCTATTTTTAATTAAAATGGGCATGATTTAATATGACAGTTTTTCAAAATGTGGGATTTCAAATCCTCGATAAATTTTCAATGAAACATTCTGAAATACTTGCAAATTTCTTGGAGAATATTTCACCTTCTTCTAATTCGAACAGCACCACAAAAATGCAACCACTTCAGCACTGGAGATCAGATGGTAGGCAGACAACAACACCCTGCACAATCATGCGAAGGAGAGGAGTTTTATTCAACACCATTTGAGCAAACCCCTACTCTTATGCTATGAGATATAAAATAGAGCTGACTGGAGAATGAAAATTGTGTTTCATAGCAATTTTTAAGGTTTCAACATGTGTTGTCACTCCATAATGGAGCGTGTGTGTGCCATACTGGGGTAAAGTCAAAAGTCAAAAGAGATCAGTTTTGCATTCATGAGCATAGAGATATTTCTTCCCCATCAGTTAAAGTTTTCCTAAGAAGATCAACTGAGGACTAATAAATTGGTTAATTTCTTTGTATATATTCTGCACATGTAATCAAATTTCCACTTTTTGTTCTCAGTAGTTATTCATTTGTCACTCAGGCTTTGAAACACAGCTGTACTCTTAATAAAAAAATATAACCTGACCAGCATCAGCGGGCAGCATAAACATCTTCAGCTTTTGTGCCTTTACCCTGAAGTGGGTTCTTTTTTCTCTCAGGAATGGTTTCTACAGTTTAAAAAGAAACAATGGCCACACAGACAGTCTCTCAAGCAAACTTAAATCAAGTAGTTCTCTGAATTTTGATGGAAATAATAATGAATAATTTCTCAAGTAGCAGTGCCCATCTCCAGTTCAAATCTCAAAGTACATGAAAACATCTAAACATATATCTAAGGGTGAAATTCACTTCTGCCACACAGAATCCAAGCAATTGTACTTTGCATAAATAAAGTGCTCAGGGGACTGGAGATCAAAATCTACCACAAAATTGGAGGCCAGGTCAGCAAAGCAGCTTCTCAACTCATCCTTTCCAACTGCTACCAGCTGGAGTAGTGCCAACAGCTGTTAGGACTACTGGAATCACATCTCTGAAGACCTGGTAGCCCACACCCACACAACCACCACCAGATTAAGTCACTGGGGAATATGGAGTTCTCATGTGAAGACCAGAACTCTCCCTATGCAGCCTCACTGCAGGGCATAAGGCTGTTTATAGGCCCTCTGACCAGGGTGAATTTCAAACTATGAGACTGAACACACGTACCAGTATTCCAAGTTACAAGACAAACTTGGAAATAGTGTGCAATGTCCTCTCAAAATAAAAATGTTAGCATTTACATGGAGCTAGAGGTCTCAGGAGAAGATTTTCAGTGTATTGTTAGATGTGATTAATTTCCACCTTCTTCCCAGAGAATCACCTCTCATCTAAAATGGTTAATAACCTTTTACTGGGAGGCAACATGGAACAGTGGATAGAGCAATGCAGTGGGACTCGTGACAGTTCTTGGGGTACCCAGGACTGTGAGTCACTTTGCTACCCCACGGCCTCTAGGATGAGGAAGACTTACTTGTACTTAACTGGGTGTCAGCTCACTGACACCTCCAGCCTGTTAGTCACCCAAAAAATCTCCTTTGGGCTATGCCAGTCCTTATTTTGTCTTGCAGGTTAACAACAGGTGCACTCCAGCTTCCAAGTTCCCTTTGAAGTGTTCCCCTATAATGTCCAGCCACCTATCCACTGGACACTCACAGAAATACCAGGTCTGCTGTCCCCAAAGAAACAGTGTGCACACCAGCTTGTACGAGTCAACTAAGGATCAGCACCTAACTTAATATCACAGCACGTAGATAATATTTATAGTGAAAACAAGGATATGATTATTACCAAAGATTCAAGATTCAGGAGATGGTGAGTAAGAATATTGCAAACAAAAGGTTAAATATAAAACAGAATCATAACATGCTTACTAGAGATTAAATATGACTAGCAGGGTTAACCTCCTGTCTAACAAAGTTTATTTAACCCCCAAAGTTCTCTGCAGCATTTTCAACCAGGATTGGCTGAGATCCTGTTTTCGTGAATGTAAATGCACTGTTTACCTCCTAACTGCAGGATGATAGGGTGTCTTCATTGTCTTCTACTTATATCCCCAAAGTTCATTGTCTGTACTCAGAGACAGTATAACAATGCATGGTGTGTTTTTCCTAAGTGCTCCTACCTGTTGACTTCTCATCTCTGCTGACTTTGTATGTAAATAAATATTCATTGTGCTAGCTTACAATGCTTAATTTACATTGGTCAGAAAGAAAAGTGAATAAACATCTCTTGCGAACAGAAAACCCATTTCTGCTGGTGACTCATAACTTTGTACTGAATCTAATAACATATTTTCAATATATATACAAATAACTCATTAGATAGCACATGTATATACATTTCAAAAAAATATTAATTACCAGCATGATCCTGGCTTTCATTTCAGACCTCACATGATATTCTATGGTGAACCAGAATGACAGACCAGAATCAGGACATTTCTGTATCCCTTTGCCAGTTGTCATTAAGGGGCTCTCGGGTCACAACTCTAGAAAAAAATGATTCTAATCTTGACTCTACTGTGTGACTGCATACGAGTCAATCCATCTCTCTGTGTGCCTGTTCTCCCCCCTCGCCCCTACTGCTCTTGTTCTGTCTTGTCTGTTTCAATTCTAAGCTCTTCAGGACAAAGACGGTTTCTTATTATGTATTTGTACAGTGCCTAGCAAAACAGGGCCCAGGGTGATCCCATAACACAAATACATAATAATTTTAACCATATTTCAGGAATATTTCTTTAAAAAACAATCCCCAGTTTCCTAAATAAAGAAGATATATTTCTATCATAATGGCATATCAATCAAACACGGTTAGGCCTCTAAAGGTACTTTAGGAAATCATTTGCTGCTTGGAATGAATGCATAAATTCCCATTAGAGCAATATATAGAACCTGGTTAAATCAATCAATAAACCAGATCAATTTAATCTCATAATACCACAGTGACAGTGTCTGTACAGCAAGATGTTCAGTGTATTGTGTTATGAAATTAATAACCTCACTGGATTATCAGAATGCTTCATTTATTAATTCCTGATAAGCTGTTGTGCCTATCTAAATTTCATACTGCAGTATGTACCTATTCCTGGGAACCACTCTCCAACTGGACCAGTATAATTATGGGTAAATAGATAGAAGGCAATGAGTTTTCAGAAAAAAGGCAGAACCAACCCAAAAAAGGAGACACGCCTCAATTCCATGAAAATAATACCTTAATCAGATAAATACTGGAACAAGAATGGAAAATACTGTATGTCCTGCATGAGTCTGATTTTTGTTTTAAAAATATTTTGGTGTTTGTGTAAGAATATAAAATGTCCCCAATAGATTTTTTTTTCCCTGCATACCTTCATTCTTCTGTGTCCTAATATGAAATGATCTATATAAAAGACATGTTGAAAAGTGAACATAGGCTATTCACTTTGTTAATCAGCTTGAGATAAAAGTTTAGAAACAAATTCTCCAAGGAAGAACTCTCCCTTAGCTAGATAGCATAGTTAAAAATATTACTTGAATCATCACAATCTTTAGTTCAGTTACATCTGTGCAATCCCATAGATTATAGGAAAGCTGCAGACAGGTCAGTGAGAAGTGAATTTGGTCCCAAAATTTTAAATATAGAGTAGAGTAATTCACTCCTCTGAAAAAGTTTATGTCAGGACAAGGAAACTCCACAGATTTCAACTAGTGAAGCTTCTCCAAATCATGCCATTGACAATAGCAAGGTTGCTCCCCTGAAGACGAGTTACCATCCTTATTTGCAGATTTCCTAAAATCCAGGGGGCAATCCTGGAATAGACACAGAAAGACTGTGCAGTTACAGGAAGGCTTACATTCCATTCTTACCCCCATTTTGATGGCAGCTTCTCAGTTAGCAGCCATGCTCCCCATTGTCTCTCTGTCTACATCCCTTTGGGTAGGCAACAGTTGAGAGTATGAAGCAGGAGTCTGTGTAAGAGGATGACAGTGTCAGAATTAGTGTATGTGGGTGAGTTCTCTGGGTTTGGAAAAAGATGATACCAAGGAAAGGAGGTGTCCCTTGACCTGAACTAGCTACCATGTAGGTACTTATGTGGCCATCCTCATCATTGTATCTGAGCACCTCAAGTATTTATGTATTAATCTTCACAATAACCCTGGGAGTTATGGGGAAATTACTAACCTCATGTAACGATGCTGGCTTTGGTGGGACACAACTGAGAGTATCAATTCAGGACAAATTGCTTAGAGTATGGCAGTCACAGCCCCAGGTTGGTGGTTCTCCACTTCTAAGGCACACCAAACCAGCCAAACAGAGAAGACTTCAGTCTCACCCCACTGGCTAACCATAAGCTGTACAAGCAACTCCCTTAGACACTCCAGTTTCCCAGTATCACCACCAGTGCCACTCGTTATGGGGATGAATGGTTATGAAAACCAATACCCCAGTAAAAGAAAAAAGGTTCTCTCTATCCCAAAGGACCAAGCCCCAAACCAAGGTCAATATACAAATCAGATCTTACCCACAAATCAGGGTGTTGCCAATCCTTTAGAATCTAATATCTAAAGGTTTATTTATAAAAAGAAAGAAATATAGATGAGAGTTAGAATTGGTTAAATGGAATCAATTACATTCAGTAATGGCAAAGTTTTGGTTCAGGCTTGTAGCAGTGACAGAATAAACTGCAGGTTCAAATCAAATCTCTGGAGTACATCCACAGCTGGGATGGGTTATTCAGTCCTTTTTTCAGCGCTTCAGTTTGCAGCAAGGTTCCCCCAGAAGTAAGAAGCAGGATTGAAGACAAAATGGAGGGGTTTCTCTCTCTTGTGGGTGGAAACCCCTTGGTTCTCCTGTGTAAAATCACAGCAACAAGATGCAGTTTGGAGTCATAAGGCCAAGTCACATGTCCATCTATGACTCAGTTCTTTACAGTCAGACACAATTGTTTACATGTCAGTTTGAATGTTCCCAGGAAAGCTCAGATGTGGATTGGCATCTCCCAAAGTTCATTGTTAGTTAATTGTTAGTTAAGTGTTTCTTGATTGGGCACTTACTGAGAATAGTCCTTTTTCAAGAAGCTGACCAAATGCTTCACTGAGGCTACTTAGAATCAAAACACATTGAGATACAAGTACATAGCCAATATTCATAACTTCAGCTACAAAAATGACACACACATACAGATAGTATAATCATAACCAGAAAATCATAACCACAGACACCTTACTGGACCTCTTTTGTACAAGATTTGATGAAACTATAGGACCTTGGTTGCAACAATGATCTATACAGTCACAGTTCACGTCAATAACATCACACCTCATTTTACAGATGGGGAACTGAGTCACAGGAAAATTAAGTGACTTGCCCAAGGTCACACAAAAAGTCTATGGCAGAGGCATGTATTTAAAATGAAACAAACCACACTATGACGATTCTCCTCATCCCTCTCAATCATCTATATTCTTTCACCAGTCTAGTCCTACCAGAAAACCTTGGAACAAACAACAGGCCCTGCAATGTGAGCTAAAGTTCAGTAGAGTTGGGTTCTGGGAAACTGAAGCAGGAGGAAAATTCCATGTCAGAACACCTCATTGAGAACACACTGCCTTCAAAATCTCCCAATTAAATTACAGATGTGTAAGATCAGATGAGTTGGCAGGAGGTGTGTAACGTAACTATATAGGTCAGAAATCAGGTAGAAAAATGATTTTGTCTTCCACAGAAATTTTAACTTTTCATCAAAACAGCAAAAAACAGAACCTTTTTTGGGGGGTGGGTAGGTGGGTCCTTTTTTTAAAAAAAAAAGGAAAGGAAAATTTTCTGTGGAAAGCAGACACTTTATGTGGAAATTTTCTTTAAACCGAAAAGCCAATTTTCCACTGAAAAAGCGTTTTAAGGTAAATTTTTCAACCAGCCTTTTAGTTTATATTTAATGCACATTGTGTAAAACAGGAAAGTACATACCAACAGGACAGATTAGACTTTGATCTCCATATTAAGGGAAATTGCATAGCACAGATGGAATTCTTTTAGAGAAGAACCACCTGCAGCTGGCTTGGTGAAAGATTGGTTATTTCTTCTGATCTCTTATTTTGATGTTCTCTTGGGTTTGAAGACTAACATATAATTTCTTTAATCAAATGCCTGCCATAACATAGTTAGTTGGTTTTTTAAAATCTAAATAGAGTTTGCTATACAATTTTACTGATTATGCTATACTCAGTCAAGAGGACTAGAGAGCCCCAATGGCAGGAAACAGACAGGAAAGACAAGTTATCACAATAAAATAATTAAATAAGCTTTTCTGAGGTTAAAGATTTTTCTAAATTCAATTTCACCTTCTACACAATATGTCTTATGGAGAACACAGTGCAAAGCATATACTGATTGTAGTGGATAGTCTTCTATATATGAAATCACCAGTCTGTGCTTTATTTTACTATTTTGTTTGATTATCTTGCAATTACTATTACATTTATTATTTTCCAAGGGTTTATTTTTCCTGCTTTTGTAAATTCTTTACTGAATTTTTCCTACTGATCAAAGAATTCAGGTACATTTCCCTTTTACTTTTATGTACCTCCTGTAGCTCTTAATTATTAATTGCTCTAGGAATTGAACCTTTTGACTTCTCATGGCCTGCCTAGAGCAGGTGTTCTCAAACTGGTGGTCGGGACCCCTCGGGGGTCGCGAGGTTATTACATGGGGGTTGCAAGCTGTCAGCCTCCACCCTAAAGCCTGCTTTGCCTCCAGCATTTATAATGGTGTTAAATATATAAAAAGTGTTTTTAATTTATAAGGGGGGGCGCACTCAGAGGCTTGCTATGTGAAAGGGGTCACCAGTACAAAAGTTTGAGGACCACTGGCCTAGAGGATGTATATGGTTCATACTGAGGCAATGGAAAAGATTTCTATTGATTTCAGTAGGAATTGGATTGAACTCTAATGAAGTTCTCATTATTATTTTATTTATTCATACAACAATGAAGCAATACTTGGTTCCTTTGTCTTGCTTTGATCTCGGAGTCTGCCTCACTATGCCCACTTTGCTATGGCTCACAAGGTTCAGATTCTTCCTGAATCTCATGAATGCATCTTTTCATAACTAGACCCTTTGAAATCTTGGTTCTTCTGGTTGATCTGTTGTGTGTTTTAATCACCTCCATCCCGAAGGAATGTCATTTTCATTTGAACAGTGATGCTATGCCACATGTGAGTAATATCATGTTAGGAATCTACCGATGGCAAACTTTTGCTCCTTTCTCTTTTAAAAGCTAACACAAAAGATTATAACATCATTAACAGAATGTAAAAAAATATAATACATGACATGACCGTTGCATGCTAGGAATATGTTATCGTCCTAAGCCTCATACCTGAAGCAGATTGCAAACAACTCAGTAGCGAGGCAAATAAAAAACACATTAATACACAAATGCAATATATGTTGCTGCAGACATGTCCCAAAAATGATAGGAAGTTTGCTCATCAGTACTAATTATGTCTAACTCTATTGCTGGCTTCATTCAGACAAAGTGAGCTAAAAGCAAAAAAGGCCATTTTTCAGAAGCATATGCCATGCACAATAATTAATTAGTTCCTGCATTGACGAAAATAAAGTCATAATTCCAGATGTTATGTATGGCAAACACAAATGAGAAAACCTAACTGTGCCTACCCTGGAAATAATAAACAATCATGGTAATCATTTGCATTTCTATAGGGCCTTCCATCTAAGGATCTCATATTGCTAGCTTTATAAGAATTAATTAATTTGATTTTACTGTGTTAGCTTCTGAAGATTAGCTTTTAATCGCATGAGAAAGTTTGCAGGATGACAAGCTCAAACATGGAACCACGTTGCCATCTTGAAAAGGAAATCTCTGGTGAGCTCATGGAATCACCTTATCTTTCTATAAGGCAGACCATTCACTAGAATCTGAAGCTCATGCTTCAGCACACCAGTAATGCTGAGTCATAGGAGGTAACGCTGAAAATTAGAAGTCTCAGGACCTGTGGAGAGAGACTCTGAGGCTCGTAGTCTTTGTATTCCATTGACTCACAGAAGATCCAAGGCAAGATTTTCAATCATTAAATTAGTCTCCTGATGCTAAAACCTACAAATTAGGAGGCAAGGAGAACCAACTCTGCACCAACTCTGTCCTCCGATGTTGATTCATAGATTCATAGATACTAAGGTCAGAAGGGACCATTATGATCATCTAGTCTGATGTATTGAGTCACATGAGTAACAAAGAACTTGCTCAGATGCCATTCCTTTGGCGCTGATGATCCTTACCTTAGGAGGTAAAGGGAATAGGAAGTGCAGGTGGGATTCCCATGTTGCAGCATGTGTAAGCACTGCCAGGAGAACTCCATGTGCTGAACAGGGAAGGCATGAGGAAGAGTTCTAGATGCTCCCCTGTTCTGATGTTCGTGACAGCACCAACCCTTGGGAACATCAGGAAATATTCTAAAGCACTGAGCTGCTCACATGTTTTGAAGCAACTTCATTCGAAGATTGCTGGAAGGCCACATTCCAATAACACCTATGCTCAGGTCACTTCAATATGCCAAAAATGCTGAGTGCCACCTATCTGGTTGCAATAATGTAGTGCATTGAGGAACAGGAGGTACTCACACCAGAACTTCTGTTCTTGCCAAACCAAAGCCATGGAGCACCTGGGAGGCTGGAAGGCTTATTACCATGCAACATTAGGACATGCAACATGAGGTATCTCATCAGTTTTCTTCTCAGAGCCTACCCTGGAAAATTGGTGACTTCTTTGATTGGAGCTATCTGAACCCAAAGAAAAAGGCACACACACAAATAATATTAATTTTGAGAGTGATACACAGAGCCAAAAAGATGTGGCCACTTGGATTTAGGAAAATTGTATCAGTAAGAGCTGGAACCATGATGCCAAGAATCAGTGGGCAGCTCAGGGTGGGAGCTCTGTCACTGACAATGAGAAAGAAATAGGATGGAATGCTCTACGGTATCTGAGGTGCCTGAGTTTGGGCACGCTTAGTGGGGCTGAGCCCTAGCACCAGTTTAGATGTCTCAAAGGGTAAAAAGCCTTAAGAGCTGAAGTGAGTTTCCCACATGACTTACACTGGAGGCATGTGAGAATCCTGCACTGATGGTATCCTGAGAGGAAATTTCTCATGTAAGTTTACTTGTGTTTGACTCTCTATGAAAACTACATATTTTCATATATTCACCAATGCATCAATAAGAGCCTAATCCTGTAGGCTCTCTTACTGAATAAATGTTGGTCTAATTTAACTGGAGTATGATTGACAGAAAAAGCAGTTCTGACAATATTTCAGGGGTTTTTAATGGATTTTTGTATAAATATTTGGTGATCTGGAAAGTAATATGTTGCATTTACTTATATCAACAGGGGCCTAATTCCAATGGCTTTTCTACTGAATAATCTGATGAATACAAAACGGAGTTTTATATAGCTTCTTATTTATTTATTTTTATTAAAATGCTATGATTTTAAATGTAATATATCTGCATTCACATCCTATCTTATTAAGGAGACTCAATTTTAATCTTGAAAGTTTTGCAAATTAAATAACCAGATCTACCTTAGCTAGAGTTTGATTAATAAAAATGAAGTTATGGCTTGGTTCTGTATTCATGAACTGAAATGACATTCTTTCTAATTATTAGCATTTCTACTTAAAATATATTATCCGAAATGTTTTCAAGTTTTGTGATGTTCTTATATTTATTTTACTTGTACTGTTATTGCCTTGAACGCTTGAGAAATAAAACTGTCGGTTTTTCAGTAATTGCTCTATTGATCTATAATCTTGAAATTAAAAATAAAATTTCAAATACAACATTAATTCAGTGTTACAATATGGTAGCTATGGGTTTTATATTCACATATGGTATTGTATTTGCAAAATCCTTCTTCCGTCAAAAATTATAACAAAATTTTAGAATATACTGTCTGAATATGGTCAGCATAGTCCTTTCATTCTACCTTCTAGTACAAAGTTATCCAATTGCAGTACTTTTCCACAAAAACACAAATTTTAAATAATCACCACAATTCTCATTTATAAATGGTAGAAAGTGAAATATAATCTGAGTTTAAGAGACTCATCAGGAATCCTAGGCGACTTTTACATTCATTACAATCAGTAATCGACTCACCTATTCTGTCCTCACAAACCTCTTCATGATTAAGCTCCTCTAACTTCCCTACTTTAGAATTCTTCCTCCAATAGCCCTTAGTTTTCCAAAAGTAACATGTCAAGCTAAAGAGACAGAAGAAAGGGAGACAAATGATAATTCACATTTTAAGTCATTCTCAAGTCAAAGTGGCTCATTTTCCCAGTGGTTCAATTGTGCTATCAAGACTATAACAGTCCCTTGATATGACTGGCAACTGCTATTCAACATTCACTTACACCAGAACAAGTATAATGGTCTCTTCACGTGACTACTTGCACTGAAGAAACACTGTGTTCTAGTTCATAATTAAATACTCTTTAAAAATATATACTAGTGCATAAACTAAGGACATACACTTCAAAAAGTTTCCCTGGGCATTTTACATTGTTAATTCTCAAAGTCTTTCTACAAATAGCTCACAATTCACAAAAGATTATTCTTAATTAACATTGGCATTTCTCAAAAAGATCTCTATGAATAGTGATTTTCATTGCTCTTCTGTAAATTACAGGAATAAAACCAAATACATAAAACTAACAAACAGCTGCATTTTCAGTTTCCATCAAAATTTTCCTGCCAAAATACTAGTGACAATTTTTTGCCATTCGAATTAGGGGATTTTTTTCTTTACGAGAATTTTGAGGGGAGAAAATCCATTTTAAAAGTATCTAGAGAGCAAGAACTACTCAGCTGATGACTGATTAAGATTTTAAAAAATGGATGCCTAAAGCTAGGGCCCTATATTCATATCGAGTCTTCTAGAGTGCCTTTTCAAAAGTTTCGACGTGATTTAAGAGTACAAGTCACTTTGACCTTTATGGGGAGATTTTCAAAGTCACAGAGGTCAGCTAGGTACTGAACTCCCATTAAAACTAATTGAAAATTAGAAGCCTAATGCCTATTTGGGCCTTTGAAAATGTTTGAATTCTGTCACTCTCTGACTTTGTTCATATAGCCACGTCTCACTTTCCAGATGCATACTTTATGGTGGCTAACATCTCTACTGATGGAAAAAACATCTTGCATATAGATTATAGGAACAGAGAAATACTAGTATATGCAAATAGTGTACCTGCAACACCAACAGGTATTGTAGAGGGTACATAATTATTCTTATTGAAATTGGAATTCTATATATTATAGGAACAAAACTAAACAGCTTTTCTAAGACTTGTAGTATAAATAAATTCAAAAGGTATAAAAAAAACTGAGCCTAAATTCATCCAGAGCTACAGTTACATTGGCTTATGTTTTCAGGATGCTGTTGCTGCCTTGATAAATTACAAACAAGAAATGTGTGAGGGGTCTCAGCAAATTTCCATAATTCTCCAGCACTGAAAGTGAGAGACAGGATTAATCAATATTTTTAATCAGAAGCTGTCATAGTACATTGTTGCACTTGTTTCGACAAGTGTTAGGTCCCTGTGCTATTAAAACCTGCTTTGCTGCTATTTCATCATGCCAACGCTACAGATTAAAGGTGCTGCTTTTTGACAATATTACAGATATACAAAGTGTCACTTGTGATATCAAACACGATTTATCTTACTTCAGTCGAGGTGCAGCTGGATGTCCAAGAAACTGTTTTTCAAGAGAAATTTGCTGTAAGTACTGAAAGATAATTGAAGCTAACAGAGGTCTACAATAATATGTAACTACCTCCAGAAAGAGAAATGGCTTTACAAAGTACTATTTTATATTTTGATTTGGAAATTAATTCTCCTTTCCTTAGAATGTTTTAGTTATGACTTTTAGCTTGCTGTGAAAAGCAAAAATAATATATTGTAAATATCCATAATAATATATTTTAAATACAAATATTTTAAGGGTATTTGTTGCACTTGCTTAGATGAAAGTTTATGTTCTTCCCTTAAGCCATGACACTTTACTTTGATTTGATTAATATGAAATAAGCAAACTGAGATATTAATCAGAATAGTCTCAACTGAAATAACAAAATTTATACACAGAATGCTTTTTTTTTTTTTTGGTCAATAAGAATTATAGAAAAAAACTTTAAAGACTTGAAAATGCAGCAGAGAAATACTTTTTCAAAGCCACAAACCACAGATCATTTAAAAGCTCGACAATAATAGCATCCATAACATATTTTTAAATACAGTATTCATTGTAGAAAAGAAGGGAGAATAGCATAAAATAGGATTGGTTTTAAAATGATGAATGATGTAAAAAGTAAAAGAATTCATGCTAAGATTTTGTGGTAGCATTTTTGCATAAAACGTTATCCTTATGATTAATAATAAAAGTCTAAAAAGAACAACACTTAGCTCCAAAGCTGGGCACTGTTGAAGGTGCACAATCACCGACAGTGCTGCCTAGTGGTCAGGCAGTGGTTTGCAAGATGTCTCACTGTTGAAGCACAGTCTTGTCCCTCAGAGTTCCCCATCCCAGGGGTTTCCAGTCCTCTCCTTTAGCACAGAGTCTTTGAGGGAGGAGCCCTTAGCTCCACAGTCGTTTCCAGGAGGCCTTTCCCCAGAGGAGAGGCTCACTCCTCTGGGAGTGAGTATGGGACCCCAGGCCTGCCTTCTCCACCGGGCTCCGGTTCAGGGCCCAATGGTGGGCAGTTATACCCAACTCCTTGGAACTAAGACGCTGCCCCTCCTCAGACCACTTCCTAACTCAACCTCCTTCAGCTTCTCACAGTAAACCACTCCAATAAAGTCTCTGACCCAAACACTCTGTCGCCTGCTTTTCCCTTGTGGGTTTACACGGTCTATGGTTTTAGGTCCCAGGCAATCAACTCCTAGGCAATACTTGGCCCTCAGAGCAGCCATCTACTCCATTCCACTGCCTGCCTCTGAGCTGCTTTGCTCTCCCTTTTAAAGCCTGTCTCCAGCTTGATGAGGAAGGTAGTTAAATTGAAATTAAAAAGAACAGTCACAAAAATGACTGCGAGCTGCATGGAAACTTTAAAAAAAACATAATGAGGCTCAAATTAAATTATAAATTGTTATTAAATTATACTCCAAATAAAAAAAATTAATAAGAGGACCAAAAAATCCCACCAGAGCTAAACAACAGAGGCAGTTAGCAGCAAAAAGGCATCCTTTAGGAATAGTAAGTCAAATAATATTGACAAAAAACAGATAGAAGCATAAACTCTGGCAAGTCAAGTGTAAAAGTAGAATTAGATAGCCCCAAAAGGAATTTGAAGAGCAACTAGCAAAAGACACAAAAACTAATAGCAATTTTTTTAAGTACATCAGGAGCAGGAAGCCAGCAAAATGACCAGTGGGGCCACTGGATGACTAAGGTGCTAAAGCAGCAGTCAAGGAAGACAAGGCCATTATGCAGAAGCTAAATGAATTCTTTCCATTGATCTGAGGGAGATTGTCACACCTGAGCCATTCTTTTTAAGTGACAGATCTGGGGAATTATACCAGATTAAGGTGTTGATAGAGGAGGTTTTGGAACAAATTGATGAATGAAACAGTAACGAGTCACCAGGAGCAGCTGGTAGACACCCAAGAGTTCTGAAGGAACTCAAATATGAAATTGCAAAACTACGAATTGTGGTATATAACCTATTCGTTAAATCAGCTTCTGTACCAGATAACTGAAGGATAGCTAATGTAACACCAATTTTTTAAAAAGGCTTCAGAGGCAATCCTGGCAATTGCAAGCAGGTAAATCTAACTTCAGTACCAAACAAAGTGATTGAAACTATAATAAAAACAGAATTGTCAGACACATAGAGGAACACCATTTGTTGGGGCAGAGTAAACACAGCTTTTGTTAAGGAAAACCATGCCTCATCAATCTATCAGAATTTGTTGAGGACTTCAACAAATGTGGATAAGGATAACCCAGTTGATGAGGGTACTTGGACTTCCAGAAAGCCTTTGACAAGGTTCCTCATTAAAAGGTCTTAAGCAAAGTAAGCAGTCATGAGATAAGAGGGAAGGCCTTGTATCAGTAATTGGTTAAAAGAGAGAAAACAAAGAGTAAAAAATATATGGTCAGTTTTCAGAATGGAGAGACATAAATGGCAGGGTGCCCCAGGGATCTGTAGTGGGACCAGTACTGTTCAAAATATTCATAAATGATCTGGAAAAAGGGTATACTGTGAGGTGGCAAAGTTTGCAGGTGATACAAAATTACTCAAGATAGTTAAGTCCAAAGCATACTGTGAAGAGTTAGAAAGGGATCTCTCAAAACTGGGTGACTGGGCAACAAAGTAGCAGATTAAATTCAATGTTGATAAATACAAAATAATGCACATTGAAAAACATAATCCCAACTACACATACAAAATGATGGGGTCTAATTAGCTGTTGACACTAAAGAAACAGATCATGGAGTCATTGTAGATAGTTCTCTGAAAACATCCACTCAATGTACAGTGCCAGTCAAAAAAGCTAGCAGAAAGTTAGGAACCATTAGGAAAGGGATATATGATAAGACAGTAAATATCGTAATACCACTGTATAAATCCATGGTATACCTACACTTTGAATATTGCAATAGTTCTGGTCACCCCATCTTAAAAAAAATTGATATATTAGAATTGAAAAAAGGTACAGAGAAGGGCAACAAAATTATTACAGGGTATGGAACAGTTTCCATATGTAGATAAATTAAAAAGACTGGGACCATTCAGCTTGGAAAAGAGGCAGCGAAGATGGGGATATGATAGAGATCTATTAAATCATGAATGGTGTGGAGAAAGTCCACACTGGAGGTCCTGGTGATGTCAGGGAATTATGACGTGATTGGAATAACAGAGACTTGGTGGGATAACTCACATGACTGGAGTACTGTCATGGATGGTTATAAACTGTTCAGGAAGGACAGGCAGGGCAGAAAAGGTGGGGGTGTAGCACTGTATGTAAGGGAGCAGTATGACTGCTCAGAGCTCCGGTACGAAACTGCAGAAAAACCTGAGTGTCTCTGGATTAAGTTTAGAAGTGTGAGCAACAAGAGTGATGTAGTGGTGGGAGTCTGCTATAGACCACCGGATCATGGGGATGAGGTGGATGAGGCTTTCTTCCGGCAACTCGCAGAAGCTACTAGATCGCACGCCCTGGTTCTCATGGGTGACTTTAATTTTCCTGATATTTGCTGGGAAAGCAATACAGCGGTGCATAGACAATCCAGGAAGTTTTTGGAAAGCGTAGGGGACAATTTCCTGGTGCAAGTGCTAGACGAGCCAACTAGGGGGGGAGCTTTTCTTGACCTCCTGCTCACAAACAGGGAAGAATTAGTGGGGGAAGCAAAAGTGGATGGGAATCTGGGAGGCAGTGACCATGAGATGGTCGAGTTCAGGATCCTGACACAGGGAAGAAAGGTAAACAGCAGGATACGGACCCTGGACTTCAGGAAAGCAGACTTTGACTCCCTCAGGGAGCAGATGGGTAAGATCCCCTGGGGGACTAACATGAAGGGGAAAGGAGTCCAGGAGATCTGGCTGTATTTCAAGGAATCCCTGTTGAGGTTACAGGGACAAACCATCCCGATGAGTCGAAAGAATAGTAAATATGGCAGGCGACCAGCTTGGCTTAATGGTGAAATCCTAGCGGATCTTAAACATAAAAAAGAAGCTTACAAGAAGTGGAAGGTTGGACATATGACCAGGGAAGAGAATAAAAATATTGCTTGGGCATGTAGGAATGAAATCAGGAGGGCCAAATCGCACCTGGAGGTGCAGCTAACAAGAGATGTCAAGAGTAACAAGAAGGGTTTCTTCAGGTATGTTGGCAACAAGAAGAAAGCCAAGGAAAGTGTGGGCCCCTTACTGAATGAGGGAGGCAACCTAGTGACAGAGGATGTGGAAAAAGCTAATGTGCTCAATGCTTTTTTTGCCTCTGTCTTCACTAACAAGGACAGCTCCCAGACTCCTGCGCTGGGCATCGCAACATGGGGAGTAGATGGCCAGCCCTCTGTGGAGAAAGAGATGGTTAGGGACTATTTAGAAAAGCTGGACGTGCACAAGTCCATGGGGCCGGACGAGTTGCATCCGAGAGTGCTAAAGGAATTGGCGGATGTGATTGCAGAGCCATTGGCCATTATCTTTGAAAACTCGTGGCGAACGGGGGAAGTCCCAGATGACTGGAAAAAGGCTAATGTAGTGCCAATCTTTAAAAAAGGGAAGGAGGAGGATCCTGGGAACTACAGGCCGGTCAGCCTCACCTCAGTCCCCGGAAAAATCATGGAGCAGGTCCTCAAGGAATCAATCCTGAAGCACTTAGACGAGAGTAAAGTGATCAGGAACAGTCAGCATGGATTCACCAAGGGAAGGTCATGCCTGACTAATCTAATCGCCTTCTATGATGAGATTACTGATTCTGTGGATGAAGGGAAAGCAGTGGATGTATTGTTTCTTGACTTTAGCAAAGCTTTTGACACTGTCTCCCACAGTATTCTTGTCAGCAAGTTAAAGAAGTATGGGCTGGATGAATGTACTATAAGGTGGGTAGAAAGTTGGCTAGATTGTCGGGCTCAACGGGTAGTGATCAATGGCTCCATGTCTAGTTGGCAGCCGGTGTCAAGTGGAGTGCCCCAGGGGTTGGTCCTGGGGCCGGTTTTGTTCAATATCTTCATAAATGATCTGGAGGATGGTGTGGATTGCACTCTTAGCAAATTTGCGGATGATACTAAACTGGGAGGAGTAGTAGATACGGTGGAGGGCAGAGATAGGATACAGAGGGACCTGGACAAATTGGAGGATTGGGCCAAAAGAAACCTGATGAGGTTCAATAAGGATAAATGCAGGGTCCTGCACTTAGGACGGAAGAACCCAATGCACAGCTACAGACTAGGGACCGAATGGCTAGGCAGCAGTTCTGCGGAAAAGGACCTAGGGGTTACAGTGGACGAGAAGCTGGATATGAGTCAGCAGTGTGCCCTTGTTGCCAAGAAGGCCAATGGCATTTTGGGATGTATAAGTAGGGGCATAGCGAGCAGATCGAGGGACGTGATTGTTCCCCTCTATTCGACATTGGTGAGGCCTCATCTGGAGTACTGTGTCCAGTTTTGGGCCCCACACTACAAGAAGGATGTGGATAAATTGGAGAGAGTCCAGCGAAGGGCAACAAAAATGATTAGGGGTCTGGAACACATGACTTATGAGGAGAGGCTGAGGGAACTGGGATTGTTTAGTCTGCAGAAGAGAAGAATGAGGGGGGATTTGATAGCTGCTTTCAACTACCTGAGAGGTGGTTCCAAAGAGGATGGTTCTAGACTATTCTCAGTGGTAGAAGATGACAGGACAAGGAGTAATGGTCTCAAGTTGCAGTGGGGGAGGTTTAGGTTGGATATTAGGAAAAACTTTTTCACTAGGAGGGTGGTGAAACACTGGAATGCGTTACCTAGGGAGGTGGTAGAATCTCCTTCCTTAGAAGTTTTTAAGGTCAGGCTTGACAAAGCCCTGGCTGGGATGATTTAATTGGGGATTGGTCCTGCTTTGAGCAGGGGGTTGGACTAGATGACCTCCTGAGGTCCCTTCCAACCCTGATATTCTATGATTCTGTGAAAGTGAATAAGGAAGTGTCATTTACCCCATACATAACACAGGAAACAGGGATCACCCAATGAAATTAATAGGCAGCAGGTTTAAAATAAACAAAAAGAAGTACTTCTTCACATTATGCATTGTTGACGGGGATATTGCAAAGTTCAAAAGTATAACTGGGTTAAAAAATGAATTAGATAAGGTCATGGGGGATAGGTCCATCAATGGCTATTAGCCAAGATGATCAAAGAAACAACCTAAAACTCTGGGAGTCCCTAGCCTCTGATTGCCAGAAGCTGGGAGTGGGCGATAGGGGTGGATCACTTGATAATTGCCCTTTTCTGTTCATTTCATCTGGCACTAGCCACTGCTGGAAGACAGGATACTGGGCTAGATGGACCATTGGTCTGACCCAGTATATTCTTATGAATAACAGTCTCAGGTCTTTAAAGAGATCAGGATGCATTATTTCTATAGTAGTACAAGGAGATGAGTCTGGTAAGAAGTCCCACATAAAATGGATTCACAGTCTGTAAGAGTTAATTTAACACCCCGTTATGGATAGAGAGGGGGCATACACAAAGTTGGGGGTCCAATATAGATGCGAATGTCCCCATAATTCAGAATTTTGATCAATGTTTTTGGTTGAAGCTTATCTCCAATTTTAACAAACAGTTAATGTGTAGCTAAGATGTAATATCCTGCCATATTTGTAAAAGGAAAATTGGTCACCTTCACTGGACAGAAAGTGAAGCTGAACTACTGTCCGGAAAATAAGATGGAATATTAAATAGTGACACTAAAGTCCCAAATGGATTAATGTCATGCTAATTCTGACATGGAAGTGCTGTTACACATCCTGTTAAATGAATCCCTATTTGTCCGCTCTTCTAACAGAACACCACTGCCTATTTGAAAACCTCTTCTACTTCATTTATAATATAATCTCATTTCCCTTCAACAGATTACTGTGCTGAGAATGGAATCCAGTGCAATAGTTCTTCATTCATCAGGCTAATAATCAGGAAACTTTATAGTGTGGGGTTCTCTCAGCAGAAATAGCTACAAAGAAAGGACGTCTTTCTCTTCTAGTCTCAAGATGGAAACCTGGCCTCCAACCTTTCTTCAACCTTTTGTTTACAAGTCCTTCCATGAAATCTGCTTTGTATAAAACTGATGAAAAGCAATGACTAATTATAAAGACAGTTGCACCTCAAGACAAATTTTTTCAAAAGGAATCTAGATACATTTACTTTTCACCCTTGAGGTATAAACAGAGCAGCAGATTCCATCATCTTATCATACTACCAAAGCTGTCCTCTTAACAACCTAACTTCACATGACTTCTACAGGTAAAACAAATCTCATAGTTTATTGCTGGAAAATTCTTGAAATACCTCTCTCTCTTCTCTATAGGGCCGCCTGATCCCATGAGGTGCAGAGTGTCTGCCATCTCTTCCCATTTACTTCAATAGGAATTGAGAGAACTCAGAATGAATTGGGGTTTTATCTAACTAAGCAGCCACCAACAAAATTAGGAACTGGTCCTGCAGTTCCTCACATGTACATGATTCCCTTTGATGTTTATAGCAGACTTGTGTGTACAAGGATTTTTGAAAGATCCCAAGTGCCTTCTGAGAGCTGGTGAGCACCCTCTTTTTCCATACCTTATCACAGTGAGTTCCTGAGCTACTGGTAAGATCAGGCCCCAATAAAAGGAATGGGGGTAGGGCAGGATGGGGCTGGAGGCATAGAGAGAGAATAGAACTCAAAAATAAAAGCACCACAAATTAGATGAGTTACACTGCAAAAAGCCAACCTCAGAGTCAAGATCTTCACACTAGATGTAATGATGTATAAAACTTGTGAATCTTTTTAATAGTACAGCCCAGTTACTAAGCAGCTGCTGTCAAGAAAATAGATAGGAGGAAAACGATGTACATATTGGGAACATAAAGTTCGATAGTTGCACTGCATCAAATGCCAATCATAGCAAATTAAGGCGCAAACACTGTGAAAGTGGAAAAAGGTATACAGTTAAAACAAAAAAATCAACTTCACTCCACATGTACAAAAGGACCTATATTTCTATGTTTATTGTATGAAAAGGCTGCTTCTCAATATTGCTGTACTAGTCCATATTCCCAGTACTCTTTAAAAAAAAATTAAAATGGTAAAAGAACATTCTGTACTCCTAAATACAAAGGGGCTGCCAGGCTTGTGTCTACATTTTAGTAGCAAATTAGCTGGTTCCTGTGATATACCTAGAGAGGTTGCAAAAACTTTGATGTAGTTATTCTTCCCTCCCAGGGCAATTGTTGCCCTTTTCTTTAAATAGAATATGTTAAGCACGTGTTTTAATTTTCTTGTAATAGTTTTAATTTTCTTAACTTCCCCTCAGATCTGCTTTGGCTACTTGCAAATTAGCTAATTTTTCATTATTATTCAAGTTATAATTTTTTATTTGGCAGGATGCTAGAATCAATTATGCACATAATGAAGCCTGCTATTAATTTTGCTATGATGAAGTGATGGGCACATCTCAACAGTTTCTATTCTGTTTGATAGATACCACCCTCCCCCCTTTTTTTAACAGCCTAAAATAGTGAACAAAGCACAGCTTTACTATAGCTTAAGCCACAGTTTAGGACAGTAGTTAAAGACATGTTTAACTTTAAGTATGTGCCTAAGTCCCATTGGTCAAATGACACTTATACATGTGCTTAACTGGTGTTTTGAATAGGATTGGACCTAAGTACATGACCAGGTGTTTTCCTGAACTGGGGCCTTAGACAGCAGTTATTATCTCTTGGATTTAATATTGTTCTTATTCATTAGCTACCAGGGTTGGAAATTAATGTTTTATACTAGGAATCAATTTGGCCTTGTGAATACAATTAATTTATGGTCACTTGACTTTGGTTCCCCTACCCTCTATGTTTCTGATGATCTCCTCAATAGTCAATATTCAATTCAACATTGATTCCTCTCTAATTTCATTCTCATCTTTCATCTGTTATACAAATAAACAAAAAATATCAACTCCTTCATCCTGATTTGGGCTTCTGTAGCAGGTACCTGTTGCTTATGTCAGTCTATTGTTTACCCTTTTTATTCCAGTTGTTACTGTAACAATTCCCTTAATTATCTCTTAAAATGTATGTAAAATAAAATACTTTTTTCTCTACCACATCTTGGGCCAAAAGTAGTTTTATTGTACTTAGAGTTGGTTGGAAAACAGAATTTTGATTCTGTGGGAAATTCCAAAATTTTGAAATTTGTTTCTATTATTTTTGGAACAAAATGTCAAAATTTTCTGTGAAATTCTGAAAAGAATATTCAGAAACATTGAAATACTATGTCAAATATAGAATCTGATTTAGCCTAACACCTTTTTGATAGGTCTTCATTCTTGTAGCATCCCCTCAAGCTCTTCCTATTTGTTGCCCATGTGCCTAAGGAATTTGAGGAAAAATAATCTCATTTTGCTCACCAGGTATATGTTCCCTAGTTTTCAGAGTTTTTAATCTCACATTGGGCAAGTAGGTGGGCTCTTAACGTGGTCTTTTTTGAGGTAAAAGAAACACTGTAAACAATGCATGTGAGTGGCCTTAACAAAGATGAGCAGCTGCTGAACATAGCATTTCCTAGAAAAGTTACCCCCATACCTTGAATAGCTCAGAAAACACAGATAATAAATGAAAAATGTCTTTCCGAATGGTCAGAAGCTAGAGCTAAAGGTTTATATAAAAAACAGTGACAGGAACTAAAATATGTTAATTTTCCTAGCACTACTGTTCGCATGATTGATATGTGTTTTCAGGGGGTGGGGCGGGGGGAGGAGACAAATGTGTTGGAGCACTGAAACTGAAGCAATGAAAGATACCATGCAAAATCGTGTGATTCTTTTATACTCTCATACATAAACTTTTTTGTCCTGTCTAGTACTTACAGTATATATTTAATTAAAATATTATCCAGTGAACTCTACACCTGTCCTATTTTTGTCTACCTCCATTTTTAATACAAGTTGACATTGCCTCCTCTCTCCCCATTACAATAGCTGTGATATCTCCACTCTGTAGCCTGCAGTTATTCAGGTAATATTTTTCTCTTTCATGCCCTCTTAAAGACTTCATAATATCTGAGCATTATATCTTGTAGGCATCAGCACTGTCAAATTGATATGTACACTAGATTTCCTTGTCTGTCTTTCTTCAAGATCTTTAAATCTTTCCTTTCAGTACTGTCTTAAATTATGTCTCCTAATACCTGTAAGGAAATTGTGATTAGTTCAAACAATTAGTACCTCTGTATTTTCTCTTGCTTCTAGCAGTAGTTACTGAGTCACATATTTCATTTGTAATATTAGGTAAAAAAGATACCATGTTTTATTTTTAGTCCTAAATGATTTAGGTCTATACTTCATTCCATGGTCTGTCACTATTAAAAATGTTAACCTCTTGGGAAGCAAGGCACTGCCATTGGGATGAGATACTGTATCAATTATTGTTACAATGTCATATGTTCAGCTTTCATTCTGTGGTGAATGAGCTGTAAATAATCATCAGCAATCTGTTCCCTGGGTAAATGATTACTCAAATAAAAAATACTCCCTCTGAAATTTATAAGCTTGAATGTAAAGAATGGCGTATTCTCATTAACAGGAAATGCCAGCATTGTGACCTCATACTAGAAAACAATACTTACTGAAGATTGAGATTTGTTGCTTTTTAAATCCTACTCTAGTGTAAGAATATTGAAAGTACAGTGGGCACTCAGACACACAGAATGGGCATGGGTAAACCTCAGAAATGTCACTGTTCACACACGGATTGTATCATTTAGCAGTTCTAATACTTAAACAAAGTGTATTCAAACCTTCTCATCTTCTTGAATCTGCTGAATTAGACTTCGAGCGTCATGAGAACATGCCCTCTGGTGTGATTTTTTGCAACTAGTTCAGCTGGAAATACCTCAGGAATTGGGTTATATTTCTGTATGTTCCATCCTGATCAGAAGTGAGGAAGTGAGCAAAAAATTTGAAAAATAATGGAAAAATGTAAGTGAACATTTTAGAATCTCAAATATTTCCAGAGAAAGAAGTATCTAGAACATCTTATATTTCATAAACATTTCACTCATCTTCAATGAATTGCCCTCACTCACCCATCCCTCTGAAACAGTAAACATTGGAATAGGTGACTAGGACAAGAATGTTGACCTTTGACATAGTTCAGGTGACTGTGGTCAGGAAATAAAGTTCACTTGCTTATCAGCACTCCTGAGAGTCAGTTTATTATATCTCCCCATCAAACACATTTTTACGGGTCCTGTAACTGAACGCCAGTCTTGCTATTTCTCACCTACTGCCAGTCACAAGCTGTCCACACTTCTTTCCAAATCTAGTTCTATGGCGATGGCAAGTTCTCCAAGTATCTCACTGATGTTGACAACCATCTCTTTGTCTATCTATCTAGATACTTTTATAGCCCATATCGCTCTACAATTGGCATCATCCAGAGTATGAAAATTTTGGAAATGAACTTCCACAAGGGAGCAAGATATACCTACTCTTGAAAAACTATATGCCCATGTTAAATTTACAGATAAATGCTGGAAAAGTACTGTTAATCACCAGTAGCTCTCACTGGGCCATATTCTGTGGACGTTATTGTGAATCATTCAATTGACTTCTGTGGAGTTTCTCTCAGTATACACCAATGTACTGGTACATGAGCATATACTTTAGGCAATGACCTTGGGATTCTTGGAAGGTCATATGTTTACAGACCTGAATAATTTCCTCATTGCATTAGCCACAAATAGGTTATTTTTCTCCCCTAAATTTCACAACCTAATTCTTAGATTAAGAGCTTCCTGAGAAAATCCATCACTTCTTCCATATGCCATAATAAATTACCATAAAATTAAAACAGATTTTAAGATGCGTAACAAGTCATTTACATTGCATAACCCATTAACTTGGAACAAATAAGACTACTGAAAAGAGTAATGGCTACTGGAAAGATGGTGGTGAAATGTTATGTCTAAGCATTTGACTTCTGTATATACTTATCTGCATGACTTTGTGGATGACTTTATGAGACACTGCAAGCTTTTCTCTTCAGATAGACTCTCTGTTAGGTGTAGATTACAATAAAATGGTTGGGCACGGAGCCAGCCACAAGTCCTAATATCATTAATATCTATTGTTTATTCTTATCATTTAGTCATTCTATACATTCATGTAATTTATCACTGTTCTCTTTGTCTTCCCCTCAAGAGGATCCATAGGGCTAGAACCTGAGTCTGCAGGTACCTGGTGACTGCCATATCCACGCTGCTTCCCTACAGCTTTGAAAGGCAGAGATCAATGGACTATGAGCCTTATGGGGCCAAGCAGCTCTGGACATCCTGCTTACAGAATCCCTGACTTGTGGAATGTACTGCATTCCCTGATTAGCCCAAGCATGCTATTTAAGACCTAGGGGAAACACCTGGATGATGTCTGTGCAACAAGGTAAAACCCTGACCTGCTGCTGAGACAGATCCTGCCTTGTTCCTACTTCCTCACATTGTTCCTGATTCCTGGTCCCTGTTTCCTCACATTGTTCCAGCCCTGTCCCAACCTCATTCCTAGCTCTGTTCCTGCCTTCCCTGACTCCAGATAACCTGGTTCTGACCATTGGTTCTGTTTCCACACTCCTGACGCCTGCTCCAATCACTAGGCCTGATCGCCAACACCCCAATTCCTGACACCCCTCTTTTTTTAAAAAAAAAAAAAAAGCCTGCTTGTTTTCTCTCCAACCCCACCAACTGAGTGAAGAACTTATTATAAACTCAAGTCATCTCTGTTGGTCAGCACAGACTACTGAGATAACCCAGTTCCCCGCTGGGAGGAAACTGTCATGTTCTGAGCCATTTATTATTTTAAAATTTCTTTTTGTGTAGAGCGACAGAACTAAAAGACATAGTGTTAATATTGTATCATCAATGGTTATTTTTATTATTTAATTTCTCAAGGCTACCCAGATGACTAAGTCTTTTCATTTGTGTTCTTCTCTTCCCGGAGAATTAAAACATGGAAAAAAAAGTTCTTTGGTTTACTGCAACATACTATAAAATAGTTCTTAATGTTAGAGAGATTAAACACATAGTAATCAATAATCATATTAAAGCAGTGCTCCTTACAATGAGCCAAGTTCTGATTTTTCAGTTTTTGTTCTTAACAGACCATCACATATTTAAATATACAGGCCCACTGATGGGGGGAGGGGGGCAAAGGGATCAATTGCCCAGGGGCCCAGCGATTTAAAAGGGCCCAGACGGATGGGGTAGATATGTGTTTTTTAATAAAAATTACAATTTAAGAAAAGAAAGAAATCCGTTTCCTGCTGCTGCAGCTGCTCTGTACAGAGCACTGTCCCTCATTGTATCAGTAACACTTTTCCAGGGTGCTGCTGCACCCTGCTGGTCTGGCAGAGCGTCAGCAACAGCAGCCTGGGAACCCCAGAGCTTGCTGCCTCCTCTGGCTGCTCGGGAGCTGCTGTGCCTGGCTGGCTGGCTCTCTGGCTGCGGGGCTGAGAACAGGGAGACTTTAAAGAGGAACAAGCTCCCTCTGCACTACCAGATTTCCTCCCCCAGGGCTGCAGCTCCTCGCCAAACACAAGCCAGCAAGTTCAGCCACCCAATGGAGTCTCTCTAAGTTTGCAGAGAGGCAGCCGGGGCTAGCCGCCCCCGTACCCACCTTCGCTGCCGCTATCACTGGCTGACCAACAGCTATCACGAGCCCAAGATGAGGGGCCACCTCCACCGCTCAGCCAGGGAATGAGGCACGGGTTTTCCCACTGCCTTCACCTCTGGCCACCTCCTCGGAGATCTCCCGATAGATGTGGTGCACCATGCCTGCCATCTCCTCAGTGCTCTGGGTGTTGATGTCCCACAGCACAAGCAGCACAACTATTGTATTGTATATTTTGACTTTTTTGGTCACATTCAGTTACATCTTGTGTATCAGTTTTTTCCTTGTCTTTAGGTTACGCATGAATCATGATTAGGTGTTTAATTAGCCTACTTGATACTTTAGGTTTTCTTACTTTGTGCTTCTTTAAATGTTTTATACATTAATTAATTTCATTCCATAATGTATTTATTTAATTTAAATATGTAATTCAAAATAATAAATTCTACATCCTATATTTAGGCTCACAATTTGTTTACTGGTGCTGTAACTGGGAAAAAAAGTTAACTAGATCAAGCCATGCCACAACTTACGCACAGTGGGTTCTAATGTGTTATCAATAGGATAAAAGTAGTGTCGTAAACCTCAGCCATCCCTTTCTAGGAAGTATTAAGGAACGCGGCCTGAGTCCTAGCATTTCTGATCTCTTTATGTATTGATTTGCATACTTATTCATTATTTTCTGATCACTATATACATTTGTATGCATGAACTATGCCTATTTCCCATGTGAAACAGTACACTCCTACTTCAATAAGCTGTAGCAAAAGAGTGCCATTTCACTACTTTCCTTCTTTTAAATTTAGCTTACTTTAAAGCACAAAAAAGCATGTATTCTACCTTCACTATGTACAGGTAATCTCGCATTATTATTAATGGGAATTACTCACATATATTGACAGTACAATAGGCCACAAACAGTGAAACCCATTCCAAGAGCTTTCTACTTTCACTAACCCAGTCCTTGCAAGTAAGAGTAGAAAGTATGAGACATGGTTAGCAATGCAGTCAATCTGATGGCAGTTCACTGTTTTAAAAAAATCATACTCCCAGGAGGGCTAATCAGGAAGGCCTTTGATTTGGTATGTCTCATAGCTCCTACAGTGGTCAGTTCAATGAAAACCAGAGCATAACAAATTTTTATAATGGCAGGTACATTTCCTCCACATTTTTGAAAGCTCTGTAGCTAGATACAGCATTAAGTGAGCCTCATACAATACTGTCACCCTCTCCCCCTTTAATTCTGTTCTCATAATCATTAGTATTTCTTGTGCCTTGAGTACCACAAGCCATGAGATTGATAACTCTGACATTGACACATTTTATGGGAGATGAGCCTTGAGTTTATGCCCTTTTGATCCAAATTCCCAAGCTCAGTAGACGCCATACACCCTAACATCACTACTTCTTCTTAGGCGTTAACAGTTGTTTCACCTGCCCCAGAACAGTCTGCATGTGTCCGAGTAACAATCTAAAGCCACCTGGGCTGTAATAAAAGATTTATTAAGAATTTATCAAGATAATTGTGATGAAATAAAAGATATAGAATGCATAAGATAACTAGTCTTAACATATACAAAAGCTAACCTACACAGGTACAGTATGGGAAACTTCAACACCGATATATTTTGCTTTTAGAATGTCCACCCTCCTTTCCTTCCCTGATTTTTTGGCAGGGTGGAATGTCAGAGCATCCACTAATCCAAAATTCGGTTCCTTACCCTTTGGTATCAGGCTTTTGTGTCATCTGTCTCTTTTGCATCTTCCTGGATTTCCCCAGTCATACTTTCCAGATTAGTTTAAGATGCCACCCATCCTCCTCCTCCAGCCTCTCAAAGGTATTTAAAAAGATATCTCCTCTGAGGAGATTATAACCATCAGTCATTATGCAATACTCATTGTATGTTTTCCAGATTCACTCAGGATTATATCTGCTACTTTAGATAAACTTTTTGGGTTCTTATCTTTCCAGATAAGCGTCCCTATTCCAAGGATTATCAACTCTTTGTATTAATCCAGAACCATGATTTAGCACTTTGTTCCGCTAAGAATGATTAATCTGAATCCAGCTCACTGATTGCCTTTAAAAATACAGAGCTCCTACTTTCTTACAGTTCCCTCTTAGCTTGATTTCTGCTCTGTATCAGATATGAAATCTTGAAAAGTTAAAGTTATTCTGTCACCACTATATCAACTATCAATTGAGAGGTTAAAATCTGTCACACCTACCACAAAAACAATCCTTTTTAGATTACTGAGGGTATTCGTGTAAGAAGAGTTTATTCTCAATTCTAATTCAAAGTTATTTTTAGTAACAACTTTGAAATAATAAGTGCATCATATTATTAATTGTGTGTCAGGGACAGGGTCTGAGAAACTAGAAAGAGTTCATAGGAGACTCAGCCCTGGTCTGCACTATGAGTTTAGGTCGAATTTAGCAGCATTAGATCGATTTAACCCTGCACCCGTCCACACAAAAATGAAGCCATTTTTGTTGACTTAAAGGACTCTTAAAAACGATTTCAGTACTCCTCCCCAATGAGGGGATTAGCGCTGAAATTGACATCGCCGGGTCAAATTTGGGTTAGTGTGGATGCAATTCGACGGAATTGGCCTCCGGGAGCTATCCCACAATGCTCCATTGTGACCGCTCTGGACAGCATTCTCAGATGCACTGGCCAGGTAGACAGGAAAAGCCCCGCAAACTTTTGAATTTCATTTCGTGTTTGGCCAGCATGGCAAGCTGATCAGCACAGGTGACCCTGCGGATCTCATCAGCACAGGTGACCATGGAGTCCCAGAATCGCAAAAGAGCTCCAGCATGGACCAAATGGGAGGTACTGGATCTGATTGCTGTATGGGGAGATGAATCCGTGCTATCAGAACTCTGTTCCAAAAGATGAAATGCCAAAATATTTGAAAAAATCCCCAAGGGCATGAAGGACAGAGGCTATCACAGGGACCTGCAGCAGTGCCGTCTGAAACTTAAGGAGCTCAGGCAAGCCTACCAAAATACCCAAGAGGCAAACGCCCGCTTGGGGTCAGAGCCCCAGACATGCTGCTTCTATGCTGAGCTGCATGCAATTCAAGGGGTGCCCCTACAACTACTCCACACCTGTATGTGGACTCTTGCAAGGGAGTCTCATGCAACAAGGATGAGGATTTTGTGGACGAGGAAGATGAGGAGGAGGGGAAGATTGAAGGTAGCGCACACCAGGCAAGCGGAGAAACCGTTCTCCCTGACAGCCAGGATCTGTGCATCACCCTGGAAACAGTACCCTCCCAACCCGGGCTCCCGGACCTTGAAGGCAGAGAAGGCACCTCTGGTGAGTGTACCTTTGTGAATATAATACACAGTTTAAAAACAAGCGTGTTTAATGATTAATTTGCCGTGAAGACTTGGGATGCATTTGTGGCCAGTATAGCTACTGGAAAAGTCTGTTAACATGTCTGGGGATGGAGCGGAAATCCTCCAGGGACATCTCAATGAAGCTGTCCTGGAGGTACTCCCAAAGCCTTTGCAAAAGGTTTCTGGGGAGGGCAGCCTTATTGCGCTCTCCATGGTAGGACACTTTACCACGCCAGGCCAGCAGCACGTAGTCTGGAAACATTGCATAAGAAAGCATGGCAGCGTGTGGTCCCGGTGTTTGCTGGCATTCAAGCAACATGCGTTCTTTATCTCTCTGTGTTATCCTCAGGAGAGTGATATCATTCATGGTCACCTGGTTGAAATAGGGGAATTTAATTAAGGGGACATTCAGAGGTGGCTGTTCCTACTGGTCTGTTTGCATGTGGCTGAAAAGAAATCCTCCCCACAGTTAGCCACACAGTGGGGGGAGGGGTGAAGTGATCATCCCAGAGAATTGGGTAGGGGAGGGGGGGTTAGTTGGGTTTGTGCTGCACGTTAACCCGAAAACATCAGCCCCTCCTTTTATATGACCAATGTGTCTTTTTCGATTTTACTCTCCCTTTTTTCCTCCTGCAGCTGCAAATGTTTCAACGCTGCGACTAGCATCTCCATCCCAGAGGCTAGCGCAGATACGAAGGTGAAAAAATGCACTTGGGATGAAATGGTCTCTGAGCTCTGAGGCCACTGGAGGATCAAACTCTGATATGCTCTGGTGTATGGTTGAGGTGCACAAAAAGGCACAGACCGCCACTGCAGTCCTTGTGTAACCAACTGCCCTCCTCCCCAAGTTCCATAGCCTCCTCACCCAGACACCCAAGAACGCGGGGTGGGGGCTCCAGGCACCCAACCACTCCACCCCAGAGGACTGCCCAAGCAACAGAAGGCTGGCATTCAATAAGTTTTAAAGTGCAGTGTGGCCTTGTCCTTCCCTCCTCCCCCACCCTTCCCGGGCTACCTTGGCAGTTATCCCCCTATTTGTGTGATGAATTAATAAAGAATGCATGAATTTAAAGCAACGATGACTTTATTGCCTCTGCAAGCAGTGATTGAACGGGGGAGGGGAGGGTGGGTGGCTTACAGGGAAGTAGAGTGAACCAAGGGGGCAGGTTTTCATCAAGGAGAAACAAACAGAACTGCCACACCGTAGCCTAGTCAGCCATGAAACTGGTTTTCAAAGCATCTCTGATGCGCAGCGCACCCTGCTGTGCTCCTCTAACTGACCTGGTGTCTGGCTGCGCGTAATCAGCGGCCAGGCGATTTGCCTCAACTTCCCACCCTGCCATAAACATCTCCCCCTTACTCTCACAGATATTGTGGAGCGCACAGCAAGCAGCAATAACAATGGGAATGTTGGTTTCGCTGAGGCCTAACAGAGTCAGGAAACTGCGCTTTTAAACGTCCAAATGCACATTCTACCACCATTCTGCACTTGCTCAGCCTGTAGTTGAACAGCTCCTGCCTACTGTCCAGGGTGCCTGTGTACAGCTTCATGAGCCATGGCATTAAGGAATAGGCTGGGTCCCCAAGGATACATATAGGCATTTCAACATCCCCAATGTTACTTTCTGGTCTGGAAAGTAAGTCCCTTGCTGCAGCTGTTCATATAGACCAGAGTTTGTGAAGATGCAAGCATCATGAACTTTTCCCGGCCATCCCACGTTGATGTTGGTGAAACATCCCTTGTGATCCAGCAGTGCTTGCAGCACCATTGAAAAGTACCCCTTTCAGTTTATGTACTGGCTGCCCTGGTGGTCCGGTCCCAAGACAGGGATATGAGTTCGGTCTATCGCCCCACCACAGTTAGGGAATCGCATTGCAACAAAGCCATCCACTATGACCTGCACATTTCCCAGAGTCACTACCCTTGATAGCAGCAGCTCAGTGATTGCATTGGCCACTTGGATCACAGCAGCCACCACAGTAGATTTGCCCACTCCAAATTGATTCCCGACTGACCGATAGCTGTCTGGCATTGCAAGCTTCCAGAGGGCTACCTCCACTCACTTATGAACTGTGAGGGCTGCTCTCATCTTGGTACTCTTGCACTTCAGGGCAGGGGAAAGCAAGTCACAAAGTTCCATGAAAGCGCCCTTACGCATGTGAAAGTTTTGCAGCCACTGGGAATCATCCCAGACCTGCAACACTATGCGGTCCCACCCGTCTGTCCTTGTTTCACAGGCCCAGAATCGGCATTCCATGGCATGAGCCTGCCCCATTGCCACCAAGATGGCCAAATTGCCAGGGCCCGTGCTTTGAGAGAATTCTGTGTCCATGTCCTCATCACTCTCATCACCGCACTGCCATCGCCTCCTGCCCTGCTTTTGCAGGTTCTGGTTCTCCATATACTGCATGATAATGCGCGAGGTGTTTACAATGCTCATAACTGCCATGGTGATCTGAGCGGGCTCCATGCTTGCCATGGTATGGCATCTGCAGGAGAGCAGAGTTGCAGGGGAAGCGGTGGTTGGATGACCAGTTTTGTAGACCTACTACACCGTCTGCTGCCAGCACACAACAGTTGAGTGGGCTGCACGCTTGCCGTGGTATGGCGAGACAAGAACAGCCGAGCAGAGCTGCAGCGGAAGTGGCCCTGCGAGTCCACCAGGAAAGCAGAAGAGCAGAGTGCCAGTGGAAGCAGTGGATGACAACGAAGGTTAGCAGTCCTAATGCACCATCTGCTGAAAGCAGTATGGTGCCCATATGGAAAAAAGATGCAAAATGATTGTCCACCATTGCTTTCACGGAGGGAGGGGCGACTGATGACACATACCCAAAACCACCCCCGTTTTTGCCCCATCAGGCATTGGGAGCTTAACCCAGAATTCCAATGGGCGGCAGAGGCTGCGGGATAGCTACCCACAGTGCAACACTCCGAAAGTCGACGCTAGCTTCTGTACTGTGGATGCGCTCCAGCAACTTAATGTGCATTAGTGCATGGACACACACAATCGACTGTATAAAATCGCTTTCTAAAAAATTGACTTCTATAAATTCAACCTAATTTCATAGTGTAGACATACCCTCAGGAGTCCCTTTTTAACTTACTGAGCCAAACTAGGCTCAGCTGCACCTAATTAGCTCCAGCAGGATATGCCTCTCCAAACTGACTCCAAACCTTTGCTGGGTGTTAAAAGAACAATCTCAGGTACATCCTTCTGGTTTAGCAGCATATCTTCCTAGGACTGCTAAGGGGGAGGGATCCCTTTCAGCAGACATCAAAGTACTAAGCATATTACCACAATTATTATTTTTAACTAAGTAAATCTTAAAGGAAATTTTACCATTTCAGTGTCTCTTTTAGAGAACAAGATTTATTGACCTACATTTCTTGAATTAAACTATTTTTTACTATTTACCAAAGCTACTGAAAATGCATTTGTAAATATTATAGTACTACTAAAATGTGTTACAATAAGTTACTGCCTACAAGGAAAAAAATCAAATATATTGATAAAATATAGCACTCATGTATTTTATAGCATAAAGTATTCTGTTAAATATTGTGGCAAGAAATATGTATAGTTTTAAAATATATATATACATTAAAGATGCATTTCTTTCTCTTCCCCCTTTCTATGAAAGAATCTGAAGAATACATATAATTAAGTGATAAGTGGTGAATTCATGTTTATGTATCTACAAGAAATACTGAAATCAAAACAACTTAGCTGTGTGGCTCTGTAAGGAATGAACTGATTTTACTTACTAGAGCCTTCCCATTTCTCTGCAATCCAACACCACTGCTTTTCCAGTCCTAGAATTCTTGGGCCGGAGACTGATAATCATTTGTCAGATTGTGTGCATTTTCTCTGATGTGCACAAGGAAGGATTAGGCCATTAGTATCAATGTATTTGAACATACCCTAGGATTTGAATTGAGGATTCCACGGGTGAAAGGCCTATTTAGTAAGCTACTGCATCTCTGAATGTCTTCCTGTTTTTACTCATAAGCTTTTCATAGCCTGGCTCTCTTTGTTTGGAAAAAATGATCCCTTTACAGCAAAATTGAACTTTGAGTAAGGAGGCTCAGCATTTGTTCCTGTCATAGTGAATTGTGCAGTTCTCTGGTCAATGAGCTGGAGGGTTTTCCTGATTAAATGCTGGCCAAAGCCATTACAGTGGCAGTACTTCTGGTCCTTGCTACCAGATGCTTCCATTACCATGTGTCCAACATGCTTTCAGATGTTTCATTCAGAGGATTATGAGCTCCTGGTGCCCCACCATAACTGTTGTCCATACTGTCAGAGAAGAATTGATGGGTCAGACCAGTGAAAAAGATCCATCCAAGAGATCTTTCTGCTATCACAGTGAAATGTGTTGTAGACTAATCAAGCTTTCTTAACAGCTTGGTTATGTTGTTACATATATTTTCTCACTCTCTGTATGTTTCATAAGCAGTGGAAGAAGAGAAACCATTAAATGTCACATGTTGTGCCCTATCCAAATTAAATTTTATTTTTATGAGCAATGTAATTACAGAATTTCTATTTATTGCTCTTTGTTTTGTATATAACCACAGAGCCAAATGGGAAAAAATGTACATATATATTTTTAAGAACACTCCTATAAATGTTACAAATCCTCAGATCAAGAACTTTTTTGTCTCTTTTTTTCTCTCTCTTCCTCTGTAAGCCACTATGTGGAAATACATGTAGTCCACATGAAAGACATAACAATGGGCGGAACGCAAATGGATAAGAGGTGCTAAAAAACAAGTGTTCCAAGGTTTTCACTGAGTGATAAGCATGCTCGCAATCCAGAGTATCAAAGACAGATATAAGTTAAAAAATAGAGAATTTTTAGTGCTCATATAGTGCAAAAGATTCACCCCCACAGACAAAATAGGGTAGATTTTATATTTTATGTGCCTGTGCATGTATCTCTATCAGAGAGGAAATTCACTCTGGTGGAAGGCCACTTTTAAATCCTTATTAGAGTTCCACAGGAGCCTCACTGGAGAAATGCTCAATCAGACCCTCCCAGACTGGACTAATCAACTTCTAAAGTTGATACCAGCCAGCAATGGGCCCCCACTGGAGTTTTACTTGTGGTTAGTTGGCTCTCTTGCACCTTGACTTTAGCCTGACTCACTACCAGAGAGGAACTGCAGTTAACATATTGTAGCAGAAACCAGGGAGGAACCAGCTTTTATTGAATAGCGTCTGAAATATATAGAACTCTTGCTTTGCTGGACCCAATCTAATAAGTTGACCCATCTTGTCATATTGGGGAAAAAAGGAGTAATGGTTATGCATGCATACACAGACGGCATGTCTTCCACACTTTCCCCTCAGCAGCTCAGGGACTCAAGGGGGTAGGTCAGGATGCAAGGTTCAAGATGTCACATTTTAGCAGTTGGCCAGTGCAGGTATTGATTAGCATGCACTAATGAACTTCTAGTGTGTGCCTGCAGGGTCCACACAGGCCAATTAGTGTGACCCCCTAGTATGCACCCCTATAGTACACACTAATGCATAATGTAGACAAGTCCTTAGAGTCACAAATGCAGTGTTTACTTGTTAGATTCCTAAAAGAGGAAAAGCAAAAACAAAGTCTTGAAGTTGCAGACTATAGTTGCATAAATGGTGTGGAATGTTTTCGTTTGAACATCCCTTTGGATTCATTTCATCCACTCTTCAGTATGGCTTTTTGCTCATTTCTGTGAACATTAATGCAATCAAGTTTTACTGGTGTGAAAGTCCACAGAGAACATGTTTCAAAGTTATGGTTGTCTCTGCTCATGAAAATTGAATTTTAAATCCACCTGGGCACAGGAACATGGTAGCATTCTGATGCAGTCAGCATGGAACAGGGGGAACAGCAGGGAACAGAAACAATACCATCAGGATTTTTTTGTTTTGTTTTGTTTTGACCTGTCATGAATAAGCAAAACCGTTTTTTTAAACAAATTAGTACTCACAGATGATAGTTTGTGATCAATCCATACACCAAATAATTTGCAAAAGAAAGTATCATTTCAAATAAGACATAACCTCAAGGAAATCTGTTGTCTGATATTCTATGCATGGAAAATTGGGGTACATTAATAAGTTAATTGTAATGAATTTTTGTTTTGGCTCTAAAGCAGTCCTAATCAAAAAACATGGTTTGGAACTTTCTTCCATAAGAGTCAATGGCAAAACTCCCACTGAATTCAAAGACCCCAAGATCAGACCCCCACCCCCCAAAAAATTGAGAAAAGGGGGAAAATACATTCCTAAAAAAATGATTGAACAGTTAGAACCAGTTTAAAGGTAGAGGGTGATTCCTGTGGGTTTATGTCTATGAATAAATCACTGACTAAATCAGGAATGACAACAAAAAGCTGTTCTTCCCAACCTCCCATGTCACGAGGTATTCCTCATGGTGGGGATGAGGAAACTATACCCTTACTTGAAATGAGAACAGGTATGGTAAAAGCCTCAGGAAGCAAAAATAATTATATTTCTTGGAAGTATGACTTGCTACTGATGAAAGGACGGTTACATTATTCAAATTGACTTGATGAACCCTCCTTGTCTTACATCTACACCATTGTGAACATATCCAGTATAAATAGCAAGAAAGGTCATTTGAAGAGTTAGTTCCTTGACACTGGGAAATATACCATTTACATCTATTGTCATTGCCACCCACTATGTGTCAAAGACAAACTTGTCCAAAGGAATTCAGACATATGAAACTGGATCTCAAGGATCTTGTTGCAAGTTTTGTTTAATTTGTCTTGAAATAAAAGTATCTTGGAGTCTCTAGTCCAGGAAGTCCTAATCAAGTCCTACCCTATTCCTGAAATATGACTCAAAGGGGTATTTGACAACTCTTGCTTGAAACTCCCAAATCAAATTTTCTTTGAGGAGTTTAGATTTACAAAAGGGAAGTGAATTAAAGCCCTGTTTTTCCACATATCATCAGAGATTTGAGAGTGTTCATCCACTTTTAGTTTTCTGAGGCCCTGATCCTAATTTTATTATTACTGTTACTTATTTTCAGACTGCTATCAGTGCGAGTAGTGCTTTTCAACGTGTATGCATTTTACCCAAGTCTGTCCCCACTCCAAGACTTCCGTGAGTTCACAGAACATTGCCTGATAGTTCAGCAAACTTGAAACTGGATCCAGGACAGGTTTGTCCCATTTTGAAACAATGTCCTGTCATATTTAATCCCAGAAACATTTTTCCATATATTTTAAAAATATATATAGAGAGAGAATATATTTCTACAAACATATTTACTCCACTTTTTTTAATTAAATATATCAGTAACTACCCTTATTTTTAAGGGTATTGTGTTTCATACATTTAAAAACATTTTGACTTAATATCAAGTTAAATAGACTAGGATGTCACACATGCCACAATAAATTGAGAACCAAATCCTGCTCACCTTACTTAAGAGAGTGCTGAAATGGATAAAAAAGAGAGCAGGTTTTGAGCTAAAGTGTTTTTTGGATTAAAGCTCAATGGAACCTCCAAGCACACAACTTTTGAAGCACTTTGTCTTCCATTTCTGTTTCAGAATCTGTGATAGTTAGTGATTAACAAGTTATTCTGCATGATCCTTATTATATGCTTCACCTCTTTCTTTTCTTGTTTGTTCTTGTGACTTGCAGCTCCTGCCAAATAGATTCAAAAAGTTGTGTATTCATTTCAGTAACAGCCAATAACACAAAGACTACTAAAAGCATACTCAGAAGGCTAGATACAATCCAGACATAAATTTGCTTACACTGACATGAACCCAGTGTGGATAATTAACTAGGGGGCAAAGGTGCAAAGCAGCTATGACCTCAGTTACATTGAGTGGCACACAAGGGCCAGCGCAGATCAGAAGGCTGGTGGTACTGCCTGGAAAGGGCATAGCCAAGATGTGCATTGTTCAGAGCCTGCACTCAACAGTTCCAACTGGCAGAGATCTTATGAAGCTCCAGCATCAACTAAAGCTAACTAGCTACCTCATGTCTCACAGTCTAAACCCAAAGGATAGATGCAGCAGTAACACCACCTGTCCCTCACTGGGTGAATTCCTCCCCCATACTACTACCCGACACCAAAACACAGCTTAGCTGACACAGAGAGGTTTAGTTTACACCTTCATTGCTACCTTTTCTACATCTGATCCACTGTAGAGGGCAGCTTGTTTCTTCTCTTGTTCATCCTCTAGAGCAGGTGTAGCATTGCACCGAGCAGATGCAGGAAGGGTAGGTCTTCTGCCACTGAACGGTTTTTCAAACCCAAATCAGGTCACCCTTTCCCTTCAGAGGATGCAGCATGTCTGTGAATAGATGGAGCTGCTGAGTGAGGAAGAACTTCCCTCTTTAGGCCATTGATGCTTTTTCAGTTTTTTCCTCCATCTCTCCCTCCCATACACTGAGGAGGTAGTTATGATTGGTGAAAAAGGGAAACGAAATGAAAACCAAGGTTATCCTCTTCTGCTGACATTAGGGGCTATTGATCATTTTCCATTTAGGAATCATTAGTGGTGCTTCTATTGAGGAGGAGTGGGATAAGTAGAGCATCATACTGAACATAGATGTATTAAGCTCATCCCAGCTTTTATACTGACACTATTTATTGTCTACTTCTTTTGTCAATAAAAGTCATAGTAAATGAATACTGCTAGTGCATGGTACTTCATGTTATCGCTAGCATTTAAGAGCACAAGCAGTTTGGTGAAATGAAGTCTATTGAATGATTTCCATTACTTAAAAGCAACAGAGTTCAAGGTGACAATCCCTCTGGAACTACTTTTAACACTTACCCAGAAACTGGACATAAAGCTATTTAAAAGTACTATCCATTATCCATTTTTAGATAGTTTTATTCATTCCAATGTGAATGCCTAGAATCCCTGTAGCTTTTAGCTTATTCATCATCCTGTCAGGTGGAAGTTCATCAAAGGCTTCCAGGAAGTCAGAAGAACTTATTTCATATGCACTGTGGTTATGCATCACATTAACTTCCACCAAAACAGTTGAAGAGGTTAGTCAGACAGAGAGGCCTTGGCTTACTAATCCACGATGGTTACTTCCGTCATATTATTGCTAGGCAACTAGGCATTTACCTTCCCCAACTTGTTCTTCACTTTCTTAGCATGTTAAAGATGTCATGCAAATAAGCCTACACTCTCTCGTCTTTCAGAGTAGCAGCCGTGTTAGTCTGTATCCGCAAAAAGAACAGGAGTACTAAGGTGCCACAAGTACTCTCTCTTCTGTACTTAATGCATGTGATTGCTCATTCCAAATCCTGCTGGATCTTGTGTAACTTCAGTGGCTTGTCTTTGATATTTCATACTTTTGTTACTTTCTTTTAAAATCATTTTTAATATACAGTGGAAGGTGGCAAAGAGTACAGAGATTCACCATATATCCTACTATAGTAAATGCTCAATGTTCAAACTGAAGCAGGGATGAGGGACAGTGGGGGAAGTTACCTACTCCTGGTATAGTTAATTCCACCTCTCTGGGTACTGTTAACACATTTCTGACAGAGGTTTTTTTTTTTTATTCCAGAGTCATAAAGATACATTTAAAAAAACAAAAGTTTGGTTTTAAATAGTATCGGATTAGACGAATCTGAGCTGCTTTCAATATATTTTTAAGAAGATTGTCCTACAAGAGTTGTATCATCCTTCAACATTGCAAATCACTGTAAACAGCTAGAAACAGTGTACAGAATACAAACTATCATTATCTCTTTTACATGAGTTTAGTGTAATGCTGCTGCTCAACGGATTTCATCACAAACGTTTTCCTGTGTGGGGGGGGGAGGGCGCGGGGTGTGGAGAAGAGAGACCATTCCTATCTTATCTGGACTGCCTTTGCTATTATGAGGTTGTCCTCATACGGATAAGGGTCAGTGCTTCTTGTAGCTGGGCTCATAGTTGTATTCTAAAATTCTCTTGACACTTACTATTGGAGTGTTGCTCTGACTTGATATTACTTCCTTTTTTGAAAAACTGATATATCCAAGACATTAGATATGATGTTTAAATTGGTTAAAAATGTCAAACTTGGTTGTTTGAAGTTATGCTCCAATATCCGTGTTTAGGTATCCTCAAAAAATCATAATTTTAAACATTCTTCTATCTTTGTCAAAAACATACCATTTTTTTTCTAAATAAAGGTGCTAGTCCTCACTGAGGAGTACCTCTGTTCCAAACAACATGTTTTGTTGTATTCCTTAGTATAAAATGTGTGATTTTGCTCAAACTTTCTTTAAAAATGTTCTTGCATACATTCTGTCTGCAAAATTCAAGTCCCAAAGGAAATGTCTTCAGAAAGTTATAATTATGTGAAAATGGGATTAAAATGGAAGTTGTTTTGCAACTTTACCTATAATCATTGTTATTATGATTAGATCATATTAGAATGGCGTTAACTGGTCAGCTTCTGTCTTGGGTGCTCTCCTACAGCAAAACCACACATCACAGCAAGCCTGCCTCATTTTCCCTCATCTGATTAGCCTCTCACTGTCTAATTTGCTTATTCGTTTTTTGTCCTGTTCTCAGATGGCCAGCTGAGTTATTGATAGGCCTTTCCCCTTTTTGGGGTATTAAAGAGTTCAATGACTGAGAAAGTCAGTCACCCGAGCTGAGGGTCCTTAGAGTCCAGATTCCCTTTAAGTGTTGTTGATTTGCTCAAGGACTTAACAAAGTTCTCTTGTTGTGTTTGGTAGGGGAATCAAGGCCCACCCACTCTCTAGATTCCAGACCAGGGACCCGCATAACTGGTTGGTGCTAATCTCTTCCCCAATCCTTTAGTGTTTCCTTGGCTTGCTGCCTACCATGTTCACCCTGTGGACTGTTCTTCTTGTGCAGCTCTATTATCCACTCCCCTGAGGTCTAGGTTTTGTGGGAAACTTCTCACAGTAAGTTACTGCAAGCCCTGGCTCTTAGTTGCTCCTCAGCTTCTCTGGCACACACTGAGCTCTCTTCCGAACTGTTCTTATAGTTTCCCTCCATAAGGCAGGAGTTTCCCACAGCTGTCTTTCTAGAGATCAGGTTAGGGTTTGGGCCACTAGTAACCTACTCTTTCAAGCAGAACTTCTCCCTCTCCTTCCGCTGGAGCTGGGAGTCAGCTGGCAGTGTATCCCTCCTTCAGATAGGAGCCTCTCTAGCCCTGCTTCACGAGCCCGGGGTCAGGCTGTGACCTTGTTACTCAGATCATGAATCCCTCCTGTGCCCAGCTCTCCTTTGTGGAGCTGGGACTGTGATTCAGGTCAGCTACAGGGCTTTAGCCAGTTTCACTTTCAGCAGGGCCTCTTTTCTTAGTTCTTCAGGTTGGAGAGTTTAAAAGCCAGACTTCTCCTGCTGGTGGCTGTCTTGTGATAAGGAAGCAAGGAGCATACATGCTGGTTCCCTTTCTAAAGCTCATCCCAACTGACTGGGAGAGAGAAGCCCTGCCCCACCACTCTGCTTGGCCTCTGATTCTGGACTCTTAAAGATACAATAATGGGATTTCTTCCAAGCACTACTTATTCCTGGGGCCATTTCTTCTCTCCCCATATTTCCTTGGCTTTTGTACATCAGACCACCCCAAATGCTTAAAGGGGCCATGCCACATGATGCAGATGAGCTGACCACTAGGCACTAGTCCCTAAAGGGGTGGGTCACCCTGTCACACATGGCTACTCTAATATTTTAGTGTTACAAGAAACAGTTTCACTATATTGCTATTGAAAAAAAACACTTTGTTTATAAGTTTAAACTGGAGGGGTTTGCCTAAATTAAGGTTAAAGTGGTGTTTTGAAATTTAAACTGAAATAGTATCAGTTCTGGTGATAGTCTGAGCATAGAACCTGATTCAAGCATGTGGTAGTCAATGGAAAGACACAACTTCATTAAGCTTTGGATTACGCTCATACATACTTATTGTGACCCTAAAAGGACTCCTATGCTTTGTATCTAGTTGTGAGTTTCAGCCTGACTAGCTCAGTGTATCCCCAACTCACTATTGTTATAATCTGTAACTAAAAGAACAAGGAGTCTGGTGGCACCTTAAAGACAATCAGATTTATTTGGGCATAAGATTTCGTGGGTAAAAAACCCACTTCTTCAGATTGGAAAACCAATAACTCACTACCCCACCTTAATCAATGAGTCTCGTTAGAGTTGGTATGGCAACACCCATTTTTTCATGTTCTCTCTATCTATCTATCTATCTTCCTACTGTATTTTCCACTGCATGCATCTCATGAAGTGGGCTTTAGCCCACGAAAGCTTATGCTCAAACAAATTTGTTAGTCTCTAAGGTGCCACAAGTACTCTTCGTTCTTTGTACAAAGACTGTAGCTTAAGTTAGGTCTTAGCCATTAGAAAGTGTATTTTTATTTTTCTTTGTTTGTAACCTTGTCTATCTTTATCCCTTATACCTGAACTCACTTCAAACCTCTCTTTTTGGTTAAATAAACTTGTTTTACTTATTATCTAAAACCAACCCAGTGCTTTGATTGAATTGATAACAAGCTGCTGTTTCTGTCTCTTTAAAGGACCAGCAAACTTAATATCTTCTCTGAAAGTACAAGGATAGAGGCTATGCGTTGCAGAGAGACATCTCTGAGGAACTCAGGGGCTGGAGTTCACTGATTGTTAGCTGGTAGGCAAGGTTTGGGCAGGGAGAGCCCTGGGGAGTTTGCTGACATGGCAGACAAGCTGGTGTTTCAGGGAGTGGTCACACAGCTTAGCTGCAGCAAAGCTCCCACTTGCTGTGGCTGAGATGGGTAGCATAGTGTCTCACAGCTCTGCATATCCCCAGCAGCTTGTCACATTTATACACTACACCTTTCAGAGCTACTGTTCTTTTTTCCTCTTTTTTTTTTCTTTTTTTTTTTTTATTTTAAAGCTGTGTTTTGTAGCAGCATAGATGATCTAGCATTAATTTTTTGGCCAGTCCTCTTTTGTATTCAAGATATAAGCAAACCTATTTTTGATCACTTTACTATGAGTATTTACTCATAAAATTGCAAAAAATAATAATTCCTTTTTCCAGGTTTCCCCTTGCAACTATAATTGTAACCAATAAGGGAAAGAGAGAAAAAGGGAGCAAGATGACATTTAATCCTTCTGCCTGGAAGCACTATGTCTGAAAACCTGGATGTCGTCTATAAAATAACCACTTGCCTGAATATTACTTTTGGGATTTTTAAATCTCTGCAAAGGCTTCTCATGCATTTTCTTTGACATCCCAAAGGGCTGTATTGCCGGTTGTGACTTGAACTTCACTGATCTGACCAACTGTTCACTCATTAAGGATTCGGAGAAAACAAACTCACTCAGAAAGACCTCCCTTATTTTTGTTCTAGTGTTAAACTACTTTCATTTTATGTAAGGCTTCTAATTATTAACACAATAACTATAACTTTTTTGGAGTACACTTATAACTTTATTAATATATTCATTTATAAGGTGGCCAGCACCAGAATAGCTGATTTCCCTTTAAAGAAGATTCCAACAGTTAGTATAAAGCCTAAACCAAAAATGCATCTTGCACCATACTCTAAGGCACATATTTTCAGACCCTGTCCTTTGTGTGTACACTGGTATAGTTTTCTGCACTCACATGCAAGCACTCACACTATGAAGTGGCAAACTCAGCACAAATACTTTTAATAGTCTAAACCTGGCATGAACACAGTGCGAATTCTAACACTGGTGTTGGTCATTTTAGGCCTGATCTTGCTCCCTATGAAATCAATGGAAAATATCAATGGAATCAAGCCCTTAAGGGGATATGCAGGCTTTAGAATTTTTCATGTGTGTGAACAGGTGGTTGCACTTGAAAACAGTATGCACCTGCATGTGAATGATCACATCACTGTTCGCAAAAGGCTGAAGGTCCTGTTTCAGGTACTTTTGGAAATGTACCCCTGAATGTGGCTAAGTTCAAGCTCTGGTAAGAGTGAACTCTCAAGTCTAGGGCTCATCAGACTGAGGACAACAATTCAAAATATTCTTGGTAAACACAAGTGGCATGACAGTTCATAAGGGAGAGTTGGTTCTGAATATAATTAGCCACATAAATGTCTAACACACCTATCACTTTAGCATGCCTCATACATACATAAATTGCTGCACTGAGTTCTGTTCTGAAATAGGAGCTAAACGATCCATCTTGCTATCTTAAATGTGATCGCTTTGGTGGTCATCTTGGTAACCAGTACAGATTATGGAGCCTACATGTATTATGTTTTATCATTTTACCCTACTAAAAAATGATCATGATATGAAAATACTGAGTGATCTCCAGGGTTAGTACCATCTCAGAGGAAAAACATCCCTTGGTCAGCTAAGGAATACAACATTTCCAGCTGCTGCTACTCTTACAGTGTGTAGGAGCAGAGCTGAGTCCACTAAAATCAAACTCCATACTATTAGCCATCTATCTTATTTGGCACCCACTGATGTCAATGGCAATGCTTCCATGACTTTAGCGGTGCAGGATCAAGCCTCAAGTTGACAATCAGCAATCAGGCACCCTCTGCTGAAAGTCCACTCGCAGCCTTAGACTGAGCCTAAACCAACTAGCTTTCATGTAGGTCCCTATTTCAGCCCAGTATTAGCACCCAGATCCTCAAAGGTATTTATGGGAGTTAGGCACCTGAATACCTGTGAGCATCTGAGCCAAGGAGAGCAGGGGAAAGTACTTCCAGAGCTTGATTAAAAGGAGATACACATCAACACATGATAACATTTAGCCCATTCTAACTGACAATCTTTCCCAGTAATTTTATATCCCTGTTTAATAAAAGTAGTAACAAGGATGAAGACTGTAGGCTTCCACAATTGAAAGCTCTTGGGGAAGAACAGTAATTATATTGTTCTGCACGTCAGATTTTTTCAGAGAGAAATAAGACAACCAATCCAAAGTACCTCTGTCTAGGCTGCCAGATCCTGCAGATGAGTCAGCAACACCTCATGATCAATATTATTGAAGGCTGCTGATGGATTTAATAGTGCTGTCATTGGCATCTGATCTCTGTCCAGTGCCCTGAGGATATCTACTATAAACCTATGCCTGTTTCCAAGGCATATCAAGGTCTGAAGTCTGATTGAATAGGGTCCAAAAACATTTGGAAGGTATCAAAAGCTGCTGGCATTGGCCCACCATACTAATTACGAGGAAGCCACTTAGTACTGGCTTTTAATTCCGTTTGTAGAGTTTCCCATTTTCAGCACTAATTATCAAAGATCTTAGTTTGAAATGTTACTTCATTAATTCATGTTGACAAAGAACTAAAACTTCTCCAGCACATCATCAAGGATCTACAACCTATCCTGAAGAACGATCCCTCACTCTCACAGATCTTGGGAGACAGGCCAGTCCTCGCTTACAGACAGCCCCCCAGCCTGAAGCAAAAACTCACCAGCAACCACACATCACACAACAAAAACACTAACCCATGAACCTATCCTTGCAACAAAGCCCATTGCCAACTCTGTCCACATATCTATTCAAAGGACACCATCATAGGACCTAATCACATCAGCCACACCATAAGAGGCTCATTCACCTGAACATCTACCAGTGTGATTATGCCATCATGTGCCAGCAATGCCCCTCTGCCATGTACATTGGCCAAACCGGACAATCTCTACGCAAAAGAATAAATGGACACAAATCAGATGTCAAGGATTATAACATTCAAAAACCAGTCAGAGAACACTTCAGCCTCCCTGGTCACTCAATCTCAGACCTAAAAGTCACAATTCACCAACAAAAAAAACCTTCAAAAACAGACTCCAACGAGAAACTGCAGAATTGGAATTAATTTGCAAACTGGACACCATTAAATTAGGCTTGAATAAAGGCTTGAATTAGGCTTGGGAGTGGATGGGTCATTACACCAAGTAAAAACTACTTCCCCATGCTAATTTTCCCCCTACTGTTACTCACACTTTCTTGTCAACTGTTTGAAATGGGCCATCCTGATTATCACTGCAAAAGTTGTTTTTTAATCCTGCTGATAATAGCCCACCTTAATTGAGTAGTCTCATTACAGTTGGTATGGCAACACCCATTTTTTCATGTTCTCTGTGTATATATATCTTCCTACTGTATTTTCCACTGCATGCATCCGATGAAGTGGGTTTTAGCCCATGAAAGCTTATGCCCAAATAAATTTGTTAGTCTCTAAGGTGCCACAAGTACTCCTCTTTTTTTTATTGTACACAATGGCTTTCACAGGAGTGTTTCAAATCTAAATATTTACTGTTTTCCCACACAACAAGATTGTTAAACTCCATATTATTCTAAACTGCACGTTAACTTAATATGTAGTCATTGTTCACTTTCTGAGAGTGGAATTTGATACTTAGCTGGAAAATGCGGAGAGCAAAGATCATTAAAACAATAGAGCATGAAATACAATGATCATTTGAAAACAAAAGTGATTAAAATAAGATGCCATGAGAGTATTCCAGTACCACTTGTGTATCAGCCGGGCTCTTCTGTGTCACTCTGGAAGCACGTCCTCACTAAGAAAACAATTCTATAGGTGGTGGTTAGATGGAAAACCACGTCTGGAAACCCCTGAACACTTCTGTCTTTGTGGGGCCAGTCTCTCTGTGGTTGGCTCTAGGTGCATTTCCACAATAGGTGAAGAGGAATTTGGTAGTATCACCTCACACACAAACATGGACCAGAATCTTTTGCCCTGGGGGCAGCAGTGAATCACAGGAAGCACCACAATAGCGAACGCAAAAAATTGTGGGGTGCATCTTTGTCTGTTTCGGTCTCTTTATCACCCTCTCTATTTCTTTCCTTTCTTTGTTTTCAACTTCCTTTTTGTATTTTATATGTCTTTTTTAATTTCTGCCATAGTTTTATATTTTCTCTTCCTTGTTCTGTCTTTTATCATTGATGTGTGGTGATATAGTTTACCTAGGGAGGGACATGGACTAAAATTCTAGTCAGTGTTTTATTCTACGTTCTTTCTGGTATAATGAATTCTACCCTTGAAAGAAAAAAGTTTAGACTGTAGAACCTCTAAGAGGCTAGGACAGGAACATCCTAGTTAATTTCCTTCCATTCCATTCCATGACCAGCTTGATAATAGAAGGAAATCAAATAATCCTAATGAGTGTCCTCTGCTTCACAGATAGGCCTTTGAATGGGTACAAATTCTGGCCTGACCACCTTGGGATTGAAGAATGGTATTTGCTGATGGTGGGGGATTCTGATTCTGAGGGGAATTTCAAAAAATATTTTTACAGATACAGTGCACTATAATTTATGAAGTGTCTAGTTTGACTAGAATTCTTTAGCAACTGGATAATGTTTTAATAGGGTTAGGGTTTTTTTAAAGATAATGTCAATGTTAATTTTTAAGCTTTTTTCTCCCCTATTTTTCTGTTTGAATTTTCACAGTTGTAGAAAAATATCAGGGGCTTGGCAATGGTGGGAGTCAGAAAATTGTTTAATGGCAGTAGACATTGAGATTCAAAAAGAAAGTTTTATAACCACTAAAACACAAATGGTCAGTATCATATGTCAAAATATACAGTCATACCAAACTCTAATAAGTTCTCAAGCAGAATTTTTAACTTAACTATAAGCAAATATTGGACAGAAAATACTGAAATACGTTCAAATGGAAATATCTACACTGTTGATTTATATTTCATATAAACTATTTTAATTTCTAAATGGCTTATCCATTTTGCCTACATTTTTTGTAAGTGAAGGGAATACTCATGCAACTGAACAAAAATTAGCATTAGCAAGAATCAAGCGTAAAGTGCAAGCAAACACTGCAAAGTTCTCCACGCATATCTGCCACTGTACGTCAGCAGTAACCAGAAATATCCCTGCTCCTACAGGCCCCAATTCTGGAAGGCATGTAAGCAAATTATTAAGCCTATTACTGTTAAGCAAAAAGAAAAGGAGTACTTGTGGCACCTTAGAGATTAACCAATTTATTTGAGCATGAGCTTTCGTGAGCTACAGCTCACTTCATCGGATGCATACTGTGGAAAGTGTAGAAGATCTTATTATATACACACAAAGCATGAAAAAATACCTCCTCCCACCCCACTCCCCTGCTGGTAATAGCTTATCTAAAGTGATCACTCTCCTTACATTGTGTATGATAATCAAGGTGGGCCATTTCCAGCACAAATCCAGGGTTTAACAAGAACGTCGGGGGGGGGGGGGTAGGAAAAAACAAGGGGAAATAGGCTACCTTGCATAATGACTAAGCCACTCCCAGTCTCTATTCAAGCCTAAGTTAATTGTATCCAACTTGCAAATGAATTCCAATTCAGCAGTTTCTCGCTGGAGTCTGGATTTGAAGTTTTTTTGTTGTAAAATAGCGACATTCATGTCTGTAATCACGTGATCAGAGAGATTGAAGTGTTCTCTGACTGGTTTATGAATGTTATAATTCTTGACATCTGATTTGTGTCCATTTACTCTTTTACGTAGAGACTGTCCAGTCTGACCAATGTACATGGCAGAGGGGCATTGCTGGCACATGATGGCATATATCACATTGGTGGATGTGCAGGTGAACGAGCCTCTGATAGTGTGGCTGATGTTATTAGGCCCTGTGATGGTGTCCCCTGAATAGATATGTGGGCACAGTTGGCAACGGGCTTTGTTGCAAGGATAGGTTCCTGGGTTAGTGGTTCTGTTGTGTGGTATGTGGTTGCTGGTGAGTATTTGCTTCAGGTTGGGGGGCTGTCTGTAGGCAAGGACTGGCCTGTTTCCCAAGCACTTAAGCAAATGCTTAAAGTTAATAATCTGTTTAAGTCCCACTGAAAGAATGGGATTTAAGCATGTGCCTAAAGTTAAGCACCGTTTATCCACTTTCCTGAATAGGGATGGCTTGCTGAATAAAAGCTTCATTTCCAGCCTCTGTTTAGCAAAGATTCTCAGTTATTCTAAATCAGGAAAATTGTCTGTTGGTTACACACAGGGCCAAATTAATCCCCAGTGTAACTCTTTAAAGGAATGGAGTTACACTTGGGACGAATTTGGTCTACATGGACCGTAGGGTTGGCGATTTTGACTGGATGTATTCCGGGAGGTTTCATCACATGACAATCTTTATTTAAGGATTAATCTTTAATCCTTGCAGACTCCAGGACAATCCTGGAAGGTTGGCAATCCTATTTGACCACCGCCATCTTTACTGTAACCGGTGACCTCTATGTTTAGTCTATAGAACAGAACAGGCTGAACATTAACCTCCTGCACCATCTCAACTCTTCTTTCCCTGAACTTCATTATTTAAAAAGTAGGATGAAAAGTTATGAATGAATTTAAAGCTCTTGAAAATTCTGAGCATACACAGCACTGGAACTCTACAGCTTTCTTTTCCCAGTAACCTTGCAATACAGCCTTGGAGTTCAAAACTCCAGTACAGAGATCGATTGTGAAGATGCATATTGTGCATATACAGTAGATATGACCCCATTAGGAGTTTTTAGTAATACATATTGAAAAGTATTCAGAAATTCACATGAAATCCTGCATTGATTCTCTGTGTCTTAGAAATACCTAGAGTACCTATTGATACAGTGGCTGCTATAACAAATATGGATTTTTTCATTGAATAATGAAGTCAATAAAGCATTCAAACTGCTAAATATAAATCATGGCTGCCTGAGGCAACAGTAGTTAATCTCTTTCATTTAAAAAAAGGAGTTGTTTGTTTCGTTTTAATTATTGAGCACCTGTACTTCGTATACATTGGAACTTGGAATGGCCCTTTTTCCAGGCTCTTTTCAAAAAAGTGAAGTATCATTTAAGATGAAAGAAAATAAGGGCCCAGTCATGTAATTCTTGCAATCCCAAACCACCTATTTAAGTTGATGGGCATTTTCATTGTGCAAGAATTGCAACACAAGATACTTTAGTGAGCCACTGGAAACTGGATTTTACATTATTTTTCCGTTTAAATTACAACATCATTTGCTAGTATCAGGCATATTTAGTAGTAGTACTCATATTATTTAAAAGCGCTAATTAGCTTTGAAAACACTGTTGTGCTGAGCCCTAGCAGGGATGAAAGGGGCTCTAATCACTATATGGATGGGGTGCATTGTACAAACATATAGAAAAAAAACAGCCTCTGCTCCAAAGAGCTTAAGCATTCTTGGTTGATGACAGAATGCAAAAGGTGGATGAACCGGTGTGACTTGGGAGGATGAGGTAACAGTAATACGGGCATGTTTTTATGTAGACAAGTATATCATGGCATCTGCATAGCCAAATAACACATACAACAGTAAAATAAGGTTTCAGAGTAGCAGCCGTGTTAGTCTGTATCCGCAAAAAGAAAAGGAGGACTTGTGGCACCTTAGAAACTAAGCTGTAGCTCATGAAAGCTTATGCTCAAATAAATGTGTTAGTCTCTAAGGTGCCACAAGTCCTCCTTTTCTTTTAACAGTAAAATAAGTATCTGAAACAAATCTACAAAAGTAAAGGCACTAACTCTCCTTGCAAATACATAATAACTACGGCAGGATAATGTTATGAACGGACCCATGAGGATCTGCTATTGGGATAAGGCCTGGGCATCTCCCGTTTGCCAGGACACCTAGTTCCCAAAAGAAACAGACACCGGGTCCTTTTAACATTCATCTGCAGGACAGCACACACCAAAATGGGTGTCGGTTGTTTGACTTCGATGCTAATTTAGGCATGTTTGGAAATCGCAGTCTTTTTTATGCTCTCAGCTTTTAAGTGGTAGCTTGAGGAAGTTTTTGCTGAGTAAATTTCTTCAATCTTTACACAGTGACTCCGGCATCTTTAACCTGGATATATGAAAATGATTCTTCAGCACGAGTTATGACACATATTGCAAAAAAAGTAAAAACAGATTTCTAAAAATATACAGAGAAAATGTACCATCAGAGCATGATTACATATTAAGTGATTGTAACTGAATAAGAACATTGGTGGTGAGATTAATATATTAAAAGAAGTTCACCAGTTTTTATTCTATGTTCTTTCACATCTGTATAATTGAAATGACAGTTTTCAAACTGGAGAAAACTTTCAAATATATGTGACTAAAAACCTCAATAGCATCTGAAAGGCAAAGGTAAAGGGATTTCATAAATGTTCACTGCAATCATAGAATTAAGGGCTTTGTTCAGCAAACCCTTATTCAGCAAAATAGTTCTATTGACTTAAATGGGACTATATTCAGGAATCAGGCCTGCTCATATGAGAGTGGGTTTGCAGGACTGGGGCCCTAACAAGGGTAAATGCAATATACTTTGCATATCCTGGCATATTTTCATAGTATCTCGAAGCACTTTACAAACATCCATTAACTAAGCCTCACGAGGCTACTGTTTGTTAACTATTCCTATATTCACTTTTGGATGTATACACTTAGGCACAAAGTGGTGATGGGTCTAATCCTACTCCCACTGATGTCAATAGGAGTTTCATTGTACAAAGAACCACAAATTCACAACAGAACTGCCGACTCACAGCCCACCTGATCTAACCAGCACTTCCTCTCATGTCTCTAATAACTGTGAACAAAGAGTCTGATCCTGCAGGCATCTGAGAGGAGATGAAGGATGTTTCGGAAGGTAAAGTGGTGGTGCTGGGTTGTCAGAGAGCCTTACATGGAGTGTGTGGGGGGGAGGGGAGGGAGGGAAGTGCACATAGTGCTCAGTAATGCAAATCAACTCTTATGTCTTCACTGAAATGAGCATTGGTTAGCAGGGGGACAGTAGACATACTGCAGGGCAGAGCCAAGGCATAGTATGGACACAGTGGTTTAAATGCAATCTAGTGCATACACATGATGTTTACAACAGCCTTTGTCATCATATTCCTTTTGCCACCCTGCAGTACTGCTTGCCCAAGTGTGCAGAACAGCTGAACTTAACAGAAACTGAGAGCAGAGGCTGTCATAAGGTCCAGCCCATGCTTCTTCTGACACTTCCCATGAAAAATTGCTCTCACTGCCCATTGCCCAAACTGTATGATCTGTGCTGGGCACAGGACTCATACCAGCCCATCAACTAGCAACACCCAATTCCCTTGATCCCATTATTGGATTGTTATAACCAAAAGCCATGTTCAGCATCTCTGCTGCTTGTTCAGTGTTGCACTCTTGCTGGATGAAGCTCAAAGATGCTTGCTCATTCACAGCCAAATCCTATCTGACCACGAAGTGAAGCCATAGCATAAAATTAGATCACAGTCATTTCACTAGGAACCGATTATGACGTCAAAGTGAGGGGATCATGATTTCTCTTAAGAAGGAGACATTGGACTGACTATCCATTGAGAAAGGCTTCAATAACTGCAAAGGAAACAACAAAACATCCTGGCCAAATATATTTATTTTGTACACTCTATTTCTGAGTAAACCCCAACATGAAAAGACCCTCTTACCCAGACAAACAGACTTCTGTAGCACTGTAAAATAATTTGCTCCAAGGTGGCAACACTGCAACTTAAGATTCAGCCTAGGGCACATATTTATAGCTGACTGGTAGTCTCCAGAAAGTAGGGCATTTATAATACAAATATGGGTAGATCCTTAGGTACAATAGCATGAATGGTGATGTTATAGTCGTTTCTAAAATGCTTCTTTATGAATTGGGCCTTAGAAGTGGCAAAATCAAGTAAGATGCATGGTCCATATATATACACATGCTCACAATATCATGACACTTACTATCTTTCATCTTGAAAACTTGATTCTGACAAATTGCAAAGATACAAAATATTAAGACTGCCTTTAATCAGATTAAAAATATATTAAAGTGATCTAATGTTACCTGGCTCTTTCCGTCTATTAATTAATGTGGCTTATATTGTATTTCTTCAGTCTCGGGAGAATTGAACTTTCTATGAAGATTAATGCTACATTCACTTCACTGCACATTAATGCAGAAGACATTATTACTTTGAGCTCCAGGAATTCCCACTGGCAAAGGGTATTAAATCATAACATCCATGCAGTGCTGTTCTAACTATCCTGACATGTTCGCCTTGGAACTTCTGTAAATTCAGCCCTGATATTACATTATGACTCCATGCCAGCATTTTGATTGGAATATGCAGCAGATTTTTATCGGAAGAAGGTAAAGATCATTACAAAGCTGAACTGCTGTTTTCTATTCCATTATAAGGTTTCTATGGGAACACTATAGACATCACTAAGCTTCACTTTGAAACAGCAATCAAGAAAAAAAGTATTTAGTATTACATTATCTTCTTATTTTGACATATTGCTAATATTTTTAATGTAATGTATTCATCTGAAAAATAAAACACTTTCCATATTGAAAGTGAATTAGTCTTTTTTATATTTCTGGAGCCTTTTCCTTACTTTTAGCAAGACAAATGTCTCCATGTAAATGTCCTGTAAATTTAACTTTGAGCAACCGTTTGGATTTATGGGAGAATAAAAAATATATTGATTAGATATTTCCTGTGTCTTCTAGCACAAATGAAGGCAGAAACATGGAGAACTTTTATCATTAGCTTCTGTTCCATAATTGACCACATCATTATTCAGGAGGAATAAATCAATACAGTCTGCTTGGAAATTCCACTCTTCCCACTGCAGGTTTTTCTTTCTCTATGCAGTAGATCATAACAGTGCCAACCTTAACCCTTCCTTCTAAACTTCAGCTTTGGAAAAGGCAAATGTGTACAATTTGGCAAGCTCTGAAGGCCACACACATCGCCAGCTGATATCACTAGTTACATAGACAGATAGCAGAGATTCAAGGATTCTAGAGGAACAAACAGATCTAATGTGCAACTCAGATACAACAGTGATGCATGTGTTATAAGAACTTTGATAAACTAGAACAGAACAGGAACTCATATATTAGACAATTAATAGAGCCAGTTGGAAAAGTGTGGGGGAAAAAATTAACAAAAAATGGGGCAAATCTCTTGTTAACTTTTTGGGTGAAAATAATTATTTTTTGTTTACCAGCTCTGCAATTAAGTTAGGAGCAACATCCAAAATGAATTCACAGAAGAGGTAACTTTCTGAGGCAGCCAGTCCAGTAAAATCCTCTGAGAATAGATAGATAATTTTCCAGCATTTTAGCTACACCAGCTAGGGAACCAATTTAGTATTATGCAATGGATACCCATTTCCTAGGCTCCCGTTTCCTTATACTACACCAGATATCACAGGGGGGAAGAAGCTAAATGGAATATTCAGAACTCCTTTTGAAATTCCTTACTGTCCCTTTGCCAGCATACCTGGTTTTCAAAAGAGATAATCACCAGGCATTTTTAAATGTTAAATTTTGGGTGCAAGGTGCAGGTTGGTTGACTTAGGTGTTCACTTAGGCAGCTTTAAAAATAGCTGCCTAAATCATCTTCTCTAGCACACAGAATGACATTAGTAACTGAACTGCCAGATTTCTGTCAGTCTGCGTCTCAAACTAAATATCATTTTAATTTAGTGCTATGCATTTAATATATTTATTATTTCTTTCTTTCATGTTTTCTTACTAGTACTGTGAAGCAAAAAGAGATCTGTGATAGTCTCGAGGTCATTTCAAACAGCAATCAAATTTGGGCCTGATCCACCCTTAACTCACATGAAAGCATTCACATTCAACAGCAATGCTACAGCCTGATCCTGTAAAATGCCAAGGACACAAGCCAAGTTCTATTGAAATACAGAGTCTCCCATTGACTTCACTCGAAACAGATCAAGCCCTACACGCCCCTTGCAAGGTGCTGATCAGCTTCAACTCCTGTTGATTTTAATAAAGTGAAAACACTGAGCACATAGGGCCTTTGGAATACATGGAGAAATCAGTGGGGAACTCAGCAATGTAGAGGAGATGCACAGCACCATGCAGGATCAGGCCTCATTAGGATCTGAAGGAGGCTGAATCATCAAAACAAAATATGATAGAATAATAGAGACATTTTCACTTTTTTTTGTATGGATGCTGCTGTTGAGATTAGAATCTCAGTTTACTTTCTTGTATGATGGACACATAAATATTTCTCTATCCTGCTGCATTAACTCTCCAATATTATTGTGCAGCTGAGACAAAATGTAGGTATAAACTTCTGCATAATACATTCTTATATTCTGCCACTGTAAGTGAATTTATTCAGCGATAAAATACCACTCTTCCTAAAGATAAATTTCTTTTTTGTAAAAATGTCACACACAAATGTTAAAGCAGTTACTCTTTGGAGTTTAGCCATAAACACAAACTACGCTTATATTAGCTTACACTTAAAAAAAAAAACATTTGCTTAATAGTTTAGAAGCTTTTACTCTGAAAGGTTCTCAGTGACTGGGCCAGATTAGTATAAAATTCAGTCAGACTTTGCACATGTCCATAGGGACTGCTAAAAAGAGAAAACAGTATTTCAGTTCTTCCTCAGACCAGGAGTCAGGCACACCAAAGTTGCTGGTCCTGAGATCACTCACTTGATTCAATGAGGCTACTTACTTACTTTTGGCATCTGTCTCACAAAATAGGGACTTAATCTTCCAGCCATTAATTTATTTTATATTTTTAGATCTATACACATGAGCTAAAAAGGGCACCTGTCCATCTGCTTTAGTAGCCCTGCTGAGTTCTGTGCTGGATAGCATTTTCATTATCAACATCTCTTTCTCCGCCAAGGTTTTGTAGGGCCAGATCCTGCTTCCATTACAATTAAGGGGAGTTTTGCTATTGACTTCATTGAATCAGGATTGGACTAGGGTTAATTTGGTTGGTACCATAATTTGGTAAATGAAATAATAAACAAACAAATAAATACTCTGGGATCAAACGTTCCTAACAGTTTAACCCCATAACATGATGTTTTGCTGGGCAATGGGAGGTGGAGGAGGGGGGGAAACTGAGATATTTACCTTTTGAAATGAGGAGATTTCACACGGCAGTGAGCTACTTGGTATTAGCATTACAACATTAATGTATTACACACCTTATAGAAAGATATAAAGATAAGATTATTTTCCTAATGAATATACATTCTCTATGGATTCAGAGGGTAAATAGACAACACACAAACACAGGAGAAGGAAGGGGAAGTGGCAAAAGCAATGGGATTGAGTGGTGATGCTTAGCATATATTTTAGAAGTGCTATGGTTTTAGTTTGGATTATTATTTGTATTATAAATAAATGCCATGAGAGTTTACTTTTCATTAATATGTACAGGTGTCAAAGTGCAAATACTTCCTAATAGACCAGAAGCACTGTGGTAAGGTCTATAGAGACACAAAAATGCATGGTTTTCCCACAACATCCTCAACCACTCTAATATCTGGGGGGCAAGAGGGTGAGAAGGGAGGGGGATTGTCATGTTGCTGTAATGCCATCCTTCCTGAAAAGACCTACTTCTCTGGAGTCATGCCAATTTCAAGCTGCCAGTCTGATGAGTGCACACAGCTTAGGATAAAGGGGACTGATTTCTAAAAACTGCTTCTGGCTCTTGGCTTTTAGAGGCTTCTCACAGGCTTCTAGGACATTAGGCTAAAGGAAAATGTGAAGCATGACCTATTTTAGTTGTGATAATTGTTTAGCATTTTTAATCAATACAAATGTTAAGTGAAATAGCACTACAAGGTGTGCAGCTATATCATTTATTCTAGCTTCACAGAAGCTTGATCCTGCTTAGACTTCGAATCCAAAGCAAGGTACAGGGCTTAATCCTGCCCCATTGCAAAACTCCATTTGGTTTTAGTGGGCGGAGGATTGAATCCATGCATTATATTAATATAGTCGCAGCATGGAATGTGCTGTCTTTTATTTACAACTTTCTCCCCGTCCCAACAACATTGACAAAACCAGCATATCAATAAACTCTTCAAGCAGAAGAGGATGGAGGGATTCACAAGTGTTTGTATGTGTAACAGATTGTGTCAGGTTGTACGCAAATGGACTGGACAACCAATTACCCAGTGCACATACAAATGTCTCATTGTGTGCACAAATGTGAGTTTCTGTGGAGGTAACAGACACAGGAGGTAACAGTGCACAGGAATTCTCATACCTGTGACTGAAAGTGAGGACCTCAGTTTTTAAGGACTTGATACTGTAAGGTGCAGAATGCCCTTCACTCCCATTAAAGCCATTTGGATTTGAGAGTTCTCAATAACTCACCATGCACTAAGCACTGGCAAGATTGCCTCCTAATTCAGGAAGACTCTGGACAATGAAGGTATTGCTTCAGACCTTAAAGATCAATTTTTACACTAATTGACTTTTTAGGTTAGTAGACGGGATTGTCTAGTTCCAAAGAAAAACTATTGTACCATCAATGACACCTCCCACTGTCAATATGATAAAGATTTGATTGCTCTAGCTTTCTATATACAACAGGGCTATTAGTGGTCACGTGTCTCACCTCAACAGTAATAAACCAATGTATGCACAAATGGCCCAGGCACTTACACCAAAATAAATATTAAAATAGATTCTCCCCAAGTCTTCCCACAAAATGACAGCAGTATGGACTAAGTATCTTAAAGTTATCTATTTGACTTTTGATATTATTATTTTATAACTGTTATTATTCACTAGGGCTGTCAATTAATAGCAGTTAACTCACACAATTAACTCAAAAAATTAATCGCGATTAATCACACTTACAACAATTGAATACCAAATGAAATTTATTAAAATATTTTTGGATGTTTTTCTACATTTTCAATATTGATTTCAATTACAACACAGAATGCAAAGTGCACAGTGCTCATTTTACATTATTTTTATTACAAATATATGAACTGTACAATGATAAACGAAATAGTATTTTCAATTCACCTCTTACAAGTACTGAAGTGCAATCTCTTTATCGTGAAAGTGTAACTTACAAATGCAGATTATTTTTGGTTACATAACTGCACTCAAAAACAAAACAGTGTAAAACTTTAGAGCCTACAAGTGTACTCAGTCCTACTTCTTGTTCTGCCAATTGCTAAGAGAAACAAGTTTGTTTACATTGATGGGAGATACTGCTGAGTTCTTCTTATTTACAATGCCACCTGAAAGTGAGAATAGGCATTCACATGGCACTTTTGTAGCCAGCGTTTCAAGGTATTTACATGCCACATATGCTAAACAGTCGTATGCCCCTTTATGTTTCGGCCACCATTCTAGAGCTTCCATGCTGATGATGCTCATTAAAAAAATAATGTGTCAATTAAATTTGTGACTGTACTCCTTGTGGGGAGAATTGTATGTCTCCTGCTCTGTTTTACCCACATTCTGCGTATATTTCATGTTATAACAGTCTTGGATGATGACCCAGCACATGTTTGTTTTAAGAACACTTTCACTTTGACAAAACACAGATAAGGTACCGATCTGAGACTTCTAAAAATAGCTACAGCACTCGACCCAAGGTTTAAGAATCTGAGAGGGACGAGGTATGGAGCATGCTTTTAGAAATCTTAAAAGAGCAACACTCTGATGCGGAAACTACAGAACCCAAACCACCAAAAAAGAAAATCAACCTTCTGATAGTGGCATCTGACTCAGATGATGAAAATGAACATGCGTCAGTCCACACTGCTTTGGATCATTATCAAGCAGAACCATCATCAGCATGGAAGCATGTCTGCTGGAAAGGTGGTTGAAGTATGAAGGGACATATGAATCTTTAGCGCATCTGACATGTAAATATCTTGCAATGTCAGCTACAACAGCGCCATGCGAATTCCTGTTCTCACTTTCAGGTGACTTTGTAAACAAGAAGCAGGCAGCATTATCTCCTGCAAATTATAACCAACCTTGTTTGTCTGAGTGATTGGCTGACCAAGAAGTAGGACTGAGTGGACTTGTAGGCTCTAAAGTTTTACACTGCGTTCAAAAATGAAACAGTTTTCTTTGTACATAATTCTACATTTGTAATTTAAACTTTCATGATAAAGAGATTGCACTACAGTACTTGTATGAGGTGAATTGAAAAATACTATTATTTGGGTTTTTTTACTGCAAATATTTGTAATCAAAAATAAATATAAAGTGAGCACTGTACACTTTGTATTCTGTGTTGTAACTGAAATTAATATATTTGAAAATGTAGTAAACATCCAAAAATATTTAAAATAAATGGTATTCTATTGTTGTTTAACAGCATGATTACTCACACAATTAATTTTTTTAATCGCTTGACAGCCCTATTATTCACATTATTTTTCACAATTTGTGACCATTCTTCAAGAGTCTTACAGAAGTGACTATAATGAAAAATAAATCACCTCTATTTATAAAGCACACTTGATCACTGCAGATCTGCTGGGAGTGTGGGTACTATAATAATCCCCACATGCTTTTCCTGTGTTTATTCTGACTAGCTATTGTATACTGTGATATACATTTTCTTTATCAACCTTCTTGGAGTGTGGTTATCTTCCTATAAATCAGATCATGATTTAAACCAATCAATATTTCCTGTACTGCAATATCATCATTCCTTGATGAATTGTTCTGCAGAAGTACAACCTGTGGAGATTTACATAGAAAACAAGGCAACACACAGACTGTTGGAAAACAGAGCTGGATTAAAGGACTACTTTGTATCATTATGATCTAGATGCTCTGAGAAGGTGGCTCAGGATGCAACAGAGTCAATCCAAAGCAGAAAGCATTAATGTATCAGACACTTGATTATTGCCAACTACCGTCATCTTAGGTACACCAAGTTGCCTCACTTGGGAGGAAGATAAAAGATTCAGGGGTGGGTAGAAAATCAGAGGTCATGTGGATAGGAGTTTAGAGGTAGAATCTTTCTTGAGGGGAAAAAAGTCTGTCTAGGGTGGCAGATTAAATTTTCTCTTATCTGGGCAACATTTAGTGTTAACCCATCCTGTTCAGAAGGGGGGATACAACATGGTCCAGTGGATAGGGCACAGAACTGACAGGTAAGACCTAGATCCTATTCCTGACTCAGCCACTAATCTGCTGTGTGTCCTTGGGCCAGTCACTTCACTGCTCTGTGCCTCAGTTTCCCCATCCATAAAAGGAGAAAAATGGTACTAACTTTCCTTTGCTTTGAGATCCTCAGTTAGAAGTCCTATTGTAGAGTTGGTTGAAAATCAGAAAACACAATTTTAAGAGATTTTTTTTCAAACTATTTCCATGTCACATGGTACTAAATGCAAAATTTTCCAGACCATTTTTATTAATTTTTCAATAAAAAATATTGAGTGTTATCTAACATTTTCATTCACTGAAAACCAAAATTCAGGAAAATGAAAATGTTCAATAACAATGATGTATCTGAAGAAGTGGTTTTTTACCCACGAAAGCTTATGCCCAAATAAATCTGTTAGTCTTTACGGCGCCATCAGACTTCTTGTTTTTTTTGTGGATACAGACTAACACTGCTATCCCCTGATACTTGATAACAATTTCAGTAACATTTTTTATTAAAATATATTTATTAAAATGACAAATAAACGTTCTAAAAAAAAGATGAGAACAAACTTTCTGCAAAACATTCTATTGTCCTAAAATGGCCATTTTTCCACTGGAAAAAAATTGTGCATAAAATATCAACCTGTTCTAGTGCCATATAAGAACAAGGAGAGCTGAGCTGTGACTGGGCAAAATATCAATCCCCGCCCTCACCTTTAGAGGTATGTATGGCCCAATCTTGCAAATTTTGCCATGTGGATGGAAATAAGTGGGGCTCCACATGGGGAGGGGCCCATCTATGCAGAACAACTTGCAGGATTTGCGGCTATATTTGTTTCAGTGAATTTCTACAAAAAGAGAGGTTTCAGAGTAACAGCCGTGTTAGTCTGTATACGCAAAAAGAAAAGGAGTACTTGTGGCACCTTAGAGACTAACCAATTTATTTGAGCATAAGCTTCTCATGTGTGTGGGGGGGTGAGAAAACCTGGATTTGTGCTGGAAGTGGCCCAACTTGATTATCATACACATTGTAAGGAGAGTGATCACTTTAGATAAGCTATTGCCAGCAGGAGACTGGGGTGGGGGGAGGTATTTTTTCATGCTTTGTGTGTATAAAAGATCTTCTACACTTTCCACAGTATGCATCCGATGAAGTGAGCTGTAGCTCACGAAAGCTTATGCTCAAATAAATTGGTTAGTCTCTAAGGTGCCACAAGTACTCCTTTTCTTTTTACAAAAAGAGAGGTAACCATTTTCTAACAAAGGTAGGGTTATCCCCTTCTCTGGAGTAACAGAACATGCCCCTTCACTTTCCTAAATATGTTTGGTTGCCTTCCCAACCCTCCTACTTTCTTATAAACCGTTTTATAGTGAATGATTTGCTTAGATTCTATCCTTATATTCACCCAGGAACTCACAGTTTGTTCTGATTGAACATATGGGTTTTCCTGGAAATTGCACTCATCTCAGCTATTGATGTCTGTGCCCGCAAGGGCTGGGGGGAGAGATACCAGCGAAAGGAAGACACTCAGGCCTAAGAATAGTAAACTATGCTTTATTGAAGGAAGGAAGAACTTACGCTCCAATCTGCGCAAGGAGCCCCTAGGACGCATGGAGGGGCTGCAGGGGACTCTGGCTATTCGGGACAGCTGACCAGGCAGGACTCCACTGCGGGGGGAGTCCTCTGTGGCACTATATTCTCCACGCTTATCTCGGGGTTAGATGGGGTCAACAGCTGATTACATTCTTATACGTATGATTTATGCTTATTACATAAACTGACTTATTTGCAGGCAAAAATATGCTGAGCTATGCTACAATATCTTTTGGCAGGGTCTGTCGGACAAAGTTACTTGAAATGCCTGCATCCTCCGCTTACATCCAGTCACATACTCAGTCCACCACTTGGCTTCTCGCCAATCTTCCACAACCTTGCCCCTACACTCCACCCTTTGGCGGACTGAGGTGTATTAGTTACTGCCACCAGCGCATTTCAAGCGTGCGCACTGGTTTGGGGGTTGCCAGTCCGGCCAGGAGGGCGGAGGAGCAATTCACGCAGCATTGAAGAATGACAAACACACATACAAAGCCCAGTAGTCCAATCAATAGTAGGAGCCCGATGTGTCTCCCCCAGGCACTGAGATCCGGAAGCCAGGAGGTTAGCCACCGCCAAGGGTCATTCCATACAGAAGCCTCAGAGCCCACGTCATGTAACACCTTCAAGTGGTCCATCATATTATGAACATCAATCTCAGTGCGCTTATCCTGATTTGAGTAAAAACAACTACTTTCATTAATCAAGGCACAAATGCCACCTTGAGCGGCTAATAAGTAGTCCAGTGCCATACGACTCTGTAATACAACTTGCGACAAAGAAGCTACTTCTAATTGCAGGGCTTGGATTGCATCTATGGGATTATTCTCTATAATCTCTAATATGGCTGAAATATTTACAATAGCCCGCTCCAGTTCGGCCACACCTAGCCAGGGGAGGAAAGCGCGGACAAACTGATGGAAGGCCGTGGGTCTCTGCACAATGCGATTTGGGCTCTGTCGTGGATGTGCCACCAATATGTAATTATGCACTGCATGAGCGTGCATGGTTTGCATTCCACATGTATAGGGGAGGAGCCGTCCCAATGTGCACAGTCCACACCATTGGTTGGGTAGGGTTTTATATGCCCAACGGCCGCATAGCCAGTACAGCCCCGGCAATCCTGCTGTGTGGAGCCATGTGCTATCTGAGGCATTGCGACACCAACTATCAGAGCTTTGGTCACACTGAGACCAATAATGTGCACGCAGGGTTTGCCCGTACCTAATTGTGCTGAGGGGCGTTCTTCATACGGGGGCACTGGCATTGTAGGAATACAGAAAACCATGGGTATGTAGTCCCCACTCGCCCCAACGCCACCACCGATGGCAGAGGGTGGTGCCATTGGTATAAGGCAAATTGGTTCTGGAGGAACCGGAGCAATTGCCACTCGAGACCCACGCCTCTCCGGCCATCCACTCACTGTGCATTTCCGGTGGGCCAGCAGTAACGTTAAACTGCCCAGTGTCTGGCAGGTAGTCTGCTATCACTGCGCATGAGGAAAGGGGAAGTTTTCCGACGGGACGAGCGGTGTCCGTCGCCAAAGGCCGCTGAACACACCAATACGCGTCCCCCAGCATCACTACCGGTGTTCCTTGGCGCCAGTAAGGGGGCGTTTCATTATACTTAGCGAGAAAGGTGGTGTCATTAAGGGCCCAGGATTCATTCCACAGCACTGTGGCCTATGGAATGCCAACGCTTGCCAATTGGAGGGCATGTGCGCAGTACCAACAGTCCGACTTGTTACCTGCTAGTGCCACCGATTGCATCCACTGGACGGCCAAGTTGTGGTGCCACGTGGCTTGGGCACCTATTGCAGCTAAAATCAGTTTGAGGATTATTCCGTGGAGAACTCGCCGTAGGACCATTGCAGGTGTCGGCCTTCAGGTGGTGAGACCAGGACGCTCCACGGACCCACCCAAACTACAGTGCGGTGGTTATGGTTGCCTGGAAGAAAGACGCTTAGAGGGCACATAAATTGGGGCATCTTCCCCTTTTAGCAGTATGAGGTGAGTGTCCCCGGGACCATCAGCTAGGATTTCCCCTTCGAGCGGGTTATGTTTGGTGGGGTCGTGGACCCAAACTGCACCTCCAGTCGAGCCGAACCCTCCCGCTCGAGTGGTGGGTGCAAGCACATCCACCTCCTGGACATCAGGCAACCCAATGCGCTCGCAAATCAACTGCGCAATACGTTCGCCTTGGGGGAGGGTTACTGCCTGCAGGTCATCGTGAACCAACAGCACCTTAACCTCCCCGGTATAGTCGGCATCGATTACTCCCGCCGCAACATCTATGCCCTTAAGGGCCAGACTGCTGCATGGAGCAATGTGCCCATAACAGCCTTGTGGGAGCCCTATGGCTAAGCCAGTACTTACAAGGTTCCTGCTATTGGGCTGTAGAGTGAGGCCCTCTTGAGGGACCCGCAGATTGAGATCAGCACTTCCCGGGGTGGCCCGAATGGGGAGGTGGGCTTGCGGGTACAGGCGCTGCACTCGCAACACACGGGGCCGCTTGATGACCTCCCCCTTGAATCTAGATTACGGGGTGGAGCCGTACAGAGGGCGGTCATTGAGCGCAGCCGTGGCCTGGTGGAGGTTACGGCTCCACCTGGCCAGGGACTCAGTGGGAGATAGTTTGCATAACTGTTCTTTAAGCAAGCCGTTCACGTGTCCGATGGGCCTGGTGCCCTGCAGGTGGTATGGGATGTGGAATACCCATGCAATCCCCCGTCCCCTAGCTCATTCTCTTACTTCCATTCCCATAAAATGGGTTCCCTGGTCACTTTGCACCTCGAGGGGGGATCCGTAGTAGCGGATGAGTTCTTCCAACCCCTTCATAGTCTGCTCCTGTGTGGCGCTAGCGCATGGGTATACAAAGAGCAGACCTGAATATGTGTCTACTGCAGTTAGCACGTATTTATGTCACTGACTGTCAGGCAGCGGGCCGATGTAGTCCACCTGCTATACTTCCCCAGGTTTCTGACCTCGCTTCAGGTACCCCTTCTCTGCTTTTAAGCGCTGGGGGGAGAGCCTGGTACACTGTGGGCAGTGCTGACAGGCCATCCCGCTATGCACTGATCATGGTCTGCAAGCCACGAACAGTGGCCCATTGCATTGCTTTTTCCCCTCCCAGATGACCACTCTTTTGATGTATCCACTTGGCCAGGCCGGGGGCAGCTACTACATATACTGTGACTATGTCATCTACCTCTCTGTTGAACCGGGCCTCCTCTGATTCTCCTGTCAGGTGGGCATCTACATGGTGAACAGCAACGGGCCTCTGGCTACAGGCATCCCAAATGGCAGGCCACATGTCATAACCCCAAAGGGGTTTGTCATGCACCTTCCTGCCAGCTGCATGCCAGACGGCCATCCACTGTGTCATGCCTTTGTAGACTGCCCAGCTATCCGTATACAGATAAAGGGGCCCTGGTTCTCTGTGATGGTCATGAACGCTGCCCATAGCTCAGCCCACTGGCTAGACAGGCCAGGGCCGGTTTTGAACAGTATTTCCTCCAGGCAGGGATTATATGCGGCCGCTCGCCACCATCATTCTGCCCCCCTGTACAAGGCTGATCCATCAGTAAACCACGCGACCTCTCATTGTTGTTCAGTTAAGGAGGTATAGGGAGAGTACACGGGGGTTGAGGCACTTCGACCGGGGGCGGGGCATAAGTGTGCTGGCCCCTGACGGGCAGTTCCTCAAAAGGTGACAGCACCCAAAAGCCGTGCGTGCGCATCGGTAATGCTTTCCTGGGTCATTTGCATACACAGCTGCAGGTAGTGTTTCCACTTCCATAGGGTCTGAGTCTGGACTACCCCAGTCCATGTGAGCGGGCTTTTGTCCTGGACCCAACCCATAATCGGAAGCGGGGTACGCACCTTTACAGGCTCCGCACCCGTTATGGACTCAATGGACTCAGGGCCCACACTACTACAAGCAGCTGCTGTTCAAGGGGTGTATAACGCTCAGCCGAGCCTCCCAGGGAGCGCGACCAATACCCTATGGGCTCCTTTCGAGACGAAGCTTGCTGTCACAGCCCTCACGAGGCCACGTGGTCAACCACTGTTACCTCGAGTTTGAAGGGGGTGCCTCGTCTGCCTGGGCTCAGCACTGCAGGTTGTCTGAGCGCCTCTTTTGCCTGCTGGAATGCGGCATGCTGCTTGGGCCCCCAACTAAATGTGGCTTTCTTCCAGACTACTGCTTGTATGGGCTGCAAGATGTACCCTAGATGGGGAATAAATGTGCGCCATTACCCAAGGAGACCCAGGAAAGTTTGGGCTTGGCTTACGCTAGTGGGCTCTGGGAAGTGGGTAATTGTTTCGATGGCTTTTTGTGGGATCTTACGTTGAGACCCCGACCAAAGTATTCCCAAGAAGATCACTTCCTTGCTGGGCCCCTGGATTTTACAAGGGTTGACAGCCCATCCTCTGGCTGTCAGAACCTGCAACACTTTGTTCTTGGCCTCGGAGAGTGCCGCCTCATGGGGCCCGCTCAGCAGGACATCATCAATATAGTGCTCTGGTACCATTCCCTCTGGAAGAGTCACCTGCTGGAGGTGTCGACTAACAAACTGGTGGCAGATGGTAGGGCTATGCTTGTAGCCCTGAGGCAGCACAGTGAACATGTACTGCCGATCCTCCCATGTAAAGACAAATTAATCCTGGCTCTGTGGGGCAATGGCAATGGAGAAGAAGGCATTTGCCAAGTCCACCACGACATGCCACTGCCCTACCCGCGGCACGAGGCGCTCCATGATGGAGCCCATGTCGGGAACTGCCGCTGTCAGGATTGGGGTGACCCTATTCAGGTTGCGGTAGTCTACTGTCATGCACCAGGTTCCGTCCTTTTTACGGACTGGCCAAATTGGGCTGTTAAATACGCTCATGGCGGGGCAAATGATGTCCGCCTGGAGCAGACCTTTAATGGTAGCGGTTCTTTCCTTGTATCGTGTCTCGACAACAGGCTGCAGTTGTGGGTGCAGTCCCGCCTTCCCACCATCCCCCTTGCTGGGGGACTCGTCCTCGCTCGTCTCCCAAATGTCCCCATCCCAGGTCTCTGGATCCCAGTCGCTTTTGCATACCAGTGCGCATACGGCAAGGGGACGCACGTCTTGCCGTCCTCCCTTTCACCGACAGCGGTTCGCAATGCGAGCCTCCATAACTGTGCAGCGGTGCTCTAACCGATCGGCCCATTCGGCTGTACTAGTAATGACTTCTTGGGTTAGTGAACGGGCCTCATTTGCTTGCTACAAATCAGCCTCTAATCTTCCCATCCTCTGGCGCTGAACCAGCAGTGACTTGTCCACTGCGCGGAGCGCAGTCAGGAAGATCCATCCCAGGTCCCCCGCCGCTTTTCACTCGGGTCCTACTTTGTCCAGCCAGAGCTTGGATATCAGTTCCTCCAGCCTAACTGGGGTAACCCCCGGCTCCTGCTCTAGCTCCGGCCATGCGGCAGGGGCAACCAACCCCACCAGCTTGCGAGCCACCAGTGCCCACCATCCCGTGGAGGGCCACCTGGGGATGCGGCTCTCTCCCTCCCCCTTATCCTTCATTCCCCAAAGAGGCATCCCTCCGCTGGTATCCTGTTCGTGACACCAATTGTGCCCACAAGGGTTGGGGGGAGAGACACCAGCAAAAGGAGGACACTCAGGCCTAAGAATAGTAAACTATGCTTTATTGAAGGAAGGAAGAACTTACGCTCCAATCTGAGTGGGGAGCCCCTAGGACACGCGGAAGGACTGCAGGGGACTCTGGCCATTCAGGACAGCTGACCAGGCAGGACTCCACCGGGGGGGAGTCCTCTGAGGCACTACATTCTCAGCACTTATCTCAGGGTTACATGGGGTCAACAGCTGGTTACATTCTTATATATATAATTTATGCTTATTACATAAACTGACTCATTTACAGGCAAAAATATGCTGAGCTATGCTACAATATCTTTTGGCAGGGTCTGTCGGACAAAGTTAATTGAAACTGCCTGCATCCTCTGCTTACATCCAGTCACATACTCAGTCCACCACTTAGCTCCTCGCCAATCTTCCGCAACCTTGCACCTACAATATCTGATGGTGCAGACAGTCTTTCAATAATCTTGAAATCATTACAGGACAAAAAGTAACTGGTTCTTCTCTTTTCCTGTCCTGGAGATAGCTGGCACATGCAGTAGCTGTCTAACCAAAAATTCCCTATTGATTAAATAAAGATAAAAACAAAAACATCACCACTGGTTTTTGGTAGTGAAGCAAAGTAATTGTCTATTTATTTGCATAGGTTCTTTATGCCTCAGAAATAGCATTTCCCTTCATAAACAGTGCTATTGATCAACACTCTTCAAGCAAATGTCTAAGAACATTTTGTTCAGTAATTATTATGTGTTTGAAGCACACAGGCTATACAAGAGAAAACTATTTTAAACTACAAACCCATTGCGCCCTTCAGTGCAGGCACGGCTGTGACTAACAGAGATGTCATGCTTATTATCTTTACCAGATGCAGAAGCTCAGATTGAACTATTGAGCTCATTAGAAAACACAAAGCAAGGAATATCATCCAACAGTCATAGCAACAAATTACAGGGACCCAGGCAAACTAGCTAGCTACAAGTTTGAGTGGAAAACAGAGAAAGCAACAGACAATCATTCACAGAAAACTCAGAAGCCAAGCAGAGCCTGAGCTTGATGGTCTCTGAACTGTCAAGGGGGAGTAAACCAAAGCCCTAGCTTCCCTCACTAACTAGCTGAAGATAAAAATAAGAAAAGTTGAAAAACACATGTAACAGGGGTCTGATTGCAATACAAGCAGACACAAATCCCCTGTATGGTTGAAAAAACACACTTACCTAAGCATCCTTCCACGTCATCCTATCTGTTCCATCCCTCGGGGAGTGCCCTCTGCATTCTTATTAAAGCTCTGACTCTTCTGGCTGAAGAGGATTGAATCGCAGACTTCTCAGATTTCATCAGATCCATTCCTTCTTATCCTAGACGAGAGCAGTGCTAAGTGATGGGACGTATTCACTCTTCATACTGACTTCACATCATTCTTAGAACACCTGACCCCAGAAACTGAGTGAGAAATCAGACCATCTGACCAGACTGCATGCTGTGTAACTCCAGTTTATTACACCTCTGAAATTCCATTGATTTCAATGGAGTTACACTGCCATAAAGCTGATGTAACATAGTGCTGAATTAGGCTTAGAGAATGGAACCCAAAGCCCTACTACTGGTCTCTTAGGCATGTCTTTTTCAGATCTTGCAGCCCAGAAAGCATTTTTTAGGGGTCTATTCATAGTATATGCAGGGTTGATCTCTCTGCTGCACTGGCTCCAAAACAATAAACAAATCTATCTTTCAGTTGAAAATGATCTTCTACCTTGGTTATTCTCCAAAATCCAATGATGATAGGCTGGGGAATATAAGTAGTATAGTTGATTGGTCTTTGTTTTTCAATTATAGGCAGAGTTCAACTTGTGAATTTCTCATCTATGTGCTTTGTAATACAACATAAAAGTTATAAAATCAAAAGATACAACTTTTCACTATTGGGTCCCCGTTCACAAAAGGATCAGAATAGGCCTATGAGGAGTATAAACGTCTGTCACCAATTCAGCGATAAACAACAGGCTTTACTATAGCATAACTGTGAGACATTGAGATAGACGTCAGTTGTTGTGAGGTCTAGAAAGCACTTTCAGGAGCTCTCTAAGACATTGATTGCTCCATTTCTAAGGCATCTACCCATCACTAAAGGTGTGAGCATTCTAAAGGACTTATTGGACCGATCGGTACTTTTGAACAAGCATATTGCCAGAACGGCAAAACATCTTCTCCCATTTTCATACAGCCAACATGCTGCAATCATTCCCCTCACTAAAATATAGTGGTCCACAGGTCTGTCAACTCCAAGTTAGATAGTTGCAATACACTGTACCAGGAGATGAATGAGAAGGCCATGTGCAGATTCAATTAGTACAGTAAAAAGCAGTCCATCTCTTAAGCAATAAATGCTAATGAAAGTGCATCTCAACAGTGTTCCAATGGCTCCCTATTTGACTGGATACATTTCCAGTTCTTGTTTAAAGCTCATAGGGTTATAGACCCTCTCCATCCTCTAAGCTCTGAAACAACTGTGCTCAACACTGAATTTAATAGCCAGTATGGTGAAATCTTAAGGAGTTGTAGGCAAAGCAGTTTTAGTACAGGACACTTGGCTCAAGAATGCCTTGCCACCACAGATGTAGTTGAGTCCAGACATGACCATTTTAAAAACATGCTCCAATTCACATCTTTTTGAAAAAGGCTTCTCCAATAATGAAGGCTGAGTAAATCAAAAGAGGAAAAAACTCTCTCATGAACTAACCTCCGTGGCTGAATCTAGGAGGGGTATTGAGCTGGCTTCTTTGCATACAAGACAGAGAAATACTTAACCTTTTAGTTACCTTCTAGCTATTACGCTGATGTGTTGCAGAAATGATGATAGACAGACAGCTAGATGGATGTTCAGTGTCTCAAAAATAAAAGAGAATAAAGGACTAAGAACAAATTCTTGAAAAGGTCAACAGTGTACTGGCTATACTTGTAGGTTTTCATGGAAGTGTCATAGATATAAAGCAGTGAGGCTCTCAGAATTATCTCCCTTCAAACTGATTTTAAAAAACTGGCCTGCAAATTGATTACGGAGAAGTCAGACAAAAAAAATAAAATAAAGCCTTTTACTATAGCTTATTGCAAAGTCTAATAAATGCTCCCATGTTAGGCAATGACAAGTCACAATTCTAGGATGTTAGGGCAAATCATTAGATCTCTGAAAGATTTATTTAAGTGTGTCCTGCCATTTGTTGACCATTGTGTCATTAGAAGAGTGTTAATTAAAAAACACTGAGTGAAAGTTATACCATTAGATTTTCATTAATATAGGACCATTTACATTTTGACAGGCTACAATAGTTTTCAGATTGCTGTGAGGACCTAGCCTTTTTACCCTATAATGGCTAAATCCCTTTGGAATTATTAGGGCTTGGCAGCTCTACGTAAACTTGAAATAATGGGGTTTGGCATCTGAGAGCTCCTTAATCTTCTTTCATCGATACTGCTATAACAATTGAAAATGTCAGCCTAAAATGACTGTGGGCCACAGACTTCTGTCACTTATGATGTAAAAAAAAAAAAAAGATATCATCACATTGTACTTTCTATTTACAAAATTGTACCATTGAAAGCATAATTACGACAGCAAGTACAATTGGGTTAAATGTAAACAAACCAAAAATCTCCTTATGCACTAGAGGAAGTTCTGTCAACTAGCAAAAGAAGAATATATTTGTCATGCTGACAGACCAGCTCAGGTCCGAGCAATAGGTCAATTAACTCATGGTGAATCTCAAAGGATTATTAAGTGTACTAATTCATTTGAGTGTTCATTCACTTCAAAGGAAATGTGAATGATATTGTCTTCATTTATCTGTAACCTGTTCAATGCTATGGATTACATTACATATATCCCTGTACTTACTTAACCTTAGATCAAAAGTGTATTTACTTGATGTTTAAACTTCATTAAATCTAATGAAAGGTTGTTTGGATTTTTGTAATTAAATGCATTATGTATGTATCTGTAATTGAATTACCCATCAAATGGATTGGAGCCTTGGAACTGTAAACAAAGAAGCTTTGTGTTCGGGTAATCCACAGACCGAGGCTGCATTTAGTCAACAGCTGTTATGGAGACATTTGCCAGATTGCTTTCCGGGGAAGACACCTATAAGAAAGGATCTAAGAAGGGATCCTGTATCTCTGGACAGATGGATTCTGACAGGGTGGAATACTGAATAAGTGGATAGAGTTCCCCAAAGTTATTTTGGGTAACCCTAAGACACTTATGAAATCTAACAGATCACTATATCTCTGTTATAATTTTGAATTTACAAACTGACTCATCTGTTAATGTATTTTACCAGCTTTAAGCTCTCAATAAACTCTCATTTCTTTTTCTTAGCCAATTTCTCTAGTAAATTAATTAGCTATCAGAGTTGTTTTGTGTGTGATCCAGAGAATCCGTTGACCTGGGGTAAGTGACTGATGGCTTGAGGTTAGGAGTAACCCAATGTGAGGTGATTTTTGGTTTTAATAACCTTTCATCACAAAGTCTAGTTTGTCAGGGTGCTTCAGAGGGGCTGGAGAGCCTAAGGGGACTGTTTGTGGCTCCGTGGTAAGACATAGTAATCCAGGAGCACACATTTGTTACTGGCTTGGTGAAATCTAATTATAGAAGATACCACCAGTTTGGGGTGTCTGCCCTGTCTTCTGAATATCTGACCTGAGATTGGCACTCTCAGCTGTAAGCCATACCAGACAGTGTGACAATACCCTGCCACAGTATGAGCTGAATTCTGCTCTCCAGTACCAGAAAGCCAATACAAAATACCTGTATTGATAATGCCATTGAAATCAATGAAGTTACATCGGGTTTACAATAAAAGTAAGAGACTTGGGACTAGAGCTTGATTAAAATTTTTTGACAAAATTGTTTTTTCATGGAAAATGAAATCTAGATAGACCTGAATCGATCAGTGAATTTGACACAAATACTTCTGGCCATTCACAAAATGGCAGGAGGTGGTGGTGGTAGTGCCACTAGCCCTTTTCCCATAACCTTTACACTAGTGGTTAGGGTAGTCATTTATGATTTGGGAGCCTAGGTTCAAAATTCCTTCTCTGTAAAATACCTGAAATGGACTTTAACAGTCCGTTACTGAAGAGCTGCCTTTTTCATAGATTCCTTGACAGCAAACAGTCAGTCTCCAGAGGAGCCCTGATTTCGGAGTACAGTTATCTGAAGATAACTTGAGGCCTCTAGCATCTTCAGCATGATAAAGTTAATCTACCAGGAATTGCAGGACTGAGAGAAACCATGATATGGACAGCCAATGAGGAAGAAGCAGTGGAGATTCTCTGGCATGACCTTCATAATCTTTGTCAGCGCTTTCTGTTCTGGGAATGGGGAGAAGAGGTCCAGGAATCAAGGAGGAGACATGGTCACCTGACTGAAAACACATCTTTCCCTACTGCAAAACTGCACAGGAACCTATTACTGAATTTTAAAGTTGCGTGGTTGTAAAAGCTGGCAAAAAAAGATCCAGCAGTGGAGTTTCCCATCAATAGGAGAGGCTAAGGAAAACTTCTGACCTCAGAAATGTTGTCACAGGCCTATGTCCCTGTACAAATGACTGGTTACCATTAGAGCTGGCTGAATAATACAGACTAATACTAACGCATAAGTATTTTTGCAAACAAAAATCAGCAAGTTAGGTTAGTTGTTATTTGGAGTCACATTATTCACTGTTTACAAGTATTTATATAGTCACCAAGTATTGGTGCAAAACATTTGTTCATATATCTTTTTAGTATGACTTACTTATTTGAAATGTGTACTGGTTGAGTGTTATTTGTCATTCATATTTTGCTATGACATTCATTATTAATTATTCTTCCAGTTAAAAAGTGTCAGACATCCAGAAAAAAAAATATTGTGTGATTTGGATGACCAGTAACATACCACAAGTATGTTACAGAAAACAATGAAAGTGACTGTAGTTAGAGGTATTCTGTGGTGATTCTGGAGGACCAGTTTGACACCAACTGGCCTTCAAAATTTATGTAACCTGTGGATACCAGCTTGTGGGATCTGGCTGGATGTGTGATCTAAAAATCATCTCACACAAATCATAGTGATTTGTTCCTGTTTCTAGGATTCCAGCAACTGGATCCCATGACAATTGAATTACTCTAAAGATAGGTACCCATCTGACAAAGACAGACTGAGGAATAGAAGCATATCTTCTTAAACAGAAGATTACTAATCTTGTAAAGGTTGCAGTCTGTGATCCTGCCCATCCTCCCTAAAAGATCTTCATAAGGTGGCAGTGGTTTCTGACACAACTGCTTTTGTGGTGATTGTCTGGGTACACCACAAGAAGGACAGGATACACTTGTTATGGATTTTAATCAGGCCGCAATTTTATTATATAGATGCCTGGGACTACCTGGCAGATAAAGAGTACACTGCAGGCAAATCCATGCTTATTCAAATAATTTTCTGTGGCTTCCACCAGCTCCCCTTTCTTTCCATCCAGGTCCCCCAGCCAACCCAGGGTTTGGACCTTACCATCCCCACCCTTGTAATAGGATTAAGGACAGCAATGAGAATGGGGGGAAGAGAAGGAGTTGGCTCCCTGCCGTACCAATTAGAGGAGTCCCCAACCCGCTCCACTGTTCTGTTCCTTTATCCACTACCTCCTTTTAAGTCCTTTACCAGGCATTTATCTGATCACTGGCTGCCTTCCCTATGGAGTACCTGCACTGAACATCTGTCACAAGGAGGCACCAGCAATCTGCTTGGCTACCTCTCCCCGCAACCCAGCTGGGTTCCCAGACATCTCCAAATGGCCTCTTGCCTAGCAGCCTTACTGGGAGAAAGAACCCATTGTCCCATGTGCGATTGTCAAGGGGCACCAGCAGCTGCATTATCCTTGACCCAGTACTGCAACAACCATCCTCCGTGGAAGGCCGTATAGGCGACCCACTTTCTGGATCCTTGAATTGGCAAGACTCCTCAAAAGAAAACAAAATAAACAACTTGCAAGCTGGAGCCAAAAATCTCCCTTCCACTGACATCATATTCAGAGGTTCCAGAGAGCCAGAGGCATCTGCTCGGGTTCACTGCTAGCCCCTGGTGCAAGCTCACAAAGTCTGTCAAACTGGAAACAAGACAAGGCGTCTGCTATGCCATTATCCATGCCCCGCACATGCTTGGAAGAAAAACAGATGTTGAAGGTTAAACATTGTAGAACAAACACCCTTACCAATTTCATAACCCTGTGCGATCTGGAAGTTTGGCAATTGATAACCTGTACCACTGCCAAGTTGTTACACCAGAAGAACACCCTTTTATTAGCCAGCTCCGATCCCCAAATCACCACTGCAACTAAAATGGGGAAAAATTCCAAGAAGGTCATGTCACGCACAACCCCGTTTTGTGTCCAGGTGGCAGGCCTTTTTTGTGCACACCATTTGCCTTGATAAAACACCCCAAAACCTGTGCCCCCTACCACATCTGAGTGGATTTTTAATCCCCCTTGTAATAACCATTCCTCCCTCCGCAATGATACCCCATTAAATTGACTCAGAAAACTTTCCCACAACCTCAAATCTTCCTTCATCTCTCTAGTGACTCGTGTAATGGTGTGGCCTGGCTATGCTGGCTGTTGCCGCTGCCAACCAGGCACAAAACGCCTGCCCCGGGGCAACAACCCTGCAAGCAAAGTTCAGGTATCCCAGAATAGATTGCAGTTCCTGTAGCATGAGCTTTTTAGCACCCACTGCTCTCTGGAGCAACCCCAATAGCTCCTGGAGCTTATCCTGAGGGAACCGAGATATGCCCTCCCTCGTGTCCAGCTCAATGCCCAGGTAGGTCAATGTAGTGGAAGGACCTTTTGTTTTTTTCCCCTCCCCTAGGGGTACCCCCAATTTTTTTGCCAGGGCCTGAAATGTGTCCAACAGGTGAACACACTCATCTGACCTGGCTCGCCCTGTGAACAAAAAATCATCCAAATAATGCACTACTTATTTTAGTCCCGCTGACTGCACCACTGCCCAGTGCAACATTGTACTGAATTTCTCAAAAGCTGCACAAGATACTGAACAGCCCATGGGTATAGCCTTGTAGAAATAAAATTGCCCCTCAAAACAGAAACCCAACAAGTCAAAGTCCAATGGGTGCACCGGCAGTAGAGGGTATGAGAGGTGATGAATTAATCGGTATGTCCCTGGGGTCTTCTTGGGGACCAACCCCAGAGAGGAAACTCTTAAATGTGCTATTGGTAATTGATCAAATGGCCCAGCTATCCTTCCCTTCTTTAATTAGTGTACAATTCCTTCCCAGCCTCCCCTTTAAAAGGAGCAACTAGCTTAATGCCCACAGCAGGTCCTAACCCAGCCTGCCATTCGCCTCCACTAAGGGAGGGAGGGTGGGTGCTGGCTTCCTCACTGCGTGGAGCAAAGAGACTTGCCCCACCTAGGTTTTGTACCTTTATGCCCTTCTGATCTCACATTCCTGGGGGGTGGGTCATTACTGCAAGCTGATCACCGAGCCCTTTTTTACAGCAGTTTCTGACCCACTTCCTCCCCCTTTCCTCCGCCCCACCATAAAGCAGAGCTGTCCTTGCTGGGTAAGCCCCAGACAAATTCTTCCCCACCTTAGTTGCAGTGCAGTCATTGTGCATGCTCGTGTGGATATGATACCTTTAAGGACCAAGCCTCTCTTGTGAGAGCTTTTCAGAACACCTTTCTAATCACATATAGCCAGATTTGAAACAGATGGCATGATCCAATGATCTTTGAAGACAACAGAAAAATTCCCATTGACCTCAAAGGGCATCAGGCCTTGAGAGCGTGCCCAGCGGGGAATTTCAAGAATTTTTCCTGTGTCTTACTTAGATCCATTTCACTGTTGTTTATGCACATGTTTATTTGAAACTCAAGCTGTGACTGTGTATGCTAAAATAAGCTGCCTTTTCTATAACTATGTGGTTAGTGTCCTCTCCTTGTGAGATGATTTACAGATGGCCTGTGAACATCAGACTCTGATTCTATTGTGTTGAGCCCCAAAACATGAATACAAAACATGCATACAAAACAATAGGCTGTTGCTGGACCTGTGTGGTGTTTAGAGGCTGCTTGTAATTATTAGAACTGGGAGCACTGGCTGTTGGGAGTCTGACAGGACAGGAAACAGGAAGGATGTGGGGGGAAGTTAAGGAGACGGAGCGAGAGCTACTGAGGGTGAAACAGCAGCTTGGTAAAGAGGTTTCCACTTAAAAAATAAAGTCCTGTTGAAGTTTGTTAGTACCTTGCCTGGTTGCTACAACATTTTGGTGACGAGGATGGATCTTCTGCCTCTGAAGCCACCTGCACCCTTTCTACAAAGCCCAGGTGAGCCTCCAATTGCTTCTACTGCCTGGATCCATACGTTTGAGACTTATCTGCTTGCAATCACTGCTACAGAGATTATGAAGTAAGAAAGCGTGCTCTGCTAATCCACTGCCTTGGAGCAGAAGGGCAGCATGTATTTTACACTTTTCCCCTTGCAGATGATAAATATGAGACTGCACTCACTGCATTAAAGAACTTTTTTGTGCCAAAAGTGAATGTAGTAGCTAACTGCTACAGATTTCGCCAGCGTGAGCAGAAAATGGGAGACTATAATGCAGTATATTGCTTCCCTGAAGAGTCTGATTATAACTTGTGACTTTGGGAATATGGCAGATGAGATGATTAGAGACCAGCTCATTGAGAAAACAACCATGCTTCGTGTAAGAGAACACTTACTTCTAGAACCACAACTTACACTAGAAGAAGCAATAACCATTGCTACTCAGATGAGTCAGTTACAGCTGAAGCCAAAATAATGAGCATGGATACAGGAGGCACTGTACAGGCTGTGACTCCTTTGCAGAAAAGTTCACTATCACTGAAGACAAATGATTACAAGAGGAAAACTAATGTAAAACCACCGAATCAGCAAATTCAAAATACAGTAAAAGCATGCTTTCCACACCACCTTGCAAGCTACACAGGATGTCCGGCAAAAGTAGCTCAGTGCAATCATTGCAAAAAGATTGGGCATTTTGCTAAAGTATGTCGCAGCAGCCAGTTCAGTCAACAGGTGGCATGCAGTTACAATACCAAATGTTACTGTGCTGAGCATGGACAAAATCACTACTGCACATATTCCAGAACAAATAAAGTGCACGGTAAATGTTTCCGCCATACCCTCAGGCAAATCACACTCTAATCAGCTAATGTTGGACACTGGCTCAGCAGTATCTATACTACCTGATTCCATCTATTTGCATTACTTTAAAGAGGTACCTCTTACTGAACCCAAGCTTCACTTGGTGTGCTATTTGAAAAACCATATTCCAGTGCATGGCTGCCTGCCAGCAATAGTTACTTTTGGTGATTGCTGTGTAACTGCAGAGTTCTACAATGTCCACAAAGGCACTCCTATCCCTGGCAGAGATTTATTGGCTGCTTTAAATCTCAGGGTAGTTAATGGACGAATTGATCTTCCTCAGCAAAGCACTCTTGCAGTACACACACCTGTTTCAGCTGGAACCCAGCACCAGGTTGAGGAGAAACTCGGCTGTGCTTATGGGTTTCTGCATAAAGTTAAAATGCAGAATAATGTGATGCCTGTAGGACAGAATTTATGGCGCTTACCATTTTCAGTCAGGGAAGCTGTTTTAGAGGAACTTAGAAAACTTGTTCAAAAGGACATTATTGAGGAGACTGACTCCTCGGAATGGGTTTCACCTATAGTAGTAACGCAGAAGAAGGGTGGAGGCATTCGCCTTTGTGTGGACTTAAGGAAGCCAAATAAAGCTATTGTGATTGACAGCCATCCTCTTCCTCACATAGAAGTAGTATTTGCAGAACTCCGTGGAGAAAAGATGTTTTCTACTCTTGATTTGCAGATCGCATACTACCAGGTTATGTTGCATGAAGATAGCAGAGACCTCACAGCATTTATTACACATGAGGGACTATTTCGTTTTAAACGTGTTCCATATGGTCTTGCATCTGCCCCAAGTGCCTTCCAAAAAATGATGTCATTGATTCTGAAGAATCAACATGGAGTTCAGTTCTATCTGGATGATATTATCATGTTTGGAAATACTTCTGAGGAACATGACAATAACCTACAGTCTGTACTAACCTGCATCAGCAAAGCAGGCCTCAAGCTCAATAAGTCCAAATGAAAATTTAGACAAACTGAACTGTCCTTTCTGGGGCATACAATTTCACAGATTGGACTAAAACCGGATCCAGATCATATCCTGGCAATTTCAAATGCTCCTCCTCCAACAGATTTGAAAACCTTATGTTCCTTCTTTGGTCTTACCTCCTGGTATGCAAAATTCATTCCCAATTATGCTTCGGTCATTGAACCATTATGAGAATTACTACAGAGAAGTTCAACCTTAGTGTGGACAACGGATGCACAAGGTAGTTTCGAAACGGTGAAAGACTTGATTGTACATAGTCCAATACTTGGACTATTCACTCCTGCATTGCCACAATTGTAACTACAGATGCTTCTGATTATGGACTTGGGGCTGTCCTCAGACAACTTCATGAGGACAACACAGAGAGGACTGTTGCATTTGCTTTAAGGACACTAAGTAATGCTGAGAGGAAATATTCTACAATCGAAAAAGAAGCACTTGCTTGTGTCTGGGCTACTGAAAAATGGAGAACTTACCTGTGGGGCTGCATGTTCAAGTTGCGCACAGACCACAGCCCTTTGATGACATTGCTGACCATGAAAGGACTGGGAAGAGCAGGATATTGTATTGCTAGATGGTCTGCAAGACTACTCTCTTTCACTTATGAACTGGAATATAAGCCTGGAAACCAAAATGTGGTAGCTAATTGCCTTTCTCGCTTGCCTTTGCTTTCACCAGATGGTCCACCGGAGGATGAGGATGTAGTAGTTGCGCTTATTACAAGCACTCTCACTGCAGTTACAAAAGAACAATTTCAAGTTGCTTGTTCAGTGTGTCTAATTCAACAAAAACTACGGGAATTTCTGACAAAGAGATGGCCCAGTAACCCTAAAAACCTTGACCCAGTTTTGCTGCCTTATTTTAGAGTTCGGGATGAACTTTCTTTGTTTGATGGCTGTGTGCTACAAGTTACACACCGGCTACTTGTGCCAGAAGAATTACAGTCAAAACTCATACACCTGGCACACGATACTCATCAAGGAATTGTCTGAACCAAACAACGACTACGGGATCTGTATTGGTGGCCAGGGATGGACTCTCAAACTGAAGCACTCATAAAATCCTGTGTCACTTGCCAAATGCATGATAAGACAGCAGTGACATGTACCCCTCCATTACAGCTTGTTCCTCTTCCTGAATCTGCAAGAGAAAAAGTGGTGATTGACATTGTAGGACCCTTTGATACTGCTCCAAATGACCACCATTATCCTATCACTTTAATAGACTACTTCAGTAAATGGCCTGAGGTAGTGTTTACTTCGCATATCTCTTCTGCTACAGTAATTAAGTTCCTCTCTTCAGTTTTTAGCCGGGAAGGTAACCCCAAAGAACTGATTTCAGATAATGGTAGTCAATTTACTTCCCTGGAGTTTGAAACTTTTCTAGCAGAGCGGAACATTTTACACAGAAAGTCATCCCTATATTACCCTCAAGCCAATGGGGAAATCGAACGGTTTAACAGAACTTTGAAAGAGAGTTTGCAAATGGCTAAACTGGAAGGGCTATTGTGGATAACCTTCTGAAGTCTTGCAAGCGTATTGGGCTACATGACATGCCACAATGCAAAGATCACCCGCAGGGTTACTGCATGGGAAACAGATGAATACTGAACTGAACATTGCTGAATTGTTAAAGTCATGACCTGATGCCCCAACTGAGGATGATGTGAGAAAAACAGTTGAACAGAACCAAGCAAAGTATAAGGCTTTTACAGACAAGCAGCAGGGTGCTAAGGAACCAAAGTTAGAGTGTGGTTCCTCCGTTAGAATACAAAAACCTGGAACTTTACACAAAGGGCACCATAAATTCACAGCTCCTCTTAAAATCATAGAGAAGAAGGGACTTTACACCTATCGATTTTCTGATGGGCACGTATGGAATGCTTCTTATCTTGCACCTGCCTATGCACCAAGAGGAGATTATGCCAACAGCCAGTCTGCATTGGACGACTTCACCGTCGTATCAACACAACAAGACATTGCACTGGAACCGGGACTTGAGAGACAGCCTGTCAGACCCAGACGACCACCTGTCTGGACTAGAGACTATGTTATGTAGTATCTACAGTGTTTTCAGTGTAATATTTCTGCCAACAGTGTAGTGTCTTGTTTCATATTTGTTCATGTGGTTAGAACAACGTTTCATTTTAATTGGGAGAGTTTCTTAAGAGAGGAGGGAATGTGGTGTTTAGATGCTCCTTGTAATTATTAGAACTGGGAGCACTGGCTGTTGGGAGTCTGAAAGGACAGGAAACAGGAAGGAGGGGGGGAAGTTGAGGAGGTGGAGTGAGAGCTACTGAGGGTGCAGCAGCAGCTTGGTAAAGAGGTTTCCACTTTAAAAATAAAGTCCTGTTAAAGTTTGTTAGTCCCTTGCCTGGTTGCTACAACCACCTGTTATTAGCAACAGAAAATGGAGAACGAAACAGTAGTATTTCAGACTCCCACAAGTGTTGCTTCACATTATATCCATGGGTTAAAGCTGTCTACACTTAGTTTCTTTAACTTTCATTTTGCTCCTCTGCTGTTAATACTGATTTTTGCTCTCTCTCCATTCTCAACAGTGAATTTTCCTCTTTTCATAACTCACCTTTGTGCATGATTTTTTTTAATCTTACCATCTCCTTTTTCCTTTCTTACAAGATTCCAAGTCCTCCTATTTCTTCTTTTTATAATTTCCTCATCAATCTGAGCCATCTGTCCGTCCTTGTGTCACATCTTCTCTTATGGCTTTCCTCGGACCCCATGCTTTTCTTTCGTCTTCTTCCCCTAAGGCTCTAAAATAGCCACGTTACAAATGGAATCTCTGTGCTATCCATCAATTCAAGAGAATATGACAAATATATCATCAGAACAATAGTTCTTTAATGAGTAATGATATAATACTTCATCAAAAGATCGATGATGGCCTTCTGATGATGTATTACATTAATACTTTATCAGGAAGTAGTCCCTACAAGAAAGAAGTGGAGATGGAGAGGGCACTTAGACTGAATATACCCAAGGAATACTGGGGAAAAAAACTCTCTTATAAAGACAGGAATTAAACTCTTAGTGTGACCCCTATAGAATTTTCCAAGAGAACTCAGATTTCTCTGTTTGAGTAGTCAATCACAGTATTCCATTCCAACATAAATGCTTTTTGTTACCTTTCTGTTATAAGGATACTGTAAAAAGTGTCCAGACAATTTAAAAACATGTAAACTTTCTTTAAGCTGAAAAAGGCTAATGTGATCCTTAAATGTATAAACAGGGAATACTGAGTAGAAGTGGGAAGGTTATATTATGACTGTGTTTGGCCCTGGTGCAACTGCAACTGGTATAGGGTGACCAGTTCTGGTTTCCAGGTCTATATTTCAAGGAGGATGTTGAACTAGTATATACTGTAGTGCCATAATCATTGCAAAATAGCTGGTATTGTGTCTTCGACTATCTAATGTATTTGTATAAAGAGAAAAGAAGTTTGGTTTTGTCAATATTTCATTCTGAAAAACTATTGAGCTTTTTTCAGAGAGGTAGATAAGAAAAAAATCTGTCACATCACTACAGAAGTAGAAGAACTGATTGAAGTGATAGAAAATGTATTCCTCAAGTCATTTTTACATGAATTTCATACAGCTTGTAATATGTATTATTTGATTACCATATTAATTAATTATTCAACAAGTTTATAACCTAGCTAAATATTAAAGGGCAGGGGAGGAGGGAACTGTCAAATAACGTATTCAGTGAATTGAACAGTGAATTTATTCCGTGAATTTAACAAAATTAAAATAAATTGTTTTCTGCAAATAGTTTGCTCGGCTGTTAGCATGAAAAGTCAAACAGAGGGCATGTGTACGTAAATGTCCTCCAGCACAGTTGATCATACATTGTTCACCATTGTATCTTAAATTGCATATATTTCTCTCTACCCCAGACTGCCTTTTCTACCTTCAGCTCCTGTCATTTTCAAGAGATGTGTCTACAGTTCATGACCGACCTGCACACCAAACATATATTCCTCTCTTTTCTAGCCTTTATTTGGCTCCCTCTCCTTCCACTTCACTCATGTTGACTATATTTCTCCTCTAAAACATTGTGTTTCATGTTCACTCAAGTCTCATTCCCACAAAGTATTTAGGCACAAATGGCCCCATTGATTTTGCTGGATCAAAGCCTATTTACCTTAGTTTTCGTAGTTCTTAATCTCAGCATATTTTCTTGATGTTTCATTTGGATATACAGTTTAGTGCTTGATGTTTTCTTTTCAGTTATTGGTTAGAGAGGTTTTTTTATTATGTGGTGAATTATAATGCATTTTTCCCCATCTGCAGTAAGAACGGAAAGGTTTTGTAAGTGCTACCGTTATGTTCAATTTTCTGCTTGGAATTGTTGGTGCTCTTGAATAATTGAAGTTAGACATCATTAAGGTTGTAACCTCCATTAAGAAACCGTTGTATTTGGAAAAGAACCCTATCATTAATTGCTTCTCCAGTTCTTCTTTCTGTGTAGCTGGATATGAAGTCTGAGGCTCTGGCACTCTACCAGATTTCTGTATGGATAATTTCCTCTTAATGATGAACTAGAGCTATTTTCACCTTCTTTGCTTTTATATGCTACACTAGATTCCTTTTTTGTTGTTGTTATTAGGGAGTCATTTATTAGAGTTAGTTATACGTTTGTCAGTTTCCACTGTATGTATCTATATGTTTACTCATTAAAACAACACAACACACTGGCTGATGAACCTGAACATCAAGGCTAGAAACTCTTAAAGCATCCATACTGCCTGGGGCCTCTTCAAGCATTTACACCCAAGTACTCTGAAAAATATTTTAAGTATATTCACCATATTATATTTAGTTCTGTCTGCTCTGTCACATAATGAAACTACAAACGGCATTAGAATATAGGCTATGTTCCTGTATAAAAAGAGTAAGAGAGCATTTGGGACAATACCCCTTCTTTTAATATTTCAGAAGCAGAAGTGCTCAGTTCAAAGAAGCTGACAATAAGTGATCAGATAAGGAAGACGAGGACATTAGATGGTCAGTTAGTAGGCAGGGCAGAAGTAGGAAGGTAGATGCTCAGTAGAAATATTGAGACTTTTTCATTTTAGTGTCTCCTCAGTCTGATAGAAAAGGACTGAAACGTGTTAAATGTTAAAGATGACTTCTGAAAATGAATTCACTTTGGCTGTGCTGATATCCCTAATATTTTTGCTTTCCATGAACATTTGATCAGACAGTGCTAATTAACACAAATGCTAGTGGAAAGTGAATTCTAATCTCATATGCAGCAATATTCTCACTGGAAGTGGGCACGTAGAGGCATACATAGATGAAGTTGCATATAAATAATGAAAGACAGAGTTGGCTCTTTGTCATTGTCTTGTTCCCATTGACTTCATTGGGAACTAGCTCAGACCCAATCAGAACAAATACATAGTCACACATAAAACTATATATGTGTATGTAGATTGAGGATTTGTATGTAAACATGTCTGAAGTGATCCCATCTGCATTACTTGTACATGTAAAGTACATTGGCATCCCAGCTTCCTGACTGGAAATAAGTCTGTGGTTCTTGAGAATAATACTAGAGACTTGTAGAAATATCTTGAATGACACTCTGATGTGTTGTATTCTGTTAGCTGATAAGAATCCAGCCAATGCAGAGACAGAAGCATCATTCTTCCTTTCTGCCATCAGAAACCTTTCAAATCAACCCACCTGAAATTTAAAAGTTTCAATTTGCTTGGCGCAAAAAGTGAATCTTTCCACTGTTTCATCAGGTGAAGGGGGCAGAGCTGATTTCCCTTCCAAGCTCCTGCTTCAGATCCAGTTTAACTGGTGAGGCTGCTGCTACCAAGGAATAAAGAGACAGAAAAGGAAAAGAACGAGATAAAAGGAAGAGAAGAAGAAAAGGAACAGCAATCCTTTTCTCTCTTGTTCCAACTTCCTCTCTAGTTCTTTTGGTCTCTCTTATTTTTTGTCTATCCCTCTCCCTCCCTATTCTCTTTATCTTTTCTCTCCCTCTGTCTTCACTCCTTTCCCACTTTTAAAAATGTTAATTTAAAATGTATTATGATGAATTGACTATTTCCCTCATAGCAGAGAGAGGGTGTCCCTTGATCCAGCATTGCCTTTCCCTGAGTGGTAGGATTTAAGGGTTTCACTTTTGTCAGCCTGGCAGACAGTTTCCAGAAGCTGAAATTCTATGACCAACATATTGTTTGTATTTCTGCAAGCAGACATACTGACTTCATTGTGTGGTGCCCCTCAGGTTCAGTCTGAGAAGAAACCATCAATACTGTCTTCTTACAAATATAAATGATGTACATACAGAAAAACAAAAACAAATAAAAGTTAATATATATCAACTTACTTCCCTGATCATTACTGTAACCTTCTACAGCTCTCAACTCCCTAGTATAACTGGCACTGATATCAAGCACCATCTATAGGGCAGGACTAGGGTCAGATTTGCCATAGAACTTAAGGGATAGGTTTTCAAAAGATAGGTTATCTTTCCAACAGACTCACCTTCACTATTTGAGAGAGCAATTTGCACCAAATTAAAAAAAAACACACCTTCCATCATCTCTGTGTGTTTGCAAGAATCAGTTGAGGGTACAAATTGCACCACCACCTTCATGAGACTCAGAGAAGCTGAGGCGTTCCTAAGACAGCCAGGTTCAAGAAATATCAGTGCTCCACATTCAAGGAAGAAAGGCACAGAACACAAAGGAGCTGGAGAGAGAAGAAGTCAGGAAGCAGGCCTGGTAGTCTGTAACCACCAGAGAGAGAGATTATTTTTCTTCTGTATTTAGCACTAGTGCAACCCCTGCTTGAATACTTTGTTCTGGTGCCCACAATTCAAGAAGGATATTGATAAATTAGAGAAGGTTCAGAGATAAGCCAAGAGAACAATTAAAGGATTACAAAACGTGCCTTATAGTGACTGAACTCCTTGAGTCTATCTATTTGTTTTAACAAAGAGAAGATTAAAGAGTGACTTGATTACAGTCTATAAATAAAATGCGGAACAAATATTTAATAAGGGGCTCCTCAATCTAGCAGAGAAAGGTATAACAGTCCAATGCCTGGATTGAAGGTAGACAAATTCAAATTGGAAATAAAGCATACATTTTTAACAGTGAACGTAATGAATCATTGGAACAACTTACTTAAGGTCATGGTGGAGTCTCCATCACTGACAATTTTTAAATCAAGATGGAATATCAAACTAGATAATCACTATGGCCCCTTCTTGCTTTGGAACCTGTGAATGAAGTGCCCCCCTAGTTATCTAGGTACAGAAGCAATTCGTCTGATTTGTAGTCACATTTGAACTGCAGGTGCAAATTATGTCCTCAGTTGAATTGTGGAAACAAAATGCAGAATTATGCAGATTGGTCCCTTAAATGGGTCAACTGGGCCTTTTGAAAATCAGACCCTAAAGGAACAATCTCCTTTTAGAAAGATTAAGCAAACTGAAACTTTTCTAACCTAAGGACACATTATCTTCTTTTTTCATTCTAAGTATTTTTTTTAAATCTCTCCCTCCTAGACTTCCCACAGTATATATTCGTGCTGATGAAGTTGGTTGAGGAGATCATGATAAACAATGGCAAAACAGCAAATGCAGAAAGCGATGATCATAATGACAAAATTCCACAAGAATATAACATTATGGGTATAATTAGCATGCACAAAAAAGTGTAAGGGACGGTCAACAGCAGGGATTGTTCCCCCAAATACTGGCCTCCTTACGCCGCTGAATAGAACTCTAATAGATCAGTACAGCTGATTAAACGCATTGCATATTAGTATGAAATCTGATTTAAGGCCACTGTAGGTAGAAACAGCAGGATTCCCACATTGGCAGATTCCCCAAAGAAGAGGAGAGGAAGAAAGAATTCAAACATAGTTTGGAAACCATACATCTGCAGAAAACACTGCTGGGTGCCTGTAGAAAAAGTACAAAAAGAGATTACTTTTCATACATAGGACAGTGCTTGACAAAAGAAGGGACACAGTCTCATTGGGATACTAGTCCTCCTTCCCAGTGCTATGAACTGGGGGAGTCTCAAAGTGAAAAGTATAGACAGGGCTCTCACAAGTCATTGTTGCAACCTTTAATCTTTGTAACCTATTTTTTATGACACTTAATACCTCAGCTTCCTGCAAAGTAGCATCTCTACGAGAATAAAAGGTAAAGATTTTACCTGCTTATTTCCCTTTTTCTTAAATATTCCACACCTTCTCTAACCCCCAGCTATAATAATGGATGTGTCTGTTAACATTAGCTGGCTATCCATCTTGGCAGATGTGTAAGACAACACTGAGCAATGAGGCAGAGTCCATTGACCCAGCAGAGCCAAGATAACAAAAAAGTACATGGAAAGAGCGCTACAATCTCTTCTCTAAAAGGTACCACACTGTCAGAGTCCATATGCTGGCATAGATGATGCCCTCCTACCTTAGGGACACAGAGGTATGGCAATTTACTGTTACAAGAACCAGTCATATGACATGTTAGAAGCTTACACACTGTTTTTCTGGCTTATTTTCCATTACTGTACATTAAGCACCACCTGGGATTTCTGCTTTCACATGTTGGTCATTCAGAAAAGCAACTGTCTCCTAATCTAGACATATGAATTTTTGCCATAGTTTATGATCAGATTAGAATCGCTGTGTATAAGTTGTTTTACCGTGATCTCAGAGTCATGGAGTTTTGTAATCATTTAGCACTGATTCGATACTCATTGCACATCTCTGTGCAGTCAGAGCACTTCCGCTGTTTCCTAATCATAGAACATTTAGCCACTTTATAACGAGATCAATCACAGGAAATAATATGCTATTATAGTCAATGGCTGTTTATACAGCATTACTTGTAAAACCAATGGGCCAGACTTTCTTCAACTGTAAGATACTTTTTGGCATTTTCTGCTAATGTGATTATTAAACTGGGGTCGATCAGTACTGAGTCTCTAACATTTTACAGAATAGGTGAATCAACTCTATATCTTTAGTCAACTTACAGAAATTAACGGTAGAAAACATATACAGCATATATATTACATACATAGAAGTAATAATATTTAGTACTTATATGCGATGGATGTTTATATAGCCCTATTACTCTGGTATCTAAGGACCCAAACCAATGCTCATTGAAATCAATAGAGATACTCCAAACAACTTAGATAGGCTTTGGAGTAGGCCCTAACTGCTAGCCAGAACTAAAGATTCCAAAAGCCTGGTACTGAAATGTGTTTTCCTCTCTCCAGTCTTCTGACACAGAGAAGGGTCATTTGATGTGTATGCCTGTCTCTGTGTGTGCACATTTGTTTAAGAGCTGGGAAAGGCTTTACCAAAAACCTTGGTGTATGTTACACCATGCTGCAGCTTACTAACCTCATGCACATACTACACTGTGAAATAAACACCCAACCCGGATATGCAGAAGTCAAATAGTTCTGCAGATACCTTTCCCCAGTGACAGCAAATGCTACCTGCAACTCTGCTTGCTGCACAGCAGCACTGGCCAGCCCCACTTCATTTTGAAATAAAACTCAAAACAGCAAGAAAATGAAAATCAAGGGTTGCTGGAAAAAGATCTGGAATAGAAATACTGTGAAGGGCTTAATTTACAGTCCTTACTCAGGCAAACACTCCCCACTGAGTAAGGATGATTGAGCTATACGTAAAATTTATATAAACACTAAAACACACCATTAAGAGCTTATATGTGAGAGGTTTGAGTATGAAACCTTAATTATCAAGGTGAGTCCCTTAAAGCAACATGGAAGCACTGAAGGACGCAGAAACCTGTCATCTACATAATCTGCACTATGGCTGGTTTACTGAAAAAACAGAGGATTTATTTTTTTATCCAAGCCAATATCCTAACGCAGAAGGGTACACAGTTTAATATATTTGAATCTACATCTATCTATTGCCTGAACACTGGATTTGGGATCAGTTAAGAAAGAGAGATGTGGAATAAATGTTATGTGAGTTCCCAATAGCAACATGAGTGGAAATAGGGAATTTTATTCAGACCAGTAAATGTAGTAAGCCATCTGGCTTGCTAGTACTTGTACTCCTAATGAAATTAATATTGAATACTGAAAAGTTATTTCCACAGTACATAAGAGGATTGCAGGTTATAGTATTAAACTTGTTTGCCTCTATAATTATAAAATCACGTTTTTGCCTTAATTTGTTTCTTACATTTACATTATACAACTGAGCTGTGTAAAATGGAACTCCTGCAGTGAATCAGAACTCAGTACTGCTCCTTTTCATTGCCCAAATATACTGAAAAACTCATTTGAAAATTTTCATTTGTATCTTAAATGCTACTACCTTATAGAAAGCACTCTGAGTATTAGGGGACACTATTAGAATATTGTCAGGTATGCTCTTAGTTTAATAACAGTGTGTCACAAAGATATGTTTAATGTAGAAACACTAACAGTACAATTACAGAAGCATTATTTTAATTAAACACATTTCATGCATAAACAAAGGGATCATATCTCAGCTTTGTAAAGTATCTTCTATAAAAGAATATCACAAATTGCTTCTGTATAGTATTTTTTATAAATATGATATGCCCCTCAGGTTATCTGTTCGATGTTATCCTGCCTGAATGCCAGGAGTTAAATCAAAGGAAGCTGTTAAGGGAGAAACCAACAGGAAACAAAACCATGGCAAAGACAGCCCAGGTACACAGTGTCAAAAGAGTTAAGATAACAATGACTGGGCCATCGATTGGGAAGTAGCTACCTCTGACACTCCATCCAGGCTGCCATGGTTTATTTTCCCTAAGGCCGACAGCCTAGGTTCAAAAAGGATTTTATACCTTAAAACACTGGCTTTGGGAGGAGGGCAGCCAGGCCAGTCACCTGAGGGGTGTATTCAAGAGGTACAAAGAGGGGTCTAAGGAGCATCTTGACAGCTTCCCAGCCAACAATAGTACTGGGCAAGTAAACACAGAATGAGAACTAAGCCTGTTTGGCAGAAGCTGGGAATGGGCGACAGGGGATGGATCACTTGATGATAACCTGTTCTGTTCATTCCTCTGAAGCACCTGGCATTGGCCACTATCAGAAGACAGGATACTGAGCTAGATGGAGCTTTGGTATGACCCAGTGTGGCCTTTCTTATGTTCAGAAGAGTTCTGTTTTGATTGCGTCTAGGTTTTCAAAAGTGTTCAGCAGCCAGCTGCTCTCATTGACTGGGTGTTGAACACTTCTGAAAATCTGGTCCAGAGTGCAGAAAGGATCTAACATCATTACTGAGAGACCAGGCAGGGGGCATAAAGGGAAGCTCTCTGGTATTCATGAATCCAAGGGAACAAGTTGAAGAAAAGTAAAAGGTGAAGTCAGAGAGCTAGGGAAGGGTTGGAGGAAGTCAAGGGAAGAACTTTAGTAGTCACCATGGTGGATTAGAGTTAACCTATTGCCATCCTGGATGACTGGGCAATAAAATGACAGATGACATTCAATGTTGACGAATGCAAAGTAATGCAGCTGGAAAACATAATCCTAACTATACATACAAAATGATCAGGTCTAAATTAGCTTTTACCACTCAAGAAAGATTTTGGAGTCATTGTGGATAGTTCTATGAAAACATCTGCTCAAATGTGCAGTGGCAATCAAAAAAGCTAACGGAATGTTAGGAATCATTAGGAGAGGGATAAATAATAAAACAAACATTATTTATCATAAATGCCACTGTATCAATCCATGGTATGCCCAGAACTTGAATACTGCATGCAGTTCTTGTTGCTCCGTCTCAAAAAAGATATGTTAGAATTGGAAAAGGTGCAGAGAAAAGCAACACAAATATTAGGGGTATGGAACAGTTTCCACATGAGGAGAAATTAAAAAGACTGGGACTGTTCAGCTTAGAAGAGACAGCTAAGGGAGGATAGGATAGAGGTCTATAAAATCAGGAACAGAGTGGAGAAAAAGTGTGTTTATGCCTTCATGAACACAAGAACTATGGGTTACCCAGTGAAATTAATAGGCAGGAAGTGTAAAATAAACAAAAGGAAGTACTTCTTCACACAACACAGAGTCAATCTGTGGAACTCGTTGCCAGCGATGTTGTGAAGGCCAAAAATATAACTCGGTTATAAAAAGAATTAGAGAAGTTCCTGGAGGATAGGTCCATCAATGGCTATTAGCCAAGATGGTCAGGGGTGCAACCCCATGCTCTGAGTGTCCCTAAGCCTCTGACTGCCAGATGCATCATGCAATAATTGCTGTGTTCTGTTTATTCCCTCTAAAGCATCTGGCAGCAGCCACTGTTAGAAGACAGAATACTGGGCTATATGGACCACAGGTCTGACCCATTATGGCCATTCTTATGTTCTTATTATCAACTTGTACTAGCAAACATCACACAGTATTATACAATACAGAAGAAAAATAAAAGTAAAAATGAAGACAGAACAATGAGTTTAAAGAGCACATGAAGTATAGGTAGTAGTAGTTTGCAAGCATAAAAGTTGCAAAAGTTTGACCTAAAAATTGTCCTTGATTGTCCTTCAGAATTATACTCAAAAACCTCTGGCTAAAGGGCTGACACAGTGATCACACAGTCATTTAAATATTGTACAGAAGGGAACCTCAAGTAGTCCCTAATTAGATGACCTAAGAGAATGAGTACGATATCAAGTAATATATGTCAAACTAAAAATGTCCAATTAAAAATTTAAAAGTCAATATTGTATTGAATGTATTCTGCCAGACCTATCTAACAAGCCTAATTATTCTCTTTGCAAAGAGGTGATTTAAAAGAGTACTTGTACTGGATAACAACAGATATGTTTGCATACTAGCTATGAACTATATGTGTATTGAATAATAGGGCCTGCTAAAAGAAGTAGCTAAGAGCTTTCCCTTTAACATTTGATCAGGCCGATAGTGGACAATACCTGATTCAAGTGTATAATATTATAAAGCATATTCTGTCTGGCCTTATCACATTGATTACGGATAATTTTCCCTAATAAACCCTTCCCAGATTTCAACTGATCTCTTCAACGGATTGTGTTTCAAGTTTGATTGCCTGGATTTACCTTTCTAATTGGTAGTAAGTAACCTATTGGAGACTGAACAATAGAAGCAGGGTTTTAATCTGTCAGTCAGAATTGCCTCCGTCTGTATCAGGGCACTTTGTGATTTATTCTTAAAGTTCCTTCTGTAGAATCATGATGCGTCTCAGTTTTCTATGCCAGACATTCAGGAGACAGGATACAGTTTAGCTTTGTATCATTTTATGTGCTCTAGTTATATATAACCAAGTAATGGCCTTGATGCAGGAATTACTGGAGGAAATTATGTAAAAAACCAGATTTGAAGATCACAATGGTATCTTATGTCATTAAAATATATGAATCTATTATAAACTGGGGGGTAGGGGGAGAAGAGTGAACAGGCTTCTGAATCTTCAGTCAGTTCAGATATGTCTATCCTGGTATTACTGGTAGTAAAGAAACATTTTCTTCCTTCCACCTGATAAACATATTTATTTAGGATCTGATCCTGCATTTCTTACATACCCCAGAACTTCAGTTATCTTCTACAGGACTCTTGTGGTGTGCAAGAAATACAGGATTGGGCACTGAAAAGACTTTCATAAACTATCTTATAAACTTTTTGAATATGTAGAGGGGGTTAATGGCTCCTGAGTAGAGCAGGTCAAAAAACGGGATGAACATTTTGTGATTTTTAAACGTCTTTTTTTCCATCAAAATGTGAAACTGGAAAGAAAATTTTAATTAAGAAATCATATGTCAGAAAATTTCAGCCAGCTCTACTCATCAGCTTACTAGTGACTTATAGAGTTAGGTGGGCAAATCTTAAGAAGTGCAAGTTTTTACAAATACTATGAACTATTTCAGGGGGGGTTAGTGTTTGCAAAGCTGATTCAAGTTGACTATTTATTGTTTTACCATGACAATCAATATAGTTAGTTAATGCCCTTTTACTTTCAAGGATGCTTCAGTAGTTTTAACCATTTTTTCCTCATAAATCTTAACCTGTGCCATGTGTTAGGGATTTGAAATATCCTTGCAAAATCAGGCTGTCACAAGAGTGTTTCCTGTACATAACACACTATTTAGTCATATACTCTGCTGTTGTAAATCCAAGTGGCTCCACTGAGGTCAATAGAGTTACACCAACTGAAACTTTGGCCCTTTATTTCCTACATTACTCAATTTATTTGTTCCCTTTTCTGCTCCTTGGGCTCAGTCTCTCTATATTTGTTTTTTGTATTGTGCTAGTTCTCAACTCCATTTTCACCTTATTTTAATTTGGATTCTTTCTGTGCCTTCTTGCTTCCTTTTTTCACAGTTTCTGATGATATGAGCTCAATAACATTCAAATTTTAGTCAACCCAGAGATGTTTGAACGTGGCAAAACAAACTCTCCCATTCCTAATATGAAGTTTTTTCTCACTACCTGAGTTCAAATTTGACCAAACTTGGTAATAACGGTCTTAAGTGAAGTGAATTGACAGTCTACTGGTATGTACATCACACAAAAAATATAACAAAACCACCTTAACTGTAATTTGCTCTTATTGGCCACCTTGTTGGCTTTCTCAGCAGAGGTGCCAAGGACTGACTGGGCAAGTAGGATGAATGATACTTTCAAAATAGGATGAGGTGACGTTTGGAGGCTCATAATGCATAGCTGGGTCTAAGGATATGTTGAAGACTTCAGCCTCTACAGCTAGCCATACAGCTCTTTAACATGTGGAAATTCATTTTAAAGTATCACTCTGCCTTTATAATAGTTAAAATATCTTTCAAATGTTCTATTTTGGCAGCTGATTGTCTCTCATCCCCACTGCTAAGCTTTCCCTTTTCCCTTTCTCCTTTCCCATGAGAAGGCTGACCTACCATCTTTCTTTCTTGCTCTCAAATGAGAAGCAGCTTGTGCTATATTTAACCACATATCAAAAGGGCTTCCTTGAAATGGATTTTGAAGAAGTCATTCTCCCATGTTCATGTTGTAAAAATCCCTGTATGTTACTATATTAGAACCTGTTATGTTGAACTGCACTTTTAATGATAAAATGTTATTTTATCTTCAGCAATGTGCAATACAGGTGCTCAAAATTCTAATGGGTATTGTCATATTTTTAACATAGAAGTATTCAAAATCTTGCTTGACTGCTCCTCCCATTTTCATTATTCTAGACATTCCATCCAAGAACCTACATGTTTTCTTAGAGCAAATATATTTTATACAAAGATGTGTAGAATCATTGTAACAATATAAGATTTTGTATACTGGGAAGCTAAGCTTACTTTCTGCTTCGACAAAGGCTGTTTCATGTGAAACTCATGTGATGCTAAATCAACATGTATTCTCCAAATCTCACATGCATCTTATTGCACACATCATGAACTTTCATATCCTGTACAAAAAAAAAAGGCACTGCAAAGCTCTATGTCATAGAACAGTGGCTCTCAACATTTCCAGAGTACTGAATCCCTTTCAGGAGTCTGATTGTCTTGCATACCCCGAGTTTCACCTCACTTAAAACCTACTTGCTTACAAAATCAGACATAAAAATACAAAAGTGTCATGGCACACTATTACTGAAAAATTGTTTATGTTCTCATTTTTACAATATAATTATCAAATAAATCAATTGGAATATAAATGTACTTACATTTCAGTGTATAGTATATTATAGAGCAATATAAACAAGTCATTGTCTATATGACATTTTAGTTTGTACTGCCTTCGCTCGTGCTTTTTATGCAGCCTGTTGTAAAATTAGGCAAATATCTAGATGAGTTGATGTACCCCTGAAAGACCTCCATATGCCCCCAGAGGTACATGTATCTCTGGTTAAGAACCACCGTCATAGAACAATGGTGGCTGTCCTGAAGCAAAGCTTCACCGTGCACTGTGTCTATTCTCAGAGACAGATGTATCTCAGGATGTAGTACTGTATTTTGATATAAAACAGATGAAATATGCATGAACTAAATTTTTCAGGTTCCCATTAAAACAAAAATAGTAATGGGTGACAACATCCTTTAGCACATAGTTTTGCATGGTTTTGTTTGTTTGTTTGATTGGATTTTGTTTTTCCTAGCACCTCCTTTTGCCAGCCATGTTTTTATCATGTATGAAACTAAAAACATCTGTTAGATTGTCCCTAGGAATATCAATAAGGTACCTTTTGTGCTGTGTAAACATTTGAGGCTTAATATTGTGAAGCTCTCAAATGCCCTTTTAATCAGTGATCAATTTTATGAGCCTCATTCTCTTTCATGATTAAACATGAAGATTAGAAACAGATAGTTTATTAAAACTTTACAGCATAGCCACTATTTGCTATAATGTTAACCAAAAGGTATTCAGAAATAAAGAGTTCAAGCCTATTTCTTAATTTACAGTAATGTGTGCTTACCAAGAAGGGGACATGAGTTTTGTATAGATTTAAAATGTGAAACCAGGATGCCTTACTAGAAGATGGGTAATTATGTCTCAGTTCACCTTGCATATTAATATGAAACTGCTTCCTTTTCCTAAATACTATTTCTTTATGTAGGGTAGCCACAGTGCAAAAATGAGTGCAGCTAATCATGGACAGAATTATTGAGCTCTATAAATGATGACATTGTCTTTCTGCTATCAGAAAAGGAGGACTTGTGGCACCTTAGAGACTAACAAATTTATTTGAGCATAAGCTTTCGTGAGCTACAGATCACTTCATCGGATGCATTCAGTGGAAAGTACAGTGGGGAGATTTATATATACAGAGAACATGAAACAATGGTTGTTACCATACACACTGTAACGAGAGTGATCAGGTAAAGTGAGCTATTATCAGCAGGAGAGCGGGGTAGGGAAAAACCTTTTGTAGTGATAATCAAGGTGGGCCATTTCCAGCAGTTGACAAGAACATCTGAGGAACAACGGGGAGGCAGGGGGGATAAACATGGGGAAATAGTTTTACTTTGTGTAATGACCCATCCACTCCCAGTCTTTATTCAAGCCTAAGTTAATTGTATCCAGTTTGCAAATTAATTCCAATTCTGCAGTCTCTCTTTGGACTCTGGTTTTGAAATTTTTTTGTGAAGAATTGCCACTTTTACGTCTGTAATCGAGTGACCAAAGTGATTGAAGTGTTCTTCGACTGGTTTTTGAATGTTATAATTCTTGACATCTGATTTGTGTCCATTCTTTTACATAGAGACTGTCCAGTTTGGCCAATGTACATGGCAGAGGGGCATTGCTGGCACATGATGGCATATATCACATGGGTACATGTGCAGGTGAACGAGCCTCTGATAGTGTGGCTGATGTTATTAGGCCCTGTGATGGTGTCCCCTGAGTAGATATGTGGGCACAGTTGGCAACGGGCTTTGTTGCGAGGATAGTTCCTGCGTTAGTGGTTTTGTTGTGTGGTTAGTGGTTGCTGGTGTGTATTTGCTTCAGGTTAGGGGGCTGTCTGTAAGCAAGGACTGGCCTGTCTCCCAAGATCTGTGAGAGTGATGGGTCGTCCTTCAGGATAGGTTGTAGATCCTCGATGATGCGTTGGAGAGGTTTTAGTTGGGGGCTGAAGGGGATGGCTAGTGGCGTTCTGTTATTTTATTTGTTGGGCCTGTCCTGTAGTAGGTAACTTCTGGGTACTCTTCTGGCTCTGTCAATCTGTTTTTTCTCTTCAGCAGGTGGGTATTGTAGTTGTAAGAACGCTTGATAGAGATCTTATAGGTGTTTGTCTCTGTCTGAGGGGTTGGAGCAAATGTGGTTGTATTGTAGAGCTTGGCTGTAGACAATGGGTCATGTGGTGTGGTCTGGATGAAAGCTGGAGGCATGTAGGTAGGCATAATGGTCAGTAGGTTTCCGGTATAGGGTGGTGTTTATGTGACCATCGCTTATTAGCACCATAGTGTCCAGGAAGTGGAACTCTTGTGTGGACTGGTCCAGGCTGAGGTTGATGGTGGGATGGAAATTGTTGAAATCATAGTGGAATTCCTCAAGGGCTTCTTTTCCATGGGTCCAGATGATGAAGATGTTATCAATGTAGCGCAAGTAGAGTAGGGGCATTAGGGGACGAGAGCTGAGGAAGCGTTGCTCTAAGTCAGCCATAAATATGTTGGCATACTGAATCAGTTGAAGCTTTGCTCTCAGGAACTGACTAAGGCACCTGGCCATTGAACGTTGACTCATCTGTGTGAGTCTTTTGAAGTACCCTGTGGCTACTATGAAAAGGGCACAGAACATTTTCTGTAGAAAAAAAAATGGAATGACTTTCCTTGCTTACTACTCAGTCTAGACGGTAGCCCACAATAAACTGCTCGTCTGCCACCTCTAATTCATGCACCACGGCTCAGTGTACCCTCTTTCTTGTCATTCTTCTGCTTTGCAGAAGTTGGAAAGAAGCTAAGGCAAATAATGACATAAAGATGATAAAATATCTGTCCTTTTAGTCTGGTCTGATCCCTCTCGGCAGCAGTTCTCTATTAGTGCCAGCTTCTGTTTGTTGATTGAATGCTCACTCTGTCCATGTCTGTCTCCCAACCTGTCAGAGTGTATTCTCATCTTTTATCTAACCCTCACCATTAGAAGTTCAGTGTGATTTCAAAATCCAAGCTGATAAACAATTTCTCAGTTTCCTTTTGTGACCTAATATTTTTTTCTAAAGCTATTATTGAATTTATATTGATTGTGAGCAGTTCAGATAATTACATTATTCTGTTTGCTACCTGAACATGATAATTATGAGCTTTATGCATAATTTTCCATTAATACGTACTGTGTTATATCAATTCACTGCATCTTAGGAAGGAAAACATATAAATTAATTACATAAATAAAAATTAATCCTTTTTCTGATGCCCATGAAGTTATTGAATGGTGCTTTGAAAAAATCTTACCTTATTATGCCAGATTACAGTAACTAAAATGAGAAATAAACTCTGCGAAGTCACAAAAAGCAAAGTCTACTACATTTTTTCCATAACTCTGTTTTTTCTGTTGAAGTCCTGAAGATCACACCATTTTCTGACATTTCACCTTCTAAGCCTTCAAGCCCCACAATCCAGCTACCATTTTTATAACCATTTAGAGTCAGAAGTGAACCATCATCGTGATTCCCAGGATGGTACCAGGCTCTCCTCTTGGATATGCCTTTACAACAGAATTTTTGGGCTGACTAACCAGATCATGTACTGTGATATACAGACATATTCAAGCCTCCTGAATATATAAAACACAACCATTAGTGGGTAGGCTAGATCAAATGTTCTTTATTTTCTTCCATATGTAGACATTGATCTGGATGTTAGCATAAATGGAAAGAAAGAAGGAAAGACTAGGTATGTAGCATAATGTATCGTAGAGTTCAGCATACTTGGTTGAAGTTTATGATGTGACTCCCGATTTATATTGGTGTAAGGTAAAGCAGAACCTGGCCTGGTGTCGGGCCATATATCCTATCTGTAACATAAACAAGCCACTATCTGTCAAGCAACTTGAAAGTCACATGAAAGTATACATGGCAGAATGCCTCCTGTGCACAGGTTTTAATAAAAGAACCATGTTGAAGTACTTTTTTGCAAAAAGGATGCTCAGATCTGAGCTATGCACTAAATAAATAAAAGTCAGAATAGGTGGCCCTATTGTAGAGGGGATTATTATATTCTTATAGAGGTAGTGGGGATTATTACAGCTTTGTGAATGCTCAAAGATGCAAGAGCCCCTTTGTACTTATGGTTTCATCTAAAAGATTCAGAACGCTCGCCTTTATGGTTAGGTTATTCCAGCACTAGTTAACAAATAAATAAAGGAAATGTAGCCTCCAAAGGGAGAAAGAAGCATGACCTGTTTTCACTCAAATGAAAATTCTAAATCATTCCTACCAGGGATGATTTAGGGATGGAAATTCAACCGGTGGTAGTTTGTGTCAATATACAGCTCTCCCATTAGGACAATTCCTTATAGATTTTATTTCTCTAGAACAAATAATCAGGCAGAGAGAATCTGCTTCTTGAAAGCTTGTCTGAGCATGCCTTTTTGTTAAAGCAGCAGCAGCAGAAACCCAGTCACTTACTCATCTTGCTTTTGTAGGGGCTTGCCTGCATAAAGGTTTTTAGTCAGTGCATAGAGAAACACCTGCTTTCCATATGAGGACAAAAATAGGAATAGCATGTCCTTAAACTTATTTGTGGTTCCTAAAGGGCCCTGTTCTGCCTCTAATATGCACATACCACTCCCACTGTCTGCTCTGGGAGTTTCATAAGTGTTTTTGGGAAAGAATTGGACTCAAGGCATCCATTTCAAATTATTAGTGCTATCAAACTTATCCAGTCCCTTCCAGAAGTAGTAAATAAGGAAATCCTTAACTAAGATTCTGTGCCATATTTTCATGAAACCTTAAGTGAAATATAAATCATGGGTTTGTAACATCTGAAAAACAACAAAGAAAACATGGTTTTAGCAGAATGGTAATTAGATGTAAATAATATATATTCAGAGCACTCTCACAATAATGAACTTTCTTAGTAAGATGATAATTTGACACTTTAATTCAGTTCTTAAATGCAGCATTTACAGAGATGGCAGTGAATATTTTCCACAGGACTCTTATTAGGCTAAGTTGTTCAGTTTTCTATATACATGACATAGGGAAATAATTATACTGTAATTATCTATGATTGATCATTTTCAGGACAAAACCATTCCTTTATAATGTGAAAGCATGCTTGGACTTTTGTTGTTACCCACTAACTGAGATTTATGGTGCACTGGTACAGAAGCTTGCAAGAAATGGTTGATATTTACAAGTAGAAGATGGAAACACTCTCTCTTTTCACATTGCATCAGTGTAAAAGTCACAGACTGGATGGGAAGGAGTGCCTTCACACTTCATATTGTGCTAATTAATCTTCTGTGCCTTTTTACTGACAGGCCTGAAGACACATATTTTGGGAGTTTTACACACAATATGGAAAAAGACTAAAGTGATTTTAAATCAATGCCAGGAGATAGGTTGTTTTAAGATGGACACCAAATAGGCTAGAATATGTATAAAAATAAGTATTTCATTGTCCTGGGTAATCTGTGGCAGCTAAAATGTTCAAAAACAATGGGGGGGGGGGGAGAAGGGGAAGGAGGGAACTAGTGCCAAATTGTTTTATTTTGTGAAATTGTACTTTTTGGTGAAGGGTTGTGGATGCTCATTCCCATCATTTTATATGTGAATTGGGCATAAAGGTCTTATCCACCTGGTCTATCTTTTTTGTTCAGTTCAGTGCATGCCACTGGCTGGGTGATAACATTTCAGAGGAAATGAGAAGAAATATTGAGATATAACATAATATAATATGTAAGAGAAAACATAATTAGAGTTTAAATGTGGAGAAGTGTTGTGGGGCATTGGTTAGCTTGGGATTGGTAACAGGATATGGAATCACTATTGACTAAATCACTGCTTCTCATCTAGCAGGCTGGCAGTGGCTGAAAGTCATCATTGCTATCTAGCTACTGTTTGATGACCTTTTTCTGAAATGAGCTGGGTTGTCTAAATCCAATTTACAGTACCCAAAAGTCCAAATCACAAAAAGTCATCATCATGGTTGGTGGTTGTTGTCTAAGTGTTGGTAATCTCAGCAGAGAACCAAAGGATAGGAATGAGTATGTAGTCTGAAAAGCGCTCTCATGCTTAGAGGTGCTCATGCAGAAAGCCACTGAGGCATATTGGGGCAGTGGTGTTGGAAAGCTTGCACCTCTGCTACTTTTGCTGTATGTGTTAGAAGGATGAATTCAGAACTTCGGTCTTCATGGCCGTCAAACTGACTTGGGGGGGGAGGGAGGGAAAGACAGAGAGAACTAAAAGTTTGGCCATTTTGTGGAATTTTTATTGTTTTATTAGTTCCTCATTAAGTCAAGCAAACTAGTGAAGCCTGAGTAAGGACAAAAGATTAAATTAATCTCTGTGCAGGAGGCTAGTACAAGGCCTGTGGGGCACATAAATTCCATTTAAGATCTTTTAAAGGGCTTAAGTAGGACTTCATGCATAGATCCTTTTCTGGCCCTCACAGAGGAGTAAGTAGAGAATAAATAAAACCTGAATAAGGACTAAATAACTCAATGAGACTCCATAAGCAATGAAGTTATCCTCCTTGAAGCCTAAGTGAAACTAAGACCCAGATTCAGGCATGTGTCTAACTTCAAGCATGTGGGCAGTCCCAATGAAATCAAACATGCTTAAGTACCATTCTGAGTCAAGGCCAAAGTAAGGATGTTAGGTCTGGGGGCAATGTTAATATTTCTTATCTGTACTGTATACTTAAATATTACTTTGATTTTGCAGTACAAGTATCAGCTTTGGAAGACACAACCCAGTAACATCTGAATGGATATGTTGCAATTTAACAGATATATCCTTGTTATTATGAAAAACCATTCTTTTTACTATAGGACCACACACAATAAGTTTGATTACTTGTGTCTCGCTCTTTCATGAAATATAGACTTTTCTGCGAGAAAACACCTGAAAGAGCCCACATTTTAAAAAGTATTTTTCTCTTGAACAGAACAATGTTCTGGCATTCTTGCCAAATACATACAAAAGATCATTTCTCTTGAAACCCCAGGAAAGTAATAAAGGATCTGCACAACCTAAAAAGCTAAAATGTTGTATGTACTGTAATACAAGGCTAGCCCTTTTATATATGTCCTAGGTTTTTTCTTTTCCATTAATAAATTCAAAAAATACTCCTTCTTTCAAAATAGTTACCAACTCTGTAGAGTGCTAAGTATACTTCCCAGGAGAGTGCCCTATCTCAGGAAGGCAGATAGATTAGATACTTTATCAAACTACTGAGTGTGAGCTCCTATATGTTCAAATGCTCATTTGAAACTCACCCAGTCATACTGAGATGTTTTCCCCTCTCCCGTTCCCCATCTGTAACTGTTTCCAACCCACCAGGTTCTTCTCACTCTTAGGCTATGTCTACGTGACCAGCTAGGGGTAGTGTTCTTCTGATCATGTGCACATACACATGTTCTTCTGATCACGTACAGATACTTGCACTAGCTCTCACTGGAAGGTAGCATGGATAGCAGCAGTGAAGGCATGGATGAATATATATTCATTGGTTTCATGTGCGTCTCAACTGTAGCTACTCCAGCTATGCTGCTATTTATACGATGCTGTTTGCATGTACGCTAGCAGGAGAATCACATCCCTAACTCGTAGTGCAGATGTAGTGTTAGTATTCCACACAGTCGCCCTCACTATAGTCCCTGACCCTACTACACTACATCTCTCATTCCAGTATTAACCTACTGGCCCAAACCCAATGTTCCCATTCTCTTTTTCTTCCAATACTTTTTTTTAATTTTCTTTACCACCCCTTGTAATTTAGCCAACAAAGGCATGTCTTCCACTCTGCTATCATTGTTGATATTTGATTAAATGGATTGGAAAATATAAAGCTGCAGTACTTGCTGGTCTTTGATCAGCAGCTCTCATCAAATCTTATGTCATCCAGGACTTTCCCAGGTGCAGTGTGCAACAAGCATTTCTGGGGAAGCTCATAATCTCACTTGAGCTTCCCCAAGTAGCTAGGTCAGCTAAGACTGCCAGATCTGCTACAATCACCACTGGTTTTATCAGGAAAAAAGGGAGCTTTGATTGGCATAATGAACCTTGGGCTGTGGTAGTAGGATACTTGTGTAAATCTTCAGAAAGTTTTGGTTCAGTTTGGGGGCTGGAGTTTGAGACTATCTTCTGAAGCAGTTTATCCATCCCTAATAAATATTAGTTTACTAATAGCTATATGGAGTGCAATTCTGCAGAAGAAGGGGAAAGGGAAAATAAGTGTTACTACTTCATTAAAAGATGTAACATTAAAGACATAAACTATACACTTCAGGATTAGAAGAGGACCAAATCTTATGCCATAAGGAAAAGTTCGGGATGCCCCGCATTAGACCCGCAATGATGTCAAATCTCTCTTTGAAGGCCGTACAATACTATTTCCTCTGTATACATTATCTAATTAGAATTAGGGCTGTCAAGCAATTAAAAAAATGAATCACGATTAATCATGCTGTTAAATAATAGAATACCATTTATTTACATATTTTGAATGTTTTCTACATTTTCAAATATCTTGATTTCAATTACAACACAGAATACAAAGTGTACAGTACTCACTTTATATTTATTTTTGATTACAAATATTTGCACTGTAGAAAACAAAAGCGGTATTTTTCAATTCACCTCATACAAGTACTGTAGTGCTATATATTTACCGTGAAAGTGCAACTTACAAATGTAGATTTTTTTTGTTACATAATTGCACACAAAACCAGAACAGTGTAAAACTTCAGAGCCTACAAGTCCACTCAGTCCTACTTCTTGTTCAGCCAGTCGCTAAGACAAACAACTTTGTTTACATTTACGGGAGATAACGCTGCCCTCTTCTTATTTACAGTGTCACCAGAAAGTGAGAACAGGCATTTGCATTGCACTTTTGTAGCTGGCATTGCAAGGTATTTACATGCCATACATGCTAAACATTCATATGCCCATTCATGAATGCCCAACATTCATGCTTTGGCCATCATTCCAGAGGACATGCTTCCATGCTGATGACGCTCATTAAAAAAATAACATGTTAATTAAATGTGACTGAACTCCTTGGGGGGAGAATTGTATGTCCCCTGCTCTGTTTTACCTGCATTCTGCAATATATTTCATGTGTTAGCAATCTCGGATGGTGACCCAGCACATGTTGTTCATTTTAAGAACACTTTCATGGCAGATTTGACAAAACTCAAAGAAGGTACCAATGTGAGATTTCTAAAGATTGCTACAGCACTTGACCCAAGGTTTAAGAATCTGAAGTGCCTTCCAAAATCCGAGAGGGATGAGATGTGGAGAATGCTTTCAGATCTCTTGAAAGAGCAACACTCTGATGGGGAAACTACAGAACCTGAACCACCATAAAAGAAAATCAACCTTCTGCTGATGGCATCTTACTCAGATGATGAAAATGAACATGCGACAGGCTGCACTGCTTTGGATTGTTATCGAGCAGAACTCATCATCAGCATGAAAGCATATCCATGTAAATATCTTGTGACACTGGTTACAACAGTGCCATGCAAACACCTGTTCTCACTTTCAGAAGACATTATAAACAAGAACTGGGCTACATTATCTCCTGAAAATGTAACAAACAAAATCTTGTTCGTCTGAGCAATTGTATGAACAAGAAGTAGGATTGAGTGGACTTGTAGGCTCCAACGTTTTACGTTGTTTTATTTTTGAATGCAGTTTTTTTTGTGCATAATTCAACATTTGTAAGTTTAACTATCATGATAAAGAGATTGCACTATAGTACTTCTTTAGGTGAATTCAAAAATACTATTTCTTTTGTCATTTTTACAGTGCAAATATTTGTAATCAAAATAATAATATAAAGTGAGCACTGTACAGTTTGTATTCTGTGTTGTAATTGAAATCAATATATTTGAAAATGTAGAAAAACATCCAAAATATTTAATAAATTTCAATTGGCATTCTATTGTTTAACCGTGCAATTAAAACGGCGATTAATCACGAATAATTTTTGAGTTAATGGCATAAGTTAACTGTGATTAATCAACAGCCCTAATTAGAATATACACACCCTTTAATGGAATCAGCACTAAGACATCTATATAACATATAGGTAAATACATAGCAGGGAAAACAGATAACATAAAATTACTCTGACAAAGAAAGAATCAAGAGGAACAATAATCTCTCAGAAGACTGCAAGAACTCTACTCAATACCCATGGGGAGTTGCTAAAAAGAAAAGAAAGAAAGCTCATGTAATTTCCCTAGCCTGACTAGAGTTACTAAAAATCAAAAAGAAAAACTTTGAATGGACACAGTAGTATTGAATAAAAAGTTATGAGTACTTGTGACTAAGCCACATAAAATACAGCAAAAAGAAGCCCAATCTATTTGAACACATGGCATTTTTTCATCTTCATGTAGAGAACACTCGTGGATATTGTACCAGTGAATTACATTCAAGACAATATTACTTGTCCATGTAAAGAAAATAGCAGCTATAATGACTCACAGAAGACACAGTTTGCAATGCTTGTCCAACATAATGGGACAGCAAGGTTAAAATTTTCAAAAGCACCCAAATTTCAGATTCAGGAGTCTATATCCTATTTTTTAATTGACTTAGACATTTATAAGCCTAAGTTTCACTGAAAGGTAGTGGGTGTTTAGTGTGAAGTGCTTTTAAAATTTTTACCCTTAACGATTTAGTGCCAAATCCTGAAGTAGTGTAAACTGGCATAGCTCCATTGACTTCCATAGACCTATACAGTTTTACACCAGCTAAGGAAGTGTCCCTGAAATTTGCATGAACCCCAGTGGAGTCAAACCAAACCACTAAGTATGACATGGCTGTAGCCGTAAACTGTTTTCCAGAAGGGCTTTACATTGGGGTTTTGCACCAATAAAAGCAAAGTACCTCTGTTGCTGTGACATTTGCAGCCTACAACCGTTGTAGAGAGACTCCTTTGGTGCAGCTATATTGGAATCTAACACACAAAGTATAATACGTCAGTTTCACTATTCTCATAAATAAATAGGACCATGGTACCTGAGAAACTACTTAGATTTGGGTTTTTATTGGTTTTTTGAATCTTTGCCATTAAATTGTATGAGATTCGGTGCAACCCCATTGCAGTTCAATCAGATCTCTCAGCCTCTCAACCCTTTTCTCTATATTACTGTATTTTAATTGTTGGATATGCCCCAAGGTAGGAGGTTCTTAACCAAAAAAAGAACTATTCATCATTATCACTATTCTTTGATGTAAATCAACTATTTGACTGGGATGAGTTTCTGCTCTGAGAGGGAAGATCATAAGTTGTAGAGTAAAGGAGTACTTGTGCATGCATCTAATGAAGCAATGAAGTGAGCTATAGCTCATGAAAGCTTATACTCAAAAAAAAATTTTAGTCTCTAAGGTGCCACAAGTACTCCTTTTCTTTTTGTGGATACAGACTAACACTGCTGCTACTCTGAAAGTTGTAAAGTATTTTTCAGACTTAACAGGAAAATACAGGATGTCTGTTTCCAATTTGATAATACTTCAGAGCAATCTTGAAGTGGAAATTTCTCATACCAGAGTTGTTGAAGCAAGTGTGAGGAAGTGCTATGACTTTAATTAAGTTATAACACTGTGACATCTTTTACGAGGTGAGAAGTGGAAAACACAACACCAATTCCACCAAATGGGCAAATTCAGAAACCCAAGAAACAAAAACTTACTGACACCTAGTGAAGGATTGTTCTGATTCAAACCCCATTATCAGAGCTACCACTGACTTAATTTAACTAAATTAATGAACTCTGTGGAACTTAGTCAGCAATGAGATCTCACTAAAACAAATCACCTCTGAATATTCTATAGGATGGAAGATCACCTGTTATTCTTAGCCCACCTGGTAAAGAATCATACCTTAATTAAACAGTGATTAGTTTTATTCCTAACCCTAAACGTCCTGTATTTAATATATGTGCAGAAGGTGCTGGGTGCGATAGGTATTACCGTAATCCAAACTAATAATCATGAATAAAGTGTGTGGGTTTAAAACATGATTTTAGATTAATTATACATGTATCCATAGATTTAAAGGTGACTGTTTAAAAAAGAAAAAAGTGTCAGGACTGTAATAGATCGTCTCCACGAAGACTTTACAATTTGCATAAGCAATAAAGCCACGTATCTAGCAGCTGTTCAAAGAGCTGCTTTTTGACTTTTGGAGGCATCATCATTCATTATGTCAAAGAATATGTAGGGGGAAAAGAGGAAGTGCCTGTTCCAACTGGAGTCATAGAATCATAGAATATCAGGGTTGGAAGGGACCTCAGGAGGTCGTCTAGTCCATAGTGAAAGCAGAACCAATCCCCAACTAAATCATCCCAGCCAGGGCTTTGTCAAGCCTGACCTTAAAAACCTCTAAGGAAGGAGATTCCACCACCTCCCTAGGTAACCCATTCCAGTGCTTCACCACCCTCCTAGTGAAAAAGTTTTTCCTAACATCCAACCTAAACTTCCCCCACTGCAACTTGAGACCATTACTCCTTGTTCTGTCATCAAGTGCCACTGAGAACAGTCTAAATCCATCCTCTTTGGAACCCCCTTTCAGGTAGTTGAAAGCAGCTATCAAATCCCCCCTCATTCTTCTCTTCCGCAGACTAAATAATCCCAGTTCCCTCAGCCTCTCCTCATAAGTCACGTGCTCCAGTCCCCTAATCATGTGTGTTGCCCTCTGCTGGACTCTTTCCAATTTTTCCACATCCTTCTTGTACTGTGGGGCCCAAAACTGGACACAGTACTCCAGATGAGGCCTCACCAATGTCGAATAGAGGGGAACGATCATGTACTTCAATCTGCTGGAAATGCCCCTACATCCCAAAATGCCATTGGCCTTCTTGGCAACAAGGGCACACTGTTGACTCACGTCCAGCTTCTCGTCCACTGTAACCCCTAGGTCCTTTTCTGCAGAACTGCTGCTGAGCCACTCGGTCCCTAGTCTGTAGCAGTGCATGGGATTCTTCAGTCCTAAGTGCAAGATTCTGCACTTGTCCTTGTTGAACCTCAGATTTCTTTTGGCCCAATCCTCTTATTTGTCTTATTTGTATCCTATACCTACCCTCCAGCGTATCTACCTCTCCTCCCAGTTTAGTGTCATCTGCAGACTTGCTGAGGGTGCAATCCACGCCATCCTCCAGATCATTTATGAAGATATTGAACAAAACCAGCCCCAGGACCGACCCTTGGGACACTCCGCTTCATACCAGCTGCCAACTAGACATGGAGCCATTGATCACTACCCATTGAGGCCAATGATCTAGCCAGCTTTTTATCCACCTTACAGCACATTCATCCAGCCCATACTTCTTTAACTTGCTGGCAAGAATACTATGGGAGACCGTATCAAAAGCTTTGCTAAAGTCAAGGAATAACACGTCCACTGCTTCCCCTCATCCACAGAACCAGTTATCTTGTCATAGAAGGCAATTAGGTTAGTCAGACATGACTTGCCCTTGGTGAATCCATGCTGACTGTTCCTGATCCCTTTCTCTCCTCTAAGTGCTTCAGAATTGATTCCTTGGGGACCTGCTCCATGATTTTTCCAGGGACCGAGGTGAGGCTGACTGGCCTATAGCTCCCTGGATCCTCCTTCCCTTTTTTAAAGATGGGTACTACATTAGCCTTTTCCCAGTCATCCGGGACCTCCCCCGATCACTATGAGTTTTCAAAGATAATGGCCAATGGCTCTGCAATCACATCTGCCAGCTCCTTTAACACCCTCTGATGCAGTGCATCCAGTCCCATGGATTTGTGCTCGTCCAGCTTTTCTAAAAAAGTAGTCCTGAACCACTTCTTTCTCCACAGAGGGCTGGTCACCTCCTCCCCATACTGTGCTGCCCAGTGCAGTAGTCTGGGAGCTGTCCTTGTTTGTGAAGACAGAGGCAAAAAAAGCATTGAGTACATTACCTTTTTCCACATCCTCATTTGTGCTGGAAATGGCCCACCTTGATTATCATACACATTGTAAGGAGAGTGATCACTTTAGATAAGCTATTACCAACAGGAGAGTGGGTTTGTGTGTGTCGGGGGGGAGAAAACCTGGATTTGTGCTGGAAATGGCCCACCTTGATTACACATTGTAAGGAGAGTGATCACTTTAGATAAGCTATTACCAGCAGGAGAGTAGGGTGGGGGGAGAGAAAACCTTTTGTAGTGATAAACACCCATTTTTTCACGGTTTGTGTGTATAAAAACATCTTCTGTATTTTCCACAGTATGCATCCGATGAAGTGAGCTATAGCTCACGAAAGCTTATGCTCAAATAAATTGGTTAGTCTCTAAGGTGCCACAAGTACTCCTTTTCTTTTTGCGAATACAGACTAACACGCCTGTTACTCTGAAACCTCACTAGGTTGCCTCCCTCATTCAGTAAGGGGCCCACACTTTTCTTGACTTTCTTCTTGTTGTTAACATACCTGAAGAAACCCTTGTTACTCTTAACATCCCTTGCTAGCTGCAACTCCAAGTGTGATTTGGCCTTCCTGATTTCACTCCTGCATGCCTGAGCAATATTTTTAATCTTCCACTTCTTGTAAGCCTCTTTTTTGTGTTTAAGATCAGCAAGGATTTCACTTTTAAGCCAAGCTGGTCGCCTGCCATATTTACTGTTCTTTCTACACATTGGGATGCTTTGTTCCTGCAACCTCAATAAGGATTATTTAAAATACAGCCAGCTCTCCTGGACTCCTTTCCCCTTCATGTTATTCTCCCAGGGGATCCTGCCCATCAGTGCCCTGAGGGAGTCAAAGTCTGCTTTTCTGAAGTCCAGGGTCTGTATTCTGCTACTCTCCTTTCTTCCTTGTGTCACAATCCTGAACTTGACCATCTCATGGCCACTGCCTCCCAGGTTCCCATCCACTTTTGCTTCCCCTACTAATTCTTCCCTGTTTGTGAGCAGCAGGTCAATGGCTTTTTTGCAGATATTATGTTTTGGGGCTAAAAATTCTGAGAAATATTTTGTTTAAACTATGGCCCTAGTATGTACAACTACTGAAAGAACTCAGTCAAGCATAGTTTATTTCCCTTCTCCCCATTCACCTGTAAAGTATTGGAAGTGCATATCAAAGAATCATAACTAGCAAAAAATTACACCAAAGGCATTTACCAGTGGATGCTTTTTAAAGACTTGGTAACAGCTAATTTCAGCGTTTAATTTTTTATTCATATTTAATAAAATGCAACAAAGTAGGGCTTGGGTTTTTTTCCCCAAAGAAGTTGCTGCTTTGTTAATAGGCCTTTTCTTAAATTATAGCACACCTTTTTCGGTGCATTCATTTTGACCCAGAAACTGTCATTTCCCCTATAAGCTCTCTAAAAGTGAAACTGTTCTCAGTTATTACTTCTTACAGGTCCTATTTATGATTTTCTTCCCAGTAAGAGAGCCTACAACTGTCCAATCTATTGTTACCTGTTTATGTATCTATGTTTGGATTTTCTATAGTGCCCATCACAGTAAAGACCTAGTCCAAAACCCACTGAAGTCAGAATAAAGACTCTCGGTGACTTAGTGGGCTTTGGTTCAGGCCCTACATGTCATAACAGTGAATATAATGCTCTTTACCTAATGAATGCAGGAACCCCAGCTACTTGAGTTACTCATGGGTTTCTCACTCTCAGGTAGTGAAATTTACCATATGTAACTGCTCTCTTTATTTTTTCTCTGTTTGTTACACCAGCTGGAACACCCAACCTGCTCTCACTAAAGCTGTTTTTAAGCCTGGCTGTGTTTCCATGGCTATGTAGACCATAGAAACCCCAAGTGTTTCAGGGGCTGCACAGCCCATTCTTGAGGGATTCTTCCCCTCTAGATGAAACCGTGAAAGAAAATTGTGATCTTATGTGTCCTCCCAAACCCAGCCTTTCCCAGGGATAAGTCATATTGTGGCACCAAGCATCCCTGTATTCACATCCTACAAACTACTGTAATAATATTTGTGCAAAATATGCCTTGTGAGGTAGCATTTGAAAACTAATAACCCAGTGATCATTAATAATTTTGTCTCATGTATATACCTGATGGATATTAAGAGTTATGGACATATGCTACAATGATAACTAAAATATGTTCAAACCAGGTAAGTCAGGGGGAATTGTTAAACAAGTCTATCCTAAACAAAGGAATGTGTGTTTACTTTAATTTACATGTATGCAGTAAACAGACCCACCAAGTTAACAAGGGGTAAGAGGCAAACCTCACGCTAACAGGAGGAGACAGCACCATGTTTACACCCAGCAGGAGAGAGAAGCTTGGCCTAGGTTTTACTTTTCAGAAGAATCCATTTCAAAGTTTTACTGGTCTATAAAGACAGGTGGTCTGAACCTCATGTGAAAAGCAACGGAATCAACTGATTGTATACAATATTACAGTATTATAAAAAAGTGTATAGAGTGAGGTCTTTTCTGAAAGTTAATGACATACTAGTAATTCATATTGTGAAATATATGTGTTAATACTTTGTAAGGAATTATGGATACTTATTGATATTAGCTTGTACTGTTTGCCCAGACAGGAAAGATTGTCACAGTTTCTACCTGTCATCCATGTAAATTAATTGATTCCATGGTGGAATCAAACAATGGAAGCCTCATTTACATAGAACTCATACAGCAGAATGGGGAAGCCCACAGGAAGGAAAGAACAGCAGGAGGTCATCCTGACTCTTGAAACAAGTTCATTGAACTTTTGAAGATATAAGCAAGGACACAAGCCATCTTTGGCATCCATTACTACATAGACACAAAAAAACAGAGTCCTTGCAAGCTGAAAAAGATGGCTCCTTCAATCAAGGGGAGGGTTGAAGTCCCTGGAACTGAGTATAGATGAGAAACCAGCTTAGGCAAAGATTGTTCACCTAGGAAAACAAGGGAAACCAACTCCCTTGTGCTTTTGTGGAAAGTCCTGAGTGAGAGAAAGTCAGCCATAGCTTGGAAGAAGAATGACTGGTGAGAGAAAACAACTTGAACAAAGCCTGTTATTAAGTTTTATATGTGTGTTTTCACTTTTATTTGCTTGTAACCCTTCCTAACATTATTCCTTTTACTTAGCATCACTTAACCTATGTCCTATTTTTAATAAATTTGTTTTATTTGACTGTAAACCAACTCAGTATGATGTTTATAGGGAAGGGTGTATTCATCTCAGTTAAGTTAATTAGCTGTGATGCGCTTTGTGTCTTTAAAGGAACAAACAAACCACATAATTTCTCTGGACTGTCTAGGAGAGGGCTGAAGATGGGAGAGAACATGGTTTTGGGAAAATTCAGGACTGGGTGTTTGTTGGGGTCGGGGTGGTGGAACAATTTTACAACAGGAGTGCTGAGAGCCATTGAACCAAACTTTAAGCCCTGTATATAATGGAAACCTCTTCAAGCCAGGGGGTGCAGAAGCACCCGCAGCACTCCTGGTTCCAGCACCTATGGTTGGGGTCATGCTGAAAGTAGTAAAAAAGGCTGATGGAAGCCCAAGTGGGTCCTGCTGGGGTCAGAGCTGTCGCACAAACAGATACTCATACTGGTAAACTGGTTGTGAGCAACAACAACAAAGCACTGTGAGGCACACAAGGTTACAGGGCAGGCGATGACAACCTCTCACCAGTTTGGATTGCACCCCAGAATGTGATACATATACTCCTCCTTGGCTAACGCATATACTTTAAGGCCAGAAGAAACCATCATGATAATGTATCTGGATATCCTGACCGCAATACATGACAATAAGGCTCTTGTGAATCATGCCCTATCCCTAAGCTGCATCTGAAGGTTGCAGCTTGAGTAGACATACCTGCACTAGTTTTAATCTGGTTAGCACGCTAAAAATAGCAGTGAAGACGCAGTTACTCAGGCTGAACAAGCCCACCCCTCCCGCAAGGTCTGTATTGCTAGCCCATGCTGCCACACCTTTGTTGCTATTTTTAGCTATGCTAATAGATTAAACTAGCTCACATATGCCTACCTGAGTTGCAATCTGCATCTTTGATTGTGGGGTAGATATATCCATGACGGGGATGTTTGAAAGTGCCAACATCCCTAGATGGAGCTCTAGTTGGTCAGTCAGGAAAGGGTCTGCAGAAAGCAGAATTGACCTCTTCCAGCTGACAAATACAAAATGTCTTCCACCAGACCAAATATGTCCCATCACAAATTACAATCAGAGAAGAATGGAGATCCCGGCAACAGTTGGACAAAGGGACCTCTTCCCCGTCACCCCTTCCCAGACAACACAGTGGAAAAAGTTCATGTCTTCCCACCAAAACTTGTCTGTTTGTATACAAAAGACAAGGAAACTTAGTCCTTTTTCCCCCTTATTGAGCTGCATATGGACACCCTACATGGCTTTAGTATGACTTAAAATTGGAAACATCACTCCTGAACAAGCAGGAAGCTCATTTACATGAGCTCTCCTCAGTTCATCCCACCCAAAGAAGCTCCATCATTGAAATTTTTATTGCTTTTTTTCAATATTGGGCTTAGCTTTTATGAAATCAGTACAGTAATATTCTGTCTGTAGCATAAACAATCTACATATTAGCATAAATCATCATTATGATAAAAAACATGTCTTTTTGTGATCCTCATTTCCACTTATGACTTATTCCAAAAAAATAATGTTTTAGTGATGTTCCCCACATTTGTAATAGGCTTAGTCACAGTCTCATTGGTAAGAGTATATAAAATTATTTTAAAGCTAAAGAATTCCCTATTTTTTCTTTCTAAATAGTTCAGTAATTGTTGCTGCTCACAAAAATGAAAGACTAAAAGCCTGATCCAGCACTTAGTGAAGACAGTGGCAAAGCTTCTGTTGACTTAAAGGGAAACAGGATTAGGTCACAATGGCATTGATCCTTGCTGGGCGTAAAGTGGACAGGTGTTCTCCATGCTGTCCTACACAAAACTCAATTAATGAACCTCTTTCCTGACTGCTAGGGACCTATCCTGAACTCCCAGAAGTCAAAGTTAAAATTCCTATTGTCTAGTAGAATGGATGCCAGATTTGGACTCTACTCCTGTACCTTTATTGGATGGAAACAGTCAATACTGAAAAACTGTGTGATCATTCATGGTTTTCTGCCATGTGCAAATGGGGACTGAAATGAAATTGTTAAAGTCATTTCTTATGACCTACAGTCAGCACTGACAACTCACTTCTAGAGATGAAAGCCTAATGCTGTAATATACTTTAGGAGGGCTAGTTTGACTATAACTCTGGGACTAATAATCCTAAGAGTCATATGAATCACACAAGATAGCATCAGGTACCATAGATACTACCCAGGAAGACAGAGTGGGGACGTCAGGATGGCTGGGATCACTTAGGTTCCCATGACTAGGTTATTGCTATTTAGTGTGCATATTTTTTTAATCTTTGAATAAATTAGGTCCTGTTCCAGCCAATCACAAAAGCACATGCCAAACATTAAGCACATGAGTAGTCCCATTGAAGTCAGTGCTTTTGCTGCATCAGGGCTTACAGCAGAGAGTACCTTGTAAAAATATCACACGCTAAATTTTTGTTTCACCTTTTGAATCCAGGCTTTAATATAGAAATAATGATAGACTCTTAACTATAGCCCAAGTACCAACAGACAGAGTATAAAATCTAAGATAGACAGATACTTGTATAAGGGGTACTGTTTCAATACCCCATGACACCTCTGACAGTTTCTCTGGCCATAGGTTCTAGCAACTCCATAGCTCAGCAGAAACATGTTAAAGTTTAAAGTCTCTGGCTCCCAATTACAGATAGTAAATTTAGCTCTATAGTTCGGTTGTCTGGCTCAGCCCACAGAGCATTTGAATGTTTTCTTAAATTAAATTTCTCTTCCTCCTCTATACTTCCTCCTCATTTTTCCTCCCTTCCCTACTTTCTCAGTTCAAAATTGGTTCCTTTTTCTGTATCATGAGTATTGTTTACTCCTATTACCCATGTAAGTTTCCATTTGATGTATTTAATACTTTGGTTGAATTAACCATTCTCGATATTTTATCTTCAATTCATCCTATTCCATTTTGCAGAGAACAATGTTTAGAAAATTCACAGCATTGGAATGATCTTCCAGGTCTGGCATTTGCTGCTCCTATGGCCCTTCATGAATAAAAAGATAATTTCTCAAGTCTGATGTGTATAAACAAAATAGAATTTGCGATAAAGATATAAAAATATTAAACTAAACCTCCAAATAAGAATCAACTTTTAATTTTTGCTTTTCTTTCTAATTACTTGAATTGCAATAAATTATCCACATTGGAATAAAATTTCAGTCACCAATAAAACGAGGAGTACTTGTGGCACCTTAGAGACTAACAAATGTATCTGGGCAATAGTCAAGTTGAATATCCTGTTTAGGATGCTGTGAGCCAGTTTCATGGCCTTGATGTAGCCACTTTGCACCAGTCTGTTTGCCCAAAGCAACGATAAACCCAGTCATCCAGTCAATGAGGGATTTCCCAGACTTAGAACACCTTATGGTGCACCACTCTACATTTCAGCTCCTGGTATAGGGGGATATGGCCACCCTCTAGGGGGTTTGGCTAGGATACAGCCTTGCCAGCTCCTCCCCGGCTAGTGGAATAGCCGCTGGAAACTGTTGTTAGCTGGCCTAAGACAAACCAATATCTGTGGAGCTCAATTTACAGTGTGTAAAGTTCAGCCTCTCTTTCTTTTCTTTCCTAGTTAAACCAAACATGCATGCTTAAGATGATTCTGTTCTGTTATTAATATGTTTCTATTTTCTACACAGGTTTTCAGTACCAATGAAAAATTACTTATATCTTGAAGCGGATTTTCATTCTATTTCATTTCAAACTATTTTCATCAAACTTTATTTATAAATATTCTAGCATGAAATAATGTATATCAAATGGATTTTTAAATTAAATCTGAATAAATTGCATTATTTATTTCCCCCTCTCTTATTTCCCTTAGCCCTTATAAATATGTTGTTCATTATTACAGTTGCTGCCATTTAAAAATCTTTACATGTGTCTTTGCAAGTAATTAACATTCTGTGGTATGTATGCGATATACTTTGTACTTCGTGCAGGATATATTATATTAGAGACTTTCAAAGGCAAAACTGTTTAAAAAAATGCTGGGATTTTCAAATGCCCTAAAGGTAGTAGGCTCCCAGCTCCCACTGCCTTTCCAAGCCTTTCCAACAGTCATGGTATACATGCAATGTACATAAGGACAGTTTTATCAATCCTTACTTCGGAAGAACAAAATTAATGAAATTAATGGATGTTTTGAATCATTTAAAAACCCAACATAGTTTGCAAAATTTGTCCCATACAATATATTCTGTGTTACATGAATGTGATATTGTGGTACAGAATTCTAGAAATGCACACTTATGAATATGAGCTAAGGGTATACAATACACAATGGCTACAACTATCTTAAGCACAGGACATACAGAAACACACAATGCATGTGCATCTGCTAATGCACAGTAATCTTCACCTGCATGTCAACTGCTGCTGTAATTCTGGAACTTTGAAGACAAAGAACACCAGGAAGAGAACACCAATCATATCAGACAATGTTGACAAAATTGAGACTTCCACAGGAATTTTACTATAGATCTGAACTCAGCTCTTCTGAGGTTAAATTGCTAATGGCATTATGATATCTATTTTTATGCAATGTTTGGAAGTCTTGTTTTTATTTTGCATTCACAGCTCACCTCTTTTTTTATTCTGTTGTCCTATTGTAACTGGTATCTCTTCTTGTTAATTTAGTTGGGAAAATTTAACATTTTATTGATAAATAAAAATGCATAAGTAAGAAGAGGGCATATAGTACAATTCCTATTCAATTATTTTTTCCTCCAGCGTGATGTAGATGCTAAAAACAGATTTGGCTTGGAACATTCTTGAGTCAATCTAATCAACTGGCATGGTTTAGAAACGTGTTCAAACAGTTGATATATCTTTGTCATTTAACACATCCAGGTTAGATAATGTACAAATATATAATGCATATAAAGTTTTGTTTTAAATCTAATCCTCCACACATGAAACAAAATTAAAATTTCTCAATCATGAATGATGCCAAGGGACTGGATTCTGGCTGTAACTGACCAGCTGAGAGTAGCACTCTGCAGGGGGAGCTCTCAGTAGGCATAAAGCCAGTAGAATTGGTTCCTGCCACAGCTGGAACAGGATGCATGCTGGGGTAGAGCCAAGCTCTGCTTTGTTTCCACTGATCCTCAACTGGTATATGGTCTGTAAGGGACTATATACTACTTGCATGTTCAAACAGCTCCTAGACCAGTCTAACCTATGCAGGGGCTGAAGATGATCCAGTTCAATCAGGGAGTCATAATCAGCCTCTTAATGTTGCCCTTCCCCACAATTCTCCTGTGCCAGGTGAAGCACAGAAGCAAGAGTGAATCAAGTCTGACTTCTTTTTTCCCAAATATTTGAGGGAATATTTGTCCACAGCAATTTGTTATGACATGTCATGTTGCTATTATGTAAAATTCAATGTGCTGTATCACAGAATGATTCATCAGTACTGAAAAGCATGGTATCCTGAAAGAGTGTGGAGAAGAATATTGTTAAGTATGTGAACAATTTCTTATATTTTTAATGTAATGTAATTATGTAAATCAACACGGATTTATGGAAAATAGACCCTGTCAAACTAACAATATATATATTTTTGATGTGATTACAAGTTGGTTGACAAATATAATAGTGTTGTTGTAATATACACTTGGACTTCTCTGTAAGGCACTTGACTTGTTACCACACATTTTGATTAAAAACTAGAAAGATGTAAAATTAACATGTCACACATTAAATTGAATAAAAAGTGGCTAACTGATAGGTCTCAAAATGTAACTAAATGGGGAATCATCATTGAGCAGGGTCTGTTTCCAGTGGGGTCCCAATGCTATTTAAAATCTTCACCAATGAGCTGAAAGAAAACAATCAGCACTGATAAAGCTTGCAGATAACTCAAAAATTAGGGGAGTGGTAAATAATGCAGGGGGTAGTTTACTGATTCAGAGCAATCTGGATCACTTGGTAAATTGGGCACAAGCAAAAAAAATGTATTTTAATACATAACTAGGGCCAAAGAACAAAGGCCTTACTTATAGATTAGGGGCTCCATTCTAGGAAGCAGTGACTTTGAAAAAGATTTCAGGGTCATGGTGGATAATGAACTGAACATGAGCTCCCAGTGTGATGCTGTGGCCAAAAGAGCTAATGTGATCCTGGGGTGCAGAAACAGGTGACTCAAGTAGGAGTAAAGTTATTTTACCTCTGTATTTGGCACTCGTGTGACTGCTGTTAGAATACTGTGTCCAGTTTTGTTGTCCACAATCCAAGAAGGATATTGATAAATTGAAGTAGGTTCAGAGAAGATCCACAAGAATGATTAAAGGATTAGAAAACATGCCTTATAGACTTCAGGAACTCAATCCAAATTTAATTTAACAAAGAGAAAGTTAAAGGGTGATTTGATTAGTCTATAAGTCCCTATATTGAGAACAAATATTTAATAATGGGCTCCTCAGTCTAACAGAGAATGTTATAACATGATCCAATGGCTGGAAGTTGAAGCTAGACAAACTCAGACAGGAAATAAGGTGCATATTTTTAATGGTGGGAGTAACTAACCATTGGAACAATTTACCAAGGGCCATGGTGAAGTCTCCATCATTGACAAATTTAAATCAAGATTGGATGCTTTTCTATAAGAGAAGTTCTAAGAATTATTTTGGGGAAGTTCTATGTACTGTGCTATACAGAAGGTCAGACTAGATGATCACAATGGTCCCTTCTGGCTTAGAATCGATGAAATGATGCTACTAGGCAGTAAGGCCCTGACCTAGAAAAGCATGTGCTTAATTTTAAGCATGCTGGTTGTTCCATTCAATTAATTGGGACTATTCATATGTTTAACATTAATTACAAGCGTAAGTGCTTTCTTTTCCTGAAAAGCAAATGTATTTGGGGGCATTTGGATTTGCATTTCCCCTCCTTGAAGGGAGAAACCACACAGGTTTTCATTTATTCTTGTTTGGCTAAATGCCAAGTAATGCTTTTTTCACTATGATAGCCTCTTTGGGCCAAATTGTGGCCTCATTCGTGTGTGTGTTACATCACTGACTTCACTGGAGGAAGAAGACAAATGAGGGGAGAATTTGGCCCTGTCTACCTACCGCTTTATAAATCTACATAAATAAGGGGTTTGCTACTTGAAATGATCATTACTACAAGTTTGGTTAAGGGCCAAGACAAATTACATTTTTAAAATGTCTTTTCTTCCTTAGGTACCATAGATCTGAAAGAGTAATATTTCCACCATATGTCCACTATAATAAAATTATCAGAATCAAGTACAGGCAGTAATGCTCCATCATAGCATTAGGAATGCTCTACTGTAGGAAGTGTTTTCTTTTAGAATAAGCTATAAAACCAGTGTCCTTTCTGTTGTTATTAAAGTGAGGCAGTATGGTCCAGTGGTTACACAATGCAGCCCTAGGTAATCCCAGTTCTAACCCCAACTCTGCAACAGCCTTTTTCTGTGACATTGGACAAGTCACTTGATTTATGACTTATTAACCATTACTAAGGATCACATGACTCCCACAAGAGTTGGGGTGACTTCACTTCCTACAAATTTCCAACTCAGGGAGTTGCATTCAACCTACTGGTACCCATATATCCTGTGTGGTTTCAGCTGAATACATTAGTCTTTAGTTCTCCAGGGGAGGGATGGCAGAGGGGAGTGGTAATTCAAAAAGACTGCCATGTTCCTACCACAGTAGTGTGGGGAAGTGATTCCTGTACATGAGGTCAGTAAAACCCATTGGGATCCTTTAGGATGGAAGGTACGATGTAAATGTCACATATTAATATTATGATCACATATAGTTTATAAATACTCTTCCTAGCTGGCAACTCCTCCCTTCCTCAATTTATGACTGCAGTGCACCTAATCTCTCAGCAGCTCACTCGTTGCAGAATGCCCTTGAAGGGTACTTAACCTCAACACACATATCCCAGGTTCAAAATGAAAGAAAAATACACCAAAAAAAGAAATAAAATCCTCACCTGACATTAGAATTTGTAGCTAATTCATCCAGAGAGATTATCCTCATCTGTCTGCTGGAATGACTGCCACACATATAACAAAAATACTTGTGATAAGATATTATTTATAGCACTTTACATGTCCTAAACCAGTCTACATTTATTAACTAATTAATCCCAGGTGTGGCTCAAGGCATATATGGGTGAGCAAGGTGAGTTGTGCATCTGAAAAGGAAGTTGTGCATCTGAAAATTTGCCCAAGGTTGTTCCTGAACCCATAGCACATCGTGCCAAAGAACAGGCTGCTTTCTGCCTGGTGGTGTAGTTCTCTAGGAATTAGAGATGTGTGGTGGTGGTGGTGGTTTTTTTTTTTTTAAAGGTTTAAAATACAACAACACAATCATAATGAGTGTGTGTGTCTGCCGGTGAGAGGGAGAAAGAGAGAGAGATTCATCCCATTTTTCTACCAGCTCTATTAAGATCCCTGTTCATCCTCGGCTTTTTACTTCACACAGAGCAAGGTCCCCATCCAGTCAGGCCATGGGACAAAAAATAGTACTAATCATTGCACCCCGCTATTTCTTCAGGGTAGTGGACAAAGACTTTGCCGATATACATCAGTCATCAGCGCTGTTGCTCATGAAGTGATGCTAACATAACAATTAGCCTGCCTAAAACAGAGTGGATGGAATCATCTTCAACCGGTTCTTCTGGTTGCTTTCTGATCAATCCCATGGGGTAGTGATGAGTGTCTGCTCCTCCTCCAAAAGGTCTGTCTGCAGGGGAGTCCCACTGGGATCAGTCTGGTTAGCCTTTCTTCAATATCTCTGAAACTACTGGGTGATACTGTGAGGTGGCGGTGTCATTAATAGAGGACTCTCATCTTCCTGTCTTTACTTCCTGGCAGAGATTGCCCTTGCTAGCCTCACCTAATCTCTCATGAAAATTGGGATCTGGATAGAAGTCAGTAGAATGGAGGCTGATCTGCAAGGGAAAGTGCAAAGTCTAAAGCCATTCTGTTCATTCAGGGTGTTGGCCTAGCCGCCATCAGTCAAAGTGATCTGAGTGTGGAGTCTACTAGATTCATTGCTGCAACTACATGTTGATGGTGCCAGTGTCCTGATGAGATTCTTTCAATAATGACCGGCAAATATCCCACTCCTGCCAATCTGTGATGTGAGATAAGTTCTTCTTAGCCCCTTAAAAGGCAGGTACAATGGTAGCCTTGGCCCAGGAAGAGCAATATAAGCTGTCCCCAATTGTAGGAGTGCCCTTAGGAAAATAAGGTGCCCATTACGACCCCCGGATGTAACCAATCAGGCTGTGGGGGTTAGAAACTACAACACAACACTGCTCAAAAGCCCTGTTCATACACAAAATTGCCAAGGGGTGAGGAAAGCACATCACTGCTCCCCTCCCATCCCAGCCACCGTGCCCATGGGTCTCTCTCTCTGGCCAATTCAGTTAAAAATCATCCCCAGGAAAATGGAGGGGGCAGTACTGTCCACTGTAATTTTAACTTCTTAGGCAACAAAACCACTCCTCTTGGGAGACTATTAAACAGTCTAATAGAATTTCACATTTCAGTACAGGACCCCATTTTATTTTGCTTCATTTCATCACATGACACCATGGACCACCCTAAACAATTGTTCTACCCCTTTGGTGTTTACACCCTTAAAATGTTGTTTAGCAATTCTATTACCCCATAGTAAGTCATGGTTTGGGCAAGACATATGTATTAAGTTCTCACAAACTTTCCCCAAGAACCGGAAGAACTTTGCCATATTTTGTTGTTTCTCTGTGAATTCTTCCCAACTTTATCTTTCTGGTTCTAAGTTGCTCAAAAAAACCAAAGTATTCTTTCAGGTAGAGTCTTACTAGTGTTGTATAGAGAGGGATTGTTGCCTCGCTGATCCAGGAGTTTCATTCTCCTGTCTTATTTATGTACATGAAGAAAATGTCTAACATGATTTATTGGAGCACACAGAAATTGCCAGCAGTGGCACTGCTCCACACATGATTGATTGATTGGGTGGCAAACCATCAGTCACTGACTCCCTCCAATTCTGACACTGGAATGGTGAGAACATCACAAAAGGTTTATACTTGGTCTCATGCCAGTATCATGCTCATTTACTAACAGCAGAGGAAGGCTTCTGTACTTGAGCTAGATGTCAAAATCTGATTCATGAGCAAATTGCACTTTTGCAGGTGGGTCACTTTGTTGCCACAACAACATAATTGTCAGAGCTGATATTCAGTCCATAGAATCATAGAATCATAGAATATCAGGGTTGGAAGGGACCTCAGGAGGTCATCTAGTCCAACCCCCTGCTCAAAGCAGGACCATAATATCACTTGAAAAAACAGCAGTTGTACTCAATGTGTACTGAGAGCCAAACAACAACATTTAGGTAAATGTGAACTAGAAGACAAGCTACATATGATCATATGGAAAATAGTGAGCGGGATTCTGTTCTGATTTTCATGGGTGTTCATCAGCAATAATTCCATTGTTATCTTTAGGGCTACAGTGGCGTAAATGAATGGGAATCAGGCCTAATCACTTTAATCCACAAATGGGCTGATGAGATAATGAACAGCTAGTCTTTCTTTTTTATTATTAGAGCTATTGGTCCTCTGGTGCTGTGTATCCCTGACAGTGGCAGCAAAGATAACTGTTAGTCATAATCACTCACTTACCCCATCTTCCTTATTAATGAGAACAAAACAAAAACAAAAATCAGAAAAGATAAATTTAAAAAAATCTCACCAGAATAAAAAAAAAACATATTTAAACCACGCACCGTAACACTAAGACTATTGTGGTTGGTTTTTGTTTGCTTGGGTTTTTTAAAATGTTATTTTTTATTGTGGTCACAAATGAACAATAAACCAAGATTACACCAAAGAGAAAATAACAAGAAAGTAAGAGGTAGAATGGAAAACAAAGTGGTCATATGCATCACTTGCAAATCACAGAACACTACATGCGTCATACCAAATAAATGAAAGTTCATGGAATATTGGAAAAGTTCATAAGGAGTGTTGATCTTTTAAACAAGGTCCTACCATCAGCATAAGTAATGAAAAGTAGCCATATCTTCTGCTGTCTATCATATGAATTGTTCTTATGGCTAGTAATTTTTTCCATACCAAGAGGAAATGTTATGATAGTTCAGTTCATATTATTTTCATATATTGCAAATAGTTCTAAGTCCTCATTGAATGTTTGTGAATTAACACCTTAATTTTTTGACAGCCCAGCCACTATCATTAGCACATTTTTGTACAGGTTAACTCTAATCCTTTATATCAAAAGCACAGTTACCAGTACAACATGGGAATGTACTGTAATGTTACTACATGATACAGTACATAGAGCACATTTACACTGAGACCCCCAGTGCTTTCTTAACCCCTTCATTTCTAAATTATTAATTACCAAATGCAAAATGTACAATTTAAGTAACTCTGAAATAAGGATTATATTAGTCTCTTTGGGTTTCCATCTACACTATCGATCCTATTTCAGATTCTTCTTACCCCTCCAGCCACAGAAGTGTCCCTTCCCACGAAGCTCTTTCTATAAAACTGTATTAACAATAAATGATGTTACCCTAATTTAAAAAAATGTCCGTTGCTAATTTACCATGTTAATGCTAGAAATAACTTGCTTGAAGTATATGTTGAGTCAGCTTTTGACTCAGGACTAAATATAAATTACACGTGAAGTTTGCTGGAAAGATTAAATAAAAGACTAAATTTAAAAAAATATGTATTTTTCCACATATAATGTATTTCTTTAAGGAATACTAGACACACAAAGTATACTTCAAGTGGTTAAACAAGTACATGCATTCAACACATTAACCGGGAGCCAAATTCGTCCACGCTGCAGCTCTACTGACTTCACCAGTGATTACATTTGGCCCAGAATTTCTAAGTACTTGAAAATGAGGCAAATACTTTCTTCATGAATCAGGCATTTAATTATTAAGAGCCCCAGGTGACTTTTCTAGGCATGATTGGCAGTCTGCATTAGGTAATTCCTTGTGTCAGTATTACTACTCTGCTTCCTTAGAGAATACAGAAAACTCCTTCTGTCCCAACTGTCAGCTCACTTTTAACACAATGTGATTCATTATAGACTGACATTGATCTGTGGATCTTTGCCTGCAGCAAATCACTGACCAGTTTCATGGCCTTGCCTGCCTCCTGTACAAATAGACCACAATTCACAATATGTTTCTTACTTAATATCTTCCAGTGTCCACACATTTCTTATTATAAGAATATGAGAAATATCCCATGTGATCCCCCATAATCCTCTCTGCATACCATGTTGCTTGCTGGTTGGAATGACATGACTTATTTGTGTGGTAGTCACTGCCAGTTCTTTAAGGGACAATCCGTTCCTATTGCCTGAGGTTTGATTATTGACAATTTATATTGTGCATGTCAGTATCAAATAGCCTTCTCTATAGTATATTTAGTATGAAATGGTCATAAATCAAGACTTTTCAAAAGTCTTCTTTTCCCTCTTTCTGCTGCATGCTGAGCTGAGGATCACAACATTTTCTATTTGTTATATGTTCACTACACTGAGTGACACCGACTAAGGGCTGATTTGGAAGCTGTGCAGTGTCCACCACTCCCAGAGATTTATGAGCTGAAGGCATGAGGCAGAAGAACCTTTCAAGATAGGATGCTAAGAGCCTACAATGCAATTCATCCAACCCTCTGCCAAGCTAAAAATCATTCACTTCATGATCCACTATGGGAAATACTCATTGTCTATTTCATCACATAATTTGCAATATCAGGCATTCCCTGTGAGCTCTCCTGTAGATATAAGTAGTACATTGCCTGATATTAAATAAGGAGATTCTTGTTTTAGATTAACTCTTTTACCACACGTATACGGCTACCTATAAAAGTCTCCAACAAAATCCCTTCTGTTACCCCCAGTCTCAAAACACTAGGTGTATGTCTAATACTGCAGTTAAACACCCACAGCTGGCCCACGTCAGCTGGCTCGAGCTCAAGGGGCTCAGGCTCAGGGCTGTAAAACTGTGGTGTAGACATTCTGGCTCAGGCTGGAGGCCAGGTTCTGGGATCCTGCATGAGCTTGAACATCTATACTGCAATTTTACAGAGCAGCGGCCTGAGCCCTGAGAGCTCGAGTCAGCTGACACAGGCCAGCTGTGGATGTTTAACTGCAGTGTAGAAAGACCCACAGAGACAAGACATGGAGGATTTGATATGTATCCATTAGGCTATACGGTCTTGATCCTATATCTATGTAAATCAGTGGCTAAACTCTCGTCATGACCAGTTCTTTAATCAAAGAAGTGGGATTGTGCTTTAAGAGTCTATATGTATCCCTTGGTCACTCGCTTTCCCTCTACACATCTATCTGAAATAAAACCTCTCTTTGGAACTTTGGCCCAAATTATGAAAATTCCTCCATTGTGTGCCTAACTGTGTATACAAAATCTACTTCTGAATATATAAATTAGTTAAATTCACATCCAACTGCCAATATCTATTTTCATGTAAACAAGTAGAAAACCATTTGAAAATCTAGCCTTTAATGCTTTCAGGAGTTCCTCAAAGTTTTGTTAAAAGTTATAGAAAATCCTTCAATCAGTGTTGAAGTTTTAAAATTAGATGCCACTTCGCATTTTATTTTCATTTGACATATTTCACGCACTGTGGTGAACGTGGACTAGAAGCCAAGGGCTGGGATTTTTATGGACTCTTTGAGAGTTAGGCATTCAAATCATACTGAAATTCAATAGTAGTGGGACACCTTTCGATCTATTGTGGTAACTGTGCCTACAAAGTTACCCTAATTGTGAGCTCAACTGTAAAAAGTCTAAACATTCATAAGATATCACAATAATCTATAACAAATGCTGATGGGAAAATGTACGAAAGGTACACAGAAAGACTGAATTAGTCCAAACAAGAAGGCTTACTGGCATAACTGAAGGACTGAGCTGAGATCATGTTTGGTAAATAAGAAAAGTGTTGAACCAGAAATAATAAACCAAAGTCGGTATATCAGAAACTAGGTCTAATTGGTGGACAAAATAACAAAGAATAAACTTATTGCACTCACCTCTCCCCTTGGGGTCCTTAAAGAAAGTGTAAGGACTCAGGAACTAGGACCCCGGTTTGCAGAGCCTGGTCTGGCTGATATTCCCACTGTGCCACCAAGAGGCCATGCAAGGGCACAGCCAGGGAGTACTGTGGAGAGTGGGTGCTACTTCCTGCAGTGCCTAGAAGGCCCAGAGTGACAATATCCTAGAAACCTCTGATTGGCCAAGCGTCCCTACTTAACCCCAGGGGTTGCCTCAGGAAGTTGTCTGGTCAACCACACAGACTTCAGCCTATTGCAATGCCTTGTCACCTGATCTCTGATTCCAGCCTGACTCTTACCACAAATTCCTGACTCCTGATTCTAGCCTGGTACTGTCTCTGATCTCCACTCTTCAACCACAGCCTGACTCTGACCTGGACTCTTGTTTATGGGACCTGGCCTTGCAATTTGTGCAACTCCTGCCTGGTGACTCCTGTCCCTGGTGGGCAGACCTCAGCCCAGCTGAGGCCGCTAGGCCAGACTGCCTACACCCCACTCCCTACTGGGGTGAGCTTCACCATCTGGCTATCACCCCCACCATGTCCTGGGACCCCAGACCTTCTTCATCCTGATCCTAAGAGATATCCTGATCAGACCAAGCTAAAGAAAGAGGGAGCCAGATATCATTGCCACATCTACCTGCTCCAGCTGAATCCCAAACACTCGGATGAAACACGACTGGAATGAAACAACAACCACCACAGCCAGTCCATCTCAACTAATTTCTCCAAAAGGACAGTTATTACCATCTTTGATACCATCTAAGAGACTGTCAAACCCAGGGCCTTTTCCTTCTTAAAATGCTCACCAACACAAGGGAAAAGGAACAAGGAATATTATTAAAATGAAAGCCTTACTTAATATTCTACATTTCAAATGCTTAACAGTTTTTCCTTCTTTTCTTTATCATTAATAAAAGATTAAAAGGATTTTAATGGTGTGTTTTCCATGGCACCAAGCAGGCTGAGATCTCTATACCAAACCCTGAACTTTATTTAACACTGCTCGATGTTGGACAGTGATTGGGTTATATAAACACCTTTGGACCACATATTCTACAATAATTAATATAGACCCCTTTCCAAATCTTAGAGAGAAAAAACTGGAGATTTACTATGAAATTTTCAAGAAACAAAAATCTTATGTTTCCTATAAAATATAATCTTTACTCTTGTTGTTTATTCTAAGAAGAAAAAACATGACATATATATGATACAATGGATCTGAATCACTGCAGTCAATTTGAATCAATACTGTCATTTTGACTCAAGAATTCTAATGGATTTTAAGTTGCATGGGGAACAACCATTTTTAAAATGTTAATAGCTAAAATTATTTCAAATGGGTACCACTCTAAATAATGACTGATTGCCTGCCAAATTCCAGTAGCAGTATTTAAAATCTCAGTAGCATCTATTTTTGCAAGAGAGTTAAATAAATAAGTCTACCCTTTTAAAAAAAATCCCCTAAACAAAATTGTCAAAATGGTTTCCTTCAATTTTTCAAAGAAAAATTAGCTTTAACACTGATAATCTGCTATGTAAACTCTTTGAATATAATTTAATAAATATTTTAGCATACAACAGACCCTTAACTATAGCATCTCAAACACAATGATGTACTACCACAATCCACACTATTATTCAGATGCTCTGAACCACAAGTGAACTCTGTAACAAGTGATCTCAGATTCTGTCTCCCATGCTGAAAGTTCTCCCTTTATTCACTGAGTGCTCCTCTCATGCACATAACTCCAATGAAGGCTAATAATTTCTAGACATGCTCTAGAGAGAGTAGAGTGAACGTTGAACATCCATTCGATCTGAATTTCTGCTGGAAGCAATTCCTGTTTAGCTGATAAGCTTTAAAAATACAGTCAAGACAAAGACAACAAGCACAATGCAGAATTATTCCATCAAAAAAACCACTGAGGACCAGGGGCTCCCAGATTAATAAACATGCAAGTCCAATTGAAGCCGAAAGATATTAAGCTTTCTGTAGACGTAGCAGAAGGCACAATACATACTGCAATGCATTTTAGATTTTCAGAGAGATTTGACTGACACCAGTCTTTATTATGTTTATTACTGAAGCCCCTCGGAACCCATGTTATGGAGCAGGATCCCATTGTTAGGGACACAAAGATAGATTGTAAATACCTTGGTGCAGGGACTAAGTAGATTCAGGTAGATGGGGAAGTACAAGGAGACAATACTGGTCAGCATGAGGGGCAGTGGTCTCATCACACCAGCAGCCCGTTGACAGTTTTTTTGTAGCTATCACAGGGTAGCTGGCCCCTTTAAGTGAAGCAGGCCTAGCTCCCTGTGCATTCGCCATTTAAGAGGATGGGGCAGCACCTGGGACCATAAAGAGCCAGTCTGCCAGAAAGGAAAGGGGAGCAAGAGCAGCAGGAAGTTCCCTGGGGGAGGCTGCCCGAGTCCCCTAGTAGAGGAGGTAGTGGGAACCCTCTTGAGAAAAAGCGACTCCAGGGCGAAAGCCCTAGGAGGCAGTGCTCAGTTAAAAGACTACAGCCAAATCCTGCAATAGGCCCTGAAGAGGCGGGATTGAGAAAGATAAAGGGAAAAATCTCCTGAGAGCTGTAACCCCTGGGCAAACCTAGTATCTATCTTTAAAGGGGGGGCAGGGGGAAGGGAAGAGACCATAGGGAACTATAGATCAGTCAGCCTAAGTTCAATTCCAGGAAAGATACAGGAACAAATTATTATACAATCCATTTGTAAACATGCAGAGAGTAATAGGGTTGTAAGGAATAGTCAGCATGAATTTGTCAAGAACCAAGCCTGCCAGACCAACCTAATTTCCTTCTTTGACAGGGTTATTGACCTAGTGGATAGGCAGGAAACAACAGATGCGCTATATCTCGATTTTACTAAGACTTTTGTCACAGTCATAAGCAAACTAGAGAAAAGTGGGTCTAGATGAAATTACTATAAGATGGGTCACCAGAGGCTGAAAGCCAGTACTCAAAAGACTAGTTATCTATGGTTATCTGGAAAACTCTGAAGGTGTACCTAGTGGGGTTCCACAAGAGTCAGTCCTGGGTCTGGTACTATTCAATATTTTCATTAATGACTTGGATAATGGAGTGGCAAGTATGCTTATAAAATTTGCAGATGACACCACACTGGGAGGGGTTGCAAGAACTTTGGAGGACAGGATTAGAATTCAAAACAACCTTGATAAATTGGAAGAGAAATGGTCTGAAATCAACAAGACAAAATTCAACAAGTACAAGTGCAAAGTACTTCACTGAAGAAGGAAAAAAAATCAAATGTACAACTACAAAATGGGGAATATCTATCTAGGCAGCAGTACTGCAAGAAAGGAATGAAAGCCTCCCTAATTAGGGAAGGCTCTGTCATGTCATGCCTTCTTGTCAATCCTAGAAAGCCCATTTCTGAAAGGAAACACTTCCAGGGGCAACATCATAGCTTCAGATAATCACCTGCAGCTGGCATTGGAATCTCATTCAACTTTTGTGAGAATAATGTCAATGCAGATAGTCGAAGATCCCAACTGTTAAGTATTTAAAACAACAAATTCATCAATAGAGCACTGTTCATCCCTGTATGCCAAGACAGAGACCCAGATCTGAAGCTGATATAAATTGGTATAACACAACAGAAATCAGTGGAGGCTTGTTCAGTCCTGCTGAGGATCTAGCCCTATAGTATATATGTTTTAGTGAGCCACTTTAGGTAACGTATAATTGTTATTGAAGTTGGCATTACTATTGTTATTACTGAGTAGCCATAATAAAGAATTAACAAACTTCCGGTATGAATCATATATGTATCTGGTTTACACATCTAATATCTTATTCTTATGCTTCCCTTTTCAAGCTGAGAAACTCTTCCTAAGAAATTTGGTGCTTTTGCAAGGCTCATAAATGCAAAGTCAGAATTCCCAATCTGAAAATAATGACCACTGAGAAAATTCCTTTAAAAACTCAAGACCTATTGATATGTCATTCATTTTATCAATGTTACCTCTGATGAAAAAAAATGCTGGCATTTTGGATTCAGATAAACGTGAAGTCACACACCAAATTTATATTGGGAGAGTTGGGAATTATAGCATGCAAAGTCAATTTTACAAAAGGGTTTATGCATCAGTAATAACATTTTGCACTTCTACAGCACCTTTCATCCAGGGCTTTCAAAGAGAATTACAATCACTAATTAATTCAGCCTCACAACAATCGTGGGAGCTAGGTAGATGACCCCTGTCAAACTCTCCTACAAAGTGGTGGAAGTGGAAGAGGAGCAGAACACTCAAAGAGGTTCCCTTGTGACATGTTCTATATATTGTCCCCTAAAAGGGGAAAAGGATTAACACAGTGCATAGGCTTTTAAAACACCTTGCAGGAGCCATGTCATAATTGACAAGGTCCCTATGTGTATCCTTAGCAGCAGCCTCAGAATGGAACCAGGAATAACTAATTCAGTGATAAACTGCATTCACAAAACTCAGTGAGGACGTGGAAGCACTTAAAGTTATTCCTCATCCTAACCCCAACCATTTTGGTACTAGCAGTGGCTAGGGGAAGAGTGAGCTCTAGAAACCCTTCCCCAAAAGTGGACAGAGAAATGTGGACTCTTTGAGCTACTGTATAATGACTCCCCTATGTGGAGGACACCATTCTGTATATGACACCTGCCAGCAGAGGGCACAACCATGCAAGCCTGTAGCATAGAGAATCTTATTATCTCCATTTTCTAGACGGATAGATTGGTGCAGAGGGAAGTTATGTGACTTTGCCAAGGCTACACAGCAAATCAGTGGCAAAGACAGGAATAGGGTCCTGCAGACTGAGCTCCCAGTCTTGTGATCTAATCACAAAACACACACGTCCTCCCAAATACACTTAGAAGACTTCTCTTGAAATATCAGCCTACTCAGATTCACTTTGATTTCTAATAAGCTTATGATGTATTTGCATGTCTACTAGATTCTGTGTAATTAAACTGAAAATTCAGATACCTCTTATTTTTGTGGAAACTAGCCAACCTTTTAAAATGCTTCCTGAAATAAGGAATTTGGGTATTAATGCTTTAGTAAGGAGCAAAACTTTTGGAATTATGAAAAAGCCCTCTTCAAAATCTGGTACATTTTCAAAAATATCACACTTCCATTTCACTTCCATGTACCTATTCTTTAAGTCCTGTCTGATCAGTCAGCGATATCAAAATATTCCTTTTGGGATGTAACACAGGCTTCCCACTTTACCCCTCTTTATCAGTGTGCACCACCTGTCTGACAAATCCAGCAAAGTTACATCATGGGCTACAGCACTGTGACTGCAAAATACGGGCAAAGAAGAGAAAGCCGATTATAAAGGATGATTACATTCACACATCACAGCAATGATGGACAAAGAAGTGCTCAAAAGTAAGCAGTTGGGACAGGACAGTTTAATGGGGTTTTGGTAAAATATGATATTCTAACTAGTTTACCTGATTTGTAGTGAGGTCTCCTTAAGTTCAACCATTTCAATGAACCATACATTCTTACAGAATTCTTAGTTCACAACTCATCATCCCAACAGATGAAAATAGCCCCACTGGGGCTATTATAGACTAGTGGGGTCAATGTGTGACCTCAATGAGGCTGTGTGCTAAAGATTTCATTGAAAATTTCATAGATAATAACATGCTGCAGAGGCATAGAAGCTCCTTTTTAAAAAAAGAAATTGTAAAAAAGTTCCCTTTTTATTTCAAAATGTGAATTTTTATAGTCAAGATAGATATAATACCTGAAAATAGAGGATAATAATGAAAATGCTAACAGACCACATTAACTGCAGTGGCATTAATTGCACTTCTGTTCCACTGCTTTTTTTTTTTTTTTTTTTTTTTTTTTTTTTTGCAGTTACTCTCTGGTTTTTCCCCAGTTATCCTAAGTCCTCTACTTTTTAAATGTAGCTCACTCCTTTATTTTGTTGATAGCATTAACTATGATTTATGGTTTAAATTTAGATTCTAACCACAGGTTTTGGTTTGAGACCAAAACAATCAAATAGGCATAATTGTTTTTTTTTTCCATTAACTTAATGGAGGCCTGCCAGTTAGTGAAGGCATAGGATTAGAAATCTAGGCTCCTGGAACCAAATACATCCCTCACTCTTAGGCCTTGATTCTGCGTGGATAGACCTCTGTGCCTATTTGGACCCCCTCCCAGCAGCTGATGAAGTGGTGGTGATTACATCAGCTCCTTTGAGGGAACACTGTATACTCAGGTTTGCAATCTGAGTTCAGGTCAAATGCACAACTGCTCCAGGATGTTCAAGTATTAGCAGTGACCAAAAGTGCTCTTCTTATTTGCATTTAGCAGGAGAAGGTTGCAAGTTCTTCTTTTTGAGCATGGACCTTGCTATACTTGGCTGGGCCTTTGTCAACTCAACTCAAGTTTGTTTTTACCACAATGAGCTGTACTGATACATGGGGCTCACTTGAATGTCACTCACTCTCCAGCTAATGAAGAAATATGAATACAGACTTATGAAAATGTATTTCACATAGAGAACATATTACAAACTATATCTTTAGCCTGCACTGCCTTCCAATTGGTCTATATATAAAGTTAGTGTTGGTCTTGATTTATAAAGTGTGAAATAGTATTGGCCTTGACTACGTCAGAGATTGCCTCTCATTTCATACGACACTGCAACAGTATACTTGAGCTCACAGCTTTCAGGAGTAAATGGGAAGACTGAGAGCAACATTTGTAGGGGGCAGCAGCTGGAGATTAGTAACTGAAGTAGATTAGAGAGATTTTATGGATATTGATATATTGGAGCTTTGGTATGTGATTTAATCAAAATATGTATAAACATCTAGAGATATGAGTTTTAGTGTATTGAAATAAAAAACAATATAAACTATGCTGTAGATGAGCCTGAACCAAACATCTAATCCAACACAGCGCAATATTTGAGGGAATTCAGATCCAGATAAAAACTTTAGTTCGGATTTATCTCTAAACCTGTAAATACATTGTATAGTCATTGGATGCTTAAGGTTAAATACATTTGGTCCATAATTACTTCAGTTCACAATGTTAAAAATGACAATTAAAAAAAGCTAAAAATTTTTCATCTTTCCTTATCTATTTTCATTTTGTAAAACATTTATATTATCACTGCACATACGAGAGAACCTGTGTAGGAACTAAATTTATTACAGCAAAAGTAGACTTTTATAAAAGTTTATACCTGTAGGTTAAAGCTCATTGCAATGAAATCCCTCATGAATACTATTTTTCATCTCTGGATATAATTATGTGTTGCATAATGGGTAATGAGGACACAGTACAGGATTTATTCAGGTCATGATAGCACAAGTGGAATTTAGTGAATAATGGCTGCAAGGTCTAGGGTGATATTAATATATGCTCCATTATTTTTCTACTTTATACAGCTTTTCTTGCTCTGAAAATGAGGGCCTTATTACTGCTCAATGACTTTGTGCCCTCTGTATCATGTGAAAGCTACATTGCTCAGGTCTGCATCCTATTGGACCATATTCAGTGGAGTTAAGTGTCACATTACATAATGGAAGTCCTTTTAAGTAATAAAGGATGTTGGAGAGAAGAGATCACTCAGTACAGAGTACATAGTACATGGTTTGAGTATCAGCTACCTTAAGACTGCCTTTCTCCATGTAAGAGGTGAGTTGGGGTGCTCAGGTTAATAGCCCTACTTAAAATGAGAATGGACTTGTGACAAGGTATTTTCAAAGAATGGGCCACGACTCTATAACTTGTTTTGTCACTTAGTTCAACAAAGCCAGGCGCTAGGTTGTCTTCCAGGGCAACCTGCAAAGTTTATCTATTTTCCCAGGCTTCTGCAGAGGATTGGTTGAAATGGTGAGTTATTAGGCCTACTGTGCTATGAGGAGCTCAATATCGATATCTCAATCTGAGGACCAGATTATGATACCCCTGTATTGAACAGTACTTTAAACTCCCCAAGAGACTATATATGGTGTTATGGGATTATTATGGAATTGGGTACTAAATGTGAGAAAGCAAAAATTCAAGGCCAGATTGTGATAGCCTATGGATTTTTATGAAATTGTTCATAAATGGACTTTGAGCACAGATGCATTATATTGAAAGAAAGAACCTCATACAGCATGGAAGAAGGCCTTGTGTGACAGTTATAGTTCACTATGATGACAAATGAGAAAAAAGTAGATGTGAAGTATCCTACTTCTTACATAACTAGGACCTGATTTTCAAAAGTACTAGGCATCCATAATTGTGAGTGCTCCCCACCTCTGGAATTCAGACCCCTTTAGATGTATGAAGAGGCGGTGGATTATCCTCTAGAAAATTAAATAAATAACCTGTTATGTTAGTATTCTAAGATCCTTTGTGCTGTGTGATATGATGTTTGGCGTGGGTGATCGGATCTTTTTCTGTAATTATTAGTAGTAAACATGGGTGTTGTGCATTGTACCTAGTGGTCCAAATCCCAACTGAGGTCCCATTGTGCTCAGCACAGTACAACATAGCTGAGAGGCAGTTGGTAATATTCATTTCAATGGAAAATGTGTTGCTAAATCTTCTACGCTGCTTTTGGAAAGCTTATCCCAAATCCCCACAGAGCTTTCAGCAACAAAAGCACAGACCTTCATGAAGCTAGCTGAAAGGACAACTCTGTTAGCCAATAGCAGTAACAGACTCCTGCCCTCCTTGGCCTTGTCTGTTTAGAAGATAGGACACACTTATCCAGTGAGTTTCACTAACCCACAAGTTAGCAAGTTCTCTAATATTCAAAGATGCCAAAGTGATCAGATACAGCAAAAACATATTAAAGATTCGCAAATCCCATTATGCCATGAAGCTTTATTATTATTATTTTCAATTTAGAGTATATTAAAATTGAACTAAACTGGGAGGAGTGGTAGATACGCTGGAGGGTAGGGATAGGAGACAGACGGACCTAGACAAATTAGAGGATTGTGCCAAAAGAAATCTGATGAGGTTCAACAAGGACAAGTGCAGAGTCCTGCACTTAGGACATAAGAATCCATGCACTGCTGCAGACTAGGGACTGAGTGGCTAGGCAGCAGTTCTGCAGAAAAGGACCTAGGGGTTACAGTGGATAAGAAGCTGAGTATGAGTCAACAGCATGCCCTTGTTGCCAAGAAGGCTAACAGCATTTTGGGCTGTATAAGTAGGAGCATTGCCAGCAGATCAAGGGACATGATCATTTCCCTCTATTCAGCATTGGTGAGGCCTCATCTGGAGTACTGTGTCCAGTTTTGGGCCCTACACTACAAGAAGGATGTGGAAAAATTGGAAAGAGTCCAGCGGAAGGGAACAAAAATGATTAGGGGGCTGGAGCACATGACTTATGAGGAGAGGCTAAGGGAACTGGGATTATTTAGTCTGCAGAAGAGAAGAATGTGGGGTGGGGGGGGGGGATTTGATAGCTGCTTTCAATTACCTGAAAGGGGGTTCCAAAGAGGATGGATTTAGACTGTTCTCAGTGGTACCAGATGACAGAACAAGGAGCAATGGTCTCAAGTTGCCGTGGGGGAGGTTTAGGTTGGATATTAGGAAAAACTTTTTCACTAGGAGGGTGGTGAAGCACTGGAATGGGTTACCTAGGGAGGTGGTGGAATCTCCTTCCTTAGAGGTTTTTAAGGTCAGGCTTGACAAAGCCCTGGCTGGGATGATTTCGTTGGTGATTGGTCCTGCTTTGAGCAGGGGGTTGGACTAGATGATGTCCTGAGATCCCTTCTATTCTATTATTTTATGATTATATCATGGATATTCTATTCAGCACCTTTGCTGCCATGCTGTCAGTTTGTAGCTGGTAATGGTACCAAATTTTGTTTATATTAAACCAGAACCACAAGTTACATGTAATCGTAGTAATAGAAATCTTTTAAGTGGCAAGACCATGTAAAAGTTCTGTTGAAATGCCCAAGCTGCAGGGGACACATGGGCTTGCCCTTTGTAGTATGGCTAACAGAGCTATTCTCTTCCATTCCAGCCACAGTGGTTTGCAGGTGGCTAGGCTGATTGGTACATTTGCTTGGGAAGTTAAATCAAGATGGAGCTTAAAACCTCCAAATTCAGTTCCTTAACTAAAAGTCTGAAGAGGCCAAACCATCTTGACAGGGCACATGAGAAAACATTCTTGGAACACCAATGAGAGCTGAGGGGAAAAACAGAGAGACAGACAGACAGACAGACAGACAAATAGAGGAGTCAGAGGAAAGATAGGCCATTTTTTCTGTGTTGATTTAACCCCAAGAAAACACACGATCTTCAAGGCGATTGCACAGGGTGAAAATCAGTATCCAATCTTTTGCTTCTAGGAACAAGAAGAAAGCAATATGAAAATGGTATTAAAGATTATATTACAAAAATAATGACAACTATAACAAACAGAAGGCCAAAGGCCTTCATTACCTTTTCCTGTTTCTACTGCAAACAAAAATGTTTCTAATACTTTTCCTCCTATCACCATATATCCTCTTGCCCTTCCTATTTTCTATAGCAGCAAAAGTAGATTTTTTTTAAGAGAGTTAGAATTTAAATACAGAGGGACATATTTTAAAAAACCTGTAGATGCCCTGGGGCACCTTTTAAGCAATCCATTAATACTCAGGCAGTTGACCAATCCCAGAGTTGTAAAGTGGAAAAAATGCCTATGAGTGTTTCAGTGTTATACCTATGAAAAGGATTATAGAAAATTACTAACTGTAAGGTCTGACCTTTTTTAAAAAAAAACACAAAAAAAACCACACAGGCCCAGTTCTACCCTCCTTTATACTGGTGCAACCCACCTTACTTCAGTGGGCTTGCACCAGTGGAAATAAAAGTAGAACTTGGTCTTTGATATAGGTCCCTGTCTTGTGATTTAAATTGCTAAATTGTTTTCTTTCAAGTTTGCTCCAGCAGAAAAGCACCTCTCAGTCAACAACAAAAATAAACATTCCCTTGGTGTTGTATCTAGTATTCTAACATGCTTCAGTTGTTTGTGAGTACAATAATACTTATGTTTATCTATGGCTCTTCAGCCCTTGGGATCCCTTAGTGCTTTAGAAAGTTCACAGGCATATATATCAGAAGCACCAGATTGGTCAGAAATGGCCTCATTGGAAACTTCCCAGAAGAAGGTTTGTTTATATTCTTTTTATGTGTCACACTTGGACATTTATGCCCCCCCTCAACAGTATTTCGTACATTCCTGTTCTTTGATAGATATAAAAAGCTTGTTGTTTGAGTTTATCACCAATAAAACAATAGTTAAAACATAGTTCATACTTTCAGAGAGCCAGAAAGCTATTGTGTAACAAGTAAGCTAGATTGTTTCTCTTTCATTGCTTCAGAATAGTGCATATTTTCCTCATTTCCAACGTATTAAGTCAGTAATGCTGTCAATCAAAGTCACAACCCCTCAGGTGAATTGGGTGTCAATCAAAACCAACATGTCTCCCCCCAACCCTCCCACTATACAAAAGGAACCACTTGCCAGGTCTTGTGTCTCAAAATGATACTCATTCAAATATATTTTCAGTGAACCTTTGCCTTTGAGATGCTATGTGCTAGATACTAGGTTAGACAATGTAGTATCAATTGTCTACATTCTTTAGTTAGACACCCACAAATTCAACTTGGTTAAGATGGTCTGCAATGATTGTTAACCTTTTCCAATAGATAGCTGTTTTCCATTACAAATATAACAAATACCATAATAACTGAAAGCCTTGTTTATATGAAGATGTTAGGCACCTGTGTAGCTATGATGAGGTAACTGTAATGGGGAAAATCTGCACTGTTTATATGACTCACAGGTACAGTAAAGCCTCTGAAGCTGAAAATGGTTTGGTTTACCTGTAAACCACATAGTTTTACCTATCCTTCACCACATGTGATCATGCCACTACTCCCAAGATAGCCTGGTGCTTGATGATATCAGCTTATCTATGAAGCACAGCTGGTTGAAGCTGCACCCAGGCAAGACAGAGGTGATGCTTGTAGTCAGAGGAAAGCATTCTGAAGAGCTTGCAGTCTTCTTTGGTTGAAGGCATTCACCCACAATTGATCAATTCAGTCCACAGTTTAGGAACAATGCTGGGTTCCTTGCTGAGACTAAGGTCTCACGCAGCTGCAGCTGCAAACAACACTTTCTACTGTCTCCTGTTGGTTAGGTGACTCTGTCTGATGACCTGGCCTTGGTTACATACATCTTTGTCACCTCCTATCTGGACTGCACCAATACAAAATACTTAGGTATGAAGCCACACACCTTAGGAATTTTCACCTACTACAGAATGCTGCAGCACATCTCTTCAGTGATATGGGAACTGCAAGCATATCAGACCTGTCTTACACTCTCTAAACTGGCTTCCCCCAGAATTGCAAGTCAAGTTCATGGTCTTGATCCTTATGATCAGGGCGTTCAATAATCTGGGCCCAGGTATCCAAACAATCATCTAATACTCCTAGATAGAGACAGCAGTAGATAGCACCACTCTGCAATGGCACTCTCTACCCTAAGAGTAAAGCTTATCTGTGCAGGAGACAGAGTTTTCTCCGGGGTTGGTCTGAGATAGTGGAATGAACTCTTAGAGGAACTAAATGACCATCCCAAACAACCACACCTTCCAGTCCAAGTGAAAGGAGTATTTCCACCTGCCTTCTCTAGAGGGCTGTCTATATTAAGAGGCAGTACATGACAAGCTGGGATATAAGTTTGTAGCACTCTGGCTCTGGCCTGTCATGCACTAAAAATTCCACAGACGTTTCAAACAGCAGATCAATGCATACTACAGCATGGCTAAGTAGTGTGTGGAAGGCTAAAGGACTGTAGATTTACACTCCAGTTTGCTGCACACTAACTCTCTCGAAATAGATATGCAGTGATATAAATACACAGCAGCATGCAGATTAAAAAGCAAACCATTTAAAACCCAACCAAACACAAAACCACTTTACTCTTCACAGAAATAGCAGTCTGTAAAATTGCCCAGAATACCTTTTCCAAGTATTCACTAAACTTTTTGCTTCATGGTACCTTAATGGTGGAAATCTAAATGTCAAGATCTTTGGTAATCATACATGATTATTACCCCAATAACTTTATAAAACAATAGCAGAGAGTAGTGTGTAAGAAAACGAACCATAGTGTGGAGTTTCCAGTGGGGTTTTAGCCTCCCTAAATTTTCCCATAGGAGGAATGACTGGGGCAGTTAAACAGTTTTAAAATAATGTTTTTAAACTATTTTATGACATTTTACAGTATTTTAAAGGCCTCGGGAGATGAGGGTTTCTGGCTGCCCAGAGGAACTTAAGAGATGAAATAAAATGGAGAACAAAGTAAAAATAAAACTTTCAAAGTAATTTATTTGTTTTATTTTTGGCCTCCCTTCTATGCTTGGACTGCTTTCCTGACCGAGCTGAATATTGTGTGTTAGAGAACATAACTCAGTACAGCAGTGATTGCACAGCACTATCTGTATTTTTTGTGCACTGGCCAGGAGCTTTACATTTCATACATTATTCACAACTAGCTGCAGTCATTCAGCAAGGTCAGGAAAGGAAAAAAGACGCTACACAGTGAATAAAACAATACTGCAATTTGGGCTGCCCCATTTTGCATGAGTTCAGAGCCCTCTTGTGTTGTTTCAGAATGGATACCCATTCACGGGCCATAAGTGACATATGTCTGTAGACAATGGACCCAATGCATCCGATGAAGTGAGCTGTAACTCACGAAAGCTTATGCTCAAATAAATTGGTTAGTCTCTAAGGTGCCACTAGTACTCCTTTTCTTTTTGTAGACAATGGACGTGACTGATGAGGATTTATTATTTGCATTTCCTGTTACCATCAGGGAGTGAATACAGAAACGAGCGCTGTTTGAATATGATCTAGCTCTAAGTACAGATCTACTTATATAATCAGGCTATAACTTTAGGCCATGTTGGATGTTTATTTAATAGCTCAGTTAATCTTTATCTGATTGTCTTTCTGCCCTCCCCCTTCCTTCCCATGTGTTCATCTAAAACTCAAGCACTACTTTCTCATTCTCCTCTTCCTTCGCCTATCAAATTAGATTTAAGGATATTCTTATCTGAGTTCATTATAACCTTTATGTTTCTAGAGTTTCCTGAGTTTAAGGAAGGTTGCCCTCACATCAAACTCCTTCCAAAATCCCTTTTTACACGACCACTTTTGTGAAATGGCTCATCATTGAAAACCTAAACTGTATTTAGTTCTTGATGGACTATCTTGGATACTGAAGCCCTCTTCCCACAGGACAGGTACACCATGGCCAACAGCAGTGCAAGTTTCTTTAAATTCACCTGTCACCATGTTTTAGTCCTGATTTGGAAGGGAAATCTTTAGGGTGAGAAGAGGACTCCACCTCAGTGGTACATTCAGACTTTGCCCTCTGCCAAGGGAACTACTATGGGTCAGGCATAACTGCTGCCTGACATCCAGGATAAAAGTAAATAAACCCTTGTAATCAGGTGACAAACAGCTAAGCAGCCTCCACCCCAAACACAGGCCCATGTCTCTGGCTAAAACAAAAGCGCATCTAAATCCACTCAGGAATTTGGGAAGGAGTAAGGCTGGGCATCATTTGAGTAGGGGTTGAGTGGGCTGGTGTGGACGTGCGGAAGAAGCAGGAGAGAGAAAAAAGCAAAACAGATTGTAACAAAAGTTCTGGTAATATGGCTCTGAGAGAAAGCTTTTTGAGCTAGCTGGAAAGGCAGTTTGGAACAGGAAGCAAATTAACTATCTTCTGATATTTGATTCCTACTCTGTTAGGAAAACAGGATTTATATGAATAATCTTTGTAAATAAACAAGATTTCATCAAGGAAATCACTTGCACCATCAATTTCCCCTCCTACCTGGAACAACTCACAATACCCCAAATTTGGTTAGCTGCTTAGGTCAAAACGGGTAACAAGAACCAGTTTATGTCATTTTTCTCCCAAAACCTCATTGTGATGTGAAGTCACATGAAGAAAGCTTTAGTATATAATTGGTCACTTATAACATGGATGGAGCAAGAAATGAATCCATCTCCATAAACCCTAATTAAAATTCAGATATACAATATGAAATTATTGAACACTGAAGAGGATGAAACAATTTTATGAGTTAACTAAAGCCATTAAAATGGGTAAATAATTGTTCTTATATCCACCCTTTCCGCCTTCAAAGTAGGCCTGAGCTAGGACTCGCATGGTGAATAGGCTTCATGCGGACTCTTTGCACAAGGGTGAATTTTACCGGTATAACCATATCAGCAATAGTTTTCAATTGGCAGACAGCCTTTTAGAATAAACCAGAGGATGAGTTTGCTAAACAGTTAACATGACAATAGAGAAATACAAGAAAAATAAAGCAGATCAGCAGCACAAGCTGATGATGATGATGATTTTTTTCCCCCAGGATGAACGTCTAACAAACACAGTTTTACAGAAGCTTTTACTGTATGAATTCCTCCAGGATTACTGAAGTCGGTATATTAATGTTTCACAATTTGTAATAATTGTGCAAAAAAACGGAGACATTTTAGACTCTGGGGAATTATTAAATAGTTTTCTTGTGTGACCTAACATTGCCTGGTGTTTTTGAACTAACTTTTTAGTGTGCTATATGTTAGTGCTATTTAGATATTATATAAAATTACCTTCTGAGTGTAAGACTACCACCATCTGAAAGTTTTCCTTTATCTTACTTTCTAATTTCTACCCCGCTGTTCGGGAATGTCTACACAGCAGAAGCCATGCAGGGGCTAGCCTACCTAAGCTAGTTTGAATCCAACTGGCACAGACAGCGACAGCAGCAAAGACATCGCGCCATGGGCTTCATTGTGAGTAGTACAAGCCCAGCGTGGACTCAGCTCAGCTCACTAATCTGCTCTGAATACCGCACTGCATAGTTTCCACCGCTGTTGTTACCTGCACTAGCTGGATTGAAGGTGGCTCAGATAAGCTTGCCCAAGCAGAGCTTCTGCTAGGTAGACTTACCCTCAATTCAATTCTCCGCTGATTTTAGTTCTCGTCTTTATTTCTACTATAGAAGATACAGTTCCCATAACAACTTATATACTATAGTGCAGGTCTTTAAAGACATTCCTTGCTTAAGTTTAAATTTACTGCTCTCATATAAAAACTTTTGTATTTCCTTTACACGGCCTCTGTAGGACCAGTCCTGAAGGCATTCAGTAAACAAATCTCCCACAGGGACACACAGAGCTCTCAGATACGCTAGTTAAAATCTAGAATAACTTTATTACTTGTAATGATCCAACACTAGATTTACACTGGTGTAAATGAGAGCAGAATTTGACCCTCTGTTTCAGAGGAAGTTTTGCTTATAAAAACCAATGCAGGATGGAGACGTATAAATCTTACCTCTGCTTAATGAAGCCTTTATTCTCTATATTCTATACAATATTTACCCACCAATAGTCATTTTGAAAGGTCTGGTAGATATTCTAGTTAATTAATGTTTCCACTTTCATCTCTAGAAAGGAATAAAATAATTTTGCAAACAGCTGATAAGTATGTATATTAAATGATTGTGTGAGAGAATAGTTGATACTATATATTACATCACCACAATATTTATTCTTCCTATTTTTCCCCCCCATCTCTTTTCAGAGTATGAAATTCATCCTTGTGCAGAAAGCCCATGTATCACCTATGCATTATTTATGTCATGTTCACAATTAGACCCACACCGTAAAACATAACTGCAAAGGAAAAAATCCAGCCAGATCCAAACAACTAGTTTTTTTTTAAAGTTTCTTCAGATTGTTTTAAAAAAAAAAAAGCAGAGGAAACAATTATCCCCATATTTTTAATTAGCAGCACAAGATTTAGCCAACAAAGGAGTGTTGACATCATTGCAACCTTTTTCCATTTTAAAATATAGTCTCAAAGACTTCCATTGATGGCAACTCATTATGGGGTTATTTTTGGTGTCATTTTTTTTGGTTGTTGTTTGTTATTATGAAAGACTCAGATAGTCTTTGCTAGCAGTACAGCTAATGATATTGGTAGGGAATTGACCAGACACTGAAAGGACTATTATTAATGCCACTTTCCTTATTATAGTGGTGTGGTTGCTCCAGGATAGTTAAGATTTAAATTAACTTACTGGTTAACAGCTGTTTTTCTAAGTGCTCTAAAGTCCTCATGCTTATTTGGGTTGTCTTGAAAACTGATGTGTACCTTATCTAAGGTCAGAGCCTGAAATATAGGTGTATTTGAAAGGGTACCAGACACTGCTTAACTCTGCCTTAATGATGTTTTTGGGCTGTGAATAGTTTATGCTTTTTTTTCCCATTTTTAATTATTTCTGTATGTCCAACATGTTTATTATATGGTAGGAAATAAGCAAAGAATGACCCTTCAGCAGGTTTGGAGCCTTTAGATCCTCCACACAGACCTCTGTCCCTTAAGCTAATGTTAAGCAATAACAGATTATCTTTTATGTGGACACACATTAGAAAGAGATGGGACACTGCTATTGCGTTTCACAGCTATTTCCTGACAGCAGAGGAATAGAGAGACTAGGGAATCTTGAGTTCCATTCTAGGGTCTGGGGAGGAAGTGTGCTCTAGTGGGTACAGATTCTTCTGCCATTTCACCGCAAGCTTGACTCCTTCTGCCCCATTCATTCCAAACTGTCACTGTCTTGTCTCTTCCTAACTCCTGGTTCCTCATTTCAGTCCCATTTTCTTTACTTAACCCGTCCCAGTCTCCACTCTTAAGGCTTCTCTTCCAGTCCCAGTCTCCTTGCCCAGCAAATCCCCATCTTACCCTCTCCAGATTCCTTGTCCCAGTCTCCCTCAGCTTCTAGTCCCAGCCTCTTTACTCATCAGTCCCACTCCTTGTTTGATCTGTGTCTGTCCCTGCCATCTCCCATATTGCCTGTCCTCACTGACTCCCAGTCCCAGTATCCCTCCCCGGCTCCTTAGCCAATTCAAATGTCCTATCCCATTTACCCCACTCAATCCTAACTATCCCCCACACACTGGCCCCTAGTGAAATCATTCTCCCCCCTACATCATCTCCTTGTCAGTCCCAGTCTTCCCCTTCTGGCTCCCATGCACCTTTCCCAGCCATTCCCAGTCTCCACCCCTTGGCTTCTTGCCCATTCAGTACTGGTGTCCTGTTTCACTCCAAGTCCTAGTTTTCCTTCATCCTCACCCAGGCTTCTTGGCTGTAATCTACTTCACCTGACCCCCAAGATCTTGTGTCCTTTGCATTCAACTCAGGCAGCTTCCTCTTCCATATGGCCTGGGCCCAGCAGAGGATCATTGAAGCACAGGGCAGCATGTTTCCTGCTCTCAGTTCCGGTGCTCAGCCCTGACCCAGAGCTGCAAAAGCCCAGAGCTCCCATTTCAGAGAAAGTCCTGCTTGGTCCCACACTAGAGTATGCTTAATATGGATGAAAGTTTCAGGGAATTTAGGTGTGAAGCTCTAATAAGTCTCGACTGAACATGTGAACTGCTATTTGTCAAAGCTTTAACATATGGCTAAATTTGGGCAGATTTATACAGGATGGGCAAAAGGCTCATCCCTGACACATACGTCACCTCCCTGCCAAATTTCACAGCCCTACTCTAAAGTAACGGACTATTAGAACTTCTCAAATAAAAGGTCACAAGGATTTTTAAACAGAGGAAAAATGTATTTTTCCCTAGTCTCATTCTCAGAAATGATTCAGCTGAAATTTAAAAAAAAACAAACAAATCAAAAACAAAAAAACACCACCACACCACACAGGCTGAGGAAGACACCCAGTAGGAAAAATTTCAGCTCAAAACAGGTAAAGTTTGGCAAAAAGTTATAAGCAGCTGAAAACTGGGTCTCATAATGGGAAGTGTCTGACAAGCTGCATTATAAGGGGCACTACAGCCCCGCCTATAATTAACTACAATTTCCTGCAGTTGTGGAGTGGAAATGATTATATTGTACTTATATTATACCGTGTATGGTATGATTAAAATTTTTACAATGCTCTATCTTACTGTGTGTTAACAAATTTGAGAACAACAACAAAAGTTTTTAAATGTAGATTTACTATACTATTGTATGTTTAAGAAACAGACTGTGGGATATGTTTTCAGTGTTGTGTATGGCAAACCACATATAGTATTTCTAAAAGAAGTTATCCTCATATCTTACCATAACAGAAACAGTAACTTGCTTTATGAAATGAGTTCCTGGCTCATCTGCTTTGGCCTCCTGAAAAGAGCATTAGAAGAGTCACTTACAAAGAGAAACAGGGAGACGAAAAAAAATGACTGAACAGATTTTGTTGTATTGGTTATTGTCCTGCAATAACTTTAAAACAGGAAAACCAGGGAGCTTTTAGCATTAACAATAAAAATCAATATTTGTCTCTTACCTTTCTTTTCTACTTGTTCCTTTTACCTTAGTTTATGCACTGTATGAAGACACTGAAATGTGTAGCTGGAATATTATTCATAGTATAATAGTCAAAGTATCAGCATATACACCCCCCAATGGATCAGGTGCCTTTCACATCAGTTATTTTACAATGCCTTTCTGCAAAAGCTTTAAGGCTTCCTAACGATGTGTTTTTAAAAACACACTCAAGGTCACTGGAGTCCCTATAACTGAACAGAATTTGTCCTGTGAATATACATAGTAATACAAGATGACAAGTATTTTATTCTACATAATTTAGTAACTAATGTCAAAAGAATAGTAAGTTGCCACAAGATAATGGTCTCCAGCTATAAATGAAAAGGCAGAGGAGAGAGGTTTATCTTCAAAGCGGGGGACATTGATCCTGGGAAACATTCTATTCTAAATGATTATATTTCTATGATATAAAATGACAGATGTAGATCTTGTCATTGCTTTATCGAACAGATGTTAGGGCAGTAAAGTGACAGTTACTCATTGTGCCATTTCTGTAAGCCATTCAGTGTACACAGACACTGACCTGGTGTGTGATTCAGCCTTTTGTATGCCATCTTATCCAAAAATAGTTAGTTGCTAAAATATACTTCTCTATCTGGCTGAAGTTTTATTACTTTAACTCTTTTCACAAAAGATGAATCAGCTATCCAGCAGTTTGAATGGCCTGGAAACTTTTTGGTGTACTAGGGAACATTATTCTATCAATAGTCCCATGATATTTTATTGTATAATGATGAGTGAGGAAACTTAAATGACATGGTGTTCAAAATGCTAGTGTTTGCAGGAGCCATCTCTACACTAGTCCTCTCACTACTGCTCCTAGCAGTGATGGGATTTTGAAGGTGGGGGGAATTCTCCCATAGATGAGGCCCACAAGTAAAAGTGCAGGCCACTGTAACTGCTCCAAGTTTTTGCTTTTCAGGTGCCCATTCCACTTATTAAAAGAATTCCAAATAGGTAAGTGTAACTCAAAACTTATGATAGGGTTTCAGAGCAGCAGCCGTGTTAGTCTGTATCCGCAAAAAGAAAAGGAGTACTTGTGGCACCTTAGAGACTAACCAATTTATTAGAGTGTAAGGTTTCGTGATCTAAAGCTCACTTCATCGGATGCATACAGTGGAAAATATAGTGGGGAGATTTTATATACACAGAATATGAAACAATGGGTGTTACCATACAGACTGTAACAAGAGTGATCAGGAAAGGTGAGCTATTACCAGCAAGAGGGCTGTGGGGGTGGGGGAAGGAACCTTTTGTCGTGATAATCAAGGTGGGCCATTTTCAGCAGTTGACAAGAACAGTAGGAAAGGAAATAAACAAGGAGAAATAGTTTTACTTTGTGTAATGACACATCCACTCCCAGTCTTTAGTCAAGCCTAAATTAATTGTATCCAGTTTGCAAATTAATTCCAATTCAGCAGTTTCTCATTGGAGTCTGTTTTTGAAGTTTTTTGTTGAAGAATTGCCACTTTTAGGTCTGTAATCGAGTGACAAAGAGATTGAAGTGTTTTCCGACTGGTTTTTGAATGTTACAATTGTTGACGTCTGATTTGTCTCAACTTATGACATCAAACTTTATTCACCAACTGGTTAGGATGGCAAGACATCACATGCACCAATGCGACAACTAACCTATGGACAATGGCTTGAAACATCCCTGGGAGCTGTGTGCAGCCTGGCTGAGCAGGACGAAAAGTGGGAGTGAATTAGAGAGCATGAGGCCACATGATGTATGGCTGTGTGGAAAAAGATGGAGGGAGAGAAAGTAGGCTAGTGAGCCTGGGCTATGGCTGTAGCGTGGCAAAGTGTCAGAAGAAAAAAGAGGGCCTATGAATGCCATATTGTCACAGACAGAAACTGAAGTGAAAGGAGTTGTGGGGAGAGGTTCTGCTAAATGGGGTTTGCTTCCACTGAAGTTTTTGAACAATAGTATGTACCAGCCATTTCTGTCACCCAGATGATGGGGTGGGATTGATCAAAGCAGCCATTTTAAGAAGGATGTGCCATTGGCTCGCAAGTCCTGCAGTACCACACACAGGAAAGGACTACGCTTCGTGCCCTGCTCTGGTATTTTGGCATTGATTTCCAGGGCTGTTGCCACTTAGTGTGCTAACTATCATCATCATGGCACACAATATCCATTTCCAGACACTAATGCCTTATTCTCCAAAATATCCATTAAACTCTTCAAAACATTTCTAGTTCCAATAATAAAGTTACCTTTTCTCTTCTGGGATCCCAGCTTCAATCCAACTTGTAGTCTAAACAAGCTCATCACTTACATAAAGTAAAATGCCTCATAAAATGTAACACAATCCAGCATGGTTTACTATAACTGGCCCTACTTGTTTCCTCGCAATTAAAGAGGCTCATTTACAAGAAGCATTTTAAAATGCATCACTGGTTGCAGTAACACAGCATACATTCAACCAGATATATTGTGCAGCCAAATAACAAGAGATTAGCAAATATTCTTGTTAAAACATCACATTATGGTGTCTCACATTAAGCATCATCTTAGTTGTTTACCAAAAGCCATTTGTTATTTAGAGGCTTTTGATATCTCAGCCTCCGAGCTGATGGAAACATCTGACAAAAAACTTTTTTCTAACAAGAAATGCCATTTTATTGAAACTGAAGTGTTACACAGAAGTGTATTGGTTTTGATGAAAATTTTATCAGAAATGTTTCTCAGATCAAGGGTGGAATTTCTGGTCAAAATCAGAAAAGACTGGGTAAGATTTACATTCTATAGGCTGGGCATTAGGGCACTAGCTAGACTTTGGGGGAGACAGGTTCAAGTCTCTGCTCTGAATCAGAGGTGGTCTCCCACATGTCAACTGAGTGCCAGAACCGCCATGCTATTGTCTATTCTGGAATGGTTCTCCCGCTCATGTTTTTCTTGCAATGGAAAATTTCAAACAGCCCTTTTTGTTCCACATTGAAACAAAAGTTGAAATCTTGAAATTTTTGCAAAATGGAATGGTTTTCCAACCAGCCCTAGGCACGTGTAGAGCTGGGCAAAGAGCTGATTTATTTTAATTTTATTTTATTTGCTGACAGTATCTGACAAATCTGAGGAAAAAAATTCACCAAGCAGAAGGGAAAATTGAAGATTCCCCCACCTTCCAGGAAAGTGCCCTAACCATGGGGCCAAATGTTACAGAGCAGGCATGACCTCTTCTGGCTATTTTGTGAATTGTGTGTGAAGTCCACTTCTAAATTCAGCCCAAATGTTTTTTTAAAAGGGGGTCTCAAACGATTCACTGAATGCATATCAAATTCCTAAATATTTTTGGATGAACTGAAATCACATTTTTTGGAAAATGAAATATTAGTCTGAAAAATTTTGCTCTCTGCTCTACTCACATGCCTCTGACATTTCTTCCTCCCCCCCCGCCCACATTCTGATGTCATCTTCTATGGATTAAGGCCCCCAGTACTGCAGACTCTTCCACGTGAGCAGACAATTGTTCTAGTAGGTTTAAAGACAGGTTTAAAGTAGTGTTGCTGGCAACACTAGAAACACCTATAAAACCTATAAAAGTGATGCATGTCACTTTTGCATCTCTTGTGAGCTGTCCCCATAGCAATGAGTAGAAACCAGTAGAACCAATGCTGCTCAGTCAAGATATGTTTTAGGAGGGGAGGAGGAAAAAATCCTTAAGAGATTTTCTTAAAGTGAATAAATTAGGCTGTTTAGCATTCTACTCTGTGAAACCACTGCTGTAGTCTTCATCTTATGTATTTGGCTTTAGCAAATCTGATCCACTATATTATATAATGAAGTTTGCAAAGTGGTTCTGTTGTTCAAGTGAAGACTACAGGATAAACTCTTAGAACAACAGTATAATGACAAAATATACACATGTAGTAGGGAAGGAGGATTTTCCATGCCTATACATTATCTTAGCTCATTTATCCAAAAGCAGGTACAATTTCAAACAGTGATTTCTTTGTCAGTACAAAATAAGCATTAAACTGACATGAGCAGGGATGTTTGGTAAAACTAATATTTTTAAAGGCAGTGCTGAAAACTGCTCTGTGGGATATTGTAGCTGAAGGATAAACCAGTGGTCATTAGAAAAAAAAAACTTGACTAAAAAAACAAATTCTCAAAATAATTCTAAAGAGATTTTCACAGAAGATACTGGGTTGAGAAGATAGAAAATGTGTGTGGTGTCAGGAAATTTACATCTGGGAGGTCAAAATGTTCATTGTTCTGGGCCCCACTTAGTTTTATTTCATCCCTGCATGGAGGTGAAAAGAAACCAAAATACTCCTCTTTATTTTAAATACATGAACAAACTCATCTTTCCACATCCCATTCAGTGATAAAAAAGTTTGGGTTTTGGTAAAAGCAAAATTTCAGCCTGCATAAAATGACGTTTGCCTTCCCACCTCCAAAACTGGCAAACACCCCAGCTGCCTATACAAACACTAGTCACTGACTTCAGGAGAGGCTGCAATTAAAATTAAGTCAGATAAAGTCTAAAGAGTTATAAGATCACCAGAGATCAATACATTTATGGAGGGTAATATAATTATGAGCATAAGGTTTGTAATTTATATTTACTATCTAGTAAGAGTGTAGCTTCAGAAATATAGAAAAAGAAATAAGCAGAGAGAAACTGTAAAAAACATATTACAGAGAAAATCAGTCTGTAAAAACATTCAGTTTAAGAGAAGGTGAAACTTTGTAACTAGGTATGTATTAAAGAGATAATCAGTTATGATCACTCCTCGTTCTAGATGTGAATATGTAATTCTTTGCATTGCAGTGGTGTGTCCCTCCCTGCCCATGCAGGATTGTGGACCAATAGTTCTAGGCCTGGAACAGATTCCAGTGTTGTTTATTATTTCACATTGGGTGTGTAGAGTAACTGCTATTGCAAAGAAATGGAAGATAGTTGCAGATGTCAAAAGGTCAAGCCATATTGGCATTCAGGGCTCAGTGTCTGCTCAGAAGAGCTGCAGACTGCTGCAGAGAGCAATCTGTGGTTTCAGTAGTGTTGGATGTATGTAAAGGCTGAATAAAATGTAATTATTCAGTGCTAGCAATCCTTGCTTTAGTGAGAAGAACACAGAAATTAGGGAAGGAGGAGGAAGAAGAGTGTGTGGAGAGATGAAGAGAACAAAAAAAAAATCAGCAGATAAAGAATGTCCAAAGTTTAAATTACAGTTGCTGATGTTAATGATATCCAGCAGTTTGGAAGATCTGGATCTAATCCTTGCCCTGGTACTCACCAGGGCAGCCTCTTTTCTCATACGGGTTGGCTCCATTCCTCAGGAGCACAGCTTTTCTCTGCCCCACCTCAGTCAGGTGGGGCCCAGATGGGCCCTGAGTCTTCAAAGAGGTGTCAACTCACGGAGGGAGGGAGCAAAAATGGGGTAGTATTTGGCTACTTCTGAGGTTCCCAGATGTTTATGCAAAACACACATACTTTGGAAGATTCACTGCTTTGTGTTTCCCTCTCCTCCCACCCCAGTAGAAGAGTCCAGAGAATTTTTTGCTCTGTCAAGGTTTACGCTTATTGATGCAGACAAGTAGTTACAAATCTAGAATGCAGATGGTAGAAGAACAGATAAAATTAAGCAGGAGACTTCCATGGTTGCAGATTCAATTAAAGCAAGAACCTACTTGCATTTTTCAAAACTCAATGTTTATTCTATTCAGAAAAGGGGGGAGTGAAATTTTGCACCGGTAACGTTTAAATAAACATTCCTGACAGTTATTTGTGGGTCTCTTGTCTGCAAAAGTCTCATTCTTGTTTAAACGGAGTTTCAGTAACTGTGAATGGAGGATTTATATTAAGTTAGCTATGTAGATCCATTGAATTTTTTTTAAAGGGAAAAGGATTATTATTGTCTAGATAATAGTGTTAATTAATCTTAAAAGGTTAAGCCTGTAGGGTGATCTCTACTACCCTGCAATAATTTACATGGCTATTGAATTGCTAATAAAACATTTATAATTGAAAAAGTGTACGTGTGACTCTTGTCAGATATTGAAGTTTCCTTAGAGTACATTGAGGGGTAGATACCTGACTGCAGTGTGGAGTGCAAGGGCGATCCTGCCATGGTGTACAGCCAATGCAGTGGTTTGTACACAACACACTGAACTTGTTGCCAGAGTAGCAAGAAAATGGGTCTAACTTGGTTGCCCCTACACTAATCTGATCCTGGGCAACATTTCTGGCTGCTTGTGGCTGTAATAGGCTGGTGTTCATTAGAGCAACCCTCGGGCTGCTCCAACACTGTGCAGGCAGCTAGAAGGGCACAAAGCAGCATCATAATCAGAGTTAAGTGAATGTTTAAGCCAGCTTTGCACAATAGCCCCTGATCTGCTCTCTGTACATTTTGGTTTTGATCCTGATGGTGTTTATCTCCACCACAATCTAGGATAACTTAGATGGAAATATTAAGGGGAATAAGAAGCATTTACAAATAAAAGCCAGGAGTAAAACATGCTATAGAAAAAGTAGAGGTGAGTAGCTAGAAGAATATAAGCAAAAGTTTCCTTATTTATATGGAGATCTACTAGATTCTGGGACAGTCTTCCAAAGGCAGTGGTAGACACCACATTACTTGAGTCATTTAAAAATGGACTCCAAAATGAAGATGACTAAAGTGATAGGAAACAATTCTTCATTGGAAGTAGAATGGACAAGCTGACCAGCTAGATGATCTTCACCTCTAGCTTCCCTTGTTCTCTGAAATGTACATTTTTTAAATCAATTTTGGGCAGTCTCCCTAACTGTAAACTTCCATGTAAAATGGCAATACAATGCTATGCTTTTTTAGAAAGTCTGCATACAAAGGGCAATAATAAAAATGGATGTTTTAATATCTTGTGTAAAGTTTATATTCCTTGAAGATTGGCTAATTTGGGAAAATATATTTGTTAGTCAGTCACAAGGATGCATTTTTGTAGTCTTTGGGATGTAAACTTATTCATCTTAAGCAAGAGCAATGAGAGACACAAAACTCAAACTTGGACAGTCACGTGGAAGCGTGGTTCAAATTACAATTATACCAATACGGCAGACGAGAGTGAGCTAGCATAGACAGTTCAAGGATATAGGATGTCAGATTATACATGATTAGTTATTTCAGTGATATGCCATGGAAAATTATGTTACTTTCTTAAATACATGCAAAGGGTTGGAAGCCTTTTATGGTAGGTTTGTGTGTATAGAGTATACAATGGGAGCTTGGGGCTTTTAACTGCCCTTGTGCCTTTAGAAATCTCCTCAAATATAAAATGTGTTTACTCTGCCACAGATTAACTAATGACACTTGAATCATCAATTTGCATTCTCAATAGCAATCATCACATAAGGGAGTAATCTTTTTATCAGAAGAAATTAAATCAGGTCCCTTTTGTATTTTAATATTAATCTACATAGGGCCAGATCCAAAGGCCAGTGAAGTCAGCGGGAGCTTTGCCATTGATTTCAAAGACGGTAGATCAGTTCAGTGATCTTGTTCTATGATTTGTTTAAGATGAGGCTTGAACACTGAATATGATAAATGTGAGTTGGAAAATATCTAGTGCCCTTTTTAAACCAGGTTGTGGCATAAAAAATTGTTTCCCGGGTGTACACGTAAGTGTTCACATTACAGAAGTGTCTATAGTGCCCTAAATAGAATTGCTACATTATTTGCCTACCTTTAATCAATATAGAAGTCACCTAAGCTTAAATTGCAGGCCAAACAGTATGGGAAAATCCAGTAAATGTATCTCCTCCATGGGCTACTGTAGTATGTACCCAATGCACCGCTACAGACTAGGGACCTAATGGCTAGGCAGCAGTTCTGCGGAAAAGGACCTAGGGGTGACAGTGGACGAGAAGCTGGATATGAGTCAGCAGTGTGCGCTTGTTGCCAAGAAGGCCAATGGCATTTTGGGATGTATAAGTAGGGGCATAGCGAGCAGATCGAGGGACGTGATCGTTCCCCTCTATTCGACATTGGTGAGGCCTCATCTGGAGTACTGTGTCCAGTTTTGGGCCCCACACTACAAGAAGGATGTGGATAAATTGGAGAGAGTCCAGCGAAGGGCAACAAAAATGATTAGGGGTCTGGAACACATGACTTATGAGGAGAGGCTGAGGGAACTGGGATTGTTTAGTCTGCAGAAGAGAAGAATGAGGGGGGATTTGATAGCTACTTTCAACTACCTGAGAGGTGGTTCCAGAGAGGATGGTTCTAGACTATTCTCAGTGGTAGAAGAGGACAGGACAAGGAGTAATGGTCTCAAGTTGCCGTGGGGGAGGTTTAGGTTGGATATTAGGAAAAACTTTTTCACCAAGAGGGTGGTGAAACACTGGAATGTGTTACCTAGGGAGGTGGTAGAATCTCCTTCCTTAGAAGTTTTTAAGGTCAGGCTTGACAAAGCCCTGGCTGGGATGATTTAATTGGGGATTGGTCCTGCTTTGAGCAGGGGGTTGGACTAGATGACCTCCTGAGGTCCCTTCCAACCCTCATATTCTATGTTGTATGAAACACGGTTGCTTTAATTCCCTCCTCCCACTAACAAAATAATTTCTGTCTTTTTTTTTTGTAAAGATGGCATAAAAAATTCTGAATAGGTATTTCAGTTTCCCTGTCTTCAAAATGGGGATAATAATGCTATAAAGGACTTTGGGTACTATAGATGAAATGTCCTATAACAATGCAAAGTATTGATAATTATATAACTTCCCATTAAGTACCTGCATTCAAATCCTATATTCATCTGTATCATTTGTTGGGACTTAGAGGGACAGTTGTTGCCAGCACACAGTACCTTTTGAACTGTGTTTCAAAGTAATGTCAGTATTTAAAAAGACAACAGTAGATAGGTATGTAGATGTAAAGCTGTGTGCTAATCTAAGTTATAGAAAGATAAACAAATATACCAAATTGATGACAGTAGAGTCTACTGAAAAACTTGATTTTACAGTCAAAAATGCAAGGAAAGGTTCCTATCTGACTACACTTGTACTGTATCTATGCATTACATCTCTATGTCATTCATTCCATAGCCACATAGCAGTGGGCAGTGTACCATACTCTTTGGAAAGTTATATAAACAAAGACATTTCTGTTTTGCATAAATTGTTTGTCTTTAGGCAGTGAGTATCTTGATAAGATAATGAGAATTCTGAGCTGGATAATGGATTTTTAAATGGTGGCATAGAATATAAGTGGGATTAGTTGCATAGTTATGGTGTTTCTTGAAGCGGTGCCCACAGTTACAGTTAATCTCCAGGTTTGGGGTTGGGAAGGAATTAGCCTACAGGATATTTTGGTAGGTGTAGTACCAAAGTGTGGAGGTCAATTTCATAATGGCACACCAGGCTGTGCAACATCCTATGTAAATTATAATATAGCAACACTTAAAGTACATTACAGTTTTGCGCCTTTCCATTATAAACACCAGGTTTTAACTAGGGTGCTTAGAAACTGGGTATTTTAAAATGTAAGTGTACAAGATATTTGTCATCAGCTGTTGGCTGTGTGTGTGTTCCCTGCATGCTGTACAGGCTCTACGAAGATAGCTGGCCCAGCAGACCTCGATCAAGCTGCCCAAGAAAACCACAGACTCAGTTCAGTGGCAAAGGCACTCAGCCAGGTTTATTGCCAATGAAGCACGGTAACATCATCCCATAGACTCTACAGGGATACTAAGACTTGTAGACTGTTACAATGGACCAGCTCAGTGACACCCTCTCTTTTATATACTTTAGTTCAGACCTTACAACAGGCCCTTTATTGTTGGCCTCATGTCTCTGGCTCTCTTTTTCTAATTACATTATTCAACCAGATTTTATTTCTGATCTCGTTTCTTAGTTAACTATAACACGCTCAGTGACAGGTCCATTGGAATAAAAGTTTTTGTCTTGAGCCACTATCACTAAAAATAGCTTAATTTCACAAAGTGAAGTTTTGCAGGCACTTTGAGGTAATGGGAATTACATTCCCCCCCCCCCCACGCCAAGGGCAAAACAGCATCTTTATTACTTAGAATAAAACTGTGAATTTTGCTATGAATTTAAACATGTTAAGTCATTTACTTTTGGAAAGTGGTGCCTGCAGAGTATCTATGTTATAGGATTATTTTTAATGTGCTGCAAAAGGTGTAAATGACATGCTTAACTGAAATGACACCCAGCCTCAGGTGGCTCTTGATATGCCTATAGTAATAAAAAGGAATCATTCACTACTAATAAGTTAGGCATGCCATAAATGGTGCCTTACTGAACATACCTCATGCAGTCCACAACTATGGGCAGTGAAGTTACTGCCAGGAAAAAAAAATTCATATTGACTTTGTATGAAGAAATACATAGTGCTGACTTTGCTAGTGGGTGTTGATGCTGACACATTAATGTTTTGCTACCTTTGACTTAAGCTGAGCAAAAGTAGCACTGAGTCACTATTAATTTCATTATGGTGGACAAATAATTAGCTCTAACGAGGTGAAATTCAGACAAAAAGGAAGAAACAACCAAAATACAAATAATGCAAGTAAATTCAAAGCAGCTCTAAGAGATATGCTCAATATTCATCGAGCAGTGTTTATTCATCCTAACATTACATTTTTCAACAAGATTATTTTCAGATAGCTGATGTGATCCTGTGTTATGGAGAGTGTAGCGTTCCATGGGTTTTCATTAAAATCTTTACCACTTTTGCCTTTGCAAGTAAATATTTGCAGTATTGCCTAATATAAAGCATCCTGAGGCAAGTGTGAATTCTTTGCAAAGGCAACAGTACAAACAAAGTATAGATTTTAATGATCACACTACATGTAAATTATAAATGTCCTTATAAAGTGAAAGTTTTAGAATTTGTGGAGCTTTGCATGACTTTAACAAATTTACCCCCAAAGAATTAGCTGATGGCATATAACATACCCATGTGCAGAACCCTGGCAAAGGAGAAAAGTTGTAGAAAGCTATCTTTGAATGGCTCAGGATGTGGTGTAAGCGAAATGGGGAATATTTGGGGAGACCCCTCTGTGCATGTTGACTTCCTTACCCTCCACGCCATCCTCAAACCATAGAAATGCTGTACCTAGCTTTTTTCACCATTTCAGACCTGAAATAAGCCCTGCATATGAAATTCTAGAAGGAAAAAAGGGGGGGGGGGCCTTCATAGGCCCTCCACTATCCTTTAGTGAAACTTCTGAACAACATCTTATATCACTGAATAGCAAATCCAACATTTACTGATATTTTAAAAATTGCAAAGCATAGCATTAATAGTATCAACGTTTTTGGTCCTTTGCTTACTGCACACTAATCTCGTGAAGTGTAGCAGGATGCTTACGAGGCTGCTTGTGTCTTTCTGTCTGTTCAAATATTTGATTTACATGCTCATAAAAAGGCATTAGAAACCTTCTTCAGTTGCCCTTGCCATTACACCACATAAAGTAAATTTTGGAAACCATCAGCACTCACCCAGTTAGCACAGAGCTAGGGTCTGGAGGATTAAATAACCCTAATAGAGCATCGTGACCTATTACCAGAATAAGTACTATTTCTTTCAAATAGACTCTCTATGACCTTGTCTACATTATGTCCCCCACCAAAAAATGTTTACTATAGCAGCGGGACTTTTTCATTTCTGCCAGAAGAGCTGATCTACTGACAAATGGTGGGAAACGCCGGGGGGGGGGAGAGGGGGGAGGAGATAGCCTCTGCTGGTCCTCTCCACGGTGCATACGACCATTCGACATTCCTTTTAGATGGACCGTAGTTCTTCTCGACAGGTAACAAGTGTGAACCAAATGATTAGTTACTCATTTCCCATCAATATTCTGGCAAACTACAGAACCCAGTCCAATATCATTAGTTTCCAGGAATACTTTATATGGAGTAAGATGAGATAAGGCAAGTGGCTGAAACAATCTGTTTCAATACAACTTCAAACTCACTGTTCTTCATCCCATGCTCATCCAACTCCTTTATTCCTTCAGTTTTTTTAAAAGCTCTAATGAAAGTCTTGGATGTAGCTCTAATATGCTGTTGATTCAGTCTTCAAGAGAGGAGACCTCTGCTCCTGAAACCACATATTTGAGAAATGCTATTTGTTTCCAAGACAATTTTCAAGGTATGAATAATTTGATTGGGATCCTGTAAGTAGTTCCTGTTTTTTGAGGAAAAGCCCTGCAGTAATATCACATGTATAAATGAAACAGTTCCTTTCCTTCAGCTCAAACACATTCCCCAAACTATTCAAAAGGGTCAGCCACATTCTTAAGTGCAAAGTGTACCACCTTAAGTTTGTTCATCTTTAGAGGAATACTAATAAAAAGCAGTTCTTCAGCTGCCTGTATCCCAATTTTGAATTCCAAGTACTAAAATCATATATTCTTCCTTAAAAACATAAAAGTAAAAACTCCAGAGTCATACCAGTTACATAGCTATACATATTATATTTAAAAAAATCAACACTATGGGTGAAATATCCTGGCCCTATTGAAACCAATGGAATTTGTCATCAACTTCAGTTGGGCCACGGTTTCACATTTAGATCATGCAAGCCTATACACAAATCAAGGGGCTACCTCCTTCTCTGACATTTGCTGCCAATGGGAAGATCAAATATAATGAATTCACTGTTCAGAATAGTCTCAATATTTTTAAGTAGCTAAAAATATTTCAGTTAGTTCACAATATAAATTACCCCCTCCCCTTTATTAAATTTAGTACCTCAAGTGGGTAAATCTGATGAAGATGCTTGTTGAAGGTGTCACTTTGAGAATCTCATTAATACATTCTAGTGTTGTCCCAGGCTACAGAAGTTTGGGGGGTGAAATTTCAGATGCTGTAAATAAAATTATGGGTCTGAGGAAAACATTCTGAGTCCTTCTAGAGCTCATCTCCAGAGCTACCAGATGACATTTAGACTTGATAAAGATTCCATTAGCATGTGCACACATATGGATTACACAAAAAGGCTTCCTTAGAAGGAACTGAGATTCACTGCTTTATTGAAATCTGGTTGTAGTAGCAAGTGGCTGAGGACCCACATCTCCCATTGAAGTGAATGGAATCTGCATTATATTTAGCAACCCTCAAAAAAAAAAAAAACCAGGCCAAAAGCTTATTTCAGTCAATTTTAGATGCTTATTGTCATACGAATTTGCAGGCCAGTTGGACTGAAAGTGTGTCTCAGTACCAAGACAGTTTTGATTTCAAGTGTAGCACAGGACAGATACAGTAGTACGTGCCTAAATGACATAATACATAGAAATGTAATTTGGGGAAAAACATGGAATAAAGATGTTTAACTTCACCATTAAATTATCTTTTTTCCCCCCATTATATCATCTACTGTCAGAATTCGACCAAAGTTTGCTCTGGACTGTACATTAAAAAAGGCTGAGTAAGGAATTAACTTGCTCATCCCAACCTACAGCATTTGAAGTGCGATGTTTACAAGGGGAAAAAGAAGCTAAATTTGGAAATAAACTAACTTATAAATAATTTATTTCATTGGGACTACCCATGAATGATTCACAGTTTTTAGACATCAGTTAAGGCCTATTAAATGTGAGCATGTGCAGTTCCTGACACTAGAAAGAGAATAGATTTAAAAATTAAAGGCTGAGGATAGTCCTATTATTAATTATAGAACGGGATGAATATTGCACACACAAAAATGAAGCCCCGGAGTGGTCACATGATGCAGCACAGCAGCTAAGCAATCTCTCTGGGCACCTGAATAAGTCATTTTTAAATCCACCTTTTGGATCCAAAATTTTGTTCCTCAATCAATTAAGCAAGAGAAATAAACTTTCTAAACCTCTGTGGAATATTTTCTGATCACTCAGACAGACAAGTCTACTAGATGGGATATTAAAACTCACAACCCTGAGAGTGGAAGGTCAGGAAGATATTAATAAAAAATTAGTGGAACCATTCACTTTGAAAAACAGTTCTCTGGCCACCAAGATCATACAAGACGTTAAACTTCACCACAGAAATAAATAGTAAGAGAAAGTTTTCAGAAGTTGTGTCATTATGTCCCAACTAGTTGAAAGGATAAACAGATTTTGAAAATCACCCCAACAGCAGTAGATAAAGAATACTATAATCTGCAGCTCCTGGAAAATAAAGTATTCCTGAAAACTGAAATTTAAATATGCACAGTCATATAGTCATGTGGAATTGTTTGCATTCTCATTCAAACAGGGTATTAAAAACCCATGCTATTGTCTAATCTGACCTGTTACAACTAAGCAACACAGCTCAAATTTTGAATATCAAGCAAAGGTATTTGAAAATATATTTAGGATTAAATCTTGTTATAGAAAATTCAAAGGATTTTAATCTTCCTGTGGATATTCCATGAGCAGAATAGCCTAAATTCATCACACAAGCCATTTATTGTGAATTTGGAGAATGCTAATTAATTATCCATCACAGATGCTATTGTGTTGCAGAGGGCTTATGCCCACTGCATTATAGGGACCTTACATTTGACCTTTTTTTAACCCATCCACCAGAATGGAACCTATCACAGGGGATAACAACAATCAGCTTCCATGTCCAACTCGACCCTGCCAGGCAGCTAGAAAAGAATCCACCCATCACTTGAGGGCCTCCAAGAAAATATCTGACATTCTGACTATCCTCTCTACACAGGTCTGGCAAGGTAATTAATTCTCAGATGGGAGATCACTGCACTCCTTTCATGATAATATACTTACTAGTTTCCTGTTTCACTTTCTTCTGTGCCCATTTGATATTCCTCGCCAGACATGTCATGGAAGCATCTCCAAAGAGACCAACATAACACCAGGGAAGAGGCCTGAAAACTTGTCAATATACGTCTTTAGCTTAATGAAGAGACTAACCCTATTTGATATACATAAATCTTTCTCCCAGAGTGAACAAGGATCAACAGTGGAGAATGGAAACTGTCTGCCACAGAGTAGATGGGGGGGGGCACATAGTCCAGGTAAACTGGGGAAGCCTGCCCAGGGTCCCCCATGTTTGCTAGATGCCTTTTTTGAGTCCAATGAATAATACTATGCCCACATATACAGAGTTGAAAGAGTAAGTTTTACTCTGCATGTCAGAGTGAGCGCCCCTCATCTCATCTCATCTCTCCTATGTGGATGAGAGGAATGAGTTGAAACTCTGACTCCCTGCAGGTTCTACGGGCGTTGCTCCATAGCCAATCTCATATTTCCAGCACCTGGGGTCATAGGTGCACCCAGTTAAATTCCATACTGGAATGGTCCCATTGGATGGTTCAGGGAGTGGTCCCTCATTGGTTAATAATGTAATGAAGGCGTTACCATTTTACCATTCTTTGGAATATGTTTTGCTGCTTCTGTGACAGCATCAGTGTAGAAATGGTATCCTGTCCAGCATGTGAAGAAAAGAAAGACATCTATAATGGGGCCTGAGGTATTACCGGAATGTTGGAGAAAGAGGTGCATCTTTGATTAGGATACCAGTTACTGACTGCCTGAATCTCAAATTTCAGAGTAGTCTAATTTAGCATTCAGCTGAGATAATCAGAATACACAATTTGAAACGTCTCATTTTCAACCCAAAGATCACTTACATTTTTAGGTGCATTTATTTTTAGCTGCATTCAAACCATGGAGAATAAAGTGCACGCTTATGTTGACAGTTAAATTAAACAAGAGCTATATTGCATATACAAACTAATTAAATGATCAACACAGAATCAAGTTTGCAATGAAATAATGAGAAACACTCAAGAAAGAAGAAAACAAGGGGCACATAATAGTAATCACAAAACACTTTCCCTAACAGAGAGTTCTAATGATTTAGCAAGCACAGAGACAAGTGCCCTGCTATATATTCTCCAGTTAAGGATTTAGGCACATTGGCAGTGTTGGAGCAAGAATAGGCAGGTGCCTGGAGAAGGGAATAGATAGGGACAAAGAGGCTTCTGGTGGAGAATGGAACTGCCTGGGCCAGAAGATTGGATCCAGTGGGAAAAAGAAAGACTGAGCAAAGATGAGGAGTGACTGGAACTGGCTGCACACGGAGACTCTGGAAATGAGCTGGGACAGAGGGGTTTGAAAGGAGACTGGGACTGACTGAGCAGAGAGCCTGAGTGTGATACTGGGTTGAGGCGCCTGGGGAAAGAGGCTGGTAGCCAGGTTGGAGGAAAGCTGGGACTGTGATGGGGAGCCCAAAGTGGGAGACTGTGATTGACTAGGAAGTAAGACTGGGACAGGAACCTGGCATAGGTGAAGGCTCTGAAAAAGACACAGGGCAGATGGGTTGTTGAATGTTGCTCTGGATAACTGGATTCTAACCCTATCTCCAACACAATTTTTGTTTAGTGCTGGTCAAGTCAAACATTTTCACAGGTGGTCACTATCTATATGTTCCTGCTTTTCTGGGTGCCCATCTTACATAAAAATGGCCATACTGGGTCAGATCATTGGTCCATCTAGCCCAGTATCTGGTCTTCTGATAATGGCTGATGCCAGATGCTTCAGAGGGAATGAACAGAACAGGCAATCATCAAGTGATCCATCTCCTGTCATCCACTACCATCTTTTAGCAATCAGATGCTTGGGATACCCAGAGCATGGGGTTGCATCCCTGACCATCTCGGCTAATAGCTATTAATGGATCTATCCTCCATGAACTTATCTAATTCAATCCTGGTATAGTTTTAGCCTGGCATTGAGTTCTACAGGTTGACTGGACTTTGTGTGAAGTAGTATTTCCTTCTGCTTGTTTTAAACCTGCTGCTTATTCATTTCATTGGGTGACCCCGATTCTTGTGTTGTATGAAGAGGTAAACACTTCTTTTTTCACTCATCTTAGTATTTAGAGTTCTAGAATTTGTTGTATACAAGCACTTATAACATGTCACTGTTTAGCTACCTGCCATTATGTGATGTAATTGAGTGGGACTCTTTCATTTGACTGTTTCTCCTCATCTCCTACTCTGTCCTGCCACGAATGCATGGGACTGGACTAGATGACCTCTCAGGGTCCCTTCCAGTTCTATCATTCTATCAACATCCATCCTCTCCTCCTTACTAGGATGTCTTTGTCTGAACCGTGTGCTCTTCCATGTGCTCTGTCAGCTTTCCCCCAGCCCTTAGTTTAAAAGCCTCCTCTACAACCTTTTTAATTTTATATCCCAGCAATCTGGTTCTCTTTTGGTTTAGGTGGAGCCCATCCTTCCCATATAGACTCCTCCTTTCCCAAGAGGTTCCCCAATTCCTAAATTCCTCCTCCCTGAACCATCAGTGCATTGAGATCCGGCAGTTCTGCCTGTCTAACTGGCAATGCATATGGAACTAGAAGCATTTTAGAGAATGCTACCATGGAGGTTCTAGACTTCAATCTCTTACCCAGCAGCCTAATTTGGTCTCCAGGTCCCTTTGGCCTGATTGGCAGAAGTACTGAGCACTTGCAGCTGTAACTGAAGTAATGGGAGCCTGCTTTGAATAGATAAGTGCTATAAAATGCCCAGCACTCTGAAAAAAACAGGTTATAGACATCTCCATTTGGGCATCCAGAATTAGTGGATACTTTTGACCTTAATCTTTGTGCCTCATTACCCCATCTGTAAAATAGGGATAATACCACTTCCTCACAAAAAAGTGTTCCAAAAATTAAATTCATTATTGTTTGTGAAACCCTCAGACACTGTAGTGATGAGCAGCACAGAAAAACCAAAGAGGAAGTTAATAATTCTGTCCTCAGAGCAAGGTTTGAACAGTGTGCAATAACTAAGGGATGGGGCCACTGAACCATGAGGATCAAACAAAGTATTTAGGCCAGTTCTACACTCTAAATTAAGATTGTTCTAACTATGTTGCTCAGGGGTGTGAAAAATCCGAACCCCTGAGTGACGCAGTTATACCAACCTAACCCCTGGTGCAGAAAGCACTATGTTGATGGGAGGGTTTCTCCCATCGACATAGCTACCAGCTCTCACAGAGATGGATTAACTACGCCAACAGAAGCAGCTCTCCTGTCAACATGCTAGAATCTTCACTGAAGCTGCACACTGCAGCATTTTAAATGTAGACCTGCCTTTAATAGCTGTTCAGTCAGACCCATCCACTCTGTATACTGCATAAAGCAGGAGTCCCATGAGGGGGAAGGGGGGGAAAAGAGGAGATGATCATGCAGTTAAAGAATATCAAAATTCAAATGCACAAGAGGACTAAATTAAATTTCACAGGCCACTTTAATTCTAGCATTTCCATTGGAGTACTAGACCTTTGCTTTCTTTTGACAGGATGGGGTTTGGTTTTGATTTTTCCCCCCAATGTATATACACACACATTGCTTAGAGTATACAGTGCTGAGTTAAGAAGATAAACAATAGCAAGGGCACTGAGAAAAGTGCTATTCCCATCAGTGTCTGACACAAAAAACGACATCTCTCCCAAACACTTCTAACCCCCCGCATTCCCCATGGTGAATTACTATTTTCTGAAGTAATGTACTCACAGAGGCACTGCCAACGGAAATGATGACTCAGAACAGCGAGTGACAAGCACCACAGATTGATGAAACTTTCCAGAACAGTTGACTATGTTATATTCTGGAGGGTCTAGGAATCTTTTTTCCCCCATCCACTAACTTGTAGGGATAAAAATATGTGGTTCTGATTCATTGCAATAGGTCAAATTCAGTATTACTGTTGTTTTCCATCCTCTTAATCATTGCAGATTAGTGGGTTTGGGTAATGATCTTTCCAACTCAATATCTAACTGCTAATGAGGTGTATATGCTCCACTACACAGAATGGCCTGGAAGGAAGCAAGAAAGACTATCTTGATCATAGGGAAATAAGAACACAGAGAAAAGGTATGCTGCAATTTCCCCTCCCCACCAAACTGTTATTGTCTGCCTTTGCACACAAACTCAGTACAGATATCCCACATGGGAAAATTGGTATGGTCAGACCAAAGGAGGGGAGGGAGGAATCAGAACTGCTAGTCTAAGGGGCATGTTCCCAACCCAATGTGGGGTCAGTTCTGGGGGGGAGGAGGGGGCGGAATCTTGAATTAATGCTGCTTGAAGTGACATTAACTATTCCTCTGCAACTCAACACAGCAGCCAGACAGCACAAGTGTCAGAGGAGGGGAAGCTAATGGTGGCAGGGTACCTGAACAAGTTTTGCAATCATATTAAAGCTTTGAATGTGATTAACATTACCAAGAGTTCGTCCTGTTTACCTAGAAGTTAGTTCCAACCTGAACTACAAATTTGAGCCACACTGTAACAGGGTTACAGAACAACTGTGCTGCCTTCAGGTTCTGTAACACGGCTGTATTTGAAGTATGGATGGTTTCCTGCACTCTTATCTCTGAAAGCAGTGTGGGCACAAAGGTCATGATCCTCTGAATTGATGGGTAACCTTTGTTTGACAGTTTTCTGGTGAACTGAAATGCTTAACTGTAATCAGTATATTAACAAAAGCTTGAAAGGAAGCATCTAAAATTTTAGAATAGACTTTTATGTAATTAATTATTGTGGAGAAACACTTGTGAGGCAAGTATACCATACAGTGCTCTGACTCTGAGAGCAAAGATGATGAATAATTTTTGAAATAAAATTGAAAAAAACTAAGTGAGGCAAAAACCAAGAACATGGATTGCTTCATTGTTCAAACATTTTATTTAATTGAATACAGTGTAGCTCCTTTGAAAAAGGAACAGCATTTCTCCTGAAATACAAACACAAAGCTGAATATCTGACTGAAAAAGATTGAGAACCTTAATCATTGTCTCCAGAGCAAGAAGGGATCAGAGGCTCATCCAGTCTGACCTCCTACTCACCACCCCGACACCGAGCCCAACAGCCAGAATTAGACCAAATATTACAGCATTCAAAAGACTTAACCACTGTGTATTACTGGAAGAAGAGGAGGGACCAAGGTGCATCAATGCCCCAGGCTCAGGAAATGGCAGGGAATTAGCTTAGTGAGATATACACAGATGATCCTAGCACATAACTGCCCATACCGCAGAGGAAGACCACAGACACACAAAATCAAGATCCTGCTAATCTGACCTGGGGAAAATTCCTTCCCAATTCTGAATAAGTTAGACCCTAAGCAAATGAATTATTTACATCATTGAGTGTTTACATTACACATCAGAGGCACTGTCATGGGACGTCCATAAGAAAAAAATAATGAAATGCAAGTCAAAGTGTACTTATCACTAACAGTAAAATTGATATTCATTTGCATTAATATGTCAGTACACAATGGGATATTTGGTCAGTGGACACTCAGTTATGTAATTAACCCCAACTCTGTAAACAATGGTCTGCACATACAACGCCATCCAAGAGAGAAAACCAGTGAGAATGCAATTGGTATTTGCAACAAGCAAAATGAGGAAAGCTGGGGGCGCTCTTGTGCAATGAATTAGTTTAACCCAGGAAATGTGTTCCCTGCCTTTTTTCCTCCTTGTGGTCCAATTCCATACCGAGGTGAGTCTGCACATCTGCAGATTTCTGGTTTTGTATTACAGTTTAGAGGAGTAAAGTCACCACTTTTTCCACAACAAAGCTGCAGATCAGCTGTCACATGCTCAGACAGTGTCTGTTTGTGCCCTCATGCAAGCCACACAGTGGGTGGCTCAGATAGAAAAAGTGGCCATGGTTGCTTCACATACTCGGAGGTGTAGAGTCAGGCCCTAAATGAGACCCTAACGTAAAAGGGCCTATATACACTGCAGGAAGCTACTCGTCATGGATCCTTATTTCCCTGCATGTTTTATATCCAGAGTAGTAAGTAATCCATCTTTTAACACTCAGTGGAACCACAAGACACAGTTAAGTTAAGTGATGTGAATCCACTGCAGACAGATGTTGGCCCAAGACCCTGGTACACCTCTTCAGGTAAGTTTCCTATACGTACAGAGGCTAGGGGCTCACACAAAAGTTGCAGGGTAGAGGGTCTTTGCAGTTGCATTTGGTCTGGCCTATTAAAGTCTGAGGGCTCTCGGTGCAACAATGGTAGTTGGCCAAATAGCCATCCTAATAGGACGAGAGTTGTGTGTATGCATGTAGAACAAACGTTTTGTTGTTTGTTAACTAGAAATGCTTGATTTGTCAGGAATCTGTAACAAGAGCAGAAGTGATTCCTCCTTAAGGAGGAAGAACAGGGTAGGTGGTGTGTAGGAGTTCTGGCTTTCTCTTCGGAATGAAGAGCTTTCATGAGAAGTGGCTTGTCTGGGTAACACAGTTCTTCCACAGTGAAACTATTCTGATGTACACCATCTGAGACTCTATCCTTAAGCATCCACATAGTTTGGAGCCCAGATGCTAGGTGGATTTCTGTCTCTATAGAATTGTAAATAAGAGATTTCCAAGCATAGGAAATTGGATTATTAATCCTGTATGCTTGGCAGGAAGTACATCAACATTCAGACAAACAAAAATTTGGACAAAAAAAGGCTGCTAAACCATTGCATTGCTTCCCTCTCCAATACTCGCTTGACTTCACCTAGTAAAAACAACATGTATTGTCGTCATTATAGGATGATTTGTACCTGTTACAGTAACTCCCAGTACAATGACATTTAGGAGAACCAGTTTCAGGGTACACTAACTTATTTCTTCTCCTTCACGATGGTAATAACTTTCTCACATGCTTCTGAAGAAGTTTCACATTAGGTTTAGTGTTCTACACACTCAGGCCTCAAAACTGAGCCTGCTGCTGGATCAACATTCTCTTAGACTTCAATACCCCTATTTATTATAATGTAAGCTTTATACCTTTGTTAATATTCTCTTTATAGCAGTGAGAGTTCTCTGGTTAGCGGAAGCCATTCAACTAGCCATTTTTACTGGACAGGAGCACTATGCCAATTTAACTGCCCAGGGTGTTTCTTTTTCATTTCTACCTGAAGCAGAACTTCCAAAAATCTTTCCTTTTATTAAAAAAAGGGGAAGTGCCCAGAATGTGATTATATTGAAATCATAGCTTGTATAAAATACCTGGCAATGTTTTCAAAAGTATCACAAGAGGAATTTTCTGAATAATAAATTAATGTGCAGGATTAACAGGGTGCTGGAAAAGACTCAAACAGTTACCTGGCAATAGATCAAGGACCTTGTCTTATAAAACAATACTAGCATAAAAAATAGTACATAAATCTGAGAGGCTGATTACTAAAGCTGTTGTGGGAGCTTTATTTTATAAAAGAATATTGAATTAATGAGAAATAAGGCCAGGGAGGTGAGATTAATTATTCTGAATAGTAGGATTTTCATACCTAGCCTCTCTGGACAAGTATGATTATGTGGGTCACATATCCAAAATGCTATTTATGCATATTTCACTAAAAGCCCCATCTTTCCCGAAAGGATAGTCAGCAATAAACCTTCAGAAAGCATTATCTCAATAGTGTCTTAAACTGAAGATATATTTCCTTTATGAATATGCAACCATTAAAATGAACAGACTATTTTTAGGTAATGTATTTCCCATATTAATGGTGTTGTTTTGTTTCCTCCCCCATCATCATTTTGAATTTATATTAATTATATTTTGGACAGGCTTCAAAAACTGTTTTTACCTTTGGCAGTTCACTGTCAATCTACTGAGCTGTTAGGTAAGCCCTTTTAGACACATCCAAGCAATGAGATTTACTCTGTTTTATTTATACTGTGCTTATGTATAACATTTTCAGTAAGGTTTCACAAGAGCAAATAAGCTTGTAAGAAAAACAGCTATATTGGCATTGACTAGAGAGAGAGAGAGATCACTCTTTTCTTTACACCTGGTGTTTGCTGTTTCAGACAGTAGACATTTGTATACTTCCTTTTAGTGTTTCTCTACTTTTTTAATTTTTAGTTAGGTTTCAGGTATATTTTTCTCTGTGGCAATTAAACATTCCTACATGAATATGTATGTCTATCAAGACTGCGTTTTTACAGGGAAAACTTTGTTTGTGTTTTACTATAAGACTGAGTTAAATATTACTATACATTTTCTAACTATTTACTAAAAATGTTTAGTCCATGAGGCAGGATCAAATGCTGGAGAATGATAGATTACTATCAATTTCAATGATATCTTACAGTGCACACTCACCACCAGAGCACCATCTCATCTCAGCATATGGCATTGCAGGGGTTCTAGCACATCTTCTCCTGGTTAAACAACTGTCTGCCACTTAAGTGTCCTAGCCCTGCAGCAAGGTCTCTCACAGTCCAGTCCCCTTCTTAGGTTAAGGAAAGAGTTGTCCCCCCCCCCCCCCAAAAAAGGAAAAACTCAAAGTCTATTGGCTTCTTTGCCAGGCCCTCAGCCTCCAGCTGGGTCTCATCTAGGGCTCTTTTACCCCTGAAGCTTGCACTTCCCTATTTGTTTTCAGGCAGGGATAGTGGAAGCCAGCCCAAGGACCCCATTTTAGGCAGCTTCAATCACTTGCCACTTCCCTGGGCTGCTCCTATCTTTCCCTGTTTGTCAGCACTCTCCACAGATCTACAAGCACTGCTTTTCCTGCCATGAACTGTGGCTCCTCTTAGCTTTTTCCCAGATAGCTAGAGAGGAGCTGCCTCAAAGCTGGGCTGTATTTCAGATAATCCCTCTGCCTCTCTCCTTAAGGCAGGAGTTTCCCCCAGCCCTTCTCCAGGAACCAAGGCTGTGATTCAGGCCGTCAGTTTCTCCCTCTTTCAAACAACTGTCTATCCAGTTCTCTTCTGTAGAGCTCAGGGTACAGGTAGACAGTTAGCTCACTCCACAGGACAGGAATTGTGCAAGATTGCAGAGACTCACTCCTCAGGACAGGTGTTTCCCAAGCTTTTCTCCATCAGAGTGGTGATGTGATTTAGGCCAGCTGTAGGGCCTTAACCAGCTCCACCTTCACCTGGCCCCTTTTGTCCAATTAGTCTTCCAGTTTAGAGGGTCCCACAGACAGCCTTCTCCTGCTCAGGTCTGCCTTGTGATGAGGGAAGAGGCAGCATATATGCTGGCCCCCTTACTGAATTCATTCTAATTGGTGGGGAGATAGATCCTTGCTGCCCCTGCAAGGCTCTTGGTGCCAGGCCCTTAAAGACACAGTAACAGGATTCCTCATAAACACTGCTTATTCTGGGGAATCATTTCTTCCCTCCCAATATTTCCGTGACCTTTGTATATCACATCTCTCAAAATCTTAACAGGGCCATGCAATGTGACAGGGATGTGCTGACTTCTAGGTACCTCTACTCTTAAGGGGAAAAATCTCTCCATCATATGATGATGTTGTCCCTGGTCCTATGAAAACTCTACATGCATGCTTAATTTTACACACAATGAATAGTCCCATTGCAATCAAACCTGGGAACTCTGAACCTTAATGCATGAGCCTCTAATGCATGAGCTAAAAGACACATGTCTCTTAGCCAAGGCTGTAGCAGGCTCATCAATCCCTAGCTGGCCTAGCCACCACTAGAGGGGGACAAAGCAGTATGCCACTCTGAGCAAGCAGGGAGTTCCACGTCTTGGCAGAATCAGAGTCTTTCTTGACCAAAGCCATACACAATGCCAGCAGGTGTTATAAAACTTGATCCTCAAACTTGATCTCTCTTAACCCCGTAATGGGATGTAACAAATTTCTATTAGGGGCTAGTTTAATAAGATTTTCACACTAGTTTTGCTTGTGAAACATCCTCGACCTCAGATCTTCCAGGCTGAAAGCTTGTGATTAGATTGTCTACTACCTTTTCCACCTATAGTACTGACTAGTTTGTTACAACATAATAAATTAATGTAATATCTTCCCCAGGATTTTTGTTTCCTTTGTGCTTTTTGTATAAATGTAGAACTGCAGTATAAACTTAGATGTATTACTAATAATAAAGCAAAAGTCCTATACTCGGTGGAAAGAGACCTCAATACTGAAACAAAAGTGATAAATAAAATTGCTGTAACTTCTTTTTAATATTAGTTGTTACAGACTTGTTTGTGCCTTTACTGAATATTAAGATACAGCTACAGTATGTTGCAGCCAGGGTGCTTTGTGTATTTTAGCTAGTTATGTTATAAAATGTTCAGGCAGGTTAAAGAAATTGCAGGATACTTCTACCTTGTCTCCCAAGGACAAGGAAATTTCAGGTAGATTATCCCACCTTAGCCATAAATCCGTATTTATTCAACTTTACCTTGCTTTAACCTTATACTGTTTTCTTTTGTGCTATATTAAAAAAAATATCGGTTATTGAAATTTGTGCTTTGTAAAAAAAAATTTAATAGAAGTTTAATTACTATAATAAACAGAGTGTAAGTTTAATGAGCTTGCGTCAAAAGATATACCTTAGGACTGTCTTATCTAGACCAGGACATCTCCCTTTGGTGTAAATACCAGCTGGTACCAATGTAATCCTTATCACAAGAAAACCATGTAAAACATTCATGTTTTAGAAAAAGACTTAATTGTGAAAATGAACTTAGGGTTGTGTTATCAGAGTTATCAGGGTTTTACTAGAGGTCAAATGGGCTCCCTGGAAAAAATTCTAAATAAATCTACCCAAATAATTCTACAGCTATCGCTGTTGAAATACATTTTATAATTACTCTAAAAACTGCAAAGAAGTTAAGGATGGCCAGAAAGGTAGTGGGTTCTGTTCAGATGTTCAATAATTTGTGTATTTTTTTTTGTTTTTCTAAACTAATTAGTTCAAATCTACAATAAGCTTGGCAGAATTCAATTCTAATTTTTTTTTTGCAATTTCACAATTAAAATAAATTAGGGAGGTCAGACAATAATTATTTAATGACAGTAAAAGTTGAGATTCAAAAAGTTAAAACTTTATAGCTTTTAGACTCAGAGACTCAGAGACTAAGGACAGGAAGGAATCATCATGAACATCTAATCTGACCTTCTTCACATTGCAGGCCACAGAACCTCGCTCACCCACTCTATAATAGACCCCTAACCTCTGACTGAGTTACTGAAGTACTCAAATCATGGTGTAAAGATTTACATGATTAACAGAAATTGCAAACATCATATATCAAAATATACAGAGTATCTTTAAATTTAACTCTAATAAGTTCTCAAGCAGCACTTTTCTTTGTTTACCTATCCATAAATTTTGATTATTGATGGATATATTTTCCATCAGTTTCTGTGTGTACGATGAAATTGACATTTACTGACTTTACCAATAAAAATCTAATCCTGACAAACCTACCTATAAAATTGTAGCTTCAGGAATATTTGAATGAATGAAATGTGACCTCATTGTGTCAGTGTTGCCAACAATCATGATTTTATTCCAACTTTTGCAATATTTGCTGTTTTTCTTAAAGCTGTGTCTCTTGAAGTCCTCTTATTTGTGCGAGAATGTCAGCTTTCTTTTTTTTTTTTAAGTTTCTAGCCCTCAAGGTTGCAGAGAAAAGCTTGAAAACGTGATCCCTAAGACTAAAAAAAATAAAAAATACATTGCTTTAAAATAGCTCATGATTTGGGGCGGGGGAGTTAACTCATTGTTTTTGAAGGCTGCAGGTTGACAATACTGTTGTCTTAATACCCTGCAATACTGTTGTCATCAAATTTAACAGTTCTTTAAAGCAGCCAAAGCCCTCATACAGCAGTCCCATCTTCCCTTGAGATGCCCAGAGACAGTACCACACCCCCAAACACTTCTCCTTTCAGTCTTCATTCCCCACACCAGCCTTTCTCAAACCACATCCACCTGTGTCCTAGCTAGCCTCTGAGACCCATTACATTTTCTTCTACACAAAGGATACAACATTTTTTTAGCGTAGATGACTTTTTCTTTCAGAAGAAGGAAAGAAAGAAAGAAAGAAAGAAAGAAAGAAAGAAAGAAAGACCCATGAGAGGGAGAATGCAGTTGCTCATTCTGCCACATTCTCCATATGAACTGAAACATAAAGTGGTAACTAACACTTGCTGACCATGAATCAGACAGGGATGCTTCTGCATATAAAAGTGCAGTATGCAGAAAAAAGAATGACAACACCTGTAATTACACTGTAACATACACCACCAATGAATGACTGGATGCCAACATCCTCTTACCTGCAACTCTAACATTCTAAAGACTCCATATTAGACTGGGTCCGAATTTTTTATGTGCTAAATCTTTTTGTCTTTTATTGAAAAACCAAAAACATGTTTTCAATTTTCAATTGCCAAAAGCTGAAACATTTTCTGCCAAAAATTGTTGCAAACCTAATTTAAAAAAATAGTTTTCGTTTAGTTGAAAACCAAATTTTTGTCAAAAAAAAATCCGGGAAAATTTTCAACCAGCAATAAGGAGCAGGAGCAGAACCAGCTCATCACCCATTTCTCCATGTCTTCCACTCAGTTTTGCAAGGAATAACAGTGAGGAGCGACGTGATCAGAAACTGCCATTGACAAATGTCTGAAGACAGGGGATGGTACCAACAACACACAGCAATGCAGTTCCTAGAGTGTCTCCCTGCGACACACAGAACAGTGGGCTGTCACCCTTAAAATGGTAGCACTAATGTCACATAACAGCAGCAGTGTGGAAAGGGTATACATGTATATAAGTCTTATACCCAGGTACAGTGCAGCATATGTGGACACCCAGCATGGCTATGGAGAGCGTACGCAAACATATACACAATCCAGTACTCGTGTATGCAAGACTTAATGTACCACAAGGTAGATTCATGAACACAGACTTGGAAAACACTGGAAAGATTCATGACACCAGAGTGCTGAGGAGATTGTATTTGATGGGGGAGGAAAGGATTTTGTTCCCCAGAAGTGATATTGTTCTGTAGGGTGTGTCTGTACCAACCGTTATTTGGGGAGTCTCTATATACTCACTCTTAACTTGGCTCATGAAACCATACTCCAATATCAATGGCCCTGTGAAAAGTGATCTCAGTTAAAAGCTCAGTAGCTGCTGAATGGTCATGGTGTGAATTTGGTATGCTAAAATCTCATTGCTGCTTCCTATGCACTCATCTGGATGGCAATGTGGCTAAAGCAGTTCGTATAATTGTTGCCTGCTGCACATTATGCAATGTTTGTGAGGGCAAAGGAGAGTGGAGGACTATGGAAACTCAGGACCTGTTACGTGCCTTTTACCCCAGTCCACACTGCAAACTGGCACAGGTATGGGCTGTGCCATAGATGCTGTGTGTACTTACCCACACCCTTCAGGCATGCTAGCTTGCTTGCCCTCCAGTCACCTTCAGACATGCGCTGGGGTTTAAGTGTGGACAGTACGGGTTTATGGCACAACCATGCAGCTGGACACCTGTACAGTCGTTAGTGTAGACATACCCTATGTCAGCCTGTTTCTCCTGAATAGCTCACTGACAACTGCCTCCTCCCTTCTCTCTAGACAGTGACTTTTTAACTATTCAGTGTCCTTTGGATCTTTTGTCTCCCAGTCTTGGCAAAACAACTTGGCTGGCGACCTAGAAATAGATAATAGCTCAGGCATTGTTTCTTTATGATAGCCTCACACCCACCATGTGTTCACTGGGAGGTTGCTTAACATTAGCCACTGTGTTGCCTTCCAGTTTGGTTCCTAACAGCCCTAACTTCTAAACTAAACCAACATACATATAGTAAATATCCCAATAATCAAATATAGCCAGACAGTAACTGTCTCAATAACCACATCACCTACCGTATTACTAAATGATTGCTGATCAGCCCCGTGTCCTTCATAAGAATGTCTTGGAATTCTGCCTAACTATGGATTTTCCTTTTGTCTTTTTCACATTACATGTATATGTCTATCATAGCAATTTGGACAATCCTGACCATTTCTACACTATACACAGAACTTCCGTCTTAATTGGCTTACACCCAAAACATTTGCTGCAATTACCCAAGCCATTGTGAATGCCTAATAAATTTAATTTTATGTATCTCTGCATTAATGACAGCGTTAATAGGATCAAACTGAAGGTTTACAGTAGGTACATAGCTGGGTTTTCTGAATGCTTAGCTGTCAGCAAAAGCTACATGCACACAGTAAGGATGTTGTTGTACGTAGGCAATTGTTTTTCTTTTGTATATGATTCTTCAGAAAGCTAATGCTGTATTAACATTCTGAGCTGTTGTTTTACACATGGCCTTTATTTTGTAAGCAGCTAAACATGGGAAATAAACATTTGCCTTGTCATTTTTGATGTACGTAGAGATATTTGTTCTGACTCAGTAGAAGAAAAACAGAAGTTCTCATTACAAGACTTTTTTCTCTCTCCCTGAGTATTGTTTTCATTAATGAAAAAGTACATATGTATAAAAAGACAAGACCACTGATACTTGTACTCCCCCAATCCTGCTTAAAAAACCAAGTATTCTAGTTAATGTGTTCTTAATTTTCTAAGAAGATTCTGCAGAGCTCACATTCTGTATTAATGTACAAATCATAACAAAATTCAATTAACTGAGATAATCGTTAACGTTATAGCTGTTAAGCCTTCAGTGGGGTGAGTATAGAGGGGCTCTGTACCAGTTGCAGTCCCCAGAGTAGGTGCAGGCAGAGTGGAGGCAGCGATACCCTTTAATAGGGTACAGTGTGCATTCATTCCCATGCTGGCTTCACACTGCAGGCTAATACAAGAGGAAGGTGGGGCTATGGCCTTACCTCTTTCCCCACTCATCTTTTCAGAACTCTAATGGTGACCCTGTTTAAACCTAGGGCAAAGACAAGAATTGTGGCTAGGCCTTAAAAAGAGATGCAAAGGAATGGGACAAGGCTTCCTGTGCTCTCAAAGAGTTTTCTTTGCACAGGGTTATCTGAAATCTACGCCTAAAAGTTACCATTTTAGAATAACATGTCTCCCTTAAAACAAATCTACTTAATGTAAAACTCTTTCACTCTTGATTTGTAACTCATCACACATTTCCTCTCCCATGCAGGAGTAACATGTGAACTTTGCATTTATATTTTCATAACACTTTACAAACATTAAATAATCCTAACATTCCATTTAACAGATTGGGAAAAATGAAGATCTCAGAGGTTCAGTGACTTGCCCGAGGCTACATAGTAAGTCAGTGGCAAAGTCTGAGTTAGAACTCAAGAGTTCTAGGCTATCTGGTTTATAGAAATGTCTACAAAATATGGCTGAAGAGACTTCTGCTATGTTGCTACTCAAACATAGCCTGTATCTTAGACTAGATCAGCTGAATGCAAATATCCAGGAGGGATGTGATCAATAGACTATTACACTTGCCAGGAGAAGAGACTAGAACTAATTAGCATCTAGATCACAACTCGTAGCTCTGTGAGACTATTTCAGAGGATAGAAATGGATATAGGATGCACAGACAATCGTTATGGCATAGTGGGTACAACCACAGGCACAGATCATATGGTCCAGGCACAGGAAGCATTTGTGTCGACCACAGAAGAGAAAGAATCCATGAAGAGTTGTAACATCTCCAGTGTGCCCATAGAGGGTTCAACCTGTGCTCACGGGACATTTCAAGATGAAATGTAGCAACTAATATCTAGGTGAAAATTAATCTTTGGATTCCAATCCAAGAAATACGGACACCCTGAGTTCCCATAAACCTACTATGAAGCCCAAAAAAAGCAGATATATTATTTACTGAGGGCCAGATTTTCAGTGCAGCCTCTAAAATTACACCCAAAATCAAATGCAGATGCACATGCTAGAATCAATAAGTTTCTCTGACAGGTCTGTGGTTACAAACATCATCTGCACACAAAGATCAGTGTGTTAGATGCCTGCACTCTGCCATATGCTCCCACAGTTGACTGCAAACACAATGATACAGGTGCTTTATGAGAATGTGTCTCTTAGTGAAGAGAAAACTTGTTTTTCTGGATACTGTTTTCATCAATAGTTAATGTCCCATTTATGTTTCAGCATCATTGAGAGTTTAAAGAAGGTGCATGTGGAAATTCTTGTGTAGCATTATTATTATTTAATATTTTAATTTCAGTAGCGCTGAGGAGGCCAGTTATGGACCAAGATCCCATTGTTCAAGGCGCTGTGGGATACTGCTGTATTATCCCACTTTAGAAGTCAGTGAGTTCACTGGAATGTTAATGAAGCCACCTAGTGGTTCTGTTCATTTCTTTGGTGAATCTCTGAATCTGGGTGTGTTACTTTTAGAGCTGGTCAAAATGTAGGAAAGAAAAATAAAAATTTCAGCAAATCATTTTAAAAGCGTTTTTCATTTCTCTCTTTTTTTGTAACAGTGATTTTTCATTTTCCAAGTTTCCTGCAAACTCTTTTAAGATTAAAGTGTAATTTTCAAAACAAAGACATTTTGAAATAAAATTGAGACAAGAATCCCATCACGTGGCTGAAATAATGAATCAAAATTGGCATTTCTCAACATACCAAACCAAATTAACAACAAATCATAAAAACATTTTGCTGAACCATAGGGTAATTTTAATCAGTTAACATTTTCATCACAATTTTTAAATGGAAAACTTAAAACATTTTAAATGTTTTAATGAAAAAATTCTATTTCAGAAAAAAAGGCCAAATTTAGATGAAAATGTTTTCTTTCAACAAATTTCAATCAACAGTGAGCATTTTAATCAAACTTAAGTAATATATCTCCAATAAAACTTTAAAAAGAATGAAAGGCAGAATTTATAAATGTTTATCATTTACTCTGTCAGTCTGGCATCAAGTTAGTTAGACTAAATTACTGGAGTATTCCCTTCACTATATTTAAATGCTCTCCTTTGTGTCATCAAACTGGTCTCCAACCAAGAAGTATCATTAAAATGCCAGCTTTCACTGAGAATGCAACAGTTCAATGCAGTGCATGGAGATTCTAAAACAATGACAGGTATTTGTAATATGTGTTTTGAACATTTCTTTAGAAAGTGGCTGCCATTAAAATATCAACATTCTCCCTATAATACTAGCAACATTTCAATATTTTATGAAAGGCTAGATTTTCACAGCTCTTTGAGTCACAGTTCCTTCCCAGGGCTGCTCCTCAGTCAGCTCAGCTCCATGTCACCTCGTACTAAGGACTGATTGAAACATTACAGTGTAGCATTAATACCTTACAGAAACTACTGCATCATTACATCTGACAAGGCATTGCTCTCCTACTGGATCTCGTGGTTGTATCTTTGAATACTGGTGCCAAACACTAAAAGTGGACACACATTACAATTTACAAGAGAGAACATCTCAAAATTACATACACACACAACCTATAAATTAGGTTTATATCCTGCTTGCATTGACTTCAATATCGTGTCCACATGTTGCTTCATACATTTTGTAAAGATTGGTATCCCCCCAAAACAACAACAAAACATCTTTCGTCAATTTTTCTGTGAAGCATGAATTTCTATTTTCAATCTTAAGAAAACTGAAACCTTCTCTATTATTTCTTTAAAGTGGAGGCTACTACAATGTAATGTAAGATTAATAATATAGCATAATATAAGATTAATAATATAGCATAAGAAACAGAAGCTGTTTAGGAAACACTGTTTGTTCCACCCTTCACATTTATTAATATTAAGATGGAGAATGAGTGGTAAATTTTTATCGCTCAGACAATGTAAGTTAATGCCATAGTTGTAAGCCTCTGTTTTTATTGGTTTCAGAGTAGCAGCCGTGTTAGTCTGTATTCGCAAAAAGAAAAGGAGTACTAGTGGCATCTTAGAGACTAACCAATTTATTTGAGCATAAGCTTTCGTGAGCTACAGCTCACTTCATCGGATGCATAAAGTGCATTGGTTAGTTTCTAAGGTGCCACAAGTACTCCTTTTCTGTTTTTATTGATATTCAACTCATAAGAAAGTTCAGACTGAATTTGAAGAGAGGTCATCACATTAGCTTATCTGTATTTTTCATCTGCACAATTCATTCCTCAAATTGGTAAGTCTTCTGGAGAGAGCTGGTTGTCAATGCAAAGACAAAGCAAGCATATATGTAAGAGTAAGAACATAATATGAGAGAGGCTTGCCCTTTTACATCTATAGAAGGAGACTGGGACTTTGGCACTGGCAGGCCAGGGGCCAACTCTTGCCAAAGCATTAAGCCTCAGGTGAGTTCTGACAAATTCACTTTTGGAAATGAGTCTGTTTTACCTGTGTGTTAGTATGGTTAATATGAGTATTGAACTTATAATAATGTGTTTATACTTTATGAAATGCTTGTAGGTTGCTGCATGTATTAATCTCACTTATAATATCTTTAGAAAAAGCTCTAAGGTAATATTTAAGTTTTTGCTTTATGACTGTAAAAAATGTTTGCTCTGAAACTATGAACCCAGTCAGGAGGGATTATCTTCTAACCATCAAGAAGGCCTATCAAAATTAATGGTCCATTGTGAGACATCACAATACAAAGATTTTATTAATCATCCTTTCACACCCATGAAGAGGCTACATGCAAAAGGGCTCATTCCATTAATATGAATTCCAGAAGTAGGAAATAAAAACAGCTGACAAGAACATTTTTCATCTCTATTTTGCTGTTTGGACTCTTACGGGGCTAGAGCTACAAAACAAAGCAGAGATCCCCAGGGTCAACCTGGGTTAGCCCTAAAAGACATTCAGAGTTGACAGATTATTACAACTCTGTCACATTATAAAACTATAATGACAGGTTTCAGAGTAACAGCCGTGTTAGTGTGTATTCGCAAAAAGAAAAGGAGTACTTGTGGCACCTTAAAGACTAACCAATTTATTTGAGCATGAGCTTTCGTGAGCTACAGCTCACTTCATCGGATGCATACTGTGGAAACTGCAGAAGACATTATATACACACAGAGACCATGAAACAATACCTCCTCCCGATCCACTCTCCTGCTGGTAATAGCTTATCTAAAAAAGTTTGTGTGGGGGGGCGGAGGGTGAGAAAACCTGGATTTGTGCTGGAAATGGCCCAACTTGATGATCACTTTAGATAAGCTATTACCAGCAGGAGAGTGGGGTGGGAGGAGGTATTGTTTCATGGTCTCTGTGTGTATATAATGTCTTCTGCAGTTTCCACAGTATGCATCCGATGAAGTGAGCTGTAGCTCACGAAAGCTCATGCTCAAATAAATTGGTTAGTCTCTAAGGTGCCACAAGTACTCCTTTTCTTATTATAAAACCATAGACTGTAACTCCTGTTTATATTTGTTTGCTTGCACTAAGCTTGTAATAACCCTCTCATTTCTTTTTCCTAGTTAATAACTCTTTAGTTGGTTTATTATAGGACTGGCTATAAGCATTGTCTTTGGTGGGAGACCAAAGGTACAAACTGACCTGAGGCAAGTGACTGGTAGCAACCTGATCTTTTGTGATCATTGGTGTATAGCAACCAACTATAAGTTAAATCCAGTTTGCCTGGGTGGCAAGATGGACAGGAATGCCCAAGGGGACTGTCTGTGACTCCATGGTAAGACTGTTAGAGTGCTTCAGGAGTTCGCACTTGTTACTGGGTTGCTGAAATCTAATTATAGAACATACAGCTAGTTTGGGGTCTCAGCCCCGCTTCTCAACTGTCTGCCCAGAGGTTGGCACTCATGGTCATGAGTCACTCCAGATAGCATGACAGGAACTAATATAAATCTAGAAGTGCATGAACACCTATTAGTCTGGGATTTGAAAATTATTGAAAAGTAGCAAGAAAGGGATGAAAAATCGCTTATATGTTTTAAAAGTATAAAGTAAAAGAAAAAGTGAAATTATGTCATATTGGGCTATCATCTCTGAGATCTCACAGATAACGAGAATCAAGCCTCGGGCCTTTGAGAGTCCCACCAAGAAAATACAGGCCCGGATCTTTCAAGGACTTACAAACATTCTTAACTTTATATGCAGTGGGTAGTCTCATGTAAGTTAATGGAAATACTCACAGACAAAACACCCATTGATTCAATGTGGTCAGGATTTTCCCCACAGTGTGTACAATAAAATGGATGCATAAATCTTTGTAGGACCAGGACCTTAGGCTGCTGCACATAGTGCTGTCACAGTTTGCAATTAACAATTTATTCAGCAAATTACTAAGCAGATTTACCACTTTCTTATATAGTCAACTATCTATAAACAGATTGTATCGTCAACTAATTCAGAATTCTTAGATCATTTTTGCAGATAAATTTTGACCTATAGATTTCTTCTGAGCTGTTCAAGTTGTGTATTCCTTAGTGTATTTGCACTTACAATTTAATAGTTAAACTGTGTGATTGGTCACCTAGGTCACATGGTAATGTTCCTCTTCCCTTATTAGATTGCCTAACCTTAATAGACTCCTTTCCAAAATAAATTTCCTTCAATCAGGAAACTAATTTCATTTCATGTTTACACAGATCTTGACTATGGACCTAAAATTTGCCTTCTGCAAATATCCATACAAACAGAACTTCTCTTGCATGAGTATTCACACAAACTAATTAAAAGGGAGAGGGTGAAAGTTAAATTTTATTTAGAAGTTGCTGAAATGGTTTTGAACATTTGTATCACTATTAGCCAGCTCTAGATAAGACATGAAACCCAAATTCCTGATAATCTGCAATCATTAAAAATTCCTTGTCCTTTTCACACAAACAAGGGTATGAAAGTGGAGTCCTGGACAATATTTCATTGTGGAGTCCTGGACAATATTTAGCATAGGTGAAATATTATTTTCTCAGATGGAATGCTAGGTTTTGTCTTTACTATCATGCTGTCCCTGTATCTGCAGGTGTTTTATGGATGTCAGTAAGAGGGCAGGGCAGCCAGCCATAAAACTTTGTCAAAGAAATCCCTGAAATGAGCTCTTTATATGCCCTATATGACTAGAGCATTCCTCAGAAGCAAAGCATTATCACCCTCATCAGAGTACTACTGCCAGGGCTACTTAATCATTTTGTTTGGATGTGGTCAAAGACGAGAGCCCAGACAATAATACTGATGTTTTGGAATATAGGTATATTACCTGGAAAAAGTGCAGAGCTGGCTCAGACATTGATGAAAAGGAAAGTACAGATTGTATGCATTCAAGAGACCAAATGGAAGGGACCAAAGCCAGGAGATATTGGGGAAAGCCATAAGCTACTATACTATGGCTTGTTGAATAAGAGTAATGTAATTGGTTTAATTTTAGATAAAGAGATGTGGGAATGTGTAGTAAAGTGACAGGATAATTTTGGTTAAGTTAGCGCTTGAAAATGGCCCCCTATATGTTATATGTGCAGATAGTATGTGACAAATAAGAAAAAGAGGATTTCTGGAGGAAATGGACATTGTTTTGCAGAAAGTGATAAAGAATGAGAGAGTTATTACTGGAGCTGACCTCAACAGTCATGTGTGGCGAGATGGTAAATTCTTCAAATGATACTATCGCAGCCATTAATATGGACATATGAACAAGGAATAGGGAACTATCTTACATTACTGCCAGCAATATGACTTGGTAGTTAATTCATTTTTCACTAAGAGGGAATAGCATCTGATTATCTATAAGAGTGGTAGTAAGAGGGCACAGATTCCTGACACAATTTTTTATGCTCTTCAGCTCAGCTTGGTGTAAGGTCTTTCCAGGAGAAAGCATTGCAACTCAGCCTAGAATGCTGCTCCTTGACAATGGATATGTATCCCATGTGAGAAGAAAACAGCCCAAAGCAGTACAGAAAACCAAGTGGTGGAAGCTTAATGAAGTTTATTAAAGATGGTCAGGTATGCCATTAAAAATTTAAGGAAGGTGTGTTGTCTCAACTAATGATTATTTCTATGATGCTTCTTTTTCCAGAGAAGCGATGTTTTTGGAAATAGTAAAGGAGTACGTGTGGCACCTTAGAGACTAACAAATTTATTTGAGCATAAGCTTTCGTGAGCTACAGCATCCGATGAAGTGAGCTCACGAAAGCTTATGCTCAAATAAATTGGTTAGTCTCCTTGGTGCCACAAGTACTCCTTTTCTTTTTGCGAATACAGACTAACACGGCTGCTACTCTGAAACCTGTCATTTGGAAATAGTGTTCACTTACATTAAGTTTCTGATCACAAAATGTGCTAACCAATTTCTTTTGGTTATCTGAACCCATATATATTAAATATCTGGTAGATTTTTAGTCACACTGTCACTGAGAAATGAAACAAAACAATGTGTGAATCAAACCATTTTGGTGTCATGATACAAAACACTACAGCAAAGTTTCTCCACTTGCTCTGTAGCCGCAGTTACTTCATAATCATTCTGGCGATAGCGGTGCCAGTCAGTCTAAACAAGTCAGTTATGCTGGCTTCTGATGTGCTAGAAAGGGGAAATCATTAGGGAAAAATCTTTTGTCTTAAACATTTTTAAAAGGATATTACAACAAAGAGAGAATTAATTATATTACAAGTAGCTGATTATATGACCAGATTCTCAGCTGGTGTAAATAAGCATAGCACCATTAAGGACTATTTAGCTGTACCAATTTACATCACCTGAAGATCTGGCCCTCTGTCTTTAATTATCTTTATTCAGAAGAGTGAAAAGGAATCATTTGTCTAAAAGCAATTGCAGGAGTTCTTGGAGCTGTTTTTTAACTGGTGCAACAATTTGAACAGCAGCAGTTCATTCATTCATAGGATAAAACTGGGCAGAACTAGTTGCAAAGGGATTAAAAGGATTATTTGGTCATACACTATTTGATAATGGCAATTAGGTACACCAGATTTACTTAGAAAAGACTTCCCCTTTAGAAAACAATAAACATTGTATGAAGTAAACTGGAAGCCCTGTTTAATGTGGCTTATCCTTTTGTTCCTAAAGTTCATCGTTAAAAATCTGCTTCCTGGCTTCAATTGATTTCAGAGAGAATATTAGTGTGTAGCTTACATGGCCTTGATCTTTCAGCAGTATTTAAAATTTAACAGACTTGAAGTGTCAGGAGGAATGCCAGTATGGATCAGTATAGCTAATTTTTTTCAGATTACCTATTTACTAGTAGCCAGGTGAAGATATCTTTATCAATTAGATATCCTTATCAATTTTATTGTCATAACAATACCTTAGTTGTTATCTAAAGCAATATAACTGTATCTCCTGGTTCTATATTAAACTGTATTTATTATGGTTAATACAGACGGACCTTTAAAGCACAAAAAAAAATAAAATTAAAAGAACAATGTTGTGTTATAGAAAATATGCACTCCTTAAATGAACTCATTTCTCATTATAGCGAAACCTACCCAATCGCAAACTGGAGAAAGAATGACAGTCACATTGCACTGGAGAGAGATTCTAGATACATTACTTAGTGCACGTCTGGAAGGTTCTCAGATATGATGATAATGGGCACAGTATAAGAAATAAACTAGGCTAGAGTACACTAGGCTAGACTAGAATACTGACCAGGCTGCTTGTACTACAACTTATGTTCATGATACAGTCTCCCTTTAGTAATCTCTGCCATTAAATGTTATTGGTGAAGATGGCTGATGCATTTGAACATGACCATGTGGTCCCCACTGATTGTTTTGGGGTCTGATCCTGTGAGATGCTGAACATCCTGAGCTCTCTTTTAAGTCAATGTCAGTTGTGGGTACTCAGCTCCACTCACTACCTGCAAGAGCAGACCCTGACACTTTGTAAAGACATCTCAAGCAATCTCTTATAATTAAACTAGTAACATTAAATATAATTCACATGCAATTGGACTCACAGTCATAAGTTCTGCTTACATCCAATGATTTACGGATTTCTAGTGGTAACTTTTAATAGAAGCAGTGTAACTGTATCATGTGCTATGGCAAATCTCCTAGTCTTTTGTTATTTTTGAAGTGGGTTTTTATATTTGAAATACTTCTATTCTAAGCAGTAAGAAAAATCATATATTAATACCAGCCTGTAGGTTTCTAGGGTGGGTTTTTATATTTGAAATACTTCTATTCTAAGCAGAAAGAAAAATCATATATTAATACCACACTGTAGGTTTCTAGGGTTTAGAACCAGTTCCACTGGTACTTATTTCAGTTTCGAGTGTTGTTTTACACACTGCATTTTTAGACGTTTAACATTTAATATTGCTTTTAAAAAGTGTGAGATGTATTCTTAATGTAAAAAAATGAAGTTGTTCCCATTCACCCTACTATAGTATTACTTTATTGAGGTTTTGGTCATCACTTTCAAAGTATATCACCCAAACCTAAACTTCTATTCATTAACCAATTCACTACATTTTACTATCTCTTATATAGTCTTGAAATAAAACACATTTCATTCATGTTCAGCTCTCTAAATCCAATTTATCCTGTGTACTCCTGCAATTTTCACAGTCTAAGAGGATTCATCAAGAATATGTCTACTTTTCCCTGTGCTGTATATTTGGTCCTTATTTTAAAGGTTTGTTTCAGATTTCTTTCTTGTTCTTTATCTTTGATATTGAAAACCAGAAGTGACATTTTACCAGTAATTACAGGTATACTTCATCCTGAAGGAATATATTGAATTGTACTTGTCCTTATTGGAAGGAAGAAATCAGAAAATATATTTTAGCACAATGCCATAATTTACTTATTAGAAAGCACTTTGGTTTACAGCACCTCTGATTTTTTTTGGTATGTTTTCATTTTCCTTAAGAAGTGCCCATTTCTACAAGACAGCCTGATTTTAATTACATGTTTTCATTTCTACTTAAACACACAATTTATATTTAAATAAAACTGACTTGTGAATATGAAACAACCAGAGCCATATGGTTCTCTAACATAAAGATGATGTTAACAGCTACACAAACAGGAAGTGAAGGATTTTATTTGATTGATTTGTTTTTAATGCATACATTAAACACTGGAGAAAAGACCACTATCTTAATTACAAAACAGCTGCCAGTAGTGTAGGTGATCTATAGTTTAAAAAAAACCAGTCTTGTGAATGACAGAATAATTAAAAATACTTATATATTTTATTTTAAAAAAACTAGACAGGAATTGTGGAAAGTTACCACTTTCCAGCTTATGAGGATTACAGAATAAAAAGTAATAAACAACATCTGGAATAAAGAGTGATGTTAGGGTAGTATCCATGGAAAATGTCCAGAGAGACCCCCAACACTGTGTCCAACTCTCCTGGCAAAGGTATTTGGTCCTCATCACTACAAAAGTGGAGAAGTTGAATGTAAAAGGAAGACAGCCCAAATCAAGAACAATCCTTATAGCCAGGAGCTTGGCGGAAAACCTAAAATTCTCACACAAGATGTAATATTCAGGGCAAGTATACATTTAGTTTATAAAACATTTTCTACAATAGATATCATTTTTTATGGTACTCTCTGATAGCACCCTCAATTAGATTCCCAATCTTCAAATGTGAGCTGTAATAAATATTTTCAAGAGTCTCTTTCTACTGTTGCCGAAGCGTATTATCTTTTATCACAATTCCCATCAGTACACACGGGAGGTGTCAAACTCAGTGTGTAGTGCATGGAACTATGTTTGTATACAATTAAATATCTATATCCAGTACATCAACAGTAGTCTCTAATGTAAACAAGTGAATAAGAGTTTGTATTCCTCCAACTGCTAGCAATATGTCTTGCAATCTGGTATCAAACATAAGTTACTCTAACTTCAGCGCCACATAGAAAATCCTTCATTACTTATACCAGTGGCATTCAGTTTGTCACCATATTGCCAGCACTCTATTGTTAAGGTCTGTAGGCCCTGGTCTACACTAGGAGTTGAGGTCGAATTTAGCAGCGTTAAATCGATTTAACCTTGCATCCATCCACACGACGAAGCCCTTTTTTTCGACTTAAAGGGCTCTTAAAATCAGTTTCCTTACTCCACCCCCGAGAAGGGGATTACCGCTGAAATCAGCGTTGCTGGGTCGAATTTGGGGTACTGTGGATGCAATTAGACTGTATTGGCCTCCTGGAGCTATCCCAGAGTGCTCCATTGTGACTGCTTTGGACAGCACTCTCAACTCAGATGCACTGGCCAGGTAGACAGGAAAAGGCCCACAAACTTTTGAATTTCAATTTCCTGTTTGGCCAGCGTGGCAAGCTGCAGGTGACCATGCAGAGCTCATCAGCAGAGGTGACCATGATGGAGTCCCAGAATCGCAAAAGAGCTCCAGCATGGACCGAACGGGAGGTACAGGATCTGATCGCTGTATGGGGAGAGGAATCCGTGCTATCAGAACTCCGTTCCAGTTTTCGAAATGCCAAAACATTTGTCAAAATCTCCCAGGGCATGAAGGACAGAGGCCATAACAGGGACCTGAAGCAATGGCGCGTGAAACTTAAGGAGCTGAGGCAAATCTACCAGAAAACCAGAGAGGTGAATGGCCGCTCCGGGTCAGAGCCCCAATCATGCCGCTTCTATGATGAGCTGCATGTCATTTTAGGGGGTTCAGCCACCACTACCCCCGTCGTGTTGTTTGACTCCTTCAATGGAGATGGAGGCAACATGGAAGCAGGTTTTGGGGATGAGGAAGATGATGATGATGAAGTTGTAGATAGCTCACAGCAAGCAAACGGAGAAACCGGTTTTCCCGACAGCCAGGAACTGTTTCTCACCCTGGACCTGGAGTCAGTACCCCCCGAACCCACCCAAGGCTGCCTCCCGGACCCACCAGGTGGAGAAGGGACCTCTGGTGAGTGTACCTTTTAAAATACTATACATGGTTTAAAAGCAAGCATGTTTAATGATTAATTTGCCCTGGCATTTGCGGGTCTCCTGGATGTACTCCCAAAGCCTTTGCAAAAAGTTTCTGGGGAGGGCAGCCTTATTCCATCCACCATGGTAGGACACTTTACCACTCCAGGCCAGTAGCACATACTCAGGAATCATTGTAGAACAAAGCATTGCAGTGTATGTTTGCTGGCATTCAAACAACATCCGTTCTTTATCTCTCTGTATTATCCTCAGGAGAGTGATATCATTCATGGTCACCTGGTTGAAATAGGGTGCTTTTCTTAAGGGGACATTCAGAGGTGCCCGTTCCTGCTGGGCTGTTTGCCTGTGGCTGAACAGAAACGTTCCCCACTGTTAGCCACGGGGAGGGGGAGGGGGATGGGGGAAGGGCTAGCCACGCGCTGGGGGGAGGCAAAATGCGACCTTGTAACGAAAGCACATGTGCTATGTATGTAATGTTAACAGCAATGTTTACCATGAAAGAGTGTACCCATTGTTCTATAAAATGTGTCTTTTTAAATACCACTGTCCCTTTTTTTTCTCCACCAGCTGCATGTGTTTCAATAATCACAGGATCTTCTCCTTCCCAGAGGCTAGTAAAGATCAGAAGGCGAAAAAAATGCACTCCCGATGAAATGTTCTCTGAGCTCATGCTGTCCTCCCACACTGACAGAGCACAGACGAATGCGTGGAGGCAGACAATGTCAGAGTGCAGGAAAGCACAAAATGACCGTGAGGAGAGGTGGCGGGCTGAAGAGAGTAAGTGGCGGGCTGAAGCTGAAAGGTGGTGGCAGCGTGATGAGAGGAGGCAGGATTCAATGCTGAGGCTGCTGGAAGATCAAGCTCATATGCTCTAACGTATGGTTGAGCTGCAGGAAAGGCAGCAGGAGCACAGACTGCCGCTACAGCTCCTGTGTAACCAACCGCCCTCCTCCCCAAGTTCCATAGGCTCCTCACCCAGACGCCCAAGAATGAAGTGGGGGGGCCTCGGGCCACCCAGCCACTCCACCCCAGAGGATTGCCCAAGCAACAGAAGGCTGGCATTCAATAAGTTTTAAAGTTTTAAACTTTTAAAGTGCTGTGTGGCCTTGTCCTTCTCTCCTCCACCACCCCTCCTGGGCTACCTTGGTAGTTATCCCCCTATTTGTGTGATGAATTAATAAAGAATGCATGAATTTGAAGCAACAATGACTTTATTGCCTCTGCAAGTGGTGATGGAAGGGAGGAGGGGAGAGTGGTTAGCTTACAGGGAAGTAGAGTGAACCAAGGGGCGGGAGGTTTCATCAAGGAGAAACAAACAGAACTTTCACACCGTAGCCGGGCCAGTCATGAAACTGGTTTTCAAAGCTTCTCTGATGCGCACCACACCCTCCTGTGCTCTTCTAACTGCCCTGGTGTCTGGCTGTGCATAACCAGAAGCCAGGCGATTTGCCTCAACCTCCCACCCCACCATAAATGTCTCCCCCTTACTCTCACAGATATTGTGGAGCGCACAGCAAGCAGAAATAACAGTGGGAATATTGGTTTCGCTGAGGTCTAACCGAGTCAGTAAACTGCGCCAGCGCGCTTTTAAACGTCCAAATGCACATTCTACCACCATTCTGCACTTGCTCAGCCTGTAGTTGAACAGCTCCTGACTACTGTGCAGGCTGCCTGTGTATGGCTTCATGAGCCATGGCATTAAGGGGTAGGCTGAGTCCCCAAGGATAACTATAGACATTTCAACATCCCCAACTGTTATTTTCTGGTCTGGGAATAAAGTCCCTTCCTGCAGCTTTTGAAACAGACCAGAATTCCTGAAGATGTGAGCGTCATGTACCTTTCCTGGCCATCCCACGTTGATGTTGGTGAAACGTCCCTTGTGATCCACCAGTGCTTGCAGCACTATTGAAAAGTACCCCTTGCGGTTTATGTACTCGCCGGCTTGTCGCTCTGGTGCCAAGATAGGGGTATGGGTTCCGTCTATGGCCCCACCACAGTTAGGGAACCCCATTGCAGCAAAGCCATCCACTATGACCTGCACATTTCCCAGGGTCACTACCCTTGATATCAGCAGATCTTTGATTGCGTTGGCTACTTGCATCACAGCAGCCCCCACGTAGATTTGCCCACTCCAAATTGATTCCCAAGTGACTGGTAGCTGTCTGGCATTGCAAGCTTCCACAGGGCTAGTGCCACTCATTCTCAACTGTGAGGGCTGCTCTCATCTTGGTATTCTTGCGCCTCAGGGCAGGGGAAAGCAAGTCACAAAGTTCCATGAAAGTGCCCTTACACATGTGAAAGTTTCACTGTCACTGGGAATCATCCCATAGCTGCAACGCTATGCGGTCCCACCAGTCTGTGCTTGTTTCTTGGGCCCAGAATCGGTGTTCCACCGCATGAACCTGTCCCATTAGCACCATGATGCCCACTTTGGCAGGGCCCGTGCTTTGAGAGAAGTCTGTGTCCATGTCCTCATCACTCACGTCACCGCGCTCACATCGCCTACTTGCCCGGTATCGCTTTGCCAGGTTCTGGTGCTGCATATACTGCTGGATAATGCGTGTAGTGTTTAATGTGCTCCTAATTGCCAAAGTGATCTGAGCAGGCTCCATGCTTGCCGTGGTATGGCGTCTGCACAGAAAAAAGGCGCAGAACGATTGTCTGCCGTTGCCCTGACGGAGGGAGGGGCGACTGATGACATGGCTTACAGGGTTGGCTTACAGGGAATTAAAATCAACAAATGGAGTGGCTTTGCGAGAAACTGAATGGCTCCCTCAAGGATAGAACTCAAAACCTCAAGGATAGAACTCAAAACCAGGTTTAGCAGGCCGTTGATTTCACAGAGGGAGGGAAGAAGAGAGGGAGAGAGGAGAAAATGAATACAAAACAAATCTGGTCTATTTCTTGTTTTGAGCCACTTCATCTATCTTTATACATCTTGCTGACAGCAGACTGTGCAGTACGACTGCTAGCCATCGTCATCTCCTGGGTGCTCGGCAGAAGACGGTGCAGTATGACTACTGGCCATCGTCTTCTGCTAGCTGCAGATTAAAAGACAGTGCACTGCAGGTAGGACTGAATCACCATGAGACAAAACTTAAAAGGGAAATGACCTGGCTGAGTCACTCCCATGTTTGCCCAGGCACCCGGTTAAAAGAGCACCCAGGACTATGTTGACGGCGGCTACCAGTCATACTGCACTGTCTGCTGCCAAAAGGCAATAAACTGCTGCTGTGTAGCAATGCAGTACCACGTCTGCCAGCACCCAGGAGACATACGGTGACGGATAGCTGAGCGGGCTCTATGCTTGCCGTGCTATGGCGTCTGCACAAGTAACTCAAGAAAAAAGGCGCAAAATGATTGTCTGCCCTTGCTTTCACAGAGGGAGGGAGGGAAGGGGGGCCTGATGATATGTACCCAGAACCACCCGTGACAATGTTTTAGCCCCACCAGGCACTGGGATTTCTACCCAGAATTCAAATGGGCGGCGGAGACTGCGGGAACTGTGGGATAGCCACCCACAGTGCAGCGCTCCGGAAGTCGATGGTTGCCTCGGTACTATGGACACACTCCGCCGACTACATGCACTTAGAGCATTTGTGTGGGGACACACACAATCAACAATATAAAACCGCTTTCTACAAAACCGACTTCTATAAATTCGACCTAATTTTCATAGTGTAGACATACTTCCTCATTGTAAACATAAATCAACAGAGCATTTAAGAATGTTCTTATGGCTGTCCTTATTCAGCAAAGTATTGAAGCATGTGATTAAGTCCTATTGAAGTGCCTGGGAATTAAGCATGTGCTTAAAATTAAGGATTTGCTTAAGCCCTTTACTGAATAGGGATGGCCTGCTGAATCAAAGCCTATATGTTGCTTCCCTTTTCTCTCTTGATTACATATCAGAAAGATGTTCAAGTTAGTCTGAATTTAGTTTACATTTCAGGAATATTTTTGCAAATCCAAGAGGAAAAAAGGTACCTCAAATACTAGTTTGTGACAGTTTTCACCAAATTATACACTTTGGCCGATCGCTTTTGGCTTCTATGATTGTCTGGTTGAGAGAAAAGTCCATTCTAAATTTTATCTTTCTCCCCTACAGGGAGTGTTAACATAAGTGGAATAGGATTGAGTCCCTTCTCTATTATTCCAGATAATATTCATAATCATGATGCAGCCACCCTTATGCCAGATCCTTGCAAAATCCACTTAGCTACTATTGCCTCCAACAAATGATTAGTTCCTGAGACCAATTAAAATAGCTGGGGAGTTCTGGAAATCTGAAACTTTGCCTTTTTTAGGGGCAGAACAGTTGGTCCTTTTTATCTTAACTTGTTCTATTCAATATTTTATTAGTTTCAAAGATAGACATTCCAACAGCATGTTGAAATTGTCAGACAAATCAACAACTTTGATAGAGGATCTTTTTTTTAAAAAAAAGTGTTACTGTATGATTTATTTTGAAGTTCTTAAACTTTGCCAATTTTGCACATGATGGATATGAAAAAGAGAGAAGAAGTTAGGATATACTACAAAGGAAAGTAAAGGAATTAGCCAGGGATGTACTCTAGAAAGGGATCCTAAATGCTCTCATACTTGTCTTTGTAGTTTTGTAATCTGTGCGCTTTTTTCTATAAAAGGCTATTTCTATTGAAGACATTGTCCATTCTCTTTCTGTTGGGGAATCTCAGATTTCCAGTGCTATAGTATTATTGCTTTGGTTATTATTAAACCTGTATTAATCTATATGACTGTCCCTTTTGATATTCTCTTATCTCTTTTCTATGCCTAATATACCTTTTCCACAGGAAACTTTTAAATTAGTTTCCTTTCTGTTACACTTTGTAGAAAAAAATTCATCACAGACTCAATATTGGGCCAGATCCTGTTTCCATTGTAACCACTGGGATTTCAGTGGGAGACCCCTTATGTATGTTCAGTAAGGTTGTATGACTTTTTTATATGAAAGGCCATGCTTTTGACATATGCTTTATATGGAAATTAAAGAGTTTTTTGCCTACTAAAAATAAATTGCTGACTGAAGTGTTTTTCTATAATGCCAGGCCTTGTGTTTCAGATTACTGGAACAAAGTATTCTTCTTCATTCTAATTTTAGCATTAAAAGAATCAACTCTGCTTCACTCAAATATGAAAATCTGTCTGTCTGGTTTTATCCCAAGAGAATTTCAGATTTGGAAAAATATAGTGAAACACTACCCAAAAATGGCATTCTTGAACAGGATGCAATTCTCTCAGTGACATGCAACTGTCTTCCCTACACTGATGGTTTGTAAGATTTCTCATATGCTGCCTATGGTGTGTGGGGGGAGGGTCTGTTTTGTAATCCTTTCAATTCACCTTTCAGTGGCACTGAGCAAAGCTCCTGACTGGTCAGGCACCAGGGTTATGGACTGGTGGGAGATAGAGGTTAGTGAAGCCAGACTGCCACTCAACCCATCTATTGCCAGCACACAGCAATACCATTTCCTTACTTACCCAAGAGGAGAAGTAGAAAAGACTACTTCCCAGTATCCATCACTGCATCTTTCCTCAGCATAAAATGCAAACAGAGTCTAACTGTGCTGCTTACCTACTGCTTTATTATACAACTTTTATAGCTAGTTTGTTGTTATGCACATCGCCTCCCACAGAGTCTGTGTAACATGTGGGTGTGGTTTGAGAGAGAGGTTGGGGAATGGAAAAGGAAACAAAGTGTTCTTGTGATGTGTGGTGCCAGATCTTGTGAAAACTCAGGCACTGACTCAGTTAAAGTTTGTTAGACTTTTTGACAGTGTGGTCTTGCTTCATTCATATGGATACTCATGATGCTACATTATTATTATTTCTATATTGGAATACCATGGCAGCTAGAAGCCCCAATCCGGACTGTGTGCTAGTGCTGAAAAAGCACATGGTAAAATACATTCAGCAACCCCAGAGAGCTTAAAATATAGACAATACAGACAAAATGTAACATGCACAAAACCATGCAATATATTTGCAATAGGCAAGAAAAAAAGAGCTTGTTTACATTTCACCACAATGCCACCATCCATGCTTATTAATTTCCCCAAATCAAGTCCACCTTCCCTCCCCTCTGATTACATGCCTCTGCCAACCAAAAGTTCCCTCCACTCACCTCATCCACACATCCTTATCTACCCTCTCCCCATAGCAAACAAAACCAGAATTATGTAAGGGCCTCCTCCTGTGCTGCTTCTCCTTCCCTTCAATGGCTCAGTGCTTGTCCCTAGAAAAGGGATCAGTCTACTTTTCTCCCTCCTGTCACAGGAGGTAGGGAAGGCAGATCTCTACTTGTCCCTAAGTGGAGGGGGCATGAAGTCTGCAGAGTCAATCCCTACCCATTTTAGTGTGCCAGCTGCTTGTCCCTTCTCTCTCCATCCCCTCCCTCCAACCCCTGAAGTGGAAAGGAGGGCAGCTCCAATTGAGCTCATCTCCCTTCATCTGCCCTCCTTGTCACTTTGACTTATGTGAGTGAAAATGTCACTCACAGGCAGGGCTTTAGGCATTGAGCACCTTTCAGCTGTGCCTTCCAGATACTAAAAGATACTCTCACAGCTTCCAAGCAGACAGCCAAGATTTTCTGTGCCGCTCCTTCTCACTTCTCCCTCACTGTCACTTTGGCACAGTGGAGCAGGAAGTGGGGAGAATTAGGCTGCCAGCTTTGTTGCTTCTTGACTCTGAACAGCAGTACATTCCACTGCCAGGTGGCAACAGACACAGGGTTACAAAGGAATGTGCAGAATTGCTGGGCCTCATCATATGTTAAAGTATTTCATTATGGCTAGCATGGAACTCATTAAAGTTTGCTCTCATTCAAAATGGTTACCATTTCTTGTTACATTTAAAGACACTGAAGCCATAGGCTGCCATTATTAAAGATGCCATTTCCTTACAGCTTTCACATGTGAAATGAGGCTGCCTTTAGTAAAGTTGGCCACCATCTTCCAATGTTTCCATGGGGACTGAAGCCAAGCTTCCCTGAGCGAAGATGGCTACTCCCCTGTGCTCTAATGGTTCCAAACTAGACAGACAACTGTGAGGATAAAAGGGAATGTAGGGAGAAGCAGAGAGGCTAGTGTATGTGGGGTCCAGTGGAGAGACTGAGCAGTGTACACAGGATTGTGGGATGTAGGAAGGATTCTGAAAAGGCATGGGTGGAGACTGAAGAGCATGCAGAGGAAAAGAAGATGGCAGAAAGGGAGAATGTGAAGTATGGAATATTGTTATAAATGGGCAGCAAAAAATATGGGGGAGGCAGGTGAAAATGGGGAAGAAGTGTGGGAAGGGAGATTGGATGGAACATGAAGGGCGAGCAGTATAGTCAGCTTAAAATGCTTCAGAATCATGATTCAATCCCCCACCCCTCCATTATGAGATTTTAAAATTTTGGGTTGTCTTCTGACTTTGAACCTTTAGGATATACTCGGGTTACATTCTTAAGCTTTTCTGTGTAACCATGATTGCTAGAACCTTTTTTTAAATTAAATCTGAGATTGTTCTGTAAATACTCGTCTTCAGGAGCTGGGGTTTTAAACAAAAACTAGACGCATGATTCAATTGTGAGAGTTGTCAACAATAGGAAAGAGACCAGAGAAGATGGAGGAGATGGACAAAATGGCACTTCCCCATGCCAAGTGTTAGGATAAAGTAAGTAGATTCCCCCTTTGAGCACCCTGTAAAAAGGCTCTTTTTTATGACTACTTAGGCTTGAAATTTCAACTTGTATTGATCACATGCTAATTGCAGGCCAGCAGCATCTTTCTACAGGCTCAAAAAACAGAAGGCAAATAACTACCTGCCCTTACCCCCCACCACCATTGTATTGATTGTCATTATTATTATTATCCCTCATTATTACATCATGGGAATGATTTGTTTGTTTCAATTTGTTTTAAACAAATAGCTTCAAAACATAAGAGATTTTTAGGCATAAAAAGGGGAAGCTACTGTCTAAAAGGTATCCTCATGAGTCATCATTAAAACCTGATCACAAACTGACTCTATAGATTTGTGTAGTCAGGTATTTTGTTAAACACTTCACAGAATTCCAGCATTTGTAGACTTGTTCTCCTTTGACTTTTTTTTAAATTCTCATAGTGCTCAAGAGTGCTTCTAGAGGTCAATGATTGTGATGTCTTGCACTCCTGGCATGTTCTTGAGCTGCTCATTCATACCCCTAGGGATTGTTCCAAATGCTCAAGTAATCACTCAGATTGTCTTTGATCATTCCACTTCACAGAGCTCTTCGTACTTTGCTATCTTCTTTTCTTGTTTTTTTTTTTTTATGATTCTATCTGCTGGTATGGCAATATCAATTAACCTGGTCTTGTTTGTCTTCATTTCTACAACAGTTATGTCCAACCTGTTTGTCTGGACCATTCAGTCTGTGACAATATTCAGATCCCGCAAAATCTTAGCCTCTTCATTCTCTAGATTGTTCTCAGTTTGGTGGTCACAATACTGCATGGTATATTTAAATCCTGGGATGTATGGACAGTTGTATAATATGGACCTGGGATTGTCTGCCTCCATACAGCACAATTAATTAATTAATTAATTAAATTTTGGTGGGTTTAAAATTAGTCTCACGATTTGGGGAGTGACTCATAATTTTGGGGGGTTGGCTAGAAGTGAGGAGAGGGAGACTGAACCACTGGAGGAAGAAAACCAGTGGAGAAAGGGGAGAGAAAGGGCCAGGTAGAAGGCAAAGAGAGAGACCATAGTAAAGAGACAAAGAAATAGGAGATTGGGATTAAGAGAGGGGAAAGGAGGAAAGAAAACTGCAGGCACTTTGTAACTAGGGGGAGAATGATCTAGTGGTTAGTGCACAAGCTTGGGAGACAGTCCTCCTAGTTTCAGTGCTATGTTCAGTGTTGTCAGAAGCTACTGGTGTGGTGCTCTGTTCGTGTTCGACGATGATAAGTGCGTGTTCCCTCTGTGCGCTGTCCCAGCTCTGTGCAGATAGCTAACACAGCAGACCCCCAGAGAACCCCCAATGACCACAGACTCTAGTAAGGTATGAAGGCACGTCGGCCAGGTTTATTGCTCAAACGAAGCACAGTGATAGTTCCCTATAGACTCTACAGGGCATACTACGAATTTATGCTCCCTGGCAATGAACTCAGCTGAGTCAGTGGCGGGACTTTCCACTGCCCGCTAGGCCGGACAAAGACACCACCCCGGGATGCATTCTTATACATAGGTACAAACAAGTTACACGGTGCTCTTGACGTATTGAGGTGCAACCCCTTTACGTAACTATGCACCACCCTTCTACATAGTGAGGTGCCACCTCTCACCTTGTACATGTTGGTTCGAACAAAACAACTCTATCCATCATACTAGCCTTTTGCCCCTGTCCTTGTTATCTATGTGGACGGTATAAGAATGTTCTTGTACCATTTGTATACAGTTCTGGTATCCAATACACTTTAGATATGTTTGTGCAACAGCATAATGTTTATGCAACCTCAGCCTTTTCCTTGCCAGCTTCTGTGAGCAGGGCCTGCCTCTGGCTCGCAGCTTAACTTTGCTTTATGTTAGCAAAGTCTTGACCATTACTTTAGCTCATGCCTTAGGTCTCATACCAGGCCTCTGATACCAAAGGTTTATGTTTCAGGGCCTCATCTTACTACACTCAGCTTTGCCCAATTCACTGTGTGACTTTGAGAAAGTCTTGTCATCCCTCTGTGCCTGAATGTACTCATCTATACAATAGGGATGGTGATATTGACCCGTGCCCTACCTCACAGGTAAGTGAAAGCACCTCAGGGACAAGTATTAGCATTTATTTATTATGATTACATAGAGAGGGATAGGGTGACCCAGAATAAGCTTGCTCACTTCATGCCCTCACATCCACAACGATGTCCTTCAAGTTGCTACTTAAAACTTGACAGCTATGCAGCTCACTGCCGATCCCTGCCCTTCCTAGAGTCCCCATTAATTGGCTCTCCAGGTGGCCCCTAGGGGAACAGTCTGACAGCCCACGTGGCCTGTACCTGACCCTCCTGGGTCTCAGCTGCTTAGCTCCCTGGCTGCTTCTCTTCCTCCGACAGGGAGCGGCTCCTGGCTGATCTGTAAGAGAAGGGAGCCGACAGCACACTTGGCCAGTCCCTGCTCCTCGTAATGTCCTGGCTGTTCACCTTCTCTGCTGCTTTTCTACCGCCCTCATCACCAGTCTATGTGTCTGTCTCTGGCTATTTCAAGCTGCCTATGGTAAGATTCTTGTGTCTAGCCGCCTCTAGACAAAGGGACAGAAATGGCGGGCTGCACATTGCTCTCTGGCCATAGTAAAATGCTTCTGTCACCAGCACACGGGATGGGAGAAAATGCAAACTTTATCTCGGGGCTTTGGGGAGCCAGCCCGCCCCCTGCCGGTGATTTCGGAGTGCCTGGGCTCTGCCAGCTCCAGTGCCCTGTAGCTCTTTCCTGTGTGACTACTGGAGCCCGCTCCGCAGCTCAGGCTGCCAGCAAATGCCGAAGTGAGGCTAGCGAGAGGGAGTGAGTCGGTCCGTGTTTGGTTAACAAATTCCCTGCAAAACAGCCCCCGAGCCCCCCAGAGCTGTGCTGATGTCACATCCGCTGCCCAGGTCTCAGCCCCTCTGCCAGCAGCGAGGGCTCCGCTCTTTTCTTGGGTCAAAACTTTTGCGGTGGGTTGGTTGCGGGCGGAGGGAAGGGGAGCGAGGGGAGGGGGGGGGGCTGGAGGCGCTTCAGCACCACGGCCAGCGCCTTCCTCGCTTGCCTTCCCTGGGCTGGCGCTCCCCTCCCTCTCCGCTCGAAGGATGCCTGCGGAATGATTGTCCCTCGGGCGGCTGCGGCTTCCATTCGGCTCCGGCGGGCGGGCAGAAAGTGCAACTGACTAGCCTGGGCTCTGCAGCGAGAGCGGAGTGAATGAATGAAGAGTGAAAAAAGCGGAGCACACCTTGGATCAGAATGCAGGCGGCCTCCAACATCCTCAACCTGCTGCTGCTGGCTTTGCTCGCTGGGCTCGATCCTTCCAAGGTAGGAGACGGTGTATTGTGGTTCTCATGAGACCATCTGAAAGCTGTCCTCCTATGCCCAAGGCTCCTTCCTCCCCCCCCCCCCCGCCCTTTCCTCCCGCTCCTGGCAGATGACAAGTTCACCTATCCCAGTAATGCCACCTCAAGGTAAATAAATAAATAAAAATAAATGTTTTATGGAGCAGGCAATGCGGATCTCTCGGGGTTTGGCTTTCGGCGTGGAAAGGCTTTTGTGTGTCCTTTTGTTGTCCGATCAGCAACACTGGATACTAACGGGAAGGATATTTTGTTGTCAACATTCATTGAGATGTCTGGTTCCATTGTTTAAGAAAGAGATGCCCCCCCTCCCCCCGCTCCTTTTCTCTATGTGTATGCTGGAAATTGGTCAGTAATTCTAACAACGCAGACGTGCTGCAGTTTGTGTCCAAAACATTTGGGGTGCTCCTACAATTGAAACCTCGAATAGAAAAGATTAATTGTCTCTGATCGCTGATGTTCGGATTCCCGTCTCCCCCTCCGGAGTTTACTTTATCAGACAAAAATAAAAGAAGCTGGTGATAGAAGCGTTACAACGCTAAGACTAGGATGGAAACAACGGTTATCTGTTGAACTCTGGAAACTGTCCAGCTCTGGCTGAAATTAACACTAGACTACCCAGCACAAGTCAAGGAGATATTTATAGTGACCCATGAATATACATCAGCCATTATGAAACATTTAGCATTAGCATCAACACTGGTATCAGTGTTGTAAGAAATGAAAAAATATATATATTTAGACTGAAAAGCTGAAGTGTCACAGGGGAAAAAAGGCTTAGGGTTTTTTCCCCTTGAGTACAATAGCCACGCTCTAGACTGCAGCAGAGTTTCATTATTTTCAAGTGCATTCAGGTATCAAAAATATCATCTCTGAAACTGAATTATGAATACTTAAAAGTAAGCAATATCTTACATTATACAACCTGTCTTGTGTAGGGAATTTAAAAATCCTTTAATAATTTATTGAAAATCAGCCTTGTCCAATACCATTTAATAGCACTGATAACTGAAAACCACTAGACCACTGTATTTTGTGCAGTATAAACTTAGAACTTGTCTCATCTGTCTCAGTATTTATGTTATGCAATCTTTGGATTCCTTGTAGGCTATATACGAAGGTAATGAGACAAAGTACTTTTGTTGAGTATATCAGTCCATTACCACAAGTAGTATACATTGTGTTGTCACCACCCATACAGTATGTATGTGAATGTCATTTTAATGATGCCTTTTTAATACTGAACAACTGTGTGAAACAGTTTCAGCACTAGTAAACAGCTTTTCTTCTCCAGGTAGATGTCAAAATTGATCACATAAAAAATAATGGATTTCAGAGTAGCAGCCGTGTTAGTCTGTATCCGTAAAAAGAAAAGGAGTACTTGTGGCACCTTAGAGACTAACCAATTTATTTGAGCATAAGCTTTCATGAGCTACAGCTCACTTCATCAAATACAGTAAACAATGTCCATCTTGAAAAATACACTGAGATAAAACTTTAAAACCATTTCAATGGAAATCTAATTTACATCTGTAGAAATAAGTTTTGAGGATTTTTAAAAATAGCAATTCTAAGTGAAATTTACCTTACAAAACCCATAAGTAAGCTCAAGTAATTGTTAACATTGAAGTGTTTAGTAGCTATTATTGTAATCTATAAAGATAGATTCACCAAGCAAATACATGAGAGTTGTACATATGTATGAGCAGCAGCATGTGCTTGTTTTATATTAGTGAAATTCCATACATACATTTTATGTTAATGAAATCCCATACTTACATTTTGTTTTATCTGTTTTTCTGTACATGCGAGAGGCAACAATCTAGCCACAGTCACACCTAGTCAACTCTTTTAATGTCAAAGGGAGCCACTGCCTGAGAGCAACTGTGGGCAGAATTTATATCAATTTGTCTATCTCCACAATAGTAAAACCCCTACTACAGGAACTGAAGTGAAGCTGGCATACTTCTTTCTGCTCCACATCAGTTGTCAGTGATGTCCCCCATATACATGATGGCATAAACTCTCCATCAACCATGTCTATACTCATTTAGAACAGAAAAGACGTAATGATCCACTTTAAAGATATGCATAAATTAACTTTTCAAACTTTGCTTCTAGCCCTTTTGGTACTGCATTATACTATGCAGAGGGCATAAAAATAGCCTTTTATTCTACACTCTGTGTGACATTTTAGGGGATATTAAAATGTTCATTGCAGGCTATTTTAATTTTGTAAAGGGGTCATGGACTGAAAAGCAAAAAAGTCCTTAGGATAATATAAAAATAAAAGGCCCTAGTCAAACTTTGCTATTTAACAGAACTGAGCTGGGTTTTCATAGATCTAAACACCAAAGGCATACACTTCTCTCAATGATTTTTTTTTGCCAGATTAAGCATATAAAGTGTATTGAATATAGCAAATTATACATCTAATTATTCACATTTTAAGACTTTAAATAATAGCTTTCAAATTTCTGTGACAAATTATGTATATGCAAAACTCCTCTAGTTGTCTTTACTATTGTCTTTATTCTTATTGCCTTTTAATGTATTTATTTTAGTTATTGACTGTCTTCAGTAAATAAGTACAAATAATGACTGAAAGCACTTAGGAAATAGCAGTAGTACAAATATATATATTTATTTATTTATTTAAGAAGAAATGAAGCAATAATATCCTGCCCTTCAGATTGGATAGCATATTTGCCATTTGAAATTAGTTGGGGGGACTAAGGGGATGTTAATATGCCTTTTTTGAAAAAGAATTATTTGTGATAACTTCGCTCAGCTTTTATGCTTATCCATTTTAGTGAGAGCTAATTCTATATGGTGTATATATATATATACTTATGAATATTTACACACCCGCTGCACATGCACATTACCCTAATAAATCACATTAAAAGTTTTGGAATAGATGACATAATATATTTTTACTAATGTGCTAGATATTGTGATAGATTTACTGTGTAGACAGTAATAAATATATCCAATAAGTTATTTTAAAAAAAAAAAACAAATAAATAAATAGTTATAATAATACCTAGAGCTTATATAGCACTTTTTGTCACTAGACCGTAGAGCACTTTACAAAGGTGGTCAGTATCATTTTTCCCATTTTACAGATTTCACAGAAATCAAAACGTTCCCCAGCAGAGAGGCCACTATTGACTCTTAGAGGATCATATGATATTTGCACTCTTATTGTGACAAGCATTCTGTGTTAGAACTTATTAGGCTATCTCCCAATCATAAAGTGTTTAAGTGTCGCCATCTCTTGGTAAGATATGTAACCAGAAAAAGTGTATAGTTTAGTCTTTAATTTCTGAAATGCTAAAGTATTTATATAAACTGAGTTCATTTATTTTCCACATTGACACATTTTCAGTATTTTTGTTAAACTTGACAGAATATTGACTGTGCTTGGAAACTCTTCTTTAACTAAATGGAAAGCAGTTCACCACCAATTGATTTTACAAGTTTTTAATGCTGCTGACAGACCATCAATTTTAGTTCAAGAAAATGATTAAAATGTCTTGTCTCTTAATTAGACTATAATTATAATATCTACTTATATGGAAAATACAAAAAAAAATCATTGTTCATAATAATGTACTTCAGTAAAGTTTTATTTCCATCAGAGTGGCTGGATATTTAGCAAGAAGTCTAGTTTTAATCAAAAGGTTTCAATTAGAAATACGAAAGCTTCCCTCGGTATTTCACTCAGATCCAATATCTTGAGAGAAAGAACAATTAAATATTTGGAAATTCCTAAGAATTGCTGCTAGATGGCATCTCTGTGCTGCTTTTCTAAAAGCATGGTGTATTGTAATGATCTTGATAGTATATAAAGTGGCCTTCTGTTAAAAGGACCATTTTAGGCAGGCCATCATTTAATCACTATACCAAATAATCACGATAGTATAACAGAAGTAAGCATTTCAAAGCTATTCAGTGGTCACCTCTGAAGAAAATAAGCAGAGAATGTTTAAAGGACTGTCTTCATTCTAGCCAGAAATATTTAGATTTAATTTTGAAATCCTAGAACTTAAATAGGCCTTAAAAATGTGCATGCATCATTCAAACACAAATTTTACATGTACATTATTTCTCTAAGTCCCGTAATTACTTTATGTTCCACATTTGATTGGTTTTGATTTCTTGAAATTTGCCAAAAAAAAGTTTCAGAAGAAGACGGACTAATGAAATCAGAACAGGACCAAACATATAGCAAAGTCAGGAAAAAAGTGTAAATTATATATATGGCTTTTATTAACATGATTTTGGAAAAGCTGAAGAAACAAAAACAGATCTAAAATTCATTGGTTACTGCAGAATGCATACTATATCTCTGTATTTTCATCTTAAAATTGTTTGTACTTGTAGATTTTCAAAATCCATAAAGTTGTTCAGAAACTGTAATAGTCTTCATACTGTTTGCCCAACTAGCAACTAAAAACTTTTTTCCCAGACAGTTAAAGGAAAAAAGGAGTTATATCAAGTATGCTTCATTAGCGTTACAAGTTAATTCATTCCCTTTATGAAATTCCATAACAGTAATATCATACATGTGCCAAAATACATTATTTTTATTGAAAATAATGACTCCATAGTTCTATGATCCATTGCAATGTACATGTAAAATCTCATTAGCCACTATGTAATTAATTTAGCCTATTTTTTCTACTATCTGTGGTTAGTTAATATGAAAATCTGGCATTAACCATCAAGCCTACATATGACATTGGGAGACATGAAAGTTCTAAAACATTCATTTCTGAGTCTTGTCAACTACCACCTGGTGTCTGATCCCCTATTTCTGAGCAAGATAATTTAGAATCCAGGGAAGAACTGTCTTCAATTACATGTAACTTTGTCCCCATCCTTGATCCTCCCATACTTGGGTTCAGAGTATGATATAACACAGGGATGGCGTTAGCCACTAGCAGCTGTTCTATTTCCATTTATGAACAGGGTCCAAATACCACTGGTTCTCTCAGCAATAAACAATACGGTTGGTCATCAGACAGTAACTTTTTGCCTTAGAGACCTGGAAAGAGTGAATGGAATTGAATAAAGTTGGTTCATATATTTCCTCTCAATCCAGCCCCAAAGGGCACCACTTCCACATTGGCTGTGAAGTTACACAAGGATCTCCCTTCTTTTTTATTTTATTCTAATACTATTGGAAGAGATTGTGACAAAACAAGTGACACGCAGAGTTGCCAATTCTTGTGATATTATCAAAAATGTCATAATTTTAGGTGTATATATGGGAGGAGGTGTTAAGCTGCTGCTATCAGAAGAAAAACAAAAACCATGTATTTTTAAGCACTAACTAAAAATGGCCACTGTTTCCCATTATTCTTAACAAGACTGGAGCCACAGGTTGTTTGTAGCCAAGATGGCTACTGCTGCAGGTGGAAGTTGGATGGTTATTGACTCCCAATGTTTTTAGTACAAAGACAGTTTCACACTCTCTAGATGAATGCAGACTTAGCTACAGCTACAGTTATCAATACATTGAAATCTCCCAGGTTGACAGTTATAATGACCTACATTAAGAAATGAACCTGGAGGCACTGAATAACCTACAGCTGATTCAGAAAACAGCAGCCTCACTATAACATAGTGAGACACAAATACATCAATACACAGCTCTGGGTTCTAATAGAATCCCCTCCAAAACATTATTATTAATTAACGAATGCCCAAGTGAGACAATAAAGATGAAAAAGTTCACATATAAAATATAAGGAATGGAGACAAAACAGATGCATAAGCCAAAACAAAAAAAATGTAAAAATGTCTAAAAGGCTTAGGAAGGTATCACACACATTTTAGCCATTCAGTAGCCTCGGGATCAGCAGTGCGGGGACTGGAAAGTCCTCCTGATAGTCCAACATGAGATGAGCTGCCATTCACTAGATGTGCCGCATTCTCCACTCCACCACAACTACACAGAGGGCAGTTCCTGAGTCCCCAGTTGCAGTCATTTGTACACCTCACCACCCTGCATTTGAAAATGTTGAGCTTGCATCAGAGCTAGCATGGCAGGTCATAGCCAGGCAGTATCTCATCAGGCTGAGTAATGAGGAGGAAGTTTCTTACAGAGGGAGCAGCTCATTCCCATTTTGTTTGCAACAATGTGGCAAGATCTGATAGCCACTTGGTGTTTGCTGGTCTCATAGTTCCCGTTATTCTCATCATTTGTTTCAGTTGTACATCAACTAGCTTTGTCTGAGAAGAGTTTAACCACACAGGAGTAGCAGAGAGCTAGCAGCAAGCTGCACAATGTTTGTGCATTAGGTTCCCAAGTTGATCCTGCAAGCTTGATTAGGAGGCCATTTCTGGTCTTAATCTTCTGAGCTACCTAGGTGAGGTGGTCCTTGTAGGTAAGTATGTGAGCTAAAGTAACTCCTAGATAGAGTTTTGAGTCATGTGCCAGCTCTTCTCCATCCAAGAAAATGCTGAGCTCTTGTAGCTGAGATGGAAGCATGACAACATAGTCTTTGACTCACAGGACTTAAGTCTCTTAAGTAACAGCCACTAATGGTGGCTCCAGTTGTCCTCAATCTTTTTGAAGACTCTGTCTCTTGAAACGAGGCAGATGTTATCTGTCTATGTGAATTACCTTGAAATTGTCAGAGGCAGATCATTCATAAATATGTTCAACAATGTTGGAGCAAGAACATATCCCTGGGTATCATGTGGACATGGATGGTCATGCCCATTGGTTGGAGCAGTAGTCAGGCCTCCGATCAGAGCAGGAGTCAGGCCTGGTGGTTAGAGCAGGAATCATTAGCCAGGATTCAGAGTTCAGGGTCACAGCTGGAATCAGATGCCAGGTGTCAGAGCCAAGGCTCACACCTAGAGTCAGGAGCTGGAGCCTATGCTCAGAATCGGAGTCAGAGACCAGATGCCAGAGCCAAGGGTCAGAGCTGAAATCAAAGGTCAGGAATTAGAGCTGAGAGTCAGAACCAGGTTACCTGGAGTGAAACAAACCAGGGGAAGGGCTGGATCCAAGGCAGCAGCAGGGCTGGAACAAGGAGCAGGTCTGGGAACCAGCAGGCAGAGGAGCTATTGCAGCCATGGGAAAACACTTTGAGCAGCTAATGAACTGCTGCTACCACTGGTCTTAAGAGCTGATCTGATGACTTTTCCAACCAGACACTGTAGCCACTCAGACAGCCTCCTGCAGGTCAGTTGTGCTCATTAGGGTTGCCCAGAGACTGGCTGTGCTGCAGGTCCTTCTTCCAGACTGGCTCTGCTGCCAGACTCTGATTCCTGACCCTGAGATCCCATTGAATGCCAAATTAAATTCAAAGTCCTAGCCTTCATCTGTACAGCCCCCAATAGGCTGGGACTCTCAAAGACTTTCAGAAAGATGACAATCTATCATGATACCTTTAATCTCAGAGGCATTGGATATTTTAACAAGTGAGGATGAACCTCACAGGAGTAGATTCATGACTTTTTTTGGTGTCTGGACCTTGAGTATGACAGTCTCTACCACAAGAAATTAGAAAGACAACATTCAGGAGCAAACATAAACCCCATCTCTTGATCATAGCTTTCCCTGAATAACAACTGACTATAGTTATTGTAATTTATAGACATGATGATGTAGGTTTTTGAACTAGGCATGCTGCCGCACCATGTGGCTTGAAGCGATTTCCATTATATAGAGAGTTTACAGTTTGGTTCAATTGCTCTCAGTGCCCCCACTGTACAAATTCTTTCAGTACCCCTCAACTCCAACATAAAAAAGAACCCTCAGTATTCTCTCTGGAAGGGAAGGGAATACCAAAGGAGAAAACTGAAAATCATGTAGACCTTGCTTAATGTTTGTAAGACATTCACTTACCATGACAATGAACATGGCATATGCACCTAGAGACAGAGAGAATCTTTTAATGGCATATGTCAGTCAAATGTGTGTTTCTAAAATCATGATCGGGGGAGAGGGATGTATGTAAAAGTTCAGCATGCTATCTAATTACAGTGGAGTTCTGAGTCCCACAGCTAATAAAAAACTGAGGCTATATACAGTAATTATGCATACTATAATTTAAAGAATAATATTGTTTTAAATGCTGTTGAGGTAGAAACATATATAGTAAGCCTACAAAATATTTTAACAGATTTCAAGAACTTGGAAATTAGGACCAAAGAACTTTGAGGTCACCTACAGTGTAAAGGTGATAATCTGTCCTATGTCTCACAAACAGACTTGGCTGATATTCATGCACCTCAGTGCACCTGCAAAGCAGAGCAGATGTGCCTCATTTCACTATGTGATATTCATGCTTTTCTTTTTAGAAGAATATCTTTCAGAAGTGCAAACATTCCAAATATGGTCACAGCCACAATCCAAGTATGTCTATCTCTACTGTTACTCAATCTGGCTCATTCAAAGACTATTTTTTCATAGGTAAATAAGCTGGTTATTAGTTGAAAGGAACTTCCCAGTAGCTCCTGTAGTGCACATCACTGGTCTTCAGGGGCTTAGACTTGGCCATGTGGGCTTTGATTAATACCTCTAAACAAAAAACAAACAAACATCATGTAAATTTAGTAATCATGATATCCATGCTGGATATGGGAATGAAGTTCTTTTACCATTGTTGCCTATAGAAGGCATGCCCCCACCAGCTACACACAGCCTAATTCTTACTGATAGCCTCTCCAAAACCTAAGAGGCATTAAGGGTCCTTTGTTAAAGGAGAAAGAGCTTTCTCTTCCTTCTTGTCTCCTTCCAGTGTAAAACCCATCTACTCACCCATGTGCTTGAATGGAGGGACAGGTGGTATAGCATTTTTTTCTTCTGTATCAGAAAGTTGATATTGTGGTTGGTTAATTTATATTTATCTATGTTTTCAGGACAATTCTTGTAGGAGAATTTTGTAGAACAATAAGCTATTAAACTGGGGAGAGGCAGTCTTTGTCATCCAATTTCATAACTGAGAGATCAGGGATTTTGCTATCCCAGGGTAGTGAAACCTTCTGGTAGAAACTGCTGGGGGTTGGCCTGGGCTAGTTCTAGGCCAGAATGTTTGCTGGGCTTGTGGTCTAGTCCTGTGGGACAGTCCAAAATTGATCCTCAGACCAGCCAGAAGGAGTTTGTTTGTTGATTCAGTCAGGAGAAAGATGCAGGTGCAATCATTTTGCAAGTATGTTTACTCTTGTTTGTTTTCCTCCCTTGGTTATTTTTGTTTTGTTCATGTTCAGTAACAGTTGCAGCCTATGGGCTTTTATTTCCAATCAGATTGTGAGCATCCTTTACAATGTTGCAGACTGAAGTCTTATATTTATTCACTGCACAGGTACAGCATAGGAAATGGCCTTACAAACTTCTCCACCCTGCCTCGCTCACCTTGGGGATCACTTGCAGAAGTGAGAAAATAGTTCCGTTTCAACTGTCCAATCTGTGTGCATCTTCTGCCTGGCTGCACAGCCAGCCAGCAAAGGTGTCAAATTAGTGTCAATGGAGGTGACAGTTTTTTGTTATATGGAAACTTTTTCACTGGGAACTGGACTGAGACACCCAAACTCATTTTATGTAAGTCACTAAACAGTCACAAGATGTTAACTTACAATCATTATCAGAACTAGGCTGGATTTGAACTGCCAGCCTAGAAGTAAAAGGTTTTATATCTCATTGCCCAGTTGCCTCTGTGTCTTTGTGCTTTTTATTTAGAGGACAGATATTCTAGAACACATCAATTCCAACAAAATAAAGTTATTTACAAAATGTCTATTGGCATTTTATAAAGGATTTTATTGAGTGTGAGTCTACAGGATGAAAAAAATCCTTTAATATTTTGGCCCTTTCCGAGTCTCTCTCTCATGGAGTATCCATGCAATCATTCACAACAGCTTTATATAGCCCAAAATGTAATACTTCTTGTTTCTTCATTCCCCTTGGAAATGATTATGATCAAGAAGAAAGTCATCAAATGGATTCCTTGACATTTATTCAAATGAATCCCTGTAAATCTGATTATAGCTTTAATCTCCAATGTAGTATTACTTCCCTTGAAAACATTTTTCAGTTGGGACAACCAGGATTTAGGTACATTCTACAAACAAAGGGGCCACACTTGTCCCTCTGATTTCAGGGAGTGATGCAAGTATTTGCACCTTTCTGCAGCTGTGGGGTAAGCTGTACTGGGGCAGTTGGGTGAAGGAGGATCCGCAGTAAAGGCATGTTGCAGAACTCCTTTATAAATTGTCAGTGGTAATTTTGGGAATGTGTTTGTTCTTATGTAGCTGATGAGCTCTGGGATAGCTTTCTTATTAATTGATATACTTTGCCATATGTATGCATGGTTGTTGGTTTCTATTTAATTAATTAATTAATTAGAAGCACCCAGATTAAGGTCCTGATTCAAGATAGCACTTATACATACTATAATCCATCCCTGCCTAAAATAGTATGTAAGCACATAATTAATTTTTAAGCATGGACTTCAGTGGGACTTGAGCACATGTTTAAGTGCTGTACTGAATAAGGATGATGTCTAGAATTAGGGCATAATGGTCCGATGATTCAGCAATATTTTATCACATAAATAGTTGTTAATTATTTACAGACCCATTGTACTTATTATAGAATTTAGTTGTTTTCAGTTGTTGTTTGTATTTATTTTATTTATTGCCTTTGGTGTTATTCCTTTATATAAATAAGAAAAGTAACTTATTTAGTGTCCAAATAAATATTTATTCCTACATCATTTGAATATGGGTTATTTCTGTTTCAGTTTCCAAATACTCTTCTGCATTTTTTCTGCCCTTTGTTATAGTCGCACCAGTGCTGTGGTGTGCAGGTGAACTAACATTCTCAGCACACAATTTATTTCTGTATTTTTTCAAAATATTGGATTTGATGTTAAAATCAGTGGAGAACAGAGCAGCTGAAAACTTACAATACTTTAACAATGTAATATATCATTTATGAAACATGCAACGACTGTGATTTACTATGCAGAAGCAGTTCAAAAGCATTTTATTTTTAACAATAATCCACACAGATCTTCATTAGATTTTAGTAATCGTAATACAACATTTTCAAAGTAAAACTGTTCTCTTTTTAACAAGACATGAGCAGTTAGTGATTTGCTTTGAATTGCCGGTCACTCTGGACCCAACAGAACTGATCCTGTTCCTACTACATTCCATAGGAGTTTTGCTGTTGTCTTTGGTAGGAGCAGAAGCAAGCCCATTATTTGTAGTTTATAGCTCTTTGGCTCCCCATTATTTTCCAATTAGCCAGCGCTAGCTGAACATGACTGTTCACTGGGACCCACAGTCTAGCACATTTTGTGAAAGCACAAAATGTTGATGTATTCCTTATAAGGATTCTATTTCTGTACCACAGAAACCTTATAAGTCATTTTCTTTCTTTGCTATTTAAAACAGGGTTTTTCTAAATGTTATTTTTAAAGGGAGAGCTAGAGAGAGAAAAACTGTTAATAATTCCAAGTCCACATATGCCAATTATTATGCTCATACATTATAGTCATGGTGAGAAATCTCTCAAAATTAGTACAGGCTGGGAAATTATTTTTGTTTCCATAAAGAAATTTAAAAAAATATTTTGCCTTTCATTCAGATTTCCAGTTGAAATTTCTGTCTTGATGAAAAATGGCTTTTTTGTTAAAAAAAAAAATCAGAGGAAAAATTTCAGTCATTTCTTCTCAAAGACCCACTTCACATATAGTCTTTTATTTGCAGATTTTCAACTTTTTAAATAATTCTAAAGATACTAGCGGAAAGAAATACTTAAAATGCAAGGCATATATGCAGGTCCATTTGAGGATAACTAAGTCAGATCTTAAAACCCGTATGTATACACTGATGAATTATCTGAGCTTGCGTGGGAGAGTCTAAATTTCAAAATTACCTTAGTATTATTGTTCCTACACATGCTTCAGATTCAGTGGTCCAGTCTGGGTCCCTCTTTAATATTTAGCAAATTTTAAAGAGAGGTGAAATAAGCTTACATATAGAACTGATATAATGATTCACATGAGTGGAACGCATAGACTATGGCTGCTCCTATAAGTTTATGAGTACTTTCTGTGAGATATTGTGTGCCCTCATCTCCCACCGGCTTTCCCAGAATTTGGGGCTTGGGCCCATAATGAGATCACAAAAGAATCATACATGCTATCTGTGTAAGTATTTAAGTGCATTTTCGCAAAGTGTCCAAAGAGACTTGTGTTTGACAGCCTAACAAATGTTAGAGAAGTCCAAATAATTAAGAAATGAACAGATTAAACGTCATAATCAACTGACAAGAGACTGATTCTGGTACCTTATTATAAAGGCTATTAAGTCAGAGAAGTGCATACAAGAGCCCCCAGAAATGCTTCAATTGTACCAAAGGAGAAGAACCAAAGGCAGTAAATAACATTAGGCTTATTGCATCAGTAGGCCACATATATAAACTACAAATAAATAAATAAATATAAATATAAAGAATCTGTAGACAGAAAATTTACTTCCTAACTGCCTTGCTAAGTTCTGAACTTTTTACTGAGAATTTGTCCCCTTAAATTATTTGTTACAGTATGCCCTGAATTAATTGTTTTAATGTTCACAATACATCAGCAACATTTTTTATTTTTGTGATTTATGCGGAGAGGATTTCTGCCTAATAGATTTAATCTAGCATTAGAATGCTTATGTCATCACAAGTTAAGCCAAACAATTACTTAAATGTGTATTTCAAACTCTTAGCATTACATTCAAGATTGCTGTTGTTTTAAAATTGCGTTTCCTACTGTCAGTCAGCAGAGTATTTTCATTTTCTTTTGTGTTGTGCCCTGATACACTCATTGATTTTTTTTCCAATCAGAAGCCATTCATCCATTATATTTATATATAGATATAAAATCAAAAGCTCTGGTCAAGGTACTTGTTACTGTGTAATATTCATTCAGTGTGAGTAGAATTTCTGGTCCATTGGTTGTTATTTTGGTAACAAATAGTTTTCATCCATTATTTTACATACTTCTAATTGTATTTGAGATACAAAAACTGAAATGAATTGAGCAGTCTGACTATCTGACAAAGATTTTCAGAATGAAATCTGAAGGTGCATGGCCAATACATCATGGGTGACAATGTGGGAAAATGACTGATCTTCCACTAACTCACCTTACTTTTGTGATTATAGATAAATAGATGAAAGAAGAGATGACTGAGAGGAAGGATGGTTTTGTGGTTAAGGTGCTGGACTGAGACTGGGATCGATTCCTGGCTCTGCCATAGACTTCCTATATGACCTTGGAAAAGTCACTTAATTTGTTTGTACCTCAGCTCCCCATCTGCAAAATGAGGATAATATTCCCTGTCTATATTGTTGATTTCGACTGTACATTGTTCAGGACTTGAGGACTGGATCTTGGCTGTGTCTTCTCTAAGCGCATCCTAAATACTAATACTAATAATTTTATTTTTTCTAATTTAACTAAAAGCATCATTCAGTCAACTGTCTTTACCATAAATTTAAAACAAGTACTCATTAACAAACTCACCAGTTCACACAAAGATAGCTCCTAGCTGTTGCTTAATCCAGCAGCTTCCAGTTCTTGATCTATCATCTCCCATTTCCACAACCACCAGTAAAGAAATGTAGCTGTCCAAAGTTACTATTGCCCTAGGGCTCAAGTTATCCTCATTGTGTACAGTAATGTGAGGGGGAGGGAGAAGGAAGAGAGCAACTAGTAGTGTGGTCTTCCTCCCTTAATTTAAAACAATTTCTATTAGGACAGGTTGGTTTGAGGTGCTTTTTCTTCCTGATTCCATAAATTGTGAAAATGGATCAAAATCAGAACCTTGAATACACTCCCTTTTACACCTAAGAGAGGGGAGGGACGGAGCAGACTATCTAGAGCCAAACCTATGGTTTTAGTTCTGGATTGGATTCCAAACTGGAAAGTGTCTATTGTTTTCTGTTTTTGTTT